>NC_140580.1:352540550-357340550 GCF_964204655.1 Triturus cristatus
GGAATAGGGCGGGTGAGATGGATGGCAAGGTGCAAGCCATATTCTGAACACTGTGGGTTGCTGTGCTGCTGGAGGGTGTGTTGTTTTTCTTTGGTTTTCTTCTGTTGTGAGTTATCATTGTGGTTTTGATGAATACAAGCCCCAGCTAGGCCCGCAAGAGACAAGGGTTCGCTCTTCTGTAACGAGATCTATAAGGAAGTTGGCACGGAAACTGCAAAGTACAAAAACAACGTTTATTAACCCTTAAGGGTGGTCCTACAATCCACACAACACTCTTCAGTATTGCAAGGAGTAGCACACCGAACATTCGTACACAGTCCCCTTTTATACACAACAGAGGGGCTCATGAGTGGGTGGATAGTACATGAAGTCGAAGAACATTACCATTTAGGGTCATTCTCGATTCTAAATCAATACATGGGCGGAGCTAACACACTCCTTGAGCCCGCGAAAACACATGGTCAAGCAAAGCTAATTATAACAGATGCGGTCAAGTCTGGGCATGCGCCAGATGGACAAGAGGGAGCTATTTATAACTGTTGCTAGGCAGATTACAAGAGCAACTAACACAGAGGTCGGACTCTCCTCGTGGTGAACACGTGGCAGCATGTCAATACAAAATGGAGTCCGGACTTCGGCCAACATAATGGGGAAAACACGATAAAAGGGAAACACTAATGTTTTCAGTAAATGCTTAATCACATTCTGCCTTAATTTACAACAGACGACCCTTTCAGCATTTACTGAAGACATCTGGCTTCCAAGAATAATCATCGTATACGTCAATTATCATCATTCCTTTAACCTCTTTAGCTAGACCCTTCTGACGGGCAACTTCGGCAATAGCTTTCTTATCTGGAATGCAGAATGAAATGCATACAGAACAACATAATGGTCCACATTGAATACACATACAGAGAAAGAATAGAATTGCTATGATAATACAAAGACCAGTTAAGACCTTCCATCCCCAGGCAGTAACCAATGCCCAAAACCATCCAGAAAAGGACCAAGTGCCGTTTTCCGTGTGGATTTCAGCTGCTATTTTATGCAGCTTATTAATGGCGTTATAAACGGATGGTGTATGATCAGGAATGAACACACAGCAGCTACTTCCAATAATTTTACAGGCTCCTCCTCGATCAGCTAGCATTACATCCAATACCATACGGTTCTGCAATGCAACAATTCTGGTAATCTGTAATTCTTCCGTAAGATTCCCAAGAGCAGCAGCAGTCTGATTTGTCACAGCTTCTACCACTCTTGTTAATCTTCGGATCTTCCTACTATTCAAGGCGGCACCAACAAAGAAGAACAATCCTAAGTTAAAATCAATATACTGTTGCAAACTGGTATCAGTCTGATCCACATCATCCGTCGATAAAGTACGTTTATACCTATTTACAGTCACATTATTCAACAATTTCAAGTCTTTATGATACGATGCAGGTGCTAGGAATACAGGGGGTAGTAGGAATGATACATAGCATACCCCAGACCACCCAGCCGGCAAACGGTAATAACCTTTATTTCCACATACAAAATAGGTATTATGGGATGCTAGGAAGGTGCTGTTATTCAGTCCGTCGATATTCAGAACAGTTAAACAATCACTGACACCAACAGGGATAAAACCCACACTCTGGACACACAGGTCCGCTTGGGCTTGTGCCACTTGGATCACAAACTTGTCCTTCCCCATAGTGTCTCTAGTGTTCGTAAAGATATAGGGAATGGATTCATTGTCTGGTCGGTACTCTTCCCATTCCCAAATTGTTCCATTTGCTTGTGGATATCCATTTCTGTCCTGATGACATTCTTTATTAAGTCTAAAAAGCAGTCGTCCCACTGTCGGTTTCCGAGTGGCAAACAACAAAGTGTACCATGCTCTACAAGAGCCATTGTGTGAGAAAGGAAGTGGTATGAATGGCGTACCTCCTTTCTTCTGATGGGCTGGCATCATCCCACATATCCAACAGTTCGTAGCATTTGTAGCAACGTGGGTGTGATGCAGCATCTGAATGAAAGTGTTATTCAAATAGGATTGTCGATGCTTCAACTCTTGATATGGCAATGTGTAAAAGTAGTGCTCCGCAGGCACTGGAGTCGTCAACACAAGTGTCTCTCGAGCTGGAGTTGCCTCCTCCACAAACCATGTGGTTATACCAACGATAGCTACTGTTAGCATGAACCCCAACGCACAAAAAATCTTCTTTTTCTCCATGTCAAAGGAAACAATACCCTAATATCTTCCTGAAACTAAAAGTCTGTCAGAACTCTTCCCCTTGGGCAGCGGTTGATTTCTTCACCAACGGGCCAAGACGGGTGTCGCTACACTAATGCAGGGCTGATCCCCCCCCCTTGCCTCAGCGGCTCTCCGTTTCACTAACCCAAGGGCCGTTCTGACAGTATGTCCCAGTACTGAAGATCTCACTTCCTTGGTCGCAGATGATATCGCCTTCCTCCAGAAGTCGTGTGGTCCGAAAAGAGCTCCTCAGTGTCGTTTGGCCTCGCAACACGGCCTGTCTCTGCTGCTAGGACTTCTCGTTGATCGGTCAGCACGGCAGACTCCACCAGTCCGGGCGGTACCTTTCGACAGTGCAAGGAATGGATCCAATTCTTCCTGTTCGAGACTCGCACTGCCGTCCTCGTTGCAAGAAGGACTTGCTCAGGTCCGATCCATCTCGGCTCCAAACTGTTCGTTCTGTCGAAGACCTTCAGCATGACATGATCCCCAGGCCGGAGACCATGTCCTTCACCGGTAGACCGATCAGGGAGCGCCTCTCGGACCTGTTGATGAATAGAAACCAAGTTATCCGTTAACTGTGCCAGATAATCGCTCATCATTACACAAGGTACATCATACACAGCCTTAGGCCTTGGTGGACCCCAGATATTCATTGGGCGTCCAAATACAATCTCATAGGGTGTAAGGCCGGTTCGAGAGTGTGGCACCGACCTAATTGACAATAACGCCAGTGGCAAGGCGTCTGGCCAAGTCAAAGATGTTGAAGCTTGAATTTTGGCGATCTTAAGCTTCAGTGTACCATTATACTTCTCGACTAGTCCTGCAGACTGAGGGTGGAACACGGCATGGAACTTCTGAGTGATGCCTAGGCCCTTCAAGACATACTTTATAACATCCGCTACAAAGTGAGGGCCATTATCACTCCACAGAAGTCTACAGACGCCGTATCGGGGGAAAAACTCTTTCAGCAATAGCTTCGCTGTAGTCATTGCAGTATTGTCTTTCGCAGGGTACGCCTCAACCCACTTACTGAAGGCGCAAACCACTACTAGAACATACTTCAAATTGTTACAGCGCTCAAGCTGGATATAATCCATCTGCAGAACCTCAAAGGGTGCAGTGGGTGTCGCAAATCCTCCTGCTGGAGTTCGCGTGCCTTTCCCTGGGTTGTACTTCAGACAAATCATACAGGTCTGCACCACCCTCTTTGCTGTGCTAGCAATCTCTGGATGCTCCCAGACTTGAGTAAGCAATTTCACAATTGCGGAAGCTCCAACATGTGCTAGCCCATGTGCCATCTGGACCATAGGTTGTACAAAAGCCGTGGGTAATTTCCATCTATCCATCTGCTTATTTCTCCAGCAACCCTCGTCATCCAGCTCTCCTTCGCTAACCCATTGTTCCCGCTCTTTGTCAGAAGCGGTCTTTTGTATTTCTCGCACTTGCTCCTTCGCATCATGCCATCTCTCCACCTGTGACTTCACTACATACATGGCAGTAGTACCGGGCTGCATCGCAGTCTCCCGTGCTACTCGATCTGCTAACGCATTCCCTTCTCCAACCTTATCAACCACTTTCCTATGGGCGCTACACTTAACAATGGCGATTTTCTTTGGGTATGTCAATGCAGTTAAAAGGTTATGAACTAACTCCCCATGCATTATCTGTACCCCATGTGACGTTAGAAACCCTCTCTCCTTCCAGAGTAGGCCGAAATCGTGCGCTACTCCGAAGGCATAGCGACTGTCTGTGTAAACATTCACACACAATCCTGTACTGAGCTCACACGCTCGTGTTAACGCTATCAGTTCCGCTGCTTGAGCTGATTTCTGTGGTATGCGTGCTGTTTCCACTATCGTCTGTAACGTGGTAATTGCATACGCTGCTGAAGTCGTACCATCTGGTAGCTTCAGGCATGATCCGTCTACCCACAACTCTCCATCTACATCTAAAAAGGGCGTATCCTGGAGATCAATACGACCCTTTGTTTGTTCCTCAGTCACAAGAATACAATCATGCGCTTTCTGCGCCTCAGGCTGGGTCTCGGGGTATGGCAACAATGTGGCCGGGTTTAATGTCACGCACCTTTTTAACGTAATATGAGGAGCCAAAAGCGTCAACTCATATCCCGTTAAACGGGCACTGGTCAAATGCTGCGTCTTTGTTTGATTAAGCAGAGCATCAACAGCGTGGGGAACTAACACCAACAGTTTATGGGACAATACAATTCCTTCACTCTGCCGTATTGACACAGCTGTCGCCGCAACCGAGCGAAAACACCCTGGTAACGCTCGGGCGACAGGATCAAGCACAGCCGAAAAGTATGCACAAGGGCGCTGCTTATCGCCGTGCATCTGCACTAAGACTGATAATGCACATCCATCTTTCTCATGCACATACAACGAAAAGGGTTTTGCATAATCAGGGGTCCCTAACACTGGTGCTGAACAAAGGGCCTGTCTTAATTGCTGAAAAGCAGCGTCACACTCATCTGACCAGGGGATCGGGATGGGCGTGTCTTTTGTCAAGAGCGCTAGTAATGGCTTAGCTATGTGTGAAAACCCCAATATCCACTGTCTACAAAAAGAAACAAGACCCAAAAATGCACGCACATCCTTCTGCGTGGATGGCCTTGGTGTGTCCAAAATTACTTGGATACGATCTGGTGTGAGTGCACGCCCCTCCTTAGACAAAAGGTGACCCAAATAAGTCACCTTTGGTCTACAGAATTGCAATTTCTTCCTAGAGACCTTGTGATTGTGGGATGCTAAAAAGGAAAGTAAGGCTATCGTACTTTCCTCGCACAACTCCAGGGTGTCAGCCGCCAACAGGATGTCATCGACATATTGAATGAGGGCGACCCCCTCGAGTAAAGCAAAGGAATCCAACTGTCGTTTCAAGGCCTGACTGTAAATACTAGGGCTTTCTGTGTAGCCCTGGGGAATTCTACAAAAGCGATAAGATCTATTGTTTAATGTGAACCCAAAAAGGAATCGGCTATCAGGGTGAATGGGAATAGAAAAGAAGGCATTTTTCAAATCAATCACTGAGAACACGGTCGCCGTAGGCGGGACCAGGGTGAGCAACGTCGTGATATCGGAAACCACCGGGTACTGAGGTATCACGATCTTGTTCACCTCCCTCAAATCAATTATGAACCGATAAACCTTTGCATCCGTGTCCTTTTTCAGAATAGGGAGAATCGGACTGTTACAGATATTATAGGGAACTTCTTCCACTACTCCTACCGCGATCAAATCTTGCACAATCTGTATGAGAGCTTCCTCGCCCTCCTGGGAAATACGATACTGGGGGAGGCGTGGTAGCACCGCCCCCTCCTGGACACTAATGTGGACCGGAGGAATCACCATTTGTCCCACATCCGTGTCCGACGTGGCCCATAAAGCTCGGGGGAGGGTAGCCAACAACGCATCCTCTGAGATCGTACACATCCGCCCAGATCGGGGGTAGTTGTCATTTAAAATCACCCTCACACCCTCGGGGGAACAGCGAATTGTAGCCCTAAAGTGCTTTAACATATCAAGGCCCATAATGTTATCCGGTGTGTACGGAGCAAGCAGAAACGGACAAGGCGCAGAAAAACAATCAACTTTAAATGCAAGGGGCTGTGAAAGAGGGCTTCGGGAAAGTGTACCGTCAAACCCTACCGATGTAACTATTGAGCCGGATGGGGGAGCCCCCGGAACCAAGTACCTAGACAATGCACTACGTGTCGCTCCTGTATCCACTAGGAACTGATCAGTAGAACCTAAAACCTCAGCCGATACATAAGGACCCGTCTGATCGACCGGCACCTCAACTGATTCGGACCCCCATCCTACGCATTCCTATGCATGCTGAGAATCGTGATATCCCGAGTGATCGATGTCCGATACATGGTACTGATGCTGGTGATCAAAAATATTCGAGCTATCTCGGTGCTGTCCGGCCGTATCAAAACGGACATTATCATTAGAGGTCCCTCTAAAGTTCGAGAAGCCCCCTCTCCCCCTCTGGCCACCCAGAGTGTGCCCCTGCCGCGAAGCGCGCAACGCTGGGCACTCCCTGGCCCAATGGCCCAACTGCTTACAGTACGCACATTGGTTCTTATTCAAATCAGGTCGGCCCGAAGGGGGACCATAAGATCCGCTCCTTCCCCTATTGTTATTACCCCGGCGGGGCGGGCCATATACTTGTGCTAACATAACTTTCGTTTTGAGATCTTTTGACTTCTTCTCCTCCTGGCCCTTCGCCTCGTGCTCCTGACGCTCATAATACTGGGCGATGGTCAGAAGGGCCGTCGGTGTCGCGGAGGACCAAGAACTCTCACTTGCTTTTAACCGGGCCGCAACTGCCGGCAGTAGATTAGCCACATATTTGTCCGCAAAAAGGTGGCGGCCTGTGTCGTCGGTAAGCGACTGGCCACTAAAATCATGGAACGTTTCTTCAAAACGCGTGAAGAAATCTGCCACTGACTCATCAACCTTCTGCTGACATGCCGCCAACATATTCCAGTCAATCTTCTTGGGGGGGATTATTGTTTTTAATTTAGCCACAATAGCAGCAGGGAGATCTAGAATATTCCGGGGAGGTTTCTGTGCGGGCTTCCGCTCCCTATCCTCATCCTCAAGGTCAGACCACCGGGCCTTAAAAGCAACTATATCATCCACCTTTCGGACAGATCGCCACGTGTCCGGTGGTAGAATAAGGCCAAAGAACAGATCTATATCCGCTAAGGTCATAATGCAAGAATTCAAGGCCCCCTCGACTTCTTCATAGAAGGCCGCTGGATTCTTGCGGGGGTCAGGCAATGCATTCTTTAACGCCATAACATCGGCTCTATGCCATGGAGTATAAACCCAATTATACACGAAATATCCCTTAGCATCGACGGAGTTAATATCGGAGCTAGTCCCCGCTCCCTTAGGAGGAACATACAAAGGCGCCGCCTCTCGCATTGGTTTAGCATGCACTATGTCATCCTTATCTGACTGGGAGGCGGATGGGTGGCCCTCTGCTGCAACCGAATCCGACTGCTTCTCCGTTTCCGCTCGTTGGCGTGCTTTCTCTCGAAGGGCCAGTGCCTCGTCCCGCAAGGCGAACAGCCGCCGAGCCGCCTCAGGAGCCTTAGAGGGAGAAAAAGCACCGTTACGTATTGCTCTGGCATCCGAAGACACTTCGTCAGGCTAAAAAACATGAGAATATTTTCGGAAAGCATTAATCACTTCATCCGCGAAATGACCCAGAAAATACACTTTATCTCTCTCCTGCCATGGCCCCCAAATTTGAAATAATTCCTCCTGGGATACCTTGCCTTTCAGCGCACGGAAGGAGATTTGCCGAAGCTCAGCCATTTGCTCGGCTGGCAACATGGACCGTGTGTCTACCTTACCCGAAGCCGGGTCGGAATCTTGCGGCCGCGGAGCGGATGCGCCAACATAAGGGGGCGGAGAGCGATCTAGTAAATAAAAATCGTCATCAGGATTATTAAGGACAGGATAAATTGGCTGGCGAACAACATATTGACCCGAAACTTGTAGCCTACGCTCTTTCTCTTGTCTATCCGTCTGTTCTTTGTCCTCCCGACGCTTTGCTTCCTGTGCTCGCACATGATCATTCTTTCGTTGCTCTTTATCAAACAATGCTTTCTCACGTTTCTCTCGCTCACGCACTTCCTTCACCCATAACCGCACACACTCAAACATATCCTGACGAGCACGTCGCTTACACATACACTGTTCCACATACTCAATCTTACGCATATCAAACGATCCATACAAAGGCCATCGCAACTCAGGATCCTTCTTGGTATATTTCCTCCACAATGTGCTGTACATTATGGAAGAAAGACCATGCTTCACGTACATATCCCTATTAGGAGTCCCCTCTGGGGGAGCTGGAGCAGATTCCTCGAGGTTCAACCGGTTACCCAAACAGCAGCACCACTTACGGAGTGCGCTAAAAGCAGGCATGTTAGGAATAATGCAAAATATGCAGTATTATCAAGAAAAATGGCACTTAATCGTTGCGCCGTTCCAAGTTTACACAGCTCCGGAGAAATTTCTCCACATTACCTGCCTATATGTGTTGCAACGCATATATGTTCACAAAGACAAATTCAAAATATGACTAGTCACCATCAATCAAACTCAAATAGCCAGACCAGGCTTCAAAACTCGGAGCAAGTACCGTACAACGGTTCTTACCAATCAAGAGTCCAGGTTCCAACTGCCAAGCTCCACAATCGCCCAAACGGCTCTCACGGCAGGACCGACAGAAGAGGTCTCAGTCGATGACCGGCGCCACCCAGATGGTCAGCTCGGAAGGGAAGGAAGAAAAACCTCGGGATGCCAAGGCTAAGACGCCGCTGGCAGTGATCACGTCCCTGGCCAAACTCCTCACCTTCGTCGCGACCAGTCCTTCGAGCATCCGAGTCGCCGATGAGCCCCACGTGCCGGGCGCCAATTGATGAATACAAGCCCCAGCTAGGCCCGCAAGAGACAAGGGTTCGCTCTTCTGTAACGAGATCTATAAGGAAGTTGGCACGGAAACTGCAAAGTACAAAAACAACGTTTATTAACCCTTAAGGGTGGTCCTACAATCCACACAACACTCTTCAGTATTGCAAGGAGTAGCACACCGAACATTCGTACACAGTCCCCTTTTATACACAACAGAGGGGCTCATGAGTGGGTGGATAGTACATGAAGTCGAAGAACATTACCATTTAGGGTCATTCTCGATTCTAAATCAATACATGGGCGGAGCTAACACACTCCTTGAGCCCGCGAAAACACATGGTCAAGCAAAGCTAATTATAACAGATGCGGTCAAGTCTGGGCATGCGCCAGATGGACAAGAGGGAGCTATTTATAACTGTTGCTAGGCAGATTACAAGAGCAACTAACACAGAGGTCGGACTCTCCTCGTGGTGAACACGTGGCAGCATGTCAATACAAAATGGAGTCCGGACTTCGGCCAACATAATGGGGAAAACACGATAAAAGGGAAACACTAATGTTTTCAGTAAATGCTTAATCACATTCTGCCTTAATTTACAACAGTTTGCGCAGCTGAGTTTGGGGCCCCATTGGTCCGTGTGTCAGCCGCCATGTGTGGTAACGGAGCCTACCTGCTGTATGGTTTTACTGTTTTGTTGTCAAAAATACAATAAAAATGTTTAAGAATCAAAAATAATGAAAGTGACTCGAATCATCATCAAATACAAAACAAGAGAGCTACCCCACAAACATTATGGAGATGGGGTAATACCAATAAAGTACTAAAATAATTTCCCCAAAACATGAACTGTAAGATAATAAGGTTTGAATACTTCACAATTCACTTGGCAAAAATCCCAGAAAAATAAAATGTATTACAGTGATATATTACGTACAAAAGAATCTAAGATATTATTCAAATAGGACCAACATTGTCCTCTTATGACTCAATTTTCATGAATCATATTAAACCTATTAGTTGCAGATTTCATTACATATCCATCAATGAAGTGAATATCCTATTCATCCAAACACACTTTGCATTGTGTTAACAGTAATCCTTAAAAAGGCTACTCTAGAATCATCAATGTCATTTATGTTGTCAATTTCAATTGGCGATTGTATGGTTACTGTAAAATTCCCTACCTCTGAATCCGAGGGTTTGGGTGGCTTGTGGCCACGGTTTGATGGGAAGGACTTTCGTCACTCAAAACTTCCAAAGAAGAAGTATTATTTTGTTAAGGAACATTTTGGGTCCGTACAGACAATTTATTGATATGATTTTATAAGACAATAATTATTAAGACAAACAATAAAGTACATTATGACTGTTGTTATAAATGCGATTATCAATAATTCTGAATAGGAAGTGCGATCTCAATAGAGTTACCCTTTTAGACAGAAAAGAGACAGGGTATGTAAAGCGAGAACAAGGGGTACTCCCTTTTCCTTAGAAGTTAAAAGAATTTTAATTAAAAATGTTCACAAAGATGCATACATATGCACCTGTAATGTAGATTGTCTGAAGACAATCTAGCCCTAAGCAACTAACAAATAAAATGCATCAATGGGTGAACACGAGGCAATTCTTTTCAAATATCATCAAAGAAAACAAAAGAACCATTCATTTTGTAAAAAAATACTGTATCTTTGTATCATATATTAATTATACGATTAGTCATAAAGCACATCATATCACAAAGTTGTACGACAAAAATCACAATTCAATTTTATCAGTCCACAATATCAAACAGTTATTACAATTATATGATTAAAATTCTGCATGTATTAAAACAATGTTATTGCATAGTAATAACACTAGAAACATCAAGTTTATAATTTAATTGGTACAAATCATGTGGTGCATGAACAATACAATGAATATTTCATAAAGATGAATATACAAAAAACAGAGCACTCCTACGGAACTGGCTGGCTCATAAAAAGTGTTGACGCGGCGTTTCAGTGAAACAGACAATATTCATCACCTTCTTGTGGACAAATTCTATTTCACTAAAGTGTCTATTCAATTGAGACTTCAAGAAATCCACGATATCATAGATAGGACATCCAGGTGGTGAACCTTAGATAAACTATTGTCTTTAAGAAACTTTTTATTTGGTTCTCACGCATGTGTTTCCTATTTTACTTTTTGATTTGTTTGGTTCTCACGCATGTGTTTCCTGTTTTCCAGGCCAAATGTTACACTACTTCCCATCATGTAAAGCACTCTGATACCCACTAGGGTCACGTTTGCGCTATACAAAACTTTATCAATAAATAAATAAATACCACCACCAATACCACCACTACCACCTCCAATACCACCACCAATATCACCAATACCACCACCAACACCACCACCACCAATACTACCACCACCAATACCACCACCACCAATGCCACCACCAATACAACCACTACCAATACCACCCCCACCACCAATACCACCAATACCACAACCAATACCACCACCACCACCAGTACCAATACCACTATCAATACCACCACCAATGCCGCCACCAATGCCGCCACCACCAATACCATCAATACCACCACCACCAATATCCTCACAAATACCACTACCACCACCATCCATACCACCACCACAAATACCCACCACCAATAACACCACCAGTGCTACCACCACCAATACCACCACCACCAATACAACAACCAATACCACCACCAATAGCACCACCCCCAATACCGGTACCAGCACCACTAAAACCACCACCACCTATACAAATACCACCACCACCAATACCGCCACCACCAGTGCCAATAGCGACACCACCAATACCAGTACCACCACCACCAATACCAATACCACCACCAATACCAATACCACCACCACCAATACCAATACTGCCACTGCCAATCCTAATACCACCACCACCACCAATACCACCACCGGCAATACCACCACCACTAATATCAATACTACCACCAACGATACCACCACCAATATCACCAATAACACCACCACCACGAATACCACCACCACTAATACCGCCACCAATACCACAACCACCACCACCACCACCACAAATACAACCACACAAATACCAATGCCAACACCATCAATACCACCAATACCACTAATACCACTACCAATACCACCAATACCACCACCACAATATCACCACCACCAATACCACCACCACTAATACCACCACCACCAATAGCACCACCAATACCACCACCACCAATACCAATACCACCTATACCACCACCAATACCACCATCACCACCACCATCACAAATACCACCACCACCAATACCACCACGAATATCACCACCACCAATAACAGCACCACCAATAACAGCACCACCAATTCTACCACCAATACCAGCACCACCAATACCAGCACCAATACCACCACCACCATTACCAATACCACCACCAATACCAATACCACCACCACAGTACCAATACCGATACCACCACCAATACCAATACTACCACCAATACCACCACCACCACTAATACCACCAATGCCACCACCAACAATACCACCACCACCACAAATACCCCACCACCAATACCACCAGCACCAATACCACCACCAATACCAATACCACCACCAATACCACCACCAATACCAATACCAACACCAGCAATACCAGTACCACCACCACCAATACCATTACCACCACCTCAGCGCCTCTCATTCACTAGTAATAGCAGGGGCACTGTACAAGGCCGGAGCTGCAGCCGAGACCATCCCTCCCTCCGTGCCTGCCATATAGCACAGCCCGCCCTACACCAATAGGTGAAGCCAGGACCCAACTACAGCTTGAGTGTTTTTTATTAGGCCAAAGATAGCAATGACATTATGCAATGCCACACTCCACACTCAGATCACGGTGAGGGCAGGAAATAACCCCTCCCCCCTCTCGCTCTTCCTCCTGAGCCGAGACAGTGTAATCACAGAGCGAAAGATTTTGGAGCGCTTTGTTAGTGTTTATAGCTCAGATCACATGTAACTCTAACTTCACACTTTGTGTCTGTGTAATTTACAACACTTACACATCTTCTTCACTATTTATCACTACTTTGAACACATCGCAGGCCGGTCTCTTCCTCTGATATTTACAATCTAACAAGCGGTCGAGAAGGCCTTGCAATGCAATAGGTCTCGCATTTGCGAGAGTTTAAGCGATTAGTATTGTAAATGACAATGCCTTTTATTTATTTTAAAACCCAAAACATAAATGAAAGGCATTGTCATTTAAAATGCCAAAAGCTCAAACTCTGGTGAATGCGAGACATATTCTATTGTAAATGCTTGTTTTAATATGGTCGACTTTCCTGTTTTCTCCTTGTAGTGGGAGACCAAAGCATTCTTGGATACGGCCTGTGATACAGAGGATCCAATATCTTTTGAAATATTTTTAACAGAGAAGCCACAGCATTCTGGATGAAAGTTTTGCGGTTATCGCTACAATGTGTACAATTTTCTTATGGGGCATAACCCCTCCCCCCTGATTCCCCACCCCTCCCCCGTCTACCCTCCTCGTTGTCTGTGTGAGGCATAATTTAGGCTAATAATAATATTCAGAATCTCTTTAGTGCTCTCAATGCAACAGTACCTGCAACACCATAGAAAACCACTAGAGGGAGAACTCCACAAAGGAATACAATGGTTATGTCTTTACATAACTGGCACAGCTGCAATATATGCTATTTCTGTTAGAGAGAGAAAAGAAGTTACTAGAAAACAAAATAGGCTAAAATGAAATAAACTGTACTCTACGTTTCCAAATGTTATTAACAAAAGTGGAAAACAATGTTCAAAATTATGAGAGGACTCGACTCAAACCCGTGACGTTTTCACCCACGCAGTGAGCTGAACCAAAACTGTAATAAAAGGAGACTCATTTCAGTAGCATGCTGCCATGGTGAAGGGGAGAAACTCGAGAGCCTTTTCAAAGCTCACTCAACTCGCCACCTTGTGTCGTGAAGGAAAACGGACACCGAGCCCATTCCACCCCGCCAAGTTTCTCAGGTCTGTGCCTGACATTGTAAACAGGATAAAACAGAACTACGCCATTCTCTGTGACTGAGCAAAGGATGAAGGCCCAATTTTACAAATATTATGCACTGGGTTGATGCAGACTTGTGCACTGCTTTGTGTTAATTTGTATCTAGGGGGCATTCCAGGGGTGCTCCTATGCAATTGCCTATGTGTTGTGAGGCAAAACCATATCTACTAACAAGACCTGTTTTTATTTCTCCTAAATGTTACATATGTGCTGCACAGTCCTGAATGCATATGAAATGGGAAGTATTAAAGTTAGCCTAGTCATATTATTTTGTACTGGAAGGCAACGTTTCCAATGGAAACCATATATATGCTAGACATGACGCAGAAACCTTCGCACTATGATGCAAAGGTATGTGTGTGTGTGTAGCCCTAGGCAGCCTGATTGTGCACCAACACAAGGTAGAGAGCGGGATAGTGCCATAACTTAGTAGACATGATGCTTTCCAGCTCTTTCACATAATGCAGCACCTCAGTTGTGTGACACCTATGTAAATCTGGGCTGCAATGCTAGAGGTAATGCATCGGCAGGCAGGGCTGGCCTTTGCTCCATTAGCGCCCCAGGCAAATGCCAATTTCGCACACCCTCACCATTGTATAAAAAAGCAGCACTGTGAACAGAATACTATGCTTGACACAGAACAGCAAGAAAAGGGGACTCAGGGAGGAGCCTAGCGCGCAACCAAGATGGCCGCGTAGGTGCGAGGCTCCCGAGGACCTCCGCGACCTCCTGAATTAATCCTGGCGATATCCTGTCCTTGTTGAGGGGACTGTGTCGGGGAACCCGAGCTGAGGCTCCACCCGTTCTTCGGGCTCGAATTGGACCCCGGACACCGGTGGGAGCACCGATCGAAGGTTGCGGCCTTCTCCTCGCCGGCCCCCCGGATTGGAGTAGTGGGGCGATCCGGGGACAAAGTGAACAACAGCGGCGGGCAAGGCTGGGCGACTCGCGTACCCCGCACTTTCACTTTCGCTCTTGCGCCCTCCTTGCCCTCAAGCGAGGTAGGGTTGCAGAGCGGGGTGCGGTGGTGTGGTCTTGTCTAAGTGCCCGGCTGACCCGCCGGCTGTGGGTTGACCTGCGGTTCGGTGGTCGCCCCCGCCTCCCCCCGGCGCCCGTGAATTGGTATAGCGGCCCGTTCGAGGAGATTGGCACGACGGTGGGAGAGCAAGCATGTCCACCAAACAAGATGGCGACCGGGCGAAGGTGAAGACGACCCGCCGTGGCACGGCGCACCAAGCAAACAGTATGGACCGCTACACTCTCCAGAAGGGTTCTCCGGAGACATCGCGCACATCCCCGGCGGGCCCGACGGAGGCATCTGCTCAGCCTGTGGATCTGACCCTCCGGGACGTCATGGGCGCCATCGCAGAGATGAAGGCCTCGGTGGACCAGCGTTTTGACACCCTAGCGCAAAAAATAGACTCGGTCCTGGTGGATGTGAGCCTTGTGAGGGCAGACTTGTCCAAAACGAACGACCGGGTTGATTCCCTGGCCCACACCGCAACGAGCCTCACGACGGATGTGGTGGCCCTCCAGAAGGAGGTGCGCCGGCTTGGCCAGGCGAGCGCCCTGATGGACCGGCGACTGGAGGATTCCGAGGGTCGGGCCCGGAGGAATAATGTCCGTATTGTGGGGGTGCCGGAGGGACGAGAGGCGGAGGCGGCGGATCTTTTTGTGGAAGAATTGATCCTTACCCATCTCCAGCCCCGGGGGCTGAGTAAGCTTTTTGCGGTGGAGCGTGCTCACCGGGTCCCTGGGGGCAGACCTAAGACCGGTGCCCCGCCGCGGCCTCTCATTGCCCGGATTTTTAACTTTCGGGACAGAGATGCTATCCTCCAGACCTCCAGGCAACAGGGACCGGTCAAGCTTGACAACATGGATGTGCATTTCTACCCAGACTTTACTCCGGCGGTTCAGAAGCAGAGACAGAGCTTTCTTGGTGTTAAACGTCGCCTATGGGACCTGAACCTTAAGTACTCAATGCTTTTTCCAGCTAAGCTGAGGGTGGAGGTGGATGGTCGCACGCACTTCTTTGACCGGCCCGAGGCGGCCGGGGACTGGTTGGACACTCTGCCTGGAGATCGGGGCCGGGGGGGCGGGGGGGCGCGGCTGGCGAGGAGGGCCCGCCGGATCAGAATTGAGGGGTGACTGAATAGGCCTTGCTCTGGACGATGTTCCTTCCCCATTTATTGATTGCATATGTTCCCCTCCTATGGAGGTCGTGCGGGGTCTGTTGGGGGCTTCCCTCCTCCTCTGGGGGACTAGATAGTTTTTAGCTATGGGGCGACAGGCACACTGCACTTTGGGGGGGCTGTCTGGGCTCATGCAGGGGTGCAGGGAGGGGGGAGTTCTGTTGGGATGGGGGGGTGGGGGGGTGTGTTGTTTGTTTGCACCGCAAGGCAAACCCGCTACTATATTGTTGTTCTTAAGATGCTCTGTGGGGGACGACCGATTGTTTCGACGTATGATGGGGGGTAGGGATTTGACTGTGTTGTCATGGAATGTTAACGGCCTGGGGGATAGGATTAAGCGTGGTGTGGTCCTGCAGTACTTGAAACGTATTTCACCAGATGTTGTCTTCCTGCAGGAGACACACCTTATAGGTAACTCCTTTCAGGCAATGAATCGGCGGGGCTATCGTTTGGCGGCCCATTCTGGCTTCACTTCGGGCTCGCGGGGGGTGGGTATTATGATCAAGAACTCGCTCCCGTTGGAGATCGATGAGGTGCGCCATGATGAGAGGGGACGCTACACTGTCCTGGTGGGAAGAATGGAGGGTAGAGTGTTTATTTTGATATCAGTGTACGTCCCGCCTGGGTTACAAGCCACCACATTTGCGGACCTGGGGCACCTCCTCCTGGACCTTCCGAGTGGACTGCTTGTGGTTGGAGGGGACTTTAATGCGGTAGCTTCTGGGTCTATGGATCGCCATCCCCCCAGGGACCTCCCCCGGGCACAGGCGTGGCTGCCCGGCCTTTTAGACACGTTGGGCCTGGTGGATTGTTGGCGACTAAAGCATCCCGCACAGCGGCAATACACCTTCCACTCGGGTGCCCATGGTAGCCTCTCGCGGCTTGATTACATCCTTGTCCCGGCGGCCCATGCAGGGAGGGTGGGGGAGGTGCGCCATCTGGCGCGGGGTATCTCAGACCACTCCCCATTGCTGTTGCATTTCGATGTCTTCCCGAGGGGGGATGGCAGGGTGGCTCCAATCAATGCATGGTATTTGCGCGACCCCACCATTCGTGCCGATTTGATCAAATCCTTACAGCGTTATTTCGACGAGAATGTGGGGTCGGTCCCTTCGGCCATCTCCCTGTGGGAGGCTTTTAAGGTAGTTCTTAGAGGGGAGGCCCTCTCCTTTGTCTCCCATGCCCGGCGGCGCGAGCGGGAGGAGGTGACCCGGGTAGAGGCCGAGATTGCAGAACTGGAGGGTGACCTGGGGAGCGGGGTAACAGATGCCAAGCTGCATGTTCTACACCTAAAGCAGGCGGCCTATCGGGCCCTCGTCACGGAGGCGGCCAGGGGCCTCAGTCGAGAGCAGCAGGGGCGATTGTATGATGTGGGTGATAAGGCTGGCAAATTGATTGCGTGGTTGGACAAGAGGGAAAGAGCGAGTCGCGTGGTTCCTTTGATTGAGAGTGCGGATGGTGCGTGTGTCACCGAGCCGGAAGCCATTGTCTCCTGCTTTGCGGATTATTTCCGCGAAGTCTACTCCCCGGTTTCCCCCTGCTCGGAGGAAGATTCCCATGCCCTGCTTCGGGACATCGCACTGCCCTCCCTTACGGTGGAGGACAGGGATTCGCTGGACGCTCCTCCCACCTCGGACGAAATTGCCTTGGCTATTCGCTCGGTTGCATCCGGCAAGGCCATGGGCCCCAATGGTATCCCCATCGAACTATACAAGCTACGCCCGGATGTGTTGGCGCCCCACCTGCGTGCGATGTTCCTGGCGGCACACTCGCAGGGTTCCCTCCCGCCGGACCAGCGTCTGGCTACAATCGTGGTGATCCACAAGGAGGGGAAGCCCCGTGAACGGGTCGCATCCTATAGGCCGATCTCGCTCTTGAACGCGGAGCCCAAAATCCTCGCCAAGGTGTTGGCCAACCGGTTGGTTGGTGTGGTGGGCGACTTGGTCCACCAAGACCAATCTGGCTTTATACCACACCGCAACACGGCGCTCAATCTACGGCGCTTGCACGGTGTGCTCGCGCGTGTCCCATTTGTGCGGGAGCCGGCCATCTTGGCGTCCTTGGACGCCACCATGGCGTTTGATACGCTTGAGTGGCCATACATCTGGGCGATGCTGGCGAAATTTGGATTTAGACCGGGCTTTATTAGCTGGGTCAAACTGTTGTACTCGGGCCCCTTGGCGCAGGTGGTGGTGAATGGGCGAGTCTCGGCCCCGTTCGCGCTGGGGCGGGGCACGCGACAGGGTTGCCCCTTGTCACCTCTCCTGTTTGCACTGGCCCTGGAGCCCCTGGCGGAGTGGCTGCGGTGGCACCCTTCCATCCGTGGTCTCCGCTGGACCCCCGAGCATGAGGACCGTGTGTCCCTCTATGCTGATGATATCCTCCTCTATCTCGCCTCCCCGCGTAAATCACTGATCGTCCTGGTTGATGTTTTGCGCTCATTCGGTCGCAACTCAGGCCTTGTCATCAACTGGGCGAAATCCTGTGTATATGTGCTTTCCGGGGAGGCTCCGGTCCTACCACGGGACTGTCCGATCCAGATTGCCTCCCAGGGGTTTCGGTACCTGGGGATATATATCACTCTTGACCCGGAGGCCCGTTACGAGCGGAATTTGCTGCCCCCCCTCCAGCGCTTGAAGGAGGACGTGGTGCGCTGGCGGCGTCTGCCGCTTTCGCCGCTCGGCCGAGCGGCCTTGTTTAAAATGATGTCCTTGCCGCGCTTCCTCTACGCCCTCCAGAATACTATGGACTTGGTTCCGGCACGCTACTTCCGTGAGGTGGAGGGCCTCCAGCGGCGCCTGTTCTGGGACGGGAGGCCGCGCATTGCTCTGGCTAAATTGACGCTCCCGTGGTACGATGGGGGGGTCGCCCTCCCGGACATTAAACGGTATTACTGGGCCACCCAACTGGCTGCAATTAATCATGGCCTTTACGGGCCCGCCTTGAACCCGGCGTTTGAGATGGACAGGATGCTCCTGCCCGGTGGCGACTACAATCGAGCGCTTTACTCTGCCGCGCCCAGCCCCCGTCTGACGGGACCGACGCGTGTCATGGTGCGTGTCTGGCACGCGGCTAATGCAGCTATGGGGTGGAAGGACCGTTTGACCCGGGCGTCACCGCTATATGCGTCAGAGAGGTTGGGCTCCCTGTGGACATCGAAGGGCTTTGAGAAGTGGGACACGATCGGAATCAGCACTGTGGGAGATCTCTGGACGAGGGGGGGATTCAAGACTTTTGCGACGCTGCAGACGGAGTTTCAGCTGCAGGGCAGTGAGTACTTTCGGTACCTACAAGTCCGCCATGCGCTGGGCTCCGTCTTCCCGGATGTCGCGTCCATTCCGGAGTCTTCCCCCCTGGAGGACAGAGTGCTGGATGGCCATGTCCCAGACAGCACGATCTCCCTCATATATAAAAAACTGATCAACGACAGATCGTGCCTGCTGACTAGTCTCCGCGAGGCCTGGGTTGCCGACGGGCTAGAGCTGGACGACGAGGATTGGATTTCCGCGGTGGCCTCTCCAAAAGAGGTGGCCATCCCGGCTCGCCTTCGTTTCGTCCAGCTTAAGATCCTTCACCGGGTTTACGTGACGGGGCCAAGGCTTCTACGTATGGGCTTTGCTGGTGACGGAATGTGTAAGCGTGGCTGTGGCGCGTTGGCAACTTTCATGCATATACTGTGGGAGTGCCCAAAGGTGGAGCGATTCTGGCGTGGTGTGCATGAGGTCCTGCGTGTGGTTACGCGTGTCGCGCTGTTGCCTGAAGCGAGGAGATGTTTGCTGAATGTGTGGGAACCAAATGACTATTCGGTCCCGCAGACGCGGTGGGTGACTCTGGGATACATGATAGCTAAGCGTGACATTGCGCAATTGTGGGGATCCCAGAGGCCCCCTGCGGTGTTGGCCTGGAAAGAACATATGGATTGGTGTATGTTTCGTGAAAGGGTGGTGTATGTGGCGAGGGGTAAGCCTGGGGCGTGGGTGAAAATCTGGGGCCCCTGGAACGCCTACCGCGGGGGTATTTGTGAGCCGCCACAGCTACCGGCTGCCTCTCCTGCTCCGTCTCCCTAGATGGCCCCCCTCCCTTGGCCTTGGGCACGCGGTCCCCCAGTCCCTGATCTATTCCCATTCCCCTCTCCAGAGTTCTGCTGCTGGTTGGGATCCCCCACTTATGGAGCACGTGCTGTCACTTTGGATCGCGGGTTGCCTTGCGGGTGTGGTTTTTTGTGTTGTTTTGTTTTGATAAAAGGGAACCGTACTGTGGGCATGGAGCTATGCGGCCTGCAACATTGATTTCTCCTGTTTCGCTAATCTGCACTGCCAAGAGACTCTTACTGTATGTATGCAATATGCTTTTGTCACTCTAGCGGCCGGCCGAGTGGTTGTAGGCCCATACCTGTAACTTTTTTCAAACTGCAATAAACGGTTTCAAAAAAAAAAAAAAAAAAAAAAAAAAGAAAAGGGGACTAGCTGTTCGCAATTTTGAGTATTCTAGGACCTGATGAGCTCTGTTTGGCAGATATCACGCTTGTTTTATTGGCTATTCACCTCCCTTGGGTTTTCGGGAAGTGCAGTTCGGTGTTTTTACTTGTCTTCTGAATAAAATAAAGCTACAAAATGAAAGCATAATACAAGTCTCTGGTTTTGACAAGAAATCAAAGATAGCATAACACACATTACATTCAGCGATGCTAATTCTAATTCTCTAATTCTACATTCAGCGATGCATATCCATGCCATGCTTTTTACATATTAAATGATACAGCAAAGCAAAATCAGATGTGCAAGCTTCATCGTATGACATTAAGCAATCCCAAATGCTGGTCATCTGTATGCATATGTCCACATTACTTTTATCTGGTGAGGTGTGTTTCTCTGTGGTATTCACTGTTGCAGTCAGTATAACATAGATGTGATTTTCATTCTTTATCCTTCAACTGGAACTTGGCAGCATCCTCAGCTTTTTCTGAGTCTTCGTCATTGCTATGGGCATCGCTTGCGTTCACCTGAGCCAGGAATTAAAGGTTTATACGTCTTAGGTCCATTTATAGTGCAGTGCTTTCTTAGCCTCTCTGCTTTTACTACTTAAGCGTAAGAGGATCGAATGACTCAGGCATAAATCAAGTGCCTCTGGTACACTGTTCTACACCTCTGTGGTCATCAGGAGTGCACAGTTCTATCCCAGAGTCCTGACATCTCTCTCTCTAGGGGTAGAGTGGCCAAGGTCCTTAATCTGACACAAACTTTACAAACTACACCGCTCCCCCAGTTCCTAGCCTCTGACCCACCAATGACCTACAGGCACCAAGCACAATCCTCTGTATATGTGGCGGGTATGTTCACCCTCTAGTGCATCCAGGTGCTCAATCATTAGTCACCTAACTTTGTTTGCAGGCCCTTCTGATACAAAGGTAGTCATTTTCAGATGACAGCATCGAATATGAACTGTCATACACCTATTTTGATTACCTTATGAAAGGTATTCCTCAGTTAAGCATAAAATGGAGCTATTTTATATATTACGTGATCAAAGTGGGATTTAGCCATTTTTACTGAAACCTGGCTCCCTCACTATTCTGGCCCAGACCTAGAGATGGCTATGCCTTAAGGTTACTCAATAACATGCAATATTAGAAACTCTATACATATTTCCAATTAAATCTGCAACATAAGCTTGAGGAGATTTAGGTACTTCGATGGCTGGTGTCAGATATGACACCAGATATATTTGGTTTCGGTATAATGACCTCCAGTTGCTGGAGTCTCCTTTATAGAAGAGTGCTGGATGTACTCGCATCCCTGATAGTAACAAGGGGTAAGTTGGTAGTTTGTGGTGATTTCAATATCCAGTAAATGAGAAATCAGCCTCCAAACCTATACAAGATTTAGAGAATCTGGGATTGGTGCAAAGGATACATGACATTATACATTAAAGTGGACATTAGGCCTGGGCGGTAAATTCCGTTCCGTTCGCGGAATTTGCGGAATTTGGGTAATTTCGCGTTCCGCAGAGAACGCGAAATTGCCCAAAAATCTGTGTTTCGCGACTTCGCGAAATTTTTGCTTGTTCGCGTTCTCAATATGCGTGTTCGCGAGATATTTCACCCCGAGCACGCAAACAGCGTTCGCGAACAGGAAAAAAGTATCGCGAACAAGCAATTCCGCGTGTTCGCGGAATTTTTGCGTGTTCGCGGAGATTTTTTACCGTTTCGCGGAGATTTGCGTAACGCGATTACGCAAATTCCGCCCACCCCTAGTGGACATAGCCTATTTCTCATTTATTTTTATTTTTTAATCTTTTTTACTAACAATGCTCAAGAGACCATTCAGTACAATACAATATCCATGAAGCACATTTGGCGCTATCACAATAGTGGACCATATACTCAACTATTGGGAACAGTGAGGATAATCCACCATCTTCATCCCTCTCACCCCTCCATGTCCGACCCAGATTCTCTATACTTCCGCCAGGGCCCCCACACTTTGTTCCATTTCTTGGTACATCCTCTGTTTTTGTATACAATTTCTTCGGCCCTCTGGCACCAGTCAAGGTCCCGCTCCCATTCCTCCCAGCGCCGGGATGTCTGTGCTCCCCACCCCCGAGCAACATTTCGTTTTGCCACTCCTGCTGCCAGAGCTAACCATATTTCCACGTACCTGGACCAGTCAGTGTCCCCTTTAATCATTAGTAAAAGCCACTTAGGCTCCAACAGAACTGTCTCCCCCACCACCCTAGACATTACATCAGTAACCCTTGTCCAGAAGGGGATGATCTCCGGACACTCCCACAGTATATGGAAGAAAGTACCCTCCTCGTGACAACCCCTTAGACATAATGCCGAGTGGCTCTTACCCCATTTAAAAAGGTGTGTTCGATTGTAGTATGTATGGTGAAGGATTTTCAGCTGCACCAGCCGGAACCTTGAATGGATCGCAATTTCTCTAGGACTTTGTATCGCATCTTGCCAGTACTCGTCATCGATTTCTCCAAGATCTGTGGCCCAGGCCGACTTAAGCAAAGTCAGGGAATCGGGTAGGTTGTTTATTAGTTTACGATAGATAGTGGACTTGGGTTTTTCCAAAATGCGGTCTAATAGCAACCTGTCTTCCATTGGGGAGTACTCCGGAATGGACGTATCGCCCGTTATGTGTGACCTAAGGGCGTGCAGGAGTCGTATATGATGATATCATTGCGACTGATGGAGGTTATATTCCTTTTGAAGGTATTCAAAGGAACAGGGGGAATCCCCTTTCCAGATGTCACCTAAGTATTCAATACCAATTAACTTCCAGCCCTTAAACCCTGTTAGAGCAGACACCTCCCGCAGTTGCTCACCAAGCCACAGTGGGGTTCTCCCAGTTAATGTGTTTGCCCAGCGTAAAAGCTTATTAGCCTCTCTCCAGCACTGCAACACTACTCTGGTGTGTTCGGGCCACCACCTCTGCAACCTCCGTGCGTAAAGGAGGGCTTCACAATTGCCCCCAGGCATAACCATCCAATCTACTCTGTATGCGGGTCTGCTACTGTCCGCATACAGCCAGTCATTACTCACTTGGAGCTGCGAAGCCCAGTAATCATATACACCCCTGTTTAACTTGTGCGGCGCAATTCTAGGTGACCCTCCATCCCACAGCAAGGTGCGTAATTCCTGTGATATTCGTTTGAACACACTCGGGGGGACAGGGTAGGGTGTATTGTGTAGAATATAGAGGAGTTTCGATAATGTCAGCATTTTAAATAATGCAGCCCTGCCCATGAGAGTAAGTGGAAGAGAACGCCAATGACTCACATCAGCGCGCAGATGGGCCAACTGGGGTTCAAGATTTCTGTCGAAGAACACCTTCTTGTCCCTCGTAACATAGACTTCTAGGTATTTGAAGCCCTCAGTTACCACCAGGGCGGAGTACCGAGAGGGACCCCGAGGAGGGGGACCAGATAATGGGACAATCACTGATTTGGACCTGTTAATTGTATACTCAGAATAGCTGCCAAACAGCTCAACAAGATGCAGCACCTGAGCAATCGAGTGGTACGGTGTCGCCAGATACAGGACAATATCGTCGACGTAGAGGGAGATACGCTCTTCCCACTCTCCCGTCGCCACCAGTCCCCAAATCGCGGGATCCCTCCTGATTCAATGGGCCAGTTGTTCCAGAGCTAAAGCAAAGAGGAGGGGGGACAGAGGGCAACCCTGCCTGGTCCCTCTCCGTAGGGGGAAAGCTCTCGATAGAGCCCCATTGACTCTCACCCGTAACGTGGGTTGTTCATACAGAAGCCGTACCCAACTGCAGAAGATCGGGCCAAAGCCCAATCTCTGAAGGACCATGCCTAGTTCTCATTTTTATGTTTAAATCTTTTTTATTGAGTCTTTCACAAACAGAATGCCTCGGACAGCATCAGCAGCTTCGCCTACAACCCTGCGGGCCGGCTCATTACTGTGGTAAAGGGGGGGCTTACTCAAACTCCCATCCAGCCCTGTGGGGAATCAATGCTAACACAGCATGTCGCCTACAACCCGTCAGGGCCGGCCGCGTATTCTGCACAGGGGGACACTGTGGGTTACGATTGGGGCACTGAGCATCCTGTGTAGTCAAACCCGCTAGGTACCCCTCCACCCGTGCTCTAATGTGGCCGGTCTCCGCCGCGGGTTCTGCGGCTAAAATCGGTCCCACGGACTGCGATCTGTCAGGACATTCAGAAAAACCAAAAAACAAAACTCCAATCCTGTCTCAACCCCCCCCTCCCCTCCCCCATCCCGTCTTCCCCTCCCCCCCACTCCCTCCTCCCCCCTCCCCAGTCCAGTGCGTGCATCTAGTAGGGCCCGTTCTGTGCGCTGCTCCACCCGAGGGCCCCCTCCCGCCGCAACCTCACTCTCTCCTAGGGGGTGGTGTTGTTTTGTGTAGTAAGCCTCAGGAGGCGAAGATATCTGGGGCAGGTGAGCTCCCTGAATTCTGTGATCAGAAGGGACCGGAATGGCTGCCAGAGGTCATTAAACTTCTCCGCGTTCCCTGCTACTGTCAATGAGAGTTTCTCCATGCCCAAAACATGCCACAGCTTGTGCAGCCAGCCCATGATCGTAGGGGGTGTGGTAGATCGCCAGTGCATTAAGATGTTCTGAATGGCGGACCCCAACGCTATGGCAATCTGTCTGCCTCTGCGGGATTTCAAGGGGTACATCAGGTCGTTGGGGAGGCCTAGCACTATATAAGCTGGGAGGCGCGGTAACTCAGTCTTAAAGTGGGAGTCGACCTCATCAAGCACCTCTTTACAGTAAGCCCCCAGTACGGGGCAGTCCCACAGAATGTGTGTCAATGTACCCACCTGCCCACAGCCCCTCCAACAGGTATCTACCTTACTGCTATCCATGGCGTGTATGCGTGCAGGGGTGTAATACCAATATGTGGAGACCTTGGTGAAGGTTTCGGTGAGTCCCGTGTGATACGCCGAGTGTCGAGCTCTGTAGGCTATCTGTCCCCATTCCTCGTGGCTCAGGGTCCTGCCTAGCTCCCTCTCCCATCGCTCCCGACCCGGGTTGTAAAAGTGCGAGGGGGGCACCTGAAGGAATTGGTACAGGTCGCTGATGAGTTTGGCGTCAGTCGTGCGTGTTAGTAGCCAGCGTTCGTAGGGAAGGAGACGTCTGTCCGCCGATTCGCGCACCTGTGGTTGCAGCGCCCAGTGACGGAGTTGCCAATACCGCATCCTCTCGGATTCCGGCAGCGCGTAGTCCCGTCGCAAGTCCGTAAAGGAGATAACACCCTCCGCATCGTACATATGGCACAGGGCTCTACATCGCGCCTCTCGCCAGCGGTGAAGTGCGCCCTTCTCCATCCCTGGTGCAAACTCCGGGTTGTCCGCCAGAGGTGTCAGCGGGGAGGGGAATGTAGTCAGCCCGTGTATAAGATTCGTAGCATCCCAGACCTGTAGATGTACCCTAGTGATAAAAGAGGCATATAAGTTGGTCGGGCGGTGCGCCCTGCGAAGGAAGGGAATCTCCTGCAGAGGACGCCCCGCTACCGCTTGATCTTGGAAAAGCCAGTGTTTATCCGACTCCCATCTGCTCCATTTCACTAGGTGTCGCAGCTGCGCCGCTTGAAAATATTTGCGGAGGTCCGGGATGCCAAGCCCCCCTGCCTCTGGCGCTAGCAGTGAGAGTGCTCGCCGCATTCTTGGCTTCTTGCCCTTCCAAATGAAGCGACTTAGATCCGACTGCATCTGTCGGAGCCATCCCGTTGGTGGGCGTAGCGGAAGTGCCCGAAACACGTAGAGGATCTGTGGTAAAATTGTCATCTTAACCGCCGCCACCCTAACGAGCAGCGATAGAGTACCCCGATCCCAGCGTATTAATTCGTCCCTGACTTTCCTGCTCAAAGCAGTGTAGTTGGCCGACACGATCGTTGACAACGATGGAGCCAAAAGGACTCCCAGATAGGGTACCGGGTCCTGGGACCAGACTATAGGGACTCGCAGTTGCAAAAGAGCTCTAGTTGCCGGCGCCAGGGAGAGATCTAAGGCCACCGACTTGCTCATATTCATTTTAAACCCTGCCACCGCCGCGAAAGAGGTCAGTTCTTCGATGCACATTGGGAGCGCCGAGAGCGGGTCGTCAACGGAGAGCAGCACGTCATCGGCATATAGGCTAACTGCATGGCTGAAGCCTCCGAACCGCACGCCCTTCACCCCCGGATTATCTCGGATCCGTTGGGCAAAGGGTTCCATATATAATGCAAAGAGTAATGGTGACAGCGGGCACCCCTGCCTCGTGCCTCGCTCAATGTCAAAGCTCTTTGAATTGCACCCATTGACTCTTACTGTGGCCGTTGGAGATCTATAGCAATTAAAGATCATATGGCGAAATTTGTCCCCTACTCCCACCCTCGTCAACACCTCCTCTAAGTATGGCCAATGTACGCGGTCAAACGCCTTCTCCGCGTCCACCAACAGCAACATCCTCTCTCCCCGGATACGCGATGCTTTCTCAATGAGATGAAGGATTCGTTTGGTATTATCGACCGTTTGTCTCCCAGGAATGAATCCCGCCTGATCCGAATCGATAAGCTCTGGCAATAGGGGGGCGAGACGTGCCGCTAAGATCCCTGTGTACAGTTTGAGATCGATATTGAGGAGAGATATCGGTCGGTAAGAGCCACAGTGTGATCTGTCTTTACCCGGCTTGGGGATCACTGCAAGGGACGCTCTCAAGAGGTCTGGCGGGATGGCTCCTGGCGTCGCGAAAGTGTTAAACAAACGCGTGAGGATAGGTGCCAGTAGCGCGCAGAACGTTTTATAGAAAAGCGACGTAAAGCTGTCCGGTCCTGGGGATTTACCATGTTTAAGGCGGGCAATCGCGGATATCACTTCCTCCGGTCTGATGTCCCGCTCTAGAGCCTCCGTCTGGGAGGGCGTTAGGGACGGCAGAGAAACCGAATCCAAATATCTCTGGGTTGCGGGTCAGTCCGGCATGTCACCCGCGTAAAGACTCGCATAATATCGGCGGAAATGTTCCGCGATGCCAGCGTCGTCCGTGACCGTGGAGCCCGACGGGTCGGTGATCGCTTTCACTGTGTGTTTCTGGCGAGCAACCCTGAGCTTACTTGCTAGTAGCCTGCCACATTTATCTCCCCCCGTGTAGTAGGCGTGTTTAAGGCGCAATGCTGCGTATTCCGCGCGGTCCATGTCTAAAGCCGTCAGGAGTTTCCTCACTCTTTGAAGCTGCCGCCATATTCTAGGGGCCCCCGTCCGGCTATGCATGTGCTCTAGTTCGCGGACCTGCTGCGTGAGCTCCTCCCGTTTCTCTCTCCTATTGGCGTTATCCGCCGAGGAGATCGCAATAAATTCCCCTCGGAGGACTGCTTTCAGCGCCGCCCATTGTGTCGCTCGCGTTGTGTCCGAGTTCTCATTATGTGACAGATACTCCTTGATCGCTGTCGTTACCTGCGTGATCACCTCGCGTCTGCCGAGGAGCGTGTCCCGCAACCGCCAAATCCGCGGGGGACTGGAGGTCGGCGGGAAACTGAGGGTAGCGGACACCGGTGCATGATCCGAGACCGAGATCACCCCTATGTCCGCCGCTGTAGCCAGCTCCTGCACCGGTCCGGAGACCAAGAGGTGGTCCAGCCTTGCATATGTCTTGTGTGCGTGCGAGTAAAACGAGTAGTTTCGCGCCGTGGGGTGCATGTGACGCCAGAGGTCCCCTATGTCCATCTCCGCCATCAGGGCCCGACATCCCGCCGAGAACTCTCCCGTCTGCAGCGACCGTTGGGCGGATCTATCAACTGCACCGTCAAAGACCATGTTCAGGTCGCCCCCTAGGATGACATGCCTATCCTGCGCCGTTGCTGTCTCCTCCAATGCCGAGCGGAGGAACTTTTCTTGCCGGTCGTTCGGGCTATAAATGGACCCAATCGCTAATGTGTGACCAGCTACTCGGATTCTGTAGACCAGGAGCCTGCCCTTTAATTCCGCATGTTTATGGAGCACCTCCCCTCTAAAGTGCCGGGCTACTAGGATCGCCACCCCCGCGGTTTTAGTGTTGCTAGAAGAGAAAAATTGTGTAGGGAACGCGGAGGACCGTAGCCTGCCACAGTCCCGGGGTAAGAGGTGAGTCTCTTGGAGCAGACAGATGTCTGCGCCGGTGTTTTCTAGAAGGGACAGAATAGCACGCCGTTTTATCGGGTTGTTTAAGCCCTTGACGTTGAGCGTGACAATTTTAAAAGGTGTCTGCGGCATGGTGGAATGTCATCGTTACCGCTGTGTCTCTTGTGGAATGACAGAGTATAGCGTGCATACCGCTCTGGTACCGGCCTTCCCGGCTACGCACTGGACCGCCCTCCCCCCCGTTCTGAGTCTCCCAACCCCCCCTTCGTCTGCCCCAACTCCTTCCCTCCCCGCGCCCCGTCCCCCAAACACCCCTCAAAACTCCCCGGTGACTCGCCCTCCCCTTCCCCAACAACATGTCCAGAACACTTCTCCCCTTCCTACCAAGTCCTGGAGTATCAATGTCCAAGTCCGGCTCCCAGGAAAGCAGGTCTTCGGTATAGTAGATCAGTGGACGTCAAGCCCCCACCCCTTCCCCACCGGCTCCCCCCGCCCCCGTCCCCCAAACCTGCTTTGCAAGGAAGGCTGTGTTGTACTCCCCCCGGAGCTGCTTCAGGCAGTCAATGCGACATCACTAACGTCCGTGGTTCCGGCCACCTCCGGCGCCGCTTCATCCGTGCCGGCCCTGATGCCGGGCGAGTCCGGTTGTACGGGCCGCCCCCGGGGGCCGCGCCTCGATACCCTCCGCCATCCATCCTCCTGAGACCGACCCGGTCGTTGCTCGGCCAACTCATCATCTGGTGCGGCAATACCCAGGATTCCGCAAGTCTCCCGCAGGGAACGTAGTTGGTGCATAGTACCGTTCCAGCGAAAGATGAGCCGAAAAGGATGTCCCCAGGTATAAGGCGTGCCTTGTGTTCTTAGAAAATCCGTGGCTACCTTGAACGTTTTCCGCTTCTGTAGCATGATGGCTGATAGGTCCTGGTAGAGGGCTACTTGATGGCCTCTGAACGTCAGGGGTTGCCTCTTCCGCGCCTCCGTCATGATGCGTTCCTTGAGCGGAAAATCCGGAAGGAACGCCAATATCTCTGGGGGTGGTGCCGCTGCTCTTCGTTGGGGTCCCACTCTGTGCGCTCTGTCAATTCGGACCGGGAACCCCTCCGCCTCTCCCAGCACTTCACGGAACAGGGCCTGCAGATATCCCGCTACGTCTTCCCCTTCGGCTAAGGATGGCAGCCCCCGGACCCTTATGTTGTTCCGCCGGGACCTGTTTTCAAGGTCCTCAGCATGGGCTTGGAGATCGATCTGTTGATCTCTGAGGCGCAGCACTTCTTGTTGCAGGTGTTCGAACTCTTCGTCCCGTCTGTGGCTGGCGTCTTCCACTGCGACCACCCGGTCTCCTAGTCCGTCCACCTCCCGGCGCAGTTCCCGCACTTCGCCCGCCACCTCATTCTTCAGGGCTTGGAAGTCCTCCCTGAGGGTGCTGAAGAGCGACTCCATAAAGGACCTGGTAATGGGGGGTTCTCCGCCTCCAGCTTCCTGTGCCCCTCCAGAGGGCCCGGGGGACTGCTGCCCCCGATCTGCTCGCTGTTGGTGGCGTCCTAGGAGCTCGGGGAGGGTGCGTTCCCCTTTCTTCCCTCCTCTACTGCCGGCCATGGTCTTCGTGGCCCTATGGTGCTCGACCTCTCTCCCCTCGGGCCCGCGTCCCGCCGTCGCTGGTCCCGTGGCGTCTCCCGGTCTCTACGCTGCCAGGACGCCGATTCCTGCGCTCGGCGCCATCACACCTTCGGTGCGATAAGCCACACCAAGTCTCTCCAGGGGCTGTTTCCGGTCTTAGCCGGTCCCCCCGTTGGGGCTCCGCCGTGGCCACCCCCGGCTGTGCCGCACCTCTGAGGCCGGAAAGTCGCGACGTCCTCCGCTCTACCCCTCTCCGCTGCTGAAGGGATCTCCGGCCTCCGGTCTCTCTCTGCTCCTCCACACACCTCTGGTGTCGGGGGTCACTTCATCGTTGTGCGACGGGGGGAGTCCACCCAGCCGCTGCCACGCCTGCGGGGCTGGTAGCTGTCCCAGGTAGAGTCAGTTCTTGGCCTCCGATGGCTGTGCCCCCCCCGCAAGCCGGGGGCGCCGGGCCGCTCCGGGTCTCACCCGCTGCTCTCTCTGCGGGGCTGTCGCGCTTGTGTGATGGCGATCCAAGTAGTCTGAGGAGGCTCCTCGCGAGGGGTCGCTCCCGAGGTCCGCCGATGTCCGCTTGGTCCCGGGGCGGGTGAGGGCGGCTCCCACGGCCGCGCTGGCGCGGGCTCCCCAGCAAAGCCCCCAGCGCTGGTGCCGGTGCTGGCCGCCGCTGGCCGCCGCTGCTCTCGGGCGCTCTGGGCCCTCGTGGGCGGCCGCCTTCTCCGCTGCCTCCTGTAGATATCAGCGTCGGAGCAGAACCCTTCCCGGGCCGGGCGCTACTTGTCGCTGCCTCCGGGTGTCCTCGCAGCTCTCGGTTCGACACCCAACACGGGCCTCAGTTCTCCGTGAGTCGTCGTCTCGTCCCGCTGTAGACCCCGGCACTCGCGCAGTTCTATTGCCGGACGCAGCCTCACGCAGCCCGGGTCGAAGCTCCGCCCTCTCTCGGCACTTTAGCTCCGGTCGCGCGTCTTCCGTTTCCAGGCTGTCGCGGGCGTGGGGAGCCTCCAGCCGTCTCGCTCCGGGATACCTCTGCCCCCGCTGATACTGCGCTCGTGATCCGGGGGGAGATTCAGTGCAGGAACCGCGGTTGGGGGATCAACGGAGCGGGAGCCGGTAGGAAAGGCGTCCGCTCACCCCGCCATCTTGGCCACGCCCCCCCTAGTTCTCATTTTTAAGCCGAAAGAGACAATAACCCATTGTTGGACTTGGCCCTTTGTGGTAGGTTCACCCCTGAACTTTTTGCCTTAAGCTCTGACATAGTGGTAGTGATTTTAGGCCTCTGAGCACTTTAACACTGTGGCCCAGTGTAAAGTGCGCGCGCGCTCTCAGTGCGTGTGGTGAGATTGGCCTGCCCTCCCATAGGAATGCATGGGGGATATGTGTGTCCATGGTAATTCCTGGTATGAGAGGAGTGCAGGGTCGAGTTTAGTATGTGCGAACTGGTGAGGATAAATGCTGCGCAATGGTGTGCGCAGATTTATGGTGACTTGTGGAGAAATGCCACTTTTAGAAGTTGCAAAAACCTATAGGGGTTAAGCCCAAAGGACCGGGGCCAGGTAGGGCTATTAAAAATTCAGAACACAAAACAATGAACCTGGCTCCGTACTACCGTACACTCCTACTGCTCATGGAGTAACGAACAGTCAACTCTCTTATCAGACCAAATGGGAATTTTTATTAGACCATTCCTGTTTCTTTAAAAGTTAATCAAAACAATTTTTTGGACTAAAAAAACACATAGACTCATCAAATTCACACATGAACATACACGCATATACAATACACAATAACAAACACTTAAGGACAAAAATGGACTTAGACACTGTGAAAAAAATTATTAGCAACAGCTTGCAACATGACAAAATCAGCAAATAAATTCATACATTAATCTGATGCAAAACACATTTCTAGAAACATTTGCATCATATACAAAATTTTATAATAAACATGAACATTTCCAATGTTATGAACCACATATATTATTCCAGCTCCAGCGTCAAAAGAGTATCTGAATAGTGTATCAATCCTTTCTCCAATAGTTTCCTTCAACACTCGCCGCATTCAGAATTAACTAAATGCCTCGGCACCGTTGCCTGGTTGTGGGCGGGACATCGCGGCCGGATGACCAATTGCGCGCGGCCGAAAAGGAAGTGCGGCCGGAAGATGGGCTACGTGAGAGGAGGACGAGAGCCTACCCCGCCTCCCGAGTGCCCATGACAAGTCAATGCCTCAGCATTTAGTTAATTCTGAATGCGGCGAGTGTTGAAGGAAACTATTGGATAAAGGATTGATACACTATTCAGACACTCTTTTGACGCTGGAGCTGGAATAATATATGTGGTTCATAACATTGGATATGTTCATGTTTATTACTAAATTTTGTATATGATGTAAATTTTTCTAAAAATGTGTTTTGCATCAGATTAATGTATGAATTTATTTGCTAATTTTGTCATGTTGCAAGCTGTTGCTAATAATTTTTTTCGGTGTCTAAGTCCATTTTTTTGTCTTTAAGTGTATGTTATTGTGTATTTTATATACGTGTACGTTCATGTGTGAATTTGATGAGTCAATGTTTCTTTTTCAGTCCAAAAAAATGTTTTGATTAACTCTTAAAGAAACAGGAATGGTCTAATAAAAATTCCATTCGGACAGATAAAAGAGTTGACTATTCGTTACTCCATGAGTAGTAGGAGTGTACGGTAGTACAGAGCCGGGTTCATTGTTTTGTGTTCTGAACTTTTAGAAGTTGTCATTTCTGTGTGCTGTGTGCCTGCCTGCCTGATGTAAATGGCATGTCTGGCTTATGATTGACAGGAGCTGAGAGGTGTGGGTGGCTCCAGGAGACAGGGGGAGTCAGCCCAGTGGTGAATAGAGAGATCTGCATGCAGATGGGAGGGAGGAGTTGCACCTGGGACCTGAATAGAGCTGGGCCTTCCCTCCACAATGCTGGCTCCGCCCCCTGTGGTGCGTCTGATCCCTGAGCCCCCACCTGACAAAGGAGAGAGGAGCTGAGCAAAACAAAGTGCTCCAAAGCTCCCCTAAACCAGTTCTGACTGGTATTCCGAAGCCCTGTGCTGTGACACAAAAGAAAAGGGCATATAAATATAGGGGCTGTGACCCCATGTGTGGGTTGTTCTGTTCCTGATCTTGACTGAGGGGGGCTTGCTGCTATGGGGGCACAGGAGGGACCGCCATGGGGGCTGCCTCTCTGCTGGAGGGCCCTGTGTGCTGGCCCCTGGGCCCAGCTATTCCCCTGAACCTCTCCTGGACTTTTGCTGTGGAGCTGTGGCTCCTAAATCTGAAGAGCGCTTTAATTGAATTTCCCCCAGGAGGAAGGAGCGCTGTGCTTTGATTCCCCCAGGAGAGGGGAGAGCTGGAGCTTTGCAGCGCTGAGCTGCGCACACTGCTAGGAGGGAATCCCCAGCGTAGGGATTCCCCCGTTGTGCCCTTTGCGGGTGCCCACCCCGCTTATGTCTTTATTTCAAGGGCGGGTGCCCACCCCGCATTCTTTCAGGAGCCTAGCGGGTGCCCAGCCCACTTTATATCAATTTTAATTGAAAGGGAGCCTACCCCTCATTGCCACCGAAAAGAAACTCCCGGGCCGCGACTGAGCGCGACCCGGAAGACAGGCACCGTTGCCTGGTTGTGGGCGGGACATCGTGGCCGGCTGACCAATTGCAGTGCGGCCGAAAAGGAAGTGCGGCCAGAAGCTGGGCTGCGTGAGAGGAGGACGGGAGCCTACCCCGCCTCCCTGAGTGCCCATGACAAGTCCCGGGTCCCAGGAGGGGGCCCGGGTGAAGAGTAAAGGTGGCAGCGCGGGGCTCCCAGGAGCGAAGGGAAGCCCCGTGCTGCGAGAGAAGTGCTGCCTGATGGAGAGAGAGAGCCCCGGCAGGAGAAGGAGGTGCGGAAGGTGCCCAGAGCCCTGCGTGCTCCACAGGAAAGTCCGCCGAGTAAAGAAGGCGGGATTTCGCTTCCCCGGTGGGGGGAGAGGAACGGAGCGCCGGTCCTAAGCCGTGCGTGCCGCAAAGAGAAGCGTTGCAGCCGGTGAGTGGAGCTCGAGTTAGTCAGTGCCGGGAGAGGCAGAGTCAGAGCGGCCCCGTCCGTCAGCGGACTGCTCCACCATTGTTGAGCAGCTGCTGGAGTGCATAAGAAAGCTCCTTTGGGCCCCAGAGTCGCGGGGCAGATCGAGGCGCATTATCGGCGCCTGGTTGGTCCCGCAAGAGAGTGGGCCACCCCAATGAGGGGGGCATGTGATTTAGTACCTAGGGGGATCCAGAGGGCACAGAGGTGCCGGGCCCCCCTCCTTTATGCAAAGTGCCACGAGCTGGGCACCATTGAGAGAGAGAGTCCTTGAGAGGGACCAAAGTAGTGGGCAGCTGCTGCGTTTAGGTTTGTGCAGTGGCGCACTTGTGATTTAGCTGCTAGGCAGCAGCCCTGACATTCTGGACACCGGCCGTTTGAGCCCCCTTGAGAAGGCCAGTTGGCCAGGGGGATGGGAAGGTTTGTAGGGCGCCAGGCCCTAATGGGATTCATATGGTGCTAGGAAATGTGATTCATGTACTATGATTTACGCACCCTGTTTTATGCATAATGTGTTTATGTGTGAGGTTATTGTCTAATGCGTTTAGACATATGAGAGAATTGCATAATGTGTTTATGCCAGTGAGATTATTGCATAATGTGTTTATGCTTGTGAGGTTGTGGTCTAATGCGTGTAGTGTTATGAGGTTATTTCATAATGCGGTTATGCTTATGAGGTTGGCGCAGAATGTATTTCATGGCTTATGTGATGCTGCTAGCATAATATGATTTATGTTGCAGGAGGTGATGCTAAAGCACAGTGTTTACCAGTAATTACTGGTTGTGTCCTATATTTATTATTAGTTCTACACTTACTATTTATGGTTCTGAAAGTGGCCCAATTGTCCCTGTCAGGTGTATATAATCCCTTGTAAATATGACCTAGTGCCAGGAGGCACCATGTATATTAATGTGTTATGAGAATACAAAGGCTATTTTTTATATAACCTTGTGTGGAGTTCATTTTGTAGTGTGCCTCGGATGTTGTTGCTGTGTGCGCGTGCAAACGCTTTACACATTGCATCCGGGATAAGCCTGACTGCTTGGGCCAAGCTACCAAGGGGGCGGGATAAGCCTGACTGCTCGGGCCAAGCTACCAAGGGGGTGAGCAGGGGTTATCTTTGGCGTGTAACTCCCTTGCCCTGACTAGAGTGGTGGTCTCTGCCTGGCTTTGGCGCAAGCTTTAGCCAATCAGAGATCCCATTTCTAACACCCATGATCATATTGTTTCTCAGATTTGGACATATTGTTATATTATCTTCTTCAAAAGAAATGGGATATCTGTAGAGAGTCTGAGAAAAGTAACCAGAATTGTTTTTACTATAGACATTGGAAAGGGATAGATTTAGAAAACTCAACCAATATATTTAGATATCAATGGAATACAGAGATGACCATCAAAAATATAGGTAAAATGGAAGATACATGTTCTCAGTATTTAAGGAACTTTATTGAGTATACACTACCTCTTAAGTGACAAAAAAGGAATAAACACCCAAGCGTAAATCATTGGCAAGCAGAAAGAAGATGGAGAAGAGACTATGATGCAATTTTTTAAATGAGAATTAGGGAGGCCATGTGGGAAAAAATGTGTTACATGGCATGAAGAATTTAGCTAATCCAGAATGTACAATAGAACAAATATTTAACTCTATTGAGTTTTGTTAAAAATTGCTCTACTTTTTATAAAGAAAATTGAAGGTATATACAAAAATATTGAACAGGAACAGATTCATGAAAAAAACGAATATGGAATATTCTAATGGAGGAAAATAAGGAGCAATCTGTAATTAATAGTCTCTCTCAGGTCTTCAGATCTGACAAAGAGAAGTTGATATTTGAACCAAAATCAAGTTGTCAGCTAGATATGTGTGCACTTCTCAAATACTGGCCCCCTGGTGTTACAGCTCTCCTCAATGTGTCTTTTATTGAAGGAATTGTCTGAGACAACTGAAAAAGAGGATAGAGTTTCTGTCTCCCCCAACCCTCCCTGGGACTATTCATAATTCTGAACCAAAATTTCAAGAGAAGTTGACAGTTTTGGAGGATGGCATTATGTTACTTTAAAAAAAAAACAAATACTGTTTCAGTACTAAAGGGGGGGGGTGTATACTTGCTTGCCTTCCTGGTTCCTAAAATAAAAGCTGGGGTTTGGATTGTTATAGATTTGAAGAAATGAACAAATCAGTGAGGAAGCTTCCTTTCAGGGCAGATACCCTCCAGAGAATCATTCCATTGAATCTAAAGACTGCCCGTTGGTGACACTAGACTTGATTGCTTGCTTCAAGCCCCTTCTGTTCAAGGTTTGAATCTGCATTTAGAGAAGACCACTGCTATTCTAAATTAACACAGCTTTCGCCTCAATTTGCCCACGTGTCAGCATCTGCCCTCAAGAGAGTGTGTTTTCATAGGTTCAGGATTCAACACAGAGCAGATCAGAGTATTCCTCCTGTTGGAAAGAATTTTTTTAACTCCACAATCAATTGAAGTCTCTTCTATTTCTCAAAGAAGCAATGATCGACAAATGGATAGAAGTCCAAGGTCATATGGCGGCATCAGTGTTCACCGTTCAATTGGCAAGACTGAACTTGTGACAGACCACAGTGTGTCATTTCCACAGACAAACAGATTTTGTAACAAGAAATTTGTAGAGGAAGGTGCTTGTATCGCAGGGTATCAGGTCAGCTCTTCAGTGGTGGTAAGAAAAGGACACTATGTATGCAGGGGAGGCTCCTCTGCTATGGTGGTGGAGTGTAGCCAGCAGCAGCAGCTCCAAAACTTGGAAAAAGAAATGATAATAGGGAATGTTTAATATCGTTTTATTTTTTCCTACCATGGAGTCTTCAGAGCCGGGAGATGACAGACACTGAGTGGTGTGGGGGGCACTGTTATCAATGCGCATGGCAGTTTGGCCATCCATCTCAGGCCGACCAAACAATGATCCGCACTGAAGCTGTCTCCAATCTGAGCTGCGTTGCCAGTTTGGTGACAGCAAGAAGAGGTTCACAGTCTTCCTCGGAAAGCAAATCAAGGGTGCTCAGGCCAATCCTGACACTGCTCTCATGCTGTGAGAGCAGTGTCAGGATTGGCCGCCGGGCAGTCTGGGAGCCTGTGGCAGCAGTGGAGCCAGAAGAGCGGTGATGCGGCGGGATTCAGGTACGTTTTTTTTGTTCTCCCCCCACCACTTTGCTCCAACACCAGCCGCAACTGCAGGGTATTCTTAATGTATACACCTCTTCCTCTTGTCATGACGATAGATGGCAGTCCTATGGAATGGTGTGCAGCCCCATGCAGTTGGTCAGTTCAGGCAAGATGGACTCCGACAGAAGCATTAAGTTTGCGAAACTGAACAAAATTGACAGCTGCGGCCAAACCATTTCTTCGTTTCAAGTCTCAGCTGCTTCAGTCCAACGTATAGGTAAGGTCTGAAAACACGGTGACAGTAGCCTATATCATCAAGGCAGCGCTCATTCACAATTTGTGAACAATGGGTCTTGCCGTCTGGTGTTGTGGGTACAGAAGCTTCTACTATCAATTGCATCAGTCCATATCAATAGCCTGGACAATACAGAGACACATCTCTTGAATAGGGGTTTTCCCTCCTCTCATAATCTGATTTTGTCCAGGGCAATATTTCAAAACATCTGCAGGAAATTTGGCAAACCGTACATGTATTTTTTCTTTTTTTTCCTTTTATTGAACTACATACATTATTAAAATAGACAGCTCATTGAAAAAAGTTTAAAAAAACAATTCCGCTTCCCCAAGTGCATTAGCGTTAATCAATCCCCAACCTCGACTTCAACAATACATTTCTGTTGAAAGTGGACTTGTGCAATATTACAAAATATTTAATAACTATTTATATAATCATACAATTGATCAAATCTAAATAAGTGCTTTTAAAAAGGGAAAAGGACCTCATAAGACCAACATTAAAGAGCAAATAAGAGCACTTCCTTTGATTACTTCATCACAATATCTTAATAAAAACTCTAAAGTGCATATTGTCTTCCATCATTAAAAACCCTCCAGATTGCATAACATCGGGATACGCTCTTATTTCATAAAACATATGGATATTCAAACATTTTAATCCTAGTCATCTTCTTAACCCACTAGTCCTCTGTTGGAGATACGCTTGATTTCCAATCTTATAATACAAGTGATAGTCAGCCATGGTTACAAAAATAAAACACTGACCTACCCTAGTAAATGCTTTGGTCTGCCTTGATAAATCAAATATGGCTATGGTAGTGTCTAGCTGGGTATTGACTTCGACTAGTTCACTCAATCTACAAAAAGTCTGAAACCTGAAATCATAGAGCATAGGGCAAGTAAAAGCATATGAGGCCAATCCTCTGATTCGTTGTTCTCGCACCTAAATCAGTGATCTGAATTCTTAGGATTAATCTTGAGGAGGATATTAGCAGTGTAATACACTTGCCATCCAAAACAAAATGCCATTCTTTTCAAATTTGCAGCTCGCAAGGCTATATGCCACATTTTTGCTATAGCTCACCATTCCTGCAGTGTAACATTGCATCCAGTACTCTCCAAAATTTGATCTAGAATGTGGAGAATCAGATTTTATTCTTGACCCTGTCGTAGGACTCTATACCAATTCCACACCCCCAGTAGTCTTGATAATGAATTTCATCAACATACCAGAATTCTCATTCAATACTAAACTTTTTTTTTTTTTAAAGCTATTAAGTTGTACAAAGCTGAAAAAGGGATTGGGCATTCCCGCCGGACCATAGCGCAAACTCTACTTTGGCCCAGGATTTTACTTCTTTGATTATAAAAAAAACCTTTGATTAGATAAAACCCTATACTGCTCCTTCTTCTCTAGAATTGTGCCTAGGATCCTCAATCCAATATACCTGCATTCCTTAATGATAGAAATTCATGGCATAAGGGAATGTTTCTTTTTTTAGAAACTGTTTGCTACGAAATGTTAAGTCATACACTACTCAAGAAGGCTGGTAAATCTATCTCTGATTCCGCAACCATCGGAGCCAAAAATAAAATAACAGAAGGTTGATCCGGATGGATTGTATGATTTATACCATCTAAAATCGAGGCTAGATAGTAATCTTGTAGTTGTGGTAGGTCTAGTCCCCCTTGCTCCTAATTAAGTTGCAGAGTACCTAGGCAAACTCTCAGACGTTTATTTTTCCAAATAAATTTACTAAAAAAGGGCATCAATTTCACAGAAGTAGGAGCTATTCACTTTATTTGGAACAGTGGCAAAGAGATAAAGAAATAAAGGTAAAATTGACATCTTTATCAAAGAGACTTTGGCAATTATTGATAATGGAAGTATATTCCATCTATATAACAAATCTTTAACGTTTCACAATGCCGACAGATAATTTAAACGGAACAAGTACGCAAAATTCAAGGTGGTAAAGATTCCCAAATAACGTACTGGATGTTCCAGAGCAACCTTTTGCTGTAAACATTAGGGAATATCTCTCACCTCCGCCAGGAATAACAAGACTTCAGATTTAGCTTGATTGATTTTATAACCCCCAGCTACAGTAAATTATTGGATCAAATCGAGAGCTCTTTGGAAGTTATTTTTATCTGGATGAAGATTTAGGATGATATCATCCACAAAAAGTTACATTTTCGTCATTCCTTCTACCGTAGTGTACACCAAAGGTGCCTTTTGAAGCTTAATCACCAGTGGTTCAATAAAGAAGGCAAACAAAAGAGAAGACATTGGGCAACCCTTGCGGGTGCCCCTCCTGATTGACACTGCGCAATGTCCTCCGCGTGGATCAAAACTTTTGCTTTGGCCCACTGATAAATACTATGAGACACTGTTACAAATTCCTAACTTTGCTAAGATGGTGAATAAAAATTCCCAATTTACAGGATTGGTGGCTTTCTCAGCGTTGATTAGAACTGTTGCCGCTCTAATACTATTAATAGAAGAGTAATCAATTACCTAAATTAGGTAGCCTGTATTTGACATCATAGATCTGCCTGCAATGAATCCATTTTGGTTGTTCCCAATTATTTATAGTGGCATTAGTCTTCATGTAATTATTTTACTAAAGCGCTTGTAGTCCGAATGTAACTAACTAATAAGGCGATATGAATCAACATCCAAAGGTGACTTATCTTTTTTTGAAAAACATATTATCAATGCTTCAGTAAAAGATTTGGGAATCTATAAACCCTCCAATATTTGGTTAAATAGTCCTACCAAAAAGGGTAGGAGTTTTGGAGAGAATTCTTTAAAATCTACTATTGGAATACCATCATTTCCGCATGCTTTTGCGTTTTAGCTAGCCTTCAGAGCTGTCTCTACCTCAGATAGTGATATTCTCTCTATAAGGGTCTATTGCTCTAACTGTGGTAATTCAGGCAGTTCAAAGAGAAATTTGTGAGTTCAGCCGTAGATATTTGGTCAATTGATTGGTACAGATCATGAAAGTGTTGATAAAATACCCATGCTATCTCTTTCTTATTGCTAGTTTGAGTTTTAGTAGAGGGATCAATAATCACATCAATGTACCATTTGCAGGTTTTGCACCTAGTAAACCTGCCAACCTGTTGGCTTTCTTCATACAACTTCTGCTGTAAGGTTTTTGTACTGCATATCTCTTCTGTATTATAAAAGTCTCCAAGATTTTGTGAGGCCTTGTCCAGTTTTCGGCGTCTCTCATCTAGCTCACAACTATTACCTTATAGGTCCTTTACATCTTCTGAGCGCTATTCCAAGGCTGCTAGGGGCACTTGAATCATCCTTGAGCAATCTTGGTTTAATTTAACTTGATATGCAATCGCTCACTCCCTAAATGTAGCTTTAAAGGCCTCCCAAACTTGAAGCAGTATTTTGGCTTCTCACAAAAAACTCAGCAATCTGAACCTTTATTTCCTCCCCCCCAAGATCAAATCGGCCAGTAGCATTCTATTGATCTGCCATCATCGCCTAGAGCCTCCCTCTATGCCTATATCAATAACCACTGATGCTACAGAATGATTTTCAAAAGCATTTGATAGCAGTACGATCTCTGTTTACCCTTGATTAAACTAGAAAAAGTCTAGATGGGACACAGTGGGAAACTGCTTTGAATAACAAGTAAACTGTATCATTAAGGGATGATCAAGGCACCATGGGTCAACTAACGCAAAATACTGTATAAAGACAGATATTAATGCTGCTGTCTTTGTTTTTGTTTGTTTTTGAGCGGTTTGAAAACTCTAGTTTCACATTTTGGATCGAATTAAAATCCCCATCTGACATTATGGGATGCAAGTTTATAGATCTGGGTCAACGCCTCCGTGTTGTCCTCAATTGGACCATAGCAATACACCAAATTAAGATATAGACTGTCCGCTGAGACCTTGACCCAGATCCATCTACTCTTGTTGTCCCTTTTGATGTCCATGACATTCCGATTCAAACTTCTAGAGAGATAGATCGCAACCCCCTTATTACTGCACCCGATGATGTAAAGAATGCGTCCTCGGAGGGCCCCTACGTCAGGATTATTGGTTTTTTAAATGAGTTTCCTGTAAAAAAAATCACATCAGCTTTTAAAAATGATAACCAACTCATAATTGACCCAGATGTCCACATATTGAGAATCTCATTAGCATTACATGTTGAGATCCTTATTCTTTGCATTACCAAGCCAGACCTTAAATATGTCATTCAAATCTTCCTTATAAACTTTACACAATATAATTCTGTTTACTCGAAACATACCATGTATGATGTTTTTCTCCCTTTATCCACCCTGTGCAAACCCTTCACCCCCTTCCCCTCCCTTCTGCCTTTTCTCCCAGTGAACCCCTTTCAAAGGGAGAGCCACCTGTAGCACCCCTTGGATACCTCATATCCTAGCTGGAGCCCTGTTCCTATGCCTAGGTTGCTCCTACCCTTTCGCTGTGTTGCAGATAGGCATCCCCCACTGTGCACCCTTCTCTTAATGTTCATTTGTTTTTAAACTTTGCAAATTCATCATCATGCTATAATATACAGTGGCCAAATTGGGTTTAAGTTATACTGGCATTGCCCCCATGGTTGATTGTATTGATTACAACACTGCCCCTGCATCACCAACATTAGAAAAAATAGAGAACTGTCCTTAATACAAGATTTTGAGCTTTGACTGTTGGATCAGCGAGGCCTGGGCACCAGACAATCTGAACTGACTCAAAAGGCCTTGAAACTTCTTCCATCATCGAGCTGCTGTTATTGGCAAATCTGAAAAGTTTAGACCTGAGAAAGAAAACTCTTTATGTTTAATTGCAGATACCAGGATCTGTTATTTGAGCCTATAATCAATGACGTTCACTAGGCTAGGTAGTGGGTATTTCCTATTCGGAGTGCATTGAGCTGGTACTCTATGCACTCGCATGATCACCAAGTCTGTAGTAAAACCTGGTGAAATATGGGTCTTAATCAAGTTTTCCACCAGGTGCATCAACTTTGTGGATCCATCCTGAGTCTCATCTCCTACTGAAATGCCCAGAAATCATAGATTGGATAGTCTATTATGATTTTCAAGATCTTCAATTTTGTTTGAAAACTGCTGGATTCCTTCCTTAGCAGGCATTGGTTCACCTCCTTGCACCATCACTTTATCTTCTGAAGTTGAAATTCTTTTCTAGGCTTCCCGCAGTCTCTAGATGCTGACTGAACACAGCAATTTCCTACCTCTGTGTCCATTTTACATCTCTAATTTAATTGAAGATGCTTTCCAAAAGATCTGGTATGGACTTGGACATCTCCTGTGGCCCAACAAACTGAGCTGTTCTCCCAATAGCTTCCACCACACTATCACTTATCTCCTTTCTCTCAATTGGTCACTGCAGTAGAGCCGCGTACGTTCCCCTCTTTAATCCGATAGCCAGTTGTTGTCCCAATATCTTTTCAGTGAGGGATCGATTAAAGAAGCATCGCAGTAGAATTAGTCAATGTACTGTTACGGGCGGGGGCAGAGGGGGGCAGATGCCAAAAAGTCAAAGCAAATTATGTACTCACTGGCTGCCATCGACGTTGCTTTATGCGGGTCTTTGGGTCTCAGAGCACTGTTAGCGGCATCCCATCACAGACCTGCTAGTGCCAGCAGTTGAAATTATAATGCACGGGTGCTGGGTGCATATTTACTCTGCCGTTAATTCAGGAGTGATACCTTCGGCGAATTGACACTTGTCTCGCTTCCAGGCTGGGAATTTGCATCTGCGCACGCTTCACTTTCTTCTGAATGCCCGCCTCGGAGCACAACAAACAGTTAGCTGTGCGTCCATTCCGCATAGTAGTAGGAAGGAGGAGCAGTTATCTTGCTGCCAGGCTTACGGGCTGGCCTGCCGCACACATGCCCTGTATATGTATCTTTTTGCACCCAGAACAAAGTCTCTTCTCCTAAGGTTTTGGAACAAGTTTTGGAACAGGCAGCCTGGGGAATGGATGCTCTACCTTTAAAATGGCACCAAACTGAAGTGTGGTTTGTGTTTTCTCTTTTTGCTTTAATCCAGAGGTTGTTGTTGAAGATTCATCAAGAGACTCACTTAGTGGTGGTTCTCCCCTTTTGACCCAGAAGAACATTGTTTCCACTTCTCAAGGCAATGGCTTTTCAACCTCATTGGATTCTACCTCACTCTCTTCCTCTAAAGGCATGCAGCCATTCTCTTCCTTTCCATCTCATCTTATCAGTTTGGAGGTGAGAGGGTGAATATTGAAAAGCAGGGTTTGCTTCGACATGTATTTGATATGGTTTATGGATCCAGAAGGTCTTCTACTCTTAGATCCTACACTAAACATTGGGTCATTTTGGATTTGTGGTGTTCTTCTCACAACCTTTCTTCAGTGTCCTGTTCTGTTTCTTCTGTTCTCCAATTTACGCTGGATGGGTTTAAGAAAAATCTCCCTCTACTCAAGGTGCAGAGTATGCAATCAAAGCCTTTCATGAAACTGATATTATAAAAGAGGCATAGGTTTTTATTTTAAGAATGTTTTAGAATGTTAACATCTCCCATCCTTAATCTCATTATTCAGTTCTTTCTTGGGGCCTTCATTTGGTGTTGAGAGTTTTACAGTGTCCCCCTTTTGAGCCCTTAGTCATACTGGAATTAAATCTTCTAACCTACAATGTTCACTTCTTGGTGGTGACCACTTCTGCTCAAAGACTAGGGTAACTGTCTACCCTATTGTGTGGTGCTCCTTTATTTAGGTTCTTGGAGGATGCAGTTGTCTTAAGATAGGAGCCTGCCTTTTTTTTACCTAAGGTCAGCCTCAAGTTTTATTCTTCTCAGGGGCTTACTCTTCCTGTCTTATATCCTTCTCCTGAAGATGAACAAATGTTGAGTTTGTTGGATGTTAAGCGTGCTCTGTTGATTTATTTTAACATATCCAGTGAATTCAGGAAAACACACACTTGTGTATTACTTTTGGTCTTTCTGGAATAGGTAAGAAGGCTTCTGAGACAGCTTTGATTCTGTGGATAGAGGAAACATTTTTGTATGGTTATTCGAACTTGGAACTGTCTGTACCACACAAAATATAAATTCATAGGCAGAATTTCATAGTTTGCTTTAGGTAACATCTGCAGAGCTGTTAATTGGGCCGTAGAGCACACTGTTATAAGATATTGCGGACTTCATATTATCCAGAACATTCATAAAAATGTAGGTTCAGGAGTACTGCAATCTATGGAACCTCAATTTACTATGGCCTTCACTTTCATTGCTTTTCGACCACGTTATTTACAATTAAATTACCAGGGTCTGTATTTACATTGTGTTCATGTTTCTATTTGGGTTGTGCTTAATACTGTCGAAAGCCTTATTGGATTTAGTAGACTTCATTGTTTAATGACTGAGTTGAAGACGAGGGGTGTAGAGGTAATGGTCTGATTACTTACCGGAAATCTTCATTACTTTTGGCCCTATACATCCCACCCACCGTCCCTCCCTAATGTCCAGGCCTTTGACAGAGTTTTGGATTACAAGAAGGACTGAGGGAATGCTATTTCATTATAGCACCCAGCTGAGGGTGGGTGGGGTTTGTTGAAGCATTCCTGATTGTTTCCTGTCCTGTGATTGCTGACAATCCTCACTGTTTAATGAATGGGTCGAGGACGAGTAGGAATAGGAGTAATGAAGATTACAGTAAGCAATTGGTCATAATCACATTCGATAAAGGCGATAAATATTGATGCAATTAGAACTTATCGAGACTAATGACTGCAAGTAATTTGCACTCTGTAGTCAATTTGTAGTGAATAATGAGAGCTAGCAGCATAAAGTACACATAGCTGTTGTAGAGGGTGAGCGGTGTAGTCGTTGGTGTGGGCGGAGCTAGGAGGGCAAGGGAAGAGGAGGAGCGGTGACAGGAAGAGGGCAGATAGGGTAGGGACAGGGAACGTGAAGGAAGCAGGTGAATAAAGCTAGTATCACCCTGATATCCAGTGTCTGTTATTATTGCCCGTAGACACTACAGCTGGCGACGAGGGTGGGATGCAGCAGCCCAGTGTCCCTAAACCCGAAGAAGATGTGCCCCCTGTCCCTCGGTGCAACCGGTGAGAAAACGCGCTCATTGCCGAGCGCTGGGTCGCGCCGTATCCAGTGTCACCCTGAGGCGAGAAAGTGAGAGAAGGAGCGGGAGCCCACCCCGACGAATGCTGGCAGCTCCTGCGGTGACTGATGGTTGCACCGGAGTGGTAAAACACGTGGCTGAATAAGCGCTGCTACGTGCTGAATGATAATCTCACGCCCGATGCGTGAGAAACGGCACACGCGCGAAAAGGAACGTCGGGTGCCCACCCCGAGCTCGTTGTGCCAGGTAATGAACCCTAAAGTGCGTGTGAGGCACTAGAAAGGTGCTGTGACTGCGGGAGCGCGGATAACAGTGTGGCAAGCTGGCTGAGAGTGGCAGACAAGACCTCGTGGGAGTGAGAGACCCTGTGCGGCGGCCATCTTGGAGTCAGGCAGTCATCAGTGGGACATCCCCATAGAAGCAAAGGGGTGGCCATTTTTAAGTCAGGCCAGAAATTAAACAAGCATTTGACAAGCCAAGAGAAAGAATATTTCTGTCAGGAGGGCGAGAAGAAGCGGTCAAGCATCTGCCAAAGCAAACAAGAAGTAAATAAAGTGAACAGGCACCAGCCAAAACAAGCCAGGAACAAACGGGCACGTGGGAGGACTGGACTAGTTAGGTGCGTGCTGTCATGACGTCAAATCACAACTTGCCGCAAAGAGCCGAAGCCACACCGATCATGACGAGTGTGTCACACTTGCGCCCACCAGAGCCACTACCGGTAACGGTTGGGGAGCGCATGGGCCCCAGATGGCAGGAATGGCTTGAGGACTTTGAGGACTACATCAAGGGGTCGAAGGTGACCGAGGATGAAGACAAAGTGATTGCACTGCGCAACCTGGTAGGCAAAGAAATTAGCAAGATCATCAAAGAATTGCCTCGCGCGGACACAGGAACTTATGATAAAGTGTGCGAGGCGCTAAATAAGAAGTTTTTGCACAAAAGAAATGTGGATTACGAAAGATATGCGTTTCACCAAGCCCGTCAAGGGAAAGACGAAGTAATGAGTTCGTTCATAACACGACTGCGTCAATTGTCCAGATACTGCGAGTTTGATGCGTTTTCAACGGATGATGCCATCCAGTCGCAGATAATTGATGGGTGTCAGTCTGAGACACTGAGGAGGAGGCTGTTAAGGAAAAGTCACAACCTAAAGGAGATAGAGGAGATGACTCGAGTGTATGACCAAGCAAAGGAGCAAGCCAAAAGCATGGAGGCCGGGCGCCCTGAAAGACGTGAGCAAGTATGTCGGGTGCAAGACAGTCACAGACGCAGACACTCGAAGGAGCGCCGGTACCCCTCCCGGCCATCCTCCCGCCAGAGATACACCGAGCGCAGGAGACACGGATCAAGGAGAAAAGACAAGAGACAAGATGGGGGAAAGAAATGCTACAGATGTGGGTATAACTTCCCACACAGAGAAGCGTGTCCAGCTATGGGGCAGCAATGTCGGAAGTGTGGACGAACTAACCACTTTGAGGCGACCTGTGGCGAATATCGCAGGGAGAGGAAGAATGAAGTGATGCGGCCAACTCGCTCGGACACCAGGCGACACCACGTGAAAGCTGTGCAAGATCGGCCAAAATCGTCTTCCAGTTCATCACATTCCAGCCGGGAGTCGAGGAGATCTCGCTGGTCAGGAAGGTCACCATCCCCGGACTCTCGATCAGGGTCGTGTGAATCCGAGTACACGGTCGAATATGCCAGCATGGTCGCCGACCTGGATCAATTAAAGACATACCCGAGACTGAACATCAGTGTGGGCAATCATGACACTCAGTTTGTCCTGGACAGTGGGGCATCATTGAATTACATCCCGGTAACGGAGTACAAAAAGATGAAGTCACCACCTCCGTTGTGCCCAGCGTACGTCCGGGTATTCACCTGGATGTCAAAGAAACCGCTCCCCTGTCTAGGGAAGTTTCTAACCACTCTTCGACATCAGAACAAGTCGGTGTCCGCTGTAATACACGTGATTGATGGCCCGGAAGCTGACTGCCTTCTCAGCCTACCAACGGCAGAGAGACTTCGGTTGGTTGAGATCTTATACCGGGTCAGTGGTGATCAAGACATATTACACAAATTCCCCAAGTTATTCACCGGGTTGGGAAGAATGAATAGATGTCAGGTTCGGCTCCACCTCAACGAGCAGATCCGACCTGTCGCTCAACATCCCCGGCGAGTACCATACCACCTTCAGCAGGCTGTGGAGGATGAGCTTCAAGAACTGCTCGCCTCAGACATCATTGAACGGACTGACGGCCCCACTCCATGGGTGTCACCCGTAGTCATAGTGCCCAAGAAGGGCACTTCTGAAAAAGTGCGACTGTGTGTAGACATGCGGCTTCCCAACACCGCGATTGAACGGGAACGACATTCTGGGCCTCACTCAAGTGATATGATTGCTGCGTTAAATGGGGCCAGGGTGTTCTCAAAACTGGACTTAAACAAGGGCTATCATCAGCTGGAGCTGCATGAAAGGTCAAGGTATATAACGACTTTTGCGACACACCTGGGTTTGTTTCGTTATAAACGGTTAAGCTTTGGCATCTCTTCCGCTGCGGAGATCTTTCAGGAGGCGATACGCCAAACTATATGCCATATACCCAATACGCTAAACTACAGCGACGATATCCTTGTGTATGGGTCCAACGTCCAAGAACATGACAAGGCCCTCGATCGAGTATGCAATGCCCTCTTGGATGCTAACCTGACCTTGAACAAAGAGAAGTGCGAATTCCATCGATCCACACTCAAGTTTTTTGGACATGTGTTTTCTGGAGCAGGGATGAAGCCTGACCCTGAAAAAGTGATGGCCTTAAACGACACCAAGAGCCCTCAAGACGTCAGTGATGTCCGTTCCTTTCTGGGTATGGCCAGTTATTGTGCCAGGTACATCAAGGACTATGCCAAAATTAGTCATCCCCTTCGCACTCTCACAAAGCAGGGACAACCGTTCGACTGGACCCGTCAATGTGAGCAGGCCTTCCAGGACATCAAACGGGCAGTTGAGGCAGCTGACAATCTGGCGTACTTTGACCCCAAATGGAAGACGGAAATAACCGTGGATGCCAGCCCGGTGGATCTAGGGGCGATTCTGGCTCAGTATGACCGAGAGGAGGATCAGCGCCACATTGTGGCTTATGCGAGTCGCAGCTTGTCATACACTGAAAAGGCGTATTCTCAACCAGAGAAAGAGTCTGGCGGTTGTCTGGGCCTGTGAACACTTCCATGTGTTTATTTATGGCAAGCACTTTACAATGGTGACGGATCATCAGGCGCTCGTCACCATATTTGGAAATCCACGGTCGAAGATGCCACCTCGGATTGAGCGATGGGGCCTGCGTTTCAAGAGTACACCTACACCATACTGCACAAGCCGGGAAAATCAGCAAACCCGGCCGACTACATGTCTCGCCACCCTAGAGCCGAGTCGGCGCCATGTGCATCAATAGCAGAGGAATATGTCCACTTCGTCGTGGGCCACGCTCGACCGCCTGCGGTTCCCATGGAGGCCATTCTGGAAGCGACGGCGCAAGACGTCATTCTTCAGAAGGTACTTCGGCGTCTGCAGACCAATAGGTGGAGACCTGATGGTGATGAGGAACCGGAAGATCCAGCAAGCAGCCAAGAGCTGCAAGCATTCCGACATGTGAGTGAGGAGTTGTCTGCCACCTCGGAAGGGCTTCTGCTGAGGGACCACAGGATCGTCATCCCGACGCAACTACGGCAGGGTATTGTCAATCTAGCTCACGATGGTCATCGTGACGTAGTTGCAACTAAGCAAGCTCTGAGAGAGCGAGTGTGGTTCCCGTTATTAGACCAGATGGTAGAACTCACTCTCAAAGACTGTCTGCAGTGTCAACTTGTCAGTCAAGGAAGTCCCCCAGCTCCTTTGCGAATGACTGAATTGCCCAGCGGTGTGTGGCAGGAACTTGCAATGGACTTCTATGGACCTCTGCTGTCAGGAAAGTATGTCCTAGCAATTATGGACGAGTATTCGCGGTTCCCAATAGCCCAGTTTGTATCATCCACTAGTGTGGCCAGCACTGTCGCGGTGCTGGATGAAGTGTTTGCGGCGTGGGGTATTCCAAAGGTGCTCAAAACGGACAATGGCCCTCCATTTAATGGATATGAGTTTGGTGAGTTTGCGCGACACATGAACTTCACGCATCGAAAAGTCACGCCCTTATGGCCACAGGCCAATGGTACCATTGAACGATTCATGGCCACTTTGAAGAAAACGTTTCAACAAGCGACCAGTGAGAAAAGGGACCTTCAGGTGGCTCTCAATGAGGTCCTCCGGGCCTACAGGACAACTCCCCATGCCACCACGGGCAAATGTCCTGCCACCCTAATGCTGGGAAGACCGATCAGGAACAGGATACCCACATGGGAAGGCGCTCTGCGAGCAGTCTCACCTGCTCGCATTCATCAAGAGGTTGTGTCCGCAGATCGTCGTGGGAAAGAGAGAATGAAATCGTATGCGGACGCCAGAAGGAGAGCAAGATCGCCTTCCATCTGTGAAGGGGACTGTGTTCTCGTCAAGCAGGAGCAGCACCGGAAAACAGACTGTAAGTTCAGAGCTGAACCATTGACAATCATTCAGAAAAAGGGTACCATGGTGACGGCTGAATCGGACAGCCGAAGAGTTACCCGAAATGCGTCCCATTTTCAGAAATGCACTCCTGGCATGAAGGATTCGCTTCAAAGAATGCAGGGGCATCAAGAAAGTGAAGTCCGAGAACAACCTGCTGGCGCTGCCGAGAGTCCGCATTCTGGGATTGAAGGAGAACCAGAGGTGGTGACAGGAAACATGTCACTGCGACCGAGACAGGACATTCGCAGGCCGAGACGACTTATTGAAGAACTGTAAACAAGTCAGCCATTTCATTTCATTTTGTTAAAAAGAGGGGAAGATGTAGAGGGTGAGCGGTGTAGTCGTTGGTGTGGGCAGAGCTAGGAGGGCAAGGGAAGAGGAGGAGCGGTGACAGGAAGAGGGCAGATAGGGTAGGGACAGGGAACGTGAAGGAAGCAGGTGAATAAAGCTAGTATCACCCTGATAGTGACCACACCGTCATCCGCTTCAGTCAACACGCATACACAGACGTCACCCAATGATTACACTGACACTTTATTTGTGGGTGAAGAACTGCTGCAGGTTTATTTCATACAACACAGTATGATAATAAAATTGGGTTATCTTACGGGCGATCCAGGGCAGGCAGCCCCTTGCTGCTCCGCCCGCCTGGTGAGCCAGCACACACGGTGGGTCGATGCCCGGCAGTGTGGCACATAATTATTTACAGATCAAGCCGCGCCCCCCCGCCCCCAACAGCCTGCCTCCAGCTCCACACTATTGGAGGTCATAACCCTAGTGGGCGTAGCCTCGCGCGCGAGGCAGCAAGGGGGAAGGCTCGACGGGCGGCCACTAGAATGCTGCCCTGCTGATGTCCCACTGCTTGGGACGCGGGCAGCGGCATATCCAGTGTCTGTTATTATTGCCCGTAGACACTACAGCTGTGACTACTTTGATAACACCCTGTAGTAGAGTAGGCTATATTTATATATAAATATAACTACAAGAACACAATAGTAATTATTGTATATTTAATTAAGTTTCCAATAACAAGGCCCACAGCGGCAGTAGTAAAGATGTGTGCAGACGCACGGTCAGCTGGCGAAGGAATGCGAGGCATTTGGTGACGTCAGTTAAATACCATATGGGGATTCTATGAACGTCACCGGTAACAGCTAGGTTGCTAGTGTAGTGCAACCAAACTTAGCCTAAACTACTGTAATAAAAGAAGGACTACAACATCTCCCTTTGCCAATAACAAAGAAAAAATGAATAAGTTAAAACAAAACATAGTCCTTATACTTGTTGGGAATGCATAACATTCTACCAGAGGTGGTACATGTACCTTCAAATACATTTTGATTAGAAGTTGCAACATCTGATGGCACATTAGTTTCTGAAATAACTTCATCTGTAATCTGAGGACTTTGCCTACCTACTCCACACTCAGATTCCTGATGTTTTTCAGGTGAACAGTGAACAGATACGGAGGGACAACTACTATCAAACTCGTTTGCATCAGAGGGATTATTTACACATGTTGTATTTGTCATCACCTTATGATTATCAATACAAGCTTCTGAAGGTAACCATAGATAATCATTCTCTGACTCTGCGTTATTTTTGAAAGACTCTTCAATGAGTTCTCTTTGACCAGGTTTGAGTTTAACAACATCACTCTTGCTTCTCCATCCAAATTTGTCCAATAGAACCGAACTATGAGTTACTTCAATAACTTCAGACGGAACTGTGAATTTGGATTCCCCTTTTTGTACTTTGGATGGTTTTTGTAGAATAACCCAATCTCCTTTTGCAAAGCTTTTGTTGATAGCTCTATGTATTTTATCATGGTAAGCTTTATATTTGATTTGATGCTCTTGGATTCTTTCTTTGACTTTTATAAGTCCATCATTGACTTCTTTAAAGCTTGTAGGATTTTTCCTAAGTTCAATAAACATAGGTGTCAGCAATGTTTTACCTTTTCTGCCTCTCATAAGGAAAAACGGGGAAAATCCAGTAACTGAATTAGTTGTGTTGTTGTACGCATTCACCTTCTCTTGAATGAATTCTTTCACTGGAAATTTGGATGCAATGGCAAGTTGAATGCCTTCTTTCAAGAATCTATTGACTCTTTCTACTTGCCCATTGGATTTTGGTGAATAAAACGGAGTCTTTTCCTGTTCAACACCATAGTGCTGTAAAAATGACAACATCTTTTCTGAGATAAATTGTTTGCCATTGTCAGACACCAAAATACAAGGTAATCCTTCAACAGCAAAACATTTTTCAAGAAATGCGATTACCGCATTAGTGTCTATTACTGTAACAAATTCAACATAAATCCACTTGCTGTAGTAGTCAGTAACCACTATCATGAATCTGCAGTCAGGTTCTAAAAGATTAAAAGGACCTGCAAAATCAATTGCTATTTTGCTCCAAGATGTGTTGGGAATGGAAACAAATTGCATTTCATTTACTCTTGTCTTCCAGTGCTTATCCGATTTCAAGCAAACTACACAAGTATCAATCAATAAATCCACATCTGCATCCATTCCTGGCCACTAATAATACATTTTCAACATTTTCTTAGTTAGTGTTGAGCCAGGATGGCTCCTATGTGCTATATCTATTAACCTTTTCCTCAATTTTGTAGGAGGAATTAACAAATCACCACGAAAAAGTAAATTATTTACAATGCTTAGTTCATTTTCCACTTGACAATAAGTTTTAAACTCTGAAGTCAAATTTCTCATAGGTGGCCAGTTTCCTTTAACAAATTCCATGACTTTTTTTAAAACATAATCTCTGCTGCTGAGCTCTAACCATTCCGTCTCAGTGCAAGACTGTTCAGAGTTCAACAGAATATCTACAGAAGCCACTACACATTCAGTGTCTTCTTCCACTTGTGGTTCTGAAGATTCTAGAGGTAACCTGGATAAAAAATCTGCACGGATATTTTCCTTGCCTGGTATGTGTTTAATGGTAAAGTTGTACTCTTGTAATCTTGCAATAAGTCTAACCAGTCTGGCAGAGGCCTTACCATTACCCCTGCCATAACCATCAAACATATATGTTAAAGGTTTGTGGTCAGTGACCAATTCAAACTCTTTGCCCCAAAGATACATTTTCAGTTTTTCTACTGCCCAAACACAGGCTAGAGTTTCTCTTTCAATAGTGCTGTAATGAAGCTCTGAATCAAGCAATCGCCTAGAAATGAAAGCTACAGTGTGAACAGCATTCCTAATTCTTTGAGTAAAAATTGCACCAATGCCTACTGAGCTAGCATCAACAGTTATTATATTTTTACCTTCCGAATCATAAGGATGTAGAGTTGGTGCATTAACAATAGCATGTTTGATTGCTGAAAACGCTGAATCTTGGTTGCTTGACCAAACAAATGTTTCTCCTTTACGAAGAAGGCTACGTAAAGGTTCTACTTTTTCCGCATAACTTTCTATGAAGCGTGAATAATATTCACTGAGGCCCAAGAAGGACCGTAGAGCATCTTTATCTTCAGGTCTAGGTGCCTCAGAAATGGCTTTCACAAGATCCAATTTTGGTCTAATGCCCTTACCACTGATAAAATGGCCTAAATATTCAATTTCTTTTTGAAAAAATTTACATTTTTCTTTAGAGACAGTCATACCTCTCTCTTCAAACTTGTGCAGAACTGTGTCGAGAATGCGGTTATGCTCTTCCACAGTAGCGGCATGAATCAAAACATCATCTTGAAACTTTTCAACTCCCTTAACATCTTTGAGAATACTTTCCATAAGTTTCTGGAAAACACTTGCAGAAGACGCTAAACCAAAAGGAAGTCTAATAAATCTGAATGCTCCCAAAGGGGTAACAAATGTAGTGTAATCTTTAGAGTCATCAGCAAGCTTCACCTGATGATAGGCCGACTTGAGATCAATTAATGAAAAATATGTGGATCCAGATGTGGATGCCAAAATTTCCTGAATTTTAGGTAACGGATGGCAATCTACCAAAATATTTTTGTTAAGTGACCTCAAGTCGGCACATAAGCGTAAATCGCCATTCTTTTTCTTAAGGATAACAACAGCGGAAATCCACTCTGAGGAATCCGTTGGTTCTATCACTTCCTCTTTGACTAACCTATCAAGTAATTTTTGTAAATCCTTTCTAATGGATAAGGGAACAGCTCTTACCTTGTGTTTGATAGGTATCGCATTCTTCTTCAACTTGATAGAATGCTCGTAACCTTTAACACATCCAATGCGGTCTTCAAACACCGATTTATATTTGCACAGAACAGCATCTAAACTGTTGTGAGATGAAGAAGGGACACAAGAATACTGGACAGAAGCAACCAAAACATCACTAAGAACAATTGGATCATCTGCACCAGGTTTCAACATAATACCCAACCTTGCTAGGTCTTTCCACCCAACAATATTTTTGCCACGTTCTGCAACATAAATTTTTGTCAAAATTGACCTTCCTTTAACATTTAAATTATCTTGAAAATAACCTAACATGTTAATGTCATAATCACCGTAAGCTTTAGGGTTTACATCCGAAACTAATAACCCTACATGTGACCAGTTGTTTTCATATTTAGTATCTGAAATAATGGTGATAGGAGAACCTGAGTCTGCCATTATGTTTATCTCAACTTCGCCAATATGCGCAACACCTAATGGCCCTTTTATTGTGCCACCATTTGCTTCAATGGTTAAAACAATGTTAGCACACATTTCTTCATTAAACTCATCAACATAACTTACTCTTACATTTTGCGTTGAATTAGATCTAAAATTTCTGCAGACTCCTGCAAAATGCCCAACTTTACCACAATTTGTACATTTCTTACCCAGCGCAGGGCATCCAGGAAAATCTGCAATATGGTTTTTAGAACCGCATCTGAAACAAACAAACGTTTTAGTATCTACAACATTACTTTGTTTGCTTTTCTGTATATTTTTCACAAAATTTTTCTTTTTATCCTGGATCGAAAAAACATTTGCATTGGGATTCTTATGTGCTGATAGTTCCTTTGTACTTTCTAAAGAACGTTCTATACCTTTAGCAATATCAATTACTTCCTGTAGAGAAGGATTTCTACACGCTAAAAGTCGTTCTTGAATCTTTTTCTCAAAACAATGGAAAACAAACTGATCACGAATATATACATCTACCATTTCAGTAAATTCACATTTGGTGGCTAACACTCTCAGACTGGCAATGTATTCCTCCACAGTCTCAGTTTCTTGTTGCTTGCGCATTGCAAAACGGTGCCTGCCTACCATAATATTTGGTTCCTCACCAAATTGCTTTTCCAACCTCTTTACTGCTTCCTGAAATTCATCTAAAGGTATGAATTGTCCAGGTTGTACTTCGTATTCAGGTAAACTATCAAATATTTCTTGACCAGCAGTACCAAGTAACCCAAACATAATAGCTTTTTTCCTGTCAGGCTCGTACTTTTTACCATCTATTGCAACCAAATAGTTTTCGAATGCACGTAGCCAGTTCTTCCACTTCATAGATGGTTTTCCTGGTTCAGCCAAAAATGCAACAGGTGCATTTATGTTAGAATTTTGAGACATGCTGTCAATTTCACACAAGTCTTCCTCAATTTTTATTTTTAACGCAATTTTTGAAGTTGGCTGATGAAATAAAAAATTTTTGCAGTTTTAAAATAAATTTATAAATCGCCAAAAATGAATTGTGTTTCAAAATATAGATGTTTACTTTTTAATAAGTTTGAAAAAAAAAATAAAAATTCTTCAAAATTCCAAAAACGAATGAATTATTTAAAGTACAAACTATTTTAAAATGTAAAGTATTTTCATTACCTTGAATATGCATGAAATCCAATCACGTGTAATTTGCTGATAGTAATAACCGAAAAACGGTTAACTTACATGAAATTAGCCAAATCTAAAATGGAGTCACGCACGTTGCGTCGAATTACGTGATGCGCGTCACCAAATACCGTTGTCAACAACAGAATCAGCCGTTGACAGTTACAGCTGAGATCGCCGTTACGTCGACAGACTTCAACTGTCAAATTCCAACAGTCTCAAGCTTCCCTCGAACGCTACGATAAAGCACATTGAATGCACAATGCATTCTCAAATTAGCAAACTGGCAAGTGAAAAATTTAAAGATGAAAGTAGTAACTTGCCTTGTAGAATTTAGAAATCCTCGTTGAAATTCTCCGCATGTAGATTTCTTAGAAGTCCGATGTGGGCCCGATATTCTTTTTCCGAAAATCGCTCGTCGCCAAATTGTAGTAGAGTAGGCTATATTTATATATAAATATAACTACAAGAACACAATAGTAATTATTGTATATTTAATTAAGTTTCCAATAACAAGGCCCACAGCGGCAGTAGTAAAGATGTGTGCAGACGCACGGTCAGCTGGCGAAGGAATGCGAGGCATTTGGTGACGTCAGTTAAATACCATATGGGGATTCTATGAACGTCACCGGTAACAGCTAGGTTGCTAGTGTAGTGCAACCAAACTTAGCCTAAACTACTGTAATAAAAGAAGGACTACAACATCCCCACATCCACAATTGTACAGAAATCTACACAAGTCATGGGCGTTTCCCTTCAACTTAACAGTTTTCTGCTCTCTTTGTGGAACATCACATCTGAAGGGAACATGGATTTCAAATGGGCTCAGGGAATATTATCTTCACAGTTACTGCATTTCAGAAGGAGGATCTTTGTTTTCTGTGTACGCAGTGAAGATTTTCGACTGAAACCATACACAATAACAACTTCAAGAACAAGAAAGTGACATTCGATTGTGCAGATAAGGACTCTAGGTTTAGTTAAAAATAGATTCGGCTGGGAAAGGTCACTCACAAGCCAACTAAAAAGTTGTCAACTAAGATAAGCATTCCGTTCTCGTAAAAAAAATACAGAATTAGACAGTTTACAATTGGTCACCTAGAAATGTTTAAGAAACTGAGAAAGTACTTTTATCAAATTTAAGAAATAAAGTGATTGCGGTGGCTAGTAAATCCCTTAGTATTTTATGCTTGTAATCACTTTAACTTAAAGTTGTCTTCTGGTTGATGATGCTACACCTCACTTCGAAGTAAAATACATTGAAAGCTGGCATTACACGATGACGTTGAACGTTTCGTTTATCTAGCCAACAGGCTGCCGTTAAATCCACGGGGTCGACAAGTTTTTACTGGGCACGACTGATTGGCTGTCAAAACTAAGCTATTTTGGCCTACAGCGAGCAAAGACCCCCAATCCAAAATGGCCTCCATGTCGCGGTCCTATGGAGTGGCGCCATCTAGTGGTGATCGCTAGAACAGTTGTAGTTTTGCTCCTGCTGCCAACTCAGCGGGTACTGCTCTGCTCTCACTGCCCAGTGCCCTTCTCCTGGATGCTGTGCCTCGGTTGGCAAGTTCAGCAAAGTGAACTAGCTGGAGCAGGAGCAGCCTCCCCTTTAACACCCTCGATCATGGCTACACTGGCGTTGCTCGCCTTTCTGCTGGTGCTGCCCCCGATCCCGGCGGCCGAGGGCCCCCTGGAGCCTTACGATCGGCTCTACGACAGCGGGGTGGAGGCATACTACCGGGGGGACTGGGCTTCGGTCATCCTGTACATGGAGAGGGCGCTGCGTGGCCGGGCGGCCCTGCGCACCCACCGGGCATGGTGTCGTGGGCAGTGCGAGGGGCTGATAGAGCCTGGCCCCCCGGAAGACCCCCGACCTCTGAAGGACCTGCGCTTTTTCCACTCCGTGCTGCACCGGGCCGACTGCCTGAAGAGTTGCGAGCATCGGCTTCTCGGGGCCCCCTCTAGCTTCTACCAGATTGCTGAGGAGCTGGAGCTCGAGTTCACCAAGAGGAGCCCCTACAACTACCTACAGGTGGCCTATTTCAAGGTGAGAGGGAGCCGGCCTTCGTGATTTCAAGTGGGTAGGGGGCTCACAGGGATTGTTGGAACAACAGAATCTCTCTGTGAAATGGAATGAAGTACTTTTATAGCCTTGTACATTTGGTGCATTCTGGGAGTTGTAGTTCCAGCGGTACCAATTGGCGTGTGGAGTCGTATTAACATTTGGGGAACAATCTATGGGCGCAAGCAGAAACGTAGAACTAATCTTGGAGTTGGGGACAACAGCAGCAACAGCATGGCAAAAATCTGGGTGCCAACCAAGTAGTAGGGGATCAGCTAAGGAGTCGGAGAGGTTCAAGCATTGGTATTTGCTGTGGGGAGGTGGGCTATATAATGAGAGCCACCCATGACACTATGAGCATTCGTCATAAAGACAAGTGTTATGAGGAGGGCCAAGCAGTACAACGAAGGGATTTGCTACGACATGTCGGGCTGTGTTGAAGAAGCCTGTCGGGTGTCAATCTGGACCTTGTCTGAGTAATGCAAAGTAGTTCGATAAAATAGAAAGGGAACCGCACTTTGTGAGGCACCAGTCGATAAAGTCTCTATCACAGCTCATTATCAGCTCACACCTCGGAGCTCATGCACATAGTGTTCTATCCATCACCTGGCGTTGGGTTGTGTGGGGGCATGCCCCACTCATTGACTCCGTTACTCGCTGATGATCTTTTTCACAGTAGTTTAAGAAACCGTCATTACCTCAGTTACTACATATGCATCACTTAGACAAAGTTTTAAGCATCCCCAAGCAGCATGCTACCCGTCCGCAAAGCGCTGCGGCGCCTCGTCAATAGGGCATAGCGATAAATACTACAATACAATAGGGTGGCACACTTCCAGATGTCCATGCCCCAGCCTTGAGCTATACTAGCCAAAGTATGGGGGCGCAGTGTGCATTGCCACCCCTCAAGGTATGGGCTAGCAGCTGGGCAGTAACGTGTGCTACTCGCCATCAAAGCACTCCAAAGCCCATCGCGGTTAGTAGGCTATTAGGAGCTATATCAATGCAGTCACAATGTATTTATCTTTGCACCTTTACATAGCGCGAACTCGACCGAAGGTATTGGAGCGCTTTACATTTACCCGTTACACAAGGTCCGATTCAGTGCAATCTACTACTTGTTAATCTAGGGGACGAACTATTCTCGTGTTCACCAGGTCGTTTGGGAGTGAAGCACATAAACGGCAGCCTCAGGCACAGCATTTTTACTCGCACATGCCCGTGGTTAGGGAGGGTGTTCCTTGCTCTGCATGCCGCTGAAAACGGCCAGGGGTCGGGGAGGCTGCAGTTTGCCCGCCCCTCCAGGGATAAGACTGCCACGTACAGGGATGGGTGGAGGCTGCTACCCTTGTCTGTGCACGCACAGTAGTGGAGGGGGCTGACACATTCCACGCCCCTCAAATCTCGACGTTACACATCATCAGCCGGCTCCTGTCTGCAGAACACATCTGTACATACTGCAGAACCACAGAGCCACATGCGCAGTCTTATAGCGTACTTTGCTGGAGTGCATCACATTTTTCCGCTTTTTATATTTATTTTTTGCCGACTGCATTTAGTAAAAGTGTAATCCGCAATAAAGTTTTTAAATAAATTTCCAAGCGAAAGTAATATATTGCACATTTCTCACTGATGCTTTTGTTTTACAATGAAGCAATTTGAAAATTATTCCACACTAAAATTAACACGTGTGTTAATTAAATGGGTGGCCTACTATTGACGCCTCTGCAAGAGAAAAAGATCTGGCTTCCGTTCGCATACCAACCATAAACATTTCTGCATCTACGTCGGTGTCCTTTTTACAGCAGTTTTAAAAGTTCAACATGTTGTCGCTTTAAGTTAATTCACAGTTTCTAAGTTGGACAATATGTTATTCTTTATATTGCAAGTCCAGCTCGGTTTCGCGCGTCCTCTTTATGCGCAACATCAAAAATATCGCAATGATATTTAAAGAATTAAAGGTTTCTGAAAAAGGATTTCAGAGTAACACAATCCTCCAAGCGCTTCAGACCTTTTATTTTTTGTGCTGCTCCTCTGCAGAAAAGTATCCGTTTTGAATTCTTTTTTTCAGACAGGGTTTAGCTGTTTGGTGTCGAAAAACAAACATGTACAATCCAGTACCTAGTGGGCTTTGGGTCTGCCCATTGCCTATTATTGGTTGGTGTCGGAACCCCGTTCAGAGGGCCACGGGGCAAGCAGGAGCTACTGGGCCTAACCATGGGGGTTGAGGCCTTTCACTCCTGATGTCCCAAGCCCCTGCTTAATGGACCCTGAGCAACTCGGCGAAGTATCCATGCAGCATTTGACTCAGTGGTAGCACCGGTCGGGCAGTCCAAGGTTTCTCAGGAGTGGGGGTAGACACACGGGGGTGAACACAGGCTCACAACTCAAAATACGTTCAGTAGCGGCAACAAATGGTTGTCCGGTCAAATACTTGCTTTAATGGGAAAATGAGTATTTATATAGAAACATAAAGTAAAATGAGACATTCATAAACAATACCCACAGTCCCCAGAGGTTTGTGTTCTAGTATTTCGTAGGTGGGTTCTAAAGTCCCACCCACCTCTCCTAGGGTTAGTGGTTATTCACCATCCACTCTATTCAACATTTAGGTTAAGCCCCACTAGTAGTCCAAGTCTCAGGAGTCCCGCTCCAACTCCTTAGTAAAGTCAAAAGTCTTCCAGCGCTGAAGCAAGCGAGTTTCCCCGGGGCCATTAGCCCGTCAATCAGTCTTACCTGTACTAGCAAGATCCAAGTGACCAAACTCTTTGAACGTGCCCCATACGCAAATCCTGACGCTGCAGTGGCTGTCTCCGTTAAGTATTTCATACTTGCGTCCGGAGAGGGCTACAGTCGGCTGTCATTGAATTCTTTGCACTCGGTCCTGCAGTGGCTGGGGTGTTCTCGATGGTCCCCTAATGCTGGTAAGTTTTTGGAGTTCCTCCCCACTGGTGGGGGAGAGAGGGGGGGTGCAGTGCTCCTGGTGCTGGGCCTCAGTCCCAGCTTGGGGACACTCGGGTCACCACAGCGGCCTCCTTCCTCTAATGACGTCTCCTCCAGACCATGCTCTTTGCCTTTCCTTGTGGCCCACCATGGAATACGGGGTCATTGTTCTTCCTCTGCACATGGGATATGGCCTGATCGGTGCATCAGCAATTTTCACAGCGGCTTCTTCTAGCATAAGGAGTCATCGACTCGGTCCTGCACAGGGGCTACAGCCCGATTTGCACAGCAGGAATCTTCATGGCGGCCCCACCTGGCATGCGGGATAGCCGACTTGGTAACAGCCCACGGGCAATGACCCGAGCAGTGCAGCAATGGTTTGGCTCACTTCAACGTGGCCCTCCTCTAGCATATGAGGGTCACCGACTCTTCTCGATCAGTGCAACAGCTGTCCCCATCACACCTTGCTAAGGGGATCCAAATGCTAGGCTCCCCCACTGGACCTTGCTCCCTGTAATGCTCTCCTCTCCCTCACAGGGCACACTTGTCTTGCCAAGCAGGAAGGCGCTGGTGCTCCAGGGTCCAAGGGCAGGTGGTCTTGGATTCCCTGGTGGATACCCCACATGCCTTGGGCCCCAGTCGTCCTGGTCAGAGACAGAAGTCTGGCTGAGCTTCTCCTCCTCACCCAGCCCAACTGGCAGCTTGACTGTTGACGCTTTTGGAGGGCTCGTAGTCCGTTTCCAGATACAAGCTGTGATTTAGAGTCTGAGTCTTTGAAGTTTTTGTTGGGGTTTGCTTCCTTGTGAAGTGCCCTTCCTCCAGAATCAGACTGTCACAGCAGGAGCGACTCCAAATTTGATAGTCCCTCAACACACCCCATGGGAGTGGCTAGGGGTTCACACTTGGATGTCACCGACAGTAATATGTGTTTCAAAAGGTTTCCCCAGGGCCTCAGCCCTACTCTTTATGATTCTATTATCAGCCCCATCGCCTTCATGCAATGGCCCTTGCCATTTCCAGTGACTTCTGTCTGAATCAAAGAGCACCATTTGAAGTGTACTGAAGAGCCTGCTCTCCCTTCCTTCAGTGTGCCCACTTAGCTTACAGGAATGCAGCAATATACAAATGTGTCTGGAGGGATTCCTCTACCTCCTCTCCTTAGGGTTTTCCAGTCAGCCATGCGTCTCCCAAAATGGAACCCAGAGTCTGCCATGTATTTGTGCCCTTCACAGACACACATAAACCCAACACATGCATAGAGTATACATGCACTGCACAGCCCTACATTCTTCATGTATTGTACGATTTACAGGCCTCATACACCCAGCACATGTGTACCGCACATGCACTGTGCAACATTCCACAGCAAACTGCTGTAGGCTAAAAGTGAGTTAAACACACAGCAGCAGAACTTTAAATGAGTGAGCCTGTAGGCTCCACTCCAGAGACATAGTTAAAACGGACCTGTTCACTCATTCTGATCACTACACTATATGCTGCTGCCACCATGATCATGCTGCATAACTCCTGGTAAAGTCAGTAGCTTACATCCCTATTTGCTTCATGCACCTCTCCCGATTTAAAAAAAAAAAAAGACTGCAATCCGTCAGGCATGTCTATGTCATTGCGTACATGAAATCAAAATTCAGCATTAAGGATTCAGCCATCATTACAGGTGGGGCACTCGGGGCAGGGGTGCACGTCCATCACCATACACAGGACTTTCCTGTCCCAGGAGACGCTCCACCCAGATCAGAACACCCGAACCAACAACTAACCTGGAGAAGTTGGGTGGTCAGATAGTTAAAGACGGATGGAAGGTCCACCAGCATTCACATGGCTCAATCCGGCTCTGTGTGCCACTACAAAGTCTAATCCTTGCAAATAAATAGACCATCTCAACAACCTGGGATTCTCTCTCTTCCTATCCATCAGCCTTTTCAGTGGCTTATGATCCAATTGCACTACAAAATTAGTGCTGAACAAATAAGGCCGGAACTTATGCAACGCTCACACTATGGCAAATCACTCTAATAGCCACCCAGCTCTGTTCTCTGGGTAGTAACCTACTAATAAAGAGTAACAAACACTCTCTACCATTGTCATCCAGTTGAGCTAACACCGCTCCAACTTCTTTGTCTGGGGCATCTGTCTGTGCAGTGAAAGGCTGACTATAGTCGGGTACTTTCAGGTGCTGTGCATAATGCCTTCTTCAGTTCCTCAAAAGCTTTTTGACACTAAGTCCATATCCCGTTCCTGGGCCTCTTCATGGAGGTCAAAGTAGTCAATGGGGCATCTGCAACTCTACTTCCATAGTTCACCACAACATTCCTGTAATGCCTGGTGAGCACCAAAAAGAACCACACCTCATTCTGGGTAGTAGACACTTCCAACTCCATCATAGACTGAATCTTGGCATTCCATGGGCAAATCTTCCCATTCTCCATCTCATACCCAAAGTAGACCACAGATAACTGACACTTGGTCACCTTGCTGGTGAGTTTCGCCTCCTGTATCCCTGCAAACACCTGTCAGGTGGTCCTCCCATGAGTTGCTGAACAGGGAGGTGTAATCCAGGTAGGCCACACAGAATTCTTCCAGCCTTGTTAGAACATGGTTCACTAGGTGCTGAAATGGTCAGGAGCATTCTTAAACTGAAAATGCATTACCCTGAACAGATATATCCCCTCTGGCATAGAAAATACAGACTTCCCTTGGCATCTGGTGCCAAAGCAATCTTCCAGTACCCACCGGTCGGATTCAAGGTGCTCAAATACAGTGCAGGAGCCTAACTAATCCACAAGCTCACCGACGCTTGGTATTGGATTGGCTTTTTTTTGGTTACCTCATTGAGTGCTTGGTAGTCCACACAGAACCGCACATCTGTACATCCTTACTTTGTTACTAGCACCACAGGACTGGGCCATGGACGAGGAGATGTCTTAATGACCTCCAGGTCCAATATTTTGGTTACGTCTGACTTAGTGCATCCCCAAACTCAGTCAGACAATTCTGTACATCCTGTCCTTCACTGGCAGACAGTCTCCTGTGTGTCATGCACACAGACAGGTATCCACCCTGGAGTCAGCGAAAAGAGATTAGCAAAGCGTACCAGCACCCCTCTGTTACTTAGGCATTAATTTAGGGGCTAGCTGAACCCCTTACACATTATCATTCTTAATGGCCCTTTGCAGCAAGTCCGGAAGAGGTTCACTGTTTTGTTTAACTTCCTCTGCCATAGCCATGATATTCACTCTGTAATATCTCCGGAGGTAAGGCTTCATCCTGTTTACCTGTGTCCACCAAGTAGTTAACTTCAGAAACCTTCTGAACTACCTTGTATGGCTCACACCATTTGTCCTCCAAAGCCAATGGACAGATAGGCTTTATCACCAACAACACCTGATACCCACTTAGCTTTCTGGTCATACTACTCCTTCATCAGCGCTTGGCTGGTTTGACTCGTGTATTGCACCATCAACTTCCTGAGGTCAATCACCTCGTCCACCACAGCCCTCTGAAGGGACTCTGACGTTCCTTCCCACACTTCTCTGATTAAGATGAGTGGGTCCTGCACTGGGTAGCCATACAGAAGCTCAAAAGGACAATCACTCCGCAGACAAACAAGATACAGGGCTGCAGAAGATCCCCCTTCCTCTTGAGGTTCAATGGCAGGGATACCATCATGCTCTTCAGTGTCTTGTTACACCGCTTCACCAAACTATAGGCCTGGATCCATGTTTGCACTGCCACTGTGATGGATGACTCAATAGGTGCTGCAGTCCACCAATAGCATTTAACTTCCAGGACCATGGTACACTATGAATCACATACTAGGGACTTAACAGTAATTTAAACATACCAATTAGGAATATGTCACTTCAATGAAGTTAAAAGAGGGAGCACAGGCACTTATCTATTGGAGAGCTGGTTAGAGGCCACAGTGTTTCTAAATATACTGAATGTTCCAATTCTTTACCATAGAAGAAGTTTTGTTATCGCCCTCCAAATTGCCGTACCATAAAGGCTGTTGTGTTGATAACCGTGCAGTTGGAAGTCTAGGAGGGCTTTGCTCTCATCCTCAGTCTTGCACATATTAGATGTTCCGTTAGTCCAGTAGTTTCTGTACAGTGAACGGAAGGCTCCCTTGTTTCTCAATGAAAAGTTGACTTTGAAGGATATATGTAATGTCTATATACTAGCTAGGCATCTGGGAGGAATGCAGTGGTATTCTGGTTTGTGTTGCCTTCTTCATGCCCAGTTTGAAGTTTTAAAAGGTATGAGCCATTGGCGGTCCTTTCAGTCTCCCGTACAGTGTCAACAGTGACTTTGATGAGGGCAGTTGCTAACGTGATTGGTCAAGGTGCACCACAGATAGACACTAGGAATCCTGGAATCTTTAACAGTTTCCTTTAATCCAATATATTAATTTTAATTTTTATATATACCTGTTTGTTTAGATTAATCATTCAGTCTGATAACACTTTAGAGATATAGAGTGATCGCACCTGGCCATTCTCTAGGCTACATCTAGAGCATTAATGAATAACTATGCATGGAGACCCGGTTTTTACATCTTTGACAACTGTAGTCGTGCTGGGATGTCACTGAATGAGGAAGAACACTGAAGAGTAATGTAGCGGTTGGCTGGGACTCTACAGGCACTTGGACTGTGATAAAGAAATAGTTTACAGGAGTATAACCCGTTAACCCAGGTGAGACCGGGTAAAGTTTGTAACATACGACAATGTCTCAACTGTAAGTCATTCAATTAGGAAAAAGACAAAAAAAGTTCTAGATCACAACGGGAAGAGGATAAAGAAAGGGAGTCCACAACGGGGATGGTAAAGACAGGAGTTATTATTTGTACGTAGTTATAGCAGCACTACAGTACAGATTGATATACAGTGACAATTCACACACGAAGTGAGCACTGGACGTGCTAGTGTTCTATAACGTTATTTTGTCTTTGTCCTAATTGTATGACTTCCAGTTGAGACATTGTCGTATGTTACAATGGACTGTTATAAAAGCTCCCTTCACTAGCCTTTGGGGATTAGACGCTCAGCAACGTTTCATGGACTAGAACAAGTAGGCTAACATTAACCAGTCTGAAAGAGAGTTGGCTTGTAGGGATCTCTACCCTGTGATGTGGCGAATCTACTTTCCGTATTTAGATCCATTATTGGAGATAATGTCTGATAGTCAAAGTGGTGCTATGATTTAGACAAGGAATCTACAACAGAGAAGACAGCATCTGGATCTTATACGTACCTCAGCATTGCAGTAACTACGGTGCAGAGCAAAGCATTAGCAGTTATTGTGAATGCAAAAAGTTCTAGTAGTCTAAAAAGTCTTAGATTACACATTACTACACCCTACTATTAGCGAAAAGACAAGTAGGCAAAATATTTTGTTTTTATTTACATTTTTATGGAGAGCTGCATAAACAAAGTGGTGTCAGCGCTCTTCGTATATGACTAAAAAGTTGACATAAAACCTTTTTACATTATGCAAGTTATCATAATAACAACTGAGACAGAAACAAGGACTGAATAAGGAAGCAAACCATGCATAGTGATTCTTACTGAAGGAATATAATGGTCATAAATAAAAAAAAAAAAACGGGAGTGCTGCTAAAGGAGGACGTAAAACTGAGGCAGTAGTGATTAAGAGACAGACAGAAGGGAGGCGGCAGAGTATGGGAAGATCCAGGAAGGCTTATGTAATTGGCAGTAATTGATAGACGAGAGAAGCGAGGAAGGAAAGGCTCAAGCCGCAAGAAGACGCTGAGCTGATGGAAGGGATATTGTTATCATTGTGAAGCATGAACGGAAGTGCGAGATTGTGGGTCTGAATAGGAAGAATTGTTGATTTGAGCTCCTTGAGAAGCAGGTCATTACTTAGTGGACGTGATTATGAGGCAAAGAGGTGAAGTTGAAAGAAGAAAAGAATATCGACCAAGGAATCCCTAAGATAGAAGACCTGAATAGAACGAAATTGACAAATGTTTGAGTTGATCGAGTATTTATAGAAGGGCAAAGCAATCATTCGGATGAAGATGGAACTGATGAGGTTAATGTTTTTTTTTCCTGTACATACGCAAGTGCTTGATATATCTGATGCCTTTTGAGAGCATATTCTAAAGATTGGGTCAAGACTAGGGAATGATGAGTTGTTACTCCAGTGGTGTAATAATTCTTTGATTCTAGCGACAAAGTGTCTTTGCTCTGCAGCTCTTTCTGACCACTAGAAAGTCTCATACAGACAGCCCTATATAGACCAAAGCATGAACTTGCCTATTAGTACTACTAGGGCACGCCTACGTCCATTGACCATTCATTTATAATGTCCCATGACAATCCAAGTTGTGCGATTGGTGCCCCTACCCAAATTAGATTGTTATTTGTGAAGTGTAGTTCTGGCTGAACCGGGAGGCTTTCTGATATGGGAGGCTGTCTGATATGGCTTGGTGGGTGCTCAGGTGGAGCTTGTCACAATGCCCGAAAAGTGGGTCTCTCATCTGTTGCTCTTACTACGTCAGTAACCGTCACTGCTTAGATAGATTGTGTTGCAGAGACACTAGAAAAGAAAATGTTTTGATCAAAATGCTAAACTCAAGGGGATGTTGGGAAGAGGGGCATACAATTTACAAACAATATCCTGCACCTGATTAGTTTATTATGTGCAAAAAGATATATCCTTTAGTTGTCACCCTGCTGGCAAAGAAAAGATTTACATTTTCTTTGTTCGACCCTCACCCACTCTAGTAGGACATGCTTCTTCATTGGGTCTCATCCTGGTCCTTAAAAAACCCAGGATGGGCTCAACCGTGTGTCCAGAGATTTTTTAGAATATTTCTCAACTTGGGGTCTTCAGAAGATAATGAAAATAACTCAAACAACCGAGCTATCACTTTATTATAGGTTGTTTGGGTATGATCAAAAGGTTTTCTGTAGGGGTTGAAGAATATAATGGTCCTTTTATCCTAGTAAATGGTCGACATGTTTCAGTCCCAATAACGAAGGCCTCTTGGGTCCAAGGGTTCATCAGGACACAAACTGCTGCCATTGGGTTCTTTCAAACATGTGTAACATGCAACACACTCATGCATGAGTATGTTGGATGTTACTTAGTGCTGTGCCAGTGGTGATGGCTGGTAATTCCTGTGTGAGCCACTCTCTGCAGTGAGACAAGTGAAGGCTCTGCTATGAGCTAACTACACCCTCCTCCGTAGGTGTGGATACAGGAAAGTGATGAAACCATGTACTACTGCCGGTAGCTCCAACAAGAGTGTGAACCATTGCAGTGTTACTTTGGGGAAAGTTAAGAAAACTTTAATTTATCTAATTTGGTCTAATTCATTTTTATCAAGTTTTGAATATTTTACCTTGCTGTGTGTAATGGGCAAAATTCTGGAAATGGCAGTTTCATTTTGATCTCAGGAGTATCTAGACAAATGCAACAGTCTGCCCAATCTGTATTTAGATCTGAACATGAGATTGAAATAGTCAGTGCTACCATTTAGGATGCGTGGCTGCCCTCTTGTGGTTTATGACTTTTTACCTACTTTTGGCGTGGTGGATCATGATATCATGTTGAATAGGCCCTCCCAAAGCAGCCCATATTGATGAGAAAAACAAAGTTCTGTCCCGACGCTCTCAATGAGTCACTGTGGCCTCTTTCAAACCTAACAAGGTCTCCCATGTAAGCCGAGATCCAAAGGTTTTCTCTCTTCCTTTGATACTTCTCAACTTTTATCTGACTGCCCTCTTCAATGTGGTGTTAGATCAACCGGTTTCAGTGCATGCAGTGCTGTTTCAAGTTCTCAAAAGGCAGGTTGGTCTTGCAGAATATTTATTTAATGTTCAAGTCTTGATGTTAGAGAACTGCTTTTAGTTTAGCAGCTTTAAAACATATATCATCATTTTAGTTGTGACAGTGGATCAGCTCTTGCCTCCTTTACTGGGCTAGATCTGTTTGGACACCTTTTCCTATTCTCTTCTGAAGTAAAAAATCTGAACTTTGTCTTTGACTGGGATCTGATCTTTTGTTCATTGCCCCTGTATGTATGCTTGCCCATGACTGTTTTCATCATCTAAAAAGAAGCTGAATCGTTCCTCCCCTATTTATTGCTCATAGGGCATTAGTGGTGCTGTGTCTGTTGAAATATTTTATATGTGGCCTCCAATTATGCCAATTACCTATGCTTAAAGTGTGCTGGCTTGTCAACTAATTGTGGGGCTTACCAAAGAGTCCACCCACATCATATCAGCCAGTAAGTCTATTATTGGCTTCCACTGAACGAGAAAATTGTTTGGCTACTATAAACGTTGACTCCCCAAGCTGAACTTAAGTTATTTCACTGATCTAAATCTTGCTCTAAAGTCGTCCGAAAGATTGGAAGACATTTTTCTTAAGTGTGCGCAGTTCAGGAACACACTGTCATAGACCTTCATCAGTCATGTTCGCCCACTGTCAATCTCTGATGAAACACTTTTACTAAGGTAGAATACATTTAGTCGGTCACTAAGCATTTCTTACATGCTGTAGGAATGTAGGATCTGCTTCTTATAGTTACCCCCACTTTTTGCTTGATGTGATGCTGTTTTTGACTAGTCTGACTGGGATCCTGCTAATCAGGTCTTCAGTCAATCTGCTTTCTCCTTAAAACTGTTATGCATGTACCTAGGTACACCCCAGATTGGATACTGGGGTAACCTTGTCAGTCCCTAGTATATGGTACACATGTACCCAGGGCATAGGTACTCCAGAGGTCTCCCATGGGCTGCAGCATGTATAATGCCACCCATGGGAGACCATTCAACATGGAACTACAGGCCTGCCATTGCAGCCTGTCTAAGTTGGTGCATACACCACCTACTTAAGATATAGGTTTACTGTATCTAAGGGTCACTGCACTTAAAACCTATAAGTAACCCCTATAGCAGATCTTTACAATCCTGAGGGCAGGGTGCTTGGTTCTAAGTAAGAGGGTGCCCCTGCATGAGCAGGACACCCCTGCAGCCTACAGAGTCCATTCTCCCGGGTTGTCAGTGAAGCAGCTATATACTATATATAGAGGGGCATTATGCGACCGCGTGCTGACCAACTCTAAAATGGCTGAAACAAAACCTATGGTATTTGGTGTCAAACATGTTGGAATCATACTTCCCACACTGGTAACCGGTGTGGAAGGTATGATTCCACCCCTCAGATGTGGGAGGTATGATTCCACCCCTCAGAAGCATCCTTTGTGGGGCTCCTGGGGTTCCCGGCACCAGCCTTCTAGTCCCGGACAGCAAAAAATGGTTGCTGCCAACCAGAGACACATTTCTGCCCTCCTGCTGCTGAGCCAAGCTTGAGCAGGGGAAGGCAGAACAATAGGCATCCTGTCACAGGGAGGTGTGAACACCTCCCAGACAGGATTTAGTGTATTCAGGCTGGGTGGGTGCGCTTGCCAGAGACTGAAAGTCTGCATGAGGAGCCCATTTGGTGTCCCTGTGCATAGTCCAGTTCAAACCAGTCCTGGGAGCTGTTGGCTCCCGCTCTGGCGCGAAACTGGACAAAGGACATGGTAGTAACCTCTCCCTGTCCAGACCCTCCCCTGGGAGGGTCCCCTGAATCTTTTCAACTTTCTCCCGTGGGTACTTAACGGCTTACCTGGCTGTTGGACCCTAAATTCGTCATGGGCAAGATTCAGAACAGAAACCACTACACTTCGGCTGTCTGGGCACACTGGACTTCGCTTTCGACATCGCACTCTCGCAGCCAGACTCCACGAAGCTGGGATACGAGGAACCGCCCTCTCCTGGATCCGATCCTTTCTCTCCGGCAGAACCCAGAGGATCAGACTCCCTCCATTCCTCTCTGAACCCACACAGATCAAGTGCGGAGCACCCCAAGGGTAATCACTCAGCCCCACGCTCTTCAACATCTGCATGGGCCCCCTTGCCGCCATCGTCAGACCACAAGGGCTCAGTATAGTATCATACACCGACGACACCCATCTCATCCTCTCCCTCACGAAGAACCCCAAAGACACCGGACTCTGCTTCCAGGAAGGAATGAGGGACGTAGCCGCCTGAATGAAGAACAGCTGCCTAAAGCTCAACTTGGAGAAGACAGAGGTCCTCCTCCTCGGACCCTCCACCTCCGCCAGGGACAACGCCTGGTGGAGTCCGCCCACCCCGACAGATCACGCACGGAACCTCGCCATCATCCTCGACTCCTTCCTCACCAGCAAGAGTGAGGAACAAATGGTGTGATAATCATAGATAGATCATTGGACGTGCAAATTCTATTGAAACTGGCACATAGTGATGGAGAATATCCACCCTAGCTAGTGCACTAAAATCCGGAGTGCAGCCCGGCGTGGGTCATGGCTTCCGATGTCCACCATTTGTTCCTCACTCTTGCTCTTAATCGGGCATAGGATTTTGCCAATTTACATTTACATCGTGACTTGGATTATTAGTCTACGGCACGGACCAGATGCTTGGCTACAGTTTTATTTCAAGAGAAATCTTAATACTGGGCCACAACCCATTGGAATGGTTGTCACCTTCTATTATGAGGAAGTCCTATGTTTAAAAGGATGAAACGTGTTGGATGATTTGTTTCAAGAATTAAATAAAGAAGAAAACAATACATATCTTGTAGCTACAACTATTTTCTTAATCGAACCTAGACTCTACAATATCCATGGACTATTACCTATGAACTGATTTGACTAGCAGTGGTGCAGTTCCAATCTGGTTGTTTTACCATTTCTGTAATCTATGGCGCCCACCAAGGTAACATTTTATAACTCTTATTCTTAACCTGTATGTTGAACCCCTCGGAGATATGCCAGCTGAGCTTGGCATCCTGTTTTATCAGTTCGCAAATGACCCCTTGTGACGGGCAGGGGCGGCAGAGACGACAAACAGGAAAGTGTAGGTTGGTCGAGTGCTTTATTCTCAAGCTATTATATAGTTCGGTACAAGAATGGGGTGTCTCCAGCTCTTCAAGTGAGGGACTGTCTGGTCGCTACTCAGGGCGTCACGTTCCTGGTCGTTTCAGGTCAGATGTTGTGGACTCCTCTCTCTTGTTCTCCTCCGAATCTTCCTCCGCCGTATATAACAAAAGAGATGAAAAAGTGCTGGTTAGGACGGGAGACTGGATCGCCGGGACACCCGTAGGGACCGGGAGTGAGGGGAAACCAAGTGCTTTTAGTGCTCTCGCTCTCTCTAGTGACTGTGCAGGGGGGTGCACGTGTGAGGCGCTTGCAGGAAAGGGTACTGGATGTGGTCTCAACGTTACGGGTCTGGGTTTAACAACGGCGGTGAGCTAGCTTTCCCCAGCCAACCCGCTACCCTTCCACGTACCTGCTCGAGCCACGCTCCTCCCCTGGGAACGTGGCCGGGCGACTCGTGGTACCGTTGGCCTCCTGGCTTGTCGTCTTCCTCCGGTCTTGCTTCCTCCGTACTGCTACCGCCGCCTCTCCGCTCTCGAATCGTCCTCCACACTGAATCACCTTCCGCCTCCTGGGAAACGCCGTCCGTCCTCTTCCGGGATCCCACCGCTTTTGTGTAGCCTAGCAACGTGACGTCATCGGTGGGAGTGGCCTCGTCATCCTGAAAGGCGAAGTTAAAGGAGCCCTGTCCAGTTTCCACGGGCCAGTCCTGCGTTTAATAGGGACATGCCTTCTCCAGCGGTCCTGTCACCTCGGGTTGCTGTAGGGGGAGAGAAGGGGTCAACGAGGCATCTGGTGTACCATAGTTCCGATTATAGGAGGGCGGGCCTACAGCATCACACGCCCTGTCACACTCCTCCCCCCCTGGATTCTCCCGTTCGGGGAGAGGGAAGACCCGTGAGAGAAAATCCGCGTTACCATTATCCCGGCCCTTCCTATGTCTAATGGTGAAGGCATACGGCTGCAAGGAGAGGAACCATCGTAGGATTCTGGGGTTTTGGCTCCTATGTTTATACATCCACTGCAGGGGGGCGTGGTCAGTATATAAGATAAATGGTTTGCCTTCCAGGTAATATTGAAGCTTCTCTATGGCCCATTTTATGGCTAGGCACTCTCTCTCAATAGTTGGGTACTTGGCTTCCCTCGGGAATAGTTTTCGGCTAACAAATAGAATGGGGTGTTCCAGCCCATCCCCCCCCTCCTGAGACAACACCGCTCCCAGGCCCATGTCCGAGGCGTCTGTGGCTAAGATAAAGGGTTTGGAGAAGTTCGGGGATAACAACACCGGTTGGTTGGTGATGATATCTTTCAAATCCGAGAAGGCGCGCAGGGCACTGGGACTGGGCTCCAGGAATTCCCTTTGTTTGCTTCCCTTGCGCAGCAGATCTGTAAGAGGGGCAGCGGTGTCTGCAAAGTTGGGGATGAATCTCCGATAATATCCGATCAGGCCTAGGAATGCCCTCAGTTCTCTTTTATTGCAAGGAAAGGGGGTGGCCTGTATAGCTCGGACTTTGGAGGTTTGTGGGGTGATAGAGCCCTCCCCCAAGACAAAGCCGAGGTAATTGACTCTCGTAAACGCCGCTCTGGATTTCTTTGCGTTTATGTGCAGTCCCGCTTCTTGCAGGGCGGTGAGGATCGGTTTCAGATGTCCCAGATGTTCCTCCCACGTGTCACTGTATATGACGATGTCGTCCAAGTAAGCTGAGCTGAATGACGGGAAGGGTTGTAGGATCGCATTCATGAGTCTTTGAAAAGTGGCCGGGGCCCCATGAAGGCCAAACGGAAGCACGGTAAACTCGAATAATCCTTCGTCCGTGATGAAGGCCGTTTTCTTTTTATCGGCTTCCCTGAGGGGCACCTGCCAATAACCTTTTGTCAGGTCTAGAGTTGTTATGAAGGCGGCTTCTCCGAGTCGTTCAATCAGCTCATCTACGCGCGGTATGGGGTAGGCATCGAACGTAGAGATGGCATTTAGTGCACGAAAGTCCATGCAGAACCGTCGAGAACCGTCTGGTTTCGGTACCATGACAATCGGCGAGGCCCAGTCACTATTCGAGGGCCTAATCACCCCAAGGTCCAACATCTCTCTGACCTCCTTTTTGATGGCCTCTCTCCGTGCTGCCGGTATGCGGTACGGTTTCAGCTTTACCTTCTGTCCCGTCGGGGTCTCAATATGATGTTCCACTAACGATGTTCTCCCTGGTCTATTTGAAAAGATCTCCTGAAAGGGACGGAGAACATCACGTAACTGTTGCTGTCGGTCTCGAGGAAGTTCTTCACATATAACCAGTTCGTTCAGGGTGGAGGGTTCCTTATGGGGTTGAGGTAGAAGCAGGTGGGCACTTGTTGGGGGAGGCCCTATCCACTTCTTCAACAAGTTTATGTGGTATGTTTGGGTTTTTGACGATGAGAGTCGTAATCGGTAGGTGGTATCTCCAATCGTACCAACCACCTCGAAAGGTCCCTTCCATTCACTCCTTTCTTTGCTGGCACAGGCCGGGAGCATGATCAAAGCCCAATCGCCGACCGCTAAGGTCCGTAGTTTTTTTCCTTTGTCATAGCATCGTTTTTGTTTCTGTCTTTGCATCTCCAAATTAGTGTAGGCCAAGTTCCGTAGTTTACCCATTTTGGACCGGAGTTGTTGGGTGTAGTCTAGGAGGGCTCTTTGTTCGTGTTCGCCTTCCATCTCCCACGCGTCCTTGGTCATTTCCAGCAGGGATCTCGGATGTCTGCCATACAGAAGTTCAAAGGATGAGCATCCCAGACTGCTCTGTTTCTGTGCTCTCAAGACGTAGAGGGCTAACGGGAGGAGGCGATCCCACTCGGGTCCTTCCGCCGACAGCATCTTCTTGAGGGTGGTTTTCAGAGATTGGTTATAGCGCTCGACGAGACCGTCCGTCTGCGGGTGGTACACCGATGTCCGTAGATGTTTTATATCTAGGGTTTTACAGACTTCCTGCATCAATTTCGAAGTGAACGGGGTACCCTGGTCCGTTAATATATCCTTCGGAAATCCAACCCGGGAGCATAGCTCAATCAACCTTTCCGCTATGTTAGCTGTTGTGGGTGCTCTGAGGGGAAACGCCTCGATAAATCGAGTGGCGTAATCAACCAGTACTAGCGCATATACATTGCCTTTAGATGAACGGGGTAGCGGTCCGATCAAATCCATGCCAATTCTATCGAAGGGTCGTCCTATGATTGGTAACTGGACCAGTGGTGCTGCTGGGGGACGATGGAGGTTCCTTCTCTGGCATATTTCACACGTCGTACAGTAGTCCTTCACCTGTTTATAAATCCCGGGCCAGTAGAAATACCGTAGTATACTGTCCGTGGTTTTCTCAGTCCCACTGTGTCCGGCTGTGAGATGGGTGTGGGCGAAGAAGAGTACCTGGTCTCGAAAAGAGAGAGGCACCACTAACTGGGGGTCCCCACCCTCAACCCCCTCCCGGTATAGGAGATCCTTGGATATGATGAACCTGGGATATCTCGGGGTGTCTAGGCTCTGGGACATGTGTGCATTCTCCCAAGCGTTCAATAAAGTGGAGTCATTGGCTTGTGCAAAACGAAAACTGCGGTCGGTGACCCATGGTTCAGGAGAGATAAGGGTTGTTACTATCCTAGGAGCTGTTGTGGTGGCTATTGATCTATGGAAGAGGGCCAAGAACTCCGGGTTATCTACCCCCAAAATCATATCCTCCGGCAGAGAGTCAACCACCCCAACCCTTACGGTGCATGGCTTTTTTCCACTGGGTTTTATTGTGACCTGAGCAAGCGGGTAGGGCTTAACGTCCCCATGAACGCACTTTATGTGTACCAGAACGTCCCTGACATATTGGTGTGGACGTATCAGTTTTCTCTGGACCACAGACTGTCGGCAACCCGAATCTAAGAGGGCCTTCACAATTGTATTATTCAGGGACACACTCACATAAAACGAGGGACCGGTTTCAGCCGCATACATTATGGTCTTAGGGAGATACCCAACCTCCATAGGCTCTTCGGTAGCTCGTTTCTTGGGACACAGGCGGGCTATGTGGCCCCACTCCCCACAGTCGAAGCACTGCGGGCCTCGAAGAGGTGGTCCCTCAATTCTTAGTGGCCTAGGTTTTGGAGTGTCTGTCGCTGGTTTCTTTCTCTCGGGCTTGACGGGGGTCTGTATCTTAGTCCCCTTCTCGTAGTCCCACCCTGTGACCTTAGGTTGTGCACGGGCATAATTAGCAGCCATTTCGATGGCTTGTTCCAAGGTCAACCCCTGGTGTTGTTTGAGCCACCTCTGTGAGGCGTACGGCAAGGCCTCCATAAACTGTTCTAAATATATCTTGGTCATCACTTCTTCCGTCGTGCTGGTGGCCGGCCTTAACCACTTGTCCGCAGCAAACTTTAATCGGAAGAACAAAGTTTTGGGGTTCTCGCCTGGTATACCCCTCTCTTTTCTGAAGCGGAGCCTGTATGCCTCTCCATCGAGGCCTAAATGATCCAGGATAACCTCTTTTATGGTGGGATAGGGCGTGGTGCCCATGGGATTGGCCACTTGATATGCAAACTGTGCCTCCCCAGACAGGAGCGGCGCCAAAAAGAATGGCCACTTGTCCTCCGGCCATCCCATCGCTCTGGCAGCCCTCTCAAAGTTCATCAAGAACATGTCCGGGTCCTCCCCCGGCGTATACTTCTGTAAGGCCAGTCCTGAGGGGTGAGGAACGGGAAGGGGTCGCGCCTCCGGGGATGTTTGTACCAAAGCGACCGGAGGGTTTTTCTGCAGACTCTCCATGTGGGCCGCGATAGTATTTTGGAAAATGTCCCGGTCGGCTTGCGCTGACGTCATCTGCCTCTGCACTGCCCATTCTAATTTTTCCTGTCCTTTTACGAGATGTTGAATGAGGGCGTCCATCTTGTCGTACAGACGGACTTGATCCCACTTCTGACACCAGTGTGACGGGCAGGGGCGGCAGAGACGACAAACAGGAAAGTGTAGGTTGGTCGAGTGCTTTATTCTCAAGCTATTATATAGTTCGGTACAAGAATGGGGTGTCTCCAGCTCTTCAAGTGAGGGACTGTCTGGTCGCTACTCAGGGCGTCACGTTCCTGGTCGTTTCAGGTCAGATGTTGTGGACTCCTCTCTCTTGTTCTCCTCCGAATCTTCCTCCGCCGTATATAACAAAAGAGATGAAAAAGTGCTGGTTAGGACGGGAGACTGGATCGCCGGGACACCCGTAGGGACCGGGAGTGAGGGGAAACCAAGTGCTTTTAGTGCTCTCGCTCTCTCTAGTGACTGTGCAGGGGGGTGCACGTGTGAGGCGCTTGCAGGAAAGGGTACTGGATGTGGTCTCAACGTTACGGGTCTGGGTTTAACAACGGCGGTGAGCTAGCTTTCCCCAGCCAACCCGCTACCCTTCCACGTACCTGCTCGAGCCACGCTCCTCCCCTGGGAACGTGGCCGGGCGACTCGTGGTACCGTTGGCCTCCTGGCTTGTCGTCTTCCTCCGGTCTTGCTTCCTCCGTACTGCTACCGCCGCCTCTCCGCTCTCGAATCGTCCTCCACACTGAATCACCTTCCGCCTCCTGGGAAACGCCGTCCGTCCTCTTCCGGGATCCCACCGCTTTTGTGTAGCCTAGCAACGTGACGTCATCGGTGGGAGTGGCCTCGTCATCCTGAAAGGCGAAGTTAAAGGAGCCCTGTCCAGTTTCCACGGGCCAGTCCTGCGTGTAATAGGGACATGCCTTCTCCAGCGGTCCTGTCACCTCGGGTTGCTGTAGGGGGAGAGAAGGGGTCAACGAGGCATCTGGTGTACCATAGTTCCGATTATAGGAGGGCGGGCCTACAGCATCACACGCCCTGTCACACCCCTAAATATTACTATTTAAAGTTAAGCTCGCCTCAAAAAATGTAATTCCCAACTTGACCACATCCAGCTATGAATCAAGTTAACACATCTAAATTTCAACCCACTAATGACTCCTGACTCCAAATTAGAACAAACATTTACGACATTTATCAATCAATCACTGGGATTTGTAAAGTGCTCGCCTGCTCCAAAGACACTTCCCCGCGCTCAAAGCAGAGACAGGTATTTAAATCTTTCCTGATGGGATGCTTATGGACAAATACCTAAAAGGTGCTGACATCACACAAAAAACTGCCACTGTAGCAAAATCCCTTAACATCTTACTGAAGGAACATCTACACTTGAACGACCAAATTCAGCCATGTCTACATCACCAGGATCCAATTAAAAAGAATCGAAAATCTCAAGCAGATATTTCTAAACAGGAATACTGATGTTCACAACTTACTGGCTTCCCTGAAACCCAGTTCTCAAGCTTCAACCCACTTTCTGACAAACAGACATAAACATATCTGAAGATTTGACCTCATTCTCAGAACTCTCAGGTGGCTGCCCTTAGAGGCCAGATGTACTTTCAAAATTGCATAAATCATGTGCAAGGGGCCGTACCTAAAACACAGAAACCAAAGGTTTCAGGTCGATCTTGATGTCTGCGAAGCCCAAAGGAACTCCTACTCGACAAGAAAAAGAGTATGGTCATGTAGATCCTTTGCAGGCCAGGCACACAACATGTGGAGCACCCTTCCTAATGACATCCGACTTGAGACCTCCTTCCCTTCTCAAGAAACGTCTGAAAAAACTTCATTCAGGTGATCAGGCTCCTGTCAATATAGAGTTTACCAGACTCTCATTGTACCGACCTTACGTATACCCAAATCAAAACGAGCTTTATTAGATTTTTAACATTAAAATCATAAAAGCAGGCATATAAAAGAATATATCATCTTAAATTACATGTAGAATTCATCAATACACATCTCATGAGTATAAGTTCCTAAAAATTCATAAAATATATGTAGACAATCTGTAAATCCTACTTTACCGACCTTACATATACCCATATAAATTATTACAGCCTATTGCTTATACATACGTGTTAAATAATGTACTGCTTGCTGCTCTTCTGTATGTGACAAGTATTTGTTCTTGCAAATGAAACTTTGTACAAACTTGCTTTTTGCAACATAGTCGTGCAGGTGTATGAGAAAACAAGTTGTGGACGTTTTGCGGGAATCTATTTACCAGTTCTGTAGGAATCATGTTTTTATGCCAAGACAGGGACGCTTTATGAACTGTAACAGTAATAGGGAACACGTGTTAAAACACAAGCCCCATTTTCGATTTTTTTCTAAATTGAAGGCCTTGGAGAGTTAGTTTTGAACTCCATCAGGTTGATTCCTTTGCAGTCATTTTGTACAATCCCGTATATGGGCGTGCCCTGATACTTGAGGAATTTCTCCAGGTTTTGCCATTTATATGTGGAGACTGATTAGCCTTCAGAAGGATTTAGAAGCTTTTCAAAAAGCTCTCTGGGTGCAGTTTTGTTACATGTATCTCATATTTATGATTTTGATCACGTTTTTAAGTAGTCATTGTTTTGGTATTTGCAGTTCATTTTGGGTGACCTCTATAGGATTAGCTTTCCAGATGTCAGAATTCCTCGTATTTTCATTTACTATCCACATTTCCTGTTTTTCAAAGGGTTTGCATAGTTTCTAACAGTTTTTTCGTGAATACTTTTAAATCTCTTTCTCCTACATGCTCTATAAAGTTTTCTTATTGATTCTACTGGTGTGTTACATGGAGAATGTTATACGCTTCTTCAGAGCCAGTCTGACTCAATGGTATTCCAGCAGCAGTCCTTGTAACACATATTGGCAATCTCCTTGAAAACCAAAGCACCTCCTCTCCAGGCCCTGGATTTCATGGTGAACGATGAGCTTTCAGGGCTAACTCTTGGAGGGCAGTGTGGGGCAGAACGCCTGGTTGAGGCAGCATATGTAGCACACATAATGGATGAAATATCCAGGCAGTCTTATTGTTTTGTAAAAATCACTTTTTTATTATCATTAAGGCTGACATTCTTAGTAATTTTAATAGGCTTAATGACTTTAACATTTTTCTTCTAAATGTGTATTGCACCAGGAGTTTTGCATTGACCACTCTACCAGTAAGAGTGGTTTATTCAGTTAGCACATTACAACCCTTTGCCAGACTCCTACAATGAGGAGGACAACTGGTCACTTTTATTGACCTCAGATGGGTAGTAAATTGAAGCAGTGGCCCCATAGTAGTGTGCTGTGCCAAGTAGTTGGCATGTCTCATCGGAGGGAAGCATACATTTGTAGTGCTACTTGTTGAAGCTGGAGGCCAGGGTCTTAATTCAAGAGTCTGGAGCCACTCAAGTGAGAGGTAAGTTCTTTATTACATCTTAGACCCTGAGGTTACAGCAACAGCAGGTAGGTCCTGGCAGGTCTCCATCCTCCGTCCATTTGTCCCTATCTCCCAGCTTCCACTCAATACCACACACCAACATTCTATTACATCATTCACTCACAGCATTCCAGACACCAGCTCAGACATGCAGGCAGTAGGATACACAGGATAATACTTTACCTCCAGCCATGGCTGTAATTTTGACAGGGTTGAGATTGACCGTACAATTTCTTCCCACTTCTGGACAGATGTTCATCCTTGTAGAAGTTGAGTTTGCTAGTAGCTACCTAGAAGCAGTATGTCCCACATACATGTCGACCCTCAAAACTACGAGTACCTCTTTAGTGTCTAGGGCTTCCTTACATCTGTTCCCAGATGGGTGGCTCCTAAGGATGCTTATCTGGCAAGATGGTGAACTTCATATATGTACAATTTTTATTATATATATATATATATATATATATATATATATATATATATATATCCACGAACAGAGAAGCTCCTTCCGGATCTGCTGGGACCCTTGAGAGGTGGCGCACACGCCAGCGGAGCACGCCAGCAAAGATAATATCCACACCAAAAGAAGAATAATAAGTACGCTCTCAGTAATGAACAGGTCAATCCCGAGGTAAATAATCCAAGAGTTTAATACACACTACGCGTTTCGGCGACAAGCCTTGATCACGTGTTCAAGGCTTGTCGCCGAAACGCGTAGTGTGTATTAAACTCTTGGATTATTTACCTCGGGATTGACCTGTTCATTACTGAGAGCGCACTTATTATTCTTCTTTTGGTGTGGAGATATATATATATTTTTTTTTTTCAAAGGGTTGCTCAGAGATGGAGCCGCACTCCGTGTTCAGGTAGGTAACAACCTTTATTTAAAAAACAAACTGCGGAGGCGATGGAAACGCGGACACTTGTCTGATGGAATAAAATGTAAGGATTTGAAACTCTGAAACCGCTTGGTGCATTTCTTGGATGACAACATTGACTGTGGTCCGTACCTGCTTCTAAAACTCCCTTTGTGAAATCGGGGGAGTCAGGAATATATATATATATATATATATCTCAAAATTCCTTTCACTTCTCCCTCGGTCTCCCAGAGGTGTTCAGATAAGGATCACAGCACCACGAACGACACTTCAAATTGATATTTATTCTTCTCAGGTTGATACAAGGCATCACATACGGTAAGGACGGTCCATATATATAGTAACCTACAAAGTTAAACAACTTTCCATTCATTGACAGCTGGGTTATAAAAAAAACTATTTAAGAAGGCTTTGTGATCGTGGAGTTGGTGGTGCCATTTCAATGCCCTTCTGTCTGTTTGTCAACAGGCAAGTGCCACAGAAATGGGTTGGACAATTTAAATTCCTATTTTAGCTATCCCATCATAGTTGGTCTTTCTTATTCAAGGCTGAGAGGACATCCCATCCCCATGGCACAACATTTCAGACTGTGGGCCTCAATATGATGTCGAGCGGATCGCCGCGGTCTCGGGACTGACTGACCTCCGGTTGGCGGTCCTGACACCGCCATTACAATGCGACCTGTAAGCCGGCCGTAGCACAAGCTCCCATGGAGAAATGGGAGATCTGTTAATCCTTGCACCACGTGGCACGCACCTCAAGGTGCCTGCCACACGGTGCAGGGATTAACAGGTGGGTTGGTGCCCCCACGGCCCCCAACTGGAGGCCGTGGAGAAATGGAGGCCCTGCTAGGAGCCCCCAAAGTCTGTTTCTGACAGGCTTTCCATGTCGGAAAGCCCGACATGGAAAATCGGTCGGAAACCGACAACGTAATCCCGATGGCGTAAAAAGCCATCCTCTGGGATTACGTTGGGGCCTCCGGCTGGCTGATGGGCTCCTTGAGCCTGTTGAAATCCAGCCAGAATGACCGTCTGGTTTCAATTATGACCGCCTACATTGTTATTAGGCGTTCTGAATTGAAACCGGTGATGTCTGTCGGAAAGCCTCCGACCTGTAGTCGGAGGCTTTCAGACCAACATCATAATCTGCCCCTATGGGTTGGTTTTGAGGGAAAAGATATCCAAATTCACAAAAATGTACGACACTGGGCAAGCAAACTACAGCGACTTATCTAGAAGGCCAAGATGACAGAATCAACCAAAGCCTATTTGTCTGTATAATAACTGAAAAATCTGAGTTGTTGAGAAATGGTGGACATGCCTGTAAAAGTGGTCAGCAAAATCGGTGACATGTACCACATGAATAAACTTTAGACACTTGAGTCAGCCTTGGAGAGCACTCATTTTGATTTGTTTTAAGGCATTCTATAGCCTCAATGATGTGCTGTTTAATTGCTTGGCTGAGGCAAACAATGGTTCATGTCAGTAATAGTCACTTATATAGCGCACTATCTGCCATTAGTAGATAATTACAGACCCTTTCTGTAGTCCAGAGTATGGCATTTTCTTCTCCTATCGGAGTCTGATTTAGTTGTGTGGAGTTCTGCCTGGTAAGTATGTCCAGTCAAAAGGCTGCACAATACTGCACCATGATTGATGGATACAATAAAGAATGATTTAACGTTCTGCAAAGGTATTCAGACTTTTTCGCTGTGGCTCCATCATATCACCTCTGGAGATAGTTCAAGAAGCATGCACGTTTATCTAGGGTGACAGCCCTGCTGTAGCTCAATTAGAACAAGATGGAGTGTGATCTTGTGTGTTCCTTTTGCTTAACTCAGCCTAACCTTTTTCATCTCTGTGGATGAGTACAACTCCTATCTCTGTGCAGAACATGAGTTTCTTACTCAAACAGTGGTTGGAGAATTTTCTCTGCATGGTATATGGGTATGTGACCAAATTGCACATGAAACTGGCATCTTGACTTCCTTTTGGCCTGTGTAGCATTCTAATCATGCGTGTGCACTGATCCATGGCCTATTCATGGTAACACCAAGTTCCAAAACCTATTCTGGTATCTGGAGGGGCACAACAAGCATGTCCTCTATAATGACTTGGGGCTACTGTCCGTGTCCTGGGTTGACATAAAGCAGTGGTGGCAACATTCCAAATTTTGTGGATTAGTAGTCCTGAACTGACCCTTTTTTTTCCTTTCTAGGAGAGAATGTGACCTTCCAGTCCCACTCAAGTAGAGTTTGGCTTAGGTGTAACACCCAGACCCTTATTCTGACATTCCGTGCGTGCATACATGATGCATGTGTGGCACATGTATGATACCAAAACCCTTTGTGTGGCAAGAGTCTTGAGTGCTGTGACAAGCAGGATCCATTTTTGATGTTCTCTGGTTTAGAGTGGCATAAGACAGAGGGTGAATACAGGAATGCAGTTAATACGCTCCCCAAACAATGGAAGCTCATTAACTGCATTCCTGAAACTAGAGGGTGGAGGTCCAGACACTAATGTGAGGGAGGATGACTATAGTGCTACCCGTAGAAATTCTATGAGGATCTTTTACTATAGGATCACCAATTGCATTTTCCAGAGCTCTGCCATTTGGTAGGTGATAGGGGAGAACGTGAGTCAGTAGATGCTGTTAAAGGTGAGGAGGTTTCTAGGCAAGAACTGTCCTTTTGTCTTCACCTGATTGCTTCTTCAGAAATGCCGAGGGCAGCAGGTGCAGATTCTGAACACTTATTTGTGCCCACGTTTTAGCTACTCCTACTTAGAGCCAGCACAACCCACAGTGACTACCATTTGCATGCACAAGGGCTGTGTCATACTACAGCCGGAAAATGCAATTTGAAAGGGAACCACCTCAAATTGGTTCCAGGACCTTAGACTGGATTTAGATCCCCTGTTTGGAAAATAAGTAGAAAATGTGGGAGCCAAACTCGCCCTCCCTCAGCTTTGTTCCAGTTTCAAGCTGCTTCAAAGACCACCATATGGATTCCATCCAGGACTATGCTAGCTCTCTCCCATAGCCTTTAGTGGCTGCCGACAATATTCAGTGCACTTTGCATTGTTCCTGTGGCTCATAGTCTTCTGTGCTTACCTGCCCATTGGCCTATGCATATGCACATCTCTGTGTCCACAGATAAAGTAACGACAGAACTGGATGTCGGTCAGTTTTAGGTCAGGCTTAACAGCGAATTGTTGCCATACCTTATGTGATTAACAGAAAAGGAGCTTTAAAAACCACAGCTGTGAGAAGAGCTTTGGCTCTTCCACATGTTGATTTTCTTCACTACAGATTTGATAGGACAGAATGTTTTTTTCCACTGTAAGTGTCCTTGTATTGCACGGATTGGGCTAATTAGAGTAGCCTTGAGTTAGTTATGGTGACAAGTCAATGATCTCTGGTAAGATTGACTGGTCAAAGTTATGTCAAAAGCCATAGGTCTGATCTGTTTATTAAGAAACATTATGACAAAGGCAGTAGGAGTGCATTATTTATTGTGAAAAACATATGCAAAGTGGCCTTTATGTGCGTAGGCAAGTATTTTCTAATACGGATTCACACAGATTACTGTAGTAGGCAAGGGTTTTGGTTACTTCTTCTGACGAATGGTGTTTTTAAAAAAAGCCTCATTGGTGTTTAGGCTCTCTCAATAGTGCAGCTTCTCTCCGAGGCCGTATGTGATCGCCAGAAAGAGAGCAGTCCTAGATATGGACATTGGCTGTGTCTAAATGTTGCTCTTCTTCTCTGCAAGCTTTTGATTGAACAATAGTTGTGCGGTCTACCTCGTTCATTTGCCCACAATTAATGCGGTACAAAAGGAAGTGGTGATGGACGGAGCATCAGAACCAATCAAACACTCACACCCAGTCAACAGATCTGGGTTTGATCCATCACCGTTCTTTAGCCCACTCTGCCACCCCAGTTCAGACATGGCCATATGCAAATCAGTCTGACCCTGTGCCTCATGGGAACAGTCCAGCTCGAACTGCCAAGCCATGCCTTCCCTGGACCGGAAACAAGCTTCCTAGGACCGGTTTCTGGCATTTCAGCCGTCTTCAGCCAGGCTTGCTTGAATCCAGTGGCAAAGTGAGCAAGGGACTCACGTCTGAGCATACCCAGCCAACTTATGGTGAACAAAGCGGTACAAAAGGAAGTGGTGATGGACGGAGCATCAGAACCAATCAAACACTCACACCCAGTCAACAGATCTGGGTTTGATCCATCACCGTTCTTTAGCCCACTCTGCCACCCCAGTTCAGACATGGCCATATGCAAATCAGTCTGACCCTGTGCCTCATGGGAACAGTCCAGCCCGAACTGCCAAACCATGCCTTCCCTGGACCGGAAACAAGCTTCCTAGGACCGGTTTCTGGCATTTCAGCCGTCTTCAGCCAGGCTTGCTTGAATCCAGTGGCAAAGTGAGCAAGGGACTCACGTCTGAGCATACCCTGCCAACTTATGGCAAACAAAGCGGTACAAAAGGAAGTGGTGATGGACGGAGCATCAGAACCAATCAAACACTCACACCCAGTCAACAGATCTGGGTTTGATCCATCACCGTTCTTTAGCCCACTCTGCCACCCCAGTTCAGACATGGCCATATGCAAATCAGTCTGACCCTGTGCCTCATGGGAACAGTCCAGCCCGAACTGCCAAGCCATGCCTTCCCTGGACCGGAAACAAGCTTCCTAGGACTGGTTTCTGGCATTTCAGCCGTCTTCAGCCAGGCTTGCTTGAATCCAGTGGCAAAGTGAGCAAAGGACTCACGTCTGAGCATACCCTGCCAACTTATGGCGAACAAAGCGGTACAAAAGGAAGTGGTGATGGACGGAGCATCAGAACCAATCAAACACTCACACCCAGTCAACAGATCTGGGTTTGATCCATCGCCGTTCTTTAGCCCACTCTGCCACCCCAGTTCAGACATGGCCATATGCAAATCAGTCTGACCCTGTGCCTCATGGGAACAGTCCAGCCCGAACTGCCAAGCCATGCCTTCCCTGGACCGGAAACAAGCTTCCTAGGACCGGTTTCTGGCATTTCAGCCGTCTTCGCCAGGCTTGCTTGAATCCAGTGGCAAAGTGAGCAAGGGACTCACGTCTGAGCATACCCTGCCAACTTATGGCGAACAAAGTGGTACAAAAGGGGGTGGTGATGGACGGAGCATTAGAACCAATCAAACACTCACACAAACTGGTTTTGCATTGTGAACTCTCTGACAAATGCAGTAGGAAGGTGTTTTACATTGTAAACTCAGACAAATGCAATACAAAGGGTTTTTACCATGTGAACTCAATGACAAACACCATAGGAAGAGCCATTATATAGTTAACTACTTGACAAAAGACTGTTGAAATTGTTCTGCACATTGTCAACTCTCTGACAAATGAAATAGGAACGGGTTTAATACATATATCCCATTTTAAGTCTGGCGACCTTAAATTCCTGGTGTGTTTAGAAGGAGAGTTAATGTTCATGCCAGTGTATACTTTGGGTCTTCGTAAACTATTTAATGTTTCTGTCTACCCAGAGATGGCATAGTCATGTGTATGTTTAAGTTAAAGCCAACAGGCCCGCTTTATTTATTATGAAATGTGGTGACAAAGGCACAAGCCCCCTCATTTTACATGAGGAAAGAGTTGTGGTTGTGAAAAGTCTCATGTTTTCCAATAGGCTCAGATAGTATCATTGCTGTTTTTCTTAAAGATTAGAGACTTCTGGTGCGCAACCTGTAGCATGGTCAGCCAGAGATAAAGTGAATAGACTACATTTATAGGGATAATTGCCCCATGTTGTGTTTCTTTAGGGTATGTGATTTGCACTGTGGTCAATCTGGTCCTGTAGGAGGAGGTACAATTTGTGGTTCTACCTTAAATTTTATAAATGGTCATCATTTTGATTATAGTATTTAGTTGCCTGCGTGCATTAAAATACTTAACCTTTTTAATGAAAAAGCTCTGACCTGACATGAATCAGTTGAGTGTTAATGTTGTGCATTATTGTGTTCGGAATTTCTTGCCAACGGCACCAGCCTCAGTTAGCGTGGTTTCCTAGTGACCCTCAGATGAAATGCCAACAGGGGCACTTGGTCCTCCAGTTTGAGGGGCGAGCTATGGAGGCTCCAAGATACAAACGCCCAAAGACCCACTCCACACAGTTGGGTCCCATTAACTACTCCCAGGCCTGGGACATCTCGAACCGGGATGCTGAGAAACAGTCAGGAGATGTTTCACATTGGGCTTCCTTAGATAAATATAGGAAGGGCTTTTAATTGTAAACTTTTTTCCAGACATCATAGGTAGGAGTTTTATATTCTGAACTCTGTGAGTACAGTAGGAAGGAGGTTTACATTGTGAATTCCAATACAAAGCGATACAATTGGAAAGGGTGTAATAATGTGAGCCCTTGGATAGTTTAATTAGAGAGGAATTTTACATTGCAAACTCTATGATAAACGCTATAGTATGAGATTTAAATCATAAACACGAGTGGCTTTACATTCTGAGCCCTCAGACAAATGCAGTAGGAACGGTTTTTACATTGTGAACTTAAACCCATTCTGAGCAAACTTGCATAATTTCACGTAATGCAAAATTTGCATGATTTCCTCAAATTATATTGCGGTATCGGGGTAAAAACGTGAATGACCAAAATGCGAGCAGCTGCTGTTCACGGCACTTTTTTTGCACGAACATTTTTGTGTGAAATGCGTCCTTGTTTTTAAAATCAACACTAGTGCACGTCACCTTAAAACAGCTAGTGCTGATTTTGCGTAAATTTTCATATTTTGTTGTGGCATTTAGCCTAATTATGTGAAAGCAAATTATGTGATTTTAGCACACCCCTAATTAGGAACGGTTTTACATTTATACCTATTTGATAAATAAAATAAGAAGGGGATTCAATTTATGAACTCTCAGACAAATACAATCATGGGGGTCTAATAGAAATGTCCTTTTTTTAAACTTAATCAGAAAATTCTCGATATTGCTAGAGGAAGATTTAAGGGTCATGTTAATACATATTTTAGGGCTTTCTAAAAATGATTGGTGGGTCTCTCTTTTGGAGAAACCCCCGTGGTCATGATTATTTGTTTTCACATTCAAGTCAACAGGCTTGCATTACTGATTATTCAGTTTGGTGACAAAGACAGTAGGCATCTCATCCACAATGTAAAATCAAGAGCTTCATGAAAATTCTTCTATGCCTCTGAGTTGAAGGGAGAAGGTTGGTGAGCGAGGCAGCTGTCTCATCCTGTTTGGAATATAGGAATGCAGACTTTACTTACCTGAATATCTAACGCCTTCAGACTCTGCCAAATGCTGATGGCACATCACTTACTTAATTTATCTCAGCGTGCTTCTGTTAAATCCCAGTTAGTCTTTCTTCACAGGTTACCAGTGAATAAACAGATCTGGTTTAAGATTCTGTGTGATCCACAAGTCACTTTCTGATGCTTGCCTTGAGTATGTCAGCTCTCATCTTAAACCTTACATGTCCTCTAAGATACTAAGGGCCAGATGTATCAAAAGGTTTTGCCCATTCTGTGTCTATAGGGAAATGTGTTGACACATTGTTCTGCTTGGGTTTTCGGATCAGATAGAACCCGCTCATCAGAGCCTCACTAACCCAGTCAGAACGTTACCCCCTCCCTCTCCCTAGGGCCTATCTACAATAGGTAACCACATATATCTTACCACCTAAGGACAGGGACTTCCTACTATACATACCAAGACCTCTTATAATCGGCGGCCTCGCGATCCCATACGGATCCAGACCTCTCTGCCCATACGACAGTATCACAAGTGGCGGCCTCGCGATCCCATACGAATCCAGACCTCTCTGCCCATACGACAGTATCACAAGTGGCGGCCTCGCGATCCCATACGAATCCAGACCTCTCTGCCCATACGACAGTATCACAAGTGGCGGCCTCGCGATCCCATACGAATCCAGACCTCTCTACCTAGACGGCAGTCTCAGCACAATCGGCGGCCTCGCGATCCCATACGAATCCAGACCTCTCTACCCAGACGGCAGTCTCAGCACAATCGGCGGCCTCGCGATCCCATACGAATCCAGACCTCTCTCCCATACGACAGTATCACAAGTGGCGGCCTCGCGATCCCATACGAATCCAGACCTCTCTACCCAGACGGCAGTCTCAGCACAATCGGCGGCCTCGCGATCCCATACGAATCCAGACCTCTCTGCCCATACGACAGTATCACAAGTGGCGGCCTCGCGATCCCATACGAATCCAGACCTCTCTACCCAGACGGCAGTCTCAGCACAATCGGCGGCCTCGCGATCCCCTACGAATCCAGACCTCTCTGCCCATACGACAGTATCACAAGTGGCGGCCTCGCGATCCTATACGAATCCAGACCTCTCTACCTAGACGGCAGTCTCATACGACAGTTCATCCTATGATCACCATAACATACAAAAAGGGAATCAGTCTCACTATTCATCAGATCACACAAGGATTGCCAGTTCGAGCATAGCCTGTTCTCAGGTTCGAGGGGCTCCTCTTTCCCTTATTCAGTTACCACTTACCTGATCAGGGTTAACATCTGTTCATGTAGCCGCAGCTGACTAGAAGAATAGGCTACCCTCTCATACAAGAACACGCAGCACATGTTGGTTCACTACAAACTGGGTACTTTATTACTCATTACATACACAATCACATAACATTACGATATAACACATAACCTGCAAAGAAAAGTGAAAGATTAAGTTGTACACTCTAATAAGAAAGGGTCGACATCACCTTAGTAGTATGTAGCCTGCACTCAGTGGTCATCTAGGTTCCCTTCTCGTCTGTGCCTCGGCTCGCCTGGAAGTCACACCTCCGCAGTCACCGATACATGTCTGCACCACTATGCGCTGTTCTCTTCACCCTTCTCCAAGTCACTGGGACCTCTTCCTTCTCGGCTACTCTCTCCTCTCTGGCTATTCTGCTAGGAGAGCATCTGTCTCTCGGTTCTTTTCCGCCTTCAAGATGGCGTCTGTCTTCCCTGGAATAAGTAGTAGCTTTACTGCTAACGGCTAGATGCCGCCTACGGACTGAACATGTAACTGCCTCAGACTTTCACTAATATAGAGGTGCGTTTCTTCATGGAAAATTCCGGCCCGTAACCTGCCGCCCACCAAATTCTTGTACCTCCCCGTACCAAGGACACGTTCCCAGCCGGCCGGCCTGATGTAGTGTCTTCGGCATGAAGAAAAATACAATCCTTCGATAAGGGCCGGCCTGAACCGGTTCTCTCCAAGCGAATAACACCTCATAACTAAAACATTACATTTGACCTAGAAGCATCCCAAGCTGCCGGAGCAGAAAGAAAGATGGAGTCTCTCCCGTTTGAGGCCTACCAGGCCTGAATTCAGCACAGCTCCATGAAATACCCTCACTACAGGACAGGTTATCCCTAATACTAACGAATCTATCCCCTAGGCTATGTGTGCAAGCCCTGATCTATGGGGAAGAGCACAGAATCATGTCGAAGTGCCTAGTAAATAGGCTCCATTCACTACTCTAACCCTTAGACTTGAATGATAAGAGACTGAAGTCACATTCCATCATTGTTCCTCACAAGAAGGCCGGGAAAATCGAGCAGAACATTTCACCCTTGACTTCAGTCTATTATACATTCATTAAACAGAACTAATATCTGTGGAAGAATAATATGAAACAAGACTAACTGATCTATGTCTAGTACCAGGTGTGCAGAATTGAAGTAGTGAAGGAATACACTGAATAAAGCAACAGATAGAAATCAAAATGCCGATAGTAATCAGAATACCTCCTAATATCTGACGTAACATATGCAAATCAGGTAACCAATTAAAGAGCCAGTCAAACCAGCCCTGGTCAATGTGTTTTCTAACTTCTTCTGTCAAGTCATGTAGTTTATCAATGTGAGCTTGAATGGATTTTGTATGATCCGACAAGTTAAAACAACAAAGACCCTCAAAATCAGAACAATCGTGTCCATGTTTAAGCAAAAGATAATCAATGGCCGCTCGATTTTGCAAGATAGCCCTACGTTCACCCTGGGCGTCTAATAGCATGTCAGACAGGACTGTAGAAGTATGATTGATGGATTTTACCATCCAGCAGGCCATTTTCCCAATAGATTGGGCATTATAAACTGCCAAAGCAGGAACACCAACAATTGAAATAGCCAGGCTAAGGTATTCAGACTTGGAATATAAATGCAAAGATGAGTCACAATCCTCCTGTAACCTCACTGTATCTCGAATCACACGAGAGTTGGCATTCGGATGTGATGAAAACATTAACAAGCTCAGTCTAGTAATGGCGCAAGGGCCTCCAGAAATATTTGCGGGAATATATGGCCAGGAAGTATTACCACATGAGAAAAGCCATCCGGCAGGTAGTAACATCGTGCGATAATGACTGGGGGTAACTACCAAACTCTTGCAAGTCATGTTATTCTGAACAGAAGTACATGTTTTCGGTGTCCTTTGAAGGCACAAAGTTCGTTCATGAGCGGTGAATGAAGTGGCACCTTTCAATTTTAAACGCATACATTCAGAAATCGCACTAGGATCACAAGTAAGGAAAAAACACAAATCACCCTGTGTGATATTATAGGTAACTATTTGGGACTGGATGGGGGGTATCGGGTCTGACAGTACAGTACACAAGGGGCAATACTCATGGGCAGCAAAATCGCCCAGAAGAACATTGGGGCGAGCATTTGATATATTAAAAATATGAGTCAAAGTCTCCAATGAAGCAGGGACAGCAACTAAACAAGTCGCTAGAATGTCCGTCACCGATCTCATCGGTGTCAAGCAGAAATGAGGGGCTTTAGTCACTTGTTTGGCTAATGTAATCCAAAAGTTCGACGACGAATCCCACGCAGCAAAGGAACGCGACACTCGGGTTCTCAACTCAGCCCGGGTTGATGGGATCCCTCCTCTCTCGTCGTACCAGCCCAAAAGGAGTCCAACGCCGACACATCCTGCAGCAACAGTCCAAAGAATGATCTGAAAGAGAATCAAATACAGGCATTATTCATTCTCGGAAGTAACATTTGTCAGCCGGGACTGCTTCCCAGCTATCTTTCCCTGGTCTCATAACTAAAATGGTGTTGTCTTGACCGGTTGCAATGACTTCTGCTTGTTCAGGGGGATTCTTAGGCGACTGCACCCAAACTCTGGCCCCAGGATTATCTGTGGAGCCAAAACCTTTCTGGCCTCGTACAGTTAGCAACGTTGGGGCAGTGCCTTTTGTGATCTCACCACTGAAAACAGGCATTATTAGCAATTGAGCCACTCGGTCAGTTTGATGTATCAGTAAGTCAACCTCACTGCTATTCAGCAGGAGCATCTTAATCTCTCCCTGATAATCACTATCAATGATTCCTCCAAGCACCTGAATGCCTTTTACAGCCAGCCCCGATCTAGGGGCGATTAATCCGAAATTTCCAGTTGGTATATGAACACCAACACCAGTTTCAATGATGACTCGATCCTTACTTTTTATAACGGTGTCATCCATGGCATGCAAGTCTAAACCTGCCGACCCTGGGGTCGCTCTACATGGAGCCAAAGCTCCGGGAGTAATCTCCCAGTACATCACAGTCTCTCTGATTTCATTGGGCTTAGCATCAACATTCGGAGGAAACAAACGCATAAGTGGGGATTCAGCATTTAGAAAAGGACGGTTATTCAAAATCAATAACGCTTGAGGCAAAAAGTCTCGCCAATTCTTATACTTGTCATCTGTTAATTTACGTAACTGGTCTTTCAGCAGGCCATTCAACCTCTCCACAAGACCCGAGGCCTGTGGATAATATGGTATATGAAACACCCATTCAATATTGTTTTCCACACAGAATTCCTGTACCAATCTTCCACGAAAATGAGATGCATTATCAGATTGAATTTGGAATGGCACACCATAATACATCATAATCAATTCCAATGTTTTAATAGTATTCAATTGGGTAGCTTGCTTACAGGGAAGGGCCACCAACAGGCCACTGTATGTATCAACAATAGTGCAAACATATTGACAATTCCTACTCATAGGAAGTGGACCGATGTAATCAATCTGCCAAATTTGAGCGGGCAATTTCCCGCGATGTAAATGACCTTTAACAGTTTGGGGCACTTTGCGCTGCCTGATATGCTGACAAATGGGACAATGTAGAATAACATTTTTGATTAAATCTAGGGGAATATAAATTCCTCGATCAGCAGCCCACCTGCTAGTGGCTTTCTCTCCAAAGTGTCCTGCTTTCTGGTGGGCCCATTTCGCCAATCCCGCAATATCAGAATCTTGCCTGTCCACCACTGCCTCAGCAATTTTAGATTTCTCATCTGCAATGTTATGAAAGAATTTGTCAAGAGAGTCTATCGGGGTATGAGCATCCACATGGAAGATTGTAACAGTACTCTGTGGGAGCATTTCCCAAATCTCCTGCCATAATTCTTTTCCCCACAGTTCTTTTGAATGGATTTTCCAACTATGGGAATGCCAAGTCGGTAACCAAACTGCCAGTCCATTGGCAGTAGACCAAGAATCGGTGAAAATATGACATGTGCCAGGTAACTCTTGTTTCAGAACTTGATAAACAGCATAGAGTTCAGCAAATTGACTGCTCTTACCCTCACCAGTTGTACTCAGCAATTTTTGTGTGATCGGATTATAGGACACCGCCTTCCAATGCCGTTTCGTCCCTATGAACCTTGCTGAACCATCCGTAAACCAGACATGGTTTCTGTCCTCTGCGGACAAATCATCAAAAGGTCTACCCCACTGAACAGGAGACTCCTGTACTAAAGGTACGGAACATTCACTCTCAGTCTCAGTCGATGGCGCCCGTGCCACCTGCTCATGCAAAGATGCAACTCCTTTTTGTCCCACACGTGCCCTGTCTTGTATATACCATTTCCATTTAATCACACTCGCCTCTTGAGCGTGTCCAATTCGGTGAGTTTTCGGCGAACTCATAACCCACTGCATGATAGGAATTTCAGGTCGCAAAACTATATCATGTCCCAAAGTTAATTGCTCGGTATCCACCAGAGCCCAATAACATGCAAGTAACTGTTTCTCAAAAGGTGTATAACGCTCACCAGCATCAGGTAACTTTTTGGTCCAGAAACCTAACGGTACTCTACTCTTGCCTTGTTTCTGCCACAAACTCCAATTCGCATAAAGGCCTTGTACAGACACATTCAAATCCACATCAGCATCACATACAGGCCATAAATCCAGAGCATGCTGAATTGCTTCTTTTGCCAGACTGAACGCATCTTGCTGTGGTTTATCCCATTCAAATGCATTCTTTTTACGAGTGACACGGTACAAAGGGGCCAATATTTGACTCAAATGAGGAATATGCTGGCGCCAAAAACCAAACAAACCAATGAAGCTTTGGGCTTCTTTCCTGTTCCTCGGAACTGCAAAATCAAGAATTTTCTGTTTAACCTGAGGGATCACTTCTCGGTGCCCCTCATGCCAATTAATACCCAAAAATTTCACAGCCTGGGACGGACCTTGTAATTTATCCGGGTTGATTTCCCAACCTTTCTCACGCAGGCACTCAATGACTCTGTCCAATTGGGTCTGAACTTCCTCTTGTGTTTCACCTTGGATCAAAATATCATCAATATAGTGACATATCTGAATTCGCGGATGAACCGGTACCTCAGCCAAATGCTCTGCCACCAGCCGGTGACATATCGTAGGACTATGCACATAGCCCTGGGGAAGACTTCTAAACGTCATCTGACGCCCGTTCCACGTAAAACTGAATTGTTCCTGACACTCCGGGGCAATCGGAATCGAAAAGAAAGCATTAGCAATATCAATGGACGCATACCATGTACCTGGATGTTTTTGGATTCTTTCAATTAGGGTAATCACATCCGGTACTGCAACAGTCAAAGAGGGTGTGTGTCTATTCAATTCTCGATAATCAACAGTCATGCGCCAAGAATTATCACTCTTACGTACAGGCCAAACAGGATTATTCCAAGCAGAAGTAACTGGGGTTATAACTCCTGCATCCACCAACTCCTGAATAGTGGTACTAATCTCTTCATGACCACCTGGAATACGATACTGCTTCTGACGAACCACTTTTGTCGCCTGGGGAACTTTTATGGGGGGCATTCTTAAACGACCAACCCGTACAGGCCTGGACGATATATAATGTTTAGTTCCAAATTGATAACATCCATCATCTAAGTGCAAAGTCATTCCTTTCAAAATATCAATTCCAATTATGAATTCTAAGAGTGGTACCACTAATACAGAGTATTCTTTTCTAGGAATTCTACCTATTCTCATTTCAAGTAAAGTTTGAACTGCGGGAGTTTCCTTTCCACCTAATCCGGTAATTGTAAAAGGCTGACCTTTAAACTTCTTTGATTTTCCATGAATAAGAGTGGCCTCTGCTCCTGTATCTACCAATGCTCGGGCCCTTTGGATATTACGATGTCTCCAATAAATATCAATATCTACATAGGGTCTATTATCTCTGTGAGCCCATCTGTGTACTGGAGCTTGACCTATTTCCTAGTCATTTTTACTGCGTTCTGTGTACCAGGATAAATCAGGATAAAGACTCTCACGTTTCCCAGGTATCGATACCTCCTGTTCATATCCATCTCCATTACGAAATGGATTCCTGTTCTCTGCATTGTACTGCGGGTTTCGATCGGCCAATCTGTGTCGATCCTCTCTCCTTCTCAACTCAGGGGATTGATCCCTATCATCTCTACGTCTGCTGTTAACATAATCATCTCTCCCCCTCTCTCTTTCCCCCTCTCTCTCCCTGTCTCGCTCATTACGGGGGGACAAATCACGTACATAACGTCGATCATCACGACGATCAGAGCGCCCACGGCGGTCGTCATCACCGCTACCGTCAGAAAAACCACGATCACACTCAGTTGTCCGAACACGCCGGGCACCCTCCTTTCGATCCAAGCCACGTTTGCGAAACATTTCCCACAAACGAGAAGTAGTCTCACCGTCAATGTCCTCCTTCCGCACACCATCGGCCATAAGACCAAAAAACATATCACGTCTAGTAAGTTTATTGTCACCAGGAGTACGAGTGTCAGGCCGGGATTGCCGTTCAGGTTTAAACCACTCACCCAACTCACCGAGTTGGCGTACCGATTCCAGCACCATAGACAATATGTTACCAGTCTGATTAATCAATAAAGTCATCATGACCTGCTTATAAGCAACAGGGGAAGAACGAATAATACGATTCCGCACAGAAGATGTCAACAAACCATCAAGCAACCTGTCAGCAGTATTCAGAAAAATTGCCGTTTTCATCACCTCCTCTTTGAGACGTTGTGCAGCGTCGCGCAAAGTATACCATGGTTTGTCATTCACAGGCCAGTCAGACTCAGTAGGATATTTTTGATTACAACCCTCAGTCGCCAATTGAAGCAAAGAAATTTGACCACCAACATTAAAGTTACGAAAATGATCCTGTACAGTAGAATCCGAACTCAAGGAACAAAACTTCAAACAATCGCCAGCATCCAACATAATGCCAGCAGCGCCCAGTTCATAAAGGCGCACCATCCATGTGAGTAAGGACTCACCAGCTCGCTGCCGAAATCGCTGCAAAATATCACTAATTTCTTGTTGAGTAAAATCCTCCAAAGAGTCTAAAGCAATACCATTTGGAGCACCGGGAGCCTGCTGCAACTTCTGCCGAAAAACTGGATGCACCGAGACCGCGGGACGAGCATCACAAGGAGCTCGACCAGTACACATAGAGGAACAATCAGTGTAAGAAGCATCGACCCCCCCTCGGAGGACGAGCGCAATCACGGGGTGCACCATCAGAGGCGCAAGAAGCAGACTTACAATCACGGCCGGAGCGAGAGGACTCGCGCTTGGCAGACTCCTCACCCGAGGAAGGAGAATCACTCGAGTTCCAGATATTACCATCCCATTCATCAGGATTCCAATCCAGTCCGGCTTTCGCCACGACCAGACGCACCTTTCACGTCGAAACCCGACCACGCCGATTCTTGTATTTATAACGAGCAATTCGCACAGCCGCCCTCTCGGCAATAGTTTTGGTACGTATCAAGTTTGTCAGCAAGCAACTTATTTTGACACCGCAACAAAGTATGAGCATTCTGAATCTCAACAAAGTTCGCTTCCACATCCTTATGCACATTCTGTAACTTCAACAACCTCTCATGCAGGATCCTGTACGCAGACAGAACAATCCAACCTCTGCGCCCCAAAACGGGAAGCTCATCACCCTTAGATACCGGCGCCTTCTGTAAACAAGTAATCACATTAGCCGGCTCCGCCAGCTCCAAAAAAGAATTCCAATTCTCACTCAAACCAGTAGAATCAGCCCACTCACGGGCTAAGGCTTCATAAGGCGTTGAATCCCAGCCGGGAATATCAACGGGCAATTTAAAAGTAGATTTCGACTTTCTAGAAAACATCTCGGAAAAGAAAGAAAAAGAGAAAAAGAGAAAGAAGAAAAAGAAAAAAAAACTACACTCACAATTATATAGAAATAATATACAAACGAAACCACGCACGCGCCGAAAGCAAACACGATACAACCACAACGCACACAGGTTTCGTAAACGGTTCGTGACGCCAAATGTTCTGCTTGGGTTTTCGGATCAGATAGAACCCGCTCATCAGAGCCTCACTAACCCAGTCAGAACTTTACCCCCTCCCTCTCCCTAGGGCCTATCTACAATAGGTAACCACATATATCTTACCACCTAAGGACAGGGACTTCCTACTATACATACCAAGACCTCTTATAATCGGCGGCCTCGCGATCCCATACGGATCCAGACCTCTCTGCCCATACGACAGTATCACAAGTGGCGGCCTCGCGATCCCATACGAATCCAGACCTCTCTGCCCATACGACAGTATCACAAGTAGCGGCCTCGCGATCCCATACGAATCCAGACCTCTCTGCCCATACGACAGTATCACAAGTGGCGGCCTCGCGATCCCATACGAATCCAGACCTCTCTACCTAGACGGCAGTCTCAGCACAATCGGCGGCCTCGCGATCCCATACGAATCCAGACCTCTCTGCCCATACGACAGTATCACAAGTGGCGGCCTCGCGATCCCATACGAATCCAGACCTCTCTACCCAGACGGCAGTCTCAGCACAATCGGCGGCCTCGCGATCCCATACGAATCCAGACCTCTCTGCCCATACGACAGTATCACAAGTGGCGGCCTCGCGATCCCATACGAATCCAGACCTCTCTACCCAGACGGCAGTCTCAGCACAATCGGCGGCCTCGCGATCCCATACGAATCCAGACCTCTCTGCCCATACGACAGTATCACAAGTGGCGGCCTCGCGATCCCATACGAATCCAGACCTCTCTACCCAGACGGCAGTCTCAGCACAATCGGCGGCCTCGCGATCCCCTACGAATCCAGACCTCTCTGCCCATACGACAGTATCACAAGTGGCGGCCTCGCGATCCTATACGAATCCAGACCTCTCTACCTAGACGGCAGTCTCATACGACAGTTCATCCTATGATCACCATAACATACAAAAAGGGAATCAGTCTCACTATTCATCAGATCACACAAGGATTGCCAGTTCGAGCATAGCCTGTTCTCCGGTTCGAGGGGCTCCTCTTTCCCTTATTCAGTTACCACTTACCTGATCAGGGTTAACATCTGTTCATGTAGCCGCAGCTGACTAGAAGAATAGGCTACCCTCTCATACAAGAACACGCAGCACATGTTGGTTCACTACAAACTGGGTACTTTATTACTCATTACATACACAATCACATAACATTACGATATAACACATAACCTGCAAAGAAAAGTGAAAGATTAAGTTGTACACTCTAATAAGAAAGGGTCGACATCACCTTAGTAGTATGTAGCCTGCACTCAGTGGTCATCTAGGTTCCCTTCTCGTCTGTGCCTCGGCTCGCCTGGAAGTCACACCTCCGCAGTCACGGATACATGTCTGCACCACTATGCGCTGTTCTCTTCACCCTTCTCCAAGTCACTGGGACCTCTTCCTTCTCGGCTACTCTCTCCTCTCTGGCTATTCTGCTAGGAGAGTATCTGTCTCTCGGTTCTGTTCCGCCTTCAAGATGGCGTCTGTCTTCCCTGGAATAAGTAGTAGCTTTACTGCTAACGGCTAGATGCCGCCTACGGACTGAACATGTAACTGCCTCAGACTTTCACTAATATAGAGGTGCGTTTCTTCATGGAAAATTCCGGCCCGTAACCTGCCGCCTACCAAATTCTTGTACCTCCCCGTACCAAGGACACGTTCCCAGCCGGCCGGCCTGATGTAGTGTCTTCGGCATGAAGAAAAATACAATCCTTCGATAAGGGCCGGCCTGAACCGGTTCTCTCCAAGCGAATAACACCTCATAACTAAAACATTACATTTGACCTAGAAGCATCCCAAGCTGCCGGAGCAGAAAGAAAGATGGAGTCTCTCCCGTTTGAGGCCTACCAGGCCTGAATTCAGCACAGCTCCATGAAATACCCTCACTACAGGACAGGTTATCCCTAATACTAACGAATCTATCCCCTAGGCTATGTGTGCAAGCCCTGATCTATGGGGAAGAGCACAGAATCATGTCGAAGTGCCTAGTAAATAGGCTCCATTCACTACTCTAACCCTTAGACTTGAATGGTAAGAGACTGAAGTCACATTCCATCATTGTTCCTCACAAGAAGGCCGGGAAAATCGAGCAGAACACACATATGACCCATGTTTCCTCTTTGTGCCCATTTTTCTTCGCACCAGAGCAGGCGTAGAAGCTCTTTCTCATTTCTGGTTCCTACGTGCAGTACTCCAAAAGTAAAAGATCCTGCCCATGTGAGTGTAGGGTGAACAGTGTACCTGTGAGAGTGCAGAGTGCAGCACATTAAAGCCAGACCCATTGCGAATGCCACTGTTTGCGATGGTCTATTTTTCAAGTTACTTTTTGAGAACCTGTCTTGTTTCATAGTTTGTCTGTGGCTCAGCTTCAGGTCTTTTCACAGTTAGATAAAAACAAAACCAGGCACGTTCTGTAAGAATCTATCTTTATTGGTGATGCAAAACAAATTCAAAGCACATTAGAGTGCTTGATTTCAGTAGGAGGCTTACAGATGCAAAGACCTCTAGATGCTTATAAACATGAATGAATGAATGAATTTATAAAGCACGACAGTCGCTCCAAATGCAGCATCCTGACGCTGAGCGGGAAATAATAAAGTTCATAGCGGACAAGGTAAACATGCACATAAGCAAGGGTCCCTATATCAGGGAATGGTATAAAGAGTCGAGAGCTGAAAAGATCCAAGTTTTCAGATATTTCTTGAAGAGTATTTCTGAGTTGATGAATCTGAGATGTCTGGGGAGTTGATACCAAGCCCTAGTCTCGAGGACAGCAAGAGATTTGCCACCTTTAGTCTTGCACCTAAAGGTTGGGGGTTCAAGCAGATTGGCCGAGGAAGATCTGAGAGTTTGGGGGGTAGTAGTGAGTAAACCTGGAAGCTAGATATTTCAGAACTGACACACTAAAGGCTCTAAATGTAATCAGCAAGATCTTGAATAAGACCCTTTAATGTATTGGCAGCCAATGAAGGGCTTTAAGAGCAGCTGAAGCCGAAGAGCATCTGGCCACCATGATACCAGATCATGTTTTCCCTACAAGCGTAATCTTTGTCTTATCTGTATTGCATTTGAGGTGGTTAGCTTGCATCCACTGAATAACCTCGTTTGGGCAAAGCTTGAAGTTGCACTGAGTCCGTTGATTCTTTGTCTTGGACTAATAGCTGCATGCCATCTGCATATGAAGATGTTTCGATACCAAAGGATGATCTCGGCGAGATGATTGGGACCATGCAGATAATAAAAAGTGCAGGGCTAAGAGAAGAGCCCTGCGGTATACCTGAAGTGATGGTCTTTTCAGTTGATAGAAATGGTCCTAGTGTTAGTTTGCCTGCGATCTGCAAAGAAAGATTTCAACATAAGGGCTATCTTGGGTTATACAGATCAGTAAGTGTCCTATTCAATATACTTTATTCAGTGGAGAATTTACAATTTGTTTTTTTAAATTTTAATGTCGGAGTAGGCAAATATTAAGTAGTTGTAAGGGACATGCAAGGGATGTACAGCTCGCGTAAGCATACACTTCTTGAATTAACCAGCGACTTGCATCAAGTATTTTTTTATGGTATGGGCCTTCTCAAGATCTAAGCAACCCTCTTTTCCCTCACTGCTCCCTAGATTTGATCATTGGAAGCATCACTTTTAGTCGCACGCTACAGATGGGCATAAAAAAAGGACTATAAAAGGCATCATTTCAGTGTGTCTGGTGTTTGGAAAAAGAGTGAACCTATGTCTAAGAAAAGGATCTATTTGTATAGAGGAATCATTGTTTCAAGCTTAAACCAGTATGTACTTAGTTGTGCATTAAAAGAAGCAGAGGGAGTCCTTTGTTGAAAATCAGTGCATAAAGCTTCTTTTAACTTTTTGTCTGAGAGCCAATTTCTGACATGCAAAAGCACAAACACGGACGGAGTTCCTGGTAAAAGGGTTGTTTAGATCTTAAGAAGGCCCATGACATAAAAAAGTACTTGATGTAAGTTGGTACTGAGTTCAAGAAGTAGATTCAATGGCTCCTACGGAATTTTGAGATTTTATTTTATACATGTACATCCATGCACAATTTCAGCTTTCCTTTCTGAGGTATAGAGGAACTTCTTTCCTATCTAGCGTGGTAAAATTTAGTTTACAAAAAATAATTTGCTTTGATGCTTACACTCGAATCAAGTAAAGTCATCGTTTCGTTACGCCCCAGATAAGGATGTGATTATACTAGTAGCACAATGAAAGTTGTAAATGTAAGGGTTAACTGTCTTCTGTCATCTGCTGAATTACTGTAATTTGTGAAATAGTTTTCCCATTTTGTTAGACTAATGAAAGAAATCAATCCTGTTTTTGTATACATATTGATTTTTATCATCAGGAAATTATTACTAATCAAACTACATGTATGCACACATTTACTATTAACAGAATTAAATTAGAGGAGCACATGGAAAATAAAGTTTGCAGAGTATTATTAGAACAGCGCTTAAATAAAATAATAAAATATTGGACCCAACAACAAGGTTCCGTTAATCATGGTTGCCTTTACCCAGTGCTGAGGCTTGTGTTAGGTATATCATTGTTGCATGCTTATTTTTAAGTTCATCACTGACATACTTGAATTTTTTTTCTTTTTTGTAAATCTCCTTTTAGATTAACATGCTGGATAAAGCTGTTGCTGCTGCACACACCTTCTATGTTGCAAACCCTGACCACATGGAGATGAGGCAGAATCTAGAATATTATAAATTGATGGCTGGCATCAAAGATTCTGACTTCAAGGACCTGGAAGCTAAACCCCACATGGTAAGTAGGTATTTCCTGATTGATCATGATTTCCCATCAAGAGCAGCTGTGCCACTACGACCATGGCCTTTAGTGGTCTGTCATCTAGGTGTGAGACCTAGTTTAGTGGCCGTGTTGCTGATTTGGAGCCCAGAAACCTAGGCACCAGTCCTTGGTTATGCACTTTCAGTCCAATTGAAAACATTTACAAAGCATTAAAACCTAAAAGGTGCCACTCACTGAATAAAGATAAGATCAGTAGATGTTTGGAACAGAGGTAGACGGTAAAATAGTTTAATTTGTCTACAAAAATGTATTTAATCTTCCATTTTCTTGCTTTCTTCTAATAGTGGTTTCTGTTGTTGAACCCCGGGGACAATAAATCTGTTCCCTCCTGCTTAAAATCTGAAACCGCTGGAAGAGCTTTTTCTTATCTGAGGGCTCTAGGTTGTACATAAGCTTGTCTGCATCACATCCTGGTCATTGCAATATAGCCTCAGCCCGACATCACATAGTGCATTGTCCTCTGTGCAAAAACATATATACAGTTTTTTTCTGTTGAAATAAAATTGATCTCTATACGATTTTCCAATCCCCCTTGGAGCGAAGTCTGTGCTAGTTAAAATAACTAAAATTAAAAAAAGTCTACTTTTCGAATTTTCCATCATACACAATTGCAGAGAGGGGACATTGCTTAGCACTACATTGAAGGTGTTGTATTATATCCAGCTAAATGAGTTATCGCACACTGTTCAGTTGGATAGTAAACACTGAAACTGGTAAAAGAGAGCTCTGCTTTGTAGCCCCGAATGTTGGCAGTAATTCTCTTGTTGTCCAGATTGATTGAACATGCCTCTGAAGCCTGTTCTACCAGAAATGTTCTCAAGCAATAGTTTTGAGCTCTAGTTGAGTTGGAAGACACTGCAAGTGAGGTGTCTTCCACAGTATATTTTCATCTAGGGCTTTGAATTTTTAGATCTTTTAAATATTTGTTAATCCTGTGATACAAAGCAAATTTTTATCATGTTCAGGGTATATTGGGTGTACTGAAAAGTAGGTGTTTTCACATACAAGATTTTCAGTACATGCTCCAGAATTAAAATTTTGTGACATGCTTTAAGGTGAAAATAAATCCCACAATGTGACGCTCACTTTTGTATGTTTGTGTCTATATGTACATATCTATATTTATAACTGAAGATATAAATATACACACATATATTTAGAAATTTTAGATTGTGTATCTACTTACCTATTTATTTAGAAGAGGTAAGCGTACATTTATGTACTTGTCTAGTTTGTTTTTTTGAAATTCTTTGAGGTTTTTTAGAAATTCTATGAGGATTTTACGTTTGTGGAAAACATACTGTTTAAATCGTGTATACAAAGCTTTCAAATTCAAGAATTTTATGTGCGTAGTTATTCTACTTGCATTTAATTGTAATCAAAATAATGTTTGCCATTTTAAAAACATTTCTTTCTAAAGTACTAAACTATATTTACTGTATGTGTTCCGTAAAACCAATCCTTCGTGTATTAGAAAAAATTAGGCAGGGTGCTCATAGTGAACTCAGAGGCCAAAGGATTGGACCGAACCTGTGAAAGGCCTGTGGTAGGTTGGCACACTACATTTCTAGTTAGTGTTTATTAAGAAGAACATTGAATACTAATGATTGTTTACCTCAGATTATGATTTGTGTTTTCCACACAACATGTGTAGACAGTATACTTTTTATGATAGTTAAAACCGTCAACATAAAATTTTAGAAAACGAACGGCCGAGTGCTATAGAAGCAGATGCATGTTTTTGATTACCAGACAGTAATGGGTCATGGTCAGTCACATGTTAAATAGTTTGTTCTTGTTGCTCTCGTGCCTGGTGAAGATGCTTGAAAAACACATCAAATGTCAGTTATCATTGTTTCCTGAATCTTTCATCATTCTGAACCTCTCACAATTTGACTTATGGATAGCTCATAGCAGTAAATCCACCCTTCTGTTGGTTTTAGAACATCTTAACCTCCTTTTGGATAATAAAGGTAGGGCTGCCCTAATCCTTATTGATCTATAAGCGGCCTTCAACACCGTACCCCATAAGATTCCCATCTGTTGTCTAACTGAGATTAGTGTTGAAGGCCTACACTTGCCTGGATTTCTTCTTTTCTTACTAACAGGCATCAGGCAGTTAGTCTTCCACCTTTTTACTCTGACCCAGTTCCACTGAACTACAGGGAACCACAGGGGTCATCTTTGAGCTCTATGCTCTTTAATATTTATATGGCCCCCCTGGCAAGTCTCATTAGTAGCTTTAAAGTGTTGTCTTAACGCAGTTCATAATTGTTTCATTGACTAACGACAACCACTCGACAACAACTCTAGCCTACAAATATTTAAGCATTTCCTAGTATCTGTAGCCCCCTGGATGAATGTGAACCACCTGAAATTTAAGCATGGATTGACCATGGAAGTCTGCCAGAACTTGGCTTACCCCTTCTCCTTTGAAAGAGGTCAGAATGCTTGGATTGCTTTGGATTATTAATAACTCTCCGCAAGATTCAAGACTTCTCACCTCTTCCTGCAAATAAAGCTGTTTTCCACGCCCTGATAACTTCCATATTTGACTATGCAAACTCACTCTTTTGAAGTCTGCCTAATAAGCTTTCTAGGAAAATTTGTTAGTCCAGAACCTGGCTGTCAGATTATTTCTCAATCTTCCTAGGCAGTACTCTGTTTCCTCAAGATAAATGGATTTCCAGTGCCTTCCGTTAGGAAAAGGGATCCAGTTCAAAACCTTGATGAATTTATAGACCTGTATATAATTTGGGTTCTTATAGCCTCCTAATACGGTTTTAATTTCTATTTTCCTGCCAGACCCCTGTGATCCGCAAAATCTTTTTTGCATTCTTCCTCCCTTATTTTGCCAACCCTATAGAAGAGGCTGTTCTGCAGCTGTTGTAAGAGCCAAACTATGACACAAACTGCCTCCCTCAATCCGCACATCAGCAGCTCTCTCACTATTCCTGAAAAGTCTAAAAACCTTTTTTTTTTCCAACAATGGATTCTGTATATTTTTTTTGTACTCTGTAGCTTTATCTCTTCACTTACTCCACCTTGCTCCTCGTTGCACTTTCAGAGCCACTCGTGCATAGAAGATCTTTGAGCATCATGTCGAGTTCTATAAATCATACTTAACATTACATGCCGAAAACCAAAGTCATGTGTACTTATTTAACAGATTAATTAAGATAGGTATTTCTATGAAAGCTTATATAATTTGTTGAGAGATTTCTGTAAAGCATGACACTGACGTCTGGAATGTTATCTACCTCTCACCATTATACTTCTCAATCTCGCCTTTATTTATAATCTGTTATCTTCTCTCCTTCTTCCTCTGGATCCTTCCACTCTATCAACTGTCGTTATTCTCCCCCATCTCCACCATTACCCTCCCCTCAGGACTGACGTACTCCTCCTTAACACTATTGTTCCCCCACTCCCACAGGTCTCACTGTCTCCTTCGCTGCTGATGTTGCTGTCCTTCTCTCTTCACAGTCACTAATGTTCCATGTTTCTGATGTTGTTGATGTCCTCCCTTTCCCAATATTGCTGTCCCTCCCTTCTTGCCGCTTGCGTCATCCTCGTCGCCGCTCCGATCACTGTTGGTCTCTACCTTCTGTCATCTTCTCCACTTTTGCCTTGTCCTCCTCTTGCTAATTTTATCGTCCTTGTTCTCTGACATCAGCCTCTTGCCTTTACATTATCCGAAACGCTCACCATTGTCATCATCCTTCTCTGCCACACTCGCAAATGCTACTGTCCTTCCGTTACTACTTGTATAGTCCTTTCCTTCGCTAATCTCCGACTCTCTCCCCATCATAATTTCTCCATCACCCACCATTTCTCTGTTTTCGTCCTCATCCTCTTTCCATTATCATCCTCTCTACCATTCATTGCTATTCTCTCCTCTCTATTGTCATCCTTGCTTGCTGTCCTTTATCAAAACTGCCTTCTCACCATTGTCATCTTTGCCTTCTCTCCATTGTCTTCATCTTCTAACCATTGTCGTCCTTGCTCTCTCTCCACTGTCCTTCTATCCCATGGCACCCTCGTACTGTCATCTCACTCTTCATCTTTTTCCCTCTCCATATAACCCCCAACTCCACTGACAGCCTCTTCCTCTCTCATCCTTTCATGCTCCATCGTGCTCCTCTTTCTGTCCCTTTATTAACTTGTTTCCCTAACAAGTTCTCTCTAGTCCACTTGTTATAACTTGAACCTACTTCTCCTTGGCCAACATATCTGGTCTATGTGAAGCTTTTGATGATATCAAATGGCATCTTGTCTTTATGAAGATCTCAAGTAGTGTCATTTCGGGTAGGTGTAGTTTCACTTCTGTTTTACATTTCCATACTAGGAGATTTGTTTATCCCCTTTATAAATGCAGGCTGGCAAGTACCCAGTACAGAGCAGTATTTGTTGTACCCCTCGCCCCTGGCATGGTGCTAATCAACTCCTTCTCGGTGTGTAGCACACTTCGTTTGCAAACATGTAAACACATTTTAGAAGATTGATTCGAAAAATTCTTAGATGTTTATTGAGGATCTTTTCCACGGTTTAACAATTGCTACCCCTCCTATTCTTTCTCAGTCACTCACTCAATTCAATTCAATAAGCTTTATTCGGTAAGTATAAAACCACCATAAAAGCACATTTAAAAAGGAAACATTGTTTAAAAAGACCAGTGCAAATCATTACATTAATTGATTACAGCTATAAATACAATTTTAAAACAGCATACTTTTCCTTGCCTGAATTGATCTCAAAATATGTCGCTGCATAAAAACAAATATCAGATTCTCACATTGTAAACAATAAACTCATAGCAGCTTTTGTAGTTAAAGTGCAATATTTTTTAACCCCTTGTATGCCCATGACGAGCTGGACTCGTCATGGAGCACAGTCGCGCTGTGCCCATGACGAGTCCAGCTCATCATGAGGCATACCCTAGGGAATCCCTCTGGTGCGGGCACCAGAGGGATGCCCTTTCTGCACAAATAGCCTCTGGAGCTGGGGAAGAGCTTCCCCAGCACCCGAGGCCCCCCCCCCCCCCCCCCCTTTCACTGTAATGACGATCGGCGCGCACGTCGCACCGACGTCATTACAGTGAAAGTGAAACTGAAATGAGCCAAGAGGCTCATTTCAGGTTTCACTTTGTACGTGCTCAGGGGGCTATCTCAGCCCCATGAGCACGTAGAAAGACGGGAGAGGTATCGTTGGAAAGGGGAGAATCTCCCCTTTCCAATGGTACCCCTCCCCAGTGGATCCCTGCTTGGGGATCGCCACTGGAGGGCGATCCCCAAGCAGGGATCCACCCACTAGACACCAGGGAGGGGGGAGCGGCCCCTTGGGCAAGGGCCTTTGCTCCCCCCTGTGTAATTTTGGGAATTTTAGTCTTTTTGCCCCCCCTGGGGGGTAAAAAGCCCCCAATCTGCCCCCCCGGGGGGGTAAAAAGCCCACTAGACACCAGGGAAGTTGCGTAAAAAAAAAAATAGGGGTGGGGGCTGCCCAAAACGGGCAGGCCCATGCCCCCCCCCAATTACTACAGTCTTTCTGCCCCCCCGGGGGGCAGATGGGGCATTGGCCCCTAATCTGCCCCTCCGGGGGGGGCAGAAAGCCCACTAAACACCAGGGATTAGTTTTTAGTTTTATTTTTAGGGTGGGGGCTGCCTGCAACGGGCAAGCCAATGCCCCCACCCACCACCATTACAGCCTTTCTGCTGGGGCATCGGCCCCCAATCTGCCCCCCGGGGGGGGGGGGGGGCAAAAAGCACAGTAGACAACAGGGAATTGTAAAAAAAAGAAAACTAGGGGTGGGGGCTGCCCAAAGCGGGCAGGCCCATGCCCCCACCCCCCCCCCAATTACTACAGTCTTTCTGCACCCCCCAGGGGGCAGATGGGGCATTGGCCCCTAATCTGCCCCTTCGGGGGGGCAGAAAGCCCATTAAACACCAGGGATTCGGTTTTAGTTTTATTTTTAGGGTGGGGGCTGCCCGCAACGGGCACGCCAATGCCCCCACCCACCCGCCACCATTACAGCCTTTCTGCCCCCCCTGGGGGGCAGATGGGGCATCGGCCCCCAATCTGCCCCCCCGGGGGGCCAAAAAGCCCACTAGACACCAGGGAATTGCTAAAAAAAAAAAAATAGGGGTGGGGGCTGCCAACCCCACCCCCCCAATTATTACAGTCTTTCTGCCCCCCCCCGGGGGCAGATGGGGCATTGGCCCCTAATCTGCCCCATTCGGGGGGGGGGGGCAGAAAGCCCACTAAACACCAGGGATTTTTTTTCGCAATTGTTTTTAGGGTGTGGGCTGCCCGAAACGGGCACGCCAATGCCCCCACTCTCCCCCCCACAAAAATGTCAGTCTTTCTGCCCCCCAGGAGGCAGATGGGAGCTGTAGCCCCCAATCTGGCCCCCCCTGGGGGCGCAGAATGCCCACTAGAAACCTTGGATTTTTTTGTTTTATTAGTGTAGGGGTAGGGGCTCCCCAAAATGGGCATGACAATACCCCACCCCACCCCCAGAGAAATTCCAGTCTTTCTGCCCCCCCTGGAGGGCAGATGGTGGCAGTGGCCCCTGATCTGCCCCCTGGCAGAAAGCCCAGTAGGCGCCAGCGAGTATGCAGGCTTTTTTTATGCGTGGGGGTGGGGGCTGCCCAAAATGGTCATACCAATGCCCCCACCCCCACAAAAAATAGCCACAGTCTTTCTGCCCCTTTAGGGGCATATCAGGATGAAACCCCCTTCCCCGATTCCCCCCCAGGGCGGCAGAAAGCCCACTGGGCTCCGATTTTTTTTTTTTTTTTTTTTTTTTTTTTTTTAGCAATGTGCATACCTGTGGATTTTGGGCCCTAGCGCAGTTGGCACGTAGGCAAACCTAGCAAAACTGTACATTCTTTAAAACTAGACACCGAGGGGAATCCTGGATGGGGTGACTTCACTGGCTCTCACCAGGTTCTGTTACCCAGAATCCATTGCAAACCTAAAAATGTGTTCAAAATAACACATTTTCCACACATTTCTATGTCGGAAAGTTCTGGAATCTGCGTGGGTCCACAAAATTCCACCAACCCTGCGTTCCCCAAAGTCTTCAGAGAAAAATGGTACCTCACTTGCGTGGGTAGGCATAGTGCCCGCATAAGGCAAGGACCCAAAACCTATTGAGGAGACATCAAAATTACCTATCACAAAACAACCTGGTTTTGCAAAGGGGGTCCTATGAGTTTTTGGCCCCGGACTTGGCGGCCACCTAGGGAAACCTACCAAACCCACACATTTCTGAAAACTAGACACCCGGGGGATTCCAGGGAGGTATGGTTTGCGTGGATCCCCCAACGTTTCCTTACCCAGAATGCCCTGCAAACCTCATATTTAGCTGAAAAAAATCACCTTTTTCACACATTTTTGTGTGGGAAAGTTGTGGCATCACCGGGCTGACACAAATTTCCTACTACCCAGCGTTCCCCCGGGTCTGCCGATAAAAACGGTGCCTCACTCGTGTGGGAGGCCCAAGTACCCGCGACAGGCAAGGGCCCAAAACGAATTGAGGCGACATGAAAATTGCCTACCTCAAAACGACCTGGTTTTGCAAGGGGGGTCACCTGGGTTTTTGGCCCGGTGCTCAGCGGCCACCTAGGGGAACCTACCAAACCCACACATTTCTGAAGACTAGACACCCGGGGGATTCCAGGGAGGTATGGCTTGCGTGGATCCCCCAACGTTTCCTTACCCAGAATGCCCTGCAAACCTCAAATTTAGCTGAAAACATCACCTTTTTCACATATTTTTGTGTGGGAAAGTTGAGGCATCACCGGGCTGACACAAATTTCCTACCACCCAGCGTTCCCCCGGGTCTCCCGATAAAAACGGTGCCTCACTCTTGTGGGAGGCCCAAGTACCCGCGACAGGCAAGGGCCCAAAACGTATTGAGGCGACATGAAAATTGCCTACCTCAAAACGACCTGGTTTTGCAAGGGGGGTCACCTGGGTTTTTGGCCCCGTGCTCGGCGGCCACCTAGGGGAACCTACCAAACCCACACATTTCTGAAAACTAGACACCCGGGGGATTCCAGGGAGGTATGGCTTGCGTGGATCCCCCAACGTTTCCTTACCCAGAATGCCTTGCAAACCTCAAATTTAGCTGAAAAAATCACCTTTTTCACACATTTTTGTGTGGGAAAGTTGAGGCATCACCGGGCTGACACAAATTTCCTACCACCCAGGAGTATAATAGATTAAGAAGAAGCTATGCTCCTCATTTAGGTCAGTATCCTGTGTTTGAAAAACGTGTTGTTTGTTGGAAAAGGAGAATTGAGTATATCTGTAATGAGGATGTACAGAAGAGAAAACAAAAGGAGAGTGATGTGATTGCAAGCAAAAAGAAAAAGGACAATGTTGAAGAGGTTGTTGGTTGTCATTTTGAAAATAGCTCTGGTGTCAACTGCTACGCTAATGTAGTGCTGAATCTTGTATTTTATCTTGAAAGTTTGCAAGAGCAGATAATACTAAATTATGAAAAAAGATTTTGTTCTCTGCTGAGTTTCCTTTATGAGAAGTTGAGTAATGATAAAACTAAAATAGAAAGTGCTTCTGATGTTAGAAATCTTTTAGATGTATGTTCTGGATGTACACAGTTTACACAAAATGTCCAGCAAGATGCACAGGTTTTCTTAATGTATATGCTTATGGTACTGGAAGATGAAGGGGTAGAAATAGAAAATATGTTTGGTCTCTCTTATAAATGGGAACATTGTTGTGAAAACTGTATGAACACATGCAGCACTAATGTTGATTCTGAAAGGTTCATACATTTAACATTACCAGAGAGTAAATCAGTGACTTTTAGTAAATTAGTTAAAGATGCAAATCACAACATGGAATGTTCTCAATGTAAATCAGAAATGTTATCAACGTTATTTTTAAAGAAATATGGACAGTATATAATTTTAATGATGCAACGTTGTAGAGCTGATGGAACAAAATTGGACACTTTAATAAAGTGTCCAATTTTGCCATTTTAGACCTGACATTCATCCTTTCTTGTGACCATTTACCATTACTAGAAAAAGTTATCCCTAGATAACAGAACTTGTCCACTGTTTGTATTCTCTGTCCGTCTACAAAAAAGGGTTTGGTTCTCATGGGCCGTAGGGCACAAACCATGGCATATGTTTTAGTCTTATTGATCTGTAACTTTCTACCCTTAATTAAACCAACAAACTTATCTATTAGCCTCTGTAGGCCCAGAGGTGTTCTCGATAAAAGTACGGCATCGTTTGCATAAAGCAAGACCGGCACATCTAGTCCTTCCGCCTGGGGTGCATCAGACTTTACCAATTTAAGTGTTGCATCCACTTCATTAATAAAAAGTGTAAAAAGCAGTGGAGCAAGGACGCACCCCTGCTGGATGCCTAATTTAACCTTAAATTTGGGAGTACACTCACCCCTTTGTCCAAACCTCACTGATGTTACTAATTTTTCATAAAGCCTAGCCAGAAAGAAAACAATAGGAGCTGGAGCGCCAAGGTCTAGTAAAATCGGCCATTACATGGCATGGTCCACTAAATCAAATGCGCTGCTAAGGTCAGCGAAGCATAGGAAGAGGGACCCTTGCTTAGCACGTGTATATTTTCCTATTATTAGATCCAAGTTAATACACTGTTCAAGGGTCCCCCATCCTTTCCTAAAACCATATTGTGATTGAGTTAAAATCTCATTTTCCTCCACCCACTCCTCTAGCCTGACAAGTAGGACCCTGCTCATAATTTTAATAGATGAATCAAGGAGAGAGATCGGCCGATAATTTTTTGCATCAGATCTATCCCCTTTCTTGAATATGGGGATGATTATAGATTCGCCCCATGTGGAGGAAGCGCCTTCCGAGACAGCGGCATTAAAAACTCTATTTAATATGGGGCCCCAGAGAGCTGGTGTGGCTTTATAGACATCTATTGGGACACCATCCGGACCCAGGACTTTCCCACCCTTACTGCTATTGATTCCTTGTTCCACCTCTATTAATGTAATATTAAGAGGTAGAATAGGCCAGGGGCTTGAATCCCCGGGGTCCCTTGTGGTTACATTTCCTGGGTTGAAAATACTAGAAAAATGCGCAACCCATGCCTCACAGCTGACATGATGTCAGTTCGGGGACCTCCTCACTTTAAAAAAAAAGGTGAGTTAACTGTCTCCCAGAATAACTGGCTATTAGAAGTATCCACTGCCATTGTTAGTTTATCCCAGGCTTCCTCTTGGAGCTCTCTCCTTCTTAGTTTTAGATGTAATTTATAGGCCAATCTTAAGTTCTTAACAAGCACCAAATCCCTACTCCTGCTAGAGAGTGCTTGTTTCAGCTGATTCAGAGAGTGGGTACAGGCATGGTTAAACCATCCTCTATTCTGTTTAGATTTCTTGTTAGAAGTTGTGGTCATAATACAATTAATAGTTCCATTAATTTTACAAAAGTTCGTTAAAATCAGAGACGGTCCAATATTAACATGCAGATTTGCACAGATCTCGGTATAACATTGAGTGACAATATTTTTTATTACCTTATCCGGGTTGACCCCTTTCCATTTTATTCTAGTACCATTTGGTCAACATGGGGCTATATTACCAATCATGGTTTGTATTGCTGGGCATCTATTGCCCCATACGGCTAATATCATAGTGATACAATTGTGATCACTTAATAATAAATCTTCTATCCGCGGAATGGTACAAAGTGAAACCATATTTGCAGAGACCAAAACATGATCTATAATGGAATTAGCATTTCTGCCTGTAAAAGTTGGGATCAAATTTCCAGAGAAAAACTTTATAACAAAAATAGCTCTACTGTACGCTAGATATGGGAAAATCAAAAGATGTCTTAATACTGCCCTCACACACTTGGTAGTGTCATGCTTCATCATTGGGCCGCATCATACATCCAGGTGCAGACCAACACTCTGGATGGAGCGCAATTTTTTAGTAGGAAGATGAAGAATAGTGGTGAGGGTAGAGTGTAATAAAGAAAGGCAAAACGAAACACAAAAGTGTAACTCAAATCAAAAAGGAAAACAAATCTTCTCCTGGAAGAAGGGACCAAGAGAGGTGCAGATATAATTGTAAAACTGCCTAGGGGTTAACCCGCAATTTTTTATTTTTTGTCAACCTCTGGCAGGATTAAAACCAACGATATGGGGTATTCAGGGAAGGTAACGACCCTTCTATCGCCACTGCAAATACCAACATGATCTGCCAGCTTTTTTTGCGCCAAACCAGGTCGCTCTGGCATTCGTCAGGGTGTTGGTCCCTATTTTCTGGTCTGTACCCCTATTCGGGTATTCATTACCTTATTACTCTGTATGTTTGGGCTTTGCCCCAACGTCACTCTTTCTGGAGATTTCCAAGAGGATTCACAATTAAGAGTTTACGAATATTATTCTAAACCCGGGACTTGTCGACAGAGGACGTGTGAGGGGATATTGGAGACAGTGTCTCTTTGGAGTAAGTGTGACGACAAGAGCACCATCCCCCGAAGTCCCGGGTTTAGAATAATATTTGTAAACTCTTAATTGTGAATCCTCTTGGAAATCTCCAGAAAAGAGTGACGTTGGGGCAAAGCCCAAACATACAGAGTAATAAGGTAATGAATACCCGAATAGGGGTACAGACCAGAAAATAGGGACCAACACCCTGACGAATGCCAGAGCGACCTGGTTTGGCGCAAAAAAAGCTGGCAGAAACATGTTGGTATTTGCAGTGGGGATAGAAGGGTTGTTACCTTCCCTGAATACCCCATATCGTTGGTTTTAATCCTGCCAGAGGTTGACAAAAAATAAAAAATTGCGGGTTAACCCCTAGGCAGTTTTACAATTATATCTGCACCTCTCTTGGTCCCTTCTTCCAGGAGAAGATTTGTTTTCCTTTTTGATTTGAGTTACACTTTTGTGTTTCGTTTTGCCTTTCTTTATTACACTCTACCCTCACCACTATTCTTCATCTTCCTACTAAAAAATTGCGCTCCATCCAGAGTGTTGGTCTGCACCTGGATGTATGATGCGGCCCAATGATGAAGCATGAGACTACCAAGTGTGTGAGGGCAGTATTAAGACATCTTTTGATTTTCCCATATCTAGCGTACAGTAGAGCTATTTTTGTTATAAAGTTTTTCTCTGTTGTGTGAGACATAAATATTGGTAAGGGAGTCAGAGAAGACTCAACCCCTTGTCTCTTCTATTTTGTGATATTTATCAAATTTCCAGAACCATCTCTTGCACACTGTAATATATCCAGATCAAATTTGGCCAAAAATATATTTAAAATTTCTCCATAGGAGTTATGTGGGAAGTGCACACAATCGTCTCCTTTGTCATTCCTAAACCCACAAACCTTAGTCACAGATAAAGGACATATTTGCGTGTTAAAATCACCCATCCAGATTATATCAAATTTAACACCTTTTTCATTACCCAGTTTATCAATAGCGTTCTCCAATTCTATAACTACCTTGTGTCGTGTACAATCAAACAGATTATTATAGAAATTGATTAATAATACATCCTGTCCATTTTTTTGGTATAGCCATAGTACCTGTGAGTGACATCCAACATTAAAAAACTTTTTAACTTCTATAGGCAGGTTATTGGACATAAGGATTAACAACCCCCCCTTCGCTCTACCGGCTGTGGAACTCAGAGCGGGTAAATTTAAAAGAAACAAACCCATCAAAATTGACATATTCTAGACACCATGTTTCCTGGAGACATATAATATCATGTTTACTAAGGAAGTCCATCCAACCCAACATCTCTCTTTTCTTAGTCAATCCAGCTATTTTCCATGTGGCTATACTCAGTCCACAAACTATAGGACTCTTTATTGTTTCAACTACCTGGGTCATTGGGTGCTGCATAGCCTCGGTCACGTTAGTCGTACAGATCACAACAGGGGAAGAGGGAACTTCTTCCATGGGTTCGCTTGTATTAACATCAAAAGACTCACCCTGCTCTTTACTCAGAATCCTACCTTCCAGAATACTTTTATCCCCCTGTAGATTTAACTCCTGTCTGAAAGGTGCTTGTTCTACTAGTCCCTCTGCACTATGTAGACTAGTGCTCATAAAGCCCGCCATTCCTTTAGCGTGGCGGGCAGGGCTGTGTCAATCGATCTCCTCAAGATTCATGAGTGGTTGAAATCTGTTATGGGTTGGGAGGGCAAAATGTGACAAAGGGGGCAAAATCCAATTAGCTCTACGAGGTGCCAAATCTATAGCCATAGATGTATCTTGTTTTAAGTGGCTATAAAAGAATCCTAATGGGAGAAGTAAAATGCTACCTTCATTGTCGGTCTGAACAGGAGCTCTTTCCAGTGTGATCCTAGCATGATATGGGTTTTTAAAGTTAACGATAACACAGTCACCCTTCTTAGTTTTTCTTAGGGGACCGATCCAGTTAACTCTTCTTGTCGTAAGGATCTGATCCGCAAAGTTAACAGGATAGCCACAGTTGTGATTTAACCAATCCACCACTTTGTTTTTGAGGGATGCATGTGTTTCTATTATACTTGGGCTGAGAGGTGAGATATTCACCAATAAAGCCACATACGGGCAACAATCCGGGGGTAGATTAATAGAACTGACCCTTTTTCTCATCTCTGAGTCTTTTTCTATCTGTTTTTTTGATACCTGTATAGTCCCCATATTCCTAGTACCTTGGATACCTGCCTCACAGGGAGAGCTATTCCCCCGAGTTTCCTTCCTTTGTCCTGGGGGATCTGTGTTAACTACTGTGTGTATTACGCTGGAATTAGGGCTGGTCTGTTCTCCAGCCCTTCTGCTCCTAGGACTATCTGAAACAACCCCTGTAACAGGTTTTGCTCCTGTACCTTGTGATCCTTCCTGCTGCCCAATTAAATCCCTCTTGGCCATATTTTCAAATTTGTTAAGTGCCCCATTTAGTCTAACTACCACTCCATTGAGTAGATCTATTTTATCATGCAGTTGTTTAAGATGAGATTCTAAAGTTTGAGATATAGCAGCTATGATCTTATTCACCTGTAAATCACACATAGTTGCCAAACTAGATGTATGCGCCACTATAGGGTTAGGGGCTAATGCCTTAGTGCATTTGTTAACTGTCCCCTGTTTTTCCTGAATTTTCCTACAGCTCCTTTTCCTTTTAGGGAGAGGTGATCCATTAGCTGGTGGTAGACTATGGACTTCCCTAGGGTCTAGTGAATCTGGGGCAGGGTCTGGACATAAGGGATTAGGATGGGGAGCAATATATGGGTCATTGGTAGTGTTGAGCTCTACATTAGCCTCCACTTGTAAATCGGCCACGCTAGTAGAGCCGGATGCTTTACCTAATCCTAATGAGAGGCGTCGTTCCGCCTTGTCTATCTCGACACTAATGGCGCTAACCGCCTTGACAAGATAGCAATCAATAGTAGAGCCTGGAATCTCAGCTATATTGTTAGTGCCTTTTGGTAATTTGCGTTTCGACATATTATTGATTCTGTGTTTAAACAAATACCCCTATATACGAAAAAATAAAATATGAGCGAAGAGAATACAATCAATACCTGAAAACGTATCTGATCTCTTAAACAACTATTAAAACCCAGTAAAATATAAAAAGCTTATTGGTCAACTAAATTTCAGGGATAACAAATACTAATGTTAAAATACAGAAGTACCACTAGACATGTCTAAATGGACTAAAACATCTTTAACAATCAAAACGTACTACTTAACCACAGATTCCTTGTCAGACTGTGAATATAACACCAAGGGGGTTGGCCCAGCCCAGCCTCGCACAGATTCGGACGGACTCAGACGGGCCCGCCCTTGTCCCGGGGGGACAAGGGACCAAACAGAACAAACAGAGCTTTATGCGCCTCCAGGCGCTGGCAGATGACGGGCGCGGCAATCGGGGGTGATGGAATTTGAAGTCACTCACTCATCCCTACCCTCCTGACATTCCCTCATTTGTTGTGCTGACTTTCTGTCTCACTAGTGATGTGAACAGGTAAGAAGCAAACTTTATAAGTTAATTTTGGGCTTTTCTGTTTAGAAAGTGTGGAGGGAAGTTTTATAGATTGTTTCAAATCTCCTGAAAGACTCATAATAGCTTATGAGACTTTGGGATGTATTTTGGATATGTAGTGATTTATATGATCAGTTAGCTTAAGCTGCACGATCAGTTAGCTTAAGCTGCAAGCAGTTCATAACTTTGCCATCTTGGCAGTTCGCTATGTTGTCTTTTGGGGATACTTTGTATCCAAAGTCTTGTACACTTTTTTTAAATTGTGAGTGTTGTATGTCAGGGGTACTTTGCATTTAAAGTCTTATGCAATAATGTTTTTTTTAATCTTCAGTTATTTAATGTTTATTTTTCTCAATAAACTGTATGTAGCTTTTTGAGGTTTTGTAAAGAACAGGTGGTGCACCATGAGCCTAGAACTATCAACATCACAGTTTGCAGTTAACCAAGTTCTCTATTTTTGGCTTGAGTGAAGTAGTATTAATCCATTTACACCTCCTACTGGGACTGGCAGTGAAGTGATTTCACCTTGATCCCTGGTCTCCATAGAAAACGGGACTTGGGAAAATGACTACCACCCGGGGATGATTATGCAGCAGCAAGAGCAATTTGGAAGGTGCAAGGCAATGGAGCTGCAGTATACACAGTCTGAAAAGGGTACACAGAAGTGCTCCACTTTGGAAGATCATACCTTCGACTCTGGATCCCTCACCATAGGTGAGGCACAATAGCGGAGTCTATCCAGCATTGACGGAGGGAATAGTGGAACAGTCCCAAAGGTGGGGGAGAATGACACAGCCTAGGTAGCTCCATGTGTTTGTGGCTCCTCCTTTAGTGTGAAGACATCTATGCTCTACCCATACTACTGAAGACCATGGACCAATAATGAAGCCACACCAGCACCTGCCCACCTCGAAACTCCCCACTCTCAACTAAGCGTATGAGATGAATCGTTAAAAAGTGGATTCTGTCACACACGTGTAACCTTCTTCCATGCCCTGCACCTTCTGGCTGCCCCTTGAACACTGCTGAGATCTGAGTAGTTACCACCACCCTGCATTAAACCTCTAAAATGTACAAACCTCTACACACAGCAGTAGTGATGGGGATTATTCTACTGAGCTTGTGGTCTTGCACTTCGAGACACCGCATTGTTAGGCTAAGGAATACTGTGATGGAATGTTAAGCTGCACCACTTCATATCTAGAGTGAGTGAATCTTGCTGTCCTCTGGCCTAATCTGGAATCCATGCTGTCCGCACTCATTGTAATTTGCCTGCCCCCAGGCAGTATAGAGGCATTATGAATGAGTGGAGAGACTTGATTTCACAATTATGGTGCGGTTTGTTCTCACCGGAAGATATACCTATGGGTCATGTACTCAGCTTTCTTAGGTTGTCACTCACAGTATTTAGCATAAATTGGGAGGTTAGTACTGTGTTTGAGTGACTGGTTCAAAAAATATTAGATTCATTTGTTAATGTCTTCAGAAATTATTGGTAAATTAATTGAATTAGATGGTGTTAAGTAGGGTTACTGTGACAATGTATTTACGCGGGATCGGATTTTTGCTGGGTCATGGTAGGCTTGAGGATATTATTGTCTAGAGCTGTTATTATAGGACTATGGATAGACCAGTGACATGTATTGCTTATTTCTTGGTCTTTACAACTAAGGTTTGTGGAGAGTACGGCGCGAGTGTACCTGGTTTAGATGTCAGTGTGCGTTGCGGGTTTGCCCGTGACAGGTTGCCAGGTGGGTGTGAGTCTTCGTTTGTATTTGATGTGAGTGGGGAGGTCTTGTACGTCAGTGAAAACTGGTGGATAAGGCAGGGTTCTGTTTGCAGGAGAAGTTTATAATTTTCTTTTTTCTCCTGTTCTGGCCTTTTAGGGAGGAAAATTGTAATGCAAAAATTATACATTAGCCTGAATCGTGATTTTGTCACATATCTAAATACTGATAATAGTGTCCCAGCTGTGTGAAGAAATAGTGGTCATTTTAAGTGTACTGCTGGACCGATCTACATTTTTTTTTCCTTTTAGGAGCTTGGTGTTAAATTTAAGAGTAGAATTATTAGGGTTATATACAATTTGTTGGTGAGTGTGGGTGATGTATATCACAAGGGTAATTAAGATAGACACATGGTAAGTGAGATAGAAGGTAGGTAAGAAGGGCAATAAAAAGAAGTGACATCGATAGAAATATATCTTGCAGTCATGAGTTGCTAGACTTACAGTGATAGATACAGGAGTCATATTTCAGTTACTCGATGATAAATCCCGTTAACACCCTAATCTTTTAGTTTCATTTTTCGTTAATTATATGAGATGCGAACATCATGTTTCTTAAATGCATATTTTGGAATTTCCTGTTTAACATTCAAAAATCTTAATCACCAAAATGCCTTCTCAACTAAAAATATTCCATTCTAATATCTGAGGTGCTTACTTGTATTAAATCTCTTTATTTATTTTTTAGGTAGGATTTATTAGTTTGGGATGGCTGCTAGCTTTTTTCATTAGTAAGTCTTGTTCCTTAAAAAAACATGCAGATTAAGGTAAGCTTAAATAGCATGAGGTACTAACAAAAATGTGCACCTGTATTTTTAGGCCGAAAGCCCTTTCTAGCATATTGAACAGTGCTTTTCTACCTCCATCCTGAGCCTTCTGGCTATCCCAGTGTTCTCCTACACAGTGGGGTTGTATGATTTTACAACGCATTCCGTTGCAACGCATGCCTTTACCACGCATGCGTTACAACGAGAATGCCATTAGTACGCATAACTTTTACCTCGAAAATGCCTTTACCACGCATGCTTTTACAACGTTTTTCGTTGTTAAACCATGCATGTTAATTGCATTTTCTTGCTAAAGGTTATCTCCGATCCCTTCCCCTTCTCCATATTCCGCTCCGATTCCCACCCACAAACCCTTTTTTAAAATACCCCTCCCTTTAACCCTAATATTTTATCCCTTCCATACACAACCCCCTCATCCGTTTTTATAATAAAAAAAAAAATACTAATATCCCCCTTACCTCTCCAAGTTCTTCCGATGTCATGTCCCACGTCTGTAAAGAGGAACCGGAAGTGTCTTTCCGGTTCCTCTAACGACGCAGATTGCCTCCACATCGCGACTTCAACTGGTGAGTTTTCTTTTGCGGGGGGAGTAGAACCCCGCCCAACCCCCCTTTTTTTTTCTCCCTTTTACAAGCCCCCTTACCTTTACCACACATGCCTTTACTACCTATCTCATAGTAAAGGTATGCGTGGTAAAGGCTATCGTGGTAACCACGCATGCGTTGTAATGCATGCGTGGTTACTGTTATATGTGGAAACGGCCGCGTTGTAGTGGCCGTTTCCCCACAGTGGAGTTGAATCAAGAGCGCATGATGCGCTGCTCCACACCCTTCCTGTTTTTTTCCCCTTGTAGAGTTGTGTACTCCTGTCGCACGGGAGACGTGGTGCTCATTCAAGTGTAAATCCACCCATAGTATAGATTGGCACTACTTGGCCCCACCTAGCTATGGGGAGATTGACAGATGGTGTTAGCTCGTTGTGCATTACAAATGTACAGACCTTTTTCCTCCTGACTGAGTGGTCATTCTAAGCCTCCAAGTAACCAGTTTCTCTTCCCTTAACTTTGAATGCTGTTTGGTTTGTGTGTGTGCTCTGTATTTTACAGTAAACATATGGCTGGTCTCATTCTAGTTGTCATATTGCCTGTGACACAAACCGTTTGTCACATTGAGGCCCTTTCTGTGATATCCTTTGTGATACCCTGGTTCCGTTTTTGGAATCGGGGTATCACATAAGAAACAAACAAAACGGTTTTGTGTGTCTTTTTTGCATGCAGAGGTCTGCGCCATGTTTGCAGGGCCTGCTATTATTTAAGAAAAACACATTTTGACGTAAAAGCAAGCAAATCACACAGGCCTTGTCTTTTCACAAAATTGTATTCTTCACATGTAAGAACATTTCCTTGTGAGTGAAGACGGCACAGTGCTCAGAGGTGCAAGTGTCGTGCAAATAAAAACAAAGTGATCCTCACAATTTAAGTCCAATCGGGGTTAAAATGTATTCCATATATTACAAGTTCAGAAATTCCTTGCGAGTTATAGGCTTTGTAATGGACAATCGCTGAGTTTTGTCGACGTTTTGATCCTTTTCTATAACTTGTAGGGTCTCATCAGGATGTGAAATGCGCCCTGTACCTTGTGAACATAACAAAATAAAGAAATGCCTGTCAAACAACGTATACATAACCTAAATTAGGTAGTATAGGTTGACCACCCACTTTGACCTCCCTCAAGCTCTGTATTTGATACCAATCAGACAGGAGGTATCCTCTGTTACTGGTGTCCTCAAAGTCGGATTTGCCACTATAGAATGTATGTAAAAATCGGAAATTGAAGGTCACAGCCCTTCCCAAATGACCATCGAATTCACATTGAGCAAATCTGTCAAGTCAGTGTGTGCTGTCATTGCCCGCTGGAAGTGGTATGCAGGGCAGGAGCTTACAATATGTGTAGAATAATGGGCCCCAGGCAAGATACATAGTGACAGTGTTGTGTACTCTTGTCACTACACAAAGGGAAACACCCTTGCAATCGTAACAATTTCACGCTTAAAACAGGAAAGTGTTTATCCTCCCAGAAATCGAATAATTGCTACACACATATAGCTTAAATACCACCACCCCCCACCTTGATGTGAAATTAGAAGAGCCAATTAAACATCATAATGTATAACTAAAGAGATCTGCCGCGCTAGTACAACTAAGTAGCAATCCACATAAATCCCACTTAGTTGTGGGATCAGCAGAGGCGCGCGCCAAGAATAATTCCGTTTGCGGTCCATCCAGATTGAATTCTGTCTTGCAGTAGAATCATCTATGCACTTATTCTCTGCTCATGCTGTTTGAGCTAACATCTACTAGAACTTTACCCAGGAGTGCAATTTGCCATGTTGGGATGAGCCCAACCATAATCCTCTTGGTAAAATGTGATTTGTTTCTCTTTCCTTTGGGTACTCAATGGTTTGTGTGCGTGCTGTGTATTCTACGGTACAAATAATTGTTCTCCTTCTAGAGGTCGCAGCAGACATGACACAAAACGTATGTCCCAATAAGACGAGGCATTCTGGCATTTACACCCTCCCCTATTTGTTTTCCCTATCCTGGTCCTGCGTGCTCCTTCTGAGACTATTTCTTTCCTGGATCATTAGGTCTCTCCTGACCCAGCGCATGCGCTGGTCTGGCGAGACATTTTGTGAGGGCTCCAAAAAGTGCTACTAGGCCAGCCTAGAGCTACAGTGCATGTGCGCGGGCACGCGCGACACGCTTGACCGTGGCCGCTTTGATGTTTGATCGCGATCACTTTCGCGGCCGCACGTCCGCTTGGCATAGCCAATAGGTCTCGCTTTTGGGACCTTATAAGTATTTAGTTATGCAACTGTTGCATGGCTAAACACTTATAAGGTCCCAAAGTTGAGACCTATTGGCTATGCCAATGCTTGTGTTTGTTTTATTTGTGTTACTCAGGAATGGATGTTGCACAGTAATATACACTCTCTCCAGTCCACTGTCTTTGCACAATATTAATAAATGCTTGATTTTGCACCAATGCTTCGATTTGATTTTACTTCCTTAAGTCTCTTTTTCTCATTTGTTTATTGTAGTGAAAATAACACCCGTGTGCTCAATTTTCAGAAGAAAAACATTAATTTCTCTTTCCTCACAATAATATAGGACCATTTCGTCATGGGTTGCAAATCGCTCCCAAGCCATTTAAGCGTTTCTTTGTAAGTTACTTCTGACTAAGTGGCTTCTTCTGCCCCTATTCTCCCCACAACATCTGCATGACTTGTCGATGATAAATGTTTAGGTTTTGCCTACAGGGAGCATTTAGCATCCTATGAGCCTTGAAGTGCCTCCCTTTTAATCCTGGGTGGCTTCAGTAGTATACTCCTGGTTGTTATCTGAGGTGCGCACTCAGCAACCTCAACTAACAACCCAAAACCTCACAAAGCCTGTGTCTCACAGTCTAGTTATGACATCAATAAGGATGTGATTTAATGACCGTACAGTAATAACCCGTGGGAGCCTGCCATCCCTGGATTATGAACGCCCTCAGTACTTTCCTTATTACAGTGGACCTGGGACGTCTCCAGCCGACATCACACCCAGGCTGTGGAGAGTGCCAGCTGCCACGTAAACAATCACAGATTTGCTGTTCTCACATGCTGAAAAAAGAGACGTCAACTATAGACACTACTTGCCAAGATGCTCAATGCACAAAAACCCCTAGGACACTTATTTCCCAGACCGATGCCGGTAGACAACATCTGCATTATGAGCCTGCTCTCTTGTTCTGCCATCTTGTACCTTGTGTGTCTTGCAGTCCACCATTTGGAGATTTGAGCCTTTGTTCCATAGGTATGCAGTGTTTGAGTGAAGGAACCACCGCCCCTTTGAACCCTCCACTCCACACTTCGTTGAGAAGAACTTTTTAAAATTTCATGACCGGTTGTATTTTCTATGGACCAGGCCCAGAAGACGTACCTTGTAGTTCACCTTGCATGCAATTCTACTGGGAGTGCTGTCCATTGATTAGCCTCAGTTGTGCTGGGTCGAGGCACATTCATTTTATATCTCAATAATTACTCTCTAGTGAACTTTCTGGTATCCACTGACTGACCAATGACTTGGTGGAAAGGCCTGACCATAGTCAAGGACTGTTTAGTTACTCAACAAATAAGGTACTCTCAAATTAAGGCCAGTTTGGTATCAGTGTATCTTTGCTGTACTTATAATTAAATCAACAAAAAGAACCTGTACATTTTTCACCCTCCTGGATTCACAGACTGTGCATTTTTAGTGTCCCGGAATAACTGTACTTGATTGCTTCTCTTTGCAGGAAGAGTTCCGGACTGCGGTGAGGTTCTACACAGAGGAGGAACCTTCACCAGCTCTTGAACATTTTGAATTGGCCCTGGAGGAGTATTTCAAAGCGGACACAGAATGTCGGAATCTTTGCGAGGGGCCGTACGACTATGAAGGGTACAACTATCTGGAATACAACGCTGACCTCTTCCAGAGTATCACAGGTATGGTTAGAAGGTGATTGGCCGCAGCTGATGAGTTGCGAAACCCGTGCTTAAGTAGACGTGGGACACCAAGAGTGGGTTCACAGCAAGAACGAGCATTGTTCCATTTATGCCTTTAGTGATCAGTGGTGGCCGAATACAAATTGGGCAGAAAAGTACCACTTGTCTGTTTTCTTCTGATATGGTACAGCTCTCACCTCACACAGCATTAAAGGAACTTGCCTGAAATGTGTCTTAACTGCAAGTTGAGCCTCTGCATTTTTACTGCAGCAGTATTGCACTTCGCCAAAGGCATCTCATCCAATAGCAATTGGGTTCAGAGAAGAGAGCAATTGGGTTTAGAGAAGAGACCAGTTGGTTTCAGAGAAGAGAAGAGAGCAATTGGGTTCAGAGAGGAGACCAATTGGGTTTAGAGAAGAGACAAATTGTTTTTTTTTTTTTATAGAAGAGACCAATTGGGTTCAGAGAAGAGACCATGCCTGCTTCCTTGAGTTACACATTTGACGTGGATCTTCCATATGTGAAGTAGAGATTAGGCTATGGAATAATTTACGGTGTTTGCTTACTACTTCTTACATTTACAACTTTTTTCCAGATCATTATGTGCAGGTGTTGAACTGCATGCAGAATTGCGTTTTGGAATTAGCCATGCAGCCCGGAAGGAATAAAGCAATTGAAGACTTCCTTCCGTCACAATTTAACTACCTGCAGTTTGCCTATTACAACAGTAAGTATTTATGGATCATCCTCAAGCTCTCCTTCTGTTCTCATTGTACAACTGAGTGATACTTTTAGTGATGTGTAAGCTAATCAAAAATGTTTGTTGAGACATTTATTCAGCCTCCATGGCAGTGGCACATTTCCTTTCAGTCTGCAAAAATGGTCAAAACGTTACTACATACTCCCAGAAAGTTCTTTTTTTGGCAAGGCTCTTCTGGCATCCACCACAGAATTTTGGGCCAGATGTAAAAATAATTTTCAGTTCGCAAATGGCCAGATTCACAGAATCGGTCTGTTTGCAACCGGAAAAATAGTTTTTTTAATGTGCAAAACGGGCTATAGTAAATTGTTATTGAATTACATTTTGCATTTACGATTCAGTATTTGGAAGGGGAGTGTTTAGGGCGTCCCTTCCAAATACCGAATCGGTATGTTATGTATTACTGTTTTGCGACCAAATTCTTGTTGCAAAATAGTTTAAAACTGGTGGTAACCCATTCGCAAAGGGGAAGGTGTCCAGTGGGGGCCCCTTCCCCTATGAGAATGTAAATAAAAACATTTTTCTAAGAGCAGGCAGAGGTCTCATGGACCACTGCCTACTCTTAAAAAATAAAACTGCAAAGTTTCATTTTTTTTTCTTTTCATATACATCCCGTTTTCCTTTACGGACAACAGGCTGGATTAAAAATAAAAAGATAGCTATATAAAAAAGGAATCACAGACATGGTGGTCTGCTGACTAAAGCTGGCCGCCATCCCTGTGATGGTTGCTATTCCTAATGAGTACATGAGGTAAGTCTATCTGCGACCCACTAGGAATCGCTAATGAAACTCAAACGAGAATACCGATTTCCTAATTGTGTTTCTGCGAGAATCACAATTTGGAAACCGGTATTCCTAATGTTAGTACATCTAGCCCTTTGTCCTTCCTACCTTTGTATTCTGTAGAAAACGTTCTCTTCTCTCCACGTCCCTGAATTCAGTTGCTTCTTGTCGGTTTATTGATTCACAGATTTCTTTAGATTGTTACAATTTGTAATTTTCAGTCATTGTCCTTCATTTTCTTTTTAATGTAAACGTGTGTCTGCTTCAGGCATGTGTTTCTCGGTTCACAGGTTTCTTTCACTAAGCTTTAGCAAAGCCAGTAGTTCTCGCCTTGTGCACCTATTCGCTATACCAATGCTTTTTGCTCATGTGGTACAGCATTGTCTGTAAACAAAATGTTAATTGGCAAAAAAAGGTGCGATCACGTGGCTGCTGTTTCTGGTCGCTTCATTCTGTAGATGTATGGATTCCTTTATGACATGCATGCACATGTGTCCACACGCATTCATGCACCTAAAGAACGACATAGATGCAACTGTTTTTTAGGTCTCGCCTGACCCAGCGCATGCGCTGGTCTGGCGAGACTTATTGAGAGGGCTCCAAAAAGTGCTACCAGGCCAGCCTAGAGCTACAGTGCATGTGCGCGGGCGCGCGCGCCACTTTTACCGCAATTACTTTCACTTTCGCGGCCGCGCTGTTTGATTGCGATCACTTTTACTTTCGCGGCCACAAGGCCGCTTGGCATAGCCAATACGTCTCGCTTTTGGGACCTTATAAGTGTTTAGTTATGCAACTGTTGCATGGCTAAACACTTATAAGGTCCCAAAGGCGAGACCTATTGGCTATGCCAATGCTTGTTTTTATAGTGGCTGATCTAAGATGGCAGGTGCCACTTACATCGGGAAATTAAAAAATGTATTTGTAAGTGTGCAGCAGCGCTTTTCTTGTAGCAGAACACCACGTAGTTAGTGGCAGCTTGACGGGCTCTCCCCAAAATTGTAGGTTAAAAAAAAATATCAGTGTCCAGGAGGGGTGGGCTGGGGTGGTGTGGGGAGGGATGGGGGAGCAATGGAGAAGCGTGTAGGTGATAGAAACTTGGAGTGGGTGTGGAACAAAATAAAGCTGGGTGTTGCGAGACAGGATAAAGAAGAGGTAAAGTAGCAAACCAAATGAGGGAGGGAGAGAGCAGAACATGAGGGAGAGAGCAAGCAAGAGTGTGGGGGTGGGGGTGGGTATTTGGGGGGAAACCCTGCACTAGCGAGAGAACTAGAAAACCCATGCACTCTAATGGTGCTCTTAACGAAAAAGAAAAAGCAGTTCCATAAAAGTGAGCAGGTGAAGGATACAAGGCAACCATACAAAAAGATGGTAGAGAAGCCATGCTCAAGTGTAGGGACAAACACAAGAAGAGCAAGGAAGGTAATCAAATAAGAAGCAAGTAAATGAGAGTGTTAATGAAGCCAACCAATGGATGCAGTTGGCAGACAGTAAGCCCACATTGTTTTCTTGGTATAGCGGCCACAAAATGTCTCGTAGGCGAGACCTAAAAATGAGGATGTTCTGGCAGTTGCAAGGTGGTCAGAGTTGCCATTCAAGTCAAAAACGTTTCTCTTGCATTGCTATTTCCTGTTGTTGCCATCAACTGTCTCACATTTTATTTGATTGATAAGAATTTGGTAACAAAGGTAGGTCATTGTGAGGTGCAAGAATGATTCCTTCATCCAAATTATGCATGTAATAATAGAGTCTGGGATTTCCTTCCAAAATATTTGGACTGTGCCACAAAGAACTTTTGATGATGTTCACATATTGTGTTTCTGCTTAGGTAGACATCAAATTATCTATATTCCCACGAATTATGCGTCTCCAGCTGAAGCTTTCCGTTTTTCAAAATTTGATGATGAGTGTTACATTTCCTTTTCTAACATGTATCAGCTAAGTTGTTCCAAGTTCCGATATAGGGCATTTTTTTTATAGCAGGTAGAAAATTATACTCAAAATTTTCATAACATTCTGAATAAAAGAGTCAAACTATATAAATGTTTTCAGTATAACTGTACATCTCTGTTGGAGTAACGACTAACTCTACCTGATCAGAACCGTTGGTGGAACAAATTATGATTCAAGGGTTTCCTGCTTTAAGTACAAACACATTGCTACTTGCTCCTCTGCCCCATTGTCTCCAGGTACCATCCAACCTATGTTGCCATAAATATTAAGTTGTCTGGCCCTAAAATTATGAAGTGTATATATATATATATAAATTTAAATATCATGTTATTGCTGATAGTATGACTTAAAAATGATATGCCAATTTTTATGTCTACTCTCTTCTAGGGATTATTTGGTTAATTATGCTTGAATAGTGGGGTTTTCCACTAAAATACACATCTGTCAACTGTTTGTAAGCTTTGGATTATGACTAAATATATGATGGGTGTTTGCTAAATGCTGCTATATATTTATGTATATATTTATTCTGAAACTTAGGCACTTTAATGCTTGCACTTTTTGCAAATGTTCTACATATTAGAAAGTTAGTGATATATCAGATGATTCAGGGAGTATAATCGAACTATGCCAATGTATTGATGTCCATACATGTTAATCGATATGGCTCTTCTAGCACTATGCTATTATTACAATTTAAGTCATAAGAATTAGAACAATTATTTGTTATTTTCTTGTGTGTCATGGCTCTTTAAGCACTATGCATTTAGGATGTATTTTTTGAGCCAGATATCACAAATGTACTTTGTGTGTAAACAAATACCGTTGGGTTCAAATATTTGAAACAAGATTATTTGCATGCTTATACTCCTCTCTGAAACTAATTTACATATTGTTGCATCATGCGCTCACTATAAATCACTATATATATGCACTGATATGTCCAGCGCGTCATGTGATCAAGACTGCCGTTCGGCAGTCGAAACGCGTCAGGCTGGGCACTCGCTTGTATTTTATATGCACCTGCAAATCTGCAATAAAGACTATCTACCTCCACGTCGTGGTCTGTACCTGCTTTGATTGTGAAAGGATCGCTCACAGGATTGTGGTTAATAAATATATATATATATATATATATATATATATATATATATATATATATTCACTGAAAAAACCATAGGTTTCACACAAGTTATAGTTAGCTGTACATTTCACTCGTAAAAAAACAATGAAATTCCACGTTATAGTTAGTGCAGGCAACTATAACTCACGCGACCGCAATCCTCTGCTGATGCTAATACTGTATTTAGACACTTATTTGCCCATGTCTTCTTCCATTAAATTTTAGCTATACATATATTACAAATATTTTTTTTTCATAAAGACACATATGTCATTAGCAGAGGATTGCGGTCGCGTGAGTTATAGTTGCCTGCACTAACTATAACGTGGAATTTCATTGGTTTTTTACGAGTGAAATGTACAGCTAACTATAACTTGTGTGAAACTTATGGTTTTTTCAGTGAATTTGCAAGGTTTTTTAAATGCTAATTCCTAACTATAACGTGTGTGAAACCTATGGTTTTTTCAGTGAATTTGTACGGTTTTTTAAATGCTAAGTTACTTCACGCCGTTCGTGCCGTGCGCGCCCACTTCACGCAGTTCGTTCCGTGCGCGCACAGTGAGCACGCGTTGCGCTTCGCGCACCGCCCGCCCACTTAACGCAGTTAGTGACGCACGGTGGGCACGCGGTGCACGTTAGGCTGGATGGGCCATGTACGCACGATGCCCTTCGCGCACCGTCCGCACACGGAGGACATATTATGCGCTTCGTTCTGAAAGGTTTTCTATTAAATGTTCACTGAGTTGTGATATGACATGCACAAAAGGTGCCCTGCGGCCACCTTTTTGCACATGGGGGGGGGAAATTATGGATTTTGTTTTTTTTTTTAAATTAATTTTTTACCGTACGCGTACGGTAAGCGTATTCGGCGTTTTAAAAAAAAAATATATATATATTTTTTGGCCTTGGATGGCCTTCTGGCACACCATAACCAAGGCTAGGTGGTTAGGAGCTGTCTAGCCTGCCCCCTTTTTATGATATACAACTTTGTTTTTCCTCCACCCCTCTGAGTGCGAGAGAGAAAATGGCGGCCGACACTTCCTGGTTTCGACCGATTCGAATGTTTACTAAGATCTAACAGCCAATCATAATCGCGCTCGCGCACGGCACCGTACGCGTACGGTAAGCTTACGGTGCGCGCTCGGAGCACGCTTACAGATATATATATTGATTTAAATGCTATTTTCTCAGGAACTACTGAACAGATTTACACCAGACCTACAAAAGGCACTTCCTTGACCTGAGGACTACCTCTCTGCCAAATTACAAGTAATTCTGTACAGCCGTTCGGGCTGTAGCTGTGTCTAAAGGTCCTATGGAAAAATGCATGGGGAAAATGCGTTTTGGGACCCCCCTTTTTTCTCAGCCCCCGCTTGATGAATCCCCCCGAGACTTTCAGGGTAGGAGCGGAGCGTAGCGCCCCATTAGTTTTGAAAATTTCGCGAGGATTCGTCGACCGGCGCCAAAGTTATTCCAAATAGAATGTTGCGGATTTCCTATGGAAACAGGGTCCTAACTATAACTATCTACTGTCGACCGCCAGTAGATAATATATATATATATCTATATATATATATATATATATATATCCAATATCGCACGTCAAAAGCACACTCAGAGTCACGGGTATTCCAAAATGGCAGTAGAATAATTTCTGCGTCTCTTTGTCCTCAACGTGGACACCTTAACTACTGCCCTGTTCCCACTCACACATCCTCTAGAGAGTCAAGTAAAGGCACTACAATACAGTGCTGCCTTTTGTTTCTAGACTAGTCTGCCTTCTGCCCTACTTTCTACACATTTTTCTTAAATATTCCAAGCAATATGCCATACAATTTGCAGCTCCTCATAGCAGGGTGTGGACTGATAGGTTCCAGTATGACATTTTTTTTTTGTGTTCTCTTTTGATTGATTATCCAGTAATTTGAGGTATTGTCCCTCGAAGTATAACATCTGGCGGGTCCTTCTGTGAATTATTGATGCACATTCCCCACTGTAGGGATGCCTAAACAATCACATAATGTCAACTTACTGTAACCCTAAGAACCAGAGTAATTATATATCATCAGATGACTGTGGTTAACTTTTGATAGCATCAACCGACAAGGAATGAGGCTTTGAGAACACACAATAGTTTAAACAAAAATAAAAAATGAATGAGGGCCTTGTCTTGTCTTTTCCAGACATTATCCATTATCTAGTCAATAGTCACTTCAGCTTCATTTTTTTGGACATTGAATTTTTAGAGCTAAACCTTGCATTTAGCGCATAGATACCAATCCAAAAACAATTTTTCCAGTAACGTCCTTTTGCACGAAGGTCACAGTTAAACCTTTCTAAAAGTTGTCCTTCTTTAAAAGTGTCATTTAATTCAACTTGGGCATCAAGGAGTGTTTAATGACATGATTATTTTGATACATTCAAGTAACCATTTTAGTAGACCCATTCAAAAGTTAGCCAGACTGAAAGGTCTGCCGGTAACTCTGTTAGCCAATGGGGCTACTAACGGATTTTATAAAATATTTACTTGCCCAAGTGATGCAAAGCTTTAAAAATCTACTAGCCCCCCCCCTCTTAAAAAAAACGTGTCTCTTTAGTGCCATATAATGAGGTGACAAATTATGGCAGTTTTCACATTGTCAGTGCTTTCATAGTAGCCTCTGTTATTATGCTCACATTATTTCAGAGTTTAGCAGAAGAAGGTGGAGAACTGTTGTATCAGGGTTGGAAAACCCACTAACCTGCATTTACATATAGAAATATAAATCTTACGTTAGTGGCACACAATACTATTACAGATTAGTACTGTAAACTTGCAGCCAAAGGGCCTGGAACTACTTGTACAACGGACAAATTAAACATAAAAACTTTTTGCCTTTGACCTTAAACATTGTATTCTGGATGCCGGGCGATAGGAATTACCCCCCTGTCTGTGTATGTATTGCCTTTAACCTCTGAAAATCTGCTGCAATGGTATCTGATTTTCAACCATTAATGTAGGTGAGATAATGGCTCAGGAAGAAGGCTTTTAATCCTTCTCAACAAAGCCTTTACCATGAAGGGAAATTCTTAACCTCACAATGCGCCTCAGTTTCCTACAGCAAACAAATCAGGCAAAGGCCTCCACCAAAAGAATGGTCCAATTACTCCTACTCCTCCTCCTCCTCCTCCTCCTCCTCCTCTTCTTCCTTTCCCTTCCCAGACACCACTAAAATGTATTAAAATTGCAGCATTTGATCAGATCATTGTTTAATTGGATTGTAGTTGATGCCAGGATTAAATCAACCCTTCAGCAATGTGCACGAGAATTCAAATATGTCTTAAAGGCATTTGATTACCTAAATACCGCCACAAAGTTGCTTTACTCTGTAATTTTGAATGAGCTGTTTGACCACCATGAAAACCTGCATTTACGTAGGTCTAGCAATTGCGTAGCCTACCGGAGGATTAACAGTAATTTAAAGTAACAAAACGCTACAAATGATTTATCCCCCTCGAAAAGTTCATACAATAGATCTTGAAGCATTGTCTACATAGTGCCACTAGACTGCAGAAAGAATCTAATTTTTATTTCCATTAGTTAGCCTCTCAGTTTCCCTTTTCTCCATCTGGGTCCTCCCTTATCACCCACAATTGAAGATTTGTAAGAGAAATGGCTGCTTCTCACGGAAACCCAGACTTTAATTGGGTAATTTATTAGCACCAGACTTGTCCTTCCCTGAGTGGATGTAAATTCCAAAGATGGCATTGCCCTTATTCAGGACACAGAGTTTGCACTGGTGATCACACCATCTTTATGGAATAATATGTATTTTCTAAATATTTATAATTCCTAAATCGTTTACTAGTATCTTCTCTTATCATTATTCACGTTAATTAAGGGCGAGTAGACCTCTGATTTTCATGTTTGGTGTGTTAGTTTTGGCTATACCAAATCAAGTGCTTGCTCTATTTATGAATCATTGCATACTGAAACATTTTCTAGCTATTGTGAAGGCAGGTTTCAGTTCTGTTAAGGAAACATGCCTTCTGGTCCTAAAGAAAGCCCCAGACCCTCTCTGGGCACCAAGGGGGCTGAAACATGCCTACCTAAGTGGATGTAAGACTCATAATAGTGTCTGACACGTCCAGTATTCCCTTTTGAACCCTCGCCTTACCGTCCTGCTAATAAAGTGGAATATACATAGGGGAAGATAGCAGGATTTCTAAACCTCATCTGGATCCTTTACCTCCTTCACCTTACAAGTATGCATGACGCACCCAAGGGTCCGCCCACCGTTATAGGATTGTTTGGTGATCGCGGGATGACCGATGATGAAACATGGCACCCAGGGGGGTGTGTGTTAGGTAACTCTGTATATTTTTATTTAAATCCCCAAGGTCCTCTAATTAGACAGCAGGGGCACAAAAGTATACTTAAGAAAAGGGGTACCATCCCATAGCGAGGATACCGAAATGTTCCATTCAACCTCATATGAGACGTATTTGCTTGACGTGATGTTGATAAAAACGCCCTTCATCACTGGCACCAAACGTTTTTATGGCATTTGTATTACAGCTGGCATATCCATTTGCCTCTTTATGTTTTATCTTTTTTCAAGATTGGTTAATTCCTAAGGCATCCAAGAAAGGTCTTTGGGGTGTATATCTTGTAATGGAACCGTTTCAATAGCCTCTGATCTTGATGAAGACCACACTGTCCACTTGATGTCACAAAGTGCCTGATTTAGAGTTTGGCGGAAAAGGTACTCCATCGCAAAACATCATAGAGTACCCTGCCTGCCAAACCCTCTATCTGCCCGCCTCCTGTAGCGTCAACGGACCGTAGATATTCTGTCAGCTCCATCAAAAGATTACTTCCTTTGACAGCCTGACAGACTAGGGGCCGTCTGAGGAAGGATATTACACCTATTTAGGGTGGACGGTGTAACACCTTTTTTCTCTGTCCATTACCACCAGGAAAAACCAGGGGTTGAGGGACAGGAAAATTACAATAATGTATCTCATACCTGGGAGAAATTCCCAGATTATGAGGTTCATTCGATTTTTGTTTTTCCCACTTTGGAAATTTGTTTTTGAGAAATAAAAAATGTCAATAGTTTGGGGTACGGTCATCAAAACCGATGGCAGTTCTACACCAAACCTTTAGCACATTGAAAGGAAATGCCATGATAGCAGTTGCTTTCAATGTACAGTGGTGACCACTGGGCTGGTGGTCATCTCCAAATTCAGCGCGTTGTGGGTTCTCCGGGTGGGTGTGGTAATGTTCACTGCCATACCGACGGACACTACTCTTTCCACCAAACTTTGTCATGCCGAAAGTCTATTCATTTCCATATACATCGATCAGTGATCTCACGAAACATTAATCCTGTTGCCATGTTTACTTTACCACTTGAATTCTTGTTTACGATTGCTATGAGCCTTCAGTTTATTTCTACCTTTGGTTTCTCCGGCTGGCTTATTTATATGCTGTCTACATGTGCCTACCCTTAGGACAGTCTTTCCCTTCAACTCCTAATACATGTGATTTTTCTTTTTCTTTTTCTGTTAGACTGCTTTCTGTTTGTTGCAATAAACATCTATTAATTTTGCACGAGTTTCACAACTGTTCACAGAATGGGACTGATGGTTCTGGTCCACCAACAGACTCTGTACCAGTCTAAAAATGATACATTGGCTGTTCTTGCAAAATGTATAATATTTTAGTGGCAAGTAAACCAATGCATTCTTCCATTATTTCCTGGCAGAATTATGCTTTTTTTCTTTTTACTAAATTTTAAATTTTTATTTTTTGCAGCAGAGAATTATACGAAGGCTATTGAGTGTGCCAAAACCTTTCTGCTATTTTTTCCCAATGATGAAGTAATGAATCAGAATTTAGCTTACTATGCTGCAGTTTTAGGGGAGGAGCATGCCAAGCTCATCGGCCCCAGAGAGGTGAGTTTCTTTGTTTTAATCATTCTAAAGTATTTTGGTCTTGCCCTTCATCAGGAATTAAAAGTGAAGCATTAATCTAATTGCAACTGAATTCTTGACATTTATATTTTTTACATTATTAATTTTGTACTCTTGTATAGCACAATATACTCCTTTAGAATTTTCTTTCTGGGTTGCCATGATTGTAATCCAGATGCACCATTGGCACTTCATTGGATGAACTCTTTACGACACATGTTATGTTATGTTATAGGGATTTATTCAGCGCAAGCAGTTACCCGGAGGTGTCCAGGTGCTATGGTCCAAAAAGGAGAGATTGAGATGTGATGGGTTATGCAAACAGCCATGTTTTGAGGTTCTTCCTAAACTGAAGAAGATCTGGGATTGTACTAATGAAAAGAGCAAGTGCATTCAATTCCTTGGCTGTAGATATGATAAAACTATGGCCTCCCCAGTTAGTTTTCCTGAATCTATTTATTATAGGTTTTTGATACTTGGAAGAGCGTAGGCATCTAATCGGAACATACCATTTAAAGGAGTGCTTAAGGAATTCAGCGCTAACTCCATGCAAGGCTTTGTGGGCAAGGCACAGAGCCTTAAACTTAACTTGTTGTCTTACGGGCAGCCAATGCAAGTGTTTGATGGCTGAAGCTGCTGCATGACATTTCGGAGTCCCTGTGATCATTCTGGCAGTAGCATTTTGCAGAACCTGCAGCTTGTTTAGATGTTGCTGCTGTACATTAAGGTATAAGGCATTGCAATAATCTATCTGAGAAAGAATAAGCGCTGTGGTCACAATTTTTTTAACCGACACTGGGATGTAGGGGAGAATCTTTTTTATCATTCTGAGGACTTAAAAAGTGGATGAGGTGATCGGATTAACCTGAGATCCAAAGGTGAATCTGGTATTTATAATAACACCAAGATTTCTGGCTTTGCATACTGGAGTTGGGAGACAACCAAGCTCTGCAGGCCAGCAATGAGATGACCACAGGGAAGGGAGTATTTACAAACTTAATGACCTCCGTTTTGGTTGAGTTCAACCTCAGACAATTCAGCTTCATCCAGTTGCCTATGGCTGACCTGCAGTCACATAAATTGGAGGCCTCCTGGCTGTTAGGGGAGGGACAGTGCCACCATGATTTGGGTGTCATCTGCGTAGGATGTAAGGTCAAGTCCAAAGGATCTAATAAGGGATACCAGCGGTTTAACGTAAATATTAAAGGTGGTTGGACTAAGAACAGAACCCTGTGGAACACCGCATGGCAGGAGGAACGATTTGGATATTAAAGGGTCCAAAGCAACCTCCTGTGTTCCGTCTGATAGAAAGGATTCCAACAGCTTGATGGCTGCCCCCCCAATTCCGACAGCCTGAAGAAGCACTAAAAGAACCAATGTATCACTCTTTACCCAAAATGTTTGCCCCATGTCTTCCCGTTTTAGTATTGTTGCCACACTCTTCCTAATGAAGCAACATGGAAGACATTCCAAACCCTCGTCTCTATGCCACTGAACTCTATGCCACTCTACTCTCACCTCTGCAATCTACCCTGCACCACTTCCCGCTACTCTGATACAATCTGCTCTATGCCACTCTACTCACTCTGAGCACTCCTCTCTTCGGCATTCCACTCTATGCCACTGCAGTTTTCTCTTGTACCAATCCACTTTACTCTGCATCACTTTACGCTATTTCACTCTACGTTACTGCACTCTACGCCACTCTACTCCAATCTACTCTGCACCACTGCACTTAATGCCACTTGACTCTAGGCCACTCTACTCCACTGTAAGACACTCCACTCTGTGACACTCCACAATAGTCCACTTTGACGTTCATTTCCATTAAACTACTCTACTCTATGACCCTCTACTCCATTCTGTAACCACTCCAATCTAGAACACTCTACTCCACTCTACAACACTGCTCCACGCTAGACGCTCTACTCCAGTACTTCCACGCCACTCTACTCCACTCTGCGCCACTCTGCTGCTATGCCAGTTCACTCTACTCCATTCCATTCTTCTCCGCTCTATGCTATTCCATCCTACTGCAATTCAGCTCGTGGATACCCTCACTGGTGAGGAGCATCACTCTACGAATCCACCTCACATTACATTACACTACACTACTCCACTCTGTTGCTCCACTCTACAACAGTCTACTCTGCTCTGTGCCCTCTACTCTACAACACTCTACGCAACACCATTTACGCAAGTCCACTCTGCTGTACACCACTCTATGACACTATGGCACTCCACTCTACTTCAGTCTGACAATCTGCACCACGACGTTCTACTCCACTGTATGCCCTTCCACTCTACAACACTGTACTCCCTCCACAACACTCCACAATACTCTACGCCACTCCATAATACTCCACTTGGCTCAACGCTGCTCAACACCACTCCATGCCACTGCACGACTCTCTATGCCAGTCCATAACATTCCACGCCACTCCACTTTACGCCACTAACTTTTAGCCATGCTGAACAACATGGTTAGAACTCATTGTCAAAGCCAATAGCTCTTGCATAGACAAGACCTATTGGCTTTGCCAATGCTTGTTTGCTTTATTTTCTGTTGAATAGCGGTACTTGGACGGTTCTGGCCTGTCGAGATGAAAGCAATGGCCCTAATATATTTGAACCACTGGATTTCTCACAATTTGGCTGAGTGGCCGGTTTGGCACAATTAGAGACCTGATGACCGCGTAATGGCATTTTCCCAACAACACAGCCATAGCTGTTCCTGCCATCAGAAATGAGAGGTGCTGCTTTTAAGTAGTTCTTACTCGAATTTTACAGTAATAATCTCTTTTTTCCTTTAGAACGTGAAGAAATACATTCAGCGCAGTCTGTTGGAAAAGGAGTTGCTCTTCTTTGCTTATGATGTGTTCGGAATTCCCTTTGTTGATCCGGTAAGTACAATTTATCTGAGTTTTGTCCTGTATGCTTGCGACGTTTGTTTTAACACATGAAATGAGTATAGTGTATGGATGAATCTGTGAATGTAAGGCCTGCCTCAGAGGATTGCCGTAAGCATAGACACGTGTCTGATGAATGTAGGGCAGCCCGGTTGATAGTATGTTTGGCATTGTGCATCAGTCAGTCGTGGCAAGTGTAATCTTGAAACAATAGGGTACAAATTGCTACCCGTGATATTCCATCTGCCTGGAAAGACTTCTGTGTATCTCGGCACAGACGCAACACTGGGAAATTCTCCAAGAAAGAAATTATAAGGGGCAGAATACATCCGCCATTTTCACTTAATACTTACAATGGCCTATTTGAATCTTTAAATGCCCAAATGTTTTTAGCTCTGAATATACTCACTGAGGAGTGGAGGCCACCCTGCTCGCATTCTTTACGAATATCCTCCCAGATGCCAGCGCGCGGTAACCAGACCCATCTAGCAAGCTAGGTTGTGTAAACTGCGATTCGTGGACTCGCCTAACGCCCCCATGTCCTCCAGTATCCACATCTGCTCAGTCTCAGAACTGGAAGGCAACCAAACTGAGGGATATGGCTGAATTAAGCAACACGATTAGTTTATAGCTTACTTTGATGTCCTGCTGGATCTTCCATTAGGCCTTGCAGATGGTAGCTCCTTGCCCTCTATACCTACGCGTATTGTGTTCAGCCTATGGCATCTTAGTTCCCTGCTCCAGGAAGTATTTTGTGATCTGATTTGAAGGCTGTGGAACTCACTGGTACTGTCCATCAGCAAACAATCTGCCTTTTGGAAAGGCCTGAAGTCCTGACTGACTTTGCTGTGGTCCGACCTCGTTGGTTAATACCACACGTTGGCCATCACTAGGTCATCAAGACATGTGGGTGACACAAAACAACTTATAACTATTATTATTGTAATACTCGCCATTTATGCCCACTTTGGCAATCAAATGTAGTAGTGCTCCTGGCCAATGTTTTATATTCAGAACTGACAGGTGGGGCAGCTCAGGTGACCGGTGAGAGCAGAGTGGTACATACAGCAGGCCCACGCTATGCATGCCTTCACTTGTCATCTGCTAAGGTGATAGTTCAATGCCACTACAAAGCTGCGTCCATTTTTAAGAATGGATAGTGGGGAAGGAGGTAGATATGGAATAAGATTTCCAGAGATTGTAGAATATTGCACCCTAATTCATTAACAAGTATTGCATGTGCTTGGGTGAACTAGTCTTGGTAACACTACAGACCCCTCAGATGATCTGATGCATGTGTTAAGGGATTGAAAAGAGTTTTTTTTTTTTGCTTAAGACTTTGTTGATTACAATTGTTATTGTCTTTTGTTGTATGCATGCAGAACTTTCCAGAGTTTAAGTCAAAGGCGATTAAATGCTGTAGATCGTTTGTCTTCGTTCATTGATGCAATCTAATACATTTGCCATATTCCCTTTCTTTTAGGATACCTGGACCCCGGTCGACATAATCCCAAAGAGACTAAGAGAAAAACAAAAGTAGGCATTCAGTGTATTTTGTGTAATATATCTTTAGTACATTTGCATGCGATAGCATGAAACACCTCTGAGAGAAAGCAGTATATTAAGTTTCTAAAGCTGCACGAAGAAGGCTGAAATACGAGGGAACTAGATAGCTGCCCTCATATGATGGGTGTAATGAACCAGAAGTCCTTCAGGAGGGGGCTGCATTTCTGACTTTCTGTCTCTCCCTCTCTTCAGCTAAACTGTAACGTCCAAAAACCAATGTTTTGTGCAAAATACCTGAGGTGTCAATACCTAAACCCATGACTGCAGTGACTATGCCGTTAATCCAGGAATGCACATAAAACACACTTAATAACCCAGCGCTAATCTAAGCGTAATGCCTCAGATTGCTTCATTGTAGTGGCAACCTAGTACGTCTTATTTTATGATGTGATGTTCGGGTTATTGGAAAATGTTGCTGGGCATCTATATTGTGAATTACACAAGGCAAACTGGCTATAAAGACTATGTTAACTTTTCAAGACGTACTGATCCCGCACGTGGAGAGGGGCAAAACATTGTGCTTGAAATATCGACCTGCTGCTATGTCTCCACCACTGTATTGTCAAGGTGAGTTAATTGTGGAGTTAAGTGCATTCTTCCCCAGTCTTTCCTGGCGCCTGCACGAAATCTTGGAGCAGGCGCAGTGCGTGGACTACAAAAAGATCTTCCATCTACCAAAATACCTCCTCAGGGCGAGACTCAGGCTGGAGCTCGGACTGGTTAAACAAGCACGAATCCTTGTTGCCGACCTCCTCAAATACTTCATTCCTATTTTGAAATCTCCAGAACAATCCTTAAAATGTTGCCTTAGAGACATATTTTAAAAAACAGGTATTCCATAGAACACCCAGCTTAAAAATGCCCTTGCCACTATAGAAATAAACCGAGCAGCACTCGCCTTGCCATTTATCACATACGCAATCTGGAAAAAGTCCATCAATAAACAAGTGCAATCATCCTCATTTCAGCAAGACCAGGCTACTCTAAAAACATCCCCTTTCCTGGCCCCGCTAATTGCCTCATATCTGATAACTAAACCCCAGCCTTACTTATCTGCTTCTCTTAATTCTAAAACCAGAAGAGAGATCATGTACTTGCGATTGCTGACATTGCCGATAGAGGATTTCAGCTGGTCCTGGGCAAATACAAATACTGGAGGAGCATGCAGACTATGCGACCACAAACGAGAATCATGGCTGCACCTCTTGTGCTGTTGCCCAGCTATAACCAACGAAAGGAGAATTCTTCTCAGGGAACTATACCCGTGGGAAAATGGGAGCACCTGCCTAGAGGCTTCAGCAATATGTTTCTCACAAAAGGAGCCCTCCATACTGGAACGTTGCGGAAAATTTCTACAAACAATCAGGGATGCTCTCCAGCCCCGTTCTGAACCTTCATCGCGCCCACGCATAGTTCAAAAACTGATTCAGGATTACTTCAAACAGAAGCCAGGAGATGGACTTTTTGCCGACCAGAAATGAAACCCAGTAGTCCTGTTCATATTCTCCAAAAGACACGTTTGCAGAAGGAATATACAGCTCTCCTGTAGAAGTCAGATACTGCTCAGAATGAAGCACAACAGAGGCTGGGGACTCCCTACTAGCTCACCCAACGAAGGTTTTAAATCTTGCAAAGCACAAGCACTTTTATCAGAGAACTAGGATCAAAGACAGAGCACATGGTGCTAAAGGACCAGGAAAGAATGGAAGAACTGGAAAATGGATGAGTTAGACGGGGAGGCAATTTCCACCGAGGCTGGTTCTATAGGAATGTGCAATTGCAAACATGAAATTTAAGTCCCGGACCACATGATGGCACATAGCACCTGCACCTTCCCAAAGAGATGGGCCCATAGGCAAACCTCCCGCTACTAAAGGGAGAGGGTCGTAAAGAGGGTGTATTGACTGACCACAAAATTGGAGACTAAGCTTACCAGGCACGGACCAATGAACAATGTGCAGCCTACAGCATATAACCAGAAGTAATTTAGTTATTTTTTAATTTTGACACAAGGGCTAAGCGCAGATACTCTGGTTCTTTTTTAATGTCCTTTTACTATAATGCAATGGTTTTAATTAACTTATGCAAATAAACTTCAAACTATACACGTACCTCGATGATCTAGTGGTTGTAGGTATTGTGAGCTCGATTTTGGTACATAGAATCTTCACACCATAACCCTATGTACAACGCAGAAAGTCTTGCACTGCAGAAGTTCACCAAGCATCTTGTCCCATCTCACTTTACTTAACACCTTCACTCTCCTGATGATATGCATGTACATGTTATAAAAGATGTTCCCAATACTCAACCAGGCTTGTGCAAAATGTGTGTTCTTATGTTAAATTAGGGCAAAATTACTTATAGGTATGTGAAATTCAAATTTGTAATTACGAGCTTTATTTTAGTTCAAAATGCGTCCTCACCGTATTTGTTTAAATACTTATTCAGAATATTCTGTGTAATCCGCTTGTATCAAAGCTTGGCTTCATAGCCCTTCATACAATCAATGTACTAGTGAGTGGGATGTAGCTGATAATAGAACACACAAGGGCTTAAAAGCTCACAATATTACCCTAACTTGTTTGGTGTAAGGACCCGCTTCATAGTTTTTTGGGCTCTGGAGAGTAGACGCGGGGTCGGATGGGACTTTCACTGTTTCTTTGCTAAGTGGAAAAGAAAAATCTTATATATTTGATATCCGGGTCGGTTAAGTTCCCTTTACTTTCCCTTAAGCGTTCTGCTCCTTTTTCTTTTGAAGGGTTGAGCGGGAGACTGCAGCACGAATCACTGAAGAAATTGGCAATCTGATGAAAGAAATTGAAACACTTGTAGAGGAGAAAACCAAGGAATCTGTGGAGACTTCAAAGACTATACGAGAAGGTGAGATATCAACACAGGCGTCCTGCTCTTTTTAGCTTTGGCATTTTGAATATCAGAGGCACTCAGATGACAAATTTGTTTGGAGGTAACTAGAGAATACAGACTTTGACTGTGGTATGTGAACTCACTTGTCTTACAAAAGGTTGAACCCCCTAATGTCAATTTTCAGAAATGCAGTTTTATTCTACAGAGTATTCTGTTTTCATTAGTTCAGTACTGTAGGGAGCAGGTTGTATCGAAAAAGTTGCCATTTTAACTCTGACATTTGCTATCATGCTGTTGCTATATTCATTGCCTATATGCATATTAATGCTGTTGCATGACCAGCAATTTAAATGACCGAGAGGCTGGCTGTGATGGTAAGACAACTCCTTCCGCTCTTCACCCATAAAAACACCTCTGAATGCTTCCCCTCTCCCATGACTGCTTAGAGGGGCCTCTGCTAAGTCCTGTACATCATATAGAACGCCCAGTCTCCATAAACTAATGTAATGTAGTTTTATTAGGTGCACGGTTACCCCAAGGGTGTCCTGGCTCTGGGGAGGAAGGGACGTGCATGCCACTAAGCATAGGAAGGAAGAATCAGAGATAAGCTTTCGGGTTTATTTCTGAAGCCTAGGTGATTTGAAGTGGATTTAATATCTATAGGCAGGGAGTTCCATAGTGTACCCGCTAGATAGAAGTCTTAACCTCTTCTCTTGGTTATCTTGTTGGGAGGGATGATGACTAGTTTAGAAGAGGTGGAGTGAAGGGTACAAGCGGGGATATGAGGCCTAAATATTCTTTAGATGAGATGGACCAGAGTTGCAGAAGGCTCTGTGAGAAAGGCATAAGGCCTTAAAAGAGGACAGCTTCTTTAAAAGAGAACCATTGGAGGTGTTTTAGACGAGAAGAGATGGGGGAAGAAGATGAAAGATTCAGAATCAGATCGGCAGCTGAGTTTTGGACCAGTTGGAACATGTGGGGAAGACACTTAAGCAAACCCAAATGCACAGAATTCCTGTACTCGAGTTGGGAGGTAATCGAGGAATGCACCTCAGTTTTCTTGGCCTCTGTGGGTAGGAGAAGGGTGATCTTTTAGAGCATTCGCTGAAGGGCGGAACAGGTGCCAATAGCTGGTTGATGTGTTTTGAGAAGGCGAGGCAGTTATCAAGCCAGGTTTTGAAGAGATTAGATTATTAGTTGAGGGTGATAAGTATCCACCTTAAGTAATATTCTCATCCTTATCTGGGTGAACCCTCAAAGTCACTAAAGTAACCTGAGCTCAAACCCCTGGTAGCTATGGCACAGAGCAGACAGGCCTAATTGGTGGCAATGTATAAAGTATTTTTGCAGTACTAAAACAGTAATTGTTGAAATGCAAAACAAATCCAAAACAAATTAAAAATAGAGTAAATGTAATGAGCAAAACAACACCGAAATGACAAAAATCCAATAAGGGGAACTGGAGATATGAATTAAAAAAATGTTTTAATAAAAATAGCGCCCAGAATCACAAAGTGGCAATAGTCAATGGGCGTGGAAAAACAGGACGTCGGTGCAATTTTCCACTGACCGCGATGGAACACGGGCCAGATACACCAACTAGGTTCATCCTGGGCCAAAGATTTTACCTTCTGCCTTTAGCCCTTTAAGTCCCAATCCACCACGGGTACACTTTTAAAGGCCCCCAGGAGCTATGGGGAGGCTCCAAGAGACCTTCTGGGTGTAAGGCCGAGTTAAATCCATGTCCACTCGCCACTGATCAGCTGAGTTGTTACAGCTAAGGTTTCTTCTGGTTTGCTGTATCTCTGTAGCTTGAACAGGATGTCAGCCTTATGAACCCTGGAGTCCACAGCTTTGTTGTGGGTAAAAGGGAGAGCAGGTCCAGTCCTCGAGGGGGTCTTCTCCGGTTGCAGACATCAGGTTCAGTTCTCTTCTGATCTTCCTCAAGTCCAAGAGTGTTCTGAAGAGATTTCTATGGATGTGTCTTTTGTATTGCCCAGGGCAAGCCTGTGGGTGGCAATTCTTTGTCCACCCTAAATCATATCTGGCCAGCTCCCCCTCTTCCAGTGGGATTGGAGACAGCCTAACTAGAAAGAGAAAAGGGAGGCAGGCCTTAGTGTGCGCTTCATCTGAGGAAGGAGTTGGGTGCATCCCTCAGGTTACCCTATCAGGGAGGGAAATCCCTCAAGACAACCAGTGCCCTTTGTGCATTGTCTGGGAGCAATACATATGTCACCACAATGGAGCCATCAGTAGTCAATTGACAGTTGGGCACTGTCAGAACGGCCTTTTGGTTTTAGGCAGGAAGAAAACAACTTTCTTAAAGTGTCTTTTCAAAAATATTAATGTAAAACCTGACCCTACTTTTAAATTGATTTTTAACTTACTATTAAAATAAGCCCTTGAAATGTTTGTTTGAGACATGTATAGTTGTAGACACACATGCTCTGCATACGCCTTCAATCTAGTGTTGGGCTCATATTTGCCCAACTATTGTTCTTAAGTGAAGCCTTTCGAGTCACTGACTACAGTGGCTCCTCCTATGACTTATAATGTGCATGGCTATCGGCTCTCCTGTTAGACTGGTTTTTTCATCTGTCAGGTTCAGACGTTTATCCTATGAGCTCTGGGTCGACACCTTGTGATGTTCATCGTCGGACGCATTTGGTTCTTCCATTCCCGTTCGTGACGACATTCATCGATTGAGGTATGTTCTGTGTTGTCATGACCTTCGTTGAGCTTGGAGACCGTGTTCTAGTTAACACCCATTTCTGGTCTGTATCCCTCTTAGGACCTTTAAGTCGTCTTTATTCTCTGAGAATGAATATTTTGTAATAGAAAGAACAACCTTCCACTACTGTCGACAGTTTTACTCAAAGTCTCCATCAAATCTGCCACCTTTGTCTCTCTCTGTGATGAGGCCTTCTGCTTCTCTGTCTCGCCTTCCGCTCCAAAAACACCTTACGATATCAACAAACTTGACGACTTGCTAAATGCCATTGGATTAAAGCTAGCCTGGCTAATAAGGAGTGTTACCCCGAAACCGGTCCCAGAATGCTTGTTTCCGGTGCAGGGAAGACATGGCTTGGCTATTCGAGTTGGACTGTTCCCATGAGGCCCATGGTCAAGACTGATTTGCATTTTGCCTGGTCTGAACTGAGATGGCGAAGTGAGCTAAAGAACGATGATGGATTAAATCCAGATCTGTGACTGGAGGTGAGTGTCTGAAAAGTTTCAGCACTCCGTCTATCTTCTCCTTGTGTTTGCTTTGTTCGCCCTAAGTTGGCAGGGTAGCGCCAGAGGTGGGTCCTTTGCTCAGTTTGCCACTGGATTCAAGCTTGCCTGGCTGATGAGGGGTGTTACCCTGAAACTGGTCCCAGGTTGCATGTTTCCGGTTCAGAGAAGACTTGGCTTGTTCTCATGAGGAACAGGGTCAAGACTGATTTGCGTATAACTGGGTCCGAACTGAGGTGGTGAAGTGAGCCAAAGAACGATGATGGATTGAACCCAGATCTGTGACTGGGGGTGAGTGTCTGAAAAGTTTCAGCGCTCGGTCCATCATCTTCTTCTGTTTGACTTGCTAGATGCAAAAAACAAATTTAAAGCGTTATCTCCCGCTGGAGTAACGTCTCTTACTCAGCACTCCTTTGTTTATATACTTTCAAATAATTGTGCGACAATTGTGCGACTTGCTAGATGCACCATGGCACAGTGACAAGGAGACGACATACCCGACCTCTTCGGGGACTGTGACATCGAGTAAGAACCAGAGCTGGGCCCCTTGGTCGAACAGGCCCTGTATTTCAGCCCCAGCCAAGCTCCCACTTGGAGTCCAAGACAGAGAAGCTGCAGGTCCACGAAGATCTACCATGCAAACCTGATTAAGACATCCCTCCCTCCACCACCTCCTCAACACTGACACAAACTTAGTACCGCCCTCGAGGGGGTCGGGTGGCAAGCCCTGAAGCCAGGTTCTGGTCCACCACTACCTGATGGGCATGGTTGGTCTCGACAAAAGACTTCAGATTCAACTCCAAGTCAGCCACCGGTACTGAAACAGCCGCAAAAGACCCGACCTCTGATGCTGACCGCTCCTTTGGTGCAGACACAGAAAGTGGTTGTGAAGCCATCCTCCGCTCTGAAGACTCGATCAGCACTGAAAACTACTTTAGCGTCAGTGGGCCAAAAGGCTTCTTTGCCACCAAACCCCATCCTCTGCAGGATCTGAGGAACCAGAGCAGCCCATTCTGCCTATTCTGCAGCATCTGCAGGAAGAGCTCGACGTTCGACAGAAGCTGATTTTCATCCAACCGCAGACCGGCAAGATTATCACTAAGCCTCCTCCAAATATCCTGCACACGAGGAAGCTGACTTTTTAGGAGGAGCTTGCTGTAGAGCCTAATCCTCCATACAGCATCAGGACAGGAGCACTAGTCCTCTACCACATAAACCACAACATCCACTTCCTCCTCCTCCTCCTTCCTTCCTCCTTCCTTCCTCCTTCCCTCTTCCTTCCCTCTTCCTTCCCTCTTCCCACTTTATCGGCCCCACAGGGACCTTCGCTACCTCATTCACCAGTGGTTTTTCCACATTCATCATGCATGGGGAGTGAGGGAAGTCCCTCCTACCCGCTTGATCCCTGGGAGGCCGCTACTGAACCCTAACCCTGGAACGACCTGTGGGATGGCTATGACATCGACCCAATTGGGGTCACTGACCCAGGTCTCTGCCCCGCCAAACTCTCCTGTCCAGATGATTCCTCCTCCTATCACAAGGTTATTCACAATGGTGGCAACTATCGATGAGGTTGAGTTGCAAAAAGTATAGGAAGATGACTTTCTAGTAGATATGGTGTCTACCACCCAGCGTCACTGCAGTTCCTCCCCATCTTTAATGGCATGTTAAAGACTACTCCTGAGACCTCCAGGAAGGCTATGTAGGAGAAGGTAGTTTTGATAAGAAATGTAAACCCTCACCCTCAGACCCACCATATATATGCGGCCAACTCCTACCTGACTCTTTAGTGGTTCATTATGAGCGCAAATGCCCAGGCAGTGGCAACGCACTCTTGCCAGATAAGCAGAGCAGGAAGATTGATGTGGCCAGCAAGCAGTCGTCACTCAATCAGAGACATAGTGCTGAATTGCCAACTCCATTGGACTTCTCTTCAGTTGTGATTGGACCTCTAGTACAAGAAGGAGGAGCTCTGCCAACAACTTCCAGACCAGTATAAGAAACTGGGCCATGAGCTGATTCTGAGGGTAAGGTAATCTCCAACACCACCATTCGGTGTGCCCTAACACAGCTGATACTGCAGCGAGGGGCATAAATTCAATAGTCCTTATTTGGTGCCATGCTTGGCTGTGCAGCTCTAGCTTTAATCCAGCAGTATCTGTTCAACCTACCCTTCAATGGGGAACACCTCTTCGGACAGCAGGTTGATCAAATGCTTGGGAAAATGAAAAAGGAAACAGCCAAGGCAGTGGGACGTCTCCTAATGCCTTCTCTCTGGAGTTCCTTGTGTAGATCCCAGTACACAGGGGGTGCCAAGGCCACCTCCCCCAAAGCGTCTACCTCCTACCAGAGGCAGCAGCAACAACAAGATGCCTATACAGGGCTACTCCCTGGGTGGCTACCAAGATAGACAATTCTGAGGCAAAAGAAAAGGTGGTGCGGGTAAGGGAGCTGCCCCCCACCACACACTGACTCCCCCTTCACCCTGATCACACTGCAACTGTCAGGGTTTTTTTCACTGTGGGAAGATATCACCTCCAATCACTGGGTTCTCTCCATCAGGCAGGGTTACTGCTTAGAGCTCATTGCACCCCACCAAACATCCCTCCCTGTAAACATGCCGCCTCCTCAGAGCCCCAGTAGACACTTGACCTGAAGGATGCCCATTTCTAAATCCTGATCCACCCTGAACACCACTGGTAACTGTGGTTCTTGATAAGTGGCCAGTATTTTCAATTCAAAGGGCTTCCCTTTGGGGTCACCACACACCTAGGGTGTTCACAAAAAGTCTTGCCATGGTAGCCACTTACCGCAGAAGGGGTGGCACCAGCATGTTCCCTTATTTCGACAAGTGAATGATCAAGAGTGCAAACGAACAACAGTGTTGTCCACATACTCAGATCACCATAGACCTCTTGCACCATTTTGTGTTTACCATCAACACAGTAAAGTCCCACCTTCAGCCCCTGCAGATGCAGTCTTTCTTGGGAGCAGTTCTCAACTTCGTTACAAGGAAAATGTACCCGAGCCATGCCTGATTCAAACTTTCCAGTTGGTACTACCTCTTTTTCAGCCAGATTGCCACATAGTGGTCAGGACGTTCATGCGCCTCCTCTGCATTATGGCCTTCTTTGCATGATGGCTTTCTGCATTGCCATAGTTCTCCATGTCAGTCTGCACATGCGTCTGCTACAAGAGTACCTAACTACCCACTGATCACAAGCAGAGAGGCACTGTGAATATCTAGTGTTGATTTGGACCAGCACCCATTTCTCTCTGCAGTGGTGGAACACCAACAATATGTTACAGGGCTGGCCTTTCCTTGACCAAGTTCTGCAGGTGACCATCACCCACAGATGTTTTGATAGTAAGTGGTGGGCACAGTTACAGGACTTGTCCATTCAGAGCATGTTGGCACCCCATCAGCTTGATTTCCACATCAACTACCTGGTGCAACTGGGCTTCTAGTTGGCTCTCAAAGCCTTCCACTGCCACTTACAACACAAGATGATCCTCATCCAGACGGACAACATGACTGTCATGGAAAACAAGAAACAGAAAAAGTGACATGCTCTCATAACAACTGTCCGCATTAGCACAGGGCATTTGGCTGTGGGCACTCCACCACAATATCCATCTACTGGTGGAGTACCTACTGACAGCAACTTTGGAGACCTGCTCATCAGGACGAAACAACAATTCCACGAGCGGGAACTTCACCTGCAAGTCCTTCTCTTGTACTTCCGTCTTTGGGGGCTCCCTGAGTTAGGCCATCCCGCTCCCACCAAAAATGCATATGTTTCACCTCCAAGTTCCCACAGCCATAGTCTATCAGCAATGCATTATGGATAAACTCGTTAGAGATATTTGCCTACAGTTAACCTTCTATCCCACTCCTTCCATACGTGATCAGAGGCTTCAGCATTTATCCCTCTCTCATTCTGGTAGCTCCCACGTGGGCCAGACAACCCTGATTCACAATCCTTCTAGACCTGTCCCTAGTGACTAACGAAGCTGCCTAACCAGCCAGACGTTCTCCCCCATAACCAGGGCACAGTCAGGCACCCCAACCCCAGGCAGCGCAGTCTTGCCATTTGGTCCCTGAAGTCTTAGAATTTGGCTGCCTCAGTCAGCCTCCTGAGTGTATGTCCATCCTTAAAAACGCACTGTGCTGGCTTACTATGTGGAAAAGGTTTGTCCATTACTGCCTTCCAGTCCAAGACATAGTTTGCTACCTGCTTCATCTGCAGATGTCAGATCTTGCTTATACGTCTGTCCTTCTCCACTTAGCTTTAGCCTTAGTTGCAGCAACTGCTCCAGTATACCCAGGGCATTGGTGCAGGGCGGGTCCTGGCGTCTTTAAACTCGGTGGGGTCATGAATCTGACCTCTTGGAGTACAAAGACCTTTTGCTGGGGTGCTGCTCGCTCGCTGGGCGTGGGGATCAGTAAATCTCTGGACCGGGCAGCTGCAGTGGGTGCCTGCTGGTGTAGAGAAGTGGCTCTTCCTCTCCAATGGGGATCTTTTCCGGTTGTTGAGGTGCTGGATGATCCTCCAAGGGTTTGGGGAAGGTGTCCCGCTCTTTGTGAATTCTGGCTCAGCGAGGACAAGGTACAAGCAGCCTGGCAGGGTTTGTGGGCAATCTCTGGTGCAGGTCCTCTGTTCTCGCTCTGTCGGTCCTTCTTCATCATCCTTGGTTCTCAGTAGTCGAAGTCTTGACTTAATCTGTTTTCCTGGTTTCGGGGGGGGGGGGGGCACCTAAATACTAAATTTAGTGGCGTTTAAGGGGAGTGTAGGGTAGTAGCCAGTGGGCTACTTACTCCTGGGGTTACTACACCCCCTAGCTGACCACTTCCTGTGAGGAGGGAGCATCACCCTGTCCCAGAGTTCCTAATATCACCAGAAACAAGATGATGGAATCCCGCTTTGTGTGTTCACTTCAGGCAGCCCACCTTAGGGGTGTAACTAGCCTGAAAGTGTACACGCCTCTTGACCATCTAATTTTCCTTCCTGTCATGGTGCCAAATGGGCCTCAGGGCAGGGGATGGCATCACCCAGGTTTTGGGTGGAAGCCGTGGTCGCATATCGAAGATGGCAGAGGTTTTTAAAGCCAGCTCCCCTGTTCACTTGTACAATCTAGTAATTGAACTAAACAGCACTGGGCATATCTGCTCATGCAGATATGCCCTCACATGTAATATAATGCACCTTGCCTTAGGGCTGCAAGGCCTGCTGTAGGGGTGACAAATATGTTACATGCAGTGACTTTGGCATGACATACAGTGAGTGTGCCATGTCGTGTTTTCACTCATGGTTTGCACCATGGCACGCAGTCTGCAATGGCAGCCTGCCTCTAATTTGTGTGTGGGTCCCTTAGGGTGGCATAAGACTTGCTGCAGCCCTTAGGGACCCTCTTTAATACCTGGGCCCCAGGTACCAGGCGTACAATTTACTAGGGACTTACAAAGGTGCTAAATTCCATGCCAATTGGGTTACAATTAAACTTTTACTTCTTTTAGGGAAGAGAGCTCTGGCACTGAGATCTGGCTAGCAGGCCTCGGTTCACTGTCAGAGTTCAAAACCAGCATCTAGTAGTCAAAAATGGGGCAAAAGGAGGGAAGACAACTGCAACAAAATTCCAGTTTCCTACACTTTCCTTGGTAACATTTGCTTAGCTAACATATTTTTAGCAGCGTGATGGTTTACTCCACGCACATTCACTAAGCATTACTGTGTGGATGTTTTAGTGTGCCAACAAGCTAATGTTGGCCAAGCTGTATTGTGTACACTTTTCCAAACCTCTTCAACATCCTCCTGCTAGCCACCGCTAAGGAGAGAACTGCTTTTCAGTGTAAACAGAGCATGTACATCTACAGCTACACATGCCATGAACTGAAAATGTAACTTAAACTGTAAGCATCTGTTTGTGGCATGGAATGCTATAGATACACATGCCCTTCCTCCTCCCTGGAAGTCTCAGGTTGTTGCAGATATCATATTTTCTTGTCCTTTGCATGGTCATCTTCTTCTGCTTTTCTATGCTCCATTTTCATTCTTATCCGTTGTGCAGAAAAACAATCTAACAGTGAAGTTGATGCCAATGCACATTACCAGTCATAGGATGAGTCCAATTTCTTGTAACCCAAAAGACATCTTTGAAGAAAACTGGTTGCACACGTCCGAGCCCAAGACAAGATGGCAGGAGCATGCAGAACATGTGAATCTACAGCACTGCCTGCCATGAACAGAATCTCACGGGGCAAGTAACATGGGCAAATAACATTTTCCTTCTAGTGGTTCCCAATCTGAATTTAGCACTTACTGGGCCACATGTATCAATATTTGTAATAGTGATTACCTAGATGCGACTCTCTGCAAACCGCAATTAGGTAATCGCTATTACAAATGTATCCGATTCCTAGGGGGTCACTAATCGACCTACCTCATTAACATTATTGAGGTAGATTGCAATTTGCGACCCCCCTAGGAATCGCTAAAATCACGGGAATGGTAGCCTGCTGGGGTCAGCAGACCACCATGTCCGTGATTGCTTTTAAATAAAGCAAACTTTTTTTTTAATGCAGTCAGTTTTCCTTAAAGGAAAACTAGTTGTATTTTTTTTTTTTTTTTAAATGAAAGGTTTTCTTTTTAAGAGCAGGCAGTTATCTATGGGATCACTGCCTGCTCTTAAAAAACGTTTTTACAACCATTCCTAAAGGGAAAGGAGTCCCTTGGTGACCCCTTTCCATTTGCGAATGGGTTACCACCAACTTGAAGCTGGTGGTAAATTGCAAATGTTTTGCGACCGCATTCACGGTCACAAAACATTCACACATACTGCTGCGATTCTCTGTTTGGAAGGGATGTCCTAAACACGCCCCTTCCAGATACCGATTCGTAAAGAAAAGGATTTGATGCCTGTGAAAAGCCTTTTTTGTGTTTGCAAACTGGCCGATACTGCGAATCAGCTTGTTTGCGAACGTAAGATTGGTTGATACATGTGACCCACTAAGTATAATAGTCTAAACCATTGTTAGCCTATGGGAGAGCCAGTCTTGCGCAGTGGAAAATGGCTTTCGAGGTTTTCCACTACCAGGACATGAAAAATATTAAATATACTTGTCCTACTTTTAAATATCACGCCCCATTCCCAAGGCCTACCTTAGGGGTACGTTATTAGTAGCAAAAAGGTTGATTTAGGCCTGTCGAAAGGGTTATTTTGACCATTCAAAATGGCAGTTTAAAACTGCACGCCTGATAGGTCCGGAGATGGGTTTTTACAGTGCTACTTTAGTGGGTGGCAAAATGAGTCCCGCTACTGGTAGTATTTAATTTACAGACCTTTGGGAAATGTATTACCATATACTAAGGACTTTAAATGTGGCAATCAGATGTAAACCAATTTCAATATGTTTGAAAGGAAAAACACAAGCCCTTTATCTCTGGTAAGTAGGGGTAAAGTGCACAGAGTCCTATGGTCAACAAAACCGAGTTCAGCAAAAGAAGGCAAACATCTGGGAGACTACCATGGTAATTTCCAACAAGTTGCCCACGTTTTTAGCTGTAGATGTAGGGGAGCAAGAGAGACCAGAGTTCTTCAAATCACCATGCCTGAGAGCAAGAGATGGAATGATGACCAAACAGTTTGTCACTATTTAAGTTAAAACAATATTCTTGCTCAAGTAGGCTTTCATTTCACTGTACTATTATGAAAATGAGATTATAATTTGGGTATCATCAGCTGATGAAACCACCTCAGAAACCAAGGGAACTGGACAGAGAAGCAAATGGATGGATATAGATAATAAAAAGCGTGGCACTACGCCACGATCCTTGCGCGATGCACCACTTAATCTCAGAAGCTTCCAAGTGGTGGAAAGGAGACTTACCTTTTGACTGTGTATAGATAGAAAGGAACCTGTCCATGTAAGGGCATGTTTGCAGACACCTATATCAAGTAGACTGTGAAGGAGTATGGCGTGGGAGACCATCTCAGATGCAGTTGAGAGATCTAACAGAAATAGGGCAGCATTTTGGCCTTTGTCTAGAAGCATTCTATAATTATTGGAAACTGCCACCAAAGTAGAAAGGAAGCGGAAACCAAATTGAAATGTATCCTGGAGAGTTGGTGGTTGACAGCTGTTTCCTGAAATTTTGAGGGGAAGGGCTAAAGAGATATGGGCAGCATTTTCTGTAAAATTTTAAGGTGTGCTTAGGGTTGTTTTTGCAAAGGGTCAACAAATGCTTGTTTCCATCCATCTGGAACCATTGCTGAACAAATGAACAAATTATCTAGGTGGGTCAGGATGGGATAAAGGATGTTAGAGGCAAGGGCATGATGTGAGGAGATGAGGATTGCTGGGGGAGCTGGATTTATATTAGTTGTAAGACTTTCAACTTCTTACACAAAAAGACTGCTGAAATGTAAGCGAGATGAGCAAACAGAAGGCTTAACTAATGCCAGGGTAGAGGTAGAGAGGCCACATTGGTTTGAGGCAAGAACTGAGTTTAACTGTGGCAATCTTCTGATGGAAAATGGAAGCTAGACTAGAACAGAACTTTTGAGTAGGAGGAGTTTCTTTTCTGCATTCTGCTGGGCTAAATAAGTCTGGTATTGTTAGTTTGCATCTGTGTCCTTTGGGTTGTAGGAGGAGAGCTAGATGCCTAACGTTTTTTTAAATGCTTCTTTGCAAACCTCAGTTATTTGCTGTACCAGGGAGCTGTGGGGGTTGTGGGAGTGAAGGAGCATCTAGTCTTAATAGGGGTTATTGAGTCCTGAATACCACCTAGAAATTGATTAAAAAAAGTAAAGGCAGCCGTGATGTCTGCGGTATGGTTAAACGGCATAGAGAGCCTAACGTTCAGTAACTTGGAAGAATTAACATGTGCCAAGCAGGGACTGGCACTAGGCTTCTTGAATTAGCTAGAGTGTTAGAGTGGTTGTTAAAAGGAAGTGCAAAAGGGACAGCAAAGTAGTCTGGCCACCTTAGTAGTATGTGGCTGATGACATAAATGGCCGTCACTCCGAACTGAGCGAGTATGTTAGAGAGACTGCGGCAGTATCTGAGGTATTGTCGAAGTGGATATTAAGATTGCCAGTCAGTGTGAAATTAGCATATTCGGTAAGGAATGAAGCTAGAATCTGAGAGGAGTGCAGAAATGAGTTGTAGAACCATAAAGGTGTAGGATAAAAGATTGAATTTGAGCGTGAACATCATGGCTTTGCCCGAGTAAATGAAAAGGCTTGTCAAGGGTCGAAAATGCGAGAGAGGAGCAATAAACAATCGCAAAGCCCCTCTCCCCGCTTCCCTTCCTGGTTGACATGGGAGATTATATTACTTGGGAGTATGGCGGCAGGATGTCTGCAGATGAAGAGTCACATAGCCAAGTTTCGGTAAGGAGGATAACATGAGGGGTAAGAAGGGAACACCCCATTCTCCCCTTCCCAGCACTGACACAAAGACTGCTGCAGAATGAAGGTGATTGAGAGGATCAGACACAGTGTTGCTCATGAAACCCGAGGTAAGATTTGTTTAGGTGCTGGACAGTTAATGCATGCTCTATTTTGTCTGGTAGGAGGATCTTTGAAGGGCTAATGCGAGAAGCAGCGGCTTGTGGTCTGAGAACATCCCTTGCTGAAATGTTCCAATAAGGCTTTTAGGAAAATTTGGACCAAAATATTGGGACCATGGTCTCTTGACTTTCGGTTTGCTTTGTCACACGGACGAGCAAGAACTTTTAAAGATTTTTTAAACAGTTGCCTTTACTAACACATCCACAAGGGGGGCTAGTTTTCTACATGAGATGCTGAAAGTTAAATCTATCCTGAAGACTGAACTGTAAATATTAGTGAGAACCAAATTAACTGCAAAGCTTACTTTAACTGCAATTGTACAATGTACAAATAATTTAACGTTAAGTGTGGAGTGTAACGATACCACCATGTCCCTGCCTATCCATGTATGACCTCCGTCAAAGGCGCATCAGTCGTGCACTAGTGCTGCCCCTAGAATCCAAAAGCACATTCGGGGTTTGGGAGCAGTAGTCCAAAGTTAATGTTATGTTATGTTATGTTATGTTATGTCTTGTTCTTGAAGGCATTTCCTTGCCTGGGTTGCCATTGAGCACTCACCAGCTAATTGAAACAGTTGAAAAACAAATATTTATCTGACTATCTCAGAAGCACAGTGGGTAGTTATTGTTTATGCATTGGCATGATCATGTGCTGTTGTGGTTTACTCACATATGCCCGCCACATATAAATTACATGTTTATCGTTAGCAAATGTTTTGCCAGCATTGAAATGAATGTAATAGATTGTTGTTTCTTGGAAAATGTCTAATTTGTTGTATTTCAGTTAATGTTCATTTGGCCCACATTTTTGTTTTTTTGAAGGAGGCCCTCTCTTGTATGACGGTATCAGCATGAGCTTAAATTCAAGGTCCCTCAACGGGTCGCAGCGGGTTGTACTCGATGGCTTCCTCTCAGAGGATGAATGCCGCGAGCTTCAGAGACTTTCGAATGTAAGTGCCCACCAACCCATAACGTTACTATTTGTCCCCTTGTTTAGCAACCCACGATATGCTGTTTAATTTCAGGTTTACTATTTATTGTCAATTTACAGTTGTATAGCTCACAGTCTGCTTTGGTTATGTTACTGCATCGCTTTTGGTAGTCCAGGAATAGTCCAGGAATATCTTTGCAATGGTTTGGAGGTTCCCATCCCAGACAAGATGAGCCATTAGCTATCAGATAAGGAATAATCAGCTATCCAAGTGATTGTGTTCTGTAGGTGTAGATCCAGAATATAGAGCCTGGATTATTGAGTGGCCACAATATCCGGATTAAAGTATTGAGGACCAAAATAATGGCAGGTAAGTATGAAGTATGTGTACATTTTCTACATCTAACTCCACATATATGTACCTTGACGATGTACATTGTGAAGGTATAGAGATGTGGAATTAAGAATAGTAAATCCATGATTGTATGCACTTACAACCTCAATATTTGCTTGTTGATATTTGGTCACAATATTCCATCCTCGATATCCCGGACTACACCAGCACTACGAAGAATTCCAGATACATCCAAGTGTCTCCCAAGAAAAATAAATTCTAGCTTCCTTTTGATTCCCTGCAGGAAAATGCACCACTTGGGTTCATTCAATTTGTCCAGGTCAAGATCCTTGAAACTATCTAACCTCCCCCAGTGCTCCTCTGTGATTCTTTCCAGGTACATTGCCTTTTCAGAAAAAAACAAAGTAAGACAACATTATAATCTTGCTAAGACAAGGTCTTGTTAAGTACTAGGCCTGTGTGAGAAGTAAAAGATTGTATTTACCCCAGTAATGCTCACATTTTAAAAGTAGGTTTACAGTTCATGATAAGGAGACTCTAACCAGAAAAGAGGTAATTTCAGCAAATAAACTATTCTGGGTAGCATTACTGTGCTAAGGGGTCGTATGAGGTAAACTCGCTGGCCTTTCTTTTCTATTATGTCTTCTTATCACTACTATGTGTGTGCATTTATTTTTCAGCATCCATTCTATCCAATATAGCATCCACCCTATATCAATTTCAAAATTAGGAATTGTGGAAACAGAAGATGTTTTTATGTATATTTAGAACATTGGAATGTTGGGTTTTGCACTGAAGACAGCAGAGTAGGTTGGGGCCAATAATGATTTCTAGAGACCTTCTGCTCAAACATTCCAATGATTGTTGTATTGCTTCTCTTCCTGTTTAATCTGTTTAATTAAGAAGAGTCTACCCTCAGAGGATCGAATGTCCTAAGAGCTGTATAGCCCTTCTGTTTTTGCATATACAGGTCGATAAATGCCATCTTCACATTTACTACAGGGCTTTTAATGACTAGTATGGTGCTCTGCAGCAGGCTATAATGTTATATGAAAGCATTGCAAAGTTGTGAGGTCTTTTGTAGACAGTAGGTGCTGTGGACCAATAATGGCTGGTATTGACATTCTGTTCCAATATTTGACTTTCCCTTTCTACTGTTTTAATTCAATACATTCTACTTTCATTAAGTTAGGTGTTCTAATAGCTGTATAGATCACCTGCCTCAGACTGTGCCCTTCGAGTAAAGGCCCTCTCCCTCGTTATAAACCACCCACAGCAGCTGAGGCCTATATGTCGAGTAGCAGACCTTTAACAACAGATATAACCATTAAAAGTGGGCTATAATGTAAAACTCGTCTATGGGATTCCTCTACTGTGTTCTGCCGAGGCTAGCAAGGTCATTTGAAATGTTGGGTGTATCGCAGTGTAAGGACTCCCTGAGCAGTAAAGCGAGGCCGACTGAGCAGAGTAGATTTTTCTCCTGGCAGGCCGTTTTCCTTTCACACTTGCATCCGGACTCCTGGGTGGTATGTGTATTTTCTTCACTTGAATGTATCTTGAATGCCCCATATCTAAGGGATATTCTTGTTTTACAACATACAGTGTTCATTGTAGCACAACAAAGCAGAAGACTGTAGTTTGAGGGGTTTTATTTGAGATCTAAATCTGGAAGTGTTTTCATAAAATTGGTTTGAGTTGCTATTATTAGTTTGCTGGTATTGTTGATGATCATAGTTTCCTTTGCATGTGCTTTGCTTGAGGCTCATGCTTATCACATCAAATGAAATCTAGAAAATGGTAGCAAAGTACATACTTCTACGTGATAGGTTTACCTCGTCACTATTACGAAGTATGTGCTGCAAAAACAGGTTCCATTACTGCTAGTTGTAGTGCTTTACTGGTGGTGCCACTACACTTCATGCAACTACTGTATCCAGTGCTAGATATTGTTACTCTTCATTTCCATTGTAGGTGTTAGAGGCTGGAAGGGTGGGGGCTGGTTTTGGAGTGGTGGTGGTGGTTTTGTTACAGAGGGACACTTTTGCAATAGTGTTGCAATATCTGCCCCCACTAACAAAAGCAGCAAGCAAGCATTTCCAGCCTCCGGGGGCCAGGCAGTTCTAACCCCAGGGGCTGGTCTGAGAAAATTGCCATAGCTGCCTTGGATTCCCACTCCAGCCCTGTTGGAGAGTAGTGCTTCCATGCAATATGCACTGTTGGTAAGCATATAAAGAACTATTTCTCAAAGATTTGTTTCTGATAGTGAATAAACTATATTTGAATACAAGAGCTATCAGCACTACAATGTCCACATTTCTTAATCTTTGTGCAAATAAAGAACACAATTTCATGGTACCAGCATACCCTGTATTTGCTAGAGTGAACGCGTGGTGCTTCTTTGATTTGATTACTTGTCCCTTACACAAATGTCTCATACATTTTACAGGCAGCTGCCTCAGCTGGAGATGGATACGGCGGTAAAACATCTCCACACACTCCCAATGAGAAGTTTTATGGAGTCACTGTATACAAAGCACTGAAGGTAAGCTATAAAGTTCACATTGGGGCTTATTACACACCCACGGGTGTGTGATGGGACCTAGTGTAGTTAAAATGGCTTTTTAATATTTTTGGCTTATTCCAACACCAAAAATGCCTTTTCAAGCTTTTTGCTTAGTTTGGCTGCTTCATATTTCTTGAACTGCCCTAAACACTTAAAACGAGAGTCATTGATGAAGGTAAGTGACATTAAAAGAAAGGAGATTCAGCGTTAAAAGTGTAGTTTCCTTATACACCATTCATCATGTCTCAGTGGGACCTCAATCTGGTTCTCACATTTCCAGTGTGTTCACCATTCAAGCCTCAACACAATTGCCCTGTTGGGCTCTTGACAATAAAAACTGCATTTTTAGTTGTCATAACATGGGCCAGGAAGGTCAGAGAATTGCAGGCCCTCTCTGTACCCTTTTGTATACAACCTTCTTCCTGTACAAGCTAGTTCTCCAGACACGTGCCTCTTTTCTTCCAAAGGTTGTCACTCGCTTACATGTAGGCCAGAGAATGACCCTGCCTACCTTCTTTGCTCCACCTCATCCCTCCAAAGAGGAGGAGGGACTCCACCATCTGGTCCCAAAAAGAGTGTTGTCGTTGTACCTTGATTTCACAAAAGAGTTCTGGTGGATCATTACCTCTTCGGGGGCTATGTCAGAGGCAAAAAAGGGAAAGCTGTGCAGAAGTGAACCATCCTGCAATGGATTGTTCTTTGCATTAAAACCTGCCACGCATTGGCCGAGATACAGCCCCCTGAGGGCTTGCTAGCTCATTCTTCCAGAACCAAGGCTGCGAGCTCTGGCTTGGGGATATTCAGAGGTAAGGAATCAGTGGCCACAAAGAGAATCTACTTGATAAGGCGTTACTTAAAAGATTAGTAACTCTTGCTACAAGTTGATGTAAAAACAAGTGTACCCCATTTGCCTCTCGAGTTCCTTTGGAGAACCTCTATGCTGTTTCTCATTCATAGGTATGCTTCTTTGTGGTTGTGACAGCCCGGAACAGTGATTACCCATACTTCTGCTGCTTCGGAGAAGGTTAAATTCCAATCTATAAAAAGGGTTAATAAAATGTCTCCTTTCACCTCTAGTGTGTGAATGTGGGTGCAATGCTAGCAGGGACTCTCATTCTGATTCAAACAAGCCATGCATATGGGCTAGGAATTGTGGCTGCCCTGAATTGAGGGAAGCCAGCTGCCATTGTGTTGCTCACTTGAACCTGTGCAAATCTTGACCAAGCAATAAGTGCATGAGTCATGGATTTTACATACATCTTCCCTTGGCCTAAATTGCTCTGAATGGCAATGTCTAATTTTCTTAGCAGAGAATATTAATCTTTCCTCCTTTGCCTTGCTTGATGTTGGTATTACATCTCACTGTGACCGACCTGTGTAGTGGCAATAATGGCCCACGGGATTTTTGTAACAGATTTTGCCGTGCAATGCTATGATGCAACATCACATTAATGGCTTATTGAATTTGTTTCTAAACTTATGAAGCCAACTCCTGTGTTGGATGTCCATGCCACCCGCTGTTTTAACCAAAGCTTTTTGAACCTTTTGCCCTATTGATGTTAAAGTATAGATTTAGAAGGTTAGGTTCTTAGTAAGCAAGTTGCACGCTCTGGTGCTATGAGCTTGCTACAGTTTTTAATAGAAACAAAGTTGTGCTCAACACGCATCAAACTTTCCTCTCAAAGGTTTTCTTGGATTAGCAGAAACCTGAAGAGAGAGTGTGTGCCTCCTTCCATCTGCCACAGATCTTTGGTACTGATATGACCAACCTTACTGTGGTTTGTCAGATGTTGTAACCAGACAAGACAAATGACCTCCAGGTCTGAGGGCAGAGGTTTTGTGGGCAGAGGTGGCCTGTCTCCTGAAAAGGACATCTTCGTGACCTCGGTTTCTCGCTGGGTGGTTCATTGTATTTTTTGAGCTCTACAAATATGTTGATCTATCTCGTCATCAGACATCCATGCACAACATATGGGGACGATCAACCGTATGGTATATCAAACACACAAAATGTAATGGGAAGATTGCTTGCAATTTCTCTAATCACTCTGGGGTAGCATTTCAACCCATTGTGCTTTTGCCCACTAACCAACTCCGTATCGACCCAGCCATATGCAAATCAGTCTTGACCCTCCACCAATAGGAGCAATCCAGCCCAAACTGCCAGGCCAGGGTCCCTCTAACGGGAACACAAGCAATCCAAGACTGGTTTTGCCCTGATTGGGGCTTGTAAATCTGGTGTAGCTTTGTTCCAGTGGCACAATAAACACAGGACCCATGTCTGGGCATACTCTTGCAACAAACGCACAACATGTGTTAGGAGGAATGTTTGTAATTTGTCTAACCACTGGCAATCACTGGGGTAGCATTCCAACCCCTCATTCTTTTGCTCACAATGCCACCTCAGTTTGGACCCAGCCATATGCAAATCAGTCATGATTTGCATATGCTGCCTCTAGTAAAAATGTTAATTCTCTTTATTCATCATATAAGCCTTGAGGAAAGGGGTAGGCCAACCAGCAACTATGCCTTCCTGTATCCCTGCTATAGGCAGAGTAAAGCAGACTGATGTTTTAGAGCTATCATGCACATATGGGGCAGGTCCTGTTGCGCTCATGTGCCTGCCCCCAAAAGTGTGACCTTTTGCTGTGCATGGAATGTTCACCTTGCTTTGACTTGGCTTAGACATTTCATAAGTCCAGGGAACTTAAAGAGATATATGGGCAAGAGTTACTACTACTGTGAATAGTCCTTTGTGTGCATTCAATTTCATATCAGGTATACTTTCTTTGACCTTAAAATCTGATAGAGACATCTAGCCGCAGATTCCTTATCTTAAAATTCTCCCTTGCGCCAGACAGGATCCGCAAATCTTTTACAGCAGTACCTCTGCGCGCTGGTAGAGGGCGTCGAGGGATTCCATAGCGACGTTGTTCTCCTTTCTTGTTTTGAACAAGGGTCTGCCCCAAATTAATTCAGAATTGCCTTTTAGCTAGGAGAAGTAGTGCTATCTGCGGTGAAAGTGTAAGGAGCAGGTCAGTCATGGTTTAGATACCTGCAACTATTTTTTGCCGAAATGTGGTAATTTTTCGGGCATGACCAGGCCGGGTAAAGGAAGTATGCCTCCAGGAAGGGACTCCTGGAGTCCTCCCTCAGGTTGTATCAGTTTGTTTTTTGAGGTCGCTGGAGTGCGATACAGGGCTCCCAACTGGGTGCACCATATAAGCGTACTTTGACCAAGAAAATAAACAATTATGTAAACGTCACCTTTTCAGTTTTCATGTATAGAGCATGCGCCAATCAATAAGCGAGTGTGTATATTTCTGCACACTCCACCCACAAGGCTATGTTATGTTACAGTTATTTATACAGCGCACGACTCACCCCTTAAAGGGTATCTCAGCGCAGAAGCCTTCCGACAATGGCAGATGTCTCAGAGAATTCCCTAAATCAATTCAGTTTTGAGTAGCTTCCTGACTTTGAGATGATTCAGGCAGAGACGTATGTGAACCGGAAGGGCAATACAGTGAAAGATGGCCAGATAAGAGAACGCTCTACCCCCAGAGCATGACTTTTTATCCGAGGGATTGTAAGCAATATTTTGTCTCTTGATTATGTCTCGGGAGGGAGGCTGGTGTTGATGATGTGGTAACTGAAGGTGGGGCGGGAGAGAAAAGTGGGTCATAGTGAGAATGGGCCAGAGAAGATGCTGAGAACAATAAGATGGTGGCAAATCACACTTGAGCTAATTGATTGTAGTTAATGTAACAACGGGCATCACTGACTCGATTCCGTTTTTATGTTTAAATAATGAGTTAGTGCTTTAGTTTGAATTTAGACTCCAAAAGTGGTGGCGCATAAAAGGTTCATTTAATACCTACAATTTTTGTATTGAGTGTACGTCGTCTTATGGTGCAAAACTGGTCTAAAGCCGTTAGATAACAGAATTATATAGAACATGGTAAATCTGTAACAGATTCATGTTGAACAGACACGTAGACACAGGTACCAGCACTCACACCTTCAAATTGGCAACATAAAGAATTGCAAAACATCTGCTTCTCCCCCCCTTAAAAGGGCTGCCTCTCAGAATGTCAGTGGTGCCACAGCGGAATGCAGAAGTGAAGTCAGAGCAATAAGTAAATGTGTCTTTAAATTGTGTGTTTAAGTTGTCACATGTTCATGATTCAAAGCCAGAGGTGAATTGTTTGGCTGCCTTATTCTACTAACTTGGGGGTTGGTGATTATTCTTATTTTTCTGACTGCAAAGTGAGGAGTATTTCAAGTGAATTATGTGACAATGTGGGATGTTGTGTTTATTTTAATACCCAACAAAATGTAAATACCTGTAAATGAACGGTATGCATCCAGCAGTTAGGAAAGCAAACATTAGGCACTTTTTTTTAATTCTGAAGTGTGCTGGAAACAGATATTTTAATAGGATCAAAACAAATCGACACACTTACTTGGTGATGCCCAAATGATAAATATTCACATATGTCAGATTTCCACACATTATCATTTGTTTGCTGTATAGTTTTTATCAGAAAAGCTATATGTCTGTGCAAATTTAGTGGCCATATCAGTAGGAAAATGTCCTTTCTGTGAATGACCGTGTGCTTCCACACAATACATTAGCCTTATGTGCATTAAAGGTAGGTGGATCGCGAAATGTTGTTGTTATAAAAAGTGGGCAGTGGTTTTAAAAAGTTTGGGAGCCACTGCAGTAGTGCTCTTTTTCGCTGCTGAAAGCTCTCATAAAAAGACAGACATTTTGAAGAGCGGTGAACCTCCAGCACCAACCACGATTCCAGCAGACATCGGTACACTAAAGGACCCGTCTTTCTGAACTGTAAATTAACAGCTTCTCCACACACAGTGCACGCTTGCTGCTAACTGTCACACAGGAAGTTGTGGCACAACAGATGGTTAGGAATGCCACAGGCAATACCTCCAGTGATCCAGCTCAAAGAAAGATAAAAATTGGCAAAGCCAATAGGTCTCAGCAATGGCTAAGCTATGAGCTTTTGGCTTTGTTAATGGGAATGGTTTTTAGCCGTATGTTGACACCTTTAGGCTTTGCCAGCAGTAGCAGCTTCTCTTCTAAGGTGGATTTTTTTTTGTTTACCCCCTCTCCCTATTCCCCGCCCACTGCTGCTTCCGAGGAGCAGCCTTCACTCCGTGTTTATTTGTGCCAGTGTAGGGCAGGGAAGAACTGTATTTATCCTTTGCCATTTGCTTGGCTAAAGCTTACAATGTAGCTATACAGCAGGACAAAAGATTGTTTCTGTCGTATTTGAATTCCTTCTTTTGGTATGAATTTGTTTATTAAAAATTAAAACGTTAGCATGTATCTAGAAACTGTGTTAAACCACAGGCTTTGAATACGGTTGCTGACTGCCCACCGAAGTTGTGAAGGGTCCAAAAAAAGAGAAGCGGCTGCTGTGTCTCTAAGCTGCTATCATGTCTTCTGGCCCCTGTGCCCAAATACATCCATTGAAACGGCTCCGCCTCTGGCACGTGTGTTGCCCTTTTCGAAAGCGCTTGAACCCTCCCCCAACACACATTTAAGCACTGCTTCCCATTACTTTTTTACTGTGGGATTTTATATAGCGCAGACCACGTCTTTGTCGACTACACAGCAGAGCATACATAGAATCACATGTAAACAAAATGTGTGCTGGTCAACTTTCAACAACAATGAGAATGTAAAGGCAAATGGAGAATATAAAAATATACTTTCACTGCCTGTTGACTACATCCCACTGCTGAGCCCCTAACAGGGCAATTAATGTATCTGATTTCTGAGCATCCTTGATAGAGACCAGTGTTTAGTAGGTAGTCTTGTTTGTACTCAGTCATTTGAGATGTCACGTTAGGTTGCCCAATTTTGAAAAAATGGGGACACTTCCCCAACATAAATGGAGGACTAATATCACATCGACATGGGGCGGAAAGATGTAAACGACAGGGCTCACCAAAATGGAATTTAGTGAAATGTGTCGGGACAGGTGACGACAATCCGAGACTGCGACTGTTAGCCTGATTACTCTATACCACGTGATATCTCCAATGAAAGTATGAATATTCTGCATTCTGTTTTTATGGTGATCCCTGGTTAAAGAAACATCTTGATGATGAAAAAAACCAAGGCCTCAGTCTGAGATTTCAGCTCAGTGGAAACGCAATGAAACAACATAAAGCTGTTTCTTGTTGACAAACTTGGGGCTTGAGTTTCAAAGGTTGGGATATGGACGTTAGTGGGATGGGGAGCGCACAATGTCTTTAGGGGTAGCTCCAGTCCGCCGACGGGGCATGGGCTCGTTACCCTAGCCCCATTTATGTGCTTTGATATTTACAGGAGTGAGAAATGACAGAGTGCGGTATGAAGCTCTATGTAAGAGAACAAGGTATTTGGCATTTTGTTCTCCTCAGTATTCCTTTTTGTTCTTTAGGTAGAGCTTTGATTTTTTTCCCTCTGGGGGTCTCTATCCTAGCACGGGGACACACTATTGGGTGTAACCAAGCGCTTTATAAATGGAATTTTATGTATTATTTTTATTGTGGGATCGCGAAAATATGTGGGCAGTATCAGAAGGCTCTGTTAGGTGTTGGACTGCCTGTCCGCAGTGGTTAGGAACTTAAGGAGTGGGGTTTAAAGGGCTAAATAAAACGGTTTGTCTTTATTATCACTGGGGCTCTAGACAAGGTGTGGGCGGTAAGAGCAATACTGTAATGTCTTGTTATTTATAGTGCTTAGAGAACAAAAGTGTACTTTGACGTGCTATATACACACAGTTTATCATTATTAATGCTGGGGTGGCTCTGGTGTGTGGGATATGTGGGTAGTAAGAGAAGGCTGCGCTTTAATGTGATGTGCTATTATTTACAGAGCTTAGAGACTGCACAGGTGCGGTTGAAGTGCTATATGAAACCCGGTTACTGGGTGGTGTCCTGGGACAGTGAGCCATTGGTTTCCAGTCGTGCTGTTCTGAGGAGCAGTCGCTGCTTCTTCCATGTCCTTGTACATACTCTGAGACATCACTGGACGGTATGGAAATTCACCACTTACAACCTTGGTGAATGATTCCCAAATGTTGATCTGCAGCCAGATATATGAGCACCATACAGTGCACCCAATAATACAAATAATAAGCACAAATTCTTTTTTAACAGAAGACCAAAATCCATCCAGGCTCATGTGGAGTGCTCTGGGAACCTTTGTAGTGAAAAAAAGGCAAGGTAGGGTCCAGTGTTTCCCTGTCTGTGATCGTTGTGTCTTCATATACTACTCCTCTGCCACGGCGAGAGCGGAGAAAATCAGATTGAAATACAGGCATCGGACAAATAGGAGTGGAGAAAATTAGTGCAAAGAAAATGAGTGAGAACATAAGGGGAAATTAGGAATAGTAAGAAAGTAAAGGCTAGTGAGAACATAACAGTAAGAAAATAATGGAAAGTCAGAGATTGCCAAAGAGAAAGTGAGAGCGAGACAATAGCAGGTAGTAGGGGAGTAAGAATGTAACGCAAAGTGAGAAAGTAATGGACAGTAAGAGTGAGAGTAAAGGAGAGAAAGTGAGTGTGAGAAAATAATGGGTAGTAATACAGTCACATGGAGTAATGAAGTGAGAAAGTAATATTATGAGGACTCCGATTGGAGCCAAATGGGTGAAGCAAAGAGCTGACGAATGGACTGATGAGAGAGATTTCTCGTTCACCACGGCGAGATTCACCTTGACGGAGAAGATGAGTGCGGCGAAGCCGAGGCTGTAAAAGTTATAGAGCATGGTATTGATGAGACATCAGAGCATGTAGTCTTTGGGTGGTGGGGCAGTGGTCACCGTTAGCAGCACAGTGTCTGCTTGGCAAGAGCTCATCATGAGGCACGCCTGCAAGACATAAGATGAAGTAGATGCCCCCGCTTCAGGGGGCCCCTGGTAAGGCAGCGGCGGGTCTTGACACTTCCGGTGGTGTTCGAAATTCATGGGCATGCCAATAAAGCACTTCTCTGCAGAAGTTGCTTTCTGGTATAGCTCGAAGTTTGAAGCAGCCATGTCTGGACAACTTGAGTAAGGCTTGTGCCTTCACTGAGAGCAGCAGCCCCCTCCTGCTCTCAGATGAGGAGCGTGGGCTCAGCACAAGCAGGCAGAGGGGACGCATGTTCCGGAAATGATTACAGGTCTTGGCCGACAACCCCTCGAGGGAGTGAACCCCCAAACATTGGCCTCAGTCTGCCACCCCTACCACAGGAAGGGGAGCCTCCGCCCCCACCACAAGTGGAAAGCAAGAGGCCAAGGGGAACAAAATTCCCAGGTAAGGAGTGACTCGCAGGCACAGCTTTTCTTCCCCCGACCCTTCAAGAGACCGGCTGAGCTCCCCCTGTTCAAGATACTCTCCTGAAGGAAGAAAGGACAGAGAAAAGAAGCACAGCAGTACTTCTGCTCAAAAGCAAATTGGCATAAATACATTGCGTGGTGAGTCCTGCATCCATGGAATGTCCTGCCCGATGCACACACTTTAAAAACAGTAGTCCCGAAACAATATAGGAAAATGACTGCTGCTTATGTTTTTCAGCAGTGGGCCGGTGCTCTCAGGCAGGGCTAAACACCGAAAGAGACATGATTTATCCATGCCCTTGACAAATGGAGAGCAGGCAAAATGGAGCGACTATGGTGCAAGCAAATGTTAGGCCTATGGGCGAGCTGAAGCCCACAACAGTAGATACAGCATGTCTCCGTTCCAGACAACGCATGCGCGCCATCTAGAGCTGAGACCTAAAAAAGGAATACCACCAGATGAGTACACCCACAAAGGTTATGAGGGTGAGACTGGCAACAGTGGCAAGCAACTCTGTTTCATCAAGCAGTAAAAACTCATCATTGCACATGAGAAATGGCCCAGCTCAGTGTTGGTGTTGTCAGGGAATATGTCCCTTATTTGAACCTTCGTATTCTTTCGACGGTCTTTTCATTGTGTCTGTGTGCCGTTCTTTTTTTAGTTTGTGTTGAGGAGATATTCCATGCCTTTTAACTTTAAACCGGTGTTTGTGCAGAAGACTGGAGACTGTGAGCCTGTGTCTTACTTGGTGATGAATGTGATGTTGCAGATGTATCCATTAAGGTGCGCAATTTACTTGGTTATTGCAGTCATATGTTTGCATGTTCATCTATGACTTGTATGACAAATTATATCTGCTTTGCTTGGAATAGATTTTCTATTGGCAAGTTTCTCTGTCACTTCTGCCGTTGTAATTTTAAATCATTTTTATATTGAATGAATTGCTATTTGTAAAATGTGATTTTCCTGAAATCTAGATCTACTTGATATGAGGAAACACATTTGTTATGTAAGTTAGATGTTTTTTATCTAACTTTGATTAATTAATACCAATTCTTACTTTATAAGGTCAGCAGGGTGAGGAAAGACAGTTTGGGTAGTTGAAGACTGATTAGGGACCCTTTTGTACTGTTTGTTTGATGCATTGTTCACTTTCCATGTGAAATTACAATGAATTTTATTTTTGAATGGTAGATTCTTTAATAATATTTGACAAATATGGCTCTCCTTGACCAGTCTATACTTCGAGGAGGAAAATCCAGTAAAAGGGTTGCCCATCTCCAGGTGAGATAGCAACGGCTCGATATGTCATAAGCTTAAGAGTCTGATAATGTCTAATTTTCTGAAAAAGTACTTTATATGATAGAGATTTCTAGCTGCAGATTCCTTACCTTTAAATTTCCCTGGTGTCAGACTGGATCCGGAAGCTTTTCCCGAGCAATACCACTGCGCACCAATAGGTGGTGTTAAACGGCTCCCTGTCAGTCGTCGGCGTCGCGGTGCCTATATAGGCGCCATGCAGACACTAGCATCAGTTCTGTTCTTTCCGTGCCAGCCAGCCCTGAGCCAGAAAAGAGCTACCCCTCTATCTTTTTTATCACAGCAATTTTGCGACGTTTTGACAACTGTTTTTTGAGGCTTCTTCCTGGTGTGTCGAAGATGTCGTCACATAGGACAGGTTCCAAGCCCTGCGGAGCCTGTCACCAGGCAATATCAGTGACTGATCTGCACCTTGACTGTCTGTGGTGCCTGGAGCAGGACCAGCACACCAAGTCAAAATCTAATTGCCGGGCAATTGTGCCGAAGGTTTGAGGGAGAGGTCCGTGGAGCTGCTAGCAGCCCGGCAAGCAACTCACTGGTAGTCAAAGTCCCAGTCGAGAGGAAGGTCCCTGGATCGTTCATGGAGTCCGAAGTCCTCTTCGTTCCATTTGAGATCGTTAGGATATTCAGGAGGCACAAGAAGAAGAGTAAGAAGTCGAAGCACTCTTCCACCTCTCCTCGTCCGTTGGCCGATGCGACGAAGAAGCATCTGCATCTGAGGCCGGGTTTTTCGGAGCTTATGCTATGGTCAGCTCAGCACCTCCCTGAATGTCCGGGAACTGAAGTGACCGCCGCCCAACTTGAAAGATTTATGAGGGCCTGCATCTCATATTTGGACGGCCCGACCCTGTCTAGGACCCTTCAGCCCCCGTAGACCCGATAATGGGTCCGTATTGGTGCCGGTTTTACCACTTCAACCTTCCCCGATACGGTCCTAATGCCAATGCGCCCGGGCGTCACCGGCGGCGCCAGCCCCATTGTCATCCCCGAATCCGACATGGAGCTATAACCGCGTCGCCTGACGCCGCAGCAAATGCTGGCAGGACCTTCAGGTCCTAGATTAGAACCTAAGCCATATTGCTATGGGCTAGCCTCGGGGAGGAATGGGAGGGGTCGCTGGACCCTCTAGAATACCAGCCATACGAGCCTCAAATGGACTGGTGTGAGCAACTGGGTGCTGCCAGCCGGCTGAATACCTCTCCAGATCCGGGCATGCTTTCTCCCCCTTCTGTGGCTACGAAGGAGGGAGCTACTCATGCTACAGTGTTGTGCAGAGCAGTTGAGGTCCTTGGCCTTCAGCTGCTTTTGGTGGTTGCCAAGACTAATCTCTTGACTGAGGTGCTGCAACCAGGAGCTCCTCCTCCTCAGAACCCCTACATGCATTCAATGAGGCCCTTATCCTTCTAGGAACCTGGTCCAAACCCAGCCCTGGGGCTCCTGTGAATAGGATGATTGCCCGTCGCCACCGCCCCACTCCTGGGGACCCAAACGTCCTCACCCAGTGCCCTACCTTGGAGAGCTTGGTGGTCCAAGCTTCCACATACAAGGGTGCATTCCCTACCGCATTCCCGAACAGGAAATCCAAGAAGCTGGACTCTTTGGGTAAGAAAATGTTTTCTTCCGCCAGCCTGGCATTATGGTCTGTGAATACCGCATGCCTATTGGGCTGCTATTCCCACATGCTGTGGAATACAATTGCACAAGTGCTGCCGCAGGTCCCGGAGGAGGCACGGGCCATCTTTTCTAGAGTCGTTACATGCAGGAGAGATGCAGCAAGTGCACGATCCGTTGTTCTTTGGACAAACTTGATGGGCAGAGCGGTTTCTTTGATGGTGGGCCTGAGGCGCCATGCCTGGCTGAGAACGACTGGCTTCTGAGGGGATGTCCAAGCTTCACTTATGGACATGCCCTTCGATGGCACTCATCTGTATGTAGGCAAGACAGACTCTGCGCTGGAGCGCTTTAGGACTGGTGGGCTATGGCTAAGTCCTTGGGCGTCCCGGCTGCCCCATGTCATCCCCAGGCCACATTTTGCGGCTTCAGGCGGAGTTTTCAACTGTGCCAACCCTATCCCAAGAGGAAGCTGCGATTCTCACCGGCCTCGTGGGTGGGGTAGCCAGCAGATATAGATTCTACCAGATAAAGCGTTACCGAAGGTAAGTAACTTGAAACAATATGCTCTGCCTTCATTAGGGTGACCTTTACAATTAAAACATTTTGGCTTTCGATACCTTAGACTTTTTGTATATTTAAGGCCCCAGAGAGCCAGTACATCTTAACAGTTGATGGGAAATGCTGCATTCCTGCCATACTTTGTGGTTTTAATATACTAAATTTTGACATTTCCTGATAAAGGCGGATTAGGAGGGAGGGGGATAAAGTGCCTCCTATCTCCCAGGAAGCTCCACCTGGTAGCAAAAATTGCAATAAGGAGAACGTGTTCATTGCTAACTTTCTTTCTGGATCACTTCATTTTGTTTACTTGAGTTACTCTACATCTCAACTGCCTAATTTCTAAGGGAGGACTTCATAACGGAGACTCCAGATATGGAAACTCTTATGGAGAAGATGTTTGTATGCAATGCAACTTATCCAGAGACCAGATTATATGTCACGTCTGCTGTCTGTAGATTTCAGCCTTGATTTAGGTGTTTTGAGACTTCACCAACAAAAGTGAAGGCTTACATTTTAGTACACTAAATGAAGAGTTCATTAGAGGCATGTTAGCTTATGCTTAGCTAAGTGAATAACTGGTATATCTGGTTCTAGGGCCTGAATGGCTTTTAGTTGCATTAATGGCTGTTAAATTATGATTAACACTTTTGCTTTTAGTTGGGCCAGGAAAGAAGAGTTCCTATGAAGAGTGCACTTCTTTACTACAATGCCACGGATAAAGTGAGGAGAGTGCTTGAATCATATTTCCGCTTGGACACCCCACTGTACTTCTCATACTCTCATCTTGTCTGCCGGACTTCCATAGAAGGTAAGGTATTTAATTATGTCTTTAAAGACACAACTATGTAAAGAATCCTAGCCTGTTTACCATAATTACTTCTTTATCCATTTCACTGCTACAAAACTAACTTGTATTTATTCACACTGGGTTTTGCCTTCGGTGTCGGTTTCTGGTAGTTTGAACTACTCAAAACCCATATCACGTGCTTTGGTAGTTTCTATCCTATGAAATCATTTCCTGTCTTCATAGAGATTAAAACACATTCCTGGTGAGGATGCCTTTAACAAAAGCAGCACTGTGAGATGAGAATTAGACTTTCTCGACTGTGCGGAAAGTGCATTCTCTTGGGTTGATCGAGTTCCCTGGACTATCATGGACTCTGCAGCATGTTGCTGCTTTTAATAACACAGATTTGCAAGTTTCCTCTAGCTTTTCCTGGTGGGCCTTTTGGTTTCACGGGCCTCCTTGGAGCCTCCAGCTGATCTTCCTGGGACAGGCGCTTCCTGTGTACCATTTGACATGAACAATGTTAGCTATTTCCCATGCCCTAGGCCCCTTCTCCAGGTCTTATGCTGGCACCATTTACAGTGCTAACACAGACCAGGTTACGGAAGACCAGAAAAGACTAGGTTACAGAATCTGGCAGTGCCAACTCCACATCTGTCATTGACACCAACCCCTGATTCGGAACCACCTTCAGCTAGAGACCACCAAATGTTAACGTACATGATTACCAAGGGAAATGCCAGTGATAAGACCTCCCAAACGTCTGTTCCAGCAGCACTACTTCCTCAGGATAACAGGATATTTTCGGGTTGGGCATTTAAGGTCTCTATCATGTCCCACTAGATGAGCATGACTCTAAGGAGGCAGATCATTTGCTTCCTCATGATACAGATGCTAATCTTTATCTCGCTCTACAAAATGCCATTGACTTTGATATCTCTTCTGAGTCTGCCATGGATTCACCCCTAGGGCCTTCTGCTAAGGAAAGTGCCTCATTTACAGTAGCGCTTTGTGGCCCTTGCATGGGTCCTGGAATTACTTCTGTTGTCACAAAAGACTAAGGCTACCATCGTCATTGAAATTTTGCAGCCTGGGCCGTTAAAATTCTGAGCACTTCTTGCCTTTAATGATACCCTAACTGACTTGCTCCTGAATGATTGGTCAAAACAATTTCCGCTCTGCTTCCATGAGTAAGGCAAATCCTAATTGTTCACTACCTCTCACCGTACTTTCTGATCCTCAAGAATCCTGTGGCAACAAGACTGATTCTAGACCCCAGACTCTTAAATTCCTTTCTCAAGTAGAAGTTCAAAATTGTAACACTTGATCAGGTATTGCAGGCCTTTGATTCCGAAGACTGGATGGTGTCCCTGGACCCACAGGACACATACATCCATGTCCTGGTCCTGAGGAAGTACCTCCACTTTGGTCTGTGGGGTCAGACTTTTCCCAATTCACCCTACTTCTTTTTGGATGTGAATCAGCCTCTCAGGTCTTTTCAATTGTCATGTTATTGGTTGTGGCACATATTTCTAGATTGTAGGTACTCTTTTTCATGCACCTTGACAGCTGGCTGCTCTCTCTACCTAGTGTCGGGCCACCTGTAGACAGTGATGTTATTGCTCTCCACCCTGGGTTCTTCACCACCTAGTCCAGATCTCTTCTCCTGCCACTGCAGAGGATTCATTTTATCGGGGCTGTTCTAGATACATTAACCCTAATGAGTCTGGGACCTTCATGCTATTATTCTATTGTTTCGCACAAGATCTTGTGGTCCAGCTTTGATGTGTGATGTTCCTGAGGGTGCTTGGGGTTATGTCATCCTTCAACCTGTTGGCGCCTCACACCTGTTGGCATATGCAGGCTCTTTTGTGGAATATCTGGGTTGCTTGGGTCCTATCTCTACTGATTCCTTTCAGGCAGATTCTGCATCTTGGATAAGACATCTGCGGACCTTTGGTGGTGGATTAGAAATGCCAATCTGATGTGCCCTAAGCCATTTTCATTGTCCCCTTGTAAACTCAGTGTAGTGCTGACGGACACTGCATCAAGAGACGAGATCTTGTTCATCTCTCTGTAATCTCTGTGCTCACAAAAATACCTCTCTTTTCTTTTAAAGAGGCAATCCAGTGCATGATGTCACTATAGAGCTCAAAACCTCAGCTGACCTCATCAAACGAGGCAACGGTCTAGAAGGCCTATGTTGATTGTTAGTGATTCCTAAGCGGGCTAAGAGAACTATGGTTCTTTTGTTTTTTGGATAGCCCATTTAAACCATCACTTTGACACTGAAAATAGGGAGTACCCTCCGAGTGGAAGAGATATATACGATGTGACTTTTCAGTTTGTACCCTTATTTTAAAAAGTTGCTCTTGCTTTTCTGTGAGTGATAATACATGTTATTGTTGTTTAGTGCTCACTCAAGTAACAGTAGGCTTCAGAGCACTATTAAAACAGAGCATGAGCTCAAATATCAGAGATCCCTGGATGTAAACCTAAGGAAATGCACCATAGAGCACACTTTTTGTGAATCACATATACATGCTTTTGACATGACACACCTTTAGTTGTATTAAGTTGAGGATGTCCGTAAAGAATGGAGGCATACCTTGTTAACCCAGTTTTTTAATTTCTTAGTCTGTCTTTCATTACATTACCAGCTGCGGCCCATGCAGGTAAGAGCGGTGGGGGGTGGGGAATTTCGACAGACGATGACGAGGGGAAATTAATTATTTATTTAGTTTTCCCTCATCATTGTCCGTCGAAATCCCCCCTCACCCGGACCCACCGGTCTTACCTGCACGGGCCGCGGCTGTACATTACACTATAACCTACCCACTGCCTGGTTAAGAGTGGGTAGGTTTTTGTCACCCAGTTTTTCTGTGTGTGGAAGAACCATTCCCAAACCTCATTAGACTTGGGCAGCAGCTAAGTCTCATTTCCCTTTTTTTTGGCAGGAGAGCATACAATTTTCCCACCCCTGCCAGAATAAAAACCTTCCCGATGCCTCTCCCTCATTCTTCCCCACACCCCTCATACCCCCCCAATCAGTCTCCCCACTCACAGGTTCACATAAGCATTTGCCAGTTCCTCACAATTAGGAATTCCCTGTAGTTTATGACTGGTATACCCAGTCCCACATGGTTATTTCCCATTCCTTAGTGTTTTACTCATAAATGCATGGTACTGGTGCTGATTTACCACACAGTAACAGTAAAACAGTATGCAATTTTACTGTTACCACAGTAAACTTCAACTTGTAATCAGGCCCATTAACTATGTAAATACTACGAGATCCATATATATACAAATAATGGCATAACTTGTGAAATCAGCCTTTGTATAGCTGATGTCTATTTTTATTGCGTGGCAAGTACAACAACCTACATTTAATAGCATTTGTTTGCTGTGTTCTGTGTGTTGGAACTTGGTCTTTGGGTGGCTATAGGAAATAAATAATGAGTGGGTTGTGCAGGAGACGTTCCCAAGTCTTTTCGATTGGAAATAGAGCCCAAAACTAAGCACAGGTCACACATGGCATCTGGCCTCATTATAGCTCATATGACATGGCATGGCACCTACCAATAATTTAGTGCACCTGGCTCCCATGTCCATTGCAGCCAGGTTCACAGGACTGTTGGTAGGGTCCACCTACCATTTACTAAAGCAGATATCATGGAGCCAGGATTGTGCAGAGCAGGAAAGTTGCCAGTTTGCATGTGTATGAGATTTCTATGTTTGTAATGTATCTGAGTGCTATTTCCAGGTCTGATATGTGACCCTGTGTGTGGCACTTCAGAAAAAAGCTGAGCCAAATGTCTACATTTGTTTCAATATAATTATTTTCACTTGCTTTATAATTGTGCATACACCAGATAATCTGGGGTCCTGCTTATCCAATGCATACACTCTGCTCAACTGCCTATTACACATACAGGATAATGGTACTATGAGACTATTCTGGATGAGAGAATCACATTTCCCACCCACTCTACACCTACAGGGTTAGCACCTGTGCTGAATACATACAGAGGCGATCTTGTGTCTTCCTGCTCTTACCAGTGTCTCTTCCTCCGCTGTCTCTAATGTTACTTTTGCTCCTCCTTTTTCTAATGTATCCCTTATCCCATTACTTGTCCTGCATTTCTCATTATTTTTCTCCTACTGCCAGTGCCATGGTCTCTTATCCATAGGCCTCATGCCAACTATTCTGACACAGACATTTACTAATAAATGCTGCTGATGCACTCCAATTTTTAGGCCCAGCCTACTGGCAGCATCAGCTGTCTGCAAAAGATACATTGTGTGCTTGCCAAGAACTTATAGTAACTTTAGAGCCGCCCAAGGTTACAATTGGTTAGCATTATTGTCACTCTCATTTTCTTTCTTCTTATTCGAAGGTTTCCTTCCTCCTCTTGTGGTTTTCCCACCCCTGGAGCACAGCCTCTTTAGCATCACTCTGACTGTATGGCTTGTATCTTCCTTTTGCTCAGTTTTTGGAAACTACTTTTCTTTTTCTTTAAGCACTCACATGAGAGTGCATGTGCTCTCTTCTGCTGTCCTTCGCGTGCTGTTTCAACCTCCACATACCTGGCAATCGCACACTCCTTGTTGTCGCACCCCAGTCTCTCTCTCATGCCACCTGTTATCTTTACATTTTCTTTTTCTTTTGTGAAGTCACCTCTTCCCCTCATCACAACCTGAGCGCCGCCAGGGATCCTAAGAAAAATGCCTAGTGCCCTGCTGACACACTGAGGCAATACTGTGATTACCTCGCAGTGTGGGTCTGTAGTGGGGCTCACAGGCATCTAAAGGCCTGAGCCGACTGCTGCTGTTTTGGAAGCGACTGCTTCATGTGCCTCCTCCCTCAGTCCCTGTCTCCACGAGGTCCAAGAATGATGCTGTAGCCTGCTGTTTTTTGATCTCACTCTTTCTCCTTCACAAACAGCAGGCATGAGCTTGCCCAGAAAGGCATCCGAGCCCAATAAAGTGTGAAGAGCCCTCTGTCTTGTAGTGGAGCTAGAGGAGCTGCTGCAGGGCTTAGGGATGTGCTGGTAGTTTCACTAAATGACACTACAGCTATCTCCTACTGGGAGCAGCAGGCTGCATTGGTGACAGTAGCACAATAAAATATGTTTAAGCATGCCCCAGCAGTGAAAGAGAAGTCTGCACGAGGGTCCTGGCTCTGCAGAGGTGGTAGCTGTGCCGCAGCACTAAAAGACCCTCATTTGTGTCTGCAGTGCGGTGCTGCATAGAACACATTTCGGTCTCGGCAGCCTTCTATGCCATCAAAGTTGAGAATGGTGCTTCATTTTTAATATAATTGGTCTCTTGTCGCATGACATTTGATTGACGGCTTAGACATTGTAAGATGATAAATATATTGCCCAATATTCCAGTGCATTTAAGATTAACTGAAAACTAAAACTTTTTGATATATCTGGGTCCGTGCAACTTCTATTTAGTAGGTACTGAAGATGCAATACAGGGAGCTGGGTTAAGGCTACGGATGGAATCAAATCTTTCATACATAGGCCCTGCACTGCTGAAAGCTTCCATATTATCTGTGGATTGCATCCTCACTATCCTATATTACAGACTTCTCTAGGGTTTGTCCCCTACACATGGTCTATTTTATTATCTATGCGTTGTATGTACTGCTCTATGCTACAGACGCATGTAGGTAGTGCCATGATGAGAGATTTCATATTACCTATATTTTGTGTATGTACACCTCTGTGACAAAGATCAGCCTCGACCATGCCACTGAGAGGTTTCATATGAGACATGTATTTTGTATTCTGGACTCTATGCTACTGACCATTATAGGCCTCCCACACTGAAATTCCATATTGCGATGAATTGTGGGCTTACAGTTCTGTACAACAGGCCTTCAAGGTCATTATGACCTGTATGTTGTATACTCACTACTGTACTTTACAGACCAGCCACTGGTGAAATAGAAAAGAAGAGCGGCCACAGCTTTGGCAAAAACATTAGGTCTGGCTTCTAACTAAAATGAAAGTGTGACCTATTGGCTTTGCCAGTGCTTGTTCTTTGAAGCACCATTGTTTCTGGAACCCCACCTCCACACACAGGTCTTCTGATGCACCACAGTTTTACATTGCGTCATATTTGCTATTTGAGAAGAGACGCTCCCATGTGCAGTTCCTCATCAATATGTTTGGTACTGAAACAATTCCATATGATATGACAAAAATGACAAATATGAAAACTTCAGAGGGCACTCTTTATACACCTCAGTTCTGATTTCCAACACTGATGATGTTGGGGCATTGCATGGTAGTTTTATAAACCTTTTCCTCATTGGCAAAAGCAGAAATACACACTATCAAACACATAGGTCAATTGGCTAAAGATCACAGACTGAAGGTGTCAAAGGTAGAATATATTGAAACCTATGCTTCATGGGCAGAAATTGGACTTCATACATTGTGGTTGCGGATTTCTTCAAGATGTCACCTGGCTCACCGAGTTGCATTGCTAAATTGAGTTGCACGTCAAAGGGGATCTGAATTACATCCGACAATTCTCCATCAATAGCTTTCTCATCTAATTTGAAGGCTTCCAATTAATTTTCCACCACAAGGAAGGGATTCAACTCTCCGTGATCATGTTGCTGTGCTGCTTGCCCATCTGCCCTGCATGATGCACTGTCTGCGGCCATTAATGTCAGTAACCTATTGCAGGCAGCTAAATGGGAGTCAAATGCACCTTAATTGTTTATTTGAAAAAGAATCTTTGTGGCATATACCATTGATTCTGGTGGCTCGTTCACTTACATAGAAAGTTGGCAGATCAATGCATGTAGCATTGACTTCACTGCACAGAGACCCGTCATTGCCACACGCAGGAAAAAACAAGCATTGGCATAGCCAATAGGTCTCGCTTTTGGGACCTTATAACTAGTTAGTTATTCAGCACAATATCCTTGGTGCAACATCAACTGTTGCATGGCTAAACACTTATAAGGTCCCAAAGGCGAGACCTATTGGCTATGCCAATGCTTGTTGAAATTGTTTCTTAGATGGCAGAATTTATTGTTGGTAAAAACAATAAAAGCAGACGCTCTGTACTACTATACAAAGAGTTATCCAATGCAGATTGCATTGGAATGCATATACATTTTAGGCTCTCTTTACTGTCCTTCACCATTCGAGCACGTGCTCTTCTGGGGTTGTGGGGCCAGAGCGTGAGAAAGGAATTAGGGAAGGGGGTTGGGGCGGGCGGTGTTTGGCGCTCTCGTATGGAAGTAGCAGAGGTGATAAAATGTAAATGCATAGTTTGCATTGTGAAATGTCTACCCGTATTTAGGTTCTCATTAGCCATAAAGCGTACATTTTAAACCACTGCAGCATGGAGCTTTTACGGTCACTTGCTAAATTTTTGCGTGCATTTTTGTAATTACGAGAGGATGTGCCAGAGAAATGTAAACAGGTGCCTGTCTCAAAGAAAATCCTTATTTCAGTAGCATGCCCGATCACTAAAAAGCGTAGTTGGAGATAAAAAATAAGCGTGCGCGCCTCGTGCTAAAAGTAAAAAAAAAGAAAAAAAAGTTTGACTAGTAAGAGGCAGCAGGGGGAGGGGAGAGAGAGGGGGCCTGCGCCTATTTCCCTTGCGGGAGCGAACAGGAACCATCTGTCAAAGCTCGCTCCCGCAAGGCAATCGCCAAACGTGCACGCGTTGCCATTGAAAGCAATGCAACGTGTGCACGTTTTTGAGGAAAAAAGTGGATCGATTACAAGAGGTCCTCCCTATGCAGCGCATGCGCGTAGGCGAGACCTAATAAATAGTGGGTTCATTGGTCTTCTCTGATTGACACATAAGCCTTGCACTTCTCTTTCTCAGTCTTGTTTCTTGATAGCTCCTACACCCACCTATCATGCTCACCTCTACCTTCAAGTGGCAGTGTGAAAGTTGATAAATTCACATCTATAAAATCAGTGCACACCAGCCCTCACTCATTCAGATCTTCCAATTTATTCAGTCAATTTAATGGTATTGTATTAGTCTCAACGCTTGCATTTTCCCTCTTTGATCTTTATCTTGTACTTTGGAAGTCTCACATACACACTTTACATTACTCTCCTTTCTCTTTGCAGCTACAAAGCATCTCATCTAAACCTATTTAACCCTTCATCCAAACGTCTTCTTGCGTTGACCCATGCTGCACTTCATACTGCTCCACATATTTTCATTGTGTTACAATTTCAGAGTATCCTCTGCCCCACCGGGTATCCATGTACAATCCACAAATTCCATGGCAACTTCTGGCTCTCCCAAAGAATGTTGATTTCAGGGTAAATCGAAGGCTGGGTACAAGCAGGAACTATTGATTGGATGCTTCATCCAGGAAGGATGACCAGTTGTTTCCAAGAAGTCCTTGGCACCGGGTTTGCTTGTCGTTTGAATTGTGTGAATTGTGTCTGCACTGGTCGGTGATTCATAATACTTTCCCACTATTTGGAGATGGGTGTGAGGTGTGCACAAGTCAACGCAAAAATGTTTTCATGGAAACTCCAGCTGTCCTTGCCCTTGGAATCCTGTTCTCCATCAATACACAGCAAAGTGACATTTAAAGCCGGTGTCGCCTTTAAGATACTCCTGATCGGGAAAGGTCCTTCAGAAGGAAGCCGGAATCCCGCTGTGCCTTTACAGTGCCGGCAAAAGAACAAACGCATCTTTGGTACGCATTTGTTCAGCATGCAAGTCGTTATAACGACTTGCCTTAGGGTGGTGCATTGGTGGAATGGTGTTGGATTTAAAGTCCAACACCTTCCCTATTGTTGCGCAGACTGGAGTTGAAATACTAAATTAACCTATTCCAAAATCCATCACCCCCCTAAGGCAAGTCGTTATAACGACTTGCGTGCTGAACGAATGCGTACTAAAGACGCCTTCATTTTAAAGACGGCGATGTGAAGGCACAGCGTGATTCCGGCTTGCGGAATACCAACACACATTCCGCCTGATCTGGTTGCTCTTGGAAACAGCATCAGAGACGTGAAACAGACCAGTCGTGGACTACCTGCTCTGTAATTTTTTTTAGAATTGATTTTTAGTCACAGAAATGGATGGCACACGTTCCTTAAGTTGGAAATGTATGGAAGATTAAGGACTAACAATAGCTGCAATAAAGTACATGATTTCCTTCTTTTACTGTCCTACATTTAAAGGGGGACTAGTACTTGCAGTGGAGGATTGCCCGCTTGTGCAACTCAAAAACCTGACTAGGTTAAACTCTTAAGTGACCGGGGTTACATTTCTAATGTGCCTCTAACCATTAACACTTGTTGGTGACTACTGTTATAATCTGTTTGTCCTGAGTATTCTCTGAATCTACAGAGCTGTTCTTAAAAAGTTAATGCTGCTGAGATGTCAAAATGTGTGCAATGTTTTATGCACTTTTACACAGAGGCTTTTTTTCTTTCAGATAAGCAAGAAGATAGACAGGATTTAAGCCACCCAGTTCACGTGGATAACTGTATTTTAAATGCTGAGGCCTTGGTCTGTGTAAAGGAGCACCCAGCCTATACGTTTCGGGACTACAGGTAGGTGCAGACTTATTTAATTGGTGTTTCATAGTTAGCCTCTAATCTAATCATATCCGAGAGATTTAATCCCTGCGGAATAGTGTTAGTTACCATATTACATCGCATTTATAGCTCTCAGTTACCAAGTCAGCCTTGAAGAAGGTACCACTGCCCCCCCTCTATTCACTCAATCAGATTAAAGTCGAAATTCTGCTATGCACTTTATGCAAAATCTTTCTTTGGGCTGCCTGAGTGCTACTGTTTTTCCATATTCTTGGCAGAAGACCAATAGCATCTGAAAGTGTAGACTCTCCACTCTCTTTTCTGGTGATTTCCCTGTGCTGTGCCTTCCTAGAAAGAGACCCGACATTCTCTGCATTGAATTTCTAACCACCAAGGATGTTGAGCAAGACTGAAACTGTTTCCATACATAGGCCTGGCCTTCTCCTGGAGGGAGACTCAACACAAGTGGAGATATTTCCTGGGATTTGGCTCAACCAATGGCACCCTAAAGCTACAAGGAAATAAGAGAATATGTTATGTTCCCAGGGAATAGGGGAGTTGTAAAAAGAACTTATCTCAACCTCTGACTGGTAAAGTATTCATTCGGTACAAATCCATCTCTTTCCTTCTTTGTCTTCTGCGTAAGGACTTGTTTTTACTAGCCACCATAGTTTACATACCCAGAAGCTTTAGATTCATGTCTACAAAAGTAACCACTTTTAGTAACATCTTTTATTTCGCCCTTAACAAAGTTATTTCCTCTTGAAAATTCTTCTTTATTATTTAGCAGACAAGATAAGAAAGCGGATACAGTGACAAAAATAATTAAAATCATTATAAAAAAAATCCAAAAATATTACTAAAATTCAACTGGCAAATCTTGTTTCAAAATAAATAACCCTCTTTAAAGACCAAATTGGATAGTTATTTTTGAAGTTGTACATGATATTCCATGGCACTGACAGCCAGGTGACCTTGTCAGTGCCAGGTTTGCCTTTCATAAAGTGAAGCCAATATAAAAACTTGTTTTTAATTTGCATCTTTCATCATGTGTTTGATCAATATTATGTTTCTAAGAAAGTGAGTTCTTACTTATGAAGGATGTGAGTTCTTCTCAAGTAATAAGTCTGCTACCTTCCATGTTCTGGGAACTAAGTACCCCGTTGTAGCGCTTGCCTTTTTCAGGATAGAGAGGCAGAGCAGTTGAAGGCCTACTCAGGAGAGGTGGTGTGGGCTGGTACCCCAGTCTGCAGGCAAGCAACAAACAATACCCAATAAAGTTCCAGAAGGCAGTCACCTGTATCCAATCCTATGATGGCACATCACCCCACCCCACCCCACCCCACCCCTCATGCACAGCATTCTGGTACATTTCAAAATGGTGACATGAAGTGGTCTATTGAAATACCTTCTCTGGAAGTCTAAGCCCTGCCCTTAACTTCCACAGCTGCCTGGCCCCTAATCTTTCAAACATCAAAGGGCTGCCCCTCCTGTTATCTGATCTCGTTGTTTGTCCTTTCTCTTTGTTCTTCTTCGGATGAGCCGTCCCAGACCTGGTGCATTGTGGAAAGTATTATCACATGCAGATTCCACCCCCACACTTCATTTTCCCAGGAACCGGCCCAATCACTTGGCAAATGGCTCTATTCTTTGCGGGGGTCTTTGATTGGCCAGCAAAGTAATTAACTTGACCCAGAGGGGAACAAAAGCCTAGACAAATTCTCAGTGTGCCACAAGGAGTGTAGATCTCACAAAAGTGGCATTGGATCTGCACTCGGGGTCCATTTTTACAATTTTATGACTAGTATGTTACATTAGTCTCTATGCCTAACAATACCGAAACTACTTCATTGTGAATTTTGCCCAAAATAAAGCAAGCACTTGCTCTCAGCACTTAAGACTTTCACTATGAAGGCCCACTCATGGTATAAGGCTTATTCCTGGTCAGCACCAATCCCTGATTAATCCCTTCGGCAACAGTATACCTACGACCAGATACTGGGCTGAGCTAAGCAGTAGTCCCACTTGCTAAGCCTTCATATGTGCACACGTGTTCACGTGCAGCCAACGCAGAGCCTCCGCTGTGCAGCAGCGGGTCTTGTTTTAACAGGCAGACACTGGCTGCTAGCACCCTCAATCCATTTTAAAAGAGTGTATAGTGAGTGAGGCTCTGTTAGTGAGTGTCACTCGCATTAAGTCCAAAAAACAAGTAGTTAAAAAACAAAAAATTCCAAGGCGGTTGAATGGGTCGGAACCCATTTTTTTACAATATCGTACCGATTGGAAATTAAACAAGCACACACATGCAAATGTTTTTCTTTTCCTAGCAGTTTCAATTATACAAAATCTTGCCGATATTATAATCACCTTCTGATATAATACTTGGTGTAGCCACAGACATATTTAGCTGTCTGTAGCAAACGCTGGGATCAATAGGAGACCATTCTGTATCGCAGATGATTGCAATGATTACATTATGTTGGTGAGGTGGGTGCAGTCACTTTCTACTTCAGTTTCACATGCATGAAATAATGGTGTTACCCTGTGCGTGCAGTGTGAATTACAGACGTGCATAAACATCAGTGCTATGTAAGCCAGATTTGGTAGCTTTGCCACTGCTTGTTTTACCTTTTTCATCTCCTTCACTAACTATGAGGCCGTAGTGAACGTCCGCGTAGGACGCTGGCTCTCTATACAGTTCACCAAAATGAGGTATAAAGTGCAGAGAGTGCAGGCAACCTCTTACTGGTTTACAGGGGTTAAAATAATAATTCCAAATGCTCTTTTTTGTAGTAGTGCGGGTGAGTCGTTTAGGCTTATAGGAGGGTAGTGTTAAGCATTTATTGCGCACAGTCAGTAAGTGAGACACAAACTCATTAAAGAAATCTGACACATATTTAAAAATAACACAGATTTTATATGAATTTTGACACCAAGATCATTGTAATATGGTAAGTACTTTTTAAGATAGTGATTTTTCAAGACCTACAAAATGCACTGTTACTGTATCTTTAAAGCAGCAACGTTATTCTCTGGGGGAAAGACATATACTGCATTTGGTCACTTAGCAACGACTTACAGGACTGTTCTTCAGGATTTAAGGTAGGTATGGGGCAAGGTCAAGGCAGCACCAACAGGTTACCTCGGTTGGCTCTAGGACGTCCGGGTGCAGAGGGGCTTTCGGCATCAGGTGCCTGTAGTGATACCTCTTTAATAGATCGTGAGGTACAGAGTGTTCTTTATTCTATATTCTATGTGTCAGGGTTGGAACTTGGGGGAATGAGAAGGAGAGTAGCCGGAGGAAGAGTCAAGATCATCTTGCCTGTGCTGTCCTGACAATTTCACAATTTTCCTGCTAGATTTCACCCTTACCCATTGCCCCACTTGAATATTTACTTCTTTAACTCCATACTTGTTATCAAAATACATTTTGTTTGTTGAGTTTTACTCATACATTGTCGAATTTCATTAATGTCCCAATCAATTTTTCCACCTTTATTCATCCAACCAGGATTAACCTTGGAATGAGGAATTCTACCCCTCATAATGATAAAAGGACTATTACCAATAGAATCATGTACGGTGGTTCTATGACTCCACAACATTTTCATAAGCTCTGAATGTAGATCTTTCACCTTCCTACTGTTCATTGACAGCTGTATAATACCTTTGATAACTCTATTCATTCTTTCGACTACAGCATTGCCCCTAGGATGATAAAGTGCAGTGAACCTTTGTTCAATTCCAGCATGCTCCAAAAAAAATTTCATTTCCGTGGACTTGAACTGAACACCATTGTCCGTGAGCAATGATTTGGGAAAACCTTCTCTCAAAAAAATATTTTCAAGGAATTTAATGACTGAACCTGAATATTATCCAATTTGTGTGTATTTCGTTACTACAGTGCCCCATTCAAGTCAATGGAAGACGGGCCTCTTGGTAAGAGTCTGCAAGCGGGGACTGGGGGGCCAGTCATGGAAAACCCACAGAGAGGGCTCGAGTCTTGAGGGTCTTGTGCATTCAGGGACACTGCCGATCCACTCGAACTTGGGCTGGGGGGCTTGTGTGCAGTGAGACTTTGTCCAGTGGGGTCGCGTCGCTGTGGACTATCTTGGTTCTTGGTTCCTGCAGAAAGAGGCTGCAGAAGGTAACTGGGGGGCCAGTCTGGCCAAATCCAATCATGAGCTCGGCTCCGAGGGTCTCAGGGCCACATTGCGCCGTCACCTTTCTTGGACTCAGTTGTGGCGCGCCGGTGCAGGGGTGCTTTAAGGCATCAGATCATGGTCAGTCAGAGGCTCCCTCTAGGTCTTGTGGACCTGGTGAAGAAGGGAAACAGGGCAGTTAGGCTCCACTCTTGGTGCTGGCCTGGTAAATCATGATGTCCCTCGACGGTAGGACTTGTTTGGTGCTTCTGGAGTCTGGACTGGACAACCAACAAGCCTTGGTTGCTGGAACTGCTCCTGTACCCAGATATTGGCGCTGGGCAGCTCCTGGAAGTCCTGGCTTCTTCAAACTTGGGAAGGAGACTGATGTGACCTCCTGGACCTCAAAGTCCATTCTCCTGTTGCGCTGCTCCTTCGGGGAGTCCGATGGCTGGCAACACAGTGGACCGGCAGATGCTTTGTGCTGCCTGCAGATGCAGGAAGTAGCTCCTCTACTCCAAGGGAGATTTTTCCTGTTGTTGACGAGCTGGGCAGTCTTCCAAGAGTTTTGAAGAGTTTGCCCAGCGTTTGGCGAAGTCGGTCCGGCGATGGTCGAACTGCAAGCAGGCTGCGGGATTTTGTGCCAACCTTTGGTGCAGGTCTTCAGTTCACGCTCTCTTCGGTCTTTATTCTTTCTTCCATGGTTCCCAGTAGTGGAATCTGATTTCCTGGTGTGAGACGGTCCCCTAAATACTCAATTAAGGGGTGTTACGGGGAGTGAAGGGTATTAACCAATAAGCTACTGACTCATGGGGCACCACACCCCCTAGATGACCACTTCCTGTGGGGAGTGGGCATCACCCTGTACTATAATTCCTAATTCCACCACACACACAAGATGATGTAATTCATATCTTCCTGTTCACTTCAGGCTGCCCACCCCAGGGGTTTGTCCAGCCTGGCAATGCAACACGCCTCCTGCATAGCTAATTTTCCCACTTATCCTGGTCCCAAATGGGCCTCCGGGTAGGGGTGGCATCCTCCAGGTCTGGGGGAAGCCAGGATTGCATATCAAAGGCGGTGGGCTCTTTGAAGCTTTCACCTAGGAGGTCAGAAACGTGTCTGTGCTGGCAGGCTGGACAGGATAAGTCAGCCATCACACTAGAGGATTAGTAGGGTTGAGGAGGTACCTCTAAGGTATTCTCTGGGTACATATATTAATAAATCACTCACTGGAATCAATGTAGGTTTATTTTAATACAAGGTGTTTGATACCGAGCACCATTGGTTTCAGTGAAGCCATTATGTAGCAGGGAAACTTGTTTTGATCAGTGCCCAGTACATACCTTAAGATGGCTTCCCTGCGCACTTGTAATATCCAGCAATGTAACTAGACGTCACAGGGCCACCTCTGCTCATGCAGATATGATCTCACATGTGCTATACTGCACCCTGCCTTAGGCTCTAATTGTCTTACTTTTTGGGGATTAACTTGCAGATTTTGGTGATCACTGCATGAAAATCCACATGTCCAGATATATTCCAGGCCACTTTCTCCTGCTAAGTTTCTGCACTTTTGAATGGCTGAATTTTACTTTATGGTGTGAACTTTATAATACCTGGAATTACTGGGTATGAAAAACATTGTGTCCCTTATAAATGTGATCCCTGTCCAAACAGGTATTTGCAATGTATAGGGCCACCTGTAATTAAGCCCAAAATGCAGCTTATTATTCTAAAGTTTTTAGTGACAGAGTCCAGTACAGCCACCACTCCGGAATCACCTGGTCCGACCACTCAATCGTTCACTTCTACATCACATCCACCCAAAACATCCCCACCCACCAGTCCAGCACCCACCACAGGAGCTGGAGCAAAGTAACTGAAGACCTTTGGACCAACACCCTCCGCTCCTCCCCCCCCCAGACTCCACCTGTAACCTCGAGGTGGCCATCGAAAACTTCAACAAATTAATCACTGACTGCGCCAACATAGTCACACCTCCTCAAACCCACCAAAACAGACCCCCTCAAACCCTCCAAACACTCGAGCTGGTTCACTCTAGAATCTTAAATCCACGAAATGCAACTGCAAATGGCTTGAAAGGGTCTGGTGCACCAGCAAAACAGCCAACAACCAAGCCAACTTCAAACTAGCTCTCAACAAATACAACCAACACCTAAAAACCACTAAGAAAAAGGCCCTCACCGCCTGCAACAAAGCCAGCTCCTACCACAGCAAGGTGCTCTTCTGCATCATCAGAGAGTTATCCAGCAAAGCAACTTCCGAGAACATAATCACCCCTTCCCAGGACCTCTTCGATATCCTTGCTGACTTCTTCTACAACAAAATCGCCATCATCTATGAACACTTTGACCCCCAACCACCAGTAGTCGACTTCAACAGACTCTTCAACCTCACCGACCCCAACAGAAACACAATAACCATGTGAGACCCACTCTCCACAAGGACCACCACCATCATGAGCGCCATCCGCTCGGGGGCTCCGAGAGATCCCTGCCCCGCACCACATGTTCAACCCGGGGAACAGCACCAACAGCAAGGAACTCACCACAATCCTCAACTCATCCATCACCTCTGTCACCTTCCCAGAGAGATGGAAGCACACAGATGTCAAACCGCTCCTCCAAACACCCACCGCAGACCCCGAAGAACTAAAAAACTACTGGCAAGTCTCCTTGCTCCCATTTCCCGCTAAAGTCTTGGAGAAAGCAATAAACATCCAGAACAATAACCCCCTGGACCCCTCCCAATCTGGATTATGCCCTAATCACAGAACAGAAACTGTCTTAATCGCAGCCACTGATGACCTGGCTCTCAAGACTGGGGAGAAACTGCTGCCCTGATCTTCCTCGATCTTTCTGCAGCCTTCAACACTTTATCCCACTTCACCCTCCTACACAGCCTCCACCAGTTGGGGATCTGAGGAAAAGCCATCAAAGTGGATCACGTCGCCCCTCTCTGGAAGAACTCCGAGCATCCGCATGGCACCCTACACCTCTGGGCCAAAGAATATCATCTGCGGCGTTCCCCAAGGGTCCTCACTGAGCCCAACCTTGTTCAACACATACATGACCGCCTGGCCACCTTGGTCAGTTCCCAATGTATGATCATTATTTCTTACGCTGACGACACTAAGCTCATCCTCTCCCTTTCCTCTGACCCCGCCACCACCAAATCCAACTTCCACAGTTGCATGACCAGCATCACCAGCTGGATGCAAAACAGTTGCCTCAAACTCAACACCGACAAAACTGGGATACTCTTCTTTGGGAACAACTCCTCCCATGTGACGACTCTTGGTGGTCTGGAGAACTTTGCCCCTCACCCACACCCAGAGAACATGCAAGGAACCTTGGCTTCTTACTCAACCGCAACCTCACCATAAAGAAGCAGATAAACGCTGTCTCATCTTCTTTCTTCTTCACTCTACTCATGCTCCGGAAAATCTTCAAGTGGCTTCCCATCAGCATCAAACACAACATCGCCCAGGACCTCATCCCCAGCCACCTGGACTACGGCAACTCCCTCTACGTGGGGATCACCTCACAATTACTAAACAGACTACAGATCATTCGGAAAGCAGCAGCTTCCACCGACTACTCTCAGAAGAGCTCAGACATTCATTTACACTACCTAAAGTGCCTGGAGTCAGTGACAGTCTGATCAGAACTGGGGTCCTGGTGCTAATGTTTCTTCTCCCCAAGATTCAGAACAAGCACTACGACTTCCGGTGGCACTGTTTTCTGCTCATGGACGCAGTGTCTGGCTGCAGGCTCACCCGCAGGTAGATGTTATGGCATTCTTTGTTTGATCCAGTGGGTCTCATTTCTCCTCCAACTTGTGTGATTGTCCTGGCTTCATCTATCCTCATGCAGTTTGTATAATGGGGCTATCCTTCTCTGTGGTGAGACACCCAGCAGTGACCTTCTGCTATTTCATCATGTTCACTGGACTAAAAGCTATGTCTGGCACTGATCGTCCTTGGGTGGCTGTCCCTGTTCCATCTACTAATATCATTCCAGCATTGCTTGTGGCAATTTCTGCTGAATCACAAGTCCCTCCTTTCTCTCTGGCAACTCTAGTTAAGCAATCATCAGATTCAATTAAGCCAAACCACCATTAGCACAATAGTCTTACTGTGCTTCTGATCTACCCTTGTTAGAAATATGTAATCCCCAAATCCCAGGGCTAGTCTCCTCACCATTTCAATGTGTACCTAAAATTGATTTTGCTGTCCGAATTCTTGCATGCCCTAAAATGATGTTGCTCTATAGTCTATTTGCTAAATTATACTACAACCCTTTAAGGTTTACCCTTTTCCACTGGATCATCTCTTGATCCCAGGTCCCCTAATCAAGCCTGCTCACCCAGTCATTTTTGGATATTATTGTGAAAGGACCCTTCATCGTGTAAAATTATTTATTCAGGTTTTACAGTAGAGCTAAATAAAAACATCAACCAATATACAAAATACATGATAAATCCATGAAGTGCAAGTTCTTTTTAGCTGCAAAAACAGCACAATCTTTAGCCCAGCAGTAAACTTCACATAGTAAATGATTACATCTAGAGAATTTTCCATGGTGCATACATTCTCAAGGGCAGTGCTTTCTTCTAATTCCCAACTCCTGAAAGACCGAGTATTATTAAATTACAAAATGGTGACCGCTCTTTTAAGAGTTTATATTTGTATAAAAAAATAAAATTTAAACTACTGCCGCTAGAGTGGAGCCCATAAATTTTCACTTCATATGCTTTGATAGCAACATGCCATTTCTGAAGAGGAAAAAATTATAAAATATCAAGTTGGAACCCGCAACTTCGATCTAGTCAGCTGAGGCTGGTAGGCCCAGAATCATGAGGTAAACACAACCTTTCTTGGGTAGTCGGTACTTAAATGTAAGCAAATATAAATTGGTGACTAGTTCGGTTGTGCTGGCACTCCTTTTTGGGGTCCAAGACGTATTTTCTATTTTCAGGTTTTGACCCAGAGCTAGAAAAAGCAGAAAAGGGTGAAAGATGTAGGAACAGAATTATTAGAAAAGAATGACAAAGAGGGAAAGTAGACTTGCAAATGACTTTGCAGGAGTTCGATACATAGACAGAAAGTATAGGGGGGTGGAAGAAAGAGGTATGTGGTGGTTATGACGAGGCAGCCTTGATATTCAGCAACCCCTGAGAAAAACCCTGAAAAACATATTTATGTATTTTATCATTTTATTGTTTGAACAAATAAAGCCCTCTCTTTCACACCAGTTAGTCATCTAATGAGGTGAATTGTACCCACAAAGAGGATGCTTTCCTTACTTTAGTAATGTAGGAGCAACTATAGGCACAGATTCAGCCCTCAGCCGTCTCTAAACTACCTGAAGCACTCTCGCCAAGCAGAGCATTTTGTATACGTTTAACTCTTATGCCATGATAAAGGACTTTCAAGGGAGATGCAGTACATAGTCTACCGAGGAGATTGTGTTCATGTTGCGACCAGTGTCGGCTGCCACGGAATTGTATGGGTGGATGTTAAAAAAATTAATTTAAAAAAGGCACCTACCAGGCTGCTGGCCGCCGCCTTTCCTCCATCCTCTTCTGTTCTTCTGTTGATGCACGCAGGTTCCAAAACTCCCCTAAGCCAATCGCAACGCTGCTGTGCCCAGCATGACAGCTGCGTCATGATTGGTCTGAGTGCCCTGGTACGGCGCTCAGACAGGGAATGGGAGCCTGTGCATGTTCTCCACCCAGGCTGTGCAATACAACCGGTTAGAGAACATGCTAAGTGTTCATGACGGCTTCTCCGGCCCAAGACAGCCGGCCAAACCGTCATGCGCAGTTAAGTGTGACAACCACTCCTCCCGCTGCTGGCTGTGACGACAGTCCAGCCCAGCCCTGCCCCGTAAAACTACCTCAATAAGGAAAAACAAAATGATAATAACATTGTGTTATTATTTTATTTTTCCTTTTTGCACTGCTCAAAGAGCAGTGTAGCAGCGCTCCTCCGCCTTAGTGGTTGTGACCTGAACCTACTTGGTGGTTCAAGTTGCAAAGGCAAACTGAATGTTGTGACTAATTCGATTGTATCGAGTCCAAGGCCACTCATCCTGTTTCTGTGTTGGGGGCGCCTGCACCTGGCACTAATGATTGAGGCCTAGGGCCCACATAAGGGCTGGTGCAGTCTAGGCTCTATGCACCCTCGATGACCTCCAGACCGTCTTGATTCACAGGGTGTGGTGGCCTGCCTTCCATAGCTTTGAGTAAGACTAACTCTGCAAAGGAATACAGACCACACGACTCAATAGGTAATACAGTGGAAGCTTTCACAGGCCTGGAGTATGTTTGGGTAATATGACACCACACTCTAGCTGTGGTAGGTGCAGGGATAAAACCCCACTCCGCCTTCTATACATGAACATGAGGGACTGTCCCAGTCTTTTTCCCATGGATTCCCTAACATGAGATTTACAACTTTCTGATGTTCGCCCAAGAGCACACTTATTTGTCTCTGCTAATCTGGAATTGAAACTCAAGTCATGAATTGAATTTGTTTATCTAGTGCTGGAGTTTCTAGTGTCTTTTGTGTTGCTTGCCGTATGCCACTCATGATTTGTTTATTTGTTTTGTACAACTCACATGAGTTTGTATTTGTTTCAGTGCAATCCTATATCTAAACGAGGACTTTGAAGGTGGAAACTTCTATTTCACAGAGCTTGATGCTAAAACAGTAACTGTAAGTACATAACCCTTTCTTTCTCTGCAACAACCGGTGTTTGATTTTCTGGGTTTCTATTTACTTTCTAATTGCCCAGTTCCTTTGCCTTCACAGTTGTTCTTGCAGCTTATCTTAAGTTTACTTCTGTCTTTTAGTGCACTTGAAACAGACGTCGTTTCGAGTCTCTGTATTCACAGTTTTAAAAAAAATAACTTGTAGTTGGAAGTGAAATTCTCCCAACAAAGGAAAGATGGATTCTTTTAAAAGCATTTCCAGGCATGGAGTTAAATTAGAGTATGTGCCTCTGTTCTTGCTCTTCATAGAGCGAATTTAGAAAAGTTCTGATAAGGTGCGCTGTTATGATTGACTGTTAAAACTGTAGCCTAATCCACCTGTCCTGTTTACTCTGAGTTTGCGTTTACAGCCAAAATTTACATTTGTAATTTTAAAATGACCTAGAAAACTTCTGAAATGCTTTTAAGAAGGTGCGATGCAGTTTACCCATGGGGCCCTCGATCTACTTAGAACTTAATTATCAGTTGCCCTATAATGTATGTGGACCAATAACCTGTGTTACTGACCCCAGTGAAATTAAAAGTGTACAGATGGACTGCAGACCTGGAGTTTTAATTCCAGAGATTTCACCTATTCAAAGCAAGTGAAATATCTAATAAGGAAACCAAGGGGAAACGGGGGAATTAAGAGTGAATCTGATGCAGAATTACTGATTCTGCTCTTTTTAAAGGGGCCCCTCATGGTCCCACTCATAATCGGTGCTAACTGGCTGAGTCTGAAAGACAAAACAACATCAGTTTTGCCAAACTGACTTCTTCAGCACAGGTGTCACGAGTGACGCTTGGACTCACGAGTATGAATTGAAATTATAATTCCACCATAAAAAAATCTTAGTTTCCATAACTAACCGGGATTTCTCGGTTCGGAAATTATCAGCATTAATCTTCTCCGCCTTAAACTAATTTAATCAGCGAACATATTCTAATCAGACAAAGAACTCACTTGAAAAATGAAATCAGGTTGTTGGAAACTTTTTTGAAAAGATTTACTCACTCGTGTGTGCTTTGACTAGCTGGAAGAGGATTAATAAATACATCTTCCAATACACCTAGTCCATTGTAATGTTATTCCAATATTCTTTATTCGGCTGAGTACCAGCCATAAAAGAGAACATCTTAAAAACATTTCATGTGAAAAAAAGCACAATAATCAATGGCAGTATCGATTAAAAGTAGCCCGGTGTCAAATCACTTGTAACAAGCTGATCACTGCTAAGTATAAATCAAAACTTAGAAGCGTTTTAGTCTGATAAAGACCGGGCACACGATTTAACATCTATATACTAAGACCATTTAAATATTTCTACTAATTCCCATATAACAATTTCATCATGAAAGTATACAATACAATACTAATAAAATACTAACAAGAACCCACCGGCCTTACTATACGTACAACATCATGTATGCACAATAACCAGATTAATGAAAGTGTGCATAAGCAGCTAACAAATACCATTAATACTTCATGTCCAGGAACCCTCTAGCCAGTGGGTTGAGTAATGGAGGGCTTGGTTCTTCTCATACGTATCAGCCAAGCACTACCAAGGAATTTTGCTACTCCACACACCATGGCTGAAGAGGTCGTGTCGGTGCAAAGAACCCGCAGGGCCATTTTATGACATCTTAAACCCATCCCCTTGCATAAAGGTTTTAGCCATATCCTCCTGGGCACCCTGTAGGCGGGGCAGGCAAAGAAGAGGTGCGCCATGGACTCGCTAGGGGCTGCACAACCCGGGCAAGCCTTCACTGTACCTCTTTGGTTATTCCACCCGGAGGTGAAGACATTTACTGTGAGAATCCCAAACCTGGCTTTTAGGTAGAGTGATCTGTCCAGGGGTTTCTCTATGAAATCAAGGAGCGGTTCGAGTAACCTGAACCATTTAAACTCCAAGAACCGCTCTGTGAGAATACCCCCTTCACCTCTACGTGATGTAATGTGCTACTTTAAATATGTTTAAACTTCTCTACAAACCACCAGAGGCAACTTAGAGATAGATTACACACACAAAATGGTAAATCCATGGGTAAAACGTAATTGCAGGAAGTAAATAAGGGTGATTAAGCAAACAGCCAAAATGTGAGCCACTTATGAAATATAATCACATTTTCTTTACGTAGATAAAAATGTAGCCGGCTCCATCACGAGCCACCAAAAATGTTCTGCTTTCCTTGGCCTTTAAATTTGGGGATCTTGAGAATAAGTTTGACCTTGTGGATCTCTGGTGAGAACAACATACCGTTGAAAACGTTTCACAAGCAGTGCGCACCCAGATCGGGCACCCTATTTAATAGGATTTGGTGGCACACTACTGATAGCCCCAAAAGGATCACAGCGGCAGAGATGTTATCGGCAGAGCGGCGCAGGTCATCAAGAAACGAGAGGCTGGTCAGCTTGGTATGGTCACCAGGTTTGAAGATTGGTTGTGTTGAATGTAGAAGAGCATTGTGTTGAGTAAAACTGACAGCTGGTTAAAACAGCCTTCTCCAGCAGCTGATCTTATCCAGATAAGGCAGCTGAGAGGTTGGCCTATAATTAGACAGTGTGTCAGCATCTAGTTAAGTTTTTTTTAATCAAGGGTGTCAAAAAAGCTGATTCCAAGAAGGCTGTCATATGACCAGAGAGTAAGGACTTGTTTATAATGGTTCTCTGCTAACAAGAATCCAAGCTGCAATAAATTGTGAGCAACTTCTGTGGCAAAGGCTTGAACGTGGACTCTGTGGCTTTGCTGAAAGCAATGCCTTAAAATCACCAAAGTCTAGAGGGTGGCACTGCATTAAGAGATTGGGTGGTGATAAGTCCGGGAGTGAAGCTGGACACGGCTTGGATATTACGTCTCAGATCAGTCAGTAACCCGTGCATGTTCTTTGCTGCTTCTTATGCTGATAAGAATGCTCTATTTGTTTTCTTTATAAATTGATGATTATGAATGGCATTATGTCATCATGCATTGACTGGTGCTATGCCCTGTATCTTGATCCTCTGGCCAGAGCCATTTTCAAACTCCAGCTGATTCTAAATAGGACAGTGAGAATGATTCTGGGCTTCCTAAGACGAAAACACATCTCACATGCCCTTAAAAGCCTCCACATGATCCCTAGTAAACGGAGCTCTGTTTGGGTCTCTGTGCCCACAGGAACGTAGGTATCGACCCACTCGCGCCCATAGATCAGGTAGTCGAGGCTTGTTGCAAATACCCAAATGTAAGAACTGTATGATAGGAGGGAAAGCTTTCTCTGTGGCTTCAGCAATATTGTGGTGTGAAATGCCGACAGATAACCTATTAGAACGGAAGCTGCTGAATTTCAAAGAGGATTTAGGAAGCTGGGTTTTGCAGTGCAAAATACAGACTCCTAGATCCTTCTCTGCTTCTTGTATTCACTAAGCACCAAAGTGCCTTCAGGTATATAAGCACTTTTATAAACTCCAAGTACAGTACATACCAGGGTGCATGCTTCATTTAGAAGGCGCACATTGCTCTTTCAATTCGTGGTTGTAATCAGGAGAATGTAATAATTGCTCACATTGGCTCTGAGTGTTTCTACCTTTAATTCCTATGTATGCTAACTTCACTATAGTCACTACTTAGGCCCTCATTGTGAGTGCCCACTGGATTCTGATGGGTTCGGTACCTGAATCTTGCATATGCGCCCGTTTGCTTATTACCTGTTGATATAAAAGCAATCCCTCAAGATGACAAAAGCGAAGAATGCGGAGTACTGCGCCCTTGGACTGGCCGTACTGGTTATAAGGCGTTGGCAAGGCAGCCCCATAGAGAAATGCATCGGTAATAGGGGCAGGCTGTCACACTGGAGGCTAGATGGGGGGCAGGCTGCATGGGGGCAGGCTGCATGGGGCAAGCTGCCACACTGAAGGCTGGATGATCTCCTTTTGGAAATTGAGGGTTGTGTGGGGGACTATAAGAACAACAGAACTTTTTAATGGACATTTAGAAGTCTTCTCCTAACGTATTGCCGCTTTTACCATGTTCCAAAATATCACTATTGTGTTAATAATCTGCAGTTTGTATTTGAGTGCCTTTTATCACTGTGGAGTCAACTGAACGGTTGACCTCGCCGGACCGTGGTTGGTGTACCCGTACTAGTTACATGACTTTCTAAGCTCTTTCTACAATTAAATCTGGATGTACCTACTACTTTCGATGAAGAATACTAGAGGGTCTGTCTTTCAACTTCAATATTTATTTCAGTGTCTAATTCTTTACTTGGACAGGTAGTAACTCGTGTTGGCGTCACTTTACTTTCAGACTCTTGATTTAAACATTTCGCCTTTGACCAGTTGCCCAAATCTCGTTCACCTCTTTCATGGGATTGAACTGCTGTTTCGAGACTGCAAGTGTCTCTTGACTATCTGTTACCAGTCTCACCAAACCTTTGTCTGGCACGACGGCAAAGCTGTCTGCATACATATTGTTACTAATTCTTTAAAAAATACATAGAGTGGTCTTTAGCTCCTATGAAGTATTACGCTCTTACATTATCATCTAGGTCTGCAGGTCTTTCTGTGGTTCCCTGTTTTCAGAAACAACAGAGGGGAGGCTCCTCTTTCACTGTTAAAGCGGCTAGCTTGTGGAATAAACTGCCTGAATCAGTGGCGTAGCTAGCCCTTTGGCCGCCAGTGGCGAGCCCTGCGTTTACCGCCCGCGGCCGCATTGAAGAGCGAGCGGGTTGGGGTGTGCAGGCGATATTCTGCTGATTGCTGCCCCGCAACAGCCACATTGTAAGGCGGGGCTGCTGGCGATTGCGGCGCCAAGATGGCAGGTAAGAGCAGGAGGAGGCTGCACCCCCAAAACTCGTGCTGCCTGGGGCAGACCGTCCCCACCCACCCTTGCTGTGCCACTGGGCTGAATACTTGAGATTTATCTCTGAGAAAGCTAAATTCAACAAGCATTTGCAATGCAATTGGTCTCGCCTTTGGGACCTTATATGTATTTAACTATGCAAGACATTACCCTGGGTACTGTTCTTTAACATGGAGGGAAAGTAAGCACCAAACAGCATGATACGCCTGGTATGGGAACACATGGAAAGAAATATTGCCTTTCAGCAGGAAATGGTATAGTCCAAAGCTCTGTTTTTAAGATAAAATCAGGGCCTTTGGTGGTCATATCCCTGAAAATACAAGATTTGAAAAAAATATTATTGTCTACGGGTGCTCGTGGAAGAGAATTTCTATGGACTGGAATCTAGAGAATGCTGAAGTGATTCTGGTATTTTACTGACCTCTGGTGGTCGTTTTCTATGAAGACAGTTAAATAGAGGCCGTTGAACAGAAAAAAAAGTCCCTCAGCGGAAGCAGACTAGTCCTAGGGATAATCTCCAGAGCTCACAAAGTACATACACATATAAGTATATAATAAGTATATACTAAAGTATATACAAGAGGTCTCGAATGCTCAACCCAAAAAGAAATAGCAAACAGATAATTAAATGGGCTAGTCGTCTAGTATTTATTTTTTGATAGAAAATGTATTGCCATTTCATGCATAATGCACATATAAATCAATATGCCTCCAACAAGTATTTTGCTAAAAGATTTAATACCCAGATCACCCTCGAATAAACAGGCTACCCCTTAGAACCAAGCCCCAAAAGAAAAGATTAAAGAAGGAGAAACTAACATGTCGTCCCCCACCCCACCAAGCTTCCCCCTTGAGCACTCATCCAGTATGCTGATTGAAAATTTTCATGCCAGATTTCCCAGATCGCACGTTGTTTGGATGCCATCCCTTAACCTCATAACAGTCCCTCTAGCAAAGGGCACCGATTCATGCCTCTAATCCATGCAGATAGGAAGTAAGGCCTCAGAATAGCAATTATCATCCTAGTCATCTAATATGTGAGTCTGTGAGTTTAATCGGCCAGCCTAAAACAATTGAGAAAATAAAATGGAAAACTTTCTTTTATCACTACTCAAGAGTAAACTAAACAGGAAAAGCAACATATCCTCAATTTTCTTCAATTGAAGCTGCAAGCATCACCTCCCACTTCCCAAAACGGGTCTAATAAACTGTTATTTTATTTTTATTTTCAATGCCTCCTTCCCTTCCTTTCTGCTGCCTTCAAATGCAACAAACGTTCTTAGTTCTTCCTTGATAGAAAATCAACAGAATCAGACTGCAACTTGATAGTCAATAACATTTCCTCAAACAGTTCATAACTCTCCAAACTCACTCTGCCTAATTTTTGATTTCACACGCCAACCCAGAATTAAATCTTTGTCTTCTTAGAATACATTTCACTCATCTTAGAATAAAGCCTATTCCTTTCTATCTTTGATACTAAACCACTCTTCGCTATCTCCGATAGCAAACCCTCCTCTTACCCTGGGGACCCAATCTGTCCTCACATTGCAAAAGACCCTGTCTGAGTCCTTCTTCCTAACTGGCTTGCCCTCACCAATTCACTTCTCCAAAACAGGGTTGTAGCCAAGTGCTTCAAATATTCAGATGTGAGGCCAAAACAAAAACCTAAAAACTAACCTTGACCCCTCTGTAACCATTACCGCTTCATCTCAAATCTACCATTTTAGAGACTCCCAAATGATAAAGCACATACTGGAGAATGAACTGTTAGATTTGTTCCAAATGGTTTTAAGGGTGGGCCACAGTACGACTCTCCAACGCACATGGTGATTAATTATATCTTCTGCACTTTTGACCGAGGATATACATGCTGTCTCATCCTATTGGATTTATCTGCGGCCTTCGATAAAGTCCACCTTCAAATCGTCCTTGAAAGACAGGATGTGCCTCAATGGAATAATTTCAGTTAATAAATTCATGAAATCGCTGCCTTACGCCAAGACGCAAAAGACACCCTGGTATACCTAACACTGGACTCCCCTTCTTGTATGTCAGATTTCAAATCCTCACTTCTCGGCATCCACAGACAGATCGAGCACAAACATCTCAAATACACTGTGGGGAAGACAATTTCTCATCTTACACCCAAACCTGACCCAGCTACGACGTTCTTGGACTTGAATCTTGAAATTGGCAGATATCACAGGAAAGCTGCCCACCTTTGCTATATCCTTTGGTTTTCTTCTAACCTTAAAAGTCACATCCAAGTTATGGCTAAATTGGGCATGTTCTAACGCCACAAACTCAACAAGCTTACGCCAAATTTATCTTTCCTGTCTCTGGAAGGCAATGTGCACTATGAAAAATGCCTGCCTCATAACTGAAGCCCTTAACTTTTAGGGTTCTAAATATCTCAGCCAGAACCTTTCCTCTGGGAAGGCTCTCACTCCCTCCAATGCAAAGACGAAATTTCTCTAAATGACACATTACAGAAAAATAAATGTCTGGTAAACGTACTGTAAACAATCTGTTTATTATGCTACCAGTTGTCTAGTCTGGTATTTTCACATCTTTCCTATGAATAGCACTCTGAAACCCATATGTGCATTAATACAACAAATAAATGAAAATAAATAGAGTTTTGTATTAAAATCTTGGAAAATACTAATGTTTACTTGGTTAATTAAAAGAAGCATGGGGCCACAATTCAACTTACTGTCTTCTGTCCATATTTGGTCAATTTTCAATATAAGATATTTAAGATTGTTTTGCACTTGAACTACAGATAAAAACAATGGGTTGAAATGCTACCCGAGCAATTGCCAGTGGTTGGACTATTTCAAAGTATTCCTCCCTTATTCTTTTGTGTGATTGGCATAAATTATTTAGTCTTAAAAATGTATCAACGCCTGGCCCATCTAATAAAATAAAAGCATGAGCATAACAAAGAACAGAAGTAATATAAATGACTATCATTGACTCTTTGCCGGTGGATCAAGCCAGGTTACCCTGAACATCGCGGGAAGAACGGCGAGGAGGCTGACCTTACGGGACTGCGAGGTCCAGGGTGCACGCCTCCAACCTTGCACAGCACACCTGGAACCTCTTCCCTGCACCGCCTCCAACCAATCCCGCGCCTCGCGGCCTCCGCTTCGCGGGTGCCGCTCGAAGGCGCTGAACATTTAATTGCTGCCCTTGGACGAGTGAGCTGGGACTATCATTGACTCTTTGCCGGTGGATCAAGCCAGGTTACCCTGAACATCGCGGGAAGAACGGCGAGGAGGCTGACCTTACGGGACTGCGAGGTCCAGGGTGCACGCCTCCAACCTTGCACAGCACACCTGGAACCTCTTCCCTGTACCGCCGCCTATACGCCCCCTTATCTATATTAAGGTCCCCGCCCACACGCGCTAGCGGTACGCGCGCGGTCGCAGCTCGGGCGAAGACCGGGCAAAGAGCGGGCCCTCTGAGGCCCTCAGAGACACGAAGAGACCGGGCCGAGGGAATTCCCTGGAGTTTCCAGTAACTGTGAGTTGTGTGTTCATTATTTTGAGTATTACCATGGCCGAGACTGCGTCTATTAATGCACCCATTATAATTGGTACCCTAACTAAAGGAACACTGGACGATTATTTTAAAAAGGCTGTTGCGGCCTCGGCTAAGGAGACTACGCTCGCCGAACGCAGGGCTGAGCGACGTCGCTCCATTGAGTGTATTAAAAATAGGATACCTTTGGATAATATGTCTCCCACAAATCAGTCTCATATTATGCTAGGCTCTCCTACTCTCACGCAGGAGGCATTAGCCATTGACAATGTTCCTGTGCTGCTCAGAACTATTGATCCTACATCCGACAATCTTATCTGTTCGCTTAGCACAACTGATCTACACCTTTCCAGTTCTAGTACTTCTACCAAGGAAACGGACATTGTCACTATTTCATCCCAACCCAAGGCTAAGGCCTCTAGCAAGAAGGTTGGGAGGGCGCTGACGCCTAGAGCTTCAAGGCCCCCTCCCTCCAAAAGAAGAAAGAGGCTAGGTGATAAACCAAGAGACAAGATTAAACACACTGACTTTGGCAAAGGTCCCATCCACAATCCAGGTATTACATCTCGGTCAAAGGTTACAATCACGTCACCATCAACACATGCCAAGGCCACAACATCTTCTTCCACTCTGGAACCCCCCCCTTCTGATTTGACCTGTTCTCCGTTGCCCTTGCCCAATGCAGGTCCGATGCTCCCATACCTCGAGGGCATGGAGCAACTGATAAGGTCATTTGTTCTACCCATCATCGAACGATTAAAAAATATAGAGCATCGCCTAGGGGACTTAGAATCTTTAATTATAAAACACCCGGGGCTATGTAAAGATCTTGTACACCCAGTCTTGCCCCCTCCTGCCGTATTAGTTCCAACTCTTACTTACACCAGGAAAAACGACATGGGTAGCTCTAATTACCAGCATAGGGCCAAGTCCCCCAATACCGCAGCTCATCAACACCATGGTCAAAGTAATGTGGGTGAACAAACAAAGGAAGTAATAAATAACACCATAGAAACTATTTCAAATGAGAGGGGTGGGAATCAGCAACTAGCTAGGGCAAGAGACCAACCTGGCCACCTAGTTGACCTACCCCCAGAGGCGGTTCCATATGTGGTAGTGCTCACAGAAGTCCCGCCCCTGGTAATGGGCAAAACTGAAGGCTTCTTTGAATTAAAAAACAAGACCATGCATTGGCTCAGGTCAAATAGACCTCTCCCTCCTAACATCAATGGGGAGATACTTCATGTCCGGAGACTTACTTGGCTAGGGCGCAGAACCAAGGACCTTCCAGGGGACGTAATTATTATCAACTTCAGAGACCCCAGAGCAGTCAACTACATCTTAGACTACCCTCTGCACAATATCTGTGGGTCCATAAATCCCCGTGATTTGTCTTACTTTTACCCAAGACCTGTAGTCTCCTATAATGTGTATCCCAGGGCCCCAGTACGAATGATGACACACCCCCACACTTTTTCTGTAACCTCTGTTCCCCCTGTTAAACATTGTAATACCTACGCATCCACAATTGCGACACATGGGAACGCACCAGACTGGGTTACGATGCGCCCTGGGAGTCACAGACACGGCCCATGGAAGACGAACCAAGGCCCACCATTTACTCCCCTTGAAGTCGCAAACAGATTCGGGGTCTTATCAGGAGTTGATGAGTGCGACTGACATAGGAGTTTTCTCCATCATGGGCTTAGCACCCTGGTATTACAGGCCGGGGACATGGATCTGATTCCCAAGTCGCAGATTAGTTGCCCACAACACTCTACCACTTCTGGGCTCCCACCACTTGAGTTCCATACAGCACCCCATGAACATGCTCGAGTATTCGCAGATGAAACAACAGTAAAGGCGCAGGATGGTTGTCCGGCAGGACAGATTGTTCTGACACAGGGTTTCTCATCCAAGGTACGGGATAATGTGGGGGATTGTGCCCTTTCACGGCCGGCAGAAAGTACTCTGCATGAGACCCCAACGACCGTATGTAGGGCCGCGAGGTCACTGGAAATACTATCATGGAATGTGGCAGGGCTACTTAATAAGTTGGATAATAGTGATTGGGAAAACTTTATCAAAGAATATGACATATGCATGTTTCAAGAGACGTGGGCCAGAGAAAACCATTGTTACCCTGGGTTCGCAACTTTCAATGTCCCAGCCAGATGGGGTGGGAAGGGACGCCCGTCTGGAGGCTTATCAATATGGATCGCTAGCCACCTAGGCTGCATGGCTGAGATGGTAGAAACCAACTCATCCGACATCCTGTGTGTGGCATTGCGTTGGCCCACTGGGACGGGCCTGACCTTGGTAAATATATATTCTAGACCGACTGGAATAGCGGCAACCTCAAGGACAATGGAGGACTTAATGATTTTTCTCGATTCCCTCATTGGTCCAGAAACATTACTGGTTGGAGGGGATTTTAATATCCAGTTCGAACCACTCCCGATTCATCTGGACGGGATTAGCAATGAAGAGGATGACCTCTGGGAAATCCCAAGTATTGTGGGACCGCCAGTTAGGTCATCGTCACCTCTCCTACTGCAAGTTTTAACACTGTCTCTGGCAAACTCACTTAGAGCTTGCAATGGTAGGTTCCAAGGGGATATCCCGCCGCAACCAACTTTTAACAGACCAGGCCAGGAGTCTCGGATAGATTATATAATGTTCAAACTCAAGGATTGGAAATTGGTTTTAGACTTTAAAATAGTCCCTAGGTCAGACAGCGACCACAATCCTTTAATCCTTTCATTAGCCGCGGATGGTTTTCTAAAGGGTGCCGTTTTAGGAAACAGAGTATCTGCCCCTAGTCTCACCTTATCCAGTAATAGGCGAAGAATAAGGTGGGACAAACTTCTAGAGAAACCAACTTGCTTAAGGAGTATATATGAGCAAGTGGCATTAGCCCTTGAAAAAGTGGAAAGTTTCCTCTCCCAATTGCCCTCGCAAGACGGTGGTTGCCCCCTTGAGGACATTCACCAGACCCTCTGTGACAATCTAGCCGAGGTATTGAACCCTGTGGTTCTGGACAGGAAAGTGAGGAGAGAAAGAGCCTCATGGTTCAATGCCACATGTAGGGGAGCTAAGAAAGACCTCCTCTGAGCGTTTAAAAACAAGGAGGCCCCCTCGGTAATTAGGGAAAAGAGGGTGGCTTACAAGCTTCTCCTTGAAAACGCCAAGATCGACTGGGACTGGGAGAATTGGGCAGAAATTACAACTACCCTTAAAACCAGAGACTCAAGGAAATGTTGGCATATAGTCAAACATGGCTCAGCGGAACCTGTTATGGCTATAGAGGGCAACATTGCGCCTGAAGTTTGGGAGGAACATTTTACATCGCTCTACTGTAGGACCGAGATAGACAAAATAGGAAACCAGGCCGGGACCCTAGTCGCCACAATCATGGAGAATTCCACTGAGATGGAAGATTTCAACTTGGAGGAATTGGAAACGGCAATTACTCACCTTTCCTCAGGAAAAGCCCCAGGCCTTGACAAGCTCCCAGGGGACCTCTTAAAGCATGAGGTACAAATTTGGGCACCATACCTCCTGGTATTGTTTAATGCTATGATCCATGGGATGGCGGTTCCTCCAACTTGGCTCGGGCGGAGATTGTGCCCATTTTTAAAAGGGGTTCACCTCTGCTCCCCGCCAATTATAGACCGATCAGTCTGATAGACGTTCCACAGAAGCTTTTCGCGAGGCTTCTGTTGGATCGACTATTGGACTGGATCGAAGAAAGGGACATTTTAAGTCCCTTTCAGGCTGGGTTTCGCCAGAAGACCTCCACCATAGACCAGGTCTTTAGGCTGTCCCTTATATACTGGAAAACAATACAGCTGGAGGGTGGCAGTCTCTATACTGTATTTGTGGACCTAAGGGCAGCCTTTGACCTCGTCCCACGCGGTAAGCTCTGGGAAGTGCTGGCGAATGTCGGGGTGCCAGCTGATCTCCTGACCATGATCATCCGCCTCCACACAAACACCTATGCTCGTGTGAGGTGTGGTAGACATGGAGGATTGTCAAATAAGTTTCCCGTTGACAGAGGGGTAAGACAGGGGTGCGTACTCGCACCAACCCTGTTCTGCCTCTTTGTCAACGGTGTCATTGATTACCTCAATGGGGTCCCCAATTCAGATGTCCCGAAGTTGGCGGGAAGGAGGGTCCCAGCTATTATGTTTGCGGATGATACCCTCCTTCTCTCCAAGTCACCGATGGGAATCCAGCGTGTGCTGGATGGATTTGGGGACTTCTGTAGGGAGCATGGTCTCGAGATCAATACCCTAAAGACTAAATTTATGGCCTTCAATCCGCCACCCAGGCTTTGCCGCATCCCACGTATAGGGAATAACATACTTGAACGAGTAAACACCTTTGAATATCTTGGTGTAACCCTTAACGAGGTACTGGGGTGGGGTCCACACCAGGAGAAAGCCAGGATGAAATTAGTGCAACATACCAGTGGAATATTAAGGATGATAGGGAGGAATAGGTCGACCCTCAAACCTATAGGCCCACCCCTTCATATTTATAGAGTACAAGCCAGAGGAGCAGTCACATATGGCAGCGAACTATGGGGTCACAAAGTCCTGGACAGCTTGGGAAAGGAGGAGAACAGTTTTCTTAGGCGTTTAGTAGCTCTTCCTCGGAGTACACCCCTAGTGCCTCTAAGACTTGACCTAGGCATTAGACCCCTGGAGGAAGAGTTGGCGCTTCGGCCCGTGATCTATTGGCGTAGATTATGGACGGTGCCTGAACTGATTCACTATAGACAGGGTCTACAGGAAGTTCTTGGCCTCCTAAATGCGGGGAACATTGACTGGCTTAAGTTTGTAAGGAATAGTTTGGTGAGCCTGGGTCTAGATGCACTTTGGAACGACCCTGAGAATGCCTGCTCCAAGCTTCCCAAAAAAGCTCTTACCAAACTGTACTATGATTCCAAGGCTCCCTTACTTCGACCGTTAAATCTTTAGGGTCCTTAACACATCAATTCCTTTACACGAAGACCACATATAGTTTTGAACTGGTCCTTGACAATGTTTACCCTGCAATAATCAGGAAGCTTTTTTTGCAATGGAGGCATGGATCCTTGCCAATTCGTGCTCTTACTAGCCGTTGGTCCACGCCGACATCCAGTATTTGCCCGGCATGCAGTGCAAGCGATGAAACTGAGCTACATCTAATATTCTTCTGCCCGGGCTATACTGAGGCGCGCAGGAAATGGATCATTCCCGTTTGTAGGAATCTGGGTTTTACCAGATGTCATGAAGCCTTTAGAATTCTCAAAAGCGAAATGGCTGCACACATTGTGTTTGCTGTGGCAAAATTTCTGGGGGCACTATGGCACAAACGGAAGCGGTACTTAAATATGTCATCATGATTTGTTTTGTACTCTGCCATAAAGGCACATGATTACATGTAATTGACAGGAATCTAGCCTTGCGGCTGTACCACTAACTTGTAACCACTTTTATCCATTGTTCTTAAATGTTTTTATATTAATTTTATGTACTTTTATGGAGATTCTCCGAAATAAAGTTTTTTTTTTTGACTTGAATATAAATGTAAAGAATGGGAAAAGATCCAAGAGTTTGAACTGGATACAGTCAGGCCAATAAAACTCAACATGCTAAAGAAAACACAAAAACAAAAAGCCAAGTCCATACTCCAGATTGACTTTGAGGGACACATGAAGTGTAATGTCACTTCATACCACAGGCCCCACTTCTACAATACAAATGACATTGCTGTCCTAAGGCGCCACCACATCAAAATAAAAATAAAAAATTCAATATGAGAGCTGCTACTTCCTCACAAATATAGACAGTTGCAACTTGGTAGAAAACTGTGCACGCAAATGGGGTTGGCGTTTTTCAGACGTGATTTTTAAGAATATTTTTTTGGGCGGAGATGCTGAAATATTTACTCCTCTGCCACTGCATCATGCTACTTGACCTCTGGTAGGATTACCCTGTGGCTACTTGTCACCGTTACATCAACCAGTACTTAGAAAGGCTGCAAAAAGTAACTGATATCGAGTGCAATAATTATTTTTGTGCTTGACTACAACTGCCAGAATGCATTGGTTTATTGAATAAAACCTATAACGTGTATTGTAGTCATGGGGTAACATGGTAACCTCACCTAGGATTGAGATCCGTTATTATTGTTAATGGACAGCACTACAAACTTTAAGCAAAAATGCGAGAAATGTACAGACTGCGTCTTGTTTATTACCAATAAACAGAATTTGACACAACTCAGCCAAACGTTCATATAAGACAGAACGTCAGTTGAAATGTCTTTTTAAAAAGGTAACACTGCAACATTAGACACACGACTAACAAAAATAGTGAGCGAAGTAAGTGTGACCACAGCACTGCGACTAGCGGTGTCCGACAGGCAGCCGAGGAGCAGATAAGTAAAAGTTACACCTGTCATAGAAAGAGGAACCGTCAGACAGCTCTCGGTTACAAAATAGAGAACTAATGAAGACCCGGCAGAGCATGTGCCGCCTGGCACGAGCAATCCGCGTTGCTGGCAGCAGGCCCCATCCTCTGGTGACTCTGCTGCAGCCTCTGGGCCTGCAGAGCCAAGAATAGGTGCCGACGGGCGCCAAGGGAAAACACCATGCGCTCTCCTATAAAGCATTGATCACTGCACCACAGGCCGAGCAGCCGTCATGGTGAACAGGCTGCAGCAGGACGCCTTGTGAGCACTCTGACTCCTGATCTCCACCCCCTTCCCTAGAAGGCGACTTGCCGTTACCTGCGACTGCTGCAGTGAGCTGGATGTTGAGGGTGTTGTGTCGCACTGCTGCTGCCAAAGTGAGGTGGATCCCTGTGCCATGCCTGGTGGCGGCGGCTGTAACTGAGAGCCAGCGCCCGAGTGTGCAGCGAAAGGAAGTATATGCGGGAGGGCAAAAGAGGAGAGGGCAGGGCAGCACTCCCACCGGGACACAAGAGCAGCGGAGCACTGACCGCTGCTGTGCAACTCAGGAGGAGGGAGGACAACAGCACGCCCAGACCCGCCGCCGTTCTGCTGTGCTCGCACACTCACAGGGGGTGGAGGGGGGTGGGCAAAGAAGGTGAGATCAGGGGTTGGGTGGATATTTTTCTGGCTGGACGCAGTCATTGGAAGAGAGACGTGCACGCAGATGGCGGAGAGGATCTGAACGGAGCAAAGGCGAGATAGGGAAACTGGCATTGCAATAGGACTCGCATTTACGCGAGACCGATTGCATTGAAAACGGGAGTGCAGGCGGATGCGAGAAGGCACGAGCACGACCGGGAGTGCGTGGGAGAGGGACGTGGGGCCCAAAGAAGTCACGTACTGTGGTAGGGGGGTAGGGAGGGACGGGAAGAAAGTAGTCTGTGCAGTAAAGGGGCCAGTAGCCATGGAAGGATACAAATGACTGACATGGCTGTCATGGGGAGGTACTAACAAGCTTAAAACCAATCCAAAGGCAGCATTTATAACCTAAGCAAATGAAGAAGATGGGCCGGTGAGTGGGTGGAGCGTCCACACTATAGTGTATACTGCATGCCTCGCAAAGCGATGGCAGCACATTCGCGCTGCAACGCTAGGCGAGACCTAAAAAGGAACTGAAACAATTCCTTTTTAGACTCTAGTAATGAACGTGGGCTGACAAATCTCTGTTTAATGCCCTTCTGGATGCCTAAAAGCGGCGGGACAGTCTCCAGAATAGCCGTGCCCTATACAAAAATATCTCATTCATTCATTCATTATTGCTTGTTTGGTGTGTTTGTTTAGCCTTTGGTGAAGAGCTTCTGTTGAACTGCATGGAGTACTATTTTACATCTGAAAAGCGCCCTTAATAATCAGTAGTTTGTCATATTCTGTTTTTTACCTCCTGGAGCCATCTATACGGAAAGCAATAATTTTGCTGCTTTTTCGCAGCATTGGCAAAGCATTAGGTCAGGCTTTATTGTGATCAACGTCAGTGTTCATGGAAACATCTGTGAATGCCTCTGTTTACGTATGTTGGCGTTTTAACCCAGGCCTTCTGGCTTTGCCAGTACTTGTTAATAGAATCATTTTTGTTCCTACCTTTACATTGTCGAATTATTTTTGTTCCTACCTTTACATTGTCGGTACTTACCGACCTATAAGAAAGATTTGGGTGAGTCCATTCACAGGCCCTGCGCACAGAGTGTTGCAATGTGACGGAGCGAATGTTCCGCGTGGCATCACGTCTACCATGGTATTGATAGCAAATGAAGGTTTTCAATACACAAATCTTATTCTGCCATTACATTGCAATAAGCTGCGGAAGGAAATTGAATGATGTTGATTTTCGTATTCATATATGATTTGTGTAGTACAGTTTAAAATTGTCTTTTTGATACATACTTTTTTAGTTAGCTCATTTAAAGGTGTGCAAGCCTATTACATAAATATACGCTTGGGCAGAGTTGGATAGATGGATATGGATGTTACTGGTAGTGCAATCACCCTGACAGCAGATGGCTCGGTGGGTTGCACTTTCAAAGGGAAAAAAATGTGTATTTACAAATTAAGCAGCAACTTTCTACCGTACTTTCCACAAACATGAGTCTAATTTCCAAGGGATAAAAATGTATTTTTGCTCATTTAGAGGAATTATGCAAATTCCGCCCGTCGGTTTTTGCTAGAAAAATGGCGCTCACCTCTATATATTGCTATTTGACAAAACACTTGGGCCTACAGTAAAACACCTGCAGCATTCAGCCTTTCTGGTGCACCCTTCCAAGATAGATTGTAAAGTATATTTTGACTTCCAGTTGCCAAAAGTACATTCTGTGAGCAGTAAAGCAGCAGATACCACGGCTTTGGCAGTGTCTCAAGGGCGGATCTATAGAAATGGAGAGAGAGCAGAGGTCTACAGACCTTCACTTTGCACCGCTGTTTAAAATCAGATGCTTGCAACAGAGCGATGCTGTTTCAACTGAGTATATTTCGGAGAAAACATCATAAAAAATGTCAGGGAAGGCCATTACAATGGAAACGTTAGATTCTTTTTTTATTTTCTTTATTTCTAATTGTTGGGAGTATCTATATAGCACAGATCTACCCTTTCGTTCGAAATTATAATTTCATCAAAATGTGTTTGCAGAATATTTCCAGTTTGAAAATTATATCCATCGAGAAGCTGTATGGATTTTCAACAATCTTCACCGTCTTCCACCCCTAAGCACTAGTTTTTCAAATATACGATTTTGTAAACAACAAAAAGGTTTTTTTGTTTTCAATATGTTTAACTGAACCGTAGCCCTAAACCAACCCTGATCAATTATGGTAATCTTTGGCTCAAGCCCACATCCTGACCACCGCCTAAAGCAAACTTTGTTCTAAAGCCTTTTTCTGACCGAGGCCTTGCCTACTCAACCTCGTCCTGACAGTAATCAGTCGCATGACTCGTATTTAACCCTAATCCTGACCCAACCTCATCCAAATCATGACCCCGGCTTCACCTTAATCAGGACCCTAATTTAATGCTAATCACGACCCTTCCGCAACCCTGGTCATGACCCTAATTTAACCATATTCATGACCCTACCTTAACCCTACTCACGACCCTTCCCTAACCCTGATCACGACCCTTCCCTAACCCTGATCACGACCCTTCCCTAACCCTGATCATGACCCTTCCCTAACCCTGATCATGACCCTTCCTTGACCCTGATCACGACCCTCCCTTGACCCTGATCACGACCCTCCCTTAACCCGAATCATGACCCTAAGTTAACCCCAATCGTGACTCCATCTTTGACCTTCATCCCAAGACCTAACTCAGACTGTAACCCAACCCTTATCTAATTTCACTGTACCACTAGCCCTATCTGTAATCTTGACCCTCATGCTTTCCCATCCATAATCTCATCACTGACCTGACCTCTGAATTGACGTTATGATAACCATAGCCTCGAGCCTATCGTGAACATTCTTAGCCCAGTTTTGATTAAAAGCATCTCTCTCGTTTTGTCTTTCAATTAAATCTCTTTCAATTAAATGTATACTTTGAAATCTCCTTTCACCGAAGTAAAAGTTTAATGAAATGACAGAATGCCGCCATAAAATGCCCAATTGGGTACCCAGCTGTAGAGATTACACTATTTGTGCTCTATAAGGATAATTTATGTATGTGCAGCCCTATGTTTGCATCCAGGCATATTTTAGTAGACATAAAATCTTAACAAACAAAATCAGGGCTGTCAGTGACGTGACGTAAAATTACCCCCCCCCCCCCCCCCCGTGCAGGATGTGTGGGGTAGAAGGGGTCGCAGAGTCTCCCATGTGTCACAGTTTTTCATGACCTTGGGTTGACTAGCCCCCCCTTGAAGAGTTAGGGGCCCTGGAAGGTCAGGGCCTGCTTTACGTCCCTAGTTGCTGAATCCTTTTAACATCACTAGCGTCAATTGGAGGCACTCCACTCCGACTGTGTCGACCACTCGTAGCCTGTGAAAGTTTGTAACTTGTATTGCTATTCCCGATTTACCCGCTAGATGGCGAAAGTATGCCATTTATTCGCGGTTATGTTCCGGGTACCAAGCACTAAAACAAATGTTACAGGAAGTACTTCAATTGAAGCAAAGCTAAATCTCGGACATACATTTTTTAAACAAACACTTTAAGTGCAGCTACGAGCTTTAGCCCATGTTATTGCCGACCAACATTTATATTTTACACTACAGATTTAGAAAAACCTTTATTATTTTAACCAAAGGGCTCCTTTGTTTTTGATCGGAAAGGTTGGCCGGTTTAAGTCCAAAATGGAACCCTCCAACCCCCTCTCCCCCCCCCCTTCCCCCACCCCAAAAAAGTATTGTCATTTCTTTTATTGACCAGAAATATTTTTAAGTTCCGGCAGAAGATTCGCCTGGGCGAAAAGACTAGGCAGAAAGTTCGCAATTGACTGGATATTTCGGTACACATTTCTAAAAGGGGAGATGTGGCCTAAGGACCGGAGCTCCTGACTTTAGAATTGGGGGAGCCGGTTCAAGTCCCGTCTTCGGCTCAACATCCTGTGACTTTGAGCAAATCCTGTAATTTCCCAGTGCTTACACAACACATAGGGAAATCTGGTGCTCGTAAAGCGCTCTAATGCTTGGGCCAGATTCTCGCATTATAAAAAGACAATAAGTAAAAAGACAATAAGTAAGACAATAGGAAATAATCTTCGAGGATAATTGAGGGGAGGGAGTGTCCACAGGAAGTGTATCCAGTGAGGCAGTATTAAATCCTGGAGTCTCCTCTATAATTACTGTATTTTTGTTTTCACTCCTTGAATTCAATCTGTTTTCATTCCAGAAACAATTTATTTACTGAAGCAGTAATGGACTCAAGAAATTACTTAAGAGATTTTAAATGTAACTCTGATTCTTTTAGTTTTTGAAGAACAAAGGTCCTTGGCATAGGGGGAAATAGTATAAATATTTCAACATAGACTACAATGAGCACTATGGAAGGTCTTCCAATGTCCAGCCGGACAGAGGAATATTTATTCAATTAAGATAACAGGATGGACAAAATACAAGGCACAACAGAGATGGCAAACGGCACAGTCCTGTACCGAGCGTTGAAGAGAAGGCATAGGGAGTATAGACACAAGAAGGAAACAGCAGGCAAAAAATGGTTGAAGGAAGAGCAAAAGGCGGCTTACATTTACATAGTGATACTACGTAAGCTCAAACCAACAAACAACGCACTCATTTTATCACAATGGTTAAATTGTGGGGTTTGCTACAAAGGTCGACGTTTCGATCCCTAGCTCTCAATACTATGGGATCATCATCAGGACTAGAAAATGAACTGTTGCCTGATAAATAGTGTCAAGGAGCCTCGGGTGTGGTCCACAGGTGGTCGTTTTAGAGACAGTGGACGACGAAGGCGTTTGCTAGGATGGAACAAGCATTGAGGAGGGCTGGAGCTTGTGGATACAAGAAGGGGCGCAAGAGGCCGGAACGGATGTTCATGGGCCTGAGTTAGTTTACATAGTGATACTACGTAAGCTCAAACCAACAAACAACGCACTCATTTTATCACAATGGTTAAATTGTGGTGTTTGCTACAAAGGTCGACGTTTCGATCCCTAGCTCTCAATACTATGGGATCATCATCAGGACTAGAAAATGAACTGTTGCCTGATAAATAGTGTCAAGGAGCCTGTGGGGTAGTAAGACAGGAAACAAAAAAACAACAAAAAATAATAAATAAACAATAAAGCAAGTCCACCTAACTATGAGCATATCTATTCAAAAAACCGTTTGAAAGGTGTGGAACAATTCGCTATGTGAAAACGCGTGAATGTGATGGTACACATGCGGATGGGAATGGCAACGTTGCTGGGTGCAGAGACGCACATAGTGAAGACAAGACCAAAGAGGTCAATGACGGTGAGGGGGCAACAAGAGATGTGAAGAGTGCCCTTTGGAATCAGTGAGAAGGGATGTTAGCGATGCGTGAGCCGATGAGGAAAGAAGGTGCGGCCAGAAAATGATGTGTGTCATATCGAGAGAACCAGGGGTGACAACACTGATGGTGGAATGAAAGGGGGTGGTGCAGTGCTGTTGGGAGCAAGTCGGTGCTAACGGAGAAGGATCCGTGTGCTAACCTGGGAAGCAGCTCGGAGTGTGCCTGGAAAAGCTCAGTGGGTGCCAGGAGCAACTCAATGGTTGCCAGGAGCTCGTGGGCAGGGCGCGAACAACCCTCGAGGGGGTCTGGAGGCTGGAATGAAGGAGTGGAGAAGGGGTGAGCCTGGTAAGGGGGTGGTTCGTAGGGTAGTGAAACCTGGATGGTGTTTACCTCGGGCGTGGTCCACAGGTGGTCGTTTTAGAGACAGTGGACGACGAAGGCGTTTGCTAGGATGGAACAAGCATTGAGGAGGGCTGGAGCTGGTGGAGGCAAGAAAAGTGTTGGCGAGAGCCCAAAAATTGTTCGGCTGATATTTGCCGGTGCCGTCATAAGAACGGGCTTACCTTGTGGATACAAGAAGGGGCGCAAGAGGCCGGAACGGATGTTCATGGGCCTGAGTTAGAGAGTATGTGCAGCGGGTGGGGCTGCAAGAAAGTGCGGGACCGGAGCTGAGAGAAAATGAAATTAGATTTAATTCAGGGAGGAATACACAATTTGAGCTCTGGCGGATGGCGTGTGGAGCTGGGCTTACCTCTCGTTGAGTAGCTGGCGGCCGGAGGAAGCAAGAATCTGCCTTTCCGTTCGGCGTGATGGCAAAGGACAGGCGGGACAGTCGGTGTTTTGAGGCGGGCCAGGGGGGTAGGCGAAATCGAAGGAGGACTATGATAGGGATCGAGACAAGAACCGGGGGCCATGATGGAATGGGAAGGAAAAATGATATCAAGTAACGGTAATTAAAGGGAGAGGTAGTGAGGGGCTATGTGAGCATGCTTTTTGAAATAGCAAATTGTCACTGACAGTAAACCACTTGAAACATTTGAAGACCAGCCATGGAGCGAGGGAACACATAAATGATAGTCACAGTTTAACTTGCGGTTAAATATTGCAATTGTCAACGGTGGGATGCAATAGGGTTGAGGGGGGGGAGAAAAAGGGGGAGACAGCAGAACAGGGTTTGCATAAATTTACATTTTAGGTTTAGGCAAGGAGTTCCGACAACGATAGTCAAGCTATCTTAGAGTGACTGGGGTGTGGAAAGCTGGTAATTCAAAATTGCACTTGATTACAGTAAGGATGTCCAGTCTTCTGTCCTATTGAGTCCGGTGTTGATGGAATCAAACAGAATGATTGTCTTTAGTTCCTCTCTGTTTAAAAGTTGAGCCATATTGCCACCTCTTGGAGGCAACTTCAGTGATTTGAGAACAGTCCACCGCAAGTCATCTTCATTGTGATTGGCCTCAGTGAAATGTTCGACCAGGGGGGCGTTCTGTGTCTTGCATCGGATACGGCTTCTGTGCTGACAGATTCTGGTCTTGATTCTTTGGGTGGTCTGACCAATGTATATTTTCAAACAGGGACATTGGATAAGGTAGATAACATTGCAGGAATTACAATTGGTGAAAGCTTGACAATACACTGTAATGTTATCAAATGTGAAACTTTTTCCCTCAATGGTGAACACACAGACATTACAAGAGCCGCATTTTGAATGACCAATGATGGGGGACAGACCCCAACTGGCAAGGAGAGTAGTATTGGGAGCGACAGGTAGTGCAGCCCTGACCAGGTGGTCCTTCAGATTTTTGCTTTTTTTGAAGGCGAATAGTGGTTTATCGATAGTGAGATTCCCTGCATTTAGAATGGGCCAGTGGTGCAGTATTGCTCTTCTCAATTTGTTGGATACCAGAGAGAAAGTAGTCACACAGGCAATTCTCTGCAGTTCTTTTTTAGGTTTAGGGGTCAAAAGCACCTCCCGGGGACAATACCAGGCTCTTTTGGAAGCATTTTTTACGATTCTTTTTGGGTAGCCTCTGTCTTTTAGTTTGGAAGCCAAAACTGCTGATTCTCTGAAATAGTCAACCCTACAGGAGCAATTTCTCCTTATTCTCAAAAATTGAGAGTACGGCAATGAGTCCCTTAGAGCCCTAGGGTGATTGCTGGTGTAATTCAAAAGGGTGTTGCGTTCTGTGGGTTTGCGGAAGAGGCGTGTGAGTAGTTCACCATTGTCATGAAAAATTGTAAGGTCTAAAAATGCTATGGAAGCGGTGTCAGTGGTGGTGGTAAAAGATAAACCAGAGCAATTGTTGTTCAGCCAATGTAGAAATTGGCGTAGAACATCGACGTGTTGTCTCCAAATGATGAAGATGTCGTCGATGTATCTACGCCAAAACACGATGCCTGGGAAGAACGGATTGGAGGCAGTCAAAATGACATTAGTCTCTAGTTGGTCCATGAGGAGTACTGCCATATTTGGGGCAAAAATTGCCCCCATTGATGTGCCTTTGATTTGCTGATAGAAGGTGTTGTTGAAGCTGAAAAAATTGCGGGTTAAGCAGAGTTCAAGAAGCTGTAGTATGAAATTGCTGGGGACAGCATGTGGGCGTGGACGTGAATCTAATATTCTTTGGATTACTAGAAGGGCAGCAGTCTGAGGGATATTGGTGTACAGTGACTCGACATCCATGGTGCACAGGGTTTCAGTCAGGGGATCAAATGGATGATGCTCAATCATGTTAATCATTGCCATCGAGTCTCGGACAAAACATTGAGTGGTGGGGATAAAGTCTTTAATGAAGAAATCTACATAAGAACCCAGAGGTTCTAAGATTGAGCCGCAGGCAGAAACAATGGGACGACCTGGAGGGTTTGAAATATTTTTGTGGACTTTGGGGAGCGTGTAGATAACGGGGGTACGCGCTGATTTGACATTGAGAAAATTAAACTCCTTTTTAGAAAGGAAGCCAGCGCGGAGACCCTCTGTAGTTGTCTTGAGGATCAGTCCTTGAATCTCTTTAGTGGGATTCGATGCTAACTTCAGGTAGTGTTCTGTGTTGTCAAGTTGGCGTTGGATCTCCGATATGTACGCTGTTTTTTCCTGGAGCACTATTCCGCCACCCTTATCTGCACTTTTGATTATCAGGGAGTCGGTATTCTTTAACTGGGTGATAGCTTGTTTCTCTTTGCGTGTAATGTTAAATGGAATGAACCTTTTGTTATTCTGTAGGTTAGAGAGGTCTTTCAATAACATTTTCTCAAAGGTGATTACCTCTGGGGGTACCATACCGGCTGATGGTGAGAAAGTGGATGGGGGCCGGAAGGGAGTATTGGCCACTTGATCTGGCATGGGGTGTAGTTGGAAAAATGCTTGTAGGCGGATGCGTCGGAAAAATCTGAGAAGCTCAGTGTGTAGGTCCATGAAATTGGGTGGAATTGTAGGAACAAAGGATAATCCTTTTTTAAGGAGAGAGAGTTCGTCGGGGGTCAATGAGTGAGAAGAGAGATTGAAGATGGGAATCACGTCAGTATGTTGGTTGGCAGAAGTATCTGTCATTACCATTGGTAAAAGTTGTTGCGTGTCCGTCTCTCTCCCGATTCTCGCATTATAAAAAGACAATAAGTAAAAAGACAATAAGTAAGACAATAGAAAATAATCTTCGAGGATAATTGAGGGGAGGGAGTGTCCACAGGAAGTGTATCCAGTGAGGCAGTATTAAATCCTGGAGTCTCCTCTATAATTACTGTATTTTTGTTTTCACTCCTTGAATTCAATCTGTTTTCATTCCAGAAACAATTTATTTACTGAAGCAGTAATGGACTCAAGAAATTACTTAAGAGATTTTAAATGTAACTCTGATTCTTTTAGGTCATTGGTAATCTCAAATTGAAGTAAATATTTACATTCACTACATTTGCACATTAAAACCTAAAACCTAGATTTTCTTTTGAATCCTCCACTCCTTTAGACCTTGAACTTTAAGCCGGGCTCCAGGCTTTATTATTTTAATAATCTAGGACCAAATCGTACAAATGCCTTTTCCCACCAAGGAACATTTCATTATTGTCGGACACTGCATGAAGGGGGGCTGCAGTTAGGTGGTTTAATGTTGTGAATTTGTTCTTTATGTACTCTAAGTTTTGAGCCCCTCTACGCCAAAAACATCTAGCAGCTCGTGCCTCACTAATCCTGATCCACTCTTTGGTTGACCCCTTCTTGCTTTGTCCCCTCATTCCCCGCATGCTCTTTCCCCACTCCTCCTGGCACGTGACCCTCGAGCACTAAGCAGCCACCTCTGCGGTGCCCTCCATCTAGCTATAACCTGGACGCAGATCTTTCTACTGCTACCTCCTGACTTTGAGCCCAGGTAAAAACAGTAGCGTTCTCTGGGGTTCCTTGTTAAAGTGGCTTCAATACATAGCCCTGTCTTTGCCTCTGTCTGGAATGCCACGGCGGGGCCTGGTTGCTATCTTTGAGCTGTTGCTCTGACTGATTGTCTATAGCGCTCAGTTGATTCTACCTACTGTAGGTCTTCTGGCTTCTCAGGACGTCCCACCTGGCCGTTGCAGCGAAGACCTACAGCATTAGAAAGTGACTTGCTGTTATGGTGAGGTTTGGACATGTGGTGGCCGAGAGCCAGGGCCGCGGGCCCTCCCACAGCCCAACCATCAACCTTTCAGGCGCGCAACACCCATTGGACTCGAAGGGCTTAAGCCCCCCCCCCCCCCCCCTCGTCGTGTGTGGCAGCCCGGAATGAGACAGCCCGGAATGAGACAGCTTCCCGGGGACACACACAGCCGCACCCGAGCACTTCACAGACCATTTGCATGTTAATGTGGCCTTGCTGTTGTTTCACCCCTTCTAAGAGCCCCTGCAGCTCCACTCTGCCTATTGCTTAAAGTTTCAGCCCCCCCCGAAATTTTTTCTTAGCCCCCCCCCCCCCCCGAAATTTGGCTCTAGTTGCGCCTCTGCAACCTTTGGTAATAGTTGTTCACACTTGAATCCTGCTGTTCACCTCTCTCCACAAACGCCCTCTTCCCGTGTCTTCCTCCTCTACCCCATCCTCTTTCACTGTCCATAGATCCGTCACACTGCCAGTTACCCAGTGTGCCACTCTGTATCTGGGCACCACCACATGCGGCCTCAGACCGTAGCGCAGTTCTGGTACCTTTGTGCCCTGGTGTACTTTTACGTCATCCTTAGAGGCCTGCATGTGTATGCATATTTAAATGATATTAAAAAAGCATTCATTTTTACTCTGTGTACCAAGTTGTTTGGATTTTTGCTAGAAATGAGTCCTGGTGGGCTGTGGGTGCATTTCATACAACATATGGCTATATAAAGGGGCTTTTGGTCCGCAAGCTTGATCCAGTGCTCAGACATTTACATTTTGTTTCCGGCCACCCCAGCATACTGCACAGGGCAATGGCTCAACCAGTATGACCCCATTAGCTCCCTTCACTATGAGTGACCACACAAGTATGTGCACACTTTTCCCAGTCACGTAAAAATAGTCCCCTTTCTTTATTGACAAACCTCTTTCAAACTGTGCTTTTTTTCAATTGTATCATTGTGTATTTTCCTTAAAAAATGAATGTTTATTTTTTGCCTTCTCTTCCGATGTCCAGTTAGATGGTTGTTTATTCTCCATGTTATTTTAAAAAAACATTCTGTTATAAAGTTTTTAGGTGACATTGTAGCTTACTGCAATTTAAGTGCTTGGTTTTGCGATGATTTGTCCTTGCTGCATGCTTAAAAATAATTTAAACCAAAAAAAGATAAATAAGGCATCCACATCAGTGAATGTGTTTTTTCAATTTAAATATTTTATTGCAAGCATACGGTGGCCACACGTAGGTAGTGTCATCTTTTCATTTTTTTTTATTGTTGTGGCATATACGGACATAAAAAAGCCTTTAAAAATTAACCATTTCACCAGCATGTCAAGGCCGGATCTATTATTTGTGCCACAATGTTTACTGTCGCTTGATGCTAAAATTCTCATGATGATTGTGCTACTTTTCAGGCGCAGGTGAGACCGCAGTGTGGGCGTGTGGTGGGATTCTCCTCGGGGGAAGAAAATCCTCATGGCGTTCAGGCCGTGACCAAAGGCCAGCGCTGCGCAGTCGCCTTATGGTTTACTCTCGACCCTCGACACAATGAGCGAGTGAGTATGCCAGGATTTGTACCTGAATTTACACTGCTGATGACTCAAAGCTCAAAGACCTTCAAATTAGGATCGCAAAATGGCGCTAAGGAGAGTTTTTATGGACATCTTCCTTTGAGTGAAACTCCATCTCCAAACTCCCGTAAATCAGGACGTCGCCATTTAAAAAAAAATTGCATGCATTATTTTCTCCTTCAATTGCTACCCATAAAAGAAAATGTAGGGTCTAATGTACAAGATATCTTTGCGGCCCCAAACCTTACGATGTACAAAATTCAAAGGGTTTGTAACTTTAAAATGGTGTTTTGGGATATATATATATGTTTTATCAGATCGGCGGAGGACGTTTGTGGGGACATCTGAGACAGTGTCTCTTTGGAGTAAGTGTGACGACAAGAGCACCACCCCCCAAGGTCCCGGGTTTAGAATAATATTCGTAAACTCTTAAATATGATTCCTCTTGGAAATCTCCAGAGAGAGCGACGTTGGGACAGTGCCTAACACACAAGGTTAAAAGGTAAAAAACACCTGAATAGGGGTAAAGACCAGAAAATAGGGACCAACACCCTGACGAATGCCAGAGCGACCTGGCTAGGCGCAAAAAAAGCTGGCAGAAACATGTTGTTTTTTTCAGTGGGGATAGAAGGGCCGTTATCTTCCCTTAATACCCCATATTGTTGGTTTTAATCCTACCAGAGGTTAACAAAAAATAAAAAATTTAGAGTTAACCGCTAGGCAGTTTTAAATATATCTATCTGCACCTCTCTTGGTCCCTTCTCTAAGGGGAAGATTTGTTTTCCCTTTGATTTGTGTTACACTTTTGTGTTTCGTTGTGTCTTTCTTTATTGTACTTTACCCTCCCCACTATTCTTCATATCTTTACAAAAAATGTTGCGCTCCATTCAGTGTGTTGGTCTGCACCTGGATGTATGATGCGGCCCAATGATGAAGCATGACACTGTTAAGTGTGTGAGGGCAGTACTAAGAGATTTTTTGTCTTCCCAGGTCTAGTGGTTGGTAGGGTTGTATGTAAAACACACTACCCCATTGAGGGTAGGTAGAGAATTTTGTGTTTCTTCCTGCTCCCCAGTTTGGTGAACAGAATAACCCCTTTTTTTGATAGTTTTTCTCTGTTGTGTGAGTTTTGAATATTGGTAATGGAGTCAGAGAAGACTCAACCCCTTGTCTCTTCTATTTTGTGATATTTTTTGGGATATATTGACATACATGATCTGTTCGGAAACCCTCCCCTACTCACAAACGTAGTGCTGCAGTGCTTCTGATGTAGCAGTTAGGTGGGGGTGTGAAAGGGTCACCTGTTATAATTGCATTCACAACGACTTGTATCAATGGTTTGTTTCTGTAGTTGTTGGAACAAACTGTTGATCAGATACTAACGCCTGAGTTGCAGTGGTATCTGATTGGCAAAGGGGAAGCACTCTGCATGGGACAGTTGCAAATTGGAGATTTGGGGATTGAGTTAGGTGGTCTCAGGCGCCAGTGGTTTTTTTTATTGGGGGGGGGGTGGGGGTTTATATATCGTGAACTTGAGCTGAAGGTGTCAAAGCGCTTTACATGATCACCAGTTGTGTTACATACAGATACATTCATTTCTAGGCATGGGGAGATTAAAAGATTTGCCCAGAATCACAGGATGGTGAGCGTCTTTGCCGAGACTCGAGCCCGCTGTCCCAGCTTCGAGGTCGACCTCTCTAGTCATCAGGTTACATCCTTGGGCACCACTTTTTGCCTCGCCCACACCCCACATTCTTACAGAATGAAAAACTTTTCCATAAACAGCACCTGTCTCTTTAATGGGCATGGGTTCCTTCAAAGGAAAAAAAATAATCAGTTTGAGAATGCCAATGCAGGGTCGGAGGTCTGCTGTTCCTTGCAGGCCACCATCCATGCATTGGCAGCCAATTGCAATAGGTTGCAAATTGTGACCAGCCTAATTATTATTAATTAGGCAGTCCATTTTGCAACCCTATGCAAATGAACAGTTTGCAATGTGGCCACTTTGTAATGACGTTGCTTTGCAAACTCATCCGTTATTGCAAACAAGTTAGTGGGTAAATTGCACATCTTGGTTGGAAACTAGAATTAGTACATCGATCATACAGATGGTTAGTTCAAACCTTAAAAAAAGCACGCTTGGCTTCCATCTGACCCTGTTATTTTTAGCAGTGCCTATAAATGCAGAGTTGTTTGTTGAAATATGTGTTTTGCTTTGTGCTGCTTATTGTTGTAGCACCATGGTATTTTTTCAGACATTATATGTGTGGTATTAACTAAATAAATGCAAATATTTCGTTTCATTTATGACAGTTGATTTATCTTGTATTTTTGCCAAAAAGTAATGCATGGATTTAAAAAAAACATTCTCTTTATTGAGAAAAGGAGGTGGAATAGTTATCATTGAGTCTGGCAGAACGTTAAATGGGTATAGATTTACACCATCCCTCAGCTGCTACATACAATGCAAGACTATTATTTATATTCCTGCTGTCTCATGTCATTGTTATTTCCTATGATCAGTATTTTTAATTTTTTTTCTTTCAGGAGCGAGTACAAGCAGATGACTTGATAAAAATGTTGTTCAACACAGAGGAAACTGATTTATCACAGGGAGATCAAACCACTGCAGAAGCACCAACCTATAAAAAGGAAGTAAGCGAGGAGAGTGAGAAAAAGGGGCAGTCTGTGGAAACCCAAGACACGGAACCAAAGGCTGCTCCGGCCGGCCAAGCTGAAGGAACGGGTGACTCAACTACAATAGAAATTTCAGACCCAGCACCTGAAAGCGTGCTGCAAGAACCTACCATCCCAGGTGTTTCAGTGGGTTTATCTGACAAAAGCGAATTATAACATTTCTTCACAGACTGCAGGTCCAAAATCGGAAATGGATTTCTTGTGGTAAATAGGAAAGTAAGGAGCGAACAGTTTCATAGAAAGTTACATGTTTTTTAAATACAGAAGACACGGTCGACATCCATTGAAGAACCAAACTGTTTACAAACGTTGCAAGGAGTGCTGGCTACAAAGAAGCAACTTGAAAATGAATACTGGATGGAAGAAGGCACAAAATCCTTTGCGTTGAGCCAGGCAATCCACTGAGCACAGAAAAAGTATGCAATCATTATTTGGTGAAGGAGCTGGTTTTCTGTGCAGATGTTGTTCATGAAATCCCTTCCTGCTGAAGGATTTCAGGTCATTGTGAATGGTACTCACCAACATTTAAATTCACCAAGATGTTTGTGGCATCTCAAGCAATAGTGCACGGATTGGATGGCGAAACTCCTCACTGGATTCCAACTTTATGCAGCAGCGAGCCATCCCTAAGGAGTATGTATGCTCGGTGTCAGCGTTGAATCTCATTCATGTTGGATCACTGGGACTCAGTTTTTCTCACGACTTCCGTCCTTGAACAATCTTCAGTGGATCCTCTGTGACTAACAAGCCTGCAAAAGTAGTCAAATAGGCAGACATTTTGGATGGGTTCAAGACTTCAAAGATCTATAGGATCTTTTTCTTAAACGGTTGGTTGATTGTGTCCATCGTGAATTTTAGTAAGGCCACTATTTATTATCATGATATGGGATGTGAAAAGAAATATGACAAATCCAATATACAACCTCTGGATACCACAGCTTCTTGAACTCTTTGTTAATTGTCATTTTCATCCTTATGTGCTGGTGAGACTTAGTAGAGTATGGCTTGGATTGTAGCCTGCCCTACGTGGCTGGGAAGGTAAAGCATAACGGACACCGTTATGTTTCCTGCAACATTATTTTTTCACACCTACTTTTCCGTTATTTAAGTGCCTTACATATTAAAAAGTCGAATAAAGAAATCTTTTCTACTTTTCCATTTTGATTTACTTGGAGCTTTTTGTGTATGCTATTTGAACTTCGAGATCGTTTCTGAGCATTGGTGTGACAACTGTCGATGATGCACGGTTAATAGAGAATGTTTATCTTGTTGATTTTATATAGCTGTCTGGTTATTATGTTTTGAAAAGTAGATACGCATGGCATAGTCTCCTTGTTCTGGATAAGATATCACTGTTACAAAAAACAACAGCAGCTGTGAAAGCGGAGTACTCACATCTGTTATTTGGATCTCAGTATACATTAATGTACAAGTGAGTATAAACGGGTTTTCAACCCTAAGCAGCCCGCTATTGGAAGGGCTGCCATTCCAGCTTGAGGTTTTTTCACTGAACTGTGAAACCTCAGCATTACACATTTCAAAAAATTGATGGGGAGCACACCAAAATGTGCACAACCTTATTTGTAAATAAGTATACACGTATACCTGTACTGCTTGATTTACCATGTATAAATCGCCATGAGATGAAAATGTGCTTCTTGGATGTCTTTTGTGAATTATAACAATCTACCTATTATTACAAAATAAGCTAGATTTACACACTTCTCATAGTTCATTCAAAATATAAAAGAACGGCAGACGCGTGTTTAGTCAGACTCTGAAGTTAACATGCCAGAGTCTTAAAGTATGAGAAAACACTGACAAAAGAAAGAACACATAGCTTTTTTTTAACTTTAAATTTGTGTTTTATATCGGTTTACACAAACCATATGGATTAATACATTGAACAACTGTTATCTCTAATGCAAAATCATAATACCTGATCAATCTTGCCAGTACAAATTCCTCTTCTGAGTTAAAAATGTTAAAGTTGAAATCTAAATTCATGTTAGCTCAGATAACAGAATAAGAGCAATTAATCCTCAAGTGTGTTTAGAGGGAAAACAGATAGGTGTGCCATAAGTTAAAATTACGGTCACCTTGGCATGGTATACTTCTATGAAGGGCTGGATCGAGTGATGACCTTTTTTTATATTAAAGCAGTGGATTACACTGACCCTAGTTTTCACTACTTCATGCTTGTCATTCATTTGTCTCATTATGGCGTTAACTAAAATTTTGTGTTCAGATTTATCTATTTTTATGTTAGGTGGATATGCTAAAGTGTATATATGTAGTTTCACTAGGATGTTAATTATGCCAGTTGTAAATCACAATATATTCACTTTCTTCCATAATAGGTGGTAGTTCATAAGATCAGATGCTTTCGATAAATCAGTGAAACTACAATGACATTCGGAATCATTTTTTCACACAGCGTTGTTTGTGGCAAAGTATAGACACTTTCTGCCAGTATTAAGACTTTTGTAGAGTTGTGATTGATTGGCAGGCTTTTATTTTCCTCCTTCCAGACCACTAATTCCTGGGCAATTAGTTTAGCAATTAATTTAGCTGGTGGACATAACCTAGAAAACAACCTGTAGTCCACAGAATTAGAAGTGTTGCATTGCTTAAGGTTTGCCCCCGAGACAGCTGCCCTCCAAAGTGCTGTATATTACCACCTCTGTTAAGGGCAAAGTTAATTAGTGGATCCAAAATAGAGGTCCACCATCTTAGATATTGATTTAATAATAATGTAAAATAGTATTATATGAAATGTAATATAAATAGAGACCACTGTTTTTTTATTATCTTGAGTAAACCCATACAACTTAATTTAAGAATCACTAAAAAAAGAGAGGGCAGACATATCAAATGAGTGCAAAAAGACTGAAACATTTCATTTGTCTATTACCAGCAAGTTATAGTACTAAGTGCTGCATCATTTTGTATAGCCCATATTTAAAAAGAATTGGGATCAAACTAAGTGCATCAAGAAAAGTGAATAACACCCTTTTATATGTCCTTATATTAAATCAGTTGGCATCAAACAAAGTGTGTATTAAGAGTGCAGAGAGGCAGTGGAATACAATTTTTATATTTAAAGACTGTGAGGCATTATAGGAAATCAGTTTTTTTTACCGCAAGTCTTAGAAATTTTGTATATCGGCAGCTCAAAATAGGGTCTGTAGATTTTAGACTTGCGATTACCATCTGCCTGCAGGTCCGAATCCCACGTTGATTAAAATGGGTTTTCTGTAGTAACCTCATTTCTTGCAATAAGACTTGGCATACACATGTGATATGTATGGTGTTTTTTTTTTTCTGCAGAGTTAACCACGACGGTGTTAATTTTGCAGGAAGAAGGCCAAAGCGATAGCGCATAAAGTCAATTTTTAAATGTATTGACCACCCGGCCTCTAAGTAAAATTGGGGCTTAAGTGTCTTATACTCATTTAGTATTGTCCAGGCATGCGATCTGGAGGATAACATCGATTTATCTTTCAGCACAGATGTTTTTTTTCATAATGACGTTGACCAACTTTTTTAAAAGAGGCTGGAGATGGGGAGTTTTTCCCATATTGAGTGAATCCCTAGATCTTTAATGACCAGATCAAAATAACGACGAGCACGTGCATTTCATTTGTTTGTAGTTCCTGCCAGAGCTCTTGGTACAGTTGACTTCCTGAGGAGGACCTGGTTCTTTCCACTTTTTACGTAGTCTCCTTTCCTCGCTGGAATAATCTCTGCAAAGATAGCCAGATTCCCAAATAGGGAGGCCATGTAAGAAAACCAAGATGCACTTTCAGTCTTTGGAATGCTCTTTTTGTTTGATCCAGTTCTTCCTTACATAACAAGTTTCCAAAGCAATTTATTTTTATTAAAGCGAAATACATCTAACATAATGATCCATTTTGCCCTTAACCTGTGCTCTTTCTTATGTTTAACCATGTTTTTCTAAATGTTCTTTTTGCTCGTGAAATCGTTGTTGGAGGGTGTTATGTGGACTATATTAATTTTTTCATCTTTGATTCTAGCTTTCTCAGACCCAGTCTTTTACTACAGATTTCTTTGTAAAATCAAACGTTAGTCTTACAATCTGTCTGTGAAAATGCTGGTTCTTTTTCTGCAGCTACTTTGTGAAGTTTACCAAAAATAGATTGAAAAGTGGGTATAATCTTCATGGGACTTGACAATAATTCGACACATTTCTGCTAGGCTATTTTATGTTTTTTATAAAGCTCTGAATAAATTGTAGAAAAAAGTTTACACTCTTCAAATCATTATTTCTAATACATATTTCATCTTGCATATTCCCCGTTCATTAACTACAGACATCGGATTTCATTCAGAAACCTTCAGATATGTATATGTAATGACATATGAATTGACACTGTTTGTAGTACCAGTTACAGATATGCTTCAAGGGCTGGCTACTCCATTTGACCCCACATGTGCTAGTGATATTTCTTATTTTCTACAAACCACTAATCCCTGGGTAGGACGTTTGCATAACTGCTGTCCGTGTTTTCATATTATGTAAAATATTTTTCATATTTTTAGATGTACTAGCCCTGTTTTTACTTCAGTACTACATCGTTCAGGCATATGTCAATGTCTCACAAACACGATCATGACACACATTTCATTTGAATCTTTCACTCTACGCCATCCCAGGTAGTCCGCGCGACAGTGGCTAAACTGTTCATGACTTTACAGTGACAGAAAACCGGATTTTTTTTCTTATAGAATTTATTTTAGAAGTCTTCCGATCCTGCTGCACAACTGTTCCTTTCTCAAAGATGACTATAACATCTAAGCAAGCACAAGCATAAGAATTGGTGTGTGCCCATCATCTACCTCAATTTGGCACTTGTCCAAACAACCAGATTACCAAGGCTCTATGAGATGGCCACTGATCCGTGAGTGTAATTGGTTATCCAAGCCCATTATCGGTCTTGAGAAGCTCTGGCTGTTACTCAGTTGGCACAAGGTTTTAGGAAGTCTCCTTAGGTTGCATTTCAATAGAGGAGAGGATGTGTTGTAATGACCAGAGCTGCATACTTTGTAACTGGGGAACCTAGGTTTGAGTACTGGGTCGGCTCAACATCCTGTGATTCTAGGAATTTCACTTAATCTCCCCGTGTCTAACCGGTGCACATTTAAAGTGCTCCAATACCTCCTGGTCGAGTTTGCCCTATATAAAACTACAAAAAGCAACCATGGTGTCAATTTCTATGCCCACTAATGACCAGATCCATCACACAGTGAGAATGGGATCTGAGGTCCTTTGCAAAGAAACTGCCATGGAGTAGACCTTCACAAGAGTGAATTACTCTTCAGTAAGAGTGATTCAGCTTTGATTCCAAGTCTCTTGGATGATCTTATAGTAAGAGACTGACCCGTTATTGCCATCAATGTTTTCTGACTTGGGCAACACCTGGAGAGTAATAACCTACTGGACCCTTCCCAATCAGGATTCAGAGCCAATCACAGCACTGAGACAGCCCTGATCGCTACAACAGAAGACATCTGCACCCTATGCGACAGAGGAGAATCAGCCGCCCTGATCCTGCTCCACCTATCTGAAGCCTTCGACATGGTCTCCCACCACACACTCATCGACCGACTGCACCTGATTAGAATAACAGATGACACGCTCAAATGGATGGCATCCTTTCTCATGAGGCGCACCCAGAGAATCTGTCTCCCTTCCTTCACTTCTCAACCCAAGCGCACCATCTGCGGCATCCCTCAAGGCTCATCCCTCAGTCCAACCCTTTTCAACATCTTCATGACATCACTTGCGGACATCGTCGGTACCCACAACATCAATATCTTCTCCTACCCTGACAACATGTAGTTCGTCTTCTCGCTGTCAGCGTACCCCACCACGATGAAGACCAACTTCCACAACTGTATGAAGAATGTCTCAGCCTGGATGAAGAACAACTGCCTGAAACTCAAAGTGACCAAACAGAAGTACTGATCTTTGGCAGACACACCTCCCTCTGGAACAACTCCTGGCGGCCATCGGAACTCAGACCCACCCCAACTCCGAAAGACCATACCTGCAACCTCGGCATCATCCTGGACAGCGAACTCTTCATGAAATGTCAGGTCAGTGCTGCCTCTTCTGTCTGCTTCCACCTCTCCCCATGCTCCACAAAGTCTTCTAGTGGCTCCCCATCAACATCTGGAAAACTGTAAAGCAAGCCCTCATCACCAGCCGGCTGGACTATGACAACACACTCTATTCAGGCACCACCACCTAACTCATGAGAAGACTCCAGACAATTAAGAACACAGCAGCCAGACTGAACCTCAAGCCAAAGAGGATCCACATCACCCAGCACCTGAAAGATCTACACTGGCTCCTCATCCAGGAAAGATCCCAATTCATGCTCCTGACCCCCCCCCCCCCCCCTACAAACCCTCCATGGTTAAGGACCCGCCTACAAGAACCACCGCCTGAATCGCCACCTACGCTTCAGGAACCTCCACTCTGCTCACCTTGCCCTTGCACAGATACCACACATCCGCTGCTGCAGCACCAACGACGCTCCTTCACCCACCTTGCCACCAAGTCCAGGAACACCCTTCCTCTCCACATCCATACTTCACCCTTGCTGACCCATTTCAGGAAGGGACTCGAAGCCTGGCTCTTCAAATGACACCGCAGCACAGTACCTGGATACCCCCTTGGCTGATAAGCAGCACTATATAAGTACCGCCTGATTGATTTCCAGCTGGGCAAGATTTTATCTGTCTGTGTGAGGAGGTCGGAAGAATTTTACCTTTGATTATTTCTTGTGTGAGTGAACTACTTTGAATTCTTTAGTGGAGCAGGCAAGGGCTCTGTTTAACAAGCGTGCTTAAAGTTGTGAAATTTTGTGTATGAGAAAATTGTAAAGGAGTGTGAACCGCTGAAGGAGCAAGAACTACATCAGAGTGTGAAGCACTGGGATAGGTCAATTGGTGCGAAGTTCCATGCAGGAATTGGTTGACAAATCATCAGGTCTGTACTGAGATAGACTAATAGAGAAGGTTTGTGTTGGGATTGGAGGAAAAATATTGATTTGTATTGGGACTGTAAATTAACTAAAAGAAAAGCATTGAAATTATTGAAACAATATTTATTCATTTATTGTTGAATTTTTGGAGGCATAAAATGTTTAAGGCTCTTAGATATTTAATGAGTGTTGATGTGCGAGTCCCTGTTCGTGAGGGTGAAGAGGCTCCAATAGAAGGTACGCCAGGTCATTATATGATGACAAACGTAGGGCTTCATACATGTTGGTGGCTCTGTAAATGGCATAGGGTCACTGAAAAGGAAGGGGCATTCAGATTTCCACAATATGGTATTTTTGCTTTAAGAATTATTGAACATTTGAGGGAAAAGTTATATGAAATTAAACCACCCCCTAGACCCACACCGTATGAAGCATTCAATGCTGAGGAACTAGCAGCTCATGCCAAAGACTAAGAAGGGTATCAGAATAGAGCAAAGAGAGCAGCACAAAATTATGCAGATGCTCAGTGAGATGAAGGGCAACAGAGATGGAGGAAATGCGTAGTTGATGGAGCAAGAATGTACCCAGCAATAATGACAGAACATCCTAAAAAGAATCAGAAACCGGGAAATGACGATGAGGAGACTGCCAGGAAAACTGACGCTGATAGTAATTCGGGGAATTACATTTTAGATGATTTGTTGTCCTTGGGCCCACCTCTATGTGTGGCTCCAACAACAGGTTCAAAAAGTGTTATAATCACTAGTGGTACAGTGACTATAGTCCCTGTTGACTCAAATATGACTCAGATTGAAGTACCACCTCCAAAACTCTTGATTACAACTACACCTCCTGTAATTCCTCCATGTGTTACAGCTTCTGTGTGGCTGTTCTTGCACCAGTGTCACTGGTTGTATCGGCTCAGACATTAGCAATTCCTGCTACAACGGTACTAATCAATATTGTACTGAATCCTTTTGTTCCAGGAGCTGTAGGAGGAATAGCTGTAAGACATTGCAAAATCCACAGATTGTTGCCTGTCCCACCACAAAATGTTCAATCATTAAGAGAAGGGAGAAGAATTGTTTTTACAACACCAGTTGCACAGGGAGAAACAGGACCATTTGATGATAGTTTTTTTCCTCCATGGTTTGAGGAAACTCCTGAAAATAAAGGAACAGGAGATACAGAGAGACTAACTTCTAGCCAGGATAGGGTGAGACCCTTAGATGTATCAAAAATGTCGGTGGAATTGGTAGAAATTATTATGAGTAGTTTGTATAACTGTGCAGCTGCCACATATGATAAATTGACTGAGTTTGCAGGTAAATAAGTGATTGCCTTTTACAGAAAAGCTTTAGGGCACAGTTAGACGACGAAGCAACTGTAACATGCGGTCCTCAGGAATGAGATTGCACATTGCTGAATTGGCGAAGTGCATTTGGAAATTGAGTATTTACCACCCGATTTATGAGATACTGTAAAATTAGAAGTATGGGATTTTTCAGGAAAAGACATCAGACTAATTAAAGGTGTAGTACCAGTCTGAATCCTTTTAAAGCAAAAAGCAGTGTTTCCAAGAAAGCTACTGCATAATCTCACACCTGAAACAGTGGCTGGAATCCCATCACTACAGTGATTGAAACAATGTTAAAACTAGGGATTTTGAGAGAAATTGTTGAAAGTCCTTGCAATTCACCGATTTTTGGTTTGCAGAAGCCCACCCGGAAGTATAGAATTCTACAGGATCTTCAGAAAATATACAATATCATAGTTCCATGTTTTCCCGTGGTACCAAATCCAGTTACAATATTTAAAATTCCCTGTGTTGTGGAGTGGTTTATTGTTTTCGAAGATAGAGTTTTGGCATGGCGCCGAGTTCCACCAGGGTATAAAGAGAGCCCTTCGATTTTTAATCCGATCTTGAAAAAGAATCTTGAGACTTTACAAATGCCTTGAAACTCAGTTCTTGCATAGTACATTGATGACCTACTTGTGGAGTCATATACACAAGAAGCTTGTGAACCAGGTATGCTTGCTCTATTGAACCATTTGGCTGAGAATGGACACAGTGCATTGAGCAAATTACAGTATTGCTGGAAAGAGGTCCTGTATTTAGCATATCTTATGGAAAAAGGAATGAGAAGGGTGTCACATGAGAGAATGACAATGATTTTAAAAATGAACCCACCCGGAACACAGAGAGCAGTCAGAATGTTCCTGTGAATGGTGGGCTGCTGTAGACAGTGGATACCCACTTTTATCCCCAGTCTTTATTGAGGCTGACACACAAGAATGTGCCCAATCTGCTTCCATAGGACAGCAACTGCCTGAAATCATTTGGTGAGCAGAGAGAAAGTCTCTATCATGCTCCAGCACTATGAATGCCTGATTACAATAAAATGTTTATGTTGTTTTGCAAAGAGTCAGAGGGCTGCACTCTCAATGCTTACTCTGTTGCATAGAGACTCTCTAATACCTGTGGCATACTTTTCAACTGCACTTCACCTTGTAGTCGCACGACTGCCCGGCTGCCGTAAAGCATTTGCGGCACTTGGTGTCAGTGTTGACAGAAGCGAGAGCATAGTGATGGAACATCGTCTTAGAGTGATGGTCCCTCGTTCAGTGGAAATATTGCTCTCTCGTATTATAACCCAGTATTTGACAAACATCAGACTTACAAATTATGAACAACAAATTCTTGCTGCTGATAATGTTGTTTTAAAAAGATGTCAGACACTCAATCCAGCTACATTGTTACCATTGTCTGAAACTATATAATGGAGAAGAGGCTGAGCATGATTGTCCTGATGTTACAGATCAATGCACCAAGCCAAGACCTGATGTTAAGAATGATGAACCTTGATGTGGCTTAATGAGCCCGACTCATTTTTGTAGACGGCTCATGTTTGAGAGACTCTGAGGGGAACTCGAGAGCAGCTTACGTTGTTTGTGTACAATTCAAGAAGTGGTGGAAGCCTCCTGGCTTCAAGGTGTTCACTCTGCACAAGTGGCAGAAGTGATTGTCTTACATAAGCCTACAATCTTTCGGCTCAATTGTGAGTGACTATATATACAGACATTTCTCATGGCTTTGGTGTGGTTCATGATTTGGGACAGTTATGGCCACAAAGAGGATTTATGACTTCATCTGGTTCATGGAAATGGGGAATATGTGATGAGATTGTTGGAAGCCTTACCATTACCATAAGAAATTGCAGTAGTTAAATGTACTGCCCACAAAAGTGGCAATAACGTTGTCACTGTTGGAAATATATATGCTGATAAAGTTGCTAGGTATTGAGCGAATGTGGCATGCACATTTAAATGAGAATATACTAATGAATCTGAGGAGGACACCACCTTCGCAATACTGTTTTCAGTAGTTGATACGTGGGAAAAAATCAAAAGGTTGAAGGAAGAAGTTTCAGAGGCAGAACAGCAAGGATTAGCCAGAGCAGGATGTGTAAAAATGCTAATGGCATTTGGGTTTTAGCAGATGGAAGACCAGTGTTGCCAGATAGCTTGTTATTTCCCATGATGAGAAATGTTTATGGCCCTGCACCCATTGAGAGAGATGCAATGGTAAGGTTATTCAGGAAGAATTGGTTTAAATCCCAATTCAGAGTTTTAGCTGAAGAACTATGTCATAGGCGTGTGATATGTCAGCAGATAAATGTAGGGAGGAGAACCCCTGTATCAATGAGAAATACAGGAAGATCAGGAAGACCCTTCAACAGGATGCCGTTGGATTTTATTGAATGCTAGTAACGGGTAGAGATATATCCTGGTTATAGTGTGCATTTCTTCCTGATGGGTGGAAGACTTCCCAACATGGAGAAATGACATTCTCACTGTAGCCTAACTGATGCTACATGAACTCATACAACACTTCAGATTGGCGGTTTCTCTGGAGTCCGACTGATTGACCCACTCCAACAATGAGGCCCTTAGAATGCTGTGTGTGGCACTTCAAGTTGGACAGAGATTGCATTGTAGCTATTGTCCAGAAACTTTGGGTACAGTTGAACAGCTAAATGGGATGTTGAAATCATGCATTCACTTCATTGAAAATGGCCAGATGCTTTGCCATTAGCATTGATGAGTCTCCGAAGCATCCCTGACAGGAGGACTGGATTATCGCCCCATGAAATACTCATGAGATCTGCTGTGCCTGTGAATTTGCTTGTAAATATTACAGATGACATGATCCTCGACTATTGCAATGAATTGACTGATGTGGTGCGTTCTGTTTCACACCTGTTTGGAGCTGTCATTGCCATTTCAAGTCAAAAGTAGTGTCATGATCTTATCCCTGGAGAATGGGTCCTGATCAAAAAGCATGCTCGAAAATCATGCCTGGATCCAAGGTGGAAGGGCCCCTACCTGCTGATTCTAATCCCCAACATGGCTGTGAAATGTCCTGGGATACCAAATTGGGGGCATGCCTCTCACATCCAGAGAGTGAGGTAATCGCTTGATGAAGTGATGACTGTTGGACCAAGTATAAGATCTCCGGTGTACACACGTCCTGATGGACCGGAGGGTTGAGTATGGCAAATTTCCTCACTTGTTCAAGTTCCTGAAATCTTGAAAAGTGGTGTGGAAGTATCCCCTAAAGATGGAGAACTGAGATCTGGAATTAGGGGACTTGTTGAAATGCCACCAGAACCATTGAGCGAATCTCATGAAGGAACAAGTGTGAGAAACGAAAAACTACAATGGAGCTTGAAATGGCCAAGTAGTAGGAGACAATTGAAATCTAGTGTGTCAGTTGAGCGCATACCACAAACCATCGTTGAAGAACCAGAATGAAGTGGTATAAGCAAGTCAGAAGAAGATCAACAGACACCAAGGAGTTCCAATGGAGCAAGAATACTTTACAGTAGGTATTCTGCACCTGAGCAGATTTATTATGCAGAGAACGTATCTAATGCAACAGAACAAGATTCCAATTAACTGAGATCAGAATCACTTGAACCTCCATGATATGCAACACTAAAACCGTATTTGATAAAAAAAAGATTAAACAATACTGCAAAATAAGACTTGACAATTAATATTTAGCTGATTCAAAGCAGAGAGATCTGATTCTACAAACAATGAATTGTGTCAAACTGAATTGTAAAGACTGATAAATGAACATAGCACTTCTGAAATAACAAAGCCAAAAAGGTTTAAGAAGAATTCGTTAGGGCCACGGTTGCAATAGAAAAGTAAGGATAAACCTTTTAGAAGAAGACAGAGTAGAGTTAGGTTGACTCATGGAGATTAGTGTATATAAACTGGAAGTTAATCACCAAAGGTTTTGCTCGTTTTGCACACATAGAAGTCCACGCAAAATACTGAATCCACCTGCTATTCTATTAAAGGTCTGATTGTAGACAAACATGTTTCCTTACCAAGGCTACGTGTAGAATAATTATGGCTGTCACACTAATAGTAGTTATGTTAGCATTTACATTTCTTTTCGTAAGTATGAGGTTTACACCAGAGTTAGAAACACTTATATCTACACCTATATTTACATTACCTGCATATACAATAGATAAGAAGAGATTAAAAGCTTCATTTGTAGATGTTTCAAAGGAAGATTTCACAATCAATGTTTATTCTAGATTAGGTCAGGAATACACACAAGCTTTAGAAGCTAGGGATTGCAACGTTTGTGCACGTTCACCTTCTTCAGCTGCTATGATGTAACCTATCACTATATTTCACTTTCATATGCCGTTACATGAAGTATATCCCTAAGTTTGTTTTATACAGAGGAACATTTTGAGTATAGTTTTTCCAATTATAACATGATTCTTTCTATAACTTAATCTGCTTATAATCTTTACATAAGGGATTTAGATGCTATTTATCAAGTAAGAAAAACAGAAGGAGAAAAGGGAAAAAAGAAATAGATATAGAACAAAGGAAGTGTAAATGGTACAAAAAGCTGAAAGAAGTTGAAATTTTGAAAAATAACATTGATGACATGGCAAGAAGGGTAGGTGCACCTTAGCAATTCATTTGTGTAAATCTGTGATGGTTCATTTAACCATCAGAGGAGGGGGGTTGCTGGAGCAAATTTCTCCATATCATAAACCAAAATTCATCTAACAGAAAAGTTTAAAAGTTTATGCAAAATAAAGCGCATATAATAAATGGCAATTTTGTAAAAAGTAGTCATACTGAGGTGTTGCGAGCATACAAGTGAAGTAACATAATGTACTGACTTAAGTTAGCCTAACTGTCGATTCTATCTTAACAGAGATTATATGCTAATATTGAAAGATGTGTTTTTCATGCTGAACTGTAATTGTATTTAAATCGTGCTTACTTCTCCGGGCGAGGCATCAAAGCGCTTTTCGGCACGTAGCATGCTACTCTGGAACCCAAAAGGATTAGTGGCGAATTAGTATAGACAAATATGAGTGGTAAACATGTAAGTCTGTCAGTTGGATTGAATGGAATAATGGTGGGATAGAAGAGGGAATAGTCTAGAAAGTGTTATTTGAGAGATCACAGTAGTAAGATGAGCTTTGAGATCAGTAAAAGGAGAGATGGAGGAGGGAAGAGTCTCTAGATTAGGAAGATTTTTTTAGTAAAATGAGGTTTGGTGGGATGAGTCAAAGGAGGGATACATGAGGGAAGAAATTAGAAAGGGTTGTTTGGGAGAGCACAGTAATAAAATTGTTTAGGGTGAGTCAGGAGGGATAGAGTAGGGAAGAGTCCAGAAAGGGTTATTTTGGAGATCATAGTAGCAGACTGAGGTTTGGGATGGCTGAGACAGAGTAGTGCATTAGAGAGAGTGAACGTTTTTTTTTTCTATTTTCTACAGTAGGAGTAAAGTGATAGATATACAGTTACATGACTACATAGACGGGGTATACACGTAAAAGGAAGAAAGTATATTGAGATTTAAAGTTGTATTGTATAACCTCAGTTTTTCAAGTGTTGATGTACTTGAAGCTAATTTATTTGTGTATTTTTATAATTCAAATCTTTTTTTATTTGCTCTTTTCCTCAATATTTCAATAGTGAAAAACTTATAGATAAAATAGCTATGATATTTACATATTGTGATAGATAAATAAAACAGAGACCCATAGCTTCTAATCAAATTATATATGCAGTGACTTATGAACATAAGCATAGAAATATATATATATATATATACACACACACACACACACACACACTTGTTAAGCAGACAATCAATCAATCAGGTGTTTGTTAAGCGCGACTACTCACTCGTGAGGGTCTCAAGGCGCTGGGGGAGGGGGGGTTTCGCAGGTTCCAGTTCATCAAGGAGGGGTCTGTCGAAGAGCCAGGTTTTGAGGTTTGTTGTGAAGATGGGGAGAGATGTTGCCTGTCTGAGGTGGAGAGGGAGGGCCTTCCAGGCTCTGGCTGCGAGGAAGGAGAAGGAGCGGCCGCCTGATCTGGTCTTTCTGGTGCGGGGGACCACAGCATAGGAGAGCTGGGCTGATCGTAGGGTTCTTTGGGGTGCGTGGAATTTGAGTCGGCTGTTCAGGTATGCTGGTCCGGTGTAGTGGAGCGCCTTGTGAACGTGGGTGAGCATCTTGAAGGTGACTCTAGCTTCGATGGGGAGCCAGTGGAGTGTGCACAGGTGCTGGGAGATGTGGCAGTGTCTTGGCAGGTTGAGGACCAGTCTTGCGGTGGCGTTTTGGATGTTCTGTAGCTTGCGGCTGAGGTTTTTGTTTATTCCGGCATAGAGAGCGTTGCCATAGTCAAGCCTGCTGGTGACCAGGGCGTGAGTGATGGTCTTTCTGTGTTCGAGGTGGATCCATTTGAAGGTGTTACGTAGGAGGTTGGTGGGTGTGGAAGCAGGACGACGAGACAGAGTTGATCTGGTGGTCCATATTGAGCTCTGAGTCCAGGATGATTCCCAGGTTGCGTGCGTGGTCCGTGAGGGTGGGTGGGCTTCCGAGGGTGGGGGGCCACCAGGTGTTGTTCCAGGTGTCAGGGTTCGGCCCATGATGAGTACTTCCGTTTTGTTGGGGTTTAGTTGTAGGCAGCTGTTTTTCATCCATTTGGCAACGGCTTCCATGCCTTCTCGAAAGTTGTGTTAGGTGCGCTGGATAGGGAGAGGATGAGTTGGGTGTTGTCTGTGTATGACACAATGTTGAGTCCGTAGGTTGTGAGCATAGGGGCGAGCAGAGCCATGTAGACGTTAAAGAGCGTAAGACTGAGGGAGGACCCTTGGGGGACTCCGCAGGTGGTAAGTGTGGGGTCCGAAAGGAAATGGGGGAGTTTGACCCGCTGCGTTCTGCCGTAGAGGAATATAGCGGACCTACAGAATATATTAAAGTGTAGGTACTATATTTGTACTAACAAATAAATATTCATATCTAGATACATAAATATAATCAAATTATAAATATTTACATACACAGGGATATGCTGTACATTAGTGTTTGAATTTGCTGGTTATGTAGGAAAGAGCCAACACTTGAGTAGTCTTCAGAAGATAAGATAGTTATCCATGGATCTTATGTTTGTGGGTAATGAACTCCATAGTTTGGCTGCTTGAACATAGAAAGATGTACCTCCTATGATCTTCTTCTTGTATGGTGTTTTTTTTAGGTGAGGTGCTAATCTTGAGCAGAGGTTCCTTTGTTGAATGTATTTGGTGATTTTATTCTTGATGAAAAGTGATCCTGTTCCATGTATTGCTTTGTGGGTGATGCAAAGCAGCTTGAAGGTGGATCTTCTGGCAACCAGTAACCAGTGTAGGGTACTCAGAGCAGGGGAGATGTGGGCCTATCCCTTTACATGTAGGAGTAGTCTGGCAGTAGACTTCTGAATCCGATGTAGTGTTTCATAGTTGATAAAGATGATCTGTGGTAGAGGCCATTGGCGTAATCAAGTTTAGACAGTACAAGAGAGATAGCCTGGACCTTGTGTGGCAATCGGGTGGGGGAAGATGCATCACAGAGTTGTAATAGTAATGAAGCTCGATCTTGCTAATTTGTCCACTTGGGCATTCATTGATAACTTGCAGCGTCTTATAGACGGCTTTGTCCAGTTTATGGATAATCTAGATTTGTCACCGAACCTTACTAAATCATATGTTATGGAGATAGGGAAAGAACCAACTAGGAAAACTAAGTACACAATAGGCACACATGGACTGGAGAAGGTCAAGTCATTTTCATATTTGGGGATCTTATTTGATAGTCGACTTAGCTTTAAAGCCCTTGTGGAGGGGAAATGTCATACACTAATTAACTCCACAGGGGCAACTATGAATTTTGCAAAGAGGTTAGGTCGATGGTCCCCTGAGCAAATCCTGAACCTTTACAGTTCTGTAAGTTGTGCCAAAATCCTATATGGTAGTGAGGTTTGGGGCTTTATAGACATACATAAGTTACAAATAGAGGAAAATAAATACCTGAGGCGGGTATTGAAGGTCCCCCAGAGTACGTCTTCTTATGTTGTTCATGAGGAACTGGGCATAGCCCATTTGTGCGACAGGTTGCAGTGGAAACCCCTTGCATGCTGGATCAAAATATGGACAAACCCAGAGGCGATGTTAAGCCAGCAGATAATATTGGACTGCATGTCCCGGGCCCAGGGCCATAATATTCCGTGGCTCAAATATGTTAAGGAAAACCTGGTGGCCATGGGTCATGTTGAACACTTTATGCACCCAACAAAATTGTTATCTAAGGACAAGGGCCCCATTAAGTTAGTATTTTTAAATAGAGTAAAATATAATCGGGAAGATAGGGAGTTGATTAAGTTATCAGTGAGAACACACCAGTTAACGAAGTCATGTTTGGGCTTGGAACCTTATCTGTACCTTATTTATAATCCCAGGACAGATTTCTTATGACCCGCTTCAGGCTAAACTTGTTACATTATAAGTTTGTGGTTCCAGCAGGGTATATAATGTTCCTGGAGTCGAAGGGTCCTTGCGGCTGCGACCAACGGTCTCCGCAGGACACGCTTCATTTTGTCTTATTTTGTCCTGTTTATGCTCACCCTAGGCGATTATTTTTAAAAGATATTTTAAGAAACGCTAAGTTCAAACAAGCTAAAGTGGCCCTATTGTTCTTGAAATTGTCTGCAGAGCCTCTAACGCTTTTCTATACAATCAATTTTCTAAGATTGGCAATGAGATTTAGAACCAGCAGAGGGGAGGAATAAATGTCTTTGTATTTACTATATGCCATTTTGAGAAAGGAAGGGTATCCCTCAGGTATTGAAAATGGTTTATCGGTGTCTTGATTCTGTAATTGCTCATTGTATTATATTGTGGAGGAATTATTTTTATTTTAGGACATTTTATGGTTGCTCCATGAGATGAACTTTGTGTGAAATCAATTATACTTTATGTATTATTGGTAAAAAGATTTTTAGCATGGTTTTAAAAAAAAAAGAAAAAAAAATGGTTGAGATACCTTTTTAATATTGTACTTTTATGATATTGTTTTATGCCGAATAAAGTAATTTTGAAATGAAATGATAAGTTGGAGTCCATGGTAATTCAAGGTTTCTTACTTCCTTTGATACTTTAGGAAGTTGCCTAAGATCGTCAGGCCAGGTTCAGAGTGGGGCATAATTTTTCCAATTGCCACATGCAAGTATTTCAATTTTGGAAGGATTCAATTTGAGATGGCTCAATGTCATCCACTGATCAACAGCTCTGATGCAACTGAAGATGTTTGAGTTTCCAATGTCTTTGTGTCATCTGCATAATTTTAGCATGTGAGCAGAAATATATTGATCACTTCTGGTAATGACTTCATGTAGATGTTGAAAAGCATGGGTGAGATGATAGAGCCTTGAGGGACCCCTGCTTTAGGAAAAATACAGTGTGGATGAGAAAGGGGGAGTATGTCTGACATTTGTTCTGTTTTTGAATGTAGGATGTGATCCAGTCGAGAGCAGTCCCCTCTGTGCCGGCTTCGCAGAGTCTTTGTATTAGAGTGTCATGGTCAACTGTGTCAAATGGGCTGAGAGGTCGAAGAAAAGTGGTGCAGCAACCCCGTTCCGATCTACTGTGTTTTTAAGGTCATCCCAGATGGCAATGGGGGTAGATTATGTGCCTCTTCCTGGGCGGAATCCAGTTTGGTAGTCTGAAAGTATGGAGTAATCTTCACTAAATTGTGACATCCGGGCGAATGCTACTCTTTATATCAGTTTTCCCAGGAGTTGTCAATTTGCAATTGGTCTGTATTTGTTGGGGTCATGCGGGTCCAAGCTTGTTTTCTTCAATAATGGGTGTATTTATGCATTTTATCAGGTCTTCTGGAAAGACTCCAGTAGTTAAAGAATTATTGATGACTCTTACTGGCATCAGAGGTAGATAAAAGAATGTTCTTGAAAAATTATGGTGAACACGGTCAGAAGGGCAGCCGGAAGGCCTGCTTGCTTTGACCAAATCCATAAATTCATTTTGTGCTATTTGTTTGAAGGAATGTAGAGGCTGGGATAGCCTGCTCTTGGAGGAACGTTATGGATATGGGTTGGTGCTGATGGTTTTCCTTTGTTTAAATGGGAGCCCAATGTGTCTGCTTTGGTTGTGTAATGATTTGCCAGTTTCTCAGTGAATGCTTGAGTAATGGGATGAGTTCCTTCTTCGCATTTAGGTTTGTGAAATTCTGTTAGAATTTTATACAATTATTGATTTGCACATTTTGCATTTTGTATTCTATTTTGTATTGTTTTCTAGGTTTTTTGACTGTTGATTTGTATATTCTGTTGAGGTTGCATAGGTGAAGTTTGTCTTGATTGCTGTCTTCAGCCAGATGCGTTGCAGCTTTCTAATTTGTTGTTCTATCTTTTTTAGTTCTGTATTTCTCCAAGGTGCTTGTTTTCTTTTGTACTGTACTGTTGTTCTTAGTGGTATTACGATATCAAATGCTTCCTGTTACCACTCATAAAGGTTTTGAACTGAATGTATTGTGTCTATATCTGTGTTGGATGTTAGTTGTGTTTCTAAGTATTCAAAATTGAGTTTGTTCCACGGTCGATAGGTGGATGAATGTAAGGTGGTCTTAGATGTGTTGATTTGTGGTGTTTTATGATGGAAAGTTACCAAATGATGATCTGGCCATGTGACTGGAGTAATGCTTTGAAAGGTGAATAGTTCTGGATTTGAATAAAGTTCAAAGAACGGTTGCACTCGCAGATATAGGATAATAGTGTTGGTAGATAATCCTTGTAGAGAAGCTTTGGTGCTGGTGAGACCACCTCCTAACCATAGAGGTGTAAGCAATCAATGTTAAGTAGCGACTTTGGGAAAGACGTCCTCACAATAGCACTTGAACGGCGGATTTCCGCTTTGAAGAAAGGTACAAACGTTCTCGTGGCAATTATAATTTGTTTAATTCATGTGAAACAGTCGAAGGGTATGATAATTCTCATACTTTAGAGACTTAATTCAAGTGATGATAGACATCGCAGTTACATATTCGTAGGTTTAGCAAACAACATTTTTCAGATGTCCCCGATGCATTTCGGGACTCGCCCTTCGTCAGGGGAATTTTTCTACAAGAAAAAAAGGAAAAATAGGCATAGATCCAGGATGTAGGGCCATAGTATCATTTAATGTGAGTTAGTATGTGAAAGAACTGATCGTCAGGTATGGGGTAACGGAGGTGTACTTAATCAAAGCGAGCAGGTGTGAGAACGCTGTGTGTACTACGATTATTTGTTAAAAAACGCCACTGGTGGACCGTAGGAAAACTGAAAGCTCGATAGTAAAACACCATCAATGAACACATTCAATTCACCCATGAAATCAACCAAAATCATATTACATTTCTGGATGTTGATATCTCCATACAAAACAACGAGTTAACTACCTCTGTATTCACCAAAACCACCGATCGCAATAATCTTTTACATTTTTCAAGTTTCCATCAAAAATCCTTGAAGAAACACCTTCCTTATTCTCAGTTACTTAGGATTAAAAGGATTTCGTCTACAGAAGAGATTTTCCAAAAACAAAGTGGTGTCCTAATTGACAAATTCAGACAGAGAGCATATCCTGCGTCTATTTTACAAGATGCTGTTAATAGAGCTGAAACTAAGAACCGATCAGATTTACTACAAAAACAAATTCTCAAGACTCCAAATGACTCACGACTAGTTTTTGTATCTAAGTTTTCCAAACAAAGTCACAAAATTAAAAACACGATTCACAAATATTGGCCACTACTACAGTCGGAACCAGATTTCAAAGGCATTTTCGACCAATTGCCAATTTTTGCTTATCAAAGAACACCCAACCTGCAACAACTATTGAACAAGAGCCCCTCCGAACCTAACAAAGTATACAAAGGAACTATCCCCTGTCACAATTGTGGTGGCTGTAACAACATCATTAAGGGTACCACTCTCATGCATCCCTCTAAAGGCACACCAATCAATCTCAAAGTCACGGCGACTTGTGATTCCAGTAACATAGTTTACCTACTCAAATGCCCATGTGGACTTCCATATGTAGGTAAAACCGAAAGAAAAATGAAAACTCGACTCATCGAGCACAAAAGCAACATTCGAACCCTCAATACCAAGGTGCCAATTACGATCCGGCAAAAAAATTCCCCGTACGACTCGTATCCGGTCTTTTTACCGTACGAATCGTACAAGTGCCGTACAAACTGGCAATCACGATTCGCATGGTAAAAAGTCCATACGAACCGCAGTCGGAATATTTCCCCACACGTCCTCGGGTCGGAAAATGTGTCCGACACGTCCTCGGACGATTTACCATACAAATGTGAAAAGTCAAGTCCGACCGAGGAATCACGATCCAACCCGTGCGTCCGATATCACAACCGTATGGTAAAAACACCGTCTGCACCGAACTCCCATTGCAACCATGGAGACATGTCCTCGCATACGCGCCCAACACTCCCCCCAGCACCCATACGTTCGAGTCGCACTCCCCGTTAATGTACACACCCCCCCTGTATGTACACCCGTGTACGTGTCGAACCCCCACCCGTGCATGTACACCCCAGTACGTTCGCGTCGTACCCCCACCCGTGTACGTGTCGTACCCCCGTGTATGTACACCCCAGTACGTTCGCGTCGTACCCCCACCCCTGTACGTGTCCTACCCCCGTGCATGTACACCCCTGTACGTCCGAGTCGTACCCCCACCCCTGTACGTGTCCTACCCCCGTGCATGTACACCCCTGTACGTCCGAGTCGTACCCCCACCCCTGTACGTGTCGTGCCACCGTGTATGTACACCCCAGTACGTTCGCGCCGTACCCCCACCCCTGTACGTGTCCTACCCCCGTGTATGTACACCCCAGTACGTTTGCGTCGTACCCCCACCCCTGTAAGTGTCCTACCCCCGTGCATGTACACCCCTGTACGTCCGAGTCATACCCCACCCCTGTACGTGTCCTACCCCCGTGCATGTACACCCCTGTACGTCCAAGTCGTACCCCCACCCCTGTACGTGTCGTACCACCGTGTATGTACACCCCAGTACGTTCGAGTCGTACCCCCACCCGTGTACGTGTCGTACCCCCGTGTATGTACACCCCAGTACATTTGCGTCGTACCCCCACCCCTGTACGTGTCCTACCCCCGTGCATGTACACCCCTGTACGTCCGAGTCGTACCCCCACCCCTGTACGTGTCGTACCACCGTGCATGTACACCCCAGTACGTTCGAGTCGTACCCCCACCCCTGTACGTGTCGTACCACCGTGTATGTACACCCCAGTACGTTCACGTCATACCCCCACCCCTGTACGTGTCCTACCCCCGTGCATGTACACCCCTGTACGTCCGAGTCGTACCCCCACCCCTGTACGTGTCGTACCACCGTGCATGTACACCCCAGTACGTTCGAGTCGTACCCCCACCCCTGTACGTGTCGTACCACCGTGTATGTACACCCCAGTACGTTCGAGTCGTACCCCCACCCGTGTAAGTGTCCTACCCCCGTGCATGTACACCCGTGTACGTCAGAGTCGCACCCCCACCACAACCTCCTAAGTACGGAGCGCACCCCAGGCCCCAACATCACAACCGCATGTACGAGTCGTACCAAGCCACACACAAGGACAGCACCGTACAACCAAATGGCCCATGTACACACCGTACACACGCTCAAAACGCACGTACACAACCAGGACAAAACAAAACAACACAAGAATACACTATTCGAATGGCACAAAGCCACTAAACATGGCCAACAAACACTAAAAAAACACATTCACTGACCTGCAACTGCCAAAAACAAACAGAGGCCCAAAACACCACCACTCCTTATAACAACCCACCCAAACTTCAAACACAGCCACACCCACCAATGGACCAATAAAAAGGGCCCACACACACAAACCATGAGCCTTTGCAACACACTCACTGCTGCCAGACACCACAGAACCATACTACAAGCTTCACCACACCTTACACTTGCACACCTTCACACAACCACCTTCACAAACACCCCCTCATCACATTCACACACACACACCTGCACAACCACACCCACACACCCACAACCATCCACCCCCCCCCCCACCATCCACACCCACACCCCTCACCATGCCCACCAACAAGAATCCAAAGTTCAGTAACCGAGAGTTGGAGGTCCTTGTTGATGAAATCCTCAGAGTCGAGCCACAGCTCTTTGGAACATTGGTCAGACAGACCAGCATGGCAGCAAAAACAGCCATGTGGCAGACCATCGTCGATGCTGTGAATGCTGTTGCGGACACCAGAAGGACCAGGCAGGAATGCCAAGCCAGGTGGTACGATCTGCGGAGGAGGGTCCGAGCCAAGATGCTGGAGGAACACAACCAGGCCAACGCCACTGGAGGAGGGCCCTCCCGCAGACCCGTACACTACCAGCCCTGGGAGGAGAGGGTGATGGCCATACAGCCGGTGGAGGCAGTCGAAGGATTAGGAGGACTCCGAGACCCGGGTGAGTACACAAACAACGCACCTCACATGGGGGGAACGTCATCCACAACCAAAATCACTAACAGGCACGCAACCACCCCAAGCTATCGCATGACTCAACCACACTCCATGAACACGCACATGCCACTGCCGCCACCATGCCCCATGCACCCAGCTGGACAATGTCAAGTCACAGGCCACAGAAGACACCAACACATGACACGGTAACCCGGATGGCGGGAGGGTGGGCCCCAAAATTCACATAGTGCAACTCAGAAGCAGACAACAATGCCCTCTTCCCATATGGCCTAGGTCACAGCCATACAAACACTGTGTCCCCACACAGGAAAGACTCGCCAGCAAATGGCGGACGCCTTGCATCAACACATGGGGACGAAGGCACTGTTTTGCACATGACAGCAGCTAATGAACAGCCAACATTGTGAAAGAGTGGCAGCACACACCACCACAGCAGCAGCGCAGAGACACACACTACACCCAATGGGTGCCTGGAGATCAGAAACAAACTCACATCAACAAGCCAAGGGCCATTCAAAGATCTGCTAACAGTGTGTGCCCAGGAAGCTGGGCTGAGGTGACAGAGGGTGACACACAGAGGGAGGGAGAGGGGGATAGAGAGGGAGGGAGAGGGGGACAGAGAGGGAGGGAGACACAGGGACACGGACAGAGGGAGGAGGCTGACACACGGAGGGAGGGAGAGGGGGACAGAGAGGGAGGGAGAGGGGGACAGAGAGGGAGGGAGACACAGGGACACGGACAGAGGGAGGAGGCTGACACACGGAGGGAGGGAGAGGGGGACAGAGAGGGAGGGAGACACAGGGACACGGACAGAGGGAGGAGGCTGACACACGGAGGGAGGGAGAGGGGGACAGAGAGGGAGGAGAGGGGGACAGAGCGGGAGGGAGACACAGGGAGACGGACAGAGGGAGGAGGCTGACACACGGAGGGAGGGAGAGGGGGACAGAGAGGGAGGGAGACACAGGGACACGGACAGAGGGAGGAGGCTGACACACGGAGGGAGGGAGAGGGGGACAGAGAGGGAGGGAGACACAGGGAGAGCAAATCAGCCGTGTGGTGTGTGGGAATGTCTGCTCGTCAGCAGGTAGACAGCGTGCATGTAGCCAAGGGTGGCCAGTGCCAGAACCCCCCCTCTTCTCCATGGCCAAACACAGGGCCATCTCACAACCTGTTCACGAGCACAACGACAGCTACCTGCATTATATAAGTGTGTGGATCCACTCCATGTGCACATGTACAGTGCTACACGGAAGGCGCCAATGCATGGCTCGCCACACCTGCCCACTCCACTGCTGACTGCAGTCACACTTGACGCAGCAAGTAAGACTGTGCCACACATAGTTAAAGGGGCCAAAGTGCTGCACAAGGGACACACCCATGCACAAGTGCACTGTGAGTGGAATGCAAGACAGATCCTAATTCCAAGAGGAAATGTGCCAACGTTGAAACTGATGAAACATGGATGTTGCATGGACCAAAATTAACATTGTCTCTCTCACACACAGGTCAACGTCGTGGTTCACCCCCCAACACTGGGGGGGAAGACTCACAGGACCCGGATCTGCGGGAGCCCGATCCCACCGGCAGCGACGACTCTCACCACTCTGTGGACGACCCCGACCAACCTGGCCCCTCTGGTGTCCAACCACCTGCAGCACCTGCGTCAGGTACAACGGGGCCAACCACCACCCCCACTCCTGCCACATCCCAGGAGACACCCAGGATCCCTGCCCCACCACCACAAAGCAGCCAGGCTGGCCAGGAGGGACACGGTGTCCCGGGCACCCAGGAGGAGGCAGGCGACAACGCAAATGCCACCCCTCAGGGGTCCAGGAGACCCGATGTGCCCACAAGGGCAGGCCAGGTGCAAGTGGGCAGGGGTGGTGGAAGTGGAGGACGGCGGAGGCGCCAGCCTGACCAGTTGGCTGCGGAACCGGTGTATTCCCATGTCCGAAACATCCTGGACACATACCGGCAGGACACCACGGGCCTGGCCCAGGTTGTGTCCGTCCTCGAGGGGATCAAGACCCAGCAGGCCCAGCAACATGCGGAGCTACATGCCTGTCTACTGCAACACCAACGGAGGATGGAGGACGGACAGGCTGAGCTTGTGACGGCGTACACGGGAATTCACGATACACTCCGTCGGATGGCCGACAACATGGCCGACCCTCCCTGTGCCAGAAGGCGGAGAACATCACCACCCACAGGGAGGGATCAGGAGGAGGAGGAGGAAACATCCGATGGAGCATCCCAGACGTCGTCACGGCCTGCTTCTGAGGGTCCCCGCAGGAGGGCGGGTCGTCCGCGGAAAAGACCGTGAGGGTCGGCGCAACATCACCATCTCCCAGGACACCTGGCCTGGCACCTGGCCCACTGGAGCAACAGCATCACAGCATCAAGAGACATTCTCTGCCACATGGCCTTGCTGGTCACTGTCTGACCAATGTAGACAAAGACTGTGGCATGGACTCTGAGGACTTCCAATGGCAAGGACACCAACTCCCCTACTGAACTTTGGATTCCAAACTCCCGGAAAGCCCCTCACGTCATACCCCCCCCACCCCCCCAAAATAAAAATTCACACCATGAAGAGAAGATGCCTGCTGGTTGCATTATTACCTTACATGTGTCTTGTAAAGTCTAAACATGCCAGAGTTCTCTTTTGACTTCAACCATCCACACCCTGGGGCCTGAGTCTGGCACAGGACACACGGGCCACAGTGTATTAGGCAAGACAGACATGGAGCACCACACACACCAGTGATGGGCCCAACCAGCTGAGGGGGTGGCCGAACAACCGTGCTGAGAGACACATTGAGGACAGCAACAGTCATGCGCAGAGGTCAGGGATCCAGTCCAGTGTCCTGGGGGGCACCCAGGTATGTGTAGACAGGTGGCAGAACCTTGTCCTGCAAGCTTGAGTCCGGTGGATGCAGAGAATGGGGGCCTGGCCAACGTTGGATGCATGGGGATGGCACATGTCACTATACCCACACAGTCATGGACATCATGCACAATACACAGTCTAATCCCACACACACAGGTTGCATCTTGCTACTCAACACATAGACACATAGCCTCTATCGGGGGAAACCATGCCAAACATGCTGGATGCACCGTGGCAACATACCAGCATTGACTGAGAAGAGGCACCTTGGAGGCATAGGGACACCTTTATTAGTCATGTTTTCGGGATTGCAGAGGCAACTTGAAGTACACATGAACACTTCATGTGGAGTAACATGTGGGTCCAACACTGGCACCCCCCTTCTGCAGCACAAATGCGTGATAGCCATGGAACTGGCACACAATTGTCGGCCAACAGCTAAACACCCACAGCTGCTCACGGAGATCCTGCCATACACCATAGATCCGCTGATGTAGAAGTCCCACACCATGTCAAGCCAATGCAAACCGTATGTGACCGAGGGCAGTGTTACACACATTGATGCCATCATCACAATCCACTATCCCATCACTGATGACTGTCAACAAGTCTGACCATCTATTCAGGTGTACCCAGCTGCATGTTATGTGTACCATGGTGATGCTACATGTCTGCAGAGGAACCAAACATCGACAGGGGCAGTGTGCATACATCGTGAACAACTGCCACACCCAATACACCCCTGATGCATCCCTTACCCTATGGAGACTTCCAAACGTGTCCGTGCCTGTAACGCTGACTCAGCACACGATGACGTGTCCATGAGGAATAGCAGTGCCACAACAATGCAAGCAGCAGACGGCATGCGCAAGTACCTGGGGAAGAGAGACACACAAGAAGTCAGCCACAAAAAGCACAGCCACTTGCATGTGCATTTACTCGACACATGTATGGATGACAACATGCTAGGTCACAATTATGACTGGGGAAATACAACCATCACTGGCACCATCACTCCAGTGACACACCCACACACACCTCTGACTCACGTGCCATACATGCAGGTGGAGACACACATCACAACACATGCCACACGGGGACCAATGCGTGCACACTCAGACACTGGTACTCACCACTAAGCAAAGAAGTCGCGTATGAGCCGAGTCCGGATGTCCTCTTGCGGCTCCACATCCCCCACATCACTAGCCCCATTGCCAAGCCCTTCGTCCTCCACGGGTGGATGGTCCTCGTCATGTTGATCCAGGATGAGTGGCACAGCTTTCTCAACTGCCATGTTGTGCAGCATGCAATAGACCATGAAGATTTTGCAGACCTTCGCAGGGGCATATGGGAGTGCGCCGCCGGTCTTGTGGAGGCACCGAAATCGGCTCTTCAGCAGGCCAAACGTCCTCTCTATCACTCGCCTTGTCCGGCCATGGGCAGTGTTGTAGCGGAGCTGGGCCGGCGTGATGGGGTTGCGGAGAGGTGTGAGCAGCCATGGCATGTTGGGATAGCCAGCGTCCCCTACATGGGAAGCACATGGACATCGTTAGATGTGGTGAAGCGGTCGTGCTGGTAGGCTATGCAAAATACAGGACAGACAGACTGTACCCACCAACAACACATGCTCGTTCGTTGCGCAGCTGCATCATCATTTCAGGCATCCTGCTTCGCCTCATGATGTAGGCATCGTGTGCTGATCCTGGAAAATGAGCACAGACATGTGAAATCACCATGTTGGACAGACACACCACAAGGGCATTGATGGAGTGGTAGTGCTTCCGATTGCGGTACGCTACCTCCCGTGCGTGTGGTGGTACCAAAGCTACATGTGTCCCATCTATGGACCCAATGACATGGGGCATCCCTCCCAGGGCATAGAATCCACGCTTGACCCCAGTCATCTGTTCAGGGGTTGGGAACTTGATGAAGTCATCCAGGTGAATCAACATGGCCTCTAAGAAATCATGCAGCACACGGCAGAACATGCTCTGGGACATGCCACCAACATGAGCTATGGTATTTTGAAAGGTACCCGTGGCTAGAAAATGTAGGGCTGCCATTACCTTCAGCTTGGGTGTCAGTGCCGTAGGATACCTGTGCAGCGGTTGCAGGTGTGGTGCCAGTCTCGCCGTCAACTCCAGAATCAACCGTCGGTGGAAGCGGTAGCACCGGATCCGATCATTCTCCCGCATGGCAGCCAAGTCCGGCATTGCTCGGGGAAGAGGCGGCGCTCTGCAGTAATTTGGAAGTGACAAGGAAGAGTGAGTGCACCACAACAACAAATCATTTGTACTGAGCACATGTTATTCTGTCTATACACATATGCTACATACAGAGTGAGGTATGTGCCACATGCCCTGGACACGTATGCCTGCCAGGTGACACTCCTACCAAGACCCAGCTACACACGGAGATTGAGAACCTCCCCATGCCATGCCATGGGATTAGCTGTGTCCCAGTGCAAGTGAACAGCCAGACGCAAGACAGGAGTGACATACACCCACACATCAGAAGTAGGAGGCCGATTGCAGAGACTGGTAGCGGAACACTAGAGCCACAGGTCACATGACATTACACTAGGACAGCCCACACACCTTGCCATGAAGGTGCACATGTCATGACTCACCACACATTCATTGAGAGGATGCAGACATGTCCTTGTCACGCTACTCCGTGTCCCATGCATACATGCGCACCTCACATCCGAAACCACATGTGGCATGGTGTGCGGAACAGTGTGCAATGTCAATCTACACACAGACACATGTTGGTTGCTGCAACAGCTGCAGCTTTTGAGGGTGCTCCAACATCAACCAAATGGGAAGCCCCCACACATACATGACATAGTCACATCGTGCACCGTGGGTAGTGACAAGTCAGGTGTGGTAACCCCTGTAACGGGCATCAGGGGACACTTCCGTGTGTTGGTGTCCGTGCCATGCCAGTGTCGGTCATCCCAAGTGTGCAGTACGACATGCACACATGTCCAAGGAGTCAAGGGCATGCCTGGCACACATTGCACCGTCACACATTACATCTGTACACATCTCATCATACATCTGGTGCCTTCTCGACTCAGGAGTAATGTGCCACATCACAGCCTGTCACACCTGTGCCCCACACATGTAGTAATGCACAGACAATGCCTTGATGTCCATTCATGGACAAGTATGTCCATCCATGGACAAGTATGTCCGCCCTATTCCTTCCTGTGCGCTGCCTGTCACCACTGTGATGTGTGAAAACCGCCGTACTGCTGCTAAGAGGGCCTGTGTACGTTCCCATATCATTATGGGAGTGCTGCCGTATGTGTACCCATCGTGATGGCGAGCGTACAGGCATGTGTACGGTCCGTACCACTACGAGTACGCATACGCAAGAACACCCATAGTGGTACGGGCCTTACACACGCCTGTACTCTCCCTATCACTATGGGTGTCCTCGCGTATGCGTACACATAGTTGTATGGGCCGTACACACGCCTGTACTCTCCCTATCACTATGGGTGTCCTCGCGTATGCGTACACGTAGTGATAGTGAGCGTACAGGCGTGTGTACGGCCCGTACCACTACGAGTACGCATACGCGAGGACACCCATAGTGATAGGGAGAGTACAGGCGTGTGTACGGCCCGTACAACTACGTGTACGCATACGCGAGGACACCCATAGTGATAGGGAGAGTACAGGCGTGTGTACGGCCCGTACAACTACGTGTACGCATACGCGAGGACACCCATAGTGATAGGGAGAGTGCAGGCGTGTGTACGGCCCGTACAACTACGTGTACGCATACGCGAGGACACCCATAGTGATAGTGAGCGTACAGGCGTGTGTACGGCCCGTACCACTACGAGTACGCAAACGCGAGGACACCCATAGTGATAGGGAGAGTACAGGCGTGTGTACGGCCCGTACAGCTACGTGTACGCATACGCGAGGACACCCATAGTGATAGTGAACGTAGGCACGCGTGTACGGGCCGTTGCTATGCATTTGGGGTGCCCTAGGGCCCCGGAACGCACCGTACCTATGTGTGAAGCTCCAAATTACATAGGGGACACATGAGGGACAAGTATTAAGGCCTACATGCATGCTGGTTGTCATGGAGACCAAGTTCAAATGTTGATTTTGTTCAGGAAGGTGCACAGCAGAAGTCAGTTGGAATGAATCTACTTTGTTGCAATGTGTTTGTGGGGCTGACATCATGCAGGAGAAAAAAAAAGATTGAGAACCCACAGACTGCTAGGTTTGAAGGGATTGGAGGAAACATAGGATGCATATGTGAGTGACCAATCACTCTGTACTCCTGTGCATGAGATGGGCCAGAAAGGCAGATATAAGGCAGCCAGGTCCCATGAGGGAGCACTTGCCTGCACATCTCTGTATTCCATGACCCAGCTGCTGCTACTGATTCCCTGGAACCATGTCAAGGGCTGTGGAGAGGTCACAGCCATTCACCCTGGAGGAGAACATGGCTTTGGTGGATGTGATCCTCCCACGGTACCCCATGCTGTATGGGCGACCAGGTTATCAGGTGAGTTCAGTGTCCACTGGCACAGACTGTGTCCCTTTTTTGTGACTGTGACTTCTGCCATTGTGTCCAGGTGTGACACACATGCTATGTACTGTAGGGGGGGTCCCAGGGGGGGGAATGCCTGATGTCTCCCAGCAGTGCCCAGAGACAGGAGGGGTGGGTGCCTATCACTCCCAGCAGTGCCCTGAGACAGGAGGGGTGGGGGCCTAACACTCCCAGCAGTGCCCAGAGACAGGAGGGGTGGGGCCTATCACTCCCAGCAGTGCCCTGAGACAGGAGGGGTGGGTGCAGAGTCCTCCCAGCAGTGCCCAGAGACAGGAGGGGTGGGTGCAGAGTCCTCCCAGCAGTGCCCTGAGACAGGAGGGGTGGGTGCCTAACACTCCCAGCAGTGCCCAGAGACAGGAGGGGTGGGGGCCTATCACTCCCAGCAGTGCCCTGAGACAGGAGGGGTGGGGGCCTAACACTCCCAGAAGTGCCCAGAGACAGGAGGGGTGGGTGCAGGGCCCTCCCAGCAGTGCCCTTAGACAGGAGGGGTGGGTGCAGGGCCCTCCCAGCAGTGCCCAGAGACAGGAGGGGTGGGTTCCTATCACTCCCAGCAGTGCCCTGAGACAGGAGGGGTGGGGGCCTTACACTCCCAGCAGTGCCCAGAGACAGGAGGGGTGGGTGCAGGGCCCTCCCAGCAGTGCCCAGAGACAGGAGGGATGGGTGCAGGGCCCTCCCAGCAGTGCCCAGAGACAGGAGGGGTGGGTTCCTATCACTCCCAGCAGTGCCCCGAGACAGGAGGGGTGGGGGCCTAACACTCCCAGCAGTGCCCAAAGACAGGAGGGGTGGGTGCAGGGCCCTCCCAGCAGTGCCCAGAGACAGGAGGGGTGGGTTCCTATCACTCCCAGCAGTGCCCTGAGACAAGAGGGGTGGGGGCCTAGCACTCCCAGCAGTGCCCAGAGACAGGAGGGGTGGGGGCCTATCACTCCCAGCAGTGCCCTGAGACAGGAGGGGTGGGTGCAGAGTCCTCCCAGCAGTGCCCTGAGACAGGAGGGGTGGGTGCCTAACACTCCCAGCAGTGCCCAGAGACAGGAGGGGTGGGTGTGATGCACAGTGTGAGCTTGGATCATTGCTTGTGTAGTTGCCCTCATTCCACCTGTGTCCTTTAAATGGCACATACTGCTTTTAGCCTTCCCCCAGAGGATCATGTCCCTATGACAAAGGTGCAATGCGTTGGATGCATACTATGCCTAGTTGGAAACAGCAAATGTGTTATAATCTGTGTCCCTGTGACATGTGCCAGGTGTATTGAGGTAGTGTCACTTGTCCATCCTCACAGGTAGACGCCTCTGCCAAGGAGAAGATACGCCGTGAGGAGTGCGGATGGTCGGAAGCGGCGCCTGCCCCAGGTGAGGAAACGCTGGCAGGATATCCGGTGCTGGACGTGGAGGATCGCACGGGTCCTGCTGGGGGACTCACCTGAGAGCCATAAGAACCGCTGGCGCTGCCGTCTCTCCCACATCCAGAAACGTGTGCTGGCGGTGGTCTTTCCTGACTTGGACACGCGCCTACAGGAGATGCAGCAGCCGGAAGGGGGTAGGTACATGTGTGTGTTTGTTGTGTTTCACCAGCATTTGTAAGTGCACTGTTCCATGGATACACTTCCAGGGTTTATGGTGCTATGCAGATCCTGTTACCCACAGTGTTGCAGGCCTCTCCTGCCTCCCTTCCCCACCTTGCAATGTGTTCACTGGCCTCTGTGTAGTCACTCCATCACAAAGTTATGTAGCCTGACACATTCTCCAAGTGTACAATGCCTGCAGCATCATGTGTGGGGGTGGTGTGTAACAGGTTTAGTGACCTTGCCTGTGCCCTGTCCAGTTCTGGACTTGTGGGTTCCATGTAAGTTGGCACTAATGCTGATTGCAGACATGGGAGTTAATCTCTTGAGTGCGAGGCCTTCCAGCAGGCATGTCCCATGTGGTGGCCTGTGACATGATGTGCATGAGTGTGCGTTACGCATAGTGCAGGGATGTTAGCGTGTGTTGCAGTCATTTCCATTCAGGAGCATGGAGTTGTGTGGCCACTACTGTCCCCAGGGGCATCTTTTCCTAGGTATCATGTGTGTAATCCGAGAATGTCGACTATCTCTGTGTCTACAGCATAGTTTGTGCTCTGTGCCATTGTCCCCTGGCACCATGTTTATTGACGTGAGATGTATTACAAGTGTCCACTGTCCAGCCTGACCTGATTTTCCATGTACATACTCACGGTGGCCATTGCCTGTGTGTCTTGTAGCAATCATCTGATGATGCCCATTTGTACATGATTATTTGGACAGGCGCACCTTGGGTATTTGGTGTGCAATCTTGAATTATTGCATCCCATGTGTATTTCACCCAGACTAAGAGATGTAAGTGCTTCCTGTGTCTCCACAGATTTGTCTCTTGTAGGGGGTGGGTGGTGCGGCCATGGCCTACATGTCAAGACCTGTAATCTCCTTGCTCGGACTGGCCAGTGTGTGATCTTTGTCTGGACATACACTCAAGGTGCAGCGTGCCAGTCAGGGTGGGCATGTTATCAGTATTACCTATGCTGCATGTGCCTCTAGTTCCTGGATATGGTCCCTGCTCATCCCAATTTCCTGCCACGCTGTGTGGTGCAGATGCAGTGCTGTATTGTCCCCAGGGCCTTGCTCCTCAGTCAAAATTCCATGTCATCTCATTTGCTATTGTGTCATGCTCTCCATAGTTTTTCCATGGCATGGTGGGTCACACAACTGTGTCTTGCAGGGCCTACATATGTACCTTGTTTTGTAGTTGTAACTCATCCTTTGTTTCAGGCTATGCACTGTAACCTAAGTAGATTTGACTCATGTGACATATGTATACAGGTGTATGATTAATTTCTGTCTCTTCACCCTGCCCACAGCATCGTCGGGGGACACGGAGGGAGACATGGACACAGACGGCGCGGAGGGACCGAGCACCAGTGCCAGCGGTGACATCGGGGCTGGCACTTCGAGTGGGACTGAGACGGAGGAGAGTGAACCCGGGGTCCTGTCGACTGGCACAACAGAGTATGAAGCTGACGGGTCCGAGGATGATCTCTCCGAGTGGGCGGTGGCTGCACCACCATCTGACAGCAGCCCTACATCTGGCACCGCCCCCTCCATTGGCATCAGCCGCCTCCCACGTGCTCGTGTCCCTTCCCAACGTGCCCGGTCACCACATGTCTCCTTCCTGCCAGGCACCACACCCCCTGCCCCGGTCTCCACTGCTGCCGCCAATGCTGAGTCTGTGGACATCCAGCGGCAGTTGCAGATTGGTCAGACTGCGATCCTTAATGTCCTCCATGCCCACAGCCAGGTCCTCAACAACATGGAGGCATACTTGGAGGGCATTCATTCATCGCAGGCTGACCAACGCAACTTGCTGAGGTCCATAGACTCCACACTGACTGCAGCAGTGGGTCTCCTGCAGCGCTACGTCCCACCCCCTACCCCTGCTCCTTCCACACTTCCCACTCCCATGCCTGTCCCACATACACCCAGACGTAAGCATGCACCCACCACAACAGACACAGGCACCACACCAGCAGGGAAGGTCCGCCGCACACCTCCTGACACGCACACACAGGGTGAAGTAGGCACACCCACTGGGTCGGGGGGCAAACGTGTGACACGCAGCCAGAGTGGGAGTCCGCATTCCACCCAATCCACTCCCTCCAAATCCCCTCCCCTCAGCTCTCCTGGCCACATCTCCCCCAAAGACTCCTTCATGGCCGCTCTGTCCCTGAGCCCCACAGTGACACCACCCCGCAAGCGGTCAAGGAGGACCACGGTCAGGGTGCTTGAGTCCCCCCCCCTGTCCACACCCTCCCCCAGTGGCGCTGCGACCCATCCCTCTGACCCTCCCCCCTCCTTGGGGCCTGTGGTTCCTTCGGGTGCAGGGGAGTCCCTGGAGGACCTTGCCGAGGTGTGCAGCGCGCTCCTAGAATCCACCTTTGGCCCTGCCCCATCCCCTGTGGTGGAGTCTTCCATCCCTGCACCCACGTCTCCTACCCTTCGCCCTCCTGTCCCTGCGGTGCCTGTTCCTTCCCCCCAACATGATGCCCTGACCCCTGTGGAAGACAACGGCTTGTAACTGTGCAGGCAAGCTAGGGGACACGCATCCCACTGTGTCCCCCATCCAGCTGGGACTCCTGGACTGCCCTATGGGCTTTGTTAATATTGGACTTACTTCATACTAGTTTTTTGCTCATGCTGAATAAAGCTATTTATTTTTTGCCCTTGGAACACTCCTGCATTGCTGGCATTGCTGTTGGTGGGGCTGCTACATGGTTGTGGGTGTTGGTCATGTGTTGGGTGTGTGGGAAATGTAGTAGTGTGCTGCTCATAGGGGGGACCCTGGGATCTGTGTGCCATCACACGGTGTTAGCTACCTTTCTCCATTCATGTAAGCAGTTGCTGCATGTTTCAATTGTCCCAAGGTGTATTCCTTCCTCTGTGTACCCTGACTTCTTCCCTGCAGGGTGTCCCCTGACTTTAGCGCAGAGCTGTGTGTCCATTAGCTGGGTGTGTGACGTAGTCCTTCACCTTTGCACATGCATGCTGAGCCATTTTCCACCTGCATCATTCGTGGCATCCTTGGTAGTCATTGTACTTGTGTATGTGGCCTATTGACATGACTTCATGTGGACATGTTTTCTTTTTGGCCCTATGCATGCGTATACTCCCAGCCTCGCACACATGTGGTACATATACTGCAGGGTCTTTGTGCACCTGACTGACATTTGTGGGCATGGTATCTGTGGCTACTCCACCCTTTGCGTTCCATGGGCACTGCTGGGAGTGATGGGCACCCACCCCTCCTGTCTCTGGGCACTGCTGGGAGGACTCTGCACACACCCCTCCTGTGTCTGGGCACTGCTGGGAGGACTCTGCACACACCCCTCCTGTCTCTGGGCACTGCTGGGAGTGATAGGCACACACCCCTCCTGTCTCTGGGCACTGCTGGGAGGACTCTGCACCCACCCCTCCTGTCTCAGGGCACTGCTGGGAGGACTCTGCACACACCCCTCCTGTGTCTGGGCACTGCTGGGAGTGATAGGCACCCACCCCTCCTGTCTCTGGGCACTGCTGGGGGGACTCTGCACACACCCCTCCTGTCTCAGGGCACTGCTGGGAGTGATAGGCCCCCACCCCTCCTGTCTCTGGGCACTGCTGGGAGTGATAGGCCCCCACCCCTCCTGTCTCAGGGCACTGCTGGGAGGACTCTGCACCCACCCCTCCTGTCTCAGGGCACTGCTGGGAGGACTCTGCACACACCCCTCCTGTCTCAGGGCACTGCTGGGAGGACTCTGCACACACCCCTCCTGTCTCTGGCACTGCTGGGAGTGATAGGCCCCACCCCTCCTGTCTCTGGGCACTGCTGGGAGGACTCTGCACACACCCGTCCTGTCTCTGGGCACTGCTGGGAGGACTCTGCACCCACCCCTCCTGTCTCAGGGCACTGCTGGGAGGACTCTGCACACACCCCTCCTGTCTCTGGGCACTGCTGGGAGTGATGGGCACCCACCCCTCCTGTCTCTGGGCACTGCTGGGAGGACTCTGCACACACCCCTCCTGTGTCTGGGCACTGCTGGGAGGACTCTGCACACACCCCTCCTGTGTCTGGGCACTGCTGGGAGGACTCTGCACACACGCCTCCTGTCTCTGGGCACTGCTGGGAGGACTCTGCACACACCCCTCCTGTGTCTGGGCACTGCTGGGAGGACTCTGCACACACCCCTCCTGTGTCTGGGCACTGCTGGGAGGACTCTGCACACACCCCTCCTGTCTCTGGGCACTGCTGGGAGTGATAGGCACCCACCCCTCCTGTGTCTGGGCACTGCTGGGAGGACTCTGCACACACCCCTCCTGTCTCAGGGCACTGCTGGGAGTGATAGGCCCCCACCCCTCCTGTCTCTGGGCACTGCTGGGAGTGTTGGGCACCCACCCCTCCTGTCTCAGGGCACTGCTGGGAGGACTCTGCACCCACCCCTCCTGTCTCAGGGCACTGCTGGGAGGACTCTGCACACACCCCTCCTGTCTCAGGGCACTGCTGGGAGGACTCTGCACCCACCCCTCCTGTCTATGGGCACTGCTGGGAGGACTCTGCACACACCCCTCCTGTCTCTGGGCACTGCTGGGAGTGATAGGCACCCACCCCTCCTGTGTCTGGGCACTGCTGGGAGGACTCTGCACACACCCCTCCTGTCTCAGGGCACTGCTGGGAGTGATAGGCCCCCACCCCTCCCGTCTCTGGGCACTGCTGGGAGTGTTGGGCACCCACCCCTCCTGTGTCTGGGCACTGCTGGGAGGACTCTGCACACACCCCTCCTGTCTCAGGGCACTGCTGGGAGGACTCTGCACCCACCCCTCCTGTCTCAGGGCACTGCTGGGAGTGATAGGCCCCCACCCCTCCTGTCTCTGGGCACTGCTGGGAGGACTCTGCACCCACCCCTCCTGTCTCAGGGCACTGCTGGGAGGACTCTGCACACACCCCTCCTGTCTCAGGGCACTGCTGGGAGGACTCTGCACACACCCCTCCTGTCTCAGGGCACTGCTGGGAGTGATAGGCCCTCCCCCCTCCTGTCTCTGGGCACTGCTGGGAGGACTCTGCACACACCCCTCCTGTCTCTGGGCACTGCTGGGAGGACTCTGCACACACCCCTCCTATTTCACAATATGTACGCTCATGACATACACGGATGTGGGTACGCTCCATGCATTCGAGGTGGGGGTACGTGTCGTACTTACACTGTTGGGGTGGGGATACGCTCCATACGTACGCGGGTGGGGGTACGGGTCGTACTTACACTGTTGGGGTGGGGGTACGCTCCATACGTACGCGGGTGGGGGTACGGGTCGTACTTACACTGTTGGGGTGGGGGTACGCTCCATGCATTCGAGGTGAGGGTACGGGTCGTACTTACACTGTTGGGGTGGGGGTACGCTCCATACGTACGCGGGTGGGGGTACGGGTCATACTTACACTGTTGGGGTGGGGGTATGCTCCATAAGTACGCGGGTGGGGGTACGGGTCGTACTTACACTGTTGGGGTGGGGGTACGCTCCATACGTACGCGGGTGGGGGTACGGGTCGTACTTACACTGTTGGGGTGGGGGTACGCTCCATGCATTCGAGGTGAGGGTACAGGTCGTACTTACACTGTTGGGGTGGGGGTACGCTCCATGCATACGGGGTGGGGGTACGGTCCGTACATATCCGTCCCCACGCTATGTGATGCTTGTGCGGCCCGTACCCAGGCCTTTGCCACGTGGGTACGAGCCGTCCCGCCATTGTTGGGGTGACGTGGGTGTGGGCGTGGTACGACTCGTACTGGTTGTGTTGCCGGTTCGCGTCGTGAAGGACTTCCGTTGTGGCGGTCGCTGGCTTAGCTGGACACGCCCCCACCCCCTCGTAGTGACCAGGGCCTGGGAGTCAGGTATGTCCAGGGCATGTGTGCTGTGTGACTTTGGTGGGGGGTTTGTGGCCTGCCCTGGTCCTGCCACCCCCCCCCCCCACTTTCCCCCCTCCCTTAGTTGTTCTGACCTTCTGCGGCGTCTGCGTCCGAACCTGTAGAGGAGGTCGACTGCTATGAGGTCCGGGATGACACGTAGGTTCGGGTCCATGTCTGTCCGTCGCGTACGGGTACTCCTTGTTCGCGTCGTCCTGTCTGTCCGTCGCGTACTGGTCCTCCTTGTTCGCGTCGTCCTGTCTGTCCGTCGCGTACTGGTACTCCTTGTTCGCGTCGTCCTGTCTGTCCGTCGCGTACTGGTCCTCCTTGTTCGCGTTGTCCTGTCTGTCCGTCGCGTACTGGTAGTCCTTGTTCGCGTCGTCCTGATTTCCCGGCAGTTTTTGGCAGCCGGAAAATATTCACCGTGCGGGATGACGTCGGTGCGAATCGTAATTCCTGGTTCGTGAATGGCAGGCTGCGAGCGTCCCGACGTCAGGTCGGCGCTTTCCCGGATCGCATTTGTAGGTTTATTTTGTTCGGTCGGGGTTTTTTACGATTCGTACGGAGAATATGCTCCGTCCGACGGTTCGTACCCGGTTTTTACAGGATCGTGATCGGCGCCCAAGTCTACAGTTGCAAAACACTTTTTTGAAAACAAACACAATTGTAGCCAATTGAGGTTTCTGATTCTAGAACAAGTCTCGATACAATGAGGGAGATATAACAGCGCTTTCCTACTGCAACGTGAACTGTTCTGGATTAATAGACTGAATTCTGTTCACCCTTCCGGACTCAATGAACGTCTTGAATACAGTTGTTACCTATAAAGGTTACATCCAGACTTTACCTGGTTACGGTTCATCTATTACTGTCATATACTTCTAACGTTTTTCACCATTTCAGTGTATTTGTCTCGTTATATTATACATTTGTTCACATTTCATTGTTTTCACCATCCTTTTAATTTTGAAGAAGCACCGACTCCCGTGCATTTATGATTCCAGTTGAGCTTCCCGTAGTTACTTTTATTACCCAGCTGATTTTGTTCACGTGTTACGATGCATTTTGTATTTGTTTACGCTTCATACTGGTACACTTTTTCTATATTTTTCTACTCTCCTTCATATCCGTACATGTATTAAATTTTAGTTTCCATGATTCACCAGTGTTTCACGGAGTTTCCATGACTACTCCTCGAAAAACCTTAGTCTTTTTTCACTTTCCTTTAGTCACCTGACACACCTTTGTACGCCAACGCTGGTATCACTTCCGGGGTCCACAAAATATTACTTTGCGATTTACCCCGTTAGCTCTACAACCACTTCGATGAGGCTTCGCACTTGGCGTTTGGCGCTTTTCAGGTATCATTCACCATGGACTCTGGTTTACTTTTTTTCTCTTGGTTTTCACTGGTGTACTATTTTATGTGAGAAATTTTCTCCCGCTTACCGCGTTTATCACCTGAGCATCAACTAACTTGATTTATATCACGACGAGTATAACCGCACCCAGTAACACAAATTTTATTTTAATTTTAATTTTATTTCTTCTGTAACTACGCACGTATACCTCTCACCTACGGGTTTTACTATCGAGCTTTCAGTTTTCCTACAGTCCACCAGTGGCGTTTTTTAACAAATAATCGTAGTACACACAGCGTTCTCACACCTGCTCGCTTTGATTAAGAACACCTCCGTTACCCCATACCTGACGATCAGTTCTTTCACATACTAACTCACATTAAATGATACTATGGCCCTACATCCTGGATCCATGCCTATTTTTCCTTTTTTTCTTGTAGAAAAATCCCCCTGACGAAGGGCGAGTCCCGAAATGCATCGGGGACATCTGAAAAATGTTGTTTGCTAAACCTACGAATATGTAACTGCGATGTCTATCATCACTTGAATTAAGTCTCTAAAGTATGAGAATTATCATACCCTTCGACTTTTTCACATGAATTAAACAAATTATAATTGCCACGAGACCGTTTGATACTTTCTTCAAAGCGGAAATCCGCAGTTCGAGTGCTATTGTGAGGACGTCTTTCCCAAAGGCGCTACTTAACATTAGTTCTGGATTTGCTCATATTAGATCTGGGAGGTGTCCAGTGATATGTGTGGGTTTGTGTACGATCGGTGTGACTAGGCCAGTGATAATAATGTTTGGATGGGTCATATTGGGGTTGTCAACCTAAATGTCTAGGTCACCAAGAATACACAAGCTGGAGTGTAGTGTCATGAGGTTTAAAACTGTGTCTAGAAACGGGTCTGGGAATGTTGCATTGCTAGATGGTGGTCTGTAAAGTAGGTTGTTACAGGAGGAACTTGGAGTAGGGTTGCATCTGGTGATGAGAGCCTCGCAACCTTGTATGTCTGGTGGATCAGTGGACTAATGCGTCCACTGCAGGGGCCTGTGTTCGACCTCATGGTCACAGGTTCAAATCCCGGTGGGTCATTTGAGATGTCATCAGTGATGTCATCAGTGATGTCACTGACCATGTCATGAATGATGTAATATGTGACATCATCAGCAGAGCATTGCGGGCGCGCGAGTTATAGTTAGCAGAACTAACTATAACAGAGGAATTTCAATGGTTTTGTATGAGTGAAATGTCCAGCCTTGAAACCTATGGTTTTTTCAGTGAATTTGTAAGGTTTTTTAAATGCTAATTCCTAACTATAACATGTCTGAAACCTATGGTTTTTTCAGTGAATTTCGAAAGTTTTTTTAAATGATAATTTTTAAATGTAATAATAGTTATATGTATTTTTTATACTGATTTTCTACAGTTTTTTAACTGTTTATTTTTACATATTTTATTTTTTAAATTACATTATATATTTGTAATATAAATTGACAAAAATTGTTTCTTAAAATATTAAAATTGATATATTGTTTTTTTATTTTTTATTTTAATATACTTATATTATTTTCTTTGTTATTTTTTTTTTCTAAGTTTTTTTTTGAAGTCGCGCTCCCAAAGTGTACCGTTGACGATCGGTGTGCGGATTCTAACCGTCATTTTAGAAATGTTGTGAAGGATCCGCGTACGGTGTGCAACGGGTGCATATTTTCTGAGATGCTATGCGACCGGTGCGCAACTCCAGCTCCCGCGCTTTCCCGACACATGCGCATTGCTGTACGCGACTCTTGCACGTTTCCGTGCGACGTCATATAAACAATATTATATACTTTTCTGAAAATGGTTTTTACATTTTTTTTGTTCAAAATTAAGACTGAAATATACTGTAATTATTATTATTTTTTTAATTTTAATATATTTATATATATATATATATATATATATATATATATATATATATATTTTGGAGTCGCGCACCCTAAGCGTACCTAATGCGATGGGTGTGCGGATTACAACCGCCATATTAGAAAAGTTGTGAAGGATCCACGTATGGTGTGCGACGGGTGCGTGTTTTCCAGTTACGTGATATACGTATAATATTACGTGTTGTGCGCAATAGGTATGCGACTGATGCGTGACTCCTGCTCCCGCTAATTTGTGTCACATGCGCATTACTGTAAGCGACGCTTGCGCGGTGGCGGGCCCCGCGTGACGTCATATGTGGGGCGCACTGGGCGCGCAACTCCTGCTAAATGTTTTATGTTCTAAAATGATATATATGTGTCTTTAATATACATATTAGGGCTAGAGATTATCTAAGGTATTCATAAAAATAATATATTTCTATTTGTAATAAAGTTATATTACTTTTAAATATATTTTCGCGGAGTCGCGTCGGGTGCGTTGTTCGTGAGCGCATGGTGTGCGACTCCCATGTGACCTGAAAAAAAAAAAATTTGATTGGTTCATAACATTTCGCATTGTAACTATTGAAGGACCCCACCCATTTTAATCATTCTTCTTTGAGCTTCTTTGGAGAGACATCTCTGTGCTTGGAAGAACCTATTTCCATCATTTGTTTTTTTTGTATTTTTGAAAACAAAAACATCATGGCTTTAGGACCGCAGCCACAGGAGGAGACAGAACATTCTTCCGAGGAAAAATTTGTAGCAGAACCTCCATGTCCACAAAGGCCAGTATCGGTGGTGTGGAAGTTCTTCACTTTTCCGGAGGGACAGAAGAAAGTGAATGCCACGAAAGTCACCTGCCGGATTTGTGAGCGTTTCTTGACCAGAGGTAGTGCCGAAAAAAAATACTCTTGCGGTACTGCCTCCATGTACAAGCACCTCAGGGCTCTACATCCGGTGAATCTGGCTCGGGAGGAGTGTAGGAGAGCAGAACGGAACCCTCCACCTGCAGTTCCTGGTACCTCTGGCACTTCTACAGCTGCATCACCACCGGACAAATGACCAGAATTTGCTTTACTTAAGCAGCACTGCATAAAGTGCAACAAACTAATTTCTTATGGGGAGCAGTCTGTTGAAGCAGTGTGTGCTGCGCAATGCAATCATCGTTGCTGGACTTTTTTTTTTGGGAATGCCACATAATTCCTGAAGTTTCCTGTTTTTTTCATTATTTTTTTTAAACATCCCCCAAAAATTCAAAATTGTTCAGAAAAATACAAAAAAAAATATCAAAGAAAAAAAAGTTCTTCTCAGAACTAACTTCTCTGGTTAAAGAAAGAACTATATTTGTATGATAATGTGTGAAAGTTTGGTTGAATGTATGTGTAGAGCATAATTGACTGAAAGAATGCATTAGTAGTGTATGGTGAATGTATAAGTGCAGAACTATAAGGAAGTGCTGCAGCGTGACACTGTAAGCTCTTTAGCTGCACTGTGCTGTGGTACTTCCGAAGCACAGGGATGCAACATATGTAGCTAAATATGTTGCAACTCTATGCTTCCTTCTGCACTGCTGCAGAAACTGCAGACATATAGTGACACAGGCATCCTTGTACCATGGTGCAAGAATGACTGTGTCGTGGAGAGATTGTTTTTGTGCAGGAAGGGACACCTTCCTGCACAAAAACAGTTAATGCACAAAAACAATCAGTAAAGGCATTTTCCTCTTTCAATGTGTGCAGTGCAGCATAGATTGAAAGAGAAAAAATGAGGAGAAATGAAATAAATTCTCCTCGTTGTGCCTTGCTACACCAACTGGAGGATGGTGCAGCATTCACACACATCTCCACATTTATGATTTATGATAAATCTGCAGATGTGTCTTGTTCTATGAGTGTTGTGTGGAAGCATCTACAGCAACCCCTATGGAATGCCCTTTCAATGCAAAGTGGTGTGTATGAAGAGGTTGTATTTACATGGAGAAAAAAAGCTACACAGGGTGCCTTTTCCTCTCCTTGTAAATATGAAGGAGTATCTGGCGCCATTGCTAGATGGTGGTTGTTACAAAAAGTGACATATTGTTGGTACAGGATGCTTCTAAATCTGCCCCATAAATGCTTAGGTATTGGCAGACTGTTACAATACGGACATATTGCTAGTTGGTTGATTGAAGAATGACATGAGAGTGACAGGAGGTAAGCACAGAGATATCTCTCCAAAGATGCTCAAAAAAGAATGATTGAAATAGTTGCGGTCCTTCAATAGTTACAATGCCAAATGTTATGAACCAATCAAATCTTTATTTTTCAGGTCACATAGGATCCTATGACAGAGAGATTCCAAAACTACATAGATATAAACTGGGTATTTTCAAGAGTGCATTAATACTTTGTAGCTTCTTGCAGGTCTGCATACATAGTATATATAGAAATTGATTTGTACTAGGGTTAGTGACTAGGCCAATCCTTAAATATATGACTAATAACTAGAGTAGTTTCAGTACTGCAAAGAGAGTGCAAGATACATTTATAAGTACTTAGGTTTTAGCAAAGTGATAGGATAGTTACATAGTGCTGGGTGGATGAATGGACAAGTGGTTGGGACAGACAGGTTTCCTAGACGGCTTAGTTACTAACTGAATATTTAAAAGAGTGTATCAATTCTATATTGGTGATTGGAAGTTTGCATACATACTGCAGAGAATATTGTAGCTGTATTAGTTTTTCTGTTTACGTCATTCCTTTGATACTTGACTAGTTAATTAAATAATATCTTTGTTGTAAAGAGAATACATGCTTCCAGTAAGCACCACTGCGCTGCGTTGCAGAGAGGTGGTCTAGGCCGTGCCCCTTTTCACATCTCTGTGCAACACAGTTCTGTAGAGCTTACGGTGTTTAGCCAAAATATTGAGTTTTAAATTTCGACCTACAATAATATCGTGTTTTTAATATCGTAGGTACAGAATATCGAAGTCAAGAATATCGACGGACAGAATATCGATCCCAAGGTAAGTAATATCGAAGTTAATAATATCGAAGTAATTAATATCGATGTAAGTAATATCGTAAGCAAAAATTTCGATGTCAATAATATCGATATTTATTTCGTGTAATGTAATTTAATATGTATTTTATTTGTATGTTAAAGATTATTGTAATGTATTTTACTATATTTAAAAATAAATGTTTAGAGATTAATAATTATTTTAAATTTAATTTAGCGTTTTAGTATCAGAGCGGGTTGTGGGTTTATAGGGAAATAGGGTGGGAAGTAATTTAATTATAATTAATGAATTAATATGTATTGTTTAATTGGTATTTATGATTAATTGGTAATTAATTAATAATTGGTAATTAATTGATTAATTAATTGTTAATTAATTATTAATTGTAAAATTATTTTATTAATTGGTTAATTATATACATTATAATTAGTTTATTATTAATATTTATTTATTGTTGTTGTTAATTAATTGTTAATTAGTAATTGGTGATTTAATTTTATTAAGTGATTAATTGATAATTAAATTAATTATGTGAATTTTTATGTGTAGTGGGTTGTGGGTTTACAGGGGAATAGGGTGGGAAGTAATTTAATTATAATTAATGAATTAATATGTATTGTTTAATTGGTATTTATGATTAATTGGTAATTAATTAATAATTGGTAATTAATTATATTAATAGATTAATTCATTGTTAATTAATTATTAATTGTAAAATTATTTTATTTGGTTAATTATATACATTATAATTAGTTTATTAATAATATTTATTTATTGTTATAGTTAATTAATTAATTGTTAATTAGTAATTAATTGGTGATTTAATTTTATTAAGTGATTAATTGATAATTAAATTAATTATGTGAATTTTTATGTGTAGTGGGTTGTGGGTTTATAGGGGAATAGGGTGGGATGTAATTAAAATAAAATAAATAATGATATTTTTTATTTATTTGTAATTATTATGAATTAATTGTTATTAGTTAGTTAAATATAGTAAATATAAATAATTTATTATTGTATTTTATTTGTTGTTATTGCTAATTAATGTATTGTTAATTAATAATTAATAGGTGAATATTTGTAATTTCGTAGTTAATATGTATTAATTAGTTAATTAATAACTATTAATTATAAAAAATGTATTAATTGTAAATAAGAGATAAATTGATATTTAAATCTATTGTGTATTTTGTATGTGTAGTGTGTTGTGTGTTAAAGGGTGAATAGTGTGGGATGTAATTTAAATTTATTTATTTAAATATTTATTTTACATATTTGGTATTTAATGATAATTTTTTTTCAAAAACATTGTTAACATGCAATTTTTTTATAAGAAATTATTGAATTGGTTATAATGTTCATAGAATCACTATGCTATCTAGTGCTTTCCCAACTGTTTTACTATCTGGAGTGGGTATAGTAATTTTTACCCCTACGCTATCCAGCGCTTTCCCTACTGTTGCACTCTCTGGAGTTGGAATAGTAATTTTTACCCCTACGCTATCCAACCTTTTCCCTACTGTTGCACTCTCTGGAGTGGGAAGAGTAATTTTTACCCTTACGCTATCCAACACTTTCCCTACTATTGCATTCTCTGGAGTGGGAATAGTAAATTTTACCCTTACGCTATCCAACACTTTCCCTACTATTGCACTCTCTGGAGTTGGAATAGTAATTTTTACCCCTACGCTATCCAACGTTTTCCCTACTGTTGCACTCTTTGGAGTTGGAATAGTTATTTTTACCCCTACGCTATCCAACGTTTTCTCTACTGTTGCACTGTCTGGAGTGGGATTAGTAATTTTTACCCTTACGCTATCCAACACTTTCCCTACTATTGCACTCTCTGGAGTGGGAATAGTAAATTTTACCGTTACGCTATCCAACACTTTCCCTACTATTGCACTCTCTGGAGTTGAAATAGTAATTTTTACCCCTACGCTATCCAACGTTTTCCCTACTGTTGCACTCTTTGGAGTTGGAATAGTTATTTGTACCCCTACGCTATCCAACGTTTTCCCTACTGTTGCACTGTCTAGAGTGGGAATAGTAATTTTTACCCTTACGCTATCCAACACTTTCCCTACTATTGCACTCTCTGGAGTTGGAATAGTAATTTTTACCCCTACGCTATCCAATGCTTTCCCTATTATTGCACTCTCTGGAGTGGGAATAGTAATTTTTACCCCTACGCTATCCAATGTTTTCCCTACTGTTGCACTCTCGGGAGTTGGAATAGTTATTTTTACCCCTACGCTATCCAACATTTTCCTTACTGTTGTTTTTGTTGAAGTTGGACTAGTAGTTTTATTGTGTCTGATATTTAATATGTTTTGTAATATGTTAGCTATTGTAATATATAATTAATAATACAAATTATTCAAATTAAAAATATTGATTATTATTTGCTATATGTAATTATTTAATATTTATTAATGTTATTGTTTTATGTGTATAGATGTATTGGTAATTTAAATAAATATTTAATAATTTATATGTTACAGAAATTATTATTAAAAGTAATTATTAAGTAAGTGTATATATTATATATATATATGTTTAATTAAAGTTTTATTTAATTATATATATTTATTATAAATTTTACATATTATAAAATATATTTAATTATGTTTCTTTGATTTATAAGTATTATTTGGTTTATTTTACATATATTTTTTAAGTAAAAAAACAACGATATTTTTGAATTACGATATTTTTGACATCGATATTAAATTATCGATATTTTTGTACGTACCATGTTGTAGATAGGATGTCGATATTCTTGACCACGATATTTTTGTTGCGATATTTTTGTAGGTCGAATTTTTGTCTTTCGAAATTATGTCATACAACCGAGCTTACTGGATATACGTAGTGGGCTAGTTGGACTCTTAGAACCCTTAGGATTCAAGGTGACTTAATCTCCCAACATAAAAAGGTTATAGGGCGTATTTACACAGTGGTGAAGGGTGGGGATGGGGCCTGATGTGACATGTGCAAACACACCCTGTGGCATGTTTTAAGTTGAGGAAGTAAGTCTCCTTTAATCCTGAAAGTCCCTGGTCTTACTAGCCCACCATGTCCCTCTATTAAACATCATGGAGCTGCGTTGCAGAGACGTGGTCCGATGCCATTCCCCATTTTACACCTCTCTGCAATGCAACTCTCTGGCACTTCCTGCACATACCTGGTGGGTTAGTTGGCCCCAGGGACACTCAGGATTCAAGGGGACTTTATCCCCTAACTTAAAACGCCCACAGAGCATGTTTGCACACATATCAAGTCAGTCCTCCCCCCCCCCATTCTTCACCAGTGTGTAAATACAGCCCATTGTGCGTTTTAATACTTAGTTAATCTTACATGGACAGTTGTAGATATGAAAAAATGCTAAACATTTTTTTCAGTTGTTTTTATTAATTTACATTTCTGAAAATGTCATATTTAAGAATTAGGATCTGTGAAAGAAAAGAATACATTCAGTTATAATATATAATATTATGGTGCTAATTACAATCCGGTAAAAAAATTCCCCGTGCGACTCGTATCCGGTCTTTTTACCGTACGAATCGTACAAGTGCCGTACGAACTGGCAATCACGATTCGCATGGTAAAAAGTCCATACGAACCGCATCGGGAATGATTTCCCACACGTCCTCGGGTCGGAAAATGTGTCCGACACGTCCTCGGACGATTTACCGTACAAATGTGAAAGGTGAAGTCCGACCGAGTAATCACGATCCATCCCGTGCGTCCGATCTTACAACCGTATGGAAAAAACACAGTCCGCACCGAACTCCCATAGCAACCATGGAGACATGTGCCCGCATATGCGCCCAACACTCCCCCCCGCCCCCGTACGTCCGAGATGTACCCCCCGTGTATGTACACCCCCACCCGTGTATGTACACCCCAGTACGTTCGAGTCGAACCCCCACCCCTGTACGTGTCGTACCACCGTCTATGTACACCCCAGTACGTTCGAATCGTACCCCCACCCCTGTACGTGTCCTACCCCCGTGCATGTACACCCCTGTACGTTCCAGTCGAACCCCCACCCCTGTACGTGTCCTACCCCCGTGCATGTACACCCCTGTACGTTCGAGTCATACCCCCACCCCTGTACGTGTCGTACCACCGTCTATGTACACCCCAGTACGTTCGAGTCGTACCCCCACCCCTGTACGTGTCGTACCACCGTCTATGTACACCCCAGTACGTTCGAGTCGTACCCCCACCCCTGTACGTGTCCGACCCCCATGTATGTACACCCCAGTACGTTCGAGTCGAACCCCCACCCCTGTACGTGTCCGACCCCCATGTATGTACACCCCAGTACGTTCGAGTCGAACCCCCACCCCTGTACGTGTCCGACCCCCATGTATGTACACCCCAGTACGTTCGAGTCGTACCCCCACCCCTGTACGTGTCGTACCACCGTCTATGTACACCCCAGTATGTTCGAGTCGTACCCCCACCCCTGTACGTGTCGTACCACCGTCTATGTACACCCCAGTACGGTCGAGTCGTACCCCCACCCCTGTACGTGTCCGACCCCCATGTATGTACACCCCAGTACGTTCGAGTCGAACCCCCACCCCTGTACGTGTCCGACCCCCATGCATGTACACCCCAGTACGTTCGAGTCGAACCCCCACCCCTGTACGTGTCCGACCCCATGTATGTACACCCCAGTACGTTCCAGTGGAACCCCCACCCCTGTACGTGTCCTACCCCCGTGCATGTACACCCCAGTACGTTCGAGTTGTACCCCCACCCCTGTGCGTGTCGTACCACCGTCTATGTACACCCCAGTACGTTCGAGTCATACCCCCACCCCTGTACGTGTCCGACCCCCATGTATGTACACCCCAGTACGTTCGAGTCGAACCCCCACCCCTGTACGTGTCCGACCCCCATGCATGTACACCCCAGTACGTTCGAGTCGAACCCCCACCCCTGTACGTGTCCGACCCCCATGTATGTACACCCCAGTACGCTCCAGTGGAACCCCCACCCCTGTACGTGTCCTACCCCCGTGCATGTACACCCCTGTACGTTCGAGTCGTACCCCCACCCCTGTACGTGTCGTACCACCGTCTAGGTACACCCCTGTACATTCGAGTCGTACCCCCACCCCTGTACGTGTCGTACCACCGTCTATGTACACCCCTGTACGTTCGAGTCGTACCCCCACCCCTGTACGTGTCGTACCACCGTCTATGTACACCCCAGTACGTTCGAGTCATACCCCCACCCCTGTACGTGTCGTACCACCGTCTATGTACACCCCAGTACGTTCGAGTCGTACCCCCACCCCTGTACGTGTCGTACCACCGTCTATGTACACCCCTGTACGTTCGAGTCGTACCCCCACCCCTGTACGTGTCGTACCACCGTCTATGTACACCCCAGTACGTTCGAGTCGTACCCCCACCCCTGTACGTGTCGTACCACCGTCTATGTACACCCCAGTACGTTCGATTCGTACCCCCACCCCTGTACGTGTCGTACCACCGTCTATGTACACCCCAGTACGTTCCCGTCGCATCCCCAACACAACCTCCTAAGTACGGAGCGCACCCCAGGCCCCAACATCACAACCGCATGTACGAGTCGTACCAAGCCACACACAAGGACAGCACCGTACAACCAAATGGCCCATGTACACACCGTACACACGCTCAAAACGAACGTACACAACCAGGACAAAACAACACAAGAATACACTATTCGAATGGCACACAGCCACTAAACATGGCCAATAAACACTAAAAAAACACATTCACTGACCTGCAACTGCCAAAAACAAACAGAGACCCAAAACACCACCACTCCTTATAACACACCCACCCAAACTTCAAACACAGCCACACCCACCAATGGACCAATAAAAAGGGCCCACACACACAAACCATGAGCCTTTGCAACAGACTCACTGCTGCCAGACACCACAGAACCATACTACAAGCCTCACCACACCTTACACTTGCACACCTTCACACAACCACCTCCACAAACACCCCCTCATCACATTCACACACACACACCTGCACAACCACACCCACACACCCACAACCATCCACACCCCCCCACCATCCACACCCACACCCCTCATCATGCCCACTAACAAGAATCCAAAGTTCAGTAACCGAGAGTTGGAGGTCCTTGTTGATGAAATCCTCAGAGTCGAGCCACAGCTCTTTGGAACATTGGTCAGACAGACCAGCATTGCAGCAAAAACAGCCATGTGGCAGACCATCGTCGATGCTGTGAATGCTGTTGCGGACACCAGAAGGACCAGGCAGGAATGTCAAGCCAGGTGGTACGATCTGCGGAGGAGGGTCCGAGCCAAGATGCTGGAGGAACACAACCAGGCCAACGCCACTGGAGGAGGGCCCTCCCGCAGACCCGTACACTACCAGCCCTGGGAGGAGAGGGTGATGGCCATACAGCCGGTGGAGGCAGTCGAAGGATTAGGAGGACTCCGAGACCCGGGTGAGTACACGAACAACGCACCTCACATGGGGGGGACCTCATCCACAACCAAAATCACTAACAGGCACGCAACCACCCCAACATACCGCATGACTCAACCACACTCCATGAACACGCACATGCCACTGCCGCCACCATGCCCCATGCACCCAGCTGGACAATGTCAAGTCACAGGCCACAGAAGACACCAACACATGACACGGTAACCCGGATGGCGGGAGGGTGGGCCCCAAAAATCACATAGTGCAACTCAGAAGCAGACAACAATGCCCTCTGCCCATATGGCCCAGGTCACAGCCAGACAAACAGTGTGTCCCCACACAGGAAAGACTCGCCAGCAAATGGCGGACGCCTTGCATCAACACATGGCGGTGAAGGCACTGTTTTGCACATGACAGCAGCTAATGAACAGCCAACACTGTGAAAGAGTGGCAGCACACACAACCACAGCAGCAGTGCACACACAGACACTACACCCAATGGGTGCCTGGAGATCAGAAACAAACTCACAGCAACAAGCCAAGGGCCATTCAAAGGACTGGAAAAAGTGTGTGTCTAGGAAGCTGGGCTGAGGTGACAGAGGGTGACACACAGAGGGAGGGAGAAGGGGACAGAGAGGGAGGGAGAGGGGGACAGAGAGGGAGGGAGAGGGAGACAGAGAGGGAGGGAGACACAGGGACACGGACAGAGGGAGGAGGCTGACACACAGAGGGAGGGAGAGGGGGACAGAGAGGGAGGGAGAGGGGGACAGAGAGGGAGGGAGAGGGGGACAGAGAGGGAGGGAGACACAGGGAGACGGACAAAGGGAGGAGGCTGACACACGGAGGGAGGGAGAGGGGGACAGAGAGGGAGGGAGAGGGGGACAGAGAGGGAGGGAGACACAGGGACACGGACAGAGGGAGGAGGCTGACACACAGAGGGAGGGAGAGGGGGACAGAGAGGGAGGGAGAGGGGGGGCAGAGACGGAGGGAGAGGGGGACAGAGGGGGAGGGAGACACAGGGAGAGCAAATCAGCCGTGTGGTGTGTGGGAATGTCTGCTCGTCAGCAGGTAGACTGCGTGCATGTAGCCAAGGGTGGCCAGTGCCAGAACCCCCCCTCTTCACCATGGCAAAACACAGGGCCATGTCACAACCTGTTCACGAGCACAACGACAGCTACCTGCATTATATAAGTGTGTGGATCCACTCCATGTGCACATGTACAGTGCTACACGGAAGGCGCCAATGCATGGCTCGCCACACCTGCCCACTCCACTGCTGACTGCAGTCACACTTGACGCAGCAAGTAAGACTGTGCCACACATAGTTAAAGGGGCCAAAGTGGTGCACAAGGGACACACCCATGCACAAGTGCACTGTGAGTGGAATGCAAGACAGATCCTAATTCCAAGAGGAAAAGTGCCAACTTTGAAACTGATGAAACATGGATGTTGCATGGATCAAAATTAACATTGTCTCTCTCACACACAGGTCAACGTCGTGGTTCACCCCCCAACACTGGGGGGGGAAGACTCACAGGACCCGGATCTGCGGGAGCCCGATCCCACCGGCAGCGACGACTCTCACCACTCTGTGGACGACCCCGACCAACCTGGCCCCTCTGGTGTCCAACCACCTGCGTCAGGTACAACTGTGTCAACCACCACCCCCACTCCTGCCACATCCCAGGAGACACCCAGGATCCCTGCCCCACCACCACAATGCAGCCAGGCTGGCCAGGAGGGACACGGTGTCCCGGGCACCCAGGAGGAGGCAGGCGACAACGCCAATGCCACCCCTCAGGGGTCCCGGAGACCCGATGTACCCACAAGGGCAGGCCAGGTGCAAGTGGGCAGGGGTGGTGGGAGTGGAGGACAGCGTAGGCGTGAGCCTGACCAGTTGGCTGGGGAACCGGTATTTGCCCATGTCCGTAACATCATGGACACATACCGGCAGGACACCACGGGCATGGCCCAGGTTGTGTCCACCCTCAATGAGATCAAGGGGACCCTCGATGAGATAAAGACCCAGCAGGCCCAGCAACATGCGGAGCAACATGCCTGTCTACTGCAACACCAACGGAGGATGGAGGAAAGACAGGCTGAGCAAGTGACGGTGTTCCAGGGGATTCACGATACACTCCGTCGGATGGCCGACAACATGGGCAACCCTCCCTGTGCCAGACGGCGTAGAACATCACCACCCACAGGGAGGGATCAGGAGGAGGAGGAGACATCCGACGGAGCATCCCAAACATCGTCACGGCCTGCTGCTGAGGGTCCCCGCAGGAGGCCGGGTCGTCCACGGAAAGGACCGTGAGGGTCGGCGCTACATCACCATCTCCCAGGACACCTGGCCTGGCACCTGGCCCACTGGAGCAACAGCATCACAGCATCAAGAGACATCCTCTGCCACATGGCCCTGCTGGTCACTGTCTGACCAATGTTGACAAAGACTGTGGCATGGACTATGAGGATTTCCAATGGCAAGGACACCAACTCCCCTACTGAACTTTGGATTCCAAACTCCCGGAAAGCCCCTCACTTTATCCCCCCCCCCCCCCAAATAAAAATTCACACCATGAAGAGAAGATGCCTGCTGGTTGCATTATTACCTTACATGTGTGTTGTAAAGTCTAAACATGCCTGAGCTCTCTTTTGACTCTAACCATCCACACCCTGGGGCCTGAGTCTGGCACAGGACACACGGGTCACAGTGTATTAGGCAAGACAGACATGGAGCACCATCCACACCCGTGATGGGCCCAACCAGCTGAGGGGGTGGCCGCACAACCGTGCTGACAGACACATTGAGTACAGCAACAGTCATGCGCAGAGGTCAGGGATCATGTCCAGTGTCCTGGGGGGCACCCAGGTATGTGTAGACAGGTGGCAGAACCATGTCCTGCAAGCTTGAGTCCGGTGGATGCAGAGAATGGGGGCCTGGCTAACGTTGGATGCATGGGGATGGCACATGTCACAATACCCACACAGTCATTGACTACATGCCCAATACACAGTCTCAGCCCACACACACAGCTTGCATCTTGCTACTCGACACATCGACACATAGCCACTATCAGGGAAAACCATGCCAGACATGCTGGATGCACCGTGGCAACACACCAGCATTGACTGAGAAGAGGCACCTTGGAGGCATAGGGACACCTTTATTAGTCATGTGTTCGGGATTGCAGAGGCAACTTGAAGTACACATGAACACATCTTGTGGAGTAACATGTGGGTCCAACACTGGCACCCCCCTTCTGCAGCACAAATGCGTGATAGCCATGGAACTGGCACACAATTGTCGGCTAACAGCTAAACACCCACAGCTGCTCACGGAGAGGATGCCATACACCATTGATCCGCTGATGTGGAAGTCCCACACCATGTCAAGCCAACGCTAACCGTATGTGTCCGAGGGCAGTGTTACACACATTGATGCCATCATCACAATCCACTATCCCATCACTGATGACTGTCAACCAGGCAGACCATCTATTCAGGTGTAGACAGCTGCATGTCGTGTCCCATGGTGATGCCACATGGCTGCAGAGGAACCAAACATCGACAGGGGCAGTGTGCATACATCGTGAACAACTGCCACACCCAATACACCCCTGATGCATCCCTTACCCTATGGAGACTTCCAAACGTGTCCGTGCCTGTAACGCTGAGTCAGCCCACGATGACGTGTCCATGAGGAATAGCAGTGCCACAACAATGCAACCAGCAGACGGCATGCGCAAGTACCTGGGGAAGAGAGACACACAAGAAGTCAGCCACAAAAAGCACAGCCACTTGCATGTGCATTTACTCGACACATGTATGGATGACAACATGCTAGGTCACAATTATGACTGGGGAAATACAACCATCACTGCCACCATCACTCCAGTGACACACCCACACACACCTCTGACTCACGTGACATACATGCAGGTTGAGACACACATCACAACACATGCCACACGGGGACCAATGCGTGCACACTCAGACACTGGTACTCACCACTAAGCAAAGAAGTCGCGTATGAGCCGAGTCCGGATGTCCTCTTGCGGCTCCACATCCTCCACATCACTAGCCCCATTGCCAAGCCCTTCGTCCTCCACGGGTGGATGGTCCTCGTCATGTTGATCCAGGATGAGTGGCACAGCTTTCTCAACTGCCATGTTGTGCAGCATGCAGCAGACCATGAAGATTTTGCAGACCTTCGCAGGGACATATGGGAGCGCGCCGTCGGTCTTGTGGAGGCACCGAAATCGGCTCTTCAGCAGGCCAAACGTCCTCTCTATCACTCGCCTCGTCCGGCCATGGGCGGTGTTGTAGCGGAGCTGGGCCGGCGTGATGGGGTTGCGGAGAGGTGTGAGCAGCCATGGCATGTTGGGATAGCCAGCGTCCCCTACATGGGAAGCACATGGACATCGTTAGAAGTGGTGAAGCGGTCGTGCTGGTAGGCTATGCAAAATACAGGACAGACAGACTGTACCCACCGACAACACATGCTCTTTCGTTGCGCAGCTGCATCATCATTTCAGGCATCCTGCTACGCCTCATGATGTAGGCATCGTGTGCTGATCCTGGAAAACGAGCACAGACATGTGAAATCACCATGTTGGACTGACACACCACAAGGGCATTGATGGAGTGGTAGTGCTTCCGATTGCGGTACGCCACCTCCCGTGCGTGTGGTGGTACCAAAGCTACATGTGTCCCATCTATGGACCCAATGACATGGGGCATCCTTCCCAGGGCATAGAATCCACGCTTGACCGCAGTCAACTGTTCAGGGGTTGGGAACTTGATGAAGTCATCCAGGTGAATCAACATGGCCTCTAAGAAATCATGCAGCACACGGCAGAACATGCTCTGGGACATGCCACCAACATGAGCTATGGTATTTTGAAAGGTACCCGTGGCAAGAAAATGTAGGGCAGCCATTACCTTCAGCTGGGGTGTCAGTGCCGTAGGATACCTGTGCTGCGGTTGCAGGTGTGGTGCCAGTCTCGCCGTCAACTCCAGAATCAACCGTCGTGGGAAGCGGTAGCACCGGATCCGATCATTCTCCCGCATGGCAGCCAAGTCCGGAATTGTTCGGGCAAGAAGCAGCGCTCTGCAGTAATTTGGAAGTGACAAGGAAGAGTGAGTGCACTACGACAACAATTCATATGTACTGAGCACATGTTAATCTGTCAATACACATATGCTACATAGGGAGTCAGGTATGTGCTACATGCCCAGGACACGTATGGATGCAAGGTGACACTCCTACCAAGACCCAGCTACACACGGAGATTGAGAACCTCCCCATGCCATGCCATGGGAATAGCTGTGTCCCAGTGCAAGTGAACAGCCAGACGCAAGACAGGAGTGACATACGCCCACACATCAGCAGAAGTAGGATGCCAATTGCAGAGACTGGTAGCGGAACACTAGAGCCACAGGTCACATGACATTACACTAGGACAGCCCACACACCTTGCCATGAAGGTGCACATGTCATGACTCACCACACATTCATTGTGAGGATGCAGACATGTCCTTGTCACGCTACTCCGTGTCCCATGCACACATGTGCACCTCACATCCGATACCACATGTGGCATGGTGTGCGGAACAGTGTGCAATGTCAATCTACACACAGACACATGTTGGTTGCTGCAACAGCTGCAGCTTGTGAGGGTGCTCCAACATCAACCCGATGGGAAGCCCCCACACATACATGACATAGTCACATTGTGCACCGTGGGTAGTGACAAGTCAGGTGTGGTAACCCCTGTACCGGGCATCAGGGGACACTTCCGTGTGTTGGTGTCCGTGCCATGCCAGTGATGCTCACCCCAAGTGTGCAGTACGACATGCACACATGTCAAAGGAGTCAAGGGCATGCCTGGCACACATTGCACCGTCACACAGTACATCTGTACACATCTCTTCATACATCTGGTACCTTCTCGTCCCAGGAGTAATGTTCCACATCACAGCCCGTCACACCTGTGCCCCACACATGTAGTAATGCACAGACGATGCCTTGATGTCCATTCATGGACAAGTATGTCCATTCATGGACAAGTATGTCCATCCATGGACAAGTATGTCCATCCATGGACAAGTATGTCCGCCCTATCCCTACCTGTGTGCCGCCTGTCACCACTGTGATGTGTGAAAACCGGCGTACTGCTGCTAAGAGGGCCTGTGTACGTTCCCATATCACTATGGGAGTGCTGCCGTATGTGTACCCATCGTGATGGCGAGCGTACAGGCATGTGTACGGGCCGTACCACTACGAGTACGCATACGCGAGGACACCCATAGTGATAGTGAGCGTACAGGCATGTGTACGGCCCGTACCACTACGAGTACGCATACGCAAGAACATCCATAGTGGTAGGGCCGTACACACGCCTGTACGCTCCCTATCACTATGGGTGTCCTCGCGTATGCGTACTCGTAGTGGTACAGGCCGTACACACGCCTGTACGCTCACTATCACTACGTGTACGCATACGCAAGTACACCCATAGTGGTAGGGCCGTACACACGCCTGTACGCTCCCTATCACTATGGGTGTCCTCGCGTATGCGTACTCGTAGTGGTACGGGCCGTACACACGCCTGTACACTCACTATCACTATGGGTGTCCTCGCGTATGCATACTCGTAGTGGTACGGGCCGTACACACGCCTGTACGCTCACTATCACTACGTGTACGCATACGCGAGGACACCCATAGTGATAGTGAACGTAGGCACGCGTGTACGGGCCGTTGCAATGCATTTGGGGTGCCCTAGGGCCCCGGAACGCACCGTACCTGTGTGTGAAGCTCCAAATTACATAGGGGACACATGAGGGACAAGTATTAAGGCCTACATGCAGGCTGGTTGTCATGGAGACCAAGTTCAAATTTTGAATTTGTTCTGGAAGGTGCACAGCAGAAGTCAGTTGGAAATAATCTACTTTGTTGCAATGTGTTTGGGGGGCTGACATCATGCAGGAGAATGAAACCGATAGAGAACCCACAGACTGCTAGGTTTGAAGGGATTGGAGGAAACATAGGATGCAAATGTGAGTGACCAATCACTCTGTACTCCTGTGCATGAGATGGGCCAGCAAGGCAGATATAAGGCAGCCAGGTCCCATGAGTGAGCACTTGCCTGCACATCTTTGTATTCCACGACCCAGCTGCTGCTACTGATTCCCTGGAACCATGTCAAGGGCTGTGGAGAGGTCACAGCCATTCACCCTGGAGGAGAACATGGCTTTGGTGGATGTGATCCTCCCACGGTACCCCATGCTGTATGGGCGACCAGTTTATCAGGTGAGTTCAGTGTCCACTGGCACAGACTGTGTCCCTTTTTTGTGACTGTGACTTCTGCCATTGTGTCCAGGTGTGACACACATGCTATGTACTGTAGGGGGGGTCCCAGGGGGGGGGGAATGCCTGATGTCTCCCAGCAGTGCCCAGAGACAGGAGGGGTGGGGGCCTATCACTCCCAGCAGTGCCCTGAGACAGGAGGGGTGGGTGCAGAGCCCTCCCAGCAGTGCCCTGAGACAGGAGGGGTGGGTGCAGAGTCCTCCCAGCAGTGCCCTGAGACAGGAGGGGTGGGTGCAGAGTCCTCCCAGCAGTGCCCTGAGACAGGAGGGGTGGGTGCAGAGTCCTCCCAGCAGTGCCCTGAGACAGGAGGGGTGGGTGCAGAGTCCTCCCATCAGGGCAAGGGCCTATCACTCCCAGCAGTGCCCTGAGACAGGAGGGGTGGGTGCAGAGTCCTCCCAGCAGTGCCCTGAGACAGGAGGGGTGGGTGCAGAGTCCTCCCAGCAGTGCCCTGAGACAGGAGGGGTGGGCGCTGAGTCCTCCCAGCAGTGCCCGGAGACAGGAGGGGTGGGTGTGATGCACAGTGTGAGCCCTGGCTCATTGATTGTGTAGTTGCCCTCATTCCACCTGTGTCCTTTCAATGGCACTTACTGCTTTTGGCCTTCCCCCAGAGGATCATGTCCCTATGACAAAGTTGCAATGCGTTGGATGCACACTATGCCTTGTTGTAAACAGCAAATGTGTTCTAATCTGTGTCCCCGTGACATGTGCAAGGTGTATTGATGTAGTGTCACTTGTTCATCCTCACAGGTAGACGCCTCTGCCAAGGAGCAGATATGGCTGGACGCCGTCAGCGCCGTGAGGAGTGGGGATGGTCGGAGGCGGCACCTGTCCCAGGTGAGGAAACGCTGGCAGGATATCCGGTGCTGGACGCGGAGGATCGCACGGCTCCTGCTGGGGGACTCACCTGAGAGCCACAAGAACCGCGGGCGCCGCCGTCTCTCCCACATCCAGAAACGTGTGCTGGCGGTGGTCTTTCCTGACTTGGACAGGCGTCTACAGGACATGCAGCAGCCGGAAGGGGGTAGGTACATGTGTGTGTTTGTTGTGTTTCACCAGCATTTGTAAGTGCACTGTTCCATGGATACACTTCCAGGGTTTATGGTGCTGTGCAGATCCTGTTCCCCACTGTATTGCAGTGCTCTCCTGCCTCCCTTCCCCTCCTTGCAATGTGTTCCCTGGTCTGTGTGTAGTCACTCCATCACAAGGTTATGTAGCCTGACACCTTCTCCAAGTGTACAATGCCTGCAGCATCATGTGTGGGGGTGGTGTGTAACAGGTTTTGTGACCTTGCCTGTGCCCTGTCCAGTTCTGGACTTGTGGGTTCCATGTCAGTTGGCACTAATGCTGAGTCCAGACATGGGAGTTAATCTCTCGAGTGCCAGGCCTTCCAGCAGGCATGTCCCATGTGGTGGCCTGTGACATGATGTGCATGAGTGTGCGTTGGGCATAGTGCAGGGATGTTAGCGTGTGTTGCAGTCATTCCCATTCAGGAGCATGGAGTTGTGTGGCCACTACTGTCCCCAGGGGCATCTTTTCCTAGGTATCATGTGTGTAATCCGAGTATGTCGACAATCTCTGTGTCTACAGCATAGGTTGTGCTCTGTGCCATTGTCCCCTGGCACCATGTTCCTTGACGTGAGATGTATTTCAAGTGTCCACTGTCCAGCCTGACCTGATTTTCAAAGTACATACTCACGGTGGCCATTGCCTGTGTGTCTTGTTGCAATCATCTGATGATGCCCATTTGTAGATTATTATTAGGACAGGCGCACCTTGGGTATTTGGTGTGCAATCTTGAATTGTTGCATCCCATGTGTATTTCACCCAGACTAAGAGATGTAAGTGCTTCCTGTGTCTCCACAGATTTGTCTCATGTAGGGGGTGGGTGGGGTGGGCATGGCCTACATGTCAAGAACTGTCATCACCTTGCTCGGACTGGCCAGTGTGTGATGTTTGTCTGGACATACACTCAAGGTGCAGCGTGCCAGTCAGGGTGGGCATGTTCTCAGTATTACCTATGCTGCATGTACCTCTAGTTCCTGGCTCATCCCAATTTCCTGCCACGCTGTGTGGTGCAGATGCAGTGCTGTATTGTCCCCAGGGCCTTGCTCCTCAGTCAGAATACCATGTCATCTCATTTGCTATTGTGTCATGCTCTCCATAGTTTTTCCATGGCATGGTGGGTTACACAACTGTGTCTTGCAGGGCCTACGTATGTACCTTGTTTTGTAGTTGTGACTCATCCTTTGTTTCATGCTATGCACTGTAACCTACGTAGATTTGACTCATGTGACATATGTATACAGGTGTATGATTAATTTCTGTCTCTTCACCCTGCCCACAGCATCGTCGGGGGACACGGAGGGAGACATGGACACAGACGGCGCGGAGGGACCGAGCACCAGTGCCAGTGGTGACATCGGGGCTGGCACTTCGAGTGGGACTGAGGCGGAGGAGAGTGACCCCGGGGACCTGTCGACTGGCACAACAGAGTATGAAGCTGACGGGTCCGAGGATGATCTCTCCGAGTGGGCGGTGGCTGCACCACCATCTGACAGCAGCCCTACATCTGGCACCGCCCCCTCCATTGGCATCAGCCGCCTCACACGTGCTCGTGTCCCTTCCCAACGTGCCCGGTCACCACATGTCTCCTTCCTGCCAGGCACCGCACCCCCTGCCCCTGTCTCCACTGCTGCCGCCAATGCTGAGTCTGTGGACATCCAGCGGCAGTTGCAGATTGGTCAGACTGCGATCCTTAATGTCCTCCATGGCCACAGCCAGGTCCTCAACAACATGGAGGCTGACCAACGCAACTTGTTGAGGTCCATAGACTCCACACTGACTGCAGCAGTGGGTCTCCTGCAGCACTACGTCCCACCCCCTACCCCTGCTCCTTCCATAATTCCCACTCCCATGCCTGTCCCACATACACCCAGACGTAAGCATGCACCCACCACAACAGACACAGGCACCACACCAGCAGGGAAGGTCCGCCGCGCACCTCCTGACACGCCCACACAGGGTGCAGTAGGCACACCCACTGGGTCGGGGGGCAAACGTGTGACACGCAGCCAGAGTGGGAGTCCGCATTCCACCCAATCCACTCCCTCCAAATCCCCTCCCCTCAGCTCTCCTGGCCACATCTCCCCCAAAGACTCCTTCATGGCCACTCTGTCCCTGAGCCCCACAGTGACGCCACCACGCAAGCGGTCAAGGAAGTCCTCGGTCAGGGTGGTTGAGTCCCCCCCCCTGTCCACACCCTCCCCCAGTGGCGCTGCGACCCATCCCTCTGACCCCCCCCCCCCTCCTTGGGGCCTGTGGTTCCTTCGGGTGCAGGGGAGTCCCTGGAGGACCTTGCTAAGGTGTGCAGCGAGATCCTGGCCTCCGCCTTTGGCCCTGCCCCACCCCCTGTGGTGGAATCCTCCATCCCTGCACCCACAACGCCTACCCTTCACCCTCCTGTCCCTGCGGTGCCTGTTTCTTCCCCCCCACATGATGCCCTCACCCCTGTGGAAGACAACGGATTGTAACTGTGCAGGCAAGCTAGGGGACACGCATCCCACTGTGTCCCCCATCCAGCTGGGACTCCTGGACTGCCCTATGGCCTTTGTTAATCTTGGACTTACGTCATACTAGTTTTTTGGTCATGCTGAATAAAGCTATTTATTTTTTGCCCTTGTAACACTCCTGCATTGCTGGCATTGCTGTTGGTGGGGCTGCTACATGGTTGTGGGTGTTGGTCATGTGTTGGGTGTGTGGGAAATGTAGTAGTGTGCTGCTCATAGGGGGGACCCTGGGATCTGTGTGCCATCACACGGTGTTAGCTAGCTTTCTCCATTCATGTAAGCAGTTGCTGCATGTTGCAATTGTCCCAAGGTGTATTCCTTCCTCTGTGTACCCAGACTTCTTCCCTGCAGGGTGTCCCCTGACTTTGGCACAGAGCTGTGTGTCCATTGGCTGGGTGTGTGACGTAGTCCTTCACCTTTGCACATGCATGCTGAGCGATGTCTCCACCTGCATCATTCGTGGCATCCTTGGTAGTCATTGTACTTGTGTATGTGGCCTATTGACATGACTTCATGTGTACATGTTTTCTTTTCTGCGCTATGCATGCGTATAATCCCAGCCTCGCACACATGTGGTACATGTACTGCAGGGTCTTTGTGCACCTGACTGACATTTGTGGGCATGGTATCTGTGACTACTCCACCCTTTGCGTTCCATGGGCACTGCTGGGAGGACTCTGCACCCACCCCACCTGTCTCAGGGCACTGCTGGGAGGACTCTGCACCCACCCCTCCTGTCTCAGGGCACTGCTGGGAGGACTCTGCACACACCCCTCCTGTCTAAGGGCACTGCTGGGAGGACTCTGCACCCACCCCTCCTGTCTCAGGGCACTGCTGGGAGGACTCTGCACACACCCCTCCTGTCTCTGGGCACTGCTGGGAGTGATAGGCCCCCACCCCTACTGTCTCAGGGCACTGCTGGGAGTGATAGGCCCCCACCCCTACTGTCTCAGGGCACTGCTGGGAGGACTCTGCACACACCCCTCCTGCCTCTGGGCACTGCTGGGAGGACTCTGCACCCACCCCTCCTGCCTCTGGGCACTGCTGCGAGGACTCTGCACACACCCCTCCTGTGTCTGGGCACTGCTGGGAGGACTCTGCACACACCCCTCCTGTCTCAGGGCACTGCTGGGAGTGATAGGCCCCCACCCCTACTGTCTCTGGGCACTGCTGGGAGGACTCTGCACATACCCCTCCTGTCTCAGGGCACTGCTGGGAGTGATAGGCCCCCACCCCTCCTGTCTCAGGGCACTGCTGGGAGTGATAGGCCCCCACCCCTCCTGTCTCATGGCACTGCTGGGAGTGATAGGCCCCCACCCCTACTGTCTCAGGGCACTGCTGGGAGTGATAGGCCCCCACCCCTACTGTCTCAGGGCACTGCTGGGAGTGATAGGCACCCACCCCTACTGTCTCAGGGCACTGCTGGGAGTGATAGGCCCCCACCCCTACTGTCTCAGGGCACTGCTGGGAGGACTCTGCACACACCCCTCCTGTCTCAGGGCACTGCTGGGAGTGATAGGCCCCCACCCCTACTGTCTCAGGGCACTGCTGGGAGTGATAGGCCCCCACCCCTACTGTCTCAGGGCACTGCTGGGAGTGATAGGCCCCCACCCCTACTGTCTCAGGGCACTGCTGGGAGTGATAGGCCCCCACCCCTCCTGTCTCAGGGCACTGCTGGGAGTGATAGGCCCCCACCCCTCCTGTCTCAGGGCACTGCTGGGAGGACTCTGCACCCACCCCTCCTGCCTCTGGGCACTGTTGCGAGGACTCTGCACACACCCCTCCTGTGTCTGGGCACTGCTGGGAGGACTCTGCACACACCCCTCCAGCCTCTGGGCACTGCTGGGTGGATTCTGCACACACCCCTCCTGTGTCTGGGCACTGCTGGGAGGACTCTGCACCCACCCCTCCTGTCTCAGGGCACTGCTGGGAGGACTCTGCAACCACCTCTCCAATTTCACAATATGTACGCTCATGACATACACAGATGTGGGTACGCTCCATGCATTCGAGGTGGGGGTACGTGTCGTACTTACACTGTTGGGGTGGGGCTACGCTCCATGCATTCGAGGTGAGGGTACGTGTCTTACTTACACTGTTGGGGTGGGGGTACGCTCCATACGTACGCGGGTGGGTGTACGTGTCGTACTTACACTGTTGGGGTGGGGGTACGCTCCATACGTACGCGGGTGGGGGTACGTGTCGTACTTACACTGTTGGGGTGGGGGTACGCTCCATACGTACGCGGGTGGGGGTACAGGTCGTACTTACACTGTTGGGGTGGGGGTACGCTCCATACGTACGCGGGTGGGGGACGGGTCGTACTTACACTGTTGGGGTGGGGGTACGCTCCATACGTACGCGGGTGGGGGTATGTGTCATACTTACACTGTTTGGGTGGGGGTACGCTCCATACGTACGCGGGTGGGGGTACGTGTCGTACTTACACTGTTGGGGTGGGGGTACGCTCCATACGTACGCAGGTGGGGGTACGGGTCATACTTACACTGTTGGGGTGGGGGTACGATCCATACGTACGCGGGTGGGGGACGGGTCGTACTTACACTGTTGGGGTGGGGGTACGCTCCATACGTACGCGGGTGTGGGTTTGGGTCGTACTTACACTGTTGGGGTGGGGGTACGCTCCATACGTACGCAAGTGGGGGTACGGGTCGTACTTATACTGTTGGGGTGGGGGTACGCTCCATACGTACGCGGGTGGGGGTACGGGTCTTACTTACACTGTTGGGGTGGGGGTACGCTCCATGCATTCGAGGTGAGGGTACGGGTCGTACTTACACTGTTGGGGTGGGGGTACGCTCCATGCATACGGGGTGGGGGTACGGTCCGTACATATCCGTCCCCACGCTATGTGATGCTTGTGCGGCCCGTACCCAGGCCTTTGCCACGTGGGTACGAGCCGTCCCGCCATTGTTGGGGTGACGTGGGTGTGGGCGTGGTACGACTCGTACCCACGCTCTTCAGGCGTGGGTACGGGACGTACCTGTCTGGTTGTGTTGCCGGTTCGCGTCGTGACGGACTTCCGTTGTGGCCGTCGCTGGCTTAGCTGGACACGCCCCCACCACCTCGTAGTGACCAGGGCATGGGAGTCAGGTATGTCCAGGGCATGTGTGCTGTGTGACTTTGTTGGGGGGTTTGTGGCCTGCCCTGGTCTTGCCACCCCCACCCCACCCCACTTTCCCCCCTCCCTTAGTTGTTCTGACCTTCTGCGGCGTCTGCGTCCGAACCTGTAGAGGAGGTCGACTGCTATGAGGGCCGGGATGACACGTAGGTTCGGGTCCATGTCTGTCTGTCGCGTACGGGTCCTCCTTGTTCGCGTCGTCCTGTCTGTCCGTCGCGTACTGGTCCTCCTTGATCGCGTCGTCCTGTCTGTCCGTCGCGTACTGGTACTCCTTGATCGCGTCGTCCTGTCTGTCCGTCGCGTACTGGTACTCCTTGTTCGCGTCGTCCTGTCTGTCCGTCGCGTACTGGTAGTCCTTGTTAGCGTCGTCCTGCTTTCCCGGCAGTTTTTGGCAGCCGGAAAATATTCACCGTGCGGGATGACGTCTGTGCGAATCGTAATTCCTGGTTCGTGAATGGCAGGCTGCGAGCGTCCCGACGTCAGGTCGGCGCTTTCCCGGATCGCATTTTTAGGTTTATTTTGTTCGGTCGGGGTTTTTTACGATTCGTACGGAAATGGTGTTCCCGTGCGAATCGTAATTCCATGTTTGTAAATTTTGACGACCGGGTACGCGTCGGACGGAGAATATGCTCTGTCCGACGGTTCGTACCCGGTTTTTGCCAGATCGTAATCGGCACCTATATGTTATACAACACAACATAATTTGACCATTATATGAAATATTTTGTTTGCCTTTTTTGCTGTTCTCAGAATATATTGAATTTCACTACAAACAGTGATTTCAATGTTACTCATCACATAACGGCGGGCAAAAAAAAAACCAATCAATAAGATTGTTTAAAAACAAAAACAAATGTGTGTCAAAAATATTTTCAATATACTCAACTATTTCTCACCATTCCAAAAAAACCCATCATCAATAACATACCATATAACACAAATCACATGTATATTAAATGCTTTCTTTTAAGAAAATGTTCTTACTTCAATTTTAAAGAACTGAATTAATAATTAAATGAACAATTCTTTATCATTTTCATATACTGTAAATGAAGTTCTTTAAAAATATATGCTGTGAGAATGTCCAAGAAAAAGTCCTTAATTTAAATTTATACCTTTCCTCTAGGCCAAATGGTATTTCTGAAATCCTTTATACTGAAATTGTCCAATAGTAATCGTATTAATACTTTTTAACATATTCTTAATAGGCCGAATTATGTTCTTAAAACTTTGGCTTTAAAATATTGGGTAGGAATTTGGTAATTCGCTAGGCAAACGTTGTTTAAAAACCAATTGAGCATCATTACAATATGTCCATCCTTTATTGCATTTTAAATAGACAGTGTAATGTCCAGATGTTGTAGAAGGACCATCATGGAAAATAATTTCTACTGCTACAAAAGTTCTTCCTGATATAGATAGTTGACTTGCTACAAAAAGTTTAATTAAAGTTTCCAATTCTCTTCCATCAGCTGTACAACGTTGTATCGTTAAAATGATATATTGTCCAAATCTTTGTATAAATAATGTTGATAACATTTCTGATTTGCATTGGCTACACTCCATGTTTTGATTTGCTGCTTTAACTAGTTTGTTGAAAGACACTGTTTTACAGTCTGGTAATGTCAAATGTAGAAATCTTTCAGTATCTATGTTAGTGCTACTTGTAAACATACAATTTTCACATTCATGTTCCCATTTATAACGAAGGCCAAAAAGATTTTCAATTTCTATTCCTTCATTTTCCAATACTGCAAGCATATACATTAGAAATTCCTGAGCAGCTTGTTGAATATTCTGCGTAAATTGTGTAGAACCAGAACATATGTCCAAAAGATTACGAATATCAGAAACACTTTGTATTTTCCTTTTATCAGTTCTCAATCTTTCATAAATACAATGCAACAAGGAACAAAATCTTTTTTCACGATTCTCCATAATTTGCTGTTGCAAACATTCTAGAAAAAAACAACATTGACCACTACATTAGCATAGCAGTTGATACCTGAACTATTTTCTAACTGATACCCAACAATCTCTTCAATAGTGTCCTTTTTCTTTTTGCTTGCAATCTCAACATTATCTTCACTACAGATATTCTCATATCTTCTTTTTCGACCTACTACACGCTTTTCATATACAGGATATTCACCTAAATTGGGAGCATACGCTCTTCTTAACCGATTATACTCTTTTACACAGTTTGCATCTGCACTAATCTTTGTCTCATCAAAATCAATCAAATGCAATCCAGATATAGTTCTGACTCGGGACAAAGCAACATATGCCATACCCTCTTTAAATATGGTACTTCCAATGTTCACCAAAGCACTGTCTACTCTTAAACGTGAGATTTATGAATAGTCACCGCATATGCCAGAGAAAGAGGAAACTGTTTTCTACGAACATATAAATCTTTAACAAGCAAAAAACGAACTGAACAACGACCAATTTGTTTTACTTTTTCAATTTGATCAAATTTGATTTTTAAAAATTCAATTCCATCTTATTTTGATAATTAACAAAATCAACAACTTTACCCATTGCTCCATTTACTAAACCTTTTTCCACATCCAAATTACGTCGTAAAATTACCAGACAATTTATACATATATATATAAATTCTTTTCTAAACCAGCAGTTTTAGATATAGATTTTTCTAAAGAATCCAATTTTGTTTTCAATTTTTCAGTCAAAACAATAGTGATTCCTTCATGCTCCATTTTATCAATGGCTTTCATTTATATTATTTGTTCATTTTCTAGCTTCAAAAGTTATTAATTGAATATAGAACACTCGTGCAGTGTTAGCATTAAGCAGATTATAGATTTATTTTCTGCAATTTTCTTATATATTTTTTCAGGAACTATATTTTCATTGGGAAACAAGTTTGTAAGTAGTCGACTTTGCAAAGCTTGTTTGCCATGTTCTGTCAGTACTCCAATTGTTATATCTTGAAGAATAGTTCCATAATCAACATCATTTGCCTGTTGCATATTTGTAATGAGTTCTTTGTATTCAAAATATGACCAAATGTTAACGTTTCCAACACTTCCCAAAGACTTTCTGGTGTCTTCTTGCACAAGTGTTTTATATACTGGTTGACCTTTTACAGGAGTAAGTTGCAGTAGATCTCCAAAAACTATGACATGTTTTCCTCCAAATAAGACATCGTACTCTGTTTTAAGAATTTGCTGCAATCTTAAATGCACAAAAGCAAGCATCAAGTTTGAGACCATGCTTACCTCATCAATAATTAGAAGTTTCATTTTCTTTAGCACTCTTGAAACTTTATAAGAAGCTTCTCCAGATAGCTTGTGATATTCCAAGTTGTTTTCATGCTCTACAGGTAGCATAAGTAAACAATGCAATGTAATTCCTTTAATGTTGTGTGCTGCCAACCCAGTTGGAGCAGTTACAACACAAGGCAAATGTGAATCAGTTGTTTTCTGTAGATAACTGGTCAAAACTTTAATTAAGAAACTTTTTCCTGTTCCAGCTTGACCACTGACATACATTCGGATAGGTTGAAATGATGTGCATTCTTTCTTTTCATGAAGAAATCCATGGTCAATCTGTTGTCTCACTTGCTGATATATTTCTTTCTGTTCAACATTTAGGTGCCGATTAGGATCCTGGAGAAACCGGGTACGAACCGTCGGACGGAGGCTTGTCTCCGTCCGACTCGTACCCGGTTGGAAAACTTTACAAACATGCAAGTACGATTCGCACGGAAACACTATTTCCGTACGATTCGTACAAAACACCAACCGAGGAAAATAAACATACAAATGATATCCGGAAAAGCGCCGACGTGACGTCGGGACGCATGCAGCCTGCGTTCCACGAACCAGGAAGTACGATTCGCACCGACGTCATCCCGCATGGAGAATATTTTCCGGCAGCCAAAAACTGCCAGGAAATCAGGACGATGCGCACAAGGAGCACCTGTACGCGACGGACTGACATGGACCCGAACCTACGTGTCATCCCGGCCCTCATAGCAGTCGACCTCCTCTACAGGTACCGACGCAGACGCCGCAGAAGGTCAGAACAACACCCAGGGGCAAAGGGGGGGGCAGGGGCAGGACACAAAACCCCCACCCAAGTCACACAGCACACATGCCCAGGACATACCTGACCTCCAGGCCCTGGTCACTTCGAGGGGGTGGGGGCGTGTCCAGCAACGCCAGCGTCCGCCACAACGGAAGTGGGCGACGACGCGAACCGGCAACACAACAATACAGGTACGTACCGTACCCATGCCTTAAGAGCGTGGGTACGAGTCGTACCACGCCTGTAGGAGAGTAGGGTCTGCAATCCTATGATCACCCAGATTTTTTGCTTTTGCTTCATTGGTTTACGACTTTCCCCGGCTGTGGGCCTGCCAATCAGACCCACAGCCTAGCTGTTCTCTCTCGAAATTAACACACATGTACATTAGGTGCATCCACCAATTGGAACTGGGCCGCCTTGTCAGTCCCTGTCTCAGCATACCACAGGTATCCAGGGCATCGGTGTACCCAGGGCCTACCGGGGGCTGCAGCATGTATTATGCCACCCCTGGAATGGCCGCCCACATCTGACACAACTGGCTGCACGACAGCTGGGGCAACGTGGTGTAATCACCCGTTGCTGTAGGTGTAGTATTCCTACACCTAACCCTAAAATGGACACATGGATTCCTATCAGTCACTCCTATGGCAGGCCTTATCAATCCTGAAGGCAGAGTGCAGGGAATCATGTGGGACGGTGCTCTGGCGCGAGCTGAGCCCGTCGACGGCTTGCGGAACCAAGTCCTAATAGCCGTTCCATGGTGACGCGGGCCAACTACTTTTAAATGCATTATAATCCTTGCGGTTATTTGCTAACTTTGGCATCGCATCACCTACACATGTCGAGTAACGTGTCATACGAATTGGAATACGAACCCCTCGCCAGTTCTGGCGACGGGGTTAGCGTTCCCCCCTTTTAGAGGGGCACAACATGGAAGTAACCTTGAAAGCCGGTTAAAGTTGACTCAAGCCTCAGCATCACAAAATGGATGCTGCCACCAGACACAAGTCTGACCTCCTGCTGCTGGGAGACCTTCCAGCGAGGGGAGCTTGGACAAAGGGTTTCCTGTCGAGGGCGGTGTTAGCACCATCCCAGACAGGGTTTGTGTATCCCAGGTAGGCAGGGCTGAAAGGAAGGTGATTGCCAGTGGCACCCCGGTGCTCACTGTGCATAGCCCGGCTCAAACCAGTTTCGGGGGCACACCAGCCCCTGAGCTGGGGCGAAACCGGACAAAGGAGAGGGGTGTAACCACCCCCCTCCTGGCTCCACCCATAGGTAGAACCTAGTCACGGGCCAGCCCCTTTTCTTAGAATAAAGGTAGGAGCGAGTCCCCTTCCCAAATTGGATAATTCTGAATCTTGAACTACTTTCCACGAAAGGAACTCTTGACTATTTCTGAAGACTCTCCCTTGTGGCTAAGGAGTAGCCACCCTGCACCAGCAAGCACCACCTAAGCGCTTGCGGTTTGCTGTAAGTCTCTCCTACGGATCAAGACTGCCCAGCTCGACGAGACCCGAGTTCCCTGCCATCTCTGACCTTTTACCTCCCTCATCAGCCCAGCTGAGAGCCGTAGGTGTGACGAGACTTGCGGGACCGGTATTCTTCAGAACCTGCACGACGCTTATCTAGCACGCCCACCGAGGGACCCTCGAGTGAGTGCACCTAGGGTTTGAGAAGCCCTAACCTTGAGCAGCTTCAGCACCGAAGTCTGCCTCCCCAGCATCCACGAGATCTGCGTGGGGGCCCTTCCGCTCCTTGCTGTTCACCGCGTTGTTCGACCACTTGCCGACCGGCTTGTGGCCCTCTTCACGACGCACCACGATTGTTTCATCACTAGTCTGGTTGCTCCAGACTGGCTCTTGCTCCCCTTCAACAGAGGAGTACCACGGACCCTCCTGGTCCACTCCAGACGCCATCTTGACTCCACCGCGTGGGTTTGCCACTGCCAAGATCCGCTGCCCCATTCCTGGGCCCAGCATCATCGACAGCAGATACCTTCGTGGGACAGCTCGCCCTCCATCCTGGTCGCCGCCGCGCCTCCTGGTCCGAGGAACAGCCGAGTCCGACGTCATCCACTCACCTGGTCGAGGTGACTTCAGCCGGTACCCTCCTGGTGCCCACACGATCGCTGGCTAGCGGTTGAGAACTGAGTCCCCTCTGCTTTCAGGTTTCCTTCAACACCGATCCAGGCTTGGATCTCGCTGAACATCGACACTGGTCGCCTGCCAGCAACTCTTCTTTCAGGCTCCTGAGACTACAACGAGGACTTCCGACATCTTGCCGAACCTTCCACCGCCGCAGCCTCTGGGCTAGGTAACTCGAGCATTTCGGTGCTCCATCGCAGGCTCGCTTTACAAGTGTCCAGTTCCTTTTTCGTTTAGTCCCACTGATCGGATCACTCCGAAATCAGTAACTTTAGACTTTCTAACTTCTCCCCTTCCACTTGCAGTGTAATGGTTTCGTGCCCTCGGGCATTTGTGTAAATTGTGCAACCAGAAGTATTTTCCTAAGAGTTTTGTATTGTGCTTAGCTCCCTGACTCATAAAGAGCCAGGGTAGTCTTGTTATAAATAAATATCCTTTATTTTCATAACAACTTGTGTGGTGTCCTTTCACTTGGTGTTCAAGGGGTATATGTGATGGTAAACAGCTGGCTTAACACGCCCTCTAGAGTTTAGCCTAAGACTGCTCGTATCCACGCTACTAGGATAGCTGGTCTATAAGGTTGACTTACAACCAATCATCAATAAGGGTTGTTTGGAATGATACACAGTGATCACTAGAATAGTGAGCACTACATATCAGGCCAACTTCTCACATTGGTGAGCAGCGGTTGGGATTTGAGCTTGCTGTTGTTTTACCACACACGTATCCTAAGAATATCGCAGTGAAAGATCACATAAGTACCCAGGTACATATAACTTAACTTAGAATACTCTGAGTTCTACTGAACCGGCTGTTGTAGTGTAACAGGGCTTAGCACACCCTGACTACAACTCTTAGCAAGGGATCAGTAGGTAAACACATAGTGTAGGTAGGTGCATCACTTACACCTCACTAGAAAAGCATGTCGGTCCACGGAGAGTCTTCGCAGACTCCCTTAGTGGTCAGTGACCCTCCACAGGTCGTGTCACGATATGCAGCTCTTAGCTTCAAGGAGATGCGACAACTGTGTGCCTCCAGGAAGCTAAACCAGGGTTCTAACCCTACCATCGCAATTCTGATAGGTCTCTTAGAGGCGTACGATGCTAGGAGGTCCTCTAACACAGGTCCCCCCAGTGCTGATGGGAACATGCCTCCCTTAGAGGGAACCCTCGGTGACCCAGACCTCGACCTCCACACAGAGGAGGAGGACGAGGAGGAGTTATCAGGAGACGAGGCAGACAAAGGTCCAGTGGTAGTCGGCAGGCTTACAAGGACCAACTTAAGCAGGCATGAGAGTGGAACTGGGGGAGCCCCGGGCCCACGCTCAAGCAGGCCTAACCTTGGGAACGGACGAGCTAGGTCTCTCTCCAGAGGCTCTGGCAGATCGGTTCATACACGTCTCTCAGGCATCTTCTCAGAGAGGAATGACGTCCCCTCAGAGAAGGGAGCATGAAGCGAAGATGAGGGAAGTCAATCTGAGGATCGAGCGGGAAGAACTTGCCCTCGCCCGAGAGCAGAAATTAAGTGGGTTAGATCCCACTGGTGGCAGCATTCTCAATAGAGAGAAAGACAGGGGTATAGACACTAGACACCTGAGTAAAATAGTGCCCCCCTTTAAACAAGGGGACGACATCCACAAGTGGATAACTGCCTTGGAGAGGGCCTGCACTGTCCAGTGCGTCCCCCCAAGTCAGTGGGCAGCTATACTGTGGCTTTCCTTCGAAGGTAAAGGAAGGGACAAGCTCCTCACTACTAGAGCTGAGGATGCTAACAACTACCAAGTCCTGAAGAACACACTGATTGATGGGTTCGGCTTAACCACGGAACAGTACCGGGTGCTGTTCCGGGACACCCAGAAAATTCAGTCTCAGGATTGGACTGACTTTGTCGATTGTGCCACTAAGGCTTTGGAAGGCTGGTTGCTGGGTAGCAAGGTTACTGATTACACAGGATTGTACAATCTTATCATGCGAGAACAGATTTTAAACAACTGTCAGAACCAATTGTTGCATCAGCACCTTGTCGACTCGGATCTGACCTCTCCCCAAGAATTGGGAAAGAAGGCAGACAGATGGGTCAGAACAAGGGTCAAGCAGAACCAGAACCAGAACCAGGGTGGTCGGAAGAAAGCAGACCAGAAGGGTAGTAACAAGAACGAACAAAATGACCAGAAGTCTTCGACAGGTCCCCAACAAACCAAAGAGGGTGGGGGTCAGGCTTCACAGAAGAAGAAGACGCAAGAAGGCCAGTCAAAAAGGTGGTGCCAATACTGTAAGAGTAAGACTCACTGGTTTAGTGAGTGCACCAAGAAAGGAGGGCAAACTCCTACCACTGCAGCCCCTAAGGCACCTGCACCCCCTAGTACAGTCAGCAGTGGTAGTGCGCCTCCCAAGGCATTAGTTGGGTTAACCTTGGGAACCGAGGGGAGTGACGACTTAGTCGGCACACTCACTCAGGCCGTCCTTGTCTGTACAGGGGATATGGATATGTCCCCTGATGCCAGTCCCAATACTTTGGGCAAATACAGACAGACACCTTTGATTAATGGAATAGTGGCTCAGGCCTACAGGGACACTTGTGCCAGTGTCACCATGGTGACGCCTAACTTTGTGGACCCTGGACAGATCATGCTAGGTACCAGTTACCTAGTGACCAATGCCAGCAATGTCACTACCAATCACAGTATGGCAGTTGTTGATTTCTCCTGGGGAGGGGTAAGTGGCCCGAAAAAGGTTGTGGTTAGTTCAGACCTCCCCGTAGAATGTCTGTTGGGCAATGATTTGGAAACGTCACAATGGTCAGAAGTGGAGCAGAGGACTCACATGGAAATGTTAGGCTTGCCAGCACATGTCCTTGCTGTGACCAGGTCACAGGCCAAAAGATGCCCCACTGAACAGGTGCTGGATCCTGGAAGAACGGACCAGACACCTTCCAAGAAGAGGAGCAGTAAGGGTAAGGCTTCGCCTTCCCCCTTGCCCCAGGTCGTGGATCAAGTCTCTGAGGAGGCTGACCTTAAAGAACTGAGGGAAACTGAGCCGAAAGAGCTTGAACCTGGTCAGGTTGAGTTTCTGGGCTCAGGGGGACCCTCCAGGGAAGACCTGGGAAAGGCACAGTTAGACTGCCCCTCCCTTGAACCCCTCAGACAGCAGGCTGCTGCTGAGGCTGCAGGGAACGCCACAGGTACCCACAAAGTGTACTGGGACGATGGACTCCTGTACTCCGAGGCAAGAGACCCCAAACCTGGTGCGACCAGGAGGCTGGTCATCCCCTTGTCTCTGAGAGGTTTCCTTCTTACCCTGGCCCACGAGATTCCCCTTGCAGGTCACTTAGGCCAGAATAAGACTTGGGACAGAATTGTTCCACACTTTCACTGGCCCAACATGTCCGAAGATACGAAGGAGTTTTGCCGCTCCTGTGTCACTTGCCAAGCCAGTGGTAAGTCAGGTGGCACGACAAAGGCCCCCCTCATACCACTACCGGTGGTGGGGGTACCCTTTGAACGAGTGGGGATCGACATTGTCGGACCAATGGAACCCCAGACAGCATCAGGGCACAAGTTTATACTGGTGGTGGTGGACCACGCCACTAGGTATCCTGAAGCTATTCCACTTAGGACCACTACAGCACCTGTGGTGGCACGGGCCCTACTTGGAGTGTTCTGCAGAGTGGGCTTCCCTAAGGAGGTCGTCTCAGACAGAGGTGCAAACTTCATGTCGGGATATCTGACTGCAATGTGGAAGGAGTGTGGTGTCAACTACAAGTTCACCACACCCTATCACCCACAATGCAATGGGCTTGTTGAGAGATTCAACAGGACCCTAAAAGGGATGATTCACGGACTACCTGAAAAGCTTCGGCGGAGATGGGATGTCCTGAGACCCTGCCTCTTGTTCGCCTACAGAGAGGTCCCGCAGAAGGGGGTTGGCTACAGCCCTTTTGAGCTTCTGTTCGGACATCCTGTAAGGGGACCCCTTTGTTTGGTAAAGGAAGGATGGGAGAGACCTCTCAGAAAGCCGGCATCGAACATTGTGGACTATGTACTCGGTCTCTGCTCGCGGATGGCGGAGTACATGGAAAAGGCGTCTAAAAACCTTGAGGCGAGCCAAGAATTACAAAAAGCTTGGCACGACCAAAAGGCTGTCCTGACTGTGTACCAGCCTGGACAGAAGGTGTGGGTGCTGGAGCCAGTGGCCCCAGCAGCACTCAAAGACAAATGGTCTGGGCCCCACACGATCATTGAGCAAAAGGGAGAGGTCACCTACTTGGTAGACCTGGGAACTCCCCGGAGCCCCCACAGGGTGCTCCATGTAAACAGGCTCAAGGCATATGTCGACAGGGAGGGCATGGGCTTGCTCATGGCCACAGATGAGGGACAGGAGGAGGAGAGTGATCCTCTCCCGGACCTGCTCTCTCAGAACCCTGACGATGGGTCAGTAGATGGTGTTGTCTTTTGTGGCAGCCTCTCTGGACATCAACAAAAGGATTGTAAACAGGTTCTTCAATCCTTTCGACATATGTTCTCTCTGACGCCCAGTCAGACCAATTGGTGTACCCATGAGGTCGACACTGGGGACAGTCTGCCCGTAAAGAGTAAAATCTATCGGCAACCTGATCATGTCAGAGACTACATCAAGACGGAGGTGCAGAAAATGTTGGAGCTGGGAGTCATTGAACCCTCGGACAGCCCCTGGGCTAGTCCCGTAGTTCTCGTGCCGAAACCTCACACCCAGGGCGGTAAGAAAGAGATGAGGTTTTGCGTGGACTACAGAGGTCTCAATGCAGTCACTAAGACTGACGCCCACCCAATACCAAGAGCAGACGAACTTATCGACCGGTTGGCTTCGGCCAGCTACTTAAGTACGTTTGACCTGACAGCTGGGTATTGGCAAATCAGGTTAGCTGAGGAGGCCAAGCCCAAAACAGCATTTTCTACCCCGGGTGGGCATTATCAGTTCGTGGTAATGCCCTTTGGTTTGAAAAATGCACCTGCCACCTTCCAAAGGCTGGTGAACCGAGTTCTCACTGGGTTGGACGACTTCTGTGCGGCGTATCTGGACGATATCGCTGTCTTTAGCTCCACCTGGGAGGATCACCTGGTCCACCTGAGGAAAGTGTTAGAGGCCCTGCAAAAGGCAGGCCTCACTATCAAGGCCACTAAGTGCCAGATAGGGCAGACACAGGTTGTATACCTGGGCCACCTTGTAGGTGGAGGCCAGGTTCAACCATTGGAGAGCAAAATACAGGCCATCCAGGACTGGGCTCCTCCAACCACCCAGACTCAGGTTCGAGCTTTCTTGGGCCTGACTGGTTATTACCGGAAATTTGTCAGAAATTACGGATCCATTGTGACCCCGCTAAACGACCTGACAAGTAAAAAGATGCAAAAAAAAGTTCAGTGGACAGCAAGCTGTCAGAAGGCATTCGATGACCTAAAGCAGGCCATGTGCACAGCGCCTATCCTAAAGAGTCCAGACTACTCCAGACCATTCATTGTCCAAACAGACGCTTCGGAGCTGGGTGTGGGAGCTGTTCTATCTCAACTGAATTTTGATGGTCATGACCAGCCCATAGCTTTTATTAGCAGGAGGCTGACCCCCAGAGAGAAGAATTGGTCAGCTATTGAGAGGGAGGCCTTTGCTGTGGTTTGGGCCCTGAAGAAGTTGAGGCCATACTTGTTTGGCACTCACTTCAAGATTCAGACCGACCATAAGCCCCTCTTGTGGCTAAATCAAATGAAGGGTGAAAACCCCAAACTACTTAGGTGGTCCATTTCCCTACAGGGGATGGACTTCACAGTGGAGCATAGACCTGGCACTGATCATGGCAATGCAGATGGGCTCTCCAGGTATTTCCACTTAGAGCAAGAAGACTCACCTGGTCAAGGTTAGCTTATTGTCCCAAAGTTTGGGGGGGGGTCATGTAGGAGAGTAGGGTCTGCAATCCTATGATCACCCAGATTTTTTGCTTTTGCTTCATTGGTTTACGACTTTCCCCGGCTGTGGGCCTGCCAATCAGACCCACAGCCTAGCTGTTCTCTCTCGAAATTAACACACATGTACATTAGGTGCATCCACCAATTGGAACTGGGCCGCCTTGTCAGTCCCTGTCTCAGCATACAACAGGTATCCAGGGCATCGGTGTACCCAGGGCCTACCGGGGGCTGCAGCATGTATTATGCCACCCCTGGAATGGCCGCCCAAATCTGACACAACTGGCTGCACGACAGCTGGGGCAACGTGGTGTAATCACCCGTTGCTGTAGGTGTAGTATTCCTACACCTAACCCTAAAATAGACACATGGATTCCTATCAGTCACTCCTATGGCAGGCCTTATCAATCCTGAAGGCAGAGTGCAGGGAATCATGTGGGACGGTGCTCTGGCGCGAGCTGAGCCCGTCGACGGCTTGCGGAACCAAGTCCTAATAGCCGTTCCATGGTGACGCGGGCCAACTACTTTTAAATGCATTATAATCCTTGCGGTTATTTGCTAACTTTGGCATCGCATCACCTACACATGTCGAGTAAGGTGTCATACGAATTGGAATACGAACCCCTCGCCAGTTCTGGCGACGGGGTTAGCATTCCCCCTTTTAGAGGGGCACGACATGGAAGTAACCTTGAACCCCGGTTAAAGTTGACTCAAGCCTCAGCATCACAAAATGGATGCTGCCACCAGACACAAGTCTGACCTCCTGCTGCTGGGAGACCTTCCAGCGAGGGGAGCTTGGACAAAGGGTTTCCTGTCGAGGGCGGTGTTAGCACCATCCCAGACAGGGTTTGTGTATCCCAGGTAGGCAGGGCTGAAAGGAAGGTGATTGCCAGTGGCACCCCGGTGCTCACTGTGCATAGCCCGGCTCAAACCAGTTTCGGGGGCACACCAGCCCCTGAGCTGGGGCGAAGCCGGACAAAGGAGAGGGGTGTAACCACCCCCCTCCTGGCTCCACCCATAGGTAGAACCTAGTCACGGGCCAGCCCCTTTTCTTAGAATAAAGGTAGGAGCGAGTCCCCTTCCCAAATTGGATAATTCTGAATCTTGAACTACTTTCCACGAAAGGAACTCTTGACTATTTCTGAAGACTCTCCCTTGTGGCTAAGGAGTAGCCACCCTGCACCAGCAAGCACCACCTAAGCGCTTGCGGTTTGCTGTAAGTCTCTCCTACGGATCAAGACTGCCCAGCTCGACGAGACCCGAGTTCCCTGCCATCTCTGACCTTTTACCTCCCTCATCAGCCCAGCTGAGAGCCGTAGGTGTGACGAGACTTGCGGGACCGGTCATCTTCAGAACCTGCACGACGCTTATCTAGCACGCCCACCGAGGGACCCTCGAGTGAGTGCACCTAGGGTTTGAGAAGCCCTAACCTTGAGCAGCTTCAGCACCGAAGTCTGCCTCCCCAGCATCCACGAGATCTGCGTGGGGGCCCTTCCGCTCCTTGCTGTTCACCGCGTTGTTCGACCACTTGCCGACCGGCTTGTGGCCCTCTTCACGACGCACCACGATTGTTTCATCACTAGTCTGGTTGCTCCAGACTGGCTCTTGCTCCCCTTCAACAGAGGAGTACCACGGACCCTCCTGGTCCACTCCAGACGCCATCTTGACTCCACCGCGTGGGTTTGCCACTGCCAAGATCCGCTGCCCCATTCCTGGGCCCAGCATCATCGACAGCAGATACCTTCGTGAGACAGCTCGCCCTCCATCCTGGTCGCCGCCGCGCCTCCTGGTCCGAGGAACAGCCGAGTCCGACGTCATCCACTCACCTGGTCGAGGTGACTTCAGCCGGTACCCTCCTGGTGCCCACACGATCGCTGGCTAGCGGTTGAGAACTGAGTCCCCTCTGCTTTCAGGTTTCCTTCAACACCGATCCAGGCTTGGATCTCGCTGAACATCGACACTGGTCGCCTGCCAGCAACTCTTCTTTCAGGCTCCTGAGACTACAACGAGGACTTCCGACATCTTGCCGAACCTTCCACCGCCGCAGCCTCTGGGCTAGGTAACTCGAGCATTTCGGTGCTCCATCGCAGGTTCGCTTTACAAGTGTCCAGTTCCTTTTTCGTTTAGTCCCACTGATCGGATCACTCCGGAATCAGTAACTTTAGACTTTCTAACTTCTCCCCTTCCACTTGCAGTGTAATGGTTTCGTGCCCTCGGGCATTTGTGTAAATTGTGCAACCAGAAGTATTTTCCTAAGAGTTTTGTATTGTGCTTAGCTCCCTGACTCATAAAGAGCCAGGGTAGTCTTGTTATAAATAAATATCCTTTATTTTCATAACAACTTGTGTGGTGTCCTTTCACTTGGTGTTCAAGGGGTATATGTGATGGTAAACAGCTGGCTTAACACGCCCTCTAGAGTTTAGCCTAAGACTGCTCGTATCCACGCTACTAGGATAGCTGGTCTATAAGGTTGACTTACAACCAATCATCAATAAGGGTTGTTTGGAATGATACACAGTGATCACTAGAATAGTGAGCACTACATATCAGGCCAACTTCTCACAACGCCCACACCCACGTCACCCCAACAATGGCGGTACGGCCTGTACCCATGTGCCAAAGGCCTGGGTACGGGCCTCACAAGCATTCCACAGTGTGGGCATGGGTACGTACGGACCGTACCCTCACCCGCGTATGTATGGAGCATACCCCCACCCCAACAGTGCATGTACGGACCGTACCCCCACCCGCGTATGTATGGAGCGTGTTAGACGGCGACCTCAGAGGAGCCCGGAAAGGGGTCCTGACTTCCCTGAGTCCCACTCGTGTAGTATTGTAGCCGGGCGCTGGCGGGAGATTCCCCAGGGGGAGGAATCTCGCAACTAGGATCGTACTTCTGGCACCACACGACACAGAGAGACCACACTGGGTATTCTCAGAACAAGCTTTATCAAATAGGTATCACTGCAAATATGTACAAGGTGAGCACGGGCTCAAGAGTCTCGGAAAGGTAGGGGGTAGCGGGACTGTCTCTGGTAGCGGTTCAAAGCAGGGACGTATCCGGCGCACAGCTCACAATCCTCGAGCTGGGGGATACGTGGTCGGAGTTGGGGTCCGGCGGGACCGTGAGAGTCTGGGGGAGCCGCGAGTCACTCAGCAGGGCTCAGGTACCAGTTCGGAGGTCTTACGTTCTTCAGGGAGCTGCGAGTCGCTCAGCAGGGCTCAGGTACAAGTTCGGAGGTCTTACGATCTTCAGGGAGCCGCGAGTCACTCAGCAGGGCTCAGGTACAAGTTCGGAGGTCTTACGATCTTCAGGGAGCCGCGAGTCACTCAGCAGGGCTCAGGTACAAGTTCGGAGGTCTTACGATCTTCAGGGAGCCGCGAGTCACTCAGCAGGGCTCAGGTGAGTTCCAGTTCCAGGAGCCGCGACCACGTCAGCAGGCTCTCGTTGTTCCAGCGTCGAATCTGCCGGACAGTCTCAGAGCACCCCTTGTTATAGGTCGACCCTGCTTTGATGTCCGGAGTCTGCGCAGGCAGGGGTCTTGTCACCTGGGGGCCGCTTGTCGGGGTTTCCTGCTATTGTCTTTTGATCCTTTCAGGGCCGGGTCGGGAGGAGTCCCAGACACCCAGCAGGCACGGAGCCAGCCCGCAGGGAGGCCGGAGGGCCGATCGAAACCCATCGTCCCAGGGGAGTTCAGAGGTGCGATAGAAACTGCTCCTCCCTCTCTCATCCCCTGGAAGCGTGATGTCCTCCAGCCGGAGTGGCGCCTCTAGGCCCGGGTCGCGCTGGGGCCGGGCGGCCATCTTGTTGCAGGGAGTGGGCACGCGGGCCCGGGGTGGCCGAAAGGAGAGAGGCCATGGACGGGGATGTCCGGAGTTGGCGCAGGTGTCCTGGTGGGAAAGGTCGGCTGGGCCGCGTGCTAGGGCTGCGGGCACCAGGTTTCGGTGGTGCGGGGGCACGGAGGGCCATCCTACGAGGCCGGGTCCAACACGCGTCCCCCCCAGCTGAAAGCCGGAGAGAACTGCCCATCACCTTGGGGGGTTCTCTTCGCTGAAGCGGAAGAACCGGGAGAGGACGTCCGCGTTGGCGTGGTCCGTACCAGGGCGGTGTTCTACGGTGAAGTCCATTCCCTGGAGGGAGATTGACCACCGCAGTAGCTTGGGGTTTTCTCCTCGCATCTGCATGAGCCATCGCAAGGGCCGATGGTCAGTTTGGACCCTGAAATGAGTGCCGAACAGGTAGGGTCGTAGTTTTTTGAGGGCCCAGACCACGGCAAAGGCTTCGCGCTCTATGGTGCTCCATTTCTGTTCTCGGGGTAGCAGCCGCCGACTGAGGAAGGCGACGGGCTGGTCTAGGCCTTGATCATTCACTTGGGACAGGACGGCCCCAATGCCATGCTCGGAGGCATCGGTCTGGACTATGAACTCCTTGGTGTAGTCGGGAGCCTGGAGGACGGGGGCCGTGCACATGGCCTTTTTTAGAGCATCCAAAGCTTCCTGGCAGGCAGCCGTCCATTGCACCTTCTTTGGTTGTTTTTTAGACGTGAGTTCCGTGAGAGGGCCGACCAGGCTGCCATATCCCCGAATGAATCGGCGGTAGTAGCCCGTGAGTCCCAGAAAGGCCCGGACTTCCGTTTGGGTGATGGGTGGGTCCCAGGCCAGGATGGCGTCGATCTTTGGCTGTAGAGGAGCGACCTGGCCACTCCCGACTTGGTGCCCCAGGTAGACTACGGATCCTTGCCCGATCTGGCACTTGCTGGCTTTTACGGTGAGGCCTGCCTGGCGCAGGGCGGTTAGCACTCTCCGGAGGTGTTGGAGGTGCTCACTCCACTCTGAACTGAAGACAGCGATGTCGTCCAGGTAGGCCGCGCTGAACTGTTCTAGTCCGGCCAGGACCCTATTTACCAGTCTCTGGAAAGTGGCCGGGGCATTTTTCATCCCGAAGGGCATCACGCGGAAGCGGTAGTGCCCATCGGGGGTGGAGAAAGCAGACCTCTCCTTGGCCCCTTCGGTGAGCGCAATCTGCCAGTAGCCGCAGGTGAGGTCGAAAGTGCTGAGGAACCGGGCGGCCCCTAGTCGGTCAATGAGCTCGTCGGCTCGTGGAATGGGGTGGGCATCGGCTCGGGTAACGTCATTGAGCCCCCGGTAATCCACGCAGAACCGGAGCTCGGGGGCGACACCGGGGGCTGCTGCCTTCGGAACCAGGACCACGGGGCTGGCCCAGGGACTGTCAGAGGGCTCGATCACCCCCAGGGTCAACATCTTCGAGACTTCGGCTTGAATACAGGACCGGACCCGGTCAGGAACCCGGTAGGCTCGGTGTCTCACCGGCGGGCTGTCCCCGGTGTCCACATCGTGAACACACCAGTTGGTGACCCGGGGGGTCAGGGAGAAGAGGTCAGAAAATTGTCTGAGGAGCTGGCGGCAGTCCGCTTGTTGCTGGGCAGTGAGGGCTGGGGAGAGGTTCACCCCCTCCACGGAGCCATCCTGCTCCTTGACACACAGGAGGTCCGGGAGGGGATCCGACTCATCTTCGGCCCCGTCATCGGTGGCCAGCAGGAGGCTCCGTTCTGTCCGCACGAAGTGAGGCTTGAGGCGGTTCACGTGCAGGACCCGGAGGGGATCCCGAGGCGACTGGACGTCCACCAAGTAGGTGACTTGGCTCTTCCTCTCGACCACTTGGTAGGGCCCAGTCCATCGGTCCTGGAGAGCGCCAGGCTTCACGGGGTCCATGACCCACACCTGCTGGCCCGGCTGGAACTCGACCAGAGTAGCATTCTGGTCGTACCAGCGCTTCATTTCTTCTTGACTCGCCTCCAGGTTGGCCTCGGCCAGTTCTCGGAACCTCCTGGTCTGGTTCCGGAGGGCCAGGACATATTGGAACACATCTCGGGGGGTGGTCTGGGGTGCTGCCTCCCACCCTTCCTTAACCAAACTGAGGGGACCTCGGACGGGGTGCCCATAGAGTAATTCAAACGGGCTGAACCCTAAGGACTTCTGGGGGACCTCCCGGTAAGCGAACAAGAGGCAGGGGAGCAGGACGTCCCACTTACGCCGGAGGGGCTCTTCTAGGCCAGCGATCATCCCTTTCAAAGTCCTATTAAACCTCTCTACTAGGCCGTTCCCTTGGGGATGGTACGGGGTGGTGAACTTATAGGACACCCCACATTGTTGCCACAGGGACGTCATATACCTGGATATAAAATTAGTGCCGCGATCGCTCACGACCTCGCGGGGGAAACCCACCCTGGAGAAGATCCCCATCAGGGCCCGGCCCACCACGGGGGCCGTAATGGTGCGCAGGGGAATAGCCTCTGGGTAGCGGGTGGCGTGGTCCACTAGGACCAAGATGAAACGGTGACCTTGGGAGGTGGGGGGGTCCAGTGGCCCCACGATGTCGATCCCGACTCGTTCGAAGGGGGTACTGACGACCGGGAAGGGTTGGAGGGGAGCCTTGCGCTTCCCCCCACTCTTCCCACTGGCTTGGCACGTGGGGCAGGACTTGCAGTGTGCCTCTACCGCTGCTTTCATCTTAGGCCAATAAAAATGGGTCACGAGACGGCTGTAGGTCTTGTCCTGACCCAGGTGACCGGCGAGGGGGACATCGTGGGCTAAGCCCAGGAGGAAATCCCGGAAGCGGAGGGGTACCACCAGTACCCGTCCGGATCCCAGCTCCACTGATTTCTGCTCACTATACAGGACGTGATTCTCCCAATAGATTCGGTGCGTTCCGGTCTGGTCACCTGCGGCTTGGCCCTCGGCCTGGCGCCGCAGCCCGACCAGGGAAGGACAGGTGGCTTGCTCCCGGCAAAATTCTTCTCGGGTGGGCCCGCCCTCGTGGCGCCAATGGGCCAACTCGGGTAGATCCCCCAACTCGGGGACCGGGGCGGGGTCGGATGGTGCGGGTTCGTCGCTGGCGACGGACCCTTCCGATGGGGGAACGGGAGGACCCTCGGCGGGGACGGTACTGGTTTCTTCGACCGGGGGGCTCTCGACTTCTCTCCGGGGAGTGAGTCGGGCTGTCATAGATCGGGTGGTGGCACACACCCACTCGGGGAGTCCCATCATTCCTAGGTGGGCCTTGCGCTCTACGTGCTTCCAGGGAGAACTCTCCATGTCGTTCCCTAAGAGGCAGTCGACCGGCTGGGAGGTTCTTACGGCCACCTTGAGTTTACCTATCACCCCTCCCCACTCAAATGGCACCAGGGCTACCTGACACATACTTTCCCTATTGTCTGCAGAGATTACGGGGCAAAAGACATTGGGGAGGATCTGCTCCTCGGGAACTAGGTGCCTGAGGACACCGGTGATACTGGCCCCGGTGTCCCGCAGGGCCTCTACCTGGTGGCCATTGATCTTGACGAGCTGCCCATATTTCTGTGTGTTGGACGGTAGGAGGCTACCAGGGATCATTTCCCTATCTCCCAGGGATACTAGGGCCATAGCGGCGGGTTCCCACTCCTCGGCTTCCTCAACCTCCTCCCCCAGGGCTACGTTTGCTATCTGTCTCGCCGGGGTGACTTGGGTGGCCATGGGGCACTCTGGGTCATTGGCGTAGTGCCCGGGTTTCTGGCAACGAAAACATGTGACGGTCACCCGGTGTCCTCGTCTCCCAGGGGGCCCTGTTACTGGTGGGGTTGGCGCCGGGAAAGGTGGAGGTGGTGTCTTCGGGGGGCTAGGCTGGGACTCCCTCGGCCCTCCCTGGTTCCCTCCCCCTCTCTGGCGGGGTGGTCCCTGACTGGTTCGGGGGTATTCTCCTACCATGCCCCGGGAGACCCGGGTGTTGGTCCAGCGGTCGGCCTCCACGGCCAGCTTCCGGGGATCTGTGAGCTTGCTATCCAGCAGATGTTGCCGTAGCTCTACGAAGCTGTTCGCAGCCAGATGTTCCCATAACATGAGGTCCGTGAGTTCGGCAAGGGTGGTGACCTTGCTGCCCTTGACCCACCCATCGAAGGCCCGACTAAAAAGGTTTACATACTCCACCCAGGTGGTGCCCGGGATCTTCCTGCAGTCCCGGAACCGTTGGCGGTACATTTCTGGGGTGAGGCCGTATCTTGTGAGGAGAGCCTCTTTCATGTGGCTGTAGGAGGTCTGCAGGGAGAGGGGTAGGTCGAGCAGGGTGTCCCTTCCTTCGCTCAGAAACCGTCCCCACAACCCCGCCCCCCAGTCCTTCTGTGGAATCCGATGGGAGGTCATGGCGACCTCGTAGGCCCGAAACCATTGCTGAATGTCATCGTTTTTATAATATTCTTTGACCACATCCTTGGGGATGTGGACCTTCTGTTCCGCTGGGGGGGCCGTCTCTCGGTTCCCCGAGGGCCTCCCGTCCTCATTTCGGGCCTTGAGCTCGAGTTCCTTTAAGCTCCGTTCGTGCTCCAGTTGGAGCTTTCTTCCTTCGTGCTCCCGTTGGAGCTTCTTTTCTTCCAGTTCGCCTTGTACACGCATTTGCTCTACTGCTAGCTTTTTCTCCGCTAACTTCAATTCGCCCTCGATTTTGAGTTTGGCTAACTCGAGTTCATGACTGCGGCTTCTCTCTCTGTCCGCGAGCTCTTCCGGGGATAGGCCCCCGTCTGGTACGATGCCTCGCACCTGATTGCTACTGCTTTCACTTTGGGGGGGTTCGGCTTCGTCGGGGCGCTCCCCCGTGCCTTCCGGGCGGGAGGCCCCGGTCTCCACCCAAGTTTTCAGTGTTTTCTGCAAGTCTTCCTTAGTGTTGAGGCCAGTGGTAGCGATTTTAAGTTCTTTGCAAAATTGTTTTAGCTCTTTGTGTGTGTATTCTTCCAGATGCTCCACCTGGAACACTCTGTTGGCGTTGGTTTCTGCGGAGCTCGTGGCGCTTCCTTCTGCCATCTTTGTTGGTCGTGCGTCCGTTGTTCACTGTACGATCTCTAGGTGATGGGCCCGAATCCCGTCGCTTGCCACCAATGTTAGACGGCGACCTCAGAGGAGCCCGGAAAGGGGTCCTGACTTCCCTGAGTCCCACTCGTGTAGTATTGTAGCCGGGCGCTGGCGGGAGATTCCCCAGGGGGAGGAATCTCGCAACTAGGATCGTACTTCTGGCACCACACGACACAGAGAGACCACACTGGGTATTCTCAGAACAAGCTTTATCAAATAGGTATCACTGCAAATATGTACAAGGTGAGCACGGGCTCAAGAGTCTCGGAAAGGTAGGGGGTAGCGGGACTGTCTCTGGTAGCGGTTCAAAGCAGGGACGGATCCGGCGCACAGCTCACAATCCTCGAGCTGGGGGATACGTGGTCGGAGTTGGGGTCCGGCGGGACCGTGAGAGTCTGGGGGAGCCGCGAGTCACTCAGCAGGGCTCAGGTAATAGTTCGGAGGTCTTACGTTCTTCAGGGAGCCGCGAGTCGCTCAGCAGGGCTCAGGTACAAGTTCGGAGGTCTTACGATCTTCAGGGAGCCGCGAGTCACTCAGCAGGGCTCAGGTACAAGTTCGGAGGTCTTACGATCTTCAGGGAGCCGCGAGTCACTCAGCAGGGCTCAGGTACAAGTTCGGAGGTCTTACGATCTTCAGGGAGCCGCGAGTCACTCAGCAGGGCTCAGGTGAGTTCCAGTTCCAGGAGCCGCGACCACGTCAGCAGGCTCTCGTTGTTCCAGCGTCGAATCTGCCGGACAGTCTCAGAGCACCCCTTGTTATAGGTCGACCCTGCTTTGATGTCCGGAGTCTGCGCAGGCAGGGGTCTTGTCACCTGGGGGCCGCTTGTCGGGGTTTCCTGCTATTGTCTTTTGATCCTTTCAGGGCCGGGTCGGGAGGAGTCCCAGACACCCAGCAGGCACGGAGCCAGCCCGCAGGGAGGCCGGAGGGCCGATCGAAACCCATCGTCCCAGGGGAGTTCAGAGGTGCGATAGAAACTGCTCCTCCCTCTCTCATCCCCTGGAAGCGTGATGTCCTCCAGCCGGAGTGGCGCCTCTAGGCCCGGGTCGCGCTGGGGCCGGGCGGCCATCTTGTTGCAGGGAGTGGGCACGCGGGCCCGGGGTGGCCGAAAGGAGAGAGGCCATGGACGGGGATGTCCGGAGTTGGCGCAGGTGTCCTGGTGGGAAAGGTCGGCTGGGCCGCGTGCTAGGGCTGCAGGCACCAGGTTTCGGTGGTGCGGGGGCACGGAGGGCCATCCTACGAGGCCGGGTCCAACAGAGCGTACCCCCACCAACGTATGTATGGAGCGTTCCCCCACCCCAACAGTGTATGTATGGACCGTACCCCCACCCGCGTATGTATGGAGCGTACCCCCACCCCAACAGTGTATGTACGGACCGTACCCACACCCGCGTATGTATGGAGCGTACCCCCACCCTCGTATGTATGGAGCGTACCCCCACCCCAACAGTGTATGTACGGACCGTACCCCCACCCGTGTATGTACACCAGTGTATGTACGGACCGTACCCACACCCGCGTATGTATGGAGCGTACCCCCACCCGCGTATGTATGGAGCGTACCCTCACCCCAACAGTGTATGTATGGAGCGTACCCCCACCCGCGTATGTATGGAGCGTACCCCCACCCGCGTATGTATGGAGCGTACCCCCACCCGCGTATGTATGGAGCATACCCCCACCCCAACAGTGTATGTACGGACCGTACCCCCACCCGTGTATGTACACCAGTGTATGTACGGACCGTACCCACACCCGCGTATGTATGGAGCGTACCCCCACCCTCGTATGTATGGAGCGTACCCCCACCCCAACAGTGTATGTACGGAACGTACCCACACCTGCGTATGTATGGAGCGTACCCCCACCCCAACAGTGTATGTACGGACCTTACCCCCACCCGTGTATGTACACCAGTGTATGTACGGACTGTACCCCCACCCGTGTATGTACACCAGTGTATGTACGGACCGTACCCACACCCGCGTATGTATGGAGCGTACCCCCACCCCAACAGTGTATGTACGGAACGTACCCACACCTGCGTATGTATGGAGCGTACCCCCACCCCAACAGTGTATGTACGGACCTTACCCCCACCCGTGTATGTACACCAGTGTATGTACGGACTGTACCCCCACCCGCGTATGTATGGAGCGTACCCCCACCCCAACAGTGTATGTACGGACCGTACCCACACCCACGTATGTATGGAGCGTACCCCCACCCGCATATGTATGGAGCGTACCCCCACCCCAACAGTGTATGTACGGACCGTACCCCCACCCGTGTATGTACACCAGTGTATGTACGGACCGTACCCACACCCGCGTATGTATGGAGCGTACCCCCACCCCAACAGTGTATGTATGGAGCGTACATGCCCAGACGCAGGAGGGGTGGGTGCAGAGTCCTCCCAGCAGTGCCCAGACACAGGAGGGGTGGGTGCAGAGTCCTCCCAGCAGTGCCCAGACACAGGAGGGGTGGGTGCAGAGTCCTCCCAGAAGTGCCCAGACACAGGAGGGGTGGGTGCAGAGTCCTCCCAGCAGTGCCCAGACGCAGGAGGGGTGGGTGCCAATCACTCCCAGCAGTGCCCAGACACAGGAGGGGTGGGTGTAGAGTCCCCCCAGCAGTGCCCAGACGCAGGAGGGGTGGGTGCCTATCACTCCCAGCAGTGCCCAGACACAGGAGGGGTGGGTGCCTATCACTCCCAGCAGTGCCCAGACGCAGGAGGGGTGGGTGCCTATCACTCCCAGCAGTGCCCAGACACAGGAGGGGTGGGTGCAGAGTCCTCCCAGCAGTGCCCAGACACAGGAGGGGTGGGTGCAGAGTCCTCCCAGCAGTGCCCTGACACAGGAGGGGTGGGTGCAGAGTCCTCCCAGCAGTGCCCAGACGCAGGAGGGGGGGGTGCAGAGTCCTCCCAGCAGTGCCCAGACACAGGAGGGGTGGGTGCAGAGTCCTCCCAGCAGTGCCCAGACACAGGAGGGGTGGGTGCAGAGTCCTCCCAGCAGTGCCCAGACGCAGGAGGGGTGGGTGCAGAATCCTCCCAGCAGTGCCCATGGAACGCAAAGGGTGGAGTAGCCACAGATACAATGCCCACAAACGTCAGTCAGGTGCACAAAGACCCTGCAGTACATGTACCACATGTGTGCGAGGCTGGGAGTACACACATGCATAGCGCCTAAAAGAGAACATGTCCACATGAAGTCATGTCAACAGTCTACATACACAAGTACAGTGACCACCAAGGATGCCACGAATGATGCAGGTGGAGACATCGCTCAGCATGCATGTGCAAAGTTGAAGGAGTCCGTCACACACCCAGCTGATGTAGACACAGCTCAGCACCACATAGTGGAAACACCCTGCAGGGAAGATGTCAGGTTACACAGAGGAAGGAACACACCTTGGGACGATGTCACCATGCAGTAACTGCTTACATGAACAAAGTAATGTAGCCAACAGCTTGTGATGGCACACAGATACCAGGGTCCACCCTATGACCAGCACAAGACTACATTTCCCACACACCCAACACATTATCACCACCCAAAATCATGGAGCTGGTCCACCAACAGCAATACCAGATACACAGTAGTGTTCCAAGGAAAAAACTAATTGCTTTATTCAGCAGGATGTAAGTAATAATCATCATAAATGTCAATATATACAAGGCCCATAGGGCAGTCCATGACTCTAATCCGGATGGGGGACACAGTGGTACGTGTGTCCCCTAGCTTGCCTGCACAGTCAGACTCATTTGTCTTCCACAGGGGGGGGGGCATCATGTTGGGGGGAAGGACCAGGCACCGCAGGGACAGGAGGGGCAAGGGGAGGTGTTGTGGGTGCAGGGACGGACGACTCCAACACAGGGGGTGGGGCAGCGCCAAAGGTGGATTCGAGCACGGCGCTGCACACTACTGCCAGGTCTCCCAGCGTCTCCCCTGCACCCGAAGGAACCACAGGCCCCATGGAGGGGGGGGGGTTGGAGGGATGGGTCGCAGCGCTACTTGGGTGGGGGTGTGGACAGGGGGGGGACTCAACTCCCCTGCCGGTGTCCTGCCTCCACCGCTTGTGGGGTGGTGCCACACTGGGGCTGATGGACAGACTGGGCAGGACTGACCCTGTGTCCGACTCTTGGCCAGGAAAGCTGAGGGGAGTGGATTTGGAGGGTGGTGGTCGTGAGGAATGTGGACTCCCACTCTGGCTGCGTGTCTTCCGTTTCCCCCCCGATCCAGTGGGTGTGCCTACTTCACCCTGTGTATGCGTGCCAGGAGGTGTGCGCTTTGCCTTCCCTGCTGGTGTGGTGCCTGTGTCTGGTGGGGTGTGTGCATGCTGACGTCTGGGTGTACGTGGGACAGGCATGGGAGTGGGAAGTGTGGATGGGGCATGGGTAGGGGGTGGGACGAAGTGCTGCAGGAGATCCACTGCTGCAGTCAGTGTCGAGTCAATAGACCGCAGCAAGTTGCGTTGGTCAGCCTGCGATGCTGAAATGCCCTCCAAGTATGCCTCCATGTTGTTGAGCACTCGGCTGTGGCCATGGAGGACATTAAGCATCGCAGCCTGACCAACCTGCAACTGCCGCAGGATGTCCACAGACTCGGCATTGGTGGCAGCAGTGGAGACAGGGGCAGGGGGTGCGGTGCCTGGCAAGAAGGAGACACGTGGTGACCTAGCACGCCAGGAAGGGACACGAGCAAGTGGGAGGCCGGTGATGGCAATGGAGGGGGTGGGGAGAGATGTTGTGCTGCTGTCAGCTGTTGGAGCAGCCTCCGCCCCCTCGGAGAGCTCAGCATCAGACCCGTCAGCTTCATATTCTGTGGTGGCAGTGGACAGGTCCTCCGGCTCACTCCCCTCGGCCTCAGTTCCACTCGATGTGCCAGCTAAGATGTCACTGCTGGCACTGGTGCCCGGTCCCTCCGCACGGTCCGTGCCAGTGTCTCCATCCGTGTCCCCCGACGATGCTGTGGGCAAGGTGAATAAACAGGAATCAATCAGACACCTGTATACATATGTCACATGAGTCAAATCTACATAGGTTACAGTGCATAGCCTGAAATGAAAGATGAGTAACATCTACAATACAAGGTACATATATAGGCCCTGCAACACACAGTTGGTTCACCCACCATGCCACTGAGAAACTATGGAGAGCATGACACATTTGCAAATGACATGATATGGATTTGGACAGAGGAGCCAGGCTCTGGGGCCAATCCAGCACTGCATCTGCACCACACAGCGTTGCCGTAACTAGGGATGAGCAGGGACCATCTCAATGAACTTGAGGCACATGCTGCAAAGGTAATACTTAAAAACATGCCCAACATGAATGAGACACTGCACCTTGAGTGTATGTCCAGACAAACATCACACACTGGCCAGACCGAGCAATGAGATTTCAGGTGTCGACATGTAGGCCTTGCCCGCACCAACCACCCCCTACATGCGACAATTTGATGAGACACAAGAAGCACTTGCATCTCTTAGTCTGGAAGAAATACACATGGTCTGCCAGAAACCCATATTGGACCCAAAATACCCCATGTGCGCCTGTACAACGATCTCATTTACAAATGGCCATCATCAGATAATTGTAACAAGACACACAGGCACTGGCCACCGTGAGTATGAACGAGGAAAATTAGGTCTGGCTGTACAGTAGACACTTGTAGAACACGTTACGTAAATATACATGGTGCCAGGGGACAATGGCACAGAGCACATCCTATGCTGTAGACACTGAGAGTGTCCACATATTGTGATGACACACATGATACCTAGCAAAATATGCTCCAGGGGACAGTAGTTGCCACAATATTCCATGGTCCTGAATGGTAATGACTGCAACACAGGCCACCATCCCTGCACTCTGCGTATCGCACACTCATGCACATCATGTCACAGGCCACAACATAGGACATGCTTGCTGTAAGGCATTACACTTCAGAGACATACTCCTATGTCTGGACTCAGCATCAGTGCCAATTGACATGGACCCCACAAGTACTGAACTGGACAGGGCACAGGCAAGGTCCCAAAACCTGTTACACGCCACCCCCACACATGATGCTGCAAGCATTGGTCACGTGGATAAACTGCCAGCCCAGATGACCTTGTGAAAGAGTGACTACACACAGACCAGGGACACATGGCAAGGAGGGGAAGGGAGGAAGGACAGCACCGCTATACTGTGGGTGACAGGACCTGCACCGCACATTTAAACACTGGCAGTGTATCCATGCAACTGCGCACTTACAAATGCTGGTGACACACAACAAACACACATGTACCTACCCCCTTCCTGCTGCTGCTTCTCCCGTAAGTGCCTGTCCATGTCTGGAAAGACCACCGCCAGCACACGCTTGTGGATGTGGGTCAGACGGCGACGCCCATGGTTCTTAGGGCCCATAGGTGAGTCCCCCAGCAGGACCCGTGCGATCCTCCGCGTCCAGCACCGGATATCCTGCCAGCGTTTTCTCACCTGGGCCAGGCGCCGCTTGGGACCCTCCGTCCTCCTCACGGCACTGACGGCGTCCCTCCAGATCTGCTCCTTGGCAGAGGCGCCTACCTGTGGGGTTGAAAAAGTGAGACTACATCAATACACCTGCCACATGTCACAGAGACACACATTAGAACTATTTATCTGGTTTCAACAAGGCATAGTATGCAGCCAAAGCATTGCACCTTTGTCATAGGGACTTTTTTCTCTGTGTAAGGGCAAATGCACCACGTGCCATAGAAAGTACACAGGTGGCATGAGGGGTACGACACAATAAATGATCCAGACTCACACTGTGCATCAGAAGGTACACCAGGATTATGTGCAGCACCTCAAAGCAGTCACATGCCACAGGCCACTGACGCTACCTCAGCAGAGTACACAGACACACACAGGCACAGGACATACACCTGCCATTGCCAAATGCAGCTACAAACCTCACTCTGCACATGTGCCACTAGACTGGGGGGGCTCACAGGTGTGGGGCTGGCTCTGCACGTCAGACACACAGCACTGCTCCCTGCTCGCATCAGATGGGCAGGGTATATCCATCCCTCATGCAGCTGGGGTGCTACACTTCACATATGCACCCACCCACATGACAGGGGACTTACACACACACACCGATGTCCAGGGTACGCCCACATCATGTGGACACTCTCAGCACAGGTACACTGAACAAACACACATCTGTGGGTACAGTCACCTGTCACACTGGGGTGACCACAGAATCACATGAGGACTGTAGAAGCAACATTCCCAGGAGGATTAGACCGGCAGAATGTGGCATGCACCATGCAGTGATTGTCACAGTAAACACAATGCAAGTGAGGACGGCAGACATGCACCACAGCATGCTCTTGCTGGGAGACATCAGGCATTCCCCCCCTGGGACCCACTCTACAGTACAATGCATGTGTGTCACACCTGGACACAATGCCAGAAGTCCCAGTCACAAAAAAGGGACACAGTCTGTGCTAGTGGACTCTGCACTCACCTGAAACCCTGGTCGCCCATACAGCATGGGGTACTGTGGGAGGATCACATCCAGCAATGCCAGATTCTCCTCCAGGGTGAAAGGCTGGGCCCTCTCCACAGACCTTGACATGGTGCCAGGGAATCACGAGCAGCAGCAGTGTTGTAGAATCAAAAGATGTGTAGGCAAGTGCTCTCTCATGGGACCTGGCTGCCTTATATCTGCTTTGCTGGCCTGTTTCATGCACAGGAGTACAGAGTGATTGGTCACTCACATTTGCATCCTATGTTTCCTCCAATCCCTTCAAACCTAGCACAGTCAGTGGCTTTGCTTTTTTTTATTCTTGAGCATGATGTCAACTCCACAACCACTTTGCAACAAAGTAGATTCTTTCAAACCGACTTTTGCTGGGCACCTGATGAAAAAAAATTCAAACTTTAAACTTGGTCTCCATGACAACCAGCATGCATGTAGGGCTTTATACTTGTCCCTCATGTGTCCCCTATGTAATTTGTAGATTCACACACAGGTACGGTGCGTTCCGGGGCCCTAGGGCACCCCAAATGCATAGCAACGGGCCGTACAGGCGTGTGTACGGTCCGTATCACTATGGGTACGCATACGCGAGCGAACCCATAGTGATACGGACCGTACACACGCGTGTACGCTCACTATCACTATGGGTGTGCTCGCGTATGCTTACCCATAGTGATACGGACCGTACACACGCGTGTACGCTCACTGTCATTATGGGTGTGCTTGCGTATGCGTACCCATAGTGATACGGACCGTACACACGCGTGTACGCTCACTATCACTATGGGTGTGCTCGCGTATGCGTACCCATAGTGATACGGACCAAACACACGCGTGTACGCTCACTATCACTATGGGTGTGCTCGCGTATGCGTACCCATTGTGATACGGACCGTACACACGCGTGTACGCTCACTATCACTATGGGTAGGCCTGTGGCAGCACTCCCATAGTGATAGGGAACGTACACACGCCCTCAGAGCGAATGTACGGTGCCTTTCACACATAACAGTGGTGACAGGCAGCACACAGAAAGGAATAGAGCTGACATACTTGTCCATGGATGGACATCAAGGCATTGTCTGGGCAGTAATACATGTGTGGGGCACAGGTGTGAAAGGCTGTGATGTGGCACATTACTCCTGAGTTGTGAAGGCAATAGATGTATGATGAGATGTGTACAGATGTTGTGTGTGATGGTGCACTATGTGCCAGACATGCCCTTCACTCCTTTGACATGTGTGCATGTCGTACAGAACACTTGAGATGAGTGTCACTGGCATGGCACAGTCAACAACACACACAAGTGTCCCCTGATGCCCGCTACAGGCGTTACCACACCTGACATGTGACTACCCACGTTGCACGATGTGACTATGTCATGTATGTGTGGTGTGTTCCCATTAGCTTGATGTTGGTGTTCCCTCAAATGCATCTGCAGTTGCTGCAACCAACATGTGTCTGTGTGTAGATGGCCATGGCACACTGTTACGCACACCAGGCCACATGTGGTATCGGATGTAAGGTGTGTATGTATGCATGGGACACAGAGTAGCGTAACAAGGACCTGTTTGCGTCCTCTCAATGTATGTGTGGTCAGTCATGACATGTACACCTTCATGGCAAGGTGTGTGGGCTGTCCTAGTGTAATGTCATGTGACCTGTGGCTCTAGTGTTCCGCTACCTGTCTCTGCAATCAACATCCTACTTCTGCTGATATGTTGATGTATGTCACTCCTGTATTGCGTCTGGCTGTTCACTTACACTGGGACACAGCTAGTCCCATGCCATGGGATGTGGAGGTTCACAATCTCCGTGTGTAGCTGGGTCTTGGTAGGAGTGTCACCTGGCAGCCATACGTGTCCAGGGCATGTAGCACATACCGGACTCCGTATGTAGCATATGTGTATTGACAGATTAACATGTGCTCAGTACATATAAATTGTTGTTGTAGTGCACTCACTCTTCCTTGTCACTTCCAAATTACTGCAGAGCGCCGCCTCTTCCCCGACCAATTCCGGACTTGGCTGAAATGCGGGAGAATGACTGTATACGCTGCTACCGCTTCCCCCAACCGTTGATTGAGGAGTTGACGGCAAGGCTGGCACCACACCTGCAACCGCTGCACAGGTATCCTACGGCACTGACACCCAAGCTGAAGGTACTGGCAGCCCTACATTTTCTTGCCACGGGTACCTTTCAATATACCATAGCTCATGTTGGTGGCATGTCCCAGAGCATGTTCAGCCGTGTGCTGCATGATTTTTTAGAGGCCATGTTGCTTCACCTGGATGAGTTCATCCATTTCCCAACTCCTGAACAGTTGACAGGTGTCAAGCGTGGATTCTATGCCCTGGTAGGGATGCCCCATGTCATTGGGTCCATAGATGGGACACATGTGGCTTTGGTACCACGACAGGCACAGGAGGTAGCGTACAGGAATCGCAAGCACTACCACTCCATCAATGCCCTTGTGGTGTGTCTGTCCAACATGGTGATTTCACATGTCTGTGCTCGTTTTCCAGGATCAGCACACGATGCCTACATCATGAGGCGTAGCAGGGTGCCTGAAATGATGACGCAGCTGCGCAACGAACGAGCATGTGTTGTTGGTGGGTACACTCTGTCTGTCCTGTATTTTGCGTAGACTTCCAGCCCGACTGCTTCTCCTGTCCTACTTATGTCCATGTGGTTTCCATGTAGGGGACGCTGGCTATCCCAACATGCCATGGCTGATCACACCTCTCCGCAACCCCAGCACGCCGGCCCAACTCTGCTACAACACCGCCCATGGCCGGACAAGGTGAGTGATAGAGAGGACATTTGGCCTCCTGAAGAGCCGATTCAAGTGCCTACACAAGACCGGCGGCGCCCTCCCATATGCCCCTGCGAAGGTCTGCAAAATCTTCATGGTCTGCTGCATGCTGCACAACATGGCAGTTGAGAAAGCTGTGCCACTGATCCTGGATCAAGATGATCAGGACCATCCACCCGTGTGGGACGAAGGGCTTGGCAATGGGGCTAGTGATGTGGAGGATGTGGTTCCGTAAGAGGACATCCGGAGTCGGCTCATACGCGACTTCTTTGCTTAGTGGTGAGTACCAGTGTCTGAGTGTGCACGCATTGGTCCTTGTGTGGCATGTGTTGCAATGTGTGTGTCCATCTGCATGTATGCCACGTGAGTCAGAGGTGTGTGTGTATGTGTCACTCGAGTGATGGTGCCAGTGATGAGTGTATTTCCACAGTCATAATTGTGACCTAGCATGTTGTCATCCTTACATGTGTCGAGTACATGCACATGCAAGTGGCTGTGCTTTTTGTGGCTGACTTCTTGTGTGTCTCTCTTCCCCAGGTACTTGCGCATGCCGTCTGCTGGTTGCATTGTTGTGGCACTGCTATTCCTCATGGACACGTCATCGTGTGCTGATTCAGCGTTACACGCACGGACAAGTTTGGAAGTCTCCTTAGGGTAAGGGATGCATCAGGGGTGTATTGGGTGTGGCAGTTGTTTACGATGTGTGCACACTGCCCCTGTCGATGTTTGGTTCCTCTGCAGACATGTCGCATCACCATGGGACACATTACATGTAGCTGGATACACCTGAATAGATGGTCAGACTTGTTGACAGTCATCTGTAATGGGATAGTGAATTGTGATGATGGCATCAATGTGTGTAACACTGCCCTCGGACACATACGGTTTGCTTTGGCTTGACATGGTGTGGGACTTCCACATCAGAGGATCAATGGTGTATGGCAGCCTCTCCGTGAGCAGCAGGGGGTGTTTAGCTGTTACCCGACACTTGTGTGCCAGTTCCATGGATATCAAGCATTTGTGGTGCAGAAGGGGGCTGCCAGTGTTGGACCCACATGTTACTCCACATGACCTGTGTATGTGTACTCCGAGTTGCCTCTGCATTCCGGAATACATGACTAATAAAGGTGTCCCTATGCCTCCAAGGTGCCTCTTCTCAGTCAATGCTGGTGTGTTGCCACGGTGCATACGGCATGTCTGGCATGGTTTTCAGTGATAGTGGCTATGTGTCTATGTGTAGAGTAGCAAGATGCAAGCTGTTTGTCTGGGATTAGACTCTGTATTGTGCATGATGTCCATGACTGTGTGGGTATTGTGACATGTGCCATCCCCATGCATCCAACGTTGGCCAGGCCACCATTCTCTGCATCCACCTGACTCAAGCTTGCAGGACATGGTTCTGCCACCTGTCTACACATACCTGGGTGCCCCCCAGGACACTCCACATGATCCCTGACCTCTGCGCATGACTGTTGCTGTACTCAATATGTCTGTCGGCACGGTTGTGCGGCCACCCCCTCAGCTGGTAGGGCCCATCACGGGTGTGTATGGTGCTCCATGTCTGTCTTGCCTAATACATTGTGACCCATGTGTGTCCTATGCCAGACTCAGGCCCCAGGGTATGGATGGTTGAAGTCCTATGAGAACTCAGGCATGGTTAGACTTTACAAGACACATGTAAGGTAATAATGCAAAATGTAGGCATCATCTCTTGATCATGTAAGTTTTTATTTGTGTTGGGGTACGTGTTGGGGGGGGGGTATGACAAGAGGGGCTTTCCGGGTGTGTAGAATCCAAAGTTGACTGGGGGAGTTGGTATCCTTGCCATTGGAAATCATCAGAGTCCATGCCACAGTCTTTGTCAACATTGGTCAGACAGTGACCAGCAAGTCCATGTGGCAGAGAATGTCATTTGCTGATGTGCTGCTGTTGGTCCAGTGGGCCAGGGGCCAGGGGCCAGGCCAGGTGTCCTGCGAAATGGTGCTGTTGCACCGACCCTCGCGGTCTTTTCCGTGGACGACCCGCCCTCCTGCGGGAACCCTCAGAAGCAGGCCGTGACGATGTTTGGGATGCTCCGTCGGATGTATCCTCCTCCTCCTGATCCCTCCCTGTGGGTGGTGATGTTCTTCGCCTGGTGGCACAGGGAGGGTTGCCCATGTTGTCGGCTATCCGACGGAGTGAACGGTTAATTCCCGTGAGCACCGTCACGAGCTCAGCCTGTCTGTCCTCCATCCGTCCTTGGTGTCGCTGTTGACAGGCATGTTGCTCCGCATGTTGCTGGGCCTGCTGGGTCTTGATCTCCTCGAGGGTCCCCTTCATCTCGTTGAGGGTGGACACAACCTGGCTCATGCCCGTGGTGTCCTGCCGGTATGTGTCCAGGATGTTTCTTACATGGGAATATACCGGTTCCGCAGCCAACTGGTCAGGCTCGCGCCTCCGCCATCCTCCACTCTCACCACCCCTGCCCACTTGCACCTGGCCTGCCCTTGTGGGCACATCGGGTCTCCGGGACCCCTGAGGGGTGGCATTTGCGTTGTCGCCTGCCTCCTCCTGGGTGCCCGGTACACCGTGTTCCTCCTGGTCAGCCTGGCTGCGTTGTGGTAGTGGGGCAGGGATCCTGGGTGTCTCCTGGGATGTGGCAGGAGTGGGGGTGGTGGTTGGCCCAGTTGTACCTGACACAGGTGCTGCAGGTGGTTGGACACCAGAGGGGCCAGGTTGGTCGGGGTCGTCCACAGAGTGGTGAGAGTCGTCGCTGCCGGTGGGATCGTCATCCCGCAGAGCCAGGTCCTGTGAGTCTTCCCCCCCTGTGTTGGGGGGTGATCCACGACGTTGACCTGTGTGTGAGAGAGACAATGTTATTTTTGTTCCATGCAACATCCATGTTTCATTCGTTTCAAAGTTGGCACATTTCCTCTGGGTATTTGGATATGTCTTGCATTCCACTCTCAGTGCACTAGTGCATGGGTATGTCCCTTGGCCACAGCTTTTGAGACTTTACCTATGTGTGACACAGTCTTACTTGCTGCGTCAATTGTGACTGCAGTCAGCAATGGAGTGGGCAGTTGTGGCGAGCCATGCATTGGCGCCTTCCGTGTTGCACTGTACGTGGGCACATGGAGTTGTTCCACACACTTATATAATGCAGGTAGCTGGTGTTGTGCTCGTGCACAGGTTGAGACATGGCCCAGTGTTTTGCCATGGAGAAGAGAGGTGGGATTCAGGCACTGGCCACCCTTGTCTACATGCACGCAGTCCACCTGCTGACGAGCAGACATTCCCACACCACCCAAGGCTGAATTGGTCTCCCTGTGTATCCCTTTCTCACTCCCTCTCTGTCCCTCTCTCCCTCCCTCCCTGTGTCAGCCTCCTCCGTCTGTCCGTCTCCCTGTGTCTCCCTCCCTCTCTCTCCCCTTCTCCCTCCCTCTGTGTGTCACCCTCTGTCACCTCAGCCCAGCTTCCTAGGCACACACTTTTTGCAGATCTTTGAATGGCCCTTGGCTTCTTCATGTGAGTTTGTTTCTGATCTCCAGGCACCCATTGGGTGTAGTGTCTGTGTCTGCGCTGCTGCTGTGGTGGTGTGTGCTGCCACTCTTTCACAGTGTTGGCTGTTCATTGGCTGCTGTCATGTGCAAAAAGTGCCTTCACCCCCATGTCTTCATGCAAGGCGTCCGCCATTTGCAGGCAAGTCTTTCCTGTGTGGGAACACACTGTTTGTCTGGCTGTGACCTAGGCCATATGGGCAGAGGGCATTGTTGTCTGCTTCTGAGTTGCACTATGTGATTATTGAGGCCCACACTCCCGCCATCCGGGTTACCGTGTCTTGTGTTGGTGTTTTCTGTGGCCTGTGACTTGGCATTGTCTAGCTGGGTGCATGGGGCATGGTGGCGCTAGTGGCATGTGCGTGTTTATGGAGTGTGGTTGAGTCATGCGATAGCTTTGGGGTGGTTGCGTGCATGATTGTGAGTTTGGTTGTGGATGACGTTCCCCCCATGTGAGGTGAGTTGTTTGTGTACTCACCAGGCTCTCGGAGTCCTTCTACTCCCTCCACTGCCACCACCGGCAGTATGGCCGTCACCTTCTCCTCCCAGGGATGGTATTGTACGCATCTGCGGGCCGGCCCTACCTCCAGTGATGTTGGCCTGGTTGTGGTCGTCGGTCATTTTGCGGCGGACCGTCCTCCGCAGATCATACCACCTGGCTTGGCATTTATGCCTGGTCCTTCTGGTGGACGCAACAGCATTCACAGCATCGACAATCGTCTGCCACATGGCTGTTTTTTCGGAAATGCTGGTCTGTCTGACCAATGTTCCAAAGAGGTGTGGCTCGACTCTGAGGATTTCGTCGACAAGGACCTCCAACTCTTGGCTAATGAACTTTGGATTCTTGTTAGTGGGCATGGTGAGGGGTGTGGGTGTGGATGGTTGTGGGGGGTGTGGGTGTGGATGGTTGTGGGGGGTGTGGGTGTGGATGGTTGTGTGTGTGTGTGCGTGATTGTGATGAGGGGGTGTTTGTGAAGGTGGTTGTGTGAAGGTGTGCAGGTGTAAGGTGTAGTGGAGGTTGTAGTATGGTGCAGTTGTTTCTCTGTGTGGTCTGGCAGCAGTGGGTCTGTTGCAAAGGATCATGGTTTGTGTGTTGGGCCTTTTTATTGGGCCATTGGTGGGTGTGGCTGTGTTTGAACTTTGGGTGGGTGTGTTATAAGGAGTGGTTGTGTTTTGGGCCTCTTGTTGGGAGTTTGGCAGTTGCAGGTCAGTGAATAGGTTGTATTTGTGTTTGTTGGACATGTTTTGTGGCTTTGTGCGATTCGAATGGAGTCTTCTTGTGTTGTTTTGCTTTGTCCTGGTTGTGTACGTGTGTTTTTAGCGTCTGTACGGTGCGTACATCTGCCATTTTGTTGTACAGTGCTGTCCTTGTCTCTGGCTTGGTATGACTCGTACATGCGCGATGTTGGGTGAGGGTGCTGGTGTTGGGGCCTGGGGTGCGCTCCGTACTTAGACTGGTGGGGTGTGTTTTCGCTCCGTACATACACGGGTGGGGGTACGGTCCGTACACAAACTGTTGGGGTGGGGGTACGCTCCATACATACGCTGGTGTGGGTACGGTCCGTACATACACTGTTGGGGTGGGGGTACGCTCCATACATACGCGTGTGAGGGTACGGTCCGTACATGCACTGTTGGGGTGGGGGTGCGCTCCATACATACGCGGGTTGGGGTACGGTCCGTACATACACTGTTGGGGTGGGGGTACGCTCCATACATACGCGGGTGAGGGTATGGTCCGTACATACACTGTTGGGGTGGGGGTACGCTCCATACATACGCAGGTGAGGGTACGGTCCATACATACACTGTTGGGGTGGGGGTACGCTCCATACATACGCGGGTGAGGGTACGGTCCGTACATACACTGTTGGGGTGGAGGTGCGCTCCATACATACACGGGTGGGGGTACGGTCCGTACATACACTGTTGGGGTGGGGGTACGCTCCATACATACGCGGGTGGGGGTACGGTCCGTACATTCACTGTTGGGGTGGGGGTACGCTCCATACATACACGGGTGGGGGTACGGGCCGTACGTACACGGGTGTATATACACGGGTGGGTGTACGGTCCGTACGTACAGGGGTGTACATGCACGGGTGGGGGTTCGGCGCGTACATACGAGGGCTGGGGGGGTGGTTGGGCGCGTACATACGGGGGCTGGGGGGGGTGTTCGGCGCGTATGCGGGCACATGTCTCCATGGTTGCTATGGGAGTTCGGTGCGGACGGTGTTTTTTCCATACGGTTGTAACATCGGACGCACGGGATGGATCGTACTTGCGCGGTCAGACTTCACTTTTCACGTTTGTATGGTAAATCGTCCGGGGACGTGTCGGACACATTTTCCGACCCGAGGACGTGTGGGGAATTATTCCCAATGCGATTCGTATGGACTTTTTCCCATGCGAATCGTACTTGGCAGTTTGTACGGCACTTGTACGATTCGTACGGTAAAAAGACCGGATACGAGTCGTACGGGGAAATTTTTTCCAGGATCCTAATCGGCACCTTAGTTGTTCTTCCAAGTTTCCTAAGTCCATAATATCTTTTTAAGCTTGATGCATTGCTGTTTCCACTTCATTCATCGCGATTGCCGCTTCATTTTCAAGATTTGTTTGTCCTAGTGGATCTTGACTCAGTGGAGCAGAACTTTGATTATCTTGAGAACTGTCTCTAGCAATCTCAGCTGCAATAGTAGCTTCTTGATCAATGTCATTGTTCAACATTTTTAGATAATTCGCAAAAACTGTACATTCTATGGTATCTTTACAAGCATTGAAGGAATCTTCATAGCTCTGAAAATCTCCAAGTAATTCCAATTCTGTAAGCCACAGTTTGAAGAGTTGCAAAAGTGCTAAATAGTAAAATTTGCTTTTATCAGAAGTACCACAACTCCGTTTTCTGTGATTAATCAAATTTCCTTTCCTTTGTTTCACCAAACATCCTTCTGAACCAATCACTGCATATTTACCTTCATTTATGTTTTCTGTAGTATTCCTTTTAAAGGTGTAATATTGCATCACTTCATAGAGACATATGTTCTCAAGATGATGACGTCTATTTGGATAATATGTGTTTGTTTTGACAATATCTGTACTTTCCGGTTCTTTTTCTGCTAAATATTCGATTTCTTGTACAGATTTAAGTACTCGATTTCGCGTTGTAGCAAGACCTAGACTCACCCAAATGATTCTTCTAGATCTTGAGTATAAACTTGCAGATGATAACCGATCTGAGCATTCATACGCTCCAATTTCTCGATAGGATAACATCTTCAAACTGAAACTGTACAATTTCTTACTAAGACTCTTTTCGTGAGAAATGTCTTCCCACATTTCTTTCAACTCCGTCTTTTCTGATTTTGTTATGTAAGATGTCACATACCGGGCAACAGCAATGGAATTATCCGCAACATACTGAATATCCATATTAGCATTCCACATTGAGAGAATAACTGGATTATAATCATTGATATATTTTGATTCTTCACTTCTTCTCAAATTGTATGTATTTTTGGGAGATTTTCTAGTGATGGTATGTCTCACAGCTGGCATAAAACTGTTTACTCTTCCTTTGGATATTACAGGACGTGGAAATCCAAAACGACATTTGGTATAAAACTTCTCCTTAGACTTGTACTTTCGTCGACAGTATTTTCCACATCGATGACTTTGGAATCGTAACACTTGTTGCCTTAAAGTGTTTTCATCTGTTCTTTTTGGTATAGCACATGTTGCATATTCTTCAATAAAAGACAAAACTGTGTCATCCAAATCAGTTCCGAATTTAGGTGCATCCTTAATCCTTAACAGCATATGTATATGAGGAGCACCTCTAGCTTGATACTCCTTTCTCCCAAAAAAATCTACAACTTCTCCAAGAGGAGGATTCTTTTTAATGCAGATAAAAGACATCATCGCTTCAAACCTATGATTGAAATATCTGCATACAATAACAGGATCCTAAGAGCACAATTTTCCAGGTGTCTTGTATTCAACATTTTTTAGATTTGAATTTGCCTCTCGAAGAACTTCAAGTAAATCATCCCAAGCGTATTCAGCACAGCATAGGGTAAGAAACCACGTAGGAGTTCCTAAGTTCCTTAGCATACATTTAAGTTCTCCATGACGACGATACCAATACTCATTAGTACCACGCTGACATGCCATCAAATTAATCAGCTGAGATTCTAAATGATCGTCTCTCTGATGTACTTTATCCATAAATTCCTTTGCAGAAACATTTTGAAGATGTACTCCTGTTTTTAATATGTGGTTGAGTGCATATGAAAGTCCAGACAACTCACTCTCAAACAAAAGATGAAATATTTATGGGATACATTGTCGAAATCTTGGATCTTCTGCATACAATCTTGTTGTCCGATATTCTGATGCAGGAATCTGCACTGATAGTTCGTTATAACGACCACCTTTTCCAGTTGGGAACAGTTGCGGAAAACAACGAGCTTCCAAACTTTTTTCCCATACACTCATGGGAGTCCCTTTTGCTTTCTTCATTTGGAATAATTCAATAGTATTCCCCATCACTTCTTTTGAATGAAGTGGATGTACACTATAATGTTCATAGATTTCTTCACTTTTGGACATGTCCACTTATTCAATTTGACCAGTTGACGTTTTAGTATCATCTCCTAAAAGTATTTCTTCTTCTTCCACCTACACATTTTGGTAGTAATCATTGTTTTTTATCAGATATAATGTTGCCTTTTGCACTTTCCTAACATCCACTAATTCTTGCCAGATTTTCTTACTCTTAGTAGGAACACCATTAACTAGAATAACTAGTGGTTCACTTTCTTCATTCTTTACACCAATATTTTCAATATTTTTCTTTAAATCTAGAGGTAAATATACAACTCTTCCTTTTAATCCTCTCTGTAAATCTGTAGGAGGCAATTTACCTGTTTTAGGCTCAATACGAACAATAGCTTGAAATGGGTGCACACATTGAATCAGAATAGACTCATACGTATTTAAATCTATCAATTCTGGAGGAATAGTTACCAACTCTAGATTATTATGGACAGCTCTAGCGGGCATTTTATTTGCGTCTAATTTGTTATAACAATATTTACAAATACGCTGATCAGAACCCAAATCAAAACAATTCGCTACCAACAAATAAGTTACACATTCCTTCCACTTATCATTATTTTCTCTTTCACTTTTTAAATATAGATCAACAGTCCTAGTCTGATTTTTATAGTGAGTCCGCCAGCAACAAATACAAGAATAATTTGGCCTTTCACCTGAAATCACTTTAAGCTTTGTAATTTGTTCTTCAAATTTTTTTGTAGTAGTATGTTGCACATTCTCCTCAACAGTTTCCTCTATTAATGTGTCAGTTTCTGCACTCTCTTGTCCAGGAGCAAAGTAACAAAACTCAATTTCATCACAAAACTTCTTCACATCTGATACTGACCCACGCAAAAGAGCACTGTTCAACTCATTTAACATTAGTGCTGGACTTTTTGCGGAATACAATCTTCTGACTAACTTCCGCATTTGAGAATGATGTACTGCTAACATCCTGAAATGATGAAAAACACTTTGACATACTTTTCTAGAAAGACAAGCCAGAGAAGGACCTTGCAAAACAGTTTTTTTTCTCACTCTGCAAGGATCTAGTCCTTGCAACATCTTAATCTTTTGTTTAACACTTTTTTTACTATATTCTCGTAAGAAATTGCGTAAAATATCAATAGATTCCTGTTGTATACTACAAATACTACTGCAATCCCAAGTATACACTGGGGCTTTAGGACGTCTCCCTAGAACTTCATCAGCATTCACTTCTTCTACATTTCTGGGAACCATCTTCTCTTTGTCAATTGGACAACCATTTCTAACCTCATAAGCTCGACCACTGGAATTAAATGCATTCAATAATTTATTGGTCTGAAAATAACTCTCTTCATTAAAGAAAGGCTCTGAACTTGAACTGTGTTTCCATTCACCCCAAAAAAATCACAAAAATTAGTTCTATTAATTACTCTTTTCTTCTTACTTTTGGCCTTCATAAAATGGATTGGTTTATCTAGTGATCGAATTCTGTTTAAAACTAAAATGAATAATTTCCTTTTTAATTCAAAAGCCTTCTCTACAATAATGTCTATTTCCTTCTTCTTTTTATAAAATAGAGCTCTTTTTTTGTATTTCTTCACATCTTTCAACAAATTAGAAACAACTCTATCGTAAAACATTTTTTTCTAATTTCTGCATATTGACTTTTCCTCCATTTATCATACATTGTGTCTTTTGAATGTGATACCTTTCTTTCCTTATTATAATTTTTTGTTGTTGAAGCATTCTTTGAACTTTCATCAATGTGCACATTGTTTGTAGGCTTTGAAAGTTTTTTGATAAATTGTTTTGTTCTCTTACTGGAAGACTTATTCTTTTTCCCCACATGATGTAGGTCATCCAATACTTGTTGTTGAATTTTCTTCAAATAATGATCCTTTTTCTGTCCTTTTCTCTTTGCTGATTTTTTTAGGCATGATAAGTTTATTTTAATGATGATAAACAATATCTGTAAAAAATAAATATATATACATTTATTGTAATAAATCTATACATTATACTTTTCTATTACTAAACAAACACATTGTATATAAAAACCATTTAAGCACTTTCTTATGTAATCACTAATTGAAATTATAATTGAAGGTGTGAAAGATAAGTGTGTAGGTGGTTAGAGGACTGCATGTGTATTGGACAAGGGTTTGTACCAGTGCATGTGTTAAGGCCTGGGTCATTGTATGAGTACTAACTGAATGATTAGAGTACTGCAAGGAGAGTGCCTGGGTGAATGTATAAGTGTTTGGGTTTTGGCGCAGTGTTTGGGTTTTGGCGCAGTGTTTGGATTAGTACATGGTGCTGGATGGCTGACTGGAGGAGTGCATAGGGAGTGACAGGGTGTTTGCTGGAGTGTATAGGCACTGCCTGGGTAATTGAAGATGTGAAACACAAGTGTGTAGGTGGTTAGAGGACTGCATGCATAGTGGATAGGGGTTTGTAACAGTCCATGAGTTAAGGCCTGGGTCACTGCATGAGTACTTGGGTACTGACTGAATGATTAGAGTACTGCAAGGAGAGTGCCTGGGTGAATTTATAAGTGGTTGAGTTTTGGCGCAGTGAATGGATTAGTACATGGTGCTGAATGGGTCACTAGAGGAGTGCAAAGGGAGTGACAGGATGTGTGCTGGAGGGTATGGATACTGCCTGGGGAATTGAAGGTGTGAAAGACAAGTGTATAGGTGGTTAGAGGACTGCATGCGTAGTGAATAGGAGTTTAAAGAAGTCTATGTGCTAAGGCCTAGGTCACTGCATGAGTACTTGGGTACTGACTGATTAGAGTACTGCAAGGAGAGTGCCTGGGTGAATTTATAAGTGGTTGGGTTTTGGCGCAGTGAATGGATTAGTACATGGTGCTGAATGGGTCACTAGAGGAGTGCAAGGGGAGTAGGTCTTTAAGCAGTTATGTTTCAGGAAAGAGATGAAGTAACCACATGCGTCTGTCAGAATTCTTGCACAAGTGCACAAAGACTCAGTGTGATTCTAGACAAGCAAGACCATTCCCTGGACTTTAGCAGGAGAAACTCGCTAGTCTGGAAGGGGTAAGGTGACTGCATACATTTTACACATTTCACTACTGCACTCTAGTGTGAATGCCTGACTCATTCTGAGAATGCATAAGCAATGACTGGGTTCTAATACTACCGAAACTTGACAACAGGATAGGTTTTTAAGCAGTTACATGTCAGCAAAGACATGAAGTAGCCACATGGTCGGACTCTGGCCCTCGACTCCGGTGTTTGCTGGATTAGAGGTGCCTACCTGTGGCCTCAGGATGATTACGTACAGCGCTGCTTCTTTGCGTGCTTTGCGCCCTACACGCTCTGCTTGTCTGTCTCTCTTCCCTGGTGGTCGCCGCTTGGGTCGGGGTTGCCCCGTGTGTAATTGGCTCCCCTCATTATCATCTACCCATAGTCCATCTACCCCTCCGCAACACTACCAGTGCGCGCTGCTTAACACTAGGTCCCTGCCTCGCCATACTTCGGATATATGGGATCTACTCGCGCACTCCAAGATCTCTTGTTTATTTTTAACTGAGACTTGGCTGGGTGCGGGCTCTGAACCCGACATCGCCTGTGCTGTCCCTCCTAATTATTCCATCTTACGGAGGGATAGAACTGAGGGACGAGGCGGCGGGGTGGCTCTGGTAGTGGACAAGGTCTTTGACTGTTCCTCCTTTGTGGTGGACAGCATTGCCGGATGTGAAGCATTAGGCTTTACACTTCATCTATCGGCGTCCCAGACCTGTACTGGTATTCTCCTTTATAGACCCCCTGGACCCATTGGATCCTTTTTTGAGGATCTACAGTCGGCCTTGTCTGTACCTTGTATGCGTTCGGCGCACTGCATGTTACTGGGCGACTTAAACTTGCATATGGACTGCCTTACGGATCCGGAGGCTATTAAACTCCGCGAGATTACAGAGATGTTAGGGCTAGCCTCTTTTATCCATAGCCCCACTCACGAGAAAGGCCACACATTAGATGTGATCTTTGCCTCCAAACCTATTGAGGTGTCCCCTCCACTCCCGGTCCTTTGGTCAGATCATTATCTGATAAATTTTGACTTGGTGCTTGAATCCAAGCTTAGTCAAAGGGCTCGAGAGGAAGGTCCCCGGCATTTCAGAGCCTACCATCTTGTGTCAGCAGATATGCTATCCGAGGCTCTCGGCAAATATCCGTGTCCAGTGACAGGGGTTCTGGAAACTGATCTCATCTTGGTCCAGAACTGGATGCAGGCAAGATTTGAGGAGTTGGCCCCTCTGAAGCTTGCTAGAACAGCTCATCTCAATTCTGCTCCATGGTTCTCGTCCGCTCTACGCACAATGCGACAAGACTGCAAAAAGTTGGAAAGGCAGTGGCGGCGCAAATACGATCTTGTGGAGCGAATGAATTACCGTGGTGCGATAAAATCTTATTATAAACAGATTGTCGCAGCCAAAAAGAACTATTTGGAGCAGAGGATTGATAAAGCGGATAATATGAGCCGGGAACTCTTTAGGGTTGTGAAGGAGTTTGTCAACCCGGCAGTTGGGACCCCGGTCCATTCTCACTCGGAGCAATGGATCAAACAGCTCGCTGACTTTTTTGTGACTAAGATCACAAAGATTCAGGCCACTTTTCCAACGGCGGATTTTCAATCAGTGGACGTGGTGTCAGGGGACAAGTTGACTTATTCAGCGCCCTTGCAGGCTGAAACTGGGCCCGTATTGTCTGCTTTTCCCCAGCTGTCCTGTGAAACATCGCTTGAGCTGCTATCCAGGCTACAATCTGGTTCGCCGTTGGATGTTTGTCCGGCGAAATGCTTGGGCAAGGTGGCTCCGGCGGTGAACGGTCTGCTGAACCCCCTGCTTAATCTTTCATTGAGCTCAGGGGTGGTTCCACGCCAATGGAAACACGCACTTATTCTGCCGCTGATCAAAAAGCCTCTGCTCGACCCCCTGCAATGTGCTAACTACAGACCAATCTCCCTCCTCCCTGCTCTGGCGAAGGTGTTGGAGAAACATGTTCAGCATACTCTGACCACCTTTATTGAGAACAACAAACTGCTGCATGACTCCCAGTCCGGCTTTCGTGCGAATTACAGCACGGAGACGGCTCTGGTTGAGGTCACCGACGCCATCAGGGAGACGCTCGATCATGGGGGAAAGGCTATGTTGGTTATGTTGGACCTATCGGCGGCATTCGACACCGTCCCACACGCAGGCCTTCTCTCAAGACTTAGGGAGATTGGTCTGCGAGGGACGGTGTTGGACTGGTTTCAATCCTTTCTTGCCGACCGTCGACAGGTGATCTGGGCCCCACCGTTCTCGGCCGAAATGCTTCCGCTGGAGGTGGGGGTGCCTCAGGGCTCTATCCTGAGCCCCACCATCTTTAACATATACATGGCCCCTCTTGCGGAGGTAGCGGAGGCGTTTGGGGCCCGGGTCATCTCATATGCTGATGACACCCAGCTCTTGTTCACTTGCAGGAAGGGAGAGGCCTTTGGCGGCGGCAGAATTAAGGACTGCCTGAGTGCAGTCTTTGCGTGGTTCCAGCGGCACAGCCTGAAATGCAACTCAGACAAATCTGAGCTGCTCTTTTTCGGCTGTGCCCCTGATCCGGGCTGGAAGTCATGGTGGCCCCAGGACATGTCCCCCCCAGAGAAGCCATCTTCCCAGGTAAAAAATCTCGGAGTGGTGTTTGACGATGTTCTATCTTTTCGTCCACACATCCTGGGATTAGCAGGGAAATGTTTCAGCATCCTTAAGATGCTTAAGAAATTTCTTCCCCTACTTTCACTGCAGTATCGTAGGAAGGTTGTCCAGGCGCTTGTGGGCTCCCGCCTGGATTATGCAAATGCTCTTTTTGCAGGCCTACCTAAGTATTTGTTATCCAAACTGCAGATTGTCCAGAACTCGGCGGCCAGAGTTATTTATGGGTTGCCTAGGAGAGCTAGTGCCTCTGCGCTTTTGGCTAGGCTGCACTGGCTCCCAATTTTGGGGAGAATCAGATTCAAGCTCCTCTCTCTGGCATTCAAGGCCCTTCATGCGATTGGCCCTCACTACCTGAGGAAGCGTATCGTCTTCTATGTGCCGCGGAGGCTGCTGAGGTCAGCGGACCTGGCTAAAACGGAGGTGCCGGTGGTTAAACGCGTCCGGATGGGAGGCCGCTCCTTCCAGTATGTGACAGCCTGCCTGTGGAACGAGCTCCCACTTTCCCTTCGGAAAGCGAATAATCTTCTGGCTTTCAGGAAGGAGTTGAAAACTCTGCTTTTTACTAAGTAACCTAGTGTGACGGTAGTAGGTCTTTCCCTTTGGTTTCGTGTTTCTCTGGGTCACTTTGCCAAAGCGCCGGGACACCCTTCTGGGGTAGCCGTGCGCTCAAAAAGTGCGGAGTAACATAACATAACATAACATGCTTCTGTCACAATGGTTGCACAAGTGCACACAGACTCACAGTGTGATTCTAGACAAGCAAGACTATTCCCTGGACTTTAGCAGGAGAACTCAGTAGACTGAAAGGGGTAAGGTGACTGCATACATTCTACACATTTCACTACTGCACTCTAGTGTGAATGCCTGACTCATTCTGTGAATGCATAAACAATGACTGGGTTCTAATACTACTGAAACTTGACAACAGGATAGGTTTTTAAGCAGTTATGTGTCAGCAAAGACATGAAGAAACCACATGCTTCTGTCACAATGGTTGCACAAGTGCACACAGACTCAGTGTTATTCTAGACAAGCAAGACTATTCCCTGGACTTTAGCAGGAGAAACACAGTATTCTAATTAAAAACAAAGGCACCACATACAACACCTTACAAATTAATAACTCACCTTTCAAATTGATTTGTAGATTAAGAAGTATCTGAATCACGCACCAGATTTTCTTATACAGAATGTCTGTAGTGCACTGCTCTTAGCAAAACCAAAAAATGGCAAACTTTCCCTCTCATTCTGCACACATATACATGTAAATATTAAATCACATTGCTTCCCACATTAATTCAAAAGCTAACACACATTTTTATTTGTTACACATTTCAACCCTTTCCAATTGACATAACTTTCAACCCTACCCCTGTGGAAATTTAGTTTGTAACTGAACATTATCTGCGCCATCTTGCCTCTCCCCAGCGCCACGCACAGCGAACGCGCGGCCGCCATTTAAGGCACCCCACTCTCTCCCCCGTTCATTGTCGATCGCCAACGCGTTCCCCTCTCGCTGCAAGCATCCCCCGCGCGCCGGCTACCCCCGCTCTCTCATACACGGGCCATAAACCCTCTCCTTCTGCGCGACCCGACCATGGAACCACATCCTACGCCTGACCGACATCCCATACATGGTCATGCATCTCTTTTTGATAACCCCCTTCCTCTGCGCCCCATTGTCCGAATCGATCCCAGGCCATCACCTAGCCCTGCGGATGCAGTTTATTGCCCCTACTGTAAGGGAAACACCCCACATCAAAGGGATTACAGTAGATCAAAAGCCCCTACCCCCTGAGACCCGGCCGGTCGCACACACCCCGGGAATTGGCGGAATGTCCAGCTGTGTGATAGCCATCTCCTACTGTGGATGGGGTGGGAACTTCCACTATAGATATGTGTGGGAACAAGCTCGAAGTGGGGATTCCGAGGATGTTCTTTCATGTTCCAAAACAATCTCAAGAATGTGCCATGTATGATAACCCTGCAATAAAGTCATAAACCTGTGTATAAGAGGCCAGGCCTCAGAGATGCAGTTAGAGCACCTCGTGACGATACCTTGCTGTCTGATCTGATGTGTTCTGCTCCGACGGAATAAAAACTTTGTTTCCTGCCTTCCAGTCTCCGGCGCCTGCCTCTTTCATTGGTAAATTATCGAATGGTATGAGAGGCGATTACTGCCGGGCAATACTTAAAGGGTTATCGACTGAAACTGCCGCTACCATTTAACAATTGGCGTCCCAAACGTGGGGCCCATCAGCGACACGTGGATCCAGTGGGAGAGGTCCTGACGACAGAGTGAACGACTGCAACGATCGGGAGAGCTCCTGCCCGATAGACCCTCGTCTGGCAGCCGATCATCCGAACTTCACTGGTTCCGAGCAGACCTCTCTCGAGTGATCTACGGTCCTGACTGGGAACCATCAGGAGTGCCGCGGCAAATACGGAAAGTAGAGGACGATCGGGTGCTGGAGGCGGAAGACGAGAAACTGTCCACGCGGTCCGGGTAAGGTCGTGAAACACGACAAATTGCGAAATAATTGATTGATTATTTGAAATACTAGTATTGCTCATTGATTGTTCTCTTTGAGATATTCGCTGTCTACAAACGGGGAGGAGTAGAAATACTCTCTCTCTCTCCCTTTGCAGATAGTGAAACCCGTCGTGCCTATCTTTATCTCCCCACTGATTGATTGTCCGAACATTGATTGTTTTGAAGAATAGTGCTCTTTGAGATATTCTCTGTTTGCAAATAACGCAGAATAGAAATATTCTGTCTAGTCTTTGCAAATAGTGAAGGGTAGGTAACGCAGACTTTTGTCCCCGTTGAAACCCGTCGTGCCTATCTTTATCTCCCCATTGATTGATTGATTGATTGATTGTCTGAACACTAGTTGTTCGATATTGGTTCTTTGGAGGTATTCTCTGCTTACAAATAACGAGGAATAGAGATATTCTGTCTAGTCTTTGCAAGCAGTGAAAAGATAGGTAGTGCTGACTTTTGTCCCCGTTGAAACCCGTCATGCCTATCTTCTCCCCACTGATTGGTAGTTGGTTCTGCCCGGACCGCTTATTAGAGGTGGACCATCCGGCTCCACTGGAAGGCACCCCTAATAAGGACATGTTCACTAAAATACGAACTAATCGCCGTAGTTTATAGCAAGCTATGGCAAAAAATATACAAAGAGGGGCCCCGAGAGTCAGTGGCCACTGGTAGGATCCTTTTTGACCCTACAAAACTAAAGAAACGCTAGGAAATAGCCCTTTGTGGGATATATGGAACTAGGGGAAGGAACCAAGCTCGCGGTCAAGACGGCCACGAGGTAGCCCGGCCCCATCGCTCTCACTGCCTAAACATGTCTGCCCTACCACCCACCCCACCCAACAGACACAACCGGAAGTCCGTTGATACCCACCATCAACGTCACCGAACTTGACTAGGATCACGCGCAATTGGACAATGCCGTTTTCCGATTACACTAACTAGATTGCAAATATGTACAACACTCCAACAAAGTAGTATGGTTCAACATTTTAATAACTTATAGGTATAACAACATTCCGACAAGATGAACAGGTTAAAACACGTTTTAAACAACTATTTACATGACAGTCTGCTGCGACCTGCATCCCAAAGCATTTACGTCCACGTGACACCGTCCTCGCCTCTCCTTCCTCGAAGTTGCAACATTGGCCTGTTTTGGGCGGTCCTTTTAGTCGGTTTTGGGCTATAAAAACCATGCAAAAATCCATTGACATCAGTGGCGGACGACTGTGCGAATAGGCCGGAGGCTGCACGACGCGCCGAAGCTCTGGCAGCGCCAAGGCGGAGTCTGCCACGCCGTGCGGATCTTCCCATTTTCTTCTTCTTCCTTCAATAACGAAGGGTGCCCTGGCGGGGGGAAGCGACGCGGACGGGCTTCCCCCGCCTCCCCAGGTGGAGGCTCACCAGCAGATGAGGGCACCCCAACCATTCATTCGCCGTTCGGCTGAGTTGGCGCCCCTGCACTCGACCGCCGGACAACCACCCAAGTACGGGTTCACCAGGATTGCCACTAGCGCCCGACGCGAGGAGTGGGCCCCCACAGCCGAGTAATCGGGGACCTACCCCGGTGGCGATACCATCCAAACTGCTGCTGTCGCTGCTACTGGACCCACCCCGGTGGCGATACCATCCGAACTGCTGTCGTTGCTGCTGCTGGCCCCTCTCCGGTGGCTGTACCGAAGAGCTGCTGCTACTGCTGCCTTTGGACTCCGGCGGTCGGTTCCTCCGGATCCAGGCCTAGCCCACCGTGAGACAATTCTGGACTCGAAAGCTTGTCTGCTTGGGCGTGGGCCCCACCCTTGACAAAACGCTCCCCTCAGCTTTGCAGAATCTGCTGGAGTCATTGGCACTCGACTCCCGCGGACTTCCGGTAGGGACAAACCGCCGCCATTGTTCTTTGCCCTGGGCGGCAGCCACCTTGCCTCCGCTTGGTGCAGTGAGAAAGACTGATTCAAGACGTCGGCGGAAGAACCCGCCTGCTGCCCCGCCCCAAGAACGGACCACGGCATTGCTACAAGATCGCGGTGACGCCATGCTGACGCAAGCTGACGCTAACGGAAGTTCTCGAACTACCGAAAAGAATTCTGGTCCAACAGCTAATTCATGGAAAGACTTAGACTGTACACTGGCCCGACCTCGCCCCAAAATGGCGCCGATGTAGGAGAGGCCTACAACTCCTTGTGGCGTTCCAGTCACGTGGCATTTGTGTTAAAAGGATATGTATGTGATGTTTCCACACATGATGAGCAGAGGGATGGGAAGGGTACTGGCCGAGCATACGTACAACCTTAGTGATTGCTGACCTACCCATTTTTATTTAGCTAAGATAGTGTTGCTCATGATATTCAACACCTCTCACGCCGTGGCCGGCCTGAACGGTTGTAGGCCCGTATTTGTATACTGACATTGTTTTAAATAAAGGGCTTCTTGAAAGGATTACTGAATCAGTGTCATGACAAATCATATAGGTTGATAAAGATTTTTCTTTTGAATAAATGATTGTTACTCCCAATCAATAGGAAACAGATAATGCAGACCCCATTTACATGAATCTTTTTTTAACGGAATTTGTGCCCGTCACACCTGTCTTTTCCAAGAATTATCAGAAAATGGTCAACCATAGCTTAAGGTGTATGCCGAATGCAAGGTATGGTATCTTGCACCATAATACACGACCGATTGAGAAATGCATACACGACCAGGGAACCCGAATTTAGGAGATGAATGAAATAGAGCATCTTTGTCTCGGAAGAAAAGAATAATAGGTCTGTGGTATTACCCACTCCTGCGGCTAGCCTGGTACGTGGTAAGTAGAACTTTTTCGTGTCTACGCGCGCTAAGGTACTTTGAATACTGCACATCCCCTCCCCTCTTTTTCCCCTCTATAGGTCACGACGAAGTTCCGACTGAAGAATGGAGTGGGCATGGACCGCACCATGTTCAATATCAGGAAAAACATAGACAAACGTTGTGGGATAAACTACAAAATACAGAAAATACGCAGCATGCATAGGAAAGAGGACAGGAAAGGAGAGGTCCCCATACTCAACGTAGCCCTGAGTCTCCGTCTTAAGTTTCTGCGCTTCATGCATGTACTGTCACACCCTACCCGGTATTTGTGTGTATGTGATCACCGAATTTATGTCTTTTTCCCGCTTGTGTTTTCTTACATAGAACAGACCCATGCCACTCCCATGTTGTGTGTGCACCAAGTGGCCTATTATCATACCCATGCCTCTCCCTCTCTCTCTCGTTTTGTGTCGTACATATGCCAAATAGCCTACTTGATGCACACGTCTCTCTCTCTCTCACTCTCACTCTCTCTCTCTCTCTCTCTCTCTCTCTCTCTCTCTCTCTCTCTCTCTCTCTCTCTCTCTCTCTCTCCTCCCCCTCCCTCACTAAAGGCTTTCTTGCCCTCTTTCTTTTTGGATAAATTAACGACACATACCTCTTCGGTAAGTGTATAATTGGCCTGAAACACGGTGGTGTTCGAACAAATTGACAGAAACAAAACGACCATACTTTACCACGTTACTACCTCTCCTTTCTGCAAATGTCGAGCTTAATTGGCTGAAAAAGAAAGGACAGGTAAGACGACTGATGTCTCCCAATCTGGCCCTCATCACGGGGACTATATGTCAGTGGTTTTTGTTTTTAGGGGACACCATCTCCACCGCCCAGAATTACCCCCGCCCAATTACCCCGAAATAGAATGTCTAAAGCACCCCGTTCTCCCAAAAATAACCCCAGCCCTATACTAGCCGTCTCAGAGTATTTCGAACGAAACAGCTGATGACCTTATTCTCTAATAATACATCGCCTAAACTGATAAAGGGTTACCTATTGTCTCCAGCAAAAATAATGCTTAGCTTATGTTCCTCCCCGAAATGGATACTCGTGAACGCATGACAGTAGCACCTCGCACTTTTTCATAACCTTAGCAGTCCTCGGAGGAAAATGTGTATTAACAAAACTTGTGTTGAGATGAACGAGTCTCTACCGGAGAAGCCGGTTCGAATTTTTTTTAATAGACCAGAAGGTTGACAGATGTCAGGCTTCCTGCAACGATTATAGGACGCAGGAATCGACACCTAGAAGGCCAGACGATGGACAGGGACACCCACAGAAACCTGCACCACAGCAATGATTAATAGATTGGTAACACGCACACTAACATCAGAGTTAATAGACACCAATCATACAGCAACAAATAAAAGCATTTCCGCAACTACTCGGTGGTTGGGAGAGAGGATGAAGTATGTAAATGTCTTCCCTGCCAACTCTCTAAGATTTTTGTTTCTTGTACCCATTCAAAGATAACCTGCGGCCATCAGAAGAGAGGGGTCGGACGTGACGCACAGCCTGGCTGCGGACCATGGAACATCTATGGCATCGACCAAGGGGGAAGAATCGAAGCAAAAAGGGCGTGAGACGAGGCACCATTATCAGGATGATAAGCGATAGAACGAAGGGCTATATCAAGGCCCCCTGCTCACTGACCAGCGTGCCTGAAGTCCCAACCCATCGGGCCCGATTGATGGGCCCAGTGCTGGAAGATTCTGCTCTCCTTGGTCCGCATTTTGATCCGATCCCACTCCACCCCCTCTTCCCTCGGCATCCCGAAGCACGTCACACCCTTCTCTCTCTCTCTCCCTCTTTTATATGGATTATGAATTTGACTTAACTACAGAAGAACAAAAAGCAGGTACCCTGTCTCAGAGTACCTATGATGAACTGTGTTAAGGAACAGGACTGTGATCGGAGAACAGCGAATGGTCACACCCTGCCACGTGAGAAATTGGATTTGAGCTGGACCTTAGCTCCACCGCCGGTGCTCAACAGTGCCAACGAAAGAAGAACAACAATAAGAGCTTACCAGTGATGGCTCTTTATAAAAGGACACTGGAAAGAAGAACCCATGTTAAGTTGAAAATCCTCTCCCAACCACCTTTTTATATTACCTATCTTCCTATCGAGTTTTCATGATGTTGCCTCAATCACCTCCGACTGTACATTGAGAAGTTAAGAAAATGTAACTTTGTATAATGACATTCATACAACACCAGCCATGCACACGGCTATACTGACTATTTTCGATCCACACGAAGTCTGGGCCTTAAGTAATGTACGAAATATCCCTTGTTTTGCCAGAAACATTTTTTTCTGCTTTACAGTATCCTGTTTGTGCTTAAACAAGTTCCCCTCCTCCTATCCCTGGGCCTGACATGCGGCGCCGCTGATGTAATTTTGTATGTACTACCTCCTCGCCTACTTTATCAACTGTATGTAACTATGTACAAATGTGTCAGATTACTCCTGCCTGCCCTAAAAACTCTGTATCTTTAAGAAATGTATGAAAAACATTAACGGTATTATAGCTGAAGGGTTAACGAAGGTGAATGTCGGCCAGGCAAGCTGGCGAGATATGTTAAAAGGGAGGACTGTGGAAATTTAGTTTGTAACTGAACATTATCTGCGCCATCTTGCCTCTCCCCAGCGCCACGCACAGCGAACGCGCGGCCGCCATTTTAGGCACCCCACTCTCTCCCCCGTTCATTGTCGATCGCCAACGCGTTCCCCTGGCGCTGCAAGCATCCCCCGCGCGCCGGCCACCCCCGCTCTCTCATACACGGGCCATAAACCCTCTCCTTCTGCGCGACCCGACCATGGAACCACATCCTACGCCTGACCGACATCCCATACATGGTCATGCATCTCTTTTTGATAACTCCCTTCCTCTGCGCCCCATTGTCCGAATCGATCCCAGGCCATCACCTAGCCCTGCGGATGCAGTTTATTGCCCCTACTGTAAGGGAAACACCCCACATCAAAGGGATTACAGTAGATCAAAAGCCCCTACCCCCTGAGACCCGGCCGGTCGCACACACCCCCGGGAATTGGCGGAATGTCCAGCTGTGTGATAGCCATCTCCTACTGTGGATGGGGTGGGAACTTCCACTATAGATATGTGTGGGAACAAGCTCGAAGTGGGGATTCCGAGGATGTTCTTTCATGTTCCAAAACAATCTCAAGAATGTGCCATGTATGATAACCCTGCAATAAAGTCATAAACCTGTGTATAAGAGGCCAGGCCTCAGAGATGCAGTTAGAGCACCTCGTGACGATACCTTGCTGTCTGAGCTGATGTGTTCTGCTCCGACGGAATAAAAACTTTGTTTCCTGCCTTCCAGTCTCCGGCGCCTGCCTCTTTCATTGGTAAATTATCGAATGGTATGAGAGGCGATTACCGCCGGGCAATACTTGAAGGGTTATCGACTGAAACTGCCGCTACCATTTAACACCCCCATTCTGCTTAATGCCTGTTACCATAGTAACAGTTAATGGAACACTCAACTGAACACACAGGTCACAAGTTCAGCACGCAATGTTGCAAATTCAAACAGCAAGTGTGCTTGACATTTCAAAATATCAGCTTATCCTATATAACGTTCCTTTCAAACAGTTTTTATTAACCAATTAGAAACATGCTTTTTAAACACAGAAACATGCACCCTATGTTTCAGTCTATAATGTTCTCAAACAGCCAATCAGTTCTCTTCTTTTTTTAAACTGCATCTTATCCACCATTTTAGAAAAATCTTAGTTTTCAAACTGCCCATTTCACCTACAGACATCTTTTGAGTGCATCCAGACCTTCCTTCAAGATGCTTAGAGTGTGGATTGTGGGACACAGCTATATTTTCTGGAGCAAAAGGTATGCTGAAAGCAGAGATATTGACAAAGATTTAGCTTTGCCAAATGCAGACATTACATGGATTGGACAGAGAGGATTAAAGTGCCACCAAGTGATGCCATTGGTTAAATACTTTTTGCATCTCCAACACCCTGATCTCATAATTGTGCACTGTGGTGGCAATGACCTAGGTACTTTGACTGGGGTAGGTCTGGAAATGCTTATAAAGGACACCTTTGCAGAATTGATGTTACTTTTCCCCCAAACTGTCTTTGTCTATTCTAACATATGCCAAAGACAGAAATGGAACTGGTCCAATCAATTGTGTCCACAGATTGAGAAAGCTAGGAAACATGTCAATAAAGCTGTTTCTGCTCATCTCAGAGATTATAGGATGGGGTCCATTTACAACAACAATCTGCGTTTTAATATGGATGGCATCTATAGGAGAGATGGTGTACATTTCACAGATGAGGGTAACAGAGTCTTTCTCAACAACTTTAGACTCTGCATAGGTACTTACTTGTAGGTACCAAAATCTCCCAATAAACACAAGGGCTCTTTTTAGAGCCACCCAAGATCTAAACATATAAGCTTGATGTATATTCAAAAAAAAAAATTTTTTTGTTTGGGGTCGTGCACCCAGTGCGTTTTGGAGTCACGCACCCAACGCGTTCACACCATGGGGCCTCGCTGGGAGTCGCGAACCCAACGCGTTCACACAAGGGGGCCGCGCTGTATTCGCGACTCCAAATTTTTCCGTAATTTTTTTTATCTCCTATCACTAATTTATATTCTCCCCGGGAACCCCATCCCCCGGGGCCTAAATACAAACCTGGGGACTGTGGGAGGAACACCATTGCCCCCACGGTCCCGCCGGCATTGCTTTTCCACATGGGGAGCTGCTAACATGCAGCTCCCTGTGTGGAAAAGTAATCTGGTTTGCGTTTTGGAAGAGAGAGCAGGTTTCCCTGCTCTCTCTTCCAAAATCCAAACCAAGTTTGCTACGGCAGGGCAGGAGCCGCGAGGCTCCCGCTCTGCATTAGCAAACAGCAGTGTCCCGGGGATGGGCACCACGAAACCCTGCAGGAGCCGGCCCTGGGGGGTGGCGGTCCCCAGGGCCATCATTGGCTCCAGGAGGGGGGACACGCGGCCCCCCTCCCACTTAATGCAAAGCCCCAGGGGGGTGGTCCCCTATTTTAAATGTTTAGTGCTCCGGGGAGGTGGTGATCCCCGGGGCCTGTGGGGGGGCTCGAACCCCCCACACAGGTTAAATTAAATTTTTGCCCCCGCAATAATAATTAATTAGAGCCCCGAGGGGTGGCGGTCCCCAGGGCTAGGGGGGGCCTTAGAGGCCCCCAAATTTAAACTATCAAGCCCTGGGGGGTGGCAGTCCCCGGGGCTGCGGTGAGGCCCGTGTGCCCCCCGCAAAAATTCATACTTTGCCCTGGGATGCGCGGTCCCCGGGGCAGGGTGGGGGGATTAGGCCACCCCACTTTTTTTTCACATGCCCCCAGGACCTGTTCCACCCGGGGGCTTTAATTAAATGAAGCGCGGAGTCAGCGCTTCCTTTTTTTCATTTTCGTGTCTGGGTCCGCGCACCCTGCGCGTATCGCAGGCTTTTAAAAAAAAATGCTTTTTTTAGCCTTGCAAGTCCTTCTAGGACCCCCTAAGCAGACCTACGGAGTCAGGGTGTTTCAACCCTGCCCCCTTCTTCTTGTTTTACTCCTTCATTTTACTGCTATCTTGTGCCTCGCTTCTACCAAGGCACAAGATGGCTGCCAACAGTTCCTGGTTTAGAGTGTTCACAACCAATTACAATGCAGCTCGTGATCGGCAGGGTGCGTGGATCCTAATCTGTAGGGTGCGTGAATCCTCCGCGGCCATATATATATGTATATATATGTGTGTTTTTACTTTTGATTTTCTCAGCAACTACTGAACGGATTTACACCTTTTAACAAAAAGGGTTCTTTCTGAACTAAGAACTACCTCTTTGCCAAATTTGGTGTAATTCCGTTCAGCAGTTCAGGCTGTAGCCGTGTCTAAAGTTTCCTATGGATATTTGCATGGGAAAAACATGTTTTTGGGACTCCCCTTTTTTCTCAGCCCCCACTTGCCGAATCACCCCAAAACTTTCAGGATATGAGTGGACCGGAGCGCCCCACGAGTTTTGAAAATTTCACGAAGATTCATCAACCGGCACCAAAGTTATTGGAAATAGAATGTTGTGAATTTCCTATGGAAAATAGGTCCTAACTATAACTACCTACTGGCGGCTGCCAGTATGATATATATATATATATATATATATATATTTGTTTCACTTGCTGCCAGTACTTCGGATTTATCCAAAGACACAGATACAGTGTTCTTTCAGTATTTTGTTTCGATGCTGCCATTACGCGTTTCAACTCTCAAGGAGCCTTGATCACATGACTACGCTGCAGTATGGTTTTTTTGCTTACGTGAATTTACAAAAAGCAACCGTCATAGCAATCGAAGAAATACTGAGTTTTTTAGTTTGTAGTTTCACATGGTAAATTGGTAAATTAAAAGTGACATTGTAAAATTCTTCATAAATACGGTGATAGTAAAATTAGCAGCATGCGTCCTGGAATTTGCATTTAAAAACTGCAAATCATGTATCGAACAATAGTAAAAGTAGGTACATAAATGTAAAACAATTTTGTTGCTCATAGTGACATTCTTTTTTTTTAAAATGATGATGCCGTAGATTATATTATGCTGTACCACAGAAGAATAAATATATCACATCCTCATGTGGCTGCCTTAGTCGTCTTCCTGAAGAAATACAAATGTCATAATGCTAATTTTCACCTATGTGCAAAAAGCAAACAAACATGGTATACAGACTTTTTAAATCAAAATTCCAACCTTGCCCATTGTTGTGACTGTCTGAAAGTGCTATTAGTGCAAAATGTGCGTGAATATTAAAAAGCTGTGCTGACATGCTGAACGCGGATATGGAAGACTTAGCTTGTATCTATTTGTCATTGTCCGCTTGTCAGCTAAATTATACTCATGTCGACCTTTTGAAATTAAGACAATATTATGTTGTATGTTGAAATTTCATTCCAACTTGGTTCAGCCAGAAATAACGGTTTGAATACCCTAGGAACCCTTGTAACACTATTTTCAAGATAGTGGGTCACGTCTATTTGATATCATGTTTTGTCAGAGACTATTAGCTTATCGTAGGTAAATTACATGTTCAATTATTTAATTACTGCCCCATTTTTCTTTAATGGATATAGTTAAACGGTGTCTATTTCATACAATAGATAGAATAAGTCAAGTTCAATAAATATATAAATAACTTAAAACATCCAATACAAAAGTTAAAAAATGTGTGTTTCCTATTCTAGAACCTGTAGCAGCGGTGATAACCATTTTCTCTCTTTTTATTTTGCTACCTCAAACTAGATGCAGGTGTGTAAATCATCAGTGATGTTAAGCCCCCCTGGCTGTTTTGAATCCATTTCTAAAATAGATCTAGTTTCTAACTTGCGTAGTTGTTCCTCCCTGTTGCCTCCTCTTCTACTTGCAGGCACTGAATCCATAAGGAAATATTTTAGGTCCTCACTTTTTGAGTTATGCTAGTCCCTGAAGTGTCTTGCAACAGGGTATGCATTGTCCTGGTTGTTGATGGCTCGCATGTGCTGTATATGCACTTGTGGGCTTGGAGTTTTGTGCTCCAAATGTATTGTTAGCCGCACGGACACACCAGGACATAAACTACAAATTCCGTCCTGCAGGTTAGAAGTTTTTGGATCTTGTGCTTCTTGGGGCTGAAATGGGTTGTGTATGTTGTTGTATTAACCCCCTGTTGACATGCTTTGCATACTTTACACTTAAAAAAACCCTTTATGTGCTGTTAGCCAGCTGCAGCTTTCTATTATCTCTGGGCTTGTTTTGACCAGTTTGTCTCTCATCGATGGTGCCCTACTATGGGTGATTGAAATGTTGCTGGGTAGTGACGTTCCTATTATGGGGTCATCTAGCACCAAGGGGCAATTGCGCTTTAAAATATTGCATATTCCCTTGTGTTGTTTGCTAAATTCCTTGATTATCCTAAACTCTTGTTGTTTAGGTGGCATGGAAATGCCATGTTCTTCTGACTCAGTGGTTGTTTTTTTGTGTTTACCCTGAATCAAATCTGATCGTTCAATTGTCATAGATTTAACAATGGCACTTTCTATGGTTTTAGGTGAATAACCTCTTTGCAGGAACCTTCTCTTACTTTCCTCTTGAGCCTGTTTGAGAGTTACTGGATCACTGTTCACTCTTTTAAATCTCAGCATTTCCCCATAGGGGATGCTGTTCACTAAATGCCTTGGATGCGCACTGCTGGCATGTAGGATCGCATTGTCTGCTGTTTCCTTACGATAAAGCTTTGTTTCTATCCTGTTGTTTTTTTATATACACCTGCATATCTAGAAAGCTAACTAAATCTGCACTGACTGTGGCAGTAAAATGTAGGCTTAATGTGTTCTCATTGATAGTTTTGATGAACTCCTGCACTTCCTGTTGTGTGCCCTTCAATACTACAAAGAAATCATCGATATAGCGAAGCCATACCTTAATGTTATTCTGTAACTCTTCCTTGTATTTTACTTTGAGTACCAGCTCCTCCCAACAGCCCATGTGAAGACATGCATAACTGGGGGAGAAGCTGGCACCCATGGCTACACCTCTGGTTTGCTTGTAACGCATGTTATTAAACATAAATACATTATTGTCTAAACAGAAAGACACCATTTCAATTAACATTTGACTGTGTTGCATCTGTAGATCTGTTCTTTTAGACAAATAATGTTTAGGTGTGCGTTCAACCCATCACAGCGTTTTATGCTTGTAGAAAGCGAGGTCATATCAAGTGCTATTAACAGATAGTTGCTTTGCCAAGTGCAGTCATTCAGTTTGTTTAAAAAGTCATTGGTATCCCGCACATTTGATGGTAATGCTTGGACAAATCCTTGTAAAAAATAGTCAACATATTGAGATGTGTGTTCTAAAAATCCATTATGGGCTGATATAATTGGCCTTCCTGGTAGGTGTTGAGAATCTTTATGGATTTTTGGGATAAAATAGATTGATGGAGTTACTGGATGGTCGTTCTTTAAAAAATTGTACTCCTCATTGGTAAGTAGTTTTTTGGTTTTCCAAGTATTCAGTTTGACATTGTAATTTTTGTACATTTGCTTTAGTTCTGCCCCATTACATTTTATGTAGCATGATTGGTCACTTAGTTGTGATAATGCCTCCTTGATGTAATCTTTTTTTATCCCATATGACTGTATTGCCACCTTTGTCAGCATTTCTGATGTCGATAGAGCTTTCTTTTTCCAATCGGTCTATCAGCTTATGGTATATCATATTCCGTTGGTTGTATTTATTTTTGGACTTTTCAACTCTGTGATGTAGACATTTGAGATGGGCAACAATTTGTTCTTTAAAGATATCCATGGAGTCCCATTATAGGATTGAATGTAGATTTACCTCTAAATGTAGTCGGTCTAGTAGGTTCTATGCTTGTATCTGAACTTTTCACCATTGTTGTTCCTGAGCTGATGTTTTGGATGTCACTTCTGTGACCTTCAATCCATAAATCTTGTACATCCGATAACAATGACCTGTCACTGTCTGCTGAAGTAGTCGGATTTTGATATTCTTGATTTTGATCCTGTGTTTCTGCATTAGGAGTTTTTTCTTTATTTTTCAGCATGTGATATTCCCTAAGCTTCAATTACCTTATGCATCGATTTACGTCCATTCTGGTTTTAACATAGTTAAAATTGCTTTCCGGACAGTGAGACAGTCCTAAGCTCAATATTTGTTCCTCTGCTTTAGTAAGATTGATTTTTGCCAGGTTGATAGCGGTTTTGTTGTCATGGGTCGATGGTTGGGCTTCTAACGTTGTTTCCATCTCCCTGTCACTTGCCTTCTGGGTCTTGTAGTGTTGCCGCTTGGCCTTCCTCCTCTGCCTACATTTGTAGTTTCTGTTGCTGTTGTTTTGGCCTGCGGATTTCTTGGGCGTAGCGTTGCCCTGCGGTCCATGACTAAAAAAAGCAATTCTTCGCCTGGGGTCTTTTTGTTCTGAAGCGAGTTAGTGTTAGTATCCCTTAACTCAAATCCAAACCACTATCTGGAACTGAACTTAGATCCGAGTTGGACGTTTGTGCTGTTGGATCATGAATTTGTGAAGTACTCGGAGTTTGTTCATCACTTTTTTTATCCTTGATACTTTCTCTAAAAGATATGATGTGATGAGAGGTAAAAATCTGGCCCAGCTCATAGTGAAAATCTGAGAAAATGTGAGGTGAGCACCGATTTACCTGGGTGCCTGGACTTACCAATCTCAGGTACATTGCACCTTATGAACTTTTGGATTCCCCTTCTTTTGTGTATTTATACATATACACATAATCTTCTTCAGCATTCTCAGGGCGTTGAAGCAGTATTAAGCAACTGCATTTACTTGGGCAGCCGTGTCCAGTTTGTTGTCTGTAAGTATTCTGAGGTTTCTTTCTGGGAATTGGGGTAGGCCCTAGAGCCTTAGTCCACCAGATGGAGTCCTATAGCGAGACGTCTTTCCCAAATACCACCACTTCAGTCTTGTCCATGTTCTGTTTGAGGAACATGGACTTCATGCAGGTGTCCACTTTGGTCAAGCATGCGTTGAACTTGTTCCTGGTGTGGAGTGTTTTGTCCCAGAGGGACAGTAGCTTTTGCATGTCTTCTGTGTATGTGAGAATGTCTCTTTTGTGAGTCCATACAAAGTCTTCCAGTGGAGTCATGTATATGTTGAAGAGCATCAGGCTGAGGGAGGTGCTCAGCGGTACTCCATAAATGAGTTCCTGTGCTTCAGATGAATAGGCTGCCTGCCTCGTTCAGTGGTCAGATCAGACTGGGGTGTAGACCGTGAAGAAACCTATTGATAAATCTAAAATGATGAGGGCTGTGGTTCCCACCTGTCCCTCTGTTGCTGCATTGTGTCGGGAAGTCAAAGATTGTGATGTAGTTGGAGAGGCTTTTTTTATGGCTTTTTGCAGGACTTTGGCTGGGTAAGGAAGGAGGGCTATCGGCTGGTAGTTGGCAAGTTTGTTTGGGTCTTCTGAGGGCACCTGTTGGAGGGCGTTGGCGGCTGGATGTTTCCATGGTTCCAAAAATGTGGCTATTCTGATGAAGGTGTTTTGAGAATGGGGTGAAGACATTGCTGATGGATGTCACTACTTTGGCGAAGGCGTGAAGGGGGTAGAGGCCCTAGAGTGTATGGTCTTCATGACTGCTGTGGTTTCCTCCATGCTGAAGGTGTCCCATGTGGTTATTGGATTTTCTTTGTTTGTTACAGGGACACTTCTGGTGAGATTCAAAGGGTCTGATTGTGGGGCAAAGTTGCTGTATATGGTTCTGACCTTGCAGCAGAAGTTATAGAAGTTGTTACACAAGTCTTGACCTTTTAGTGGACTGCTCCCTTCCTTGTGCAGCTTCACCAAGTAGCTACTTCCCCTGACCTCCCTGTTGCTGCTGTCCATCTGACCCTCCGGTCAGTGGTTCAAGGCCCTTTTCCACCTGCAGGCACCCGCCTGTGCCTCATCCCTGGTGGTCTAGTGGTAGAGCATCTGCTCTGCTGCTGGGTTGTCCTCTGTCTCTCTTTTTTTGCCTATCTTTCTTGGGTTCTCTTTCTGTCCCTTTTTCCTTTTTCTTGCCGATCTCTGCTGCTGTAATCCCCGCAGCCCCAGCCCCCAGTGCCACTTTCCCGCTACCCACGTTTCCCACCTCCCAGCTGTCCAGCCCCCTGGCACACTAGTTAATGGTGGTCGCACAGCAGGCGCATTCAGTGGGCACGCCACTTGTGCACCAAAGGCAAGTCCGTCTGCGCCTGGACCGCACCCAGTGCCACGGACCCTGGTACTTGGACCTTCCATCAATACGACACCAGAACCCTCCTCGACCTTAGCACCGGACACCACGCCGCCTGCCACCTCACGTCACTGAAAGACACCCAATGACCTTTCTCCTGCTGAAACTGCAGCTGCACTCTCGCCCACCTCTGCATTTCAGCTTCACCTCCCGCCACCCGGCCGACCAACAGCACACCCGACTGGCTCAGTCTGTCCCGACCTCGCCTTCCTCAAGGAAACCTGGGAAAACCCTAGTTCTACCTGGACATTGCCACTGCCATCCCTGACTGCTCCAATATTACCTGCAATGACTGCATCGACCAGGAGGAGGTATTGCAAGTGTCCGCAAAAACACCCTCGCCTCACCACCCACTCGGACGGCCCAATGACAACCATAGAACTCCTTCACCTCCAGATCCAGAGAAACCCCAACACCACTCTCGGCGGCACACCACACTCATCTACAGACCTCCCGGCCCGAACCCGCTTTCACCGTCGCCATCGTCCACTTCATTGCACCCCAGGCTCTCGCATCCACTGACTACATCCTTCTTAGCAACCTCAACTTCCACCTGGACAACCCCAATGACCAGAACACCGCATTCCTCCTTGAAAACCTCAGCAGCGTAGGACTCAAGCAGCTAGTCACCACTCAACACACGCAGCAGGAAACACACTTAACCACCATCTTCTCCACCAGCAAAAACATCACCTACAGCCACACTACCAAACTCCTCTGGACTGACCACCACTACGTGCATTTTGCCTTCCCAAAACCCACTGTACACAATCGCCCTCACCGCCCCCACCTTAGCTGAAAGAAGGTCGCCGTTGAACATCTCACTGCTTTTCCTCAGCTGCACCACTCCAGCGACTTCCACTGACGCCAATACCTCAGCATGCAACCTCCACCGATGGATATCCAACTGCTCCGACACTCTGGTGCCCCTCAAGAAGGCACCCGGCAAGCAACACTCCAAGAAAACCAGTTGGTTCACCCCCACCCTCCACAAGTCCAGATGCACCTGTAGACAACTTGAGAAGACATGGAGAAAAAACGAAATCCTGGAAACCCACGCAACCTTCAATGACGCCATCACCCCCTTCTCCTCAAAACCGGCCTTCCAAGACAGAATCAAAGATAATGCACACAAAAGCAAAGAACTCTTCGCCATCGTCAAGGAGTTTGCCAGGCACAACAGCGAGACCACAGATGTCCCACCTTCCCAAGACCTCAGGGTGGTATCAACATGTCTTTTCACTTCTCCTTGGCTGGTTCTCCATTTTTGTTTCAATTGTTTGAAATGTTGTTTGGTCATTCTAAGGACGTCCATGTACCAGCTGGCTTGTGTTCTTGTTTTTGCTTTGTGGCTTCATCTGTGTGGGGCAGTCTGTGATTCACTTTTTGACATTTTTGATGTTACCTGCTATGTGGCCTGTGGTTTCTGGTATGTAGTGGAGGGCAGAGGGTCAATCCACTTCTGCTAGGTTGTTCCGGTGTTAGCGCGCTGGGTCTGTTGTGGGCGTTCTTCTATGTTGGTGGATGTTGACTGTGGGACTGATTATGGTGTGGTCGGTCAGGTGACGGGCTTGGCTGTGCTGATCATGATGTTGTTGAAGGATGTGAAGACAGAGTGTAGGATGTGTCTTACAGCGTCTGTTGGGTCCGTGGCATGCTGGATTAGTTCCAGGTTACTCAGCCTGTGTAGGAGTGTGGCTGATTTGGGTTCTGTCCGGTCTTCTAGATGGAAATTGAGGTCTTCCAGGAAGATTAATCTGTTGGAGTTGGGGACTAGTGGGGGCACTGAAGTCCGTAATGATGATTGTGAAATTGACTCGGGCCTGGGTGACAGTAGACCAGGGTTTCGCCCAGGGTGAAATTTGATGTGATTTGTATTTTAAAGTTGAGATGCTCCATTTGGTTTGTTCCAGCTTCTGTGGAGGTGTTGCAGCTGAAAGTGTCCTTAAAAATGATTGCAATTCCTCCTCTGAGCCTGTGTTAGCGGTCGTCTGGCGGGGATGACGATAGCGATGTCCAGTGTCCATGCTGCTGTCAGCCATGTTTTAGTGAGGAAAATTAGGTCTAGGGTGGCATTATGCAGCAGGTCCCAGATTGCAGTGGCGTGCTTGCTGAGCTAGATGGTGTTAAGGAGCATGCATGATATTGCAGCATGGGGGCTGTGTGTGGTGGGGGTGTTCCTGGTGGGCTTTGGAGCTGCTGGTGTGGTGGTACAGATGAAGTGGCAGGTGGATCAGGTGAATACTCCCTTCGTGTTGTGAGGTGTGGCATGCCAGCAGAGCAGAAAGCTTTGTCCGTGGTTCAGCACATATGAAGGATAGCAGTGGGTCAGTGGAGGACCACGATTCTTGCACTGTGCGCGCAACAGTTGCAGACGAGCTTGCTGCCACTAAGTAGGTCCTTGGAGGGGGAGGAGCAGAAGGGCTGGTGGGCTGGACTGAGGAGGAGCGCAGTCAGCAGGAAGGAGCATGAGGTGCGAGGATCAGATAAGGGGGAAGAGGAAGAGGGTGCAGAGGGGGGAAGTGGCCCACAAATACAGACAACCATTGGCATAGCCAATACGTCTCACCTTTAGGACCTTATAAGTGTTTAGCCATGCAACAGTTGTTGTTGCACCAAGGATATTGTGCTGCATAACTAACTACTTATAAGGTCCCAAAAGCGAGACCTATTGGTTATGCCAATGCTTGTTATTTCAGAGGAGCAGGGCGCATTTCTTCTCACTCGACAACGGCTGCGCTGCCTCAACGACAGGTCCTAAATGTCGGAATGCACAGCAGCACAATGAGGCGCTGTGTCCCCCCTCTCAAAGCAGCCAATGTGTTGCAGCCAAATGACCAGGTTTTATAGGGCTGAGTGACGAGAGGGTCGTGCTGCAGCCACCCCCGGTTACTAACGCGCCAATTACACGACTCACACCCTCATGACAAGTAATGCGCGCCCATGTTTTAAAACCGAGAGAAATCCTCAGAAAGTAAACGAAGATATTACCCTGCTAATTAGCTTGTTCTCATCTTAGCCTTCCAAGTTACCGCATCTAACAGAGAATCAACACAAGCATTGTCAAGCGCAACAGGTCTAGCCTTGCAAGCCTGCTCTTATTTATTTTTTTGCTAGCAAATGCAACAGACAATTTTACAATTTTAAAAGTGAAAATGGTAAAATTGCCAGTTGGTTTGCTACAGGACCCTCACAGAACAAATAAAATAGAAATGAAAGGCATATTGGCCCATCAAGCCCAAGTGCACGCTGTCATTCTCAGTGTACAACAGACAATGGATGACAAGTGGGAGACCTATTACCCCACGGTGTATGCTACGGTAAGCGGAAGCAAAACGTGAGTAACAATGTAACAGGCCAATGCATGAAGAGGGCAGACCCAAAGACTGTATGGATTTACATATGTATGTATAAGGGTTTTTAAATAACACGAAAGCCGTTTCTAAGCCAGATCTAAAAATGTGTTGTGTGCAAGGACAGCAATATAGAGAGGCTGTGGGTTCATGGCTTTGTACTCCACTTGTATCTATCACCGTCACTTATAAGAATGTGTAGCTAAAGGCACCAGATGCCAGGGTGGCATTCTACTGTTCACCAACTTGGGACACAAAACAAAGCCTGGCCCTTCAGTTATTACATACGACAGTGTGGAACTCAAAATTATAATACTGATTTAAGAAGTCTGCATTTGCTCTAACTGAAAGGAACTCTGGAATCTTTAGAACCCATGTTTAATATGTTTACTTCTGTGAAATCAAGCAACCTGTTGCAAGTCCTGGTAGGAAGACGCTAAAATGCAGAAAATGCGCATAGATCTGAGAAGGCTGTGAAGTGAATGTGGTTCCAGCTCCTTTCTCTGCAAACATAGTGCAGCCGAGAAAAAGTACACATCATACAATCAAAGTTAAATAATATAAATAAGCACTTTTCGGTGTTCGGTGCATCAAATGCACTCAGCACAGGTTATGTGATGCAACCGATCCTGTTTAGGAAAAAAGTGTGGGCCCAGGCCGACATCTTGTGTTTTTATTTTTTTTAAAGAAATCTCTGCATTCTACAGGTTTGAAAATGCTGTTTTAATGTTACTGCCGTACCAGTTACAGCAAAGAGCGCATTGCATTTGACTGACGGAAATCTGCCTTTGTGTCCACATAAAAACATGCAGAGTATGGAACAAGCACGTCCTAACCAACTTCGAAAAGGACGTTTAAGACCAGGGCCTGTGGGTAGACTACAAGGGGAGGAGTCTGGTTCCACAAAAATGTACCAGAGACACCTGAAGGAGTTTCAAAGAACTCGTTTTGAATACCTGACTGAAGAAGGCGGTGCATACTTTGCACTGCTCCAAAAATTTGATTATATATCTGGGAAGTAAAATAAGATCTTCTTACACAAGCAGGCAGCGTTACTCGTTGAAGGCTCAAAAATGTAAATTCAAAGGACAGCACAGCAGTTTCAGAATTAGTTACAGATTAATGAGCCAGACGGTCGCATCCTACAACGAGGGGTGCCCGCTTAGACTGGTCACGCTTCATGCAGCAGCTACGACCTGGCTTCCTTTATAAAGCATTAGCGTATTAATATGTAAAGTAAAATACACCACATGGACTTGTGGAACCGAGGTCATCGCTAGGTGCCTTATGTAGTAAGACAAATCTCAAGGAACTGTTACTTTTACTCAAAAAAAGTTGCATATAAAGAGTAGTGAATTAAAACTATGGGACATATTATCAAGACAGGCGATAAAATTATCGCCGCTTTAGCGGCAGAAAACTGCTGCTAAAACGTCGATAATGGGCTTGATAATATGCTCTATGGAATTCCAATTGAAGCTCAGGTTAGATGTCCTTCACATAAGGAAAATGGGCTGCATTAAAAAAAACTTCTTTGTTTTAAAGCAGTCCCAGACATGAAGGTCTGCTGAACCCAGCAGCCCACCATTCCTGAGAGGGACAGCCATTCCCAATGGGGTCGCAAATTCTGAGTTGCTCAATAATATTCATGAGACTCGCTTTTTGCGACCCCATTGGGAATCTCTAACAGTGTCTCCGACACTGTTGTACATTTGCGACTTCACAATTTTTCACAATTTGCCAGTTGTAAAAGCAAATGGTAGTACATCTGGCCCTAAGGGTGCACGAAATTTGCTATAATTCGCTTTCACATAATGACATGAAATTTCAAGAAAGTTGCGCAAAATTCAATCCGATATTTATTGCTAAATTTTAGCATGAAATTCATCCTCATTAATTTTTGACACTAAAATGCATTTCGTGCTAAAAAAAAAGTGCAAAATATGGCACTATGAACAACTGCCACTAACATGCTGTTGTTCCCTAGCATATGTGGTCAATTTTAAGTGCGCATGGCAATTTGTAATACATTTTTACTGTAAATTGTGCATAGTTATACAATCTGGCGTAGCAGCATAATTTTAGGAATTTTGGGCAGCAAGAGTAAAGCAAAATGCCCCAAATTATGTGAATTATGCCAGCCTAGTTTAAAATTCATTGAGACCTAGAAGAAATTCACCTATGCCCTGTAATTGACCGATGAACTGTTTGATTGAAAAACAGTGTTATGCAGTATTAGAGGTTTTCAAAAGATTATTGTAAAATAAAGATTTAAACTTTTCCAATTGTATATATAGATTGCCTTTTCTAGCTTCTCACACTATGATGGTACAATTGTTCATTCAAACAAAATGTAATCTTAATCTATAATCGTACCACCTCATTTTGACGGCTAATGGGACTTGGAGGCCTAACCGATTATCAAACACACCAAAGTTAGGATAAAGTAATCTATTTATGCCTCATTGGAAAATGTAGCAGACACGCAGTCCTTTGCTTCTAATAGAAGGTTTTCAAATAATATGATTATTTTTCCTTAACAGCAAAGAAGACATGTCACCTCCACATTGGTACCTCTGGAGCCTTGGTTTACTACCGCTCTTGTAACAAATAAGGAACTCTCACCCACTTTCTTTCCTCTTCGAAGCTCTGATGAAACATTTTTGAGCGCCTTTCTAGTCTCAAGTCAAATCTTCTTTCCCAGTTGGATCCTCCACTAACTTTGGTTATAAAATAATATGCCTCTCTTTTGGGCTCACCCACTACCAATCTCATTAACCCTTCTACCAACACAGGCATGGCCCACCCTCCATGGAAGGAAGACTACATTACTTTCCTTCCTTAAAAAAAAAAAGCTTCTTTGAAGACATCTATCTTGCCTGAACAATCAGGTCTTCAGCCCAGACGTGACATTTAAACTGCACTGATGGGTTTGGGATGATAAGCTTAGATTTTTTAAATGAGAGACCAGCTGCCTGCGGGTCATGTTGGACCACTCTACGGTCTTTACCACCGTAGAATAGAACATGATACTTACTCGGAAGTCTTCGATGTCAAAGGCTGATTCTGCCCCTTTCAGATGGTCTGGCTCATTCTTGGAGGGGAGACCACAACAAATGTAGGTAGGTTTATTTCTCACCTTGCCCATATCACTTGTGTGGTACCTCAGAAGTCACGTTAATCACCCCTGCTCTATCTACATTGTACCTTTCAACATAGGGCGTCAGATGACATGCAACTTTATGTCAGAAGTAGCTGGCCAGATGAGGATAACCACGATTGGATGAGGGAGAACTTTCTTCAACTTAACAAAGGTAAAGCTTATCTTGTCTTCTTTAGTCAAAAGAAAAAACTCATCTTCCCCCTTGCATGTTTAAAACGTAATGCCTGTTCCTAAAATAAAAAATCCTGGCTTTATTTCACGCCATTATGACACTGGAATGGCAGCTTTAAGTAGTCGCAGGTAACTCTTTCTAGGAGCTCTCTACATTAGAGAAGGTCCTGCCATGTTGCTCTTTGCAGGCCAAGGATGTTGTAGCAGAGGCGGCCGGATTATGTTAATGCCCTATATGTAAGTCTCCCCAATATCTGTCACCACAGACTGCGAATGGTGCAAAATGCCGGAGCCAGATTGATCTTTGGCCAATAAGGCCCCTGCACTGGCTTCCAGCCAAGGCCCAGATAACATTTAAGATCGCCAGTCTTAGTTTTAGCTGTCTACAAGGCTTACCTAACTAATAATATCTCACCTTATCTCCTCTATGGGCCTCTGTGGTGTCTAGGATATTTTCATCTGCAATCCTAAGCTTCTCGAACAAGCAGCAATCTTTTGGAACAATCTCCCGGCTGATGATTGGACGTGCACTAGTTATGTAGGCTCCTCCACCATGGCGGAGGCGGTCGCCCAACTGCTTTTGAGCAGTGTAAAGGAAAGGAAATCTAAAATGATAATAACTTTGAGTTATCATTTTATGTTTCCTTTGTGGGCGGGCGGGGCTGCTCTGCTCATGGAGCAGGGCAGGGGAGGAGTGGATTGCCCACTCCTAAATACGCTATGACTGGTCAGCTCTCTCTGGCCGCCCAAACCAGTCATGCGCACTTTCCCCATTCTCCCATGCAGGCTGCATTACAGCATGCATGGAGAACAAGCCCAGGCCCCCATTCCCCGGTGGAGCGTCGGACCAGGATGCATTGCAGTGTTGTGTTGCAGTGTTGTGATTCGTCAGGGTAGCCTGGCTGTTCTTCCTGGTTTCCTGTCCCACAAGGAGAGCAGGAGCAAGGAGCAGAGACGCGGGACCTGGAGGGAACCTCACACCCCGTGCACCCCCTCATCCCTCCCACACCCGCCTCACCACCTACGAGCCATGCCGGCTGCCACTGCCGCTCAAACCATATCTGTTCTAATGCAATCTAAGGTCTCCAGTGTCTAGAGGCCCTCTGGACAATGAGAGCACTTTAGAAAAGGTTATCGACAGAGGGACAGCATGGAGTGGAATGGAGTGGAGTGGAGTGGAGTGCTGTGGAAGGGAGTAGAGTGTCATAGAGTGGAAGGGCATAGAGTGAAGTGGAGATGAGTGGCATAGAGTGGAGTTGAATGTCAGAGTGGAGAAAAGTGTCATGGAGAAGAGTGATGTACATTGGGTTGGAATAAAGTATTGTGGGTTGGTTTAGAGCAGAGTCGAGTGGTACAGAACTTGTTGCGCAGAGTGGAGTACAGTGTTGTAGAGTAGAGTGGCATAGAGCGGTGTAGATTGTTGAAGAGTTGAATGGCATAGAGTGGATTAGCGTAGGAGATTGAAATGGCATAGAGTGGAGTAGAGTGTTGTAGAGTTGAGCGGCGTAGAGTAGGGTGGCATGGAGTAGAGTTGTGAAGTAGAGCTGAGTAGTGCGTTGTTGAATAGGGTGGAGTAAAGTGGCATGGAGTGGCACAGAGGAAGTTGTGTAGGGCATCGTGGAGTAGAGTGTCATTAAGTGAAGTACAGTTTACTGGAGTGGAATATCTTAGAGTGGAGTGTCATAGAGTAAAGTAGAGTAGCCTAGAGCGAAGAGGGGTAAAAAACTGTGGTGCAAAGGAGATTGGCAGAGAGTACCTTGGTTTTGAGTAACGTGGTGTAGAGTGCAATGGCATAGAGTGCAGTGACATAGAGTAGAGTGGCATAGAGTGCAGTGGCGTAGAGTGGTGAGGAGTAGATTGCAGTGGTGTAGAGTGCAGCGGCATAGAATAGATTGTTTCAGAGTAGAGTGGAGTGGTGCAGGGTAGTGTAAAGTGGTGCAAGGCAGAGTGCAGAGGTGTAGAGTAGAGTGCATTGGTGTAGAGTAGAATGGCATAGAGTGAAGTGGCATGGATTGCATTGGTGCAGAATAGATTAGAGTTTCGTGTAGTGATGCAGAGTGTAGTAACGTAGAGTGTGGTGGTGTAGAGTACATTGGCGTTGAATGCAGTAGAGTGACATTGAGTTGAGTGGTGCAGAGTAGAGTTCAGTGGCATAGAGTGCATTGACGCAGAGTAAAATGGGGCAGAGTAGAGTGGTGCAGAGAGCAGTGGTATATAGTACAGTGGTGCAGAGTAGAATAGAGTGGTGTAGAGTGCAGTGACGTAGACTGCAATGACGTAGAGCACAATGGTGTAGAGTGGCATAGCGTGCAATGGCGTACAGTGCAGTGGTGCAGACTAGAGTGACGAGTTCAGTGGCAGAGATTGCAGTGTTGCAGAGTATAGTCTTGTAGAGGGCAGTGGCATAGAGTAAAGTGGTGCAGAGTTGAGTGGTGCAGAGAGCACTGGCATAGTATATAGAGGTGTAGAGTAGACTAGAGTGGCGTAGAGTACAGTGACGTAGAGCGCAAATAGTAGCTGGCATAGAATTCAGTAACATAGAGTACATTGGTTTTAAGTAAAGTGGCATTGAGTGAATTGACGTAAAGTGCAGTGGTTTAGAGTAGAGTGGCATGGAATGCAGTGGCATAGAGTAGAGTGGTGTATAGTAGAATGGCATAGAGTGGTGCAACATAGAGTTAAGTGGCCTAGAGTGGAGTGGCACAGAGTGGAGTGGCACAGAGTGGAGTAGAGTGCAGTGGCATAGAGTGCAATGGTATAGAGTAGAGTGTTTCAGAGTAGAGTGAAGTGGTGTAAAGTAGTACCATAGAGTGCAATATTACAGAGAAGAGTGGCATAGAGTGGAATGGGGTAGAGAACAGTGGTGCATGGAAGAGTAGAACAGAGTGTAATGGTGAAGAGTGCAGTGGTGGATAGTAGAGTGGCGCAGAGTAGAGGAGAGCGGCGAAGAGTATATTGGTTTTGAGTAAAATAATGTAGAGTGCATTGGCGTTGAGTGCAGTGGTGTAGAGTAGTGCAATAGAATAGTGTCGCGTGGAGTGGTGTAGGGTAGATTGAAGCGGCGTAGAATGGAGTGGCAAAGAGTGGAATCGCGCAGAGTAGAATAGAGTCATATAGAGTGCAGTGGTGTAGAGTAGATTGTTCCAGACTAGAGTGCAGTGTCATAGAGTGCAGTTTCATAGAGCGCAGTGGTGTAGCATAGATTAGAGTGTCTTAGAGTGTATTGGCATAGAGTGCAGTGGTGTAGAGTGGAGCGATGCAGAGTAGAGTGGTGCAGAGCAGTGATTCTTAACCTGTGGTCCTCTGACCCCTGTGGCTCCCCGACACCTGCTCAGAGGGTTCTCAGCTATTTTGCAAATTAAATAAAAGTAGTACCTACATTAAAAAAAGGAAACTTGAAAACTGAACACTTTAAAACGCTCTCAAAGCAGTTGAAGCACGGGTATGGGCTGCCAAAAACAGAGGATGCATTGGGAGCAAAAAAGTCAAAGTGATGTGCTAGAGTCTAGCGTACCGCTTCACCTTTTAGAAATAAAGCTTACATTTTGAAAGGCTCTAACCTTCGCATTAAAATACAAAAAAATATTTTTGCATATTTTATTTGTGAATTAAATACACTGTTTCCTAATTTGTGTATTTGTTTGATGTAATATGTTTCTACATTTTATAAGTATTTAGTTTCAATAGTGCAGTGATCTAGAGTACAATGGTGTAGAGTGCAGTGGCATATAGTGCAGTAGTGTATAGTGTTGCAGAGTAGAGTATAGTGTCGTAGAGTGCAATGGTGCAGAGTAGATTGGCGTAGAGTTAATTGGATTTGAGTACAGTGGTGTAGAATGCATTGGCGTGGAGTGGAGTGGTGCTGAGTGCAATGGGGCTGAGTGCAGGGGCATGGAGTGCAGGGGCATGGAGTGCAGGAGCATGGAGTGCACGGGCATGGAGTGGAGGGGCATAGAGTGCAGTGGCATAGAGTAGATTGTTTCAGAGTAGAGTTTAACGGTGCACAGTAGAGTACAGTGGCATTGAGTGGCATGGAGTGCAGAGTAGAGTGGCGTACAGTGGTTTGGCATAAAGTGCACGGGCGTAGAGTGAAGTGGTACAGAGGAGAGGGCATTGGCGTAGACTGCAGTGGCATAGAATGCAATATTGCAGAGTAGAGTGCCATAGAGTGGAGTGGCGCAGAGTGGAGTGGTGTAGGCTGCAGTGGCAAAGAGTGCAGTGTTGCATAGTAGAGTGGTATGGAGTAGAGTGCATTGACATAAAGTAGAGTGGTGAGGCATAGAGTTAAGTGGCATAGAGTGGAGAGGTGCAGAGTAGAGTGCAGTGACACAGTGTGGAGTGACATGGAGTGTAGTGGTGGAGTGTGGAGAGGTGCTGAGTAGACTGCAGTGGTGTGGAGTGTTGCATAGTAGAGTGGATTTGGGTAAAGTAAAGTATGCAAGGTGGGGTAGCATACTGACATTACAGACAACACATCTTCAATTGAAATGACCAATACATTTGCACAGACTGATACAACTATGGAAATGTCATCACCTAGGGTATTGATTTGATTTGTTTGTATTAAAACATTTGTTAGCACCACACTTCAGAATTACAAAATATGTGCTTCATTTGTGCTTTTCTATCCTGATATATTCTGAAATATCTTAAAAGTTCATTTACAGACATTTACGTTTTTTTGTCTACTAAAAAAAATAACATTGTACATCCTTCCTCATGCACCCCACCAGCAGCCAGCATGATTGTCATATAAATCCTCTCACTTTGAAGTCAGAGAGAGAAAAGTAAACACCAAGCTCCCTAGAAGACAGAGCCGGACATTTGACCTCCGTCTTTGAATGCACAGCATATGGGACAAGATGAGAACAAGATTTAAGGGCCTGTTTACAGAGATGAAGTACTGGTGGAAGAATAAATTAAATAGGGTTTGGGCAAAGGAAGTGATGAAATCAAGCTGGACAGCCTAAAACAAATCGAGACACAAATAGTAAGCAAGCAAATGTGAGTTACAACCCACAAAGCCAAAGGCCAGCAATGGGCAGAATGCATTCCTAGGATAGCTTTCCAAATATCTCCATGATGTTGTTAGCAAACCTAGACTTCGGCCTAAAAATAGGCACACCAGACTATAAAGCAGGCCCATAAACAGCCAAAACAAACGTCTTCTGTCGCCAGCAGTTTGCACTGTATGTCATACCAACTCTGGATGGAAGCAGGACAGAATGGGTCCATCAGCACCAGGGCATTCTTTTTGTACTAAGGGGAGCAACTTTAAAGTATGTCTACCTAAAGGCTTTGTCAAAACATACTATGCTGCATACAAATAGTTTAAAAGGCACCCTTAATTCTTAGTGCCATCTCTCTTTGTTTCTTACATTTTTTTTATTTCTAGCCACAAAACTACACTTTTTTTCTTTTAATTTGGCTAGTTCTAGCTCTATTACTAAAAAGTGGCAATTGTTGGTTTGCCTTCCTGTGCGACCCAAAATATACCCCACAAAAAGAAAAAAGAAATACATTAAAAGTACCTTGCTGCATTCGTATAGAGCCTACATTATTAACTAAATCACCTCTAGGCAATAGCCCTGTAGGGATCAGGAAAGGTGATGTATGAGAGGCATTTGAGTTTCGTGTCTTAAATGTAAGTGCCAGCCACAAAAGGGATCAGAAGAGTTTAAAATATCATATTGGTTGGCTCTGGGATTGTGTGACATCTTAATGCGTGATCTGAGGAAACATAATAAATGCCACCTTTGACAAGCGCTCATCTTTCACCAAGCCCTGGGGGGGGGCATCGAGGAGATTAAGGGGGATATGTACAATGAAGTGGCAGAGCCTGAGAGCTTGTCGTTAGCCTCATTGGCTTAAGGACACGCTCACCCACTTCGGAAATGCAAGGCTGCACCATATTTACAAGAATGTGGTACAGCCTTGTGTTGCCCCCTGCGATGACGCTAAGTTTAACAACTTAGCGCCAACGCAGGCACCCTTGCACCAGAATGCAAGGGTGTCTGTGTGCAGGGGAGGATTGTTTATGTGTAGGAAGGTGTCCCTTTGTGCACATAAACAATCCTAAAATTGCATTTTGTAACTTTAATGTTTGCTGCTGCGTGCAGCACACATGAAAGTTACAAAATGGCATTTTTTTTAAAGGTTTATTTTGTGTACAGAAAGGGAACTTCCTGTAAATGAACAAACCATGGCATTTTGCTTTCTCCATGTGTGCTGCAGAAGGCAGCACACATGGAAAAAGCAAAAACGAGGAGAAATAATGCATTTCTCCTCGTTTCCGCAACTTAAGACCAGGGTCTTCGTTTAAACAGGCTTTTTCCTACGAGGTGCTGTCATCACCTGCTGAACTCCTTCTCTCTCACCTTCCTTCCTCTTTCAGATTGTGTCATCATGAATGAAATAGTGAAAATGACTACTGTTACTTTTGATGCTAACTAAAACCAGTTGGTGTTGTACTGATGACCGATGGAGGCATATACCCCTGTTCATAAATTATGAGGTAACAGCAACATTATAACTAACACAAATAAAATGGGAACTTAGCTGCTTCACGAAATAAAAGTCACCTACTTAGCATGCATGCGGCATGTTATCACTACTGATACATTTTTACACACTGTATAGTTATGATCCGCATGCCTATATCACAAGTCGCCTACAACTGTCTTCAGAATATAATTTTGCCTATACTAATGACAGATGGATTCATATTTGTGAACCCTCTGTGGTTGTGTTACTGGCACAACCTCACTTTACCAACCGGGTAACCGCTTCACCTTTCTCTTCCTCCACACTTTCGTATCTGCGTTCCCTTCTAATAATGTCTCCCTTACCCACCTTCCCCCCCCTTTTTTCAGTTCACGACTATACTTCAATTTCTCTCTCGCCCCCCTTGCTTAACACTCTGCGTCGTCACTGTAGATCACATCTTGAGTGCGCATAACTTCGCCTTGTCTATTCCATGCCTACAACTTCTACACTGTTCACTGGGAGGTTTGCTCACAAACAGCCCTGGCAATGACACCGACTAATAGTGCACAGTTACCATCTCTTTCAGCCTTGAGAAAGCCCAGGTCCAAATGACCGTGATGGGCGAAACACGTGTCGGAGGGGTCTACACTCAAAATCATCCCACACAGTTCTATTTTTGAGGCTGGAAAGGTCCAGTACCTCAAGTGTACCCCTTCACACTGATCAAAACTGATACTGGGCAATACTATCCGGGACTGGGATCCCTGGACCTTTTAAACTGGTGGTGGCCACACATGGAAAAAGCAAAAACGAGGAGAAATAATGCGTTTCTCCTTGTTTCCCCAACTTAAGACCAGGGTTTTTCCTGGTCTTAATTTTGGTGCTGCCTCCTATGTACGCCACCCTTATACATAGGGGGCAGCGTCAAATACAGTGGGTGTTGCGGTGGAACGGCCACCCCAAAAAAAAAACACTGCATGCCCCTTTTATGCTAACCATAGCGTGAAAGGGGGCCTTTTGTACAAGGTGTTAAGCCATGTTAAGTAGCTTAAGGCTGCTTTGTAAATAAGGCGCAGCCCCTTTCGCCACCATAATGTCCGTAAAAGTGACGTTGTGGTGGCGATAGGGGCTTGTACATATGCCCCTAAGTGAGCTATTGCGGAGAGTCACATGATGCTGAGATGAGCCGCTGCTGGAGATTGAACCATTGTTCATTGACAGACAGTTGTGGGATAAGAACCAGAACATGGTGATTGTGGCAGCAACCACAAATCTCCCTAAAATTAGCAAACTTTTCTCGTTAAAACATAATCTAATTTGCATCACTAAATTTCATTTACAAATATATATTTGCAAAGGAAATATCTAAATGATATGTAGACATCACCAGCAGTCGGTCAAAAAAGAGTAAAATTGCTCTCAGAAATAAATGAAACTGGGGACGTGGTTTCCACGCCGCTTCAAGATGGCGGAGGCGCGCAGAGCTCTGACAGAATGGTGAGCCTAATTAATTCTGGAGTCCACCAGGCACTCGCTGACGAGCGAAAATGCATGGGGGTCTCTTCCTTTTGACTTGGTGAGTCACTGGAGTGCCGCCGCTTCACCCCCTATAGAGTTTTTCGGGCCAATTGGGCCCGGGAGATTTCTCCTCAGAATAGAGGTTGCGTACACCATTTTGAATGGCGGGCCCGTTTCATTTTTACTTTTTGCCTTGAAATGCCCTAATTGCTCGGCACATGTGCCGCAATGAGCCTGTTAACATTTTTCTACCAAACTGGGTGCTCCAACTCTTCTTCTCAGCCCAGTTATAAGCTTTAAAGAGACCCTGCCCAGCAAGTCGTATTCCACCATTTGCTGAGAGATGCGTATTTAAAACTTTGATTCTTTGAATCATTTTCATCGATATTTTGACACTATTTTTAAGAATTAATGTAAGCAGTTTTGGATACCTACATAGTATTTGAAGGGGAGGTTGCTTTATTCTCTTTCCTAACTGCTTGGACCTTCAAATTTTGTGGTTTGAATTTCCTTCATTGCTAGATTGAGTTTTTACCTCACCACACCCTCAATATATATATAGTGTCTCTTATAAGTTCCGCTTCCCTTGTATGGGGAGATTAAGAAATCTACAGCTCTCAACTCCCAAGCGTGTCACTTATTCAGACTCTGACTCTTACCACAACGATATGGAGGACACCCCTCATCAAAAACCTGAATCTTTATCAAGTGCTATTTCAAAACTGCACCTGTCAACAAAAACACCTGTGAGCTCCACCAAACGAAAGAAAGATCCTCCCTGCCCTGTGAATGTTTCCTCAGTTTCTATGGATCTGCTCCTTGAGGAAAAGTGTGCATTAAAGCCTTACATGGCAGAAACTACCAAGACTTTACAATTTTTAGACACTAAATAGTCTTCGTTGGACTCACGAGTTCTCATTGTGGAACAATGCACGGAATCTCTACAGTGTACATGCTCTCGTATTCCCCTTCTGGAATAAGAAATAGCCCTCCTCAAGAAACACACTGAGGATTTGGAAAACTGGAATCGCAGGAATAACCTACGTATTGATGGTCTTCCTGAAAATATAGAGGGCTCTAATCCGACAGTTTATTTACAGTCTTTTCTACCTAAGGTTCTGGGCATGTCGACCTCAATTTGTGTCAACATTCAAAGAGCTCACAGGCTTGGTTCCAGAAATTCATCAAAACCCTGTGGTATCATCCTGTATTTCTTACACTTTACAGACTTGTTACAAGTCATGTCGACGCTCAAACTCAAAAAACAAATCTCCTGGGAGGGTCATTGTCTGTTCTTTTCACAAGATGTTGCTAAAGTTACTGCAGAGCGTCGAAAACAATTCCTTGAACTTCGTCCTCAATTAAGAGCCATAAATGCTAGATATGGATTAATCCATCCATGCCTTTTTAAGCTCACTTATAAGGAAAAGACTACTACCTATGAAGCTCCAGCAGCTCTGAAAGCTTTTCTTCAACAAGTTGGAGCAGTTGTCATGGACACTACGATACCTAATTCATTGATATCTAGTTACTCTTGTTATATATGTTACATTTGTGTAATTTTCTGTTTGGTGTTATGATCTAGTTAATCCTTATGTTACTCGCTTTCTCATGATATTGTCTCTTTCATCTTTATTTACATGTGTTTCTCTCACTCTCCGATCCTCATATGGTCTCCTCAATTTCTTGCTGTCATTATTCATTCCAAGGCTGCCTTGTTGTCCGATGGGGCTCGGATGTTGTCTTCCTCATCGCCTGGTGTCGCCTACCCCCCTTTCATCTTTGTGTGTTGGAGGTATGTTTTTCAGTCATCATTTGTATGACTTGTACTGTCTTTTTGTATTTTGTTATGTTCTTCCTTCTTTACTATTTCCTTTTGCCATTACTTTTTTCCTTTTTCCTCACACTATAACTTACTCTAATGATTCTTCTCTCCCTTCTTTCCAATTCAAACAAAAGTCTTATCTCTTTACTCCTACTCTTTCACTTGTACTCAATTCTAAGACTAGTTTTACCACTGTAAACTTAATGACTGTCTATGGTATTACTTTCTGGTTACATTTCAAGTTACTACATGGAATATGAAAGGGTTAGTTAATCCCATTAAAAGACAACGGGTGTTAACTGATTTATCCAAATTGAAAACTGACATTGCTTTACTTCAAGAGTCACATCTTTCTGAAGCTGAAGCATCCAAATGAAAGAATGCTGGGTAGGCCAGGTGTTTTCTTCTCCGGCCTTAGGTAAGAAAAATGGTGTTCTGATTGTATGTCATAAAAAATTTCAAGTATCAGTTGTTCATCAAGAATTTGACTCTGAGGGCCGTTGGGTTAGCCATTAGTTATTTTTAATGTACATGGCCCAGTCTCTGTTGATAAGGTATTCTGGACAACTATATCAGACAAACTACTTTTATACGATGATGATTATATTATATTTGGTGGTGACTGCAATCAAGTTTTTGACCCTATAATAGATAGACATTCATCAGTTAAATTTGTACATACTAAAATGCATTCACAGTTCACCTCCACCATACAACGCACATCACTAATTAACATTTGGAGACTCTGCCACCCGGACCTTAGGGAGTATAGTTTTTACTTAGCCCCTCTCTAATCACAATCCCATATTGATTACCTCTTTTTAAGTAAATCCTTGGCTCATCATGTCCTTCACTCTGAAATAGGGTATATTCTAATATCAGATCACGTCCCAGTCTTTGTTGATTTTGATCTGATACCATTTGCTCCATCTACAGGTAGGTGGCGTTTTAATAATTCTTTAATCTTGGACCCTAAATTCTCTGAATAATTTAGATATTTTGCTTCTGAATTCTTTTCCATTAATTCACCAACAGTTTCCTCCCCTGTTATGATTTAGGATTCTTTGAAAGCAGCCTCTAGGGGTTTCATAATTAATTTTGTTTCACAAAAGAAAAAATCCTTTGAAATACAATCTACTCAATTACTTAATAAAATTAAACAATTAGAATATACTTATTATCATTCCAACAATGATGCTTCCTTGAAAGACCTTATTGATGCCAAATTAACTTTTAATAGATTATCCACGGAGGCCGCCTCCTCTTATTTATTGAAATGCAGCGCTCACTACTATGGAGGTCAAAATAAGATGGGGAAGTTGCTAGCTAACTATTTAAAAATATGGAGAGAAAGAACCAGAATAGAATCCTTGCAGAGCAATGCTGGTTCTCCACTTAGTAAAGACAATGACATTTTAAATTAATTTGTTTCTTTTTATAAAAATGTGTATACTCCAGAAACACAACCAGATCAATCAGATTTATCCTCTTATTTTTAATCTATTAATTCTCCGCCCTCACAACATATTGATTTTGACTAGCTGGAAATCAATATTACCTTAGCGGAAATTACCCATGCAATCTTGGTTTTACGACGAGGTAAGGTCCCCGGACCTGACGGGTTCACTCTTGAGTTCTACGAACACTTCGCTAATCTCCTTCTTCCAAATCTTTTACTTTTATTTAATTATTCAATTCAAATGGTTCTTTTCAAGGCTCTTTTCAAGAAGCCATGATATGTTTAATCCGAAAAGATAATAAGGACCCTTCTCTCTGTAAAAAATTATCGTCCCATTTCCCTAGTCAATACAGATTATAAAATCTTCACCAAATTACTAGCACTATGCATTGACCCTATTCTATCTGACCTTATCGGACCTGAACAATCTGGCTTTATTAAGAGTCGGTTAGCTTCACACAATTCCAGAGTCTTTTTCAACATTCTTAGCAAGGCTTCTTCATTAGATTATCCTATAGCGGCCATAGCTTTAGATGCTGAGAAAGCTTTTGATATGATTGGGTGGGATTTTATGTTTCATGCTTTAAAATGGCTAGGTTTTCCTCCCAAACTGATATCTTTAATCTCTTCATTATACTAGAGTCCTAGAGCCTCTATCTTCATTAATGGTAAAATTTCAGATTATTTTTCTCTTCTTAGGGGAGTAAGACAAGGATGTCCCTTATCACCATTATTATTTGTAATAGTGCTGGAGCCGTTTTTAACATAAAATAATACAGGATGCTCATTTCTCTGGTTTCCATTTTGGTTCACGTCAGGTTAAAATGTCTTGTTTACGCAGATGATATCCTTTTATATTGTTCCAATCCTGATACTTCTCTCCCTCCTTTTCTCCAGCAAGTTGATATTTTTTCTCAACTATCGGGCTATCTACTTAATACGGATATGTGTGAAGTTCTGCCTCTAAATGTTCTATGTCTTAAACATTATTTTACTCACACTGGTTTTTCCTGGCAAATCTCAAAACTAAAATACTTGGGCTTGTGGTTCTCCCCGACTATCCCGGAGACTTTAAAGTAAAATTTTGCCAATATATCAAAATGCTAAATGATAATATTACACGCTGGCATCCTCTTTTCCTCTCCTGGTGGGGACGATTGGATTCCATTAAAATGATGCTCACCCCTCTGTTTTTATACATTATCTCTATGATCCTATTGCAAATTCCCAGCTATTATTTTAAAAGAATTGATTCACTTTTTAATACATTTCTTTGGAAGAATAAACCTCCTCAAATAGCCTTGTCTTCATTGAAAAAAGACAAATCTAATGGTGGCCTTAAATTTCCTGACGTCAAAACCTATCACTCTGCATTTTCTCTAAAACAGGGCTACCCGTTGGCTCCCTTCTGAACCATTTAGGCATCCCCCGGTTTGGATAAATATAGAGAAATCTCTAATTTTCCCTTTTGACTTTCAGGAAATCCTTGCCTTCTCGAATAATGTCTCTTTTTTACACTCTCCTATACTTTCGCATACTTATAAGCTCTTAATTCCTCTTTTACTATCCTCTTATCCTTCCGTCACCTCTCTTCATCAGCAGCCCATTTGGCACAATAAATCAATATATATCAAGAATCGTACCATTTATTGGAAATCTTGGAGATCTAAAGGCTTGCTCTGGATATCTCAACTTTTGGTTAATGACCATCCCGTATCCTTTTCTGATCTTCAATCAAAATTTTCATTGCCTACCACTTTCAAATCACAATGCAACCTTCTACTGCCTTCTCTTAATCAATATCTTCTCTCGCTGTCAACCACCTCCAAACTTCATATAGCTTGCTCTAATCTTTTTCCTATATTAGATACTTCCCCTTCTGCCTCTACTATATATAAATGCATATTACTACCCTCAGACAGACTCAAGTCAAAGACTGAATTGGCATGGGAAAAGGACTTAGTACAATGCTGGCCAACTTACGTGTGGGATAAACTTTGGCTTAAAATTCACAAAACTTCAAGAGCTGCTAATACCACGCAGACCCTTTATTTTGTTTATCAATGTTTATTACTTTCCCCGGCGACTTTAGCATCTTTCTTATCTAGCACTCCTTATACTTGCTGGTCCTGTCCCTGTTCAAATGCTGATTTAAAACATATGCTATTTATTTTCCCTAATATTCACCAATTCTGGCAGTTAGTGTGGTCCCAAATTAAAAAGATTTTCAAAGTTAATATACCCTTTTCTTTAATTATTATTTTCTTAAGCGCCTTATCACCCCAATTGCCTCAATCATAATCAAATTTCCAGTTGGTAGATTTATTGTTAGCTGTTGCCTTCCACTTAATAACCTCAAATTGGAAACAAACGGATAAAGTTACCTTTAGAGCTTGGCGGAATGCCGTGTGTTTTCATCATAGACTTGACACCAATTATGTTAACCCTATTTTTTTAGCGACTAAAAGAGATCTTTTATGGTTTCCACTTACCACATATTTATCCTTATCCTCTTCTTCTATTGTTAAAGTTGTAACCGTGGCAGATGATGTACAGAAACCGCCGTAATTACACCATGTTGTCTTTTTTCATAATACATTAGAAGCTGCTTATTTATTTATATTATGACATTTAAATTTATGTTTAATATGCCTACAGTGTTTAGTTCTTACCTTTTTTATCTTCAATTTTTGCAGAGTTATAATGTATTGTTCCCCTCTTCCCCTTACCTCCTCCCTCCCCCCCTCTTTCTGTGAATTTATTCCCCTCTGCACACACCATGTTTTATGATAACCGTTGTATTTCCTTGTCCTTTTATGATTCTTATGTTTATTAAGATTCATTATCTTCATCATAATGCTATTCTTTTTGCTTGTAATTTTCAATAAATTCAAACTTTAAAAAAAAAGAAATAAATGAAACTAACATTTGCAACAGTTTGGTCTACCTGAATGCATTGAAAATAATGGTAATCTCTTTCCTGCCATGTTTAGCGTGAAGGCCAAGCTGGTCTCTAAATTTCAGTTCATCACAGCACATTCGTCGAAGAGCAGGCCAGAAGGGGGCAGGACCATCAGTTCACAGGATAACAGTAGTCAGATCTGACAACTGGAAGATGTTGGAGCATCACATTCCAAGTTCTAACCTCCAGCCCTCACAGCATTACCCAGCAAAAAGGATCCTCAAGTTTATATGAGCACTGCTGCACTAGGTGCATTTTGCACAGGTCCTCCCCACCAGAGTGGAGTTTTCATTGCAGGAGAAAAGACATAATTCACTTTGGGAAAACATAAAGCTTACATTTTTTATGGTTTGTACATAACCGCCTTTATATTGTAAGCCATGCACCTCTGATGACTTCTGCGACATTCAAACATTTCTGATGATGTACCTCAGACACAGGGCTGCGGCCGTCAGTCTACCATCTCTCCGGCCTCATGATGCACCTCAGTCACTGGGCTGCCAGCAGTCTACCATCACTCAGCTCTCACGATGCACCTCAGTCACAGGGCTGCCATCAGTCTACCGTCAATCAGCTCTCATGATGCACCTCAGTCGGAGGGCTGCCGGTAGTCTACCGTCACTCAGCTCTCATGATGCACCTCAGTGACAGGGCTGCCGCCAGTCTACTGTCAATCAGCTCTCATGATGCACCTCAGCCACAGGGATGCCGGCAGTCTACTGTCACTCAGCTCTCATGATGCACCTCAGTCACAGGACTGCCGGCAGTCCACCGTAACTTAGCTCTCATGATGTACCTCAGTCACAGGCTGCCAGCAGTCTACTATCACTTAGCTCTTATGATGAACCTCAGTCACAGGGCTGCCGGCAGTCTACCGTCACTCAGCTCTCATGATGTACCTCAGTCACAGGCTGCCATCTGTGTTTTGTCACTCAGCTCTCATGATGCACCTCAGTCACAGGGCTGCCAGCTGCCAGCTGTCTACTGTCACTCAACTCTCATGATGTACCTCAGTCACAGGCTGCCAGTAGTCTACCATCACTCAGCTCTCATGATGCACCTCAGTCACAGGGCTGCCAGCTGTCTACTGTCACTCAGCTTTCATGATGCACCTCAGTCACAAGGCTGCCAGCAGTCTACCATCACCAGCTCTCATGATGTACCTCAGACACAGGGCTGCCGGCAGTCTGTTTTCACATAGCTCTCATGATGCACATTAGTCACAGGACCACCGGCAGTCAGCAGCAGGCTACTTTACACCAGCTCTGAGGTGACAGTGCTGCCAACCTGCTTAATACAAGCTCTACCTCTGCTAGAGTGCTGCACTCACGTACCAGGCGCGTAATGCCCAAAGGACTTTACAACATCTCCCCCCATACCAGGCACGTAATGCCCAAAGCACACAAGTCAGATGCCTGTCTCTGGCTCAGCTTCATCCACTTGTACACTGGAGCCCAAAACTAGCTGAGCTTTCATGTGCACTCAAACCTTATGTGCCTGGAAATAAAGACAAAGCATTAACCTTTGATGTAAAATATAAGAGAGAAAAAGATACCCGTGTAGTGGCTGAATTGCATATTGTGATGCCAGAAAACCTGGTCCAGGCTTCCCTGCTTGACCAAATTGTGTGATCCTAGGCATATATTTGATTTCACCGTATGTCTGTTTCCTTCCTTACTGCATATGGGATCACTTTGAAATACTTGAGTTCAGGATGTGTGCTGTACAAAAAACGCTCTTTGGTTTAATTTAATCAATCAATCAATCAATCAATAAATCAATCAGGGAATTATAAGCACACTACTCGCCCGTGAGGGTCTCAAGGCACTGGGGGGGAGGGGACCGCTGTTCCGTTCAGCCAGGCATTGAACCCCTTCCTGAAGGTGTTCAGGGAGGGGGCGCATCTGATGTCAATGGGGAGCTCGTTCCAGGTCTTGGCCGCGAAGTAGGAGAAGGCTCTTCCACCTGTTCTGGCTCTGTGGATGCACAGGGTTTCGGCGAGGGCGAGGTTGGGGGACCGAAGGTTTCTCTTGGGTACATGGAAGGAGATTCTCTCATTGAGGTACTGGGGTCTGGTGTTGTGGAGGCATTTGTAGGCGTGGGTGAGTATCATGAAAGTGACTCTCTTCTCGACGGGGAGCCTGTGGAGGTTCCGTTGGTGTTGGCTGATGTGCTCGTGTCGGGGATGCCGAGGACAAGTCTGGCCGCGGTGTTCTGTATTGTCTGGAGCTTGTGGAGTAGAACTTGTTGATGCCGGCGTAGAGGGCGTTTCCGTAGTCCAATCTGCTGGTTATGGGTGCGTGGGTGACTGTCTTTCTTGACTCGGGGGGTATCCATTTGAAGGTCTTTCGGAGGATGCGTAGGGTTTTGAAGCAGCTGGATGTGACAGCATTGACCTGCTTGTTCATGGAGAGGGAGGTGTCGAGTATGATGCCGAGGTTTAATACACTATAGTTGTTCTATATGCAGTGTGAAGCTAGGCAACATTTAGGGTTCACATGACTGCTGAGTTGCCTCTGAGTTTACTAATGGCATCGTCATCAGGTCAGGGGGAAATACATTTTTCTATGTTTCTGTTTAACAAGTATTACTTTTAATAAATGCGTCTCAATGCAGAGATATAATCTTATGTACTAAGGTGAAACAATTACGTATGTTAAAAAATGTATATATATTTTTTAATTTGAAGAGCCTTTATCATGTTTTTACATAATGTTTGTAGCACAGTTTGTATGCCAAACATTTTCAGGACTCAGCTTATGCAAGGGCTTATAGATCCAAGCCAGGCCCTCGGCTCAGCTTGATTGTGCTCTAGCTTGGTTCTCCTTGTTAACTTGTTGCCTCACCCTCTATACTACAAACAGTGTGAGATAGGCTGCAGCATCCAAAAGTCATTTACAGGTGGAGGAGGCTTTGTTTGTTTTTTCATTACTTCTCATGTCTTATGGTGTCACGCTATCTCAGCCTAATCAGCCCAGTTGGAAGGTGCCATTAAAGACAACGGCCTGAATGGGCATAGTGCAGAATGGAACACTCATGTGGAATTTCTTTCCACACAATTATAAGAGTGTTCCTGCACATTGATTTACTGGTCGTGGGGACAATAAACATGATTTTACCAGCTTAAAAATCCACACATAAAATCACTGTGGAAGATGTCTTCATTGTAGCCTGAAGCAGTACAAAAGGGGGTGGTGATGGACGGAGCATCAGAACCAATCAAACACTCACATCCAGTCAACAGATCTGGGTTTGATCCATCACCGTTCTTTAGCCCACTCTGCCACCCCAGTTCAGACATGGCCATATGCAAATCAGTCTGACCCTGTGCCTCATGGGAACAGTCCAGCCCGAACTGCCAAGCCATGCCTTCCCTGGACCGGAAAAAAGCTTCCTAGGACCGGTTTCTGGCATTTCAGCCATCTTCAGCCAGGCTTGCTTGAATTCAGTGTCAAAGTGAGCAAGGGACTCACGTCTGAGCATACCCTGCCAACTTATGGCCAACAAAGCAGTACAAAAGGGGGTGGTGATAGACGGAGCATCATAACCAATCAAACACTCACACCCAGTCAACAGATCTGGGTTTGATCCATCACCGTTCTTGGTGGCAGAGTGGGCTAAAGAACGGTGATGTTGGCCATAAGTTGGCAGGGTATGCTCAGACATGAGTCCCTTGCTCACTTTGCCACTGGATTCAAGCAAGCCTGGCTGAAGACGGCTGAAATGCCAGAAACCGGTCCTAGGAAGCTTTTTTCCGGTCCAGGGAAGGCATGGCTTGGCAGTTCAGGCTGGACTGTTCCCATGAGGCACAGGGTCAGACTGATTTGCATATGGCCATGTCTGAACTGGGGTGGCAGAGTGGGCTAAAGAACGGTGATGGATCAAACCCAGATCTGTTGACTGGGTGTGAGTGTTTGCAACACCTTCCCTACTGTTGCACACACTGGAGTTGGAATAGAAAATTATTCTATTCCAACTTCCAGCGCTCACCCGACAGAAAGTTGGGGTAAAGTTTTGCATTGCAACGGCATGCGATGTAATCGCATGCGTTGTAACGTCACATCTTCTTTTGTGATAGGTCATTTTGATGTCTCCTCAATACGTTTTGAGCCCGGGCCTGTCGCAGGTACTTTACCCACCCACGTAAGTGAGGTACCATTTTTATTGGGAGACCTGGAGGAACGCTGGGTATTAGGACATTTGTGGATCCACGCAGATTCCAGAACTTTGCCACACAGGCATTTGAGAAAAAAGTGATTTTTTTCAGCTAAATGTGAGGTTTTCATGGGATTCTGGGTAGGAAAACATTGGAGGACCCACGCTAGCCATACCTCGCTGGATTCCCCTGGTATCTAGTTTTCAGAAATGTGTGAGTTTTGTAGGTTTCCCAAGATGGCCGCCGAGCCCAGGGCCAAAAACCCAGGTGACTCCCCTTGGAAAACTAGGTTGTTTTGTGATAGGTCATTTTGAAGTCTCTTCACTACATTTTGGGCCATTGCCTGTCGCGGGTACTTGACCCACCCACGCGAGTAAGGTACCATTCTTATCGGGAGACCTGGGGGAACGCAGGGTGGTAGGAAATTTGTGGATCCACACAGATTCCAGAACTTTCCACCACAGAAATGTGAGGAAAATGTTTTTTTTTTACAAAGTTTGTGGTTTGCAAGGTATTCTGGGTAACAGAACCTGGTGAGAGCCAGACAAGTCACCCCATCCTGGATTCCCCTGGTTGTCTAGTTTTCAAAAATGTATAGGTTTGCTAGGTTCCCCTAGGTGTCGGCAGAACTAGGGTTCAAAATCTACAGCTAGGCACTTTGCAAAAATAGGGTCCGTTTTCACTGTGAAAATGTGGTGTGCCCACGTTGCGTTTTGGGCCATTTCCTGTCACTGGCACTAAGCCTAACCATACAAGTGAGGTACCATTTTTCTTGGAAGACTTTGGGGAATGCGAGGTGGGTGGAATTTTGTGGATCCACACAGATTCCAGAACTTTCCACCACAGAAATGTGAGGAACATGTGTTTTTTGGACTACTTTTGAGGTTTGCAAGGGATTCTGGGTAACAGAACCTGGTGAGAGCAAGACAAATCACCCCATCCTGGATTCCCCTGGGTGTCTAGTTTTCAAAAATGTATAGGTTTGCTAGGTTCCCCTAGGTGCAGGCAGAGCTAGGGTTCAAAATCTACAGCTAGGCACTTTGCAAAAATAGGGTCCGTTTTCACTGTGAAAATGTGGTGTGCCCACGTTGCGTTTTGGGCCATTTCCTGTCACTGGCACTAAGCCTAACCATACAAGTGAGGTACCATTTTTTTTGGAAGACTTTGGGGAATGTGAGGTGGGTGGAATTTTGTGGATCCACGCAGATTCCAGAACTTTCCACCACAGAAATGAGAGGAACATGTGTTTTTTTGGACTACCTTTGAGGTTTGCAAGGGATTCTGGGTAACAGAACCTGGTGAGAGCAAGACAAGTCACCCCATACTGGATTCCCCTGGGTGTCTAGTTTTCAAAAATGTATAGGTCGGCTAGGCACTTTGCAAAAAAAGGGTCCGTTTTCACTGTGAAAAAGTGTTGTGTCCACGTTGCGTTTTGAGCCGTTTCCAGTCGCTGGCACTACGCCTACCCACACAAATGAGGTGCCATTTTTCTCAGAAAACTTTGTGGAATGCAGGGTGGGTGGAGTTTTGTCGATCCACGCAGATTCCAGAACATTCCACCCAAGAAATGTGAGGACAATGTGATTTTTAGGACAAATTATGAGGTTTGCAAGGGATTCTGGGTAACAGAACCTGGTGAGAGCCAAACAAGTCACCCCATGCTAGAATCCCCTGGGTATCTAGTTTTCAAAAATGTATAGGTTTGCTAGTTTTCCCTAGGTGCCGGCAGAGCTAGGGTTCAAAATCTACAGCTAGGCACTTTGCAAAAATAGGGTCCGTTTTCACTGTGAAAATGTGGTGTGTCCACATTGCGTTTTGGGCCGTTTCCTGTAACGGCCACTACACCTACCCACACAAGTGAGGTATGATTTTTATTGGGAGACTTAGAGGGACACAAAATTGTGAAGCTACTGTTATTACCTATTCACTTTCAATGCGTTTCTGCCCTCCAAATGTAAGACAATGTGTAAAAAAGAAGTCACTTTGAAAAATGACCTATAATTCACATGCTGGTATGGGTACCCACAATTTCGGAGATAAGCAAACAGCTACTGTTTCTAAACTCTATATTTTGTTCCCATTTCAGAAATACATAGGTGACTTTCATACCGATTTTTCCCTGTTTATATTTTTACAAATGGATTGCTATATAACCGGGACACAATATAAAACCATTGCAAGATACTGCTCAGTTATTGGCTCTGGGTTCCTCGGGTTCTTGGTGAACCTACAAGTACTATATCCCCACAACCAGAAGGGTCCAGCGGATGTAACGGTATGTTGCTTTCAAACATCTGTCATACTTAGTAGAAGTTACAGGTGAAAATGATGGCACAAATAGATATTTTATTTAACTCATTTTCAATTTTTTCTATTTTCAACTGTTAGTTTCTATACAAAAACCATGAAGAAGCTACACAAATGACCCCTTTCTGAATTCAGAATGTTATCTACTTTTCAGAAATGTATAGCTTCCCAGGATCCATCATTGTTTTCATACCCATTTTTACTATTAACTGGAAGGAGGTTGAAAGCGCAAAAATAGGCTATGTCCCAGAAAAATGCCAAAACTGTGTAAAAATGTTGGTTTGCTGACAAAATTTTGCTTGTCCCTGATAGCTGGGAATATGGTGGTTTCAGCACCACAAACCCTTTGTTGATACCATTTGCAGGGGAAAAAAACAGACTCTTTCATCTGTAGCCCTTTTTTCCCATTTTTCCCCCCAAAAAATAAAAGTTGCTGTATTTTGGCTAATTTCTTGGTCCCCTTCTGGGGAATCCACAAACCCTGGGTACCTTTAGAATCCCTGTGATGTTGGAAGAAAAAGACACGAAGTTGGCGTGGATACCTTATGTGGTCAAAACGTTACAGGGGCCTAAGCGCAAACTACCCCAAATAGCCCCCCAAAAAAGGCTTAGCATGGGGAGAAAAATGCCTAACAGTGAAGAGGATAACGCATGCCTTGTTTGGATATTCTCTGGGATGGTGCCTATGAAGAGGAACTTCACCTGCACTCCCCTTGTGTAAGAATTGTATCACTGTGTCCTGGTTCTTGGAAATAATATTGTGTGGCAGCAAAATACTTGTGCAATCTTATTCTGCTCACAAACTAAGCCTGGGTCTTTCAAAAGCGGCATAACTTTGATATTGTGTATAATAGGTTATCAGTTCAAAGGCATTGCACAATGAAAACACTACTGTGTGTGCTACACATTAGAATGACAAACTGGTAACCAGGTTGTCTGCCTGGTATCTCCTTTGTGTGCCATTCAAGGTTGGCCCTTTCTGTCCTCAGGCCAGACTAATTTCTACAATTAGTATGTACATTTAGGAGAATTTGGTTAATTCTTCTCAAATACATTTTGAAGAAAGTCGTAACAAATGTTGAATTTTATAATGAACTTTGCACCTGCAGGATTTAAAAATAACATTGATGCTTTAGTAGATTTGACACTTAATGTACTGCAGGGTTCAGAACAAAATTAAAAACATGGTTGTTCTTATTTTAACATATGCTTTTAAGAGGTATGATTTCTGTTGGAGAAACTGTTTTTTTAATGGAATTGCCCATCAGCCACACATTATATGTGTTGGAAGTATGAAGGAATATTTGCATCTTTTTCATGCTAGAACACCATTTGTTGCAAAGTTATTTCAAGGCACATCCTCTTTTGCCTTTTCTTTAGTCCTGGTCGCTGTAGCTCCTTCATCTCATATGAAACCAGCTCAACGTGGAGTGCTACAACTCCTATGTTCTTGTGATTTAGAATAGTGTAGTTTCCGGGGTTAATATTGCCATCTGATTGTCACTCACTTATGCAATCCCAGGCAAATGGAAAAATTCATTAGGAATAAAACCTGAGACTGGCCACTCACAGATCCTAAAATCAGGTGCATTAACCCACTAAACTCAATTTTCTGAGACTTTTATATGTGTGGGCCTCTGATGAGCATATGTTGCAGCATTACTGAAAATGTTCCTTTGGGTAACAGTCCAACAGGGGGGTCTTTCTGAAGATTGAACGAAAAATATTTGATGGACACACTGTCATTTCGCAGAAGGAGTTTTCAGAAAATCTTGCATAGAAAGTGCTAATGCCTTCAAATAACCTGGATAAAACTGATTCTTAAGTGTTTTGTATTGAAATCTATGGAAACTGCTTTTCAGCGGTCAAATCACTCTTTGCCCTTTTTAAAGATCTTTGTTAGAAGAATATACACATTTTCAAATCCACTACAATATGTTTATTGTTATCCTATCAGATTTGACCAATTTGTTTAAAATGTGCAGTTTAGCACTTTTTGTTCCTAGAATTGGTTCTTAGGATAGCTCCACCCCATCGTTAAGTGTTAGCCTGGCCCCCAAGAGTTGACGTGTTACCCTCCCCCCACCTCCACTCCCCCCCTCCAATTTTGGGTCTAATTGTTTCCCTGCAGGTCACTTGAAATTAGCTCCTCTGATGAGGTGCCTGAGTCGTATCTCTGCCACCCTTCTATCTCCACAGCAGCCCTCAGTCACTGGGCAGCCGGCATAGAGTGCAATATATTATAAACACTTTCGTAAACTGATCCTAGGTATGCTTTCATTAATGGTGGTTATGCTTTATATTTTAACGTGAGTATTGCCTGCAATAAACACCTCCGATTTTTTGTTGTAAAATGTTTACTTTGTGCAACGATTCCTGGATGGCTGAGTCTTTATGGGGCACATGCATCAATGTAGGCTTTTGAGATTCCTTAATTGCGATTATTGTGGAATCGCAATTAAGGAATTGCAAAAGCCTATGCATGTAGGAATCGCTATAAAATTAGTGATTCCCAAACATTCCTTAATTGCGAATCGCAAATTGCGAGTCGCAATTAAGGAATGCCTTCCCATTCATTCCTAGGCGCCTATAGGCCCATAGGAATGAATGGGAAATGCATGCGTAATTTGCGAGTACCATTAGGTACTCGCAAATTGCGCATGCAAATTCAAAGGTGCAAGGGTGTCAAAAGGACACCCTGTTGCACCCCTGAAATTGATCTGTGCACACATATTGCACACACAAATGCCCCAAGGGCATGTGTGTGTGTGTAACCTACAACTTTGAAAAATGCACTTTAGTGCATTTTTCAAAGTTTTTGCAAATTACCATCAAGTTCAAATTGAAGGTAATTTGCGGCTATTTGCGATTTCATCATGCATTGCAATCGCAATTTGCGATTCATTAAATGCAATCGCAATTTAAGAAATCGCAATAAATTGAGATTTCTTAAATTGCGAGAGCCTTACAGTTTGATGCATCGCAGAAGCCCTTTTTGCGGGTGCAAACGGACCATTTTTGCGCATCGCACCGTTTGCGCTCGCGAAAAAGGTTGATGTATGTGCCTGTATATCACTATGCGGTACAAAAGGGGGTGGTGATGGACGGAGCATCAGAACCAATCAAACACTCACACCCAGTCAACAGATCTGGGTTTGATCCATCACCGTTCTTTAGCCCACTCTGCCACCCCAGTTCAGACATGGCCATATGCAAATCAGTCTGACCCTGTGCCTCATGGGAACAGTCCAGCCCGAACTGCCAAGCCATGCCTTCCCTGGACCGGAAACAAGCTTCCTAGGACCGGTTTCTGGCATTTCAGCCATCTTCAGCCAGGCTTGCTTGAATCCAGTGGCAAAGTGAGCAAGGGACTCACGTCTGAGCATACCCTGCCAACTTATGGCGAACAAAGCGGTACAAAAGGGGGTGGTGATGGACGGAGCATCAGAACCAATCAAACACTCACACCCAGTCAACAGATCTGGGTTTGATCCATCACCGTTCTTTAGCCCACTCTGCCACCCCAGTTCAGACATGGCCATATGCAAATCAGTCTGACCCTGTGCCTCATGGGAACAGTCCAGCCCGAACTGCCAAGCCATGCCTTCCCTGGACCGGAAACAAGCTTCCTAGGACCGGTTTCTGGCATTTCAGCCATCTTCAGCCAGGCTTGCTTGAATCCAGTGGCAAAGTGAGCAAGGGACTCACGTCTGAGCATACCCTGCCAACTTATGGCGAACAAAGCGGTACAAGCCGGGCCGACGAAGGCTGTGATGCCAGAAACCGGTCCCTGGAAGCTTGTTTCCTTCCCAGTATAAGAATTGGCTTGGTAGTTTGGTTTGCCCTGTTCCCATCATGCACTGGGAAAGGTACAGACTAATTTGCATGTAGCCAGGTTCTGAGCTGGGATGGTGCAGTGAGCTAAAAAACGGTGATGGATTAAAACCATGATCTCTTGACTTGGTAAGAGTATTCTGCATCATTCAGAAACTCTGTCCATCACCACCCCCTTTTTCCCAAATCGATTTTATCCACACTCAGTGTGGGAGGGTATGCTCAGACGTGAGTCCCTTGCTCATTGCACCATCAGGATTCAGGCAAGCCGGGCCGACGAAGGCTGTGATGCCAGAAACCGGTCCCTGGAAGCTTGTTTCCTTCCCAGTATAAGAATTGGCTTGGTAGTTTGGTTTGCCCTGTTCCCATCATGCACTGGGAAAGGTACAGACTAATTTGCATGTAGCCAGGTTCTGAGCTGGGATGGTGCAGTGAGCTAAAAAACGGTGATGGATTAAAACCATGATCTCTTGACTTGGTAAGAGTATTCTGCATCATTCAGAAACTCTGTCCATCACCACCCATTTTTTCCCAAATCGATGTATATCACTATGGTCCACTCACTGCGTATGACAAACTCCTCATCCTCAGTATGTCATGTGCCACCCTCACGTCTGACAGCTCTCAGCATCCTCACTGCCCTTCCTCCTCTGGTGCCAGAATTTAATGGTGTTTGAAAGCTGGGGTCAAAGTATCATTGAAAGGAGCAGGTATGTGTGAGACCTCCCAAACTATGTGAAACACACTTTCTCTCTATCGCACTAGACACCTACAAGTCTAAGCCCACCCTCTCTACCAAGTGAGTGAAGCCATATTTCTCATTTTGTCATAGAGGTCTGTTCGCGTGACATGGCTCCCTCTTTCATTCTAGTGCCTAGAAGCACGCCTGCACATGTCGTCAAGTGTAATGTCCAACGCAGCTCTGTCCCTCAAAGTAGTACAGATTTTAAGTATTGACAATAGAGTGTTGTTTAAACCCCATAGTAATCTGGACGCCAGTGATGTGGTTCCAAAACGTTAATGTATTAATAATTCACACATAAATATGGCATTTGGCACAACATTTGGCAGTTCTTGTGCCAGGTGCAATGGCACTATTTCGGTTCGAATTGTGGTTAACAGAAATGGTTGACAGTGTCCCCACCCCTAGCAGTCCAAGAGGGAAACCTATTTATTCAGAGCAAAATTCATTCATCCAAAGGAAAACAAAGAATGTTTTATTTTTATTTTATTCAGATCTGCATATTTATTTAAACATGTTCACAGGTCAATAGGTTGCAACAGTGACGAATCGTATGACAGATACACAATGTCACAGAAATGTCACAGCTGAGACGAGAGGATAAACACAAGACATTCTTACATCTGATACAGTGCATGTCTTTGTGGCAGGAGTGAAATCCTGAGTTTCATTCTGTAACTGAATGAGTTTCCAATGATAATCACAGCCCTACAAATATTGTAGAAGACCCGGAAGTAGTACATTCTCAGATACTGAGATACAAATCAATGGCAGGGAGTTCACCACACTAAACATCTTTATAAAAGAGAACACAATATGGTGTAACTCACACAAGTAGCGCCAAGACTACTTCTAAAATGAAGACTTGGCACTAACGATAACTGTTTCTCCTTTTCATTCACCAACAATGAATGTTACACTTTGGAGAATACACAATATGTGTGAACATTGTCACATACACTGTTCAGAGATAATACACAAATCTCTAAAAGAACAGAAACACACTTTACCTTCACAGAAGGCAGGGCTTTTAACTCATGAATTTCCATTTGAAAATACAGATATATTGTCACTGATAGTTAATGTGCCTCTCGGAGAATGTGTAAAATACATCACATTCAATTTTCGGAGAAAATTCCAGAATTTCAGAAATTCCAGAAACACTTTGTCTACACAGCACTTTATGATACATTTTCAATAGAAAACACTAAATATCAAAATTGATACAAGGGAGGCCCGGAGCCCCTCATCACTCACTTCAGCCAATGAGTGATAATTACGTAATTTGTAACTTCATAGAAACACAGAAGGTAAACACACACTGCACGTGCACAAGGCTCTAATCTGAACCCCTCATATTACAGCACATCTATTATTCTCACAGGCTCATTCATCTGCAGAATCACAGGTGCATGATATCCATCCTTTCAGGATATTAACATATTTGTACGTCAATCAACTTCTTAAAATGAAGTAAAATTGGTAAATCCCAGAGCGCCGCTAGAACTCGGGAATGAGAATAACATATTCCAAAATATGCATCAAAATTCACAAAAGTAGGTCCTCTTGTAGGCCAGAACCATACATGACGTATGAATTTCTTGTAAAGAAACAGATTAAGACATTCTGAAACTGAAGGCACGTCCTATTAATTACTTTAGTTAATTCTCTTCATTAATGTATTACATTATAGATGATTACACATAGATCCAATGGTCAACAAATCTATGTTCATACAATATATACTGTGAAATCAACACAGTATTCATCCAGCGGTTACCCTAAACGGATATAAAACGTGCTATGCCCATCCTCTAAGGATGTAATCGCTGCACTGCGGGGGGGGGGGGGGGGGAGTACAATTCATACACTGTCCATCCTAAATGGATATATTATTCACACTGTCCATCCTACATAGATATATTATTCACACTGTCCATCATTACATCATTAGTGTGGATTAAACATTCATACACTGCCCATCCTACATGGATATAATATTTACTCATTGTCCATCCTGTAAGGATGTAATCGATCCACTGCTCACCCTGCTGTGTGGCTATAATACTCGCACGCTGTTTTATGAGGAAATAGCATTGTCACACTCTTCATCCTATGAGGGTATAATAGTCACATATTGGTCATAACATGAAGATATCACATTCACACACTGTCCCTCCTGCAAGGGTATAATATACAGACTGTCTATCCTATGAGGATGTAATATTCACACTGTCCCTTCTATGGGGATGAATGTTCACTCATTGTCGATCCTGTGAGCATATAATATTCGCTTTGCCCATCCTGTGAGGATATGCAGTCACATACTGTCCTCCTCAGCAGGATATAATATTCACATACTGTCCATCCTATGAGGATATACACTCGCTCGTCACTCCGCTCCTTGAAGTGCAGTAAACTCCCCCCTGCACAGCAGGGCGCGCTCCAGACACGAGAATGAATATTCTCCCTCAGAGGGGACCGAGGCCTCTAAAGAAGTCCGAAGAAGAGTCCAGGCCGCGCCCCCCGCATTACCAGGGTCTCCACGGGGCTCTGGGGCCGTCCTGGGTGGGCTCTTTAGTGCTGCTGGGACAGGACGGAGGCCGAGAAGGACACACCTCCTCTGCTGGAGGTCTATGGAGGGCCCGCAGCAGCTTCATCCGGGTTTCTGTGGGGGCTCCGTGGAGGGAGAGGAAGTGCAGAGAGTCCTGGAGGCACCTGGAGTAACCTTCACTGGAGGCCGCGGCTGCAGAGAGAGAGAGAGGAGGGATTAATATTTGGACAGATTCACGCCAGGAAGTAAACACACATAAAAAAAATCAATTCAAGCTCTCTAGATTGCTTTCCTCTGGTTGATGCAATTGGTTTATAGGTAGTTCTGATACTCTTAAAACACGAGTTTAAGTTAAATGGCGCTGGAAATTGACATATTTAAGTCATAATAAACTTGCCCCGAGTACGATCTCGATGCGACTATTACCAGTTCCGCTCTGCACAATCTAACCCCAGCCACCCCCACACTCAGACAAACACACACTGCAGTTTTAACCCATCAATGTACTGCCTCTCACCTGGTGCCGGTGTCTGCACGCGCTGGGCCAGGTACGTCACGGCCATTTCCAGGATATCCGCTTTCTCTGCTTTGGGCGGAAGTTCATGTTCCTCAAACTCTCTCTGCAGTAACATCCTCAGCTGCTCGATGCTGCTGTTGATGCGATCTCTCCTCAGCTTCTCCACCGCTGGCTTCCTCAGCTGCAGAAATAACATGTGATTTGTTATTGTATTGAAACAAACGTATAAAGGTGTCTAAAGTCGATAAAAGGTAATAGCAAAACTTATAGTTACTTCAGTGTGATAAACAGCTCAATTAAATAATGTTAATTTAGAACTAGGGTGATATTAAAAGATAAATAAATACTGCCACTGTTGATAAAATATATTGGAAGCTCATTTTAAACGTGTACTTTTTCTATATACGAAAAACCTAAATATGCTTTTTAAATATTAATTTCCAGAATCTTACCTTTCTAATGTCTCTCTCCTCGCGCTCCTCTTCATATTTCCTCTCGGTGCTGAAAGGCGCCATCTTGCCCGGTGTGGGGTGAAGAGCGGGGTCTCTGCAGTGAACCCACAGTGATCGGTATCTGAAGAGCTCGCTCCCTCCTGCCCTATTTATCGCCCTCCACCTGCAGGGAAATGAGTGGGTCTGGGGCTGGAGAGAGGTTCCCACACTCAGCAGCCAATCAGAGAGCAGCAAGGAGTATGTACATTAGAAGTGTGGCACATTACAAGATGGAAGGGGGGGGGGGGGCATCTGGGACCCGGATACAAAGGATCAGAGTGTGGGAAAGAGCTGCCCACTAAAGTGATATGAGCCCCGACATCTGCCAGGAGCTAAACAGTGTCAATAGCATTAAGTACGGGCGGGTGTGTTGAAAAAGCATGAACTCATTAATGCCCATCATTTTTTTTTGTTTGGTGAAAGTTTATTTCTATTCAATTTTGTCAATGTGCGCTATAGCAAGCAGAGGGAATGCTTTTCTGTTTTGTAAAATACTTACCAACTATCATTCAGGTTTAGTCAAAGGAAACGAAACTCCGCTTTCAAAACTTGAATTTGACTCACCCCGTGGCTGGAAAGGAAAGTTCAATGTGCAGCGTATTCTGAGCGTGAGGTAAAATAAACCATGCGTCAGCCAATGACGTGGGTAACACCCGCATTGCACCGGCACCTGCTTGGAGCTGTCCAGTGCTGAAAGCGCCCGCACTTGCCGCAGCACTAGATTCAGGCAGGTAGGTAAATCACTGCATTGATGTGGTGTATTCCTCGGGGATGTAGTGAAGCCGCTCCTTGTCCAGTCCATGGCAGTCACCTCTTACATTGTTTGTGAAATAATGTGATTAATATTGTGTTGCTCTGTAGACTGGCTTCCTCTTCTCACGTGCCTTGGTTATTTTGCTACAAAGCCTCACGGACACCCCCCGGTGTGATTCGAACGTGTAAACACCTTTTTTATGTGAAGTCTCCATTTCTAATTTGGGATTGAGAGATGTTCCGCACCAGGCGTCACTTTGCTAAAGTATCTGAAGACTTGACCATGGAACTGTGTTTTTTAAATTCCCGTTTTTAATATTTTGGAGCCCTGGGGTTTTTTGTGGTTGTTTATACCCCAGTGTGACATTAAATAGCCCCAGTGCCAGCCCCTCAGTAGAAACAACCAGGCCCAGTTCTCGGGTCCTGACAGGTCCGGCGTTTGAGGCCTCACCGCTGCCCCAGGCCGCTACCCAGATGGCGGCTGCAGATTAACCCAGGGGAGGGTCGGATTCCCTGGAGCCGGAGGCCTCTGCTGTGACACGCTTCTATTGTACCCTCTGAAAGGGATGAATGGACGACAGTGTGGGAACCTCCGAGAATCTTCAGGCCCCGCCTCAGAATCACATTCTTCTAGCAGTCCAAGGGTCTAGGACACATATGAGGGGCGGGTTGTGGGGGCGCGGGGGCTTTGAGTCGAGAGAGGATCAACCTCTGTCCCGCACCTCACCTGCCTCTTGCTGCAGGTGACTGCTGAGGGACCTCGAGAGAATGGGGGGATATAGAGGTGGTTACCTGCAACACACACGAGGGTGGGTGGGAGTAGCGCCAAGACCCCCCTCAGGATAGTGGGCGCTATATAAATGTTGTTAACCCCTTAGCTGCTGGACCTTCCCCGAAGGTGCTGAGTCTTTTTTTGGCTATTTGGGCTACTTCACTCTTAGGGCTCAATAACATTTTTTTTCTCATAAGGCATGCACACCAAATTTGCGCAATTTTTTCCAACATCCTGGGGATTTTAAAGGTTCTCAGGTTTTGTGGATTTCCCTGGAGGGGATTGAGAAATTTGTCAAAATATGGCTAAATGTTGTTTTTTGGGGCGGAGGAAGTGCTGCAGAAGAAAGAGTTTGTTTATTTTCCTGCAAATGGCATCAGCGAAAGGTTTATGGTGCAAAAATCACCATCTTCCCAGCTTTCAGGAACAGACAGACTTGCTTTAGAAAATCACATTTTTAACACAGTTTCAGCATTTTACTGGGCCCATTTTGCCTATTTTTGTGCTTTCCACCTCCTTCCAGTTTGTGGTGAAAATGGGCGTGAAACCCATGGTGGATCCGAGAAAGCCATATATCTCTGAAAACTAATCAAAATTGTTAATTCAACTAGCGGTAACTTGTGTGGATCCTACAAGGTTTTCCTATACAAATTAACTGTTAAAATAATAAAAAAGTTGAAATTGAGTTAAAAAAAAACAGCAAATTGTGTCTATGTTTTCATTTGTAACTTCTTCCTACTATGGCATATTTTCTAGAGCAATATACCATCATGACCGCTACACCCTTCTAGTCTTGGGGACATATAGAACTTGCAGGTTCTCCAAGAACCTGAGGTACTCATAGGCAACAGCCGAGCTGCACCGTACAATGGTTTTTCATTGTGGATCGACTATACAGCAATTCATATGGCAATTGTAACACATAGAAAAAGGGTCAGAAGGAAAACTCAATATTTCTCAAATGTACACCAGATGCTGAGTTTAGGAGGAGTGGTTGTTTGCACATCTCTGAGTTTATCGATACCCATACTGACATGTGTTTTAGAGGGCATTCGTGAAATGTCTTCTGTGATACACACTTGTCTACTTTTGAAAGGCACAAACATAGAGATATTCAATTGGTAATAAAAATTGTTCTGCTATGCAGTATTCCCATGTCTCCTCATAAAAATGGTAGCACACTTGTGTGACTGGGCCTTGTGCCTGCAACACTAAACACCCCGAAATGTGATATAGGAGACGTCCTGTTTCATCCAGCAGAATGCATGTTTTTTTATAAGGTGGCAAGCTGTGGCTTTTCGTCCCCATCTCAGCAGGCACCTAAGAAAATGTGAGAAAGTCACCCTTTTTGCCATGATTACCCCCATTTTTGACTGCTACTGGTGGTAACTGACTCTGACTGCGCCTTAGGCTCTGCTAACCAGGCCCAGTGCTCGGATTAAAAATGTATATGGTAATTAGGTGTCATTACAATTGGCACTTACTACCTACCTGTGAGTCTCTAGTCTATGATAAGGCATGTATATTTAGAGGTCCAGCAGATCTCCTGCACTCAAGTGTGCACTGCTGTGTAGCCTGCTTTCATTTTTAAAAGTCACGCTGGATTAAACCCAGACCATTTGAATGGGGGTGAATGTTTGCATTGTTCAGCATTCCGTCCATTATCTGTTCTTTTTGCTTTTGTCGACCTAAGTGGTAAGGGTATGCCCAGACATGGGTCCAGTGCTAACTTCTCCACTTGATTCAAGCTAGCCTGGCTGATGATTGGTGATACCCTGAGACCGGTCTCAGGATGCTTGTTTCCTCTCCAGAGAGGACCTGGCTTGGCAGTTCGGGCTGGACTGTTCCCATGAGGAGCAGGTTCAAGACTGATTTGCATACAGCCAGGTCCAAACTGTGGCAAAACAATGATGGATTAAGCCCAGATCTGTTGACTGAGGGTGAATGTTTGCATGGTTCAGCATTCTGTCCATCATCTGTTCTTTTTGCTTTTTATTTTTAAAAGTCAGACCTGCTATGCAAGCTGCTTTAAGCTGAAATTATATGAAATTCAACTTTGAATTCAAAGGTACTGCCAAAGTATAAAACAACATTATTTTGACATGTAAGACACCCCTGAGGTCTACCCTAGGTGTCCCCAGGGTATCGTGCCTTGTAAAAACAATCAGGGACATTCTAAAAGATGTTTTATATGTCCTGGTGAAGAAAAAAACAACCAATTTCATTTTCCCAATGTAGCCTTTTAGTTCCATAGGCTAACATGGGAATACTTTAATAAAGTGTAACTGATAGGAGAGAGGTAAAGCCATATTTCAAGGACATAAAATATTGGTAATGATAAATCCAACAACTTACCATGGATAAATTTATCATAACTAGTACAGAAAAGAGGTTATGAAACTTTCTTTCCTGTGAGCCAAAATCCAGCCTTCTTAGTAGCCTCTCCTGATTGGCCAACCCATAACAGGCTTAGCCAAACTGCTTTGATGAGGTCATAAGTGACCTGCATAGAGACAGAGGTTATCTGGTGGGGGAGATCTGCAGGTGCAGAGAACATGCCGGGAAGTGGCCTAGAGAGGCCCGATCAACATCGACAGAAATTCCTCCAGGAAAGTTTCCAAGTGCGAAAGTAAATTTAGTTTATCCAGCTAATGCTCCATCACAGTCAGCCTCAAACTTGGGCTTTGTCCCGGTCAAGCGCGACCAGATGTTCCAATTTGGGGATATTGGTTCTTAAGTACTGTAAAGTGTTTATTCTTTAAAAATTCATATCTCTGGTTCCCTGCATTGGCTTTTTGTCGGTTTGGTGTCATTTTAAATATACAAATATTTCCTATGTTTATAAATTAGTGTTGGATTTTTATTGTGTGTCGTGCCATACTTACTAATGTATTGAAGTTTTTAAATGCTTTACACAACTGCCTCCTAAGTTAAGCCTGCCTGCTTGTTGCCAGCTACCAGGGTTTTAGCAAGGGCCAGACTGGTGATACCGAGTGATTCCGCAGGAAGCTGGAAGGGTGGGTACCTTTTTTTTCCACAGGGGGATGGTGTTGTTGCTTGGGTGCAATTTTTTGGAGCAAAACCAGCCCTAAGTATCAAAATCAGAAGCCCACGGTGACACTCTGCAGCAAGCCAATGGTGCCAGCCTCTCCCTACCCGGCCACGCCACCACATTGTTGAGCCTTCACGCTTTACATGTGACAGAAGCAGTAGTGCAAGGCTGGTTGCACTCGGCCCTTCAGCGCACCTCCAGGAATGATCTGATTGGCTATCTAAGCAGGAAAAACACTCTGAAAGCCTACCCCGGTCCATAGTCTCCGGGAGCCATGGAGCAGGATTTCAAAAAGACAATGGCCCGACAACTGCTTGAACTGGTTTATGAGGTGTGTGAAATGGACTTGATAAACCCCATCTTATTCTCCCTGTGTCTTACTTAATAACAACTTAGTTTGGGAATCTCCTTGCACGTTCAGAATGGGAGCTGTCGTGCTGGTGCTGCGTGAACTTGCGGGTTTAGGTTCTCGGAGCCATAGCATCCCAACTCCTTCTCAGCTGTAGCCTACATTTTAGTTTGTGCATGGCGGGCCCTGAGTAGTGAGATGCTTGTAAAAAATAAGTAAAGGGCTTGTGATGCTCGTGCATCGACAACTGGGGACGTAACTGAAGCCATCGTCAAGCCAGTAGAGTCCACAGGTGGCATAGAGAGCAGCTCTACCACAGTCATCCCATTGGCAGCTCCCAAAAGAGCTAAAACTTAAATATTAGGCGCTCAACCTTCAGTTTGGTCTTGTGTTCCTATTTATTTTCATGAAATGTTAACCTTTTCCTTGTGACCCTATAAAATGGCAATTATGTATAATGTTGCAAAGAAAAAAACAATACTGCTGTATTTTAAATAGAACATTAAAGCTTTAAAAAGTTGGCATCTTGTCACAGCCACCAAAAGTAGTACCAGGTATGGGACGGGGCAGCGGGTGAGTACAAAAAGGTGTTATCTCTGGGGCATTGTAGCATTTTGCCTAATATGTTTGTTACGCCTGTATTTATGTGTGTGCATAGGTAGGCGAGGGGAAGCAGAGAAAATCCCAGTGCATTCAATTCACCACATACCCGGGACTTGGTGTGTATATGAGCTGGTGCAGACCCCGGCTGCACGTCAAAATGAATACTTCTCTTGTGCCATCTTGGTAACAGAAAGTATCCTCCTACAAGTGAGCCCTCCACTTCAGTTATTCACACTAGCCTGTGCCTTTTGTTTCCTGTTGTGCATGTGTTGGTCTGCTCTTATTCACACTCAGCTGTGACCCCTTCCATCATTGATCATAGCTGCCAGGGGCCAAGACAATTTGTGACGTTATAACTTCATAAGCTGATTTGGACTGGACATTCTATATTTAGGCAATGTAAGTAGGAGATTAAAAGTCCTTGCCTGTAAAATGTTGTTTTCTGAAAAAACAGGTTTGACTACAGTGTCTTCGTTGAACTGCATAAAACATAACTCCCTCTGCGTTCCATCAAACCTCTGATGTCTAGGAAGTACTACTTTATTCATAATTCTGCAGGCAGGAAAATTGGTTTGGTGTGACTTCCTTTTCAAGTACCTCTCTACACCTGAGAAAGCCTCTTTCCACTATACTCCTAAAACCCTGCATGGGAAATTGACCTTGACATACATTCTTTTTTCCGAGTGACCCTCTTCTTACCTTCCATCCTCAGCATACCATCTATTTCTGAGTATAGCCTCCTCTCACTCTCATGCGTGCCTGCCTGAATCCTTATTATTGTAATTCTGCAATTGGCTGATACCTCTATTCAAATATCATAAAGTCTCCTCTTTAAAACCCTATCCCTGTAATCTAACATTAGCTAATCTCCTCCAACCTATCTCACCAACTATTCACCTGAAACCACATAGGCCCCACTAATGATCACACCTGCCACATATATATATATCACAAACTACCTGGAATAAATGCCTACACATGTAAATGCATGCACATGACTAACCACAAGTAGCGTGTTACTTGCCAGAAAACGGTTCAATGCCTCATCAGGGCTAGTAAGCACTATATAAATTCAATTACAATTGCCATTACACGTGCTGAAGCCTGCACTGCATTTAAAAAAGCAATATTAACACTACCCCTTCTCACATTGGGAAGTCCTTCGATCTAGTAGTGCGAGAGAGCACTACAAAGAAGGCCCTAGTTTTGGTTGGACTGCTATGCCACCATGCTCCCTGCCCTTGCTGTCACCTCCTTATACCTCCCCCTTGATCCTCTCCTCATGTGCCATCATGTAGGAACCGCTGGCCTCTGCTTCTCGAGTTGCTCAAGGCTGTAGGTCCATAAGCAGCAGGCAAGCAATTTTACTGCCTCTTACAACAACTTTCATGTGATTAGACGTGTAGCTTTTGAATGCTGGAGCTGGGGGACTGCCACATTGCCAAGGAATAAGAATAGGCCAGGGCAAAGCATTAGGTAATCAGAAATATGCAAATGCCCCGGGACCATCCTTGTGGTGATCAAAGGGCCTGGCCTCCTTTGTGTTATAGCAGGGGGTCCATTGCACTGGGGGGAGACCAGAACAGCCCAGCTCCTATAATCTTCCTGTAACACAGGGGTTAAAAAGGTCTTCCCCCATGGACATGACATCAGCCAGAGCAGAGCAGTGCTGTATGAGGCCGTATGGTGGTGATCCTTCCCGTGACTGGGGGACTAAACTCTGTCCATCGTCCACTTCAAAGGCCATTTGCCGAGACTCACACTACTAGTCACACCTCTGCAAAGTCAGAGGAAGAGAAGGGGGTTAGATCAGAGCCCCACCAGGAGCTGCCTGTCAGCTGCTCAGCCCATGACCAACTGTCACTCAGCCTCTCTCAGTCCCAATATTCCGAGGCATCATCAGACTCCAACATTCTAATGAGTCAGAGCACAGGCACTGGCAGAGCAGGGCTGGTAAAACACCTTACAATATAACCTGCAGGATACTACATAAACCCTCGCTGGCTGTCCCTTGCCTTGCAGACATGCACAGGGCTCCCTGGAGGCAGAGTGAGCTCGAGTTTTTGACTGACACTGTGCTTTGATATAGGCTTCACCTTTCTTCAGGCACCTGTGCAGTAACAGACAGATGGGAGGGAGACTGAGGGTCTTTCTCAAGTGTCAATCCACAAGGATAGAGAGCGACACTGGCAGAGCGGACTGCGGATGGGTATGGCTATAGCTACTGAGTTTGCATTGTCCGACCTCAATGTTTGACATTTCCATGATTTCTGCCTGGGCGCTGATGTGTGACATTCCCACGCTTATGGCCTGGTGCTTATGTGTGACATTTCCACGGTTTTGGGCCTGGGTCTTTATGTGTGACATTTCCTTGATTACTGGAATGGGTGCTTATGAGTGACATTTCCATACTTTCTGACTTGAGTGCTTGTATGTGGAATTTCAATGCTTTCAGACCTGTGTGCTTATCTGTGGCATTTTCATGCTTTCCGACTTGGGTGCTTATGTGTGACATTTCCATACTTTCTGACTTGCATGCTTGTATGTGTCATTTCCATGCTTTCTGGCCTGGGTGCTTTTGTGTGACATGTCCATGCTTTCTGACTTGCATGCTTGTATGTGACATTTCCACAATTACTGGCCTGGGTGTTTCTAGTGTCTATTTTTCGTGTTTTCTGTGAATGTTTATGAGTACGTATGAGAGGGTATCCTGGTGCTTTTTAAATGTAATCATTTACTATGCCTTAAAAGTTACTACAATTATATATGTAATGAAAAATGTGTTGTAAAATGCACTGTTTTGGTCTGTCTTTCTCCAAACGTTTCTTGGGGGGAGAACTCCCCCAAACGCCCCTAGCAGTGGTCAGGCTTACTTGCTGTGCTCGCTTGCTATGCACTGTATGGGAGCTCGTTGGACAGAATTTGCCAGGGCTGCTTTGCGTTCCAAGTCGGGCCATGCTTTTATTGAGTTAGTGGCCTTATTGCTAGTGGTAGGTGCATTCTTACCACTACTAATAATCAAACTTCCAACAAGAATCAAACCAAAACAGCAGCATCTTTGAAAGCTAGACATCTGGGGAAGTCCAGGGTGGGGTGACTTGCGTGGCTCTCACCAGGTTTTGTTACACAGAATCCAGTGCAAAGCTCAAACTTTGCCCACAAAAAACACATTTCCTTGCATTTCTGTGAGGAAAAGTCCTGGACTCAGCAGGCAGCCACACATTTCCTACCACCCAACATTCCCTGAAGTCTCCAGAGAAAAACTGTTCCTCATGTGTGTGGGTAGGCCAAGTCCCCGTGACACGAAAGGGCACCAAATGCAACGTAGAGACATCACATTTTCTAGCTGTGGATTTTGGGACCCAGCTCAACCGACACCTAGAGAAACCCACAAAAACTATCACATGTTTGAAACTAGACATCCAGGGGATTCCAGGGTGAGGTGACTTGCATGGCTCTCATCTGTTTTTTTTTAACCCAGAATCCCCTGCAAAGCTCACACCTTGTCTAAAAAACAAATTTTCCTTCTATTTAAATCTGTGAGGAAAAGTCCTGGAATCTGCAAGCAGCCACACATTTACTACCACCCAGGTTTTTCCCAAGTCTCTTAAAAAAATGATGCCTCACGTGTTTGGGTAGGCCAAGGGCCCGCAACATAAAAGGGTGCCAATGCAACGTAGACACATCACATTTTTTCACTGAAAAATGATGTGCTTTTAGCAATGTGGGTAGCTGTAGATTTTGGACCTCAGCTCTGCCGGCACCTAGGGAAACCTACCAAACCAGCCCATGTTTGAAAACTAGGCACCCGGGGGATTCCTGGGTGGGGTGACTTAAGTGGCTCTCACCAGGTATTTTACCCAGAATACCCTGCAAAGCTCAAACTTTGCCTAAAAAACATATTTTCCTTTCATTTCTGTAAGTAAAAGTCCTGGAATCTACAGGGGACCAAAACATTCCTACCACCCAGCATTCCTCCAATTCTCCATAGAAAACTGGTGCCTCACTTGTGGGCCAAGTGGCCACGACAGGGAAGGGCCCAAAACGTATTGTGGAGACATCACAATTATCTATCACAAAACAACCTTCTTTTGCATGGGGTGCTCCTGTGTTTTTGGTCCCAGGCTTGGCAGCCATCAAGGGAAACATACAAAACCCACACATTTCTGAAAACTAGACACCCATGGGAGTCCAGGGAGGTGTGGCTTGTGTGGATTGCCCAACTTTGTCTTACCCAGAATCTCCTGCAAACCTCAAATGTATCTAAAAAGTTACAATGTCCTCACATGTCTGTGTGGTAAAGTTGTGGGATCACACTGTTCCTACCACCTAGTGTTCCCCCTAGGTCTTCTGATAAAAATGCTACCTAACTTGTGCGGGTGGGTCAAGCACTCCCAAAAGGAAAGGGCCCAAAACGTATTGTGGAGACATCAAATGTCTCTCATGGTGGGTCATTGATTGTCAGTCCCTTAAAAATTGAATCACAGAGTGGCTGTTTTGTGGGTGTGACAGCAGATGCATATTCCTTGGCAATGCTGCTAGAATTTAACATTCTGTACTCCATAAACCTGGGACCCATGTGGGCTGGGGGGATATCATGATTTGAGATTTTCATAAATGCCATTGAGGAGAAGGCGTAGTTCGTGGAGTTTTGCTACGCGGAACTTTGCAAAGTTACAACAAATCTCCACGAAGATCCGCGAGTGACGGAGTGCAGTGCGAACTGCAGTTTGTGCTGGTATTGCTGCAGCAAGGGTAGAAATTACACCCAAGCGGCAGCTCGCGCTCGCGAACTTACCGTTCGCGAACTTACTATTCGCGATCGCGAGCGGGGTAAAAACTCTGCGGCATATCGCGAAGCAGAGTTTTCTGAACTCCGCGGAATGCAGAAAACTCTGCAAACTCCACAAACTCCACAAACGAAGCGAAGCCTAGAATGGAGGGCCTTCTGGTGCACTGCCTGGGAGCAGGCACTCACGTTATTGTTTCTGAACTCTATGGCACAGATTCTGAGACATTTTCCAAGTTGAAGGAAAGTTTGATGAAGCATTTCTTACCACAGAAAAGCGTGGACTACAAATGGGGGGCAGATTTACGAGAAAGTGACGCATCTGTAGAGATGCGTCGCTTTCCCTGCGCCACCCTGGGAAACCCTTGCGCCGCCATGGATGCGCTGTATTTACAATACGGCGTACCATGGCGCAAGGATTGTCAGATGAATCAAAAATACTGATGCATCTGTTGGGGCAAAAGTCACACATTGCTGGAATCATGTCGCAAGCACGATGCAACTCCAGCAATGCATTTTGAGGCCTATTCCCACTACACTGCTTCACTTCTTACACCTGCTTGAAGCAGGCGTAAGGTTTTGATACAGTGGCGTCCTATAAATGACGCAGTGAAATCTTGTAGATTTCACTCCGTCACTTTTACGAGGGTTTCCTGCGTGGGAACGCCCACCCTGCATACATTATACCTGACGCAGGTATAATGTGATGCAGGGCTTTACAACATGATGCATCTCCCTAGATGCGTCACGTTGTAAATTGGCCACATTTTTTACGCCGCCGCTGTGTCACACACGTGATGCAATGACTGTGCAAAAGTGTTGCAAGGGGCTTGTAAATCTGCCCCACAGTTTTTTCACTCTATGTCATATTCTCAAGGGAAAATGTTGGCTCTTTGATTATGGTAGGGAATATCAAAGCCAAAATATCAATGGGTCACACTATCATGACAATAATATAGAGGGGCAAAATGTTGAAGAGGTAAGTGTGCAGAGAAAGGTATCGATTTACAAAACGTAACTTCACATCTATGTACTCTAGAAACATATCTATACCTATATCACCAAGGTACATTTATGTAGAGTTACATATAAAAAATCTATACAAAGGTATCTTTCAATATTTTGTCCCTCGATATTCTGATCACAATATTGTGACCCGTCAATATTCTCATACCAAGCTAACTCTGTTTTTACATACTTGATAGCATGCATGAAAACCGCAAACATGAAAGTATACCTGTGAAGAAGCACCGAAGTCTCAAATCTTTGCTGCGTGCGAGTCATCTGCATTTTGAAGGCGACATCTGCAGGAAGTAGAGGATATCACCCGTAACCAGCTTCAGTGATCTCCAGATGGAGGCAATGAATCTCTAAAGCTATCCCAGGACAGTGCACGTTGGCCTGGCAAAATACCACAACATGTGTGCCCCAGGCGTGGTAACTAACTCTGTTCACAAATGCATGCTCTGCAGTAGCGAGGAATTGTAATGACTAAGGAAAAAAAGGGTACATTGCAGCTGCAGGATTTAAAAACAACATTGATGCTTTAGTGGATTTGACACTTAGGGTCCTATTATGATGTCGGTCGTAAAGGCTCCGACATCATAGGTTTCACTTTCGACTGCTGTTTTACAATGATGGTGGTCTGAAGTGAATGTGGCCGGTCATTCCGGCTGGCTTCCGACAGGCTCAAGGAGCCCGTCGGCTTCTTGTAACTGGCCTGTAATCCCTTCAAGACGGTGTTTCCGCAGTCGGGTTTATGATGTTGGCTTTCCACAGGCTTTCCATGTTGAACTTTCCAACATGGAAAGCCTGTCAGAAAGTGACTTTGGGGTCCCCTAGCGAGGCTCCCTTCTCCCTGCAGACTCTGGATGGGGTCCGAGGCGGCACCCATGTTATCCCCCTGTTAATCCCTGCACTGTGTGGCAGGCCCCTTGAAGAGCCTGCCAAGTGGTGCAGGGATTAACAGAAACTCCCATTTCTGTATGGGAGCTTGTGCTGCGGATGGTTTATGGCCGCAGTACAAGCTCCCATAGAGAAATAGGAGTACGCGACCGCACCATGTGTGGTCGCATTGTCATAGCAGTGTCTGGACCGCTGACCGGAGGTAGATTGGTCCCGAGACCGCAACGGTGTTGGGCTGACGTGAGTCTGCCGGACATCTAACGAGGCCCATAATGTGCTACAGGATTCAGAACTAAATTAAAAGCATGGTTGTTTTTATTATAACATATCCTATTAAGAAGCATGATTTTTGGTGGATGGACTTTCTTTTTAAGGGCATTGACCGTCAGTCACACATTATAGTAATATTTGTATCCTTTTCATGCAAGAACACCATTTTTTGCAAAGTTATTTCAAGGCACAACCTCTTTTGCCTTTTCTTTAGTCCTGGTGGCTGTATCTCCTTCATCTCATATGAGACCAGCTCAACGTGGAGTGCTACAACTACTATTTTCTTGTGATTTAGAATAGTGAAGTTTCCGGGGTTAATATTGCCATCTGATTGTCACTCACTTATTCAATCCCAGGCAAATGGAAAATTCTTTAGGAATAAAACCTGAGACTGGCCACTCACAGATCCTAAAATCAGGTGCCTCAACCCACTAAACTCAATTTTCTGAGACTTGTATATGTGTGGGCCTAAGATGAGCATATCTTGCAACATTACTGAAAATATTCCTTTGTGTAACAGTCCAACAGGGGGGTCTTTCTGAGGATTGAATGAAAAATATTTCATGGACTCACTGTCATTTCGCAGGACTTTTCAGAAAATCTTGCATAGAAAGAGCCAATGCCTTCAAATTATTAAAATCTATGTAAACTGCTTTTTAGTGGTCAAATCACTCATTGCCCTTTTTAAAGATCTTTGTTAGAAGAATATAAACATTTTCAAATCCACTACAATATGTTTATTGTTATCCTATTTTCTTGAATTGGTTCTTAGGATAGCTCCGCCCCATTGTGAAGTGTTAGCCTGGCCCCTAAGAGTTGATGTGTTACGCCTCCCCCCAAATTTTGGGTCTAATTGTGTCCCTAAAGCCCACTCACTATTAGCTCTTCTGATGAGGCTCCTGAGTCCCACCTCTGCCACCCATCTATCTCCACAGCAGCCCTGCGGTTGCCCTGGTCAGTATGCTGCGGCAGTGTACACAATTACACCAGCTCTGATGATGCTCCTCAGTCACTGGGCTGACAGAACTGTAGATTCACACCAGCTGATGATGCTCCTCAGTCACTGGGCTGACAGAACTGTAGATTCACACCAGCTGATGATGCTCCTCAGTCTACTTTTAAACCTCACTATAGTGCAGTCAGCACTCTACATTTGCACAGCTCTGATGAAGTACCTGCAGCCCAGGGCCGCCAGTCATCTACCTTGACAAAGCTCTTGTGATGCACCTCTGGCACAGGGCTGCCGGTACTTTGTATTCACACAGCGCCGGTGATCCACCTCAGGCATGGCGCTGCCGGCACTTTGTATTCACACAGCTCTGACGATGCACCTCAGGCACAGGGCTGCCGGCACTTTCTATTCACGCAGCTCTGACGATGCTCCTCCCCCATGTGGCTTTCGGCAGTTTCCTTTCACTCAGCTCTGATGATGCACCTCACCCCTGGGTTGCCGGCACTTTGTATTCACACAGCTCTGATGATGCACCTCACCCCCGGGGCTGCCCGCACTTTGTACTCACACAGCTCTGGTAATGCAGCTCGGGCATGGGGCTGCCGGCAGTTTCTGTTCACGCAGTTCTGGTGATGAAAATGAGTGACGGGCAGGCGTAAGCCAAGGCGACCATCTCCCAAGGGAATTGATACTTATGGGCAGTGTGATCAATTGTCACAGAAATAAACTCATTTTTTATTTGAACGCATGTAGGTTGAGCGGTTAGTTAATGACACATGACAATGGGACACCGTATTGGGGAAATGGTTACCTCTTCGATTGTACTATGTAATAAATACTTTTGTTAACTGATCCTAATAATAATGTTTTCATTGATGGTGGTTCTGCTTTATATTTTAACGTGAGTATTCCCTCCTCTGATTTTGTTGTTGTAAAATGTCGTTTTTGTGTCCCTATTCCTATATGGCTGGGTCACTATATCGCTGGGCCCACTGCCTATGACAAACTCCTCTGTATGTCTTGTGCCTCTCACTCTTCTGGCAGCTCTGATCATCCGCGCTGCCCCTCCTCCTCTGGTGCCAGAATGTAATGGTGTTTGAAAGCTGGGTTCAGAGTAGCACGGAAAGGAGCAGGTATGTGTGAGACCGCCCAGATTGTGTCAAACACACTTTCTCTCTATCACATTATACACCTACAAGTCTAAGCCCGCCCTCTCTACCGAGTGAGTGAAGCCATATTTCACATTTTGTCATAGAGATCTATTTGCGTGACATAGCTCCCTCTTTCATTCTAGTGCCTAGAAGCACGCCTGCACATGCCGTCAGGTGTAATGTCCCGGGCAGCTCTGCCCCTCACAGAAGGACAGATTTTAAATATTGACTACAGAGTGCTCTGTTTAGTCCCCATGGTAATCTGGACGCCAGTGATTACTTTCTAAAACTTTAGTTTATTATTCTTGTTTATAATTCCGACAGAAATAACACAATTGGCACACCTTTCGACAGTTCCTGTGCCAGCTGCAAAGTCACTGTTTCAGATCGAATTGCGGTTAACAGAAATGGTTGACAGTGTCCCCACCCCTTGCAGTCCACGAGGGGAACATATTTATTCAGAGCAAAATTCAGCCATCGAAAGGAAAACAGAGAACATTTCATTTTATTCAGATCTGCATCTTTATTTAATCATGTTCACAGGTCAATAGCTTGCAACAGTGAAGAATCACGTGACAGATACACAATGTCACCGAAATGTCACAGCTGAGACTAGAGGATAACACAAGACAGTCTTACATCTAATAGAGGGAATGTCTTCGTCACAAGACCTAAATCCTGGGTTTCATTCTGTAGCTGAATGAGTTCCCACTGATAATCACAGCCCTACAAACATTGTAGAAGACCCGGAAGTAGTACATACTCAGTCACTGAGATACAAATCCATGGCAGGGAGTTCACTACATTGAATCTCTTTATAAAAGAGAAACACTGCATTGTGTAACTCACACAAATAGCGCCAAGACTGCTTCTAAAATGAAGACTTGGCACTAGTGAAAACTGTTACTCCCTTCCAATCAACAACAATGAATGTTAAACTTTGGAGAATACACAATATGTGTGCACATCGTCACATACACTTTGCAGGGATAATACACAAACCTCTCAAAGAAGAGGAACACACTTTACCTTCACAGAAGGCAGGGCTTTTAAATCATGAATTTCCATTTGAAAATACAGATATATCATCACTAATTGTTAAAAGGCATTTAATGTGCCTCTTGGAGAATGTATAAAATACATCACATTCAATTTTCAGAGACAATTCGGAATTTCTGAAGGTACAGAAACACTTTGTCTACACAGCACTTTATGATTAATTTTCAATAGAAAATACTAAATATCAAAATTGATACAAGGGAGGCCCGGAGCCCCTCATCACTCACTTCAGCCAATGAGTGATAATTACGTAATTTGTAACTTCATAGAAACACAGAAGGTAAACACACACTGCACGTGCACAAGGCTCTAATCTGAACCCCTCATATTACAGCACATCTATTATTCTCACAGACTCATTCATCTGCAGAATCACACAGTGCACTATATCCATCCTTTCAGGATATTAACATATTTGTACGTCAATCAACTTCTTGAAATGAAGTAAAATTGGAAAATTCCAGAGCGCCGCTAGAACTCAGGAATGAAAATAACGTATTCCAAAATATGCATCAAAATTCACAAAAGTAGGTCCTATTGGAGGCAAGAACTCTACATGACGTATGAATTTCTTGTAAAGAAACAGTTTAAAACATTCTGAAACTGAAGGCACATCCTATTAATTGCTTCAGTTAATTCTCTTCATTAATGTATTATATTATAGATGCTTACACCTAGATCCAGTGCTCAACAAATCTATGTTCATACAATATATACTGTGAAATCAACACAGTATTCGTCCAGCGCTTACCCTAAATGGATATAAGATTCACACTGTCCATCCTCTAAGGATGTAATAGCTGCACTGCCCATCCTGTGGGGATATAAAATTCATACACTGCCCATCCTACAGGGATATAATATTCACACTGTCCATCGTGTGTGTGGATTAAACATTAATACACTGTTCATCCTACATGGATATAATATTCACACTGTCCATCGTGTGTGTGGATTAAACATTCATACACTGTCAATCCTACATGGATATAATATTCACACTGTCCATCGTGTGTGTGGATTAAACATTCAAGCACTGTCCATCGTAAATGGATATCATTTTACTAATTGTCCATCCTGTAAGGATGTAATCGATCCACTGCCCACCCTGCTGTGTGGATATAATACTCACACGCTGTTTTATGAGGAAATAGCATTCTCACACTCTTCATCCTATGAGGATACAATAGTCACACATTGGCCATAACATGAAGATATCACATTCACACACTGTCCCTCCTGCAAGGGTATAATATACAGACTGTCTATCCTATGAGGATGTAATATTCACACTGTCCCTTCTGTGGGGATGAATGTTCACTCACTGTCGATCCTGTGAGCATATAATATTCGCTTTGTCCATCATGTGAGGATATACAGTCACGTACTGTTCTCCTCAGCAGGATATAATATTCACATACTGTTCATCCTATGAGGATATCCAGTCACTCTTCACTCCGCTCCTTGAAGTGCAGTAAACTCCCCCCTGCACAGTAGGGCGCGCTCCAGGCACGAGCATGAATATTCTCCCTCAGAGGGGACCGAGGCCTCGAAAGAAGTCCGAAGAAAAGTCCAGGCCGCGCTCCCCGCATTACCAGGGTCTCCACAGGGCTCCGGGGCTGTCCTGGGCAGGCTCTTTAGTGCTGCTGGGACCGGACGGAGGCCGAGAAGGACACACCGCCTCTGCTGCAGCCGCAGGTCTATGGAGGGCCCGCAGCAGCTTCGTCCGGGTCTCTGTGGGGGCTCCGTGGAGGGAGAGGAAGTGCAGAGAGTCCTGGAGGCACCTGGAGTAACCTTCACTGGAGGCCGCGGCTGCAGGGAGAGACGAGGGGTTAATATCTGTACATTTACACACCAGGGAGTAAACACACATAAAAAAAATCCAGTTACAGCTCTCTAGAAGGCTTTCCTCTGGTTGCTGCAATTGGTTTACAGGTAGTTCGGATACTCTTAAAACACGGGTTTAAGTTAAATGGCGCTGGAAATTTACATATTTAAGTCATAATAAGCTTGCCCCGAGTACCATCTCGATGCGACTATTACCAGTTACGTCTCTGCACTATCTAACCCCAGCCACACGCAGACAAACACAAAACTGCAGAGAACACCCAATGAAGTTTTAACCCTTCAAAGTACTGCCTCTCACCTGGTGCCGGTGTCTGCACGCGCCGGGCCAGGTACGTCACGGCCATTTCCAGGATATCCGCTTTCTCTGCTTTGGGCGGAAGTTCATGTTCCTCAAACTCTCTCTGCAGTAACATCTTCAGCTGCTCGATGCTGCTGTTGATGCGATCTCTCCTCAGCTTCTCCACCGCTGGCTTCCTCAGCTGCAGAGATAAAATATGGATTTGTTATTGTATTGAAACAAACGTATAAAGGTGTCTAAAGTCGATAAAAGGTAATAGCAAAACTTATAGTTACTTCAGTGTGATAAACAGCTCAATTAAATAATGTTAATTTAGAACTAGGGTGATATTAAAAGATCAATAAATACAGCCACTGTTGATAAAATATATTGGAAGTTCATTTTAAACGTGTACTTTTTGTATATACGAAAAACCTAAATATGCTTTTTAAATATTAATGTCCAGGCTCTTACCTTTCTAATGTGTCTCTCCTCGCGCTCCTCTTCATATTTCCTCTCGGTGCTGAAAGGCGCCATCTTGCCCGGTGTGGGGTGAAGAGCGGGGTCTCTGCAGTGAACCCACAGTGAGCTGTATCTGATGAGCTCTCTCCCTCCTGCCCTATTTATCCCCCTCCACCTGCAGGGAAATGTGTGGGTCTGGGGCTGGAGATAGGTTCCCACACTCAGTAGCCAATCAGAGAGCAGCAGGGAGTAGGTACAATAGAAGTGTGGCACATTACAAGATGGGAGGGGGGGGGGGGACATCTGGGACCCGGACACAAAGGATCAGCGTGTGGGAAAGAGCTGCCCACTAGTGACTAAAGTTATATGAGTCCTGACATCTGCCAGGAGCTAAGCAGTGTCAATAGCATTAAATTCGGGCGGGTGTGTCCGTAGCGGCACCTGCTTGGAGCTGTCCAGTGCTGAAAGCGCCCGCACTTGCCGCAGCACCAGATACAGACAGGTAGGTAAAGCACTGCATTGATGTGGTGTATTTTTCAGGGATGTAGTGTAGCAGCTCCTTGTCTGGTCCATGGCAGACACCTCTTACATTGTTTGTGAAATAATGAGATTCATATTTTGTTGGTCTTCCGACTGGGTTCCCCTCCCCACGTGCCTTGGTTATTTTGCTATAAAGCCTCACGTGCACCCCAGGTGTGATCCAAACGTGTAAACAAACACCTTTTTGTGTAATGTTTCCATTTCTAATTTGGGATTTAGAGATTTTCCGCACCAGTCGTCACTTTGCTAAAGTATCTGAAGACTGAACCATGGAACTGTGTTTATTAAATTCCCGTTTTTAATATTTTGGAGCCCTGGGGTTTTTTGTGGTTGCTTATTCCCCAGTGTGACATTAAATAGCCCCAGTGCCAGCCCCTCCGGTAGTAATATCCTGTCCCAGTTCTCGGGTCCGGACAGGACCAGCCATTGAGGCCTCACCGCTGCCACAGGCCGCTACCCAGATGGCGGCTGCAGATTAACCCAGGGGAGGGTCGGATTCCCTGGAGCCGGAGGCCTCTGCTGTGACACGCTTCTATTGTACCCTCTGAATGGGATGAATGGCGTCAGTGTGGGAACCTCCGAGAGTCTCCGGCCCCAGAATCAGAATCACAGCCCTTCTAGCAGACCACGGGTCTAGGATACATGTGAGGGGCGGGTGGTGGGGGCGCGGGGGCTTGGAGCCGAGAGAGGATCAACCTCTGCCCCACACCTCACCTGCCTCGTGCTGCAGGTGAATCCTGAGAGAGCTCGAGAGGATGGGGGGATAGAGAGGTGGTTACCTGCAACACACACGGGGTGGGTGGAAGCAGCAACAAGACTCCCCTCAGGATAGAGCTCTACATAAATGTTGTTAACCCCTTAGCTGCTGGACACCCCCAGTGCTGAGTCTTTTTTTGGCTATTTGGGTTAGTTCACTCTTAGGGCTCGATTACTTTTTTTTTCCACATAAGGCATGCACACCAAATTTGCCCCATTTTTTTACATCATCCTGGGGATTCTAAAGGTACTCAGGCTTTGGGGATTTCCATGGAGGGGACTGAGAAATTTGTCAAAATATGGCGAAATGTTGTTTCTTGGAGGGTGGGGGAGTGCTGCAGAGGAAAGAGTTTGTTTATTTTCCTGCAAATGGCATCAGCAAAAGGTTTATGGTGCAAAACTCACCATCCTCCCAGCTTTCAGGAACAGGCAGACTTGATTTAGAAAAACACATTTTTTAACACAGTTTAAGCATTTTACTGGGCGATAGCCCATTTTTCCTATTTTTGTGCTTCCGGTTTGTGGTGGAAATGAGCGTGAAACCCATGGTGGATCCTGGAAAGCCATATATTTCTGAAAACTAGTCAAAATTGTTAATTCAACAAATGGTCATTTGTGTGAATCCTTCATGGTTTTCCTATACAAAGTAACAGCTAAAATAAAAAAATATTGAAATTGAGTTAAAAAAAAAAGAAATGTGTGCCTATGTTTTCATTTGTAACTTCTTCTTACTATGGCACATTTTCCAAAGCAATATACCATTGTGACCGCTAGACCCTTCTAGTCTTGGCGACATATAGAACTTGTAGGTTCTCCAAGAACCCGGGGTACTCAGAGGCAACAGCCGAGCTGCACCGTACAATGGTTTTACATTGTGGATCGACTATACAGCAATTCATATGGCAAAATTGTAACACATAGAAAAAGGTTCTGAAGAAAAACTCAATATTTCTCAAATGTACACCAGATGCTGAGTTTGGGAGGAGTGTTTATTTGCACATCTCTGAGTTTATTGACACCTATACTGGCATGTGTTTTAGAGGGCATTTGTAAAATGTCTTCTGTGATACACACTTGTCTACTTTTGAAAGGCACAAGCGCAGATATATTCAATTGGTAATAGAAAATGTTCTACTATGCAGTATTGCCACATGTCTCCTCATAAAAATGGTAGCACACTTGTGTGACTGGGCCTTGTGCCTGCAACACTAAACACCCCAAAATGTGATCTAGGCGACGTCCTGTTTCATCCAGCAGAATGCATGTTTTTTTTATAAGGTGGCTAGCTGTGGCTTTTCAGCCCCATCTCAGCAGGCACCTAAGGAAATGTGAGAAAGTCACCCTTTTTGCCATGATTACCCCCATTTTTGACTGCTACTGGTGGTAACTGACTCTGACTGCGCCTTGGCCTCTGCTAACCTGGCCCAGTTCTCGGATTTAAAAGGTATATGGTAATTAGGTATAATTACAATTAGCACTTACTACCTACCTGTGAGTCTCTAGTGTATGATAGGGCATGTATATTTAGAGGCCCAGCAGATCTCCTGCACTGCTGTGTAGCCTGCTGTCATTTTTAAAAGTCACGCCGGATTAAACCCAGACCATTTGACTGGGGGTGAATGTTTGCATTGTTCAGCATTCCGTCCATTATCTGTTCTTTTTGCTTTTGTCGACCTAAGTGGTAAGGGTATGCCCAGACATGGGTCCAGTGCTAACTTCTCCACTTGATTCAAGCTAGTCTAGCTGATGATTGGTGATACCCTGAAACCGGTGTCAGGATGCTTGTTTCTTCTCCAGAGAGGACCGGGCTTGGCAGTTCGGGCTGGACTGTTCCCATGAGGAGCAGGTTCAAGACTGATTTGCATAAGGCTGGGTCCAAACTGGGGCAAAACAATGAAGGATTAAGCCAAGATCTGTTGACTGAGAGTGAATGTTTGCATTGTTCAGCATTCTGTCCATCATCTGTTCTTTTTGCTTTTTATTTTAATGTCAGCCCTTCTTTGCAAGCTGCTTTAAGCTGAAATTATATGAAAATTAAACTTTGGATTTAAAGGTACTACCAAAGTATAAAACAACATTATATTGACATGTAAGTCACCTCTGAGGTCTACCCTAGGTGTCCCCAGAGTAGCGTGCCTTGTAAAAACAATCAGGGACATTTTAAAAGATGTTTTATATGCCCTGGTGAAGAAATAAACAACCAATTTCATTTTTCCCAATGTAGCCTTTTAGCTCCATAGGCTAACATGGGAATACTTTAATAAAGTGTAACTGATAGAAGGGAGGTAAAGCCATATTTCAAGGACATACATTTTTAGTAATGATAAATCCAACAACTTACCATGATTTAATTTATCATAACTAGTACAGAAAAGAGGTTATGAAACTTTATTTTCTCTAAGCCAAAATCCAGCTTTATAGTAGCCTCTCCTGATTGGCCAACCCATAACAGGCTTAGCCAAACTGCTTTGACGAGGTCATAAGCGACCTGCATAAAGACAGAGGTTATCTGGTGGGGGAGCTCTGCAAGTGCACAGAACAGGCCAGGAAGTGGGATGGCTTGTGAAACTGATCTTCAAAGAGTGTAGGGCATTAAGAATGCAAGCCAGGCCTACCCCCTCGTCCTGTACCCCCCAGCCAGATGGGGCCCTCAGGAATAGAATTGGCAGAAGGTCTGGAAGGGGGAGTGTTAAGATAAATGAGCCACACCAGTAGGTTGGCTTAGCCGTGTCTTCACTCCATGGTGACAAACTCTCCATTTTGAATTTGAAAGTGCAGTGCTTAGTGGGACAACAGTATACCACACTTTAGAGGAAGAGGTCATGCTTTTGGGTGGTGCCCTGCACCCCATTTGACAGGGGTGCCCCCTACTTGTTGCCCCAAAAACACTGGATAAATATGTGAAAGCTGCCTAGTAACTCAGAGCTACTGTCTGCAACTACAAGAAGAAGAAGGACTGCCCTGTTGGAACCCTGGCCTGCACTAAGAGGACTGCACTCCAAATGACTATACCTGCTGCACACCAAGGAACTACAGCCCTAAGGACTTTGCCTTGATTCAAAAGGAGAAGGAGTGGACTTACTGTAAGCAACAGGTTAAAAGAGCTTCGCCTGCATCATCTTTAGCGAGGCAAGAGGAAGCCAACTGAGCAACTTCAGCTGGATTTAAAGGATTTGGCCAGGTGCATGTTGGAAACTGTAGTTTCAACTTCCAAGGAGCCACCCAGAGAGTCTGGAACCTTGGATAAGTGTTTTTGACACGTTGGACCCACAAGAGGAATTTCAGGAAGAAGTTCCTGAAATTTTGGAGCAACTTTTGGAAAAAGCTCCATAAGTGACCGACCCTATGGCGAGAGTTAGCCGACTACCTCGCACCGCGACTTGGACTGAATTTAAGGTTCATCCTGCTGAAACCTCCGTAGCTCAAAACGTCAAGGAGTTGACCGGGGGCTCCTGCAGAAGTAAGCCGGCAAAGATGCTGCGAGTCCAGCCTAGAGAGGCCCGATCGACGTCGAGGGAAAATCCTCCTGAAAAGTTTCTAAGTGCGAAAGTAACCTTTTAAAAGAGTCCTCCGACTTAGTTTATCCAGCCAATGCTCCATCACAGTCAGCCTTCAAATTTGGACTTTGTCCCGGTCAAGCGCGACCAGATGTCCCAATTAGGGGCTAATGGTTCTTAAGCACTGTAAAGTGTTTATTCTTTAAAAAATCATATCTCTGGTTCCCTGCATTGGCTTTTTGTCGGGTTGGTGTCATTTTAAATATACAAATATTTCCTATGTTTATAAATTAGTGTTGGATTTTTATTTTGTGTTGTGTCATATTTACTAATGTAATGATGTTTTTAAATGCTTTACACAACTGTCTTCTAAGTTAAGCCTGCCTGCTTGTCACCAGCACCCAGGGTTTTAGCAAGGGCCAGACTTTTGATACCGGGTGATTCCGCAGAAAGCTGGAAGGTTGGGGACCTTTTCTTACACAGGATGCTGGTTTTGTTGCTTGGGATCAATTTTTTGGAGCAAAACCGGCCCCAAGTATCAAAATCAGAAGCCCACGGTGACAGTCTGCACTAAGCCAATGGTACCAGCCTTTCCCTCCCGGCCACGCCCGCACATTGTTGCAGGCTGCACGCTTTACATGTGACAGAAGCAGTAGTGCGAGGCTGGTTGCACTTGGCCCTTCAGCTCACCTCCGGGAATGATCTGATTGGCTATCTAAGCAAGAAAAACACTCTGAAAGCCCTCTGTCTCCTCCTACACTGGCCCACAGCTTCCGGGAAACATGGAGCAGGATTTCAAAAAGACAATGGCCCGAACAACTGCTTGAACCCGGTTTATGAGGTGTGTGAAATGGACTTGTTGAACCCCATCTTCTTCTCCCTGTGTCTTACTTATTCACAACTTAGTTTGGGAATCTCCTTGCACGTTCAGAATGGGAGCTGTCGTGCACGTGCTGCGTGAACTTGCTGGTGTAGGTTCTTAGAGCCATAGCATCCCAACTCCTTCTCAGCTGTAGCCCACATTTTAGTTTGTGCATGATGGGCCCTGAGTAGTGAGATGCTTGTAAAAAATAAATAAACGGCTTGTGGTGCTCGTGCATCGACAACTGGGTCCACAACTGAAGCCATCGTCAAGCCAGTAGAGTCCACAGGTGGCATAGAGAGCAACTCTACCACAGTCATCCCATTGGCAGCTCCCAAAGGAGCTAAAACTGAAATATTAGGCGCTCAACCTTCAGTTTGGTCTTAGTTTCCTATTTATTTTCATAAAATGTTAACCTTTTCCTTGTGACCCTATAAAATGGCAATTATGTATAATGTTTCAAACAAAAAACAATACGGCTGTATTTTAAATAGAACATTAAAGCTTTAAAAAGTTGGCATCTTGGCACACACACCAAAAGTAGTATCAGGTCTGGCACAGGGCAGCGGGTGAGTACAAAAAGTTGTTATCTCTGGGGCATTGTAGGATTTTGCCTAATATTTTTGTTAAGCCTGTATTTATGTGTGTGCATAGGTAGGCGAGGGGAAGCAGAGAAAATCCCTGTGCATTCAATTCAACGCATACCCGAGACTTGCTGTGTATATGAGCTGGTGCAGACCCCGGCTACACGTCAAAATGAATACTTCTCTTGTGCCATCTTTGTAATAGGCAGTATCCTCCTACAAGTGAGCCCTCCACTTCAGTTATTTACACTAGCCTGTGCCTTTTGCTTCCTGTTGTGCATGTGTTGGTCTGCTCTCATTCACACTCAGCTGTGACCCCTTCCATTACTGATCATAGCTGCCAGGGGCCAAGACAATTTGTGACGTTATAACTTCATAAGCTGATTTGGACTGGAAATTCTATATTTAAGCAATGTAAGTAGGAGATTAAAAGTTGTTGCCTGAAAAATGTCATTTTCTGAAAAACCAGGATTGACTAAAGTGTCTTCGTTGAACTGTATAAAAACATAACTCTCTCTGATTTCCGTCAAACCTCTGAAGTCTAGGAAGTACTATTTTTTTCATAATTCTGCAGGCAGTAAAGTTGGTTTGGTGTGACTTCCTTTTCATGTACCTCTCTACACCTGCGAAAGCCTCTTTCCACTATACTCCTAAAACTCTGCATGGGAAATTGACTTTGACATTCTTTTTTTTTCGAGTGACCCTTTTCTTACCTTCCATCCTCTGCATACCTTCTATTTCCGAGTATAGCCTACTCTCACTCTCACGCCTGCCTGCCTGAATCCTTATTATTGTAATTCTGCAATTGGCTGATACCTCTTTTCAAATATCATAACGTCTCCTCTTTAAAACCCTATCCCTGTAATCTAACATTAGCTAATCTCCTCCAACCTATCTCACCAACTATTCACCTGAAACCACATAGGCCTCACTAATGATCACACATATATATATATCACAAACTACCTGGAATAAATGCCTACACATGTAAATGCATGCACATGGCTAATCACAATAACCACTAGATTAACCATAACCTTGGGTTCTTGAATAGCGTGTTACTCTCCAGAAAATGGTTCAATGCCTCATCAGGGCTAGTAAGCGCTATATAAATTCAATTACAATTGCCATTACACGTGCTGAAGCCTGCACTGCTTTAAAAAGCAATATTAACACTACCCCTTCTCACATTGGGAAGTCCTTCGATCTAGTAGTGCGAGAGAGCGCTACAAAGAAGGCCCTAGTTGTGGTTGGACTGCTATGCCACCATGCTCCCTGCCCTTGCTGTCACCTCCCTAAACCTCCCCCTCAGTCCTCATCTCACGTGACATCATGTGGGAACTGCTGGCTTCTGCTTCTCGAGTTGCTTGAGGCTGTAGGTTCATAAGTAGCAGGCAATCAGTTTTACTGCCTCTTACAACAACTTTCATGCGACTAGACGTGTAGCTTTTGAATGCTGGAGCCGGGGGACTGCCAGGATCGGCCAGGGCAAAGCATTAGGTAATCAGAAATATGCAGATGCCCCGGAACCATCCTTGTGGATCTCAAAGGCCTGGCCTCCGGTGTGTTATAGCAAGGGGGTACAACGCCCTGGGGGAGACCAGCCCAGGTCCTATAATCTTCCTGTAACACAGGGGTGAAAAGGGCTTCCCCATGGACATGACATCAGCCAGAGCAGAGCAGTGCTGTATGAGGCCTTATGGTGGTGATCCTTCCCGTGCCTGGGGGTGGGGGACTAAACTCTGTCCATCGTCCACTTCAAAGGCCATTTGCCGAGACTCGCGCTACTAGTCACACCTCTGCAAAGTCAGAGGAAGAGAAGGGGGTATGTAAACCCTTGCTGGCTGCCCCTTGCCTTGCAGACATGCTCAGGGCTCCTGGAGGCAGAGTGAGGTCGAGTTTCTGACTGACAGTATGCTTTGATATAGGCTTCACCTTTCTTCAGGCACCTGTGCAGTAACAGACAGATGGGAGGGAGACTGATGGTCTTTCTACAGTGTCGAGCCACAAGGATAGAGAGCGTCACTGGCAGAGTAGACTGCTGATGGGTATGGTTATAGCTTCTGAGTTTGCATTGTCCGACCTCAATGTTTGACATTTGACATTTCCATGATTTCTGCCTGGGCGCTGATGTGTGACATTCCCACGCTTATGGCCTGGTGCTTATGTGTGACATTTCCACCGTTTCGGGCCTGGGTCTTTATGTGTGACATTTCCTTGATTACTGGCATGGGTGCTTATGAGTGACATTTCCATACTTTCTGACTTGAGTGCTTGTATGTGGAATTTCAATGCTTTCAGGCCTGTGTGCTTATCTGTGACATTTTCATGCTTTCCGACTTGGGTGCTTATGTGTTACATTTCCATACTTTCTGACTTGCATGCTTGTATGTGTCATTTCCATGCTTTCTGGCCTGGGTGCTTATGTGTGACATTTCCATACTTTCTGACTTGCATGCTTGTATGTGTCATTTCCATGCTTTCTGGCCTGCGTGCTTATGTGTGACATTTCCATGCTTTCTGACTTGGGTGCTTATATGTGACATTTCCACAATTACAGGCCTGGGTGTTCCTCATGTCTATTTTTGGTGTTTTCTGTGAATGTTTATAAGTACATATGACAGGGTATCCTGGTGCTTGTTAAGGTAATCATTTTACTATGCCTTAAAAGTTACTATAATTATATATGTAATGAACAAATGTGTTGTAAAATGCACTGTTTTGGTCTGTCTTTCTCCAAACGTTTCTTGGGGGGAGAACTCCCCTAAACGCCCCTAGCAGTGCTCAGGCTCACTTTGCTGTGCTCGCTTGTTATGCACTGTATGGGACCTCGACTGACAGAATTTGTCAGGGCTGCTTTGGGTTCTCAGTCCAGCCCTGCTTATATTGAGTTGGTGGCCTTATTGCTAGTGGTAGGTGCATTCTTACCACTACTAATAATCAAGCTTCCAACAAGAATCCTACCACACCAGCACATCTTTGAAAACTAGACACCTGGGGGAGTCCAGGGTGCGGTGACTTGCGTGGCTCTCACCAGGTTTTGTTACACAGAATCCTGTGCAAAGCTCAAACTTTGCCCACAAAAAACACATTCCTTGCATTTCTATGAGGAAAAGTCCTGGAATCAGCAGGCAGCCACACATTTCCTACCACCCAGCATTCCCTGAAGTCTCCAGAGAAAAACGGTTCCTCATGTGTTTGGGTAGGCCAAGTCCCCGTGACACGAAAGGGCGCCAAATGCATCGTAGAGACATCACATTTTCCCCCTGAAAACAAAGTGTTTTTTTGCAATGTGGGTAACTGTAGATTTTGGGTCCCAGCTCAACCGACACCTAGGGAAACCCACAAAAACTAGCAAATTTTTTAAAACTAAACATCCAGGGGATTTCAGGGTGAGGTGACTTGCGTGGCTCTCAACAGTTTTTTTTAACCCAGAATCCCTTGAAAAGCTCACACTTTGTCTAAAAAAACAAATTTTCCTTCTATTTAAATCTGTGAGGAAAAGTCCTGGAATCTGCAAGCAGCCACAAATGTACTACCACCCACGTTTTTCACAAGTCTCTTAAAAAAATGATGCCTCATGTGTTTGGGTAGGCTAAGTGCCCGCGACATAAAAGGGTGCCAATGCAACGTAGACACATCACATTTTCCACTGAAAAATTATGTGCTTTTTTCAATGTGGGTAGCTGTGGATTTTGGACCTCAGCTCTGCCGGCACCTAGGGAAACCTACCAAACCAGCACATTTTTGAAAACTAGACACCCGGGGGAGTCTGGGGTGAGGTGACTTAAGTGGCTCTCACCAGGTATTTTACCCAGAATACCCTGTAAAGCTCAAACTTTGCCTAAAAAATCATATTTTCCTTCCATTTCTGTGAGTAAAAGTCTTGGAATATATAGAGGGCTAAAATATTCCTACCACCTAGCGTTCCTCTAAGTCGCCATAGAAAAATGGTGCCTCACTTGTGTGAGTGGGCCAAGTGGCCACGACAAGGAAGGGCCCAAAATGTATTGTGGCAACATCAAAATTATCTATCACAAAACAACTTGCTTTTGCAAGGGGTGCTCCTGTGTTTTTGGTCCAGGGGCTCGGCAGCCATCAATGAAAACATACAAAACCCAGACATTTCTGAAAACTAGACACCCATGGGAGTCCAGGGAGGTGTGGCTTGGGTGGATCGGCCAACTTTGTCTTACCCAGAATCTCCTGCAAACCTCAAATGTATCTAAAAAGTCACAATGTCCTCACATGTCTGTGTGGTAAAGTTGTGGGATCACACTGTTCCTACCACCTAGCGTTCCCCCCAGGTCTTCCTATAAAAATGCTACCTAAATTGTGTCGGTGGGCCAAGAACCCCTAAAAGGGAAGGGCCCAAAACGTATTGTGGAGACATCAAATGTCCCTCATGGTGGGTCATTGATTAGCAGTCCCTTAAAAATTGAATCACAGAGTGGCTGTTTTGTGGGTGTGGGATAGTAGGCGCATATTCCTTGTCAATGCTGCTAGAAATCATCATTGTTGCCTCCATAAACCTGGGACCCATGTGGGCTGGGGGGAATTCATGATTTGAGATTTTCATAAATGCCATTGAGGAGAAGGCGCAGTTTGCGGAGTTTTACTAAGCAGAATTTTGCAAAGTTACAAAAAAAACTCCACGAAGTTCTGCGAGTGGCGGAGTGTAGTGCGAACTGCAGTTTGTGGTGGTATTGCTGCAGCTCGGGTAGAAATTATACCCCAGCAGCAGCTCGTGCTCACGAACTTACTGTACACGAACTTACCATTCGCAATCGCGAGAAAGGAAAGAACTCTGCTGCACATCGCGAAGTTGAGTTTTCTGCACTCCACGAGCTCCGCGGAGTGCAGAAAACTCCGCAAACGGAACAAAGCTCACCACCCAGGCCTAGAATGGAAGGCCTTCTGGTGCATTGCATGGGAGTAGGCACTCAAGTTATTGTTTCTGAACTCTATGGCACAGATTCCGAGACATATTCCAAGTTGAAGGGAAGTTTGATGAAGCATTTCTTACCTCAGACAAGCGTAGACTACAAATGGGGGGCAGATTTAGAAGAAAGTGACGCATCTGTAGAGATGCGTCACTTTCCCCGCGCCACCCTGGGAAACCCTTGTGCCACCATGGATGCGCTATATTTACAATGCGGAGTACCATGGCGCAAGGATTGACAGATGCGTCACAAATTCTGATGCATCTGTTGGGGCAAAAGTCACACATTGCTGGAGTCATGTCGCAAGCACAACACAACTCCAGCAATGTATTTTGAGGCCGATTCCCACTACAATGCTTCACTCCTTATGCCTGCTTGAAGCAAAATGTTGAAGAGTAAGTGTACAGAGAAAGGTATTGATTTACTAAACGTAACTTCACATCTATGTACTCTAAAGACATATCTATACATATATCACCAAGGTACTTTTAAGTGGAGTTACATATAAATAATCTATACAAACTTACCTTTCAATATTTTGTCCCTCGATATTCTGATCACAATATTGTGACCCGTCAATATTCTGGCTTTTCAATTCTCATACCAAGCCAACTCTGTTTTTACATACTTGAAAGCATGCATGAAAACTGCAAACATGAAAGTATACCCTTGAAGAAGCACCGAAGTCTCAAATCATTGCGTGTGAGTCATCTGCATTTTGAAGGAGACATCTGCAGGAGCTAGAGGATATCACCAGTAACCAGCTTCAGTGATCTCCAGATGGAGGCAATGAATCTCTCAGCTATCCCAGGACAGTTCACATTGGCCTGGCAGAATACCTCAACATGTGTGCCCCAGTGGTAGTAACTAACTCTGTTCACAAATGCATGCTCGGAAATATAGGGGAATTTTAATGACTGAGGACAGAAAGGGCATCTTGCAGCTGCAAGATTTAAAAACAATATTGATGCGTTAGTGGATTTGACACATAGGGCCCTATTATGATGTCGGTCAGAAAGGCACCAACATCATTGGTTTCACTTTTGACTGCTGTATTACAATGACGGCGGTCTGAAGCAAATGCAGACGGTCATTCCGGCTGGCTTCCGACAGGCTCAAGGAGCCCGTCGGCCTTTCGTAACCGGCCTGTAATCCCTTCAAGACGGTATTTCTGCATTCGGGTTTATGATGTTTGTTTCCCACAGGCTTTCCATGTCAAGCTTTCTAAATGGAAAGCCTGTCAGAAAGTGACTTTGGGGACCCCTAGCGAGGCGCCCTTCTCCCTGCAGCCTCCGGATGGGGTCCAAGGGGGCACCTATGTTATCCCCCTGTTAATCCCTGCACTGCATGGCAGACCCCTTGAGGAGCCTGCCATGTGATGCAGGGATTAACAGAAACTCCCATTTCATATTGGGAGCTTGTGCTGCGGATGGTTTACGGCCGCAGTACAAGCTCCCATAGAGAAATAGGAGTAGGCAACCACACCATGTGTGGTCGCGTTGTTATAGCAGTGTCTGGACTGCTGACCGCAGGTAGATTGGTCCTGAGTCCGCTGGACATCTAACGAGGCCCATAATGTGCTGCTGGATTCAGAACTAAATGAAAAGCATGGTTGTTTTTATTATAACATATTCTATTAAGAAGCATCATTTTTGGTGGAGGGACTTTTTTTTTAAGGGCATTGCCCATCAGTTACACATTATATGTGTTTGAATCTTGAAGGAATATTTGCATCCTTTTCATGCAAGAACACCATTTGTTGCAAAGTTATTTCAACGCACAACCTCTTTTGCCTTTTCTTTAGTCCTGGTGGCTGTAGCTCCTTCATCTCATATGAGACCAGCTCAATGTGGAGTGCTACAACTACTATTTTCTCGTGATTTAGAATAGTGCAGTTTCCGGGGTTAATATTGCCATCTGATTGTCACTCACTTATTCAATCCCAGGCAAAGGGAAAATCCATTAGGAATAAAACCTTAGACTGGCCACTCACAGATCCTAAAATCAGGTGCCTCAACCCACTAAACTCAATTTTCTGATACTTGTATATGTGTGGGCCTAAGATGAGCATATCTTGCAACATTACTGAAAATATTCCTTCGTGTAACTGTCCAACAGGGGGGTCTTTCTGAGGATTGAATGAAAAATATTTCATGGACTCACTGTCATTTCGCAGAAGGAGTTTTCAGAAAATCTTGCATAGAAAGAGTCAATGCCTTCAAATAACCTGGCGAAAACTGATTCTAAGTGTTTTGTATTGAATTCTATGGAAACTGCTTTTTAGTGGTCAAATCACTCATTGCCCTTTTTAAAGATCTTGGTTAGAAGAATATACACATTTTCAAATCCTCTACAATATGTTTATTGTTATCCTATCAGATTTGACCAATTTGTTTAAAATGTGCATTTTAGCACTTTATTTTCTTTAATTGGTTCTTAGGATAGCTCCGCCCCATTGTGAAGTGTTAGCCTGGCCCCTAAGAGTTGACGTGTTACGCCTCCCCCCCAAAATGTTGGGTCTAATTGTGTCCCTGAAGCCCACTCACCATTAGCTCTTCTGATGAGGCTCCTGAGTCCCACCTCTGCCACCCATCTATCTCCACAGCAGCCCTGTGGTTGTCCTGGTTAGTATGCTGCAGCAGTGTACACAATTACACCAGCTCTGATGATACTCCTCAGTCACTGGGCTGACAGAACTGCAGATTCACACCAGCTGATGATTCTCCTCAGTCACTGGGCTGACAGAATTGTAGATTCACACCATCTCCTCAGTCTACTTTTAAACCTCATTATAGCGCTGCGAGCACTCTACATTTGCACAGCTCTGATGAAGTATCTGCAGCCCAGGGCCGCCAGCCATCTACCTTGACAAAGCTCTTGTGATGCACCTCAGGCACAGGGCAGCCGGTACTTTGTATTCACACAGCTCTGATGATGCACCTCGGGCACGGGGCTACCGGCACTTTGTAGTCACACAGCTCTGATGATGCACCTCGGGCACGGGGCTACCGGCACTTTGTAGTCACACAGCTCTGATGATGCACCTCAGGCTCGGGGCTGCCGGCACTTTGTATTCACACAGCTCTGGTGATGCACCTCGGGCACAGGGCTACCTGCACTTTGTATTCACACAGCTCTGGTGATGCACCTTAGTCATGTGGCTGCCGGTACTTTGTATTCACACAGCTCTGATGATGCACCTCAGGCACGGGGCTGCCGGCACTTTGTATTCACACAGCGGTGGTGATGCACCTTAGTCATGTGGCTGCCGGTACTTTGTATTCACACAGCTCTGATGATGCACCTCAGGCACGTGGCTACCGGCACTTTGAATTCACACAGCTCTGGTGATGCACCTCACCAACGGGGCTGCCAGCACTTTGTATTCACACAGCTATGATGATGCACCTCAGGCACGGGGCTGCAAGCTCTTTGTATTCAGACAGTGCTGGTGATGCACCTCAGCCATGGGGTTGTCAGCACTTTGTATTCACACAGCTCTGACGATGCACCGCACCCACTGGGCTGCCAGCACTTTGTATTCACACAGCCTTGATGATGCACCTCACCCACGGGCTGCCAGCACTTTGTATTCACACAGCTCTGACAATGCACCTGTGAGAAGTTGGCCTGGCATATGCTGTCTCCTAGTTATAGGGACACCTTGCACCGGTCCAATTCGACTCTTATTGATGATAGGTTTAAAACAACCTTTAAAGAAAGCTTTCCTAGTGGTAGCTGTGGAGAGCAGCCTTCAGGCTAAGTGTTGAAGGAGTGTTAAGCTTATTGTTTTACCATAATAACCTCTTGAATAACCAAATGAAAGAGTAGCCCACACAGGTATATATATATAATATATGTATTTATTCTAGACAGAATCCCACAGTCTCTTTATGAAGCTGTTGCAAAGTTACAATATCAAACAAGCATTGATAGACACAATAAATAGCACTATTAACATTGGGCCCCAGGGGGGGACCAAACCATATACTAAATAAGTAGTATAAGAACCACGACAATTCTACAGGCAATGCCTAGGGCATTCAGGATCGCTGGCCCCTTAGGAATCCACCCCAGGTTATGAGGAAGGGGACCCACGGGAGGCGCGTGCAGTGCAAGTAGCTGCTATCGGGATCTCTATTACAGCCTATGGAGAATGTCGCGGTTGGAAATAAACAGTTTAAAAATACTTCTAGCCGGAGTACAAAGCTAAAACTTCAGACTTAAGCTTTTGAAGAGCCCACTACCACGAGAGTACCGAGGTACCACTGTTACCTGCCCCAGGGAAGCCGGGTGCATAGGTCGTTTCTGCTGTCGGGTCGCGGGCTGATTTTCAATGGGAAAATAGTCAAAAGTTCTGCTAGCCAAAAGCGTCGATGATGCCGAGAAGATCAAAGATGTGAAGATTGTAGAGAAGAACCTGAAAGCAGAGGGGACAGAGTCTGGGTCACGGCAAAGTGACCAGGAGGCTCAAAGCAAAGAGCCCTTCGATGTCAGGTGCTTCAGGTGGAAAGTGGTGTAGCTTGGATCTGCAGCCACGGGCTCCGAGAGGCTTCAAGGAAGGCCAGCTTCAGGAGGGCGACTGTCCCACGTTGGATGAGGGTCACTGCGGTGTTAGTGTCCCGATTGGATCCACTAAGCCTTGGCATCCGCAACCCACAAAGAATAAACAAATCTGCTACAGTGCAGACCCACGAGGTCTGGGAAAGGTCTCCTTCAAGGAGGCTGTAGAGCAGGCCTGGAGCAACCAGTGGAACTCTTGATTATAAATATAGACCTCCGCTAGGGCCCACAAGTCGAGAGACAAGGGACCGCGGGAGGTGGCAATATGGAGTGCGTAAAAGGGCACCCACGGGCCACCGGAGGAGGCTAGGGCACTGGTCTTTGGCACAATTGCTGTAGAGTGGTTGACTCGTAAATGGGCCAAAGCACAACTTCCCCACTGGTCAGGGTCGTGTGCTATGCAAGAGGTGGCTGGTGTCCTGGGGTATTGGGGATCTCGGCACCCACGTGGTCCACGGTGTCCAAACTCGTTGAGCACACTCACTGGCCTCTAGGATGCGCTGGAAACCCACCTCAAGGTTTCTGGAAGTCGTCAAAGTTCATAAGAGCAGCGAAGTTCCAACCGGGTCACTTGCAGTGTTTCAGGTGCCTGCCAAGCAGGGAGATAACTCCTTTATCCCAAGGGAGATTTCTTCTGTCAGCTGGGCAGCAGCAAGCCGAAGGTCAAGACTGTAAAGTTCAAGATTAATCTGAGGCTCTGGAGCCACGTTATTCACCTTTATCCCCAAGATTAGGGGAGTGTCCAGAGTAGCGTCCACCAATGGTAGGTGAGGCGGGAAAGGGTGGCTACACCCTCTCCCCTTTGTGTGTTTCCCGCATGGGCGAGGGGCAGGATGCCTCTGAACCGGTTCCAAGCGGTGTATGCAGAATGAGGCTTCTGCAGCTGCCTACGTGCAACTCTGAAAGGACTTTTGGTGCACCCACCCTGTTCCAATCCACATTATCCTGTCTGGGGAGATGCTAGCACCTCCCTGCCACAGGAGCCCTATTGTCCAGCTGGCGAGGCTGGGGTTTTCCCCAGCAACAGCCAGCCAGGGTCGTGTAGGTGGCGGGTAGTAGCCATTTTGTACTGCTTGTGCACTTTTAAATTGGTGTCTAAATTCTGCTGCTTTTCCCATATCGCCCCTCTAGCAGGGGGGAATCGTACCCTCATGCCCATGGCTGGACTGGGGGTATGATTCCTACATGTTTGACACCAAACACGATATGGTTCTGTGTAGCCATTCTCAAGTTATCACGCTATCGCGATAGACTTATAATGCGGCTAAGAGTATATGGTATGGCTACACTACAAACAACCCAGCAATGATTTTACGAAGGTTGCAGAGAGGCCCTACTCATGTAGGGGTCCCCCCTCACACATACCACAGCACCCTGCCTTGTAGGATTACCAAGGCCTGCTATAGGGGTGACCTATGAGAGTATATGTGTTGTAATGGGGTGGGATATAGGGTACCTATATCCCTGTGAAGGGTGCTAGCACCACCTTACCCAGACTACAGTAGTGGTATGGTGGTGTCAGTTTGTATGGCTGTCCCAGGGTGGTACAATAAGTGCTGCAGCCCTGGTAGGCCTACTGAGGGACCCTTGCCCTGGGTACCTAGGGTACCATCTACAAGGGACTGTCAGGCCATCCTCAGCATCCAATTAGTTTGTACCTAGGGTACTTCACATTAGTTTTAGGGAGAAAGCAGATAGGCTGGGGTCCTGGATAGCAGGATCCCAGCCAGACTAGTCAAAAACCACTCAAATACCAGGCAAAAAGTTGGGGGCAACCATTAGTCAGATTCCACCTTCCTACATAACCCCCCCCCCCCCCCCCCAACGAAAGGTGATAAGGCTAACCTTGTCCAGATAAGCCTTTATTTCCTGAGTGGCCATATAAGGAAGAACCTGCAGTAGCATGGTTGCTCCCTGTCTCATGGTCCACTTGGGAAATCCTACCCCAAGGGGTTCTAGAGTTTCTCCAAAGTCTAGGGAAATTACCTGCATTGGTTTTTGGGACAGAGGTGGGCTGGTGGGGTGTCTGAGTCTGGAAGTGAGGCCCTATTTGGGTTGGTCTCAACCTCCTCAGATCACTGGCCACTATGGAAGCCTTTCTGCCCATGACTGTGTCATATCTGGCCCTAAGGGTCAACCTCTGGCTGCCTACAGCTGGGGGTTGGATCCCTTTGGTTGGAATAGTGGAGGGCACTGGAAGGTTTGGGGCAACTATGCCCCAGGTTTCCCTGTGCTCAACAACATCCATTGGAGGGGTACCTAGACCTAGGGGTAAGGGGGATCCCTCAGTTTGTAGAGGAATATTCACCTGGCTGAAACTACTCTGCTGGGTGTCCCTAATCTGCTGATGAGGGGGTTCCTCTGGAGAGGGGCCCCTTAAGGGTCCACTGACCTCCCTGACCTCTGCAGCCCTGGGCTGACTGAGGCAGGGTAGAGAGGGGCAGGATACCTGCTCCAGACTGGGTACCACCTTGGAAGGATCCCCTGCCATCAGAGAGGTGGGCAGGCCAGGCCTGTCCAATTCTGGGGCAGTTACTTCACAAGGGGCAGGATCAGGTCTCTGAGAAACTTGACCCTTACCTTTAGTCTGGTGGGGGGGGGGGTGGCTGCTCCTCGCCCCCTATGCTCTATGTTTGGGTGGAGTGATCCATAGTTTCAGGCTTCACTCCCTTTATTTTCTCCTGGGGTGGAGGTGAGGCCCTCAGGGTCTCATCCATTCTCTCAGGGATTCCTACCATTTTCAAATGGGCCTTGTGGTCAACCTCAGCCCAGGCTGAGATTTGCAGATCTTTCCCCAGTAGACAATCTACAGGCAGGGTGGGGGACACTGTCACTCTCTTTGGGCCAGTGACCCCTCCCCAGCTGAGATTTACTACTGACATGGGATGGTCTGTCCTAACTCCATCAATGTTGGCCACCTGGTAGCTAAACCCAGGTAAAAGCTGTTCTAGGGGCACTAGTCTCTTGGTCACCATGGTGACACTAGCCCCTGTGTCCTTGTAGGCCACTGCCTTCTGACCATTGATCATGGGCTCTTGTCTGTACCTGCCCAGGATACTGGGACTCCTGGTAAAGTTGGCAAACCCCATGCCACCATCACAGACTAGAGTTGCTTGTGCAGTGGACCTGGTTAGGCCAGAGTCCACCTGAGTTCCCCAAGAAAACCCAAATAAGTTGTTGGGTGCACTCCCACCACCTGGGGGATTACTACTAGTAGTAACAGGAGGGGTTGGAGCTGCAACTGGAGGAACATTTTCTTTATTGCCATTCTTTGGACAACTGGTGTCAGTTTTCCAGTGGCCAGGTTTCTGACACACATGGCAATATGGTTTCTTGTTAGAAGAGGAAGGATTTTGGGAGCCACCCCCAGCACTGGGTTTTTGGGGACCTTCAGGGACTTTTCTGTTTTATTATCCCCACCTTTCTCTTTGGGCTTGGTAGAATCTTTCTTCTGGTCACCACCTTGGTTCTTGGGCCTGATCCTGGTTCTGTCCCATTTGTCTGCCTTATTTCCCAATTCTTGGGGAGAGGTCAGATCAGAGTCCCCCAGGTGCTGGTGTAAGAGTTGGTTTTGACAATTATTAAGAATCTGCTCCCTCATTATGAGATTATACAATCCTTGATAATTATTTACTTTACTGCCATTTAACCAACCTTCCAATGCCTTGGTAGCACAATCAACAAAGTCTACCCAACCTTGATCCTGTGCTTTTTGGGTGTCTCTGAACTTAAGTCTGTATTGATCAGTGGTTAAGCCAAACCCATCTATTAAAGCATCTCTCAAGATATAGTAATCATCTGCATCCTCTTCTCTTACAGAGGGGAGCTTGTCTCTACCTTTTTCTGCAAAGGAGAGCCACAGGATTGCTGCCCACTGCTCTACTGGGACCCTTTGTACTTTACAGGCCCTCTCAAGAGCAGAGATCCATTTGTGGATATCATCCCCTGTCTTATAGGGGGGCACAATCTTGTGGAGGTTCCTATTGTCAGGGACTTTCTCTCTAACTCTAGGGGTTTCATTACTGCCACCAGGGGTCTCTAGACCCCACTTTTTTGAAGCTTTCTGAAGCTCCAGGGAATCCCTGTCTAATGCTAACTGTTCTCTCCTGAGCTGTAGCTTTGCCTGCTCAAACTGGATCAGTCTGCATTTCCTCTCTTGGGAGGATTCTCTCCTCTGAGGAGAGGCAGAGGTCCTTTTGGATCTCCTAGAATGGCTGGACCCCACTGAGGGGAGTCTGTTCCTTCTGGGACCCACCACTCTCCCACTAGGGATGGAGGGAGTGCCTCTTGGGCCATCACCTCCATGTTGTGAGTGGTCTGGTTCTTCCAGGTCAGGATCTTCATCCTCTTCCTGGTCCTCATCAGAGTCCTCTCTAGGAGGGTCCTCTTCTGAAGGGTGCCCACCCAACCTGTCTACCCCACCAGACCCTAAAGTCTGCATAAAGTCTGCTATGAGCAGGATTTCCCTGATACGTTGGGTATTGGCACCTTTGTTTGTCTTAAGTTTCCTAAGGGTGCACATCTCCCTAAGCTCAGCAAATGAGAGATGATCATACTTGTCGACTGGGACCCTTTGGGGTCCTTCCAGAGCCTTATGGGCACCTGAACCTAAAGACATTTCTAGTGTAGTGATAGTGGTGTATCTACCTACACTACGTGTGGCCTACTGAACCCTTTCTTGAGTTGTAGTCAAGGTGTGCTAAACCCTCTACACACAACTCCTAAGTTCAGTAGAACTTATTGTATTCTAAGCTTGAATTTATATGTACCTTTGGTACCTAGTGGCTTTCACTTTAGAAATTCAATTTGTTATCTGGTAAACAATGGCAAGCTTGAATCCAACCGCTGCACACCAATGTGAGAAGTTGGCCTGGCATATGCTGTCTCCTAGTTATAGGGACACCTTGCACCAGTCCAATTCGACTCTTATTGATGATAGGTTTAAAACATCCTTTAAAGAAAGCTATCCTAGTGGTAGCTGTGGAGAGCAGCCTTCGGGCTAAGTCTTGAAGGAGTGTTAAGCTTATTATTTTACCATAATAACCTCTTGAATAACCAAATGAAAGAGTAGCCCACACAGGTATATATATAAAATATATGTATTTATTCTAGACAGAATCCCACAGTCTCTTTATGAAGCTGTGGCAAAGTTACAATATCAAACAAGCATTGATAGACACAATAAATAGCACTATTAACATTGGGCCCCAGGGGGGGACCAAACCATATACTAAATAAGTGGTATAAGAACCACGACAATTCTACAGGCAATGCCTAGGGCATTCAGGATCGCTGGCCCCTTAAGAATCCACCCCAGGTTATGAGGAAGGGGACCCACGGGAGGCGCGTGCAGTGCAAGTAGCTGCTATCGGGCTCTCTATTACAGCCTATGGAGAATGTCGCGGTTGGAAATAAACAGTTTAAAAATACTTCTAGCCGGAGTACAAAGTTAAAACTTCAGACTTAAGCTTTTGAAGAGCCCACTACCACGAGAGTACTGAGGTACCACTGTTACCTGCCCCAGGGAAGCCGGGTGCATAGGTCGTTTCTGCTGTTGGGTCGCGGTCTGATTTTCAACGGGAAAATAGTCAAAAGTTCTGCTAGCCAAAAGCGTCGATGATGCCGTGAAGATCAAAGATGTGAAGATTGTAGAGAAGAACCTGAAAGCAGAGGGGACAGAGTCTGGGTCACAGCAAAGTGACCAGGAGGCTCAAAGCAAAGAGCCCTTCGATGTCGGGTGCTTCAGGTGAAAAGTGGTGTAGCTTGGATCTGCAGCCACGGGCTCCGGGAGGCTTCAAGGAAGGCCAGCTTCAGGAGGGCGACTGTCCCACGTCAGATGAGGGTCGCTGCGGTGTTAGTGTCCGGATTGGATCCACTAAGCCTTGGCAACCGCAACCCATGAAGAATAAACAAATCTTCTACAGTGCAGACCCACGAGGTCTGGGAAAGGTCTCCTTCAAGGAGACTGTAGAGCAGGCCTGGAGCAACCAGTGGAACTCTTGATTGTAAAGATAGACCTCCGCTAGGGCCCACAAGTTGAGAGACAAGGGACCGTGGGAGGCGGCAATATGGAGTGCGTAAAAGGGCACCCACGGGCCACCGGAGGGGGCTAGGGCACTGGTATTTGGCACAATTGCTGTAGAGTGGTTGGCTCGTAAACGGGCCAAAGCACAACTTCCCCACTGGTCAGGGTTGTGTGCTACGCAAGAGGTGGCCGGTGTCCTGGGGTATTGGGGATCTCGGCACCCACGCGGTCCACGGTGCCCAAACTCATTGCGCACACTCACTAGCCTCTGGGATACACTGGAAACCCACCTCAAAGTTACTGGAAGTCGTCGAAGTTCGTGAGAGCAGTGAAGTTCCAACCAGGTCACTTGCAGTGTTTCAGGTGCCTGCCAAGCAGGGGGATAACTCCTTAATCCCAAGGGAGATTTCTTCTGTCAGCTGGGCAGCAGCAAGTCGAAGGTCAAGACTGTAAAGTTCAAGATTAATCTGAGGCTCTGGGGCCACGTTATTCACCTTTATCCCCAAGATTAGGGGAGTGTCCAGAGTAGCGTCCACCAATGGTAGGTGAGGCGGGAAAGGGTGGCTACACCCTCTCCCCTTTGTGTGTTTCCCGCCTGGGCGAGGGGCAGGATGCCCCTGAACCGGTTCCAAGCAGTGTATGCAGAATGAGGCTTCTGCAGCTGCCTACGTGCAACTCTGAAAGGACTTTTGGTGCACCCACCATGTTCCAATCCACATTATCCTGTCTGGGGAGATGCTAGCACCTCCCTGCCACAGGAGCCCTATTGTCCAGCTGGCGAGGCTGGGGTTTTTCCCAGCAACAGCCAGCCAGGGTCGTGTAGGTGGTGGGTAGTAGCCATTTTGTACTGCTTGTGCACTTTTAAATTGGTGTCTAAATTCTGCCGCTTTTCCCATATCGTCCCTCTAGCAGGGGGGAATCGTACCCTCATGCCCATGGCTGGACTGGGGGTATGATTCCTACATGTTTGACACCAAACACGATATGGTTCTGTGTAGCCATTCTCAAGTTATCACGCTATCGCGATAGACTTATAATGCGGCTAAGAGTATATGGTATGGCTACACTACAAACAACCTAGCAATGATTTTACGAAGGTTGCAGAGAGGCCCTACTCATGTAGGGGTCCACCCTCACACATTCCTCAGCACCCTGCCTTGTAGGATTACCAAGGCCTGCTCTATGGGTGACCTATGAGAGTATATGTGTTGTAATGGGGTGGGATATAGGGTACCTAAATCCCTGTAAGGGGTGCTAGCACCACCGTACCCAGACTACAGTAGTGGTCCGGTGGTGTCAAGTTTGTATGGCTGTCCCAGGGTGGCACAATAAGTGCTGCAGCCCTGGTAGGCCTACTGAGGGACCCATGGCCTGGGTACCTAGGGTACCATCTACAAGGGACTGTCAGGGCATCCTCAGCATCCAATTAGTTTGTACCTAGGGTACTTAACATTAGTTTTATGGAGAAAGCAGATAGGCTGGGGTCCTGGATAGCAGGATCCCAGCCAGACTAGTCAAAAACCACTCAAATACCAGGCAAAAAGTTGGGGGCAACCATTAGTCAGATTCCACCTTCCTACAGCACCTCACCAATGGGGGTGCCAGCACTTTGTATTCACACAGCTGTGATGATGCACCTCGCGCACAGGGCTACCTGCACTTTGTATGCACACAGTGCTGGTGATAGACCTCACCCATTGGGCTGCCGGCACTTTATATTCACACAGCTCTGATGATGCACCTTGGGCACAGGGCTGCCTGCACTTTGTATTCACACAGCGCTGGTGATGCACCTCAGGCACGGGGCTGCCGGTACTTTGTATTCACACAGCTCTGATGATGCACCTCGGACACGGGGCTACCAGCACTTTGTATTCACACAGCTCTGGTGATGCATCTCACCCATGGGGCTGCCGGCACTTTGTATTCACACAGCTCTGATGATGCACCTCACCCACGGGGTTGCCGGCACTTTGTATTCACACAGCTCTGATGATGCACCTCGGGCACGGGGCTGCCGGCACTTTTTATTCACACAGCGCTGGTGATGCACCTCAGCCACTGGTCTGCTGACACTTTGTATTCACACAGCTCTGATGATGCACCTCACCCTCTGGGCTGCTGGCACTTTGTATTCACACAGCTCTGATGATGCACCTCACCCACGGGGCTGCAGGCACTAAGTGTTCTCACAGCTCTGACGATGCACCTCACCCACGGGGCTACCGGCACTTTGTATTTACACATCTCTGATGATGCACCTAGGGCACAGGGCTGCCAGCACTTTGTATTCACACAGCGCCGGTGATGCACCTCAGGCATGGGGCTGCCGGCACTTTCTATTCACACAGCTCTGACGATGCTCCTCACCCATGTGGCTGTCGGCAGTTTCCTTTCACTCAGCTCTGATGATGCACCTCACCCCTGGGGCTGCCTGCACTTTGTACTCACACAGCTCTGGTAATGCATCTCAGGCATGGGGCTGCCGGCAGTTTCTGTTCATGCAGTTCTGGTGATAAAATGAGTGACGGGCAGGCGTAAGCCAAGGCGACCATCTCCCAAGGGAATTGATACTTAAGGGCAGTGTGATCAATTGTCACAGAAATAAACTCATGTTTTATTTGAACGCATGTAGGTTGAGCGGTTAGTTAATGACACATGACAATGGGACACCGTATTGGGGAAATGGTTATCTCTTCGGTTGTACTATGTAATAAATACTTTTGTTAACTGATCCTAAGTATGTTTTCATTGATGGTGGTTCTGCTTTATATTTTAACGTGAGTATTCCCTGAAATAAACACCTCAGATTTTGTTGTTGTTGTAAAATGTTGTTTTTGTGTCCCTATTCCTAGATGGCTGACTCACTATATTGCTGGGCCCACTGCCTATGACAAACTCTTCATGGTCAGTATATAATGTGCCACCCACTCTTCTGGCAGCTCTGATCATCTTCACTGCCCCATCTCCTCTGGTGCCAGAATGTAATGGTGTTTGAAAGCTGGGTTCAGAGTAGCACGGAAAGGAGCAGGTATGTGTGAGACCGCCCAGATTGTGTCAAACACACTTTCTCTCTATCACATTATACACCTACAAGTCTAAGCCCGCCCTCTCTACCGAGTGAGTGAAGCCATATTTCACATTTTGTCATAGAGATCTATTTGCGTGACATAGCTCCCTCTTTCATTCTAGTGCTTAGAAGCATGCCTGCACATGCCGTCAGGTGTAATGTCCCAGGCAGCTCTGCCCCTCACAGTAGTACAGATTTTAAATATTGACTACAGAGTGCTCTGTTTAGTCCCCATGGTAATCTGGACGCCAGTGATTACTTTCTAAAACTTGAGTTTATTATTCTTGTTTATAATTCCGACAGAAATAACACAATTGGCACACCTTTCGACAGTTCCTGTGCCAGCTTCAAAGTCACTGTTTCAGTTCGAATTGTGGTTAAGAGAAATGGCTGACAGTGTCCCCACCCCTTGCAGTCCACAAGGGAAACATATTTATTCAGAGCAAAATTCAGCCATCGAAAGGAAAACAAAGAACATTTCATTTTATTCAGATCTGCATCTTTATTTAATCATGTTCACAGGTCAATAGGTTGCAACAGTGAAGAATCACGTGACAGATACACAATGTCACCGAAATGTCACAGCTGAGACTAGAGGATAACACAAGACATTCTTACATCTAATAGTGTGAATATCTTCATCACAAGACCTAAATCCTGGGTTTCATTCTGTAGCTGAATGAGTTCCTACTGATAATCACAGCCCTACATACATTGTAGAAGACCCAGAAGTAGTACATACTCAGTCACTGAGATACAAATCCATGGCAGGGAATTCACTACATTGAATCTCTTTATAAAAGAGAAACACTGCATTGTGTAACTCACACAAATAGCGCCAAGACTGCTTCTAAAATGAAGACTTGGCACTAGTGAAAACTGTTACTCCCTTCCAATCAACAACAATGAATGTTACACTTTGGAGAATACACAATATGTGTGCCCATCGTCACATACACTTTGCAGGGATAATACACAAACCTCTCAAAGAAGAGAAATACACTTTACCTTCACAGAAGGCAGGGCTTTTAAATCATGAATTTCCATTTGAAAATACAGATATATCCTCACTAATAGTTAAAAGGCATTTGATGTGCCTCTTTGAGAATGTATAAAATACATCACATTCAATTTTCAGAGACAATTCGGAATTTCTGAAAGTACAGAAACACTTTGTCTACACAGCACTTTATGATACATTTTCAATAGAAAACACTAAATATCAAAATTGATACAAGGGAGGCCCGGAGCCCCTCATCACTCACTTCAGCCAATGAGTGATAATTACGTAATTTGTAACTTCATAGAAACACAGAAGGTAAACACACACTGCACGTGCACAAGGCTCTAATCTGAACCCCTCATATTACAGCACATCTATTATTCTCACAGACTCATTCATCTGCAGAATCACACAGTGCACTATATCCATCCTTTCAGGATATTAACATATTTGTACGTCAATCAACTTCTTGAAATGAAGTAAAATTGGAAATTTCCAGAGCGCCGCTAGAACTCAGGAATGAAAATAACGTATTCCAAAATATGCATCAAAATTCACAAAAGTAGGTCCTATTGGAGGCAAGAACTCTACATGACGTATGAATTTCTTGTAAACAAACAGTTTAAAACATTCTGAAACTAAAGGCACATCCTATTAATTGCTTTAGTTCATTCTCTTCCTTAATGTATTATATTATAGATGCTTACACCTAGATCCAGTGCTCAACAAATCTATGTTCATACAATATATACTGTGAAATCAACACAGTATTCGTCCAGCGCTTACCCTAAACGGATATAAAATTCACACTGTCCATCCTCTAAGGATGTAACAGCTGCACTGCCCATCCTGTGGGGATATAAAATTCATACACTGCCCATCCTACAGGGATATAATATTCACACTGTCCATCGTGTGTGTGAATTAAACATTCATATACTGTCCATCCTACATGGATATAATATTCACACTGTCCATCGTGTGTGTGAATTAAACATTCATACACTGTCCATCCTACATGGATATAATATTCACACTGTCCATCGTGTGTGTGGATTAAACATTCAAGCACTGTCCATCCTGAATGGATATAATTTTACTAATTGTCCATCCTGTAAGGATGTAATCAATCCACTGCCCACCCTGCTGTGTGGATATAATACTCACACGCTGTTTTATGAGGAAATAGCATTCTCACACTCATCCTATGAGGATACAATAGTCACACATTGGCCATAACATGAAGATATCACATTCACACACTGTCCCTCATGCAAGGGTATAATATACAGACTGTCTATCCTATGAGGATGTAATATTCACACTGTCCCTTCTGTGGGGATGAATGTTCACTCAATGTCGATCCTGTGAGCATATAATATTCGCTTTGCCCATCATGTGAGGATATACAGTCACGTACTGTCCTCCTCAGCAGGATATAATATTCACATACTGTTCATCCTATGAGGATATACAGTCACTCTTCACTCCGCTCCTTGAAGTGAATTAAACTCCTCCCTGCACAGCAGGGGGCGCTCCAGACACGAGAATGAATATTCTCCTCAGAGGGGACCGAGGCCTCGAAAGAAGTCCGAAGAAAAGTCCAGGCCGCGGCCCCCGCATTACCAGGGTCTCCACGGGGCTCTGGGGCTGTCCTGTGCGGGCTCTTTAGTGCTGCTGGGACCGGACGGAGGCCGAGAAGGACACACCGCCTCTGCTGCAGCCGCAGGTCTATGGAGGGCCCGCAGCAGCTTCATCCGGGTCTCTGTGGGGGCTCCGTGGAGGGAGAGGAAGTGCAGCGAGTCCTGGAGGCACCTGGAGTAACCTTCACTGGAGGCCGCGGCTGCAGGGAGAGACGAGGGGTTAATATCTGTACATTTACACACCAGGGAGTAAACACACATAAAAAAATCCAGTTACAGCTCTCTAGAATGCTTTCCTCTGGTTGCGACAATTAGTTTACGGGTAGTTCTGATACTCTTAAAACACGGGTTTAAGTTAAATGTCGCTGGAAATTGACATATTTAAGTCATAATAGGCTTGTCCCGAGTACCATCTCGATGCGACTATTACCAGTTACGTCTCTGCACTATCTAACCTCCTGTCAACCCCACACGCAGACAAACACACAACTGCAGAGAACACCCAATGAAGTTTTAACCCTTCAAAGTACTGCCTCTCACCTGGTGCCGGTGTCTGCACGCGCTGGGCCAGGTACGTCACGGCCATTTCCAGGATATCCGCTTTCTCTGCTTTGGGCGGAAGTTCATGTTCCTCAAACTCTCTCTGCAGTAACATCCTCAGCTGCTCGATGCTGCTGTTGATGCGATCTCACCTCGGCTTCTCCACCGCTGGCTTCCTCAGCTGCAGAAACAAAATATGGATTTGTTATTGTATTGAAACAAACGTATAAAGGTGTCTAAAGTCGATAAAAGGTAATAGCAAAACTTATAGTTACTTCAGTGTGATAAACAGCTCAATTAAATAATGTTAATTTAGAACTAGGGTGATATTAAAAGATCAATAAATACAGCCACTGTTGATAAAATATATTGGAAGTTCATTTTAAACGTGTACTTTTTGTATATACGAAAAACCTAAATATGCTTTTTAAATATTGATGTCCAGACCCTTACCTTTCTAATGGCTCTGTCCTCGCGCTCCTCTTCATATTTCCTCTCGGTGCTGAAAGGCGCCATCTTGCCCGGTGTGGGGTGAAGAGCGGGGTCTCTGCAGTGAACCCTCAGTGATCGGTGTCTGAAGAGCTCGCTCCCTCCTGCCCTATTTATCCCCCTCCGCCTGCAGGGTAATGTGTGGGTCTGGGGCTGGAGAGAGGTTCCCACACTCAGCAGCCAATCAGAGAGCAGCAGGGAGTAAGTACAATAGAAGTGTGGCACATTAGAAGATGGGGGGGGGGGGGGCATCTGGGACCCGGACACAAAGGATCAGCGTGTGGGAAAGAGCTGCCCACTAGTGACTAAAGTGATATGAGCCCTGACATCTGCCAGGAGCTAAACAGTGTCAATAGCATTAAATACGGGCGGGTGTGTCCGCAGCGCTGAAAAAGCATGAATGAGCGGTCCCATAAGGGAACTCATTAATGCCCATCATTTTTTTTTTTAGTTTAGTGAAAGTTTATTTCTATTCATTGTTATCGATGTGCGCTATAGCAAGCAGGGGGAATGCTTTTCTGTTTTGTAAAATATTTACCAACAATCATTCAGGTTTAGTCAAAGGAAACGAAACCCCGCTTTCAAAACTTGAATTTGACTCCCCCCGTGGCTGGAAAGGAAAGTTCAATGTTCAGCGTAGTCTGAGCGTGAGGTAAAGTAAACCATGCGTCAGTCAATGACGTGGGTAACACCCGCATTGCACCGGCACCTGCTTGGAGCTGTCCAGTGCTGAAAGCGCCCGCACTTGCCGCAGCACTAGATTCAGACAGGTAGGTAAAGCACTGCATTGATGTGGTGTATTTTTCGGGGATGTAGTGTAGCAGCTCCTTGTCTGGTCCATGGCAATCACCTCTTACATTGTTTGTGAAATAATGAGAATCATATTTTGTTGGCCTTCCGACTGGGTTCCCCTCCCCACGTGCCTTGGTTCTTTTGCTACAAAGCCTCACGTGCACCCCCAGGTGTGATCCGAACGTGTAAACAAACACCTTTTTGTGTAATGTCTCCATTTCTAATTTGGGATTTAGAGATTTTCCGCACCCGTCGTCACTTTGCTAAAGTATCTGAAGACTGAACCATGGAACTGTGTTTTTTAAATTCCCGTTTTTAATATTTTGGAGCCCTGGGGGTTTTTGTGGTTGCTTATACCCCAGTGTGACATTAAATAGCCCCAGTGCCAGCCCCTCCGGTAGTAATATCCTGTCCCAGTTCTCGGGTCCGGACAGGACCAGCCATTGAGGCCTCACCGCTGCCACAGGCCGCTACCCAGATGGCGGCTGCAGATTAACCCAGGGGAGGGTCGGATTCCCTGGAGCCGGAGGCCTCTGCTGTGACACGCTTCTATTGTACCCTCTGAAAGGGATGAATGGACGACAGTGTGGGAACCTCCGAGAATCTTCAGGCCCAGCCTCAGAAGCACAGTCCTTCAAGCAGACCACGGGTCCAGGATACATGTGAGGGGCGGCTGGTGGGGGCGCAGGGGCTTGGAGCCGAGAGAGGATCAACCTCTGCCCCGCACCTCACCTGCCTCTTGCTGCAGGTGACTGCTGACAGAGCTCGAGAGGGTGGGGGATAGAGAGGTGGTTACCTGCAACACACACGGAGGGTGGGTGGGAGTAGAGCCAAGACTCCCCTCAGGATAGAGCTCTACATAAATGGTGTTAACCCCTTAGCTGCTGGACACCCCCAGTGCTGAGTCTTTTTTTGGCTATTTGGGGTAGTTCACTCTTAGGGCTCCATAACTTTTTTTTCCACATAAGGCATGCACACCAAATTTGCCCCATTTTTCCATCATCCTGGGGATTCTAAAGGTACTCAGGCTTTGGGGATTTCCATGGAGGGGACTGAGAAATTTGTCAAAATATGGCAAAATGTTGTTTCTTGGAGGGTGGGGGTGTGCTGCAGAGGAAAGAGTTTGTTTATTTTCCTGGAAATGGCATCAGCAAAAGGTTTATGGTGCAAAACTCACCACCCTCCCAGCTTTCAGGAACTGGCAGACTTGATTTAGAAAACCACATTTTTTAACGCAGTTTCAGCATTTTACTGGGCCCATTTTTCCTATTTTTGTGCTTTCCACCTCCTTCCGGTTTGTGGTGGAAATGAGTGTGAAACCCATGGTGGATCCTGGAAAGCCATATATTTCTGAAAACTAATCAAAATTGTTAATTCAACAAGTGGTCATTTGTGTGGATCCTACATGGTTTTCCTATAAAAACTAACAGCTAAAATTAAAAAATATTGAAATTGAGTTAAAAAAACAGAAATTTGTGCCTATGTTTTCATTTGTAACTTCTTCTTACTATGGCACATTTTCCAAAGCAATATACCATTGTGACCGCTCGACCCTTCTAGTCTTGGCGACATATAGGACTTGTAGGTTCTCCAAGAACCTGGGGTACTCAGAGGCAACAGCCGAGCTGCACCGTACAATGGTTTTACATTGTGGATCGACTATACAGCAATTCATATGGCAAAATTGTAACACATAGAAAAAGGTTCTGAAGAAAAACTCAATATTTCTCAAATGTACACCAGATGCTGAGTTTGGGAGGAGTGTTTGTTTACACATCTCTGAGTTTATTGACACCTATACTGGCATGTGTTTTAGAGGGCATTTGTAAAATGTCTTCTGTGATACACACTTGTCTACTTTTGAAAGGCACAAGCGCAGATATATTCAATTGGTAATAGAAAATGTTCTACTATGCAGTATTGCCACATGTCTCCTCATAAAAATGGTAGCACACTTGTGTGACTGGGCCTTGTGCCTGCAACACTAAACACCCCAAAATGTGATCTAGGCGACGTCCTGTTTCATCCAGCAGAATGCATGTTTTTTTTATAAGGTGGCTAGCTGTGGCTTTTCAGCCCCATCTCAGCAGGCACCTAAGGAAATGTGAGAAAGTCACCCTTTTTGCCATGATTACCCCCATTTTTGACTGCTACTGGTGGTAACTGACTCTGACTGCGCCTTGGGCTCTGCTAACTTGGCCCAGTGCTCGGATTAAAAAGGTATATGGTAATTAGGTATAATTGCAATTGGCACTTACTACCTACCTGTGAGTCTCTAGTGTATGATAGGGCATGTATATTTAGAGGCCCAGCAGATCTCCAGCACTCAAGTGTGCACTGCTGTGTAGCCTGCTGTCATTTTTAAAAGTCACGCCGGATTAAACCCAGACCATTTGACTGGGGTGAATGTTTGCATTGTTCAGCATTCCGTCCATTACCTGTTCTTTTTGCTTTTGTCAACCTAAGTGGTAAGGGTATGCCCAGACATGGGTCCAGTGCTAACTTCTCCACTTGATTCAAGCTAGCCTAGCTGATGATTGGTGATACCCTGAAACCAGTGTCAGGATGCTTGTTTCTTCTCCAGAGAGGACCTGGCTTGGCAGTTCGGGCTGGACTGTTCCCATGAGGAGCAGGTTCAAGACTGATTTGCATAAGGCTGGGTCCAAACTGGGGCAAAACAATGATGGATTAAGCAAAGATCTGTTGACTGAGAGTGAATGTTTGCATTGTTCAGCATTCTGTCCATCATCTGTTCTTTTTGCTTTTTATTTTAATGTCAGCCCTTCTTTGCAAGCTGCTTTAAGCTGAAATTATATGAAAATTCAACTTTGGATTTAAAGGTACTACGAAAGTATAAAACAACATTATTTTGACATGTAAGTCACCCCTGAGGTCTACCCTAGGTGTCCCCAGGGTAGCGTGCCTTGTAAAAACAATCAGGGACATTTTAAAAGATGTTTTATATGCCCTGGTGAAGAAATAAACAACCAATTTCATTTTTCCCAATGTAGCCTTTTAGCTCCATAGGCTAACATGGGAATACTTTAATAAAGTGTAACTGATAGAAGGGAGGTAAAGCCTTATTTCAAGGATATAACATTTTGGTAAGGATAAATCGAACAACTTACCATGGTTTAATTTATCATAACTAGTACAGAAAAAAGGTTATGAAACTTTATTTTCTCTAAGCCAAAATCCAGCCTTATAGTAGCCTCTCCTGATTGGCCAACCCATAACAGGCTTAGCCAAACTGCTTTGACGAGGTCATAAGCGACCTGCAGAGGTTATCTGGTGGGGGAGGTCTGCAGGTGCACAGAACAGGCCAGGAAGTTGGTGGCAAGAATGCAATCCAGGCCTACCCCCTCACCCTGTACCCCCCAGCCAGATGGGGCCCTCAGGAATAGAATTGGCAGAATGTCTGGAAGGGGGAGTGTTAAGATAAATGAGCAACACCAGTAGGTTGGCTTAGCCATGTCTTCACTCCATGGTGACAAACTCTCCATTTTGAATTTGAAAGTGCAGTGCTTAGTGGGACAACAGTATACCACACTTTAGAGGAAGAGGTCATGCTTTTGGGTGCTGCCCTGCACCCCATTTGACAGGGGTGCCCCCTACTTGTTGCCCCCAAAACACTGGATAAATATGTGAAAGCTGCCTAGTAACTCAGAGCTACTGTCTGAAACTACAAGAAGAAGAAGGACTGCCCTGTTGGAACCCTTGCCTTGCTTCAAAAAGAGAAGGAGTGGACTCACTGTAAGCAGCAGGTTAAAAGAGCTTCACCTGCATCATCTTTAGCAAGGCAAGAGGAAGACAACTGAGCAACTTCAGCTGGATTTAAAGGATTTGGCCAGGTGCATGTTGGAAACTGTAGTCTCAACATCCAAGGAGCCACCCAGAGACTCTGGAACCTTGGATTAGTGTTTTTGACACGTTGAACACACAAGAGGAATTTCAGGAAGAAGTTCCTGAAATTTTGGAGCAACTTTTGGAAAAAACTCCATAAGTGACCAACCTTATGGCGAGAGTTAGCCGACTAGCTCGCACCGCGACTTGGCCTGAATTTAAGGTTCATCCTGCTGAAAGCTCCATAGCTCAAAACGTCAAGGAGTTGACTGGGGGCTCCCGTAGAATTAAGCCGGCAAAGATGCTGCGAATCCAGCCTAGAAAGACTCGATTGACTTCGAGAGAAAATCCTCCAGAAAAGTTTCTAAGTGCGAAAGTAACCTTTTAACAGAGTCCTCCTACTTAGTTTATCCAGCCAATGCTCCATCACAGTCAGCCTCAACCTAGGACTTTGTCCCGGTCAAGCGCGACCAGATGTCCCAATTTGGGGATATTGGTTCTTAAGTACTGTAAAGTGTTTATTCTTTAAAAAATCATATCTCTGGTTCCCTGCATTGGCTTTTTGCCGGTTTGGTGTCATTTTAAATATACAAATATTTCCTATGTTTATAAATTAGTGTTGGATTTTTATTTTGTGTTGTGTCATATTTACTAATGTAATGATGTTTTTAAATGCTTTACACAACTGTCTCCTAAGTTAAGCCTGCCTGCTTGTCACCAGCACCCAGGGTTTTAGCAAGGGCCAGACTGGTGATACCGGGTGATTCTGCAGGAAGATGGAAGGTTGGGGACCTTTTCTTCCACAGGAGGCTGGTTTTGTTGCTTGGGAGCAATTTTTTGCAGCAAAACCGGCCCCAAGTATCAAAATCAGAAGCCCACGGGGACAGTCTGCACTAAGCCAATGGTACCAGTCTCTCCCTCCCGGCCACGTCCGCACATTGTTGCAGGCTGCACGCTCTACATGTGACAGAAGCAGTAGTGCGAGGCTGGTTGCACTCGGCCCTTCAGCTCACCTCCGGGAATGATCTGATTGGCTATCTAAGTAAGAAAAACACTCTGAAAGCCCTCTGTCTCCACCTACACCGGCCCACAGCCTCCGGGAACCATGGAGCAGGATTTCAAAAAGATAATAGCCCGGACAACTGCTTGAACCCGGTTTTATGAGGTGTGTGAAATGGACTTGTTGAACCCCATCTTCTTCTCCCTGTGTCTTACTTATTCACAACTTAGTTCGGGAATCTCCTTGCACGTTCAGAATGGGAGCTGTCGTGCTCGTGCTGCGTGAACTTGCGGGTGTAGGTTCTTAGAGCCATAGCATCCCAACTCCTTCTCAGCTGTAGCCCACATTTTAGTTTGTGCATGGTGGGCCCTGAGTAGTGAGATGCTTGTAAAAAATAAATAAACGGCTTGTGGTGCTCGTGCATCGACAACTGGGGCCCAACTGAAGCCATCGTCAAGCCAGTAAAGTCCAAAGATGGCATAGAGAGCAACTCTACCACAGTCATCCCATTGGCAGCTCCCACAGGAGCTAAAACTGAAATATTAGCTGCTCAATCTTCATTTTGGACTTGTTTTCCTATTTATTTTCATAAAATGTTAACCTTTTCCTTGTGACCCTATAAAATGGCAATTATGTATAATGTTGCACACAAAAAACAATACGGCTGTATTTTAAATAGAGCATTAAAGCTTTAAGAAGTTGGCATCTTTGCACACCCACCAAAAGTAGTATCAGGTCTGGCACAGGACAGCGGATGAGCAAAAAAAACACCAAACACGATATGGTTCTGTGTAGCCATTCTCAAGTTATCACGCTACCGCGATAGACTTATAATGCGGCTAAGAGTGTATGGTATGGCTACACTACAAACAACCCAGCAATGATTTTACGAAGGTTGCAGAGAGGCCCTACTCATGTAGGGGTCCCCCCTCACACATACCTCAGCACCCTGCCTTGTAGGATTACCAAGGCCTGCTATAGGGGTGACCTATGAGAGTATATGTGTTGTAATGGGGTGGGATATAGGGTACCTATATCCCTGTAAGGGGTGCTAGCACCACCGTACCCAGACTACAGTAGTGGTCTGGTGGTGTCAGTTTGTATGGCTCTCCCAGGGTGGCACAATAAGTGCTGCAGCCCTGGTAGGCCTACTGAGGGACCCATGCCCTGGGTACCTAGGGTACCATCTACAAGGGACTGTCAGGGCATCCTCAGCATCCAATTAGTTTGTACCTAGGGTACTTCACATTAGTTTTAGGGAGAAAGCAGATAGGCTGGGGTCCTGGATAGCAAGATCCCAGCCAGACTAGTCAAAAACCACTCAAATACCAGGCAAAAAGTTGGGGGCAACCATTAGTCAGATTCCACCTTCCTACAGCACCTCACCAATGGGGGTGCCAGCACTTTGTATTCACACAGCTCTGATGATTCACCTCACCCACGGGGCTGCCAGCACTTTGTATTCACACACCTCTGATGATGCACCTCACCCACGGGGCTGCCAGCACTTTGTATTCACACAGCTCTGATGATGCAGCTCGGGCACGGGGCTGCTGGCACTGTGTATTCACACAGCACTGGTAATGCACTTCAGGCATGGGGCTGCCGGCACTTTGTATTCACTCAGCTGTGATAATGCACCTCGGGCATGGTTCTGCCAGCACTTTGTATTCACATAGCTCTTATGATGCACCTCAGGCATGGGGCTGCCAGCACTTTGTATTCTCACAGGTCTGATGATGCACCTCAGGCCCAGGCTGCCGGCGCTTCGTATTCACACAGCTCTGATGATGCACCTCGGGCATGGGGCTGCTGGCACTTTGTATTCACACAGCTCTGATGATGCACCTTGGGCACAGGGCTGCCTGCACTTTGTATTCACACAGCGCTGGTGATGCACCTCAGGCACGGGGCTGCCGGTACTTTGTATTCACACAGCTCTGATGATGCACCTCAGGCACGGGGCTGCCGGCACTTATTATTCACACAGCGCTGGTGATGCACCTCAGCTACTGGTCTGCTGACACTTTGTATTCACACAGCTCTGACGATGCACCTCACCCACGGTGCTACTGGCACTTTGTATTTACACATCTCTGATGATGCACCTAGGGCACAGGGATGCCAGCACTTTGTATTCACACAGCGCCGGTGATGCACCTCAGGCATGGGGCTGTCGGCACTTTGTATTCACACAGCTCTGACGATGCACCTCAGGCACAGGGCTGCCGGCACTTTCTATTCACGCAGCTCTGACGATGCTCCTCCCCCATGTGGCTGTCGGCAGTTTCCTTTCACTCAGCTCTGATGATGCACCTCACCCATGGGTTGCCGGCACTTTGTATTCACACAGCTCTGATGATGCACCTCAGGCACAGGGCTGCTGGCACTTTCTATTCACGCAGCTCTGACGATGCTCCTCCCCCATGTGGCTGTCGGCAGTTTCCTTTCACTCAGCTCTGATGATGCACCTCACCCATGGGTTGCCGGCACTTTGTATTCACACAGCTCTGATGATGCACCTCACCCCTTGGGCTGCCTGCACTTTGTACTCACACAGCTCTGGTAATGCATCTCGGGCATGGGGCTGCCGGCAGTTTCTGTTCATGCAGTTCTGGTGATGAAAATGAGTGATGGGCAGGCGTAAGCCAAGGCGACCATCTCCCAAGGGAATTGATACTTATGGGCAGTGTGATCAATTGTCACAGAAATAAACTCATTTTTTATTAGAACGCATGTAGGTTGAGTGGTTAGTTAATGACACATGACAATGGGACACCGTAATGAGGAAATGGTTACCTTTTCGATTGTACTATGTAATAAATACTTTTGTTAACTGATCCTAATAATGTTTTCATTGATGGTGGTTCTGCTTTATATTTTAACGTGAGTATTACCTGCAATAAACTCCTCTGAATTTGTTGTTGTAAAATGTCGTTTTTGTGTCCCTATTCCTAGATGGCTGCGTCACTATATCGCTGGGCCCACTGCCTATGACAAACTCCTCTGTATGTCTTGTGCCTCCCACACTTCTGGCAGCTCTGTTCATCCTCACTGCCCCTCCTCCTCTGGTGCCAGAACTTAATGGTGTTTAAAGCTGGGTTCAGAGTAGCACGGAAAGGAGCAGGTATGTGTGAGACCGCCCAGAGTTTGTGAAACACACTTTCTCTCTATCACATTATACACCTACAAGTCTAAGCCCGCCCTCTCTACAGAGTGAGTGAAGCCATATTTCACATTTTGTCATAGAGATCTATTTACGTGACATGGCTCCCTCTTTCATTCTAGTGCCTAGAAGCACACCTGCACATGCCTTCAGGTGTAATGTCCCGGGCAGCTCTGCCCTCACAGAAGGACAGGTTTTAAATATTGACTACAGAGTGCTCTGTTTAGACCCCATGGTAATCTGGACGCCAGTGATTACTTTCTAAAACTTTAGTTTATTATTCTTGTTTATAATTCCGACAGAAATAACACAATTGGCACACCTTTCGACAGTTCCTGTGCCAGCTGCAAAGTCACTGTTTCAGTTCGAATTGTGGTTAAGAGAAATGGCTGACAGTGTCCCCACCCCTTGCAGTCCGCAAGGGAAACATATTTATTCAGTGCAAAATTCAGACATCGAAAACAGAGAACATTTCATTTTATTCAGATCTGCATCTTTATTTAATCATGTTCACAGGTCAATAGGTTGCAACAGTGAAGAATCACGTGACAGATACACAATGTCACCGAAATGTCACAGCTGAGACTAGAGGATAACACAAGACATTCTTGCATCCAACAAAGTGAATGTCTTCATCACAGGACCTAAATCCTGGGTTTCATTCTGTAACTGAGTGAGTTCCCACTGATAATCACAGCCCTACAAATATTGTAGAAGACCCGGAAGTAGTACATACTCAGTCTTTTTTTTTTTCTTTATTCGTTTTGAGATAAATCATAAAAGCATTCACAATGTTAAAACAGAATTGAACATATCAAAATTTCTTCCCTATATTGATATCTCCACTAACATTATACTCCACCTCCTATATTAAAAGCTCTAAAAACTCTAAAAACACCGTAAAAATTATCAATGATCAGAAGTTACAACACACTCAATTCTAATTATTATAAATCCCTCTTGAGGTTCTTAATTTAAATGCAATCCTTAAAAAATGTACAACACAATGGAGGGTAAGAACATCTTTGGACATTTTTAGAAATAGCAAGGCAACACAGATCTGCTTAATGCCAGTATTCCTGAGTAAAGTCTTTAAAAACCTTCTCCTTGGATAAGTATAATATGAGCAGATAAAAAGAAAATGAGAGGTATCCTGTGGAGACAGGTCGTCGCAGCCACAGGGCCCTCTCTCTTCTACATTTCTCATAAAACCCCCTGGAGATCCCAGGATTTGGTCTATCAGATTTAATCTTAAACGAGTTATTAAAAACCTCAGTCACTGATATACAAATCCATGGCAGGGAGTTCACTACATTGAATCTCTTTATAAAAGAGAAACACTGCATTGTGTAACTCACACAAATAGAGCCAAGGCTGCTTCTAAAATGAAGACTTGGCACTAACGATAACTGTTACTCCCTTCCAATCAACAACAATAAATGTTACACTTTGGAGAATACACAATATGTGTGCACATCGTCACATACACTTTGCAGGGTTAATACACAAACCTCTCAAAGAAGAGAAACACACTTTACCTTCACAGAAGGCAGGGCTTTTAACTCATGAATGTCCAATTGAAAATACAGATATATTCTCACTAATAGTAAAAAGGCAATTAATGTGCCTCTTGGGGAATGTATAAAATACATCACATTCAATTTTCAGAGACAATCCAGAATTTCTGAAAGTACAGAAACACTTTGTCTACACAGTACTTTATGATTCATTTTCAATAGAAAATACTACATATCAAAATTGATACAAGGGAGGCCCGGAGCCCCTCATCACTCACTTCAGCCAATGAATGATAATTACGTAATTTGTAACTTCATAGAAACACAGAAGGTAAACACACACTGAGCGCGCACAAGGCTCTAATCTGAACCCCTCATATTACAGCACATCTATTATTCTCACAGGCACATTCATCTATACAATCACAGGTGCCTGATATCCATCCTTTCAGGATATTAACATATTTGTACGTCAATCAACTTCTTAAAATGAAGTGAAATTGTTAAATCCCAGAGCGTCGCTAGAACTCAGGAATGAGAATAACGTATTCTAAAATATGCATCAAAATTCACAAAATTAGGTCCTATTGTAGGCAAGAACTCTACATGACGTATGAATTTCTTGTAAATAAACAGTTTAAAACATTCTGAAACTGAAGGCACATCCTATTAATTGCTTCAGTTAATTCTCTTCATTAATGTATTACATTATAGATGATTACACCTAGATCCATTGCTCAACGAATCTATGTTCATACAATATATACTGTGAAATCAACACAGTATTCGTCCAGCGTTTACCCTAAACGGATATAAAATTCACAATGTCCATCCTCTAAGGATGTAATAGCTGCACTGCCCATCCTGTTGGGATATAACATTCATACACTGCCCATCCTACAGGGATATAATATTCACACTGTCCATCGTGTGTTTGGATTAAACATTCATACACTGTCCATCCTACATGGATATAATTTTACTCATTGTCCATCCTGTAAGGATGTAATCGATCCACTGCTCACCCTGCTGTGTGGATATAATATTCACACACTTTTTTATGCGCAAATAGCATTGTCACCCTCTTCATCCTATGAGGATATAATAGTCACACATTGGCCATAACATGAAGATATCACATTCACACACTGTCCCTCCTGCAAGGGTATAATATATAGACTGTCTATCCTATGAGGATGTAATATTCACACTGTCCCTTCTATGGGGATACATGTTCACTCACTGTCGATCCTGTGAGCATATAATATTCACTTTGTCCATCCTGTGAGGATATATTGTCACTCTTCACTCCGCTCCTTGAAGTGCAGTAACCCCCCCCCTGCACAGCAGGGCGCGCTCCAGACACAAGAATGAATATTCTCCCTCAGTCCGAAGAAAAGTCCAGGCCGCGCTCCCCGCATTACCAGGGTCCCCACGGGGCACTGGGGCTGTCCCGTGCGGGCTCTTTGGTGCTGCTGGTACCGGACGGAGGCTGAGAAGGACACACCGCCTCTACTGGAGGTCTATGGAGGGCCCGCAGCAGCTTCATCCGGGTCTCTGTGGGGGCTCCAGGGAGGGAGAGGAAGTGCCGAGAGTCCTGGAGGCACCTGGAGTAACCCTCACTGGAGGCCGCGGCTGCAGGGAGAGATGAGGGGATAATGATTGTACAGTCTCACACCAGGAAGAGAACACACATTAAAAAATTCAATTCAAGCTCTCTAGATTGCTTTCCTCTGGTTGCTGCAATTGGTTTACAGGTAGTTCTGATACTCTCAAAACACGAGTTTAAGTGGAGGCGTGGCTTGCGCGCCGCTATGAGATGGCGGTTTGCGCTTGAGCTCCGGGACGAGCGAGGGCCGTTGGAGGCTTTTATGCTGCTTCGAAGTGCCCCATACCTGTTGAAAGCTGGCCTCATGCATTTGAAGATGGAGTGTACTGTCTGAGGGTCTTTTCTGCTCTTTGTCACTACCGGTGACTATCTTTATGTCATTTTATGATAGCGCTCGGTGTTTTCACGAGCGGCCGCCATTTTGTTTTTCTTTTTTTCCTCACTGAAGGAGCTGGCTGTTCTCCACAACACGACGGCGTTTTCTTCATATATCCTGGCCAGGAATAAGGATTAACAGGCGCTGGTGACTATTTCTTGATTTATAAAGTGTATTTTGGATTTCTTTTTTTTTTTTTCCTCATTTACATTGCTGCCTGCGGTGTGAGCAGTTTGGATTTTATTCTTCCATTCCTCTCCTCAGTGCGCCTTCATTGCCTTTATATGGTGCCTCTATGATTTATGATACCCTGCTTCTTGGTTTTTACTTTTGGTTCCGGATGACGTCTTTTTGATATATGCAGGGTATGGTATTTTTGTGATGGACATTCTCTCCTTTGTCATGTAAGCCCGCCATTATTATTATCCTGGATTGATTGCTGTCAGTGCACTTTCCACTTTTTGCGCATCTCTGTTTTGCATATTGTGCTTCTAGTTTCTACTGGCTTTTTCCTTCCCTTCATTTTTCTGAAGTGGGGTATTTTGCTCCCGTTGTGGCTCTAGGCTCTATGGCTGCAAATATGGGCTTGTCACCAAATGCTAAAGACGCCAAAGATTCTAAAGCTTCTATTAAAAGGTCCAAGCAAGTGTCTCCTACACCTGAGGCTGCTCAAAAAGACACCAATTCCACTCTTGAGACTATTCTGACACGCCTTAATGATGTCTATGCAATTGCGCAATCTACTAAGACTAACACAGATTTGTTGCAGGTGGAGATGTCAGCCATCAGGAATGATTTCAAAGCTTTGTCCCTTCGTGTTTCAGCCACAGAAACACGTATTAGTGGTGCAGAGGACACTATGCAAAAGCAATCTAGGTCTCTTTGCCAGTTTGAACGCTCAATGGCGGCATTGCGAAGGGATCTCACTGAACAAGAAGATCTTAATCGCAGATACAATCTGCGCATTTTTGGTCTTCCAGAGGAAGTTGAGAAAGATGCACCCTCTATGATTGATTTCTTATATAAATGGATTCCTTCTGCGTTGCAAATATCGTTCCAAAGAGACTTCGAGTTGGAACGAGCACACCGGGTTCCCACCTTTCGATCTAAATCAGCCACGCAACCAAGAGCGATAATTTTTAAGCCACTGCGCCATCAACATACGGAACAAATTCTGGCTCATATGCGGAAGGTTAAAGTTGTCTCATGGAATGGCCATCGCATTTCAATTTCTCAGGACTTTGCCAGAGACACGGTAATAAGGAGGAAAGGCTTTCTTAATCTCCGGAAGCGTCTCTCTGAGATGAATATCCCCTTCTCTTTTTCTGGTCCTTCAAAATTCCGCATTACTTTCAAAGGTCGGTCCAGAATTTTCGATGAACCTGCTGATTTGGCCTCGTTTTTGGATAATCAGATGGAACTGCAGATGGATCTTCAAATGGAAGCCTCGCGTGACCCCGGTCCTTCTGGCACCTGATGTGGTTTCATATAACTGCAATGAGTTTTCTCTTTTCCAGATCTATTAAGTCTGTCTTTTTAGATCTGCATGGTGGTTTTACTGTCCACTGCTGTTGGTGTGCTTTTGCTGTGTTTCGTGCGTGGCTTTGTAAGCTTTGTAAGTTATGTAATGGGCTGTGTTCTTTTCTCCTTTTCCTTATCTGTTCTACCTTCATATCTTTATGTTGTAGTGGACCATTATCTCCGATATCTCTTCCTTTTGTATTTTCTATTCTTTGGTAGTATTATTGCTTCATAGGATTTCCTCACTCCTGCTCGCTGTTTTTTGTCCATGTTAGGTCTCGGATCTTTTTACCTCACTTTATGACTTCTTTTGTTTCCTTGAATTTTTGTGTAGACTTGGTCTTCCTTTCTCTCTGACTCCAATTAATGTTACTTCCATTGTCATATTTTTATTTGGTCTGTTCGCGTGCTGTTTTTCTCTTGTTGTTTTGTTTCCATGGAGTACGCCAGTGATTGTTAAATGTAATATTTTCTGGTTTGGTTATATAAATTGCTCATAGATACTTATTAATTGCTATATATAGTGTTCATCTTACTTTTTGTACAGGAATTTTATATCTATTTTATTGTAGTATCATCGATTGGTTTGTTTATTTATTATTATTAATTGCCTCTCTTTACTAGTTCTAAATTATTATATGTATACTGCATTTTATAATCTCATGTTTTTTACTTCTATGGCTATAGGTTAACGATATTCTTATCTCTTCAAGTTAAACTAGTATAACATGTTTTATATATTTGTGTATGGTCAACTAGTTGTCTTTCCTTATATTTTACATATTTAAATATTTATTTGTTTCTTATATTCATCTTTCATAGAGCTTCATTGTTTATTTTTTTTTATGGATTACTTACCTAAATGGCCTTATAGATACTTATGAATTGCAGTATATAGAATTCATTCTAATTTCTGTATAGTTATTTCTTATATTTATTCTATTGCTATATAATTGATTGGTTTCTGTATTTTTTATTATTAACTGCCTCTCTTTATTAGTTCTAATTAATATTGGTATATTGCTCTTTATAGTCTCAGGTTTCTACTTCTATGGCTCTATACCTATGATATTCTTCCTCTTGAATTACATTAGTATAACAGGTTTGATATATTTACGGACAGTCAACTAGATGTTTATCTCTAGATTTTATATATTTAAATATATATTTGTTTCTTCTATTTTCCTGCCAAAGGGTTTCCTTGATTGTTCTAACAGTTCAGTTATTTCATGCCTTTCTTTATTATGTCTCATTTATTCTCTTCATTTTTCTTTCCTTATAGTCTTCTTTTGAATATATTTCTTTCTCTTTATTCTCTACGGCTTTTCATGCTGTCTGCTTCGATTTCATTTTACCTACTATTAGAGATAGTTATGAGTTTATTTTTTATTATTTCTTCATTTGTAGAATTTGCTAACTTTTTCTCTCCTGCTTTCTCTATTCTTTTATGATATTCTTTTTATGTTACCTTTCTATCATTGACATATACATGTCGCCTTTATAGTTTTATATGATGAATTATTTTTAGAATACTATAATTAATGTTAGCTCATATTTCAGACATTTCTTTTTCTTAAATAAGTATAATCAGTTATGTATTGTATTGGGGCCTTTTATGCTGTTTGCATTAATTCCTCGTGATGGTCTCCTTGCTCATCTTCCCATGTTCCCCCTAGTATGAATTTGGTCTCTTTCTTCTTTTTTCTACTTTCCTTCTTTCGTTTTCCTCTTCTTTCTCTTTTTCTCTTTGGATTTCCTTTTTGGATTCTTCCTGTTTCGTGTTGTGGGCTAGTGTGTGGGGGTGTATTTCTATGGTTGTTGTATATCCTCTATCATTTTTGGTGCTTCTTCTTTCCCTATTATTGGTTCTATGACTGGATTGAATATACTTTCCCTTAATGTGAAAGGATTGAATCACCCAGTTAAAAGGTCAAAGATATTGGACTACTGCAAATCTCTTTCTTCGGATCTAGTCCTTTTTCAAGAGACGAAGGTCTCTGCCAGAGAGGCGCTTTTTTTGAAGAAAGATTGGGTTGCTGATGTCGCTTGTTCAGATGCTTGTGGCAAGAGAAATGGGGTAATTACTTTAGTTTCTAAACATTCTGGTTTGTCTATTGTTTCCTCTGAACAGGATACGGAGGGCCGTTGGTTATTATCTAAGTTGTCTGATGGTAATGCTGTTCTCTTTGTCATGAATATTTATGCCCCTAATAACGATGATCCGTTTTTTTGGAAAGCAATCACCAAAAAGCTAAATGACACTCCACATTCTGGTAATCTGATTGTAGGTGGGGACTTTAATCTACCAATGGACCCCATTCTAGATAGGAATTCTGCTTTTCATTTTCGTCCCCCTAAATCACATAAACAAATGATTAATATGTGTTCTATTATCCATCTGCAGGATGTCTGGCGTCTTCATAATCCCACTGGCAGTGATTTCTCCTTTTTTTCTTCCCCCCATTCGTCTTTTTCGCGCATTGATTATCTTTTGGTTCATTCATCTCTTGTTCAATCTTCTCCTTCTCCGCTTATTCCCCCTATTTTGATTTCAGACCATGCCGCGGTGACTTTCACACTTTTGTCTTTTGCCCCTAGAGCGCGATCTCGATCTTGGAGACTCAATACAGAAATCCTACATGATGTCTCCCAGGTTCAAGAGTTTTCCAATGATATTGAGACGTTTTTCCTTGAGTATGTTGGTTCAGTCGATTCCCCTGTTGTTCTCTGGGACTCTTTTAAATGCACTTACCGTGGTCAGATCATCAAATGTATGTCCAGAAGAAACGCGGCCATTAGAAAGGAACTCACTGACTTAGCAGCTGAGATAAAAAGTCAGGAATCTTTTTTTCGACAATCTAAAGATAAATCTTGCCTTCAATCTATTAAGAATTTAAAATATAAATACAACACTATAGTTACTAAGAGAGCTCATATAGGTCTTCAGGCTCAGAAATCTAAGAAGTTGTTGTTAAAAAATCGTGCTGGCAAGATGCTTGCAGCTACATTAAAGTTTCAGGAATCTTCTTATAAATCTTCCCAAATATCTTCTATTAATGACCATCTTGGCAAGAAAAAATTTCAGAATGAAGAAATTCTTGAGGTCTTTCGAGATTTTTATAATAACTTATATACTCCCTCTAATCAATCTTCTTTTGAACAATGCCAAGAGTTCTTAAAGACAGTTCCTGTGAAAACCATGTCGGAGGAAGATAATAACTCTTTGAATGGCCCGATTACCTCTGACGAAATTATTTCTGCAATTAAAGCTACTCGCTCCGGTAAAGCTCCAGGTCCTGATGGATATCCTATTTTGTTTTATAAAACCTTTTTATCTGTGATTGTGCCGCACCTTCAATCCGTCTTTGATGCTTTTATTAAAGATGGTTCTGTGTCTGGTTCTGCTGCTGATGCTACTATTGTAGTAATCCCCAAAGAAGGAAAAGATCATTCGGACCCCAAAAATTTTCGCCCTATTTCCCTTCTTAACATGGAAGCTAAGATTTTTCCTAAAATCTTAGCTAAACGCTTAGAATCCTTTATTCCGCAATTGGTTCATCCTTCCCAAACAGGGTTTGTAAAGGGTCGTCTCACACGTGATAATATCCGTACTTTCTGTCACATTCTCGGTTCAGCCAAGAGATCCAACCTTGATTGAGTTACATCCAGACATTAAGGGGTTCTCTTTTGGGTCTCATCAGATAAAAACAGCTGCGTATGCGGATGATGTTCTTATTTTCTCTGATGATATTGCACTGGCCATCCCTACTATCTCTGATACGATCTCTCTTTTCTCGAAGGTTTCAGGATATACCCTGAACAAAGATAAGACAGAGATGTTCCCCTTAAATGTTTATTGTTTCTCTTCTCATATGGGTTCGGCGGGTTTTAAGTGGCAATCTAAGCAATTAAAATATCTGGGTATTTATTTTTGTTCCAGCCTTTATGCTACGGCTACTTATAATGAATGTCAAACTATTCTTAAGGTGCGACGTCTTTTAGAAACTTGGTCTCCGAAACATATTTCATGGTGGGGTCGACTGCAGACTCTTAAAATGATGATAACCCCTATTATTAATTTTGTTTCCTCTATGCTTCCGGTAAAGCTTTCTGATTCCTTTTTTCACGAGCTTGACATACTTACTTCCAAATTTTTATGTTATGATAAAAGAGCTAGAATTGCTTATAAATTCTTACGGAAATCTTTTGATATGGGAGGTTGCAATCTTCCTGATTGGGGGAAATATCAAACTGCTTTCCTGGCGTCTCAGGGTGCTCTTTGGTTTTCTTCTCCCTCTACTCATGTTCCATCGTGGTTGCTAATAGAACAAGAATTGGCCTCCCCTCTGCCGACGGCTTCTTTTTTAACCACGAATACCCTTTCTAGTTCATTCTCTCGATCTATTATCTTAGACACTATTGCTGCGGTTCGCAAGGTTGATAAGAAAGTGGCAACTCCACTGCATAAAACTAGATGGCCGTCTATATGGCGTAATTCTAGAATCAAAATTAATATTGAGCCAGAGTTGATGTCTTATTGGGCTGGGAAAGGTATCTCACTTGTTAAACATCTCTATGATACCAATAATGATCCTTTCCCTTTCTCTTCCTTAGCTCAACAATTTGCTTTATCTAACTTAGACTTTTATACCTTTCTTAAGATTGAGGTAGCACTTGCTAAAATGCACCTTCACCCCTCGTCTCCTACGATTACGCTTTTTCAATTATGGATCAGGACTGGTCATGTGGCGTCTAGGATTTATAAAATTTTTATCGTCCTCTACACTTCTCTCCCATACCGTCGCACAGCAAAAATGGCTACATCATTTTGATCATAGTGTTACCGATCATATTTCTTCAGAAACATGGCAAGACATTGGTAAACTTTCTCTTCATAACAAAACTTCTCCCTCATTAACCCCTTCGCTGCCAGGCCTTTTCCCCCTCCTGTGCCAGGCCTTTTTTTGGCTATTTGGGGTAGTGCGCGCTTAGGCCCCTGTAACTTTTTGACCGCATTAGGTAGCCACGCCAAATTTGCGTCCTTTTCTTCCAACATCATGGGGATTCTAAAGGTACCCAGCGTTTGTGGATTCCCCTGGAGGGGTCACAGAAAAGAGCCAAAATACAGCAAAATTTTGGGTTTTTTTGGAAAATTTGAAAAACGGGCTGCAAATGAAAGCATCTGGGTTTTTCCCTGCAAATGTTATCAAAAAAGGGTTTGTGGGGTTGAAATCACCATTTTCCCAGCTTTTCGGGGATACTTGACTTTTGATGGAAATCCAACATTTTTTACACAGTTTTGGCATTTTTCTGGGACATAGCCTATTTTTGCAATTTTTTGTGCTTTTGACCTCCTTCCAGTTAGTGGCTGAAATGGGTACAAAAGCAATAGTGGATCCTGGAAAGCTATACATTTTTGAAAAGAAGACAACATTTTGAATTCAGCAAGGGGTCATTTGTGTAGATCCATCAAGGTTTTTTTATAGAAACAAACAGTTAAATGTAGGATAAATTGAAATTCAGTTGAAAAAAACAGCCTTTTGTGTCAACGTTTTCACCTGTAACTTCTTCTAATTATGACAGCTCTTTGAAAGCAATTTACCGTTGCATCCGCTGGACATTACTGGTTGTGGGGATATATAGGACTTGTAGGTTCACCAAGAACCCGACGAACCCAGAGCCAAAAACTGAGTAGTAACTTGCAATGGTTTTTTATTATGTATCGGGTATATAGTAATTATTCTGTAAAAAAGTGTACATGGAAAAAACGGTATGAAAGACACCTATGTATTTCTGATTTGGGAACAACATATAGAGTTTAGAAACAGTAGATATTTGCACATTTCTGAAATTGGGAATACTCATACTAGCATGAGAATTATCAGTCATTTTTTAGAATGACTTCTTTTTTACACAATATCTTTCATTTGGAAAGCAGAAATGCATGGAAAGTCAATAGATAATAACAGTTCCTTTACAAATCTGAATTACCCTAAGTCTCCCGATAAAAATGGTACCTCACTTGTGTGGGTAGGCATAGTGCCCACGACAGGAAACGGCGCAAAACGCAACGTGGTCACACCACATTTTCACAATGCAAAATTACCCTTTTTTTGCAAAGTGCCTAGCTCTAGTTTTTGAACCCTAGCTCTGCGGGCACCTTGGGAAACCTAGCAAACCTATACATTTTTGAAAAGTAGACAACCAGGGGAATCCAGGATGGGGTGACTTGACTGCCTCCCACCAGGGTCTGTTACCCAGAATCCCTTGCAAACCTAAAAAATTGGCAAAAAAAACACATTTTCCCCACATTTCTGTCGTGGAAAGTTCCGGAATCTGTGTGGATCCACAAATTTCCACCCACCCCGCGTTCCCCAAAGTCTTACGAGAAAAACGGTACCTCACTTGTGTGGGTCGGCCTAGTCCCCGCGACAGGAAACGGCGCAAAACGCAACCTGGTCACACCACTATTTCGCAGTGAAAAAAGACCCTTTTTTGGAAAAATGATTAGCTGTAGTTTTTGAACCCTAGCTCTGCGGGCACCTGGGGAAACCTAGCAAACCTATACATTTTTGAAAACTAGACACCCAGGGGAATTCAGGATGGGGTGACTTGACTGCCTCCCACCAGGGTCTGTTACCCAGAATCCCTTGCAAACCTAAAAAATTGGCAAAAAAAACACATTTTCCCCATATTTTTGTCGTGGAAAGTTCTGGAATCTGCGTGGATCCACAAATTTCCACCCACCCCGCGTTCCCCAAAGTCTTACGAGAAAAACGGTACCTCACTTGTGTGGATCGGCCTAGTAGCCGCGACAGGAAACGGCGCAAAACGCAACCTGGTCACACCTCAATTTCGCAGTGAAAAATGACCCTTTTTAGGAAAAATGACTAGCTGTAGTTTTTGAACCCTAGCTCTGCGGGCACCTGGGGAAACCTAGCAAACCTATACATTTTTGAAAACTAGACACCCAGGGGAATCCAGGATGGGGTGACTTGAATGGCTCCCACCAGGGTCTGTTACCCAGAATCCCTTGCAAACCTAAAAAATTGTGAAAAAAACCACATTTTCCACATATTTCTGTCGTGGAAAGTTCCGGAATCTGCGTGAATCCACAAATTTCCACCCACCCCGCGTTCCCCAAAGTCTTACGAGAAAAACGGTACCTCACTTGTGTGGATCGGCCTAGTGCCCGCGACAGAAAACGGCGCAAAACGCAACCTGGTCACACCTCAATTTTGCAGTGAAAAATGACCCTTTTTTGGAAAATTGACTAGCTGTAGTTTTTGAACCCTAGCTCTGCGGGCACCTGAGGAAACCTAGCAAACCTATACATTTTTGAAAACTAGACACCCAGGGGAATCCAGGATGGGGTGACTTGACTGCCTCCCACCAGGGTGTGTTACCCAGAATCCCTTGCAAACCTAAAAAAGTGGCAAAAAAACCACATTTTCCCCACATTTCTGTCGTGGAAAGTTCCGGAATCTGCGTGGTTCCACAAATTTCCACCCACCCCACGTTCCCCAAAGTCTTACGAGAAAAACGGTACCTCACTTGTGTGGATCGGCCTAGTGCCCGCGACAGGAAACGGCGCAAAACGCAACCTGGTCACACCTCAATTTCGCAGTGAAAAATAACCCTTTTTTGGAAAAATGACTAGCTGTAGTTTTTGAACCCTAGCTCTGCGGGCACCTGGGGAAACCTAGCAAACCTATACATTTTTGAAAACTAGACACCCAGGGGAATCCAGGATGGGGTGACTTGACTGCCTCCCACCAGGGTCTGTTACCCAGAATCCCTTGCAAACCTAAAAAATTGGCAAAAAAAACACATTTTCCACACATTTCTGTCGTGGAAAGTTCCGGAATCTGCGTGGATCCACAAATTTCCACCCACCCCGCGTTCCCCAAAGTCTTACGAGAAAAACGGTACCTCACTTGTGTGGATCGGCCTAGTGCCCGCGACAGGAAACGGCGCAAAACGCAACCTGGTCACAACTCAATTTCGCAGTGAAAAATGACCCTTTTTTGGAAAAATGACTAGCTGTAGTTTTTGAACCCTAGCTCTGCGGGCACCTGGGGAAACCTAGCAAACCTATACATGTTTGAAAACTAGACACCCAGGGGAATCCAGGATGGGGTGACTTGACTGCCTCCCACCAGGGTCTGTTACCCAGAATCCCTTGCAAACCTAAAAAATTGGCAAAAAAAACACATTTTCCACACATTTCTGTCGTGGAAAGTTCCGGAATCTGCGTGGATCCACAAATTTCCACCCACCCCGCGTTCCCCAAAGTCTTACGAGAAAAACGGTACCTCACTTGTGTGGATCGGCCTAGTGCCCGCGACAGGAAACGGCGCAAAACGCAACCTGGTCACACCTCAATTTCGCAGTGAAAAATGACCCTTTTTTGGAAAAATGACTAGCTGTAGTTTTTGAACCCTAGCTCTGCGGGCACCTGGGGAAACCTAGCAAACCTATACATTTTTGAAAACTAGACACCCAGGGGAATCCAGGATGGGGTGACTTGACTGCCTCCCACCAGGGTCTGTTACCCAGAATCCCTTGCAAACCTAAAACATTGGCAAAAAAAACACATTTTCCACACATTTCTGTCGTGGAAAGTTCCGGAATCTGCGTGGATCCACAAATTTCCACCCACCCCGCGTTCCCCAAAGTCTTACGAGAAAAACGGTACCTCACTTGTGTGGATCGGCCTAGTGCCCGCGACAGGAAACGGCGCAAAACGCAACCTGGTCACACCTCAATTTCGCAGTGAAAAATGACCCTTTTTTGGAAAAATGACTAGCTGTAGTTTTTGAACCCTAGCTCTGCGGGCACCTGGGGAAACCTAGCAAACCTATACATTTTTGAAAACTAGACACCCAGGGGAATCCAGGATGGGGTGACTTGACTGCCTCCCACCAGGGTCTGTTACCCAGAATCCCTTGCAAACCTAAAAAATTGGCAAAAAAACCACATTTTCCCCACATTTCTGTCGTGGAAAGTTCCGGAATCTGCGTGGATCCACAAATTTCCACCCACCCCGCGTTCCCCAGAGTCTTACGAGAAAAACGGTACCTCACTTGTGTGGGTCGGCCTAGTGCCCGCGACAGGAAACGGCGCAAAACGCAACCTGGTCACACCTCAATTTCGCAGTGAAAAATGACCCTTTTTTGGAAAAATGACTAGCTGTAGTTTTTGAACCCTAGCTCTGCGGGCACCTGGGGAAACCTAGCAAACCTATACATTTTTGAAAACTAGACACCCAGGGGAATCCAGGATGGGGTGACTTGACTGCCTCCCACCAGGGTCTGTTACCCAGAATCCCTTGCAAACCTAAAAAATTGGCAAAAAAAACACATTTTCCCCACATTTCGGTCGTGGAAAGTTCCGGAATCTGCGTGGATCCACAAATTTCCACCCACCCCGCGTTCCCCAAAGTCTTACGAGAAAAACGGTACCTCACTTGTGTGGATCGGCCTAGTGCCCGCGACAGGAAACGGCGCAAAACGCAACCTGGTCACAACTCAATTTCGCAGTGAAAAATGACCCTTTTTTGGAAAAATGACTAGCTGTAGTTTTTGAACCCTAGCTCTGCGGGCACCTGGGGAAACCTAGCAAACCTATACATGTTTGAAAACTAGACACCCAGGGGAATCCAGGATGGGGTGACTTGACTGCCTCCCACCAGGGTCTGTTACCCAGAATCCCTTGCAAACCTAAAAAATTGGCAAAAAAAACACATTTTCCACACATTTCTGTCGTGGAAAGTTCCGGAATCTGCGTGGATCCACAAATTTCCACCCACCCCGCGTTCCCCAAAGTCTTACGAGAAAAACGGTACCTCACTTGTGTGGATCGGCCTAGTGCCCGCGACAGGAAACGGCGCAAAACGCAACCTGGTCACACCTCAATTTCGCAGTGAAAAATGACCCTTTTTTGGAAAAATGACTAGCTGTAGTTTTTGAACCCTAGCTCTGCGGGCACCTGGGGAAACCTAGCAAACCTATACATTTTTGAAAACTAGACACCCAGGGGAATCCAGGATGGGGTGACTTGACTGCCTCCCACCAGGGTCTGTTACCCAGAATCCCTTGCAAACCTAAAACATTGGCAAAAAAAACACATTTTCCACACATTTCTGTCGTGGAAAGTTCCGGAATCTGCGTGGATCCACAAATTTCTACCCACCCCGCGTTCCCCAAAGTCTTACGAGAAAAACGGTACCTCACTTGTGTGGATCGGCCTAGTGCCCGCGACAGGAAACGGCGCAAAACGCAACCTGGTCACACCTCAATTTCGCAGTGAAAAATGACCCTTTTTTGGAAAAATGACTAGCTGTAGTTTTTGAACCCTAGCTCTGCGGGCACCTGGGGAAACCTAGCAAACCTATACATTTTTGAAAACTAGACACCCAGGGGAATCCAGGATGGGGTGACTTGACTGCCTCCCACCAGGGTCTGTTACCCAGAATCCCTTGCAAACCTAAAAAATTGGCAAAAAAACCACATTTTCCCCACATTTCTGTCGTGGAAAGTTCCGGAATCTGCGTGGATCCACAAATTTCCACCCACCCCGCGTTCCCCAGAGTCTTACGAGAAAAACGGTACCTCACTTGTGTGGGTCGGCCTAGTGCCCGCGACAGGAAACGGCGCAAAACGCAACCTGGTCACACCTCAATTTCGCAGTGAAAAATGACCCTTTTTTGGAAAAATGACTAGCTGTAGTTTTTGAACCCTAGCTCTGCGGGCACCTGGGGAAACCTAGCAAACCTATACATTTTTGAAAACTAGACACCCAGGGGAATCCAGGATGGGGTGACTTGACTGCCTCCCACCAGGGTCTGTTACCCAGAATCCCTTGCAAACCTAAAAAATTGGCAAAAAAAACACATTTTCCCCACATTTCGGTCGTGGAAAGTTCCGGAATCTGCGTGGATCCACAAATTTCCACCCACCCCGCGTTCCCCAAAGTCTTACGAGAAAAACGGTACCTCACTTGTGTGGGTCGGCCTAGTCCCCGCGACAGGAAACGGCGCAAAACGCAACCTGGTCACACCTCAATTTCGCAGAGAAAAATGACCCTTTTTTGGAAAAATGACTAGCTGTAGTTTTTGAACCCTAGCTCTGCGGGCACCTGGGGAAACCTAGCAAACCTATACATTTTTGAAAACTAGACACCCAGGGGAATCCAGGATGGGGTGACTTGACTGCCTCCCACCAGGGTCTGCTACCCAGAATCCCTTGCAAACCTAAAAAATTGGCAAAAAAAACACATTTTCCCCACATTTCGGTCGTGGAAAGTTCCGGAATCTGCGTGGATCCACAAATTTCCACCCACCCCGCGTTCCCCAAAGTCTTATGAGAAAAATGGTACCTCACTTGTGTGGATCGGCCTAGTGCCAGCGACAGGAAACGGCGCAAAACGCAACCTGGTCACACCTCAATTTCGCAGTGAAAAATGACCCTTTTTTGGAAAAATGACTAGCTGTAGTTTTTGAACCCTAGCTCTGCGGGCACCTGGGGAAACCTAGCAAACCTATACATTTTTGAAAACTAGACACCCAGGGGAATCCAGGATGGGGTGACTTGACTGCCTCCCACCAGGGTCTGTTACCCAGAATCCCTTGCAAACCTAAAAAATTGGCAAAAAAAACACATTTTCCACACATTTCTATCGTGGAAAGTTCCGGAATCTGCGTGGATCCACAAATTTCCACCCACCCCGCGTTCCCCAAAGTCTTACGAGAAAAACGGTACCTCACTTGTGTGGATCGGCCTAGTGCCCGCGACAGGAAACGGCGCAAAACGCAACCTGGTCACAACTCAATTTCGCAGTGAAAAATGACCCTTTTTGGGAAAAATGACTAGCTGTAGTTTTTGAACCCTAGCTCTGCGGGCACCTGGGGAAACCTAGCAAACCTATACATGTTTGAAAACTAGACACCCAGGGGAATCCAGGATGGGGTGACTTGACTGCCTCCCACCAGGGTCTGTTACCCAGAATCCCTTGCAAACCTAAAAAATTGGCAAACAAAACACATTTTCCACACATTTCTGTCGTGGAAAGTTCCGGAATCTGCGTGGATCCACAAATTTCCACCCACCCCGCGTTCCCCTAAGTCTTACGAGAAAAACGGTACCTCACTTGTGTGGATTGGCCTAGTGCCCGCGACAGGAAACGGCGCAAAACGCAACCTGGTCACACCTCAATTTCGCAGTGAAAAATGACCCTTTTTTGGAAAAATGACTAGCTGTAGTTTTTGAACCCTAGCTCTGCGGGCACCTGGGGAAACCTAGCAAACCTATACATTTTTGAAAACTAGACACCCAGGGGAATCCAGGATGGGGTGACTTGACTGCCTCCCACCAGGGTCTGTTACCCAGAATCCCTTGCAAACCTAAAAAATTGGCAAAAAAAACACATTTTCCCCACAATTCTGTCGTGGAAAGTTCCGGAATCTGCGTGGATCCACAAATTTCCACCCACCCCGCGTTCCCCAAAGTCTTACGAGAAAAACGGTACCTCACTTGTGTGGGTCGGCCTAGTGCCCGCGACAGGAAACGGCGCAAAACGCAACCTGGTCACACCTCAATTTCGCAGTGAAAAATGACCCTTTTTTGGAAAAATGACTAGCTGTAGTTTTTGAACCCTAGCTCTGCGGGCACCTGGGGAAACCTAGCAAACCTATACATTTTTGAAAACTAGACACCCAGGGGAATCCAGGATGGGGTGACTTGACTGCCTCCCACCAGGGTCTGTTACCCAGAATCCCTTGCAAACCTAAAAAATTGGCAAAAAAAACACATTTTCCCCACATTTCGGTTGTGGAAAGTTCGGGAATCTGTGTGGATCCACAAATTTCCACCCACCCCGCGTTCCCCAAAGTCTTACGAGAAAAACGGTACCTCACTTGTGTGGATAGGCCTAGTGCCCGCGTCATGAAACGGCGCAAAACGCAACCTGGTCACAACTCAATTTCGCAGTGAAAAATGACCCTTTTTTGGAAAAATGACTAGCTGTAGTTTTTGAACCCTAGCTCTGCGGGCACCTGGGGAAACCTAGCAAACCTATACATGTTTGAAAACTAGACACCCAGGGGAATCCAGGATGGGGTGACTTGACTGCCTCCCACCAGGGTCTGTTACCCAGAATCCCTTGCAAACCTAAAAAATTGGCAAAAAAAACACATTTTCCACACATTTCTGTCGTGGAAAGTTCCGGAATCTGCGTGGATCCACAAATTTCCACCCACCCCGCGTTCCCCAAAGTCTTACGAGAAAAACGGTACCTCACTTGTGTGGATAGGCCTAGTGCCCGCGTCATGAAACGGCGCAAAACGCAACCTGGTCACAACTCAATTTCGCAGTGAAAAATGACCCTTTTTTGGAAAAATGACTAGCTGTAGTTTTTGAACCCTAGCTCTGCGGGCACCTGGGGAAACCTAGCAAACCTATACATTTTTGAAAACTAGACACCCAGGGGAATCCAGGATGGGGTGACTTGACTGCCTCCCACCAGGGTCTGTTACCCAGAATCCCTTGCAAACCTAAAAAATTGGCAAAAAAACACATTTTCCACACATTTCTGTCGTGGAAAGTTCCGGAATCTGCGTGGATCCACAAATTTCCACCCACCCCGCGTTCCCCAAAGTCTTACGAGAAAAACGGTACCTCACTTGTGTGCATCGGCCTAGTGCCCACGACAGGAAACGGCGCAAAACGCAACCTGGTCACACCTCAATTTCGCAGTGAAAAATGACCCTTTTTTGGAAAAATGACTAGCTGTAGTTTTTGAACCCTAGCTCTGCGGGTACCTGGGGAAACCTAGCAAACCTATACATTTTTGAAAACTAGACACCCAGGGGAATCCAGGATGGGGTGACTTGACTGCCTCCCACCAGGGTCTGTTACCCAGAATCCCTTGCAAACTTAAAAAATTGGCAAAAAAAAACACATTTTCCCCACAATTCTGTCGTGGAAAGTTCCGGAATCTGCGTGGATCCACAAATTTCCACCCACCCCGCGTTCCCCAAAGTCTTTCGAGAAAAACGGTACCTCACTTGTGTGGGTCGGCCTAGTGGCCGCGACAGGAAACGGCGCAAAACATAGTGAGGTGACATCAAAATTGCCTATCTCAAAACCGCCTGGTTTTGCAAGGGGGGTCTCTTGGCTTTTTGGCCCGGGGCACGGCGGCCATCTAGGGAAACCTACCAAACCCACGCATTTCTGAAAACTAGACACCCGGCGGCTTCCAGGGAGGTATGGCTTGCGTGGATCCCCCAACGTTTCCTTACCCAGAATCCCCTGCAAACCTCAATTTTTGCAGAAAAAATCACTTTTTTCACACTTTTTGGGGTGGGAAAGTAGTGGCATCACCGGGCTCACACAAAGTTACCACCACCCAGCGTTCCGCAAGGTCTCCCGGTAAAAATGGTGCCTCACTTGTGTGGGAGGCCCAAGTACCCGCCGCAGGCAAGGGCCCAAAACACAGTGAGGCGACATCAAAATGACCTGTCGCAAAACGACCTGGTTTTGCAAGGGGGGTCACTTGGGTTTTTGGCCCGGTGCTCGGCGGCCATCTAGGGAAACCTACCAAACCCACACATTTCTGAAAACTAGATACCCGGCGGCTTCCAGGGAGGTATGGCTTGCGTGGATCCCCCAACGTTTCCTTACCCAGAATCCCCTGCAAACCTCAATTTTTGCTGGAAAAATCACTTTTTTCACACATTTTGGGGTGGGAAAGTAGTGGCATCACCGGGCTCACACAAATTTACCACCACCCAGCGTTCCCCCAGGTCTCCCGGTAAAAATGGTGCCTCACTTGTGTGGGAGGCCTAAGTACCCGCCGCAGGCAAGGGCCCAAAACGCAGTGAGGCGACATCAAAATGGCCTGTCGCAAAACAACCTGGTTTTGCAAGGGGGGTCACTTGGGTTTTTGGCCCGGTGCTCGGCGGCCATCTAGGGAAACCTACCAAACCCACACATTTCTGAAAACTAGACACCCGGCGGCTTCCAGGGAGGTATGGCTTGCGTGGATCTCCCAACGTTTCCTTACCCAGAATCCCCTGCAAACCTCAATTTTTGCTGGAAAAATCACTTTTTTCACACATTTTGGGGTGGGAAAGTAGTGGCATCACCGGGCTCACACAAATTTACCACCACCCAGCGTTCCCCCAGGTCTCCCGGTAAAAATGGTGCCTCACTTGTGTGGGAGGCCCAAGTACCTGCCGCAGGCAAGGGCCCAAAACGCAGTGAGGCAACATCAAAATGGCCTGTCGCAAAACCACCTGGTTTTGCAAGGGGGGTCACTTGGGTTTTTGGCCCGGTGCTCGGCGGCCATCTAGGGAAACCTACCAAACCCACGCATTTCTGAAAACTAGACACCCGGCGGCTTCCAGGGAGGTATGGCTTGCGTGGATCCCACAACGTTTCCTTACCCAGAATCCCCTGCAAACCTCAATTTTTGCTGAAAAAAGCACTTTTTTCACACATTTTGGGGTGGGAAAGTAGTGGCATCACCGGGCTCACACAAATTTACCACCACCCAGCGTTCCCCCAGGTCTCCCGGTAAAAATGGTGCCTCACTTGTGTGGGAGGCCCAAGTACCCGCCGCAGGCAAGGGCCCAAAACGCAGTGAGGCAACATCAAAATGGCCTGTCGCAAAACCACCTGGTTTTGCAAGGGGGGTCACTTGGGTTTTTGGCCCGGTGCTCGGCGGCCATCTAGGGAAACCTACCAAACCCACGCATTTCTGAAAACTAGACAACCGGCGGCTTCCAGGGAGGTATGGCTTGCGTGGATCCCCCAACGTTTCCTTACCCAGAATCCCCTGCAAACCTCAATTTTTGCTGAAAAAAGCACTTTTTTCACACATTTTGGGGTGGGAAAGTAGTGGCAACACCGGGCTCACACAAATTTACCACCACCCAGCGTTCCCCCAGGTCTCCCGGTAAAAATGGTGCCTCACTTGTGTGGGAGGCCCAAGTACCCGCCGCAGGCAAGGGCCCAAAACGCAGTGAGGCGACATCAAAAGGGCCAGTCGCAAAACCACCTGGTTTTGCAAGGGGGGTCACTTGGGTTTTTGGCCCGGTGCTCGGCGGCTATCTAGGGAAACCTACCAAACCCACGCATTTCTGAAAACTAGACACCCGGCGGCTTCCAGGGAGGTATGGCTTGCGTGGATCCCCCAACGTTTCCTTACCCAGAATCCCCTGCAAACCTCAATTTTTGCTGAAAAAAGCACTTTTTTCACACATTTTGGGGTGGGAAAGTAGTGGCATCACCGGGCTCACACAAATTTACCACCACCCAGCGTTCCCCCAGGTCTCCCAGTAAAAATGGTGCCTCACTTGTGTGGGAGGCCCAAGTACCCGCCGCAGGCAAGGGCCCAAAACGCAGTGAGGCAACATCAAAATGGCCTGTCGCAAAACCACCTGGTTTTGCAAGGGGGGTCACTTGGGTTTTTGGCCCGGTGCTCGGCGGCCATCTAGGGAAACCTACCAAACCCACACATTTCTGAAAACTAGACACCCGGCGGCTTCCAGGGAGGTATGGCTTGCGTGGATCCCCCAACGTTTCCTTACCCAGAATCCCCTGCAAACCTCAATTTTTGCTGGAAAAATCACTTTTTTCACACATTTTGGGGTGGGAAAGTAGTGGCATCACCGGGCTCACACAAATTTACCACCACCCAGCGTTCCCCCAGGTCTCCCGGTAAAAATGGTGCCTCACTTGTGTGGGAGGCCCAAGTACCCGCCGCAGGCAAGGGCCCAAAACGCAGTGAGGCAACATCAAAATGGCCTGTCGCAAAACCACCTGGTTTTGCAAGGGGGGTCACTTGGGTTTTTGGCCCGGTGCTCGGCGGGATCACTGACATAATATCGATTACCAAAATATCGAGTACTTAAAATATCGTTGCCAAATTATCGACTACAATATTATCGACTCACCATACTTATTTAAGAAAATACTAAAATATCGAGTACACAATATCGTCTTTACAAATTATCGTATATGATTATATCGAAGTTAAAAATATAGTTAACAACATTATCGACTACTCTTAAATTACTATGTAAATGTTAAAATTATCGAAAACAAAAATATAGACAACCAAAATATAGTTAATTTCGCTATATCGACTATCTAAAAAAATATTTAGATAATATACTTTAAGCCCAACACATACATTAACATTGTAATACATAATAAAACACCTAAATAACATTAAAATTTTCCTTCTAACATATACATTTAAAAATAAACATTCCATAAACTATATGAATACATTTCATAACATAAATAATGTTATAATTATTATACATCCATTAAACCAAATTTAAAAATATATTTAAAGCATGTAATAATACAAATAAACAATTACTTACTACTAATAAGTTGCTAATTAGCGTTTTCCTTACAAGGAAACAAACAGCCAGTAGATAAAAAAAAAATTCAGGTGGACCAATGAGATGCTCACATTTCAAATTAAACCAATGAAATGAAGCAACTAATTAATTGCACACTATAAAACCACTACATTTCAACATCTCTTTCACACTACAAACTGAAAAGAAGAAAGAAGACGAAACTCTACTCAACTATTTCCTGAAAGAAGAATTACAATCCTAAAGAAAATTTAACAACTACAGAAAGTAAGTTTTACTCTATTTATAAAGCAACGAATCTACAATTCTACAGCTGAAACTATTTCTATAAATGAATATACTACACTTGATTTAATTACATTCATTTCTCCTCTATAGATACCTCCTAAAATTACCGAAATATTTTGGACACCCCCACAACTCTAATATTAATCAATGTAAGTATTGTTTTACTTTTTCCTACCGACCTACAACTATTAATTACAAAAAATTATTCTAAAAAATATTTTTTCCTTATTTCTCGCCTCTACAGAAAACCACTGAACCATCCAAAACTACCTTCTACGCAATCACCTACTGGACCAAACACATAAGTAAGTATATAAACCTCAATCATTAAACAGCCTAAAATACGCATCCAGAATGTTACTTTCCCCCTTAAAACAGTAGCACATTCAAAATAATGTATCCAACTATTAACAAGATTTTTTTTTCTTATCAACAGATAATCTATCTCCAAGATTAAACTGAAAGCTTGAAGTCAGCTAATTAACATCTTTCAACACATCAAATTAAACATTGTAAGTATATTCACTAAAATGTAAATATATTTAAAATATCTATAACATTGTTTATATTTACAAAATATTTTTTCATCTCCCCTAGCATAATACAGAACAACATGACTGAAGGTGCAGAATTTATAACATCGCAAAAAAATAAAATGTTGTTATGTTATATGGGTTATGTATATACACAAGAAAAACAAAGTGGTCTGAAAATGTTTTGGAAATGTAGCAAATACTACTCAAACAAATGCTATGGTAGAGCTATTACAAAAGAAATCACTGTTCTTTCTGTAAAAGAACATAATCACCCCCCCAATATTACAGAGATAGAAGTTAGAAATGCTCTTGAAAACATTAAAGAAGCAAGTACTAGCACTGATAAACCCACCACCCAAATACTCAAAGAACAATTAATTAAAATACCACACCATGCATCAGCACAATTACCCCCAATTGATTGTTTAAAAAGAACTATAGCTAGACAAAAAAAACTAACTACCAAAACTTTACCTACCCCTAAAACATTTGAGACAGTAATTATTCCCCCAGAATTAAGCATAACTCACAGTAATGAACCATTTATTTTTTTTGACAACAAATCTCCTGATAAAAGAATAATTATGTTTGCTACTGCAAACAATTTAGTGAAATTACAACAATGTGACACTTGGATGATGGATGGAACTTTTAAAGTTTGTCCAAAACCATTTTACCAGCTGTACACAGTGCATGGATTGTACCACCATTCTAACATTCCATTCATCTATGCCCTCTTACCAAATAAACAGCAAACAACATACATAGAAATATTAACCAAAATTCAAGAAGAAACCAATAATTTTTTCCCACAACAAATAATTATTGATTTCGAATTAGCCATGATCAATTCAATACTAAAAAATTATCCACACACAGCAATCCAAGGTTGCTATTATCATTTTAACCAGAGTCTATGGAGACATCTGCAAAAGTCCACCCTAAGTGTACAATATGCTACAGATAGTACTTTTGCCTACCAGGTTAAAAAACTAATAGCACTAGCATACGTACCTGTAACAGATGTAGCAGAACACTATAATATTCTCATTGAAAGTCCCTATTACAAAAAGAACGAAGACAAATTAAGCCAACTTCTAGACTACTTTGAGGACACCTGGGTGGGAAGATTACATAGATCAGGACATAGAAGACAACCAAAGTTCCACATTCCTTGGTGGAATGTATACCTGAGTACCTTAAATAAACAATCCAAAACAAACAATAGTGTTGAAGGATGGCATAATGCCTTCCAAGCAACTACAAGCAGAGGGAAACCTACCCTACAAAAACTGGTGGAATCTCTACAAAAAGAACAAAGCTACCAAGAATTACGGATGCAACAATCTGTGACTCAAATAGGTCCTAAATTAACAAAACAAACCAAACAAATGTTTGATCTACTACAAAGTCAAGTAAACCTATACCCATCAACAAGTGGACTAGACTACCTATCACTAATAGCCAAAAGCATTTTATAATTAACATACACACAGCTAATAAATGAAATAGGTCAATACAATAAACTATTGCAATCATAAATTAATACTATTTTTTCAGAAATAATATATAATTGTCAGAAACATTTCATTTTCTTAGAAGAAATATATATGTACAATTAAATATTAATTCTGTAAATGTAATATATATAACAATAAACTATAATAACATTTCCCACCCAAATGTTCACAAAATATAACTTACCATTGATGTACCCATACAAGATGAATTCCACCAAGTAAAAAGAAAAAATAAACACATCCAATGTAAATCCATCCTCGGCCAATCCAAAAACGTGAAACATTCAAAAATCCGAAAAAAAGGTCAAAATTGTAACAAACGCTCCAGGAAATCCGGGTTAAAAAAAACAGTGTGATAACTTTATTTGTTCCATTAACTAAAACACACTTTAAAAAAAAAAAAAAAACGTCTCTCTTTTCATCATAATATCCAAACCCTCAAAAACCCGAAAACAATTTAAAAATCTAAATAAACGCTCCATGAAATCCCGTAAAAACTTAAAAAGTGTGTTAACAATATTAATTAAATCAAGTAACACACGCTTTAAAAAAAAAAAAACGCGTGTTGGTCTTCGAAAAACACATCGATCAACATTTACCTGAAAAACATAAGAAAACATACCCACCCACACAATCACACCCAAATACATTTAATAAATACAATTACATCATTTAAAAACAACACATATTTAATCACAATATTTACTTCGAAAACTACGTCACTACCAGTAAACAAACAGACGTAACTAAATCATTAGTAACACGTCAAAAACACCCAAAACATTTTAAATGATCTATCAATACACTATAAACATCCTAACTACCCTAAACATAAGTATTTTATAACACTTAATACTTAAAACACCCCTTACCTTGCTCAAGGCGAAGCAGCTTCCAACCGCGAGCTTCCTCATTCCAAAATGACCCAAAATAACATGAACAGGTTACAAAATAATCCCATTCAAATGAAAATCCCTGCTTAAATCAGTGTAAATAAATTGAACACATTATAATCATATAAAAATATCACATAAATGTATCAAAATTAGTAGAAAATTATTTTCTAAAAAATAATACCTTTAAAAATTATATTCATAATAATTATAAAAACATTATTATTATGATTATAATACAGTAATTTATTTTCACAACTGTACAAACACTAAGAAAATGTTTATATTATTTAACATTTATTAACAAAATGTACAAGTTACAAAAATTAGTTTTCATATAATTATAAAATATAAAAATTAATAATATTAACATTTCCTACAATAATATTATTAATAATCATTAAAAATACATTGCATAAAAACATAATTTGTATCATGTACTAATTATGTACAACAACAAAATCAAAATGAAAAAATATTCTTCAGAAATTAAATATGCAATGATATTTTTTATGTATATAGCCAACAAAAACATTATTATATGAATACTGTAAGAATGTTTTTTTGCTAACAATGTTAAAAAGTAATAAATGTTATGTATGTTTTTTTGTTATTATCAATACTTCTGTTATGAAATGTAATAATATGAATACATTTTTTTTTAATTTAAACATTTGAAAAAGACACAAATGAAAGCATATTTCCTGTATCTCTACTAATGTATACTCCATTCTGTAAATAAAAAAAAAAATCATCTGACTAGTTTCTTTAAAAAAAATAAAGATTATATAAAAAGATAACATGTGTCATTGGATTTCCTAATTTATAACTCTCACATATATAATGTAGCTAATTTTTTTTTTTTTAAATGTAAAAATCACATTTTTTATCCTCAATTACATCCAAAAGCATACTTCATTAACACAATACATATACATTCAGCACACTAACCCTATACAAATTACTATTCCCATTTCACTTACATTAAAGTCACGAAAACTGCTGGACACTAACCCTATATAATTTACTATTCCCACTCCAGTTAACATAAAATCAATAAAAGTGCTGGACAGTAACCCTATATAATTTACTATTCCCACTCCAGTTAACATAAAGTCAGGAAAGGTGCTGGACACTATCCCTAAATAATTTAATATTCCCACTCCAGATATCATAAACTCAGAGAAGATGCTGGACACTAACTGTATATAATTTACTATTCCCACTCCAGTTAACATTAAGTCAGGAAAGGTGCTGGACAGTAACCCTATATAATTTACTATTCCCACTGCAGTTAACATAAACTCATGAAAGGTGTTGGACAGTAGCCCTATATAATTTACTAATCCCACTCCAGTTAACATAAACTCAAGAAAGGTGCTGGACAATAACCCTATATAATTTACTATTCCCACTCCAGTTAACATAAATTCAGGAAATGTGCTGGACAGTGACCCTATATAATTTACTATTCGCACTCCAGTTAACATAAATTCAAGAAAGGTGCTGGACAGTAACCGTATATAATTTAATATTCCCACTCCAGTTAACATAAAGTCAGGAAAGGTGCTGGACAGTAACCCTATATAATTTACTATTCCCACTCCAGTTAACATAAACTGAAGAAAGGTGCTGGACAGTAGCCCTATATAATTTACTATTCCCACTCCAGTTAACATAAACTCAAGAAAGGTGCTGGACAGTAACCCTATATAATTTACTATTCCCACTCCAGTTAACATAAAGTCCGGAAAGGTGCTAGACACTAACCCTAAAAAATTTAATATTCCCACTCCAGATATCATAAACTCAGGAAAGATGCTGGACACTAACTGTATATAATTTACTATTCCCACTCCAGTTAACATTAAGTCAGGACAGGTACTGGACATTAACCCTATATAATTTACTATTCCCACTCCAGTTAACATAAACTCAAGAAAGGTGCTGGACAGTAACCCTATATAATTTACTATTCCCACTCCAGTTAACATAAACTCAAGAAAGGTGCTGGACAGTAACCCTATATAATTTACTATTCCCACTCCAGTTAACATAAAGTCCGGAAAGGTGCTAGACACTAACCCTAAAAAATTTAATATTCCCACTCCAGATATCATAAACTCAGGAAAGATGCTGGACACTAACTGTATATAATTTACTATTCCCACTCCAGTTAACATTAAGTCAGGACAGGTACTGGACATTAACCCTATATAATTTACTATTCCCACTCCAGTTAACATAAACTCAAGAAAGGTGCTGGACAGTAACCCTATATAATTTACTATTCCCACTCCAGTTAACATAAACTCAAGAAAGGTGCTGGACAGTAACCCTATATAATTTACTATTCCCACTCCAGTTAACATAAAGTCAGGAAAGGTGCTGGACACTAACCCTAAATAATTTAATATTCCCACTCCAGATATCATAAACTCAGGGAAGATGCTGGACACTAAGGTGCCGATCACAATCCGGTAAAAAATTCCCCCGTGCGACTCGTATCGGGTCTTTTTACCGTACGAATCGTACAAGTGCCGTACGAACTGGCAATCACGATTCGCATGGTAAAAAGTCCATACGAACCGCACTGGGAATCATTCCCCACACGTCCTCGGGTCGGAAAATGTGTCCGACACGTCCTCGGACGATTTACCTTACAAACGTGAAAAGCCAAGTCCGACCGAGGAATCACGATCCATCCCGTGCGTCCGAGCGTACAACCGTATGGAAAAAACACCGTCCGCACCGAACACCCATAGCAACCATGGAGACATGTGCCCGCATACGCGCCCAACACTCCCCCCAGCCCCCGTACGTCCGACACGTACCCCCCGTGTATGTATACCCCCACCCGTCTAGGTACACCCCAGTACGTTCCAGTCGAACCCCCACCCCAGTACGTGTCATACCCCCGTCAATGTACACCCCCCCACCCCTGTACGTGTCGTACCCCCGTGTACCCCCACCCCAGTACGTTCCAGTCGTACCCCCACCCCTGGACGTGTCGTACCCCCCGTGTACCTACACCCAAGTACGTTCCAGTCGTACCCCCACCCCAGGACGTGTCGTACCACCGTCAATGTACACCCCCCCACCCCTGTACGTGTCGTACCACCGTCTATGTACACCCCAGTACATTCCAGTCGTACCCCCACCCCAGTACGTGTCATACCCCCCGTGTACCTACACCCCAGTACGTTCCAGTCGTACCCCCACCCCAGTACGTGTCGTACCACCGTCAATGTACACCCCCCACCCCTGTACGTGTCGTACCCCCCGTGTACCTACACCCCAGTACGTTCCAGTCGTACCCCCACCCCAGTACGTGTCGTACCACCGTCAATGTACACCCCCCCACCCCTGTACGTGTCGTACCCCCGTGTACCCCCACCCCAGTACGTTCGAGTCGTACCCCTACCCCAGGACGTGTCGTACCCCCCCGTGTACCTACACCCAAGTACGTTCCAGTCGTACCCCCACCCCAGGACGTGTCGTACCACCGTCAATGTACACCCCCCACCCCAGTACGTGTCGTACCCCCCGTGTACCTACACCCCAGTACGTTCCAGTCGTACCCCCACCCCAGTACGTGTCGTACCCCCCGTGTACCTACACCCCAGTACGTTCCAGTCGTACCCCCACCCCAGTACGTGTCGTACCACCGTCAATGTACACCCCCCCACCCCAGTACGTGTCGTACCCCCCGTGTACCTACACCCCAGTACGTTCCAGTCGTACCCCCACCCCAGTACGTGTCGTACCCCCCGTGTACCTACACCCCAGTACGTTCCAGTCGTACCCCCACCCCAGTACGTGTCGTACCACCGTCAATGTACACCCCCCCACCCCAGTACGTGTCGTACCCCCCGTGTACCTACACCCAAGTACGTTCGAGTCGTACCCCCACCCCAGGACGTGTCGTACCCCCCCGTGTACCTACACCCAAGTACGTTCCAGTCGTACCCCCACCCCTGGACGTGTCGTACCCCCCGTGTACCTACACCCAAGTACGTTCCAGTCGTACCCCCACCCCAGGACGTGTCATACCCCCCGTGTACCTACACCCCAGTACGTTCCAGTCGTACCCCCACCCCAGTACGTGTCGTACCCCCCGTGTACCTACACCCCAGTACGTTCCAGTCGTACCCCCACCCCAGTACGTGTCGTACCACCGTCAATGTACACCCCCCCACCCCAGTACGTGTCGTACCCCCCGTGTACCTACACCCGAGTACGTTCGAGTCGTACCCCCACCCCAGGACGTGTCGTACCCCCCCGTGTACCTACACCCAAGTACGTTCCAGTCGTACCCCCACCCCTGGACGTGTCGTACCCCCCGTGTACCTACACCCAAGTACGTTCGAGTCGTACCCCCACCCCAGGACGTGTCGTACCCCCCGTGTACCTACACCCCAGTACGTTCCAGTCGTACCCCCACCCCAGTACGTGTCGTACCACCGTCAATGTACACCCCCCACCCCTGCACGTGTCGTACCCCCCGTGTACCTACACCCCAGTACGTTCCAGTCGTACCCCCACCCCAGTACGTGTCGTACCACCGTCAATGTACACCCCCCACCCCTGTACGTGTCGTACCCCCCGTGTACCTACACCCAAGTACGTTCCAGTCGTACCCCCACCCCAGTACGTTCCTGGCGCACCCCCAACACAACCTCCTAAGTACGGAGCGCACCCCATGCCCCAACATCACAACCGCATGTACGAGTCTTACAAAGCCACACACAAGGACAAAATCGTACAACCAAATGGCCCATGTACACACCGTACACACGCTCAAAACGCACGTACACAACCAGGACAAAATAAAACAACACAAGAATACACCAGTCGAAAGGCACACAGCCACTAAACATGGCCAACAACCACTTAAATAACACAATCACTGACCTGCAACTGCCAAAAACAAACAGAGGCCCAATACACCACCACTCCTTATAACACACCCACCCAAAATTCAAAAACTGCCACACCCACCCATGGACCAATAAAAAGGGCCCACACACACAAACCATGAGCCTTTCCAACAGACTCACTGCTGCCAGACACCACAGAACCAGACTACAAGCTACACCACACCTTACACTTGCACACCTTCAAACGACCACCCTCACAAACACCCTCTCATCACATTCACACACACACACAACCATCCACACCCCCCCCCCAACATCCACACCCCCCCCACACCCACACCATCCCCACCCACACCCCTCACCATGCCCACTACCAAGAATCCAAAGTTCAGTCACTGAGAGTTGGAGGTCCTTGTTGATCAAATCCTCAGAGTCGAGCCACAGATCTTTGGAACATTGGTCAGAAGCACCAGCCAGGCAGCCAAAACAGCCATGTGGCAGACCATCGTCGATGCTGTGAATGCTGTTGCGGACACCAGGAGGACCAAGCAGGATTGCCAGAACAGGTGGTACGATCTGCGGAGGAGGGTCAGAGCCAAGAGGCAGGAGGAACACGACCAGGCCAACGCCACCGGAGGAGGGCCCTCCCGCAGAGCCGTACAGTACCATCCCTGGGAGGAGAGGGTGATGGCCATACTGCCGGTGGAGGCAGTTGAAGGAGTAGAAGGACTCCGAGACCCGGGTGAGTACACAAACAACGCACCTCACATGGGGGGAACTGCAACCACAACCAAAATCAATAACAGGCACGCAACCACCACAAGCCATCGCATTACTCAACCACACTCCATGAGCAGGCACATGCCACTGCTGCCACCATGCCCCATGCACCCAGCTGGACAATGTCAAGTCACAGGCCACAGAAGACAACAACACATGACACGGTAACCCGGATGGCGGGAGGCTGGGCACCAAGAATCACATAGTGCGACTCCAAAGCAGACAACAATGCCCTCTGCCCATATGGCCTAGGTCACAGCCAGACAAACACTGTGTCCCAACACAGGAATGACTTGCCAGCAAATGGCGGACGCCTTGCATCAACACATGGGGGTGAAGGCACTGTTTTGCACATGCCAGCAGCTAATGAACAGCCAACAGTGTGAAAGAGTGGCAGCACACACCACCACAGCAGCAGCGCACAGACATACAGCAGACAAAATGGGTGCCTGGAGATCAGAAACAAACTCACATCAACAGGCCAAGGGCCACTCAAAGATCTGCTAACAGTGTGTGCCCAGGAAGCTGGGCCAAGGTGACAGAGGGTGACACACGGAGGGAGGGAGAGGGGGACACAGAGGGAGGGAGAGGGGGACAGAGAGGGAGGGAGAGGGGGACTGAGAGGGAGGGAGACGGACAGAGGGAGGAGGCTGACACACGGAGGGAGGGAGAGGGGGACACAGAGGGTGGGAGAGGGGGACTGAGAGGGAGGGAGAGGGGGACAGAGGGAGGAGGCTGACACACGGAGGGAGGGAGAGGGGGACACAGAGGGAGGGAGAGGGGGACAGAGAGGGAGGGAGAGGGGGACAGAGAGGGAGGGAGAGGGGGACAGAGAGGGAGGGAGACGGACAGAGGGAGGAGGCTGACACACGGAGGGAGGGAGAGGGGGACAGAGAGGGAGGGAGAGGGGGACAGAGAAGGAGGGAGACACAGGGAGAGCAAATCAGTCCTTTGGTGTGTGGGAATGTCTGCTCGTCAGCAGGTGGACTGCGTGCATGTAGACAAGGGTGCCCAGTGCCAGAACCCCCCCTCTTCATCATGGCAAAACGCAGGGCCATGTTACAACCTGTACACGAGCACAAGGACAGCCACCTGCATCATATGAGTGTGTGGATCCACTCCATGTGCACATGTACAGTGCTACAAGGAAGGCGCAAACGCATAGCTCGGCACACATGCACACTCCACTGCTGACTGCAGTCACACTTGACGCAGCAAGTAAGACTGTGCCACACATAGTTAAAGGGGCCAAATTGGTGCCCAAGGGACACACACATGCACAAGTGCACTGTGAGTGGAATGCAAGACAGATCCTAATTCCAAGAGGAAATGTGCCAACTTTGTAACGGATGAAACATGGATGTTGCATGGATCAAAATTAACATTGTCTCTCTCACACACAGGTCAACGTCATGCTGCACCCCCCAACACTGGGGGGGAACACTCACAGGACCCGGATCTGCAGGAGACCGATCCCACCGGCAGCGACCACTCTCACCACTCTGCGGACGACCCCGACCGACCTGGCCCCTCTGGTGTCCAACCACCTGCAGCACCTGCGTCAGGTACAACCGTGCCAACCACCACCCCCACTCCTGCCACATCCCAGGAGACACCCAGGATCCCTGCCCCAACACCACAATGCAGCCAGGCTCGCCAGGAGGGACACGGTGTCCCGGGCACCCAGGAGGAGGCAGGCGACAACGCCAATGCCACCCCTCAGGGGTCCCGGAGACCCCATGTGCCCACAAGTGCAGGCCAGACGCAAGTGGGCAGGGGTGGTGGGAGTGGAGAGCGGCGGAGGCGCGAGCCTGACCAGTTGGCTGGGGATCCGGTATTTTCCCATGTCCGTAACATCCTGGACTCATACCGGCAGGACACCACGGGCATGGCCCAGGTTGTGTCCGTCCTCGAGGGGATCAAGGTCCAGCAGGCCCAGCAACATGCGGAGCTAATAGCCTGTCTACAGCTACACCAACGGAGGATGGAGGACAGACAGGCTCAGCAAGTGACGGCGTCCCAGGGGATTCACGCTGAACTCCGTCGGATGGCCGACACCATGGCCGACCCTCCCTGTGCCAGAAGGCGGAGAACATCACCACCCACAGGGAGGGATCATGAGGAGGAGGAGGAAACATCCGACGGAGCATCCCAGACGTCGTCACGGCCTGCTGCTGAGGTTCCCCGCAGGAAGCCGGGTCGTCCACGGAAAGGACCGTGAGGGTGGCTGCTACATCACCATCTCCCAGGACACCTGGCCTGGCACCTGGCCCACTGGAGCAACAGCATCACAGCATCAAGAGACATTCTCTGCCACATGGCCCTGCTGGTCACTGGCTGACCAATGTTGACAAAGACTGTGGCATGGACTCTGAGGATTTCCAATGGCAAGGACACCAACTCCCCTACTGAACTTTGGATTCCCTAATCCCGGAAAGGCCCTCACTTGGCCCCCCCCCCCAATAATAAATCACACTATTAAGAGTAGATGCCTGCTGGTAGCATTATTACCTAACATGTGTCTTGTACAGTCTAAACATGCCTGAGTCATCTGTTCACTTCAACCATCCACACCCTGGGGCCTGAGTCTGGCACAGGACACATGGGTCACAGTTTTCTAGGCAAGACAGACATGGAGCACCATACACACCCGTGATGGTCAGAACCAGCTGAGGGGGTGGCCGAACAACCGTGCTGACAGACACATTGAGTACAGCAACACTCATGCGCAGAGGTCAGGGATCCTGGCCCGTGTCCTGGGGGGCACCCAGGTACGTGTAGACAGGTGGCAGAACCATGTCCTGCAAGCTTGAGTCCGGTGGATGCAGAGAATGGGGTCATGGACAACGTTGGATGCATGGGGATGGCACATGTCACAATACCCACACAGTCATGGACATCATGCCCATTACACAGTCTCAGCACACACACACAGCTTGCATCTTGCCACTCGACACATTGACACATAGCCACAATCAGGGAATACCATGCCAGACATGCAGGATGCACCGTGCCAACACACCAGCATTGACTGAGAAGAGGCACCTTGGAGGCATAGGGACACCTTTAATAGTCATGTGTTTGGGATTGCAGAGGCAACTTGAAGTACACATGAACACATCATGTGGAGTAACATGTGGCTCCAACACTGGCACCCCCCTTCTGCAGCACAAATGCGTGATAGCCATGGAACTGGCACACAAGTGTCGGATAATAGCTAAATACCCACAGCTGCTCACGGAGAGCCTGCCATACACCATACATCCGCTGATGTGGAAGTCCCACGCCATGTCAAGACAATGTTAACCGTATGTGTCCGAGGGCAGTGTCACACACATTGATGCCTTCATCACAATCCACCATCCCATCACTGATGACTGACAACCAGGCAGCCCATCTATTCAGGTGTACCCAGCTGCATGTCGTGTCCCATGGGGATGCCACATGTCTGCAGAGGACCCAAACCCCGACCGGGGCAGTGTGCACACATCGTGAACAACTGCCACACCCAATACACCCCAGATGCATCCCTTACCCCATGGAGACTTCCAAACGTGTCCGTGCCTGTAACGCTAAGTCAGCCCACGATGCCATGTCCATGAGGAATAGCAGTGCCACAACAATGCAACCAGCAAACGGCATGCGCAGGTACCTGGGGAAGAGAGACACACAAGAAGTCAGCCACAAGAAGCACAGCCACTTGCATGTGCATTTACTCGACACATGTATGTATGACAACATGCTAGGTCACAATTATGCCTGGGGAAATACTACCATCACTGCCACCATCACTCCAGTGACACACCCACACACACCTCTGACCCACGTGCCATACATGCAGGTGGAGACACACATCACAACGCATGCCACACGGGGACCAATGCGTGCACACTCAGACCCTGGTACTCACCACTAAGCAAAGAAGTCGCGTATGAGCCGAGTCCGGATGTCCTCTTGCGGCTCCACATCCTCCACATCACTAGCCCCATTGCCAAGCCCTTCGTCCTCCACGGGTGGATGGTCCTCGTCATCTTGATCCAGGATGAGGGGCACAGCTCTTTCAACTGCCATGTTGTGCAGCATGCAGCAGACCATGAAGATCTTGCAGACCTTCGCCGGGGCATATGGGAGTGCGCCGCCGGTCTTGTGGAGGCACCGGAATCGGCTCTTCAGCATGCCAAACGTCCTCTCTATCACTCGCCTTGTCCGGCCATGGGCGGTGTTGTAGCGGAGCTGGGCCGGCGTGATGGGGTTGCGGAGAGGTGTCAGCAGCCAAGGCATGTTAGGATAGCCAGCGTCCCCTAAATGGAAAGCACATGGATATCGTTAGAACTGGCGAAGCGGTAGTGCTGCTCGGCCAAACAGAATACAGGACAGACAGACTGTACCCACCAACAACACATGCACGTTCGTTGCGCAGCTGCATCATCATATCAGGCATCCCGCTACGCCTCATGATGTAGGCATCGTGTGCTGATCCTGGAAAACGAGCACAGACATGTGAAATCACCATGTTGGACAGACACACCACAAGGGCATTGATGGAGTGGTAGTGCTTCCGATTGCGGTACGCCACCTCCCGTGCGTGTGGTGGTACCAAACCTACATGTGTCCCATCTATGGACCCAATGACATGGGGCATCCCTCCCAGGGCATAGAAACCACGCTTGACCTCAGTCATCTGTTCAGGGGTTGGGAACTTGATGAAGTCATCCAGGTGAATCAACATGGCCTCCAAGAAATCATGCAGCACACCGCTGAACATGCTCTGGGACATGCCACCAACATGAGCTATGGTATATTGGAAGGTACCCGTGGCAAGGAAATGTAGGGCAGCCATTACCTTCAGCTGGGGTGTCAGTGCCGTAGGATACCTGTGCTGCGGTTGCAGGTGTGGTGCCAGTCTCGCCGTCAGCTCCAGAATCAACGGTTGGGTGAAGCGGTAGAGCCGGATCCTGTCATTCTCCTGCATGGTGGCCAAGTCTGGAATTCTTCGGGCAACAGGAGGCGCTCTGCAGTAATTTGGAAGTGACAAGGAAGAGTGAGTGCACTACGAGAACAACTCATGTCTACTGAGCACATGTAAATCTGCCAATACACACATGCCACATAGGGAGTCAGGCATGTGCTACATGCCCAGGACACGTATGGATGCAAGGTGACACTCCTTCCAAGACCCAGCTACACACGGTGATTGAGAACCTCCCCATGCCACGCCATGGAAATAGCTGTGTCCCAGTGCAAGTGCACTGCCCGACGCAAGACAGGAGTGACATACACCCACACATCAGCAGAAGTGTGATGCTGATTGCAGAGACTGGCAGCGGAACACTTGAGCCACAGGTCACATGACATTACACTAGTCCAGCCCACACACCTTGCCATGAAGGTGCACATGTCATGACTCCCCACACATTCCTTGTGAGTTTGCTGACATGGCCTTGTCACGCTACTCCGTGTCCCTTGCATACATGTGCACCTCACATCCGGTAACACATGTGGCATGGTGTTGGGAACAGTGTGCAATGACAATCTACACACAGCCACATGTTGGTTGCTGCAACGGCTGCAGCTTTTGAGGGTGCAACAACATCAACCCGATGTAAATCCCGGACACATATATGGCATAGTCACATTGTGCACTGTGGGTAGTGATGAGTCATGTGTCATGACCCCTGTACCGGGCATCATGGGACACTTCCGTGTGTTGGTGTCCGTGCCATGCCAGTGACGCTCACCCCAAGTGCGCAGTCCCACATGCACACATGTCAAAGGAGTCAAGGGCATGCCTGGCACACATTGCACCCTCACACAGTACACATGTACACATCTCATCATACATCTGGTGCCTTCTCCACTCAGGAGGCATGTTCCACATCACAGCCTGTGACACCTGTGCCCAACACATGTGGTAATGCACAGACGATGCCTTGGTGTCCATTCCTGGACAAGTATGTCCATCCATGGACAAGTATGTCCGCCCTATTCCGACATGTGTGTCGCCTATCACCACAGTGATGTGTAAAATCCGCCGTACTGCTGCTGAGAGGGCCTGTGCATGTTCCCAAATCACTGTGGGAGTGCTGCCGTATGTGTACCCATCGTGATGGCGAGCGTAGATGCGAGTGTACGGTCCGTACCACTACGGGTACGCATACGCGTGCAGACCCATAGTGATAGTGAGCGTAGATGCGAGTGTACGGTCCGTACCACTACGGGTACGCATACGCGTGCAGACCCATAGTGATAGTGAGCGTAGATGCGAGTGTACGGTCCGTACCACTACGGGTACGCATACGCGTGCAGACCCATAGTGAAAGTGAGCGTAGATGCGAGTGTACGGTCCGTACCACTACGAGTACGCATACGCGTGCAGACCAAAAGTGATGGAGAGCGTAGGCATGCATGTACGGGCCGTTGCCATGCATTTGGGGTGCCCTATGGCCCCCACACGCACCGTACCTGTGTGTGATGCTCCAAATTACATGGGGGACAAGTATTAAGGCCTACATGCATGCTGGTTGTCATGGAGACCAAGTTCAAAATTGGAAATTGTTCTGGAAGGTGCACAGCAGAAGTCAGTTGGGATTTGTCTACTTTGTTGCAATGTGTTTGTGGGGCTGACATCATGCAGGAGAATGAAACCGATAGAGAACCCACAGACTGCTAGGTTTGAAGGGATTGGTGGAAACATAGGATGCAAATGTGAGTGACCAATCTCTCTGTACTCCTGTGCATGAGACTGGGCAGAAGGGCACATATAAGGCAGCCAGGTCCCATGAGGGAGCACTTGCCTGCACATCTTTGCATTCGTCGACCCAGCTGCTGCTACTGATTCCCTGGAACCATGTCAAGGGCTGTGGAGAGGACACAGCCATTCACCCTGGAGGAGAACATGGCTCTGCTGGATGTGATCCTCCCACAGTACTCCATGCTGTATGGGCGACCAGGTTATCAGGTGAGTGCATAGGCCACTGCCACAGACTGTCCCTATGTGGTGACTGTGACTTCTGCCATTGCGTCCAGGTGTAACACACATGCCATGTACTGTCGGGGGGGTCCCAGGGGGGGGGTGCCTGATGTCTCCCAGCAGTGCCCTGAGACAGGAGGGGTGGGGGCCTATCACTCACAGCAGTGCCCTGAGACAGGAGGGGTGTGTGCAGAGTCCTCCCAGCAGTGCCCTGAGACAGGAGGGGTGGGTGCAGAGTCCTCCCAGCAGTGCCCTGAGACAGGAGGGGTGGGTGTTGAGTCCTCACAGCAGTGCCCTGAGACAGGAGGGGTGGGTGTGGAGTCCTCACAGCAGTGCCCTGAGACAGGAGGGGTGGGGGCCTATCACTCACAGCAGTGCCCTGAGACAGGAGGGGTGTGTGCAGAGTCCTCCCAGCAGTGCCCTGAGACAGGAGGGGTGGGTGCAGAGTCCTCCCAGCAGTGCCCTGAGACAGGAGGGGTGGGTGTGGAGTCCTCACAGCAGTGCCCTGAGCCAGGAGGGGTGGGTGTGATGCACAGTGTGAGCCTAGATCATTGATTGTGACATTGCCATCATTCCACCTGTGTACCCACTGTGGCACGTACTGCTTTTTCCCTCACCAGGGGATGATGTCCCTATGACAAAGGTGCAATGCGTTGGCTGCATGACATGCCTTGTTGTTACCAGCTAATTTGTACCCATATGTCTCTCTGTGACATGTGGCTGGTGTATTGATGTGGTGTCACTTGTTCCTCCTCACAGGTAGGCGCCACTGCCAAGGAGCAGATCTGGCTGACCGCCGTCAGTGCCGTGAGGGGTGTGGATGGTCGGAGGCGGCGCCTGGCCCAGGTGAGGAAACGCTGGCAGGATATCCGGTGCTGGACGCGGAGGATTGCACGGCTCCTGCTGGGGGACTCACCTGAGAGCCACAAGAACCGCGGCCGCCGCCGTCTGAGCCACCTCCACAGGCGTGTGCTGCCGGTGGTCTTTCCAGACCTGGAGAGGCGCTTACAGGCGATGCAGCAGCCGGAAGGGGGTAGGTACATGTGTGTTTGTTGTGTGTCACCGGCATTTGTAAGGGCACAGTAGCATGAATCCACTGGCAGGGTTTAAAGGTGCTGTGCAGATCCTGTTTGGCCCAGTATAGCGCTGTGCCCCTGCCACCCTTCCCCTCCTTGCAATGTGTTCCCTGGTCTGTGTGTAGTCACTCCTTCCCAGGGTAATGTAGGCTGGCGCTTTGTCCACGGGAACAATGTCTGTAGCATCATGTGTGGGGGTGGTGTGTAACAGGTTGTGGGACCTTGCCTGTGCACTGTCAAGTTCACTGCATGTGGGTTCCATGTCAGTTGGCACTGATGCTGACTCCAGACATGGGAGTTGGTCTCTCATGTGTCATGCCTTACAGCGCGCATGTCCTATGTAGTGGCCTGTGACATGATGTGCATGAGTGTGCGATACACATAGTGCAGGGATGGTGACGTGTGTTGCTGTCATTACCATTCAGTAGCATGTAGTTGCGTGCCCACTACTGTCCCCTGGGGCACCTTTTCCTCAGTGGTGTATGTGTCATCATGAACGTGGCCACTGTCAGTGTCTACAGCGTAAGTTGTGCTCTGTGCCATTGTCCCCTGTCACCATGTATATAGACGTGCTAATTTGTACAGGTGTCCACTGTGCAGCCTGACCTGATTGTCCTTCTTCATACTCACAGTTGCCAGTGCCTGTGTGTCTTGTTATACTCATCTGAGGATGGGCACTGGTACCTCATTATTTGTACAGGCGCACCTTGGCTGTTTGGCGTCCAATCTTGCTTTTTGCCTGCCCCTGTGTGTATCACCCAGACCATGAGATGTTGGTGCCACCTGTGTCTCCACAATTTGCCTCGTGTAGGGTCTTGTTGGGGCGGGCAATGCCTATGTGTTAAATCCTGATTACCACTTGCTGGGTCTGGGCAGTGTGTGATGTGCCTGGACACACACGCAATGTGCAGTGACCGAGTCATGTTGTGCATGTTTTCAGCATTACCTATGCAGCATGTGTCTCAAGTTCATGGATATGGTCCCTGGTCATCGGTATTTTCGCAAACGCTGTGTGGTGCAGATGCAGTGCTGGATTGTCCCCAGGACCTGGGTGCTATGTCAGACTCCTTTTCCTGTGTTTCGCTATTGTCTCATGCTCTCCATGGTATTTCAGTGGCATGGTGGCTCAACCAACTGTGTGTTGCATGCCCTACATCGGTACCCTGTTCAGTAGATGTTAGGGATCTTCCTTTTCAGGCCATGCAATGTTACCTATGTAGATTGGACTCATGTGACAGATGTGTACAGGTGTCTGAATAATTTCTGTCTCTCCACCCTGCCCACAGCATCGTCGGGGGACACAGAGGGAGACATGGACACAGACCAGGCGGAGGGACCGAGCACCAGTGCCAGCCGTGACATCGGGGCTGGCACATCGAGTGGGACAGAGGCGGAGGAGAGTGTGGCCGAGGACCTGTCGACTGGCACATCAGACTACGAAGCTGACAGGTCCGGGGACGATGTCTCCGAGTGGGCGGAGGCTGCACCAGCAGCTGACAGCGGAACAACACCTCGCACCGCCCCCTCAGTTTCCACCAGCCGCCTCCCACTTGCTCGTGTCCCTTCCCAGCGTGCCCGGTCACAGCATGTCTCCTTCCTGCCAGGCACCGCGCCCCCTGCCCCTGTCTCCACTGCTGCCGCCAATGCAGAGTCTGTGGACATCCAGCGGCAACTGCAGGTTGGTCAGGCTGCGATCCTTAATGTCCTCCATGCCCACGGCAAAACCCTCACCAACATCGAGGCTTTCTTGGAGGGCATTCATTCATCGCAGGCTGACCAACGCAACTTGCTGAGGTCCATCGACTCCACACTGACTGCAGCAGTGGGTCTCCTGCAGCGCGACCTCCCCCCACCTACCCCTGCCCCATCCACACTTCCCACTCCCATGCCTGTCACACGTACACCCAGACGTCGGCATGCACCCACATCAACGGACACGGGCACCACACCAGCAGGGAAGGTCCACCGCACTCCTCCTGACACGCACACACAGGGTGAGGTAGGCACACCCACTGGGTCGGGGGGCAAACGTGTGACACGCAGCCATAGTGGGAGTCCGCATTCCACCCAGTCCACTCCCTTCAAATCCCCTCCCCTCAGCTCTCCTGGCCACATCTCCCCCAAGGACTCCTTCATGGCCGCTCTGTCCCTGAGCCCCACAGTTACACCACCACGCAAGCGGTCACGGAGGTCCCCGGTCAGGGTGGTTGAGTCTCCCCCCCTGTCTCCACCCTCCCCCGGTGGCGCTGCGACCCATCCCTCTGACCCCCCCCCCTCCTTGGGGCCTGAGGTCCCTTCGGGTGCAGGGGACTCCCTGGATGACCTTGCAAAGGTGTGTAGTGCCATCCTGGCCTCCGCCTTTGGCACTGACCCACCCCCTGTGGTGGACTCCTCCATCCCTGCACCCACAACGCCGCCCCTTTGCCCTGATGTCCCTGCGGTGCCTGTTGCTCCCCCCCCCCCTGATGCCCTCACCAGTGTGGAAGACGATGCCATTTGACTGTGCAGGCAAGGTAGGGGACACGCATCCCACTGTGTCCCCCATCCAGCTGAGAATCATTGACTGCCCTATGGGCTTTGTGAAGATTGAACTGCCTGCGATCCACGGACATTGTGCTCCTGCAGAATAAAGCTTAATTTTGTTTTCATTATCACACTACTGCTATGCTGGTATTGGTGTTGGTGGGGCTGCTACATGGTTTTGGGTGGTGTGTAAGGGTTTGGGTGTGTGGGATATGTAGTAGTGTACTGCTCATTGGTGGGACCCTGTGATCTGTGTGCCATCACAAGGTGTTGGCTAACTTTCTTTGTTCATGTAGGCAGTTACTGCATGGTGCACTTGTCCAAGGGTGTATTCCTTCCTCTGTGTACCCAGCTTTCTTCCCTGCAGGGTGTTCCCAATGTTTAGCGCAGAGCTGTGTCTACATGAGCTGTGTGTGTGACGGAGCCCTTCTACTTTGGCCATGCATGCAGGGCCATGTCTCCACCTGCGACAATCGTGGCATCCTTGGTGATCACTGTACTTGTGTGTGGAGTCTGTTGACATGAGTTCATGGGGACATGTTCCCTTGTAGCCAGTATGCATGTGGATAATTCTGGCCTCACACACATGTGTTACACCCCTCCAGTCTCAGGGCACTGCTGGGAGGACTCTGCACCCACCCCTCCTGTCTCAGGGCACTGCTGGGAGGACTCCACACCCACCCCTCCTGTGTCAGGGCACTGCTGGGAGGACTCTGCACCCACCCCTCCTGTGTCAGGGCACTGCTGGGAGGACTCTGCACCCACCCCTCCTGTGTCAGGGCACTGCTGGGAGGACTCTGCACCCACCCCTCCTGTGTCAGGGCACTGCTGGGAGGACTCTGCACCCACCCCTCCTGTGTCAGGGCACTGCTGGGAGGACTCCACACCCACCCCTCCTGTCTCAGGGCACTGCTGGGAGGACTCCACACCCACCCCTCCTGTGTCAGGGCACTGCTGGGAGGACTCTGCACCCACCCCTCCTGTGTCAGGGCACTGCTGGGAGGACTCCACACCCACCCCTCCTGTCTCAGGGCACTGCTGGGAGGACTCCACACCCACCCCTCCTGTGTCTGGGCACTGCTGGGAGGACTCTGCACCCACCCCTCCTGTGTCAGGGCACTGCTGGGAGGACTCTGCACCCACCCCTCCTGTGTCAGGGCACTGCTGGGAGGACTCTGCACCCACCCCTCCTGTGTCAGGGCACTGCTGGGAGGACTCTGCACACACCCCTCCTGTCTCTGGGCACTGCTGGGAGTGATGGGCACCCACCCCTCCTGTCTCAGGGCACTGCTGGGAGGACTCCACACCCACCACTCCTGTCTCAGGGCACTGCTGGGTGGACTCTGCACACACACCTCCGATTTCTGGATATGTGCGCTTGGCACATACACGGTGGGGTTACGCACACTGCATTAGAGGTGAGGGTACGAGTCTACTGACACTGGTGTGGTGGGGGTACGCTCCGTACGTCCGCGGGTGTGGGTACGGGTCGTACTTACACTGTTGGGCAGGGGGGTACGCTCCTTGCATTCGCCGGTGGGGGTACGGGTCGTACTTACACTGTTGGGCAGGGGGGTACGCTCCTTGCATTCGCGGGTGGGGGTACGGGTCGTACTTACACTGTTGGGCTGGGGGTATGCTCCGTACGTCCGCGGGTGGGGGTACGGGTCGTACTTACACTGTTGGGCTGGGGGTACGCTCCGTACGTCCGCGGGTGGGGGTACGGGTCGTACTTACACTGTTGGGCTGGGGGTACGCTCCGTACGTCCGCGGGTGTGGGTACGGGTCGTACTTACACTGTTGGGCAGGGGGGTACGCTCCTTGCATTCGCGGGTGGGGGTACGGGTCGTACTTACACTGTTGGGGTGGGGGGTACGCTCCTTGCATTCGCGGGTGGGGGTACGGGTCGTACTTACACTGTTGGGCTGGGGGTACGCTCCGTACGTCCGCGGGTGGGGGTACGGGTCGTACTTACACTGTTGGGCTGGGGGTACGCTCCGTACGTCCGCGGGTGGGGGTACGGGTCGTACTTACACTGTTGGGCTGGGGGTACGCTCCGTACGTCCGCGGGTGTGGGTACGGGTCGTACTTACACTGTTGGGCAGGGGAGTACGCTCCTTGCATTCGCGGGTGGGGGTACGGGTCGTACTTACACTGTTGGGGTGGGGGGTACGCTCCTTGCATTCGTGGGTGGGGGTACGGGTCGTACTTACACTGTTGGGCTGGGGGGTACGCTCCTTGCATTCGTGGGTGGGGGTTCGAGTCGTACTTACACTGTTGGCATGGGGGGTACGCTCCATGCATTCGTGGGTGGGGGTACGGGTCGTACTTACACTGTTGGGCAGGGGGGTACGCTCCTTGCATACGCGGGTGGGGGTACGGGTCGTACTTTCACTGTTGGGGTGGGGGGTACGCTCCTTGCATACGGGGTGGGGGTAGGGTCCGTACATATCCGTCCCCACGCTATGTGATGTTTGTGCGGCCCGTACCCAGGCCTTTGCCACGTGGGTGCGATCCGTCCCGCCATTGTTGGGGTGACGTGTGTGGGCGTGGTCCGACTCGTACCCACGCTCTTCAGGCGTGGGTACGGGACGTACCTGTCTGGTTGTGTTGCCGGTTCGCGTGGTGACGGACTTCCGTTGTGGTGGTCGCTGGATTATCAGGACACGCCCCCACCCCCTCGTGGTGACCAGGGCATGGGAGTCAGGTATGTCCAGGCCATGTGTAGTGTGTCACTCATGTGGTTGTTTTGTGGCCTGCCCTGGTAGTGCCACCCCCACCCCACCCCACTTTCCCCCCTCCCTTAGTTATTCTGACCTTCTGCGGCGTCTGCGTCGTAACCTGTAGAGGAGGTGGACTGCTATGAGGGCAGGGATGACTCGTAGGTTCGGGTCCATGTCTGTCCGTCACGTACTGGTCCTCCTTGTTCGCGTCGTCGTCTGTCCGTCGCGTACTGGTGGTCCTTGTTCGCGTCGTCCTGATTTCCCGGCAGTTTTTGGCTGCCGCAAAATATTCACCGTGCGGGGTGACGTCGGTGCGAATCGTGATTCCTGGGTCGTGAATGGCTGGCTGCGTGCGTCCCGACGTCAGGTCGGCGCTTTCCCGGATCGCATTGGTAGGTGTTTTTTGTTCGGTCGGTCTTTTTTACGATTCGTACGGTAATGGTGTACCCGTGCGAATCGTAATTCCATGTTTGTATATTTTGACGACCGGGTACGCGTCGGACGGAGAATATGCTCCGTCCGACGGTTCGTACCCGGTTTTTACCGGATTGTGATCGGCACCTAACTGTATATAATTTACTATTCCCACTCCAGTTAACATTAAGTCAGGACAGGTGCTGGACATTAACCCTATATAATTTACTATTCCCACTCCAGTTAACATAAACTCAAGAAAGGTGCTGGACAGTAACCCTATATAATTTACTATTCCCACTCCAGTTAACATAAACTCAAGAAAGGTGCTGGACAGTAACCCTATATAATTTACTATTCCCACTCCAGTTAACATAAAGTCAGGAAAGGTGCTGGACACTAACCCTAAATAATTTAATATTCCCACTCCACATATCATAAACTCAGGGAAGATGCTGGACACTAACTGTATATAATTTACTATTCCCACTCCAGTTAACATTAAGTCAGGACAGGTGCTGGACATTAACCCTATATAATTTACTATTCCCACTCCAGTTAACATAAACTCAAGAAAGATGCTGGACAGTAACCCTATATAATTTACTATTCCCACTCCAGTTAACATAAACTCAAGAAAGGTGCTGGACAGTAACCCTATATAATTTACTATTCCCACTCCAGTTAACATTAAGTCAGGAAAGGTGCTGGACATTAACCCTATATGATTTACTATTCCCACTCCAGTTAACATAAACTCAAGAAAGGTGCTGGACAGTAACCCTATATAATTTACTATTCCCACTCCAGTTAACATAAACTCAAGGAAGATGCTGGACACTAACTGTATATAATTTACTATTCCCACTCCAGCTAACATTAAGTCAGGACAGGTGCTGGACATTAACCCTATATAATTTAATATTCCCACTCCAGAAATATCAAACTGAGAGAAGGTGCTGGTTATAAGATCACTTAAAATATTAATGAGCTACATGTATTAACTATGAGATATAATTTATAAACTATTAAAAATTAAAAAACTATAGTTGCAATACCCACCCCTATCCCATAATCACCATAATTTAAAAAAAAATATGTACAATATCTTTTCCATCAACTATACAATTATTTTATTAGATTTATATTTGTAAATTTTTGATTTCACAATATTTACAAATAATGTGATTTTTTGTATAATCTATATTTACACTATTATTTTTAAAAATTACTCCCCACCCTTCTCCCCTAATATACCCAAATCCCACCCATAAACACTACATAAATATTGAAATTAGATTTTCCTATTAAAATTACATAATTCAATTTCGACATAAGGGGCCTCATGTAGGTAGCCAAATACAGGTGGGTAACGGCGGATTTTAGGTAAATATGAGGTTACGGACGGATATTCAAACAAGTGAGATGTAGGAGTCCAAAAACCACTTTTAGGTAAATATGAGGGGGTAAATACCGATTCATATTCACAGAATTCCTAAATACGGATTAAGAGTTACCGAATACATAATTAACGAATAGGTAAATATGAAGTGGTAAATATGAAGTGGTAAAAATGAAAATGACATGTAGGAGCACTAGGTAATTAAGAAATCCAAGACAATGGGTAAATAAGAGTAGGTAATTAACACGGATTGAAAGCAGGTGGTAACAATCAACAGTGCAGATAAGCAATCCCAAAATGCAACAGCGTGGACAACATGCCCGCTATGTACGTCATTGCAAGGCGCCTACATGTACAGGCAGCAGGACTGAGGGTTTAGCGACGGGAGGAACGCATCTACAGACAGCGCATCACACTATTCCAGCTGACTGATGCAGAGATACATGAGAGGTCCAAGCTACACCCCGAAACCATCATTGACTTAATCAGGGACCTGCACCCACTCCTGGACCAGCCAATAAGAAGGGCGCACGCCAAACCCCCACATGTGCAGGTACTCTGCAGCCCACATGTGTTGGCATCCGGAGCTTATCAGGTGGTGACAGCTGCGGTGGGTGGTGTATCCCAGAGTTGGCTGTCCCGTTCCTTCTTGAATTTCCTGGATGCCATGATGCAGAGAATGCACCACTACATCTGCTTCCACAACACACAGGCTGCACTGCAGTAAACAAAAACAGACATTTCTCACATGGCACAGTTCCCCCATTTCATTGGCTGCATTTATAGTACACACATCCCAATCTGTCCACCAGCTGACACAGAGCACATCTACAGGATCAGGAAGTCCACCCACTCCATCAAGGTGCATACCGAATTGAGTGATTTTGTGAATGGTCCTTTGGGTGGCATAACCAAAAGGTGGGCGTATGCTATTTACAACGAAGTCTGCAAGTTGTCGCACAGTGAGGCGGCTTCCAGATTGAGAGCTATTGACCAAGCAAACATGGAGAAGGCCTTAGCCGTTATAGATAAAAGCTTTAGCACACTCTCTTCTATGATCCATACATCAGACAATAGGCACATGCAAGTACACGGCGCATGCTATGTACAAGCCCAGATTCTGGCGTGCGTCCTACGAGGTATCCCAGTGCCTGTGATTACACCTTCTTTCACTCTGCTTGCAAACGCTATTCATTTAATGTTGAATAATGAAGCTTGCTGCTGGATGTGAGTGGGAATCCAGTACATAACTGTCTCGCATTAAGTTGTCTGCTGCAATACTGTTCTTTTTCCACCCCCGCATGTGCGGCGGGATGTTTCCATCTGGCCTTCGATTCCAACCTTGAAAGCAGAGTTCAACAAGTTGAGCCGAATAGAGAGCCATTGTCCCACAAAGAGGTTCCTTTGACTTCCTCTACTAAAACATTTCTCCTTCACGTTGCTCATACGCGCAATGAGATACAGGTGCCTCTGAATATTAACCTCCCCCTGCATTTGGGCTCTTTGATCCAAACTATTATCAATGCCTTGTCCACCACCGGCCTGGCTCATTTTTTTAAACATGTGGGCTCGGGTCTCGTGACCTCTTCCCAAACTATTTTTGGTGTAATACCGGCATTTGTTCATTCACTGTTCTCGATCATCTTTGGAGGTGTCCCGCTGCTCCTGGCGCTAGTGGCAGGTGTGCTGCTTTTCCTTTCCATATTCCGGAATGGCTACTCCTTCTATGCCACACGAGCACCTGTCCCGTCTGCATCTTCTTCGTGATCGGATGCTTGACTTCTATGGTACTTTGCCATTGGCGACTTTGAGTCTGGCTTATGGATTATCCTTCAGGTATTCCAACTTCACCTGCGTACAACCTGTATTACACTGCCTGGATTGTCCCTTTGAATGGCCTCTGGATTTGTGCTTGACCAACATAGTGTCTCCGGTGCCGGATTTCGATCGACTAATGAGGCCCTTAGTGTCTCACGAGTTGGCCTGTTCTGGTGTCCGGATCATGGCGTGTGGGGCGGCGCATGGTATCCTGGGTAATTGGGACATCTCAGCGGCAGCCTCCGACTTCTTGTCCATGAGCTATTTGGAGGAACATTCCGGGTGCCCTCTGATTGTGCTAGAGGCTCCGTTGGTTGGAGAACACGTATGTTCCTTTTCTTTACTTAATTGGATGGCTGAGACTTTTAGTGGCCCTGCAAACGAATTTTTGTTGGAAGCCGTGGCCACATATGCTGCCTATACATTCATGGATTAACTGGATTGTCGTCCATTGCGCCTGTACTACTGGACAGCACCCTGGCGCAACATTTATTTCTTTTATTTCTCTTTTTTCTCTTCCTGATGGTCGGCTTGAGTTTTTTACTATACTTGCATTGTGTTTTTTTGAATTTTATGCTGCAATTAATTGGACTTTAGGACTTTGGCGCTGCATTGGTTACGCCTTGTTCTGCTCTGACGAAACTGAACTCTGCGTTCTCTCTTTTCTTGCCTATTACATATTGCTTCGCTCAAGGGGGCGTGTAGTGAGTTCTCCCTGAATACGTGCATACATTGTTCAGTTGGCATAACCACGTTGAATGTTATGTAGCCATATTTTTGTCTTTCCACACGACACTGGGTTTACATGTTCTGTCTTGAATAAACTGCTTACTCGAGACTTCCTTCAGACGAGTGCATTCTGTTGTTTCCATCCCAAGCTCTGCGCAGCGACCTTGGTCTGTACATGCTGTGACACACAGTCTGGAATTTTACACAATGCATGTGTTCTACTCTAGGTTGTTTGACCCACTCTTTAGCCATGACACACGCGCAGCTGCAAATACCTGAAAGTTGTTGCTTTTCATGTCACAGACATCAGGTTTATTATTCAGACTGAAGACGAGCCTTCCTGCGAGACGGCTCCTGATGCTCCTGAGATGTGATTTCACTGAGCTTATTTTTGAGGTATGGGGTCCCCTATTCAAGCCTAAGAGACCTTCTATTATAACATCATTATGATATTAGCTACTTAGTTAAGGGAAGGTGGTATTTTCCTTTGTATTTTAGGAATCGCTAAATACCACCTTGGTATTTTCCGAATAGCTAAATACCACCTCGGTATTTACCGATTGGGTAAATACCACCTGGGTATTTACCGATTGAGTAAATACCACCTGGGTATTTACGGATTAGGTGAATTCCGAATCGTGATTACCTAATGTTACCGAATAGGTAACTGTTACCGAATTGTTACCTACATATAACTTACAGATTCTAATGTACCGATTAGGTATGGCTGGGTATTTAAGAACAGGTTAAATTTATTTACCTACATTAGTCCCAAAATGTTCACATATTACAATTATTCCCAATTAAATATTTATTTATTACTCTATAATTTTGTAACAATCATTAAAATACAATCCACACCCTTACACCCTTAAAACCCAAATTCCCTACCATGAAACAAAAAAATAAGCTCGAAATTATTTTGAAAATATTTTTTAAACATTGTCAAAATGAAATTAAAATTTTAACATGTCTAATTCTTTAGTAATAATATTTATAACTTATTATCCAATTTTAGAGTAATCTTTTTAATACACTCCCCACCCTTATACACTAATAACCCTACATCCCACTCCTAAAACAAAATTAATATTTCATTAGAATTTGAAAATATACAATTTCGTAATTTTATATAAATTTTTAAATTGCGAAATCTAAAAATTTACAAATGTTTACATTATTATCTGATTTTACTATAACATTTTTAAAACACTCCCCACCCTTATCCCCTAATAACCCCACATCCCGCTCCTAAAAAATATATATAATATAATTTTAAATTTCAAAATTATAAATATTTAATTTATAATTTTCTTTACAATTTCCTATTCATAATTATTTATTATGTAATATTTTAAATTTTTATCTGATTTTACACTAATCTTTGTAATACACTCCCCACCCTTATACACTAATAACCATACATCCCACTCATAAATTAAAAAAAATATTTCATTAGATTTTTACAAAATCTACTTTATAATTTTTATAGAAATGTTTAAATTTCGAAATCTTAAATATTACTAAATTTTACATTTTTATCTGTTTTTACTATAAAATTTTTAAAACACTCCTCACCCTTATCCCCTAATAACCCAACATCCCGCTCCTAAAAAATATATATAATTTTTTTTTGAATTTCTAAATTATAAATATTTAATTTGGAATTTTCTTTACAATTTACTATTCATAATTATTTTTTATGTAATATTTATAAATTATTATCTGATTTTACACTAATCTTTTTAATACACACCCCACCCTTATACACTAATAACCATACATCCCACTCATAAAAAAAAAATTATATTTCATTTTAATTTTAAAATATTTTATTTCGAATTTATATAGAAATTGTTAAATTTCGAAATCTAAAATATTCCTAATTTTTACATTATTATCTGATTTTACTATAACATTTTTAAAACACTCCCCACCCTTATCCCCTAATAACCCAACATCCCGCTCCTAAAAAATTTATATAATTTCTTGATTTTTTCTAAATTACTAATATTTAATTTAGAAATTTCATTACAATTTACTATTCATAATTATTTATTATTTAATAATTTTAAATTATTATCTGATTTTACACTAAAATTTTTAAAACACTCCCCACCATTATCCCCTAATAACCATACATCCCACTCATAAAAAAAAAATAATATTCCATTTTAATTTTAAAATATTTTATTTCGAATTTGTATAGAAATTGTTAAATTTCGAAATCTAAAATATTCCTAATTTTTACATTATTATCTGATTTTACTATAACATTTTTAAAACACTCCCCACCCTTATCCCCTAATAACCCAACATCCCGCTCCTAAAAAATTTATATAATTTCTTTATTTTTTCTAAATTACTAATATTCAATTTAGAAATTTCATTACAATTTACTATTCATAATTATTTATTATTTAATAATTTTAAATTATTATCTGATTTTACACTAATATTTTTAAAACACTCCCCACCCTTATCCCCTAATAACCCAACATCCCGCTCCTAAAACATATCATACAATAAATTACTTAACACTATTAATTATATTTTAAACAATAATAAAGTATTTATACAAATATGATTAAACAATTTACTTATTCAATATACATGAAATACACATTTTAAACAATATATATATTATATTTCGATATTTCTCACAAAACTATTCAATCGATATTATCTTCAAACGATATTACTACTTCGATATTTCATACTTCGATATTTTACTAAACACTTAAAACACGATATTACTTACCTCGATATTCTACACTTCGATATTAATGTTATCTCGATATTTTACCTTCGATATTCTTGTTGTTCGATATTATTTTTTCGATATTATGTCCATTTACCGCTCGGCGGCCATCTAGGGAAACCTACCAAACCCACGCATTTCTGAAAACTAGACAACCGGCGGCTTCCAGGGAGGTATGGCTTGCGTGGATCCCCCAACGTTTCCTTACCCAGAATCCCCTGCAAACCTCAATTTTTGCTGAAAAAAGCACTTTTTTCACACATTTTGGGGTGGGAAAGTAGTGGCATCACCGGGCTCACACAAATTTACCACCACCCAGCGTTCCCCCAGGTCTCCCGGTAAAAATGGTGCCTCACTTGTGTGGGAGGCCCAAGTACCCGCCGCAGGCAAGGGCCCAAAACGCAGTGAGGCAACATCAAAATGGCCTGTCGCAAAACCACCTGGTTTTGCAAGGGGGGTCACTTGGGTTTTTGGCCCGGTGCTCGGCGGCCATCTAGGGAAACCTACCAAACCCACGCATTTCTGAAAACTAGACAACCGGCGGCTTCCAGGGAGGTATGGCTTGCGTGGATCCCCCAACGTTTCCTTACCCAGAATCCCCTGCAAACCTCAATTTTTGCTGAAAAAAGCACTTTTTTCACACATTTTGGGGTGGGAAAGTAGTGGCAACACCGGGCTCACACAAATTTACCACCACCCAGCGTTCCCCCAGGTCTCCCGGTAAAAATGGTGCCTCACTTGTGTGGGAGGCCCAAGTACCCGCCGCAGGCAAGGGCCCAAAACGCAGTGAGGCGACATCAAAAGGGCCTGTCGCAAAACCACCTGGTTTTGCAAGGGGGGTCACTTGGGTTTTTGGCCCGGTGCTCGGCGGCCATCTAGGGAAACCTACCAAACCCACACATTTCTGAAAACTAGACACCCGGCGGCTTCCAGGGAGGTATGGCTTGCGTGGATCCCCCAACGTTTCCTTACCCAGAATCCCCTGCAAACCTCAATTTTTGCTGAAAAAAGCACTTTTTTCACACATTTTGGGGTGGGAAAGTAGTGGCATCACCGGGCTCACACAAATTTACCACCACCCAGCGTTCCCCCAGGTCTCCCGGTAAAAATGGTGCCTCACTTGTGTGGGAGGCCCAAGTAACCGCCGCAGGCAAGGGCCCAAAAAGCAGTGAGGCAACATCAAAATGGCCTGTCGCAAAACCACCTGGTTTTGCAAGGGGGGTCACTTGGGTTTTTGGCCCGGTGCTCGGCGGCCATCATGGGAAACCTACCAAACCCACGCATTTCTGAAAACTAGAAAACCGGCGGCTTCCAGGGAGGTATGGCTTGCGTGGATCCCCCAACGTTTCCTTACCCAGAATCCCCTGCAAACCTCAATTTTTGCTGAAAAAAGCACTTTTTTCACACATTTTGGGGTGGGAAAGTAGTGGCAACACCGGGCTCACACAAATTTACCACCACCCAGCGTTCCCCCAGGTCTCCCGGTAAAAATGGTGCCTCACTTGTGTGGGAGGCCCAAGTACCCGCCGCAGGCAAGGGCCCAAAACGCAGTGAGGCGACATCAAAAGGGCCTGTTGCAAAACCACCTGGTTTTGCAAGGGGGGTCACTTGGGTTTTTGGCCCGGTGCTCGGCGGCCATCTAGGGAAACCTACCAAACCCACGCATTTCTGAAAACTAGACACCCGGCGGCTTCCAGGGTGGTATGGCTTGTGTGGATCCCACAACGTTTCCTTACCCAGAATCCCCTGCAAACCTCAATTTTTGCTGAAAAAAGCACTTTTTTCACACATTTTGGGGTGGGAAAGTAGTGGCATCACCGGGCTCACACAAATTTACCACCACCCAGCGTTCCCCCAGGTCTCCCGGTAAAAATGGTGCCTCACTTGTGTGGGAGGCCCAAGTACCCGCCGCAGGCAAGGGCCCAAAACGCAGTGAGGCGACATCAAAATGGCCTGTCGCAAAACCACCTGGTTTTGCAAGGGGGGTCACTTGGGTTTTTGGCCCGGTGCTCGGCGGCCATCTAGGGAAACCTACCAAACCCATGCATTTCTGAAAACTAGACACCCGGCGGCTTCCAGGGAGGTATGGCTTGCGTGGATCCCCCAACGTTTCCTTACCCAGAATCCCCTGCAAACCTCAATTTTTGCTGAAAAAAGCACTTTTTTCACACATTTTGGGGTGGGAAAGTAGTGGCAACACCGGGCTCACACAAATTTACCACCACCCAGCGTTCCCCCAGGTCTCCTGGTAAAAATGGTGCCTCACTTGTGTGGGAGGCCCAAGTACCCGCCGCAGGCAAGGGCCCAAAACGCAGTGAGGCGACATCAAAAGGGCCAGTCGCAAAACCACCTGGTTTTGCAATGGGGGTCACTTGGGTTTTTGGCCCGGTGCTCGGCGGCCATCTAGGGAAACCTTCCAAACCCACGCATTTCTGAAAACTAGACACCCGGCGGCTTCCAGGGAGGTATGGCTTGCGTGGATCCCCCAACGTTTCCTTACCCAGAATCCCCTGCAAACCTCAATTTTTGCTGAAAAAAGCACTTTTTTCACACATTTTGGGGTGGGAAAGTAGTGGCATCACCGGGCTCACACAAATTTACCACCACCCAGCGTTCCCCCAGGTCTCCCGGTAAAAATGGTGCCTCACTTGTGTGGGAGGCCCAAGTACCCGCCGCAGGCAAGGGCCCAAAACGCAGTGAGGCAACATCAAAATGGCATGTCGCAAAACCACCTGGTTTTGCAAGGGGGGTCACTTGGGTTTTTGGCCCGGTGCTCGGCGGCCATCTAGGGAAACCTACCAAACCCACGCATTTCTGAAAACTAGACACCCGGCGGCTTCCAGGGAGGTATGGCTTGCGTGGATCCCCCAACGTTTCCTTACCCAGAATCCCCTGCAAACCTCAATTTTTGCTGAAAAAAGCACTTTTTTCACACATTTTGGGGTGGGAAAGTAGTGGCAACACCGGGCTCACACAAATTTACCACCACCCAGCGTTCCCCCAGGTCTCCCGGTAAAAATGGTGCCTCACTTGTGTGGGAGGCCCAAGTACCCGCCGCAGGCAAGGGCCCAAAACGCAGTGAGGCGACATCAAAAGGGCCAGTCGCAAAACCACCTGGTTTTGCAAGGGGGGTCACTTGGGTTTTTGGCCCGGTGCTCGGCGGCCATCTAGGGAAACCTACCAAACCCACGCATTTCTGAAAACTAGACACCCGGCGGCTTCCAGGGAGGTATGGCTTGCGTGGATCCCCCAACGGTTCCTTACCCAGAATCCCCTGCAAACCTCAATTTTTGCTGAAAAAAGCACTTTTTTCACACATTTTGGGGTGGGAAAGTAGTGGCAACACCGGGCTCACACAAATTTACCACCACCCAGCGTTCCCCCAGGTCTCCCGGTAAAAATGGTGCCTCACTTGTGTGGGAGGCCCAAGTACCCGCGGCAGGCAAGGGCAACAAACGTAGTGATGCAACATTTGGGATAGGCAATGTTGATGTCGCATCACTATGTTTTGTGCCCTTGCCTGCGGCGGGTACTTGGGCCTCCCACACAAGTGAGGCACCATTTTTACCGGGAGACCTGGGGGAACGCTGGGTGGTGGTAAATTTGTGTGAGCCCGGTGATGCCACTACTTTCCCACCCCAAAATGTGTGAAAAAAGTGATTTTTTCAGCAAAAATTGAGGTTTGCAGGGAATTCTGGGTAAGGAAACGTTGGGGGATCCACGCAAGCCATACCTCCCTGGAAGCCGCCGGGTGTCTAGTTTTCAGAAATGCGTGGGTTTGGTAGGTTTCCCTAGATGGCCGCCGAGCACCGGGCCAAAAACCCAAGTGACCCCCCTTGCAAAACCAGGTGGTTTTGCGACAGACCATTTTGATGTTGCCTCACTGCGTTTTGGGCCCTTGCCTGCGGTGGGTACTTGGGCCTCCCACACAAGTGAGGCACCATTTTTACCGGGAGACCTGGGTGAACGCTGGGTGGTGGTAAATTTGTGTGAGCCCGGTGATGCCACTACTTTCCCACCCCAAAATGTGTGAAAAAAGTGATTTTTTCAGCAAAAATTGAGGTTTGCAGGGGATTCTGGGTAAGGAAACGTTGGGGGATCCACGCAAGCCATACCTCCCTGGAAGCCGCCGGGTGTCTAGTTTTCAGAAATGTGTGGGTTTGGTAGGTTTCCCTAGATGGCGGCCGAGCACCGGGCCAAAAACCCAAGTGACCCCCCTTGCAAAACCAGGTGGTTTTGCGACAGGCCATTTTGATGTCGCCTCACTGCGTTTTGGGCCCTTGCCTGCGGCGGGTACTTGGGCCTCCCACACAAGTGAGGCACCATTTTTACCGGGAGACCTGGGGGAATGCTGGGTGGTGGTAAATTTGTGTGAGCCCGGTGATGCCACTACTTTCCCACCCCAAAATGTGTGAAAAAAGTGATTTTTTCAGCAAAAATTGAGGTTTGCAGGGGATTCTGGGTAAGGAAACATTGGGGGATCCACGCAAGCCATACCTCCCTGGAAGCCGCCGGGTGTCTAGTTTTCAGAAATGCGTGGGTTTGGTAGGTTTCCCTAGATGGCCGCCGAGCACCGGGCCAAAAACCCAAGTGACCCCCCTTGCAAAACCAGGTGGTTTTGCGACAGGCCATTTTGATGTCGCCTCACTGCGTTTTGGGCCCTTGCCTGCGGCGGGTACTTGGGCCTCCCACACAAGTGAGGCACCATTTTTACCGGGAGACCTGGGGGAACGCTGGGTGGTGGTAAATTTGTGTGAGCCCGGTGATGCCACTACTTTCCCACCCCAAAATGTGTGAAAAAAGGGATTTTTTGAGCAAAAATTGAGGTTTGCAGGGGATTCTGGGTAAGGAAACGTTGGGGGATCCACGCAAGCCATACCTCCCTGGAAGCCGCCGGGTGTCTAGTTTTCAGAAATGCGTGGGTTTGGTAGGTTTCCCTAGATGGCCGCCGAGCACCGGGCCAAAAACCCAAGTGACCCCCCTTGCAAAACCAGGTGGTTTTGCGACAGGCCATTTTGATGTCGCCTCACTGCGTTTTGGGCCCTTGCCTGCGGCGGGTACTTGGGCCTCCCACACAAGTGAGGCACCATTTTTAGCGGGAGACCTGGGGGAACGTTGGGTGGTGGTAAATTTGTGTGAGCCCGGTGATGCCACTACTTTCCCACCCCAAAATGTGTGAAAAAAGTGATTTTTTCAGCAAAAATTGAGGTTAGCAGGGGATTCTGGGTAAGGAAACGTTGGGGGATCCATGCAAGCCATACCTCCCTGGAAGCCGCCGGGTGTCTAGTTTTCAGAAATGCGTGGGTTTGGTAGGTTTCCCTAGATGGCCGCCGAGCACCGGGCCAAAAACCCAAGTGACCCCCCTTGCAAAACCAGGTGGTTTTGCGACAGGCCATTTTGATGTCGCCTCACTGCGTTTTGGGCCCTTGCCTGCGGCGGGTACTTGGGCCTCCCACACAAGTGAGGCACCATTTTTACCGGGAGACCTGGGGGAACGCTGGGTGGTGGTAAATTTGTGTGAGCTCGGTGATGCCACTACTTTCCCACCCCAAAATGTGTGAAAAAAGTGATTTTTTCAGCAAAAATTGAGGTTAGCAGGGGATTCTGGGTAAGGAAACGTTGGGGGATCCACGCAAGCCATACCTCCCTGGAAGCCGCCGGGTGTCTAGTTTTCAGAAATGCGTGGGTTTGGTAGGTTTCCCTAGATGGCCGCCGAGCACCGGGCCAAAATCCCAAGTGACCCCCCTTGCAAAACCAGGTGGTTTTGCGACAGGCCATTTTGATGTTGCCTCACTGCGTTTTGGGCCCTTGCCTGCGGCGGGTACTTGGGCCTCCCACACAAGTGAGGCACCATTTTTACCGGGAGACCTGGGGGAACGCTGGGTGGTGGTCAATTTGTGTGAGCCCGGTGATGCCACTACTTTCCCACCCCAAAATGTGTGAAAAAAGTGATTTTTCCAGCAAAAATTGAGGTTTGCAGGGGATTCTGGGTAAGGAAACGTTGGGGGATCCACGCAAGCCATACCTCCCTGGAAGCCGCCGGGTGTCTAGTTTTCAGAAATGTGTGGGTTTGGTAGGTTTCCCTAGATGGCCGCCGAGCACCGGGCCAAAAACCCAAGTGACCCCCCTTGCAAAACCAGGTGGTTTTGCGACAGGCCCTTTTGATGTCGCCTCACTGCGTTTTGGGCCCTTGCCTGCGGCGGGTACTTGGGCCTCCCACACAAGTGAGGCACCATTTTTACCGGGAGACCTGGGGGAACGCTGGGTGGTGGTAAATTTGTGTGAGCCCGGTGATGCCACTACTTTCCCACCCCAAAATGTGTGAAAAAAGTGATTTTTTCTGCAAAAATTGAGGTTTGCAGGGGATTCTGGGTAAGGAAACGTTGTGGGATCCACGCAAGCCATACCTCCCTGGAAGCCGCCGGGTGTCTAGTTTTCAGAAATGTGTGGGTGTGGTAGGTTTCCCTAGATGGCCGCCGAGCACCGGGCCAAAAACCCAAGTGACCCCCCTTGCAAAACCAGGTGGTTTTGCGACAGGCCCTTTTGATGTCGCCTCACTGCGTTTTGGGCCCTTGCCTGCGGCGGGTACTTGGGCCTCCCACACAAGTGAGGCACCATTTTTACCGGGAGACCTGGGGGAACGCTGGGTGGTGGTAAATTTGTGTGAGCCCGGTGATGCCACTACTTTCCCACCCCAAAATGTGTGAAAAAAGTGATTTTTTCTGCAAAAATTGAGGTTTGCAGGGGATTCTGGGTAAGGAAACGTTGGGGGATCCACGCAAGCCATACCTCCCTGGAAGCCGCCGGGTGTCTAGTTTTCAGAAATGTGTGGGTTTGGTTGGTTTCCCTAGATGGCCGCCGAGCACCGGGCCAAAAACCCAAGTGACCCCCCTTGCAAAACCAGGTGGTTTTGCGACAGGCCATTTTGATGTCGCCTCACTGCGTTTTGGGCCCTTGCCTGCGGCGGGTACTTGGGCCTCCTACACAAGTGAGGCACCATTTTTACCGGGAGACCTGGGGGAACGCTGGGTGGTGGTAAATTTGTGTGAGCCCGGTGATGCCACTACTTTCCCACCCCAAAATGTGTGAAAAAAGTGATTTTTTCAGCAAAAATTGAGGTTTGCAGGGGATTCTGGGTAAGGAAACGTTGGGGGATCCACGCAAGCCATACCTCCCTGGAAGCCGCCGGGTGTCTAGTTTTCAGAAATGGTGGGTTTGGTAGGTTTCCCTAGATGGCCGCCGAGCACGGGCCAAAAAGACAGTTGACCCCCTTGCAAAACAAGAAAGTTTCGACATTGTTTCTACAACGTGAGAATTTTGGAACAATATTGCATGGACAATGTGATCGATATTTTGAGGTTTGCAGGACATTGAGGATAAAAAACCTTTTTGAAATTCACAAGAGAGACATCACCATGAACTCCCATGGGTTTACCACAATATCTACAGTCGGTGGGTTATTTTTACATGGAACATACACTTTGGCAGAGAAACTAAAAAGACAAAGAATCCTGCACAGCCACCTATTCCTCAAACACACACACATACTGGTTGGATTTGGCACGAGGGCGAGTGATGGTTCAGTATATTAAATTTTATTAACAAGAGATTTCACAAAAATGAAATGCACTGTCAATAATTCAATGGAGAAAAAACTGAACCAATGACTCGCAGCTCGTGAGCTGTAAAGCCACGGCAAGGCACCAACCGCTTTACAGGCCATTCACACATCTTTCATACGTGATACACACAAGACCATTCACACCACCAGGTACAAAAAAAACACATTACAAAATTCACAAAAGGGACAAGGTACACCCTGCTTCAGAAAGGCAAATATTACTGCACAGCCATCTAATCCTCAAGCACACACACATACTGGTTGGATTTGGCACGAGAGTGAGTGATGGTTTAGAATATACAATTGTATTAGCAAGTGATTTCACAACAATGAAATGCACTGTTAATAATTGAAAGGGCGAGAAACTGAACCATTGACTCACAGCTCGTGAGCTGTAAAGCCACAACAAGGCACCAACCTCTTTACAGGCCATTCATACACCTTTCATACGCGTGAGACATACAAAACCATTCATACCGCCAGCCGCGGGCCCATCACATAACAAAACTCCCACCAGCACACAGCGCCATTCAAGGGCCCATCACTTTCACACGCCCACATTCCTGAAACAGAGACTACACAAGTAGATGGATTGCGTGGAGTGGCACTCAGCTAGCAGTGTGTGTAGTGACCAGCAGCAAGTCACTACTCACACAGCCAGCCGAGCGCCAGTCCACGCACACCGCTAGCCGAGCACCAGTTCACGCACACCGCCAGCTAAACACCAGTCCACGCACACCGCCAGCCAAGCACCAGTCCACGCACACCGCCAGCCAAGCACCAGTCCACGCACACCGCCAGCCAAGCACCAGTCCACGCACACCGCCAGCCAAGCACCAGTCCACGCACACCGCCAGCCAAGCACCAGTCCACGCACACCGCCAGCCAAGCACCAGTCCACGCACACCGCCGGCCAAGCACCAGTCCACACACACCGCCAGCCAAGCACCAGGCCACGCACGCCAACAGCCAAGCACCATTTCACGTACACCGCCAAAGAAGTGCCAGTCCACACACACTGCCAACACATTTAGGATTTTTTTAGCCAAAAATAAAAACACAAACAAATCACAAATACATAAAAATCTACAAACACAAAATCAGAAACTTAACACATTGCACTAAAGCCAACCTTGAAACAGAATCACATTTTCCAAAGAAAACAAACCAATCAGTTAACTTTACCACTCATGATTGCTCCCAAAACTTCTTTTGGGTATGGTACGCTCTAAAACAAGCAGGGACACACAGCCCAGGTTTAGATGGACAGTCGGAGCAGTACATACGAGTCTCCTTCCGCTTATCTCTTCGCCAACAGACTCTACATCTCCTAGTGGGAAAATCTTTTGCCGGTGTGGGAGGGATGAAATCAGGAAAGTGGCGATCTTTCAATCGAACCACATCCTCCACCACTCCAAATCTAGGAACACTTGCCTGTTCCACAACAACAAGGCTAGCTATCACAGAGTGCTGAAACTGAATAAATGTCAACTTTGACGCAGGAGAACACTCCTTGAACACAATAAAAGCATTGAACATTGCTAATTCGAAGAAATGGATGGCCAACTTCTTATACCAAACATAAGCCTTACGAATAGCAGAGTAAGGTTCCAACCTCTGATCTACTCTGTCAACACCACCCATGTGCTTATTGTAGTCTAGAATGCACACAGGTTTGCGCACTTCAGCAACCTGACCCCAAACAGCCACAGGTGAAGTACTCTCATCATGGATGGTAGACAGCATGTACACATCCCTCCTGTCCACAAATTTCACAGCTAGTAGTTCATCACTACGCAAGGAACTGCACTGCCCCCTCTGAAGTTTTTTGCAAACAAGCTCTTTCGGATAAGCTTTACGGTTAGAGCGGATTGTGCCACATGCAAAAGTGTCCACTTTATACAATTCCTTAAATAATTGCACAGCAGTATAGAAGTTATCAAGGTACAAATGGTGGCCTCTGTTAAACAGTCTCCTAGCAAGATCCCACACAATTTTCTCTGCAACTCCAAAAGTGGACGGACATCCTGGGGGGTCAATGGCAGAATCTCTACCAGTATACACACGAAAATTAAATACATATCCTGTCCTACTCTCAGACAACATATACAGCTTAATTCCATAGCGTGCCCTCTTGCTAGGGATGTACTGCCTAAAAACCAAACGGCCCTTGAACAAGACCAAAGACTCATCAATAGATATTTCTTTCCCTGGAGTATAGATCTAAGAAAACCGATCCACAAAGTGATCAAGAACGGGCCGAATCTTAAAAAGACGGTCACAGTCAGGGTGATCTCGTGGCAACGCCATTGAATTATCAACAAAATGCAGCATACGTAGCAAAAGTAAATACCGATTACGAGTCATAACTGCAGGAAATATGGCAGTTGCCAACAAGGGGCTAGTAGACCAATATGAAGCCAAGGTTGGCTTCCTTACCACACCCATCAATAAAGTCAAACCCAAAAACTTCTTAATCTCTTCCAGATATGTGGGAGTCCACCGGGTAGCTCTAGACTGGGGCCTAAGTTTGTCGCTGTTGATCCTCAAAAACTGTTCAGCATACAAATTCGTCTGCTCAACAATCTCACCCAAAAATACATCATCCATAAACAACTGAAAAAACTGAATAGGCAAAAAGTTTTCACAATTCACTGTACACCCTGCAACACCACTAAAGGCAGGCAACACCGGCTGCACCATGTTTGGATAAACCCAAAGTCCAGCACTTCCAGTAGGAAGCCTAGCAGCCTCAGACTGCAATCCAGATGCCTCTTGCACCATCGGCACAGCAGTTTCCTCCTCTAAGACAGGCACTTCATCCGCACTGAGAGTTGCTTCATCCACACCAAGAGTACCTTCATCTGCACTGAGAGTACCTTCATCATCCGATGATTCCATGTTGAGTGAAAACTCACTGCCAGAATCTTCCCCTCCCTCCTCTCCCTCAGACGCACTGTCAGTCTCATAATCATGATCAGAGGAAGATTCAAGAAGCATACCAACCACCTGCTGAGCAGTCATTCTACGGCTAGCCATATTGCTTACTAATAAATGTAACTTGTCAACAACAACAAACTCTTTGTAAAATAAGTAATAAGCAAAAAGCACCTTTATCAAAAACTCAAATATACTCCAAAACAATACCACTCACTTGCCAGAGGCAGCAAAACTACTCACCACCACCTACTCTGTACAGACACAGTATGGATCAACAATATCCCACTAAAAAAGAAAGAGAAAAACAATTACACATAAGACTATGCAAAACACATCGCAAAGATTTTCATGCTCAAACCACTAACTAAATATGCCGCCATTATGACATCACTTACAAAAAAATTCATTCGGACATTATATTATTACTCATTTGGTGTAAATACAACAACAACAAAATTCTTACCAACACAATGCAACTACACAAAACTGCAGAACAGCCACCGTTGAAAAGCTTTAGTCTAGAAAAAAAAGAGGAAAAAAAACTTTATTGTAACATATGCATATAATGCTCTAGACCATCACGTACTGCGCAAAATGTATTGCTTGACCCTCCCACTTTCAAAAAGGAAAGATTGATGGCCCAATCCTTTACAAGCAACGCGGCAAGATTCTGGAACTGAGCCTCAGCTCCGGACCACCCCCTCCCTCTTCCCAGTCCTTCAAAACTAACCTCAAATTTCTCCTCCTGCAAAGACACTTCCAAACTTAATTCACACCCTCTCCATTGTGTGAAGTAAGTCTTTACATTATAGGAAATTCTGTTCTCCATGCCCGTAGAAGTGCCTACCCAGTGTGTTCCTGTGTTTTGCGTGTCTGCCATTTATTGCACTTTTATACCTCTACTTGTACTTTATACTCTTTGTAAGTTGACACCACTACATTACACCTGCTTGTGCTAAGACATCAAGCCTTCTAAGGTCCATTGGGGCCTTCTACGGTGTAGCATGGGAATGCGCTCCCTCAGTACAGTGGTGTGGTGGACTGGTCATGAATGCTGAACCCGGTTCCCCATTTCCAAATTCAACAGCTCCGGCCATAGTGCCACATCCCCACTGAACGCCATACTTGCCCACTGAGAGAAACTCGCACTGCCTTCAGCTATAACCTAATTGTGCCAAACACTTGGATGTGGCACAATTCAAATTATGCACTTGATAAGAGTAATACGCAGACAAAAAAAAAAACTCCTAGAGAATGCCAAGCATGTGAAATGTAAGCAGAAACAACATGGTTACCTAAACGATCTCTCACTACCTATTCAGAAATCAGCGAGTGGTTGCACCGGAAGAGTTATGGACATGACTAGAGGGCCCTGAAGGGAAACGTTTCACTGTCCATTGCTTACATCCTTACAAAACATAAGCAGTATGGTAGACCACATCCATAAACACAGAACCATGGTGCACATTGTGTTTTCCAATTCACCCATCAACCAGGTATTGCAGTACGTACAGAAATGGTAACCTCTCCCACCCTAGAAACAACAATGCTGTTCAAAGGAAGACGAGAAAACAAAAGTAGCAAAACACTGGCAAACTCTGACGCTGGTGTACTTGGATGCAAATGAAATCAATCTGGCCACTTTGCAACCCCTCTGTCTTACATTATTTCGCCCCCCCCTGAAAACAACAATGCTGTTCAAAGTTAGATGAGAAAACGAAAGTAGCAATACACTGGCAAACTCTGAAGCTGGTGTACTTGGATGCAAATAAAAACAATCTGGCAACTTGGCAACCCCTCAGTCTTACTTTATTTCGCCCCCCCGGGAACAACAATACTGTTCAAAGTTAGGCGAAAAAACTAAAGACGCACTGCACTGGCAAACTCTGATGCTGGTGTGCTTGGATGCAAATAAAATCAATCTGGCCACTTTGCAATCCCTCTGTCTAACTTTACTTCGCCCCCCCTGGGAACAACAATACTGTTCAAAGTTAGGCGAGAAAACTAAAGACGCACTGCACTGGCAAACTCTGATGCTGGTGTGCTTGGATGCAAATAAAATCAATCTGGCCACTTTGCAATCCCTCTGTCTAACTTTATTTCGCCCCCCCTGGGAACAACAATACTGTTCAAAGTTAGGCGAGAAAACTAAAGACGCACTGCACTGGCAAACTCTGATGCTGGTGTGCTTGGATGCAAATAAAATCAATCTGGCAACTTTGCAATCCCTCTGTCTAACTTTATTTCGCCCCCCCTGGGAACAACAATACTGTTCAAAGTTAGGCGAGAAAACTGAAGACGCACTGCACTGGCAAACTCTGATGCTGGTGTGCTTGGATGCAAATAAAATCAATCTGGCCACTTTGCAATCCCTCTGTCTAACTTTATTTCGCCCCCCCTGGGAACAACAATACTGTTCAAAGTTAGGCGAGAAAACTAAAGACGCACTGCACTGGTGCTGGTGTGCTTGGATGCAAATAAAATCAATCTGGCCACTTTGCAATCCCTCTGTCTAACTTTATTTCGCCCCCCCTGGGAACAACAATACTGTTCAAAGTTAGGCGAGAAAACTAAAGACGCACTGCACTGGCAAACTCTGATGCTGGTGTGCTTGGATGCAAATAAAATCAATCTGGCCACTTTGCAATCCCTCTGTCTAACTTTATTTCGCCCCCCCTGGGAACAACAATACTGTTCAAAGTTAGGCGAGAAAACTAAAGACGCACTGCACTGGCAAACTCTGATGCTGGTGTGCTTGGATGCAAATAAAATCAATCTGGCCACTTTGCAATCCCTCTGTCTAACTTTATTTCGCCCCACCCTGGGAACAACAATACTGTTCAAAGTTAGGCGAAAAAACTAAAGACGCACTGCACTGGCAAACTCTGATGCTGGTGTGCTTTGGTAAAAATAAAATAAATCTGGCCACTTTGCAATCCCTCTGTCTAACTTTATTTCGCCCCCCCAGGGAACAACAATACTGGTCAAAGTTAGGCGAGAAAACTAAAGACGCACTGCACTGGCAAACTCTGATGCTGGTGTGCTTTGGTGCAAATAAAATCAATCTGGCCACTTTGCAATCCCTCTGTCTAACTTTATTTCGCCCCCCCAGGAAACAACAATACTGGTCAAAGTTAGGCGAGAAAACTAAAGACGCACTGCACTGGCAAACTCTGATGCTGGTGTGCTTTGGTGCAAATAAAATCAATCTGGCCACTTTGCAATCCCTCTGTCTAACTTTATTTCGCCCCCCCAGGGAACAACAATACTGGTCAAAGTTAGGCGAGAAAACTAAAGACGCACTGCACTGGCAAACTCTGATGCTGGTGTGCTTGGATGCAAATAAAATCAATCTGGCCACTTTGCAATCCCTCTGTCTAACTTTATTTCGCCCCCCCTGGGAACAACAATACTGTTCAAAGTTAGGCGAGAAAACTAAAGACGCACTGCACTGGCAAACTCTGATGCTGGTGTGCTTGGATGCAAATAAAATCAATCTGGCCACTTTGCAATCCCTCTGTCTAACTTTATTTCGCCCCCCCCTGGGAACAACAATACTGTTCAAAGTTAGGCGAGAAAACTAAAGACGCACTGCACTGGCAAACTCTGATGCTGGTGTGCTTGGATGCAAATAAAATCAATCTGGCCACTTTGCAATCCCTCTGTCTAACTTTATTTCGCCCCCCCCTGGGAACAACAATACTGTTCAAAGTTAGGCGAAAAAACTAAAGACGCACTGCACTGGCAAACTCTGATGCTGGTGTGCTTTGGTGCAAATAAAATCAATCTGGCCACTTTGCAATCCCTCTGTCTAACTTTATTTCGCCCCCCCAGGGAACAACAATACTGGTCAAAGTTAGGCGAGAAAACTAAAGACGCACTGCACTGGCAAACTCTGATGCTGGTGTGCTTGGATGCAAATAAAATCAATCTGGCCACTTTGCAATCCCTCTGTCTAACTTTATTTCGCCCCCCCTGGGAACAACAATACTGTTCAAAGTTAGGCAAAAAAACTAAAGACGCACTGCACTGGCAAACTCTGATGCTGGTGTGCTTGGATGCAAATAAAATCAATCTGGCCACTTTGCAATCCCTCTGTCTAACTTTATTTCGCCCCCCCTGGGAACAACAATACTGTTCAAAGTTAGGCGAGAAAACTAAAGACACACTGCACTGGCAAACTCTGATGCTGGTGTGCTTGGATGCAAATAAAATCAATCTGGCCACTTTGCAATCCCTCTGTCTAACTTTATTTCGCCCCCCCTGGGAACAACAATACTGTTCAAAGTTAGGCGAAAAAACTAAAGACGCACTGCACTGGCAAACTCAGATGCTGGTGTGCTTGGATGCAAATAAAATCAATCTGGCCACTTTGCAATCCCTCTGTCTAACTTTTTTTCGCCCCCCCTGGGAACAACAATACTGTTCAAAGTTAGGCGAGAAAACTAAAGACGCACTGCACTGGCAAACTCTGATGCTGGTGTGCTTGGATGCAAATAAAATCAATCTGGCCACTTTGCAATCCCTCTGTCTAACTTTATTTCGCCCCCCCTGGGAACAACAATACTGTTCAAAGTTAGGCGAGAAAACTAAAGACGCACTGCACTGGCAAACTCTGATGCTGGTGTGCTTGGATGCAAATAAAATCAATCTGGCCACTTTGCAATCCCTCTGTCTAACTTTATTTCGCCCCCCCTGGGAACAACAATACTGTTCAAAGTTAGGCGAAAAAACTAAAGACGCACTGCACTGGCAAAATCTGATGCTGGTGTGCTTGGATGCAAATAAAATCAATCTGGCCACTTTGCAATCCCTCTGTCTAACTTTATTTCGCCCCCCCCTGGGAACAACAATACTGTTCAAAGTTAGGCGAAAAAACTAAAGACGCACTGCACTGGCAAACTCAGATGCTGGTGTGCTTGGATGCAAATAAAATCAATCTGGGCACTTTGCAATCCCTCTGTCTAACTTTATTTCGCCCCCCCTGGAAACAAAAATACTGTTCAAAGTTAGGCGAGAAAACTAAAGACGCACTGCACTGGCAAACTCTGATGCTGGTGTGCTTGGATGCAAATAAAATCAATCTGGCCACTTTGCAATCCCTCTGTCTAACTTTATTTCGCCCCCCCTGGGAACAACAATACTGTTCAAAGCCGGGCGAGAAAACTAAAGACGCACTGCACTGGCAAACTCTGATGCTGGTGTGCTTGGGTGCAAATAAAATCAATCTGGCCACTTTGCAATCCCTCTGTCTAACTTTATTTCGCCCCCCCTGGGAACAACAATACTGTTCAAAGTTAGGCGAGAAAACTAAAGACGCACTGCACTGGCAAACTCTGATGCTGGTGTGCTTGGGTGCAAATAAAATCAATCTGGCCACTTTGCAATCCCTCTGTCTAACTTTATTTCGCCCCCCCTGGGAACAACAATACTGTTCAAAGTTAGGCGAGAAAACTAAAGACGCACTGCACTGGCAAACTCTGATGCTGGTGTGCTTGGATGCAAATAAAATCAATCTGGCCAATTTGCAATCCCTCTGTCTAACTTTATTTCGCCCCCCCGGGAACAACAATACTGTTCAAAGTTAGGCGAGAAAACTAAAGACGCACTGCACTGGCAAACTCTGATGCTGGTGTGCTTGGATGCAAATAAAATCAATCTGGCCACTTTGCAATCCCTCTGTCTAACTTTATTTCGCCCCCCCCTGGGAACAACAATACTGTTCAAAGTTAGGCGAAAAAACTAAAGACGCACTGCACTGGCAAACTCTGATGCTGGTGTGCTTTGGTGCAAATAAAATCAATCTGGCCACTTTGCAATCCCTCTGTCTAACTTTATTTCGCCCCCCCAGGGAACAACAATACTGGTCAAAGTTAGGCGAGAAAACTAAAGATGCACTGCACTGGCAAACTCTGATGCTGGTGTGCTTGGATGCAAATAAAATCAATCTGGCCACTTTGCAATCCCTCTGTCTAACTTTATTTCGCCCCCCCTGGGAACAACAATACTGTTCAAAGTTAGGCAAAAAAACTAAAGACGCACTGCACTGGCAAACTCTGATGCTGGTGTGCTTGGATGCAAATAAAATCAATCTGGCCACTTTGCAATCCCTCTGTCTAACTTTATTTCGCCCCCCCTGGGAACAACAATACTGTTCAAAGTTAGGCGAGAAAACTAAAGACGCACTGCACTGGCAAACTCTGATGCTGGTGTGCTTGGATGCAAATAAAATCAATCTAGCCACTTTGCAATCCCTCTGTCTAACTTTATTTCGCCCCCCCTGGGAACAACAATACTGTTCAAAGTTAGGCGAAAAAACTAAAGACGCACTGCACTGGCAAACTCAGATGCTGGTGTGCTTGGATGCAAATAAAATCAATCTGGCCACTTTGCAATCCCTCTGTCTAACTTTATTTCGCCCCCCCTGGGAACAACAATACTGTTCAAAGTTAGGCGAGAAAACTAAAGACGCACTGCACTGGCAAACTCTGATGCTGGTGTGCTTGGATGCAAATAAAATCAATCTGGCCACTTTGCAATCCCTCTGTCTAACTTTATTTCGCCCCCCCTGGGAACAACAATACTGTTCAAAGTTAGGCGAGAAAACTAAAGACGCACTGCACTGGCAAACTCTGATGCTGGTGTGCTTGGATGCAAATAAAATCAATCTGGCCACTTTGCAATCCCTCTGTCTAACTTTATTTCGCCCCCCCTGGGAACAACAATACTGTTCAAAGTTAGGCGAAAAAACTAAAGACGCACTGCACTGGCAAAATCTGATGCTGGTGTGCTTGGATGCAAATAAAATCAATCTGGCCACTTTGCAATCCCTCTGTCTAACTTTATTTCGCCCCCCCCTGGGAACAACAATACTGTTCAAAGTTAGGCGAAAAAACTAAAGACGCACTGCACTGGCAAACTCAGATGCTGGTGTGCTTGGATGCAAATAAAATCAATCTGGGCACTTTGCAATCCCTCTGTCTAACTTTATTTCACCCCCCCTGGAAACAAAAATACTGTTCAAAGTTAGGCGAGAAAACTAAAGACGCACTGCACTGGCAAACTCTGATGCTGGTGTGCTTGGATGCAAATAAAATCAATCTGGCCACTTTGCAATCCCTCTGTCTAACTTTATTTCGCCCCCCCTGGGAACAACAATACTGTTCAAAGCCGGGCGAGAAAACTAAAGACGCACTGCACTGGCAAACTCTGATGCTGGTGTGCTTGGATGCAAATAAAATCAATCTGGCCACTTTGCAATCCCTCTGTCTAACTTTATTTCGCCCCCCCTGGGAACAACAATACTGTTCAAAGTTAGGCGAGAAAACTAAAGACGCACTGCACTGGCAAACTCTGATGCTGGTGTGCTTGGATGCAAATAAAATCAATCTGGCCACTTTGCAATCCCTCTGTCTAACTTTATTTCGCCCCCCCTGGGAACAACAATACTGTTCAAAGCTGGGCGAGAAAACTAAAGACGCACTGCACTGGCAAACTCTGATGCTGGTGTGCTTGGATGCAAATAAAATCAATCTGGCCACTTTGCAATCCCTCTGTCTAACTTTATTTCGCCCCCCCCTGGGAACAACAATACTGTTCAAAGTTAGGCGAGAAAACTAAAGACGCACTGCACTGGCAAACTCTGATGCTGGTGTGCTTGGATGCAAATAAAAGCAATCTGGCCACTTTGCAATCCCTCTGTCTAACTTTATTTCGCCCCCCCTGGGAACAACAATACTGTTCAAAGTTAGGCGAGAAAACTAAAGACGCACTGCACTGGCAAACTCTGATGCTGGTGTGCTTGGATGCAAATAAAATCAATCTGGCCACTTTGCAATCCCTCTGTCTAACTTTATTTCACCCCCCCTGGGAACAACAATACTGTTCAAAGTTAGGCAAGAAAACTAAAGACGCACTGCACTGGCAAACTCTGATGCTGGTGTGCATGGATGCAAATAAAATCATTCTGGCCACTTTGCAATCCCTCTGTCTAACTTTATTTCGCCCCCCCTGGGAACAACAATACTGGTCAAAGTTAGGCGAAAAAACTAAAGACGCACTGCACTGGCAAACTCTGATGCTGGTGTGCTTGGATGTAAATAAAATCAATCTGGCCACTTTGCAATCCCTCAGTCTAACTTTCTTTCGCCCCCCCTGGGAACAACAACACTGTTCAAAGGAAGACAAAAAAACGAAAGAAGCACATCACTGGCAAACTCTGATGCTGGTGTACTTGGATGCAAATAAAATCAATCTGGCCACTTTGCAATCCCTCAGTCTAACTTTATTTCGCCCCCCCTGGAAACAACAACACTGTTCAAAAGAAGACAAAAAAACGAAAGAAGCACATCACTGGCAAACTCTGATGCTGGTGTACTTGGATCCAAATAAAAATAATCTGGCCACTTGGCAACCCCTCTGTCTTACTTTATTTCGCCCACCCAGGGAACAAGAATACTGTTCAAAGTTAGGCTGAGAAAACGAAAGTCGCACTGCACTGGCAAACTCTGATGCTGGTGTGCTTGGATGCAAATGAAATCAATCTGGCCACTTTGCAATCCCTCTGTCTAACTTTACTTTGCCCCCTGGGAACAACAATACAGTTCAAAGGAAGACAAAAAAACGAAAAAAGCACATCACTGGCAAACTCTGATGCTGGTGTACTTGGAAGCAAATAAAATCAATCTGGCCACTTTGCAACCCCTGTCTCACTTTCTTTCGCCCCCCCTTGGTACAACAATACAGTTCAAAGGAAGACAAAAAAACGAAAGTCACACTGCACTGGCAAACTCGGATGCTGGTGTTTTTATAAGCAAATAAAATCAATCTGGCCACTTTGGAACCCCTAGTACTGACTTTATTACGCCCCCCACCCCCATCCCACGCTAGCAGCACCCCCCAGGTGAAACAGACAAAGAAACGAAAACGAGCGGTTTTTTTTTTTTCGAAATTCTCATAAAATCGCCTGCGCTTTGACGATCAAAGAGCAAAAACAAAGCAGAGTTTACAAAAACCCACTTACACCCCCCCAACATTGTGCCCCCACCCTACCTACCGCACACATCCACTGATACCCCCTCCCCAGCCCCAAAACTGACCTTTACTCTCCGACGCGCAGGAAGCAAATGGCTTCCAGCGCCTCGGAGAGCAAAGGGGAAGCCTCCGGTGACGTCAGCGCGGCTCCCGCGCTGACGTCATTGATGACGCGGACGGGGGGGGCGGGGGGAGGCAGGGGAAGGTCTTCCCCTGCCTCCCAAGCAAAAAAAATAAAGATCGCGGAATCACGGGGGGAGCGCCAGCGCTTCCCCCAAGGGTGGGTCCCATGACGAGCTGGACTCGTCATGGGCACAGCGCGACTGTGCTCCATGACGAGTCCAGCTCGTCATGGGCACTGAAGGGGTTAATGCAGTCTAAGTTTTTCTCTATTAATCTTCTTCATTGGATTCCCATTTGTTTGTATTCGTTGAAGCTCAAAGAGGATAATCTATGTTGGAGTTGTAGGCTTTTACCTGGTGATTTTCAGCATATGTTCTTTGATTGTTCCCTTCTCCAACCCTTTTGGAATTTAATACACAAACACCTCAGGATTATCTTTAACATTGAGTTTCAACTCTCTTTTCCATTAATTATATTAGGTCCGCTGGCGGCCCAGGTCCTTTTGCCTTTAGACTCCATGGAATTACAATTGTTGGATCTGTTATTGACTGTTGCAGTCAAAGTTATTCTCATGGAGTGGAAATCCTTCTCTTCTGTCTCCTACCATACTTGGTGGGCTAGGGTTTCCTTCTTACGAAGTGCTCATACGTCAGTTGATCATGCTCATCTCTCCCCTTCTATATCTGCTGGTGTTTGGAAAGCCTTAGATACGTATATGGACTTGGCCTCGGAGGGGTTGGTGGATCAATATCCTTTTGATTTGTCTGGTTAATGCTATCTGTTTGCTGTTGTCTTGTGTGTTGGATGAATTCTTTGGAAATCCTCTCCTCTTCTTTCACTCCTCCCTGTCTTTCTTTCTCTTTCTTCATCTCTTTCCTACTTTCTCTGTCTTTTCTTCCTTCCTTTCTTTCTTCCTCTTATCCCTATTTTGATATCTGATGGTGATACTATTGATAATTACTTCTGCAGGTTATCAATGTTTTCTTCCTTAATTATTTTATTTATATGATATCTGCGGAATAATGTTTGCTAATGGTGTATCTCTTTTTATTTAATTTCATTCTATTATATTGTGTATCCTTGTCTGCTATCAATTGTATCACTTTTGCTTGTATCTTATGTCCTCATTTACTCCTTTAAAATAATAAAATTCTTTTGAAATAAAAAAAAAACCCACGAGTTTAAGTTAAATGGCGCTGGAAATTGACATATTTAAAAGTCATAATAAGCTTGCCCCGAGTACCATCTCGATGCGACTATTACCAGTTACGTCTCTGCACTGTCTAACCCTAGCCACCCCCACACCCAGACAAACACAAAACTGCAGAGAACACCCACTGAAGTTTTAGCCCTTCAAAGTACTGCCTCTCACCTGGTGCCGGTGTCTGCACGCGCCGGGCCAGGTACGTCACGGCCATTTCCAGGATATCCGCTTTCTCTGCTTTGGGCGGAAGTTCATGTCCATCAAACTCTCTCTGCAGTAACATCCTGAGCTGGTCGATGCTGCTGTTGATGCGATCTCTCCTCAGCTTCTCCACCGCTGGCTTCCTCAGCTGCAAAGACAAAATATGGATTTGTTATTGTATTGAAACAAACGTATAAAGGTGTCTAAAGTCGATAAAAGGTCATAGCAAAACTTATAGTTACTTCAGTGTGATAAACAGCTCAATTAAATAATGTTAATTTAGAACTAGGGTGATATTAAAAGATCAATAAATAGAGCCACTGTTGATAAAATATATTGGAAGTTCATTTTAAACGTGTACTTTTTGTATATACGAAAAAACTAACTATGCTTTTTAAATATTAATGTCCAGACTCTTACCTTTCTAATGTCGTTCTCCTCGCGCTCTTCTAATTTCCTCTCGGTGCTGAAAGGCGCCATCTTGCCTGGTGTGGGGTAAAGAGCGGGGTCCTGTCCCAGTTCTCGGCTCCTGACCGGACCGGCGCATTGAGGCCTCACCGCTGCCACAGGCTGCTCCCCAGATGGCGGCTGCAGATTAACCCAGGGGAGGGTCGGATTTCCTGGAGCCAGAGGCCTCTGCTGTGACATGCTTCTATTGTACCCTCTGAATGGGATGAATGGGCGACAGTGTGGGAACCTCCGAGAATCTTCAGGCCCAGCCTCAGAATCACAGTCCTTCAAGCGGACCACGGGTCTAGGACACATATGAGGGGTGGGTTGTGGGGGCGCGGGGCCTTTGAGTCGAGAGAGGATCAACCTCTGCCCCGCACCTCACCTGCCTCTTGCTGCAGGTGAATCCTGAGAGAGCTGGAGACGGTTGGGGGATATAACAGGTGGTTACCTGCAACACACACTGGGTGGGTGGAAGCAGCATCAGGACTCCCCTCAGGATAGAGCGCTACATAAATGTTGTTAACCCCTTAGCTGCTGCACACCCCCAGTGCTGAGTCTTTTTTTGGCTATTTGGGGTAGTTCACTCTTAGGGCTCCATAACTTTTTTTTCCACATAAGGCATGCACACCAAATTTGCCCCATTTTTTTACATCATCCTGGGGATTCTAAAGGTACTCAGGCTTTGGGGATTTCCATGGAGGAGACTGAGAAATTTGTAAAAATATGGCGAAATGTTGTTTCTTGGAGGGTGGGGGAGTGCTGCAGAGGAAAGAGTTTGTTTATTTTCCTGAAAATGGCATCAGCAAAAGGTTTATGGTGCAAAAATCACCATCTTCCCAGCTTTCAGGAACAGACAGACTTGATTTAGAAAACCACATTTTTTAACACAGTTTCAGCATTTTACTGGGCCCATTTTTCCTATTTTTGTTCTTTCCGCCTCCTTCCGGTTTGTGGTGGAAATGAGCGTGAAACCCATGGTGGATTCTGGAAAGCCATATATTTCTGAAAACTTGTCAAAATTGTTAATTCAACAAATGGTCATTTGTGTGGATCCTTCATGGTTTTCCTATAAAAAGTAACAGCTAAAATATAAAAATATTGAAATTGAGTTAAAAAAACAGAAATTTGTGCCTATGTTTTCCTTTATAACTTCTTCTTACTATGGCACATTTTCCAAAGCAATATACCATTGTGACCGCTAGACCCTTCTAGTCTTGGGGACATATAGGACTTGTAGGTTCTCCAAGAACCTGGGGTACTCAGAGGCAACAGCCGAGCTGCACCGTACAATGGTTCTTCATTGTGGATCGACTATACAGCAATTCATATGTCAAAATTGTAACACATAGAAAAAGGTTCTGAAGAAAAACTCAATATTTCTCAAATGTACACCAGATGCTGAGTTTAGGAGGAGTGTTTGTTTGCACATCTCTGAGTTTATCGATACCCATACTGGCTTGTGTTTTAGAGGGAATTTGTAAAATGTCTTCTGTGATACACACTTGTCTACTTTTGAAAGGCACAAGCATAGAGATATTCAATTGGTAATAGAAAATGTTCTACTATGCAGTATTGCCACATGTCTTGTGTGACTGGCCCTTGTTCCTGCAACACTAAACACCCCAAAATGTGATCTAGGCGCCGTCCTATTTCATCCAGCAGAATGCAAGATTTTTTATCAAGTTTTTTTTATAAGGTGGCTAGCTGTGGCCTTTCAGCCCCATCTCAGCAGGCACCTATGGAAATGTGAGAAAGTCACCCTTTTTGCCATGATTACCCCCATTTTTGACTGCTACTGGTGGTAACTGACTCTGACTGCGCTTTGAGTTCTCGGATTTAAAAGGTATATGGTAATTAGGTATAATTACAATTGACACTTACTACCTACCTGTGAGTCTCTAGTATATGATAGGGCATGTATATTTAGAGGCCCAGCAGATCTCCTGCACTGCTGTGTAGCCTGCCGTCATTTTTAAAAGTCACGCCGGATTAAACCCAGACCATTTGACTGGGGGTGAATGTTTGCATTGTTCAGCATTCCGTCCATTATCTGTTCTTTTTGCTTTTGTCGACCTAAGTGGTAAGGGTATGCCCAGACATGGGTCCAGTGCTAACTTCTCAACTTGATTCAAGCTAGCCTAGCTGATGATTGGTGATACCCTGAGACCGGTCTCAGGATGCTTGTTTCCTCTCCAGAGAGGACCTGGCTTGGCAGTTCGGGCTGGACTGTTCCCATGAGGAGCAGGTTCAAGACTGATTTGCATAAGGCTGGGTCCAAACTGGGGCAAAACAATGATGGATTAAGCCAAGATCTGTTGACTGAGAGTGAATGTTTACATTGTTCAGCATTCTGTCCATCATCTGTTCTTTTTGTTTTTTATTTTTAAAAGTCAGCCCTTCTTTGCAAGCTGCTTTAAGCTGAAATTATATGAAAATTCAACTTTGGATTTAAAGATATTACCAAAGTATAAAACAACATTATTTTGACATGTAAGTCACACCTGAGTTCTACCCTAGGTGTCCCCAGGGTAGTGTGCCTTGTAAAAACAATCAGGGACATTTTAAAAGATGTTTTATATGCCCTGGTGAAGAAATAAACAACCAATTTCATTTTTCCCAATGTAGCCTTTTAGTTCCATATGCTAACATGGGAATACTTTAATAAAGTGTAACTGATAGAAGGGAGGTAAAGCCATATTTCAAGGAGATAACATTTTGGTAATGATAAATCCAACAACTTACCATGGTTTAATTTATCATAACTAGTACAGAAAAGAGGTTATGAAACTTTATTTTCTCTAAGCCAAAATCCAGCCTTATAGTAGTCTCTCCTGATTGGCCAACCACTAACAGGCAAGCCCACGGTGACAGTCTGCTCCAAGCAAATGCTGCCAGCCTCTACCTCCCGGCCACGCCAGCACATTGTTGCAGCCTGCACGCTTTACATGTGACAGAAGCAGTAGTGCATGGTTGGTTGCACTCTGTCCTTCAGCGCACCCCCGGGAACGATTTGATCGGCTAGCTAAGCAAGAAAAACACTCTGATAGCCCTCCGTCTCCTCCTACACCGGCCCACAGCTTCCGGGAACCATGGAGCAGGATTTCAAAAAGACAATGGCCCGGACAACTGATTGAACCCGGTTTATGAGGTGTGTGAAATGGACTTGTTGAACCCCATCTTCTTCTCCCTGTGTCTTACTTATTCACAACTTAGTTTGGGAATCTCTTTGCACGTTCAGAATGGGAGCTGTCGTGCTCGTGCTGCGTGAACTTGCTGGTTTAGGTTCTCAGAGCCATAGCATCCCAACTCCTTCTCAGCTGTAGTTCACATTTTAGTTTGTGCATGACAGGCCCTGAGTAGTGAGATGCTTGTAAAAAATAAGTAAAGGGCTTGTGATGCTCGTGCATCGACAACTGGGGACGTAACTGAAGCCATTGTCAAGCCAGTAGAGTCCACAGATGGCATAGAGAGCAACTCTACCACAGTCATCCCATTGGCAGCTCCCAAAAGAGCTAAAACTTAAATATTAGGCGCTCAACCTTCAGTTTGGTCTTGTTTTCCTATTTATTTTCATAAAATGTTAACCTTTTTCTTGTGACCCTATAAAATGGCAATTATGTATAATGTTGCAAAGAAAAAAACAATACAGCTGTATTTTAAATAGAACGTTAAAGCTTTAAAAAGTTGGCATCTTGGCACACACACCAAAAGTAGTACCAGGTCTGGAACAGGGCAGCGGGTGAGTACAAAAAGTTGTTATCTCTGGGGCATTGTAGCATTTTGTCTAATATGTTTGTTAGGCCTGTATTTATGTGTGTGCGTAGGTGGGCGAGGGGAAGCAGAGAAAATCCCAGTGCATTCAATTCACCACATACCCGGGACTTGGTGTGTATATGAGCTGGTGCAGACCCCGGCTGCAGGTCAAAATGAATACTTCTCTTGTGCCATCTCTGTAACAGGCAGTATCCTCCTACAAGTGAGCCCTCCACTTCAGTTATTCACACTAGCCTGTGCCTTTTGTTTCCTGTTGTGCATGTGTTGGTCTGCTCTTATTCACACTCAGCTGTGACCCCTTCCATCATTGATCATAGCTGCCAGGGGCCAAGACAATTTGTGACGTTATAACTTCATAAACTGATTTGGACTGGAAATTCTATATTTAAGCAATGTAAGTAGGAGATTAAAAGTATTTGCTTGAAAAATGTCATTTTCTGAAAAACCAGGATTGACTAAAGTGTCTTCGTTGAACTGTATAAAAACATAACTCTCTCTGCTTTCCGTCAAACCTCTGAAGTCTAGGAAGTACTATTTTTTCATAATTCTGCAGGCAGTAAAGTTGGTTTGGTGTGACTTCCTTTTCATGTACCTCTCTACACCTGGGAAAGCCTCTTTCCACTATACTCCTAAAACTCTGCATGGGAAATTGACTTTGACATTCTTTTTTTTTCCGAGTGACCCTCTTCTTTCCTTCCATCCTCTGCATACCTTCTATTTCCGAGTATAGCCTACTCTCACTCTCACCCCTTCCTGCCTGAATCCTTATTATTGTAATTCTGCAATTGGCTGATACCTCTTTTCAAATATCATAACGTCTCCTCTTTAAAACCCTATCCTGTAATCTAGCATTGGCTAATCTCCTCCAACCTATCTCACCAACTATTCACCTGAAACCACATAGGCCCCACTAATGATCACACATATATATATATCACAAACTACCTGGAATAAATGCCTACACATGTAAATGCATGCACATGGCTAATCACAATAACCACTAGATTAACCATAACCTTGGGTTCTTGAAAAGCGTGTTACTCTCCAGAAAATGGTTCAATGCCTCATCAGGGCTAGTAAGCGCTATATAAATTCAATTACAATTGCCATTACACGTGCTGAAGCCTGCACTGCATTTTAAAAAGCAATATTAACACTACCCCTTCTCACATTGGGAAGTCATTCAATCTAGTAGTGCGAGAGAGCGCTACATAGAAGGCCCTAGTTGTGGTTGGACTGCTATGCCACCATGCTCCCTGCCCATGCTGTCACCTCCTTAAACCTCCCCCTCAGTCCTCATCTCGCGTGCCATCATGTAGGAACTGCTGGCTTCTGCTTCTCGAGTTGCTCGAGGCTGTAGGTTCATAAGCTGCAGGCAATCAGTTTTACTGCCTCTTACAACAACTTTCATGCGACTAGACGTGTAGCTTTTGAATGCTGGAGCCGGGGGACTGCCAGGATCGGCCAGGGCAAAGCATTAGGTAATCAGAAATATGCAGATGCCCCGGGACCATCCTTGTGGAGCTCAAAGGCCTGGCCTCCGGTGTGTTATAGCAAGGGGGTACAACGCCCTGGGGGAGACCAGCCCAGGTCCTATAATCTTCCAGTAACACAGGGGTGAAAAGAGCTTCCCCCATGGACATGACATCAGCCAGAGCAGAGCAGTGCTGTATGAGGCCGTATGGTGGTGATCCTTCCCGTGCCTGGGGGTGGGGGACTAAACTCTGTCCATCGTCCACTTCAAAGGCCATTTGCCGAGACTCACACTACTAGTCACACCTCTGCAAAGTCAGAGGAAGAGTAGGGGGTATGTAAACCCTTGCTGGCTGCCCCTTGCCTTGCAGACATGAGCAGGACTCCTGGAGGCAGACTGTGCTTTGATATAGGCTTCACCTTTCTTCAGGCACCTGTGCAGTAACAGACAGATGGGAGGGAGACTGATGGTCTTTCTACAGTGTCGAGCCACAAGGATAGAGAGCGTCACTGGCAGAGTAGACTGCTGATGGGTATGGCCATAGCTACTGAGTTTGCATTGTCCGACCTTAATGTGTGACATCTCCATGATTTCTGCCTGGGTGCTGATGTGTGACATTCCCACACTTATGGTCTGGTGCTTATGTGTGACATTTCCACGGTTTCGGGCCTGGATCCTTATGTGTAACATTTCCTTGATTACTGGCATGGGTGCTTATGAGTGACATTTCCATACTTTCTGACTTGGGTGCTTGTATGTGGAATGTCCATGCTTTCTGGCCTGGGAGCTTATGTGTGACATTTCCATGCTTTCCGACTTGGGTGCTTATGTGTGACATTTCCATACTTTCTGACTTTGGTGCTTGTATGTGGCATTTCCATGCTTTCTGGCTTGGGTGCTTATGTGTGACATTTCCATACTTTCTGACTGGTGCTTATGTGTGACATTTCCATGCTTTCTGGCTTGGGTGCTTATGTGTGACATTTCCATACTTTCTGACTTTGGTGCTTGTATGTGGCATTTCCATACTTTCTGACTTTGGTGCTTGTATGTGTCATTTTTATACTTTCTGACTGGTGCTTATGTGTGACATTTCCATGCTTTCTGACTTGGGTGCTTATGTGTGACATTTCCACAATTACTGGCCTGGGTGTTTCTCGTGTCTATTTTTGGTGTTTTCTGTGAATGTTTATAAGTACATATGACAGGGTATCCTGGTGCTTGTTAAGGTAATCATTTTACTATGCCTTAAAAGTTACTATAATTATATATGTAATGAAAAAATGTGTTGTAAAATGCACTGTTTTGGTCTGTCTTTCTCCAAACGTTTCTTGGGGGGAGAACTCCCCTAAACGCCCCTAGCAGTGTTCAGGCTCACTTTGCTGTGCTCGCTTGTTATGCACTGTATGGGAGCTCGTCTGACAGAATTTGCCAGGGCTGCTTTGGGTTCTCAGTCCAGCCCTGCTTATATTGAGTTGGTGGCCTTATTGCTAGTGGTAGGTGCATTCTTACCACTACTAATAATCAAGCTTCCAACAAGAATCCTACCAAACCAGCACATCTTTGAAAACTAGACACCTGGGGTAGTCCAGGGTGGGGTGACTTGCGTGGCTCTCACCAGGTTTTGTTACACAGAATCCTGTGCAAAGCTCAAACTTTGCCCACAAAAAACACATTCCTTGCATTTCTATGAGGAAAAGTCCTGGAATCAGCAGGCAGCCACACATTTCCTACCACCCAGCATTCCCTGAAGTCTCCAGAGAAAAACGGTTCCTCATGTGTTTGGGTAGGCCAAGTCCCCGTGACACGAAAGGGCGCCAAATGCATCGTAGAGACATCACATTTTCCCCCTGAAAACAAAGTGTTTTTTTGCAATGTGGGTAACTGTAGATTTTGGGTCCCAGCTCAACCGACACCTAGGGAAACCCACAAAAACTAGCAAATTTTTTAAAACTAAACATCCAGGGGATTTCAGGGTGAGGTGACTTGCGTGGCTCTCAACAGTTTTTTTTAACCTAGAATCCCTTGAAAAGCTCACACTTTGTCTAAAAAAACAAATTTTCCTTCTATTTAAATCTGTGAGGAAAAGTCCTGGAATCTGCAAGCAGCCACAAATGTACTACCACCCACGTTTTTCACAAGTCTCTTAAAAAAATGATGCCTCATGTGTTTGGGTAGGCTAAGTGCCCGCGACTTAAAAGGGTGCCAATGCAACGTAGACACATCACATTTTCCACTGAAAAATTATGTGCTTTTTTCAATGTGGGTAGCTGTGGATTTTGGACCTCAGCTCTGCCGGCACCTAGGGAAACCTACCAAACCAGCATATTTTTGAAAACTAGACACCCGGGGGAGGGCCAAAACATTCCTACCACCTAGCATTCCTCTAAGTCGCCATAGAAAAATGGTGCCTCACTTGTGTGAGTGGGCCAAGCGGCCACGACAAGGAAGGGTCCAAAACGTATTGTGGCAACATCAAAATTATCTATCACAAAACAACTTGCTTTTGCAAGGGGTGCTCCTGTGTTTTTGGTCCAAGGCTCGGCAGCCAGCAATGAAAACATACAAAACCCAGACATTTCTGAAAACTAGACACCCATGGGAGTCCAGGGATGTGTGGCTTGAGTGGATCGGCCAACTTTGTCTTACCCAGAATCTCCTGCAAACCTCAAATTTATCTAAAAAGTCACAATGTCCTCACATGTCTGTGTGGTAAAGTTGTGGGATCACACTGTTTCTACCACCTAGCATTCCCCCAGGTCTTCCTATGAAAATGCTACCTAACTTGTGTCGGTGGGCCAAGAACCCCTAAAAGGGAAGGGCCCAAAACGTATTGTGGAGACATCAAATGTCCCTCATGGTGGGTCATTGATTGGCAGTCCCTTAAAAATTGAATCACAGAGTGGCTGTTTTGTGGGTGTGGGACAGTAGGCGCATATTCCTTGTCAATTCTGCTAGAATTCATCATTGTTGCCTCCATAAACCTGGGACCCATGTGGGCTGGGGGGAATTCATGATTTGAGATTTTCATAAATGCCATTGAGGAGAAGGCGCAGTTCACTGAGTTTTGCTAAGCAGAACTTTGCAAAATTACAAAAAAAACTCCACGAAGTTCTGCGAGTGGCGGAGTGTAGTACGAACTGCAGTTTGTGCTGGTATTGCTGCAGCTCGGGTAGAAATTATACCCCAGCAGCAGCTCGTGCTCACAAACTTACCATTCGCAATCGCGAGCGGGGAAAAAACTCTGCTGCACATCGCGAAGTGGAGTTTTCTGCACTCCACAAGCTCCGCGGAGTGCAGGAAACTCCGCAAACGGAACGAAGCTCACCACCCAGGCCTAGAATGGAAGGCCTTCTGGTGCATTGCATGGGAGTAGGCACTCAAGTTATTGTTTCTGAACTCTATGGCACATATTCCGAGACATATTCCAAGTTGAAGGGAAGTTTGATGAAGCATTTCTTACCTCAGAAAAGCGTAGACTACAAATGGGGAAGCAGATTTAGAAGAAAGTGACGCATCTGTAGAGATGCGTCGCTTTCCCTGCGCCACCCTGGGAAACCCTTGCGCCACCATGGATGCGCTATATTTACAATACGGAGTACCATGGCGCAAGGATTGACAGATGCGTCACAAATTATGATGCATCTGTTGGGGCAAAAGTCACACATTGCTGGAGTCATGTCGCAAGCACAACGCAACTCCAGCAATGTATTTTGAGGCCGATTCCCACTACACTGGTTCACTCCTTATGCCTGCTTGAAGCAAAATGTTGAAGAGGTAAGTGTACAGAGAAAGGTATTGATTTACTAAACTTAACTTCACATCTATGTATTCTAAAGACATATCTATACATATATCACCAAGGTACTTTTAAGTGGAGTTACATATAAATAATCTATACAAACTTACCTTTCAATATTTTGTCCCTCGAAATTCTGATCACAATATTGTGACCCGTCAATATTCTGGCTTTTCAATTCTCATACCAAGCCAACTCTGTTTTTACATACTTGAAAGCATGCATGAAAACTGCACACATGAAAGTATAACCTTGAAGAAGCACCGAAGTCTCAAATCATTGCGTGTGAGTCATCTGCATTTTGAAGGAGACATCTGCAGGAGCTAGAGGATATCACCAGTAACCAGCTTCAGTGATCTCCAGATGGAGGCAATGAATCTCTCCAGCTATCCCAGGACAGTGCACATTAGCCTGGCAGAATACCTCAACATGTGTGCCCCAGTGGTAGTAACTAACTCTGTTCACAAATGCATGCTCGGAAATATAGGGGAATTTTAAGGACTGAGGACAGAAAGGGCATCTTGCAGCTGCAAGATTTAAAAACAATATTGATGCTTTAGTGGATTTGACACATAGGGCCCTATTATGATGTCGGTCAGAAAGGCTGCAACATCATTGGTTTCACTTTCGACTGCTGTATTACAATGACGGCGGTCTGAAGCGAATGCAGACGGTCATTCCGGCTGGCTTCCGACAGGCTCAAGGAGCCCGTCGGCCTTTCGTAACCGGCCTGTAATCCCTTCAAGACGGTATTTCTGCATTCGGGTTTATGATGTTGGTTTCCCACAGGCTTTCCATGTCAAGCTTTCTAAATGGAAAGCCTGTCAGAAAGTGACTTTGGGGTCCCCTAGCGAGGCGCCCTTCTCCCTGCAGCCTCCGGATGGGGTCCACGGGGGCACCTATGTTATCCCCCTGTTAATCCCTGCACTGCATGGCAGACCCCTTGAGGAGCCTGCCATGTGGTGCACAGAAACTCCCATTTCTTATTGGGAGCTTGTGCTGCGGATGGTTTACGTCCGCAGTACAAGCTCCCATAGAGAAATAGGAGTAGGCGACCGCGCCATGTGTGGTCGCATTGTTATAGCAGTGTCTGGACTGCTGTCCGCAGGTAGATTGGTCCCGAATCCGCTGGACATCTAACGAGGCCCATAATGTGCTGCTGGATTCAGAACTAAATGAAAAGCATGGTTGTTTTTATTATAACATATTCTATTAAGAAGCATCATTTTTGGTGGAGGGACTTTTTTTTTAAGGGCATTGCCCATCAATTACACATTATATGTGTTTGAATCTTGAAGGAATATTTGCATCCTTTTCATGCAAGAACACCATTTGTTGCAAAGTTATTTCAAGGCACATCCTCTTTTGCCTTTTCTTTAGTCCTGGTGGCTGTAGCTCCTTCATCTCATATGAGACCAGCTCAATGTGGAGTGCTACAACTACTATTTTCTCATGGTTTAGAATAGTGCAGTTTCCGGGGTTAATATTGCCATCTGATTGTCACTCACTTATTCAATCCCAGGCAAAGGGAAAATCCATTAGGAATAAAACCTTAGACTGGCCACTCACAGATCCTAAAATCAGGTGCCTCAACCCACTAAACTCAATTTTCTGATACTTGTATATGTGTGGGCCTAAGATGAGCATATCTTGCAACATTACTGAAAATATTCCTTTGTGTAACTGTCCAACAGGGGGGTCTTTCTGAGGATTGAATGAAAAATATTTCATGGACTCACTGTCATTTCGCAGAAGGAGTTTCAGAAAATCTTGCATAGAAAGAGCCAATGCCTTCAAATAACATGGCGAAAGCTGATTCTTAAGTGTTTTGTATTGAATTCTATGGAAACTGCTTTTTAGTGGTCAAATCACTCAATGCCCTTTTTAAAGATTGTTGTTAGAAGAATATAAACATTTTCAAATCCACAACAATATGTTTATTGTTATCCTATCAGATTTGACCAATTTGTTTAAAATGTGCATTTTAGCACTTTATTCTCTTGAATTGGTTCTTAGGATAGCTCCGCCCCATTGTGAAGTGTTAGCCTGGCCTCTAAGAGTTGACGTGTTAAGCCTCCCCCCCAAAATTTTGGGTCTAATTGTGTCCCTGAAGCCCACTCACTATTAGCTCCTCTGATGAGGCTCCTGAGTCGGATGTATGACATTACAACGCGGGTTTTTACCACGCATGCAGTTACATCGCATGCATTACAATGCATGCGATGTTACAACGCTATGCCATTCCAACGCAAGTCTTTACATCGACTTGCGCTAGATGGCGTGCTAACATTAAAAAAGTGTAATTTACTATTCCAACTCCAGTCCACTTAACAGTAGGGAAGGTATTGGGATAGTAAACTACACTATTTGTAATGTTAGCACGCCATCTAGCGCAAGTCGATGTACAGACTTGCGTTGTAATGGCATAGCGTTGTAACATCGCATGCGTTGTAACGCATGCGATGTAACTGCACTGCGTGGTAAAAACCGCGTTGTAATGGCTGTTCCCCCCTGGGTCCCACCTCTGCCACCCATCTATCTCCACAGCAGCCCTGTGGTTGCCCTGGTTAGTATGCTGCAGCAGTGTACACAATTACACCAGCTCTGATGATACTCCTCAGTCACTGGGCTGACAGAACTGCAGATTCACACCAGCTGATGATGCTCCTCAGTCACTGGGCTGACAGAACTGCAGATTCACCCCAGCTGATGATGCTCCTCAGTCACTGGGCTGACAGAAATGTAGATTCACACCAGCTGATGATGCTCCTCAGTCTACTTTTAAACCTCATTATAGTGCTGCTAGCACTCTACATTTGCACAGCTCTGATGAAGTACCTGCAGCCCAGGGCCACCAGCCATCTACCTTGATAAAGCTCCTGTGATGCACCTCAGGCACAGGGCTGCCGGTACTTTGTATTCAAAAAGCTCTGATGATGCACCTCGGGCACGGGGCTACCAGCACTTTGTATTCACACAGCTCTGATGATGCACCTCAGGCACGAGGCTGCCGGTACTTTGTATTCACACAGCGGTGGTGATGCACCTTAGTCATGTGGCTGCCGGTACTTTGTATTCACACAGCTCTGATGATGCACCTCAGGCACGAGGCTACCGGCACTTTGTATTCACACAGCTCTGGTAATGCACCTCACCAACGGGGCTGCCAGCACTTTGTATTCACACAGCTATGATGATGCACCTCAGGCACGGGGCTGCCAGCTCTTTGCATTCAGACAGTGCTGGTGATGCACCTCAGCCATGGGGCTGTCAGCACTTTGTATTCACACAGCTCTGACGATGCACCGCACCCACTGGGCTGCCAGCACTTTGTATTCACACAGCCTTGATGATGCACCTCACCCACGGGGCTGCCAGCACTTTGTATTCACACAGCTGTGACAATGCACCTCACCAACGGGGGTGCCAGCACTTTGTATTCACACAGCTCTGATGATGCACCTCGGGCACAGGGCTACCTGCACTTTGTATTCACACAGTGCTGGTGATAGACCTCACCCATGGGGCTGCTGGCACTTTGTATTCACACAGCTCTGATGATGCACCTCGGGCACAGGGCTACCTGCACTTTGTATTCACACAGTGCTGGTGATAGACCTCACCCATGGGGCTGCTGGCACTTTGTATTCACACAGCTCTGATGATGCACCTCAGACACGGGGCTACTGGCACTTTGTATTCACACAGCTCTGATGATGCACCTCGGGCACGGGGCTACCTGCACTTTGTATTCACACAGCTCTGGTGATGCATCTCACCAACGAGGCTGCCAGCAGTTTGTATTCACACAGCTCTGACGATGCACCTCACCCACGGGGCTGCCAGCACTTTGTATTCACACACCTCTGACGATGCACCTCACCCACGGGGCTGCCAGCACTTTGTATTCACACAGCTCTGATGATGCAGCTCGGGCACGGGGCTGCCGGCACTGTGTATTCACACAGCGCTGGTGATGCATCTCAGGCACGGGGCTGTCGGCACTTTGTATTCACACAGCTCTGACGATGCACCTCACCCACGGTGCTACTGGCACTTTGTATTTACACATCTCTGATGATGCACCTAGGGCACAGGGCTGCCAGCACTTTGTATTCACACAGCGCCGGGGATGCACCTCAGGCATGGGGCTGTCGGCACTTTGTATTCACACAGCTCTGACGATGCACCTCAGGCACAGGGCTGCCGGCACTTTCTATTCACGCAGCTCTGACGATGCTCCTCTCCCATGTGGCTGTCGGCAGTTTCCTTTCACTCAGCTCTGATGATGCACCTCACCCATGGGTTGCCGGCACTTTGTATTCACACAGCTCTGATGATGCACCTCAGGCACAGGGCTGCCGGCACTTTCTATTCACGCAGCTCTGACGATGCTCCTCCCCCATGTGGCTGTCGGCAGTTTCCTTTCACTCAGCTCTGATGATGCACCTCACCCATGGGTTGCCGGCACTTTATATTCACACAGCTCTGATGATGCACCTCACCCCTGGGGCTGCCTGCACTTTGTACTCACACAGCTCTGGTAATGCATCTCGGGCATGGGGCTGCCGGCAGTTTCTGTTCATGCAGTTCTGGTGATGAAAATGAGTGATGGGCAGGCGTAAGCCAAGGCGACCATCTCCCAAGGGAATTGATACTTATGGGCAGTGTGATCAATTGTCACAGAAATAAACTCATTTTTTATTTGAACGCATGTAGGTTGAGCGGTTAGTTAATGACACATGACAATGGGACACCGTAATGAGGAAATGATTACCTTTTCGATTGTACTATGTAATAAATACTTTTGTTAACTGATCCTAATAATTTTTTCATTGATGGTGGTTCTGCTTTCTATTTTAACGTGAGTATTCCCTGCAATAAACTCCTCTGAATTTGTTGTTGTAAAATGTTGTTTTTGTGTCCCTATTCCTAGATGGCTGAGTCACTATATTGCTGGGCCCACTGCCTATGACAAACTCTTCATTGTCAGTATATAATGTGCCACCCACTCTTCTGGCAGCTCTGATCATCCTCACTGCCCCTCCTCCTTTGGTGCCAGAATTTAATGGTGTTTGAAAGCTGGGTTCAGAGTAGCACGGAAAGGAGCAGGTATGTGTGAGACCGCCCAGATTGTGTCAAACACACTTTCTCTCTATCACATTATACACCTACAAGTCTAAGCCCGCCCTCTCTACCGAGTGAGTGAAGCCCTATTTCACATTTTGTCATAGAGATCTATTTACGTGACACGGCTCCCTCTTTTATTCTAGTGCCTAGAAGCACGCCTGGACATGCCGTCAGGTGTAATGTCTCTCGCAGCTCTGCCCCTCACAGTAGTACAGATTTTAAATATTGACTACAGAGTGCTCTGTTTAGACCCCATGGTAATCTGGACGCCAGTGATTACTTTCCAAAACTTTAGTTTATTACTCTTGTTTATAATTCCGACAGAAGTAACACAATTGGCACACCTTTCGACAGTTCCTGTGCCAGCTTCAAAGTCACTGTTTCAGTTCGAATTGTGGTTAAGAGAAATGGCTGACAGTGTCCCCACCCCTTGCAGTCCACAAGGGAAACATATTTATTCAGAGCAAAATTCAGCCATCGAAAGGAAAACAAAGAACATTTCATTTTATTCAGATCTGCATCTTTATTTAATCATGTTCACAGGTCAATAGGTTGCAACAGTGAAGAATCACGTGACAGATACACAATGTCACCGAAATGTCACAGCTGAGACTAGAGGATAACACAAGACATTCTTACATCTAATAGTGTGAATGTCTTCATCACAAGACCTAAATCCTTCATTCTGTAGCTGAATGAGTTCCTACTGATAATCACAGCCCTACATACATTGTAGAAGACCCAGAAGTAGTACATACTCAGTCACTGAGATACAAATCCATGGCAGGGAATTCACTACATTGAATCTCTTTATAAAAGAGAAACACTGCATTGTGTAACTCACACAAATAGCGCCAAGACTGCTTCTAAAATGAAGACTTGGCACTAGTGAAAACTGTTACTCCCTTCCAATCAACAACAATGAATGTTACACTTTGGAGAATACACAATATGTGTGCCCATCGTCACATACACTTTGCAGGGATAATACACAAACCTCTCAAAGAAGAGAAATACACTTTACCTTCACAGAAGGCAGGGCTTTTAAATCATGAATTTCCATTTGAAAATACAGATATATCCTCACTAATAGTTAAAAGGCATTTGATGTGCCTCTTTGAGAATGTATAAAATACATCACATTCAATTTTCAGAGACAATTCGGAATTTCTGAAAGTACAGAAACACTTTGTCTACACAGCACTTTATGATACATTTTCAATAGAAAACACTAAATATCAAAATTGATACAAGGGAGGCCCGGAGCCCCTCATCACTCACTTCAGCCAATGAGTGATAATTACGTAATTTGTAACTTCATAGAAACACAGAAGGTAAACACACACTGCACGTGCACAAGGCTCTAATCTGAACCCCTCATATTACAGCACATCTATTATTCTCACAGACTCATTCATCTGCAGAATCACACAGTGCACTATATCCATCCTTTCAGGATATTAACATATTTGTACGTCAATCAACTTCTTGAAATGAAGTAAAATTGGAAAATTCCAGAGCGCCGCTAGAACTCAGGAATGAAAATAACGTATTCCAAAATATGCATCAAAATTCACAAAAGTAGGTCCTATTGGAGGCAAGAACTCTACATGACGTATGAATTTCTTGTAAACAAACAGTTTAAAACATTCTGAAACTAAAGGCACATCCTATTAATTGCTTTAGTTCATTCTCTTCCTTAATGTATTATATTATAGATGCTTACACCTAGATCCAGTGCTCAACAAATCTATGTTCATACAATATATACTGTGAAATCAACACAGTATTCGTCCAGCGCTTACCCTAAACGGATATAAAATTCACACTGTCCATCCTCTAAGGATGTAACAGCTGCACTGCCCATCCTGTGGGGATATAAAATTCATACACTGCCCATCCTACAGGGATATAATATTCACACTGTCCATCGTGTGTGTGAATTAAACATTCATATACTGTCCATCCTACATGGATATAATATTCACACTGTCCATCGTGTGTGTGAATTAAACATTCATATACTGTCCATCCTACATGGATATAATATTCACACTGTCCATCGTGTGTGTGGATTAAACATTCAAGCACTGTCCATCCTGAATGGATATAATTTTACTAATTGTCCATCCTGTAAGGATGTAATCAATCCACTGCCCACCCTGCTGTGTGGATATAATACTCACACGCTGTTTTATGAGGAAATAGCATTCTCACACTCATCCTATGAGGATACAATAGTCACACATTGGCCATAACATGAAGATATCACATTCACACACTGTCCCTCATGCAAGGGTAAAATATACAGACTGTCTATCCTATGAGGATGTAATATTCACACTGTCCCTTCTGTGGGGATGAATGTTCACTCAATGTCGATCCTGTGAGCATATAATATTCGCTTTGCCCATCATGTGAGGATATACAGTCACGTACTGTCCTCCTCAGCAGGATATAATATTCACATACTGTTCATCCTATGAGGATATACAGTCACTCTTCACTCCGCTCCTTGAAGTGAATTAAACTCCTCCCTGCACAGCAGGGGGCGCTCCAGACACGAGAATGAATATTCTCCTCAGAGGGGACCGAGGCCTCGAAAGAAGTCCGAAGAAAAGTCCAGGCCGCGGCCCCCGGATTACCAGGGTCTCCACGGGGCTCTGGGGCTGTCCTGTGCGGGCTCTTTAGTGCTGCTGGGACCGGACGGAGGCCGAGAAGGACACACCGCCTCTGCTGCAGCCGCAGGTCTATGGAGGGCCCGCAGCAGCTTCATCCGGGTCTCTGTGGGGGCTCCGTGGAGGGAGAGGAAGTGCAGCGAGTCCTGGAGGCACCTGGAGTAACCTTCACTGGAGGCCGCGGCTGCAGGGAGAGACGAGGGGTTAATATCTGTACATTTACACACCAGGGAGTAAACACACATAAAAAAATCCAGTTACAGCTCTCTAGAATGCTTTCCTCTGGTTGCGACAATTAGTTTACGGGTAGTTCTGATACTCTTAAAACACGGGTTTAAGTTAAATGTCGCTGGAAATTGACATATTTAAGTCATAATAGGCTTGTCCCGAGTACCATCTCGATGCGACTATTACCAGTTACGTCTCTGCACTATCTAACCCCCTGTCAACCCCACACGCAGACAAACACACAACTGCAGAGAACACCCAATGAAGTTTTAACCCTTCAAAGTACTGCCTCTCACCTGGTGCCGGTGTCTGCACGCGCTGGGCCAGGTACGTCACAGCCATTTCCAGGATATCCGCTTTCTCTGCTTTGGGCGGAAGTTCATGTTCCTCAAACTCTCTCTGCAGTAACATCTTCAGCTGCTCGATGCTGCTGTTGATGCGATCTCTCCTCAGCTTCTCCACCGCTGGCTTCCTCAGCTGCAGAAACAAAATATGGATTTGTTATTGTATTGAAACAAACGTATAAAGGTGTCTAAAGTCGATAAAAGGTAATAGCAAAACTTATAGTTACTTCAGTGTGATAAACAGCTCAATTAAATAATGTTAATTTAGAACTAGGGTGATATTAAAAGATCAATAAATACAGCCACTGTTGATAAAATATATTGGAAGTTCATTTTAAACGTGTACTTTTTGTATATACGAAAAACCTAAATATGCTTTTTAAATATTGATGTCCAGACCCTTACCTTTCTAATGGCTCTGTCCTCGCGCTCCTCTTCATATTTCCTCTCGGTGCTGAAAGGTGCCATCTTGCCCGGTGTGGGGTGAAGAGCGGGGTCTCTGCAGTGAACCCTCAGTGATCGGTGTCTGAAGAGCTCGCTCCCTCCTGCCCTATTTATCCCCCTCCGCCTGCAGGGTAATGTGTGGGTCTGGGGCTGGAGAGAGGTTCCCACACTCAGCAGCCAATCAGAGAGCAGCAGGGAGTAAGTACAATAGAAGTGTGAACAATACACGTACCCCGGCACTCATATGTAATATTCTTAAATAGTGAGAAAAACAGTATTATGCACAGAATTTCATTCTCATCTCATACTAATTCAACACAGAGAGGTTTTTATGCGAAAGTATAAATATTTTTAATTTCATCAAAAAAGTTTAGTATGTGATTCTGAACAAGACGTTAAGATAACATTCCTAAGACAGAAACCAATGGAACACCTTTACATATTCAAAACATTGTTATCTTGGAATTCGTTTGTAGTTGGTGACATTGGTTCCGTAATCTTGATCTCAAGCGCACTACAGCCGACACGTGTTTCGTCACGACAGTGACTTTCTCAAGGCTGTAAAGGTAATAATATGAACTCAGATTCTGTACACGTTAAAATCAGATAGTCTACCTTGTGCAATTGTTATTCGAAGTCATGCACTAAGTACACCAATTTAAAAAATATGCGTGCCATGTACGAGAATAAAAAAGAAAAGAAACGAGCAAAGAATGCCAACAGGAAAAGAGGAAAGAATGATACATAAAGACACACAAATGTGCAAGTGTTGACAAAAATAGTGTCATTGTGAAAAGACGCAGAATACAAACGAACTAGTGCAAGCAAAATAATTTTTCCAAAGCCCGGTAGGAACTTTTACTGTCCACTTAACCCATAGATATTTACTCACAGGGAAGTGAGCTCCATTGAGGGGGACAGATAACCAAAATGAGGAGAAGACAGGTTCATACTCAGAATTACTAACCTTTTTTCAAATACGAGATGCCAAGCTTAAATATCAAATGTTCATCACCAGATTCTCAAAGGTTAGAAATTCGGATCCATGTCCATATTACCCAAGGTCCTAGGAATTGAGAATTTCAATCAGAGATGCCATACAAAGTAACTTGATCAATCCTCTTTAAAGACTTATGAAAAAACAAGAGACGAAAAGAGAACTGCCAATCATGATTACTTCTAATTTATCAAAGCGGACCTTAGTGATAATCAGACCTAGGAAGTGATACGGCCTTCTCTGGAGCGAACCTAGGAACCTGTTTTTGTCACCCTCCTGGTTTGTGAACACGGAAGAAGAGAATACAACATCCGGGATTGTTGGAAAGTTCAGGATTTTTACCAGGTACTTAGAGTATATCCCCATATGACTTACTAGATACATGCATGGAGACTTTCATTCATCATTTTCCTGGCTATGTCGTGGTTATTTCGAAAACAAACTTCGCGTCTGGATGAACCCACTCCTCAAAATGTCAAAGAATCTGCAACATAAGCCCAATGAGCGTATTTATATTTATAGACTGGATTCACAGGTCATTTGTATTTAGACCTAATGTGACTTACTTATAATAGTTGTGATGGGGATATCCAAAAATAAATGGGTCCCAAATTTTGGGCTGTGATATGCCCCTGAAAAGTCAAAACAGACAAGTATAAATGATCGCCAACAAAACAAGTATCAACCAACGAATAAGCAACCTTTGTTGTTCACAAATTAAAATTAGTAAGAGATATTATGTTAGAAAAAACTCGAGTCAGAAATACGTGATGCTTAGAGAGATCTTGTAACAGTTTATGGCCGCCCATTTGAGTAGTTGTTGACTTAATTCGAAAGGTGACTTCTGGACATTGGTTCAGAGAAAATGTTTAGTCTTAACGCTACCCGCATTGTCTCAATAAACCATTTATCCCGTTCGATCGGCTGTTGGGCAGAACGCGAAACGGTTATAATAACGACAAAAGTAGATTAATCTACAGGGTCCCTTTTATTGGAATACGGCATGTTGCCCCCCATTTAGATTGAAATCAATAAAAGGGGCCGGTATCACCGTCCATATGCTGTATTAGTCAAGTTCGTCAAAAACATTCTAATAACAACTCAATGCACTAGATGCACTTCGCTAGTGCATTACAACAATGGGCATGTTAGTCTTACCTAGTGAGATTTCTCCAGGCCGTAGGGTGAAGAGCAGCCTCCTCTCGAACCAGCTACCAGTTTGTGTGTAGTTACCGTCTATTTAAATTGACCGCGTAATGCCGGCCATACGTGGAAGCGTAGGTGGGCGGAGACTGAAGGTTCCCCGTCTTCTGTGTTTGTTTCGCAAATGTAGAGAAAGGACTAAAAATACGTGGTCCTCTATGGCGGCCATATTTAAGTAGTGACTTCTCTGTGAGAAGATCTATTGAGATTGTTTTACGAGCGTGTTGGTGTCAATTTGCTTGACCACCACATAAAATATGTTTTTCCTTATTTCTTTAAAGGAAAGTGTATGCGTGACGCGTAATAGACACAATAGGATCTACTCTCAGTGTACGTCTACAATCATACATCCTGAGAGTACAATTCTAGTTCATAATGCCAACAATCACAGTTGGGACAGCAAATGCAGTGACATCTACCCTCAGTTTCTGTGTGCAATCACACAACTTAAGAATACAATTCTAGTCCATAATACGACCAATCGAAATGGGGACAGAAAGTAAAAAAACCCCGAATTTTAGTCTATCGGACTCAAAAGTGTTTGTAGTCCCAATTTTATAGAAAATAGGAAAAGAGAGAGGGAAAAAGGAGTAAAGGATGAAAACAGTCACAAGAGAGAAACGGACAATGTCAAATGAGGATGTGAGGAAGAACACATGTTCTTCATAAAAATTAACTGTGAAAAATTTCCATGAAAACACATCAGATTGAGATTTATAAATCATTAGTTCTCTTATCCTGAACAGTCGTGGTGAATGGTCTGGGATTATTAAGATGCATTTACCGTAATCTTGTCATACATTCATGTCAGTATCATAGTTTGTATACTTAGGCGGTGGTGCTCAAGATGTTCACAGTCAAACATTATAACTCCATACCACAACCTACCACTGGCCATATAATACAATGTGTCTTAAAATACATCATTTCAGAAATACAAATAGTTCCTTATCAAAATTAAGCCCCTGCTCTACCGCCCTCAATTTAATAATCCATTGTGCTTCAGTTTTTCTTAGGGTGAGGGTTCTATCTCCCCCTCGAGGACCGACTACTGTATGTGAGATGCCATGAAATCTTATTTTTCTGATGTTTTCAAGGGAATGACTCTGATTGAAATGAACAGCAAGAGGGTAACTACAATCGCTATTCCTGATTGCTCTCATGTGTTTTTGTATTCTTTCCCTTAGTGGACGGATGGTACTGCCTATATAAATAAGGCCACAACAGCATATGATGCAGTAAACTACATAGTTGGTGTTGCAGTTGATAAAATTTTTGATCTGGTATCTAACCGTAGTATTATACTGAAAATAAGTGATCTTATTTTCTGCAAAGTGACAAATGCTACACTTTGTGCACTTAAAAAAGCCCAAAGGTTTGGGCGGTAGCCAAGTTGTTCTTTCTTTTGCAGGTGGCAAGTAACTAGGGCTCAGTAGTTCCCTCAATGTGGTGCCCCTTCTATGTAAGACTGTTGGTTTTTGTGCAATGTATTTGTCTATTGATTTGTCCAATTTTAGAATGTGCCAGTGTTTTAAGAGAACATTGTAAATATGGTGACTGTGCGTATTGAAATCAGTCACCAGTGCTAGTTTGCGTTCCTTATTGTTGTGTGATCTACACTTGTTACCTGGTTTGAGTAGACCTGATCTTGTTCTCATCTGTATTTTATTCTTGGCACCATCTAATGTTGTTCGAGAATATCCTCTGGATGTAAATCTTGTCTCTAGCTCTCTGAGTTCCTCATGGAAAACTGTCTCTTCACTGCAAATCCTCTTAATTCTAGTCATTTCCCCATAGGGGATTGCGTTTATTTGTGACTTTGGATGTGCGCTGCTAGCATGTAACACCGAGTTACATGCTGTGGGTTTCCTGAACAGTCTAGATACTATCTTGTCTGATCTTATATACAAGATCACGTCTAGAAATTCCATTTCTGACTTACTGATCTTATGGGTAAATTTGAGATTATATGGATTGTTGTTAAGATGTTGAAATAATTCCAAAAAACACGATTCGCTACCTGACCAGATGATAAAAATGTCGTCTATATATCGACCCCAATACATGATGTGTTCCGTAAGTGTAGTGTCAGACATTTTCCACAAATGATGTTGTTCAAACACACCCATGTATAGGTTTGCATAGGACGGTGAAAATTTGGATCCCATGGCAACTCCTACATCTTGCCTATACCAGGTGTCTTGGTGTAAAAAGACATTATTTTCTAGGGTCACTCTTGTGAGATCTAATAACATCTGTGTGTGTTCATAAAAGGTGGCATCCCTATGCCCCAGACATTCTGCTAAGGCCTGTATGCCTTTTTCTAAAGGTATACACGTGTATAATGAGCAGACATCCATTGTCACAAAAGAGAGTTCACTTGTCCATTCCAGGTCTTCTAACTTGCTCAGGAGATCTCCAGTGTCCCTAATGTATGAGGGCAGATTGTGTACCAAGGGTTGTAAGAAGACGTCTATATATTCCGAGATGTGTTCTGTTGGAGAATCAATACCTGAAACTATTGGCCTGCCCTTTGGAAAATCGCCAGGTTTATGTATTTTGGGTAGAACATATAAACAAGGCGACCTGGGCATAGGATTATAGAGATACCTGAATTCTGCTTCTGAAATCTGACCCTTTTCACGCCAACTCGTGAGTTTAGTGTGTAACAAGGAAGTGATGTCTTTTAGGGGATTGCTCTTTAAACGGGTGTAAGATTGTTCTTCTGTTAATTGTCTCTCAATTTCTTTAACATAGTCTGTCCTTTTCATGATGACTATATTTCCTCCTTTGTCTGCTTCCTTGTACACCACCTCAGTTTGTGCCACTAAGCTCTTTAAGGCTAGATTTTCTTCTTTGGTTAAATTAAAGTTAATGTGGCCATGGTTGATATTGAATTTATCCTCTAGTTTGTATAGATCTATAGTTGTTGCTTTGTAAAATGTGTCAATTAAATTGTCCGATGGTAGTGTTGGAACGAATATAGATTTTTGCTTAAGGCCACTATCTAAATTGAGGTTTGGCATGATATCTAGATCTGTGAGGACATCAGTCATTGAAGGGGGTGTGTTAGAACAATCATCTAGAGATAACAACAAGTGTATATCCTGTATCTCTTTTATTGTTTTGTTACATGGCAGAGAAACAGCATTTTCTGGATGCAGAGACATAGGTTGATTTTCAAAAAACTTTTTCAATTTGAGATTCCGAACAAATTTGAACAAATCCACATGTATCCCCGTAAAGTCAGGTAACCTAGTAGGACAGAAACTCAACCCCTTGCTAAGTACATTCAAGTCATTTTCAGAGAGGGTAAGATCTGACAAGTTTACAACAGAGATATCTTTATCAACATTGGTCATACATGGCGTTCGTTTCAATGTGTGGGAAGGTCTCAGTTCTTCAGATTCCGTGATGCTGACCGGGTGGTTGCTCCCACCTTGGTGTTTGTGTTTTGACCGCCCCCTCCTGGTCTTCTTATATTTTGTTGGCCATAGTTGTTTCGATTGCCCTTCCGATACCTTGTCAATTCGTCTAAAAAAGAGGAAGAGTTGATTTTGGATGATGGACCTGCTGTGGGGGGTTCTGTATCCTCACCAATACTGATTCCACTACGTATGCTCGAAACATCCGACTCACTGCTGGATGGTATGGTCGTTGGTATGTTATCAGTTTTAGTGGGCCCAATCTGTTTCTGTTCAGTATCATCAAACTTTCTTGCGAAAGTGAAGACCCTTCCTCCCTTGTAATCATTGTCATCCCTCCGCAATTTCCTCACTTTCTTTTCTTTGATATAGAGTTGGTGTGCACTCAATATATCCTTTAGAATTTTGTAATTCTTCACTGTTGCTTCCTCTAGATTAAGGCTTTTGATTTCTGACTCTAATCTTTCTATTTCTTGTAAAAGAATTACTCTTTTCCTGTCAGCGTGCCTGATTAATATATCCATCATATTGAAAGAAGATGAGAATATTAGATCTTCCCATTCCTTCAAAAGGTCTGGGTCCAGATCTTCGAATGTTGGGAAAATGATAATCCGTAGGCCACGTGGGACCTGCTTTATATCTATATATCTCTTAAGTATGGTGGAGTCCCACCATCGAGAAATCTCTTGTTTCCGTGCTCGTTCCAGTTTGATGAATTTCTGTTTAAGGCCTTCTTGTTCAGAAATTTGACTCTTTTTGGAAACCTTCTCTTTTGAGTCAGTAAACATTTCTTGAAGCAATAAATTTCTTTCCTCATCAAGTGTCTCCATTTTTTTAGATAAAGAATGGATAATAGTCCTTGGTGAAATCTAAATGTGGTTATTTTAATCCTTAATCTGAAGAACTGAGTGCCGACCTCCACACAATTGGTACAATTGTAAAAGCGGTAGTAGTGTTTGATTGTGTCGCACTTCAGTAATCAGTACATCATCAGACAAGGTAATGTAACAAACTTTCTTATTTTTGTAACAACAGCATTTATAGTGATGGTGCCACTAGGGGTTACAAATGCACCCTACTACCTTGGGTGCATATACACCTGGGCCTCGTAAACGTGGCCCTGTGATACTATGAACAATACACGTACCCCGGCACTCATATGTAATATTCTTAAATAGTGAGAAAAACAGTATTATGCACAGAATTTCATTCTCATCTCATACTAATTCAACACAGAGAGGTTTTTATGCGAAAGTATAAATATTTTTAATTTCATCAAAAAAGTTTAGTATGTGATTCTGAAATCACATAGTATAAGATGAGAATGAAATTCTGTGCATAATACTGTTTTTCTCACTATTTAAGAATATTACATATGAGTGCCGGGGTACGTGTATTGTTCATAGTATCACAGGGCCACGTTTACGAGGCCCAGGTGTATATGCACCCAAGGTAGTAGGGTGCATTTGTAACCCCTAGTGGCACCATCACTATAAATGCTGTTGTTACAAAAATAAGAAAGTTTGTTACATTACCTTGTCTGATGATGTACTGATTACTGAAGTGCGACACAATCAAACACTACTACCGCTTTTACAATTGTACAATAGAAGTGTGGCACATTAGAAGATGGGGGGGGGGGGGCATCTGGGACCCGGACACAAAGGATCAGCGTGTGGGAAAGAGCTGCCCACTAGTGACTAAAGTGATATGAGCCCTGACATCTGCCAGGAGCTAAACAGTGTCAATAGTAGGGGTGGGCGGAATTTGCGGAATTAACCTTCGCAAATTATCGCGAGAATGTTTAAAATTATCGCAAACAAGCAGAAATATCGCGAAGATGCGGAAGTTTTTTTCCGGCATGTTCGCGAGATTTTCTGCATGGTTGCGGGTCGCCAACTTACCCATGTGGTTGCTTGCGGGCGCGGCCATCTTGTTTTGAGTTGTTCTCGCGGTGCATGATCGCGAGAAGAAAGACGTGATCGCGCGACGCATGACGTCACTGCGGGCGCGAACTGTCGCGAGACAGCGCAAATGGCTAAAAACAATACAACATCTCATGGAGAACGCGACCGGATCAAGAAAACTTGTCGGCGAACGCAGGGATTCAGGTAAGGCGATCGCGCGCGCGCGAGAATGTATCATTTTACAGCGCGAGCAAGAAACAAATTATCGCCAAGCTGCGGAAACCGGAATTTTTGACATTTTCGCGCTCTCCGCGGAACGCAAAAATGTCAAATTATCGCAATTTCCGCGAACGGAACGAAATTTTTGCCCAGGCCTAGTCAATAGCATTAAATACGGGCGGGTGTGTCCGCAGCGCTGAAAAAGCATGAATGAGCGGTCCCATAAGGGAACTCATTAATGCCCATCATTTTTTTTTTTAGTTTAGTGAAAGTTTATTTCTATTCATTGTTATCGATGTGCGCTATAGCAAGCAGGGGGAATGCTTTTCTGTTTTGTAAAATATTTACCAACAATCATTCAGGTTTAGTCAAAGGAAACGAAACCCCGCTTTCAAAACTTGAATTTGACTCCCCCCGTGGCTGGAAAGGAAAGTTCAATGTTCAGCGTATTCTGAGCGTGAGGTAAAGTAAACCATGCGTCAGTCAATGACGTGGGTAACACCCGCATTGCACCGGCACCTGCTTGGAGCTGTCCAGTGCTGAAAGCGCCCGCACTTGCCGCAGCACTAGATTCAGACAGGTAGGTAAAGCACTGCATTGATGTGGTGTATTTTTCGGGGATGTAGTGTAGCAGCTCCTTGTCTGGTCCATGGCAATCACCTCTTACATTGTTTGTGAAATAATGAGAATCATATTTTGTTGGCCTTCCGACTGGGTTCCCCTCCCCACGTGCCTTGGTTCTTTTGCTACAAAGCCTCACGTGCACCCCCAGGTGTGATCCGAACGTGTAAACAAACACCTTTTTGTGTAATGTCTCCATTTCTAATTTGGGATTTAGAGATTTTCCGCACCCGTCGTCACTTTGCTAAAGTATCTGAAGACTGAACCATGGAACTGTGTTTTTTAAATTCCCGTTTTTAATATTTTGGAGCCCTGGGGGTTTTTGTGGTTGCTTATACCCCAGTGTGACATTAAATAGCCCCAGTGCCAGCCCCTCCGGTAGTAATATCCTGTCCCAGTTCTCGGGTCCGGACAGGACCAGCCATTGAGGCCTCACCGCTGCCACAGGCCGCTACCCAGATGGCGGCTGCAGATTAACCCAGGGGAGGGTCGGATTCCCTGGAGCCGGAGGCCTCTGCTGTGACACGCTTCTATTGTACCCTCTGAAAGGGATGAATGGGCGTCAGTGTGGGAACCTCCGAGAGTCTCCGGCCCCAGAATCAGAATCACAGCCCTCCAGCAGACCAAGGGTCTAGAATACATGTGAGGGGCGGGTGGTGGGGGCGCGGGGGCTTGGAGCCGAGAGAGGATCAACCTCTGCCCCGCACCTCACCTGCCTCTTGCTGCAGGTGACTGCTGACAGAGCTCGAGAGGGTGGGGGATAGAGAGGTGGTTACCTGCAACACACACGGAGGGTGGGTGGGAGTAGAGCCAAGACTCCCCTCAGGATAGAGCTCTACATAAATGGTGTTAACCCCTTAGCTGCTGGACACCCCCAGTGCTGAGTCTTTTTTTGGCTATTTGGGGTAGTTCACTCTTAGGGCTCCATAACTTTTTTTTCCACATAAGGCATGCACACCAAATTTGCCCCATTTTTCCATCATCCTGGGGATTCTAAAGGTACTCAGGCTTTGGGGATTTCCATGGAGGGGACTGGGAAATTTGTCAAAATATGGCAAAATGTTGTTTCTTGGAGGGTGGGGGTGTGCTGCAGAGGAAAGAGTTTGTTTATTTTCCTGGAAATGGCATCAGCAAAAGGTTTATGGTGCAAAACTCACCACCCTCCCAGCTTTCAGGAACTGGCAGACTTGATTTAGAAAACCACATTTTTTAACGCAGTTTCAGCATTTTACTGGGCCCATTTTTCCTATTTTTGTGCTTTCCACCTCCTTCCGGTTTGTGGTGGAAATGAGTGTGAAACCCATGGTGGATCCTGGAAAGCCATATATTTCTGAAAACTAATCAAAATTGTTAATTCAACAAGTGGTCATTTGTGTGGATCCTACATGGTTTTCCTATAAAAACTAACAGCTAAAATTAAAAAATATTGAAATTGAGTTAAAAAAACAGAAATTTGTGCCTATGTTTTCATTTGTAACTTCTTCTTACTATGGCACATTTTCCAAAGCAATATACCATTGTGACCGCTCGACCCTTCTAGTCTTGGCGACATATAGGACTTGTAGGTTCTCCAAGAACCTGGGGTACTCAGAGGCAACAGCCGAGCTGCACCGTACAATGGTTTTACATTGTGGATCGACTATACAGCAATTCATATGGCAAAATTGTAACACATAGAAAAAGGTTCTGAAGAAAAACTCAATATTTCTCAAATGTACACCAGATGCTGAGTTTGGGAGGAGTGTTTGTTTACACATCTCTGAGTTTATTGACACCTATACTGGCATGTGTTTTAGAGGGCATTTGTAAAATGTCTTCTGTGATACACACTTGTCTACTTTTGAAAGGCACAAGCGCAGATATATTCAATTGGTAATAGAAAATGTTCTACTATGCAGTATTGCCACATGTCTCCTCATAAAAATGGTAGCACACTTGTGTGACTGGGCCTTGTGCCTGCAACACTAAACACCCCAAAATGTGATCTAGGCGACGTCCTGTTTCATCCAGCAGAATGCATGTTTTTTTTATAAGGTGGCTAGCTGTGGCTTTTCAGCCCCATCTCAGCAGGCACCTAAGGAAATGTGAGAAAGTCACCCTTTTTGCCATGATTACCCCCATTTTTGACTGCTACTGGTGGTAACTGACTCTGACTGCGCCTTGGGCTCTGCTAACTTGGCCCAGTGCTCGGATTAAAAAGGTATATGGTAATTAGGTATAATTGCAATTGGCACTTACTACCTACCTGTGAGTCTCTAGTGTATGATAGGGCATGTATATTTAGAGGCCCAGCAGATCTCCAGCACTCAAGTGTGCACTGCTGTGTAGCCTGCTGTCATTTTTAAAAGTCACGCCGGATTAAACCCAGACCATTTGACTGGGGTGAATGTTTGCATTGTTCAGCATTCCGTCCATTATCTGTTCTTTTTGCTTTTGTCAACCTAAGTGGTAAGGGTATGCCCAGACATGGGTCCAGTGCTAACTTCTCCACTTGATTCAAGCTAGCCTAGCTGATGATTGGTGATACCCTGAAACCAGTGTCAGGATGCTTGTTTCTTCTCCAGAGAGGACCTGGCTTGACAGTTCGGGCTGGACTGTTCCCATGAGGAGCAGGTTCAAGACTGATTTGCATAAGGCTGGGTCCAAACTGGGGCAAAACAATGATGGATTAAGCAAAGATCTGTTGACTGAGAGTGAATGTTTGCATTGTTCAGCATTCTGTCCATCATCTGTTCTTTTTGCTTTTTATTTTAATGTCAGCCCTTCTTTGCAAGCTGCTTTAAGCTGAAATTATATGAAAATTCAACTTTGGATTTAAAGGTACTACGAAAGTATAAAACAACATTATTTTGACATGTAAGTCACCCCTGAGGTCTACCCTAGGTGTCCCCAGGGTAGCGTGCCTTGTAAAAACAATCAGGGACATTTTAAAAGATGTTTTATATGCCCTGGTGAAGAAATAAACAACCAATTTCATTTTTCCCAATGTAGCCTTTTAGCTCCATAGGCTAACATGGGAATACTTTAATAAAGTGTAACTGATAGAAGGGAGGTAAAGCCTTATTTCAAGGATATAACATTTTGGTAAGGATAAATCGAACAACTTACCATGGTTTAATTTATCATAACTAGTACAGAAAAAAGGTTATGAAACTTTATTTTCTCTAAGCCAAAATCCAGCCTTATAGTAGCCTCTCCTGATTGGCCAACCCATAACAGGCTTAGCCAAACTGCTTTGACGAGGTCATAAGCGACCTGCAGAGGTTATCTGGTGGGGGAGGTCTGCAGGTGCACAGAACAGGCCAGGAAGTTGGTGGCAAGAATGCAATCCAGGCCTACCCCCTCACCCTGTACCCCCCAGCCAGATGGGGCCCTCAGGAATAGAATTGGCAGAATGTCTGGAAGGGGGAGTGTTAAGATAAATGAGCAACACCAGTAGGTTGGCTTAGCCATGTCTTCACTCCATGGTGACAAACTCTCCATTTTGAATTTGAAAGTGCAGTGCTTAGTGGGACAACAGTATACCACACTTTAGAAGAAGAGGTCATGCTTTTGGGTGCTGCCCTGCACCCCATTTGACAGGGGTGCCCCCTACTTGTTGCCCCCAAAACACTGGATAAATATGTGAAAGCTGCCTAGTAACTCAGAGCTACTGTCTGAAACTACAAGAAGAAGAAGGACTGCCCTGTTGGAACCCTGGAGTGCACTCCAAATGACTATACCTGCTGCACACCAAGGAACTACAGTTCTAAGGACTTTGCCTTGCTTCAAAAAGAGAAGGAGTGGACTCACTGTAAGCAGCAGGTTAAAAGAGCTTCACCTGCATCATCTTTAGCAAGGCAAGAGGAAGACAACTGAGCAACTTCAGCTGGATTTAAAGGATTTGGCCAGGTGCATGTTGGAAACTGTAGTCTCAACATCCAAGGAGCCACCCAGAGACTCTGGAACCTTGGATTAGTGTTTTTGACACGTTGAACACACAAGAGGAATTTCAGGAAGAAGTTCCTGAAATTTTGGAGCAACTTTTGGAAAAAACTCCATAAGTGACCAACCTTATGGCGAGAGTTAGCCGACTAGCTCGCACCGCGACTTGGCCTGAATTTAAGGTTCATCCTGCTGAAAGCTCCATAGCTCAAAACGTCAAGGAGTTGACTGGGGGCTCCCGTAGAATTAAGCCGGCAAAGATGCTGCGAATCCAGCCTAGAAAGACTCGATTGACTTCGAGAGAAAATCCTCCAGAAAAGTTTCTAAGTGCGAAAGTAACCTTTTAACAGAGTCCTCCTACTTAGTTTATCCAGCCAATGCTCCATCACAGTCAGCCTCAACCTAGGACTTTGTCCCGGTCAAGCGCGACCAGATGTCCCAATTTGGGGATATTGGTTCTTAACCCCTTCAGCGCTGGGCGAATTCCGCCGCGGTGCTGAAGGGTTCGTGCGCGGGCGGGCCCATGACGGAACGGTTCCGTCATGAGCACAGCTCAACCGTGGCTCATGACGGAACCGTTCCGTCATGAGCATGGAAGGGGTTAAGTACTGTAAAGTGTTTATTCTTTAAAAAATCATATCTCCGGTTCCCTGCATTGGCTTTTTGCCGGTTTGGTGTCATTTTAAATATACAAATATTTCCTATGTTTATAAATTAGTGTTGGATTTTTATTTTGTGTTGTGTCATATTTACTAATGTAATGATGTTTTTAAATGCTTTACACAACTGTCTCCTAAGTTAAGCCTGCCTGCTTGTCACCAGCACCCAGGGTTTTAGCAAGGGCCAGACTGGTGATACCGGGTGATTCTGCAGGAAGATGGAAGGTTGGGGACCTTTTCTTCCACAGGAGGCTGGTTTTGTTGCTTGGGAGCAATTTTTTGCAGCAAAACCGGCCCCAAGTATCAAAATCAGAAGCCCACGGGGACAGTCTGCACTAAGCCAATGGTACCAGTCTCTCCCTCCCGGCCACGTCCGCACATTGTTGCAGGCTGCATGCTCTACATGTGACAGAAGCAGTAGTGCGAGGCTGGTTGCACTCGGCCCTTCAGCTCACCTCCGGGAATGATCTGATTGGCTATCTAAGTAAGAAAAACACTCTGAAAGCCCTCTGTCTTCACCTACACCGGCCCACAGCCTCCGGGAACCATGGAGCAGGATTTCAAAAAGATAATAGCCCGGACAACTGCTTGAACCCGGTTTTATGAGGTGTGTGAAATGGACTTGTTGAACCCCATCTTCTTCTCCCTGTGTCTTACTTATTCACAACTTAGTTCGGGAATCTCCTTGCACGTTCAGAATGGGAGCTGTCGTGCTCGTGCTGCGTGAACTTGCGGGTGTAGGTTCTTAGAGCCATAGCATCCCAACTCCTTCTCAGCTGTAGCCCACATTTTAGTTTGTGCATGGTGGGCCCTGAGTAGTGAGATGCTTGTAAAAAATAAATAAACGGCTTGTGGTGCTCGTGCATCGACAACTGGGGCCCAACTGAAGCCATCGTCAATCCAGTAAAGTCCAAAGATGGCATAGAGAGCAACTCTACCACAGTCATCCCATTGGCAGCTCCCACAGGAGCTAAAACTGAAATATTAGCTGCTCAATCTTCATTTTGGACTTGTTTTCCTATTTATTTTCATAAAATGTTAACCTTTTCCTTGTGACCCTATAAAATGGCAATTATGTATAATGTTGCACACAAAAAACAATACGGCTGTATTTTAAATAGAGCATTAAAGCTTTAAGAAGTTGGCATCTTTGCACACCCACCAAAAGTAGTATCAGGTCTGGCACAGGACAGCGGATGAGCAAAAAAAACACCAAACACGATATGGTTCTGTGTAGCCATTCTCAAGTTATCACGCTACCGCGATAGACTTATAATGCGGCTAAGAGTGTATGGTATGGCTACACTACAAACAACCCAGCAATGATTTTACGAAGGTTGCAGAGAGGCCCTACTCATGTAGGGGTCCCCCCTCACACATACCTCAGCACCCTGCCTTGTAGGATTACCAAGGCCTGCTATAGGGGTGACCTATGAGAGTATATTTGTTGTAATGGGGTGGGATATAGGGTACCTATATCCCTGTAAGGGGTGCTAGCACCACCGTACCCAGACTACAGTAGTGGTCTGGTGGTGTCAGTTTGTATGGCTCTCCCAGGGTGGCACAATAAGTGCTGCAGCCCTGGTAGGCCTACTGAGGGACCCATGCCCTGGGTACCTAGGGTACCATCTACAAGGGACTGTCAGGGCATCCTCAGCATCCAATTAGTTTGTACCTAGGGTACTTCACATTAGTTTTAGGGAGAAAGCAGATAGGCTGGGGTCCTGGATAGCAAGATCCCAGCCAGACTAGTCAAAAACCACTCAAATACCAGGCAAAAAGTTGGGGGCAACCATTAGTCAGATTCCACCTTCCTACAGCACCTCACCAATGGGGGTGCCAGCACTTTGTATTCACACAGCTCTGATGATTCACCTCACCCACGGGGCTGCCAGCACTTTGTATTCACACACCTCTGATGATGCACCTCACCCACGGGGCTGCCAGCACTTTGTATTCACACAGCTCTGATGATGCAGCTCGGGCACGGGGCTGCTGGCACTGTGTATTCACACAGCACTGGTAATGCACTTCAGGCATGGGGCTGCCGGCACTTTGTATTCACTCAGCTGTGATAATGCACCTCGGGCATGGTTCTGCCAGCACTTTGTATTCACATAGCTCTTATGATGCACCTCAGGCATGGGGCTGCCAGCACTTTGTATTCTCACAGGTCTGATGATGCACCTCAGGCCCAGGCTGCCGGCGCTTCGTATTCACACAGCTCTGATGATGCACCTCGGGCATGGGGCTGCTGGCACTTTGTATTCACACAGCTCTGATGATGCACCTTGGGCACAGGGCTGCCTGCACTTTGTATTCACACAGCGCTGGTGATGCACCTCAGGCACGGGGCTGCCGGTACTTTGTATTCACACAGCTCTGATGATGCACCTCAGGCACGGGGCTGCCGGCACTTATTATTCACACAGCGCTGGTGATGCACCTCAGCCACTGGTCTGCTGACACTTTGTATTCACACAGCTCTGACGATGCACCTCACCCACGGTGCTACTGGCACTTTGTATTTACACATCTCTGATGATGCACCTAGGGCACAGGGATGCCAGCACTTTGTATTCACACAGCGCCGGTGATGCACCTCAGGCATGGGGCTGTCGGCACTTTGTATTCACACAGCTCTGACGATGCACCTCAGGCACAGGGCTGCCGGCACTTTCTATTCACGCAGCTCTGACGATGCTCCTCCCCCATGTGGCTGTCGGCAGTTTCCTTTCACTCAGCTCTGATGATGCACCTCACCCATGGGTTGCCGGCACTTTGTATTCACACAGCTCTGATGATGCACCTCAGGCACAGGGCTGCTGGCACTTTCTATTCACGCAGCTCTGACGATGCTCCTCCCCCATGTGGCTGTCGGCAGTTTCCTTTCACTCAGCTCTGATGATGCACCTCACCCATGGGTTGCCGGCACTTTGTATTCACACAGCTCTGATGATGCACCTAACCCCTTGGGCTGCCTGCACTTTGTACTCACACAGCTCTGGTAATGCATCTCGGGCATGGGGCTGCCGGCAGTTTCTGTTCATGCAGTTCTGGTGATGAAAATGAGTGATGGGCAGGCGTAAGCCAAGGCGACCATCTCCCAAGGGAATTGATACTTATGGGCAGTGTGATCAATTGTCACAGAAATAAACTCATTTTTTATTTGAACGCATGTAGGTTGAGTGGTTAGTTAATGACACATGACAATGGGACACTGTAATGAGGAAATGGTTACCTTTTCGATTGTACTATGTAATAAATACTTTTGTTAACTGATCCTAATAATTTTTTCATTGATGGTGGTTCTGCTTTATATTTTAACGTGAGTATTACCTGCAATAAACTCCTCTGAATTTGTGGATGTAAAATGTTGTTTTTGTGCCCCTATTCCTATATGGCTGCATCACTATATCGCTGGGCTCACTGCCTATGACAAACTCTTCATGGTCAGTATATAATGTGCCACCCACTCTTCTGGCAGCTCTGATCATCTTCACTGCCCCTCCTCCTCTGGTGCCAGAATGTAATGGTGTTTGAAAGCTGGGTTCAGAGTAGCACAGAAAGGAGCAGGTATGTGTGAGACCGCCCAGAGTTTGTGAAACACACTTTCTCTCTATCACATTATACACCTACAAGTCTAAGCCCGCCCTCTCTACCGCGTGAGTGAAGCCATATTTCACATTTTGTCATAGAGATCTATTTACGTGACATGGCTCCCTCTTTCATTCTAGTGCCTAGAAGCACGCCTGCACATGCCGTCAGGTGTAATGTCCCAGGCAGCTCTGCCCCTAACAGAAGGACAGATTTTAAATATTGACTACAGAGTGCTCTGTTTAGACCCCATGGTAATCTGGACGCCAGTGATTACTTTCTAAATCTTTAGTTTATTACTCTTGTTTATAATTCCGACAGAAATAACTCAATTGGCACACCTTTCGACAGTTCCTGTGTCAGCTGCAAAGTCACTGTTTCAGTTCGAATTGCGGTTAAGAGAAATGGCTGACAGTGTCCCCACCCCTTGCAGTCCACAAGGGAAACATATTTATTCAGTGCAAAATTCAGCCATCGAAAGGAAAACAGAGAACATTTCATTTTATTCAGATCTGCATCTTTATTTAATCATGTTCACCGGTCAATAGGTTGCAACAGTGAAGAATCATGTGACAGATACACAATGTCACAGAAATGTCACAGCTGAGACTAGAGGATAACACAAGACATTCTTGCATCCAAAAAAGTGAATGTCTTCATCACAAGACCTAAATCCTGGGTTTCATTCTGTAGCTGAATGAGTTCCCACTGATAATCACAGCCCTACAAACATTGTAGAAGACCCGGAAGTAGTACATACTCAGTCACTGAGATACAAATACATGGCAGGGAGTTCACTACATAGAATCTCTTTATAAAAGAGAAACACTGCATTGTGGAACTCACACAAATAGCGCCAAGACTGCTTCTAAAATGAAGACTTGGCACTGGTGAAAACTGTTACTCCCTTCCAATCAACAACAATGAATGTTACACTTTGGAGAATACATAATATGTGTGCACATCATCACATACACTTTGCAGGGATAATACACAAACCTCTCAAAGAAGAGAAACACACTTTACCTTCACAGAAGGCAGGGCTTTTAAATCATGAATTTCCATTTGAAAATACAAATATATCCTCACTGATAGTTAAAAGGCATTTAATGTGCCTCTTGTAGGATGTATAAAAATACATCACATTCAATTTTCAGAGACAATTCGGAATTTCTGAAAGTACAGAAACACTTTGTCTACACAGCACTTTATGATTCATTTTCAATAGAAAATACTAAATATCAAAATTGATACAAGGGAGGCCCGGAGCCCCTCATCACTCACTTCAGCCAATGAGTGATAATTACGTAATTTGTAACTTCATAGAAACTCAGAAGGTAAACACACACTGCACGTGCACAAGGCTCTAATCTGAACCCCTCATATTACAGCACATCTATTATTCTCACAGACTCATTCATCTGCAGAATCACACAGTGCACTATATCCATCCTTTCAGGATATTAACATATTTGTACGTCAATCAACTTCTTAAAATGAAGTAAAATTGGAAAATTCCAGAGCGCCGCTAGAACTCAGGAATGAAAATAACGTATTCCAAAATATGCATCAAAATTCACAAAAGTAGGTCCTATTGGAGGCAAGAACTCTACATGACGTATGAATTTCTTGTAAAGAGACAGTTTAAAACATTCTGAAACTGAAGGCACATCCTATTAATTGCTTTAGTTCATTCTCTTCCTTAATGTATTATATTATAGATGCTTACACCTAGATCCAGTGCTCAACAAATCTATGTTCATACAATATATACTGTGAAATCAACACAGTATTCGTCCAGCGCTTACCCTAAACGGATATAAAATTCACACTGTCCATCCTCTAAGGATGTAATAGCTGCACTGCCCATCCTGTGGGGATATACAATTCATACACTGCCCATCCTACAGGGATATGATATTTCACACTGTCCATCGTGTGTGTGGATTAAACATTAATACACTGTTCATCCTACATGGATATAATATTCACACTGTCCATCGTGTGTGTGAATTAAACATTCATACACTGTCCATCCTACATGGAGATAATATTCACACTGTCCATCGTGTGTGTGGATTAAACATTCAAGCACTGTCCATCCTAAATGGATATAATTTTACTCATTGTCCATCCTGTAAGGATGTAATCGATCCACTGCCCACCCTGCTGTGTGGATATAATACTCACACGCTGTTTTATGAGGAAATAGCATTCTCACACTCTTCATCCTATGAGGATACAATAGTCACACATTGGCCATAACATGAAGATATCACATTCACACACTGTCCCTCCTGCAAGGGTATAATATACAGACTGTCTATCCTATGAGGATGTAATATTCACACTGTCCCTTCTATGGGGATGAATGTTAACTCACTGTCGATCCTGTGAGCATATAATATTCGCTTTGTCCATCATGTGAGGATATACAGTCACGTACTGTCCTCCTCAGCAGGATATAATATTCACATACTGTTCATCCTATGAGGATATACAGTCACTCTTCACTCGTTGAAGTGCAGTAAACTCCTCCCACACAGCAGGGCGCGCTCCAGACACGAGAATGAATATTCTCCCTCAGAGGGGACCGAGGCCTCGAAAGAAGTCCGAAGAAAAGTCCAGACCGCGCTCCCCGCATTACCAGGGTCTCCACGGGGCTCTGGGGCTGTCCTGGGCGGGCTCTTTAGAGCTGCTGGGACAGGACGGAGGCCGAGAAGGGCACACCGCCTCTGCTGCAGCCGCAGGTCTATGGAGGGCCCGCAGCAGCTTCGTCCGGGTCTCTGTGGGGGCTCCGTGGAGGGAGAGGAAGTGCAGAGAGTCCTGGAGGCACCTGGAGTAACCTTCACTGGAGGCCGCGGCTGCAGGGAGAGACGAGGGGTTAATATCTGTACATTTACACACCAGGGAGTAAACACACATAAAACATCCAGTTACAGCTCTCTAGAATGCTTTCCTCTGGTTGCTACAATTAGTTTACAGGTAGTTCTGATACTCTTAAAACACGGGTTTAAGTTAAATGGCGCTGGAAATTGACATATTTAAGTCATAATAGGCTTGCCCCGAGTACCATCTCGATGCGACTATTACCAGTTACGTCTCTGCACTATGTAACCCCCTGTCAGTCACCCCCACACGCAGACAAACACAAAACTGCAGAGAACACCCACTAAAGTTTTAACCCTTCAAAGTACTGCCTCTCACCTGGTGCCGGTGTCTGCACGCGCCGGGCCAGGTACGTCACGGCCATTTCCAGGATATCCGCTTTCTCTGCTTTGAGCGGAAGTTCATGTTCCTCAAACTCTCTCTGCAGTAACATCTTCAGCTGCTCGATGCTGCTGTTGATGCGATCTCTCCTCAGCTTCTCCACCGCTGGCTTCCTCAGCTGCAGAGACAAAATATGGATTTGTTATTGTATTGAAACAAACGTATAAAGGTGTCTAAAGTCGATAAAAGGTAATAGCAACACTTATAGTTACTTCAGTGTGATAAACAGCTCAATTAAATAATGTTAATTTAGAACTAGGGTGATATTAAAAGATCAATAAATACAGCCACTGTTGATAAAATATATTGGAAGTTCATTTTAAACGTGTACTTTTTGTATATACGAAAAACCTAAATATGCTTTTTAAATATTAATGTCCAGACTCTTACCTTTCTAATGTCTCTCTCCTCGCGCTCCTCTTCATATTTCCTCTCGGTGCTGAAAGACGCCATCTTGCCCGGTGTGGGTGAAGAGCGGGGTCTCTGCAGTGAACCCACAGTGAGCTGTATCTGAAGAGCTCGCTCCCTCCTGCCCTATTTATCCCCCTCCGCCTGCAGGGAAATGTGTGGGTCTGGGGCTGGAGAGAGGTTCCCACACTCAGTAGCCAATCAGAGAGCAGCAGGGAGTAGGTACAATAGAAGTGTGGCACAATACAAGATGGGAGGGGGGGGGGGGCATCTGGGACCCGGACACAAAGGATCAGCGTGTGGGAAAGAGCTGCCCACTAGTGACTAAAGTGATATGAGTCCTGACATCTGCCAGGAGCTAAGCAGTGTCAATAGCATTACATACGGGCGGGTGTGTAGAAAAAGCACGAATGAGCGGGCCCATAAGGGAACTCATTAATGCCCATCATTTTTTTTTTTAGTTTAGTGAAAGTTTATTTCTATTCAATGTTATCGATGTGCACTATAGCAAGCAGAGGGAATGCTTTTCTGTTTTTTAAAATATTTTCCAACAATCATTAGGTTTAGTCAAAGGAAACGAAACCCCGCTTTCAAAACTTGAATTTGACTCCCCCGGTGGCTGGAAAGGAAAGTTCAATGTTCAGCGTATTCTGAGCGTGAGGTAAAGTAAACCATGCGTCAGCCAATGACGTGGGTAACACCCGCATTGCACCGGCACCTGCTTGGAGCTGTCCAGTGCTGAAAGCGCCCTCACTTGCCGCAGCACTAGATTCAGACAGGCAGGTAAAGCACTGCACTGATGTGGTGTATTTTTCGGGGATGTAGTGTAGCAGCTCCTTGTCTGGTCCATGGCAGTCACCTCTTACATTGTTTGTGAAATAATGAGATTCATATTTTGTTGGTCTTCCGACTGGGTTCCCCTCCCCACGTGCCTTGGTTATTTTGCTACAAAGCCTCACGTGCACCCCCAGGTGTGATCCACACGTGTAAACAAACCCCTTTTTTGTGTAATGTCTCCATTTCTAATTTGGGATTGAGAGATTTTCCGCACCAGTCGTCACTTTGCTAAAGTATCTGAAGACTGAACCATGGAACTGTGTTTTTTAAATTCCTGTTTTTTAAATTTTGGAGCCCTGGGGGTTTTTGTGGTTGCTTATACCCCAGTGTGACATTAAATAGCCCCAGTGCCAGCCCCTCCGGTAGTAATATCCTGTCCCAGTTCTCGGGTCCGGACAGGACCAGCCATTGAGGCCTCACCGCTGCCCCAGGCTGCTCCTCAGATGGCGGCTGCAGATTAACCCAGGGGAGGGTCGGATTCCCTGGAGCCGGAGGCCTCTGCTGTGACACGCTTCTATTGTACCCTCTGAAAGGGATGAATGGGCGTCAGTGTGGGAACCTCCGAGAGTCTCCGGCCCCAGAATCAGAATCACAGCCCTCCAGCAGACCAAGGGTCTAGAATACATGTGAGGGGCGGGTGGTGGGGGCGCGGGGGCTTGGAGCCGAGAGAGGATCAACCTCTGCCCCACACCTCACCTGCCTCTTGCTGCAGGTGACTGCTGACAGAGCTCGAGAGGATGGGGGATAGAGAGGTGGTTACCTGCAACACACACGGAGGGTGGGTGGGAGTAGAGCCAAGACTCCCCTCAGGATAGAGCTCTACATAAATGTTGTTAACCCCTTAGCTGCTGGACACCCCCAGTGCTGAGTCTTTGTTTGTCTATTTGGGGTAGTTCACTCTTAGGGCTCCATAACTTTTTTTTCCACATAAGGCATGCACACCAAATTTGCCCCATTTTCCCATCATCCTGGGGATTCTAAAGGTACTCAGGCTTTGGGGATTTCCATGGAGGGGACTGAGAAATTTGTCAAAATATGGCAAAATGTTGTTTCTTGGAGGGTGGCGGAGTGCTGCAGAGGAAAGAGTTTGTTTATTTTCCTACAAATGGCATCAGCAAAAGGTTTATGGTGTAAAAATCACCACCCTCCCAGCTTTCAGTAACAGGCAGACATGATTTAGAAAACCACATTTTGTAACGCAGTTTCAGCATTTTGCTGGGTGATAGCCCATTTTTCCTATTTTTGTGCTTTCCACCTCCTTCCGGTTTGTGGTGGAAATGAGCGTGAAACCCATGGTGGATCCTGGAAAGCCATATAATTCTGAAAACTAGTCAAAATTGTTAATTCAACAAGTGGTCTTTTGTGAGGATCCTTCATGGGTTTCCTATAAAAAGTAACAGGTAGAATAAAAAAATATTGAAATTGAGTTAAAAAACCTGAAATTTGTGCCTATGTTTTCCTTTGTAACTTCTTACTATGGCACATTTTCCAAAGCAATATAGCATTGTGACCGCTAGACCCTTCTAGTCTTGGGGACATATAGGAATTGTAGGTTCTCCAAGAACCTGGGGTACTCAGAGGCAACAGTCGAGCTGCACTGTACAATGGTTTTTCATTATGGATCGACTTTACAGCAATTCATATGGCAAAATTGTAACACATAGAAAAAGGTTCTGAAGAAAAACTCAATATTTCTCAAATGTACACCAGATGCTGAGTTTAGGAGGAGTGTTTGTTTGCACATCTCTGAGTTTATTGACACCTATACTGGCATGTGTTTTAGAGGGCATTGGTAAAATGTCTTCTGTGATACACACTTGTCTACTTTTGAAAGGCACAAGCATAGAGATATTCAATTGGTAATAGAAAATGTTCTACTATGCAGTATTGCCACATGTCTCCTCATAAAAATGGTAGCACACTTGTGTGACTGGGCCTTGTTCCTGCAACACTAAACCCCCCAAAATGTGATCTAGGTGACGTCCTGTTTCATCCAGCAGAATGCATGTTTTTTTATAAGGTGGCTAGCTGTGGCTTTTCAGCCCCATCTCAGCAGGCACCTAAGGAAATGTGAGAAAGTCACCCTTTTTGCCATGATTACCCCCATATTTGACTGCTACTGGTGGTAAGTGACTCTGACTGCGCTTTGGGCTCTGCTAACCTGGCCCAGTGCTCAGATTAAAAAGGTATATGGTAATTAGTTATAATTACAATTGGCACTTACTACCTACCTGTGAGTCTCTAGTGTATGATAGGGCATGTATATTTAGAGGCCCAGCAGATCTCCAGCACTCAAGTGTGCACTGCTGTGTAGCCTGCTGTCATTTTTAAAAGTCACGCCGGAATAAACCCAGACCATTTGACTGGGGGTGAATGTTTGCATTGTTCAGCATTCCGTCCATTATCTGTTCTTTTTGCTTTTGTCAACCTAAGTGGTAAGGGTATGCCCAGACATGGGTCCAGTGCTAACTTCTCCACTTGATTCATGCTAGCCTAGCTGATGATTGATGATACCCTGAAACCGGTGTCAGGATGCTTGTTTCTTCTCCAGAGAGGACCTGGCTTGGCAGTTCGGGCTGGACTGTTCCCATGAGGAGCAGGTTCAAGACTGATTTGCATAAGGCTGGGTCCAAACTGGGGCAAAACAATGATGGATCTGTTGACTGAGAGTGAATGTTTGCATTGTTCAGCATTCTGTCCATCATCTGTTCTTTTTGCTTTTTACTTTTAAAAGTCAGGCCTTCTTTGCAAGCTGCTTTAAGCTGAAATTATATGAAAATTCAACTTTGGATTTAAAGGTACTACCAAAGTATAAAACAACATTATTTTGACATGTAAGTCACCCCTGAGGTCTACCCTAGGTGTCCCCAGGGTAGCGCGCCTTGTAAAAACAATCAGGGACATTTTAAAATATGTTTTATATGCCGTGGTGAAGAAATAAACAACCAATTTCATTTTTCCCAATGTAGCCTTTTAGCTCCATAGGCTAACATGGGAATACTTTAATAAAGTGTAACTGATAGAAGGGAGGTAAAGCCATATTTCAAGGACATAACATTTTGGTAATGATAAATCCAACAACTTACCATGGTTTAATTTATCATAACTAGTACAGAAAAGAGGTTATGAAACTTTATATTCTCTAAGCCAAAATCCAGCTTTATAGAAGCCTCTCCTGATTGGCCAACCACTAACAGGCTTAGCCAAACTGCTTTGATGAGGTCATAAGCGACCTGCATAGAGACAGAGGTTATCTGGTGGGGGAGATCTGCAGGTGCACAGAACAGGTCAGAAAGTGGGCTGACTAGTCAAACTGATCTTCAAAGAGAGTAGGGCATTAAGAATGCAAGCCAGGCCTACCCCCTCATCCTGTACCCCCCAGCCAGATGGGGCTCTCAGGAATAGAATTGTCAGAAGGTCTGGAAGGGGGAGTGTTAAGATAACTGAGCCACACCAGTAGGTTGGCTTAGCCATGTCTTCACTCCATGGTGAAAAACGCTCCATTTTGAATTTGAAAGTGCAGTGCTTAGTGGGACAACAATATACCACACTTTAGAGGAAGAGGTCATGCCTTTGGGTGGTGCCCTGCACCCCATTTGACAGGGGTACTCCCTACTTGTTGCCCCAAAAACACTGGATAAATATGTGAAAGCTGCCTAGTAACTCAGAGCTACTGTCTGAAACTACAAGAAGAAGAAGGACTGCCCTGTTGGAACCCTGGCCTGCACTAAGAGGACTGCACTCCAAATGACTATACCGGCTGCACACCAAGGAACTACAGTTCTAAGGACTTTGCCTTGCTTCAAAAAGAGAAGGAGTGGACTCACTGTAAGCAGCAGGTTAAAAGAGCTTCACCTGCATCATCTTTAGCAAGGCAAGATAACGCCAACTGAGCAACTTCAGCTGGATTTAAAGTATTTGGCCAGGTGCATGTTGGAAACTGTAGTTTCAACTCCCAAGGAGCCACCCAGAGACTCTGGAACCTTGGATTAGTGTTTTTGACACTGTTGTCTTTTTCCCCTTGATCGTTCGTTACCCCCTTCCCTCTTCCTATCCTTAAGTCACTCCCCGGCAGTCACTGGGTTACTGTTGCACTTTTCTTTTTATTTCTTTGGTACAACAAAGTTGGCAATAAGTCACAATAAAGGGTAACAACACAGGTGTGGGGTCCTCCAGGTCCGACTTCTCATCTCCCTTGCTCGTTTCCCGGCTCCGTTCGGGGAATAGGTGAGCGTGGACCCAAAAGAAAAGAAACAGAACAAACTGGTTTTAGACTTCTACCAGACTGCAACAGCGTAAAAAGGGGAGGGCAAGTGTACCGTCACCAGTCCCTAGTGAATGTGCCTAACTTGGAGGAAAACAATTGGTGACTTCAGTGACGTCCCTTAAAACGAGCCCACAGCCCCTGAACAAGCCCCGGCTGGATAATAGGTACTCGCCTCGAGCCCCGACCCTCCGGGGCCAAGGTGTTGGGAGACCAAGCCTCCGTCCCGTCAGGGAGTGCAGTGGTCCCGGGCGCAGTGCTCCTGGAGCTGTGTTCCCTCGCTGGGTTTCCGGCGGTGGTTCCTGGATCGGCTCCTCCGACTTCAAGCTCCTCCGCTCCTCCCGCCGTTCTCCAGAGGGTTGTACTCTCCTGGTCGTCCTGTTCGGCTTCCTCCGCGTCTTTCCCTGCCTCCGACTCTCCTGCCACCCCGTTCACCGGACGTCCGTCGCTTTTAACAGGCTTGCTCACCCCATCCTGGTTAGACGCTAGAGCGCCACCTTCATTTCCTGGTCGCTCTTCGGCGGCGGCCATCTTGGAATGGTCGGACCCGTTTTCGAAGGAGACATCATCACAGACACGTTGAACCCACAAGAGGAATTTCAGGAAGAAGTTCCTGAAATTTTGGAGCAACTTTTGGAAAAAACTCCATAAGTGACCGACCTTATGGCGAGAGTTAGCCGACTAGCTCGCACCGCGACTTGGCCTGAATTTAAGGTTCATCCTGCTGAAAGCTCCATAGCTCAAAACGTCAAGGAGTTGACTGGGGGCTCCCGTAGAATTAAGCCGGCAAAGATGCTGCAAATCCAGCCTAGAGAGACTGGATCTACGTCGAGAGAAAATCCTCCAGAAAAGTTTCTAAGTGCGAAAGTAACCTTTTAACAGAGTCCTCCTACTTAGTTTATCCAGCCAATGCTCCATCACAGTCAGCCTAAACCTAGGACTTTGTCCTGGTCAAGCGCGACCAGATGTCCCAATTTGGGGATATTGGTTCTTAAGTACTGTAAAGTGTTTATTCTTTAAAAAATCATATCTCTGGTTCCCTGCATTGGCTTTTTGTCGGTTTGGTGTCATTTTAAATATACAAATTTTTCCTATGTTTATAAATTAGTGTTGGATTTTTATTTTGTGTTGTGTCATATTTACTAATGTAATGATGTTTTTAAATGCTTTACACAACTGTCTCCTAAGTTAAGCCTGCCTGCTTGTCACCAGCACCCAGGGTTTTAGCAAGGGCCAGACTGGTGATACCGGGTGATTCCGCAGGAAGCTGGAAGGTTGGGGACCTTTTCTTCCACAGGAGGCTGGTTTTGTTGCTTGGGAGCAATTTTTTGGAGCAAAACCGGCCCCAAGTATCAAAATCAGAAGCCCACGGTGACAGTCTGCACTAAGCCAATGGTACCTGACTCTCCCTCCCGGCCACGCCCGCACATTGTTGCAGGCTGCACGCTTTACATGTGACAGAAGCAGTAGTGCGAGGCTGGTTGCACTCGGCCCTTCAGCTCACCTCCGGGAATGATCTGATTGGCTATCTAAGCAAGAAAAACACTCTGAAAGCCCTCCGTCTCCTCCTACACCGACCCACAGCCTCCAGGAACCATGGAGCAGGATTTCAAAAAGATAATAGCCCGGACAACTGCTTGAACCCGGTTTTATGAGGTGTGTGAAATGGACTTGTTGAACCCCATCTTCTTCTCCCTGTGTCCTACTTATTCACAACTTAGTTTGGGAATCTCCTTGCACATTCAGAATGGGAGCAGTCATGCTCGTGCTGTGTGAACTTCAGGGTGTAGGTTCTTAGAGCCATAGCATCCCAACTCCTTCTCAGCTGTAGCCTACATTTTAGTTTGTGCATGGTGGGCCCTGAGTAGTGAGATGCTTGTAAAAAATAAATAAACAGCTTGTGGTGCTCGTGCATCGACAACTGGGGCCCAGCTGAAGCCATCGTCAAGCCAGTAAAGTCCACAGATGGCATAGAGAGCAACTCTACCACAGTCATCCCATTGGCAGCTCCCACAGGAGCTAAAACTGAAATATTAGGCGCTCAACCTTCATTTTGGTCTTGTTTTCCTATTTATTTTCATAAAATGTTAACCTTTTCCTTGTGTCCCTATAAAATGGCAATTATGTATAATGTTGCAAACAAAAAACAATACGGCTGTATTTTAACCCCTTCTGTGCCCATGACGAGACAGTCTCGTCATGGAGCGCGGTTGCGCTGTGCCCATGACGAGACTATCTCGTCATGGACCCCGCCCGCTAATGAAAGGGCCGGCACAGGAGGGGGAAAGGGCGGGGCACTCAAGGGGTTAAATAGAACATTAAATATTTAAAAAGTTGGCATATTGGCACACCCACCAAAAGTAGTATCAGGTCTGGCACAGGACAGCGGATGAGTAAAAACAAAAAAAAGGTGTTATCTCTGGGGCATTGTAGGATTTTGCCTAATATGTTTGTTAAGCCTGTATTTATGTGTGTGCATAGGTGGGCGAGGGGAAGCAGAGAAAATCCCAGTTCATTCAATTCACCGCCTACCCGGGACTTGGTGTGTATATGAGCTGGTGCAGACCCCGACTGCAGGTCAAAATGAATACTTCTCTTGTGCCATCTCTCTAACAAGCAGTATCCTCCAACAAGTGAGCCCTCCACTTCAGTTATTCACACTAGCCTGTGCCTTTTGTTTCCTGTTGTGCATGTGCTAGTCTGCTCGTATTCACACTCAGCTGTGACCCCTTCCATCATTGATCATAGCTGCCAGGGGCCATGGCAATTTGTGACATTATAACTTCATAAGCTGATTTGGATTGGAAATTCTATATTTAAGCAATGTAAGTAGGAGATTAAAAGTCGTTGCCTGAAAAATGCTGTTTTCTGAAAAACCCGGATTGACTAAAGTGTCTTCGTTCAACTGCATAAAAACCTTAAACGTTACTACAATTATATATGTAATGAAAAATGTGTTGTAAAATGCACTGTTTTGGTCTGTCTTTCTCCAAACGTTTCTTGGGGGGAGAACTCCCCTAAACGACCCTTAGCAGTGGTCAGGCTCGCTTGCTATGCACTGTATGGGAGCTCGTCTGACTGAATTTGCCAGGGCTGCTTTGGGTTCCCAGTCCGGCCCTGCTTATATTGAGTTGGTGGCCTTATTGCTAGTGGTAGGTGCATTCTTACCACTACTAATAATCAAGCTTCCAACAAGAATCCTACCAAACCAGCACATCTTTGAAAACTAGACACCTGGGGGAGTCCAGGGTGGGGTGACTTGCATGGCTTTCACTAGGTTTTGTTCCACAGAATCCCATGCAAAGCTCAAACTTTGCCCACAAAAAACACATTCCCTTGTATTTCTGTGAGGAAAAGTCCTGGAATCAGCAGGTAGCCACAAATGTCCTACCACCCAGCATTCCCTGAAGTCTCCAGATGAAAATGGCGCCTCATGTGTGTGGGTAGGCCGAGTCCCCGTGAAACAAAAGGAACTTGCAACTTAGAGGCATCACATTTTCCCCCTGAAAACAATGTGTTTTTTTTTGCAATGTGGGTAGCTGTGGATTTTGGGCCCCAGCTTAACCGACACCTAGAGAAACCCACAAAAACTAGCACATGTTTGAAAACTAGACATCCAGGGGATTCCAGGGTGAGGTGACTTGCATGGCTCTCATCTGGTTTTTTTTAACCCAGAATCCCCTGCAAAGCTCACACCTTGTCTAAAAAACACATTTCCTTCTATTTAAATCTGTGAGGAAAAGTCCTGGAACCTGCAAGCAGCCGCAAATTTACTACCACCCAGGTTTTTCCCAAGTCTCTTAAAAACATGATGCCTTACATGTTTCGGTAGGCCAAGTGCCCGTGACATGAAAGGGTGTCAATGCAGTGTAGACACATCACATTTTTCCATTGAAAAATGATGAGCTTTTTGCAATGTGGGTAGCTGGGGATTTTGGACCTTAGCTCCTCCGGCACCTGGGGAAACGTACAAAACCAGCACATTTTTGTAAACTAGACCCCCAGGGGAGTCCTCGGTGGGGTGACTTGAGTGGCTCTCGCCAGGTATTTTACCCAGAATACCCTGCAAAGCTCAAACTTTGCCTAAAAAAACATATTTTCCTTCCATTTCTGTGAGTAAAAGTCCTGGAATCTACAGGGTGCCAAAACATTCCTACCACCCAGCATTCCCCCAAGTCTCCTTAGAAAAATGGTGCCTCACTTGTGTGAGTGGGCCAAGTGGCCAAAACAGGGAAGGGCCCAAAACGTATTGTGGAGACAACAAAATTATCTATCACAAAACAACCTGGTTATGCAAGGGGTGCTCATGTGTTTTTGGTCCCAGGCTCGGCAGCCATCTATGGAAACATATGAAACCCAGACATTTCTGAAAACTAGACACCCATGGGAGTCAAGGTAGGTGGGAAATATCTACACATATATCACCAACGTACATTTATATGGAGTTACATACAAAAAATCTATACAAACGTACCTTTCAATATTTTGTCTCTTGATATTCTGATCACAATGTTGTGACCCGTCAATATTCTGGCTTTGCTATTCTCATACCAAGACAATTCTGTTTTTACATACTTTAAAATCATGCATGAAAACCGCAAACTTGAAAGTATACCCGTGAAGAAGCACCGAAGTCTCAAATCATTGCTGTGTGTGAGTCATCTGCATTTTGAAGGAGACATCTGCAGGAACTAGGAAGTTTGAAGATATCACCAGTAACCAGCTTCAGTGATCTCCAGATGGAGGCAGTGAATCTCTCCAGCTATCCCAGGACAGTGCAGATTGGCCTGGCAGAATACCTCAACTTGTGTGCCCCAGGGGTAGTAACTAACTCTGCTCTTAAATGCCTGCTCAGAAATATAGGGGAGTTGTAATGACTGAGGACAGAAAGGGTACTTTGCAGCTGCAGGATTTAAAAACAACATTGATTCTTTAGTGGATTTGACACTTAGGGCCCTATTATGATGTCGGTCGGAAAGGCTCCGACAACATAGGTTTCACTATTGACCACTGTATTACAATGACGGCGGTCTGAAGTGAAACCAGCCGGTCATTCCGGCAAGCTTCCGACAGGCTCAAGGAGCCCGTCGGCCTGTCGTAACTGGCATGTAATCCCTTCAAGACGGTGTTTCCGCAGTCGGGTTTGTGATGTCAGTTTCCCACAGGCTTTCCATGTTGAGCTTTCCAACATTAAAAGCCTGTCAGAAAGTGATTTTGGGGTCCCCTAGCAAGGCCCCCTTCTCCCTGCAGCCACTGGAAGGGGTGCAAGGGGGCACCTATGGTATCCCCCTGTTAATCCCTGCACTGCGTGGCAGGCCCCGTGAGGTGCCTGCCAAGCGGTGCAGGGATTAACAGAAACTCCCATTTCTCTATGGGAGCTTGTGCTGCAGATGGTTTACAGCCGCAGTACAAGCTCCCATAGAGAAATAGGATTATGTGACCGCACCATGTGTGGTCGTATTGTAATAGCAGTGACTGGACCGCTGACTGGAGGTAGGTTGGTCCCGAGTCCGCAACGGTGTCGGGCGGACGTGAGTCTGACGGATATCTAACGAGGCCCATAATGTGCTGCAGGATTCAGAACTAAATTAAAAGCATGATTATTTTTATTATAACATATTCTATGAACAAGCATGATTTTTGTTGGAGGGACTTTTTATTTAAGAGCATTGCCCATCAGTCACACATTATATGTGTTTGAATCTTGAAGGAACATTTGCATCCTTTGCATGCAAGAACACCATTTGTTGCAAAGTTATTTCAACGCACAACCTCTTTTGCCTTTTCTTTAGTCCTGGTGGCTGTAGCGCCTTCATCTCATATGAGACCAGCTCAACGTGGAGTGCTACAACTACTATTTTCTTGTGATTTAGAATAGTGCAGTTTCCGGGGTTAATATTGCCATCTGATTGTCACTCACTTATTCAATCCCAGGCAAATGGAAAATTCATTAGGAATAAAACCTGAGACTGGCCACTCACAGATCCTAAAATCAGGTGCCTCAACCCACTAATCTCAATTTTCTGATACTTGTACATGTGTGGCCTCAGATGAGCATACGTTGCAACATTACTGAAAATATTCCTTTGGGTAACAGTCCAACAGGGGGATCTTTCTGAGGATTGAATGAAAAATACTTCGTGGACTAACTGTCATTTTGCAGAAGGCATTTTCAGAAAATCTTGCACAGAAAGAGCCAATGCCTTTAAATAACCTGGATAAAACTGATTCTTAAGTGTTTTGTATTGAAATATATGAAAACTGCTTTTTTAGTGGTCAAATCACTCATTGCCCTTTTTAAAGATCTTTTTTCAGAAGAATATAAACATTTTCAAATCCACTACAATATGTGTATCGTTATCTATAAGATTTGACCAATTTGTTTCAAAATGTGCAGTTTAGCACTTTATTTTCTTGAATTCATTCTTATGATGGCTCTGACCCATCGTGAAGTGTTAGCCTGGCCCCCAAGAGTTGACATGCTACCCCCCCCCCCCCCAAATTTGGGTCTAATTGTGTCCCTGAAGCCCAATTATTATTAGCTCTTCTGATGAGGCTCCCGAGTCCCAACTCTGCCTCCGTTCCATCTCCACAGCAGCCCTGCGGGTGCCCGGTCAGTGTGCTGCAGCAGTGTACTCAATTACACCAGCTCTGATGATGCTCCTCAGTCACTGGGCTGCCAGAACTGTAGATTCACACCAGCTGATGATGCCCCTCAGTCACTGGGCTGACAGAACTGTAGATTCACACCAGCTGATGATGCTCCTCAGTCACTGGGCTGACAGAACTGCAGATTCACACCAGCTGATGATGTTCCTCAGTCACTTGGCTGGCAGCACTCTAGATTCACACCAGCTGATGATGTTCCTCAGTCACTTGGCTGGCAGCACTCTAGATTCACACCAGCTGATGATGTTCCTCAGTCACTTGGCTGGCAGCACTCTAGATTCACACCAGCTGATGATGTTCCTCAGTCACTTGGCTGGCAGCACTCTAGATTCACACCAGCTGATGATGCTCCTCAGTCACAGGCCGGGTATAAGTCTACTTTCAAAACCTCATTATAGTGCTGCTAGCACTCTACATTTGCACAGCTCTGATGAAGTACCTGCAGCCCAGGGCCGCCAGCCATCTACCTTGACACAGCTCTTGTAATGCACCCCAAGCACAGGGCTGCCGGCACTTTGCATTCACACAGCTCTGATGATGCACATCGGGCAAGGGGCTACCTGCACTTTGTATTCACACAGCGCTGGTGATGCACCTCACCCACGGGGCTGCCGGCACTTTGTATTCACACAGCTCTGATGATGCACTTCAGGCATGGGGCTACCTGCCCTTTGTATTCACATATCTCTGGTGATGCACCTCACCCACGGGGCTGCCGGCACTTTGTATTCACACAGCTCTGATGATGCACCTCTCCCACGGGGGTGCCGGCACTTTACACACAGCTCTAATGATGCACCTCGGGCACGGGGCTGCCGGCACTTTGTATTCACACAGCGCTGGTGATGCTCCTCAGGCACGGGGCTGCTGACACTTTGTATTCACACAGCTCTGATAATGCACCTCACCCACGGGGCTGCCAGGGCTTTGTATTCACACAGCTCTGACGATGCACCTCACCCATGAGGCTGCTGGCACTTTGTATTCACACAGCTCTGATGATGCACCTCACCCACGGGGCTGCAGCAACTTTTGTATTCACACAGGTCTGATGATGCACCTCGGGCGCAGGGCTACCGGCACTTTGTATTCACACAGCGATGGTGATGCATCTCAGGCACGGGGCTGCCGGCACTTTGTATTCACACAGCTCTGACGATGCACCTCACCCACGGGGCTGCCGGCACATTGTATTCACACAGCTCTGATGATGCACCTCGGGCACGGGGCTGCCAACACTTTGTATTGTCACAGTTCTGGTGATGCACCTCAGGCACAGGGCTGCCGGCACTTTGTATTCACACAGCTCTGACGATGCACCTCACCCATGGGACTGTCTGCAGTTTCCTTTCTCTCAGCACTGATGATGCACCTCAGGCACAAGGCTGCCGGCACTTTGTATTCACATTGCTTTGATGATGCATCTCGGGCATGGGGCTGCCAGCACTTTGTATTCACACAGCTCTTATGAAGTACAGGCATCCCAGGGCCGCCAGCCATCTAACTTGACACAGCTCTCGTGATGCACCTCACCCACGGGGCTGCCGGCACTTTATATTCACACAACTCTGATGATGCACCTCACCCACGGGGCTGCTGGCACTTTGTAGTCACACAGCTCTGGTAATGCAACTCGGGCATGGGACTGCTGGCAGTTTCTGTTCACGCAGTTCTGGAGATGAATATGAGTGGTGGGCAGGGGTAAGCCAAGACGAACAGGAATGGTTGCCTGTAACCATCTGCCAGGGGAATTGATACCTAAGGGCATCGGATCACTTACCACAAAAGGAAACGTATTTTTTCTTTGAACGCATGTGGGTTGAGCGGTTAGTTAATGACACATGACAATGGGACACTTTATTGGGGAAATGATTACATTTTCGATTGTACTATGTAATAAATACTTTTGTTAACTGATCCTAATAATAATGTTTTCATTGATGGTGGTTCTGCTTTATATTTTAACGTGAGTATTACCTGCAATAAACTCCTCTGAATTTGTGGATGTAAAATGTTGTTTTTATGTCCCTATTCCTATATGGCTGCGTCACTATATCGCTGGGCCCACTGCCTTTGACAAACTCCTCTGTATGTCTTGTGCCACCCACTCTTCTGGCAGCTCTGATCATCCTCACTGCCCCTCCTCCTTTGGTGCCAGAATGTAATGGTGTTTGAAAGCTGGGTTCAGAGTAGCACGGAATGGAGCAGGTATGTGTGAGACCGCCCAGATTGTGTGAAACACACTTTCTCTCTATCACATTATACACCTACAAGTCTAAGCCCGCCCTCTCTACCGAGTGAGTGAAGCCATATTTCACATTTTGTCATAGAGATCTATTTACGTGACATGGCTCCCTCTTTCCTTCTAGTGCCTAGAAGCACGCCTGCACATGCCGTCAGGTGTAATGTTCCAGGCAGCTCTGCCCCTCACAGTAGTACAGATTTTAAATATTGACTACAGAGTGCTCTGTTTAGACCCCATGGTAATCTGGACGCCAGTGATTACTTTCTAAAACTTTAGTTTTTTATTCTTGTTTATAATTCCGACAGAAATAACACAATTGGCACACCTTTCGACAGTTCCTGTGCCAGCTGCAAAGTCACTGTTTCAGTTCGAATTGTGGTTAAGAGAAATGGCTGACAGTGTCCCCACCCCTTGCAGTCCACAAGGGAAACATATTTATTCAGAGCAAAAGTCAGCCACCGAAAGGAAAACAAAGAACATTTCATTTTATTCAGATCTGCATCTTTATTTAATCATGTTCACAGGTCAATAGGTTGCAACAGTGAAGAATCACGTGACAGATACACAATGTCACAGAAATGTCACAGCTGAGACTAGAGGATAACACAAGACAGTCTTACATCTAATAGAGGGAATGTCTTCATCACAAGACCTAAATCCTGGGTTTCATTCTGTAGCTGAATGAGTTCCCACTGATAATCACAGCCCTACAAACATTGTAGAAGACCCGGAAGTAGGACATACTCAGTCACTGAGATACAAATCCATGGCTGGGAGTTCACTACATAGAATCTCTTTATAAAAGAGAAACACTGCATTGTGTAACTCACACAAATAGCGCCAAGACTGCTTCTAAAATGAAGACTTGGCACTAGTGAAAACTGTTACTCCCTTTCATTCAACAACAATGAATGTTACACTTTGGAGAATACACAATATGTGTGCACATTGTCACATACACTTTGCAGGGATAATACACAAACCTCTCAAAGAAGAGAAACACACTTTACCTTCACAGAAGGCAGGGCTTTTAACTCATGAATGTCCAATTGAAAATACAGATATATCATCACTGATAGTTAAAAGGCATTTAATGTGCCTCTTGGGGAATGTATAAAATACATCACATTCAATTTTCAGAGACAATCCAGAATTTCTGAAAGTACAGAAACACTTTGTCTACACAGCACTTTATGACACATTTTCATTAGAAAATACTACATATCAAAATTGATACAAGGGAGGCCCGGAGCCCCTCATCACTCACTTCAGCCAATGAATGATAATTACGTAATTTGTAACTTCATAGAAACTCAGAAGGTAAACACACACTGCACGTGCACAAGGCTCTAATCAGAATCCCTCATATTACAGCACATCTATTATTCTCACAGGCACATTCATCTATACAATCACAGGTGCCTGATATCCATCCTTTCAGGATATTAACATATTTGTACGTCAATCAACTTCTTAAAATGAAGTAAAATTGGAAAATTCCAGAGCGCCGCTAGAACTCAGGAATGAAAATAACGTGTTCCAAAATATGCATCAAAATTCACAAAAGTAGGTCCTATTGTAGGCAAGAACTCTACATGACATATGAATTTCTTGTAAACAAACAGTTTAAAACATTCTGAAACTGAAGGCACATCCTATTAATTGCTTCAGTTAATTCTCTTCATTAATGTATTATATTATAGATGCTTACACCTAGATCCAGTGCTCAACAAATCTATGTTCATACAATATATACTGTGAAATCAACACAGTATTCGTCCAGCGCTTACCCTAAACGGATATAAAATTCACACTGTCCATCCTCTAAGGATGTAATAGCTGCACTGCCCCTCCTGTGCGGATATAAAATGCATACACTGCCCATCCTACAGGGATATAATATTCACACTGTCCATCGTGTGTGTGGATTATACATTAATACACTGTCCATCCTACATGGATATAATATTCACACTGTCCATCGAGGGTGTGGCATAAACATTCAAGCACTGTCCATCCTAAATGGATATAATTTTACTCATTGTCCATCCTGTAAGGATGTAATCGATCCACTGCCCACCCTGCTGTGTGGATATAATACTCACACGCTGTTTTATGAGGAAATAGCATTCTCACACTCTTCATCCTATGAGGATACAATAGTCACACATTGGCCATAACATAAAGATATCACATTCACACACTGTCCCTCCTGCAAGGGTATAATATACAGACTGTCTATCCTATGAGGATGTAATATTCACACTGTCCCTTCTGTGGGGATGAATGTTCACTCAATGTCCATCCTGTGAGCATATAATATTCGCTTTGTCCATCATGTGAGGATATACAGTCACGTACTGTCCTCCTCAGCAGGATATAATATTCACATACTGTTCATCCTATGAGGATATACAGTCACTCTTCACTCCGCTCCTTGAAGTGCAGTAAACTCCCCCTGCACAGCGGGGGGCGGTGCTCCAGACACGAGAATGAATATTCTCCCTCAGAGGGGACCGAGGCCTCGAAAGAAGTCCGAAGAAAAGTCCAGGCCGCGGCCCCCGCATTACCAGGGTCTCCACGGGGCTCTGGGGCTGTCCTGTGCGGGCTCTTTAGTGCTGCTGGGACCGGACGGAGGCCGAGAAGGACACACCGCCTCTGCTGCAGCCGCAGGTCTATGGAGGGCCCGCAGCAGCTTCATCCGGGTCTCTGTGGGGGCTCCGTGGAGGGAGAGGAAGTGCAGTGAGTCCTGGAGGCACCTGGAGTAACCTTCACTGGAGGCCGCGGCTGCAGGGAGAGACGAGGGGTTAATATTTGTACATTTACACACCAGGGAGTAAACACACATAAACAAAATCAGTTCAAACTCTCTAGAATGCTTTCCTCTGGTTGCTGCAATTAGTTTACAGGTAGTTCTGATACTCTTAAAACACGGGTTTAAGTTAAATGGCGCTGGAAATTGACATATTTAAGTCATAATAGGCTTCCCCCGAGTACCATCTCGATGCGACTATTACCAGTTACGTCTCTGCACTATCTAACCCCAGCCACCCCCACACGCAGACAAACACAAAACTGCAGAGAACACACAATGAAGTTTTAACCCTTCAAAGTACTGCCTCTCACCTGGTGCCGGTGTCTGCACGCGCCGGGCCAGGTACGTCACGGCCATTTCCAGGATATCCGCTTTCTCTGCTTTGGGCGGAAGTTCATGTTCCTCAAACTCTCTCTGCAGTAACATCCTCAGCTGCTCGATGCTGCTGTTGATGCGATCTCTCCTCAGCTTCTCCACCGCTGGCTTCCTCAGCTGCAGAGACAAAATATGGATTTGTTATTGTATTGAAACAAACGTATAAAGGTGTCTAAAGTCGATAAAAGGTAATAGCAAAACGTATAGTTACTTCAGTGTGATAAACAGCTCAATTAAATAATGTTAATTTAGAACTAGGGTGATATTAAAAGATCAATAAATACAGCCACTGTTGATAAAATATATTGGAAGTTCATTTTAAACGTGTACTTTTTGTATATACGAAAAAACTAAATATGCTTTTTAAATATTAATGTCCAGACTCTGACCTTTCTAATGTGTCTCTCCTCATGCTCCTCTTCATATTTCCTCTCGGTCCTGAAAGGCGCCATCTTGCCCGGTGTGGGGTGAAGAGCGGGGTCTCTGCAGTGAACCCACAGTGAGCTGTATCTGAAGAGCTCTCTCCCTCCTGCCCTATTTATCCCCCTCCGCCTGCAGGGAAATGTGTGGGTCTGGGGATGGAGAGAGGTTCCCACACTCAGCAGCCAATCAGAGAGCAGCAGGGAGTAGGTACAATAGAAGTGTGGCACATTACAAGATGGGAGGGGGCGGTACATCTGGGACCCGGACACAAAGGATCAGCGTGTGGGAAAGAGCTGCCCACTAGTGACTAAAGTGATATGAGCCCTGACATCTGCCAGGAGCTAAGCAGTGTCAATAGCATTAAATACGGGCGGGTGTGTCCGCAGCGCTGAAAAAGCATGAAAGAGCGGTCCCATAAGGGAACTCATTAATGCCCATCATTTTTTTTTTAGTTTAGTGAAAGTTTATTTCTATTCAATGTTATCGATGTGCACTATAGCAACCAGAGGGAATGCTTTTCTGTTTTGTAAAATATTTACCAACAATCATTCAGGTTTAGTCAAAGGAAACGAAACCCCGCTTTCAAAACTTGAATTTGACTCCCCCCGTGGCTGTTAAGGAAAGTTCAATGTTCAGCGCATTCTGAGCGTGAGGTAAAGTAAACCATGCGTCAGCCAATGACGTGGGTAACACCCGCATTGCACCGGCACCTGCTTGGAGCTGTCCAGTGCTGAAAGCGCCCGCACTTGCCGCAGCACTAGATTCAGACAGGCAGGTAAAGCACTGCATTGATGTGGTGTATTTTTCGGGGATGTGGTGTAGCAGCTCATTGTCTGGTCCATGGCAGTCACCTCTTACATTGTTTGTGAAATAATGAGATTCATATTTTGTTGGTCTACCGACTGGGTTCCCCTCCCCACGTGCCTTGGTTATTTTGCTACAAAGCCTCACGTGCACCCCAGGTGTGATCCAAACGTGTAAACAAACACCTTTTTGTGTAATGTTTCCATTTCTTATTTGGGATTTAGAGATTTTCCGCACCAGTCGTCACTTTGCTAAAGTATCTGAAGACTGAACCATGGAAGTGTGTTTTTTAAATTCCTGTTTTTTAAATTTTGGAGCCCTGGGGGTTTTTGTGGTTGCTTATACCCCAGTGTGACATTAAATAGCCCTAGTGCCAGCCCCTCCGGTAGTAATATCCTGTCCCAGTTCTCGGGTCCGGTCAGGACCAGCCATTGAGGCCTCACCTCTGCCACAGGCCGCTCCCCAGATGGCGGCTGCAGATTAACCCAGGGGAGGGTCGGATTCCCTGGAGCCGGAGGCCTCTGCTGTGACACGCTTCTATTGTACCCTCTGAAAGGGATGAATGGGCGTCAGTGTGGGAACCTCCGAGAGTCTCCGGCCCCAGAATCAGAATCACAGCCCTCCAGCAGACCAGGGGTCCAGGATACATGTGAGGGGCGGGTGGTGGGGGCGCGGGGGCTTGGAGCCGAGAGAGGATCAACCTCTGCCCCACACCTCACCTGCCTCTTGCTGCAGGTGACTGCTGACAGAGCTCGAGAGGATGGGGGATAGAGAGGTGGTTACCTGCAACACACACGGAGGGTGGGTGGGAGTAGAGCCAAGACTCCCCTCAGGATAGAGCTCTACATAAATGGTGTTAACCCCTTAGCTGCTGGACACCCCCAGTGCCGAGTCTTTTTTTGTCTATTTGGGGTAGTTCACTCTTAGGGCTCCATAACTTTTTTTCCACATAAGGCATGCACACCAAATTTGCCCCATTTTCCCATCATCCTGGGGATTCTAAAGGTACTCAGGCTTTGGGGATTTCCATGGAAGGGACTGAGAAATTTGTCAGAATATGCAAAATGTTGTTTCTTGGGGGGTGGGGGAGTGCTGCAGAGGAAAGAGTTTGTTTATTTTCCTGGAAATGGCATCAGCAAAAGGTTTATGGTGCAAAAATCACCACCCTCCCAGCTTTCAGTAACAGGCAGACATGATTTAGAAAACCACATTTTTTAACACAGTTTCAGCATTTTACTGTGTGATAGCCCATTTTTCTACTATCCACCTCCTTCCGGTTTGTGGTGGAAATGAGCGTGAAACCCATGGTGGATCCTGGAAAGCCATATATTTCTGAAAACTAGTCAAAATTGTTAATTCAACAAATGGTCATTTGTGTGGATCCTTCATGGTTTTCCTATAAAAAGTAACAGCTAAAATAAAAAAATATTGAAATTGAGTTAAAAAAACAGAAATTTGTGCCTATGTTTTCCTTTGTAACTTCTTCTTACTATGGCACATTTTTCAAAGCAATATACCATTGTGACCGCTAGACCCTTCTAGTCTTGGGGACATATAGGACTTGTGGGTTCTCCAAGAACCTGGGGTATTCAGAGGCAACAGCCGAGCTGCACCATACAATGGTTTTTAGGTCTCGCCTGAGACAGCACTTTAGCGCTGCTCTCGCGAGAGCTTTTGTAAATGGGGGATCTGGAAGTGCAAACGAGTGCTTTCAGGCCTCCAAATACAGTGCATATGCGCCGGGCGCGCGCACCATTTGGCAGCCTGCACACCGTTTGCTTTCACTTTCGCGGGCCGCGTGGGCCGCTTTGATGTCTGATCGCGATCACTTTCACACAGTGCATGTGCGCCGGGCGCGCACACCATTTGGCAGCCTGTGGGTACATTTTGTGGGCGCTTTGATGTTCTCAGTGAGCCGCGCGGCCACTGCGAACATCAAAGCGCCCGCGAAATGTACACGCCATTTGCCACCCCCTCCCTTATCCCACTTCCTGCTTGTCTTGTTTTCCTTCTCTTTAAACTGCCTGTTCTCAATCTGTGTCCCCTTGCGTGTTTCTTGACCTGTTTTCCATACTTTTTGCCCGTGAGTTTTCTTTCTTTGATGACTAGGGTGTATTCATAGTACCGCGTCCCAGTATTTATTTCGCACGCATCTTTTTGCTTCTTCTCTTCTTCTTTCCCCTTTCCTGACGTTGATTCCCTTTCTCACAATGTAGATCTAAGTTCAGAGTTCACCACACCTTGTGTGTTCGAATCTTTATCATGACGCCTTTGTTTTTCATAAACAGATCCTGTCTCATTAAACGTGCAGTTCTTTTTCCAGTGCAGTAGTTACAATGCGAATTTGTTCCCCGTGCAAATTCACGGGCTTCACCTTAACATTTAAATGTCGGCTCCTGAGCACATTATGTAAACTTTGGTCAGTGTGCTAATTTAATTGTGTTTTTCATGATTGCTGTGACTCATGGTAGCGCTCTCCGTTTTCTTGGCTCTTTGAATTAAAATTAGTGTCATAATTCCTGAACAGTGGGAGAAATGACAAGAGTGGTGATTTGCATCGTAGTAAAAAGCACAATTGCTGTCTCGTAATTTTGTAAGTACAATGGGGTCAAATTAGAAAATTCCTTCAAGGTGTGTGTTCCCGGGAGCATTAATCGGTCTTCACTCGGGGACCTTTACCGCTTTCAATGTTGGCATAGCATAGGGAACACCCCGATGCAACCAACTCCAGACTGCACAGCAGACAGAACATCGAGCCGACCTAGCACCGTACATTTCTGCCTCACGGCGCGCGATCGCAGTTTAGAGCAGCCAGAGCCTCCAGTCTCAGCACCGCGACAGGAGGGACTCCATCCTGCTCTAGCTTTTACCACAACTACAGTAGTCATACAGACAGGGGGCAAAGGCCAAACTCAGCCACCCATCAGACCCCCTCAACACTCAGGCCTTCTGGGGCTTTCAGACTCGCTCTATTCAGGCTGGCTGTGGGTGGTCTCAAACACAGTCCGCAGCACGACAACCCTCACCAGTTCTCGGCAGACTCAAAAACAGACTCCAAAGCAGTCCCAGAAGAGGGGCCCATTGCTCCAATCTCGTCTCTACCGGCCCTCACCGGAATCTCTCCTATCTACACCAGAGCCGGGGCCTGATGGCCCCTTTCAGCGCACCCCATGCTCTGACATCTACTCTGGCTCCCCATTGCATGGCCACCCACCTGCAACAGTTATAGGATATTGTGCTGCATAACTAAATACTTTTAAGGTCCCAAAAGCGAGACCTATTGGCTTTGCCAATGCTTGTTCATTGTGGATCGACTATACAGTAATTCATATGGCAACATTGTAACACATAGAAAAAGGTTCTGAAGAAAAACTCAATATTTCTCAAATGTACACCAGATGCTGAGTTTAGGAGGAGTGTTTGTTTGCACATCTCTGAGTTTATCGATACCCATACTGGCTTGTGTTTTAGAGGGCATTTGTGAAATGTCTTCTGGGATACACACTTGTCTACTTTTGAAAGGTACAATCATAGAGATATTCAATTGGTAATAGAAAATGTTCTACTATGCAGTATTCCCACATGTCTCCTCATAAAAATGGTAGCACACTTGTGTGACTGGGCCTTGCGCCTGCAACACTAAACACCTCAAAATGTGACCTAGGCGACGTCCTGTTTCATCCAGCAGAATGCATGTTTTTTTTATAAGGTGGCTAGCTGTGGCTTTTCAGCCCCATCTCAGCAGGCACCTAAGGAAATGTGAGAAAGTCACCCTTTTTGCCATGATTACCCCCATATTTGACTGCTACTGGTGGTAACTGACTCTGACTGCGCTTTGGGCTCTGCTAACCTGGCCCAGTGCTCGGATTAAAAAGGTATATGGTAATTAGGTATAATTGCAATTGGCACTTACTACCTACCTGTGAGTCTCTAGTGTATGATAGGGCATGTATATTTAGAGGCCCAGCAGATCTCCAGCACTCAAGTGTGCACTGCTGTGTAGCCTGCTGTCATTTTTAAAAGTCACGCCGGATTAAACCCAGACCATTTGACTGGGGTGAATGTTTGCATTGTTCAGCATTCCGTCCATTATCTGTTCTTTTTGCTTTTTTCAACCTAAGTGGTAAGGGTATGCCCAGACATGGGTCCAGTGCTAACTTCTCCACTTGATTCAAGCTAGCCTAGCTGATGATTGGTGATACCCTGAAACCGGTGTCAGGATGCTTGTTTCTGCTCCAGAGAGGACCTGGCTTGGCAGTTCGGGCTGGACTGTTCCCATGAGGAGCAGGTTCAAGACTGATTTGCATAAGGCTGGGTCCAAACTGGGGCAAAACAATGATGGATTAAGCCAAGATCTGTTGACTGAGAGTGAATGTTTGCATTGTTCAGCATTCTGTCCATCATCTGTTGTTTTTGCTTTTTATTTTTAAAAGTCAGCCCTTCTTTGCAAGCTGCTTAAAGCTGAAATTATATGAACATTCAACTTTGGATTTAAAGGTACTACCAAAGTATAAAACAACAACATTTTGACATGTAAGTCACCCCTGAGGTCTACCCTAGGTGTCCCCAGGGTAGCGTGCCTTGTAAAAACAATCAGGGACATTTTAAAAGATGTTTTATATGCCCTGGTGAAGAAATAAACAACCAATTTCATTTTTCCCAATGTAGCCTTTTAGCTCCGTAGGCTAACATGGGAATACTTTAATAAAGTGTAACTGATAGAAGGGAGGTAAAGCCATATTTCAAGGACATACATTTTTAGTAATGATAAATCCAACAACTTACCATGATTTAATTTATCATAACTAGTACAGAAAAGAGGTTATGAAACTTTATTTTCTCTAAGCCAAAATCCAGCTTTATAGTAGCCTCTCCTGATTGGCCAACCCATAACAGGCTTAGCCAAACTGCTTTGATGAGGTCATAAGCGACCTGCATAGAGACAGAGCTTATCTGATGGGGGAGCTCTGCAGGTGCAGAGAACAGGCCAGGAAGTGGGCTGACTAGTCAAACTGATCTTCAAAAAGAGTAGGGCATTAAGAATGGAAGCCAAGCCTACCCCCTCGTCCTGTACCCCCCAGCCAGATGGGGCCATCAGGAATAGAATTGGCAGAAGGTCTGGAAGGGGGAGTGTTAAGATACATGAGCCACACTAGTAGGTTGGCTTAGCCATGTCTTCACTCCATGGTGAAAAACACTCCATTTTGAATTTGAAAGTGCAGTGCTTAGTGGGACAACAGTATACCACACTTTAGAGGAAGAGGTCATGCTTTTGGGTGGTGCCCTGCACCTCATTTGACAGGGGTACCCCCTAATTGTTGCCCCAAAAACACTGGATAAATATGTGAAAGCTGCCTAGTAACTCAGAGATACTGTCTGAAACTACAAGAAGAAGGAGGACTGCCCTGTTGGAACCCTGGCCTGCACTAAGAGGACTGCACTCCAAATGACTATACCGGCTGCACACCAAGGAACTACAGTTCTAAGGACTTTGCCTTGCTTCAAAAGGAGAAAGAGTGTACTCACTGTAAGCAACAGGTTAAATGAGCTTCACCTGCATCATCTTTAGCAGGGCAAGAGGAAGCCAACTGAGCAACTTCAGCTGGATTTAAAGGATTTGGCCAGGTGCATGTTGGAAACTGTAGTTTCAACTTCCAAGGAGCCACCCAGAGAGTCTGGAACCTTGGATTAGTGTTTTTGACACGTTGAGCCCACAAGAGGAATTTCAGGATGAAGTTCCTGAAATTTTGGAGCAACTTTTGGAAAAAGCTCCATAAGTGACTGACCCTATGGCGAGAGTTAGCCGACTACCTCGCACCGCGACTTGGCCTGAATTTATGGTTCATCCTGCTGAAAGCTCCGTAGCTCAAAACGTCAAGGAGCTGACCGGGGGCTCCCGCAGAACTAAGCCGGCAAAGATGCTGCGAATCCAGCCTAGTGAGGCCTGATCGACTTCGAGAGAAAATCCTCCAGAAAAGTTTCTAAGTGCGAAAGTAACCTTTTAACAGAGTCCTCCTACTTAGTTAATCTAGCCAATGCTCCATCACAGTCAACCTCAAACTTGAACTTTGTCCCGGTCAAGCGCGACCAGATGTCTCAATTTGGGGCTATTGGTTCTTAAGCACTGTAAAGTGTTTATTCTTTAAAAAATCATATCTCCGGTTCCCTGCATTGGCTTTTTGTCGGTTTGGTGTCATTTTAAATTTGCAAATATTTCCTATGTTTATAAATTAGTGTCGGATTTTTATTTTGTGTTGTGTCATACTTACTAACGTATTGATGTTTTTAAATGCTTTGCACAACTGTCTCCTAAGCTAAGCCTGCCTGCTTGTCACCAGCAACCAGGGTTTTAGCAAGGGCCAGGCTGGTGATACCGTGTGATTCCGCAAGAAGCTGGAAGGTTGGGGACCTTTTTTTCCACAGGGGGCTGGTTTTGTTGCTTGGGAGCAATTTTTTGGAGCAAAACCGGCCCCAAATATCAAAATCAGAAGCCCATGGTGACAGTCTGCACTAAGCCAATGGTGCCAGCCTCTCCCTCCCGGCCACACCAGCACATTGTTGCAGCCTGCACGCTTTACATGTGACAGAAGCAGTAGTGCATGGTTAGTTGCACTCGGCCCTTCAGCTCACCCCCGGGAACGATCTGATCGGCTATCTAAGCAAGAAAAACACTCTGAAAGCCCTCCGTCTCCTCCTACACTGGCCCACAGCTTCCGGGAAACATGGAGCAGGATTTCAAAAAGACAATGGCCCGAACAACTGCTTGAACCCGGTTTATGAGGTGTGTGAAATGGACTTGTTGAACCCCATCTTCTTCTCCCTGTGTCTTACTTATTCACAACTTAGTTTGGGAATCTCTTTGCACGTTCAGAATGGGAGCTGTCGTGCTCGTGCTGCGTGAACTTGCTGGTGTAGGTTCTCAGAGCCATAGCATCCCAACTCCTACTCAGCTGTAGCCCACATTTTAGTTTGTGCTTGGCAGGCCCTGAGTAGTGAGATGCTTGTAAAAAATAAATAACCGGCTTGTGGTGCTCGTGCACAGATGGCATAGAGAGCAACTCTACCACAGTCATCCAATTGGCAGCTCCCAAAGGAGCTAAAACTGAAATATTAGGCACTCAACCTTCATTTTGGTCTTGTTCTCCTATTTATTTTCATAAAATGTTAACCTTTTCCTTGTGACCCTATAAAATGGCAATTATGTATAATATTGCAAAGAAAAAACAATACGGCTGTATTTTAAATAGAACATTAAAGCTTTAAAAAGTTGCCATCTTGCCACACCCACCAAAAGTAGCATCAGGTCTGGCACAGGACAGCGGATGAGTACAAAAAGGTGTTATCTCTGGGGCATTGTAGCATTTTGCCTAATATGTTTGTTAAGCCTGTATTTATGTGTGTGCATAGGTAGGCGAGGGGAAGCAGAGAAAATCCCAGTGCATTCAACTCAACGCATATCTAGGACTTGATGTGAATATGAGCTGGTGCAGACCCCGGCTGCAGGTCAAAATGAATACTTCTCTAGTGCCATCTCTGTAACAGGCAGTATCCTCCTACAAGTGAGCCCTCCACTTCAGTTATTCACACTAGCCTGTGCCTTTTGCTTCCTGTTGTGCATGTGCTGGTCTGCTCTTATTCACACTCAGCTGTGACCCCTTCCATCATTGATCAAAGCTGCCAGGGGCCATGGCAATTTGTGACATTATAACTTCATAAGCTGATTTGGATTGGAAATTCAATATTTAAGCAATGTAAGTAGGAGATTAAAAGTCCTTGCCTGAAAAATGCTGTTTTCTGAAAAACCAGGAAACGCGTCGCAAGCAGGGGGCTGAATATCGCTGGACTCACTCTCCCAGAGGTCAGAGGGGCTCACTCACCTGGATGCTGTTTGAAACACCGCCCATATCACCTTCTAAAGAACCTAGCGCTTCCCACTTCGCGGGAAACGCGTCGCAAGCAGGGGGCTGAATATCGCTGGACTCACTCTCCCAGAGTTCTGAGGGGCTCACTCACCTGGATGCTGTTTGAAACACCACCCATATCGCCTTCTAAAGAACCTAGCGCTTCCCGCTTCGCGGGAAACGCGTCGCAAGCAGGGGGCTGAATATCGCTGGACTCACTCTCCCAGAGGTCAGAGGGGCTCACTCACCTGGATGCTGTTTGAAACACCACCCATATCCCCTTCTAAAGAACCTAGCGCTTCCCACTTCGCGCTGAGCGCGTCGCAAGCAGGGGGCTGAATATCGCTGGACTCACTCTCCCAGAGGTCAGAGGGGCTCACTCACCTGGATGCTGTTTGAAACACCGCCCATATCGCCTTCTAAAGAACCTAGCGCTTCCCGCTTCGCGGGAAACGCGTCGCAAGCAGGGGGCTGAATATCGCAGGACTCACTCTCCCAGAGTTCTGAGGGGCTCACTCACCTGGATGCTGTTTGAAACACCACCCATATCGCCTTCTAAAGAACCTAGTGCTTCCCGCTTCGCGGGAAACGCGTCGCAAGCAGGGGGCTGAATATCGCTGGACTCACTCTCCCAGAGGTCAGAGGGGCTCGCTCACCTGGATGCTGTTTGAAACACCGCCCATATCGCCTTCTAAAGAACCTAGCGCTTCCCGCTTCGCGGGAAACGCGTCGCAAGCAGGGGGCTGAATATCGCTGGACTCACTCTCCCAGAGGTCAGAGGGGTCACTCACCTGGATGCTGATTGAAACACCGCCCATAACGTTATATATTACGTAGCACGCCCAGCTACGTGGGACGCGAGCGGGCGTGCCGGACGAAGCCCGGACAAAGGGCGGGCCGTCTGTGGCCGTCGGGGGCTGAAGGAGGCTGGACTGGACCACCCCCTTTGTTTTTGACTTGTGAGCCGAGTTGGTGCTTTAAACCATAGGAGTGTTGTCCCTTGTGGTTATCTCATTTTGTGCTTATTGTTCCACTACTTGTTGTTATGGCAAAACGGAAGTTTGTTGAGAGCCATGGAGGGGGGAGTGAGGGTAGCACTGCATCAAAAGTTCGCAAAAGGAAGAGAGCCAGGCGGGCTGCTAAAGCCCCCGATCCTGAGGGGGCATTGGATCGAATTAGCTCATTGGTGGGGGAGTGTGAAAATATCCTGGGGTCAGATGAGGAAATAGCTGGAGCGCTACCTGGAGAGTCTGTAGATGCTCCGGTGCATACTAATCCCAGCTTAACCCCAACTATACCGGCTATGTTTCGCATTAAACCGAAATTTTTTGCCAGGGCTCAAAGTTGTGCTGAAGAGGGTGTCGTAACTGGTGAAGTGGTAGATCCCCCTTCTGGGGTCTCTATCTATTCTGTGGATGCTGTTCCTGCGGTTTTGTGCTCCAATAGGTTTGCACCATTACTAAATGAGATAGGGGAGATTAATGTTGATCCTATTGCCTCTTCTTTATCCGCATTACCTAGCCCCTCATGTAACATTGTTAAAGTGTATGATGATCCGCTACAAACTCTTGTGCAGTTAGTCTATTCACTTCAGGAGGAAGTGAGTGCCTTGAAAGTTGTGATTAATACTCTGACTGTTGCTGTGGGGAAATGTACTTTAGAGCAACCTCCTCTTCCTTCTATCCCTAAGAAAGTTTTTAGGCCAACAGGGGATGCCAGGTTTCACCCCCAGGGTACTTCCTTGGGATTGTTAAATACAGGCAATCAAGGGAGAAAGGAGGTATTGTACAGTGATGTGGTTAGGGGGGGGGGGGGGAATGCACGTCGCCCTGAGGGTATGCTTGCTGATGCTCCACAGTTTAATTCGAATCATATGAGAAATGCAGACATGAGAGGGGTCCCTAATAATAACCCCCAGAGACCGCGTGTAGAAAGAGAGTTGTGTGACGAGCAGCCCACGATTACTGATAGCAGCTGTGCAAACAATAACATTTTTATGACCAATGTCCCGAAATTGTGTCATAATCAGGGCTATGAGAATGCTGACTCGTTGAAAAACAAGGCGATCCATTGGCTCAGGCACGTCAGAGGTCGCCGCTCTGTTATTAGAGACGACATTATTAGAGCAACTAGATTGCCCTTCCCAGTGTCTTCTACTGATTGTATTGAATTAAGGTTAAACACTACCGAACTTGTGGAGAATCTTTTTACCGTTGAGTTTAGGACGTGTCCCCCTAATGGCTCTCCTATCCCGTTAAGGAAATGTATTCCGTATGGCTCAGGGTGGGCAAAGTGGAATCAACAGAGTAGCCATAACAGAGAGGCTGGGTCTGCACTGGACAGTGTTGATTGACTGAATGCCTTGGGAGATACAGATTCTTGTTGCCCTACCCCATGGGAATTAGTGGATGGGACACTTTGGCACAGTACTAATAGCTCTGGTACTGGTTCTTGCAATTTCTCTGCCCCACATATGGTTTCACGTTCTAATATCTGCTCCCCAACTATGGTTCCAGAGCAGACCTTGGACCTTATTTTTCCGACGAATACTGCTAGATTTGCCCCCCCACCCTCTACTCCTATTAATACATTTTTATCAGTGGAGGGTGGTTCATTATTATCCTGGAATGTAGCGGGATTAAATGCTAAATTGTCCATTGAAGAATGGGTTGCATTTGTTAATAATATGGATATTTGCTTATTCCAGGAGACTTGGTTGCTGGAACCTAGGTTTTGTGTAGGTTATTTAAACTACCATATTCCAGCTATAAAAGGGGCCCATGGTCGTCCATCGGGGGGTTTAACGATATGGCTTCGACAAGCTCTAAATTTAAAGAGTAAGTCTATCCCTACTGGGTGCTCTGATATACAATTGCTTAGATTAGAACTAGCAACTGAGGGTACAATTGATATTTATAATATCTATGCTAGGGGTTCGGGTGGGGCAAGATCCCCAGTTTTTGATGAGCTATTGAGGTTGCTTGATCTTTATTCAACTGGTTCCCAGGTGATAGTAGTAGGTGATTTTAATGTTACCTTTGATCCTTTGGTACTATTTGCGGGAGACGATTTTGAGAACGAAGACGCATTTTGGGGAATCCCCACATTAGAATTGCCTCCTGTAAAAAGATGGACGGAAATAATAATTCAGATCAACTCTTTCTGTATGGAAAAGAGTTTGAGGGCACTGAATGGCAGGATGCCTAGTGATCGTGATGGAGCATACACATTTAATAACGGACAAAATAGGAGTCGAATTGATTATATACTTGCGGCTGTGAGTTTATGGCATACTCTTGTTGACATGAAGGTCTTTGAAATGCCCGAAAGTGATCATAATCCCCTTTGTCTATCCCATAAGTGGTGGAAGGGAGATTCTGCTGCTCGGGCGGCTGGAGAGTTGCCCGCCTCGAATATCGTGCTATCCAATGATGTGCGACGCCTGAGGTGGTCTTGTATACTCGAGAATTCTATTACTCTCCAGAGCATTTCTAGAGAGGTTAATAGTTCTATTCAAGAAATGGAACAGATTTTTTCCTTAAATGGGGAGATAGGGGACATAACAATTATTCATACAAGTCTTTTTGCTTCCTTAAGATCTTATTTTATAAAGAAAAGGATTCCTGGCTCAAAAGCGCCCTTGAGGCGAGTCAATTGGTATAATGAGGACTGCAGACAGTCACGACTACTGCTGGGGAAAGCTTTAAAGGAAGGCGATGTAGGCGCTGTGCGCGTTAGTAGAAATAACTATAAAGCCAGTATTATTAGAGCTAAACGTCAATGGGATGAACTCAAGTGGTTGTATTTATTGGAAGCAAGCACTAAGAATAATAGTAAATTGTTTTGGGGTATTGTGAAGTGGGGGTATGGTGGCCAACCAGAGAGACCGCAGAACAATGTTGCTCCGGAGCGGTGGGTAGAGTATTTTAAACCTCAATATGCTTCCCACCAGGTTATAGCAGCTAGTGTAGACACTGCTGCTGTGATTTCCTTAATACCTGAATTTAGTACTGTGGAAGTGACTCTGGCTCTAACAGGTGTAGCTCCAGGAAAAGCCCCTGGTCCAGATGGGGTTCCTGCAGACCTCCTCTTGAGTGATAAATTTAAGTGGGGGAGATATATCCAATTGGTTGTAAATGCCTTGGTGTATGGTGCTCCCATTCCCAGTGCGTGGAAATTGGCGGAGATAATTCCGGTCTTCAAAAAGGGGGATCGATCGCTGCCGGAAAATTACAGGCCAATTAGCCTGATTGATGCTACCCAGAAGATTGTAGGCAGGCTGATTTTAAACCGTGTCCATCTGTGGGTAGCCTCAAACAATATTTTGTCTGCATTTCAAGCGGGTTTTCGTGAGCATATAAGTACAGTTGACCAGGTATTTTGCTTTGTCCTCCTATACTGGAAGATTGTGATTATGGGTAAGGGGAGTCTTTATGCGGTCTTTGTGGACCTAAGGGCAGCCTTCGATTTAGTCCCTCGCGTTAAATTATGGAAGGTTTTGAAAGATCTGGGACTTCATCCAGGACTGCTATCTTTAATACAGAGGCTCCACGAGGATAATTCCGCTAGAATAAGGTGGGGAGGGCAGGGCGAGATAACGGAGGCTTTTCCGGTAGAAAGGGGGGTTCGTCAAGGGTGTGCAATGGTCCCTACTTTATTTTCTCTATACATTAATGGCATCGCCGATCGTCTTTTAGCAGAAAATATTGATGCTCCTTCTCTTGCCGGTGATAAAATCCCGATTCTAATGTTCGCGGATGACACGCTTTTAATTGCTAAGTCTCCAAGCGGTCTACAGCGAGCGTTAGGTATTTTTGAGAGTTTTTGTGAGGAACGGGGACTTTAAGTAAATGTCAAGAAAACCAAGTTCATGGCTTTTAATCCTCACCGGCATTTTAAAAATTCGTTTTCATTATTCAACCAATCCTTAGAACAGGTACAGACTTTTACTTATCTAGGGGTTAATATCCAAAATAATCTTAAGTGGACCAAACAGAAGGAATTGGCAGCTCTAAAACATAGACAGCTCACTGGAGTAATAAGTGGCGAATTTAAGAAATCATTAACTAAACCAATCAAGCCTGTACTCCAGGTTTATAGTGCTAAAGCAGTTAGCGCATCATTATACGGAGCTGAATTGTGGGGCTTCGAGGGTCTGTCCTCGTTAACCATCTCGGGGAACAGATTCTTTCGAGGCATTACATCACTTCCCCAGAGTACGCCTCTGGTCCCTCTAAGACATGATTTGGGAAAGAGTTCTATTGCTGATGTAGCTAGATTAAGACCAATTTTATACTGGCATAGACTGTGGACTACCCTGGCATTATCCCAGTATGCAGCGGGTTTTATGGATGTTCTGTCCATGGTTGGATCTCGTAATATTGGGTGGTTTAAGGATCTTAGAAAAACCCTCGAGGCGCTGGGTATGAGTGATCTATGGGAAAAGCCCTCGGTTGTTTCTTTTCCGTCAAAATCTTTTTTGAAAGAAAAATACTGGGAGATGATTAATACAAAGATAATGATCGATTGTAAAAACCCTTCTTTAACTGATGACTTTCTGAATATAAAATCTGTCCCAGGGCTGGAGAACTTTTGGGACTTTGTTACCAAAGTATTAGACAGAAAGTTGTATTTTCAGATGCGGGTGGGATCTTTGCCCTTAAATTCTTTTACTGCTCGGTGGTCTAACGCCTCCATGAGCCAAGTTAACTTATGCCCATTGTGCATGACTCAAGATGAAACAATAAGCCATATGCTTTTTGTATGTCCCGCATATTTATCTCCTAGGAGGGTGTGGTTGAGATCAATCTGCAAGCAATTGGGCACTAGGTTAAGTGGTGAGGCAAGGAGGATCCTATGTACTAGCACATCATCGGTTATTGTTGTAGCTGTGGCAAAGTTTCTAGGATGGGCCTGGATTATAAGAAAACGCAGCATCTGTGACTAATGTGTTAGCGGTCCCTGGATATGAAGTAGTATTTACTGTAAGTGTGTTGTAATGTACATTTTTTAACCCATGTATATATTTTAAGGATTGCTTTTTTAAACTTAAATGTTAATCAAGTTGTTTTTAGGGATTTTTAATGATTATGACTTGTATTCATGTTGTTTTCGTACTCGTTCTATTGCTTTTATGACAAATGTCGAATAAAGCTGTTTTTGGATTGGATTGGATTGGAAAAACCAGGATTGACTAAAGTGTCTTCGTTGAACTGCATAAAAACCTTAAACGTTACTACAATTATATATGTAATGAAAAATGTGTTGTAAAATGCACCATTTTGGTCTGTCTTTCTCCAAACGTTTCTTGGGGGGAGAACTCCCCTAAACGACCCTTAGCAGTGGTCAGGCTCGCTTGCTGCACTCGCTTGCTATGCACTGTATGGGAGCTCGTCTGACTGCCAGGGCTGCTTTGGGTTCCCAGTCCGGCCCTGCTTATATTGAGTTGGTGGCCTTTTTGCTAGTGGTGGGTGCATTCTTACCACTACTAATAATCAAGCTTCCAACAAGAATCCTTCCAAACCAGCACATCTTTGAAAACTAGACACCTGGGGGAGTCCAGGGTGGGGTGACTTGCATGGCTTTCACTAGGTTTTGTTCCACAGAATCCCATGCAAAGCTCAAACTTTGCCCACAAAAAACACATTCCCTTGTATTTCTGTGAGAAGTCCTGGAATCAGCAGGTAGCCACAAATTTCCTACCACCCAGCATTCCCTGAAGTCTCCAGATAAAAATGGCGCCTCATGTGTGTGGGTAGGCCGAGTCCCCGTGACACAAAAGGAACTTGGAAATTAGAGGCATCACATTTTCCCCCTGAAAACAATGTGGTTTTTTTGCAATGTGGGTAGCTGTGGATTTTGGGCCCCAGCTCAACCGACACCTAGAGAAACCCACAAAAACTAGCACATGTTTGAAAACTAGTCATCCAGGGGATTCCAGGGTGAGGTGACTTGCATGGCTCTCATCAGGTTTTTTTTAACCCAGAATCCCCTGCAAAGCTCACACCTTGTCTAAAAAACACATTTCCTTCTATTTAAATCTGTGAGGAAAAGTCCTGGAGTCTGCAAGCAGCCACAAATTTACTACCACCCATGTTTTTCCCAAGTCTCTTAAAAAACATGATGCCTTACGTGTTTCGGTAGGCCAAGTGCCCGTGACATGAAAGGGTGCCAATGCAGTGTAGACACATCACATTTTTCCATTGAAAAATGATGAGCTTTTTGCAATGTGGGTAACTGTGGATTTTGGACCTTAGCTCCGCCGGCACCTGGGGAAACGTACAAAACCAGCACATTTTTGTAAACTAGACACCCAGGGAAGTCCTGGGTGGGGTGACTTGAGTGGCTCTCGCCAGGTATTTTACCCAGAATACCCTGCAAAGCTCAAACTTTGCCTAAACAAACATATTTTCCTTCAATTTCTGTGAGGAAAAGTCCTGGAATCTACAGGGTGCCAAAACATTCCTACCACCCAGCATTCCCCCAAGTCTCCTTAGAAAAATGGTGCCTCACTTGTGTGAGGGGGCCAAGTGACCAAAACAGGGAAGGACCCAAAACGTATTGTGGAGACAACAAAATTATCTATCACAAAACAACCTGGTTATGCAAGGGGTGCTCATGTGTTTTTGGTCCCAGGCTCGGCAGCCATCTATGGAAACATATGAAACCCAGGCATTTCTGAAAACTAGACACCCATGGGAGTCAAGGGAGGTGTGAAATATCTACACATATATCACCAACGTACATTTATATGGAGTTACATACAAAAAATCTATACAAACGTACCTTTCAATATTTTGTCTCTTGATATTCTGATCACAATAGTGTGACCCGTCAATATTCTGGCTTTGCTATTCTCATACCAAGACAATTCTCTTTTTACATACTTTGAAATCATGCATGAAAACCGCAAACTTGAAAGTATACCCGTGAAGAAGCACCGAAGTCTCAAATCATTGCTGTGTGTGAGTCATTTGCATTTTGAAGGAGACATCTGCAGGAACTAGGAAGTTTGAAGATATCACCAGTAACCAGTTTCAGTGATCTCCAGATGGAGGCAGTGAATCTCTCCAGCTATCCCAGGACAGTGCACATTGGCCTGGCAGAATACCTCAACTTGTGTGCCCCAGGGGTAGTAACTAACTCTGCTCTCAAATGCCTGCTCAGAAATATAGGGGAGTTGTAATGACTGAGGACAGAAAGGGTACTTTGCAGCTGCAGGATTTAAAAACAACATTGATTGTTTAGTGGATTTGACACTTAGGGCCCTATTATGATGTCGGTCGGAAAGGCTCCGACAACATAGGTTTCACTTTTGACCACTGTATTACAATGACGGCGGTCTGAAGTGAAACCAGCCGCTCATTCCGGCAAGCTTCCGACAGGCTCAAGGAGGGGTGTTTCCGCAGTCGGGTTTGTGATGTCAGTTTCCCACAGGCTTTCCATGTTGAGCTTTCCAACATTAAAAGCCTGTCAGAAAGTGATTTTGGGTTCCCCTAGCAAGGCCTCCTTCTCCCTGCAGCCTCTGGAAGGGGTGCAAGGGGGAACCTATGGTATCCCCCTGTTAATCCCTGCACTGCGTGGCAGGCCCCGTGAGGTGCCTTCCAAGCAGTGCAGGGATTAACAGAAACTCCCATTTCTTATTGGGAGCTTGTGCTGCGGATGGTTTACAGCCGCAGTACAAGCTCCCATAGAGAAATAGGAGTATGTGACCGCACCATGTGTGGTCGTATTGTAATAGCAGTGACTGGACCACTGACTGGAGGTAAGTTGGTCCCGAGTCCGCGTCGGTGTCGGGCGGACGTGAGTCTGACGGATATCTAACGAGGCCCATAATGTGCTGCAGGATTCAGAACTAAATTAAAAGCATGATTATTTTTATTATAACATATTCTATGAACAAGCATGATTTTTGTTGGAGGGACTTTTTATTTAAGAGCATTGCCCATCAGTCACACATTATATGTGTTTGAATCTTGAAGGAACATTTGCATCCTTTGCATGCAAGAACACCATTTGTTGCAAAGTTATTTCAACGCACAACCTCTTTTGCCTTTTCTTTAGTCCTGGTGGCTGTAGCGCCTTCATCTCATATGAGACCAGCTCAACGTGGAGTGCTACAACTACTATTTTCTTGTGATTTAGAATAGTGCAGTTTCCGGGGTTAATATTGCCATCTGATTGTCACTCACTTATTCAATCCCAGGCAAATGGAAAATTCATTAGGAATAAAACCTGAGACTGGCCACTCACAGATCCTAAAATCAGGTGCCTCAACCCACTAATCTCAATTTTCTGATACTTGTACATGTGTGGCCTCAGATGAGCATACGTTGCAACATTACTGAAAATATTCCTTTGGGTAACAGTCCAACAGGGGGATCTTTCTGAGGATTGAATGAAAAATACTTCGTGGACTAACTGTCATTTTGCAGAAGGCATTTTCAGAAAATCTTGCACAGAAAGAGCCAATGCCTTTAAATAACCTGGATAAAACTGATTCTTAAGTGTTTTGTATTGAAATATATGAAAACTGCTTTTTTTAGTGGTCAAATCACTCATTGCCCTTTTTAAAGATCTTTTTTCAGAAGAATATAAACATTTTCAAATCCACTACAATATGTGTATCGTTATCTATAAGATTTGACCAATTTGTTTCAAAATGTGCAGTTTAGCACTTTATTTTCTTGAATTCATTCTTATGATGGCTCTGACCCATCGTGAAGTGTTAGCCTGGCCCCCAAGAGTTGACATGCTACCCCCCCCCCCCAAATTTGGGTCTAATTGTGTCCCTGAAGCCCAATTATTATTAGCTCTTCTGATGAGGCTCCCGAGTCCCAACTCTGCCTCCGTTCCATCTCCACAGCAGCCCTGCGGGTGCCCGGTCAGTGTGCTGCAGCAGTGTACTCAATTACACCAGCTCTGATGATGCTCCTCAGTCACTGGGCTGCCAGAACTGTAGATTCACACCAGCTGATGATGCCCCTCAGTCACTGGGCTGACAGAACTGTAGATTCACACCAGCTGATGATGCTCCTCAGTCACTGGGCTGACAGAACTGCAGATTCACACCAGCTGATGATGTTCCTCAGTCACTTGGCTGGCAGCACTCTAGATTCACACCAGCTGATGATGTTCCTCAGTCACTTGGCTGGCAGCACTCTAGATTCACACCAGCTGATGATGTTCCTCAGTCACTTGGCTGGCAGCACTCTAGATTCACACCAGCTGATGATGTTCCTCAGTCACTTGGCTGGCAGCACTCTAGATTCACACCAGCTGATGATGCTCCTCAGTCACAGGCCGGGTATAAGTCTACTTTCAAAACCTCATTATAGTGCTGCTAGCACTCTACATTTGCACAGCTCTGATGAAGTACCTGCAGCCCAGGGCCGCCAGCCATCTACCTTGACACAGCTCTTGTAATGCACCCCAGGCACAGGGCTGCCGGCACTTTGCATTCACACAGCTCTGATGATGCACATCGGGCAAGGGGCTACCTGCACTTTGTATTCACACAGCGCTGGTGATGCACCTCACCCACGGGGCTGCCGGCACTTTGTATTCACACAGCTCTGATGATGCACTTCAGGCATGGGGCTACCTGCCCTTTGTATTCACATATCTCTGGTGATGCACCTCACCCACGGGGCTGCCGGCACTTTGTATTCACACAGCTCTGATGATGCACCTCTCCCACGGGGGTGCCGGCACTTTACACACAGCTCTAATGATGCACCTCGGGCACGGGGCTGCCGGCACTTTGTATTCACACAGCGCTGGTGATGCTCCTCAGGCACGGGGCTGCTGACACTTTGTATTCACACAGCTCTGATAATGCACCTCACCCACGGGGCTGCCAGGGCTTTGTATTCACACAGCTCTGACGATGCACCTCACCCATGAGGCTGCTGGCACTTTGTATTCACACAGCTCTGATGATGCACCTCACCCACGGGGCTGCAGCAACTTTTGTATTCACACAGGTCTGATGATGCACCTCGGGCGCAGGGCTACCGGCACTTTGTATTCACACAGCGATGGTGATGCATCTCAGGCACGGGGCTGCCGGCACTTTGTATTCACACAGCTCTGACGATGCACCTCACCCACGGGGCTGCCGGCACATTGTATTCACACAGCTCTGATGATGCACCTCGGGCACGGGGCTGCCAACACTTTGTATTGTCACAGTTCTGGTGATGCACCTCAGGCACAGGGCTGCCGGCACTTTGTATTCACACAGCTCTGACGATGCACCTCACCCATGGGACTGTCTGCAGTTTCCTTTCTCTCAGCACTGATGATGCACCTCAGGCACAAGGCTGCCGGCACTTTGTATTCACATTGCTTTGATGATGCATCTCGGGCATGGGGCTGCCAGCACTTTGTATTCACACAGCTCTTATGAAGTACAGGCATCCCAGGGCCGCCAGCCATCTAACTTGACACAGCTCTCGTGATGCACCTCACCCACGGGGCTGCCGGCACTTTATATTCACACAGCTCTGATGATGCACCTCACCCACGGGGCTGCTGGCACTTTGTAGTCACACAGCTCTGGTAATGCAACTCGGGCATGGGACTGCTGGCAGTTTCTGTTCACGCAGTTCTGGAGATGAATATGAGTGGTGGGCAGGGGTAAGCCAAGACGAACAGGAATGGTTGCCTGTAACCATCTGCCAGGGGAATTGATACCTAAGGGCATCGGATCACTTACCACGAAAGGAAACATATTTTTTCTTTGAACGCATGTGGGTTGAGCGGTTAGTTAATGACACATGACAATGGGACACTTTATTGGGGAAATGATTACATTTTCGATTGTACTATGTAATAAATACTTTTGTTAACTGATCCTAATAATAATGTTTTCATTGATGGTGGTTCTGCTTTATATTTTAACGTGAGTATTACCTGCAATAAACTCCTCTGAATTTGTGGATGTAAAATGTTGTTTTTATGTCCCTATTCCTATATGGCTGCGTCACTATATCGCTGGGCCCACTGCCTTTGACAAACTCCTCTGTATGTCTTGTGCCACCCACTCTTCTGGCAGCTCTGATCATCCTCACTGCCCCTCCTCCTTTGGTGCCAGAATGTAATGGTGTTTGAAAGCTGGGTTCAGAGTAGCACGGAATGGAGCAGGTATGTGTGAGACCGCCCAGATTGTGTGAAACACACTTTCTCTCTATCACATTATACACCTACAAGTCTAAGCCCGCCCTCTCTACCGAGTGAGTGAAGCCATATTTCACATTTTGTCATAGAGATCTATTTACGTGACATGGCTCCCTCTTTCCTTCTAGTGCCTAGAAGCACGCCTGCACATGCCGTCAGGTGTAATGTTCCAGGCAGCTCTGCCCCTCACAGTAGTACAGATTTTAAATATTGACTACAGAGTGCTCTGTTTAGACCCCATGGTAATCTGGACGCCAGTGATTACTTTCTAAAACTTTAGTTTTTTATTCTTGTTTATAATTCCGACAGAAATAACACAATTGGCACACCTTTCGACAGTTCCTGTGCCAGCTGCAAAGTCACTGTTTCAGTTCGAATTGTGGTTAAGAGAAATGGCTGACAGTGTCCCCACCCCTTGCAGTCCACAAGGGAAACATATTTATTCAGAGCAAAATTCAGCCACCGAAAGGAAAACAAAGAACATTTCATTTTATTCAGATCTGCATCTTTATTTAATCATGTTCACAGGTCAATAGGTTGCAACAGTGAAGAATCACGTGACAGATACACAATGTCACAGAAATGTCACAGCTGAGACTAGAGGATAACACAAGACAGTCTTACATCTAATAGAGTGAATGTCTTCATCACAAGACCTAAATCCTGGGTTTCATTATGTAACTGAATGAGTTCCCACTGATAATCACAGCCCTACAAACATTGTAGAAGACCCGGAAGTAGGACATACTCAGTCACTGAGATACAAATCCATGGCTGGGAGTTCACTACATAGAATCTCTTTATAAAAGAGAAACACTGCATTGTGTAACTCACACAAATAGCGCCAAGACTGCTTCTAAAATGAAGACTTGGCACTAGTGAAAACTGTTACTCCCTTTCATTCAACAACAATGAATGTTACACTTTGGAGAATACACAATATGTGTGCACATTGTCACATACACTTTGCAGGGATAATACACAAACCTCTCAAAGAAGAGAAACACACTTTACCTTCACAGAAGGCAGGGCTTTTAACTCATGAATTTCCAATTGAAAATACAGATATATCCTCACTGATATTTAAAAGGCATTTAATGTGCCTCTTGGGGAATGTATAAAATACATCACATTCAATTTTCAGAGACAATCCAGAATTTCTGAAAGTACAGAAACACTTTGTCTACACAGCACTTTATGACACATTTTCATTAGAAAATACTACATATCAAAATTGATACAAGGGAGGCTAAGAGCCCCTCATCACTCACTTCAGCCAATGAGTGATAATTACGTAATTTGTAACTTCATAGAAACTCAGAAGGTAAACACACACTGCACGTGCACAAGGCTCTAATCTGAACCCCTCATATTACAGCACATCTATTATTCTCACAGACTCATTCATCTGCAGAATCACACAGTGCACTATATCCATCCTTTCAGGATATTAACATATTTGTACGTCAATCAACTTCTTAAAATGAAGTAAAATTGGAAAATTCCAGAGCGCCGCTAGAACTCAGGAATGAAAATGACGTGTTCCAAAATATGCATCAAAATTCACAAAAGTAGGTCCTATTGTAGGCAAGAACTCTACATGACATATGAATTTCTTGTAAACAAACAGTTTAAAACATTCTGAAACTGAAGGCACATCCTATTAATTGCTTTAGTTCATTCTCTTCCTTAATGTATTATATTATAGATGCTTACACCTAGATCCAGTGCTCAACAAATCTATGTTCATACAATATATACTGTGAAATCAACACAGTATTCGTCCAGCGCTTACCCTAAACGGATATAAAATTCACACTGTCCATCCTCTAAGGATGTAATAGCTGCACTGCCCATCCTGTGGGGATATAAAATGCATACACTGCCCATCCTACAGGGATATAATATTCACACTGTCCATCGTGTGTGTGGATTATACATTAATACACTGTCCATCCTACATGGATATAATATTCACACTGTCCATCGTGTGTGTGGATTAAACATTCATACACTGTCCATCCTACATGGATATAATATTCACACTGTCCATCGAGGGTGTGGCATAAACATTCAAGCACTGTCCATCCTAAATGGATATAATTTTACTCATTGTCCATCCTGTAAGGATGTAATCGATCCACTGCCCACCCTGCTGTGTGGATATAATACTCACACGCTGTTTTATGAGGAAATAGCATTCTCACACTCTTCATCCTATGAGGATACAATAGTCACACATTGGCCATAACATAAAGATATCACATTCACACACTGTCCCTCCTGCAAGGGTATAATATACAGACTGTCTAGCCTATGAGGATGTAATATTCACACTGTCCCTTCTGTGGGGATGAATGTTCACTCAATGTCCATCCTGTGAGCATATAATATTCGCTTTGTCCATCATGTGAGGATATACAGTCACGTACTGTCCTCCTCAGCAGGATATAATATTCACATACTGTTCATCCTATGAGGATATACAGTCACTCTTCACTCCGCTCCTTGAAGTGCAGTAAACTCCCCCTGCACAGCGGGGGGCGGTGCTCCAGACACGAGAATGAATATTCTCCCTCAGAGGGGACCGAGGCCTCGAAAGAAGTCCGAAGAAAAGTCCAGGCCGCGGCCCCCGCATTACCAGGGTCTCCACGGGGCTCTGGGGCTGTCCTGTGCGGGCTCTTTAGTGCTGCTGGGACCGGACGGAGGCCGAGAAGGACACACCGCCTCTGCTGCAGCCGCAGGTCTATGGAGGGCCCGCAGCAGCTTCATCCGGGTCTCTGTGGGGGCTCCGTGGAGGGAGAGGAAGTGCAGAGAGTCCTGGAGGCACCTGGAGTAACCTTCACTGGAGGCCGCGGCTGCAGGGAGAGACGAGGGGTTAATATTTGTACATTTACACACCAGGGAGTAAACACACATAAACAAAATCAGTTCAAACTCTCTAGAATGCTTTCCTCTGGTTGCTGCAATTAGTTTACAGGTAGTTCTGATACTCTTAAAACACGGGTTTAAGTTAAATGGCGCTGGAAATTGACATATTTAAGTCATAATAGGCTTCCCCCGAGTACCATCTCGATGCGACTATTACCAGTTACGTCTCTGCACTATCTAACCCCAGCCACCCCCACACGCAGACAAACACAAAACTGCAGAGAACACACAATGAAGTTTTAACCCTTCAAAGTACTGCCTCTCACCTGGTGCCGGTGTCTGCACGCGCCGGGCCAGGTACGTCACGGCCATTTCCAGGATATCCGCTTTCTCTGCTTTGGGCGGAAGTTCATGTTCCTCAAACTCTCTCTGCAGTAACATCCTCAGCTGCTCGATGCTGCTGTTGATGCGATCTCTCCTCAGCTTCTCCACCGCTGGCTTCCTCAGCTGCAGAGACAAAATATGGATTTGTTATTGTATTGAAACAAACGTATAAAGGTGTCTAAAGTCGATAAAAGGTAATAGCAAAACTTATAGTTACTTCAGTGTGATAAACAGCTCAATTAAATAATGTTAATTTAGAACTAGGGTGATATTAAAAGATCAATAAATACAGCCACTGTTGATAAAATATATTGGAAGTTCATTTTAAACGTGTACTTTTTGTATATACGAAAAAACTAAATATGCTTTTTAAATATTAATGTCCAGACTCTGACCTTTCTAATGTGTCTCTCCTCATGCTCCTCTTCATATTTCCTCTCGGTCCTGAAAGGCGCCATCTTGCCCGGTGTGGTGTGAAGAGCGGGGTCTCTGCAGTGAACCCACAGTGAGCTGTATCTGAAGAGCTCTCTCCCTCCTGCCCTATTTATCCCCCTCCGCCTGCAGGGAAATGTGTGGGTCTGGAGAGAGGTTCCCACACTCAGCAGCCAATCAGAGAGCAGCAGGGAGTAGGTACAATAGAAGTGTGGCACATTACAAGATGGGAGGGGGCGGTACATCTGGGACCCGGACACAAAGGATCAGCGTGTGGGAAAGAGCTGCCCACTAGTGACTAAAGTGATATGAGCCCTGACATCTGCCAGGAGCTAAGCAGTGTCAATAGCATTAAATACGGGCGGGTGTGTCCGCAGCGCTGAAAAAGCATGAAAGAGCGGTCCCATAAGGGAACTCATTAATGCCCATCATTTTTTTTTTAGTTTAGTGAAAGTTTATTTCTATTCAATGTTATCGATGTGCACTATAGCAACCAGAGGGAATGCTTTTCTGTTTTGTAAAATATTTACCAACAATCATTCAGGTTTAGTCAAAGGAAACGAAACCCCGCTTTCAAAACTTGAATTTGACTCCCCCCGTGGCTGGAAAGGAAAGTTCAATGTTCAGCGCATTCTGAGCGTGAGGTAAAGTAAACCATGCGTCAGCCAATGACGTGGGTAACACCCGCATTGCACCGGCACCTGCTTGGAGCTGTCCAGTGCTGAAAGCGCCCGCACTTGCCGCAGCACTAGATTCAGACAGGCAGGTAAAGCACTGCATTGATGTGGTGTATTTTTCGGGGATGTGGTGTAGCAGCTCATTGTCTGGTCCATGGCAGTCACCTCTTACATTGTTTGTGAAATAATGAGATTCATATTTTGTTGGTCTACCGACTGGGTTCCCCTCCCCACGTGCCTTGGTTATTTTGCTACAAAGCCTCACGTGCACCCCAGGTGTGATCCAAACGTGTAAACAAACACCTTTTTGTGTAATGTTTCCATTTCTTATTTGGGATTTAGAGATTTTCCGCACCAGTCGTCACTTTGCTAAAGTATCTGAAGACTGAACCATGGAACTGTGTTTTTTAAATTCCTGTTTTTTAAATTTTGGAGCCCTGGGGGTTTTTGTGGTTGCTTATACCCCAGTGTGACATTAAATAGCCCTAGTGCCAGCCCCTCCGGTAGTAATATCCTGTCCCAGTTCTCGGGTCCGGTCAGGACCAGCCATTGAGGCCTCACCTCTGCCACAGGCCGCTCCCCAGATGGCGGCTGCAGATTAACCCAGGGGAGGGTCGGATTCCCTGGAGCCGGAGGCCTCTGCTGTGACACGCTTCTATTGTACCCTCTGAAAGGGATGAATGGGCGTCAGTGTGGGAACCTCCGAGAGTCTCCGGCCCCAGAATCAGAATCACAGCCCTCCAGCAGACCACGGGTCCAGGATACATGTGAGGGGCGGGTGGTGGGGGCGCGGGGGCTTGGAGCCGAGAGAGGATCAACCTCTGCCCCACACCTCACCTGCCTCTTGCTGCAGGTGACTGCTGACAGAGCTCGAGAGGATGGGGGATAGAGAGGTGGTTACCTGCAACACACACGGAGGGTGGGTGGGAGTAGAGCCAAGACTCCCCTCAGGATAGAGCTCTACATAAATGGTGTTAACCCCTTAGCTGCTGGACACCCCCAGTGCCGAGTCTTTTTTTGTCTATTTGGGGTAGTTCACTCTTAGGGCTCCATAACTTTTTTTCCACATAAGGCATGCACACCAAATTTGCCCCATTTTCCCATCATCCTGGGGATTCTAAAGGTACTCAGGCTTTGGGGATTTCCATGGAAGGGACTGAGAAATTTGTCAGAATATGCAAAATGTTGTTTCTTGGGGGGTGGGGGAGTGCTGCAGAGGAAAGAGTTTGTTTATTTTCCTGGAAATGGCATCAGCAAAAGGTTTATGGTGCAAAAATCACCACCCTCCCAGCTTTCAGTAACAGGCAGACATGATTTAGAAAACCACATTTTTTAACACAGTTTCAGCATTTTACTGTGTGATAGCCCATTTTTCTACTATCCACCTCCTTCCGGTTTGTGGTGGAAATGAGCGTGAAACCCATGGTGGATCCTGGAAAGCCATATATTTCTGAAAACTAGTCAAAATTGTTAATTCAACAAATGGTCATTTGTGTGGATCCTTCATGGTTTTCCTATAAAAAGTAACAGCTAAAATAAAAAAATATTGAAATTGAGTTAAAAAAACAGAAATTTGTGCCTATGTTTTCCTTTGTAACTTCTTCTTACTATGGCACATTTTTCAAAGCAATATACCATTGTGACCGCTAGACCCTTCTAGTCTTGGGGACATATAGGACTTGTGGGTTCTCCAAGAACCTGGGGTATTCAGAGGCAACAGCCGAGCTGCACCATACAATGGTTTTTAGGTCTCGCCTGAGACAGCACTTTAGCGCTGCTCTCGCGAGAGCTTTTGTAAATGGGGGATCTGGAAGTGCAAACGAGTGCTTTCAGGCCTCCAAATACAGTGCATATGCGCCGGGCGCGCGCACCATTTGGCAGCCTGCACACCGTTTGCTTTCACTTTCGCGGGCCGCGTGGGCCGCTTTGATGTCTGATCGCGATCACTTTCACACAGTGCATGTGCGCCGGGCGCGCACACCATTTGGCAGCCTGTGGGTACATTTTGTGGGCGCTTTGATGTTCTCAGTGAGCCGCGCGGCCACTGCGAACATCAAAGCGCCCGCGAAATGTACACGCCATTTGCCACCCCCTCCCTTATCCCACTTCCTGCTTGTCTTGTTTTCCTTCTCTTTAAACTGCCTGTTCTCAATCTGTGTCCCCTTGCGTGTTTCTTGACCTGTTTTCCATACTTTTTGCCCGTGAGTTTTCTTTCTTTGATGACTAGGGTGTATTCATAGTACCGCGTCCCAGTATTTATTTCGCACGCATCTTTTTGCTTCTTCTCTTCTTCTTTCCCCTTTCCTGACGTTGATTCCCTTTCTCACAATGTAGATCTAAGTTCAGAGTTCACCACACCTTGTGTGTTCGAATCTTTATCATGACGCCTTTGTTTTTCATAAACAGATCCTGTCTCATTAAACGTGCAGTTCTTTTTCCAGTGCAGTAGTTACAATGCGAATTTGTTCCCCGTGCAAATTCACGGGCTTCACCTTAACATTTAAATGTCGGCTCCTGAGCACATTATGTAAACTTTGGTCAGTGTGCTAATTTAATTGTGTTTTTCATGATTGCTGTGACTCATGGTAGCGCTCTCCGTTTTCTTGGCTCTTTGAATTAAAATTAGTGTCATAATTCCTGAACAGTGGGAGAAATGACAAGAGTGGTGATTTGCATCGTAGTAAAAAGCACAATTGCTGTCTCGTAATTTTGTAAGTACAATGGGGTCAAATTAGAAAATTCCTTCAAGGTGTGTGTTCCCGGGAGCATTAATCGGTCTTCACTCGGGGACCTTTACCGCTTTCAATGTTGGCATAGCATAGGGAACACCCCGATGCAACCAACTCCAGACTGCACAGCAGACAGAACATCGAGCCGACCTAGCACCGTACATTTCTGCCTCACGGCGCGCGATCGCAGTTTAGAGCAGCCAGAGCCTCCAGTCTCAGCACCGCGACAGGAGGGACTCCATCCTGCTCTAGCTTTTACCACAACTACAGTAGTCATACAGACAGGGGGCAAAGGCCAAACTCAGCCACCCATCAGACCCCCTCAACACTCAGGCCTTCTGGGGCTTTCAGACTCGCTCTATTCAGGCTGGCTGTGGGTGGTCTCAAACACAGTCCGCAGCACGACAACCCTCACCAGTTCTCGGCAGACTCAAAAACAGACTCCAAAGCAGTCCCAGAAGAGGGGCCCATTGCTCCAATCTCGTCTCTACCGGCCCTCACCGGAATCTCTCCTATCTACACCAGAGCCGGGGCCTGATGGCCCCTTTCAGCGCACCCCATGCTCTGACATCTACTCTGGCTCCCCATTGCATGGCCACCCACCTGCAACAGTTATAGGATATTGTGCTGCATAACTAAATACTTTTAAGGTCCCAAAAGCGAGACCTATTGGCTTTGCCAATGCTTGTTCATTGTGGATCGACTATACAGTAATTCATATGGCAACATTGTAACACATAGAAAAAGGTTCTGAAGAAAAACTCAATATTTCTCAAATGTACACCAGATGCTGAGTTTAGGAGGAGTGTTTGTTTGCACATCTCTGAGTTTATCGATACCCATACTGGCTTGTGTTTTAGAGGGCATTTGTGAAATGTCTTCTGGGATACACACTTGTCTACTTTTGAAAGGTACAATCATAGAGATATTCAATTGGTAATAGAAAATGTTCTACTATGCAGTATTCCCACATGTCTCCTCATAAAAATGGTAGCACACTTGTGTGACTGGGCCTTGCGCCTGCAACACTAAACACCTCAAAATGTGACCTAGGCGACGTCCTGTTTCATCCAGCAGAATGCATGTTTTTTTTATAAGGTGGCTAGCTGTGGCTTTTCAGCCCCATCTCAGCAGGCACCTAAGGAAATGTGAGAAAGTCACCCTTTTTGCCATGATTACCCCCATATTTGACTGCTACTGGTGGTAACTGACTCTGACTGCGCTTTGGGCTCTGCTAACCTGGCCCAGTGCTCGGATTAAAAAGGTATATGGTAATTAGGTATAATTGCAATTGGCACTTACTACCTACCTGTGAGTCTCTAGTGTATGATAGGGCATGTATATTTAGAGGCCCAGCAGATCTCCAGCACTCAAGTGTGCACTGCTGTGTAGCCTGCTGTCATTTTTAAAAGTCACGCCGGATTAAACCCAGACCATTTGACTGGGGTGAATGTTTGCATTGTTCAGCATTCCGTCCATTATCTGTTCTTTTTGCTTTTTTCAACCTAAGTGGTAAGGGTATGCCCAGACATGGGTCCAGTGCTAACTTCTCCACTTGATTCAAGCTAGCCTAGCTGATGATTGGTGATACCCTGAAACCGGTGTCAGGATGCTTGTTTCTGCTCCAGAGAGGACCTGGCTTGGCAGTTCGGGCTGGACTGTTCCCATGAGGAGCAGGTTCAAGACTGATTTGCATAAGGCTGGGTCCAAACTGGGGCAAAACAATGATGGATTAAGCCAAGATCTGTTGACTGAGAGTGAATGTTTGCATTGTTCAGCATTCTGTCCATCATCTGTTGTTTTTGCTTTTTATTTTTAAAAGTCAGCCCTTCTTTGCAAGCTGCTTAAAGCTGAAATTATATGAACATTCAACTTTGGATTTAAAGGTACTACCAAAGTATAAAACAACAACATTTTGACATGTAAGTCACCCCTGAGGTCTACCCTAGGTGTCCCCAGGGTAGCGTGCCTTGTAAAAACAATCAGGGACATTTTAAAAGATGTTTTATATGCCCTGGTGAAGAAATAAACAACCAATTTCATTTTTCCCAATGTAGCCGTTTAGCTCCGTAGGCTAACATGGGAATACTTTAATAAAGTGTAACTGATAGAAGGGAGGTAAAGCCATATTTCAAGGACATACATTTTTAGTAATGATAAATCCAACAACTTACCATGATTTAATTTATCATAACTAGTACAGAAAAGAGGTTATGAAACTTTATTTTCTCTAAGCCAAAATCCAGCTTTATAGTAGCCTCTCCTGATTGGCCAACCCATAACAGGCTTAGCCAAACTGCTTTGATGAGGTCATAAGCGACCTGCATAGAGACAGAGCTTATCTGATGGGGGAGCTCTGCAGGTGCAGAGAACAGGCCAGGAAGTGGGCTGACTAGTCAAACTGATCTTCAAAAAGAGTAGGGCATTAAGAATGGAAGCCAAGCCTACCCCCTCGTCCTGTACCCCCCAGCCAGATGGGGCCATCAGGAATAGAATTGGCAGAAGGTCTGGAAGGGGGAGTGTTAAGATACATGAGCCACACTAGTAGGTTGGCTTAGCCATGTCTTCACTCCATGGTGAAAAACACTCCATTTTGAATTTGAAAGTGCAGTGCTTAGTGGGACAACAGTATACCACACTTTAGAGGAAGAGGTCATGCTTTTGGGTGGTGCCCTGCACCTCATTTGACAGGGGTACCCCCTAATTGTTGCCCCAAAAACACTGGATAAATATGTGAAAGCTGCCTAGTAACTCAGAGCTACTGTCTGAAACTACAAGAAGAAGGAGGACTGCCCTGTTGGAACCCTGGCCTGCACTAAGAGGACTGCACTCCAAATGACTATACCGGCTGCACACCAAGGAACTACAGTTCTAAGGACTTTGCCTTGCTTCAAAAGGAGAAAGAGTGTACTCACTGTAAGCAACAGGTTAAATGAGCTTCACCTGCATCATCTTTAGCAGGGCAAGAGGAAGCCAACTGAGCAACTTCAGCTGGATTTAAAGGATTTGGCCAGGTGCATGTTGGAAACTGTAGTTTCAACTTCCAAGGAGCCACCCAGAGAGTCTGGAACCTTGGATTAGTGTTTTTGACACGTTGAGCCCACAAGAGGAATTTCAGGATGAAGTTCCTGAAATTTTGGAGCAACTTTTGGAAAAAGCTCCATAAGTGACTGACCCTATGGCGAGAGTTAGCCGACTACCTCGCACCGCGACTTGGCCTGAATTTATGGTTCATCCTGCTGAAAGCTCCGTAGCTCAAAACGTCAAGGAGCTGACCGGGGGCTCCCGCAGAACTAAGCCGGCAAAGATGCTGCGAATCCAGCCTAGTGAGGCCTGATCGACTTCGAGAGAAAATCCTCCAGAAAAGTTTCTAAGTGCGAAAGTAACCTTTTAACAGAGTCCTCCTACTTAGTCAATCCAGCCAATGCTCCATCACAGTCAACCTCAAACTTGAACTTTGTCCCGGTCAAGCGCGACCAGATGTCTCAATTTGGGGCTATTGGTTCTTAAGCACTGTAAAGTGTTTATTCTTTAAAAAATCATATCTCCGGTTCCCTGCATTGGCTTTTTGTCGGTTTGGTGTCATTTTAAATTTGCAAATATTTCCTATGTTTATAAATTAGTGTCGGATTTTTATTTTGTGTTGTGTCATACTTACTAACGTATTGATGTTTTTAAATGCTTTGCACAACTGTCTCCTAAGCTAAGCCTGCCTGCTTGTCACCAGCAACCAGGGTTTTAGCAAGGGCCAGGCTGGTGATACCGTGTGATTCCGCAAGAAGCTGGAAGGTTGGGGACCTTTTTTTCCACAGGGGGCTGGTTTTGTTGCTTGGGAGCAATTTTTTGGAGCAAAACCGGCCCCAAATATCAAAATCAGAAGCCCATGGTGACAGTCTGCACTAAGCCAATGGTGCCAGCCTCTCCCTCCCGGCCACACCAGCACATTGTTGCAGCCTGCACGCTTTACATGTGACAGAAGCAGTAGTGCATGGTTAGTTGCACTCGGCCCTTCAGCTCACCCCCGGGAACGATCTGATCGGCTATCTAAGCAAGAAAAACACTCTGAAAGCCCTCCGTCTCCTCCTACACTGGCCCACAGCTTCCGGGAAACATGGAGCAGGATTTCAAAAAGACAATGGCCCGAACAACTGCTTGAACCCGGTTTATGAGGTGTGTGAAATGGACTTGTTGAACCCCATCTTCTTCTCCCTGTGTCTTACTTATTCACAACTTAGTTTGGGAATCTCTTTGCACGTTCAGAATGGGAGCTGTCGTGCTCGTGCTGCGTGAACTTGCTGGTGTAGGTTCTCAGAGCCATAGCATCCCAACTCCTACTCAGCTGTAGCCCACATTTTAGTTTGTGCTTGGCAGGCCCTGAGTAGTGAGATGCTTGTAAAAAATAAATAACCGGCTTGTGGTGCTCGTGCACCGATGGCATAGAGAGCAACTCTACCACAGTCATCCAATTGGCAGCTCCCAAAGGAGCTAAAACTGAAATATTAGGCACTCAACCTTCATTTTGGTCTTGTTCTCCTATTTATTTTCATAAAATGTTAACCTTTTCCTTGTGACCCTATAAAATGGCAATTATGTATAATATTGCAAAGAAAAAACAATACGGCTGTATTTTAAATAGAACATTAAAGCTTTAAAAAGTTGCCATCTTGCCACACCCACCAAAAGTAGCATCAGGTCTGGCACAGGACAGCGGATGAGTACAAAAAGGTGTTATCTCTGGGGCATTGTAGCATTTTGCCTAATATGTTTGTTAAGCCTGTATTTATGTGTGTGCATAGGTAGGCGAGGGGAAGCAGAGAAAATCCCAGTGCATTCAACTCAACGCATATCTAGGACTTGATGTGAATATGAGCTGGTGCAGACCCCGGCTGCAGGTCAAAATGAATACTTCTCTTGTGCCATCTCTGTAACAGGCAGTATCCTCCTACAAGTGAGCCCTCCACTTCAGTTATTCACACTAGCCTGTGCCTTTTGCTTCCTGTTGTGCATGTGCTGGTCTGCTCTTATTCACACTCAGCTGTGACCCCTTCCATCATTGATCAAAGCTGCCAGGGGCCATGGCAATTTGTGACATTATAACTTCATAAGCTGATTTGGATTGGAAATTCAATATTTAAGCAATGTAAGTAGGAGATTAAAAGTCCTTGCCTGAAAAATGCTGTTTTCTGAAAAACCAGGAAACGCGTCGCAAGCAGGGGGCTGAATATCGCTGGACTCACTCTCCCAGAGGTCAGAGGGGCTCACTCACCTGGATGCTGTTTGAAACACCGCCCATATCACCTTCTAAAGAACCTAGCGCTTCCCACTTCGCGGGAAACGCGTCGCAAGCAGGGGGCTGAATATCGCTGGACTCACTCTCCCAGAGTTCTGAGGGGCTCACTCACCTGGATGCTGTTTGAAACACCACCCATATCGCCTTCTAAAGAACCTAGCGCTTCCCGCTTCGCGGGAAACGCGTCGCAAGCAGGGGGCTGAATATCGCTGGACTCACTCTCCCAGAGGTCAGAGGGGCTCACTCACCTGGATGCTGTTTGAAACACCACCCATATCCCCTTCTAAAGAACCTAGCGCTTCCCACTTCGCGCTGAGCGCGTCGCAAGCAGGGGGCTGAATATCGCTGGACTCACTCTCCCAGAGGTCAGAGGGGCTCACTCACCTGGATGCTGTTTGAAACACCACCCATATCGCCTTCTAAAGAACCTAGCGCTTCCCGCTTCGCGGGAAACGCGTCGCAAGCAGGGGGCTGAATATCGCAGGACTCACTCTCCCAGAGTTCTGAGGGGCTCACTCACCTGGATGCTGTTTGAAACACCACCCATATCGCCTTCTAAAGAACCTAGTGCTTCCCGCTTCGCGGGAAACGCGTCGCAAGCAGGGGGCTGAATATCGCTGGACTCACTCTCCCAGAGGTCAGAGGGGCTCGCTCACCTGGATGCTGTTTGAAACACCGCCCATATCGCCTTCTAAAGAACCTAGCGCTTCCCGCTTCGCGGGAAACGCGTCGCAAGCAGGGGGCTGAATATCGCTGGACTCACTCTCCCAGAGGTCAGAGGGGTCACTCACCTGGATGCTGATTGAAACACCGCCCATAACGTTATATATTACGTAGCACGCCCAGCTACGTGGGACGCGAGCGGGCGTGCCGGACGAAGCCCGGACAAAGGGCGGGCCGTCTGTGGCCGTCGGGGGCTGAAGGAGGCTGGACTGGACCACCCCCTTTGTTTTTGACTTGTGAGCCGAGTTGGTGCTTTAAACCATAGGAGTGTTGTCCCTTGTGGTTATCTCATTTTGTGCTTATTGTTCCACTACTTGTTGTTATGGCAAAACGGAAGTTTGTTGAGAGCCATGGAGGGGGGAGTGAGGGTAGCACTGCATCAAAAGTTCGCAAAAGGAAGAGAGCCAGGCGGGCTGCTAAAGCCCCCGATCCTGAGGGGGCATTGGATCGAATTAGCTCATTGGTGGGGGAGTGTGAAAATATCCTGGGGTCAGATGAGGAAATAGCTGGAGCGCTACCTGGAGAGTCTGTAGATGCTCCGGTGCATACTAATCCCAGCTTAACCCCAACTATACCGGCTATGTTTCGCATTAAACCGAAATTTTTTACCAGGGCTCAAAGTTGTGCTGAAGAGGGTGTCGTAACTGGTGAAGTGGTAGATCCCCCTTCTGGGGTCTCTATCTATTCTGTGGATGCTGTTCCTGCGGTTTTGTGCTCCAATAGGTTTGCACCATTACTAAATGAGATAGGGGAGATTAATGTTGATCCTATTGCCTCTTCTTTATCCGCATTACCTAGCCCCTCATGTAACATTGTTAAAGTGTATGATGATCCGCTACAAACTCTTGTGCAGTTAGTCTATTCACTTCAGGAGGAAGTGAGTGCCTTGAAAGTTGTGATTAATACTCTGACTGTTGCTGTGGGGAAATGTACTTTAGAGCAACCTCCTCTTCCTTCTATCCCTAAGAAAGTTTTTAGGCCAACAGGGGATGCCAGGTTTCACCCCCAGGGTACTTCCTTGGGATTGTTAAATACAGGCAATCAAGGGAGAAAGGAGGTATTGTACAGTGATGTGGTTAGGGGGGGGGGGGGGAATGCACGTCGCCCTGAGGGTATGCTTGCTGATGCTCCACAGTTTAATTCGAATCATATGAGAAATGCAGACATGAGAGGGGTCCCTAATAATAACCCCCAGAGACCGCGTGTAGAAAGAGAGTTGTGTGACGAGCAGCCCACGATTACTGATAGCAGCTGTGCAAACAATAACTTTTTTATGACCAATGTCCCGAAATTGTGTCATAATCAGGGCTATGAGAATGCTGACTCGTTGAAAAACAAGGCGATCCATTGGCTCAGGCACGTCAGAGGTCGCCGCTCTGTTATTAGAGACGACATTATTAGAGCAACTAGATTGCCCTTCCCAGTGTCTTCTACTGATTGTATTGAATTAAGGTTAAACACTACCGAACTTGTGGAGAATCTTTTTACCCTTGAGTTTAGGACGTGTCCCCCTAATGGCTCTCCTATCCCGTTAAGGAAATGTATTCCGTATGGCTCAGGGTGGGCAAAGTGGAATCAACAGAGTAGCCATAACAGAGAGGCTGGGTCTGCACTGGACAGTGTTGATTGACTGAATGCCTTGGGAGATACAGATTCTTGTTGCCCTACCCCATGGGAATTAGTGGATGGGACACTTTGGCACAGTACTAATAGCTCTGGTACTGGTTCTTGCAATTTCTCTGCCCCACATATGGTTTCACGTTCTAATATCTGCTCCCCAACTATGGTTCCAGAGCAGACCTTGGACCTTATTTTTCCGACGAATACTGCTAGATTTGCCCCCCCACCCTCTACTCCTATTAATACATTTTTATCAGTGGAGGGTGGTTCATTATTATCCTGGAATGTAGCGGGATTAAATGCTAAATTGTCCATTGAAGAATGGGTTGCATTTGTTAATAATATGGATATTTGCTTATTCCAGGAGACTTGGTTGCTGGAACCTAGGTTTTGTGTAGGTTATTTAAACTACCATATTCCAGCTATAAAAGGGGCCCATGGTCGTCCATCGGGGGGTTTAACGATATGGCTTCGACAAGCTCTAAATTTAAAGAGTAAGTCTATCCCTACTGGGTGCTCTGATATACAATTGCTTAGATTAGAACTAGCAACTGAGGGTACAATTGATATTTATAATATCTATGCTAGGGGTTCGGGTGGGGCAAGATCCCCAGTTTTTGATGAGCTATTGAGGTTGCTTGATCTTTATTCAACTGGTTCCCAGGTGATAGTAGTAGGTGATTTTAATGTTACCTTTGATCCTTTGGTACTATTTGCGGGAGACGATTTTGAGAACGAAGACGCATTTTGGGGAATCCCCACATTAGAATTGCCTCCTGTAAAAAGATGGACGGAAATAATAATTCAGATCAACTCTTTCTGTATGGAAAAGAGTTTGAGGGCACTGAATGGCAGGATGCCTAGTGATCGTGATGGAGCATACACATTTAATAACGGACAAAATAGGAGTCGAATTGATTATATACTTGCGGCTGTGAGTTTATGGCATACTCTTGTTGACATGAAGGTCTTTGAAATGCCCGAAAGTGATCATAATCCCCTTTGTCTATCCCATAAGTGGTGGAAGGGAGATTCTGCTGCTCGGGCGGCTGGAGAGTTGCCCGCCTCGAATATCGTGCTATCCAATGATGTGCGACGCCTGAGGTGGTCTTGTATACTCGAGAATTCTATTACTCTCCAGAGCATTTCTAGAGAGGTTAATAGTTCTATTCAAGAAATGGAACAGATTTTTTCCTTAAATGGGGAGATAGGGGACATAACAATTATTCATACAAGTCTTTTTGCTTCCTTAAGATCTTATTTTATAAAGAAAAGGATTCCTGGCTCAAAAGCGCCCTTGAGGCGAGTCAACTGGTATAATGAGGACTGCAGACAGTCACGACTACTGCTGGGGAAAGCTTTAAAGGAAGGCGATGTAGGCGCTGTGCGCGTTAGTAGAAATAACTATAAAGCCAGTATTATTAGAGCTAAACGTCAATGGGATGAACTCAAGTGGTTGTATTTATTGGAAGCAAGCACTAAGAATAATAGTAAATTGTTTTGGGGTATTGTGAAGTGGGGGTATGGTGGCCAACCAGAGAGACCGCAGAACAATGTTGCTCCGGAGCGGTGGGTAGAGTATTTTAAACCTCAATATGCTTCCCACCAGGTTATAGCAGCTAGTGTAGACACTGCTGCTGTGATTTCCTTAATACCTGAATTTAGTACTGTGGAAGTGACTCTGGCTCTAACAGGTGTAGCTCCAGGAAAAGCCCCTGGTCCAGATGGGGTTCCTGCAGACCTCCTCTTGAGTGATAAATTTAAGTGGGGGAGATATATCCAATTGGTTGTAAATGCCTTGGTGTATGGTGCTCCCATTCCCAGTGCGTGGAAATTGGCGGAGATAATTCCGGTCTTCAAAAAGGGGGATCGATCGCTGCCGGAAAATTACAGGCCAATTAGCCTGATTGATGCTACCCAGAAGATTGTAGGCAGGCTGATTTTAAACCGTGTCCATCTGTGGGTAGCCTCAAACAATATTTTGTCTGCATTTCAAGCGGGTTTTCGTGAGCATATAAGTACAGTTGACCAGGTATTTTGCTTTGTCCTCCTATACTGGAAGATTGTGATTATGGGTAAGGGGAGTCTTTATGCGGTCTTTGTGGACCTAAGGGCAGCCTTCGATTTAGTCCCTCGCGTTAAATTATGGAAGGTTTTGAAAGATCTGGGACTTCATCCAGGACTGCTATCTTTAATACAGAGGCTCCACGAGGATAATTCTGCTAGAATAAGGTGGGGAGGGCAGGGCGAGATAACGGAGGCTTTTCCGGTAGAAAGGGGGGTTCGTCAAGGGTGTGCAATGGTCCCTACTTTATTTTCTCTATACATTAATGGCATCGCCGATCGTCTTTTAGCAGAAAATATTGATGCTCCTTCTCTTGCCGGTGATAAAATCCCGATTCTAATGTTCGCGGATGACACGCTTTTAATTGCTAAGTCTCCAAGCGGTCTACAGCGAGCGTTAGGTATTTTTGAGAGTTTTTGTGAGGAACGGGGACTTTAAGTAAATGTCAAGAAAACCAAGTTCATGGCTTTTAATCCTCACCGGCATTTTAAAAATTCGTTTTCATTATTCAACCAATCCTTAGAACAGGTACAGACTTTTACTTATCTAGGGGTTAATATCCAAAATAATCTTAAGTGGACCAAACAGAAGGAATTGGCAGCTCTAAAACATAGACAGCTCACTGGAGTAATAAGTGGCGAATTTAAGAAATCATTAACTAAACCAATCAAGCCTGTACTCCAGGTTTATAGTGCTAAAGCAGTTAGCGCATCATTATACGGAGCTGAATTGTGGGGCTTCGAGGGTCTGTCCTCGTTAACCATCTCGGGGAACAGATTCTTTCGAGGCATTACATCACTTCCCCAGAGTACGCCTCTGGTCCCTCTAAGACATGATTTGGGAAAGAGTTCTATTGCTGATGTAGCTAGATTAAGACCAATTTTATACTGGCATAGACTGTGGACTACCCTGGCATTATCCCAGTATGCAGCGGGTTTTATGGATGTTCTGTCCATGGTTGGATCTCGTAATATTGGGTGGTTTAAGGATCTTAGAAAAACCCTCGAGGCGCTGGGTATGAGTGATCTATGGGAAAAGCCCTCGGTTGTTTCTTTTCCGTCAAAATCTTTTTTGAAAGAAAAATACTGGGAGATGATTAATACAAAGATAATGATCGATTGTAAAAACCCTTCTTTAACTGATGACTTTCTGAATATAAAATCTGTCCCAGGGCTGGAGAACTTTTGGGACTTTGTTACCAAAGTATTAGACAGAAAGTTGTATTTTCAGATGCGGGTGGGATCTTTGCCCTTAAATTCTTTTACTGCTCGGTGGTCTAACGCCTCCATGAGCCAAGTTAACTTATGCCCATTGTGCATGACTCAAGATGAAACAATAAGCCATATGCTTTTTGTATGTCCCGCATATTTATCTCCTAGGAGGGTGTGGTTGAGATCAATCTGCAAGCAATTGGGCACTAGGTTAAGTGGTGAGGCAAGGAGGATCCTATGTACTAGCACATCATCGGTTATTGTTGTAGCTGTGGCAAAGTTTCTAGGATGGGCCTGGATTATAAGAAAACGCAGCATCTGTGACTAATGTGTTAGCGGTCCCTGGATATGAAGTAGTATTTACTGTAAGTGTGTTGTAATGTACATTTTTTAACCCATGTATATATTTTAAGGATTGCTTTTTTAAACTTAAATGTTAATCAAGTTGTTTTTAGGGATTTTTAATGATTATGACTTGTATTCATGTTGTTTTCGTACTCGTTCTATTGCTTTTATGACAAATGTCGAATAAAGCTGTTTTTGGATTGGATTGGATTGGAAAAACCAGGATTGACTAAAGTGTCTTCGTTGAACTGCATAAAAACCTTAAACGTTACTACAATTATATATGTAATGAAAAATGTGTTGTAAAATGCACCATTTTGGTCTGTCTTTCTCCAAACGTTTCTTGGGGGGAGAACTCCCCTAAACGACCCTTAGCAGTGGTCAGGCTCGCTTGCTGCACTCGCTTGCTATGCACTGTATGGGAGCTCGTCTGACAGAATTTGCCAGGGCTGCTTTGGGTTCCCAGTCCGGCCCTGCTTATATTGAGTTGGTGGCCTTTTTGCTAGTGGTGGGTGCATTCTTACCACTACTAATAATCAAGCTTCCAACAAGAATCCTTCCAAACCAGCACATCTTTGAAAACTAGACACCTGGGGGAGTCCAGGGTGGGGTGACTTGCATGGCTTTCACTAGGTTTTGTTCCACAGAATCCCATGCAAAGCTCAAACTTTGCCCACAAAAAACACATTCCCTTGTATTTCTGTGAGAAGTCCTGGAATCAGCAGGTAGCCACAAATTTCCTACCACCCAGCATTCCCTGAAGTCTCCAGATAAAAATGGCGCCTCATGTGTGTGGGTAGGCCGAGTCCCCGTGACACAAAAGGAACTTGGAAATTAGAGGCATCACATTTTCCCCCTGAAAACAATGTGGTTTTTTTGCAATGTGGGTAGCTGTGGATTTTGGGCCCCAGCTCAACCGACACCTAGAGAAACCCACAAAAACTAGCACATGTTTGAAAACTAGTCATCCAGGGGATTCCAGGGTGAGGTGACTTGCATGGCTCTCATCAGGTTTTTTTTAACCCAGAATCCCCTGCAAAGCTCACACCTTGTCTAAAAAACACATTTCCTTCTATTTAAATCTGTGAGGAAAAGTCCTGGAGTCTGCAAGCAGCCACAAATTTACTACCACCCATGTTTTTCCCAAGTCTCTTAAAAAACATGATGCCTTACGTGTTTCGGTAGGCCAAGTGCCCGTGACATGAAAGGGTGCCAATGCAGTGTAGACACATCACATTTTTCCATTGAAAAATGATGAGCTTTTTGCAATGTGGGTAACTGTGGATTTTGGACCTTAGCTCCGCCGGCACCTGGGGAAACGTACAAAACCAGCACATTTTTGTAAACTAGACACCCAGGGAAGTCCTGGGTGGGGTGACTTGAGTGGCTCTCGCCAGGTATTTTACCCAGAATACCCTGCAAAGCTCAAACTTTGCCTAAACAAACATATTTTCCTTCAATTTCTGTGAGGAAAAGTCCTGGAATCTACAGGGTGCCAAAACATTCCTACCACCCAGCATTCCCCCAAGTCTCCTTAGAAAAATGGTGCCTCACTTGTGTGAGGGGGCCAAGTGACCAAAACAGGGAAGGACCCAAAACGTATTGTGGAGACAACAAAATTATCTATCACAAAACAACCTGGTTATGCAAGGGGTGCTCATGTGTTTTTGGTCCCAGGCTCGGCAGCCATCTATGGAAACATATGAAACCCAGGCATTTCTGAAAACTAGACACCCATGGGAGTCAAGGGAGGTGTGAAATATCTACACATATATCACCAACGTACATTTATATGGAGTTACATACAAAAAATCTATACAAACGTACCTTTCAATATTTTGTCTCTTGATATTCTGATCACAATAGTGTGACCCGTCAATATTCTGGCTTTGCTATTCTCATACCAAGACAATTCTCTTTTTACATACTTTGAAATCATGCATGAAAACCGCAAACTTGAAAGTATACCCGTGAAGAAGCACCGAAGTCTCAAATCATTGCTGTGTGTGAGTCATTTGCATTTTGAAGGAGACATCTGCAGGAACTAGGAAGTTTGAAGATATCACCAGTAACCAGTTTCAGTGATCTCCAGATGGAGGCAGTGAATCTCTCCAGCTATCCCAGGACAGTGCACATTGGCCTGGCAGAATACCTCAACTTGTGTGCCCCAGGGGTAGTAACTAACTCTGCTCTCAAATGCCTGCTCAGAAATATAGGGGAGTTGTAATGACTGAGGACAGAAAGGGTACTTTGCAGCTGCAGGATTTAAAAACAACATTGATTGTTTAGTGGATTTGACACTTAGGGCCCTATTATGATGTCGGTCGGAAAGGCTCCGACAACATAGGTTTCACTTTTGACCACTGTATTACAATGACGGCGGTCTGAAGTGAAACCAGCCGCTCATTCCGGCAAGCTTCCGACAGGCTCAAGGAGGGGTGTTTCCGCAGTCGGGTTTGTGATGTCAGTTTCCCACAGGCTTTCCATGTTGAGCTTTCCAACATTAAAAGCCTGTCAGAAAGTGATTTTGGGTTCCCCTAGCAAGGCCTCCTTCTCCCTGCAGCCTCTGGAAGGGGTGCAAGGGGGAACCTATGGTATCCCCCTGTTAATCCCTGCACTGCGTGGCAGGCCCCGTGAGGTGCCTTCCAAGCAGTGCAGGGATTAACAGAAACTCCCATTTCTTATTGGGAGCTTGTGCTGCGGATGGTTTACAGCCGCAGTACAAGCTCCCATAGAGAAATAGGAGTATGTGACCGCACCATGTGTGGTCGTATTGTAATAGCAGTGACTGGACCACTGACTGGAGGTAAGTTGGTCCCGAGTCTGCGTCGGTGTCGGGCGGACGTGAGTCTGACGGACATCTAACGAGGCCCATAATGTGCTGCAGGATTCAGAACTAAATTAAAAGCATGGTTATTTTTATTATAACATATTCTATGAAGAAGCATGATTTTTGTTGGAGGGACTTTTTATTTAAGAGCATTGCCCATCAGTCACACATTATATGTGTTTGAATCTTGAAGGAATATTTGCATCCTTTGCATGCAAGAACACCATTTGTTGCAAAGTTATTTCAACGCACAACCTCTTTTGCCTTTTCTTTAGTCCTGGTGGCTGTATCTCCTTCATCTCATATGAAACCAGCTCAACGTGGAGTGCTACAACTACTATTTTCTTGTAATTTAGAATAGTGCAGTTTCCAGGGTTAATATTGCCATCTGATTGTCAGTCACTTATTCAATCCCAGGCAAATTGAAAATTTAGTAGGAATAAAACCTGAGACTGGCCACTCACAGATCCTGAAATCAGGTGCCTCAACCCAGTAAACTCAATTTTCTGATACTTGTACATGTGTGGCCTCAGATGAGCATACGTTGCAACATTACTGAAAATATTCCTTTGGGTAACAGTCCAACAGGGGGATCTTTCTGAGGATTGAATGAAAAATACTTCGTGAACTAACTGTCATTTCGCAGAAGGCGTTTTCAGAAGATCTTGCACAGAAAGAGCCAATGCCTTTAAATAACCTGGATAAAACTGATTCTTAAGTGTTTTGTATTGAAATCTATGAAAACTGCTTTTTAGTGCTCAAATCACTCATTGCCCTTTTTAAAGATCTTTTTTTAGAAGAATATAAACATTTTCAAATCCACTACAATATGTTTATTGTTATCTATAAGATTTGACCAATTTGTTTAAAATGTGCAGTTTAGCACTTTATTTTCTTGAATTGTTTCTTATGATAGCTCTGCCTCATTGTGAAGTGGTAGCCTGGCCCCCAAGAGTTGACATGTTACCCCCCCAATTTTGGGTCTAATTGTGTCCCTGAAGCCCACTTATTATTAGCTCCTCTGATGAGGCTCCTGAGTCCCAACTCTGCCACCGTTCCATCTCCACAGCAGCCCTGCGGGTGCCCGGTCGGTGATCTGCGGCAGTGTACACAATTACACCAGCTCTGATGATGCTCCTCAGTCACTGGGCTGACAGAACTGTAGATTCACACCAGCTGATGATGTTCCTCAGTCACTTGGCTGACAGCACTGTAGATTCACACCAGCTGATGATGCTCCTCAGTCACTGGGCTGACAGCACTGTAGATTCACACCAGCTCTGATGATGCTCCTCAGTCACTGGGCTGACAGCACTGTAGATTCACACCAGCTGATGATGCTCCTCAGTCACTGGGTTGGCAGCACTCTAGATTCACACCAGCTGATGATGCTCCTCAGTCACAGGCCGGGTATAAGTCTACTTTCAAAACCTCATTATAGCGCTGCCAGCACTCTGCATTCGCCCAGCTCTGATGAAGTACCTGCAGCCCAGGGCCGCCAGTCATCTACCTTGACACAGCTCTTGTGATGCACCTCAGGCACAGGGCTGCCGGCACTTTGTATTCACACAGCGCTGGTGATGCTCCTCAGGCACGGGGCTGCTGACACTTTGTATTCACACAGCTCTGATGATGCACCTCACCCACGGGGCTGCCAGGGCTTTGTATTCACACTGATCTGACGATGCAGCTCACCCATGGCGCTGCCGGCACTTTGTATTCACACAGCTCTGACGATGCACCTCACCCACGGGGCTGCAGGAACTTTTGTATTCACACAGGTCTGATGATGCACCTCGGGCACAGAGCTACCGGCACTTTGTATTCACACAGCGATGGTGATGCACCTCAGGCACGGGCCGCCGGCACTCTGTATTCACACAGCTCTGACGATGCACCTCACCCACGGGGCTACCAGCACATTGTATTCACACAGCTCTGATGATGCACCTCGGGCACTGGGCTGCCAACACTTTGTATTGTCACAGTTCTGGTGATGCACCTCAGGCACAGGGCTGCCGGCACTTTGTATTCACACTGCTCTGACGATGCACCTCGGGCACGGGGCTGCCAAGACTTTGTATTGTCACAGTTCTGGTGATGCACCTCAGGCACAGGGCTGCCGGCACTTTGTATTCACACAGCTCTGACGATGCACCTCACCCATGGGACTGTCTGCAGTTTCCTTTCTCTCAGCACTGACGATGCACCTCAGGCACAAAGCTGCCGGCACTTTGTATTCACATTGCTTTGATGATGCATCTCGGGCATGGGGCTGCCAGCACTTTTTATTCACACAGCTCTTATGAAGTACCTGCATCCCAGGGCCGCCAGCCATCTAACTTGACACAGCTCTCGTGATTCACCTCACCCACGGGGCTGCCGGCACTTTATATTCACACAGCTCTGATGATGCACCTCACCCACGGGGCTGCTGGCACTTTGTAGTCACACGGCTCTGGTAATGCAACTCGGGCATGGGGCTGCTGGCAGTTTCTGTTCACGCAGTTCTGGAGATGAATATGAGTAGTTGGCAAGGGTAAGCCAAGCCGACCAGGAATGGTTGCCTGTAACCATCTACATGGGGAATTGATACCTAAGGGCATCGGATCACTTACGACAAAAGGAAACGTATTTTTTCTTTGAACGCATGTGGGTTGAGCGGTTAGATAATGACACATGACAATGGGGCACCGAATTAGGGAAATGGTTACCTTTCGATTGTACCATGTAATATATACCTTTGTTAACTGTTCCTAAGTATGTTTTCATTGATGGTGGTTATGCTTTATATTTAACGTGAGTATTCCCTGAAATAAACACCTCAGATTTTGTTGTTGTTGTAAAATGTCGTTTTTGTGTCCCTATTCCTAGATGGCTGCGACACTATATCGCTGGGCCCACTGCCTATGACAAACTCTTCATGGTCAGTATATAATGTGCCTCCCACACTTCTGGCAGCTCTGTTCATCCTCACTGCCCCTCCTCCTCTGGTGCCAGAACTTAATGGTGTTTAAAGCTGGGTTCAGAGTAGCACAGAAAGGAGCAGGTATGTGTGAGACCTCCCAGATTGTGTCAAACACACTTTCTCTCTATCACATTATACACCTACAAGTCTAAGCCCGCCCTCTCTACAGAGTGAGTGAATCCATATTTCACATTTTGTCATAGAGATCTATTTACGTGACATGTCTCCCTCTTTCATTCTAGTGCCTAGAAGCACGCCTGCACATGCCGTCAGGTGTAATGTCCCAGGCAGCTCTGCCCCTAACAGAAGGACAGATTTTAAATATTGACTACAGAGTGCTCTGTTTAGACCCCATGGTAATCTGGACGCCAGTGATTACTCTCTAAAACTTTAGTTTATTATTCTTGTTTATAATTCCGACAGAAATAACACAATTGGCACACCTTTCGACAGTTCCTGTGCCAGCTGCAAAGTCACTGTTTCAGTTCGAATTGCGGTTAATAGAAATGGCTGACAGTGTCCCCACCCCTTGCAGTCCACGAGGGGAACATATTTATTCAGAGCAAAATTCAGCCTTCGAAAGGAAAACAGAGAACATTTCATTTTATTCAGATCTGCATCTTTATTTAATCGTGTTCACCGGTCAATAGGTTGCAACAGTGAATAATCACGTGACAGATACACAATGTCACAGAAATGTCACAGCTGAGACTAGAGGATAACACAAGACATTCTTACATCTAATAGAGTGAATGTCTTCGTCACAGGACCTAAATCCTGGGCTTCATTCTGTAACTGAATGAGTTCCCACTGATAATCACAGCCCTACAAATATTGTAGAAGACCCGGAAGGAGTACATACTCAGTCACTGAGATACAAATCCATGGCAGGGAGTTCACTACATAGAATCTCTTTATAAAAGAGAAACACTGCATTGTGTAACTCACACAAATAGCGCCAAGACTGCTTCTAAAATGAAGACTTGGCACTAACGATAGCTGTTTCTCCTTTTCATTCACCAACAATGAATGTTACACTTTGGAGAATACACAATATGTGTGCACATCGTCACATACACTTTGCAAGGATAATACACAAACCTCTCAAAGAAGAGAAACACACTTTACCTTCACAGAAGGCAGGGCTTTTAACTCATGAATTTCCAATTGAAAATACAGATATATCCTCACTAATAGTTAAAAGGCATTTAATGTGCCTCTTGGAGAATGTATAAAATACATCCCATTCAATTTTCAGAGACAATCCAGAATTTCTGAAAGTACAGAAACACTTTGTCTACACAGCACTTTATGACACATTTTCAATAGAAAATACTACATATCAAAATTGATACAAGGGAGGCCCGGAGCCCCTCATCACTCACTTCAGCCAATGAGTGATAATTACGTAATTTGTAACTTCATAGAAACACAGAAGGTAAACACACACTGCACGTGCACAAGGCTCTAATCCGAATCCCTCAGATTACAAGCACATCTATTATTCTCACAGACACATTTATCTGCAGAATCACACGGTGCACTATATCCATCCTTTCAGGATATTAACATATTTGTACGTCAATCAACTTCTTAAAATGAAGTAAAATTGGAAAATTCCAGAGCGCCGCTAGAACTCAGGAATGAAAATAACGTGTTCCAAAATATGCATCAAAATTCACAAAAGTAGGTCCTATTGTAGGCAAGAACTCTACATGACATATGAATTTCTTGTAAACAAACAGTTTAAAACATTCTGAAACTGAAGGCACATCCTATTAATTGCTTTAGTTCATTCTCTTCCTTAATGTATTATATTATAGATGCTTACACCTAGATCCAGTGCTCAACAAATCTATGTTCATACAATATATACTGTGAAATCAACACAGTATTCGTCCAGCGCTTACCCTAAACGGATATAAAATTCACACTGTCCATCCTCTAAGGATGTAATAGCTGCACTGCCCATCCTGTGGGGATATAAAATGCATACACTGCCCATCCTACAGGGATATAATATTCACACTGTCCATCGTGTGTGTGGATTATACATTAATACACTGTCCATCCTACATGGATATAATATTCACACTGTCCATCGTGTGTGTGGATTAAACATTCATACACTGTCCATCCTACATGGATATAATATTCACACTGTCCATCGAGGGTGTGGCATAAACATTCAAGCACTGTCCATCCTAAATGGATATAATTTTACTCATTGTCCATCCTGTAAGGATGTAATCGATCCACTGCCCACCCTGCTGTGTGGATATAATACTCACACGCTGTTTTATGAGGAAATAGCATTCTCACACTCTTCATCCTATGAGGATACAATAGTCACACATTGGCCATAACATAAAGATATCACATTCACACACTGTCCCTCCTGCAAGGGTATAATATACAGACTGTCTAGCCTATGAGGATGTAATATTCACACTGTCCCTTCTGTGGGGATGAATGTTCACTCAATGTCCATCCTGTGAGCATATAATATTCGCTTTGTCCATCATGTGAGGATATACAGTCACGTACTGTCCTCCTCAGCAGGATATAATATTCACATACTGTTCATCCTATGAGGATATACAGTCACTCTTCACTCCGCTCCTTGAAGTGCAGTAAACTCCCCCTGCACAGCGGGGGGCGGTGCTCCAGACACGAGAATGAATATTCTCCCTCAGAGGGGACCGAGGCCTCGAAAGAAGTCCGAAGAAAAGTCCAGGCCGCGGCCCCCGCATTACCAGGGTCTCCACGGGGCTCTGGGGCTGTCCTGTGCGGGCTCTTTAGTGCTGCTGGGACCGGACGGAGGCCGAGAAGGACACACCGCCAGAGAGTCCTGGAGGCACCTGGAGTAACCTTCACTGGAGGCCGCGGCTGCAGGGAGAGACGAGGGGTTAATATTTGTACATTTACACACCAGGGAGTAAACACACATAAACAAAATCAGTTCAAACTCTCTAGAATGCTTTCCTCTGGTTGCTGCAATTAGTTTACAGGTAGTTCTGATACTCTTAAAACACGGGTTTAAGTTAAATGGCGCTGGAAATTGACATATTTAAGTCATAATAGGCTTCCCCCGAGTACCATCTCGATGCGACTATTACCAGTTACGTCTCTGCACTATCTAACCCCAGCCACCCCCACACGCAGACAAACACAAAACTGCAGAGAACACACAATGAAGTTTTAACCCTTCAAAGTACTGCCTCTCACCTGGTGCCGGTGTCTGCACGCGCCGGGCCAGGTACGTCACGGCCATTTCCAGGATATCCGCTTTCTCTGCTTTGGGCGGAAGTTCATGTTCCTCAAACTCTCTCTGCAGTAACATCCTCAGCTGCTCGATGCTGCTGTTGATGCGATCTCTCCTCAGCTTCTCCACCGCTGGCTTCCTCAGCTGCAGAGACAAAATATGGATTTGTTATTGTATTGAAACAAACGTATAAAGGTGTCTAAAGTCGATAAAAGGTAATAGCAAAACTTATAGTTACTTCAGTGTGATAAACAGCTCAATTAAATAATGTTAATTTAGAACTAGGGTGATATTAAAAGATCAATAAATACAGCCACTGTTGATAAAATATATTGGAAGTTCATTTTAAACGTGTACTTTTTGTATATACGAAAAAACTAAATATGCTTTTTAAATATTAATGTCCAGACTCTGACCTTTCTAATGTGTCTCTCCTCATGCTCCTCTTCATATTTCCTCTCGGTCCTGAAAGGCGCCATCTTGCCCGGTGTGGGGTGAAGAGCGGGGTCTCTGCAGTGAACCCACAGTGAGCTGTATCTGAAGAGCTCTCTCCCTCCTGCCCTATTTATCCCCCTCCGCCTGCAGGGAAATGTGTGGGTCTGGGGCTGGAGAGAGGTTCCCACACTCAGCAGCCAATCAGAGAGCAGCAGGGAGTAGGTACAATAGAAGTGTGGCACATTACAAGATGGGAGGGGGCGGTACATCTGGGACCCGGACACAAAGTATCAGCGTGTGGGAAAGAGCTGCCCACTAGTGACTAAAGTGATATGAGCCCTGACATCTGCCAGGAGCTAAGCAGTGTCAATAGCATTAAATACGGGCGGGTGTGTCCGCAGCGCTGAAAAAGCATGAAAGAGCGGTCCCATAAGGGAACTCATTAATGCCCATCATTTTTTTTTTAGTTTAGTGAAAGTTTATTTCTATTCAATGTTATCGATGTGCACTATAGCAACCAGAGGGAATGCTTTTCTGTTTTGTAAAATATTTACCAACAATCATTCAGGTTTAGTCAAAGGAAACGAAACCCCGCTTTCAAAACTTGAATTTGACTCCCCCCGTGGCTGGAAAGGAAAGTTCAATGTTCAGCGCATTCTGAGCGTGAGGTAAAGTAAACCATGCGTCAGCCAATGACGTGGGTAACACCCGCATTGCAGCGGCACCTGCTTGGAGCTGTCCAGTGCTGAAAGCGCCCGCACTTGCCGCAGCACTAGATTCAGACAGGCAGGTAAAGCACTGCATTGATGTGGTGTATTTTTCGGGGATGTGGTGTAGCAGCTCATTGTCTGGTCCATGGCAGTCACCTCTTACATTGTTTGTGAAATAATGAGATTCATATTTTGTTGGTCTACCGACTGGGTTCCCCTCCCCACGTGCCTTGGTTATTTTGCTACAAAGCCTCACGTGCACCCCAGGTGTGATCCAAACGTGTAAACAAACACCTTTTTGTGTAATGTTTCCATTTCTTATTTGGGATTTAGAGATTTTCCGCACCAGTCGTCACTTTGCTAAAGTATCTGAAGACTGAACCATGGAACTGTGTTTTTTAAATTCCTGTTTTTTAAATTTTGGAGCCCTGGGGGTTTTTGTGGTTGCTTATACCCCAGTGTGACATTAAATAGCCCTAGTGCCAGCCCCTCCGGTAGTAATATCCTGTCCCAGTTCTCGGGTCCGGTCAGGACCAGCCATTGAGGCCTCACCTCTGCCACAGGCCGCTCCCCAGATGGCGGCTGCAGATTAACCCAGGGGAGGGTCGGATTCCCTGGAGCCGGAGGCCTCTGCTGTGACACGCTTCTATTGTACCCTCTGAAAGGGATGAATGGGCGTCAGTGTGGGAACCTCCGAGAGTCTCCGGCCCCAGAATCAGAATCACAGCCCTCCAGCAGACCACGGGTCCAGGATACATGTGAGGGGCGGGTGGTGGGGGCGCGGGGGCTTGGAGCCGAGAGAGGATCAACCTCTGCCCCACACCTCACCTGCCTCTTGCTGCAGGTGACTGCTGACAGAGCTCGAGAGGATGGGGGATAGAGAGGTGGTTACCTGCAACACACACGGAGGGTGGGTGGGAGTAGAGCCAAGACTCCCCTCAGGATAGAGCTCTACATAAATGGTGTTAACCCCTTAGCTGCTGGACACCCCCAGTGCCGAGTCTTTTTTTGTCTATTTGGGGTAGTTCACTCTTAGGGCTCCATAACTTTTTTTCCACATAAGGCATGCACACCAAATTTGCCCCATTTTCCCATCATCCTGGGGATTCTAAAGGTACTCAGGCTTTGGGGATTTCCATGGAAGGGACTGAGAAATTTGTCAGAATATGCAAAATGTTGTTTCTTGGGGGGTGGGGGAGTGCTGCAGAGGAAAGAGTTTGTTTATTTTCCTGGAAATGGCATCAGCAAAAGGTTTATGGTGCAAAAATCACCACCCTCCCAGCTTTCAGTAACAGGCAGACATGATTTAGAAAACCACATTTTTTAACACAGTTTCAGCATTTTACTGTGTGATAGCCCATTTTTCTACTATCCACCTCCTTCCGGTTTGTGGTGGAAATGAGCGTGAAACCCATGGTGGATCCTGGAAAGCCATATATTTCTGAAAACTAGTCAAAATTGTTAATTCAACAAATGGTCATTTGTGTGGATCCTTCATGGTTTTCCTATAAAAAGTAACAGCTAAAATAAAAAAATATTGAAATTGAGTTAAAAAAACAGAAATTTGTGCCTATGTTTTCCTTTGTAACTTCTTCTTACTATGGCACATTTTTCAAAGCAATATACCATTGTGACCGCTAGACCCTTCTAGTCTTGGGGACATATAGGACTTGTGGGTTCTCCAAGAACCTGGGGTATTCAGAGGCAACAGCCGAGCTGCACCATACAATGGTTTTTAGGTCTCGCCTGAGACAGCACTTTAGCGCTGCACTCGCGAGAGCTTTTGTAAATGGGGGATCTGGAAGTGCAAACGAGTGCTTTCAGGCCTCCAAATACAGTGCATATGCGCCGGGCGCGCGCACCATTTGGCAGCCTGCACACCGTTTGCTTTCACTTTCGCAGGCCGCGTGGGCCGCTTTGATGTCTGATCGCGATCACTTTCACACAGTGCATGTGCGCCGGGCGCGCACACCATTTGGCAGCCTGTGGGTACATTTTGTGGGCGCTTTGATGTTCTCAGTGAGCCGCGCGGCCACTGCGAACATCAAAGCGCCCGCGAAATGTACACGCCATTTGCCACCCCCTCCCTTATCCCACTTCCTGCTTGTCTTGTTTTCCTTCTCTTTAAACTGCCTGTTCTCAATCTGTGTCCCCTTGCGTGTTTCTTGACCTGTTTTCCATACTTTTTGCCCGTGAGTTTTCTTTCTTTGATGACTAGGGTGTATTCATAGTACCGCGTCCCAGTATTTATTTCGCACGCATCTTTTTGCTTCTTCTCTTCTTCTTTCCCCTTTCCTGACGTTGATTCCCTTTCTCACAATGTAGATCTAAGTTCAGAGTTCACCACACCTTGTGTGTTCGAATCTTTATCATGACGCCTTTGTTTTTCATAAACAGATCCTGTCTCATTAAACGTGCAGTTCTTTTTCCAGTGCAGTAGTTACAATGCAAATTTGTTCCCCGTGCAAATTCACGGGCTTCACCTTAACATTTAAATGTCGGCTCCTGAGCACATTATGTAAACTTTGGTCAGTGTGCTAATTTAATTGTGTTTTTCATGATTGCTGTGACTCATGGTAGCGCTCTCCGTTTTCTTGGCTCTTTGAATTAAAATTAGTGTCATAATTCCTGAACAGTGGGAGAAATGACAAGAGTGGTGATTTGCATCGTAGTAAAAAGCACAATTGCTGTCTCGTAATTTTGTAAGTACAATGGGGTCAAATTAGAAAATTCCTTCAAGGTGTGTGTTCCCGGGAGCATTAATCGGTCTTCACTCGGGGACCTTTACCGCTTTCAATGTTGACATAGCATAGGGAACACCCCGATGCAACCAACTCCAGACTGCACAGCAGACAGAACATCGAGCCGACCTAGCACCGTACATTTCTGCCTCACGGCGCGCGATCGCAGTTTAGAGCAGCCAGAGCCTCCAGTCTCAGCACCGCGACAGGAGGGACTCCATCCTGCTCTAGCTTTTACCACAACTACAGTAGTCATACAGACACGGGGCAAAGGCCAAACTCAGCCACCCATCAGACCCCCTCAACACTCAGGCCTTCTGGGGCTTTCAGACTCGCTCTATTCAGGCTGGCTGTGGGTGGTCTCAAACACAGTCCGCAGCACGACAACCCTCACCAGTTCTCGGCAGACTCAAAAACAGACTCCAAAGCAGTCCCAGAAGAGGGGCCCATTGCTCCAATCTCGTCTCTACCGGCCCTCACCGGAATTTCTCCTATCTACACCAGAGCCGGGGCCTGATGGCCCCTTTCAGCGCACCCCATGCTCTGACATCTACTCTGGCTCCCCATTGCATGGCCACCCACCTGCAACAGTTATAGGATATTGTGCTGCATAACTAAATACTTTTAAGGTCCCAAAAGCGAGACCTATTGGCTTTGCCAATGCTTGTTCATTGTGGATCGACTATACAGTAATTCATATGGCAACATTGTAACACATAGAAAAAGGTTCTGAAGAAAAACTCAATATTTCTCAAATGTACACCAGATGCTGAGTTTAGGAGGAGTGTTTGTTTGCACATCTCTGAGTTTATCGATACCCATACTGGCTTGTGTTTTAGAGGGAATTTGTGAAATGTCTTCTGGGATACACACTTGTCTACTTTTGAAAGGTACAATCATAGAGATATTCAATTGGTAATAGAAAATGTTCTACTATGCAGTATTCCCACATGTCTCCTCATAAAAATGGTAGCACACTTGTGTGACTGGGCCTTGCGCCTGCAACACTAAACACCTCAAAATGTGACCTAGGCGACGTCCTGTTTCATCCAGCAGAATGCATGTTTTTTTTATAAGGTGGCTAGCTGTGGCTTTTCAGCCCCATCTCAGCAGGCACCTAAGGAAATGTGAGAAAGTCACCCTTTTTGCCATGATTACCCCCATATTTGACTGCTACTGGTGGTAACTGACTCTGACTGCGCTTTGGGCTCTGCTAACCTGGCCCAGTGCTCGGATTAAAAAGGTATATGGTAATTAGGTATAATTGCAATTGGCACTTACTACCTACCTGTGAGTCTCTAGTGTATGATAGGGCATGTATATTTAGAGGCCCAGCAGATCTCCAGCACTCAAGTGTGCACTGCTGTGTAGCCTGCTGTCATTTTTAAAAGTCACGCCGGATTAAACCCAGACCATTTGACTGGGGTGAATGTTTGCATTGTTCAGCATTCCGTCCATTATCTGTTCTTTTTGCTTTTTTCAACCTAAGTGGTAAGGGTATGCCCAGACATGGGTCCAGTGCTAACTTCTCCACTTGATTCAAGCTAGCCTAGCTGATGATTGGTGATACCCTGAAACCGGTGTCAGGATGCTTGTTTCTGCTCCAGAGAGGACCTGGCTTGGCAGTTCGGGCTGGACTGTTCCCATGAGGAGCAGGTTCAAGACTGATTTGCATAAGGCTGGGTCCAAACTGGGGCAAAACAATGATGGATTAAGCCAAGATCTGTTGACTGAGAGTGAATGTTTGCATTGTTCAGCATTCTGTCCATCATCTGTTGTTTTTGCTTTTTATTTTTAAAAGTCAGCCCTTCTTTGCAAGCTGCTTAAAGCTGAAATTATATGAACATTCAACTTTGGATTTAAAGGTACTACCAAAGTATAAAACAACAACATTTTGACATGTAAGTCACCCCTGAGGTCTACCCTAGGTGTCCCCAGGGTAGCGTGCCTTGTAAAAACAATCAGGGACATTTTAAAAGATGTTTTATATGCCCTGGTGAAGAAATAAACAACCAATTTCATTTTTCCCAATGTAGCCTTTTAGCTCCGTAGGCTAACATGGGAATACTTTAATAAAGTGTAACTGATAGAAGGGAGGTAAAGCCATATTTCAAGGACATACATTTTTAGTAATGATAAATCCAACAACTTACCATGATTTAATTTATCATAACTAGTACAGAAAAGAGGTTATGAAACTTTATTTTCTCTAAGCCAAAATCCAGCTTTATAGTAGCCTCTCCTGATTGGCCAACCCATAACAGGCTTAGCCAAACTGCTTTGATGAGGTCATAAGCGACCTGCATAGAGACAGAGCTTATCTGATGGGGGAGCTCTGCAGGTGCAGAGAACAGGCCAGGAAGTGGGCTGACTAGTCAAACTGATCTTCAAAAAGAGTAGGGCATTAAGAATGGAAGCCAAGCCTACCCCCTCGTCCTGTACCCCCCAGCCAGATGGGGCCATCAGGAATAGAATTGGCAGAAGGTCTGGAAGGGGGAGTGTTAAGATACATGAGCCACACTAGTAGGTTGGCTTAGCCATGTCTTCACTCCATGGTGAAAAACACTCCATTTTGAATTTGAAAGTGCAGTGCTTAGTGGGACAACAGTATACCACACTTTAGAGGAAGAGGTCATGCTTTTGGGTGGTGCCCTGCACCTCATTTGACAGGGGTACCCCCTAATTGTTGCCCCAAAAACACTGGATAAATATGTGAAAGCTGCCTAGTAACTCAGAGCTACTGTCTGAAACTACAAGAAGAAGGAGGACTGCCCTGTTGGAACCCTGGCCTGCACTAAGAGGACTGCACTCCAAATGACTATACCGGCTGCACACCAAGGAACTACAGTTCTAAGGACTTTGCCTTGCTTCAAAAGGAGAAAGAGTGTACTCACTGTAAGCAACAGGTTAAATGAGCTTCACCTGCATCATCTTTAGCAGGGCAAGAGGAAGCCAACTGAGCAACTTCAGCTGGATTTAAAGGATTTGGCCAGGTGCATGTTGGAAACTGTAGTTTCAACTTCCAAGGAGCCACCCAGAGAGTCTGGAACCTTGGATTAGTGTTTTTGACACGTTGAGCCCACAAGAGGAATTTCAGGATGAAGTTCCTGAAATTTTGGAGCAACTTTTGGAAAAAGCTCCATAAGTGACTGACCCTATGGCGAGAGTTAGCCGACTACCTCGCACCGCGACTTGGCCTGAATTTATGGTTCATCCTGCTGAAAGCTCCGTAGCTCAAAACGTCAAGGAGCTGACCGGGGGCTCCCGCAGAACTAAGCCGGCAAAGATGCTGCGAATCCAGCCTAGTGAGGCCTGATCGACTTCGAGAGAAAATCCTCCAGAAAAGTTTCTAAGTGCGAAAGTAACCTTTTAACAGAGTCCTCCTACTTAGTTAATCCAGCCAATGCTCCATCACAGTCAACCTCAAACTTGAACTTTGTCCCGGTCAAGCTCGACCAGATGTCTCAATTTGGGGCTATTGGTTCTTAAGCACTGTAAAGTGTTTATTCTTTAAAAAATCATATCTCCGGTTCCCTGCATTGGCTTTTTGTCGGTTTGGTGTCATTTTAAATTTGCAAATATTTCCTATGTTTATAAATTAGTGTCGGATTTTTATTTTGTGTTGTGTCATACTTACTAACGTATTGATGTTTTTAAATGCTTTGCACAACTGTCTCCTAAGCTAAGCCTGCCTGCTTGTCACCAGCAACCAGGGTTTTAGCAAGGGCCAGGCTGGTGATACCGTGTGATTCCGCAAGAAGCTGGAAGGTTGGGGACCTTTTTTTCCACAGGGGGCTGGTTTTGTTGCTTGGGAGCAATTTTTTGGAGCAAAACCGGCCCCAAATATCAAAATCAGAAGCCCATGGTGACAGTCTGCACTAAGCCAATGGTGCCAGCCTCTCCCTCCCGGCCACACCAGCACATTGTTGCAGCCTGCACGCTTTACATGTGACAGAAGCAGTAGTGCATGGTTAGTTGCACTCGGCCCTTCAGCTCACCCCCGGGAACGATCTGATCGGCTATCTAAGCAAGAAAAACACTCTGAAAGCCCTCCGTCTCCTCCTACACTGGCCCACAGCTTCCGGGAAACATGGAGCAGGATTTCAAAAAGACAATGGCCCGAACAACTGCTTGAACCCGGTTTATGAGGTGTGTGAAATGGACTTGTTGAACCCCATCTTCTTCTCCCTGTGTCTTACTTATTCACAACTTAGTTTGGGAATCTCTTTGCACGTTCAGAATGGGAGCTGTCGTGCTCGTGCTGCGTGAACTTGCTGGTGTAGGTTCTCAGAGCCATAGCATCCCAACTCCTACTCAGCTGTAGCCCACATTTTAGTTTGTGCTTGGCAGGCCCTGAGTAGTGAGATGCTTGTAAAAAATAAATAACCGGCTTGTGGTGCTCGTGCACAGATGGCATAGAGAGCAACTCTACCACAGTCATCCAATTGGCAGCTCCCAAAGGAGCTAAAACTGAAATATTAGGCACTCAACCTTCATTTTGGTCTTGTTCTCCTATTTATTTTCATAAAATGTTAACCTTTTCCTTGTGACCCTATAAAATGGCAATTATGTATAATATTGCAAAGAAAAAACAATACGGCTGTATTTTAAATAGAACATTAAAGCTTTAAAAAGTTGCCATCTTGCCACACCCACCAAAAGTAGCATCAGGTCTGGCACAGGACAGCGGATGAGTACAAAAAGGTGTTATCTCTGGGGCATTGTAGCATTTTGCCTAATATGTTTGTTAAGCCTGTATTTATGTGTGTGCATAGGTAGGCGAGGGGAAGCAGAGAAAATCCCAGTGCATTCAACTCAACGCATATCTAGGACTTGATGTGAATATGAGCTGGTGCAGACCCCGGCTGCAGGTCAAAATGAATACTTCTCTTGTGCCATCTCTGTAACAGGCAGTATCCTCCTACAAGTGAGCCCTCCACTTCAGTTATTCACACTAGCCTGTGCCTTTTGCTTCCTGTTGTGCATGTGCTGGTCTGCTCTTATTCACACTCAGCTGTGACCCCTTCCATCATTGATCAAAGCTGCCAGGGGCCATGGCAATTTGTGACATTATAACTTCATAAGCTGATTTGGATTGGAAATTCAATATTTAAGCAATGTAAGTAGGAGATTAAAAGTCCTTGCCTGAAAAATGCTGTTTTCTGAAAAACCAGGAAACGCGTCGCAAGCAGGGGGCTGAATATCGCTGGACTCACTCTCCCAGAGGTCAGAGGGGCTCACTCACCTGGATGCTGTTTGAAACACCGCCCATATCACCTTCTAAAGAACCTAGCGCTTCCCACTTCGCGGGAAACGCGTCGCAAGCAGGGGGCTGAATATCGCTGGACTCACTCTCCCAGAGTTCTGAGGGGCTCACTCACCTGGATGCTGTTTGAAACACCACCCATATCGCCTTCTAAAGAACCTAGCGCTTCCCGCTTCGCGGGAAACGCGTCGCAAGCAGGGGGCTGAATATCGCTGGACTCACTCTCCCAGAGGTCAGAGGGGCTCACTCACCTGGATGCTGTTTGAAACACCACCCATATCCCCTTCTAAAGAACCTAGCGCTTCCCACTTCGCGCTGAGCGCGTCGCAAGCAGGGGGCTGAATATCGCTGGACTCACTCTCCCAGAGGTCAGAGGGGCTCACTCACCTGGATGCTGTTTGAAACACCGCCCATATCGCCTTCTAAAGAACCTAGCGCTTCCCGCTTCGCGGGAAACGCGTCGCAAGCAGGGGGCTGAATATCGCAGGACTCACTCTCCCAGAGTTCTGAGGGGCTCACTCACCTGGATGCTGTTTGAAACACCACCCATATCGCCTTCTAAAGAACCTAGTGCTTCCCGCTTCGCGGGAAACGCGTCGCAAGCAGGGGGCTGAATATCGCTGGACTCACTCTCCCAGAGGTCAGAGGGGCTCGCTCACCTGGATGCTGTTTGAAACACCGCCCATATCGCCTTCTAAAGAACCTAGCGCTTCCCGCTTCGCGGGAAACGCGTCGCAAGCAGGGGGCTGAATATCGCTGGACTCACTCTCCCAGAGGTCAGAGGGGTCACTCACCTGGATGCTGATTGAAACACCGCCCATAACGTTATATATTACGTAGCACGCCCAGCTACGTGGGACGCGAGCAGGCGTGCCGGACGAAGCCCGGACAAAGGGCGGGCCGTCTGTGGCCGTCGGGGGCTGAAGGAGGCTGGACTGGACCACCCCCTTTGTTTTTGACTTGTGAGCCGAGTTGGTGCTTTAAACCATAGGAGTGTTGTCCCTTGTGGTTATCTCATTTTGTGCTTATTGTTCCACTACTTGTTGTTATGGCAAAACGGAAGTTTGTTGAGAGCCATGGAGGGGGGAGTGAGGGTAGCACTGCATCAAAAGTTCGCAAAAGGAAGAGAGCCAGGCGGGCTGCTAAAGCCCCCGATCCTGAGGGGGCATTGGATCGAATTAGCTCATTGGTGGGGGAGTGTGAAAATATCCTGGGGTCAGATGAGGAAATAGCTGGAGCGCTACCTGGAGAGTCTGTAGATGCTCCGGTGCATACTAATCCCAGCTTAACCCCAACTATACCGGCTATGTTTCGCATTAAACCGAAATTTTTTACCAGGGCTCAAAGTTGTGCTGAAGAGGGTGTCGTAACTGGTGAAGTGGTAGATCCCCCTTCTGGGGTCTCTATCTATTCTGTGGATGCTGTTCCTGCGGTTTTGTGCTCCAATAGGTTTGCACCATTACTAAATGAGATAGGGGAGATTAATGTTGATCCTATTGCCTCTTCTTTATCCGCATTACCTAGCCCCTCATGTAACATTGTTAAAGTGTATGATGATCCGCTACAAACTCTTGTGCAGTTAGTCTATTCACTTCAGGAGGAAGTGAGTGCCTTGAAAGTTGTGATTAATACTCTGACTGTTGCTGTGGGGAAATGTACTTTAGAGCAACCTCCTCTTCCTTCTATCCCTAAGAAAGTTTTTAGGCCAACAGGGGATGCCAGGTTTCACCCCCAGGGTACTTCCTTGGGATTGTTAAATACAGGCAATCAAGGGAGAAAGGAGGTATTGTACAGTGATGTGGTTAGGGGGGGGGGGGGAATGCACGTCGCCCTGAGGGTATGCTTGCTGATGCTCCACAGTTTAATTCGAATCATATGAGAAATGCAGACATGAGAGGGGTCCCTAATAATAACCCCCAGAGACCGCGTGTAGAAAGAGAGTTGTGTGACGAGCAGCCCACGATTACTGATAGCAGCTGTGCAAACAATAACATTTTTATGACCAATGTCCCGAAATTGTGTCATAATCAGGGCTATGAGAATGCTGACTCGTTGAAAAACAAGGCGATCCATTGGCTCAGGCACGTCAGAGGTCGCCGCTCTGTTATTAGAGACGACATTATTAGAGCAACTAGATTGCCCTTCCCAGTGTCTTCTACTGATTGTATTGAATTAAGGTTAAACACTACCGAACTTGTGGAGAATCTTTTTACCCTTGAGTTTAGGACGTGTCCCCCTAATGGCTCTCCTATCCCGTTAAGGAAATGTATTCCGTATGGCTCAGGGTGGGCAAAGTGGAATCAACAGAGTAGCCATAACAGAGAGGCTGGGTCTGCACTGGACAGTGTTGATTGACTGAATGCCTTGGGAGATACAGATTCTTGTTGCCCTACCCCATGGGAATTAGTGGATGGGACACTTTGGCACAGTACTAATAGCTCTGGTACTGGTTCTTGCAATTTCTCTGCCCCACATATGGTTTCACGTTCTAATATCTGCTCCCCAACTATGGTTCCAGAGCAGACCTTGGACCTTATTTTTCCGACGAATACTGCTAGATTTGCCCCCCCACCCTCTACTCCTATTAATACATTTTTATCAGTGGAGGGTGGTTCATTATTATCCTGGAATGTAGCGGGATTAAATGCTAAATTGTCCATTGAAGAATGGGTTGCATTTGTTAATAATATGGATATTTGCTTATTCCAGGAGACTTGGTTGCTGGAACCTAGGTTTTGTGTAGGTTATTTAAACTACCATATTCCAGCTATAAAAGGGGCCCATGGTCGTCCATCGGGGGGTTTAACGATATGGCTTCGACAAGCTCTAAATTTAAAGAGTAAGTCTATCCCTACTGGGTGCTCTGATATACAATTGCTTAGATTAGAACTAGCAACTGAGGGTACAATTGATATTTATAATATCTATGCTAGGGGTTCGGGTGGGGCAAGATCCCCAGTTTTTGATGAGCTATTGAGGTTGCTTGATCTTTATTCAACTGGTTCCCAGGTGATAGTAGTAGGTGATTTTAATGTTACCTTTGATCCTTTGGTACTATTTGCGGGAGACGATTTTGAGAACGAAGACGCATTTTGGGGAATCCCCACATTAGAATTGCCTCCTGTAAAAAGATGGACGGAAATAATAATTCAGATCAACTCTTTCTGTATGGAAAAGAGTTTGAGGGCACTGAATGGCAGGATGCCTAGTGATCGTGATGGAGCATACACATTTAATAACGGACAAAATAGGAGTCGAATTGATTATATACTTGCGGCTGTGAGTTTATGGCATACTCTTGTTGACATGAAGGTCTTTGAAATGCCCGAAAGTGATCATAATCCCCTTTGTCTATCCCATAAGTGGTGGAAGGGAGATTCTGCTGCTCGGGCGGCTGGAGAGTTGCCCGCCTCGAATATCGTGCTATCCAATGATGTGCGACGCCTGAGGTGGTCTTGTATACTCGAGAATTCTATTACTCTCCAGAGCATTTCTAGAGAGGTTAATAGTTCTATTCAAGAAATGGAACAGATTTTTTCCTTAAATGGGGAGATAGGGGACATAACAATTATTCATACAAGTCTTTTTGCTTCCTTAAGATCTTATTTTATAAAGAAAAGGATTCCTGGCTCAAAAGCGCCCTTGAGGCGAGTCAACTGGTATAATGAGGACTGCAGACAGTCACGACTACTGCTGGGGAAAGCTTTAAAGGAAGGCGATGTAGGCGCTGTGCGCGTTAGTAGAAATAACTATAAAGCCAGTATTATTAGAGCTAAACGTCAATGGGATGAACTCAAGTGGTTGTATTTATTGGAAGCAAGCACTAAGAATAATAGTAAATTGTTTTGGGGTATTGTGAAGTGGGGGTATGGTGGCCAACCAGAGAGACCGCAGAACAATGTTGCTCCGGAGCGGTGGGTAGAGTATTTTAAACCTCAATATGCTTCCCACCAGGTTATAGCAGCTAGTGTAGACACTGCTGCTGTGATTTCCTTAATACCTGAATTTAGTACTGTGGAAGTGACTCTGGCTCTAACAGGTGTAGCTCCAGGAAAAGCCCCTGGTCCAGATGGGGTTCCTGCAGACCTCCTCTTGAGTGATAAATTTAAGTGGGGGAGATATATCCAATTGGTTGTAAATGCCTTGGTGTATGGTGCTCCCATTCCCAGTGCGTGGAAATTGGCGGAGATAATTCCGGTCTTCAAAAAGGGGGATCGATCGCTGCCGGAAAATTACAGGCCAATTAGCCTGATTGATGCTACCCAGAAGATTGTAGGCAGGCTGATTTTAAACCGTGTCCATCTGTGGGTAGCCTCAAACAATATTTTGTCTGCATTTCAAGCGGGTTTTCGTGAGCATATAAGTACAGTTGACCAGGTATTTTGCTTTGTCCTCCTATACTGGAAGATTGTGATTATGGGTAAGGGGAGTCTTTATGCGGTCTTTGTGGACCTAAGGGCAGCCTTCGATTTAGTCCCTCGCGTTAAATTATGGAAGGTTTTGAAAGATCTGGGACTTCATCCAGGACTGCTATCTTTAATACAGAGGCTCCACGAGGATAATTCCGCTAGAATAAGGTGGGGAGGGCAGGGCGAGATAACGGAGGCTTTTCCGGTAGAAAGGGGGGTTCGTCAAGGGTGTGCAATGGTCCCTACTTTATTTTCTCTATACATTAATGGCATCGCCGATCGTCTTTTAGCAGAAAATATTGATGCTCCTTCTCTTGCCGGTGATAAAATCCCGATTCTAATGTTCGCGGATGACACGCTTTTAATTGCTAAGTCTCCAAGCGGTCTACAGCGAGCGTTAGGTATTTTTGAGAGTTTTTGTGAGGAACGGGGACTTTAAGTAAATGTCAAGAAAACCAAGTTCATGGCTTTTAATCCTCACCGGCATTTTAAAAATTCGTTTTCATTATTCAACCAATCCTTAGAACAGGTACAGACTTTTACTTATCTAGGGGTTAATATCCAAAATAATCTTAAGTGGACCAAACAGAAGGAATTGGCAGCTCTAAAACATAGACAGCTCACTGGAGTAATAAGTGGCGAATTTAAGAAATCATTAACTAAACCAATCAAGCCTGTACTCCAGGTTTATAGTGCTAAAGCAGTTAGCGCATCATTATACGGAGCTGAATTGTGGGGCTTCGAGGGTCTGTCCTCGTTAACCATCTCGGGGAACAGATTCTTTCGAGGCATTACATCACTTCCCCAGAGTACGCCTCTGGTCCCTCTAAGACATGATTTGGGAAAGAGTTCTATTGCTGATGTAGCTAGATTAAGACCAATTTTATACTGGCATAGACTGTGGACTACCCTGGCATTATCCCAGTATGCAGCGGGTTTTATGGATGTTCTGTCCATGGTTGGATCTCGTAATATTGGGTGGTTTAAGGATCTTAGAAAAACCCTCGAGGCGCTGGGTATGAGTGATCTATGGGAAAAGCCCTCGGTTGTTTCTTTTCCGTCAAAATCTTTTTTGAAAGAAAAATACTGGGAGATGATTAATACAAAGATAATGATCGATTGTAAAAACCCTTCTTTAACTGATGACTTTCTGAATATAAAATCTGTCCCAGGGCTGGAGAACTTTTGGGACTTTGTTACCAAAGTATTAGACAGAAAGTTGTATTTTCAGATGCGGGTGGGATCTTTGCCCTTAAATTCTTTTACTGCTCGGTGGTCTAACACCTCCATGAGCCAAGTTAACTTATGCCCATTGTGCATGACTCAAGATGAAACAATAAGCCATATGCTTTTTGTATGTCCCGCATATTTATCTCCTAGGAGGGTGTGGTTGAGATCAATCTGCAAGCAATTGGGCACTAGGTTAAGTGGTGAGGCAAGGAGGATCCTATGTACTAGCACATCATCGGTTATTGTTGTAGCTGTGGCAAAGTTTCTAGGATGGGCCTGGATTATAAGAAAACGCAGCATCTGTGACTAATGTGTTAGCGGTCCCTGGATATGAAGTAGTATTTACTGTAAGTGTGTTGTAATGTACATTTTTTAACCCATGTATATATTTTAAGGATTGCTTTTTTAAACTTAAATGTTAATCAAGTTGTTTTTAGGGATTTTTAATGATTATGACTTGTATTCATGTTGTTTTCGTACTCGTTCTATTGCTTTTATGACAAATGTCGAATAAAGCTGTTTTTGGATTGGATTGGATTGGAAAAACCAGGATTGACTAAAGTGTCTTCGTTGAACTGCATAAAAACCTTAAACGTTACTACAATTATATATGTAATGAAAAATGTGTTGTAAAATGCACCATTTTGGTCTGTCTTTCTCCAAACGTTTCTTGGGGGGAGAACTCCCCTAAACGACCCTTAGCAGTGGTCAGGCTCGCTTGCTGCACTCGCTTGCTATGCACTGTATGGGAGCTCGTCTGACAGAATTTGCCAGGGCTGCTTTGGGTTCCCAGTCCGGCCCTGCTTATATTGAGTTGGTGGCCTTTTTGCTAGTGGTGGGTGCATTCTTACCACTACTAATAATCAAGCTTCCAACAAGAATCCTTCCAAACCAGCACATCTTTGAAAACTAGACACCTGGGGGAGTCCAGGGTGGGGTGACTTGCATGGCTTTCACTAGGTTTTGTTCCACAGAATCCCATGCAAAGCTCAAACTTTGCCCACAAAAAACACATTCCCTTGTATTTCTGTGAGAAGTCCTGGAATCAGCAGGTAGCCACAAATTTCCTACCACCCAGCATTCCCTGAAGTCTCCAGATAAAAATGGCGCCTCATGTGTGTGGGTAGGCCGAGTCCCCGTGACACAAAAGGAACTTGGAAATTAGAGGCATCACATTTTCCCCCTGAAAACAATGTGGTTTTTTTGCAATGTGGGTAGCTGTGGATTTTGGGCCCCAGCTCAACCGACACCTAGAGAAACCCACAAAAACTAGCACATGTTTGAAAACTAGTCATCCAGGGGATTCCAGGGTGAGGTGACTTGCATGGCTCTCATCAGGTTTTTTTTAACCCAGAATCCCCTGCAAAGCTCACACCTTGTCTAAAAAACACATTTCCTTCTATTTAAATCTGTGAGGAAAAGTCCTGGAGTCTGCAAGCAGCCACAAATTTACTACCACCCATGTTTTTCCCAAGTCTCTTAAAAAACATGATGCCTTACGTGTTTCGGTAGGCCAAGTGCCCGTGACATGAAAGGGTGCCAATGCAGTGTAGACACATCACATTTTTCCATTGAAAAATGATGAGCTTTTTGCAATGTGGGTAACTGTGGATTTTGGACCTTAGCTCCGCCGGCACCTGGGGAAACGTACAAAACCAGCACATTTTTGTAAACTAGACACCCAGGGAAGTCCTGGGTGGGGTGACTTGAGTGGCTCTCGCCAGGTATTTTACCCAGAATACCCTGCAAAGCTCAAACTTTGCCTAAACAAACATATTTTCCTTCAATTTCTGTGAGGAAAAGTCCTGGAATCTACAGGGTGCCAAAACATTCCTACCACCCAGCATTCCCCCAAGTCTCCTTAGAAAAATGGTGCCTCACTTGTGTGAGGGGGCCAAGTGACCAAAACAGGGAAGGACCCAAAACGTATTGTGGAGACAACAAAATTATCTATCACAAAACAACCTGGTTATGCAAGGGGTGCTCATGTGTTTTTGGTCCCAGGCTCGGCAGCCATCTATGGAAACATATGAAACCCAGGCATTTCTGAAAACTAGACACCCATGGGAGTCAAGGGAGGTGTGAAATATCTACACATATATCACCAACGTACATTTATATGGAGTTACATACAAAAAATCTATACAAACGTACCTTTCAATATTTTGTCTCTTGATATTCTGATCACAATAGTGTGACCCGTCAATATTCTGGCTTTGCTATTCTCATACCAAGACAATTCTCTTTTTACATACTTTGAAATCATGCATGAAAACCGCAAACTTGAAAGTATACCCGTGAAGAAGCACCGAAGTCTCAAATCATTGCTGTGTGTGAGTCATTTGCATTTTGAAGGAGACATCTGCAGGAACTAGGAAGTTTGAAGATATCACCAGTAACCAGTTTCAGTGATCTCCAGATGGAGGCAGTGAATCTCTCCAGCTATCCCAGGACAGTGCACATTGGCCTGGCAGAATACCTCAACTTGTGTGCCCCAGGGGTAGTAACTAACTCTGCTCTCAAATGCCTGCTCAGAAATATAGGGGAGTTGTAATGACTGAGGACAGAAAGGGTACTTTGCAGCTGCAGGATTTAAAAACAACATTGATTGTTTAGTGGATTTGACACTTAGGGCCCTATTATGATGTCGGTCGGAAAGGCTCCGACAACATAGGTTTCACTTTTGACCACTGTATTACAATGACGGCGGTCTGAAGTGAAACCAGCCGCTCATTCCGGCAAGCTTCCGACAGGCTCAAGGAGGGGTGTTTCCGCAGTCGGGTTTGTGATGTCAGTTTCCCACAGGCTTTCCATGTTGAGCTTTCCAACATTAAAAGCCTGTCAGAAAGTGATTTTGGGTTCCCCTAGCAAGGCCTCCTTCTCCCTGCAGCCTCTGGAAGGGGTGCAAGGGGGAACCTATGGTATCCCCCTGTTAATCCCTGCACTGCGTGGCAGGCCCCGTGAGGTGCCTTCCAAGCAGTGCAGGGATTAACAGAAACTCCCATTTCTTATTGGGAGCTTGTGCTGCGGATGGTTTACAGCCGCAGTACAAGCTCCCATAGAGAAATAGGAGTATGTGACCGCACCATGTGTGGTCGTATTGTAATAGCAGTGACTGGACCACTGACTGGAGGTAAGTTGGTCCCGAGTCCGCGTCGGTGTCGGGCGGACGTGAGTCTGACGGACATCTAACGAGGCCCATAATGTGCTGCAGGATTCAGAACTAAATTAAAAGCATGGTTATTTTTATTATAACATATTCTATGAAGAAGCATGATTTTTGTTGGAGGGACTTTTTATTTAAGAGCATTGCCCATCAGTCACACATTATATGTGTTTGAATCTTGAAGGAATATTTGCATCCTTTGCATGCAAGAACACCATTTGTTGCAAAGTTATTTCAATGCACAACCTCTTTTGCCTTTTCTTTAGTCCTGGTGGCTGTATCTCCTTCATCTCATATGAAACCAGCTCAACGTGGAGTGCTACAACTACTATTTTCTTGTAATTTAGAATAGTGCAGTTTCCAGGGTTAATATTGCCATCTGATTGTCAGTCACTTATTCAATCCCAGGCAAATTGAAAATTTAGTAGGAATAAAACCTGAGACTGGCCACTCACAGATCCTGAAATCAGGTGCCTCAACCCAGTAAACTCAATTTTCTGATACTTGTACATGTGTGGCCTCAGATGAGCATACGTTGCAACATTACTGAAAATATTCCTTTGGGTAACAGTCCAACAGGGGGATCTTTCTGAGGATTGAATGAAAAATACTTCGTGAACTAACTGTCATTTCGCAGAAGGCGTTTTCAGAAGATCTTGCACAGAAAGAGCCAATGCCTTTAAATAACCTGGATAAAACTGATTCTTAAGTGTTTTGTATTGAAATCTATGAAAACTGCTTTTTAGTGCTCAAATCACTCATTGCCCTTTTTAAAGATCTTTTTTTAGAAGAATATAAACATTTTCAAATCCACTACAATATGTTTATTGTTATCTATAAGATTTGACCAATTTGTTTAAAATGTGCAGTTTAGCACTTTATTTTCTTGAATTGTTTCTTATGATAGCTCTGCCTCATTGTGAAGTGGTAGCCTGGCCCCCAAGAGTTGACATGTTACCCCCCCAATTTTGGGTCTAATTGTGTCCCTGAAGCCCACTTATTATTAGCTCCTCTGATGAGGCTCCTGAGTCCCAACTCTGCCACCGTTCCATCTCCACAGCAGCCCTGCGGGTGCCCGGTCGGTGATCTGCGGCAGTGTACACAATTACACCAGCTCTGATGATGCTCCTCAGTCACTGGGCTGACAGAACTGTAGATTCACACCAGCTGATGATGTTCCTCAGTCACTTGGCTGACAGCACTGTAGATTCACACCAGCTGATGATGCTCCTCAGTCACTGGGCTGACAGCACTGTAGATTCACACCAGCTCTGATGATGCTCCTCAGTCACTGGGCTGACAGCACTGTAGATTCACACCAGCTGATGATGCTCCTCAGTCACTGGGCTGGCAGCACTCTAGATTCACACCAGCTGATGATGCTCCTCAGTCACAGGCCGGGTATAAGTCTACTTTCAAAACCTCATTATAGCGCTGCCAGCACTCTGCATTCGCCCAGCTCTGATGAAGTACCTGCAGCCCAGGGCCGCCAGTCATCTACCTTGACACAGCTCTTGTGATGCACCTCAGGCACAGGGCTGCCGGCACTTTGTATTCACACAGCGCTGGTGATGCTCCTCAGGCACGGGGCTGCTGACACTTTGTATTCACACAGCTCTGATGATGCACCTCACCCACGGGGCTGCCAGGGCTTTGTATTCACACTGATCTGACGATGCAGCTCACCCATGGCGCTGCCGGCACTTTGTATTCACACAGCTCTGACGATGCACCTCACCCACGGGGCTGCAGGAACTTTTGTATTCACACAGGTCTGATGATGCACCTCGGGCACAGAGCTACCGGCACTTTGTATTCACACAGCGATGGTGATGCACCTCAGGCACGGGCCGCCGGCACTCTGTATTCACACAGCTCTGACGATGCACCTCACCCACGGGGCTACCAGCACATTGTATTCACACAGCTCTGATGATGCACCTCGGGCACTGGGCTGCCAACACTTTGTATTGTCACAGTTCTGGTGATGCACCTCAGGCACAGGGCTGCCGGCACTTTGTATTCACACTGCTCTGACGATGCACCTCGGGCACGGGGCTGCCAAGACTTTGTATTGTCACAGTTCTGGTGATGCACCTCAGGCACAGGGCTGCCGGCACTTTGTATTCACACAGCTCTGACGATGCACCTCACCCATGGGACTGTCTGCAGTTTCCTTTCTCTCAGCACTGACGATGCACCTCAGGCACAAAGCTGCCGGCACTTTGTATTCACATTGCTTTGATGATGCATCTCGGGCATGGGGCTGCCAGCACTTTTTATTCACACAGCTCTTATGAAGTACCTGCATCCCAGGGCCGCCAGCCATCTAACTTGACACAGCTCTCGTGATTCACCTCACCCACGGGGCTGCCGGCACTTTATATTCACACAGCTCTGATGATGCACCTCACCCACGGGGCTGCTGGCACTTTGTAGTCACACGGCTCTGGTAATGCAACTCGGGCATGGGGCTGCTGGCAGTTTCTGTTCACGCAGTTCTGGAGATGAATATGAGTAGTTGGCAAGGGTAAGCCAAGCCGACCAGGAATGGTTGCCTGTAACCATCTACATGGGGAATTGATACCTAAGGGCATCGGATCACTTACGACAAAAGGAAACGTATTTTTTCTTTGAACGCATGTGGGTTGAGCGGTTAGATAATGACACATGACAATGGGGCACCGAATTGGGGAAATGGTTACCTTTCGATTGTACCATGTAATATATACCTTTGTTAACTGTTCCTAAGTATGTTTTCATTGATGGTGGTTCTGCTTTATATTTAACGTGAGTATTCCCTGAAATAAACACCTCAGATTTTGTTGTTGTTGTAAAATGTCGTTTTTGTGTCCCTATTCCTAGATGGCTGCGACACTATATCGCTGGGCCCACTGCCTATGACAAACTCTTCATGGTCAGTATATAATGTGCCACCCACACTTCTGGCAGCTCTGTTCATCCTCACTGCCCCTCCTCCTCTGGTGCCAGAACTTAATGGTGTTTAAAGCTGGGTTCAGAGTAGCACAGAAAGGAGCAGGTATGTGTGAGACCTCCCAGATTGTGTCAAACACACTTTCTCTCTATCACATTATACACCTACAAGTCTAAGCCCGCCCTCTCTACCGAGTGAGTGAAGCCATATTTCACATTTTGTCATAGAGATCTATTTACGTGACATGTCTCCCTCTTTCATTCTAGTGCCTAGAAGCACACCTGCACATGCCGTCAGGTGTAATGTCCCAGGCAGCTCTGCCCCTAACAGAAGGACAGATTTTAAATATTGACTACAGAGTGCTCTGTTTAGACCCCATGGTAATCTGGACGCCAGTGATTACTCTCTAAAACTTTAGTTTATTATTCTTGTTTATAATTCCGACAGAAATAACACAATTGGCACACCTTTCGACAGTTCCTGTGCCAGCTGCAAAGTCACTGTTTCAGTTCGAATTGCGGTTAATAGAAATGGCTGACAGTGTCCCCACCCCTTGCAGTCCACGAGGGGAACATATTTATTCAGAGCAAAATTCAGCCTTCGAAAGGAAAACAGAGAACATTTCATTTTATTCAGATCTGCATCTTTATTTAATCGTGTTCACCGGTCAATAGGTTGCAACAGTGAATAATCACGTGACAGATACACAATGTCACAGAAATGTCACAGCTGAGACTAGAGGATAACACAAGACATTCTTACATCTAATAGAGTGAATGTCTTCGTCACAGGACCTAAATCCTGGGCTTCATTCTGTAACTGAATGAGTTCCCACTGATAATCACAGCCCTACAAATATTGTAGAAGACCCGGAAGGAGTACATACTCAGTCACTGAGATACAAATCCATGGCAGGGAGTTCACTACATAGAATCTCTTTATAAAAGAGAAACACTGCATTGTGTAACTCACACAAATAGCGCCAAGACTGCTTCTAAAATGAAGACTTGGCACTAACGATAGCTGTTTCTCCTTTTCATTCACCAACAATGAATGTTACACTTTGGAGAATACACAATATGTGTGCACATCGTCACATACACTTTGCAAGGATAATACACAAACCTCTCAAAGAAGAGAAACACACTTTACCTTCACAGAAGGCAGGGCTTTTAACTCATGAATTTCCAATTGAAAATACAGATATATCCTCACTAATAGTTAAAAGGCATTTAATGTGCCTCTTGGGGAATGTATAAAATACATCCCATTCAATTTTCAGAGACAATCCAGAATTTCTGAAAGTACAGAAACACTTTGTCTACACAGCACTTTATGACACATTTTCAATAGAAAATACTACATATCAAAATTGATACAAAGGAGGCTAAGAGCCCCTCATCACTCACTTCAGCCAATGAGTGATAATTACGTAATTTGTAACTTCATAGAAACACAGAAGGTAAACACACACTGAGTGTGCACAAGGCTCTAATCTGAACCCCTCATATTACAGCACATCTATTATTCTCACAGACACATTCATCTGCAGAATCACAGGTGCACGATATCCATCCTTTCGGGATAATAACATATTTGTACGTCAATCAACTTCTTAAAATGAAGTAAAATTGGAAAATTCTCAGGGCACCGCTAGAATTCAGGAATGAAAATAATATGTTCCAAAATATGCATCAAAATTCACAAAAGTAGGTCCTATTGTAGGCAAGAACTCTACATGACGTATGAATTTCTTGTAAAGAAACAGTTTAAAACCTTCTGAAACTGAAGGCACGTCCTATTAATTGCTTTAGTTCATTCTCTTCGTTAATGTATTACATTATAGATGCTTACACCTAGATCCAGTGCTCAACAAATCTATGTTCATACAATATATACTGTGAAATCAACACAGTATTCATCCAGCGTTTACCCTAAACGGATGTAAAATTCACACTGTCCATCCTCTAAGGATGTAATAGCTGCACTGCCCATCCTGCGGGGATATAAAATTCATACACTGTCCATCCTACAGGGATATAATATTCACACTGTCCATCGTGTGTGTGGATTAAACATTCAAGCACTGTCCATCCTAAATGGATATATTTACTCATTGTCCATCCTGTAAGGATGTAATCGATCCACTGCCCACCCTGCTGTGTTGATATAATACTCACACGCTGTTTTATGCGCAAATAGCATTGTCACACTCTTCATCCTATGAGGGTATAATAGTCACATATTGGTCATAACATGAAGATATCACATTCACACACTGTCCCTCCTGCAAGGGTATAATATACAGACTGTCTATCCTATGAGGATATAATATTCACACTGTCCCTTCTGTGGGGATGAATGTTCACTCACTGTCGATCCTGTGAGCATAAAATATTCACTTTGCCCATCCTGTGAGGATATACAGTCACATACTGTCCTCCTCAGGAGGACATAATATTCACATTCTGTCCATCCTATGAGGATATACACTCCCTTGTCACTCTGCTAGTTGAAGTGCAGTAAACTCCCCCTGCACAGCAGGGCGCGCTCCATACACGAGAATGAATATTCTCCCTCAGAGGGGACCGAGGCCTCGAAAGAAGTCCGAAGAAAAGTCCTGGCTGCGCTCTCCGCATTACCAGGGTCTCCACGGGGCTCTGGGGATGTCCTGGGCCGGCTCTTTAGTGCTGCTGGGACAGGACGGAGGCCGAGAAGGACACACCGCCTCTGCTGGAACCGCAGGTCTATGGAGGGCCCGCAGCAGCTTCATCCGGGTCTCTGTGGGGGCTCCGTGGAGGGAGAGGAAGTGCAGCGAGTCCTGGAGGCACCTGGAGTAACCTTCACTGGAGGCCGCGGCTGCAGGGAGAGACGAGGGGTTAATATTTGGACAGATTCACCCCAGGCAGTGAACACAAATAAAAAAAATCAATTCAAGCTCTCTAGATTGCTTTCCTCTGGTTGCTGCAATTGGTTTACATGTAGTTCTGATACTCTTAAAACACGCGTTTAAGTTAAATGGCGCTGGAAATTGACATATTTAAAAGTTATAATAAGCTTTCCCCGAGTACCATCTCGATGCGACTATTACCAGTTACGTCTCTGCACTGTCTAACCCTAGCCACCCCCACGCGCAGACAAACACAAAACTGCAGAGAACACCCGATGAAGTTTTAACCCTTCAAAGTACTGCCTCTCACCTGGTGCCGGTGTCTGCACGCGCCGGGCCAGGTACGTCACGGCCATTTCCAGGATATCCGCTTTGTCTGCTTTGGGCGGAAGTTCGTGTTCCTCAAACTCTCTCTGCAGTAACATCCTCAGCTGCTCGATGCTGCTGTTGATGCGATCTCTCCTCAGCTTCTCCACCGCTGGCTTCCTCAGCTGCAGAAAAGACATGTGGATTTGTTATTTTATAGGAAAAAATTTGGGAACGTGTTTAAAAGGCAATAGCAGCGTTTATATGTATAACTTTATGATACAGCAGTTCAACTAAACAGTGCTAATATAGAGCTAAGGAAACGTTTACAAAATAATAACCAACTCCCGCGCTGAAGTACTGTATAAAGTGTAATAGGCACATTTAAACCCGGTATTACGTCTATATGAAAATTATGAATAAGTATAGCTTAAAAATTATTTTCCTGACCCTTACCTTTCTAATGTGTCTGTCCTCGCGCTCCTCTTCATATTTCCTCTCGGTGCTGAAAGGCGCCATCTTGCCCGGTGTGGGATGAAGAGCGGGGTGTCTGCAGTGAACCCACAGTGATCGGTGTCTGAAGAGCTCGCGCCCTCCTGCCCTATTTATCCCCCTCCGCCTGCAGGGTAATGTGTGGGTCTGGGGCTGGAGAGAGGTTCCCACACTCAGCAGCCAATCAGAGAGCAGCAGGGACAATGGAAGTGTGGCACATTACAGGGCGGGAGGGGTGGGGGACATCAGGGGCCGGATACAAAGGATCAGAGTGTGGGAAAGAGCTGCCCATTAAAGTGATCTGAATGCTGACATCTGCCACGAGCTAAGCAGTGTCAATAATACTAAATACAGGCGGGTGTGGCCGCTGCGCTGAGAAGGATTGAATAAACGGGCCCATGACTCAACACGTTAATGTCTATCGTTTTAGTGAAAATATATTTTTACTCAATTCTGTCGAGGTGCGCTATGGAGAGCACCCACAATTACGTCTTCCTTGCTTTGTAAAATATTTACCACCAGTCACTAGTAAAAGTAAAAGAATGCTGCGTTCAGTGAAAGTTCAGTGTTTCGCGTACATGATGGTGAGGTGAAATAAACTTGTGTACCACCCGCACTGCACCAGCACCGGCGTGGAACTGTCCAGTGCTGAAAGCGCCCACACTGGCCGCAGCACTAGATTCAGGCAGGTAGGTAAAGCTCTGCCCCGATATGGTGAATTGTTTGTTGAAGTACTGTAGAAACTTCTCGTCCAGTCCATGCCAGGCACTTCTTCTAGTGTTGGTAAAATACTGTGATTGATATATTGTGGGTCTTCAGCCTGGGTTTCCATCTCCACGTGCCCTGGTTCTTTTGCTACAAAGCCTCACGTGCACCCCAGGTGTGATACTAATGTGTAAACACATCGTTGTGTAAAGTCTCAATTTCTAATTTTGCATTAAGAGGCCCTCCGCACCCGGCTTCGCTTTGCCTAAGTATTTGAAGATTTACCCACGGGATTCTGCATTTAAAATTTTCATTTGTGATATATTGAGCCCCGTGGGTGTGTTTGTGGTTGTTTAAAGCCCAGTGTGGCATCATAGGACCCCTGTGGCAGCCCCTCCAGTAATAAACTGGCCCAGTTCTCGGGTCCTGACAGGTCCGGCACTTGAGGTCCCACCGCTGCCACAGGCTGCTCCCCAGATGGCGGCTGCAGATTAACCCAGGGGAGGGTCGGATTCCCTGGAGCCGGAGGCCTCTACTGTGACACGCTTCTATTGTTCCCTCTGAATGGGATGAATGGGCAACAGTGTGGGAACCTCTGGGAGTCTCCGACCCAGACCCCGCCTCAGCATCACAACCCTTCAAGCAGACCAAGAGTCGAGGTTACCATAGTGCATTTGGGGTAAAAGGCAGCGTGCTCCCACCCTCCTGTTTTGAAAAGGTTCCCTTGAGCTACTGAGTTGAAAAGCTTTTTTTAATGCAGCTGCACCCAGTGAGTGGTACAGAGACCTAAGAAGACTTAGGGCAGCATTTCCAGCACCCCCAAAATGGCTTGTTGCTCTCTACTGATGAAGGAATGGATCCGAAAACTAAAATCTAGAGCAGAGGTTTTCAAACCTTTTTAGGTCAAGCACCTTCCCCCTAACAGTATTTTATCGCTAACATTTCTGGAAGTTGGAATTTAGCATCTTTGACAACCATTTTAACCCAGAGGTGTTATCTGACAACTAATTTGCGCAACAGCAAAACACATGACCAGTGTTTTGTAAATGTAAGATTTAGGAATTGTGAATCTGGGTCAAAACCACAGAACTCATGCAACACCGTTTGATGGGACACTTTCTTTTGATTGAAAACTGTCACAAGCTCAGTGCATGCACCCCCACCTTTTAGAACCCATCTAGTACCGTGCGGCAGGATCCAGCAAACAATCAGAATGTTGGGAGACCTGTCAACCACATCATTCTCTGGGTAAGGTCTTTGCTCTGAAGATACAACTCAATCTATGGAAATTCCCACTGCCATATATGTTTTTTTATTATCCTGCGAAAAAATTATAGATGCCATGAGCCATGATGCAAGCTATGAAAATTAACCTTCTTGACTAAAGCTAGGATCGGAATACAAACAATAGCGGCCCATGGTGGGAGTGCTGCCAGGCCCTGACATGGGGCAGGAGAGGGGCAGGGTGGGGGGTAGTAAACTACAGATTACAGCCGATTAGAGGTAAGTAAACATATAAATAAATAAAACACATTTCATTGCGTGCGCTGCATCGCATTTGGCAATGCAGGTCGTGCAACGAAATTTGTTTTATTTATTTATATGTTTACTTACCTCTAATCGGCCGTAATCCGTAGTTTACTAACCCCCACCCTGCCCCTCCCCCGCCCCACGTCAGCGCCCGGCAGCACTCCCACCACGGGCCGCTACTGAATACAAAACAACTATCAGGGTTTAATGAGCCAGATCTAAATTAAGGCTGTTGCAGGCAGTTACTTGACACCACTAGCTCAAATGAACAGGAGGGGGTGCAAAACTGCAACAAATGGCCTAAAACGCCTTGCTATTATGGGATGTTGTGTAGTTCCTATAGAAAGTATACAGGATCTGTGCATTTATAGAACATACACTGTAGGATTGGTGTCAGACTGACTCTGAACACCACTACAGAGTATGTTAGCCTTTTGTACCAACTAGCTCACAGTGCCAGTAGAATCTCCTCTTATCAAGGAGAGGATAGTTCTTGGCAACCGTCGAACATGACAACTCTGATCCCTCAGGACTGTGGAAACAATATACTACCTTTCGCACAGTCACTCGTGCTTACTTTGTCTCAGAGAGATACACAGAATAAACAGGCTGGGCATTTTCAATAAGCATTTATTGAACAGTTGTTATTCTGGTGGAAATTAAATGAGCTGCAATAACTGTTAGACAGGAGAAAATATAAATGATTAGCAGTATTGTAAAGGTTAATGGATGGTATAGTTCTACCATCTTACAATAATCGTGAATACATTAGAGTATATAAAACACATGATAAAAGATGCGTACTTGTACGATGTCTCCCTTACTGGGTGTACCTAAGTGTATCTAACCTGGGTGTAGGTGTCAAGCCTAGAATCCCTCTAGTATTTAGTCAACCCCCTTACCTGAAGTGACAGACTGTGGGACCCCGTCCTGGTCTCGAGTTTACACCCCGCAAGGGATGTGTTTAGACCATTGCAAGCTGGAGTGTCTGCATGCAGGAACCTCAGCGTCTCTGGTCAGTGTGTCGGCCGGGAAGTCTCGGTCTCCTCTAACTATCTTAGCAAGATGTGATGTATATATACCCATAGGTCTCCCCAGGGGTCCTACCTTGCTGTATTACTGTGTCGGCCTAAGGATGATGTCGGCTATGAACTTTAATGCAAAAAATCAATGAAGAATGGACCACTTGTCCTGTGTAGCCAGGGTCTTTTTGGTCTTGGTTCCGTCATAAAAAACCCTCATAACTGTACACAGGTGGAAATGGCGGTATGTACTGAGTCACCGCTTGAGTGTACTAGTACAGCATCATCATAGGGTCTTTTGTTTGTATGTATGCTGACCTCCGCCAGGAGGAAGACCAACTGGTTTTACAGTAGCGTCCAGGCATAAAAATAGAAGTAAAAAGAGGGTGTGATGGTGCTCAGGTGTAGTGAGGTTAAAATTCTCAAAATCGTTTTTTCTGATTAATCTTTATTTGAAGAAGATTGATAAGAGAAATTAAAAGTTGGAGTGCGGATAAAGACCGAGTTACTGGTCTACCGTACTTTCAAATGTCGAGGGTCAACATGTTTCAGCCTTCTGTGGTAGTCTAAAGGCTTTCGTCAGGACTGAATTTAATGAAAGAGACGCGTTGTGGCTCCTTATATAGTGGAAGTTATCCACTAGTTGAGTGAGAAGTCAGATCCGTAGTATCTGTACCTTGTAAATGCGTGTTATGAACTTCCTCGAGGTACCCAATGGCACATACGGAACTTATTTTGGTTCCGTCAAGTCATTTGCTTGTTCTGACTCTGTTCGCGGTACCGGGAACAGAGCCAGAACAAGCAAATGACTTGACGGAACCGAAATAAGTTCCGTATGTGCCGTTGGGTACCTCGAGGAAGTTCATAACACGCATTTACAAGGTACAGATACTACGGATCTGACTTCTCACTCAACTAGTGGATAACTTCCACTATATAAGGAGGAAGTTCATCATAACACGCATTTACAAGGTACAGATACTACGGATCTGACTTCTCACTCAACTAGTGGATAACTTCCACTATATAAGGAGGAAGTTCATCATAACACGCATTTACAAGGTACAGATACTACGGATCTGACTTCTCACTCAACTAGTGGATAACTTCCACTATATAAGGAGCCAAAACGCGTCTCCTTCATTAAATTCGGTCCTGACGAAAGCGTTTAGACTACCACAGAAGGCTGAAACATGTTGACCCTCGACATTTGAAAGTACGGTAGACCAGTAACTCGGTCTTTATCCGCACTCCAACTTTTAATTTCTCTTATCAATATTCTTCAAATAAAGATTCATCAGAAAAAACGATTTTGAGAATTTTAACCTCACTACACCTGAGCACCATCACACCCTCTTTTTACTTCGGTTTTTATGCCTGGACGCTACTGTAAAACCAGTTGGTCTTCCTCCTGGCGGAGGTCAGCATACATTCAAACAAAAGACCCTATGATGATGCTGTACTAGTACACTCAAGCGGCGACTCAGTACATACCGCCATTTCCACCTGTGTACAGTTATGAGGGTTTTTTATGACGGAACCAAGACCAAAAAGACCCTGGCTACACAGGACAAGTGGTCCATTCTTCATTGATTTTTTGCATTAATAATTGGAAGCCGAATGGATCACAGCTTCTCCTTCCCCCCCCATTGATTATATTGGCTCTGAACTTTATACATAGATATTATGCAGTAGATGGTAGTCCTGCTGTGCTTCCAAGAATCGTCATGCATAATGTATGAGATTTCAAACTAGGGAAAATCCGCGTTCTAAATGCAGTGTCGTATCTAGATAAAAGGTCAGTCCCTGTAAACAGTGACAAGTGTAATGTAGGGAAGGATATAGGTGAAGGGTGATGAAGTTACAGAGGCCCATATTATGGTACCTATATGGAATATAACAGGGAAATACTATGACAAACGGTAAAATGTAATTTTGCTAAGGTTCTGAAAATGTCTGCATCACAGCAGATTTGCAGAACCCAAACTCCTGTTTCCTAAAATGGCAGGACTCTCAGAGATAAGACTCTCAACTGGGGCCACTTGATAGCAAAGCGCAAGGACACTAGGTCATCAGTTATGCCCTATGTAGGACCTCATAGTGCTCTATTTTTTCAGTTTGTTTCCATTTAATGGTTCCTTTGTGTCTGGTTATCCGGCTGTTCCTCTGCCTTTTGAAAATAGTTTCAGCAAAAACCGTGTCACCTGGACCTTGAGCAACAGAGGTGACGCAGAAGCACCTGTTTGTAAATTAATAAAATGGCCTTTATGGAAGAGAATGCAGGCCCCTCAAGTATCTGCCACCATATAGTGGTTGTTGGCATAATTTAACATCTATAAATAGATTCTGGAGCATGAGTGTGGTGCCCTAAATATATGTGTGAGCCCAATCTGACCACGCACACCTTCTCAAGGACCTGAGTGACCATACCACTGAAGATCACGCTGAGATACAGGGTGCAGATAACCAGGAAGCTGTTCAAGAAGAAATAAACATGACTGGCTCATGCTACACAAATCTGTTTAGCAACCCCATCTACTGCTGCCTCTTCGACCAGCATGACTAGTGCCATCCAGCCTGCAGTTCTACAGTGGACTTTATGGCACATGGCCCAAGTGAGTGTCAACTTACCATAACTGCAGTACTGAAAGCATCTGTAGTACTAGACAACAGATCTCATTTTTTAACTGACAAGGGAGAAACAAAACCTAATGCTTAATGGAGGTTTCAGAGTAGAGGGGAGTTAAGGAGAGGGAGAAGTGTTGGGAGACTCAGTGTCAGACTGGATTAGAAAATAGGCCTGGACACCAACATAAAAGTGGCCACACTTATGTACTGGGTTCATTAGGCAGGGATAAAAAAAGAATGTGCAAGAGAGATAAGTGCACAGATGTGAAAAGAAGATGCATGAGGTGGAATCAAGAGTAAGCAGCTTTGGCATTTGGCCACCCTGGTATTCAGCAATGCTGGTGGCTGCTTCTAAGAAAACCATTGCGCCCCTACACTTATTTATTTACTTGCTTTCAAATTAAGTACTGGAAATAGCACTGGAAACAGTACCATAAGAAGTCCAAAAGAGAAAGAGAGTGGTAGGGTCAATCAGAAACCTATTTTTCCTGGTTTTATGTAGTTTGTGCGCGTGGTACAGCACTTAAGCCAGACCCAGTGCTGGGACAGAGAAAAGTACCCATGCATGACTCTGGAAAGTAGCACCCCTTCCTCACAATCAGACCGCAGCTGTAGTTTTTTTACCCTTACCTCAGCACACTGAGCAATCATGCAATATTAGTGGATTCAACAAAGAGAACACACACTCAATCAGAGAGCTTTGTTAGGAAACCATTGCCAATAGTAAGTATTGCATATGTAATATTCATATGCATAGGGCTATTAGGCTCAGATCACCGTAAAATGTCTGAGTGCAGCCACTCGGCCTCTCAAGTATTGTCACTGTTGCTTGTAACACAGTCACACTAATAGCAGGTTAGCCTCCCATTAAAATTCCAGTGATACACGGTGTACACCTCATGCCACTCTCTGACCTGTGAGCAGCATCGGTATTAGCTGTTTCGGGAGTGGACTCCAAGCACAGCAAACGGGGCAGTGAAAATATGTTTAGGCCCGGACAGAACAGACATCATTGTTCATTGCAAAATGTGGTATGTCTTAACCAGTCCTTAAATCAGGGGGTATCCCGTCCCCTGTAGATCAACACACATCTCGTCTGGAACAATAAGCCAAGGCACTATGCCTTCTTCTAACTGTGGCTCTGCCTGTATGCTGCTCTGCCTCTGATTGGAGGAATGTCAGAGTTGACGCTTTCATATAGTGATTGGCTACTCTGACTGCTGCCTCCAATCAGAGAGAGTCCTGTTTGTGACGACCACGATTCTGTAGAAGAAACGGAAGTAAACGTACTAAAGACATCGGATTGAACAATGTAAAGGGGAAATCTGTCTGTGGAGCTTGCGCCCCCAGAGGTGTTTACACACACCCCCCCAGGGGGGCACGCCCCCCTGTTTGAAGACCTCTGGTCTAGAGTTACACAGCACAGGCTGCACCAACAAGGATGAAAGATTAAAGACTACTACTGAAGTGATAGTTTTCATGCACTGCATTTACCATGATGCATTAGGGAAAATTGAGTGTGCTCCCTCCCACCCTCCTTCCATGTTCTTTCCTCATAGTCGATTGCATTCATTCTTACTCCCACCTCGTCATTCTCACTCACTCTCACTTATTCTCACTCACTCTCACTCATTTATTCAAAATCACTCACATTCATTCTTACTTTCACTGATTCATACTTACATGCACTCACTTATTCACACTCACACATATGCACACTGTCTTTCATACAAGCACGCTCACCTGCAAGGACACATACATCATCTATTTAAAAGCATCTTAACTACCTCAGCTGCCAGGGAAGGTTGTTGAACTTCCTTCTGCTCCATTTTTTTTATCACACTAATAGTGAATAACAGATAATGATTCACCATGAGTGTAATAACAAAAATGGGCAGCTAGCAAGGAGAGGGAGCCCTGGTGATCATAAGAATGAGTCCTTTGTTACTGAGTTCTTGGCAATGATTCTGGTACCTCTAAGACCAGGGGTCGAAGACTCAGTGCTAGGGGTCACCATGGGGCAAGCTGGGGCCACAGCTGTGAACCCTTGCAACCCCTATATGACGCCCATTCACAGGTGTGAAACCGAGACGGTTGGGCTGTCAAGTATTTGAAATTTAGTATTGACGCAGGGTCCTCTTTTACTCATGGACAATCTAAACCCACCTTATACACAACACCAAAAGATGGTTTCCCACCATCCCTACCTTTTCTTAAGGTATGGCGTTAGACAAGACCTTTTGATCTTACTAAAATTACATATGCAATATACATATGCATGGGGCTTTTAGCCATCGCTCTTCATCCATTGGTCTGCAGCAGTGCCATTTACATATTTTATTTACTCACTACAACAGGCAGTGGGTCAGCCCAGTTCAGCCACTAGCTAACTTCACTGTGAGTGGTGGCATTCTGCGCTTTCACATGGACCATAGTTGCACAAAAAGTAGTTTCTCTCAGTTCCAGGAATTATGACTATGCGTGCTTTTTGAGACTGGAAGATACTTTTGGTTTGAGTAAATGTCTATTGTTTATTTTGGTGGGGAGCGCCAGAGATCTCCCTAACATTATAGTTTTTCAAAAGCGATGGCAAAAAAAAAATCAATCACTGGCAAAGCCAAAAGGTTGACAGCCAACACCAGCCCTAATGGGTTTACTAGTGCTTGTTCTCTTAGTGAGATTGTATTACTTGTGTGTTGGAGAGTTAGATAGTTGCTAGTTTGATTTGTCTCTGATGGGCAGGGCAGTTTTAGGTTGAAAAAGCTATGGTAGCGTGAGAATATTTCATATTAAATAGTTGCTTGGGGAACTTCACATGTCAAATTTTGTCATGATAAAGGCCTTTCAGAAGAACTTTTTGCTTCAGTGTAGGCGGGGGTTGGGCTTTGGGCTTGATATTTTTTGGGCCCAGAACAAATGCGTATGCTTCCGATCCGCCGCAAACTAATCCTAGAGGTCCACAGAATAAAGTTTGGCCGGGTGTAAGCTGGGAGGCCTAGAGCTGATTGGCTGGAACCATCTAGCAGTTCATGCTTAAGGGCAGTGTGGCCACATAGGTGCAAAACTAGGTAATGTTCCCTATGAATGCATCTGGATGAAGCGTTAAGGTGGTTACATCTGGCAAAAAATGTGCAGTGAGTTTCCACGAAGGGACAAATGTTGCCTCATGAAGTGTAATATGTAATATGTAAATTTGTGAACTGATTGCAATGGTATTTCATATTTTATAGTGGTTATATTTTCTTGCGAGTAACCTGCAAAAATCATACGACCAGAGAAACAGTATTTTTTAAATGTCAGTTTTGTGTACATACACTTTATTCCTGGGGGATTCAACCACTATAACACGTTATCATTACAATCCAGTTGTAACAAAGACAAATGCTGTTATAAAGGATGACCATCACAACGCAAATTTTTACCACGCATATGCCTTATCAACGCATGCCTTTACAACACATTTTGTTGTAAAGACATGAATAGTAAAGGGATATGTGTTTCAAATGTATTAGGTAAGTATGGGTTTGGTTTTCAGGGTTTAGGGTGGGTATGGGTTTTGGCATGCATGGGGTAATTTTAGGGTTCAGGATGGGTATCGGTTTTGGGGTGCCAATGGTAATTTTAGGGTACGGGGTGTGTAGGGGTTTTGGGGTGCCAAGGATAATTTGAGGGTTCAGGGTTGGTATGGGTTGCAAGGTGCCAGGGGTAATTTTAGGATTCAGAGTTGGTATGGGTTTTGTGGTACCAAGTGTAATTTTAGGGTTCAGGGTGAGTTTGGGTTTTGGGGTGCCAGGGGTAATTTTAGGGTTCAGGGTGGATATGGGTTTTGGGTTTTAGGGTGGCAATGGTAATTTTGGGCTTCAGAGTGGGTATGGGTTTTGGTGTGGCAAGGGTAATTTTAGGATTCAAGGTGGGTAATGGTTTTGGGGTGTCATGTGTAATTTTAGGGTTCAGGGTGGGTATGGGTTTTGGGGTACCAAGTCTAATTTTAGGGTTCAGGGTGGTCTGGGGTTTGGGGTGCCAAGGGTCATTTAGGGTTCATGGTAGGTAGAGGTTTTGGGGTGGCAAGGGTAAATTTTGATTTTAGGGTGGGTATGGGTTGTTGGGTTTTAAGGAAATGTGTGTGTGTGTGTATATATATATATATATATATATATATTACACCGCAAAAGTTTTGCCCATGAAGGAAAAGCCACTTACAGGTAGGTGAATTTCGTTTTTATTGCAGAAGCTGCAGCCAGGGGGAAAGCACATTCACAAAAGGGATTTCTTCAGCCTGACGCGTTTCATGCTCAAACAGCATTTCTTCAGAGGCAGTTCTTTTAAGTGAAGTGACACATGTGGCAGTACTTGAATCTTTACAAACCACCCGCCCCAGTGGGCGTCGGCTCACGCTGAGCCTGCTGGTTCTTGTAGTGCCCAAATAATACTCAAGTGAGCTGCTTCATTTCACAAAATTAAAGTTAAAATTCAAACCACAGTGGGTGCTGTAAAAGTCTTTCTTGCACTGGACTGCACTTGTAACCTTCCACAAACGACCTCCTGTCCTTGAAGCGCTGGTAGACAAATACTTCCAACTCGGTCCACTTCTCTGTGGCAGGGCTTCTCCCACGACCGGGACCAGCCGTTAAACATTACACCGCAAAAGTTTTGCCCATGAAGGAAAAGCCACTTACAGGTAGGTGAATTTCGTTTTTATTGCAGAAGCTGCAGCCAGGGGGAAAGCACATTCACAAAAGGGATTTCTTCAGCCTGACGCGTTTCATGCTCAAACAGCATTTCTTCAGAGGCAGTTCTTTTAAGTGAAGTGACACATGTGGCAGTACTTGAATCTTTACAAACCACCCGCCCCAGTGGGCGTCGGCTCACGCTGAGCCTGCTGGTTCTTGTAGTGCCCAAATAATACTCAAGTGAGCTGCTTCATTTCACAAAATTAAAGTTAAAATTCAAACCACAGTGGGTGCTGTAAAAGTCTTTCTTGCACTGGACTGCACTTGTAACCTTCCACAAACGACCTCCTGTCCTTGAAGCGCTGGTAGACAAATACTTCCAACTCGGTCCACTTCTCTGTGGCAGGGCTTCTCCCACGACCGGGACCAGCCGTTAAACATTACACCGCAAAAGTTTTGCCCATGAAGGAAAAGCCACTTACAGGTAGGTGAATTTCGTTTTTATTGCAGAAGCTGCAGCCAGGGGGAAAGCACATTCACAAAAGGGATTTCTTCAGCCTGACGCGTTTCATGCTCAAACAGCATTTCTTCAGAGGCAGTTCTTTTAAGTGAAGTGACACATGTGGCAGTACTTGAATCTTTACAAACCACCCGCCCCAGTGGGCGTCGGCTCACGCTGAGCCTGCTGGTTCTTGTAGTGCCCAAATAATACTCAAGTGAGCTGCTTCATTTCAGTCCAGTGCAAGAAAGACTTTTACAGCACCCACTGTGGTTTGAATTTTAACTTTAATTTTGTGAAATGAAGCAGCTCACTTGAGTATTATTTGGGCACTACAAGAACCATCAGGCTCAGCGTGAGCCGACGCCCACTGGGGCGGGTGGTTTGTAAAGATTCAAGTACTGCCACATGTGTCACTTCACTTAAAAGAACTGCCTCTGAAGAAATGCTGTTTGAGCATGAAACGCGTCAGGCTGAAGAAATCCCTTTTGTGAATGTGCTTTCCCCCTGGCTGCAGCTTCTGCAATAAAAACGAAATTCACCTACCTGTAAGTGGCTTTTCCTTCATGGGCAAAACTTTTGCGGTGTAATGTTTAACGGCTGGTCCCGGTCGTGGGAGAAGCCCTGCCACAGAGAAGTGGACCGAGTTGGAAGTATTTGTCTACCAGCGCTTCAAGGACAGGAGGTCGTTTGTGGAAGGTTACAAGTGCAGTCCAGTGCAAGAAAGACTTTTACAGCACCCACTGTGGTTTGAATTTTAACTTTAATTTTGTGAAATGAAGCAGCTCACTTGAGTATTATTTGGGCACTACAAGAACCAGCAGGCTCAGCGTGAGCCGACGCCCACTGGGGCGGGTGGTTTGTAAAGATTCAAGTACTGCCACATGTGTCACTTCACTTAAAAGAACTGCCTCTGAAGAAATGCTGTTTGAGCATGAAACGCGTCAGGCTGAAGGAATCCCTTTTGTGAATGTGCTTTCCCCCTGGCTGCAGCTTCTGCAATAAAAACGAAATTCACCTACCTGTAAGTGGCTTTTCCTTCATGGGCAAAACTTTTGCGGTGTAATGTTTAACGGCTGGTCCCGGTCGTGGGAGAAGCCCTGCCACAGAGAAGTGGACCGAGTTGGAAGTATTTGTCTACCAGCGCTTCAAGGACAGGAGGTCGTTTGTGGAAGGTTACAAGTGCAGTCCAGTGCAAGAAAGACTTTTACAGCACCCACTGTGGTTTGAATTTTAACTTTAATTTTGTGAAATGAAGCAGCTCACTTGAGTATTATTTGGGCACTACAAGAACCAGCAGGCTCAGCGTGAGCCGACGCCCACTGGGGCGGGTGGTTTGTAAAGATTCAAGTACTGCCACATGTGTCACTTCACTTAAAAGAACTGCCTCTGAAGAAATGCTGTTTGAGCATGAAATGCGTCAGGCTGAAGAAATCCCTTTTGTGAATGTGCTTTCCCCCTGGCTGCAGCTTCTGCAATAAAAACGAAATTCACCTACCTGTAAGTGGCTTTTCCTTCATGGGCAAAACTTTTGCGGTGTAATGTTTAACGGCTGGTCCCGGTCGTGGGAGAAGCCCTGCCACAGAGAAGTGGACCGAGTTGGAAGTATTTGTCTACCAGCGCTTCAAGGACAGGAGGTCGTTTGTGGAAGGTTACAAGTGCAGTCCAGTGCAAGAAAGACTTTTACAGCACCCACTGTGGTTTGAATTTTAACTTTAATTTTGTGAAATGAAGCAGCTCACTTGAGTATTATTTGGGCACTACAAGAACCAGCAGGCTCAGCGTGAGCCGACGCCCACTGGGGCGGGTGGTTTGTAAAGATTCAAGTACTGCCACATGTGTCACTTCACTTAAAAGAACTGCCTCTGAAGAAATGCTGTTTGAGCATGAAACGCGTCAGGCTGAAGAAATCCCTTTTGTGAATGTGCTTTCCCCCTGGCTGCAGCTTCTGCAATAAAAACGAAATTCACCTACCTGTAAGTGGCTTTTCCTTCATGGGCAAAACTTTTGCGGTGTAATGTTTAACAGCTGGTCCCGGTCGTGGGAGAAGCCCTGCCACAGAGAAGTGGACCGAGTTGGAAGTATTTGTCTACCAGCGCTTCAAGGACAGGAGGTCGTTTGTGGAAGGTTACAAGTGCAGTCCAGTGCAAGAAAGACTTTTACAGCACCCACTGTGGTTTGAATTTTAACTTTAATTTTGTGAAATGAAGCAGCTCACTTGAGTATTATTTGGGCACTACAAGAACCAGCAGGCTCAGCGTGAGCCGACGCCCACTGGGGCGGATGGTTTGTAAAGATTCAAGTACTGCCACATGTGTCACTTCACTTAAAAGAACTGCCTCTGAAGAAATGCTGTTTGAGCATGAAACGCGTCAGGCTGAAGAAATCCCTTTTGTGAATGTGCTTTCCCCCTGGCTGCAGCTTCTGCAATAAAAACGAAATTCACCTACCTGTAAGTGGCTTTTCCTTCGTGGGCAAAACTTTTGCGGTGTAATATATATATATATATATATATATATATATATATATATATATATATATATATATATATATATATATACACACACAAAAAAAGAAGCAGAGAACTCTGGGTAGTTTTCAAGTTTAGATAAAAAGCTGTTTTTTATAGAACAATCTCAATACCAGCAATACCCTATATATGCCCAACTTAATTGCCTGCTTTTCTATGAAATAATTTAAGCATAGGATTAGCACAATGCCATTAACACAGAAAAACATAAAGTCTTTCACCATTTCTACAGCACTTTGCTATAGCAATGGCAAAAGACTTTGTCCCTTTCTGTCTCTGTGTGAATGGCAGTGTGCTAATCCTATGCTTAAAAACTTTGATAGAAAAGCAGACATTTGAAGTGAGCAGATCTAGAGTTTTGCTGGTGTTGAGGGTGCGCTATACAGGAGCTGCTTTCCACCTAAACTTCAGAACTACCCAGAGTTCTCTGCTCCTTTTTTGCATAATTTATGCATCACTCTATGCCTGACAGGGTATTGTATATATATATATATATATATATATATATATATATATATATATATATATATATATATATATGCTTTACTGAAATAAAATTATTTTACAGGGAACTATAAACCTATATATATCGATTTTACTTACCTGTAATATAGTTATAGTTTAAATCTTAACTTTAAACACACACATGCCTTTGCCAAACATGCTTTTACAACAAGATTTGTTGTAAAGGCATGCGTTGGAAAGGCATATGCGTGGTAAAAGTTTGCGTTGTAATGGTAACACATTGTAACAGCACTTCCGTTGTTACAACCGCGTTGTAAAGGCATGCGTTGTGATGGCATGCGCTGTGCTGTCATAAATTCTATTGCCGGGCCCATTGCCTATGGCAAACTCTTCATGGCCAGTATATAATGTGCCACCCGCACTCCTGGCAGCTCTGATCATCCTCACAGCCCTTCCTCCTCTGGTGCCAGAATTTAATGGTGTTTAAAGCTGGGGTTCAGAGTAGCACAGAAAGGAACAGGTATGTGTGAGACCTCCCAGATTGTGTGAAACACACTTTTTGTCTATCGCATTATACACCTACGAGTCTAAGTCCGCCCTCTCTACCGAGTGAGTGAAGCCATATTTCACATTTTGTCATACAGATCTGTTCGCGTGACACGGCTCCCTCTTTCATTCTAGTGCCTACAAGCACGCCTGCACATGCCGTCAGGTGTAATGTCTCTCGCAGCTCTGCCCATCACAGTAGTACAGATTTTAAGTATTGACAACAGAGTGTTGTTTAAACCCCATAGTAATCTGGACGCCAGTGATGTGCTTCTAAAACGTTAATGTATCAATAATTCACACATAAATATGACATTTGGCACAACATTTGAGAATGGTTGTGCCAGCTGCAATGGGATGTTTAACTTCCAATTGCAGTAAAAGAAATGGTTGACAATGTCCCCACCTTTGCAGTTCATGATGGAAGCCTCTTCCTTCAAAGCATTGCTCTGCCATCGAAAGGAAACCATATAAAACAGCAATTGATGTTTAATTCCATTTTATTTAGATCTGCATTTCTATTTAAACAAGTTCACATCCCAGCTGATTGCAACGTCCCTTCATAAATAACAATTTTTAACAGTGTGCACAAATATGAATGACATTACTTTCGTGACTTTGGCAAGTGAAATAACGCTATTAAGCAAAATGGAATCATGCAGAAAATCACGATATGAGGAATATGTACGAGTTGCACCCTGGGGCCTGTAGTTCACTTTGCAGGCCACATGACCACTGGGAGGATACATAACCGCTCACCTGTGACCAAGGCGGTAAAATGCTGAAACGCGTAAGGAGCGAGAGTGGTTAAAATGCTGCAGCACTGACGAAATAAATGTCTGAACTTGGAAATAAGTCGGAGTTGGGCTCTTATTTTCCTTGGATAACTCCGATTACAGGCTTCTCCATTCCTGCGCAAAGAGCCCGCCCTGCAGGGTCGGGGGCCCCCGGTAAATGGAGCCCTTTTGAAAGCATTTAATGGAGGGGGCATGACCTGCTTGGACTGCACCAGCCAAATGGATTTCCACGGGTATCTGGTGAGCAGTAACGAGAAAGGGAGGTGAGGAAGATAACTTCTTTCTCGCACAACACCGCATTTCAAGAAAATATTATAGCGCTGCAGCATCACAAAGGCACTTTGCATTGTAAATAACAATTTTTAACAGTGTGCACAAATATGAATGACATTACTTTCGTGACTATGGCAAGTGAAATAACGCTATTAAGCAAAATGGAATCATGCAGAAAATCACGATATGAGGAATATGTACGAGTTGCACCCTGGGGCCTGTAGTTCACTTTGCAGGCCACATGACCACTGGGAGGATACATAACCGCTCACCTGTGACCAAGGCGGTAAAATGCTGAAACGCGTAAGGAGCGAGAGTGGTTAAAATGCTGCAGCACTGACGAAATAAATGTCTGAACTTGGAAATAAGTCGGAGTTGGGCTCTTATTTTCCTTGGATAACTCCGATTACAGGCTTCTCCATTCCTGCGCAAAGAGCCCGCCCTGCAGGGTCGGGGGCCCCCGGTAAATGGAGCCCTTTTGAAAGCATTTAATGGAGGGGGCATGACCTGCTTGGACTGCACCAGCCAAATGGATTTCCACGGGTATCTGGTGAGCAGTAACGAGAAAGGGAGGTGAGGAAGATAACTTCTTTCTCGCACAACACCGCATTTCAAGAAAATATTATAGCGCTGCAGCATCACAAAGGCACTTTGCATTGTAAATAACTATTTTTAACAGTGTGCACAAATATGAATGACATTACTTTCGTGACTATGGCAAGTGAAATAACGCTATTAAGCAAAATGGAATCATGCAGAAAATCACGATATGAGGAATATGTACGAGTTTCACCCTGGGGCCTGTAGTTCACTTTGCAGGCCACATGACCACTGGGAGGATACATAACCGCTCACCTGTGACCAAGGCGGTAAAATGCTGAAACGCGTAAGGAGCGAGAGTGGTTAAAATGCTGCAGCACTGACGAAATAAATGTCTGAACTTGGAAATAAGTCGGAGTTGGGCTCTTATTTTCCTTGGATAACTCCGATTACAGGCTTCTCCATTCCTGCGCAAAGAGCCCGCCCTGCAGGGTCGGGGGCCCCCGGTAAATGGAGCCCTTTTGAAAGCATTTAATGGAGGGGGCATGACCTGCTTGGACTGCACCAGCCAAATGGATTTCCACGGGTATCTGGTGAGCAGTAACGAGAAAGGGAGGTGAGGAAGATAACTTCTTTCTCGCACAACACCGCATTTCAAGAAAATATTATAGCGCTGCAGCATCACAAAGGCACTTTGCATTGTAAATAACAATTTTTAACAGTGTGCACAAATATGAATGACATTACTTTCGTGACTATGGCAAGTGAAATAACGCTATTAAGCAAAATGGAATCATGCAGAAAATCACGATATGAGGAATATGTACGAGTTGCACCCTGGGGCCTGTAGTTCACTTTGCAGGCCACATGACCACTGGGAGGATACATAACCGCTCACCTGTGACCAAGGCGGTAAAATGCTGAAACGCGTAAGGAGCGAGAGTGGTTAAAATGCTGCAGCACTGACGAAATAAATGTCTGAACTTGGAAATAAGTCGGAGTTGGGCTCTTATTTTCCTTGGATAACTCCGATTACAGGCTTCTCCATTCCTGCGCAAAGAGCCCGCCCTGCAGGGTCGGGGGCCCCCGGTAAATGGAGCCCTTTTGAAAGCATTTAATGGAGGGGGCATGACCTGCTTGGACTGCACCAGCCAAATGGATTTCCACGGGTATCTGGTGAGCAGTAACGAGAAAGGGAGGTGAGGAAGATAACTTCTTTCTCGCACAACACCGCATTTCAAGAAAATATTATAGCGCTGCAGCATCACAAAGGCACTTTGCATTGTAAATAACTATTTTTAACAGTGTGCACAAATATGAATGACATTACTTTCGTGACTATGGCAAGTGAAATAACGCTATTAAGCAAAATGGAATCATGCAGAAAATCACGATATGAGGAATATGTACGAGTTTCACCCTGGGGCCTGTAGTTCACTTTGCAGGCCACATGACCACTGGGAGGATACATAACCGCTCACCTGTGACCAAGGCGGTAAAATGCTGAAACGCGTAAGGAGCGAGAGTGGTTAAAATGCTGCAGCACTGACGAAATAAATGTCTGAACTTGGAAATAAGTCGGAGTTGGGCTCTTATTTTCCTTGGATAACTCCGATTACAGGCTTCTCCATTCCTGCGCAAAGAGCCCGCCCTGCAGGGTCGGGGGCCCCCGGTAAATGGAGCCCTTTTGAAAGCATTTAATGGAGGGGGCATGACCTGCTTGGACTGCACCAGCCAAATGGATTTCCACGGGTATCTGGTGAGCAGTAACGAGAAAGGGAGGTGAGGAAGATAACTTCTTTCTCGCACAACACCGCATTTCAAGAAAATATTATAGCGCTGCAGCATCACAAAGGCACTTTGCATTGTAAATAACAATTTTTAACAGTGTGCACAAATATGAATGACATTACTTTCGTGACTATGGCAAGTGAAATAACGCTATTAAGCAAAATGGAATCATGCAGAAAATCACGATATGAGGAATATGTACGAGTTGCACCCTGGGGCCTGTAGTTCACTTTGCAGGCCACATGACCACTGGGAGGATACATAACCGCTCACCTGTGACCAAGGCGGTAAAATGCTGAAACGCGTAAGGAGCGAGAGTGGTTAAAATGCTGCAGCACTGACGAAATAAATGTCTGAACTTGGAAATAAGTCGGAGTTGGGCTCTTATTTTCCTTGGATAACTCCGATTACAGGCTTCTCCATTCCTGCGCAAAGAGCCCGCCCTGCAGGGTCGGGGGCCCCCGGTAAATGGAGCCCTTTTGAAAGCATTTAATGGAGGGGGCATGACCTGCTTGGACTGCACCAGCCAAATGGATTTCCACGGGTATCTGGTGAGCAGTAACGAGAAAGGGAGGTGAGGAAGATAACTTCTTTCTCGCACAACACCGCATTTCAAGAAAATATTATAGCGCTGCAGCATCACAAAGACACTTTGCATTGTAAATAACTATTTTTAACAGTGTGCACAAATATGAATGACATTACTTTCGTGACTTTGGCAAGTGAAATAACGCTATTAAGCAAAATGGAATCATGCAGAAAATCACGATATGAGGAATATGTACGAGTTTCTACCTGGGGCCTGTAGTTCACTTTGCAGGCCACATGACCACTGGGAGGATACATAACCGCTCACCTGTGACCAAGGCGGTAAAATGCTGAAACGCGTAAGGAGCGAGAGTGGTTAAAATGCTGCAGCACTGACGAAATAAATGTCTGAACTTGGAAATAAGTCGGAGTTGGGCTCTTATTTTCCTTGGATAACTCCGATTACAGGCTTCTCCATTCCTGCGCAAAGAGCCCGCCCTGCAGGGTCGGGGGCCCCCGGTAAATGGAGCCCTTTTGAAAGCATTTAATGGAGGGGGCATGACCTGCTTGGACTGCACCAGCCAAATGGATTTCCACGGGTATCTGGTGAGCAGTAACGAGAAAGGGAGGTGAGGAAGATAACTTCTTTCTCGCACAACACCGCATTTCAAGAAAATATTATAGCGCTGCAGCATCACAAAGGCACTTTGCATTGTAAATAACAAATTTTTAACAGTGTGCACAAATATGAATGACATTACTTTCGTGACTATGGCAAGTGAAATAACGCTATTAAGCAAAATGGAATCATGCAGAAAATCACGATATGAGGAATATGTACGAGTTGCACCCTGGGGCCTGTAGTTCACTTTGCAGGCCACATGACCACTGGGAGGATACATAACCGCTCACCTGTGACCAAGGCGGTAAAATGCTGAAACGCGTAAGGAGCGAGAGTGGTTAAAATGCTGCAGCACTGACGAAATAAATGTCTGAACTTGGAAATAAGTCGGAGTTGGGCTCTTATTTTCCTTGGATAACTCCGATTACAGGCTTCTCCATTCCTGCGCAAAGAGCCCGCCCTGCAGGGTCGGGGGCCCCCGGTAAATGGAGCCCTTTTGAAAGCATTTAATGGAGGGGGCATGACCTGCTTGGACTGCACCAGCCAAATGGATTTCCACGGGTATCTGGTGAGCAGTAACGAGAAAGGGAGGTGAGGAAGATAACTTCTTTCTCGCACAACACCGCATTTCAAGAAAATATTATAGCGCTGCAGCATCACAAAGGCACTTTGCATTGTAAATAACAATTTTTAACAGTGTGCACAAATATGAATGACATTACTTTCGTGACTATGGCAAGTGAAATAACGCTATTAAGCAAAATGGAATCATGCAGAAAATCACGATATGAGGAATATGTACGAGTTGCACCCTGGGGCCTGTAGTTCACTTTGCAGGCCACATGACCACTGGGAGGATACATAACCGCTCACCTGTGACCAAGGCGGTAAAATGCTGAAACGCGAAAGGAGCGAGAGTGGTTAAAATGCTGCAGCACTGACGAAATAAATGTCTGAACTTGGAAATAAGTCGGAGTTGGGCTCTTATTTTCCTTGGATAACTCCGATTACAGGCTTCTCCATTCCTGCACAAAGAGCCCGCCCTGCAGGGTCGGGGGCCCCCGGTAAATGGAGCCCTTTTGAAAGCATTTAATGGAGGGGGCATGACCTGCTTGGACTGCACCAGCCAAATGGATTTCCACGGGTATCTGGTGAGCAGTAACGAGAAAGGGAGGTGAGGAAGATAACTTCTTTCTCGCACAACACCGCATTTCAAGAAAATATTATAGCGCTGCAGCATCACAAAGGCACTTTGCATTGTAAATAACAATTTTTAACAGTGTGCACAAATATGAATGACATTACTTTCGTGACTATGGCAAGTGAAATAACGCTATTAAGCAAAATGGAATCATGCAGAAAATCACGATATGAGGAATATGTACGAGTTGCACCCTGGGGCCTGTAGTTCACTTTGCAGGCCACATGACCACTGGGAGGATACATAACCGCTCACCTGTGACCAAGGCGGTAAAATGCTGAAACGCGTAAGGAGCGAGAGTGGTTAAAATGCTGCAGCACTGACGAAATAAATGTCTGAACTTGGAAATAAGTCGGAGTTGGGCTCTTATTTTCCTTGGATAACTCCGATTACAGGCTTCTCCATTCCTGCGCAAAGAGCCCGCCCTGCAGGGTCGGGGGCCCCCGGTAAATGGAGCCCTTTTGAAAGCATATATATATATATATATATATATATATATATATATATGCTTTACTAAAATAAGATTATTTTACAGGGAACTACAAACCTATATATATCGATTATACTTACCTGTAATATAGTTATAGTTTAAATCTTAACTTTAAACACAAATATGCCTTTGCCAAACATGCTTTTACAACGAGATTGGTTGTAAAGGCATACGTTGTAAAGGCATATGCGTGGTAAAAGTTTGCGTTGTAATGGTAACACATTGTAACAGCACTTCCGTTGTTACAACCGCGTTGTAAAGGCATGCGTTGTGATGGCATGCGCTGTGCTGTCATAAATTCTATTGCCGGGCCCATTGCCTATGGCAAACTCTTCATGGCCAGTATATAATGTGCCACCCGCACTCCTGGCAGCTCTGATCATCCTCACAGCCCCTCCTCCTCTGGTGCCAGAATTTAATGGTGTTTAAAGCTGGGTTCTGAGTAGCACAGAAAGGAACAGGTATGTGTGAGACCTCCCAGATTGTGTGAAACACACTTTTTGTCTATCGCATTATAGACCTACGAGTCTAAGTCCGCCCTCTCTACCGAGTGAGTGAAGCCATATTTCACATTTTGTCATACAGATCTGTTCAATTGACACGGCTCCCTCTTTCATTCTAGTGCCTAGAAGCACGCCTGCACATGCCGTCAGGTGTAATGTCTCTCGCAGCTCTGCCCCTCACAGTAGTACAGATTTTAAGTATTGACAACAGAGTGTTGTGTTTAAACCCCATAGTAATCTGGACGCCAGTGATGTGCTTCTAAAACGTTAATGTATCAATAATTCACACATAAATATGACATTTGGCACAACATTTGAGAATGGTTGTGCCAGCCGCAATGGGATGTTTCACTTCCATTTGTGGTAAGAGAAATGGTTGACAATGTCCCCACCTTTGCAGTTCACGATGGAAGCCTCTTCCTTCAAAGCATTGCTCTGCCATCGAAAGGAAAACATACAAAACAGCAATTGATGTTTCATTCCATTTTATTTAGATCTGCATTTCTATTTAAACAAGTTCACATCCCAGCTGACTGCAACGTCCCTTCATAAAGCAGGAACAGTGAAGAATCATGTGACAGACACATGATGTCACAAACTGTGTCGCAGCTGAGACTAGAGGATAAACACAATATATTCTTACATCTAATAGAGTGAGAATGTCTTCACCATAGGAGCTAAATCCTGGGTTTCATTCTATAACTGAATGAGATTCCACTGATAATCACAGCCCTACAAATATTGCAGAAGATCTGGGAGTAGTACATTCTCAGACACTGAGATACAAATCTGTGGCGGAGCCTTAACCACACTGAACATCTTTATGAAAGAGAACACAACATTGTGTAACTTACACAAATAGCGCCAAGACTGCTTTTAAAATAAACATTCGGCACCAGTGATAACCGTTTTTCCCTTAATATGATACACATTGGAGAATAGAAAATGAATGTGCACATTGTCACATACACTTTGCTGGGATAATACACAAATCTCTAAAAGAAGAGAAACACACTTTACCTTCACAGAAGGCAGGGCTTTTAACTCATGAATTTCCAATTGGAAATACAGATACATCCTCACTGATATTTAAAAGGCAATTCATGTGCCTTTTGAAGAATGTATAAAATACATCACTTTAAGTGAGAGCGATGCAGCTAGTTTCTGAAAATACAGAAACATACTTTGCCTACACAGAAGGCAGTACACTTTTATCATAAATTTTAAATAGAAAATACTACATATCAAAATTGATACAAGAGAAGGCTAGGAGCCGTTCATCACTCACCTCAGCCAATAAGTGATAATTATGTGATTTGTGACTTGGGACTCAGAAGGTAAACACACACTGAGCGTGCCCAAGGCCCTAGTCAGAATCCCTCATATTACAGCACATCTAGTATTCCCACAGACACATTCATCTGCAGAATCACAGGTGCACGATATCCATCCTTTCAGGATAATAACATATTTGTACGTCAATCAACTTCTTAAAATGCAGTAAAACGGGTAAATCTCAGAGCACTTGTAGAACTCAGGAATAAAATGAACATATTCTAAAATATGCACCAACTTCTCAAAAGTAAGTTCCATTCTAGGCAAAAACTCTACAAAACATCTGAATTTCTTGCAAAGAAACAGCTAAGAAGAATTACAAATTAAAGGCACATCCTATTAATGGCTTTAGTTCATTCTCTTCAACAATGTTATGTATGGTACATGATCACACTGCTGCCATTGTTCAAGAAGGTCTTGTTGGTACAATATATACTGTGTAATATGCATTGTATTCATCCTAAACGGATATAATATTCACTCTGTCCATCCTAAAATGATGTGATCTTGATAGTGGATTTGCTATTCAAACACTTTCCATCCTACACGGATATAAAATGTACACACCGTCCATCCTATGAACATGTAATAGCCACAATGTCCACTCTGCGTGGATATAATGTTCTCACACTGGTCTTTTCATGAGGATTTAGTGTTCCCACACTCTTCATCCTATGTGGATATACTATTCACACACCGGCCATCCTATAAGGATATAACATTCAAATGCTGCCCTCCTGCGAGCATATAATATTCACTTTGTCCATTCTGTGAGGCTATGACTCACACTGTCCATCCTATGAGGATATACAGTCACTCTTCACTCCGCTTCTTGGAGTGCGGTAAACTTCGTCTGCACAGCAGGGGGCGCGCTCCAGACACGAGAATGAATATTCTCCCTCAGAGGGGACCGAGGCCTCGAAAGACGTCGGAAGAAAAGTCCAGGCCGCGCTCCGCGTCTTACCAGGGTCTCCACGGGGATCTGGGGCTGTCCTGGGCGGGCTCTTTAGTGCTGCTGGGACCGGACGGAGGCCGAGAAGGACACACCGACTCTGCTGCAGCCGCGGGTCTATGGAGGGCCCGCAGCAGCTTCATCCGGGTCTCTGTGGGGGCTCCGTGGAGGGAGAGGAAGTGCAGAGAGTCCTGGAGGCACCTGGAGTAACCTTCACTGGAGGCCGCGGCTGCAGGGAGAGACGAGGGGTTAATGTTTGTACAGTCTCACACCAGGGAGTGAACCTATACATATCTTCTATTAAAGCTCTCTAGATTATGTATCCTTTCCTCTGGTTGCTACAATAGATTTACAGGCAGTGCTGATACGCTCGTATTTAAAACACGAGTATACTTTAAGTAAAATGCCACTGGACATGTAGATACTTAAAAGAAATAAGGCTGCACCGAGTACCATCCCAATGCGACTATCACCAGTTAGGTCCAACCTTGATGAACTAACCCCAGCCACCCCTCCCCAACACACACACACGATTTACTGCCGTGCACCCACTGAGGTCTTATCCCTTCAACAAGTAGAAAAACTACATCACCCACTCTCGCGCGCCCCACTTTCACCACATGCAGCTGTCTGTACCCGAACTTCCCAATTTACCACATAAAAAAGCAACCTCATGTCACGAGCTCTCACCTGGTGCGGGTGTCTGCACGCGCTGGGCCAGGTACGTCACGGTCATTTCCAGGATATCCGCTTTCTCTGCTTTGGGCGGAAGTTCATGTTCCTCAAACTCTCTCTGCAGTAACATCCTCAGCTGCTCGATGCTGCTGTTGATGCGATCTCTCCTCAGCTTCTCCACCGCTGGCTTCCTCAGCTGCAGAAATAACATGTGGATTTGTTATTGTATCGAACAAACTTGGGAACGTGTTTAACACTTGTTACAAGACAATCGCTGAGATTATATTTATAACTTTATGATACAGCAGTTCAACTAAACAGTGCAAATGTAGAACTACGGAAATGTTAAAGAATTAATAACCAGATCCCGTGATGATGCACTGTTAGAAGTATAATTAGCTCCTTTAATCCCGGTATTACGTCCACACCCAAAAATATGAATAAGTGTAGCTTAAAAATAATGTCCAGACTCTTACCTTTCTAATGTGTCTCTCCTCGCGCTCCTCTTCATATTTCCTCTCGGTGCTGAAAGGCGCCATCTTGCCCGGTGTGGGGTGAAGAGCGGGGTCTCTGCAGTGAACCCACAGTGATCGGTATCTGAAAAGCTCGCTCCCTCCTGCCCTATTTATCCCCCTCCGCCTGCAGGGTAATGTGTGGGTCTGGGGCTGGAGAGAGGTTCCCACACTCGGGAGCCAATCAGAGAGCAGCAGGGACAATGGAAGTGTGGCACATTACAGGACGGGAGGGGTGGAAGACAGCTGGGGCCGGACACAAAGGATCAGAGTGTGGGAAAGAGCTGCCCACTAAAGTGATATGAGTCCTGACATCTGCCAGGAGCTAAACAGTGTCAATAGCGTTAAATACGGGCGGGTGTGGCCGCAGTGCTGAGAACGCATGAATGTGCGGTCCCATGACTCAACACGTTAATGTCTATCCTTTTAGTCAAAGTGTATTTATACTAAATTCTGTCGATGCGCGCTATGAAGAGCACTCACAATTAAGGCTTATAAAATATTTACCTCCAGTCATTTGTAAAAGTCAAAGGGAATGCTGCGTTAAAATCTGGAATTCGTGACTCGCCCCCAGCCTGGCAGGAAAGTTCAATGTGCAGCGTACATTAGCGTGAGGTGAAATAAACAATGTAACACCCGCACTGCACCAGCACCGGCGTGGAACTGTCCAGTGCTGAAAGCGCCCACACTGGCCGCAGCACTAGATTCAGGCAGGTAGGTAAACTCTGCCCTGAGATGGTGAATTGTTCGTTGAAGAAGTGTGGCAGCTCCTCGTCCAGTCCATGGCAGACACCTCTTCCAGTGTTCGTAAAATATCGTGGGTCTGGGTTCCCTTTGCCACGGTTGTTTTGCTACAAAGCCTCACGTGCAGCCCAGGTGTTACCCGAACGTGTAAACAGCTGTTTGTGCAAAGTTTCCATTTCTAATTTAGGCTTAAGAGGCCCTCCGCACCCGGCGTCGCTTTGCCAAAGTATCTGAAGATTTACGCACGGGATCTTGCATTTCAAATTTTCATTTGTGATATATTGAGCCCTGGGTGTTTTCTAGGCCCAGTGCCAGCCCCTCCGGTAGTAATAACCTGGCCCAGTTCACGGGTCCGGACAGGCCCGGCGCATTGAGGCCTCACCGCTGCCACTGGCTGCTCCCCAGATGGCGGCTGAAGATTAACCCAGGGGAGGGTCGGATTCCCTGGAGCCGGAGGCCTCTGCTGTGACACGCTTCTATTGTACCCTCTGAATGGGATGAATGGGCCTCAGTGTGGGAACCTCCGAGAGTCTCCGGGCCCAGGCCAGCCCCAGTCCCTCCAGCAGAACAAGGGTCTAGAATACATGTGAGGGGCGGGTGGTGGGGGCGCGGGGGCTTGGAGCTGAGAGAGGATCAACCTCTGCCCGTCACACCTCAACTGCCTGTTGCTACAGGCGACTGCTGAAGGAGGCAGGAGGGGGAGGGATAACCGGAAGCACATACAAGCAGCGCCATCACTCCCCTGAGGATGTGGGCGCTATATACATGTTGCTAATCAATCGTTCAATCTGTGTATGGTGACACCAGTGTGTGTGTGTGTTTCTGGGTGGGGGACGAGGGACACTTTATGTCTATCACGTGTGGGTAACTGCACGTTATGGGGGGGGGGGGGGGGGGTGATAAATTTAGAGGGGAAGCCCCTGTATAGATCTTCTTTTAAGTAGGTGCCACAAGCGATCCCCTCTCCCCCACTCGTCCCCACCATTTATTACACCAGATTATGTGATGAATACCGCTATTTTATGCTTCTCATTTCTGGTTGTATGTGCCCTTGTTTAGTTGTCTGACCCAGGCGTTGTTTATTTTCTATTTGTGTCTTCTTTTTGGCCACTGGACCCTGTTCTTTTCACCTATAGACAGTTCGCAGGAAACACTTCTGCTGCTTCTTTCTGTTCCGTGCCTTATGTTTTTCCCCGATGTCCTGCTTCCTGAAACATTATTTAATCAGCATTTCTTTCTCTTTAGTTAATGAATTCATACACTGCCCCTCTTGGCCGTACATGCCACGCCGAGGGGCTTCATTCAGTTCATAAGTGTGGTGGGGCTTCTCGGCGCTGACCCATTGAGCTAGGGGGGTCGGGTTGGTGGGTTTATTCTGGGGACGGGTCCCTAACTGAGTCTAGGTCATCACTAGACTAGAGCCAGGGGTCCGGCTCTCAGAGCCAAAATACGAGCCGAGCCGGCATACAATATCAGATGCATACACAGTCACTTTCTCTGTCCCCTGACACCCACTCCCTCTGATCCTCGCTCTCACTCCAGGTCTCCCATCGTCTCTTTATTTCACCTCAGTTTTTTTTCCCCTCACCACTATCTTTCTCTTTGCTCCATCGCATTTTCCATCCTTCTATCTCTTTATTTCTTTATCGTGTGACCTCACTCTCTCTGGCTGTCTACTTCTTTCTCATCACCCCTCCTCCCTTCTTCTGTCTTTCTTGCTGTCACTCTCTCTCTCGCTCGGTTATCTGCCCTCCCTGCGCTAAGTCTTTCCAGTCTACCCCTCTCTTGTCTCACTGTCACATCATTCTCCAAACCCTCCCCAGGACGCAATAGAGGAGGGGACTGTGGTCAGTGTCAACGCTCATTGTATTTTGACTGAAAATGCGAAGAGCCAGCGGGGCGGCCGGTCCCTCCTCTGCCTCAACCAGTGGGGCCAGAGCATGAGGTGGTAGTGCACAAAGGGACGGGAGACAGGAGCCACAGCTTCTCGGCTCGGCTCGCTTTTACCTCGAGGCTCCCAGGGCCCCTCAGGCTGCGACAGAGCCCGACTCGTGTCTCGAGCCAAGATGGAGCCCCCAGCCAGTGGTTCACCCACCTAATAGCCATTATGTACGATCGACCCGATCTCTTTCGATCTCCCCACACCACCACCCGAAAAGTACCCAGGCCACCAACACCAACAGGATGAAACACGTGTGTGTCTTCCTACAAAACAAAAGAAGCAAGAACCAATTACAGGCCAACAGATGATTCGGGAAAATCACAAAGAAGTATTCTCGAGGAAATGTACCCTGGAGGAGGCAACCATGCGATGCACCTGGGGGTTCTTCCACTTTCATTAGAATCAGTCCCTGGGATGGACTCATCACCAATGCCCTGGCACGCCCGGGCGCTCTGGGAGTTTTTGGGTCAGTGGCCTGCCCAACCCCCCCAGGTGTCATTACTGGATTTGATCTTTTTTCCTTGTTTGGATATTCGGTTGGGGGAGGGGCTGATAACACTGGTAGAGTTAACAGACGAGGGAGTGAGGTGGTTGCTGTCTTTTCTTTGAGGGCTTTTGGTTTTTGGTGTATGGGTTCTTTAGGTTGGCTTTGGAGGAACAGGTCTGGGAGATGGGTGATTTTTAAGCTGCCGCTGGCACAACAGGTCTAAGGGTTGGCAGAATGGGGGACAGTTTTTTTCCAGGCAGAATAAGGGTTAGTTCTTTACAGGTCAGACTATTCCAGCTTGGGGGGGTGGGGGGGATGCACAGAGAACGGGGATTGTTTTAAAGCAGAGGCTGAAACACATGGGCAGCAGTGGAAAGAGGTAGCAATAGGGAGGCAGCTGTAGGATGACGTAGAGTATCTTTGTAAACAGCCTTTGTAAACAGCCTTTGTAAACAGCCTTTGTAAACAGGAGTGAGCCAAGGGAGGAGGTGTGCTGGAAACAGTGCTGTGCTTTTTGTAAAAAAAAGGTTACCTGTCAGTGAACCACTCTGTAATGAGCTATCAGTATCATCGTATGTCACTCCTGTCCCGGCTGAAAGTGAGTGCCAAAAAGGGGGGCGGCCTAAATAACCCCCAAAGTCCCATCACCTCATTTGAGATAAAGGGTCACACAGTGGACACTACCACATTAATGAGATCAGGCTGCCCATGGCATGTTGACAATCATGCATTTGTTTGCATTCTATAAGGGATAGCTGGACATAACAGCAATGTTTGAATTGTTAAATATGTTTGCAGCTGAGAGTTGTATAGGATACTGGTGAAAAAATGTTTATCATTCTGGGTGGGCTGGATTACATTTTTTTTTTACATGGGGCAGCTCCACCAGAACGATTGAAGACTGTGGGGCTACAGGGAGATATAAGGGCGAAGGGATGTTTCAAAATTACATGTTTTAATGAGGTGGGGAGATTTAATTGTAATGGCTGTTGCAAGGTGTGTAAATGCAGAACTGTTGAATGAAAGCGGCCATTTAAACTGGAATACTGGTCTGCAGTATTTTGTCTCCATCTGGACCGACACCCAGTGTGTCAGCCAGCCAGTCAATAATATTCATTTCACAAAAAAGTTTCAATAAAACATAAAATGGAAAATAAATACATGACACATTAAAAACATCTAAATTTAAATAACCATAAATAACCCCAAAAACGCAGCAATCACTTCCTCAAATAAAAACAACAAGGCAGTTAAACATCAATGCACACTCTTTTCTTTACAGCACCCCTTCAAGGCACAAACTTTTCTTTATGTGCACCCTTTAAAAATCCCGCCCCAAACAAACAAATACGTTCTGAGATTAACGTCCGTAAAACATATGGGGAGGTCTCACCTGTTTTGAAATTCATGCCATTAAGAAGGAGAATTACACATTTGTGACACAGGTCACTATAAAAATCGCAGAAAAAGAAGAAAAGGAGAGTATCTTGCCTTGAGAAGTTGTCACTACAAGGAGGAAGGTTCTCCACCAATGATCACCCCCTAGAAAACGCGGACAACTGATACATCAGTCCCAGGGGAAGTCTAGTTTGGACACAGAGATGATAGCAATTACCAACAAAAAGCAAATGGGGCTCAATGTGCAAGGTTGTCCTTAGCATAATAAACGCACACTGATCCTTTCTGCAATTCTAAAGTCTCTTTGGCAGATTCTACGGGCAAGAGAATTGTACTTGGTCTAGGCAAAATATAATTTTGTAATAGATTCTTAGATTCTGGGGCTGTAAATAATTCAGGTCACCCAAGAGCCTGGGAACCCTCTCGAAGATAATTCAACTAGGCGTTTTTCTTCCCATGATCCAAAGAGAGACAATCCCTTAAAGTAGCTGGTTCAATTCGAGGTCTGGATTCATCCATATGGACAGCCATTTTATGAGAGGTGGAAGGGTAATTGAGTCTACTATGTATCCCTTCCTCCACCTTCTCCTGGACAACGAAAGAAGATGTACCACTTGCAGAGGCCAACAAACATCTCAAACAAACTCTACACCACTTGAAGCGGAGAGCAGTCAACAATATGCTGCCTTTCAAGTCTGCAGATGCACACTTAGCATCAAAAATCTTCACTCAAGTTTGAATAGGCGTGTTTCCCAGGCTGTCAGCGAAGTCTAAAAGGGCACCCGCTGTCCTCCTAAAAAGAGACCGATTGGCTTATATCAGGGGACACCAGGATCCTTTCTGATCAAACAGAACCCCAAGATATGAAAACAAGGGGACCCGTATGATTTTGACCACTGTAATATTTTGTCTTCTACTCTTCATAGATACTTAGCCCATGAACCATTACATGTGACTTCCCCTAATTAGCTGTAAGATTGAAAGAGGCCATGAATTTCATGAACGAGTCTAGTAATCGCGAGAGACCCGAAGCTGTCCTTGCTAAAAGGACAGCATCATCCTCACACTGGAGAACTGGGAAGAGTCTCTTACCCTTTTGAGGTAGATCAGGACACTCCCACAATAATTGGCACTCTAGATGATTGACCTACAGTGTGAATATAAACAGGGCCAAGGTACAACCCTGTTTGACTCCCTCACCCCAGTGATAGCAAAGTGTGCTGTACAATCCCTATTCCCACTGTACCTAACACATGCAGACATGTTCACATGCGGGTCAGCCAGGAAATTCATGATCACGATGTCCGAGCCTAATGAGATCACCAAGGGCCAGAGCTCGCTTCGCTTCAAACAATCCAATGGAAAAGAGAGAGTCATAAAGGCATATGGAAGCCACAGTACATTTATTAATAATTAGACATTCATTCAGGGCCTGATCAATAGTACTTTCCCCTTCTCTAAAATCATATTGGAAATCAGAAAGAATCTGATTCTGCTCTGTCCACTCTTGAAGATGAGCTAAAATTACCCTTTTAACAATCTTAACAATTGAGTTCAGTAATGAAATTGGCCTATCCCATTCTGAGTCTGACTTAACTTTCTCTTTGAGAATAGGAATAATCACAGAATGGGGATTCCAGTTTTCACTGCAGCATTTAAATACACAGTGAACAGAGGTGCCCACAAATTAACATTCATCTTAAATAAATCAGAGAGAACTCCATCAGGGTGGGACCCTTATTTCCCAAGTGCATCCTTGCCTTCCCTTAATTGGAAATGAAAGTTAGAATGATCTGAAATAGTGACACACTCTGCCCTCACTCCCTCAGGAGCCATAGAGATATGAATGCATCTAAAATGAGACACCCAAATGTCCAGGGCTATGAAATTGTGGATTGTTGGGGAATCATTGCTAAAAAAAACAGGACAATTAACGATTTCCCAGAATTTTGCACTACAGTTCATGCAGCATGCTTAAGCCAAGTCTGCCCAAGCTTCCTGGTGCAGAGCTTCCTTCCTATCTTTAATTACTGTTTTTTATGTCTACCTACATTCAGTCACTCTAGCTGCCACTCTCAGTGTAGAATTAGGGTCCTGTACCAAGTTGCAATGAGTTCTTGAACTGCCCTGATCAAACCATTGAGGGCTCTGCCCTCCATCCCCCTGGCAAGTAAGCATGACACTTTCTCTAGAATAAATATTAGAAAAGCAGCCACCAGGCGCTACATTGGCAAATCTACAGATAGGCATGCCACAAAATCCCCTTAGCCAGCTCAGTTAAAAAGGGTTGGAAGAAAGGATTAGTTGGAGATCCTATTTCCAAATAATCCTTCTCCCCCAAGCCTTAATTGCTGCGTCATTACCATTCAGAAACGCATGGCTAACAGAAGCTCCTACAATGTCCCAACCTATGGAAATCGCAATCGGTTTGTGATGACCACAAGCTTGGCTAATGATAGCATACATAGATACTAATGATCATAGTGGGGCCAAGAGGAGAACATATTCAAGATCTGCCCCCTTCCTATGTATGTTGGACCAAAAGATTTATAGAGGTCTTTCCCAAGGCCACTTCAGACAAAAAGATAAAATCAAATCGCACATGATGTCATTCAACAACTCTCCCTGTTGCTTATGCTCAAAATGTAGAGATGGACTGTCGGAAAGTAGAATCTGCTTCTTATGGTTACCCCCACTTTTTGCTTAATGTGATACTGTTTTTGACTAGTCTGACTGGAATCCTGCTAATCAGGTCCCCCCCCAGTCTATCTGCTTTCTCCCTAAACTGTTATGCTATGTACTTAGGTACACTCCAGATTGGATACTGGGGTACCCTTGGCAGTCCCTAGAATATGCATGCACCACTTACTTAACATATAGGTTTACTATATATAAGGGTCACTACACTCAAAACCTATAAGTCACCCCTATGGCAGGCCTTAACAATCCTGAAGGCAGTGCGCTTGTTTCTAAGTGAGAGGGTGCCACTGCATGAGCAGGACACCCCTGCAGCCTACGGAGTCCAGTCTCCTGGGTTGTTAGTGCAGCAGCCATTTACGACATATAGAGTGGCATTATGTGACCACGTGATGACCAACTGTAAAATGGCTGAAAGTAACCCTATTGTGTTTGGTGTCAAACATTGTGGAAATCATACCCCCACAGCGGTAATTGGTGTGGGAGGTATGATTCCACCCCTCAGAGGCAAGCTTTGTTTGGTCCCTGGTGTTCCTGATACCAGCCTTCTAGTCTTGGGCAGCACAAAATTGTTGCTGCCGACCAGAGACACATTTCTGCCCTCCTGCTGCTGAGCAAAGCTCGAGCAGAGGAAGGTGGAACAATAGGTATCCTGTCACATGGAAGTGTGACCACCTCCCAGACAGGATTTAGTGTATTAGTGCTGGGTGGGTGCGCCTGCCAGCGACCGAAAGTCTGCATGAGGGGCACATTTGGTGTCCCTGTGCATAGTCCAGTTCAAACCTGTCCTGGGAACTGTTGGCTCCTGCTCTGGCGCAAAACTGGACAAAGAACATGGGAGTAACCTCCCCACTGTCCAGACCGTCCCCTGGGAGGGTCCCCTGAATCTGTCCAACCCTCTCCCGTGGCTACAAAAGGGCTTACCTGGCTGTACGACCCTAGATTCGATGTGGACAAGATTCTGAACCAGAAACCACTGAACTTCGACCGTCTGGACACTCTGGACTTCACTGGACTTTGTTTTGGCCGGACTTCGTCTCCCTCTCAGTCAGAAGCATCGTCTGTGCCTGTGCCCGTGCACCATACAGGCTCCGTCCAGGACCTGTGGATCATCAAGGACAACCAAACATATCTCTCTTGGAGTGAAGGAATCACTCCCCTGCATCCGCAGGTACCACATCACGACTGACCGGTCTGCTGATCCTGAGCTCTTACGGACTCCGAAAGCCCCAGCAACACAGGAGGTGGGTTTCTACATCCCACATATGCTTGTTGGCATTCCACGAACAAGTGCACTGTGCTCCAAGTAGCCCCAGCCTTTGGCACCAGATCCTACAAAGAACTCTGGCCTCCTTGCGCCGCTTGCTCCGTGGGGTGCTGTTTTGTGAAATCGCTCGAGGTTCTTTTGCGACTCCTGTGCCTCCGGCCTGTGAGCCCACTTGAGGGTCATCTTTGCATTTCTTGGGCTCCCTCTTTGCTCCAGGGCTGCCCTGACTACCCTTGCTGTGGTGAGTCTCCTGGACCTTGCTGGTCCGAACCGTAACCTTCTTGAACCTTCTGCGCGGGTTGCGGTTGCCAAGGCTTGTTGATGCTTCCGCCGGACGCCAATCCTTCAGCACTCGACATCCTTCATGGGACAGCTCGTATCCAACTCCTGGTTGTCCTCAACATCTCCTGGTCCCCGTGGCTGCAGAGTCAAGAACCCCCTCAACTCTCTTAAAGCACCCAACATTGGTGGCCATGCATCTACAGAGGCCCTGGTCACTCCTGAGTGACCCAGACTATGTCCCCTCTGCTTTCAGGTACTCTTCAACAAGAATCCACCTTTGGATTCCAGTGGACACTTTTCTTCTTTCCAGCAGTTGCTCTCCTTCGAAGTCCTCCATTGAGATCGACGGCAGTTTCTACCAGCACTTCAGACCCCTGCACCCGGCTTCCCTGGGATAGGTAACTCTGGTACTACGGTATGCATAGGTGGGGTGGCTCTCCAACCTCATAACTTCCACAGGGTTTCTTCAAAGTCCACTGTGAAGGGTCCTCAAACTTTAAAATTTCAACCATGACTTCCCCATAGAATTGTACAGAGCATGTGGTCATGTTGCCACACTGCACCTGTCCTCCATGGGGTCCCTACTTGCTCACCTTGGGTGGTTCCTTGGGGTCCCAGTGAGTCTACATCCTCTAGACACTGTCTTGACTCAAGTCATGGTTCTTATACCACTATTTTAGTATATGGTGTGGTCTCCTCCTGGAGCCCACCATGCATTAGTGCTATTTAATATTGTTCCTGTGCTACAGTATTGTGTGGTTTGTGAGTATCTTCATGTAGAATATACTGTGTCGTACTAGAGAGTGCTATATGAACAAATACATATTTTTATAACTACTGTGTGGTTCTCCTTTCATTTAACCAATAGTATAAGGTTGTATTCTGGTATAACAAGCTGCTTAACATTCCTTCAAGACTAAGCCTGAAGGCTGTTTTCCACAGCTGCCACTTGGATAGCTTTCTAAGGTTTTCCTTGACCTCTTAAATCCCCGTAAGGGTTGTTTGGACTGGTGCAAGGTGCCCAGTTTAATTAGTGGACAACATATATCATATCAGGCCAACTTCTCACAGGGACCCTTACCAGCAATATATCTAGCTAACCCACAGTTCCTAACATACAAAGCAAATTAAAGTCAGCCAAACTAACCACCGGTATGAATGGGTTATTTTCTGATCATAATCGGTCTAAACAGGCCTGTAAACCCACCAACTGTTCTGAGGTCTCTGCAGACATGTTAGGGGTGTAAAAATTCAGGAAAATAATCCTTTTAGAATTAGAGAACAAAAGCTACACATCGCACAGGCAAACACAACCTGTGTCATAATAAGTAGCGGTGCATCCTAGCTCATTGGACACTAATGTGGCCAATCCCCCCTTCGCCATTTCTCACAGTGAGGGGATATCTGGGGAGAAAAAATAGGTATAGCCATCAATCAAATCACATTAGAGACATCCTGGGTTTCCTGACAGAAGAGAATGCTGAAATTATATACAAATATGACACATGTTGAATTATTCAATTTACCCATCGCCCCAGCGGTGTTCCAATTTAACAGCTTAACTTTTCCAATCCTACGTATTGCACCTATTGTAAGGCCTTTTCCTGAATATAAATATTCCACAGACTAGGACCCAAAGGGGACAATGTGAGTCAAACTACTCCTACAGGACTACTCAATGCAGAAAACCTATTCGCAGGTAATATTGTGAACTGTTCCGTAATAAGTCCCGCAACTGCCTGCTGAGTTGCCAGATTAGGGCCTTCATGTCTAGTCGGAGTGGGATAAAAAAAAAAGTTAGGGGGAATACAGAAATTCTAGTTCCCACTGCAGGACACAGCACTGATCTGTAAACCAAGTAGCTAGTCAACCCTCTTTTGTTGAAGTTCACCGCCACACAGTCCCCTGTCATCCGATTCTGAAATTAGTCTGTCCTAACCATCAATATGTGCCTGAATAGTAGGGTGCCATCAAAGATTTTGTTCACCACACCAATGGACTACTTTGTTAATGAGTTACCCAGTGGATTCCATGAAACTCTCAACCAGTAGGGGGCAATGTCAGTACCAACACCAAAGGAGTGACATCTGGGGGGGTGGGGGGCGAAGACAACATGTCATGGGATACCACTTAAGCTTCGCTGCAAAGGCAAATTAGACCTATTAGTATCCATGTGGGAGGGCTAAGTGGATGAATAGGTGAGAAGGCTGTATTTATTTCTTAATGATGACGTTTTATTGATTTTATCACACAAAATATTTTATAACGTGACCCTCTGGGTCTAGCAGGACCCCGTATGGTCTCACAAGTCTTCCTTTTCTTCCTTCAGAATATCAGTTCGTAAAGAGGGGGCCACCTGGAGGCTGCTATGCCTCAACTCTCCTGAGTTGCAGCCACTCATCCGCTCCCTCCGTGGGGTTCCTCCACTCTTCACTCCACGAGTCGTGGCCAGGGCCGGCTTTAGGGTAGTGCGACTGGTGTGGTCGCACTGGGTGCTGACCTGTGGAGGGGGGCGCTGTGACCTCAGGGGGGCGCTGTGTTTAGCAATATCTTGTGATGGGTGAGATAAGGGGCACTTTTGCAGGTGGTAGAGAGAGAATCCGAAGAGGTGGTCAGAGGGTGTGGGGGTGCCAAAAGTGACTGTCGCACAGGGCGCCATTGGTGCTAAAGCCGGCCCTGGTCGTGGCCCTCGTCGGAATCAGCTTCTTCCTTCCTCCGGTCTGTGAACATGTGTGGCGTCCTGCTCTCTGGATCGTTTCCTCTTCCCTTCGTGACTTCCGTTCTCTCTGCACTTGTCCTCCCTCCTGCCTTGAGGTCATTATCACTGCATGCCAGGATCCTGGCATTAGCTGATAGTCCCAGAGACTCTGCCCAAGACAATGGAAGCCCTTAGTCAGTGTTGGGGATTTGTATTTTCTAATGGTACTCTCTTTGCTTTTGCAGGTCCTGCAACAGAATCGGGAGTCTAATGTGGGAGCCATCCGTCAGATGTATGGTAAGTGTGGGGGGTGGGCTGGGGGGTCGGGGACCACTTCCTTACAATCCACCAAGGGAACCCGTGAGCCCCCATCTCAGAGGGGCAGCACAGAAGAACTGGGCAGAGACTGTTATACTAAGGACATGCAGTTTTGCGGTCCCACTCAGTTTGACTTTGGATTGGCTCCTTACTTAGCCCTGTTGGCAACGGTCAAAGAGAAGATGCCTCATTTCCCGTCAACTTGCAGCGATCATTCGTCTTACCGAGATGGGAGGGAGTGAAAGATGATGAAACCTCATTTGATGGGTGGGGGGGATTAAATTAGCCTGATGATCCCAGTTAGTGAGAGCTTTCTTAATAACAGAAAGCCTCACCAGGACAGTGTAAGACATAGATCTAACATTACATTTCAGCTTTTCTGAAACATAAGGTAATAATTGACCCAGGTGAGGCATGCAAGTGGTCAAAGCTCTATCATTATTAAGAGATACATGATCAAAACCCTCCATGCCCACATCACAAAACATCCATCAAGCAGGATTTAGATCCCCTCTCCTACTGAGTCTGGGTATGTTCCTCCTCTTGCTTTGCAAGCCGGTGGTCTGCCTCTGTGGAAGACACAGTCACCTCCGGGTGGATATCCACAATGGTCTGCATAGTCAGTCCTGTTGATTTGAATAGAGGACCACTTGAGCTCACGCTCACCCGACTGCTCAGGGCGGAGAGCCCGGCGATACTACCCAAACCAAGTTCCTTCTCCACAGTAACAATCTCTTGAGCAAGTGCCCCAACCACCGAGGTCAGGTATGACATAATTGATGATGGATTCATGGAGGCACCCATTGAGCTCTTGGGCCTGGGAGAGGCACTGTACTATACCATTTCAGTGTCCCTCATAGAGACTCTTGGGAGAAAAGAGAACCTGAGCCGGCCCTAAGGCCAGTGAAAGTCCAGGACTATAGATCCACTCCCCAAACACATCACCCAAAGGAGCCCGATAAAAACAATGATAGCCAAAGTCTCATTCACCCTACCAGAACTGTCCTCAATGGAAAAAAGAAAAGAGGGGTCCAGAGGGGGTCCAGCCCAACCTCCTCCGGGCTCAGACGGGCATAGGTGGGCCCACTCTTGGCCTGGTCTTCGCCCGGGCCATGCCTAGGAGCATCCCGTGCAGCTGGGGAATCTGTGGCACTATAAGCACTGTGGAGGCCCTGCCCTGCCAGGGGGAAAGCTGGATGTGGCAGTTCAAAGCGCCCCAGCACGTCAGGGTATTCAGGAATCCTTGACCCCCTCCAGAACCTAATGAAAGCATCACCACTCAGTTTGAAGAGGTAGATGCACAGAGAAAGGTATGGATTTACTATTCTTAACTCCTCAACTATATGTACTCTAAAGACATATATATCACCAAGGTATGTTTATGAGGGGTTACATATAGAAATTCTATACAAACTTACCTTTCAATATTGTGTCCTTCTATATTTTGCTCACAATATTATGACCCTTCAATAGTTTAGCTTTGATATTCCCATCCCACACTGACTCTTTTATTATACACTTGAAAGTGTGCATGACAACCGCAGACTTGAAAGTATACCCGTGAACAAGTCCCAATTCATTGCTGGGTGTGAGTCATCTGCATTTTGAAGGAAACATCTGCAGGAACCTGGAAGTTAGAGGATATCACCATTAACCAGCACTCACCGGTGATTCCCAGAGGGAGGCAATGGATCAATGCAGGTATTCTAGGACAATGCACAGTGCACTGACAGAATACCTCGACATGTGTGCTCCAGGGGTGGTATATATCTCTGCTCACAAATGCATGCTCAGCAGTAGAGGGGAATTTTAATGGTTGTGGACAAAAGAAGGCGCTTTTGAAATCTCAAAGTGACGGACATCTTAAATATGAACCATGTCCACCATCTTCCAGACTGTTGATAAATAGCTCTAGTAAATGATATGTATGACAAAATGAAAGTAATGGATAAAGAAAGTTGCAGAGGAGGGGGGGGATTTAAGTGACTCTTAGAGTGAATCAAACACTTGAAATGCAGTGTGAATTCCCTCAGGAGAAGAGTCCTGACAGAGGACACTGGTATATCAGAGTTGGTGCTGGACTTCAAGTAGAAGGTGTAAAGAGCTTTCTCCTGGTGGATTTAGGCTCTACCTTCAAGCTCATGACTGATGCAAAACGTGTCAAGCTACCCTATGGCAGGCAGTGACAGTCCTCGGATGTGAACATCTTTGCTAGGGTATTTTGTCAGTGTGTTCTCCCACAAAAGACAAGGTGGTGAACTTGATGTATGTGCCATCAAAACAGCAGCTGACAGAGGGGGCTGTTGAACCTCAGATCTGCAGTCAAGTGTTATTTGCTGTATGTAGTCTGCCAGCTCATTGTGAGGGTTGAAGCATCCAAATACTGTGAGGTTGTGAAAGTATTTTCAAAATATTTTTAAGGTACTGGTAAGTTGGACATGCAGACTAAATTGTCACAGATAACTCAGTGAATGACTGATATTCAAAGTTAGCATTGGAGAGACCTTGATAGAGTGAAGAGAGCTCGCTCGCAAAATGTCCTCAAATAACCCAAGGGGATGTTTAGGCGCATACAAGGCGAGCTGATGCGGTAGATACAGAGGGGTACTTGCGTGCTCATTCTACGGGGGGATGTTGTGGGTCCAGCCCATGTGGGTGACAATGGCTTTGCATCAACAACATGCCTCCTGTGGCATAAAGCGTGATTTTTAAACCTCGATAAACTGGTGGAAGACTAGGGGCTCCTGGTATGTATGTGAAAGTCTGAGCGAGCAATCCACGCCTGAACCTCTAGAGATACTATACTTTATCTTCTGATGATGGTGTATATTGGAGTTTATGGTTTCTTATTTTCCCTCTTCATGCTTAGTGAGTGCAGACACCAGCTTTAAAATGAATAGGCATCCTCCATGTCCGTCTATCATTTTATGCCTTCGGCAGTGACGGTCAACACTGCCGGACACTGGCTACCATGAATTGCTGAGGCATCCTGCGATTTAGGGTGATTGTATTGTAATGCAGCATTTACGTAGCGCTTACTATCTCTATGTGGAATACTGAAGCGCTTACCTACATGGGCAGCAAGCTACGCCATGTAAGGGGTGTGATTGAAAGGGTGTTATCTTTGTTATGTGATCCTATGTGGGAAGTGTTTCAATGTCACATATGATGACCACAGAGGAACACACCATTTATCAGTGTGGTGGATGATGAGATGTGAATGATAGATGCACGTTTTTTGTTTTTTTGTTAGCTGGCAGCTTTGAATAGCTCCGCAGGCCCCTTTACAGTTATTCTTATGATTATAGTCTACTTAGCTGTCGCTACACTGGGTTGTCCAGTCTGTGTGTAGTTGTGGTCCTGAGCTGGCATGGTTGGAGAGAGAAAAAGTAAAGAAATCTGCATTGAATGGGCATTGGTACAACCTTCCCATATCTGAGTGTGATTTTTGGATGTAAGGAAGAGGCCATTGTTATAATTCCATTGGGCCTGCAGTGGTGAACTAAAGACCTCTGATTAACCAGCAGGTTGTGACAGATCTCTTCAGATATCCCATGCCTCTGCATCAGGTGATGGCTGGTTTCATGGTTGGTTAAGTACTGGTGATGGAGAAGCCCCACATCAAATATGTCTTAGGTGAGGTAAGAGGCGTAAGTTGCAGTTGGCTGAAGACAGCTGATTTTTTAACCACCGCCATCGCTCTGCATTTGTAGGGCCATAGCTTTACGGGGTGTTTGGGGTGTGACACCCCTCAAATAAATGCATTCTTGGCTTGTTAGTTGGGTCTGGGGGCCTTGAGTTGGTCTGCTATCTCTGTGTTGGGTTTTCTCATTCTGAACCAAGAATGAAAGATAAAACTATGATCTTTGATGTAAATGGGAGAAAGAGACAGAGAAAGCCATCTGGTGGCTGAATTTCAAAATGTGAAAGCAGATAACCTGGTATCAATACCAGTATCCCTGCTAGTCCAAATTGTGTGTTTCTACACAAGTATTTTATTTCATAGACCCCCCTTTTTTTGCATACGATCCATATAAGCACACTTTTAAGTACTTAAGTTCAAGATGTGCACTGTACAATCACCTCTTATGTTTGCTTTAATAGGCTATAATGTTGCTCCATCTATAATTAGAGTCTAGGCTATGTTTAGGGTTTAAATCACTACTGAGTTGCTTCGTAGTTTTCTAATGGCATTATCTTTGTGGAGTGAGCTATGAATGTTTCTTAAAATTATCACTTTTAGTAACTTTCTGTTTAAATGTCTGTCTTTGCAAGATATAATCTGATACACTAAGGTAAAGTGCTTCTCTATGTAAAGGAAATACACTGTTTGTTTTTATTTTGAAGAGATTATATCAAATTTTTACAAGTTTGTTACACAACACACTTGCCAAACGTTTTGATTGCTTTGCTCATTCACAGACTTTTAGAGCCAAGCAGACGGATGTCTTGGCTCTGACTTTGGCTCATCTCACCCTATTAATTAGCATGCACATGCTCCTCTATTTGTGACTCAGGCTTAGTACATTGGACTGTCAGCTACTTGATAAAATGATTTGCAAAAAACAAGGTCGTTTTGCCTGCTCTGCCACTCTAGACAGAGGCTCACTGTAGAAAAGTGAGTTTCAGTTGCAGTAACCCCCCCACTTTTTGACAGATTTCTGATGCACTTATATTGAGTGTGCCCTGGGCCCCTGTCAACCAGGTTCCCAGGTCTGTTTTCTTTCCCTAACCTGTACCATTGTTTCCACAATTGGCACACCTCTGGGCCACATATGAGTCCCTTGTAAAAGGTATTGGGGTACTATAGGCCTTGTAACCAGGGAGGGTCCCATTGAGCTGCAGCATGTATTGTGCCACCCTAAAGGACCCGACACCAGACACATACACACTGTCATTGCAGGGTATGTGTTTTGGTGCACCTAAACTAAAAGAGTTGCCATGGCAGTCATTCCTGGGTGCCAAGCCCACACCCCACTGCCTGTGGCACAGTGGCATAGATAAGTCATCCCTCTTGCAGGCCTTACAGCCCTAAGGCAGGATGCACTATACCACAAGTGAGGACATAGCTGCATGAGCAGTGTGTCCCTACAGTGTCTGAGCCCATTCTTGGACACTGTAAGTGCAGTGAAACCATTTTAAGTACATGTGCTGGGAGTTTGTTAACATGAACTCCACAGCTCCATGATGGCTTTACTGAACTTCTCAGTATAATAAACCCACACTGACACCAGTGTTGGATTTATTATAAAATGCTCTCAGAGGACATCCTAGAGATGCCCCCTGAAAAACTGGCCAGCTTATAGTGTATTGTCTGACTGGACCCTACCACCCAGCCACCACCAGACAGGTTTCTGACCTCAGAGGTCAGAAACAAAGCCTGCTCTGGGTAAAGGTGCTTCATACCGGGAGCTGGCGGTACTTGTTTACTTCAGCAAAGCATTTTAAAAATTTTATTTCACTGCGTGGTGTCACTTACTGTGTTTTTAAACGCAGAGGGCATCTCGCCTGATATTCTGCTCGCAACGCACAGCTGATCACTAGCTGGCGCGCTTTCTCCTCTATTCAAAAGCGGCCGCCATCAGAGCCGGCGTGCGCGCTGACCACGCCCCCTAGAGGCCACACCCCCTTTCTTTCCGGGTTAAATGTGCATCTGGAGGAAGCGCAGCGGACGAGCGCAGCGGGAGCGCCGTTTGCGCGCCGAAGGCGCGCCTAAGGCAAGCCCGTCTGCGCCCGTCATCGCCAGGACATCGCCTCTCGCCAGACCCCCTGCACCAAATTCCCAGCTTAGAGTCTGCTATGACAGAGAACATCTTCTCGCACTAAATACCAACACCAGATGCGACAAGCCGGGAGGATGTCTCGGGCAAACAGCACTTCTCTGTGAGTCCTGTAAATTTACCACTCCTAAGCCGTGCCTAGCTAGCTGCATAGCGACTATATCTAAGCTTTCTCCCCTTCGGATTCTTCAACTGAATGTTAGATCTCTCGCAAAGCATCATGCGGAAGTCCATACTCTCATTACGGATGAAAACCCCGACATTCTGTTCATATGCGAAACCTGGCTTCATGACGACCAGACTAGCATTTTGAACCTTACGCTGCCCAATGGTTTCTCCGTAAAACTATTTAACAGAGACTCTAGGGGTGGGGGAATAGCCGTTATATACCGAACCACGTATAACTGCTCCTTCACGAAAGAAGACATCTGGGGTTGCGAATGTGCTCGCTTCAAGATCTCCATTTGCCCTCAATTCACCCTCTCTGGTCTTTACATCTATCGGCCACCAGGCCCCTCTGCCAGATTTATTGATGAACTCCTCGAACTATCCCACACTCTGGCAGTCTCCTCTCCCAACTTCACCATACTGGGTGATCTTAATCTCCACTTGGACTCTGTCAATGAACCCACCATTAAAAACCTGCTGGCCGACCTTACGGCCCTGCAGCTAAACTCCCTGGTCCACTCCCCCACTCATATTGCCGGGCACATATTAGACCCTATCTTTACCAACATCTTGGAAGCCAGTGCTGAGCCCCCTGAACCCATGGGTTGGACCGACCACTCCCTCATCAAACTTACTATCACGGCAAAAAAAACGCACGCTAAAGCTGCGGCCAACCCCTGCCACAAACGACCATGGCACAAACTGTCCTCAGAAAATCTCATTCAAAACCTAGGAGAATTCCATCTCCCCGACAATAACAGAGATATTAACACAGCCTATGCTGCTTTTCATGACTGGATTGTGACAGGGCTTGACGCCGTTATTCCTGCAAAATGGACTAAAACCCGCAGCTCCCCCTCCAACCCATGGTACAACGATACGCTTAAAACCTTACGGAAGGACTGTAAGAAAACCGAACGAGAATGGAGGAAAAACTACCTAGATAGCGACAAAGCCCTCTACCTGTCAAAATTGCGTATATATCACAAGACGATACGTACTACCCGAGCCTCCTTTTACGCAAAGGAAATTAAACAAAGCACCAACCCCAACAAAACGATCTTTAAATTGGTGCAAAGCCTCCAAAAAGTCTCCAACACTGGCTCATATATCACTTCCTCGAAACAGTGCGAAGACCTTGCCACTTTCTTCATTGAGAAAGTGAGGAAAATTTATACCTCTTTTCCTCAAGATGAGCCAGTGCCCATTAACACTTCCAACTCTGCAGTGGACACGTCGAAACTGTCAAGAATACCTGACATATCCCCCGACGACCTTGCAAAACTGTGCAGACAGGTTAAGTCTGGCTCCCCCACAGACCCCTTGAGACCATCCAAATTCCTGGACTCATTGGAATTTTTTCTTCCCTCGCTTTCTAGCTTACTCAATCTCTCTTTTTCCTCAGCTGTGGTTCCCACCCGCTGGAAATCCGCTTGGGTCTCTCCTATTATTAAAAAGCCCACATTAGACCCCACAAAACCTGAAAACTACAGACCCATCTCGCTGCTCCCCTGGACGTCTAAACTGGCCGAAGCTCATGTCAATAAAGTGCTATCCCATCATATGCTGTCCAATCACGTCCTTGATCCTTCCCAAAATGGCTTCAGGCCAGGACATAGCACCGAGTCGGCCCTGCTGACCACCACGGAACACATTCGGGACGCCCTGGACGCTGGTCAAAGTGCCGCGCTGATCCTGTTGGATCTCAGCGCGGCCTTTGACACGGTCTCACACAGCATTTTGCTGACTCGACTTGAGGCCATAGGGATCAACGAACTCGCCCTTGAGTGGTTCCGGTCCTTCCTCAAAGACAGGTCCTTTCAAGTTTCAGCCCCACCTTACATCTCCCAACCCCATTCCATCGAACAGGGAGTCCCCCAAGGATCGGCGCTCAGCCCATCACTTTTCAACCTATACGTCCAGCCTCTTGCAGCAGTGGCAAAAGAGTGGGACCTTACGCTTGTATCGTATGCCGACGACACACAGCTGGTCATCACACTCTCTGAAGGCCCTTCCACCTCGGCCACTAAATTCAAGGATGGGCTAGCGGCAGTTGCACAGTGGATGACAAACAACTGTTTGCAGCTGAACGCCGGGAAAACGGAGGTGCTTCTCCTTGGCAAAAACACTAGCCACTGGAGTGACCATTGGTGGCCCTCTTTGCTTGCTCCCACCCCCGTGCCGAAAGACGTGGTGAAGAACCTAGGTGTTTGGCTCGACTCCTCTCTTAACTTCCAGTCCCACACAAAGAAAGTGGCAGCTACTTGTGTGGGCCTAATGAGAAGTCTTAGCCCGATACTCGGTTTCTTCGACTCTAGAACCCGCCAACTCATCATCCAGTCCATGATTCTCGCCCGGCTGGACTATGCCAATGAGCTATTCTTAGGGGCAAATAAAGCAGAATTAGCACGGATGCAGCGTATTCAGAACTCGGCCGCCAGAGCAGTGGTTGGCCTCCCACGCAGGTGCTCGGCCAGAGCTACCATCCGCAATCTGCACTGGCTGCCAATTGAATCCCGCATCCATTTTAAAACCCTCACCACGGCATTCAAAATTCTTAACTCGGACTGCCCTGAACTCCTACGCCCGCTCCTTGTTCCCTACACCCCTCAGCGTACTCTACGCTCTAGAGGACAACACCTTGTGACAGTCCCCCGTTCCAAGCTGTGCAGAATGGGTGGACGTTCCTTCAAGGTCTTGGGGGCAAGATTGTGGAACTCCCTGCCTCTTCACATCCGCACCCTAACCAACTTAACTGCCTTTCGGAAAGAACTAAAAACGCATCTCTTTTTCCTTATCTAGTCCTCTGTTGGTTATCCTCCTTCACCCCTCAGGTACTGGTTGGGTTAGCGCCGGGACGTCCCGTTGCTGGGGCAGCTGTTTGCGCTTTAAAAAACTGGATAACATAACATAACATAACATACCTCCCCCTTGCAGGATCAGCAACACTTGGCGGTGAGCCTCCAAGGCTCTCACCTTGTGTTATGCTGATTTGGGCAGCTCCAACTAGTGGAGATGCACATCTCCCCTGGCCCCTGTCCTACTTTTTGGTGGCAGGACAGGCTGGAAAATTAGCAAGCAGAGTAGGGGTGTCCACCTTGGCTTGGCATACCCCTTGGCTGTGCAGCAGTGGAGAAGAAGGTACCACCTAACTTGGCCCTAGCCCTGTTGGTCTGTCTCCACCTCCAGTGACCCTCTCAAGAGGCTGAGCTGACTTCAACAAAGACTCTCCTCTCCTGAGGACACAAACAGTCCAACAAAAAAACTCAAACTTTAAGGACTCCGGATTCAGGCGGAACCGCAACCCCTGCACACTCTGCACCCTACGCCCACAGCCTGAGTTCGAGATAACCATTGTGAAGTCTCCCCAGCGATCCTGACCTTGTCTCCATCAGTGGCTGACCTCTGAAGGACCACCTCCCACGATGCCTGCAGCCTCTGTTTGAAGGTTCCCCCGACTGCGACCAGACCCAGCTGAGGAAATCCAACACCAAAAGGCACCCCTGCATCCCCTGCCCCCGACTTTGGGGAGCCCAGCCGATGGTGCCCAGGTGTCTCCCAGCTATCCAACTTACCTGCCCAGTCATTAGTCACCTTCGTCCAGACTCCTGCTCCAAGCCTGCAGCCTCTTTCCGAAACTAACGATCTCCATTGGAAAGCATTGGGCACCCGACGCTGATTTGCAGCCTGCACCTGGCCAGCCCCGTGCTGGTGGTTGTGTAGCTTTGGTGCTGCATCATGGCCACCCCTGTGGTCACCTTAACCCCCCGGGCTCTTGCCCTATAGCTGCAGGTACCTACCTGCAAACCGTGTCTCTCTGAGGTACCCCCAGGCTCCATTGGATAACATTGGTCACAGTGACCTCTGCACCCGGCCGCGCCAGTACTGCTGGTGGTGCAGTACCTACATAATATTGAACCTTGCCCTATGTTGTCCTAAACCCCTGAAGCCTGGAGAGTACTTACCTGCAAACTGTATATCCTTGTTTGCCTCCATAGGATTGCATTGTGGTTATATTTATTGCATTGAACAGTCTATCCTCAACCTTGCAAAATCTTAAAACTATACTTGAGTGACATTTACAGAAACCATTCTCAAAACTGTAAAGTATATACTGCATTTACAAAACATTATTGCATCCTTGAAAAGTATTTTTACTTTTAAGAATGGCAGAACTTACCTGCATAAGTGATACTTGGTCCTAAAATAAAATAACAAAGAAATAATTTTTTATGCAACCAATTTGTCTGGATTTAGTCTTTGAGTGTGTGACACCATTTCTTTATTGAGTGTGTACAACAAATGCTTAACACTACCCTCTGATAAGCCTGATTGCTCCACCACACTACTACAAAATAAAGTAAGGTATTATCTACTTTAGCCTCTGCTATACCTCTGGGTACTCATTGGACTCTATGCACACTATATCTCATTTTGGTACAGTATATACAGAGCCAGCTTCCTACACCCACCTTATGCAAATCAGTAATGACCTTGGGCCATATGTAGGTAAAAACCAAATTGCGAGTTCTTATTAGTAATTTTTACCTAATCGCTATTAAGAACTCGCAAAATTCGATGTAGATAAAATATCGCTAAAAGTTAGCGATTTGGTAATAATCGCAAAAAAAATACCGAATCCACATTACCGAATCGGTATTAGCGAAATCGCAATTTAAAAAAATCGCAAATTAGCAAATCTGCCAATTGGGTGCAGATTGAAGACATGCCAATTGGGTGCAGATTGAAGACATTACAACCAGAAAGTGGCCTTACACATGCTGTTTCATTGAGCCTGAAGCTGTGGGAGAGGCAGGGAGCAGGAGCAGGAGCACAGACCCAGGAGCTGCACAGTAACCCCAAATCAGACACCAAAAACAAGCATGGACACACAGGAGAAGGGAAAGGAGCAGGCAGAGAGGAAGAGGGAACACAAATTCTCTGAGAAGGAGTTGGAGGTCCTAATTGAAGTGGTGGTAAAGGACCACGACCAGTTGTTTGGCAAGAACTCATTGCATGTTCCGGAATCACAGAGACGCGGACAGCTCAGCCAGAGGAAACAATAGACAAGGTAAGAAGCATGCACTGCATGCTGTGCCCCCCATCTCAATCCCCAATAAGCAAGTATGAATCCCACTCCAGTCCATGATTTGCTAACAACCAGCAATGCACCTTGGGAGATGTAGTCCTAATTAACACATAGTATACCAGTTATTCCAATGACCCCAAGTGCATGTGACCCACATCAGTAAATAAGCAAGCTGGGGACTGTCAGTTTCAATGGCAAACATGTAATTTAATGGAACACAAGTGCCGCCAGGCAAGTCAGCAAATTGACATTCTGTATCCACAGGCGAACTTGCACCACAGACTGCTGAGAGGGAGAGAGAAGAGGCAGCTAGGGAACACAACACTCAGGATGATGAGGCCCTGATACCTGCAGATGTCACGTCACCATCACCGGGACGCAGGAGGTATACAGTGGGTAGTCTTCAGGAGATGGAGGGTTCAGAGGAGGAGAGCACGTGAGCCCCACAGACCATGCAGGAAGAGGCAGGACAGACTCCAGGGGCACAGTCACCCATGGAGCGTTGCCACACAAGTGCCCGACGGCGCAGACCAAGGGCTCACAGTCCAGATGCACAGGGATAAGATACCACTGTATTTGCAGGTTGAGAGGGAAACATGTTGAAGGTGCAGCGGCTGCAAGGTAAAAAAATTTGATCAATGCAACGCCAGATGGTGTACATGAACAGAAATATGAGGGACATGAAGGAGGGCATAAATGCTCTAAATACCACTGTTGCAGAGGGCATGCGGGACATGGCCGATGCTGTAATGCTGTTGTGTGGAAAAATGGACATGGAACGGGCAGCAAGGCGCAAGGAGCAACAGCGCCTGGAAGGGTATACAAAGGGGGTGAACCGGCTATGCAATGCCACCTCTGTCCTCAGAAGACGCCCAGTGGCCACGCAGTTGGAGATGGCCCACTGCAGCTGTGATGTGGCTAGGGGGTTGGTTACTGTCACCACTGCGTTGGAAGAGCTCCAGACAACACATATCGCTGCCACAGTGTCTGGGGATGGTGGTGAAAGTGAGGACGTAACAAGCCGCAGCAGCATCACTCCACCAGTAGCAGAGTCAAGAAGGCGCAGTGCAAGACACGGTCCAGCCACAGGACAGTCCTCTGGCAAGGGCAGTGTGCAGGGTGAGCAGAGCAGTGCTGTGTGTGGGTGCAGCAAATGAAGCTATGCTTCAGCTGACATTGGGAGATGGGTGAGGTAACCCATGTAACCAAATTATAAGGGATGATAATGAGCATGCAGTGTATCAATGCCATGCTGGGATTGTTGAGGCACTGAGAGGCCAATATGGTGCTGCGGTGTAAATTCCTATTGCCTGATGTAAGCTCAATAAAACACTGTTACATATTTGCAATTACTCACTTTGTCTCATTACTTACTCAGAAATAGTTGCGTGTGATCTCAGCCCGTCTGTGTCTCCCATCTGACGCTGCCACACACCTGCTGCGCGGTGCAGTGGCTCTGGACATTCCTCATCATCATCCTCTGGTTCAGTGAGTTCCACGGGTGTTCCCTTCTGTGTGGCCAGGTTATGGTGCAAGACATGTTGGTATTATCTTGCAGCAGATCAGAGGGCGGTACTGCCGTGCACCTCCACTTTTGTGGAGGCAGCGGAACCTGCTTTTCAGGAGTCCAAATGTACGCTCCACCACATTCCGCATTGATTTATGCGCCACATTGAATCTCCTCTCACTTGGGGTAGAGGGGTTGAGGTATTGAGTCAGGATAAATGACCGCACCTCATATGCACTGTCACCTAAGTGGTAAAGGAAGAAACATCATTCACAGTCAGCAACAGATACATTCAAGGTATACATCAGGGTCTGTCACATTGATTTACCTAGCAGGTATCCTTCTCCAAATTCACCCCCAGCAAGACGTGTATAGATCCCACTGTTCCTGGAGATGTAGGAATCATGCGTTCTCCCTGGAAGTTTTGCGACAATTTCGGTGATGATGTGAGATGCATCACAAATGACCTGTACGTTGATTGAATATGTTGATTTGCGGTTCCGATATATGTACTCAGTATCAGAGGGGGGGCAGATTGGAATATGTGTCCCATCGATGCACCCTATGACATGTGGGAACTGGGCCTTCTGATAAAAATCCGACTTTATCTTATGCAGTTTGTGAGAAGTTGGCCTGGCATATGCTGGTCACTAGTTATAGTGGCCACCTTGCACCAGTCCAATTCGACTCTTGGTAGATAGGTTTAAAGACAACCTTTTAAAGAAAGCTATCCTAGTGGTAGCTGTGGAGAGCAGCCTTCAGGCTAAGTCTCTGAGGAATGTAAAGCAGCTTGTTTTACCTTATAATCTCTTGAATTACCAAATGAAAAGACACCACACAGGTATATATATCAAATATATATGTATTTATTTCTAAATATACTCTACTAATCTCTTTATGAGATTAGAGCCAGGTAAACTTTCAAAGGAACAACAGTTCTCAATAAATTAAGCACAAATATGGCTGTAGCCCTAGGGGCGTACCAGACCATATACTAAAATAATGCGTTAACAAACTCGACTTGCAAAATGAAGAGGCCTAGGGCCTTGGGAATCGCTGGGGCTTCACTTCTGCAGTGTTAGCAGGTAAGTAACCAGCCCACAGGAGACGCGTGCAGTGTCTAAACACACACGCGGGTTTTCAATGCGTTTCAATGGCAAATGTCGCGGTTTGTAAATTACAGTTTTAGGGCACTTCGCAAAAGTCAACAGGCAAGCAACTTACAGGGCAAGTATTTCGAGAGCCAACACACACTTGGGCACCGGAGTGCACGAGTTACCTCACCCAGGGAAGCCGGGTGCATAGGTGTCCTTTGGTGTCGGGTCGCGATGCTGTTTCCAATGGAGATCACTGAATACTTGCTGCTTGTGACGACTGGAGAGGTGTCCGTTCGAATCCGACGATGGATTGGAGTTGCAGAAGACCTAGAAATTGAGGGGACAGAGTTCAGAGTCATAAAATAATAATGGGTGTCAAGGAAAAGAACGCGCTACCTGCAAAAATACACAATCACTGACTGTGCGAACAACAATTTACACTACAGTGCATTCAACTTGAGGTTAAACACCCCATACCCTCAAAAAAAAATCGAAGATTGAATCATGTAATTTCTTTTGTTGAAGCACACGTGAAATTACTGATAATAGTCTCTTAATAATAACAGCAAAACAGAAAACAATTTGTGTGGGCTTCTCTTCTTCTTTATTTCCAAGTTGAATCTTCAAATTCCTTAATTTGCAAACAATCCTCCATTCCCCAATGCGTTTCGTCGATAAGGGATTAACCACTTCTATGCCCATGACGAGATAGTCTCGTCATGGAGCACGGTTGCGCTGTGCCCATGACGAGACTATCTCGTCATGGACCCCGCCCGCTAATGAAAGGCCCGGCACAGGAGGGGGAAAGGGCGGGGCACTGAAGGGGTTAACCCATACGACTTCCTCAGGGCTGGAAGTGATAAATAATATAATTGGAGTACAAACACTTACTTATTCCATTCTTAAATTAGCCCACAACTCCTCCATGTGCAAAAGGAAATAAACATGCTGTGTGATATCACACCTGTCGTATCCCGTGTTTTACACGTTTTTGTACTTGTTAACAACATTATCACAAAATTAATTATACACTAATTATACCCACATAGTCAACATAAGAAATGTGAGCATTGAACAATTCCAGTGATGGCACCATTCCCAAACGTGCGGCACATGCTATAAATAGAACCTGAATAAATAGTCTGTACCTTAATTCTTGTATCTCTCACCTATAAAGAAACAACCATGTAGAACCGCATTACACACTGCGGAGCACTTGAGACAAAGGCTGGACTCGCCACCACATTTGACACCACAATAACGTACCTTCAAATACTGTTTTGATAACTTCAGTAATAACTGCTGATCATGTCCAAAACGAGTTGTTGGCGCTAACCTAAAATATAATTCAAAAATCTAGGTAAACTTAGTCCTCTATCGTTCCCTTCAGAGGTCACACAACATCCATTCTACCTATCTCTTAATAACTACTTCTCACCTGAATTCTTTGTCTTGTCTCTCAAATAAACCGCAGTCACAATCCAAAAGTATTTCCAGTCCTTAACCACGAACATTAATCTTTAAATCCTCCACAAATTCCTGCAGTATGGAGATCTATAGGATTAAATAGCCAAATTAATCCCAGTCATTATATTCTTAATAGTAAGTGTCAAATTGAGGCCGACAGTAAGAATGCTCTCCCACTTACTTTTGAAACACCATTGCCCCCGAATACAGGAACACAACCGTGTTCAATGTTCCCGCGTTTTTTTATACAAATCATAGAAACGAACAAGGTGACTTCCGTTAGGAAAAATTCATCACCGCCATTTTGGATAGGTCATGCACTGAAATATTTGAATCCAATAAATGTCATATCATATTGCTGACCCAAATAATTACTAAACCAAGCAACTAAACTAAAACCGTTCGGATCCTGCACCACAATTATGTATAACTATGAAACTTATTCTCCCGCAAGCTATCAAATACATATGTCCCCGTCAAAGAAAAGCCACAGAATTCTCTCACCTCCCGTTCGTTCAAGATGAAAAACGAACAAAGTGACTTACACTCGACATACTGAGACGGGCGCCATTATGGTTGAGTCTAATATTTACACATAAATTAGGCAAACTAAATTACAGCAATCGCTATTTGTTATTTCTCTATGAACCACCAAAGTAGTAACAGCTACCATTTATATCAAATAAAATGTCAATTAAATAATGTCAAAAAGAAACAGAAGTAAATGCAGTCCAGCCACCAAAGGCGGCACCTTGATATGTTGTCGCCCAATAAATGAATAATAATCCATTAAACAAAAATAATAATAATCCACATGAGTGCCATATATGTTTGGCATTCATCTAAAGTCATGGACTATAATTCTCTTACACACATTCATTATGAACCTTACACACCAATATTGCTAATCCACTCTCACTATACCATACCTGACTGCGGTTTATTTGAGAGACAAGACAAAGAATTCAGGTGAGAAGTAGTTATTAAGAGATAGGTAGAATGGATGTTGTGTGACCTCTGAAGGGAACGATAGAGGACTAAGTTTACCTAGATTTTTGAATTATATTTTAGGTTAGCGCCAACAACTCGTTTTGGACATGATCAGCAGTTATTACTGAAGTTATCAAAACAGTATTTGAAGGTACGTTATTGTGGTGTCAAATGAGGTGGCGAGTCCAGCCTTTGTCTCATGTGCTCCGCAGTGTGTAATCCCGTTTTACATGGTTGTTTCTTTATAGGTGAGAGATACAAGAATTAAGGTACAGACTATTTATTCAGGTTCTATTTATAGCATGTGCCGCACGTTTGGGAATGGTGCCATCACTGGAGTTGTTCAATGCTCACATTTCTTATGTTGGCTATGTGGGTGTAATTAGTGTATAATTAATTTTGTGATAATGTTGTTAACAAGTACAAAAATGTGTAAAACACGGGATACGACAGGTGTGATATCACACAGCATGTTTATTTCCTTTTGCACATGGAGGAATTGTGGGCTAATTTAAGAATGGAATAAGTAAGTGTTTGTACTCCAATTATATTATTTATCACTTCCAGCCCTGAGGAAGTCGTATGGGTTAATCCCTTATCGACGAAACGTGTTGGGGAATGGAGGATTGTTTGCAAATTAAGGAATTTGAAGATCCAACTTGGAAATAAAGAAGAAGAGAAGCCCACACAAATTGTTTTCTGTTTTGCTGTTATTATTAAGAGACTTTTATCAGTAATTTCACGTGTGCTTCAACAAAAGAAATTAGAGAGTTCAGAGTCACTTGCCAGTGACCGGTGGCCAGCAAGATGGATGACCACAGCTGTCGCATCTCTTCAGGTCGGTGATGGTGTTTTGTCTCTTCACTCACGAGGTCCAGGAAGGCTCGACGATGACCAGCAGCTGGATTCGGGAGGTCCCATGACGTCTGCAGCTGTCGACAGTGTCGGCACCTGGATTGCAGCCAACAAGCCTTGGCAGCTGCAAGTCTCGTGTGGAATGAAGATTGGCAATGGTGCAGACCAGCAAGGTCTGATGGACTTACCCCGCAAGGGTAACTGAGGGCAGGCCCAGAGCAACCAGGCGAGCCCTTGGAATCGATGTGGAAGTCTTCAGGTGAGTTACTAGTCAATGGGCAAGCAACCGCAAAGACGCCTTTGCAGGAAAAGTTTAACAACAGCCCACGGTCACTCGGGACGGGGTAAGCCGCTGAAATTCGGTACTAGACCTGCTAGGGACTTGGACAACAAGTGGTCCAAAGCACAACTTCGTTGGACGTAGTTTAGGGCTTGCACTCGAAATCAGTGCACGGTTCCCTGGTATTGCTGTTCCTCGTCACTCGTGGGGTTCAGATGCCACAGCTTCGCTGGGGACTCAAAATGGCCATTGAGAGGTCAGGAAGTCTGCTTCAGGGGATGCAGGGACTTCGGGCTCCGGCGGGAGCGGTAAAGTTTGCAACCATTGTAGAGAGTTTTGGTGCCTGCCAAGCAGGGGAGTCACTCCTTGACTCCAAGGGAGATTCTTCAGTCTTCCAGAGATAGTGGAACGTCGAAGGGCCAGGATTCTTCTTAGTTGAGCGTCGTCCAGGTGTAATCTAAATTGCATTGGCAATGTGTGGTATCTTATAGTGAAAAGATGGGAGGGACTAGCTCTATGACCACTCCTCTAGGAGGATCAGGGTAGTGGGTGGTTACACCCGCTTCCCTTTGTCCAGTTTCGCGCCAGAGCAGGGGCAGGTAGTCCCTGAACCAGTTTGAGCTGGCTTATGCACAGAGGAGCCTACTGCTCCCCCAGTGCAGGACTTCAAAGCACTCTAAGAGTGCACCCACCCAGCTCCAATACACTAAATCCTGTCTGGGAGGTGGTGACACCTCCCTGTGACAGGAAACCCTTTGTTGGGCTCCCTCCACTGCGAGTTTCGGTCAGCAGCAGGAGGGCAGCCCGGTGTCTGTGCTGGTGGCATCCATTTTGTGATGCCAGGGCTCTGAAAGATTTCTACCGTGTAGTACAGTGGGTACATGTCATCCCCTCTAGAAGGGTGGGATCCTACTCCCACACCAGTTACTGGTGTGGGGGTAGGATTCCAAGTTGTTTGACACCAAACACGACATGTTTTGATGCAGTCATTCCAAAGTTAGCATTTACCGCGAGGTTATAATGCACTTAAGAGTATATGGTTTAACCGCATCCACAAACAGCAGCAGAAAAAAAGACTCTGCCAGCTGCAGAGGGGTCCTGCTCAGGCAGAAGCACCCCCTCACATAGTAAACCATGCACCCTGCCCTTGGGATTGATAGGGGCTACCATAGGTGACTGATAGGTTTATATGTGTGTGTATGTTGAGATATAGGAACCTATACCTCTGTGAGGAGTGCTAACACTACCTCACACAGGCTGCAGTAGCAGGCCTGTGGTGTCAGATTGTGAGTGCTTCCCAGGGGTGGCATAATACATGCTGCAGCCCCTGGTAGGCCTGTGAAGTACCAATGCCCTAGGTACCTAAGGTACTATATACTAGGGGCTCATAAGGTACCACAGTATCCAATCACTAGTGCATCTAATATGCACACCAAGTTGTTTAGAGAGATCAGTTAGACTGGGGCCCTGATTAGCAGGGACCCAGCCAGACTATAGCCAGAAACCAGTGTATACATCAGAAAAAAGTGGGGGCAACACAAGTGCAGATCCTACTCTCCTACACAACCCCCCCCCCCCCAAACTCAGGGACATTAAACTAACCTTGACCAGTTGAGTCTTCATGTTCTAAGTGGAAATACCTCGAGAGTCCATCTGCATTGGCATATTGGGTCCCAGGCCTATGCAGAAAATGCTGTTTTAGCCTTGGCATCATCAGCTAACTTGATTTGCCAATAGCCTGATGTAAGGTCAAATTTACTGACATACTTGGCTGAGGCCAAAGTGTCTATTAGTTCATCCTCCCTTGGTATTGGGTAGGCATCAGTCCTGGTGATTGCATTGAGGCCCCTGTAGTCAACACAAAACCTCATCTCTTTCTTACCGCCCTGGGTGTGAGGTTTTGGGACAAGGACTACTGGGCTAGCCCAAGGGCTATCTGAGGGCTCAATAACACCTAGCTCCAACATTTTCTGGACTTCAGTCCTGATACAGTCCCTGACATGGTCAGGTTGCCTGTAGATTTTACTCTTTACAGGCAGACTGTCTCCAGTGTCCACCTCTTGGGTGCACCAGGAAGTCTGACTTGGGGTCAGGCTAAACATATGTCTAAACTGCTGTAGCACTTGTCTACATTCAGTTTGTTGATGTTCAGTGAGGCTGCTTGCCAAAGCAACACCATCAACTGACCCATCTTCTGGGTTCTGTGAGAGCAGGTCAGGGAGAGGGTCACTCTCCTCCTCCTGGTCCTCATCAGTTGCCATGAGCAAGCTCATGTCAGCCCTGTCCACATATGCTTTAAGTCTGTTGACATGGAGCACCCTAAGGGGGCTCCTGGGAGTGCCAAGATCTACCAAGTAGGCGACCTCTCCCTTCTTTTCAACAATTGGATGGGGGCTCCATTTGTCCTGGAGAGCTGCTGGGGCCACAGGCTCCAACACCCACACTTTCTGGCCTGGCTGGTAAACAGTCAAGACAGCCTTTTGGTCATGCCAAGCTTTTTGGAGTTCTTGGCTTGCCTCAAGGTTTTTTACTGGCCTTCTTCATGTACTCTGCCATCCTGGAGCGGAGACCAAGTACATAGTCCACTACATCTTGTTTGGGAGGTTTGAGAGGTAACTACCATCCCTCCTTCACCAGACATAATGGTCCTCTAACAGGGTGCCCAAACAGAAGTTCAAAAGGATTGTAGCCAACCCCCTTCTGAGGAAGTAAAAGGTCCCATTTTCGCCTAAGCTTCTCTGGTAGTCCTTTAATCATTCCCTTTAGGGTTTTGTTGAATCTCTCAACTAACCCATTGCATTGTGGGTGATAGGGAGTAGTGAATTTGTAGTTTACACCACACTCCTTCCACATTGCAGTTAGATATCCTGAAATAAAGTTAGAACCTCTGTCAGAGATGACCTCCTTTGGGAAACCCACTCTGGAGGAAACTCCAATGAGGGCTCTTGCTACCACAGGAGCTGTGGTAGTCCTTAGGGGTATAGCTTCTGGATACCTGGTGGCATGATCCACCACCACCAGTATAAATCTGTGCCCAGATGCTGTTGGTGGGTCAAGGGGACCAACAATGTCAATCCCTACCCTTTCAAAGGGAACCCTCACCACAGGTAGTGGTATCAGGGGGGCCTTTGTGGTGCCACCTGTCTTGCTACTGGCTTGACAAGTGACACAGGAGCGACAAAACTCCTTTGTGTCTTCACACATGTGTGGCCAACCAAAATGTGGTACAAGGCTGTCCCAGGTCTTGTTTTGGCCCAAGTGTCCTGCCAATGGGATATCATGTGCTAGGGTCAAGAGGAACCCCCTAAACTTCTGAGGAATTACCAGCCTCCTGGTGGCTCCAGGGGTAGGATCTCTAGCCTCAGAATATAGGAGCCCCTCATCCCAATAAACCTTATGGGACCCACTAGCACTCCCAGCAGCCTCAGCAGCAGCCAGCTGTCTGAGGGGTTCAAGAGTGGAGCAGCACTGTTGCTCTTTGCTCAGATCTTCCCTGGAAGGGCCCCCTGCCCCCAAGAACTCAACCTGACCAGGCTCAAGTTCCTCTGGGGCAGTTCCTTCTACAGGCTCTGCTTCTCCTCCCTCAGGAGGGGAATCTGAGATCTGAGACAGAGGGGAAGGCCCAGCCTTAACCCTACTGCTCTTCCTCTTGGGTAGCACCTGGTCCATAGTTTCAGGATCCAGAGCTGGTTCAGCTTTATGCATTTTGGCTTGTGACCTGGTCACAGCAAATACCTCTGCAGGTATGCCCAACATCTCAGCATGAGTCCATAATTCTACTTCAGACCAGGCTGAAGTCTCTAGATCATTGCCCAACAAACATTTGACAGGGAGGTCTGCACTGACTACTACCTTTTTGAGGCCAGTTACCCCTCCCCAGGAGAAATTAACAACTGCCAGGCTATGGTTGGTCCTGGTGTTGCTTGCATTGGTTACCTGGTACATTTCACCCAGGATGATCTGTGTAGGGTTCACTAGGTCCTCTGCCACTATGGTGACACTAGCACCTGTGTCCCTAAATGCCAAAGCCGGTTTGCCATTTATGATAGGCTGCTGTTTGTATTTGCCCAGATTACTGGGGCTCACTAGGAAGGACATATCAAGGTCTCCCTCACAAACTAGCATTGCCTGTGTTGGTACTCTGACTAGGCCAGAGTCCACATCAGAACCCAGGGTCAACCCTACTAAACCCTTATTCTGAGTATTACCCCCATCACTTGCTGCACTAGGGGGAACAGTTGCCTTAGGGGCTGGAGTGGTGGTGGTTTGGTCTTTGGACTTTGTACAGTCAGAAGTCCAGTGCCCTTTCTGTTTACAGAATTTGCACCAGGGCTTCTTTTGGCCTTTTCCCTTTGCAGATTGTGACTCCCCACCAGATGCAGATTTTTGGGGCCCTTGTGAAGACTTCTGATCTTTAGATTTATCTCCACCCTTATCTGAGCCTTTAGGATCTTGCTTCTTAGTGTCACCACCTTGGTTCTGGTTTTTCTGCCTCACCCTGGTTCTGACCCATTTGTCTGCCTTCTTTCCCAATTCTTGGGGAGAGGTCAGATCAGAGTCCACCAGGTACTGATGCAACAACTGGTTCTGGCAATTATTAAGGATCTGTTCTCTCATTATAAGATTATACAATCCCTTAAAGTCAGTTACTCTACTACCCACCAGCCAACCTTCCAGAGCCTTGGTTGCACAATCAACAAAGTCAGTCCAATCCTGAGTCTGTGCATTCTGGGTGTCTCTGAACTTCAACCTGTAATGTTCAGTGGTTAAGCCAAACCCATCTATCAAAGCACTCTTCAGGGCTTCATAATCATTAGCATCCTCTTCTCTAACAGTGAGGAGCTTGTCTCTCCCTTTGTCTGAAAAGGAGAGCCACAAGATTGCTGCCCACTGTTTCTGGGGGACCTGTTGAACTTTACAGGCCCTCTCCATAGCAGTTGTCCATTTGTGGATATCATCCCCACTCTGGTAGGGAGGAACAACCTTGGACAGGTTCCTATGATCTGGCATGTAATCTCTGCCTCTAGGGACACTGTTGCTGCCACCAGGGGTATCTAACCCCCTCCTTCTTTGAAGCTCTTTGGAGCTCGAAGGCTTCCCTTTCTAAGGCCAATTGCTTGGTTCTGAGGGCAAGCCTAGCTTCCTCATACTGGAGCATCTTGAACCTTCTTTCAGAGGAGGTCTCCCTGGGAAAGTTGGAGTTCCTCTGTGGAATAGATTCTCTTCCAGAGTGATATGACCTGTCAGAGTCCCTTGAAAGGGACCTAGGCCTGTCTCCCACTCTGTCAGCTCTCTTAGGGAGATTTCCTCTATTCTCTTCAGACCCTTCTGGGTCTGGCCCTTCACCCATAGAGTCCAGGTCATCTTGATTTTCATCATCAGACCCAGAGACTATGTTTGAACCACCCCCTGATGCAGACCCACTTGCTCCTAGAGCTTGTCTCAGGTCATCTGCTACTAACAGATCTATCAGGTGTTGTGATGAGGGACTCCTGCCCACCCTCAGTTGTCTTTCAAAGAATAAGGCCTTCAGTTCAGTGTAGGCTATATCTTTGTAGTGAGATGGGGTGGACCCACTGGCTCCACCATGGTGAGACATACTAGTGTTGTGCAGTGTTGTACTACCTACACTAGTTGAGGCCTACTGGACCTAGCTTGAGCTGTAGCAAGGGTGTGCTTGTCCCTTCACAAACAGCTCTAAGTTCAGTAGAACTTATTGATACAAGCTTGACTTTATATGTACCTTGAGTACCTTAAGTGGTTTTCAGTTAGTAATTCAAATAGAGATTGTCTGGTAAAACAATGGCAAGCTGGAATCCCACCGCTGCCACCAATGTGAGAAGTTGGCCTGGCATATGCTGGTCACTAGTTATAGTGGCCACCTTGCACCAGTCTAATTCGACTCTTGGTAGATAGGTTTAAAGACAACCTTTTAAAGAAAGCTATCCTAGTGGTAGCTGTGGAGAGCAGCCTTCAGGCTAAGTCTCTGAGGAATGTAAATCAGCTTGTTTTACCTTATAATCTCTTGAATTACCAAATGAAAAGACACCACACAGGTATATATATCAAATATATATGTATTTATTTCTAAATATACTCTACTAATCTCTTAATGAGATTAGAGCCAGGTAAACATTCAAAGGATCAACAGTTCTCAATAAATTAAGCACAAATATGGCTGTAGCCCTAGGGGCGTACCAGACCATATACTAAAATATTGGGTTAACAAACTCGACTTGCAAAATGAAGAGCCCTAGGGCCATGGGAATCGCTGGGGCTTCACTTCTGCAGTGTTAGCAGGTAAGTAACCAGCCCACAGGAGACGCGTGCAGTGTCTAAACACACACGCGGGTTTTCAATGCGTTTCAATGGCAAATGTCGCTGTTTGTAAATTACAGTTTTAGGGCACTTCGCAAAAGTCAACAGGCAAGCAACTTACAGGGTAAGTATTTCGAGAGCCAACACACACTTGGGCACCGGAGTGCACGAGTTACCTAACCCAGGGAAGCCGGGTGCATAGGTGTCCTTTGGTGTCGGGTCGCGATGCTGTTTCCAATGGAGATCACTGGATACTTGCTGCTTGTGACGACTGGAGAGGTGTCCGTTCAAATCCGACGATGGATTGGAGTTGCAGAAGACCTAGAAATTGAGGGGACAGAGTTCAGAGTCACTTGCCAGTGACCGGTGGCCAGCAAGATGGATGACCACAGCTGTCGCGTCTCTTCAGGTCGGTGATGGTGTTTTGTCTCTTCGCTCACGAGGTCCAGGAAGGCTCGACGATGACCAGCAGCTGGATTTGGGAGGTCCCACAACGTCTGCAGTTGTTGACAGTGTCAGCACCCGGATTGGAGCCAACAAGCCTTGGCAGCCGCAAGTCTTGTGTGGAGTGAAGATTGGCAATGGTGCAGACCAGCAAGGTCTGATGGACTTACCCAGAAAGGGTAAGTGAGGGCACGCCCAGAGCAACCAGGTGAGCCCTTGGAATTGATGTGGAAGTCTTCAGGTGAGTTACTAGCCAATGGGCAAGCAACCGCAAAGATGCCTTTGCAGGAAAAGTTTAACAACAGCCCATGGTCACTTGGGATGGGGTAGGCCACTGAAATTCGGTACTAGACCTGCTAGGGACTTGGACAACAAGTGGTCCAAAGCACAACTTCGTTGGACGTAGTTTAGATCTTGCACTCGAAATCAGTGCATGGTTCCCTGGTATTGCTGTCCCTCGTCACTCGTGGGGTCCAGATGCCACAGCTTCGCTGGGGACTCAAAATGGCTGTCGAGAGGTCAGGAAATCTGCTTCAGGGGACACAGGGACTTCGGGCTCCGGCGGGAGCAGTAAAGTTTGCAACCGTTGTAGAGAGTTTTGGTGCCTGCCAAGCAAGGGAGTCACTTCTTGACTCCAAGGGAGATTCTTCAGTCTTCCAGAGATAGTGGAATGTCGAAGGGCCAGGATTCTTCTTAGTTGAGCGTCGTCCAGGTGTAATCTAAATTGCATTGGCAATGTGTGGTATCTTATATTGAAAAGATGGGAGGGACTAGCTCTATGACCACTCCTCTAGGAGGGTCAGGGTAGTGGGTGGTTACACCCACTTCCCTTTCATCATCATCAAATCTTTATTTCGGCCACCAGGGCCATAAAAGAGTACAAATATACATCATTACTTAAACAAAATAAGACAATAAAAACAATTCATAAACAATAAATTGAGCTCATCAGGGTATTGGACTCAGTGGGAAAGGTAGCGCATACGAATAAACCACATTGATGTTAAAAATGTTGCCACCGCGAATACTATCGGAGGGGAGAGGTCTGATTTCAGTATTCTAAAAGCGGGGTCAAAATATCTGAAACCCATGTTAGTCAGAAGGGGGCGGAGCCAGTACTTCCTTGCTCTACGGTAGGCCGGGCAGAAAAATATAATGTGTAGATCCGTTTCCTCAGAAAATGAACATATGGGGCATTGAGCAGTGTGGTTTGAGTGTGCCCACCGAGCCGTGTAAGCCCTTAGGGGCAGTGTGTTATAGCGCCATTGCATAAAGAGTTTCCTCGTTAAAGGCGGGCCCATATCATCATAAGTGAGCTCAAGGCGAAAAAAGTCTTTGAATCCTAAAAAATGTGCTGTTTGTGAGCCCACTCGTGCGCTCGTAATTGCCAGATTCAGATGATAGTCATAATAAACTTTGGATATGAACCTTCGGGAGACCTTAGGACAGGCCGATGCTGGATCAGACCACAATTCTGATCTGCCAAGTGCTTCACAGATACGTTTAATATAGCTGAGCCATGGGATTGGAATACTTTTACACAAACGCAGAATCTCCACCAGCTCAGCTCTATATTTCAGAAGATCCGGGGAAGACCAGATTTTACACCAGAAGGTCAGGGGTTTCAGACCCAGGACCTCTGAAATCGGTCTTAAACCAAGATCCAATCTTAGCGGTAAAAGTGGGGTGCTAGTTGGCAAGACAGTCAGTTGTCTGAGGAAATTATTTTCCGTGGTCTGGAGCTTCAATCCCAAAGTATGGCCCCACAATTCAGCTCTGTATGTCGCTGATGCTCTGGCTTGGGTTTTGTAAATCTGCAAGCGGGGCGCGAATGGCCTATACGTTAATCCTTTCGCCATCCTTGCAATGCCCCCCACAAGCTGGGAGAGTTTCATATTCATCTTAGTTAAGTGAGGGTCCCAGGACATAGACTGATTTAATACCAACCCCAAGTATTCAAATGTGTACACCCGTTCTAAACTTGATGTCCCTATAAAGGGGGGTGCTCGGGTCCTGGGGGGGGATTGAAGATCATGTATTTTGTTTTTGCGGCATTGATCTCCAATCCCCGGTCCGCACAAAAACACGCGAACCCATCCAAGACCCTCTGAAAACCCATGGGGGATTTAGAAAGCAGCAGGGTATCATCCGCAAACATAATTGCGGGGACCCTGCTGCCGTCAAGCTTGGGGGCGTCGATGTTACTCAGCTCTTGAAGAAAGCTTATAACCCCGTTGACAAAGAGGCAGAAGAGGGTAGGTGCAAGAACGCACCCCTGTCTGACCCCTCTGTCAACGGGGAAAGCGTCAGAGAGGGAACCATCCCTGCCACACCTTACCCTGGTGAAATTCCCCTGATGCAGTCTCCTTAGAATCGTTAGGATATCAGCCGGGGCCCCCAGGTCCAAGAGGACTGCCCACAGTTTGTCCCTTGGGACCAAGTCAAAGGCGGCACGTAAATCCACGAAAACCGTGTATAGACTGCCACCCTCGAAGAGAACCGTCTTCCAGTAGATGAGGTGCAAGCGGAAGATTTGATCAGTAGTCGAAATGCCCCTTTGGAAATCTGCCTGATATGGGCTCAAGATCTCATTTGTTTCGATCTAATCCTGGAGGCGATTTAACATGAGTCTACCAAAGATCTTTTGTGGGACATCAATAAGGCTAATAGGTCTGTAGTTGGCTGGGAGCAGAGGAGAGCCCTTCTTAAAGATTGGGACAATCTCTGCGCCCAGCCAAGTACCCGGAATAGCCATGCCTTCAAGGATAGCATTAAAAAGGATTGTTAAATAGGGCGCCCAGACATCCGGCTCCTGTTTAAATAAATCACCAGGCATACCATCCAACCCTGGTGCCTTTCCAGATGCCAGGCCGGCTACGACCGCGCGCACCTCACCCACCTTGAAGAGTTCCCCCGTCCCTCCTTGCTGTAAAGTAGAGGTGATACTAGTCGGGGCATCCTGCGGTAGTTTATAAAGAGACTGGAAGTGTTCCTGCCAGACCTTTGGTGATATATTAGCTAGTGTGGCCGGGGTCAGCTCCTCCAGGCCAGAGTTGACGCAACACCAAAATTTGCGTGAGTCTCCACTGGCCAGGAAGGAAGTCAATCTTGCCCATTTGTCATGCTCCCATTCACTTTTAGCATTAGTAATCAGGGATTTATAAGCTACTCTACTTGCCCTGATTTCATCTTTACCCTTTCCCTCTTTGATGAGGAGCAGAAGTTCAGTTTTTGCCTTCCGACAAGCATTATTAAACCAGGAGGGGAGGGAAATTTTCCTATCAAGCCTATTTATATTTTTAGTTAGACATTTGGAAAGATGTTTGATCAAATCCTCATGAATCTGCCCCAATTGCATAAAAGTGTTCTGGGAAGTTTCTTCCATTTTAAGTGCCTCAAGCTTTTCGAATATGGGAACAACCTGGGCGTATAGTAGAGGTATCTTCTCGTGGTGTGCAGCTAGATGCTCCCATCTTATTCTGCGCCTATTATTAGCGAGATCCAAGGAATTCTCCGAGTTAATCCTTGGAATATCTCTAACCTCCAACCCAGGGTGATCATAAACTAATTGAAGGGCATTGTGGTCACTGTCCTCCCTGGCTAAAACACTAAAATTCCTTATGTGAGTCCATAAAGACAGGTGAACCATGACATAATCTAAACGCGATTCACTGCCCCTTCGATTAAAAGTGCATCTGGAAGGGATATCTGACTTGAACCTTCCGTTGCAGGCCCTGAGACCAAATTGTAGGGACAGGGAAGTGATTTGTAAGGCTAGGGGGGAGCATGCTCTAGCAGCCGGGGCCTGTGGGGGAGGGATGGACCACAGGAGATCTTCTTCCGAGGTCAACCCCTCCATTATACCTGGGAGGGGCTCATACTGGCAGTTTAAATCGCCGCCAATTATAAAGGGGATGCCCTCCGGGATTGCTTCCAGGACCGTCACTAGCTCCGCAATTGAAGACGATTCCTGTGCAATGTTTACGGGCCTAGCATAGATGTTGATTAATAAAAGATTATGAGAGTTGGGCCATTCCAACAGTACGGCTAAAATATCTGCGGAATCTATCAGGAATATGGAGGCCTTGCACCCCAAATCAATAGCCACCCATATGGCAAGGCCTCCGGACGGGCGGCCTTCCCCCCCCCCCAGGTCGCGCGTACAGAAAATACAGCGAAGCCAGCGTGGGAAATCTCCTCCCTTGCCCAGGTCTCCTGAAACAAGCAAATATCTTTATCCCCAATAAACGAGTTCCAGGCCGGATTGATCCATTTAGTGGCTAGGCCCGCGACGTTCCAAGATAAAATCTTGAGGGGAGACAAAGCATGCGTCGCCGGGTGTGTAACTGGGATAAGAGCCGGTTCGGAGCTCGGGCCCTTGTGTAAGTTAAAAAAGGAATTAGGGATATGAGGGATCATAGCCATGGTCGAGTTGGGCGGAGAGCAGATAACCCCCACGGGACCTTCTATATTTGGGTTATTACAATCCAAGAGGGTCGAATGCTCCTGCACAGTTGAAGTATCAGGATGGGCAAGGGAAATGCAAGACATGGTTTGATGCAGGACTACGCCACCCCCCCAAGCGGGCGGTCAATCCACCATATCTAAAGAACTAAATCTATTATAAGCGGGGAAATAGTCATAACGAGGAGGAACCATGGAAAGGTGGTCCCTACTAAACCCTTGGCCACACCGTTTCCCTCTCCTACCAACCAGTACCCAGCGTTCTTCCTCCTGGTCGGGCGTCGTATCCGGGTAGAAAAATGACAGTGGGTAGGGTTGGATAGAGGATCCCTGAGTGATTTGAGGCCACCTGCAAATATGAGAAACCGTGCGGGGGTCCCTGAAATTAATCAGTACACAGTCTCCTTTGATAGATTTGCTGGTATTTCCCAGCCATGGGGCCCTCCTCACCATAAGAACCTCGCTATAAATACCCTGGGGGAGGGGTCTATTAAGAGAGAGCCAGTGGATGACCTTATTTTTTAATGCGTCAACTGGTTCTTTAGCAGAAGGTCCTAGTTCAGGAATGCCAGTTAAAATGACAGTGTAGGGGGCAGCCTCCGGCGGCAGATGGATTGGCCTATGTCCCATATCAATATCTTGCGTCCCTGCTCTAGGTTCCAAAGCCAACCCGTGAGAGCTGGAGTCAGTAGTGCAGGGTACGGTCGAGGATTCGATTATATGAGGGATAGGTGCACTAAGATTGCGTGGCTGGGAAAGCTTAGGTGGAGGACAGCCTTCTTTTACTGGAAGTGTTTGGGTTGTGCTTGCCTGATGGCTATCTAGTCTAGATACTTCTAGGAGTGATTGGATTCCCCTCTGAAGGTTCCCTAGAGATGTTTCTATTAGAACCAAACGGTCTAGTAGTGGAATGAGTGATTTCTTCAGGAGTGAACTTAGATCCGAGACAGAGAAGCCAGCCACACATGGTGTTGGATTGTGATTTTGAAGTGTGTGAGCGGGTATATCTAATGGATCTGACTCTGTTTCAATTGGTCTTAATTGATTAGGTACACTCCTCAAATTGGGCTTGGCAATTTTGGGCTTATGCCCTCTAATAGTTTGCGCTTTTATTTTCCTCTTCGGGATTGCACCTACCCGCTCCCCCTGGCTAGGTTGTTTAATTGGAGAATTGCTACAAGGGGTATCATCCTGATCAGGAGTAGGAAGATTTAAATTATGTTGAGTGGGGTGCAATCTAGGTGGAGGAAGAGAAGAAATACTTGACTCAGTTGGGGCTGAAATGTCGTAATCAGTAAGAGAAGAAATCAGCAGATCTGGTTCCGAAGTACCGGATTCAGGGGCTGCATTAGGTGCCGTGAGGTCATGGGCGTGAGCTGGAGAAATAGCCTGTGCAAGAGGTCCCAAGGAAGATCTCCTTACCCAATCGATCTCCTGGGAGATGCGCCTTTCTAAGATAGTAATTTCGTCAATCAGCAAAGAGCCCGCCTTGGCGAAATACCTATCCAAAGTGCCGGCGGCAGCTCCAGCAGCTAGCGCTGACTTACTTCTAGTTTCTCTAGCAGACATGATATGGATGAAGCGGGGAACCTCTAGAAGCCCTTGGCTTACCGGAATAAATGAAAGTAGTGGGGCCTGGGCCTGGCTCGCCCGTGCTCGAACGGCCTCAAACGGCCCGCTCTTTGCCCGGTCTTCGCCCCGGGCTAGGTCCCGCGCGCGGCCCGCTTGCGCGCGGAGACAGGGCTGTACTAAAAAGGCGGAGGGGCGGAAAGGGAGGAGTCGGTAAGAGGAGACAGCTGCGATCACCGCCAAGCAGCCTGGTCCTCGCAGTCCCGGTTTAGGATGGTTGAGGTAAGTAGCACCCCCCAAGCAGCGTAGCGTCCTCGTGCAGAGCCCACAATAGTCCAGCAACAGTGGCAAGCCTGCGAGCGGCACTTCCCTTTTGTCCAGTTTCGCGCCAGAGCAGGGGCAGGTAGCCCCTGAACCGGTTTGAGCTGGCATATGCACAGAGGAGCCTACTGCTCCCCCAGTGCAAGACTTCAAAGCACTCTAAGAGGGCACCCACCCAGCTCCAATACAATAAATCCTGTCTGGGAGGTGGTGACACCTCCCTGTGACAGGAAACCCTTTGTTGGGCTCCCTCCACTGCGAGTTTCGGTCAGCAGCAGGAGGGCAGCCCGGTGTCTGTGCTGGTGGCATCCATTTTGTGATGCCAGGGCTCTGAAAGATTTCTACCGTGTAGTACAGTGGGTACATGTCGTCCCCTCTAGAAGGGTGGGATCCTACTCCCACACCAGTTACTGGTGTGGGGGTAGGATTCCAAGTTGTTTGACACCAAACACGACATGTTTTGATGCAGTCATTCCAAAGTTAGCATTTACCGCGAGGTTATAATGCACTTAAGAGTATATGGTTTAACTGCATCCCCAAACAGCAGCAGAGAATAGACACTGCTAGCTGCAGAGGGGTCCTGCTCAGGCAGAAGCACCCCCTCACATAGTAAACCATGCACCCTGCCCTTGGAATTGATAGGGCCTATCATAGGGGTGACTGATAGGTTTATATGTGTGTGTATGTTGAGATATAGGAACCTATACCTCTGTGAGGAGTGCTAACACTACCTCACACAGGCTGCAGTAGCAGGCCTGTGGTGTCAGATTGTGAGTGCTTCCCAGGGGTGGCATAATACATGCTGCAGCCCCTGGTAGGCCTGTGAAGTACCAATGCCCTGGGTACCTAAGGTACCATATACTAGGGGCTCATAAGGTACCACAGTATCCAATCACTAGTGCATCTAATATGCACACCAAGTTGTTTAGAGAGATCAGTTAGACTGGGGCCCTGATTAGCAGGGACCCAGCCAGACTATAGCCAGAAACCAGTGTATACATCAGAAAAAAAGTGGGGGCAACACAAGTACAGATCCTACTCTCCTACACAGTTCCATCTGTGTGCTGGGGAAACGGATGTAGTGGTGCATCATGGCATCCAGGAATGTATTGAAGAAGCCTGACAGGCAACTCTGTGAGACACCACTAGCCACAGCTATGATCCCCTGGTACTACCTGATGCAAGTAGGTGCAGGCACCAAAGTACCTGTACATGTGGTGGTATTGTGGTATTGCGTGCGCCCTTGGTGTCTGGTGCTCCCGAATTGAGTGCAGGTCACGTATCAGGTCTAGGATGGTGGTGGGGTGAAGCCTGTACCTCTCATGAATTTCTGCCTCTGTGAGTTGGAATAGTATGATGCGCAATCTGTATACGCGTTCTTGTCGTCTCCAGATACTCAGTGCTGCAACTTGCATCCACATCCGCCTTGCAATGACATAGAGGGTCGCCATTGTGTTCAAGCAGATGCATTCTGGGGCTGTTTATATGCAGTGCACCTGTTTACCCCCTGCTTTGAGTCAGCGTTAATTTGCGACTCCAAATTAGCGATTTTTAAAAAAATCGGTATTTGTGATTTTATGTACATTGGTTTGCAACTTTATATTGCGATTCCTTATTTAGCGACTCGCAAAATAGTGATCCGGTGTGGCATATACGCTAAATAAAGAATCGCTATTTATTATCCTTTATTTTTAACCATTCTTTATTTAGCGATTCCGTGTTACTGCCTCTACATTTCACATGGGTTATTTGCGATCGCAAACTTGGAAATTCAGCGAATTTCTGTGTTTGCGATCGCTATTTGTCTACCTACATCTGGCCCCTTGTTCCTTATTGCATCATCCATCCTGATCTTTGGTCATCTCACCCCTCCACCCTTTACCTCACTGCTTTAATAGTTGGGAAATTTGAGATTCACCCCAACCCCGCACCTCACAGACTAAGCTATTGCTCTGTGAATTTGCAAAAATCCTTAACTATCTCAGCCCTTCTCTATTAATATTTACCTTTTATATCACTATTTTAATGCTTACAGTGTAGCTACGATGCTCTTTAGGGCTGATCTGCTCTCTCTTTTAATCAGTAAACCATTTTGACTCTCCAAACAAGGCACAGTAATTGTTATTTTTGTCATTTTCATTTGACAGAACCACAACTTCTCCCATGCTACTATAGGTATTTTTCAGCTTTTTCCGGTGCCTCAAATAATCACATTCTGATAATGACTTTACATTTTACTAAAAAGGGTGAAACGTTGATGCTTTGAACGGTCAGACCAGGTCTACTCTCTAAATCACAAGAAATTAGGCCACATATTCACATTCATGTGACCCCTGAATCACTACTGGACCTAAGTTGTTTGTACACACACTGTGTTCACTTACTGTTTTCGATTTTGTACTGTGTGATCACCATGGACACCCAGCACACTATTTGTCAATGCTTTGCTTGTACTGTCATGTTTAGTGATACATACGATTTACTGACTAGACTTCGCCTAACCAGCCTTAACTGCATTATAAATGGAATTACCTATATTCTAAATGCATATAAAAGTGAGACCTCAGTGAACCATTGTTTTCTTTATACATAGGGGCCAGAGACCCTGGCCGATCCCATAGTTCATATTTTGATATTTCTAGCTACTTCCTGGTAAACATTTGTTTACAGAAACCAGTCTGTATTATCCTTCACTGAGACATTACACTGGGGTGTTTTTGTGTGTTATGTTATTTTGCTTTTTAGCCTACAACATTCAAACATTTCTGATGATGCATCTCAGTCACAGGGCTGCCATCAGTCTACCGTCACTCATCTCTCATGATGCACCTCAGTCACAGGGCTGCCATCAGTCTACCGTCACTCATCTCTCATGATGCACCTCAGTCACAGGGCTGCCATCAGTCTACCGTCACTCATCTCTCATGATGCACCTCAGTCACAGGGCTGCCATCAGTCTACCGTCACTCATCTCTCATGATGCACCTCAGTCACAGGGCTGCCATCAGTCTACCGTCACTCATCTCTCATGATGCACCTCAGTCACAGGGCTGCCATCAGTCTACCGTCACTCAGCTCTCATGATGCACCTCAGTCACAGGGCTGCCATCAGTCTACCGTCACTCAGCTCTCATGATGCACCTCAGTCACAGGGCTGCCATCAGTCTACCGTCACTCAGCTCTCATGATGCACCTCAGTCACAGGGCTGCCATCAGTCTACCGTCACTCAGCTCTCATGATGCACCTCAGTCACAGGGCTGCCATCAGTCTACCGTCACTCAGCTCTCATAATGCACCTCAGTCACAGGGCTGCCATCAGTCTACCGTCACTCAGCTCTCATGATGCACCTCAGTCACAGGGCTTCCAGTAGTTTGCCATCACTCAGCTCTCATGATACACCTCAGTCACAGGGCTGCCAGCAGTCTTCCATCACTCAGCTCTCATTATGTACCTCAGTCACAGGGCTGCCATCAGTCTACCGTCACTCATCTCTCATGATGCACCTCAGTCACAGGGCTTCCAGTAGTTTGCCATCACTCAGCTCTCATGATACACCTCAGTCACAGGGCTGCCAGCAGTCTGCCATCACTCAGCTCTCATGATGTACCTCAGTCACAGGGCTTCCAGTAGTTTGCCATCACTCAGCTCTCATGATACACCTCAGTCACAGGGCTGCCATCAGTCTACCGTCACTCATCTCTCATGATGCACCTCAGTCACAGGGCTTCCAGTAGTTTGCCATCACTCAGCTCTCATTATGTACCTCAGTCACAGGGCTTCCAGTAGTTTGCCATCACTCAGCTCTCATGATGCACCTCAGTCACAGGGCTGCCAGCAGTCTGCCATCACTCAGCTCTCATTATGTACCTCAGTCACAGGGCTTCCAGTAGTTTGCCATCACTCAGCTCTCATGATGCACCTCAGTCACAGGGCTGCCAGCAGTCTGCCGTCACTCAGCTCTCATGATGCACCTCAGTCACAGGGCTGCCGGCAGTCTGCCGTCACTCAGCTCTCATGATGCACCTCAGTCACAGGGCTGTCGACAATCTACTGTCAGTCAGCTCTCATGATGTACCTCAGTCACAGGGCTGCCGACAGTCTACCGTCACTCAGATCTCATGATGTACCTCAGTCACAGGGCTGCCGACAGTCTACCGTCACTCAGCTCTCATGATGCACCTTAGTCACAGGGCTGCCGACAGTCTACCATCAGTCAGCTCACATGATGTACCTCAGTCACAGGGCTGCCGTCAGTCTACCATCACTCATCTCTCATGATGCACCTCAGTCACAGGACTGCCAGCAGTCTACCATCACCAGCTCTCATGATGCACTTCAGTCACAGTCCTGCCGGCAGTCTAACTTCACTCAGCTCTCATGATGTACCTCAGTCACGGGGCTCCCAGCGGTCTACCTTCACACAGCTCTCTGTATGCACCTCAGTCACAGGAGCACCAGCAGACCGCAGCAGAGTACGCTACACCACCTCCGAGGATGCACCAGTGGCACAAAGCTGCCAGGAATATTTATTCACACGGTTCCTAGGATGTTCCTCAGCCATGTCGCACAGGCTTCATGGAATAACAGGTGAGTACTCACCGCTGGCACCGAAGAGCACAGTTTTGAATGAAGATCAGATTAGCTTCTCGGGAATGCGTCTCAAAGGGAATATAGGTCGTGCTGGAAATAGAAAGAGCTTACTGTGGGAACTCATAAATGAGTGGTCTTACGGAGATGAGGAATCTGCAACAGAGATCTTGGTGTGCTCAACATTTTTAAGGGATACCAATAATGGTGAGATAATTCTGGTGGTTAATGCACTCGCTGGAGAAATGTGTGTTTTGTTTAGTCGCAGTTGAACTCCTCACAAAGGAGGATAGAGAGGACAGAGAGTTAATGTCTCTGCTGCAAAGCACAGTATGTACCATGCATATCACTGATTTGTATGTTATGTAGTTAGCTCTACGGTTCCTTCTGTTTCCACACAGATTATTTTGTTACTTGTAGCTTAGAAGTTACAATCCCTCTAATATAAGGGTGGGCGTAGTTCCCGAAGTAGCACTTCGCGAAGCTACGCAAAGTGAAGTTCGCACTACGCGAGCTACGCGTAGCACTTCGCGAACTGCGTAGTAACATGTTCGCACTGTGCAAGATGTTGTTTTCAATGATTGCACAGTGCGGACAAGCAACCGGCACTGTGCAATCATTGAAAATGGCATCTTGCACAGTGCGAGCTGTAGTTTTCTGCTGCTCGAGTAGATTTTTAATCGAGCTGCAGCTTTCTCAACGCGAACTGGTAGTTTCTCATCGCGAGCGGTCGCGAGCATACGCGACCCCTCGCAATGAGAAACCTGACCTCCTCGCGTTGAGAATCTCGCTGGGAGGTTTATTTTCCATGCTCGCGATCGCCAACTTGATGTTGCTGATCGCGAACAAGGAAAAAGTCTCGCCGGGATGTCATTTTGCTTGCTCGCGGTCGCCAACTTGACGTTGAGGACCGCGAGCAAGCAAAAAATGACCGCAGCACTACGCAACACTACGCTACGCGTGTTCGCACTGTGCTATGTGCAGTTCACGTAGTGCGAAGTAGCGCGAACTTCGCAAACTACGCGAGCGTAGCGTAGTGCTTCGCCCAGGCTTACTCTAATATACCACAGTGAGCTATGAACCGTCATCAGGGAGCTGAATGCAAAATGCCATCTTGTTTTTTTCTCCCAATCTTTCACTATTCTGTGGTTGCTAAAGAGGGGCTGTTTGGTGTGATAACAAAGTCTTATTAGTACATACAATCACAACCACTGCATTACGTCTTAAATTGCGACTTTTATTTCTCCATATCAAACAGCCTTACCATAATGTGTACCAATATATATGATGTGTGACTCATACACCTTATACACCTTGTAACCCATTCCAGTAATTTGATTTACATACTTGCTTGCTTCATTGTGTTCATATAATATATCTGTATGCTGTAAAGCGCTTTGACACCCTGCATTGGGATGGGTGGTGGTATGCAAGAAATGAAAATAGAAAATTAATCGAAAACGAATAAAAAATGTAATTAGTAAGTGCTATTTAAATCATTATTATTGTACTCAACCATGAAGATGCATCTGACATCCTTAACATCATTAGTGTGGGCGTCACATTCAATGGCAATTACCCATACTACCTCCCTCTGCGTCCGTCGACAATGGCCCGACACTGGGGGTGCCTTAAATGGTTCCTCTGGTGCTTGCCCCAGAGCATTCCTTTTTTAAAGAACAAAAAGGCCCGGGGTGAAAAAATAATCTCTGCTTCAGTCCGTGCTCCTCCTTCCACCTATCTGTGAAGTCAGCACACAGAGAGGTACTCTGACATCACAGCTTTCCCACCGGTCACCGAGAAGCAAACAGATAAGAGCTCTCTTCTGCTTTGGTGTTTTTTTCACATCTGCACCCGTCAGCATCCCAGAAGCAACCAGCACCAGCCACTATGCCCAAACGAGTATAATTGATAAGCACCACCATACCTACAGCTTCTCACAACTTCATGCCCTCATTATCACCCCTAGCTGTACACCGCCGAGCTTGGACGCTCTAGGTCCCTCTGGAATCATATGCACCTCCTGCAATTTTACCTTGACCTTTAATAAACCTGCCCCCTGACACTACTCTGAGCAGCTCTCTTCATTCAAAGCACCATTAATCAGTGCACGCTCCCTCCCAAAGCATGCTATCGATATATATGACCTCCTAGGTGAGGAAGACCTCGATGCTCTGTTCGTAACAGAGATCTGGCTCACAGACTCCTCTGGTCCTGAAATTTGGACAGCTGTTCTCAAGGGTTATACAATTGTACGGAAGAGTAGGAATGGGGGCAGAGGTGGAGGGATAGCCATTATTTTTAAAGACTGCTATACCCTGACCCAGCGGCCCCAGGTGAATCCAGAGATGGCAGAGATACTGAGGTTTACCCTTTCCTTCTCTCCTAAACAATCAATATCCGGGGGCCTGATATAAGACCCCCGGGTACATCTGCAGGATTTGTATCCACACTTTGTGAAGTGCCATCCCCTCTGGCCATTAGGTATGGACATTGCGTCCTGCTGAGGGATTTCAATCTACACATGGATTGTGATCAGCTAAAGGAAAGCAATACACTTATGGAGAGCTGCACGACCATGGGTCTTATGCCTACCACTATGGCCCGACTCACTTGTCCGGGCATACGGTAGACCAAATATTTACTTCAATTCCCCTTGATGTTGAACTTCCCTCTCCTATGGTCTGGTCTGACCATTTTATGCTTAGGTTCAGATGGCCAAAACTCAGTAATATCCCTTTCAAAGAGAGCAACTTCCCCATACGGTTAGGGCCCTCTATAAAATCAAATCGGACATATTGAGTAACAAGCTTAAAGCCATAAGACCCTCTCTGACTGGCATGATTATCTTTGATGTGAGCCTGGTTGAGGGCTGGATTGAGTCTGCCTGTCAATCTCTAGCTCCAGAAAGTAGTCCTAAACAGCATCGGTCAAAAGTGCCTAGCCCCTGGTTCACCCGGTCCCTAAAAAAATCGTAATTATCATGTAAACGTAAAGAGAGGCTATGGAGGATAAACTACTGTCCAGCAACCAAAGCAGACTATAAAATAGAGCTAGGAAACTATTATAGAGAAATTAAAATAGCAAAAAAAGCCTATTTTGAGGCAAATAATCATTCTAGAGAAATTTCCAAAATTGTGAAGTCCTTCTCCATGCCTGAAGCTGGTTCTAATGTGAAACCGCCCTCTGAGGAATGGTGTGAGATGCTCGCCTCCTTCTTTCAGGAGAAAATTGATTCAATCCAGTCCTGGTATATCAATTAGTTCCTGCCTCTCAGCTGTTTTTGGATGGTTGGCTGCGAACCAGTTGAAATGTAAGTCAGGAAAGACAGAGCTACTCTTTTTTGGCAAGAGTGCAGAGACACCACTGCAGGTATTCTGGCCAGCTGATCCTCCTACCCCTACTGCGAACAACTTGGTGGTGAAAAACCTGGGGTTCAAATTTGCCAACCAGCTGTTATTCCGTGCCCAAGTTAATGCATTAGTAGGCGCCGGTTTTGCTCTATTGCGTCTCCTGCTGAAACTTTTATTCCTTTTGTCTAGATGTTCCAGACAACAGGTGATTCAAGCCCTGATCATATCCTGGCTGGATTACGGGAATGGCCTCTATCTGGACAAGCCTAGTTATTTGCTGGACAGGCTCCAGCTTGTCCAGAATGCAGCAGCCTGTACCATTTTTGAGCTCCCTCGGAATGCTCATGTGTCCCACCTTCTGAGGAGTCTCCACTGGCTCCCAGTAAGGAAAAGAGTAATCCTTAAGACTCTGCTCGTTACCCAGAAAGCCCTCTATGGGTCAGGAGGGGCTACTACATCAATGTGTGCTCCTTAAGATCAAAGGTAGACATTTGGCTTCTGGAAATTACCTTAATACAGGCAGTGGCCCAGCATCTCCCCAACAGTAACATTTTGCATAAGCTATGACAAATATATGCTGTGGCACTGGGTATTTGACAAGGTGAAGTAATACTTTGTCTTTGTTTGTCATCTTTTAGTAGCTTTGGAGAAACTGCAGCTGCATCAAAAAAGCTAAAATACTTTTGTTTATTTACTGTTGCACACATCTTACAGGCACACACACCCACAAACTGATTTACAACCATACTGTTGCATTCTATGCAGGATAGTATTTTAGAAGGAAGGTTTTAGCCAGTCAGCAGAGATGGTGTCTTAGCGGATGTCTGCTGCCCAAGCCCTAACTCAAGTTACAAGGGACAGCTCTGAGAGAGTATCAGATACTGAGACAGCATCTGTGGGAGAGGAAAATGGAGCAGACTCTGGAAGCAATCTTTTAGTCGACGGAGTTCTATCCAATGACTCATCTTCTAGTGATTCTGAGGGACATGGTCATGGTAGTCACGTTGTCCCTTCACAATCATAGTCTGTGCAGCGGAGTGACCATTGCACTGTAGACTAACCCAGAGATGGGGCACTTGTGGCAGCAAGTACAGATCGATTGCTCTTTTGGTAACCCTCTGTTTTAGTGCAGCTGCAAAGTTTCCTGTTTACTGGAGAAGCAGAATGCAAAGTTGATACAGCACATTTTTTGTCATTTGACTAAGCCCATCTCTTTTTCGATATTTACTTCCTTGAGGAAATTGTGCAGAAAACAAATTTGCCCACAGAACAATTTCTGAGGGAGCATTGTGGCCCTCTTGGGCCTTATTCTAGGACACTCCGGTGCACTCTTGCTTCACTTGAGAAGTTGAAGACAGTATGGACCATAGCCTCATAATGGGCTTAGTGCACAAACCAGGCTCGCAGTCCTATTGATCTACTCACATGGTTTTGATAACACCAATCTTCTTGCCGTACATGCGCAGACATTGGTTTTTGCTATTGCAGTCCATGCTGAATTTCAATGATAATGCTGCTGCATTGCCCCTCACCTTAAAGACCATTAAAGGTTGCTCAGAATTCAGCCTGTCATTGAATGTTTGTCTGCCCGGTTTCAAGAGATTTATACTCCTGGAAAGTATAAACTAGACTAAAGTTGTTCAGCAAGCTGTACAAAGCTGTCACTGTGACATTTGCTACAGTTTGATAATGCTACAACGGGATTCGATCCAGAGTTTGTTTGTAAGAAGCCCCAAAAATCTCAAAGTACTGCATTGTAATCCAAAAAACTGCTTGCAGTCAAATCCTCTGAGAGGAGTGATGTGTTCATGCTCACTAGAATTCATGATAAGAGTACTTTCTCCGTCATGGTTTGGGGTCAGTTGGCCAAAGTTCACAAGCCCATCTGTATACTTGATTACAGCAAATAATTGATTAAAAAAAACATGGCAACTATAGGTCTATGTTTTATCCATGACCTAACAGAACACAGACATGATATTAAGGACTCAGCTTATACATCGAATCATTAAAAAATGCATTTATTTAATACAAAATTCTTTAAAAACATCCAAATGAATGTTCCAATAGTTTCAAAAAAACATAAGTGCGATGACATCTCAACATGACTTAACAGAAACAGCATAAATATAATATTCAAAAACCATACATGTTTCCGTTGAATATACTGATAGGTTATGATAACAGATTTGCAAAATCGATAATTGAGAAGCACAAAATAAATCTGATGAATAATCTATTAGATGAAGTGGCTAAATGATGGATCTTATTAACGTCTACACTCGTTTCGGCAGCTCGACGCCTTCATCAGGAAAGCAACAGTAATTCTAAGTTTAAAAATAATAGAACGTACAATGAGACCATATTAAAAGTAACATCAATTTCAATGTTAGAAAAACTTTCTATCTCCCGGTGCAGTAAAAACCAGAAAAAGCTGTGATAATTAGAAAAAGGAAAAGTATCCTTCACCTAGAGAAGTGTTCAGTGCTTAGTATTTAGACAGGTGCCCAGTGATGAAAGTAATACCTAATAGGGAGAAAATATAGGAGACCATATGGAATATATCTTTGCAGAGAACTGAAAAGATAATAGCAGGGACAAAACAATAAGGTTTTTTTTTGGGAGAGAAAAGAGAAAAGTTCCATTGACTTACCACGATGTATCGCTTGATACATCTAGACAGGAAGAACAAATATTCAATAAAGAAGGATAAAAAAGCTTTGAAGCAGATGAGAATATAGGGAATGTCAGCCTAGATACAGACATTCTGATTAGGGGCTGGCTACTTAAACTATGTAGGTCATGTCATACCATAGTCATTGTTGTTGTCAGTGTGCACAATGGTATTGTGTATAAAACACTGCTCATGGGAGTGTAAGCATGTACATTTCAACATGTAAAATGTTGTTATTGAAAGACAACGCATATTCAGTGATAACAACCCTCTGTGGGTGTAATCAAACTCTATTCATTATCGATGTTTCTGATCATCATGATCAGTGTGCGAGAGGGAACCCAATGATGAAGCATGTCACCTTAGGGTGAGTGAGGGTTCTCGTCTTAACACATGTGCACGCCTGTCCCTCTACCCTCACATGATATATCTGGTGGGTAGTGTAGATACACCATCCGGCTACCTTTTTGTGAGTTCTGATTATATGAAGTGGTACCGTGGATAGTAATAATTCCTCCTTATAGAACCCCTATAATGAGATATTTTTAATATGGACTCAGTGTACGTTCTCTTATTTTTAAACTTAGGAATTACTGTGGCTTTCATGATGAAGACGTCGAACACACCAAAACATGTGTAGATATTAAGACGATCCATCAATTAGCCACTTCATCTAATTGTTTATTCATCAGATTTATTTTGTATTTCTCAATTATCGATTTTGCAAATCTGTTATCATAACCTATCTGAAAATTCAATGGAAGCATGTATGGTTTTTGATTATTATGTTTACGTTGTTTCTGTTAAGTTACGTTGGGATGTCGTCGGACTTATGTTTTTTTGAAACTATAGGAACAGTCATTAGGATGATTTTAAAGAATTTTGTATTAAATATATGCATTTTTTAATGATTTGGGGCCATATGTAGGTAGCTAAATACCGGTCGGTAACGGCCGAAATTCGGTAAATATCCCGTTACCGACCGGTATTGAGCTATTTGAGATGTAGGGGGCATATTTCAGGATTCGGTAATTTACCGAATCTGTAAAATTACCGAATCGGTAAAATTACCGATTCGGTAAATACCGAATCCTGAAATGATATGTAGGGGGAGTGTATCATAGGTGTGTGGATTCGTTATTTACCACCAACTAAAAGTTGATGGTAAATGACGAAGACCTTTCAAAAAGCATTATTGTGCTATTTGAAAAGTGCAATGTGGCAGACATACATGCCCTTAGGGCATGTATGTGCGCCACATGTGCACACATGCACGAATCAGGGGTGCAACAGGGTGTCAATGTGACACCCTGCCACCCATGATAATGCCTCCCCTATTACCGATTCGGTATTTACCGAATCGGTAATGGCAACTGGCTTCCCATACATTCCTATGGGCCCCCAAGCCCATAGGAATGAATGGGAAGGGATGCATTATTACCGATTCGGTAAATACCGATTCTTAAATACCAATATTTACCGAATCGGTAATAATTTACCTACATTACATTTACCGATTCATAAATACCGAATCTGTACAATTCGGTATTTAAGAATCGGTAAATATAATTTACCTACATATGGCCCTTGATGTATAAACTGAGTCCTTAATATCATGTCTGTGTTCTGTTAAGTCGTAGATATTACATAGACCTATAGTTGCCTAGGTTTTTTTTCTCAATTACAGTAATTTCCCTGCCCAAGCAATCTACATTAGTAGCAGGGGGTCCTTGCTGTTTTGACTTTACTTGATTACAGAAAATACATGGGCAGAATGGAAAAAAATTACCAAGCCCTCCAACCATACAACCTGAGTCATGAACCTCACACTTGGTATACAAAGCTGTTTACCCACCTGATCCAGATGGCAACATACTATGTGTATGGTGTTTATCATCAGACCTCCACAGGGAGACCAATGTATTACTTAACTTTCAATTGACCAAAATTTAAAGTCTTACAGCTACAGAAGCAGCAGCCTGTACTTCCTCTGGTGTGGAGGACGTGACAAGGCTGCAGGATCAACACTTTGCTGACCGCACTCTTGGAACTGCTAGAAAGACTCAATAATATTGTTGTTGCAGAGTCTGCTGTATCATATTCAAAAAAGGTTGGCATCAGTACAAAATCCTATAAAGAATATCTTCACAAAATTAATTCAAAACACACATATGCAATGGGACCGATCTTTGAACATGAATCATTCTGAAATCCATAAACATAAGGACATAAACATACAAAAGTACATATACATTTGATTAAAAAAACATAAACACGACTAAACAAAACTCTACGTTACCAATACCCAAAAAGGTTTTTGATAGTACCAGTGTTCACGCCCTCAATCTGGGTGATACACTCAGAGGTAGTCTTTCTAGTACATGAGGTGTATTCCCTCTCTCCCCTTTACTCAAATGTGCTTAAAACTATACATTTATACGTTTATATTTTAATATCGACTCCTCTATAAAGAAATGTCGACGCGGACATGTTTCAGCCTTCAATTTTTTCTTGACCTCCTCAGGACAAGGGCAAATGGAATGAGTCTCTCACTGTTGAGATATCATGTGGGGGTCGCGACTCAAGTAAACATCATCATGAGGGGAGCACTCCCTAAGTCGAAGTCCCTCTGGTTGCGCCTCTGCTCGAGGTGCAATCACCTCTCTTAAAAGTCGGATGCCTTCTCTTATTGAGCTCTCGTTTCTCCTCCTCTGTACACTGTTTCCTTATTGTTTCTGCACCGTCTCCTCTTAGAACAGCATTCCTCGGTCCTCTCCAGCAGCGTATCCACTTATGCTAGCATCCTGCTGCCCTGAGGAGGGCAAGAAGAAATTGAAGGCTGAAACGCATCCGATATTCTTTAAAGCATTTTGTACTGATGTTAGGATAATTGATTGTGTCCTATGACAAAATAAATAGGATATCAATTCCTCCGTGCCAACCTTTTTTGCAAATGATAGTGTTCGATACCCAGGTATAGGAGGGTAATTTGGGTAAACTCTGTTTTTTTACAGAGTCTGCTGTAAGCAAGGAAAGAGGCGCAGGAGTCGTTGTTCCTGTCCCCATTGCCTATCCCAGCCAGCCTTGTTTTCCTGCTTGCTTAACATTGTCTCATAGAAAAGTGAAGTATTGGGAAATTAACTGAGGTAGAGCTGCCATAACATGTACTTTTCAATGTCTTTGCATGGACACAAACCCTTGATGGGCCACTACTTCAGGACGCAAGCAGCCATTCAAATTGCTTTGCTCTACTTGAGGAAATCATGAACTTACTTATGGTCTCCTTTATCCGCCATCAGAACGTGGTAGGTGCATTGGTCACGATTAAACAAGTGCATTACAGTTACCATACTGCACAGAACGATGGATAGAACATAAACCATGTTATCACGAAGTACCCTGAGTCGCAAAAAAGTAATGTCCTCAGTAGTTTTTTATCTGCTCTTTCAGGAACTTAGGCTGTCTTCCGTAGCATGTTCATTGGTAGATATGCACATTTGAGGAATGTGGACCTTGAAAGGCAGTATCGGACACCTACAACTTGCATCCACAAACCAGAAGAAGTTGGGTTTAGCACAGTGAGTGCTCTAAAGGCACATGAAAGTCATGTTTTCTTGAACTTCAGGTAAATAGCCACAGAAGCTGTTAGTAAAGGCACACAACCTTGGAATGCCCTGGGTGTTTACTTTTCAAAAATGTGTATGATTGGTGGGTTTCCATTGGGGATGGCCGAGCACGGCTCCAAATAGTGCAGCTACCCCCATGACTGATCTCTCCATGCAGTGCTTTAGTGCCTTTTGTGTGGCAGTCTCTTAGCCCACCCACACAATTGGGGTACCACTCTTCTCAAGAGATGCAAGGCCCCTGAAAGTGGTAGGAAATGTGTGATTTTCTGCAAATTTCAAAACTTTATGTCACATGTGAGAAAAATATGTATTTTTAGCCAAAGTTTGGGGTTAGCAAGGACTCCTGTGTAGAATTATCTAGTGAGAGACACAAAAGTCACTTAACACTGGATTCCTTGTTTGTCTAGTTTTGAAAAATGTACAGGCTTGCTAAGTTTCCCTAGTTGCTGGCTGACATAGGGCTCAAATTCCACAGCTACCCACTTTGCAAAAAAAGATCCGTTTTCATTGCAAATATGTGGTGTGTCTTTTTTGTGTTTGGGGCCCTTTCCTGTGACAGGCACTGGGCCTACCCACACAAGTGAGATAGTATTTCTACCGGGAGACTTGGGGGAATGCTGAGCGGTATGAAATGTGTAGCTCTGTGCAGATTCCAGTTGATTCTCACAGAAATGTGAGGAAATGTGTCTGTTTTTGAGGTTTGCAGGTACTTCTGGAGTACTAAAACCTGGAGAGAGTCACCTAAGACATTCAACCCTGGACTTCTGTAGTTGTCTAGTTTTCAGAAATATACCAGTTTGTTAGTTTTCCCTAGTTGCCACCTGCGCTAAGGCTCAATGTTCACACTTGCCAATTTTGCAATAAAAGGGTCAGTTTTTAGTGTAAAATGTTTAGTGTCCATGGTACGTTTTGCCCCATTTCCTGTCACACGCACTAGGCCTTCCTACACAAGTGAGGTACCATTTTTATAAGGAGACTTAGGGAAATGTTGGGTGATGGAAATGTGTGGCTTTCTGTAGACTCCAGAAGTTTTCTTCACATACATTTGAGAAAAATCTGTGTTTTAAGCTAAAGTTTGAGGATTACAAAGGCTTCTGGGTAAGAAAAGCTAGTGAAAGCCTTGCAAGTCACCTAACCTCGGAATGCCCTGGGCGTCTGATTTTTGTAAAATGTGCAGGTCTGCTAGTTTTCCCTAGGTGCTGACTGAACTAGGTCACAAAATCCACAGCTTCCCACATTGCTAATAAAAAGTCAGTTTCCATTGGAAAAATTTGATGTGTTTTGGGCCACTTCTTGGAGCAGGCACTGGACATGCCCACACAAGTGAGGTGTCATTTTTAGTGGAACTTATGTTGGAATACGTATTAGTAGAACATTTGTTATGATCAATTAGATTTCACAACATTTGTGCCTTCCAAATGTAAGCCAGTGTGTAAGCAAGAACACTTTTTGGAAAAAAAGCCCTCTGAATCACACACTATCATGGGTACCAAAAAATTCAGAAATGTACAGATAACCACTGCTCTGAAACTATATCTGGTGCCCATTTCAGAAATACATAGGTTTCCTTGATACCCATTTGTCAGTATGCATGTTTCCTTAAAGGAATTAGTCTATAATTGGTACACAATGAAAAACCCTTGTACAGTGCAGATTAGTTGCTGGCTCTGGGTACCTCAAGTTCTTGGACAACCTAGACCCTATACATTGCCGGAACCAGAAGGATTGTGCGGCTGTAAAGGTATATTGCATTTGCTAATCAGCCATTGCAACAAAAGGTTACAGCTGAAAGCATTGTCACAAAGCCCATTTTTCCGACTCATTTTCAATATTTTTTTTATTTCAATAGTATGTTTCTTTAGGAAAACCTTGAGGGATCAACACGTTTCATGATTCTGTAGCTTTCTTGGACCACCAATGGATTTTACACAAGTAGTAGGTTGAAAGAACAAAACTGATACTAGGTTAAAAGCACAAAACATTGGAACAATTAGTTACCTCTTAGAAAAATGCCACAACTGTGGTAAAAAAATAGTTTGTTTGATTCAGCTCTGCATGTTCCAGGGAGCTGGGAAGATGGTATCAACAAAAGGTTTGCTGCTAAACACACCATCTTCAGTAAACAAAAACACACACTTTTTTGCCAAGCCACCCCCCCTCCCCGAAAAGCTCAAAGGTGTGCTATATTTTGCCTATGTTTTCAGTCCCCTTCATGGGAATCCATGAGTCCTGGGTGCCATTAGAATGCCCAGGATGTTGGGAAAAAGGACGCAAATTTGTCATGAATTCCGTAAGTGGAAAACACTTTATGGAGCCCTGAGCATCAAGTACCCCAAATAGCCAAAGAAAGGGCTCAGCATTGGGGGAGGGGAGGGGGAACATCAGCAGTTTAGGAGTAAAGTAAAGCATGCATATATCTCTTACATGCAGGGATAGAGCAAAGTCAAACCCTGCCTCCGAATCATAGTTTCTCTTAAGCATTTGTGAAATGATAATTAGCTGGGATCCTTTGTTTCCTCTCTGTTACATTGGCATCTCCGTGCCTGGCTCCAGATAGCTTCCATCCAAGATCAGACTCCAACAAAAGGAAGGTGGGGGCCTTTTAATTGGGCCTTTGTGTTAGGCCCGCTGGAAGTGGCTGTAAGAAACCCCCTCACCTCCATCAGATTACTGCTCTGAATGGAAAGCAGACAACTTCCAGGTGCTGTGGAATGTGTCCCGGTGTCATCAGCTCCAGAACAAATGTAGCATGTATCACTGGGGCTGGCCCTGACTTCAAATTCAGCACAATGACAACTGCTGGATTCCCCTAATTTCCTGCACTACATATAGGTCACAGTGTTATTGGGGTCCACAGCATATACATTTGGGAGAATCATTTGTGGACCAGGCCGGACTGCAGCTCCTCTCCCCTAAGCCCCGATTAAGACATTTCAATGATGTAGTAGTCAAATCTTCTAAGATTACAGCCACTGTGACATCAGCCTGCATCAACATTAATAAAGTGACAGGAAGAGGAGTCATATGAGCCTAAATCTTCCTAGGAATTTATGTAACGTCACATTAACCCCAATGACATCAGAATAATTGATGAAGTGCTAAAATAACTGCATGATTAATTTAACAATACAGAACCGACCAATGTCTGTTTTAGATATCACCTTTATTAGGGTGCTGACATGATCTTTGAAAGTGGTGGGTTGTAATTAGGCCTGGGCTAAAATTCCGTTCCGCTCGCGGAAATTGCGATAATTTGACATTTTCGAGTTCCGCGGAGAGTGCGAAAATGTCAAAATTTCCGCAATCCGCATTTTACCGGAAATTTTTTGCTTGCTCGCGCTGTAAAATAATACATTCTCACGTGTGTGCGATCGCCTTACCTGAATCCCCGCGTTCGCCGACAAGTTTTCCCGATCCGGTCGCGTTCTCCACGAGATGTTGGATTGTTGGTAGCCAGTTCGCTCCCGCAGTAACGTCATTCGTCGCACGATCACGTCTTTCTTCTCGCGATCATGCACCGCGAGACAAGTGAAAACAAGATGGTCGCGCCCGCGAGCAACCGCATGGGTAAGTTGACAAGCCGTGACCACGCAAAAAATACCGCGAACGGGCGGGAAAAAAACTTCCGCATCTTCGCGATATTTCCGCGTGTTTGCGGAGATTTTTAACATTTTCGCGATAATTTGCGAAAGTGAATTTCGCAAATTCCGCCCACCCCTAGTTGTAATACTCACCATGAACTGGAGTGAACGAGGGAAGCAAGTGAGTCAGACCTCTTATACCGGGTTCTGTGGTGCCGGGAGATCTCTCACGAGAAAATTTTGAATAAAATGGGGTGATAGCACATTTTAAAGCACAATTTTCACATAAATCTGCTAAAAAGTCATAGGCTATGAAATGAGACTCATTAAAGAGTCAATACTTCATATTGAGCCTAACCCATGAGCTGACCCCATTTTTCAATATGTGATTTGGGTGCCCCCTTATTTAAAAAATGATCTCCATTGAGCAAGGGCCAACATTTTGTGAAGTGTGTCTCTTATATGCTGTGGGTGCCCTTTATGTCAAAAACTGCCTACAAGCCAGTGTCAGGATTTTGTCATTAATGCTGACCACATACCATCGGTAAACCTTATGTCCAAATTACCTCTGGTATGTCAAGGCCAGCATTTTGTCTTGGTTGCTCAATCTCATATGCCACATACGTACAAAAATCCAGTCTCAAAATGTTGCCATTAATGCTGTTCATTTACGACCACTGAAGCTTGTGTCAAAAATTACCTCTGGTATGTCAGGACCGCATCTTGTCCTAATTGTCCTCTCTCATATGCCACAGTTATCCTCCTTTATGACAAAAATTACCTCAAATGTGCTACCAATATTTTACTATGGGTGCCCACTATGCCAAGAATTTCTTTAACTATGCCAGCACCAGCATTGTTCCATGTGTACCCAATATACCAAGAATAACCCCTTGTATGCCAGTATCAATACATTTCCACAGCTGCCCATTATGCTGTGAATTAACTCCAGTATACCAGTGCCAGCATTTTGTCTCAGGTGCCTGTCATGCTAATAAGTGCGTCCTGTATGACACACTAGTATTTTTTCATAGGTGCCTCTATAAACCAAGGATTAGCTTCAGTATGCCAGGGCCAACCGGAGTCCCCCTGAATTTACTCATACTCTCTAGCTTGCAATCATTCTCACTCAAGCTCATTCATAAATGCTCACGTGTACTCATTCAGCCTCACTCACTCACTTGCAATAAGTAATTTATTCTCGCTCATACTTACTCTCACTCACTTATATATTCTCACTCACACTCACTTGCATTCATTCTTACTCTCTCCCCTTCATTTTCACTTACTCTCACTTATTTTCTCTTGCTCTGACTGATTCATTCACACTCACTAAGTCTCACTCACATTCAATGCTATTTCACTAACTCATGCCCACTGTCACATGTTTTCAATCACTTATACTGGCTCACTCATACTATTTCACAGGCACTTACTCTCAGCCTCACTCACTCACTGATACACTCACTCACACACATTTGCATTCATTCTCACTCATCCACCCTCCCTCACTTTCTATCACTCTTGCTCTCACTCACTCATGTTCCTATACTAACACTCAACCTCATTCTCACCCAGTACCAGTCACCTACTCTGACTTCTGTTCACACGCACATACAGAAACACACTCACAAGTATGCCCACTATCACACAAGCTCACCCTCACCAGCAAGGGCACATACAGCATATATTTAAAGCATTCTCACCTACCTCAGCTGCCAGTGAAGGTCTTGTTGTACCTCACACTGCTTCATTTTTTATGACAATAAAGGTGAATAATAGGTTATTATTTATATATTAGTGTAATATAATAGAGCATAAACCAAGGAGAGAGACTATACAAGTGTAAAAGTGAGCCCCTTGTTATTGGTTAGCACTGATTTTGTCACCTCTGAGGACGGGTTCACAAAGTCAGAGCCAAAGGTCACCAGGAGTAAACCGGGGTGAGGGGTCGCAGCTGCAGTCCCTGGCAACCGCTAAATGACATCCATGCACACATGTGCAACAGAGGTGGATTTACTGCACAGTACATGACACCTAGTGTTGGAGTAGACTCTCCTTTCCCCTTGGACAATCCAAATCCACTTTCTGCACAACACCAGAAGGTGGTTTCTCACCATTCGAATACGGTTTTAAGGTGTGGCATTAGCCAAGAAATTTTGACTTTACTAAAATTGTATATATACTATCTATACACTCATCCCTCTTTGTACACTTTTTTAGACTGAACAGACTGAACACACTTTTGGTTTGAGCCAATATTATTTTTTTTATTTGGTATGACACCAAAGTTTCCCTGACATTGATGTTTAATAAAAGCCATGATAAAAAAAAACAAGCATTGGCAAAAATATGTCTGACAGCCAGCCCCAGACCTATTGGGTTTAGCAAAGTCTTGTTCTTTTAATTAGTGAGATTGCATTACTTGTGTGTTTGATGGTTAGTTACCACTGTGATTTGTCTTTGGTGGTTAAGTCAGGTCATTTTGTTGTTACATGAACTGTGACTACATGAGAGTATTTCAGAATAAATAGTGGCTTGTGGGGACTTCTCATCTCAAATTTTGAAATGATAAAAGTATTCCAAAAGAATGTTTTGCCTCAGTGTGGGTCAGGGTTGGGATTTGGACTTGATATTTTTTTGGCATACGACGAAACTCATGCCTCTGATCCCCCGCTCCACAATCCCAGCCGTCCACAGAAAAAAAGTGTGTCCGGGTGTAAGCTAGGAAGTCAAGGAATGATTGATTGGAACCATCTAGTAGAGTAGTTCATACATAAGGGCGATGAAACCACATAGGCACAAAAAGTAGGTCATTTTCCCTTTGAATGCATGTGGATGAACCATTAGGGTGGTTACAGCTGACAAAAAATGTGCAGTGAGGATCCATGCAAAATATGCAAAAAGTAAATTTGAAAACTGATTCCAAGAGTGTTTCGTATTTTATAGTGGTTTTGTTTTCATGCGAGTACCTTGTAAAAAAAACGACCAAATTAATATTTTTTTTAAATGTAGGCTTTGTGTACCTATTCCAGGGTGGCTGGCTCACTTTGGGCCTCATGTAGGTAGCATACCAGTTACCACTTCTAAAATACCGAACGTTACCGAATCGGTATTTTAGAAGTGGTAACTCGTATGTAGGTAATGAGTCGGTATTTTTTACCGATTCGTTACAATTCGGTAATTACCGAATCGGTATTTACCGATTCGGTAATGAGGCATACCTTCCCATTGAGGGGAAGGCATGCCTCATTACCGAATCGGTAAATACCGATTCGGTAATGGTGGAGAACAAGCAAGGGTGGCAGGGTGTCACATTGACACCCTGTTGCACCCCTGATTCGGCCATGTGTGCACATGTGGCACACATACATGCCCTAAGGGCATGTATGTATGCCACATTGCACACTGCTACGCGCTTCAAAATGCCCATACACATACATTAATTATTTACCACCAACTATAAGTTGGTGGTAAATACCGACTCTTAAAAACACCCACACACTCCCCCTACATCTCGATTTTGGTTTCGGAATTTACCGAATCGGTAAAATTACCGAATCGGACAAGTTACCGATTCGGTAACATTACCGATTCGGTATTATTACCGATTCGGTAATTTTACCGATTCGGTAAATTCCGAAACCAAAATTTGTCCCCCTACATACCAATAGCCAAAATACCGGTCGGTAACGGTATAATTACCGGAAATCGGCCGTTACCGACCGGTATTTGGCTACCTACATGAGGCCCTATATCTCTATGGTCCACTGCCTATGCCTAGCTCATCATACTCAATATGTCATGTGCCACCCACGCGTCTAACAGCCCTGAGCATCCTCACATCCTTACAGCCCCTCCTCCTCTGGTGCCAGATTGTGATGATGTTTGAAAACTTGGGTTCAGAGTACCATGGAAAGGAGCAGGTATGTGTGAGACCTCCAGATTATTAAGTCAATGGTTGATTAACTGTACCATTCGGATAGTTTTATCTGACGCTTTACAATACTGTGAAAATGAGAAATGGCATAATGTGTATTAACTAGAGTTAATGGAATATTTTATAAATTGACATATCCTGCCGCTTGAAAATCTAACAATGGATTTAAAATATATAATCAATATTTTGACATGCATAGGATACATGATTGAAATTAATTGATCAAATACATATTATGATTGGTAAAATGAAAAGATGCTACAGGCTAAGATGGCCGACACAGAACAGCTCAAAGCAACCACCCTTGATTTAGTCTCTTGTTTATTTTCACAATGAAATCGAAATAACAAATGAAATGCTTTGTTATTTAAGTGTGACTTACAATCATTGCAACTAACATTGACGATGGCCAGGTGGCCAAAACGCGTTTGTGTTAGCTCTTTTTCCTGGAGCACGCTGGAATAAATCGAATTTCCTTGCATGAACCAGAGTGCGCAGCTTTGTGTGTCCTTGGATTCAGTTTAAAAAAATATATATATATAGTGTAGTGTTGTGGATTGGTACCAGAAGCGGGCGTGCTCAACAAAACTGCGGAAAGTAGCGGATATATATATATATATATATATACAGAGTTCACAGTTACCCAAAGGTGCGGGGCGCACTCTCCCATCAGCGCGTTCAAATTAAAGCAAGGGACAGGAGCATCCAGCGTCAGCAGCGCCTGACGCGTTTCGGGCTACGCCCTTCTTCTGAGGCTTGCTGCTACTCAATGACTGCCAACAAGGACTACCAGTCCCAGAAAGCTTTGTGATTTCAATACTCACCTGAGTGCAATATTTGAATAAATATGGGAGCATTCTCTGGAGTCCTTTTGTTGGCAGTCATTGAGTAGCAGCAAGCCTCAGAAGAAGGGCGTAGCCCGAAACGCGTCAGGCGCTGCTGGCGCTGGATGCTCCTGTCCCTTGCTTTAATTTGAACGCGCTGATGGGACAGTGCGCCCCGCACCTTTGGGTAACTGTGAACTCTGTATAAATTGCGGCCGACCCGGCCGAGGGGTGCACCGCCGTGGATTCTAACGGCTCCGCCGCTGGTCTTCAGATCAGCATTGCAGATACATCTGGCGTTTACCTGAAAGGGTGAGGACTGAGCAGAAGCACCCGTGATTTGGAACTATTTTTACTCAATGCCTGCCTGCAGCCCACTGGGGTTTTATGTTAAGGACTACCAGTCCCAGAAAGCTTTGTGATTTCAATACTCACCTGAGTGCAATATTTGAATAAATATGGGAGCATTCTCTGGAGTCCTTTTGTTGGCAGTCATTGAGTAGCAGCAAGCCTCAGAAGAAGGGCGTAGCCCGAAACGCGTCAGGCGCTGCTGACGCTGGATGCTCCTGTCCCTTGCTTTAATTTGAACGCGCTGATGGGAGAGTGCGCCCCGCACCTTTGGGTAACTGTGAACTCTGTATAAATTGCGGCCGACCCGGCCGAGGGGTGCACCGCCGTGGATTCTAACGGCTCCGCCGCTGGTCTTCAGATCAGCATTGCAGATACATCTGGCGTTTACCTGAAAGGGTGAGGACTGAGCAGAAGCACCCGTGATTTGGAACTATTTTTACTCAATGCCTGCCTGCAGCCCACTGGGGTTTTATGTTAAGGACTACCAGTCCCAGAAAGCTTTGTGATTTCAATACTCACCTGAGTGCAATATTTGAATAAATATGGGAGCATTCTCTGGAGTCCTTTTGTTGGCAGTCATTGAGTAGCAGCAAGCCTCAGAAGAAGGGCGTAGCCCGAAACGCGTCAGGCGCTGCTGACGCTGGATGCTCCTGTCCCTTGCTTTAATTTGAACGCGCTGATGGGAGAGTGCGCCCCGCACCTTTGGGTAACTGTGAACTCTGTATAAATTGCGGCCGACCCGGCCGAGGGGTGCACCGCCGTGGATTCTAACGGCTCCGCCGCTGGTCTTCAGATCAGCATTGCAGATACATCTGGCGTTTACCTGAAAGGGTGAGGACTGAGCAGAAGCACCCGTGATTTGGAACTATTTTTACTCAATGCCTGCCTGCAGCCCACTGGGGTTTTATGTTAAGGACTACCAGTCCCAGAAAGCTTTGTGATTTCAATACTCACCTGAGTGCAATATTTGAATAAATATGGGAGCATTCTCTGGAGTCCTTTTGTTGGCAGTCATTGAGTAGCAGCAAGCCTCAGAAGAAGGGCGTAGCCCGAAACGCGTCAGGCGCTGCTGACGCTGGATGCTCCTGTCCCTTGCTTTAATTTGAACGCACTGATGGGAGAGTGCGCCCCGCACCTTTGGGTAACTGTGAACTCTGTATATATATATATATATATATATATATATATATATATATATATATATATATATAATTTCCGTTTATGATTTATGTTTTCACAAGAAATGATTGACAGTGTCCCCACCCCTAACAGTCCACGAGGTACTCATATTTCCTCAGAGCAACATTCAGCCATCAAAAGGAAAACATAAAGAACAGAGAGTGATGCTACACTTCATTTTATTTAGATGTGCATTTTTATTTGAACAACTTCACACGTCAGTAGGTTGCAACAAGTCCCTTCATAAAGCAGGAACAGTGAAGAATCAAGTGACAGATACACAATGTCACAGAAATGTCACAGCTGAGATAAGAGGATAAACACAGGACATTCTTACATCTGATACAGTGAATGTCTTTATCATAGGAGCGAAATCCTGGGTTTCATTGATAATCACAGCCCTACAAATATTGTAGAAGACCCGGAAGTAGTACATTCTTAGACATTGAGATGCAAATCTATGGCAGGGAGTTCACTACACTGAAAATCTTTATAAAAGCGGACACAATATGGTGTTACTCACACAAATAGTGCCAAGACTTCTAAAATGAAGACTTGTCGCTATTGAAAACTGTTTCTCCTTTTCATTCACCAACAATGAATGTTACACTTTGGAGAATACACAAAAAGAGTGCACGTCGTCACATACACTTTTTAGAGTTAATACACAAATCTCTAAACGAACAGAAACACACTTTACCTTCACAGAAGGCAGGGCTTTTAACTCATGAATGTCCAATTGAAAATACAGATACATCCTCACTGATATTTAAAAGGCAATTAATGTGCCTTTTGGAGAATGTATGAAACACATCACATTCAATTTTCAGAAACCATTCAGATATTTCTGAAAGTACAGAAACACGTTGTTTACACAGAAGGTAGTACACTTGTATGACACATTTTCAATAGAAAATACTACATATCAAAATTGATACAAAGGAGGCTAAGAGCCGTTCATCACTCACTTCAGCCAATAAGTGATAATTATGTTACTTGTAACTTCGTAGAAACACAGAAGGTAAACACACACTGAGCGTGCCCAAGGCCCTAATCAGAATCCCTCATATTACAGCACATCTATCATTCTCACAGACACATTCATCTGCAGAATCACAGGTGCACGATATCCATCCTTTCAGGATATTAACATATTTGCACGTCAATCAACTTCTTAAAATGCAGTCAAATTGGTAAAACCCAGAGTGTCGCTAGAACTAAGACCTGAGAATAGCATATTCTAAAATATGCACCAACGTTCTCAAAAGCAGGTCCTATTGTAGGCAAGAACTCTACATGACATCTGAATTTCTTGTAAAGCAAAAGTAAAAGCATTCTCAAATTCAAGGCACAGCCTATTAAGACTTCAGTCCATTCTCTGCAACAGCGTTTTACATTATAAATGATCACGCGTACTGTCATTATTCAACAAATTCATGTTGATATAATATATACTATGCAATCTCCATAGTATTCAGCCTGCGTTTATCCTACACAGATGTAATATTTACAGGTTGTCCATCCTAAACGGATCTAATATTCACACTGTCCATCCTGGGTGTGGCTTTGACATTTGAACACTGTCCATCCTACAGGGATGTAATATTTATACATTGTCCATCCTATGAGGATGCAATAGATGCACTGCCCATCCTGTGGGGATATAATATTCATACACTGTCCATCATAAGAGGATATAATATTCACACTGTCCATCGTGAGTGTGGAATTAACATTTAAACACTATCCATTCTACATGGAAATAATATATACACATTGAACATCCTATAAGGATAAAATGGCTGCACTGCCCATCCTGTGGGGATTTAATATTTATACACTGTCCATCCTAAGAGGATGTAATATTCACACTGTCCATTGTGAGTGTGGATTTAACATTCAAACAATGTCTATCCTACACGGATATAATATCTACACATTTTCCATCCTGTAAGGATGTAACAGCTGCACAGCCCATCCTGTAGGGATATAATATTCCCACACTGTCCGTGCTAAAAGAATATAATATTCACACTGTGCATCGTGAGTGTGGATTTAATATTCAAACACAGTCCATCCTAAATGAATATAATATTTACACAATGTCCATCCTATAAGGAAATTCTAGATCCACTCCCCATCCTGTGGGGATACAATATTCATACACTTTCCATCCTGAGAGGATATAATAGACACACTGTCAATTCTAAGTATGGATTTAACATTCAAACACTGCTCATCCTACATGCATGTAAAATGTACACACCGTCCATCCTATGAGGATATACACTCGCTCGTCACTCCGCTCCTTGGAGTGCAGTAAACTCCTCCCTGCACAGCAGGGCGCGCTCCAGACACGAGAATGAATATTCTCCCTCAGAGGGGACCGAGGCCTCGAAAGAAGTCCGAAGAAAAGTCCAGGCCGCGGCCCCCGCATTACCAGGGTCTCCACGGGGCTCTGGGGCTGTCCTGGGCGGGCTCTTTAGTGCTGCTGGGACCGGACGGAGGCCGAGAAGGACACACCACCTCTGCTGGAGGTCTGTGGAGGGCCCGCAGCAGCTTCATCCGGGTCTCTGTGGGGGCTCCGTGGAGGGAGAGAAAGTGCAAAGAGTCCTGGAGGCACCTGGAGAAACCTTCACTGGAGGCCGCGGCTGCAGGTAGAGACGAGGGGTTAATGCTTGTACAGTCTCACACCAGGAAGTGAATACAAAGAACAATCTTAGCAGTGCGCCTGACATGATCGGTTGACGTTGACTGGAGTGCTGTGTATGTGTCCTCGTTGAGGCACTCCTTGTATAACAAGCAGTGCGCGACTATCTCCAGTTACGTCTCTGAACCGTGGTGATCAAACCTCAACCACCCTTCAACAGCCCCCACACACACAAATTACTGCAGCTTGCTGTTTTAACCCTTCATTGAATAGACAATACATCACCCACTCTTGCCCCGCCCCACTTTCATCACCTGCGCCTGACCTTACCCAAACTTCAGACTTCACCACATTAAAAAGCCAAACTCGTGTCACGAGCTCTCACCTGGTGCCGGTGTCTGCACGCGCTGGGCCAGGTACGTCACGGCCATTTCCAGGATATCCGCTTTCTCTGCTTTGGGCGGAAGTTCATGTTCCTCAAACTCTCTCTGCAGTAACATCCTCAGCTGCTCGATGCTGCTGTTGATGCGATCTCTCCTCAGCTTCTCCACCGCTGGCTTCCTCAGCTGCAGAAATAACATGTGATTTGTTATTGTATCGAACAAACTTGGGAACGTGTTTAACACTTGTTACAAGACAATCGCTGAGATTATATTTATAACTTTATGATACAGCAGTTCAACTAAACAGTGCTAAGGTAGAACTAGGGTAATGTTAAAACATTAATAACCAGATACCGTGATGATGCACTGCATGAAGTATAATTAGCTCCTTTAAACCCGGTATTACGTCTATACAAAAAATTATGACTACGTATAGTTTAAAAAATAATGTCCAGAATCTTACCTTTCTAATGTGTCTCTCCTCGCGCTCCTCTTCATATTTCCTCTCGGTGCTGAAAGGCGCCATCTTGCCCGGTGTGGGGTGAAGAGCGGGTCTCTGCAGTGAACCCACGTTGATCGGTGTCTGAAAAGCTCGCTCCCTCCTGCCCTATTTATCCCCCTCCTCCTGCAGGGTAATGTGTGGGTCTGGGGCTGGAGAGAAGTTCCCACACTCAGGAGCCAATCAGAGAGCAGCAGGGACAATAGAACTGTGGCACATTAGGGGGGGGAGTGGCATCTGGGGCCCGGACACAAAGTAACAGAGTGTGGGAAAGACCTGCCCTAAAGTGATCTGAACGCTGCCATCTGCCAGGAGCTTAACAGTGTCAATAATATTAAATACAGGCGGGTGGGGACGCAGCGCTGAAAACGCATGAATGAGCGGGCCCAAGACTCAACACGTTCATTTCTATCATTTTTTGTATTTAGTGGAAGTAGATTTATATTCATTTCTGTCGATGTGCACTATAAAGAACACGCAAAGGGAATGTTTTTCTGTTTTGTAAAATCTTTACCGACAGTCAATTATTAGTAAAAGTCACAGGAAATTACAGAGATGTTTTAAGGCATGGGCAAAGTGGGCTCTGGCCCAGGGCCCCAGCCTTTCAGGGGGGCCCTGATAGAGACAGCTCTGTTCTGCAGAGTTTTGACCTGATGGCCTTGAATAATCATTAAACAGATTATTTCAAATAACATTTTCCTTCAATTTAGAATATATTATTTTTTTTGCATGCGTTTACAATGCATACCATAACAACGCGGTTGTTACAACGACCGCGTTGTTATTTTGCATACCGTTACAACGCAAGTCGGAACAACGACTTGCTTTTAGGGGGTGCTGGATGTTGGAATAGTATAATTTACTATTCCAACTCCAGTCTTTGCGGACACTAGGGAAGGTGTTGGATTTTAAATCCAACACCTTCTGCCCCCTAACGCAAGTCGTTGTTCCGACTTGCGTTGTAATGGTATGCGAAATAACAACGCGGTCGTTGTAATGACTGCGTTGTTATGTCATGCGTTGTTTAGCATGCAAACTAAACGCTGTTTACCTTCAATTTATTTCTAATGTGGGTGATGTGTGAGAATCTATTATAGACATTTTGCAGAGACATGTTGGGGCAGATTTACAAGAAAGTGATGCATCTATAGAGATGCATCACTTTCCTTGCGCCACCCTAAAAAATGCTTGCGCCACCATGGATGCGCCGTATTTACAATACAGCGCACCATGGCGGAAGGATTGACAGATGCGTCAGAACTTCTGACACATCTGTTGGGGCAAAAGTCACGCATTGCTGGAGTCGTGTCGCAAGCACGACGCAACTCCAGCAATGCATTTTGTGGCCTATTCCCACAACACTGCGTCACTCCTTACGCTTGCTTCAAGCAGGCGTAAGGTTTTGCCGCAGTGCAGTCCTAAAAGTGATGCAGTGAAATCTTGTAGATTTCACTGCGTCACTTTTATGAGGCTTTCCTGCGTGGGAACGCCCCACTGCATACATTATACCTGACGCAGGTATAATGTGACGCAGGGCTTTACAATGTGACACTTCTCCCTAGATGTGTCACGTTGTAAATAGGGAGCATTGTATGCACCACCATTGCGTCAAAAAAAGTGATGCAATAGCGGCGCAATGGGCTTGTAAATCTGCCCCTTTGTGTTTATGTTTCATCGAGCGTGCATAAAAAAAGTTTCTTTTAGGTCAAAACAGGACCTGACATATGAGAAATGCTGTGCTACAGCATTGAAAACACACACCACTATTTCTGAATATTAGTTGTAAACACACTTAGGATTTGGATGAAAGAGCTGAAATTTGATAATAAATTCAAAGCTGTTCCAAACAGGGTCCCACAAAATACCTTCGGCCCTGGGCCCCCAAATTCCTTAAGATGTCCCTGGGAAATTATGCTTTCAATATATGAATTTCGTCCCCAGCCTGGCGGGAAAGTTCACTGGGCGGTGTATTCTGAGCGTGAGGTAAAATAAACAATGCGCCAGTCAGTGACGTGTATAACACCCTCTCTGCACCAGCACCTGCGTGGAACTGTCCAGTGCTGAAAGCGTCCACACTGGCAGCAACTCTAAATTCAAGCAGGCAGGTAAAGCACTGCATTGATATGGTTATTTTTTCGTTGAAGTCATATAATAGGCCCTTCTCACCCGGCGTCCCTTTGGCAATGTATATGAAGACTTAAGCATGGAACTGTGCTTTTTAAATGTCCATTCTTCATACACTGAGACACCTGGGTGTTTTCGTGGTTGTTTATGGCCCAGTGGGAAATGATATAGCCCCTCTGGCAGCCCCTCAGTAGAAACAACCAGGCCCAGTTCTCGGGACAGGTCCGGCGCATTGAGGCCTCACCGCTGCCACAGGCTGCTCCCCAGATGGCGGTTGCAGATTAACCCAGGGGAGGGTCGGATTACCTGGAGCCGGAGGCCTCTGGTGTGACACGCTTCTATTGTACCCTCTGAATGGGATGAATGGCGACAGTGTGGGAACCTCCGGGAGTCTCCGGGCCCAGGCCCCGCCTCAGAATCACATTCTTCTAGCAGTCCAAGGGTCTAGGATACATGTGAGGGGCGGGTGGTGGGGGCGCGGGGGCTTTGAGTCGAAGAGAATCAACCTCTGCCCGCCACACCTGCCAGTTGCTTCAGGTGACTGCTGCCGGAGCGGGAGGATTTGTAGGAAGCACATACAAGAGGCGGGTGGGAGCAGTGCAAAGCCTCCCCACAGTGTAGTGGGCGCTATAAATGTTGTTAATCAATCATTCAATCTGTGTATTTCAACACCAGTGTGTGTGGCAGGGTGGGTGTCGCTTTGACCGAAAGGGGAGATATTTCATAAATACCGCACCTGTGTGTAACCATAAGTAGTGTGGGGGGGGGGGGGGGGGGGAGGGGTTAGTGCCGTGATGAATTTACAGGGACAAACTGTATATCTTGTGTTATAAGTAGGTGTCACAAAGGGCACATCTACCACACCGCTCGTCCACACCCTTTGTTAATACACCAGAACATTTGATGAATAGCGCTGTTTTGTGTTTGTCGCTTACAGTTGTATATGCCCTTGTTTTGGTTGTCTGACCCTGTTTGTTTATTTTCTTTCATTTGCATCCTCTTCGTGGCCAGTGGACCCTGTTTTACCTCCTATAGACAGTTTGCAGGAAAGGCTTCTGTTGTTTATTTCTGTTCAGTGCCTTAGGTTTTTCCCCGGTTTCCTTCTTACTGAATTATTTTTCATTTGTCCTTCTTATTTTGTTAATTTATGAATTGTTGTAGGTATGTATCGCTGTGCAGAGCGAGCTCTCCCTCGGAATAAGCATTCTGCTTAGAGAGCTCTCTAAGCTCTGTGTTCTTTCATGGAGTGTTATTCCTTGAATGTGTTGTGCATCTTTTGCAATGGTGTGGGCCTCCTCACGCTCTCAATGTGTTAAATATATATATCTTACGTTTGAAAGTGGACATCATAGCCTGTGCTGCTCTTGGAGTTGGTTAGTACAGTTACTGCTGAGTGGCCCTTGCAAAGGGTGCGTTGACTGTGGGCTCCATTTATATTACTACTTGTAGCAGGAATAAACATACAGAGAAAAACCTACATGGATTTTGTTTGAAATTCCTTTTGCAACATTTGGCAATGAGCTGTTTTGCTGAAAATCAGGAGTTTCTGCATTTTGGAGCCTGCTTTGGCAATGTTTATTTGTTTTTTTCCCAACACTCTCATCATGGATTTGGAGTTCAGAGGTGTTACTCAGCTCGTTTGGAGTGCTGTGTGTGATGACCTCTGCCCTCAATGTATACTGTATTTGCTCTGCTATTTATTATTTGCCACCTATGCTTGAACGCGCTGTATTGTATGCTTCATTAACTGCATGTGCATGGATACATGCTCATTCATTGGTTTCTAGACTGCTCCTACCCTCTCTACACTCAGCGGCGGCCATATTTATCTGGGATTTCTCCTGAGACTCCATTTAGATCAATTCAGGCTGCACGATTACCCTCATTATACTTCAGCTGCCATCTTCAATTAGTTGGTGTTAGTAACTATGCTACCATCTTAGATTTGCCAGTCATAATGCCTTCTTTAATTGTGAAACTAATTTTGGATGGCGCATTCTGTGAAAATGATATGCATTTGACTGTTAAGGCTTTGTTCAAGTGTATCAGCCTATGTTTATGCATGTTATCACCTGGATCCATATTTGCATCATAACTTGGATTCATATTTGCACAGATTATTGCAACACAGCTTGAAGTGGCTTACTGGTATTAAATTGCAAGTTTAGCTGATGTTTAATTAGAACTCTGGCTACAGACGTTAGCAAAAAAAACCTGTGCAAATTGCCCTATTCCTGCAGAAACCTGGGAAGCCAACAGTCAAATGAAGAATGTGGCTAGGATCTTTTGAACATTTTCTGATTGCTGTTGGAACCGATGATTTTAATCGGAAGCACAAAGCTGCTATTCTTTTTAGTCACTTGGGCCATGAGGGCCGAGAGATTTTTGATAGTTTACCAAATGCTGTGGCATCTTCTGGTGAGTCTGGTGACTGGGATGAATTCTCTAAAGCTGTTACCAGACTCAAGAACACATTTACGGAAAATCCTAGTGTATTACTTGAAAGGTTCAATTTCTTTAAAAAGAGACATTGATTAATCTATAGACAAATTTATGTCAGCGTTACAGTTGCTAGCTGCAACCTGCAATTTTTTTGCATCCCCTGGCACTTATCTATGGGATCAATTTGTTTACAGCTGTTTATCTAAGAAGATACAGGAGAGACTTCTTAGCTGTAGGGATTCTTCATTAAGTGAAGTCCTGGCTTTGGCAAAGAGTATTGAATGCTCTATTGTGTCTCCTCAGATGATGACTCAGGAGAGTGCCAGGCCTTCTTCTACCTTTGTGAATGCTGTGGGAACTTCAGAACATGTTGATGCAACTTGCTTGAAGGACAAGAGTTATAAACCTATGTCTCGTAATTCGAACCATTTTTGTTTCAGGTGTGGGCCCAGGTCACATTTAAGTAATTTTGCCCAATGTCCTACTGTTGGTAAGCGTTGCACTAAGTGCAAGAAACTTGAGCATTTTCACAGTGTGTGTAAGATGGGTAAGAATTTGATGAAGGTCCACAGCATTGATGTGCTGATAATGACAGTGTGTTGGATTTCTAAAATCTTGTGTTAAACCCGAAAGTGGATTCTGGGGTGATTGGTAAAGATAAGGATCCTGTTTTTCAGGTAACTTAGGGAAAATGCCCTCACCCTTGATATGATTTGTGATTCTGGGGCACCCATTACAATAATTTCTGATGCCTTATTCAACTTGTATTGGGGTGCAAGTGTGAGTTTGAGAACGTCAGCTGTCCACCCAAAGGCATATGGTGAACACGATATTGACATGGTGGGTTTCTTTGAAGAATATGTCACATATTTAGACATAAGAAACTTCACTAAGTTATATGTAGCAGTCAAAGGTAGGCACATTGTAGGGTGGCATGCCCTGGCCAAACTAAGCCTTATGCTGCTGCCAGGTGTGCACCCACCAGTAAGAATTTCCAACGTGCCTATGCCTCTTGTTCAATTGAGTGATAACAATACAATTGATGAGATTGTCAAAGCTTTCCCTGAAATGTTTAATGGCAAAATTGGGTGGATTAAAAACTATGTACATTCTATCAAGTTAAAAAAGAATGCGTTGCCGTTCACTCACAAGGTCTGACCTGTGCCATTGAGTGTAAGACCCGAATTGAAGAGTCTCCTTGAGAAAATGGTTAAATATGGCATTATTAAGAAGGATGATTCCCCGGACTGGCTCAGTCCAATAGATATTGTCCGCAAAAAGGATGGTGACATCAGACTAAGTGCTGACTTGCGCAGTTTGAACAAAAATATTGCGGTGGATTATCACCCACTTCCAATAGTGCAAGACGTACTGGCCAACATTGGCGAGTCAATGTTCTTTTATTTGTTGGACATCAATTTGGCTTATCATCAGATTCATTTGGATGATAGCTTGCAAGAACTCACCACCTTTGTTTTTTAAAAATAATCTTTATTTTCATTTTGTATAGAAACACATAAACATCAGAAATCAGCGTACAAAGCATGTAATGCATCAGACAAGATTCTTATTGACAGTGTAACAGTAATATTACAGGCATCCAGTACACAGGAACTCAAACTATGATGTGTGCACCCCTCACCCTCAGGCACAACACAAGTACTTGTACATCTATGGTGTTCCTCCAGTTCTCCCCATATGTGTGTCTGCAACGCCCCCCCTCTTCTTCGCTCTCACTGTCGCTAGAGGACATGGTGGACTCAGGGTCCAAGAAAGTGCCACAGAGGACCCTCCAAGACACAATGTTCTCATGTACTTTGTCTTCTTGTCTATTAAGTTTCATATGATACTGGTCTGCCGAGGCCCATTCCTGAACATCCTTATGCCAACAGTCAATACCTGATGATCTTTAGTCCATCCATGTGATTGCTATTCTGCGGCCATCCAGGACTAATGCTAATTGTAAAAAGTTGTACACCATCTTTTTGCCTTTCTGGCACTTAACATTACCTAGCACACAGGATCGCGGAGTCAGCTCCAGGGGTAGGCGCACAGTTCTCTGTAAGTCAGTGACCACCAGGGCATGAAAGTGCTGGATCCCAAGATGTATAAAGTCTGAACTACTGTCTTCGCAACAGGGACAGTTGTCCGACCTAGTGGGAATCATTCGACTCAGACCGCAAGGGGTGAGGTAAGACCTGTGTAAATAATTGTATTGGATCAGCTTGAAGTGGGCATGAAACAGAGTGCATGAGGCTGTTAACAAGAGACCAGTCCCCTTCCTCCAGTGGGGTATCTAAGTCTGCATCTCAAGCATCCCGGAACCTTGGAGTAGGCGCTGTGGAGTCCAATCTCATGGCCTTATATAGGAGCTTGATCAAGTGGCTGCCGGACCTGCAGGTTAACAGAATACCAAGAGTCTGTGTAGGGTCAGGGGCAGCAGGGTAGGATGGCTATGTTGCCCAAGCAGTGTCCGCTAGACAAGCGTGATGCAGGAAGTGACCGAGCCCCAGAGTAAATGAGGCAAAAGCCTCTTCGAAGGAGATGAAGGTCTTCGCCGGGTACAAGTCTCTAATATTTTTACAGCCACCTTCATGCCGTGACCAGTAGGACATGTCATCCTCCATCTGTTGTATGGAGTTGAGTATCCAGATGGGTAAGTCTCTGTTGTACGGGGCCCTCTTCAATACCGATTGGGCAAAATGCTGCCACAGTACGGCCATATGTCTAACTCCGTGTGGGGCATCTAGTGAGCGTGCACGCACCCTCCATCAGAAGCTCTGGTAGGTGTACGCCTGGAACCCTGCCTGCTAGCCAGTAGTTTCTCCCAGTTATCTTCTGGGTCCAGCCATCTGGTCGCATGCTGTAAATGTGTGGCATAATAATATTAATTGAGTCACAGAACCTCAAGGCCACCTTCCACATACAATTGCTTCCTTCATTGTCAACAGGGCCTACTCTGCTGCGTCTACTCGCCAGTAGAAAAGAATTGAGTGTAGTTGCTGTAAAACCCTAGCCAGAATATAGCAAGGTGTGTTCTTTAACACAGGAGGATGACCATATTTGCTATGGCCAAGTGGCTTATTTAAGGAAAGGGGCAATGTATTCCGGAAAAAAAAGAGGATTTCACCCCCTCCATTACCCTGTTGATATTAAGATGGAGTTGTAAGCCCTTGGTGTGTGCAACATGAATTCCTAAGTATCTGAAATGGGACATCTCCAAGCGCAGGCCTAGATCAGGTAACTGGTCTGAATGGACCCCGACCAACGAAGCAAGTGGGAATATCAGTGACTTGGCCTGATTCAGTCTAAAGCCTGAAAGCTTTCCCAAGTCATCCAGTAACCACAGCAATACTGGGACGGCAGTGCATGGGGAGGACAGATAGAACAGTGCCTCATCCCCATAGAACAATAAAACATGGTGGATGCCACCGGAACATATGCACAGTCCTCCAGATTCCGGTGGGCCCAAATCGGTAACGGTTCCATCACCAATGCAAACAGGAGTGGGAAGAGCGGACAGACCTTACATGCCCCATGACCCAATGTCCATGCTGCTGAGAGGTGTCACCCCATTCGAGCTCTAGGCTCAGTAAAGAGCAGGTAAACCCACCAACAGGAAAAGGGGCTGAAGCCAATGACCCACAGTACCTCAAGCAGGTAACTCCAGTCCATTGTGTCGAACGCTTTCTACAAATCAATAGCGACCAGGTCCACGTCTGCTTTACGGTGTCGAGACTCATGAAGGATATGGGTTAGTAGCCTGAGATTCATCCCAGTGTTACAGCCCGGAATGAAACCGCACTGGCGCTCATGTACCAGATGTGGCATGTTTACAGCCAGCCGGGTGGTCAGCAGTTTACATAGAATTTTCATGATGAGTTAATCATTGTGAGGGGTCTGTACAAGGGCGGATCGGTCTTCTATCCCCCCAGTTTCAGGAGCATACATATTTCCTCCTCTCTCCTGTTCAGTGGGAGAATTGCCTATATCATACGCTTCAAAATATACTTCCAGTAGGCTTTGAATCAGCGTGGCAGGGAAAGTCTGACACGTTTCAGCCCAGGTGCTTTTGACCATGGGAGTGTCTGTAAGGCCATTTGAAGCTCCTCCAGGTCAAGTAGAGACTTCAAAGCCTCTTTTGCCAAAGGGCTATGCCTGGTCACATCCAGTCCCTCTAGGAAGGGAACGTATTCCTGCGCATCCACGTGTGGGTCAGCAGTGTATACCAGCTGCAGATGGCGCTGAAACACTTGTACGATGTTAGCCCTAGACGTAGCATCAGTGCTCGTGGGTGTCACCAAGTGTGCTTGTTCCCTATGAAGAATCCAGGCTAAGAGTTTTCCAGATTATTCTTCCTCTCGGTGAAGCCTTTAACGATACTGTTGCAGGGTGTATTTATCTAGCCTTTCTCAAGTGTCTGCAATGCATTGACGGACGGAAAGTTCCATCCCACAAGACTCTGGACTAGTCTGTGGTGTTGCTTGAATCCGATTCCTCAAGAAGGTGTTTCATTTCATTTTCATTTTATTGCTTTATTCGAGGTAAAAACTCATAAAAGCATGAAACATTTATAACATATTTACAATCTCTTATAAAATCTTTAAAATAATAAAGCATCATGACATCAATAATATTAAAATTCATCAATAGAAACTAAAAATCATGCGGTTGTTTAGCCAGTATAAACATAAAGAGACTAAATTCTCATTGACTGGGAGAGCGGGCAATGGTCTAAATTCATTTCACCTTAACTGCTTTTAGGCCAAAGATTTCCTTCTGATGGCCCAAGCCCAAACCAGAAATTTAGCAACTGCCACAGCAATGAATGTTGAGGGACTGGTACAGATAATCCTTAGAGCCATGTCACTCTCTCTCGTGCCTAGCTGTTTGCACATAGTCCTCAGCCAGACACGTCGGGGGACTAGATAAGCCCCACACACAAAGAGTAAGTGGGCAATGGTCTCAGTACTTGTTTACAGACTGGGCAGGCTTGAGAACTACCCTCTGCCCATCTTCCAGTTAGTGATCTAATTGGGAGAGACCCCACTCTAAGCTGGAAATATAGTTTCCTGTCCAGGGGTCTGGTTATAGTGTCCCAATAGGGCTCAAGGAAAGGGGAAGCTTTTACTTCGAGAAATAGTCCCTCCATAGTAGAAGGATCGGCTTCGTTCCAGTCCCGATGTTCTACCATTTCCCAATACTTTGCTTTTATAATTGCTTTAGTCGAGAACTGGGCCTCCTCTGGATTCTCCCATAGCTCATTCATGCCTAGAATCCCCAGCATTCTACGCAAATCCCCCAGCCAACCTATCTTATGGAACTTATCACAGTTAATTAAATCCAGGAAGCCCCTTGCGTAATGAGCGAGTTCAGGGGTGACCCAGATGCGCCGCCAGTATAAAATGGGTCTTAGTCTAGCCATATCTGAAATGGCTTTCCTGCCTAACTCGCAACGCAGAGGCCTCATGGGTGTACTTTTGGGGAGGCCGATAAGGTTTTGAAGAAATTTATTCTCGGCGAGCGTTAGAGGTGCTAGATTGCCATAGCCCCAAAGCTCTGAGCCATAGAGCGCCGAGCTAATGGCTTTGGCCTCATATACTTGAAGTGCTGGCGCAATAGGTTTGGTCAAGGACCTTTTATGTTCAGCACTTATAGCACCAGTATTTTGGCGAAATTTGAGAGCCGCCATTTCTGTGTGTTTCCCCCACTTTGCGCCATTGGCTATGTGGATACCCAGATAGACAAAATCCGAAACCATTTCTACCTTTTGGCCATCCATGAGGAAGTTCCCTCTAAAGCTGGAATGGGGATTAAATGTCATGAGCTTTGTTTTAGCTACATTTACTTCTAGGCCTTGATCAATACAAAAGCCCTCGAAGATATTCAGGGGACGCTGCAGACCGCTGGGAGTTTTGGATAGAATGAGCGTGTCGTCTGCGAATAATAGGATTGGCATTTTCACTCCATCAAGTGTTGGAGCATCTACAGAAGCAGACAACATACGCTCCACTACTCCGTTAATGTAAAGGGAGAAGAGCATCGGGGCCATGGCACAGCCTTGGCGTACCCCTCGTTCTACCGGGAACTCGTCAGATATTTGCCCATGTCTCCCCCACTGGATCTTTGCGGTGTTTGACTCGTGCAATCTCATCACTAGCGATAGAGTTTCAAGTGGCATGCCCATCTCAGCTAAAACTTTCCATAACAGGGAACGAGGAACTAGATCAAAAGCTGCACGTAAATCTATGAAGGCAGCATAAAGACTGCCCTTCACCAGCTCTACTGTCTTCCAGTGCAGTAGCATAAACCGGAAGATCTGGTCTATCGTGCTAGTCAATTTACGAAAACCTGCTTGGTAAGGAGATAGAACATTATTTTCTTCCTCCCAGGCTATGATTTTTTCCAGTGTCATTTTACCTACGACCTTCTGTACTGTGTCTATAAGGCTGATGGGCCGGTAATTCCCTGGTAGAGTTTTGTCCCCTTTTTTGTATATAGGTGTTAAATGGTAGCGGCAGTTTCAGTCGATAACCTTTCAAGTATTTGCCCGGCGGTAATCGCCTCTCATACCACTCGATAATTTACCAATAAAAGAGGCAGGCGCCGGAGACTGGAAGGCAGGAAACAAAGTTTTATTCCGTCGGAGCAGAACACATCAGATCAGACAGCAAGGTATCGTCACGAGGTGCTCTAACCGCATCTCTGAGACCTGGTCTCTTATACACCGGTTTATTGCTTTATTACACATAGTACATTCTTTAGATTCCCTTGAAGTATGGGGGGATATCCCCTGAAGCCCTGGTTCAGATCCGATCCCACACATAGATACAGTAGAAGTTCCCACCCTACCCGCAGTGGGAGATGGCTATCGCGCAGCAGGGAATTCCGCTAATTCCCGGGGGTGTGTGCAACCGGCCGGGTCTCAGGGGGTAGGGGCTTTGATCTACTGTAATCCCTTTGATGCGGGGTGTTTCCCTTACAGTAGGGGCAATAAACTGCATCCGCAGGGCTAGGTGATGGCCTGGGACCAGTTCGGACAATGTGGCGCAGAGGAAGGGGGTTATCAAAGGAGAGGCATGACCATGTATGGGATGTCGGTCGGATGTGGTTCCGTAGCAGGGTCGCGCAGAAGGAGAGGGTTTATGGCCTGTATGAGAGAGCGGGGGTGGCCGGCGCGCGGGGGGATGCTCGCAGCGCTAGGGGAAAGCGCTGGTGATCGAAAATGAGCGGGGAGAGAGTGGGGTGCCTAAAATGGCGGCCGTGCATTCGCGGTGCGTGGTGCTGGGGAGAGGCAAGATGGCGCAGATAATGTTCAGTTTGCAGGCTAAATTTCCACAGTCCTCCCTTTTAACATATCTCGCCAGCTTGTCTAGTTCGGATTTATCCCCATAATACTGCGGACTTCCACCTCATAGAGGGCTTTCATCCGCTCTGTTTCAAAGTTCAAAGTCTTAGGGCAGATGCAGTTCATAAAAAGCGAACATAAAGGTGGCAGACACTGAATCCCCAAACAACATCCACATAGTATCACAATCGGTATTAGGATAAATGAAAACAGCCTCCATCCCCAACTTTTAATAGTGTCCCAAAACCAACTCCCCAGCGACCATTCTTCTTGCTCTTGATGGACCTCTGTGGACAGTCTGTGGAGGTGTTCAATTGCTTTGTAGACTGAGGGTGAGTTATCTGGTACGTAGGTACAACAGCTGGACCCAATGATGCGGCATGCTCCTCCACGATCAGCCAGAACCACATCTAGAACAAGGCGATTCTGAAGAGCCACCAGGCGGACGGCCTGAAGCTCAGCGGTGTTGTTGGCGAGGGCGCCAGCTGTAATGTTCATTGCTGTTTCGACTGCCTGGGTTAAGTGGCGGATGGCACGGCTGTTTGCCATCGGACCCCAGAGCGGAACAAGACCCTTTACTGCGTCCATGAACTGTGCTCCGGTGGAGTCGGCTTGTACAATGTCTTTGGCACGTTTCTGTCGGTGATGGTTTGCTGGAGCCACATATGTCGGGGGAAGGACGAAGGCGATGTAGCAGGTGCCTCCCCAACCTTTCAGGAGCCAGGTGTAGGCCTTAGTACCACAGACGAAGTACATATTCGGGGAGGCAACAAAGGAGGGTGGGTCAACTGAGTCCAATGTTCGGGTGATGAGGCAGGAGCTGTGGCCCACCAGCTGTGCCCCCAGGCCTTCGAGGCATACAGATCCAGTGATGTTGATGACGGACAGGGCCACTGTTAGGGTGGCGGCTGTCCGTTTTCGGAGGTAAGAGAAGGTGGGTCTGGCTGGATTGTTGAACACTTGCATTTCAATTCGTTCTTTGGCGGGGATGTCCATGTGAAAGGAAGTGTTCGATCTCAGAGGGCAGAAGAGGGCGGAGGTTCTACCAGTTTTGTTCAGCCAGAACCCATGGTAGAAGTGTGACATGGTTCTGCCGGAAGTGGCATTTTCATTGTAGCTCTCCTGCAGGAGGATCAGCCAGGCGAGGCAGGAACCATGGACAGAAAAAGGTGAAGGGATGAAAGGGATTGAGTGCCCAGTGGCATGGGGCAGCAATCCACAGATCCAGCAGTTAGTGGCGTTGGTGGCAAGATTGTGTTGGTGGAGCAACTGCACAAAAGAGTTATTCCAGAACTCCTTACGCCTTTCTCGGAGTTGGGGTGAAAGTGAGATCAGATGGTGTTCTTTCGTGGTGGTAGGTTGAACGGTGGTCAGCAATGTCTTATGAGCGGGTGTGCTCTCCTCCATGATCCAGAAGGTGACCACGAGGAGAAGGCAAAAGAGAAGGGAAATGAAAAGTGCTATTGTCTTAAAGCTGTGCATTCGGTCAGTCTTTGGGTTTTTGTAGTGGATCTTCGGACGTCCGGTTGCTTCCATCATCTTCATGTCGGGCGCTTCCATCACCTTCAAGAGACTCGGTAGCGGGCAGAACCACAGACTTTGTTTTAGTTTCTCTCCTGGTGGCCTTTGAGGTGACTAGGCTACCGTTCTGAGATTTCCACTTAGCCTGTGGTCTGCTTAGCCGAAGTTCTCTCCTTTCGTCGCAAGTTATACCCTTCTTTGGATGGCACAGTGGGATCTGGATATTCAATCAATTCAAGTGTCTCTGTATCCGGGCAGCGGCTCAGGGATGGTCGGTCTTTGTCCAGAAGTTCCTCTTGGGCGGTGATGTTGTCCGTGGTTGTCAGGGTCGGTGATACCTTCTTGCAGTGGTGTGCATGCAGCCAATTGCGTTTCCCCTCCACTCGAAGAGCTGTTCGGGTGGTGATCAGGACTTGCAGGGGGCCCGTCCACCGGGGCTCCAGACTCTTGGTGCGCTGGAAGTTACGCACTAAGACGAAGTCACCGGGTTGGATGTCGTGCCCGGGGCCCCTGGAAACATCGGGAATGGCGTGCAGCACCTGCTGATGGATAACAGACAACGTCTTAGTTAGGTTATACAAATAGTCAGACATGAGGACGTCCGGGACGTCGTGGATAGATGTTGGTTTTGGTGCAGTCCAAAGGTTCATGGGCCGCCCAAAGACGACCTCGTAGGGGGTTAAGTGGTGTTTGGTGGGGGTGGAACGCATTGATAGCAATGCTAGTGGGAGAGCGTCTGGCCATCTTAGTCCTGTGGTGGCGACTATTTTTGCTATCTTAAGCTTCAATGTGGCATTGTGTCGCTCAACCAGGCCTGCAGATTGGGGGTGGAAGACCGCATGGAATTTCTGTTTTATACCCAACCCTTTTAAGATGAGTTGGATAACTTCGGCTACGAAGTGGGGGCCGTTGTCGCTCCACAAAATTCGACAAAGGCCGTATCGGGGGAAGAATTCCTTCAGTAGTACTTTTGCGGTAGTCATAGCGGTGTTGTCATGGGTTGGGTAGGCTTCCACCCACTTGCTGAAGGCACACACAACAACAAGTACATACTTTAAACCTTGGCACCTTTCTAGCTGGACATAGTCCATTTGTAGGACTTCAAAGGGGTGATTGGGGACCCCAAACCCTCCCCGGGGTACAGCAGTTCCTTTCCCAGGGTTGTGTTGGAGGCATACTAGGCAATGTTGGACCAGACATTTGGCTGAGTCTGGTATTCTGTCGTTGTGCCAGACTTTGGAGATGAGTTCGATCATGGGGGCAGACCCTATGTGTGCGGGGGAGTGTGCCATGGTCAGCATGGGGATCAAGTATGAGTCGGGTTGCAACCATTTGTTCGAGTCTTTAGTTCGCCAACAACCGTCATCGTCCTTCAACCCCACCCGGGCCCATTCAGTTAATTCGTGTGGTGTGCTGGCTAGTTGGATATCCCTAATCGTTTCCCTAGCATCCTTCCATTTCTCAGTTTGTGACCTGGTCACGTACATGCGGGTCGTGGACCTGTTCTCGGCTGTGGTTCGGGCAGTAATGTCAGCTAGTGCATTTCCCTGTCCTATAATGTCTGTCACCTTCTTGTGTGCCTGGCATTTGATCACAGCTAACCGTGTGGGGAGGAGGACTGCTTCGGTCAGGGCAGAGACTAGATCTCCATGCAGGATGGGTGTGCCATGAGAAGTCAAGAATCCCCTCTCTTTCCATAAGAGCCCAAAGTGGTGAACTACCCCAAAGGCATACTGACTGTCTGTGTAAATGTTTGCGGTTGTCCCTGCTGCCAGGATGCAGGCTCGTGTGAGGGCAATTAGTTCCGCCGCCTGTGCGGATCGCTGTGTGATGCGGGCTGTCTCAACAACTGTTCGAGCTGTGGTGACTGCATAGGCAGCTGAGGTGGTGCCATCAGGGAGCTTGATGCATGAGCCATCCACCCACAGTTCTCCGTCAGGGTCCAGGAAGGCAGTATCCCGGAGGTCAACCCTACTCTTGGTTTGTTCGTCGGTGAGGGTCACGCAATCATGTATAGGGGATGCATTGGGGTCAGCGTCAGGGAGAGGTAGTAGAGTAGCTGGATTCAGAGTGGTGCATCGTTTCAATGTGATGTGGGGTGCAAGCAGAGTCAGTTCATAACCAGTCAGTCGTGCGCTAGTCAGGTGTTGAGTCTTGGTTTGGTTCAGGAGGGTATCAACAGCATGGGGTACCAATACTGTGAGGGGGTTCGAGAGCACGATCCCCTCACTTTGCCGGATAGAGACAGCAGCGGCGGCTACTGCTCGAAGGCAGGCGGGCAAAGCTCTGGCTACGGGGTCAAGAGTGGCAGAGAAGTAGGCACAAGGGCGTTGCTTAGGGCCTATGGACTGGGTTAGGACAGACAACGCACATCCCTCCCTTTCGTGGGTGTAGAGGGAGAAAGGTTTAGTGTAGTCTGGGGTTCCTAGGACTGGGGCCGAGCAGAGGGCGTCTCGTAATTCTTTGAAGGAGGATTGACATTCGGGTGTCCAGGGGAGGGGGAAGGGGGTATCTTTAGCCAGCAGGGAAAGCAGAGGTTTTACGATAAGACTGAAATTTGGCAACCACTGTCGACAAAAGGAGGTGAGGCCCACTAGGGACCGCACTTGCTTCTGAGTTTTGGGAACAGGGGTTTCTAGAATGGTTTGAATTCGGTCAGGGGTAAGTTTCCTCCCGTCTTTGGATAGTAGGTGGCCTAGATACGTTACTTGGGGCTGGCAGAATTGCAGTTTCTTTCTGGAGACCTTGTGACCGTTCTCCGCAAGGAAGCGGAGGAGGTGAATGGTGGTTGTGACGGCAAGTGGAGTGGTGTCGGCCGCCAAAAGAATGTCATCGACGTACTGTATCAACACCACTCCATCGGGTAGTTGGACTGCATCCAGTTGCCTCTTGAGGGCTTGGCTGTAAATACTGGGACTCTCAGCGTAGCCTTGGGGTGCCCTGCAGAATCTGTATGAACGGGCTTTTAAAGTGAATCCGAACAGGTAGCGGCTGTCTGGGTGGATGGGGATGGAAAAGAATGCGTTCTTGAGATCAATAACAGTAAAGATGGTGGCAGTGGATGGAATCAGGGTGAGGATGGTGGTGATGTCTGAGACCACGGGGTACTGGGGTATGACTACTTTGTTAACCTCTCGCAAGTCAACAATGAAACGGTAGGCTTTCTCATCCCCCTCGCCTTGCTTCTTTACAATGGGTAGGATAGGGCTGTTGCAAACATTACTCACTACTTCTTCTACCACTCCTGCCTCGACTAGGGACTCGATGATTTCCACCAATGCCTTCTCGCCTTCGGGTGATATCCGATACTGTGGAAGCTTTGGGAGCACTGCGTCCGGTCAGACGGTTATGTGTACCGGGTCGATCACCATGTGCCCTACATCTGAGTCGGTTTTAGCCCATAGATGTGAAGGTAATGTGTCGAGTAGGGACATGTCAGCATCGGTTATAGAGAGCATACGCCGTGTGTGACAGGGTCTGGACAGATCTGGGTTATTGTGTAGGATGACTCGAACTCCGTCTGGGGAGCATCTGATGGTAGCTCGAAAATGTTTTAGCAAATCAAGTCCCATAATAGCATCGGGGGTGTTGGAGGAGAGCAGAAAGGTCGTGTCAGTGGTGTTATCTTCTAAGTCAAAGGAGATTGGTGCTGATAAGGGGTTAGTGGAGGGCGTTCCATCGAAGCCTATTGAGGTTACATGTGAGCCAGACAAGGGTGCCCTAGGGATCAGTCGTTTGGATAACGCACTACGTGTCGCCCCAGTGTCTACCAGGAATGGGGATTTTGTGCCCAAGACCTTAGCAGTGACGTAAGGGCCTTGCTGGTCAACACGGAGTTCGACTGGATCCCTCCCTTGCCCCTGGCGGTCCTATGCGAAGTCATGGGTGCTTTCATAGTCGGACTGCTGACACTGGTTTTGTCAGGGGCGGTCAAAGGTGTTTGGTTTGCCTGGCCTGACGTTGGTTGCGTCGTCCGTGTGCCCTCGTCCCTGTCCTCTGTTTCTGGGGTCATATGCTGTGTCTCTGGGATCCCTATTTTTGTTTAGTTCCAGAAGGACCGGGCACTGGGATTTCCAGTGTCCGAACCCTCTACAGAACGCACATTGGTTCCCATCTAAGTCTCTCCGTCCGTTGTAGGGTGCAGGTGTATGGTCTCTAGGGGGTAGCTTTCTAGGGGCGGTTGGGTGGTAATTCTCTTTCGGGGGTTCCCTTCCTATGGTCACCCCTTGCAACTGTGCTATCATTACCCTCTCCTTCAGTTCCTTTTTCTTCTTCTCTGATGCCCTATCGTTCTCGTTTTTCTGATTTTCGTAGTATTGGGCCATCTGGAGAATCGCTGCGGGTTTGGAGGCTGCCCAGCTACTCTCGCTGGTCTGTAGTTTCTGGGAAATTTCTTGTGTCAAACCCTTCACATAATTCTGGACAAAGAGGTGATGTCCGGTTGCGGTGGTCATGTCTTGGCCACTGTAATCGGAAAACACAGTCTCGAATCGGGAGAAGTATTCAGACACATCCTCCTGGGGTTTCTGGCGGCAAGCCGTTACTATCGACCAGTCTACCTTTCTTTCTGGGATTAGAGTCTTCAGTTTTAGTACAATCTTGTCTGGGAGCTCTAATATGGCTTTTGGGGGTTTCTGTCCTGGTTCTCGCTGCTTATCTATGGTATCGAGTTGTACCCAGGTATATCCGAACGGCTCAGCGTGGTCAACTTTCCGGATTTGTTTCCACACATCAGCCGGCAGACATAGCCCAAAGAACAAGTCGATATCTGCTAAAGTCATAATCGTAGAACCTAAGGCTGTACCCAGTTCAGTGTAGAAGGCAGTCGGGTTCTTTCTTAAGTCGGGTAGAGTTTTTCTAAAGGTCAAAATGTCTTGCCGGTCCCACGGCTGGTAGACCCAGTTATATACAACCCTTCCCTTCGCATCTTGGTGGTTGATGTCGTCATGTGTTCCCAGACCTCGTGGGGGGACCCAGTAGGGGGCAGCTTCTTTAATGGGCATCATGGCATCAGCCCTCCCTTCCTGGGGCTTAGTCGCTATGGGGGTTTCTGCTTTGGTGGTCTGTCCATGTTCTTTAAGGTGTCGGTAGACCTCGAGTGTACGAGTGAAGAGGTTCGTAACGTCGCCCTCTCTTTCCTCTCCGATGTCTACCTTCCTATATAGGGCTGCTAAGCCTTCGGGACCTTTATCGTGGTATCTTTCCTCATACGCATTCAGGGCGTGATAACAGAGCCGTACGACGAAGTGTCGTCTGCGGCTGTCGGCATACGAGTTATACACGTCTGTTATATACTCCTCACTTTCTTTTCGCTCCACCAGTGTCCCTACTATCTTATCAATTCCTGCTCGTTCATCCTTTGTTAATCGATTCATTCTGGTGGACTCTTTCTTTCCCATCTCATGGTCATCTAGCGTTGTAACCGACATTGGGTTCAGTACAAGAGGCTCAGCCGGCGCGGAGGCCGTGAGGACCGAGGCCCCTGTACTGCTTTCGCTCGTGTTCGGGGGTTGTAGGTGTTGCACTACTGACTGGGAGGGTGCATATGGAGGGGGCATGTAAATGATCGGGGGACCTAACAGTAATTCATCATTCGTTCGCTGCTTGGAGGACAACTCAGGGTAGAGCAAAGAAGGGGTCCTAACAGCGTACTGGCCTGAGGTTTCGGGCTCCTGTCTTAGTTTAGTTTCCCTTCTCTCCTTTATGTCTTCTTCTAACTTTCTAGCGGCAAGGTGAGCTGCCTTTCGTAATTCCTTTTCTGCTTTTACTTCTTCCCTCTTTTTCCGTTGCATTGCTTCTTTGCGCCACATGCCGATACTGTCAAGCATAGTAGGCGTCGTCTTATTGCTACGCAGAGCTATTTCTAGCGCTTCTATCTTATGGTCGTCGAAGGATCCCATCAGTGGCCACTGACTCTCGGGGTCCTTCTTTGTATATTTATGCCATAGCTTGGTATAAGCTACGGCGACTAGTCCATATTTAGTGAACATGTCCTTATTAGGGGTGCCCTCCAGTGGAGCCGGATGGTTCACCTCTAATAAGCGGTCCGGGCAGAACCAACTACCAATCAGTGGGGAGAAGATAGGCATGACGGGTTTCAACGGGGACAAAAGTCAGCACTACCTATCTTTTCACTGCTTGCAAAGACTAGACAGAATATCTCTATTCCTCGTTATTTGTAAGCAGAGAATACCTCCAAAGAACCAATATCGAACAACTAGTGTTCGGACAATCAATCAATCAATCAATGGGAGATAAAGATAGGCATGACGGGTTTCAACGGGGACAAAAGTCAGCATTACCTACCCTTCACTATTTGCAAAGACTAGACAGAATATTCCTATTCTACGTTATTTGCAAACAGAGAATATCTCAAAAAGCACTATTCTCCAAAACAATCAATGTTCGGACAATCAATCAATGGGGAGATAAAGATAGGCACGACGGGTTTCAACGGGGACAAAAGTCTGCGTTACCTACCCTTCACTATCTGCAAAGGGAGAGAGAGAGAGAGAGTATTTCTACTCCTCCCCGTTTGTAGACAGCGAATATCTCAAAGAGAACAATCAATGAGCACAATCAATGAGCAATACTAGTATTTCCAAAGCTTTAAACAATCAATCAATTATTTCGCATTTTGTCGTGTATCACGACCTTACCCGGACCGCGTGGACAGTTTCTCGTCTTCCGCCTCCAGCGCCCGATCGTCCTCTACTCTCCGTATTTGCCGCGGCACTCCTGATGGTTCCCAGTTAGGACCGTAGATCACTCGAGAGAGGTCTGCTCGGAACCAGTGAAGTTCGGATGATCGGCTGCCAGACGAGGGTCTATTGGGCAGGAGCTCTCCCGATCGTTGCAGTCGTTCACTCTGTCGTCGGGACCTCTCCCACTGGATCCACGTGTCGCTGATGGGCCCCACGTTTGGGACGCCAATTGTTAAATGGTAGCGGCAGTTTCAGTCGATAACCTTTCAAGTATTTGCCCGGCGGTAATCGCCTCTCATACCACTCGATAATTTACCAATAAAAGAGGCAGGCGCCGGAGACTGGAAGGCAGGAAACAAAGTTTTATTCCGTCGGAGCAGAACACATCAGATCAGACAACAAGGTATCGTCACGAGGTGCTCTAACCGCATCTCTGAGACCTGGTCTCTTATACACCGGTTTATTGCTTTATTACACATAGTACATTCTTGAGATTCCCTTGAAGTATGGGGGGATATCCCCTGAAGCCCTGGTTCAGATCCGATCCCACACATAGATACAGTAGAAGTTCCCACCCTACCCGCAGTGGGAGATGGCTATCGCGCAGCAGGGAATTCCGCTAATTCCCGGGGGTGTGTGCAACCGGCCGGGTCTCAGGGGGTAGGGGCTTTGATCTACTGTAATCCCTTTGATGCGGGGTGTTTCCATTACAGTAGGGGCAATAAACTGCATCCGCAGGGCTAGGTGATGGCCTGGGACCAGTTCGGACAATGGGGCGCAGAGGAAGGGGGTTATCAAAGGAGAGGCATGACCATGTATGGGATGTCGGTCGGATGTGGTTCCGTAGCAGGGTCGTGCAGAAGGAGAGGGTTTATGGCCTGTATGAGAGAGCGGGGGTGGCCGGCGCGCGGGGGGATGCTCGCAGCGCTAGGGGAAAGCGCTGGTGATCGAAAATGAGCGGGGAGAGAGTGGGGTGCCTAAAATGGCGGCCGTGCATTCGCGGTGCGTGGTGCTGGGGAGAGGCAAGATGGCGCAGATAATGTTCAGTTTGCAGGCTAAATTTCCACATAGGGATTATTACCGCCCCCAGCCAGGACTTTGGTACCGGAGCCCCTTGTGCTACTGCGTTGGCCAATTTCAAAATATACTTGCCCCAGCATGATTTCTCGTGGAGAAATACATCTGCAGGCACCCTGTCAGGGCCCGGAGCCTTGCCCCGTGTGACTAAATCCAAGGCCAATGCTACATCCGCGTTATTAAAAGGAGGAACTTGGAATATAACATAGGGCACAGACTCCCCGTTCCTGTCCTCCGGGCGGCACCTGTATTGGGGACCAAAGTAGTCCAACAAGTTGCTCTGCGAAACATGGTTGGAAGGTGGTTCTGGGAGACCTGTAACTGTCTACACACTCCACATGTGAGACGCAGGCACCTGCCTCATAGGACCAACTTGAGGGCCTACCGTTTCATGGACCAGCGGGCAGTGGGGCCCCAGTTGGACCCCAAATAAGCCATGTGAGAACTTGAGATTGCCTTCCACCCCACGGGTCCTCCAGAATATCTCTGTATTCTCCAAGACCTAGTGCTGCCCATAGCAGCACCCCAACCTACCTCACAGCTAACCGGGAAGTGGTCCGATAAATGGTGTGCTAAATGCATGATCCCGATGTCCTCCTTTTTAGGGAAACCAGCAACCATGATACTGTCTAGTCTGCTTTGGATGTTGTGAGTTAGGGAGTGACAAGTGTAAGCATTCTGAGTAGGGTGAGCAAGCCACCAAATATCCTGCAGCCCTATATTACTTATCAGCTCCTTGAGTGCAGCTGTCATTAATGGTTTTGCGCCTGCCCTCGAAGGTGTCCTATCCAGGTTGGGGTCCAATACACAATTGAAATCTCCCATCCAAATTAGAGGTGAGTCTGAATCTAGGGCAAGTAGGTACTACATATTATAAAAGAATGTTGGGATGTGGTTATTGGAGTGCAACTGTTCAGTATATTCAGGGCCCACCCGTCTAGGGTTACTTGTCACAAAACATACCTGCCCCCACATCCACTTCTGAGTAGGTGGGGGAGATCAATGCACCTGAGCATCCAGAAAATAGCAGCAAGGCTCCTCCTCATACTTCCCAGAAGAACCAGCATCACACCTCACCTCACAGCTCTTCATTGGCTCCCCGTCCAGAAAAGATGCCTCTTCAAACTCCTCAAACACGCCAACAAGTCCCTCTACAGAACTGGACTTGCCTACATCAACCACCACCTGACGTTCCACCGACCGGCCAGGGAGCTCTGCTCCTCCTCCCTCACCCTGGCCCACATTTGACGCATATGTTGGAGCCACTGTGGAGGTTGTTCCTTCTCCTACTTTGCCAACAAGTCCTGGAATGACCTCCACCTACACAACTCCTCATTGCTTGAGGATTTTAGGAAGAAGTGCAAGACATGGCTCTTCATCTGAGGCTCGAAGAACGCAGCGCCCGAAGAACCCCGGAGGTAACAAGTCATGTTCTACAAGACTTACCTGATTGATAGGTAGTGTAGAAGAAATGAAAGATCTGACCCCGTCATTTGTTAGCAAGTTGTGAGGCACCTTCATCATCCAGATGCATTTCCTGCAAGCAGGCAATTTCAACTTTGTAGCGTTTGAGAAAGGTGAGCACTCTGTACCTCTTGACATAAGTCCCCACACCCTGGACATTCCAGGTAAGAGCTCTAAAGTTGCCCCAGCATAATTATTCAACAACGTTGTTGTGTGCTGATCTCCCACCCATGCCACCTATGCCTCCCCTTGCTGCTGATGAGCAATAAAAAAGATAGTGAACTATACAATAGAACTCTACACCCCTTCCCAATGACAATAATAGCATAACCATGTAACTATCAATACCCATCCACTGTGCCAGGATGAGCACAGCAACCCAGCCTGTTCAACCGGGACCGGCCAAAAAACACACTCTCAAGTAGCATCCCCGCCATCCAGGAATGGTTATACTCAACAGCAGAATTGTTCCTTACCTGTGGTACGAATGTGAAACAAAGGATGGGTACCTCGTCCTGTGTGTGTCATCTTAGGTGCATCTGTCTCAATGGGCCTAGCAGCACACAACCCCATATTCACCTGCCTCTGACAGCTACGATGAGGAAAGACAGTCACCCCATCAGTATGTGAGTGTGATTCATCCCCTCCCGGCAGTCACTCAGCATGCGTTCCTACGGCAACATCGACTAACAACAAAAGCTGCACCCAGTAAGGCAATTCCACCCTCCACCTCCGAAGTGCCAGGCACAATGTCCATCGAGGAGCTCGGGGCACCAAACCTTCATCTTCCGTCAGCTCTCGTGCTGCAGTATCACCGTCTAAGTCCTGGCCACCCTCTTCCTGCAAATTCCTAGTGCCGTCCTCACCAATTGTCACTCTCTGAGAGCCCAGGGCCAGGGTAAGTATTTAGACCTGCACCCTCTGCTTGTCACCTCCAAGTGTTCCTGTGGGTTTGTGTCCCCCAGGATCGATTATGTTCTACACTGGGATGGGATAGGGCAGCGTCGTCCTGCAGCTCCTGCCAGTCCCTGACATCTTGAGGACTATCGTAAAACAGCGCTCTATTGTGGAAGGTGATTTTCAGCCGTGCTGGGTATAGGAGCATGTATTGCAGCTGGAGGGAGCGCAGTTTTTGCTATACACTAAGGAATGATGTATGTTGCTCCTGCACATGTCTGGTATAGTCCGTGAAGATGGCAATCATACTATTGCCAAATAGGGGGGCCGCCCCATACGTGCTAGTGGGAGGATGCAGTCCCTGTCTCGGTAATCAATCATTTTGGAGATTATGGCTCTCGGGGAGCCCTGGGGGTACCAGAGCCCTGTGAACCCTCTCTACCACAAATAGGTTGATCAGACCACAAGACTTCAGCTCTGATCACACCCAGTCCTTCAGAAATTGTTCTGTGGATGCCCCTTCCGACTTCTCATGGAATCCCAGGACATGTGTGTTACTCAGACGAGCCCGACCCTCTGCGTCTTCCGCTCTTTTCTCCGGATCTGCGGCCGCAGTGGTCTTGTATGCCATTTGGCACTTTAGGATAGTCCCCTCCCCCAGCATTTCCTTGATGTTAGATTCTGCTGTGGTCACTTTGTCGGAGACCTTTCTCGGTTCAGTGCATAGGAGTTTAACAACTATGGAAACAGTTTCAATTTTGTGTTCCTGAGCTATCGGAGACTCATGTATGGCTGCCAGTATTCCTGCTATGGAGGGCTCAATGTCTTTGTCTTTGTCAATGTCTTTGTCAGTGTGGTCCCCTGTGTCTGCGGCCCCCGTATGTCTCATAAAATCCTCTGGGAGGGCTGGCGCGGTGTGATGTACTGTGTGATGGATGGTGTTGGTGGCATGCACTTTGGCTGACTTGTCCTTGCCCATGTTAACCCAAGAAGGGGCCACTGGAGCACTGGGAGTACGTAACTAGAAGGTCGCTTCCTCCATTGGTGTCGCCATGCTGTGAGCTTCAGGTATCACCCCTCCACATGGGGTCAGTGACACCAAGGAGGGCCGGCCAGGGAATGTTCTGCCTGGAGAGGGGCACTAGACAACTACACATGTGGCTCATGCATGGCATATATCCAATTTTACCCCCTCCTTGGGCTACCCCAAGGAAGTTACTGCAGGCAGAGTTCCGGGCCCCATGTCTGCTATGCCCAGTCCTGAGTGTGGCACTGCGAACAGGCGATTATCATAGGGCCGCCCACCCGCCAGCCTCCAGGCAGTATCAGGGAACACAGAGCAACTCCATCCACAGATCCAGGCCATCAAACAGGAGCCACCAAGGATGCCAGAGTTGAGGTCATCTCATTTCAGACCGGGTCTCTGCACACAACAAGGAGACAGAATGTTCTCTGAGTGGGCTATGGCAATGTGTAGTAGGGCAGTGATAGCCCACATGTGTCCCCGAGTCGTGTTGCGCTGGCCAGCGAACAAGGGTGTTGCAGCAGGCCGTTCTTCACCACCCAATAATCATCAGGATCCTCCTATTGCCAGAATGCCTCAGATTCCCCCAGCACCACAGTGGTTCTCGTATGCAGCAGGGTACCAACGGAGTCCTCCAATGCAGATGTGCGGCTCTGTCTTCAGCTGCAGGCAATCAGGATTGTGGGGGTCAGCTTGAGCCAGCTGCTCCCAGCATCGGTTTCGGCCTCCTGCACCCCTCAGGCAGCACCGCAACCAGCATCCCAGTAGCCAGGCACAGTCACGCCATCTAGCATCCAGCTTGTGACCAGATGGCTGGAGGGAAGGCCCAAGGCGGGGGGGGAAGCCGCATACTCTCTCCGCCACGAAACAAGGAATATCACAGGAGCGAATCAGGCCCGTAGGGTGCTACGCTCCACCCGCAGCACATTTGCAGCAGGCCACCACTTAGGCTTTCCCCCAAAGTGGGACATGCTCCAGACGCCAGGGCCACAGGTTTCAGATCCAGTGAAGCAAGCCCGGGGGGGAAGGGGCGGGGTGGCTCAATCTTGAGAGCAGCATTCACTAGACCGAAGGGTCCACCCCAAAGCACCGCAGTGCAGCTGCACCAGTTTCTCCCAAGATCGGGGCACAATTGTCACTTAGGAGCTGCCCAGCACAGGACACGGGCCACACTCCAGTAGTCAGTGTGGCATGACAACGAGGGCAGTCAGCAGCTGGGCCCCCTCTACCGCCTCACCTAATGTGGTGAGTGGCCCACAACGAGTAGGCTGCAGCCCCATTTTTCAGCTCGTCCTTTAGTCATCTACAGGCAAAATGACCCACAGTTGGTTCCTAGTTGGCAGGATGCATGAGGAACAAACAGCACCCCTCCAGGGATCAGGATGTTGCAGGATAAACAGGATTAAATAACCTTGCTGGCTGCGACCTCGGGAACTTACGTCCTGTCGACCATGATTCCAGGCCACACCACCTCACCACCTTTGTAACCCCATTTGGGGCATATACATTTTCCAGGTTCCCCCTTAGGTTAGCATCTGTGGCCAGGGTACTTCAACGATTGATGGACACCATCTTAGAGGGTGCTGTTGGCATGTAGGCCTTCCAAGATGATGTTCTCCTTTTTTCAAAGATGCTGGTTGAACACAACCATATTTTGTCTACAGTATTTGTGAGGTCTAAGGACCATGGTATCACACTCTGCACTGACAAGTGCAGATTGCATGCACAACAGTTTGATTATTTGGGGCATTCCAGTGGTACAGCTGGAATTTCTCCAATGCTTTCCCTCCTAAATGCTAGTGAGGAAACCCAGCCACCAGGGGACAAAGACACTGTCTGTTCCTTCTTGGGGTTTAAGTGAGGACTACTCACATTCTGTTGACAGATATGCATATATTGTTCAGCCTTTGTGAAATCTACTTAAAAAGGGTGTCAAGTGTATTATGTCAAATGAGGTTCAACAAGCTTTCCAAATGGTGAAAAAACTTGTGATCTGTGTCCCTGCATTATATCCATTTGTGGCTGGCAGAAGTTGTGTTATTGCAGTTGATGCCAGCCAAGGTGGCCGATGGGCTGTGTTTTTTTCCAATTCGTCCAGGACAAGGAGTACACCATAGCTTTTGACTCACACTCCCTCAGCAATGCTGAGTCACATTACAGTACAATTGAGCGGAATACGTAGGCATGTTCCTGGGCAACTGAGAGATTTAAATCTTTCATTTGTTGTACACATTTTGATATTTATATAGATCACAAACCATTGTTATATTTACTCAATGGAAATGGGTCTGAGAACTGGTCTGCATGACATGTCCGTTTGCTGTCCAAATTGCAATCAATCAATCAGGTAATTGTAAGCGTGCTACTCGCCTGTGAGGGTCTCAAGGAGCTGGGGGGGGGGGGGGGGCAGATCTGTTTAGCCGAAGAGCAATGTCTTGAGAGTCTTCCTGAAGGTGTTCAGGGAGGGGGTGCATCTGATGTCTGCTAGTAGCTCATTCCAGGTCTTGGCTGCAATGTGAGAAAAGGATCTTCCGCTTGCTCTGGCTCTGTAGATGCGCGGGGTTTCGGCCAGTGCGAGGTTGGAAGATCGGAGGTTTCTTTTGGGTATGTGGAAGTTGATTCTGTCGTTGAGGTATATGGGTCCATTGTTGTGTAGGCATTTGTAGGCGTGAGTGAGGATTTTGAAAGTGACTCTTTTCTCCACATGGAGCCAGTGGAGACTTCATAGGTGTTGGCTGATCTGTTTGTGTCGGGGGATGCGGAGGACGAGTCTGGTGGTGGTGTTCTGTATTGCCTGGACTTCGTGTAGTAGGGTCTTGTTGATGCCGGTGTAGAGTTCATTTCCATAGTCCAGTCTGCTGGTGATGAGTGCGTGGGTGACTGTCTTCCTTGACTCAGGGGGATCCACTTGAAGGTCTTTCGGAGGATGCGGAGGGTGTTGAAGCAGCTGGACGTGACGGCATTCATGGTGAGTGATGAGTCGAGTACGATGCCGAGGTTCTTGGCGTGATCAGAGGGGGTAGGTGGGCTTCCGAGGGCGGTCAGCCTCCAGGTGCTGTCCCATGCAGAAGGGGTGGTACCGAGGATGAGGACTTCTGTCTTCTTGGCATTGAGCTTCAGGCAGGTGTTGGTCATCCAGACTGCGACGTCTTGCATTCCTTTTTGGAAGTTGAGTTTGACAGTGGTGGGGTCTTTGCTGAGGGAGAGGATGAGCTGGGTGTTGTCGGCGTAGGATAAGATGTTGAGGTCATGGTGTCAGACGATGGCTGTGAGGGGGGCCATGTAGATGTTGAAGAGGGTGGGGCTCAGGGATGAACCCCGTGGGACTTCGCAGGTGATTTTCTTGGGGTCGGAGAGGAAGGGTGGGAGTCTGAACCTTTGGCTTCTTCCGGTGACGAATGATCGGATCCCAGTCCAGGGCTGTTCCTTGTATGCCTGCGTCATGTAGTCTGGCGACTAGTGTGCGGTGGGAGACGGTGTCCAAGGCCGCTGATAGGTTGAGTAGGATGACGGCTGTGGAGTGGCCTTGGTCCAGGAGGGTGCGGATGTTGTCTGTGGCGGCAAGTAGGGCGGTCTCTGTGCTGTGGTTGCTTTGGAATCCGGATTGGGACGGGTCGAGGACGGCGTTATCTTCAATAAATCGTGTCAGTTTCCTATTGACTGTTTTCTCTGCAACTTTGGCTGCGAAGGGGAGGAGCGAGATGGGCCGATAGTTCTTGAGGTCGGTGGGGTCAGCTGTGGGCTTCTTGAGCAGGGGTCTGACTTCTGTGCGCTTCCAGCCATCTGGGAAGGTGCCTGTTTTGAAGGTGGTGTTGATGGTGCATTGCAGTTTGGGTGCGATGGCGGCCGCGGCTCTGTGGTAGATGTGAGGGGGCAGGGGTCGATGGGGCCCCGAGTGGATGCTTTTCATGATCGAGGCGGTGTCTTCGGCCGCAATCAGTGTCCAGTTGGAAATGGTGGGCTGGCTGGTGTTTCTGGGGGGGGGGGCAGGTGGCCATCTGTGGCACCTGGTGGATGGTCGATGAAGTTGTTGTAGAGGTTTTTGATCTTGACGTGGAAATAGGTTCCAAGCTTGTCGCAGAGGTCTTGGGATGGGGTGATGTCTGTGGCTTTGCTGCGTGGGTTGGCAAATTCTTGAATGACACTGAAAAGTTCCTTGGAGTTGGTGGAGTTGGCTAGGATTTTGTTGTGGATGAATTTCCTCTTGGTGGCTCTGATCTGGTTGTGATAGTCTGTCATGGCGTCATTGTAGGAGGTATGGTTTTCGGTTGTCTTGGTGTTTTTCCAGTTCTTCTCCAGGCATCTGCAGGTGCGTCTGGCTTCTTGGAGAGTGAGGCTGAACCAGGTGGCTTTCCTAGGGCGTTGTCTCTCGGGGTTGCTCAGCGGGGCGAGTTCGTCTGTGCAGTTGGAGATCCAGGTGTGGAGTTCTCTGGCTGAGTCGTTTGCGTTGGGTGCCCAGGTGTGGTTGTCTCGGGTGAAGGTGAAGTTAAGTTGCTCATCGGTAACCTTGCTCCAGTGCCTTAGTGATGGGTGTGGGGCTGGTTTGGGTGCCTTGGGTTTGTTGATGGCGAAGTGTACGCAGTGGTGGCCGGTCCATGGCGGCTGCGTTGTGTGGCTAAATTGGATGCTGTTTCCTGTCGCGAAGATGGGGTCAAGGGTGTGTCCTGCTCTGTGGGTCGGTGTGTTGACGAGTTGTTTAAGTCCTATGCTGGCAAGGTTGTCACAAAGGATAGTGGAGTTGGGGTCGCTGGTGATGTCGAGGTGGAAGTTCAGGTCTCCAATGAGTAGGTAGTTTGTTGAGGCAATTGCGTGGGATGCGATGAAGTTGGTGATGGTGGTGGTGAAGGGTGTTTGGGGGCCGGGGGGTCTGTAGATGAGGGTTCCTTGGAGTTGGTTGCTGGGGTATGAGGCATACAAGTGTCTTAGGCACATTATTACAGCTCTGGAGTGGGAAAATACCAATCACACCCGCCTGAAATAAATAAAAGCATTCCCTAACATGTGCCTTCCTCTCACCAGAGCTCTTCAGAGAGGTATAGCTTTGCTCAGACACAAGGAAGCACCCAGTATAAGTCTAAAAAATACACTTTCAGGCATAGAGTGACAAATAAATTATTCAAAAAAGAAGCAGAGAACTCTGGGTAGTTCTCAAGTTTAGGTGGAAAGCAGCTCCAGTATAGAGCACTCTCGACACCAGTGACACTCTATATTTGCTCACCTCAAATGTCTGCTTTTCTATCAAAGTCTTTACAGTGCCATCCAAGCCGAGATAGAAAAGGAATAAGGTCCTTAAGCATAGGATTTGCACAGCGCTATCCATGGTGTTCTGTAAAATGGCCAAAGCCTTTTACCACTCCAGGCACAGTATTACAGTTCTGGAATGATAAAATACCATCCAAGCCAACTTGAAATGAATAAACGTAATCCCTGACACATGCCTCGTTCTCATCAGAGCTCTTCAAAGAGGTATAGCTAGGCTTTCCTGTTTTCAGTTTCTATTTTTGGTGAATTCTGGTGTTTTTTTTCCCAGTGTTTTCAAGTGATTTCAATAACTTAAAACGCAGTGGTTATCAGTGGTTACACATTTTCACGCCATTGAAAACAACAGAAACAGTGTTTTTCCGGTGTTTATGGAACGTTTGCTTTAATTATTGACCGCTTTCTGCACTGATAGTGCATGGAATAAAGACCTTGATCGTACAGTGTATATGAGGTCAAAATAAATGTTTGCAAATCAAACATATTGTAGTACACCATACAATACTTCTTCAGGGAGTCTTTGGTCTTTATTCTTTTTTGTAGTTTTTATAAGGGCATCCGTAAATCAGTTTAAAATCCCCTCTTTTTATCTAATATGCTTTTTAATTACAAATATGCTTTTAAATTTAGCATGTAGTCTAGAAAATGTGAAAATAATACATTCTGTAATTCATTTCGTACAACTTGCAATTAGGAAAAGAAAAGATTATTCATATCTGGATGCATTGACATATGAACATCTAGATGACTACGCTTAGTACTGATTTTAATTATGTACTCTTGTTAAGATGTGACACTCTGCACTTTAGGTATCACTATGCACCTTTATGCACCAGCACTTTACCTCCCAAGACTGGATGTAATGTCCCCTGATTAGCCTATAATGCTTTATTGCCTCTAGCCCTCTAAGCATGTTTAATGATTGCTCCATGGATTTTAAAAATCTTATAAATCTATTAAAAACGGAACCTCCTGAGGCTTGAGCCGGGAGTAGAGCGAAATTGTGTTTTTAAACCTAAAGTGACGGAATTGTTTTGCCTTTTAAAACTTGCACTCACCCGCCCTGAGCACCTCGCGCTTTCACGAGTCCTCTGACAGCTGAGTTAAAAGCAACCTCTGGCGAGGGTTTGTTTTGGTTTCCCTGCCGCCATTGCCCAGGACATAGGCCACGCCCACCTGGCCAGGCCACGCCCATATCTCATCCTCCCTGCCAGCTATAAATCATGTGTCCATACAGGAAGCGCAGCGGACGAGCGCAGCGGGCGCGACGATTGCGCGCCGAAGGCGCGCATAAGGCAAGCTCGTCGGCGCTCGTCCGCGCCGAGTCCGGGCCAGGGGCCACCTCCCCTACATCCTATGCCAAACATCCCATAGCCTACAGTGCGGAGGTCCTCCATGGCATGAGGTCCTCAGGTCCGGTCTGTGAGCTGCACTGCTATGAGGTAACGTCCCTTCCAACCATTTGTCCACACTGTAACTCCTCTTTTATCCGGTGGCAGACCAAATCATCAAAGCAGGAATACCGTATGTTTTCACTAAACTGCAGATCTCTGCCAAAACATAAGGTGGAAATTTCGCTTCTACTAGAAGATCGTTCGCCGGACGCAGTATTTCTATCTGAAACATGGCTGACACCCGACTCTGACCCGGCTGTTGTAACCTCCCTCCCCTCGGGCTTTCAAATCATCCGACAAGATCGTTCGGAGGGTAGAGGTGGAGGGTTAGCAATTATATTCAAAGAACAATATCACTGCAGACTCATCCCTGAAACTATCCCAGACTGTGAGAGCCTTGCTTTCTCGCTGGAGTTTTCCCCCAACCATTGCTTCTCGGGCACATTGATATACCGCCCACCTGGTCCCCCTAAACAATTTCACAGTCTCTTAGCAGTAATTATGGCGCCACACGTTAGCACTTCCGCCAACTATACTGTGCTAGGTGACCTCAATTTTCATTTTGAGTCACCGCTGGATTCTCTGGCTATCACGTTAACCGATGATCTGGCTGCGTGGCAACTTAGTCAACGAGTAAAAGCGTCGACCCATGTGAAGGGTCACCTGTTAGACCCAGTGTTCAGTAACTGCGAGGACCTTGTGGTTGGGTTTCCGCTCCCCCTCCCGTGGACTGACCACTTTTTGGTGCCCTTTACTTGGTCTACTCAGAAATCCACTCCGGTAAAACCATCGATAAGACTTGCCAGATCCTGGGCACGGATACCTACAGAGAAATGGAAAAACTTACTTTTGAAATAATTTCCCCCTAACAATGAGGATCCATGTTTGGCTAACCAGGCCTATGAAAACTGGATCTTGCACTCTCTCCAATCCATCCTCCCCCTCAAGAAATCAACGGTAAAACGCCTTCATAAAACAGCACCGTGGTTCTCGGAGGCACTTAGGAACAAAAAGCGCCAATGCCGGCAAATTGAAAGAAAATGGCGCTTAGACTATTCCATGGAGGAAAAGACTCGATATCGAGAGGAGATAAAAGCATATAAAAGGGAACTAAAAGCCGCCCAAGCAGTGTACTTCTCTGACAAGATCTTAGCTGCAAAATCCAAACCTAGAGAAATTTTTCAAACCTTGCAAAAACTTACAAAACTCCCGTCCCCAATTGTTCTGAAGGAAAAGTCTGTTTCCCAGTGCAATGACTTGGCTGAATTTTTTTCTGCAAAAGTAAATAAAATATATGCCTCCTTTCCCTGCACTCTCACTCCCACCCCTCCGTTAATTCAGGATAAAATCAAGACCTTAGACTCTGCTCCAGCCCCTCCACCTCTGCTCAGTCACTTTCCTTGCATGGATCTCGAAGTATTGGAATCCATGGCTCGGAAAGTAAAATCCGGATCTCCTTCTGATCCGGCACCCTCTGAAGTCATGATGCTGGTCTTTCAGACTGTTGTACCGATCATTAGGAACCTGTTAAATGCCTCCATTGCCTCGGGCATTGTCCCTTCTGCTTGGAAACGGGCGATGGTCCGAGCGCTGATAAAAAAGCCCAATCTGGAACCATCGGACTTTGGGAACTATCGTCCGATTTCCCTGCTCCCCTGGGGGAGTAAGATCGTGGAGAGGTATGTCAATCTCCAGCTGGTCAGCTTCCTTGAGGATAACCAGCTGCTAGACACCACCCAGACAGGGTTCAGGCCTAAGCATGGAACAGAATCCGCCCTCCTAATGGTTATCGAGGAGTCCAGGAAAATCCTTGATCAGGGAGGATCAGTGGCAGTGATCCTCCTTGATCTCAGTGCGGCATTCGACACGGTCAGTCATGCCATCTTACGGAACCGCCTTTCGGATGTCGGCATTGTGGACAAGGCGTGGCTCTGGTTAAAATCTTTTTTGAGCAACAGGTCATTCCAAGTGTTTGATGGACAGACAGTGTCTTCTAGCATTCCCCTAAAGTGCGGAGTCCCGCAGGGCTCCTCATTAAGCCCCGCACTTTTTAACGTCTATATGAGGCCACTGGCTGAGGTAGTTCGTCCGTATGGAGTCAAGATCATATCCTATGCGGATGATACCCAGCTGGTGGTCTCATTAGCGCATGAGGCTCTTCAATCACGATCAGGGGGACTTACCGAATGTCTGGAGGAGGTGAAGACCTGGATGACTCAGTCATCATTAAAACTTAATGGTGACAAAACGGAGCTTATGCTCCTGGGCCCTGCCGACCCTACATTTTTCAACTCACTGTGGCCCCCCTGTCTAGGTCTCCCCCCGGCCCTGACGGATAACATCAAAAGCCTAGGGGTATGGCTGGACAGGAGTCTCTCACTCAACACCCAGGCCACAAAGCTTTCAGCCACCTGCTTTGGAATACTCAGGACACTGAAGAAAGTTCTTCCTTTGCTCCCAATGGAGGCAAAGCAGATAGCCATACAGGGCTTGATACAATCACGGCTGGACTCCAACAAAGTCCTCTATCTGGGTGCACCAGAGTACACCTTAAAGAGACTACAGCTGGTACAAAATTGTGCCGCGCGCACTCTGCTGCAGATTCCTCGTAGATTGTCAGTAAAGGCGGCTCTGATCAATCTTCACTGGCTCCCAGTGAGTAAGAGAGTCTCTTTTAAAGCAATGTGTATTGCCCACCAGGCTTTCTGGGATTCGGGTCCTCCAATCACCCGTGATCTAGTAAGCCAGTATCACCCAGGTAGAAATCTGCGTTCTAGTCAGGCCTTCATGGCAGTAGTCCCCAGAGTCACAAGGTCTAGATCTGGTGGAAGGACGTATGCCTTCAACGCCGCCAAGATCTGGAACTCCCTCCCGTTTCATTTGAGATCCAATCCTGATCTCGTTTCCTTCCGTAAACAATTAAAAACACACCTATTCAATTCCGTTTAATTTAACTCAGTTTCTCTTCTTCTTTTTTGGTTCTCAACCTCTTTATCCTTCGCTGGTTCCTTTTTTAGCGCTTGGACGCCTCAGGGCAGCAATCGCGCTGTTATAAATTCACTTTCATTTCATTTCATAAATGTATTTTTAAATTATTTTCTCTGTATTTGTAAGAACTAGAAATGACAATGTAAATGTAGGAATGTTTTTTATAATAGTATGCTTTTATGGTGAGATTTGTTGCACCGAATAAAGCTGATTTTGATTTGATTTGATTTGATTTGAGTCTTTGATTATGTGTGCTCGTTATTTCCTTCCATGTAATCTTTTTTTCTGTGTAAATGCCCTCTCAACATTGGCACTTGAGATGGGCAATGCCAAAACAGCCAGTACACAATTTGCTAACTCTGGCCACTGACATAGCTCTCCATGCCAATACTGGTGCACTTGAAGATTGCGATTCTCTGGGTAGGTTCTGCAACATTTGCATTGAACTGGGTGCTTATGCCCTCAGAGTTACTGAAGCGGTCAGAAATAAAGCAGCACTTTTGAAACTGCGGAGCGGACTCCCCTTCATGGAAGGAATCTAGAACTTGTACGTAGTACCACAGTGAGCTTTCATTGACTTCAAACGCCATGGTTGGTGAAGGGACATTTCTATGCATCATTGCAAGCCATTTCTCATACATTGTAAAATAAAAGTTCCTGAATTGCTCTTCAACATTGCTTTGCTTACCAAGTGGCAAGCACTCCAACATAGAATATTTTGCAGTGCCAGTCACTAAAGGTGTTGTCCAGCCTACTCTCGAGGTGATGTTTCACATATACACCAATTATGCTGAACACCTGGCAAACAAGGGTGTTTTCAAACTCTAGTTTTTTTATTATGCCCTCTACAGCAGTTATGTTTTCCTGTAAAGATCTAAGAATGCAGTAGAGTGTATTTTTTTTCTCATCACTATCAATATGCGACCAAAGAGCCTCACACTCCTTGCCTTTGGCATCATTACTCAGCAAAAATTCTGTAAACGGTTGGCACATGGATAATATAGCAATCACAGCCTCTAGGACTGAGAACCACCAGCTAATTACACATTTGGGATGACTCTTCTTTGATGCCACGAAAGCACAAAATAAAAAATATTTGCGTTTTAGTTCCGACACATAACAAAACAGTGCACCAGAATGGACTAAAAAGTCAATAGCATTCTTCATCACTCTAAAGATTGTAAAGATGCTTTCAGCATGCCATCTAGCAAGTGACAAGAATCTCTTACAGGGAAGCACTTAAGCTCAGGTATGGATTTTGACATGTCATCACACAACCTTTTCATATACGTAGCTGAATCATTGCAAATATAAACAATATCACTCCAATCTTTTTTGAACTTGGAAAGAACCTTTTTGCAGCAACAGTGACACTGCGTTCCATGTTTTCCAAAAGTCTGGTGTCATGTTTTCACCACTATCCCAGATGCTTGGCGATAGCACTCTTTTCACATATACTTGTCACTATACCTTGCATTGAATGTTTAAAGCCTGAGGTGTTGGCAATTCACCTACTAGTAATACTGACTCACTAGAAATCGGGGGCTGATGCATCAAGGGTTCTTACCCATTCTTTGCGGGTAAATGTGATGCCACATATTAGGAAAAATTCTTTTGAAACCAGCCATTTTAGGTATCAGTGAAAAAATCAAATGCAGCCAAAACAAGGGACTGGCAGCCTTCCACTTTCACACAGCTTTCATGATGTACCTCAGTCCCAGGGCTTCCAGCAGTCTACCTTCATACAGAGGTCAATCAAGGGACTAGCAGCGTTCTACTTTCACACACCTCTCATGATGTACCTCAGTCACAGTGCTACGGCAGTCTACCTTCACATGGCTCTCATAATGTACCTCAGTCACAGGGCTACCAGCAGTCTACCTTCCCATAGCTCTCATGATGTACCTCAGTCACAGGGCAACCAGCAGTCTACCTTCCCATAGCTCTCATGATGTACCTCAGTCACAGGGCTGCCAGCAGTATAACATTGTTATAGTAATCAACCATGCAGATGCATCTGAATCCTTAACCTCAAGTCAAGTCAAGAAAGCTTTATTCGACGATTGTCATAAAAGCATATTCATATCATACATATTAGAAGATAAAAACATTTTAAGATATTTTAAAATGGTTTAAAACAATAAATAAAATAGAGATATTTACAAACTGATTCAGCAATTCATTGGAAGGAAAATTAATCAAGACAGCATTTTGCTCCTAATCACCCATGCCCTACCAAGAAACTTTGCAACAGATATATAAACAAATGAAGTTTCAGCAGATCGCAAAATGCGAACAGCCACCTTGGTATTCGTGGTACCCAAGGTCCGGCACATTGGTTTAAGCCAGGTCTGTCGAGGGATTATGTAGGAAGGGCATTGGAACAAAAAGTGATTAACAGATTCAACAGGTGCAGTGCAACCAGGACAATTAAGTACATTTTCTGTAGACCATCTAGATGTAAACTCTCTTACTGGGAGACTACCAACTCTGAGCTGAAAGTAAAGCTTCCTGTCCAAAGGACTGGTTATATCATCCCAGAAAGGTGCCAAGGAAATGGTATCCTTAAGGTCCAAGAAGATGCCAGATAGTGAAAGCGGAGCTGTTGTTCTGAAAACTCTGGATGCTACCATTTCCCAGTACAGAGACTTCAGGACTTGTTTGGTGGGGAAACAAGCATTTTGAGGATCCTCCCACAGGTTTTTTAGACCCAGGTCCCGAAGTGACTCATAGATCCTACGGAGCCACTTGACCTTTCGGCAAGTGTCCAATTTGATAATGTCCATGAGGCCAAGAGCAAAAAGCCTAAGTTCGGGGGTAACCCATAGCCGCCTCCAGTATAGAATAGGGCGGAATGAGGCAATTAATGCTATCGGTCTCATACCAAGGTCATAGAATAGAGGGCAAAGGGGAGTGCTCTGTGGTAGACTTATTAAATTTCGAAGGAATTTATTCTCATAGGAAGATAGCTTATGTAAATTTTCAAATCCCCACAATTCAACTCCATAAAGTGCTGCTCCAACCACTTTTGCATCATAGACCCGAAGAGCAGGATCAATCGGTTTGGTCAAAGATTTGGCGTGTTCTTTACTTAAAGCACCAGAGAGTTGGGAGTGCTTAAGAGAAGCCAAGTTAACCTGCTTTTTCCAGCTCAAGTCATGCTGAATACAAATGCCCAAATAAGTAAAATCTTGGACCTGGTCCAGTAGCAAACTATTCATAAATATCTTACATTTAAAAGATTTTGGTTGGTTAAAAGACATGAATTTGGATTTTAAAACATTAATTTCAAGCCCACGGGCTAGACAGAACGCCTCAAACAAACTTAAGGACCTCTGTAGGCCACTCGGGGTTTTAGAAATTATGAGGCAATCGTCGGCAAACATTAAAATAGGAATTTTCGCACCTGCCAGAGAAGGGGCATCCACTTTCGCATCTATTAATAATTTTGCTATGTCATTAATGTATAGAGAAAATAAGGTTGGCGCGAGGACGCAGCCCTGCCTGACCCCCTTTTGGATGGGGAACTGCCTGGTCACTTGTCCAACACCACCCCATCTAATCTGCGCAAAGTTGTCTAAATGGAGTCTAGCAATTAGAGAAACTAGAGCAGCTGGCATCCCCAGATTGTCTAAGACAGCCCATAGGGTTTGCCGAGGGACTAAGTCAAAGGCTGCCCTAAGATCTATAAAAGCTGCATATAGGCTGCCTCCCCCCAAGTAGACCACCTTCCAGTAAAGCATAGCAAAATGCAGCACCTGATCAATGGTGCTTATTCTTGCTCTGAAGCCAGCTTGTAGATGGGAAAGGATTGCATTATCTAGGGCCCAATCCAACACTTTGTTCAAGATCAACCTGCCTAAGATCTTTTGTGTGGTATCTATCAGGCTGATAGGACGGTAGTTAGCGGGGAGAGACTTGTCCCCCTTCTTGAACACAGGAATAATTTCTGCTCCCTTCCAGGATCTCGGGATAGGAGCGCCTCTAGCAATCAAATTGGCTAAAATTAGAATGTAGTTACCCCATGACTCACTATTACAGGAGAAAATATCAGCAGGGACTCCATCCATCCCAGGAGCCCTCCCAGGAACCAATGACTTAAGGGCAGTAACAACATCACCCAAGCTAAAGGCATCTTCATTGTAAAAAGTATATTGATAATTTTGAGATGGGCATGTGTTTTCATCAATTGCATATAAAGATTCAAAATGCTTGACCCAATCATCTTGTGTAACCCAGTTTTGTGGTTTATCAGGGTTACCGCCAGCCCCCCATTTAAAAACTGACCAGAATTGTCTCATGTCTTTATGGGCACCTGCTTCCCTAAGTTCCTGCCATCTTTGGAAGTCCCATGCTCTCTTAGCTTTAAAGATGGCTTGCTTATATGCATACCTAGCGGGACGAACTAAGGAGATGTCGCCAGATTTCAATGCGGTGCCCAGATTAGCACGAGCTTCTCTACAATCGGTAGAATACCAACGTAGTGAGAAGTCGATATTAGGTTTAGTTTTTTTTTTGGTGGGTCTAATAAAGATATCTTTGAGTTCTGAGAAGAAGGTTTCATGGATCGAAGTTCCCAGATTACAATGAGTTGCCGATGGGCACTGGTTAAGTACGGCCCCCATATCCTGAGTGGCAAGCACTAATCTATTAAAAATATGAGTTAAGCTTTCTTGGCTTTGAGCAACCTTTGCCCACTTTACGTGACGCATATCATTTGAAATAACCACGTCTTGAAGGACCTGGGGAGAAAGATTATTGTGGGCAGTTGGAGACACCCAAAGCGAGATAGTCAGAGAGAGAGGGTTATGATCACTCTCCAATCTGGCTATAACTTCCATGCCCTTCAGGGATTCCCATGAATCTAGAGATAGAAGGATGTAATCTATCCTGCTTGTGCGGGAACCACTCTTGAAGGTGATAGATCCAGATTTATCCTGTTCAGTCCTTCCATTTGTTGCACGAAGCCCCTTGCTTAAGCAAAGAGCGTTGATCTGGATTGCCAGTTCAGACCAACAAGTGACAGGTTCAAGATCTAAGCATGGGACGCCCCATAGGGCATCCTCAGCCGCCGAGATATTCCAATCAATACCAGAAAGGGGTTCAAAGGTTATATTAAAATCACCACCTACAATGACATGTGAGTGGTGAGAATAAAGAAGCAAGAGTTCCTCCAAACGTGCTATAATATCGGATTTCTTGCCCCCAGTGCTTCTAGCATAAACATTGTAGATATCCAGCGATTTGCCGTTTCTAAACTTGAGCTTAAGTAGTTGGATATCTGGGTGAGAAGTTGAAAGCTCCTTAACAATGATACCTAGGTCCTGTCTAATCCAGGTGGTGAGACCACCTGAAGGACGCCCCTTTTTGCCCTTTACGGCCAAGACGTTAAAATTCAGAAAACCCGCTACAAACTGAGCCTCCAGTAGCCAGGTCTCTTGGAATAAGCAAATGTCATAAGAGTTGATGAATCGTACCCAGTTAGGATCATTCAACTTAGATTTAAGTCCTGCGATATTCCAGGACAGAAGTGTGCCATACTCAGAGATGGTTGCACTATCTTCTTGAATAGATTCTAGGGTACCATTCAGTGGAGTGTTCTCTATTGGGTTTGCAAGAGAACAATGCATATCCAGACTACCCAATTTACCAATGACAGGGACATTGTTAATCTCTGGGATGCTGCTCAGTGAAGACATCCTTACATAGACTTTGGAAGCATGTTGGTTATCCCTACTAGCCTGAGTACCGGTGTTAAGGGTTTTGTTAGGCAAAAGAGGAGAGGCAAGGGAAACCACTAGCCTAGCTTCATTACAAAGTCAATCATTTAATTCTAGGCCGGACTCTCCCAGGGGCTGTGGCCAAACACCTCCTGAGCAAGAAGTTTGTATAGGGGAGGACTTGATTTGGATTGTAGAATGGTCAGGAGGGCAACTTCTGTATTCTAGATTGATGAGGTTATCTGCTAAGATGGGATCGAAAAAAGTGACCTCTATAAGGTCCATCCTGTTATCATTCTGAGAAATCCTTCTAGCTCCCTCTATATCAGCTCTGATTACAGAGCAACATCCCCTTACATGCCTGAGCCAGTGTATGACCTTGTTAACCAGAGATTCACTGCTTTCAAATTGGGACCCAGAGGACAGTTTTGGAACATTTACCATAAGGACCTTTCGTGGGTGAAAAGTGCGACTGTGTGGCCCATGTCTTTGAGTTTGATGGTAGGGATTACCTTTAAAAGTAGTTCCTGTTCTCTCATTAGTAAGAGAGGATCTTTCAGCGCGTGGTAATGCCTGAGGCATACCAGGAGAGACTCTGATGGGATGTCTAACAGAAGGTGGGGTGCAAGCAGCGGCAGAGTTAGCCTTTGATATAGCTAAAAGACGAGACTGGATATTCGCAGGGTGAGAAACATGGGGCAGTTTCTTAGCAATAACATTAGATGTTACTGACGGCCCATCGGTCACCTCTGTGGAGGCCTTAGCCAAACCCCTCTCCGAATTAACAGAGTTTAGCTTAGAATAAGTATCAGTAGCCAGCTTAGATTCCCCCAACTTCGTGACAGTGGTTGATAGTGTATCAATCTTGAGTTGCATAGTCTCAATCAGGGAGTGCAGGTTTTTCACTAGAACCAACAGAGATTTTATATCATGTTTGCAGGATTCAGTCCCCATGAATTCCTCGGGCAGGTTAATGATAGGACTATCTTGAGGTAAAAGAGGACCTGTATTTGCATCCAAGCTTGCTGGAGGGAGCAGGGCTGGACATCTAGCATCAATATCAACTTCACTCAGAATGGAAAACCTATTGCTACAAGCTATACCCGGGGGACAGTTGAAGTCAGAAGGGGATTTGTCAGAGTGAACTTGGCTCACTTCCGTTGATACTGTGGGGGTGATAGAGACCACAGCTTTGCCCCTTACTCCACTTGATTGATCTTCCCCACCCTTTTTCGAAAGGAACATGTCCGGGACTATAACAATGCTTTTAGTAGCCACATTTCTACCACCAGTAGCCTGCAAGGGGGTGGCGTTAAGTATTTCCCCACATTCATCAACAATAACCTCAATGCGATCCATGACACAGTTACTGGCTGCATGTTGGCGAGCTTTCTTTGCTCTAGTTTTCCTTGTCTTAGAGTTCACAGGCAGGGAACGTGAGGAGTCCGAATCTCCCTCGGGGGTTTTCCTTTTGCCCATGGCTGTTAAAAATGATGACCAATATACAGACCTTGATGAACCGGGAACACCTTGTTAAGGACCAGGCCAACCCGACCCAGTTCGACCCCGGACGGCCACAGACGGCCCGCCCTCTGCCCGGGCTCAGCCCGGCGCCGCCCGCGCGCGTCCCGCGACGCGGGGTGTGCTGACAATTTTTAAGCGCCTCCGGGCGCTAATCCGATGACGCTGGTTCCGACGTGGGCCCGGGGATCCTGGGTAATGTAGTCCTTACACGCCCTCCCTCCACGCTGCGGCCACGAAGGTTTCACACGCGGCGGCGGGAGGGGGGGGGAAGGACAGGGCAGTAGCAGGACACTCGAGGACAGTGGCGTCCAGACCCCAGGTACGAGCAGGGGCAACAGAGAGTCGTTTTTTGAAGGCACCTTAACCTCATAAGTGTTGGCGTCAGCCAATGGCCAACACCTGAAACTACCTCTCCAGTGCATCCGTCTGCCATTGGCTGATGCTGGAGATGCAATACAAGTTTCCTCTGGTGCTTGCACAAGAGGATTCCTTTTTTGTAAGGTGTGGGGCGAAGCAGAATCATTTCCGCTGCTGCTCCTCCTTCTGCCCATCTATGGTATGCTGACGTCACAGTTTTTTCATCGGACGCAGAGAAACAAGCAGGCAAGATCTCTCTCCCTCTCTGGCCTTGTTTCAGAGAGGCATAGTTGAAAAGGGAGTGTCTCCCTTAAATTATTTTTTCAGTGGCGGCTCGCCGAGGGAGTGCTGCGGGCCGGTGAGGCGGGGCTGGGCGGGGGATGGCCAGGATGGGGGTAGCAAACTCTGGCATACGGCAGAACGGAGTTAAGTAAATAAATAAAACAATTTACATTGCGCGCGCTGCATCGCCGTGTTGGCGTTTCACCGAAGCTCAACTTGCTGCCTGATATTTACAAACACATGTAAAGCCACCCAGCGTGGCTGTCCCTCTGCTTGTAAATATCGCCCCTTTTCATGAAACACTTTGCGTGTTAGGGGCGTGACATGGGCGTTGCTGTGGGTGTTCCCACACAACACACATGTCCAATGATGCATTTCCAGATTTACGAGCAATCGTAAATCTGGAAATGTGTAAGAATGCTATGCCACCCTAGGGGCGGCGTAGCGAGGTGCAAAGAGGAGAAATATTTTCATTTCTCCCCGTTTTTTTCCTCTTTAAATGCATGCTGCATTCTACAGCATGCATTGGATGAGGAAATCAACAGTGTGTGTGCCAGCACAGGAGGAAGCACAGAGAGGAGACATATTGTTGTAAATATGTCGCATCCCTGTGCTTTTAAACTAACTCAGAGCAGCAAAATGACTTGCGCCACCGCGCTGCGTTAGTTTCTTGTAAATTTTGCCCCTAAGTATTTTTCAAATTTATTTACTGTTGCACACATCGTACAGATGCACACACCCAAAAACTGATTTGCAACCATACTTCTGCCTTCTACATAGGATAGTATTTTAAAAGGAAGGTGCGGCATCTGTGCATCTTTGCTTGTGCATCTTTGCTTCTTCTGATGTCATGGTGTCATGGCTACTAGGGATTCCATGGTGGGTCCTGGTATCCCAGGTGATAGAATTGTGTTGATTCAAATGACTGGCTGCTGTTACCTGAACTGGCTGGGACCTGGATGGGTTTCTTCTTACTCTGAAATAAACCTGAATTTCTTCACATCAACCTGCCTCCTGCGTGATCCTTTCAGCTGTTTCAAGGATCTTTCACTAGGTTTTAGCCAGTCAGCAGGGATAATATCTTGGACTTAGACTGCAGCCCAGATCCTAACTCGAGGGATAGGAAAATGGATCAAAATCTGGAAGCGATTTTCAGTCTATAGAGTTCCATCCGATGACTCCTCTTCTAGTGATTTTGAGGAACATGGTGATGAAGGAAGTCATGATGTCACTTTGCAAGCACAGTCTGTGCAGCAGAGTGACTGTAGTAGGGTAGACCAACCCAGAGAGCAGGCATGTGCAGCAGAAAGCTGTGATGGAGTGCTCTCTTGGCAGCCCCCTATTTCTTTGCAGCCCCAAAGTTCCCCTTTCACTGGAAATGACTATGTAAATCTCTAGTGGATGTTGGCTTCCTTGAGGAACTTGTGTAGGAAAAGACGCATACAGAAAAACTTCTGAGGTACTATGGAGGCACTCTTGGCTCATTCTAAGGCACACCGGTGCACTCTCACTTCACTTGAGGAGTTGAATACATTTTTTGAACTTGGGCTCAAAATGGGGTTAGTGCACAAGCCAGGCTAGCAGTCCTACTGCAACATCCATCTTCACACTGTACATGAGCAAATCTTGTTTTTTGCTATTGCGGCATATGCTGCATTTCAGTTAAAATCTATTGCATTGCCCCGGACATCTGGACCATGACAGGTTGCTTAAAATTTAGCCTCTTGTGGAACATTTATCGCCAGGTTTCTAGAGATTTATATTACTGAAAAGAATAAACAGGAGTAAAGCTGCTCGGCAAGCTGTACAAAGCTGCCACTTTGGCATGTGGTACAGTTTGATATCGCCACAAAGGATTCCCACAGGAGCTTGTTTGCAAGAAACTCCAAAAATCTCAGAGCACTGTGTTGCATTCCAGCAAACTGCTCGCAGTCAAATCCTTTGAGAGGAGTGATGTGTGAGTGCTCACTAGAATCAGTGATCAGAATTCTTTCTCTGTCAAGGTTTGGGGGCAGTTGGCCATAGTTCAAAAGTCCACCTGTATACTTGATTACAGCAAACACATGGTAGCATGGATAAGAATTGACAGGTACTCCAGCGATACAACCTGCGTCGTAAAACTCTCACTTGGTATAAAAAGCTGTTTACCAACCTGATCCAGATGACAACATATGTGTATGTTGTTTATCATTAGAACACCACGGGAAGACCAATGTCTTTCCTTGACATTCAGTTTACCATAATTGGAAGCATTATTACTACAGAAGCAGCAGCCTCTACTTCATTTGCCGTGGTGGATGTGGCATAGCTGCAGGATTGACATTTTGCCGACCGTGTTTCTGCAACAGCTAGAAAGACCAAACTGCATCGGCATTGCAGAATCAGCTCTAAGCAAGGAAAGAGACATGAAAGTCATTGTTACTGTCACCAGTGCCCATCTCAGCCAGCCCTGTTTTCCTACTTGCTTTATGTTGTCCCATACAAAAGTAAAATATTGGGAAATTGACTGAGGTGGAGCTGCCGTACCATATACTTTTCAATGGCTGTGCATGGACACATACCTTCCATGGGCCACTGCTTCAGGAGGCAAGCAGCCATACAAATTGTTTTCCGCTACTTGAGGAAATCATTGACTTACTTATGGTCTGCTGGACACCTTTATCTGCTGTCAGAACGTGGTCGGTGTATTGTTCACCATATGACAAGTGCATTACAGTCACTAAACTGCACATTCCGGTAGACGGAACATAATCCATGTTGTCATAGATTACCCTGTGTTGCAAAAATATAATGTCTTGTGTAGTTTTAAACTGCTCTTTAGGGATCTAAGTAGTCTTCCGCAACGTTTGCCTTAGTTTCAAAGGTAGATATGCTCACTCAGTTCGAGGAATATGGGCCTAGAATGGCAGTCTGTGACACCCCAAACTTGCATCCACAAACTGGAAGGAGGTACATTTAGCACAGCAAGTGCTCTAAAGGACATGAAAGCCAGGTTTTCTTCAACTTTAAGTAGCTAGCAATGTAAGACTTTATAATCCCTGCCTCCTGACATACCGCTATAAAAAATGTTGTTGTCCATAGATTTTCATTTTTGAGTTGTGTTTTTGGATCAGTAGAGAAGTAATTTAGCTTGGGTAGACATTGCTGATTAGGGCCAAATATTTCTGGGCAACATTTTCAAATTTGGTGGATGTGCTGCAGTGATGATGTAATATTTGTAATATTTCAGGAACCATGACACCTATATACTTCATTTTGGTGTCAAAACATAGGTTTTGTGGGTCAAGTAGAGACAGAAAATAAATCCTCGGAGGAACTCTTCCACCATTTTCCAATATAGTGGCTATAATTGAGGAAGAAGAGACGTATAGAAATGAAACAAATAACGGTTTTTAATCCTTTTATGTATACACCAAACAATGTTCATGATCTGAATATGAAGACAAAATAATGTGTTTTAGGCACATTTTGTATAGCTCACTTTATTTATTTGTTTCAGCATTCGCTTGTGGTACGCTTGCAGAATGTTGAACATTTAAGAAGAGCATATTGACAGGGACATCTTGTAGCACAGGTTTTACAATTACATGCTTGTGTAAGTTCTGTGGGTAGAGGCTTTAGAAAGTTCGTAGGTTTTAGCACCCCATCAATATCTTCTCAATCAAATTCACATAGATCTTTCTCTACATATGCATGACCCAAAACATTTACACATCCTCTGATCAACTAGAATGCTCTTTTAATGTGTCCATGCACAGAATATGATGTCAGTGGAAGATCACTTAGCGGGACTGATTTCTTGACCTCACTGTAACAAAGATCGTCAAATGTGTGACAGTGAGAACTTGTTTTCCACACAAGCACAAGGTATTTTTCTACGTCTTTAAAGTCACATTCTTCTTCTGTATCAGCAAATCATTTTAAAAACTTCACCGGTTCAGCAGTTAAAGCTCCAAGCTTTGTTTCAATTTTGCTCATAGTGTCATGACCTGTAAGAATATGTGCCTTGATAAGAACTTAAAAACACCTTGAGCCTCATTTATGAGAAGTGTTGCATCGCTGTGTGAAAGCAGCGATGCAACATTTCTCAGTGCGCCCTCCTTGCGACATGCTGGATGCGTCATATTTACTGTATGTTGCATAATGTCGCAAAGAATGACAGATACGTCAGTATTACTAACGTATCTGTCGGCGCAAAAGTGGTGCATTGCTGGAGTTGTGTCTGAAGCGTGACGCAACTCCAGCAATGTTTCTTTCACATGAGGTAAGCCCCATGCGAAAGGGCCTGCATCACCATTATGCCTGCCATGAGGCAGGTGTAAGATATTGACGCATTTGTGTCCTAGAAGTGGAGCACTGAAATCTCAAAGGTTTCACTTCACCACTCCTACGATCCTTTCTTGCGGGGGAATGCCCACCCTGCATACATTATATCTGATGCAGGTATAATGTAGCACAGGGGTTTATGAAGTGACACATTTGCCTAGATGCGTCAATTCATAAATTTTGCATGACATGGTGGAATATATTCCCCGCCGCTGCGTCACAAAAAGTGACGCAACGGCGCCGCAAAAGTGAAGCAGGGGCTCATAAATAAGCCCCCTTGTTTCCGGTTCCGGAAGGACCTGACTTGGCAATTCGGGCTGGAGTATTCCCATGAGGCGCAGGGTCAAGACTGATTTGCATAAAGATGGGTCCAAACTGAGGTGGCATGGTGAGCAAAAGAACAATGGATTTAACCCAGATCTCTTGACTGGGGGTGAATGTTTGATTTGCTCTGCATTCCGTCCATCATATGTGAGTCTTTAGCTTTCTCGTCCTAAGTGTGCTGGGTATGCCCAGATGTGGGTCCCGGGCTCACTGTGCCACTGGATTTAAGTTAGCCTGGCTGAAGAGTGGTGATGCCCCAAAACCAGTCCTGGGATGCTTGTTTCCTGTGCTGGGAGGACCTGGCTTGGCAGTTTGGGCTGGACTGGTCCCATGAGGCACAGGATCAAGACTGATTTGCATATGGCTGGGTCCAAACTAGGGTTGCATGGTGAGCAAAAGAACGATAGATTTAACTGGAATCTCTTGACTGTACCGCAGGAGCAAAGAGTCCATGAGTCATTGTGTTGTGGCACAAGTATGAATGAATAATATTGGACAAAGGGATACATACACTAGTATAATTAAGTCTCAATTACAGATAGTATGAGTTGAAAAAATTAAAAAGGGTCACAATATTGAACATGCATATCAGCCTTGAAGTTGACTCAGGTGGGTAATAAGTGGCCCAAAAAAAAGTCTAGCTGCAAGGGTTATGTCGTACAAACCAAAGACCAATAAAGACACTATAAACAGCATCACAAAATCGCACACATAAATATTGTGAGAACCGACACTTAAATGGGTAATCAAAAATTCCTTAGTGTATGTGCCATATCAGATTGGCGAAAATAATGAAGGGAAGACACGATTACTTGTGCGCTGAATGGTAGTGGTGTGAGAGAGAGTGAGAGAAAGAGAGTGACAGCAATAAAGACAGAAGAAGAACCCGAGAGAGGGGGGAGAGGCAGAGGATAAGAAAAAGGTTGGGGGCCACACAGCGTGAGAGCAAAGGAAAGTGAGAGTAAAAAAAGTGGATCCAGAAAAAGAGACAGGGAGAGTGACAGAGGGAGACAGACAAAGAGATAAGAAAGTGGAAGACAGGTTGAAGGAGGGAGAAAGTGACTGTATGCATCTGATATTTTATGCTGACTTGGCTCGTATTTTGGGTATTATAGAGCCCAGTCGGACCCTGGCTCGACTCTAATAATGACCTAAACTCCTAATCTGACCCGTGCCCAGATTAAACCTACCAATCCAACCCCGCAGCTCTATGGACCAGGCCATCCACCCTCATGAAATGCGCCGTCAGACATGAACTGAATGAAGCCCCTCGGAATGTTGTGTACAGCCAAAAGAGGCAATGTATTCATTCATTAACTGAAGAGGAAAAACAAAAGTGATATAATAAAGTTTCAGGCAGCAGGACACCAGGCAAAATCTTAAGGCACTGAACAGAAAGAAGCAGCAGAAGCCTTTCCTGAGAACTGTTTATAAGAGGAAAGAACAGGGCCCAGTGGGCAAAAAGAAAATGCAAATAAAAAATAAACAACACATGGTCAGACAACCAAAGAAGGGCATATACAACCATAAATGAGAAACCTTAAAGAGCTGTATTCCTCACATAGTCTGGTGTAGTAATAAAGGGTGTGGATGAGTGGGTTGGTAGTTGTGCCATTTGTGACACCGACTTATAAGACAAGATATACAGGGGATGTCCCTCTAAATGCATCACAGCCCACCCCCTACACTACTTACGGTTAGACACAGGTGTGATATTTATAAAATATCCCTCCTTTCTGACAAAGCCTCACACTGTGCTGTTGTTAGGTAGGTTGTTATGGGGAGATAACTGTATTGCTCTGATGTGACGATGCATGTATTTTGTACAAGAATCCGAAGACAGGTTGATGTGAACTTCCTGCATGAAGGATGCCCTTTTCTTCTCTCCCCCTATTTTGTGGAATAAGCTAAATTTGCAGTACATACAAATTTGTGGAGTTTCACTACAAATTTGGCGAAGAGGATGGAGACTTACCGACACATTCCTGGACACAGTTACAACTTCTCTACAGTCTACTGCATCAGTGACCTTTTTCAGCTATCATCCATGAGGAGGAGGGAGAGCAGGCCGATTGTGGACGACTGACGTGGAGTCGGCATCCATGTTGTGTGGTGTGCCTGTTCCAGCCTTGTCCCTGTTTGTGAGGTCACTGGACTCGATTGGGACATGAAGAGGGAGGGTGAAAGCATTGGCACGTGACCTCGCTGCACGTGAAGGCTTTGGCATGAGAGCGCGCTGCTAACTTTAACGGATATAGCATGAACAACAGTGTCTCAACCGGTAATCATTAGCAAAGACAATTACAAGAAGTGTATTAATAACTTGAGGAAGGGAAAAAAAGGGAGAGGAGACCAAAAGCAGATTTGTAGAATACTTGTTGTTATTTGTAAGTAGTTATATCAGCACTACAGTACAGTTCAACTTAAAGTAACCATAACAACTAGGTGTGCACTGAACGTGCTAGTGTGAGTGAACGGCGCAGTGACACAAAAAGGTGAAAAAACAGCGTGAATGGCAGTAAAAACAAGTAGTACTAGGGTAATGATACTAGACAGATCAACATAAGTCAAGTATTATGATTTAGGCAGAGTTGATTGACCCCTTAGAAACCGAGATTTAGACTGAGTAGTCGACGGCGTTTCAACCTGTTCGATATCAAGTCATCTTCAGGACGATGGTTACTAAATCATAGATAGTGCTGTATAAAAAGGAGAGGGATAATGTGAGAATGAGAGTTGGGAGGCCCTGGATACAAGAGTTAGTGGGAAAAGAATATAGAGAAGTCAGGTATGGGAAATAAAGCTACCTGAGAGGAAAATCCAGATTGCATGGTTGAAGGATGTGGGCCTCTGGCCAGAGGGTAACTGAAGAGAAAGAAAGGAGTAAATCATATTGGGTCCTGCGTAGTAGTGCTAGGCTGGAAATGTGAGGCGACAGGGGTAAGGGCAATAAGTACCTTAATACACATGGGTGGGGGACAAGTTACCATTGCTGAAGTTCTCAGAACTACTGGCAATTACTAAGGGTGTCACATTGTTTTCCATGACAGACTTAGCCTCAGCCTATCATCAGGTTACTTTACATGAAGAAAGTAGAGACTTGACAGCATTTATTACACACATGGGTTGTTTTCGTTTTGTTAGGATGCTGTTTGGACTAGCTTCAGCTGCGGCGGTCTTCCAACAATTGATGCATAAACTGTTAAAAGATTTTGCTTTTGTAATATACTTCCAAGATGACATTCTGGTCATGGAGAATAGTAAAGAGGAGAACGATCAGAATTTGTATAAGGTGTTGGAGAAACTCAGGAAGTATGGGCTAACAGCTAAACTAGACAAAGTAAATTTTTCAGACAGTTACGTACCTGGGTCATAAGATCAGTGACAAAGGTATTTTTCCCAAGAGGAAGATTGTAGAAGCTATCAGAGATGTACCTGACCGAACATGTAAGGATGAGCTGAGATCTTTCATAGGTCTTGCTGAACTCTATGCAAAATTTGTAAATGAAATTGCAGAAAAAACATACAATATACATCAGTTATTGAAGGCCAGGCAGTGTTTTGTGTGGAATGATGCGTTGAAAACAGAATTTGACAGGATAAAGAATGACATTTGGGAAGCCATACCTTAGCAGGGTTTAACCACAAGGATTGCACCATCTTGATAATGGTCGCTAGTGGAAGATGTTTAGGTGTAGTTTTGACACACATTTCTAGTGCTGGAGAGTAAGGCACTGTTTGTTTTGCATCTCGTGCACTTACTTCACCAGAGAAGAGGCATTCTGTGATAGAAAAGGAAATGCGGGCATGAGTGTGGGCAATGACTAAGTTTAGGCAATTTTTGTGGGGCATGGAATTCACCCTGCAAACAGATCACAAGCTGTTACTTAAGGTTCTAACCATAGAGGGATTAGCTAATGCTATGTCCTGCACAGCCAGGATGTCCTTGTAGTTGTTGGGCTATGCATATAAGGTATAATATTTGCCAAGAAGGAGGAACAAAGTGGCAGCCTATTTTAGCAGGTCACCTGTTCACCGTGTGATGGGGAAAAAGTAAGTGATTGGGAGGATTAGAATGTTGCCAGTGTGGATTGCAAACTGGTAGCATTCTTGAGGACGAATGGAAAACGGAGTATGAGGATGACAAGGCTTAAATACAATTTTTGAATACGTTTTACATGGTTGACTGGAGAAAAGTAAAATTTCTGAGGAATCTAGGACATTTGAGGAATTTAAGCATGTATTGTGCAATTCAGAGTCTGGGTTCCTGTTCGGGGGTAGTAAAGTGGCTCCTCCACAGAATCTCAATCAAAGAGTCCTGGAATTGATGCATATGAAGGGCATTTGGGAATTGTGAAATCTAAAAAGAAAGTTAATACTTCCTACTGGTGGCCAGGAATTTATCCAAATATAGAGAAATGTATCAGGAATTGCGAACATTGTGCAAATGCAGACAAGACCCAGAATGTTTTGAGGCCGCCATTGGGCCTTAATGAGATTGTAGCACATCTGTGGGAAGTGCTGACTATTGATATTTTGGGGCCTGTTCTGGATAAGCTTTGTACTCCCTAATACGTTATTGCGCTTCCGGATACTTATTCTAAGTAGCCTGAGTTGAAAGTATGTGCCATGTGGATGCAGCATGTGCAGTTGGATTTTTGGAGGGAATTTTCCTTAGGGAGGGGATTCCCAGCTCACTCTTGGGTGATAATGGCCCACAATTTGTGGCTGAAAGATGTACCAGTTTCCTGGCTAGGTATGGAATCAAAGAGAAAAAAACTCCAGTGTACCACCAAGCCAGCAATGGTACTGTTGAAAGGTTCAACAGAGTTATTATGGGCTGTATTCAAGTGCCAATCAACAAGGGAAAACATTGGGAATTGGAACTGGACAAATTGGTGTGGGCATACAGTATAGTTCCCACAGTTACTGGGTATAGTCCATTTAGGATTTTGAGGGGACGGGTTCCATTTACCAAAGACAATGTGGTGTGGATGTCTAATGTTGGCCAGAGTAAGTGGTCACCTAAAGTGGTTAAAAAATTTTTTAGAAAACGATCGCCAGACGTACAAAAAATGTTAGGACAAAAAAAAAAACAACGTGATGGATGCCACTCTTAGAGAGGGTGACTGGGTGTAGACCGAATTGAATAAGATTGTGAAAAAGGGTAGACGTTAGTCTTATAAACTATTACAATTGTGGGAGGAGTTTGTGGTGTTCAGCCAGGCTCAGCAATTGCAAAGTTTGGCATTTTGGCAAGCTCCCTAAGTGTAATAAGATTTTATCTTGTAATGTTGGGTAGGAGTAAGTTCTTCTGGATTGTATTTATGGGATGAGGAAGAAAATGAGGTGCCCAGCAATGATGAAGCTAGTGTTCAGCATAGGGAGAACACAGTTGCTTTTCCAGCACAGTCTCAAACACCTAGACATTTGCCTTCCACAGAAGATGTAAGTATGCAATCTAACAATGGGAACGACCAAGAGCGTTCCCCTGGTGCTCCCACCGTGAAGGTAAAGGTCACAAGTTGCAGAAGAACCATCTCAAGGCCTACTAAATTGAAAGGCTCTGTGGTTGGTTGAAATCTTTACCTCAAGTTCCAGTACAGCTAACCTTTATTCGTGCCCTGCGCAATGTTGGCTAATTGAATATAAGGACTTTATTCTATACTATTTGTATCATCTGTACCACGCGGTGGAAGTTAGTGTTATTTGCTATGTAAGATTTTATTTAGTCTGATCAATATAATACATATTTGTTTATGTTATTGCTGAAAGGGGAAGAGATGTGGTCTTGGTAGGTAGGTTGTTATGGGGAGAGAATTGTATTGTTCTAATGTGATGACGTGATTCTGTACAAGGTTTGGAAGACAGGGACTGGCAGTGGATGCGAACTTCCTGTGTGAAGGACACGCTTTACTGCTTTCCCCCTATTTTGAAGAATAAACTACATTTGGAATCCATTCTAATTTGTGGAGTTTCTACACACCCACCCTCCCACATGCACCGGTGTTGTGGAAATAGACAGACTGAATGATTGATTAACAACATTTATACAGCGCACACTTCCCTCAGGGGAGTCTTGGCGCAGCTCCCACCCACCCCTCATGTGTGCTTCAGGCAACCTCCCACCCCCACCTCTCTATCCCGCCATCCTCTCGAGCACCGGCAGCAGTCACCTGCAGCAAGAGGCAGGTGAGGTGTGGGGCAGAGGTTAATCCTCTTTCGACTCCATTAACCCGCGCCCCCACCACCCGCCCCTCACATGTATCCTAGACCCGTGTGGTCTGCTATTAGGACTGTGATTCTGGGGCGGGGCCCGGAGACTCTCGGAGGTTCCCACACTGTCGCCCATTCATCCCATTCAGAGGGTACAATAGAAGCGTGTCATACCAGAGGCCTCCGGCTCCAGGGAATCCAACCCGCCCCAGCCGCCATCTGGGGAGCGGCCTGGGGCAGCGGTGAGGCCTCAATGCGCCGGTCCGGTCAGGACCTGAGAACTGGGCCAGGTTATTACTACCGGAGGGGCTGGCACTGGGACTATATCATGTCAGACTAGGGTATAAACAACCACGGATACACCAAGAGGTCTCAATATATTAAAAACGGAAATTGAAAAAAACGCAATTCCATGGTTCATTCTTCAGATACTTTTACAAAGCGGGTGCGATTGTGAATGTCCTATTAAGACCAAATTAGAAATAGAGACTTTACACAACAAGATGTTTACACATTCGGATCACACCTGGGGTGCAGTGAGTCTTTATAGCAAAAGAAACAGGGCACGTGGAGATGGGAACCCAGGCTGAAGAGCAGCAACTTATTCAATACAGTATTTTACAAACATTGTAAGAGGTGTCTGCCATGAACTGGACAAGGAGCTGCTGCATTACTTCGAAAAAAAAACACCACATCAATGCAGAGCTTTACCTATGTGCCTGAATCTAGTGCTGCGGCCAGTGTGGGCGCTTTCAGCACTGGACAGCTCCACGCAGGTGCTGGTGCAGAGCGGGTGTTACACGCGTCACTGAAAGGCGCATTGCTTATTTTACCTCACGCTCATGTTCGCTGCACGTTGAACTTTCCCGCCAGGCTGGGGACGAAATTCAAGTTATGAAAGCAGCATTTCCTATGACTTTTACTAATAATTGATGGTAAATATTTTACAAAACAAAAAAGCATTCCCTATGCGTGCTCTTCATAGTGGCCATCGACAGGTTTGAATAGAACCGTACTTTCACAAAATATACAAAAAATGATGGGCTTTAATGAGTTCTCTCAGGGGCCCGCTCATTCGTGCTTTTTCAGTGCTGAGGCCACACCCGCCCGTATTTAATGTTATTGACACTGCTTAGCTCCTGGCAGATGTCGGGGCTCATATCACTTTAGTGGGCAGCTCTTTCCCACACTCTGATCCTTTGTATCCGGCCCCAGATGTCCCCCACCCCTCCCACCCTGTAATGAGCCACACTTCCATTGTCCCTGCTGCTCTCTGATTGGCTGCTGAGTGTGGGAACCTCTCTCCAGCCCCAGACCCACACATTACCCTGCAGGCGAAGGGGGATAAATAGGGCAGGAGGGAGCGAGCTCTTCAGATACCGATCACTGAGGGTTCACTGCAGAGACCCCGCTCTTCACCCCACACCGGGCAAGATGGCGCCTTTCAGCACAGAGAGGAAATATGAAGAGGAGCGCGAGGAGAGACACATTAGAAAGGTAAGAGTCTGGACATTAATATTTAAGCTATATGTATTCACATATGTTTTTATAGACATAATACGAGATTTAAAGCGACTAAATGCACTTCATATAGTGCACCAAAAAGCGATGTGGCTATTCATCTTTTAACATCACCTTAGTTTTACATTAACATTAGTTAGTTGAAGTTTTTTTATGATAAACTTAAAAATATATTATGAGCTGCATTTGCCTTTAGCACGTTTCCAAGTTTGTTCCAATACAATAACGAATCCATATTTTGTCTCTGCAGCTGAGGAAGCCAGCGGTGGAGAAGCTGAGGAGAGATCGCATCAACAGCAGCATCGAACAGCTGAGGATGTTACTGCAGAGAGAGTTTGAGGAACATGAACTTCCGCCCAAAGCAGAGAAAGCGGATATCCTGGAAATGGCCGTGACGTACCTGGCCCAGCGCGTGCAGACACCGGCACCAGGTGAGAGCTCGTGACATGAGTTTGCTTTTTATGTGGTAAAGTGTGAAGTCTGGTTACGGGTACATGTGGTAAAAGTGGTGTAGGGCAAGAGTGGAGTGGGTTATGTTTTCTCTAGTTATTGATTGGTTGAACCAGCAGGCTGCAGTCATGTGTGTGTGTGGGGGGGGGGGGGGGGGGGCTGAGGTTAGCTCTTCAGAGTGTAGAGGCGTAACTGGAGTTAGTCGCACACTGCTTGTTATACAAGGAGTGCCTCAATGAGGACACACACACAGCACTTCAGTCAACCGATCATGTCACGCGCACTGCTAAGATTATTCTGCGTTGTCACTTCCTGGTGTGAGACTGTACAAACATTAACCCCTCGTCTCTCTCTGCAGCCGCGGCCTCCAGTGAAGGTTACTCCAGGTGCCTCCAGGACTCTCTGCACTTCCTCTCCCTCCACGGAGCCCCCACAGAGACCCGGATGAAGCTGCTGCGGGCCCTCCATAGACCTGCGGCTGCAGCAGAGGCGGTGTGTCCTTCTCGGCCTCCGTCCTGTCCCAGCAGCACTAAAGAGCCCGCCCAGGACAGCCCCAGAGCCCCGTGGAGACCCTGGTAACGCGGGGACTGCGGCCTGGACTCTTCTTCGGACTTCTTTCGAGGCCTCGGTCCCCTCTGAGGGAGAATATTCATTCTCGTGTTTGGAGCGGGCCCTGCTGTGTGGGGGGAGTTTACTGCACTTCAAGGAGCCGAGTGACGAGACGAGTGACTGTATATCCTCATAGGATGGACAGTTTTAAGATTACCTCATTATAGGATGGGCAGCACGAGTATATTCGATCAAAGAGACGGGGAAGTCTGCGAATCCTCCTTATTGGATGGGCGGTCTGGATGTTGTATCTCCACAATGTATGGATATTTACATCCTCATGTGATGGACAGTGTATATCCTCATAGGCTGGGCAGTGTGTGAATATTATATCTACATAAGAAGGGGAGTGTGAATGGTATAACCATGTAGCATGGCCTTTGTGCGGATATTATATTCCAGAACCATGGGCAGCGTTAGATTATTGTACCCTGATATGTATATATAATGGACAGTGTGTGACTATCATATCCTCATATCATGGACAGTGTGAGCATATGGACAGTGTGCAAATCTTATATCCTTGTAGGATGGTCAGTGTGTCATATTATATATACGTGATGAGCAGTGTGAGACTGTTATATCCCCGCACAGCCAGCCGTGTATGATTATTATATCATGAAAGGTCGTACAGATGTGAATATTGTACCTCTGTAGCATAGACGCTGCCTGCAGAGTGAATCTATACATCTGCAACAGTCACACACACGGCTGGGCTCAGAGTCCTGGTGAGCCTTCAGTATGTGTTTAACATACACTTTGTTAACATTTACATATTTCATGATTATGAATTACTGAGTCCGTTGATTGATGTTGGGCTTATAATGTCAATTTTGATATACATGTATTGTCAATTGACAATGTATCGAGAGAATAGTTTCCCTTCTATGAAGGCCGAGTCGGTTTCTGTACTTTTAGAAACATGCATTGCACCTGTAAAATGTATGTTACAGTGTGTTCATTCAACAAGTATTCTAAAATTCTAACACTGGGTACATTTTAAATATTAGTGCTGATATATCTGTATTTTCGATTGAAAATGTATGAGTAAAATCGCTGCCTTCTATGAAGGCAAAGTGTAGTTCTGTACTTTTGGAGATGTGCGACCACTCTCTGAATGGTGTATGTGACAATGTGCACATGTATTCTGTATTCTCCTCAGTACAGCATTTATTGTTAATGAATGAACATGAGGAGCGATTATCACTAGTGCTGAGTCTTCATTTTGGAAGTCTTGGCACTATACGTGTAAGTTACACAAAGCTGTGTTCTCTTTTATAAAGATGTTCAGTGTAGTGAACTCCCTGCCATGGATTTGTAACTCAGTGACTGAGTATGTACTACTTTCGAGTCTTCTACAATATTTGTAGGGCTGTGATTATCAGTGGAAATTCATTCGTTTACAGGATGAAACTCAGTACTTCGTCCTCTGATGAAGACATTCACTGTGTCAGATTTAAGAATGTCTTGTGTTTATCCTCTTGTCTCAACTGTGACATGTCTGTGACATTGTGTATGTCATGTGATTTTTTCCTGTTCCTGCTTTATGGAGGGACTTGTTGCAATCTGTGGAAATGTGACCTGTTCAATGACAGAGCTCAATAAAGAGACTTTCAGTATTAACAGCTTTGGCAATGTTTTGATTTCGATGGCTGAGTTTTATGTTCAATTGGCCCACTGAGTGTCATACATTGGTAAGAGTAATAACGAGTGGTGTGAAGCACCGTATCAAACAAGTTATTATTCTGATGTGTGAGAGAGCTCCGAGCACAATCAGGGACATCTTAAGGAATTTGGGGGCCCAGGGCCGAAGGTATTTTGTGGGCCCCTGTTTGGAACAGCTTTGAATTTATTATCAAATTTCAGCTCTTTCATCCAAATCCTAAGTGTGTTTACAACTAATATTCAGAAATAGTCGTGTGTGTTTTCAATGCTGTAGCACAGCATTTCTCATATGTCAGGTCCTGTTTTGACTTAAAAGAAACTTTTTTTATGCACGCTCGATGAAACATAAACACAAAGGGGCAGATTTACAAGCCCATTGCGCCGCTATTGCATCACTTTTTTTGACGCAATGGTGGTGCATACAATGCTCCCTATTTACAACGTGACACATCTAGGGAGATGTGTCACATTGTAAAGCCCTGCGTCACATTATACCTGCGTCAGGTATAATGTATGCAGTGGGGCGTTCCCACGCAGGAAAGCCTCATAAAAGTGACGCAGTGAAATCTACAAGATTTCACTGCATCACTTTTAGGACTGCACTGCGGCAAAACCTTACGCCTGCTTGAAGCAAGCGTAAGGAGTGACGCAGTGTTGTGGGAATAGGCCACAAAATGCATTGCTGGAGTTGCGTCGTGCTTGCGACACGACTCCAGCAATGCATGACTTTTGCCCCAACAGATGTGTCAGAAGTTCTGACGCATCTGTCAATCCTTCCGCCATGGTGCGCTGTATTGTAAATACGGCGCATCCATGGTGGCGCAAGCATTTTTTAGGGTGGCGCAAGGAAAGTGATGCATCTCTATAGATGCATCACTTTCTGGTAAATCTGCCCCAAAATGTCTCTGCAAAATGTCTATAATAGATTCTCACACATCACCCACATTAGAAATAAATTGAAGGTAAACAGCGTTTAGTTCGCATGCTAAACAACGCATGACATAACAATGCAGTCATTACAACGACCGCGTTGTTATTTCGCATACCATTACAACGCAAGTCGGAACAACGACTTGCGTTAGGGGGCAGAAGGTGTTGGATTTAAAATCCAACACCTTCCCTAGTGTCCGCAAAGACTGGAGTTGGAATAGTAAATTATACTATTCCAACATCCAGCACCCCTAAAAGCAAGTCGTTGTCCCGACTTGCTTTGTAAGGGTATGCAAAATAACAACGCGGTCGTTGTAACAACCGCGTTGTTATGGTATGCATTGTAAACGCATGCAAAAAAAATAATATATTCTAAATTGAAGGAAAATGTTATTTGAAATAATCTGTTTAATGATTATTCAAGGCCATCAGGTCAAAACTCTGCAGAACAGAGCTGTCTCTATCAGGGCCCCCCTGAAAGGCCGGGGCCCTGGGCCAGAGTCCACTTTGCCCATGCCTTAAAACATCTCTGAGCACAATGTGTGAGATTTTGCTTCACCACTCAGGGACCCTTTTGTCAGAGTTAAGGTGATTGTTGTCTCGTGTAAGATTGTGAGTGTGCTCCACACACAGCTGGGAGATCTGACACATTCCTGCAGGACACACTTATGCACAAGGGAATTCTGACGTCACAGAGAGGAGGGCAGGGCACTGATCACACTGAGGGCTGGTGGAAGTGTGGGTGGCACAGTGTGCATGGGCATGCTTCAGGCTCGAGGTGTTGCATGCAGCACTTTTTATTTCCATGGTCTAAGCTTGTACAAAGGGACTTTCACCCATGGACTCTCTTATTATTCTAACGGGACTGCACTTAAGAGCTAACGGGGGCGGGGCACAGACTGACTCCCCTCCACAAGTCAACCTGTGGTATAATTTGTGCTGCATTGGCTTCTAGTATCAAAACAAAGTCAACACTCTTCCAGCCACATGCCTTACAAAGTTGCCTGTAGGCAAGCTTTTTTAGTAAGTGCTATTTAAACATTGCAATACAATACAATGCAATACAATATATCAGACTTGGGGCTCCAGTCATATGTGAAAGAGTTTGCTTTACACTCTGGGACATGGCATCGAAGTGCACCTACTGATCTCAGATGTCAAGGGTTGAGAGTGTGTCCCTCCACCCCCACAAAGCACACACACACCAACACACACACTACACCCAGCCGTCCCCTGGGAGATCTGACATCTCTTGAAGTGTCCAAGAAGCTTGGATGTCACAAACCAGTAAGTTCTGACACCAGAGAAGAAGGAGGCGCTTTGATGATGCCAGAGCTTCTAGCTGTGTGGCTGCCAACTTTTGAGTTTGGCTAACTTCAGCCGGGACTTCTCCTTGTCTCTCGGGCCACAGCAGGGGCAAGCCCACGAGGCTTGGCACCAGGCCTGGTTCTAGTGGGTCGGCCGGATAGGCCAGGCCCACCCAAACATGAGCCTTGAGCGGGCATTCGGCCCGTACCTGAGGCCCAGTGCCCGAGACTTGATGTGAGCCGTTTTTTCCCCCCCATCGTTGGTCGGGCTGGCTCTTCTGATCCGAATTCAAGAGGCCGGTGCAGCCTCTGTGCAGCCCAGCACAGATTATCGTGGCCCATTGTCACATATAGAATGACAATGGGCCAAACCCAGCAGTCACAGTATGTGGTGGGAGCTTCCGCCCTGGCCTTGGGGTATGACAGTGAGGCCTCACCACGAGAGATGCTGCTACTGCGGGCCAGAGTTTTCACTCCCCTTGGAACATGAAGTGATGTGGGCAATAAACAAGGTTCTGCTCCCTCCCTCCTCGCAGTGGACGGCTGGCCCAACTCCAATTCATGCTGGCCAGGCAAGGCATCTTCACTGCTCTACCAATACCAACTGTGTGACCGTTGTTCTGCCACTGGCCTTCTTGCCTTCTCTGAACAGTTAGCTTGCTGCCCCATCCACCTCCTCCCTATCCTCTGTTGTCTGAATCCATGGACTAGCCTCCTCCCTCCTGCCATGCATGGTCTGATATGCTGCCACTGCCCTCCATTTAGCATGATGTACCAGTCCACTCCTCCTGCCCTCCATTGCCCAATTCTATGCCCCATCATTGACCTCCTGCTGAGCCTCTGTGCTTAGCTTGCTGCCCCTATTCTCCTTCCCCCTGCCCTCCGATGTCTTTGTTCATGCCCCTGCTCCATCCTTTTTGCCCACCATGTTCCATGGACATGCCACTCCTATCTACTCTGAGTGTTCTGTTGAGCTGCCACTCCCCTCCCACCTGCCTAGCATTGTCAGATGACTGTAACCTGTCCCTGCCACCTCCACCCTGCCTGTCCACATTCCATGCCCCTATCCCCTTCCTCCTGTCCTCCATGGTCCATTTAACTGCCACACCCTTCTGCCCTCCCTGGTCTGTTGTGCTGCAACTGCTCATCCTGCCTGCCCCATGTGGTCTGTTGTGAGGCCCCTTCCCCTGAACTCTCTTGTCTGTGCCCAGGCCCTGACCTTCCCTTCTATCCTCCATGGTCCTTTGTGCATGCCCCTGAACCCTCCTTCTTTCCCATCATAGCCATTGTGCTTCCACTAACCCTCCTGCTTGCCATGCATGGTCTTCTGTGCTGCCACGGCACCTCCCACCTTCCCTGTGTGGTCAGCTAGCTGCCCCTGACCCCCTCCCACCTTCCCCCCATTGTCTGTGTGTATGCCACCATAGTCTCACTGTTGCTCTCCATGGTGTGTCTTGCTTCTAGTGCCCATCCTGCCTGACCTCCATGGTCATCTTGCTGCTCCTGCCCTGCCCCCTTGCCCCCAGCCCTCTGTTTCCATGTGCAGACCCCTATTCCCTCCCTCCTGGCTTGTCTGTTACATTGTAATGTCCCTGATCGGTCCCTCCTGCCCATTATGGTCTGTTATGCTGCAGCTTTCTCTCCTGTCTGTCCATTATGGTCAGCTAGCTACCATTGCCTCTTTCCCCTCTGTTCTCTGTTGTCCATGTGCATGGGCCTGTCCCCTCCCTATTGCTTTCTATGGATTGTTGTCCTGCACTCCCGTCCCGCATGCCCTGTGTTGTGTATTGTGCTGCTGCAAACCCTGATGCCTGCCCTGTAGGGTCAGTTTGGTGCACCTCTCCATGTCCCTCCTTTCCTCTGTTATCCGAGTCCATGTCCCTACCCCAATTCCTCCTGCCTTCCATGATCCAATGTACCATACTTGTGAACATTTTGAACTTGGTAAGAGGGAGATTTTGAAAAAAAACTGGGGTATTGATTTTCCCCTTTGAGTTACATTGAAAAAGAGGAGATTGTAGACAGGAGACAGATCAAATAAAGCCCATTTGAGTTTAAAAACATTGGGTGTTTCCTGGCTGAATCGGGTCTGTTGGCATGTATGGTTGTGCTACCACAATGGTCTATTATATTGCCACAGCCTCTCTTGCCAGTCCTGTACTGTTGGTTTGTTGCCCCTGCCCCCCTTTCCACTGCCCTCCATAGTCTGTTGTGCTGCCACTGCCCTTCCTGCCTGCCCAGTGTGGTCAAATTGTTGCCTCTGCACCCTCCTACCTGCCTTCAATTTTCAGAGTCCGTGACCCTGGCCTCTGCCTCTCAACCGTATCCTAATGAACAACTAGATTGCTAACATTCTATATTTATTACAAAAGTGTGGAACGCCTGACGTCATCTTGATGTAACCAAAACTGTAATACCTAGAGCATTTCCTTTAGAAATTACATATATGAGAGGATCTTATTTGCATCAAAATTATGGTTAGTGCTCTAAAAAACTAAAATGAGGACATATTTTCTGAGTTTTCAAATAGCGACGAAGCGCTTTTAAATTATTTGTTAACTTTATTTTTTTTATCCACTTGGCCACTTGATTAAATGTTGCACTTAGGGGAGAGGATGTGGTGTTACTTCCAGAGCTGCAGACTTTGCAACTGGGTAACCAGGTTGGAGTTTCTGCTTCAGCTCAACATTCTGTGATTCTGGTCAAATCACTTAATCTCCCCATGTCTACAACCAAAATGAATTTGTTCTTGTGTGATGTAACCAATGCTCACGTAAAGCACTCCAATACCTGACAAGTCTGCACTATATAAAACTGCAAAAACACAAAAACTAAAAAGTGTTTTGCACACTTCTGTCATTGGGCTATATGTGGGCCACATCTTGGTGATATTTGTGCTGCATTTGGGCTCTTTTGTGTCTGGTGGCCATCTGGGGAGATTTATTTGTTGTGAAGTTTCCTAATTTCCTCATTTACTGCAGTCTCCTCAGTAGGAAATACTTTCAGTTTTTTACTTTGGTTCCATCAAGAAGGTATTCAGATATGTCACACATTTGCCATAAATTCTGAATGTTAGCACTCTAGTTGCTCATTAGATCACTGTAGTAAAGCTACTGCTCGCCAGGGAAGTCTGCTGCTGGTATTCAAAGTGCATGTTTCAGTCTGCATGTCAGAATATTTTAATGAAATAGAAGAGGATTTGAGAAGTCAAAATGTGCCCTAATTTTTCTTTCTGCAGCACTAATCATAATTTCTATGGCAAAATGAACCCCCTCATTTTGTTCCTTAGCAAATTAAATGTTTTAAGTGTTACCACTTTATTCCAATCAACATGGCTTCAGGTGTGCCATACTTTTGTCATAAGTAAGACTCTTAGCGCTCTAGTTGTTCTTTAGAACACTCTGGGACATTATGTCATTGGGCTACACTTGGGCTACATCTGGGTGATATTTGTGCTACATTTGGGCTCTTTTGTCTTTGGTGGCCATCTTGGGAAACTAATTTGTTATGAAGTTTCCTAATTTCCTCATTTACTACAGTCTCCTCAGTAGGAAATACTTTCAGTTTTTTACTTTGATTCCATCAAGAAGGCATTCAGATGTGTCACACATTTGTCATAAATTCTGAATGTTTGCACTCTAGTTGCCAATTAGATCACTGTAGTAAAGCTACTGCTCACCAGGGCAGTCTGCTGCGGGTATTGAAAGTGCATGTTTCAGTCTGCATGTCAGAATTGTTTAATGAAATAGAAGAGGATTTGATAAGTCACTCAAAATGTGCCCTAATTTTTCTTTCTGCAGCACTAATCACACATTCTATGGCAAAATGAACCCCCTCATTTTGTTCCTTTTTAAATTAAATGTTTTAAGAGTTACCACTTTATTCCAATCAAGATGGCTTCAGGTGTGCAATATGTTTGTCATAAGTAGGACTGTTAGCGCTCTAGTTTTTCTTTAGAACACTCTGGGAAGCTGCAGTAGAACACAAAGGAATCAACTGACAGTCTCCGCCCTTGTTGGATGTACATGTTTTACCGAGAATGTCAGACTTCATTCTCACATGACTGCGAAAGATAATGTGAATTTACAGAAAATATGCTCTCAGTTTAGCTTATAGATCACCTTTCAAACCTCTGTGGGAAAAGCATGAGAACATAGTTTTCTCTCAAACATGATTCATGATATCCCAGCAGAAGGGGTTTTCACATGGTAAAATCACCTTAGAACACACCACAATTCCTAAAATGAGTATGGTACCATCAACAAATGATTTATAATGTAACTAAAGTCTTAAAACCTTCTGTTAACTGCAATGCTTTTTAATGAGGTGTTATCATGTATATTGGTCCCAAGATGGCTGCCAACACTTCTTGGATGAAGTGCTGACAGCCAATCAGATCTCACGATGAGATGTGTTTTTAGGCTCCGCCCAGATATATATGTGATTTTACTTTTGATTTTCTCAGGAACTACTGAACGGATTTACACCATTTAACCAAAAGGCACGACTCTGAACCAAGGGCTACCTTTTTGCCAAATTTGGTGTAATTCCGTTCAGCAGTTCGGGCTCTAGCTGCGACTAAAGTTTCCTATGGAAAATTGCATGGGCAAAATACGTTTTGGGACCCCCTTTTTCTCGGCCCCCGCCTGATGAATCACCCAAAGACTTTCAGGATAGGAGCGGACCGGAGCTGGTCAAAAGTTTTGAAAAATTTCGCGAAGATTCGTCAACCAGCGCCAAAGTTATTGGGAATAGAATGTTGCGGATTTCCTATGGAAAATGGGTCCTAACTATAACTACCTACTGGCGACCGCCAGTAGGTAATATATATATCTATATATATACATATATAGATAGATATATATATATGTATATACATATATATATATTTTTATATATATATATATATATATATATATTCACTGAAAAAACCATAGGTTTCACACATGTTATAGTTAGCTGGACATTTCATTTGTGAAAAACCAATGAAATTCCCCCGTTATAGTTAGTGCAGGCAACTATAACTCACGCGACCACAATCCTCTGCTGATGACGTCAGATATTACATCACTGTATTTAGACACCTATTTACCCATGTCTTCTTCCATTAATCTTTAGCTATACATATATTACAAATATTTATTTTTCAGAAAGACACATATGTAATCAGTGATGTAATATCTGACGTCATCAGCAGAGGATTGCGGTCGCGTGAGTTATAGTTGCCTGCACTAACTATAACGGGGGAATTTAATTGGTTTTTCACGAATGAAATGTCCAGCTAACTATAACATGTGTGAAACCTAGGGTTTTTTCAGTGAATTTGCAAGGTTTTTTAAATGCTAATTCCTAACTATAACGTGTGTGTAACCTATGGTTTTTTCAGTGAATTTGTACGGTTTTTTAAATGTAAGTTTTTTTTTTATGCATTTTTTGCCGTGCGCATACGGTAAGCTGACGCTACGCGCTCCGTACGTCATAAGTACGGTGCGCTTACGTGATACGTACGTGATGTACGTACGCATGCGTACTTTTTCGGCAACGCGTACGCGCATTCGCGTTGCGCGGAACCAACGTCGCGGTTACGCGGGTGCGTGTAATGCGCATGCGTGAGTGCGTCATACGTACGCGCCCCGTAAGCGCTCCATAAGCGTTACGTTTGCGCATGCGTACTTGTTTACGAGCGCGTACCGTAAGCTTACGGAGCGCGCACGGTAGGTCATGTGACCCACAAAGAACACTTTTCATTGGTTTAAACTACTTTCAGTTCCAGAAACTTCCAACACCACACCCATTCCCCTCATTACTGCTTGAGATCCCCTAGGAGAAGGAGCTGGATTGACATTGAGATACAATGGCAGAACAGCAGACCTCTTCTGAGAGTGAGGCTAGCAGCACCACCATCATCCAGAGAAGGAGGAAACAAAAGAATTCTTTTGTATGGGAGTATTTTACTTTTCCAGAGGGGGAGAAAAAGGTCAATGCTCCATTGGTCACTTGCACACTTTGTGACCGTGTTTTATCTAGAGGAAATCCAAGGAAGAAGTATTCCTTTGGAAATCACTCTATGATGAGACACCTTAGGGATAAACATCCCAGGACCTTTGCTCGACATACTGGAGAAAACTCTTCAGTAAGTCACCAGAGCCCAACCTCAGAAGCTCAGCCGAGTACATCATCGGCAGCTCAGCTGAGCCCTTCCTCTGAGGTGGGAGCATCACCTTCTTCTGCTCCTGTGGACATTAACCCTCGATTTCGGAGGGTTTCAATGAGGTGTACAACATGTTGTGGTCTTATTGTTTTTGGGGAGACCAGTGTTTCCCTTATTAACAATAAGATAGACCAGCATGTTTGTAGATGCTCATAATATTCCCATTCTTTCTTTCCTCTATCCCTGTATTAACCCAACGGCTCTTTTAAGAGCCAACCTTACCTCACAATTTTTTTTATTTTTTTTTAAGCTTTCTTTTGAATTTTTTTTTTTTGCCTTGCGCGCACGGTACGCGTAATCGTTAAGCGAAGTTCGCGGAATTTTCCGTTTGCGCCGTGCGCGTACGCTACGCTCACCCCGCGATTTTTCGAAAAAAAATTACAATACATTTTTGCCCTTGGGGTCCTTCTGGGACCCCCTGACCAAGGCTAGGGGGTCAGGAACTGTCCAGCCTGCCCCCTTTTCACGTTATCCACCTTTGTTTTTCACCCCCCTCACAGTGCGAGAGACAAAATGGCGGCCGACACTTCCTGGTTTCGACCGATTCGAATGTTTACTAAGATCTAACAACCAATCAGAATCGCGCTCGTGCACGGCGGCGTGCGCGTACGGTAAGCTTACGGTACGCGCTCGGAGCGCGCCTATAGATATATATATTGATTTACATGCTATTTTCTCAGGAAATACTAAACAGATTTACACAAGACCTTCAAAAGGCACATCCCTGACCTGAGGGCTACCTCTCTGCCAAATTTCAAGTAATTCTGTTCAGCCGTTCGGGCTGTAGCTCGGACTAAAGGTCCTATGGAAAAATGCATGGGGAAAACGCGTTTTGGGACCCCCCCTTTTTCTCAGCCCCCGCTTGACGAATCCCCCCGAGACTTTCGGGGAAGGTGCGGAGCAGAGCGCCCCACCTATTTTGAGAATTTCGCGAGGATTCGTCAATCGGCGCCAAAGTTATTCCAAATAGAATGTTGCGGATTTCCTATGGAAACACGGTCCTAACTATAACTATCCACTGGCGACCGCCAGTAGATAATATATATATTACCTACTGGCGGTCGCCAGTAGGTAGTTATAGTTAGGACCCCTTTTCCATAGGAAATCCGCAACATTCTATTTTGAATAACTTTGGCGCCGGTCGATGAATCCTCGCGAATTTCTCAAAATAGGTGGGGCGCTATGCTCCGCTCCTACCCTGAAAGTCTCGGGGGGATCCGTCAAGCGGGGGCTGAGATAAAAGGGGGGTCCCAAAACGCGTTTTTCCCATGCATTTTTCCATAGGACCTTTAGAACGAGCTACAGCCCGAACGGCTGAACAGAATTACTCGAAATTTGGCAGAGAGGTAGTCCCTAGGTCAAGGAAGTGCCTTTTGTAGGTTTGGTGTAAATCTGTTCAGTAGATTCTGAGAAAATAGCCTTTAAATCAATATATATATCTGAGCCCGCTTACGGTACGCTTACCGTACGCTTACCGTAAGCGTACGGTGGCGTGCGCGAGCGCGATTCTGATTGGCTCTTAGATCTTAGTAAACATTCGAATCGGCCGAAACCAGGAAGCGGCGGCCGCCATTTTGTGTATTTCACTCTGAAAAAAAAGAGTGAAAACAAGAAAAGGGGGCAATGAGGAGAGTTACAGACCCCCTAACATTTGTAAGGGGGTCAAAGAAGGACAGAAAAGTACAAAAAAAACATTTATTGATTTTTAAAAAAAATCACGGGGTACGCGTACGGTAAGCTTACGGTAAGCGTACGGTAAAAAAAAAATACAAAAATGAAATGAAATGCAGATTTAAGTGTTTAGATATTAGGGGGCTCTAAAAAGAGCCGTTGTGTTTATGAAGTGATTTTTAAGTGGTACCTACAAGTAAGTACCGATGCAGAGTCTAAGGTTCAAGAGGAAGACTCTGTTCCCTTCATCAGTGAAGTGCACACCATCTCCTCTATAAATGTCTTGCATGTCGTAACGCAAGTTGTTGTGGTAAATGGCACCCATACCATAGTCACGGAGGAAAGCAGAAACAGATTTGTTGACGTGCTTTCTTGCTTTGTCAATCTGTGGACAGAAATGATTGGACCAGTTCCATTTTTGCCTTTGGCATATGTTGGAAAACACAAAGGCAGTTTTAGGGAAAAGTGAAAACAGTTGTGCAAAGGTGTCCTTCATAAGCATTTCCAGACCTACCCCAGTCAAAGTGCCTAGGTCATTGCCACCACAGTGCACTATTATGAGGTCAGGGTGTTGGATTTGTATGAAGGATTTCACCAATGGCATCAATTGGTGCCACTTTAACCCTCTCTGACCAATCCATTTAATGTCTACATTTGGCAAAGCAAGGTCTCTCACCATATCTGTTTTCTCTGCAAACTTATCACTCCAGAAGACATAGCTGTGCCCTACAATCCACACTGTGAACATCTTCAAAGGAGAACTGGATGCACTCAGGAGGTGTCTTTCAGTAGAATGGCAATATGAAAAGAAAGACAGTTTGGAAATGGAGGCATACATATTTTTTTTTTAAAAAAAAGAACTGATTGGCTGTTTCATACCATTCTAGAATAAAAACTAGGCTGTATGTGTAAATTAATAGAAGCATGTTTTGTATTGGTACAGAAAAATGTGTTACCAAAGAACAGTACTATGGATTTGCTGTTAGGTTTGAAAAGTCAAGCACTCTTGCTCTGTGGAATTGAAACATTGTTTGGCGAACTTCTGACCTAACTCTGCACAGCAGTGTTCCATGAGCTGTTGCTATGGTAGCAGGCAGAAGTCAAGTTGGGGGAAGGGTACTAGGCAGAAGTCAAGTTGGGGGAAGGGTACTTTTGGAAAAGGGTTGGTTTTCAACCAATAGAAATGTGTGATTACATTTGAAAAAAAGGGGGAAGCACTGAGATTTGAAACTTACATGTATATGTGTGGAAAAATAGAGGGAAAGTTTGCCATTATCTGGTTCTGCTGAGAGGAGAGAGGTGAACACAACAGAGATCCTGGCTCTGATAATCTGCTGTTTGAGTGTCACATTTCTTTCCCAACTAACTAATTTTAAAGGTGAGTTTACAGTTTGAGAGGGGATGTATGTGGTAACTTAAGAAATGAATAATAGAAATGGAAATTGTTTTTGTTGTAGTTGCGTTTATCATTTTCTGTTTTGGGAGAAATTTAAATGTGAGGAACATGTAAAATAATATGGAGTATGTTTTCACAATAAATTAAGGTGTACTGGAAAAAAAAAGAATAGTTTAAGGGTTTGAGGTTGGACTCAATAATGCAAATACATTCAGCATCACTAAGGCTGGTTGCCCTTGCTGGAGTGTAGGCAGTAACCGAGAATACACATGGTGGTGGTCTGAAAAAGCAGTTTGGACATGTGCATTTAAATAAATCAAAAAAAGTGGTTTCATAATGTGTCAGTCTGTAAAAGTGATTTTCTCTTGCCCCGAAAAAAAAAGAGCAGTAAGTGTGCTTTCAAATTGGCAAATAAATTTCGTTTTGGGACTAATGTGAAAACATAACTCTGTGTGCAGAGAGGAATTATAGGCAGAGATTTATTGCGTATTGCTCTGGTGATTTCACAGTTGCATTAGATGGAAAGGGGGAGCGAATTTTTGGGGGAAGAAGCAGACTCTTAGCACACACCCATGTGCTTGCCATGTATAATCATGCACAGTATTTACAAGCGAGTGGGGTTTTCAGGTTTCAGTCTGTAATGCAAATACATTCAGCATCACTAAGGCTGGTTGCCCTTGCTGGAATGTAGGCAGCCACCCAGGTTACACATGGAGGTGGTCTGAAAAAGCAGTTTGGACATGTGCATTTAAAAAAATCAAAAAAGTGGATTCATAATGTGTCAGTCTGTAAAAGTGATTTTCACTTGCCCCGAAAAAAAAAGAGCAGTAAGTGTGCTTTCAAATTGGCAAAGAAATTTCGTTTTGGGACTAATGTGAAAACATGACTCTGTGTGCAGAGAGGAATTATAGGCAGAGATTTATTGCGTATTGCTCTGGTGATTTCACAGTTGCATTAGATGGAAAGGGGGAGCGAATTTTTGGGGGAAGAAGCAGACTCTTAGCACACACCCATGTGCTTGCCATGTATAATCATGCACAGTATTTACAAGCGAGTGGGGTTTTCAGGTTTCAGTCTGTAATGCAAATACATTCAGCATCACTAAGGCTGGTTGCCCTTGCTGGAGTGTAGGCAGTCACCGAGAATACACATGGTGGTGGTCTGAAAAAGCAGTTTGGACATGTGCATTTAAATAAATCAAAAAAAAGTGGTTTCATAATGTGTCAGTCTGTAAAAGTGATTTTCACTTGCCCCGAAAAAAAAAGAGCAGTAAGTATGCTTTCAAATTGGCAAAGAAATTTCGTTTTGGGACTAATGTGAAAACATGACTCTGTGTGCAGAGAGGAATTATAGGCAGAGATGTATTGCGTATTGCTCTGGTGATTTCACAGTTGCATTAGATGGAAAGGGGGAGCGAATTTTTAGGGGAAGAAGCAGACTCTTAGCACACACCCATGTGCTTGCCATGTATAATCATGCACAGTATTTACAAGCAAGTGGGGTTTTCAGGTTTCAGTCTGTAATGCAAATACATTCAGCATCACTAAGCCTGGTTGCCCTTGCTAGAGTGTAGGCAGCCACCCAGGTTACACATGGAGGTGGTCTGAAAAAGAAGTTTGGACATGTGCATTTAAGAAAATCAAAAAAAGTGGTTTCATAATGTGTCAGTCTGTAAAAGTGATTTTCACTTGCCCCGAAAAAAAAAGAGCAGTAAGTGTGCTTTCAAATTGGCAAAGAAATTTCGTTTTGGGACTAATGTGAAAACATGACTCTGTGTGCAGAGAGGAATTATAGGCAGAGATTTATTGCGTATTGCTCTGGTGATTTCACAGTTGCATTAGATGGAAAGGGGGAGCGAATTTTTGGGGGAAGAAGCAGACTCTTAGCACACACCCATGTGCTTGCCATGTATAATCATGCACAGTATTTACAAGCGAGTGGGGTTTTCAGGTTTCAGTCTGTAATGCAAATACATTCAGCATCACTAAGGCTGGTTGCCCTTGCTGGAATGTAGGCAGCAACCAGGTTACACATGGAGGTGGTCTGAAAAAGCAGTTTGGACATGTGCATTTAAAAAAATCAAAAAAGTGGATTCATAATGTGTCAGTCTGTAAAAGTGATTTTCACTTGCCCCGAAAAAAAAAGAGCAGTAAGTGTGCTTTCAAATTGGCAAAGAAATTTCGTTTTGGGACTAATGTGAAAACATGACTCTGTGTGCAGAGAGGAATTATAGGCAGAGATTTATTGCGTATTGCTCTGGTGATTTCACAGTTGCATTAGATGGAAAGGGGGAGCGAATTTTTGGGGGAAGAAGCAGACTCTTAGCACACACCCATGTGCTTGCCATGTATAATCATGCACAGTATTTACAAGCGAGTGGGGTTTTCAGGTTTCAGTCTGTAATGCAAATACATTCAGCATCACTAAGGCTGGTTGCCCTTGCTGGAGTGTAGGCAGTCACCGAGAATACACATGGTGGTGGTCTGAAAAAGCAGTTTGGACATGTGCATTTAAATAAATAAAAAAAAAGTGGTTTCATAATGTGTCAGTCTGTAAAAGTGATTTTCACTTGCCCCGAAAAAAAAAGAGCAGTAAGTGTGCTTTCAAATTGGCAAAGAAATTTCGTTTTGGGACTAATGTTAAAACATGACTCTGTGTGCAGAGAGGAATTATAGGCAGAGATTTATTGCGTATTGCTCTGGTGATTTCACAGTTGCATTAGATGGAAAGGGGGAGCGAATTTTTGGGGGAAGAAGCAGACTCTTAGCACACACCCATGTGCTTGCCATGTATAATCATGCACAGTATTTACAAGCAAGTGGGGTTTTCAGGTTTCAGTCTGTAATGCAAATACATTCAGCATCACTAAGGCTGGTTGCCCTTGCTAGAGTGTAGGCAGCCACCCAGGTTACACATGGAGGTGGTCTGAAAAAGAAGTTTGGACATGTGCATTTAAGAAAATCAAAAAAAGTGGTTTCATAATGTGTCAGTCTGTAAAAGTGATTTTCACTTGCCCCGAAAAAAAAAGAGCAGTAAGTGTGCTTTCAAATTGGCAAAGAAATTTCGTTTTGGGACTAATGTGAAAACATGACTCTGTGTGCAGAGAGGAATTATAGGCAGAGATTTATTGCGTATTGCTCTGGTGATTTCACAGTTGCATTAGATGGAAAGGGGGAGCGAATTTTTGGGAGAAGAAGCAGACTCTTAGCACACACCCATGTGCTTGCCATGTATAATCATGCACAGTATTTACAAGCGAGTGGGGTTTTCAGGTTTCAGTCTGTAAAATATTTTTTGGAAAAAAATGTAAATATGTGTACTGTATTATAAATTGTTTTTAAAATATTAATACTTTTTTCTTTTTTTTCAGATTGATATAGAAAATTTTCGAAAACTAGAACCATTTTTAAAACTATTTTTTTTAAAAACAAATGAATAAATATTTTTTTGAGTGAGTATGGTAAGTCAATAATAATAATTGTAGTCTCTCAAGGACCTTGTAATGTGATAATTGATTTTTAGTGTTTTTTTTAAAAAATAAAAAAAAGGTACGCGCACCGTACGCGTACGGTAAAAAAAAAAAAAAAGTTTTAAAAAACATATGTAAAAAAAAGATGAAAGATAAGGTTGGCTCTTAAAAGAACCGTTGTGTTCATGCAGGGACAGTGGAAAGGAAGCATGGGAAAATTATTCAAAGCGACAAATGTGCTGATCTATTTTGTTGTTCACTAGGGAAACACTGGTCTCCCTATAGCAAATTAGATCTTGACAAAATGTGCATCGAATATCAACCTTCCGAAATCGAGGGTTGATTTCCAGAGGACCAGCAAAAGGAGATTCTCCCCCCACAGATGAAGGGCTCACCTGACCTGCAGAAGAAGGAGTCAGCCCTGCAGATGATGGTCCAGGCTGAGCTGTTGTGGATGTACTGGCTTGTCTTTCTGAAGAGTTACCTCCAAAAAGATGACCATGTGTCCTTCTGTGTACATCCTGGAGGTGTCTCTTCATGGTGTGATTCCCAAAGGAATACTTCCTGTTAGGATTACCTCTAGAAAGTACACGCTTACACAGCTTACAAGTCACTAAGGGTGCATTTACCTTTTGCTGGCCTTCAGGAAAAGTAAAATAATCCCATACATAAGAGGGCTTTTGTTTCCTCGATCTCTGCCTCAAGACAGTGCTGCTAGTGCTAGCCTCACTCTCAGAAGAGCTCTGCTGTTCTGCCATCGTATCCCAAAGACAAACCAGCTCCTTCTCCCAAGGGATCACAAGCAGAAATGAGGGGAATGGGTGTGGTGTAGGAGAGTTCTAGAACTGAAAGTAGTTTCAACCAATCAAAAGTTGTGTTTCATGATCACATGACCTACCGTACGCTTACGGTACGCTTACGGTACGCTTACGGCAAAAGTGCGCATGCGCGTAAAAAAGACACGCGCTTGCGCGCATGCGCATAACAGTCACTCCCGGCACTTCCGCGTAACGTGCGTGTGTAGCGTACATGCGTACGCGTCCCACGCGGAGTACGCGCGGCTACGCAAATTGCGTAACTATACGCAAGCAGCGTAGGAAAATTACGGATGTTGCGTAAACCGTACGCTTACCGTGAGCTTACGGTACGCGTACTAAAAAAATAAAAAAAAAAATAGAAAAAAAGTACTGCAAATAAATTTTACATGTTTATTTTAAAAAATATATAAAAAAAACATATTAAAGAATTTTAAAAATGTAATCATAGTCTTTATAAAAGGTAAGAAAATTAAAATAAAAATATGTTAGAAAAAATAGAAGAAAAAAAAAAAATTAGCATTTAAAAAACCTTGCAAATTCACTGAAAAAACCATGGGTTTCACACACGTTATAGTTAGGAATTAGCATTTAAAAAACCTTGCAAATTCACTGAAAAAACCATGGGTTTCACACACGTTATAGTTAGGAATTAGCATTTAAAAAACCTTAGAAATTCACTGAAAAAACCATAGGTTTCACACATGTTATAGTTAGCTGGACATTTTACTCGTAAAAAACCATTGAAATTGCCCCGTTATAGTTAGTTCAGCTAACTATAACTCGCGCGCCCGCAATGCACTGCTGATGACGTCACATATTACATCACTCATGACATGGTCAGTGACATCACTCATGACATCACTGATGACATCTCAAATGACATCACTGATGACCTCACTGATGACATCATCCTTGTGATAGAGTGGCAGACCTCCTCTCACCCTAATATAACTTTTGATACACACATACAAAAATAGAGACTAAAATTTACAAACGAATTGACATACCAATACCAGTAACAACAACCTCTTCAGTAATTCTAAGATCCACATACACATCCATTCATTCACCAACTGTTCAATACAGTCACTCATACATGTACTCACTCATCATATGTACTCATACACCTATACATCCTGTCACACAATGCCACTCATCCATAGAGTTACTTACACACATAGTCACTCATGCTAATAAAGAATCAAACATCCATTTACTTGCATATACAGTTATACACACACCACCACACTTACTTCTACAGAAACTTACACATACTTAGTCTTTTAAACAATCACTTATAGAAACACATACTTATTCATACAGGAACTCTTTCAATCTCTCACTCTCACATATACTCACTTATATACACCAATAGTCACATATACTAGTTTAAAACATATGTAGTTACTCATAAAGACACTATTGAGACAGTCATTCACTCACTAACACACCCATACACACACTCATCCACCCATACAGTCCTGCACACATGCTGTGTTAAACACATACAAACAGTGAGTCAGTCATTCATGCACCTATGCACTACGTAATACCCTCCACCAAACCATGCAGACACTCATACTGATACTCAAAAAACCAACTAATATCCTATATAGACACCTATGTAGCTACTCACCAACCCATGCAGCCACTCATACACAAAGTGAGAGACTGATACAGATATTTACATATTTAAACATTACTCACTAAGCCATGTATTCACTATGATACACTTAATCAGTCAGTTACACAATCAATTTTTCAAAAAGAAATCATCCATTTAGACAGTAATATACCCATTTATTCTTCCATCGACCTTGAGATATACATATATAAAACATATTTAATTTTCAGAAAAACACACATTCACTGGATGATGTCATCAGTGAGGTCATCAGTGATGTCATTTGAGATGTCATCAGTGATGTCATGAGTGATGTCACTGACCATGTCATGAGTGATGTAATATGTGACGTCATCAGCAGTGCATTGCGGGCGCGCGAGTTATAGTTAGCTGAACTAACTATAACGGGGCAATTTCAATGGTTTTTTACGAGTAAAATGTCCAGCTAACTATAACATGTGTGAAACCTATGGTTTTTTCAGTGAATATATATATATATATATATTACCTACTGGCGGTCGCCAGTAGGTAGTTATAGTTAGGACCCCTTTTCCATAGGAAAACCGCAACATTCTATTTTGAATAACTTTGGCGCCGGTCGATGAATCCTCGCGAATTTCTCAAAATAGGTGGGGCGCTACGCTCCGCTCCTACCCTGAAAGTCTCGGGGGGATTCGTCAAGCGGGGGCTGAGATAAAAGGGGGGTCCCAAAACGCGTTTTTCCCATGCATTTTTCCATAGGACCTTTAGACAGGGCTACAGCCCGAACGGCTGAACAGAATTACTAGAAATTTGGTAGAGAGGTAGTCCCTAGGTCAAGGAAGTGCCTTTTGTAGGTTTGGTGTAAATCTGTTCAGTAGATTCTGAGAAAATAGCCTTTAAATCAATATATATATCTGAGCCAGCTTACGGTACGCGTACCGTAAGCTTACCGTACGCGTACGGTGGCGTGCGCGAGCGCGATTCTGATTGGCTGTTAGATCTTAGTAAACATTCGAATCGGCCGAAACCAGGAAGCGGCGGCCGCCATTTTGTGTGTTTCACTCAGAAAAAAAAAGAGTGAAAACAAGAAAAGGGGGCAAGGAGGAGAGTTACAGACCCCCTTACATTTGTGAGGGGGTCAAAGAAGGACTGTAAAGTACAAAGAAAACATTTATTGATTTTTTAAAAAATCACGGGGTACGCGTACGGTAAGCTCACGGTAAGCGTACGGAAGAAAAAATAAATTAAAAAAGAAATGAAATGCAGATTTAAGAGTTTAGATATTAGGGAGCTCTAAAAAGAGCCGTTGTGTTTATTAAGTCATTTTTTTAGTGGTACCTACAAGTAAGTACAGATGCAGAAGACATCAAAAATGGAAAATATAAAGTCATTGGTGAGGAAGGATGTTTGGTGAAGCAAACAAAAGGAAGTTTGATAAATCACCGGAAGCTGAGTTGCGACACTACTGACAAAAAGGAATTTTACTACTTGGCTCTTTTACAGTTGTTTAAACCATGGCGTACAGAGGATGAACTACTGGGAGAATTTCAAAGCTATGAAGATTCTTTTAATGCTTGCAAAGACAGCATACAATGCAGTACATTCTCAACTTATCTGCAAATGTTAAATGAAGAAATTGAACAGGAAACTACAATTGCAGCAGAAATAGCTAGAGACAGTTCTCAGGACAGCCAAAGTTCAGGAACACTCAGTCAAGATCCCCTAGGACAACCAATCGTTGAAAATGAAGCATCAATAGCCATGAATGAAGTGGAAACGGCTATGAATCAAGCTCAAGAAGAATTTATAGACTTAGAAAATTTGGAAAGACAACTGAATCAAGAGCAGCAACAAATTTATGAAGAGATCAAAAACAAAATTGATCACGGATTTCTACATGAAAAAAAAGAGTGCTCATGCACATCATTTCATCCAATCAGGATGTATGTAAGCGGACAAGCTGGAACTGGAAAAAGTTTCCTTATAAAAGTCATCAGAAGCTACCTACAGCAAAAAACAGATTCTACTTTGTCTTGTGTGGTTACTGCTCCAACTGGGTTAGCAGCATATAACATAAAAGGAATCACTTTACATCGTTTGCTAATGTTACCAGTGGAGCATGAGAACAAAATACAATACAACAAGCTAACTGGAGAAGCATCCTTGGAAGTTTCAAGAATATTGAAGAAGATGCAAGTTCTCATTATTGATGAGGTGAGCATGGTATCAAACTTAATGCTTGCCTTTGTGCATTTAAGAATGCAGCAAATTTTGAAGACAGACTATGACATGTTATTTGGTGGAAAACACGTCATAGTTTTTGGAGATCTTTTGCAACTTACTCCAGTTAAAGGACAACCAGTGTTTAATACTGTCACACATGAAGACACGAAGAAGTCATTAGGAAGCATCGGAAATACAAATATTTGGTCCTTCTTTGAGTACAAGGAACTTACTACTAATATGAGGCAAGCAAGCGATGAAGAATATGGAAGTATTCTGAAAGATATCAGAATTGGACTACTCACAGAAGTTGGCAAAAAAGCATTACAGAGTCGGCTGCTACATAATTTATTTCCAAAGGAAGAAATTGTTGCAAAGAAAGTATACAAGAATATTGCAGAAAACAAAAGTGTCATCTGCTTAATGCCAACTCTACGTGAATGCTCAATATTTAATGAGGAGCTTTTGAAATTGGAAAAGGAAGAGATCAGGAAATTGGAAGCAGTGGACAAAATTGAGGATGGAAGAATTACTGTCACAGTAACAGGCAAACTGAAAAATAAATTGGACTCACTAGAGAAGAACATCTCCAAAACAGCTGGATTAGAAAAAAATCTATATGTTTGCATGAACTGTAGAGTATTTTTAAGAAGAAATTTGGATGTTGAAAAAGGTTTAGTTAATGGAGCTATGGGAAGAGTTGTGGGTTTTATTAATTATCAGAAAAAAGATGGAATTGAATGTTTAAAAATAAAATTTGATCAGATAGAAGAAGTTAAAGATATTTGTCGTTGTACAGTTCGTTTCATGCTTGTGAAAGACTTATATGTACGTAGGAAGCAGTTTCCGTTTTCTCTAGCATATGCTGTAACTATTCACAAGTCTCAAGGATTGACTGTAGATTGTGCATTTGGGAACATTGGTTAAACTGTGTTCAAAGAAGGTATGGCATATGTTGCTTTGTCACGAGTGAAAACATTATCAGGTTTATTCATGATAGACTTTGATGATTCAAAAGTTAGTGCTGATACAAACTGTGTAAAGGAGTATAATAGATTAAGAAGAAGCTATGCTCCTCATTTAGGTCAGTATCCTGTGTTGGAGAAACGTGTAGTTTCTCGTAAAAGAAAAAATGAGAATATCTGTAATGAAGATGTAGAGAAGAGGAAAAAAAAGAGGAGTGATGTAATTGCAAGCAAAAAGAAAAAGGAAAATGAAGAACAGGTTGTAGGATGTCATTTTGAAAATAGCTCTGGTGTCAACTGCTACGCAAATGTAGTGCTGAATGTTGCATTTTATCTGGAAAGTTTGCAAGAGCAGATAATAGTAAATCAGGGAAAAAGATTCTGTTCTGAGCTGAGTCTCTTTTTTCAAAAGCTGAGTAAAGATAAAACTCAAATAGAAAGTGCTACTGAAATTAGAAAACTTTTAGATATATGTTCAGGACGAACACAGTTTTCTCAAAATGAACAGCAAGATGCACACGAATTTTTGATGTATTTTCTTCAGGTACTGGAAGAAGAAGGGGTTCCCATTGAAAATTTATTTGGTCTCTCTTATAAATGGGAACATAGTTGTGAAAACTGTTATAATATATGTGGCTCTAATGTTGATAATGAAAGGTTTATTTATTTGACATTGCCAGAGAGTAAAACAGTCACTTTTGCAAAATTAGTTAAAGATGCTAATCATAGCATGAAATGCGGTGAGTGTAAATCTGACATGTTTTCAACATTAATTTTAAAGGAATACGGACAGTATGTCATTTTAATGATGCAACGATGTAGAGCTGATGGTTCAAAATTGGATACTTTAATAAAGAAGTTTACAGGACAGCAATTATCAATTTCAGGAAAAACTTTTGTAACTTTTGCAATAATTTTCCATGATGGACCTACTGTTACTTCTGGACATTACACAGTTTATCTTAAATGTGAAAAAGGCTGGACACTGTGTAATGATTCCAATTGATTTTCAAACAACGTTTGCCTTTTGATTTAGCAAATTCCTATCTAATCTTCCTGAAACCTAAATTTTAGAGAGATTTGGCAAGATCTGGACAAAATAATTTTACCATTTTACTGGATTACCATTGGAATTTTGTAAAAAAAAGATTTTTTAAATTATCATTTGGCCTAATGGAAAGATAACCAATTGTAATGTGGACTTTTTTAATTTTTAATGAAACTTTCAAAAACCAATAATTTAGAGATAATCGGTAACATCTGCACAATTTAAATTTTGGAATGTTATTGGAGTGCCATTGGAAATTTTTTCAAAAATGATTTTAAAAATTACTATTTGGCCATGCGGAAAAGTAACCAATTCTATTGTGGACTTAATAAATTATTCAAAAAATTTTCGTGAACCAAAATGTTACAGAGAATCGGTGAGATCTGGACAAATTAAACTTTAGAATTTTATTGGATTACCGTTGGAAATTTATTCCCCAAAAAATTTTAAAATTACTATTTGGCCTAAAGGAAATGGAATCAGATGTATTGTGGAGTTATTTGAGATATAATATTGTGATTATACTTCTGAAACAAACATATCAGACGGTATTTTAAAGAAATAAGTATTGGTATTAGATGATATTTTTTTAGAATATTATGCATTTCTATAATGTTAAGTTTAAGTAAAAAGAGATTCTGGGCTTTTTTAATACAATCTTTGAGATTGTTATTTTTTTTTGCCCGCTGTAAAATGATGAATGCAATTGCTTTCACAATTTATAGTGAAATGCAATATATTCTGAAAACAGCAAAAATAAGGGAAAAATATTTTTTGAAAAATATATAAATATGTGTACTGTATTATAAAATGTTTTAAAAATATTAATACTTTTTTCTTTTTTTTCAGATTGATATAGAAAAATTTCGAAAACTAGAACCATTTTTAAAGCAATTTTTTTTTAAAACAAATGAATAAATATTTTTTTGAGTGGGTATGGTAAGTCAATAATAATAATTGTAGTCTCTCAAGGACCTTGTAATGTGATAATTGATTTTTAGTGTTTTAAAAAAAAAAAAAAAAATTTACGGTAAAAAACAAAAAAAAAAAAGTTTTTAAAAAACATATGTAAAAAAAAGATGAAAGATAAGGTTGGCTCTTAAAAGAGCCGTTGTGTTCATGCAGGGACAGAGGAAAGAAAGAATGGGAAAATTAGTCAAAGCGACAAGTGTGCTGATCTATTTTGTTGTTCACTAGGGAAACACTGGTCTCCCTATGACAAATTAGATCATGACAAGAGGCGCATCGAATATCAACCCTCAGAAATCGAGGGTTAATTTCCAGAGGGCCAGCAAAAGGAGATGCTCCCCCCACAGATGAAGGGCTCACCTGACCTGCAGAAGAAGGAGTCAGCCCTGCAGATGATGGTCCAGGCTGAGCTGCTGTGGATGTGCTTGGTTGACTTTCTGAAGAGTTACCTCCAAAAAGTCGAGCATGTGTCCTTCTGTGTACATCCTTGAGGTGTCTCTTCATGGTATGATTCCCAAAGGAATACTTCTTGTCAGGATTACCTCTTGAAAGTACACGCTTACACAGCTTACAAGTTACTAAGGGTGCATTTACCTTTTGCTGGCCTTCAGGAAAAGTAAAATAATCCCATACATAAGAGGGCTTTTGTTTCCTCGCTCTCTGCCTCAAGGTAGTGCTGCTAGTGCTAGCCTCACTCTCAGAAGAGCTCTGCTGTTCTGCCATCGTATCACAAAGACAACCCAGCTCCTTCTCCTAAGGGATCACAAGCAGAAATGAGAGGAATGGGTGTGGTGTAGGAGAGTTCTAGAACTGAAAGTAGTTTCAACCAATCAAAAGTTGTGTTTCATGATCACATGACCTACCGTACGCTTACGGTACGCTTACGGTACGCTTACGGCAAAAGTGCGCATGCGCGTAAAAAAGACACGCGCTTGCGCGCATGCGCATAACAGTCACTACCCGACACTTCCGCGTAACGTGCGCGTGTAGCGTACGCGCGCACGCGTCCCACGTGGAGTACGCGCGGCTACGCAAATTGCGTAACTATACGCAAGCAGCGTAGAAAAATTACGGGCGTTGCGTAAACCGTACGCTTACCGTAAGCTTACGGTACGCGTACTAAAAAAAATAATAAAAAAAATTGAAAAAATGTACTGCAAATAAATTTTACATGTTTATTTTAAAAAATATATTAAAAAAAAACATATTAAAGAATTTTAAAAATTTAACCATAGTCTTTATAAAAGGTAAGAAAATTAAAAAAAAAATATGTTAAAAAAAATAGAAGAAAAAAAAAAAATTAGCATTTAAAAAACCTTGCAAATTCACTGAAAAACCATGGGTTTCACACACGTTATAGTTAGGAATTAGCATTTAAAAAACCTTAGAAATTCAGTGAAAAAACCATAGGTTTCACACACGTTATAGTTAGGAATTAGCATTTAAAAAACCTTAGAAATTCAGTGAAAAAACCATAGGTTTCACACATGTTATAGTTAGCTGGACATTTTACTCGTAAAAAACCAATGAAATTCCCCCGTTATAGTTAGTTCAGCTAACTATAACTCGTGCGCCCGCAATGCACTGCTGATGACGTCACATATTACATCACTCATGACATGGTCAGTGACATCCCTCATGACATCACTGATGACATCTCAAATGACATCACTGATGACATCACTGATGACATCATCCTTGTGATAGAGTGGCAGACCTCCTCTTCCCTTAATATAACCTTTGATACACACATTCAAAAATAGAGACTAAAATTTTCAAAACAATGGACATACCAATAACAGTTACAACAACCTCTTCAGTAATTCTAAGATCCACATACACATCCACTCATTCACCAACAGTCCTATACAGTCACTCATACATGTACTCACTTATCATATGTACTCATACACCTATACATCCTGTTACACAATGCCACTCATCCATAGAGCTACTCACACACATAGTCACTCATGCTAATAAAGAATCAAACATACATTTACTTGCATATACAGTTATACACACACCACCACACTTACTTCTACGGAAACTTACACATACTTAGTCTTTTAAACAATCACTTATAGAAATACATACTTATTCATACAGGAACTCTTTCAATCTCTCACTCTCACATATACTCACATATATAAACCAATAGTCACATATACTAGTTTTAAACATATGTAGTTACTCATAAAGACACTATTGAGAAAGTCATTCACTCACTAACACACCCATACACACACTCATCCACCCATGCAGTCCTGCACACATGCTCTGTTCAACACATACAAACAGTGAGTCACTCATTCATGCACCTATGCACTACGTCATACCCCCCACCGAACCATGCAGACACTCAGACTAATACTCAAAAAACCAACTAATAACCTATATAGACACCCATGTAGCTACTCACCAACCCATGCAGCCACTTATACACAAAGTGAAAAAATGATACAGATATTTACATATTTAAACATTACTCGCTAAGCCATGTATTCACTATGATACACTTAATCAGTCAGTTACACAATCAATTTTTCAAAAAGAAATCATCCATTTAGACAGTAATATACCCATTTATTCTTCCATCAACCTTGAGATATACATATATAAAACATATTTAATTTTCAGAAAAACACACATTCACTGGATGATGACATCAGTGATGTCATCAGTGATGTCATTTGAGATGTCATCAGTGATGTCATGAGTGATGTCACTGACCATGTCATGAGTGATGTAATATGTGACGTCATCAGCAGTGCATTGCGGGCGCGCGAGTTATAGTTAGCTGAACTAACTATAACGGGGGAATTTCATTGGTTTTTTACGAGTAAAATGTCCAGCTAACTATAACATGTGTGAAACCTATGGTTTTTTCACTGAATATATATATATATAGAGAGAGAGAGAGAGAGATAAATATATATATATATATATATATATTGCGATACTCCTTCTGTTGTTTTACAAACAAGAACGGAACGGACTCCACTTATTTCGTGCATATAATTATTTATTTCTTGCTTCTGCCGCCATTACGCGTTTCGGGCCACCCAGAGCCCTTGATCACATGACATGCTTCGTTTTTTCTCCCCGTTTTTAAAGTGACATAGTGCTAGTTAGCGTTCATAACCATAAACAACAGACTGCTCGTCTTTTTTTCTTTTTTTCTTTTTTTCTTTCTCATTGTTTGTAGTACTATTGCGTTTATCACATATCTGAACCAGAAGTTTGTATCATACTTTGCAATATTTTGACAATTTGGTTTGTATGAATAAATAGATAAATAAATAAATAATTAAATAAATATCTTTACAAACTCCATAAAACTATGTTAATAAATATTGGTAATTGTTCTTAAAAACCACATTCTTTAAAATGATCTGATATTTTTACGTGACCCCTCGTTCCAATATGTCTGCATAAATGCGCCAATATTTCAATTATGTTCATTTCCTTGATCTATTTTGGAATCATTATATTTGTACAATACATATTTTATCCACGCAAAAATATATACATGTGATATGCAAAAAATATTTTGAACAGGTTCCCACTGGGTTATCTATTGACTATTTGATATTGCTACCTGATTATATCCCTTTTTATAACCCATTTTGTTCTTTATGCTGCATGTATGTTAGAATTGGGGTACACATTCAAGGTTTTGATACAGTACGTGATATGTGCAAAGTACGCTGAAAACAGTGCTAAGGTGCTAATTTTCCGTGACCCCCACTATTTGTGTAAATCTTTGTTGTGTGCCATGCGCCCATGGTACTATTAGTAAAAACAACGGGTATTCTGGCCGGGAGGTGGGACAGAGTAAAATATTATTTTATATTGCCAGCTTTGTTTTTTAATGTTATATTCTTATTCATCGGAGTCTTAGATCTACAGCCAGGTGTACAAGTCTTCAGTGGTGTTCAGACCGTGCGGATTTTTACTGTCAAGTTCTAATATGTATTTTGTTTCTAAACGTCTCAGAATTGCATCTCTATTGCCTCCCCTTCTTAATGGGGGGACATTATCGATTACATAATATTTCAACTGGTTCAAATCTTTATTATGTGCCTCGTTGAAATGCCGGGCTACCGGATAGGAACTATCATTGTTGGTGATGGCCCGTAAGTGTTGAAGTATTCTCTTGTGTACCTGGAGGCGTGTGCTTCCAATATATCTTAGACCACAAGAGCACTCCAATATATAGATTGCAAACTCTGACTTGCACGTTAGAAATTTACTGATGGGGATAGGCTTATCATTGAAGGGTGAATGGTACGTGGTTTTATTTTCCCCATACTTACATGCTTTGCATGTTGTACATCTCACAAAGCCTTTGCGTTTGGTCAACCAGTTGGAATTGGTTGGAACTTCAGGGCTACTGCTCACTAAATGGTCACTGGTACTGCATGCCTTCCTGAAGGTGATAGTAGGAAAGGCAGGCATTTTATCCCCAATTACAGGATCACTTAAAACCAAGTGCCAGTTGCTTTTAATTATTTTCCTGATGTTGTTTCTTTGATTGTTATATGTTAGAATGAGTCTGGGGTTACTTGTGACGTTCTCACTGCCACACTGTTGTTGTTGCTGTTTTATTTTGTTACGTGAGGTTTTAAAAAGTAAGTCTTCTCTGGAGGTTTCCTTAGTGCGAGTAATTGCACGATCTAATACCTTTTGTCCATAGCCTCTAGCTAGGAATCTGGATTTACATTCCTGCTGTGCCGTGTCAAGATCATTAGCAGTGCTACATATTCTGCGTATGCGCAGCATCTCCCCATATGGAATACTTTCAATTGTATGTCTAGGGTGAAAGCTGCTATTATGCAGAATAGTGTTTCCTGACGTGGGTTTCCGATGTAGTCGTGTTTGTATGTTGTTGTTATGTATGTATACTTCAACGTCTAGAAAACATATGCTGCTTGCACTAATTTCTGAAGTGAAATGTAAGTTCATATCATTTACATTCAAATCCATAATAAACTGTTCTGCACTCAATCTGTTGCCCCGCCAAATAATAAACAGATCATCTATGAATCGAATCCACTTTATCACATTTTTAGTCCAACAGTCACTATGTTTGATTTTTAAAATTTTCTCCTCCCACCAACCCATGTGGAGACAGGCGTAGCTTGGTGAAAAACTTGCACCCATTGCTACGCCTCTCTCCTGGTGGTATATCTGTTGTTGAAATATAAAATAGTTATTGTTTAGACAAAACGTGATAAGATCCATTAGCAGTTTGTTATGTGCGTGAAATTCTATGGGCCTTGTGCTCAGAAAGTACTCGATTGCTCTTAGTCCATCCCTGTGATGGATTGATGTATATAGATTGGATACATCCATTGATATGAGCACATAATCTTCTTCCCATTTGCATTCATGCAACTGTCTTAGAAAATCTGTGGTGTCTTGAATATATGACGGTAGTGCCCTCACGAGTTCTTGTAGGAATGCATCTATATAGATGGACACGTTTTCCAATAAGCTCTCTTTTGCGGAAATGATAGGTCTTCCAGGAGGTCTCAGTTTATCCTTATGAATTTTTGGAATAAAATAGATAGCTGGCGTTCTTGCATGTTCTTTTTTTAAAAATTTATATTCATCTTGATTGATTAAGCCTTTATTTTTCCATGCTAATAATTTTCCAAATAATTCATCTTGTTTGGCATTCATAATAAACTTGGAGCTTAATTTGTAGCAATCGCGATCATCCAGTTGTTTAAGTGCTTCTTCCATATATTGTTCTTTGGGCCAGATGACTATATTGCCCCCTTTGTCTGAATTGCGTATAGATATTTACATATTTAAACATTACTCGCTAAGCCATGTATTCACTATGATACACTTAATCAGTCAGTTACACAATCAATTTTTCAAAAAGAAATCATCCATTTAGACAGTAATATACCCATTTATTCTTCCATCAACCTTGAGATATACATATATACATATATAAAACATATTTAATTTTCAGAAAAACACACATTCACTGGATGATGACATCAGTGATGTCATCAGTGATGTCATTTGAGATGTCATCAGTGATGTCATGAGTGATGTCACTGACCATGTCATGAGTGATGTAATATGTGACGTCATCAGCAGTGCATTGCGGGCGCGCGAGTTATAGTTAGCTGAACTAACTATAACGGGGGAATTTCATTGGTTTTTTACGAGTAAAATGTCCAGCTAACTATAACATGTGTGAAACCTATGGTTTTTTCACTGAATATATATATATATAGAGAGAGAGAGAGAGAGATAAATATATATATATATATATATATATATATATATATATATATATATATATATATATATATATATATTCTGTTCCAAAGGTTGTCCACCAGGTGAGCAGCACTCGATCAGCAGCTTTGTTTATGATAGGCATGGACGAGGATCCGCTTGTAGAAGCCGCTCCGTAGTGGAATTGCCTGACGCGTTTCGAAGCTCCATATGCTTCTCTTCAGAGGCTTTAACGGAGACGGTGTGTGCAAGCGCTGAACCTACTTCGCCATTTTCATATTGCACTCCCACCAATGGGAAGCTCGAATGAGACTGTGCATTGTGGGAAATATGGTCCGGATAGCACACAAATCTTGTCCTGTATGGACCCTGCAAGTGGACTCGTCCTCAATCCTGTTTGCCGCTGCTGACCCACATTACTGACATGATGGTTACCATGTCAGGTGGCCCCCGTAATATTACGGGGTGGTGCAAGCTCCGCGGCAGGACGGCCGCGTGTTACATTCTGCTCCAAAGGTTGTCCACCAGGTGAGCAGCACTCGATCAGCAGCTTTGTTTATGATAGGCATGGACGAGGATCCGCTTGTAGAAGCCGCTCCGTAGTGGAATTGCCTGACGCGTTTCGAAGCTCCATATGCTTCTCTTCAGAGGCTTTAACGGAGACGGTGTGTGCAAGCGCTGAACCTACTTCGCCATTTTCATATTGCACTCCCACCAATGGGAAGCTCGAATGAGACTGTGCATTGTGGGAAATATGGTCCGGATAGCACACAAATCTTGTCCTGTATGGACCCTGCAAGTGGACTCGTCCTCAATCCTGTTTGCCGCTGCTGACCCACATTACTGACATGATGGTTACCATGTCAGGTGGCCCCCGTAACATTACGGGGTGGTGCAAGCTCCGCGGCAGGACGGCCGCGTGTTACATTCTGCTCCAAAGGTTGTCCACCAGGTGAGCAGCACTCGATCAGCAGCTTTGTTTATGATAGGCATGGACGAGGATCCGCTTGTATGGTTTTTTCACTGAATATATATATATATAGAGAGAGAGAGAGAGAGAGATAAATATATATATATATATATATATATATATATATATATATATATATATATATATATATATATATATATATATCGAGAGTCCTTGTAAACTTTCCAGTCTCCTCCAAGGGGATAAATATGAGCGTAGACCCAATATTGTGCAAAATACATTTATTTAATCCCACATGTAGTCCGCAATGACGCCTTTCGGCCAATGACCGGCCTTGATCACATGACATTGCTAAGATTGTGTCAACCCAATTTAAAGCCAGAGCTTGCAACCATATTCATTGACATAAACAAATTACTATCCATGGTTCCACATTATTGCATAAATGCATTACAAATGGATTCCAATCCAGAAAATACATAAAATGGAATTGTAATAAATATTTTATATATATATATATATATATATATATTCCATGGTACGCTCCTTATTTTGTAAAATGCCAGACAAAATATATAAGAAGATTATATATATACAAGCAACGATAACGCACTTGTCAAATGCAACAGTTAAATCCATGAATAATAATAATAATTATAATAAACAACCAGCAAATAATACTGGACATCCTGCAAGAAATCAGAAAGATATAAACACTAAATATATCAGATGATTACCTTGAATTTGCACATACTCCCTCAAACATCACAAAGTCAATATGATTATAGCCACTGGAAACTGAAGGTGCGCACTGACAGTTTTGCACCACAGTGACTGTTATAGCCTCTGGAAACTGAATATGCACACACAAACAGCTATGCATTACATTCTTGGCACTAATCAAAAACAAGATACATCACCAGCTTCAAACTTCATCTTGGCCTACTTCACACTGGGGGATCCACAGCCGGGGACAAGAGACTCAGCAAAACTGGGAACAGCTGCACTGGAGATGTGTTCATCGTTCAGGCTCAAACAAAACTGGTCTCTAAATCAACAAGCCCCTGCTTTGTACTCTCAAAACAAACTAGAAGGTTCAAGATCTTCCCTCTGCCCCAAGGAAACTTACTGGAATTGACCACCTTCCATTCAAGCATTCCAAAGGCAAAAAGACTTCCCACATTCCCTCTGCATTCTCACATGTTCCAGCCTTTATCTTAATGAAGATTTGCCGAAGGTACATTCAACAATCTCCTCTCCAAAAATAAAGCAACCTTGAACGTGAATAATCCAAACAACTTGAGCACTCTGGGGGCCTGCCTGTAAATGCAAAACACTCAAGTAAGACAGAGTTAGAATTCAGGATGACATAAGGACATGTCAAAGCCAATAGTAAGAACTTCATAATACTTCCCAATGTACAACACAATGCACATTTGAGCACCACTGCCTATAGCATCACACATTTCCTCTCTCAATGTACAGCATAATGCACATTTGAGCACCACTGCTCAGAACACTGCACTTCGAGACCAAAAAGTACATTCCACACTTCTCTCTCTCTCTCATGCTTTCAAATGCACATCCCACATGTTCTGTTCCTGGCAAGGCTGTTCTACTCTGTGACAGCTCCCACTTTGCTAAATCTATGAGATTACACGAGAGATATCTTCCAGGGAAAAAGCACATGCATGGCATACATTCAGGCTAGGGTAAAGTGAAATATCAAAAGTAAATTAAAATCATGGTAGCATGGTCATCACATGGTTTCAAACCATAAGAGTGCCTCTAGCACTACACCCAGCCATAGTGAAATCAGTATTGACTCTATTCCAATAGGAGCATTCTAGCCCAAACTGCCAGGCCAGATCCTCCCTGACCAAAAAACAAGCAACCCAGGAATGATTTTGCCCTCTTTTTGATAAGATTATTTTCTGAATTGTCTCCCTGGGTTTAGCTTGGTGTGGTCTTCCTCTGGGAGCGGTTGTGGAAGAGTCATTGCCACAGGGAGGGAAACGGGTCCCAGAATGCACTAGTTAAACTCAGAACAGACGTTATAGGGGAGCAGACATCAAAGTTTAAGTCAATCGTTTTGTGCAGGAGCTTGTCATGAGGTAGAAAAAAAGGCACGGAGACAGTGAGGAGGTTGATGGATGTGGCGAAAAAAGGCAGCAGAAATGAAGAAAAACAAAAGAGAAAATGTAATAGAGGTGAATACAATGAAGCTGGGAGGAGGAGGGTAGCTAATAAGGCTAGATATTAAAGAGGGAAAGAATGGAGTTGTGAGACTAGGATATGAAGTAGGGAGAATAAAGTAGAGGAGAGACAAGGTAAGAAAATGAACAAGGAAATATTAAAGACAGACTGGAAAGAACTATTGGAGAGTAGAGAAAAAGAGAAAAGGTTAGAAAGGGGAAAGGGGAAAGGAAAGTAAAAAAAGGTACTGGATAGGAAAGGAGAAAAGTAGGAAGGACAGAAATAATAGAGAGATGGAGAGGACAGATGATTTAGGAGTGTCAAGGAGAGGTAAATTTGAGTGTAGAGAGAAAAGGAAACATATGGAGAGAATGAGCTATAGAAGTGAGATAGATAGCAAGAAAGATAGAGGAAAAGAAAGAAAGGGTAGTGAAACATAGAAAGGAGAGGAAAGGGGAGGGAAAGAAAGAAAGAAGTAAGGAAAGTATGATAAAACAACCTAAAGGGGGATAGGTAGACCAAGGGGTGGCATACAAGGAGGTAAGAGCCAAGGAGAGGTTGTATACAAACAAAGGGGACGTGGGGGGGCCTTTCTCCACTCTTGCAAGAGTGGGAGGTCCAGCATAAAAGGGGGCCCCAATGGAAGTATTAAAAAAAGTGGAATTATGCTGTTCCTCTAGAGTCAGGGTATGCAGAGTCCGGAAAGACTGGACCCAACCGTGCCCCAACAGGGGTCAATGTTGGGAATCCATATGTTGGATTTTAATGCCCTCACACACCCTTTCAGGTGTCATGCTTCATCATTTGGGCTGCTCCTCGTTGGGTCAGCGGTGCAATACCCAACGGGCTCCCTATAGTAGGGGCACTTTATCTGAGATCTTCTATCCAACAGCTGTGTGGTGAAGTGCGGGTGTGGGGCCAGAACTGTGTAGATGTAGTGAGATGATTTAAAATAGGGTTGGGAGTACCTAGAGGAACAAACTTTATTCTAGGGGTCTCCTACCCTATGTAAAAACAAAAACAAAAAACAAGGCACTCGCCTGAGTGTAATGTCTCGCGTAGTGGTGTCCTTGTTAGAAAGTGTGGGTCAACATGTTTCTCGCTTCTAGTTAATTATACTAGGAACAAAATGAGAGAGAGAGAGAGAGAGAGAGAGAGAGAGAGAGAGAGAGAGAGAGAGAGGGGGGGAGAGATTGAGAGAGAGCTAGAGAGAGAGAGAAGCAGAGTCAAGATATAGGTTTGGCAGAGTAAGGGTAGAATGAGAGAGAACAGGTAGATTGGAGAGACTTTGTGGGAGAGAGAAGAGTAGGACATAGATTGAAGAGAGAAGATAGAATGAGGGAAAAGTGGAGCAGGGCGGAAATAGAGAAAGGAAAGTGTAAGTGTAAGGAAGAGCAAGGAGAAAGAAAACAAAAAAATGGAAGAAGGTGATAAGGACAAGCTAGGAGATTGAGTGGAAGTGGACAGAGATAAGAAAAAGTGTGAGGAGGAGATAGGAGTGGCATGGAGATAGCAAATGTAGAAGAATATAGTTGGAAAGATTAGGATACAAGATGCAATGGCACACATGCCCGGGGGTGGAAGGAGACGTCTGCGCACCAGTAATGTGTGTGTGTGTGTGTGTGTGCGTGCGTGTGTGCATGCGTGATTGTGTGTGTGTGTGTGTGTTTGTGTGTTCTTTTTTACTGGTTTGCATTAGAGCCCACTGATTTTGGTAGGTAGCACACCACACATGCTTGCATATTAAGTTGTTACTTATCTTCAGTGCACACAGCCTTAGCTGCAGTGCACAAAGCACCTTTATTGCTGCACATAGAGAAAAAGAATTAGCGGAAACATTGTGTAATTATTGCAGCTCCTACGGGTTAGATCAAGTCAGAGCCAGGATATAAACACATATATGTTTACACACAGGTGAAATGGTATTGTATCATGTTTTTTGTTGCATGTGATGTATTGAGAAATGTGCTTTTTTTATTTTTCTAAAAAATATGTATTGTTGTTTTTGAATGTGTCCGACATCTGTGTATGATTTTGATATACAAAATTGATCTGTTGATTTTTTTATGCATATAATAGGAATTAAATGGTGGCCACAGTAATTAAATTGTGTGGCCACAAAATAAAAAATGACTGGTAGTGTTAAATGATCATCAGCAGTGGCATTTTCTTCTTTAATGCATATTCTATAAGTGCCATTTCTGAGAGAGTTATGCCAAAACCACCTTAACCACTGGAAAGGGCTTGGCATACATTTATAGGAAACATCATGAGGCTGCTCCACTGCAATCCACTATTGCAGCCCGAGTAGGGTCAATCCCTTCCCCATGTTAACCTATTAGAAGAGCAAGCCTCAGAGATAGTGAAAACACACACAGGTATTCCTCATACCTAGGCGCATGTGCGCTAGTGCGCACAATGACCCACAATGGTAGGTTGGACACAGTCCCCAGCACCAGGGGTGCAAGTGTGCCTGCACAAATCTGCAACAGCAGACTGAACACAAGTTTAACTATTTTGGGAGTCAAAGTACATGCACAGTCCTGCGGTGGCAGGCCGCACACACAATCGAAGACGCCATAGGTGTGGGTGCGTACACACAACAGTCTGTGATGAAAAGGCTGCTCATGAGTTTAATCATTATAGATGCAAGAACGCACACACCGGTCTGCCATGGCAGACCTACCCATGTTTCTGAACATCGAGTCAGCGCCACTTCCCACCACGGGTAGGAAGGGAGCAGGCACTTTCGCACTGCAATGACACTGGGAAAGTGCCCACAGCCCGGAGCCACGTAAGAGAATCTGCAAAACACAGGTGGAAAAAGCAGAAATTTTGCAGAAACGCTACCTGGCAAGTATCAGGCCCAACACAGATTCTATGATAGTCTGTTTATTTAATTTATACTTGGACACTTTCCCCATGCCTTTATACCAAGCAGTCTCTATGTAGGACTGACCTCTGATTTATGTTTAGACTTTCCCTTGAGTAGATTTATGTAAGTTCTCTGCTGAATTATATTTTGGTTCTGGCTAATTCCCTTATGTTACTAAATCTAGCAATTGGATGTAGTTGTATGTATTATCGGTGCTGATTTGAATCTGATTAATTACTTTGTGCCTTCTGTCGTGATTCTTAATTGTGAATAAACCTTTATGGTTTTGAATTGGAATTTTGACCTGCGAAAGCTTTATTTGCTCAAGGCCCCCTGTCCTTTGGGACTCACAGGGCCCCGATCCTGTGCACCAGCCCTTTATGTTTATTAGTGAAAGTGCCATCAGCATGAAACACTCTGACGTTTTACAGTCCAAAACCACAATTAACCATATAGGTACTTGCAGGTGTGGTCGTCATGGGTTGCAGCCACTCTCCCACACCTTGCCTCGTGTCGTGTGCCCAACTACCTTCTCCACCGCTACGGTAACCTCTAGTTACAACAAGCAGGTGAGGGAAGGGAGGATTAATGTCCACCCCGTCACCCCCACTCTGAACTTTCCCTTCGCTCGTGTGTGCCAGCCGCCCCAGAGACTCTCGAGTACAGGCAGGCGTGGACTGCAGGGGGTGATCACCCCGCACACACCCCTCCACACACCCACGGCCGCCTAGTCTGACTCAAGGGCCGTGATTCTGGCGCGGGGCCTGGGGCTGCGGTCTCTCTGCGGTTCCCACACGTCGGCCTATTCATCCCATTCAAATGGCTGGAATAGAAGCGCGTCACACCACAGCCCCCACGCCCTCCTGTTAATCAGCACCACAGCCCCCGGACACCATCTGGACAGCAGCCTGTGGCAGCAGTAACGCCTCAATGGGCAGAAGCTGACAAGATAAGAGAAAGGGGCCATACTGTTTTTGCAGGAGGGTTTAGCACTCGTATATAAGGTATGGGTGTGTTGTTAATTTGAGAAAAAACGGCTACGAATTGTTATAAGATCACCTCAGAATAAAAAAAGTAGGGACCTCCTGTAAACCAAAGACAGGGCTCAATTCTCGCTCCACAAGGAACACATCAACAGATTTACATTGCCACATCCCTCCGCCCAGCGGATCTCGGGTGGTTCTCCCTCTGTACTCATTTTACGACAGTGCGTAGCCATGAAAGAAGAGCTGCGCAATGCTACTAACAGACAAGCAGGTTTTTTTTTTAACAAAATAAGGCTTCCTTTGCTGTCATTATGAATCCGTGGCGTCACAGACAGGCATCCAGTATTGAAGCTTCCCTTCTCTGACGTCACACCCTGACTTCGAAACCAAAATGGACCCTTTGGAATCAAAAGACCCCTTGAGAGCCATGGCTGGCCTTGCTCTGCACATATTTTGGGAAAAGTGAACACTCGTGCATAGATACCCGTTTAAACCACCAAGAAAGATATAGCAGGCGCGTGTCTTTGACACAAATGCACCTTTGCGCGTTTTTCAACTAAATGTCTGGATCCCATGAAACAGACAATGCGCGACGTTCAGCACTGGACAGTTCCACGCAGTACGGTTACACTGAGGGTTTACTGGCCAGTTGTTTATTTTACCTTACGCTCAAAAGTAGTGATTATTAACCCTCTACCATTTTTTAAAATATGTCCCCGAAAGAAATGCTATAGTGACAGAGGAACAATTCTAAACTGGTATGACATCTGTCCACTCTGATGAGCCAAGTAGCTGGTCAAAATATTGTACAGAACAGAAAAATACCTGTGTGTACATCACAAAAGAAATACACCTGGGAGAGTGTGCTGTTGAGGGGGGTGGGGGCAGGGGGCGGGGGGTGAGTGTGCATTTTGCTTGAGTGTGAGTGTTCTTGGTTGTATTTAACTTCAACAGTAACAGATGCGTTCGAGGATAGAAACAGGCATTAACGAGATGACAGATGTGTACCGCCAATTCTTGCCTTTCGGCACTGCTAGGAAGGTCCCACCACCTCTCCTATTTAATGCTCATGACACTCTGGCTGGTACCAGATGCCAGATTCATATCACTTTAGTGGGCAGGTCTTTCCCACAGTCTGATCCTTTGTATCCGGCCCCAGATGTCCCCCGTCTCCCGCCCTGTAATGTGCCACACTTCCATTGTCCCTGCTGCTCTCTGATTGGCTGCTGAGTGTGGGAACCTCTCTCCAGCCCCAGACCCACACATTACCCTGCAGGCGGAGGGGGATAAATAGGGCAGGAGGGAGCGAACTCTTCAGACACCGATCACTGAGGGTTCACTGCAGAGACCCCGCTCTTCACCCCACACCGGGCAAGATGGCGCCTTTCTGCACCGAGAGGAAATATGAAGAGGAGCGCGAGGAGAGACACATTAGAAAGGTAAGAGTCTGGACATTATTTTGTAAGCTTTATTTATACTTTTTTGTGTGTGGACGTAATCCCGGATTTAAAGGAGCTAATTATACTTCATACAGTGCATCATCACGGGATCTGGTTATTAATTCTTTAACATTTCCGTAGTTCTACATTAACACTGTTAGGTTGAACTGCTGTATCATAAAGTTATAAATATAATCTCAGCGATTGTCTTGTAACAAGTGTTAAACACGTTCCCAAGTTTGTTCCAATACAATAGCGAATCCATATTTTGTCTCTGCAGCTGAGGAAGCCAGCGGTGGAGAAGCTGAGGAGAGATCGCATCAACAGCAGCATCGAGCAGCTGAGGATGTTACTGCAGAGAGAGTTTGAGGAACATGAACTTCCGCCCAAAGCAGAGAAAGCGGATATCCTGGAAATGGCCGTGACGTACCTGGCCCGGCGCGTGCAGACACCGGCACCAGGTGAGAGCTCGTGACATGACGTTTGTTTTCCTATGCCGTGAAGTGTGAATTTCGGGTACAGACAGCTGCATGTGGTGAAAGTGGGGCGGGGCAAGAGGGAGTGGTGTTTTTCTATAGTTGTTGAAGGGATAAGACCGCTGTGGGTGCACGGCAGTAATTCGTGTGTATGATTGTGGAGAAGGAGGGTGGCTGGGGTTAGTTCATCACGGTTGAGAGACCCAACGGGTGATAGTCGCATTGGGATGGTACTTGGAGCAGCCTTATTTCTTTTAAGTATCTCCATTTCCAGGTCCTATTTCTGTATGTTTGAAACAGGAGCGTATTAGCACTTCCTGTACATCTGTTGTAGCAACCACAGGAAAACAAAAACAATCTAGAGATTGAGCTTTAATAGAAGACATGTATCTGTTCACTTCCTGGTGTGAGATTGTACAAGCATTAACCCCTCGTCTCTCCCTGCAGCCGCGGCCTCCAGAGAAGGTTACTCCAGGTGCCTCCAGGACTCTCTGCACTTCCTCTCCCTCCACGGAGCCCCCACAGAGACCCGGATGAAGCTGCTTCGGGCCCTCCATAGACCTGCGGCTGCAGCAGAGGCGGTGTGTCCTTCTCGGCCTCCGTCCGGTCCCAGCAGCACTAAAGAGCCCGCCCAGGACAGCCCCAGAGCCCCGTGGAGACCCTGGTAATGCGGGGGCCGCGGCCTGGACTTTTCTTCGGACTCCTTTAGAGGCCTCGGTCCCCTCTGAGGGGAGAATATTCATTCTCGTGTCTGGAGCGCGCCCTGCTGTACAGGGGAGTTTACTGCACTCCAAGAAGCGGAGTGAAGAGTGACTGTATATCCTCATGGGGTGGACAGTGTGAGTCATAGCCTCACAGAATGGACAAAGTGAATATTATATGCTCGCAGGAGGGGCAGTATTTGAAGGTTATATCCTTATAGGATGGCCGGTGTGTGAATAGTATATCCACATAGGATGAAGAGTGTGGGAACACTATATCCTCATGAAAAGACCAATGTGAGAACATTATATCCACACAGGGTGGACACTGTGGCTAGTACATGCTCATAGGATGGACGGTGTGTACATTTTATATCCGTGTAGGATGGAAAGTGTTTGAATAGCAAATCCACTATCAAGATCACATAATTTTAGGATGGACAGAGTGAATATTATATCCGTTTGGGATGAATACAATGCATATTACACAGTATATATTGTACCAACACGACCTTCTTGAACAATGGCAGCAGTGTGATCATGTACCATACTTAACATTGTTGAAGGGAATGGACTAAAGCCATTCATTGGAAGGGCCATTAATTTATGAGTCTTTTCTTAACTGTTTCTTTACAAGAAATTCAGATGCCATGTAGAGTTCTTGCCTACAATAGAACCTACTTTTGAGAATGTTGGTGCATATTTTAGAATATGCTGATCTCAGGTCTTAGTTCTAGCGAGGCTCTGGAATTTACCAATTTTACTTCATTTTAAGAAGTTGATTGATGTACAAATATGTTATTATCCTGAAAGGATGGATATCGTGCACCTGTGATTCTGCAGATGAATGTGCCTGTGGGAATAATAGATGTGCTGTAATATGAGGGATTCTGACTAGAGCCTTGTGCGCGCTCAGTGTGTGTTTACCTTCTGTGTCCCAAGTCACAAATCACATAATTATCACTTATTGGCTGAGGTGAGTGATGAACGGCTCCTAGCCTTCTCTTGTATCAATTTTGATATGTAGTATTTTCTATTTAAAATTTATGATAAAAGTGTACTGCCTTCTGTGTAGGCAAAGTATGTTTCTGTATTTTCAGAAACTAGCTGCATCGCTCTCAGTTAAAGTGATGTATTTTATACATTCTTCAAAAGGCACATTAATTGCCTTTTAAATATCAGTGAGGATATATCTGTATTTCCAATTGGAAATTCATGAGTTAAAAGCCCTGCCTTCTGTGAAGGTAAAGTGTGTTTCTCTTCTTTTAGAGATTTGTGTATTATCTCTGACAAGTGTATGTGACAATGTGCACGTTCATTTTCTATTCTCCAATGTGTATCATATTAAGGGAAAAACGGTTATCACTGGTGCCGAATGTTTATTTTAAAAGCAGTCTTGGCGCTATTTGTGTAAGTTACACAATGTTGTGTTCTCTTTTATAAAGATGTTCAGTGTGGTTAAGGCTCCGCCACAGATTTGTATCTCAGTGTCTGAGAATGTACTACTCCCAGATCTTCTGCAATATTTGTAGGGCTTTGATTATCAGTGGAATCTCATTCAGTTATAGAATGAAACCCAGGATTTAGCTTCTATGGTGAAGACATTCTCACTCTATTAGATGTAAGAATATATTGTGTTTACCCTCTAGTCTCAGCTGCGACACAGTTTGTGACATCATGTGTCTGTCACATGATTCTTCACTGTTCCTGCTTTATGAAGGGACGTTGCAGTCAGCTGGGATGTGAACTCGTTTAAATAGAAATGCAGATCTAAATAAAATGGAATGAAACATCAATTGCTGTTTTGTATGTTTTCCTTTCGATGGCAGAGCAATGCTTTGAAGGAAGAGGCTTCCATCGTGAACTGCAAAGGTGGGGACATTGTCAACCATTTCTCTTACCACAAATGGAAGTGAAACATCCCATTGCGGCTGGCACAACCATTCTCAAATGTTGTGCCAAATGTCATATTTATGTGTGAATTATTCATACATTAACGTTTTAGAAGCACATCACTGGCGTCCAGATTACTATGGGGTTTAAGCACAACACTCTGTTGTCAATACTTAAAATCTGTACTACTGTGAGGGGCAGAGCTGCGAGAGACATTACACCTGACGGCATGTGCAGGCGTGCTTCTAGGCACTAGAATGAAAGAGGGAGCCGTGTCACGCGAACAGATCTGTATGACAAAATGTGAAATATGGCTTCACTCACTCGGTAGAGAGGGCGGACTTAGACTCGTGGGTGTATAATGCGATAGAGAAAAAGTGTGTTTCACAAAATCTGGCCAGTCTCACACATACCTACTCCAGTCCGTGCTACTCTGAACCCCAGCTTTAAACACCATTACATTCTGGCACCAGACGAGGAGGGGCTGTGAGGATGATCAGAGCTGCCAGGAGTGCGTGTGGCACATTATATACTGGCCATGAAGAGTTTGCCATAGGCAGTGGGCCCGGCAATAGAATTTATGACAGCACAGCGCATGCCATCACAACGCATGCCTTTACAACGCGGTTGTAACAACGCCACTGCTGTTACAATGTGTTACCATTACAACGCAAACTTTTACCACGCATATGCCTTTACAACGCATGCCTTTACAACAAATCTCGTTGTAAAAGCATGTTTGGCAAAGGCATATGTGTGTTTAAATTTAAGATTTAAACTATAACTATATTACAGGTAAGTATAATCGATATATGTAGGTTTATAGTTCCCTGTAAAATAATTTTATTTCAGTAAAGCATATATATATATATATATATATATATATATATATATATATATATATATATATATATATATATATATATATATTCAGTGAAAAAACCATAGGTTTCACACACGTTATAGTTAGGAATTAGCATTTAAAAAACCTTAGAAATTCAGTGAAAAAACCATAGGTTTCACACATGTTATAGTTAGCTGGACATTTTACTCGTAAAAAACCAATGAAATTCCCCCGTTATAGTTAGTTCAGCTAACTATAACTCGCGCGCCCGCAATGCACTGCTGATGACGTCACATATTACATCACTCATGACATGGTCAGTGACATCACTCATGACATCACTGATGACATCTCAAATGACATCACTGATGACATCACTGATGACATCATCCAGTGAATGTGTGTTTTTCTGAAAATTAAATATGTTTTATATATGTATATCTCAAGGTTGATGGAAGAATAAATGGGTATATTACTGTCTAAATGGATGATTTCTTTTTGAAAAATTGATTGTGTAACTGACTGATTAAGTGTATCATAGTGAATACATGGCTTAGTGAGTAATGTTTAAATATGTAAATATCTGTATCATTTTTTCACTTTGTGTATAAGTGGCTGCATGGGTTGGTGAGTAGCTACATGGGTGTCTATATAGGTTATTAGTTGGTTTTTTGAGTATTAGTCTGAGTGTCTGCATGGTTCGGTGGGGGGTATGACGTAGTGCATAGGTGCATGAATGAGTGACTCACTGTTTGTATGTGTTGAACAGAGCATGTGTGCAGGACTGCATGGGTGGATGAGTGTGTGTATGGGTGTGTTAGTGAGTGAATGACTGTCTCAATAGTGTCTTTATGAGTAACTACATATGTTTAAAACTAGTATATGTGACTATTGGTTTATATATGTGAGTATATGTGAGAGTGAGAGATTGAAAGAGTTCCTGTATGAATAAGTATGTATTTCTATAAGTGATTGTTTAAAAGACTAAGTATGTGTAAGTTTCCGTAGAAGTAAGTGTGGTGGTGTGTGTATAACTGTATATGCAAGTAAATGTATGTTTGATTCTTTATTAGCATGAGTGACTATGTGTGTGAGTAGCTCTATGGATGAGTGGCATTGTGTAACAGGATGTATAGGTGTATGAGTACATATGATAAGTGAGTACATGTATGAGTGACTGTATAGGACTGTTGGTGAATGAGTGGATGTGTATGTGGATCTTAGAATTACTGAAGAGGTTGTTGTAACTGTTATTGGTATGTCCATTGTTTTGAAAATTTTAGTCTCTATTTTTGAATGTGTGTATCAAAGGTTATATTAGGGGAAGAGGAGGTCTGCCACTCTATCACAAGGATGATGTCATCAGTGATGTCATCAGTGATGTCATTTGAGATGTCATCAGTGATGTCATGAGTGATGTCACTGACCATGTCATGAGTGATGTAATATGTGACGTCATCAGCAGTGCATTGCGGGCGCGCGAGTTATAGTTAGCTGAACTAACTATAACGGGGGAATTTCATTGGTTTTTTACGAGTAAAATGTCTAGCTAACTATAACATGTGTGAAACCTATGGTTTTTTCACTGAATTTCTAAGGTTTTTTAAATGCTAATTCCTAACTATAACGTGTGTGAAACCTATGGTTTTTTCACTGAATTTCTAAGGTTTTTTAAATGCTAATTCCTAACTATAACGTGTGTGAAACCCATGGTTTTTTCAGTGAATTTGCAAGGTTTTTTAAATGCTAATTTTTTTTTTTCTTCTATTTTTTTTAAACATATATTTTTTTTAATTTTCTTACCTTTTATAAAGACTATGGTTAAATTTTTAAAATTCTTTAATATGTTTTTTTTTAATATATTTTTTAAAATAAACATGTAAAATTTATTTGCAGTACATTTTTTCTATTTTTTTTATTATTTTTTTTAGTACGCGTACCGTAAGCTTACGGTAAGCGTACGGTTTACGCAATGCCCGTAATTTTTCTACGCTGCTTGCGTATAGTTACGCAATTTGCGTAGCCGCGCGTACTCCGCGTGGGACGCGTGCGCGCGTACGCTACACGCGCACGTTACGCGGAAGTGTCGGGTAGTGACTGTTATGCGCATGCGCGCAAGCGCGTGTCTTTTTTACGCGCATGCGCACTTTTGCCGTAAGCGTACCGTAAGCGTACCGTAAGCGTACGGTAGGTCATGTGATCATGAAACACAACTTTTGATTGGTTGAAACTACTTTCAGTTCTAGAACTCTCCTACAACACACCCATTCCTCTCATTTCTGCTTGTGATCCCTTAGGAGAAGGAGCTGGGTTGTCTTTGTGATACGATGGCAGAACAGCAGAGCTCTTCTGAGAGTGAGGCTAGCACTAGCAGCACTACCTTGAGGCAGAGAGCGAGGAAACAAAAGCCCTCTTATGTATGGGATTATTTTACTTTTCCTGAAGGCCAGCAAAAGGTAAATGCACCTTTAGTAACTTGTAAGCTGTGTAAGCGTGTACTTTCAAGAGGTAATCCTGACAAGAAGTATTCCTTTGGGAATCATTCCATGAAGAGACACCTCAAGGATGTACACAGAAGGACACATGCTCGACTTTTTGGAGGTAACTCTTCAGAAAGTCAACCAAGCACATCCACAGCAGCTCAGCCTGGACCATCATCTGCAGGGCTGACTCCTTCTTCTGCAGGTCAGGTGAGCCCTTCATCTGTGGGGGGAGCATCTCCTTTTGCTGGCCCTCTGGAAATTAACCCTCGATTTCTGAGGGTTGATATTCGATGCGCCTCTTGTCATGATCTAATTTGTCATAGGGAGACCAGTGTTTCCCTAGTGAACCTCAAAATAGATCAGCACACTTGTCGCTTTGACTAATTTTCCCAGTCTTTCTTTCCTCTGTCCCTGCATGAACACAATGGCTCTTTTAAGAGCCAACCTTATCTTTCATCTTTTTTTTACATATGTTTTTTTAAAACTTTTTTTATTTATTTTTTTACCGTACGCGTACGGTACGCGTAATTTTTTATTTTATTTTTTAAAAAAACACTAAAAATCAATTATCACATTACAAGGTCCTTGAGAGACTACAATTATTATTATTGACTTACCATACCCACTCAAAAAAATATTTATTCATTTGTTTTAAAAAAAAATTGCTTTAAAAATGGTTCTAGTTTTCGAAATTTTTCTATATCAATCTGAAAAAAAAGAAAAAAGTATTAATATTTTTAAAACATTTTATAATACAGTACACATATTTATATATTTTTCAAAAAATATTTTTGCCTTATTTTTGCTGTTTTCAGAATATATTGCATTTCACTATAAATTGTGAAAGCAATTGCATTCATCATTTTACAGCGGGCAAAAAAAATATAACAATCTCAAAGATTGTATTAAAAAAGCCCAGAATCTCTTTTTACTTAAACTTAACATTATAGAAATGCATAATATTCTAAAAAAATATCATCTAATACCAATATTTCTTTGCCAATTTGAATGCACACTTACTGCTCTTTTTTTTTGGCAAGTGAAAATCACTTTTACAGACTGACACATTATGAAACCACTTTTCAGTTTTTTTAAAAAGCCCATGTCCAAACTGCTTTTTCAGACCACCACCATTTGTAACCTGGGTGACTACCTACACTCCAGCAAGGGCAACCAGCCTTAGTGATGCTGAATGTATTTGCATTACAGACTGAAACCTGAAAACCCCACTCGCTTCTAAATACTGTGCATGATTATACATGGAAAGGAGCTGGGTGTGTGCTAAGAGTCTGCTTCTTCCCCCAAAAAATCGCTCCCCCTTTTTCCTACTAATGCAACTGTGAAATCACCAGAGCAAAACGCAATAAATCTCTGCCTGTAATTCCTATTTCCACACAGAGTCATGTTTTCACATGAGTCCCAAAACGAAATTTCTTTGCCAATTTGAATGCACACTTACTGCTCTTTTTTTTGGCAAGTGAAAATCACTTTTACAGACTGACACATTATGAATCCACTTTTTTGATTTTTTTAAATGCACATGTCCAAACTGCTTTTTCAGACCACCACCATGTGTAACCTGGGTGGCTGCCTACATTCCAGCAAGGGCAACCAGCCTTAGTGATGCTGAATGTATTTGCATTACAGACTGAAACCTGAAAACCCCACTCGCTTGTAAATACTGTGCATGATTATACATGGCAAGCAGCTGGGTGTGTGCTAAGAGTCTGCTTCTGCACCAAAAAATCGCTCCCCCTTTTTCCTACTAATGCAACTGTGAAATCACCAGAGCAAAACGCAATAAATCTCTGCCTGTAATTCCTATTTGCACACAGAGTCATGTTTTCACATTAGTCCCAAAACGAAATTTCTTTGCCAATTTGAATGCACACTTACTACTCTTTTTTTTTGGCAAGTGAAAATCACTTTTACAGACTGACACATTATGAAACCACTTTTCAGTTTTTTTAAAAAGCCCATGTCCAGACTGCTTTTTCAGACCACCACCATGTGTAACCTGGGTGGCTGCCTACATTCCAGCAAGGGCAACCAGCCTTAGTGATGCTGAATGTATTTGCATTACAGACTGAAACCTGAAAACCCCACTCGCTTGTAAATACTGTGCATGATTATACATGGCAAGCAGCTGGGTGTGTGCTAAGAGTCTGCTTCTGCACCAAAAAATCGCTCCCCCTTTTTCCTACTAATGCAACTGTGAAATCACCAGAGCAAAACGCAATAAATCTCTGCCTGTAATTCCTATTTCCACACAGAGTCATGTTTTCACATTAGTCCCAAAACGAAATTTCTTTGCCAATTTGAAAGCACACTTACTGCTCTTTTTTTTTGGCAAGTGAAAATCACTTTTACAGACTGACACATTATGAATCCACTTTTCAGATTTTTTTAAATGCACATGTCCAAACTGCTTTTTCAGACCACCACCATGTGTAACCTGGGTGGCTGCCTACATTCCAGCAAGGGCAACCAGCCTTAGTGATGCTGAATGTATTTGCATTACAGACTGAAACCTGAAAACCCCACTCGCTTGTAAATACTGTGCATGATTATACATGGCAAGCAGCTGGGTGTGTGCTAAGAGTCTGCTTCTGCACCAAAAAATCGCTCCCCCTTTTTCCTACTAATGCAACTGTGAAATCACCAGAGCAAAACGCATTAAATCTCTGCCTGTAATTCCTATTTCCACACAGAGTCATGTTTTCACATCAGTCCCAAAACGAAATTTCTTTGCCAATTTGAATGCACACTTACTGCTCTTTTTTTTTGGCAAGTTAAAATCACTTTTACAGACTGACACATTATGAAACCACTTTTCAGTTTTTTTAAAAAGCCCATGTCCAAACTGCTTTTTCAGACCACCACCATGTGTAACCTGGGTGGCTGCCTACATTCCAGCAAGGGCAACCAGCCTTAGTGATGCTGAATGTATTTGCATTACAGACTGAAACCTGAAAACCCCACTCGCTTGTAAATACTGTGCATGATTATACATGGCAAGCAGCTGGGTGTGTGCTAAGAGTCTGCTTCTTCCCCCAAAAAATCGCTCCCCCTTTTTCCTACTAATGCAACTGTGAAATTACCAGAGAAAAACGCAATAAATCTCTGCCTGTAATTCCTATTTCCACACAGAGTCATGTTTTCACATTAGTCCCAAAACGAAATTTCTTTGCCAATTTGAAAGCACACTTACTGCTCTTTTTTTTTGGCAAGTGAAAATCACTTTTACAGACTGACACATTATGAATCCACTTTTTTGATTTTTTTAAATGCACATGTCCGAACTGCTTTTTCAGACCACCACCATGTGTAACCTGGGTGGCTGCCTACATTCCAGCAAGGGCAACCAGCCTTAGTGATGCTGAATGTATTTGCATTACTGAGTCCAACCTCAAACCCTTAAACTATTCTTTTTTTTTCCAGTACACCTTAATTTATCGTGAAAACATAGTCCATATTATTTTACATGTTCCTCACATTTAAATTTCTCCCAAAACAGAAAATGATAAACGCAACTTCAACAAAAGGATTTCCATTTCTATTATTCATTTCTTAATTTACCATATACATCCCCTCTCAAACTCTAACCTCACCTTTAAAATTAGTTAGTTGTGAAAGAAATGTGGCACTCAAACAGCAGATTAGCAGAGCCAGGATCTCAGAGCTGTACACCTCTCTCCTCTCAGCAGAACCAGATAATGGCAAACTTTCCCTCTATTTTTCCACACATATACATGTAAGTTTCAAATCTCAGTGCTTCCCCCTTTTTTTCAAATGTAATCACACATTTCTATTGGTTGAAAACCAACCCTTTTCCAAAAGTACCCTGCCCCCAACTTGACTTCTGCCTAGTACCCTTCCCCCAACTTGACTTCTGCCTGCTACCATAGCAACAGCTCATGGAACACTGCTGTGTGGAGTTAGGTCAGAAGTTCGCCACACAATGTTTCAATTCCACAGAGCAAGAGTGCTTGACTTTTCAAACCTAACAGCAAATCCATAGTACTGTTCTTTGGTAACACATTTTTTTGTACCAATACAAAACATGCTTCTATTAATTTACACATACAGCCTAGTTTTTATTCTAGAATGGTATGAAACAGCCAATCAGTTCTTTTTGTTTTGAAAAAAATATGTATGCCTCCATTTCCAAACTGTCTTTCTTTTCATATTGCCATTCTACTGAAAGACACCTCCTGAGTTCATCCAGTTCTCCTTTGAAGATGTTCACAGTGTGGATTGTAGGGCACAGCTATGTCTTCTGGAGTGAAAAGTTTGCAGAGAAAACAGGTATGGTGAGAGACCTTGCTTTGCCAAATGTAGACATTAAATGGATTGGTCAGAGAGGGTTAAAGTGGCACCAATTGATGCCATTGGTGAAATCCTTCATGCAAATCCAACACCCTGACCTCATAATAGTGCACTGTGGTGGCAATGACCTAGGCACTTTGACTGGGGTAGGTCTGGAAATGCTTATGAAGGACACCTTTGCACAACTGTTTTCACTTTTCCCTAAAACTGCCTTTGTGTTTTCCAACATATGCCAAAGGCAAAAATGGAACTGGTCCAATCATTTCTGTCCGCAGATTGACAAAGCAAGAAAGCACGTCAACAAATCTGTTTCTGCTTTCCTCCGTGACTATGGTATGGGTGCCATTTACCACAACAACTTGCGTTATGACATGCAAGACATTTATAGAGGAGATGGTGTGCACTTCAATGATGAAGGGAACAGAGTCTTCCTCTTGAACCTTAGACTCTGCATCGGTACTTACTTGTAGGTACCACTAAAAAAATGACTTCATAAACACAACGGCTCTTTTTAGAGCCCCCTAATATCTAAACTCTTACATCTGCATTTCATTTCTTTTTTTATTTATTTTTTCTTCCGTACGCTTACCGTAAGCTTACCGTACGCGTACCCCGTGATTTTTTTTAAAAATCAATAAATGTTTTCTTTGAACTTTACAGTCCTTCTTTGACCCCCTCACAAATATAAGGGGGTCTGTAACTCTCCTCCTTGCCCCCTTTTCTTGTTTTCACTCTTTTTTTTTCTGAGTGAAACACACAAAATGGCGGCCGCCGCTTCCTGGTTTCGGCCGATTCGAATGTTTACTAAGATCTAACAGCCAATCAGAATCGCGCTCGCGCACGCCAGCGTACGCGTACGGTAAGCTTACGGTACACGTACCGTAAGCTGGCTCAGATATATATATTGATTTAAAGGCTATTTTCTCAGAATCTACTGAACAGATTTACACCAAACCTACAAAAGGCACTTCCTTGACCTAGGGACTACCTCTCTACCAAATTTCTAGTAATTCTGTTCAGCCGTTCGGGCTGTAGCCCTGTCTAAAGGTCCTATGGAAAAATGCATGGGAAAAACGCGTTTTGGGACCCCCCTTTTATCTCAGCCCCCGCTTGACGAATCCCCCCGAGACTTTCAGGGTAGGAGCGGAGCGTAGCGCCCCACCTATTTTGAGAAATTCGCGAGGATTCATCGACCGGCGCCAAAGTTATTCAAAATAGAATGTTGCGGATTTCCTATGGAAAAGGGGTCCTAACTATAACTACCTACTGGCGACCGCCAGTAGGTAATATATATATATATATATATATATATATATATATATATATATATATATATATATATATATATATATATATATATATATATATATATATATATATATATTACCTACTGGCGATAGCCAGTAGGTAGTTATAGTTAGGACCACGTTTCCATAGGAAAACCTCAACATTCTATTTTGAATAACTTTGGCGCCGGTCGACGAATCCTCGCGAATTTCTCAAAATAGGTGGGGCGCTACGCTCCGCTCCTACCCTGAAAGTCTCGGGGGGATTCGTCAAGCGGGGGGTGAGATAAAAGGGGGGTCCCAAAACGCGTTTTTCCCATGCATTTTTCCATAGGACCTTTAGAACGAGCTACAGCCCGAATGGCTGAACAGAATTACTCAAAATTTGGCAGAGAGGTAGTCCCTAGGTCAAGGAAGTGCCTTTTGTAGGTTTGGTGTAAATCTGTTCAGTAGATTCTGAGAAAATAGCCTTTAAATCAATATATATATCTGAGCCAGCTTACGGTACGCTTACCGTACGCTTACGGTAAGCGTACGGTGGCGTGCGCGAGCGCGATTCTGATTGGCTCTTAGATCTTAGTAAACATTCGAATCGGCCAAAACCAGGAAGCGGCGGCCGCCATTTTGTCTCTCGCACTGAGAGAGATTTTTAAAATCGGAAGCCCAAAAACATGTAAAGGGGCTGTTTTGACAACTCCCTCCCACATAGTCATGTGGAGGGAGTCCCCAAACATCCCCCAAGTGCAAAAACGGTTTTATTTTTTTTTCGGCAATTTCGCGGGGTACGCTTACCGTACGCTTACGGTAAGCGTACGGTAAAAAAATAAAAATAAAAAAAAACACTATCCACACTTACCCCACCCCCTGTGCTTTTGGTGGCCGAAGTCCACCAAATGTGCTGGGCTTATTACAATGGAAAAAAACACTATCCACACTTACCCCACCCCCTGTGCTTTTGGTGGCCGTAGGCCACCAAATGTACAGGGCTTATTATAAGGGAAAAAAACTTAGCATTTAAAAAACCGTACTAATTCACTGAAAAAACCATAGGTTTCACACACGTTATAGTTAGGAATTAGCATTTAAAAAACCTTGCAAATTCACTGAAAAAACCATAGGTTTCACACATGTTATAGTTAGTGGAAATTTTACTGATAAAAAACCAATGAAATTGCCCCGTTATAGTTAGCGCAGGCAACTATAACTCACGCGACCGCAATCCTCTGCTGATGACATATGTGTCTTTATGAAAAAAAAATATTTGTAATATATGTATAGCTAAAAATGTATGGAAGAAGACATGGGCAAATAAGTGTCTAAATATAGTATTAGCATCAGCAGAGGATTGCGGTCGCGTGAGTTATAGTTGCCTGCGCTAACTATAACGGGGCAATTTCATTGGTTTTTTATCAGTAAAATTTCCACTAACTATAACATGTGTGAAACCTATGGTTTTTTCAGTGAATATATATATATGTAGGACGCCCCATTATCTCCGCTATAGGAGGAGCTTTTGAGAATACATCAAAGTTTGTAGATTCATTCTTGTGCCCTATAGTAAAAACTTTACCATCTTATATACAGGACACAGGAGATTTTCTGAAAAAATATATGATCTGCCTTGGGAAGATGACTATCTGTTGATGACGATTGATGTAACTACCCTATACACAAGCATCAAACATGAGGATGGCCTGAATGCTATTAAACATTTCTTGAGTAATCGTCCGATTAAACTTTGGGCCCATACCCAGATGCTATTGAGCATGGTGTCCACCTGCTTGAAAAGCAATTATTTTCTTTTTAATGATGAGCTTTTCCATCAAATCTGCGGGACAGTGATGGGCACCTGCTTCGCCCCCAGCTTTGCAAATTTGCATATGGGCTGGTGGGAGGAGCAGGTGGTCCAGGTCGCGTATCATACTGAGTGGGAGGAAAATGTACTACACTGGAGTCGATTTATCGACGACCTGTTTGTAGTTTGGAAAGGAACGGAGGAGTCAGCGAAAAATGTTATTAAAAAACTGCAGGTGAACAATTTAAATCTTAAGTTCACCAGTACCATCAGCAATTCATCAGTAGATTTTCTAGACCTCTCCATTTATGTCAACAATTCCAAACTCCAGACTAAACTATATAGAAAGCCCACTGAAGGGAACACCCTCCTGCATGCAGACAGTTTTCATCCTCAAAATCTGATTAAAAGCATCCCATATGGAGAATGCCTAAGAACTATGCGTAACTGTAGTGAAGACGCAGTATTAGAGAAAGAGCTAACCAAACTTAGCTCGAGATTTCGAGCCAGAGGATATACTGAAGCAAATCTACAAACAGCAACTAAAAAGGCAAGGGAATCTTCGAGGGAAGATATCCTCTTTAGACCCAGTAAAAGTAAAAACAAAAGAACTAATCCAGAAAATAATCAACCAAGAATGATTACAACCTATAATCGCAAACATGGCCAAATCAGAAGCATTCTCACCAAACATTGGCACTTGATCAGAAAGGACCCGATTCTTAGCAAACTAACTCAGAGAAGACCAGCAATCACATTCAGAAGGGCACGGTCTTTCAGGCAAATGCTGGTGAGCAACGTTGTGAAGCGTCCCAATAAACAGTCCACGAATTGGCTCAAACCCAGAGATGGGTTTACTAAATGCACCAAATGTAAAGCTTGTAGTTTTGGGAAAAATACACAGGTTTACACATTAGGACTATCAAAACGGATGAAAAAAATCAAAGGACATCTTACATGCAAGACAGATTTTGCTGTCTACGTCCTTCAATGCCCTTGTGGCTTGAGGTACGTTGGCAGCACGATCCATCCAGTCCACAAGAGAGTGCTATAACATCTTAGAGCTATTCGGAATGGGGACAATTCCTACCCCGTTGCGAGACACTTTGCAGCATATCACAACAAGAGTACTCAAGGTCTAGTTTATTTTGTGATAGACTGCATTCCTCTAAACCAACGAGGAGGTAATAGAGAAAAAAAGTTGCGTAAACTTGAGTCTTGCTACATTTTAGAGCTCAATACACGGTCCCCTGGAGGACTGAATATTGAGGAAGATTTAGTCACACACTTATAATCAGATTTTGTGTCAGCGCTGGAATATAGAAACAAGTATCTAACAGGCAACTTCTCTGCCCCGTTTTTAACTGTATCCTTGTTTAAAAAGAAAAAAAAAAATGTTTTTGTTTATTTTTTGTTGTATATCAGATACACAATCACAATTTCAATTTTTAAGATTATCCATGAATGTATTTGGGATTATACTGTAGTACTAGCCCACTGGGGGTGTAGGAAAAGAATGAAATTTACCTGTAATTTGTTCTCAATATATGCACTGAATTAACGGCCCAAGGGGCTTAATTTTAAATAGTCGCGTAAGAAAAATTGATGCCATTTATGCTATATCAGCACTCAAGGGAACATATTCTCTTCCACATAAATAAGCAGGCAACTTTTTGAGAATTTGCGTTTGCTATGTGTGTTAAATTTTAGCGTAGTACTGACTCGCTTTCCGAGCTATTTCTTCTATTTTAATGAGTCTTAGAAGAAATACTTTTCACAATTAATGACATTATGCTTTCTTAATCATGTATTGAAATGTATTGAGGAGTGAGGATTTATTTATTTGTTTACCTAAACTGATATCGAATCCCATGTGACTATCGTATATTGAGTGCATGTATGTTATGATGAAAAAACTACGAGTCTTTCTTTCAATACACTCTGTGAGTAGTCTTAGTCATGTGACACGATGTGAACACTTTATTTAAAATGGCCAAAGAAACGGGCAAGTCGTTGGTGAACAAGCCTGCTAGTCAGGCGAAACGCGTCCTACCAGCCGATTGCAATAAAAGTTTTTATTGACCAGAACACGGCGTCGTCATCCTTGCGCAGCGAGGAATTTTCGAAATTTACTACGGACCGTGCTTGGGTGGTCCGCTTTGACGACGCACCCTCTGTTCAGGAGTGCGGTGGCAGTTACCTAAGCCTGGAGGAATCATATATATGTATATATATATAAACAATACCCTGTCAGGCATAGAGTGATGCATAAATTATGCAAAAAAGGAGCAGAGAACTCTGGGTAGTTCTGAAGTTTAGGTGGAAAGCAGCTCCTGTATAGCGCACCCTCAACACCAGCAAAACTCTAGATCTGCTCACTTCAAATGTCTGCTTTTCTATCAAAGTTTTTAAGCATAGGATTAGCACACTGCCATTCACACCGAGACAGAAAGGGACAAAGTCTTTTGCCATTGCTATAGCAAAGTGCTGTAGAAATGGTGAAAGACTTTGGGCCTCATGTAGGAAGCCAAATACCGGTCGGTAACGGCCGAAATTCGGTAAATATCCCGTTACCGACCGGTATTTAGGCATTTGCTATGTAGGGGGCTGATTTCTGGATTCGGTATCTACCGAAACGGAAATTAAGAAATCGGTAAAATACCGATTCTGTAAATACCGAATCCAGAAATGCAATGTAGGGAGCACTCTAAAGAGTGAATATCAGTATTAAGAATTCGTTATTTACCACCAAATACAGGTTGGTGATAAATAACGAATACCTTGCAAAAAGCAATATTTTGCTGATTTAAGAGTGCCATGTGGCAGACTTATGTGCGCCACATGTGCACACATGCAAGATTAAGGGGTGCAACAGGGTGTCAATGTGACACCCTGCCACCCTTGTATATGCTCCCCCCATTACCGAATCGGTATTTACCGATTCGGTAATGATGCATACCTTCCCATTGATTCCTATGGGCCTCCAGGCCCATAGGAATCAATGGGAAGGTATGCCTCATTACCGAATCGGTAAATACCGATTCATAATTTCCGAATTTTTCCGATTCGTTAAACTTTACCGAATCATTACCTACATCACATTTACCGATTCATAAATACCGAATCGGTAAAATTCGGTATTTATGAATCGGTAAATGTGAGGCTACCTACATATCGCCCCAAGTGTTTTTCTGTGTTGATGGCATTGTGCTAATCCTATGCTTAAATTATTTCATAGAAAAGCAGGCAATTAAGTTGGGCATATCTAGAGTACTGCTGGTATTGAGATTGTTCTATAAAAAACAACTTTTTATCTAAACTTGAGAACTACCCAGAGTTCTCTGCTTCTTTTTTTGCATATATATATATATATATATATATATATATACACATACACACACATTTCCTTAAAACCCAACAACCCATACCCACCCTAAAATCAAAATTTACCCATGCCACCCCAAAACCTCTACCTACCATTAACTGCAGGCAACACTGTTTTGCACGCGGCCAGTCATCATCCAGTCCCCCTGAAACAAAGCATACCCTATGGGGAACTGCTTAGAGCGCGCCGTGCCTGCAGCACGGACCAGGATTTCAAAAATGAGCAACAGACTATGCTCACACGTTTTAAAACACGTGGATACAAAGATGAAATCTTAGAAATAGCTGTTAACAAAGTCAAGGACTTGAAACAACACGACACACTTTTTAAACCATCTAGAAGCACCGTCAGGAACAGGAATGAAAATGATGACTTGCCCAAGGCACCTAGAATGATAACTCAGTTCAGTAGGGGAGCATGGACATTAAATAAAATCATGAACAAACACTGGAATTTACTGACAGCAGATCCCATCATAGGTGAATGCATAGGAATTAGACCACAAATAACATATAGGAAGGCCAGATCTTTAAAAGATAAACTGGTCCACAGTCATCACGAAGATGACATTCAACCGCAGTGGCTGCAAATGCCTAATGGCTTCACCACTTGTGGGATGTGCAAGGCAGATCGGAATGGCAAGAACTGCAAAGACTACATCACTGGTACGAATCAAAAACGTCCTATCAAACACATAATCAATTGCAACAGCGATTTTACTGTCTACATACTGGAGTGCCCTTGTGGCCTCCGGTATGTGGGTAGTACCAAATTACCCCTCAAACAGAGAATTTTACAACATTTGCATGCCATCACGAACTGTGACCAGAATTACCCGGTAGCACGTCACTATTCTGAAATCCATCACAGTGACAACAGTAGCTTACGATTTTTGGGTGTTGAAAGAATTCCCAGACACATACGAGGAGGGGATCGGGAAAAACTCCTAAGAATACTTGAATCCAGATTTATTTTAGATCTGGACTGTAAGACCCCCAAAGGGCTTAACAGTGGGGAAGAACTCGCAACTCACATAGGCATATAGTCCTCTGGAACATTGTCTCAGTAGAAACATGATCACTCCTAACTATGTTTGGGATTTTAACGATGTACGATTTTCATTTCTAAAATTCACTTTTAGCAAGATAGGGACACAGGATTGTACTGGATAATATGGTATTCCTAATTGGGATGTTATGGTAGGATTTACCGCTATGATGGATGCACTTTTTGGGTTCAAAAGGGCATCCATTTATAATTCCAGTCATTCCTCAATACCCTTCCTCTTTCACTGATTTATTCATTATTTTCTCACATACAGCACTTTCCCATCCATCATTCCTATGATATCTAGCACGAAGTAAAGGGTACTACCTGTTTTGCCAGCTGGGTTGCATATCGAGCGGGGGACAGTTGCAGCACATACTTGGTGAGGGACAGTTTGTGATTCTAATCTACTTAGATTTCTAAGTTGGACAATTGCAGTGTAGAATTAATTTGACCGTAGGTTATTCTATGAATGTAAACCTAACAGCGATCATTTGTATATTTAGTTTACGATCAATGAATTTGGCTATTTTAGCCTTAATTAATTTATGTACCTTTCGAAATTGTAATTGTACATAACTTATCGTAACAATGATACATATCAGTGTCTTGTTGTTGTTGTTATTTCTGGTTTATCTCACTCGAATAGCATTGCTTGCCTATTTAGGGCAATAGCTAGGTTAAAGTATTCATATATATGGGTACGGCTACTCAGTCCTTATTTAACAAGTGAAAAATAATCCCGATACATACTGCACTTACAATCATACTGTTCGCTGTGACCTTTGTGTTTTTTGTTGCTTTAAACTTTATTGTTCCCCCACCGAAATTGTCAACAAGGTTCAAATAATGAGCGCAATAATATACGCCTTTATCTCCTCATCTGCAATTGCAGTATGTTTATATATTTTGTATAATTTTGTATTCTCCTTTGGGAAACATTATTTATGAATTGAAGTTGCTTTAGGTTGCGATCACTGGAAACCCGGTGTAGAAGTATTTTGTTTATGTCTATGAACCTTGTGCATGTATTTCTAAAGCCCGTGGGCACACAGGAAGTGACTTGACAAAGGCAAACGCCGAAACGTGTCGTCCTTTATACGCTAGTGCACAATAAAGTTCTTGTGCCGTTTCCTGGTGTGCTGTCCCATTACTTGTGAAATTCTTCACAGAATCTTGGATTTTCTATATATATATATATATATATATATATATATATATATATATATATATATATATATATATTCAGTGAAAAAACCATAGGTTTCACACATGTTATAGTTAGCTGGACATTTTACTCGTAAAAAACCAATGAAATTGCCCCGTTATAGTTAGTTCAGCTAACTATAACTCGCGCGCCCGCAATGCACTGCTGATGACGTCACATATTACATCACTCATGACATGGTCAGTGACATCACTCATGACATCACTGATGACATCTCAAATGACATCACTGATGACATCACTGATGACATCATCCTTGTGATAGAGTGGCAGACCTCCTCTCACCTTAATATAAGCTTTGATACACACATTCAAAAATAGAGACTAAAAATTTCAAAACAATGGACATACCAATACCAGTTACAACAACCTCTTCAGTAATTCTAAGATCCACATACACATCCACTCATTCACCAACAGTCCTATACAGTCACTCATACATGTACTCACTCATCATATGTACTCATACATCTATACATCCTGTTACACAATGCCACTCATCCATAGAGTTACTCACACACATAGTCACTCATGCTAATAAAGAATAAAACATACATTTACTTGCATATACAGTAATACACACACCACCATACTTACTTCTACGGAAACTTACACATACTTAGTCTTTTAAACAATCACTTATAGAAACACATACTTATTCATACAGGAACTCTTTCAATCTCTCCCTCTCACATATACTCACATATATACACCAATAGTCACATATACTAGTTAAAAACATATGTAGTTACTCCTGAAGACACTATTGAGACAGTCATTCACTCACTAACACACCCATACACACACTCATCCACCCATACAGTCCTGCACACATGCTGTCTTCAACACATACAAACAGTGAGTCACTCATTCATGCATCTATGCACTACGTAATACCCCCCACCGTACCATACAGACACTCAGACTGATACTCAAAAAAACAACTAATAACCTATATAGACACCCATGTAGCTACTCACCAACCCATGCAGCCACTTATACACAAAGTGAGAGATACACTTAATCAGTCAGTAACACAATCAATTTTTCAAAAACAAATCATCCATTTAGACACTTATATACCCATTTATTCTTCCATCGACCTTGAGATACACATATATAAAACATATTTAATTTTCAGAAAAACACACATTCACTGGATGATGTCATCAGTGATGTCATCAGTGATGTCATTTGAGATGTCATCAGTGATGTCATGAGTGATGTCACTGACCATGTCATGAGTGATGTAATATGTGACGTCATCAGCAGTGCATTGCGGGCGCGCGAGTTATAGTTAGCTGAACTAACTATAACGGGGCAATTTCATTGGTTTTTTACGAGTAAAATGTCCAGCTAACTATAACATGTGTGAAACCTATGGTTTTTTCACTGAATTTCTAAGGTTTTTTAAATGCTAATTCCTAACTATAACGTGTGTGAAACCTATGGTTTTTTCAGTGAATTTCTAAGGTTTTTTAAATGCTAATTCCTAACTATAACGTGTGTGAAACCCATGGTTTTTTCAGTGAATTTGCAAGGTTTTTTAAATGCTAATTCCTAACTATAACGTGTGTGAAACCCATGGTTTTTTCAGTGAATTTGCAAGGTTTTTTAAATGCAATTTTTTTTTTATTCTTCATTTTTTTCAAACATATTTTTAATTTAATTTTCTTATCTTTTATAAAGACTATGCTTACATTTTTAAAATCCTTAAATATTTTTTTTATATATATTTTTTAAAATAAACATGTAAAATTTATTTCCAGTTTTTTTTTTTTTTTTTTATAGTACGCGTACCGTAAGCTCACGGTAAGCGTACGGTTTACGCAACGCCCGTAATCTATCTACGCTGCTTGCGTATAGTTACGTACTTTGCGTAGCCGCGCGTACTGCGCGTGGGACGCGTGCGCGCTTACGCAACACGCGTACGTTACGCGGAAGTGCCGGGGAGTGACTGTTATGCGCATGCGCGCAAGCGCGTGTCTTTTTTACGCGCACGCGTACTTTTTGCCGTAAGCGTACCGTAAGCGTACCGTAAGCGTACGGTAGGTCATGTGATCTTGAAACACAACTTTTGATTGGTTGAAACTACTTTCAGTTCTAGAACTCTCCTACACCACACCCATTCCCCTCATTTCTGCTTGTGATCCCTTGGGAGAAGGAGCTGGTTTGTCTTTGGGATACGATGGCAGAACAGCAGAGCTCTTCTGAGAGTGAGGCTAGCACCAGCAGCACTGTCTTGAGGCAGAGAGCGAGGAAAGTAAAGCCTTCTTATGTTTGGGATTATTTTACTTTTCCAGAAGGCCAGCAAAAGGTGAATGCACCCTTAGTTACTTGCAAGCTGTGTAAGCGTGTACTTTCTAGAGGTAATCCTAACAGGAAGTATTCCTTTGGGAATCACACCATGAAGAGACACCTCCAGGAAGTACACAGAAGGACACATGGTCATCTTTTTGGAGGTAACTCTTCAGAAAGACGAGCCAGTACATCCACAGCAGCTCAGCCTGGACCATCATCTGCAGGGCAGACTCCTTCTTCTGCAGGTCAGGTGAGCCCTTCATCTGTGGGGGAGAATCTCCTTTTGCTGGCCCTCTGGAAATTAACCCTCGGTTTGCGAGGGTTGAAGTACGGTGCGCCACTTGTCACGATCTAATTACTTATAGGGAGACCAGTGTTTCCCTGGTGAACAGTAAAATAGATCAGCACACTTGTCGTACCGTCTAATATTCCCAATCTTTCTTTCCTCTGTCCCTGCATGAACACAACGGTTCTTTTAAGAGCCAACCTTATCTTTCATCTTTTTTTTTCTTTTTTTTTAAAAACTTTTTTTTTTTTTTACCGTACGCGTACGGTAAGCGTACCTTTTTTTTATTTTTTAAAAAAAAACACTAAAAATCATTTATCTCATTACAAAGTCCAAGACGCAATAAATCTCTGCCTATAATTCTTCTATGCACACAGAGTCATGTTTTCACATTAGTGCCAAAACGAAATTTCTTTGCCAATTTGAAAGCACACTTACTGCTCTTTTTTTTTCGGGCCAAGTGAAAATCTCTTTTTACAATTTGAAATCACTTTTACAGACTGACACATTCTGAATCCTTTTTTTTAAAATTTATTTAAATGCACATGTCCAAGCTGTTTTTTTTTCAGACCACCACCGTGTGTATTCTCTGTGACTGCCTACACTCCAGCAGGGGCAACCAGCCTTAGTGATGCTGAATGTATTTGCATTACAGACTTAAACCTGAAAACCCCACTCGCTTCTAATTACTGTGCATGACTATACATGGCAAGCACATGGGTGTGTGCTAAGCCTCTGCTTCTTCCCCCAAAAATTCGCTCCCCCTTTCCATCTACTGCAACTGTGAAATCACCAGAGCCAGACGCAATAAATCTCTGCCTATAATTCTTCTATGCACACAGAGTCATGTTTTCACATTAGTGCCAAAACGAAATTTCTTTGCCAATTTGAAAGCACACTTACTGCTCTTTTTTTTTCGGGCCAAGTGAAAATCTCTTTTTACAATTTGAAATCACTTTTACAGACTGACACATTCTGAAACCTTTTTTTTAAATTTATTTAAATGCACATGTCCAAGCTGTTTTTTTTTCAGACCACCACCGTGTGTATTCTCTGTGACTGCCTACACTCCAGCAGGGGCAACCAGCCTTAGTGATGCTGAATGTATTTGCATTACAGACTTAAACCTGAAAACCCCACTCGCTTCTAATTACTGTGCATGACTATACATGGCAAGCACATGGGTGTGTGCTAAGCCTCTGCTTCTTCCCCCAAAAATTCGCTCCCCCTTTCCATCTACTGCAACTGTGAAATCACCAGAGCAAGACGCAATAAATCTCTGCCTATAATTCTTCTATGCACACAGAGTCATGTTTTCACATTAGTGCCAAAACGAAATTTCTTTGCCAATTTGAAAGCACACTTACTGCTCTTTTTTTTTTGGGCCAAGTAAAAATCTCTTTTTACACTTTGAAATCACTTTTACAGACTGACACATTCTGAAACCTTTTTTTTAAATTTATTTAAATGCACATGTCCAAGCTGTTTTTTTTTCAGACCACCACCGTGTGTATTCTCTGTGACTGCCTACACTCCAGCAGGGGCAACCAGCCTTAGTGATGCTGAATGTATTTGCATTACAGACTTAAACCTGAAAACCCCACTCGCTTCTAATTACTGTGCATGACTATACATGGCAAGCACATGGGTGTGTGCTAAGCCTCTGCTTCTTCCCCCAAAAATTCGCTCCTCTTTTCCATCTACTGCAACTGTGAAATCACCAGAGCAAGACGCAATAAATTTCTGCCTATAATTCTTCTATGCACACAGAGTCATGTTTTCACATTAGTGCCAAAACGAAATTTCTTTGCCAATTTGAAAGCACACTTACTGCTCTTTTTTTTTTGGGCCAAGTGAAAATCTCTTTTTACACTTTGAAATCACTTTTACAGACTGACACATTCTGAAACCTTTTTTTTAAATTTATTTAAATGCACATGTCCAAGCTGTTTTTTTTTCAGACCACCACCGTGTGTATTCTCTGTGACTGCCTACACTCCAGCAGGAGCAACCAGCCTTAGTGATGCTGAATGTATTTGCATTACAGACTTAAACCTGAAAACCCCACTCGCTTCTAATTACTGTGCATGACTATACATGGCAAGCACATGGGTGTGTGCTAAGCCTCTGCTTCTTCCCCCAAAAATTCGCTCCTCTTTTCCATCTACTGCAACTGTGAAATCACCAGAGCAAGACGCAATAAATTTCTGCCTATAATTCTTCTATGGACACAGAGTCATGTTTTCACATTAGTGCCAAAACGAAATTTCTTTGCCAATTTGAAAGCACACTTACTGCTCTTTTTTTTTTGGGCCAAGTGAAAATCTCTTTTTACACTTTGAAATCACTTTTACAGACTGACACATTCTGAAACCTTTTTTTTAAATTTATTTAAATGCACATGTCCAAGCTGTTTTTTTTTCAGACCACCACCGTGTGTATTCTCTGTGACTGCCTACACTCCAGCAGGGGCAACCAGCCTTAGTGATGCTGAATGTATTTGCATTACAGACTTAAACCTGAAAACCCCACTCGCTTCTAATTACTGTGCATGACTATACATGGCAAGCACATGGGTGTGTGCTAACCCTCTGCTTCTTCCCCCAAAAATTCGCTCCTCTTTTCCATCTACTGCAACTGTGAAATCACCAGAGCAAGACGCAATAAATTTCTGCCTATAATTCTTCTATGCACACAGAGTCATGTTTTCACATTAGTGCCAAAACGAAATTTCTTTGCCAATTTGAAAGCACACTTACTGCTCTTTTTTTTTTCGGGCCAAGTGAAAATCTCTTTTACAGACTGACACATTATGAATCCACCATGTGTAACTACAACAAAAACAATTCCCATTTCTATTATTCATTTCTTAAGTTACCACATACATCCCCTCTCAAACTGTAAACTCACCTTTAAAATTAGTTAGTTGTGAAAGAAATGTGTCACTCAAACAGCAGATTATCAGAGCCAGGATCTCTGTTCTGTACACCTCTCTCCTCTCAGCAGAACCAGATAATGGCAAACTTTCCCTCTATTTTTCCACACATATACATGTAAGTTTCAAATCTCAGTGCTTCCCCCTTTTTTTCAAATGTAATGACACATTTCTATTGGTTGAAAACCAACCCTTTTCCAAAAGTACCCTGCCCCCAACTTGACTTCTGCCTAGTACCCTTCCCCCAACTTGACTTCTGCCTGCTACCATAGCAACAGCTCATGGAACACTGCTGTGTGCAGTTAGGTCAGAAGTTCGACACACAATGTTTCAATTCCACAGAGCAAGAGTGCTTGACTTTTCAATCCTAACTGCAAATCCATAGTACTGTTCTTTGGTTACACATTTTTTTGTACCAATACAAAACATGCTTCTATTAATTTTCACATACAGCCTAGTTTTTTTTCTAGAATGGTATGAAACAGCCAATCAGTTCTTTTTGTTTTGTAAAAAATATGTATGCCTCCATTTCCAAACTGTCTTTCTTTTCATATTGCCATTCTACTGAAAGACACCTCCTGAGTGCATCCAGTTCTCCTTTGAAGATGTTCACAGTGTGGATTGTAGGGCACAGCTATGTCTTCTGGAGTGAAAAGTTTGCAGAGAAAACAGATATGGTGAGAGACCTTGCTTTGCCAAATGTAGACATTAAATGGATTGGTCAGAGAGGGTTAAAGTGGCACCAATTGATGCCATTGGTGAAATCCTTCATGCAAATCCAACACCCTGACCTCATAATAGTGCACTGTGGTGGCAATGACCTAGGCACTTTGACTGGGGTAGGTCTGGAAATGCTTATGAAGGACACCTTTGCACAACTGTTTACACTTTTCCCTAAAACTGCCTTTGTGTTTTCCAACATATGCCAAAGGCAAAAATGGAACTGGTCCAATCATTTCTGTCCACAGATTGACAAAGCAAGAAAGCACGTCAACAAATCTGTTTCTGCTTTCCTCCGTGACTATGGTATGGGTGCCATTTACCACAACAACTTGCGTTACGACATGCAAGACATTTATAGAGGAGATGGTGTGCACTTCAATGATGAAGGGAACAGAGTCTTCCTCTTGAACGTTAGACTCTGCATCGGTACTTACTTGTAGGTACCACTAAAAAAATGACTCCATAAACACAACAGCTCTTTTTAGAGCTCCCTAATTTCTAAACTCTTAAATCTGATTTTCATTTATTTATTTTTATTTTTTTTACCGTACGCTTACCGTGAGCTTACCGTACGCGTACCCCGTGATTTTTTTTAAAATCAATAAATGTTTTTTTTGTACTTTTCTGTCCTTCTTTGACCCCCTTACAATTGTTAGGGGGTCTGTAACTCTCCTCATTGCCCCCTTTCCTTGTTTTCACTCTTTTTTTTCAGAGTGAAATACACAAAATGGCGGCCGCCGCTTCCTGGTTTCGGCCGATTCGAATGTTTACTAAGATCTAAGAGCCAATCAGAATCGCGCTCGCGCACGCCACCGTACGCTTACCGTAAGCGTACGGTAAGCGTACCGTAAGCTGGCTCAGATATATATATTGATTTAAAGGCTATTTTCTCAAAATCTACTGAACTGATTTACACCAAACCTACAAAAGGCACTTCCTTGACCTACGGACTACCTCTCTGCCAAATTTCTAGTAATTCTGTTCAGCCGTTCGGGCTGTAGGTCGTTCTAAAGGTCCTATGGAAAAATGCATGGGAAAAACGCGTTTTGGGACCCCCCTTTTATCTCAGCCCCCGCTTGACGGATCCCCCCGAGACTTTCAGGGTAGGAGCGGAGCGTAGCGCCCCACCTATTTTGAGAAATTCGCGAGGATTCGTCGACCGGCGCCAAAGTTATTCAAAATAGAATGTTGAGGTTTTCCTATGGAAACGTGGTCCTAACTATAACTACCTACTGGCGACCGCCAGTAGGTAATATATATATATATATATATATATATATACACACACACACACATTTCCTTAAAACCCAACAACCCATACCCACCCTAAAATCAAAATTTACCCTTGCCACCCCAACACCTCTACCTACCATTAACCCTAAATGACCCTTGGCACCCCAGACCACCCTGAACCCTAAAATTAGACTTGGTACCCCAAAACCCATACCTGCCCTGAACCTTAATATTACACATGACACCCCAAAACCATTACCCACCTTGAATCCTAAAATTACCCTTGCCACACCAAAACCCATACCCACTCTGAACCCTAAAATTACCATTGCCACCCTAAAACCCCAAACCCATATCCACCCTGAACCCTAGAATTACCCCTGGCACCCCAAAACCCATACTCACCCTGTACCCTAAAATTACACTTGGTACCACAAAACCCATACCAACTCTGAATCCTAAAATTACCCCTGGCACCTTGCAACCCATACCAACCCTGAACCCTAAAATTACCCTTGGCACCCCAAAACCCCTACACACCCCGTACCCTAAAATTACCATTGGCACCCCAAAACCGATACCCATCCTGAACCCTAAAATTACCCCTGGCATGCCAAAACCCATACCCACCCTAAACCCTGAAAACCAAACCCATACTTACCTAATACATTTGAAACACATATCCCTTTACTATTCATGTCTTTACAACAAAATGTGTTGTAAAGGCATGCGTTGATAAGGCATATGCGTGGTCAAAATTTGTGTTGTGATGGTCATCCTTTATAACAGCATTTGTGTTGTTACAACTGGATTGTAATGATAACGTGTTATAGTGGTTGAATCCCCCAGGAATAAAGTGTATGTACACAAAACTGACATTTAAAAAATACTGTTTATCTGGTCGTATGATTTTCGTAGGTTACTCGCAAGAAAATATAACCACTATAAAATATGAAATACCATTGCAATCAGTTCAGAAATTTACATGTTACATATTACACTTCATGAGGCTACACTTGTCCCTTCGTGGAAACTCACTGCACATTTTTTGCCAGATGTAACCACCTTAATGCTTCATCCAGATGCATTCATAGGGAACATTACCTAGTTTTGCACCTATGTGGCCACACTGCCCTTAAGCATGAACTACTCTGCTAGATGGTTCCAGCCAATCAGCTCTAGACCTCCCAGCTTACACCCGGCCAAACTTTATTCTGTGGACCTCTAGGATTAGTTAGCGGGGGATCGGAAGCATACGCTTTTGTTCTGGGCCCAAAAAATATCAAGCCCAAAGCCCAACCCCAGCCTACACTGAAGCAAAAAGTTCTTCTGAAAGGCCTTTATCTTGACAAAATTTGACATGTGAAGTTCCCCAAGCAACTATTTAATATGAAATATTCTCACGCTACCATAGCTTTTTCAACCTAAAACTGCCCTGCCCATCAGAGACAAATCAAACTAGCAACTATCTAACTCTCCAACACACAAGTAATACAATCTCACTAAGAGAACAAGCACTAGTAAACTCATTAGGGCTGGTGTTGGCTGTCAACCTTTTGGCTTTGCCAGTGATTGATTTTTTTTTGCCATCGCTTTTGAAAAACTATAATGTTAGGGAGATCTCTGGCGATCCCCACCAAAATAAACAATAAACATTTACTCAAACCAAAAGTATCTTCCAGTCTCAAAAAGCACGTATAGTCATAATTCCTGGAACTGAGAGAAACTACTTTTTGTGCAACTATGGTCCATGTGAAAGCGCAGAATGCCACCACTCACAGTGAAGTTAGCTAGTGGCTGAACTGGGCTGACCCACTGCCTGTTGTAGTGAGTAAATAAAATATGTAAATGGCACTGCTGCAGACCAATGGATGAAGAGCGATGGCTAAAAGCCCCATGCATATGTATATTGCATATGTAATTTTAGTAAGATAAAAAGGTCTTGTCTAACGCCATACCTTAAGAAAAGGTAGGGTTGGTGGGAAACCATCTTTTGGTGTTGTGTATAAGGTGGGTTTAGATTGTCCATGAGTAAAAGAGGACCCTGCGTCAATACTAAATTTCAAATACTTGACAGCCCAACCGTCTCAGTTTCACACCTGTGAATGGGCGTCATATTGGGGTTGCAAGGAGCCACAGCTGTGGCCCCAGCTTGCCCCATGGTGACTCCTAGCACTGAGTCTTCGACCCCTGGTCTTAGAGGTACCAGAATCATTGCCAAGAACTCAGTAACAAAGGACTCATTCTTATGATCACCAGGGCTCCCTCTCCTTGCTAGCTGCCCATTTTTGTTATTACACTAATGGTGAATCATTATCTGTTATTCACTATTAGTGTGATAAAAAAATGGAGCAGAAGGAAGTTCAACAACCTTCTCTGGCAGCTGAGGTAGCTAAAATGCTTTTAAATATATGATGTATGTGTCCTTGCAGGTGAGCGTGCTTGTATGAATGACAGTGTGCATATGTGTGAGTGTGAATAAGTGAGTGCATGTAAGTATGAGTCAGTGAAAGTAAGACTGAATGTGAGTGATTTTGAATAAATGAGTCAGAGTGAGTGAGAATAAGTGAGAGTGAGTGAGAATGACAAGGGGGCAGTAAGAATGAATGTAATCGACTATGAGGAAAGAACATGGAAGGAGGGTGGGAGCACACTGCCTCACATCCCAAAACTCAATTTGCTCTAATGCATTATGGTAAATGCAGTGCATGAAAACTATCACTTCAGTAGTAGTCTTTAATGTTTCATCCTTGTTGGTGCAGCCTGTGCTGTGTAACTCTAGACCAGAGGTCTTCAAACAGGGGGGCGCTGCCCCCTGGGGGGGGGAACAGCTCTGGGGGGGGGGGGGGAGCAAGCTCCACAGAAAGATTTCCCCTTTTAATTGTTCATTCCATGTCTTTAGTATGTTTACTTCCGTTTCTTCTACAGAATCATGGTCATCACAAACAGGACTCTCTCTGATTGGAGGCAGCAGTCAGAGGAGCTGTAGTATGGGGCATTCGGTATCGCGCGCCGGGTATAGTGTTAGGCGCGCGATGCCGCTAGGTGATGTTGGTAAAGTATTGGTGTTCTTTTGAATACAGCTCGGGGCATGGCGTTCGACTCACGGGCGTTCCGATGGTATTAGGTCAGTTGCCGTCTGGACGTCTAAGTGAGCGGGCGCTCATGCTACGGGTGGAGTGTTTCTGTGAACTTAATAAACCTTAATAAGCTTACCGCGATACTGTGCTGCTTATTACATCTGGCGACGATCGGGATTTGCTCCACCCGCCGGACCACGCAGATTTTGGGGCGTCCTTCAGGAAACTCGACTTCGGAAGTTTGAGGACTGTTGAGATCACTGCCATCAATCCTACCTTCGACGTTTGCTGTGCCTTCGACGATTGCTGTGTCTTCAAAGGTTGCTGTGGTGAGGTACAGGCATACGGAGGTAAAGTGTTTGAGCGCTCCTCGCGCATGGCTGAGTGGGAGTATTTGAGTCCCCACGCATGCGCATAACTGTTCGCCGGACTTCTCATCCTCAAGGTGACGTCAGCGCGTGATTAACGCGATGCCATCTTTGTTTGGGATTGAAAGGCTTGCAACTCTACCGGTACAAAGGGTAAACCGGTCATTTACTGCCTGCGTGTCGGATTCGACGACACGCACGTCATTTTAAATATTGGTTTTGAAGATTCCTACTTACTTCGACGATACACACGTCATTTAATCCTCCCATACTGTGTGTTTCGGAGCCAGTCTGCGACGATACACACGTCATAGCTGGTAATATTGATTTAAAATCACTGCACATTCAGGGAGACTGTACTATTTTCATTTTACAACGATTTCGAGAATACTGGAAAGGCATACATTTATTTATTTATTTTTTTATTATTTAAAAAAAGAATATGTCTGCAAGCAACCAACAAAGTAATCTCAGCTTTACTCAACCACCACCCTTCCTAAGCAAACCTGGTAGCCCACCCATCATCTGGTTGGAATGGTTTAGACTTTTCGAAAACCATTTGGTAGCCATAGATGCCGACAGTTATTCCCCTGCACGCAAATTTGCTATACTTTTTGGTTGCCTGGGTCAAGCGGCACAAATAATTTTCATAGCATTGTTCCTATTCCTCCACCAGCCGCTCAATCTGGGGATAACCGTTGGAATGTATACGTGGAGGCTGTCGCTAGACTTAAAAAACAATTTGATGACGAGCCTAATATTATGCTGGAGCGACATAACTTTTATGCACGTAAACAAAAGGAAGAAGAAAAGGTGGAGGAGTACGTCTCCGCTCTCAGGGTGTTGGCTACCACCTGTGGTTTCGGACCGCTGTCCGATGATTATATAAGAGATCAATTTGTTTTTAATTGTGTATCTCATAAAATTAGACAAAGGATTTTGAGTTGTAAAAATCCTCCTTTGTCTGAGGTTATTGAGCTAGCCCTTAGCATTGAACGGTCAACAATCACAAGTAAGGTTATGCAGGCTGACGCCAAACTAGGTATCAACGCTATGGACTCGATCGAACCTGATCAAGAAAATTCTTTAGCGTTAGTCAATGTTAAGCCTAAGGGAACAAAATTTGTACAGAAAAAACAAAACATATTTTGTTACAGGTGTGGATCTAGAAACCACATCGGTAATTTTTCAGGATGCCCAGCAGTCTCAAGACGTTGTGTGATTTGCAAAAAAGTAGGCCATTTTCAAGGGGTTTGCAGAAATGTTAAGAAACCGATTAACATTCGATATTTACAGGCTGAAGTTGATGAGTGTACAAGTTCTTTGAACAATGTTATTGTAACTTTAGAATGTGGAACGTGTTGTATCAAAGGTCCTTTATGTTCAGCGGAAATTGATAATGTTTCCTTACAGGTCATGGCGGATTCAGGGTCGCCGATAACAACTTTTAGAGATACAACTTTTTATGAATGTTGGAAGAACAAAGATCTGCTTACGTCTGATGTACACCCCAAAGCCTTCGGGGAAAAGGATATAGATATGTTGGGGTACTTCACGGGCACGGTACAATGTCTAGGTAGAGAAACCATGACAAAAATGTATGTGGCAATAAAGGGCAAGAATCTAATCGGGTGGAAGGATTTAGCCCGAATGGGGTTGTATTTGGTTCCGGGCGATGAGAACCCGATTAAACTTGGAAAGATGCCCATTTGTGATATCAAAAAGGATAGAGACAGATAATGACAATGAGGTACAAGAGTTGCTCAAGGAATTCAAACTTGTTTTTAGAGAGATGGTAGGGAAAGTTAAGGGGGTGGAACACCACATTAAGCTTGTTCCGGGCTCACAACCCGTTTCCCATAAGGTTCGCTCGGTACCTATGAGCGTTCGTGAGGACCTTAAACTTATGTTGAAAAACTTATGTGAGCAGAATATTATAACCCCGACGGATTCTTCTCAGTGGCTGGCCCCCATCGTGGTCGCTCGAAAAAAATCGGGCGAAATTAGGCTTTGCGCTGACTTGCGCACCCTTAAAAAAAATATTGTGGTGGACTGCCACCCGCTGCCCAGAATTCACGAGTTACTGGCAAATCTAGGTGGTGCAAAGTGGTTTTCATTGATCGATCTTAGATCTGCGTACCACCAAGTGCCATTGTCAAAGGAATCTCAAGAGCTTACCACCTTTGTGACACCATTTGGGGCGTATAAATTCCTTCGTCTCCCGTTTGGGTTGGCATCTGCAGGGAGCGTTTTCCAAAAGTTAATGGATACCCTGTTCGAGGGGATTGTGGGGGTCCAGGCATACTTGGACGACATCTTAATTTATGCCAAGTCTCGTGTTGAGCACGATAAAATTTTGAGGGAGGTCCTGACCGTTCTTGAGTCCAGAGAAATGACCGTAAGGGCGGACAAATGCAAGTTCGCGGTACAAGAATTGGAATATTTAGGACACTTGGTATCTGAGAATGGAATTAAACCCAAGTTCTCTGTGATTAGGGCAATTGAGGAAGCAAGAGCTCCAAGCGACAAGGACGCTTTGCGTTCGTTTCTGGGGTTGGCAGAATACTACGCTAGGTTTGTGCCTAATTATGCGCAGTCGGTAGAGCCGATGCGTGAGTTGCTTAAAAAAGGGCGCAGTTTTAAATGGAATGATGACCTGGAATCAGCGTTTAAAAACGTTAAAAAGCTGATTGTATCTGCTCAGGCTTTGTTTGCTTTTAGGGACGATTGCGTGTCCCTTATAACCGTAGATGCCAGTATGTCTGGGTTAGGAGCAGTGCTGAGTCAGAGGGTAAACGGGCGTGAACAGACTGTGGCATTTGCTTCCCGGTCTTTGAAACAATGTGAAAGATTGTACAGCACAATAGAGAGGGAAGCGCTAGCGTGGGCCATACATAAGTTCAGAATGTATATTTGGGGACGGAAGTTCGAATTGATAACGGACCATAAGCCTTTGGTGTATATTTTTAACAATATCAATTCGTCCAGCATGTCTGCTAGGTTGATGCGTTTGGTTTCCAAAGTCCAAGAATTTAATTTCTCGGTTAAACATATCCCTGGTGGGAAGAATTTTAGAGCTGACTGTTTGTCTAGGCTGCCAATGGAGAGGGATGATGAAGATGTTGTGATGTTGGATGATGTGGAATGTGTGGCGGTGGTGGATGCGATTCAGGTGTGTGATTCGGTTTTGTCAGAGAGTGCGTGGAAAGACGCATGTGGCTCGGACGCAACACTTAGGAAGGTGGTTGAGTATTCATCAAGTACATGGCCTGACTCTAGGAGTTTAGTCGGAGATCTTAGGATTTTCGCTCAGGTGGCGAGTGAATTGTCAGTTGAAAATGGGGTTGTTCTGCGGGGTGACAAGTTTGTTCCTCCATGCGATTTGCGTCCTACGATTATAAGTAACGCCCATTCTGGTCATTTAGGGTCCACTAAAACTGCTATGAAGATTAAGCAGCATTATTGGTGGCCCGCAATAGACGCACAGGTGAAATCTACTATCGACAACTGCCCTGAGTGCTTATTGTCAGATAAGCATTGGCGTACGTTGAAAACCCCACTCCATCCTACTGAATTCCCGGGTGCCCCTTGGGAAAAAATTGGTCTGGATTTTTCTGGACCATACTCTGTGCTTAATCAAGATAAAAAATTCATTTTATTGGCAGTGGATTATTTTTCAAAATGGATGTATTATAGTTTCATTGAATCTCCAGATATGGAGTCAACTCTGACGTTTTTAAGGAACATTTTTTCGATCGAGGGTGCTCCAAAGGTTATTGTCACCGACAATGGCACACATTTTGTGTCGGAAAAGATGTGTAAATTTTTGAAACAGCTTGATGTAAAACATCTTAGGGTGGCACTGTATTCTCCAACTTCCAACGGATTGGTTGAAAGGGGGAATAAAATTGTAAAAGAGGGCATTCAGACTGCCCTGGCGGCAGGTTTGGATGTGAATGCATTTCTAGTGGAAAAATTGTGGAGCTATAATACCTCCCCTCACTGTACAACCGGAGTATCACCTTTTTCGTTGTTAAGAGGTAGAGAAGCTCACACATCTCTATTTCCGTTTTGGTTAAAAGAGAGGTCAGTTGAAAAAAGGATAGATATTAAGGATGTTGCCAAGAGGGTTTACTCTAAGCAGTTACTGATGAAGGAAAATTTTGAAAAAAGGGGACACCCAACCATAGAAGATGTAGTTGTGGGGGATTGGGTCCTAATCAGGAAACCAACTAGAGTGAAGAAAGGGGAATCAAGGTTTTTAAGACCAGAAAGAGTGTGCAATGTAAGTAAGGGGGCCGCTTTTGTAGGAAATAAAGGGTGGTGGAACAAAAGGCAGCTCGTTAAGATTTCTGACATACAAGCCAATATCTTGTTGAAAAGACAGGATAACGAGGGTGATGAACTTCACTGGGGGCATTGGTTAGAGCTGAATGAGCCCCAGTCTGGTACATGCGCTCTGTCTGATGAAGTTCAAAGTTCTCATGACATGGGTACGGGATCCATTGGGCAGGATTTGCGTTCTAGTGGGTATAAGAGTTCAGCGCAGTCTTATGGGGGCATGAGCAGTGTCCACACTTCTAGGGGACGCGTTTCTAGGATTCCCAGGAGACTTATGGATTTTGTCAAGTAATGTGGAAAGTTTGTTATTTTAGATATGAGTTGTCAAGTATTGTTTTAAGAGAGAAAAATTAGATATTTGAAATGATATTTGTACTGTAGAGATATTGTTTTTTGTAAGTTTTATTTTTCTTCGTTTTGTAAAAGGGGGAAGGTGATGTAGTATGGGGCATTCGGTATCGCGCGCCGGGTAGAGTGTTAGGCGCGCGATGCCGCTAGGTGATGTTGGTAAAGTATTGGTGTTCTTTTGAATACAGCTCGGGGCATGGCGTTCGACTCACGGGCGTTCCGATGGTATTAGGTCAGTTGCCGTCTGGACGTCTAAGTGAGCGGGCGCTCATGCTACGGGTGGAGTGTTTCTGTGAACTTAATAAACCTTAATAAGCTTACCGTGATACTGTGCTGCTTATTACAGGAGCCAATCACTATATGGAAGCGTCAACTCTGACATTCCTCCAATCAGAGGCAGAGCAGCATACAGGCAGAGCCACAGTTAGAAGAATGCATAGTGCCTTGGCTTATTGATTCAGACGAAATGTTTGTAGATCTACAGGAGAGGGGATACCCCCTGATTTAAGGACTGTTAAAACATACCACATTTTGAAATGAACAATGATGTCTGTTCTGAGCCTAAACATATTTTCACTGCCCCGTTTGCTGTGCTTGGAGTCCACTCCCGAAACTGAAGCTAATGCCGATGCTGCTCACAGGTCAGAGAGTGACATGAGGTGTACACCGTGTATCACTGGAATTTTAATGGGAGGCTAACTTACTATGAGTATGACTGTGTTTACAAGCAACAGTGACAATACTTGAGAGGCCGAGCAGCTGTACTCAGACATTTTACGGTGATCTGAGCCTAATAGCCCTATGCATATGTATATTACATATGGAATACTTACTATTGGCAATGGTTTCCTACCAAAGCTCTCTGATTGAGTGGGTGTTCTCTTTGTTGAATCCACTAATATTGCATGATTGCTCAGTGTGCTGAGGTAAGGGTAAAAAAACTACAGCTGCGGTCTGATTGTGAGGAAGGGGTGCTACTTTCCAGAGTCATGCATGGGTACTTTTCTCTGTCCCAGCACTGGGCCTGGCTTAAGTGCTGTACCACGCGCACAAACTACATAAAACCAGGAAAAAAATAGGTTTCTGATTGACCCTACCACTCTCTTTCTCTTTTGGACTTCTTATAGTACTGTTTCCAGTGCTATTTCCAGTACTTAATTTGAAAGCAAGTAAATAAATAAGTGTTGGGGCGCAATGGTTTTCTTAGAAGCAGCCACCAGTATTGCTGAATACCAGGGTGGCCAAATGCCAAAGCTGCTTACTCTTGATTACACCTCATGCATCTTCTTTTCACATCTGTGCACTTATCTCTCTTTCTCAGAATCTTGCACATTCTTTTTCATCCCTGCCTAATGAACCCAGTTCATAAGTGTGGCCACTTTTATGTTGGAGTCCAGGCCTATTTTCTAATCCAGTCTGACACTGAGTCTCCCAACACTTCTCCCTCTCCTTAACTCCCCTCTACTCTGAAACCTCCATTAAGCATTAGGTTTTGTTTCTCCCTTGTCAGTTAAAAAATGAGATCTGTTGTCTAGATGCTTTCAGTACTGCAGTTATGGTAAGTTGACACTCACTTGGGCCATGTGCCATAAAGTCCACTGTAGAACTGCAGGCTGGATGGCACTAGTCATGCTGGCCGAAGAGGCAGCAGTAGATGGGCTTGCTAAACAGATTTGTGTAGCATGAGCCAGTCATGTTTATTTCTTCTTGAACAGCTTCCTGGTTATCTGCACCCTGTATCTCAGCGTGATCTTCAGTGGTATGGTCACTCAGGTCCTTGAGAAGGTGTGCGTGGTCAGATTGGGCTCACACATATATTTAGGGCACCACACTCATGCTCCAGAATCTATTTATAGATGTTAAATCATGCCAACAACCACTATATGGTGGCAGATACTTGAGGGGCCTGCATTCTCTTCCATAAAGGCCATTTTATTAATTTACAAACAGGTGCTTCTGCGTCACCTCTGTTGCTCAAGGTCCAGGTGACACTGTTTTTGCTGAAAATATTTTCAAAAGGCAGAGGAACACCCGGATAACCAGACACAAAGGAACAATTAAATGAAAACAAGCTGAAAAAACAGAGCACTATGAGGTCCTACACAGGGCATAACTGTGCAGTGCAAATGCTGATGACCTAGTGTCCTTGCGCTTTGCTATCAAGTGGCCCCAGTTGAGAGTCTTATCTCTGAGAGTCCTGCCATTTTAGGAAACAGAAGTTTGGATTCTGCAAATCTGCTGTGATGCAGGTTTTTTTAGAACCTTAGCAAAATTACATTTTACCGTTTGTCATAGTATTTCCCTGTTATATTCCATATAGGTACCATAATATAGGCCTCGGTAACTTCATCACCCTTCACCTATATCCTTCCCTACATTATTACGCTTGTCACGGTTTACAGGGACTGACCTTTTACCTAGATACGACACTGCATTCAGAATGCAGGTTTTCCCTAGTTTGAAATCTCATACATTATGCATGAGGATTCTTGGAAGCACAGCAGGACTACTATCTACTGCATAATATCTATGTATAAAGTTCATACCCGACATCATCCTTAGGTCAACACAGTAATACAGCAAGGTAGGACCCCTGGGGAGGCCTATGGGTATATATACATCACTTCTTGCTAAGATAGTTAGAGGAGACCGAGACTTCCCGGCCGACACACTGACCAGAGACGCTGAGGTTCCTGCATGCAGACACTCCAGCTTGCAATGGTCTAAAAACATCCCTTGTGGGGTGTAAACTCGAGACCACGACGGGGTCTTACAGTCTCTCACTTCAGGTAATGGGGTTGACTAAATCCTAGAGGGATTCATGGCTTAACACCTACACCCAGGCTAGATACATTTAGGTACACCTAGTAAGGGATACATCATAGGAGTATGCATCTTTTATCATGTGTTTTATATACTCTAATGTATTCATGATTATTGTAAGATGGTAGAACTATACCATCTATTAACCTTTACAATACTGCTAATCATTTATATCTTCTACTGTCTAATAGTTATTGCAACTCATTTAATTTCCACCAGAATAACAACTGTTCAATAAATGCTTATTAAAAACGCCCAGCCTGTTTATTCTGTGTATATCTCTGAGACAAAGTAAGCACGAGTGACTGTGCGAAAGGTAGTATATTGTTTCCACAGTCCTGAGGGATCAGGGTTGTCATGTCCGATGGTTGCCAAGAACTATCCTCTCCTTGATAAGAGGAGATTCTAGTGGCACTGTGAGCTAGTTGGTACAAAAGGCTAACATACTCGGTAGGGGTGTTCAGAGTTAGTCTGACACCAATCCTACAGTGTATGTTGTCTAAACGCAGAGATGCTGTATACTTTCTATAGGAACTACACGACATCCCATAATAGCAAGGCGTTTTTAGGCCATTGATTGCAGTTTTGCACCACCTCCTGTTCATTTGAGCTAGTGGTGTCAAGTAACTGCCTGTAACAGCCTTAATTTAGATCTGGCTCATTAAACCCTGATAGTTGCTTTGTATGCAGTAGCGGTCCGTGGTGAGAGTGCTGCCGGGCGCTGACGTGGGGCGGGGGAGGGGCAGGGTGGGGGGTAGTAAACTACAGATTACGGCCGATTAGAGGTAAGTAAACATATAAATAAATAATCAAATTTTGTTGCGCGCGTTGCATTGCCAAATGCGATGCAGCGCGCGCAACAAAATTTGTTTTATTTATTTATATGTTTACTTACCTTCAATCGGACGTAATCCGTAGTTTACTACCCCCCACCCTGCCCCTCCCCCACCCCCGCCCCACGTCAGCGCCCGGCACCACTTCCACCAAGGGCCGCTATTGTTTGTATTCCAATCCTAGCTTTAGTCAAGAAGGTTAATTTTCATAGCTTGCACCATGGCCCATGGCATCTATAATTCTTTCGCGGGATAATACAAAAACATATATGGCAGTGGGAATTTCCATAGATTGAGTTGTATCTTCAGAGAAAAGACCTTGCCCACAGAATGATGTGGTTGGCAGGTCTGCCAACATTCTGATTGTTTGCTGGATCGGGCTGCACGGTACTAGATGGGGTCCTAAAAGGTGGGGGTGCATGAACTGACCTTGTGACAGTTTTCAATCAAAAGAAAGTGTCCCATCAAACGGTGTTGCATGAGTTCTGTGGTTTTGGCCCAGATTCACAATTGCTAAATCTTACATTTACAAAACACTGGTCATGTGTTTTGCTGTTGCGCAAATTAGTTGTCAGATAACACCTCTGGGTTAAAATGGTTGTCAAAGATGCTAAATTCCAACTTCCAGAAATGTTAGCGATAAAATACTGTTAGGGGGAAGGTGCTTGACCTAAAAAGGTTTGAAAACCTCTGCTCTAGATGTTAGTTTTCGGATCCATTCCTTCATCAGTAGAGAGCAACAAGCCATTTTGGGGGCGCTGGAAATGCTGCCCTAAGTCTTCTTAGGTCTCTGTACACTCACTGGGTGCAGCTGCATTGAAACAAGCTTTTCAACTCAATAGCTCAAGGGAACCTTTTCAAAACAGGAGGGTGGGAGCACGCTGCCTTTTACCCCAAATGCACTATGGTAACCTCGACTCGTGGTCTGCTTGAAGGGCTGTGATTCTAAGGCTGGACCTGGGGCCGGAGACTCCCAGAGGTTCCCACACTGAGGCCCATTCATCCCATTCAGAGGGTACAATAGAAGCGTGTCACAGCAGAGGCCTCCGGCTCCAGGGAATCCGACCCTCCCCTGGGTTAATCTGCAGCCGCCATCTGGGGAGCGGCCTGTGGCAGCGGTGAGGCCTCATGGCCGGTCTTGTCCGGACCCGAGAACTGGGCCAGGTTATTACTGGAGGGGGCTGCCACAGGGGTCCTATAATACCACACTGGGCTATAAACAACCACACACACACCCACGGGGCTCAATATATCACAAATGAAAATTTTAAATGCAGAATCCCGTGGGTAAATCTTCAAATACTTAGGCAAAGCGAAGCCGGGTGCGGAGGGCCTCTTAATGCAAAATTAGAAATTGAGACTTTACACAACGATGTGTTTACACATTAGTATCACACCTGGGGTGCACGTGAGGCTTTGTAGCAAAAGAACCAGGGCACGTGGAGATGGAAACCCAGGCTGAAGACCCATAATACATTAATCACAGTATTTTACCAACACTAGAAGTGCCTGGCATGGACTGGACGAGAAGTTTCTACAGTACTTCAACAAAAAATTCACCATATCGGGGCAGAGCTTTACCTACCTGCCTGAATCTAGTGCTGCGGCCAGTGTGGGCGCTTTCAGCACTGGACAGTTCCAAGCCGGTGCTGGTGCAGTGCGGGTGGTACACAAGTTTATTTCACCTCACCATCATGTACGCGAAACACTGAACTTTCACTGAACGCAGCATTCTCTTTTACTTTTACTAGTGACTGGTGGTAAATATTTTACAAAGCAAGGAAGACGTAATTGTGGGTGCTCTCCATAGCGCACCTCGACAGAATTGAGTAAAAATATATTTTCACTAAAACGATAGACATTAACGTGTTGAGTCATGGGCCCGTTTATTCAATCGTTCTCAGCGCAACGGCCACACCCGCCTGTATTTAGTATTATTGACACTGCTTAGCTCCTGGCAGATGTCAGCATTCAGATAACTTTAATGGGCAGCTCTTTCCCACACTCTGATCCTTTGTATCCGGCCCCTGATGTCCCCCACCCCTCCCGCCCTGTAATGTGCCACACTTCCATTGTCTCTGCTGCTCTCTGATTGGCTGCTGAGTGTGGGAACCTCTCTCCAGCCCCAGAACCACACATTACCCTGCAGGCGGAGGGGGATAAATAGGGCAGGAGGGCGCGAGCTCTTCAGACACCGATCACTGAGGGTTCACTGCAGAGACCCCGCTCTTCACCCCACACCGGGCAAGATGGCGCCTTTCAGCACCGAGAGGAAATATGAAGAGCGCGAAGAGAGAGACATTAGAAAGGTAAGAGCCAGGAAAATAATTTTTAAGCTATACTTATTCATAATTTTCATATAGACGTAATACCGGGTTTAAATGTGCCTATTACACTTTATACAGTACTTCAGCGCGGGATTTGGTTATTATTTTGTAAACGTTTCCATAGCTCTATATTAGCACTGTTAAGTTGAACTGTTGTATCATAAAGTTATACATATAAACGCTGCTATTGCCTTTTAAACACGTTCCCAATTTTTTTCCGATAAAATAACTAATCCACATTTTGTCCCTGCAGCTGAGGAAGCCAGCGGTGGAGAAGCTGAGGAGAGATCGCATCAACAGCAGCATCGAGCAGCTGAGGATGTTACTGCAGAGAGAGTTTGATGGACATGAACTTCCACCCACAGCAGAGAAAGCGGATATCCTGGAAATGGCCGTGACGTACCTGGCCCGGCGCGTGAAGACACCGGCACCAGGTGAGAGGCAGTAAACTAAAGGGTTAAAACTTCCTTGGCTGTTCTCTGCAGTTTTGTGTTTGTCTGCGTGTGGGGTTGACAGGGGGTTAGATAGTGCAGAGACGTAACTGGTAATAGTCGCATCGAGATGGTACTCGGGGCAAGCCTATTATGACTTTTAAATATTTAACTTAAACTCGTGCTTTGAGAGTATCAGAACTACCTGTAAACCAATTGCAGCAACCAGAGGAGAGCAATCTAGAGGGCTTGAATTGAATTTTTTAATGTGTGTTCACTTCCTGTTCTGTAAATGTACAAGCATTAACCCCTCGTCTCTCCCTGCAGCCGCGGCCTCCAGTGAAGGTTACTCCAGGTGCCTCCAGGACTCTCTGCACTTCCTCTCCCTCCACGGAGCCCCCACAGAGACCCGGATGAAGCTGCTGCGGGCCCTCCATAGACCTCCAGCAGAGGCGGTGTGTCCTTCTCGGCCTCCGTTCTGTCCCAGCAGCACTAAAGAGCCCGCCCAGGACAGCCCCAGAGCCCCGTGGAGACCCTGGTAATGCGGGGAGCGCGGCCTGGACTTCTCTTCGGACTTCTTTCGAGGCCTCGGTCCCCTCTGAGGGAGAATATTCATTCTCGTGTCTGGAGCGCGCCCTGCTGTGCAGGGGGGGGGGGGGGTTACTGCACTTCAACGAGCAGAGTGACAAGGGAGTGTATATCCTCATAGGATGGACAGTATGTGAATATTGTATCCTCCTGAGGAGGACACTATGTGACTGTATATCCTCACAAGATGGGCAAAGCGAATATTATATGCTCACAGGATCGACAATGAGTGAACATTCATCCCCACAGAAGGGACAGTGTGAATATTACATCCTCATAGGATAGACAGTCTGTATATTATACCCTTGCAGGAGGGACAGTGTGTGAATGTGATATCTTCATGTTATGGCCAATGTGTGACTATTATATCCTCATAGGATGAAGAGTGTGACAATGCTATTTCCTCATAAAATAGCGTGTGAGTATTATATCCACACAGCAGGGTGAGCAGTGGATTGATTACATCCTTACAGGATGGACAATGAGTAAAATTATATCCATGTAGGATGGACAGTGTATGAATGTTTAATCCACACACACGATGGACAGTGTGAATATTATATCCCTGTAGGATGGGCAGTGTATGAATTTTATATCCCAACGGGATGGGCAGTGCAGCTGTTACATCCTTAGAGGATGGACAGTGTGAATTTTATATCCGTTTAGGGTAAACGCTGGATGAATACTGTGTTGATTTCACAGTATATATTGTATGAACATAGATTTGTTGAGCATTGGATCTAGGTGTAAGCATCTATAATATAATACATTAATAAAGAGAATTAACTGAAGCAATTAATAGGATGTGCCTTCAGTTTCAGAATGTCTTAAACTGTTTCTTTACAAGAAATTCATACCTCATGTATAGTTCTTGCCTACAATAGGACCTACTTTTGTGAATTTTGATGCATATTTTGGAATATGGTATTCTCATTCCTGAGTTCTAGCGACGCTCTGGGATTTAACAATTTTACTTCATTTTAAGAAGTTGATTGACGTACAAATATGTTAATATCCCGAACGGATGGATATAGTGCACCTGTGATTCTGCAGATGAATGTGTCTGTGAGAATAATAGATGTGCTGTAATATGAGGGGTTCTGACTAGAGCCTTGTGCACGCTCAGTGTGTGTTTACCTTCTGTGTTTCTATGAAGTTACAAATTACGTAATTATCACTCATTGGCTGAAGTGAGTGATAAGGGGCTCCGGGCCTCCCTTGTATCAATTTTGATATGTAGTATTTTCTATTGAAAATGTGTCATAAAGTGCTGTGTAGACAAAGTGTTTCTGTACTTTCAGAAATTCTGGATTGTCTCTGAAAATTGAATGTGATGTATTTTATACATTCTCCAAGAGGCACATTAAATGCCTTTTAACTATCAGTGAGGATATATCTTTATTTTCAATTGGAAATTCATGAGTTAAAAGCCCTACCTTCTGTGAAGGTAAAGTGTGATTCACTTCTTTGAGAGGTTTGTGTATTATCCCTGCAAAGTGTATGTGACGAAGTGCACACATATTGTGTATTCTCCAAAGTGTAACATTCATTGTTGTTGATTGGAAGGAAGTAACAGTTTTCACTAGTGCCAAGTCTTCATTTTAGAAGCAGTCTTGGCGCTATTTGTGTGAGTTACACAATGCAGTGTTTCTCTTTTATAAAGAGAGTCTATGTAGTGAACTCCCTGCCATGGATTTGTATCTCAGTGACTGAGTATGTACTACTTCCGGGTCTTCTACAATGTTTGTAGGGCTGTGATTATCAGTGGGAACTCATTCATTTACAGAATGAAACCCAGGATTTAGGTCCTGTGATGAAGACATTCACTTTATTGGATGCAAGAATGTCTTGTGTTATCCTCTAGTCTCAGCTGTGACATTTCGGTGACATTGTGTATCTGTCACGTGATTATTCACTGTTGCAACCTATTGACCTGTGAACATGATTAAATAAAGATGCAGATCTGAATAAAATGAAATGTTCTCTGTTTTCCTTTCGATGGCTGAATTTTGCACTGAATAAATATGTTCCCCTCGTGGACTGCAAGGGGTGGGGACACTGTCAGCCATTTCTCTTAACCGCAATTCGAACTGAAACAGTGACTTTGCAGCTGACACAGGAACTGTCGAAAGGTGTGCCAATTGTGTTATTTCTGTCGGAATTATAAACAAGAATAATAAACTAAAGTTTTGGAAAGTAATCACTGGCGTCCAGATTACCATGGGGTCTAAACAGAGCACTCTGTAGTCAATATTTAAAATCTGTCCTTCTGTGAGGGGCAGAGCTGCCCGGGACATTACACCTGACGGCATGTGCAGGTGTGCTTCTAGGCACTAGAATGAAAGAGGGAGCTGTGTCACGTAAGTAGATCGCTATGACAAAATGTGAAATATGGCTTCACTCACTCGGTAGAGAGGGCGGGCTTAGACTTGTAGGTGTATAATGTGATAGAAAGTGTGTTTCACACACTCTGGGAGGTCTCACACATACCTGCTCCTTTCCGTGCTACTCTGAACCCAGCTTTCAAACACCATTAAATTCTGGCACCAAAGGAGGTGGGGCAGTGAGGATGAACAGAGCTGCCAGAAGAGTGGGTGGCACAAGACATACAGAGGAGTTTGTCATAGGCAGTGGGCCCAGCCATATAGTGTCGCAGCCATCTAGGAATAGGGACACAAAAACGACATTTTACAACAACAACAAAATCTGAGGTGTTTATTTCAGGGAATACTCACGTTAAATAGAAAGCAGAACCACCATCAATGAAAACATACTTAGGAACAGTTAACAAAAGTATTTATTACATGGTACAATCGAAAGGTAATCATTTCCCCAATTCGGTGCCCCATTGTCATGTGTCATTAACTAACCGCTCAACCTACATGCGTTCAAAGAAAAAATAAGTTTCCTTTTGTGGTAAGTGATCCGATGCCCTTAGGTCTCAATTCCCCTGGTAGATGGTTACAGGCAACCATTCCTGGTCGTCTTGGCTTACGCCTGCCCACCACTCATATTCATCTCCAGAACTGCGTGAACAGAAACTGCCAGCAGCCCCATGCCCGAGTTGCATTACCAGAGCCGTGTGACTACAAAGTGCCAGCAGCCCCGGGGGTGAGGTGCATCATCAGAGCTGTGTGAATATAAAGTGCCGGCAGCCCCGTGGATGAGGTGCATCACGAGAGTTGTGTCAAGTTAGATGGTTGGCGGCCCTGGGATGCCTGTACTTCATAAGAGCTGTGTGAACACAAAGTGCTGGCAGCCCCATACCCGAGATGCATCATCAAAGCAATGTGAATACAAAGTGCCGGCAGCCTTGTGCCTGAGGTGCATCGTCAGTGCTGAGAGAAAGGAAACTGCAGACAGTCCCATGGGTGAGGTGCATCGTCAGAGCTGTGTGAATACAAAACGCCGGCAGCCCTGTGCCTGAGGTGCATCACCAGAACTGTGACAATACAAAGTGTTGGCAGCCCCGTGCCCGAGGTGCATCATCAGAGCTGTGTGAATACAATGTGCCGGTAGCCCTGTGGGTGAGGTGCATCGTCAGAGCTGTGTGAATACAAAGTGCCGGCAGCCCCATGCCTGAGGTGCATCACCATCGCTGTGTGAATACAAAGTGTTGGCAGCCCCGTGCCTGAGGTGCATCATCAGAGCTGAGTGAATACAAAGTGCCGGCAGCCCTGTGCCTGAGGTGCATCACCAGAACTGTGACAATACAAAGTGTTGGCAGCCCCGTGCCCGAGGTGCATCATCAGAGCTGTGTGAATACAATGTTCCTGCAGCCCCGTGGGTGAGGTGCATCGTCAGAGCTGTGTGAATACAAAGTGTCAGTAGCCCTGTGCCTGAGGAGCATCACAAGAGCTGTGTCAAGGTAGATGGCTGTTGGCCTTGGCATGCAGGTACTTCATCAGAGCTGGGCGAATGCAAAGTGCTGGCAGCGCTATAATGAGGTTTAAAAGTAGACTGAGGAGCATCATCAGCTGGTGTGAATCTAGAGTGCTGCCAGCCCAGTGACTGAGGAGCATCATCAGCTGGTGTGAATCTAGAGTGCTACCAGCCAAGTGACTGAGGAGCATCATCAGCTGGTGTGAATCTGCAGTTCTGTCAGCCCAGTGACTGAGGAGCATCATCAGCTGGTGTGAATCTAGAGTGCTGCCAGCCCAGTGACTGAGGAGCATCATCAGCTGGTGTGAATCTACAGTGCTGTCAGCCCAGTGACTGAGGAACATCATCAGCTGGTGTGAATCTAGAGTGCTACCAGCCCAGTGACTGAGGAGCATCATCAGCTGGTGTGAATCTAGAGTGCTACCAGCCCAGTGACTGAGGAACATCATCAGCTGGTGTGAATCTACAGTGCTGTCAGCCCAGTGATTGAGGAGCATAATCAGCTGGTGTGAATCTACAGTTCTGGCAGCCCAGTGACTGAGGAGCATCATCAGAGCTGGTGTAATTGTGTACACTGCTGCAGCACACTGACCGGGCACCCGCAGGGCTGCTGTGGAGATGGAACAGTGGCAGAGTTGGGACTCGGGAGCCTCATCAGAGGAGCTAATGATAAGTGGGCTTCAGGGACACAATTAGACCCAAAATTGGGGGGGTAACATGTCAACTCTTGGGGCCAGGCTAACACTTCACAATGGGGCAGAGCTATCATAAGAACCAATTCAAGAAAATAAAGTGCTAAACTGCACATTTTAAACAAATTGGTCAAATCTTATAGATAACAATAAACATATTGTAGTGGATTTGAAAATGTTTATATTCTTCTAAAAAAGATCTTTAAAAAGGGCAATGAGTGATTTGACCACTAAAAAGCAGTTTTCATAGATTTCAATACGAAACACTTAAGAACCAGTTTTATCCAGGTTATTTAAAGGCATTGGCTCTTTCTGTGCAAGATTTTCTGAAAACGCCTTCTGCGAAATGACAGTTAGTCCACAAAGTATTTTTCATTCAATCCTCAGAAAGATCTCCATGTTGGACTGTTACCCAAAGGAATATTTTCAGTAATGTTGCAAGATATACTCATCTTAGGCCCACACATGTACAAGTATCAGAAAATTGAGTTTAGTGGGTTGAGGCACCTGATTTTAGGGTCTGTGAGTGGCCAGTCTCAGGTTTTATTCCTAATGAATTTACCATTTGCCTGGGATTGAATAAGTGAGTGACAATCAGATGGCAATATTAACCCCGGAAACTTCACTATTCTAAATCACAAGAAAATAGTACTTGTAGCACTCCACGTTGAGCTGGTCTCATATGAGATGAAGGACCTACAGCCACCAGGACTAAAGAAAAGGCAAAAGAGGTTGTACGTTGAAATAACTTAGCAACAAATGGTGTTCTTGCATGCAAAGGATGCAAATGTTCCTTCAAGATTCAAACACATATAATGTGTGACTGATGGGCACTGCTCTTAAAAAAAAAGTCCCTCCAACAAAAATCATGCTTCTTCATAGAATATGTTATAATAAAAATAACCATGCTTTTAATTTAGTTCTGAATCCTGCAGCACATTATGGGCCTCGTTAGATGTCCGTCAGACTCGCGTCCGCCCGACACCGTTGCGGACTCGGGACCAACCTACCTCCAGTCAGCGGTCCAGTCACTGCTATTACAATACGACCACACATGGTGCGGTCACATACTCCTATTTCTCTATGGGAGCTTGTACTGCGGCTGTAAACCATCTGCAGCACAAGCTCCCATAGAGAAATGGGAGTTTCTGTTAATCCCTGCACCGCTTGGCAAGCACCTCACTGGGCCTGCCACGCAGTGCAGGGATTAACAGGGGGATACCATAGGTGCCCCCTTGCACCCCTTTCAGTGGCTACAGGGAGAAGGGGGCCTTGCTAGGGGACCCCAAAATCACTTTCTGACAGGCTTTTAATGTTGGAAAGCTCAACATGGAAAGCCTGTGGGAAACTGACATCACAAACCCGACTGCGGAAACACCGTCTTGAAGGGATTACATGCCAGTTACGACAGGCCGACGGGCTCCTTGAGCCTGTCGGAAGCTTGCCGGAATGACCGGCTGGTTTCACTTCAGACCGCCGTCATTGTAATACAGCGGTCAAAAGTGAAACCTATGTTGTCGGAGCCTTTCCGACCGACATCAGAATAGGGCCCTAAGTGTCAAATCCACTAAAGAATCAATGTTGTTTTTAAATCCTGCAGCTGTAAAGTACCCTTTCTGTCCTCAGTCATAAAAACTCCCCTATATTTCTGAGCAGGCATTTGAGAGCAGAGTTAGTTACTACCCCTGGGGCACACAAGTTGAGGTATTCTGCCAGGCCAATCTGCACTGTCCTGGGATAGCTGGAGAGATTCACTGCCTCAATCTGGAGATCACTGAAGCTGGTTACTGGTGATATCTTCAAACTTCCTAGTTCCTGCAGATGTCTCCTTCAAAATGCAGATGACTCACACACAGCAATGATTTGAGACTTCGGTGCTTCTTCACGGATATACTTTCAAGTTTGCGGGTTTCATGCATGATTTCAAAGTATGTAAAAACAGAATTGTCTTGGTATGAGAATAGCAAAGCCAGAATATTGACGGGTCACAATATTGTGATCAGAATATCAAGAGACAAAATATTGAAAGGTACGTTTGTATAGATTTTTTGTATGTAACTCCATATAAATGTACGTTGGTGATATATGTGTAGATATTTCACACCTCCATTGACTCCCATGGGTGTCTAGTTTTCAGAAATGCCTGGGTTTCATATGTTTCCATAGATGGCTGCCGAGCCTGGGACCAAAAACACATGAGCACCCCTTGCATAACCAGGTTGTTTTGTGATAGATAATTTTGTTGTCTCCACAATACGTTTTGGGCCCTTCCCTGTTTTGGCCACTTGGCCCACTCACACAAAAGAGGCACCATTTTTCTAAGGAGACTTGGGGGAATGCTGGGTGGTAGGAATGTTTTGGCACCCTGTAGATTCCAGGACTTTTCCTCACAGAAATTGGAGGAAAATATGTTTTTTTAGGCAAAGTTTGAGCTTTGCAGGGTATTCTGGGTAAAATACCTGGCGAGAGCCACTCAAGTCACCCCACCCAGGACTTCCCTGGGTGTCTAGTTTACAAAAATGTGCTGGTTTTGTACGTTTCCCCAGGTGCCGGCGGAGCTAAGGTCCAAAATCCACAGCTACCCACATTGCAAAAAGCTCATCATTTTTCAATGGAAAAATGTGATGTGTCTACACTGCATTGGCACCCTTTCATGTCACGGGCACTTGGCCTACCGAAACACGTAAGGCATCATGTTTTTAAGAGACTTGGGAAAAACCTGGGTGGTAGTAAATTTGTGGCTGCTTGCAGATTCCAGGACTTTTCCTCACAGATTTAAATAGAAGGAAATGTGTTTTTTAGACAAGGTGTGAGCTTTGCAGGGGATTCTGAATGAATGAATGAATGAAAAAAATATTTAATAAAGCGCACTGCGGCCAAGCGGCTTCCTGGCACTGGGGACCTGGTCAGAGCTCACGGAAGGAATCCGAGGGACTTATGGGGAAAAAGCCTGAGTGAAAAGAAAAGTTTTAAGGGCTTTTCGAAAGTGGGTATAAATGGGGATGGAGCGAATATGAAGTGGAAGGCTGTTCCAGAATTGGGGGGCCAAAACGGAGAGGCGAGTGCCACCAGTTCTGAGTTTGCGAAAACGGGGGATGTGCAGAAGAGAAAGAGAAGAAGAACGGAGGGTTCGACTAGTGACGTGGGATGAAATAAGGGAGGTGATGTAGGGAGGGGCAGAGCGGGAGTGAGCTCGAAAAGCGAAGCAGGATAGTTTGAAAAGAGATCTGAAACGAATAGGGAGCCAGTGAAGAGATTTAAGAACAGGAGTAATGTGAGAGAATTTGGGAAGGGAGAAAATTAGGCCGGCAGCTTGATTTTGAATGGCCTGTAAACGTCGAGACTCGTAGGCAGGAATGCCCACGTACAGGCCATTCCCATAGTCGAGGCGAGAGATGACTAAAGCCAGGACTATGGTTTTAAGTGCATCAGTGGTGAAAAAGCGTGAGATTTTCCGGATGAGACGGAGGGAAAGAAAGCAGGAAGACACAACAGAGCTAATCTGACTATGCATTGTTAAGTCAGAACTAACTTTGATGCCGAGGGTGCGAACAGAGGGAGAGGGCGTAGGAGGGGGACCGAAAGAGAGGGGCCAGTGTGCTGGGGACCAGGGGTTAGATGAACCACCCGTGAGAACAAGTTCCGTCTTATCGGGGTTGAGCTTAAGATGGTTAGCGCTCATCCACTCGGAAATGAAGATTAAGGTGGAACTGAACTTAGGAAGAGAGTCAGGAGAAGAGGAAAGATCAAAGACGAGCTGGAAGTCATCTGCGTAGTTATACACAGAGACCCCCAGCTCAAGAAGAGAGGTGACAAGGGCACAGATGTAAAGATTAAAGAGAAGAGGGGAAAGAGAAGAACCCTGGGGAACACCACAGGTGACCGGACGGGGGGGGCAGAGAAGCCGGAAAGATGAACCGCCTGGTACCTATCCCGGAGGAAGGATGCCAGCCAGGAGAGGGCCGCACCCCGAATGCCCGCTGCGCTGACACGGGCGAGAAGAATGGAATGGTCAACCGTGTCAAACGCAGCGGACAGATCGAGAAGGACCAGGGCTTGGGGGAGGTTGGAATCATGAAGTAAAAAATTGTTTTCCTTTTCGAATGGAATATTTGCTAATTCATTCACACATTCTATTAATTACAACTACCAAAGTCAGGTATTCACAAAATCACTCATTGTAATGGAACACTTAAATGCAAGGCAACCTCAGTTTATATAAAATCAATCAAATGGTTTATTCGATTCACAAAGTTTCTTTCACCACAATATAATCATTATAAAAAATGCATTAAATTTTTAATAAAAACAAAAACACATTTAAATAGCAAATTGAATAAAAAAATACAGAGTAAGACAAAAAACAAATCAACAAGGAGATTTTTAAAAAAGACAGTCAATTTGTCATGAAACAGTTAATTCGGAAACCTTGTGGGCAACAATTGAATAAGGGTTGACTTCCTCATTTAACAAAGGTTTTGTATGCCCCTTCCAAATTTAACACAACGGTATTGCGTCGACGCGTTTCGGAGGCTATTCGTGGTTTATGACCTCCTTCTTCAGGACTATTAGAAATGGTATCTCCTTATCCATGAACGGTTGCCTAAGGCACAAATGGAAAACAATTTTTACTATCAGTGTACATAGTGTTTTCTTTCCTTTTTTTTAACAGAAGTCTAAATAACATCATGTCCTATGTTACTGGGACAGCTTCGGTTTCTAACTGTTCATTCTTTCATAGAGACAAAAAATACCCCCTCGAGAATATATAGCTATAATCCTATTGTCTCAATTCTTTGGTTTTATAAAACAACGTGACCCGCATCAAAAGTGTTTCCATTTAGTCACTCCATCAGTTACTCATCATTCATACTCTAACTACACACTAGTAGGAAGACTTAGTGATGTAATCTCATTGGGTTTTTGAGAAACTCACCTGTGCGACCAACGCACTAGGCTTGCTCATTGGTTTTGCTGCGCTCCTGCGGGAGTGATTTTTTCAATTCTGCACTTCCCTGGGCTGTCAAAGAAATGGTAAAAATAGCTTTTTTTATCTCCTTCATTAAGTTTCGAGAATACTCCATCCGTTCTTTTCCTATCGATATGAAGCTCCAAATGGAGTTCAAAAGTGGAGAGTTCTAACGCTAATTTCCCTCTTCAAATGCCCCCTCACTCAGTATAAAAATGTATAAAAATACCTTTCAAGGTTCTTCGTGGGTGTGGGCAAAGAACATCTTATTTAATCTCCTCACTGCGTGCTTCTTTGTTAATCACTTCGTTCCTACAAACAAGGGAACTCCATTTAATCCCGCTAGGGTTTAATAGGGAAAAAAACACTATGGCTAATCGGGGTAGTGTGCCCAATATTAGTCGCATCTTTTTTATATTTGTACAGTGGATTTGATTTATGGCTCACCTTTTGTTAAACGATTCTGAGCTGTAAGGAATTATTTTACTGCTCCGGGTACGATTAGTTCGTGGCTGTATACAAAAACGAGTATGAGGAAAGTGTATACACGTGTGTCTTAAATCTCTCGCTTTTAGCAATAATTAACCTAAAATGTTTTTAAACAAAGGAAAGAACATAGGCAAAAGAACCTAGCGGCATAGTTGCAGCCCTACTAGTAGAAGTTTAAACATAAACCACACTTGGGTGCATAGCGTTTTGTTTAAATGTAACGTGCCGGCCCGATATTTCGTTTTAAATCCACGAGATGTACTTAGGACGTGAATTAATCAAACTACTGGCAGCGTGTCTATGGCGCCTATTTATTAAGGTGAATTATTTCGGCGTGTTGCTCCCTGGTCGGTTTAAAACGTACCTGTTGAAGTCCGACGATCTACGTTCCCGGGCAGCTACTTCCGCGTCTTCCGATCGCGGGCAACATCAATAACGGACTATGTGGCTGGAACTGCCTTTTATTGGACGTCAGAGATAGACGTCATCGTGAAGAGCCGGCGAAAAATACCCGGCTCGATCTTTTTTTATTTTATTGTTTAGCATAGATCTTTATAAAGAGTCTTATTGAGCTATGTTAGACAACAGCGCATTATCGCTGGGTATCCTATTCTGTTCGTTTATTGTTTTTAAGATTACTGTTCGTTTTAGCCACAACATATATCGGTTGGCTTATATTAAAGACTACTCTATACTAGAAAGCATAACGTTATGATGTGCAAGCACCTCATGATCTTAAAGTCTCAAAAAAGGTTGAATCTGATAGGAACAAAGACATTATTGTATATATGCATATCAAGACCAGTGGGTCAAAAGGCTATATGAATCACACAGTGTTTAGTTAAATAGAAACCTTAGTATAATTCAGAAGAATTGAAGACGGACGTTTCTATGAACGGACTATCATCCACATATTAATTTGATTCTGAAAAAGAGGTATATTATTTGGTCGGATTTATCCCAACTGGACAGATACCGAGTGCATAAATCCTCCAGATTTACGGCTGTCAATTCATCGCGACAGTGCCAAGTTTTCACGGCATAATCATTCGTTTTGTGAGGAAATATAATCGGTAAATTTGTTTCAGTCGTTGTGTATTCAATCTCTATTTGAGCCACTGACCTTGTTATTAACTAATAAATCGTAACTCTTAGATCTGGTCTGTTAATCATTTAATCACGTTACTATTTTCATCCAATCCTCCTTAGTATTGAGGCCTTTATTGACTGTGTCTAAAACGGAAATGTACCATTGTTCTCTATTTTTACGTTTTATTTCAATATTGCCACCTCGTTTTGAGCAGCTAATCCTTTCAATAATGTACCATGAAAAGTCAGTATGTTTATGTTTGTATTTAGTGAAATGCTCAACCATGGGAGCATTATTTTTGTTGGTCTTGAGTGCAGATCTGTGTTCTAGCAGACGTGTTCTAAGTTCCCTGCCTGTTTCCCCCACATATGCTAGCCCGCAAGGACATAGGAGGAGGTAAACTAGGTTGCTGCTCCTGCAGTTGTTAAGCGTTTTGGCAGTCATGGTGTAGTTGTTGTAAGTGAAGGTTTTGGTTACAATGCAGTTATCGCAAATTGAGCAACTGCTGCATTTGTAGTTTCCTATTGCTTTGTTCCCTGTGAGCGTGATCTGATTGTTGTCATTGGTTTCTCTATATGTATGAACCAAATTGTGTCTGATGTTCTCATTACGTCGGAAGGCAAAAATTGGTTTAGGGATTTTGTCGAGTTTCCCGTCGTTTAAAATGTGCCAATTTGAATAAATCACATTCTTCAGTCTATTACTGATATTTGAAAACTGGCTTACAAATACCAGTTTGGAGTCAGTTGCTGATTGGGTTTCGGTGACTTTAGGTTCTGGATGTATCATACATTCCCTATTGTAAAATCGTGCTCTTTTGCAGGAATTTTTGATTAACTTCTTGGGGTATCCTCTGTTTATTAGTTTTTCAGTTAGGTTCCCTGCATGTTTAAGAAAGTCCTGCACATTGGAACAGTTTCTCCTGAGACGGAGAAATTGTCCAAAAGGGATATTATCCCGCTGCGATTTAGGGTGATAGCTATTGTAATGCAGGAGTGTGTTTTTGTCTGTGGGTTTGACATAAAGCTCTACTCCTAATGCTCCTTCCATATTTTTAATGGAGATGTCCAAGAAATTCACTACATTTTTGTCAAAGGCTGCTGTAAACTTGAGGTTCTCATCTCCCAAGTTGAGCCATTCGAGAAATTCTTCAAGAGTTTCAACCGTACCTTCCCAAATGAAGAAGATGTCATCAATGAAGCGGCGCCACAACTTGACATTCTCAAAGAAGGGCGCCGCCTCATTGAACACATGTCTATCCTCGAAGTGGGCCACATAAAGGCATGCCAGGCTCGGCGCACAGGTTGCGCCCATGCTCGTACCTTTGCACTGAAGGAAAAGGTCATTTTTGAACAGAAACATGTTGTTTTTTAAGACTAAAGTGATGCATTGTTTGACGAAATCTTTATTAGCCCCTCTCAGATCTGCGTTGTCAAGGATGTCACCAATAACCTCAATGGTGTTATCTTGAGGTATATTGGTGTACAGAGCCTCTATATCTAAGGTCACTAATATCTGTTCATTTTCATTGTAAGGCATGCCTTCTATCATTGAGATGATGTGGGCCGAATCGCGAACATACGATTTTTGTTTGCATACCAAAGGTTTCAAAAAGGTGTCAGCGTATTGACTTAAGGGTTCCAATAAAGAGCCAATGCAACTGACTATGGGTCTCATCGGAGGGTTTTTTAAACTTTTGTGTATTTTGGGTAGGCCGTATATTGCAGGTGTTCTAGCATTTTTATTGATTAAAAACTTGTGTTCAGCTTGACAAATCCAACCCTCCTCTAGGGCTGTATTAACAAGATTAGTGACTTGTAGGTTCAAGGCATTGAGCTTGGTGAAAGATGATTTTTGGTAGTGTTCTTGGATTTCTAACAATTCAAGCATCCTTCTGTCATAGTCGTCTGTATCAAAGACGACTACCCCTCCACCCTTATCAGCGGGCTTGATGGTGAGCTGTAGATTGTTTTTTAAATTGGTCATGGCTTTCCTTAGTTCTTTGCTCATATTATTTTTGTCAGGGTGAGAATCATTCATAATTTGTTTGACTTTAGATTCAACAGTTTTCTCGAAGGCTTCTATATTTTTGCCTACTTGTGTAATCGTGGGGGTAAAAGTGGATTTTTCCCGAAGACCGGAAATATTCGTGGGGCGGTTATATTCTTTATTTTCGAAAAACTCTCTCAGTCTGATTTTGCGAAAAAATGCCTTAAGATCTTTTTCTATGTTAAATTTATTGACATTTGCAGTTGGAGCAAAAGTAAAACCTCTTTCTAAAACCTCTATTTCTAACTTGGTGAGATTGTAGCTAGAGAGGTTAATTATGGGAAATTTGGAGCTTTTGGATCCTTCTAATGGCGATATCTTTGGCTCCTCGTGTTGGGATAATCTTGAGGGGCCTGGTTGTGATAAGTTGTTATCTGATCTCCCTGATGTTGTTGGTGCTGATTTCTCTGATATTGCCCTCTGTATTGATATGGGTTTCGATCTATCCTGCCACCTCTCTTTTGGCGGATTTCTAAAAAAGAGTGACCTCTGTTGGGTCCATCTATTTGTCCCATATTATCATTGGTATTGTCTTCTTCACCACTTGAACCCGAGGTGTCAGAGAAAGTAACACCTTTGTTGGGTCCTCTTTTGTAGATCGGTCTTGGTTCAAAGTTCCTCTCTTCCCTTGGTTGTTGGAAATAATCTTTCTTAGTGTACGGGTAAACCATCTCTAGACTAAATTTGTTAATGTCTTTTCTCAACTTTATAGTTTTTTTATTTATGAGATATTCTCTGTATTTATCAATGTCTAAATTTAAATCCTCCAAGCGTTTTTTTGCATCTTCTAGGCCTGACATTTCTAAGAGCGCTTTTTCAAGTTTTTCTATTTCTTGTTTTTCTATAATTACCCTTTCTTGTGCAGTCTCTATAATGAGTAAAATCCAATCTCTACTGCACCTGTTCGCAATATGGGTCCAGATTTCTAAAAAAATTTTATTGTCAATGAATAGACCTGGTTCATTTCGAACCTGGAGACCGATTGGTATGACCCCTGATTTAGCGTATTGGACCAGAAACTCCGCATGGAGTTCTGTCCGGATGGATTTCTTTTTTAAGTTCATAATATTGCCCCATTTATCGTTATTTCCTGAGATGACTACAATTTTATTGGAACTGTGAGACGAGGACCCAATTATCTTATTAAATTGGTCCTCAGTAAACCCAAAGGTCTTAAATTGGTCCATGATTCTAAGAGTTATACGGGAAAGTCACTAAAAAGTGATCAAGGTACCTCTCCAGCCACTTGGCTGTACTGTGTATTTAAAACAAGGTAAGAGAGGGGCTCTGTATTTTCAAAAAGGAAATAGAGCACCGACAAACTATGAAGTAAAAAATTGTTTTCCTTTTCGAATGGAATATTTGCTAATTCATTCACACATTCTATTAATTACAACTACCAAAGTCAGGTAGGAATCAGCCTTCCCCTTGAGTTCATCCAGAACCGCGAGAACCACTGCCTCCGTTGAGTGACCTGAGCGAAAGCCCGCCTGATGGGAAGCGAGAAGGCCGTTATCCTCGATATATGAGGAGAGGCAAGAGGTGACATGGGTCTCGAGGATTTTAGCTAAATAGGGGAGAAGGGAGATGGGTCGGAAATGAGCAGGGAGGGAGGGATCCAGACCAGGTTTTTTTAGAATGGGGAGAACAACGGCGGATTTAAATGATAAAGGAACAGAACCAGAGGCCAAAGAAGAATTACGTAGAGTGAGCGGGGGGACAGGAGAGTCAGTAAAAAGAGTTTTAAGGATGCGCGCCGGGGCACAGTCTGCCGGGGAACCAGATTTAACCTTGAGCAGGTAATTGTAGAATAGCTCAAGAGAAATAGGAGGGAAAGTGGCGAGGGAAGAAAGCGGGGAGGTAGCAAACCACATAGGGGTGGGTTGGGGTACAGTCGGAATGTTAGCTTTAATCTTCACAATCTTGTCTATAAAAAAGTCATTGAGTGACAAACAGAGGGACTGAGAGGGGACCAAACCGAGGGAAGAACGATCAGAGGTGGCAAGATTGTGAACCAGAGAAAAGATTTCACAGGATTTGTTTGCAGAGAGAGCTACTCTCTCAGTGAAATAGGAGGTTTTGGCAGCAAGGATAGCATGTTTGTAATCAGTGAGGAGTGATTTATATTTAGCGCGCAAAGGGGGAGAGTACTGCCGTCTCCAGAGACGTTCCGACCGCCTGAGCTCGAGTTTTAAAGCTTTAAGCTCTGGAGAAAACCATTTGTGTGCATCGTAAGGGCGAGCCGCCTTGATCTTTTTTAGCGGGGCCACTCGATCGCACGAGGAGGAAAGCCATGTACTGATGGCGTTGGCCTGGGACTCAAGGGGGAGGTTAGTAAGATCAGGAGCAGAGGAAACCAAAGAAAGTGAAAGAGAATCAAGGTCGGTCTGATTCCAATTACGGGCAAGGAGATTTTTGGGAAGAGAGGGCTTATCAACCACACCCAAGTGAATAGAAAAAGAAATAATATGGTGATCCGACCAAACACAAGGAGAAATAGAGGGAGGTGAAGCAAGGGGACGAGAAGACCAGATTTGGTCAAGGATATGACCTTGTACATGGGTAGATGCTGTGGCATGGGAAGTGAGATTCAAGCAGTGGAGAGTGGCTGAGAAGTCTTTGGAAGGGAGATCTTCCTTTGGATCTCCCGGCCAGAAGTTGAAATCTCCGAGAAATAGAACGGAGGAGTTGTTAACCACCAAGGTGGCTAGAAGATCCTGAATAGAAGCTACAAAGGAAGGCATTGATTGGGGGGGACGGTAAACAAGAACAACAGTGAGAGGAGAGGGGAGATTAAGGGAGCGGGCCACAAGGTAGTCCACGTTGGATATGAGGGAGTGAGAGAGGAGTTGAAATTTAAGTGTCGACCGGACGATCATCGCCACCCCTCCACCGGCCCTACCATCCGAGCGATCAGCTCGGAGGGCATAGTAGGTGTCGGGGAGGATGGCTAAAAGATCAGGGAGAGAATCGGCAGTGAACCAAGTTTCAGTCAGAAATAAAAAGTTAGGAGAGTCAGTAGTCAAAAGATTAAAGAGTGCTGTCTGGTGTTTGACTGCAGACCGGGTATTAAGTAAATAGGCAGATGCTACAGTGGGAACAGGGGGAGGACGAGAAACCGGAGATAGTGTAGTGGGACAAAAAGGAGAGTTGACAGAGGGTGGTAACGAGTGAGGCAAAGGGGAGGAAAGAATACCAAGTGAGTGTAGATGATGTAAGGGAAAAAAGGGGGGAGAAGGAGAGGCTGATAGTGCTATAAGCTGAGCGGAGGAATAGACCAAGTGAGGAGCAGGGTGTGTGGCCCCTGGTCCCGGCCCGTCGCGGACGGGCGCAGACGGGCTTAACTTAGGCGCAACTTCGGCGCGCCTTCGTCGCGCCCGCTGCGCTCGTCCGCTGCGCTGCCGGAAGACAGGAGCCGTTATATAGGGATGACACATGGGAAAGGAGGGTCAAAGGGGCGTGGCGGGGGGGGAGGAGCCAAAGAGCTGCAGTGCCGAGGCCAGACCCGCCCAAGATGTAGGAGCCGCCCGTCCCTCTCCGAGCGTCAGGCGAGGAGGGGGCGATCAGCGGAGGCGGTCTGGTCGCGTGCAGGAGAGAGGGCAGCCAGTGAGGATCAGGGCACCGGATCCGAGGCGCTTTGAGGCAGTGCAGGTAGGCGGCAAGTAAAAAGTCTAGAGACACGAGTCAAGAGCTCTTAATAAAAATCACGTTGCTCCCGGAGAAGCCTCGGGAGATCTGGCGACAGGTCAGGTAGTATGAGCAGGTGTGCGCCTTAAGTGTCAGCCGGGGGGGGAGGAGCCAAAGAGCTGCAGCGCCGAGGCCAGACCCGCCCAAGATGGAGGAGCCGCCCGTCCCTCTCCGAGCGTCAGGCGAGGAGGGGGCGATCAGCGGAGGCGGTCTGGTCGCGTGCAGGAGAGAGGGCAGCCAGGGAGGATCAGGGCGCCGGATCCGAGGCGCTTTGAGGCAGTGCAGGTAGGCGGCAAGTAAAAAGTCTAGAGACAAGAGTCAAGAGCTCTTAATAAAAATCACGTTGCTCCATGAGAGCCATGCAAGTCACCTCACCCTGGAATCCCCTGGATTTCTAGTTTTCAAACATGTGCTAGTTTTTGTGGGTTTCTCTAGGTGTCGGTTAAGCTGGGGCCCAAAATCCACAGCTACCCACATTGCAAAAAAAACCATATTGTTTTCAGGGGGAAAATGTGATGCCTCTAAGTTGCAAGTTCCTTTTGTTTCACGGGGACTCGGCCTACCCACACACATGAGGCGCCATTTTTATCTGGAGACTTCAGGGAATGCTGGGTGGTAGGAAATTTGTGGCTACCTGCTGATTCCAGGACTTTTCCTCACAGAAATACAAGGGAATGTGTTTTTTGTGGGCAAAGTTTGAGCTTTGCATGGGATTCTGTGTAACAAAACCTGGTGAAAGCCATGCAAGTCACCCCACCCTGGACTCCCCCAGGTGTCTAGTTTTCAAAGATGTGCTGGTTTGGAAGGATTCTTGTTGGAAGCTTGATTATTAGTAGTGGTAAGAATGCACCTACCACTAGCAACAAGGCCACCAACTCAATATAAGCAGGGCCGACTGGGAACCCAAAGTAGCCCTGGCAAATTCAGTCAGACGAGCTCCCATACAGTGCATAGCAAGCGAGCCTGACCACTGCTAAGGGTCGTTTAGGGGAGTTCTCCCCCCAAGAAACGTTTGGAGAAAGACAAACCAAAATGGTGCATTTTACATTTTACATTTTTCATTACATATATAATTGTAGTAACGTTTAAGGTTTTTATGCAGTTTAACGAAGACACTTTAGTCAATCCTGGTTTTTCCAATCCAATCCAATCCAAAAACAGCTTTATTCGACATTTGCCATAAAAGCAATAGAACGAGTACGAAAACAACATGAATACAAGTCATAATCATTAAAAATCCCTAAAAACAACTTGATTAACATTTAAGTTTAAAAAAGCAATCCTTAAAATATATACATGGGTTAAAAAATTTACATTACAACAAACTTACAGTAAATACTACTTCATATCCAGGGACCGCTAACACATTAGTCACAGATGCTGCATTTTCTTATAATCCAGGCCCATCCTAGAAACTTTGCCACAGCTACAACAATAACCGATGATGTGCTAGTACATAGGATCCTCCTTGCCTCACCACTTAACCTAGTGCCCAATTGCTTGCAGATTGGTCTCAACCACACCCTCCTAGGAGATAAATATGCGGGACATACAAAAAGCATATGGCTTATTGTTTCATCTTGAGTCATGCACAATGGGCATAAGTTAACTTGGCTCATGGGGGCTTTAGACCACCGAGCAGTAAAAGAGTTTAAGGGCAAAGATCCCACCCGCATCTGAAAATTAACCCCGGGCGTAGCACTACGCTTCGCCCACGTAGTGTACGTAGCGCTGCCTGCTTCGCACTTTCCGAAGTAGGCGAAGCAGGGCAGCGCTACGCACACGCCGAGGGCGAAGCGTAGCTGCTTGCCACCCGCCACCCACCTCCCGCCCGCCCTTCTTTTAAATAATATAAGCATTGAAAAATAAATTAAAATAAGTCGACTTACCCGTAAGCGCGGCGTCTCCGGGGCTCCTTCTTTCTGTTTCTAATTTCTTCTGGCAAATGCGCATGCGCGGACACCCGCGCATGCGCATTTCTCGCGAGAAATGCGCATGCGCGGGCGTCCGCGCATGCGCATTTGCCAGAAGAAATTAGAAACAGAAAGAGGGAGCCCCGGAGACGCCGCGCTTACGGGTAAGTCGACTTATTTTAATTTATTTTTCAATGCTTATATTATTTAAAAGAAGGGCGGGCGGGAGGTGGGTGGCACGTAGTGGGGCTACGCGAAGCGCGTAGTGTGCGTAGATTTGGGCACACTACGTGCTGCTTCACGTAGCCCCACTACGCCCACTACGCCCACCCTTACTGAAAATACAACTTTCTGTCTAATACTTTGGTAACAAAGTCCCAAAAGTTCTCCAGCCCTGGGACAGATTTTATATTCAGAAAGTCATCAGTTAAAGAAGGGGTTTTACAATCGATCATTATCTTTGTATTAATCATCTCCCAGTATTTTTCTTTCAAAAAAAGATTTTGACGGAAAAGAAACAACCAAGGGCTTTTTCCATAGATCACTCATACCCAGCGCCTCGAGGGTTTTTCGAAGATCCTTAAACCACCCAATATTACGAGTTCCAACCATGGACAGAACATCCATAAAACCCGCTGCATACTGGGATACTGCCGGGGTAGTCCACAGTCTACGCCAGTATAAAATTGGTCTTAATCTAGCTACATCAGCAATAGAACTCTTTCCAAAATCATGTCTTAGAGGGACCAGAGGCGTACTCTGGGGAAGTGATGTAATGCCTCGAAAGAATCTGTTCTCCGAGATGGTTAACGAGGACAGACCCTCGAAGCCCCACAATTCAGCTCCGTATAATGATGCGCTAACTGCTTTAGCACTATAAACCTGGAGTACAGGCTTGATTGGTTTAGTTAATGATTTCTTAAATTCGCCACTTATTACTCCAGTGAGCTGTCTATGTTTTAGAGCTGCCAATTCCTTCTGTTTGGTCCACTTCAGATTATTTTGGATATTAACCCCTAGATAAGTAAAAGTCTGTGATTGGTTAAATAATGAAAACAAATTTTTAAAATGCCGGTGAGGATTAAAAGCCATGAACTTGGTTTTCTTGACATTTACTTCAAGTCCCCGTTCCTCACAAAAACTCTCAAAAATACCTAACGCTCGCTGTAGACCGCTTGGAGACTTAGCAATTAAAAGCGTGTCATCCGCGAACATTAGAATCGGGATTTTATCACCTGCAAGAGAAGGAGCATCAATATTTTCTGCTAAAAGACGATCGGCGATGCCATTAATGTATAGAGAAAATAAAGCAGGAGCCATTGCACACCCTTGACGAACCCCCCTTTCTACCGGGAAAGCCTCCGTTATCTCGCCCTGCCCTCCCCACCTTATTCTAGCGGAATTATCCACGTGGAGCCTCTGTATTAAAGATAGCAGTCCTGGATGAAGTCCCAGATCTTTCAAAACCTTCCATAATTTAAGGCGAGGGACTAAATCGAAGGCTGCCCTTAGGTCCACAAAGACCGCATAAAGACTCCCCTTACCCATAATCACAATCTTCCAGTATAGGAGGACAAAGCGAAATACCTGGTCAACTGTACTTATATGCTCACGAAAACCCGCTTGAAATGGAGACAAAATATTGTTTGAGGCTACCCACAGATGGACACGGTTTAAAATCAGCCTGCCTACAATCTTCTGGGTAGCATCAATCAGGCTAATTGGCCTGTAATTTTCCGGCAGCGATCGATCCCCCTTTTTGAAGACCGGAATTATGTCTGTCAATTTCGACGCACTGGGAATGGGAGCACCATACACCAAGGCATTTACAACCAATTGGATATATCTCCCCCACTTAACTTTATCACTCAAGAGGAGGTCTGCAGGAACCCCCTCTGGACCAGGGGCTTTTCCTGGAGCTACACCTGCAAGAGCCAGAGTCACTTCCGCAGTACTAAATTCAGGTATTAAGGAAATCACAGCAGCAGTGTCTACACTAGCTGCTATAACCTGGTGGGAAGCATATTGAGGTTTAAAATACTCTACCCACTGCTCCGGAGCAACATTGTTCTGCGGTCTCTCTGGTTGGCCACCATAACCCCACTTCACAATACCCCAAAACAATTTACTATTATTCTTAGTGCTTGCTTCCAATAAATCCAACCACTTGAGTTCATCCCATTGACGTTTAGCTCTAATAATACTGACTTTATAGTTATTTCTACTAACGCGCACAGCGCCTACATCGCCTTCCTTTAAAGCTTACCCCAGCAGTAGTCGTGACTGTCTGCAGTCCTCATTATACCAATTGACTCGCATCAAGGGCGCTTTTGGGCCAGGAATCCTTTTCTTTATAAAATAAGATCTTAAGGAAGCAAAAAGACTTGTATGAATAATTGTTATGTCCCCTATCTCCCCATTTAAGGAAAAAATCTGTTCCATTTCTTGAATAGAACTATTAACCTCTCTAGAAATGCTCTGGAGAGTAATAGAATTCTCGAGTATACAAGACCACCTCAGGCGTCGCACATCATTAGATAGCACGATATTCGAGGCGGACAACTCTCCAGCCGCCCGAGCAGCAGAATCTCCCTTCCACCACTTATGGGATAGACAAAGGGGGTTATGGTCACTTTCGTGCATTTCAAAACCTTCATGTCAACAAGAGTATGCCATAAACTCACAGCCGCAAGTATATAATCAATTCGACTCCTATTTTGTCCATTATTAAATGTGTATGCTCCATCACGATCACTAGGCATCCTGCCATTCAGTGCCCTCAAACTCTTTTCCATACAGAAAGAGTTGATCTGAATTATTATTTCCGTCCATCTTTTTACAGGAGGCAATTCTAATGTGGGGATTCCCCAAAATGCGTCTTCGTTCTCAAAATCGTCTCCCGCAATCAAAGGTAACATTAAAATCACCTACTACTATCACCTGGGAACCAGTTGAATAAAGATCAAGCAACCGCAATAGCTCATCAAAAACTGGGGATCTTGCCCCACCCAAACCCCTAGCATAGATATTATAAATATCAATTGTACCCTCAGTTGCTAGTTCTAATCTAAGCAATTGTATATCAGAGCACCCAGTAGGGATAGACTTACTCTTTAAATTTAGAGCTTGTCGAAGCCATATCGTTAAACCCCCCGATGGACGGCCATGGGCCCCTTTTATAGCTGGAATATGGTAGTTTATATAACCTACACAAAACCTAGGTTCCAGCAACCAAGTCTCCTGGAATAAGCAAATATCCATATTATTAACAAATGCAACCCATTCTTCAATGGACAATTTAGCATTTAATCCCGCTATATTCCAGGATAATAATGAACCATCCTCCACTGATAAAAATGTATTAATAGGAGTAGAGGGTGGGGGGGCAAATCTAGCAGTATTCGTCGGAAAAATAAGGTCCAAGGTCTGGTCTGGAACCATAGTTGGGGAGCAGATATTAGAACCTGAAACTATATCTGGGGCAGAGAAATTGCAAGACCCAGTACCAGAGCTATTAGTACTGTGCCAAAGTGTCCCATCCACTAATTCCCATGGGGTAGGGCAACAAGAATCTGTATCTCCCAAGGCATTCAGTCAATCAACACTGTCCAGTGCAGACCCAGCCTCTCTGTTATGGCTACTCTGTTGATCCCACTTTGCCCAACCTGAGCCATACGGAATAGATTTCCTTAACTGGATAGGAGAGCCATTAGGGGGACACGTCCTAAACTCAAGGGTAAAAAGATTCTCCACAAGGTCGGTAGTGTTTAACCTTAATTCAATACAATCAGTAGAAGACACTGGGGAGGACAATCTAGTTGCTCTAATAATATGGTCTCTAATAACAGAGCGGCAACCTCTGACGTGCCTGAGCCAATGGATCGCCTTGTTTTTCAACGAGTCAGCATTCTCATAGCCCTGATTATGACACAATTTCGGGACATTGGTCATAAAAATGTTATTGTTTGTACAGCTGCTATCAGTAATCGTGGGCTGCTCGTCACACAACTCTCTTTCTACAGCGGTCTCTGGGGGTTATTATTAGGGACCCCTCTCATGTCTGCATTTTTCATATGATTCGAATTAAACTGTGGAGCATCAGCAAGCCTACCCTCAGGGCGACGTGCATTCCCCCCCCCCTAACCACATCACTGTACAATACCTCCTTTCTCCCTTGATTGCCTGTATTTAACAATCCCAAGGAAGTACCCGGGGGGTGAAACCTGGCATCCCCGGTTGGCCTAAAAACTTTCTTAGGGATAGAAGGAAGAGGAGGTTGCTCTAAAGTACATTTCCCCACAGCAACAGTCAGAGTATTAATCACAACTTTGAAGGCGCTCACTTCCTCCTGAAGTGAATAGACTAACTGCACAAGAGTTTGAAGCGGATCATCATACACTTTAACATTGTTACATGAGGGGCTAGGTAATGCGGATAAAGAAGAGGCAATAGGATCAACATTAATCTCCCCTAGCTCATTTAGTAATGGTGCAAACCTATTGGAGCACAACACCGCAGGAACAGCATCCACAGAATAGATAGAGACCCCAGAAGGGGGATCTACCACTTCACCAGTTACGACACCCTCTTCAGCACAACTTTGAGCCCTGGTAAAATTTTTCGGTTTAATGCGAAACATAGCCGGTATAGATGGGGTTAAGCTGGGATTAGTATGCACCGGAGCATCTACAGACTCTCCAGGTAGAGCTCCAGCTATTTCCTCATCTGACCCCAGGATATTTTCACACTCCCTCACCAACGAGCTAATTCGATCCAATGCCCCCTCAGGATCGGGGGCTTTAGCAGCCCGCCTGGCTCTCTTCCTTTTGCGAACTTTTGATGCAGTGCTACCCTCACTCCCCCCTCCATGGCTCTCAACAATCTTCCGTTTTGCCATAACAACAAGTAGTGGAACAATAAGCACAAAATGAGATAACCACAAGGGACAACACTCCTATGGTTTAAAGCACCAACTCGGCTCACAAGTCAAAAAGAAAGGGGGTGGTCCAGTCCAGCCTCCTTCTGCCCCCGATGGCCACAGACGGCCCGCCCTTTGTCCGGGCTTCATCCGGCGCGCCCACTCGCGTCCCGCGTAGCTGGGCGTGCTACGTAATATATAACGTTATGGGCGGTGTTTCAATCAGCATCCAGGTGAGTGAGCCCCTCTGACCTCTGGGAGAGTGAGTCCAGCGATATTCAGCCCCCTGCTTGCGACGCGTTTCCCGCGAAGCAGGAAGCGCTAGGTTCTTTAGAAGGGGATATGGGCGGTGTTTCAAACAGCATCCAGGTGAGTGAGCCCCTCTGACCTCTGGGAGAGTGAGTCCAGCGATATTCAGCCCCCTGCTTGCGACGTGTTTCCAGCGAAGCGGGAAGCGCTAGGTTCTTTAGAAGGCGATATGGGCGGTGTTTCAAACAGCATCCACGTGAGTGAGCCCCTCTGACCTCTGGGAGAGTGAGTCCAGCGATATTCAGCCCCCTGCTTGCGACGCGTTTCCCGCGAAGCGGGAAGTGCTAGGTTCTTTAGAAGGCGATATGGGCGGTGTTTCAAACAGCATCCAGGTGAGTGAGCCCCTCTGACCTCTGGGAGAGTGAGTCCAGCGATATTCAGCCCCCTGCTTGCGACGCGTTTCCTGGTTTTTCAGAAAACAGCATTTTTCAGGAAACGACTTTTAATCTCCTACTTACATTGCTTAAATATTGAATTTCCAATCCAAATCAGCTTATGAAGTTATAATGTCACAAATTGCCATGGCCCCTGGCAGCTATGATCAATGATGGAAGGGGTCACAGCTGAGTGTGAATAAGAGCAGACCAGCACATGCACAACAGGAAACAAAAGGCACAGGCTAGTGTGAATAACTGAAGTGGAGGGCTCACTTGTAGGAGGATACTGCCTGTTACAGAGATGGCACAAGAGAAGTATTCATTTTGACGTGCAGCCGGGGTCTGCACCAGCTCATATTCACATCAAGTCCTAGATATGCGTTGAGTTGAATGCACTGGGATTTTCTCTGCTTCCCCTCGCCTACCTATGCACACACATAAATACAGGCTTAACAAATATATTAGGCAAAATCCTACAATGCCCCAGAGATAACACCTTTTTGTACTCATCCGCTGTCCTGTGCCAGACCTGATGCTACTTTTGGTGGGTGTGCCAAGATGCCAACTTTTTAAAGCTTTAATGTTCTATTCAAAACACAGCCGTATTGTTTTTTCTTTGCAACATTATACATAATTGCCATTTTATAGGGTCACAAGGAAAAGGTTAACATTTTATGAAAATAAATAGGAAAACAAGACCAAACTGAAGGTTGAGCGCCTAATATTTCAGTTTTAGCTCCTTTGGGAGCTGCCAATGGGATGACTGTGGTAGAGCTGCTCTCTATGCCATCTGTGCACGAGCACCACAAGCCGGTTATTTATTTTTTACAAGTCTCTCACTACACAGGGCCTGCCAACCACAAACTAAAATGTGGGCTACAGCTGAGAAGGAGTTGGGATGCTATGGCTCTGAGAACCTACACCAGCAAGTTCACGCAGCACGAGCACGACAGCTCCCATTCTGAACGTGCAAGGAGATTCCCAAACTAAGTTGTGAATAAGTAAGACACAGGGAGAAGAAGATGGGGTTCAACAAGTCCATTTCACACACCTCATAAACCGGGTTCAAGCAGTTGTTCGGGCCATTGTCCGTTTGAAATCCTGCTCCATGTTTCCTGGAAGCTGTGGGCCGGTGTAGGAGGAGACGGAGGGCTTTCAGAGTGTTTTTCTTGCTTAGATAGCCAATCAGATCATTCCCGGAGGTGCGCTGAAGGGCCGAGTGCAACCAGGCTTGCACTACTGCTTCTGTCACATGTAAAGCGTGCAGGCTGCAACAATGTGCTGGCGTGGCCGGGAGGGAGAGGCTGGCACCATTGGCTTAGTGCAGACTGTCACCGTGGGCTTCTGATTTTGATACTTGGGGCCGGTTTTGCTCCAACAAATTGCTCCCAAGCAACAAAACCAGCCCCCTGTGGAAAAAAAGGTTCCACACCTTCCAGCTTCTTGCGGAATCACACGGAATCACCAGCCTGGCCCTTGCTAAAACCCTGGTTGCTGGTGACAAGCAGGCAGGCTTAGCTTAGGAGACAGTTGTGCAAAGCATTTAAAAACATCAATACATCAGTAAGTATGACACAACACAAAATAAAAATCCGACACTAATTTATAAACATAGGAAATATTTGCAAAATTAAAATGACACCAAACCACCAAAAAGCTAAAGCAGGGAACCGGAGATATGATTTTTTAAAGAATAAACACTTTACAGTGCTAAAGAACCAATAGCCCCAAATTGAGACATCTGGTCGCGTTTGACCGGGACAAAGTCCAAGTTTGAGGCTGACTGTGATGGAGCATTGGCTGGATTAACTAAGTAGGAGGACTCTGTTAAAAGGTTACTTTCGCACTTAGAAACTTTTCTGGAGGATTTTCCCTCGACGTGGATCGGGCCTCTCTAGGCTGGATTCGCAGCATCCATGCCAGCTTAGTTCTGCGGGAGCCCCCGGTCAACTCCTTGACGTTTTGAGCTACGGAGCTTTCAGCAGGATGAACCATAAATTCAGGCCAAGTCGCGGTGCGAGGTAGTCGGCTAACTCTCGCCATAGGGTCGGTCACTTATGGAGTTTTTTCCAAAAGTTGCTCCAACATTTCAGGAACTTCATCCTGAAATTCCTCTTGTGGCTTCAACGTGTCAAAAACACTTATCCAAGGTTCCAGACTCTCTGGGTGGCTCCTTGGAAGTTGAAACTACAGTTTCCAACATGCACCTGGCCAAATCCTTTAAATCCAGCTGAAGTTGCTCAGTTGGCTTCCTCTTGCCTTGCTAAAGATGATGCAGGTGAAGCTCTTTTAACCTGCTGCTTACAGTGATACCACTCCTTCTCTTTTTGAAGCAAGGCAAAGTCCTTAGAACTGTAGTTCCTTGGTGTGCAGCAGGTATAGTCATTTGGAGTGCAGTCCTCTTAGTGCAGGCCAGGGTTCCAACAGAGCAGTCCTTCTTCTTCTTGTAGTTTCAGACAGTAGCTCTGAGTTACTAGGCAGCTTTCACATATTTATCCAGTGTTTTTGGGGCAACAAGTAGGGGGTACCCCTGTCAAATGGGGTGCAGGGCACCACCCAAAAGCATGACCTCTTGCTCTAAAGTGTGGTATACTGTTGTCCCACTAAGCACTGCACTTTCAAATTCAAAATGGAGTGTTTTTCACCATGGACCTTCTGCCAATTCTATTCCTGATGGCCCCATCATGCTGGGGGTACAAGACGAGGGGCTAGGCCTGGCTTGCATTCTTAATGCCCTACTCTCTTTCAAGATCCGTTTGACTAGCCAGCCCACTTCCTGGCCTGTTCTGTGCACCTGCAGATCTCCCCCACCAGATAACCTCTGTCTCTATGCAGGTCGCTTATGACCTCATCAAAGCAGTTTGGCTAAGCCTGGTATGGGTTGGCCAATCAGGAGAGGTTACTATAAAGCTGGATTTTGGCTTAGAGAAAATAAAGTTTCATAACCTCTTTTCTGTACTAGTTATGATAAATTAAATCATGGTAAGTTGTTGGATTTATCATTACTAAAAATGTATGTCCTTGAAATATGGCTTTACCTCCCTTCTATCAGTTACACTTTATTAAAGTATTCCCATGTTAGCCTACGGAGCTAAAAGGCTACATTGGGAAAAATGAAATTGGTTGTTTATTTCTTCACCAGGGCATATAAAACATCTTTTAAAATGTCCCTGATTGTTTTTACAAGGCACACTACCCTAGGGACACCTGGGGTAGACCTCAGGGGTGACTTACATGCCAAAATGATGTTGTTTTATACTTTGGTAGTACCTTTAAATCCAAAGTTGAATTTTCATATAATTTCAGCTTAAAGCAGCTTGCAAAGAAGGGCTGACTTTTAAAAATAAAAAGCAAAAACAACAGATGATGGACAGAATGCTGAACAATGCAAACATTCACTCTCAGTCAACAGATCTTGGCTCAATCCATCATTGTTTTGCCCCAGTTTGGACCCAGCCTTATGCAAATCAGTCTTGAACCTGCTCCTCATGGGAACAGTCCAGCCCGAACTGCCAAGCCAGGTCGTCTCTGGAGCAGAAACAAGCATCCTGACACCGGTTTCAGGGTATCACCAATCATCAGCTAGGCTAGCTTGAATCAAGTGGAGAAGTTAGCACTGGACCCATGTCTGGGCATACCCTTACCACTTAGGTCGAAAAAAGCAAAAAGAACAGATAATGGATGGAATGCTGAACAATGCAAACATTCACCCCCAGTCAAATGGTCTGGATTTAATCCAGCGTGACTTTTAAAAATGACAGCAGGCTACACAGCAGGGCACACTTGAGTGCCGGAGATCTGATGGACCTCTAAATATACATGCCCTATCATACACTAGAGACTCACAGGTAGGTAGTAAGTGCCAATTGTAATTATACCTAATTACCATATACCTTTTTAATCTGAGCACTGGGCCAGGTTAGCAGAGCCCAAAGCGCAGTCAGAGTCAGTTACCACCAGTAGCAGTCAAATATGGGGGTAATCATGGCAAAAAGGGTGACTTTCTCACATTTCCTTAGGTGCCTGCTGAGATGAGGCTGAAAAGCCACAGCTAGCCACCTTATAAAAAAAACATGCATTCTGCTGGATGAAACAGGACGTCGCCTAGATCACATTTTTAGGTGTTTAGTGTTGCAGGCGCAAGGCCCAGTCACACAAGTGTGCTACCATTTTTATGAGGAGACATGTGGGAATACTGCATAGTAGAACATTTTCTATTACCAATTGAATGTCTCTATGATTGTGCCTTTCAAAAGTAGACAAGTGTGTATCACAGAAGACATTTCACAAATGACCTCTACAACACAAGCCAGTATGGGTATCGATAAACTCAGAGATGTGCAAACAAACACTCCTCCTAAACTCAGCATCTGGTGTACATTTGAGAAATATTGAGTTTTTCTTCAGAACCTTTCTCTATGTGTTACAATGTTGCCATATGAATTACTGTATAGTCGATCCGCAATGAACAAGCATTGGCAAAGCCAGTAGGTCTCGCTTTTGGGACCTTATAAGTATTTAGTTATGCAGCACAATATCCTATAACTGTTGCAGGCGGGTGCCCATGCAATGGGGAGCCAGAGTAGATGTCAGAGCATGGGGTGCGCTGAGAGGGGCCATCAGTTAAATACAATAGGTACCTTGAGGATTTATTTAGTAACAAATTAATTATTTATTCAGGAAGTCACAAAGTGATCTTAATTTCCTAGGACTCAAGCAAAGACGGGGAGAACTCATATAGTGCATTAATACAAAAAATGACCCCAGTTCATTCAAAGTTTTTTTACCAAAAATAAATTTATATTTTCAGTTTCTGAAGTCGTGAAACAATACACTTTACATTTCATGTATGGCAACATAAAACTACTGTCTTATTTGCAATCTAATTAGCAGTAGTTACTGACATTTCTTACATATACAACAGAGCCAACCAATTGTTTGGCCAGGCGATGAACTAAATTCATACAAACTTAAAGAATTTTCTAGGCTACCAATGCCTCTTAGTTATGTAAGAAAATGTCGCAGCGTCGACGTTTCGGTCTCACTCTTGAAGAACAATCACAGAGACCATCCTCAGGACCGAAGTTGCACCATGAATCTATTAAAATATATACATACAATCTATTAATATACTTGAGTTCACAAATTTGTAGTGAATATACACAGAAGGAAAACAGGTGTGATCTGTTTAAACCACCTATAGTGTGGTTGTAATTATGAATTGGAAGTGGTAGTAGAACAGAGCCCAACACCTATGCACCACACCAGCCTAGTCTCCAAAGAGAAGTGCAAACCATAACCACCATAAGTCCGCTAGTGACAAAATCAAAATCCAAAACACTCACTGCAATATGAAAATCAGCCTGTTCTAGAGCTTTAGAGCAGCGTATGTACAGTGTTCCTTGAGAAACAATCCTATCATCAAAAAAGTCATCAGGCCCTGGCTCTGGTTTAGATTGGAGAGATTCCGGTGAGGGCCGGTAGAGACGAGATTGGAGCGATGGGCCCCTCTTCTGGGACTGCTTTGGAGTCTGTTTTTGGGTCTGCCGAGAACTGGTGAGGAATTATGACACTAATTTTAATTCAAAGAGCCAAGAAAACGGAGAGCGCTACCATGAATCACAGCAATCATGAAAAACACAATTAAATTTGCACACTGACCAAAGTTTACATAATGTGCTCAGGAGCCGACATTTAAATGTTAAGGTGAAGCCCATAAATTTGCACGGGGAACAAATTCGCATTGTAACTACTGCACTGGAAAAAAAACTGCACGTTTAATGAGAGAGGATCTGTTTATGAAAAACAAATGCGTCATGATAAAGATTCGAACACACAAGGTGTGGTGAACTCTGAACTTAGATCTACATTGTGAGAAACGGAATCAACGTCAGGAAAGGGGAAAGAAGAAGAGAAGAAGCGAAAAGATGCGTGCAAAATAAATACTGGGACGCGGTACTATGAATACACCCTAGTCATCAAAGAAAGAAAACTCAAGGGCAAAAAGTATGGAAAACAGGTCAAGAAACACGCAAGGGGACACAGATTGAGAACAGGCAGTTTAAAGAGAAGGAAAACAAGACAAGCAGGAAGTGGGATAAGGGAGGGGGTGGCAAATGGCGTGTACATTTCGCGGGCGCTTTGATGTTTGCAGTGGCCGCGCGGCTCACTGAGAACATCAAAGCGCCCGCGAAATGTACACGCAGGCTGCCAAATGGTGCGCGCGCCCGGCGCACATCCACTGTGTGAAAGTGATCGCGATCAAACATCAAAGCGGCCGTGCGGCCCGCGAAAGTGAAAGCAAAGGGTGTGCAGGCTGCCAAATGGTGCGCGCGCCTGGCGCACATGCACTGTATTTGGAGGCCTGAAAGCACTCGTGTGCACTTCCAGATCCCCCATTTACAAAAGCTCTCGCGAGTGCAGCGCTATAGCGCTGTCTCAGGCGAGACCTAAAAACCATTGTACGGTGCAGCTCGGCTGTTGCCTCTGAGTATCCCAGGTTCTTGGAAAACCTACAAGTCCTATATGTCCCCAAGACTAGAAGGGTCTAGCGGTCACAATGGTATATTGCTTTGGAAAATGTGCCATAGTAAGAAGAAGTTACAAAGGAAAACTTAGGCACAAATTTCTGTTTTTTTCAACTCAATTTCAATATTTTTTTATTTTAGCTGTTACTTTTTATAGGAAAAACCATGATGGATCCACACAAATGACCATTTGTTGAATTAACAATTTTGACTAGTTTTCAGAAATATATGGCTTTCCAGGATCCACCATGGGTTTCACGCTCATTTCCACCACAAACCGGAAGGAGGTGGAAAGCACAAAAATAGGAAAAATGGGCCCAGTAAAATGCTGAAACTGTGTTAAAAAATGTGGTTTTCTAAATCAAGTCTGCCAGTTCCTGAAAGCTGGGAGGATGGTGAGTTTTGCACCATAAACCTTTTGCTGATGCCATTTCCAGGAATATAAACAAACTCTTTCCCCTGCAGCACTCCCCCACCCTCCAAGAATCAACATTTCACCATATTTTGACAAATTTCTCAGTCCCCTCCATGGAAATCCCCAAAGCCTGAGTACCTTTAGAATCCCCAGGATGATGTAAAAAAAAACGGGCAAATTTGGTGTGCATGCCTTATGTGGAAAAAAAAGTTATGGAGCCCTAAGAGTGAACTACCCCAAATTGCCAAAAAAAGACTCAGCACTGGGGGTGTCCAGCAGCTAAGGGGTTAACAACATTTATGTAGAGCTCTATCCTGAGGGGAGTCTTGTTGCTGCTTCCACCCACCCCATGAGTGTTGCAGGTAACCACCTCTCTATCCCCTGGAGAAGTGTAGCTCACTGGTTAGAGGAGGCATACCCTGAAGCAGAGATCAGACCCGGGACCTGGGTTCGATTCCCGACGCGGCAGGGTCCAGAACCCAATTGTCCACGGACTTGATAATTCTCGCTTCGGTGCCCACTCTAAGCACGAGTTCACACTATGCAGCTCTGGGCAACAAGCCTGCTTAATCTCCACAACGGCCCCCCGCGGCGGGATGCCTGGCTTTCACCTTGGGGATGCCCAGTACGGGTTATCTTACAGGGAAAAACCAGGACGGGTTCCCAATGCAAGCGCCAAGATGCCCGTAGGGTGATAGCTGCGCTCTATAAGTACCTCAATCAATCAATCAATCAATCTATCCCCCCATCCTCTCGAGCTCTGTCAGCAGTCACCTGCAGCAAGAGGCAGTTGAGGTGTGACGGGCAGAGGTTGATCCTCTCTCGGCTCAAAGCCCCCGCGCCCCCACCACCCGCCCCTCACATGTATTCTAGACCCTTGGTCTGCTGGAGGGACTGTGATTCTGGGGCCAGAGACTCGCGGAGGTTCCCACACTGTCGCCCATTCATCCCATTCAGAGGGTACAATAGAAGCGTGTCACACCAGAGGCCTCCGGCTCCAGGGAATCCGACCCTCCCCTTGGTTAATCTGCAGCCGCCATCTGGGGAGCAGCCTGTGGCAGCGGTGAGGCCTCAATGCGCCGGTCCTGCCGGGACCCGAGAACTGGGCCCGGTTATTACTACCAGAGGGGCTGGCACTGGGGCTATTTAATGTCACACTGGGGCATAAACAACCACAAAAAACCCCAGAGCTCCAAAATATTAAAAACGGGTGTTAGATCTGGGGGTCTCTAGTTGGCAGGGTAGGTACCACTGTCCAAGTAGGGACCCTTGCTTCTAGTCAGGGAAAGGGGGATACACTGTTAAGATAACCCCTGCTCACCCTCTAGGTAGCTTGGCCTGAGCAGTCTAGGCTATCAAAGGCAATGTGTAAAGTATTTGTACCAACACTCACAGTAACACAGTGAAAACACCACAGATTTACTCCACACCAGTTTTAGAAAAATAATGTATCTTTACTAAAAACTTCACAAGACCAAATATTACAGACAAACCAACATATAATTCAAAAAGGTTACTTTAAGGATAGTTCAAGAGTTTGCAGAAAGTACTCCAGGATGTCAAAGTCAGTGTCCTGCACAATGCGACTCTCAATGCACAAAATGCGACACTTTCGTGCCCAACAGTACCTGTAGTTGCGATAAGGTTCCCAAAAGCTATGACAAGGAAGATGGCAAAGGCGATGCGATGCTCCTGAGATCCTGGGGAGGCTTTGCAGCAGCCCTGCTTCACGCAGCAGAGGTGGATGCGCCGGCTCCGATCTGTAGGGGGAGGATGCGATACCTTTGGCTTTCGTTGCGTAGGTTTCTTAGGGGGAAGCTTCACGCACAGGTTTGATGCGACACTCTTCGATGTGGTGCGATGCGTGGCGCAGCGTTGCCTTCCGGCGCCGCAACTCTCGATGCGCCACGGAACGGGACTCTGCGTCGACGCACGCAGCGATTGGAGACTTTTCACGCACCGGCAGTGGTGCGGCCCGCAAACTGGTTCTGCGACAACCCTCGCAATGGCAGGAAGCTTCACGCTTCGGGACGATGCTCGACGCACTCGGCGATGCGGAGACCCTGCGTGTTGCGATGGTGCCGCGATGAAATTTTCCACGCACTCTCGTCTTGCGACACGCAATCGGATGATGCGTTGGGTACCAGTCACTCTTGTTCACGCTTCTGCTTCCCAGCTCCCTCAACACAGCAAAACGACCTCCTGAAGCCCCAAGACTGGGCAAGCACTCCAAGGCAGGTCAGAACTCTCTCAGCAGAGTTCCAGGGGTGCTGGTGGGGAAGTCCTTTTGTTCCTGGGACTTCTTAACAGGGAGCCAGCTCTTCTCAGGCCCTTGGAGATCAGAATCAAAAGAAGGGGACACAGCAAAGTCCTTCCCCTCTCCTTGGCAGCAAAGCAAAACAGCAAGCAGGCAGTCTTCTCCTCTTCAGTTTCTTCCAGCTTTCTCCTTGGCAGAGGTTTCTTCTTAGTTCCAAAGTGATCTAAAGTTTTAGGTGTCTGGGGTCCTCTTCTTATACCCCTCCAAGTCTTTGTCTCTTGTGTTTCAGTGGGGGATTCCCCTGCTCAAACCGGTTCCTGGGTGTGCTCTGCTCTGGAGCACCTGGTTCCTTTCAGAGTGAGGGGCAGGGTCGTTAGACGCTCAGCAGGAGGTGGAGCCTTCTTTGTGCCAGCAGAGGCAGAGTCCTCAGCCTGGCCAGCAGGGGGTGGAGCCAGCTTTGTGTTTGTCAGGGGCAGCCCTATTCAGACCCAGGGACTACTCCTCCCACCCATCTAAAGCAGATCTCCCTATTCACCCTGCTGCTGACTCATCCAGGCTCCTGGAGCCACCTAGCACATCACCTGACACCAGTCAGCCAACCAGCACACAGGCACACAGGAAGGTTAAACAGGAGAATAGCTACTTTCTAAAAAGTGCTATTCCCACACAGTGAATTTAAAAACCATCTTGCTAAAAAGATGTATAATTAAATTCTGAACACAGAGATACCAAACTTGGATTTTCTATCTTGCCCCTATGGGAAGATAGGCATGTAAACAGCCTTCCCCATTCTATCCTATGGGCAAGATAGCCTCTCAGCAGTGAAAAACGAAAATGGCTGTAATTCACTACCAGGGCATGTTACACACCTCAGTACATGCCCTACCTTTCAGATACACTGCACCCAGCCCAGGGGGGTACCTAGGGCCACCATAGGGATGCCTGACATGTACAGAAAGGGAAGGATAAGGCCTGGTCAGTAGGTGCACTGGCCAGGTCGACATGGCAGTCCTGGACTGCACATAGGCACTGCAAGCAGGCCTAAGACATCATCTTAGCGCTACTCCTGTGGGTGGCACAATCAGTGCTGCAGCCCACTAGTAGCATTTGAATCACCAGCCCTGGCACACGCAGTGCACTTTACTAGGGGCTAACAGGTGAAACAAATATACCAATCATGGATAACCAATCAATACAACAATTTACCAAGGGAGCACTTGCACTTTGACACTGATCAGCAGTGGCAAAGTGCCCAAAGCATCTAAACCAGCAAAATCGAAATCCAGCATAGCATCAAAAAACACAGGAGGTAGAGGCAAAAAGTCAGGGGTAACCACGCCAAAGATGCCAGGTCTAACAACGGGAATTTAAAAAACACAGTTCCATGGTTCAGTCTTCAGATACTTTAGCAAAGTGACGACTGGTGCGGAAAATCTCTCAATCCCAAATTAGAAATGGAGACATTACACAAAAAGGTGTTTGTTTACACGTGTGGATCACACCTAGGGTGCACGTGAAGCTTTGTAGAAAAAGAACCAAGGCACGTGGGAAGGGAAACCCAGTCGGAAGACCAACAAAATATGAATCTCATTATTTCACACACAACGTAAGAGGTGACTGCCATGGACCAGACAACGGAGCTACTACACTACATCCCCGAAAAATACACCACATCAATGCAGTGCTTTACCTGCCTGTCTGAATCTAGTGCTGCGGCCAGGGTGGGCGCTTTCAGCACTGGACAGCTCCGCGCAGGTGCTGGAGCAGACGGGTGTTACCCACGTCATTGGCTGACGCATGGTTTATTTTACTCACGCTCAGAATACGCTCCACATTGAACTTTCCTTTCCAGCCACCGGGGGAGTCAAATTCAAGTTTTGAAAGCGGGGTTTCGTTTCCTTAGACTAAACCTAATGATTGTTGGTAAATGTTTTACAAAATAGAAAAACATTCCCCTCTGCTTGCTATAGTGCACATCGATAAAATTGAATAGAAATAAACTTTCACTAAACTAAATGATGGGCATTAATGAGATCCTTCATGGGCCCGCCCATTCATACTTTTTCAGCGCTGCGGACACACCCGCCCGTATTTAATGCTATTGACACTGTTCAGCTCCTGGCAGATGTCAGGACTCATATCACTTTATTAGACAGGTCTTTCCCACACGCTGATCCTTTGTGTCCGGGTCCCAGATGTCCCCCCACCCTCCCATCTTGTAATGTGCCACACTTCCATTGTCCCTGCTGCTCTCTGATTGGCTGCTGAGTGTGGGAACCTCTCTCCAGCCCCAGACCCACACATTACCCTGCAGGCGGAGGGGGATAAATAGGGCAGGAGGGAGCGAGCTCTTTAGATACCGATCACTGAGGGTTCACTGCAGAGACTCCCGCTGTTCACCCAACACCGGGCAAGATGGCGCCTTTCAGCACCGAGAGGAAATATGAAGAGGAGCGCGAGGAGAGACACATTAGAAAGGTAAGTGTCTGGACATTAATATTTAAGAAGCATATTTAGGTTTTTCGAATATACAAAAAGTACACGTGTAAAATGAACTCCCAATATATTTTATCAACAGTGGCTGTATTTATTGATCTTTTAATATCACCCTAGTTCTAAATTAACATTATTTAATTGAGCTGTTTATCACACTGGAGTAACTATAAGTTTTGCTATTACCTTTTATGGACTTTAGACACCTTTATACGTTTGTTTCAATACAATAACAAATCCATATTTTGTCTCTGCAGCTGAGGAAGCCAGCGGTGGAGAAGCTGAGGAGGGATCGCATCAACAGCAGCATCGACCAGCTCAGGATGTTACTACAGAGAGAGTTTGAGGAACATGAACTTCCGCCCAAAGCTGAGAAAGCGGATATCCTGGAAATGGCCGTGACGTACCTGGCCCGGCGCGTGCAGACACCGGCACCAGGTGAGAGGCAGTACTTTGAAGGGTTAAAACTTCATTGGGTGTTCTCTGCAGTTTTGTGTTTGTCCGCGTGTGGGGGTGGCTGGGGTTAGATAGTGCAGAGACGTAACTGGTAATAGTCGCATCGAGATGGTACTCGGGGCAAGCTTATTATGACTTAAATATGTCAATTTCCAGCGCCATTTAACTTAAACCCGTGTTTTAAGAGTATCAGAACTACCTGTAAACTAATTGTAGCAACCAGAGGAAAGCATTCTAGAGAGCTGTAACTGGATTTTTTTTATGTGTGTTTACTCCCTGGTGTGTAAATGTACAGATATTAACCCCTCGTCTCTCCCTGCAGCCGCGGCCTCCAGTGAAGGTTACTCCAGGTGCCTCCAGGACTCTCTGCACTTCCTCTCCCTCCACGAAGCCCCCACAGAGACCCGGATGAAGCTGCTGCGGGCCCTCCATAGACCTGCGGCTGCAGCAGAGGCGGTGTGTCCTTCTCGGCCTCCGTCCTGTCCCAGCAGCACTAAAGAGCCCGCCCGGGACAGTCCCAGAGCCCCGTGGAGACCCTGGTAATGCGGGGGCCGCGGCCTGGACTTTTCTTCGGACTTCTTTCGAGGCCTCGGTCCTCTCTGAGGGAGAATATTCATTCTCGTGTCTGGAGCACCGCCCCCTGCTGTGCAGGGGGGAGTTTACTGCACTTCAAGGAGCGGAGTGAAGAGTGACTGTATATCCTCATAGGATGAACAGTATGTGAATATTATATCCTGCTGAGGAGGACAGTACGTGACTGTATATCCTCACATGATGGACAAAGCGAATATTATATGCTCACAGGATCGACAGTGAGTGAACATTCATCCCCACAGAAGGGACAGTGTGAATATTACATCCTCATAGGATAGACAGTCTGTATATTATACCCTTGCAGGAGGGACAGTGTGTGAATGTGATATCTTCATGTTATGGCCAATGTGTGACTATTGTATCCTCATAGGATGAAGAGTGTGAGAATGCTATTTCCTCATAAAACAACGTGCGAGTATTATATCCACACAGCAGGGTGGGCAGTGGATCGATGACATGGACAATGAGTAAAATTATATCCATTTAGGATTGACAGTGCTTGAATGTTTAATCCACACACACGATGGACAGTGTGAATATTATATCCCTGTAGGATGGGCAGTGTATGAATTTTATATCCCCACAGGATGGGCAGTGCAGCTATTACATCCTTAGAGGATGGACAGTGTGAATTGTACATCCCCACAGGATGGGCAGTGCAGCTATTACATCCTTAGAGGATGGACAGTGTGAATTTTATATCCGTTTAGGGTAAACGCTGGATGAATACTGTGGTGATTTCACAGTATATATTGTATGAATATAGATTTGTTGAGCACTGGATCTAGGTGTAAGCATCTATAATATAATACATTAATGAAGAGAATGAACTAAAGCAATTAATAGGATGTGCCTTCAGTTTCAGAATGTTTTAAACTGTTTCTTTACAAGAAATTCATACGTCATGTAGAGTTCTTGCCTCCAATAGGACCGACTTTTGTGAATTTTGATGCATATTTTGGAATACGTTATTTTCATTCCTGAGTTCTAGCGGCGCTCTGGAATTTTCCAATTTTACTTCATTTTAAGAAGTTGATTGACGTACAAATATGTTAATATCCTGAAAGGATGGATATAGTGCACCGTGTGATTCTGCACATGAATGTGTCTGTGAGAATAATAGATGTGCTTGCAATCTGAGGGATTCGGATTAGAGCCTTGTGCACGTGCAGTGTGTGTTTACCTTCTGTGTTTCTATGAAGTTACAAATTACGTAATTATCACTCATTGGCTGAAGTGAGTGATGAGGGGCTCCGGGCCTCCCTTGTATCAATTTTGATATTTAGTATTTTCTATTGAAAATGAATCATAAAGTGCTGTGTAGACAAAGTGTTTCTGTACTTTCAGAAATTCCGAATTGTCTCTGAAAATTGAATGTGATGTATTTTATACATTCCCCAAGAGGCACATTAAATGCCTTTTAACTATTAGTGATGATATATCTGTATTTTCAAATGGAAATTCATGATTTAAAAGCCCTGCCTTCTGTGAAGGTAAAGTGTGTTTCTCTTCTTTGAGAGGTTTGTGTATTATCCCTGCAAAGTGTATGTGATGATGTGCACACATATTGTGTATTCTCCAAAGTGTAACATTCATTGTTGTTGATTGGAAGGGAGTAACAGTTATCGTTAGTGCCAAGTCTTCATTTTAGAAGTAGTCTTGGCGCTATTTGTGTGAGTTCCACAATGCAGTGTTTCTCTTTTATAAAGAGAGTCTATGTAGTGAACTCCCTGCCATGGATTTGTATCTCAGTGACTGAGTATGTACTACTTCCGGGTCTTCTACAATGTTTGTAGGGCTGTGATTATCAGTGGGAACTCATTCATTTACAGAATGAAACCCAGGATTTAGGTCCTGTGATGAAGACATTCACTTTATTGGATGCAAGAATGTCTTGTGTTATCCTCTAGTCTCAGCTGTGACATTTCGGTGACATTGTGTATCTGTCACGTGATTCTTCACTGTTGCAACCTATTGACCTGTGAACATGATTAAATAAAGATGCAGATCTGAATAAAATGAAATGTTCTCTGTTTTCGATGTCTGAATTTTGCACTGAATAAATATGTTCCCCTCGTGGACTGCAAGGGGTGGGGACACTGTCAGCCATTTCCATTAACCGCAATTCGAACTGAAACAGTGACTTTGCAGCTGACACAGGAACTGTCGAAAGGTGTGCCAATTGTGTTATTTCTGTCGGAATTATAAACAAGAATAATAAACTAAAGTTTTAGAAAGTAATCACTGGCGTCCAGATTACCATGGGGTCTAAACAGAGCACTCTGTAGTCAATATTTAAAATCTGTCCTTCTGTGAGGGGCAGAGCTGCCCGGGACATTACACCTGACGGCATGTGCAGGCGTGCTTCTAGGCACTAGAATGAAAGAGGGAGCTGTGTCACGTAAGTAGATCTCTATGACAAAATGTGAAATATGGCTTCACTCACTCGGTAGAGAGGGCGGGCTTAGACTTGTAGGTGTATAATGTGATAGAGAGAAAGTGTGTTTCACACAATCTGGGAGGTCTCACACATACCTGCTCCTTTCCGTGCTACTCTGAACCCAGCTTTAAACACCATTACATTCTGGCACCAGAGGAGGAGGGGCAGTGCGGATGAACAGAGCTGCCAGAAGAGTGAGAGGCACAAGACATACAGAGGAGTTTGTCATAGGCAGTGGGCCCAGCGATATAGTGACGCAGCCATATAGGAATAGGGACACAAAAACAACATTTTACAACAACAAATTCAGAGGAGTTTATTGCAGGGAATACTCACGTTAAAATATAAAGCAGAACCACCATCAATGAAAAAATTATTAGGATCAGTTAACAAAAGTATTTATTACATAGTACAATCGAAAATGTAATCATTTCCCCAATACGGTGTCCCATTGTCATGTGTCATTAACTAACCGCTCAACCTACATGTGTTCAAATAAAAAATGAGTTTATTTCTGTGACAATTGATCACACTGCCCATAAGTATCAATTCCCTTGGGAGATGGTCGCCTTGGCTTACGCCTGCCCATCACTCATTTTCATCACCAGAACTGCATGAACAGAAACTGCCGGCAGCCCCATGCCCGAGCTGCATTACCAGAGCTGTGTGAGTACAAAGTGCGGGCAGCCCCGGGGGTGAGGTACATCATCAAAGCTGTGTGAATACAAAGTGCCGGCAACCCATGGGTGATGTGCATCATCAGAGCTGAGTGAAAGGAAACTGCCGACAGCCACATGGGGGAGGAGCATCGTCAGAGCTGCGTGAATAGAAAGTGCCGGCAGCCCTGTGCCTGAGGTGCATCGTCAGAGCTGTGTGAATACAAAGTGCCGACAGCCCCATGCCTGAGGTGCATCACCGGCGCTGTGTGAATACAAAGTGCTGGCAGCCCTGTGCCCTAGGTGCATCATCAGAGATGTGTAAATACAAAGTGCTGGTAGCCCCGTGGGTGAGGTGCATCGTCAGAGCAGTGTGAACACTTAGTGCCTGCAGCCCCGTGGGTGAGGTGCATCATCAGAGCTGTGTGAATACAAAGTGCCAGCAGCCCCATGGGTGAGATGCCTCACCAGAGCTGTGTGAATACAAAGTGCTGGTAGCCCCGTGTCCGAGGTGCATCGTCAGAGCTGTGTGAATACAAAGTGCCGACAGCCCCATGCCTGAGGTGCATCACCGGCGCTGTGTGAATACAAAGTGCTGGCAGCCCTGTGCCCTAGGTGCATCATCAGAGATGTGTAAATACAAAGTGCTGGTAGCCCCGTGGGTGAGGTGCATCGTCAGAGCAGTGTGAACACTTAGTGCCTGCAGCCCCGTGGGTGAGGTGCATCATCAGAGCTGTGTGAATACAAAGTGCCAGCAGCCCCATGGGTGAGATGCCTCACCAGAGCTGTGTGAATACAAAGTGCTGGTAGCCCCGTGTCCGAGGTGCATCGTCAGAGCTGTGTGAATACAAAGTGCCGACAGCCCCATGCCTGAGGTGCATCACCGGCGCTGTGTGAATACAAAGTGCTGGCAGCCCTGTGCCCTAGGTGCATCATCAGAGATGTGTAAATACAAAGTGCCTGCAGCCCCGTGGGTGAGGTGCATCATCAGAGCTGTGTGAATACAAAGTGCCAGCAGCCCAGAGGGTGAGGTGCATCGTCAGAGCTGTGTGAATACAAAGTGTCAGCAGACCAGTGGCTGAGGTGCATCACCAGCGCTGTGTGAATAAAACGTGCCGGCAGCCCCGTGCCTGAGGTGCATCATTAGAGCTGTGTGAATAAAAAGTGCCGGCAGCCCTGTGCCTGAGGTGCATCATCAGAGCTGTGTGAATACAAAGTGCCGGCAACCCCGTGGGTGAGGTGCATCATCAGAGCTGTGTGAATACAAAGTGCCGGCAGCCCCATGGGTGAGATGCCTCACCAGAGCTGTGTGAATACAAAGTGCTGGTAGCCCAGTGTCCGAGGTGCATCATCAGAGCTGTGTGAATACAAAGTACCGGCAGCCCCGTGCCTGAGGTGCATCACCAGCGCTGTGTGAATACAAAGTGCAGGCAGCCCTGTGCCCAAGGTGCATCATCAGAGCTGTGTGAATACAAAGTGCCAGCAGCCCCATGCCCGAGGTGCATCATCAGAGCTGTGTGAATACGACGTGCCGGCAGCCTGGGCCTGAGGTGCATCATCAGACCTGTGAGAATACAAAGTGCTGGCAGCCCCATGCCTGAGGTGCATCATCAGAGCTGAGTGAATACAAAGTGCCGGCAGCCCCATGCCTGAGGTGCATCACCAGTGCTGTGTGAATACACAGTGCCGGCAGCCCCGTGCCCGAGCTGCATCATCAAAGCTGTGTGAATACAAAGTGCTGGCAGCCCCGTGGGTGAGGTGCATCATCAGAGGTGTGTGAATACAAAGTGCTGGCAGCCCCGTGGGTGAGGTGCATCATCAGAGCTGTGTGAATACAAAGTGCTGGCACCCCCATTGGTGAGGTGCTGTAGGAAGGTGGAATCTGACTAATGGTTGCCCCCAACTTTTTGCCTGGTATTTGAGTGGTTTTTGACTAGTCTGGCTGGGATCCTGCTATCCAGGACCCCAGCCTATCTGCTTTCTCCCTAAAACTAATGTGAAGTACCCTAGGTACAAACTAATTGGATGCTGAGGATGCCCTGACAGTCCCTTGTAGATGGTACCCTAGGTACCCAGGGCATGGGTCCCTCAGTAGGCCTACCAGGGCTGCAGCACTTATTGTGCCACCCTGGGACAGCCATACAAACTGACACCACCAGACCACTACTGTAGTCTGGGTTAGGTGGTGCTAGCACCCCTTACAGGAATATAGGTACCCTATATCCCACCCCATTATTACAACACAGATACTCTCATAGGTCACCCCTAGAGCAGGCCTTGGTAATCCTACAAGGCAGGGTGCTGAGGTATTTCTGAGGGGGGACCCCTACATGAGTAGGGCCTCTCTGCAACCTTCGTAAAATCATTGCTGGGTTGTTTGTAGTGTAGCCATACCATATACTCTTAGCCGCATTATAAGTCTATCGCGATAGCGTGATAACTTGAGAATGGCTACACAGAACCATATCGTGTTTGGTGTTTTTTATACTCATCCGCTGTCCTGTGCCAGACCTGATACTACTTTTGATGGATGTGCCAATATGCCAACTATTTAAAGCTTTAATGTTCTATTTAAAATACAGCCGTATTGTTTTTTGTGTGCAACATTATACATAATTGCCATTTTATAGGGTCACAAGGAAAAGGTTAACATTTTATGAAAATAAATAGGAAAACAAGACCAAAATGAAGATTGAGCACCTAATATTTCAGTTTTAGCTCCTATGGGAGCTGCCAATGGGATGACTGTGGTAGAGCTGCTCTCTATGCCATCTGTGGACTTTACTGGATTGATGATGGCTTCAGTTGTGGACCCAGTTGTCGATGCACGAGCACCACAAGCCGTTTATTTATTTTTTACAAGCATCTCACTACTCAGGGCCCACCATGCACAAACTAAAATGTGGGCTACAGCTGAGAAGGAGTTGGGATGCTATGGCTCTGAGAACCTACACCAGCAAGTTCACGCAGCACGAGCACGACAGCTCCCATTCTGAACGTGCAAGGAGATTCCCAAACTAAGTTGTGAATAAGTAAGACACAGGGAGAAGAAGATGGGGTTCAACAAGTCCATTTCACACACCTCATAAAACCGGGTTCAAGCAGTTGTCCGGGCTATTATCTTTTTGAAATCCTGCTCCATGGTTCCCGGAGGCTGTGGGCCGGTGTAGGAGGAGACAGAGGGCTTTCAGAGTGTTTTTCATGCTTAGATAGCCAATCAGATCATTCCCGGAGGTGAGCTGAAGGGCCGGGTGCAACCAGCCTCGCACTACTGCTTCTGTCACAAGTAAAGCGTGCAGCCTGCAACAATGTGCGGGCGTGGCCGGGAGGGAGAGGCTGGTACCATTGGCTTAGTGCAGATTGTCACCGTGGGCTTCTGATTTTGATACTTGGGGCCGGTTTTGCTCCAAAAAATTGCTCCCAAGCAACAAAACCAGCCTCCTGTGGAAGAAAAGGTCCCCAACCTTCCAGCTTCCTGCGGAATCACCCGGTATCACCAGTCTGGCCCTTGCTAAAACCCTGGGTGCTGGTGACAAGCAGGCAGGCTTAACTTAGGAGACAGTTTTGTAAAGCATTTAAAAACATCATTACATTCGTAAGTATGACACAACACAAAATAAAAATCCAACACTAATTTATAAACATAGGAAATATTTGTATATTTAAAATGACACCAAACCGACAAAAAGCCAATGCAGGGAACCAGAGATATGAGTTTTTTAAAGAATAAACACTTTACAGTACTTAAGAACAAATATCCCCAAATTGGGACATCTGGTCGCGCTTGACCGGGACAAAGTCCTAGGTTGAGGCTGACTGTGATGGAGCATTGGCTGGATAAACTAAGTAGGAGGACTCTGTTAAAAGGTTACTTTCGCACTTAGAAACTTTTCTGGAGGATTTTCTCTCGACGTTGATCGAGTCTCTCTAGGCTGGATTCGCAGCATCTTTGCCGGCTTAATTCTACGGGAGCCCCCAGTCAACTCATTGACGTTTTGAGCTATGGAGCTTTCAGCAGGATGAACCATAAATTCAAGCCAAGTCGCGGTGCGAGGTAGTCGGCTAACTCTCGCCATAGGGTCGGTCACTTATGGAGTTTTTTCCAAAAGTTGCTCCAACATTTCAGGAACTTCATCCTGAAATTCCTCTTGTGGCTTCAACGTGTCAAAAACACTAATCCAAGGTTCCAGACTCTCTGGGTGGCTCCTTGGAAGTTGAAACTACAGTTTCCAACATGCACCTGGCCAAATCCTTTAATTCCAGCTGAAGTTGCTCAGTTGGCTTCCTCTTGCCTTGCTAAAGATGATGCAGGTGAAGCTCTTTTAACCTGCTGCTTACAGTGAGTCCACTCCTTCTCTTTTTGAAGCAAGGCAAAGTCCTTAGAACTGTAGTTCCTTGGTGTGCAGCAGGTATAGTCATTTGGAGTGCAGTCCTCTTAGTGCAGGCCAGGGTTCCAACAGGGCAGTCCTTCTTCTTCTTGTAGCTTCAGACAGTAGCTCTGAGTTACTAGGCAGCTTTCACATATTTATCCAGTGTTTTTGGGGCAACAAGTAGGGGGTACCCCTGTCAAATGGGGTGCAGGGCACCACCCAAAAGCATGACCTCTTCCTCTAAAGTGTGGTATACTGTTGTCCCACTAAGCACTGCACTTTCAAATTCAAAATGGAGTGTTTTTCACCATGGACCTTCTGCCAATTCTATTCCTGATGGCCCCATCATGCTGGGGGTACAAGACGAGGGGGTAGGCCTGGCTTGCATTCTTACTGCCCTACTCTCTTTCAAGATCAGTTTGACTAGCCAGCCCACTTCCTGGCATTTTCTCTGCACCTGCAGATCTCCCCCACCAGATAACCTCTGTCTCTATGCAGGTCGCTTATGACCTCATCAAAGCAGTTTGGCTAAGCCTGTTATGGGTTGGCCAATCAGGAGAGGCTACTATAAAGCTGGATTTTGGCTTAGAGAAAATAAAGTTTCATAACCTCTTTTCTGTACTAGTTATGATAAATTAAATCATGGTAAGTTGTTGGATTTATCATTACTAAAAATGTATGTCCTTGAAATATGGCTTTACCTCCCTTCTATCAGTTACACTTTATTAAAGTATTACCATGTTAGCCTACAGAGCTAAAAGGCTACATTGGGAAAAATGAAATTGGTTGTTTATTTCTTCACCAGGGCATATAAAACATCTTTTAAAATGTCCATGATTGTTTTTACAAGGCACACTACCCTGGGGACACCTGGGGTAGACCTCAGGGGTGACTTACATGTCAAAATGATGTTGTTTTATACTTTGGTAGTACCTTTAAATCCAAAGTTGAATTTTCATATAATTTCAGCTTAAAGCAGTTTGCAAAGAAGGGCTGACTTTTAAAAATAAAAAGCAAAAACAACAGATGATGGACAGAATGCTGAACAATGCAAACATTCACTCTCAGTCAACAGATCTTGGCTCAATCCATCATTGTTTTGCCCCAGTTTGGACCCAGCCTTATGCAAATCAGTCTTGAACCTGCTCCTCATGGGAACAGTCCAGCCCGAACTGCCAAGCCAGGTCCTCTCTGGAGCAGAAACAAGCATCCTGACACCGGTTTCAGGGTATCACCAATCATCAGCTAGGCTAGCTTGAATCAAGTGGAGAAGTTAGCACTGGACCCATGTCTGGGCATACCCTTACCACTTAGGTCGACAAAAGCAAAAAGAACAGATAATGGATGGAATGCTGAACAATGCAAACATTCACCCCCAGTCAAATGGTCTGGGTTTAATCCAGCGTGACTTTTAAAAATGACAGCAGGCTACATAGCAGCGCACACTTGAGTGCTGGAGATCTGATGGGCTCCTAAATATACATGCCCTATCATACACTAGAGACTCACAGGTAGGTAGTAAGGACCAATTGCAATTATACCTAATTACCATATACCTTTTTAATCTGAGCACTGGGCCAGGTTAGCAGAGCCCCAAAGCGCAGTCAGAGTCAGTTACCACCAGTAGCAGTCAAATATGGGGGTAATCATGGCAAAAAGGGTGACTTTCTCACATTTCCTTAGGTGCCTGCTGAGATGGGGCTGAAAAGCCACAGCTAGCCACCTTATAAAAAAAACATGTGAAACAGGACGTCGCCTTGATCACATTTTTAGGTGTTTAGTGTTGCAGGCGCAAGGCCCAGTCACACAAGTGTGCTACCATTTTTATGAGGAGACATGTGGGAATACTGCATAGTAGAACATTTTCTATTACCAATTGAATGTCTCTATGATTGTGCCTTTCAAAGGTAGACAAGTGTGTATCACAGAAGACATTTCACAAATGACCTCTAAAACACATGTCAGTATGGGTATCGATAAACTCAGAGATGTGCAAACAAACACTCCTCCTAAACTTAGCATCTGGTGTACATTTGAGAAATATTGAGTTTTTCTTCAGAACCTTTCTCTATGTGTTACAATGTTGCCATATGAATTACTGTATAGTCGATCCGCAATGAACAAGCATTGGCAAAGCCAGTAGGTCTGGCTTTTGGGACCTTATAAGTATTTAGTTATGCAGCACAATATCCTATAACTGTTGCAGGCGGGTGGCCATGCAATGGGGAGCCAGAGTAGATGTCAGAGCATGGGGTGCGCTGAGAGGGGCCATCAGGCCCTGGCTCTGGTGTAGATCGGAGAGATTCCGGTGAGGGCCAGTAGAGACGAGATTGGAGCGATGGGCCCCTCTTCTGGGACTGCTTTGGAGTCTGTTTTTGGGTCTGCCGCGAACTGGTGAGGGTTGTCGTGCTGCGGACTGTGTTTGTGACCACCCACAGCCAGCCCTGAATAGAGCGAGTCTGAAAGCCCCAGAAGGCCTGAGTGTTGAGGGGGTCTGATGGGCGGCTGAGTTTGGCCTTTGCCCCGTGTCTGTATGACTACTGTAGTTGTGGTAAAAGCTAGAGCAGGATGGAGTCCCTCCTGTCCAGGTGCTGAGACTGGAGGCTCTGGCTGCTCTAAACTGCGATCGCGCGCCGTGAGGCAGAAATGTACGGTGCTAGGTCGGCTCGATGTTCTGTCTGCTGTGCAGTCTGGAGTTGATTGCATAGGGGTGTTCCTGTTCCCTATGCTATGCCAACATTGAAAGCGGTAAAGGTCCCTGAGTGAAGACCGATTAATGCTCCCGGGAACACACACCTTGAATGAATTTTCTAATTTGACCCCATTGTACTTACAAAATTACGAGACAGCAATTGTGCTTTTTACTACGATGCAAATCACCACTCTTGTCATTTCTCCCACTGTTCAGGAATTATGACACTAATTTTAATTCAAAGAGCCAAGAAAACGGAGAGCGCTACCATGAATCACAGCAATCATGAAAAACACAATTAAATTTGCACACTGACCAAAGTTTACATAACGTGCTCAGGAGCCGACATTTAAATGTTAAGGTGAAGCCCATGAATTTGCACGGGAACAAATTCGCATTGTAACTACTGCACTGGAAAAAGAACTGCACGTTTAATGAGAGAGGATCTGTTTATGAAAAACAAATGCGTCATGATAAAGATTCGAACACACAAGGTGTGGTGAACTCTGAACTTAGATCTACATTGTGAGAAACGGAATCAACGTCAGGAAAGGGGAAAGAAGAAGAGAAGAAGCGAAAAGATGCGTGCGAAATAAATACTGGGACGCGGTACTATGAATACACCCTAGTCATCAAAGAAAGAAAACTCACGGGCAAAAAGTATGGAAAACAGGTCAAGAAACACGCAAGGGGACACAGATTGAGAACAGGCAGTTTAAAGAGAAGGAAAACAAGACAAGCAGCAAGTGGGATGAGGGAGGGGGTGGCAAATGGCGTGTACATTTCGCGGGCGCTTTGATGTTTGCAGTGGCCGCGCGGCTCACTGAGAACATCAAAGCGCCCGCGAAATGTACACGCAGGCTGCCAAATGGTGCGAGCGCCCGGCGCACATCCACTGTGTGAAAGTGATCGCGATCAAACATCAAAGCGGCCGTGCGGCCCGCGAAAGTGAAAGCAAAGGGTGTGCAGGCTGCCAAATGGTGCGCACGCCTGGCGCACATGCACTGTATTTGGAGGCCTGAAAGCACTCGTGTGCACTTCCAGATCCCCCATTTACAAAAGCTCTCGCGAGGGCAGCGCTATAGCGCTGTCTCAGGCGAGACCTAAAAACCATTGTACGGTGCAGCTCGGCTGTTGCCTCTGAGTATCCCAGGTTCTTGGAAAACCTACAAGTCCTATATGTCCCCAAGACTAGAAGGGTCTAGCGGTCACAATGGTATATTGCTTTGGAAAATGTGCCATAGTAAGAAGAGGTTACAAAGGAAAACTTAGGCACAAATTTCTGTTTTTTTCAACTCAATTTCAATATTTTTTTATTTTAGCTGTTACTTTTTATAGGAAAAACCATGAAGGATCCACACAAATGACCATTTGTTGAATTAACAATTTTGACTAGTTTTCAGAAATATATGGCTTTCCAGGATCCACCATGGGTTTCACGCTCATTTCCACCACAAACCGGAAGGAGGTGGAAAGCACAAAAATAGGAAAAATGGGCCCAGTAAAATGCTGAAACTGTGTTAAAAAATGTGGTTTTCTAAATCAAGTCTGCCAGTTCCTGAAAGCTGGGAGGATGGTGAGTTTTGCACCATAAACCTTTTGCTGATGCCATTTCCAGGAATATAAACAAACTCTTTCCTCTTCAGCACTCCCCCACCCTCCAAGAATCAACATTTCACCATATTTTGACAAATTTCTCAGTCCCCTCCATGGAAATCCCCAAAGCCTGAGTACCTTTAGAATCCCCAGGATGATGTAAAAAAAAACGGGCAAATTTGGTGTGCATGCCTTATGTGGAAAAAAAAGTTATGGAGCCCTAAGAGTGAACTACCCCAAATTGCCAAAAAAAGACTCAGCACTGGGGGTGTCCAGCAGCTAAGGGGTTAACAACATTTATGTAGAGCTCTATCCTGAGGGGAGTCTTGTTGCTGCTTCCACCCACCCCGTGTGTGTTGCAGGTAACCACCTCTATATCCACCCGTCCTCTCGAGCTCTCTCAGGATTCACCTGCAGCAAGAGGCAGGTGAGGTGTGGGGCAGAGGTTGATCCTCTCTCGGCTCCAAGCCCCCGCGCCCCCACCACCCGCCCCTCACATGTATTCTAGACCCTTGGTCTGCTGGAGGGCTGTGATTCTGAGGCTGGGGCCGGAGACTCGCGGAGGTTCCCACACTGAGGCCCATTCATCCCATTCAGAGGGTACAATAGAAGCGTGTCACACCAGAGGCCTCCGGCTCCAGGGAATCCGACCCTCCCCTGGGTTAATCTGCAGCCGCCATCTGGGGAGCAGCCAGTGGCAGCGGTGGGGCCTCAATGTGCCGGTCCGGTCAGGACCCGAGAACTGGGACAGGATATTACTACCGGAGGGGCTGGCACTGGGGCTATTTAATGTCACACTGGGGCATAAACAACCACAAAAAAACCACAGGGCTCCAAAATATTAAAAACGGGAATTTAAAAAACACAGTTCCATGGTTCAGTCTTCAGATACTTTAGCAAAGTGACGACTGGTGCGGAAAATCTCTCAATCCCAAATTAGAAATGGAGACATTACACAAAAAGGTGTTTGTTTACACGTGTGGATCACACCTGGGGTGCACGTGAAGCTTTGTAGAAAAAGAACCAAGGCACGTGGGAAGGGAAACCCAGTCGGAAGACCAACAAAATATGAATCTCATTATTTCACACACAACGTAAGAGGTGACTGCCATGGACCAGACAACGGAGCTACTACACTACATCCCCGAAAAATACACCACATCAATGCAGTGCTTTACCTGCCTGTCTGAATCTATTGCTGCGGCCAGGGTGGGCGCTTTCAGCACTGGACAGCTCCGCGCAGGTGCTGGAGCAGACGGGTGTTACCAACGTCATTGGTTGACGCATGGTTTATTTTACCTCACGCTCAGAATACGCTCCACATTGAACTTTCCTTTCCAGCCACCGGGGGAGTCAAATTCAAGTTTTGAAAGCGGGGTTTCGTTTCCTTAGACTAAACCTAATGATTGTTGGTAAATGTTTTACAAAATAGAAAAACATTCCCCTCTGCTTGCTATAGTGCACATCGATAAAATTGAATAGAAATAAACTTTCACTAAACTAAAAAAAAAAATGATGGGCATTAATGAGATCCTTCATGGGCCCGCCCATTCATACTTTTTCAGCGCTGCGGACACACCCGCCCGCATTTAATGCTATTGACACTGTTTAGCTCCTGGCAGATGTCAGGACTCATATCACTTTATTAGACAGGTCTTTCCCACACGCTGATCCTTTGTGTCCGGGTCCCAGATGTCCCCCCACCCTCCCATCTTGTAATGTGCCACACTTCCATTGTCCCTGCTGCTCTATGATTGGCTGCTGAGTGTGGGAACCTCTCTCCAGCCCCAGACCCACACATTACCCTGCAGGCGGAGGGGGATAAATAGGGCAGGAGGGAGAGAGCTCTTCAGATACAGCTCACTGTGGGTTCACTGAAGAGACTCCCGCTGTTCACCCAACACCGGGCAAGATGGCGCCTTTCAGCACCGAGAGGAAATATGAAGAGGAGCGCGAGGAGAGACACATTAGAAAGGTAAGTGTCTGGACGTTAATATTTAAAAAGCATATTTAGGTTTTTCGTATATACAAAAAGTACACGTTTAAAATGAACTCCCAATATATTTTATCAACAGTGGCTGTATTTATTGATCTTTTAATATCACCCTAGTTCTAAATTAACATTATTTAATTGAGCTGTTTATCACACTGGAGTAACTATAAGTTTTGCTATTACCTTTTATGGACTTTTGACACCTTTATACGTTTGTTTCAATACAATAACAAATCCATATTTTGTCTCTGCAGCTGAGGAAGCCAGCGGTGGAGAAGCTGAGGAGAGATCGCATCAACAGCAGCATCGAGCAGCTGAGGATGTTACTGCAGAGAGAGTTTGAGGAACATGAACTTCCGCCCAAAGCAGAGAAAGCGGATATCCTGGAAATGGCCGTGACGTACCTGGCCCGGCGCGTGCAGACACCGGCACCAGGTGAGAGGCAGTACTTTGAAGGGTTAAAACTTCATTGGGTGTTCTCTGCAGTTTTGTGTTTGTCCGCGTGTGGGGGTGGCTGGGGTTAGATAGTGCAGAGACGTAACTGGTAATAGTCGCATCGAGATGGTACTCGGGGCAAGCTTATTATGACTTAAATATGTCAATTTCCAGCGCCATTTAACTTAAACCCGTGTTTTAAGAGTATCAGAACTACCTGTAAACTAATTGTAGCAACCAGAGGAAAGCATTCTAGAGAGCTGTAACTGGATTTTTTTTGTATGTGTGTTTACTCCCTGGTGTGTAAATGTACAGATATTAACCCCTCGTCTCTCCCTGCAGCCGCGGCCTCCAGTGAAGGTTACTCCAGGTGCCTCCAGGACTCTCTGCACTTCCTCTCCCTCCACGGAGCCCCCACAGAGACCCGGATGAAGCTGCTGCGGGCCCTCCATAGACCTGCGGCTGCAGCAGAGGCGGTGTGTCCTTCTCGGCCTCCGTCCTGTCCCAGCAGCACTAAAGAGCCCGCCCAGGACAGCTCCAGAGCCCCGTGGAGACCCTGGTAATGCGGGGGCCGCGGCCTGGACTTTTCTTCGGACTTCTTTGGAGGCCTCGGTCCCCTCTGAGGGAGAATATTCATTCTCGTGTCTGGAGCGCCCCCTGCTGTGCAGGGGGGAGTTTACTGCACTTCAAGGAGCGGAGTAAAGAGTGACTGTATATCCTCATAGGATGAACAGTATGTGAATATTATATCCTCCTGAGGAGGACAGTAAGTGACTGTATATCCTCACATGATGGACAAAGCGAATATTATATGCTCACAGGATCGACAGTGAGTGAACATTCATCCCCATAGAAGGGACAGTGTGAATATTACATCCTCAAAGGATAGACAGTCTGTATATTATACCCTTGCAGGAGGGACAGTGTGTGAATGTGATATCTTCATGTTATGGCCAATGTGTGACTATTGTATCCTCATAGGATGAAGAGTGTGAGAATGCTATTTCCTCATAAAACAGCGTGTGAGTATTATATCCACACAGCAGGGTGGGCAGTGGATCGATTACATCCTTACAGGATGGACAATGAGTACAATTATATCCATTTAGGATGGACAGTGCTTGAATGTTTAATCCACACACACGATGGACAGTGTGAATAAAATATCCCTGTAGGATGGGCAGTGTATGAATTTTATATCCCCACAGGATGGGCAGTGCAGCTATTACATCCTTAGAGGATGGACAGTGTGATTTTTATATCCCCACAGGATGGGCAGTGCAGCTATTACATCCTTAGAGGATGGACAGTGTGAATTTTATATCCGTTTAGGGTAAACGCTGGATGAATACTGTGTTGATTTCACAGTATATATTGTATGAATATAGATTTGTTGAGCACTGGATCTAGGTGTAAGCATCTATAATATAATACATTAATGAAGAGAATGAACTAAAGCAATTAATAGGATGTGCCTTCAGTTTCAGAATGTTTTAAACTGTTTCTTTACAAGAAATTCATACGTCATGTAGAGTTCTTGCCTCCAATAGGACCTACTTTTGTGAATTTTGATGCATATTTTGGAATACGTTATTTTCATTCCTGAGTTCTAGCGACGCTCTGGGATTTTCCAATTTTACTTCATTTTAAGAAGTTGATTGACGTACAAATATGTTAATATCCTGAAAGGATGGATATAGTGCACCGTGTGATTCTGCAGATGAATGTGTCTGTGAGAATAATAGATGTGCTTGTAATCTGAGGGATTCGGATTAGAGCCTTGTGCACGTGCAGTGTGTGTTTACCTTCTGTGTTTCTATGAAGTTACAAATTACGTAATTATCACTCATTGGCTGAAGTGAGTGATGAGGGGCTCCGGGCCTCCCTTGTATCAATTTTGATATTTAGTATTTTCTATTGAAAATGAATCATAAAGTGCTGTGTAGACAAAGTGTTTCTGTACTTTCAGAAATTCCGAATTGTCTCTGAAAATTGAATGTGATGTATTTTATACATTCCCCAAGAGGCACATTAAATGCCTTTTAACTATTAGTGAGGATATATCTGTATTTTCAAATGGAAATTCATGAGTTAAAAGCCCTGCCTTCTGTGAAGGTAAAGTGTGTTTCTCTTCTTTGAGAGGTTTGTGTATTATCTCTGAATAGTGTATGTGACGATGTGCACACATATTGTGTATTCTCCAAAGTGTAACATTCATTGTTGTTGATTGGAAGGGAGTAACAGTTTCCACTAGTGCCAAGTCTTCATTTTAGAAGCAGTCTTGGCGCTATTTGTGTGAGTTACACAATGCAGAGTTTCTCTTTTATAAAGAGATTCTCTGTAGTGAACTCCCTGCCATGGATTTGTATCTCAGTGACTGAGTATGTACTACTTCCGGGTCTTCTACAATATTTGTAGGGCTGTGATTATCTGTGGGAACTCATTCAGTTACAGAATGAAACCCAGTATTTAGGTCCTGTGATGAAGACATTCACTTTATTGGATGTAAGAATGTCTTGTGTTATCCTCTAGTCTCAGCTGTGACATTTCGGTGACATTGTGTATCTGTCACGTGATTCTTCACTGTTGCAACCTATTGACCTGTGAACATGATTAAATAAAGATGCAGATCTGAATAAAATGAAACGTTCTCTCTTTTCCTTTCGATGGCTGAATTTTGCTCTGAATAAATATGTTTCCCTCGTGGACTGCAAGGGGTGGGGACACTGTCAGCCATTTCTCTTAACCACAATTCGAACTGAAACAGTGACTTTGCAGCTGGCACAGGAACTGTCGAAAGGTGTGCCAATTGTGTTATTTCTGTCGGAATTATAAACAAGAATAATAAACTAAAGTTTTAGAAAGTAATCACTGGCGTCCAGATTACCATGGGGTCTAAACAGAGCACTCTGTAGTCAATATTTAAAATCTGTCCTTCTGTGAGGGGCAGAGCTGCCCGGGACATTACACCTGACGGCATGTGCAGGCGTGCTTCTAGGCACTAGAATGAAAGAGGGAGCCATGTCACGTAAATAGATCTCTATGACAAAATGTGAAATATGGCTTCACTCACTCGGTAGAGAGGGCGGGCTTAGACTTGTAGGTGTATAATGTGATAGAGAGAAAGTGTGTTTCACACATTCTGGGAGGTCTCACACATACCTGCTCCATTCCGTGCTACTCTGAACCCAGCTTTAAACACCATTACATTCTGGCACCAGAGGAGGAGGGGCAGTGAAGATTATCAGAGCTGCCAGAAGAGTGGGTGGCACAAGACATACAGAGGAGTTTGTCATAGGCAGTGGGCCCAGCCATATAGTGACGCAGCCATATAGGAATAGGGACACAAAAACGACATTTTACAACAACAACAAAATCAGAGGTGTTTATTGCAGGGAATACTCACGTTAAAATATAAAGCACAACCACCATCAATGAAAAAATTATTAGGATCAGTTAACAAAAGTATACATTACATAGTACAATCGAAGAGGTAACCATTTCCCCAATACGGTGTCCCATTGTCATGTGTCATTAACTAACCGCTCAACCTACATGCGTTCAAATAAAAAATGAGTTTATTTCTGTGACAATTGATCACACTGCCCTTAAGTATCAATTCCCTTGGGAGATGGTCGCCTTGGCTTACGCCTGCCCATCACTCATTTTCATCACCAGAACTGCATGAACAGAAACTGCCGGCAGCCCCATGCCCGAGCTGCATTACCAGAGCTGTGTGAGTACAAAGTGCGGGCAGCCCCGGGGGTGAGGTGCATCATCAAAGCTGTGTGAATACAAAGTGCCGGCAACCCATGGGTGAGGTGCATCACCAGAGCTGAGTGAAAGGAAACTGCCGACAGCCACATGGGGAGGAGCATCGTCAGAGCTGCGTGAATAGAAAGTGCCGGCAGCCCTGTGCCTGAGGTGCATCTTCAGAGCTGTGTGAATACAAAGTGCCGACAGCCCCATGCCTGAGGTGCATCACCGGCGCTGTGTGAATACAAAGTGCTGGCAGCCCTGTGCCCTAGGTGCATCATCAGAGATGTGTAAATACAAAGTGCCGGTAGCCCCGTGGGTGAGGTGCATCGTCAGAGCTGTGTGAACACTTAGTGCCTGCAGCCCCGTGGGTGAGGTGCATCATCAGAGCTGTGTGAATACAAAGTACCAGCAGCCCAGAGGGTGAGGTGCATCGTCAGAGCTGTGTGAATCCAAAGTGTCAGCAGACCAGTGGCTGAGGTGCATCACCAGCGCTGTGTGAATAAAAAGTGCCGGCAGCCCCGTGCCTGAGGTGCATCATCAGAGCTGTGTGAATACAAAGTGCCGGCAACCCCGTGGGTGAGGTGCATCATCAGAGCTGTGTGAATACAAAGTGCCGGCAGCCCCATGGGTGAGATGCCTCACCAGAGCTGTGTGAATACAAAGTGCTGGTAGCCCCGTGTCCGAGGTGCATCATCAGAGCTGTGTGAATACAAAGTACCGGCAGCCCCGTGCCTGAGGTGCATCACCAGCGCTGTGTGAATACAAAGTGCAGGCAGCCCTGTGCCCAAGGTGCATCATCAGAGCTGTGTGAATACAAAGTTCCAGCAGCCCCATGCCCGAGGTGCATCATCAGAGCTGTGTGAATACGAAGTGCCGGCAGCCTGGGCCTGAGGTGCATCATCAGACCTGTGAGAATACAAAGTGCTGGCAGCCCCATGCCTGAGGTGCATCATCAGAGCTGTGTGAATACGAAGTGCCGGCAGCCTGGGCCTGAGGTGCATCATCAGACCTGTGAGAATACAAAGTGCTGGCAGCCCCATGCCTGAGGTGCATCATCAGAGCTGTGTGAATACGAAGTGCCGGCAGCCTGGGCCTGAGGTGCATCATCAGACCTGTGAGAATACAAAGTGCTGGCAGCCCCATGCCCGAGGTGCATCATCAGAGCTGTGTGAATACGAAGTGCCGGCAGCCTGGGCCTGAGGTGCATCATCAGACCTGTGAGAATACAAAGTGCTGGCAGACCCATGTCCGAGGTGCATTATCACAGCTGTGTGAATACAAAGTGCCGGCATCCCGGGCCTGAGGTGCATCATCAGAGCTGAGTGAATACAAAGTGCCGGCAGCCCCATGCCTGAGGTGTATCACCAGTGCTGTGTGAATACACAGTGCCGGCAGCCCCGTGCCCGAGCTGCATCATCAAAGCTGTGTGAATACAAAGTGCTGGCAGCCCCGTGGGTGAGGTGCATCATCAGAGGTGTGTGAATACAAAGTGCTGGCAGCCCCGTGGGTGAGGTGCATCATCAGAGCTGTGTGAATACAAAGTGCCGGCAACCCCGTGGGTGAGGTGCATCATCAGAGCTGTGTGAATACAAAGTGCCGGTAGCCCCTTGGGTGAGATGCATCACCAGAGCTGTGTGAATACAAAGTGCTGGTAGCCCCATGACCGAGGTGCATCATCAGAGCTGTGTGAATACAAAGTACCGGCAGCCCCGTGCCTGAGGTGCATCACCAGCGCTGTGTGAATACAAAGTGCAGGCAGCCCTGTGCCCAAGGTGCATCATCAGAGCTGTGTGAATACAAAGTGCCAGCAGCCCCATGCCCGAGGTGCATCATCAGAGCTGTGTGAATACGAAGTGCCGGCAGCCTGGGCCTGAGGTGCATCATCAGACCTGTGAGAATACAAAGTACTGGCAGCCCCATGCCTGAGGTGCATCATCAGAGCTATGTGAATACAAAGTGCTGGCAGACCCATGCCCGAGGTGCATTATCACAGCTGTGTGAATACAAAGTGCCGGCATCCCGGGCCTGAGGTGCATCATCAGATCTGAGTGAATACAAAGTGCCGGCAGCCCCATGCCCGAGGTGCATCATCAGAGCTGTGTGAATACAAAGTGCTGGCAGCCCCGTGGGTGAGGTGCATCATCAGAGGTGTGTGAATACAAAGTGCTGGCAGCCCCGTGGGTGAGGTGCATCGTCAGAGCTGTGTGAATACAAACTGCTGGCAGCCTCGTTGGTGAGATGCATCACCAGAGCTGTGTGAATACAAAGTGCCAGTAGCCCCGTGTCTGAGGTGCATCATCAGAGCTGTGTGAATATAAAGTGCCGGCAGCCCAATGGGTGAGGTCTATCACCAGCACTGTGTGAATACAAAGTGCAGGTAGCCCTGTGCCCGAGGTGCATCATCAGAGCTGTGTGAATACAAAGTGCTGGCACCCCCGTTGGTGAGGTGCTGTAGGAAGGTGGAATCTGACTAATGGTTGCCCCCAACTTTTTGCCTGGTATTTGAGTGGTTTTTGACTAGTCTGGCTGGGATCCTGCTATCCAGGACCCCAGCCTATCTGCTTTCTCCCTAAAACTAATGTGAAGTACCCTAGGTACAAACTAATTGGATGCTGAGGATGCCCTGACAGTCCCTTGTAGATGGTACCCTAGGTACCCAGGGCATGGGTCCCTCAGTAGGCCTTCCAGGGCTGCAGCACTTATTGTGCCACCCTGGGACAGCCATACAAACTGACACCACCAGACCACTACTGTAGTCTGGGTAAGGTGGTGCTAGCACCCCTTACAGGGATATAGGTACCCTATATCCCACCCCATTACAACACATATACTCTCATAGGTCACCCCTATAGCAGGCCTTGGTAATCCTACAAGGCAGGGTGCTGAGGTATGTGTGAGGGGGGACCCCTACATGAGTAGGGCCTCTCTGCAACCTTCGTAAAATCATTGCTGGGTTGTTTGTAGTGTAGCCATACCATATACTCTTAGCCGCATTATTAGTCTATCGCGATAGCGTGATAACTTGAGAATGGCTACACAGAACCATATCGTGTTTGCTGTCAAACATGTAGGAATCAAACCCCCAGTCCAGCCATGGGCATGAGGGTACGATTCCCCCCTGCTAGAGGGGCGATATGGGAAAAGCAGCAGAATTTAGACACCAATTTAAAAGTGCACAAGCAGTACAAAATGGCTACTATCCGCCACCTACACGACCATGGCTGGCTGTTGCTGGGGAAAACCCCAGCCTCGCCAGCTGGACAATAGGGCTCCTGTGGCAGGGAGGTGCTAGCATCTCCCCAGACAGGATAATGTGGATTGGAACAGGGTGGGTGCACCAAAATTCCTTTCAGAGTTGCACGTAGGCAGCTGCAGAAGCCTCATTCTGCACATCGCTTGGAACCGGTTCAGGGGCATCCTGCCCCTCGCCCAGGTGGGAAACACACAAAGGGGAGAGGGTGTAGCCATCCTTTCCCGCCTCACCTACCATTGGTGGACGCTACCCTGGACACTCCCCTAATCTTGGGGATAAAGGTGAATAACGTGGCCCCAGAACCTCAGATTAATCTTGAACTTTACAGTCTTGACCTTCAACTTGCTGCTGCCCAGCTGACAGAAGAAATCTCCCTTGGGCTAAAGGAGTTATCCCCCTGCTTGGCAGGCACCTGAAACACTGCAAGTGACCCGGTTGGAACTTTGCTGCTCTCACGAGCTTCAACGACTTCCAGAAACCTTGAGGTGGGTTTCCAGCGCATCCCAGAGGCCAGTGAGTGTGCTCAACGAGTTTGGGCACCGTGGACCGGGTGGGTCCCGAGATCCCCGATACCCCAGGACACCGGCCACCTCTTGCGTAGCACACGACCCTGACCAGTAGGGAAGTTGTGCTTTGGCCCGTTTACGAGCCAACCACTCTACAGCAATTGTGCCAAAAACCAGTGCCCTAGCCCCCTCCGGTGGCCCGTGGGTGCCCTTTTACGCACTCCATATTGCCGCCTCCCGCGGTCCCTTGTCTCTCAACTTGTGGGCCCTAGCAGAGGTCTATCTTTACAATCAAGAGTTCCCCTGGTTGCTCTAGGCCTGCTCTACAGTCTCCTTGAAGGAGACCTTTCCCAGACCTCGTGGGTCTGCACTGTAGCAGATTTGTTTATTCTTTGTGGGTTGCGGTTGCCAAGGCTTAGTGGATCCAATCCGGACACTAACACAGCAGCGACCCTCATCCAACATGGGACAGTTGCCCTCCTGAAGCTGGCCTTCCTTGAAGCCTCCCGGAGCCCATGGCTGCAGATCCAAGCTATACCACTTTCCACCTGAAGCACCCGACATCGACGGGCTCTTTGCTTTGAGCCTCCTGGTCACTTTGCCGTGACCCAGACTCTGTCCCCTCTGCTTTCAGGTTCTTCTCTACAATCTTCACATCTTTGATCTTCACGGCATCATCAACGCTTTTGGCTAGCAGAACTTTTGACTATTTTCCCATTGAAAATCAGCCCGCGACCCGACAGCAGAAACGACCTATGAACCTGGCTTCCCTGGGGCAGGTAACAGTGGTACCTCGGTACTCTCGTGGTAGTGGGCTCTTCAAAAGCTTAAGTCTGAAGTTTTAACTTTGTACTCCGGCTAGAAGTATTTTTAAACTGTTTATTTCCAACCGCGACATTCTCCATAGGCTGTAATAGAGATCCCGATAGCAGCTACTTGCACTGCACGCGCCTCCCGTGGGTCCCCTTCCTCATAACCTGGGGTGGATTCTTAAGGGGCCAGCGATCCTGAATGCCCTAGGCATTGCCTATAGAATTGTCGTGGTTCTTATACCACTTATTTAGTATATGGTTTGGTCCCCCCCGGGGCCCAATGTTAATAGTGCTATTTATTGTGTCTATCAATGCTTGTTTGATATTGTAACTTTGCCACAGCTTCATAAAGAGACTGTGGGATTCTGTATAGAATAAATACATATATTTTATATATATACCTGTGTGGGCTACTCTTTCATTTGGTTATTCAAGAGGTTATTATGGTAAAACAATAAGCTTAACACTCCTTCAAGACTTAGCCTGAAGGCTGCTCTCCACAGCTACCACTAGGATAGCTTTCTTTAAAGGTTGTCTTAAACCTATCATCAATAAGAGTCGAATTGGACTGGTGCAAGGTGTCCCTATAACTAGGAGACAGCATATGCCTGGCCAACTTCTCATAGGTGCATTGTCAGAGCTGTGTGAATACAAAGTGCTGGCAGCCCCGTGGGTGAGGTGCATTATCAAGGCTGTGTGAATACAAAGTGCTGGCAGCCCAGTGGGTGCGGTGCATCGTCAGAGCTGTGTGAATACAAAGTGCTGACAGGAGGTGGGACTCAGGAGCCTCATCTGAAGAGCTAATAGTGAGTGGGCTTCAGGGACACAATTAGACCCAAAATTTGGGGGGGAGGCGTAACACGTCAACTCTTAGGGGCCAGGCTAACACTTCACAATGGGGCGGAGCTATCCTAAGAACCAATTCAAGAAAATAAAGTGCTAAAATGCACATTTTAAATAAATTAGTCAAATCTGATAGGATAACAATAAACATATTGTAGTGGATTTGAAAATGTTATATACAAAGATCTTTAAAAAGGGAAATGAGTGATTTTACCACTAAACAGCAGTTTCCATAGAATTCAATACAAAACACTTAAGAATCAGTTTTCGCCATGTAATTTGAAGGCATTGGCTCTTTCTATGCAAGATTTTCTGAAAACTCCTTCTGTGAAATGACAGTGAGTCCATGAAATATTTTTCATTCAATCCTCAGAAAGACCCCCCTGTTGGACAGTTACACAAAGGAATATTTTCAGTAATGTTGCAAGATATGCTCATCTTAGGCCCACACATATACAAGTATCAGAAAATTGAGTTTAGTGGGTTGAGGCACCTGATTTTAGGATCTGTGAGTGGCCAGTGTCAGGTTTTATTCCTAATGGATTTTCCCTTTGCCTGGCATTGAATAAGTGAGTGACAATCAGATGGCAATATTAACCCCGGAAACTGCACTATTCTAAATCACGAGAAAATAGTAGTTGTAGCACTCCACATTGAGCTGGTCTCATATGAGATGAAGGAGCTACAGCCACCAGGACTAAAGAAAAGGCAAAAGAGGTTGTGCGTTGAAATAACTTTGCAACAAATGGTGTTCTTGCATGAAAAGGATGCAAATATTCCTTCAAGATTCAAACACATATAATGTGTAACTGATGGGCAATGCCCTTAAAAAAAAGTCCCTCCACCAAAAATGATGCTTCTTAATAGAATATGTTATAATAAAAACAACTATGCTTTTCATTTAGTTCTGAATCCAGCAGCACATTATGGGCCTCGTTAGATGTACAGCGGACTCGGAACCAATCTACCTGCGGTCAGCAGTCCAGACACTGCTATAACAATGCGACAACACATGGTGCAGTCACCTACTCCTATTTCTCTATGGGAGCTTGTACTGCGGCCGTAAACCATCCGCAGCACAAGCTCCCAATAAGAAATGGGAGTTTCTGTTAATCCCTGCACCACATGGCAGGCTCCTCAAGGGGTCTAACATTGCAGTGCAGGGATTAACAGGGGGATAACATAGGTGCCCCCGTGGACCCCATCCGGAGGCTGCAGGGAGAAGGGCGCCTCGCTAGGGGACCCCAAAGTCACTTTCTGACAGGCTTTCCATTTAGAAAGCTTGACATGGAAAGCCTGTGGGAAACCAACATCATAAACCCGAATGCAGAAATACTGTCTTGAAGGGATTACAGGCCGGTTACGAAAGGCCGACGGGCTCCTTGAGCCTGTCGGAAGCCAGCCGGAATGACCGTCTGCATTCGCTTCAGACCGCCGTTATTGTAATACAGCAGTCGAAAGTGAAACCAATGATGTTGGAGCCTTTCTGACCGACATCATAATAGGGCCCTATGTGTCAAATCCACTAAAGCATCAATATTGTTTTTAAATCTTGAAGCTGCCATATGCCCTTTCTGTCCTCAGTCATTAAAATTCCCCTATATTTCCGAGCATGCATTTGTGAACAGAGTTAGTTACTACCACTGGGGCACACATGTTGAGGTATTCTGCCAGGCCAATGTGCACTGTCCTGGGATATCTGGAGAGATTCATTGCCTCCATCTGGAGATCACTGAAGCTGGTTACTGGTGATATCCTCTAGCTCCTGCAGATGTCTCCTTCAAAATGCAGATGACTCACACGCAATGATTTGAGACTTCGGTGCTTCTTCAAGGGTATACTTTCATGTTTGCAGTTTTCATGCATGCTTTCAAGTATGTAAAAACAGAGTTGGCTTGGTATGAGAATTGAAAAGCCAGAATATTAACAGGTCACAATATTGTGATCAGAATATCGAGGGACAAAATATTGAAAGGTAAGTTTGTATAGATTATTTATATGTAACTCCACTTAAAAGTACCTTGGTGATATATGCATAGATATGTCTTTAGAGTACATAGATGTGAAGTTAAGTTTAGTAAATCAATACCTTTCTCTGTACACTTACTCTTCAACATTTTGCTTCAAGCAGGCATAAGGAGTGAAGCATTGTAGTGGGAATCGGCCTCAAAATACATTGCTGGAGTTGCGATGTGCTTGCGACATGACTCCAGCAATGTGTGACTTTTGCCCCAACAGATGCATCATAATTTGTGACGCATCTGTCAATCCTTGCGCCATGGTACTCCGTATTGTAAATATAGCGCATCCATGGTGGCGCAAGGGTTTCCCAGGGTGGCGCAGGGAAAGCGACGCATCTCTACAGATGCGTCACTTTCTTCTAAATCTGCTCCCCCATTTGTAGTCTACGCTTTTCTGAGGTAAGAAATGCTTCATCAAACTTCCCTTCAACTTGGAATATGTCTCGGAATATGTGCCATAGAGTTCAGAAACAATAACTTGAGTTCCTACTCCCATGCAATGCACCAGAAGGCCTTCCATTCTAGGCCTGGGTGGTGAGCTTTGTTCCGTTTGCGGAGTTTCCTGCACTCCGCGGAGCTCGTGGAGTGCAGAAAACTCCACTTCGCGATGTGCAGCAGAGTTTTTTCCCCGCTCGCGATTGCGAATGGTAAGTTCGCGAATAGTAAGTTCGTGAGCACGAGCTGCTGCTGTGGTATAATTTCTACCCGAGCTGCAGCAATACCAGCACAAACTGCAATTCGCACTACACTCCGCCACTCGCAGAACTTCGTGGAGTTTTTTTTGTAACTTTGCAAAGTTCTGCTTAGCAAAACTCAGTGAACTGCGCCTTCTCCTCAATGGCATTTATGAAAATCTCAAATCATGAACTCCCCCCAGCCCACATTGGTCCCAGGTTTATGGAAGCAACAATGATGAATTCTAGCAGCATTGACAAGGAATATGCGCCTACTGTCCCACACCCACAAAACAGCCACTCTGTGATTCAATTTTTAAGGGACTGCCAATCAATGACCCACCATGAGGGACATTTGATGTCTCCACAATACGTTTTGGGCCCTTCCCTTTTAGGGGTTCTTGGCCCACCGACACAAGTTAGGTAGCATTTTCATAGGAAGACCTGGGGGGAATGCTAGGTGGTAGGAACAGTGTGATCCCACAACTTTACCACACAGACATGTGAGGACATTGTGACTTTTTAGATAAATTTGAGGTTTGCAGGAGATTCTGGGTAAGACAAAGTTGGCCGATCCACTCAAGCCACACCTCCCTGGACTCCCATGGGTGTCTAGTTTTCAGAAATGTCTGGGTTTTGTATGTTGTCATTGATGGCTGCCGAGCCTTGGACCAAAAACACAGGAGCACCCCTTGCAAAAGCAAGTTGTTTTGTGATAGATAATTGTGATGTTGCCACAATACGTTTTGGGCCCTTCCTTGTCGTGGCCACTTGGCCCACTCACACAAGTGAGGCACCATTTTTCTATGGCGACTTAGAGGAATGCTAGGTGGTAGGAATGTTTTGGCCCTCTGTAGATTCCAAGACTTTTACTCACAGAAATGGAAGGAAAATATGATTTTTTAGGCAAAGTTTGAGCTTTACAGGGTATTCTGGGTAAAATACCCGGTGAGAGCCGCTTAAGTCACCTCACCCAGGATTCCCCCGGGTGTCTAGTTTTCAAAAATGTGCTGGTTTGGTAGGTTTCCCTAGGTGCCGGCAGAGCTGAGGTCCAAAATCCACAGCTACTAACATTGAAAAAAGCACATAATTTTTCAGTGGAAAATGTGATGTGTCTACGTTGCATTGGCACCCTTTTATGTCGCGGGCACTTAGCCTACCCAAACACATGAGGCATCATTTTTTTAAGATACTTGGGAAAAACGTGGGAGGTAGTACATTTGTGGCTGCTTGCAGACTCCAGGACTTTTCCTCACAGATTTAAATAGAAGGAAAATTTGTTTTTTTAGACAAAGTGTGAGCTTTTCAAGGGATTCTGGGTAAAAAAAACTGTTGAGAGCCACGCAAGTCACCTCACCCTGAAATCCCCTGGATGTTTAGTTTTAAAAAATTTGCTAGTTTTTGTGGGTTTCCCTAGGTGTCGGTTGAGCTGGGACCCAAAATCTACAGTTACCCACATTGCAAAAAACCCACTTTGTTTTCAGGGGAAAAATGTGATGTCTCTACGATGCATTTGGCGCCCTTTCGTGTCACGGGGACTTGGCCTACCCAAACACATGAGGAACCGTTTTTCTCTGGAGACTTCAGGGAATGCTGGGTGGTAGGAAATGTGTGGCTGCCTGCTGATTCCAGGACTTTTCCTCATAGAAATGCAAGGAATGTGTTTTTTGTGGGCAAAGTTTGAGCTTTGCACAGGATTATGTGTAACAAAACCTGGTGAGAGCCACGCAAGTCACCCCACCCTGGACTCCCCCAGGTGTCTAGTTTTCAAACATGTGCTGGTTTGGTAGGATTCTTGTTGGAAGCTTGATTATTAGTAGTGGTAAGAATGCACCTACCACTAGCAATAAGGCCACCAACTCAATATAAGCAGGGCTGGACTGAGAACCCAAAGCAGCCCTGGCAAATTCTGTCAGACGAGCTCCCATACAGTGCATAGCAAGCGAGCACAGCAAGTGAGCCTGAGCACTGCTAGGGTCGTTTAGGGGAGTTCTCCCCCCAAGAAACGTTTGGAGAAAGACAGACCAAAACAGTGCATTTTACAACACATTTTTTCATTACATATATAATTATAGTTACTTTTAAGGCATAGTAAAATGATTACCTTAACAATCACCAGGATACCCTGTCATATGTACTTATAAACATTCACAGAAAACACCAAAAATAGACACGAGAAACACCCAGGCCAGTAATTGTGGAAATGTCACACATAAGCACCCAAGTCAGAAAGCATGGAAATGTCACACATAAGCACCAAAGTCAGAAAGTATGGAAATGTCACACATAAGCACTCAAGTCAGAAAGTATGGAAATGTCGCTCATAAGCACCCATGCCAGTAATCAAGGAAATATCACACGTAAGGACCCACGCCCGAAACTGTGGAAATGTCACACATAAGCACCAGGCCATAAGCGTGGGAATGTCGCACATCAGCACCCAGGCAGAAATCATGGAGATGTCACACATTAAGGTCGGACAATGCAAACTCAGTAGCTATGGCCATACCCATCAGCAGTCTACTCTGCCAGTGACGCTCTCTATCTTTGTGGCTCGACACTGTAGAAAGACCATCAGTCTCCCTCCCATCTGTCTCTTACTGCACAGGTGCCTAAAGAAAGGTGAAGCCTATATCAAAGCACAGTGTCAGTCAAAAACTCGAGCTCACTCTGCCTCCAGGGAGCCCTGCGCATGTCTGCAAGGCAAGGGGCAGCCAGCAAGGGTTTACATACCCCCTACTCTTCCTCTGACTTTGCAGAGGTGTGACTAGTAGTGTGAGTCTCGGCAAATGGCCTTTGAAGTGGACGATGGACAGAGTTTAGTCCCCCACCCCCAGGCACGGGAAGGATCACCACCATACGGCCTCATACAGCACTGCTCTGCTCTGGCTGATGTCATGTCCATGGGGGAAGCTCTTTTCATCCCTGTGTTACAGGAAGATTATAGGACCTGGGCTGGCCTCCCCCCAGGGCGCTGTACCCCCTTGCCAGGCCCTTTGAGCTCCACAAGGATGGTCCCGGGGCATCTGCATATTTCTGACTACCTAATGCTTTGCCCTGGCCAATCCTGGCAGTCCCCCGGCTCCAGCATTCAAAAGCTACACATCTAGTCGCATGAAAGTTGTTGTAAGAGGCAGTAAAATTGCTTGCCTGCTGCTTATGAACCTACAGCCTCGAGCAACTCGAGAAGCAGAAGCCAGCAGTTCCCACATGATGGCATGTGAGATGAGGACTGAGGGGGAGGTTTGAGGAGGTGACAGCAAGGGCAGGGAGCATGGTGGCATAGCAGTCCAACCACAACTAGGGCCTTCTTTGTAGCGCTCTCTCGCACTACTAGACTGAATGACTTCCCTATGTGAGAAGGGGTAGTGTTAATATTGCTTTTTAAAATGCAGTGCAGGCTTCAGCACGTGTAATGGCAATTGTAATTGAATTTATATTGCGTTTACTAGCCCTGATGAGGCATTGAACCATTTTCTGGCGAGTAACACGCTACTCAAGAACCCAAGGTTATGGTTAATCTAGTGGTTATTGTGATTAGCCATGTGCATGCATTTACATGTGTAGGCATTTATTCCAGGTAGTTTGTGATATATATATATGTGTGATCATTAGTGAGGCCTATGTGGTTTCAGGTGAATAGTTGGTGAGATAGGTTGGAGGAGATTAGCCAAGGCTAGATTACAGGGTAGGGTTTTAAAGAGGAGACGTTATGATATTTGAAAAGAGGTATCAGCCAATTGCAGAATTACAATAATAAGGATTCAGGCAGGCAGGCGTGAGAGTGAGAGTAGGCTATACTCAGAAATAGAAGGTATGCAGAGGATGGAAGGTAAGAAGAGGGTCACTCGAAAAAAAAAAAGAATGTCAAAGTCAATTTCCCATGCAGAGTTTTAGGAGTATAGTGGAAAGAGGCTTTTGCAGGTGTAGAGAGGTACATGAAAAGGAAGTCACACCAAACCAACTTTACCGCCTGCAGAATTATGAAAAAAATAGCACTTCCTAGACTTCAGAGGTTTGACGGAAAGCAGAGAGAGTTATGGTTTTATACAATTCAACGAAGACACTTTAGTCAATCCTGGTTTTTCAGAAAATGACATTTTTCAGGCAAATACTTTTAATCTCCTACTTACATTGCTTAAATATAGAATTTCCAGTCCAAATCAGCTTATGAAGTTATAACGTCACAAATTGTCTTGGCCCCTGGCAGCTATGATCAATGATGGAAGGGGTCACAGCTGAGTGTGAATAAGAGCAGACCAGCACATGCACAACAGGAAACAAAAGGCACAGGCTAGTGTAAATAACTGAAGTGGAGGGCTCACTTGTAGGAGGATACTTCCTGTTACCGAGATGGCACAAGAGAAGTATTCATTTTGACGTGCAGCCGGGGTCTGCACCAGCTCATATTCACACCAAGTCCCGGGTAGGCGGTGAATTGAATGCACTGGGATTTTCTCTGCTTCCCCTCGCCTACCTATGCACACACATAAATACAGGCTTAACAAACATATTAGGCAAAATCCTACAATGCCCCAGAGATAACACCTTTTTGTACTCATCCGCTGTCCTGTGCCAGACCTGATGCTACTTTTTGTGGGTGTGCCAAGATGACAACTTTTTAAAGCTTTAATGTTCTATTTAAAATACAGCTGTATTGTTTTTCTTTGCAACATTATACATGATTGCCATTTTGTAGGGTCACAAGGAAAAGGTTAACATTTTATGAAAATAAATAGGAAAAAGAGGCCAAAATGTAGGTTGAGAACCTAATATTTCAGTTTTAGCTCCTTTGGGAGATGCCAATGGGATGACTGTGGTAGAGTTGCTCTCTATGCCATCTGTGGACTTTACTGGCTTGCCGATGGCTTCAGTTGTGGACCCAGTTGTCGATGCACGAGCACCACAAGCCGTTTATTTATTTTTTACAAGCATCTCACTACTCAGGGCCCGCCATGCACAAACTAAAATGTGGGCTACAGCTGAGAAGGAGTTGGGATGCTATGGCTCTGAGAACCTACACCCGCAAGTTCACGCAGCACGAGCACGACAGCTCCCATTCTGAATGTGCAAGGAGATTCTCAAACTAAGTTGTGAATAAGTAAGACACAGGGAGAAGAAGATGGGGTTCAACAAGTCCATTTCAACACCTCATAAACCGGGTTCAAGCAGTTGTTCGGGCCATTGTCTTTTTGAAATCCTGTTCCATGGTTCCCGGAGGCTGTGGGTCGGTGTAGGAGGAGACGGAGGGCTTTCAGAGTGTTTTTCTTTCTTAGATAGCCAATCAGATTGTTCCCAGGGGTGCGCTGAAGGGCAGAGTGCAACCAACCATGCACTACTGCTTCAGTCACATGTAAAGCGTGCAGGCTGCAACAATGTGCTGGCGTGGCCGGGAGGGAGAGGCTGGCACCATTGGCTTAGTGCAGACTGTCACCGTGGGCTTCTGATTTTGATACTTGGGGCCGGTTTTGCTCCAACAAATTGCTCCCAAGCAACAAAACCAGCCCCCTGTGGAAAAAAAGGTTCCCAACCTTCCAGCTTCTTGTGGAATCACACGGAATCACCAGCCTGGCCCTTGCTAAAACCCTGGTTGCTGGTGACAAGCAGGCTGGCTTAGCTTAGGAGACAGTTGTGCAAAGCATTTAAAAACATCAATACATTAGTAAGTATGACACAACACAAAATAAAAATCCGACACTAATTTATAAACATAGGAAATATTTGCAAATTTAAAATGACACCAAACCGACAAAAAGCTAAAGCAGGGAACCGGAGATATGATTTTTTAAAGAATAAACACTTTACAGTGCTTAAGAACCAACAGCCCCAAATTGAGACATCTGGTCGCGCTTGACCGGGACAAAGTCCAAGTTTGAGGCTGACTGTGATGGAGCATTGGCTGGATTAACTAAGTAGGAGGACTCTGTTAAAAGGTTACTTTCGCACTTAGAAACTTTTCTGGAGGATTTTCCCTCGACGTCGATCGGGCCTCTCTAGGCTGGATTCGCAGCATCTATGCCAGCTTAGTTCTGCGGGAGCCCCCGGTCAACTCCTTGATGTTTTGAGCTACGGAGCTTTCAGCAGGATGAACCATAAATTCAGGCCAAGTCGCGGTGCGAGGTAGTCGGCTAACTCTCGCCATAGGGTCGGTCACTTATGGAGCTTTTTCCAAAAGTTGCTCCAAAATGTCAGGAACTTCATCCTGAAATTCCTCTTGTGGCTTCAACGTGTCAAAAACACTAATCCAAGGTTCCAGACTCTCTGGGTGGCTCCTTGGAAGTTGAAACTACAGTTTCCAACATGCACCTGGCCAAATCCTTTAAATCCAGCTGAAGTTGCTCAGTTGGCTTCCTCTTGCCTTGCTAAAGATGATGCAGGTGAAGCTCTTTTAACCTGCTGCTTACAGTGAGTCCACTCCTTCTCTTTTTGAAGCAAGGCAAAGTCCTTAGAACTGTAGTTCCTTGGTGTGCAGCAGGTATAGTCATTTGGAGTGCAGTCCTCTTAGTGCAGGCCAGGGTTCCAACAGGGCAGTCCTTCTTCTTCTTGTAGTTTCAGACAGTAGCTCTGAGTTACTAGGCAGCTTTCACATATTTATCCAGTGTTTTTGGGGCAACAAGTAGGGGGTACCCCTGTCAAATGGGGTGCAGGGCACCACCCAAAAGCATGACCTCTTCCTCTAAAGTGTGGTATACTGTTGTCCCACTAAGCACTGCACTTTCAAATTCAAAATGGAGTGTTTTTCACCATGGACCTTCTGCCAATTCTATTCCTGATGGCCCCATCATGCTGGGGGTACAAGACGAGGGGCTAGGCCTCGCTTGCATTCTTAATGCCCTACTCTCTTTCAAGATCAGTTTGACTAGCCAGCCCACTTCCCGGCATGTTCTCTGCACCTGCAGATCTCCCCCACCAGATAACCTCTGTCTCTATGCAGGTCGCTTATGACCTCATCAAAGCAGTTTGGCTAAGCCTGTTATGGGTTGGCCAATCAGGAGAGGCTACTATAAAGCTGGATTTTGGCTTAGAGAAAATAAAGTTTCATAACCTCTTTTCTGTACTAGTTATGATAAATTAAATCATGGTAAGTTGTTGGATTTATCATTACTAAAAATGTATGTCCTTGAAATATGGCTTTACCTCCCTTCTATCAGTTACACTTTATTAAAGTATTCCCATGTTAGCCTACGGAGCTAAAAGGCTACATTGGGAAAAATGAAATTGGTTGTTTATTTCTTCACCAGGGCATATAAAACATCTTTTAAAATGTCCCTGATTGTTTTTACAAGGCACACTACCCTGGGGACACCTGGGGTAGACATCAGGGGTGACTTACATGTCAAAATGATGTTGTTTTATACTTTGGTAGTACCTTTAAATCCAAAGTTGAATTTTCATATAATTTCAGCTTAAAGCAGCTTGCAAAGAAGGGCTGACTTTTAAAAATAAAAAGCAAAAACAACAGATGATGGACAGAATGCTGAACAATGCAAACATTCACTCTCAGTCAACAGATCTTGGCTCAATCCATCATTGTTTTGCCCCAGTTTGGACCCAGCCTTATGCAAATCAGTCTTGAACCTGCTCCTCATGGGAACAGTCCAGCCCGAACTGCCAAGCCAGGTCCTCTCTGGAGCAGAAACAAGCATCCTGACACCGGTTTCAGGGTATCACCAATCATCAGCTAGGCTAGCTTGAATCAAGTGGAGAAGTTAGCACTGGACCCATGTCTGGGCATACCCTTACCACTTAGGTCGAAAAAAGCAAAAAGAACAGATAATGGATGGAATTCTGAACAATGCAAACATTCACCCCCAGTCAAATGGTCTGGGTTTAATCCAGCGTGACTTTTAAAAATGACAGCAGGCTACATAGCAGTGCACACTTGAGTGCTGGAGATCTGCTGGGCCTCTAAATATACATGCCCTATCATACACTAGAGACTCACAGGTAGGTAGTAAGGACCAATTGCAATTATACCTAATTACCATATACCTTTTTAATCCGAGCACTGTGCCAGGTTAGCAGAGCCCGAGGCGCAGTCAGAGTCAGTTACCACCAGTAGCAGTCAGGTTCAGGTTTTAAGGTCTTTATTTCGATAATAAAATCATAAAAGACAGCAAAATCTGCGCATACAGTTTGGACCATGCTTTACCACCATATACTGTCCAGTTTACAAGTATTTATTTACACACAATAAAAACAATACATTAAAAAAACCCTTGTTAAACATCCCATTTATATTTAGACAACCCGTCTCTGTATTTTTTTAAAAGTATAAAAACAGTAGATAAAACCGTCTTAAACACTATACAATATCCATCATTAGATAAAATATTTTAAATACAATTCAGATGAGCAATCCTTTCTACCTGTTTTTTAGCTCTGATAATCCAAACCCAGCCAAGACATTTCGCAGTGTTCACCACAAATAACAACACCAGTAGCGGTCAAATATGGGGGTAATCATGGCAAAAAGGGTGACTTTCTCACATTTCCTTAGGTGCCTGCTGAGATGGGGCTGAAAAGACAATAGCTAGTCACCTTATAAAAAAAACATGCATTCTGCTGTATGAAACAGGACGTCGCCTAGATCACATTTTGAGGTGTTTAGTGTTGCAGGCGCAAGGCCCAGTCACACAAGTGTGCTACCATTTTTATGAGGAGACATGTGGGAATACTGCATAGTAGAACATTTTCTATTACCAATTGAATGTCTCTATGATTGTGCCTTTCAAAAGTAGACAAGTGTGTATCACAGAAGACATTTCACAAATGACCTCTAAAACACAAGCCAGTATGGGTATCGATAAACTCAGAGATGTGCAAACAAACACTCCTCCTAAACTCAGCATCTGGTGTACATTTGAGAAATATTGAGTTTTTCTTCAGAACCTTTCTCTATGTGTTACAATGTTGCCATATGAATTACTGTATAGTCGATCCGCAATGAACAAGCATTGGCAAAGCCAGTAGGTCTCGCTTTTGGGACCTTATAAGTATTTAGTTATGCTGCACAATATCCTATAACTGTTGCAGGCGGGTGGCCATGCAATGGGGAGCCAGAGTAGATGTCAGAGCATGGGGTGCGCTGAGAGGGGCCATCAGGCCCTGGCTCTGGTGTAGATCGGAGAGATTCCGGTGAGGGCCGGTAGAGACGAGATTGGAGCGATGGGCCCCTCTTCTGGGACTGCTTTGGAGTCTGTTTTTGGGTCTGCCGAGAACTGGTGAGGGTTGTCGTGCTGCGGACTGTGTTTGTGACCACCCACAGCCAGCCCTGAATAGAGCGAGTCTGAAAGCCCCAGAAGGCCTGAGTGTTGAGGGGGTCTGATAGGCGGCTGAGTTTGGCCTTTGCCCCGTGTCTGTATGACTACTGTAGTTGTGGTAAAAGCTAGAGCAGGATGGAGTCCCTCCTGTCAAGGTGCTGAGACTGGAGGCTCTGGCTGCTCTAAACTGCGATCGCGCGCCGTGAGGCAGAAATGTACGGTGCTAGGTCGGGTCGATGTTCTGTCTGCTGTGCAGTCTGGAGTTGGTTGCATAGGGGTGTTCCCTATGCTATGCCAACATTGAAAGCGGTAAAGGTCCCTGAGTGAAGACCGATTAATGCTCCCGGGAACACACACCTTGAATGAATTTTCTAATTTGACCCCATTGTACTTACAAAATTACGAGACAGCAATTGTGCTTTTTACTACGATGCAAATCACCACTCTTGTCATTTCTCCCACTGTTCAGGAATTATGACACTAATTTTAATTCAAAGAGCCAAGAAAACGGAGAGCGCTACCATGAATCACAGCAATCATGAAAAACACAATTAAATTTGCACACTGACCAAAGTTTACATAATGTGCTCAGGAGCCGACATTTAAATGTTAAGGTGAAGCCCATGAATTTGCACGGGGAACAAATTCGCATTGTAACTACTGCACTGGAAAAAGAACTGCACGTTTAATGAGAGAGGATCTGTTTATGAAAAACAAATGCGTCATGATAAAGATTCGAACACACAAGGTGTTGTGAACTCTGAACTTAGATCTACATTGTGAGAAACGGAATCAACGTCAGGAAAGGGGAAAGAAGAAGAGAAGAAGCGAAAAGATGCGTGCGAAATAAATACTGGGACGCGGTACTATGAATACACCCTAGTCATCAAAGAAAGAAAACTCAAGGGCAAAAAGTATGGAAAACAGGTCAAGAAACACGCAAGGGGACACAGATTGAGAACAGGCAGTTTAAAGAGAAGGAAAACAAGACAAGCAGGAAGTGGGATAAGGGAGGGGGTGGCAAATGGCGTGTACATTTCACGGGCGCTTTGGCTCTAAACTGCGATCGCGCGCCGTGAGGCAGAAATGTACGGTGCTAGGTCGGCTCGATGTTCTGTCTGCTGTGCAGTCTGGAGTTGGTTGCATAGGGGTGTTTCCTATGCTATGCCAACACTGAAAGCGGTAAAGGTCCCCGAGTGAAGACCGATTAATGCACCCGGGAACACACACCTTGAATGAATTTTCTAATTTGACCCCATTGTACTTACAAAATTACGAGACAGCAATTGTGCTTTTTACTATGATGCAAATCACCACTCTTGTCATTTCTCCCACTGTTCAGGAATTATGACACTAATTTTAATTCAAAGAGCCAAGAAAACGGTGAGCGCTACCATGAATCACAGCAATCATGAAAAACACAATTAATTTTGCACACTGACCAAAGTTTACATAATGTGCTCAGGAGCCAACATTTAAATGTTAAGGTGAAGCCCGTGAATTTGCACGGGGAACAAATTTGCATTGTAACTACTGCACTGGAAAAAGAACTGCACGTTTAATGAGAGAGGATCTGTTTATGAAAAACAAATGCGTCATGATAAAGATTCGAACACACAAGGTGTGGTGAACTCTGAACTTAGATCTACATTGTGAGAAACGGAATCAACGTCAGGAAAGGGGAAAGAAGAAGAGAAGAAGCGAAAAGATGCGTGCGAAATAAATACTGGGACGCGGTACTATGAATACACCCTAGTCATCAAAGAAAGAAAACTCACGGGCAAAAAGTATGGAAAACAGGTCAAGAAACACGCAAGGGGACACAGATTGAGAACAGGCAGTTTAAAGAGAAGGAAAACAAGACAAGCAGGAAGTGGGATAAGGGAGGGGGTGGCAAATGGTGTGTACATTTCACGGGCGCTTTGGCTCTAAACTGCGATTGCGCGCCGTGAGGCAGAAATGTACGGTGCTAGGTTGGCTCAATGTTCTGTCTGCTGTGCAGTCTGGAGTTGGTTGCATAGGGGTGTTTCCTATGCTATGCCAACACTGAAAGCGGTAAAGGTCCCCGAGTGAAGACCGATTAATGCTCCCGGGAACACACACCTTGAATGAATTTTCTAATTTGACCCCATTGTACTTACAAAATTACGAGACAGCAATTGTGCTTTTTACTATGATGCAAATCACCACTCTTGTCATTTCTCCCACTGTTCAGGAATTATGACACTATTTTTAATTCAAAGAGCCAAGAAAATGGAGAGCGCTACCATGAATCACAGCAATCATGAAAAACACAATTAATTTTGCACACTGACCAAAGTTTACATAATGTGCTCAGGAGCCAACATTTAAATGTGAAGGTGAAGCCCGTGAATTTGCACGGGGAACAAATTCGCATTGTAACTACTGCACTGGAAAAAGAACTGCACGTTTAATGAGAGAGGATCTGTTTATGAAAAACAAATGCGTCATGATAAAGATTCGAACACACAAGGTGTGGTGAACTCTGAACTTAGATCTACATTGTGAGAAACGGAATCAACGTCAGGAAAGGGGAAAGAAGAAGAGAAGAAGCGAAAAGATGCGTGCAAAATAAATACTGGGACGCGGTACTATGAATACACCCTAGTCATCAAAGAAAGAAAACTCACGGGCAAAAAGTATGGAAAACAGGTCAAGAAACACGCAAGGGGACACAGATTGAGAACAGCAAAAACAACAATTGATGGACAGAATGCAGAACAATGTCATACATTCACCCCAGTACAGAGATCTGGGCCTAAATCCATCGTTTTTTTGCTCACCATGCCATTCCAGTTTGAACCCAGCCATATGCAAATCAGTCTTGACCCTGTGCCCCATGGGAACAGTCCAGCCCGAACTGCCAAGCCAGGTCCTCCCTGGACTGGAAACAAGCATCCTAGGACCGGTTTCGGGCTTTCAGCCCTCGTCAGCCAGGATAGCTTGATTCCAGTGGCATGGAGAGCAAGGGACTCACGTCTGAGCATACCCTTCCCACTCGGGGTGACAAATGCAAAAACAACAATTGATGGACAGAATGCAGAACAATGTCATACATTCACCCCAGTACAGAGATCTGGGCCTAAATCCATCGTTTTTTTGCTCACCATGCCATTCCAGTTTGAACCCAGCCATATGCAAATCAGTCTTGACCCTGTGCCCCATGGGAACAGTCCAGCCCGAACTGCCAAGCCAGGTCCTCCCTGGACTGGAAACAAGCATCCTAGGACCGGTTTCGGGCTTTCAGCCCTCGTCAGCCAGGATAGCTTGATTCCAGTGGCATGGAGAGCAAGGGACTCACGTCTGAGCATACCCTTCCCACTCGGGGTGACAAATGCAAAAACAACAATTGATGGACAGAATGCAGAACAATGTCATACATTCACCCCAGTACAGAGATCTGGGCCTAAATCCTACCTTTTGTACCGCTTTGTTCGCCATAAGTTGGCAGGGTATGCTCAGACGTGAGTCCCTTGCTCACTTTGCCACTGGATTCAAGCAAGCCTGGCTGAAGACGGCTGAAATGCCAGAAACCGGTCCTAGGAAGCTTGTTTCCGGTCCAGGGAAGGCATGGCTTGGCAGTTCGGGCTGGACTGTTCCCATGAGGCACAGGGTCAGACTGATTTGCATATGGCCATGTCTGAACTGGGGTGGCAGAGTGGGCTAAAGAACGGTGATGGATTAAACCCAGATCTGTTGACTGGGTGTGAGTGTTTGATTGGTTCTGATGCTCCGTCCATCACCACTACCTTTTGTACCGCTTTGTTCGCCATAAGTTGGCAGGGTATGCTCAGACGTGAGTCCCTTGCTCACTTTGCCACTGGATTCAAGCAAGCCTGGCTGAAGACGGCTGAAATGCCAGAAACCGGTCCTAGGAAGCTTGTTTCCGGTCCAGGGAAGGCATGGCTTGGCAGTTCGGGCTGGACTGTTCCCATGAGGCACAGGGTCAGACTGATTTGCATATGGCCATGTCTGAACTGGGGTGGCAGAGTGGGCTAAAGAACGGTGATGGATTAAACCCAGATCTGTTGACTGGGTGTGAGTGTTTGATTGGTTCTGATGCTCCGTCCATCACCACTACCTTTTGTACCGCTTTGTTCGCCATAAGTTGGCAGGGTATGCTCAGACGTGAGTCCCTTGCTCACTTTGCCACTGGATTCAAGCAAGCCTGGCTGAAGACGGCTGAAATGCCAGAAACCGGTCCTAGGAAGCTTGTTTCCGGTCCAGGGAAGGCATGGCTTGGCAGTTCGGGCTGGACTGTTCCCATGAGGCACAGGGTCAGACTGATTTGCATATGGCCATGTCTGAACTGGGGTGGCAGAGTGGGCTAAAGAACGGTGATGGATTAAACCCAGATCTGTTGACTGGGTGTGAGTGTTTGATTGGTTCTGATGCTCCGTCCATCACCACTACCTTTTGTACCGCTTTGTTCGCCATAAGTTGGCAGGGTATGCTCAGACGTGAGTCCCTTGCTCACTTTGCCACTGGATTCAAGCAAGCCTGGCTGAAGACGGCTGAAATGCCAGAAACCGGTCCTAGGAAGCTTGTTTCCGGTCCAGGGAAGGCATGGCTTGGCAGTTCGGGCTGGACTGTTCCCATGAGGCACAGGGTCAGACTGATTTGCATATGGCCATGTCTGAACTGGGGTGGCAGAGTGGGCTAAAGAACGGTGATGGATTAAACCCAGATCTGTTGACTGGGTGTGAGTGTTTGATTGGTTCTGATGCTCCGTCCATCACCACTACCTTTTGTACCGCTTTGTTCGCCATAAGTTGGCAGGGTATGCTCAGACGTGAGTCCCTTGCTCACTTTGCCACTGGATTCAAGCAAGCCTGGCTGAAGACGGCTGAAATGCCAGAAACCGGTCCTAGGAAGCTTGTTTCCGGTCCAGGGAAGGCATGGCTTGGCAGTTCGGGCTGGACTGTTCCCATGAGGCACAGGGTCAGACTGATTTGCATATGGCCATGTCTGAACTGGGGTGGCAGAGTGGGCTAAAGAACGGTGATGGATTAAACCCAGATCTGTTGACTGGGTGTGAGTGTTTGATTGGTTCTGATGCTCCGTCCATCACCACTACCTTTTGTACAGATTGAGAACAGGCAGTTTAAAGAGAAGGAAAACAAGACAAGCAGGAAGTGGGATAAGGGAGGGGGTGGCAAATGGCGTGTACATTTCGCGGGCGCTTTGATGTTTGCAGTGGCCGCGCGGCTCACTGAGAACATCAAAGCGCCCGCGAAATGTACACGCAGGCTGCCAAATGGTGCGCGCGACCGGCGCACATCCACTGTGTGAAAGTGATCGCGATCAAACATCAAAGCGGCCGTGCGGCCCGCGAAAGTGAAAGCAAAGGGTGTGCAGGCTGCCAAATGGTGCGCACGCCTGGCGCACATGCACTGTATTTGGAGGCCTGAAAGCACTCGTGTGCACTTCCAGATCCCCCATTTACAAAAGCTCTCGCGAGGGCAGCGCTATAGCGCTGTCTCAGGCGAGACCTAAAAACCATTGTACGGTGCAGCTCGGCTGTTGCCTCTGAGTATCCCAGGTTCTTGGAAAACCTACAAGTCCTATATGTCCCCAAGACTAGAAGGGTCTAGCGGTCAAAATGGTATATTGCTTTGGAAAATGTGCCATAGTAAGAAGAAGTTACAAAGGAAAACTTAGGCACAAATTTCTGTTTTTTTCAACTCAATTTCAATATTTTTTTATTTTAGCTGTTACTTTTTATAGGAAAAACCATGAAGGATCCACACAAATGACCATTTGTTGAATTAACAATTTTGACTAGTTTTCAGAAATATATGGTTTTCCAGGATCCACCATGGGTTTCACGCTCATTTCCACCACAAACCGGAAGGAGGTGGAAAGCACAAAAATAGGAAAAATGGGCCCAGTAAAATGCTGAAACTGTGTTAAAAAATGTGGTTTTCTAAATCAAGTCTGCCAGTTCCTGAAAGCTGGGAGGATGGTGAGTTTTGCACCATAAACCTTTTGCTGATGCCATTTCCAGGAATATAAACAAACTCTTTCCTCTGCAGCACTCCCCCACCCTCCAAGAATCAACATTTCACCATATTTTGACAAATTTCTCAGTCCCCTCCATGGAAATCCCCAAAGCCTGAGTACCTTTAGAATCCCAAGGATGATGTAAAAAAAAACGGGCAAATTTGGTGTGCATGCCTTATGTGGAAAAAAAAGTTATGGAGCCCTAAGAGTGAACTACCCCAAATTGCCAAAAAAAGACTCAGCACTGGGGGTGTCCAGCAGCTAAGGGGTTAACAACATTTATGTAGAGCTCTATCCTGAGGGGAGTCTTGTTGCTGCTTCCACCCACCCCGTGAGTGTTGCAGGTAACCACCTCTATATCCCCCCATCCTCTCGAGCTCTCTCAGGATTCACCTGCAGCACGAGGCAGGTGAGGTGTGGGGCAGAGGTTGATCCTCTCTCGGCTCCATGTCCCCGCGCCCCCACCACCCGCCCCTCACATGTGTCCTAGACCCGTGGTCTGCTGGAGGGCTGTGATTCTGATTCTGGGCCCGGAGACTCTCGGAGGTTCCCACACTGAGGTCCATTCATCCCATTCAGAGGGTACAATAGAAGCGTGTCACACCAGAGGCCTCCGGCTCCAGGGAATCCGACCCTCCACTGGGTTAATCTGCAGCCGCCATCTGGGGAGCGGCCTGGGACAGCGGTGAAGCCTCAATGGCTGGTCCTGTCCGCACCTGAGAACTGGGACAGGATATTACTACCGGGGGGCTGGCACTGGGGCTATTTAATTTCACACTGGGGCATAAACAACCACAAAAAACCCCAGGGCTCCAAAATATTAAAAACGGGAATTTAAAAAACACAGTTCCATGGTTCAGTCTTCAGATACTTTAGCAAAGTGACGACTGGTGCGGAAAATCTCTCAATCCCAAATTAGAAATGGAGACATTACACAAAAAGGTGTTTGTTTACACGTGTGGATCACACCTGGGGTGCACGTGAAGCTTTGTAGAAAAAGAACCAAGGCACGTGGGAAGGGAAACCCAGTCGGAAGACCAACAAAATATGAATCTCATTATTTCACACACAACGTAAGAGGTGACTGCCATGGACCAGACAACGGAGCTACTACACTACATCCCCGAAAAATACACCACATCAATGCAGTGCTTTACCTGCCTGTCTGAATCTAGTGCTGCGGCCAGGGTGGGCGCTTTCAGCACTGGACAGCTCCGCGCAGGTGCTGGAGCAGACAGGTGTTACCCACGTCATTGGCTGACGCATGGTTTATTTTACCTCACGCTCAGAATACGCTCCACATTGAACTTTCCTTTCCAGCCACCGGGGGAGTCAAATTCAAGTTTTGAAAGCGGGGTTTCGTTTCCTTAGACTAAACCTAATGATTGTTGGTAAATGTTTTACAAAATAGAAAAACATTCCCCTCTGCTTGCTATAGTGCACATCGATAAAATTGAATAGAAATAAACTTTCACTAAACTAAAAAAAAAATGATGGGCATTAATGAGATCCTTCATGGGCCCGCCCATTCATACTTTTTCAGCGCTGCGGACACACCCGCCCGCATTTAATGCTATTGACACTGTTTAGCTCCTGGCAGATGTCAGGACTCATATCACTTTAGTAGACAGGTCTTTCCCACACGCTGATCCTTTGTATGCGGGTCCCAGATGTCCCCCCACCCTCCCATCTTGTAATGTGCCACACTTCTATTGTCCCTGCTGCTCTCTGATTGGCTGCTGAGTGTGGGAACCTCTCTCCAGCCCCAGACCCACACATTACCCTGCAGGCGGAGGGGGATAAATAGGGCAGGAGGGAGCGAGCTCTTCAGATACCGATCACTGAGGGTTCACTGCAGAGACTCCCGCTGTTCACCCAACACCGGGCAAGATGGCGCCTTTCAGCACCGAGAGGAAATATGAAGAGGAGCGCGAGGAGAGACACATTAGAAAGGTAAGTGTCTGGACATTAATATTTAAAAAGCATATTTAGGTATTTCGAATATACAAAAAGTACACGTTTAAAATGAACTCCCAATATATTTTATCAACAGTGGCTGTATTTATTGATCTTTTAATATCACCCTAGTTCTAAATTAACATTATTTAATTGAGCTGTTTATCACACTGGAGTAACTATAAGTTTTGCTATTACCTTTTATGGACTTTAGACACCTTTATACGTTTGTTTCAATACAATAACAAATCCATATTTTGTCTCTGCAGCTGAGGAAGCCAGCGGTGGAGAAGCTGAGGAGAGATCGCATCAACAGCAGCATCGAGCAGCTGAGGATGTTACTGCAGAGAGAGTTTGAGGAACATGAACTTCCGCCCAAAGCAGAGAAAGCGGATATCCTGGAAATGGCCGTGACGTACCTGGCCCAGCGCGTGCAGACACCGGCACCAGGTGAGAGGCAGTACTTTGAAGGGTTAAAATTTCAGTGGGTGTTCTCTGCAGTTTTGTGTTTGTCCGCGTGTGGGGGTGGCTGGGGTTAGATAGTGCAGAGACGTAACTGGTAATAGTCGCATCGAGATGGTACTCGGGGCAAGCTTATTATGACTTAAATATGTCAATTTCCAGCGCCATATAACTTAAACTCGTGTTTTAAGAGTATCAGAACTACCTGTAAACCAATTGTAGCAACCAGAGGAAAGCATTCTAGAGAGCTGTAACTGGATTTTTTTTATGTATGTTTACTCCCTGGTGTGTAAATGTACAGATATTAACCCCTCGTCTCTCCCTGCAGCCGCGGCCTCCAGTGAAGGTTACTCCAGGTGCCTCCAGGACTCTCTGCACTTCCTCTCCCTCCACGGAGCCCCCACAGAGACCCGGACGAAGCTGCTGCGGGCCCTCCATAGACCTGCGGCTGCAGCAGAGGCGGTGTGTCCTTCTCGGCCTCCGTCCTGTCCCAGCAGCACTAAAGAGCCCGCCCAGGACAGCCCCAGAGCCCCGTGGAGACCCTGGTAATGCGGGGGCCGCGGCCTGGACTCTTCTTCGGACTTCTTTCGAGGCCTTGGTCCCCTCTGAGGGGAGAATATTCATTCTCGTGTCTGGAGCACCGCCCCCTGCTGTGCAGGGGGGAGTTTACTGCACTTCAAGGAGCGGAGTGACTGTATATCCTCATAGGATGAACAGTATGTGAATATTATATCCTGCTGAGGAGGACAGTACGTGACTATATATCCTCACATGATGGACAAAGCGAATATTATATGCTCACAGGATCGACAGTGAGTGAACATTCATCCCCATAGAAGGGACAGTGTGAATATTACATCCTCAAAGGATAGACAGTCTGTATATTATACCCTTGCAGGAGGGACAGTGTGTGAATGTGATATCTTCATGTTATGGCCAATGTGTGACTATTGTATCCTCATAGGATGAAGAGTGTGAGAATGCTATTTCCTCATAAAAAGTGTGTGAATATTATATCCACACAGCAGGGTGGGCAGTGGATCGATTACATCCTTACAGGATGGACAATGAGTAAGATTATATCCATGTAGGATGGACAGTGTATTAATGTTTAATCCACACACACGATGGACAGTGTGAATATTATATCCCTGTAGGATGGGAAGTGTATGAGTTTTATATCCCCGCAGGATGGGCAGTGCAGCTGTTACATCCTTAGAGGATGGACAGTGTGAATTTTATATCCGTTTAGGGTAAACGCTGGATGAATACTGTGTTGATTTCACAGTATATATTGTATGAATATAGATTTGTTGAGCACTGGATCTAGGTGTAAGCATCTATAATATAATACATTAATGAAGAGAATGAACTAAAGCAATTAATAGGATGTGCCTTCAGTTTCAGAATGTTTTAAACTGTTTCTTTACAAGAAATTCATACGTCATGTAGAGTTCTTGCCTCCAATAGGACCTACTTTTGTGAATTTTGATGCATATTTTGGAATACGTTATTTTCATTCCTGAGTTCTAGCGGCGCTCTGGAATTTTCCAATTTTACTTCATTTTAAGAAGTTGATTGACGTACAAATATGTTAATATCCTGAAAGGATGGATATAGTGCACCGTGTGATTCTGCAGATGAATGTGTCTGTGAGAATAATAGATGTGCTTGTAATCTGAGGGATTCGGATTAGAGCCTTGTGCACGTGCAGTGTGTGTTTACCTTCTGTGTTTCTATGAAGTTACAAATTACGTAATTATCACTCATTGGCTGAAGTGAGTGATGAGGGGCTCCGGGCCTCCCTTGTATCAATTTTGATATTTAGTATTTTCTATTGAAAATGAATCATAAAGTGCTGTGTAGACAAAGTGTTTCTGTACTTTCAGAAATTCCAAATTGTCTCTGAAAATTGAATGTGATGTATTTTATACATTCCCCAAGAGGCACATTAAATGCCTTTTAACTATCAGTGAGGATATATCTGTATTTTCAAATGGAAATTCATGATTTAAAAGCCCTACCTTCTGTGAAGGTAAAGTGTGTTTCTCTTCTTTGAGAGGTTTGTGTATTATCCCTGCAAAGTGAATGTGATGATGTGCACACATATTGTGTATTCTCCAAAGTGTAACATTCATTGTTGTTGATTGGAAGGGAGTAACAGTTTTCACTAGTGCCAAGTCTTCATTTTAGAAGCAGTCTTGGCGCTATTTGTGTGAGTTCCACAATGCAGTGTTTCTCTTTTATAAAGAGAGTCTATGTAGTGAACTCCCTGCCATGGATTTGTATCTCAGTGACTGAGTATGTACTCCTTCCGGGTCTTCTACAATATTTGTAGGGCTGTGATTATCAGTGGGAACTCATTCAGCTACAGAATGAAGCCCAGGATTTAGGTCCTGTGACGAAGACATTCACTTTGGTGGATGCAAGACTGTCTTGTGTTATCCTCTAGTCTCAGCTGTGACATTTCGGTGACATTGTGTATCTGTCACGTGATTCTTCACTGTTGCAACCTATTGACCTGTGAACATGATTAAATAAAGATGCAGATCTGAATAAAATGAAATGTTCTTTGTTTTCCTTTCGATGGCTGAATTTTGCACTGAATAAATATGTTTGGGGCGGGGATACTGTCAGCCATTTCTCTTAACCACAATTCGAACTGAAACAGTGACTTTGCAGCTGGCACAGGAACTGTCGAAAGGTGTGCCAATTGTGTTATTTCTGTCGGAATTATAAACAAGAATAATAAACTAAAGTTTTAGAAAGTAATCACTGGCGTCCAGATTACCATGGGGTCTAAACAGAGCACTCTGTAGTCAATATTTAAAATCTGTCCTGTGAGGGGCAGAGCTGCCCGGGACATTACACCTGACGGCATGTGCAGGCGTGCTTCTAGGCACTAGAATAAAAGAGGGAGCCGTGTCACGTAAATAGATCTCTATGACAAAATGTGAAATATGGCTTCACTCACTTGGTAGAGAGGGCGGGCTTAGACTTGTAGATGTATATTGTGATAGAAAGTGTGTTTCACACAATCTGGGCGGTCTCACACATACCTGCTCCTTTCCGTGCTACTCTGAACCCAGCTTTAAACACCATTACATTCTGGCACCAGAGGAGGAGGGGCAGTGCGGATGATCAGAGCTGCCAGAAGAGTGAGAGGCACAAGACATACAGAGGAGTTTGTCATAGGCAGTGGGCCCAGCGATATAGTGACCCAGCCATATAGGAATAGGGACACAAAAACAACATTTTACAACAACAAATTCAGAGGAGTTTATTGCAGGGAATACTCACGTTAAAATAGAAAGCAGAACCACCATCAATGAAAACATTATTAGGATCAGTTAACAAAAGTATTTATTACATAGTACAATCGAAAATGTAATCATTTCCCCAATACGGTGTCCCATTGTCATGTGTCATTAACTAACCGCTCAACCCACATGCGTTCAAATAAAAAATGAGTTTATTTCTGTGACAATTGATCACACTGCCCTTAAGTATCAATTCCCTTGGGAGATGGTCGCCTTGGCTTACGCCTGCCCATCACTCATTTTCATCACCAGAACTGCGTGAACAGAAACTGCCGGCAGTTTCATTACCAGAGCTGTGTGAGTACAAAGTGCGGGCAGCCCCGGGGGTGAGGTGCATCATCAAAGCTGTGTGAATACAAAGTGCCGGCAACCCATGGGTGATGTGCATCATCAGAGCTGAGTGAAAGGAAACTGCCGACAGCCACATGGGGGAGGAGCATCGTCAGAGCTGCGTGAATAGAAAGAGCCGGCAGCCCTGTGCCTGAGGTGCATCGTCAGAGCTGTGTGAATACAAAGTGCTGGCAGCCCTGTGCCCTAGGTGCATCATCAGAGATGTGTAAATACAAAGTGCCGGTAGCCCCGTGGGTGAGGTGCATCGTCAGAGCAGTGTGAACACTTAGTGCCTGCAGCCCCGTGGGTGAGGTGCATCATCAGAGCTATGTGAATACAAAGTGCCAGCAGCCCAGAGGGTGAGGTGCATCGTCAGAGCTGTGTGAATACAAAGTGTCAGCAGACCAGTGGCTGAGGTGCATCACCAGCGCTGTGTGAATAAAAAGTGCCGGCAGCCCCGTGCCTGAGGTGCATCATCAGAGCTGTGTGAATACAAAGTGCCGGCAACCCCGTGGGTGAGGTGCATCATCAGAGCTGTGTGAATACAAAGTGCCGGCAGCCCCATGGGTGAGATGCCTCACCAGAGCTGTGTGAATACAAAGTGCTGGTAGCCCCGTGTCTGAGGTGCATCGTCAGAGCTGTGTGAATACAAAGTGCCGACAGCCCCATGCCTGAGGTGCATCACCGGCTCTGTGTGAATACAAAGTGCTGGCAGCCCTGTGCCCTAGGTGCATCATCAGAGATGTGTAAATACAAAGTGTCGGTAGCCCCTTGGGTGAGGTGCATCGTCAGAGCAGTGTGAACACTTAGTGCCTGCAGCCCCGTGGGTGAGGTGCATCATCAGAGCTGTGTGAATACAAAGTGCCAGCAGCCCAGAGGGTGAGGTGCATCGTCAGAGCTGTGTGAATACAAAGTGTCAGCAGACCAGTGGCTGAGGTGCATCACCAGCGCTGTGTGAATAAAAAGTGCCGGCAGCCCCATGCCTGAGGTGCATCATCAGAGCTGTGTGAATAAAAAGTGCCGGCAGCCCTGTGCCTGAGGTGCATCATCAGAGCTGTGTGAATACAAAGTGCCGGCAACCCCGTGGGTGAGGTGCATCATCAGAGCTGTGTGAATACAAAGTGCCGGCAGCCCCATGGGTGAGATGCCTCTCCAGAGCTGTGTGAATACAAAGTGCTGGTAGCCCCGTGTCCGAGGTGCATCATCAGAGCTGTGTGAATACAAAGTACCGGCAGCCCCGTGCCTGAGGTGCATCACCAGCGCTGTGTGAATACAAAGTGCAGGCAGCCCTGTGCCCAAGGTGCATCATCAGAGCTGTGTGAATACAAAGTGCCAGCAGCCCCATGCCCGAGGTGCATCATCAGAGCTGTGTGAATACGACGTGCCGGCAGCCTGGGCCTGAGGTGCATCATCAGACCTGTGAGAATACAAAGTGCTGGCAGCCCCCTGCCTGAGGTGCATCATCAGAGCTATGTGAATACAAAGTGCTGGCAGACCCATGCCCGAGGTGCATTATCACAGCTGTGTGAATACAAAGTACCGGCATCCCGGGCCTGAGGTGCATCATCAGAGCTGAGTGAATACAAAGTGCCGGCAGCCCCATGCCTGAGGTGCATCACCAGTGCTGTGTGAATACACAGTGCCGGCAGCCCCGTGCCCGAGCTGCATCATCAAAGCTGTGTGAATACAAAGTGCTGGCAGCCCCGTGGGTGAGGTGCATCATCAGAGGTGTGTGAATACAAAGTGCTGGCAGCCCCGTGGGTGAGGTGCATCATCAGAGCTGTGTGAATACAAAGTGCTGGCACCCCCATTGGTGAGGTGCTGTAGGAAGGTGGAATCTGACTAATGGTTGCCCCCAACTTTTTGCCTGGTATTTGAGTGGTTTTTGACTAGTCTGGCTGGGATCCTGCTATCCAGGACCCCAGCCTATCTGCTTTCTCCCTAAAACTAATGTGAAGTACCCTAGGTACAAACTAATTGGATGCTGAGGATGCCCTGACAGTCCCTTGTAGATGGTACCCTAGGTACCCAGGGCATGGGTCCCTCAGTAGGCCTACCAGGGCTGCAGCACTTATTGTGCCACCCTGGGACAGCCATACAAACTGACACCACCAGACCACTACTGTAGTCTGGGTAAGGTGGTGCTAGCACCCCTTACAGGAATATAGGTACCCTATATCCCACCCCATTACAACACAGATACTCTCATAGGTCACCCCTAGAGCAGGCCTTGGTAATCCTACAAGGCAGGGTGCTGAGGTATTTGTGAGGGGGGACCCCTACATGAGTAGGGCCTCTCTGCAACCTTCGTAAAATCATTGCTGGGTTGTTTGTAGTGTAGCCATACCATATACTCTTAGCCGCATTATAAGTCTATCGCGATAGCGTGATAACTTGAGAATGGCTACACAGAACCATATCGTGTTTGGTGTTTTTTTTACTCATCCGCTGTCCTGTGCCAGACCTGATACTACTTTTGATGGGTGTGCCAATATGCCAACTTTTTAAAGCTTTAATGTTCTATTTAAAATACAGCCGTATTGTTTTTTGTGTGCAACATTATACATAATTGCCATTTTATAGGGTCACAAGGAAAAGGTTAACATTTTATGAAAATAAATAGGAAAACAAGACCAAAATGAAGATTGAGCACCTAATATTTCAGTTTTAGCTCCTTTGGGAGATGCCAATGGGATGACTGTGGTAGAGCTGCTCTCTATGCCATCTGTGGACTTTACTGGATTGATGATGGCATCAGTTGTGGACCCAGTTGTCGATGCACGAGCACCACAAGCCGTTTATTTATTTTTTACAAGCATCTCACTACTCAGGGCCCACCATGCACAAACTAAAATGTGGGCTACAGCTGAGAAGGAGTTGGGATGCTATGGCTCTGAGAACCTACACCCGCAAGTTCACGCAGCACGAGCACGACAGCTCCCATTCTGAATGTGCAAAGAGATTCCCAAACTAAGTTGTGAATAAGTAAGACACAGGGAGAAGAAGATGGAGTTCAACAAGTCCATTTCACACACCTCATAAAACCGGGTTCAAGCAGTTGTCCGGGCTATTATCTTTTTGAAATCCTGCTGCATGGTTCCCGGAGGCTGTGGGCCGGTGTAGGAGGAGACAGAGGGCTTTCAGAGTGTTTTTCTTGCTTAGATAGCCAATCAGATCATTCCCGGAGGTGAGCTGAAGGGCCGAGTGCAACCAGCCTCGCACTACTGCTTCTGTCACATGTAAAGCGTGCAGCCTGCAACAATGTGCGGGCGTGGCCGGGAGGGAGAGGCTGGTACCATTGGCTTAGTGCAGACTGTCACCGTGGGCTTCTGATTTTGATACTTGGGGCCGGTTTTGCTCCAAAAAATTGCTCCCAAGCAACAAAACCAGCCTCCTGTGGAAGAAAAGGTCCACAACCTTCCAGCTTCCTGCGGAATCACCCGGTATCACCAGTCTGGCCCTTGCTAAAACCCTGGGTGCTGGTGACAAGCAGGCAGGCTTAACTTAGGAGACAGTTGTGTAAAGCATTTAAAAACATCATTACATTCGTAAGTATGACACAACACAAAATAAAAATCCAACACTAATTTATAAACATAGGAAATATTTGTATATTTAAAATGACACCAAACCGACAAAAAGCCAATGCAGGGAACCAGAGATATGAGTTTTTTAAAGAATAAACACTTTACAGTACTTAAGAACCAATATCCCCAAATTGGGACATCTGGTCGCGCTTGACCGGGACAAAGTCCTAGGTTGAGGCTGACTGTGATGGAGCATTGGCTGGATAAACTAAGTAGGAGGACTCTGTTAAAAGGTTACTTTCGCACTTAGAAACTTTTCTGGAGGATTTTCTCTCGACGTTGATCGAGTCTCTCTAGGCTGGATTCGCAGCATCTTTGCCGGCTTAATTCTACGGGAGCCCCCAGTCAACTCCTTGACGTTTTGAGCTATGGAGCTTTCAGCAGGATGAACCTTAAATTCAGGCCAAGTCGCGGTGCGAGGTAGTCGGCTAACTCTCGCCATAGGGTCGGTCACTTATGGAGTTTTTTCCAAAAGTTGCTCCAAAATTTCAGGAACTTCTTCCTGAAATTCCTCTTGTGTGTTCAACGTGTCAAAAACACTAATCCAAGGTTCCAGACTCTCTGGGTGGCTCCTTGGAAGTTGAAACTACAGTTTCCAACATGCACCTGGCCAAATCCTTTAAATCCAGCTGAAGTTGCTCAGTTGGCTTCCTCTTTCCTTGCTAAAGATGATGCAGGTGAAGCTCTTTTAACCTGTTGCCTACAGTGAGTCCACTCCTTCTCTTTTTGAAGCAAGGCAAAGTCCTTAAAACTGTAGTTCCTTGGTGTGCAGCAGGTATAGTCATTTGGAGTGCAGTCCTCTTGGTGCAGGCCAGGGTTCCAACAGGGCAGTCCTTCTTCTTCTTGTAGTTTCAGACAGTAGGTCTGAGTTACTAGGCAGCTTTCACATATTTATCCAGTGTTTTGGGGGCAACAAGTAGGGGGCACCCCTGTCAAATGGGGTGCAGGGCAGCACCCAAAAGCATGACCTCTTCCTCTAAAGTGTGGTATACTGTTGTCCCACTAAGCACTGCACTTTCAAATTCAAAATGGAGAGTTTGTCACCATGGAGTGAAGACATGGCTAAGCCAACCTACTGGTGTGGCTCATTTATCTTAACACTCCCCCTTCCAGACCTTCTGCCAATTCTATGTCTGAGGGCCCCATCTAGCTGGGGGGTACAGGACGAGGGGGTAGGCCTGGCTTGCATTCTTAATGCCCTACACTCTTTGAAGATCAGTTTCACAAGCCATCCCACTTCCTGGCCTGTTCTGTGCACCTGTAGAGCTCCCCCACCAGATAACCTCTGTCTTTATGCAGGTCACTTATGACCTCATCAAAGCAGTTTGGCTAAGCCTCTTATGGGTTGGCCAATCAGGAGAGGCTACTATAAGGCTGGATTTTGGCTTAGAGAAAATAAAGTTTCATAACCTCTTTTCTGTACTAGTTATGATAAATTAAACCATGGTAAGTTGTTCGATTTATCCTTACCAAAATGTTATATCCTTGAAATAAGGCTTTACCTCCCTTCTATCAGTTACACTTTATTAAAGTATTCCCATGTTAGCCTATGGAGCTAAAAGGCTACATTGGGAAAAATTAAATTGGTTGTTTATTTCTTCACCAGGGCATATAAAACATCTTTTAAAATGTCCCTGATTGTTTTTACAAGGCACACTACCCTGGGGACACCTAGGGTAGACCTCAGGGGTGACTTACATGTCAATATAATGTTGTTTTATACTTTGGTAGTACCTTTAAATCCAAAGTTGAATTTTCATATAATTTCAGCTTAAAGCAGCTTGCAAAGAAGGGCTGACATTAAAATAAAAAGCAAAAAGAACAGATGATGGACAGAATGCTGAACAATGCAAACATTCACTCTCAGTCAACAGATCTTGGCTCAATCCATCATTGTTTTGCCCCAGTTTGGAACCAGCCTTATGCAAATCAGTCTTGAACCTGCTCCTCATGGGAACAGTCCAGCCCGAACTGCCAAGCCAGGTCCTCTCTGGAGCAGAAACAAGCATCCTGACACCGGTTTCAGGGTATCACCAATCATCAGCTAGGCTAGCTTGAATCAAGTGGAGAAGTTAGCACTGGACCCATGTCTGGGCATACCCTTACCACTTAGGTCGACAAAAGCAAAAAGAACAGATAATGGACGGAATGCTGAACAATGCAAACATTCACCCCCAGTCTAAGGGTCTGGGTTTAATCCGGCGTGACTTTTAAAAATGACAGCAGGCTACACAGCAGTGCAGGAGATCTGCTGGGCCTCTAAATATACATGCCCTATCATACACTAGAGACTCACAGGTAGGTAGTAAGTGCCAATTGTAATTATACCTAATTACCATATACCTTTTAAATCCGAGAACTGGGCCAGGTTAGCAGAGCCCAAGGTGCAGTCAGAGTCAGTTACCACCAGTAGCAGTCAAAAATGGGGGTAATCATGGCAAAAAGGGTGACTTTCTCACATTTCCTTAGGTGCCTGCTGAGATAGGGCTGAAAAGCCACAGCTAGCCACCTTATAAAAAAAACATGTGAAACAGGACGTCGCCTAGATCACATTTTGGGGTTTTTAGTCTTGCAGGCACAAGGCCCAGTCACACAAGTGTGCTACCATTTTTATGAGGAGACATGTGGCAATACTGCATAGTAGAACATTTTCTATTACCAATTGAATATATCTGCGCTTGTGCCTTTCAAAAGTAGACAAGTGTGTATCACAGAAGACACTTTACAAATGCCCTCTAAAACACATGCCAGTATAGGTGTCAATAAACTCAGAGATTTGCAAACAAACACTCCTCCCAAACTCAGCATCTGGTGTACATATGAGAAATATTGAGTTTTTCTTCAGAACCTTTTTCTATGTGTTACAATTTTGCCATATGAATTGCTGTATAGTCGATCCACAATGTAAAACCATTGTACGGTGCAGCTCGGCTGTTGCCTCTGAGTACCCCAGGTTCTTGGAGAACCTACAAGTCCTATATGTCGCCAAGACTAGAAGGGTCTAGTGGTCACAATGGTATATTGCTTTGGAAAATGTGCCATAGTAAGAAGAAGTTACAAATGAAAACATAGGCACAAATTTCTGTTTTTTTAACTCAATTTCAATATTTTTTTATTTTAGCTGTTACTTTTTATAGGAAAACCATGTAGGATCCACACAAATGACCACTTGTTGAATTAACAATTTTGATTAGTTTTCAGAAATATATGGCTTTCCAGGATCCACCATGGGTTTCACGCTCATTTCCACCCAAACCGGAAGGAGGTGGATAGTAGAAAAATGGGATATCACACAGTAAAATGCTGAAACTGCGTTAAAAAATGTGGTTTTCTAAATCAAGTCTGCCAGTTCCTGAAAGCTGGGAGGATGGTGATTTTTACACCATAAACCTTTTGCTGATGCCATTTCCAGGAAAATAAACAAACTCTTTCCTCTGCAGCACTCCCCCACCCTCCAAGAATCAACATTTCGCCATATTTTGACAAATTTCTCAGTCCCCTCCATGGAAATCCCCAAAGCCTGAGTACCTTTAGAATCCCCAGGATGATGTAAAAAAAAAACGGGCAAATTTGGTGTGCATGCCTTATGTGGAAAAAAAAGTTATGGAGCCCTAAGAGTGAACTACCCCAAATAGCCAAAAAAGACTCAGCACTGGGGGTGTCCAACAGCTAAGGGGTTAACAACATTTATGTAGAGCTCTATCCTGAGGGGAGTCTTGTTGCTGCTTCCACCCACCCCGTGAGTGTTGCAGGTAACCACCTCTATATCCCCCCATCCTCTCGAGCTCTCTCAGGATTCACCTGCAGCACGAGGCAGGTGAGGTGTGGGGCAGAGGTTGATCCTCTCTCGGCTCCAAGCCCCCGCGCCCCCACCACCCGCCCCTCACATGTATTCTAGACCCTTGGTCTGCTGGAGGGCTTTGATTCTGATTCTGGGGCCGGAGCCTCGCGGAGGTTCCCACACTGTCGCCCATTCATCCCATTCAGAGGGTACAATAGAAGCGTGTCACACCAGAGGCCTCCGGCTCCAGGGAATCCGACCCTCCCCTGGGTTAATCTGCAGCCGCCATCTGGGGAGCGGCCTGTGGCAGCGGTGAAGCCTCAATGGCTGGTCCTGTCCGGACCCGAGAACTGGGACAGGATATTACTACCGGAGGGGCTGGCACTGGGGCTATTTAATGTCACACTGGGGTATAAACAACCACAAAAAACCCAGGGCTCCAAAATATTAAAAACGGGAATTTAAAAAACACAGTTCCATGGTTCAGTCTTCAGATACTTTAGCAAAGTGACGACTGGTGCGGAAAATCTCTCAATCCCAAATTAGAAATGGAGACATTACACAAAAAGGTGTTTGTTTACACGTGTGGATCACACCTGGGGTGCACGTGAAGCTTTGTAGAAAAAGAACCAAGGCACGTGGGAAGGGAAACCCAGTCGGAAGACCAACAAAATATGAATCTCATTATTTCACACACAACGTAAGAGGTGACTGCCATGGACCAGACAACGGAGCTACTACACTACATCCCCGAAAAATACACCACATCAATGCAGTGCTTTACCTGCCTGTCTGAATCTAGTGCTGCGGCCAGGGTGGGCGCTTTCAGCACTGGACAGCTCCGCGCAGGTGCTGGAGCAAACGGGTGTTACCCACGTCATTGGCTGACGCATTGTTTATTTTACCTCACGCTCAGAATACGCTCCACATTGAACTTTCCTTTCCAGCCACCGGGGGAGTCAAATTCAAGTTTTGAAAGCGGGGTTTCGTTTCCTTAGACTAAACCTAATGATTGTTGGTAAATGTTTTACAAAATAGAAAAACGTTCCCCTCTGCTTGCTATAGTGCACATCGATAAAATTGAATAGAAATAAACTTTCACTAAACTAAATGATGGGCATTAATGAGATCTTTCATGGGCCCGCCCATTCATACTTTTTCAGCGCTGCGGACACACCCGCCCGCATTTAATGCTATTGACACTGTTTAGCTCCTGGCAGATGTCAGGACTCATATCACTTTAGTAGACAGGTCTTTCCCACACGCTGATCCTTTGTGTCCGGGTCCCAGATGTCCCCCTGTTAAATGGTAGCGGCAGTTTCAGTCGATAATCTTTCAAGTATTTGCCCGGCGGTAATCGCCTCTCATACCACTCGATAATTTACCAATGAAAGAGGCAGGCGCCGGAGACTGGAAGGCAGGAAACAAAGTTTTATTCCGTCGGAGCAGAACACATCAGATCAGACAGCAAGGTATCGTCACGAGGTGCTCTAACCGCATCTCTGAGACCTGGTCTCTTATACACCGGTTTATTGCTTTATTACACATAGTACGTTCTTGAGATTCTCTTGATGCATGAAAGAACATCCCCTGAAGCCCCGGCTCAGATCCGATTCCACACATAGTTACAGTAGAGGTTCCCACCCTACCCGCAGTGGGAGATGGCTATCGCGCAGCAGGGAATTCCGCTAATTCCCGGGGGTGTGTGCAACCGGCCGGGTCTCAGGGGGTAGGGGCTTTGATCTACTGTAATCCCTTTGATGCGGGGTGTTTCCCTTACAGTAGGGGCAATAAACTGCATCCGCAGGGCTAGGTGATGGCCTGGGACCAGTTCGGAAAATGGGGCGCAGAGGAAGGGGGTTATCAAAGGAGAGGCATGACCATGTATGGGATGTCGGTCGGATGTGGTTCCGTAGCAGGGTCGTGCAGAAGGAGAGGGTTTATGGCCCGTGTATGAGAGAGCGGGGGTGGCCGGCGCGCGGGGGGATGTTCGCAGCACCAGGGGGAAGCGCTGGTGATCGAGAATGAGCGGGGAGAGAGTGGGGTGCCTAAAATGGCGGCCGTGCATTCGCTGTGCGTGGCGCTGGGGAGAGGCAAGATGGCGCAGATAATGTTCAGTTTGCACGCTAAATTTCCACAGTCCTCCCTTTTAACATATCTCGCCAGCTTGCCTGGCCGTCATTTATCTTCGTTAACCTTCAGCTATAATATCGTTAATGTCTTTCGTACATTTCTTAAAGATACAGAGTTTTTAGGGCATACAGGAGTAATCTGACACATTTGCTTATAGTTACTTACAGGTGATAAAGTAGGCGAGGAGGTAGTACATACAGAGTTACAGTATAGTCGTGTACATGGCTGGTGTTGTATGGATGTTACTATACAAAGTTACATTTTCTTAACTTCTCAGTGTACAGTCGGAAGTGATTGATGCAACATCATGAAAACTTGATAATGAAGATAGTTAGTATAAAAAGGTGGTTGGGAGAGGATTTTCGACTTTGACATGGGTTCTTCTTTCCAGTGTCCTTTTTATAAAGAGCTATCACTGGTAAGCTCTCATTGTTGTTCTTCTTTCGTTGGCACTGTTGAGCACCGGCGGTGGAGCTAAGGTCCAGCTCAAATCCAATTTCTCACGTTGCAGGGTGTGATCATTCATTGTTCTCCGATCACAGCCCTGTTCCTTAACACAGTTCACCATAGGTACTTTGAGACAGGGTACCTGCCTTTTGTTCTTCTGTGGGTAGGTCAGATTCATAATCCATATAAAAGATGGTGAGAGAGAGAAGGGTGTGACGTGCTTCGGGACGCCGAGGGAAGAGGGGGTGGAGTGGGATCAGATCAAAAATGTGGACCAAGGGGAGCAGAATCTTCCAGCACTGGGCCCATCAATCGGGCCCGACGGGTTGAGACTTCAGGCACGCTGGTCGGTGAGCAGGGGGCCTCGATGTAGCCCTTCGCGCTTATCATCCTGAAAATGGTGTCTCGTCCCACGCCCTTTTTGCTTCGTAGCCTCCCCCTTGGTCGATGTCATAGATGTTCCAAGGTCTGCAGCCAGGCTGTGCGTCACGTCCGACCCCTCCCTTCCGATGGCAGCACGTTATCTTTAAATGGGTACAAGAAACAAAAGTCTTAGAGAGTTGGCAGGGAAGACATTTACATACTTCATCCTCTCTCCCAACCACCGAGTAGTTGCGGACATGTTTTTATCGGTTGCTGCATGATTGGTGTCTTTTAACTCTGATGTTAGTGTGTGCGTTACTAATCTATTAATTATTGTTGTGGTGCAAGTTTCTGTGGGTGTCCCTGTCCATCGTCTGGCCCCCTAGGTGCCGATTCCTGTGCCCGATACTGGTTGCAGGAAGCCTGACATCTGTCAACCTTCTAGTCTATTAAAAATTCGAACCGGCTTCTCCGGCAGAGGCTCGTTCATCTCAACACAAGTTTTGTTATTACATATTTCCTTCCGAGGATTGCTAAGTTTATAAAAAGAAAGTGCGAGGTGCTACTGTCACGTGTTCATGAGTATCCATTTCGGGGAGGAACATAAGCCAAGCATTATTTTTGCGGGCGACAATAGATAACCCTTTATCAGTTTAGGCGATGCATTATTAGTGAATGAGGTCATCTGCTGTTTCGTTCGAAATACTCGGAGGCGGCTAGTATAGGGCTGGGGTTATCTTGGGAGAACGGGGTGTTTTAGACATTCTATTCCGGGGCAATTGGGCGGGGGTAATTCTGGGCGGTGGAGATGGTGTTGTTAAAGCTCTGAAAGACGGAAACCACTGACATATAGTCCCCGTGATGAGGGCCAAATTGGGAGACATCAGTCGTCTTACCTGTCCTTTCTTTTCTCAGCCAATTAAGCTCAATATTTGTAGCTAGGAGAGGTAGTAACGTGGCAAAGTACGGTCGTTTTGTTTCAGTCAGTTTGTTCGAACACCACCGTGCTCCAAGCCAATTATACACTTACCGAGGAGGTATGTGTCGTTAATTTATTCAAACAGAAAAGAGGGTAAGAAGGCTTTTTAGTGAGGGAGGGAGTGAGAGAGAGAGAGAGAGAGAGAGAGAGAGAGAGAGAGAGAGAGAGAGAGAGAGAGAGAGAGAGAGAGAGATAGGTGTGCATCAAGTAGGCTATTTGGCATACATATGAAGATAATAGGCTACTTGGTGCACACACAACATGGAGTAGTATGGGTCTGTTCCATGCAAGAAAACACAAGTGGGGAAAAGACATAAATTCGGTGATCACGTACACACAAATGCTAGATTGGGTGTGACAGTACATGCATCAAGCGCAGAAACTTAAGATGGAGACTCAGGGCTACGTTGAGCATCGGGACCTCTCCTTTCCTGTCCTCCTTTCCTATGCATGCTGCGTACTTTCAGTATTTTGTAGTTTGTCCTAGGGGGTGTCGGACCCTTTTATTCTCCTCCCTTTGATCGACGGGCGAGCACTTCAATCATACAGTGACGCCTTCTTCAAGTGACCTAAGCATGAGATGCACACATATTCATACCGTGTAATCATAGCACACACGCACAATCATGCCATACAGTTTCTTATGTTCTCAATGGTGGTCTGCCCTTCACGCACTATCTCACAACGTTTGTCTAAATTTTCTCTGATATTGAACTCGGTACGGTCCATGTCCGCTTCAATCTTCAGTCGGATCTTCGCCGTGACCTATAGAGGGGAAAAAGAGGGGAGGGGATGTGCAGCATTCAAAGTACCCCAGCGCGCGCAGACACGAAAAAGTTCTACTTACCACGTACCAGGCTAGTCGCAGGAATGGGTGATACCACAGACCTATTATTTTTTATTATATATTTTTTTTTTTGAGACAAAGATGCTCTAATTTATTTTCGTTTCCTAAATTCGCGTTCCCTTGTCATACATGCATTTCTCAATCGATCGTGTATTAAGGTGCAAGATACCATACCGTGCGTTCGGCATATACCCTGGGCTATGGTTGACCATTGTTTAACAACTCTTGGAAAAGTTAGATGTGGTGGGTACAAATTCCGTTAATCAAAAAGATTCAGGCAAGTGGGGACTGCATTATCTGTTTTCTATTGCTTGGGAGTAACAATCGTTTATTCAAATGAAGAAATCTTTATCAACCTATGTGATTAGTCATGGCACTGATTCCGTAATTTTTTTTTTTTCAAGACACCCTTTATTTAAAACAATGTCAGCATACAAGATACGGGCCTACAACCGTTCAGGCCGGCCACGTGGTGGGAGGCGTCGAGTGTCATGAGTAACGATACTATGGCATAAATTCGGTTCCCTTCCTGCCCCTCCCCGACCATCATGTGTGGAAGCATCGCATATATATATATATATCTTTTTAACACAAATGTTACGTGACTGGGACGCCACAAGGGTGTATAGGCCTCTCCTATATCGGCGCCATCTTGGGGCGAGGTCGGGCCAGAGTACAGTCTAAGTCTTTCCATGAATTAGCTGTTGGACCAGAATCCCTTTCAGTAGTTCGAGAACTTTCGTTAGGGTCAATTTTGCGTCAGCATGGCGTCACTGCGACCCCGTAGAAATGCCATGGTTCGTTCTTGGGGCGGGGCAGGAGGCGGGTTCTTCCGCCGACGCTTCGAACCAGTCTTTCTCACTGCACCAAGCGGAGGCAAGGTGGCTGCCGTCCGGGGCAAAGAGCAATGGCGGCGGTTTTGTCCTTACCGGAAGTCCGCGGGAGTCGAGTGTCAAATGACTCCAGCCGATTCTGCAAGGCTGAGGGGAGCATTTTGTCAAGGGTGGGGCCCACGCCCAAGCAGACAAGCTTTCGAGTCCAGAATTGTCTCACGGTGGGCTTTAGGCCTGGATCCGGAGGAGTCGACCGCCGGAGTTCAAGGGCAGCAGTAGCAGCAGCTCTTCGGTACAGTCACCGGAGAGGAGCCAGCAGCAGTAACAGCGGCAATTCGGATGGTACTGCCACCGGGGTGATTCCAGTAGCAGTGACGACAGCAGTTTGGATGGTATCACCACCGGGGTGGGTCCCCGATTACCTGGCTGCGGGGGCCCACTCCTCACGTCGGGTGCTAGCGGCAGTCCTGGTGAACCCGGTGCTTGGGTGGTTGCCTGGCGGCCGCGTGCAGGGGCGCCGGCTCAGCCGAACGGCGAATGAAGTGGCAGGGCGCAACTCAGCTGGCTGACGTGTGAAAGATGCGGTTGGGGTGCCCTCATCTGCTGGTGAGCCTCCACCTGGGGAGGCGGGGGAGGCCCGTCCGCGTCGCTTCCCCCCGCCAGGGCATCAGCCCTTATTGAAGAAAGAAGAGAGAAAGCGGGAAGATCCGCACAGCGTGCCAGGGTGAAATTCAGCAGGCCGATGAAAAAGATGGCTGGGGCGTCCTCATCTGCTGGTGAGCCTCCACCTGGGGAGGTGGGGGAGGCCCGTCTGCGTCGCCTCCCCCCCGCCAGGGTATCAGCCCTCATTAAAGAAAGAAGAAGGGAAAACGGAAAGGCCCGTACAGCGTGGCGGGCTCCACCTTGGGGTTGCCAGAACTTCGGCGCTTCGTATAGCCTCCGGTCTATTCGCACAGTCGTCCGCCACTGATGTCAATGGATTTTTGCATGGCTTTTATAGCCCAAAGCCGACTAAAAGAACCGTCCAAAACAGGCCAATGTTGCAATTTCGAGGAAGGAGAGGCGAGGACGGTGTCACGTGGACGTTAAGGCTTTGGGATGGAGGTTGCAGCAGACTGTCATGTAAATAGTTGTTTTAAAACGTGTTTTAACCTGGTTACCCTGTTGGTGTGTTCGTTATATCTTATAAGTTATTAAAATGTTATAACTATACTACTTCGTTGGAGTGTTTGTACCTATTTGCAATTTGATGACGAGCACAAGGAGGTTACTGTGCAATCGGAAAAATAACAGAGACCAATTGCGCGCGATTCTAGCCCTAGTTTGGTGACGTCGGTGGTGAGTGTCAGCAGGCTTCCGTTTGTGCGGGATCTTGTCATGCTTATTGGGCGGGGTGGGCAGTAGGGCAGACAGGTTTAGGTAGCGAGAGTAATGGAGTCGGGCTACCTCGTGGCCGTCTCGACCGTGAGCTTGACTCCTTCCCTTGGTTTCATATGTCCCACAAAGGGCTAACTCCTAGCGTTACTTTAGTTTTTGTAAGGTCAAAAAGGATCCTACCAGTGCCTTTACTATCTTGTCGATTCCTGTTTGTTCATCCTTCGCTAGCCGATTCATTCTGGTGGACTCTTTCTTTCTCATCTCTGGGTCGTCTAACGTTATAGCCGACGTTGTGTTCAGCACAGGAGGCTCGGCCGGCGCGGAGGCCGTGAGGACCGAGGCCCCTGTACTGCTTTCGCTCGTGTTCGGGGATTGTGGGTGTTGCACTACTGACTGGGAGGGTGCATATGGAGGGGGCATGTAAATGATCGGGGGACCTAACAGTAATTCATCATTCGTTCGCTGCTTGGAGGACAACTCAGGGTAGAGCAAAGAAGGGGTCCTAACAGCGTACTGGCCTGAGGTTTCGGGCTCCTGTCTTAGTTTAGTTTCCCTTCTCTCCTTTATGTCTTCTTCTAACCTTCTAGCGGCAAGGTGAGCTGCCTTTCGTAATTCCTTTTCTGCTTTTACTTCTTCCCTCTTTTTCCGTTGCGTTGCTTCTTTGCGCCACATGCCGATACTGTCAAGCATAGTAGGCGTCGTCTTATTGCTACGCAGAGCTACTTCTAGCGCTTCTATCTTATGGTCGTCGAAGGATCCCATCAGTGGCCACTGACTCTCGGGGTCCTTCTTTGTATATTTATGCCATAGCTTGGTATAAGCTACGGCGACTAGTCCATATTTAGTGAACATGTCCTTATTAGGGGTGCCCTCCAGTGGAGCCGGATGGTTCACCTCTAATAAGCGGTCCGGGCAGAACCAACTACCAATCAGTGGGGAGAAGATAGGCATGACGGGTTTCAACGGGGACAAAAGTCAGCACTACCTATCTTTTCACTGCTTGCAAAGACTAGACAGAATATCTCTATTCTTCGTTATTTGTAAGCAGAGAATACCTCCAAAGAACCAATATCGAACAACTAGTGTTCGGACAATCAATCAATCAATCAATCAATGGGAGATAAAGATAGGCATGACGGGTTTCAACGGGGACAAAAGTCAGCATTACCTACCCTTCACTATTTGCAAAGACTAGACAGAATATTCCTATTCTACGTTATTTGCAAACAGAGAATATCTCAAAAAGCACTATTCTCCAAAACAATCAATGTTCGGACAATCAATCAATGGGGAGATAAAGATAGGCACGACGGGTTTCAACGGGGACAAAAGTCTGCGTTACCTACCCTTCACTATCTGCAAAGGGAGAGAGAGAGAGATATTTCTACTCCTCCCCGTTTGTAGACAGCGAATATCTCAAAAAGAACAATCAATGAGCAATACTAGTATTTCCAAAGCTTTAAACAATCAATCAATTATTTCGCATTTTGTCGTGTATCACGACCTTACCCGGACCGCGTGGACAGTTTCTCGTCTTCCGCCTCCAGCGCCCGATCGTCCTCTACTCTCCGTATTTGCCGCGGCACTCCTGATGGTTCCCAGTCAGGACCGTAGATCACTCGAGAGAGGTCTGCTCGGAACCAGTGAAGTTCGGATGATCGGCTGCCAGACGAGGGTCTATTGGGCAGGAGCTCTCCCGATCGTTGCAGTCATTCACTCTGTCGTCGGGACCTCTCCCACTGGATCCACGTGTCGCTGATGGGCCCCACGTTTGGGACGCCAATTGTTAAATGGTAGCGGCAGTTTCAGTCGATAATCTTTCAAGTATTTGCCCGGCGGTAATCGCCTCTCATACCACTCGATAATTTACCAATGAAAGAGGCACGCGCCGGAGACTGGAAGGCAGGAAACAAAGTTTTATTCCGTCGGAGCAGAACACATCAGATCAGACAGCAAGGTATCGTCACGAGGTGCTCTAACCGCATCTCTGAGACCTGGTCTCTTATACACCGGTTTATTGCTTTATTACACATAGTACATTCTTGAGATTCTCTTGATGCATGAAAGAACATCCCCTGAAGCCCCGGCTCAGATCCGATCCCACACATAGTTACAGTAGAGGTTCCCACCCTACCCGCAGTGGGAGATGGCTATCGCGCAGCAGGGAATTCCGCTAATTCCCGGGGGTGTGTGCAACCGGCCGGGTCTCAGGGGGTAGGGGCTTTGATCTACTGTAATCCCTTTGATGCGGGGTGTTTCCCTTACAGTAGGGGCAATAAACTGCATCCGCAGGGCTAGGTGATGGCTTGGGACCAGTTCGGACAATGGGGCGCAGAGGAAGGGGGTTATCAAAGGAGAGGCATGACCATGTATGGGATGTCGGTCGGATGTGGTTCCGTAGCAGGGTCGCGCAGAAGGAGAGGGTTTATGGCCCGTGTATGAGAGAGCGGGGGTGGCCGGCGCACGGGGGGATGTTCGCAGCGCCAGGGGGAAGCGCTGGTGATCGAGAATGAGCGGGGAGAGAGTGGGGTGCCTAAAATGGCGGCCGTGCATTCGCTGTGCGTGGCGCTGGGGAGAGGCAAGATGGCGCAGATAATGTTCAGTTTGCACGCTAAATTTCCACACCCCCACCCTCCCATCTTGTAATGTGCCACACTTCCATTGTCCCTGCTGCTCTCTGATTGGCTGCTGAGTGTGGGAACCTCTCTCCAGCCCCAGACCCACACATTACCCTGCAGGCGGAGGGGGATAAATAGGGCAGGAGGGAGCGAGCTCTTCAGATACCGATCACTGAGGGTTCACTGCAGAGACTCCCGCTGCTCACCCAACACCGGGCAAGATGGCGCCTTTCAGCACCGAGAGGAAATATGAAGAGGAGCGCGAGGAGAGACACATTAGAAAGGTAAGTGTCTGGACATTAATATTTAAAAAGCATATTTAGGTTTTTCGAATATACAAAAAGTACACGTGTAAAATGAACTCCCAATATATTTTATCAACAGTGGCTGTATTTATTGATCTTTTAATATCACCCTAGTTCTAAATTAACATTATTTAATTGAGCTGTTTATCACACTGGAGTAACTAAAAGTTTTGCTATTACCTTTTATGGACTTTAGACACCTTTATACGTTTGTTTCAATACAATAACAAATCCATATTTTGTCTCTGCAGCTGAGGAAGCCAGCGGTGGAGAAGCTGAGGAGAGATCGCATCAACAGCAGCATCGAGCAGCTGAGGATGTTACTGCAGAGAGAGTTTGAGGAACATGAACTTCCGCCCAAAGCAGAGAAAGCGGATATCCTGGAAATGGCCGTGACGTACCTGGCCCGGCGCGTGCAGACACCGGCACCAGGTGAGAGGCAGTAAACTAAAGGGTTAAAACTTCAGTGGGTGTTCTCTGCAGTTTTGTGTTTGTCCGCGTGTGGGGGTGGCGGGGGTTAGATAGTGCAGAGACGTAACTGGTAATAATCGCATCGAGATGGTACTCGGGGCAAGCTTATTATGACTTAAATATGTCAATTTCCAGCGCCATTTAACTTAAACTCGTGTTTTAAGAGTATCAGAACTACCTGTAACTTAATTGTAGCAACCAGAGGAAAGCATTCTAGAGAGCTGTAACTGGATTTTTTTTATGTGTGTTTACTCCCTGGTGTGTAAATGTACAGATATTAACCCCTCGTCTCTCCCTGCAGCCGCGGCCTCCAGTGAAGGTTACTCCAGGTGCCTCCAGGACTCTCTGCACTTCTTCTCCCTCCACGGAGCCCCCACAGAGACCCGGATGAAGCTGCTGCGGGCCCTCCATAGACCTGCGGCTGCAGCAGAGGCGGTGTGTCCTTCTCGGCCTCCTGTCTGTCCCAGCAGCACTAAAGAGCCCGCCCAGGACAGCCCCAGAGCCCCGTGGAGACCCTGGTAATGCGGGGAGCGCGGCCTGGACTCTTCTTCGGACTTCTTTAGAGGCCTCGGTCCTCTCTGAGGGAGAATATTCATTCTCGTGCCTGGAGCGCGCCCTGCTGTGCAGGGGGAGTTTACTGCACTTCAAGGAGCGGAGTGAAGAGTGACTGTATATCCTCATAGGATGAACAGTATGTGAATATTATATCCTGCTGAGGAGGACAGTACGTGACTGTATATCCTCACATGATGGACAAAGTGAATATTATATGCTCACAGGATCGACAGTGAGTGAACATTCATCCCCATAGAAGGGACAGTGTGAATATTACATCCTCATAGGATAGACAGTCTGTATATTATACCCTTGCAGGAGGGACAGTGTGTGAATGTGATATCTTCATGTTATGGCCAATGTGTGACTATTGTATCCTCATAGGATGAAGAGTGTGAGAATGCTATTTCCTCATAAAACAGTGTGCGAGTATTATATCCACACAGCAGGGTGGGCAGTGGATCGATGACATCCTTACAGGATGGACAATGAGTAAAATTATATCCATTTAGGATGGACAGTGTATGAATGTTTAATCCACACACACGATGGACAGTGTGAATATTATATCCCTGTAGGATGGGAAGTGTATGAGTTTTATATCCCCGCAGGATGGGCAGTGCAGCTGTTACATCCTTAGAGGATGGACAGTGTGAATTTTATATCCGTTTAGGGTAAACGCTGGATGAATACTGTGATTTCACAGTATATATTGTATGAATATAGATTTGTTGAGCACTGGATCTAGGTGTAAGCATCTATAATATAATACATTAATGAAGAGAATGAACTAAAGCAATTAATAGGATGTGCCTTCAGTTTCAGAATGTTTTAAACTGTTTCTTTACAAGAAATTCATATGTCATGTAGAGTTCTTGCCTCCAATAGGACCTACTTTTGTGAATTTTGATGCATATTTTGGAATACGTTATTTTCATTCCTGAGTTCTAGCGGCGCTCTGGAATTTTCCAATTTTACTTCATTTTAAGAAGTTGATTGACGTACAAATATGTTAATATCCTGAAAGGATGGATATAGTGCACCGTGTGATTCTGCAGATGAATGTGTCTGTGAGAATAATAGATGTGTCCCTTAACCAACCCTCAACAGACTCTGGCGAGATCTGCTTATCCTCCTCATAGATTACTTGAAAGTAATCTCTGAAGGCTGCCCCGATGTCCTCATCTGAAGAAAAGATGATGTTATCTACCATTATTGCAGCGATGTTATTCCGCACCAGATCAGTTTTGGTTTTCCAGGCCAGTAATTTCCCGGCACCTTCAGTGTATTCAAAATGGGCCAACTTACTGACTTCCCATCTTTGTTGAAGTCGAAGATTTAATAAAGAACTCAGACTACCCTTCAAAGTCACTAATTGATTATGGAGATTGGGCAGATCTAAACCGGAATCCATACAGTTGGAATCTATTTCTTGTTGTATTTGAGATATCTGATCTTCAATAGAAGTGACTTCCTCTCTATGCAACTTCCTACGGTATGAAACTTTCCCAATGATAACCCCTCTCAAGAAGGCTTTAAACGAGTCCCAGATTATCCTAGACGTAGCTGAGCCACTGTTGGAGATCAAAAAATTATGGGTTTCTGATTTAAGAAAAGTAATATCCTCTACTGATGAGAGAAGAGACCGGTCAAAAGACCATGAGGTGGAACTCTTTTTAATCAAACTGGCAATCTCCATTACTACCGCTGCATGGTCCGACAGATGTGATGGGAGGTAGCTAATACTCTTAACGGAATCCACCAGCCTCAGACTTATTAAGATGAAATCTATTCTGGACTGGTGGTGATATTTATAGTTCCTAAAAGAGACCCCTTGTTGTTGCCCCGACCTCGCTCTCCAGATATCAACATACCCATATTGCTTCATGGCGCTTTGGAGCAGGGCCCTCGTTTTAGAAAAAACAGAGGATCGAGTATTGGGTGATTTGTCCAACAGAGGATCCAGTACGATATTAAAATCGCCTGCCAAGATAATGGGTTCAGGGAAGGTAATCAAATGTGAGAATATAGATTCCAAAATGGAGGGATCGTCCTGATTCGGACCATAATATCCTAAGATTGTACTTTGTTTACCAGATATAACAACTGACACTATGGCCCATCTGCCACCTGGGTCAACTGCCTGTGATATCAGCCTAGCTTTAACTCCTTTTTTAAATACAATTGAGACCCCTCTTGTATTAGATGTTTGGGTAGTCGAAACTGCAAAGTCTATCCAGTTGTTTTTCTTAATAAGGGTAAGCATTTCCGTGTGAGTTAGGTGTGTCTCCTGGAGCACCAAGACCTGCGCATCCAAATCCCGCAAATATTGCATGATTCTATTAGCTCTGGGCTTGGTGCGGAGGCCATTAACATTCCAGGAGATATATTTTACACTACCCATACTTAAAGGGAAAAAACTGTAAAAACAAAGCCAAGATTACCGTTTGTTGCATTGGTTCCTGAATCAATATATGCCTACTTCCATCTTTAATAGAACTGCTTCGAGCTATGAGGACCATTTTATATTTTTGCCACCCCCAACCCCCCTCCTACCCCCGTGAAACATCTCCCAGCTACCCCACCCCCCTTGGAAAACCCTTGTGTTATCTAGCCGGAAAATGATCCGGTAGAAGCACCCCTTGACAAGGCTCCCGTCAAAGAGAATCCCCTCCCTTCCAGCGATGGAAAATAAGATATGAAAAATATACGTCGATGATGTAAGCCCCCACCCATGAGGCAGTAGAAAAAAAAAAAGTAACCAAAACATAACTTTGGCCAATTTAGCTACATGGAGATCGGAAGAGAAAAAGACATTTTTTGTGTTATAAAAAAAAAAAAATATGGCATAAAGTAAGGAGGCTAGACCTATACAGACCTATATGTTAAAGATGAACGCGGTCCATAAGGCTTATCAGGAGAGAGACACCAAGGTTATAACGATGCATATTTAGACTATTTATGCTCCTTGCCTAGAATCAACAAAAGCTCATCGGCTTCCTGAACTGACCTGATGTTATACATCCGATTATTATGCATAACTTTGATGGCTGCCGGAAACATAAGCTGAGCTGTTGCTCCTACTTTCCTAAAAGCGTCCAGTCTCCTCCCAAACTCCCATTGCTTCTCCAATGTAATTCTAGAGAGGTCAGACCTAACTAAGAAAGTAAACCCACTCCCCACAAGAGATTTTTGCTTTAATGCCAAATTTAGGATCTGCTCCTTCAGCACATACGTATGGAAGTTGACCAGAATCTTACGGGGCTTCGATCTCTGGGGATTCCGCCGAAAGGGATCTCTGTGGACTCGTTGTATGTCCATGGCTAACTCCTCTACTGAGTGCTCTAAGCCCAGGGACTCCTTTAACAAAACAGAAATAAAATGCTTTATATCAGAGCCCTCAGAACCTTCCGGAATATTGAGAATCCGTATATTCCCCCGCCTGGCATTATTTTCTAATGACTCCAATCTCTCGTTTAGACTTTGCTCCTCTCTAGTAAGCTTTTTTATATCATCCTTATGACTTGCTTCATATTAGTAGAGAGTGCTGCAGAGGTCTCTTCCAAAGCTCCTGTTCTGACATTCAACCCCACAATCTTATTGTCCAGAGCTTCACAGTGTTTCCTTATCTCTAACTGATTTGCAGAAGACTCAGAAAACCCCTTCCTAATCTCCATCGGGAGGGTTGGTTAAGGCACATCAATTTACCTTCACTATCTGCCGAGCAATCTCAATCTTTAGATAAAGCTATCACTGAGGATGAGGTAAGATCTGCCATTAAAAGAAGTAAGAAGGGGAAAGCGGCTGGACCTGACGGTCTGCCGGCAGAAATCTATAGAGCCCTTGAAATAGAATTAGTTCCATTCCTCACCGTTCTTTTTAACCAAATCCTACTGGAAGGTCAGCTCCCGCCAGATTCCTGGGATAATGCCTCAATCACCCTTATTCTGAAGCCAGGGAAACCAAAGACGGCTTGTGGTTCTTATAGGCCAATTTCAATCCTGAATGTGGATTACAAGATCTTTACCACAATCTTGGCATCTAGGTTGGCTGTGATTGCGCCTCTGGTTCTCCATCCGGACCAAAAGGGTTTCGTTAAGGGGCGACAATTATTCGAGCTAACCTATGATTTAATAGGTGCCATAGATATAGCATCGGCTCGGACCCTTCCTTTGGCCGCCCTCACGTTGGATGCGACCAAGGCCTTCGATAGAGTTAATTGGGTGTACCTGTCGGGGGCCTTGGCTAAGTTTGGCGTGGGGGATGGGATACGTAGGGCAATTGGCTTGTTATATCATAATCCTGTAGCACGCCTCTTGGTCAATGGAGATCTGTCTGACCCTGTTACCATCACTAGGGGGACACGGCAGGGCTGCCCACTTTCCCCCCTCTTGTTTGATTTTTATATCGAACCCTTTGCGCAACAACTGAGGGAGGAGACTTCTATTAAGCCATTCTCGTATAAAGGGTGGGTGAGGAAAGTAGCCCTATATGCTGACGACGTGCTTATTCTTACCTCAGATGTTGGCTCTGCACTCCCTATAATTTTAAGGATTGCTCGTTCATTTGGTCAAGTCTCCGGTTACGAAATTAATGATACTAAAACCGAGATGCTTGTTTGGAATCATGAAGGGCAAGCTATAGACTTACAAACGGGCTCCTCGATGAGATATTTGGGTCTACAGATAGGGAAGGACATAGAAAAAATAGCTCAAGTTAATTTAACATCGGTAGCTAAAGAATGCCGTAGGTTACTACACTCATGGTCTCATATCCCACTATCTTTAATTGGGAGGGTCAACTTAATCAAGATGTCGATCCTTCCTAAAATTTCGTTTTTGTTTTGTACCATTCCCTTGCACTTTGATTATTCTTGTTTAGTTAAATTGCAGTCAGACATAACATCTTTTATCTGGAACAACAAACAGGCAAGGATTTCATGGAAAAAGCTTAGAAGGCGAAGGGACAAAGGGGGCTTGGCAGCCCCGGACTTGAAATTATATGCTTGGGCCTTCCAGTTAACTCATTCCCGCATGTTGTTAAAAATACCTACAGACTACGGGGTGGGTCTAATGTTTTCAGCCATGTTAGAAGGGGAAGAAGCTAGTCAATCAGCCTTTCTATTTAAATTCGGCAACCCCAAGTACTTTAAAAAGATCAAACTGAAGGTACTACAAGGCTTGGCAAAATTATGGGCCGAAGTCACAAGATCGATAAAAGTAAGCTACTTTTGTGAAAGGACGCCGCTATGGGGTCTCCCTGAAAACCCTGTTTGGCTTGAAGACATTCTAGCGGCTCCAATAAGAGACGCAGGCTTAGAGGTCTGGGGAGACCTTTTTTTTGACGGGGAGCTGCTTCCATGGGAACATCTTCTGGCTAAGATCGGCCCTAATCTGTCAAGACTTAAATACCTTCAAATACATAGTTGGACTCAGGCCTACAAATCTCAAGCCTTAGAAAGAAATAAGTTTCCACTTGGAGGATATAGCCTGCTCATAAACAACTTGATGAACAACCCCGTGGGAAAAAAGGAGACCTCACAATGGTATAATCTTTTGTTGGAGGAAACGGATGGAGTCTTTGATCTGCCTGATTCACTTTGGAGCCCTTCAATCTCTGGCCCAAACTTACAAAATCTTTGGACAGACTCATTCGGCCTTTTGTGCAGCATAGTTAAGCCTTCTTGGTTACGGAGGAACCACTTGCTAACACTGCATAGGGCATATTATTCTCCTCTTAGACTATCTAAATTTTCCGAGGGTAACTCAATTGCTTGTTCCAGATGTGGTTTTCTGGCGGCTCCAGACACCCATATGTTTTTTGACTGCCCCAGTTTAGTGTCATACTGGGCAGCTATCAGTAACTTGCTAACTACCTCATTGGGTGTTAAAGTAAACATTGACTTACCTCTTGTGATCTTCGGGATTTTGGAAGGAGCTCAAGGTGCAGCCAAAAATTTAGTGTTCTATACGATTTTGTTGGCAAGAAGGGAGATCTGCAAGAAATGGAAGGACGTGTCCCCTCCTTCCTTCGGCAAATGGCAGGCCTCCGTCATATATACATCACGTATGGACCTGGCTAGGGCTGGTAATCAGAGCAAAAGAGCCTTTTGGTATTTGTTGCCATGGGTACACTGAATTACCCGGGGTTTTTTTTTTTTTTTTCCCCGGGTCCGATGATTACCCTATTATGGTGTTCTAGCCATTTGTACCATACCTGGTCCTAGCCCGGGCTGACTTGGTTGCCACTTACACCAAGGTGGTTTACAAGAAGGGAAATGCCTGGTTCTTCGCCTTCCAAGATTGAAACTGCAATTGCTGAGGGATATCTTCTACTCACTTCCTTGGTCATATATCCCTGCCAGTTCTTTTGAACTGAGACAGCTGACTGTAGGGTAATCTGGTATGGCACTGAAACCATGGTAGCAATGAGGACAAAAAAAAAAAAAAAAGAGAATAATAGATGTGCTTGTAATCTGAGGGATTCGGATTAGAGCCTTGTGCACGTGCAGTGTGTGTTTACCTTCTGTGTTTCTATGAAGTTACAAATTACGTAATTATCACTCATTGGCTGAAGTGAGTGATGAGGGGCTCCGGGCCTCCCTTGTATCAATTTTGATATTTAGTATTTTCTATTGAAAATGAATCGAAAAGGGCTGTGTAGACAAAGTGTTTCTGTACTTTCAGAAATTCCAAATTGTCTCTGAAAATTGAATGTGATGTATTTTATACATTCCCCAAGAGGCACATTAAATGCCTTTTAACTATTAGTGAGGATATATCTGTATTTTCAAATGGAAATTCATGATTTAAAAGCCCTACCTTCTGTGAAGGTAAAGTGTGTTTCTCTTCTTTGAGAGGTTTGTGTATTATCCCTGCAAAGTGAATGTGATGATGTGCACACATATTGTGTATTCTCCAAAGTGTAACATTCATTGTTGTTGATTGGAAGGAAGTAACAGTTTTCACTAGTGCCAAGTCTTCATTTTAGAAGCAGTCTTGGCGCTATTTGTGTGAGTTACACAATGCAGTGTTTCTCTTTTATAAAGAGAGTCTATGTAGTGAACTCCCTGCCATGGATTTGTATCTCAGTGACTGAGTATGTACTCCTTCCGGGTCTTCTACAATATTTGTAGGGCTGTGATTATCAGTGGGAACTCATTCAGCTACAGAATGAAACCCAGGATTTAGGTCCTGTGATGAAGACATTCACTTTGGTGGATGCAAGACTGTCTTGTGTTATCCTCTAGTCTCAGCTGTGACATTTCGGTGACATTGTGTATCTGTCGCGTGATTCTTCACTGTTGCAACCTATTGACCTGTGAACATGATTAAATAAAGATGCAGATCTGAATAAAATGAAACGTTCTCTGTTTTCCTTTCGATGGCTGAATTTTGCACTGAATAAATATGTTTGGGGCGGGGATACTGTCAGCCATTTCTCTTAACCACAATTCGAACTGAAACAGTGACTTTGCAGCTGGCACAGGAACTGTCGAAAGATGTGCCAATTGTGTTATTTCTGTCGGAATTATAAACAAGAATAATAAACTAAAGTTTTAGAAAGTAATCACTGGCGTCCAGATTACCATGGGGTCTAAACAGAGCACTCTGTAGTCAATATTTAAAATCTGTCCTTCTGTGAGGGGCAGAGCTGCCCGGGACATTACACCTGACGGCATGTGCAGGCGTGCTTCTAGGCACTAGAATGAAAGAGGGAGCCGTGTCACGTAAATAGATCTCTATGACAAAATGTGAAATATGGCTTCACTCACTCTGTAGAGAGGGCGGGCTTAGACTTGTAGGTGTATAATGTGATAGAGAGAAAGTGTGTTTCACACATTCTGGGAGGTCTCACACATACCTGCTCCTTTCCGTGCTACTCTGAACCCAGCTTTAAACACCATTACATTCTGGCACCAGAGGAGGAGGGGCAGTGCGGATGATCACAGATGCCAGAAGAGTGAGAGGCACAAGACATACAGAGGAGTTTGTCATAGGCAGTGGGCCCAGCGATATAGTGACCCAGCCATATAGGAATAGGGACACAAAAACAACATTTTACAACAACAAATTCAGAGGAGTTTCTTGCAGGGAATACTCACGTTAAAATAGAAAGCAGAACCACCATCAATGAAAACATTATTAGGATCAGTTAACAAAAGTATTTATTACATAGTACAATCGAAAATGTAATCATTTCCCCAATACGGTGTCCCATTGTCATGTGTCATTAACTAACCGCTCAACCCACATGCGTTCAAATAAAAAATGAGTTTATTTCTGTGACAATTGATCACACTGCCCTTAAGTATCAATTCCCTTGGGAGATGGTCGCCTTGGCTTACGCCTGCCCATCACTCATTTTCATCACCAGAACTGCGTGAACAGAAACTGCCGGCAGTTTCATTACCAGAGCTGTGTGAGTACAAAGTGCGGGCAGCCCCGGGGGTGAGGTGCATCATCAAAGCTGTGTGAATACAAAGTGCCGGCAACCCATGGGTGATGTGCATCATCAGAGCTGAGTGAAAGGAAACTGCCGACAGCCACATGGGGGAGGAGCATCGTCAGAGCTGCGTGAATAGAAAGAGCCGGCAGCCCTGTGCCTGAGGTGCATCGTCAGAGCTGTGTGAATACAAAGTGCTGGCAGCCCTGTGCCCTAGGTGCATCATCAGAGATGTGTAAATACAAAGTGCCGGTAGCCCCGTGGGTGAGGTGCATCGTCAGAGCAGTGTGAACACTTAGTGCCTGCAGCCCCGTGGGTGAGGTGCATCATCAGAGCTATGTGAATACAAAGTGCCAGCAGCCCAGAGGGTGAGGTGCATCGTCAGAGCTGTGTGAATACAAAGTGTCAGCAGACCAGTGGCTGAGGTGCATCACCAGCGCTGTGTGAATAAAAAGTGCCGGCAGCCCCGTGCCTGAGGTGCATCATCAGAGCTGTGTGAATACAAAGTGCCGGCAACCCCGTGGGTGAGGTGCATCATCAGAGCTGTGTGAATACAAAGTGCCGGCAGCCCCATGGGTGAGATGCCTCACCAGAGCTGTGTGAATACAAAGTGCTGGTAGCCCCGTGTCTGAGGTGCATCGTCAGAGCTGTGTGAATACAAAGTGCCGACAGCCCCATGCCTGAGCTGCATCACCGGCGCTGTGTGAATACAAAGTGCTGGCAGCCCTGTGCCCTAGGTGCATCATCAGAGATGTGTAAATACAAAGTGCCGGTAGCCCCGTGGGTGAGGTGCATCGTCAGAGCAGTGTGAACACTTAGTGCCTGCAGCCCCGTGGGTGAGGTGCATCATCAGAGCTATGTGAATACAAAGTGCCAGCAGCCCAGAGGGTGAGGTGCATCGTCAGAGCTGTGTGAATACAAAGTGTCAGCAGACCAGTGGCTGAGGTGCATCACCAGCGCTGTGTGAATAAAAAGTGCCGGCAGCCCCGTGCCTGAGGTGCATCATCAGAGCTGTGTGAATACAAAGTGCCGGCAACCCCGTGGGTGAGGTGCATCATCAGAGCTGTGTGAATACAAAGTGCCGGCAGCCCCATGGGTGAGATGCCTCACCAGAGCTGTGTGAATACAAAGTGCTGGTAGCCCCGTGTCTGAGGTGCATCGTCAGAGCTGTGTGAATACAAAGTGCCGACAGCCCCATGCCTGAGGTGCATCACCGGCGCTGTGTGAATACAAAGTGCTGGCAGCCCTGTGCCCTAGGTGCATCATCAGAGATGTGTAAATACAAAGTGCCGGTAGCCCCGTGGGTGAGGTGCATCGTCAGAGCAGTGTGAACACTTAGTGCCTGCAGCCCCGTGGGTGAGGTGCATCATCAGAGCTGTGTGAATACAAAGTGCCAGCAGCCCAGAGGGTGAGGTGCATCGTCAGAGCTGTGTGAATACAAAGTGTCAGCAGACCAGTGGCTGAGGTGCATCACCAGCGCTGTGTGAATAAAAAGTGCCGGCAGCCCCGTGCTTGAGGTGCATCATCAGAGCTGTGTGAATACAAAGTGCCGGCAACCCCGTGGGTGAGGTGCATCATCAGAGCTGTGTGAATACAAAGTGCCGGCAGCCCCATGGGTGAGATGCCTCACCAGAGCTGTGTGAATACAAAGTGCTGGTAGCCCCGTGTCCGAGGTGCATCGTCAGAGCTGTGTGAATACAAAGTGCCGACAGCCCCATGCCTGAGGTGCATCACCGGCGCTGTGTGAATACAAAGTGCTGGCAGCCCTGTGCCCTAGGTGCATCATCAGAGATGTGTAAATACAAAGTGCCGGTAGCCCCGTGGGTGAGGTGCATCGTCAGAGCAGTGTGAACACTTAGTGCCTGCAGCCCCGTGGGTGAGGTGCATCATCAGAGCTGTGTGAATACAAAGTGCCAGCAGCCCAGAGGGTGAGGTGCATCGTCAGAGCTGTGTGAATACAAAGTGTCAGCAGACCAGTGGCTGAGGTGCATCACCAGCGCTGTGTGAATAAAAAGTGCCGGCAGCCCCGTGCCTGAGGTGCATCATCAGAGCTGTGTGAATAAAAAGTGCCGGCAGCCCTGTGCCTGAGGTGCATCATCAGAGCTGTGTGAATACAAAGTGCCGGCAACCCCGTGGGTGAGGTGCATCATCAGAGCTGTGTGAATACAAAGTGCCGGCAGCCCCATGGGTGAGATGCCTCACCAGAGCTGTGTGAATACAAAGTGCTGGTAGCCCAGTGTCCGAGGTGCATCATCAGAGCTGTGTGAATACAAAGTACCGGCAGCCCCGTGCCTGAGGTGCATCACCAGCGCTGTGTGAATACAAAGTGCAGGCAGCCCTGTGCCCAAGGTGCATCATCAGAGCTGTGTGAATACAAAGTGCCAGCAGCCCCATGCCCGAGGTGCATCATCAGAGCTGTGTGAATACGACGTGCCGGCAGCCTGGGCCTGAGGTGCATCATCAGACCTGTGAGAATACAAAGCTCTGGCAGCCCCATGCCTGAGGTGCATCATCAGAGCTATGTGAATACAAAGTGCTGGCAGACCCATGCCCGAGGTGCATTATCACAACTGTGTGAATACAAAGTGCCGGCATCCCGGGCCTGAGGTGCATCATCAGAGCTGAGTGAATACAAAGTGCCGGCAGCCCCATGCCTGAGGTGCATCACCAGTGCTGTGTGAATACACAGTGCCGGCAGCCCCGTGCCCGAGCTGCATCATCAAAGCTGTGTGAATACAAAGTGCTGGCAGCCCCGTGGGTGAGGTGCATCATCAGAGGTGTGTGAATACAAAGTGCTGGCAGCCCCGTGGGTGAGGTGCATCATCAGAGCTGTGTGAATACAAAGTGCTGGCACCCCCATTGGTGAGGTGCTGTAGGAAGGTGGAATCTGACTAATGGTTGCCCCCAACTTTTTGCCTGGTATTTGAGTGGTTTTTGACTAGTCTGGCTGGGATCCTGCTATCCAGGACCCCAGCCTATCTGCTTTCTCCCTAAAACTAATGTGAAGTACCCTAGGTACAAACTAATTGGATGCTGAGGATGCCCTGACAGTCCCTTGTAGATGGTACCCTAGGTACCCAGGGCATGGGTCCCTCAGTAGGCCTACCAGGGCTGCAGCACTTATTGTGCCACCCTGGGACAGCCATACAAACTGACACCACCAGACCACTACTGTAGTCTGGGTAAGGTGGTGCTAGCACCCCTTACAGGAATATAGGTACCCTATATCCCACCCCATTACAACACAGATACTCTCATAGGTCACCCCTAGAGCAGGCCTTGGTAATCCTACAAGGCAGGGTGCTGAGGTATTTGTGAGGGGGGACCCCTACATGAGTAGGGCCTCTCTGCAACCTTCGTAAAATCATTGCTGGGTTGTTTGTAGTGTAGCCATACCATATACTCTTAGCCGCATTATAAGTCTATCGCGATAGCGTGATAACTTGAGAATGGCTACACAGAACCATATCGTGTTTGGTGTTTTTTTTACTCATCCGCTGTCCTGTGCCAGACCTGATACTACTTTTGATGGGTGTGCCAATATGCCAACTTTTTAAAGCTTTAATGTTCTATTTAAAATACAGCCGTATTGTTTTTTGTGTGCAACATTATACATAATTGCCATTTTATAGGGTCACAAGGAAAAGGTTAACATTTTATGAAAATAAATAGGAAAACAAGACCAAAATGAAGATTGAGCACCTAATATTTCAGTTTTAGCTCCTTTGGGAGATGCCAATGGGATGACTGTGGTAGAGCTGCTCTCTATGCCATCTGTGGACTTTACTGGATTGATGATGGCATCAGTTGTGGACCCAGTTGTCGATGCACGAGCACCACAAGCCGTTTATTTATTTTTTACAAGCATCTCACTACTCAGGGCCCACCATGCACAAACTAAAATGTGGGCTACAGCTGAGAAGGAGTTGGGATGCTATGGCTCTGAGAACCTACACCCGCAAGTTCACGCAGCACGAGCACGACAGCTCCCATTCTGAATGTGCAAAGAGATTCCCAAACTAAGTTGTGAATAAGTAAGACACAGGGAGAAGAAGATGGAGTTCAACAAGTCCATTTCACACACCTCATAAAACCGGGTTCAAGCAGTTGTCCGGGCTATTATCTTTTTGAAATCCTGCTCCATGGTTCCCGGAGGCTGTGGGCCGGTGTAGGAGGAGACAGAGGGCTTTCAGAGTGTTTTTCATGCTTAGATAGCCAATCAGATCATTCCCGGAGGTGAGCTGAAGGGCCGAGTGCAATCAGCCTTGCACTACTGCTTCTGTCACAAGTAAAGCGTGCAGCCTGCAACAATGTGCGGGCGTGGCCGGGAGGGAGAGGCTGGTACCATTGGCTTAGTGCAGACTGTCACCGTGGCCTTCTGATTTTGATACTTGGGGCCGGTTTTGCTCCAAAAAATTGCTCCCAAGCAACAAAACCAGCCTCCTGTGGAAGAAAAGGTCCCTAACCTTCCAGCTTCCTGCGGAATCACCCGGTATCACCAGTCTGGCCCTTGCTAAAACCCTGGGTGCTGGTGACAAGCAGGCAGGCTTAACTTAGGAGACAGTTGTGTAAAGCATTTAAAAACATCATTACATTCGTAAGTATGACACAACACAAAATAAAAATCCAACACTAATTTATAAACATAGGAAATATTTGTATATTTAAAATGACACCAAACCGACAAAAAGCCAATGCAGGGAACCAGAGATATGAGTTTTTTAAAGAATAAACACTTTACAGTACTTAAGAACCAATATCCCCAAATTGGGACATCTGGTCGCGCTTGATCGGGACAAAGTCCTAGTTTGAGGCTGACTGTGATGGAGCATTGGCTGGATAAACTAAGTAGGAGGACTCTGTTAAAAGGTTACTTTCGCACTTAGAAACTTTTCTGGAGGATTTTCTCTCGACGTTGATCGAGTCTCTCTTGGCTGGATTCGCAGCATCTTTGCCGGCTTAATTCTACGGGAGCCCCCAGTCAACTCATTGACGTTTTGAGCTATGGAGCTTTCAGCAGGATGAACCATAAATTCAAGCCAAGTCGCGGTGCGAGGTAGTCGGCTAACTCTCGCCATAGGGTCGGTCACTTATGGAGCTTTTTCCAAAAGTTGCTCCAAAATTTCAGGAACTTCATCCTGAAATTCCTCTTGTGGCTTCAACGTGTCAAAAACACTAATCCAAGGTTCCAGACTCTCTGGGTGGCTCCTTGGAAGTTGAAACTACAGTTTCCAACATGCACCTGGCCAAATCCTTTAAATCCAGCTGAAGTTGCTCAGTTGGCTTCCTCTTGCCTTGCTAAAGATGATGCAGGTGAAGCTCTTTTAACCTGCTGCTTACAGTGAGTCCACTCCTTCTCTTTTTGAAGCAAGGCAAAGTCCTTAGAACTGTAGTTCCTTGGAGTGCAGCAGGTATAGTCATTTGGAGTGCAGTCCTCTTAGTGCAGGCCAGGGTTCCAACAGGGCAGTCCTTCTTCTTCTTGTAGTTTCAGACAGTAGCTCTGAGTTACTAGGCAGCTTTCACATATTTATCCAGTGTTTTTGGGGCAACAAGTAGGGGGTACCCCTGTCAAATGGGGTGCAGGGCACCACCCAAAAGCATGACCTCTTCCTCTAAAGTGTGGTATACTGTTGTCCCACTAAGCACTGCACTTTCAAATTCAAAATGGAGTGTTTTTCACCATGGACCTTCTGACAATTCTATTCCTGATGGCCCCATCATGCTGGGGGTACAGGACGAGGGGCTAGGCCTGGCTTGCATTCTTAATGCCCTACTCTCTTTCAAGATCAGTTTGACTAGCCAGCCCACTTCCTGGCATTTTCTCTGCACCTGCAGATCTCCCCCACCAGATAACCTATGTCTCTATGCAGGTCGCTTATGACCTCATCAAAGCAGTTTGGCTAAGCCTGTTATGGGTTGGCCAATCAGGAGAGGCTACTATAAAGCTGGATTTTGTCTTAGAGAAAATAAAGTTTCATAACCTCTTTTCTGTACTAGTTATGATAAATTAAATCATGGTAAGTTGTTGGATTTATCATTACTAAAAATGTATGTCCTTGAAATATGGCTTTACCTCCCTTCTATCAGTTACACTTTATTAAAGTATTCCCATGTTAGCCTACGGAGCTAAAAGGCTACATTGGGAAAAATGAAATTGGTTGTTTATTTCTTCACCAGGGCATATAAAACATCTTTTAAAATGTCCCTGATTGTTTTTACAAGGCACACTACCCTGGGGACACCTGGGGTAGACATCAGGGGTGACTTACATGTCAAAATGATGTTGTTTTATACTTTGGTAGTACCTTTAAATCCAAAGTTGAATTTTCATATAATTTCAGCTTAAAGCAGCTTGCAAAGAAGGGCTGACTTTTAAAAATAAAAAGCAAAAACAACAGATGATGGACAGAATGCTGAACAATGCAAACATTCACTCTCAGTCAACAGATCTTGGCTCAATCCATCATTGTTTTGCCCCAGTTTGGACCCAGCCTTATGCAAATCAGTCTTGAACCTGCTCCTCATGGGAACAGTCCAGCCCGAACTGCCAAGCCAGGTCCTCTCTGGAGCAGAAACAAGCATCCTGACACCGGTTTCAGGGTATCACCAATCATCAGCTAGGCTAGCTTGAATCAAGTGGAGAAGTTAGCACTGGACCCATGTCTGGGCATACCCTTACCACTTAGGTCGAAAAAAGCAAAAAGAACAGATAATGGATGGAATTCTGAACAATGCAAACATTCACCCCCAGTCAAATGGTCTGGGTTTAATCCAGCGTGACTTTTAAAAATGACAGCAGGCTACATAGCAGTGCACACTTGAGTGCTGGAGATCTGCTGGGTCTCTAAATATACATGCCCTATCATACACTAGAGACTCACAGGTAGGTAGTAAGGATCAATTGCAATTATACCTAATTACCATATACCTTTTTAATCCGAGCACTGTGCCAGGTTAGCAGAGCCCGAGGCGCAGTCAGAGTCAGTTACCACCAGTAGAAGTCAGGTTCAGGTTTTAAGGTCTATAAAATCATAAAAGACAGCAAAATCTGCGCATACAGTTTGGACCATGCTTTACCACCATATACTGTCCAGTTTACAAGTATTTATTTACACACAATAAAAACAATACATTAAAAAACCCTTGTTAAACATCCCATTTATATTTAGACAACCCGTCTATGTATTTTTTTAAAAGTATAAAAACAGTAGATAAAACCGTCTTAAAAATTATACAATATCCATCATTAGATAAAATATTTTAAATACAATTCAGATGAGCAATCCTTTCTACCTGTTTTTTAGCTCTGATAATCCAAACCCAGCCAAGAAATTTCGCAGTGTTCACCACAAACAACAACACCAGTAGCGGTCAAATATGGGGGTAATCATGGCAAAAAGGGTGACTTTCTCACATTTCCTTAGGTGCCTGCTGAGATGGGGATGAAAAGACAATAGCTAGCCACCTTATAAAAAAAACATGCATTCTGCTGTATGAAACAGGACGTCGCCTAGATCACATTTTGAGGTGTTTAGTGTTGCAGGCGCAAGGCCCAGTCACACAAGTGTGCTACCATTTTTATGAGGAGACATGTGGGAATACTGCATAGTAGAACATTTTCTATTACCAATTGAATGTCTCTATGGGGGCCTGAAACTGCACTCACCTGACGCCGCCGACACCCTGTCACTTCTTGCTGCACCTCGCCTGGGCTGCTCTCGCTGCTGGTCTCTCCCGCCGCCATCGTTACTGCTGGCCGCTGTGGGGGGAGACTACAGCTCCCAGAGTTCCCGGTACCACTTCCGGGTGGAAACGAGCTGCGCGCCCGGAGGCGCATAAATTGCTGAGGCTCCCTCGGTGGAGTGGGGGCCTGAAACTGCACTCACCTGACGCCGCCGACACCCTGTCACTTCTTGCTGCACCTCGCCTGGGCTGCTCTCGCTGCTGGTCTCTCCCGCCGCCATCGTTACTGCTGGCCGCTGTGGGGGGAGACTACAGCTCCCAGAGTTCCCGGTACCACTTCCGGGTGGAAACGAGCAGCGCGCCCGGAGGCGCATAAATTGCTGAGGCTCCCTCCGCGTCGCGGGACGCGCGCGGGCGACGCCGGGAGAAGCCCGGGACAAGGGCGGGACCGTCTGTGGCCGTCCGGGGCCGGAGGAGGCCGGGCCGGGCCACAAATCTTGGTTCCTGAGCCATTTCCAGAACACTGTTATACCCTCAAGAGGACAAGGAGAGATAAGTAGCAGGGGGCAATCTTTGTGGCTACACATTTCTGGCGGACAAAACTTGTTGTTTCTGGTAATATTGGACTATGGTAAAACCGAAAAAACCCCAGAGTAGACCAGGGGGAGGAGCAAGGGGAACCCTGGACGCTTTTATAACACGGGCAGAATCCTTACTCTCACACGAAATATTATTGACCGAGCGGAGGCTATCTCTTGATTCCCTCCTGGCCCACAAACGATCGTCACTGGGAGCAATCGCTGAATGTGTCACACCTGGGGGGGGCACCCTTGAAGGTCAGAACACCTTAGCTAATAGCAATAGTAATATCCAGCTTGTGACTACAGCGTTAGTTCATACTCCAACGGTAGTCGAGGGGGAACAAGAGGTAATAAGCTTGGAGGGGTCTATAACCCCCCCATGTAAACATCATACTTCTCCATCAAGTTCAAATAGGGTGGTGTCACCAGCCCCGGGCATCAGGGAAAATAGAGCCGAAGTTCAAGCCGGGAACGCCACGGGGGTAGAGAGAGATCCTGACAGACCACTAGGGAGAGAAAGTGAAGTGATTACCCGATCGAAAAAAACATTATTAGGGACAGTCCCCATCCCAGTCTCTGGTCCTACTACGAATACCAAGTCCCTGCCAAATGTACACCGTAAAGGCACCGAAAAAGCCAGAAACGTTAATAAAACCAAAAAAGGTATACCTAGGAATGAGCCCATAGCCACCGAAGACACAAGATCGCAATTTACTTGCACACACTGTGAATCTTGTTCAACTGTAGTTAGAAAGGAATGGTTAACGGAAGCAATGAAAGTAATAGAGTCCAATATAGAAGCCCTTCTTGTCAAACACTTGGCCCCCTTAGTAGATCATATTAACAAAATAGAGGGGAAAATAATTAGACTATTGGACGCACAAAATAGGGATCAGCCGGTGGCCCGAATTAATGTAAGTCAGGAAGGGCCGAGGAAGGATCTGCGTCCAGACAGCGCCGACTTAAACAATAGTAGGCTGGCAGGGAGCAACACGAGAGCTGCCGCTATAGTGAATAAGGATAGAGTTACACCTCCCATCACTGCAACCCCTAGATCACAACAGGAGGGTAAGAACAGGGGGATGGTAACAGCTCACAGTCCTCCTGATGCACAGACCAAAAGTACCCCGGGTCTTCAGACATTGGACTTGCCCCCAGCCTCCTGCCCATACACAATAATCCTAGCGGGAGTTCCAGCCCAAAACCCCGACAGAGAAGAATCGACAAACTCCCTGATAAACAAAACTAAGCACTTGTTACTGAATAACGTTAGGGGAGTTAATACAAGTAACACTCATATTCTTATGGCTAGAAGGGTAGCTTGGGTAGGACCATCAGAGAAAAAATTTTCAGGAGATTGCGTGGTTGTTAATTTCAGAGACCCGCAAATGGTAAAAGAATTACTGGCTTTTAGTTGCGGACTCTTTGATGGTGGGTCGACAATTAAAATACTCCCACTTAATTTTTTCTATAGGGACTACCGAGCTGAGCAAAGACAAACGTACTGGAGAAGAAGGGAAAAGCCTACCACAAGAATTAATAGCCCGTGGGCTGGCCCCAATCGGTTCACCCCATTATGTGAGAGAACAGTGATGGATGAATTGGACTGACTGGCCCATGAAGAGCTTTTAGAGCCCCTTTCTCCCCTAGCCAATTTAGAGTACAGGGAAGGCTTGGATAGTACGGGAAACACTCTAGAACTATCCCTCAGGCGAATTGAAACCTCACCAACTCCTTTAGTTACCAGTGTGGTTATAGGAGAGACTCGTCTTGCAGGGTCCCTCGACCTAAATCAGCTCACCCTAGCAAGGAGGCCAACAAATCACGAGGGGGAGGAACTTAGGGTGGTTTCTTGGAACATCGCAGGATTATCTCCCAAGTTAAAAAATAAGGAGTGGTTGGATTTCAGCCAGAAATTCCATATCATCTGTTTGCAAGAGACATGGGAGACAGATAGTAGTACCGTACATCTAGAGGGATACAAAATGTTTTTTGTACCGGCCCGGAAATCTAATATGGGAAGAGCGAAAGGTGGACTAATCATTTATGTGTCTCTCAAACTACAAGGATCCTGGGAGGTTATGGGCTGGAGTTCGGATCATCTACAGGGTATTTCTTACCGCAGGAAGGGCTTAGGTTTTGTCTTATTAAATTTTTATAATGCAGCCCAACCAACGCATAGATTGAATGAGCTCGAGGATAGATTATCAGATTTACACGCTGGAGGATTCAACCCCCCAACCCTGATTCTGGCGGGCGACTTTAATTGTCACCAATGCCCACACTTAAAATGGGAAGGGGCTAAATGGGATTGTTGCCCCTCTACCAAGGACTGGCACCTAGAACACACACTAGAAGGTAGCAAACTTGGTAACATCTTGGGCTCATATGATCTGATCCCCACGATGGAGTTAATTAAGCTTACTCACTCTAATGTGATTAATCCGACGTTTAAAGGCAGAGGGAGGGACACCATCATAGATTTTATTTTTATATCAAATGATCTTAAACACAGGATTGTAGATTTTAGTATACAAATTAGTATTTTTAGTGACCATAACCCCCTGGTGCTGTTATTAAGGGTTGAGGATGGACCCGCTAAGGCAATGGCCAGTATGACAAGGGGCAAACTAGATGCAATCGATCAAGGCAGGCGCATACGTTGGTCGAATATAGATGGGGAAGTATTTTATAAAAATCTTATTGCAACCCCTGATAGTGGGATTTGGACGTGTCTAGACCCGGATGTGAAAGGAAAAAAATTGATAAATGCCTTCATAATTATGGCAAAGGAAATCGATAAGTTACTCAGGGCTAAAGCACCATCTACGGCCAACAGTCATCCGAAATGGTTTGATAAAGCTTGCTCTAGTGCCCAAAAAGAATTAAAACAGGCACTCAAAGAAGTACCGAAAGATAAAAGCAGGATCTCGGAATGTAGGGCCCAATACAAGCTGGCCATAAAAAGGAGGAAACAAACTATCCAATCTGAGGCTTGGGGGAATCTGAAGGAGGCAGGGGAGTTGAGAGACATGTCTAAATTCTGGAAGGTGATTAATGACCCAATTTTCCAGACATTAAATAGTGAGAAGATGGTCTGTAATATCCTCCCAGATGAATGGGTCTCTCATTTTAGCAAGCTATACAATCATGCCAGTGATTCAACCCAATCAGCCACAGATGTGGGGACTCTGCCAAATTCATGGGTAGAGTTCACAGTGGAGGAAGTCAAAAATGGAATTTGTGCCCTGACAAGAAATAAGGCCCCGGGGCCAGATGGGATTCCTCCAGATCTATTTTTATCGCAGGTCGAGCTGTGGGCACCTATATTAGTAAGAATTTTTAATACAGCCGTGGAAGAGGGACTGCCAAGGTCCTGGTCAACTGCCCATATCGTCCCCATATTTAAAAAGGGAAATAAGAGTAATCCACAATGTTATAGACCGATTTCCTTAATTGATGTGTCTGCAAAAGTGTTAGGGAAGGTGATATTAAACCGTCTCATGGACTGGGCAGAGGAAAAAGATATCGTCACAGACACCCAGTATGGCTTCAGAATGGGCCGCTCAACTACTGACCAATGCCTCAATTTATATAATCTGGTCGCTAAATACACGGTTGCTGGCGAAGGTACAGTCTTTTTAGCTTTTATGGACTTAACAGCAGCCTTCGACCGGGTTAATCGAGGGAAATTATGGGAGATTCTAGAGTTGCTAGGGGTAGATTCGAGCTTGTTATTTATTTTAAAATCATTGCACTTTAGTACCACAGCTCAGGTCAGGTATAGTAACGAGGGGAACCTAACGGACCACTTTTCTTGTACAGGGGGCGTGAGACAAGGTTGCATCTTGGCGCCTTTCTTGTTTACATTATACATAAACGGTTTGGACAAGGCCCTGTGCACATTGGGAGTGGACTGCCCGAGAGTCGCAAGTAGAAGTATCCCGGTCTTATTGTACGCAGATGATGCAGTACTCCTCTCGCGTACAGGGAGGGGTCTGCAATCTCTTATAGATGGCTTCTGCAAGTTTATGGCAAACTTAGATCTATCCCCTAACCTCACAAAATCCTACATTATGGAAGTAGGAAAAAGACCAACCAAGAATTTTATTTGTAAAATTGGGGGACACAAACTAGAGAAGGTCGAGGTTTTCAATTATTTAGGGATCACCTTCGACAAACATCTTAATTTTAGAGCACTAGCGACTGATAAATGCAAACAGCACGCGAGCATCATGGGCTCAATCATGAATCGTGCTACAAGACTAGGTAGATGGTCAGTGCTGGAAATATTGAACTTATATAACTCAATTTGTTGTTCTAAAATTATTTATGGGAGTGAGGTCTGGGGATTTAGAAATGTGGACTCTATACAACTAGAGGAAAACAAGTTCCTTAGGAGGATCTTGCAGGTTCCCCAAAGCACACCAGCCCATATTATTCACGAGGAGCTAGGGATCCCGTATATCTCTGACAGATTAAGCTTTAGGCCGTTATTGTGCTGGATCAAAATTTGGACCAACCCCGAAGCAAGCCTAAGCAGAGAAATAATAACAGACTGCATTAACAGGGAAAAAGGTCATAAAATTCCATGGCTTAAATATGTTCAGGATAAACTGGAGTGGCTGGGATGTGCAAAATATTTCAGGGACCCGTCAACATTAACACCTCAGTTAAAGGGCATTTTAAAGGCAGAATATATGAGGCGGATAGCCTGTGCCAGGGAAGATAGCGAAATTCTGAAAGGGTCAGTGAGGTCTCATATATTAACTAAATCCGTTGATGGTCTCGAACCTTACCTGGCACTAATCCATAACAAAAATGATAGATTTTTAATGACCAGATTTAGACTGGATCTTTTACATCACATTTTAGCAGTTCCCGCGGGGTACACGAAAGAAATTGGTACAAAGGGTCCCTGTGGCTGCGATCTAGGATCTCCACAGGATACCCTACATTTTGTATTCTTTTGCCCTTTTTATGAATATCCGCGGGCTCTTTTCTTAAAATCCATCCTAAGGGCGAATAAATTTACTCAGGTTAGAGTAGCCCTTTTATATTTAAAACTGGCTGTGGAACCCTTCACACTGTTCTGTATCGTAAATTTTTTAAGACTAGCAGCGAAACTGAGGAAATCTAGAGGGGAGATGTAAGTGAGTTTATTTGCCGGGCGCTGTAGGCATCCGGATTAAAAGGCCCCCCGCACGATAGTCTTACATTGTACACAGAACAGGAGATGATTTATGGAGATTACACAAAGGATGTACTGTAATGTTTACAGTACCTGGGATGTTATAAGATGTTTGTTTTAATTAGGCTACGGCTTATTTTTAATGTGATTGATCTTATATGAACTACGATCCTGCATTTTATTCACTGTCATAAGTTTGGTATTCCCTACCTGTATAGATGTCCTCGCACTGCACTTTATAACTTTTAACATGAAATTTAGTCTTAATCCTGAGCCTAACTGATATCCTGGAATGGTCCATTAGATATGTTTTCTTTTTTAACAGTTTTAGATGAAATGTTCAGATTACTATATGTGAAATGTGTAAATACATTGTTCTTGTATGGATGTTTTAATATCCGAATAAAGATAATTTTGATTGATTGAATGTCTCTATGATTGTGCCTTTCAAAAGTAGACAAGTGTGTATCACAGAAGACATTTCACAAATGACCTCTAAAACACAAGCCAGTATGGGTATCGATAAACTCAGAGATGTGCAAACAAACACTCCTCCTAAACTCAGCATCTGGTGTACATTTGAGAAATATTGAGTTATTCTTCAGAACCTTTCTCTATGTGTTACAATGTTGCCATATGAATTACTGTATAGTCGATCCGCAATGAACAAGCATTGGCAAAGCCAGTAGGTCTCACTTTTGGGACCTTATAAGTATTTAGTTATGCTGCACAATATCCTATAACTGTTGCAGGCGGGTGGCCATGCAATGGGGAGCCAGAGTAGATGTCAGAGCATGGGGTGCGCTGAGAGGGGCCATCAGGCCCTGGCTCTGGTGTAGATCGGAGAGATTCCGGTGAGGGCCGGTAGAGACGAGATTGGAGCGATGGGCCCCTCTTCTGGGACTGCTTTGGAGTCTGTTTTTGGGTCTGCCGAGAACTGGTGAGGGTTGTCGTGCTGCGGACTGTGTTTGTGACCACCCACAGCCAGCCCTGAATAGAGCGAGTCTGAAAGCCCCAGAAGGCCTGAGTGTTGAGGGGGTCTGATGGGCGGCTGAGTTTGGCCTTTGCCCCGTGTCTGTATGACTACTGTAGTTGTGGTAAAAGCTAGAGCAGGATGGAGTCCCTCCTGTCGAGGTGCTGAGACTGGAGGCTCTGGCTGCTCTAAACTGCGATCGCGCGCCGTGAGGCAGAAATGTAGGGTGCTAGGTCGGGTCGATGTTCTGTCTGCTGTGCAGTCTGGAGTTGGTTGCATAGGGGTGTTCCCTATGCTATGCCAACATTGAAAGCGGTAAAGGTCCCTGAGTGAAGACCGATTAATGCTCCCGGGAACACACACCTTGAATGAATTTTCTAATTTGACCCCATTGTACTTACAAAATTACGAGACAGCAATTGTGCTTTTTACTACGATGCAAATCACCACTCTTGTCATTTCTCCCACTGTTCAGGAATTATGACACTAATTTTAATTCAAAGAGCCAAGAAAACGGAGAGCGCTACCATGAATCACAGCAATCATGAAAAACACAATTAAATTTGCACACTGACCAAAGTTTACATAATGTGCTCAGGAGCCGACATTTAAATGTTAAGGTGAAGCCCATGAATTTGCACGGGGAACAAATTCGCATTGTAACTACTGCACTGGAAAAAGAACTGCACGTTTAATGAGAGAGGATCTGTTTATGAAAAACAAATGCGTCATGATAAAGATTCGAACACACAAGGTGTTGTGAACTCTGAACTTAGATCTACATTGTGAGAAACGGAATCAACGTCAGGAAAGGGGAAAGAAGAAGAGAAGAAGCGAAAAGATGCGTGCGAAATAAATACTGGGACGCGGTACTATGAATACACCCTAGTCATCAAAGAAAGAAAACTCAAGGGCAAAAAGTATGGAAAACGGGTCAAGAAACACGCAAGGGGACACAGATTGAGAACAGGCAGTTTAAAGAGAAGGAAAACAAGACAAGCAGGAAGTGGGATAAGGGAGGGGGTGGCAAATGGCGTGTACATTTCATGGGCGCTTTGGCTCTAAACTGCGATCGCGCGCCGTGAGGCAGAAATGTACGGTGCTAGGTCGGCTCGATGTTCTGTCTGCTGTGCAGTCTGGAGTTGGTTGCATAGGGGTGTTTCCTATGCTATGCCAACACTGAAAGCGGTAAAGGTCCCCGAGTGAAGACCGATTAATGCACCCGGGAACACACACCTTGAATGAATTTTCTAATTTGACCCCATTGTACTTACAAAATTACGAGACAGCAATTGTGCTTTTTACTATGATGCAAATCACCACTCTTGTCATTTCTCCCACTGTTCAGGAATTATGACACTAATTTTAATTCAAAGAGCCAAGAAAACGGAGAGCGCTACCATGAATCACAGCAATCATGAAAAACACAATTAATTTTGCACACTGACCAAAGTTTACATAATGTGCTCAGGAGCCAACATTTAAATGTTAAGGTGAAGCCCGTGAATTTGCACGGGGAACAAATTTGCATTGTAACTACTGCACTGGAAAAAGAACTGCACGTTTAATGAGAGAGGATCTGTTTATGAAAAACAAATGCGTCATGATAAAGATTCGAACACACAAGGTGTGGTGAACTCTGAACTTAGATCTACATCGTGAGAAACGGAATCAACGTCAGGAAAGGGGAAAGAAGAAGAGAAGAAGCGAAAAGATGCGTGCGAAATAAATACTGGGACGCGGTACTATGAATACACCCTAGTCATCAAAGAAAGAAAACTCACGGGCAAAAAGTATGGAAAACAGGTCAGGAAACACGCAAGGGGACACAGATTGAGAACAGGCAGTTTAAAGAGAAGGAAAACAAGACAAGCAGGAAGTGGGATAAGGGAGGGGGTGGCAAATGGCGTGTACATTTCGCGGGCACTTTGATGTTTGCAGTGGCCGCGCGGCTCACTGAGAACATCAAAGCGCCCGCGAAATGTACACACAGGCTGCCAAATGGTGCGCGTGCCCGGCGCACATCCACTGTGTGAAAGTGATCGCGATCAAACATCAAAGCGGCCGTGCGGCCCACGAAAGTGAAAGCAAAGGGTGTGTAGGCTGCCAAATGGTGCGCGCGCCTGGCGCACATGCACTGTATTTGGAGGCCTGAAAGCACTCTTGTGCACTTCCAGATCCCCCATTTACAAAAGCTCTCGCGAGTTCAGCGCTATAGCGCTGTCTCAGGCGAGACCTAAAAACCATTGTACGGTGCAGCTCGGCTGTTGCCTCTAAGTATCCCAGGTTCTTGGAAAACCTACAAGTCCTATATGTCCCCAAGACTAGAAGGGTCTAGCGGTCACAATGGTATATTGCTTTGGAAAATGTGCCATAGTAAGAAGAAGTTACAAAGGAAAACATAGGCACAAATTTCTGTTTTTTTAACTCAATTTCAATATTTTTTTATTTTAGCTGTTACTTTTTATAGGAAAAACCATGATGGATCCACACAAATGACCATTTGTTGAATTAACAATTTTGACTAGTTTTGAGAAATATATGGCTTTCCAGGATCCACCATGGGTTTCACGCTCATTTCCACCACAAACCGGAAGGAGGTGGAAAGCACAAAAATAGGAAAAATGGGCCCAGTAAAATGCTGAAACTGTGTTAAAAAATGTGGTTTTCTAAATCAAGTCTGCCAGTTCCTGAAAGCTGGGAGGATGGTGATTTTTGCACCATAAACCTTTTGCTGATGCCATTTCCAGGAATATAAACAAACTCTTTCCTCTGCAGCACTCCCCCACCCTCCAAGATTCAACATTTCGCCATATTTTGACAAATTTCTCAGTCCCCTCCATGGAAATCCCCAAAGCCTGAGTACCTTTAGAATCCCCAGGATGATGTAAAAAAAAACGGGCAAATTTGGTGTGCATGCCTTATGTGGAAAAAAAAGTTATGGAGCCCTAAGAGTGAACTACCCCAAATTGCCAAAAAAAGACTCAGCACTGGGGGTGTCCAACAGCTAAGGGGTTAACAACATTTATGTAGAGCTCTATCCTGAGGGGAGTCTTGTTGCTGCTTCCACCCACCCCGTGAGTGTTGCAGGTAACCACCTCTATATCCCCCCATCCTCTCGAGCTCTCTCAGGATTCACCTGCAGCACGAGGCAGGTGACGTGTGGGGCAGAGGTTGATCCTCTCTCGGCTCCATGTCCCCGCGCCCCCACCACCCGCCCCTCACATGTATTCTAGACCCTTGGTCTGCTGGAGGGCTGTGATTCTGATTCTGGGGCCGGAGCCTCGCGGAGGTTCCCACACTGAGGCCCATTCATCCCATTCAGAGGGTACAATAGAAGCGTGTCACACCAGAGGCCTCCGGCTCCAGGGAATCCGACCCTCCCCTGGGTTAATCTGCAGCCGCCATCTGGGGAGCGGCCTGTGGCAGCGGTGAAGCCTCAATGGCTGGTCCTGTCCGGACCCGAGAACTGGGACAGGATATTACTACCGGGGGGCTGGCACTGGGGCTATTTAATGTCACACTGGGGCATAAACAACCACAAAAAAACCCCAGGGCTCCAAAATATTAAAAACGGGAATTTAAAAAACACAGTTCCATGGTTCAGTCTTCAGATACTTTAGCAAAGTGACGACTGGTGCGGAAAATCTCTCAATCCCAAATTAGAAATGGAGACTTCACACAAAAAGGTGTTTGTTTACACGTGTGGATCACACCTGGGGTGCACGTGAAGCTTTGTAGAAAAAGAACCAAGGCACGTGGGAAGGGAAACCCAGTCGGAAGACCAACAAAATATGAATCTCATTATTTCACACACAACGTAAGAAGTGACTGCCATGGACCAGACAACGGAGCTACTACACTACATCCCCGAAAAATACACCACATCAATGCAGTGCTTTACCTGCCTGTCTGAATCTAGTGCTGCGGCCAGGGTGGGCGCTTTCAGCACTGGACAGCTCCGCGCAGGTGCTGGAGCAGACGGGTGTTACCCACGTCATTGGCTGACGCATGGTTTATTTTACCTCACGCTCAGAATACGCTCCACATTGAACTTTCCTTTCCAGCCACCGGGGGAGTCAAATTCAAGTTTTGAAAGCGGGGTTTCGTTTCCTTAGACTAAACCTAATGATTGTTGGTAAATGTTTTACAAAATAGAAAAACATTCCCCTCTGCTTGCTATAGTGCACATCGATAAAATTGAATAGAAATAAACTTTCACTAAACTAAAAAAAAAAATGATGGGCATTAATGAGATCCTTCATGGGCCCGCCCATTCATACTTTTTCAGCGCTGCGGACACACCCGCCCGCATTTAATGCTATTGACACTGTTTAGCTCCTGGCAGATGTCAGGACTCATATCACTTTATTAGACAGGTCTTTCCCACACGCTGATCCTTTGTGTCCGGGTCCCAGATGTCCCCCCACCCTCCCATCTTGTAATGTGCCACACTTCCATTGTCCCTGCTGCTCTATGATTGGCTGCTGAGTGTGGGAACCTCTCTCCAGCCCCAGACCCACACATTACCCTGCAGGCGGAGGGGGATAAATAGGGCAGGAGGGAGAGAGCTCTTCAGATACAGCTCACTGTGGGTTCACTGAAGAGACTCCCGCTGTTCACCCAACACCGGGCAAGATGGCGCCTTTCAGCACCGAGAGGAAATATGAAGAGGAGCGCGAGGAGAGACACATTAGAAAGGTAAGTGTCTGGACGTTAATATTTAAAAAGCATATTTAGGTTTTTCGTATATACAAAAAGTACACGTTTAAAATTAACTCCCAATATATTTTATCAACAGTGGCTGTATTTATTGATCTTTTAATATCACCCTAGTTCTAAATTAACATTATTTAATTGAGCTGTTTATCACACTGGAGTAACTATAAGTTTTGCTATTACCTTTTATGGACTTTTGACACCTTTATACGTTTGTTTCAATACAATAACAAATCCATATTTTGTCTCTGCAGCTGAGGAAGCCAGCGGTGGAGAAGCTGAGGAGAGATCGCATCAACAGCAGCATCGAGCAGCTGAGGATGTTACTGCAGAGAGAGTTTGAGGAACATGAACTTCCGCCCAAAGCAGAGAAAGCGGATATCCTGGAAATGGCCGTGACGTACCTGGCCCGGCGCGTGCAGACACCGGCACCAGGTGAGAGGCAGTACTTTGAAGGGTTAAAACTTCATTGGGTGTTCTCTGCAGTTTTGTGTTTGTCCGCGTGTGGGGGTGGCTGGGGTTAGATAGTGCAGAGACGTAACTGGTAATAGTCGCATCGAGATGGTACTCGGGGCAAGCTTATTATGACTTAAATATGTCAATTTCCAGCGCCATTTAACTTAAACCCGTGTTTTAAGAGTATCAGAACTACCTGTAAACTAATTGTAGCAACCAGAGGAAAGCATTCTAGAGAGCTGTAACTGGATTTTTTTTGTATGTGTGTTTACTCCCTGGTGTGTAAATGTACAGATATTAACCCTTCGTCTCTCCCTGCAGCCGCGGCCTCCAGTGAAGGTTACTCCAGGTGCCTCCAGGACTCTCTGCACTTCCTCTCCCTCCACGGAGCCCCCACAGAGACCCGGATGAAGCTGCTGCGGGCCCTCCATAGACCTGCGGCTGCAGCAGAGGCGGTGTGTCCTTCTCGGCCTCCGTCCGGTCCCAGCAGCACTAAAGAGCCCGCCCAGGACAGCCCCAGAGCCCCGTGGAGACCCTGGTAATGCGGGGGCCGCGGCCTGGACTTTTCTTCGGACTTCCTTCGAGGCCTCGGTCCCCTCTGAGGGAGAATATTCATTCTCGTGTCTGGAGCACCGCCCCCTGCTGTGCAGGGGGGAGTTTACTGCACTTCAAGGAGCGAGGAGTGACTGTATATCCTCATAGGATGAACAGTATGTGAATATTATATCCTGCTGAGGAGGACAGTACGTGACTGTATATCCTCACATGATGGACAAAGCGAATATTATATGCTCACAGGATCGACAGTGAGTGAACATTCATCCCCATAGAAGGGACAGTGTGAATATTACATCCTCAAAGGATAGACAGTCTGTATATTATACCCTTGCAGGAGGGACAGTGTGTGAATGTGATATCTTCATGTTATGGCCAATGTGTGACTATTGTATCCTCATAGGATGAAGAGTGTGAGAATGCTATTTCCTCATAAAACAGCGTGCCAGTAATTATATCCACACAGCAGGGTGGGCAGTGGATCGATGACATGGACAATGAGTAAAATTATATCCATTTAGGATTGACAGTGCTTGAATGTTTAATCCACACACACGATGGACAGTGTGAATAAAATATCCCTGTAGGATGGGCAGTGTATGAAATGTATATCCCCACAGGATGGGCAGTGCAGCTATTACATCCTTAGAGGATGGACAGTGTGAATTTTATATCCCCACAGGATGGGCAGTGCAGCTATTACATCCTTAGAGGATGGACAGTGTGAATTTTATATCCGTTTAGGGTAAACGCTGGATGAATACTGTGTTGATTTCACAGTATATATTGTATGAATATAGATTTGTTGAGCACTGGATCTAGGTGTAAGCATCTATAATATAATACATTAATGAAGAGAATGAACTAAAGCAATTAATAGGATGTGCCTTCAGTTTCAGAATGTTTTAAACTGTTTCTTTACAAGAAATTCATACGTCATGTAGAGTTCTTGCCTCCAATAGGACCTACTTTTGTGAATTTTGATGCATATTTTGGAATACGTTATTTTCATTCCTGAGTTCTAGCGACGCTCTGGGATTTTCCAATTTTACTTCATTTTAAGAAGTTGATTGACGTACAAATATGTTAATATCCTGAAAGGATGGATATAGTGCACCGTGTGATTCTGCAGATGAATGTGTCTGTGAGAATAATAGATGTGCTTGTAATCTGAGGGATTCGGATTAGAGCCTTGTGCACGTGCAGTGTGTGTTTACCTTCTGTGTTTCTATGAAGTTACAAATTACGTAATTATCACTCATTGGCTGAAGTGAGTGATGAGGGGCTCCGGGCCTCCCTTGTATCAATTTTGATATTTAGTATTTTCTATTGAAAATGAATCATAAAGTGCTGTGTAGACAAAGTGTTTCTTTACTTTCAGAAATTCCGAATTGTCTCTGAAAATTGAATGTGATGTATTTTATACATTCCCCAAGAGGCACATTAAATGCCTTTTAACTATTAGTGAGGATATATCTGTATTTTCAAATGGAAATTCATGAGTTAAAAGCCCTGCCTTCTGTGAAGGTAAAGTGTGTTTCTCTTCTTTGAGAGGTTTGTGTATTATCTCTGAATAGTGTATGTGACGATGTGCACACATATTGTGTATTCTCCAAAGTGTAACATTCATTGTTGTTGATTGGAAGGGAGTAACAGTTTCCACTAGTGCCAAGTCAAGTCTTCATTTTAGAAGCAGTCTTGGCGCTATTTGTGTGAGTTACACAATGCAGTGTTTCTCTTTTATAAAGAGATTCTCTGTAGTGAACTCCCTGCCATGGATTTGTATCTCAGTGACTGAGTATGTACTACTTCCGGGTCTTCTACAATATTTGTAGGGCTGTGATTATCCGTGGGAACTCATTCAGTTACAGAATGAAACACAGGATTTAGGTCCTGTGATGAAGACATTCACTTTATTTGATGTAAGAATGTCTTGTGTTATCCTCTAGTCTCAGCTGTGACATTTCGGTGACATTGTGTATCTGTCACGTGATTCTTCACTGTTGCAACCTATTGACCTGTGAACATGATTAAATAAAGATGATGATCTGAATAAAATGAAATGTTCTCTGTTTTCCTTTCGATGGCTGAATTTTGCACTGAATAAATATGTTTCCCTTGCGGACTGCAAGGGATGGGGACACTGTCAGCCATTTCTCTTAACCACAATTCGAACTGAAACAGTGACTTTGCAGCTGACACAGGAACTGTCGAAAGGTGTGCCAATTGTGTTATTTCTGTCGGAATTATAAACAAGAATAATAAACTAAAGTTTTAGAAAGTAATCACTGGCGTCCAGATTACCATGGGGTCTAAACAGAGCACTCTGTAGTCAATATTTAAAATCTGTCCTTCTGTGAGGGGCAGAGCTGCCCGGGACATTACACCTGACGGCATGTGCAGGCGTGCTTCTAGGCACTAGAATGAAAGAGGGAGCCATGTCACGTAAATAGATCTCCATGACAAAATGTGAAATATGGCTTCACTCACTCGGTAGAGAGGGCGGGCTTAGACTTGTAGGTGTATAATGTGATAGAGAGAAAGTGTGTTTCACACATTCTGGGAGGTCTCACACATACCTGCTCCTTTCCGTGCTACTCTGAACCCAGCTTTAAACACCATTAAATTCTGGCACCAGAGGAGGAGGGGCAGTGAAGATTATCAGAGCTGCCAGAAGAGTGGGTGGCACAAGACATACAGAGGAGTTTGTCATAGGCAGTGGGCCCAGCCATATAGTGACGCAGCCATATAGGAATAGGGACACAAAAACGACATTTTACAACAACAACAAAATCAGAGGTGTTTATTGCAGGGAATACTCACGTTAAAATATAAAGCACAACCACCATCAATGAAAAAATTATTAGGATCAGTTAACAAAAGTATATATTACATAGTACAATCGAAGAGGTAACCATTTCCCCAATACGGTGTCCCATTGTCATGTGTCATTAACTAACCGCTCAACCTACATGCGTTCAAATAAAAAATGAGTTTATTTCTGTGACAATTGATCACACTGCCCTTAAGTATCAATTCCCTTGGGAGATGGTCGCCTTGGCTTACGCCTGCCCATCACTCATTTTCATCACCAGAACTGCATGAACAGAAACTGCCGGCAGCCCCATGCCCGAGCTGCATTACCAGAGCTGTGTGAGTACAAAGTGCGGGCAGCCCCGGGGGTGAGGTGCATCATCAAAGCTGTGTGAATACAAAGTGCCGGCAACCCATGGGTGAGGTGCATCACCAGAGCTGAGTGAAAGGAAACTGCCGACAGCCACATGGGGAGGAGCATCGTCAGAGCTGCGTGAATAGAAAGTGCCGGCAGCCCTGTGCCTGAGGTGCATCTTCAGAGCTGTGTGAATACAAAGTGCCGACAGCCCCATGCCTGAGGTGCATCACCGGCGCTGTGTGAATACAAAGTGCTGGCAGCCCTGTGCCCTAGGTGCATCATCAGAGATGTGTAAATACAAAGTGCCGGTAGCCCCGTGGGTGAGGTGCATCGTCAGAGCTGTGTGAACACTTAGTGCCTGCAGCCCCGTGGGTGAGGTGCATCATCAGAGCTGTGTGAATACAAAGTACCAGCAGCCCAGAGGGTGAGGTGCATCGTCAGAGCTGTGTGAATCCAAAGTGTCAGCAGACCAGTGGCTGAGGTGCATCACCAGCGCTGTGTGAATAAAAAGTGCCGGCAGCCCCGTGCCTGAGGTGCATCATCAGAGCTGTGTGAATACAAAGTGCCGGCAACCCCGTGGGTGAGGTGCATCATCAGAGCTGTGTGAATACAAAGTGCCGGCAGCCCCATGGGTGAGATGCCTCACCAGAGCTGTGTGAATACAAAGTGCTGGTAGCCCCGTGTCCGAGGTGCATCATTAGAGCTGTGTGAATACAAAGTACCGGCAGCCCCGTGCCTGAGGTGCATCACCAGCGCTGTGTGAATACAAAGTGCAGGCAGCCCTGTGCCCAAGGTGCATCATCAGAGCTGTGTGAATACAAAGTGCCAGCAGCCCCATGCCCGAGGTGCATCATCAGAGCTGTGTGAATACGAAGTGCCGGCAGCCTGGGCCTGAGGTGCATCATCCGACCTGTGAGAATACAAAGTGCTGGCAGCCCCATGCCTGAGGTGCATCATCAGAGCTTTGTGAATACGAAGTGCCGGCAGCCTGGGCCTGAGGTGCATCATCAGACCTGTGAGAATACAAAGTGCTGGCAGCCCCATGCCTGAGGTGCATCATCAGAGCTGTGTGAATACGAAGTGCCGGCAGCCTGGGCCTGAGGTGCATCATCAGACCTGTGAGAATACAAAGTGCTGGCAGCCCCATGCCCGAGGTGCATCATCAGAGCTGTGTGAATACGAAGTGCCGGCAGCCTGGGCCTGAGGTGCATCATCAGACCTGTGAGAATACAAAGTGCTGGCAGACCCATGCCCGAGGTGCATTATCACAGCTGTGTGAATACAAAGTGCCGGCATCCCGGGCCTGATGTGCATCATCAGAGATGAGTGAATACAAAGTGCCGGCAGCCCCATGCCTGAGGTGCATCACCAGTGCTGTGTGAATACACAGTGCCGGCAGCCCCGTGCCCGAGCTGCATCATCAAAGCTGTGTGAATACAAAGTGCTGGCAGCCCCGTGGGTGAGGTGCATCATCAGAGGTGTGTGAATACAAAGTGCTGGCAGCCCCGTGGGTGAGGTGCATCATCAGAGCTGTGTGAATACAAAGTGCCGGCAACCCCGTGGGTGAGGTGCATCATCAGAGCTGTGTGAATACAAAGTGCCGGTAGCCCCTTGGGTGAGATGCATCACCAGAGCTGTGTGAATACAAAGTGCTGGTAGCCCCATGACCGAGGTGCATCATCAGAGCTGTGTGAATACAAAGTACCGGCAGCCCCGTGCCTGAGGTGCATCACCAGCGCTGTGTGAATACAAAGTGCAGGCAGCCCTGTGCCCAAGGTGCATCATCAGAGCTGTGTGAATACAAAGTGCCAGCAGCCCCATGCCCGAGGTGCATCATCAGAGTTGTGTGAATACGAAGTGCCGGCAGCCTGGGCCTGAGGTGCATCATCAGACCTGTGAGAATACAAAGTACTGGCAGCCCCATGCCTGAGGTGCATCATCAGAGCTATGTGAATACAAAGTGCTGGCAGACCCATGCCCGAGGTGCATTATCACAGCTGTGTGAATACAAAGTGCCGGCATCCCGGGCCTGAGGTGCATCATCAGATCTGAGTGAATACAAAGTGCCGGCAGCCCCATGCCTGAGGTGCATCACCAGTGCTGTGTGAATACACAGTGCCGGCAGCCCCATGCCCGAGCTGCATCATCAGAGCTGTGTGAATACAAAGTGCTGGCAGCCCCGTGGGTGAGGTGCATCATCAGAGGTGTGTGAATACAAAGTGCTGGCAGCCCCGTGGGTGAGGTGCATCGTCAGAGCTGTGTGAATACAAACTGCTGGCAGCCTCGTTGGTGAGATGCATCACCAGAGCTGTGTGAATACAAAGTGCCAGTAGCCCCGTGTCTGAGGTGCATCATCAGAGCTGTGTGAATATAAAGTGCCGGCAGCCCAATGGGTGAGGTCTATCACATTCACCAGCACTGTGTGAATACAAAGTGCAGGTAGCCCTGTGCCCGAGGTGCATCATCAGAGCTGTGTGAATACAAAGTGCTGGCACCCCCGTTGGTGAGGTGCTGTAGGAAGGTGGAATCTGACTAATGGTTGCCCCCAACTTTTTGCCTGGTATTTGAGTGGTTTTTGACTAGTCTGGCTGGGATCCTGCTATCCAGGACCCCAGCCTATCTGCTTTCTCCCTAAAACTAATGTGAAGTACCCTAGGTACAAACTAATTGGATGCTGAGGATGCCCTGACAGTCCCTTGTAGATGGTACCCTAGGTACCCAGGGCATGGGTCCCTCAGTAGGCCTACCAGGGCTGCAGCACTTATTGTGCCACCCTGGGACAGCCATACAAACTGACACCACCAGACCACTACTGTAGTCTGGGTAAGGTGGTGCTAGCACCCCTTACAGGGATATAGGTACCCTATATCCCACCCCATTACAACACATATACTCTCATAGGTCAGCCCTATAGCAGGCCTTGGTAATCCTACAAGGCAGGGTGCTGAGGTATGTGTGAGGGGGGACCCCTACATGAGTAGGGCCTCTCTGCAACCTTCGTAAAATCATTGCTGGGTTGTTTGTAGTGTAGCCATACCATATACTCTTAGCCGCATTATTAGTCTATCGCGATAGCGTGATAACTTGAGAATGGCTACACAGAACCATATCGTGTTTGCTGTCAAACATGTAGGAATCAAACCCCCAGTCCAGCCATGGGCATGAGGGTACGATTCCCCCCTGCTAGAGGGGCGATATGGGAAAAGCAGCAGAATTTAGACACCAATTTAAAAGTGCACAAGCAGTACAAAATGGCTACTATCCGCCACCTACACGACCATGGCTGGCTGTTGCTGGGGAAAACCCCAGCCTCGCCAGCTGGACAATAGGGCTCCTGTGGCAGGGAGGTGCTAGCATCTCCCCAGACAGGATAATGTGGATTGGAACAGGGTGGGTGCACCAAAATTCCTTTCAGAGTTGCACGTAGGCAGCTGCAGAAGCCTCATTCTGCACATCGCTTGGAACCGGTTCAGGGGCATCCTGCCCCTCGCCCAGGTGGGAAACACACAAAGGGGAGAGGGTGTAGCCATCCTTTCCCGCCTCACCTACCATTGGTGGACGCTACCCTGTTCACTCCCCTAATCTTGGGGATAAAGGTGAATAACGTGGCCCCAGAACCTCAGATTAATCTTGAACTTTACAGTCTTGACCTTCAACTTGCTGCTGCCCAGCTGACAGAAGAAATCTCCCTTGGGCTAAAGGAGTTATCCCCCTGCTTGGCAGGCACCTGAAACACTGCAAGTGACCCGGTTGGAACTTTGCTGCTCTCACGAGCTTCAACGACTTCCAGAAACCTTGAGGTGGGTTTCCAGCGCATCCCAGAGGCCAGTGAGTGTGCTCAACGAGTTTGGGCACCGTGGACCGGGTGGGTCCCGAGATCCCTGATACCCCAGGACACCGGCCACCTCTTGCGTAGCACACGACCCTGACCAGTAGGGAAGTTGTGCTTTGGCCCGTTTACGAGCCAACCACTCTACAGCAATTGTGCCAAAAACCAGTGCCCTAGCCCCCTCCGGTGGCCCGTGGGTGCCCTTTTACGCACTCCATATTGCCGGCTCCCGCGGTCCCTTGTCTCTCAACTTGTGGGCCCTAGCAGAGGTCTATCTTTACAATCAAGAGTTCCCCTGGTTGCTCTAGGCCTGCTCTACAGTCTCCTTGAAGGAGACCTTTCCCAGACCTCGTGGGTCTGCACTGTAGCAGATTTGTTTATTCTTTGTGGGTTGCGGTTGCCAAGACTTAGTGGATCCAATCCGGACACTAACACAGCAGCGACCCTCATCCAACATGGGACAGTTGCCCTCCTGAAGCTGGCCTTCCTTGAAGCCTCCCGGAGCCCATGGCTGCAGATCCAAGCTATACCACTTTCCACCTGAAGCACCCGACATCGACGGGCTCTTTGCTTTGAGCCTCCTGGTCACTTTGCCGTGACCCAGACTCTGTCCCCTCTGCTTTCAGGTTCTTCTCTACAATCTTCACATCTTTGATCTTCACGGCATCATCAACGCTTTTGGCTAGTAGAACTTTTGACTATTTTCCCATTGAAAATCAGCCCGCGACCCGACAGCAGAAACGACCTATGAACCTGGCTTCCCTGGGGCAGGTAACAGTGGTACCTCGGTACTCTCGTGGTAGTGGGCTCTTCAAAAGCTTAAGTCTGAAGTTTTAACTTTGTACTCCGGCTAGAAGTATTTTTAAACTGTTTATTTCCAACCGCGACATTCTCCATAGGCTGTAATGGAGATCCCGATAGCAGCTACTTGCACTGCACGTGCCTCCCGTGGGTCCCCTTCCTCATAACCTGGGGTGGATTCTTAAGGGGCCAGCGATCCTGAATGCCCTAGGCATTGCCTATAGAATTGTCGTGGTTCTTATACCACTTATTTAGTATATGGTTTGGTCCCCCCCTGGGGCCCAATGTTAATAGTGCTATTTATTGTGTCTATCAATGCTTGTTTGATATTGTAACTTTGCCACAGCTTCATAAAGAGACTGTGGGATTCTGTATAGAATAAATACATATATTTTATATATATACCTGTGTGGGCTACTCTTTCATTTGGTTATTCAAGAGGTTATTATGGTAAAACAATAAGCTTAACACTCCTTCAAGACTTAGCCTGAAGGCTGCTCTCCACAGCTACCACTAGGATAGCTTTCTTTAAAGGTTGTCTTAAACCTATCATCAATAAGAGTCGAATTGGACTGGTGCAAGGTGTCCCTATAACTAGGAGACAGCATATGCCAGGCCAACTTCTCATAGGTGCATTGTCAGAGCTGTGTGAATACAAAGTGCTGGCAGCCCCGTGGGTGAGGTGCATTATCAAGGCTGTGTGAATACAAAGTGCTGGCAGCCCAGTGGGTGCGGTGCATCGTCAGAGCTGTGTGAATACAAAGTGCTGACAGGAGGTGGGACTCAGGAGCCTCATCAGAAGAGCTAATAGTGAGTGGGCTTCAGGGACACAATTAGACCCAAAATTTGGGGGGGAGGCGTAACACGTCAACTCTTAGGGGCCAGGCTAACACTTCACAATGGGGCGGAGCTATCCTAAGAACCAATTCAAGAAAATAAAGTGCTAAAATGCACATTTTAAATAAATTAGTCAAATCTGACAGGATAACAATAAACATATTGTAGTGGATTTGAAAATGTTATATACAAAGATCTTTAAAAAGGGCAATGAGTGATTTTACCACTAAACAGCAGTTTCCATAGAATTCAATACAAAACACTTAAGAATCAGTTTTCGCCATGTAATTTGAAGGCATTGGCTCTTTCTATGCAAGATTTTCTGAAAACTCCTTCTGTGAAATGACAGTGAGTCCATGAAATATTTTTCATTCAATCCTCAGAAAGACCCCCCTGTTGGACAGTTACACAAAGGAATATTTTCAGTAATGTTGCAAGATATGCTCATCTTAGGCCCACACATATACAAGTATCAGAAAATTGAGTTTAGTGGGTTGAGGCACCTGATTTTAGGATCTGTGAGTGGCCAGTGTCAGGTTTTATTCCTAATGGATTTTCCCTTTGCCTGGCATTGAATAAGTGAGTGACAATCAGATGGCAATATTAACCCCGGAAACTGCACTATTCTAAATCACGAGAAAATAGTAGTTGTAGCACTCCACATTGAGCTGGTCTCATATGAGATGAAGGAGCTACAGCCACCAGGACTAAAGAAAAGGCAAAAGAGGTTGTGCGTTGAAATAACTTTGCAACAAATGGTGTTCTTGCATGAAAAGGATGCAAATATTCCTTCAAGATTCAAACACATATAATGTGTAACTGATGGGCAATGCCCTTAAAAAAAAGTCCCTCCACCAAAAATGATGCTTCTTAATAGAATATGTTATAATAAAAACAACTATGCTTTTCATTTAGTTCTGAATCCAGCAGCACATTATGGGCCTCGTTAGATGTACAGCGGACTCGGAACCAATCTACCTGCGGTCAGCAGTCCAGACACTGCTATAACAATGCGACCACACATGGTGCAGTCACCTACTCCTATTTCTCTATGGGAGCTTGTACTGCGGCCGTAAACCATCCGCAGCACAAGCTCCCAATAAGAAATGGGAGTTTCTGTTAATCCCTGCACCACATGGCAGGCTCCTCAAGGGGTCTAACATTGCAGTGCAGGGATTAACAGGGGGATAACATAGGTGCCCCCGTGGACCCCATCCGGAGGCTGCAGGGAGAAGGGCGCCTCGCTAGGGGACCCCAAAGTCACTTTCTGACAGGCTTTCCATTTAGAAAGCTTGACATGGAAAGCCTGTGGGAAACCAACATCATAAACCCGAATGCAGAAATACCGTCTTGAAGGGATTACAGGCCGGTTACGAAAGGCCAACGGGCTCCTTGAGCCTGTCGGAAGCCAGCCGGAATGACCGTCTGCATTCGCTTCAGACCGCCGTTATTGTAATACAGCAGTCGAAAGTGAAACCAATGATGTTGGAGCCTTTCTGACCGACATCATAATAGGGCCCTATGTGTCAAATCCACTAAAGCATCAATATTGTTTTTAAATCTTGAAGCTGCCATATGCCCTTTCTGTCCTCAGTCATTAAAATTCCCCTATATTTCCGAGCATGCATTTGTGAACAGAGTTAGTTACTACCACTGGGGCACACATGTTGAGGTATTCTGCCAGGCCAATGTGCACTGTCCTGGGATATCTGGAGAGATTCATTGCCTCCATCTGGAGATCACTGAAGCTGGTTACTGGTGATATCCTCTAGCTCCTGCAGATGTCTCCTTCAAAATGCAGATGACTCACACGCAATGATTTGAGACTTCGGTGCTTCTTCAAGGGTATACTTTCATGTTTGCAGTTTTCATGCATGCTTTCAAGTATGTAAAAACAGAGTTGGCTTGGTATGAGAATTGAAAAGCCAGAATATTAACCCCTTCCATGCTGCGCAAATTCCGCCGCTGTGCTGACGGTTTCTTGCGCGGGCGTGGTCATGACGGAATGGTTCCGTCATGAGCACAGCTCAACCGTGGCTCATGACGGAACCGTTCCGTCATGAGCACCGAAGGGGTTAACAGGTCACAATACTGTGATCAGAATATCGAGGGACAAAATATTGAAAGGTAAGTTTGTATAGATTATTTATATGTAACTCCACTTAAAAGTACCTTGGTGATATATGCATAGATATGTCTTTAGAGTACATAGATGTGAAGTTAAGTTTAGTAAATCAATACCTTTCTCTGTACACTTACTCTTCAACATTTTGCTTCAAGCAGGCATAAGGAGTGAAGCATTGTAGTGGGAATCGGCCTCAAAATACATTGCTGGAGTTGCGATGTGCTTGCGACATGACTCCAGCAATGTGTGACTTTTGCCCCAACAGATGCATCATAATTTGTGACGCATCTGTCAATCCTTGCGCCATGGTACTCCGTATTGTAAATATAGCGCATCCATGGTGGCGCAAGGGTTTCCCAGGGTGGCGCAGGGAAAGCGACGCATCTCTACAGATGCGTCACTTTCTTCTAAATCTGCTCCCCCATTTGTAGTCTACGCTTTTCTGAGGTAAGAAATGCTTCATCAAACTTCCCTTCAACTTGGAATATGTCTCGGAATATGTGCCATAGAGTTCAGAAACAATAACTTGAGTTCCTACTCCCATGCAATGCACCAGAAGGCCTTCCATTCTAGGCCTGGGTGGTGAGCTTTGTTCCGTTTGCGGAGTTTCCTGCACTCCGCGGAGCTCGTGGAGTGCAGAAAACTCCACTTCGCGATGTGCAGCAGAGATTTTTCCCCGCTCGCGATTGCGAATGGTAAGTTCGCGAATAGTAAGTTCGTGAGCACGAGCTGCTGCTGTGGTATAATTTCTACCCGAGCTGCAGCAATACCAGCACAAACTGCAGTTCGCACTACACTCCGCCACTCGCAGAACTTCGTGGAGTTTTTTTTGTAACTTTGCAAAGTTCTGCTTAGCAAAACTCAGTGAACTGCGCCTTCTCCTCAATGGCATTTATGAAAATCTCAAATCATGAACTCCCCCCAGCCCACATTGGTCCCAGGTTTATGGAAGCAACAATGATGAATTCTAGCAGCATTGACAAGGAATATGCGCCTACTGTCCCACACCCACAAAACAGCCACTCTGTGATTCAATTTTTAAGGGACTGCCAATCAATGACCCACCATGAGGGACATTTGATGTCTCCACAATACGTTTTGGGCCCTTCCCTTTTAGGGGTTCTTGGCCCACCGACACAAGTTAGGTAGCATTTTCATAGGAAGACCTGGGGGGAATGCTAGGTGGTAGGAACAGTGTGATCCCACAACTTTACCACACAGACATGTGAGGACATTGTGACTTTTTAGATAAATTTGAGGTTTGCAGGAGATTCTGGGTAAGACAAAGTTGGCCGATCCACTCAAGCCACACCTCCCTGGACTCCCATGGGTGTCTAGTTTTCAGAAATGTCTGGGTTTTGTATGTTGTCATTGATGGCTGCCGAGCCTTGGACCAAAAACACAGGAGCACCCCTTGCAAAAGCAAGTTGTTTTGTGATAGATAATTGTGATGTTGCCACAATACGTTTTGGGCCCTTCCTTGTCGTGGCCACTTGGCCCACTCACACAAGTGAGGCACCATTTTTCTATGGCGACTTAGAGGAATGCTAGGTGGTAGGAATGTTTTGGCCCTCTGTAGATTCCAAGACTTTTACTCACAGAAATGGAAGGAAAATATGATTTTTTAGGCAAAGTTTGAGCTTTACAGGGTATTCTGGGTAAAATACCCGGTGAGAGCCGCTTAAGTCACCTCACCCAGGATTCCCCCGGGTGTCTAGTTTTCAAAAATGTGCTGGTTTGGTAGGTTTCCCTAGGTGCCGGCAGAGCTGAGGTCCAAAATCCACAGCTACCCACATTGAAAAAAGCACATAATTTTTCAGTGGAAAATGTGATGTGTCTACGTTGCATTGGCACCCTTTTATGTCGCGGGCACTTAGCCTACCCAAACACATGAGGCATCATTTTTTTAAGATACTTGGGAAAAACGTGGGTGGTAGTACATTTGTGGCTGCTTGCAGACTCCAGGACTTTTCCTCACAGATTTAAATAGAAGGAAAATTTGTTTTTTTAGACAAAGTGTGAGCTTTTCAAGGGATTCTGGGTAAAAAAAACTGTTGAGAGCCACGCAAGTCACCTCACCCTGAAATCCCCTGGATGTTTAGTTTTAAAAAATTTGCTAGTTTTTGTGGGTTTCCCTAGGTGTCGGTTGAGCTGGGACCCAAAATCTACAGTTACCCACATTGCAAAAAAAACACTTTGTTTTCAGGGGGAAAATGTGATGTCTCTACGATGCATTTGGCGCCCTTTCGTGTCACGGGGACTTGGCCTACCCAAACACATGAGGAACCGTTTTTCTCTGGAGACTTCAGGGAATGCTGGGTGGTAGGAAATGTGTGGCTGCCTGCTGATTCCAGGACTTTTCCTCATAGAAATGCAAGGAATGTGTTTTTTGTGGGCAAAGTTTGAGCTTTGCACAGGATTCTGTGTAACAAAACCTGGTGAGAGCCACGCAAGTCACCCCACCCTGGACTCCCCCAGGTGTCTAGTTTTCAAACATGTGCTGGTTTGGAAGGATTCTTGTTGGAAGCTTGATTATTAGTAGTGGTAAGAATGCACCTACCACTAGCAATAAGGCCACCAACTCAATATAAGCAGGGCCGACTGGGAACCCAAAGTAGCCCTGGCAAATTCTGTCAGACGAGCTCCCATACAGTGCATAACAAGCGAGCACAGCAAAGTGAGCCTGAGCACTGCTAGGGTCGTTTAGGGGAGTTCTCCCCCCAAGAAACGTTTGGAGAAAGACAGACCAAAACAGTGCATTTTACAACACATTTTTTCATTACATATATAATTATAGTAACTTTTAAGGCATAGTAAAATGATTACCTTAACAAGCACCAGGATACCCTGTCATATGTACTTATAAACATTCACAGAAAACACCAAAAATAGACACGAGAAACACCCAGGCCAGTAATTGTGGAAATGTCACACATAAGCACCCAAGTCAGAAAGCATGGAAATGTCACACATAAGCACCAGTCAGAAAGCATGGAAATGACACATACAAGCACCAAAGTCAGAAAGTATGGAAATGTCACACATAAGCACCAGTCAGAAAGTATGGAAATGTCACACATAAGCACCCAAGCCAGAAAGCATGGAAATGCCACGGACAAGCACCTAAGTCAGAAAGTATGGAAATGTCACACATAAGCACCCAAGTCGGAAAGCATGGAAATGTCACACATAAGCTCCCAGGCCAGAAAGCATGGAAATTCCACATACAAGCACCCAAGTCAGAAAGTATGGAAATGTCACTCATAAGCACCCATGCCAGTAATCAAGGAAATGTTACACATAAGGATCCAGGCCCGAAACCGTGGAAATGTCACACATAAGCACCAGGCCATAAGCGTGGGAATGTCGCACATCAGCACCCAGGCAGAAATCATGGAGATGTCACACATTAAGGTCGGACAATGCAAACTCAGTAGCTATGGCCATACCCATTAGCAGTCTACTCTGCCAGTGACGCTCTCTATCCTTGTGGCTCGACACTGTAGAAAGACCATCAGTCTCCCTCCCATCTGTCTGTTACTGCACAGGTGCCTGAAGAAAGGTGAAGCCTCTATCAAAGCACAGTGTCAGTCAAAAACTCGAGCTCACTCTGCCTCCAGGGAGCCCTGCGCATGTCTGCAAGGCAAGGGGCAGCCAGCAAGGGTTTACATACCCCCTACTCTTCCTCTGACTTTGCAGAGGTGTGACTAGTAGTGTGAGTCTCGGCAAATGGCCTTTGAAGTGGACGATGGACAGAGTTTAGTCCCCCACCCCCAGGCACGGGAAGGATCACCACCATAAGGCCTCATACAGCACTGCTCTGCTCTGGCTGATGTCATGTCCATGGGGGAAGCTCTTTTCATCCCTGTGTTACAGGAAGATTATAGGACCTGGGCTGGTCTCCCCCCAGGGCGTTGTACCCCCTTGCTATAACACACCGGAGGCCAGGCCCTTTGAGCTCCACAAGGATGGTCCCGGGGCATCTGCATATTTCTGACTACCTAATGCTTTGCCCTGGCCGATCCTGGCAGTCCCCCGGCTCCAGCATTCAAAAGCTACACGTCTAGTCGCATGAAAGTTATGTTATTTTATGTTAATGGGTGACTTATATAGCGCACGGCTACTCCAAGGAGTGTCCCGGCGCTTTCTGACCCATTACTGAGAAAAAGAGAAAAGACAACAGAAACATAACAGAATTACTGATTAAAAAGCCAGGTTTTCAAGGCCTTTCTAAAGGCAAACAGGTTGGTAATGCGGCGGAGATCCACAGGAAGGGAGTTCCATAGTTTGGGGGCGAGATATTTAAAGGAACGTCCACCTATTCTGACTTTCCTAATGGGAGGCACCATTGCCAGGCCAAGATTTTCCGACCGGAGAGATCTGGTGGGTTTGTAGAAAGAAAGCCGTTTCTGAATGTAGGAGGCCCCCACCAAATGGAGTGCCTTATGGGCCAGTGTAAGAGCTTTGAATGTGATTCGCTTCTTGATCGGAAGCCAGTGAAGGTGTGGAAATGTGGATTTTCCTGGTCAGTTATGTCCCCTATCTTGGACCCCAACGGTTCTATGTGCATGTCACAAGTACATGTATGTTTCCTCCAGTTCCAGTTATGAAGACGCAAACACATGTGCGTCCACCGTCAACATGTCCTCTGTCAGATCCGCCATGAATAGGCCGGATATTCCATTCCTAAATATGAAAGGCCACCGGCCTTATATGGTTCACTTATGCCATTTTACAGTCCAGGCAAGTAGGCCCTGATTCTGTCATCAAACTCTTCTTGCCTTCTGCCTCTGAAAGCTCCAGTCTGAGCCTGCATCTGTGACCATGAACTTTGTCTCATTCTCTGTGCGGCTCACGAAGCCTGACATCAGCCTATTTCTCTGCCAAGAACTGTATTTCACCTTCGAATTATCTGCTTCCCCCTCAGCCGATGCATTCCTGCCTAGTAGCTTAAGTAAACATTCTTCCAGATACCAAGCAAAAGGCCCGGCTTCTCTGTCCTCATGCAAGTAATTCATAGCCCTGTTACCATGGAATATTCCTACCCCCTCGCATTCAGTGTAGACACTTAGACGCTTGTACACGCACGCACAGTCAGTATAGAATAGATTCTGTCCGAGAGTCCTTCTTTTGTGGATAACATAGTTCTTTAAACATAGGATGTTAGATATGATTTGGGATTAGGTTGACTTGACCCCCCTGACTTTTCGTCTCCACATGTAGAGCTAATGTCAAGTCCCCTTCACCCCCTAGTTACACGTCAATTACACGTCATGCTGCTGCGCGCGCATCTATGCCAAGTATTATCTTATAGATCCACCTATGTATGACATCATAACCAATCATGTTCCTTTTTACTCCTTATTACACCCATTTTCGGTTACGCAGGAAAAACGTCAATTTCCTTATCAATTGTTACGCCTACTGCATTCGCTTCATTGTAATGTATGTATTATAAAAGTTACTTCTTGTCAATAAAGTATGTACTTCACTTCCTGAACCCCCGTGGTGATGGAACTTGGAGCATCCGATTATAATCGATCATTGGAATAAAGCCCATTCCGAAACTCTAATATCACGGATTCTGCCTCTCATTTTACTGAGCTATTTCATTATGATTCTGTATCAAATTCAGTCCCGGTAAAGGAATTTTATTTACCACATGATGGCGCCCGAATAGGGACACTTTCTCATCTCACGCGCCGGCGGTGAGTTGCAGGCCCGGTCTCCTGCCACAGCTGGACGGACAATTACGCGTACCAGCAGGATTTCCTGTATCTCCCTCCGGTCAAGCGGGGGCGACTGAGACTGCGATCAACACCCAGACGAGGCGGTGAGAAGTGCGAAGTATCCCGACCAGAGCCTAGCTGAGAGAGCGAGATCCGAGGTATACAGAGACCCACCAGTTCGAAGTCAAGCCCAGTTTCCGATGAGTCGAGTCGAGTCCAGTCCGGTTCAAGTTCAAGTTACCGAGGCCTTCCGTTTCCGAAGCTACCCGGTGAGTACCATTACTGGGGAGGCATTTCTGACGTGCACATAGGTTGTGCCGGTCAACACGGGTTTGGGTACACAAATCCGGTCTGCACTGTTTTAGCAGTGTATCTGTACTGTTTAGCAGTATATCAAGTATTCCGAAGTATCTAGTTATTGTCAAAGAATTATACTTGGTGATCAGTTATGCAGACGATCATCATTGTTGTTTATTTTAAAGGTTAAAAATGCTTAATGTTCAATGTTTAATGTGTTAAACGTCCTGCATATTGTGGTATGAATGGTTGTTCATTAGTGTGCTTTTGTATTAAGTGTGTTCAAGATTAAGTATCGGATCAGTTGTCAATATGCCACTCTTTTCGAAATTAAGACAGATCACTACTAGAAAAGGGGTACTTGAAGAAGCCGTCCCTATTCCTCCTAGGGATACTCCGGGGCACTTCATGTATCACAAACATGGCTTAGACGCTATATTATTTCTTGATTTATGGGTAGACTACACCAAGGGATTACCAGAAAGTCAGAGGTGGCCCGCAGCGGGGACCTGGGATGCAGGGTGCATCATGAAAGTCGAGGAAGAGTTATGGAAAAGGAAAGTCAGACAGTCACAGAAAGATGCCGTTGAGTTATGGCGTAAAGAATCTCATAGACGCACAGAAAAAGCACGTAGACAGGAAGAGAAGAGTAAAGAAAGTTCAAACAAAGTTCGAGAAAATCTATTAATTGAGGAAGGTATCCGAGTGAAATCAGAACAAGTAGATAGACAAAGAAATGCCCTCATGAATGGTATGTATCCCCTTCTAGCCGAAGGATTACCTAAGGCTACTCCAGAGATACCGAAAGACTTGCCACCCCCATTATTCCCAATTAAGGTACATCCTAAGGGGCATCCTAGAACCACAGAAGATGTTTTTCTTTCCTCATATTTAGATGACGTAGCTCCCGAGTATGCTAATTCCGCCCCACATAGACCGCATACCGGGGAGGTCCAACGCCAAGATCCAGCACCCGTATCCCTACAGCAACAAATCGAGTCACAAGTTCCGGCAAGCACATCTGTTTCTGCATCCGTTCCTACAGCTACTTCTATAGCTGTGTCCACACCTATAGTTGCTGTGTCACGTTCGACGAATCCTTTCACACCCGACGCCCCAGATGGGGCCACGGGAGGTGCTACCAATATTTTTTCTACGCCACCTAGAATAAATAAACTTATTTTTCAAGAGTCAGCGCATTCACGTACACCCAAATTCGTAAGTGACCGTACGCTTAAGGAACTTCTTATAGATTGTAGATATGACCCGGTGCTCGGTAAAGAGGACGAAATGATCCTGGCATCATTACGTATCAGACGAGCCGCAGGGTATTTAGCGAAGTTACCAGGAATGACTGCGCATCTAGATAAAATATATCATTTTGTCCAAACAGGGCGAGATCCAGAATGTATTAACAGAGCTATGGAATACCAGAAAGTAGAGATACAGGGGGAACTGTTACGTTTCCTCATAAACTGTGTGATCAGAAATCAAGACCGACCGGGGGTAGACCCGGATGCAATGCAAATTCTTACAAGATGGAGCCAGAATATATCAGAAGGGAGACACGATAAGCAAAATTGTATAATAGCCATGTGCCGAAAGATCCGTAAAGAAATAGAACGCCTACACGAAGAGAGATTAGAGGCAGACGAGTTCGAACAAAGCGAGGAAGAAGGGTCAGGACCGCCCGCGGGACAGTCAGACACCATAGCCTATGTAGGTAGAGGAAGATCTTGTAATAGGGATCAGACTAGATGTCATACTGATTCAATACGTCCAATATGTCCAGATAATAACAGGAATTTCCAAATACCTATAATTAATATAAGGTCTAACGAGCATTCGTTCCAAACCGCCGACAAAGTACTCCGAGAACGAAGGGGTTATCATTTTCTCGATTCTATGGATGAACAAGATTTAGCCAGGGCAGCTGTCCATTGGGTGGACAGTCCCGGAAAATATAGTGATGCTACAGTAGTACGCACATTTTTGAATCTCACCCCAGATGAGCAGAGGTTAGCTGGGATTTATATGATTCAACAACTCATTATACTATATCGGAGTCAGCATTCGGACCCTGGTCCCTTACCTGACATATTGACTGAATTGCTTATGAATAAATGGAGAGGTCCAGGTACTGAATTAATTAAAGAAATTCTAGTATCAAGAAAGCAGTATATTCTTTTTGTATGCTCAGAGCATGTCTCATTGCCCGGCAAGGAAAGAACCACGTATCACATGGATAGACAGAATCCCTTACGAGAAGTACACCCAATAAAAGGCGAGGACAATGAGTTTAGGCGCGTATTTGTATATACGCCCATATCAAAAATAGAACTGTTACAAATGAAGAAAGTGGTACCCAGTCATGACAAAGATCCAGCGGGTTTTCACCGAGAAATTAAAGACATGTTACTCATGGGAGAGTACACCTATCCCGACATTATGACAATATTAAAGGTATTGATGCCTGCTGGCATTTATGAGAAACTCAAGGAAAAAGAGTGGGAGGTAGGAGACCAAAAGATAGAATGGTCAGCATTAGAAGCAGAAGAAAAGGCCCGAGGTCCAGGTTCGGGGCTTGGGGACAAAACTAAAGCACTACCAGGTTTATTAGTACAGGTACTGCCACGTTTATTAACTACGAAAAAGGAAGATTGGGGTACAATTTCAGCCTGTAAACAGAAGCAAGATGAAGACACTAGTGATTACTATGCCCGATTCGAGAAATGTTTTGGTATAAATAGTGGCATAAAAGCAAGTAGCGAATCATACCCGCATCTGTTTGTAACAAAATTAGTAGAAAATGCCCTGCCCCCAGTAAAGAATAGAGTATTAAAATTCGAGAGTACCTGGCAAGGTAACACTCCATCACAAATGTTACAAATGTTACAGTATCATCACAATAGAATTAGAGAGGAACAAGAACATGAACACAGACGCATGAAAGACACAAAAATGAAAATGCTAGTTTCCCAGACAGTTCCAGCTGAAGGACATAAAAAGGGTATGACACATTCCGATTCAGCAGGACCTGTAAAAGGGACATGCAATTATTGTAAAAAGCCAGGTCATTACGTACACGATTGTCCAGTTCTAAAACATAATATCTCTATAGGTAAAACACAAGAAAGATCACGGCCACTCAGACAAGATCAGAATGAACAAGGAGCTATGCAGCATGCCCAGGCCATGCCAGCCGCACAACAACCAATACAGTTTGTGCCAGCTGCACCACCGTTGCCTGCTGCTGCCACACAGACCACAACGCGACAAATGTATCAGACTGCACAGTATGAATATCCTGAGTATCAGCGTTACGCATGAACTAGCCTAGAGAGGGAAGTTGACTTACCCCTTATCGAGATTCCTGTAGATCAAGAAGGACCTTATGTACATAGTGAATTATTAGGTCAAGATAGAAAATTTTTACTCGATACAGGGGCAAGTCGAACAACTATAAAACGTAGTGAAGTTCCAGGGGCACCCCTCTCAGGCTCTCAGAATGTTTCCCTTGGTTTTTCAGGAAAACCTATTGTTAATGAAGTATCACAGCCTCTTCCACTTACGATAGGACCTCTGACCCGAACTACAGATTTATTGCTTACTAAATCATGTCCAGAAAACTTGTTAGGAATAAAAACGTTGAAAGCCCTAGGAGCCATAATATGTTGTTCTCCGGAAGGAGTAAGGTTGTTTTTACGTGATTTTAAAGGTCACTATGTATCTAGAGACATGGATCCCCGACTGCAGACTTTACCTACACATCTATGGGCACAAGGCCCTACTGATGTTGGTTGCATGAATATTACACCATATCGAGTCACACTAAAGGCAGGAGTGGTGCTACCACGAATGCGACAATACAAGTTACCACCAGATGCTGTAGTGGCTTTACTACAAATAATTGACGAGCTAATTGCCCAAGGAGTAGTTGTAGAAACAGACTCCAATGTATGTAATTCACCGATAATTCCGGTTCTTAAACGAACAGATCCTACAGCCCCGCCAGTATATCGATTGGTTATTGATCTGCGCGAGTTAAACAAATGCATTGTGCCACAATTTCCTGTGGTCCCAGATATCTCGTCATTATTGACAGCTATTGATTCCGAAGCAACATTCTTTACTGTAATTGATCTCAAAAATGCCTTTTTCAGCGTCCCAATAGATCCGGAAAGCCAATATTTGTTCGGATTTAGTTTAAATGGGCGCAGCTTTAAATTCTCACGCGCACCTCAAGGATTTACAGAAAGCCCCAGCATCTATAGCCAAGCACTGAAACGAGAACTCGACAGTATCCACATGCCAGTTAACACTGCCTTGCTTCAATATGTCGATGATCTGCTGATCACCGCGAGAAGCGAACCTGAATGTGAAAAAGCCTCACTGACGGTTTTACAATTTCTGGCCGGAAAGGGGCACAAGGTGTCCCCTTCTAAGCTGCAATTCTGTGTCCAGCGAGTTGTTTATCTTGGACACTCGCTGTCCAAGGAGGGAAGACAGCTTACACCCGACCGCATTCAGTTAATAGCTAACATGCCAATACCCAAGACACAAAAGGAAGTACGAGCTTTCATAGGCCTCACGTCATATTGCAGGCAGTGGATCCCTCAGTACGCATTTCTAGCAAAACCACTCATTCAGTTAACCACACAGGAGGCAGCCACACCGACTGTTCTCCCTTGGACTCAGGAACACACACAAGCTTTTGAAAGCCTAAAGAAAGCTTTATGTCAAGCACCCGTTTTAGCAACGCCATGTTACAGAAAACAGTTTACACTCTTTGTTACAGAACGCGAAGGTACTGCCTTGTCAGTACTAACACAGGAACAAGCAGGAGCACACAAACCATGTGCTTATTTTTCTAGTACATTAGATCCCGTAGCTCAGGCTTTGCCTGCATGCCTGAAATCAGTGGCAGCGACAGCTTTAGCAATCAGACAAAGCGATGCCATAGTGTTAGGACATCCATTGACAGTTCAAGTACCACACGCAGTAGAGGTTCTTGTAAATAGAACGCAAACACAACACTTGACTATAGCACGACTTACAGGGTACGAACTTACATTGTTTCAGCCACATATAGAAATCAGACGCTGTAACACATTGAATCCTGCCACACTTTTACCTGTAATCGGAACAGACCCACTAGCTCATGACTGTATTGAAGTTATTACGATAACGACGAAACCCAGACAAGACTTAACCGATGTCCCATTGTCAGACCCAGACCTGACATTGTATGTAGATGGTTCATGCATGAGAACAAATACAGGAGAGTTAGTAGCCGCTTACGCAGTCACAACAGATACTGAAGTCATTGAAACTAATCGTATAAATACCTTGTCAGCTCAAGCCGCAGAGCTCATCGCTCTGACACAAGCCTGTATTCAAGCCACGAATAAAAAAGTCAACATATACACTGACTCACGTTATGCATTCGGAGTTGTACATGACTTCGGCGTGTTGTGGCGAGAGAGAGGTTATTTAACTTCCCACGGTGCCCACATTCAGCACGGACCCCTCATTCATGCCTTATTAGATGCAATACATCTACCCACTGCAATATCAATCATGAAATGTAAGGCTCATACGAAGGTTACTGATATCGTTTCCCAAGGCAATGATCTAGCCGACAGAACAGCTAAACAGACTGCTCAAATTCAAACCCCCGACATGGCAAAGACAATAGTCCCGACACCGACACATTGTATGACAGTTAAAGATCCTACTCTTGACGTAATTGACATACAGACACATGCTACAACAGACGAAATAAAGAAATGGACTGAATTAGGAGGGATCCAAACGGACCAAGGATGGATGATGAAGGAAAAGTCTGTATGGTTCCTTCCTGATTCAATGGTCCAAGTTATAATTAACACTATACATAGTCCAGCACATCTAGGAGAAAAAGCTATGCTAGACAGCATTCAACACATTTGGTTCAATAAACATTTACGAGCAGCAGCCAAACAAAAGGTCCGTACCTGTATGATCTGTTGTCAGTTTAACCCAGGAAAAAGCGTTCCCGTAGAACAGGGTGGATTTCATCCTCCTCATCACCCTTTTGAAGTACTCCAGATGGATTATATCCAGATGGAACGATGTCGAGGATTCAAATATGTTCTTGTAGTTGTCTGCGCTCTGTCCCGTTGGACAGAGGCATACCCGGTTTCAGATTACACTGCCCCGACTACTGCCAAACAGTTGGTTCGAGAATTCTTCCCACGATACGGTTTACCACGTGCTGTTCACTCAGATAACGGCCAGCCGTTCTCATCCGAATTAATGAAACACGTTTCACTTCTGTTAGGGTATCAGTGGAAATTCCACTGTGTCCGACACCCCGAGGCAGCAGGTCTCGTAGAAAGACATAACCAGATACTGAAAATCAGAATGTCCAAAATATGCAGAGAGAAAGGTGTCGACTGGGTAGTAGCGTTGCCCGTTGCACTCTTTTACATGAGAATGGTAGCACACTCTCGAACAGGGCTATCCCCGTATGAGGTGATCTTCGGCAGACCACCGAATATGTGGGGGACGCCTATACCACGCAAAATAACTGATGTTGACTGTAATATGCTGACAGATTACTTGGCTTCCTTGATGTCTGCACTACAATCTTGTCGTTCACAGGTAGCTGCAGCCTTTCCCGACAACACTGAGGTGAAACCCCATGACGTTGTTCCGGGTGATCTTGTCTTTGTGAGGAATTTCGACCGAAAGACTCAGCTGGAGCCCAGGTGGAAATCACCCAAGTTGGTCCTGCTGACCACAAGGACAGCCGTGAAGATCGAGGGCCGCAAGGGCTGGATTCATTCAAGTCATATCAAGAAATTTCATGGACTATCCTCGGATATAGACATTGTGCCCTGCACTCCCTCACAGACTGATTCAAAACTTCCTTTGGTTGAAAAGACTGAAACTGAACTCTATAAAGTAAAATTGAGGCCTAGAACGTCAGACAATTTGATTGTTTAAGTCCTCTCCAAGGTGAAGCGGTTGAATTTGTCCCTGACATGTATCGTCTAGACCTGAATCATGGACAGTCGCGAAAAATGTTGAAACGACAGGCGTATTGTAAATCACTGCGTAGCCACTGTATAGTGACATTATTAATTCTGTTTTTATTGAGTCTTTTAATAATTATTACAAGTATGTTGTTGCACATATATTACCCTATTTCTAGACACGTTTATAATGTTACTGCTGAACATTCTTTTAGTGACTTACCTCCGCATGAATTGTCTTATAGACTTGCGCTGCGCAATAACACTTTCATTAGTATGTTACATCATTCCCATCAGACTAGTAATGCCACCAATTGTTGGGTGTGTGGCCGACTCCCTCCCTATCAGAATTATGAAGGAGTCCTGCCTTTCTTTCCACATCCATTTACACATAATGGCTCCTGTGGAGCATGGTTTAGTTTAATCAATTCCATAGACTCAGACACCGCAGTTTACCAAGATCATTGGATATGGGGAAACCTGAACCTAGTTTTACTCAAGGTCTGCTACCCTGACAAGGAGGGTCGCCCCAAAAGAACAGGAACTGATCTAGAAAATGAAGTATATGGATTAGGTAATTTTACACCTAATCTCATGATTCTAAATGTCGTATCCGAAGTTGAACTAGTCTTACCCACCATGTCAGTATTCCCAGCGAAGGGTGAATTGTGTGTAAGAAAGGTTGGTTCCATACATATGGGCCATAGTAAATGCACTACTATAGTAGAATTCAGTGATCAAGGCAAATCTTCATTTAGAGCTTCTCGCCACTCCTACTTTATATGTGGTCAGACTGCATATATGCGTCTACCTCTAGATTGGGATGGTACCTGCTACATTGCATTCCTTTTGCCACCTGTTTTCCTAGCTCCTCCTGATTATTACAGAAATATTCATTTAGTACACAACAGAGAGCGGAGAGATCTCCCCATTGTCGATTACACTGAGACAGCATGGGACAAGTATGTAGATTTTAATAAAGGCATCTTTCCCTATATAGGTACTGTTACTAATAGTAAGCTGATACGTAGATTAACTAGAACCCTTGAAGCAGTAGTGAATGAGACTATTTCCGCCTTAGGCAATTTAACGGAAGAGCAGTCTGCTATGCGGATTGTTGTGCTTCAAAATCGTCTTGTCCTTGACGTCATCCTGGCTGATAGGGGCGGAGCTTGTAGGGTCATCGGATCAAGCTGCTGCGTATTCATACCAGAAAATTCGCCATCTGTATATAAAGCCATCACTCGCCTTCATAAGATTGTAAACCAGATACACCAGAACCCAGGCACTTGGACTTGGTCCAGTTGGTTTTGGAGTGTGATATCAGCCTGGGGATGGAGAGTTTTATCCTTCCTAGGTATTGGCCTTCTCATACTATTCAGTTGCTGTCTATGTCTACAATGTGGACCAGCGATCTGTGGTCTGTGTGCCACATCGTGTATTCCACCACCAAGATTTCATTCAAGATCACGGAAGAAGAAAGAAGAACAAATGATGCTACATGAACAGATCAATGGATTGATGAAGATTGATATCTCTTGAAGGGCAAGTAGGGGACAAGGAGGGAATGTGGAAATGTGGATTTTCCTGGTCAGTTATGTCCCCTATCTTGGACCCCAACGGTTCTATGTGCATGTCACAAGTACATGTATGTTTCCTCCAGTTCCAGTTATGAAGACGCAAACACATGTGCGTCCACCGTCAACATGTCCTCTGTCAGATCCGCCATGAATAGGCCGGATATTCCATTCCTAAATATGAAAGGCCACCGGCCTTATATGGTTCACTTATGCCATTTTACAGTCCAGGCAAGTAGGCCCTGATTCTGTCATCAAACTCTTCTTGCCTTCTGCCTCTGAAAGCTCCAGTCTGAGCCTGCATCTGTGACCATGAACTTTGTCTCATTCTCTGTGCGGCTCACGAAGCCTGACATCAGCCTATTTCTCTGCCAAGAACTGTATTTCACCTTCGAATTATCTGCTTCCCCCTCAGCCGATGCATTCCTGCCTAGTAGCTTAAGTAAACATTCTTCCAGATACCAAGCAAAAGGCCCGGCTTCTCTGTCCTCATGCAAGTAATTCATAGCCCTGTTACCATGGAATATTCCTACCCCCTCGCATTCAGTGTAGACACTTAGACGCTTGTACACGCACGCACAGTCAGTATAGAATAGATTCTGTCCGAGAGTCCTTCTTTTGTGGATAACATAGTTCTTTAAACATAGGATGTTAGATATGATTTGGGATTAGGTTGACTTGACCCCCCAGACTTTTCGTCTCCACATGTAGAGCTAATGTCAAGTCCCCTTCACCCCCTAGTTACACGTCAATTACACGTCATGCTGCTGCGCGCGCATCTATGCCAAGTATTATCTTATAGATCCACCTATGTATGACATCATAACCAATCATGTTCCTTTTTACTCCTTATTACACCCATTTTCGGTTACGCAGGAAAAACGTCAATTTCCTTATCAATTGTTACGCCTACTGCATTCGCTTCATTGTAATGTATGTATTATAAAAGTTACTTCTTGTCAATAAAGTATGTACTTCACTTCCTGAACCCCCGTGGTGATGGAACTTGGAGCATCCGATTATAATCGATCATTGGAATAAAGCCCATTCCGAAACTCTAATATCACGGATTCTGCCTCTCATTTTACTGAGCTATTTCATTATGATTCTGTATCAAATTCAGTCCCGGTAAAGGAATTTTATTTACCACAAAGGGAGGAAAGCAACTCAGATGATCTGGCTTGCCGGGGTAGGCCGAAGATGGCTCTTGCCGCAGAATTATGTACAACCTGGAGTTTGTGCAAGAGATAATCCGGCAAACCCAGGTAGAGGACATTGGAATAATCAAGCCGGGAACAAATCAGAGCTTGTACTGTCAGCTTCCTGTGGGCTAAAGGAAGCAAAGGAAGGAATTTACGCATCATTTTTAGCAGACCAAAACAGGTACCCGTGAGACCTGTGATCTGTGTTTTCAAAGCCAGGGTGTTATCGATTTTGACCCCAAGGTTTTTAGCGACCAAAGAGGAAGAGGAAGGGGGGGACATGCAAACCGGCCACCATTCCTGCCAGGGCGGTTCTGCCTGACAGCCGAAGAAGAGCACCTCGGATTTATCAGGGTTGCACTTGAGGCTGCTCCGCTGAAACCAGTTGAAGACTGCCCCAAGGCAACCACGGATGCTCTCCCCGTCGAACTCCTTGCCCTTCTTGCAGGTGAAGAGGAGCTGGGTGTCGTCAGCGTATGATATGATCTGGGCACCCATCGACTCCGCCAGTACCGCCAATGGAGTCATGAAGATGTTAAAAAGGGTCGGGCTCAGCACCGACCCTTGTGGGACTCCGACATCCATAGGCGGCACCTCGGCGGAGTACGGGGGGGCCCAGACCACTTGTCGACGACCCGCTAGGTAAGATCTCAGCCAGCTCAACACCGTCCCTCTGAGACCGATCTCGTGAAGTCTTCTCAAGAGGGCCTCATGCGGGACGGTGTCGAAAGCCGCCGACAGATCCAACATCACCAGCATTGCTCTTCCGCCTGTGTCGAGAACTTCCTTAATGGCTTCATTAACTTCCAAAAGAGCGGTCTCAGTGCTCAAGTTGGAGCGGAAGCCAGATTGGGTGGAGTGGAGTAACCCATGGTCTTCAAGGAAGGAAGAAAGCACAGAGTGGACATGCTTCTCGACGATCTTAGCCAAACTGGGCAGGAGAGAAATGGGCCTATAGTTAGCATGTATCTCTGGGTCAAGGCCTGGTTTTTTTAGAAGGGGAACGACCATTGCCTTCTTCCAGGCTGGCGGAACAATGCCGCAGGACAAAGATAGGTTCAAAACAGGAGAAATTAAGGAATTCAGAATCTTGGCAGTCCTGGCTAAAAAGCTCGCCGGGCACGGGTCCAGCGGAGAGCCAGATTTAATCCTGAGTAAAAGATCCAGAGAATTAGATTCCAATAAAGGAGGAAACTCCGATAGAATGGGGCAGGAATCAGGAGGTAAAGTCGTCAGATTGGAGTCATGCAATGATGCATTTGGGGCAGCTGGTGGAAAAGATTCTTGAATCAATTTGATTTTCGTATTAAAGAAGATGGCCAGCTCCTTTACCCAAGATTCGGAGAACTTATGCTGGACTATGCTAGATTTGGGAGAGATGAAAGTTGTTGTAAGAGGCAGTAAAATTGCTTGCCTGCTGCTTATGAACCTACAGCCTCGAGCAACTCGAGAAGCAGAAGCCAGCGGTTCCTACATGATGGCACGTGAGATGAGGACTGAGGGGGAGGTTTAAGGAGGTGACAGCAAGGGCAGGGAGCACGGTGACATAGCAGTCCAACCACAACTAGGGCCTTCTTTGTAGCGCTCTCTCACACTACTAGACTGAATGACTTCCCAATGTGAGAAGGGGTAGTGTTAATATTGCTTTTTAAAATACAGTGCAGGCTTCAGCACGTGTAATGGCAATTGTAATTGAATTTATATAGCGCTTACTAGCCCTGATGAGGCATTGAACCATTTTCTGGAGAGTAACACGCTATTCAAGAACCCAAGGTTATGGTTAATCTAGTGGTTATTGTGATTAGCCATGTGCATGCATTTACATGTGTAGGCATTTATTCCAGGTAGTTTGTGATATATATATATGTGTGATCATTAGTGGGGCCTATGTGGTTTCAGGTGAATAGTTGGTGAGATAGGTTGGAGGAGATTAGCTAATGTTAGATTACAGGGATAGGGTTTTAAAGAGGAGACGTTATGATATTTGAAAAGAGGTATCAGCCAATTGCAGAATTACAATAATAAGGATTCAGGCAGGAAGGGGTGAGAGTGAGAGGAGGCTATACTCGGAAATAGAAGGTATGCAGAGGATGGAAGGTAAGAAGAGGGTCACTCGAAAAAAAAAAGAATGTCAAAGTCAATTTCCCATGCAGAGTTTTAGGAGTATAGTGGAAAGAGGCTTTCGCAGGTGTAGAGAGGTACATGAAAAGGAAGTCACACCAAACCAACTTTACTGCCTGCAGAATTATGAAAAAAATAGTACTTCCTAGACTTCAGAGGTTTGACGGAAAGCAGAGAGAGTTATGTTTTTATACAATTCAACGAAGACACTTTAGTCAATCCTGGTTTTTCAGAAAATGACATTTTTCAGGCAAATACTTTTAATCTCCTACTTACATTGCTTAAATATAGAATTTCCAGTCCAAATCAGCTTATGAAGTTATAACGTCACAAATTGTCTTGGCCCCTGGCAGCTATGATCAGTAATGGAAGGGGTCACAGCTGAGTGTGAATACGAGCAGACCAGCACATGCACAACAGGAAACAAAAGGCACAGGCTAGTGTAAATAACTGAAGTGGAGGGCTCACTTGTAGGAGGATACTGCCTGTTACAGAGATGGCACAAGAGAAGTATTCATTTTGACGTGCAGCCGGGGTCTGCACCAGCTCATATTCACATCAAGTCCTAGATATGCTTTGAGTTGAATGCACTGGGATTTTCTCTGCTTCCCCTCGCCTACCTATGCACACACATAAATACAGGCTTAACAAACATATTAGACAAAATGCTACAATGCCCCAGAGATAACACCTTTTTGTACTCACCCGCTGCCCTGTTCCAGACCTGATACTACTTTTTGTGGGTGTGCCAAGATGACAACTTTTTAAAGCTTTAATGTTCTATTTAAAATACAGCTGTATTGTTTTTCTTTGCAACATTATACATGATTGCCATTTTGTAGGGTCACAAGGAAAAGGTTAACATTTTATGAAAATAAATAGGAAAACAAGGCCAAAATGTAGGTTGAGAACCTATTATTTCAGTTTTATCTCCTTTGGGAGCTGCCAATGGGATGACTGTGGTAGAGTTGCTCTCTATGCCATCTGTGGACTTTACTGGCTTGCCGATGGCTTCAGTTGTGGACCCAGTTGTCGATGCACGAGCACCACAAGCCGTTTATTTATTTTTTACAAGCATCTCACTACTCAGGGCCCGCCATGCACAAACTAAAATGTGGGCTACAGCTGAGAAGGAGTAGGGATGCTATGGCTCTGAGAACCTAAACCAGCAAGTTCACGCAGCACGAGCACGAGCACGACAGCTCCCATTCTGAACGTGCAAGGAGATTCCCAAACTAAGTTGTGAATAAGTAAGACACATGGAGAAGAAGATGGGGTTCAACAAGTCCATTTCACACACCTCATAAAACCGGGTTCAAGCAGTTGTCCGGGCTATTATCTTTTTGAAATCCTGCTCCATGGTTCCCGGAGGCTGTGGGCCGGTGTAGGAGGAGACAGAGGGCTTTCAGAGTTTTTTTCTTTCTAAGATAGCCAATCAGATTGTTCCCAGGGGTGCGCTGAAGGACAGAGTGCAACCAACCATGTACTACTGCTTCTGTCACATGTAAAGCGTGCAGGCTGCCACAATGTGCTGGTGTGGCCGGGAGGGAGAGGCTGGCACCATTGGCTTAGTGCAGACTGTCACCGTGGGCTTCTGATTTTGATACTTGGAGCTGGTTTTGCTCCAAAAAATTGCTCCCAAGCAACAAAACCAGCCCCCTGTGGAAAAAAAAGGTCAGGCAGGCTTAACTTAGGGGACAGTTGTGTAAAGCATTTAAAAACATCATTACATTCGTAAGTATGACACAACACAAAATAAAAATCCAACTCTAATTTATAAACATAGGAAATATTTGTATATTTAAAATGACACCAAACCAACAAAAAGCCAATGCAGGGAACCAGAGATATGATTTTTTAAAGAATAAACACTTTACAGTGCTTAAGAACCAATATCCCCAAATTGGGACATCTGGTCGCGCTTGACCGGGACAAAGTCCAAGTTTGAGGCTGACTGTGATGGAGCATTGACTGGATAAACTAAGTATGAGGATTCTGTTAAAAGGTTACTTTCACACTTAGAAACTTTTCAGGAGGATTTTCCCTCGACGTCGATCGGGCCTCTCTAGGCTGGAATCGCAGCATCTGTGCCGGCTGAGTTCTGCGGGAGCCCCCGGTCAACTCCTTGACGTTTTGAGCTACGGAGCTTTCAGCAGGATGAACCTTAAATTCAGGCCAAGTCGCGGTGCGAGGTAGTCGGCTAACTCTCGCCATAGGGTCGGTCACTTATGGAGCTTTTTCCAAAAGTTGCTCCAAAATTTCAGGAACTTCTTCCTGAAATTCCTCTTGTGTGTTCAACGTGTCAAAAACACTAATCCAAGGTTCCAGAGTCTCTGGGTGGCTCCTTGGAAGGTGAAACTACAGTTTCTAACATGCATCTGGCCAAATCCTTTAAATCCAGCTGAAGTTGCTCAGTTGGCTTCCTCTTGCCTCGCTAAAGATGATGCAGGTGAAGCTCTTTTAACCTGCTGCTTACAGTGAGTCCACTCCTTCTCTTTTTGAAGCAAGGCAAAGTCCTTAGAACTGTAGTTCCTTGGTGTGCAGCAGGTATAGTCATTTGGAGTGCAGTCCTCTTAGTGCAGGCCAGGGTTCCAACAGGGCAGTCCTTCTTCTTCTTGTAGTTTCAGACAGTAGCTCTGAGTTACTAGGCAGCTTTCACATATTTATCCAGTGTTTTTGGGGCAACAAGTAGGGGGTACCCCTGTCAAATGGGGTGCAGGGCACCACCCAAAAGCATGACCTCTTCCTCTAAAGTGTGGTATACTGTTGTCCCACTAAGCACTGCACTTTCGAATTCAAAATGGAGAGTTTGTCACCATGGAGTGAAGACATGGCTAAGCCAACCTACTGGTGTGGCTCATTTATCTTAACACTCCCCCTTCCAGACTTTCTGCCAATTCTATTCCTGAGGGCCCCATCTAGCTGGGGGGTACAGGACGAGGGGGTAGGCCTGGCTTGCATTCTTAATGCCCTACACTCTTTGAAGATCAGTTTCACAAGCCATCCCACTTCCTGGCCTGTTCTGTGCACCTGTAGAGCTCCCCCACCAGATAACCTCTGTCTTTATGCAGGTCACTTAGGACCTCATCAAAGCAGTTTGGCTAAGCCTCTTATGGGCTGGCCAATCAGGAGAGGCTACTATAAGGCTGGATTTTGGCTTAGAGAAAATAAAGTTTCATAACCTTTTTTCTGTACTAGTTATGATAAATTAAACCATGGTAAGTTGTTCGATTTATCATTATCAAAATGTATTATCCTTGAAATAAGGCTTTACCTCCCTTCTATCAGTTACACTTTATTAAAGTATTCCCATGTTAGCCTATGGAGCTAAAAGGCTACATTGGGAAAAATTAAATTGGTTGTTTATTTCTTCACCAGGGCATATAAAACATCATTTAGAATGTCCCTGATTGTTTTTACAAGGCACGCTACCCTGGGGACACCTAGGGTAGACCTCAGGGGTGACTTACATGTCAATATAATGTTGTTTTATACTTTGGTAGTACCATTAAATCCAAAGTTGAATTTTCATATAATTTCAGCTTAAAGCAGCTTGCAAAGAAGGGCTGACATTAAAATAAAAAGCAAAAAGAACAGATGATGGACAGAATGCTGAACAATGCAAACATTCACTCTCAGTCAACAGATCTTGGCTTAATCCATCATTGTTTTGCCCCAGTTTGGACCCAGCCTTATGCAAATCAGTCTTGAACCTGCTCCTCATGGGAACAGTCCAGCCCGAACTGCCAAGCCAGGTCCTCTCTGGAGAAGAAACAAGCATCCTGACACCGGTTTCAGGGTATCACAAATCATCAACTAGGCTAGCTTGAATCAAGTGGAGAAGTTAGCACTGGACCCATGTTAGAAATGGGGGTCTCTAGTTGGCAATGGCTGGCCACTGTCCAAGTAGGGACCCTTCTTCCTAAGTCAGAGTAAGCAGCCTACACCCTTTGACAACCCCTGCTCAACCCTGTGGTAACGTAGCACGAGCAGCTAGGCTTATCTCAGAGGCAGTGTGTTAAGCATTTATGACCATACACCGTAATATAATGAGGAACACTACAAATGGACACCACTCAAGTAGTTATGAAAAATAGGTATTTTTATATAGACTTAATCACAAGACCAATAACAGTAAAAATCCACAATACGATAAAAATATAATTACTTTAGAAATGCTGCAAAAATAGTTCAAGGTGCACAGAAGGATGTTTACTTCAAGGCAGTGGTCTCTGCGACCCTTTTACTCACAAAGGGGCAGATCTATATCGGAGATGCGCCACTTTTACGCCGCCGTTGCGTCACTTTTGTGACGCAGCGGCGGTGTAAACCCTGCGCCACGTTGCGTCATATTTACATCGTGACGCATCTATGGAGATGCGTCACGGTGTAAAGCCCTGCGCCACGTAAAACCTGCGTCAGGTTTCACGTGGGCGTGTCGACAGAGGGGGGGGCGTTCCGTCGCAGGAACGCCCCTGAAAAGTGACTCAGTCAAATCTATAAGATTTGACTGCGTCACTTTCCCAACGCTGATGCGCCAAAACCCTGCGCCTGCTTGAAGCAGGCGTAAGGCTTGACGCACCATGTTAGGGATAGGGTAGGTTGGAGCAGTGCTGGAGTTGCGTCGCGCTTGCGACGCAACTGAAGCACTGCGCCAACCTTACGCCATCGGATGCGTCACGCATCTGTTTATTCCTGCGCCATGATGCGCCGCATTGTAAATGCGGCGCATCATGTGTGGCGCAAGGGTAAACTTGCGTGACGCATCATTCCTGGCGCATCCTTGCTGATTTGCAGGGATGCGCCAGGCAACATAAATCTGCCCCCATGTATTTGGTTCCTGGAGCAAAGCAACAAAAATGTCGCTAAGGAGCTGTAGCGATAAATTTCCTCCCGCTAACCAGCGATGCTTTGAATCCTTACCGCAAGGGAGGATGATGCGCTGGGTTGCGGGCAGGACAAAGCGACAAACTTCTTCACGCTAAGCCGGTGATGCGATGAAATCCTTGCCGCGAAGGGAGGATGATGCACCGGGCCTGTGCGTGTGCGATCGTGCTGCGATGACAAAAATGGCGTTCCGCAAAGGGAGCGACGATCCGGATGCGATGCGGGGAAAATGGTGAACGCTCTGCGTCCGCGCTGCGATGATCCTGTTGCGATGATTTTCAGATAGCGGGCGTTTTCGGGCCCGCTAACAAATGATGCGATCTTCTTGGGGATAGCGAGCACTCGGCGACAGCGGAGCGGCGATTTTCCTCACGCTCACCAGCTGCAGCGGCTCGCTAACGGGGGTTAGCGACGATTTTCAGCGCTCTCCTCTCAGCAGTAGAAATAGAGGCCCTGGAACACACAGGAGCCTCACCTGCAGATAGTAATCCTCGCTGGGAGGAAACAGGAGGCTGATGGTGGAGTCTGATGTGCCTGAGACTCCAGCAGGAGGCTAGCTCTCTCCTAGCCCTTGGGTAGTTGCTGTAGCAAAAGAAATAAAAGTCCAATCAAAGTTCCTTTCCTCTTCTTGAAGTCCAGTAGTAACAGCTGCAGGCCAGTCCCAGAAACAGCACACAAGCACAAGGACAGTCCTTCTCCTGCAGATTCTTGTAGCCACACGGACAGAGGTTCTTCTTGTTATCCAGGAGCAATACAAATTGTAGGGGTTTGTGCACAAATATTTATACCCCCAAAGTCTTTGTTCTTAGGGGTCCCAAGCCTCTGAACCCAGCCAGAACCAGTTTTGCCCAGCCCTGGAGCACTTTGTTGATGTCAAATCTTGGACTTGCGCAGGAGCAGAGATGCTTGTTCCCAATGCCCCGTCCAGGAGAACCTCTGGTGCCAATGTTGCTAGCCCCCAGGGGAATCTCCCAGTGGGGGAAGGGGGAGTGGATAAAATAATAAAGAAGACAAAGAGACTGCCTGAGGTTTTCTGCTTCCAACCTTCTGTTTCCTCTCTGCACTTGTGGTCTTGTTGATAGTTGGTTCTAGAAACTAAACACATGCATACTTAGTACTAATATTAATTTAAATCCTAAATATTCTCTCAACTTCCTTCTCTCTGTGTACATACCAGAATAACCTTGGCCTTTGCCTCTCCTCAATGTGTCTTCAGAATCTTTCTGTCATTTTAAAGATAGGGTCGTTCTGTAGCAAGATAAATATCTATAAGTGATTCTGTAAATGGACTGTATTCCTTTCTAATCAATTATTATCTTAACTGAACTTATACATACCTAACTTCTTATTACTATCTCGTTCTAGTTTTTTCTAATAAGGAGAGTAGAGACAAGGCAACCGGATAACCTTCTCACGTAGCCTCCTCTAGACAACTGGTAGATGGTGTTTATGAGACGTATATCAAGTTCCTCCTCAGAGATAATAATATATATACAGTCTATCGGTCTCCTCAGAACTATCAGGAACACGAGCAATAAGTAATTACATACACTCAATCGATAACTCGTGGTACTTAGCTGAGGTGTGGAGAGTTCGCTACTAACTCGACGAGTTAGCGTCTAGTTCTGAACAGTCTTCGGTTTGGAACGCTGCTCCGTGAGGAAGTCGAAATTCTGGAGCTTCAGTGACAGCACGGATTCTGACTGGAACACTGCTCCCTCGGCGAGGTAGTGGTCTTGGAATTGGTTTTCAAGGATTATTGAATAGTGTCTCTGCTGGAGGCTTGCGCAAGCAATCCAACGAAGCTTCTATGACGAGAGTAGAATTTGAATATCTCGGACTCGGCAATATCCCAGGAAAAGTTTTACTATGGCAAGAATTGATAACAGATTAGCATCCACGAAACCTAACTAACTAACTAACTGACTGGAATACAAGAATGCGTGCGCTTCTGTCAAAAGTCTCGGTGAAGTGCACCAACGTTCTATTGTGAGCGCCACTAGTAGAGCTCCGTAACGAAGAAAGACTAGACCATCAACTTCAGCACTTCGTCGGCCATCTTGGAGTTATACAATCTCCAAGCTTCCTTCCAAGTAATAGCCTTTACCTTCTGAGTGCTAGAAATCGTGTGTTCTTGATGTGTAAAACAGACTGAATGATTCTGATCCTTTGGAGTTCTGACAGTACCCTCTCGCAAGGTAGGTCCTTCCGGTTGGGGTTTCCTTGGAAATTTTCGGTGGAAGGCCTTTACCAAACGAGGAGCATGAACATCAGAATTTAGTTCCCAAGATCTCTCCTCAGGACCATAACCCTTCCAGTCAACCAAATAATAGATCTTTCCTTTACGTCTAGCCGAATCCAGTATTCTTTTAACCTCAAATTCCTCTCCAGATTCTAATTGTACAGTTTTTGGAGGTAGTGTCACTCTGAGGTGTGGTGAGGTCTTCTTTAACAGGGAGACATGAAACACTGGGTGGATCTTCATCCTTTTTGGTAATTTCAATCGATAAGTTACTGGGTTCACTAGTTTCTCGATCTGATAAGGACCTATAAATTTTGGTTGAAATTTGCGGGTTCCTTTTAACCTAAGGTTTTTTGAGTTTAACCATACCTGATCTCCAACTTTTAGGTTTGGACCCTCTCTTCTCTTTTTATCTGCATATTTTTTATAACTTTCTTTAGCCCTGATCAAATTTCCTTTTGCTACCTGATGAACGTGTGTTAGATCTTTAATCATGTCTTGGACTGCAGGAACTGAAACTTCTCTAAAATGTGTAGAGGAATTAGGGTGTCTACCATAATTTAAATAAAAGGGAGTAAAACCTGTGGAGACATTTTTTGCGTTATTATATGCAAATTCTGCCGCCCAAATATACTCTGGCCAGTCCCCTTCTTGATCAAGTAAGTATAGCCTCAAATACTGTTCCAATTCTTGGTTCACCCTCTCCGTTTGCCCATCTGTTTCTGGGTGAAAACTCGTGGAGTATCTAGCTTCAACCCCTAAGCCTTCCATGAATGTCTTCCAGAAATGGGATAGGAATTGGGAACCCCTGTCTGAGACCACTACCCTTGGGATACCATGAGCTTGCACGACATGAGTGCTGAAGAGTTTGGCTAACTCCTTGGCTGTTGGGATTTTCTTTAGGGCAACAAAATGAGCCATCTTGGTGAAAGCATCAACAAACACCAATATGGTGTTGTAACCTTGATCTGAAGGCAAATCCACTATTAGATCCATAGTGATTGTATGCCATGGATATGGGGGAGTGGGCATGGGTTGGAGTAACCCCTTAGGGGATTGTCTCTCAGATTTTCCCCGAGCACAGACCTCACATGAACCCACATAGGAATCAATGTCCCGAGACATTTGTGGCCACCAAAAGTTTCTCTTAACCAATTCTTTAGTTTTCTGTATTCCCTTGTGTCCAGCCAATCTGTGGTCATGGTTTTCTTCAAGAGCTATTTGTCGTGTGTCTTGGTTTGGTAGAAATAATTTTCCTGCGTGGAATGGTAAACCATGTCGAATTTCTCTTTCAGCTTCTTGTTCTGTCCATTCTCTCATTTCTTCAGATGTCATAGCCTTCATTATCTTTTCCTCAACTGTCTCTTCAGTCTCTTGATTCACTACAGCCACAATCTTATTTTCTGGAATGATCTTTTGTTGTTCTTGATGTTTCTCCACACCATCAGTGTCTAATCTGGACAAGGCGTCAGCTTTTCCATTCTTGTTTCCAGGTCTGGACGTGATTACAAAATCATAGTCTGCGAAATACAGTGACCATCTAAGTTGGCGTGGAGTAAGAGTCTTTGCTGATTTCAAGAACTTCAGGTTTCGATGATCCGTGAACACCGTCACGACATGTCTTGCTCCCATCAAGTAGTGCCTCCATTCCTTAAAAGCGTCCTTGATGGCTAGTAGCTCCTTTTCGGTAATTGTATAATTGATTTCTGCCGAAGTTAATTTTCTAGACCTATAAGCAACCGGATGGAGTTGTCCAGTCTTTTTATTCCTTTGGGATAGAATTCCTCCGATTGCCAAATCTGAAGCATCAGTCTCCAGATAAAAAGGTTCAGTGGGGTCGGCATGCAATAAAACTGGTGCGGTGGTGAATTCTAGTTTCAATTGTTGAAAGGCCTTTTCAGCTTCTTCTGTCCAATTAAAAGGAACACTCTTCTTCAGAAGTCGAGTGAGTGGAATGAGTTTATGAGAGAATTCATTTACAAATCTTCGATAGAAATTGGCAAAGCCTATGAAGCTTTGTAACTCCTTAATATTCCTTGGAGACTTCCATTCTAGAACAGCCATCACTTTTTTTGTATCCATGGTTATTCCGGATGGTGTGAGAACGAATCCTAGGAACTCCACTTCTTTTGTATTGAACTCACATTTTTCTAATTTGACATACAGATTGTTTTCTCTCAACCTTTGCAAAACCTTCCTTACTTGATCTGGGTGTTCTTTTTCTGTCTTTGAGTAGATTAAAATATCGTCGATATATACAATAACGGATTGGTCTATGAATTCTCTCAGCACACTGTTGATGAAGTGCTGAAAGGCAGCTGGGGCATTGCACAATCCGTAAGGCATTACTTGATATTCGTACAGTCCCAAATTCGTCCTGAAGGCCGTCTTCCACTCATCGCCCTCCTTAACCCTAATCAAATGGTAAGCACCACGAAGATCCAGCTTAGTGTATATCTGTGCTTCCTTCACCTGGTCTAAGAGTACTGATATGAGTGGTAAAGGATATCTGTTCTTGATGGTGACCTTATTTATTGCTCGATAATCAATACACGTTCTTAGGTCTCCTTCTTTCTTTGGGACAAAAAAAAGCGGCGAAGAGACGGGGGATTGGGAGGGGCGTATGAACCCATTTGCCAGATATTTCTCTATATACTTCTTCAGATGCTCATTCTCCTTTTCTGTCAAGGCATAGACTCTGCTACACGGTAGATTCGCACCTGGCTCCAATTCTATCCGACAATCGAATGGTCGATGGGGGGGCAGTTTCTCCGCTTCAACTTCATCAAATACATCTTGAAACTCTTTGTACTCCGGTGGTATCTCACTTGTGTGGATCACACAAACTGATACATCTTGTTCGCTCAAATGTGTGGCCGGCCCAGGTTCTCTAACTCTGTCTGTAAAGTTAAAACAATTTTCTGTGCAAAAGTCAGAGTTCATTTTCACAGTTCTAGTTTCCCAATTTATACTCGGGTTGTGCTCAGTGAGCCATGGCAAGCCCAGTATAATCTGGAATTGAGGAGCATCAATTAAATTAAATTGTATAACTTCTCGCTGACTCTCCTGAAAGGTCATTTCCACTTGTTCCGTATGACTGGTGATGGGTCCGGAAGAAAGATTGGTCCCATCCACCGCCCTCACTGGTTCACTTTTCGCCTTTTGAATTGCTCTCAAACCAATCTTCCTGGCATATTTTATATCACAGAAGTTTCCAGTCGCTCCTGAGTCCAACATGACTGAAACTTCTGTCAGGGTAATGTCTCTGAATTTCAATGTCATAGAAATCACTAGGTGAGGATTCGATGACTGTAAGGTATTTGCCAAATAATGCTCTTCTGGAGTTGTTTTATTCTCTGCAACCACCAGCCCAACTCCCTTTACTGGTGGTGCTTGAAGTTTTCCTTCTCCTTGGAAAACATTTTTGGTTTCTTTGGGCACATTCTCACAAAATGTCCACTATTTCCGCAATACATACATAAATTATTCTGTCATCTTTTCTCCTTCTCTTCCTTAGTTAAAGACCCACGGACAGTTCCGATCTGCATTGGCTCCACCCCCGATTGACCTTCTGTATTTCTCGTTGATTCTACCTTAACTCTGTCAAATCTTGGAGTGTTGAATCTGAATTCTTTCTTCTTTTCCCCTCTCCTCTCGCTTTGTCTAAAGTCGATTTCCAAAACTAAGTCTATCAAGGCCGATACATCAGTGGGTCGATTTGGAATTTGGGCTAAAACGTCTTTCAACTCGTCCTTAAACCCTCTATAGAAGACAGCAGCTCTTTTACTCTCTGGCCAGTCAGTTTCTACTACCAACTTGTTGAATTGGGCCAGATATGCCACAAGTTCCTTATTACCTTGTTTTAGTTCTAATAATTCATTATCTGTGGCCTGCGATATCTTTCGTCGATCAAAAATTCGAAGAAATTCTTTTTTAAAGTTCTCAAAATCATATAGCAGAGCATCATCTCTGGAGATCAATGGCATGGACCAATTGGCGGCATCACCACTGAGATAGGACAAAATGAAGGCCACGCGGGTCTGTGCATCCGGAAAAATCGTAGGACGACACATAAAATGCAAAGAGCATTGTGTCAAAAACACTTGGGCCTTTTGTGGATCCCCACTAAATCTTTCTGGAGGTGCTAATGGTATCACTGGGGACAGGGAATGCACCACATGAGTTGCTAATCGGGAAGTGGAACCCAAGCTTTCTCTTTCTGTGTCTGGAAATCTAGACGCTTCAGTTAATCTAGCTGCCAACTCCACAGTTTCCCTTCTAGCGTCCATTATTTCTTGTCTCAATCCCTTATTCTCGTCTCTAACTGCTGTAAGCTCTTTTTGGATTAGACCTAAAACTTCTCCCAAGTCTTTTAACTCTAAACCTTCAGCCATTTCTGCTCAGGCGCAAGTTTTAACACTTGGGCACTTCACTCTGTCAAATCTTGGACTTGCCCAGGAGCAAAGATGCTTGTTCCCAATGCCCCGTCCAGGAGAACCTCTGGTGCCAATGTTGCTAGCCCCCAGGGGAATCTCCCAGTGGGGGAAGGGGGAGTGGATAAAATAATAAAGAAGACAAAGAGACTGCCTGAGGTTTTCTGCTTCCAACCTTCTGTTTCTTCTCTGCACTTGTGGTCTTGTTGATAGTTGGTTCTAGAAACTAAACACATGCATACTTAGTTCTAATATTAATTTAAATCCTAAATATTCTCTCAACTTCCTTCTCTCTGTGTACATACCAGAATAACCTTGGCCTTTGCCTCTCCTCAATGTGTCTTCAGAATCTTTCTGTCATTTTAAAGATAGGGTCGTTCTGTAGCAAGATAAATATCTATAAGTGATTCTGTAAATGGACTGTATTCCTTTCTAATCAATTATTATCTTAACTGAACTTATACATACCTAACTTCTTATTACTATCTCGTTCTAGTTTTTTCTAATAAGGAGAGTAGAGACAAGGCAACCGGATAACCTTCTCACGTAGCCTCCTCTAGACAACTGGTAGATGGTGTTTATGAGATGTATATCAAGTTCCTCCTCAGAGATAATAATATATATACAGTCTATCGGTCTCCTCAGAACTATCAGGAACACGAGCAATAAGTAATTACATACACTCAATCGATAACTCGTGGTACTTAGCTGAGGTGTGGAGAGTTCGCTACTAACTCGACGAGTTAGCGTCTAGTTCTGAACAGTCTTCGGTTTGGAACGCTGCTCCGTGAGGAAGTCGAAATTCTGGAGCTTCAGTGACAGCACGGATTCTGACTGGAACACTGCTCCCTCGGCGAGGTAGTGGTCTTGGAATTGGTTTTCAAGGATTATTGAATAGTGTCTCTGCTGGAGGCTTGCGCAAGCAATCCAACGAAGCTTCTATGACGAGAGTAGAATTTGAATGTCTCGGACTCGGCAATATCTCAGGAATAGTTTTACTATGGCAAGAATTGATAACAGATTAGCATCCACGAAACCTAACTAACTAACTAACTGACTGGAATACAAGAATGCGTGCGCTTCTGTCAAAAGTCTCGGTGAAGTGCACCAACGTTCTATTGTGAGCGCCACTAGTAGAGCTCCGTAACGAAGAAAGACTAGACCATCAACTTCAGCACTTCGTCGGCCATCTTGGAGTTATACAATCTCCAAGCTTCCTTCCAAGTAATAGCCTTTACCTTCTGTGTGCTAGAAATCGTGTGTTCTTGATGTGTAAAACAGACTGAATGATTCTGATCCTTTGGAGTTCTGACAGTTGATCAGGCTGCATCCTTCATTTCAGAAAGAGGGGGTCTGCCTCAGACGCACAGTGGGAGGTGGAGCCAGCTTTCACCTTGCCAGGCACAGCCCTATTCAAGTGCAGGAGCTACCCCTCCCCTCACACCTAGGCAGGTCGCTCTATTCAACCCAGGTCTGACTCAGCCTGCCCTGTCCCTCCAAAACCAGACAGCCAATACACATAATAGCAGAGCAACTGGAAGGCTTAGGCAAGAAAGTACCTATACTCTAAAAGTGGTAGTTTCAAACACAGAATATAAAAATAACCTTCACTAAAAGATGTATTTTAATATTCTGAGCTCAGGCATACTAGATTCGTTTTTCTACCATGTTCTGTGGGTCAGTTAGGACTATAGGATGTAATAGCCCAGACCTCCCATTCTGGCCTATGGAGAACAGGTAGCCTTACAGTAGTGAAAAACGAAAATGGGTGTAATTCACTACTAGGACATGCTACATACAACAGGACATGTCCTACCTTACACATACAATGCACCCTATCATAAGGGGGGCTTACATGATGCCAAGGGAAGGTTTTAGGGGCTGGGAAGCGGGTGCACTTCACAGCCAAGATGGCAGTTCTGGACTGCACGCAGACACTGCAGTGGCAGGTCTGAGACACACTTTACAAGCTGCTTCTGTGGGTGGCACAAACCAGTGCTGCAGGCCCACCAGCAGCATTTGGTTTACCAGCCCTGGGCACACATCGGCCACGCTACTAGGGACTAACAGGTAAACTGAATAAGCCAATCATGGATGTACCAATTCATATGTCATTTTTACAAAGGGAGCATTCGCGCTGTGGCACTGAATGGCAGCGGCACAGCGCCCAGAGCATCTATAACCAGCAAAAACAGAGGAGACACAGCGAAAAAAGGAAGGGAGACTCACGCCAATGGTGCCAGGTCTAACACGCGTCCCCTCCAGCTGAAATGTGGGGAGAACTACCCATCCCCTTGGAAGTTCTCTTCACTAAGGCGGAAAAATCTGGACAGACCATCAGCATTGGCGTGTTCTGTACCAGGGCGATGTTCCACCGTAAAGTCCATACCCTGTAGGGAAATGGACCACCTTAACAATTTGGGATTCTCACCCCTCATCTGCATCAACCATCTGAGGGGCCTGTGGTCTGTCTGAACCCGGAAGTGAGTCCCAAAAAGGTATGGTCTCAGCTTCTTCAGTGCCCAGACCACAGCAAATGCCTCACGCTCAATTGCACTCCACTTCTGTTCCCGTGTAAGTAACCTCCTACTGATGAAGGCTACGGGTTGGTCTAGTCCCTCCTCATTCATCTGTGACAGAACAGCCCCCACCCCATGCTCTGAAGCGTCTGTCTGGACAATAAATTCCTTAGCAAAGTTGGGCGCCAGGATCACGGGCGCTGTACACATGGCAGTTTTGAGGGCCTCAAAAGCTTTCTGACAGGTGTCAGTCCAGTTCACAATCTTGGGCTGCTTCTTGGAAGTCAGCTCAGTCAAGGGGGCAACGATGCTGCCATAGCCCTTGACAAACCTCCTGTAATAACCCGTGAGTCCTAAGAAGGCCCTCACCTGGGTCTGGGTCCTTGGGGGCTCCCACGCCAGGATGGTTTCAATCTTGGGCTGTAGAGGTGCCACCTGGCCACTCCCTACCTGGTGTCCTAAGTACACCACCGAACCCTGCCCAATCTGGCACTTACTGGCCTTGATTGTGAGGCCTGCTCGGCGCTGCACCATCAACACTTCCCAGAGGTGGTGTAAGTGGTCCTCCCACGAGGAACTGAATACTGCAATGTCATCCAGGTAGGCGGCACTGAAATCCTCCAGCCCAGCCAACACCTGATTGACCAACCTCTGGAAGGTGGCAGGGGCATTCTTCATTCCAAAGGGCATCACACGGAACTGGTAGTGCCCATCTGGGGTGGAGAATGCTGACCTCTCCTTTGCCCCATCAGTTAAGGCGATCTGCCAGTACCCAGACGTTAGATCAAACGTGCTGAGGTACCGGGCAGCCCCTAACCGATCTATGAGCTCATCAGCTCTGGGGATGGGGTGCGCGTCGGTCCTCGTGACCGAATTGAGACCTCGATAGTCCACACAGAACCTAAGTTCTGGAGTGTCACCAGGCGCTGCAGCTTTTAGTACCAAGACCACGGGGCTGGACCAGGGGCTGCTAGAGGACTCAATCACCCCTAGAGCAAACATTTTGGAGACCTCCTCCTTGATGTAGGCCCTTACCCGGTTAGTCACTCGGTAAGCCTTGTGCTTGACAGGAGGACTGTCCCCTGTGTCTACCTCATGGACGCACCAGTCAGTGACACCAGGCACCAGGGAAAATAAATCCGGGAATTGCCCCAACAGCTGGCGGCAATCTAACTGTTGCTCAGGGGTCAGTGTGGTGGAGAGGACCACACCCTCCACTGACCCATCCTTTTCTTCTGCACACAGGAGGTCAGGAAGAGGCTCACTTTCCTCCTCCATCCCTGCATCTGTGGCAAGGAGCATGCCCACTTCAGACCTCTCAAAGTGGGGCTTCAGGCGATTCACATGCAGGACCCGCAGGGGGTTCCTGGGAGATTTAAAGTCCACCAAATAGGTAACTTGACTTTTGCGCTCCACCACCTCAAAGGGACCGGTCCACTTATCTTGGAGCGCACAAGGCTCCACTGGGGCCAGTACCCAAACCTTCTGACCAGGTTGAAATTCGACCAGAGTGGCATTCTGGTCGTGCCAACGTTTCATCTCCTCCTGGCTGGCTTCCAGATTTGCCTCAGCAATTTTTCTGAAACGCCGAGTTTGGTTCCGGAAGGCCAGGATGTAGCTAAATACATCCTGGGGAGGTTTCCTGGGAGATTGCTCCCAGCCTTCCTTGACCAAACTCAGAGGTCCTCTTACCGGATGGCCATAGGGCAGTTCAAAGGGACTGAACCCTAAGGACTTCTGTGGCACTTCACGGTATGCAAACAACAGGCATGGCAAGAGGACGTCCCACTTACGCCTCAGGGGCTCTTCTAGGCCCATGATCATGCCCTTCAAGGGCCGGTTGAATCTCTCAACCAGACCGTTACCCTGGGGGTGGTAAGGAGTGGTGAACTTGTAAGTCACCCCACACTCCTTCCACAGGGACTTCATATACTGGGAGATGAAGTTGGTCCCCCTGTCGCTCACCACCTCTCTGGGGAACCCCACACGGGAGAAGATCCCCATCAGTGCACGTCCCACCATGGGGGCCGTCACTGTCCGGAGCGGGATGGCTTCAGGGTACCGGGTGGCATGGTCCACCAAGACCAGGATGTACCTGTTGCCCATGGCTGTCTTGGGGTCCAGAGGCCCCACAATTTCGATGCCCACTCGCTAACAACTGGGAAGGGTTGGAGTGGGGCTTTGATCTTCCCCCCACTCTTCCCACTTGCCTGGCAAGTCTCACAGGTCCTACAATACATATCTGAACTCTTGCGCATCTGGGGCCAATAAAAGTGAGTGACCAGCCTTTCAAAGGTCTTAGTCTGCCCCAGATGTCCTGCCAATGGGATGTCATGAGCCAACCCCAGTAGGAAGGTTCTGAAGCACTCGGGTACCACCAGCACACGGGCTGACCCCGGCTCAGCAACCTTAGGCTCGCTATACAGGAGACTGTTCTCCCAATAAATCAGATGTGAACCGGACACATCACCTGCTGCCTGGGCTGCAGCCTGTTGCCGCATACCCTCAAGAGAGGGGCAAGTTCTCTGCTGTTCACAAAACTCCTCCCTGGTGGGCCCCCCTTCCTGCTGCCACTGGGTCAGCTCAGGCAGGTCCCCCAGGTCGGTACTCTGCTCCCCGGTAGGCTCCAGGGCATCCCCTTCTGCTCCCTCCTGGGCCGTGGGAACCAAGGGGGCCGGTTTCCCGCGCCCCCTGCCCCCTCCCTCTAAGGCAGGGACCTGGGCCATATTCTCAGGCTCCAGGTCTTTCTCAATACTCTCTTTGGCTGCCATGGACCGAGTGGTAGCACATGCCCACTCAGGCAGTCCCAACATTTGCAAGTGAGCTCTCTTCTCCACCGTAGCCCACGGGGAGTTCTCCAAATCATTGCCCAACAGACAGTCCACAGGCATGGCGGGCCTCACAGCTACCTGAAGAGTTCCTGAGACCCCCCCCCACTCAAAGGGAACCTGAGCCACCTCACAGTGGCTCTCTGTGTTGTCTGCAGACACTACTGGGTAGAATGCATGGGGCACAACCTGCTCTTTGGACACCAACCGGGAGCTGACAGCAGTTACACTGGCTCCTGTGTCCCTCAGAGCCTCCACTCTATGGCCATTGATGGTTACCCACTGCCTGTATTTTTTAGTGTTATCAGGCAGTGCAGGCTTAGGAACCATTTCAAAGTCTCCTAGTGAGACAAGGGTCAACTCTACGGGGTCCCACCCACCGGGGGCACCCATCTCCTCCTCCCCCAGGGCTACACTAGCAAGCTGGCGGGGCGGTGCACGGGGTGGCGCAGGAGTATCCTTTTGGGGACACTGGGGGTCAAAGTATCTGTGGCCCACCTGGCCACATTTAAAACAAGTAGGGGGCCTCCTTGGAACAGGATTACCTGTTGGAGGCACGGGCTTCTTATCCGGGGGAGGCTGGGATACCACTGCCTGGTTCCCTTGGGAATTATCTTGGGGCCCTCGGTGGAACTCCCTTGGTTTACCCCTGTCCCCCCCACCTCTCTGCTGGGGACCCTGCCCACCTTTGGCGAAGTCTCCCACTGGACCCTTGCGAACCCGGGTGCTCACCCAGCGGTCCGCCTCCTCAGCAAGCTTCCTAGGGTTAGTCAGCTTGCAATCTATCAGATGCTGGCGTAGCTCAGAAAAACAGTTACTAGAAAAATGCTCCCATGCAATCAAGTCATACAGTTGCTCAAAAGTTTCTACTTTGCTGCCTTTTTCCCAGCGCTCCATTGCTCTGCCAAAAAAAGACACATATTCTACCCACGTGGTACCCTCTATCTTCTTGCAAGTTCTAAATCTCTGCCTGTACATTTCAGGGGTCAAACCATAGCGGGTAATCAAAGCTTCCTTCATGTGGGCATAAATCATTCTACTTTCTGGGGGTAGGTCCAACAAGGTATCCCTCCCCTCACTCACAAAGCGTCCCCACAACCCCGCTCCCCAATCCTTCTCAGGGACCCGGTGGGACACCATAGCTAATTCATAAGCGGCAAACCATTGCCCAATATCCTCACTTTTATGAAAATCCTTAATAACCTCTTTAGGTATATACACTCTACTCTCATTATGCACTACCGGTATGCTGCCACCAGAGGGGGAGATCTCAATACTCTTGGCCTTAATCTCCAACTCCCTCAAAATTCTCTCATGTTCAAATTTCATCTTCATTATCTCAACTTCCAACTTCTTATTCTCTAGGTCTCTCTGACCATCCAATGTAAGCTTAGCCATCTCCATATTATGCCGCCTATCTCTCTCCCTGTCCTCCATCTCTTCTGGAGTCAGGCCCCTTGAGGACACACTAGTGCCCGGGCTGGAAACTGCTTTATCCCCTACCAAATCTACAATTTCGTCCTGCCGCTCTCCTGCATCCTCTCCTCCCTCCACAGGCTCTTCTACATTCTTTGGGGCATCCCTGGCTTCTAACCAGGCCTTCAGCGCCTTGTAATACTCTTCCCTTTTAGTGAGACCTGTGATAGGGACTGTGAAGCGTTTGCAAAAATATTTGAGCTGCTTGGCATTGTAGGTGTCTAATTTCTCTTCTTCCCAGGAGAGATCCTCAGAGGCATTGGATCTGGGCTTGGCCATTGTAATAATAACTGGCAATATCGATCAAAAATAGAATCAAAAATCTCAAAAACGTACGTGGTTGTGTTATGGTCTGCACTTACTAGTAGTGTACACTATAATTACTGTATGCAATCATAAATGCAAGTCCAGAACCTCACCGCTGACCACCAATGTTAGAAATGGGGGTCTCTAGTTGGCAATGGCTGGCCACTGTCCAAGTAGGGACCCTTCTTCCTACGTCAGAGTAAGCAGCCTACACCCTTTGACAACCCCTGCTCAACCCTGTGGTAACGTAGCACGAGCAGCTAGGCTTATCTCAGAGGCAGTGTGTTAAGCATTTATGACCATACACAGTAATATAATGAGGAACACTACAAATGGACACCACTCAAGTAGTTATGAAAAATAGGTATTTTTATATAGACTTCATCACAAGACCAATAACAGTAAAAATCCACAATACGATAAAAATATAATTACTTTAGAAATGCTGCAAAAATAGTTCAAGGTGCACAGAAGGATGTTTAGTTCAAGGCAGTGGTCTCTGCGACCCTTTTACTCACAAAGTATCTGGTTCCTGGAGCAAAGCAACAAAAATGTCGCTAAGGAGCTGTAGCGATAAATTTCCTCCCGCTAACCAGCGATGCGTTGAATCCTTACCGCAAGGGAGGATGATGCGCTGGGTTGCGGGCAGGACAAAGCGACAAACTTCTTCACGCTAAGCTGGTGATGCGATGAAATCCTTGCCGCGAAGGGAGGATGATGCACCGGGCCTGTGCGTGTGCGAGGGAGCGATGATCCGGATGCGATGCGGGGAAAATGGTGAACGCTCTGCGTCCGCGCTGCGATGATCCTGTTGCGATGATTTTCAGATAGCGGGCGTTTTCGGGCCCGCTAACAAATGATGCGATCTTCTTGGGGATAGCGAGCACTCGGCGACAGCGGAGCGGCGATTTTCCTCACGCTCACCAGCTGCAGCGGCTCGCTAACGGGGGTTAGCGACGATTTTCAGCGCTCTCCTCTCAGCAGTAGAAATAGAGGCCCTGGAACACACAGGAGCCTCACCTGCAGATAGTAATCCTCGCTGGGAGGAAACAGGAGGCTGATGGTGGAGTCTGATGTGCCTGAGACTCCAGCAGGAGGCTAGCTCTCTCCTAGCCCTTGGGTAGTTGCTGTAGCAAAAGAAATAAAAGTCCAATCAAAGTTCCTTTCCTCTTCTTGAAGTCCAGTAGTAACAGCTGCAGGCCAGTCCCAGAAACAGCACACAAGCACAAGGACAGTCCTTCTCCTGCAGATTCTTGTAGCCACACGGACAGAGGTTCTTCTTGTTATCCAGGAGCAATACAAATTGTAGGGGTTTGTGCACAAATATTTATACCCCCAAAGTCTTTGTTCTTAGGGGTCCCAAGCCTCTGAACCCGTCAGAACCAGTTTTGCCCAGCCCTGGAGCACTTTGTTGATCAGGCTGCATCCTTCCTTTCAGAAAGAGGGGGTCTGCCTCAGACGCACAGTGGGAGGTGGAGCCAGCTTCACCTTGCCAGGCACAGCCCTATTCAAGTGCAGGAGCTACCCCTCCCCTCATACCTAGGCAGGTCGCTCTATTCAACCCAGGTCTGACTCAGCCTGCCCTGTCCCTCCAAAACCAGACAGCCAATACACATAATAGCAGAGCAACTGGAAGGCTTAGGCAAGAAAGTACCTATACTCTAAAAGTGGTAGTTTCAAACACAGAATATAAAAATAACCTTCACTAAAAGATGTATTTTAATATTCTGAGCTCAGGCATACTAGATTCGTTTTTCTACCATGTTCTGTGGGTCAGTTAGGACTATAGGATGTAATAGCCCAGACCTCCCATTCTGGCCTATGGAGAACAGGTAGCCTTACAGTAGTGAAAAACGAAATTGGGTGTAATTCACTACTAGGACATGCTACATACAACAGGGCATGTCCTACCTTACACATACAATGCGCCCTATCATAAGGGGGGCTTACATGATGCCAAGGGAAGGTTTTAGGGGCTGGGAAGCGGGTGCACTTCACAGCCAAGATGGCAGTTCTGGACTGCACGCAGACACTGCAGTGGCAGGTCTGAGACACACTTTACAAGCTGCTTCTGTGGGTGGCACAAACCAGTGCTGCAGGCCCACCAGCAGCATTCGGTTTACCAGCCCTGGGCACACACCGGCCACGCTACTAGGGACTAACAGGTAAACTGAATAAGCCAATCATGGATGTACCAATTCATATGTCATTTTTACAAAGGGAGCATTCGCGCTATGGCACTGAATGGCAGCGGCACAGCGCCCAGAGCATCTATAACCAGCAAAAACAGAGGAGACACAGCGAAAAAAGGAAGGGAGACTCACGCCAATGGTGCCAGGTCTAACAACCCATGTCTGGGCATACCCTTACCACTTAGGTCGACAAAAGCAAAAAGAACAGATAATGGACGGAATGCTGAACAATGCAAACATTCACCCCCAGTCAAATGGTCTGGGTTTAATCCGGCGTGACTTTTAAAAATGACAGCAGGCTACACAGTAGTGCAGGAGATCTGCTGGGCCTCTAAATATACATGCCCTATCATACACTAGAGACTCACAGGTAGGTAGTAAGTACCAATTGTAATTATACCTAATTACCATATACCTTTTAAATCCGAGAACTGGGCCAGGTTAGCAGAGCCCAAGGCACAGTCAGAGTCAGTTACCACCAGTAGCAGTCAAAAATGGGGGTAATCATGGCAAAAAGAGTGACTTTCTCACATTTCCTTAGGTGCCTGCTGAGATGGGGCTGAAAAGCCACAGCTAGCCACCTTATAAAAAAACAAGCATTCTGCTGGATGAAACAGGACGTCGCCTAGATCACATTTTGGGGTGTTTAGTGTTGCAGGCACAAGGCCCAGTCACACAAGTGTGCTACCATTTTTATGAGGAGACATGTGGCAATACTGCATAGTAGAACATTTTCTATTACCAATTGAATATATCTGCGCTTGTGCCTTTTAAAAGTAGACAAGTGTGTATCACAGAAGACACTTTACAAATGCCCTCTAAAACACATGCCAGTATAGGTGTCAATAAACTCAGAGATGTGCAAACAAACACTCCTCCCAAACTCAGCATCTGGTGTACATTTGAGAAATATTGAGTTTTTCTTCAGAACCTTTTTCTATGTGTTACAATTTTGCCATATGAATTGCTGTATAGTCGATCCACAATGTAAAACCATTGTACGGTGCAGCCAGGGGCGTAACACAAGCCCCCGTAGCCCCCGCGGTGCGGGGGGGGCCCCCACGCTCTAGGGGCCCCCTCACTCATCAGAGCCAGCCAGCAATCCTCATGTTTTTAAGGATTTAAATCGTGCATAGTTGCGCGCGCCCGGCCTCCCCATAAGTTAAATAGTGCACGCAGCCGCGCACGCCTCGGCCAGGCGGCCTCTACATTAATTTAAATGGTTGGTGCGCACGCCCGGGCCCGGAAGCTCTTCATAATTAAATGTTGCACAACGGCACTCAGTTGTTTCTGGCCGCGTCTGCGTGGTCTTCAGTGTGGGGTATAATAGGGTGAGGCTGGTGATTAATATGCGCCAAGTCCTCTACTGAACCGCGGCCGCGCTGCCCCTGGATGTCGCGACTGAGCTGACCCGACAAAAAGTAAGTGCTCGCCTTGCAACGTTTGTACTTTTATTCAACAGTCAGTTCCCGTCACAGTGTGCCTATGGAGCGCGTTAATTTTAATGCAGGTAAAGTGTGCTTTATGTAACTTATAGTGCGGCTTGCTGCAAGGCACTTTAAATCATACAGAGCCCTGGCTCACTCAGCTGCTGCACTGTGTGTGTGTGTGTGTGTGTGTGTGTAAATGTGTGTGCGTGTGCGTGCGCCTCGCAGCCTCTTCTCCCGAATGAATGCCTGCACCGATACTCTCTGCCGTGGCGGCCGTTAGTCAGCGCCTTTCAAGTATGTTGGCTCATTAAGGCAGCCGGAGTAGTGGTCTGGTGTCGTGGCACTGACGCCTGCCAATCCCACAGCAAAACAAGTGTGCAGGCTGTCTGCATTTGCCCAATTTTGTTGACAGAAAGGCGGGCACTTTTAAAAACTCAATTCCAGTTACTGGACATATGCACTTGTAGACCCGATGTTATCGCTCGTCTTAAAGCAGAGCATCCACTTTTGGCAGGGAGATTGTTGAAATTCATGCAGGCATTCCAGAAGTTATTTAGCACCGCAGCCTCCTGTGAATAATATGCTAACAAGGCAATTTAGACATATCTTTAGTTGACCTTTTACTCACTGGTGGCGAGATTGAGCCAAAACCTAGAGATGCTTCCTTATAAATTACGTTCGCAGCGATGAACTCAGAGCGAATTTTTAAATCCTCACTTGTAAAATGAGAAAATCAATTTTATAACGATGCTGGCACAAAGTCGCAAGTGTGAGATTTGGCTTGTCTGGTTTCCAATAGAAAATCATAGGGCAGTCCCAAACACAGCATTTAGGTTTGCATCTTAAGTACACGAGGCCCTGTAATGCATTTTATATTCAGAACAATTGCATTGGGATTAATTTGTTCATAATAAGACGGGCCTATGGCTGGGTTTTATGTTCACCTATGACTCGAAAGTATGTAATGTGAAATGCGACTGTGGTCTGAGATGCAATTTTGATAGTACTGAACACATTCTATGCACTTTCAGAGAATCAACATTTTTTATGAGTCCTGTGTCTTGATATGCCTGTCCTAAACGGGTTGAGATCAGTTTTAATTTAGACCTATGAATTGAAAGTGTAAGAGATGCAGTAACTTGTAAAAATTTTGATAGCACTTTACACACTCTATGCACTAACGGGGACTCAACCAAGCTTATTTACAAGCCCCTTGCGCCACCCGTACATCACTTTTCCCATGTTAAAAATGAAGCAAAAGTGGCACAAGAGGCTTGTAAAATTAGCCCCAACATTTTTATTAAGCCTGCGTTTTGATATACATGTTTTAAATGGATTCAGACCAGTTTTATTTTAGATCTATGAATTGTCAATGTTTTTGTGCATTTTTATTATGTGTACTCAATTAATCTTGTGGAAGTGGCAAAATACTAAGGGCCTGAGTATGACTTTGGCAGTGCAGGAACAGGCTGCCAGGCTGCTGCCACACACCGCCAAAGCTCACCGCCGGCAACCCACCAGATTAAAAGTATTTTTGTAGTTTAGCTCCCGGTCCTTTGGCATTCCCACTGTGATGCCTTTCAAAAAGGCCCCGCAATGGGAACGTCAAAGGCCGTTCCTGCACAACATGGACTGTTAAGTCCATGCCATGCAGGAACAGGGGGTGCATGCACTAAGGGAGCACACCCAGGGGCGTAACACAGGCCCCTGTGGAGCGTGGGGGCCCCGCGCTCCAGGGGCCCCCTCACTCATCAGAGCCAGTCAGCAAGCCTCATGTTTTTAAGGATTTAAATGGTGCGTTGTTGCACGCGCCCGGCCTCCCCATAAGTTAAATAGTGCACGCAGCCGCCCACGCCTCGGCCAGGCGGCTTCTACATTAATTTAAATGGTTGGTGCGCACGCCCGGGCCCGGAGGCTCTTCAAAATTAAATGTTGCACAGCGGTGCTCAGTTGTTTCCGGCCACGTCTGCGCGGTCTTCAGTGTGGGGCATAATAGGGTGAGGCTGGTGATTAATATGCGCCAAGTCCTCTACTGAACCGCGGCCGCGCTGCCCCTGGATGTCGTGGCTGAGCTGACCCGACAAAAAGTAAGTGCTCGCCTCGCAATGTATGTACTTTTATTCAACAGTCAGTTCCCGTCACAGTGCGCCTATGGAGCGCGTTAATTTTAATGCAGGTAAAGTGTGCTTTATGTAACTTATAGTGCGGCTTGCTGCAAGGCACTTTAAATCATACAGCGCACTGGCTCAGTCAGCGGGGGGGTGTGTGGTGTATGTGTGTTTGTGTGTCTGCCTCGCAGCCTCTTCTCCCGAATGAATGCCTGCACTGGTGCTGTCTGTTGTGGCAGCCGTTAGTCAGTGACTTTCAAGTATGTTGGCTCATTGTTGTTATTGTTATTGTTATTTTGGATTTATATCGCGCCCAATCACCTGCAGGTCTCATTAAGGCAGCCGGAGTAGTGGTCTGGTGTTGTGGCACTGCAGCCTGGCTCTCAAGTATGTTCTTTCCACAGCTTTCTGTAATGTCACTGCTTTTACAGGTAATTCACGTCTCTCCATTTGATATCGAGGTACGAGCTCCTGTGGCTTTAGTAAAGCCACAGTGTTCTTTTGGATATGGCTCCCTGATGTGAGCACAATAAACTGCGGACGCCTCGGGGTGAGCCCAAGTCAGTGGGAGGAGATCTTTGGGAGGGGGCGCAGCGGCCAATCTCCATCCGGTGTAAAGCAGCACCCCCTCATCCCATCGGGGTAGGTGCTCTGGGGGCAGAATGCATGATCTTGTAACCGCTTCCGGTGCCATCTGGTGGTCTGGAGGAATCCTTGCTCGCCTCTGGGAGGCGAAAACAGCCGCTGTGGAGGCCTGGATCCATCGCTGCCTCTCTCCACCTGACTGAAGCTGTCACAGAGCTCTGGGCTGGTCCGTGAGCATATATAGGCCCCTAACACCAGCATCCCTCTGCAACCCCTTAAGGTGAGAGATGCTAGATGTTGCAAGCAGTAGCACCTACATGTAAGGGCAGTGACCTGTCTGTGTTATATGTGCAGGAAGGGAGAACAGAGTATTCAAATTGATAACACAGAGGGGCTTCAGTACTCTTTACTTTGCAGCTACATGCAGCAGGTGCTGCATGTAAAAGTTAATGTGCATTGCAAAAGTTGTGTGAAATACTCAGAACTGAGTGGCATTTGTAGAGTTGTGTGTCACTGACTCAATCTTGGAATAAACAGCACGGTGATAGGAAGTACACTTTCCAGACAAGGAGAGTAAGAGAGAGAGGGAACGAAGTTGTTCATGTTGAAATGTACAGCATCAGAGTGCAAGGGCGGGAAGCACAATAGTTGACACCAGGCCTGATTCCAGGATTCTGAATGGTCTTAGGCATATGGCCATTAAGGGAAAGGTGACCCTAAATGTCAATGCAGGAGCTACCTGAGACTGAAAAGCAGAAGAGAATAGTTAAGTATTCTGCCAGATCTTCTGTGAATTTGGCTCCTCTGGCCCCCTGGATCAGCAGGGCAGGCCCACGTTTAACAACTCATCTGCCCTCCAAGTGTGTTTGGATGGCAGCAGGGGCACAGGCTTGTGTCTGGGGATGAGCCCTGCACTGCCCCTGTCTTTAAAAGATATAGCTGACAAGTTTAACAGACTCAGCTCTCCATTGACTGCAGCACCATCTGAGCCCCCCCCCTTTAGTCCAGAGAAAGATGCTTGGAACCTGCCTACCCGTGCAATGCCAGTAGGGCCAAAGAGTCAAGCACTGCTCAGCATTGAGGCACATGCAGAGTGGCATCCAACATTTACAATCAGTAGGTAAGTAGCCAGGCCAAAAGGGACATCCACTGCTTAGAGAGTGATGTCTCTTTGAAGAGGTGTAATTTGGTATTTACCTATGAAAAGGAAGAGTTTGGATTTAATTATCAGCCTTATGGTAAATTGTATAGAGTCAAACATGGTCAGGCATTGTGATTTATCCATAGTAGTCAAAGCAGGTGCAGTGGAGCAGATGTAAAATTTAGCATGTGTCGAGATTGTGCAAGTGTATGGAGGCGTTTTCGAGGAGAGTCTATTAGTGCCATTCCATTCCAGGTATTTTGTAGCAGTTTCAAGACCTCTTTAAAGCTTCTCATTGCTCAAGTGCCATTTCTAATATTTCTTTCCATACACTTTGTTGCTTTATTTTGCTCATGAAAAATGTCACTCATAGTCGTTGAATGTCACTCATAATTACACTGAGATTATGAAAATGTCACACATACGCAATCTGAAACCTTGGCAGATATGAAGGCTATTCATCTTGGCCACTGGCTACACCGGTGCGGGGCATGTACGGGGCATGCCAACTGGGCTGTGGACCACTTGCTTCAGGGTAAGAGTTAGTTGGGGCCTCACACACCCTGTTAGGGTGGCCTAGTCGTGAAGGGCACTACGTTATTGCCCTTACATTTCTAGTGCTTTGCAGCAGCAAAATTAAGAGTTTCTAATTGCTCAGATGGGTGTTATTTCTGCTATTTGTGTTTTCCTCGCATCATTCCCTGATTTTGCTTGTGAAAAAGTGTTACTCATATTTGTGGAAATGTCACTCATAATTACACTGAAAATATGAAAATGTCACACACAGCAATCTGAAACCTTGGCAGCTATGGTGACCTGTGAACAATGCCATTGTCAGTCATGCCCATTGCGCAGCGCAATAAAAGTGCGCGTGACTTGTGAGGTATCCCATCCCAGGACCCTGCCTGAGACTACTGTACTGTCTGAGGGACCATCACCGTGCAGCCTCCGGGCATAATTTAATTATTACTAGTACTAGCCCCTGCCTGGCTAGCCTTGCGCTGTCTTCTGCTACCCGCTCGTGCCTGCCTCAGAAGCTGCAGGCCAGGCCTCGGTGAGTGAGTCTGTCTGAAGCAGGAGTGGTCCGAGCCTCAGGCTGAGACGTGTATTGCTATCATTTATACTCATTAATGTATAGAAAAATTGGATTTTTTAAGAGATATCGCGGTACTGCCTACCTATCATGTTCATATACTACTCAAGGCCGGCCTGCTCAAGAACGGGTTAGTATTTGCTATGTTCTAGAAAAGGGCAGCATTTATAGGGCTCAAGTATAGGGCAGTATTCACATTGTTTTAGAATATGCCTCTAAAGCTAACTCGTCCTATGAGTAGTATTTTATTTTATAGCGTCACAAGAAGGTCTTGGCTTCTTCGGTGTGCTACGCGGCAGCGTTCATGTGATGAGCAGGCTGCCTGTGGTCACCGCCTCATGAGTACATGCTTCGCTGTGGCGGGGGCACGGGGCCGGTGCTGAGAAACTTCACAGAGGAGTCGTACGGGCGGCCGTGTAATACTGGGGGTCCAGCTGGCACAAGGCAGTTAATGTGATTTCACACGCGGGCTGGCACACAAACCAAGCAAAGGGACACCCAGTGAAGCTCTCGCATTTTCACACTCGAGCCTCTAGTCTAGGGCCTCTTTTTCACGGCAATGCGCCTCTCAGCTGGAATTAATTGGGCAGAGGCCAGGGCAATAGAGTAGGTATCCTCACTGGGTGTTTGCAATGCCAATCCGCGCCTTCCCTGTTTTCCAGTGCAGACACACGCGTGAACAGAGTGCCATGACAGCATTGACGAGACTCCCAGGCCTGGCACTGTGCTGATGCCCCCGCCGGGTCACAGCAGCTGACCCAGTGGTGGTGAGTGCAAAGATGCTGCACCAGTGATCCTCTGCACCAGCGCGGGGTCGTGCATCGGCGAACCCTGTCCCACCTTGCAAGCGCGTTGAAGCCTACTCTGGTAGTTAAATGAGGTTTGTGACTTCTAGGCGCTCTCACGCAGTCCCTGTGGCGAAGTCGCTCGTCCTTGAAAATTAAATTGGTGTGATTATATAACCCTGGGCGGCCAACTACGCTATGCTCGCGTAGTTTGTGCTACTTCGCGCTATGCGAATTGCACATAGCACAGTGCAAAAATGCGTAGCGTAGTTGGCGTTTTTCGCTCGCTCGCGGTCCTAAACGTCAAGCTGGCGACCGCAAGCGAGCAAAAAGACATCCCGGCGAGACTTTTTCCTTGTTCGCGATCGGCAACATCAAGTTGGAGATCGCGAGCGTGGAAAATAAACCTCCCGGCGAGATTCTCAACGCGGGGAGCGCTCTCGATGAGAAACTACCAGTCCGCGATAAGAAAGCTGCCGCTCGAGTAAAAATCTAAATCTATTTGAGCGGCAGAAAACAGCTCGCACTGTGCGAGATGCTGTTTTCAATGATTGCACAGTGCGGAGAAGCATCCGGCACTGTGCAATCATTCCGAACAGCGCACTACGCAGTTCGCGTATCTCATGTAGTGCGAAGTGCACTTCGTGTAGCTACGCATAGTGCTACTATGCAAACTACACCCAGGGTTAGTGATTATCGACTCTTACAAAACAAGCCGTTCGTTTCAAACCTGCCCTAGGCTAGATCTCGACTGTCACCCGTGTTGGACATGCAAAGCAAAGTCATCATGCCAAACTGTAAGGTGGCCCGCCCAGGTATAGAATCCTTTGTTGTACTTTCCTGGGGAAGAGAAACTCTCCAGAATCGAAGGGGGGTGCGCAGACTGTCCTACGCTTCACACTAACAGTTCGAGTTCTTTGCAGTGTGTGGGAATAAAAGTAGATCCTAATAATATACAGTAGGCCCAGGGCATAACACAGGCCCCCGCTTTGCGGGGGAGGAGTGGGCACGCTCCAGGGAACCCCTCAATCAGTGGAGCCAGGCCTCTTCATTAATTAAATGATGCGCACAGATGTCTCCGCGGTCTTCAGGGTGGGGGCTACAGATTAACATGAAGGTGGGTAAAAATACTTTAAGTAATGCATAAAAATGCCTGTATGTATAACTCACACACTGGTATGTCACCAGATAACTATTACGCCCTTGCTGCAACTTAGCACAACTTTGCTTCTTGCAATATGTTTTCCAGCCTATATTTAACTAGCAAATAAAAGTGATTTGTACATTTTAGTTAATCTTATAAACTAGGGGTCCAGTTAGAATTTCACTATGGCTGTCATTCTGAAAATGTTATACTATTTCAAACCCTAAAAGCCCTTTGTGCTAGCATTCCTGCCCCGCCCTACATCCCCTCTGACTAACAATCTACTCCTGTGTTTCTGGGCCTCTTCTCTCAGCCCTGCATACTAGGTGCTCATGAATAATACTGTTAGGCCATATCATAAGAGAGGGGTGTAGGTGGTAGGCTGACATGGAGCAAGGAAATAGAGAAAGAGAAATGAGGGGAAACACCTTGATAAAGGGACAAATAGAAAAAGTGATTATGAGCGAAAGAAAAATTAAGGCTGTGAAATAGCAGATGGGTATATAAAGGAAAGACCGAAAGAAAGACTGGAAGGAAATAAACATGAAACAAAATAAGGGAGAAAAGGCAGGATGGAAGGGTGAAAGGAATGATGAAAGAATTAATGAATAGAGTAGTGGAAGAGTTGATAGAGGGAATGTTGAAAGGATGGATGGAAGAGTGAAAAATCAATAGGTGAAAGGGTGAATGAATTGAAGGGTGAAGAATAGATAGATTGGGAAGAGTGAAGGCTGAATATTTTAAATAATGTGTGGAAGGAAATAAACATGAAACAAAATAAGGGAGAAAAGGCAGGATGGAAGGGTGAAAGGAATGATGAAAGAATTAATGAATAGAGTAGTGGAAGAGTTGATAGAGGGAATGTTGAAAGGATGGATGGAAGAGTGAAAAATCAATAGGTGAAAGGGTGAATGAATTGAAGGGTGAAGAATAGATAGATTGGGAAGAGTGAAGGCTGAATATTTTAAATAATGTGTGGATTGATCCATGGATATAATGATTGATGGATGCATGAAAGAAAGGCTATGAATATGTACATATGAAAGGACTACAGTCCTCCGATCGCATCCACCTGTCATGGTTGGTGCACAGCAGTGGGAGCATATCCCACTATGAGAATGCAAACAGCCCTGCGTCGTGGTCACACACAGAGGAAAGCTCGCACTCCGAGATATAGTTGCTGTAGTAGTTTATTCCAATGTTTATTCAAAAGACTGAAGTCTTTCTACCGGAATGATCTTTGTGGTGTTATTTCTGATATTTGTATGTGTTGATCATCTTCATTCCTTAATTTTGCTCGCAAGAAAGTGTCACTCATAGTCATTGAAATGTCACTCATAATTACACTGAAATTATGAAAATGTCACACATGGCAATCTGAAACCTTGGCAGCTATGCCACCAGCAGCCCCCGTTTTCCAGCCTCCAGGGGCCCCATCAGTGTTGTAGCACATACAGACAGCACTACACTCTCTCGCTGGCGTTGGTTGCACCAGTGAGTTGCCTCATAACAGTCCTACTTCATAAATTAAATGGTGCGTGCCGCATGCTGGTGGTGCAGGTGACCTGAGCTTTGAGGCCCAGAAACAAGGGTTATTGAAGGCAACTGCCTCAGAGACCATTTGCGTACTTACATACCTTTGTAAACTGGTTACACAGGCTTCGTTTTTTTCTGGTTCCAGTACCCCCTGGGCCCCCACTCTGCCTATTCCTTGCATTTGAAATGTACATTTACTGCTGTAGTGTGAGAATGCATTTCATGAAAAGGAATATAAAGTAGGGTTGCCAAACAAAAAATGCCAGCCATGTGTTTAAAGAGCCTGGAAAGACCTCGTCTTGGCACTAAATAGGGTTATAAATAAAAAAGTATGTATTCATTTGTAATGTGACTTTTCTATCTTTGTTCCCTTTAATTATTAGTCATGGATCTCATAATTCAGGCAGCCCTAGAACACAATTAAAGAGCATTCTATTTATATTTGCTGTTCGAAGTATGCACAGATAAGTGCTGATTATACGGCTTTAGGTGACTGCTTATTTTTGTCGGTGGGGCAAAGTGGTAGGTGGTGGGCCGGGCCGCTGGAGGGGGGGCCCCCTCATTGTGCTTTGCAGGGGGGCCCCCTCAAGTTTCGTTACGCCACTGGGTGCAGCTCGGCTGTTGCCTCTGAGTACCCCAGGTTCTTGGAGAACCTGCAAGTCCTATATGTCGGCAAGACTAGAAGGGTCTAGCGGTCACAATGGTATATTGCTTTGGAAAATGTGTCATAGTAAGAAGAAGTTACAAATGAAAACATAGGCACACATTTCTGTTTTTTTAACTCAATTTCAATATTTTTTTATTTTAGCTGTTACTTTTTATAGGAAAACCATGTAGGATCCACACAAATGACCACTTGTTGAATTAACAATTTTGATTAGTTTTCAGAAATATATGGCTTTCCAGGATCCACCATGGGTTTCACGCTCATTTCCACCACAAACCGGAAGGAGGTGGATAGTAGAAAAATGGGCTATCACCCAGTAAAATGCTGAAACTGCGTTACAAAATGTGGTTTTCTAAATCATGTCTGCCTGTTACTGAAAGCTGAGAGGGTGGTGATTTTTACACCATAAACCTTTTGCTGATGCCATTTCCAGGAAAATAAACAAACTCTTTCCTCTGCAGCACTCCCCCACCCTCCAAGAAACAACATTTTGCCATATTTTGACAAATTTCTCAGTCCCCTCCATGGAAATCCCCAAAGCCTGAGTACCTTTAGAATCCCCAGGATGATGGAAAAATGGGGCAAATTTGGTGTGCATGCCTTATGTGGAAAAAAAAGTTATGGAGCCCTAAGAGTGAACTACCCCAAATAGCCAAACAAAGACTCAGCACTGGTGGTGTCCAGCAGCTAAGGGGTTAATAACATTTATGTAGAGCTCTATCCTGAGGGGAGTCTTGGCTCTACTCCCACCCACCCTCCGTGTGTGTTGCAGGTAACCACCTCTCTATCTCCCATCCTCTCGAGCTCTGTCAGCAGTCACCTGCAGCAAGAGGCAGGTGAGGTGCGGGGCAGAGGTTGATCCTCTCTCGGCTCCAAGCCCCCGCGCCCCCACCACCCGCCCCTCATATGTATTCTAGACCCTTGTCTGCTGGAGGGCTGTGATTCTGATTCTGGGGCCGGAGACTCTCGGAGGTTCCCACACTGTCGCCCATTCATCCCATTCAGAGGGTACAATAGAAGCGTGTCACACCAGAGGCCTCCGGCTCCAGGGAATCCGACCGTCCCCTGGGTTAATCTGCAGCCGCCATCTGGGGAGCAGCCTGTGGCAGCGGTGAGGCCTCAATGCGCCGGGCCTGTCAGGACCCAAGAACCTGACCAGGTTATTTCTACTGAGGGGCTGCCAGAGGGGCTATATCATGTCACACTGGGCTGTAAACAATCACGAAAACACCCAGGGGGCTCAATATATTAAAAATGGAAATTTAAAAAACACAATTCCATAGATACTTTGGCTAAGCGACACCAGGTGCGCAGGGCCTCTGAAGCCCAAATTAGAAATGAAGACTTTACACAAACAGGTGTTTATACTTTCGGGTCACACCTGGGCTTTGCAGCAAAAGGACCGTGGCACGTGGAGAGCGGAACCCAGGCTGGAGAGAAACAAAATATGTATTACCAACCATATTATGCTTTACCTACCTGCCTGAATCTTTGTGCTGCAGCCGGTACGAGCCTTTCAGCACTGGACAGCTCCACGCAGGTGGTGGCGCAGAGAGGGTGTTACACATCATTGGCCGAAGCACTGTTTATTTCCATCTCACTCTTAAATACGCCGCACATTGAACTTTCCCGCCAGGCTGGGGGCGACATGCAAGTTTTGAAAGCAGCATTTCCTGCGACTTCTAGTAATGAATGGTGGTAAATATGTTTAAAGACTGAAAAGCATTCCCTTTGATTGCTCTTCATGGCGCACATGGACAAAATGTAATACAAATAATATTTTCCTTAAAAAAAAAATGATGGACATTAATGAGTTCCCTCATGGGGCCGCTCATTCATGCTTTTTCAACACTGCGGCCACACCCGCCTGTCTTTAATGCTATTGACACTGTTCAGCTCCTGGCAGATGGCAGGTTTCATATCACTTTAATGGCCAGCTCTTTCCCACACTCTGATCCTTTGTGTCCGGGTCCCAGATGTCCCCCACCCCTCCCGCCCTGTAATGGGCCACACTTCTATTGTCCCTGCTGCTCTCTGATTGGCTGCTGAGTGTGGGAACCTCTCTCCAGCCCCAGAACCACACATTACCCTGCAGGCGGAGGGGGATAAATAGGGCAGGAGGGAGCGAGCTCTTCAGATACCGATCACTGAGGGTTCACTGCAGAGACCCCGCTCTTCACCCCACACCGGGCAAGATGGCGCCTTTCAGCGCCGAGAGGAAATATGAAGAGGAGCGCGAGGAGAGAGACATTAGAAAGGTAAGAACCAGGAAAATATTTTTTAAACTATACGTATTCATATTTTTTGCCTAGACATAATACGAGGTTTAAAGTGACTTAATAAACGTCATATAGTACATCAAAAGGAATGTGATTCGTCTTTTAACATTTCCTTAGTTCGACATTGACATTATTTATTTGAACTGCTGTATCATAAATGTATAAATATAAGCGCAGCTATTGCCTTTTCACAAGTGTTAAACACGTTCCCAAGTTTGTTCTAACACAATAAAAAAAAAACATATATTACCTCTGCAGGTGAGGAAGCCAGCGGTGGAGAAGCTGAGGAGAGATCGCATCAACAGCAGCATCGAGCAGCTGAGGATGTTACTGCAGAGAGAGTTTGAGGGACATGAACTTCCGCCCACAGCAGAGAAAGCGGATATCCTGGAAATGGCCGTGACGTACCTGGCCCAGCGCGTGCAGACACCAGCACCAGGTGAGAGCGCATGAAATAAGTTTGACTTTGGGGCGCGCCGGGGGAGGGGGGGGGCGTGGATGGGTTCCCAGGGGGGCGCAAAGGCCTCTGTAAGCACATGTAAATGAAGTCACGCGTGGAAGTGCAGCGATGTTTATTTGCTACATTTCCAGGCTGTCTTCATTTTCTCTGTGGGGCCAGAGGTCAGTGGGTGTGCTGCTGGGGGCTCCGCTGGGCAGAGTCACGCCTGAGTTTTGCACAGGTCTTTAAGACCATTTGCATACCTTTGGAAACTGGTTACTGAGGCTTAGTTTTTTTTCCTTTTTCCAGTAACCCCTGGGCCCTGACTCTGCCTATCCCTTACATTTGTATTGTAAATTTACTGCTGTAGCGTGAAAATGCATTTCATGAAAGGGAATATGAAAAAGGGTTGCCAATAGAAAAAATGCCAGCCATGTATGTTTAAAGAGCCTGCAAAGACCTTGCTTTGACACTAAATAGGGTCTTAAATAAAAAAGTATGTATTCATTTGTAATTTGACTTTCTGTCTGTTCCTTTTATTTTCAGTCATGAAACATGCAGGCAGCCCTAGAACACATTTAAAAGTGCTATATTTGCACAGATAAATCCTGAAATAGGGCTTTAAGTGACTGTTTATTTTTGTACCGTGTGCAACATCAAAATAATGAGCTGGCAACCCTAATCATAAGACTGGAAGTTTGCTGCAGGATCACCACATTATTTATTACCTTCACCCTCGATTCCCTGATTAATTCCATAATAGCAATAGTTGAATTTATATCTGAAACCCTACGCCCCGTCAATAACATGCTGATTAACTTCAAGTGTCTGGGAATTCACCCTGCATTCAGACAACTCACTCCTAATTCTCACCCTTCACTTTCACGCTCACCCTACATTCACAGCGCATAGTTATGGTTTTCCCGCATTTGCCACATAATCTGTCGTCTGCTGCATAATTTGCAGATTAAAAAATGCAGCAACACATGTTACCTCACAGTGGAAGGCCCTTTCAAAAAGGTTGACTGGTCACCTTTCTGTTGCTTCTTGCTATATGTGGGTGTTAATGTGGTACTTATGAGGGGCAATAAAGGCCAGGACAATGTTAACAAGTGTAAAAATAGTAAAATAGTGCAGTAATGCTATCACAAAATATGCAGCATAATTCGCCTTTGCTTGCTGCAAAATTTTGTCAATCATGCAGCATAATTTGGCCTTCTCCTGCCGCATAATTCTAAAGGCCCTGTTTCTAGTGCTATGAGGTCCCAGCCTGTGGCAGAAAGCCCTGTGAATATGTAAGTCATTATTTTAACACAGTATTTACATACTCTAAGCTAGGCCGCTGCAAAATGATGCAGTGATTGAGATAAAACAAGTTCTTACAAAACATACTTTTTAGTAATAAGTAATCAAACTGTATCTAATGCAGACATTTTTGTAAGTGTCTCCACTATTCCAGAGCCCAGCTGATAACTCCTTTACATAACATCTTAAAAAGAATAGATCTTTGCCACCATAAAGCTTTAAGCAGATCCACTGGAATTATTCAGCAGAAGAGTACAACATTTTGCGGCAGGTATGACTAAATTATGTGGTTAGCATTACTTCATTATTTTGTCATTTTAACTCACGGTAACGCTGTCAGGGGAAATATTTCACCTCATTAGTACAAGTGTAGCACCCAAATACAGCAGTAAGCAACTACAAGATTACCAGTCAATCTTTGCAAAGGGCCTTCCACTGCACCGGAACACTTTGTCACGCTTTAAGTAACTTTTGTTCCGTTTGAGCTAGAATCAAGATTTTTTTGTTGAAATCTGCAGATTATGTAGCAAATGCAGTACACTGATAATTATGTGCAAAACGCTGCTGCTGCAGAAACTCAGAATTCCATGGTTTCTTTTTTAACTTTCTGCACTACCACCCACACTTCGATTTCAGGCAGAGGCATCTCAAAGTCAGTATTAACCATTCAGGGGCAGTTTTTTTGTGGAAGCTGAGTCCATGGGGTGGCAGGTAGAAGGCCAGCAGGGTGCATTCAGATGCAAAGCCCTAATCCTCTCGATCCTTGGGGCCTCACAGTACTGGTCAAGGAGACAGAGGAAAGGAGCGATATTCATAATATTGTCAAAGAGAAGGCCTAGAATAGGGAGCACTGTATGCAGACTCATTTTTATGTTTACAAATGGCCAGAGACCGTTTCTTCAGAGAGATACCCCAAAGAAGGGGACAATATAAGTGGTTTTTTTTTTAAAAAGGGTCAATCATTTGTGAAGCTGGTACTGCTGCCAAGTGTGTAAGTGGCCACTGCTGGTTATCATAAAGGAGCAGATGCAGCAGGACTGGGGCCCAGGGATTTGAGGGGCCCACGGCATCACAATTATGACTGTCTACCTTTAAAAAAAAGGGGCATCAGAGCTTATTGTCCTTTCAAGCATTAGGACAGAGGTGATGATCCATCATGGAGGGGAAGAGGTAAAAAAGGCAAAGGAGATAGCCTGCTACTCAGGACTGCAGTTATCATTAGTGCAGCAGGTATAGTTGCATTGGGGTCAAAGAGTGTGAGGGGCTCACAACACCCCAGTTATGTGGAGCAGTTTGTTTGGGATATCTGGTTTTGTTTTATGCTTTTGCTGTTTTAGAAGTCTCATATTTGGTGCAATTCATAAGCAATAGAAAAAATATTCCTGAAATAATCTCATAAGCCCCGCTCCCTGCACGCAGCCATGTTCCTCCCGCTCCCCCAATCCTTGTCATAAAGTTTTGGAGGGAGGCCCGATCTCAAAACATTTTGCTTAGGGGGGGCTCAGAATAAAAAGGTTTGAAGAGCTCTGTTTTATGTGGTGAAGTGTTAAGTGTGGCTTCTGGCAGCTCCATGTGGGGAAAGTGGTGCGGGGCAAGTGAGGGTGATGGGTTTTCTATTAAATGAAGGGTTAAAACAGCAGGCTGCAGTAATTTGTGGGTGAGGGAGGATTGAAGAGTGGTTGGGTTCGATCATCACGGTTCAGAGACCTAACTGGAGATAGTCGCACACTGCTTTTTATACAAGGAGTGCCTCAATGAGGACACATATACAGCAGCACTTCAGTCAACCGATCATGTCACACGGGATGCCAAGATTGTTCTTTGTATTTACTTCCTGGTGTGTAAATGTCAAAATATTAACCCCTCGTCTCTCCCTGCAGCCCCGGCCTCCAGTGAAGGTTACTCCATGTGCCACCAGGACTCTCTGCACCTCCTCTCCCTCCACGGAGCGCCCACAGAGACCCGGGTGAAGCTGCTGCGGGCCCTCCATAGACCTGCGGGTGCGGAAGAGGCGGTGTGTCCTTCTCGACCTCCGTCCTGCCCCAGCAGCATCAAAGAGCCCGCCCAGGATAACCCCAGAGCCCCGTGGAGACCCTGGTAATGCGGGGGCTGCGGCCTGGACTTTTCTTCGGACTTCTTTAGAGGCCTCGGTCCTCTCTGAGGGGAGAACGATCATTCTCGTGTCTGGAACGCCCCCCCCCCTCGCTGTCCAGGGGGAGTTTACTGCGCTTCAAGGAGCGGAGTGACGAGAGACTATATCCTCATAGGATGGACAGTGAGTGAATGTCAGATCCTCACAGGCTGGAAAAAGTGAATATTAAATGCTCGCAGGAGACACAGTATTTGTTGTATCCTCATAGGATAGACAGTGTACAGATATTATATACACACAGGATGGACATTGAGTGAATATTATATCCTCATAGAATGGACAGTGAGTGAATATCATATCCTATTAGAATGGACAGTGTGAATATTACATCCTCATAGGCGGGACAGTGTTTGGTTGTTATATCCCTGTAGTCTGGAAATGACATGAATATTATATCGTCATGTTATGGCCAATGTTTGAATAGTATATTCTCGTAGAATGAAGAGTGTGGGAATCCTATAATCTCATAAAACAGACAATGTGTGATAATATCCACACAAGGTGGGCACTGTGGCTATTGCATCCTCATAGGATGGGTGGTGTGTACATTTTATATCCATGTAGGATGGAAATTGTTTTAATGTTAAATCAACAGTCACGATGGACAGTGTGAATATTATATCCTCTTCGGATGGACAGTGTGTGAATATTATATCCCTATAGGATGGGCAGTGCAGCTATTACATCCTTACAGGATGGAAAATGTGTAGATATATATCCGTGTAGGATGGACAGTGTTTTAATGTTACAACCATACTTAGAATGGACAATGTTTATATTATATCCTCCTATGATGGACAGTGTATGAATATTACAGACCCACAGGATGGGCAGTGTAGCTATTACATCCTCATAGGATGGACAGTGTGTAAATTTTACATCCGTGTAGGATGAACTGTGTTCAAATGTCAAATCCACACCCTCATTGAACAGTGTGGATATTATATCCGTTTAGGATGGACAATGTATAGATATTATATTCCCACAGGATGGACAGTGCAGTTATTCCATCCTTACAGGATGGACATTGTGAATATCATATCGGTATAGGATAAACGCTGGCTGAATACTATGGAGATTGCATAGTATATATTATATGAACATGACTTTGTTGAACAATGGCAGTACACGTATTCATTCATAATTAAGGGTGGGCGACAATTTCCATTCCGCTCGCGGAAATTGCGAAATGTCGAAATTTTTGCGTTCCGCGTGGAACGCGAAAATGTCGAAACTTCCGCAATTCGCGGGGGAACGGAAATATGCAGGGCAGGTTTCATTCTGGCACGATGGTCCTGTCATTTTAAACCTCAACAGGAAGCACAAACAGATTTAAATAAAGCAGGTGCCCGAGTTAAAGGTCAAATTCAGTAACGCATTAATCAGCACAAAAGATTCGTGAGCACGGTGGAGGCTAGGCAGGTGTGCTTTCTCCCCATATCTACCGTCAACAATTTGCTGTAATCCTTGACGGAGGACTGTGCATCCATGAGTTTCTCAAGCGCAATCCCCGTGTAGTTCCTTCCTGACACCAGGAGGTTCTGTCTCCTCATCTGCTGCGCTGGTCGGTCTCTGACCTATTATAAACAAGAGGCATGTGAACTGCATAGAAGCCCCGCCGTTTGGCCCCAGCCCACACACCAGTGGTGTGCAACGTCTTCCCGCCCTTTCCCCACTATGATGGACAGCTCACTCGAGGGGCCCCGGCGCCCATCGGCGCGGTGGCAAAAATTACAGACACACATGGTCGCTGGAGACAACTCTTCTGGCCCTTTACGCAGCTGTAGTATAGGAAAAGCACTATACATGCACCCACGAGGTAGCACTTACTGATTAGCCAGTAGAAAGTACTCCAGTTGAGTAGAGGTATTGCACAAAACGGTGGCATCTTCTTGGATAAATATGCAGGGCAGGATTCCTTCTGGCACGATGCTCCTGTCACAAAAATTAAACCTCAACAGGAAGTACTTACAGATATAAATAAAGCAGGTGCCAGAGTTGAAGGTCAAATTCAGTAACGCATTAATCAGCGCAAAATCTCTGCGATCAAGCGAAATTTCGCGTGTTCGCAGAGATTTTTTGCCGTTTTGCGATATTTTGCGAAAGGCACTTTCGCAAATTCCGCCCACCCTTATTCATAATATAAAACGCTGTTGAAGAAAATGGACTGAAGTCTCAATAGGATGTGCCTTCAATTTCAGAATGTATTTACTGTTTCTTTACAAGAAATTCATATGTCATTTAGTATTCTTGCCTACAATAGAACCTACTTTTGAGAACATTCTGCATATTTTAGAATATGATATTCTCATTCCTGAGTTCTAGCGAAGCTCGGGCATTTGTCAATTTTACTTCATTATATGAAGTTGATTGACTTACTAATATGTTAATATCCTGAAAGGATGCCGGCAACCTGCCGTCCGATCTGCATTTGGGGCCCCCTTGTTTCTTACCTCCAGCGCCAGAGCGCCTTGCCCTCCGCGGCCTCTCCCACACCCCCCGCCGGCACTTCGACCACGGCGGCCACCGGCGATGGCTCATGAGATGCAACCTCCCCATCCACACATTCTACTGACTCCTTGCGACCTCTTTCACCAGCGCTGGGCCTCTCCCGGGCGCTCCCCTCAACCCTTCCTGCTTCATCTCATGACACTTCTCTCTGTGTAATGTAATGGGCTGCTTATGTACGATTGTCCCTATAATGCATGTAACAGATGTGGTTCTCCTCTTTGACCGAGGACCTTCCGCCTGCATATATTGTAACGATGTGCAAGTTTTTCAATAAAGGTTTTTGAAAAATTAAAAAAATATATGTATCCTAAAAGGATGGAGATCGTGCACCTGTGATTCTGCAGCTGAATGTGTCTGTTAGAATAATAGGTGTGCTGTAATATGAGGGATTCCAATTAGGGCCGTGTGCACGCTCAGTGTGTGTTTACTTCTGTATTCCAAGTTCCAAGTTACATAATTATCACTTATTGGTTGAAGTTAGTGATAAATGGCTCCTAGCCTTCTCTTGTATCAAATTTGATATGTAGTACTTTCTACTGAAAATTAATCATACAAGTCTTCTGCCTTTTGTATAGATAAAGTGTTTCTTTCTGAAATATCTGAATTGTCTCTAAAAATTGAATGTGATGTGTTTTATACACTCTCCAAAAGGCTTATTAATTTCCTTTTAACTATCAGTGAGGATGTATCTGTATTTTCAATTGGAAATTCATGAGTTGAAAGCCCTGCCTTTTGTGAAGGTAAAGTGTGTTTCTGTTCTTTTGAAGATTTGTATATTATCTCTGAATAGTGTATGTGACAATGTTCCTACATATTGTCTATTCTCCAAAGAGTAACATTCATTGTTGGTGAATGAAAAGGAGAAACAGTTATCACTAGTGCCAAGTCTTCATTTTAGAAGTAATCTTGACACCATTTGTGTAAGTTACACAATGTAGTGTTTCTCTTTTATAAAGATGTTCAGTGTAGTGATCTCTCTACCGTAGATTTGTATCTCAGTGACTGAGAATGTTCCACTTCCGGGTCTTCTACAACATTTATAGGGCTGTGATTATCAGCGAAAGCTCATTCAGTTACAGAATGAAACCTAGGATTTAGCTTTAGTGATGAAAACATTCACTGTATCAGATCTAAGAATGTTCTGTGTCTATTATCTTTTCTCAGCTGTGAACTTTCTTTGACATTGCATATCTGTCACATTATTTTTCACCATTTTTGCTTTAGGAAGGAACTTTTTGCAATGTACTGATGTGTGAACTTGTTCAAATAAAAATGCAGAACTAAATAAAATGAAATTAAGCACCACTCTTAGTTCTTAATGTTTTCTTTTGGATGGCTGAATGCTGCTGTGAAGAAATATGTTTCCCTCGTGAACTCCATGGGGTGGGAACACTGTCAACCATTTCTCTCAACCACAATTTGAACTGAAAGAGTGCCATTGCAACTGGCACAACAACTGTCAAATGTTGTACCAATTGTGTTACCTCTCATCAAATTATTTAATTAAAAGATTCATCTTAAACGAAAATGATAACGTTATATATAAATATATATATATATATATATATATATATATATATATATATATATATATATATATATATATATATATATATATATATTCACTGAAAAAACCATAGGTTTCAGGGGCGTTATAGTTTGCTGGACTTTTCACTCGTACAAAACCATTGAAATTCCCCAGTTATAGTTAGTTCAGCTAACTATAACTCGCGCGCCGGCAATGCACTGCTGATGACGTCACGTATTACATCACTCATGACATGGTCAGTGACATCACTGATGACATCTCAAATGACATAACTCATGACATCACTGATGACATCATCCAGTGAATGTGTGTTTTTCTGAAAATCACATATGTTTTATATATGTATATCTCAAGGTCGATGGAAGAATAAATGGGTATATAAGTGTCTAAATGGATGATTTGTTTTTGAAAAATTGATTGTATAACTGACTGATTAAGTGTTTCTTAGTGAATACATGGCTTAGTGAGTAATGTTTAAATATGTAAATATCTGTATCAGTCTCTCACTTTGTGTATAAGTGGCTGCATGGGTTGGTGAGTAGCTACATGAGTGTCTATATAGGTTATTAGTTGGTTTTTTGAGTATCAGTATGAGTGTCTGAGCATCAGTATAAGTGTCTGAGTGTCTGACACTCAGACACACAGTGGGGGGTATTACGTAGTGCATAGGTGCATGAATGAGTGACTCACTGTTTGTATGTGTTGAAGACAGCATGTGTGCAGGACTGTATGGGTGGATGAGTGTGTGCATGGGTGTGTTAGTGAGTGAATGACTGTCTCAATAGTGTCTTTATGAGTAACTACATATGTTTTAAACTAGTATATGTGACTATTGGTGTATATAAGTGAGTATATGTGAGAGTGAGAGATTGGAAGAGTTCCTGTATGAATAAGTATGTGTTTCTATAAGTGATTGTTTAAAAGACTGCGTATGTGTAAGTTTCTGTAGAAGTAAGTGTGGTGGTGTGTATATAACTGTATATGCAAATAAATGGATGTTTGATTCTTTATTAGCAAGAGTGACTATGTGTGTGAGTAACTCTATGGATGAGTGGTGTTGTGTGTATGTATAGGTGTATGAGTACATATGATGAGTGAGTACATGTATGAGTGACTGTAAAGGACTGTTGGTGAATGAGTGGATGTGTATGTGGATCTTAGAATTACTGAATAGGTTGTTGTAACTGGTATTGGTATGTCCATTGTTTTGAAAATTTTAGTTTCAATTTTTGAATGTGTGTATCAAAGGTTATATTAGGGGGAGAGGAGGTCTGCCACTCTATCTCAAGGATGATGTAATCAGTCATGTCATCAGTGATGTCATTTGAGATGTCATCAGTGATGTCATGAGTGATGTCACTAACCATGTCATGAGTGATCTAATATGTGACGTCATCAGCAGTGCATTGCGGGCGCCCGAGTTATAGTTAGCTGAACTAACTATAACTGGGGAATTTCAATGGTTTTGTACGAGTGAAATGTCCAGCTAACTATAACGCCCTTGAAACCTATGTTTTTTTCAGTGAATTTCTATGGTTTTTTAAATGCTAATTCCTAACTATTACGTGCCTGAAACCTATGGTTTTTTCAGTGAATTTCAAAGGTTTTTTAAATGCTAATTTCTAACTATGCCTACAGAGATAGGACATGTGAAGAAAGAAGTAAAAACGCACAGAAAGAAAAAAAAGAAATGCAGAAAGAAGCAACAGAAGTCCTCAAAGACGAAGAAAAGTGCAGGACGAAGGATAACGTGCAGAAAGAACAAACAGGAGAGCAGAAAGAAGCCTTGTTGCAAAATCATCCTGTACCCTCAACTTTTTCAGACGGATACTGGTGGTAACTGAGTCTGACTAACCAGTCTTAGAGCCAGTGCTATGTTAAAAGACACTCAAAATACAGTGAAAACACCTACATACACCAGGGAACGCTATGTGTTGGGGTCCCCCTATAATTAGCATGACCTCCTCTGTAAGCCCCTAGTATATAATAGGGCAGGGGATTAAAACTACCTCTTAAAACGCGCCACAGGGCGTGTTGCACACGTCACCTCAGGCCCCGTCCCCTCCCTTCCCCATTGTGTAAACACGCCCTGTGGCCGTTTTAAGTTGGGAGATTAAGTCCCCTTGAATCCTGAGGGTCCCTAGGGTCCAACTAGACCACTAGGTACCTCCAGTAAGCACCACAGAGCTGCGTTGCAGAGAGATGTAAAAAGGGGCACGGCCTAGACCACCTCTCTGCAACGCAGCGCAGTGGCGCGTACTGGAAGCACCTGGTGGGCTAGTTGGCCCCCAGGGTCCCTCAGGATTGAAGGGGAATTATTTCCCCAACTTAAAACGCGCCACAGGCCCCGTCCCCTCCCTTCAACACTGTGTAAACACGCCCTGTGGCCGTTTTTAGTTGGGAGATTAAGTTAATTTTAATCTTGAGGGTCCCTAGGGTCCAACTAGCCCACTAGGTACCTCCAGTAAGCACCACAGAGCTGCGTTGCAGAGAGGTATAAAAAGTGGCACCGCCTGGACCACCTCTCTGAAACGCAGCACAGTGGCGCTTACTGGAAGCACCTGGTGGGCTAGTTAGCCCCCAGGGGCCCTCAGGATTGAAAGGGAATTATTTCCCCAACTTAAAACGCGCCATAGGGCGTGTTTGCACACGTCACCTCAGGCCCTGTCCCCTCCCTTCCCCACTGTGTAAACGTGCCCTGTGGCCGTTCTAAGTTGAGAGATTAAGCCCCCTTGAATCCTAAGGGTCCCTAGGGTCAAACTAGCCCACTAGGTACGTCTAGTAAGCGCCATTGCAGAGAGGTATAAAAAGGGGCACAGCCTGCACCACCTCTCTGCAACGCAGAGCAGTGGCGCTTACTGGAAGCACCTGGTGGGCTAGTTGGCCCCCAGGGTCCCTCAGGATTGAAAGGGAATTATTTCCCCAACTTAAAAAGCGCCACAGGGTGTGTTTGCACACGTCACCTCAGGCCCCGTCCCCTCCCTTCACCACTGTGTAAACGCGCCCTGTGGCCGTTCTCAGTTGAGAGATTAAGTCCCCTTGAATCCTAAGGGTCCCTAGGGTCAAACTAGCCCACTAGGTACCTCCAGTAAGCGCCACAGAGCTGTGTTGCATAGAGGTGTAAAAAGGGGCGTGGCCTCAGAACACCTGTCTGCAACGCAGCTCCCTGGTGCATACTGGAGATACCTGTTGGGCTAGTTAGCCCTCAGGGACCTGAAGAAATAAAAACTCCTTCTCAGGGGTCTCACTGATACTTAGTCCATTCAAACCAATAATAAAGAATTTGGCACAGAAGCTGAAATATAAAAGAACATTTTTATTAAACTCAAATGAGTGTGACTATGTCACACAGAAGCCGTAGCAACTGAATGAGGTAGTCCATAGAATGGTCTTACTTCACGTCTTATATACTCTTTATCCTGCCCCAGGCATGTAAGGGAGTTGTACCAATTACATTCCTAAACAAATAGAAAATCTGGAGGGTCAGCAGGGGAGTAGCCTTTGGGGTTTTAGCAGGATATGGGCAAAACATTATAATTACATAGTTCACAAAGGTTAATCTGATTTAGATGGCACTGCAGGGCATGGCATGATTACATGTACAGTATCTTTATTGGCAATCTCAGACAAAGATCGATCAGGGAAATTGGCTTTGCGAGGTCAGTTTCAGGTGAAGAGGTCAGTTTCTTACAGTTCATTCCAGAGTCAGAAAGAAACCTAGTTAATGTATACATGGACTAAGAAGGCCAGGCCACTTTGTTCGCCAGGCTACCTTCACAGGCCTACGTGAGGGCAACACAAAATGGTGGCACAATAAAATGGAGTCAGTCTCGAGAATTACAGAGCCTCAGACCCTCAGTATTGAAGGGGAATTAATTCCCCAACTTACAACTGGCCAGGGGGCGCATTTGCAGAGTGCTGCAAGGAGGGGGCGTGGCCTCCGGCGCGATGCCTGTCTTTTATTTATTTTATTTTTTTAAGGAGGAGGGCTGTGTGGCCCCCCTTCATTTTTTAATTTATTGGCCCTGGGGACCCCATCCCCCAGGGCCTGCACCCTAATTTATTTTGTTGCAAAAAGTAAATTTGGAAGGGGGCCGCGTGGCCCCGTCCCAAGGCCTTAATCGGCCCAGGGGACCCCAACCCCCGGGGCATGGCCTTTTTTATTTTTTCTTCTTTAGGAGGGGGGCTGTGTTGCCCCCCTCCTCAGGCCACTTATGGCCCCGGGGACCCCATCCCCCGGGGCCGGCCTTTGTTTTTTATTATTTAAAAAAAATATATATTTATAGAAACCCCTAGGACATGCTGGACAAACCGTATGTACCTATCACCATGACGATTTGCGTGATATTCATTAAAAGGCGACTATGCATACAATGAATCCACGTGGAATGTATTTACACCACTAGTGAAGCTCTGACATGTCTGGTGCCCTACCGTGCCTAATCCCGGCGCCCCCGCCAGTAGTTACTCTCCAAGTAGACACCCTTGTAGTTTATTTATACAAACATGGGTAGCTATTGACGGGCATATTTAATACACATGCACACCAAGTCATTCAAAGGGGATTCAACAAAAATTCAACCAAACTATGCAAGAAACCCCCCTCACGGTTAATAAAACACACATCCACCGCCGGATGTGTAATACTTTTTATTTTACTCTCTGGAAAGGAGACAAACCTCACTTGAGAGTCACAGCGTGCTCCTGGCTGAGCCCAATGCTGTGTTACACCCACCATTGCCCGCCGAGTGCCACACACCTCTGTGTTGTATTCCACCAGCTAGTGCATATGCTATGACACTCTCTAGCCCATGTGCACTGTAACACCACCCCGTGAATATGTCATGCCACACTTGCCTTCGCACGGGTTATATTGCCCCATCTAACGTGCCTTCCTCGATGCCTATGTTGTAACGCACAGCGCTATGCCATACATATTACAATCTGGGACCCATATCTTTGTCACAGTGCATATGCAACGTTACACTCCCCAGCACATATTTTATATTACAACTTTAGAGACTAGTTAGGTTACACAACACTGCCCTGTGCATATTACACTCCAAGGCGCATATCGCATAGCACGCGCTAGTGCCTGTGCTATCTCGCGCTCTCCAATGAATCTGTCATTGCGCACAATGTATTGCATATTATATTTCAAGCCCCGGTTCATCTTATATCACACTTTTTGGTGCATAGTTTATACCATATACTATATCTAGTTTTCATTTTCAATCGTGCTCTCAGGGCTATGTTCTATATAACACTGCGTCCACCTACCCTTTTCACGGGCATTACATTTTGCGATGGGGTGGAGGGTCAGGGGGTGTTTCTGCCACGTGAGCCCGGAGTCACAGTCACAAAAGTTCTCTTCATCCTGAATAAAAGTGAGATTATGCTGCATACTTGTTCATATTTTAAGTAGTTCGCACAGACACACATTTTAAAAACAATAAAGTTCCTAATACCCACCTTCTCTGAACAGTTAGCTTGCTGCCCCATTCACCTCCTCCCTATCCTCTGTTGACTGAATGCATGGACTAGCCTCCTCCCTCCTGCCGTGCATGGTCTGATGTGCTGCCACTGCCCTCCATTTTGCATGATGTACCAGTCCACTCCTCCTGCCCTCCATTGCCCAATTCTATGGCCCATCATTGACCTCCTGCTTAGCCTCTGTGCTTACCTTGCTGCCCCTATTCTCCGTCCCCCTGCCCTCCGATGTCTTTGTGCATGCCCCTGATGCATCCTTTTTGCCCACCATGTTCCATGGACCTGCCACTCCTATCTACTCTGAGTGTTCTGTTGAGCTGCCACTCCCCTCCCACCTGCCTAGCATTGTCAGATGACTGTAACCTGTCCCTGCCACCTCCACCCTGCCTGTCCACATGCCATGCCCCTATCCCCTTCCTCCTGTCCTCCGTGGTCCATTTTACTGCCACACCTGCCCTCCCTGGTCTGTTGTGCTGCAACTGCTCCTCCTGCCTGCCCCAGGTGGTCTGTTGTGAGGCCCCTTCCCCTGAACTCTCTTGTCTGTGCCCAGGCCCTGACCCTCCCTTCTATCCTCCATGGTCCTTTGTGCATGCCCCTGCACCCTCCTTCTTGCCCATTGTAGCCATTGTGCTGCCACTAACCCTCCCACTTGCCATGCATGGTCTTCTGTGCTGCCCTGGCCCCTCCCACCTTCCATTTGTGGTCAGCTAGCTGCCCCTGACCCCCTCCCACCTTCCCTCCATCCATGGTCTGTGTGTATGTCATCATAGTCTCACTGTTGCTCTCCATGGTGTGTCTTGTTTCTAGTGCTCATCCTGCCTGACCTCCATGGTCATCTTGCTGCTCCTGCCCTGCCCCCTTGCCCCCAGCCCTCTGTTTCCATGTGCAGACCCCTATTCCCTCCCTCCTGGCTTGTCTGTTCCATTGTAATGCCCCTGATCCGTCCCTCCTGCCCTTTATGGTCTGTTATGTTGCATCTTTCTCTCCTGTCTGTCCATTATGGTCAGCTAGCAACCCTTGCCTCTTTCCTCTCTGTTGTCCATGTGCATGGTCCTGTCCCCTCCCTCTTGCTTTCTATGGATTGTTGTGCTGCACTCCCGTCCCGCATGCCCTGTGTGATGTATTGTGCTGCAGCAAACCCTGATGCCTGCCCTGTAGGGTCAGTTTGGTGCACCTCTCCATGTCCCTCCTGTCTTCTGTTATCCGAGTCCATGTCCCTACCCCAATTCCTCCTGCCTACCATGATCCAATGTACCATACTTGCGAACATTTTGAACTTGGTAAGAGGGAGATTTTGAAAGCAAACTGGGGTATTGATTTTCCCCTTTGAGTTACATTGAAAAAGAGGAGATTGTAGACAGGAGACAGATCAAATAAAGCCCATTTGAGCTTAAAAACATTGGACGTTTCCTGGCTGAAACAGGTCTGTTGGCATGTATGGTTGTACTACCACTGCCTCTTCCTTCTGCCCACAATGGTCTATTATATTGCCACAGCCTCTCTTGCCAGTCCTGTATTGTTGGTTTGTTGCCCTGCCCCCCTTTCCACTGCCCTCCATAGTCTGTTGTGCTGCCACTGCCCTTCCTGCCTGCCCAGTGTAGTCAAATTGTTGCCTCTGCACTCTCCTACCTGCCTTCAATTTTCAGAGTCCGTGCCCCTGGCCTCTGCCTCTCAACAGTATCCCAATGAACAACTAGATTGCTAACATTCTATATTTATTACAAAAGTGTGGAACGCCTGACGTCATCTTGATGTAATCAAAACTGTACCACCTAGAGCATTTCCTTTAGAAATTACATATATGAGAGGGTCTTCTTTGCATCAAAATTATGGTTAGTGCTCTAAAAAACTAAAATGAGGACATATTTTCTGAGTTTTCAAATAGCGACAAAGAACTTTTAAATTATTTGTAATCTTTATGTTTTTTTATCCAGTTGACCACTTGATTAAATGTTGCACTTAGGGGAGAGGATGTGGTGTTACTTCCAGAGCTGCAGACTTTGCAACTGGGGAACCAGGTTGAAGTTTCTGCTTCAGCTCAACATTCTGTGATTCTGGTCAAATCACTTAATCTCCCCATGTCTACAACCAAAATGAATTTGATCTTGTGTGATGTTACCAATGCTCATGTAAAGCACTCCAATACCTGACAAGTCTGCACTATATAAAACTGCAAATACACAAAAATAAGTGTTTTGCACAAATCTGTCATTGGGCTACATGCGGGCTACATCTGGGTGATATTTGTGCTGCATTTGGGCTCTTTTGTCTCTGGTGGCCATCTTGGGAGATTTATTTGTTATGAAGTTTCCTAATTTCCTCATTTACTGCAGGCTCCTCAGTAGGAAATGCTTTCAGTTTTTTACTTTGATTCCATCACGAAGGTATTCAAATATGTCACACATTTGCCATAAATTCTGAATGTTAGCACTCTAGTTGCTCATTAGAACACTGTAGTAAAGCTACTACTCACCACGGAAGTCTGCTGCTGGTATTAAAAGTGCATGTTTCAGTCTTCATATCAGAATTTTTTAATGGAATAGACGAGGATTTGAGAAGTCACTCAAAATGTGCCCTAATTTTTCTTTCTTCAGCACTAATCATAATTTCTATGGCAAAATGAACCCCCTCATTGTGTTCCTTTTTAAATTAAATGTTTTAAGTGTAACCAGTTTATTCCAATCAAGAAGGCTTCAGGTGTGCCATACTTTTGTCATAAGTAAGACAGTAAGCGCTCTAGTTGCTCTTAAGAACACTCTGGGACATTCTGTCATTGGGCAATACTTGGGCTACATCTGGGTGATATTTGGGCTACATTTGGGCTCTTTTGTCTCTGGTGGCCATCTTGGGAGATTTATTTGTTATGAAGTTTCCTAATTTCCTCATTTACTGCAGGCTCCTCAGTAGGAAATGCTTTCAGTTTTTTACTTTGGTTCCATCAAGAAGGCATTCAGATGTGTCACACATTTGCCATATATTCTGAATGTTATCACTCTAGTTGCTCATTAGATCACTGTAGTAAAGCTACTGCTCACCAGGGAAGTCTGCTGCTGGTATTCAAAGTGCACGTTTCAGTCTGCCTGTCAGAATTTTTTTATGAAATTGAAGAGGATTTGAGAAGTCAAAATGTGCCCTAATTTTTCTTTCTGCAGCACTAATCATAATTTCTACGGCAAAATGAACCCCCTCATTTTGTTCCTTTGTAAATTAAATGTTTTAAGTGTTACCACTTTATTCCAATCAAGATGGCTTCAGGTGTGCCATACTTTTGTCATAAGTAAGACTGTTAGCACTCTAGTTGTTCGTTAGAACACTCTGGGACATTCTGTCATTGGGCTATACTTGGGCTACATCTGGGTGATATTTGGGCAACATTTGGGCTCTTTTGTCTCTGGTGGCCATCTTGGGAGATTTATTTGTTATGAAGTTTCCTAATTTCCTCATTTACTGCAGTCTCCTCAGTAGGAAATACTTTCAGTTTTTTACTTTGGTTCCATCAAGAAGGCATTCAGATGTGTCACACATTTGCCATAAATTCTGAATGTTAGCACTCTAGTTGCTTATTAGATCACTGTAGTAAAGCTACTGCTCACCAGGGAAGTCTGCTGCTGATATTCAAAGTGCATGTTTCAGTCTGCATGTCAGAATGTTTTTATGAAATAGAAGAGGATTTAAGAAGTCAAAATGTGCCCTAATTTTTCTTTCTGCAGCACTAATCATAATTTCTATGGCAAAATAAACCCCCTCATTTTGTTCCTTTGTAAATTAAATGTTTTAAGTGTTCCCACTTTATTCCAATCAAGATGGCTTCAGGTGTGCCATACTTTTGTCATAAGTAAGACTGTTAGCGCTCTAGTTGTTCGTTAGAACACTCTGGGACATTCTGTCATTGGGCTATACTTGGGCTACATCTGGGTGATATTTGGGTTACATTTGGGCTCTTTTGTCTCTGGTGGCCATTTTGGGAGACTTATTTGTTATGAAGTTTCCTAATTTCCTAATTTACTACAGTCTCCTCAGTAGGAAATACTTTCAGTTTTTTACTTTGATTCCATCAAGAAGGCATTCAGATGTGTCACACATTTGCCATAAATTCAGAATGTTAGCACTCTAGTTGCTTATTAGATCACTGTAGTAAAGCTACTGCTCGCCAGGGAAGTCTGCTGCTGGTATTGAAAGTGCATGTTTCAGTCTGCATGTCAGAATTTTTTTATGAAATAGAAGAGGATTTGAGAAGTCACTCAAAATGTGCCCAAATTTTTCTTTCTGCAGCACTAATCATACTTTCTATGGCAAAATGAACCCCCTCATTTTGTTCCTTTTTAAATTAAATGTTTTAAGAGTTACCACTTTATTCCAATCAAGATGGCTTCAGGTGTGCCATACGTTTGTCATAAGTAGGACAGTTAGCGCTCTAGTTGTTCTTTGGAACACTCTGGGAAGCTGCAGTAGAACACAAAGGAATCAACTGACAGTCTCTGCCCTTGTTGGATGTACATGTTTTACTTAGAATGTCAGACTTCATTCTCACATGACTGAGAAAGATAATGTGAATTTACAGAAAATATGCTCTCAGTTTAGCTTATAGATCACCTTCCAAACCTCTGTGGGAAAAGCATGAGAAAATAGTTTTCTCTCAAACAGGATTCATGATATCACAGCAGAAGGCTTTTTCACCTGGTAAAATCACCTTAGAACTCACCACAATTCCTAAAATGAGTATGGTACCATCAACAAATGATTTATAATGTAACTAACGTCTTAAAACCTTCTATTAACTGCAATGCTTTTTAATGAGGTGCTATCATGTATATTGGTCCCAAGATGGCTGCCAACACTTCTTGGATGAAGTACTGACAGCCAATCAGATCTCACGATGAGATGTGTGGTTAGGCTCCGCCCAGATATATCTATCTATTTAACTCTAATTTTCTCAGGAACTACTGAACGGATTTACACCATTTAAGCAAAAGGCATGAGTCTGAACTGAGGACTACCTCTTTGCCAAATTTGGTGTAATTCCGTTCAGCAGTTCCGGCTGTAGCTGCGTCATCAGGTTCTATGGGATAATGCATGGGGAAAATGCGTTTTGGGACCCCCCCTTTTTTCTCGGCCCCCGCTTGACGAATCACTGTGAAATTTTCAGGATAGGAGCGGACCGGAGCTGGCCAAAAGTTTAGAAAATTTCACGAAGATTCGTCAGTCGGCGCCAACGTTATTCCAAATAGAATGTTGCGGATTTCCTATGGAAAATAGGTCCTAACTATAACTACCTACTGGCAACTGCCAGTAGGTAATATATATATATTTTTTTCATTACTAAAAAAACAAAGATTACAGGGACGTTATAGTTAGGAAATGTAGTAAAATTACTTGTACAAAACCATAGTTCAGCAGTTATAGTTACCTGAGCTAAAAATAACTCACGTCCCGCAATGCTCTCATATATCACATCACTCATGACTTGGTCAGTGACATCAATGATGATATCACTGATGACATCTCAAATTACATCACTGATGACATCCTCCACAGAACTACTTTCACACCCCCGTAAACCTCTCGTTTGCCCACACACACACTCTGTCACATACCCATTCACAGACCCACACAACTACTCATATACCCTCTTACTCATCCATAGAGCCACTCACACACCCACTCACTCACTCATGCAACCACTCACACAACCACTCAGTCACCTATACATCTACTTATACAACTGGTCACTCACACATGCTACTACTCACACAGCCACACACTCATCCATACAGCTACTACGCATCCACTTATTCATCTATAAAGCCTCTCACACACCCACTCACTTGCCCATACAGCCTCTCAACACACCCCTTACTTACCCGTACAACAAATCACACAGTAAATCACATACCCACACAACCACATACATACCCATTCACACATCCATACACGTACTCACACATCCGTTCTCTTACCCACACAGCCATTCACACAGACACATACTCTCTAATGCAGCCACTCACACACCAACTCATTTAACCAAAACCCCACTCAAAGAGCCACTCATTCACCCATACAGCACACATACACACCCAGTCACTCACTCATACAGAATTTCATGCACCCACTCACTTACCCATACCATCAAGTCAAGTCAAGTCAAGAAAGCTTTATTCGACGATTGTCATAAAAGCATACAAAATTTATGTATATACACAATTTACAAATAGCATATTAAAAATAGTTTAAGACAATAAATAAAGGTATTTGCAGAGGGATTAACATTACAGAATATCGGGATGGTTATCCCGCCAACATTTTATTCCTGATCACCCATGCCCTACCTAAAAACTTGGCAACAGATATGTAAACAAATGGGATTTCAGCAGAACGCATAATACGCACTGCCACCTTAGCATTTCTGGTACCTAGCAGTCGGCACATTGATTTTAGCCAGAACTTGCGGGGAATTACATAGGATGGACATTGGAACAGAAAATGATTGACCGATTCAATAGGTGCAGTACAGCCAGGACAGTTAAGCACATTAGACACGGCCCACCTAGAAGTAAACTCTCTAACTGGGAGACTGCCAACCCTAAATTGAAAGTATAGCTTCCTGTCCAAAGGATTTGTAATGTCATCCCAAAAAGGTGCCAGAGAAATAGTATCCTTAAAATCAAGAAAGATACCAGACAATGAAAGCGGGGCTGTGGAACTAAAAACTCGAGTTGCTACTTTTTCCCAGTATAGAGCCTTCAATACTTGTTTAGACGGGAAGCTAGCATTTAGTGGATCCTCCCACAAGTTTTTTAGGCCCAGGTCTTGGAACGAATCACGCATTCTACAAAGCCACTTGACCTTGTGAAAAGTATCCAGTTTAATAATATCCATCAGGCCAAGAGCAAAAAGCCTGAGTTCAGGAGTCACCCATAGGCGTCTCCAATATAAAACTGGGCGAAACAGAGCAATTAGTGCTATTGGCCTTATACCTAGATCATAGGACAAGGGACAAAGGGGAGTACTCTGAGGTAGTTTAATGAGATTCCTTAAGAATCTATTTTCAGAGGTAGATAGTTTATATACATTATCAAAACCCCACAACTCTACCCCGTAGAGCGCAGCACCAACCACTTTGCCATCATACACCCGAAGAGCAGGGTTAATGGGTTTAGTCAGGGATTTGGCGTGTTCTTTGCTTAACGCGCCAGAGAGCTGGGAATGTTTAAGGGATGCCAAATCTACTTGCTTTTTCCATCCCAAATCATGTTGAATGCAAATACCTAGATAAGTAAAATCTTGGACCTGGTCCAATGGCATGTTATTCATATATATTTTACTTTTAAAAGATTTTGACTGGTTAAAAGACATAAATTTAGATTTTAAAACATTAATTTCAAGGCCGCGGGCTAGACAGAAGTCCTCAAAAATACCTAGAGACTTCTGGAGGCCACTCGGCGTTTTAGAAAATATAAGACAATCGTCAGCGAACATTAAAATAGGAATTTTTTTACCTGCCAAGGAGGGGGCATCTACATTTGCATCTATCAATAATGCAGCCACATCGTTAATATACAGGGAGAATAAAGTTGGTGCAAGTACGCATCCCTGTCTGACCCCCTTCTGGATAGGAAACTGTTTAGTCACTTGACCGACACCACCCCATCGGATCTGTGCAAAATTGTCTACATGAAGTCTGGCAATTAGGGAGATTAAGACAGCAGGCATCCCCATCTTGTCTAGGGTGGTCCATAGGGATGCCCGGGGGACAAGATCAAAGGCTGCCCTAAGATCTATAAAGGCAGCATATAAGCTGCCCCCCCCTAAGTGGACTACTTTCCAATAGAGCATAGCAAAATGCAGCACCTGATCAATGGTGCTTATTCTAGCTCTAAAACCAGCCTGTAGATGGGAAAGGATTGTATTCTCTAAAGCCCAGTCCAGCACTTTATTCAGGATCAACCTGCCTAGGATCTTTTGTGTAGTATCGATCAAACTGATTGGACGATAGTTGGCAGGGAGGGACTTATCTCCTTTCTTGAACACCGGGATAATTTCAGCACCTTTCCAAGAAGTGGGAATCGGGGCACCTCTAGCTATCAAGTTGGCTAAAATTAAAATATAATTTCCCCAAGATTTACAATTATTCAGAAAAATATCGGCAGGGGCTCCATCCATCCCAGGGGCTTTTCCAGGAACCAGTGTCTTAAGGGCAATGTCAACATCACCTATAGAAAATGCATCTTCCTTATAAAAAATAATTTGATAATTAGAAAAGGGGCACGTATCTTCTTCAGCAGCATACAAAGCTTCAAAATGCTTGACCCAAGCATCTTGCGAGACCCAATTTTGGGGTTTTTCAGGATTACCCCCAGTACCCCATTTGAAAACAGACCAGAAACGTCTCATATCCTTCTGGGCACCAGCTTCCCTAAGTTCCTCCCATCTTTGGAAGTCCCACGCTCTCTTTGCTTTAAAGATAGCTTGCTTATAGTCATATCTGGCGATACGAACTTTCAGACTATCGCCAGATTTCAATGCAATTCCCAGATTCTCACGGGCATCTCTGCACTCAGTAGAATACCATCGTGTTGAGAGATCATGTTTGGGCTTAGGTAGTCTGGAGGGCCTTACAAAAATATTTTTAAGTTCAAGGAAGAAAGAATCGTGGATCGACATTTTGGGTGTGGAATGTGAATCCAAAAGACACTGGTTATATACAACACCTAAATCTTGGGTAGCAAGCTCTAAACTATTTAAAATACGTGTTAAGCATTCTTGACTTTGGACAATCTTAGTCCACTTAACATGGCGCAAATCGGTAGTAATAACTACATCTTGTTGATACTGTGGAGGAGAACCACTATGGGCGGTGGTGGTCACCCAATACGAGATAGACAGGGAGAGAGGATTGTGGTCACTCTCCAATCTGTCTATAACCGTCATGTCCCTCAGGGTCTCCCACAGCTCTAGTGATAATAAGATATAATCAATCCTGCTAGTACGGCAACCACACTTAAAGGTAGCAGTCCCTAGCTTATCATGTGCAGCCCTGCCATTTGTTGCACGAAGCCCCTTGTTCAAACAAAGGGCATTAATCTGGATTGCTATTTCAGTCCATCGAATAGCAGGTTCAAGGTCTAGACTAGGGACACCCCATAGGTCATCCTCTACCACTGAAATACTCCGATCAACACCAAGAAGCGGTTCAAAGGTTGTGTTAAAATCACCAGCTAAAATAACATAGGAATGTTGGGAATATAAAAGCATAAGTTCATCCAATCGGCCTATGGTATCAGATTTCTTTCCACCTGTGCTTCTAATGTAAACATTATAGATATCCAGAAGCTTTCCATCTTTAAACTTGAGGTTAAGCAACTGGATATCTGGGTGTGAGGTAGGAAGCTCCTTTACAATGAGACCAAGATCCTGCCTGATCCAAATAGTGAGACCACCAGAAGGGCGACCCTTTTTACCCTTGATCGCCAAAACATTATAATTCAGGAAACCCAACAAAAACTGGGCCTCGAGTGTCCAGGTCTCCTGGAATAAGCAGATATCATAAAGATTAATAAATGTTACCCAATTTGGATCTTCCAATTTAGATTTTAGCCCTGCAATATTCCAGGACAAGAGCATCCCGAACTCTGCTTGTGATGCACTGCCCGTCTTTTGGGTCACCGGAATAGTGCTCAATTGGTTTGCCCTTGCCAGATCTAGGGAAAGGCCTTCTATTTGCACACAGGCCGAAGTGCCTGGCTCAGCATTTGGGATTTTATCAGTCAGCAATGAGCAAACAGGATGGACTATTAGGCTGCAATCTTTATGCAGTCAGTCATTTTGTTCTAGGCACGACTCGCCCATGGGCAAACTAGAGGCTCCAACTAGACGAAAGGAGCCAGTGGGAGTAGACCTCATTTGAATAGCAGAGTTGTCCGGGGAACAGCTTCTAAACTCGAGGTTAATTAGGTTGTCTGCTATAGTAGGGTCAGTAAAAGTAACCTCAATAGAATCCCTCCCTCTACCAACCTGGGGGATCCTACTTACTCTTGCTATGTCGGCTCTAATTACAGAACAACAGCCCCTTACGTGCCTAATCCAATGGATAACCTTATTGGTCAGGGATTCATTGGTTTCATAATCAAAGCCAGAGGACGGGCTCGGGACATTCACCATGTAGATTTTCCGAGGATGCGGAACACGTGTTTGTGACCCAGAATTTTGTGATTGAAGATGGGAGATACTCCTAGGGATGGTGCCTGATCTTACATCGACACGTGAGAGTCCTCCAGCATACAAAGTATTCTGACACATACCAGGGGGACCAGGGGGGATTCTAGTAGGATAACTAGCAGGAGCTGGAATAGCAGCTTGATGAACATCAGCCCTAGATTGAACTAATGAACGGGACTGATTGCTCGAGGGGCGAGAGACATGAGGCAGAGTCCTACTACATATGTTAGATGACTTATGTAAACCATCTACCACTTCAGGAGGGGCTGTAGGCCGAACCCCTTCAGCGGAGATGGAGTCATGATGGGTGCCTGAGCCCAAGTTAGATTCTTCTAGTTTTTTAACAACAACCGTTAACAACTCGATCTTGTTTTGCATGGTTTCAATCAAGGAGCAAAGTTTTTTCACTGTCACCACTAGGGATTTCACATCCTGGTTGCTAGCCTCAGGCCCCAAAAGAACCTCTGTTAAATTCGTGGTAAAACTTTCACCAGATGCAGAGGCACCCGGATTAGGGACCAAGGGTTCAATGGGAGGCGAAGCAAGGGTACTAGTATCAATGTCAATTTCACTCAATACAGAAAACCTATTGCTGCAAACAATAACAGATGGTTCAATAGAGGCATGAGGAGGCTTGGGGGAATGGGCTTGTCCTTCAGACAATAATGCTGTAGGGGTAGTAGAAGCCACTACTTTATCCACTTCCAAATTAGATATATCCTCCCCACCCTTTTTCGGGAGAAACATGTCCGGAACCGTAACAACACCTCTGGTAATCTCCCTCCTTCCACCAACGGCAGTTTGAGGGGTAGGATTAAGTAGGTCCTCGCATTCATCAATAATGACATCTATGCGGTCCATCACACAATTACTCCCCGCATGGTGATAAGTTTTCTTCGTTTTAGTCCTCCTCAGCTTAGATTTAGTGGCCAGAGATCTTGATGGCTCGGACCCACCCTCCGGGGTTTTTCTCTTACCCATGACTTGGATTTAGAACATGAGCACATAGACCAGATAGCAATACCTTGAAATGCCGGATACGTGATGTCAGAGACTTGGCCGACCCGACCCTCGTCGACCCCGGACGGCCACAGACGGCCCGCCCTCTGCCCGGGCTCAGCCCGGCGACGCCCGCGCGCGTCCCGCGACGCGGGGGGAGCGTCTGTTGATGTAGCGCCTCCGGGCGCGCTTCTCCGGCGGATGTGGGCGGGACGCAGAGTGGACGCTGGGGGCTGTAGTCCTCCTCGAAGGCGGCCTCGATTGAGCTGGAGGCGGCGTAGCGGACTGTCAGCGACAGTGCAGGGAGGTGAAAGGTGCTCTACCCCTGACCCCAAGAGCCAGGTAAGAGCTGCTGCGTTGAGCTGTGTGGCTCTGAGGGCTGTGGTTTGAAATGCTCTCCCCCCCGCTCCACCGGGGGAGCGTCTGTTGATGTAGCGCCTCCGGGCGCGCTTCTCCGGCGGATGTGGGCGGGACGCAGAGTGGACGCTGGGGGCTGTAGTCCTCCTCGAAGGTGGCCTCGATTGAGCTGGAGGCGGCGTAGCGGACTGTCAGCGACAGTGCAGGGAGGTGAAAGGTGCTCTACCCCTGACCCCAAGAGCCAGGTAAGAGCTGCTGCGTTGAGCTGTGTGGCTCTGAGGGCTGTGGTTTGAAATGCTCTCCCCCCCGCTCCACCGGGGGAGCGTCTGTTGATGTAGCGCCTCCGGGCGCGCTTCTCCGGCGGATGTGGGCGGGACGCAGAGTGGACGCTGGGGGCTGTAGTCCTCCTCGAAGGCGGCCTCGATTGAGCTGGAGGCGGCGTAGCGGACTGTCAGCGACAGTGCAGGGAGGTGAAAGGTGCTCTACCCCTGACCCCAAGAGCCAGGTCAGAGCTGCTGCGTTGAGCTGTGTGGCTCTGAGGGCTGTGGTTTGAAATGCTCTCCCCCCCGCTCCACCGGGGGAGCGTCTGTTGATGTAGCGCCTCCGGGCGCGCTTCTCCGGCGGATGTGGGCGGGACGCAGAGTGGACGCTGGGGGCTGTAGTCCTCCTCGAAGGCGGCCTCGATTGAGCTGGAGGCGGCGTAGCGGACTGTCAGCGACAGTGCAGGGAGGTGAAAGGTGCTCTACCCCTGACCCCAAGAGCCAGGTAAGAGCTGCTGCGTTGAGCTGTGTGGCTCTGAGGGCTGTGGTTTGAAATGCTCTCCCCCCCACTCCACCGGGGGAGCGTCTGTTGATGTAGCGCCTCCGGGCGCGCTTCTCCTGCGGATGTGGGCGGGACGCAGAGTGGACGCTGGGGGCTGTAGTCCTCCTCGAAGGCGGCCTCGATTGAGCTGGAGGCGGCGTAGCGGACTGTCAGCGACAGTGCAGGGAGGTGAAAGGTGCTCTACCCCTGACCCCAAGAGCCAGGTAAGAGCTGCTGCGTTGAGCTGTGTGGCTCTGAGGGCTGTGGTTTGAAATGCTCTCCCCCCATACCATCACTCACACACCCATTCAGCCACTGACACACCCACTCACTCATAAATACAGCCACTCACACAGATACTCACTCACCCACACAGCCACTCACACACTCACTTATTCACCCATACAGACACTCACACACCCATTTAGCTGCTCAGACACCCACTCACACAGGATACAAAGATCCACTCACATATTATATGTTAAATGTAGTATCACTCATTAGTAGTACACCTAGTTTACTAAATAAACTTTTGTAGTAGCTTAGTATATACATTTAACACTCATACATTGTTAGAAAACTCTTTTACTTACTAGATGATGTCATCAGTGTAGTGATGTAATTTGAGATGTCTTCAGTGATGTCACTGACCGTGTCATGAATTATGTAATATTTGAGGTCATAAGCAGTGCATTGCCGGAGCATAAGTTATAGTTAGCTCAGGTAACTATAACTGCTGAACTTCTATGGTTTTGCACAAGTGAAATCTGATCCTAGCTATAACTTCCCTGTAACCTGTATTTTTTCCAGTCAATATATATACTCCTGACCTTTGGCGGTGCTACGAAAGGCACTCCAATAGCGCTGACAAGATGCCAAAAGGACTTCCCAAAATAAGAGACGGCCAGCACCAAAGACATGATGTTTTAAAACCTAATTATTATATCAGGCAACTCTGTATTTATTTATTTCTAAATATATATATATATATATATGCATATGTACTACCTACTGTCGGTTGCCAGAAAGGTAGTTATAAATAGAAACAAAGTTTCAATAGGAAAAGCGTTTTTTGTTTTACCAATAACTTTGGCACTGCTTGATGAATCTTCACAACATTAAAAAAAAAATCTCCTTTTTGGTTCAGCTAATGTGTTAAAAGTTTCAGGGTGATCCATCAAGTGTGGGTCGAATTAAAAGGGGGTCCCAAAACACGTTTTCCCAAGTTATGACTATGGGGATTTTTCATTTTTTTAACATGACTACAGCCCGAACCGCTGAACGGAATGACACCAAATGTGGCAGAAAGCTAGATGTTGGTTCAGTAAGCGTGCTTTTTGTGATTTGGTGTACATCTGAAAAGTAGTTTGATAGATATTTAAGTTAACCAATATATAGATGTCTAGGAGCCCAAAATCCTTCTGATTGGCTGCCAACACTTCAACCGGGAAGTGTTGGCAGCCAGCTTGGGACTTAGTTGAACCGAGTCCCACAATAAATGTAAAAAAAAAGTAAAAGGGGCAGGGTAAAAACCCCCTGACCCCCCTAGGCTTCTTGAGGGGTCCAACTGGGACTCTGCAGGGCCCAAAAAAGCATGTACATTTTTTTTTGTGGTGTGATTCACAGATCCAGACAACATTTAAAAAAAATGCAGGCTCCCCTACTTTGTTCATTATCTGCCCCCTGGTGGGCCAGGTCCCGGGGGCATTATGCAAAAAGGGATTGATATGCCCTGGCACCACCACCTCCCCGGAGCTTCTTCAAATATTAATGCAGGGTAGGCCAGCCTATTTATTTTTAAATAGAGGGGGCCTCTTGGACTCCCCCAGCCCCGGGACATGCCACTTGCCTGGGTCTTTATTGTAAATTAATGCAGGGTGCAGTGCGCCCCCACCCCCCCGCAGCCCCAGGAACCACCATCTCCCCAAAGAAAATAGAAACAAAAGAGGGGGGGCTGCATGGCCTCCTTCGTGGAGCCCTAGATTGCCCTGGGGACCACCATAACCGGCTGCTGCAATGTCCCAGGGTGCCTACCCCTGGGACAATGCAGTTGCTATGGCTTGGTGGGAGCCAAGCTCTCCTTCGAGTAAGAGAGTGCATGTAAAACGCTCTCATTTGCACGAAGTGGAGCAGAATTTGAATTGTTTTTTGACAGAGGGAGCTGCATGTTTAGCAGCTCCCTCTTACCAAAAGTAATGCCGGCTCCCACAGGACATGGGGAACCAGCAGGGACTGTGGGGGCCTTGAGGCTCCCCCTGCAGTCCCCAACAGATAAGAATGGGTGCCATGGGTGGGACCAGCACACACACAGTAAAGGCCTGACCCCGGGGGGATGGGGGTCCCTGAGGCCAAAATCGGCCCGGGAGGGGGGCCACACAGCCCCCTCCATTTAAAAAAGAAAGTCAATTAAAAAAGGGGCAGGCCTCAGGGGTGGAGTCCCCGGTGCCAAATTAGGCCAGGGAGGGAGGCCACACGGCCCTCCTCCTTTTAATAAAAAAACCTTTAAAATAAGACATGTTGGATCTTAGGGGATGGGGTCAGCAGGGCTGAAATCAGCCCGGGGAAGGGGGGCTACACAGCCCCCTCCCCTAAAAATGAAAATACCTTTTTTTAAAAAGCTGACAACTCGCCGGATGCCCTGGCCCCTTTCTCCACCCCTCTGCAAATGCACCTCCTGGGGTGCTGCTGGTTGGGTGATGAAGTCCCCTTGGCTCCAGAGGGTCCTTGGGGACCAGCAAGCCCTCCTGTTACCTCAAGTAAGTCCAACACAGGGGGACTGCTGAGAGGTCTTTGGAAGCCACGCCCCCTTTCTCTACCACTCTGCAAATGTACCTCTTGGCACGCTATTGGTTGGGAATTAATTCAACTTTACTCCAGAGGGCCTCAGGACTAAAGTGGACTTCTTGCCCCAACCAGCAGTGCACCAGGCAGCACGTTTGCAGAGTGGTGGAGAAGGGGGGGGCATGGGCTCTGACGACCTCTCAGCAATTCTGCTTTGTGTGACTCACTGGAGGTAACAGGAGGGGTAGTTGGCCCCCAAGGACGTCTTTGGGTGCCAACTACTCCTCCTGTTACCTCCAGTAAGTCCCACACAGCAAGATTGCAAAGACGCCTTTGGAGGCCATGCCCCTTTCTTGGTACATATATTTAACACTCATAAACGTTTTAAAAACATTCTCAGTCACAGGATTATGTCATCAGTGATGTCATTTGAGATGTCATCAGTGATATCACTGACCATGGTTTGAGCAGGTTGGATGGATGCGGAGTACCACGCCGCGTAGCCACAGGTGATCTGAGCCCCGCTCCCAGCAATGGCGGATTGTACCTGGCGTGTGTGCCGGAGGCTGGCGTTCTCACTCTTCTAGCCCCGAAAGACTGCAGCTGTGCCTGGGGCAGCGAAGCAAAGCAAAGTGGCGCATTTCTTCTCCGCTCGGCGGTGTCTGCTTTTCCGCAAGATCTCCACCCAAACGCATGCATGATAGAAGCGGTTACGGTTACCAGGTGTGGACGGGCCCCCGCCGGAGGTAAGGAGAGGCAGGCAAAGAAGGTCACGGCGGTGGCGGCCGTTTAGATGTATGTGCACTGTATTCTTCACTACACTACAACTACATGATGCCGAGGTCTGGACATAGGATGTGAGCCCTTCCTGACTCTACAGTTTAAAACAGCACCTCTGCATATTGTATGCCCTGCTTTAACTGGTAACTGTATAGATTCTGGCCTTATTGGTTTCTTTCTCATAAGGTGCCTCTGCATGCCCTGTTTTAACCAGCAACAGCATAGACTCTGGCCCCATTTACTTTACTCTCATAGGCCCAACCTCACGCTGTATCCAGGGAGAAGTTGCCTGTGGAAGCTCTTTGCCTCATTGGGCGTATCTGTTTAAATAAAAGCGGCATATTTTATAAGCGCTTACTACACTATTTCAAAGGGCTGCAAGGAGTGGTAAGGATGCATCCTAGCGGAACTGCGGCCAGAATGGGGAAACTGCTCAATGCCCGTCTTAAGGTTAAAACTCGTCGAGCCCAGGCTAAGGAGGTAAAAGAAACTGCCAGACTGGCCTTAAGGGAAGTGTCCCAAATCTGCTTGACCTTGATTCGACTTTTGAGAGTTCAGAGGAAGAGGAACCATCCTCTGTCGCATCTTTGGATTGGGCTGGTTTAGAGGGTGTGGTTGACAAGAACACAGCCACAGTCACAGTCATGCCTGGATTAACTCCACAAGACATCTCAGGGCCCGAAGGTCTTAAAAAGGCGAGAGCAACAAAAGAAGCTAAACAATTTGCATTATTCTAAAAAAGAGCAACTCTGCAGTCCCCTTCTCCTGGCTCTAGCTCTGCCCTCAAGCTCTCTAAGGAATCTTTGGGTGTTATTTCCCCATCAGCTCTAACACCAGTAGCAGCAGATTTGGTCCTTTCGAGCTTGGTAAAACCGCAGGCAACTTTGAAAACTGGTCTCATTGCAATGACGGAGACATTCCTGGGCCAAATACCCAATCAGGACGAGACAACATCTCTAACTCTCCCGATCGATCAGAAAGGAAGACAAGTGGGACATCTAGGAACCAAGGGAGTCCCAGAAAATCCTGATTTACCAGAACCGACCGTCATCACATCTAGTGCCCCCACTGCAACATCGACTCCTCAAGCTAAGCTACTAACTCAGCTCCAGGTTCAGGCTCCCTTACAAGTGCCTGTATCCTTAACTGGTGTGATGTCTCCTGAGGGGATTCTTGAAGGGAGCTCTTCTTCCGCTGTGGACCCTCCCCATATTATTTCTAATCCTAATCTGGAACCAGTTGGTGATTTTCAGATGAGTGTCAAAGACATGCTAAACTTAATCCTGGAGGAAGTCCGTGAGTTGAAAAGAACTCAGAAAGCTGAACTTACCTCTTTTCATACTCATTTAGGTTTTGGGCGGCCAGGACTCCAAACTAGCGAATTACTGAATGGATTGTTATGTGATTTTATCTCTGCTGTTTTTAAAAAAAAAAAGGAAAAACAAAACTTTCTCTTTAAATCCTTTTAGGGGAATTTATAGGGGGGGCTGAATCGCGCTGTGTTAGGCTGCTTGATTCTTACTGTGGCAATCTTTGCTAATGTTGTGGGGTATTGCCTTAACTTAAACTTGGTGGTATTACTCCCATATCCGCCCGTACTGAGCCTCAGTGAACTTGCACCTCACTGGGCTGGTAACGGAGTCAGATTACGTGGTGACTCCGCTTCCGCCTGGCCTTTGGGACATTTGCCTGGCCCGGAAGTTGGCAGGGTGCTTTCCCGCCTCTGATGCTGCACCGGGGGGATTTAAGCACGGCTGCACCGCGGCCGTGTGTTATACTCATTTAGGTTTTGGGCGGCCAGGAGGCCAAACTAGCGAATTACTGAACGGATTGTTATGTGATTTTATTTCTGCTGTTTTTAAAAAAGAGGAAAAGCAAAACTTTCCCTTTAAATCTTTTTATGGGAATTTATAGGGGGGCTGAATCGTGCTGTGTTAGGCTGCTTGATTCTTATTGTGGCAATCTTTGTTAATGTTGTGGGGTATTGCCTTAACTTAAACTTGGTGGTGTTACTCCCACATCCGCCCGTACTCAGCCTCAGTGAACTTGCACCTCACTGGGCTGGTAACGGAGTCGGATTACATGGTGACTCCGCTTCCACTTGGCCTTTGGGACATTTGCCTGGCCCGGAAGTTAGCAGGGCGCTTTCCCGCCTCTGATGGTGCACCGGGGGGATTTAAGCATGGCCGCACAGCGGCCGTGTAGCGGACGCGCGCAGCGGGCACACCAAAGGCATGCCACGGGCAAGCCCGTCTGCGCCCGTCCGTGCCTGGCCCATGCCTAGGGCCAGGGATGCTGCCGGTGTAAACCTCCACCCTGAATCTGCCTCTATGATCACGTATAATGGGGAACAGTTACGAGTTCTTAACAATTATGGTAAGTGCGATGCACTTATTGATATGAATACTCATGGCTGTACGAATCATTTTAAACGCACAGAAAGAAAAAAAAGAAATGCAGAAAGAAGCAACAGAAGTCCTCAAAGACGAAGAAAAGTGCAGGACGAAGGATAACGTGCAGAAAGAACAAACAGGAGAGCAGAAAGAAGCCTTGTTGCAAAATCATCCTGTACCCTCAACTTTTTCAGACGGATACTGGTGGTAACTGAGTCTGACTAACCAGTCTTAGAGCCAGTGCTATGTTAAAAGACACTCAAAATACAGTGAAAACACCTACATACACCAGGGAACGCTATGTGTTGGGGTCCCCCTATAATTAGCATGACCTCCTCTGTAAGCCCCTAGTATATAATAGGGCAGGGGATTAAAACTACCTCTTAAAACGCGCCACAGGGCGTGTTGCACACGTCACCTCAGGCCCCGTCCCCTCCCTTCCCCATTGTGTAAACACGCCCTGTGGCCGTTTTAAGTTGGGAGATTAAGTCCCCTTGAATCCTGAGGGTCCCTAGGGTCCAACTAGACCACTAGGTACCTCCAGTAAGCACCACAGAGCTGCGTTGCAGAGAGATGTAAAAAGGGGCACGGCCTAGACCACCTCTCTGCAACGCAGCGCAGTGGCGCGTACTGGAAGCACCTGGTGGGCTAGTTGGCCCCCAGGGTCCCTCAGGATTGAAGGGGAATTATTTCCCCAACTTAAAACGCGCCACAGGCCCCGTCCCCTCCCTTCAACACTGTGTAAACACGCCCTGTGGCCGTTTTTAGTTGGGAGATTAAGTTAATTTTAATCTTGAGGGTCCCTAGGGTCCAACTAGCCCACTAGGTACCTCCAGTAAGCGCCACAGAGCTGCGTTGCAGAGAGGTATAAAAAGTGGCACGGCCTGGACCACCTCTCTGAAACGCAGCACAGTGGCGCTTACTGGAAGCACCTGGTGGGCTAGTTAGCCCCCAGGGGCCCTCAGGATTGAAAGGGAATTATTTCCCCAACTTAAAACGCGCCATAGGGCGTGTTTGCACACGTCACCTCAGGCCCTGTCCCCTCCCTTCCCCACTGTGTAAACGTGCCCTGTGGCCGTTCTAAGTTGAGAGATTAAGCCCCCTTGAATCCTAAGGGTCCCTAGGGTCAAACTAGCCCACTAGGTACGTCTAGTAAGCGCCATTGCAGAGAGGTATAAAAAGGGGCACAGCCTGCACCACCTCTCTGCAACGCAGAGCAGTGGCGCTTACTGGAAGCACCTGGTGGGCTAGTTGGCCCCCAGGGTCCCTCAGGATTGAAAGGGAATTATTTCCCCAACTTAAAAAGCGCCACAGGGTGTGTTTGCACACGTCACCTCAGGCCCCGTCCCCTCCCTTCACCACTGTGTAAACGCGCCCTGTGGCCGTTCTCAGTTGAGAGATTAAGTCCCCTTGAATCCTAAGGGTCCCTAGGGTCAAACTAGCCCACTAGGTACCTCCAGTAAGCGCCACAGAGCTGTGTTGCATAGAGGTGTAAAAAGGGGCGTGGCCTCAGAACACCTGTCTGCAACGCAGCTCCCTGGTGCATACTGGAGATACCTGTTGGGCTAGTTAGCCCTCAGGGACCTGAAGAAATAAAAACTCCTTCTCAGGGGTCTCACTGATACTTAGTCCATTCAAACCAATAATAAAGAATTTGGCACAGAAGCTGAAATATAAAAGAACATTTTTATTAAACTCAAATGAGTGTGACTATGTCACACAGAAGCCGTAGCAACTGAATGAGGTAGTCCATAGAATGGTCTTACTTCACGTCTTATATACTCTTTATCCTGCCCCAGGCATGTAAGGGAGTTGTACCAATTACATTCCTAAACAAATAGAAAATCTGGAGGGTCAGCAGGGGAGTAGCCTTTGGGGTTTTAGCAGGATATGGGCAAAACATTATAATTACATAGTTCACAAAGGTTAATCTGATTTAGATGGCACTGCAGGGCATGGCATGATTACATGTACAGTATCTTGATTGGCAATCTCAGACAAAGATCGATCAGGGAAATTGGCTTTGCGAGGTCAGTTTCAGGTGAAGAGGTCAGTTTCTTACAGTTCATTCCAGAGTCAGAAAGAAACCTAGTTAATGTATACATGGACTAAGAAGGCCAGGCCACTTTGTTCGCCAGGCTACCTTCACAGGCCTACGTGAGGGCAACACAAAATGGTGGCACAATAAAATGGAGTCAGTCTCGAGAATTACAGAGCCTCAGACCCTCAGTATTGAAGGGGAATTAATTCCCCAACTTACAACTGGCCAGGGGGCGCATTTGCAGAGTGCTGCAAGGAGGGGGCGTGGCCTCCGGCGCGATGCCTGTCTTTTATTTATTTTATTTTTTTAAGGAGGAGGGCTGTGTGGCCCCCCTTCATTTTTTAATTTATTGGCCCTGGGGACCCCATCCCCCAGGGCCTGCACCCTAATTTATTTTGTTGCAAAAAGTAAATTTGGAAGGGGGCCACGTGGCTCCGTCCCAAGGCCTTAATCGGCCCAGGGGACCCCAACCCCCGGGGCATGGCCTTTTTTATTTTTTCTTCTTTAGGAGGGGGGCTGTGTTGCCCCCCTCCTCAGGCCACTTATGGCCCCGGGGACCCCATCCCCCGGGGCCGGCCTTTGTTTTTTATTATTTAAAAAAAATATATATTTATAGAAACCCCTAGGACATGCTGGACAAACCGTATGTACCTATCACCATGACGATTTGCGTGATATTCATTAAAAGGCGACTATGCATACAATGAATCCACGTGGAATGTATTTACACCACTAGTGAAGCTCTGACATGTCTGGTGCCCTACCGTGCCTAATCCCGGCGCCCCCGCCAGTAGTTACTCTCCAAGTAGACACCCTTGTAGTTTATTTATACAAACATGGGTAGCTATTGACGGGCATATTTAATACACATGCACACCAAGTCATTCAAAGGGGATTCAACAAAAATTCAACCAAACTATGCAAGAAACCCCCCTCACGGTTAATAAAACACACATCCACCGCCGGATGTGTAATACTTTTTATTTTACTCTCTGGAAAGGAGACAAACCTCACTTGAGAGTCACAGCGTGCTCCTGGCTGAGCCCAATGCTGTGTTACACCCACCATTGCCCGCCGAGTGCCACACACCTCTGTGTTGTATTCCACCAGCTAGTGCATATGCTATGACACTCTCTAGCCCATGTGCACTGTAACACCACCCCGTGAATATGTCATGCCACACTTGCCTTCGCACGGGTTATATTGCCCCATCTAACGTGCCTTCCTCGATGCCTATGTTGTAACGCACAGCGCTATGCCATACATATTACAATCTGGGACCCATATCTTTGTCACAGTGCATATGCAACGTTACACTCCCCAGCACATATTTTATATTACAACTTTAGAGACTAGTTAGGTTACACAACACTGCCCTGTGCATATTACACTCCAAGGCGCATATCGCATAGCACGCGCTAGTGCCTGTGCTATCTCGCGCTCTCCAATGAATCTGTCATTGCGCACAATGTATTGCATATTATATTTCAAGCCCCGGTTCATCTTATATCACACTTTTTGGTGCATAGTTTATACCATATACTATATCTAGTTTTCATTTTCAATCGTGCTCTCAGGGCTATGTTCTATATAACACTGCGTCCACCTACCCTTTTCACGGGCATTACATTTTGCGATGGGGTGGAGGGTCAGGGGGTGTTTCTGCCACGTGAGCCCGGAGTCACAGTCACAAAAGTTCTCTTCATCCTGAATAAAAGTGAGATTATGCTGCATACTTGTTCATATTTTAAGTAGTTCGCACAGACACACATTTTAAAAACAATAAAGTTCCTAATACCCACCTTCTCTGAACAGTTAGCTTGCTGCCCCATTCACCTCCTCCCTATCCTCTGTTGACTGAATGCATGGACTAGCCTCCTCCCTCCTGCCGTGCATGGTCTGATGTGCTGCCACTGCCCTCCATTTTGCATGATGTACCAGTCCACTCCTCCTGCCCTCCATTGCCCAATTCTATGGCCCATCATTGACCTCCTGCTTAGCCTCTGTGCTTACCTTGCTGCCCCTATTCTCCGTCCCCCTGCCCTCCGATGTCTTTGTGCATGCCCCTGATGCATCCTTTTTGCCCACCATGTTCCATGGACCTGCCACTCCTATCTACTCTGAGTGTTCTGTTGAGCTGCCACTCCCCTCCCACCTGCCTAGCATTGTCAGATGACTGTAACCTGTCCCTGCCACCTCCACCCTGCCTGTCCACATGCCATGCCCCTATCCCCTTCCTCCTGTCCTCCGTGGTCCATTTTACTGCCACACCTGCCCTCCCTGGTCTGTTGTGCTGCAACTGCTCCTCCTGCCTGCCCCAGGTGGTCTGTTGTGAGGCCCCTTCCCCTGAACTCTCTTGTCTGTGCCCAGGCCCTGACCCTCCCTTCTATCCTCCATGGTCCTTTGTGCATGCCCCTGCACCCTCCTTCTTGCCCATTGTAGCCATTGTGCTGCCACTAACCCTCCCACTTGCCATGCATGGTCTTCTGTGCTGCCCTGGCCCCTCCCACCTTCCATTTGTGGTCAGCTAGCTGCCCCTGACCCCCTCCCACCTTCCCTCCATCCATGGTCTGTGTGTATGTCATCATAGTCTCACTGTTGCTCTCCATGGTGTGTCTTGTTTCTAGTGCTCATCCTGCCTGACCTCCATGGTCATCTTGCTGCTCCTGCCCTGCCCCCTTGCCCCCAGCCCTCTGTTTCCATGTGCAGACCCCTATTCCCTCCCTCCTGGCTTGTCTGTTCCATTGTAATGCCCCTGATCCGTCCCTCCTGCCCTTTATGGTCTGTTATGTTGCATCTTTCTCTCCTGTCTGTCCATTATGGTCAGCTAGCAACCCTTGCCTCTTTCCTCTCTGTTGTCCATGTGCATGGTCCTGTCCCCTCCCTCTTGCTTTCTATGGATTGTTGTGCTGCACTCCCGTCCCGCATGCCCTGTGTGATGTATTGTGCTGCAGCAAACCCTGATGCCTGCCCTGTAGGGTCAGTTTGGTGCACCTCTCCATGTCCCTCCTGTCTTCTGTTATCCGAGTCCATGTCCCTACCCCAATTCCTCCTGCCTACCATGATCCAATGTACCATACTTGCGAACATTTTGAACTTGGTAAGAGGGAGATTTTGAAAGCAAACTGGGGTATTGATTTTCCCCTTTGAGTTACATTGAAAAAGAGGAGATTGTAGACAGGAGACAGATCAAATAAAGCCCATTTGAGCTTAAAAACATTGGACGTTTCCTGGCTGAAACAGGTCTGTTGGCATGTATGGTTGTACTACCACTGCCTCTTCCTTCTGCCCACAATGGTCTATTATATTGCCACAGCCTCTCTTGCCAGTCCTGTATTGTTGGTTTGTTGCCCTGCCCCCCTTTCCACTGCCCTCCATAGTCTGTTGTGCTGCCACTGCCCTTCCTGCCTGCCCAGTGTAGTCAAATTGTTGCCTCTGCACTCTCCTACCTGCCTTCAATTTTCAGAGTCCGTGCCCCTGGCCTCTGCCTCTCAACAGTATCCCAATGAACAACTAGATTGCTAACATTCTATATTTATTACAAAAGTGTGGAACGCCTGACGTCATCTTGATGTAATCAAAACTGTACCACCTAGAGCATTTCCTTTAGAAATTACATATATGAGAGGGTCTTCTTTGCATCAAAATTATGGTTAGTGCTCTAAAAAACTAAAATGAGGACATATTTTCTGAGTTTTCAAATAGCGACAAAGAACTTTTAAATTATTTGTAATCTTTATGTTTTTTTATCCAGTTGACCACTTGATTAAATGTTGCACTTAGGGGAGAGGATGTGGTGTTACTTCCAGAGCTGCAGACTTTGCAACTGGGGAACCAGGTTGAAGTTTCTGCTTCAGCTCAACATTCTGTGATTCTGGTCAAATCACTTAATCTCCCCATGTCTACAACCAAAATGAATTTGATCTTGTGTGATGTTACCAATGCTCATGTAAAGCACTCCAATACCTGACAAGTCTGCACTATATAAAACTGCAAATACACAAAAATAAGTGTTTTGCACAAATCTGTCATTGGGCTACATGCGGGCTACATCTGGGTGATATTTGTGCTGCATTTGGGCTCTTTTGTCTCTGGTGGCCATCTTGGGAGATTTATTTGTTATGAAGTTTCCTAATTTCCTCATTTACTGCAGGCTCCTCAGTAGGAAATGCTTTCAGTTTTTTACTTTGATTCCATCACGAAGGTATTCAAATATGTCACACATTTGCCATAAATTCTGAATGTTAGCACTCTAGTTGCTCATTAGAACACTGTAGTAAAGCTACTACTCACCACGGAAGTCTGCTGCTGGTATTAAAAGTGCATGTTTCAGTCTTCATATCAGAATTTTTTAATGGAATAGACGAGGATTTGAGAAGTCACTCAAAATGTGCCCTAATTTTTCTTTCTTCAGCACTAATCATAATTTCTATGGCAAAATGAACCCCCTCATTGTGTTCCTTTTTAAATTAAATGTTTTAAGTGTAACCAGTTTATTCCAATCAAGAAGGCTTCAGGTGTGCCATACTTTTGTCATAAGTAAGACAGTAAGCGCTCTAGTTGCTCTTAAGAACACTCTGGGACATTCTGTCATTGGGCAATACTTGGGCTACATCTGGGTGATATTTGGGCTACATTTGGGCTCTTTTGTCTCTGGTGGCCATCTTGGGAGATTTATTTGTTATGAAGTTTCCTAATTTCCTCATTTACTGCAGGCTCCTCAGTAGGAAATGCTTTCAGTTTTTTACTTTGGTTCCATCAAGAAGGCATTCAGATGTGTCACACATTTGCCATATATTCTGAATGTTATCACTCTAGTTGCTCATTAGATCACTGTAGTAAAGCTACTGCTCACCAGGGAAGTCTGCTGCTGGTATTCAAAGTGCACGTTTCAGTCTGCCTGTCAGAATTTTTTTATGAAATTGAAGAGGATTTGAGAAGTCAAAATGTGCCCTAATTTTTCTTTCTGCAGCACTAATCATAATTTCTACGGCAAAATGAACCCCCTCATTTTGTTCCTTTGTAAATTAAATGTTTTAAGTGTTACCACTTTATTCCAATCAAGATGGCTTCAGGTGTGCCATACTTTTGTCATAAGTAAGACTGTTAGCACTCTAGTTGTTCGTTAGAACACTCTGGGACATTCTGTCATTGGGCTATACTTGGGCTACATCTGGGTGATATTTGGGCAACATTTGGGCTCTTTTGTCTCTGGTGGCCATCTTGGGAGATTTATTTGTTATGAAGTTTCCTAATTTCCTCATTTACTGCAGTCTCCTCAGTAGGAAATACTTTCAGTTTTTTACTTTGGTTCCATCAAGAAGGCATTCAGATGTGTCACACATTTGCCATAAATTCTGAATGTTAGCACTCTAGTTGCTTATTAGATCACTGTAGTAAAGCTACTGCTCACCAGGGAAGTCTGCTGCTGATATTCAAAGTGCATGTTTCAGTCTGCATGTCAGAATGTTTTTATGAAATAGAAGAGGATTTAAGAAGTCAAAATGTGCCCTAATTTTTCTTTCTGCAGCACTAATCATAATTTCTATGGCAAAATAAACCCCCTCATTTTGTTCCTTTGTAAATTAAATGTTTTAAGTGTTCCCACTTTATTCCAATCAAGATGGCTTCAGGTGTGCCATACTTTTGTCATAAGTAAGACTGTTAGCGCTCTAGTTGTTCGTTAGAACACTCTGGGACATTCTGTCATTGGGCTATACTTGGGCTACATCTGGGTGATATTTGGGTTACATTTGGGCTCTTTTGTCTCTGGTGGCCATTTTGGGAGACTTATTTGTTATGAAGTTTCCTAATTTCCTAATTTACTACAGTCTCCTCAGTAGGAAATACTTTCAGTTTTTTACTTTGATTCCATCAAGAAGGCATTCAGATGTGTCACACATTTGCCATAAATTCAGAATGTTAGCACTCTAGTTGCTTATTAGATCACTGTAGTAAAGCTACTGCTCGCCAGGGAAGTCTGCTGCTGGTATTGAAAGTGCATGTTTCAGTCTGCATGTCAGAATTTTTTTATGAAATAGAAGAGGATTTGAGAAGTCACTCAAAATGTGCCCAAATTTTTCTTTCTGCAGCACTAATCATACTTTCTATGGCAAAATGAACCCCCTCATTTTGTTCCTTTTTAAATTAAATGTTTTAAGAGTTACCACTTTATTCCTATCAAGATGGCTTCAGGTGTGCCATACGTTTGTCATAAGTAGGACAGTTAGCGCTCTAGTTGTTCTTTGGAACACTCTGGGAAGCTGCAGTAGAACACAAAGGAATCAACTGACAGTCTCTGCCCTTGTTGGATGTACATGTTTTACTTAGAATGTCAGACTTCATTCTCACATGACTGAGAAAGATAATGTGAAATTACAGAAAATATGCTCTCAGTTTAGCTTATAGATCACCTTCCAAACCTCTGTGGGAAAAGCATGAGAAAATAGTTTTCTCTCAAACAGGATTCATGATATCACAGCAGAAGGCTTTTTCACCTGGTAAAATCACCTTAGAACTCACCACAATTCCTAAAATGAGTATGGTACCATCAACAAATGATTTATAATGTAACTAACGTCTTAAAACCTTCTATTAACTGCAATGCTTTTTAATGAGGTGCTATCATGTATATTGGTCCCAAGATGGCTGCCAACACTTCTTGGATGAAGTACTGACAGCCAATCAGATCTCACGATGAGATGTGTGGTTAGGCTCCGCCCAGATATATCTATCTATTTAACTCTAATTTTCTCAGGAACTACTGAACGGATTTACACCATTTAAGCAAAAGGCATGAGTCTGAACTGAGGACTACCTCTTTGCCAAATTTGGTGTAATTCCGTTCAGCAGTTCCGGCTGTAGCTGCGTCATCAGGTTCTATGGGATAATGCATGGGGAAAATGCGTTTTGGGACCCCCCCCTTTTTTCTCGGCCCCCGCTTGACGAATCACTGTGAAATTTTCAGGATAGGAGCGGACCGGAGCTGGCCAAAAGTTTAGAAAATTTCACGAAGATTCGTCAGTCGGCGCCAACGTTATTCCAAATAGAATGTTGCGGATTTCCTATGGAAAATAGGTCCTAACTATAACTACCTACTGGCAACTGCCAGTAGGTAATATATATATATTTTTTTCATTACTAAAAAAACAAAGATTACAGGGACGTTATAGTTAGGAAATGTAGTAAAATTACTTGTACAAAACCATAGTTCAGCAGTTATAGTTACCTGAGCTAAAAATAACTCACGTCCCGCAATGCTCTCATATATCACATCACTCATGACTTGGTCAGTGACATCAATGATGATATCACTGATGACATCTCAAATTACATCACTGGTGACATCCTCCACAGAACTACTTTCACACCCCCGTAAACCTCTCGTTTGCCCACACACACACTCTGTCACATACCCATTCACAGACCCACACAACTACTCATATACCCTCTTACTCATCCATAGAGCCACTCACACACCCACTCACTCACTCATGCAACCACTCACACAACCACTCAGTCACCTATACATCTACTTATACAACTGGTCACTCACACATGCTACTACTCACACAGCCACACACTCATCCATACAGCTACTACGCATCCACTTATTCATCTATAAAGCCTCTCACACACCCACTCACTTGCCCATACAGCCTCTCAACACACCCCTTACTTACCCGTACAACAAATCACACAGTAAATCACATACCCACACAACCACATACATACCCATTCACACATCCATACACGTACTCACACATCCGTTCTCTTACCCACACAGCCATTCACACAGACACATACTCTCTAATGCAGCCACTCACACACCAACTCATTTAACCAAAACCCCACTCAAAGAGCCACTCATTCACCCATACAGCACACATACACACCCAGTCACTCACTCATACAGAATTTCATGCACCCACTCACTTACCCATACCATCAAGTCAAGTCAAGTCAAGAAAGCTTTATTCGACGATTGTCATAAAAGCATACAAAATTTATGTATATACACAATTTACAAATAGCATATTAAAAATAGTTTAAGACAATAAATAAAGGTATTTGCAGAGGGATTAACATTACAGAATATCGGGATGGTTATCCCGCCAACATTTTATTCCTGATCACCCATGCCCTACCTAAAAACTTGGCAACAGATATGTAAACAAATGGGATTTCAGCAGAACGCATAATACGCACTGCCACCTTAGCATTTCTGGTACCTAGCAGTCGGCACATTGATTTTAGCCAGAACTTGCGGGGAATTACATAGGATGGACATTGGAACAGAAAATGATTGACCGATTCAATAGGTGCAGTACAGCCAGGACAGTTAAGCACATTAGACACGGCCCACCTAGAAGTAAACTCTCTAACTGGGAGACTGCCAACCCTAAATTGAAAGTATAGCTTCCTGTCCAAAGGATTTGTAATGTCATCCCAAAAAGGTGCCAGAGAAATAGTATCCTTAAAATCAAGAAAGATACCAGACAATGAAAGCGGGGCTGTGGAACTAAAAACTCGAGTTGCTACTTTTTCCCAGTATAGAGCCTTCAATACTTGTTTAGACGGGAAGCTAGCATTTAGTGGATCCTCCCACAAGTTTTTTAGGCCCAGGTCTTGGAACGAATCACGCATTCTACAAAGCCACTTGACCTTGTGAAAAGTATCCAGTTTAATAATATCCATCAGGCCAAGAGCAAAAAGCCTGAGTTCAGGAGTCACCCATAGGCGTCTCCAATATAAAACTGGGCGAAACAGAGCAATTAGTGCTATTGGCCTTATACCTAGATCATAGGACAAGGGACAAAGGGGAGTACTCTGAGGTAGTTTAATGAGATTCCTTAAGAATCTATTTTCAGAGGTAGATAGTTTATATACATTATCAAAACCCCACAACTCTACCCCGTAGAGCGCAGCACCAACCACTTTGCCATCATACACCCGAAGAGCAGGGTTAATGGGTTTAGTCAGGGATTTGGCGTGTTCTTTGCTTAACGCGCCAGAGAGCTGGGAATGTTTAAGGGATGCCAAATCTACTTGCTTTTTCCATCCCAAATCATGTTGAATGCAAATACCTAGATAAGTAAAATCTTGGACCTGGTCCAATGGCATGTTATTCATATATATTTTACTTTTAAAAGATTTTGACTGGTTAAAAGACATAAATTTAGATTTTAAAACATTAATTTCAAGGCCGCGGGCTAGACAGAAGTCCTCAAAAATACCTAGAGACTTCTGGAGGCCACTCGGCGTTTTAGAAAATATAAGACAATCGTCAGCGAACATTAAAATAGGAATTTTTTTACCTGCCAAGGAGGGGGCATCTACATTTGCATCTATCAATAATGCAGCCACATCGTTAATATACAGGGAGAATAAAGTTGGTGCAAGTACGCATCCCTGTCTGACCCCCTTCTGGATAGGAAACTGTTTAGTCACTTGACCGACACCACCCCATCGGATCTGTGCAAAATTGTCTACATGAAGTCTGGCAATTAGGGAGATTAAGACAGCAGGCATCCCCATCTTGTCTAGGGTGGTCCATAGGGATGCCCGGGGGACAAGATCAAAGGCTGCCCTAAGATCTATAAAGGCAGCATATAAGCTGCCCCCCCCTAAGTGGACTACTTTCCAATAGAGCATAGCAAAATGCAGCACCTGATCAATGGTGCTTATTCTAGCTCTAAAACCAGCCTGTAGATGGGAAAGGATTGTATTCTCTAAAGCCCAGTCCAGCACTTTATTCAGGATCAACCTGCCTAGGATCTTTTGTGTAGTATCGATCAAACTGATTGGACGATAGTTGGCAGGGAGGGACTTATCTCCTTTCTTGAACACCGGGATAATTTCAGCACCTTTCCAAGAAGTGGGAATCGGGGCACCTCTAGCTATCAAGTTGGCTAAAATTAAAATATAATTTCCCCAAGATTTACAATTATTCAGAAAAATATCGGCAGGGACTCCATCCATCCCAGGGGCTTTTCCAGGAACCAGTGTCTTAAGGGCAATGTCAACATCACCTATAGAAAATGCATCTTCCTTATAAAAAATAATTTGATAATTAGAAAAGGGGCACGTATCTTCTTCAGCAGCATACAAAGCTTCAAAATGCTTGACCCAAGCATCTTGCGAGACCCAATTTTGGGGTTTTTCAGGATTACCCCCAGTACCCCATTTGAAAACAGACCAGAAACGTCTCATATCCTTCTGGGCACCAGCTTCCCTAAGTTCCTCCCATCTTTGGAAGTCCCACGCTCTCTTTGCTTTAAAGATAGCTTGCTTATAGTCATATCTGGCGATACGAACTTTCAGACTATCGCCAGATTTCAATGCAATTCCCAGATTCTCACGGGCATCTCTGCACTCAGTAGAATACCATCGTGTTGAGAGATCATGTTTGGGCTTAGGTAGTCTGGAGGGCCTTACAAAAATATTTTTAAGTTCAAGGAAGAAAGAATCGTGGATCGACATTTTGGGTGTGGAATGTGAATCCAAAAGACACTGGTTATATACAACACCTAAATCTTGGGTAGCAAGCTCTAAACTATTTAAAATACGTGTTAAGCATTCTTGACTTTGGACAATCTTAGTCCACTTAACATGGCGCAAATCGGTAGTAATAACTACATCTTGTTGATACTGTGGAGGAGAACCACTATGGGCGGTGGTGGTCACCCAATACGAGATAGACAGGGAGAGAGGATTGTGGTCACTCTCCAATCTGTCTATAACCGTCATGTCCCTCAGGGTCTCCCACAGCTCTAGTGATAATAAGATATAATCAATCCTGCTAGTACGGCAACCACACTTAAAGGTAGCAGTCCCTAGCTTATCATGTGCAGCCCTGCCATTTGTTGCACGAAGCCCCTTGTTCAAACAAAGGGCATTAATCTGGATTGCTATTTCAGTCCATCGAATAGCAGGTTCAAGGTCTAGACTAGGGACACCCCATAGGTCATCCTCTACCACTGAAATACTCCGATCAACACCAAGAAGCGGTTCAAAGGTTGTGTTAAAATCACCAGCTAAAATAACATAGGAATGTTGGGAATATAAAAGCATAAGTTCATCCAATCGGCCTATGGTATCAGATTTCTTTCCACCTGTGCTTCTAATGTAAACATTATAGATATCCAGAAGCTTTCCATCTTTAAACTTGAGGTTAAGCAACTGGATATCTGGGTGTGAGGTAGGAAGCTCCTTTACAATGAGACCAAGATCCTGCCTGATCCAAATAGTGAGACCACCAGAAGGGCGACCCTTTTTACCCTTGATCGCCAAAACATTATAATTCAGGAAACCCAACAAAAACTGGGCCTCGAGTGTCCAGGTCTCCTGGAATAAGCAGATATCATAAAGATTAATAAATGTTACCCAATTTGGATCTTCCAATTTAGATTTTAGCCCTGCAATATTCCAGGACAAGAGCATCCCGAACTCTGCTTGTGATGCACTGCCCGTCTTTTGGGTCACCGGAATAGTGCTCAATTGGTTTGCCCTTGCCAGATCTAGGGAAAGGCCTTCTATTTGCACACAGGCCGAAGTGCCTGGCTCAGCATTTGGGATTTTATCAGTCAGCAATGAGCAAACAGGATGGACTATTAGGCTGCAATCTTTATGCAGTCAGTCATTTTGTTCTAGGCACGACTCGCCCATGGGCAAACTAGAGGCTCCAACTAGACGAAAGGAGCCAGTGGGAGTAGACCTCATTTGAATAGCAGAGTTGTCCGGGGAACAGCTTCTAAACTCGAGGTTAATTAGGTTGTCTGCTATAGTAGGGTCAGTAAAAGTAACCTCAATAGAATCCCTCCCTCTACCAACCTGGGGGATCCTACTTACTCTTGCTATGTCGGCTCTAATTACAGAACAACAGCCCCTTACGTGCCTAATCCAATGGATAACCTTATTGGTCAGGGATTCATTGGTTTCATAATCAAAGCCAGAGGACGGGCTCGGGACATTCACCATATAGATTTTCCGAGGATGCGGAACACGTGTTTGTGACCCAGAATTTTGTGATTGAAGATGGGAGATACTCCTAGGGATGGTGCCTGATCTTACATCGACACGTGAGAGTCCTCCAGCATACAAAGTATTCTGACACATACCAGGGGGACCAGGGGGGATTCTAGTAGGATAACTAGCAGGAGCTGGAATAGCAGCTTGATGAACATCAGCCCTAGATTGAACTAATGAACGGGACTGATTGCTCGAGGGGCGAGAGACATGAGGCAGAGTCCTACTACATATGTTAGATGACTTATGTAAACCATCTACCACTTCAGGAGGGGCTGTAGGCCGAACCCCTTCAGCGGAGATGGAGTCATGATGGGTGCCTGAGCCCAAGTTAGATTCTTCTAGTTTTTTAACAACAACCGTTAACAACTCGATCTTGTTTTGCATGGTTTCAATCAAGGAGCAAAGTTTTTTCACTGTCACCACTAGGGATTTCACATCCTGGTTGCTAGCCTCAGGCCCCAAAAGAACCTCTGTTAAATTCGTGGTAAAACTTTCACCAGATGCAGAGGAGCCCGGATTAGGGACCAAGGGTTCAATGGGAGGCGAAGCAAGGGTACTAGTATCAATGTCAATTTCACTCAATACAGAAAACCTATTGCTGCAAACAATAACAGATGGTTCAATAGAGGCATGAGGAGGCTTGGGGGAATGGGCTTGTCCTTCAGACAATAATGCTGTAGGGGTAGTAGAAGCCACTACTTTATCCACTTCCAAATTAGATATATCCTCCCCACCCTTTTTCGGGAGAAACATGTCCGGAACCGTAACAACACCTCTGGTAATCTCCCTCCTTCCACCAACGGCAGTTTGAGGGGTAGGATTAAGTAGGTCCTCGCATTCATCAATAATGACATCTATGCGGTCCATCACACAATTACTCCCCGCATGGTGATAAGTTTTCTTCGTTTTAGTCCTCCTCAGCTTAGATTTAGTGGCCAGAGATCTTGATGGCTCGGACCCACCCTCCGGGGTTTTTCTCTTACCCATGACTTGGATTTAGAACATGAGCACATAGACCAGATAGCAATACCTTGAAATGCCGGATACGTGATGTCAGAGACTTGGCCGACCCGACCCTCGTCGACCCCGGACGGCCACAGACGGCCCGCCCTCTGCCCGGGCTCAGCCCGGCGACGCCCGCGCGCGTCCCGCGACGCGGGGGGAGCGTCTGTTGATGTAGCGCCTCCGGGCGCGCTTCTCCGGCGGATGTGGGCGGGACGCAGAGTGGACGCTGGGGGCTGTAGTCCTCCTCGAAGGCGGCCTCGATTGAGCTGGAGGCGGCGTAGCGGACTGTCAGCGACAGTGCAGGGAGGTGAAAGGTGCTCTACCCCTGACCCCAAGAGCCAGGTAAGAGCTGCTGCGTTGAGCTGTGTGGCTCTGAGGGCTGTGGTTTGAAATGCTCTCCCCCCCGCTCCACCGGGGGAGCGTCTGTTGATGTAGCGCCTCCGGGCGCGCTTCTCCGGCGGATGTGGGCGGGACGCAGAGTGGACGCTGGGGGCTGTAGTCCTCCTCGAAGGCGGCCTCGATTGAGCTGGAGGCGGCGTAGCGGACTGTCAGCGACAGTGCAGGGAGGTGAAAGGTGCTCTACCCCTGACCCCAAGAGCCAGGTAAGAGCTGCTGCGTTGAGCTGTGTGGCTCTGAGGGCTGTGGTTTGAAATGCTCTCCCCCCCGCTCCACCGGGGGAGCGTCTGTTGATGTAGCGCCTCCGGGCGCGCTTCTCCGGCGGATGTGGGCGGGACGCAGAGTGGACGCTGGGGGCTGTAGTCCTCCTCGAAGGCGGCCTCGATTGAGCTGGAGGCGGCGTAGCGGACTGTCAGCAACAGTGCAGGGAGGTGAAAGGTGCTCTACCCCTGACCCCAAGAGCCAGGTCAGAGCTGCTGCGTTGAGCTGTGTGGCTCTGAGGGCTGTGGTTTGAAATGCTCTCCCCCCCGCTCCACCGGGGGAGCGTCTGTTGATGTAGCGCCTCCGGGCGCGCTTCTCCGGCGGATGTGGGCGGGACGCAGAGTGGACGCTGGGGGCTGTAGTCCTCCTCGAAGGCGGCCTCGATTGAGCTGGAGGCGGCGTAGCGGACTGTCAGCGACAGTGCAGGGAGGTGAAAGGTGCTCTACCCCTGACCCCAAGAGCCAGGTAAGAGCTGCTGCGTTGAGCTGTGTGGCTCTGAGGGCTGTGGTTTGAAATGCTCTCCCCCCCGCTCCACCGGGGGAGCGTCTGTTGATGTAGCGCCTCCGGGCGCGCTTCTCCTGCGGATGTGGGCGGGACGCAGAGTGGACGCTGGGGGCTGTAGTCCTCCTCGAAGGCGGCCTCGATTGAGCTGGAGGCGGCGTAGCGGACTGTCAGCGACAGTGCAGGGAGGTGAAAGGTGCTCTACCCCTGACCCCAAGAGCCAGGTAAGAGCTGCTGCGTTGAGCTGTGTGGCTCTGAGGGCTGTGGTTTGAAATGCTCTCCCCCCATACCATCACTCACACACCCATTCAGCCACTGACACACCCACTCACTCATAAATACAGCCACTCACACAGATACTCACTCACCCACACAGCCACTCACACACTCACTTATTCACCCATACAGACACTCACACACCCATTTAGCTGCTCAGACACCCACTCACACAGGATACAAAGATCCACTCACATATTATATGTTAAATGTAGTATCACTCATTAGTAGTACACCTAGTTTACTAAATAAACTTTTGTAGTAGCTTAGTATATACATTTAACACTCATACATTGTTAGAAAACTCTTTTACTTACTAGATGATGTCATCAGTGTAGTGATGTAATTTGAGATGTCTTCAGTGATGTCACTGACCGTGTCATGAATTATGTAATATTTGAGGTCATAAGCAGTGCATTGCCGGAGCATAAGTTATAGTTAGCTCAGGTAACTATAACTGCTGAACTTCTATGGTTTTGCACAAGTGAAATCTGATCCTAGCTATAACTTCCCTGTAACCTGTATTTTTTCCAGTCAATATATATACTCCTGACCTTTGGCGGTGCTACGAAAGGCACTCCAATAGCGCTGACAAGATGCCAAAAGGACTTCCCAAAATAAGAGACGGCCAGCACCAAAGACATGATGTTTTAAAACCTAATTATTATATCAGGCAACTCTGTATTTATTTATTTCTAAATATATATATATATATATATGCATATGTACTACCTACTGTCGGTTGCCAGAAAGGTAGTTATAAATAGAAACAAAGTTTCAATAGGAAAAGCGTTTTTTGTTTTACCAATAACTTTGGCACTGCTTGATGAATCTTCACAACATTAAAAAAAAAATCTCCTTTTTGGTTCAGCTAATGTGTTAAAAGTTTCAGGGTGATCCATCAAGTGTGGGTCGAATTAAAAGGGGGTCCCAAAACACGTTTTCCCAAGTTATGACTATGGGGATTTTTCATTTTTTTAACATGACTACAGCCCGAACCGCTGAACGGAATGACACCAAATGTGGCAGAAAGCTAGATGTTGGTTCAGTAAGCGTGCTTTTTGTGATTTGGTGTACATCTGAAAAGTAGTTTGATAGATATTTAAGTTAAACAATATATAGATGTCTAGGAGCCCAAAATCCTTCTGATTGGCTGCCAACACTTCAACCGGGAAGTGTTGGCAGCCAGCTTGGGACTTAGTTGAACCGAGTCCCACAATAAATGTAAAAAAAAAGTAAAAGGGGCAGGGTAAAAACCCCCTGACCCCCCTAGGCTTCTTGAGGGGTCCAACTGGGACTCTGCAGGGCCCAAAAAAGCATGTACATTTTTTTTTGTGGTGTGATTCACAGATCCAGACAACATTTAAAAAAAATGCAGGCTCCCCTACTTTGTTCATTATCTGCCCCCTGGTGGGCCAGGTCCCGGGGGCATTATGCAAAAAGGGATTGATATGCCCTGGCACCACCACCTCCCCGGAGCTTCTTCAAATATTAATGCAGGGTAGGCCAGCCTATTTATTTTTAAATAGAGGGGGCCTCTTGGACTCCCCCAGCCCCGGGACATGCCACTTGCCTGGGTCTTTATTGTAAATTAATGCAGGGTGCAGTGCGCCCCCACCCCCCCGCAGCCCCAGGAACCACCATCTCCCCAAAGAAAATAGAAACAAAAGAGGGGGGGCTGCATGGCCTCCTTCGTGGAGCCCTAGATTGCCCTGGGGACCACCATAACCGGCTGCTGCAATGTCCCAGGGTGCCTACCCCTGGGACAATGCAGTTGCTATGGCTTGGTGGGAGCCAAGCTCTCCTTCGAGTAAGAGAGTGCATGTAAAACGCTCTCATTTGCACGAAGTGGAGCAGAATTTGAATTGTTTTTTGACAGAGGGAGCTGCATGTTTAGCAGCTCCCTCTTACCAAAAGTAATGCCGGCTCCCACAGGACATGGGGAACCAGCAGGGACTGTGGGGGCCTTGAGGCTCCCCCTGCAGTCCCCAACAGATAAGAATGGGTGCCATGGGTGGGACCAGCACACACACAGTAAAGGCCTGACCCCGGGGGGATGGGGGTCCCTGAGGCCAAAATCGGCCCGGGAGGGGGGCCACACAGCCCCCTCCATTTAAAAAAGAAAGTCAATTAAAAAAGGGGCAGGCCTCAGGGGTGGAGTCCCCGGTGCCAAATTAGGCCAGGGAGGGAGGCCACACGGCCCTCCTCCTTTTAATAAAAAAACCTTTAAAATAAGACATGTTGGATCTTAGGGGATGGGGTCAGCAGGGCTGAAATCAGCCCGGGGAAGGGGGGCTACACAGCCCCCTCCCCTAAAAATGAAAATACCTTTTTTTTAAAAAGCTGACAACTCGCCGGATGCCCTGGCCCCTTTCTCCACCCCTCTGCAAATGCACCTCCTGGGGTGCTGCTGGTTGGGTGATGAAGTCCCCTTGGCTCCAGAGGGTCCTTGGGGACCAGCAAGCCCTCCTGTTACCTCAAGTAAGTCCAACACAGGGGGACTGCTGAGAGGTCTTTGGAAGCCACGCCCCCTTTCTCTACCACTCTGCAAATGCACCTCTTGGCACGCTATTGGTTGGGAATGAATTCAACTTTACTCCAGAGGGCCTCAGGACTAAAGTGGACTTCTTGCCCCAACCAGCAGTGCACCAGGCAGCACGTTTGCAGAGTGGTGGAGAAGGGGGGGGCATGGGCTCTGATGACCTCTCAGCAATTCTGCTTTGTGTGACTCACTGGAGGTAACAGGAGGGGTAGTTGGCCCCCAAGGACGTCTTTGGGTGCCAACTACTCCTCCTGTTACCTCCAGTAAGTCCCACACAGCAAGATTGCAAAGACGCCTTTGGAGGCCATGCCCCTTTCTTGGTACATATATTTAACACTCATAAACGTTTTAAAAACATTCTCAGTCACAGGATTATGTCATCAGTGATGTCATTTGAGATGTCATCAGTGATATCACTGACCATGGTTTGAGCAGGTTGGATGGATGCGGAGTACCACGCCGCGTAGCCACAGGTGATCTGAGCCCCGCTCCCAGCAATGGCGGATTGTACCTGGCGTGTGTGCCGGAGGCTGGCGTTCTCACTCTTCTAGCCCCGAAAGACTGCAGCTGTGCCTGGGGCAGCGAAGCAAAGCAAAGTGGCGCATTTCTTCTCCGCTCGGCGGTGTCTGCTTTTCCGCAAGATCTCCACCCAAACGCATGCATGATAGAAGCGGTTACGGTTACCAGGTGTGGACGGGCCCCCGCCGGAGGTAAGGAGAGGCAGGCAAAGAAGGTCACGGCGGTGGCGGCCGTTTAGATGTATGTGCACTGTATTCTTCACTACACTACAACTACATGATGCCGAGGTCTGGACATAGGATGTGAGCCCTTCCTGACTCTACAGTTTAAAACAGCACCTCTGCATATTGTATGCCCTGCTTTAACTGGTAACTGTATAGATTCTGGCCTTATTGGTTTCTTTCTCATAAGGTGCCTCTGCATGCCCTGTTTTAACCAGCAACAGCATAGACTCTGGCCCCATTTACTTTACTCTCATAGGCCCAACCTCACGCTGTATCCAGGGAGAAGTTGCCTGTGGAAGCTCTTTGCCTCATTGGGCGTATCTGTTTAAATAAAAGCGGCATATTTTATAAGCGCTTACTACACTATTTCAAAGGGCTGCAAGGAGTGGTAAGGATGCATCCTAGCGGAACTGCGGCCAGAATGGGGAAACTGCTCAATGCCCGTCTTAAGGTTAAAACTCGTCGAGCCCAGGCTAAGGAGGTAAAAGAAACTGCCAGACTGGCCTTAAGGGAAGTGTCCCAAATCTGCTTGACCTTGATTCGACTTTTGAGAGTTCAGAGGAAGAGGAACCATCCTCTGTCGCATCTTTGGATTGGGCTGGTTTAGAGGGTGTGGTTGACAAGAACACAGCCACAGTCACAGTCATGCCTGGATTAACTCCACAAGACATCTCAGGGCCCGAAGGTCTTAAAAAGGCGAGAGCAACAAAAGAAGCTAAACAATTTGCATTATTCTAAAAAAGAGCAACTCTGCAGTCCCCTTCTCCTGGCTCTAGCTCTGCCCTCAAGCTCTCTAAGGAATCTTTGGGTGTTATTTCCCCATCAGCTCTAACACCAGTAGCAGCAGATTTGGTCCTTTCGAGCTTGGTAAAACCGCAGGCAACTTTGAAAACTGGTCTCATTGCAATGACGGAGACATTCCTGGGCCAAATACCCAATCAGGACGAGACAACATCTCTAACTCTCCCGATCGATCAGAAAGGAAGACAAGTGGGACATCTAGGAACCAAGGGAGTCCCAGAAAATCCTGATTTACCAGAACCGACCGTCATCACATCTAGTGCCCCCACTGCAACATCGACTCCTCAAGCTAAGCTACTAACTCAGCTCCAGGTTCAGGCTCCCTTACAAGTGCCTGTATCCTTAACTGGTGTGATGTCTCCTGAGGGGATTCTTGAAGGGAGCTCTTCTTCCGCTGTGGACCCTCCCCATATTATTTCTAATCCTAATCTGGAACCAGTTGGTGATTTTCAGATGAGTGTCAAAGACATGCTAAACTTAATCCTGGAGGAAGTCCGTGAGTTGAAAAGAACTCAGAAAGCTGAACTTACCTCTTTTCATACTCATTTAGGTTTTGGGCGGCCAGGACTCCAAACTAGCGAATTACTGAATGGATTGTTATGTGATTTTATCTCTGCTGTTTTTTAAAAAAAAAAGGAAAAACAAAACTTTCTCTTTAAATCCTTTTATGGGAATTTATAGGGGGGGCTGAATCGCGCTGTGTTAGGCTGCTTGATTCTTACTGTGGCAATCTTTGCTAATGTTGTGGGGTATTGCCTTAACTTAAACTTGGTGGTATTACTCCCATATCCGCCCGTACTGAGCCTCAGTGAACTTGCACCTCACTGGGCTGGTAACGGAGTCAGATTACGTGGTGACTCCGCTTCCGCCTGGCCTTTGGGACATTTGCCTGGCCCGGAAGTTGGCAGGGTGCTTTCCCGCCTCTGATGCTGCACCGGGGGGATTTAAGAACGGCTGCACCGCGGCCGTGTGTTATACTCATTTAGGTTTTGGGCGGCCAGGAGGCCAAACTAGCGAATTACTGAACGGATTGTTATGTGATTTTATTTCTGCTGTTTTTAAAAAAGAGGAAAAGCAAAACTTTCCCTTTAAATCTTTTTATGGGAATTTATAGGGGGGCTGAATCGTGCTGTGTTAGGCTGCTTGATTCTTATTGTGGCAATCTTTGTTAATGTTGTGGGGTATTGCCTTAACTTAAACTTGGTGGTGTTACTCCCACATCCGCCCGTACTCAGCCTCAGTGAACTTGCACCTCACTGGGCTGGTAACGGAGTCGGATTACATGGTGACTCCGCTTCCACTTGGCCTTTGGGACATTTGCCTGGCCCGGAAGTTAGCAGGGCGCTTTCCCGCCTCTGATGGTGCACCGGGGGGATTTAAGCATGGCCGCACAGCGGCCGTGTAGCGGACGCGCGCAGCGGGCACACCAAAGGCATGCCACGGGCAAGCCCGTCTGCGCCCGTCCGTGCCTGGCCCATGCCTAGGGCCAGGGATGCTGCCGGTGTAAACCTCCACCCTGAATCTGCCTCTATGATCACGTATAATGGGGAACAGTTACGAGTTCTTAACAATTATGGTAAGTGCGATGCACTTATTGATATGAATACTCATGGCTGTACGAATCATTTTAAATGTGAAATTTGCGGGTGCTCTTATAATAGTCTAAAATGCTCCCAGTCTTCAGCTAGTTCTAAACAAATATTTACTAGGGAAAATGACACAGTGTCTAGGATGTCTGATTAATGCACGTTCCCTGTGTAAACATGCATCTGAATTAGCTTTATTTATTGAGGCGCGTGGTATTAATGTAGCATTTATCACAGAGAATTGGGGAGACGCCTCATCTGACCCTGATTTAGCCATGGCGGTTCCTCTTGGGTATACCCTACATAGGCAGGACCGAGTGGGTAAAAGAGGAGGAGGACTGGCAGTTCTGTTTCCCTGCACCTGGAAAGGAGTTTTTACCTCCCAACATAATGATCCCCATTTGGAGTCCTTACTCTTTAAATTGCTGATTGATAATCATCATACTTTTAATGGCCTGTTATGTTACCAGCCACCAGGCACATGGGCTAGTTTATTAAAGGACATGGGTTCCTCTCTGGATGCCCTGGCTCAATCACGAGACGTCACTCTTTTTGGTGATTTTAATGTCCACCTAGATGACCCCCTAGACTGCGACGCAGTACATTTTTTAGACATTGCAAATAGTATGGGGCTTACCCAGCGGGTGTCTGGTGACACACATTTGACAGGTCACTTGCTGGATGGCATATTTTCCAATAATGACCTTCTGAAGTGTTTTCCACCTATACCAATCGTTTGGTCAGATCATAAAGCTGTCATGTTTTTTTCCCAGTTCAAAATGCTCATACAAAGAACAGAATAAACAGACAGCGGAAAATGGTCCGCTCATGGAATAAATTAAATGTGGGTGTGCTTCAAACTGCTCTAGCCCAAAATATCCCACAACCATTAGATGACCCTAATAAAGCCGTAGCAGCATTTGATGAATGGTTAAGGAAGTCAAATGATCAAAGCCTACTGGCTAAATGTATCTCGAACCATAGGTCCAGACCTACTGAGCCTTGGTATACTGAACAACTCAGGACACAAAAACAAAAATGCCGTCGTTTGGAAAGGAGGTGGAGACTATCTCCTAGTGCGGAAAATAAAACTGACTATAAATCAGCTTTACTGGATTATAAAACTCTTATTAGTAAAGCAAAAATGGCTAAAATGGCGGAGAAAGTAATGAACAACAATTTATCAGAATATATTGAAAAGAATAACTTCCTTGATGATACTCAATTTGGGTTCCGTAAACATCACAGCACCGAATTGGCCCTAATCACAGCCTCCGAAATGATTAGGCAAACTGTCGACCTGGGGGGCAGTGCAGCACTTGTGCTGCTTGACCTCTCGGCGGCACTTGACACCATAAACCATGAGAAAATTTTGGAAGTTCTGAGGGAAATCGGAGTCAAAGGGAAGGCTCTCACCCTATTTGAATTATTCCTGTCTGGTAGAGAACAGTTGGTGGCCTTAGATAATTTTAGGTCACCAAATTTTACATTACCCTGCAGGGTACTGCAGGGATCATCCCTGAGCCCCACGCTTTTTGATGTTTATGTTGCACCCCATGCGAAACTTATTAGATCTCTGGGGTTCTCTGCCGTCTCCTACGCGGATGACACGCAGATTATTGTTTCAGTGTCAGGATCCCCCACTGACACTGTGAAGCGATTTCATTCGTGCCTACACCAGGTGGGGAAATGGATGGCTACCAACTGTTTAAAATTGAACTCCAGTAAGACGGAGGTGCTACTGTTTTGGGCTCATACTAATTTTTGGTCACCAGATTTTTGGCCCCTAGAATTGGGTCCACTTCCTAAACCAGAGACCAAGTTTAAGAACTTGGGAGTCACTTTTGATTCCAAACTTTCATTTGAATTTCATGTTAATCAGGTTACCTCCTCTTCTTTTTATACATTACAAATTCTTCGAAAAGTCCTCCCTTTTATTCCAGCCGAGCTTCGTAAGTTGGTGGTTTCAGTTCTTTCGAGAGCCGATTATTGTAACGGGCTCTTTATTAATCTTCGTAAAAAATGATTAGCCAAACTGCAGGTTGTTCAAAATGCTGCAACCAGGCTTTTATTTATTTATTTATTTTTGAAATTTATAAAGCGCGAACAAATGCCCATAGGCGTCTCGACGCTGGGAAAAACAGTGTGAAGTACCCACAAAGCTAAGAAAGAGTAGTTATTGACCAAAGAGCCAGGTCTTCAATTTTCTGCGAAAAATAACATCAGAGATGAGCTTTCTCTGATGTCAATTGGTACCGAGTTCCAGAGCCTGGGTGCGGCCACCATAAAGCGCCTATCGCCCCAGGAGACTGTTTTGGTTCGAGGTACTTGCAGAAGATTGAGGTTGTTAGATCGGAGAGATCTAATAGATAGACACGGCCGAAGATGGACCTTCAAGAAGTCAGGGCCTTGATTGTGCAGAGCTTTATATGTGATACAGAGTGTTTTAAATTTAATCCTGTTGTGGATTTTGAGCCAGTGCAAATTTTTTATTGCATCTGAGATTGGTTTATATTTCGGGGTTCCTGACAAAAGGCGGGCTGCAGGTATAAACCAGTCTCTTTGGCATTGAAGGACCTTCATTGGCTGCCAATAAAAAACGTATAGAGTTTAAGGCTCTATGTATTGTTTTTAAAACCATTCACGATATAGGACCAGGTTTTTTAAAACAGAATCTGTTACGTTACATTCCAGCTCGTAATCTTCGCTCATCCTTGTCTAACGATCTGGTTGTCCCCAAGGTGAAAAGATACTCTTGGGGAGGGAGAAGTTTTTTGTTGGGTGCTACTAGGCTGTGGAATTCACTCCCTCTATATCTGAAAGATGAGAACAATCTGTTAGCATTTAGGAAGGCGTTAAAGACTTGGAGGTTTAGTCATTAAGATCTGTCGAATCTCAGCCTAAATGAGTAAGCGCCTTGACACCTTTGGGTGATTGTTTCGCGCTCTACAAATTGCCTTTTCATTTCCTTTCATTTCATCAACGCCTAAAGAAAATCGAAGGCACAATGTCAACCCTTCCGTTCAAATTGCAGGAGGCAGAAGCCAGGATCTCAGCCTTAGAAGACCAGATGACCATCGTAATGGGAGAGGCCAAAGCGGCGGCTAAAAGCAAGCACGCCCTTGAGCACAAACTGGAGGAGTTAGTAAATCATTCTCGGAGGGCTAATCTCCGGATAGTGGGAATTCCGGAAGGAATTGAGGGCTCCCAGACCCTGCAGTGGGTAAAACTCATTTATTAAACAAAAGGTCATCCCAGAGTTTGAAGGCGATCTTACCATCACCAGGGCTCATCGTGTTCCTGCCCACCCGTTCCCAAACTCCACGTTACCACGGACAATCCTGTTACATTTTGCAGACTATCGCATAAAAGAGAGGATATTGTCTAAAGCAATCCAGCAGAGACAATTTCCAGTGAATGAGACTGTAAAATTTTGCATTTTTTCAGATATGACTGCTGTGGCGGCGCGCAGGAGGAAAGAATTTGTGAAGATCCTCCATTTATTTAAAGCAAATGGGGCACAAGTATCCATCGCTCAGCAGTCCAAATTGAGGGTCCTGGTTATGGGAATTTTTTTTAAGTTTTCCGATCTGGATGAAGCCCAGGAATTATTAAAAGAGATCTCGCAGGGCTCCGGGATTTAAGGGGCGATTCTGTTTATTATTATAACCCCATGAGCAAGGGAACTGGGGGGTTAGGTAGGTTAAGCAATGCTTACCCGTCGCTTCTTTCGTTGGAAGGCCCATTTCATAATCTATATAATAATGCTGAAGGTAATGTTATTATTAATACATCAGTGATCGGGCAGGTTAAAGTAAAACGGGGCACAAGGCAGGGGTGCCCTTTATCGCCAGTTTTATTTGCTTTCTTTATCGAACCGTATGGCGATAGCAATAAGGAACTGCGCTGATATCCGACCCCCAATTCCGGTTGTATGACATAATTTCGAAACACAAAAATTCGACCTACAAAAATATCACAACAAAAATATCGTGGTCAAGAATATCGACATCCTATCTACAACATGGTAAGTACAAAAATATCAATAATTTAATATCGATGTCAAAAATATCGTAATTCAAAAATATCGTTTTTTTTAAACTTTAAAAATATATGTAAAATAAACCAAATAATACTTATAAATCCAAGAAACATAATTAAATATATTTTATAATATGTAAAATTTATAATACATATATATAATTAAATAAAACTTTAATTAAACATATATATATAATATATAATATATACACTTACTTAATAATTACTTTTAATAATAATTTCTGTAACATATAAATTATTAAATATTTATTTAAATTACCAATACATCTATACACATAAAACAATAACATTAATACATATTAAATAATTACATATAGCAAATAATAATCAATATTTTTAATTTGAATAATTTTTATTATTAATTATATATTACAATAGCTAAAATATTACAAAACATATTAAGGTGCCGATCACGATCCGGTAAAAACCGGGTACGAACCGTCGGACGGGGCATAATCTCCGCCCGACGCGTACCCGGTCGTCAATTTATACAAACAAGGAATTACGATTCGCACGGGTACACCATCACCGTACGATTCGTAAAAAAGCCCGACCGAACAAAAAAACACTACCAATGCGATCCGGGAAAGCGCCGACCTGACGTCGGGACGCTCGCAGCCAGCCATTCACGACCCAGGAATTACGATTCGCACCGACGTCATCCCGCACGGTGAATATTTTCCGGCAGCCAAAAACTGCCGGGAAACAGGACGACGCGAACAAGGACCACCAGTACGCGACGGACAGACAGGACGACGCGAACAAGGAGGACCAGTACGCGACGGACACACAGGACGACGCGACCAAGGAGGACCCGTACTCGACAGGACGACGCGATCAAGGAGGACCCGTACGCGACAGGACGACGCGATCAAGGAGTACCAGTACGCGACGGACAGACATGGACCCGAACCTACGAGTCATCCCTGCCCTCATAGCAGTCCACCTCCTCTACAGGTTACGACGCAGACGCCGCAGAAGGTCAGAATAACTAAGGGAGGGGGGAAAGTGGGGTGGGGTGGGGGTGGCAGGACCAGGGCAGGCCACAAAACAACCACATAAGTCACACACCACACATGGCCTGGACATACCTGACTCCCATGCCCTGGTCACCACGAGGGGGTGGGGGCGTGTCCTGATAAGCCAGCGACCGCCACAACGGAAGTCCGTCACGACGCGAACCGGCAACACAACCAGACAGGTACGTCCCGTACCCACGCCTGAAGAGCGTGGGTACGAGTCGTACCACGCCCACACACACGTCACCCCAACAATGGCGGGACGGATCGTACCCACGTGGCAAAGGCCTGGGTACGGCCTGCACAAGCATCACATAGCGTGGGGACGGATATGTACGGACCCTACCCCCACCCCGTATGCAAGGAGCGTACCCCCCACCCCAACAGTGTAAGTACGACCCGTACCCTCACCCGCGTATGCAAGGAGCGTACCCCCCACCCCAACAGTGTAAGTACGACCCGTACCCTCACCCGCGTATGCAAGGAGCGTACCCCCCACCCCAACAGTGTAAGTACGACCCGTACCCTCACCCGCGTATGCAAGGAGCGTACCCCCCACCCCAACAGTGTAAGTACGACCCGTACCCTCACCCGCGTATGCAAGGAGCGTACCCCCCACCCCAACAGTGTAAGTACGACCCGTACCCTCACCCGCGTATGCAAGGGGCGTACCCCCCACCCCAACAGTGTAAGTACGACCCGTACCCTCACCCGCGTATGCAAAGAGCGTACCCCCCACCCCAACAGTGTAAGTACGACCCGTACCCTCACCCGCGTATGCAAGGAGCGTACCCCCCACCCCAACAGTGTAAGTACGACCCGTACCCTCACCCGCGTATGCAAGGAGCGTACCCCCCACCCCAACAGTGTAAGTACGACCTGTACCCTCACCCGCGTATGCAAGGAGCGTACCCCCCACCCCAACAGTGTAAGTACGACCCGTACCCTCACCCGCGTATGCAAGGAGCGTACCCCCCACCCCAACAGTGTAAGTACGACCCGTACCCTCACCCGCGTATGCAAGGAGCGTACCCCCCACCCCAACAGTGTAAGTACGACCCGTACCCTCACCCGCGTATGCAAGGAGCGTACCCCCCACCCCAACAGTATAAGTACGACCCGTACCCCCACCCGCGTATGCATGGAGCGTACCCCCCATGCCAACAGTGTAAGTACGACTCGAACCCTCACCCGCGGACGTACGGACCGTACCCCCACCCCCACCATTGTAAGTACGACTCCTACCCCCACCCGCGGACTCACGGACCGTACCCCCACCACACCAGTGTAACTAGACTCGTACCCTCACCTCGAATGCATGGAGCGTACCCCCACCGTGTATGTTCCAAGCGTACATATCCTGAAATAGGAGGTGTGTGTGCAGAGTCCACCCAGCAGTGCCCTGAGACAGGAGGGGTGGGTGTGGAGTCCTCCCAGCAGTGCCCTGAGACAGGAGGGGTGGGTGCCTATCACTCCCAGCAGTGCCCTGAGACAGGAGGGGTGGGTGCCTATCACTCCCAGCAGTGCCCTGAGACAGGAGGGGTGGGTGTGGAGTCCTCCCAGCAGTGCCCTGAGACAGGAGGGGTGTGTGCAGAGTCCTCCCAGCAGTGCCCTGAGACAGGAGGGGTGGGTGCCTATCACTCCCAGCAGTGCCCTGAGACAGGAGGGGTGTGTGCCTATCACTCCCAGCAGTGCCCTGAGACAGGAGGGGTGGGTGCCTATCACTCCCAGCAGTGCCCTGAGACAGGAGGGGTGGGTGTGGAGTCCTCCCAGCAGTGCCCTGAGCCAGGAGGGGTGGGTGTGGAGTCCTCCCAGCAGTGCCCTGAGACAGGAGGGGTGGGTGCCTATCACTCCCAGCAGTGCCCTGAGACAGGAGGGGTGTGTGCCTATCACTCCCAGCAGTGCCCTGAACCAGGAGGGGTGGGTGTGGAGTCCTCCCAGCAGTGCCCTGAGACAGGAGGGGTGGGTGTGGAGTACTCCCAGCAGTGCCCTGAGACAGGAGGGGTGGGTGTGGAGTCCTCCCAGCAGTGCCCTGAGACAGGAGGGGTGTGTGCCTATCACTCCCAGCAGTGCCCTGAGCCAGGAGGGGTGGGTGTGGAGTCCTCCCAGCAGTGCCCTGAGACAGGAGGGGTGGGTGTGGAGTCCTCCCAGCAGTGCCCTGAGACAGGAGGGGTGTGTGCCTATCACTCCCAGCAGTGCCCTGAGACAGGAGGGGTGGGTGTGGAGTACTCCCAGCAGTGCCCTGAGACAGGAGGGGTGGGTGTGGAGTCCTCCCAGCAGTGCCCTGAGACAGGAGGGGTGGGTGTGGAGTCCTCCCAGCAGTGCCCTGAGACAGGAGGGGTGGGTGTGGAGTCCTCCCAGCAGTGCCCTGAGCCAGGAGGGGTGGGTGTGGAGTCCTCCCAGCAGTGCCCTGAGCCAGGAGGGGTGTAACACATGTGTGTGAGGCCGGAATTATCCACATGCATACTGCCTACAAGGGAACATGTCCCCATGAACTCATGTCAACAGACTCCACACACAAGTACAGTGATCACCAAGGATGCCACGATTGTTGCAGGTGGAGACATGGCCCTGCATGCATGGCCAAAGTAGAAGGGCTCCGTCACACACACAGCTCATGTAGACACAGCTCTGCGCTAAACATTGGGAACACCCTGCAGGGAAGAAATCTGGGTACACAGAGGAAGGAATACACCCTGGGACAATTGCACCATGCAGTAACTGCTTACATGAACAAAGAAAGTTAGCCAACACCTTGTGATGGCACACAGATCCCAGGGTCCCCCCAATGAGCAGCACACTACTACATATCCCACACACCCAAACCCTTAAACACCACCCAAAACCATGTAGCAGCCCCACCAACACCAATACCAGCATAGCAGTAGTGTGATAATGAAAACAAAATTAAGCTTTATTCAGCATGAGCACAATGTCCGTGGATCGCAGGCAGTTCAATATTCACTAAGCCCATAGGGCAGTCAATGATTCCCAGCTGGATGGGGGACACAGTGGGATGCGTGTCCCCTACCTTGCCTGCACAGTCAAATGGCATTGTCTTCCACACTGGTGAGGGCATCGGGGGGGGGGAAGCACCAGGCACCGCAGGGACATCAGGGCAAAGGGGCGGCGTTGTGGGTGCAGGGATGGAGGACTCCACCACAGGGGGTGGGTCAGTGCCAAAGGCGGAGGCCAGGATGGCACTACACACCTTTGCAAGGTCCTCCAGGGAGTCCCCTGCACCCGAAGGGACCTCAGGCCCCAAGGAGGGGGGGGGTCAGAGGGATGGGTCGCAGCGCCACCGGGGGAGGGTGGAGACAGGGGGGGAGACTCAACCACCCTGACCGAGGACTTCCTTGACCGCTTGCGTGGTGGTGTAACTGTGGGGCTCAGGGACAGAGCGGCCATGAAGGAGTCCTTGGGGGAGATGTGGCCAGGAGAGCTGAGGGGAGGGGATTTGGAGGGAGTGGACTGGGTGGAATGCGGACTCCCACTATGGCTGCGTGTCACACGTTTGCCCCCGACCCAGTGGGTGTGCCTACCTCACCCTGTGTGTGCGTGTCAGGAGGAGTGCGGTGGACCTTCCCTGCTGGTGTGGTGCCTGTGTCTGTTGATGTGGGTGCATGCCGACGTCTGGGTGTACGTGGGACAGGCATGGGAGTGGGAAGTGTGGATGGGGCAGGGGTAGGTGGGGGGAGGTCGCGCTGCAGGAGACCCACTGCTGCAGTCAGTGTGGAGTCTATGGACCTCAGCAAGTTGCGTTGGTCAGCCTGCGATGAATGAATGCCCTCCAAGAATGCCTCGATGTTGGTGAGGGTTTTGCCGTGGGCATGGAGGACATTAAGGATCGCAGCCTGACCAACCTGCAGTTGCCGCTGGATGTCCACAGACTCTGCATTGGCGGCAGCAGTGGAGACAGGGGCAGGGGGTGCGGTGCCTGGCAGGAAGGAGACATGCTGTGACCGGGCACGCTGGGAAGGGACACGAGCAAGTGGGAGGCGGCTGATGGGAACTGAGGGGGCGGTGCGAGGTGTTGTTCCGCTGTCAGCTGCTGGTGCAGCCACCGCCCACTCGGAGACATCCTCCTCGGACCTGTCAGCTTCGTATTCTGACGTGCCAGTCGACAGGTCCTCGGCCGCACTATCCTCCACCTCTGTCCCACTCGATGTGTCACGGCTGGCACTGGTGCTCGGTCCCTCCGCCTTGCCTGTGTCCATGTCTCCCTCTGTGTCCCCCGACGATGCTGTGGGCAGGGTGGAGAGACAGAAATTAATCAGACAGCTGTACACATCAGTCACATGAGTCCAATCTACATAGGTAACATTGCATAGCCTGAAAAGGAAGATCCCTAACATCTACTAAACAAGGTACCGATGTAGGGCATGAAACACACAGTTGGTTGAGCCACCATGCCACTGAAACACCATGGAGAGCATGAGACAATAGCTCAAGACAGGAAACGTAGTCTGACATAGCACCCAGGCCCTGGGGACAATCCAGCACTGCATCTGCACCACACAGCGTCGGTGAAAATACCGATGACCAGGGACCATATCCACGAACTTGAGACACATGCTGCATAGGTAATGCTGAAAACATGCCCAACATGACTCGGTCACTGCACCTTGCGTGTGTGTCCAGACAAACATCACACACTGCCCAGACCCAGCAAGTAGAAATCAGGATTTGACATATAGGCATTGCCCGCCCCAACAAACCCCTACATGAGGCAAATTGTTGAGACACAGGTGGCACCAACATCTCATAGTCTGGGTGATAAACACAGGGGCAGGCAAAATGCAAGATTGGACGCCAAACAGCCAAGGTGCGCCTGTACAAATAATGAGGTACCCATCCTCAGATGAGTATAACAAGACACACAGGCACTGGCAACTGTGAGTATGAAGAAGGACAATCAGGTCAGGCTGCACAGTGGACACCTGTACAAAATAGCACGTCTATATACATGGTGCCAGGGGACAATGGCACAGAGCACAACCTATGCTGTAGACACTGAGAGTGTCCACGTTTATGATGACACACACCACTGAGGATAAGGTGCTCCAGGGGACAGTAGTGGGCACGCAACTACATGCTACTGAATGGTAATGACTGCAACACACGCCACCATCCCTGCACTATGCGTATCGCACACTCATGCACATCATGTCACAGGCCACTACATAGGACATGCGCGCTGTAAGGCATGACACATGAGAGACCAACTCCCATGTCTGGGGTCAGCATCAGTGCCAACTGACATGGAACCCACATGCAGTGAACTTGACAGGCCACACCCAAGGTCCAAAAACCTGTTACACACCACCCCCACACATGATGCTACAGGCATTGTTCTCGTGGACAAAGCGCCAGCCTACATTACCTTGTGAAGGAGTGACCACACACAGACCAGGGAACACATTGCAAGGAGGGGAAGGGTGGCAGGGGCGCAGCGCTATACTGGGGCAAACAGGATCTGCACAGCACCTTTAAACCCTGCCAGTGAATTAATGCTACCGTGCCCTTACAAATGCCGGTGACACACAACAAACGCACATGTACCTACCCCCTTCCGGCTGCTGCATCGCCTGTAAGCGCCTCTCCAGGTCTGGAAAGACCACCGGCAGCACACGCCTGTGGAGGTGGCTCAGACGGCGACGGCCGCGGTTCTTGTGGCTCTCAGGTGAGTCCCCCAGCAGGAGCCGTGCAATCCTCCGCATCCAGCACCGGATATCCTGCCAGCGTTTCCTCACCTGGGGCAGGCTCCGCCTCTGACCATCCACACCCCTCACGGCACTGACGGCGGTCAGCCAGATCTGCTCCTTGGCAGTGGCGCCTACCTGTGAGGAAGAACAAGTGACACCACATCAATACACCAGCCACATGTCACAGAGAGACATATGAGAACAAATTAGCTGGTTACAACAAGGCATGTCATGCAGCCAACGCATTGCACCTTTGTCATAGGGACATCATCCCCTGGTGAGGGAAAAAGCTGTACGTGCCATAGTGGGTACACAGGTGGAATGATGGCAATGTCACAATCAATGATCAAGGCTCACACTGTGCATCACACCCACCCCTCCTGTCTCAGGGCACTGCTGGGAGGACTCCACACCCACCCCTCCTGTCTCAGGGCACTGCTGGGAGGACTCCACACCCACCCCTCCTGTCTCAGGGCACTGCTGGGAGGACTCCTCACCCACCCCTCCTGGCTCAGGGCACTGCTGGGAGGACTCCACACCCACCCCTCCTGTCTCAGGGCACTGCTGGGAGGACTCCACACCCACCCCTCCCGTCTCAGGGCACTGCTGGGAGACATCAGGCATCCCCCCCTGGGACCCCCCCTACAGTACATGGCATGTGTGTCACACCAGGACACAATGCCAGAAGTCACAGTCACAACATAGGGACAGTCTGTGCCAGTGGCCTATGCACTCACCTGATACCCTGGTCGCCCATACAGCATGGAGTACTGTGGGAGGATCACATCCAGCAGAGCCATGTTCTCCTCCAGGGTGAATGGCTGTGTCCTCTCCACAGCCCTTGACATAGTTCCAGGGAATCAGTAGCAGCAGCTGGGTCGACGAATGCAAAGATGTGCAGGCAAGTACTCCCTCATGGGACCTGGCTGCCTTATATCTGCCTTTCTGCCCTGTCTCATGCACAGGAGTACAGAGTGATTGGTCACTCACATTTGCATCCTATGTTTCCACCAATCCCTTCAAACCTAGCAGTCTGTGGGTTCTCTATCGGTTTCATTCTCCTGCATGATGTCAGCCCCACAAACACATTGCAACAAAGTAGAAGAATTCCAACTGACTTCTGCTGTGCACCTTCCAGAACAATTTCGTAATTAGAACTTGGTCTCCATGACAACCAGCATGCATGTAGGCCTTAATACTTGTCCCCTATGTAATTTTGAGCATCACACACAGGTACGGTGCGTTTCGGGGCCCTAGGGCACCCCAAATGCATTGCAACGGCCCGTACACGCATGCCTACGTTCACTATCAGTATGGGTGTCCTCGCGTATGCGTACTCGTAGTGGTACGGGCCGTACACACGCATCTACGCTCACTATCACTATGGGTCTGCACGCGTATGCGTACTCGTAGTGGTACGGGCCGTACACACGCATCTACGCTCACTATCACTATGGGTCTGCACGCGTATGCGTACTCGTAGTGGTACGGGCCGTACACACGCATCTACGCTCACTATCACTATGGGTCTGCACGCGTATGCGTACTCGTAGTGGTACGGGCCGTACACACGCATCTGCGCTCACTATCACTATGGGTCTGCACGCGTATGCGTCCTCGTAGTGGTACGGGCCGTACACACGCATCTACGCTCACTATCACTATGGGTCTGCACGCGTATGCGTACTCGTAGTGGTACGGGCCGTACACACGCATCTACGCTCACTATCACTATGGGTCTGCACGCGTATGCGTACTCGTAGTGGTACGGGCCGTACACTCGCATGTACGCTCACTATCACTACGAGTACGCATACGCGAGGAGACCCATAGTGATAGTGAGCGTAGATGCGTGTGTACGGCCCGTACCACTACGAGTACGCATACGCGAGGAGACCCATAGTGATAGTGAGCATAGATGCGTGTGTACGGCCCGTACCACTACGAGTACGCATACGCGTGCAGACCCATAGTGATAGTGAGCGTAGATGCGTGTGTACGGCCCGTACCACTACGAGTACGCATACGCGAGGAGACCCATAGTGATAGTGAGCGTAGATGCGTGTGTACGGCCCGTACCACTACGAGTACGCATACGCGAGGAGACCCATAGTGATAGTGAGCGTAAATGCGTGCGTACGGCCCGTACCACTACGAGTACGCATACACGAGGACACACATTGTGATAGGGCCGTACACACGCATCTACGCTCACTATCAGCATGGGTCTGCACGCGTATGCGTCCTCGTAGTGGTACGGGCCGTACAAATGCCTGTACGTTCGCCATCACGATGGGTACACATACGGCAGCACTCTCACAGTGATTTGGGAACATACACAGGCCCTCTTAGCAGCAGTACGGCGGTTTTTACACATCACAGTGGTGATAGGCGACACACAGGTAGGAATAGGGCGGACATACTTGTCCATGGATGGACATACTTGTCCATGGATGGACATACTTGTCCAGGAATGGACATCAAGGCATCGTCTGTGCATTACTACATGTGTGGGGCACAGGTGTGACAGGCTGTGATGTGGAACATGACTCCTGAGTGGAGAAGGCACCAGATGTATGATGAGATGTGTATAGGTGTACTGTGTGACGGTGCAATGTGTGCCAGGCATGCCCTTGACTCCTTTGACATGTGTGCATGTCGTACTGCACACTTTGGGTAAGCGTCACTGGCATGGCACGGACACCAACACACGGAAGTGTCCCATGATGCCCGGTACAGGGGTAATGACACCTGACTTGTCACTACCCACAGTGCACAATGTGACTATGTCATTTATGTGTGGGGGATTTACATCAGGTTGATGTTGTAGCACCCTCAAAAGCTGCAGCCGTAGCAGCAACCAACATGTGTCTGTGTGTAGATTGTCATTGCACACTGTTCCGCACACCATGCCACATGTGGTATCGGATGTGAGGTGCACATGTATGCATGGGACACGGAGTAGCGTGACAAGGCCATGTCTGCATCCTCACAAGGAATGTGTGGTGAGTCATGACATGTGCACCTTCATGGCAAGGTGTGTGGGCTGTCCTAGTGTAATGTCATGTGACCTGTGGCTCCAGTGTTCCGCTACCAGTCTCTGCAATCGGCATCCTACTTCTGCTGATGTGTGGGTGTATGTCACTCCTGTCTTGCGTCTGGCTGTTCACTTGCACTGGGACACAGCTATTCCCATGGCGTGGCATGGGGAGGTTCTCAATCTCCGTGTGTAGCTGGGTCTTGGAAGGAGTGCCACCTTGCATCCATACATGTGCTGGCCATGTAGCACATACCTGACTCCCTATGTAGCATGTGTGTATTGCCAGATTAACATGTGCTCAGTAGACATGAGTTGTTGTCGTGGTGCACTCACTCTTCCTTGTCACTTCCAAATTACTGCAGAGCGCCGCCTCTTGCCCGAATAATTCCAGACTTGGCTGCCATGCAGGAGAATGACAGCATCCGGCTCTACCGCTTCACCCAACCGTTGATTCTGGAGTTGACGGCGAGACTGGCACCACACCTGCAACCGCTGCACAGGTATCCCACGGCACTGACACCCCAGCTGAAGGTAATGGCTGCCCTACATTTTCTTGCCACGGGTACCTTTCAAAATACCATAGCTCATGTTGGTGGCATGTCCCAGAGCATGTTCAGCGGTGTGCTGCATGATTTCTTGGAGGCCATGTTGATTCACCTGGATGACTTCATCAAGTTCCCAACCCCTGAACAGATGACTGAGGTCAAGCGTGGATTCTATGCCCTGGGAGGGATGCCCCATGTCATTGGGTCCATAGATGGGACACATGTAGCTTTGGTACCACCACACGCACGGGAGGTGGCGTACCGCAATCGGAAGCACTACCACTCCATCAATGCCCTTGTGGTGTGTCTCTCCAACATGGTGATTTCACATGTCTGTGCTCGTTTTCCAGGATCAGCACACGATGCCTACATCATGAGGCGTAGCGGGATGCCTGATATGATGATGCAGCTGCGCAACGAACGGGCATGTGTTGTAGGTGGGTACAGTCTGTCTGTCCTGTATTCTGTATAGCCTACCAGCACGACCGCTTCACCACTTCTAACGATGACCATGTGCTTCCCATGTAGGGGACGCTGGCTATCCCAACATGCCATGGCTGATCACACCTCTCCGCAACCCCATCACGCCGGCACAGCTCCGCTACAACACCGCCCATGGCCGGACAAGGCGAGTGATAGAGAGGACGTTTGGCATGCTGAAGAGCCGATTCCGGTGCCTCCACAAGACCGGCGGTGCACTCCCTTATGCCCCGGCAAAGGTCTGCAAGATCTTCATGGTCTGCTGCATGCTGCACAACATGGCAGTTGAAAGAGCTGTGCCACTCATCCTGAATCAACATGACGAGGACCATCCACCCGTGGAGGACGAAGGGCTTGGCAATGGGGCTAGTGATGTGGAGGATGTGGAGCCGCAAGAGGACATCCGGACTCGGCTCATACGCGACTTCTTTGCTTAGTGGTGAGTACCAGTGTCTGAGTGTGCACGCATTGGTCCCCGTGTGGCATGCGTTGTGATGTGTGTCTCCACCTGCATGTATGGCACGTGAGTCAGAGGTGTGTGTGGGTGTGTCACTGGAGTGATGGTGCCAGTGATGGTAGTATTTCCCCAGTCATTATAATGACCTAGCATGTTGTCATCCATACATGTGTCGAGTAAATGCACATGCAAGTGGCTGTGCTTTTTGTGGCTGACTTCTTGTGTGTCTCTCTTCCCCAGGTACCTGCACATGCCATCTGCTGCTTGCATTGTTGTGGCACTGCTATTCATCATGGACATGACATCGTGGGCTGACTCAGCGTTACAGGCACGGACACGTTTGGAAGTCTCCATGGGGTAAGGGATGCATCTGGGGTGTATTGGGTGTGGCAGTTGTTCACGATGTATGCACACTGCCCCTGTCGATGTGTTGTTCCTCTGCAGCCATGTCGCATCCCCATGGGACACGACATGCAGCTGTGTACACCTGAATAGATGGTCTGCCTGGTTGACAGGCATCAGTGATGGGATAGGGGATTGTGATGATGGCATCAATGTGTGTGACACTGCCCTCGGCCACATACGGTTAGCATTGGCTGGACATGGTGTGGGACTTCGACATCAGCGGATCTATGGTGTATGGCAGGCTCTCCGTGTGCAGCTGTGGGTATTTAGCTGTTAGCCGACACTTGTGTGCCAGTTCCATGGCAAACACGCATGTGTGCTGCAGAAGGGGGGTGCCAGTGTTGGACCCACATGTTACTCCACATGATGTGTTCATGTGTACTTCGAGTGGCCTCTGCAATCCCGAATACATGTCTAATAAAGGTGTCCCTATGCCTCCAAGGTGCCTCTTCTCAGTCAATGCTGGTGTGTTGCCACGGTGCATCCTGCATGTCTGGCATGGTATTCCCTGATTGGGGCTATGTGTCAATGTGTCGAGTTGCAAGATGCAAGCTGTGTGTGTGGGCTGAGACTGTGTATTGGGCATGATGTCCATGACTGTGTTGGTATTGTGACATGTGCCATCCCCATGCATCCAACGTTGGCCAGGCCCCCATTCTCTGCATCCACCGGACTCCGGCTTGCAGGACATGGTTCTGCCACCTGTCTACACATACCTGGGTGCCCCCCAGGACACTGGACTGGATCCCTGACCACTGCGCATGACAGTTGCTGTACTCAATGTGTGTGTCAGCACGGTTGTTCGGCAACCCCCTCAGCTGGTCGGGCCCATCACGGGTGTGTATGGTGCTCCATGTCTGTCTTGCCTAATACACTGTGACCCATGTGTCCTGTGCCAGACTCAGGCCCCAGGGTGTGGATGGTTTAAGACAAAAGATGACTCAGGCATGTTTAGACTTTACAAGACACATGTTAGTTAATAATGCTACCAGCAGGCATCTACTCATCATAGTGTGATTTATTAGTGGGGGGGGGGGGCAAAGTAAGGGTCTTTCCGGGATGTTTGAATCCAAAGTTCAGTAGGGGAGTTGGGGTCCTTGCCATTGGAAATCCTCAGAGTCCATGCCACAGTCTTTGGCAACATTGGTCAGCCAGTGACCAGCAGGGCCATGTGGCAGAGAATGTCTCTTGATGCTGTGATGCTGTTGCTCCAGTGGGCCAGGTGCCAGGCCAGGTGTCCTGGGAGATGGTGATGTAGCAGCCACCCTCACGGTCCTTTCCGTGGACGACCCGGCCTCCTGCGGGGAACCTCAGCAGCAGGCCGTGACGACGTCTGGGATGCTCCTTCGGATGTTTCCTCCTCCTCCTCCTGATCCCTCCCTGTGGGTGGTGATGTTCTCCGCCTTCTGGCACAGGGAGGGTCGGCCATGGTGTCGGCCATCCGACGGAGTGTAGCGTGAATCCCCTGGAACGCCGTCACTTGCTCAGCCTGTCTGTCCTCCATCCTCCGTTGGTGTACCAGTAGACAGGCATGTAGCTCCGCATGTTGCTGGGCCTGCTGGGTCTTAATCTCATCGAGGCTCCCCTTGATCTCAGTGAGGGTGGACACAACCTGGGCCATGCCCGTGGTGTCCTGCCGGTATGAGTCCAGGATGTTACGGACATGGGAAAATACCGGATCCCCAGCCAACTGGTCAGGCTCGCGCCTCCGCCGTCCTCCACTCCCACCACCCCTGCCCACTTGCACCTGGCCTGCACTTGTGGGCACATCGGGTCTCCGGGACCCCTGAGGGGTGGCATTGGCGTTGTCGCCTGCCTCCTCCTGGGTGCCCGGGACACCGTGTCCCTCCTGGCCAGCCTGGCTGCATTGTGGTGTTGCGGCAGGGATCCTGGGTGTCTCCTGGGATGTGGCAGGAGTGGGGGTGGTGGTTGGCACAGTTGTACCTGACGCAGGTGCTGCAGGTGGTTGGACACCAGAGGGGCCAGGTCGGTCGGGGTCGTCCGCAGAGTGGTGAGAGTGGTCGCTGCCGGTGGGATCGGGCTCCTGCAGATCCAGGTCCTGTGAGTGTTCCCCCCCAGTGTTGGGGTGTGCACCACGACGTTGACCTGTGTGTGAGAGAGACAATGTTAATTTTGGTCCATGCAACATCCATGTTTCATTAGTTTCAAAGTTGGCACATTTCCTCTTGGAATTAGGATTGGTCTTGCATTCCACTCACAGTGCACTTGTGCATGGGTGTGTCCCTTGGGCACCACTTTGGCCCCTTTAACTATGTGTGGCACAGTCTTACTTGCTGCGTCAAGTGTGACTGCAGTCAGCAGTGGAGTGGGCAGGTGTGGCGAGCCATGCATTGGCGCCTTCCGTGTAGCACTGTACATGTGCACATGGAGTGGATCCACACACTTATATGATCCAGGTAGCTGTCCTTGTGCTCGTGAACAGGTTGTGACATGGCCATGTGTTTTGCCATGGTGAAGAGGGGGGCTTCTGGCACTGGCCACCCTTGTCTACATGCACGCAGTCTACCTGCTGACGAGCAGACATTCACACACGCAACACGGCTGATTGGCTCTCCCTGTGTCTCGCTCCCTCTGTGTCCCCCTCTCCCTCCCTCTGTGTCCCCCTCTCCCTCCCTCCGTTTGTCAGCCTCCTCCCTCTGTCCGTCTCACTCCCTCTCTGTCCCCCTCTCCCTCCATCTCTGTCCCCCTCTCCCTCCATCTCTGTCCCCCTCTCCCTCCCTCTCAGTCCCCCTCTCCCTCCCTCCGTGTGTCAGCCTCCTCCCTCTGTCCATCTCCCTCCATCTCTGTCCCCCTCTCCCTCCCTCTCAGTCCCCCTCTCCCTCCCTCTGTGTCCCCCTCTCCCTCCCTCCGTGTGTCAGCCTCCCCCTCTGTCCGTCTCCCTCCCTCTCTGTCCCCCTCTCCCTCCCTCTGTGTCCCCATCTCCCTCCCTCTGTGTCCCCCTCTCCCTCCCTCCGTGTGTCAGCCTCCTCCCTCTGTCCGTCTCCCTCCCTCTCTGTCCCCCTCTCCCTCCATCTCTGTCCCCCTCTCCCTCCATCTCTGTCCCCCTCTCCCTCCCTCTCAGTCCCCCTCTCCCTCCCTCCGTGTGTCAGCCTCCTCCCTCTGTCCGTCTCCCTCCATCTCTGTCCCCCTCTCCCTCCCTCTCAGTCCCCCTCTCCCTCCCTCTGTGTCCCCCTCTCCCTCCCTCCGTGTGTCAGCCTCCTCCCTCTGTCCGTCTCCCTCCCTCTCTGTCCCCCTCTCCCTCCATCTCTGTCCCCCTCTCCCTCCATCTCTGTCCCCCTCTCCCTCCCTCTCAGTCCCCCTCTCCCTCCCTCCGTGTGTCAGCCTCCTCCCTCTGTCCGTCTCCCTCCATCTCTGTCCCCCCCTCCCTCTGTCCGTCTCCCTCCATCTCTGTCCCCCTCTCCCTCCCTCTCAGTCCCCCTCTCCCTCCCTCTGTGTCCCCCTCTCCCTCCCTCCGTGTGTCAGCCTCCTCCCTCTGTCCGTCTCCCTCCCTCTCTGTCCCCCTCTCCCTCCATCTCTGTCCCCCTCTCCCTCCCTCTGTGTCCCCCTCTCCCTCCCTCCGTGTGTCAGCCTCCTCCCTCTGTCCGTCTCCCTCCGTCTCTGTCCCCCTCTCCCTCCCTCCGTGTGTCACCCTCTGTCACCTCGGCCCAGCTTCCTGGGCACACACTGTTAGCAGATCTTTGAGTGGCCCTTGGCTTGTTGATGTGAGTTTGTTACTGATCTCCAGGCACCCATTGGGTGTGATGTGTGTCTGTGCGCTGCTGCTGTGGTGGTGTGTGCTGCCACTCTTTCACAATGTTGGCTGTTCATTAGCTGCTGTCATGTGCAAAACAGTGCCTTCACCCCCATGTGTTGATGCAAGGCATCCGCCATTTGCTGGCTAGTCATTCCTGTGTTGGGACACACTGTTTGTCTGGCTGTGACCTAGGCCATATGGGTAGAGTGAATTGTTGTCTGCTTCTGAGTTGCACTATGTGCTTTTTTGGGCCCAGCCTCCCGCCATCCAGGTTACCGTGTCATGTGTTGTTGTCTTCTGTGGCCTGTGACTTGACATTGTCCAGCTGGGTGCATGGGGCATGGTGGCAGCAGTGGCATGTGCGTGCTGATGGAGTGTGGTTGAGTCATGCGATGGCTTGTGGTGGTTGCGTGCCTGTTGGTGATTTTGGTTGTGGATGCCGTTCCCCCCTTGTGAGGTGCGTTGTTTGTGTACTCACCCGGGTCTCGGAGTCCTTCTAATCCTTCGACTGCCTCCACCGGCAGTATGGCCATCACCCTCTCCTCCCAGGGATGGTACTGTACGGGTCTGCGGGAGGGCCCTCCTCCGGTGGCGTTGGCCTGGTCGTGTTCCTCCTGCCTCTTGGCTCTGACCCTCCTCCGCAGATCGTACCACCTGTTCTGGCATTCCTGCTTGGACCTTCTGGTGTCCGCAACAGCATTCACAGCATCGACGATGGTCTGCCACATGGCTGTTTTTGCTGCCAGGCTGGTGCTTCTGACCAATGTTCCAAAGATCTGTGGCTCGACTCTGAGGATTTGATCAACAAGGACCTCCAATTCTCGGTTACTGAACTTTGGATTCTTGGTAGTGGGCATGGTGAGGGGTGTGGGTGGGGATGGTGGGGGGGGTGTGGATGTTGGGGGGTGTGTGGATGGTTGTGTGTGTGTGTGTGTGAATGTGATGAGGGGGTGTTTGTGAGGGTGGTTGTGTGAAGGTGTGCAAGTGTAAGGTGTGGTGTAGCTTGTAGTGTGGTTCTGTGGTGTCTGGCAGCAGTGAGTCTGTTGCAAAGGCTCATGGTTTGTGTGTGTGGGCCCTTTTTATTGGTCCATTGGTGGGTGTGGCTGTGTTTGAATTTTGGGTGGGTTGGTTATAAGGAGTGGTGGTGTATTGGGCCTCTGTTTGTTTTTGGCAGTTGCAGGTCAGTGAATGTGTTGTTTTAGTGGTTGTTGGACATGTTTAGTGGCTTTGTGCCATTCGAATGGTGTATTCTTGTGTTGTTTTGTCCTGGTTGTGTACGTGCGTTTTGAGCGTGTGTACGGTGTGTACATGGGCCATTTGGTTGTACGGTGCTGTCCTTGTGTGTGGGTTGGTACGACTCGTACATGTGGTGGTGATGTTGGGGCCTGGGGTGCGCTCCGTACTTAGGAGGTTGTGTTGGGGGTAGGACCGGAACGTACTGGGGTGTACATAGACGGTGGTACGACACGTACTGGGGTGGGGGTACGACTGGAACGTACTGGGGTGTACATAGACGGTGGTACGACACGTACTGGGGTGTGGGTACACGGGGGTATGACACGTACAGTGGTGGGGGTACGACTGGAACGTACTGGGGTGTACATAGACGGTGGTACGACACGTACTGGGGTGTACATAGACGGTGGTACGACACGTACTGGGGTGGGGGTATGACTGGAACGTACTGGGGTGTGGGTACACGGGGGTATGACACGTACTGGGGTGGGGGTACGACTGGAACGTACTGGGGTGTACATAGACGGTGGTACGACACGTACTGGGGTGGGGGTACGACTGGAACGTACTGGGGTGTACATAGACGGTGGTACGACACGTACTGGGGTGTGGGTACACGGGGGTATGACACGTACAGGGGTGGGGGTACGACTGGAACGTACTGGGGTGTGGGTACACGGGGGTATGACATGTACAGGGGTGGGGTGGGACTCGAACGTACTGGGTTGTGGGTACACGGGGGTATGACACGTACTGGGGTGGGGGTACGACTGGAACGTACTGGGGTGTACATAGACGGTGGTATGACACGTACTGGGGTGGGGGTATGTGAGAAGTTGGCCTGGTATATGCTGTTCACTAGTTCTAGTGACCACCTTGTACCATGCCAAGCAACCCTTATGGTGTGGTTGTAAGTCAACCTTTTTGGACTAGCTGCCCTAGTGGTAGCGTAGGCTAAGCAGTCTTTGAGGCTAAACTCGTGATGCGTGTTAAGCAAGCTGTTTTACCAATAGTAACCCCCTTTTATACCAATGAAAGGACACCACACAGATATATATTCAAAATATATATGTATTTATTTCTCAAAGTAACCCCTAGTCTCTTTATGAGCACAGGAGCACAAATCGTCAAACAAGATTATCACAGAATACACAGAAGTTGCACTTTATATGGATAGGCCCTGGTGGCCACTCGAACCATATACTAAAATAGTGGTATAAGTACCACGAACAGAAAAGGGAAAAGGCCTAGGGCCTCTAGAATCGCTGGGCCTACAAGGAGCTAACGTCAGTTAGTGACCAGGAGGTCCACGGGTGGCGTGTGCAGAGCAAATAGTCACACGCGTGCTCCCATAGGTTTCAATGGGTGCGTAAAAAGTACAAAGTTACTGCAAAAGGAATCTTCCGGATGACCTAGGAACTTAAGATTTGGAACACAGGCACTAGAGATGTAATACTACCCTTGGGCACAGGAGTGCCAGCTTTACCTCACCCACAGGAAGCGGGTGCATAGGCCTCGAAGTGCGTCGGGTTTCTTCTATCGGTTCCGTGGGGCCTGTAGACAAAAGTGCTGCAGGCGGTCGGTCGGGAAGAGATGCAGTGGATCCAAGAGTGGATCGGAGATGTTGAAGACCTGTAAGCAGAGGGGACAGTGTTCACAGTCACTAGCCAGTGACCAGCGTGGCACCAGGTGGGTACCAGGCGATGTCGGGTGCAAACAGGAAGGAAGGTGTAGCTTGACTCTGCAGCCACGTGGTCCCTGAAGGTCGACGACGTCCAGGAGTCAAGTCACAAGCTGTCCCACGCAGGCTCTCGCTGTCGGCGGTGTCGGCGACTTGATCGAAGCAAACAAGCCTTGGCAAAAGCAATTGTTGTAGGCAAGGAGTTTAAGCTGATGGTTCTGACCAGCAAGGTCAGAGGAACTGCTCCTTTGGAGGGGAGCAAGGGCCAGTCTGGAGCAACCAGACCAGCAGTGTTTGTCGTAGATTTCGTCGCCAAGATGGCCACTAGCCAGCGGGCCAGCAACCGGTTAAGCGCGTCGAGTGGCAAAATGCAGAAGGGCCCCACGCAGATCGTGGAGATGCTGGAGGGCTCACCTTTGGTGCAGATGCTGCTCGAGGGTTGGGCTTCTCAGGACCCAAAGCACAACTTGGAGGGAGCCTCGGTTGTTGCACTGGTCAGCTTGTCGTAGTCGTTTCAAGATGGCTGGCTCCACGTGTCTCGGTGCCTCCACGGGTCTCCTCTTTGCAGGGACTGTGGATCGGGCGGTGAGAGGTCTGGAGGTCCAGGTCTTGTCAGTCTCTGGGCTCGGGCTCCGGCGGGAGGCGGCGGCAAAGCAGACGTTGATTCGCTGGATGGTGCTTGCGTTAGCAAGGTGGTCACTCCCTGACCACAGGGGAGATTGGCTTCAGTCCTCTGTGCAGCAGAGCGTCGAAGTTCCCGTCTTCTTCTTAGTTTTAAGTTGATTCCAGGATGTCTGAAGTCTTAGGACACAGCTCCTACCTTTATTCGGATTCTAGGGGCCGGACTACCTGCTAGGTCCCTCCCTATGGGTGGGACCAGGAAGGGGGGTGGTTACACCCCCAATCCTCTGTCCAGCTCGCCCCAGGCCCGGGACTGGTGTGCCCCAGGACCGGTTTGAACTGGCATATGCACCGAGGCTCCTTGTGAGCCACAGGCATGTCTGGTTTCTTTCAAGCCCTACCTGACCAATACACAAAATCCTGTCTGGGGTGGTGCACGCACCTCCCCTGGCAGGAAACCCTTTGTCCACACCTCCCAAGCTGGAAGGACTCCCAGCAGCAGGAGGGCAGACTTGTGTCTGTGGTGGCAGCATCCATTTTGTGGAGCTGAGGCTATGTCTGATTTTACCCGGGTTTCAGGTACTGTACATGTCGTGTCCCTCTAGAAGGGTGGAATGCTAACCCCGTCGCCAGAATTGGCGAGGGGTTAGTATTCCAATTCGTATGACACCTTACTCGACATGTTTTGATAAAGCCAAACCAAAGTTAGCATTTAACCGCGAGGTTCATAATGCACTTAAGAGTATATGGTATGACGATATCTGGAAACAGTAGAAGGAAGTTGTTCCGACCACTGCAGACAGGCTCAGCTCATGCCAGAGCACCATCTCACATGGAACCAAGCACTCTGCCTTCAGGATTGTTAAGGCCTGCCATAGGAGTGACTTATAGGTTACCAGGTGTCCCTTTTAAGGTTAGGTATAGGTATACTACACCTAAGTAAGAGGTGATTACACCAACTTACCCCAGCTGAGTGATCAGCCAGTTGTGTCAAATTGTTAGGCCAAGCCTGGGGTGGCATAATACATGCTGCAGCCCTTGGCAGGCCTTGGGTACACCAATGCCCTGGGTACCTAGTGTACACTGGTACAGGGGCTGACAGGGTGATCCACTTCCAATTGGTTATGCACCTAGGGTGCATAGTTTTAATTTAGTAGAGAGAACAGCAGGCTGAGATCCTGAATAGCAGGATCTCAGGCCAACTAAGTCGAAAAACCAGCTAGACACTAGGCAAAAATTTGGGGGTAACCATAGTCAGATATCCACCTTCCTACACAACCCCCCCCCAAACGAAGGGAGATAAGGCTGACCTTGACCAGGTAAGCCTATATTGCCCAAGTGGCCATATAAGGAGGAACCAGCACTGGCATGGTTACCCCCTGTCTCATGGTCCACTAAGCAATCCCTCACCCTAAGGGTATCAGAGGGTCTCCACCATAGGGAATCTCTACCTTTGGTGTGTCTTGGCAAAGTAAAAGGCTGGTGTTGAGATGGAGTACTGAAGTGAGTGTCCTCAAAGTGAGGCCTCACCTTCCTCCAATCCCCCTCCACCATGGATGCCTTTCTTTCCTTAGCTGAGTTGCACTGAGCTCTCAGGGTCAGCCTCTGGCTACCTAAAGCTGGAGGCTGGGTCCCTTTTGTGGGCTTACTGGAGGGACAGGTCAGGTTTGGGGCCCTAAGGTCCCAGGTTTGCCTGTGCCCAACAGAATCCCTCTGGGGGAGGTCCCTAACTACCTGTAAAGGAGATCCCTCAGGAATGTTTTTACCCATCACCTGACTAGGGCTACTAGCCAGGCAATCCTCATTCTTTTGATGGGGGGGGTTCTTGTGGACAGGGGCCCTCTGGGGGTCCACTGGCCTCCCTGACCTCTGCAGCCCTGGGCTGACTGAGGCAGGGTAGAGAGAGGCAGGCTACCTGCACCAGACTGGGTCCCACCTTGGAAGGGGCCACTGACATCAGAGGCTCTGCCAGGCCAGGCCTGGCTACCTCTGGGGCAGTTCCTTCACAAGGGGTGAGGTCAGATCCCTGAGGAGGCTGACCTTTTCCTAATGTCTGGGGAGAGGGAGACTTTTCTTCCTCCCCACTACTCTCAGTTTGTGTGGAGTGATCCATTGTTTCAGGCTTCACTACACCTATGTCAGTCTGAGTATAGGCTGAGACCATTACAGCCTTGCCAACCTTTTCAGGGGGGCACTCAGTTTGTGTTTGAGCTGTGACTGTCACAGCTCTGCCAGTCTCTACAGGGAAGTCTGTCTGTGCCTGGGCTGTGGCTACCACTGCCCTTCCAACCTTTTCAGGGAGGAAATCTATTTGGACAGGGGTTGTGAATGGCACAACCCCCCTACCCTTTTGTGACAGGCCTACCATTTTAGAATGGGTGTCTTGTTCAACTCCAGCCCAAGCTGAGAGTTCTAAGTCATTCCCCAGTAAGCAGTCTACAGGCAAGGTTGGGGACACTGCTACCCTTTTAGGGCCAGTGACCCCTCCCCAGCTGAGACATACCTCTGCCATGGGATGACTGTTCTGTTTGCCATCAATGTTAGTCACCTGGTAGGAGAAACCAGGCAAAAGCTGCTCAAAGGGAACTAGCCAATGGGCCACCATTGTGATGCTAGCTCCAGTGTCTCTGTAGGCCTCAGCTTTTGTACCATTGATGTAGGGCTCCTGTCTGTACCTACCCAAAGTGTTGGGACAGGCAGTGAAGTTGGCAAACCCCATGCCACCATCACAGACAAGAGTGGTTGCTGTAGGGGAATTGGCTAAGCCAGGGTCCCCCTGTGTTCCCCAAGTAAACCCACCCAGATTTCTGGGGGCACTCCCACCACCTGGGGGATTACTGCTGACAGTAATAGGTGGTGTGACAGGAGTAATTGGAGGAACAGTTTTGTTTTTAGCCCTTGGTCAACCGCTGTCAGTTTTCCAATGCCCAGGAGTTTTACACTCATGGCAGTAGGGCTTTTTAGCTGTGGTAGAGGAGGGAGCTTGGGACCCACCACCCTGTGTGGAGTTTTGGGGCCCTGAGGAAGGTTTCTCTTTTTCTTTATCCCCACCCTTCTCTTGAGGCTTGGTGGTATCTTTCTTTTGGTCACCACCCTGGTTTTTAGGCCTGATCCTGGTCCTGACCCATTTATCTGCCCTCTTTCCCAATTCTTGGGGAGAGGTCAAATCTGAGTCTACCAGGTGTTGATGGAGAAGCTGGTTTTGACAATTACTTAAAATCTGCTCTCTCATCATCAAATTGTACAATCCTGTATAATCAGACACCTTACTTCCCAGCAACCAACCCTCCAAAGCCTTAGTGGCACATTCCACATATTCAGACCAGTCCTGAGTCTGTGTCTTCTGGGTGTCTCTGAACATTAACCTGTACTGTTCAGTGGTTAAGCCTAACCCATCAACTAGGACACTCTTCAGGACTCTGTAATTTCTGACATCCTCTTCTCTAACAGTGAGGAGTCTATCTCTGCCTCTCCCCTCAAAGGAGAGCCATAAGATTGCTGCCCACTGGTCTTCAGGAACCTGCTGCACTTTGCAGGCTCTCTCAAGAGCAGTCATCCATTTGTGGATGTCATCCCCACTTTTGTAGGGGGGCACAATCTTGGACAGGTTCCTATTGCCAAAGACCCTATCTTTGTCCCTAGGGACATTGCTGCCACCAGTGGGTATAGACCCACTCTCTCTATGCTGCCTAGCCTTGCTCAGTTTTTCTTCCATCAGGGCTACTTCTAGCTCCTGCTTCCTGATCCTCAGCTGGGCTTCCTGCATTCTGGCCTCATGTTCCCTCCTCTGAGGGGTGGTCATCCTTCTCCTGGAGTGACCTTGAGAGCCTCTAGAGCCATGGGAAGCATTGGAGTCACCTGAGCGATTCCTTTGCCTTCCAAGCCCTGTGTTAAGTCCACTGGGGAGATCCAGTGGGGTGAACCCACTGTCAGTCCCCAATAGCCTTGGTTTAGCTGGGCCAAGTATAACACTTGGCACTGGGCTAGTTCTCCCTTCATCCTCACCACTGTCTGTATCCCCCTCACTTTCCTCCTCTGTAGTATGGTTTTCATCTAAGGGATGGCTATTGGAAAGGGGTACCTCAGTGGCATCTTCAGAAGGGGGGCCTCCTGTTCCTGTCCCTAAGGGGGCTAACTGGGAAGCTCTCTTGAGCTCTCTTTGATTCTCATCATCTTGCAAGAGTGCTCTGAGCACAGCAGAGGTAGGGTTCTTGGGCTGTTTAAGGCCTCTAAGAGTTGCCAACTGCCTGAGCTCATTCTGATTAAGGGTAGCAAAGATGGATGGTGCCCTCGGGGGGTCACTCTCAACAGAGATGGGTACAGTGGACCCCTCTGCCCCAGCCATTGCTCTTAAGTGTGGGTGTATGTGTTGCAATCTACCTACACTTGGGTTTACCTACTAAACCTATCTAGTAGTTGTAGTCAGGGTGTGCTACTCCCTTTGCTCTACAACAACTAAGTTCAGTAGAACTTAAGTATATCTAATCTTGTTTTATATGTACCTACAGGTACCTATGTGATCTTTCAATTGGTAACCAAGAGATTACAATGGTAAAACACAGCAAGCTCAAATCCAACCGCTGCTCACCAATGTGAGAAGTTGGCCTGGTATATGCTGTTCACTAGTTCTAGTGACCACCTTGTACCATGCCAAGCAACCCTTATGGTGTGGTTGTAAGTCAACCTTTTTGGACTAGCTGCCCTAGTGGTAGCGTAGGCTAAGCAGTCTTTGAGGCTAAACTCGTGATGCGTGTTAAGCAAGCTGTTTTACCAATAGTAACCCCCTTTTATACCAATGAAAGGACACCACACAGATATATATTCAAAATATATATGTATTTATTTCTCAAAGTAACCCCTAGTCTCTTTATGAGCACAGGAGCACAAATCGTCAAACAAGATTATCACAGAATACACAGAAGTTGCACTTTATATGGATAGGCCCTGGTGGCCACTCGAACCATATACTAAAATAGTGGTATAAGTACCACGAACAGAAAAGGGAAAAGGCCTAGGGCCTCTAGAATCGCTGGGCCTACAAGGAGCTAACGTCAGTTAGTGACCAGGAGGTCCACGGGTGGCGTGTGCAGAGCAAATAGTCACACGCGTGCTCCCATAGGTTTCAATGGGTGCGTAAAAAGTACAAAGTTACTGCAAAAGGAATCTTCCGGATGACCTAGGAACTTAAGATTTGGAACACAGGCACTAGAGATGTAATACTACCCTTGGGCACAGGAGTGCCAGCTTTACCTCACCCACAGGAAGCGGGTGCATAGGCCTCGAAGTGCGTCGGGTTTCTTCTATCGGTTCCGTGGGGCCTGTAGACAAAAGTGCTGCAGGCGGTCGGTCGGGAAGAGATGCAGTGGATCCAAGAGTGGATCGGAGATGTTGAAGACCTGTAAGCAGAGGGGACAGTGTTCACAGTCACTAGCCAGTGACCAGCGTGGCACCAGGTGGGTACCAGGCGATGTTGGGTGCAAACAGGAAGGAAGGTGTAGCTTGACTCTGCAGCCACGTGGTCCCTGAAGGTCGACGACGTCCAGGAGTCGAGTCACGAGCTGTCCCATGCAGGCTCTCGCTGTCGGCGGTGTCGGCGACTTGATCGAAGCAAACAAGCCTTGGCAAAAGCAATTGTTGTAGGCAAGGAGTTTAAGCTGATGGTTCTGACCAGCAAGGTCAGAGGAACTGCTCCTTTGGAGGGGAGCAAGGGCCAGTCTGGAGCAACCAGACCAGCGGTGTTTGTCATAGATTTCGTCGCCAAGATGGCCACTAGCCAGCGGGCCAGCAACCGGTTAGGCGCGTCGAGTGGCAAAATGCAGAAGGGCCCCACGCAGATCGTGGAGATGCTGGAGGGCTCACCTTTGGTGCAGATGCTGCTCGAGGGTTGGGCTTCTCAGGACCCAAAGCACAACTTGGAGGGAGCCTCGGTTGTTGCACTGGTCAGCTTGTCGTAGTCGTTTCAAGATGGCTGGCTCCACGTGTCTCGGTGCCTCCACGGGTCTCCTCTTTGCAGGGACTGTGGATCGGGCGGTGAGAGGTCTGGAGGTCCAGGTCTTGTCAGTCTCTGGGCTCGGGCTCCGGCGGGAGGCGGCGGCAAAGCAGACGTTGATTCGCTGGATGGTGCTTGCGTTAGCAAGGTGGTCACTCCCTGACCACAGGGGAGATTGGCTTCAGTCCTCTGTGCAGCAGAGCGTCGAAGTTCCCGTCTTCTTCTTAGTTTTAAGTTGATTCCAGGATGTCTGAAGTCTTAGGACACAGCTCCTACCTTTATTCGGATTCTAGGGGCCGGACTACCTGCTAGGTCCCTCCCTATGGGTGGGACCAGGAAGGGGGGTGGTTACACCCCCAATCCTTTGTCCAGCTCGCCCCAGGCCCGGGACTGGTGTGCCCCAGGACCGGTTTGAACTGGCATATGCACCGAGGCTCCTTGTGAGCCACAGGCATGTCTGGTTTCTTTCAAGCCCTACCTGACCAATACACAAAATCCTGTCTGGGGTGGTGCACGCACCTCCCCTGGCAGGAAACCCTTTGTCCACACCTCCCAAGCTGGAAGGACTCCCAGCAGCAGGAGGGCAGACTTGTGTCTGTGGTGGCAGCATCCATTTTGTGGAGCTGAGGCTATGTCTGATTTTACCCGGGTTTCAGGTACTGTACATGTCGTGTCCCTCTAGAAGGGTGGAATGCTAACCCCGTCGCCAGAATTGGCGAGGGGTTAGTATTCCAATTCGTATGACACCTTACTCGACATGTTTTGATAAAGCCAAACCAAAGTTAGCATTTAACCGCGAGGTTCATAATGCACTTAAGAGTATATGGTATGACGATATCTGGAAACAGTAGAAGGAAGTTGTTCCGACCACTGCAGACAGGCTCAGCTCATGCCAGAGCACCATCTCACATGGAACCAAGCACTCTGCCTTCAGGATTGTTAAGGCCTGCCATAGGAGTGACTTATAGGTTACCAGGTGTCCCTTTTAAGGTTAGGTATAGGTATACTACACCTAAGTAAGAGGTGATTACACCAACTTACCCCAGCTGAGTGATCAGCCAGTTGTGTCAAATTGTTAGGCCAAGCCTGGGGTGGCATAATACATGCTGCAGCCCTTGGCAGGCCTTGGGTACACCAATGCCCTGGGTACCTAGTGTACACTGGTACAGGGGCTGACAGGGTGATCCACTTCCAATTGGTTATGCACCTAGGGTGCATAGTTTTAATTTAGTAGAGAGAACAGCAGGCTGAGATCCTGAATAGCAGGATCTCAGGCCAACTAAGTCGAAAAACCAGCTAGACACTAGGCAAAAATTTGGGGGTAACCATAGTCAGATATCCACCTTCCTACAGGGTACGACTGGAACGTACTGGGGTGTACATAGACGGTGGTACGACACGTACTGGGGTGGGGGTACAACTGGAACGTACTGGGGTGTACATAGACGGTGGTACGACACATACTGGGGTGTGGGTACACGGGGGTATGACACGTACAGGGGTGGGGGTGGGACTCGAACATACTGGGGTGTGGGTACACGGGGGTATGACACGTACTGGGGTGGGGGTACGACTGGAACGTACTGGGGTGTACATAGACGGTGGTACGACATGTACTGGGGTGGGGGTACGACTGGAACGTACTGGGGTGTACATAGACAGTGGTACGACACGTACTGGGGTGGGGGTACGACTGGAACGTACTGGGGTGTACATAGATGGTGGTACGACACGTACTGGGGTGTGGGTACACGGGGGTATGACACGTACTGGGGTGGGGGTGGGACTGGAACGTACTGGGGTGTGGGTACACGGGGTATGACACGTACTGGGGTGGGGGTACGACTGGAACGTACTGGGGTGTACATAGACGGTGGTACGACACGTACTGGGGTGTGAGTACACGGGGGTATGACACGTACTGGGGTGGGGGTACGACTGGAACGTACTGGGGTGTACATAGACGGTGGTGCGACACGTACTGGGGTGGGGGTACGACTGGAACGTACTGGGGTGTGGGTACACGGGGGTATGACACGTACAGGGGTGGGGGTGGGACTCGAACGTACTGGGGTGTGGGTACACAGGGGTATGACACGTACTGGGGTGGGGGTACGACTGGAACGTACTGGGGTGTACATAGACGGTGGTACGACACGTACTGGGGTGGGGGTACGACTGGAACGTACTGGGGTGTACATAGACGGTGGTACGACACGTACTGGGGTGGGGGTACGACTGGAACGTACTGGGGTGTACATAGACGGTGGTACAACACGTACTGGGGTGTGGGTACACGGGGGTATGACACGTACTGGGGTGGGGGTACGACTGGAACATACTGGGGTGTACATAGACGGTGGTGCGACACGTACTGGGGTGGGGGTACGACTGGAACGTACTGGGGTGTGGGTACACGGGGGTATGACACGTACAGGGGTGGGGGTGGGACTCGAACGTACTGGGGTGTACATAGACGGTGGTGCGACACGTACTGGGGTGGGGGTATGACTGGAACGTACTGGGTGTGGGTACACGGGGGTATGACACGTACAGGGGTGGGGGTGGGACTCGAACATACTGGGGTGTACATAGACGGTGGTGCGACACGTACTGGGGTGGGGGTAGGACTGGAACGTACTGGGGTGTGGGTACATGGGGGTATGACACGTACAGGGGTGGGGGTAGGACTCGGACGTACTGGGGTGTACCTAGACGGGTGGGGGTGTACATACACGGGGGGTACGTGTCGGACGTATGGGGGCTGGGGGGAGTGTTGGGCGCGTATGCGGGCACATGTCTCCATGGTTGCTGTAGGAGTTCGGTGCGGACGGTGTTTTTTCCATACGGTTGTAACCTCGGACGCACGGGATGGATCGTGATTCCTCGGTCGGACTTGGCTTTTCACGTTTGTAAGGTAAATCGTCCGAGGACGTGTCGGACACATTTTCCGACCCGAGGACGTGTGGGGAAATATTCCCAATGCGGTTCGTAAGGACTTTTTACCATGCGAATCGTGATTGCCAGTTCGTACGGCACTTGTACGATTGGTACGGTAAAAAGACCGGATACGAGTCGCACGGGGGAATTTTTTACCGGATCGTGATCGGCACCTAAATATCAGACACAATAAAACTACTAGTCCAACTCCAACAAAAACAACAGTAAGGAAAATGTTGGATAGCGTAGGGGTAAAAATAACTATTCCAACTCCCGACAGTGCAACAGTAGGGAAAACATTGGATAGCGTAGGGGTAAAAATTACTATTCCAACTCCAGAGAGTGCAATAGTAGGGAAAGTGTTGGATAGCGTAAGGGTAAAAATTACTATTCCCACTCCAGAGAGTGCAATAGTAGGGAAAGTGTTGGATAGCGTAAGGGTAAAAACTACTATTCCCACTCCAGACAGTGCAACAGTAGGGAAAACGTTGGATAGCGTAGGGGTACAAATAACTATTCCAACTACAAAGAGTGCAACAGTAGGGAAAACGTTGGATAGCGTAGGGGTAAAAATTACTATTCCAACTCCAGAGAGTGCAATAGTAGGGAAAGTGTTGGATAGCGTAAGGGTAAAATGTACTATTCCCACTCCAGAGAGTGCAATAGTAGGAAAGTGTTGGATAGCGTAAGGGTAAAAATTACTATTCCCACTCCAGACAGTGCAACAGTAGAGAAAACGTTGGATAGCGTAGAGGTAAAAATAACTATTCCAACTCCAAAGAGTGCAACAGTAGGGAAAACGTTGGATAGCGTAGGGGTAAAAATTACTATTCCAACTCCAGAGAGTGCAATGGTAGGGAAAGTGTTGGATAGCGTAAGGGTAACATTTACTATTCCCACCCCAGAGAATGCAATAGTAGGGAAAGTGTTGGATAGCGTAAGGGTAAAAATTACTCTTCCCACTCCAGTCAGTGCAACAGTAGAGAAAAGGTTGGATAGCGTATGGGTAAAAATTACTATTCCAACTCCAAAGAGTGCAACAGTAGGGAAAGCGCTGGATAGCGTAGGGGTAAAAATTACTATTCCCACTCCAGATAGTAAAACAGTTGGGAAAGCACTAGATAGCACAGTGATTCTATGAACATTATAACCAATTCTATAATTTCTTATAAAAAAATTGCATGTTAACAATGTATTTTAAAAATAAATATTATTAAATACCAATTATGTAAAATAAATATTTAAATAAATAACTTTAAATTACATCCCACACTATTCCCCCTTTAACACACAACACACTACACATACAAAATACACAATAGATTTAAATATCAATTTAACTCTTATTTACAATTAATAATACATTCTTTATAATTAATATAGTTATTAATTGACTAATTAATACATATTAACTACGAAATTACAAATATTCACCTATTAATTATTAATAACAATACATTAATTAGCAATAACAACAAATAAAATAAAATAATAAATTATTTATATTTTCTATATTTAACTAATAATAAATAATTAATAATAATTAGAAAAAAATGAAAAATATCATTATTTATTTTATTTTAATTACAGCCCACCCTATTCCCCTAAAAACCCACAACCCACTACACATAAAAATTCACATAATTATTTTAATTATCAATTAATCACTTAATAAAATTAAATCACCAATTAATTACTAATGAACAATTAATTAATTAACAATAACAATAAATTAATATTAATAATAAACTAATTATAATGTATATAAGTAACCAATTAATAAAATAATGTTACTATTAATAATTAATTAACAATTAATTAATCAATTAATATTATTAATTACCAATTATTAATTAATTACCAATTAATTAATCATAAATACCAATTAAACAATACATATTAATTCATTAATTATAATTAAATTACTTCCCACCCTATTCCCCATATAAACCCACAACCCGCTCTGATACTAAAACGCTAAATTAAATTTAAAATAATTATTAATCTCTAAACATTTATTTTTAAATGTATTAAAATCCATTACAATAACCTTTAACATACAAATAAAATACATATTGAATTACATTACACTAAATAAATATCGATATTATTGATATCGAAATTTTTGCTTACGATATTACTTACATCGATATTAATTACTTCGATATTATTAACTTCGATATTACTTACCTTGGGATCGATATTCTGTCCATCGATATTCTTGACTTCGATATTCTGTACCTACGATATTAAAAACACGATATTATTGTAGGTCGAAATGTAAAACTCGATATTTTGGCTAAACACCCCAATTCCATCTATGGCGAAGTTGAAATTATACGCCGACGACATCATGCTTATTATTAAGCCAGATATAGAGGTTCAGGCTAAAGTTTTCCAGCTTTTTGTCAGTCAGTCAAAGTTGGCTTTATTTCGATATAAAACATACCTTTAAAAGCAATACAATAAAAAGCCAATTCATAAGAAAACAGTTATACAGGTTCAAAATACGAATGGCATAAATAAATTACATAAAAAATTCCAATTTTAAACCATGATTAAACAACATACAAAAGCCTTTTTGATCTGATCGTCCATGCCCAATTTAAAAACTTCGCCATACCACAGACGAGTAAAGGGCGTGTATCAGATTTTAAAATACGGAGGGCCTCACTACATTGTCTTGTGCCTAGTTCTTTAAATAGGGGTTTCAGCCACCTGAGGCGAGGAGCTTTATATGCGGGGCATTCAAATAAAAGGTGAGAAACCAACTCAATCCTGGTCTCACAGAAAGGACAAAAAGGAGTAGTCTGTGCTGGCACCTTCCATCCAGCTGTCAACTCACACACGGGCAGCACACCTATCCTAAATTTAAAATATAAAGCCCTATCTCTAGATTTTGAAATAATATCGAGATAAGGCTCAAGTAGTGCCACCTCCTTTACTAGTAGGAATTCAGCAGTACATCTGCATAGATCAGGATTAGAGTTTCTAGAATCCATTACCCATTTCCAATACAGTTTTTTCAGGACAGACTTGGACGGTGCGGTCCTGGACTGCCAGGCCTCTCCAAGACCCAACTCATCTCACAACTGCTTAACATCCCTCAACCATCCTATTTTGTGCCAACCAGGCATTGATAAAACTTCATTTAGCCCCTCCGCATAACTAACAAGCTCCGGAACTCTCCAAATGCGGCCCCAGAGAAGTAAAGGGCACAACCTTGCCTGGTCTTTGATAGGGCAGCAGCCCATGTCAAGGAATAGGGGAAGGGTGGGGGTACCATAAGGGGGGCCCATTAGATCCTTCAAAAACGTATTTTCTGAACGGGTCAGCTGGTCCACATTCTGCGTCCCCCAAAGCTCTGCTCCATAGAGCGCCGCACTCACCCCTCTTGCCTTATAGATGTCAAGTACTGGGGCAATCGGTTTGAGGGTGGAGGACTGTTGTTCTTTAAGGAGTGCCCCCACCACCCTTTTATGACTTAGCAGCATTTTATGGAGATGACAATTCCACCTCATGGTGTCGGAGAGGCGGATTCCTAAATAGTCAAACTCCTTGACCCTTTCTAGGGACACTGAGTTCAGAACAGGTGGCCTACCCCTTTTCTTCGGGGGGTTCAAGACCAAATATTTGGTCTTTCCCGTGTTAATTTCTAAACCCCTCAAATTACAAAAAGTTTGGAACCTATCAAGGAGGCTCTGCAGCCCCACTGGGGTCTTGGAGATCAAGAGGGTGTCATCAGCAAATAATAGAGTGGGTATTCTCCTGCCCACCAGGGATGGAACATCTGAAGGATTTTGTAAGAGATGCTCCACCACTCCATTGACATACAATGAGAACAGAGTGGGGGCTAGAACACAGCCCTGACGGACACCTCTATTTACAGTTATTCGGGCGGTCTTTTGGCCCAGATTACCCCACCGAACCTGTGCAAAGTTTTCTGCATGGAACTTAATTATCAAAGATAATAGGTACGGTGGCATGCCTAAGTCTGATAACACCCACATACAGACTGCCTTTGCCCAGCAGAACCACCTACCAGTATAACAACATCAGGCGAAATGACTGCTCGATGGTCCCAGTACCTGACCTAAAGCCCGCCTGGAAATCAGAAAGTATCCTATTCTCCTCTACCCACTGGAGCATACTCCCTAAAACCACCTTTCCTGCCACCTTTTGCGATGAATCCAGTAGACTTATAGGGCGATAATTAGCTGGGCCATCCCGACTCCCTTTTTTGAAAATCGGGACGACCTCAGCGCCCATCCAGGAGTCTGGGAGAGGTGCATCATAAAAACTTGCATTAAGTAATGATGCAATGAGCTTTCCCCATTCTAATGTATTAATGCGGATCAAATCCCCGGGTAGCCCATCCGGGCCCGCAGCTTTATTTGGGATAAGACACGAAATCGCATCCTCTACTTCCTTCCCTGTAAACAGGAGGTCCTCGTTCAGCCCAAAGAAGTCCTCGCTCAGCCCAAAGAAGTCAACCGAAGAACTTTCAGCTGAATCTACCCCAACCCCCGTTGCTACAGTGTAAAGGTTGGAAAAATGGTCAATCCATGACGCCTCAGGGATGTTGCATGTTATAAGGAAGTCCATGGGTTTTTCCCTGGTTCTGATTAAGTCCCAAAAACCCTTCGAGTCCCTCCCAGCACTTGCCAGTTTTAAATCACACCAAAACTGATTTTCCCACTCTTTCTTCGCCTTACCAATAGCACCCCTGTACAGCTTCCTGGCTGTACTAATGAATTCGGTATCCTTAAGTTTAACTGCGTTTATTAAGTCCCTTTTCGCACTTCTGCACGGAGCGGAATACCAACCAGGGTTACCCTTAGGGCGCCCCAACTTGTTAGCTCTATATCCTGGGTTTCGCACGGTGAAGAGATCACCTAGTGCTTTGGTAGTATAGGTAAACAGAGTGGAAATCTCATGAACGTTTATCACAAGGGAATCTAGTTCGGACAGGGCATTAGCCATAATTGATCTTATTTCCACAATATTGCCTTCGTCGAAAGCTACATTTTTCCATTTTAGGCGCCTCCCACAATTCGAGGGACAGACGTCACTTGTTGACTTCCACGCCTGGGGGGCTTGCAGTTTCTCCCCAACCGTCCACATTGGGGACAATGACAAAGACAGCGGGTTATGATCGCTGTCAGACGAAGGGAGGACTGCCATATCCAACAGATGCCCCCAGAGCTTGAAATTCAGCAGGATATAGTCAATTCGAGATGAATGACCTACCCTATTGAAGGTGTGGGCCCCACAGGAATCCGACTTTGACCGTCCATTTACTGCCCTCACACAGTATTCCAGGGTTAGGGCATTTAAATGGATAGCACTTTGGGTCCAACTCTTAATCGGTGGTATTGACAGGGATGGAATACCTCTCCTAACATCTTCTTCTTGAGTGCCTAATATATCATCCTCGGCTAGGGGTTCAAAGGTACAGTTAAAGTACCCTGCTAACATAATATACGTTTCTGGCCTGCAGGATCTAAGTGCATCCTCTAAACCCAGTAGGGTCAATGAGGGCGCGCCCCCTTTCGGGGGTCTAGCATAGATATTAAAGATCTCTAAAGTCCGCCCCCCAGAGGACCCTCTGACTACTAGTCTCTGCAAGTCTGGGGACTTAGTTTCTATAGACCTTATATGATACCCCAAAATGATGCTTACCCAGATTAATAGACCGCCTGAAGGTCAACCTCTCCCGGCGGGAGAAGGGGTTGCAGGTACAAAGTAGGTAATATAACCAACCTTGTACCGGGGTTCCAGACACCAGGTTTCCTGGAATAAGCATATCCCATATGACTCAATAAAGGAGTTCCATTCCGGTATGTCCAGGTTGCGAGAAATGCCCGCTATATTCCAGCTGACAATCTTCAGGACCTCGTCATCAACTACAACCTGCGCAGAGGGAAACCTCTGCTCGGATAGACTATCGTGAAATCCAGAGTTAGTTGGTACATCACTCACTGAATTCAGCTGGTTTGGGGCATCAAAGGCGGACTCATCAAAATTTAAATAACCTGTAGACTCCCCAGTATGGGACACAGCACTACCCTTAGAAGAAGATGAATTACAACAGGGTGGCCCCAAAACTACCCCTTTACAATCAGAAACGCAGCTCTCCTCCTCCTCAAGTACAGCAGATGACTTCATGGGAGGTTGGTAACTATTATGTCAATAATCCTGCCAGGACCAAGTGGGAAATGGGCATGGGTTTTGGCGAAACAGGCTGAATTGGGGGAGATTATGAGGAATTTGTCTGCCATTCCATCCCTCCCAACTAATGGCTCTAGCAGGCCGGGTGGGAGCTACATAGGGATTAAAAAAACTAAGGTCACACGTACCAATTCCTGTGTTAGGGCCCATACTGCCCTCACTATTGTTGAAACTACAAACATAACTGGCAACCCTAGGGTCTTCAAAATTAACTATAATACAGTCCCCCATTATGTCTTTGGGCTGGGTACCTAACCAGCTAACCCTCCTCACATGGATAACCCGACCACCCAATGAACTAGGGAGAGGTCTATTTTCTTTCAGCCAGAATAAGGTTTTATTCTTAAGTTCGGCGTATGACTCCTGTTTGCCTGGCTTTAGTACGGGGACCCCAGTAAGTACTGCCACATAGGGCTGGCAGTCAGGGGGTAGGTTGGCATTAGGGGCAGGCACACTGCTTGGAGCATTTCTCAATTGCAAGATGGGAGTTGGGGTTGTTTTGCCAGATTTGGTATTAGTAGTACCAGTTCAATTACTTTCGCCAGATTTTTTAGTCGTAGCGGTACCGCTTGAACTTGGGCCCACAGACCTCGCAGTCGTTACTGGATAGACAATGCTACCCAGTGCTGTGTTAGATTGCGCCGGGACCCCCACTGTGGCCACCCCAAGGTTTGGGATGGCCACAGTTTGTGCAACAGGGCTAATTGCCTCAACCACCCCCTGCACTGCCCCACCTGTGTTAGTAAAGCTTGTTGAGGCAGTAGGTGACTCTCGAGGAGCAAGATTCCCTACTGAACCGTCCTCCCTAATTCTAGAGTGGAGTTTAATGAGAGATTTTAGGGAGAAGAAATTATCAAGAGTGACTTGCTCGAATCTGTCCAGTCGCTCTGTTAGCCCCTTCACTCTCTCTAGAACCGGGATCAACAGTGATTTCACAATTTTTTCGAGCTGGATGATTAATGGGGTCTCAGTGGGAGGGCCTTCAACAGGTTCAGGAGGAACGTCAAATCCACGCATGTCTTCTCTACAGCAACACCGGTAACTGCTCCCCCTTTTAGCCCCTGAGAATAACCAACACCCACCCCTGCACCCTTATGGGACCAACCTGCCCTACTTCCAACTCTCCTAGGTTTCTTAGAAGGTTTTAAGTAACTGCCCTTACGTGGACTAGCCAATCGTTTCCTTTTACTAGAAGCTAGGCCATTTGCTACCAGTGGTAAGGGCACAGAAGGGGAGGTGAAATCCTCCTGACGAGGTGAAGTAACGACAGGAAGCAAAAGTGTAGGGGTCTCAATCGGCCGTGGCTCTGGTAGGACGCTCTCGCCTCCCAGCGGAACCGCAGCGGACAAGCTCTCTAGCCGGTTGAAGCTGGCACTAATCGCAACAATCCGTGGGTGGTCAGGGTCCAATAAAACATTAGCTAAGGAATCAGATGTATGAACAGGAGACGCATTGACTAGAGGGTCAGTTGGGCGTACTGGGGAAGGGACTAATGCCAAAGAGCCCAACGATGAGCGTTTACCGGTCAGAGGTTCCCGAGAAAGACGCCGTTCTGTCATGGCGATTTCTTTCTCGATAACCGTAACAACCCGGGTAATAAATTGGTCCATAGTCCCAGAAACTCTACCAGCACCAGCCCCACCTAGCCCCCTCAAGCCCCTACCAGATCGCGTAGACATTGACATAGAGACCTCAGCAAGATAGTTAAGAGACTGACTGGGCCTGGGGGAGGAGTCATTCAGCTAACAGTCCATTAAACACAATACTTGCTACACACACCTCCTTCAGCACATATCAGGGGGGTTGCCCAGCCCAGCCTTGGCCAGCCCCGGACGGCCACAGACGGCCCGCCCTTTGCCCGGGCTTTGCCCGGCACCACCCGCGCGCTCCCGCGCTGCGGCAATACGGCATACTGAAATAGTAAACTGAGGGAGTGATGGGCAAGGGGGCGGGGCCAGCAGGGAGAGCAGCCCAGGTGAAACAAATTGGGCTCGCGGGGACTCCTGGGTGATGGAGTCCCTGCTAACGTACTCGCAGCCCTGCCAGCAATGACACGCCCCAAGTCTGTAAGCAGTAGACAGCCCCTCTCTCAGCAGCAACTCTCGCTGGTGGAATGGGCGCTGCGGGACCCGCGAAGCGGGTCCGGCGAGTTGCTGGTGAATTTCAAGTGAGAAAAGGCAAAGTGCAATAATGGCAGCAACAGCAGTCCAGTAGCAGGTCCAGAGAAAGAGCCGGTAGGAATCAAGATTTTGAGGCTTTAGGTGGGTACCGCATTAATAAAAGGAAAACTGAAATCTTGCAATGTGGCGGAGCAAGCTGGGATCTGCACCCTGATATCCATTCCTGTGTCAACACCAAACCTAAGAGATATCTGGGGGTTTATTTCTCAGAAAAAGTTAGTGATCTATACCATCTAAATTTTGCACCGCTTCTTCGAAAAACTCAGGCCTTGTTTTTAGGCTGGAGCTCTCTCACTTTATTCTTCTTGGGTCAGGTGGCCTTGATTAAAATGTCTGTTCTTCCTTTGTTTAATTTTTTTGTTCTCAACTATTCCATGTATTTTATCAGGTTCTTTTTTTACCCAAGTAGAGTCAATGTTCATAGCCTTTCCTTGGGCAAAAAAGTCATCACGTATTGCACTTAGCACTTTATATGAAGAAGTGGAACAAGGAGGTTTAGCTCTTCCGAATCTCAGGGATTATTGCTATGCTTATTTTGCACAATATTTATCTAGATTTAAACGGAATTACAGTTAAATCCTTTTATTAACAGTTTTGTGGATCTTACGTGTAAGGAAAGCCAGATCCACTTCCCTCTGTTAATTTGTAATTCTCCTAAATTGGTCCGCTATAAGTGTCTCCATTGGTTTTTTAATTCACGACAAGGCAGAAACACGTCGACCCAATTCTATGCGGCGAGGGGTCAATAACTTTCCCCATTTCGACGTTCACTTGTTTTTATACACCATACAGCCACCTAGGCCATTAACCTCTTCAATGCCCGTGACGAGCTGGTCTCGTCATGGGCCGCGGTTGCGCTGTGCCCATGACGAGACCAGCTCGTCATAAACCCCGCCCGCTAATACAACGGCCGGCACAGGGCGGGGAAAGGGGCGGGCACTGAAGGGGTTAAAATTAAATGAGGTAACTTTAATGGCTTTTACTTTCACTCACTCACTTTGGGCCCCCACTTAGTTAGAAGTGCTTCCCTGTCGTCAGGTGTATGCCCGCCCTCTAGCAAACCGAGTTGTTAGAGGGCGAGGAGTGGCCAATGATGAAGCATGACACCAGGTGGTGAGTGAGGCCAGTCCTAAACCTTTTGTAAGATGTCCACACTCACATACACATAACACTACTGAGCACCATTTAGGTCATTCTAATAGGAGCGGCCCCATTTGTGTATAACAAGAAGGCAAGTCACCCATCAATAACACTGCACACAATGCCAAGTGTAGCTGTACTGTGCTCAACAGAACTCACTATGCAGAGCACAGACCTCTCCATGTGTACATACACTGCTGGTGCTTGTACGGTTGTGGACAGTGCATGCAACCATGTTACCTCAGGCAGTGGGGTAGATCGCGATCATGTAGCTGTGTCGTCCCCCCCTGTAAGCAGAACAGGAAGCAGAGTGGGCTGGTCCAACATACGCCACTCTAGAGTTGGAGTGTGAATAAATAGGCCGGGGCTCCGGGTATGGTTCACTTCTGTGAAGGCCAACGTGTCTGCCAGAGCGGCGGCATTCACCCTGCCACAAGGCTACCGCCATGACCGCGGTCCTCCTTGACACAGGCCCCCTGCGAACCCAGCGGCACAGCACCGCAGAGTTATATCTGTACAGGCTACTGCCTTCGATGTAACCTGCGGACAGCAGGGCGCACAATTTAAACGAGTCGCGATTGCAGATGACGAAGTCCAGTAGGCAAGAGACATTCCTCCCAGTGCGGCCTGCCCAGACCACCCATCATCTCAGCCTGCGCACACGCTGAGTGCTTCAGGTGCCACTAACTCAGTGCACCACAAGTCATCGCCACGTAGCCTTTTTAAGGCAGAATTCATTAGACAAAAGACATTGCTACCACCCCGGCGGAGCGTCAGGATTGCAAACCAAGTCTCGGGAAAGGCCCAGAATCCTGTCTGCAAGATATTCCCAGCCCCACAGCTGGATCATTGACATACGGCGGATAGAATCTATGGAATTCTGTAAGCGTAAGCGGAGTGGGCAGAGCCGGCGCACGCCAGTCAGGGGAGCAACTAGAGCCAAATTTCAGCAAGGCTGATAAAAATTTTGGGGGGGCTAATTCTTCCAGTCATAGTGGAGATGCAGGGGCTCTAAGTTGAGGTGAAATCACAACAAAGCCTCATTTACAGGTAAATGGTCTTTTAATGACCTGTGAATTACTCAGGTGCCAAGCTGACAGCCGCGCGCCCAGCGCAGACTAGGGGGCCGTGCTGAAAGCCGTGCACCCAGCGCGTTCACACTAGTGGGTTGCGCTGAGAGCTGAGCACCCAGTGCATTCACACTAGGGGGCCGTGCTGAGCACGTGTTAGGATCGGCACTCCAAACTTTTCTAAAGAAAAAACGGTCCACTTCCATTAATTTATATTCGCCCTGAGGACCCCATCCCCCGGGGCATGCCCAATTCTTGGCTGTTTTTATTAATCATTAGGAAGGGGGGCCGCGTGGTCCCTCTTCCCCTGTCCACTACTGGCCCTGGGGACGCCATCCCCCGAGGCCTGGCCTCTTCGTTGGGGACTGTGGGGGAGCCTCAATGCCCCCACGCTCCCGCCAGCTCCCAGACTCCTGCGGGAACCTGCATTGCTTTTGGGCAAGGGGAACTGCTAACATACAGTTCCCCTTGCCCAAAAGCAATCCTGCTTTGCTTCATTGAAGCGAGAGCAGGTTATCCTCCTCTCGCTTCAACGAAGCAAACCAGGGTTTGCTATGACAGTGTGCGAGACGTGCTTCAACCCTGTCATAGCAAACAACAATGTCCCGGGGGTGGGCGCCCCTGGACATTGCAGGAGCCAGCCCTGGTAGATGGCGGTCCCAAGGGCCATCAAGGGCACCAGGAGGGGGGCCGCACGGCCCCCCTCCCTCTATTTTCAAAGCCCTGGGGAGGTGGTGGTCCCCGGGGCTTTGGGGGCCCGCGACGCAGCCCCTGCATATTTCATTAAAGCCATGGGGGATGGCGATCCCCGGGACTTGGGGGAGCCTCGGAGGCCCCCCAACAATTACAAAACAAGCCCCGGGAGTCAGCAGTCCCAGGGCTGCGGGAGGACCGTGCGCCCTCTCGCACCTAATTTACATGGGAGGTCCCCTGGGCTGCGGAGACCCCGCAGGCCCCCACAATATAATTATAGGATTGCCCCCGGAACCTGGTCCAGTGTTATCAAGCTGAAATGAACCCTGATACTTACAGGTGTGATAAATCCTGCATAATGAGACCGTAACAGAAGTTGGTGTAGTTGTAACTTTCCTTTTCTTTCCTATGAAGGTTATGACCACACAAGCTTCTGTTACAGTTATTTTGTGCAGGATTGATCATACCTGTAAGCATTCCGGTTTGTCCAAGTACAATACATTGTACCATATTACATTTGTGACCATACTAACGCTTGACCATTGTCTTCATTTATCCAACAGGTTTCTGAATACGGAGTTTTGGGATTTCCAGGACGATCTCAAGTTATTTCGATACACAAGTTGATGTTCCCCGTTGGCAATGTCACTCGTTGTTTGATGTTTTTGTGTTGTTAATTTATGTTTTTCTAATAAAGTACTGTTTTTCCACTACTGTTGACTACTAGACTTCATGACCAGGCACACCCCCATTTCAGTGACTACAATTTTGGATCAGGAGCACAGAGGCGTCAAACAACGGCTGGGGTTGGGTTTAGTTGTACAGGAATACTACGAATTGGGACGAGCGGGTGTTGTGGATGCAGGGGCCCTACGTTGCTTTTGTAGACATGCATCCAAGACGTGTGAGGAAATTTATTAGGGCTGGCTGTGAGACTCCTCTGACTCTCGCAGTTGTTAGTTGGAAGATACCAGAGGACAACAGGTGCAGCACAGCCAGCAGCTTTGTCTGCGTAACGATGTTTATTGTCCGCTGTGTTGGTACCGTCAGCCTGTGGGCAATGTGGCAGTGTGCACCAACTTGAGAATGGGGCAATAATTCTTTCGCCACTTTTGCTGCGCTAAACTGCCGATAACTCGGCGATAATTCCCAACTGTTGGGTTATAGGGTGACTCTAAAATGAGCCCTTGTGTTTATTAGGACTTTGTTGTAGCTACATGCGAATCACAAGAAAAAAGATGAAAAAACAAGAAAAGTGGGCACGGTACAAACACCCTGACCCCCTAGGCCTGCTCAGGGGATCCCACAAAAAGCCCCAGGGCCCAAAAATAATTACTATTTTTTTTATTAAGTGGCTGGGTGCACTTATCCGGACGAAAAAAAAACAAAAAAACAATGGGGTGTATTTTCAAGAACTTATCACTGAGTTAGCTGCACTTTACCGCAGCAAAAGAATTATCATCCCATTCTCAACTTGGTGAAAACTGCCAATATCGACAGTTTTCCAGCGATAGCTTCTGTAAAAAAACATCGCCGCCAATGAGAGCGACAACTAACGCTAATGATATGCAGAATAGGCGTTCCCGTGCAAAAAAAACATGAAAACACCACTTCCCGATATTTTCAACGACCAGCGAAATCTGCCATGCAATCCAAAAACAGGCGATAATCCGTATTAGCAGTAGGAATTTAACATCTGCCTTTTACTGGTGTAAAGCAGGATGACTACCTACAGTATGAAGGGGAGCCCAGCTCGGAACCACATCTGAAGCCCAACACATGTCATAGAGCTACTGATCATGCAGCTCCGACACCCAAGAAGGCCACAACACCCACTGCTATCACCCCCAGGACCCCCCCCCTCGGACCATTCCCTCAAACTATCACAGAGGCAGCGCAGAACAGCGGACCTTCCCAAAATGGCATGGTCCCTCAGCCACACAATAGCTGAATGCTGGGAGATGTGGGAACCAAGTATGTGTGAAGGAGGCAAGTCACACATCAATAACAGTGCACACAATGCCAAGTGTAGTTGTAATGTGCTCGACAGACCTCACTATGCAGAGCATAGACCTCTCCATGTGTACATATACTGCTGGTGCTTGTATTGTTGTGGACAGTGAACGCAACCATGATACTTCAGGCAGTGGGGAAGGTCTCGATCATGTAGCTGTGTCGCCCCCCCCCCTGTAAGCGGAACCGGAAGCGGAGTGGGCTGGTCCAACGTACGCCACACTAGAGTAGGAGTGTGAATAAATAGGGCGGGGCTCTGGGTGTGGTTCACTTCTGTTAAGGCCAACGGGTCTGCCAGAGCGGCGGCCCTCACCCTGCCACAAGGCCGCCGCCGTGACTGCGGGCCTCCTTGACACAGGCCCCCTGCGAACCCAGCGGCACAGCACCGCAGAGTTATGTCTGTACAGGCTACTGCCTTTGATGTACACTGTGGACAGCAGGGCTCACAATTCAGATCGAGTCGCGATTGCAGATGACGAAGTCCAGTAGGCAAGAGACGTTGCTTCCAGTGCGGCCTGCCCAGACCACCCATCATCGCAGGCTGTGCACATGCTGAGTGCTTCAGGTGCCACTAACTCAGTGCACCACAAGTCACCGCCACGTGGCCTTATTGACGCAGAATTCATTAGGCAAAAGACATTGCTCCCAGTGCGGCCTGCCCGAACCACACATCATCGCTGGCTGCGCACACAATGAGTGCTTCAGGTGCCACTAACTCTGTGTAGCTCAAGTGAACACCATGTGGCTGTTGGCCCATGCTGACCGCTGCCTCCGGCCTACACTGCGGTTAGCAGGGCAGACAATTCAGATAGAGTTGCGATTGCAGATGACGCAGTCCACTAGGCAACAGACATTGCTACCAGTGCGGCCCACCCAGACCATGCATCATCGCTGGCTGTGCACACGCTGAGTGCTTCAGGTACCACTAACTCTGTGTAACTCAAGTCAACGCCTCGTGGCTGTGGGTCTTTGCTGACCACGGCCTCCGGCCTACACTGCGGTCAGCAGGGCTCACAATTCAAGATTAGTGCCAATGCAAATTGTGTAAGAGAGTATAATCGGTTCAGAAGACCAAATGCTCCCAATCTGTGCACCTCACGACAACGCCACGTGGCTGTGGGCCATTGCTGACCTCTCCCTCTGGCCTACACTGCGGTCAGCAGGGCTCACAATTCAAATTGAGTCATGATTCATTAACTCCAGAGTCCAGTAGGCAACAGACATTACTCCCAGTGTGGCCCGGCCGGACCACGCATCACCGCTAGCTGTGCACATGCTAAGTGCTTCAGGTGCCACTATCTCTGCAGCTAAACTCAATGCCATGTGCCTGTGGGTCCTTGCTGACCGCTGCCTCTGGCCTACACTGCGTTAAGCAGGGCTCACAATTAGGCCTGGGCGGTAAATTCCGTTCCGCTCGTGAAATTTGCGGAATTTGGGTACTTTCGCGTTCCGCGGAGAACGCGAAATTGCCCAAAATTCTGCGTTCCGCACCTTCGCGAAATTTTTGCTTGTTTGCGTTCTCAAAATGCGTGTTTGCGAGATATTTCTCCCCGAGCATGCAAACAGCAATTGTGAACAGGAAAAAAGCATCGCAAACAAGCAATTCCGCGTGTTCGCGGAATTTCTGCGTGTTCGCGGAGATTTTTACCGTTTCGCGAAGATTTCCGTAACGCGATTACGCAAATTCCGCCCACCCCTACTCACAATTCAAATTCAGTCTTGATTCATTAATTTCAGAGTCCAGTAGGCAACTAACGATAACGTCCCTGAAACCTACGCATTTCGACAATGTATTACATACATATTTCATCTTTTGTTCCATACACCTACACTGCAGTCAGCAGGGCTCACAATTTGAATTGAGTCTTGATTTATTAATTGCAGAGAGAATTGTACTCTATGTCCTCCGATTTTGTCAAGCGGAAGTGACAAAAAGCATTTCTTGATGTCTACGCTGACTACTGCCTTCCATCTACACTGCGGACAGCAGTGCTCACAATTCAGATCGAGTCGCGATTGCAGATGACGCAGTCCAGTAGGCAACAGGCATTGCTCCCTGTGCGGCCCAACCGCACCCCGCATCATCGCTGGCTGTGCACACGCTGAATGCTTCTGATGCCACTAACTTAGTGCACCACAAGTCACTGCCACGTGGCCTTATTGACGTAGAATTCATTAGGCAAAAGACATTGCTCCCAGTGCAGCCCGCCCGAACCACGTATCATCGCTGGCTGCGCACAGGCTGAGCGCCACTGTTGCCACTAACTCTTTGCACCACAAGTCAACACTTCGTGGTTGTAGGCGCTTGCTGACCGCTGCCTCCGGCCTACACTGTGGTCAGCAGGTCTCACACATAACCAATCCAATCCTGTCCTGCAAGGACACGCCATCATCACTGGCTGCGCACACGCTGAGCTCTTCAGGTGCCACTAACTCTGTGCATCACAACTCATGGACCCTTTCTGATTGTCTTTCGTGCTGTAGACACCGGACACAACAATGTCACCTCAAGCAGCAGGAATATCTCAAAGGGACATTAACAATTTCTTCACATCAGCACGCTCATCTCTTTTGCCCCTACCTCAGTTCACCACAAGTCATGGACCCTTTACGATACAATCTTTTGTGTGTGATTTAAGATCTGGTGCCCCTACCTTAGTGCACCACAAGTCATCGACGCTTTATGATTGAATCTCTGTGTGTGATCCAATGATCCCAGTTGTAGTTGTTGCCAGCACCAACTATTCCCTGAGGGCTGGCTTACACTCACCGACACTTCCAATAATCTTGAATGTTTTTATTAATCATTAGGATGGGGGGCCATGTGGTCCCTCTTCCCTTGTCCACTACTGGCCCGGGGGACGCCCTCCCCCTGGGCCTGGCCTCTTCGTTGGGGGAAGCCCCAATGCCCCTACGCTCCCGCTGGCTCCTAGACTCCTGCAGGAACCAGCATTGCTTTTGGGCAAGGGGAGCTGCTAACATACAGCTCCCCTTGCCCAAAAGCAATCCTGCTTTGCTTCATTGAAGCGAGAGAAGGTTATCCTCCTCTCGCTTCACCGAAGCAAACCAGGGCTTGCTATGACAGTGTGCGAGGCGTGCTTCCACCCTGTCATAGCAAACAACAATGTCTCGGGGTGGGCTCCCCTGAACAGTGCAGAAGCCGGCCCTGGGGGATGGCGGTCCCAAGGGCCATCAAGGGCTCCAGGAGTGGGGCCACGCGGCCCCCCTAGCTGTATTTTCAAAGCCCTGGGGAAGTGGTGGTCCCAGGGGCTTTGGGGGGCCCGCGAGGCATCCCCTACAACCAAGGGAGTGGCGATCCCCGGGACTTGGGGGAGCCTTGGAGGCCCCCCAACAAATACAAAACAAGCCCCGGGGAGTCGGTGGTCCCTGGGGCTGCGGGAGGGCCGTGCTCCCTAGGCCTGGGCTAAAATTCTGTTCCGCTCGCGGAAATTGCGATATTTTGACATTTTCGCGTTCCGCGGAGAGCGCGAAAGTGTCAAAATTTCCGCAATCCACATTTTACCGGAAATGTTTTGCTTGCTCGCGCTGTAAAATAATACATTCTCGCGCGTGCGCGATCGCCTTACCTGAATCCCCACGTTTGCCGACACGTTTTCCCGATCCGGTCACGTTCTCCACGAGATGTTGGATTGTTGGTAGCCATTTGCGGTGTCTCGCGACAGTTCGCGCCCGCAGTAACGTCATTTGTCGCGCAATCACGTCTTTCTTCTCGCGATCATGCACCGCGAGACAAGTGAAAACAAGATGGCCGCGCCCGCGAGCAACAGCATGGGTAAGTTGGCGAGCCGCGACCATGCAGAAAATACTGCGAACGTGCGGGAAGAAAACTTCCGCATCTTCGCGATATTTCCGCGTTTGCGGAGATTTTTTATATTTTCGTGATAATTTGCGAAAGTGAATTTCGCAAATTACGCCCACCCCTAGTGCTCCCTCCCGCACCAAATTTACATGGGAGGTGGTGGTCCCCGGGGCTGCAGAGGCCCTGCAGGCCCCCGTAATGTAATTATAGGATTGACCCCGGAACCTTGTACACCCGGGGGCTCATTTAAATGAAGTGGGGGAGCCCCCGCTTCATTTATTTTTTTTCATCTGGATTTGCGCACCCAGGGCGCATTTGGACGTTCAAAAAAATATATATATATATTTTTGGTCCTGAGGGTCCTTGTGGGACCCCCCTGGGCAGGACTAGGGGGTCAGGGTGTTTTTACCCTGCCCCCTTTACTTCTTTTTTAATCTTTTTTCAACTGTTTTCTTGTGACTTAGTTCTACCGAGTCCCAAGATGGCTGCCAACACTTCCTGGTTTGGAGTGTTGGCAGCCAATCACAGCGAAGCTCGTGGTAGTGGCAGCCAATCACAGTGAAGTGTGTGGTTGGGAGGGTGCGTGAACCCACAGCTACCCCAGATATCAAAACTTGTATTTTTAAAATTTCTCAGCAACTACTGAACAGGTTGACACCATTTTAAAAAAAAGACGCTTTCTGAATCAAGCACTACCTTTTTGCCAAATTTGGTGTAATTCCGTTCAGCAGTTCGGGCTGTAGCCTTGGCTAAAGTTTCCTATGGGAAATTGATTTTTTGGCTTTTATTTTTTGAATTTCTCAACAACTACTGATCGGATTTACACCATTTTAAAAAAAGGTCGCTTTCTGAACCAAGCTATATGTTTTTGCCAAATTTGGTGTAATTCTGTTCAGCAGTAGGTAACATATATATATATCACTCGCTGAAGTTTGGACCTACAAAAGGTAATGCTAAATAGCAAATCAACTGACAGCTGTGGAAGGGATTTGATGTAGGAGTAATCCCTGCATGAATCGCTCTGGGGACGTGAGCTTTTGAAAGAGAACGATAATATCCAGCATTGTGCTTTTAAAATTGTAATCTCCGTGACTGAGACACCATGAAATAGATATTTTTGCTCCGGCACATTGCAAAGAGCGTGTTATGAACTGCCTTTAGAACGTGAACTAATTCCGTGTATTACCAGCAAGCAGATATGTGACCAGGATGCATTGTGGGATGTGTATTTTACTCAGTCACGTGATGTCAGATACTTTAAAAAATGCGTGCACACATGCACTTGGTGATTCAGCTTCCTGTCCGTGAACAAGGCTAAACGCTGAAACATGTTGGAGTAATGGAAGCCTAATTGTGCAGCATATCTCTGAATAAAGCTGCTGTCCCCAGAAACGGGACTCTTTGTTTGTTTCATTGGCGTGATGAGGTGATGGGCTGCTCCGTGCCTGTCTGCAGAGGCCGCCCTGAAGGGTCAGAGGCTCCTTATTCGGAGGTTTCTTGGTTTGGATTAAAATAAAGGAGCATGACCCACTCGCTGAAGTTTGGACCTACAAAAGGTAATGTTAATAGCAAATCAACTGACAGCTGTGGAAGGGATTTGATGTAGGAGTAATCCCTGCATGAATCGCTCTGGGGACGTGAGCTTTTGAAAGAGAACGATAATATCCAGCATTGTGCTTTTAAAATTGTAATCTCCGTGACTGAGACACCATGAAATAGATATTTTTGCTCCTGCACATTGCAAAGAGCGTGTTATGAACTGCCTTTAGAACGTGAACTAATTCCTTGTATTACCAGCAAGCAGATATGTGACCAGGATGCATTGTGGGATGTGTATTTTACTCAGTCACGTGATGTCAGATACTTTAAAAAATGCGTGCACACATGCACTTGGTGATTCAGCTTCCTGTCCGTGAACAAGGCTAAACGCTGAAACATGTTGGAGTAATGGAAGCCTAATTGTGCAGCATATCTCTGAATAAAGCTGCTGTCCCCAGAAACGGGCCTCTTTGTTTGTTTCATTGGCGTGATGAGGTGATGGGCTGCTCCGTGCCTGTCTGCAGAGGCCGCCCTGAAGGGTCAGAGGCTCCTTATTCGGAGGTTTCTTGGTTTGGATATATATATATAATATATATATATATATATATATATATATATATATATATATATATATATATATATATATATATATATATATATATATATATATTTTTTTTTTTTTTTTTTTTTCACTGAAAAATACAATAGGTTTCAAGGACGTTATAGTTAGTTGGACATTTCACTCGTACAAAACCATAGAAATTCCCCTGTTATAATTTATTCAGCTAACTATGACTCGCACCCCCGCAATGCACTGCTGATGATGTCACATATTGCATAATTCATGACATGGTCAGTGACATCACTGATGACATCACTGATGACATCTCAAATGACCTCACTGATGACATCACTGATGATATCATCCAGTGACTGTGTGTTTCTCTAAAGTTTAAATATGTTTTATATATATGCCAAGGTGTATTGAAGAATGAGTGGGTGTATAAGTGTCTGGATGGAGGATTTAGTAGGTGCGTGAGTGACTGTTTAAGTGAGTGATTAAATGTGTCTTACTGAATGCATGGGTTAGTGACTAAACTGTCTGAATGTGTGTATCAGTATGTCTGTTGTTGTGTAAGCTGCTCCATGTGTTGGTCAGTAGCTACATGAGTGTCTATATAGCTTATTGATTGGTTGCCTGAGTATTTGTATGGGAGACTGAGTGTGTGTGTGTGTGGGTGGGAGGTGTGTGACTCTGTGCATAGATGTGTGAGTGGTTGATTCACTGGGTGTATGGGTTCAAGAGTCCAGGTGGAAACAGCTGGATGGGTGGGTGAGTGTGTGTATGGGTGTGTTAGTGAGAGATTGGATGTCTCGGTGGTACATGTCGAAGTAACTACATATGTAAAAGGCAGTGTACGTGAGACTTGGAGTATATAAATGACTATACGTGAGAGTCTGTGATTGTGAGAGTGGATGTATGGATGAGTGTGTACTTGTATCAGTGATTGAATAAGAGAGTAAGTTTGTGTTAGTATATGTTTGAATAAGTGAGGTGGTGTATGTATATATACTGTGTGTATAACTGTATAGGTGAGGAAATGGGAGTGTGATTGATTCTTTGCATGACTGACTAGGTGTGTGAGTAACTCCATGGATGAGTGGCGGTGTGTGAGTGTCCGTACAGGTGTATGAGTGCATATGATAGTGTTGTATTGATGAGTAACTGTATGTATGAGTGATTGGGTGAATGAGTGGATGTGTGTAGACCTAGGAATCAGTGAGTGCGTATGTAGTAACTGGTATTGCTGTGTCGCTGGTTTCGAAAATGGTAGTCTGTATTTTACAGTGGGTGTATCAAAGATTATATTAGAGTGTGAGGAGGTGCATCAGATTTTGACATGAATGATGTCATCAGTGATGTCATTTGAGATGACATCAGTGATGTCATCAGTGATGTCACTGACCATGTCATGAATGATGTAATTTGTGACATCGTCAGCAGTGCATTGCGGGGCGCGACGCGACTCATAGTTAGCTGAACTAACTATAATGGGGGAATTTCTATGGTTTTGTACGAGTAAAATGTCCAACTAACTATAACTGCCCTGAAACCTATAGTTTTTTCAGTGAATTTCTAAGGTTTTAAATGCTAATTTCTAACTATAACGTGCCTGAAACCTATGTTTTTTTCAGTGAATTTCAATGGTTTTTTAAATGCTAATTTCTAACTATAACGTGCCTAAAACCTATGGTTTTTGCAGTAAATTTCAATGGTTTTTTAATGCTAATTTCTAACTATGCCTACAAAGTTAGGACATGTGACAAAAGAGGAAGAAAAGCGCAGAAAAAAGCAAGACAAATGCAGGAGGCAACAGAAGTCCAGAAAGACAAAGAAAAGTGCAGGAAGAAGCAAGAGATGTGCAGAAGGAACCAACAGAGGAGCAGAAAGTCCTGTTCCCCCAACAGTGACGGGTACTGGAGGTAACTGACAGTAAAAGTGAAAACACCTACATACACTAGGGAACACTATGCATTGAGGTACCCCTGTAATTAGCATGACCTTCTCTGTATTTGCCATGAGTTAGTGCCTGTGTCATTGCATGAGTACATCGGTAGTGACTGGATGATTAGAGTGCTGCAAGGACAGTGCATGGTGATTTTATAACCGCTTGGGTTTCGGCAGAGTGATTGGATAAGTACATGATTCTGGATGGCTGATTTGAGGAGTGCATGGGTAGTGACAGAGTGATTTCTGGAGTGCATGGGTACAACCTGGGTAATTGGAGGAGTGAATCAGTACTGTGTAGGTGGTTAGAGGTATGCATGGGTAGTGCTCAGAGAATTGTAGCATTGCATGTGTTAGTGCCTGGGTCATTGTATAAGTACATGGGTACTACTACTGACTGGATGATTAGAGTACTGCAAGGACAGTGCATGGTGAATTTATAAGAGCCTGGCTTTTGGCAGAGTGATTGGATAAGTACATGGTGCTCGCTGGGTGATTGGAGGAATGCATGGGTAGTGACAGGGTGATGGATGGACTGCATGGGTACTGCTCAGGGTATTGTAGCAATGCATGAGTTAGTGCATGGGTCATTGCATGAGTGCATGGGTGGTGACTGGATGATTAGAGTGCTGCAAAGAGAGTGCATGGTGAATTTATAAGTGCTTGGGTTTTGGCGGAGTGATTGCATAAGTACACACATGTCACATCAGGCCCCGCTCCCTCCCTTCATCACTGTGCAAACGCACCCCCTGGCGGGTTTAAATTTGGGGGATTAATTCCCCTTGAATCCTGAGGGTCCCTGGGGGACAACTAGCTCACCATGTACCTCCAGTAAGTGCCACAGAGCTGCATTCCAGAGAGGTGGTACGAGGCCACGCCCCTTTGTACACCTTTCTGCAGCGCAACTCTGTGGCACTTACTGGATGTACCTGGTGGGCTAGTTGGCCCCCAGGGACCCTCAGGATTCAAGGGGACTTAATTCCCCAACTTAAAACGCGCCACAGGGCGCGTTTGCACACTTGTCAAATCAGGCCACGCCCCATCCCTGCACCACTGTGCAAACGCACCCCCTGGTGATTCAAGGAGACTTAATCCCCCAACTTAAAACGCGCCACAGGGTTCCGTTCAGCAGTTCAGGCTGTAGCTCGTCCCAAAATTTCCTATACAAATTAACATGGGGAAAATGCGTTTTGGGACCCCCCTTTCTTCTCAGCCCCCGCTTGACGAATCACCTCCAAACATTTAGGATAGGAACTGACCTGGATAGACTTTTTTTTGGGAGAATTTCGCGAAGATTCGTCAAACGACGCCAAAGTTATTAGCAAATCAAAAAATGCTTTTCCTATGGAAACTAGGTTCTAACTATAACTACCTACTGGCAGCTGCCAGTAGGTATGTATATACATATATATATATATATATATATATATATATATATATATATATATATATATATATATATATATATATATATATATATATATATATATATATATATATATATATATATCAATGATCCTTGCCTTAACTCCTTCGTGGGCCGGAAAGCAAGAGCAGAGTCAGACCCAGATTCGTCGATAGTGATATTTATTAGCTCACCACCATGTCGCCATGACGCGTTTCGGTCGGAAACTCCGACCTTGCTCACACAACAGCGCATGGGCGACATGTCTCTTTAAATAGTGCAAACAATCAACAAAGTGTAAACATAGAAGAGTTACTACTATTGAAAGTATTACAATTGTGCATAGCATTACATGTTAATACAATTCGTAGTTTTGTTTGGGCTTAAATGCCTCTAAATGTTTTGTAACCGTAACAGGTTTGGAATTCATACCAGAAATTCGGATATCATATAACTTAAAGTTCATAGAATAAATTTCAAATGATTAAAATATTAAAATTTTAAAGTTTTTGTATTCCTACTAATGATAATCAATCCTGGTTGGCATAATATTCCCTGTTTCCTATTCACCAACTCAATTATATGGGCAGATGGGGAACGTGAAAAGGGGGCAGGGTGGACTATTCCTGACCCCCTGGCCTTTGTCAGGGGGTCACAGAAGGACCCCCAAGGGAGAAAAAAACATTTAATTTTTGTCGAAAATGCGCGGGGTGCGCGACCGGAGCACGCACGGTGCAACGCTTCGTGGGCACTCGGGCCCACAGCGCGCGCACGGTGCGCGCATGGTGAAAAACCTGAAAAAAAAATATATTAATAAATACATAACTTAGCATTTAAAAAACCATACAAATTCACTTAAAAAACCATAGGTTTCACACACGTTATAGTTAGGAATTAGCATTTAAAAAACCTTGCAAATTCACTTAAATAACCATAGGTTTCACACATGTTATAGTTAGCTGGACATTTCCCTCATAAAAAACCAATGAAATTCCCCCGTTATAGTTAGTGCAGGCAACTTTAACTTACGCGACCGCAATCCTCTGCTGATGACGTCAGATATTACATCACTGATTACATATGTGTCTTTCTGCAAAATAAATATTTGTAATATATGTATAGCTAAAGATTAATGGAAGAAGACATGGGTAAATAGGTGTCTAAATACAGTGATGTAATATCTGACGTCATCAGCAGAGGATTGCGGTCGCGTGAGTTATAGTTGCCTGCACTAACTATAACGGGGGAATTTCATTGGTTTTTTACGAGGGAAATGTCCAGCTAACTATAACATGTGTGAAACCTATGGTTTTTTAAGTGAATATATATATATATATATATCCACATCAAAGAGTTGCCCCTATGAGGAGGACCACCATGGAGAAGCGCCTCTCTTGTGTGGACTGCAGCCACTAATCTTCTGACAAACCCAGTGCCTGCTCTACGCGTTAGAGAATTTCTTCCCTGATCACAAGCATGGCCGAATGAAACAACCAACAACTTGCATGAATTTCACCTGCATATTTATTCAAAATGGCCTCAGTGGGCGTGTCCCCCGCCTTTGCGGGCATTGTGGTTTTTGCAGTCCATTCACTTTTAAATGATCCCAAGTGGGTGTTGCTGGGCGCCCCACATATCAGCAATAATTCCCTTGTGGACATATATCAGGAAACATGTGCTGCCGGTAAAAAGTCACTCACAATGAGCTTAATCCATGCCAGTTGCGCTACGCCAGTCACTCCCGGCATTGCTGGTCCGTTACTCCCAGCGGGTCCCCCTCACGGCTTAGGCTTCACCGCTACGATCCACATCAAAGAGTTGCCCCTATGAGGAGGACCACCACAGAGAAGCGCCTCACTTGTGTGGACTGCAGCCACTAATCTTCTGACAAACTCAGAGCCTGCTCTACGTGTTTCCGAATTTCTTCCTTAATCACAAGCATGGCCAAATGAAACAACCAACAACTTGCGTGAAGTTCACCTGCATATTTATTCAAAATGGCCTCAGTGGGTGTGTCCCCTGCCTTCGTGGGCATTGTGGTCTTTGCAGTCCATTCACTATTAAATGATCCCAAGTGGGTGTTGTTGGGTGCCCCACATATCGGCAATAATTCCCTTGTGGACATATATCAAGAAAGAAGTGCTGCCGGTAAAAAGTTACTCACAATGAGCTCAATCCATGCCAGTTGCGCTACGCCAGTCACTCCCGGCGTTGCTGGTCCGTTACTTCCGGCGGGTCCCCCCTCGCGGCTTAGGCTTCACTGCTACGAATCCACATCAAAGAGTTGCCCCTATGAGGAGGACCACCACAGAGAAGTGCCTCTCTTGTGTTGGCTGCAGCCACTAATCTTCTGACAAACTCAGTGCGTTTCATGATCTCTTCCTTGATCACGAGCATGGCCGAATGAAACAACCAACAACTTGCGTGAATTTCACCTGCATGTTTATTCAAAATGGCCTCAGTGGGCGTGTCCACCGCCTTCGCGGGCATTGTGGCCTTTGCAGTCCATTCACTTTTAAATGATCCCAAGTGGGTGTTGCTGGGCGCCCCACATATCGGCAATAATTCCCTTGTGGACATATATCAGGAAACAAGTGTTGCCCACAAAAATATATATATAATCTACTGGCAGTCACCGGTAAGGACCATGTTTTCATTGGAAAAGCATTTTTTGACTTGTCTGCATCTTTGGCATCGTTTGACGAATCTTCACAAAAATAACGTGTGCAGGTGATTCTAGTTGCACATGGAAATTTTCGGGGTGATCAGTCAAGTGGGGGCCGAGAAAAAGGGGGGGTTAAAAAAAAAGTATGTTTCCCATGCTACTTTCCGTAGGAGTTTTCAAAACAACTACAACCCAAATTGATGGACAGAATTTCACCAAACTTGGCAGAAAGTTAGATTTTGTTCCGCAGATCAAGCTTTTGGTTATTTGGTGTAAATCCATTGAGTAATTTTGGATATATTGAAGGCTTATTCAAATTTCTATAGCTAGAGGCATGGATCCTCTGAGGATCTGACAGTCCCCATGCTGATATCTGATTGGCTGGCAACACTTCAACCAGAAATTGTTGGCAGCCATCTTGGAACTTGACTTCACCAGAGTCCCAAAGAAAAAAATTCCAAAAAAAGAAAAGGGCCCCCACCCTCCTAGGGCAGATGGAAGCCCCAGGGACTACATCCTCCCCGGGACTTTTATTTAACAACAGAGGGGGGCCTCACAGGTACCCCTTCTGGGGCTTTGATGTGCTCAGGGAACCACCATCTCCCCGGCATTGAATACAAAGCCGGGGGGCACACAGATCCCCTGCCTTTGGGGACCACCACGTCCCAGGGGCAAATACATTTTTAGAAACTGGGAGGGAGGCTGTGCACTGCACTAAAATGCATTAGTCATGCAATTATAGCTCCTCGGGTATCATGAGGCACTCTGCTGAATATTCAAAGAAGCCTGTGCACTGCTGCAGCTCTGTGCATGCCCAGTCAATAGTTTGCAGCTTAATCATCTGCTGCCATCCTGGGACTCACTCGTAAGCCATTGTTAAGGTGACCCAATGCGGTCTGCGAGTTGGATACATATGTTTCTAGCTGCACACAAAACACAAATTTTCCTCTGCTGGACCGCCTATTTGGGAGACAGGTGTGACACTCACGGCATCGGGTGGGCAGCCGGTTGGCTTATAATAAGAGAGGAGACTTAAGTGTTTGCCCTGAAAATATCCAAAGTTCTACCCCACTGCAAAAGCACTAACGTGTGTGGTGTTTCGGAGAGACAGACGAGAGTGAGTTTCCCGGGCACAGTCAGCGCTTTACAGCAGCAGCAGCAGTGTCAGCGCCTCCTCCCCGGACACAGCACAGGCAGGCCAGCAGTGTTGCACTTCAACCCGGACACAGCTTACTAGGAGTAGCAGCACGGCAGCCTGGGCTCCGGAGATAAATTGTGAGGACTGCGGAGCCCCGGTAAAGAGCAGATAACAAGAGGTGTGCTAGTCTGCAGACACCCTGAAGAGTAAGCAGATTCTGTGTTCTTTTTAAAAACGATTAAACTGTATTGTGTGGTTAAACAATGATAAAAGAAGTTTGTGGAAAATAACAACCCTAACACAGGCATGGCATTGACATCTGAGAGACAATTTCTTCAGGTGTAGGTAAAAGCCACACGTGTGCCCGGTGACTGCTTTGCAGGAGTAAAAATGGTATATTAACCGTGCACTCGGTGGGCACTGCCTCGCTGAAAACAAAGTTTCTGGTGCATGGCAAAAGGTCAAGGAGAGTAGACTTTATCCAAAGGTAAGAGACCCCAAGATATGCCTTCTGGCCAGACCTTTGCTAAGAGCTCACAAAGGCCTTGCACAGCAGGCTCTGAGCAGGGGAGTGTCTGCACTCCATTTCCTTTGGCAATACCCGGTGCAAAATGCTGGCTGTTAAGGCTTCAGGCCAATGGAAGTAGGCAAAGTGTGTAACAAAATTGCTCTTTATACTCCGTGTTGATTGCCCCCGCATGCAGGCTGTGCACAGAGGGTTTAGTAGGCAAGGGTAAGTAGAACAGCAACCTGTGAACAGGGCCATTTTGTAACACCAAAGGACATACATAGTAATTTACATGAACAGAAGACTTGGGCATAGGGCAAGGCCAAAATACATGCTACCACCCTGTGCCCACTTCATACAGCAAAAAAAGATGGCAAAAAACGGACTGGGATCTCTGCTTTCCAACTATGCACCCAGCAGATGTCTCAGATCTTCTCAACAGAACCTCCTTGTTATCCCCTTTATTAAAAAGACAAGATGGGGAGGTAGAGCCTTTGCATCAGTGGCCCCTCGACTATGGAATGCTCTCCCCTTTGAGCTCAAGGCTCTATCATCCTTGCCCCTCTTTAAGAGAGCTCTGAAGACCTGGTATTTTGGGAAAGCCTATTACTAAGCAGTGCATGGTGATTCAATATATTATGTTAGGCGCCTTGATGCCCTTTGGGCTGAGTTTGCGCATTATAAATTTATTTTCATTTCATTTCATTCATATTTACTGCGTTATGGGTATACAGAGACAAGGTACTGTTCATGATCGTTGGACTCAACTTTAAGGGTGTGCTACATGCTGCCCCAACTGGATACTGAGTCCACATTTCAAAGTGTGCTATAACAAAAGCACACTGCGTATACAGAGCAATGACGAGAGACAGCTGGTGGGCACACTACTGTAGAAGCTTAGCTGTCAGGTGCCTGTAGCTCACCACTTAAAGTGCAGGTGTGACTCAGGATCTATGGTTGCTTACCTGCTTGGGTGCCATATCTGGTATCACATGGTGCATCTGCCTTTTCAATGGTCCTGTTGTGTAGCAGAAGCTGAGGATACATTTGGGGTGAGTGCCTGAGGTTATGTTAGTTTGTCATTCATGTCCTTACTGAGTTAATTGGGATACAGTGCGCATTGCAAGTGGCCAGGGGCGTAGGAGACACTAAAATTCTGGGGGGGACAGGGACAACCTTGTGCACTTTCCAGTGACCCTATACAAATCACCGCCCGTTAAACAAATACAATCGCATACTTTCGAAGTGAAATATTGAGAAAAGCAGGCATGTAGTCACAGTTTGCATGTATGCTTTATTGTTATTTACATTCATATAGTAATGAGACCAAATGTTTAAAAAAAACATATATATGAATCTTGCATCTTAATGCACAAAGCAAACAAAGGCCGCTGACTTAGGGTGGGGGCGTCGTGTTTGCAAGTGCATTAGGGTTTGAAAAGTACCTGCTGCTGCATTCCTAGTCTCCAGCAATTTTCAGGCAACAATAAAATGTGAAGATAACTTTGGTGATTAATGTTCTTTTTTTGAGAGAGATCGAAGGTTTGTCTAGTGAAAGTTTTAATTCAATAGGTCAGTGAGTTACTGCTTTTGTCTGAGATATTCTTTTGGTATTTGAAGTTTATAAGTTAAAATCCTAACATTGAACAGTGAGCTATTAACCGTCATCAAAGAGCTGCATAAAAACTTCAATGTATAGATTAGAACGTTATGATTTTTCCCCAGTCTTTCCCTATCCTAATGTTGGAAAATGGGTTCATTAGGACAGAAATCAATACTGATTATTGAAGAGAACCCCCCAACCATGGTGTTATGTTTTACATTCTGAGTTTGTGTTTCTCTAGTGTTGCAAAGCTGCCCTGGGCACTCCCCAACTTTTTGCTGACTGGTACTGGTGGTACCTGACTGACTGACCCTGGCCTCTGCCTAAACAGCCAGTGCTATTCTGAAAGAGGCACTTAAAAATACAGTGAAAACACCTACATACACTAGGGTGCACTATGGGTTAGGGTACCCCTATGATTGGCATGACCTCTCCTATAAGGCCCTAGTACATAATAGGGCAGGGGGATTAGAACTACTTTTAAGTCCCTAGAATATAATAAGGCATGGCAGTTTAGAGGCCAGCAGCCCTTTCTGCGCTTGCATGTGTGCACTGCTGAAGCCTGAGGTCAGTTTAAAAGTAGCCCTGTGTTATAGGGCTGCTTTTAAAATGCAAATTGTGCCCAAACTCGGCTTTTGGGTTTGGGGAACTTACAAATTGATCAACTACAATGTTGGGGCAAAATTAAGTGGAAAAATGTTTTCCACTTAACTATGGCTGTATCATATTTGCCACATAATACATCATCTGCTGCATAATCTAACGATTTCCTCCAAAACAATTTTGTAGCTCAAACGGATCCCAAATTACTAAAAGAAATGTGTTGCTGTGAAGTTTAGGGCCCTTTGCAAAGGTTAGTAAAGAAAACAATTCCTAAGAAAACAATTGGTCCCAGACACTCCTAATGACACTCAAATTAATACCTGTAGGAGAGTGTAGTATGCAATCAATTCATACAACCAAAAATGTATAATGTAAAGGCACATTCAACAGGGAAATCTCATAGATAAGAGGCCAACCAAAGTCAATTAAATTGCAAACATCAATTTATTTCCCGCTGAATCATATTCATAAAATGCAAACTTAGGGGCTGACTACGATGGCAGGCGGACTTCAGTACCACCGCCATTGAATCGGGGAATGGGACCGCTGGCCTTCAAGGTGGAGGCCCCACGATAGGCATTACAATGCGACTGCCACTACGGTGTTCACAGTGCCTATCTTTTACATTGCAGCAGGTGCTGCTGGCTACATCATCCGCCGCAAAGTAAAAAAAAAAGGAACATGTTAAATATATCGGTGCCTGCCACATGGTGCAGTGATATGTTGTGGGGCATCATAGATGCCCCCCAGGACCCATGTCTGAGGGCCAGGGGTAAAGGGGCCTGCTACGGGCCCCCAATGTCCCTTTCGCCAGAATTTCCATGGCAGGTGAACCGCCATTGATAAGCTGGCGGGTAAGGGACATCGTAATCCCTGCTGCGGTGCATGGTAGGCACCACCAGCATTGTAGGAACCACGAGCCCCTCCACCACACCGGCGGGCTCAAGAAGCCCGTCTGGTGCGTGGTGGTTGGTCTTTCTGACCGCCAGGTAACCACCCGCCATTGTAATATGGCGGGCTGTGAAGCAGTCACCAATGGCGATGGGACCGCCACCGACGGGGTGACGTGGCGGTCCCACTGCCATTATAATCACCCCCTAAGTTTGGTGTGCATGCAAATCCTACATTGCCAACCCCTGGCAAGTTGCACTGCTAGTGCTGGAAAAAGGCCAATGGAGGTACCAATGGGTGAGGTGGACTGGCCTCAAGGGTCTTGTGACCTCAGTGACAGATTCACTGTCGATCTAGGATGTGCTTCTTCATATGCCTGCCCGTAAAACTGGAAGTGAACTGCAGTATGGATTGTGGTGGACAGGTCCACCTGCGGGTGCTAAGACACCTGGGCTTCTAAGGTCTATCGGGCCTTCTAAGGTGTAGCATCGGAATAAGCTCTGTCAGGAGTGTGGTATGGTGAACTGGTCATGAAGGTCTGAACATGGTTCTCCAGTTCCAAATTCAGCAGCTCTGGCCAGAGTGCCACATTCTCTCCCACACTGAACACCATACTGCCCCACTGAGAGAAACTCGCACTGCCTTCAGCACAACTCAATTGTGCTGCGACTAAATTCAAATTATGCACTAGACAACAGTAAAATGCTGCCTGAAAAATATGAATAACACCCTGGAAAAAGCAAACACTCATAGGGAATGCAAGAATAAGCAAAGCATGTGAACTGTAATCAGAAAAAAACATGGTTACCTTAACGGTTTTAAATTCATTATTCAGAAATCAGTAAGTGATTTTGCCTGAAAAGTTCAAGACATGGCTACAGGACCAGGAAGGGACCCCTTTCAATGTCCATTGCTTATATCCTTTCAAAATGTATGCAGTTTGGTTTAAAAAAGACCACATCCCCAAACACAGAGCCGCATTTTATAAGCTAAAATAATTAAAAAGTTGAAAACGATCATATTAAACGTTTCCACTCTACCCATCAACCAGGTATTGCAGTCCCTTTAGGAATGGCGCACTTACCCACCCTGGGAAAACAATGTTGTTCAAAGAAAGAAGATAAAAAGAAAGTAGCGCTTTCACTGGCAAACTCTGTAAAGTGGCGCTAATGTGTGTGGGTGTAAATAACAGTCTGGCCTGTCTGCTGTCCACTCTGTATTGCTTTATTTAGGCATTTAACTATTTTTTCTCTCCATTCCGAGGTTTTTCTTTTCAATAGAAAACGGTCAGAAAATGAGGACATTTACAGCCAAAGTGTTCAGCCTTTTTTGGATCCATTTCACAGGGGAACAAATAAAGAAAAGGAGAGGCAAGAGAGAGTACCTTAAGAGCTGCCTCTTGAAATCAGCACGTAAGCAGGAGCGAGACAGAAAGAGATGGAGGAATAAAGAGAGGAGGGCAGCCGCCAGAGGCAGGTCAGGAGTAGTGGACACGGTCCTTGCCATGAAGGAAAAGAGACAGCGTTTATTTTTTCTCCGTTCTCTGCCCTTCCCAGAACGGCTGAGCCTTCCTGCAGCATAACAAAAGGCAGAGGGCGGGTGGCCTCTGACTCCAGGCAGGTCAAGTGCAGGGCCATTAGGTAGCGCTTTCGCGTGCTAATGGCCCTGCGATAACAGAAGGGAGAGGGGAAATTCCTTTGTCCCCTCGTCCCCCCCACCCTTGTCCCCCGTGTCCCCCCCACTCCAAAATCTGGGGGGGATATATCCCCCGCGTCCCCCACACTTCCTACGCCCATGCAAGTGGCTCAAGAGCAGCCCCTCTGCCCCCATTCTGTTCTGTTTCCAGCTTTGCCCTCGCTCTGTGCGGCCTTCATTTTTATCATTGTCTTTTGTCTAGCTGGTGTTGTGAGATTGCATGTAGAACAGTGGTAGCTGGCATCTAGGGGGGCGGAATGGCATACAAATATCAATATTAAAACACTTACCTGAACTGACCTCCTCACAAACTGGATGCAGTGCGGGAACCAATCCTGGTGCTGCTCTCATTCTGTGAGAGTAGTGCTCTGATTGGAGGGAGCGGCCTCACTCGCTACTCCCGAGGACACTGGAGCCCTGCACTTATTCTAACCCAGCTGTCTTAAGACAGACAGGTTAGAGGTTTCAAAGTTCGCATGTGTGACTGGCCGTTGCAAGACAGCTGGCCAAAGGGACACGCGCACTGTGACGCTCTGGACAGAAGGATGAAAAATACAATGGTAATTAATTGTCATTTTATTTGTCATCTTTGGGGATAATTTGAGTGGGCGATGCTCCTCCGCTCCAACGAGAGCCGTCCTGGTGTTGAACCGTGGCAACTTCCTCAGTCGTGCAGAACTGTGTTGAGTTTGTATATGTTCGGCTCCAGTCTTATGTTATATAAAGGCCCCAGGAAGCGCTACACTCCCCATGTACAGCTTCCACCCGCGAGGAGAAGCCCTGCTGTTTGAGTGAAGTAGGTTTCAAGAAGTGCCAGGGAAGCAGAGCCGGGTCTGGTAGAGGCTGCTTACATGTACAATGCTGCTGTTTATATTACCTCTGTTCATCTCTTAAAATTATTTGCCCACATTTGATTTTATGCCTGGTGGCTGATGTCACCATAAGGACAAGAAAGTGAACTGCTTCCACGTGTCTTTCTCCACTGTCCCTTTCTTCAGTGATAACTTCTAGACGCTTTCATATTTGAATTTCCTGCTCTGGCAGGTGTCTCCAGTAACAGCATTGATTAACAGATTATCAATAGTGTGCTAAGAAACAGAGCCATGAAAGGCATAGCCCACCCCTCGACCTGAGCAAGCAATGCAGCTAAATTCAGGCTTTCCATTGTGTAATATAAGTGCTGCACGTATGTATTTTGTATAACTAATGGGTTTAGTCATATTTACAGTGGATCAGACCCGTTTTCCTGTTGTAGCGTATAAGACAGTAGCAACGATGCAGGCCCAGATCCTGATGATGTTTATTTTTGCACTGGAAAACTTTGATTCAGGCATAAGCAGCCATTATAATATTTTTGCATGTGCTTATGGGAGCAAGTTTGTGTTTAACGTTTCAATCTGAGGGGTTTTGGTTCACAGCAAACGTCATTGCAAGTGTATATAAGTTACAATGTGGATGCCCTACCTTATATTGTCCCCAGAAACAAGGAAATTAATCTGAAAAAGACAGCATTTCTGGGTCAGTGCGGAAATGAGCAGGTGGTGAATATCAATAAATCAAAGTTCATGGTGAGTAAGAGAGCCTGCCTGCATTTTGAAGGAACGCAATTACATATTTAAATATAAAAACACACATACACAAAACTGCCCTATGTCAAGTAGGAATTGAAAATCTATTCCGGGTACTGCAATATGTGAAAAATGTGCGTGTTGTCCCATACGTATTTCCTAACCTGGGTGGTAAATTCCACTCCACTCGCAAAGTTTGCGGAATTCGGGCACTCTGTGCTCAATGAAGGAACGCGGAATTCCACCATTTGGGCATGAAACAGAGCTTTTTTTGTTCACGCACTCGAGTTTTCTTTTGGTGCTAAACCACAAATGGCAAGACCCTCAGGCTGCTTGTGAGCACGTGCAAGACTTCTCACACTACTCAAAAGTTCCCGCTAGACTTCGCGCTCACTCGCACGGCTTCTGGCCACGATGGCACCAATCTAGCATTCTTTGAGCTAGTTGCGATCGCAAACGGAGCGGTCGAGCAGCTTCTCTGCTTGAGAATGCAGCTGAGAGGCATTTGGAGTGGATTTTTTTCTTATACTGGCAGTGGGAGTTGGTTTTTTTTGTGCGAGAAGACATTTTTTAAAACTTTTTTTCAAACCAGAAGGAAGTGCCCCAGAGACTCCAACTTTCTGTTCCTGTCCAGCAGCCTCCTCCCAGTGCTTTTCCTCTCTCCTGGTCACTTTTCTTTGGGATTTGGAGCTGGAAGGATCACTCTCCTTGTCTGCTGCATATATACCATTGGATGTAAGGACTTTGTTTTTGAGATATCACAAGTAAGTTGAAAAACTGGTGTGTGAGGGTGTTGTTTGTTTGACTGGGAGCATGCACCTGGATTTATTTGCACTTTTATTCAATTTTTAAAATGTATTGTGGTGAGTGGTCTGCAGTTTTAGTAGGGGCCTAGTTTTTTGTGCATGAAATGTATCTTCTTTTATAAAGGAAATATGTTGCACACTTAAGTTCATTTTATTCTCCATGTTTTTTAATACATTTGCACTATTGAATGATTTAATTCACTATGTGGCCTAGTTTGCCAAAGGGCCTTCCAGCTAGTAGGCCCTGTGGTATTCATGGGTGCATGAAACAGCTGTTTCTGTAGTGTCTGTAGAATTTAAACATCATTTAGGCCATGGATGGGATTGGATTAAGATACAAGATGTGTTTTTTGTGTGGGCCCTGCAAACTGTGTTTAGGTAAGGTAATGCCTTTGAAGGATGTGTGTTGTTGTAAACATTTCAGCCCTGTTTATTTTGGTTTTTGGTATTCCTGAATTATTGCTGTGTTCTCTGTGTTACCATGCCTCTTTTGTCTGACCACTGTGTGTGTGTATGTGTTTGGCATAGGCTACCATTTGCCTTTGTTGCTCAAGAATTATTATGCCATGTGGCCAGGGGCCATTTTGTATAGTCGGTGTCCACCCTAGGCCTGCATGTGTTCTATGTTTTCCAGGCTTCCTGCTTTTTGTTGTTGTGACCAATGTGGCTGGCTGCCATTTTGTGTACAAAAGGGGGTGGTGATGGACGGAGCATCAGAACCAATCAAACACTCACACCCAGTCAACAGATCTGGGTTTGATCCATCACCGTTCTTTAGCCCACTCTGCCACCCCAGTTCAGACATGGCCATATGCAAATCAGTCTGACCCTGTGCCTCATGGGAACAGTCCAGCCCTAACTGCCAAGCCACGCCTTCCATGGACCGGAAACAAGCTTCCTAGGACCGGTTTCTGGCATTTCAGCCTTCTTTAGCCAGAGTGCTTGAATCCAGTGGCAAAGTGAGCAAGGGACTCACGTCTGAGCATACCCTGCCAACTTATGGCAAACAAAGCAGTACAAAAGGGGGTGGTGATGGACGGAGCATCAGAACCAATCAAACACTCACACCCAGCCAACAGATCTGGGTTTGATCCTTCACCGTTCTTTAGCCCACTCTGCCACCCCAGTTCAGACATGGCCATATGCAAATCAGTCTGACCCTGTGCCTCATGGGAACAGTCCAGCCCGAACTGCCAAGCCATGCCTTCCCTGGACTGGAAACAAGCTTCCTAGGACCGGTTTCTGGCATTTCAGCCGTCTTCAGCCAGGCTTGCTTGAATCCAGTGGCAAAGTGAGCAAGGGACTCACGTCTGAGCATACCCTGCCAACTTATGGCAAACAAAGCGGTACAAAAGGGGGTGGTGATGGACGGAGCATCAGAACCAATCAAACACTCACACCCAGTCAACAGATCTGGGTTTGATCCATCACCGATCTTTAGCCCACTCTGCCACCCCAGTTCAGACATGGCCATATGCCATTTTCTGTAGCCAGCCAGTGTGCTTTCCCCATAGGCCTGTATTTCTTCTTTTTTTGTGGCCATGCCCCCTTACTGGATGTTGTTTTGACCATGTGGCTGGTGCCCATTTTGTGTAGCCAGACAGTCTGCTTTTCCCATAGGCCTGCATGTATTCTCTGTTTGTGGCCATGCCTCTTTGCTGGTCGTTGTTGTTCTGACCATGTGGCTGGCAGCCATTTCATGTAGCCAGCTAGTGTGCTTTCCCCATAGGCCTGCATGTCGTCTTTGTTTGTGACCATGCCTTCTTGCTGGTTGTTGTTGTTGTCTGACCATGTGGCTAGCGGCCTATTTGTTCAGCCAGCCAGTATGCTTTTGCCGTAGGCCTACATGTCTTCTCTTTATTCCCCATGCCTCCTTGCTTGCTGTTTGACCATGTGGCTGGTGACCATTTTGTATAGGTATCCAGTGTGCTTTTGCTATAGGCTTGCACGTGTTGTTCTTCTATTATGTTGTGGCCATGCCTCCTTGTTTGCTGGTTCAACATGTGGTTGGTCGGTGCCATTTTGTGTAGGTAGCCAATGTACTTTTGCCATAGACCTGCATGCCTTTTCTGTATTCCCAATGCCTTTTTGCTCTGTGTTGTTGTTGCTGATGATCATGTGGCAATGGAAGGCAGTCATTGTGTGTGCTCAGCCAGTGTGGCCCTTTGCCATATGCTTACATGGATAGTTGAGCAATGAGATGAGCAGTTTAATGAATAAAAACAAATGATATTCTTGAGGATAATGTCATTTATTCATATTTTTTTTAATTTGAATTTTTTAAAATTTTTGTTTAAATTGTTTTTAGATTTTTTTAACCATTTTTATAACATCTGGCATTAATGAATGAACCCCATGTCTACTATAGGTGCACAACAGCAATCATTGTGTAAGGATTTTTCAATTGTTAATGCATTTGTCAACTGCACCTCCCTGCATGCCACATTCCATGTGATACATTTCACATAAAGCAAACAGTTACAGCTGTATTGTTTTGTTGTTGATCTTTCTAATTCTGCCTGTGCAGTCACCATAAAAGTTTGTGCTGGTGTAGTTTTCCGTTTTACGAGTGAACACTGTATACTATTGTTAATTATTTATAATAACTTAAGTAACCACACAAAATGATATTGTTTGTTTGTACTACTACTTGAACTTCAACAATGTCACTTTTCACAGATGTTTTTCTTGCTTGTTTGCTTTTAGGTTCACAAGAGAAGAGACATCACCCACAGTACTGCCAGACAGAATGCCTCTGCACGACGTGACGCATGACTGACTATGCAACACGGTTATCTCTTCAGCTTGTTGTGAAGCTAAGTGCCACTGCCAACTGACAGCTTCAAGATGGCCCCAAATAAAGGTGCTGCCAAGAAAGTGGCTAGTGGGGAGCAGAAGAAGCCGATTTCCACCACTGGCGTGCCGACCGCAACCTTTTTCAGGAAAGTTGTGACTGCAGCACCGGACTCTGGCGAGCAAGCTAAGAGAAGCAGTCCTCCATCAACATCATCACCACCTCCCCAACCCAAGCCGAGGACCATGTCTGTCAGTGAGGCAGCCAGTGTAATCATTTTGATGCAGGCGAGTAGCCATGATGAATTGGATTTGTCCCTTTTGTAAAGTAGTACACAATCTTTTCAGATAACACAGCAGGGGTGGACAGCAGCTACAGCCACCAATAGATTTGTCTGATATTGGAGCAGAATAGATGGTTGAGCTTCCAATAGAGGAAGAAGTTGAACCTCTTGAGAATAATTTAGAATAATTGGCTCCCACATCTCCAGCAAGGAAAAGGAAGGGTACTACAGCATCATCTTCTCCAAGCACCACTTCTGATGATGAGGATAGGGACATGGAGTGGATCCTGACAGAGCCTGGGAGACAACAGGAGAGGCAAGGGGAAATAAAAGTTTCAGAAAGACGTAGACTTATGGAAAGGGATGAAGAGGAGGATGACGATGACGAGGTAGTCATGGTGGAAGGTGACACAAAGGAATCTGACATTGCTATTCAACTAGCCCACAGGGATGTGGCACAGGTAGCACCGCCACCAGTTCCCATATTTGCAAAGCCCCAGCTGAGACCGGCACCAACCCTTGACTCAGGAGAAGCAGAGAGGCAATCAACGACATGCCTACCTACCTCCAGTTTGTCTTCAGGCATCGGCAGTGGTTCGGTAAAAAAGTACTCCTCCCCAGTTTTGGACTTTTTTACAGTTAGCAAAGAGGGGGAGCACATTGCAGTAAGTACCATTTACCACACAAATGTTCCTCGAGGTAAGCCTGGTACACATTATGTTATTGGAGGGCAGATGACCCATTCGAAAAAACACCACAAAATCATGTGTGAGGAGCACCTTAAAAAAAATGCTGAACATGGCTGTGGTGGTGGGGAGAGCCAGGGAACATCAGCTACAAGTCCAATCACGGCAGAAAGTGAAGATGAGGAAGAAGACGGTTACATGTTCACACAATGCAGCCCTGTCCCCAGCAAGCTTACGGGGACTGTCTCCCATTTAATTCTACTTTTGGATCACCTTTGTTGGGCACCACTCTGCTCTGGGAATTCTCTGGTGTCGCCAGTTTACTATACCGGGGCGCTCATATTGGACCAAATGGATTTGTCTTGTCACAACTGTTGCTTGATTTGATTTAAGCCTGGCTGAACTCAATGTGTCAATAACACTTGGAATAAATTAATTGGAAATAAAGACTTTTCAAATTACAAGAGTATCTTGAGACAACAACCTAGGCACACATAATAGTAGGTAAACTGTATGTAGGTAAGTACAAGAACTACAGTCTAGTAGCCATAGATTAAAGAAATATCTTCAGATGAGTTGAATGATATTCTGTCTTTTAATTTTTCATTAGTTTAGAGCCAACGAACAGAAGAAAACCAGCCGACACGTGTTTCGTCGCATTTGGAAAATCATTCCGCAACTTCCTCAGGGCTGTATATAGAAGATGAATATCTTTGTCGTCGCTCAGCCAGTGATAATTCCAACCCGGCTGGGCTAAACACTCCAGTAGACTTCGGTTATTCTATAGGCATCAGACGTGCCATGAAATGGAACATCCGGCACGTTCAGACAATAATCTGTATTGGTAGACCAGAGTTATATGTCACTAGTGTGCAGAAATCTATGTTGGACGAGTAGGGTATCTGTAGCCTGTGTGGCAGGGCGCTGTGAGCGAGATTCTGTAAAGGAACGGATAATTCCACATACGTAGGAGAGCTTCGGCGTGTAAGCCTGGGGACCCTCACGGCCGATCACTGTGTTCCGGGTTGTGGACACTGGTCTACATATCCAGATCATTGTCAGAACGTGCCGGATGTTCCTTTTCAGGTTACGTCTGAAGATATTTCTTTCATCTATGGCTACTAGACTGTAGTTCTTGTACTTACCTACATACTGTTTACCTACTATTATGTGTGCCTAGGTTGTGGCCTTATGTTGTATTGTGAGGGATTTACCCACACAAAATTGAGGGGTTATAGGGCTTATCCCCTCACCTGGCTGCACCATACTGATTTAGTTTCCATTCAGACACTTGCGTCTATTAAGCACAGTGCTGAGTATTTCCCTGACCACTAAAAACCCTTCTTTAGAGTGTACAAGAGTATCATGGACTTCTTTTCCTGGCGCACACCCACTTGCAGCTGCATCTTTCATGATCTGGAACACAAAGGTATCACGTAACGGCTGGTGTCGGGGTTGCAGTGCGCAGGAACTTTGAATTTGGGAAAATGAAGTGAGGTGCAGAACCACCAGTCTTCCATTTAAGCTTTGTACTATTACGGGCATGTTTACGCAGGAGGGGCCCTACGAGTGAAACCACCCAACTGCATGTTTGTAAAATGGGAAGCTGGCAAAAATATTAGCACTGGACCGCCTCCATTTTTCATTTGTGGAAGGAGTAGGATTTTCTGAATTTGTGGCAGCCATCTGCTGAAATGGAAGGTACCAAGTAGGACCTATTTTTCCAGAGTGGCTGTTCAAGTACTGCATCAGAATGTGCTGTAGTTGGTTGGACAAGCTTTGCAGCAAAGTGTTGTTCATACCATGCACCTGATGACACCCATTTGGACCAGTTGTCAGGCAACTGATTACATGTGCATCACTGCATACTGAATCTCTTTTACAGGGGTAAAGCAAAAGATATCATCAGGTCTTGGCACTGACGAATACTTTAAGAGCGTTCAGCGTCATGCTACAGTGGCCTTGTTCACCATGGAGAAATCACATGCAGCTGTAAATATCTTAAAGGAATTTAAATTTAACAGCAAGGTGTATGAATGGCTGTGACCCAGAGGTTTAGAATTGGATTTGTTGCCACGGACAATGGCAGTAACATAGTCAAGGCCAATGTCAGGCGAAGGCTATTTCAGGGTCCTGTGTTTGGCCCATTGCATCAACCTGGTGGTGCAAGACTTCCTCAAAAAGGAAGACATAGTCAGCAACTACTGACCACCTGCAGAAGAATCTGCACCCATTTCAGCCATTCTTTTAAAGCCTGGAAGCAACTGTGGATTATTCAGCGTAATAATACAACACCAGTTAAAGCCCTTATACAGGAGATGCCAACACATTGGAACTCTACCTTTTACATGCTGCAACATCTGTTTGAGCAGAACAAACAGATCAATGACTATGTCATTCAAAGAGGAGGGGATGTAGTTGGGAAAGCTATGACCATGGATGCGGACAAATGGGGCCTAGTCAAAAGCCTGACACAGATGCTTCTCCCTTTTGAGGTTTTTACACAGAAAGTTAGCAAGGAGGACAGTACGATGGGCCAAGCTATCCCATTTCTGCATCTCCTACAAGACCAGGTAAAGAAGGTGTCTGAAAGGTTCTCCCCTGCAGGTGTGAATGAAAACGAAGGGTGGCGTAGTGGGCATAGTGGGGCTACGTGAAGCAGCACATAGTGTGCCCAAATCTACGCACACTACGCGCTTCGCGTAGCCCCACTACGCGCCACCCTCTCCCTCTTCTTGCGAGAAATGCGCATGCGCGGGCGTCCGCGCATGCGCATTTGTCAGGAAAATTGAAAACCAGGAAGAGGGAGCCCCGGGAGACGCCGCGCGTCAGGTAAGTGCCTTTAATTTGCTTTATTACAAATTTATTTTAGCTTTTAAAAGTAGGGCGGGCGGGAGGCGGGTGGTGGGCGGCAGGCAGCTACGCTTCGCCCTCGCGTGTGCGTAGGCGCTGCCTGCTTCGCCTACTTCGAAAACTGCGAAGCAGGCAGCGCTACGTACACTACGTAGGCGAAGCGTAGTGTCGCGCCCAGGGTTAATGAAAACACAGAAGCACATGCCTTGGTTGAGAGCTTAGCACTAAGCTTGGCTTCTAATATAAGGCTGCAACATGACACCATTGAGTCCAAAGAGTACATATGTGCCACACTACTTGATCCACGGTACACATTTTTTTGCCCACTTTCATCCCTATTTCTGAAGGGGGTGTTTTAAAATACAAGAGGTGGATTGTGGAGCAAGCCGGAGACTTGGAAGAAGAACGGCTGGAACTTTAAGTCCCACCCCACAGTTCTGGGGTGCCACCTTCAACTTCCAGAGAGGGCAGTCTTGTCTCACAGCAGCCAATGACACCATCAACCAGAACACCGGCAACAACAGTAAATGAAGGACAGGACCCAACATCTGCAACGTATTGGCTTCAATTGGCAGGGCTCAAGCCCAATGCAGAGGCAATGGCAAAACAGGTAGAGCAAGTTGCAGCACCAATGACCATCCAAAAGATGTTCCAGGAGTATCTGGATGATCAAAAGAGGTTTATGGGGATCAAAGTCCATTGAGGTATTGGTATGGGAAGAAGCGCCAATGGCCAGAGCTCAGCAGGCTGGCAATGAAGTATCTAGCTTCTCCTATTGCCAGAGTGTCTGCTGAACATGTGTTCAGTGCAGCTGGTGGGGTCGTCACAGTGAGGAGGACAAGTCTCTCACCTCAAAATGTGGAGAGATTGACTATGATCAAAATGAACTTACATTTTATGCCACACAACCACACCATTCCTGAAACAGCAGCACAGGAGGAGGAAGAGGGTGATTGGTCCGAAATTGAATCAAATGTGTTAGCTGACCAACCTCTGGGTGAACCACCTGAGTTTGAGGATGAACTCTACTTCCCAGACTAAGTATGCCAGTGCCCCATAGAAGTTTTAAAATGTTCTCGTTGTAATTATTTCTTTCTTTGCATAAAAATATTTTAAAACAAATTAGCTGGAGGAACATTATTATTTTTGTGTCAGATTTATGCTGCTCCGCATTTTTCTTATTAGTCCCTCCCACCAAAACAAAATATTAAAAAAAGGTTAGAAGAGGGCATTATGGACATCGGTCTGGGGCTGGTCTATGCTCTCCTCCATTGAGGTGAGCCGGCCCTCGATAGTGTCTAGCCACTGCAGGATGCGGCGCAGCAATGGCCTGTTGCCATTCTGGTGGCAGCAGTTGGCTGGCTGTGCACCGGCGATGGGATGGCCACGAGGCTGGAGGCTGAGGTGGACCGGCCGCACTGGGGCCCAGGAGCTGTGCATCGATTTCCTCCTCCTCCTCTTCCAGGACCAACAGCCACTGGTATTCCTGCTGGATACGCTCCAGCCTCTGCCGCTGCAAATGAGCCACTCTCTCCTGCCTGTCAGGTGGTCCGGCTAGACCAGCAGGAGCAGCTAGATTGAGAAAAACAAAAAAGACAAATTGTAAACAATGCTCTACGCAAACAATTGTTTTAAATAACGGCGTGGCACAGTAGCAGTACATTGCTGGTCCCCTAGGGTCATTTGAATTTATTTAATGTGATGATTAGTAGAATGACAAGGCCAATTTTATGTTTTCTTTTACCCACACATGTTGCCAAACATAAAAAAGCAGTGACTGTGTGGCAGAAAAGTAACAGGCAGACTGGCAGAGAATAACATCACAGGATTAAAAAAACAGTGATTGGATTATTTTTTTCTTCTAAAGGCTTTTCAAGTAACTATAAACAGAGTCAGACACTTTGAGTTGAAAAATAAATGACTTCTCGTTGATGAGTATGGTATTAAGCACTATTGTGGCGTGTAAGTTGTGTGTGGCGCTAAAATAATTAAGCCATGCTCATTGCTAGCCAGCACCTCTGCTAGTTTCCTTCTGTCTGCAGCTGTAGTTGACAATTATCTAATTCCAATGGCCCTGCTCTTTGCCAAATGCATTTCTCTTTCTACCCTGTCTCCATAGAGGCTGGTGAATAATATATCAGATACTACGCCAGTCACATACCTCATGTACGAAATGCAGATATGAATATATTATCCTGTCTGCCATAAGTAGACATTGAGGAAAATTAATCTAATGTACTGCTCTACAGGTAATATAGGTTATATAGATTTTATCTGGCACATTCGTCACTGTGTATCCCATATGCCAAACTTGATATCAAATCATGCACTTACTCCCACTTTACTCTGTGGCCTCGCCCGCCACCACGTTTTCCAACAAATTCATTAGCTGTGCAAGAAACAAGGACAGGAAACTTGATTTTCTTTACTGCAGGGGATAGGGTAGAGAGATTAGACAGGTAGGGTAGAGCTTTTTATATATATAATCGAGGGGCCACTACACTGATCATCGATTCATCATCTTTGCCTTATTCAGTCATGGTTCAATTCACAAGGGAAAAATCTGAACAAGTGTAAATTAATCTGATATGGGAAACCATGATAAATGTTTTGGAATCACTTCACATGGGTATTGCATGAGTAAATGTGGCACATGCCAAGAATGGCCCACCCACCCTTTCACTCATATACCATTTCCTTCTTTTAAGTTGCCTTCCATTCTTTCTTGCCTCCCTCAAGTCACCAAGGCACATTATGTGAGACATTGCTACATTGCAGATAGAAGACTCCACAATAACTCAACCACCACTGTGGCTGGTAAAACTGGGGTGGAGTGTTTCACCTCACAGTCATTTTTGATGACGACGACGAGCGACGCCATGACAATAGCTAGTGAGCATAGTAATCGCAAGAAACACTTGACTTACCACTTCCTGTGCCTGCTGCTGCTTGTCCCCCTGCAACTGAGCCATCGCTGCCTCCTCCTGTAACAGCACTGGAGCTAGCATCACAATGTTCTGTGTGATAGAATATAAAACATTACACATAACGTAGATCCCAGATATGCAACCCAAATACAACAGCAAAGCAGCTCTACAACTCAGTTAGCACATCTCTTCCAAATATCACTCTAGGCATTTGATTGGTTGGTTCACAAAGTTAGTCAAGCCAGGCGTGGAATAACGCTCAATGAAAAACCTATGGCGTTTGGTGGTAAATGCAAAGCGAGTGTGGCCTCATACTTTTTTTACAGCCTTGCTGCACTGTTATTGGACACTGGTGATGTACTGTAACTATAGATGAATGGGTCTGCAGCACACTACACTGGGGGGGTGGCCCATGATGACCCTAGCCACTGTCTCATGAACTGAACTGTGTTAGAGCTAGGCATAAGCAGGAAAAGGAAAGTCTTCTGAACAAACATACATGGTGATTTTTTCAATTTAAAATACTAGTCTGCTTGGGCCTGGTATCTGAAACTTCATTAAATCACAATAGATAGCATCAACATTCCAATAGACAAACTATCCCAAGATTCTACGGTTCTACCCTAAAATGTCCACAGCAATCATAAAAGTACTTACTGGATCTGCCGAGCCCTCAGCAGCGGCGCTGGTGGTCGGCACCGGATGACCACCTTGCCCCAGAGCCTCGGAATCATCCCTCTTGCTCCCCTTGGGTGCTGATGAAAGAAATTAAGAAGATAATTAAAAATAGATTAGTGATTCTATTAATAATCTCCACAAAATGTTTTATTAAAAGCAAATACAGTCGCCAAAACAGATCACCTATAGTACTAGTTGTTTCCTTCGACTGTCGTTAAAGCCATATTCTAAATCTACTTACCAAACACTACATTTGGAACTAATGTATTGCAGTTAACGATCTTTGATTTTATTCTATTCCCATTTCTCAACACCCTTGATGAGCCAACTCAGTCTCCCTGTTTTTGCAATGCATAGATGGATATTTCATATCATCACTGTGAATTCAATTAAATAACCTAGAACTGTACGAGCGACATAAACAAAGTCACAGAGAAAATGCGCTACTCAGTGATTCACTACGGTGACAGAAGAAACGGTCTGCAATGGCTTCTTAATTAATCAGCCAAAGTGAGCGCCTGATAAATGCAGTTAGGTAGCGGCACCTGCCCAGCATAAACTTTACTAAACATAACTTACCTTTGAGTGTGAGCAGCACGCTATTCTACTTTATTTTTAGCACTGTAGAACAAAAACACAACAAATAATTAATACTCACTGAGCCCTGGAATCTCGACGCCTAGCAGGTCGAGCAGGTCCTGCTCCCTTTTGAGAATGTCAGCCCAACGGTGTTTCAGCTGCTGGGTGGTGCATCAAATCTCTCTGGTGAGGCACACACACCGGCACACCATTCCCACATGGAGTAGTCGCTACCGGCTTGCCGCCTGCTGCCAGCACAGAGGGGAGGTGGCACTGCACAAAAAAAACTAGTGCTGTTACCTCCTCCTCTCCAAAGATCGCCAAGGGTTGCACACCTGGGCATGGGCGCTGGGTGGGGAAATAATAAACTAAGAAGGGAAAGTAAAGAGTAAAGAAAGAAGGAAAGGAGAATTAAAAAAAGTCACAAAAACATGAAAGAATGTAAACAAAAATGTAAAATACACAAACACAAAGATGCACACTATTGTAAAAAGTAAAAATTAGAGTTAGAAAAGTAATAATGAGGAGGAAGACAAAGATTAACAAGAGATTACAAATTAGGCCAAGCACCATAACAGAGAGCAGGAAAACAAGATGGCTGCACCCATGCAGACCACGTGGAGCTATTCATGTGTGATTTAGTATGCGAGCATACTTCAGGACTGCGTACTGCTGTTTTCGCATGATTTTGGAGCAAGCAGATGCACTCTCCATTCCCAATGCAACACAAACGGGTGCACCGGCAAACTCTGCCCAAACGCGGAACTCTGCAGAGTGCGGCAGAGTTTTTTTGTGACTCCACAGAATTCCACGCAGTTGGACTCCACAAACTCCGCCCACCCCTAGTATTTTCTTGCTAGCTGCTCTTGATAAAGTGTCACATAACGCAAATGTCACTCATAGACACAGTGAAAACATAGAAGTGTCACTCATATGCATGCTGAAAACTCGGCAGCTATGATGTTAGCAAAATGGGAGGGGGGTGTGCAGCTGCGTTCCTGGGGCAATTTTGGCCCCTGGGGACTCCATTCCCTGAGGCCCGGCCATCTCTCACTGGGTGCACTGGAATCACCCAGGGCACCCAGTGTGCAGGATTCGGAACATGAGGGGAGCCTCAAGGCCTCTGTGTTGCCAGCTGCCTCCCCGCCTCCCACAGGAGTGGCATTGCTGCTGCACACAGGGAGCTGCTGGAAAGGCAGCTCTCTCCATCTCTTGAAACCACTGGTTCCAGTGGGAGGGAGCACGTTGACGGCTCCAGCCCGTTGGAACAGGAGTGTTTGATTTTGCTTGGCTGGAGCTCCCGCCAAACACAAGCAAACAGCTATGTCCCGGGGGTGGGCACAGCAGGACAAAGCCGGAGCTGGCTTTGCGGGCAGTGAGCTCCAGGGTCATAATTGGTTCCAGGAGGAGGGTCACGCAGCTCCTCTCTTTAATGTTAATTGTAACCCCGGGGAGGTGGCAGTTGCCAGTGCCAGGGGTCTGTGCGGATCAACTATTTTGAGTTAATTATAGCCCCGGGGAGCTGGTGTTCCCCGGGGCTCAGGGGTCCACGTACCCCCCATTCATTTAATTTATAGCCCTAGAGAGATGATGGTTCTTGGGGCCCAGGGGAGTGTGCACACCCCCGCATTTTGAATTACCATAAGCCCCAGGGAGGTGGTGGTCCCCGGGGCTTCAAGGGGGTCTGCCCAGCCTCCCTAATCATTTTCTTTTTTAGCCCTGGGGAGGTGGTGGTCTCCAGACCCTGAGGGGGTGGGTCCACATGGCCCCTTGGTCATAATTGTAACATAGGCCCTGGAGAAGTAATGGTCCCCAGGCTATAAAAATGCCAATGGAGGGGGTCATGCGTCCCTCACTCCTTTAATTTAATTAAGGAGGCATGCCCTCGAACCTGGTCCACCCAGGGACTTTATTACAGACAAGCATTGGTAGCGGCACTTGTTTCTTAAAAAAGAAATTACGCAGAATTGCGAATTAGCCGCAAACACAGGGCAAAAAAAGCTTTATTGCTCATCTGGAGTCCCTCTGGGACTCCAAAACCAAAGCTCGGGTGTCAGGGTATTCCTACCCTGCCCTCTTTTCATTTCCAAGATGGCTGCTACCACTTCCTGATTGAAGTATTAGCAGTCACTCAGAGCCCTGCAGATCTTTGCACAAGTGCGTTATTATTTGTAAATTAGCTGCTATTGTAGCTATACAAATTTGGATATCCTTAAATTTCTCAATAACTACTAAACAGATTTATACCAAATAACTGAAGGCATAATTTGCGAACCAAAATATACCTTCCTGCCAAATTCGGTGTAATTCTGTCCAGCGGGTCTGGCTGTAGGCATGTCTAAAGACTGTATGGGAATTAACATGGATCGAAGAAGTGTCGAGGAAGCAGACAATCATTGATCCCCCAGGAACAAACTTAGCTGGTGATGCTGTTGTGATACGAAAAAACAGGGTTTCTTTAAGAAATACGGAGTTTGAGCATTTGCTAGTCCAGGGGGTGGGGGAGCCTAATAAAGATAGAGGCTCGAGTACGACAGTTGTCTCCCCTCCCCTGGTTGTGCAAACCAAGATCACTGGACAATTGTCAGGTAAAACTGAGAGACGGGGAAGGCGTTGAGGAATAATAAAATCCTAGGGGGTAAAACTAGAGTTACGCCATCCCTAAGGTCCTACTTTAAAATAAAAGAAATAGAGCCCCCAGACAAAATGCCTTCTCCAGAATCTAAAATAGATTAGGAATATAAGGCTACAATAAGGTCTCCTGTGTCCCAGCACATGCAGTCAGCGGTGGTGACTGATCTCCCCACCTCCAATAGATTTTCTGCTTTATCTGAGGATTATTTTGATGGGGGGCAGCCTCAAATGCATACCTGTACGGAAGATATAACAGTTCTTAGCAATTTGGTTGATAGCACACAGGCTCCAGACATGAGCCTACTGTTGCTTTCACTTTCTATGGAAATTAAAGAAAAATATGCGATCCCTGAAAACAACCAAGCTAAAATGTAGGAGTCCAGTGAGAATCTTGATGCTAAAATGGTAGATATCACAGCGAGGCTAACAACGATGGAGACGGTGATCAGGGTATTGCAGGACGAGGTCAAGTCTAATCACAGAGATATTCAAACTCTAATAAATAATGAAAGAGAGATCAGAGACAAGCTAGAGACGCTAGAAAATAACTCTAGACGGAACAATTTGAGACTGTTAAATGTTCCTGAGGGGCTGGAAGGGGGAAACTTAAAAGGCTTTGTGATAAGCATTCTTAAAGAGTCAATGCCTGAAATCCAGACATGGGATTTAGACCAGGACATCCAAAGAGTGCACAGGGACCTGTTCAGGAGAGACCCGAAAAGAGATAAACTAAGGAAAATCCTTTTCGTACTTATGTCATCAAAGAAGCAATTCTTTCAGCTGCCCTTAAAGTGAAAAGCTTCCAAAAAGATGACTGGTCCTACATTATCAGATCAGATATAGCGAAGACTACACAAAATCATCAGTGGGAGCTTGGTAAGCATATTCAAACTTTGAGATCACTGAGGGCAACCATGCAGTTTCCTGCTACCTAAAAGGTCATGTGGAGAAACAGAAGGCACAACATCAGGGAGGTCTCTGAAGTAGTGAGCTTAATTAGTCAGACCAATGCACAAAAATAGGTATAAGAATCAGTTCGGAGAGTATGAGCATCAGGGGTAATATGTGCTACCCCTTTTGGATTAAGGGAGGGCTCCCCAGGGTGGGTTGGGGTGGGCAAAGGGAAGTAGGGCTGCATACACACACATTTGCAATTATGAGCACTGGGTAGTGAGCATTAGGGAAAACATTTAAAAACAAATGATCCTCATACATAACATCAGTCAGTTCATTAGAGGGTGGCGACCAGAAGGGGGGATAGAAACAAGGCATGCATAAACAGCAGTAAATTAGAGTGTTACCTTGGATTGTAAATGGTCTTGGGGTATATTGGAAAAGGAGGAAGATTTTGGAACTAATCAAACTTTCCGAAAATTATATAATAATATTACCGGAGACTCATCTTCGACATGAAAAATGGGATGAGATTCTTAAAACAAACAGATGGATAGCACATTTGATATTCACTAATCAATCATGTAACGTAAAAGGAGTAGCCATATTATAAAAAAAATTGGCAGGTGCTAAAATAGAGAGCTCCATTGTGGATATAGGGGGCAGATAGGTAATAACTAACATCAAAATAGATAAGTCATGATGCACATTGGTAGGTTATTATGGTCCCAACGTGGATGATCCAACTCCCCTTGGAGAATTCTATAGACATTTACTTGATTCTAAGTATAATATTATTATGGGGGGGAGGAGCTATAATATTTTGATGAATCCTGCCCTTGACAAGTCTTCAATAAAGCACATAGTAAATGCCCCAAAAATGAGGACGATTGTACAGCAGATTAGTAAGAACCTTGACCTACTGGATATCTGGAGACTCAAAGCCGGCTCTAGGAAAGAGTTTACTTCCAGAATAGATTTTTTCTTTCTTGACGCAAGGTTGAGCAAAAATATTCCTACAGTTACGCACCAATCAGAACAGCTTTCAGACCATGTGGCAGCAAAGGTAGAACTTTCCATAGAGAGCCATCAAACTGAGCTTAGTGGAAGCTAGTTAGAACGCTTTTAGCAAATCAAGATATGGTAGATGCATTAAAAACAGGACACAGCAGAGTTCTTTGAGATAAATGAAACCCTGGCAGCACCTCATACTGTATGGGATGCCTTTAAGGCTTATTTGCGAGGAATAGTAACAAGTTATGCAGCGTTTAGAAGGAAAGAAGGGAAAAAGGAATTAAGAGAAAATGAGGCTAGAATTGGCAAAGCACAGAAAAATCTTATTGATTGTCACAATTTCACTTTAAGAGCCAAGCTTCAGGGATAGTTGAATGAGGCTAGGGAACACCTAGTTTTTAGAAAGAAGGGTACGAGATGGGATGCCAGTAAACTAGTCCATTATGAATATGGTGAAGGGTGCAGGAAATTACTAGCCTGGAAAACAAAGCAAGATCAGTTACGAAATGAGATGAAGGAGGTGCAGATTGGCCCTACCCAAGAATGCTGTTTGGACGATCACAGTATTGGGATGGTATTTACGGATTTTTTCCAGGACTAATATACTGAAGATACGAAGCCTAGTCGAACAGAATTGAAGGAATGGTTGCAGCATGACTCTCTCCCCAGATTGGATACTAAACAACAATCATTCCTCAATCAAGAATTCACTGCTCTAGAGATAGAGAAATGAATTGCCCATTTAGAAAGAGGAAAAGCGACAGGCCCAGACGACATCCCTAATGAGCTGTACAAGGTCCTAAAGGAAGTGCTTGTCCTGCACCTAACTAATTTACTGAATAACATCTACGTCAACCATGCGTCCCCCCCAGCCTCATGGAAAGAGGCAGTCATAACATTGATTTTAAAACCCACCAAAGACCCCATGAAGTGTGAGTCTTACAGGCCAATTTCCCTGCTGAACAGTGACTACAAAATATTCACGCAAGTACTAGCCAAAAGGTTAAACAGTGTTTTAACAAACATCATACATGAGAATCAAAAGGGTTTCATGAAACACAGGCAGCTTCATTCATGACTTAACCCATGATTTGATTAGTGCAATTGATATCACCATTACAACTATTACAACTAGGTCCCCCTTAACTATTATAATGGTCGATGGCGCTACCTGTATGAAATTATCAAACAAAACGAGCTAGGCAATAACTTTCTTAAAGCTATAAGATCAATATTAGGCCTGGGCCAAAATTCCGTTCAGTTCGCGGAAATTGCGATAATTTGGCATTTTCACGTTCCGCGGAAAGCGCGAAAATGTCAAAATTTCCGCATTCCGCAGCTTAGCGATAATTTGCTTCTTGCTCGCGCTGTAAAATAATACATTCTCGCGTGCGCGCGATCGCCTTACCTGAATCCCCGCGTTCGCCGACAAGTTTTCCCGATCCGGTCGCGTTCACCGCGAGATGTTGGATTGTTGGTAGCCATTTGCACTGTCTCGCGACAGTTCGCGCCCGCAGTAACGTCATGCGTCGCGCGATCACGTCTTTCTTCTCGCGATCATGCACCGCGAGACAAGTGAAAACAAGATGGCCGCGCCCGCGAGCAACCGCATGGGTAAGTTGGCAAGCTGCGACCACGCAGAAAATACCGTGAACGGGCGGGAAAAAAACTTCTGCATCTTCGCGATATTTCCGCGTGTTTGCGGAGATTTTTTACATTTTCGCGATAATTTGCGAAAGTGAATTTCGCTAATACCGCCTACCCCTAATCAATATATGATGCACCAGCAGCGAGGCTAGTGGTAAAAGGGTCCCTTTCACCTAAAATGATGATAGGCAGGGGTACCAGACAAGGGTGCATATTGTCACCTTTACTTTTTAACTTATATATAGAATCATATAGAATTTGGCTAAGAGAATCAGGTCAGAACAGGAAATTCTCCCTTTTAAATATCTGGACTGGGTTAAAAAAAAGTGTTATATGCGAGCGACCTCTTAAGCTATACATGCAATTGGGAGGTATCACTACCACTCATAGTGGAATTAACTGAGGCCTTTGGGAAAATCTCCGGATACTTAGTAAACAAGGATAAAACGGAGACCATGACTTGGAATGGTCCAGTCGACTCCACCCTAGAAAAGGCCGAGATCAGATACCTCGGGGTAAGAATAGTGACAAAATGGCTTTCATTAACTTCAACAGAATCTATATGGAGTCTAAGAAATTATGGGAATCATGGATCCACTTGCCTTTATCGATTTTGTGGAGAGTGAACTTAGTTAAGATGATGATCCTCCCCTAGTTTACTTTTATATTCAATACTTTACCATTATATTTTAAAATCGAGTGGTTCAGGAAGTTACAAGGGGACTTGAGTAGTTTTATATGGAAGTATAAAACTGTTCAAATAGCCTGGAAAAAACTGCGTAGATGCAGGGATAGCACTGCCGGACTTCCAACTGTACCACTGGGCCTTCCTCCTGCAAAATGTTAGACACCTCTTAATGGATTCCTCCTCACCCAAGGGTTTTGAAAAAAAACCTCCTGGAAGAAGGCAACCTGTTCTCATTTAAATATGGTCACCCCAAATTTTCTAAAAAAGATCAAATTCAAGGTCTCATTAGCAGCCTGTAGACTATGGGTTCAAGTTAAGCTGATTCTTGGAATTCCGTATTATAGCTGTAATGCTCCTATTTGGAACTCACCGGGGACCCCGAATGCCTTTTAGATGCCCTAGCCGTGCCTTTATCAATAGCGAGTCTGAGAAAATGGGGGCAGCTCTTTGATCAAGGCTCACTGGCCATTAGCAGCCAACACAAACTACACTCTATCAAGGTTCAAATGTCATCAATTATCAAGCTGGTCCCACAGCCAGCAGCAGATCGTGCTGGAACTAGAGTGGGAGGGAGAGTTAATGAGGGACCAGAGTTACGTGAAGGAGAAGTACAAATGATAATGGATGCTGGTGGAAACGGAGGACCGCCCCCTAAATTTTCCAGAGGAGATATGGAAGATGGACCTGCTGGAGCCAGATTATCAAAGTCTATGGCAAGTATCTATGGCTACCTCTGAGGAGGAACCAGAACCATCTCTTTACATTATACAGAGTGTACTGGTCCCCGAAGAGGCTGTCAAAGATTGGTGGAAGAAAGAAGAGACTATGCCCCAAGTGTACGCTTGAAAATGCAGATGACGTCCATCTACTATGGCAGTGTCCGGTAATCTAACTATGCTGGCAAGATTTGGGTAACTTTTTGTCAAGAATATTTGGGGGAAATATAGAGGTAAGCTTTGATTTGGTTATCTTTGGGATTCTACCCAGGGGTGGGAACAATCACAAACTGAGGAAAATTCAGGCTCAACTTCTTTTTATTCTGATAATAATTGCACGCAGGGAAATCTGCACGTAGTGGGTATCTTACAATGCACCATCTATACGTGAGTGGGTGTCTTACACTAGATATATCTGCAGGTTGGACTGCATAACGGGTTCTGCTAAAAGGAAAAAAATGTGGGGTCCACTGCTTTTAAATTCTGAGTAACATTTTACAAACAGGCAGGAGTAACCTTGCTAGGGGGGATAATATTTTGGTACAGCATCCAAAACAGTCCAATGATTAAGACGCACTCCAACAATTGAGGAGGCTGGCAATGCCGAGCGGAATTTCCCTCACAAATGGTTTGAAAGAGGCCCAAAAAGGAGACTAAGCTACCTGGTACACTGGCTCATCCCAGGTTGCTCTCAGCTTAGATCTTGGGCTTGTGTCATGTATAAGGACAAAAAAAAAGATTCACCTGGGTTCTTTTTTGGGGAGAGATTTCATGAAGATTCATCAAACGATGCCAAAAATATAGCCAATCAGTTCGGCTTTTAGGTGGTGTCATATGCAGATGATACCCAGCTGGTGGTCTCGATTTCAAGTAACCCAGTGGAAACAGCAGTGCGATTCAACACCTGTATAGCCTAGATCAATAAATGGATGACTACCAACTGCCGCAGACTTAATTCTGGGAAGCTAGAGGTCCTCCTCCTGGGCAACAACACCTCTTTCTGGTCCCAAAACTGATGGCAAAATGATCTGGTTACTCTGCCTCTCCCCGTGAAGAAAGTGAGAAACTTAGGTGTCCTCTTTGATGATAGACTGACCTTTAAAGACCATGTTAATTCCTTGACATCCTCAATATTTTTGTATTCTAAAAATAATGAGGAAGCTCTGTCCATTTATTCCCTCAGACCTCCAAAAAACCGCGGTCACTGCATAAACTCTTTCTGAACTGGATTACAGGGACGCCCTATTCCTTAACATCCAAAAGGACTACTGCCGAAATTACAGATGCTCCAGAATGCTGACGCACAACTACTATTGGGAGTCCCTAGGTACCAGTCAGTTTCCCATGGCTTGACAAAGCTGCATTGGCTTCCAATAAGTAAAAGATTCAAATTCAAATGTTTATACATAGCCTTTAAGGCCTTCCATAATAACGGTCCATACTTCTTCAGAAAGAGCTTTGTTTGGTACTCTCCAACGAGGCAACTGAGGTTGTCCAATGCTAAAGTTCTGGTGATCCCTAGGATCAAAAGAGCTCAGTGGGGTAGAATAAGTTTCATTGTAGGAACTGCAAAACTTTGGAACTCTCTCCCGTTGGAGCTCAGAAAATACTCAAACCTCCTGCTTTTCAGGAAGGCATTAAGAACCTGTTCTTTCAACAACTAGTTACTTGGTGATTCTTCACAGTTTTAGAATTCGCCTTTAAGCAGTGCCAAGACGCCCTGAGCAATCGAGCACTATATCAATGATCAAATCAAATCAGTCAAAAAATACTTTTCCTATAGAAACTCGGTCCTAACTATAACTACCTCCTGGTGCCTGCCAGTAGTGTGCGTCACTCATGCGTGTTGAATAAAATATTTGAAAACTCACCAAGGAGTGACATCATATCCCTGTAATTACGAGTGGATGCAATTTGATATATATACACACTGAAAAAAACAAAGGTTACAGGGGCGCTATAGTTAGGCTCACATTTCATTTATACAGAACCATAGATATTCAGCAGTTATAGTTACTTAAGCTGACTATAAGGTGAGCCCCCGCAATGCACTTTTTATAACCTCACATTTTACATCACTAATGACATGGTCAGTGACATCACTGTAACATCTCAGATACCATCACTGATTACATCATCCAGTAAGTGTAAGGGTGATACTATTTCTAATATATGTAATCTGAGTGGTTGTGAGACTGAGAGACTGTGAGTGGTTCTATGGGTTTGTGAGTCTGTGTGGGAGTGAGTGCCTGTATGAGTGACTAAGTGGGTGTGTGAGTGATTGTATGGGTGGGCGAGTTTCTGTGTGAGTGTCTGTAAAGGTGGGTGAGTTGGTGTATTAGTAGCTGTATGAGTGAGTGAGGGGCTGTGTGAATGGCTCGATGGGTGTGTGACTGGGTATGTGATTGGGTGAATGGGTGAGTTAATGCTTGTTTGAGTGAGTGTATGGGTTAGTGAGTGGGTGTGTAAGTGGTTGTATTGTACCCTAAGTGTTTGTGTGAGTGGCTGTATAGGTGAGTGAGTGGACATGTGAGTGCTTAAAATAGATGTGTGAAGGTATGTAAATGATTGTGGTGATAAGTGAATGGGAATTTGAGTGGCTGTGTGGGTGAGTGAGTAGCTAGGTTACTAGCTGTATTGGTGAGTGAGTGGCTGTATGGGTGTGTGACTGGGTACATGAGTGGTTGTATGGATCTGTGAGTGGGTGTGTGAGTAGTTGTATGGGTTTATGAGTGAGAATGTGAGTGGTTGTGTGGGTGTGTGAGTGGTTTTATGGATGATGTCATCAGTGATGACACTCACCATGTCATGAGTGATGTAATATGTGAGATCATAAGCAGTGCATTGTGGGGATGTAAGTCATTGTTAGCTTAGGTAACTATAACTGCTGAGTTTCTATGGTATTATATGAGTGATATGTGAGCCTAACTATAATGTCCCTTTAACCCTTTGCTTTTTTCAGTCAATTTCTAATGTTTTAAAATTCTATTTCCTAACTATAGTGTCACTGTAGCCATTGATTTTTTCAGTTAATTTCAAAGGGGTTTTGATTTCTATTTCCTAACTATAACGTCTCTGTAGCCGTTGGTTTTCTCAGTGAATTTCTAAGGTTTTAAATTGTTATTTCCTATCTGTAACCTTTCATAGTGGGTGTGTGAGTGGCTGTATAGTTCAGTGATTGGGTGGGTGAATGGATGTATATTTTGGTGAGTGGGTATGTGAGTAGCTGTATGGGTCTGCGACTGGGTGAGTGAGTGGTTATGTGAGTGTGTGTGTAGCTGTGTGAGTGGGTCTGTGAGTGGCAGTATGGGTTTTTGAGTGGGTGTCTGAGTGGCTGTATGTTTTGGTACTGTGGGTGGAGAAAGGGGACAGGGCTCCGACGAGTTCTCAGCGAACACGCTGTGTGGGAGCTTCTGGTAATAACAGGAGGGGGTTTTGGCCCGCAAGGACCCTCAGCATCCAAAGGGACTTAATCCCTCATCTCGTAGTGTCCCAGGAGGCACATTTGAAGAGTGCTAGACAAAGGGGATGGGGTCTCTGACAATCTCTCAGAAATCCATCTGTGAGGGACTTATAGGTCGTACAGGATGGTTTCTTGGCCCACAGCGACCCTCAGCATCCAAAGGGACTTCACCCCCCAATGAGTAGTGTGCCAGAAGGAGCATTTGCAGAGTGGTTGAGAAAGGGGGTGGGGCCTCTGATGAGCTCTCAGCAATGCCGTCGTGTGTGACTTACTGATGAGTGACTGAGTGGCTTTATGGGTCTGTTCAGTGGGTGGAGAAAGGGGTCAGGGCCTCCGACGAGCTCTCAGGGAACCTGCTGTTTGGGAGTTTCTGGTGGTAGCAGGAGGGGTTCTTGGCCCCAAGGGCCCTCAGCATCCAAGGGGACATCATCCCCCGAAGAGGCGCAGAAGGGGGGCTGCACAGCTCCCTCCAATATAGTAAGAAAGCCCCCTGGAGGTGGTGGTTCCTGAGGCTCAAAAGAGCCACAGGAGACGGGCTGCGAGCACTCCCCTCCCTACATTAAAGCATGCCCCCAGCACCTGGCCCACCCGGGGGCTTGAGGCTGTGCTTATTATTGGAAAAAATGTTTGCCGCTATTTTGTGGCAAAATACAAAAAAAACATGTTTTTGCCCAGGCATGGTCCCTGGAGGACACCAGCACCAAGGCTAGGGGAACAGGGTATTCCTAACGTACACCCTTTTCTTTATTTGTGTGTTTTATTTTTTGTTTCAAGTGTTGGCAGCCCATCAGATCTCTGTACAAGATTGGGAGTATTCATGAATTAGTCACAACCCTAGATATACAGATTTGGATTTTCTTTATTATCTCCAAAACTACTGAATGTATTTACATGAAATAACAAGAAGCATCATTTCTGGACCAAGAGCTACCTTTCTGTCAAAATTGGTGTAATTCCATTCAGTAGTTCGGCCTGGAGTCATATTCAAAATCCCTATGGGAATTAACATCGGAAACACACTTTTTTTGACTCCTCCCTTTTTCTTGGCCAAAGTTTTTCTCCCCAAAACTTAGGGATGTTCACACATACCTGCATCTTTCCAAGGTAATCTGGCCCTGAGCTTTCAAACACATTGAATTATGGCACCAGAGAAGGAGGGGCTCAACTTTCTAGCTTACATCCAATCATACTTTTTTCTGTGGACTGCTGGGATTAGTGAGCGTGGGAGGCATAAGATTTTATCATGTGCTTAAAAATGTTAAGGCCAGAGCCCAATGCTGGCTCACGCTGAAGCAAAACATTCTTCTGAAATGCTTTCATCATCTCAAAATTTGATACATGAAGGTCTTCCAAGCCTCTTTTTAATATGAAATACTCTCACGTTGTCAAAGTTTATGCAACAACAAACTGACCTGACTTAACCACCAGAGACAAATCACAATACCAACTAAATAGTCAATGCACAAGTAATTCAATCTCACTAACTAATAGAACAATCACTGGCAAACCCAATAGACCGAGTGCTAGCTTTGCCAGAGCTTGCTTTTTTGTCATGGCTTTTGTAAACTTTAAGAGTATCAGATCTGCGGGGTCACAGCAAAATAAAAAATAAATATTTACTCAAACCAAAAGTGTCTTCAGCCTAATAAAGCATAAATAGTCATAATTCCTGGTAGTGAATGGACCTATTTTGGCACCGTTTCACAAAGGGCTTATGCGCATGGCGGAGGCCCTGCAGTCATGCCGGTGGCCCTGCACTCATACCAGGACCTCTTCACTGCATTTACTCATTGCAGAGGTCCCACGATAAGTGTGGGGCCCACCCTAATTGCTTGCCTCGCGATGACTGCAGCTTCTCCGCCACAAGGGCAGAGGGCATTTGTGAATCTGGCTCTTTGTGTGTAGCTATACTCTGATTAAAAGAGCAGAATTTGCCACTCATAGTGATCTTAGATGGTGGTTGAAGTGGACTGAACCACTGCCACATGCTGTATGCTGTAGCGGGCAGAGGAAATATGTGAATGGCACAGCTACAGAGCAGTGGATAAAGAGGGATGGCTAAAAGCCTCTATGTGTATGTATATTATGAATATAATTTTAGTAAAATCAAAATGTCTTAGCTATTGGCACACCTTAAAAATGGATAGGGATGGAGATAAACCATCTTCTGGTGTTGTGCAGAAGGTGGATTTGGATTGTCCAAGGAGAAACAGGAGTCTACCCTAACAGTAGGTTTCATGAACTGTGCAGTAAAACCACCTCCATTGCACACCTGTGCATGGATGTCATTAAGGAGTTGCAAGAGTATGCAGCTGTGACCCTCCCACATGTATCCCTGGAGACCTCTTGCACTGACTTTGTGACCCCTTGCCTCATATGTGGCTTATTATTCACTACTAGTGTCATAAAAAAACAAAGCAGTAAGAGGAACAACAAGACCTTCACCGGCAGCTGAGGTAGGTAAAAATGCTATTAAATTTATGCTGTATGTATGCTTGTTAATAATAGTTAGCATTTGTGAGACACAGTATGACAGAGAGACAGTGTGCATGTGTGTGAGTGTGTTTCTGTATGTGTGTGTATAAAAGTGAGTGACTGAGTGAGAGTATGTGACTGGTAGTGGGTGAGAATGAATTTGAGTGTCAGTAAGGGAGCATGAGTGTGTGAGAATGAGTGAGATCAAGAGTGACTGAAAGTGAGAGAGAGTGGGTGAGTGAGAATTAATAAACATTAGTGTGAGTGAGTGAGACTGAGAGTAATTGACAATGAATGAGTATAACTGTGAGATAGTATGAATACACCAATCTGAGTGAGTGAGAATATGTGAGAGAGGGTACAAGTGAGTGAGTGGATATGAGTGAGTGAAATTAACATTGAATGTGAGTGTAACTGAGTGAGTGTGAATGAACAAGTCAGAGAGAGAGAGAGAGAATAAGTGAGAGGGGTAAGAGTAAAAGTGAATGTAAGTGAATGTAAGTGAGTAGGAGTGAGAAAATAGGAGTGAGCAAGAGTAAGTATGAGTGAGAATGAGTAAGAGTGATTTCAAGAGAGTGAGTAAGGCTGAATGAGTGCAAATGAGCATGAATAAATGAGTGTGGGTGAGTGAGTGAGAATGAGTGTGAGTCAGTGAATGTTAGTGAATGTGACTAAGAATATTGGGGTCTCCTGTTGGTCCCAGCATACTGAAGCTAATCCTTGGCTTCTAGAGGCACCCATGACAAAATACTGGTGTGTCATGCAGGAGGCATTTATTAGCATGACAACAATGTTGAAGAAGTGGCTTCTCCATTTAACAAGTGCATTAGTGCAATGGTCAACTGGGTGAGATTCTACTGTCTGAAATAAAACGCTGAAAAGATAGAGATGCTCCTCTTTGGACGGGATGCCTCCTTTTGGAACAAACCTTGGTGGCCACAATCCCTTGGCTCTCTTACCCTGCCAGAACCTAAAGCAAGGAACTTGGGAATCATTTTTGACTCCAATCTCTCCTTTAGGAATCAGACTAGCCATCTCACTTTCTAGTGTTTTCTCGTTTTAACAACTTTGAAGAACATTCTTCCCTTTCTAACTTTTGACCTGCAGAAAACAGTGGTCACCTCCCTTGTATTATCAAAGTTGGATTATTGCAATGCCCTTTATTTTGGAGCTCAGCTGGGCATCTTGAGTAGACTTTAGAGACTGCAAAAATGCTGCAGTCTGGGTTTTTAAAAACGTTAAGAAATTTGAGCCACTCTCTGAGACCATAACTGAGCTTAATTGACTACCCATTAAAAATATAGTGCCTTGAAAGAGCCTTGCTTAGCACACAAATTGCTTAACCACTCAGGTCCTTATTTCCTTAAAAGCAAAATTTCTTGGTACATCCATAACAGATTGCTTTGTTCAGTCACAGCCAGGAAACTGTCTGTCCCTTTTATTCACAAAGCTTCTTGGGGAGATAGAAGCTTTTCCTCTGCTGCCTCTCGTCTCTGGAATCAAATGCCATGGCATGTGAGGAATCACTCCAACCTCCTTGCTTTTAGAAAACCGCTCAAAACCTGTTTGTTCACTCTTCCCTTATAGAATAAATTTCAGGCAGTTTTTCTCCTTCAAACACAATGCAGCAGCAAGATGCCCATGGGCATACAACGGGAGCCACAAAACTCAAATCAAATCAAATCATGACAGGCACATGAGACAATATACTGGCATTCGTATACGGGAGTTAATTCATGGCATAATGGGCTCCCTTGGAAAAATACTGACACTGGCATACAAGAGATAAATATTGGTAGCACATTTGAGGTAATTTTTGTCCTAAAAGAAGATAATAGTGGCATATGAGAGAGCAACTAAGACAAGATGCTGGCCCTGACACATTAGAGGTAGGTTTTGACAAAAGGGTCCCTGATGGTATATGGGCAGCATTCATGACAAAATGCTGGCACAGGATTACTTTATGAATGTGGCATATGAGATTGAGCAACCAAGACAAAATGCTGGCCCTGACATACCAGTGGTAGTTTGTGACATAAGGGTCACTGATGTTATATTGACAGAATTAATGGTGAAATTCTGACACTGGCTTGTTTTATATAATTTATGGCATAAAGGGCACTCACAGCAAATGAGAGACACACTTCACAAAAGGTTGGCTCTGGCTCAATGGAGATCATTTTTGACATATGGGGGATCCCATATCATATTATGAAAAAATGGGGTCAGCTTCTGGGTTGTCTTACCATGAAGTATTGAATTTCTAGTGCGTTCTCTTTCATAGCCTACGGCTTTTCAGCAGATTAACGTGACTTTTGTGCTTTAAAATCTGCTATCACCCCATTTTCTTAAACTGTTGTCATGGGAGATCTCCTGGCACCTCCAAACCCTGTAGAAGAGGTCTGACTCACTTGCTTCCCTCGTTCACTACAGTTCACGGTGAGTATTACATCCTACAACTTTCAAAGACCACATTAGCACCCTAATAAAGGTGATATCTATAACAAACATTTCTCTGTTTTGCATTGTTAAATCAATCATGCAGTTATTATAGCACTTTATCAATTATTGTGATGTAATTGGGGTTATGTTCATGTGACATCAACTCCTGTGAAGATTTAGGGTCATTTCCTGTGATAATTTATGGTCATATGCTGTCTGATGTCACAGTGGCTGGAATTTTAGAAGATTCGACTAATACATCATTGAAATTTCTTAATCAGGGTTTAGGGGAGTGGACCTACAGTCCATTCTGGCCCACAAATTATGCTCTGTAAAGCATATGCTGGGGACCCTAATGACAGTGTGACCTATATTTAGTGCATGAAATGAGAGGAATCCAGCAGTTATCATGAGTTGGGTTCGGAATCAGGGCCAGCTTAACATGCTACATTTGTTCTGGAGCTGATGACACTGGGACACATTCAACAGAACCAGGAAGTTGTCTACTTTCCATTCAGAGTTGCAATGTGCTGGAGGTGAGGGGGTTTCTTATAGCCACTTCCAGCTGGTCTAATACAAAAGCCTAATTTAAGGAGCCCACTTAAAAGGTTCCTACCTTCCTTTTGCTGGAGTCTTATTTTGGCTGGAAGCTATCTGGAGCCTAGCACATAGTTGCCAATGCAACAGATCGAAATCAAAGGCCCTAAAATGCTTAAGAGAAAGTATCATTTGGAGGCACGGTTTCACTCCGTTCTATCCCTATATGTAATAGACATGCATGCTTTACTTTACCCCTTAACTACTGGTAATCCCGCTCCCCTCCCACAGTGCTGCACCCTTACTTTGACTATTTGGGGTACTTAATGCTTAGGGCTCCAAACCTTTTTTTTCCACATACAGTGTTCATGCCAATTTTTATTGTTTTTCCAACATCCTGGGCATTCTAATGGTACCAGGGTTTGTAGATTCCCATATAGGGGACTGAAAATATAGGCAAAATATTGCACACTTTTGAGTTGTTTGGGGTACAAAGTGCTGCTCCAGACAATCATTTGATTGTCAAGAATGGCAAATTACAATCTGCTGCTTGCATTAAAGAGGAGATAGTGTACCTATCACTGTGCTTGGATTGGAACAAGTAACCATTGCACCAATAAGTGATCAGATTATCGAGTGACTGTGAGCAATGATTGTGAGGAGGCTGACCGTGAGGGAGGGTGTGTTGAACTATAATACAGGAAATTTCTTGAGATGATTATTGAATTGCAATGTTTGGGGACTGAGTGATGGGTGATAAATGTCTTTCCTGGAGCTTATCAGCCCTTTTCACAATTAACCAGATTTCATCTTTTTTTTTCTGGTTCTTCAGAGACCAGAAGAGTCACTTTAGTTAAAAAACAAAATCCTATGCAAAATACTGCAATTCTGTTTCTCTACTTCAACAACAATGCACTACACATTTAGCTTGCTCTGGCCATGATGATGACTTGTCTGGGACAGAGTTACTCGGAGTCAGGAGTAGGATGAAAAACTCAGGGTGGGAGCAGCGGGACTACAGCTATAAGCAACACATTATCGACTTCAGTTCAAGGGTAAACCAAGAGTCTGAGGCCCTGTACTCAGCTATGTGGAATAGAGAGAGGTGCGTTTGTGAAATGCTGCTGTGTGTGTGTTGGACTTGTGACTAAAGTAAAACTCTGAATCTCCCTCTTGTTTGTTTTGCTCTGAGTCTTCTTGATACACTCCTCATGAAGCTTACCTTCATTCTGTCCTTCTCCTTGACTCTAAAATACAGTATCTCTTTTACAATCCACAGGCCTTCTTCTAGTCTCCTGCATGAATGAAAGGCGAAAGCTAGCTGAGCTCAACAACACTCCTGCTTACCTACCGGACCAGTGCAGACAGGCACCAAAGATCGGACATTCCCGAGGAGAATGCAGATGCACCACCTAATTTTGCAATACAGTATCATTTTTCTTTTAACAATCAAATTTAGGGAACTGGGTGGGTGGGTTCACTTCACACCCTAGAAGTCAGAACATTTAGATATCTGATAACTTGGTTCTCAGGGGCAGAAGAACTGTTTGCAATGTATTTATCTGTACTCTATCATACTCATTCCTTTGTTCCCTTCCACTACAGTTTGATGGTGAATGATGTGCTGCTGCTCATTGCCCAGATGAATGTTGTCCTTTTGTTTTAGTGTTTGTCTTTGTCAAACCTTTCCCGAAATCCCCTTTCCCATCCATTCATCAAACCCCCGGGCTGTGTAATTTATTGAGGTGTGGATTAATTTACAGCATCAATGAATCACATACTTGGTGGGGCAAATGTGGTGAAAGCAGCACCAACTTACTGCAGAATCTTCTAAGCAATAGCCCACACTGGCCCATTTCCATTTAGTAGCCTATGATGGATAATCAATCAATCATTTAGGTTAATCCTACAGTTGGAGCTCACCTGTATGGAAATGAAAATTGGACCTTGCTTGTGAAGTTGTGATGCCTTCCCTGTTATTGTTTAATCTATATTCAGGTAAGACAACTAATATGGATAAAATTTAACTAGCTAACTTAGTAAGTAAGTAACTATTTGCTACTAATGTTTATCTAGGTTGTTGTAGACAATGGAGGTCATCATAGCAGCATTCCCCCTAATGATCAAGATAGTTAGAGAAGTATAACTCTATAACTAAGCACTACACTCTCTCTTAAGGTAGAAGTACATAAACAGGCTGCGTGAAACTAGATGAAGGCAGCAGTGCAAAGTAAAAGTAAAACAAACTATTTCAGGCATAAATTTAGATTAAATAAAATAGTTTTCCCCTTAATTTATTTACAAAGAAATCCACTCTCTCCACCCAAACAACATGCCCACCACTCTCCCCCCAAAAAACTGACTCAAAGCCCCAAAACTCAAAAAATGTCCAAGGAAAAAGTCACTCCAGTCCAAACTTTCTTCCCACCCTCTCCACCCATCCCCAACCAAAAAGTCCCTCCCACCAAAACAAAACATAAAAAAAGCTATAGGAGGGCATTATGGATGTCGGTCAGGAGCTGGTCCAGGCTCTGCTCCATCGTGGTGAGACAGCCCTCAATGGTGTTCAGCTGCTGCAGGATGTGGTGCAGCAATGGCTTATTGTCAGCATGGTAGGGGGGGACAGAAGTTGCCTGGTGCTGGCGATGGGATGGCCAGGAGGCTGGAGGCTGAGGGGGACCGGCAGCACTGGGGCCTGGCTGAAGTGTGTTTGTTTCCTGCTCCTCCTCTTCCGGGACCACCAGCCGTCTGTACTCCTGCTGGCTATGTTCCAGCCTATGCCACCGCAAATGGGCCGCTATCTCCTGCCTAGTGGGTGGTCCAACTGGACCGGCAGGAGCAGTTACATTGAGAAAAACAAAAAAAAGACAATTTGTAAATAATGTTCTGTGCAAAAAAATAATTAATTACTGGGTGGCACAGTAGCAGTGCATTGTTGGTCCCCTAGAGCCACTGGAATTTGAAGTGATTATGATTAGGAGAGTCACAAGGCCAATTTCATGTTTTACCCTCACATGCCTTGCATACAAAAAAATTGATTCGTTTTACACTTTGAGTTGAAAAATAAATACGACATTATGCACTATATGGAGTACAAGTTGTGTGTTGTGCTAAAATAATGAAGCCATGCTCATTGCTAGCCAGGGCTTTGGGTAGTTTGCTACTGTCTGCAGCTGGGGCAGCTGTAGTTGATGGTTATCTATTGCTTATTTCAATGGCACTGCTCTTCTCCAAATGCATTTCTCTTTCTACCCTGACTCCAAAGAGGCAGATGAATAATAAATAAGATACTACGTCACACACCTCTCGTATGAAATGTGGATGTTAATATTATCTTGTCTGCCATAAGGAGATGTTGAGAAAATGAGTCTGATGGACTGCACTATACTGAAAGGAATGGGCTATATAAATTGTATGTGACATATTCATCACTGTGTATTCCATCAGCCAAACTTGACATCAAATGATGCACTTACTCCCACTTTACTCTGTGGCCTCGCCCAACACCACCCATTTCCAAAAAGTTAATTCACTGGGCAGTAAGCAAGGAAAGGTAACTTAATTATTTACTCTACTGCAGTGAGTAGGGTAGAGGGATTGGACAGGCAGGGTAAAGCTTTTTTTATATAGAATTGAGGGGCCACTACACTGATCATCGATTCATCATCTTTGGCTTGTTCAGTAACTGTACTATTTGAAACAGAAACATCTTGACAAGTGTAAAATAAATATTTTATGGAAAACCATGAAATATATTCTGGAATCACTTCACTTTACATGGTTATAAAATGATTTGTGGCACATGCCAATAATGGATATTCAAATTTGGTAGGCTGGGATGGAAGAACTTAGGGAAAAAAAGGAGTGAAGTACTAACAGGTGACTAAGTGGGCAAAGGGAAACAACACACCTTGTGTGTTCGGTTTGCAATGCATTGAAAACGTTGTAACTGCTCCATTTACTGAAGCAGACGCACAATGCACAGCCAACACTGCAGTCACAAGTTGACCCTTACTGCACTTTGGTAACCAGGTGACAAAAATGCCATGGACAGGAAGGGGGGATGATGAATGATGGGTGGGATACACCTGGCTCAATTAACAAATACAGTGAGTCAAATGAGTAGAATGAAGAATAAAAAATACCCCCCACTAAGAACCATAGCTTTGAATGATAACCCTACATAAACCAAGTAAGCAAAGTAAGTGAGCAGCATGCTCTTCATGGGAAGAGCTGCCTTGCTTATTCATGCAAACAATCCAAATATTAATTCATTCTTTCATTCCAATTCACCCATAGCCACCATGATTTAGCTTTGCTTTCTCTCATCCAGTCTTTCACCAAAATGTCCAATCTATTATCTATTCAATAGCCACCCTTTCTTCAAACCATCCTTTTTCCCATCTATCGCTTTACCCACCCATGCACCCTTTCACCCACCGACCCTTTCACTCATATACCATTTCCTTTCTTTTAGCCTTCCATTCTTTCATGTTTCCGTCAAGCCATCAACACTAATTATGTGAGCTTTTGCTGAGTTGCAGATAGAATGGGCCATAATAATAACTTAACCACCGCTGTGGCTGGTAAACCTGGTAGGGGTTCATTTCGCAGTCATATGTTGATGACACAACCTGGCACTAGGTAGTGAGCATAGTAATTGCAAGAAATTATGTGACTTACCAGTGCCCATCTCTGCTGCCGCTTCCCCCTCCAACTGGCCCATCTCCTCCTGCAGCTAAGATACTTGACCCAAATAAAACTGCAATACAGCATTAGAGTTCAGTTAGCACTGCAGTATCTTCTAAATATCACTCTGGGCATTTTATTGGTGGTTCACAAAGTTAAACAAGACAGGGGTGGAATAATGGTCAATGAAAGATATATAGTGTTGATTGGCAAATGCAATTGAAGTGGGACCTCACAGTTTTTTACAGCCATGCTGCACTGTCATGAGAAACTGCTGGTGTACTGTAACTATAAATGAATAAGACAGCAGCACACTACATTGGGGGGTCGGGTGGTCCAAAATGACCATGACTACTATCTCGTGAATTCAACTGTGTTAGAGCATGAGCAGGAAAAAGAAAGCCTTCTCAACAAACATACATGATGAATTTTATTTATAATACTAGCTTACTTGGGCCTGCAATCTGAATCTTCACGATAGACAGCACCAACATTCCAATACCCCAAGACTTTAGCCTAAGAAGTCCACAACAATCATAGAAAGACTTACTGGGGTCAACAGAGCCCTCAGCAGTGGCGCTGGTGGTCGGTGCTTGCTGTCCACCTACTCCTGGCTCCTCAACAGCGTCCCTCTTCTTGCCCTTGGGTGCTGATGTAAGAAATTAAGAAGATTAGAAAACAATAGATTAGTGATTCAGTTAATAATCTCCACAATTTGTTTTTGACAAGCAAATGCAGTCACACTGTTCTTCTTTAAAACAGATCGCCTATAGTACTACTAGTTTTGACTCGAGTCTATCGACTATCGTTGAGTTTCCCATACTAATCCTGAAAACCCTATTCCAAATTTCCTTAGCAAAAACTACATTTGGAACTAATGCATTGCAGTGAATGACCTTTGATCATATTCCCATTTCTCAACCCCCTTGATGGGCCAACTCAGTTTCCCTTTTATGCAATGCATAGATGCATACTACACATCACTGTGAAATAAATAACGTGGAACTGTATGAGCTACATAAGCAAAGTCACAGAGAGAATGTGCTACTTACTGATTCACTATAGTGACAGGATAACAACCAGCAATGGCTTCTTAATTAATTAGCCACAGCGAGCGCCAATGATGAGTATGATTAGGCAGTGCTGGACACCTGCCTAGCAGAAACCAGAAACTGGATCACACAATAATATATCAGCGCAAACTAAACGTAACTTACCTCTGAGTGTCAGCAGCATGCTGTTCTGATTTTTTTTTTTACCATTGTAGAAAACAAACACAACAAATAATGAAAACTCACCAAGCCATGGAATTGCAATGCCTGGCAGGTCCTGTTCCCGGTCCAGAATGTCCACCCAGCAGTGCGTCAGCTGCTGGGCAGTGCGCTGACCCTGGCTGGTGTGCTGCATGCACTGGCGCACCATCCCTCAATGCCGCAGATGCTCACGCAGGGGGTATCCGCTACTGGCCTGCTGCCAGCATAGAGGGGAGAGGGCGCTGCACAAAATAAACTAGTGCTGCCACCTCCTTCTCTCCAAAGATCGCCTGGGGCTGAACAGCAAGGAAACCGTCCCTCTGCCATGGAGCTAGGTGGGGTAGAAGAAAAGAAGGGAAATGAAGGGAAAGGAAAGAAAAATTAAGGAAGTAAGGGAAAATAATAAACAAAATATAAAAAGTCACGTAAACAATTCCCAAAAACGTAAAATTCACAAAGACACATGCTAATATAAAAAATAAAAATGAGCGGTAGATACGTTTTAAAGGAGGAGGATTAAAGAGATTAACCCCTTGGCAGCGGCGCGAATTCTGCCGCGGCGCTGGGGGGGTGCGGGGTGAGCGCGGCGCCGCCATGCTCGCGACGGAACCACTCCGTCATGAGTCACGGGTGAGCTGTGCTCATGACGGAGTGGTTCCGTCACGACTCCGCCCACTCGTTCATTCGCCCGCACAGGCGGGGAATCAGCGACGCGTGGGCGGAGCGGCTGCAGTGGCCGCAGCATGACGGAATCACTCCGTCATGAGCACACGCCACCCGTGGCTCATGACGGAGGGGTTCCGTCATGAGCACGCAAGGGGTTAAAGAGAGATTAAGATTTATACCATAACAGGGAGCAGAAAAACAAGCTGTACGTGCCCATGCGTACTGTGTGGTGCTGTTTGCGCAAGATTTAGAATGTAATAACGCACTTGCAAACCACGTAGTACCATTCACACATGATTTGGTGCACGAACTCTGCATTCCCATCGCGGCGCGAACAGGCACGCCGGCAACGCCCACTAGCGAAACTCTGCATAGCGCGGAGGAATTGTTTTTGTGACAGGCCTATCTAAAATACTATCAACAAGAATAGCAAAGGTCAAAATGATGTTTTTAATTGTGTTTTTAACGCAGTTGTGATAAATATCGATGTAGAAAATATAGCAGTGGGTAATATTGTTTGTAAGTGCTAATATATTGTTGTGCGTTTGTACATGTTTATTCATTTCTTTTATTTGTGTTTCTAGTAAACTAATGTATTAGTTAGGAAATTGTTGACATTTGTATTTTTAGTTGTATTAGTGTAAACAAATAATGGTTTTAAACTGTGTTTGTAGCAGGATATTGGGTTTTAAAGGATAAGGGTGTGGAGATTTTGAAAAAGTTTATATTTGAAAGTAAATTTATGATAATTATTTTAATAGTATGCAAATTTATATCTTACAGTTTCGTCATTATTTTGTTATAATTAAGATTCATAAATTTTAATTATAAAATATATTAATGGTAATAAATTAAAACAAACTTTGAAATATAAAAAACCTATTTAAACTATAAGAATAAAAATATATAAACATTTATATGAATAAAAGAAAATAATTGGATTTTTTGTATATAAATGTTTAACATTTATTAACCTTGGTGAAAAATCATTTAGATATTACAAATATTTATTTATTTTAGTTTTAAGATTATAATTGTATATTAAAAATATGTTTGTATGTATTAAAAAAAATATTGGTTTTATATAAAACATTTATTTCATGGTTGTTAATTTTGGATTATGATTGCATGTTATATTTTAAGTTTTAAAGTTTAGGAATGGTAGTAAATATAAAAAACAATTATATTAATTATTAATAGTAATGACATATTTTTATATGTTCATGTTTAAATATGATTTTTTTAACGTTAATATACATTTTTGTTTACTTTATAGTTAAACAATTTTGTGTGAGGATGAAGTATTGATTGTGTATATAAAATGTTTATTTTGTATCACCTTGTTTAACCCCTTCCATGCTGCGCGAATTCCGCCGCTGTGCTGACGGTTTCTTGCGCGGGCGTGGTCATGACGGAACGGTTCCGTCATGAGCACAGCTCAACCGTGGCTCATGACGGAACCGTTCCGTCATGAGCACCGAAGGGGTTAAAATGTCTTAGATTGCAGTGGAAATAGTACATTTCACCGCTTAGGGATTCTGATGCGGGTTGGAAAAGAGTTTACGACCCACTCGGATCGGGAGAGTCCGACCGGCGGAGTACGATGCATCCAGATGCTTTGAGATACGATTTGGTTGGACTCCTATTGACTTCAATGGGAGCATATGTTCCTTACCACATCATAATTGGGCCCTCGTCGGGAAAACACGTTCCCAATCTGATTTGGAAGGAGCAAATGCCATTAGGAGGCCTTCCTAACCGCATCAGAATCAGGCTCTAAGTGGGAATGCTTTCCTAACAGCATCAGAATCAGGCCCTTAGTGTCCAACACCTTCTTCAAACAGCCTTAGATAGAGTGGGGATGTTAAATGTCACCCATTAGTGTCCAACACATTCCTCCAATATGGTTCAATTGGAGTGGGAATAGGAAATATCACCTCTTTAGTGTCCAACACATTCCTCCAATATGACTAGATTGGAATAATAAATGTCACCTCTTTAGTGTCCTACATCTCCCCCAAATTGGTTTAGATGGGAGTGTTAATAGTAAATGTCTCCCCTTTAGTGTTTCACACTGTTCTCAAATTGGTTTAGATTTGAGTGGGAATAGCATTTTTACCCTTGAGGTTTACCACAACATCTTCAAATTGGTATAGATTGGAGTGGAAATAGTAAATGTTACCCTTTTATTGTCCTGCACCCTCCCCAAATTGGTATAGGTTGGAGTAGAAATAGTAAATGACACCTTTCAAGTCTTCAACACTTTCTAAAAAATGGTTTGTGTTGGAGTGTGAGTATTTAATTGTATAACTTTAGTCTGAAATCCTTTGTTTTAATTTTATTTGTATGTAGTAGAAATTATTTTAGTTATTTCATTAGTATTACTGGTGTTTAGAAATATAATGGCATGTTTGTAAGCAATACTATCTTTAATAAAAAAAATTATAAAATGAAGCCACGCAACACATTTTTCTCATTTTATTAGTTTCCAAAAGATTATTTATTGTATATTTTAAATATTTAAGCATATATATTTCAACTTAAAAATAAACATTTATATATGAATACTACATTTTTTTAGTGGTTTATATTATGAAATAAACACTGTAGTTTATATTTAAATGCTATTGTATTTTCTACATTTTCCCCTTTTATTTTACATTGTTTTATACTTTATTTTAACATTTCTTAAATTGTTTTAAATACATAATTTTTTAAACATCACTTTCACATTTGTTTTTTCAGTATATCAAATAATTGTATATATTGTATACTATTATTCAATTTGTATTTTACCATTTGTAATCATTTTATCAATATTTTGTGACTGTTTTACATTTTGAATAATTTGTTAAAATTTTTCACTTATTTATTCAACATTTTTACATTTTTTCCCATTCATTTCTATGGGAGACATTCTTTCTTGAGTTTCATTTAATGGACATTTGTTTTTTGACTACCTTCTATTCTGCAATCTATTTGTGTTATTTTTAGTCTATATTTTCCCAGAACCAGGTCACGGTAAGTTGCTGTTTGTGGGAACAGCCACGTTACTTTTTAAGGATTTCTTTAGGGTTTTGAGAGTATGGGGATTTGGGGTAAATGTCTAGAGGTTAGTAATGGTGTTGTTTGTGTTTTTTTGTATGTTTAGATGTATTAGTAGTTGTGTGTTTTTCACTACTTTGGGGCCGATTCTGATTCTGGCCACAAAACGAACCAACCGACACGGACCCGGACCAGATACCGACTGACACGGACCAGCGCCGTATGACCCGTGTAGTATGATGCAACACGTGTGAATTAAAACCGATACGTATGAATACAAGCCGTACGACCGAGCCGTACCTGGAATGAACCCGACCGACCCGTACCCGCGATGTCCGATCTGCGCATTACGATGCAATGCGTGTAAAACCAGACCGACTCGCATGGAGACCAAGCCGCACGACCGACACGCACAGACAACCGGGCCCACAAGCAATAGAGACCTTCGCGACCGACGCGTATGAAACACAGAAGATAGGCAGCATGAACGAGGCGGAGAAGCCTGCACGAGCCAACATCAGAGTCCGTTTCCGGCAGATGAACGTCTCCTTCATGCCTATAAAACCCAATGGAAAAAAGACAAAAAAAGGACCAAACAAGCAACGATAAAGCCAATAAATATCAAATAAAAAAACTGGGACAAAGACACACCCACAACTCCAAATATAAAGGACTACAATCACTACCATCATCCCTTGCAAACAGGAGACACAGCCAGCAGCAAACACCATTACACAGCAACCACAGACACACTCACTACTCACCCATCACACAACCCACACACAATCAGCACCTCATCCAAAAGCACACACACATACAGCCAGCAAAACCAACACCAACCCACCCTCACTTGCACCCTCACACACACATCCCTCACCACCACCACCCATCACCATGCCCCCAAAGAAGAATCCAAAGTTCACAGATAGTGAGTTAGAAGTGCTGGTAGATGAGATCATCAGAGTAGAGCCAAATTTGTTTGGTACATTGGTCCAAAGGACCCCCATGTCACAGAAAATCAAGATGTTGGCGGGGATTGTGGACAAGGTGAACGCTCAAGCACCAGCAAGGTGCACAAAGGACGATATCCAGAACAGGTGGTATGACGTGCGCAGGAGGGTCAAGAAACTCATCAAAAAAGATCACGCCCTGAGTCAGTGCACCGGCGGTGGCCCTCCTGCCAAACCAGTCTACTTCAGGACCTGGGAGGAGAAGGTGCGGGACATCCTACCACCAGAGAGCATCCATGGGCTAACAGACATACCAGAGCCTGGTGAGTACACAAACAACATACCCAAGATTGTGTGGCAAGGGGACAGTGAAACCATGCACCGCAAGCAAAGCTACACTAACCAATAGATAATCACACAAATATGTCTATGCCAGTCAGACATACACAATACCTGCCATCTCATAGTGACTTGGAACTGTGTCATGACATGCACCAACCTACAAACAAATAGAGCAAGGCAGTGGCACAAAGCTAAGTAGACACTGCCAGACAGTTTGCCACCACAAACACACTACCTCACAATGCAGCTGACTGACAGGAAGGAATTGTGGGGATGCAGGTGAAGTGAGTGTATCCAAAAGCATGATGGGCCTGTAGTTACAGATAATGCTCCCCCTCCTGATTGGCCCATCAAGACCTCTCTGAAACATGCCCACATCACAGGAAGTGGAAAATGACTGACAAGATGGCCGACACTGGCTCCTGCTGTGGGGAGCACAAGGCCCTGCTAGGGCATGTGCACAAATCAGAAGCAGGACACCACTGACTGACATCCTGAAAGACAACTTGCACGCCCCACAATGGAAGCACGTTTCATGGTGGGATGTCTGGCCGGGTGGGAAGGAGGACTGACAGCTCTGACCATACTTACCAGCATGTGGAGACACACACACCCCTCAACACAAACTCCACACAACTCACCGGGTAGAATGCATTGACCCACACCTCTGTGAAATATCAGCAAGAGATACACCATACTGGGTGCTGCTGTGTGAAGCACAGGGGCTCTCTTTGGACTTGTAGCCAAACAAACACCAGGATTTCACAGTCAGCCATCTTGCCATTGCTGTCACACCCCCTCACAGGGAAGCAGAGTCAAGAGGAAGGAAGTATGGGCATGCTGGGAAGGGGGGTGTAGCCAAGAGTATGATGGGAGTCGCAGTCACAGACAATCTACACCCACCCACATGGCCCAGCAAGCTCTAACTGAACCATACTCGCCCCACAGGGAGTGGGAAGGGACTGACAGGATGTCTGACACTGGGCTCTGTTGTAGGGAGTACAAGGCCATGCTGGGAACTGGGCACCAACAAACACCAGGACTACACAGTCAGCCATCTTGCCATTGCTGTCACACCCCCTCACAGGGAAGCAGAGTCAAGAGGAAGGAAGTATGGGCATGCTCGGAAGGGGGGTGTAGCCCGGAGCATGATGGGAGTTGCAGTCACAGACAATCTACACCCACCCACATGGCCCAGCAAGTTCTAACTGAACCATACTCGCCCCACAGGGAGTGGGAAGGGACTGACATGATGTCTGACACTGGGCTCCGTTGTGGGGAGCACAAGGCCATGCTGGGAAATGGGCAAAAACAATATCAAACTCTGTCCGTGACAAGCTGGGAAAAAGCAGTGTACAGGCAGGAATATGTTCGTAAAGTAGAAAATGTCATGTTTGTGAACCATCAATGCATATATAAGAAACATAACTCACATCGTGTGTCTCTTCCAAACACAGGTGGTGCTGGGCACTCAGCACCAAATGAAGAGGATTCCCAGTACCAGACTCTGGCGGACACTGAGCTCTCTGGTTTGTCTCTGTCTCTGTCCTCTTCGGATGACGACGACTAACCTGCCCCTCCGGTGTGAGTCATCATGCAGCACCAGCAGCATCAACATCTGCACCCCCTGTACCCACGCCTCCAGCATCTGGAAACCGACAGGGCACCCCCGCCAACACGGACAGACCAAGGCCACTGAACACACACAGCACTGGGGCACAGGACCCCCCGGAAGCTACAGCAAACACCACCAGCAACACCACCCAAGGGTCCCAGTGTCACCTGTGCGTCCCGCTGCTGGTCCTGCCCGTGTGGATAGGGGTGCTGGGAGGGGTGGGAGGCAGAGGGCGCGCCTTGCAGAGGGGTCTGGACTGCATGATGACTCCCACCTGCCACGCATCATAGATGCGTACCAGGATAGCACCGGAGGATTTGGCCAGGTAGTGGGGATCCTCAAGGACATGCAACAGGAGCAGGCTGCCCACAATGCCCGCATGGAGGCCAAGTGGGATGCCCTTATTGCGGTGCATCGGGAGATACTCCAATGCCGCCGCCAGATCAACACAAACCTGTCCACACCTCCCTGTGTGGCAACAACATCTGTTGCAACACCATCTGCCAGCGCCTCAGGGAGGGAGGAGGACTCTGGCGGAGAGTCCCCTGCACCACAGAGGCCTGCACCTGAGGATCCCCCCCCCCAGGAAGAAGAGGGGTCGTCCGAAGAAAGACATGTGAGTGGCAGATGGCCCAGCACATCCCCCAGGGCCTCTAAACCTGTTCTGGACAATGTTCTTTGTGCATAACCCGTTCACCTTGTCCAATCGCACACAACTCGCCCACATGACATGGAGGGTTCATGTTGGGCCAATGTAGCAGATGACTGTGGACTTTACTCTGGACATTTAATCTACCAGCACATCCAACTCTAATGTGAACTTTGGATTCCAAAACCAATGTACAGCACCCACCATCCTGTGCACTTTCCTCACACTTGTTTGAAAATAAACTCACCTAAACACCGTACTTGCCTCTGTTGTGATTCCAACTTGTCTTGTGCCATGGAGATGTCGATCTGCTACACAACACAGTGCATGCTAAATGCTGCAACAATGTGACCAACGTAACGTGAGTCATGGTGATGTGACACATGTGAGGGAGACACACCACTATGGCACCACAACACATACTCACCATGGCCATGTTACTCATCCCACACAAATATGTTGACCTGAAACACATTGGCATGCACAGACACAACACCAACCCCAGTCAGTGGTAACAAGTCCACAGGTGAGGTAAGCAGTTGTCAGTCAGATGTGGGAAGACAGACAACGCACATAACAAAGCATAGCACAGGTTCATTACAAATCAGCAACATGTTTATTCCACAATAGTTGCACGGTAATTCTACGTAACAGTGGACACACGCTCACAAAGTGTTGGAGAATTGAAGTCCAGGGATGTGTGGTACATCAGTTGATCGGAATTGACAACTTCCACACTGGTGTTGGATTCTGGGTGTTGGGGGTCAGTGTTGACCAAACAACAGGCAAAGTACCCTGGGAAGGACAGACACAAGACACAGTCAAAAGCACAGCTGAACAGGAGAGAAATGCAATACACATGCACAAAATATGTCGCAAGAAACCTACACACAAACAAGTTAGCAGTACTACCCTATTGTGGAGTACACACCACCTGAATGGACACATCACTGCACGCATTCAGTCAAGTGGCACACAGACACACTCAGACCACAACAGAGCAGCCACAACACATTCCAGGCTACCTCCATACATTGACATAACAACCCTGGAAACTCACATTCAGGTGAAGAAGTTGTTGATGAGCTGTGAGCGGACGTCACCCTCATCCTCATCATCACTGGCATCTTGGCCCAGGCCGGGATGCTCCACAGGTGCCGGAGGTTGGTCATCGTTATCATCATCCTGGATGAGAGGCACCTCCTTCCGCACTGCCATGTTGTGTAGCATGCAGCATACAAGGATTATTTTGCACACCTTTGCAGGCTCATATGGGAGGGCCCCTCCAGTCTTGTCCAGGCAGCGAAAGCGGCTTTTCAGGAGGCCGAATGTCCGCTCAATCACCCTCCTGCTCCGACCATGTGCCTCATTGTAGCGCATCTCGGCTGGTGTCACAGGGTTCCGGAGGGGTGTCAGCAACCACGGCATGTTGGGGTATCCGGAGTCACCTACACACACAAAAATGAACAAGTAGCTGAGTTTTGTAGGAGTGCGGAATACAAGATTGACAAACACACACAATGAGAAACAGTCGGTACACACTGACAAGCCAGGCATGCTGAGCTGGCATCTGTGACATCAGCGTTGCAATGCGACTACTCCTCATTATGTAGGCATCGTGCGCCGAACCAGGGAACCGTGCACACACATGTGTGATAGACATGTCAGCAAGACATACCACCAGAGCATTGATGGAGTGGTAGTGCTTCCTGTTCCGGTATGCCTGCTCATGTGCCTGTGGTGGTATCAGGGCCACATGCGTCCCATCAATAGATCCGATGATGTTTGGCATCCTCCCCAGTGTATAAAAGGCATCCTTTATTTCAGGGAGTTCAGCTGGGCTAGGGAACTTGATGTACAGGTCTAGGAAATGCAACATCCCCTCCAAGACATCATGTAGCACCCGACTAAACATCGTTTGCGACATACCAACAGCAGTAGCCACAATGTACTGGAAGGTACCAGTAGCAAAGAAGTGCAGGGCTGCCATCACCTTCACCTCTGGGGTCAGTGCTGTAGGGTATGTCCGGCCAGGTAGCAGATGTGGCGCCAACTGCATTGCCAACTCCTCAATCAGTGGCCTGGTGATGCGGTACCGTCTGATGCAGTCGCGTTCCTGCATGGTCGCAAGGTCTGGGAATGGTCTATGGACAGCTGGTGCCCTGCAGTACAGAGATGCACAAAGGAAGATTGTCAGTTCATCCACCCATGTGGCCATGACCAGGTTCAATATCACATGATAGATCATGACATTACACAATGTACTGAGGTGTGTGCTGTTGGGCATGGACACATATGTCACCTACATGACCATCACCTCACATCTCAATTCCACATGTCCACATAAGTCCCATGTAGTGCAATGGCCAATCATCTGGCTGTGTCACCCAACCTATGTACTGCTGTAACGTTCCAAACACACACCACAGTGACAAGTGAGGCCTGATGTCTCCCAGGCAACACAGATTTTTGCCATGCAGAAACCCAGGGTCCCTGTATTGCCACATTGACACTGGCATGGACATAGCGTATCACGTACACACCACAAGGCAAGCGTAAGTCCCACAGGTAGTGGCCACTGTTGTTTCTGCAGGCCCTACATGTACGTCTCTTAGACACACACACACCATCAAGGTTGATGCATATACCACATGAATATGGAGACTCTCACCCATTGGGCACATTTGATCAGACACATCTGAGACACAACATGCACACAGACTGTGGGTGTACATCAGTATTGTGGCTACAGGTCTCACTGTGACGTACATGCCATCACCCCCTGGACTCAGGGTGTATGTGACATGTCCCAAACATATCCAACATGAAACTGTGTCCGTGACTCATGCCCATTACTGTACAATTGCACAATTGCACATCACAGTGGTAATGTGCACGACACACAAAGGATTCTGCCCTCATGTACACGTGCACAGCCTGGGAGTTACTGCACAAAAGTGCCACCCAACAAACCAAATGTGCCCCCCCAAACACCCAGGGAATGCAGCCTTACATTCCATGGGACACTGTGTGGCCAATGCTGTAGTGTGGTAGGTGTGCACAGGTGTCCCTGGCTAGTAATTGTGTGTTGAATCCGTAGAATAGTCACACCAATGAGGTCCGACGGGGGTGACAATGCGTACGCATTGCACGGTTCATGACCGAGCCGTGCGTACGTATTGCCATTGAATTCAATGAGGTCCAACGCAGGTGACAATGCGTACGCATTGCACGGTTCATGACCGAGCCGTGCGTACGCTTTGCCATTGAATGCAATGAGGTCCGACGCGGGTGACAATGCGTACGCATTGCACGGTTCATGACCGAGCCGTGCGTACGTATTGCTATTGAATTCAATGAGGTCCAACGCAGGTGACAATGCGTACGCATTGCACGGTTCATGACCGAGCCATGCGTACGCTTTGCCATTGAATGCAATGAGGTCCGACGCGGGTGACAATGCGTACGCATTGCACGGTTCATGCCCGAGCCGTGCGTACGCTTTGCCATTGAATGCAATGGGGTCCGACGCGGGTGACAATACGTATGCCTTGCACGGTTCATGACCGAGCCATGCGTACGCTTTGTCATTGACTGCAATGAGGTCTGACGCGGGTGACTATCATGCATACGCGTCGGGCAGGCATGGTCCGAGACAGGCGTACGCCATGGCCATTGAATCGTATGGAGACGGGTGCATGTGTATTTTCAAAATACCCGTTGGACAGTCAGTTGACCGAGCCGGGTGCACCGATTGGCTCTGGACTGTCATGGAGACGGATGCGGATTCAAAACTTGTACAAGTTGTGCACTGGAAATTCAGTTGGATGCCTACAACAATGTTGCAATTTCAAGTGTTTCATGAAGGTGAAGATTTGAACGATGCGGAAGGCGTGTACGAGTCGTACAATTCCATGTATTGGCCAGATTCATAGAATGCAACCGTGTTGGACCTATCACTTGGGACACATGGCACAGATTCTGCCTCTGCAGCACTGATATGGATCTCTGACATATTATCGAAAGACACATTATCGAACTACACAAATTTCGCAACAAAAATATTGACATCAAAATTATCGAGATAGTATACTTAATTAAAAAACTACACTAATATCGACACTACAATATCGTAATACAATTATATCGATCACACAAAAATCGCACACATCAATATCGCAATACTAAATATCGACATAAATAAATAAATATAACACATGTAAGAAATATCGATAACCAAAATATAGACATCAATAATATCGTTTTTTACATATATCGACAATTCTAATACTAATAAAACCAATACTTTAAACAACATAAATACAATATTTTCCTAAAACATACATTTTCCAATTATATTCAACTTAAACATAAACATAACATTTATAACTATATAAATATTTAACAACATAATAAAAAACCACAGAAATAATTATCAAATAGGCATTTCGAACACATTCAAAAAAATTAAGACACATTATAAACAATCTTTTTCTATATAATTATTTAAAACTCTCCTCCTTTAAAACAAAATATACTCTTACTTAGCATTTTCCATAAAAGGAAACCAATTAAATAAAAAAAATTCAAAACATCCAATAGAAAGGCCACATACAGAAAGCAACCAATCACATTCAAGAAACAATTTAAAATCCACTGTATAAACCAATTAAAACAAGTCTTCTACTGTGCCTTAAACCAAAGCATTGAACGAAGAAGAAACTCTGCTAAACAGAAGAAACCTAAATCCTACTACAATTCTAAAAACGTAAGTAAATTACTGCCAAATTAAACTAAAACACTAATTTATCTTTACTCAAAAAAATAACTAACTTATATATTCCATCTCTTTATGTTTCCACTACAGATATTACTCTAAACAGCTAAAGAAAAGATTGAACATTGCCAGAAAGGACTCACTAAAAAAGTAAGTATACTATCAAAATACTTTCTAAAATATTAATTAAATCCTACTCAAACCCCAAAACATCCTAAACCCCAAAACAAATCCATGTTCTCTTTTTTAAGTTTTTAATAACCTGTATAAATTAACACCTATAGTCTATACCAAACAGCAATACCACCCCACTTAAAATAACTAAAACAACCAAAACAATATGGTGCCGATTACGATCCGGTAAAAACCGGGTACGAACCGTCGGTCGGAGCGTTTTCCCCGTCCGACTCGTACCCGGTCGTAAAACTTTACAAACATGGAATTACGATTCGCACGGAAACACCATTTCCGTACGAATCGTAAAAAACACCGACCGACGAAAACATACATACGAATGTGATCCGGGAATGCTGCGACGTGACGTCGGGACGCTTTCAGGCAGCGTTTCACGACCCAGGAATTACGATTCGAACCGACAGCAGTCCGGACGGCAATATTTTCACGGCACCCAAAAAGTGCCGGAAAAGCGAAGTACGGCGCGAATCGACCAGAGTAGGTGGCCCGGTACGCGCCGACCCCCCCCCCAGCCCCCGTACGTACGCGCCGAACCCCCCGTGTATGTACACCCGTGTACGTGTCGAACCCCCCCGTGTACGTTCAAGTCGAACCCCCCGTGTATGTATACCCGTGTACGTGTTGAACCCCCCCGTGTACGTTTGAGTCGAACCCCCCCGTGTACGTTCGAGTCGAAGCCCCCCGTGTACGTTCGAGTCGAACCCCCCCGTGTACGTTCGAGTCGAACCCCCGTGTACGTTCGAGTCGAACCCCCCTGTATGTACACCCGTGTACGTTCGAGTCGAACCCCCGTGTACGTTCGAGTCGAACCCCCCGTGTACGTTCGAGTCGAACCCCCCGTGTACGTTCGAGTCGAACCCCCCTGTATGTACACCCGTGTACGTTCGAGTCGAACCCCCCGTGTACGTTCGAGTCGAACCCCCGTGTACGTTCGAGTCGAACCCCCCGTGTACGTTCGAGTCGAACCCCCCGTGTACGTTCGAGTCGAACCCCCCTGTGTACGTTCGAGTCGAACCCCCCTGTATGTACACCCGTGTACGTTCGAGTCGAACCCCCCCGTGTACGTTCGAGTTGAACCCCCCGTGTACGTTCGAGTCGAACCCCCCGTGTACGTTCGAGTCGAACCCCCCTGTATGTACACCCGTGTACGTTCGTGTCGAACCCCCCGTGTACGTTCGAGTCGAACCCCCCGTGTACGTTCGAGTTGAACCCCCGTGTACGTTCGAGTCGAACCCCCCGTGTACGTTCGAGTCGAACCCCCCGTGTACGTTCGAGTCGAACCCCCGTGTACGTTCGAGTCGAACCCCCTGTATGTACACCCGTGTACGTTCGAGTCGTACCCCCACCCGTGTATGTACGGTGCGTACCCCCAGCGTGGGTACGCACCGTACATACACGGGTGGGGGTACGACTCGAACGTACACGGGGGTTCGACTCGAACGTACACGGGGGGTTCGACTCGAACGTACACGGGGGGGTTCGACTCGAACGTACACGGGGGGTTCGACTCGAACGTACACGGGGGGTTCGACTCGAACGTACACGGGTGTACATACACGGGGGGGTCGGCGCGTACATACGGGGGCTGGGGGGGGTCGGCACGTACGTACGGGGGCTAGGGGGGGTCGGCGCGTATGTACGGGGGCTGGGGGGGGTCGGCGCGTACGTACGGGGGCTGGGGGGGGTCGGCGCGTATGTACGGGGGCTGGGGGGGGTCGGCGCGTATGCGGGCACGTCTCCATGGTTGCTATGGGAGTTCGGTGCGGACGGTGTTTTTTCCATCCGGTTGTAACCTCGGACGCGCGGGATGGATCGTGATTCCTCGGTCGGACTTCACCTTTCACATTTGTACGGTAAATCGTACGAGGACGTGTCGGACACATTTTCCGACCCGAGGACGTGTGGAGAATGATTCCCAATGCGGTTCGTATGGACTTTTTACCATGCGAATCGTGATTGCCAGTTCGTACGGCACTTGTACGATTCGTACGGTAAAAAGACCGGATACGAGTCGCACGGGGAAATTTTTTACCGGATCGTAATCGGCACCTGAATGTTCTCTAACTTTCAGAGACTACATCAACTAAACAGCATTTTGTCTACAAAGAACATCTTCATTCAAATACAACCAAAAACACTTGGTAAGTATATATAAAAAAAAATCTTTTTTGCTATTTTCATTTAAATATATAAAGTACTATTGCATATATTTTCATATACATTTTTTCCAAATTTCTAACACATCACAATGACAGAAGAAGCCCAATTTATAACATCGCAAAAAGGAAAATTCCTATTGTGTTACATGGGTTACACATATACCCAAGAAAAGCAGACTGAACGAAATGTGAACTGGAAGTGTTCAAAATATTATTCAAACAAATGCTATGGACGAGCAACAACAAGAGCAACAACTGTACTATATACTAGAGAGCATAATCGTCCACCCAATCTCTCTGAAATAGAAGTCAGATCAACCCTTGAAAATATAAAAGAATTAAGCACTGGTTCACAAACTGCTACAAGTGTTATCCTAAAAGAACTATTACCTAGAGTGCCCAAAGAAGCAAGAGGCCAATTACCATCAATTGCTTCTATAAAAAGAACAATTGCTAGGACCAAAAAATCAACCACAACAACAATACCATCACCTAAAACTTTTCAAGATATCATCATTCCACCAGAATTAACTATCACCCACAATAATGAACCTTTTATTTTTTTGATAACAAAAGTACAGAAAAAAGAATCATAATGTTTGCTACTGCAAACAATATAACTAAACTCCAACAATGCCAAACATGGATGATGGATGGCACCTTTACAATATGCCCAAAACCATTCTACCAGCTTTACACAATACACGGTCAATATCACAACACTTCCATACCTTTAATCTATGCACTATTACCTAACAAACAAAACACAACATATAATGAAATGCTAGGAAAAATAAAACAAGAATCAAATGATTTTTCCCCTCAAAGAATTATCATAGACTTTGAGCAAGCCATGATAAATTCCATTCTAAAACTGTACCCCCATACATCTATCCAAGGATGTTACTTCCATCTAAACCAATGTATATGGAGACATTTACAAAAATCTTCACTAAGGTGCCGATCACGATCCGGCAAAAACCGGGTACGAACCGTCGGACGGAGATAATCTCCGTCCGACGCGTACCCGGTCGTCAATTTTTACAAACAAGGAATTACGATTCGCACGGGTACACCATTACCGTACGAATCGTAAAAAAGCCCGACCGACCAAAAAAAACCTACCAATGCGATCCGGAAAAGCGCCGACCTGACGTCGGGACGCTCGCAGCCAGCCATTCACGACCCAGGAATTACGATTCGCACCGACGTCACCCCGCACGGTGAATATTTTCCGGCAGCCAAAAACTGCCGGGAAATCAGGACGACGCGAACAAGGACCACCAGTACGCGACGGACAGACGACGACGCGAACAAGGAGGACCAGTACGCGACGGACACACAGGACGACGCGACCAAGGAGGACCCGTACGCGACAGGACGACGCGATCAAGGAGGACCCATACGCGACAGGACGACGCGATCAAGGAGTACCAGTACGCGACGGACAGACATGGACCCGAACCTACGAGTCATCCCTGCCCTCATAGCAGTCCACCTCCTCTACAGGTTACGACGCAGACGCCGCAGAAGGTCAGAATAACTAAGGGAGGGGGGAAAGTGGGGTGGGGTGGGGGTGGCACGACCAGGGCAGGCCACAAAACAACCACATAAGTCACACACCACACATGGCCTGGACATACCTGACTCCCATGCCCTGGTCACCACGAGGGGGTGGGGGCGTGTCCTGATAAGCCAGCGACCGCCACAACGGAAGTCCGTCACCACGCGAACCGGCAACACAACCAGACAGGTACGACCCGTACCCACGCCTGAAGAGCGTGGGTACGAGTCATACCACGCCCACACACACGTCACCCCAACAATGGCGGGACGGATCGTACCCACGTGGCAAAGGCCTGGGTACGGCCCGCACAAGCATCACATAGCGTGGGGACGGATATGTACGGACCCTACCCCCACCCCGTATGCATGGAGCGTACCCCCACCCCAACAGTGTAAGTACGACCTGTACCCCCACCCGCGTATGCAAGGAGCGTACCCCCCACCCCAACAGTGTAAGTATGACCCGTACCCTCACCCGCGTATGCAAGGAGCGTACCCCCCACCCCAACAGTGTAAGTACGACCCGTACCCCCACCCGCGGACTCACGGACCGTACCCCCACCCCAACAGTGTAAGTACGACCCGTACCCCCCCCGCGTATGCAAGGAGCGTACCCCCCACCCCAACAGTGTAAGTACGACCCGTACCCCCACCCGCGTAAGCATGGAGCGTACCCCCACCCCAACAGTGTAAGTACGACCCGTACCCCCACCCGTGGACTCACGGACCGTACCCCCACCCCAACAGTGTAAGTACGACCCGTACCCCCAGCCGCGTATGCAAGGAGCGTACCCCCCACCCCAACAGTATAAGTACGACCCGTACCCCCACCCGCGGACTCACGGACCATACCCCCACCCCAACAGTGTAAGTATGACCCGTACCCTCACCCGCGTATGCAAGGAGCGTACCCCCCACCCCAACAATGTAAGTACGACCCGTACCCCCACCCGCGTATGCATGGAGCGTACCCCCCATGCCAACAGTGTAAGTACGACTCGAACCCTCACCCGCGTATGCAAGGAGCGTACCCCCCACCCCAACAGTGTAAGTACGACCCGTACCCCCACCCGCGGACTCACGGACCGTACCCCCACCACACCAGTGTAACTAGACTCGTACCCTCACCTCGAATGCATGGAGCGCACCCCCACCGTGTATGTTCCAAGCGTACATATCCAGAAATAGGAGGTGTGTGTGCAGAGTCCACCCAGCAGTGCCCAGAGGCAGGAGGGGTGTGTGCCTATCACTCCCAGCAGTGCCCTGAGACAGGAGGGGTGTGTGCAGAGTCCTCCCAGCAGTGCCCAGAGACAGGAGGGGTGTGTGCAGAATCCTCCCAGCAGTGCCCAGAGACAGGAGGGGTGGGTGCTGAGTCCTCCCAGCAGTGCCCAGAGACAGGAGGGGTGTGTGCCTATCACTCCCAGCAGTGCCCTGAGACAGGAGGGGTGTGTGCAGAGTCCTCCCAGCAGTGCCCAGACACAGGAGGGGAGGGTGTAGAGTCCTCCCAGCAGTGCCCAGACACAGGAGGGGTGGGTGTGGAGTCCTCCCAGCAGTGCCCAGAGACAGGAGGGGTGTGTGCCTATCACTCCCAGCAGTGCCCTGAGACAGGAGGGGTGTGTGCAGAGTCCTCCCAGCAGTGCCCAGACACAGGAGGGGTGTGTGCAGAGTCCTCCCAGCAGTGCCCAGACACAGGAGGGGTGGGTGCAGAGTCCTCCCAGCAGTGCCCAGAGACAGGAGGGGTGTGTGCCTATCACTCCCAGCAGTGCCCTGAGACAGGAGGGGTGTGTGCAGAGTCCTCCCAGCAGTGCCCAGACACAGGAGGGGTGTGTGCAGAGTCCTCCCAGCAGTGCCCTGAGACAGGAGGGGTGGGTGTGGAGTCCTCCCAGCAGTGGCCAGAGACAGGAGGGGTGTGTGCCTATCACTCCCAGCAGTGCCCTGAGACAGGAGGGGTGGGTGCAGAGTCCTCCCAGCAGTGCCCAGACACAGGAGGGGTGGGTGTGGAGTCCTCCCAGCAGTGCCCAGACACAGGAGGGGTGGGTGCAGAGTCCTCCCAGCAGTGCCCAGAGACAGGAGGGGTGTGTGCCTATCACTCCCAGCAGTGCCCAGAGACAGGAGGGGTGTAACACATGTGTGTGAGGCCGGAATTACCCACATCCATACTGCCTACAAGGGAACATGTCCCCATGAACTCATGTCAACAGACTCCACACACAAGTACAGTGATCACCAAGGATGCCACGATTGTTGCAGGTGGAGACATGGCCATGCATGCATGGCCAAAGTAGAAGGGCTCCGTCACACACACAGCTCATGTAGACACTGCTCTGCGCTAAACATTGTGAACACCCTGCAGGGAAGAAATCTGGGTACACAGAGGAAGGAATACACCCTGGGACAATTGCACCATGCAGTAACTGCTTACATGACCAAAGGAAGTTAGCCAACACCTTGTGATGGCACACAGATCCCAGGGTCCCCCCAATGAGCAGAACACTACTACATATCCCACACACCCAAACCCTTAAACACCACCCAAAACCATGTAGCAGCCCCACCAACACCAATACCAGCATAGCAGTAGTGTGATAATGAAAACAAAATTAAGCTTTATTCAGCATGAGCACAATGTCCGTGGATCGCAGGCAGTTCAATATTCACAAAGCCCATAGGGCAGTCAATGATTCGCAGCTGGATGGGGGACACAGTGGGATGCGTGTCCCCTACCTTGCCTGCACAGTCAAATGGCATCGTCTTCCATACTGGTGAGGGCATCAGGGGGGGGGGGAAGCACCAGGCACCGCAGGGACATCAGGGCAAAGGGGCGGCGTTGTGGGTGCAGGGATGGAGGACTCAACCATAAGGGGTGTGTCATGGCCAAAGGCGGAGGCCAGGATGGCACTACACACCTTAGCAAGGTCCTCCAGGGACTCCCCTGCACCCGAAGGGACCTCAGGCCCCAAGGAGGGGGGGGGTCAGAGGGATGGGTCGCAGCGCCACCGGGGGAGGGTGGAGACAGGGGGGGAGACTCAACCACCCTGACCGAGGACTTCCTTGACCGCTTGCGTGGTGGTGTAACTGTGGGGCTCAGGGACAGAGCGGCCATGAAGGAGTCCTTGGGGGAGATGTGGCCAGGAGAGCTGAGGGGAGGGGATTTGGAGGGAGTGGAATGGGTGGAATGCGGACTCCCACTATGGCTGCGTGTCACACGTTTGCCCCCCGACCCAGTGGGTGTGCCTACCTCACCCTGTGTGTGCGTGTCAGGAGGAGTGCGGTGGACCTTCCCTGCTGGTGTGGTGCCTGTGTCTGTTTATGTGGCTGCATGCCGACGTCTGGGTGTACGTGGGACAGGCATGGGAGTGGGAAGTGTGGATGGGGCAGGGGTAGGTGGGGGGAGGTCGCGCTGCAGGAGACCCACTGCTGCAGTCAGTGTGGAGTCTATGGACCTCAGCAAGTTGCGTTGGTCAGCCTGCGATGAATGAATGCCCTCCAAGAATGCCTCGATGTTGGTGAGGGTTTTCCCGTGGGCATGGAGGACATTAAGGATCGCAGCCTGACCAACCTGCAGTTGCCGCTGGATGTCCACAGACTCAGCATTGGCGGCAGCAGTGGAGACAGGGGCAGGGGGTGCGGTGCCTGGCCGGAAGGAGACATGCGGTGACCGGGCACGCTGGGAAGGGACACGAGCAAGTGGGAGGCGGCTGATGGGAACTGAGGGGGCGGTGCGAGGTGTTGTTCCGCTGTCAGCTGCTGGTGCAGCCACCGCCCACTAGGAGACATCCTCCTCGGACCTGTCAGCTTCGTATTCTGACGTGCCAGTCGACAGGTCCTCGGCCGCACTATCCTCCACCTCTGTCCCACTCGATGTGCCAGCCCCGATGTCACGGCTGGCACTGGTGCTCGGTCCCTCCGCCTTGCCTGTGTCCATGTCTCCCTCTGTGTCCCCCGACGATGCTGTGGGCAGGGTGGAGAGACCGAAATTAATCAGACAGCTGTACACATCAGTCACATGAGTCCAATCTACATAGGTAACACTGCATAGCCTGAAAAGGAAGATCCCTAACATCTACTAAACAAGGTACCGATGTAGGGCATGAAACACACAGTTGGTTGAGCCACCATGCCACTGAAACACCATGGAGAGCATGAGACAATAGCTAAAGACAGGAAACGTAGTCTGACATAGCACCAAGGCCCTGGGGACAATCCAGCACTGCATCTGCACCACACAGCGTCGGTGAAAATACCGATGACCAGGGACCATATCCATGAATTTGAGACACATGCTGCATAGGTAATGCTGAAAACATGCCCAACATGACTCGGTCACTGCACCTTGCGTGTGTGTCCAGACAAACATCACACACTGCCCAGACCCAGCAAGTAGAAATCAGGATTTGACACATAGGCATTGCCCGCCCCAACAAACCCCTACACGAGGCAAATTGTTGATACACAGGTGGCACCAACATCTCATAGTCTGGGTGATAAACACAGGGGCAGGCAAAATGCAAGATTGGACGCCAAACAGCCAAGGTGCGCCTGTACAAATAATGAGGTACCAGTGCCCATCCTCAGATGAGTATAACAAGACACACAGGCACTGGCAACTGTGAGTATGAAGAAGGACAATCAGGTCAGGCTGCACAGTGGACACCTGTACAAAATAGCACGTCTATATACATGGTGACAGGGGACAATGGCACAGAGCACAACCTACGCTGTAGACACTGAGAGTGTCCACGTTTATGATGACACATACACCACTGAGGAAAAGGTGCCCCAGGGGACAGTAGTGGGCACGCAACTACATGCTACTGAATGGTAATGACTGCAACACACGTCACCATCCCTGCACTATGCGTATCGCACACTCATGCACATCATGTCACAGGCCACTACATAGGACATGCGCGCTGTAAGGCATGACACATGAGAGACCAACTCCCATGTCTGGAGTCAGCATCAGTGCCAACTGACATGGAACCCACATGCAGTGAACTTGACAGTGCACAGGCAAGGTCCCACAACCTGTTACACACCACCCCCACACATGATGCTACAGTCATTGTTCTCGTGGACAAAGCGCCAGCCTACATTACCTTGTGAAGGAGTGACTACACACAGACCAGGGAACACATTGCAAGGAGGGGAAGGGTGGCAGGGGCGCAGCGCTATACTGGGGCAAACAGGATCTGCACAGCACCTTTAAACCCTGCCAGTGAATTCATGCTACTGTGCCCTTACAAATGCCGGTGACACACAACAAACACACATGTACCTACCCCCTTCCGGCTGCTGCATCGCCTGTAAGCGCCTCTCCAGGTCTGGAAAGACCACCGGCAGCACACGCCTGTGGAGGTGGCTCAGACGGCGGCGGCCGCGGTTCTTGTGGCTCTCAGGTGAGTCCCCCAGCAGGAGCCGTGCAATCCTCCGCGTCCAGCACCGGATATCCTGCCAGCGTTTCCTCACCTGGGGCAGGCTCCGCCTCCGACCATCCACACCGCTCACGGCACTGACGGCGGTCAGCCAGATCTGCTCCTTGGCAGTGGCGCCTACCTGTGAGGAAGAACAAGTGACACCACATCAATACACCAGCCACATGTCACAGAGAGACATATGAGTACAAATTAGCTGGTTACAACAAGGCATGTCATGCAGTCAACGCATTGCACCTTTGTCATAGGGACATCATCCCCTGGTGAGGGAAAAAGCAGTACGTGCCATAGTGGGTACACAGGTGGAATGATGGCAATGTCACAATCAATGATCAAGGCTCACACTGTGCATCACACCCACCCCTCCTGTCTCAGGGCACTGCTGTGAGGACTCCACACCCACCCCTCCTGTCTCAGGGTACTGCTGTGAGGACTCTGCATCCACCCCTCCTGTCTCAGGGCACTGCTGTTAGTGATAGGCCCCCACCCCTCCTGTCTCAGGGCACTGCTGTTAGTGATAGGCCCCCGCCCCTCCTGTCTCAGGGCACTACTGGGAGGACTCTGCATCCACCCCTCCTGTCTCAGGGCACTGCTGTTAGTGATAGGCACACACCCCTCCTGTCTCAGGGCACTGCTGTTAGTGATAGGCCCCCACCCCTCCTGTCTCAGGGCACTGCTGGGAGGACTCTGCATCCACCCCTCCTGTCTCAGGGCACTGCTGTTAGTGATAGGCACACACCCCTCCTGTCTCAGGGCACTGCTGGGAGACATCAGGCACCCCCCCCGGGACCCCCCCTACAGTACATGGCATGTGTGTCACACAGGACACAATGCCTGAAGTCACAGTCACAACATAGGGACAGTCTGTGCCAGTGGCCTATGCACTCACCTGATACCCTGGTCGCCCATACAGCATGGAGTACTGTGGGAGGATCACATCCAGCAGAGCCATGTTCTCCTCCAGGGTGAATGGCTGTGTCCTCTCCACAGCCCTTGACATGGTTCCAGGGAATCAGTAGCAGCAGCTGGGTCGACGAATGCAAAGATGTGCAGGCAAGTACTCCCTCATGGGACCTGGCTGCCTTATATGTGCCCTTCTGCCCAGTCTCATGCACAGGAGTACAGAGTGATTGGTCACTCACATTTGCATCCTATGTTTCCACCAATCCCTTCAAACCTAGCAGTCTGTGGGTTCTCTATCGGTTTCATTCTCCTGCATGATGTCAGCCCCACAAACACATTGCAACAAAGTAGAAGAATTCCAACTGACTTCTGCTGTGCACCTTCCAGAAGAAATTCGAAATTTGAACTTGGTCTCCATGACAACCAGCATGCATGTAGGCCTTAATACTTGTCCCCTATGTAATTTGGAGCATCACACACAGGTACGGTGCGTTTCGGGACCCTAGGGCACCCCAAATGCATTGCAACGGCCCGTACATGCATGCCTACGTTCACTATCACTATGGGTGTCCTCGCGTATGCGTACTCGTAGTGGTACGGGCCGTACACTCGCATGTACGCTCACTATCCCTACGAGTACGCATACGCGTGCAGACCCATACTGATAGTGAGCGTAGATGCGTGTGTACGGCCCGTACCACTACGAGTACGCATACGCGTGCAGACCCATAGTGATAGTGAGCGTAGATGCGTGTGTACGGCCCTATCACTATGGGTGTCCTCGCGTATGCGTACTCGTAGTGGTACGGACCGTACACACGCATCTACGCTCACTATCACTATGGGTCTGCACGCGTATGCGTACTCGTAGTGGTACGGACCGTACACACGCATCTACGCTCACTATCACTATGGGTCAGCACGCGTATGCGTACTCGTAGTGGTACGGACCGTACACACGCATCTACGCTCACTATCACTATGGGTCTGCACGCGTATGCGTACTCGTAGTGGTACGGACCGTACACACGCATCTACGCTCACTATCACTATGGGTCTGCACGCGTATGCGTACTCGTAGTGGTACGGACCGTACACACGCATCTACGCTCACTATCACTATGGGTCTGCACGCGTATGCGTACTCGTAGTGGTACGGACCGTACAAATGCCTGTACGCTCGCCATCACGATGGGTACACATATGGCAGCACTCCCACAGTGATTTGGGAACATACACAGGCCCTCTTAGCAGCAGTACGGCGGTTTTTACACATCACAGTGGTGATAGGCGACACACAGGTAGGAATAGGGCGGACATACTTGTCCATGGATGGACATACTTGTCCATGGATGGACATACTTGTCCAGGAATGGACATCAAGGCATCGTCTGTGCATTACTACATGTGTGGGGCACAGGTGTGACAGGCTGTGATGTGGAACATGACTCCTGAGGGGAGAAGGCACCAGATGTATGATGAGATGTGTATAGGTGTACTGTGTAACGGTGCAATGTGTGCCAGGCATGCCCTTAACTCCTTTGACATGTGTGCATGTCGTACTGCGCACTTGGGGTGAGCGTCACTGGCATGGCACGGACACCAACACACGGAAGTGTCCCATGATGCCCGGTACAGGGGTTATGACACATGACTTGTCACTACCCACAGTGCACAATGTGACTATGTCATTTATGTGTGCGGGATTTCCATCAGGTTGATGTTGTAGCACCCTCAAAAGCTGCAGCCGTTGCAGCAACCAACATGTGTCTGTGTGTAGATTGTCATTGCACACTGTTCCGCACACCATGCCACATGTGTTATCGGATGTGAGGTGCACATGTATGCATGGGACACGGAGTAGCGTGACAAGGCCATGTCAGCATCCTCACAAGGAATGTGTGGTGAGTCATGACATGTGCACCTTCATGGCAAGGTGTGTGGGCAGGCCTAGTGTAATGTCATGTGACCTGTGGCTCCGGTGTTCCGCTACCAGTCTCTGCAATCGGCATCCTACTTCTGCTGATGTGTGGGTGTATGTCACTCTTGTCTTGCGTCTGGCTGTTCACTTGCACTGGGACACAGCTATTCCCATGGCGTGGCATGGGGAGGTTCTCAATCTCCGTGTGTAGCTGGGTCTTGGAAGGAGTGTCACCTTGCATCCATACGTGTCCTGCCCATGTAGCACATACCTGACTCCCTATGTAGCATGTGTGTATTGCCAGATTTACATGTGCTCAGTAGACATGAGTTGTTGTCGTAGTGCACTCACTCTTCCTTGTCACTTCCAAATTACTGCAGAGCGCCGCCTCTTGCCCGAAGAATTCCAGACTTGGCTGCCATGCAGGAGAATGACAGGATCCGGCTCTACCGCTTCACCCAACCGTTGATTCTGGAGCTGACGGCGAGACTGGCACCACACCTGCAACCGCAGCACAGGTATCCTACGGCACTGACACCCCAGCTGAAGGTAATGGCTGCCCTACATTTTCTTGCCACGGGTACCTTCCAAAATACCATAGCTCATGTTGGTGGCATGTCCCAGAGCATGTTCAGCGGTGTGCTGCATGATTTCTTGGAGGCCATGTTGATTCACCTGGATGACTTCATCAAGTTCCCAACCCCTGAACAGATGACTGAGGTCAAGCGTGGATTCTATGCCCTGGGAGGGATGCCCCATGTCATTGGGTCCATAGATGGGACACATGTAGCTTTGGTACCACCACACGCACGGGAGGTGGCGTACCGCAATCGGAAGCACTACCACTCCATCAATGCCCTTGTGGTGTGTCTGTCCAACATGGTGATTTCACATGTCTGTGCTCGTTTTCCAGGATCAGCACACGATGCCTACATCATGAGGCGTAGCGGGATGCCTGATATGATGATGCAGCTGCGCAACGAACGGGCATGTGTTGTTGGTGGGTACAGTCTGTCTGTCCTGTATTCTGTATAGCCTACCAGCACGACCGCTTCACCACTTCTAACGATGACCATGTGCTTCCCATGTAGGGGACGCTGGCTATCCCAACATGCCTTGGCTGCTGACACCTCTCCGCAACCCCATCACGCCGGCCCAGCTCCGCTACAACACCGCCCATGGCCGGACAAGGCGAGTGATAGAGAGGACGTTTGGCATGCTGAAGAGCCGATTCCGGTGCCTCCACAAGACCGGCGGTGCACTCCCTTATGCCCCGGCGAAGGTCTGCAAGATCTTCATGGTCTGCTGCATGCTGCACAACATGGCAGTTGAAAGATCTGTGCCACTCATCCTGAATCAACATGACGAGGACCATCCACCCGTGGAGGACGAAGGGCTTGGCAATGGGGCTAGTGATGTGGAGGATGTGGAGCCGCAAGAGGACATCCGGACTCGGCTCATACGCGACTTCTTAGCTTAGTGGTGAGTACCAGTGTCTGAGTGTGCACGCATTGGTCCCCGTGTGGCATGCGTTGTGATGTGTGTCTCCACCTGCATGTATGGCACGTGAGTCAGAGGTGTGTGTGGGTGTGTCACTGGAGTGATGGTGGCAGTGATGGTAGTATTTCCCCAGTCACAATGATGACCTAGCATGTTGTCATCCATACATGTGTCGAGTAAATGCACATGCAAGTGGCTGTGTTATTTGTGGCTGACTTCTTGTGTGTCTCTCTTCCCCAGGTACCTGCGCATGCCGTTTGCTGGTTGCATTGTTGTGCCACTGCTATTCCTCATGGACATGACATCGTGGGCTGACTCAGCGTTACAGGCACGGACACGTTTGGAAGTCTCCATGGGGTAAGGGATGCATCTGGGTGGTTGTGGCAGTTGTTCACGATGTATGCACACTGCCCCTGTCGATGTGTTGTTCCTCTGCAGCCATGTCGCATCCCCATGGGACACGACATGCAGCTGTGTACACCTGAATAGATGGTCTGCCTGGTTGACAGTCATCAGTGATGGGATAGTGGATTGTGATGATGGCATCAATGTGTGTGACACTGCCCTCGGACACATACGGTTAGCATTGGCTTGACATGGTGTGGGACTTCCACATCAGCGGATCTATGGTGTATGGCAGGCTCTCCGTGTGCAGCTGTGGGTATTTAGCTGTTAGCCGACGCTTGTGTGCCAGTTCCATGGCTATCACGCATTTGTGCTGCAGAAGGGGGGTGCCAGTGTTGGACCCACATGTCACTCCACATGATGTGTTCATGTGTACATCGAGTTGCCTCTGCAATCCCGAATACATGACTAATAAAGGTGTCCCTATGCCTCCAAGGTGCCTCTTCTCAGTCAATGCTGGTGTGTTGGCACGGTGCATCCTGCATGTCTGGCATGGTATTCCCTGATTGTGGCTATGTGTCAATGTGTCGAGTGGCAAGATGCAAGCTGTGTGTGTGGGCTGAGACTGTGTATTGGGCATGATGTCCATGACTGCGTGGGTATTGTGACATGTGCCATCCCCATGCATCCAACGTTGGCCAGGCCCCCATTCTCTGCATCCACCGGACTCAAGCTTGCAGGACATGGTTCTGCCACCTGTCTACACATACCTGGGTGCCCCCCAGGACACTGGACTGGATCCCTGACCTCTGCGCATGACTGTTGGTGTACTCAATGTGTGTGTCAGCACGGTTGTTCGGCCACCCCCTCAGCTGGTTGTGCCCATCACGGGTGTGTATGGTGCTCCATGTCTGTCTTGCCTAATACACTGTGACCCATGTGTCCTGTGCCAGACTCAGGCCCCAGGGTGTGGATGGTTGAAGAGAAAAGATGACTCAGGCATGTTTAGACTTTACAAGACACATGTTAGGTAATAATGCTACCAGCAGGCATCTACTCTTCATAGTGTGATTTATTATTGGGGGGGGGGGACAAAGTGAGGGGCTTTCCGGGATTATGGAATCCAAAGTTCAGTAGGGGAGTTGGTGTCCTTGCCATTGGAAATCCTCAGAGTCCATGCCACAGTCTTTGTCAACATTGGTCAGCCAGTGACCAGCAGGGCCATGTGGCAGAGAATGTCTCTTGATGCTGTGATGCTGTTGCTCCAGTGGGCCAGGTGCCAGGCCAGGTGTCCTGGGAGATGGTGATGTAGCAGCCACCCTCACGGTCCTTTCCGTGGACGACCCGGCCTCCTGCGGGGAACCTCAGCAGCAGGCCGTGACGACGTCTGGGATGCTCCGTCGGATGTTTCCTCCTCCTCCTCCTGATCCCTCCCTGTGGGTGGTGATGTTCTCCGCCTTCTGGCACAGGGAGGGTCGGCCATGGTATCGGCCATCCGACGGAGTGTAGCGTGAATCCCCTGGAATGCCGTCACTTGCTCAGCCTGTCTGTCCTCCATCCTCCGTTGGTGTACCAGTAGACAGGCAATTAGCTCCGCATGTTGCTGGGCCTGCTGGGCCTTGATCCCCTCGAGGACGGACACAACCTGGGCCATGCCCGTAGTGTCCTGCCGGTATGAGTCCAGGATGTTACGGACATGGGAAAATACCGGATCCCCAGCCAACTGGTCAGGCTCGCGCCTCCGCCGTCCTCCACTCCCACCACCCCTGCCCACTTGCACCTGGCCTGCACTTGTGGGCACATGGGGTCTCCGGGACCCCTGAGGGGTGGCATTGGCGTTGTCGCCTCCCTCCTCCTGGGTGCCCGGGACACCGTGTCCCTCCTGGCGAGCCTGGCTGCATTGTGGTGTTGGGGCAGGGATCCTGTGTGTCTCCTGGGATGTGGCAGGAGTGGGGGTGGTGGTTGGCACAGTTGTACCTGACGCAGGTGCTGCAGGTGGTTGGACACCAGAGGGGCCAGGTCGGTCGGGGTCGTCCGCAGAGTGGTGAGAGTGGTCGCTGCCGGTGGGATCGGGCTCCTGCAGATCCGGGTCCTGTGAGTGTTCCCCCCCAGTGTTGGGGGGTGCACCACGACGTTGACCTGTGTGTGAGAGAGACAATGTTAATTTTGGTCCATGCAACATCCATGTTTCATCAGTTTCAAAGTTGGCACATTTCCTCTTGGAATTAGGATCGGTCTTGCATTCCACTCACAGTGCACTTGTGCATGGGTGTGTCCCTTGGGCACCACTTTGGCCCCTTTAACTATGTGTGGCACAGTCTTACTTGCTGCGTCAAGTGTGACTGCAGTCAGCAGTGGAGTGGGCAGGTGTGGCGAGCCATGCATTGGCGCCTTCCGTGTAGCACTGTACATGTGCACATGGAGTGGATCCACACACTTATATGATCCAGGTAGCTGTCCTTGTGCTCGTGAACAGGTTGTGACATGGCCCTGTGTTTTGCCATGGTGAAGAGGGGGGGTTCTGGCACTGGCCACCCTTGTCTACATGCACGCAGTCTACCTGCTGACGAGCAGACATTCACACACGCAACACGGCTGATTAGCTCTCCCTGTGTCTCGCTCCCTCTGTGTCCCCCTCTCCCTCCCTCCGTGTGTCAGCCTCCTCCCTCTGTCCGTCTCCCTCCCTCTCTGTCCCCCTCTCCCTCCCTCTCTGTCCCCCTCTCCCTCCCTCTGTGTCCCCCTCTCCCTCCCTCCGTGTGTCAGCCTCCTCCCTCTGTCCGTCTCCCTCCCTCTCTGTCCCCCTCTCCCTCCCTCTCTGTCACCTTCTCCCTCCCTCTGTGTCCCCCTCTCCCTCCCTCCGTGTGTCAGCCTCCTCCCTCTGTCCGTCTCCCTCCCTCTCTGTCCCCCTCTCCCTCCCTCTCTGTCCCCCTCTCCCTCCCTCTCTGTCCCCCTCTCCCTCCCTCTCTGTCCCCCTCTCCCTCCCTCTGTGTCCCCCTCTCCCTCCCTCTGTGTCCCCCTCTCCCTCCCTCCGTGTGTCACCCTCTGTCACCTCGGCCCAGCTTCCTGGGCACACACTGTTAGCAGATCTTTGAGTGGCCCTTGGCTTGTTGATGTGAGTTTGTTTCTGATCTCCAGGCACCCATTGGGTGTGATGTGTGTCTGTGCGCTGCTGCTGTGGTGGTGTGTGCTGCCACTCTTTCACAATGTTGGCTGTTCATTAGCTGCTGTCATGTGCAAAACAGTGCCTTCACCCCCATGTGTTGATGCAAGGCGTCCGCCATTTGCTGGCAAGTCATTCCTGTGTTGGGACACACTGTTTGTCTGGCTGTGACCTAGGCCATATGGGTAGAGTGAATTGTTGTCTGCTTCTGAGTTGCACTATGTGCTTTTTGGGGCCCAGCCTCCCGCCATCCGGGTTACCGTGTCATGTGTTGTTGTCTTCTGTGGCCTGTGACTTGACATTGTCCAGCTGGGTGCATGGGGCATGGTGGCAGCAGTGGAATGTGCGTGCTCATGGAGTGTGGTTGAGTCATGCGATGGCTTGTGGTGGTTGCGTGCCTGTTAGTGATGTTGGTTGTGGATGCCGTTCCCCCCATGTGAGGTGCGTTGTTTGTGTGCTCACCCGGGTCTCGGAGTCCTTCTAATCCTTCGACTGCCTCCACCGGCAGTATGGCCATCACCCTCTCCTCCCAGGGATGGTAGTGTACGGGTCTGCGGGAGGGCCCTCCTCCGGTGGCGTTGGCCTGGTCGTGTTCATCCTGCCTCTTGGCTCGGACCCTCCTCCGCAGATCGTACCACCTGTTCTGGCATTCCTGCCTGGTCCGTCTGGTGTCCGCAACAGCATTCACAGCATCGACGATGGTCTGCCACATGGCTGTTTTTGCTGCCTGGCTGGTGTTTCTGACCAATGTTCCAAAGATCTGTGGCTCGACTCTGAGGATTTGATCAACAAGAACCTCCAACTCTCGGTTACTGAACTTTGGATTCTTGGTAGTGGGCATGATGAGGGGTGTGGATGGTGGGGGGGGTGTGGATGGTGGGGGTGGTGTGTGGATGGTTGTGGGTGTGTGGGTGTGGTTGTACAGGTGTGTGTGTGTGTGAATGTGATGAGGGTGTGTTTGTGAAGGTGGTTGTGTGAAGGTGTGCAAGTGTAAGGTGTAGTAAAGGTTGAGGTCTGGTGCTGTGGGTTGTCTGTGGGGTCTGGCAGCAGTGGGTCTGTTGCAAAGGCTCATGGTTTGTGTGTGTGGGCCCTTTTTATTGGTCCATTGGTGGGTGTGGCTGTGTTTGAATTTTGGGTGGGTTGGTTATAAGGAGTGGTGGTGTATTGGGCCTCTGTTTGTTTTTGGCAGTTGCAGGTCAGTGAAGGTGTTGTTTTAGTGTTTGTTGGCCATGTTTAGTGGCTTTGTGCCATTCGAATGGTGTATAGTTGTGTTGTTTTGTTTTGTCCTGGTTGTGTCCGTGCGTTTTGAGCGTGTGTACGGTGTGTACATGGGCCATTTGGTTGCACGGTGCTGTCCTTGTGTGTGGCTTGGTACGACTCGTACATGCGGTTGTGATGTTGGGGCCTGGGGTGCGCTCCGTACTTAGGAGGTTGTGTTGGGGGTAGGACTCGAACGTACTGGGTACACGGTGGTACGACACGTACAGGGGTGGGGGTACGACTGGAACGTACTGGGGTGTGGGTACACGGTGGTACGACACGTACAGGTGGGGGTATGAGTCGAACGTACTGGGGTGTGGGTACACGGTGGTACGACACGTACAGGTGGGGGTACGAGTCGAACGTACTGGGGTGTGGGTACACGGTGGTACGACACGTACAGGTGGGGGTAGGACTCGAACGTACTGGGGTGTACATACACGGTGGTTCGACACGTACAGGGGTGGGGGTACGACTGGAATGTACTGGGGTGTGGGTACACGGTGGTACGACACGTACAGGGGTGGGGGTACGACTGGAACGTACTGGGGTGGGGGTACACGGGGGTAGGACACGTACAGGGGTGGGGGTACGACTGGAACGTACTGGGGTGGGGGTACACGGGGCTAGGACACGTACAGGGGTGGGGGTAGGGCTCGAACGTACTGGGGTGTGGGTACACGGTGGTACGACACGTACAGGGGTGGGGGTACGACTGGAACGTACTGGGGTGTGGGTACATGGTGGTACGACACGTACAGGGGTGGGGGTATGACTGGAACGTACTGGGGTGTGGGTACACGGTGGTACGACACGTACAGGTGGGGGTACGAGTCGAACGTACTGGGGTGTACATACACGGTGGGGGTTCGACACGTACAGGGGTGGGGGTAGGACTCGAACGTACTGGGGTGTACCTAGACGGGTGGGGGTGTACATACACGGGGGGTACGTGTCGGACATACGGGGGCTGGGGGGAGTGTTGGGCGCGTATGCGGGCACATGTCTCCATGGTTGCTATAGGAGTTCGGTGCGGACGGTGTTTTTTCCATACGGTTGTAACCTCGGACGCACGGGATGGATCGTGATTCCTCGGTCGGACTTGACTTTTCACGTTTGTAAGGTAAATCGTCTGAGGACGTGTCGGACACATTTTCCGACCCGAGGACGTGTGGGGAATGATTCCCAATGTGGTTCGTATGGACTTTTTACCATGCGAATCGTGATTGCCAGTTCGTACGGCACTTGTACGATTCGTACGGTAAAAAGACCGGATACGAGTCGCACGGGGTAATTTTTTACCGGATCGTGATTGGCACCTAAGTGTAGAATATGCCACAAACATAACTTTTGCACATCAAATAAAACTTTTAACAGCCCTAGCTTATGTACCAACCACAGATGTTGCAGAACATTACAATCTTTTATTAGAAAGTCAATTCTACAAGCAAAATGAACTAAAGTTATCTCCCCTCTTAGATTATTTTGAGGATACCTGGGTGGGGAGACTACACAGATCAGGCCATAGACGTCAGCCAAAGTTCCAAATACCTTGGTGGAATGTATATGTAAGTACACTCAACCAACAATCCAAAACTAACAACGCAGTCGAGGGCTGGCATAATGCATTCCTAACTTCTACTGGGAGAACAACTCCAACACTACAAAAACTACTAATTGCCATACAAAAGGAACAAAGTTTCCAAGAATTAAGAATGCAACAATCTGTCCTACAATTAAAACCAAAACAATCTAGACAAACTACTCAAATGTATAATTACCTACAACAACAGGTACAGCTATACCCATCCACAAGAGGTCTTGAGTACTTAAATATAATAGCTCAAACTCTCTTCTAAACCATTTCAAAAATATTAACCCACAATTCTACTAAAACAACTATCACAACATAAAGAAACCACTTTATTATATCAAATAATTAATTATGTTGTCTAAAATATATAAATAATTTATATCTACATATATTTAGACAACATAATTAAACAAAACAAGTACACAACAACAATAATAAAAATAGAATATTTTCCCACCCACAATTAAAATATTTAAATCAACTTACCTGTCTAGTTGCTCCAATACGATAATGACATTCCTTCCAAATAAATCCAGGTAGTTCAAAATCCATAGATATCAAAAATTAACCCAAACAAAATGGACAAATACAACTGTTTTTCGAAAAAATCGTCTAGGCCAAAAAACGACAATCCAATAACCATAAAAATCCCGAAAAATCTTAAAAAGATGAATAACCGCTCCTGGAAACCCGAACAATAAAGGAAGTGTAAAATAAATATTAGTAAACACAACTAATACACACTTCGTTTAAAAAAAACGGTGTTTGAAAGAGACGAAAATATCTTCTCCGAAAAACCTACAAAAGAGAAACAAACATTCCCACCCACACACAAACACACATAATGCACCTAAAAACATCACTACAAACATTATTCAAACACTATAAAACTTTAACACACCTAAATAACAAAACACTAACAAAGCCGCAAACACGGAACACAACGTAAATTATAAAACCGTATACAAACTATTACTAACACCCTAACTTCTAAAACATCACTCCATACATACTTATTACAACATTACTACTTCCAGAAAACACTTAAAACTATTTAATAATAAAGAAAATAACTCTTACCTTCTCAAACGCGAAACAGCTCCCAAACGCGACTTGGATTCTACCAAAATAACCCAAAACAACAGCGAGCGGTTAATAAATAAAAGACCCAAACAAGCATAACAACTAAAAAAATACCAATAAATGGCCTAACTATTTATTTAACATTACACATTACTTTAAAAATTTGTAAAACATTAGAATAAAATACTCAAAAATAATACCTATTTATTTTATATATGTGAAAATTATTTAACTTATAATAATAAATATAATAAAATAATTATATTTACTAATATATTAAAAATGTATATATTACAAAAAAAAATGTATGAACATGATATAATTAATATATTGTATCTACAACATACCAGAACTAAAAATAAAAAGAACTATTATAAAATGTAAACATTTTCAATATTAATTATCTAATATGAATATAAATAATTAAAATATATTAATCATATATTTCAAAACATACAATTTCTTATAATTTCAAATAAAGTGTACAAATATTTACAGTATACAATATAAATTAAAAAATGTTAAACAGCTATAAAAATCAGAAAAAAAAATATATTTTTTTTCTGTTCATATATTAATGTCCAAAATATACATTACAAAAATAGATATCCATTATAAAAAATGTATTACAATAATACAAATGTTAAATACTAATTATTTTATTACATGTTTATTTCAATGATTTAATTGTTATAATATGCCTAATAATAAACAATATTTTCTCTGTAATTAATATACGTTCCAACAACTATAAAAAAAATCATATTTTCCTTTGTACTATTTAATACAAAAAATTTCAATTTGCATTCTGATATGACTTCTATGTTTTATCCAACAAAAACTAAAATCTACAGAATTATTGTAAATTAAAACAAAGTAATTGAACTGTTCCTATTCAACTCTATATTTAATGATAATAATTGCTATTTAACAAACTTAATTAATTTACTACTCCCACTACAGACTTAATTAATTAATTTACTATTCTCACTCCAAAATATATTTAATTAGGGTAGGTGCTGGACACTGAACTTAATTAATTTACTATTCCCACTCCAGCCTATATTTAATTAAGATAAGTGCTTGACACTGAACTTAATTAATTTACTATTCTCACTCCAATCTATATTAAATTAGGGTAGCTGCTGGACACTGAACTTAATTAATTTACTATTCCCACTCCAATCTATATTTAATTAAGATAAGTGCTGGACACTGAACTTAATTAATTTACTATTCTCACTCCAATCTATATTTAATTAGGGTAGGTGCTGGACACTGAACTTAATTAATTTACTATTCCCACTCCAGTCTATATTTAATTAAAATAACTGCTGGACACTGAACTTAATAAATGTACTATTCTCACTCCAATCTATATTTAATTAAGATAAGTACTGGACACTGAACTTAATTAATTTACTATTCCCACTCCAAAATATATTTAATTAGGGTAGGTGCTGGACACTGAACTTAATTAATTTACTATTCCCACTCCAGACTATATTAAATTAAGATAACTGCTGGACACTTAACTTAAATAATTTACTATTCCCACTCCAGTCTTTATTAAATTTACATAAGTGTTGGACACTGAACTTAATTAATTTACTATTCCCACTCCAGCCTATATTAAATTAAGATAACTGCTGGACACTTAACTTAAATAATTTACTATTCCCACTCCAGTCTTTATAAAATTTAGATAACTGCTGGACGCTGAACTTAATTATTTTACTATTGTCACTCCAATCTATATTTAATTAGAATAAGTGCTGGACACTGAACTTAATTAATTTACTATTCCCACTCCAGTCTATATTTAATTAAGATAAGTGCTGGACACTGAACTTAATTAATTTACTATTCTCACTCCAATCTATATTGAATTAGAGTAGGTGCTGGACACTGAACTTAATTAATTTACTATTCCCACTCCAAAATATATTTAATTAGGGTAGGTGCTGGACACTTAACTTAATTAATGTACTATTCCCACTCCAGCCTATATTAAATTAAGATAAGTGCTGGACACTGAACTTAATTAATTTACTATTCCCACTCCAGTCTTTATTAAATTTAGATAAGTGCTGGACACTGAACTTAATTAATTTACTATTGTCACTCCAATCTATATTTAATTAGGGTAGGTGCTGGACACTGAACTTAATTAATTTACTATTCCCACTCCAGTCTATATTTAATTAGGGTAGGTGCTGGACACTGAACTTAATTAATTTACTATTCCCACTCCAGTCTTTATTTAATTAAGATAAGTGCTGGACACTGAACTTAATTAATTTACTATTCCCACTCCAAAATATATTTAATTAGGGTAGGTGCTGGACACTGAACTTTATTAATTTACTATTGTCACTCCAATCTATATTTAATTAGGATAGATGCTAGACACTGAACTTAATTAATTTACTATTCCCACTCCAGTCTATATTTAATTAAGATAAGTGCTGGGCACTGAACTTAATTAATTTACTATTCTCACTCCAATCTATATTTAATTAGAGTAGGTGCTGGACACTTAACTTAATTAATTTACTATTCCCACTCCAGTCTATATTTAATTAAGATAAGTGCTGGACACTGAACTTAATAAATTTACTATTCTCACTCCAATCTATATTTAATTAGGGTAGGTGCTGGACACTGAACTTAATTAATTTACTATTCCCACTCCAGTCTATATTTAATTAAGATAAGTGCTGGACACTGAACCTCATTAATTTACTATTCTCACTCCAATCTATATTTAATTAGGGTAGGTGCTGGACACTGAACTTAATTAATTTACTATTCCCACTCCAGTCTATATTTAATTAAGATAAGTGCTGGACACTGAACTTAATTAATTTACTATTCTCACTCCAATCTATATTGAATTAGAGTAGGTGCTGGACACTGAACTTAATTAATTTACTATTCCCACTCCAAAATATATTTAATTAGGGTAGGTGCTGGACACTTAACTTCATTAATGTACTATTCCCACTCCAGCCTATATTTAATTAAGATAAGTGCTGGACACTGAACTTAATTAATTTACTATTCCCACTACAGTCTTTATTAAATTTAGATAAGTGCTGGACACTGAACTTAATTAATTTGCTATTCCCACTCCAGTCTATATTTAATTAGGGTAGGTGCTGGACACTGAACTTAATTAATTTACTATTCCCACTCCAGTCTATATTTAATTAAGATAAATGCTCGACACTGAACTTAATTAATTTACTATTCTCACTCCAATCTATATTAAATTAGGGTAGCTGCTGGACACTGTACTTAATTAATTTACTATTCCCACTCCAATCTATATTTAATTAAGATAAGTGCTGGACACTGAACTTAATTAATTTACTATTCTCACTCCAATCTATATTTAATTAGGGTAGGTGCTGGACACTGAACTTAATTAATTTACTATTCCCACTCCAGTCTTTATTAAATTTAGATAAGTGCTGGACACTGAACTTAATTAATTTACTATTGTCACTCCAATCTATATTTAATTAGGGTAGGTGCTGGACACTGAACTTAATTAATTTACTATTCCCACTCCAGTCTATATTTAATTAGGGTAGGTGCTGGACACTGAACTTAATTAATTTACTATTCCCACTCCAGTCTATATTTAATTAAGATAAGTGCTGGACACTGAACTTAATTAATTTACTATTCTCACTCCAATCTATATTAAATTAGGGTAGCTGCTGGACACTGAACTTAATTAATTTACTATTCCCACTCCAAAATATATTTAATTAGGGTAGGTGCTGGACACTGAACTTAATTAATTTACTATTCTCACTCCAATCTATATTTAATTAGGATAGATGCTAGACACTGAACTTAATTAATTTACTATTCCCACTCCAGTCTATATTTAATTAAGATAAGTGCTGGACACTGAACTTAATTAATTTACTATTCTCACTCCAATCTATATTAAATTAGGGTAGCTGCTGGACACTGAACTTAATTAATTTACTATTCCCACTCCAAAATATATTTAATTAGGGTAGGTGCTGGACACTGAACTTAATTAATTTACTATTCTCACTCCAATCTATATTTAATTAGGGTAGGTGCTGGACACTGAACTTAATTAATTTACTATTCCCACTCCAGTCTATATTTAATTAAGATAAGTGCTGGACACTGAACTTAATTAATTTACTATTCTCACTCCAATCTATATTTAATTAGGGTAGGTGCTGGACACTGAACTTAATTAATTTACTATTCCCACTCCAGTCTATATTTAATTAAGATAAGTGCTGGACACTGAACTTAATTAATTTACTATTCTCACTCCAATCTATATTGAATTAGAGTAGGTGCTGGACACTGAACTTAATTAATTTACTATTCCCACTCCAAAATATATTTAATTAGGGTAGGTGCTGGACACTTAACTTAATTAATGTACTATTCCCACTCCAGCCTATATTTAATTAAGATAAGTGCTGGACACTGAACTTAATTAATTTACTATTCCCACTCCAGTCTTTATTAAATTTAGATAAGTGCTGGACACTGAACTTAATTAATTTACTATTGTCACTCCAATCTATATTTAATTAGGGTAGGTGCTGGACACTGAACTTAATTAATTTGCTATTCCCACTCCAGTCTATATTTAATTAGGGTAGGTGCTCGACACTGAACTTAATTAATTTACTATTCTCACTCCAATCTATATTAAATTAGGGTAGCTGCTGGACACTGAACTTAATTAATTTACTATTCCCACTCCAATCTATATTTAATTAAGATAAGTGCTGGACACTGAACTTAATTAATTTACTATTCTCACTCCAATCTATATTTAATTAGGGTAGGTGCTGGACACTGAACTTAATTAATTTACTATTCCCACTCCAGTCTATATTTAATTAAAATAACTGCTGGACACTGAACTTAATACATTTAGTATTCTCACTCCAATCTATATTGAATTAGGGTAGCTCCTGGACACTGAACTTAATTAATTTACTATTCCCACTCCAAAATATATTTAATTAGGGTAGGTGCTGGACACTGAACTGAATAAATTTACTATTCTCACTCCAATCTATATTTAATTAGGGTAGGTGCAAGACACTGAACTTAATTAATTTAGTATTCCCACTCCTAAATATATTTAATTAGACTAGATCATGTATACTGATCTTAATTAATTTAATATTCCCACTCCAATATGTATTTAATTACAGTAGGAGCAATACAAACATATAAATATAAATAAATAAAAAAAAGGGTTAGTTTTAATCATTATTTCAAATTTTACATAAAACAATACCCACCCTTATCCTCTACAAATCCAACTCCCCAATCTGAAATTTATCCAAAAAAATTATATTATAATATATTTTTTTAATTATAAATTACTCAATATTACAAATTTAAAATACTTTTTTAAAACACTCTCCACCCGTATCCCCTATAACCCAACATCCACCTCATAAAATTAAATATACAAATCAAAATTAATTTAAATATTTGTAAATAAATTTTATAAAATATTACAACAAAATAAAAAAATTTTAACACACCCCACCCTTATCCACTATAACCCAACATCCCACTAATAAATTTAAATATTCCATTCGAAATGTCATTGTTATTTCTAACTGAATTTTATTAAATATTCCAAAACAAATAAACATGTTTAAAACACTCCCCATCCTTATCCCCAATAACCCAACATACAACTCCTAAATTTAAATATAATATTCCAAATTTATTTCTAATTTTCTAAATTATTTTTAAAAAAACATTCCAATTTAATAAAATATTTTTAAAACACTCCCCACCCTTATCCCCTATAACCCAACATCCCACTCCTAAAATTAAATATAAATTTTAAAATCTAAATCAAAATTTCTAAATAATTTTTATATAATATTGCCAAGATTTTAAACAAATTAAAAAAACTCCACACCCTTATCCCCATAACCCAACATCCCGCTCCTAAAATTAAATATAACATTCTAAATTGTATTCTAAATTTCTAAATAATTTTTACAAATTATTCCTAAATTAATCAACATTTTTAAAACACTCCCCACCCTCATCCCCTATAACCCAACATCCCACTCCTAAAATAAAATATAAAAAACTAATTTTAATTCCAAATTTCTAAATAAATTTTATGTAATATTCCAAATTAAAAATTTTTTTTACAACACTTCCCACCCTTATCTCCTGTAACCCAACATCCCGCTCCTAAAATTAAATATAAAATTCAAAATTACATTTAAAATTTATAAATAAATTTTATAAAAAATTCCAAAATAAATAAACATTTTTAAAACACTTCCCACCCTTATCCACTGTAACCCAACATCCCGCTCCTAAAATTAAATATAAATTTCAAATTTGAAATCAAATTTTCTAATTAAATTTTAAAATATATTACAAAAAATGTTAACATTTTAAAAACACTCCCCACCCTTATCCCCTATAACCCAACATCCCGCTCCTAAAATTAAACATAAAATGCAACATTTATTTCAAATTTTCTAATTAAATTAAAAAAAATATTACAAAATTAATAAATATTTTTAAAACACTCCCCACCCTTATCCCCTATAACCCAACATCCCGCCCCTAAAACAATATAAATATTTCTCATATTATATACATTTTAACAATTTATACAAACAACTTCAAAATATTTACTAAACATACAATAAAGATATTTTAACATGTCGATATTATTACTAACGATATCACTTACATCGACATATAATTAACAAAAATAAAACGATATTTTTCACATCGATATTATCTATTTCGATATTTTCTACTTCAGATATTTTTAACTCGATATTTAGGTCCCTCGATATTAAAAAGTCGATATTTAGACTGCTCACCCACAGATATAAGGCTGGCTGGACCCCAGGGAGCTCACTTGCCTGCACTACATGCTACTGGACCACATCCCTGCTACCACTGCTGCTGTCTCTGCATCCTCTGGCTCCTGCTATGGCACGTACTCTGGAGAGGGCCCCAGCCTTCACTGAGGAGGAGAACCAGGCCCTGCTGGACGGGCTCCTTCCACAGTACAGCAAGCTCTATGGGAAACCAGGGGAGCAGGTGAGTGTGCAGTCCACTGCCTTCCTAATTATGCATGTTGTCTGACTAGCAGTACTAGCAGTGTGTACACCAGTGGCAAGCATTCTCACTGACTACTTTCATCACCCAAAGTGTGTAGGTACATGTAATGAACAGGTGTCCTGCTGCTAAAGTGCATTAGTGCAAGCTTAAACTATCCATACATTGTTAACATGCCAGACATGCAGGTGATTTGTCCTTCCCCATGGTTGCACTACCTGTGTAACTGATTTCCCTTTGTGATGATGACATGTATATCCAAATGTGTGCAGCACAAATCTGGGCATGTGTGTTTATGTACTTTTAACTTTGTCATCCTCACAAGCCCACCAGAAGCAGGAGATATGGTTGACCATCGCCCGGGCTGTTCGTTCGGTGGCGATCTACAAGTGCCAGATCCGCAACTGCCAGAAGAGGTGGCAGGACCTTCGGGGCTGGACCCGGAGGATAGCTAGAGTCCAGCTGAAGCTGTCACCTCCGTGCAGGAGGGGCAGACACTGGACCCTGACCCCCCACATGCTCCGGATACTGGCGGTGGTCTTCCTGGACCTGGATAGGCAGCTGAAGGCCAGACAGCAGCAGGAAGGGGGTAAGTCCATGCCTAATCTGTGTACTATGTCTGACATGCTAATTGCAGTCATTTGACCAGGTCACACTTCCACATTACGTAGGTCTTGTAGTCCAATTCTCAGGTCCCTCAATTGTGTGATGCACCCTCCTCATCTTTTCCACAGGTGTGGCCCCTACAGTCTGTTGCTTGTCTCACTAGGGCACTGTGTCCATGCAGTCAGCTAAGCTTCATCTACCGGACAGCATCTGTTCCCCTGACTCTGTTGTGTGTTTCATGGGCGGGTCAATTGTTTGCCCAATGCCTGAGATCTGATCTGTGTGTGCCCTTGAGATGTGTTCCAATTGCTGGTCTGACTCGCCACATGTGGCTGGGGTATTCCAAACAAACCCATGCAGCAGGGAACTCCAATTTTGGGGCCTCAGGAGTATGTATATCAAGTATGTCACAATTGCTTAGCCACCTGACTACTGTCCAGGGCCAAACACTGTTTCATGGAGACCTGGTCAGTCATGCCTCCTCAAGGGCATTTAGAAACACTCTGTAATCCCACTCCTGTGTATTAAATAACATGTTGTGCTTAGTGACATGTGCCCTCAGGTGTCTGCCTCTGTGTCATTAGGGTGTGGCTTGTTGTTACGTACAACTGGGATGTCCATGATTCAGAGGGTCAGCAGGACATCTGAGATATGACTGTGAGAGACAAGACCTGTGTGACATATAGATGTGTGATCATCTGACAGCGCAAAATGGTGTGTGCAACTGTGTCCTTCATGCAGCTGGGTTACATGCATGGCAGACTGTGATGTGTTAATGTACAGGGAGTTGTGTTTGCAGAGACTCATATGTCTGATTTGCATGATGTGGGGTTTTCTGGGTCCTGTATATGTTGTTTGCAGGGGATGGGCAAGTGCGCCGGTCATCTGCAGAGTTAGCTTAACCCCTGAGCTAGGATTGTGAGTCAGTGCATATTGTTGTTCTCTGGATGCCCTGCCCCTGTGACAGGAGACAGTGTTGACTGACTATCAGGGCATCCCAGTGCCATGGCATTTAACTTGCTATGAGTGATCCTGCATTGTGTTCAAGTGTGCACCATGCACCCCATTGTGGCATTGCCCATCAGGACATGAGAATATCATAGTGTGTGTTGCTGGCATGCATCATAAACATGTGAAATGAGTCTCTGCCCATCCCTTCATCCGGACACCTGTACTGAGTCAGTAGCAAGAGATGTGCTGTGTGTATAGTGACATACGTCTACATATCCCCTTGCATGTCCAAATAATGTGTGGGTGGTGCATGTCGGCACATTGGGGTATTAGCATCCAACATGCAACAGACATATGCGTGCAAGTCAAGGAGGGATATGTGTGCCATGGTTGATGTTGAGAATGACAATTGGCTTATTCTAAACTGTGTTGGCACTTTGAGCTGTGTTCAGCTTATGATGTCAGGGCTTGCCCTGTGATGTGATGTAAACACTGTGGTGTGTGCAGTCAGTGCAGGTGACTGATGTTGTTCTCTTACTTGCTATTCCTATCCAGATACATCCACGGCCACAGGAGGGGACAGCTCCACGGACCAGGAGGAGCCACAGAGCCTGACAGGGACAGAAGGAGAGGAGTCGGGGGGACCCAGTGGCATGGAGGGCGAGTGGAGCCAAACAGAGGAGTCGTCAGCACCATCCCCCCCAGCTGAGGGCCACAGCAGCTCTGAGGATGACTCCCTTGTGGAGGTGGGTGTCAGCAGCCACCAAACCCCAGCTAGTGAGGCTGTCCTCGCCACCACCACCACTCTCCCATCGGCTCCCATCCCAGAGGTCCCTGTAGGCTCCCGTGTTCGTGGGCATGTCTCCTTTGTGCCAGGCACTGCACCCCCTGCCCCTGTGTCCCCTGCTGCCCTGAGTGAGGAGTCTGTGGACTTACTTAGACAGATCCATGTAGGGCAGACGTCGATGCTGAAGGTCCTCCATGCACACACAAGTCTGTTGACACAACTGGTGTCGTTCATGGAGGGCATTTCATCGGGCATGTCTGCCCTACAGAGGACCAATCAGTCCATAGCCTCCTCCCTGACGACAGCAGTGTCCCTCCTCCAACAGTCCGCACCCCTCCTACCCCTGCACCACCCACAATTCCTAGCAGCCTACCTGTCCCAAGCACACAAACACCCAAACCAAGGCCTAGAAATGCACACAAGCAAGCGCAGGGGACTGATACCACACTCACAGGGGCTGGTTTGCAGACACACACACAGTCATCCACAACCACTCAGCAGTCCTCCGAATCCTCTCCCTCCCAGCCCCCTTCCCTTGCCTCACCTGCAACCCCATCTCCCCAGAAGCTCTTCCTCTGTGACCTTGGCCTCTTCCCCACCGACCCAGTAGATCCTGATTACAAGGGGAAGAGGAAGTCTCCACACACAGAGGGGAGTGCCCCTCACACCCGGACACCCTCCCCCAGGCGCAGTCAGACTGAGACCCCCACCCGCAAGTCCCCCCGGAGCCGGAAGAGCAAGACCCCCCACCACCACGCAGCTCCAAGGCAAAGTCTCCGTCCTCCATCCCCCAGGCCACCACTCCAGAGGTTCCCATGCCACTCCCTGCCCCGGGTTCCCCCACCCACAGATACACCATCCCCAAAATGCTAAGGCCCTCCCCCCTACCACTTGCTCCTTCACACCTGGTCAGACAGTTAGTGCCACTGATGTGGGGACTGTGTCCCCCCCTGTCCTGCCGACCTCACCTGCACCCCATTCCGCTCCCATGGATGTAGGCACTGCAGTGGAGTCCACGACTACCCCGTCTGACTTGGGCACTGCAGTGGGGAACCAATCCACTCCATCTGACCTGCCCACTGGAGTTGTGCTGGCACCCACCCCATCTGACTTGTGCCCCACAGTTGTGACTGCACCCATCACTTCAGTCAGCTCCACTGCAGTTGCAAGTGTCTCGCCTGCATCTACCACCTCTTCACTGCCTCCTACTGCTGCGCCCTGATCCTGTCCCTACGGTGCCTGCCCTGCCCCCATGTATGCACCTCCGAGGGGATGACCCCGGTCATAGCAGTGCAGGCAAGCAACGTGTGACAGTTGTCACTCTAGTTCACTCCTTGGCATTTGGACATGGACTGGCCATTGGCCTTTTGTTTGAACGAACGTTTAACTTTTAATATGCTGAATAAAGCTTTTTTCTTTATCCCTGTGAACTTGATTTAGCTGTACATTATGTAGATGATGTTTAACATGCCCTTGCACCTGTAATGCTTGGTTTCCAATGTAGAATACTGATGTGTTGATGTGAGGTACTCCATGTGGTCCATGAGATATGTATCCTATTCCGGTGGGTATCCATTTGACATCCTTTACAGCTACCTGGGTGTGTCATGAGCAACTATTTGTGGACATCTCTGTGAACATTTCAGTTGCATGGTCACATCTCTAGCTTGCACCCATGCACATACGATGTGCTTCCCATTGTCCAGTTTTCCAATTTCTCAGACTTTGTGCGCATCACCACTGGACCTACAGGTGTGAGCATCATTGGTATAGGAGAAACTGGGTCCTCTGTGCAACTTGCTGTACATATGTATTGAGTATGTGCAGATGACTTAGGAGAGACTCACGTACCCAGGCTGTTGTGACCAGAGCCTTCATTGTATGGTAACTGATGGCTGACTGACCAAGTGTTCTGCTGACATGAGTGAGACGTGCTGTGAATATGTGTGGCACAGCTGGGCTTCCACAGGAGTTGGGTCCCCTCAAGTAAGTGTGTTGTCCCGTGATACAGCCTGTGCCCATGGTGTGTATTGTATGATCATGTGTGTGTGTTTCCACATCCCTTTTCATACACAGGCAGTGTTCCCTTGATATGTTCCTGTTGTTGATGCTTGCTGAGTGGTACTGGGTTCATCCCACTACTTTGCCATGGGCTACCAGATGTGTGGGTGCATGACACACTACTGTTAATTGGTGTATCATCATTGGGATTTGTCAGTTCTGAGTGGTGATGATGTTGTCAGACACAGATGGGACACAGTCAGGGTTCCCCAAGGCACTTTTTTATTTGCAATGTCATGTAGTTGTCCCTAGGTGGTACCTTTCAGTGATTGAGACATGTGTATGTGTGTGTGACTGCTCCCACTTGTCGGGTTCATGGCTGCAATGTTGGCAGGTGTCAGCATGTGTGCCTTGTGGTTCTCCTTGGCTTCTGCATTGTCCTGGGACTGTGGCAGGTATTCTGAAGGTTACGTGAGCTTTGACGTCATGGCCATGTACCGCATACTGTGCAGTATGTCTGTTATTCCCCAGGGTTGTAAACTGTCCTTGTGTGATGAGTCTGTGCACCTTAGTTCCTCCCAACATTCCTGTTTTTGTCATGGGTGCATGTGCAATGTCACCTGTCCATGTGGGCTTCACAGATGCACATTGTTGCAGTTCAGGGTGTGTGGTGTTGAGGGTGGACTGATGTAATTGTTTGCAAGGATGGTCCCCTAGCTCCCGTTTGTCCATGGATGAGGGGCCATGCTGAGTGATTTGTGTTTGTGTGATGTACGTTTGTGGAACAAGACACATGCCTGTGTTTCCCAGTTTGTACGACATCTGCCTTTGTCATCACAGTGGAGGTGTCATGCATGCTTGTGTCACCCCAATGTCCGGTCACTGGGGGTAGTGCTGTTGTGTGTCAGTCTCTTGCTGTGTTAGTTGGTGTTCATTCAAGCTTGTTTCACATGTGTCTGTTGTGCTCCCTCTCATCTCACAATGCCTGATTGCCCACTAAGGGTGTCCCAATGATGGTTTACTTTTGTATGGCACTGTGTCCACATCTGTGTCACTGTGGTTCAACCCCCCTCATGTGTTGTGAAGTTGCCTGGGGATACTGAGACACACACACACACATGTTGTGTCAGATGTGCAGTGTGTGGTTGCCTGTTTGTGATTGTGCATCTGCATCAGTGCATTGGTATTGCTGTCGTGGGCCATTGTCTGTATGCTTTTCTGTGATTTTCCCTGCTGTCCCTGTGAGTCACATCACATCATTGTGCACATTCATCCTGGTTGTTAGGTGCCATTGCTGGCATGGAATGGGAGTTTGTGAGCTGACACCTACAGTCTACACAGGTTGTTTTGATTAGTGTGTCTATTTTCGAGATGTGTGTATGCTCTGTGATGGTCACTTCTGCTCTTGTGTCATTGTACACTGTATGCATTGTCAGCCCCCATGTGTGGTGCCTGTCTGCACATGGCCGAGAGTGTGTTATGTTTTCACAGCACTGTTAGCCTCACCACATGTGGGAATGGGACACGACCACTACTTCGCCCCAGAAGTGTTTAATGTGTTGGGAGCAGGGATCATACATGCTGTTTGTTATTTGCAGCTTTGACCATGATGACACTTACCTTTTGGTCACTGTGATGAGGGGGGGTTTAGAAACCATCATCACAATGCTCAACATCTGCTGCAGTTTGGAAGCCCACACTTAACTTTTGTTCTACACAGTGAGGGGGTGTTCTTTTTACATTGACACAGTGCTATGGTGATGCTTGCCTTGTGTAGGGCACACTCATTTGTTGGTCACACATGTGCTGTTAGTTACATTGTATGTTCAAAGTCATAATCACTGTTGTGGGCATTTGTCACAGACTACACACTGTTGTCATAATGTTAGGGGGGATGTATTTTGCTGACATACCTAATATTGGAGTATGATGGATGTGTGGCGCATCACCCATCCTATGAGTGGGGGTGGCAGTAGTGATGGGCACCAGGTCCCCTATGAGTGGGGGTGGCAGGGGTGATGGGCAACATAAGCCATATGAGTGGGGGTGGCAGTAGTGATGGGCAACATGTCCCCTATGGCTGGGGGTGGCAGTAGTGATGGGCACCAGGTCTCCTATGAGTGGGGGTGGCAGGGGTGATGGGCAACAGGTCACCTATGGCTGGGGGTGGCAGTAGTGATGGGCAACAGGTCCCCTATGGCTGGGGGTGGCAGGGGTGATGGGCAACAGGTCCCCTATGGGTGGGGGTGGCAGTAGTGATGGGCAACATATGCCCTATGGCTGGGGGTGGCAGGGGTGATGGGCAACAGGTCCCCTATGGGTGGGGGTGGCAGTAGTGATGGGCAACATATGCCCTATGGCTGGGGGTGGCATGGGTGATGGGCAACATAAGCCCTATGAGTGGGGGTAGCAGTAGTGATGGGCAACAGGTCCCCTATGGCTGGGGGTGGCAGGGGTGATGGTCAACAGGCCACCTATGGCTGGGGGTGGCAGTAGTGATGGGCACCAGGTCCCCTATGAGTGGGGGTGGCAGGGATGATGGGCAACAGGTCCCCTATGGGTGGGGGTGACAGTAGTGATGGACAACATATGCCCTATGGCTGGGGGTGGCATGGGTGCTGGGGAACATAAGCCCTATGGGTGGGGGTGGTAGTGGTGTTGGCCATACAACCCCTATGGTGGCCTGTTGTTAGTGGCCAGGATGTGGATCCCCTGTGTGTGTGTGCCATTTTGCGGGTACGTGTCATTTGTTTGTGTGGTAGGTGTCTGACTTACCGCCTGCGCCGTCGGCGTCGGTTCCAGATCCGGTCATAGATGTAGAGTACTGGTATGACCTGCGTGATAGGATTTATGATGTGTTTGTGTCGTACACGCTGCTTGTTGCTCCGTCTCGTACCCGCTGCAAGCTGGTCCGTCTCGTAGCCGTGGATTGAGTTGTGGTGCAAATCGTAGCTGATATGCTTGTTTTCCGGATGCTGTGACATGCAGTACGTGGCGACCCGTCCGGCGCGTAGGAAGTACACATCGTACTTGTCAGGCCGGAAACTGCTATGGATACTGCTTCCGGGCGACTCGGTTCAGTGTTATGAGTTACGGCTCGGACGGAAAATAGAGCTTGAATCACAGCCTAAGTGTCGTCGTGTTTTTGGCAGTTATGCGTATTGTACTTCCTCTACAGGACGGACTGGCTACGGGTACGTGTCGGTCGCACGGTAAGGCTACGGACAGCTCCCGGAGAGCTGTCCAACCCGGGATCAGAATCGACCCCTTTGTAGTTTGGGGTTTTTGTATACTATTATGTTATTTTAAATTGTGTGATGTTACTTCTATTTTGATGAATAAGTGTGATGTATATGTATTTCTGGGAATGTAATGTGTTTTGCTATTGGGTTTTCTTTTTTACTTAACAGGTTTTTATTATGAATGTGTCCTATACACTGGGAGTTTCTTTTCTTTTTTTTAAAAAAAGGTAAATAATTTTGGTTAATAATTAACCAATGCTTTTTACTTTGATATCCGTTTTTTTGGATTCCCGGAATTGTTTTTTTTTTTTAAACACTGTTTAAATTATTTTACAGTTTCTAGATACTTTGGATTGCTTCAAGGGATATCTATTGGACTTGTTTTATTTTTGCATTTTTTGGGGAGGCATATTGGACAACATTTTTCAAATTATTGGTAGATTACTATTTTTGACAACATGGATACAGAGGAAGATCCTCAGCTACATAAGAGAAAGTTTCCATTATTTTGGGCCCGATTACGAGTTTGGCAGTCATGGCACCGCTGTCAAAATTGCATTGGATTCACGGCCCAGCTGGCGGTCCACCCGCCCTATTACGATGCATGCAATTTCACAGATAAAATACTGCCACGGTCCCCCCACCAGGAAATCCTGACCGCGGTGGCGGGATAGGCCAGAGCATGTGTTGGAGGGCGGACTGTCCCGCCGATCCAATCACGATGTGACTTCCCACTGAGCTGGCGGAAAGGGATGTATATAAAGCTGAAACTTACCTGTACTCAGGTTCACATGTCCTGTGTCGCCATGGAACTCATCTTACACGCCCTACTGCTCCTGCTTGATGATGTCCAAAACTGACACTCTTACCCATTTCGACTCTTCAGCAAATAGATGCCTGCCATGGATATGTCAAGGGGTTTTGGGTCTCTGGGCCAAACATACTTTGTGGGCCCCTATTTGTAATATTGCTGAGATATGATCCAAATTCAGCTCTATGATGCCTTCTTCACCCTAGTCACTGACACTGCAAAGGGACACTCTACCAAAGTTGACATGTCTTTACATCTAATAATCAGGGATACTGATGTGTGCATTTGTGTATCACATCACCTCCTCATCAATATCACAGCTATTAATCTCTGTAACACCTACACATTGCAAATCATGCATGGTCCTGTTGTGATATCAAAGCTACATCTGTATGGATGTGTCTTGAAACTAAAACATGCTTTCTCTGCTAAGTCTCTGTAATGGACTCTCACAAATCACCCACATTTAAAGGTAATGTTAGGTAAATGGGATTCAAAATAATCAGTGTGAGAAACATTCACATGGCACAATGTAAAGACTCTGCAGATTAGGTTTGCCTCTACCAGGGCGACCCCTGGAAGGCTGTGGCACTGGGCCACAGTCCACTTTGCACATGCCTCAAACCCTCTATGTGCACAGGACCCATGGCTTGACGTATATCAGGGGGTAACCAATAGCATACCATAACCAAGTGCCATGCATATGTGGGTAATATGTAAATGCAAGTCATGAAAGGAAACACAGCAGCAACAGCATTTGTCTCACATTAATATAAAGTAGATGTAAGGTACACACACAAAAACGGACACATGCCAATTAAAATTCCTATGAAGATGTGACAATATATCACCTTCCATGTGTGGATGGACAAATAACTAACTTGCACACATCAAACACATATCCAACCTACATCATAGGGAGACGTGCAAGCTAAATGATGATAACATTGGCCAAGCCAAGGTGAAACACTTACCATATGAAATACCACCCAATGCAATGTTCGCCCGCATTGGGTTTCATCCCATATATACATCCATTGAACATTTCTCCTTGTGCTGTGTAACTCCAGCACTGTTTCCAATGTTAGATCATGAGAACCACTTCAAATGGATCAGAAATCAGGGATGAAACAAACCCAACTGTAGTCACACATCATAAAATATCCAATAAGATCAAATAGTTAGAAAAGTAATGTCATTACTAATGTTTCTTTTTGCAAAAACAATTAAATGTAGTAAACCAAAGGCCAATGGCCAGTTCATTTTCACATTGTGTGGTCCCGCACACTGCTGCACCACTAAACTTGCCCTTCATGACACTGCTATGGAACCTCCTCACAAAGTCGCATCCACTGAGCATGGCAGGTACCTCAAAGATGTTAATTGGAATGGGGACGTTTTGGAGGGGTGTCCTTGGGTTTGTAAGGTGGGAGTTTTGAAGAGGAACAGGTGGAGTCACTTTTAGATGGGGGATTTAAGAGTCGGAAGGGGTGGTATGACGTTTTGAAGTGGGACCCTTGCAAGTGGAACAGTGGATAAGTCTGGACTAACGTTGGATTTGGAGGTGGAAATGGTGGGTTTGGGGGTGGCAGTGGTTGGAACCTTTGTGGAAAGGGTGATAAGTGGGTTGGGAGGGCAGAGGGCCAGGTGTAAGGTTATGTCCTTAGTGGGGAACTTGGGAAGGGTTTTGGGAGTGAATGGGGTCTTGGAGGTATGAGGTGGGGTCAGAGCCTGATGTGTTTGGGACTGTTGCAGGTGCAGGTGCATATGTGTCAGGTGTATGTATGTATGGAAAGTATGAGTGTGTCTTGTTTCTCATGTGTCTGTTGGGAGCATGATTGTTTCTGTCTGCGTTTCTTAGGTGTGTGTAGTGTGAGTTATATGTCTGTGGATGTTGCTGCATTGGAAGTGCATGCTGTGTGTGTTGTGACTGCTGATGTGGTGGTGACTGTGGGTGTGGATGTCTGTGTTGTCTGTATGGATATGATGGTGGTACATGTGGGTGCGAAAGTGTCTGTGCTGGGTGGGGATGTGGTGGTGGGGGTGTGGTGAATGCATGCATGTGTGTTGTCTCTTGTGCTGTGTGGAGATACCATGGGGAGTGGTGTGAATATGTGATGTGAAGTATTGTCAGTGGTGGGTGTGGTGTCTGTGTATTTGAACATGTGTAATTTCTTTTTGTGTGGGGGTCTGTATGGGTGGCTTTGTGGTAATGTGTGCTTGTGCTTTGGACAGGTTTGGTAATAGGGTATTCAGATGGGTATGGGCCAGGGTATGAACACAAGGTGGGATGGACGTGAGGCAGCGGTGAGTGAGAAGGCCAGAGCCTGAAAATATCTCTGTAAGCCAGACATGGCACTGTGAATGCCTTCTAGGTAGGCCACCATCTGCTGCAGATGGGTGCCTTGCCCCTGGATGGCATTCGGAGGGCAGTTCGACCAACAGAGTTGTGTTTCAGGAGGTCAATAGCCCCCTCCCTCAGTGGGGGGACAGGGCCTGAGGTACTTGGAGCAAAGGTGATAGCTTCCCTCTTAGGGGAGAGGGCCAGGCCAACTGTTTGGAGAACAATAGGGAGGGTGCCGATAGATCTGGGAATGGCGGACAACGATGACAGTGGAACTAATCCTGTGGGCTCTACCACCATTCAGGCGAATCCACCAGAGGGTGACTCTGTATCTGAAGAACTCGAGCTTGTGTCCTCCGTGGCACTCCCCATACCCTCCTGATCACTGAGTCCCTCCATGTCCAATTGTTATGTCCAGACCCACTTTGACCAGCTCTGTCTCCAACGGCGTTGGCCCCTTCTCCTTCGCTTGCTCTGGATGAATCTGAAATGTCATGTAAAATTGGTTTATTACAACTGTGTTTTCAAAGCTGACATCACATATAAACAGAAAACATTTATTAAATGCACATATCACACCAGCTTCATGGATCACTGTATAGGCTTCAACATTAGCATGAGCACATGCATGCATGCTACATAACCTGGAAACAGTTGGCTCGAGTTATGTCAAAACCACAGACAGCCTCAAATGCAGTGATGGAGTTGTCTACACTCATCCTTATGTCCACACTAGGGTAGTTGATCACTTTGCATTCTTTGGCACTTGTAGTATACCATAGTGAAATCATTTTACCATATAGAATTGCATAAGATATAAATTTCCACAATGTTCACACAAGGCCAATATTTCCCCAAATGTCATTTACCTTACAACACATAATAATGTCATGAAGGTCAAGTTAAAGACCAAGGTATCATCAATATGTGCTGTAGCAGAAATCAATGTCACATGCAAATGCTCTTGCACACTGATGACACTTTTGACTTGACACTTCATCATATATATTTCACTTCCCAAAAAGTGTAATGACAGCTATACTGAATTGGCTTAGCAATGTATCACATGTAGCATACAAAAGTAGCCTGGAGACATTTAGAGCCAAAGTTTTAGGAGATAGCTACTCCAAATGCAAGCAGCATTATACTTCTTATAGCCATATGAACATCCCCCATGCTGCTTGGTACACATGATAACACCATTCATAGATAGCATTCCTTCAGGCCAATACACCTTTGAAGGGTGTTGTGTATCAGTGAATATCTATGGCTTCAAGATGTGGGATCATTATAGTCCTAATGGGATGGCTCATCTCAGCACTATTTGGTATAGTCAACACAAATTACCTTGTAAGGAAGAGAGTAGACACTCACATATAATCTCCACATTTCTACAACTCACTTTCTGATGCAAGTCACCAGGGTGTAAATGAATTTTGAAACTCTATTGCAGATAAACTAACAACAGGGAAATATACACTGGGCAACATGTAGGCACTAATGCTGATGGCACCAGTGATGTTTGCATTCCCATGTCACTGTTGAATCCCAACTTACCACTAGGAAGTGTTGTCCAGTCACTGCATAAAGAGAGAACTGTATGCCATGTCACATGTAATGGGGCCACAATCACATGAGAGACAGTAGTAAGGGATCATCAGTACTTACACAAGGAAGACAAGTGGCCTGTTTGGTACAATTATCACCCGGAACATTAAAGAACATGAGAGGATTTATCAGTTGACTCAGCCACATGTCTGCTCAAGACAGTAAATTGGTAGTGGACTGGACTCTGCTGTGTTCCTGGTCATATAGACAATATTCACAGCACATCAGTATGCACCTACTGCCAGACCTACACAAACAGTAACTCTTCTTGTGTATCACATGGGCTACCCCCAATATTGATGGTGAAATGCATGTCTGTAACACACAAAGTTGGCAATGTAACATGTATGGCTCTGGCCAGAACTCATCTCCTTGTAGCTGCCGTTGGGCACATAACTGCCCATCAAGCTCCAGGTAGGCCACCATCAGTATGCAGGCCATTGGGGTGGTCAGGGTCTGGCCTGCACCCCGTCCACGTTAAGAGAACCTCCTTAGCTGGACCTCTATGTCCAGTGCCTCAGGTCCTCCCACCTCTTCCTGCAATAAATTCTGCACCGGCTATAGACCCCCAGGGTCTGTACGTTCCAGGTGATGGCTTTCCAAGTGAATTGCTTTTGATGGGTGTTGACCTGTATGAATAGAATAGATGAATACACAGAATATAACTGCACGTTTTTTTTTTAACCCCTTCAGTGCCCGCCCCTTTCCCCGCCCTGTGCCGGCCATTTCATTAGCGGGCGGGGTTTATGACGAGCTGGTCTCGTCATTGGCACAGCGCAACCGCGGCCCATGGCGAGACCAGCTCGTCATGGGCATTGAAGAGGTTAATATCTAATTGGTTAACACACATTTTATTTAGATCTAGCACAAACCTAATCAATAGTCAGCACACTACATGTGCAGTTCTCACATGCTGAACACTACAAAGACATGGCTGCATTCTTTTGGAGTCATCTGCTGATTATTCTCAACCCTGGTCATGTCCTACACTGACTAAGCCAGTCCACTAACATCATGTAGCCCAGGGCTATCCTACATGTACTGGTATGTGAGGTATAATGAAAAATTACACACCATTGTGACCTTCTAAAGGCTAAACTACTTTTCAATGGTTGTACAGACACCTTTACAGCTAGACCCATTGCCCTGATGCATACAGTTTATACAGCCTGGTACCATAATATAAACTACATCCTAACACTTAGGTCACAAAGAAAGAGCTGCCATGTGTGTCACTGAGAGCTTCCTCCATGAGGATTGTGGATATGTGAACTACTTAATGGGATATCATACTACGTCTGATTGAGTTTGTGTGGTATGTACTGCCATCATAGGACCCACCTTTTGCCATATGTGACACTGTTACAGGGATGACATCAACATACCATTGTATTTATTGTTTGTTTGGTTTAATGTGGCAAATAGGGGTGGGCAGTGAACTCAGCACCACCAGCAGAGTTTGTAGAGTTTTTCTACTCCGCACTTCATTTTGAGTACGGAGTTCGACAAAAACTCTGCCACCCCAAGTAATTCCCACAAATGAAAAAATGCTAACTTTTCCAAGGTTTAATTATTTGCCCTTTACCATTCCTCTGCATTTGTCTCTACGAATGGGTGAAAAATGAGGGTATTATAGCAGCACTTATGTTTTTAATTTGAGATATTTGAAGCACAGCAGACCAGGCTCCTAAGATCAGCCAAACACACACCAAGATCATTGTCATTGTGCCGGAAGCATCTCGTACAAGGCTTGCTTTGGATAGAAGAGTGTGGCTTCTTAGATCCAAATCCGAAAAGATTGCAGGACCAAAGATATGATGGGGAGTTGTGGAGATGGGGGATTGGGAGGGGTCTGGCGGGGGGGTGTAGAAGAAAAGGGAGGGGGCACAGAGTTTCCAATGCTTCTATTTTCAGATGAAAAATGACTGGTCATTTGTGACTATGCAAATCCCCCACCCCCTCACTGAGTACTGATGGGATGGAGTAAAAAGTAGAGATTAGAGAGAGAGCATATAGCATATCAAGGTCTTTACATGATCCAAATAACTGCCCCCATCCCGCATTACCGTGGTTTAGAAATGTCCTCTTGTCCGGCATCAGTCTAGCTTATGACAACCAGCCTTGTGCGCTCCTAGATTATTTAATTACAATGACTGTTTTCTGTGTTACACTATTATTTCAATGTATTTAAAAACTGACATTTGCATTGGAAGAGGATTATGGGGCAGTTGAAGCCACCACATCCATAAGCGCACTTTGGCTAACAAGAATGACGACCGGATAGAGTAAATTTCAGGCCTTCTACATACTGGACGATAAAGGTATTTGTTCTTCCTCCAGTTGTACATTTTAGGAAAAGCCCCCTATTGAGTCATTTACTATTTTTTTTGTAATCTTCTTTCTGCTAGGTGGGGGCTGGGTGCGCCTCCAACCTTTTGTTCCATGTTGGGTGACGGTAATTAACAAACCGCATTCTGCACTTTGTGCAGCTACATTAAAAGCAGAGCTGTATATGGACTGGAGTGTAGCTCCTGTGACAAATGTAGCTTGGTTAGGTACCCATTGCCCTTACCACAAAGGTATCCACTGTACACATGCCAGTATGTGAACTGGCAATGGCACAGTAGAGTACACTTGAAGATGTGCAGATGTCCTCGTCCGAAAGAAGTGAAAATAATACTAGGCCTTCTGTAAACAGGTAAGGGCATGCATGCACCCATTTATTAAGCCAAGGCATAGTGCAGCGGGCACACAATACATACATACAGTGCACCACAAGTAGTAGACATGGTATAGAGATAGCACACGTAGTATAGAGACGGCCCAAGAAGTACACGCTTTAGATTCATTACAGAGACAGGGCTGCACAAGCAGTAGACACAGTACATAGGGAAAGTTGCAGATGCATAGGACACAATGCTCTCCATCCCAGCCAATGTCCTGGTGACATTTCACTGCCCAGAATACCGCCTGAGCTGTCAAATAACTATAGCCCACCAGAAATGGATCTATAGCAGATACCCACTTGTGAGAGCAGGAGTGCTGGGCCGCCAGCAAAGGCAGCTGGTCTTCAGGAGCAAGGACAAGCGCATCTGCCAGGGATGTCTGTAGACTGTCTCCAGTATGCAGAGGACAGGAGGGAGGCAGGAGTGAGAAGCAGGAGCAGGCAGTGCCCAGCAGGCCAGTGCCCGGCTCAGACAGGCTGGCCCTTCCTTTGTTATTGCTGCCAGAGAGCAGCACACAGGAGCCCAGCTGTACTGTGCATGTCCCGATCTGTTAGGCAGTGTTCATGTGGCCTGCTCTCAACTGAGCCTTCTGCACAGTGCATGGGGAAGGAGGGGGCTGCAGAAGTGTGGGAAAGATACACTTGGAGCCTACTCACAGGAAGCAGCGTGTTCCTGAATCCTGACACGCAATCAGGCCGGGTGGCTGCTGTCACCGGTAGTGTACTCTGTCCCTGTGCTTGACTGCTGAGAGCGGTACAGGAGCCACAGTGTGCCCAGCAACAGCGGTTCACTGTACATGGGTAGATCACAGTGCATTGGAGTGGCCTCTGGTCCTCCTGATATGGTTAAGAGAAGCAGACGGAAGGCAGACAGTGCAGCAGCTACTAGTTTTCTGTGTTGGAATTTTCTGTGTCATGTGGGATTGTCTCTCAGCCACTCATGCACAGGCCCATCAGAAGCAGGGTTGGGAACATGTTGACTGTTGAGAAATAATGTTTGCCTAGGCTTCACACTTTCTTAAGGCCTCATCATGTTGGTGCTGCAATTTATTTACAGATTTCAACGCAGGCTTGCTGTATGTGTTAATGGAGCGCCATCATGATCTAACATGGAATAATCCACCCACTCACTGAATTTAGCTTCGTTTTTCAGCAACTCCGCAGAGTGAAACGTCGTGAGCTCCGCCCAGGTCTAGTAACTAGGGGTGGGCGGAATTTGCGAAAGTGACTTTCGCAAATTATCGCGAAAATGTTACAAATCTCCGCGGAAATATCGCGAAGATGCGGAAGTTTTTTTCCCGCCCGTTCGCGGTATTTTATGCATGGTCGCGGCTCGCCAACTTACCCATGCGGTTGCTCGCGGGCGCGGCCACCTTGTTTTCACTCTTCTCGCGGTGCATGATCGCGAGAAGAAAGACGTGACCGCGCGACCAATGACATTACTGCGGGGGCGAACTGTCGCGAGACAGCGCAAATGGCTACCAACAATCCAACATCTCGTGGAGAACGCAACCGGATCGGGAAAACTTGTCGGCGAACGCGGGGATTCAGGTAAGGCGATCGCGCGCGCGAGAATGTATTATTTTACAGCGCGAGCAAGAAACAAATTATCGCTAAGCTGCGGAATGCGGACATTTTGACATTTTCGCGCTCTCCGCGGAACGCGAGAATGTCAAATTATCGCAATTTCCGCGAGCGGAACGGAAATTTAGCCCAGGCCTACTAGTAACAAAGCTGGTGATTCACATATCAAATGCTTTTCAGAAGCAACTAACTATCTGCACTGTTTTGTGTCACATGTGCAATAGGCCTGTAAAGTGCAATCATGACTTATGGAAAAGTGACAACAGACCTGTGGGAGCAAGGGGTCTGTCATAAATAAATGACACACATTGACATTGTGGGGAAATGGAAAGGAGTATCAGGTCAGGGGGTTACCTCAGTCACCATTCCCAAATGCAGTCGATGTAAAAACAATCATGGCTACTATTTGTTCAGAAAACTCATGTTGGGAATATCCAAGGATCTGCAGGTCCAAACGGAGATTACTCTGTGCATCAGATGTATTGCTGTAGTTGCTCTGCCCCAGCCTGAGCCATGGCCCATAATGGGTACAATTCATTGTCAGTTCTTGCTCTCTGCAGGCTGAGCAAACTGATCCCACAAGAACATCACATTTCCACCACTGCAATACATAAAAGTACATCTTATGGCCATTCAATGTGTGTCCTCAAGGTTATGGGGCACTCTGAATGAGTCTGTGAGGTATAGCTTGCTCCCCTACAACATTTTGACGAGCCCTGATCTGGGCTTATTGATATGTAGGACTGTATCCATAGCTAACCTCATCCTAAACAGCTTCTTACAGTTTATATATCCAGCTCATGCTGTAAAGCCTATACATTTCTTTGCGCATGTACCATGATCTGATTATGAAATATTTCATAAGTACCATTAAATGTATACAGACATAGATATATGCATGTACACGTAGTATCCAGGGCTTACTACACATGACACATCACAATGGTAATGTTGGGTACACAATGTACAGTGCTCCACAATCCTTTACAGGACTGTCCTATGTAAGGACCTCAAAATGTTACAAGAGTAATCAAGATTCATTCAAGGACTCAGAGGCACATTGCAGTCAGTGGGAATGGAAAGGATGGAGTTAAACAGAATAAAATAAAATCTATGTAAGATAGATACCTGTTTCTCTGGTGAGCCATAGAGCTGGCCAAATAGGGGAAGTACATCTTCTACCAGTAGCGCCACCTCTTCTGGAGATAAGGCATGGGTCCTCTCGTCTGCTTGGCCTGGCATGATTGCTCCCAGAAATGCCAAACAACAGCTAAAGTGGAGGAGGTGTTGATAGCAGCAGTGTCAGGAGGCAAGTGAGTTATTTTTCAAACCACAGCGTACATGTATGCCATGTACACAGTCATCGGCATTGACAGACACAGCCATTGGCCCTCTACCATCGCAATCACCAACATTAGCCTCTGTCTATATCTGTTGTGGATGAAACACCGCAGGTTTGACTTCTGCCGGCAGCAGCAGGTTCTGAATATCCAATATGCGAGGCAGGGATGCCCCATTTTAGTGGGTGTAAGTACAGTATTGGCGACTGTTAAGTGCGTCAACACCACTCCAAATAAGGGCAAACAATGCAAAATGTGTGCAGTGCACTACAGGATTTATGTCACCATTGGAAGCCTGATCTCCTTCCTCAAAACAATAATACCACATGTATCCCATTGTTAGACTTGGCTTTTCGAGCAGGTTTACCCCATACTTTTTGCTTTTTGGCCTCCTATTTTTGACCCTGTTTTTGTTGGTTTGTGGACTCTGTGCACATTATCACTGCTGTTCATTGATAAACTGCATATGCTCTCCATGTAATTTGTGTTTATGGATTGGTGATTCCATGATTGGCATATTTGATTTACTGGTAAGTCCCTAGTACAGTGCACTGTGTGTGCCCAGGGCCTCAAAATCAAATGCTGCTAGAGGGCCTGCCGTGTATGAGACCAAAGGGACACCCTACTCACATGGACCCAGGGTACTTACAATTAAATCAAAAAACAAAAGTTCCTGTGGACACTTAATGATTATTATTGATATATGTATCAGTGCAATTGCAATAGAATTGGGATAGATGGACGTCAGGGAAAGAAATGACATGTAACACAGAGTGTGTAGAGAAAAAAGGTATTTTTATGACGATTTCACATACACAAAAGTCCAGCCGCCGCTTTTCCGCCGGTCGGCAATCAGCACGATTGCCGGCTGGGTGGAAAAGGCCCACAATATGGTGGCGGTGCCTTGCAGGCACCGCCATCCATATTATGTAGCTGGCGGTGGGCATGCCTTTCCATGGTGGAGACTCCGCCATGGAAAGGCATACGGTAAATCACTTTGGGGGCCCGTTGCGAGCCCCCGGGGGTGTGGGGGGGTGGCTGCACTTGGGGGGTACCTATGGTACCCCCCTTCATTGCCACGCACAAGGTGGCAGGCACGTTGTGCATGGCAATGCACAACATGCCACTTTAACATTGCAACGGGTACTGCTTACAGCACCACCAGCCGCAATGTTAAAGATGCTAGATGCGACCGCCAGGGTGGCAGTCGCATCCTAATTGGCCTTGCGGGACCGCCGCACCTCTGGTGGTCAGTCCTGGTTTCTATATAAACTATATGTAGCTGTTGATGTTTCTCCACATTGTAGGCCAAAGTGCTTGTAGCACATCACTGACATTTGTTTGTGACATTATACTAGATGCAGCAACACTGGATTGGAATGACCCTGAGATCAGAAACTGGTGTACTGCTATGTGTCTATATATTGGTTTAAATGATGTGGGATTCCTTTTGCGAGATAGGTGAGATAGCTCCAGCTAATGACATAGACCAATTTTATTTGGACTATTCTGTAGGAAATTGTCTGATGTAACCTCTCTTTCCATGTTGTTAAGGTCTGCACCTGACAATGTGATCACTGACACAGAATATTTGAGTCAGGTATGATCTGCTATGTTTCGGACATCATGCCAACCTACGATTGTAACAATGGAATAAATATGTTATAAGACAAGACAATTATATGTATGTGTTGGTGTGAAATGGTTGTGATCCTGAGCTAAACATTGTGTACATGCAACATATCCATGCTTATACAAGTAGCTTGTTTTGCCATTTTAAAGTTCACATGGGAGTACATAGATACATTGCTAGAGGTGAGATTTACTACAGCAGACAATGAGTTTGTGACTTATGTATTTATTAAAGTGGTAAAGGTGAAGTGATACAGTGGGCAAAAACAAACATTTGTAGTTGGTCATGCTGAATGAAACCATAGTTGTAGTATCAAAATTGTCCAAAGTCCAAAATACTGCTCCCATCAGAAAGGGAAAAGTGTTGCACAATAGTCCACAGATTGAATGTGTTACACAAACTGGAGGAAATTATGGTTGAGGTTTATTACTGGTAGTGGTGATTGTCTTGCCATCCACACCTCCTGGATTTTTGCATGGACGTCCCAACTTGCGAACATAGGGGGGTTCTACTGCTGCAGAGATGGGGTATCTGCAGACATGTCTTCCTCTGGCAGGACCTCCCTTCCTGTGGCTGCAGCAGGTATGGATTGCCCGAATGTAGTTGGAATCTAGGAAGAGGTGGATGGTGGTGGAAAAGCCCTGCACTAGGTTGTGCTGATGTCCTGCAGAACTACAATTATGGAGTCTATGTTGGTGTTGTGGGTGGCCAGCTCCTGGTGTATGTCCCTTTGCAACTGCTTCATCTCCAGGATTTCCATCAATAGCTGGCTCATCATGATTTGGGACTCATGATAGACTCCCAAGACTTGGTCAATGGTGGCCTGGGTGTGAGTGGCCCCAGTGGCCTCACTCAGCAGGCCCAAAGTACCCCTGCCTTGACCCATGGTCTACGAGCATGTGCCCTTGACCCAGGGTGTCCTCCCCCACTGGGTCATGGATCCTCTGTAGCTGCCCTGGTGATTGTAGGCTCAGGAATCAGGACTGGGGGCACATGATGGTAGTAACTGTGCTAGGTACACAGGTTGGGGGACAGGGGTTGGCTGAGGTGTTACAGCCCGGGTGGGGAGTATTGATGTGGGCACAGTAAGACTCACTGTTGCTGTCTGCCCAAGCTGAGCAGATAGACCAGGACCATCATTCACGTCCACATCTCCAGTCATCAATGAGGGCTTCACCCGGGAATGGAGTGGGAGTCTCTTTGCTGGCCAAGCTCTTCCCAGGCGCTGTTCCAGATTAACCTGTTGTGAAATATAGAACATTGTTATAGGTGGAAGTGTGGAATCTACATCCAAATGTTTGGTGAGACTGTGTGTGGAAATCTAGGAAAAACCAAATAGGTAAAGATTACTAATGTGATATATTTCAGTGGTATTGAACTTGTTAACAAGACATTTGGAAACATTAAATACATGATGTAGAATTAAGGAGTCCAATGAAAATTGATTCATTCAAACTTCCTTGGGTGCTGAAAAGGTATCTCCCTCTGGTTCAGGTGTAAAATGCAAATCAATAATAGCGCCCAGCCCTCCTGGCATTGTGTCTCCCTTTGCACTCTCAACTTCATTGTTTGGCCAAATGTGTCTTCTACATATGTCATCCTTTTCATAATTCTTTATTATTTCTTGTCTTTAAGAATTCATTCATCCAAATCCATTAGGATGTTTCTTGAACAACTTCCAAAAATAAAATATCACTTTGAGTGATCGAAATCAGTATTTGATAATTATTCCTCAATGCATTTCTGACTATGTAGTCCTTCATCAGGAAGTACATTTCTGTGAAAACAAAAAAGAAAAATGGTGACACCTCACCACTGTAACAACTTTACATCAATGTATATCATTGGTCCCCCACCTGTAAAGTCTGTGTCTTTCTTACCCTGAGTTCTGAGATGGTTGTGTGTTATCTATCCTACAGCCCGTTTTCCATTTGATTTTAGAACTTCAATGTATCACAGCAGGATGTGTTTCTATGAAAACTCTAAGCCAAACTTCACGCTCTCCGAAGATACAAAATAATCTAAAAAAATATGTTCCATACTAAACCTAGTCGAAAAGCGACCCAACTAAGCTCCCCATATTGGGCATCATTCTCCATATGTGGACGAAGGTGATTACAGCTGTATGATATTTCACCTGTGTTCAGGCGTCCTGATAAAACCACCAATTCAGTGAATTGTCTCCCTTATATATAAATAGCCAGTCATCTTCTATGCAACCCGAATGACATGTTCTATAGTAATGCCCCTGATTATCACGTTTACTTCATGTACATGAATGTCTGGTATACCTCGTGCAGATCTATAGTGCTCAATAATAGTGTCTGAACTCACATCAGTAATCAACATGCTGAGCCCCTAATTAGACTTGGTCAAAAAGTAGTGCAATGAACGAGTACAGTAAACCATGCAATTCTCCCCACTTCTTTTGAGCTCACATCAATAATCAACATGCTGTGCTCATAATTATACCTGGCCAAAACAAGTGCAGTGAACCATGCCCATCTCCCCAGTTATTTGCAAACTCAAAATCCTAACTGCCATACATTTACTTAAGTGTAACAACGTGAAATGGTGACGCTTATTGAACCCGTAGTGATACAGTCCCTGAGCTATTCATAGTGTGTTCCATGAGTGCCATGTTTACCATGCTCCTTAAAGTTGGTGTGGCATAGGCAAGCTAAAAAACACACTAAGGCTTGATCAGGAATGATATTTATTACAAAGATTTCAACAAGGAGTACGAAAGTCAGGAAGATCAATCTGAAACATTTGGTGATGTTGAAATTGGAACCAGATTTTAAGGGAATATTTGATCAGACACCTATGTTCACCTTTGATCGATCCAGAAATCTAGAAGAAATACTGCACTTAAAAAGAACTACTCATGAGGGCAAACTGTTTAAAAGGTGGACCCATGTCACAATTGTACTAATTGCAACAATAATAATAAGGGATATGAGATAAATCACCCATCAAGGAGCAAGAAAATCAAGTTAAAGGTTAATGCAACCTGCAAAACAGAAATGTAATATATATGTTAAAGTGCCCATGTGACCTTGCTTGCATGGGGAAAATTGAACGAAATATTAAAAAAAGAATAACTTAACATAAGAGCAACATCAAGATTTGAAATCAACTGTGACCACACATTTTAATGAACATAGGCATAACAGCAGTCAACTTAAATTCATTGTGCTTGAACAAATACAGACCAGAGATGATGTAGACAACAGGAAAGTTTTACTTAGAAGAAAAGTGTATTGGATTAAGAAATTGTACACAGTAACACCCACAGATCTCAATGATACATTGGAATATTCATGCTTTTTGTAGACGGTGATTATATAATGGTGATTACAACACTTCTTGGAAGAGGACTATTTATCCTGAGACAAAGAAATATCTTTAGAACCCTTGCATGATGGTGTATAATTTGAACATGAATGGGGCTTAACTTTTACTACAGTTAAACATATTATGAATGCATACTGTACATTACTTACGAGGGACAAGATGTAATGGATTTACCCATTGAGTTCTTTGCTTTACATGTGTGAAGGATTTGCATGGTATGAATTGGGAAAATGTATATGACTCTTTTGTTTTTTCACATATAGTCCTACACACCATGGACATCACCTCATATAGACATCGGGACACACACTACCTATTCCAAGATGGTGGACACTCCTCAGCTTTTGTGGAAGGGGGTCCATCTTCTAGCCGCATAATCAAATCGCCATTTAGCCTTAAGACAGATTTGCAGAACAACACACAGGTTACAGATGGGTGAATTTAGGGATCTTATGCATTTCAACAATTGGACATTATTGATTGCACCATACACCAAGAACAGCAGTTCACATATATATGGAGGGAAACGGCCTGAACAATGATTTTTCAACAATGAGTGTCCTTAACAACGACTCGTAAACAACGACCTGGAACTGAACCACGACCTCCTCAGCAACTACTTTAATAAACAATGAGTGGCCTTAACAACAACTCCGACCTTTAAAGACAAACAAAAATGTAATTAATTTAAACATCACTTTGAAAGAAAACTATTTTTAATAAACAATCTTGGACACAGAGACACAGTTTTAATTTACATTGAGGCCAGTAGATGGCACTGAAGGATTCTTTTCAAAAGATGTTTTTTTTATGCTGACATGTGTTTTTTAAATCGCATTCACATCCCAGTTTAACAGTGTCATTCTATATAATATATGGAATTTGAACTTGTTTAATCAGATTATAGAACTTGGTGATCAGAAATAAAGTAGGTTAATGTTGCCTGCTGCATTCAGCAGCTACTGGAATGTATATTATCATTTTAGGAAAAGACCACCCGGCACTTCCTCTTTCTTTATCTGATTATAGCAGGTACATTTTCATGACTAGGACTGCCCTTTTCACGGGTTTACATAATTAATTTTCTTCCATTCTTCTCTCTTTTATGCCAGTATTTCTGCAGCTCTAGGAATGACTCCGCTACGAGTATTTTCGTGTTCGAAGAAAGCATCCCAAAAAAAAATTGGCCAAGTTCACAAAGGGAAAATAGATTTTCAGTAATAAAACGTCAACACCAGCAAACTTCTTCTTTAATTGAAGTCTGGAGATTAACGGTTAGTAGCATTGCAGGAAAAGTAATTAAAATCTGAGGTAAGGGTCTAATTGTAAAAATTAGTATTGTTAAAAAAGAAAAAAAATGTAAGAGTGGCATTTTAAAAGATATCAGGCTTTCATTTCCAAAAGTTTAAAAGTATGTTTTACTGAAAGCGACCGTTATTAAAGGGAATACTAACCAATAACAAGATTCCTGCTTATAAAATAGGATTTTATGTCAATAGAAGTTTTTTCGTGGTTAAAAATGTAGTTGTTAGGAGTTGGTTGTTGTTTAGCCTTCGTGGTTTAGGCACTCGTGATTCCAGAGGTAGTTGTTTAATCATACAAACATATATGGTGATACATGCGAACCACGTTAAGATGGAGGATATATTTTGGTGCCTGCAGAAAGGAGTCAGTTTTTAAACTTGTCTATACCACGCCAGTTTCAAGGAGCTTATCAAACACGGAGCTCACGGAACATGCCGGGAATAGATCGGGAACTGTATCACTATGGGTTCAGTAAGCGTCATCATTGCATGTTATTAAATCTAAGTAAATGTATGGTAGTTAGGATATCGAGCAGCTTACGAATAAGTGGGGAGATTGGCATGTTTGACTGCACATGTTTTGACCAAGTATAATTACAGGCACAGCATGTTGATTATCGATGTGAGCTCAGAAGAAGTGGGGAGATGGGCTTGGTTTACTGTACTCATTCATTGCACTCGTTTTTGACCTAGTATAATTACGAGCACAGCATGGTGATCACCGAGAGTTCAGACACTATTATTGAGCACTATGGGATGCACGCGGTATACCAGGCAACCACGTATGTGAAATAAACATGGTGAGCAGAGGCATTAATACAGAGCATGACATTCGTGTTGAACAGAAGATGATTGGTTATATGTATATATATAGGGAGAACAAGTCACAGAATAGGCGGTTTAATCAGGACGCTTGAGCACAGGTGAAATAACATACATCTGTAATCACTTTCGTCCACTTAAGGAGAATGATGCCAAATATGGGGAGCATAGTTGGGTCGCGTTTTGACTAGCTTTAATATGAAACTTATTTTTCTAGATTATTTTTATCTTCAGAGAGCGTAGAGATTAGTTTACAGTTTTCGTAGAAACACCTCCTGCTGTGATACATTGAGATTCTAAAATCAAATTGGGAACGGGCTATCGGATAAATTTTATAAAACAAAACCATCTCAGAACTAAGGGTAAAATACAATCATTACTGGTGGTGGACCATTGATATACATTGATGTAACCTTGTTACAGTGGTAACAAGTCGCCATTATTCTTTTTTGGTTTCAAAGAAATGTGTCTCCTGATGAAGGACTACACAGTCCAAAATGCATTAAGGAATGATTATCAAATACTGATTCAGATCACTTGAAGTGATACTGTTTTTTGGAAGCTTCTTAATGGATTTGGATGAATACATTCTTAAAGAATAGAAATTATAAAGTATGATGAAATGGTTGACATATGAGTTTGTTTAATATGTAGAAGACACATTTTGCCAAACAATGAAGTAACGCATCAGGGGACAAATCGAGAGTGCATAGGGAGACACAACACGGGAGGCCTGAATGCTATTATTGATTTGTAGAATTAAGAAGGTCATTAGATGTCCTGAGAAGTTGCGTTTTGGAACAAGGGTTAAACATGAGATCTCACAAACATTGAAGCGAACAGAGTGGAGACATAACATGAATTGTGCATTCCAAGGCCTAGTTGTGTACAATATAGGCTTTCACATAACCTGGTTGTATATTTACATTAGTCATCATGTGAGCAATGCAGAGTCAAAGAGTCACCTGACACTTCTCCTCAGCTGAGTTACGCTCATGTCTTAAAGATATGTAAGCTACACAATTGATGTGGTGTTATTTATGCCATCAATAGTTTCACTTGAAGAGACCAGGACTGCATAAAGTTAATTAGACAGACATGCCTCTAAGTAGAGTACTGTATGTAGATTGCTCAGTCCATGAGAATTTAACATCAGTTATAATAACCTGTCAGACAAGCGTGAATGGGCAAAATCACAATTGCATCTTGTTTAGGGTTACAAAAACTAGGCCTCATGGTAGTTGTAGTCATTTCAAAGACTACTTGCCAACACTTGCATAATGGTTTACTCCATGGAAAATGAACATCAGTTGTAATCTGTCAGACAAGTGAGAATGGGCAAAATCACAATTGAATCTCATTATGGTTTGCACAGGGCCTTGTGGTAATTGTAGTCATTTCAATATGCCAACACTTTTAGAATTGTAAGTAAAACACACTTGTTGTCAAAATGAAGGTTGTATGGACCACACATTTTCATATTCGCACATATCCTGGGGCCCTGAATGTTATTTTCATAGCAATACACTTATGGACACAATTGTAACATGTGGCATTTAATGGATATTGATACATGTGTTCTTATATTCAAAAATAGACATTAACACTTACAATAAAACATCTCTGATACTTTGAGCATTGCATGATAGGACAGTAGACAGACAACACAATAGCAAAAACTGAGATGAGAGCAAAAAGGACATTGAAGTGTTCTGACTGTTAGTGAGGTGAAACTTACCAGACTCCACTCCACCCTCTATTTCTGTCAAGCCCTCAGAATGCAGGATGGCCAAGACCTTCTCTTTTCAGGGAAACAGTTGTAATGGAGCGCTGTGAGGACTACTGCCAGTCCACTGGGCCTACAAAGCCAGGGAATGCACCTCCCCCATCAAGCCGCTCCACCTTTTTTGTGCACAGGGTGGTACCTACAGCATTCACTCTGTCGACTATCCTAGACACCACAATTCCCTTTTCCTACTGAGTCGAGTATGTTGAACTTGTGCTCCAAACAATTCTGGTTCTACTCATTATGATTTCATCAACCACGACTGACAACTTAGCCTCTGAAAAACATGGATTACTTTGGTGTAACATAATTATAAATTAAAGTGAGCAATAATGTTAAAAATATAAAAACAAGGGATGTGGGAAAAATGTGCAAGAAAGGTGATTGGAGAGTGCTAAACGAGACGGGGGCAAAATAAGGCTGCCTTATCTCACCCAAAAAGTTTGGTCTCTGTCTTGCTGTGCTGCAGTGGAGAGGAAAAAGATCATGGTCTGGAATGGGGTGTGTTTTAAAGTGTGATTTGCAGGTGTGCCCACTTGGTCAATGGACATCAGCTGTGTTGTTTTTTATCCATCCAATGGCCACTGTTCTGGTGCTTTTCTGAGAGCGTACCACAACGGCCTTCTGCCGTTGGAAAACCGCTGCAAGGGAACCTCCAGTACAACTGTGTTTTTGTAAGAGGCTTGGCGGAAAGCCGTGGCCCTGACAGTGATGGAGTACACATCACCAACATTGCAATCTGCGGCGCCGCTGGTGACGAACTACTCTGTTGACGCAGTCGGCTGTCAGGCTGCATGCATCGTAATGCGGTGGGCGGGAGAATGCCAAACCGGTGATCTTTGTGGGACCGCCGCCGCAGTGGTACGGCATTGAGACCGCCAAACTCATAATCGGGCAGATTGTTTCTTTTGGGTGGGAAATGTGATATTTTATTGTTTGTGTGAATAATATGTGATTGTTACCTAGAAATATGTTGTTTATGTGTTGTAACTAATTTATGTGATGGATTGAGGTTTATTTTTAGTTTCTTGGTTGGCGACGGTTAATTGTTTTGTTTAAATAATTTATATTTTATTTTAATATATGTCTGCTTTCAGACTGCAATTGTATTTAAGTTTTACTGATGTAATAAAATATTAGATTTATTATTTGTTAAAAAATGATTTGTCATGTTGGTTTAGATTTTGAGATAGTTTTTGTGGACTTTGGTTAGTTACTATTTATTTTATATTATGCTTTTGGCTATAATTTCTAAGTTGTCTACTCCTTTGTTATATATGAAGAGTTTGACTTTACATTGTAGCATGTCATACACTCTTTGTTTTCTAAATTTAGATGACATTTGGCTAACAAACTGATCCGTTCACAGTTGTTGATAGCTCTACTCTTTTTGTAATGCTTCTATAACTTTAAAGAGTGTAGGTTGGGTTCTGCCTAGTGTGGATTGAAAGGCATTGTGCCATTCTTCCACTGCGCTGTTTGTTTTGGCTTCCTGTGCAAAGGTACTATCATAGACATTCCACTATGATATTGGGAATTTGGGTTGGCTTTTGTGTCAGGAGAGATGCAGTCTGCCAACCCAAGTGCCTTTAAAATAGTCCATTAGGGAGGTTAGTTTCCTTCATTTTGTTGGTTTTGTTGGTTTCTATTAGTAAATTACTGTGGTTATCAACCTTTGTGACAGGGGTATAGGCTAGTGCTATCATTTTTTTTCAAAGACAAATTAGCTGTTTGTAGAATACTCTACACTTTTTGGTGGTAGTAGTTGTTGTTTTTTTTAATGTGGTTTAAGAGGTTATGGTAAGTGCTGATTTGTTTATTTGGTATTTGGTCATAGATATAGTGGATATTTGTTTTTGATATTCACTATGTATATCGGAGTGAAAGTTGGGACACATTTTGAAGGTCCCATCCATCATCCACTTTTGACAATGGCTTAGTTTTAGTAAGTTATTTCCTGTGGAGAATTGTTTAGGTTGCCATATAAAAGGAAACATTCCTCATTATGTATCATTGTTAAATGTTCAGGTGTTTCTATGTCTAACTACTAGGGGGAAGAGATCACTGGTGGCTCTCTTAGTTCAAGCAATTAAACTTTTTAAAGTGGGCATAATTTGCAGGTAGTTTATCATGTGTTCAGGGACGTTAGGCAGTATTTATTTAAGGATTTTGGTTGTTGGTTCCTGGGAACTAGTGCTTGCCTCTCTCACATTCTGCTATTTTTCCCTGACTTCTATTTCGGTCACAAATGGGAGGTGGTTGTGCTCTTTTACATGAATTACAACATCCTCTTTTGCAGTTGCCCTCCCATAGCATGCATTTGAAACATATTTGGTACATTTCCAATTTATATATTCTGCTGCTATCTTTCCTTGGCTATAGGTGTAGCCAATGTGATTTAGTAACTGCTTTCCTTTCTGCAAATTTATTGATTTTGCTGCCTCTGTCATTTTATCTGAAAGTAATGTAATAGTATAATTATATACAATATTTTAAAGTTTGTAATTTTGTTATTTACATGTAAATGTATGCAACTACTTCTGTTTTGTAAAATTAAATATATGTTCTGCTTAGATGTTTTCAAACTGTTTTGCAGCTTTTTTGTTGGGGTGTTCTAGTAAGGAGCAGGTGCTTTCTTTTCTGTTGGAAGAAAAAAACATTAGTTTCATTTTAAATGTTACTTTGATGGTATTTAGTTTGTAGAGGTTATGGTCACTAGGTTTCTATTTTCTCACTATTTTTGATGTCTTACATTTTAGACCAGTCAGAAAGAGAACTCTTTTGATCAATGCTTAAGGCAAGGAAGAACAACATGTTTTTAAGTTCCACCTGTAACTACATGGGCAGATAATAAATAAATAGGGTATAGATACGTGGAAGCCAAAAAAAAGGTTAGAGTTTTATTTTGGCAAGCAGGTTAATATTGTTATTCAGAGAGATCATTTTTCCAAACAGCAACAAAGTCATGAGACGGTTGATCAGTTTGTAACCAGACTGAGAGAACTGGGGTAAAATATGACATTGGTGACAGAGCCTCAAGATCGTCAAGTGGCACTGAACACAATTATCTAGTAGTTGAGTGTGAAGCAGGCCTGGGCGTATTTCACAGAGTTTTGCTAAGCGGAACGCCGCGAAGTTACAAAAAACTTGGCAGAGTTCCGCAAGTGGCTGAGTGCAGTGCAAACTGCCGTTCGCGCTAGTCTTCATGGTGGTCTGATAGAAATTCTACAGAGCGGCGGCTCGCGAACTTATCATCTGCGATAGCGAGCAGGGGAAAAACTCCGCTGCACTACGCAAAGCAGAGTTTTCTGCACTCCGCGAGCTCCACGGAGCCTGGAGTGCAGAAAACTCTGCAAACTCCGCGAACGGAGCGGAGTTCACCGCCCAGGCCTAGTGAAGTTCTTGCAGCTGTACGGCGGACTGAGTACTTTTGTACATATTTGTGGGCAGCATGTTTCACATTACGCACAGATCATAAACCTTTGCTTAAAGTTTTACAACCAGGTGCAGCATACATACTTTCGGGAGAGGCTAGCCTCTCATTTGTAAGAGTACAAATATAAAATGGAGTGTGTAGCAGATTGGAGGTATGTACAAGCTGATTGTTGCCCTAGACTTTCTTTGAGATGGGATGGTGATAGGAAAAATGTTGAATGTGTTGTTGCAAATTCAAAGATATCTTGGAAGGGAGCCTGATGCCATTACGAAGGAGGCATGGGAAAAGGATGCACAGAGTGACGGGATTGTACTAAATTTGGTCAGAAGTGTTCATGACCATTGGAAGAGAGAAGCAGATGTGTGTGTTCCTTTGTGCAGATATTTCAAACTTTAAGATGAATTGACTTTGGGTGCCACAGCTATGTTAGTTATGAGAGAGGGCAGATATATACTGCCTGAGGAAATTAAAGCGAAGTTGACAAGTCTTGCTCATGAGGGTCATTTATGGCAGTTACTTATCAAAGACATTTGAAGGAAAAGTTTTGGTGGTCAGGCATGGATGATGAAGTCAAGGTCCATGGGTTGAGAGTTGTGATTTGTGTAGGGAGAGTGAGAAATGTCTGAAAGTAGGTGAGTCTGTGGCTACCTTAACTGATTCTGAGGGTGCATGGATGATAATATGTGTACATTATATTGGCCCCATGGATCATTTGTGTGAAAGGGAGTGTTTTGCTGTAGTAATGGTAGGTGAATTCCCAATATGAATGAAGTTGGAATTTTTGAGAAACATCACCACAGAAAGAGCCATCAGGTTTTTTGAGAAAATGTTAAAGAGAGAAGGTTGTCCTGGTGCAATTATGACACACAACGGACCTCAACTCACATCTGTGTCAATGCAGGAGTTTTTTAAAGGACATGGGATCAGACATATATGCACGTCTTTGTTTAATCCTCAAGAAAGTTGTATGGGTGAAATAGCAAATCGTGTGGTCAAGGGTACCATTCAGATGACAGTGAGTGGTAGGAATGAAATGGGGAATGCTATAGACTAAATGGTTTAGGCACATAATACATCAGTGAATGGGGCTACTGGTGAGTTAATGTTTGAAAGAATGAAGGGAAGCATTCCAAAAACAAAATTGGCACCCCAGGGGTTGGTGGACTGAGGGACTTTGAATATAAAAATTGATGAGTCGAAAACAAGAATTTTCAGAAGGTGATTTTGTGAAAATCAAATTGGGAAGGAGAATCAATGGAGGAAATCAATGTTCTGGTCCCATGGGGGTAAGGTCTGTGCATTAGTGTCATGTAGTACTGAAAAATGTTTAAAAACAAGAATTGAAGGAGGGTGTAAGAAAACTGATAAAAATCAACAGAAAAAAAGTGAGGGAGAAAAGTGATAACATAATTAATAGCTGTAATGTTGTAATATTAATTAATGATAAAGAATGGATAAGCATAATACCACCATGGAACAAGTTGCAAGTGGAACAGCCAGTAGCGAGCAGTTGAAAAGGTTGTAATGGGTTGAGGTTTGTTCATGTTTCGTGGGCCGTACAGAACACCATTTTCACAGCCAGATTTCAAGACTTTGTTACAAACTTATGTGATGGGTCGTTTTCCAGCCACATCATAGCGTCTTGGAGTGCAAGTTCAAATACGAGCTCTGACAGCCCTCCTGGATATTTCAAACTACTGTTTGATGTTGGCAAGGAGGAGACGAGGGGTCAGGCTTGCATACCTATTTTCTCTATGCTTTGGCAATGCCAATAGGTTTCACCTATGAGAAAACTATTTGCTTTTAGCCACAGTCAGAGTTGGCTGTGTCATAGCTTTTTTTTTTAACTTTCAGACTTGCTGCACATCAGCCACACTGCTGTACAACATAACTGAAAAAAGTAACAAAGCCAATATCTCTCCTGTAGGCTCTACCTATTGGCTTTGCCAATGCAATGCTTGTTGCTTCTCTTACCTTCCATTCCTCTCCCCTACTCTCCAGTTCCTTTAGCTTAGCTTCTTCTTACCATTCCAGCCACTCTATCATCTTGTTTCCCCTTACTTCCATACCCTTCCCTTCCCTTTCCTTCCTTTACCTTGTCTTACCCTCCCCTTTTGCTTCGACTTTCCCTTCCACTACCATGTCCACTTCCCCTCTCAGCATTCCCTTCTGCTTTTCCTTCTCCTTCACTCCCCTTTCACTTCATCTTCTCCTTCCCTTTTACCTTCACCACCCCCTTCCTCTTCTTTTTCCCTCCTTTTCCCTTCATACGCCACTTATCTTTCCAGTTCTCCTTCTCGTTCCCTTCACTGACCACTTCCCCATACCTATTTCCTTCTTCTTCATTGTTGTCATCGCCTTCTCCCTCCCCTTCTCTTTTTTTATCGTTTTTATTTTTTATTAGGCGAACTCGACCCAAAGGTATCAGAGCACTTTGCATGCGCACCAGTTGCATTTCAGGCGGAAACATTATTTTTTTGGGCATGGTGAGATTTAGTGATTTGCCCAGAATCACAAAATGTTTGAGCCTCCCACCAGACTCAAACTTGGTTCCCCAGCTTCAAAGTTGGCCATCCTAGCCGTTAAGCCACACCCTCTCCCCTTCCCTTCTCTTCCTTACTACCCTTTACTTACCTATCCTATCCTTCCCTACACTTCCCTTCTCTACCCTACACTTCTCTTCATTCATCTTTTTCTTTCCCTTTTACCCATCGTTCATTCATCTCCTACACTATTCACATTTGGTTCCTCACCATTCACCCCCCTCTTCAATGTCTTTACATTCTCCTTCCCTACCCTACACTTCCCCACCCCTTCCCCCGTTGTCCTCTCCTCGACTCTAATCCTCTCCCCTCCCTCTCCTTCCATCACATTCCATCCTTTCTCATCACCTTCCAATTTCTCTTCATCCTTCATCAGGTGGGAAAAGGAAGGGAAGGTGGAAAAAGGCGAAGTGATGGGAAAAGGTGACAGGAGGGCAGAGGGTAGGACAGGATCAGAAGGACAAGGAAGGGGATAAAAGACAGCAGAGAAATGGGAAGGAAAAAAGAAATGGGAGGGAAGGAGAAAGGAAAGGAAGTGAAACGGGAAAGGAAAGGAAAGGAAAGGAAAGGAAAGGAAAGGAAAGGAAAGGAAAGGAAAGGAAAGGAAAGGAAGGAAAGGGAAAAGAAGGGATAACGGTGAGGGAAAGGAAGGGAAAGGAAAGGAAGAAACAAAGGTGGAAGGGGGAAGGGAAAAATGGAAGGGAAAATGGAAGGAGAAGAAAGGAAGTCAGGAAAGGGAAAGGGAAAAGGAATGGTAAGGTTATGGAAGTGAAAGGGAAAGGTAAGGTTATGAAAGAGGGGAAGGGAAGATGAGGGGATAAGGAAATGCAAGGAAGGGAAAGGTAAAGGTAAAGAGGAAGGAAGAGGAAGCATGGGAAGGGGAAAAGAGGAGGGGGAGGGCATGGAAGGGGAGGGCATGGGAGGGGAGGGCATGGGAGGGGTTGGACAGGACGGGAAAAAGGAAAGCAGAGGGAAGGGAAGAGGAAAGGGAAGGGAAGGAAAAAATGAAATGGGAGGCAAAGGAATGGAAAAACAAAATGGGAGGAAAGGGGAAAGTAAAGGAAGTGAAACAGGAAAGGAAAGGGAAAAGGGCATAAAGGGGAGGGAAAGACGGGAAAAAGAAAAGGAAAGGGGGAAGGGAGAAGAAGAGAAGGGAAAAATAGAAGGGAAAATGAAAGGGGAGGGAAGGAAGTGAGGAAAAGGACGGGGAAAAGATAGGTTTATGGAAGTGAAAGGAAAAGAGAAGTGCTATGGAAGAGGAAAAGGAAAAACAAGGTTATGGAAAAGGACAGTGAAATGGGAATTGAAAGGAACAGAAAGGGAAGATAGAGGGAAGGAATGGCCAGGGGTGGTAAATGGGTGAACTGGAGGGGTTGGGATATGGAAAAATCGATGCGGAAGAAAAATTTGTAGTATGTTAGGGTAAATAGGGATTTTTAGAGTCCGTTTCAGGTCAGTTTTCAGTTTGGTATTCAGTCTGTTTATTACATAAGTTTCTAGTTCAGTTTCCATTCGTTTATTCACTCACCGTTGTCCCTTGCCGCACCGCTGGCCTTATCTTTTTTTAGACCAGGAGAGCCTTGGCTGCTTCGGTCATCTCTGTGCATCTAGCTCCAACCACCAGCAGTGGTCCTCCGTGGCCGCGGTCCTGGGATCTAATGCTGCAACTCCCAGGTAACCAGCCTTTTATGCCAGGGATATGTCACAATGGATACCTTGAATGCCATTCTACGTCACTAATCTGGGCAATACCATGTGCTTCCAGGTTAACAGGGGGAACAAGTCGGGCCGAGGGCTAATTCCAATTTCTTAACACGAACCAACATTTTGAATCATTAGAACACATCCAGCCATGAACCATGAAATAATGGCCCGTGCTGCCCGACCTACTGCCGCAGCTGTGTCTTCTTTTTCTCTCTTCCGTATTGGCGGTTTCCCCGGTGCAGGTTCCATTGTCTCTATGTACCTTGGACCTGGTGACATCACACAGCAGAGAATGTAATGCCAGCGGTGATTCCTTTACAGGGTTTTGATTCTGGGCTGCTGTGAAGGGTTAGAGGCTTTCATACGAAAAGTATAATTAACTTTTTATGAAATGTTTTATTTTATTTTTAAATGATACATTGAACATAGTGTTCATCCTTGGAATCTACTGACACTGTGCTTTACCCGTTCATATTTAAAATAGTTTCCCACTGGCCCACATCTATGGACCCTTTAATTTTAATATCCGTAATCTTCCTCACTCCTTCTTTTAAGAACTGGCAACATTATTTATAAGTGCGAACATTTCCACACTGGTTATTTAGGCCAGTGTAACAGAGGGTGGGTCTTTAATCCTCAGGGGCTTTTAATCCTCAAATCGTCCCTTCTGGATATGTGAGTGCTCTATGGCTGGACGTGATGCTGATGAGGAAGTCTTCCCTGTGATGAGGGCATTATCCTTCGTTGGTGCCCCTCCCGTGTCCCTCAGATTCTCACCTGTGATGCGCTATTTGCCCACGTGGAAGTTATCAGTTGTGGTATTTGGTCCTCTCTCCTCTGGGCCGATTGTTCGTCTGTTAGTTCACTCCCACAATCAGTATCCCAGTTGAGTGTGACCACTAAAGGCCTTTTGTTGGCACCATATTGAATGGCTGTGCATTATGATCAGCTTTCTTGTTATGTATTTTATGGTATATAGGGTGTCACACACATTCCGTCACATTGGCAATGTGTCCAGTATATCTCTATCTGCTTTAATTAATCTCTTCTATTGGAGGATCCAAATCCAAATGATAGCAGTATGGGCCATATGATGTTTGCACGACTATAATGTTCTCATCAGTGTCTAACTCTCTATCCTCTACCTTTCCGTGACCCCACTGCTTAGAAGTCACAATTTAAACAACTAATGATCAATAAAGATTGAAATGGAGCATATTATTATACCATGTAAGATTCAATTGTAAATACAATAAATCTCATAAATCCAACACATCCCGATATTTTGATTAGGGAGTCTTGTTCACCTATTTCCAAGTCCACTTTATTGAAGTTTTAATTACAGCCCAGCCAACGTGTTTCATCCAACAGGACTTCAGCGTCTACATGGCCCCACTCGCATCCATCGTCAGATCACACAGACTCAACATCGTATCGTAGGAAGACGACACTCAACTCATCCTCTCCCTATCCAACGAACCCAACATCTTCAAACATAACTTTCAAGAAGGAATGGAAGCTGTTGCAAGGTGGAAGAAGAACAGCTGCCTACAATTGGACACAGACAAAACCAAAGTACTCATCATAGGCACACATCCCGATGCCTCGAATGACACCTGGTAGCTCCCCGTCCTCGGTGACCCACCCCCACCCACAGACCACGCATGCATCCTCGGAATCATCCTGGATGCCGAACTCAAAATGGACCGCCAAATCAATGCCGTCAACTCTTCCTGTTTTCACAACCCCGTCTCCTACAAAAGACTGTCAACTGGATTCCCCTCGAACACAGGAAAACCGTCACCAACGCCCTCATCAATAGCAAACTGGACAACGGCAATGCACCCTACGCCAGGATCAACAAGAACCTCAAATGCAAACTCCAGAACATCCAGAATGCCTCAGAAAGACTAGTCCTTAATCTACCGTGCCACTGCCACATCACCCAACACCTGCGGCACTACACTGGCTCCCAGTCGAGAAGAGAATCACTTTCAACCTTCTCACTTACACCCACAAAGCCCTCCACAACACCGGCCCCACACACATGAACCACCACCTCTTGTTCCACACACCATAAAGATCCCTCCACTCAGCCCAGCTTTCCCCCGTGATGGTGCCGCACATCAAGAAGACCAGAACAGGGGGCCGCTCCTTCTCCTTCCTCGTGGCCAAGGCATTGAACACCGTCCCTCTCTACCTCCACCAGACACCAACTGTCTCCAAGATCCTGTAGGACCTCAAGACCTGGCTCTCTGACGAATCACCATGAGCGTCCGGCAGCTGCACGAACCCTATTGGTCCCTGGAGGACCTGAGGACCTGGCCTTCGATGAAACACCATGATTGCCCAGGAGCTGTGCCGCCCTCCACCCCCCCCCCACCCCCAGCACCTTGAGACCCTTCCGGATGAGTAGCTGCGCTTAAGAAACCCCTGATTGATTGATCAGGGTTGGATATGTTCCTCCAAGGGGTAGGCAATATGTCCTGTGCAAGGGAAATAAAAGGGTAATAGGTGTCCCCTAGATGTTCTCGTTCCAAAGGATTACAAGGTATAGTACCTTCTGGCGTAGCTGCCTTATCCGTTTCAAAGTCTCAAATGCAGAGCAGTCGATCTTTGTTATGTACCCTGCTCCTCCCATCGTATTATTATAAAAACTTGGCTTCCTGCCACAACAAAAATGTGATAGTGCTTTGTGCATCTCTTTTAAGGTTGATCTGTGGTACAGGCACATGTAACTCGGAACATTATGCAAGCAGTGGTGGAGCGCCACCATTTTCACAATATCCAAGCTCCCCATCGCCTAATCTGTGCTGCATCCCCGCTGACATTTACCACCTCAGAGCAGGTGGTGAATACTAGCAGAGTTGTTGCTGGAATGTGGGAAACCAGAAGAAAAGGACCTCGGTCCACATGATTACTCCTCAGTCTGGGCTCAGAAAGTCAAAGTGGATGGATTTATGCATGGGGATATTGGTTGAGATCAGAGATTTTGGGAGATTATCCTCACAAATAAAGCCATCTAATCCGTAATAGGTGCATAGTGATAGGACAGTCTTGTGGATGCAATATTATTGTCAAGAGATATAGTGCATGCAATCTCAGTGATGAACCCTGTACCCAAGTGTGATCTGCACGGACTGCCTGTCTCTTTATCAGAAGACCTCTCTTTGGATCAAACTTTCTGTTCCTAGTAGGTGTAATTTGATAGCTGAAGGAAGTAGTCATCCCCTTGTGGCCCAGTCCTGTGACATCTACAGATATTGGTAGGCGCTGTCTGTTGAGAAAGCCGCTCCCTGTCTGTACAAGCCCCTTAGGGTTAAACAGCTATTGGTGGGTGACTCCTAATGTGTGTCTGAGCCTCACTTTGACAACCCAATTGCAAGCAGAATCGATTACACCTTTAGAAATTCCTCCTGTTTCAAAGTACCCTCTCTGACACCTACAGTTACAGGAACATGTGCTCTGAGGATGGTGTCTATACCTGTGCAGTCCAACCTCCTCTAGAACCTATGGTGCCAGAGTGCTCTAGGTGGAATGAAAAATTTGAGGTGGGTGGTCTAAAGGGCACGTGACCTAAGAGGGGTACCTAAGAACCCCTTGCAAGAAGCGTGGCCTATAAACTGATGATGTAGCCTAAGACGTCAACTAGAAACCGGTGTTTAACACATTCATATAAATAGTCTTCTCTTGTAAGGTAAACAGTTGAACTCATCAAGCAGAACAATATTAATCGATTTATTTATCACCCTTTTCATTGGTCATTAGCAGTGGTACAGTTGATAGGCTACATATAAGATGTAAGCAGTGCAGTGGATTTCAATCATGAAATGTGATGTTTGACTACTGTCATAAAATGCAAGCTATTAGACATTTCAGTCCAGCACCCATTATCACATCCAATATACACATGTGGAGGTGCACAACACATTTGTGCTTGGTTCTGCACACAGCCCTTACAGCTAACGCCTTGATGTAGCACTGCATTAATATGTGTCATTGTTACTCTTCTCAGTGGTACCCGTTTTATCTAGCTAAGAAGATCGAAAGCACTGGTGGCTTGACAAAATTTGAACCAGTGGCGTTCAAGTTATGCACAAATTTCGACAACAGGAAGGTTAACCCACTGAGCTCCCTTAATAGCAATATCTGCTGACCAACCATATCAGCTGGTGAGACAGTTGCTTGTGTTCTGTAGAGATAAATGTACTCAGCAAGGGTCATCTTCTAAAAGTGGCCAAATGCATCAGGTGGTTCATGTGTCTTCTAAAGGGTTCAGGCCAAAATTTGGAATCCTAGAAGTTTGCTTAGGCCCTGATTTTGATCTTGGTGGTATGACCATCGTCCCACGGCAGCGACAGTCCCAAGTACTCAGTGGAGCTGACGGCGTTCCATCCGCTGTATTTAGATGTGGCAACAACAGACTGGGCAACCGTTGCGTCGGCGGTCTCTTCTGCTGGCTACCAGTATCCTGTCGCAGTCATGCTGGTCATCGAGAAGTTCTTCTATATAAAATCGGGGTGTCCCCTGCCAACTGCCCTTTGCCAGGTTCGTGATCAGAACCTAGGAAAGGTCGACTTCATGTCATGAGAAGCTGCTAGAAAGCCATCCAACTTCTAAGGAGGGTTTTGGAGGTGCCCTTGAAGAAATACAATGAAGGGGATTAGGAGATGAGGAACTACGATGGTCACTATACCACCCAGAAGACCTACACCACAGCTGATCGACTGCACCAGCAGAATGTGCTGTTCCGTGTAAGCAGCCTAGACTGAAGGTGCTTCCTCACGAAAGGTTCTTAGTTGTGCAACCCCACTGGTAGAGGGTAGTGCCTAGGAGATAGAAATTGTCTATAAAACAGCCACGGCAGTTGGTGGTTACACCGACTGAGCTGTACCTGGAAGGAAGGAGAGCCCCTGACCACGACCAACATCAGCTAGGCAGAGGAGGAAGACACACAAGTTCTACTCTGTGGTCCATGCACAGCACACACTGTGGGGAAAAGCCAACGAGCAATCAGAAGGCGACCTCCATGACCCACATCCAAAGGACAAAAGAGTTATGCTAGCTACTGTGACCCTAAACGAGTTTCCAAGTCACCTCCCGAGAACTTCTTGGATTAATTACATTTGCTGCCCTAAATTAGGGTAACATCGTATCCCAGATTTGTCAGCACATTCCTGGTTTTTCAACCTCTGTACAGTCAAATTTCTGTAAATTTAGTACATGCCTTGGTTTTAAAAGAGGGTCGGGTGAACACATAGGCGGCAAGTTTTGATGTGTTAAAGTGCAGACTTAATTAGCATACCCTAGAAGAGAGCAATTTATTTGACACAGATGATTGTGCAACAGTTACATTTAAATCATCTTAGTGTTTATTGTGTGTGTTGGTGAGTGTTGTCATTTATGTCATTATGTGTCACTCGGTCAATGCAAAATTGTGGTCCTACAACTACACTTATGCCATATTCCAATTTCTGCTTTTCAGATATGGGCAGCATACCGTGAGTATCACATGCTAAAGCGGTGCACTTGGAGATCAGTTTTGGGCCCAATAGTGGAGTAAAGCCACAGGACTCCAGTGGTGAACAGATTGTGTTGACACTATCCGAGCCCAGCCGCCCTTGACTGCTGTGGGAAACCTGAACATGTTCCTACATGCAGTGATGTTCTTATTATCATGCCATCTTTACTCACGCACACATATTAAGATAAACATCTTACTTTCTCTCCAGCCCTTTTCTTTTTCTGGCTGTGCTTCTGGGAAGAAATAGAGGGACACGTAGGAACACATTGGTTTAGGTCTCACCTACACACAGCTCTTAGCTCTTTGTTTTTGTCGAAGACCTGTTGTTTACTATACAGGAACTACAGTGGGCTTTGGGTTAGCCAATTGGTTAGCACCGCCTGGCCTTCTTGCTCTTTATTTGGTGACTTTCTTTCCTTTTCTTTTGTTTGCACCTCCTCTGAACCATAGCTTCTTAACCATTATTTTGACTGGAGGATGTATGTTCTTTCATGGCTCCACATCATGGAACTATTTTCTTTCAGCTCTCCTGGGAGTGTTTGTTTTTCGTGCTCTTTCTCCCGTGCCTGTCTCCATACTTAAATCACCAACCCTTGTGCTCTTCGTTTGCTTCCCCTCATGCTCATCCATTGCTTTCCTTGCTCTTCCCTCCTGCTGGGCTTTTTTTTAGGACTCCTCTATGGCTCCTGTCCCTTTCTGTTCTCCATTGCTCCCGCGCCTCTGAGGCATTTACTTGTTTCCCCACACACCACTGCTCACTCAGCCATTGCTTCCTTGCCTTCACCCTTCATTTTCTTTTTCTTTTTATTGTCATTGTTTTTGGTGGGCCCAGCTCTGGCAGGCTACTCCATTCTCAGCAATTAACTTTTGCGCTCATTTTATATTTTTTGTTTTACTGCTCCAAGCTATCTTGAAATTGTAAATTATAAAGAAAAATGTGTTGTATGTTTTGGTGTGTGGGCATACATCATCACAGTGGGGTCACCGTAGCATCCTTGTACATATGTGCACGTAAATGATGACGCAAGCGAACATATACATCATTCTGTTTGACGTTTTTAGCAGCTGCTTTTCAGCATTAGCAGTAGCCATTTTTTCTTCTTTTTACTGATGCTGATCAGCATCGGCAAAAAACTTTGGGAAAGACAAAACTCACAATCTGCCTGTTTTGCCAATGCTTATTATTTGTTTTTGTCGATTCTGTTCCACATCAGCCTTTTTTTTGCTGATGAGAAACAGAATTGCCAAAGCCAAAAGAACAGCTAAAGAAAGGAAATAGAAATGCAAGAGATATTGGATTTGCTAATAGTTGTTTCCTATGCTGCTGCTGAGCAGGACCTAGCTCACTTAAAGTACTGTCAGCAGTTGGTTTGGTCTAAGTGGGGTATTTTCACAGGGTGGCATTTACAGTTACATAGAGATATGATTTCCAGGGGTACCCTCCTTGTGTGAAGAGCTTCAATTGCCATCTCCAATCACAGACAGATGTGCTCTGCAGAGCCTCCCATCTCCTACAGCCTCTCCCGTTTGACATGAATGGTTACAGGGGCTTGAAGGGGCACTCCTCCATAAGGGCGGAGGAGCGTCACCCCACTGCTTTCTGGCAGTGCGAGAAGCAGAAACATAAAATGATATTTCAAATACCATTTTATGTTTCTGCTTCTCGCGCTGCGAGAAAGCAGCATGGTATGCCTGGTTGGGGGCGTGCAGGTGGGTAGGTCGGGAAGGAGTGGCGTGCACAGTGCTGTGGGCCCTGACTTTTTGTCAGCCCTCTGGGACCGACCAAACCAGTCATGCGCATTCTGCATTTTCTCTCTGTAGGTTTCATGCAGCCTACATAGAGAAAATGGCCTCCCTACAGGCACCCGGCTGGTCGCTGTCGGCACCAATCACAATGCTGCCATTGCAGCGTTGTGATTGGCTTAGGGGAGGGGAGGGAGGATGCCTGCTTCCTGTTCTCCTGAAGCAGCAGGGAAATGTGGGACCCGGCCAGGAGCAGAGGCGGTGCAGGACCAGGTGAGGTAAGTTTTTTTTTTTTTTAAATCCCCCCTCCACCCAGCGAACCCATGCTTGACCCCCCCCCCCATCTGCGAGTCATGCGAGCAGCCACTGGGGGCTTGTGGTGGCTTTAGCAGTAAAGGATGCCCGAGGCCCCTGTCCACCTTTAATTACAGATATGTGTTTCCTGCCACAGGGCTGTCTACTGACAGGCATTTTGCAAGAACCATCCAACAATTCTAGTAAAATAAATGGCTGCAAATGAAGGTGAGACTGGGCATTGAAATACAAAGGTGACAGGACTATAGTGACTTTTTTCAAACACTGAGGGCCCCATTTACAATTTTTTGACACACAGCAGCTCAGCATGTCTTCCTGCTGCTCTGACGCATGTTAAATGAAAGGGCAGGAATGTGCCATATCTACAAGATACAGCGCTTTCCTGTCCTTCTTCCCTGCGCCGTTGCACAAACAGCAGCCGTGCATCAGCGCAGACCCCCTTGCGTCATTTTGCAAGGGTGGCAGCGCTGAGGGGATGAATGTTTATTGTGCAGGAAGGGACACCTTCCTGCACAAAAACAATCATTAAAGGCATTTTCCTCTTTCTATGCGTGCTGCATTAAAAGCAAGGAGAAATAAAAGTATTTCCCCTCGTTGTGCCTCCTTACTCCTCCTCTGGGGAGGCATAGGATGCTGGCGCATTCCCAGGTTTACAAAATGTTGAAAATCTTGGAACTCATCAAGTTCCATGGATGTTGCATGGGAACACCTGCAGCAACACCCATGGAATGCCCCTTTCGACTTATGCGTGAAAGAGAAACTTATTTACAAGGCCATGAAAAGTCAAGCAGGGTGACTTTACATGGCCTTGTAAATATGGGGAAGCCCATTGTGCTGCCGGTGCATCAATAAAAGTGACGCACCGGCGGTGCAATGGGCTTGCAAATAAGCCTGTGGCGGTGGAGCTAATGTCCTTCAACAGGCTCCATAGTCTGGGCAGCAAAGCATGCATTCCCTGCATTGTTAAAGATGAGGGTGGGCCCTACAGGCTCCCATAACATATATGCTATCACTGTAATGTGTGAATAAACATGCCACTCAAAACAGTCTGAAAACTTGGAATATAAAGGCATCAATTCTGATGGCATTTTTTTATTTTCTGACGCAAAAAGTGTAACTGTTGGTTAACTGGTACATGACCAGTATTGGGCATTATAATTTCCTGGCACAATATTTAAGCTGGTATCATTTTACCTGGAAGAGATTGTCCTCTGGATCACATGTAAGTGCCTGCTGTGCATCCAGTATTCATGTACCCAACTTCTCAGGGACACACATAGAATACACTGTTATGGATAGATTGTGTATGTGAATACTGTGACAGACTGAAGTACTGGAATACCCCTGGTGCAATCTCTGGCTTATACATATTTAGATTACGCATATGTGATCAATTTTAAAAGATCCGTTTTCTCGATCAACAGGTCGCTACTCAGCAACAGACATAATTGGTCGCTATCTGCACTCCCCAGGTGTCCTGCTTCTTTTTGAACTGGAAGTGCTTGTATCTCTCTAAGTGCCTTTTAATGGGACAACAACAACCTTTCTCTTCAAAGCCACTGTGCATTCAGCATGGCGGGCCTTGGCCTTCTGCAATAACCGGAGTGTATGGCAAGTCATAAAACACTACATGTCTGATTCATAAACTGCATTTAATTTGTGGTATGTTAAATAGCACTAAAGTAGCAGTACTTACTTACTACAAAATGCAATTTACAAACCTACGGGTGGAGATCTTCACCTGTCCTATTTCTACAGGATTTTTAAGCAAACATAAGTTTACGACTTAGTAGTAAATGTAGAAGGAACCGGGAAGAAGTGGGCATATAAGGAATATCTACAACAACATGGGAGAGGTTTAGGGAAATAGAAGGCAAGGGTTAGGGGGGGCAGGCTACTACAAACACCCACAAAAGAGTAAGCCATTTACTATTCACAAACTACACTTTGAAAGTTATTACAGCCCTAAAGGTGAGAAAACAGTAGTAAGTGTACTCCAGCCCAGCTCTGGAGTATGCCAAACCCCACACATGTACTGCTAAACACTCCTATAGAAAGTGATGGCGGCTGAGACAAAAATAACACTTCATTGAAACAAATTGCAAATAAATAAAAATAGTTCAACTTTTAAAATGTATTTCTATATTTTGTTCAATGTTAAAAATGATATATAATTACTAAATAATTCTTTTATTGTTTTTAAACATTAACAATGAACTAAAGTTAAATTTAATTAGCATTTTTACTTTTTTAATAAAACATATAAAATATTTTAAATTAATTCTACACATACATTTTTTTTAATGTAATGCCAAATTAAATAAACATATTGTTTTTGTTTTGTATGTATTACACATTTCATTTAATGAGTTAATATGCTGTAAGTTTTTATTTTACTAGGTTTTGGTTTAAATACATATTTTAATTAACTTTGCATTTATAATTTATATTGAAATATGTTTTATATTTTCACATAATAATAAAGGTTAGTAATTTTACTTATACTTCCCCATAGGGAGAACTTTGCCGTAGCAGAGGAGTTCTCCACCTATGTGTACAAAGGTACCAACTTTACATAACTAAATTATGTTGTAGGAAGTTTTAACAGCTGGTGGAGACATGTAAGTTGACACTTAAGTGTAAATCTACCTTTAGAAATAGTGAATAGCAAAAAGTTTAGATTTACACCTGTGTGCAGTAGTAGATTCATATATGGATACATTTACATGTATAAAGTTACCTTTGTGAATATAGCCAAGCATGTTGAAATAGAAAGATAAGCATGACCAATACACACTGCGGCCATGACACAGCTAACAACTCTGAGCACCTTCCCAACACCTGCTATCTCTCAATGATTACATACCTGAATGGGGTTTGAAAGCTAACTTGACCCTGGAGAGATGCAGGAGCATATAATATCATCATCTGTTTGTGAAGCACACTGTCACAGTATGCCACTATGGGGCATATGTATCAACATCTCCATTTGCGATTCTCAAATAGCGATTTTTAACGAATCGCTATTTGAGAATTGCAAAACGGGATGTATTTAAAAAATCGCAAAACTTTTGCGCTTTCTTAAAATTCCTTAATTGCGATTAGCAAATTGCGAAATCGCAATTAAGGAATACCTTCCCATTCATTTCTGTGGGCCAGGAGACCCATAGGAATGAATGGGAAGTAATTCTCAAATTGCGATTCGCAATTTGCTAATCGCAATTTGAGAATAATTTCAAAGGTGCAAGGGTGTCATGATGACACCCTGATGCACCCCTGAAATGAGCATGTGTCTGCATATGGCGCACATACATGCCCTAAGGGCATGTATGTGCGCCACGTGGCACTTTGTAAAATTCCAAAAAGTGCATTTTTAACAGAAATCGCAAATTACCACCAACTTCTAGTTGGTGGTAATTTGCGATTTCTTAAGGATAATTCGCAATGCTTTGGTGCGTGTTACATATCATTTAAGAAATCGCAATTTGCGATTTATTAAATGCTTACGCAAAATTAAGAAAGCGCTAAATTAGCGATTCCTTAAATTTGCGATGAGAATTTGCCTCATACATCCTGTTTTGCGAATTTTTTATCGCAAACGCTGTTTTTTGTGAATCGCAGCGTTTGCGATTAAAAATTTGGTTGATACATATGCCCCTTAATCTCTCCATATTTCTCAAGTGTTGTGATACTGCTGTAAAGAGAGGTCCTGTATTTTGTCGTAGAGATCTGTTTTTGTGACATAGCTCTTCCCCCAGAGCCTTGTAGTGTGACATCACATGTCGCCACTGGTGATGAATCACCACAGCACTACACCACCCCTCCCAACCATGAGAGTAGCCAGAAAATTAAAAATACCCCCACTTTGATCCTGACCTGTAATGCCATCAGGTGAGTGAAGCAAATAAGCTGTGGCCAACCTAGACGAGCTCCCTTCGTCCCACCTTCCATCCATCTATCTCTCCATCCTTTAAGAATTTCAAGCATCCATCCATCCATTCATGTTTCCATCCAGCCAAACTTTCACCATTCCATCCTTCATTTACCATTCGGTATATCTATTCTTTCATCATTACATTCTTCCATCAATTGTTCTTTCCTTGCACCCCCACTTACATTTATAAATCCATCCATCCTCCCATCCATTATTTTTCATCCATCCATCGTTCACTCTCCTTTTAGAAATTCACCCATCCATCCAGATTTCCATTTGTGCATCCACTCATTGATCCAGCCTGTCATAATGCCAGCCATTCTTTCACCCACCCATGCAAATATTGTTTTCAACCACCATTATTCCTTTCATCCTTACATGCATCTTTTCATGTGTATTGGCCTTCCTTCTTCTGAGTTTCTTTCTACTTTTCATATGCCATTCATTTCACTCTTCCTTCCAGCTCTCTCAAAGTCTGAGTAGCAAACCCAGTGTATTGTGTACCTTAGTGCAGGAAACAAATGCACCCCTTGCTGGCGTTTAATTGTTTAAATACAGCAACAATCAGTGTTCAGTGGGTCCATTACGACTCTTGGCCTCGATGGCACATCCCCTTTCCTCTCTTTCCCGCATCATTTCCCCTTTTGGGGCTCCTTATCTCTGATTGGATTTCAATCCTGACCTCGGTTTCAGTTTCCTTTGCACTGTGTTTTAAGAGCTTCTGACTGCAGAAGTGCAGACAGACAAGGCTCATAAATGACTGTGTGAACAAGCCTCACTGCTTAAGCTGAGAAAGCGGGGGGGGGGGGGGGTCACTACGCCACTGCTCCCAACCCACCCAACGGCATATGGTGTAGATTGTGATTAGTCAACAGTGTACTGTGTTCAGGCCCAGAATGAGCAGTTTTAGAGGCATGCCTCTGCAATACAGAGGCGCTTTATTTTATTATTTATGGTGAATTAACATCACCACCTCACAACGACTGTCACTTAGTAGAACATCTATTCATGGAAATGAAAACATCAAGAAAAGCAGTTAATTGTGAAAGTCTCTTTATTGAGCTCTGTCTTCGAACAGGTCACATTTCAACAGAATGCAACAAGATCCTTCATAAGGACACAATGAAGAATCGTGTGACAGATACACAAAGTACAGAAAAGTCACAGCTGAGACAGGAGGATAAGCAAAGAACATTCTTATATCTGACACCGTGAATGTCTTCGTCACAGGAGCAAAATCCTGGGTTTCATTCTGTAACTGAACGAGTTTCTCCTGAAAATCACAGCCCTGCAAATATTGTAGAAGACCCGGAAGTAGTACATACTCAGTCACTGAGATACAAATCCATGGCAGGGAGTTCACTACATTGAACCTCTTTATAAAAGAGAACACAACATTGTGTAACTTACACAAATAGCACCAAGACTACTTCTAAAATGAAGATTCAGCACTCGTGATAACTGTCGCTCCTTTTCATTCACCAGCAATGAATGTTACACTTTGGAGACTACAGAATAAATGTGTACATTGTCACATACATTTTTCAGAGCTAATTGACATATCTCCAAAAGTACCGATACAGCCATTACCTTCAAATAAGGTGTAGAATGTTTATGATATTTTAACCTTTATAAAACAGATACATATCAGCAGTGATATTTAAAGTACAATTAATGTCCCACTTGGGAGAATACAGAATACATGTGTACATTGCCACATACATTGTTCAAAGATTATTCACAGATCTTCAGCAAGTACAGAAAAACACTTTCCCTTCACAGAAGGCGATAGATACACTGTCCATCAAAGGAGGGTATAATATTCACACACTGTCATTCCTACAAGGATATATTATGTATACAATGTTAATCCTGAGAGGATATAACATTCACTCATAGTCCATCCTAGGATGCTATTATATTCACACTGTCCATCCAATATGGATGTAATATTCAGTGTCCATCCTATGTGGATAAAATATTCACACATTGGCCATCATCTGCGGATATAGTACTCACGCTGTCCACCCTACGAGTATATTATATTCACACACTGGTCATTCTAAGAGAATATAAAAAACATACACTGTCCTGCACAGAAGGATATAGTAGTCAGACACTGACCATCCTCTGGGGATAGAATATTAACTCGTTGGCATCCTATGATGGATGACATAAAATTCACATGTTCCATCCTATCAGGATATATATTCACACATTGCCTACACTGTTCATCCTACAAGGATATAATATTCATACTCTGGCGATCGTAAGAGGAAATAATATTCACACACTGTCCATCCTGTGAGGATATAATGCTCATTCATTATACATCCTATTGTATTGTATTGTAATTGCATTTATGTAGCGCTTACTACCCCAGGCGAGGCGTCGATATATTATACCCATTATCCGTCCTACAAGGATATGATATTGAAATACTGTCGTGTCTGCGAGGACACTTGTTCGACATTGTCCAACCTTTGTGGATTTAATATTCACTCACTGTCCATCCTGTGAGGATATACACTCGCTCCTCACCTCACTCCACTCCTTGAAGTGCAGTAAACTCCCCCTGCACAGCAGGGGGCGGTGCTCCAGACACGAGAATGAATATTCTCCCTCAGAGGGGACCGAGGCCTCTAAAGAGGTCCGAAGAAAAGTCCAGGCCGCGGTCCCCGCATTACCAGGGTCTCCACGGGGCTCTGGGGCTGTCCTGGGCGGGCTCTTTGGTGCTGCTGGGACAGGACGGAGGCCGAGAAGGACACACCGCCTCTGCTGCAGCCGCAGGTCTGTGGAGGGCCCGCAACAGCTTCATCCGGGTCTCTGTGGGGGCTCCGTGGAGGGAGAGGAAGTGCAGAGAGTCCTGGAGGCACCTGGAGTAACCTTCACTGGAGGCCGCGGCTGCAGGGAGAGACGAGGGGTTAATGCTTGTACAGTCTCACACCAGGAAGTGACAACGCAGAACAATCTTAGCAGTGCGCGTGACATGATCGGTTGACAGAAGTGCTGTGTGTGTGTCCTCAATGAGGCACTCCTTGTATAACAAGCAGTGAGCGACTATCTCCAGTTACGTCTCTGAACCGTGATGATTTAACCCCAACCACCCTTCAACACCCCCCACACCCACAAATGACTGCAGCTTGCTATTTTGACCCTCCATTTAAAAGACAATACATCACCCACTCTCGCCCCGCACCACTTTCACCACATGCAGCTGCCCGAAGCCAAACTTCACACTTCACCACATAAAAAGCCAAACTCGTGTCACGAGCTCTCACCTGGTGCCGGTGTCTGCACGCGCTGGGCCAGGTACGTCACGGCCATTTCCAGGATATCCGCTTTCTCTGCTTTGGGCGGAAGTTCATGTTCCTGAAACTCTCTCTGCAGTAACATCCTCAGCTGCTCGATGCTGCTGTTGATGCGATCTCTCCTCAGCTTCTCCACCGCTGGCTTCCTCAGCTGCAGAAATAAATGTAGATGTATTATTGTATTGAAACAAGCATAGAAAGTTGTTTAACATCGTTAAAATGCAATTATAGAGCCAACATTTATAAAGGTGTGATACAGCACTTTAGTTTAATAGTTTAGTTTATTAGTATTTATTGAGTTCTAATAGCATAATAGGATAAAACCACTAGCTTCCTTAGCTGCAGAGACAAAATGTGGATTTGATTTTCTCCGACATCCTTAAAAGGCAGCAACAGAGTCTATAGTTCTAACAGTGTAATATAACACTAACTTAAAAGCCAAAGGAATAGTAAAGACGAATAAACAGCCACTGTTTGATCTACTATAAGACGCTCATTTACAACTCGATGTATTTTTATAAACGAAAAACATAAACATGCTTCTTGACCATTCATTTCCTCAGTCTTACCTTTCTAATGTATCTCTCCTCGCGCTCCTCTTCATATTTCCTCTCGGTGCTGAAAGGCGTCATCTTGCCCGGTGTGGGGTGAAGAGCGGGGTCTCTGCAGTGAACCCACAGCGATCGGTTTCTGAAAAGCTCGCGCCCTCCTGCCCTATTTATCCCCCTCCGCCTGCAGGGTAATGTGTGGGTCTGGGGCTGGAGAGAGGTTCCCACACTCAGCAGCCAATCAGAGAGCAGCAGGGACAATGGAAGTGTGGCGCATTACAGGGCGGGAGGGGTGGGGGACATCTGGGGCCGGACACAAAGGATCAGAGTGTGGGAAAGAGCTGTCCACTAAAGTGTATGAATCTAGCTTATGCCAGTGCCCCGGGCACCTGTTACCAGCCAGAGTGTCATGAGCATTAACTGGGAGAGGTGGTCGGACCTTCCTAGCAGTGCCGAAAGGCAAGAATTGGCGGTACACATCTGTCATCCCGTAAATGGGTGTTTTTATCCTCGAACGTATCTGTTGCAGTCGTGTTACAGTGGAAGTGCACTATAAACACACACACTCGCCCTCTCCCCGCTCCCCCAACAACACACTCTCACAGGTGTATTTCTTCTGTGATGTACACACAGGTCTATTTCTGTATGTTAGACCAGCAACTGGGCTCATCAGAGTCGACAGAGGCCATGCAAGTTTAGAATTGTTCCTCTGTCACTATAGCATTTCTTTCTGGGAAATATTTAAAGAAAAGGTAGAGGGTTGATGTTCACTACCTTTGAGCATAAGGTTAAATAAAGAACTATCCAGCAAAGAACGCGAATGGAACCCTCAGTGTAACCGTACAGTGTGGAACTGTCCAGTGCTGAACGTCGCGCATTGTCTGTTTAATGGGATTCAGACATTTACTTAAAAATCGCACAAAGGTGCATTTGTGTCAAAAGATACGCGCCTGCCATATCTTTCTTGATGGTTTAAACGGGTATCTATGCACTAGTGTTCACTTTTCCCAAAATACGCGTAGAGCAAGGCCAGTCATGACTTTCAAGCTGTCGTCTTCCTAAGAGACCATTCTCGAGGTCTATTTTCGTTTCTAAGCCAATGTGTGACGTCAGAGAAGGGAAACTTCGGCTCAGTAGTACTGGATGTCCGACTGTGACGCCACGGACTGACAATGACAATGAAGGAAGCCTTCTTTTCTTATAAAAAAAAAAAAGAATATTGGCCTGCCTGTTTGTAGCATTGCGCAGCTCTTCTTTCATGGCTACGCACTGTCGTAAAATGGGTACAGAGGGAGAACCATTCGAGAACCGCTGGGCGGAGAGGTGAGGTAGTGTAAACCTGTCGATTTGTTCCTTGAGGAGCGTGAATTGAGCCCCCTCTCTAGTTTAGAGGAGGTTTCTACTTTTTGAATTCTGAGGTGATCTTATAACAATTCGTAGCTGTTTTTTTTCTTCTTCAAATTAACAACACACCCATAACTCACATACGAGTGCCAAACCCTCCTGTAAAAATAGTATGGCCCATTTCTGTGATCCTGCCAGCTTCTGCCCATTGAGGCTTCACTGCAGCCACAGGCTGCCGTCCAGATGGTGTCCGGGGGCTGTGGTGACACGCTTCTATTCTAGCCCTTTGAATGGGATGAATAGGCCGACGTGTGGGAACCGCTGAGAGACCGCAGCCCCAGGCCCCGCGCCAGAATCACGGCCCTTGAGTGCGACTAGGCGGCCGTGGGTGTGTGGAAGGGGGGGGGGGGTGACGTTGATCGCCCCCTGCAGTCCGCGACTGCCTGTAATTCTGTAATTGTGAGTCTCAGGGGCGGCTGGCACGCACGAGCGAAAGGAAAGTTCAGAGTGGGGGTAAAGGGGTGGAAGTTAATCCGTCCTCCCCTCACCCGCTTGTAACTAGAGGTTACCACGCGGTGGAGTAAGTAGCTGGGCACACGAGGCAGGGTGTAGGAGAGCGGGTGCAGCCCATGACGACTACACCTGTAAGGAACTATATGGTTAATTGTGGTTTTGGACTGTAAAATGTCAGAGTGTTTCACGCTGATGGCACTTTCACTAATGAACGTAAAGGGCTGGTGCACAGGAACGGGGCCCTGTGAGTCCCAAAGGACAGGGGGCCTTGAGCAAATAAAGCTTTCGCAGGTCAAAATTCCTATTCAAAACCGTAAAGGTTTATTCACAATTAAGAATCATCACAGAAGGCAAAAAGTAATTCATCAGATTCAAATCAGCACCTATAATACATACAACCAATTGCTAGATTTAGTAACATAAGGGAATTAGCCAGAACCCAAAATATAATTCAGCAAAGAATATGCATAAATATACTCAAGGAAAAATCTAAACATAAATCAGAGAGCATTCCTACATAGAGGCTGCTTGGTATGAAAGGCATGGGGAAGTGTCCAAGAGGAAATGAAATAAACAGACTATCATAGAGTCTGTGTTGTACCTGATACTCGCCAGGTAGCGTTTCCATAAATGTTTTGCTTTATCCACTTGGGTTTTGCAGATTCTCTTGCGTGGCTCCGGGCACTTTCCCACTGTCATTGCAGTGCGAAAGTGCCCGCTCCCTTCCTGCCCGGAAGTGGCGCTGACTCGATGTTCAGAAACATGGGCAGGTCTGCCATCGCAGGCTGGTGTGTGTGCACTGGCATCTATAATGATTAAACTCATGAGCAGCCTGCCATTACAGGCCGCTGTGTGAACGCACCCACACCTATGGTGCCCGTGATTGTGTGTGCAGCCTGCCACCGCAGGACTGTGCATGCACTTTGACTCCCTTATTAGTTAAACTTGTGTCCATTCTGCCATTGCAGACTTGTGCAGGCGCACTTGCACCCCTGGTGCTGGTGACTGTGTCCAACCTACCATTGGGGGGTCATTGTGCGCACTAACGCATGTGCGCCCAGGTATGAGGAATGCCTGTGTGTGTTTTCACTATCTCTGAGGCTTGCTCTTTTAATAGGTTAACTTGGGGAAGTGGTTGAACCTACTCGGGCTGCAATAGTGGATTGCAGTGGAGCAGCCTCATGATGTTTACTATCAATGTATGCAATGTCAAGCCCTTTCCAGTGGTTAAGGTGGTTTTCGCATAACTCTCTTAGAAGTGCCACTTATAGAATATGCATTAAAGAAAATCTGCCACTGCTGACGATCATTTACCACTATCAGTGATTTTTGATTTCGTTGTATGCACAATTTGATTACCGTGGCCACCGTTTAATTCCTATTATATTCTGGAAAAAATCAACAGATCATTTTCATATATCAAAATCATACACAGATGTTGGACACACATTTGAAAAAAATCAATAGATATATTTTAGAAAAATCAAAAACCACAACACATTTTACAATACATCACATGCAATAAAAAAATGATACAATAACGTTTCAAAGAAGGGGGTATCCTTAAATGAGAGGAGGTAAAAACCTTCTATCTGTTAGAGAGTTCACAGAGAAGAAAAAAGAGAAATTATTTCTTTTTTATGAAACCCCTCACTCACCAACCTAGTTGGTGACGTGCTTCATCATCGGGATCCACCCGGGCAGCCGAATACCACCCGGGTGTGCTTCAACGCCTGATTACAGCGGAGCAGGTTTGTTATTATGTCAGTACATGTAAATGACGTGTATGAGTGAGTGAAATAAAGTTAGAAGTAATCCTACTGTACTCCCTAATGAATTTAATATGGAGCAGCAGGGTCACAGTTAAAAAAGTGGTGAGGTGTAATACTAATGTAGGTTTGATTTGACCTAAAGTATTATCCAAAAATTGATGGTCTACATGTTTCAGCCTTTGAGTGTAGTCACAGGTTTTTGTCAGGACCTATCGACACACCGGGCGGTCTACACACACTAAGGTGCATCCAACCCTGGAGCGTCTGTGTGCCACCTACATATACTTGCGAAGGTGGTAAAAGGGTTCAGGGAATCCTCTGCGTACAGATGAACCTGAAAAAAGAACATACAGTTCTGGGCAGTCAGAAAATAATCTTTTTAAAATTAGAGTGAACAGTGCCCATTTCCGTGTGAACTCTCATTTTTGCGCATATAATCACCACATTCTGAGTTATGCGGCCTGGTAATTGCCAGTGATTATTGGAACCGAACATCCGTTCCATATTATGCGAAATTAGCATCAACCCACTAAATCGTTGTTGAAGTCGTGGGTGTCTTACGGCTACACAGCAATGGTGAGCATACTTGATGTGTAATTCTACAGAGCGGCCAGACGCACGTGAAAAAGACTCTATTTGTGACATGCGTGCGCTAAGGAAATTATTTAAAAACAGAACACGGTGAAAATAAGGAAAAGACTCAAAACTCACTCACGATTCTTAATCGAATCGTATCATGGGCTCATAAGGGAGGCAGACGGTGCTGCGTTACTGTTGGACAAAAAACACAAAACACGGGCGGCACTGGTCAGAACACTCAACTCTAAGTGCCTCACGTGTGTATGGCCACCAGCTCTTCCCTCCACAATCTTACCTCAGCTCACCGACTACCTGCCACAAACCTGCGGTGCTTCCCCCAGGCGCCCGGATGTTACTGAATGGGCAGCAAAGCTTCAATTAAATACTCCTCACTTCCTGGTTAAACGTCACATGACTAGTGGGCATGGCCTGGAGTGAGGAGATAATTCTTAAAGGGACAGGTCGGTTTTACCAGTGAATGGCTAGTCAAAGGTAAGAAGATAAAAAGGAGTCAAGAGTGATTGTTAAAAAAGATATATTTTTTTACATGGAATAGGACATTCCACACGTAGGAGGAATGCTCCAAAAAGGAAAACAGTAGTTCAACTAAAATTACATGGCACATTGAGGTTACTTGTTCTGCACAGGGTTCCAGGGTATGCAATCGTTCATACCATGTTTGTGGGTGGACAATCTGTGTATCCAGCGTTGTTCTTTCTCATACATATATTTCTGTGTGTTGGTACCAGTCACAGTTTCAATTATCGTTCAACGCATGTCGTTAGGTGTATGATGGTGTTGAAGAAAGTGTTCTGTTAGACGTGTAGTTTGTTTTTTGCATCTAATAGTGCTCCTGTGCTCACAGATTCTCTGCTGCACTTTCCTTGTTGTCATCCTTCTGTAAAGAAGTTTACACGGGCAGGTAATTAAATATACTGCATTGGTGGTATTACAGTTTGTGTGTTTTCTTTGTGACCATTCTCTACCAGGTTCTAGGGATAGTGTTTTCGTGGCTGTGGTGAGATGGCACACGCTACAGTCACCGCATGGAAAATGACCTATAATGTTAGGTAGTCCCCATGAATTGAGGACAGTACATCTTGTTGGTATTTCTGGTTGTTTAGGTCTGGTGTGTACCAATGCATCTTTAATACTCCTTGCTCGCTTAAAAGAGAACAAGGGTGTTATATTGAAGAATAAGCCATCAGACACGAGGTAAGAAGGACTCAGTTTATTCCAGTCATCCGCTCTCCTGAACAATAGAACATTACGTTATCAACATTCTACTATCACCTCTCAGTACAGCCATACCAACAGAGGCTGGCAGAGAGGGGTGGTGGACCGTACCATTATGACTATGGATATGAGATTACAACACATCTCCTTATATAGGGAACAACAAGACATCTATTACATTTGAGGAGAATCCCAATTTTAAGAACACAGTTCCTTAAGGTTGAGATGAGGCCACTACTCTGTCCTTACTCCAAGTCTGACCATTATCTAGGCGTACCACATTCTTTCCATACTTTACCACCCGTTGGTGTTCATGGTACTTGCTTAAACCCGGTTGCACATGTGTGGGCTTCTTAACCACCACTGTGGTACCGACCTTGTACTCCTGTGTTTTGACCCCATGACTCTGGTCATACCAACCTTTGTATTTCCGTTGATGTTGAGATCTCAACTCTCTACTCACCCCAAGATCTTGGACCACTATGTTTCCACCCCTCAACCAGTGTGGGTTCATTTTAGTACATGGTTCCCTTCCTCTTAAGCTAACAAAGGGAGACACTCCTGTGATGAGATTGGGAGTGGTGTGGTATGCCCAAATGCACTCTCTCAACGAATCTTCAACATTGAACCCACTGGAAATGGCCAATTGAATGTGTTCTTTAATCAATCTATTTGTCCTTTCCACCAGCCGATTAGCTCTTGGACAATAGAGTGCAGTTTTTTCATGTTTTATGTTTAAATCTCCCAAAAATGTATTCATGGCCTCAGAGGTAAACTGCACCCCATTGACGGTAACCAATGTTGCCGGAATACCTTCATACACAAAAACATTCTTCAAAAACGAGATTAGGTTGCTCGTGGTAGTTTGCGAAGTAAGTTTAAAATTTACCCAATGGGAAGTGTAATCTACTAGAACGAACATAAACCTCTTCTGGGTACCTAGGACATCCATGGGACCAATGATGTCAACTGCTAATTTGGTCCATGGAACCTCCGGAACCTCAACAGGAGATAAGGGAGTTTTGCGTGTAACTTTACTTTTGTCGCTATTAGCACAGCTATTGCATTCCTTGACTTTGAGTTCAATCATGGAGTCCCTCCTCGGGAACCAGAAATAGTTCCTGACCTTGTTTTTCGTGAGGCTCCTACCCAAGTGTCCCTCATGGGCCAGGTCAATTATCTTGTCCCTCAAATTACTGGGGGGAACTGCTCTGTCCCCTCGATGTATCATATCTGACATTAATGACAGTTCGTACCTCACTTCCCAAAAGTCTTTTACAACTTCCGGAACTTGTGAACGGTTCTCAGGCCAGCCATTGAGGATGAACTGTCTGAGGATGCCCATTTCCTTGTCTTCCTTCACACCTGCGTCCCATTCTTCCTTCGTCAATGACGGGAGATGCAAGGATAAAATGGGAGCATCTAACTGCTCCTCGCTAGAATACTCTAAGAGTGGTGACCTGGACAGATAATCAGCGATTACATTCTCTGGACCTGGCAGGTACTCCACTTTGAAACAGTAGTTTTGTAGGCCCAGAACCCATTTCGAAATGCGTGGAGAACTATTCTGTACATTTTTTGGCGAGAACATAAAAGTCAAAGGCTTGTGGTCGGTGTGTATGACAAATTGTATCCCCCACAAGAAAAACTTAAAATGGTTCACAGCCCAGAAGCACGCCAACGCCTCCCTCTCAATGACCGAATAGTTATTTTCCGCCGAGTTGAGGAACCGTGACGCAAAGGCTATAATTGTATCTTGACCCTGGTCTTTTTGGGAAAGCATCGCACCCAAACCTTTGTTGGATGCATCCGTGGTCAGGAAGGTTTTCTTGCGTGGGTCGAATGATCCTGGCGCAGGTGAATCTATGATGCGCTCCTTTATTGACTTTACAGCCCTGCTGTGTCTCTCCTCCCACACAAATTTTTTGTCTTTTTTTAACAGTTCACGCAACTCATCACACAGGTCTGCAAATTTCTTTACATACTTAGACATGTACTCGACTAGTCCTAGAAATGATTTCAGCTCCTCTTTGTTTGTAGGGTTCTGAGCATCCTTTACGGCTTGAATCAAGCTATATTTAGGTTTGAATCCATCTTTCGATATTGTGTGACCCAAGTAATCAACCAAGGTCACTTTGATTTTGCATTTGTCGAGTTTCACAGTTAATCCTGCCCAGGACAACCTTTGGCACACTGTGTTTAGAATGGCATCATGTTCTTCTTCCGTCGCCCCGTACATCAGTATATCGTCCTGGAAACAGAGGGTGTTTTTGATGCCTTCCAACACTTGTTGCATAACTTTTTGGAAAATAGAGGCCGCAGATGCAAGTCCAAACGGCATCCTAACAAACATGTAGGCCCCAAACGGCGAAGAAAATGCGGTAAGAGGTCTCGAATCAGGGTGTAACTCGACCTGGTGGTAGGCCATGGACAAATCAATGACTGAGAAAAAACACCCTTTACCCATAGTGCTCAACATTTCGTTTATATTAGGCAGGGGAAACCTCTCCACCCAGATGTTGTCGTTGAGGCTGCGCAAGTCCACGCAGACGCGGATACCCTTGCCATTGGCTTTAGAAGCTAGGACAAGGGGGGCCAACCATTCAGACGCATCTATGGGTTGAATGACGCCCATGTCGCACAATTTGTCCAGCTCATTTTTCAGAACTTCCCTCAGACGCAACGGCACAGGGCGCGCTCTGTGAACCACAGGTTTGGCGCCTTTCTTCACTTTAATCTTATGTTGAAAATCTTTTAATTTTCCCAACCTCTCAGTAAACAGGTTAGGAAAAGCGTCTTGTAGGAGATTGTTATTGGTGGGAATGTCTACCAACATGACTTGGTCCTTGTCATTTGGGTCTAAGATAATGCCCAGTACCCTCTGGTGTTGCCATCCCAAAAGGTTTGCACCCCTTTCAACCACATACACTTTGCCAACCATGGATCTACCTTTAAATTCAATGTGGCTACTCAACATCCCCACCAGGGGAATGGGGTCTCTGGTGTACCCCTCAGGAGATATGTCGGGAGAAAGAAGCATACTCTTACTGCACCCCAGAACTTTCTCGAAGTCTGTCACATTTATTAACGTAAAAGGTGAACACGAGTCCGCATACACCTCAATCGCTTTATTGTCTATGTGTATGACGCATTTGGGATAGTTGGGCTTAGTAGTTTCTTGGCTGTCCTTAACTTGAAAAATTAATCTTGCTTGTGTTTCCCCAACAGGATTGACAACCCTAGAAGTGTTACTTAACCCGTCCCTACATACTCTGGCCAAGTGTCCTCTTCTATTGCATTTCTTACACAAAACACCACGTGCCGAACAAAATGGACTGCTAGCCAAATGGTTATTGCTACCACATCTGAAGCACTTCAAATTCTGTCCCTCCTTGCTGGTGGGTATACTTTTGACACCTTCCCTATTGTTCACTTTAAATACCTCCCCTTCAAACCCTTCACACTGAATGGGCGCCACAACCTCTTCTTTAACTTTCATCTCCCTTACACACTTAGCGGTATGCTCAATTGATTGAGCAATAGAAATGGCATCCTTCAAAGAAGGGTTTTTTGCGAGTAACTTTTCTGAACCTTCCCACTGCTTGTACACCTTACGAGTTGATCTCTAATCAAGGAATCGTTGAGGTCACCAAAATCACACAATTGCGCAAGTCCTCTAAGGGCAGCTATGTAGTTATTAATCGATTCACCCTTCCCTTGCACCCGGCTAAAGAATTTGTGGCGTTCAAGCACCACATTGACCTTATCACCAAAATGAAGCTCCAACTTCATCAGAGTGATGTCGTACACATCAGCGTCATCCTCCTCATCCAATTCTGGCTCAAGTAGAGTTTCATAGACTTTGCGTCCATGAACACCCAAATTATGTAAAAGGATATGCTGTTTACGCAACGGAGAGAACCTTTCTCCGCCCATAGCAATCAAGTAAGATTCAAATAGCTTTGTCCAATCCTTCCAATGGATTTCTGGATCGCCACAATCATTTAAAAATGATGGTGGTTGACTCATTCCAGGAGTACCCATCCTGTAATAAAGTAATATTTACCTAGGCTGGGGTACCTGACACTTCCCTTGGAGAGGATGTACACGACCAAATTGACACTAGGCGGAGTAAGAGGAGAGACAGGATGAGCACCACACTTCTCAACCACCCCAACGACAGGGTGATAACCTGCGCACCAAATGGTGGCGTACCACAGCAAACCAGAACACTATAGATAGGTAAAGCAAACACGCACAGTGTGTGCGTATCACAGAGTAGCCTTTGACAACGCCGGGATGAGTATAGCAACCCCACCAGAAAAGTGCGTTCCAGAGTGAAAGGAATCAAAGTTGTTATGTATCGTAGAGATGCGCGGCCCCCGTGTGCATTCCCAGCGTAGAGTGAGTACAATTTACAGAAACTCTAATAGAAGGCACGCACAGTGTGTGCGCATCACAGTGAAGAAATCGTGGCAAAATGCATATCACAACATTGAGTAAAAACTGAAGAAACGATAGTTTAAGGCACGCACAGTGTGTGCGCATCACAGGGAAGAATACGTATGGAAGGCACGCACCATGTGTGCCTATCACAGTGACAGGAAGAGCTCTCGCAGAAGCAAGGAAAGATCTTACTTTTCACCAGGCGAGGTAGACTCCGGAGGTTGCTGACAGACTGAACGCCGGCAAAACAACACCACAGGCAGGGAAATCTTCACCGGACCTGGATGCTTCCGACCGGCTTTCTGAGGATTGGTGCGCCGGCGACTGCACAACAAGAGGCGTGGCCAAGCAACGCTTCCCCTATAGCAGCTGACTGGAAACTGCCTGCTGACTGAACTCTTGACGCCGCAGCCCAGCAACTCTTGGAAGCTCCGCACTCCGCAGAAACACCACAGCACCACGGTACCGCCAGCCCACATGAAACAAGGTGGGACTGAGGGAATCACTCGCAAGTGGAAACCGGCTGGCAGGCGGATCCGGAGGCTCTTCCGCTGACACAACACACTCAGAGGGGCTGTGCAATGAATGAAAGAAACAACGCAATGCCCAGCGGAGGTCCAGAGACAACAGCTTCAGTAACCCTTTAGGCAAAGGGTGGTGGACAGAGTAATTTCACCAACCAACGCAGGAGAGTTAAAACAGAAAGGGGAGATGACCAGCTGCCCCCTCCGCAGATCGTCGCCAGTGTTATATTGAAGAATAAGCCATCAGACACGAGGTAAGAAGGACTCAGTTTATTCCAGTCATCCGCTCTCCTGAACAATAGAACATTACGTTATCAACATTCTACTATCACCTCTCAGTACAGCCATACCAACAGAGGCTGGCAGAGAGGGGTGGTGAACCGTACCATTATGACTATGGATATGAGATTACAACAAAGGGTTTTTCCCATTTTAGATTGCCTGTATTCAGGATGTTCCAGTGTTTGTTAATTGTCCTTGTGACCTGGTTAGAGATAGTACTGTATGTGGTGACGCACGTAAGAGGCGTGTCCGTCACTTGTTTCAGATTGGGTTCCAACAGTGCCTCACGGTTCTGATTGGCAGCCCGTTTTTTGCAAGTTGCTAATATCTTTTCGGGATATCCTCTGTCTGACAATTTGAGTGACAGGTCATTAGCTTGGGAGCGGAAGTCAGAGCTCTTGCTACAATTGCTCCTAATTCTGAGATATTGTCCGAAGGGGAGGTTTTCCCTGAGAGGCCTGGGGTGGAAGCTATCAAACCTAAGTAGATTTTTTTTCGCAGTCAGTTTGTAGTGTGTGCGGGTTTCAAGGGCCCCGTTCTCTATGGTGATCACAACGTCCAGAAAGACTAAGGACTGGGTGTCACTGCAGTGAGTAAATCTGAGATGGTCATCACAGGTATTTATCCTTAAGAAAAATTCATTTAGAACATTCTGAGTTCCATTCCATATTAGGAGTACATCATCAATGTAACCGCCAGAAGACTATCAGACGCTATGCTTATCGAAATACAGCTCACTGAGACACACATCAAAACCACCATCACCGGCTATAAGAAAAAACTAGAAGAAATTAACAAAGAACTCAATGATTACAAAGAAAACCTGACACAACACAAGATCCAGAAATTCCAAAAAGATCTTAAACGGTTTTCATTTTGTTAAAACTTATCCCTACTCAGACCCAGACTTCATACCCCCCCCCCCCCCAGGACTGACAGGAATTCAGATCAGTCTAGTAATGACTCATCCATCCTCCAGATATTAGCAACTTGCAAAAAATGGGCTGCCAATCAGAACCGTGAGGCACTGTTGGAACCCAATCTGAAACAAGTGACGGACACGCCTCTTACGTGCGTCACCACATACAGTACTATCTCTAACCAGCTCACAAGGACAATTAACAAACACTGGAACATCCTGAATACAGGCAATCTAAAATGGGAAAAACCCTTGTTCTCTTTTAAGAGAGCAAGGAGTATTAAAGATGCATTGGGACACACCAGACCTAAACAACCAGAAATACCAACAAGATGTACTGTCCTCAATTCATGGGGACTACCTAACATTATAGGTCATTTTCCATGCGGTGACTGTAGCGTGTGCCACCTCACCACAGCCACGAAAACACTATCCCTAGAACCTGGTAGAGAATGGTCACAAAGAAAACACACAAACTGTAATACCACCAATGCAGTATATTTAATTACCTGCCCATGTAAACTTTGTTACATAGGGATGACAACAAGGAAAGTGAAGCAGAGAATCTGTGAGCACAGGAGCACTAATAGATGCAAAAAACAAACTACACGTCTAACAGAACACTTTCTTCAACACCATCATACACCTAACGACATGCGTTGGACGATAATTGAAACTGTGACTGGTACCAACACACAGAAATATCTGTATGAGAAAGAACAACGCTGGATACACAGATTGTCCACCCACAAACATGGTATGAACGATTGCATACCCTGGAACTCTGTGCACAACAAGTAACCTCAATGTGCCATGTAATTTTAGTTGAACTACTGTTTTCCTCTTTGGAGCATTCCTCCTACGTGTGGAATGTCCTATTCCATGTAAAAAAAAAATATTTTTTAACAATCACTCTTGACTCCTTTTTATCTTCTCACCTTTGACTAGCCATTCACCGGTAAAACCGACCTGTCCCTTTAAGAATTGTCTCCTCACTCCAGGCCACGCCCACTAGTCATGTGACGTTTAACCAGGAAGTGAGGAGTATTTAGTTGAAGCTTTGCTGCCCATTCAGTAACATCCGGGCGCCTGGGGGAAGCACCGCGGGTTTGTGGCAGGTAGTCGGTGAGCTGAGGTAAGAGTGTGGAGGGAAGAGCTGGTGGCCATACACACGTGAGGCACTTAGAGTTGAGTGTTCTGACCAGTGCCGCCCGTGTTTTGTGTTTTATGTCCAACAGTAACGCAGCACCGTCTGCCTCCCTTATGAGCCCATGATACGATTCGATTAAGAATCGCGAGTGAGTTTTGAGTCTTTTCCTTATTTTCACCATGTTCTGTTTTTAAATAATTTCCTTAGCGCACGCATGTCACAAATAGAGTCTTTTTCACGTGCGTCTGGCCACTCTGTAGAATTACACATCAAGTATGCTCACCATTGCTGTGTAGCCGTAAGACACCCACGACTTCCACAACGATTTAGTGGGTTGATGTTAATTTCGCATAATATGGAACGGATGTTCGGTTCCAATAGTCACTGGCAATTACCGGGGCGTATAACTCAGAATGTGGTGATTATATGCGCAAAAATGAGAGTTCACACGGAAATGGGCACTGTTCACTCTAATTTCCCCTCTCCCTCAATCAATCAATCATTCCACCCTTTTGTTTTTCTTCATTTCTGCTGCCTTTTCACCACATCCATCATCTTCCACACTTGCTCCTTGTCTTTTTTTCTACCCCATTGAATTAAACTCTGTGGCAATGAATCTTCCACAACCTCTCTAAGAGGGATACCACACAGAGCTAAACCCAGGGAGACACTTCAAAACAATTATTAGCGAAATCAAGGCAAAATCATTCCTGGGTTGAATATGTTTTGATTCAAGGAGGACCTGGCCTGGCAGTTTGGGCTAGAATGCTCCTATTGGAGTAGGGTCAAAACCGAATTCCGGATGGCTCGATCCAGACTGAGTTGCCCTGGAGGGCAAAAGAACAATCATTTGGAGTGCTACCCAAATGATTGCCATTGGTTACACCTAGTGCAAGCATTCCTCCCATCACCATTTGTGTGTCTCATGTACTGCACTTAGTGCCCAATGTGGGCCCCTTGCTCACTGTGTCACTGGAAGCAAGCTACACCCGAATGAAGAGCCCCAATCAGTGTGAAACCAGTCTAGGGTTCCTTGTTTTCTGGTTCATGGAGGACCTGGCAGTTCAGAGTGGACTGCTCATAATGGAGCAAATTTAAGACTGATTTGCATATGGCTGGGTCCAAACTGAGCTGGTATGGTAGGCAAAAGAAGACTGGGTTGAAATGCCACTTGGAGTAACTGCCCATGTTTAGAATTATTGGCAGAGATTCCTTCCATCACCTTTTGTGTCTCTGATGTGAAATAAACTGCAGCCAGTGTAGAGAGCACTGGGCGTCTCTCATGTCTGGGCTGTGGTACCTTTGCACTGGCTGTAGACTAAGTCATCACGACCCTGACTAAAATCACTTGTTAACATCACAAGTGGCACTCACTGTCTATTCTGCCCCATTTGTCTAACCTCCTCTAGAATCCGCAACAGATAATGGGGCCGGCAACCTTGGCCAGGTCAGGTGCCATCACCCTTGCTACCCCTAAGAGGCCCGCATCCACACCTCACCACTTGTGATTGCTATAGAAAAGGAACACTGAAGTGGTTGTTTGGTCTTAATTATACATATAAATATATATAGTGCTTAATACTCTAGACAAAACTGTGAGGTATTCTGATTTGCCTTGTGATTCTAGGTACCCTAATGGACTGCATGGTTGATAAGGATGTTGAATGTAGTGTATCCTACATAGGAAATGCTGGGTGAGGAGCATGAAGTTTAAATACATGTATTCAAACATGCTTCTGTGAACATCACTGCCGATAAATATGAGGTGATGCAGAGAAAGTGTAAATTCACCTATCATTTTGATAAAAAAACACTAAAGGGCAGTTAGGTGATTTGGCACAGCTACATTTTTAGACATCCCTTAAATTTTAGGTGTTTGCACATTTTATGATTTAGCTCTCTTGGGGAGAGGATGAGGCCTAATGGCTGGAGAAGTCAACCTCGAAGCTGGGGCACCAGGTTCAAGTCTTGGCAGGGGTGCTTAACATCCTGTGATTCTGGGCAAATCACTTAATCTCCTGTGCCTACCAAAAATGAATGTGGCCGTCTGTAATGTAACTGGTGCTCATGTAAAGCGCTCTGATACCTTCAGGTCGAGTTTGGGCTATATAAAACTCTTAAATAAAAAGAAAAGCATAAATAAATGATAACTGCTGGAGCAGGTTTAGACCTTCTTTGCAATCTGGAACCTGTCTCCAGAAATTTGGCATGCTCAATGCTAGGTGCAAACCACTTTTCTCTCATGGTTCAGTGGCCCATTCTCTTTGGCATCTGCATTGCCTTATGATTTTGCACAGTAAAGCAACATTTGCTCTGCATTGGTCATTTGGTAACCTTACAGTAGCTTGCAGTATGAAGACAAATCGTCCTCATAATATTGACAAGTACCTGTTTAGAGATTCTATTCCAGATTTATTATCTCTTTGCGCTGAGTTTGCATAACAAAAGTGACTCAAACACAGCATACAGTGTTGTTGGATTTAATTTCCAACGCAAATCATGATTTTTGTAGGAAAGTTGCACACAGTAACACACAGTAGCACTATGCACTAAATTGTGCTACTTTGCATTAAGGGGGCCATACCGTAGAAGGTACATGCGCGTTTCCATGCAACCATCAATTGGTTTGAGACAAATCCCTACCTGCTACCATTTATAGATAGGGAATTGTGCAAAAAAATGATGTTCCCTCAAGGCAGGCGTAACAGTGGAGTAAATCTAAAAGTCTCCGGGGCAGATTTATAAGCCCCCTGCGCCACCACTGCGTCACTTTTCGTGACGCACTGGTGATGCAGGGGGCTCCTCCATATTTACAAGGAGAGGAAAAGCCATCCTGCATGACTTTTCCTCTCCTCGTAAATATGGCCCCTTCACAACCAGCACTGTGCGTGGAAGGGGCGTTCCATGGGTGTTGCTGTGGGTGTTCCCACGCAACACCCATGGAACAAGACACATCTCCAGATTTACGAGAAATCGTAACTCTGGAGATGCATGTGAATGCTACGCCACCCTAGAGGTGGCGTAGCGAGGCGCATTCTACAGCATGCATTGAAAGAGGAAAAAGCCTCTTGTGATTGTTTTTGTGCAGGAAGGGACACCTTCCTGCACAAAAACAATCTCCCCACAACGCAGGCATCATTGCACCATGGTGCAAGGGTACCTGAGCCGGCACATGGCTGCAGCTTGTGCGCCAGCGCAGGGGAAGCACAGAGATGCGACATATTCTTGTAAATATGTCGCATCTCTGTGCTTTCCAAACTAACACAGCACGGCGCAGCAAAATGACTTCCTGCGCTGTGCTGCGTAACTTTGCTGTAAATCTGCCACTCCATATTTTTCAAACTTTGCAAGTGTGATGCACTTCACAGCCTAAATACAGTGAGAAATGTCTAAAAGGATATTGTTTGTACTGGAAGGATCCCATTCCAGTACAAAACCTATGCTTGACAAATGCTCACATACTTGTATTAAGGGCGGGCACTGGAATTATAAGATTATGCGGCTGTGGTCTTTTCTTCATGAGTATGGATTTGCCACAGATTCCACATAATCCATCATCTGTTGTATAATTTTCAGATTATAATCCCAAAAAATAGTTTCTAGCTTGAATGGATAAAAAAGTTACTAAAACCGGGTTTACCCACATTGCTACAAAGTGAAAGACCCTTCGCGAAGGTTAACTGGTCACCTTTCTGTTGCTTATTGGTGTATTTGGGTGTTAAATTGATACTAATGAAACATTTGCCCAGTTAGTGTTAGCATTTGTAAAAATTCACAATAATAAAGTAATAATATCACAAAATGTGCAGCATTACGGTTCAAAACTTGCCTTTTCTTGCTGCATAATATAACCCTGCCACATAGTTTGGTCCTCTCCTGTCACAAAATTCCAGTTGCGCCGGGCCATGGCACAAGGCAAAGGTGGGTGAGCCACCGAATTAACAGGGATAGCTGAGCCAATGGTCTGCTCTGGCTTTTAAGATCTCATACACATGCCAAGCCTGGAAAATACGTGGCATGTCAAGGATGCAGCACCGATTATGTTAGACTATAGTAAGATGTCTTTGGAAGCACCTCATCTTGGTACAGCAGATTATGTGAGAAGTATTTATTAAACATGAACTGAGAATGGTTCCTGCCCTCCCACCCCTTCGCCCAAAAGACAATGCATTAGTGAACTAAAAGCCAAGTGAGGGGTCATGTGTACCCATGTGTGGCCTACCTTCCAATGTCATCATCACTGGTCGTAATGCCACCTCAACACCCCCTCATTCCAGTGTGAAACACATTCACATGTGTTTTGTTTCACACGGCCTAGTGCTATGAGCCTCTTCAAACACTGCGTTCTTAAAAGAAGAGCCCCTTTGGCATTTAATTTATTGGGCCTCCTGGTGCACCACCTGCCTTGAAAAGGGAAGTTTTCACGCTTCCCTTTTGTTATGTATTTTGTTCCTCGAGAGAAGAGTGCGCACCCACAGAGTGTCTGGATGCTGTAAGAAGCAAGGCTTTGCACACATGCAGCCTAGAGGGAACATAGAGTGCAACCATTTCATACCTCATGCCTGGAGGGCTTATGTCAGAAGCAGAAACACTAATTCAATTCAGTGGCACATCACAGGGGTGTTTTCTTTACACTATAAACCTCATGCTCCCTGTGTGCCCAAAGTGTCTTTAACCCCTTGCCTGCTCATGACGGAACCACTCCGTCATGAGCCACGGGCGCCGTGTGCTCATGACAGAGTGGTTCTGTCATGCTGCGGCCGTTGCGGCCACTCCGCCCACGCGGCACTGATTCCCCGCCTGTGCGGGCGAACAATGCAAGTGGGCGGAGTCGTGACGGAACCACTCCGTCATGAGCACAGTGCGCCCGTGGCTCATGACGGAGTGGTTCCGTCACGAGCATGGCGGCGCCGCTAACACCCCGAACCCCCCCAGCGCCGCGGCAAAATTCGTGCCGCGGTGAAGGGGTTAAGACCACCCTCTCTGGGTTATGCCCTTGTCGACATGTTCCGAACCCTGAAAGACTTGGGGGTTCTCTTCAGGACTCAGAACACATGGATACTATAAAAGGAACACATGTAATGTCCGATTATGAGTTTAGAAGTGTAGGAGTGGGCCCCCACACCACCGCCCGGCTCCCACACCGCCAAACAGGGCCACCACCCACACTCCAGATTGCGAGCCAAATCATGTTCTGGTGAGCATGTGGGCTGGCGGTCCTGCGGCGGTGCAGTAAAAAGGCTTAAATGTGAGGCTAAAGGCTGAATCACCACAGGACAGCCATAGCGCGCTCCAGTGTGGCATAGACTGTGTAGTCCATGCTGTGCTGGAACGGGGTGTGCATGCACACAGGGGAGCACAACACATGCCCCCTGCATGCACCAACACCTATGTTTCCTGATAACCAGCAGTTTCATGGAGTAAGAGTCTCCATGAGACTGCTGGCGGTAGAAACTCGTAATATACAAGGTGGTGTCACAACAGCACCACCAGCATTTTGTGAGCCCCTTACTACCACGCCTAAGCCAGGGCACATGGTTCCCTGGTGGTTGGAGTGGTCCAAAGGCGGTCTGACCGTCAAGGTTGTAATACAGCACTCAGACCGCCAGTGAAGTGGCGGCTGGACCGCCACTGCCAAGCCACAGTGAGTTTGGTCATCCAGGGATGCCAAACCCATAATCAGGCCCACAGTGTCTTTTAAATTCTCGTCATAAGAAAAATTCTCGTCATAATATGTGTGAATCAGACTTGTACTATTGCTATTAGTTCAATGGTTTACCTTCGGCAAAGGTGGAAATCAAAATATTGATCTTCGGAAACACTTCTTGCTAAGATTTTTTAAGGAACGATAAGGAAGGTTTTTTTTTTTTAAATGACGTACCTGTGGCAGGAAGGCGGAACCACTGACAGGACGGCACCCCAGGGGCACTGGAGAAATGCACTCTAGCGTTCCGTCTCAACATGACCCAGAAGTGAACATGGGCAAGGAGGAGGAAGACGATGTAAAGGCTGGAATGGGTTGAGGAAAGAGGAGTTTAGGAGCGGAGGACACAAGAGGAGCAAGGAGAGCAAGGAGTTCAGCGGAGGAGGACGGAGACAAGGGGAGAGGATCAAGACATCTGGTGAGGACGACGCGGAGGCCGAGAGCGGCTTGACAAACCAAACGAGAGTGGCAGGAGACGAGACCCGAGCGAGAAGAGAGACCGAGTGTAGCGACTGGGTGGTACAGAATACCGCCATTCAAAGGCTTCCAGACACTATTGCCAACACCAGGGTGCATCCTAACATCCCGATTTCAGTATTACAAAAATTTCAACGAGGGGAAGACTCAGACTTCTTCTTTATGAATTTTGAGCAGGTTGCCACTACTGCCTCTTGGCCACCTGAGAAGTTGGGGCAGTATATAGCCCCTTTGTTGGCAGGGGAGCTACAGGCAGCCTATAAGGCAGTGAACCCTGCTGGAACAACCCCCTCTCCGGAGGTAAAAAGGACAATCCTGGGCAGGCTTGGTTATGATGACGAATTTAATCATTCTAAATTCCGCAGGGAGAAATGGACCTCTCACAATAAATCATGGGCACTTTTCTATCGGGTACAGGATCTAGGTAATCGCTGGCTACAACCATCTACAGCCAGCCTAGAGGAAGGGCTAGATAAGGCCTACTTAGAACAATACCCGGATGCCCTCCCCAACCCCACCAGAGCCTGGATTAAGCAACATCCAAACATCACCGTCAATGTCGCCAGTGATTTAGCATGTGGGTACCATGGGCCCATGGATCCCCAACCCTCTCAATCCCGACCCATGAAAATAAGACCCCCAGAATGCCTACTCCAGTTGCCCTAAAATGGAGGTTCTCTTCACCTTCAGTAAACCCCTGAAATCCGATAGAGATTAGACCGACACCACGCTATTCCACCAGAGAGACAGGAACGGGGCCACAATGCTTTCATTGTGGGCAATGGGGACACATAGCGAAGAATTATCCACAAAAGACAACAACAGTAGAACCCATGGATGCGGAATATCTACAAGGGCGGGTGTTGTGGGCTGGAGTGGGGAAGCAAAATATCACCAGCAGATGATGATCAACCACACACTGACGAAGGTCCTGTTGGACTCGTCATTCAGTAATAAAGGTGGATAAGGTGTGTCCAGGACAGTGGATAACAGGGAAGGTGGTGTGGATCACCTGTGTACACGGGGACAGCAAACCATACTCCTTAGCAGAGATGCAGATGGACTGGGATGGGCATCATGAGGTCCTACGGGTGGCTGGTATACCAGACATGGTGGAGGAGATGATTTTGGGTACTGACTACAGGGGTTTTCCACAAATCCTAACCAAGGTTATTGAAGAAAGACAGGAAGCCCTATGGTGGGAGGAGGCACCTTTTATCCATGAGGAATTGACAGGCGGTAGCTATAAAACTAATTTGTGTCATTGAGAAAGACGGCTACATAATCAAAAATATGTACTTTCTGGTTGTTCTAATGTTCCTTCTACTTCCTCTTCCTCTCTTACAGAGGAGACGCAGGTGATGACCCACAGCTTTAGAGCAGCACAAAGAGAGGACCCCAACCTCAAATGAGCCTGGGCCCAAGCAGTCACTGAAGAAGACCGGCAGGTAGGACCCTACTTCCTTGTTTCAAGGGGTCTGTTATACCGGAGGGTTAAAACCCCAGGCAAATAGGTCTCACAGCTATTGGTACCCCTAAACAAGTCCTACACCTGGCTCATGGACAGATGGGGGTGGCCATTACGGGAGAGATAAGAAAGAGGAATATTTGTTAAGAAGGTTTTATTGGCCAGGTTTTTTTCAGACATCCTACAGTGCTGTTTCACATGCGACAGGTGCCAGAGAGTAAACCCTCCTCAGATACCAAAAGCTCCTTCACAGCCCTGACCTATCATTGAGATACCGTTTTCCTGAGTGGGCATGGATCTGGTAGGGCCCCTGGTTGCCTCCACAAGAGGCTATCAGTACATCCTCGTACTAGTTGATTATGCCACAAGATACCCTGAGGCCATTCCCTTAACCAGCATGACCACAACCGCTGTATCACAAGCTATGATTGGATTCTTCTGTAGAGTTGGTTTTCCCAATGAACTCTTAACTGATCAAGGAACCCCATTCATTACACGGTTATTGGCCCAGATTTGTAAAGTAGTGGGAGTAAAACAGATTAGGGGGTCGGTTTATCACCCCCAAAACCAATGGCCTGGTGGAGCGCTGTAATCGGACCCTCAAAACCATGTTAAAGAAAATGGTTATGGAGACAGGTAAGGATTGTGACAGACAACTACCATTGGTGCTCTTTGCCATACACACACATGTCCAATCCTCTACCTGTTATTGTCCTTTTGAATTCATGTTTGGTAGGAAACCCCTTACCCTCCTAGACATGGCAGCAGAACGATGGGAGGATCAAGAATATGAAGGGCTGGACCTTCTTGATTAGGCCTCCAAGCTAAGACAGAAGGTAGTGACTCTATGGAAAGAGACTAGACAAAACACAGAGAAAGCACAGGAGAAAAAGAAAAAGTCCTATGATGTTAACACCATAATACGGGAGTGAACGCTTGGCGATAAGGTCCTGATTCTTCTCTCTTCTTCGGACAATAAGCTGTTAGCAAAGTGGCAGGGACCCTACAAAGTCCTGAACAAGGTCACATCGGTGACATAAAAAATAGACATACCACAAAGAAGGGGACAAGGACAGATCTACCACATCAATCTCTTAAAGAAATGGGTAGAAAAAGAAAACACAACACTGTACGTAACTTACTCCAACCCATTAGACATTTCAGTCCCTGGACAGAACAATGACCAAAAGATAGGGGAGGTACCCTTGGGTTCTGACCTTTCAGAAATACAGCAGCAATCCCTTAAGGATTTAGCATGTAGATATAGTGATGGCTTTTCCTCACAACCAGGGAAAACTCACCTGGTACAAAACAACATCAGGACTGATGTAATGAGACCCATCTGTCTCCGTCCTTATCGGATACCCGAAGCAAGGAGAGAAGCTGCGAAACAGGAGGTAGAGGACATGCTATAGGAGGGCATCATCGAGCCTTCGTGTAGCCCTTGGTGTTCTCCTGTGGTACTGGTCCCCAAACCCAATTGGTCCATATGGTTTTGTATTGACTTCCAACAGTTGAACGAGGTTTCCCAATTCAACACTTATCCGATGTCCAGGATCGATGAGATGATTGAGAATCAAGGGTCTGCATGTTACATGACCACTTTACACCTGACAAAGGGTTACTGGCAAATACCTCTTACATCCACTGCAAGGGAAAAAAACACCTTCTCCACCCCATCAGGCTTATACCATTTCCGCGTGTTGCCATTTGGCCTACACGAGGCCCCACGACCTTCCAATGCCTTATTGATCATGTTTTAAGTGATCACCAGTCCTAAGCCGCAGCATATTTAGATGATATAGTGGTCTTTAGACAATCCTGGTAACAACATATTCAAAACCTGGAGGCGGCACTCCTTACCCTTAGAGAAGCTGGTCTTATGGCTAATCCTGAAAAGTGCCTATTGGCCACCAATTCCATCTGCTTCTTGGGGTACCACATCCAGGGAGGGCATCTCTGACCCCAAGCAGCTAAAGAGAAAGCGATTAAAGACTTACCCGTTTCCACAACCAAGAAAGAGATCCGATCCTTCCTGGGACTGATAGCATATTATAAACAATTTATTCACAGGTTTTCAGAAATAGCTGCTCCTTTGACCAATCTTCTGACCAAGAAACATCCATCCCATCTACCGGAGTGGCTCCCTTCTCATTAACATAGTTCTGACCATCTGAAGGGGATAATATGTGGGGAGCTGGTGTTAGCCTGTCCATATTTTAGGAGACAGTTTATATTACAGACGGATGCCTCGGACAGTGGTCTAGGAGCCGTTCTCTCTCAGCCAAATTATGCAGGATTGTTGCACCCTGTTGTTTAGCTCAGCATGAAGTTGTTGCCTAAGGAATCCCGATATCCCATTATTGAGAAGCAATGCTTGACGATCAAGTGGGCCATGGAGGCTTGCCGGTACTATCTGCTGGGGTGCCCCTTTTTGTTGTACACGGATCATGCCCCCTTAGTGTGGTTGGCTAGACAGAAAGAGACTAATGCTCGCATTCTACGTTGGTTTTTGGTGTTACAACCCTTCTCCTTCCAGGTCTGTCATCTCCTGGGTCATCTGCAGGGCCATGCTGACTTCCTATCCCATTGGCCAATCTCTTCATGGACCGAATGTCTATGCCTGGTTGGGGAATGCTGTGGCCGGAAGGCAGAACCAATGACAGGACAGCACCCCAAGGGCATTGGAGAAACTCATTCTGCCGTTCCGTCTCAACATGACCCAGAAGTGAACATAGGCAACGAGGAGGGAGAGGACGTAAAGGCTGGAACGGGTCGAGGGGAGAGGAGATCAGGAGCAGAGGATGCGAGAGGAGCGAGGAGAGCAAGGAGTTCAGTGGAGGAGGATGGAGACAAGGGGAGAGGATCAAAGACACCTGGCTAGGACGACGCGGAGACTGAGAGTGTCTTGACAAACTGAGCGAGAGTGGCAGAAGACAAGACAAGATCGCGAGGAGAGACCAGGTGTAGCGACTGGCAGAGAAAGAAACCAAGGGAACGTGCTACGGACGTGGCTGCTATGACTCCAGTCAGGAGCCACAGACAAGGCAAGTGTTAAGCCCGAGCGAGGGGCTAATAAACGTGCGGGTCTCACTCTATGGGTTCTTGGGACTTTGATAGAGAAAGTACGGATGAGGGGAGAACCCAAGTGGCAATAAGGTCTAACTTAAACACTAGTCTTTTTGTTTTTCCCTGCACACCCAACCCCTATAAAATAACAACCTGGAGGGATTAAAGGCAGAGAAAGCATGGACATGGAGAGAGCACAATGCACCAACAGTGACTGGTGAAGGTTTATAAATACAGGAGGGTTGATTTGCTAATTGCCACGTACCACTTTTTGTTTCCCAAGGGTATCCTGAGGTTGAAGGACAGAGAAATTAGGGAGAAGAGAAGAAGAGGGACGAGAAGAGAAAACAGTGACACTCACTCTTTTTTGGATATATGTTAAGACTTACCCATGAAGGGAAGGGACAGAATAAAACCTCATTGTATAAAGAAGACTTGCGTCAGCCATTTCTTGTCCTGTCACAGCACCATACCTATTTTCTAAGGAATAATAAGGAAGGTGTTTTTTTTGTTTTATTACACCATACTTATTATAATCTCTAACCTTTAATTGCTTACAGGCAACATGTACTCACAAATTTTATGTAGAAACCTGCCTGCTCCTTGTTACAGTATTGAATCTTCAAAACTCTCTGAAATTAAGGAAATCTGTAGAAATCCCAAGAGCGAGGACCTGAGTTTAATTAGGTGCAACATTGCACTGGATTAGTAAAACATGCAATGTGGCTGGCATTTAATAAATACTCTGTGAAATTTTCAACACAACAACCGACGTTTGGAGAAACTGCACAAGTAAAAACAAGTGTTAAATGAGCTAGATGAAGACTCGCCCTAGATACAGGGTGTTTGAATAAACTGAACCAGGGAATACATGTGTAAACATTGTAAACACGATTACAAAGCCATTGCAGCACTGTCTTCTATGCGCGAGGAAGAAATATACTAAAAATAAAAGTTACAGGGGCCAGTTACTCTGCATGAGACTATCATAATCCCTGTACCTGACGTACATAAACCTGCCCCCAGGCAATGCATAATTATTCTGTATAAGGGTCACCACTTTTTTCATCCTTGGCCAACAGCCCACTGTGCATGATTGCATTGTTCTAGAAAACATTTAGGATTGTTTCCAAAACATTTATGATTGTTTTCAAAACATATCGATTCTAGAAGAAACCCTGGTGTGACCACTCTACTATATTACACCCTTATTTCCCCCTGTAAATTAGAGGACAATTCCTCCCACGCTGACGCCTGGTCCTGAATGCTGAATCCTCGACATGCAGCGGTCTGACATCCCTTGCTGGGTGTCATCCTCGAAGCAAAGACGGGGTCATTCATTCTCTACCATCAGGTAAGGGGGTTGGTTCTTCCCTAGGGGATTCTTGGCTAGATTTATACATACATATGTACCTATACCCATATACATGTTACGCCTACATATCCAGGCTAGGTACATTTAGGTAAATTATGTAGGATGCACAGTATAGGAGTATGCAAATGCTACTGTTTTATCTGAACTGTATATGTTCATCCTTTTAGCACTATGGTAGAAATGTATCTACTGCTTACCATATTAGCACTTGCAATTTCTTTCACATGCTTCTGTCTCCTGATTATCGCAGCAAATATGTTTTACACAAGACTGACGCTGGACCAATAAATACTTATTGAAACGTCCTGATTGCCATCTTGTGTGCTTTCTGAGAATAGGTAGGCACAAGTGACTGAGCAAAAAGTACTGTGCTGTTTTCCAGGATCCCTGAGGAATCCCGGTTGTCATGTTCAGTGGTTGCCAGAAACTACCTACCACACTGTTAGATACAGGGGGTGGTAGTGGCACTCTAGAACTAGCTGGTCTAATGGCTGACATATCCTGTGGGGGTTGTCCAGAATCGGTTTGGACACCAAGCCCTCAGTTTAGGTTATCCAAAACGTGCAGGCCCTGAGGATTTCTAGGAACTACACAACGACAGCAGCAGGCAGCACGGTAGCATGGCAGAAAAACATGCTTTCCGGGTCAGCAGTCGAGCAGAGTGTCAGTCAATGATGCAGCACAGCAGTTCTTCTGACAGTGCCCAGTTGTAGGTACAGAAGTGTCTGATTTGGTGTTATCAGAGGCTAATTACGTATCCTAGGCTTTCCTATTTTCAGTTTCTATTTTTGATAAATTCTGATTGGGTTTTTTCAGTGATTCGCAAAAAAAACAGTGGCTATCAGTGGTTACACATTTCCATGCCATTAAAAACAACAGAAAGAGTGTTTTTCTAGTGTTTGTGGAACATTTTGCTTTTATTATTGCTTGCTTTCTGCACTGATAGTGCAGGCTATATAGACTGTGTACATACAGTGTATACGAGGTCCAAATACATTTTTACAAATCAAACTTGTTGTACTACACCGTATAATACTTCTATAGTGAGTCTTTGGTCATATACGATTGCTTTTTCCTTTCCTAAACTTTTATCTGTGAAAGAGCCCTCTCAACATTGGCCGTTGAGACTGGCAACACCAAAACAACCAGTACACAATTTGCTAACTCTGGCCACCTACATAGCTTTCCATGCCAATACTGGTACACCTGAAGATTGTGATTCTCTGGGGCAGGTTCTGCAACATATGCATTGAACTGGGAGCATATGCCTACAGAGTTATTGAAGAGGTAAAAAAATGAAGCAGTACTTTTCAAGAATACAGTAGAGTATACTTTTTTTACATCGCTATCAATATGCGACAGAAGATCATTACATGTTTTGCCTTTGGCATCATTACTAAGCAAAGAATCTGTGAACGGTCGCCACATGGATAAAATAGTATTCACAGCCTCTAGGACTCATGACCCCTGGCTAAATGACATTGTTGGGATGAATCTTTCTTTGATGCGACACAAAGCACAATATGAGAAATATTTGCATTTTAGTTCCCATGCATGACAGAATTGTGCACCAGAATGGACTACATAGTCATTAGCATTAACTCTGAAGATTGTAAATATGCTTTCATATAGCAAGTGGCAAAGATCTCTTGCAGGGAAGCACTGCAGCTCAGGTATCGATTGTTGGAGGGAGGACCACCGGGGAGTCGGGGAGACTAGTCCGGTGCACCTTCCTACCGCAAAGTTATAGCCGAGCGCCGCTGAGAAGCCCCTTTCGGGGAGGTCTTTCTCCTATGATCGTACTAGGCCCAGTAACACCACCACACAGGACTCAATATCAGTTGCTTGACTTGGTTCTTTATCAGCAGTAGTACGTTCAATATTTACAGTGGGATCGAGGGATCCAGTAAGAGTCTCAATGTCTGTTAGAGGAATAGGGTAGCGGGACAGTCTTAGTACCAACCAGGTACGGGAGGGCTCTGCGCCAGACCTTGAGTGCTGGTCTCAGAGCGGCTCGGACGTGGGGAGCCGCGACGGCGTCTGCAGGGCTCGGGTGGTAGTTCCGCTTGGGTCGAGCCGCGACACAGTCAGCAGGGCTCCGGTGGTAGGTCCGCTTCGGTCGAGCCGTGACGAGGTCAGCTGGGCTCTGGTAGTAAGGTTCAACAAGGTCAGGCCGCGACAGCGTCAGCAGGGCCCCAAAGGTTCGTGAAGGTCTTCAAGCACGGGGGAGCCGCGACGTCGTCAGCAGGGCTCAGAGTGTGGGTTCAGGATGAGTCTTCTTCCGTAGGGTCAGCCGCGATCCGATCAGCAGGGCTCTTGACTCCGGGATACAACTGTTGTCCTGTTGTCGGGTCGCCCCAGATATAGGACTGGAGCCCTTTGATGTCCGGACCCTTGCGCCCGGAGGGGGCGGAGGGGCCGGGTAGGGAGCGGCCAGACTCCCAGCAGGAGAGGCACCAGGCCCCAGAGAGCTGTGGGGTGATCGCACCTAGGTGTGGAAGGACGGTTGGGGGTCCCATCGATACTGCCCTCCGCCGGGAGTGGGAAGGGTTCACGTGGTATCCCCCGGGCCAGGGGTTGGCGCCTCGATGTCGGGCCTTGCTGGGACAGAGGCCGGGTGAAGCGGGGTCACGCAGGTGGTCACGTGGAGTGACGTATAATCCAAAATGGAGGAGCCCCGAGGTGCATGGGACCTCGTGCGGCTTAGCGAGGGGTAACAGGACCACGCCACGAGGCCGGCTCCCACATGCGTCCCCCCCAGCTGAAGGCAGGGAGAGTCACCCATCTCCTTGGGGGTTCTCCTCGCCGAGGCGGAAGAATCGGGACAGGTCGTCAGCATTGGCGTGGTCGTTGCCGGGCCGGTGTTCCACAGTGAAGTCCATCCCTTGCAGCGAGATGGACCATCGCAACAGCTTGGGGTTCTCGCCCCGCATTTGCATGAGCCACCGCAAGGGCCGGTGGTCAGTTTGGACCCTGAAGTGGGTGCCGAAGAGGTAGGGCCGGAGCTTCTTGAGAGCCCATACCACGGCGAAGGCCTCCTGCTCGATGGTGCTCCACCTCTGTTCTCGCGGCAGCAGTCGGCGGCTGATAAAGTCCACAGGTCGGTCGAGGCCCTTGGCGTCCATCTGGGAGAGGACCGCCCCGACCCCGTACTCCGAGGCATCGGTCTGCACTACAAATTCCTTGCTGTAGTCAGGGGCCTGTAGCACAGGGGCAGCGCACATGGCCGCCTTGAGGGTCTCAAAAGCGGTCTGACAGCGGGGCGTCCAGTGCACCGCCTTGGGCTGTTTCTTGGAAGTGAGCTCCGTAAGGGGGCCCACAATGCTGCCATAATCCTTGATGAATCGTCGGTAGTAGCCTGTGAGGCCTAAGAAGGCCCGGACAGCGGTTTGGGTTGCGGGGGCTCCCACGCCTGGATGGCATCGACCTTTAACTGGAGGGGCGCCACCTGGCCACTCCCCACCTGGTGGCCCAGATAGGTCACCGATCCTTGACCAATCTGGCATTTACTGACCTTAATGGTGAGCCCGGCCCTTTGGAGAGCTGCCAGGACTTCCCCGAGGTGACCTAGGTGCGTGGCCCAGTGGTCGCTGAAGACTGCATTGTCGTCGAGGTAGGCCGCGCTGAAGGCTTCTAGTCCGGCCAGGACCTTGTTCACTAGCCTCTGAAAGGTCGCTGGGGCGTTCTTCATCCCGAAGGGCATTACCCGAAAGTGGTAGTGCCCATCGGGGGTGGAAAAGGCGGATCGTTCCTGGGCGCCGGGAGTGAGCTTGATCTGCCAGTACCCAGCGGTGAGATCAAAGGTGCTCAGGTAGCGGGCGGCCCCCAAGCGATCGATCAGCTCGTCTGCTCGTGGCTAGGGGTGGGCATCGGTCTTGGTGACTGCGTTCAGGCCCCGGTAGTCGACACAAAATCTGAGTTCCGGGGCAGTGCCGGGGGCGGCGGCCTTCGGCACCAAGACTACCAGGCTGGCCCACGGGCTGTCGGAAGGCTCGATGACTCCGAGAGCGAGCATCTTGGCGACCTCGGTCTGTATGCAGGCTCGGACTCGGTCAGGTACTCTGTAAGCGCGGTGTCGCACAGGGGGGCTGTCCCCAGTGTCCACGTTGTGGACGCACCAGGGGGTCACCCCGGGCCTGAGAGAGAAGAGGGCAGCGAAGGGTTGCAGCAGCTTCTGGCAGTCATGGCGCTGTTCTGGTGTCAGGGTGGCGGAGAGGCGGACGCCCTCCAAGGAGCCGTCTTGGCCCGAGGCCCTCAGGAGGTCTGGTAGGGGCTCGGAGTCACTTTCGCCCCCATCGTCGGTAGCCAGCAGCAGGCTCAGTTCAGTTCGGGCAAAGTGGGGCTTGAGCCGGTTGGCGTGCAGGACCCGGAGGCGGTTCCTCGGGGACTCCATGTCGACCAGGTACGTGACGGGGCTCTTCCTCTCAACTACCTTGAAGGGCCCGGTCCACTTGTCCTGCAGGGCGCAGGGGTCCACGGGTGACATGACCCAGACTTGCTGGCCCGGCTCGAACTCGATGGCTGAGGCATGTTCGTCATACCAGCGTTTCATGTCTTCTTGGCTGGCTTCGAGGTTGGCTTCTGCCAGGGCCCGGAGCTTCCGAGTCTGGTTCCGCAGGGTCAGAAGGTACCGGTAGACGTCGGGAGGGGCATCTTGGACTTGCGCCTCCCAGCCCTCTTTGACCAGGCTGAGGGGCCCTCGGACGGGGTGCCCATACAATAGTTCGAAGGGGCTGAAGCCCAGGGATTTCTGGGGTACCTCCCGATAGGCGAACAGGAGGCAGGGCAGCAGGACATCCCATCTCCTCCTCAGGGGCTCTTCCAGGCCCTTGATCATCCCCTTCAGGGTTCTGTTGAACCGCTCGACCAGTCCGTTCCCCTGGGGGTGGTAAGGGGTGGTGAATTTATAGGTGACCCCACATTGTTGCCAGAGGGATCTCATGTACTTTGAAATAAAGTTCGTACCCCTGTCGCTCACCACTTCTCGGGGGAACCCCACCCTGGAGAAGATGCCCATCAGGGCCCGGCCCACCACTGGAGCTGTCACAGTGCGGATTGGGATGGCCTCGGGGTATCGGGTGGCGTGGTCGACCAGTACCAAGATGAAGCGGTGTCCCAGGGCGGTTCGGGGGTCGAGGGGCCCCACGATGTCGATCCCCACTCGTTCGAACGGGGTGTTGACGGTTGGAAATGGTTGCAGGGGGGCTTTCACTCGACCCCCAGTCTTCCCGCTAGCTTGGCAGGTCGGGCAGGACCGGCAGTGATGGTCCACGTCTCTTCTCATTCGGGGCCAATAGAAATGGGTCACTAGGCGGCTGTAAGTCTTGTCCCGCCCGAGGTGTCCGGCGAGGGGCACGTCATGTGCCAGGTTCAGGAGGAACTCTCGAAATCGGAGGGGGACCACCAACACCCGGCCGGCCCCTAGTTCGGCGACTTTCTGCTCGCTATACAATAAGTCATTGTCCCAATAGACCCAGTGGGTTCCCGTGGGGTCCCCCGCAGCCTGGGCGGCCGCTTGCTGTCGGGCCCCCTCGAGGGACAGGCAGGCCTTCTGCTCTTGCTGGAATTGTTCGCGGGTGGGGCCCCCGTCATGGCGCCACTGGGCCAGCTCGGGGATCTCGCTGAGGGAGGCGGCCTCGTCGGGAGAAAGTTCGGACGGCCCGGCCTCCTCGTCAGGTTCCTCCGTGCCGGAGGAGGGTGATAGTTCGGGGCCCATCGGCTTGTCGGGGGCCGTGGCAGCGGCTGGTTGGGCGGTCATGGACCGGGTGGTGGCGCAGGCCCACTCGGGCAGTCCTAGCATCCCCAGATGCTCTCGGCGTTCCACCTGGGCCCAGGGGGAGCTCTCTAGGTCATTCCCCAGGAGGCAGTCTACTGGGGCGTCGTCGCGGACAGTTACTTTTAGGGTGCCGGACACTCCTCCCCACTCGAAGGGGATCCTGGCCATCCGGCACATGCTCTCGGTGTTGTCCGCGGTCCGGACAGGGCATAGGACATGCGGCAGGATTTGTTCGGGGGTCACTAGGTGGCAGCGGACAGCGGTCACACTGGTGTCACCAGTGTCCCGGAGGGCCTCGGCCCGTCGTCCATTGATGGTGACCCACTGTTGGTACTTCTGGGTGTTGCTTGGGATGGCAGCTCGGGGCACCATTTCTCGGGAGCCCAGGCATACAAGCGACATGGCAGCTGGTTCCCACTCGGGGGACCCGTCGTCGTGGTTCTCCTCTTCGTCTTCTCCCTCCCCCAGGGCTGCGGCGGCTATTTGCCGGGGAGGGGGCCCAGCGGTCCCGTTCCGTCGGTTCACGGGGCAGGCCGGGTCGCTAGTATAGTGACCGGTCTGCTGGCAGCCAAAGCAGGTCACTGTTGGTCGTGGTCCAGGCCGTGCGATAGGGGTCCCCCTTCGGCCCAGGGTCGGGGACGTGTGGTTGGTGGCTTGGCCTCGTGGCGGGCTTCTGGGTGGCCCGGCCGGGAATTCTCAACTGCGGTGGGACCCCCCTCCTCCGCCTCGCTGGTGGGGAGGTCCCGTGGTACTCCGTTGGTAGTCCCCCACTGGGTTCCGGGGGACCTGGGTGTTGACCCATCGGTCTGCTTCGGCGGCGAGCTTCCGGGGCTCGGTCAGTTTACTGTCCAGGAGGTGTTGCCTTAGTTCAACAAAGCAGTTGTTGGCGAGGTGCTCCCAGACAATGAGGTCGAACAGTTCATTGTATGAGGTGACCTTGCTCCCTTTTATCCATCCTTCCAATGCTCGGCTGAAGAAGTCCACGTATTCGACCCACGTGGTACCGGGGAGCTTCTTGCAGTCCCGGAAGCGCTGCCGGTACATCTCGGCTGATAGTCCGTAGCGTGTGAGTAGGGCTTCTTTCATGTGGTCGTATGATGTCATCACCGCGTCGGGGAGTTGCAGCAGGGTATCCCGGCCCTCGCTGAGGAACCTCCCCCATAGGCCGGCACCCCAATCCTTCCGGGGTACCCGATGGGAGGTCATGGCTACTTCATACGCTCGGAACCATTGCTGGATGTCGTCATTTTTATAGTACTCCTTGACGACATCCTTGGGGATGTGAACCTTTGGCTCGGTCAGTGGCAGAGCGTCCCGGGCTCCGGGGGTGCTGGTCTCCCCCGTTTTAGATTTTAGTTCAAGTTCCTTGAGGCTCCTCTCGTGCTCGAGGGTTAGCCATCTCTCCTCTAGTTCCCGATGCCGCTTCTTTTCCTCGATTTCCTCTTGCAGCCGTAGTTGCTCCAAGGCTATTTTCTTCTCCGCCAGTAGGAGCTCACCGTCCAGCCGGAGTCGGGCGAGGTCCATTTCGTGTGTCCGGACCCTCTCCCGTTCTCGCATTTCTTCGTGGGAAAGGCTGGTTTCTGGGACGGTTCGCCCCCCATCTGTCGGGGTTGGGGTCGGCAGGTTTCCGTCCCGGGCCGAGGTCCCTTCGGCTCGGGGCGGAGTGGTCTCGGGTTCTGTCCAGGCTTTCAGGGCTTTCTGCATTTCTTCCTCGGTGCCCAATCCTGTGGTTGGGATCCCTTTGTCCTTGCAGAATTGTTTCAGTTCTTTGTGGGTGTATTCTTCCAACCTTTCCGGCTGGAAGGTTGCGGCCACGGTTGCCTCTTGGCCTTCCATGGTTCCCTTTTCTTTCCGTCTGGTTAGGTAGTGGGTGCGTTACTTGCCTGTACGATTGCGTCTGGCTCGGATCCCGTCGCTGGCCACCAAATGTTGGAGGGAGGACCACCGGGGAGTCGGGGAGACTAGTCTGGCGCACCTTCCTACCGCAAAGTTATAGCCGAGCGCCGCTGGGAAGCCCCCTTCGGGGAGGTCTTTCTCCTATGATCGTACTAGGCCCAGTAACACCACCACACAGGACTCAATATCAGTTGCTTGACTTGGTTCTTTATCAGCAGTAGTACGTTCAATATTTACAGTGGTATCGAGGGATCCAGTAAGAGTCTCAATGTCTGTTAGAGGAATAGGGTAGCGGGACAGTCTTAGTACCAACCAGGTACGGGAGGGCTCTGCGCCAGACCTTGAGTGCTGGTCTCAGAGCGGCTCGGACGTGGGGAGCCGCGACGGCGTCTGCAGGGCTCGGGTGGTAGTTCCGCTTGGGTCGAGCCGCGACACAGTCAGCAGGGCTCCGGTGGTAGGTCCGCTTCGGTCGAGCCGCGACGAGGTCAGCTGGGCTCTGGTAGTAAGGTTCAACAAGGTCAGGCCGCGACAGCGTCAGCAGGGCCCCAAAGGTTCGTGAAGGTCTTCAAGCACGGGGGAGCTGCGACGTCGTCAGCAGGGCTCAGAGTGTGGGTTCAGGATGAGTCTTCTTCCGTAGGGTCAGCCGCGATCCGATCAGCAGGGCTCTTGACTCCGGGATACAACTGTTGTCCTGTTGTCGGGTCGCCCCAGATATAGGACTGGAGCCCTTTGATGTCCGGACCCTTGCGCCCGGAGGGGGCGGAGGGGCCGGGTAGGGAGCGGCCAGACGCCCAGCAGGAGAGGCGCCAGGCCCCAGAGAGCTGTGGGGTGATCGCACCTAGGTGTGGAAGGACGGTTGGGGGTCCCATCGATACTGCCCTCCGCTGGGAGTGGGAAGGGTTCACGTGGTATCCCCCGGGCCAGGGGTTGGCGCCTCGATGTCGGGCCTCGCTGGGACAGAGGCCGGGTGAAGCGGGGTCACGCAGGTGGTCACGTGGAGTGACGTATAATCCAAAATGGAGGAGCCCCGAGGTGCATGGGACCTCGTGCGGCTTAGCGAGGGGGAACAGGACCACGCCACGAGGCCGGCTCCCACATCGATTTTGACAGGTCATCATGCAACCTTTTCATATACATGATACAAAAAACAATGGTCCTAAACCAATTATTGACACACCAGAGCAAAAGGCTCTCACTTAGTTATATCATTCACTCAGTAACTAGCTAAATAGGAAAAGGATTTTTTGATAGCTCACAGTATTAAATATAACATTCCAACATAAAGAAGACAACATCCAAAATCTAAATCACCATACATTTATTTTCATTTAAGGCAATTTAAGTTTCTGTAATATGTAACACAAGGTTGCTCCAGAGGGAACGTGCATGAAGCAAGGGTGCTGAAGGGTGAATAAGTGAGTGAGGGAGAAAGTTGTAGAACGTAGTGACAAAAAGATTTTATAAATTCACAAGGGGATCGGTTGTAAATCACCGTCCAAGAAGAGCCAGGTCACGTTCACAAATTATAAAGATACATTTATGTATTTAGAACACAGAAACCAATTAATGGTATAGCACGTAAGAAAGTTGCATGTCCCAGGCTATTGAAGGGGGCGTTGACGTTTCGACCCGTCTAGATGGCCTTAAGGGTAGTTTGAGCTTTGGCCGTGTGGGTCTTCATCAGGACCAGAGGGGCAACCTGAGTGACTCCTAGACTTAATTGTATGCCTAAGGAATTAAAAACAAGGGGGGTGATAAGGATGTTGTCCTTAAATCAGTCCAATAAAAGAAAAGCCCAAATTACGGCTTACCCGATGCGAATCAGGGGCAAATTCCTTATGGAAGCGCCTAGGGGTTAGGTACTAGATTCCTGTCGCCCTTCATGATGTACAGATTAGGATATCTGAAAGAATAGAGATGTAACTCCATTATATTAGGTCTCCCAAACCATATTGTAACACGTTTAGGAAGCTGTTACCATGTTTACCTGAGGTTATGGCACAGGAACCGTAGGAAAACGTATTTGTGTCTCTAAGGCGCTGGAAATAATGCCGAGCTGTCAATAAATGAAAAGGAAGGGGCGTTAGAATTGAGGGATTAATTCCCAGACTAGGCAGCATTCTAAACTCAGAAACCATAGTGTAAGGGGGTGGAAAAGGGGAGTTTACCTTCAACCGTACTAATCGGTCTTCCTGTTAGCGTCTCTGTGAGCTGGTAGCTGTGTGCGCGCTCACCGCGAGGACGTTACATTCCCGGGGCAACCGTCAACGTGAGGATGACGGTAGGCAATTGAGTAAAAGGGTTGAAAGACTCACCAGCGATGAATCGAACAAGTGGGAAATGTGTTTAAAAGTTACGGACACTTAAAGTGAAATTCAACAGGTGTCCAATGACAATGACGGGGATTATTCATAGTATCGTGCCACAATTACGGTGTAATGTCATATAGTCAAGTAATCCGGCCACACTGGAATATGTTCACAATGGAGGGGGTAACGCATACCCAAATTCAATTAATGTACAATTCACTGATTACGGAAAATTGCAATTTACAAACATTGCGAACATTAAAAGGACAATTATTACGAAAAGAATACAATTTACAAACAGTAAAAAGGGGACAATTACATACATTAAAAATGACATTCATTAACAATAACAAAAATAATTCACAATGCCATACCATGAAATTAGTCATACCATGATCGTATGTGGTACTAGTACGGTACCTGTACAAATGTTAAATAATACCATGTAATCACATAGTCACATAGTGTCATGCCCCGTAGTCCTGCCCCCGTGACATTGCGAGCATAAAAGGAGCGTAAACGCTCACGAACGCGCTTAGCGTTCTAGCTTTTGGCCCCATTTCCGTCCGTTCCGCTTGTGCCTGACTTCCGTTTGGTTTTCTTCCGGTTTCTCTGAGCGTTCTCAGTACCGGAGGAAGAATTTGGCTCGCTAGCGATTCCAACGTTGGTGCATGATCCCGCAGGGCTTTTTAGTCCACTTCGTGTGCTGGATACATTCTTTGAATCTCCCCGCTCCATCGGGGGATTGTTACCGAAGCAGATTTCGGTGTTCCTTCAAAGGCTCCTTCCACCGGGTGTCTCACCTGGGTTTCGGCTATTTCATCCAGCCGGGCAGAGCTCTAGCCATACGCTCTGGACTTGGGAGATAGGAGGCGTGTGAAACTTAGCCTCGTGCTTCTTCCCATCTATTTTATTTCTTTATTTTTTTCCCCAGTTCGTTTCTTACCTTGTATTATCGTCCCGTGCTCAGTCCTATCCTCGCTGTTGGCGGGGCCCCACCTGTGTGCTCCTTGTCTGGCATAGCCGGGGTGCCCCGCAGTCCTACAAGGGTCTTTGTCCGGATATTCCACTGGGATACTTGCGTGAACCACTTGGCATTATAGGCTCTGCACGTCAGAATTACGGTAACAGCGCTTTGCGCTGCCCCTGTTTATATATATCTATGTTTGCTATGATAGTGTGTGATTAAGGGGGCTACTTAGTTCTCATACTTATTTGGCTGATTATTCCACGCCTAGGTACAGAACAAACACCGTTACCCAAGGTGGATTTATACCCAATACGCTCTCAGTTCTACCGTAGCATAGTGGGGGTAAGTGGTATACATTACTAGTATGTGGTTTACAAGTTTAATGAAAACCCCTTTCTAATCTTGTGTTCTTCTGTTGTACAGGACATCCTACATTGACACTATTACATTTATCCACTACCCGCATAGAACTAACCTAATGATGGTATGTGTGACAAGGGGTTTCACTTAGATATCTGGGAGGCATTACGAATGTGAAGGCTCGATTTAACCCCTCTTTTCCTACAGCTGCATCCAGCCTCACCTATCCCAGACGTGGAGCCCTCAACCCTACTAGAAGTTTTCCCGCCTTTCCTTGTTTTGTTTCCCTGTTTTCCCCTGGCGTGCCATCCGTTACTCTAGAGTCAGATAGAGTCGGAAGGCCATAGGGGAAGGCTGAGGTATTCTCTCCAGATTCCTGACGCTCCTGCGGAAACTCTTGGCAATCATAACACATAGTCACGTCACACTAGGAGTCCTTTTCAAACAAAGGACCGCACTTATAGGACCAGTAGGTGCATTAAGGCGGGTACAGAAAAGGGCAGCGGGTCCCCTGTGTGATTGAATTACAAAGAAAAGATGTCAATGGTACAGGTTCATTAATTAAGCAAAGACTGGGTTCCCAATGGATAGATGTAGACTTAAAAAGTTACCCATTGTTCATAATGGAAACCTGCTTATTAATTTCCTCAGATTCGTTCAGACCTCTCGTGATCGTGTCTAGGGAATGTATCTGTCTACATTCGCGTTTATTGAGTATGTCAGTGAAATCCCCTCCTCTGGGGTTGGGCTTGACCTTCTCAATAACCCACCATCTTAGACTTTCTGCATTATGCTCGAAACTCATGAAGTGTTCCACCAGGGGTGCACCCGGTGTCCTACAGCGAATACGGCTGCAATGCTGTAAAATCCGACATTTCACTTTCTGAATAGTCTGGCCCACATACATAAAGTCACATGGACAGACAATGGCATATATGACACCTGATGTATTGCAATTGCTATGGTCCTTGAGTGTATGTGTCTGGTTGTTATGTGAAAATTCGTTAATGTCCTTAGTCGAAGGGCACGCTTTGCATGAACCACATTTATGGTGTCCTCTGACGGCAGGGATTCCCCATAAAGTGGTCTGGCCAGGGGTCCGAGATCTGGGTAATAAGGATTTAACCAAATGATCCCTTATATTTTTGCCTTTTCTAAAAGCATGTAGTGGAGTTGGTATATTTCCCAATTCATCAGCCACTAAATGCCAATGTTGATTAATGGCCTTTTTGATGGCACTACTCTTGGTGCTGAAGGTGGTGACACATACCAAGCGTTCCTCTTTGGTATTTTTGCTTGATTTGGGAGTCAGAAGGAATTCCCTATGATTGTGCCAAGCACGTTTCCGTGCTTTTTTCAGAAGTCTGATGGGGTAGCCCCGATCCAATAGTCTGGCTAAAAGCCCTGCCGATTCGTTGAAAAAATCTTCCTTTTTCAAGCAGTTCCTACGTAGCCTCAGGAATTGACCAAAAGGTAGGTTATCCCTGAGGTTACGGGGATGATGGCTTGAGTATCGCAGGAGTGTGTTCCGTTCGCTGCTCTTCCTATATAGGCTAGTGTGTAATTTGCCAGATTCTGATTTTATAATAATATCAAGGAAGTTAATGGCTTCTCTATTGAAATCAATAGTAAATTGTATGTCAGTTGAACATGTATTTAACCAAAGATGGAATTTTTGGAGATCTTCCTCCTCACCTCGCCAAATAATTACAACGTCATCAATATAACGACGCCAAAGTTCTATGCACTCCCTATACGGGTTCAGTTCACTGAGGACAAAATTATGTTCATATTCATTCATATAAATGATAGCCAGATTTGGGGCAAAGCTTTCCCCCATCGCCACGCCTTTGGTTTGTACAAAAAATTGACCCAGGAAGGTAAAGTCATTTTTAGTCATGGCAATTTTGAGTAACGCGATAATGAATTCAGTAGGGACTATATGTGGTGCAGGTCTAGTATTAAGTGCTGATTCCATACATATGAGTGCTAACTGTTGAGGGATGTTGGTATAGAGGGCCGTTATATCCATTGTCGCAAGTAAGTGTGTATTGGAGTCAAAGGGATATTCATCCACTAATTGTATCGTTTGCATAGTGTCCCTTAAATAGGTGGTGGTATTCTCTGCAATAGGTTTCAGGAACACATCAATGTAGTTACATAATGGTTCTAAAATAGAACCACATCCCGAGACTATCGGTCTCCCTGGGGGGTCCTGCATCCGCTTATGTATTTTCGGGAGGGTATAAATTGTGGGCAACCTGGGGTGTTTGTTGTTAAGGTACTCGTGTTCCAACTTACTTACATATCCATCCTCTAGAGCCTCTCTGGTAACAGTACTTATAATCTTACTTATATCTTGTGTGGGATCTTTACTCAGTTTGGAATAATTGCCTTCAACAGTCAACTGGGACAAAATCTCTTTCTTGTAGTCCTCTGTATTTTGTAAAACATTAGCCCCACCCTTATCCGCGGGTTCGATCACTATATTGGTATTCCCTTTCAAGGATTCCAGAGCTTCACGCTCTTGTTTGCTTACATTATATTTTACATATTGTCATTTGGATAATATGCTATCAATGTCCCTCATTACAACTTGCTCATATGCCAAAAGTTTATGTGGCATTAGGTGCACCGGAGGGTTAAACTTAGACGGTGGTCTGAGTCCACTGCCCGAGAAAACCGGGTTGTAAGGGGTCTTAAGGAAATAGTGTTTCAAACGGATTTTGCGGAAAAAGTGGTGCAGTTCAACTTTCAGGTTGAAGTTATTAGGCATGCTGGTCGGAACAAAAGACAGTCCTTTCTCGAGGATTCCCTGCTCATTAGGTGTGAGTGTGTAATCAGACAGGTTAAATATGGGGTTATCAGGTTTATGGACTACCATCTGTAATGCTGTTGTCGGGTCTGTATTTCCCCATGAGTCTCTTGCTGAAAGTGTGCCTGTTTCTTCACTTGACCTCTCCCTTGATTCCACATTTGACCTCTGGTTCCCCTGGGACTGCCCCAGGGGCGTACACGTCCTCGCTGCCCCCACCATGGTTCCTCTGCTAAAAAAGGCTGCTGGTTTGTATGGTTTGGTCCTATCGTAGGGGCCCCTCCGCTAGGACCTGGGCGTTCTGTATCGCTATCTGAGCTACTACCCAAAGATGATCCCGAGAAAGTGGCATATCTCCTAAAACCACTCCTCCCTCTACTAGCAAATGTTCCCTGTTGTTCCCTTATGTAATAGCCTTCCTGAAGATATGGGTAAGTTATCTTTTTGTCGTAGAATTTAATATCCCTGGCTACTTTGTCTAGCTTAGTTGCCTGTGTGTAAACATCAAACTCCTGGATAGTCCTCTCTAGTCTTTCTAGTGCTTCCTTAGCATTTAGTAGTGCCCTATCCTCAATAATTTCTTTTTTCAATTCAAGGATTTCTTTAGTTAAGCGTTGTACCTCTTCCACTGCTGTTTCAATCCCAAGCACCATCCAGTGCCTAGAACAATTGTTAGACACAAAGCTAAAATTCTCCTTAAACTTAGGGTTATCAAGAAAGATCGCTGGCTCATTTCTTACTTGTAGCCCCACCGGAATTACATTGGATTGGAGGTATTTGGCTAAAGTGTGTCCATGTAAGCGTGTCCTAATGAGTTTCTTCTCCAAACGTTCTAGCTTGGATACTTTCTCATTGAGTGTCAAATCTACACTTGTAGTGGCACCACCCAGGAAGGTGTTGCCTCCTTGTTCTTGTAAAAGTTTGTCAATGTAGTCTTCGCTGTATGACAGTGTCTCCTTATCAGACACAGTATAGATACTTTACTTTTGGTAAGATCTTAACTGATTACCAAAAAGTTGGCCTGGTTGAATCACAAAACAATAAATACGTACTAACCAATTTACCAACAAACTTTTAACATGTAAACCCTCGCAGGACTTGCCTGTACAAAGGTAGCCATTACAAAAATGGGGTGACCCAGTAGTTAAGGACCTGGGTGTAATCTTGATACAAAAAACAATGGTCCTAAACCAATTATTGACACACCAGAGCAAAAGGCTCTCACTTAGTTATATCATTCACTCAGTAACGAGCTAAATAGGAAAAGGATTTTTTGATAGCTCACAGTATTAAATATAACATTCCAACATAAAGAAGACAACATCCAAAATCTAAATCACCATACATTTATTTTCATTTAAGGCAATTTAAGTTTCTGTATTATGTAACACAAGGTTGCTCCAGAGGGAACGTGCATGAAGCAAGGGTGCTGAAGGGTGAATAAGTGAGTGAGGGAGAAAGTTGTAGAACGTAGTGACAAAAAGATTTTTTAAATTCACGAGGGGATCGGTTGTAAATCACCGTCCAAGAAGAGCCTGGTTACGTTCACAAATTATAAAGATACATTTATGTATTTAGAACACAGAAACCTATTAATGGTATAGCACGTAAGAAAGTTGCGTGTCCCAGGCGATTGAAGGGGGCGTCGACGTTTCGACCCGTCTAGATGGCCTTAAGGGTAGTTTGAGCCTTGGCCGTGCGGGTCTTCATCAGGAACAGAGGGGCAACATGAGTGACTCCTAGACTTAATCGTATGCCTAAGGAATTAAAAACAAGGGGGTGATAAGGATGTTGTCCTTAAATCAGTCCAATAAAAGAAAAGCCCAAATTACGGCTTACCCGATGCGAATCAGGGGCAAATTCCTTATGGAAGCACCGAGGGGTTAGGTAGGGGTTAGGTACTAGATTCCTGTCGCCCTTCATGATGTACAGATTCTTTCAGATATCCTAATCTGCACATCATGAAGGGCGACAGGAATCTAGTACCTAACCCCTAGGCGCTTCCATAAGGAATTTGCCCCTGATTCGCATGTCTGGCATGACTCTCTCGGACTAGGTTGAGCTAGTACATATTCTCCATCGTCAGACTTCGTGCAGTACCTACGATCTCATAGATATTTGACATGACATCATTGGATTTGCACATGGCAGTGTTTTTGACTGCCCTGCAATTGTTGCTAATTGTCAAAGCATTGAGATTCTTACAAGAGTTACATGTCGGGTAATTGAGTAGTAAATCATGTAATGGGTAATGGTCACTCTCTTCTCTTAAAATGACCATGGCACTCCAAACCCTAATATCCAAAATAATATAGTCTATATTGCTTCTGTAAAACCCCCTGTGAAAAGTCAGAGAAGCATTGGCATCGGTTGGAAAGTGGCAATTACATACACTTGGGCCATTTTTCTATGTTCTCTCACCCTGCCTTGTTCCCCCTCTTTCTTTCAACGTGTATGATTTTCCAGATACACAGTGAGCTCTGCCACTGCTTTGTAAGAGAAATGGGAGGAGGCAGAAAACCTAGATAATCAGAAAGATAGAGAGAATGATAAATTGAGAGATGTGATGCAGAGGAAATAAGGGCTAGAAGAAGAAATGAGGTAGACAGATGGGTTGAAAAAGGGGTGAGGTAGTGAGGAATATGGGTAGAATGAGGGATGGGTGAGTTAGACTGAGATGTATGGTAGAGAGAGATAAGTTATAGAGAGGTAGATGAAGAGTAGTAGACGTACAAAGGATGAGAAGTGAGGCAGTGAGTATAGAAAAATGCAAGATAGGGAAAGTCATGAGTTAGAAATGGGAAAAATGAGAAGTGAGTTATAACAAGACAGGTCAGGTAAAGCGAATTGTGAGGCTGAAAAGAATGTTTAGGGAGTAGAGTGAACGATAGAAAGAAAGATGAGGTGCAGATGGCAAATAGGTGAAACAGAGAGACCTAGGCAAAGTAGAGGAAGATGTTAGGTTAGCATAGAGGAAGAGGGACAGGGTTAGGAAGACAAAGTTAGTTGTGAAATCCAGAGAGAGAAATAGAGGTGAGGTAGAAAGACACATAAATGGTGAAGTACAGACAAAGAGGTTAATTCAAGAAGATGAGTTGAAATCAAGATGAAAGTACAGAGAATTGAGAGAGAGGAGATAATGATTAAGAAAAAGAGGTAGCAATAGAGAAAGAGGTGCATGAACGAAGCAATGTAGCGAGACAGGGGAGGGAGCCAACTCGGGTGGAAAGAGATTAGGAAAGGTGGAGAGGTGAGGAGGCAAACAAACGGTTAGGTAAATAGAGGTTATGTTGTGGGTGAGAGAGCGAGATGGAAGAGAGATATGGTGGTGAGAGATATGAGATTGGAAGATGGGAGCTAGAGAGAGAAAGGAGACAGTGGAGGTGAATTAGAGAGTGGTGAGGTGGGGAAGGGGGGTAAGAACAAAGAAAGGGAGTTGTGGTTTACAGATGTGATGGAAAAGAGAGGTGAATTAAGGCCAGGGATGAGGTTGAGACAAAGATGAAATAGATATAGGACATACACAGGGAAAAGAGATAGACTGTAACAGAGCAGAGGAGTGCTGGGAGAGGGTAAAGTAGAGCGAGAGTTTGGGTACAGTCAGGGGGTAGAGAGGTAGAAATGTATAGTCAAACAGAGAGTAGTTGGGAGAGTGTCCAGATGACTTTACTAGAGGGCACCTTGAAAGGTGATGGCCTGGGCTATTGCCCACTTTGTCCATGGTCAAAATGCCTCAGGTTGTTTATACTTGACCACATATTATGTACTGGAATGGGGTGAATATCTTGTGTGAAAATGTTATAAGAAAGCCCATTAGATAATTGCTGTTATTTCTTTACACAAAATGCCAACAAAATCAAACTTTAGATTTTTTTAATAGGGCTTAAAACATCAATGGGAAACAGGTCCCAGGGCCCCCAGATAAATACAGCATCTATTGACCATATTGGATCATTATGTATCTTTAATAATAACAGGGGTGGAGGGCATGTGAGTGTCAATCAATCAATCGCAGTTTTTAAAGCGCACCTACTCACCTGTGAAAGTCTCAAGGTGCTGGGGGAGGGCAGCTGCTGATCCTTCTGAGCACTTAGGTTCAGTCGAAGAACCATGTCTTGAGCTCCTTCCTGACTTGAGTCACCAGCGGGGGTAGTCTGAGGTGGAGAAGGAGGTTGTTCTAGGTCTTGGCAGTGAGGTAAGAGAATGATCTTCCTCCGGTTCTAGTCTTGTTGATCCGAAGGAGTGGCCCGGGCCAGCTGGGCGGAGAGGTGGTGTCTGGTGGCTACGTTGAATGAGAGGCGGTGGTTCAGATATGCTGGTCCTGCAGGGCTTTGTAGGCATGTGTAAGGTGCTTGGAAGTAGTTTTGTTGACTGTGATCCAGTGGAGTTCTCGGAGGAGTTTGGTAATATGTCTGCGGCGGGAATTTTGAGGACCAGTCTGGCTGCGGCATTTTGAATGCTCTGTAGTTTCCAGGGGGGTTTCTGGGTGACACCAGTGTAGAGTGCATTGCCGTTGTAGAGTCTGCTGCTGATGAGTGTGTGGGTGACTGTTTTTCCGGATTCGGTGGGGATCCATCTGAATGTCTTCAGAAGCAGGTAAAGCGTGTGGAAGCTAGATGAGGAGACTATGTTTAGCTGAATGGTTCATTGTGAGAGAGGAGTCCTGTATGATTATGAGGTTTTGTGCATGCTCCTGGGGGTGGGCAGGGTTTCCAATGCAGAAGGCAACCAGGAGTTGCCCCCTGCTGAGGGGGTGGGTCCCAGAATGAGGACTTCTGTCTTGTTTGAGTTGAGTTTGAGGCACCGTGTTTGTCATCCAGATGCCAATGGCCTTCATCCTGCTGTGGAAGTTGTTTCTGGTGGTTGTGGGTTAGTTGATGCGGGAGAGGATCAGCTGGGTATCGTTGGCATAGGAGACGATGTTGAGTCCGTAGTTCCTAACGATGGCCGCAAGACGGGCCATGTAAATGTTGAAGAGGGTGGGGCTCAGGGAGGCGCCCTGGGGTACTACACAGCAGATCTCCATGGGTTTGGAGAGGCACGGACGTAGCCTAACTCACTGTTTTCAACCAGTTAGGAAAGAGTGGATCCTCACTGGGTCTTGTCGCGAACGCCAACGTCGTAGAGTCTTGTGATTAGGGTGCTGTGGGAGACGGTGTCAAAGGTGGCCAGAGGTCCAAAAGAATGAGGGCTGCAGTTTTGCCCTGGTCAATGAGGGAGCGGATGTTGTCAGACCCGGCGAGAAGTGCTGTCTCAGTGCTGTGGTATCTTCTGAAACCTGATTGGGAGATGTCCAGGACGTGGTTTGCTTTGATGAACTCGGAGAGTTGGGCATTGATGGCCTTCTCGATTACCTTGGTTGAGAAGGGGAGCAGGGAGATAGGTGTGAAGTGCTTGAGGTCTTTCGGGTCGACGGATGGTTTCTTTAGCAGAGGGTTGATCTTGGTGTGTTTACAGTCATCGGAGAAGGTGGCGGTCTCGATGGGGCAGTTGATGATGCACCAGAGATTAGGAGTGATGGCGGTGGCTGCTGTATGGAAGATGTGGTGGGGGCATAGGTCCGAGGGTGTCCTGAGAGGATGCTCTTTATCTATTTGGGGTGTTGCATGGTTGGGTGCTGTGGTGTTGGGCTTGGTGGGAGGGTCTTGGGTGTCGAAGCTGTCATTGATCTGCCTTATCTTGTGGTGGAAGAAGGGGTTGAGTTCGCCGCAGAGGTCTTGGGAGGGTGGGACGTCCATAGTCTTGCTGTTGGGCCTGGCAAACTCCATGACGATGGTGAAGAGTTCTTTACTGTTGTGTTCGTTGGCATTTATTCTGTCCTGGACGGAGGTTGTATTTGTGGTTTTGAGGAGGTGGAGGTGTGCAGTGGTTGTGGCTTTGAAGTTTGAGTGGTGTCTGCGGTTTTCTTCCTCCAGTTTTTTCTCTAGCCTTCTGCAGGTACGCTGGACTCATTGAGAGATGGAGTGAACCAGCTGGCTTTCTTTGAGTGTTACCTGCTGGTTGCCTTCTTGAGGGGAGCCAGGGTGTCGGAGCAATTGGAGATTCATCGGTGGAGGTTGCCTGCTGCAGTATTGGTGTCAGCGGCTGTCAGAGGTGTGGTATTGCTGAGGGAGTCAGTGAGCTGTCCTTTTGTGACCTTGTTCCAGCTGTGGCTGGGGGGGTGAGGGCGTTGATGTATGGTGTGGGTCTGGTGAAGAGGAAGTGCATGCAGTGGTGGTCAGTCCATCCAGAGAAGTTCAATGTTGTGGCTGTAGGTGACGTTTCCACTGGTGGAGAGGATGGGGTCGAGAGTGAGTCCTGCTGCATTGGTTGGAGCAGTGAATAGCTGCTTGAGTCCTACGATGGCGAGGTTCTCCAGAAGGGATGCGGTGTTCTGGTTGTTGGAGTTGTCCAGGTGAAACTTGAGGTTGCCAAGTAGAATGTAATTGGTGGATGAGAGAGCCTGGGGGACAATGAAGTCGATGATGGCTTCGGTGAAGGGTGGGTGGCCCAGTGGTATGCAGATGAAGGTGACGCAGAGGGGGGTGTTGTTGTTGATTTGGATCTGAAAGTGACGGTGTTCTATTGTTGTCATTGGGCCGTCCAATTGGGTGGTCAGGGGAGGGTGTTTTTGTGGACCATGGCAATTCCTCCTCCTGGTCAGTTGGCACAGTCCTTGCTAGTTAACTTGTAACCATCGGGGATGGCGGTGCCGATGTTTGGACCAGAGCGGAGGTTTGTTCAGGTTTCAGTGAGGAAGGTGATGTCGGGAGGGACGGTGTCAAGGAGGTCCCAATTTCTGTGGCATGTTTGTGGAGCGAGCGCATGTTGAGGAGGATGCAGCTGAGCCTATCTGTTCTGCTGTTGGTCTGTTGGGCGGTGAGAGGAGCTGGAGTGTGGAGTTGGGACAGGGCGCAGTCGCATTTTTGGCAGGAGAAGAGTACTTGGGTGTCCTTAGCTGATGCCAGGTGTCTGGAGTTAAGGGTGATGAGAGTGCTGGCATCGTATTGGTGGAAGATCCGAGGACCAGGTTCTGTGGCGCTGGGCCAGACACGGACATGTGCAGATGGGCTGGTCTTTGGCGTGCCAGCAGTGTGGCAGCACAGAATCCGCCATTAAGTCGTGTGCGGGGGGCTTGACAGCCGGGAGGCTGGATATGCAGGAAAGTGGGACTGGAGTGGGGCGGGGCCACAGGGGATTGCAGGGGCAAAGTGCAGCAAAAATGCACAAGACGAAAAAGAGGAAAACATGCCAAATGGGTGAAAGGGACAGAAAGAAAAGGCAGATAACGCCAGAAAAAAGAGGGCAGTCCAGCAGAGCAGAGATGCTCTACCACTATACCACCAGTGATGCGGGAGAAAAGCAGTAAAACAGAGACCAAGGCAGAAAAAAGCTGTGAAAAAAGAGACAGAGGGCAGTCCAGCATCAGAGCAGAGCTGCTCTACCACTAAACATTCAGGGATGAGGTGCAGGCAGTGGAAGAGGGCCTTGAACCACTGACCCGAGGGTCAGAAGATCAGCAGCAGAAGCTTGGGGACACCAGCTACCAGGCAGAGCTGCGCAAGGAAGGGAGCAGTCCACTGAAAGTGTGAGGTGAACATGCTGAGCCGTGGGTGGCCCAATCTTTGATACATTTTCTGGAATATCTCTATTAGGAGGGATAACTACTTAGAAGATGGATACACCTAGATGACGGCTTTGGCATGAATGATCTCCACCCATAAGATGTAGTTCATGTGCTGAGAGAAAAAGTGCCAACTGATACATTAACCCAAGGATAATTAATTATAGGTAGTGGTTGTAAGGGGCCTGAGGATCGAATTAAAGTTGCCTTTGCTTAAAAATAACAATACATGTTTCAAATATCTTTAACATCTTTTCTAAGATGCCAGGCCACCAGAAGCGATGAGATACTAATTAGATAGTCCTTTTGATTCTAGGATGTCCTATTTACGTTGAGTCCTAGCACCATGCAGGATTCGTTGGTCAGAGTCAGAAGGAGGGGGAAATATCAGATTGACAAGAAATTGTGGCAACCCCACTACTGGACTAGATGTTCAGAACACCATTTCTGCATATAATTTTCCTTTCTTACTTTTGAGGTGCTGAGGTTGTTCAGGAAGCAATCCCCTTGGTTTTCTTTTTCAACTTTTTTTTTTGGGGGGGGGGGGTTGTCATGGATGGAGTTGATGGAGCAATTGCACCATCTGCCATTTGTCAAGACAGTGCATCTGCCTTTCCATGCCTATATCCAGACTAATTGAAAATAACATGGTGGAGTCTCGAGAACAAACAGACTCTATATTCCATGTCTAATGCATTGATCTGAATATCCCTACATTTTTATCATTGGTCCATTCCATTACATCTTGTTGAGCTACTTCCATATAGTGCTTCAACTGTATAAATACCTCTTTGATACCCATTAATTCGCTATCATAGATGGTATAATTTCATACAACTGTCACCAGGGCACTTAAAAAGAAAAACATTGTATGCATGGCTTTTGAGACTGAGGGTCTCTGTGATAAAATAGCCTTTTTTAGCAAAGTTGGATGCATCGGTCTCTGCCAAAATCTTTAGCTACAGTCAGTATGTCATGAGGCAGGTGAGGAGGTAAATGCCTCCTTAAAAGTTTTAAAGGTTTGCGGTCATTCAAATTCCCAACAGAAAGAAAAATGCTTATCAGTCAACTCAGGAATTTGTAGTATGATTGTGGTGAAGCCTCATTTAAATGCCTTGAAATTGCTGTATCTTTTTCGCATTTGTGGAAGTAGGCCATTCTTTCAGTGTGGACATTTGACATGCATCACAAAAGTTACATCGACCTTTAGGAAGGCGGTGTCACAAAAAGGAAGATTAAAAGAATTGATCGCAATGCATAAGCTTCACAAACAAAAAGAGACCCATATTGAGAAGGAGTAACAATCACGGTATGCAATCGGTCATTCTTGTTTGAGAAGACTGAGCAGTGGTGGCCCCTCCGCAATGGCGGAGGAGCGTCGCCTTACTGCCTGGCTCAGGGCCAGCAAAGGTAAAATAAAACAATGCTCTTGCATCATTTTATTTTACATATCCCGGCCCTTTGTCAGCGGTGTTGGAAGGGGCGGGGCCTTGGTATGGGAGGTGGGAGGAGGAGTGCTAGTGCACGCCACTCCCTAAGTGCCCATATGTGTTTTGTCCTGCTGTCTCAGGCCGATCAAAACACACGTCACTTAGGTTATCTTCAGCGCAGCTGCATTGAGAAGCCGGGGTGGGAGAAACCCCACAGGCTCCCTAGTCTGAGCAGGGTGTCTGCAGCACAGGGATTGGATGGGAGTCTGGGTCTCAGGGGCTGCTGGGACCCAGGAAGGAGAGGAGAGGTGGCAGGACAAGACGCGAAAGCTGGAGGTGACCATCAGCAAAAGGTACGTTTAAAAAACAAAACAAATTGTAAGCCCCCCGGGACCCCACCCTCCCCCGCGCAACGCCTCCCTCCACCCCCCTTTATTTATGGCGGCCGCCGCTGAAACTGAGTTGTGATAATGGAAATGTTGCATGGAGCAGAAGGGGAAAAAAGATACTCATACAAGTGGTGTAACATCTCCTAAAAGAGGAAAACACTCTGCTCCTGTTGATATTTGAACAATGTGTAATCACCTACATGAGTTTCCTTGGCCAAACGACAAGTGTTATTAGTCTAGAAAAAGTAAAAGAAAGAGTATAAAAGAGTAAGAAGCAGACAGTATACTGGAGATGGAGAGGTCCAGCATCTGCAGTGAGAGATCCCAGACTTTGTGTCAGTCTTTGGCCTTTAACACAAGCAATTGCATTTGACTGTGGGAGGCTGTCCCTAACCTGCTGAAAGGGGAGGCTCAGGGGCCCTTGGTCATCAGTCCCGCTCTCGAGAATCGAAGAGAGATGTTCTCACTCTTGTTGCACAGGTTGGATCAAGGGGATGATTCAGATGCAGTAACTGTGAGCCAAGAGGAAGCTGAATCTGGTTCATAGGAGGGAAACATTGGCACACACAATGCTTCAGGGAAAAAGCTTATCCATGTGTAGCCCAATTAATATGTGGTTTATGTCAAGAAACACCAAGAATTGCTGAATAATAAGGAACAGCAATTAATTTAAGGAAGATTTCAAATACCGCAATCATTGTGAGCATTATTAGTGATAAAGATTCTTTCCTCAAAGCTCCTGATGTCGGTAGTATCCCGTCAACACCTTTGGTTTCTTCAAATTTCTATTGATGCAAACTGGTAAATGGGCCTTTTTATAAAGCTGCTGTTCAGAAATCACAGAGAAACCCAACACTAAATTAGAGAAAAGCCCCTCTTACTGGCCCTGATATTTCTAATTCAATTTTTAGCAAATGAACCTTCTTGTTGACAACTTGTTAATAGTCTCCTGTGCTTATCTGTGGGTTATCTTACACAGCCGAATATTGCCAAATACCTAAACCTCTTGGTAAACTATGCAAAAAATATATTTTTTACCACAACAAGGATAGAGACCATCTTTCTCCTTCTCTCGTTTTAGTCTGTATAAGAGGTTGTTTTATACTTCCAGACTGTATCTGTTAATCAACTCCTTCAGCAGTGCTGGTGGTTGTCAACTCCTGCTGAGGGTTTCGGTTGGGGTAATCCTCATCTTTCTCATTGTTGATGTTGTGGTAGTCAGTCTAAGGTCCTAACTCAATCAAAGATGTGAATGTATTCAGTTGATTTACCATCAATGGCTGTGTCTTTCAGTTCATCCTTTAATCCCTGATAAAGACGCCGCAGCTCTCGCTTTGTCAGACCACACTGTCTAAATGTTGGAAAATAGTCATATAATGTATTTAATCTTTAGCTCTTTGTATAATTTGCTGGAGACTCATAGAGGCTGCCTGTCTACTATGCCTCTTCACAAATATTGAATTGAAATATTATAAAAACTGATCATAATTTGAGAGCCAAATACTGGTTTGGTGTAGGGCTGTACCCATAGTTAAGCGTTTATGAGGTACAATAACATAAAAGTTATTTTGGTCTCATCGGAGTCAAAGAGAGGGCTAGGAGATGAAGTGTAGATTACATTGGCTAAAAATGACTTAAAGGGCCAAACCTAGCCCTCCTGAATCACCTATAGTTTTGTACCCATAAGGCGGGTGTTTATTCGTACATGCTGGACGTTTGCCTGAGTTATCAACTGGGTCTTCAGCTGTAACAAGAAAGCTTATTCTTGCAGTACTGCGATGAAATATTCCTGAATCTTTTTAGTGGTGTGTACCCCATGTGAGGATAATCACTCCTTCCCCCATATTCCTCTGCATTATTATTTCTTTGTTAGCAGTGCCCACTTCAAATATCAGAACTGTGATGTGGAAGACTAGAGCTTGGAAAAGTGAAGATGAATATGACATCCAAGTAATCAAGGCATTAACTGCTTGACAGCCCTGCCCTGGGTGGAGACCACAACTCAGTGTGGTACCAGAATTTGGGTGCCAAAATTTAAGAAGACAATATTTGTCAGACAATATTTCTGCACACAAAATTCTGACCTACAACCCCCATCTCATTGACATATATTATGGAGCACTAGAGTTGACACCATCAACCAAGTGACCATAATAACAGACAATTATATTCTAATCTTTTGTGGAAGATAGAGAAATGATGGGACTGCAACAGGCAGAGGGGGATTCAAGCTCAGCACATTGTGTGTGTGTGTAGACAAATGTGTATGCACGTGTATGTGTGTGGGTGTGCATGGATCTGTATGTGTGTGTGTGCATGCGTTTTATCTATACCTGAGACAGCTTAGCAAATACCTGATTATATGACCAACACAAAAACGTTGCTGAAAATATTTATTAATTTAAACAGACATTGGGACATGACAAAATGGTCAAAAAAGGAAAACATTATCCTAATTATTTCCTTGTACATTGAAATTATAAAGATGGAAGAGATGACAATGACGTAACATTAGCCGTCATGGTGGGGGCAAACTCCAGGGGCCTCCTCAGCACAGTACACTGACTGGGACCAAAGTGGTAAGGGTTTGTACTGGGGCCCCCTCAAGTTTTGTTACACCACTGTGAGAGGAACTGGGCAGAGAATAATTAGCCAGGATGTGGATGAAAGACAGCACTGTGTATGATAATTTAGAGTTAAGGGAGATGGGGACAGGGTGATTTCTGGAGACAATAGGGTTGTAACCAAGCCATTGTCTCTATGGTCAGTTTGAGTTGAATGGAATCCCTGCATTTGACTTGACAGGACTAGAGCAGAGAGGGCACTTAAGGAAATGTGAAGAACAGAGTGGGGATCACTCTGGTAGGGAGATGACCATGATGGCTTTGGGGTCACCTGTGTAGGAATTAGGGATCACTAGTTCCAACACTGGGCTAAGAAAGGAACCACACAGGCAATTAAGGGCATGGGTGAATACCATGGATTTGTATAGTAAGCATCTTCCACCAGTGTGGCTTCATTCCATTTGGGAGCTATCCGGTAGTGTATAATCACACTTGTTTTGAGGTGTCTGCAGTTTCCGTTTGCACATGCGCCTGTGCTTCCTTGGTGTATTTTTCAGGAGCTCTGTCTGTTGAGCTGGGTGGAGAGTTGGCGCTGGCACCTCTGTGATATGTACAGGGCGGCTTTTGCCCTGTGCAGGTACTATCTAGTTTGAACATGTTCTTCATTCTGTACTTTTTTAAGTTCTTCCTGAAGCAGAGAGAAGCTGCTTTGTCACATTCACAAGTCTTTCGTCCGCAGTCATTGGGATAGCCACCTGTAGTGAAGTACAAGCAATAAGGTTAATTAAAACCAGAGCCTGGACAGTCCCAAGACGAGACTCATACATTATCCATCTTAAAATGTATAGATTAACATGATTCTCAGTTTTAGGTAGCACAGCCGGCAATGGGACAGGTGCAGGGACAATTTCAGAGAATATAACTGAGTGACACAGAAAACAATCCTAAAAGGACTTTGCCCTCAACATACATTCATCCCTGCACTGCTCCATGTTGTTTTGACTAAAAATATCCATAGGATACTTCATTCTCAATCAAACTCCTTCTCAGCCCAGTGTCCATACCCTCCTCAGCTGGCACAGTTCTCACTGTGCTCTGTACTGCACCATTTCCTTCTCTGGTGAACAATCTTTTGAGAGAATTTTGTTGACCGTTTTTCCATTCAGAAAAGCCCCAACGAGGCTAAAAGATATCAGAGCTCACTAGCAAGACACACCCGCGGGTACTTACCTAGATTCTTTTGAAATCATAAACAAAGGGGAACCTTGTGTATCGAATATAAAGTTACCAAGGTCAAAGTAATTAAAGACACTCAATTGACTATCAGCTTGGCAGTTATGCATAAGCGGTTCAGTTACACACACAATTACCATCAGTCATTAGGTTAAGCAAGACCAATACTAGTGAACATTTTACATGAATGTAATTCACAAACCTGAAGATTTACTAGAACACCGTGTTGCCATACCAGTCACCCTAGACAACATGTCAATATAAAACATTACTACATTAGAAATATAAAATAAAGAACATAAAGTCCTGCTTAATGAAACACAAATTTTGTTTGCATTAATTCAGTGCCTTTGTCTACATATTCACCCAGCATTCCCTGTGCACCACTCAGTCTCTCTACAGCCAGGCCCAGGCGAGCAGACATTTTTGATGAGACTCGTATTACTCTGCCCCAATTTTACATATAAATCAGGACCTTGATAATGTTGTGCATCAATGTAATCTTGACATCCAATTGAACAAATTCTTGGCAGGACAGCTCGCAGGACATCATAAGGAAAGGCGATTCATGGAAATCCTAGAAACGTATCCTTATCGATTTGTGTGTATAATCGTCTTGCACTCTCACCCCAAGTAAATTCAGGAAGAGATTGGAAATGACTGTAGGTACATATTTAAATGTTTTCTATTGATACCTAAAAAATCCTTTTTATTACTAATATTTTGATTTTGATAGGTTTTTTTTGCCATCCATGTTGTGGTGGAATGGAAATAACCCGTTAATGCAACAAAAAAACAAGCTTTGAGGTCATTGTCGATCTTTAGATGTGGAAATACAGAACTACCTGGTCTACTCCTTCGATGATAAAGACAATAAGTTGGAGTTTATTTTATGATTCGGACACAAACATTTGTTGAACATCAACAGTCCAATTCCTCCATTCCAATTCCCTCATGACATTCCTTACATGCACATTATAACACATCCCGCAAGTTTAAAAACAGCCATAAAAGTAAATGAATTAAATATGCAGCATAAAGTACAAACATATAAATATTAAAAAGACAGCCCAACTTTACCTCCTTATCATAAAAGCAACTATTAAAAGAACCCCAATTTCACCCTTTTGTAATATCTAACACACAATACTTTTCCTTTGGTGTATAACCATTCTTCTAAAAAAAAAGAGCAGCATTAAAACACACAAAGTAATCACTAAGTGCAAGCAGGTATTTCAGTGCATTTTTATTATTTCTAATATTCTGAGCAATGAAAATTGGTTTAAGATAATAATACCTAAGATTAATATAAAAGTTGCAGAACAGCATAAAGTGCTGAGTGTTTTGCTTAGTCAAATCTTCACATGTGCAGGGCGTCGCCATGTCCGAGGGACAAGTCTTCGTATTAGGAAAACGACCAACTGATGGACTGAACCAGATCTAAATCTGGTCAAGACATAACTGTGTTGGATGTTATTAACACAGGACAAATGGTATTGACAACCCTCCCAGCGGGTAAGGGACATGTAGAAAGCAACCGTTGGATTCTTTAAATCTTTGTAAAAATTCAATCCAGTATTTGTAAAGCGCAAGTTACCCGAGGGTGTCAAGGCGCTGGGGATCGTTGGGAAAATTAAGCAAGCTATTGCGCAGAGACACATGGTGCTGGACTAACCTGCCGCCGGCACCGGGGATCGAACCGTGAACCCCCATGATCCGAAGTCAGGCGCCCTGGCCGCTGCGCCACACCTCTTCCCTACATTCTGTGATCATGCCTGTTTTTTTAAAAAAAAGTAACCTTGATATGCTTCACGGTGAGAGATAAAACTTTAGTGGGTCTTGCCATACTGACAAGTTAAAGTACTAAAGTATGTATTGATATAAGAGAGCCAGGGACTAGGGCAAACATTATCCAGAGTTAGGCAGTCTAAAAAAATTGATTTAGTAAAGCATGTTTCCTCTTTCGACCATATGGAGAACCAAAATAGTTAGGTTTTATTAAAAGCAAGTCCTTCATATACTGCAGATCCATCTCCTTTTGGGCGATCGGGGATGAAGCCAAAACCTGTACACATAGCAGGTGTTTTAAAAAGTTGTTTACCCGAACTTAGAGAGGGTTACTGGGGGTATAACCCCACATTCCCACCCCAGAAGTGGGAGTGGACACCCCTCAGCTCTGATCTATCTCAACCATCTCTTTAACAGGTCGACTACCCAGTATACTGGAAAACCTAAATATCCAATGATAACTCCTGCTCATCTTGAACTTAGCATTTAAAACCTGCCGAGCCCAGGCACTGTCACTCGAGCATAAACCCCTAAATAACAAAAGGAGGTTACTCTAGAAATTGGGGACTCGCCATACATTTTTTAAATGTATTCCTGCATGTCATTGTGTAAGGTTTAGTTTTGTTAATCACCATTTTTGTTAGATACCATAAACTCCCCCAATACATTCATCAGCTTCTCTAGACCAATGGGTGTCCTAGATATCAGCACCGCATTATTGGCATACAACAACATAGGAATGGGATGAATGGCGAAGCTGGGTGCATCTGCCTGCAAGGCATCATCATCCCCCCATTAATAGAAAGTGAAAACAGTTGGGTGTCTAATACACAGCCCTGTATAATTCCTCTTCCTGCTCTAAAAGTGGGTGAACATTCACCTTGGGAGCCATATCGAACTTTAGATGATAAGTTCCCATATAGTTGTGCAAGGAAGCAAACAAGGCCCTCAGGGCACCAAGGAAAACAGGGTTGACCATTCTGACCAGAGAATAGAATGGTCAAACACACTGCTTAGGCCAGCAAAACAAAGGTAAAGGGATCCTGGGTTGGCTCTAACATACTTTCCAATCAGCATGTCCAAATTTACACATTGCTCAACCGTCCCCAGGCTCTTTCTAAATCCGAACTGTGCTTCCGATAGAATAGGATTGTCCTGTACCCATTTCTCTAAACTTGTTAGTGAATCCTGCTCATCATTTTTACTGAGGAGTCCAGTTGGGCGATAATTATTTGGTATCTGATTTATCACTCTTTTAAAAAATGGGTATAATTATTGAGAGGAATCATAGTCTCTATAGCGGCATTAAACACCAGTGTCAAAATAGGTCACCATAGACCCCTGGTTGCATTAAAAGCATCTACTGGTACCCCATCAGGACCTGGGGCCTTTCCGCCTGCATTATGATGTAAAGCAAGGAGAACCTCCTCTAGAGTGATATTTCAGGGGAAAGAGCTCCAACTTGGGTCTCCCTCACACACAGTTAAGCTACAGTTCTCCTGATTCTGTTTAAAACTATCAAAAAATGGGCGATGCATGCTTCAAAAGGAGACAAAAGAATTAAGCTCTGGAATTAGGTTGTTTTTAAAAAAAAATAAAAAAAGAAGATTAGCCATATCCCAAAATAGCTTATTATCCTTTGTTTCAGCAGCTTGGGTCAGTTTTGACCATGCCTCTCCCTGTAGCACCTTCTTCCTGGCTACGAATACCCAATTATAATTTTTATGGACAGACTTAATAGTCATATGGTCCATGGGAGAACTAAGGAGGGCTGGTGTCAAGCGCTGAGAGGCCGGAGTGCACGGGTGGTCAAGCCACCCATTTTTAGTTTATGTGGGTCTCAGAATTTGTGTCAAAAGAGAATTGATAGAACATGTGATCTGATTAAAGCTAAAGAAGAGCTTTTCATAGTCCACAAACTCCTGCAAACAGTAGCTAATCTCAGCTGAATTCTTAATTATCATTTATTGTAAAACACTGTTAGGCTCTATTCCTGTGCATTTGATCTGAACACAGTTAGGCCAAATTGGGGTAATAATGGCTGAAGTGGATACCTCAGTTAATAGCCCAGAAAGAAAAAGATAACAATATTGGGTTATGGTCACTCATTGGACTCGGAATGATAATAGGGGTACAAACCAGATTACAAGAGGAAGCAAATACCAGGACATGGTTAATAACAATATTAGCATTTCTACCAATAAAAGAAGGGACCTGTTCCCCATTTGTACCACATTTACGATGTAACATAAGATCATATTTAAAAATTACTCAGTTTAATGCATTCCCATAGTCATTTTGACAGAAATGTGTAATACCATCCTCATTCGGGCTAGAATAAACACACATCCGCTTCGGAGGGAAGAGGCATGACTGTATATTGAAATCACCTGCCCATATCAATACAAAGTTGAAATGGATAGGGCGCAAAAAAGCTTCCAGGCCCATCTCGAAGGCATGGGTCACCGTACTACAGGAAATATCAAATACGTTGTTATAAAAATTGACCCTCACCAGGTCAGGGCTTCCCTTTGTAGCTAACCACCGGAAATGGGAGTGGGGTCAAACAGATGAAAGCTTTTTAGCGGTAACAGGTAGCTTATTAGATATTAGTATCTGTAGTTCTCCTCTGGCCCACCCTACTTGGGAAGGTACAAAACCCAGAAAATGTGAGGAAAAACCCTCCCTATGGGTTGTATTTACACACCAAGTTTCCTATATGCAGATAACATCAAAACCAGAGATAATACACAGCCAATCTGGAGAGCCCAACTTATTCTATAACCTGCACACATTCTGCATAGCAAATTTATAGACACCATCATATTCCTGACTGGTTGTACTCATTTAAATGTTGTCAGCTGTTATGTTTGTTGGAATATAGTGTAGCATTTTAATGAAATTAATAGTCTTCGTTTTAATTGATAACAATTATTAAAAAATGTAATTATGTAATGTGTTAAATCTATTTACATTTATATTATAATTTTTGTATTACGAATGTAATATTTTTAGTTAAGTAATAGAGTTTTTAAAATAAGTTACTGCACAGACTGGAGTTGGAATAGTAAATTTTACCCCTCCGGTGTCCAACACTGTCCCGACTGTTGTACAGACTGGAGTGGGAATAGTACGTCTTTCCCATCCGGAGTCCAACATTTTCCTACTGTTGCATACATTGAGGTGGCAGAGCTCGGAGCCCATAAATGTGCACTGCAGAGTGGCCTTGCAGCAGGCGTGCCTAAGGCAAGCCTTTCTGTGCCCATCCGCTACTAGCGCCAGTCCAACGGAGATGGCTAGGCAGTGAATTCCATGCCTTGGATCCTAGCACTGAAAAGGATTTATCACCGTAAGTTTTTCATCTGAATGGAGGGGGCTTGAGAGAATTTGCATGGGAGGATTAAAGAGTTCTTGTGGGGGTATAGTGCAAAAAACCAAGTGATAAAGTATTTGGGTCCAATAGATTTAAATGCTTTGAACACCATAAAATCATCTTTAACTGGACCCTTTGGTACACTGCCAGTCAGTGTAACCTTTCAAAGCAGCAGAGGCAGAGCTCCACCTACAAATTTTTACCACAAGTCCTGCGGCTGTCAGGGATCAGGTTTCGCGCACCTGCATGGCCTACAGACCCCAGAAGGCCAGAGGACAGGGGGAAGGAGCCGCGAGCACAAAAGAGACGCAACGCGCACAGGACACTGTGCGTAATTCCCGTGTACGAGTCCGTCTTCGACCCCGTTCCGAGAAGGAAGTAGCCCGTGCATAGAGTGCCCGCAGCTTGGTGGAGACCTCGACCCGGCAGTCTCCTCGTGGACTCTGCCGGCTTTCCCGCCAACCATCGACGCAGCCGGTCTGCTGCATCAGACGGTCTGTCGACATTTGCACCCTTGGGACATCTCCACTGGAGGCCAGATAAATACGCTGTTCTCCCGGATAGTGAGGCCAATAACGCGGGGGTTAGTACAGCCATAGTTGGCTAGTGGATCATTCGCCTCTTGCCTTGCTGTGACTATTCAGACCTTGCAGTTTGTGGGACTAGTAATTAGGGAATCCTACTGACCCTACGATACCCGCAGTTCCCTTTCACAGATACAAGGGGGTGTTTTCCCTCATCTGCTCTCGTGACACGTATGGCTGTCTGGTGTGTGGGTTTTGGATCTGGCTTCTTTGTCTGCATGGATATGATGTAATATTGTTGCTAACAAAGATAGAATACGGATTATATGACTGGTAGCAAGCCGAAGGAAGCGCTATTCATAGTGAGAATTTATGAGTGTAGCATTACATGCCTCTGTGTTTCGTTTGTGTTGGCAAGATGGAAGGAGGAATTTATAAACTATATGAAGGCAATAGGCAGAGAAAGGATGGGGGCAGAAAGGAAAAAAAGCATAATACTGCATTGTCTGGGATCAGAAGGACAGATGGTTTTTGGGGCATTGCCGAAGATTATCATTGCAGAGAATGCAGAAGCCAATAACATGTACAAAGAAGCGTTAATGAGAATGGAGAAAAGATTTAAACCTACGAGTAATATAGCATTGAATAGGTTTAAATTTTACACAAGGAAACAAGAAGAAAATGAATCATTTGATGACTTTCTAACAGCATTACGCTACCTAAGTTTACATTGTAATTTTGGGAAACATTTCAGATGAAATGATAAGGGATCAAATAGTAGTTCATGTTAGATGTAAAAAAAACGCAGGAACAACTATGGGTGATGGGCGATCCTAAGCTATCAGAAGCCATTTCAACAGCGAAAGTTTTTGAACAAAATGAAAAATGGATGCATAGAGTTAAGAACATTAATAATAAAAATTATAAAGCACAAGAGGTATGCACAATAAAACGTCAAGATGAGGAAAAAAATGATTCACAAGGTGTAAGTCAAGTTTTCTCTCGTAATTCAATGTTCAAGGAAAACATTTTTTTATGGGTAATGAAAAAAGTTTGGCTAGCTATAGATGTGGAAGTAGAAACCACATTGCTTCTTTTGGTGTATGTCCAGCAATCAAAAGAGAGTGTAATAACTGCGGAAGAATTGGACATTTTGGAAGTATGTGTAGAGATCAAAGGAAAAATGCTACTCAATTTCGCCCAAGAATTTCATGCATGCCAGAAGGTTCACGAAGAAGGGGAGCTCTCGTGGACAACTCAGAAAATGCTGGATTTGTGGTGTCGGTGATGGATACCATAGGAAAGGTTGGAGTATCCGATAACGCACACTTTGCTAATCAGCCGATGTGCATTGTTCAAGTGGATAATGTGGACCTTAGTCTCATGGCGGACTCGGGTTCACCATGGACTAATATTTCAAAAAAATATTTTGAAGAAAAACTTAGCGGAAAATTTGACATAAATAAAATTTCACCATCTGATATAAATCCGTTAAGCTATGATGGCTCACGTATTGACATGGTGGGTTATTTTGAAACGTTATTGTACTTTAAAAAAGATGTGCAAACATATATCTATATGTCGCATGAAAAGGAATTAATGTTCTGGGTTGGAGGGACCAATGGAAACTTGATATAATGTTGAATCCTAGACTTAAAGATCCTGTTGAATTAGATGAGTCGGTTTGTATTAATCACATTTCAGTTACAGGAACTGAGGACATGGAGAGTGTGTTAAAAGACTCCTTCAAGGATGTCTTTTCTGACTCTTTGGGAAAACTTAAAGACTACGCTCATCAGATCAAACTCAAAAATAATGTTACACCAATAAGACAGAAAATCAGACCAGTACCAATCAATATAAGGGAAGAACTCAAGGAAATGTTAACAGATCTGGTGGAGGAAGGTATCATCGAGCCAATTGAGTCAGCTGAATGGGTTTCACCCATAGTTTTGGTCCGAAAACCTGATAAAAAATTGAGGCTATGTGTGGATTTAAGAGCATTAAATGCCGGCATAATTGTAGACTGTCACCCATTGCCGAACATAAATGAGGTTGTTTCTATGTTGGAAGGCGCAAAAGTTTTTTCAACATTGGATTTAAGATCAGTATACCATCAGGTTCCTTTGACAGAGGATTAAAAAATGTTAACAGCGTTTATAACTCTACAGGGCCTGTATTAATACACTAGAATGCTCTTTGGTTTAGCCTCTGCGGCTTCGGTTTTTCAAAGAATTATGTTCAATATTTTTAGAGACCTGGATAATTTCGTAAAATGCTTCCAGGATGATATTCTGATTTTTTCAGCAAATGATCAGGATCGCCTCAAACATTTGTCTGAAGTATGTGGTAGGTTAAGAGAAAATGGATTGACACTGAAAGCTCACAAATGCAAAATGTTTAAATAGAGTGTAGAATATTTGGGCCATACTCTGACTGGTGATGGTGTTGTACCTAAAAAATCTAACGTGGAGGGTATTTTAAATGCCCAAGCTCCAAAAAACAAAGAGCAATTACTATCCTTTGCGGGCATGTGTGAATATTATTCTAAGTTTGTGACCAATTTTGCTACAAAAATCGAGCCATTTAGAAAACCGTTAAGGCAGAATGCTGTATTTGAATGGTCACAACTGCAACAACGTGCATTTTCGGTTATCAAACAGGATAGTGTAAATGCACCCACCTTAAGACCGTTTTGTATGAAGAAACACTGCATTATCACTGTAGACGCCAGTCTGTATGGTATAGGGGGAGTGTTGTCGCAAAAAAGTGGTAATGAAGAGTGGAATGTCTGTTTTGTGTCAAGAACTCTAAATGAGACTGAAAGGCGCTATGCAGTTGTAGAAAAAGAGTTACTTGCGTGCATTTGGGCAATAGAACATTATAGAAATTACATTTGGGGTACAAGTTTCACGCTGAGGACTGATCATAAACCCTTAGTTAATATACTTTCACCTGGTGGAGGCTGGAATTCGACCGCAAGAATTGCTAGGTTAACTTCTAGGTTACAGGAATATTGTTTTGTTACAGAATTTGTACCAGGAAATAAAAATGTTACGGCGGACTTTATGTCATGTCATCCTTGTGTATCTTATGATAAAGAGAAGGAGGACGATTTAGATATTGTCACCACCATTCAGGTTGTAGTTGTTGGAGCTTTTTCAGATATTTCAGAGGATACATGGAAAGACAGTGAAAAAAATGATTTGTTATGGCAAACTGTCAAAAGATTTATGGTTGAAGGACGGCCTATAAAAAAATAATTCTGAAGAACTTATGCCTATTTTTAAGGCTTCAGAAGAGTTAAAGTTGGATGGCGACTTTATTTACAATGAGGGGAAGTGTGTACCACCTTTTGGTGTGCGAGAGACTACCCTCAAATTGGCTCATAGCTCTCATCCAGGCATGTCTGCAATGAAACGCTTGATAAGAAGTTACTTTTGGTGGCCAGGAATGGATCGAATGGTAGATCGTGTAGTTAAGGAATGTGAGAATTGTTGTTCTAGTGATAAGATGCTTAGGGTTGTTGTACCTCCACTTAAGAGTATGGACTGGCCAGAGGAACCTTGGAAGAAATTGGCATGTGATATATCTGGTTCGTTTTTAAACCTACCTTTGGATTCACGCTATGCCTTTGTATTAGTGGATTATCCTTCAAAATGGCCAGAGGTCAAGTTGGCTCAGATGGCTACCACTAATAAAGTTTTGGATTTCTTTAAAGAAGTTTTTCTAGGGAAGGTTGTCCTTCAGAAATTGTTACAGATAATGGGGTTCAACTTATTTCTAACGATATGGAAGAATACCTCAAATGTCATGGTATAAAACACATCACCACATCCTTATATTCACCACACGAGAATGGTCAGGTGGAACGCTTTAATCGCGTTTTGAAGAGCTACATTTCTGAAGTGACTAAGGAGAAAGAGGATTGGAAAATTTTGTTAAGGTAAAGATTGTGGATGTATAGAATCACACCACATTCTACCACAGAGGTTAGTCCATTTCGTTTGCTTAAGGGCAGAGATCCAGCTTCTGATATTTGTCCATGGTGACTTAAAGAAAAATGTAAAAATAACATAAGGACTGACCATAATAAAATGGATATCAGTTCAAAAGTTAAATATAAACAAAAGAAGAACAAATTGTGGAATGACAAGAGGTGGAACACTAAACAACATAATTTTAGGGTAGGAGAATGGGTGAGAATTAAAAAACCACGTTTGTTGGGTAAGTGCATGAGTAAATTTTCTAGACCCATTAAGATCACTAAAATCTTTAGAAACTCTCTTATAACACAAGATGGTAAGTTATGGAACATCAGACGAGTTTCTAAGTGTCCTGAAAATTATAGAGCCAAGATCACATTACCATACAGCAACTATGATGATTTGAATGAAGATTTGTTCGATCCAAGCACGTCCCATGATGTTCAAATTAATAGTCATGATTCCACATATGTATGTAATGATTCTGTTGCCAATAGGGTCAAGGACTCTACACGTGCAAAATTCTCTGATTATGTTACTTAGATTAGTTGTTACGTTTGTTATTTGTTTAGTTATCTTATTTAGTTCTTCTCTTTGTCTTCATTTTATGTAAGGGAGATATGTTACATTTTCAATATACTCTTTGCCTTAACTTGTTATTGTTTAGTCCTTGTTCTGATTCCATTAGAACACTGTTTAGAATGTTAGGCTTGCAAGTATTCAGTTGCGCTGTTGTGCTCTGCAGGATGAATCTCACTGTTGCTGTGCTGCGATGTATCTACATTAAATTATTTAATCCTTATTTGGTATAATGGTTCTTACAACAACTTCCAAGTCATGGATGAATTTATTTTGGGGATGTCCCACCCAAGCACCCCTCGTAATGCTAGGCCCCTGCACAAAACACAATTTCTAATCAAGGGGTAAAAGTAGCTATGAGAATTTAGCCTTCCTTTCTTATCAAATGGATTTAGTTTGTATCAGCACATTCTACATAAAGCAAACCACTTTCAGTTTCTTTAATGATCAACCCCTAGCCAACTTTTTTTAAACCAATAACTCTGAAAACGTTTTTTAATGTGCCATGATGTTGCCCTCTCCACAGAGCACGTTGATCTCCTTGGGGCTAATCATATCTCAGAAACTCCTGCAAGTATTTTAAAGTAGACTGCAGGGGTGAATTGCTTAAAATCGGAGGTTAGCAGGGTGATTTGTTTTTAAAAGATCCACACGTCTTACAAGGAGGTCCTAAAGGTTTTGTTTTCACTGGCCTTTCTCGCCCTTAGGCTCCTTGCATTCAGCTTCAATTTAATACTGTGACTTTACTACTGCTACTTGTTAGTTGGGGCACTTCTCAATTGAGCGTTTTGCGGGTGACCTCTATGGGGTTTTGATGAGTGCTAGATTTGTGATTACTTTTATATGAAAATTAAGTAAACTTAAATGCTGCATGCCCTAGTCACCAATAGGTATGTAAACATATGGGGATTTAGATCTCCACTTGAACTTTTATGTTTTTTGGCTGTTTACCAGCATTTCCAATACTCAGCCTGTAAAGTTGTGAAAGGTGCAGATGGCATGTGACAGGTGAGGCAGGGACCTATCCCTGCTGTGCAGATTACTACACAGATTAGAAATCCTCACAGTCCGATGGGAGCCTCCAGAGCTCGAACTTATTTTTTCACAGGGGTAAAAAATAAATGATTTCCCCTGAGGAGAAAGCTATTCTTCCACTCCCCACCAAATATGAGGGTGATCGTTCCCAGTTCTTGAAAGAGATATGACATTTCTGACCATTTCCTGGCCGTAAAGGGGTTGATCTTAGTTTGGGAATGCCCGCTAACATACATGTTTTTCCATGTTCCCAAACTTCCTAGGAAAATCATGCTTTGGGATGCACACTTCCCCTTTGAATGGAATTGAGTACTCTGGGAATTTCCACACCTTTCACGGTGAAATCCTCAGTAGTAAAATACATTTACATCACCAGCAAAAAGGAATGTCAATTCCTGACAGGTGTAAAAGAGGTACTTTCTGTCATGAATTTGTGTTGGCTGCCAAAAATACATTTGTGAATGTACCCTTAATGTCTTTTGCTATATCGGCTCCTAATGACGTCGTTTTTTTTGATTGAGTAGCAGTTCGAAAAAATGGTTTGACTTCTCTGATTGACCTTCTTCTTAATGGCACTTTCACGGCTCTTTTGCTAAGAATGTGAGTTTTTTTGTAGTTATGGATGCTTTTTTATTAAATACGTTTTGCCGCATAATAACCTAGAACGCGCCTTCTCTGTCTCTTCCCTTCCCCTCGCTATCTCGAAAGGAAGGCCTCGACGTGAAGCGACCAACCAATCCATACATACTCTAGGCTATTTCATGTCTTTACATTAACCCCTTCAGTGCCACGCCCTTTCCCCCTCCTGTGCCGGGCGTTGCACTAGTGGGTGGGGTTCATGACGAGATAGTCTCGTCATGGGCACAGCGCAACCGTGCTCCATGACGAGACTATCTCGTCATGGGCACTGAAGAGGCTAGGTATGCCTCTAACAGAGCCCTGATGCCTTCTGTAAGAATAACACAAATACACATACTCACCACACGCTACAATTCCATGGTAAAGCACATATCTGTAGCCGGCACCCTTGGGGTTGCATCCTTCCTGCCCTAACTTTTCATAACAGCAGTCATGAGTCCAACAACACCTACAGAATTTAAACAAATACACAAAATGTCACTCTGATAAAGTGATAAGGTCATAACATCACTGTAAATATCTGTTTCCCGATGTAGCTTTACTCACCAGTCTGTGTCATCCACCGGCATTCCAGTTCCACCCTTGCCACAGTGGCATCCATATGATGTGTAATACGGTAAAGAGGGCTTCTCAGTAACTTCTGTAATCATGAGACCAAAGTTTAGAAGACTCCCGTAGACCACATGGAAAACTGCAAACAGAAAGAGATGATAAGTGTCTCTGCCAGAAGTGCACTGCTAAAGATGTAGTTTGCTGGGGTCTGTATATGGAGAGGTTATTTAGGAGGTTACAGCTATTTACCAGGTCGCAAAGTAAATAGTGAATTTCCGCTGTTATTTACACACCTGCTGGCTAAATGGCAGAGATTATGAACTATTTGACCATCAGCCATGTAACTAGATAGCATATATCATTATTTACTCAGCGGTTGCCTCAGTACAGAGATTATGTACTATATGGCTGGCGTTTGTGCAAACAGCAAAGGAACTTAATTATTTACCCAGCAGCCGACAAGACAGCATAGGTCGTACTATTTGGCTAGCAGCTGCTCAAACAGCAAAGAAGCTTTTCAATTTACCTGGCTGCTATCTAGATAGCATTGATCATTTACTCTTTGGCCGGCTTGCTACATAGTAGTGATCATGCACTATTTGCCCAGTGACTGTGCAAACAATATAGAACACTATTTATCCAGCTGTCAACTAAAACAGTAGAGATAATGGACAATCTCTATTTTCTCAGTCTAAGTCCAAATAACCAACATTCTGAGCTAGTAAGCCTGTTGCCAGATAACAACTGAAGTTTCACTGCAGATTAGGTGCACTCGATGACTACGGTTGTGGTAAGTGGGGGAGAATGGATTTATGGAGGTTTTTAGGGGGCTGCCACAGGGAAAGTTCTTAACATAGTTCTTAACATGCTGAGACATGATACACATAACTGGCAGCCATAAGCTCTGCATTCCTTTTTTAGGTCTCGTCTACATTGCAGCACATGCGCTGCTTCGCCTTGGCGAGATCTATAGTTGTTGCTTTTCTGTCCGGCTTCTTTGGAAGCGGGGTTGGTGTCCGCCCTGTCTCCCTTAGGCCCTGCCCACCCGTCGTCTGTTGCTCATTATGCGTGCGCGCGGGGACTGCTTCAGGGACACCGCGCTTGTTTTATTTATTTATTTTTGGGCTCCCACGAATAATCTTTTTCAGCCACTCTCGGCATCTTGAAAAGGTAGACTGTGCAACAACAGAACTTATTTTATTGTGGCCGGCTCAGGCTTAAGGAACCTTGCAGACTGAAAATGAACAGCCTGGTAAGTGATATTTTTAATGCTGTGTAATATGTCGCAGAAAAAATGAATATCCATGTGCCTGGCACTAGAAGCTAAGAGGACAGAATCCAATACGCAGAGGAACCCACTGCCCTATTGGTAAGCTTGGCTGAAGCTAGAGTATTAAAAAAATTATTAAGCGAACGACTCTTGCAACAGTTTCAAAGATTTCCAAACACAGCTTGCCTGTCTCTGAAAAGACCCACCTACTGGAGAAATGCCCAGGTCGCAGCTAGATAGAATAGGCTAAAACCAAGCTCTGGCCTTCGCTCACATTGAAAGAAAGAAAGGTTGGCAGTCCTGACGCATTTATTTGAGTGGTTTCTGAGATTAGGCGAGCTACATTATTTCATATTAGCATTCTCGCTGAACTCTCCTGCTAAGATAACCTCTAAATAGGCCTATAATTAGGTGATCAAACTTTAGGACATTGCCTTCCAGGCTGCAATGTCGGTTTACATTCAACGTGATCTGCGTGGCTTGTTTTAAGCTATGGGTCCAGCCACTCGGGTAACACACAGACAAACAGGCTCAGCACCATACAGGCTATTTATCTTTAACACCACAACAGACCGCATTACCATTGGTGACTCTAAAGTGCTATTGGATCTCTTCAAGTCCGGATCCAACATAATCAGACGGGGCAAAAATTGAGGCTGTACACCAATAACCTAAAACCATTCTTAAAGACTATTAGCCTATTTCAAAGTACTAAACATTGCCAAAGCAAGCAACAGAAGTCCAGTCCGATAACTAAGAATACGGATCACAACTGAGCTGGCAGTCGCGAGCAATACATGGTTTTAAATAAAAAAAAGATAACCAGATCAAACGCACAACTTCCAGGTACATGTCTCAGATCCTTTGATAAAATCAGCACTTTAAAACAAGCATTTGCAATGAATAGGTCTCACAGTAGTTAAAGTGTTAGCTACTGGCATTGCATATAATGATGCAACACCAATAGCCCAAACTTTCAGTAATGCGAGACCTATTGCATTGCAAATGCTTGTCAGTTTCTGCTCTTACTCTGCAGGCCTCTGTCTGCCTCTGCTCTCACCAGACTCTGTCCATCCCTGTACATCTTTATGATGACGCAATCTCTCTATGACAGTCTTAGATTTCTGTTTCACGTACACTCATATACTGTCTGTGTTCTATGATTCCCTCACTGTTTGTTCAGTTAAAGCTTTTGTGGTTTAGCACGCCTTCTGGCTCCTTACCATCTCAGGCTGTCCTTGGCAGTCTCTGCATATGCTGCTATTTTCATAAGCACAAGCCACCTCTGATCCCTTTCTGTTTCATGATTGTTCCAGACTGTACCTGCACCTCTCACTTGGACTCCCACTCTTTGTGGTAAGGGGAGGTGGGTGATGCAGGATACAACTGGCACTTGAGGCCAATTGAGGGATAAAAAAGCTGATTCAACTTTTAATTATTGCCATATTACTCAATTGAGCTTGGTAATAACACTGGTTATGTAAATCAAACAGTAGGTAGAGGCTAAGAAGCTGGCCACTGGGTAAGTAGTGAACCGTATCTGCTATTCTCTTAGCCACTGGCTAAATAGTAGAAATGATTCACTATTTGGCTGTCATCCTTGAAAATAGTAGTTGCTATTTACCCTTCCACTGCCTAATCAATGGTGATTCTGCACTAGTTGACTGCCGGCCATGCAAATACCAGAAAGCTTCATTATTTACTAGGCTCCTGGCTAAATAGTTGAGATTGATCAGCATTTGGCCAACAGCCATGCATATAACAAGGAAACGTTATTATGTATCTGGTCACTGGCTAATTAGCAGAGGTTTTTTACTATCTGACCAATAGTCAAGCAAATAGTTCCATGTGTCCCCGGCTCCTCTGGGTCTTCTGGTCCAAGTCCTGTTTTCCTCTCCAGTTCACATTCAACTTTCTTAGACTATGGTTTGGTCTCCCTATGGAGACCACTGTATTTTGTGCTACTTACCTGATTGCTTTTGAAGTATTTTTGTGTATTGCTTTGATATCTCCGGGTAGGAGGTATACCAATGTGATAGTGATATTGGGTTGTAATAAACAGACTTATTTTTGCTAAACATTGTAGTTTCTTTTCATCTAACTTACACGACATGTTAAACTGGTAAAACGAGCTGCTTAATACCCCTTCAAAATAAGTCTGAAGGCTGCTCTCTAAGGCTACCACTTCGAGAGCTTTCTATGGTTATCAAAGACCACTAAAATCAAAAAGGGTTATCCGACTTAGTGCAAGTTGCACCTCTTGAATAAGTGTGCACCATATACTAAGCCAGCCTCCTACAACCGCCAACTGACAGACTACCTGGAATCCAATCACCTGTTCAACCCCACTGAATTCAGTTTCCGCTCAAACCACAGCTTCAAATGTACCCTTATAACGACCATGCAGGACGTCAGAGCAATCCTTGACCATGGCAAGTCAGTAGCCCTGATCCTCCTCCGACCTGTCAGCAGCCGTAGACACAGTCTGCCACCACCTCCTCATCCAAAGACTTACCACATCGGCATCCACGGCAACACCCTCAAGCTACTATCCTCTTTTCTCACCTGGCGCCCTCAGAGAATCTGCCTCCCGCCATACATCTCCATCCGCAAGAGCATCATCAGCGGCGTACCACAGGGCTTCTCACTCAGCCCTACACTGTTCAATGTCTACATGACACCGCTGGCACTCATCGCCCGCAGCCACAGCCTCAACATCATCTCCTACACAGACAACACCCAGCTCATATTCTCCCTCACCAAAAGCACAGACACCACTAGAGTGAACTTCAAGAATGCCATGACTGACGTCGCCGACTGGATGAGAACTATCTTCCTCAAACTCAACTCCAACAAAACAAAAGCTCTCCTCTCCAGAAGACCTCCTTACCGTGGTACAATTTCTGGTGCCCCTCGGACCTGCTCCATCCCCAACACCCATGCCCACAACCTCTGTATCATCCTCGACAGCAAGCTCTCCATGAGACAACATGTCAACTCGGTCGCCTCTACCTGCTTCAACACCCTCCGAATGATCTGTAAGGTCTTCAGATGCATCCCCACCAACACCGGAAGAACCGTCACACAGGCCCTTATCACCAGTCGACATGAGTACGTGAACGCCATCTATGCAGGAACTACCACCCTCCTCCTCAAGCGCCTCCAAAACTACTTAGAACGCAGCAGCAAGAGTCATCCTGGACCTGCCTAGGTGATCCCACATCACCCTCACCTCTATAACCTTCACTGGCTCCCCGTCAAAAAGAGATGCCACTTCAAACTGCTCATGCATGCCTATAAAGCCCTCCACAGCACAGGACAAGAATACCTGAACAACTGCCTGAACTTCCACCTGCCCACCAGACACCTGCAGTCCGCCTCCCTGGCCCTCGCCACTGTTCCCCACATCCATCGCATCCGAGCCGGAGGACGCGCCTTCTCCCACATCACCACCAAGGCCTGGAATGACCTCCCCATCCACCTCCACACCGCTACCTCCCTCACGGAATTCAGGAGTGGCCTCGAGACCTGGCTGTTTGAATAAGCCCCACCCCAAGCAGTACTTGGAGCTGGCAAGAGAGCAGACATCATTTACAATTTGGCCAGTAGCCATGCAACAAGCATATGAGCAATTGTAAAGTTAATTTCTTTCTCCCGCTGTGCAGGACAAAGACCTAGGCTTACTGAGGAGGGGCCACAAGTGCTACCTGGGGGCTGAGAAGGAGGCCACAAGTGCTACTGGTGCTATAAAGTACTTTTCTTTCTTCCATCGACCTGGCCTTGCTGTGGAGGGACTCCCTGTCCCATAAATCCTTGGGGCTGAGGAGGAGGCCCTAAATGCTGATGCCACTACAAAGGGAATGTATTCCTCCCACTGTGCATGGTGTACGCAGGCCGCCACCGGGACAAGGGCAGGCCCGTCATAGCCTGGAAGAGGCTGGGCTGGGCCACTCCTCTTGGTTTGTCTCCCTGAATAGGGTGAGGCACAGTCAGGCATTTTTCTTTCGGTGGATTTAACAAACCATGCTGACTCCATTTGCTCACAGTCAGTGGTCGGAGTGGGCGGAATCGGCTGGGCACGGCGTGCCCCCACTTCTTTTTTACAGTAGGTTCCATTCCAGGACGGCAAAGTTGCCAAGGCCTGAAAAAAAGGCTCGGTGTTCATGGCCGTTCGGGGACGAGCGTTGTGGGCAGAGGAGGAAAAGGACTCTTTTCCTTCTTGCCCAGAGAAGACAAGGGCAGTGTGCTCTCCTGCTCTACCTCTGGCAGCTGCCCCCCTCTCTTTCTTTCTCTTATTCCCTCTCTTTCTGTCTCGCTCCTTCTCACTTACTGAAAACTGTGACTTCAAGAAACATTTTTCACCCTCTTTCCTCCTTTCGCTTATTTGTTCCCATGTGAAATGGATTCAAAAACAGAAAAAACACTTTTGTGGTCTTTTTCTGACATTTTTGTTTTCCACAGTGCAGCCTCAAGAAAAATAGGGAGAGGATGCGGTCCGTCGGCTGCGCTGCCGCCTTTGGTGCAGGAAACCAGGGTTCGAGCCTCGAGGTCGCGTCCACATCCTGTGATTCTGGGCAAATCACTTCATCTCCCTGTGCCTGAATGTGTAATGTAAATACGGTGCTATGTAAAGCACTCCAATACCTTCGGATCGAGTTCGCGCTATATAAATATGCAACTAAAAAAAAAACAAAAAGGTTCAAACTATGAAAAATAAATAAAAAATGAAATAAAGCAAGACAGAGCGTTCGCAAAGTGGCCAGACTGATTTTATTCACACCCAAAAACATTAGCGCCACTTTACAGAGTTTGTCAGTGAAGCGCTACTTTTGTTCTCTGGCTTTTCTTTGAACAGCATTGTTTTCCCTGGGTGGGGAAGTGCACCAATCCTGGAGGTACTGCAATGCCTGATTGTTGGGTGGATTGGTAACCTTGTTGTTCCTGCTTACATTTCACATGCTTTACTTTGGTTTCCTTCAGGATTTTATTGCTGTGTTTTTTAGGCAGCATATTGCTCTTGTCTAGGCGTAATTTGAATAGAGTTACATCTAAGTGTTTATAGCGGGGCACAATTGGGTTGTTGTTGAAGGCACTGAAAGTTTTTCTCAGTAGGCAGTATGGTGTTCAGTGGGGGAAAGGATTTGGCACTATGATCTGAGATCCTGAATTTGGAACTGGGGAACCAGGTTCAGCCTTCATGGCCAGTCCCCCGGCATGCTCCTAAGGGAGCACATTCCCGTGCTAGATCATAGATGGCCCCGCTAGACCTTATAAGCCCTGGTGTCTTAGCACTATCAGGTGGACCCTAGCGGTGGCAAGTGTAGTTTAACCTTGATGCCTTTCCACCACAATCCTTAATGAAGTTCACCTCCAGTCCTGCGGGCAGGCCTATGAAGCAGCGTACCATAGAGCAACCTACTGCAAAGAACATGTACCATGCAGATCGCAAAGTGCACATAATGTAAATAGGTTAGTGGGTCGCTGCTTTTGTCAGAGAGATCCTTTTGTTACTTGCAATTTATAAGTTAAAATTCTAACATAGAATAGTGAGCTATTAACTTTCATCTAAGAGCTGCATGCAAACTGCAAGGCATAAATTAGAGTGTTATGTGTTTTTCCCCAGTCTTTGATTATCCTAATGTTGCAAAAAGTGCTCACTCAGATGGAAATCAATTCTGATTATTAAAGAGAACCCCCAACCATGGTATTACGTTTTAAATTCTCAATTTGTGTTTCTCCAGACCAATCACTATTAAATTGTATTGCCTACTAGTATGGTTGTCATGTGGCTCCTACACCATGTAGTCCTTTGTTTTATGTAACGTTTTCAATATAGTGATGTACACACGTATAATTGATTGGCTCTGTGTAATGTGTGTGATGTAAAGTGCTCTGACACCCCACACTGGTATGAGCGGCGCTGTGAATCAAATCAAAAGCATCTGAAAGAGAGTGTAGTTATGGAGACTTGAGGGGCACTGTTAAAGGGTGGTAGTGTGGGAATCCGTGGTGGAGGTGGTTATAGGAGGGCACCAAAAAACACTGTTGCACAGGCACTAGCAGCGTTAAAGCCAGCCCTGCCCTTGAGGCCAGGCCGCCTTACCTATTGCTACCCCCATTGGCCTTGTTTTAGTAGTAGTAGCTGCAACTCACCAGGGATCCGCAATGCAGGATTTGCACACACACCAAAATAGGTTCGCAAACTTCATGATCTCTCTGCCTCATGCACAATCACTTTGAACATGTCCTGCCTGCTTTGGGGTCACTGGAACATACAGCAAAGGAGGACAAAATTATGCCGCAGTGTTGACTAAATTATGCAGCAAAAAAAGCTGCGGCGTAATGCAGTATATTTTCTGATACTTTATTACTTTGACATTTTACACATGCTAACAGTCTCTGGAAAGAATTTGCCTTATTAGTACCAGTGTAACATACAAATACAGCAGTGAGAAAGGTGATCAGTCAACCTTTGTGAAGGGCTTTCCACTTCGCAGCGACATAAGTCACATTGTTTTGTAACCTTTGATCCGTTTCAGCTTACAAACAGTTTATTAGTTAAAATTGTCAGATTATGTATCAGATATTGTGTTATGTGTCAACTATGGCAGAGCCATAATTATATAGAAAACATTTGCAAACTAGGATATTTTGCTATTCATGTTTGAACTGCTCTGGTGGAAAAAGGGAGGAGAAGTGAGTATGACAGAAACTGCATGGCTCAGAGACAAATGACTTGTGCTTCCACTTTTAAGCATATTTGGGACATTCTGTGATTGGAAACATGTCCCACTTTGTGAATGTATTTTAAAGATAATAACTCATATTAAACCTTAAATAATCATGTGTATCAATTGGTTGAATTAATTAACATTATAAGCTGTAACTGGTTAGTGAAATGCCAAACAAATCCTAAAAATTGGGATGTTTTGTGCATTCTGGCCACACCTTTGACTCTGCCCACTGATTCAATCCTCGTGTTATTCCTGCCCTCTGATTCTCCGCTCACAGTTCCCCTACTTTTTTCTCCCCACTTCTACCACTGCAAAGAGTACATACTGCTATTTTAAGATGGCTCACTGCCGTTTGAACTGCCAAACATTTGTTATTGATTTCTAAAGGTCTCTTGTTGGAACGCGGGACGTTGCAATGTGCACTATTGTTTGCTTGCTTGTTTTAATCTATATTATTTCTTATTTCTTATTTTTATTATCTATTCTGTGCTATTGCTTTTTTATTATTTGATCTTGAACAGTATTGAATAAGGGGTAAACTTGTTTATTCCTCTGCATCCTAACGTAAATTGTTTTTTGGTGTGTCTCTTTTTTGGAATTGCGGTAGGGATTTAGTTCCAGTTATCGGTAGGCGCTTTATTATTTTGATTGAATTTCTGTACCTCTGCTATTGCATTAACTGGGAGGATCCGAATCTTGCTTTCTAACCTAAGGTTAATAGGATTAGTGCCTTAGCTGTGTTTGGAGGTGCATCGTTGGTGCCCAATAGGGAGGAGAGGGAGTGACTGACTGGAGTTTAATAGCCTAGTCCTAGATATACTGTGAGAATGGTTAAACTCAATGCAATGGAGCCCGCGCTCAGTAAGGGTAAAACCCTAAAGATGAGAAAGTGTTGGTGATAATTGTACTATAGAATAGATTGACACCATAATTGAAGAGGTTCAATCAATGTTGGGGGACAATACGAAGGTGGAGGGAGCAGGACACTCAAAAATAACTCTGTTTTATAAGAAAAATAAAGATAAGCAGGAGCCTCCAGTTTCCTCGACTAATCCTACTAAGAACCGAGGTGGTGGACCCTGCAATGATATAGTGACCAATACCCCTGAACCCCAGATTTCAACTAACCCACCAAAAGAGTTGACTAAATTGACGAATGGCTCTTGAGTTGAGGCCTCTGAAGTGGCCTCCTCCATGCCTTGGTAAAATAAGTTCTCCCCGCTTGGTGTCACCAGCGCATGGTGCCACCAAGAGTATGGGAAATACAACTCAGAGTGAGAAACTTTTGAGGGAGCTTAGCTTAGGATCAACTCACTGGCAGCAGAGCTTGAGGAATTCAAATCCTTATTGAGAACCTTGGTGGGGACCACCGTAGTCCAGGGGGTGACTGGGAAAAACTCTATGACTGAACCACACTGTAAAGGCAGAGGCTAGTACACATTCCGCTAAGTTTCGAACTCATTCTTTTGAAAGACATGGTCAAAATCATGAAATGTACACGCAGGCGCTTTGACGAGTTGCGTTGATAACACTATTCCCCCGTGTGCTCTCCCTGGTCCATGGGTAGGTAATGAATCCAGATATACCAACATTGCCCCAGCATAATATTTTCACCAAGGTCAACCAGTTATGAAAAGAGCAAGGAGAGATTTATAGCAATTCCCACGTACTAGGATGAACTTCCACGACACATATTGGCAAAGAACATATGCGCAATAGGTATACAAAGTGAAATTATCAACACAGTGTACATGATACATGTTCCTAAACTAGGCTCTAATGTAGGCCCTAATGTAAGGATAGGGAGTCTTTGATCAACAAAGTGACACATTGGATCAGGCACAAGGGTCAATGATTGTCCTTGGTGCGCTCTTATATTTTAGGTGCAGAGCGCATTCTGGGTGACACAGGTGTGATGGATGATATCAGATTTAACCAGAGACCCAGAGTATGGTGGATGGGCTACTAGCCATGGAGCTTAGAACTCTCTTATCCCCCTCCCCAATCCAATTTAAATTGAATATACCTTTGTTTCATCACTTTAGTAGGACGAGCCAGAGGAATAAACCTGTACTCACACCTGTTGTAGCTCCTGCAGGCACACCGCAGACTACAATTCTTCCCTATATAAGGCCTAAATCGCCTGTTGTGATCACACAGACTCATGCACTGAGTGATCCCACTACATCTAATCTGGATTCTACAAATTGACTTTTTCCATCTGCAGTGACCCCTTTCTTCAGATTAGCTCAACCAACTTGTCTTCTCCCCTGTACCTTGAGCCAGCTTCATATCCAAGTCTTATTAGCTGGCACGCATAAAGAGGGACACTGCGCAAGCGCGCTCGACCCTGGACAGTGTAGCGGCTGCTCTCTGCCACTGTTTTTAAACCTGACAAACTGCGTTTTTTCACATATATCTCCTGTGATATATTGCTGCTGTTATTTCTTAGTCTGAATTACTGTTGTGAGGAACTATTGCTGCTATCTGTTTTTTAATCACAGCGATTTTAAAGTCACAATTGCTGATGTCACCGGGGTATTAGAAAATCCGATTTTAGTATTGTGAACTTGACATTATATTGTAGCTACCTGTGCCGGGGCTCTGTAAGGGGAAGCGGGAAGTAGGAAAAGATTTTTTGCTCAGACGCGACACCCCTGGCCGCCATTTTGGAGCGGGGTGCGGTCTAGTGTCTCATAAGCTGGCACGCATAAAGAGGGATGCTGCGTGAGTGCGCCGCGGGCGCGCCATAGGCGCGCCCAAGGCAAGCCCGTCTGCACCCGTCCGCGACCCAGGAGCGACCAGCGCCAGAAAGGATGCCGATTTACATCTAGGAAACTCTGTGAATTGCCATCGTGTGTTAGCTTATAGCAGGTGTCAACTGTTAAGGCTGGATAGGGATGGATTTCAATGCCCCCGCCACTCTTTAGCGGTAGACTCCAGCGAAATGGTGTGCAGAAGTTGCCATCGGAATTTTAGTTTTCTGTCAAATGATTGGGATCACCAAACAAGGAAGGAGTTTGTCGGAGAGCGAATTGAGGCTAGACGAATGAAAGAAAAACTGAAAGCTATTTTGCTAAACATAAGGTCTATGAAGAAGCACGAACTTCAGCTGTATGATCTCCTTTCAGCGACTCAGCCGGATGTAATGTTTCTTACTGAAACATGGCTAAACGAAGGGACTAACCCTACCATCGCTGGTGCTCTCCCTCTTGATTATAGGATACTCAGGAAGGACAGAGAGGGAGGCAGAGGAGGGGGGGTTGCGATCATTTACAAACATCCACTGGTCTGTCAACAGATACCACTAACAGAACCAGAAGGAGATGAGGGTCTGGGTTTTAGTCTAACAGTTTCCCCCCACCAAACGATTGCTGGGGTCTTGCTTTACCGCCCAACCGGGCCGGCTGGAAGGTTCTTGGAATCAATAAGCCTTGCCATCACACCAATCATGCCCAAATTTGGACAATGACAAAACAAAAAGGACAAGTTTTTGGTGATTTAGAGCAAACGTTTTTTGCTGACACCTTGTGGGAAACTTGAAAGGAGAGTGCACAACTGTTGTAGAAAAAACCCTCACCCACCTACCTAGTAGGTGGCATGCTTCATCATTGGGGCCCAACTAGGTTGCCTAGTACAACCTAGCTGTGCTACGACGCCTGAGTTACAGCGGAGCTGGATTTTGGTAGTTGAACAGTAAGTGACATGCTATGTGAGGTGTAACTATGGGTTAAAAATATCTCTAGGGAATGCCCTTTTTAGAAAAGGTTTTTATTATAAGGGTCCCAGGACAAATGTTAAAAATTAATATTCGGGATCTCTAATAAGGAATATTATTTTCCTTGGTATCCCTTGTAAATGGTCTACTAGTTTCAGCCTACTAGATGGTTCTGGAGGCTTTCGTCAGGACCGAAAAAATGGTGAATGGCCGCAAAAACATTGTAAAGGCCAAGTGAAGTGTAAATATCAGCACACACCCTAAAGTGTGCTGTGAGTGTAGTGGCGATTTACTCACAATATCTCCGTTTGAGAGTACCTGTAAATAAAAGGTTCATTATTAAGGACACATAAAACAGTTGTTAACATGCAAATTTGGACAATGTCTGATATTAGGGGACTTTAACATTCATTTTGATCAAGAAATGGACGTAGACACAATCAAACTTCATGAATCATTCAACATTTTTAAGCTGGCTCCCTATGTTACACATCCCACACATGAAAAAGGACATATTTTAGACCAGATTTTTTCCACAATGGAACTGGAAGTAAATGTTCCAGTGCGTATTGTTTGGTCGGACCATTTCCTGGTGAACCTTATAATAGATAAGACGTCAAACAAGCCGGTGAGTTATTATAACTCTCGGCCAGAAACTTTTAGATCTTTTAATCAAGTAACACCTGAAGCCATCACACTTATGTTCAATACATTTCCCCTAGTGGTCAATAACAATTTGGAGCATGATGTTCATGCTTTGGAAAATTGGCTTCATGAGTGTAGCATGCAGCTAGCCCCTATTAAAACACGAGTAGCCAAACAAGGCCGAAATTCGGCACCGTGGTTTAATGCTCACAAATACCATTGCTTTGTGGATGATAGGCTGACGTCAATTTATGTTTTATTCCTAACATCGAGGTGATTATGGCAAAGATATCATTTGAAAAATGGCGGCCATTGTCACTTCGAATAGCATCCGGTAATCCCCAGCGACATATGACCTCACAAAGCAAAAAAGTAGCTGCGGCCTTTGCGTCACAATGGACACATGGTCCAGCTTCAATCCACCGTGAGAAAGGGCATACCACTACAATGAGGTACCTTTAATTATTGCATCTGTCAATCATGTCTATGTAATCAATGTGGAGTTCTCTAAAGGGACCTTTGGGCCTAGGTATTGTTGAGGCGACTGTCTTCATAGTTGGGTTAGGTGAATATTGTTGACAAATGAGGCACCGATGAACAAAGAGTTGTATCTGCTCGTATGCATTGGGGATGAACCACTCTGTCTGCAAAGTTGTGGACATGATATCACGAGGGACATGTGCCAGAAGGTGTAACTGAGTGAGTGCTACTTGTAATAATGCCTGTGGCATAACTGGCTTCCCTGTCATTGTCTGTCTGTAAATAAAATCTGAGACATCTTGTTGCACTCCCCTCTTCTTCCACAGCTCTTTCTCTTCAGGAGGGGCACTCTCCTGTATCTCTCGTAGGTGTAGTTGTGCAATGATGTCATATTGCTGTGTGTCATCTATAGTGTATGGAAATGTTGTGTCATCAACTGTACTTTGTGTATCTACCTGCATTACTAAAGGTGCATCTTGAGCAAGCAGGATAGGGGCACAGGTATTTTGCTTTGTCACTTGAGATGGTACAGGTCGGGGCCCTCTGGCAGCTGCTTTTGCAGCCCAATCTGCCATGGCATTCCCTCTGGAAATGAAATCTTGGCCCTTTGTGTGTGCAGTACACTTTACTACAGCCACTTCTGCTGGCAATGTTAACGAATCTATTAGTTCCTCAAGTAACTGTTTGTGCATCACAGGTGTGCCATCGGTCTTAAGGAAGCCACGCCTTTTCCATCTCAGGATGCTGGAATGTGTTGTTGTGGTGACATATGCAGAATCTGAGTATACAGTAATCCTTTTATCCGCTCCATGTTTGAGGGCTGCAATCAGAGCTACTAACTCTGCTGCCTGTGCTGAATAATGTGATGGCAATGTTACTTGCTGTACGATGTCTAGTGAGTCAGAGGAGTCCCTCTGTTGTGCTCTGACCACTGCAGCACCTGTGTATCTTATTCCTGTCTCTTGATCAATGGTAGAGGAACCGTCAACAAAGTAAATTACACTATCTGGCAATGGGTCTTCTTTCGCTGTTCCTGACTCGTCGGGACAGTATGTGGCACAGTCATGACTGTCATCATCAGTGGCGGCAATGGGATGAACAAAGAATGTGGCAGGATTCACAGTATGACATTTGACAACCTTTAAAGATGGTAACGACAGTATGACTTCATACCCCGACACTCTTTGTGTGGTGAGGGTTGTTTTAGTTTTTTGTATCACTGCGAATACTGCATGCTCGGTGTACAGTGTCAGAGGGGAGCCCATAACTGTGGGGGTGCTTTTCTCAACAGCAAATGCTGCGGTTGATAGGGCCTGCTCACAAGGATAATGGCCTTTCATTACCGAGTCTAACATGCCACTGAAGTATGCAATGGGTTTGTGGCCCATGGGGTACTTCTGGGTGAGGACTGCTGTCATGACCTGTCCATTACAGTGAGTGAATAGATAGAATTCTTTTGTGTAGTCAGGAGAGCCTATCACAGGTGCGTTTGTAATCTCATCTTTTAACTTTGCAAAGGCTGATGTCATTTCAGGTGTCCAGTCAATCTTATTATGCCTGTCTTTGGCCGTTTTGACAGCTGCTAGGAGTGGTGCAGTAATGGTGTAATAGTCAAAAACCCATTGTCGAACGTAGTTCACTAATCCTAGGAACTTTTGCATGTCTTTAACTGACTGTGGTTCTGGAGTGTTTCTTATTGCCTCTACTCTTCCTGGGGTAACTCTTCTCCCTGATTTGAGATCAGCTGTCCTAGGTACTGTACTTCTTCCTGACAGTATTGGAGTTTCTGTTTGTCTACTTTGTATCCTCTCTGTGCCAGTGTCGTAAGCAGAGCAACTGTAATCCGTTGGCACTGCTGCTCTGTGGTGCTACAGAGGAGTATGTCATCGACATAATGTAGCAAGGTGGTGTCACATTGGAAATTTGACAAGTCATCTTTGACAACTCTGTTGAACACACTGGGGGACTCACAGTACCCCTGGGGCAATCTTTTATATGTGAATTGCCTACCTTGGAATGAAAAAGCAAATAAGAACTGGCTGTCTACATGTAAAGGGACACTAAAAAATGCATTTTTCAGGTCGATGACGGAAAAATATTTAGCATCAGGTGGAATGTTGGTAAGTATCACTGAAGGGTCTGGGACGATGGGAAACTCTGGGATCACTATGCTGTTAATTGAGCGAAGGTCGTGCACCAATCTCCATTGATTTGTCTTCTGTTTCCGCACCGGAAAAAGGCACATGTTACACGGAGAAATACAAGGGTATATTACACCTTGATCTAGCAGCGCTTGTATGGTAGGGGCAATTCCCTCCTCTGCTTCCCTAGACAAAGGGTACTGGCGCACTCTGGGTAGAAGGGCACCTTGTTTCAGTGTCACTCTGAATGGTGCAGCTGATTTAATGAACCCCACATCATTGGGACCTGTTGTCTAAAGGATGCTTGGTACCTGAGCTAAGTCTGAGTCACGGGTAGCATTGAATACTTCGGGCGGAGTTGGAGTTCTAATCTCAACTGTCACCGTCAAAGGTACTGGATTTTGGTAAATAATCTCCGCTTTGGAATACTCCTCAGGCTCTCCAAATAGTTGGTGATCTGAAATATTCCTTACCTGATGTCCAGGTTCAATGAAAATGACACAGGCCCATGTGTGGGCATAGTCGTCTAGTGCTAAGAAGGCTCCATACGTGGGTGTTATTTCAAGACAGTGTATTCCTAGGATCATATTTTTGTCAGGCGCAGGGATGTCCTGTGATTGGGGATGAAAGAGAAATTCTTTGGGAAGTTGGACGATGCGCCCATTCATCTCTGGTGTGTTGGCAACAACAATATGTACCGCTGTGGAGAATGCTTGCTCATCCATTGGGCGGGCTCTTATCTTATCTCTCAGGGAAGAATCCACAGTGACAGCCATCATCCTGCACATTGACGTACCAGGAATGGAGCAAGTCATTGTGCCGTTCTCTTTAAAACTAATTGTCATATTCAGTTTGGCCATGAGGTCTCGTCCCAAGAGATTTACTGGGGACTGTGTTGAGTAGAGCAGGCGTTGCTGAATACATTTACCTCCTATTTCCATTGGTACTGGCTTGGTGAAAGGGACCCTTATTATTGCCCCAGAGAAACCCTGTGTGTCTGCGCTCTGGTTGGAGATGGGCAGTGCTCCTTCCCTAATGCAGGAAAATGTAGCACCTGTGTCAACCATAAAACTGTAAGTTTTGTTGTTTATCGTGACATACACAACTGGATCCTCTCTGATATTTGTGAGGCACGATAACACGGGACACACTAGAGTTGTCTGTGGGCTGTCCTAACTTAAATACCCTCCAGCCTGGTACTGCTGGATGGTGCCCTGTGAAAAGGGATTGGTGGGGGGCAGTATCGTGGCTCCCTGAGGCACGGGAGCTTGTGTCTGTGGCACCATTTGGTACACAAGCATCTGTGGCTGAAGTAACTATGGCTGTGCTTGTCAGATCTGGGGCTGCATTTGGGCCATCGCAGGTGTCTGTAACTGTACCTGCTGTAGCATTGGCTGCTGTGCTGGGGAAGGATAGGAGTATACTGCTTGGGGGGGCAGCGGCCGTTGCGGCTGGTAGTATTGTACTGGCACTTGAGCTTGTTGTGGGTGTCCTCTACCCACCGACCTCCCTTCATCCCGCATTTTGATATAGCATTCCCTCATAAGGTGTCCTGGTCGCTGACAGTAGTAGCACAGTCGTGCCCCTGGCTGTGGCGCAGGTCTTTGGAAGCCAAATCCTCTACCTCTCCCCCGCATCCCAGTATTTGCATACCTCATCTGCTCATTACCATAATACTGTTGTTGTTGCTCATTTGTGTATTCCTGTTGTTGCACATTGTTATTGATGGGCTGTGCCTGTAGGTTTGGTGCAGCTACCTGTGTGTTACCTCCTAGTGCATTCTGGGCGTCTTGTGGGAAATTAGTAACAGCAGTCATTTGACTCACTGGTGATGCTACCATCATCGTGTCTTTTCTTAAGTTTTTGCTGCACTAATTTAGCTGCTGCATTTTCAATTGCTAATAACCTTTTCTTCTCCTGTTCCTGCTCCTTTTTGCAAAAGTGAATGAAGTGGTGTTGTATCTCTGGCCATGGTTTGCATTCCATGGCTACTATTCCATCTAATTGGAAGATCGCATGGTCATCTATGGACTGAAACACAGTGACAGACGTTCCTCGCATACCGAACTTTCACAAAAAAAGATATGTACAGTCATCAGTATTTTCTTTGTTGCATTTGTAATTGCAGTAACTGCATTTCATTGGGTCGTGGTGTATCCAGAGAGAGGGGTGGTACTGCTAGCAATATTAGATCTACTATAGGACAACCCCAGTCTGAGACACTTCCTGGCACCTATGCACCGCCCACTCTGGCACCTTCCACACCCCCTGCTAACCCAACAGAATGGGATATGGTACTGGATATCACCCTGAATGCCCATGTGCCAGATACTCATAAAAAATTCCGCCAGAATAAGCGAAGTGTTGGGGGCGAGTTGATTGTCAGAGGCATAAAGGCACCTGCCAGGTATTCGCCACGTACACTCGCAAGCAAGCAGTGGCCTCGCCGGTAGCAGGCTGGGTTAGTAAGCTTCAGGACACAGTTGTGTACACCTATGACCAGCATTCCATGCCTGGTTTCCACTCCCGGCGCACTGATAAGATGTCAGAGGATAATGGGGTTCACAATGCACTATTTGACAACATGTGGTACAGAGACATGAGGGAGGTTGGGAGGAAGGTCACGAATGAATCCTGCTTTGTGTGCTCTCACATCCCTCATGCTGTGGGCGCAGACAAATTGATATTTCCCAGGGAAGTGCCACCACCCACTGCCAAATGTCTCCTACATCTGTTTCTTTGTCGCATACATGGTCAGATACAGCTCCACTCAGCCACAATAGATGGTGCGTTTGTGAATGCTACAGAGTGGGATGACAAGTATGTTACATTTACAGTTGTAACAAATCCATCAGAGTATGAAAGGAGATTAGGGGTTTACCGTGGTATGGAAATGCCCGTCGGCCTGATGGAGGTCTGGAGATACCAGTTTAAAAGACTAGGGTACTTCACCTTCCCAACACCCCCGTCAAAATGCCACTCACCAGTGCATCGCCAAGCCAACCATAATGATTCCCAGTGCCCTTGCCGGTGGAGGCCAATATTGCGCCTGCGGGCCAACATTTATTTTAACAGCAAGTGGAATGGCCCACATGACTTGGTATGTAAGGCAGCCTCCTTAGGGGATGCAATTGTGGAGGAAGATGACACACATCGTATTGATGAGAAGATAGGGGAGGAGTGCGCTGAGATATGGGCACAAGAGACTAAAAGATACACTTTCAATGAGGGTACAAGATACAAACCAAAGAAAGCATACAAGCTAAAGTCTCCTCTCCTTTGTTTCCTAGGTAATGGAACGATCTCTGTGGGCCACAACACAAACTGCAGCAGCACAATTTTTAATTTGGACCTTCAGTACGGCACCTCCAGCCTCATGGACATCTATTGGGCCTGCGGTGAACACATTTATCTGCAGCTGCCACCCCACTGGAAAGGACTCTGTTCCATCGTTACGATGCATGAACTGCACCTGGTTGTACCAGCATCGAACATTTCCCGCATCCATACCCACCCGATGACAGGTGATGTTACCCTGCTCCACCACCGGAAGAGGAGCATCTGTAAATACTTCTCAAGTGGTCCATTTAACGAGATTCCACGAGAATTCCTCCTTTTCAACGAAGCTGAACTATTCTTTGGGGGCTCTGTCCCCATGTTTCAGACGAAAGCCAATGCTCGCTGGCTCCAAGCGACGCGATACGAGCTGATGCAGCTCATCAACAACACCCGTGATGGGTTTAACGCCGTGAAAGAAGAACTGAGACCTCTGAGACTTATGGTTCTAGAGCACAGATATGTTCTAGATCAGCTAACTGCGATGAGTGGTGGTGTATGCGCAAGGGTGGGAAAGTCCTGCTGTACTTTCATTTTGGCTAATGATGCGGACAAAGGAACACTTACAAAGGCCATCGAAGACTTGGACACTTTGGGGAAACAGATGCATGAGGAGGGAGGTGCTGAAGCAGACGTTTTTGATAATTGGTTCAGTTTTGACTGGATGCCTTCATGGCTGTCTGCTGTACTAAAATTTATGATGCCTATACTTTGTGTAATGTTGCTGTTGTGTTGTGGTATACAGATTCTAATACATTGGGCCATATGTAGGAAGCCAAATACCGGTCGGTAACGGCCGATTTTTGGTAAATATCCCGTTCCCGACCGGTATTTAGGCATTTGCTATGTAGGGGGCATATTTCAGGATTCGGTAATTTACCGAATCGGTAAATTTACCGATTCGGTAAATACCGAATCCTGAAATGAGATGTAGGAAACACTCTAATGAGTGTTGTGTAGGAATTAGAATTCGGTATTTACCACCAAATATAGGTTGGTGATAAATACCGAATACATTGCAAAAAGCAATATTTTGCTGAAATGAGAGTGCCATGTGGCAGACATACATGTCCTTAGGGCATGTATGTCCGCCACATGTGCACACATGCAGGAATCAGGGGTGCAACAGGGTGTCAATGTGACACCCTGCCACCCTTGAATGTGCTCCCCCCATTACCGAATCGGAATTTACCGATTCGGTAATGAGGCATACCTTCCCATTGATTCCTATGGGCCTCCAGGCCCGTAGGAATCAATGGGAAGGTATGCCTCATTACCGAATCGGTAAATACCGATTCGGTAATTACCGAATTTCTCCGATTCGGTAACATTTACCGAATTATTACCTACATACAATTTACCGATCCTTAAATACCGAATCGGTAAAATTCGGTATTTAAGAATCGGTAAATTGTATGCCACCTACATATGGCCCATTGTGTGAAAAGATTCAGCTCTAAGGTCATTGGTATGAACTATGCGGGCTCAGGAGCGTACACTGGAGTACGCACTGAACAAGGGGACGGGGAAGAAGTAACTATGCTAAACATAGTAGAGCTCACCATCCCTGGGTCCAACACATCACAGGTTTCCCTTGGTAGGTGTCACCAGCCCCAGGTGCCTGGTAGCCCCTCACTTCCCTCGAGGAAAGACTTAGTGCACCCGTATGAGATTATGGCTGGGCAGAAAGGGGAATCACAGAGAGAAATAGAAGCAGGCCCGAATAGGAGTGAGGGAGGGCCTTCTCCTCGTGACGCCGCATGGCCACTGCCCCCACCGCCAGCTAAGTATGCTGTACGAATGGTGTTCATTGAAGATGAACAAGAGGAGGGAAATGAGAAAGGGACTGATTGTCCCATATAATAGTCCTAAGACATCCCTCCTACTTGACCGTGCTGTGTAGGCCCTTTTATTCAGAATATAGGCCTTTGTTGAATTGACCATAGCCCTGCCATTTTAGTGTATTACAGGCTGATGGCAGGTCTGACCCAACTCATATTCGGTTCCTCTTTCTGCGAGGCTTTCTGCTCCAGACTGGCAGCCCCCACCCTACCCGAGTGCTCTGTGCTCGGTATCAAAGTTCAGCATCCCCTTGAGACTTCGACATACAGTAAAGCTGCATCCTGGCCTGGCACTTGTTTCCTGGGTTGGTTTCCCGCTTACAAGGAAGTGGCAACCGCAGAGCGTCAAGTTAGGAGAACTGAGGAGATTTATACATGTATATATTTAATTCGCGTACAATATCTGCTTATATTTTCTGCTTGCTCTGTGAAACTTACGACAAGCGATTGGCCTGAGAAACTGACCTTTTCACCTAGCTCATTGTCAGCATTAAGTGGGTAAATGACGACATGTCTGGTAAAATCTGCAGACGAGGCTTTTTGGGTAGCGTACGTAGGTAGAAGTAGCGTGCGAAGGAGCCCCCAAAATGGTATAAAAAGGGAGCACCCACAGATATCGACGGACTACCTTGCTGTCTGTATGTAGGTAACAGACTGCGTAGGTCTTTCCCCAAGAGCTCTGAAGCTCTTCCGTCTGCTTAGCATTGTGTTGTATTCTACCTATATGAAATGTCCTGTTATGTTTAATCATTGTTCTCTGAATACTGTATTCATTGTAATTGCAGGAATGCTTGCTCTAGAGTATACTCTGAAACATTTCTCTTTGGTGTAACTTGTTTCTTCAATTGCACTATTAGGTGCGTTCTCTTTCTCTCTGACAGTACAATAGTGCAGATACAGAGGGTATCATGATGAGCTCTGTGTGATTATCTGAAATCTGTATTTTGTATTTTATGCCATTGTCTTGCAGTTTCTTTGAAGGTGCATCTTCTCATTAAACTGCCATTGTATTCTGACTCCCATTCCATGTCTCACATGTCTGTTTTCTTCAGTTTTAGAGCAAGCGTTCCCGGGCACCCCGGCTCAAATTAAGGTGCCCCTTTTGTCCCTGACTCACTCTCCTGCTCAGTCCTGTGGTGGCTCCCGGGGCTCTGAGTACCGCCCCTATCTTCCTTGACCCGTAATAACTCCTCCCTCCAACAGAGTAAAAGTGCTTGTAAGATTCTAGAATGGGGTTGGAGAAAGAACTTTGACCCGGCTGAAAAAATAACATAAAAAACAGCTTTGAAGGTACATTACGCAAAGGTCCGCGATGGTAAGAAACAATTCCTGGCCAGGAAAATCGAACAAGCAGATAACTGTGCGAAGGAATTGTTCAAGATCGTCAAAGACTTTACGGTCCCTCCCGCCGCAAAGAGTCCTTTTTCCCCCACGGCCACCTGGACAAATGAAATTGCCCAATATTTTTACAATAAAATTTAAAAAATTCAAGATTCTTTTGGGAGTTCTGGTCAGAATGCGACCAGTAGCATGCCTAGCCTTTCTCCTATAATTCTTCCCAGCAGGAACACTCTAATGAAGTTCGTACCTATGCCTAAGGAGATCTCCCTAAAGATCATGACAGCTTTAAAATCCGGATCACCATCTGATCCTGTCCCGGCAAAAATATTGGCTACAATTGCCGAAGCAATAAACCCTGTTGTAAACAAAATACTCAATCTGTCGTTGTCCGAGGGAAGGCTACCTACTATATGGAAGCACGGGAAAATTCTCCCTCTTCTAAAAAAGCCATCAGCAGATCCATTGGTAGTCAGTAATTATCGGCCCATATCTCTCCTACCAGTTTTTTCCAAAGTGGTGGAGAAGTATGTAAATACAACCTTGACTGATTTTATTGAAGGAAATCAGATACTTCATCCGAGTCAATCGGGTTTCAGGGCGAATTTCAGTACAGAAACTGCCCTATTAGAAATTGTAGAAACTATTAAAAACTCACTTGATACCGGAGGAAAGGCGGTGCTGATGTTACTGGATTTATCAGCAGCCTTTGATACCGTGCCCCATGATCGGCTCCTTCTGAGATTGAGGGAGAGTAACATAGGGGGCATGGCTCTTAGATGGTTCACCTCCTTCCTAGGAAATCTTCAGCAAACAGTTTGGACCCCGCCTTTCTCTAGTTCCATTCAAGCTTTAAACATAGGGGTCCCACAGGGTTCGGTGTTGAGCCCCACCCTTTTTAATATTTACATGGCCCCCCTAGGCTCTCTGGCCGAAAAATATGGGGCAAAAATTATATCGTATGCTGACGATACACAATTACTTTTCACATGTGGTAAGAATGAGGTGCTAGATGGTAATAAAATCAACATCTGTCTGACCGAGGTGTTCAACTGGTTTAACTAAAACCAGTTACTCTGCAACTCGGACAAATCAGAAATTATCTTTTTTGGACACACCCCGGTCAAGGAATGGCGTCAATGGTGGCCAAAAAATCGCTCACCCCCAGAGAAGCCTGCCCTTACAGTGAAAAATTTAGGAATAAAAATTGATTCAGATATGACTTTGAAAACCCAGGTCCAATCCACGGCAGGCACGTGTTTCGGACTGCTAAAAACGTTGAAGAATGTCCTCCCCCTCCTCCCAATTGCACACAGGAAAACTGTGGTCCAGGCTCTGATCATGTCCAGACTGGACTATGTAAATGTGCTGTATCTGGGCCTTCCGAACTACCTATTAAACCATCTGCAGGTAGTTTAGATTGCAGTGGCTAGGGCAGTCCTGACAATGGGGCCAAGAGACCATATGTCTTCTCATTTGATCGCCTTACATTGGCTTCCAGTAAGACAGAGGATCTGTTTTAAATCCCTGGCCTTAACTTTTAAAGCTCTGAATAAAATTGGAGCCCCATACCTCAGAAATAAAATTCAACTCAATAAACCTTCCAGAACACTACGCTCATCCTTCCAACAACTAACAACAGTGCTCAAATTTCTCCTTTCTCGTAAGGGCGGCCGCTCTTTTCAGGTGGTCGCAGCAAGATTATGGAATAGCCTCCCTCTTATGCTGCGGCAAGAACGCGACCTTCTCAACTTTCGAAAGGGCGTGAAGACTTGGCTCTTCCAAAAATAATGTGGCAGTTTATTCTGGTTCATTCTCTGTGCTGGGGTCAGGCCAGCGCCGGGACACTCTGTGGTGTAGCTGTGCGCTTAAGAAATACCCCATAACATAACATAACATTACTGTGAGCAAATGAAGTTTAGTAGCCAATGATCCTGATGTGAATGATAGAGTACACCATATGGACCTAGTGTCTGGTATTCCTCTTCCCAAGAATGCTAAGATTCAATCAACTGAGGCCCTAAAAATCATTTCATGGAATATCACAGGGTTAAGATCAAAGCTTCTAGATACTGACTGGCAGGATAATATTGAACGATTCCATCTCTGCTTACTACATGAAACCTGGTTCACGTATTCACCCCATAAACCAGGCTATAAAACATTCTACATTAATGAAACTGCCTCTACATGTGTCAGGGCGTCGGGGCCTCATTGTCTGGGTTAAAGAAGCATTGAATACAGGCATAGAGACTCTGAGTATTGACTCCTCTGATATTCTCTTTCTAAAAATCCATATTCCTAAAGGGCCCAGCTTGAAAATATTTTATGTTTGCCATAGGCCGAGGCAGAGAAATGCGGAATCTCCAACACTAACTATATTGGACAACTTTTAAAATACAAATAAAATAAAGGGCATGATTGTTATCGGGGGGATTTCAATATTTCATATGAGGAACTCGGTGACTTTGATTTGGTTACTGAGGAGGAAGAGGCTTGTGGCATACACGCCCTTGCTACTAATTCTTATGACCCTTGTACTGTGGCAGTCATGCAGATGGCACTTTTTACAATCGCACATGGCTTGAAGGCCTGTAACGGAAAATCCAATTTGGACAAGCTAGGTTCCTCCACCTTTAACAGGGGTGGGACCAGATCAAAAATCGACAATTTCTTGATTGTGGTCACTATGTAGGACAAGATGCTTGATTTTATGGTTGATGATAGGAAGGATAGAGAATACTACCCACTTCAGCTGACTGGGTTAGGATTATTAATTTAAGTTTTGGATGCCACCGTTATCACTCATCATTGGGGGACGGACGACCGTAGGTCAATAAAGTGACCATTGATACTGGAAAATGAAGTAATTTTATCTGATATTTGCAATGCTTATACAATGGCTTTTCCCCCTTAATTTGATCATCGTGTTACTGATATCCCTATAATTGGCACACATAATAAACTGTCTGGCACTTTAGAAATATCCTTAACTTAAGCACTTGCTAGAAACCAACTGCACCCAGAGTGAAAAATAACTAGAGTAATCCGTGATTGACAAAGGAATGTAGTAAGTCAAAAAAATGACTAGTAAAATTTCTAAAATCCAAATTACCATCTAAGGAACGTGCAGCCAGAGCTCAGTATAAGAGAGCACTGGTTGAAGCCAAGCGTAACTATGACAATTCAAATTGATTGGACGTAGTTGAGGCAGCTAGGCTTGGAGATTAAAGGACCTTTTGGAAAATCATAGCACATGGGAGCAAGGATTCAGCCTTGCAGATTGAGTGCTATCTGAACCCGAAGATTGAGTGGTCATTCTCAATGCCGTGTGAATAGAGTTTGGCAAAGTTTTCCACCCACTCTGCCTGCTTCCTCCTAATGCTGGTTTGAGGCCAGTCAACAAGGGACACATCCCCAGAACCATACTTCAACTCTGAGGAGAGTAAGTAAGCTATTGAGGCTATTAAATTGTGTAGGCCCCTGGGCCTGAAAAAATCCCTGGGGAGTTACTGCGACATGACCTAATTATATGTGTTCCATATGTTAACCTGTTGTGCAACTCCATAGCTTTCGATGCCCCAATACCGGACACCTGCAAAAGGTGCTGAGATAATTCCCTTATATAAAAAAGGAGATAAATACAACCCAGGAAACTATAGACCAATTAGCCTCCTGGACACCCTACAGAAGGTCTGTACAAGGCAGATTCTGAATGAACTATCAGAATGGATAGAGGCCAATAAGATCTTGTCACCTTACCAGGTGGGATTCAGATCAAGAGCGGAAACAAATGACCAGGTGTTCAGGCTCATTCTTATCGTCCATAAATACAAAGTTGAGGGATGGTCATCTATACATAGCCTTCATAGATCTAAGGGCAGCTTTCTATCTATTCTCCAGGGAGTTCATTGTGGGCTTCGCTCAAGGAGCTGGGAGTTCCCAATGGCCGCCTTCGTCAACTACTAAGATTATATCAGGAGAATTATGCTCAAGTCAGTTGGGGTCCACAGTGTCAACCTACTGAGTGTATCCCTATATGCAGAGGAGTGAGATAAGGTTGTGTGCTTGTGCCTACACTTTTTTCCCTCTACATGAAGAACAAGTTACTTACCTTCAGTAAGGCATTATCTGGTAGAGACATAGTCTATCCGCAGATTCCTTAACTTTTGAATTCTGGCCAGGCACCAGACAAGATCCGGAAATATTTCAGCAGCAGAACCCATGCACATCGGTAGGTGACACTGTGCTTCTCCATGTCTAGCACTTCAGTGATGTCACTGGAAACCCTATAAGATGCCCTCTGATGTGCTGATTTCAGTTTTATGCTGTGACCTGATTCCGCACCCACATGCGGAGCTACCACAGAATCCGGCTGTGGAAACAGTGTGCCAAAAAAGGGCAAAAACATTTTTGTTAGCAAAAGTTACAAAGTCTTAAAGAAATATATGGTAATATTGAGACAAAGGCCTTATTTGGAAAGACCACCCAGACCATAAAACAAACAGAATGATGGCAGCAAGAGAAACCAGGATCCTTAAAGGTGTGTAACGATAATATAAAATGTTCGCAGAGCAGTGAGGATGGGCGGGCGTTAAGAAATCTGCGGCTAGACCATGTCTCTACCAGATACCAAAGGTAAGTAACTTTTTCATCTGATGGACGCTAGTCGCAGATTCCTTGACTTTTGAATTAAATGCCATAGCAATACCCCACCCAGAGGAGGGTCTGCAAACTGATCCTACCAAAAGTTGTCAAAGAGAACTAGCTTGTCTAAATTAAAATAGAAAAACGGACTTGTGTAGGAAGTTACAGGAGAAGGAACAAAATCTCCCCATAACCACTGCGGCAAGAGCCACCAGAAACATAAGGGGGAAAAGCCTTGAAAGTCATGGAAAAACGTGATTATGGCAATGAAACAATATTGTGTCAGAGGACCACAGTGAAAGGTGTAATAAACATCATATAATTCCAAAAGTGTTGACCTATTTTGGGGTTTCACCCCTCTTCAGCCAAGATAGCTTGATTCCAGTGGCATGGAGAGCACGGGACCCACGTCTGGGCATACCCGTTCCACTCGGGGTGACCAATGCAAAAACAACAGTTGATGGTGAAACCCCGAAACCGGTCCTAGGATGCTTGTTTCTAGTCCAGGGAGGACCTGGTTTGGCAGTTCGGGCTGGACTGTTCCCATGAGGCACAGGGTCAAGACTGATTTGCATATGGCTGGGTTCAAACTGGAATGGCATGGTGAGCAAAATAAACATGGATTTAGGCCCAGATCTTGGTGCTGGGGTGAATGTTTGACATTGTTCTGCATTCTTTCCATCAACTGTTGTTTTTGCATTTGTCCCCCCAAGTGGGACGGGTATGCCCAGACGTGGGTCCCGAGCTCTCCATGCCACTGGAATCAAGCTATCCTGGCTGAAGAGGGGTGAAATCCCGAAACCGGTCCTAGGATGCTTGTTTGCAGTCCAGTGAGGAACTGGCTTGGCAGTTAGGGCTGGAATGTTCCCATGAGGCACAGGGTCAAGACTGATTTGCATATGGCTGGGTTCAAACTGGAATGGCATGGTGAGCAAAAACATGATGGATTTAGGCCCAGATCTCTGTGCTGGGGTGAATGTTTGACATTGTTCTGCATTCTGTTCATCAACTGTTGTTTTTGCATTGTCCCCCCAAGTGGAACGGGTATGCCCAGACGTGGGTCCCGAGGTCTCCATGCCACTGGAATCACCCGAACTGCCAAGCCAGGTCCTCCCTGGACTGGAAACAAGCATCCTAGGACCGGTTTCGGGGTTTCACCCCTCTTCAGCCAGGATAGCTTCCTGGCTGAAGAGAGGTGAAACCCCGAAACTGGTCCTAGGATGCTTGTTTCCAGTCCAGGGAGGACCTGGCTAGGCAGTTCAGGCTGGACTGTTCCCATGAGGCACAGGGTCAAGACTGATTTGCATATGGCTGTGTTCATACTGGAATAGCACGGTGAGCAAAAAACACAATGGATTTAGGCCCAGATCTCTGTACTGGGGTGAATGTTTGACATTGTTCTTCATTCTGTCCATCAACTGTTGTTATTGCAATTGTAGCCCCGAGTGGGACGGGTATGCCCAGACGTGTGTCCCGTGCTCTCCATGCCACTGGAATCAAGCTATCCTGGCTGAAGAGGGGTGAAACCCCAAAACCGGTCCTAGGATGCCTGTTTCCAGACCAGGAAGGACCTGGCTTGGCAGTTCGTGCTGGACTGTTCCCATGAGGCACAGGGTCAAGACTGATTTGCGGATGGCTGGGTTTAAACTGGAATGGCACGGTGAGCAAAAAAGCGATGGATTTAGGCCCAGATCTCTGTACTGGGGTGAATGTTTGACATTGTTCTGCATTCTGTCCATCAACTGTTGTTTTTGCATGTATAATAAAATGTCATCCACATAGAGGGATATTCTGTCCTCATGTTGGTCTGTCCATTTTAGAAAACAATGATTTTTGAAAGCAAAGTCCAGACCTGGATACACTGTATGCCAGTGGCATAGGGCCAACTGATATTCAGAAAATAGAAACAGTTGCAAAGGACCCCTTATTTAGTCACTAAGTCAAGTCAAGTCAAGTCAGAGGTACTTATATCTCGCACATATCACTCAGCGAGTCTCATGGCGCTTGCAGAAACACTCCGAAAAGAAAGAGGACCACAGATTAATTGCTGAAGAGCCAGGTCTTTAACTTCTTGCGGAAATCACCGTGATCAGGCATGTTACGGAGATGATAAGGCATCTTGTTCCATGAAGAAGGGGCCAAATAGGAGAAGGCACGGCCACCCTGCCTAGCAGTGCGAATTCTGAAGGGAGTAAGCAGGGCAGCATCACTGGAGCGCAGAGCCCTATAGGGTTGGTACCAACGACGTTTCGGCAACCAATACTTGGAGCCGTTTCCGTACATTTGCTTGTGAGTTAAGCATAGTGTTTTAAAAAGAGTTTGTTTTCTTACTGGGAGCCAATGAAGGGTGTTTCAGCAGAAACGGGCCGAGGTCCTGTATGGAGAGTCCAGAACTAACCTGGCGGCCGTATTTTGAAGGACTTGAAGTTTAGCCAAGAGATCTGAATTAATAGCATGCAGAAGCGAATTGCCATAATCCACTCTGTTCATGATAAGGCCTTGTATTAGAGGTCTACGGGCCTCAAGAGGAAGCCACTTAAACACTTTACGCAGGCTCCGCATAACACCATAACATGTGCTAATCACATGCTTTACGTGGCCACTCATAGACAGGTTATTGTCGATGTAGAAGCCCAGGTTCCGGACCACGTTCTTGTGTGAAGGGCATGGGCCGAGCCTAGACGGCCACCAGTCATGCGTCCAATGGTCAGCTGCTTTGCCAAACAGCATGATCTCTGTTTTGGTTCCATTTAATTGGAGATGGTTAGATGACATCCATTCATCCACCTGGATTAGACAGTCTTTAAAATGCCCAAGGTGATTAGAATCTGAGTATCATCCGCGTAAGATATGACATCAAAGCCATATTGTCTAATCACAGCGGCCAGCGGGGTCATATACAGATTAAAAAGGGTGGGGCTCAATATAGAGCCCTGAGGAAAAACCCATCTTTACCGAACGTTCACTAGACGTGATGTTGCCCATCTGGACCATGGTTTTGCGATCTCTCAAATAGCAGCTGAACCAGTTTAGGGCCGGCCCCCTGACCCCCATCTCCCAAAGTCGACGTTCAAGTATATGATGGGAGATGTTGTCGAAGGCCGCCGACAAATCAAGCAGAATGAGGATGGCTGACTGCTGCTTATCCAAGGCTAATCTGATATTGTCCGTGATCTCAATCAGTGCCGTCTTCGTGCTATGTGCCGCACGGAAACCGGATTGGGAGGGATCCAAAAGATCATGCTTTCAAGGTGATTTACGAGCTGCTTGTTTACTAGAGACTCCAAAATTTTTCCAAAGTAGGGTAGCAGGGAGATTGGCCGATAGTTCAAAAATGTTTCTGGATCCGTCAAGTGTTTTTTTAGAATAGGCCTAATTCTGGCTTTTTTCCAGCACAATGGAAAGTCAGCTTTTACTAAGGACCTATTGAAAATTTCTACTAGTCTGGTTAGGACTGTAGGGGCCAGTGAGGAGAATATTTTAGGAGGGAAAGGGTCATCAGGGGAGCCAGATTTGATTTTTTTAATGGCCTCAGTGACCGACTTGAGGTCGCATTCCTTAAAATTCAATAAAAGGTCACCTGAGCTCAGTGCAATATGAGAGAGTACTTCCAGGTCTGTGTCAATGTGTGCAGGGGTAGGCGGAAAAGTATGATGGATATTCATAATTTTGGCCTCGAAGAAGTCGGAGAGGGAGTCCGTCCATGTTTGCGAGGCGGCCGCTGTGGATGCGTTGGTAGTGGTTGTGAACTCTTTAAGGATATGGTATAACTCCTTAGAGGAATTCTCTGCCATATTTATTCTATCGACCAAATATGATTTTTTAGCTAGTTTAATGTCGAGCCTATAACCATTATGCATCTTTTTATAGTTGTCGAGGTCAGCGAGATTTCTAGTTTTCTTCCACAATTTTTCTGCGGTACGGCACAAACGTTTAGTGGCCTTGAGTATATCTGTGATCCGGGGAGAGTTTCTGATCTTGGGCCTAACGTTCTGAACCGGGGCAATTAAATCTAGAGTGGTTACGATAGCATTATTTAGTTGTAATACATCGTAGTCAACACTCGATTCGGGGTTTAGGGGATAAAAGCAGAAGTTATCTTTGAATAGTGGAGTGGTAACTTTACGCCAGGGTCTACGAAATACGGACTCATTATCCGGATGAGATTTCTTATTCGGTGCGGAGGGAATGGCAAACTTCAATAGGTGGTGATCTGTCCATATTAATGGTACTGGAGTTTCAACAGTCAATTCCAATACATTAGTGAACAGAAGGTCAAGTGTATGACCCGCACAATGGGTAGGCCCATTTACCAGTTGGCCTAGACCAAGGGTGCTCATATCTGAGAGTAGTTTATCTGTGTCAGGATTGGCAGGTAATTCCGCATGATGATTAAAATCCCCGATAAGCAGGAATTTATCTGAGGCCAAAACATGAGGGGCGATGATTTCGACTAGCTGGTCAGAAAAATTGCCCTTTAAGCCAGGGGGGCGGTAGACCAGGGCTCCTCTCCAGGAGCCATTTAAAAGACCGACAATTTTAAAGGAGCAGATTTCAATGGTGCTACAAGATACAGAGTCCAAGATGCTTATAGTAAACGCTCCTTTGTATATGATAAGTAGCCCACCCCCTCTTTTCTCCTTTCTATCAATTCGAATAATTTTATATTCGGGGGGAAGGGCCACATGTAAATCAGGACAAGAATGCTCATGTAACCAGGTTTCAGTGATAAAACAGATGTCTGGGTCCATGAGAGTCAGAAGATCCCATACGTCCAGGGCATGTTTAGAAATAGAGCGGGCGTTAAAATAAATGGCAGTCAATGAGGTAGGAAGAGCATTAATTTTGTTGAGAAGTTTTGATCTGGCAAATGGGATAAGACAATTTTGGTCGTGAGGACGCCAAATTTCTGGGCACTGAAACATGCCCGTTTCATAAGAGCCCGAGTTTGCAGTGAGCGGGATATTGAGGCATTTCAATTGGGAACTAGAGTATTGTATTAAGCCCATTTTAACAATAGCTCAACGGTAATAACAAAAAGAAAATTGTAACACAGAATAATTGAGAAGCTTCATTACAATCTAATGATGGACGAAAGAAAAACCACTGGCCCGAATTAGAGTTTGGGGGACAGATTTAACTCCATCAGGGTGGTGGTGAACAATACCTGTGCCATCTTGCGGGACCTCTGCCGGTCAAATTTTTAATTCTCCACCTGCACTGTGGACAACTCACTACCTCGACAGAAGCTGCTGTCACTGCAGTTCCTGTCTATGCAGGAAAAGTTTGATGGACAATATCGTCTGATATAATGGCCAGCCAGCAGGCGAACTTTTCAAAATGTTTCTAAAGTAATGAGCTCTTCACTCTTGGAATTTCTCCTAGGGTGTTGTGGTCATTCTTTTTACCTGTCCCTTATAGCCTGGTTTTACCCAAAAAAGGTAGAGATTGTAAAGTCTGTCCTCTTCCAACCCTAACCTGTCTGGCCGCCACAGTATTCTGTCAAGAAGCCATGAACGAAGGAATGAGACTTTAATTTATTAAACTGAATGTCATTGGAATATGAATGAATATTTCCAGTAAATCGGAGAGACATACATGCATAAAATGCAGAGAAGAAAAGAAGCTCAGAGATACAATATTTTTCGTAAAGTCATTGAATAAAGTAAGATACAAGACACTGACTAAGCAGAGGAATTGTGTTTCCTCCATTTTTGTGACCTACGAATGGATCATTTCACAATTTCACTTTTAAACTGATTTTCTAGAAAGGGGCTGTGGATTCAATGTTGAGGTTTCAGAACTGATTTGGTGTAGCTCAGACACAGCCTTTGCGCTAGGTGATGACTCAAACAGCATAAACAATAATGCTGTCACCAAGCAGTAGTATCCAAAACAAAGACACAATGAAGTGTGAGATCTCAGCACCTGACTGTCTTAACCCTTCCTGAGCTGTTATCAGGCTCAGACAAATGTACAGCCCTGCTTAAAAACTTTGTGCCCGTTTTACAGATTTGCAGATAGGTTACTCCATCACAAATGTGACGAATTCCAAATTACAGGTGTATTTTATCCAATGGCTCTTGTAATCTGGCGGATGGGATATTAGTCAGACGAAGTTACCCATTCGCCTAACTCTAATGCAGGCCCTCATCACTTTTTAAACCAGTGAAACCTCTGACCACACCTCACTCCTAACATTTAGTCTCTATTATGTTATGTATGCAAAATGCATACATCTAGTCTATCAACTCAGACTTTCACCACATATGAAGTTTTACTGCACACATACTACATTTGCCCATTCACATATATGGAATGTCAACTCAATGACAATTCTACTGGTCGGGACACTGATTCCTGGCTCTGGTCCTACTGGTTTCATTGGTACAGGCCCCCTCAATTTTTTCTTGATTACTCTGGCCCCCTGGTTCTATTGGCCACAACCCTCATCCTCCTAATATTCCTAGTCTTCCATGATCTGTTTCTGATCCTCCTGCTCTTTGCCTTCATGCTTTTACACCAATTGATCATTGTCCTCCTTGGTCTGGTCAGTTTAGTCCTGGCCATCTTGTTCCTCATCTACCTGGCCATCTTGTTTCTAGCCCTTTGGCCAGGAATGTCAAGATGCGGTCATCTTGATCCTGGTATTCTTTTTTGTAGTCTTTGTCCTTCTCAAGATTCTGTGCCCATTGGCCATGATCCTATTGGCCCTTGTCCTTATACTGTGGTCTCTCTAGGGTCTAGTTCTAATGGACCTAGTTCACCAAGCATCCTAACCCTGGCCTCCTTGGTCCTGGTCCTTTTTGTCCTATTGTGCTTGATATCATAAACCTTGCCTTTTGGCTGTTCTGGCCCTTCTTGGATCCCACAGTCTTGGCCCATCTGGCCCTGTTCCTTTCTGATTCTCTTGACCCTAGTCAACTTGTCCTGGTTCTCCTCATCCTGAACCTCCTAGCTCTGGTACCAGAGGTGCTTTCCCACCTGGCCTCTGGTGTCCTGGCCCTCTTTGTCCTTCTAGTTTGAGTTGTCTTGGATCTGGTGGTTTCCTATTAGTCCTACTGATACTGAATCCATTGATCCTGACCCTCTTGATCCCGCCCAAAACTGTTCAGTTCCCTTGGCATTCCAGATTATGGTTGGTCTTTTTACATCAGATCCTCCTCACCCTGTTCCTGATGTCTGTAATGATTGCTTAGCCCCACATAGCAATCTGAGCCCTCGTTCCCTAGCTCTTGATTTTCATGGTCCTCTTAGCCCTGTTTGTAATATTCCTGGTCATGATCCTTTTCATTCACCTAGTCCTCCTTGCTCTGGTCTTCTAGGAGCTCTTGGCACTGGTCTTCCTTGTCTTCCTAGCCACTGTCCTTCGTATCATGGTTTCCTGGCACTACTGGGCATTGCCCTCAAAGTCCTGATGTTCGTAGTCTTCTTCAATTTACTCCTGATCCTTATGTCCCTAGTCTTCCAGGTCGCACTAGCCTTGGTTACCTTTGTCCCCCGGTCGTCCTGTCATATCCTATTCCTACCAGTCCTCCTGGTCTCTTGGTTTACCTACTCCACCTTGTTCTTGTCTATCTGACCCTGGTTCCCTCTATCACAGTCCTCCTAGTAAGATTCCTCCTCGGTCTGGTCTTCCTCAAACCTGTGGGACTGGTCCTCCAAGTTCCCATGCTACAGGTCACTCTGTTTCTTGTAGTCCTTGGAACTCTAGTTTAGGAATTCCCCCCAAGTCTGCCCCATATGGACCTTCTGATCCTGGTCCCATTGGGCCTAGGCTTCTGGGGTCTTTATATTCCCAAGGTCATTCTAATCTAGAGTCTCTGGGTCCTGCTAGCCCAGGCCATTTTTGGTCATGGTCTTCCCGGTCCTGGTCCTTTTGCTTCTGGCTCTTGTGGGGATCTCTTTGGCATTGGCCCTCCAGTCTCTGGTCCTTGTTTTCATTAGTTTCCTGCTACTGGTCCTATTGTCTTTCTGCTTTGGTCTACTTCTCCAGGCTCTGGTTGTCCTCATCCCTCTGGTCCTGGTAGGTGCACGTATGACCTCCTAGCCCTCCTCTTCATTATGGTCCAGGGCCTTCTGTTCCTTGTACTCTGACCATCTGTTCCTTTGGGCCTTTGTCACTGGGTCCTCCTGATATTTCTCACCCTAGTCCTGGTACTCCTAGTATGGTTTTTGCTCATCCTGTTCCTAATGCTCTATTTGTTCTCTATCCACTCTGGCATTGATAACCCTGGTCCTCATAGATTGAGTCTCCCTGGGCCTGATTCTTCTAGTCCTGATTCTCATGGCTCTGGTCATTCTAGCCCTCCTGGCGGTCGACCTCCTGCCCTTTATTCTCCTACCTGTCATCATCATCCACCCACTGGTCCTATTCATTCCTTCCCCAGCCCCCGCCCACAATGATTTCAGTCAGGTAGAGCTTCCTCACTTGTCACTCTGATTTTTGGTTTTCTTTGGCTTCCAGATTTCTTTTACTGAGACAATAATGTCAAGGATAGAAACAAGGGCTCAGGAGAGACAGAGTCTTGCTCACTTCAAGCACTACTTAGTTTGTTAATGATGAAAATCACTGTTTCTAAGATATATTGTGCAGGTGACTGAAATGTTAGCGTGGCTGAAGGGGCCACTCATGACATGTAGCAATAAGAAGCTATGCCCAAAACACACTTTGCAGGATGAAGAGTAGAAAAAGGTTTCTTTATTCACAGGCAGCAGAATGAACTCCACCTCTGAATCGGACTATTTATCTGGCCGCCTGTGAAATTGTACATCATTTCCACCGTTTAGACTGGGGCTAAATAAACAGCAGAGATTAAGTACTGTTTGGCTGGAGGCCGGAAATATAGCCACTTCCTATATGGGATGGAGTATGGCCTGGTAATGGTGCATGAATAGTGGGGACACGATTCTTAGCATCGGGGTGACAGCCAGCAGCAGGAGGCCATAACCGACTCCATTTCCCAGGCTCCCCCACACCACTGACACGCCATTGTGCACCCGGAGGTGCATATAACGGATAGAGTGCTCCCTCTGCATGGGACGCACCCGGGCAAAGCCCGGGCCAAGGGCTGGCCCGTCCTTGCCCGTCACTAACAGGAGGGGACCGGGCCGGGCTCCCCCTCTAACATCTGGGTCCAAAATTTTCAGTTGCTTGTGACCCCATACGTCTCCAATTATAAGTCAAGATCATATCACAGTGTGTGGCCAGGGACTGTGGTTCGGAGCGCCTCATCTTGGAAGGAACTGGGGGAATTTTAGGACGCTAAGGACCCTCTCCTATTGAGATGAGTAACTCCCACTCCTTTCATCCTGTTTTTGTGCTGTTGTGCGTGCAGACTGAGTTAACCTCATTATGGGCAAAAGGAGAGCTGGCGACCTAATTAGAACCCAAACTAGCACTAAGAAACCATGGAATCCAGGCCATAAAAAGCAAATGGTTGACTTGCAACCAAATACTGATACGTTGGCTAACATTGATTTACTAATCGAAGAAGTCAAATCCCTATTAACCCTGTAGACTTTGATAAAGGGAAGGGTGATGCTTCAAGGGTTCCGGATATGTTAAAAAATGTTAAAGGTAAAAAACTGCAGAAAGCAGTCACTAGACGGCAAACAAGCCCTGCTGCCTCAGACCACCAGTGTGCAACAATGGAACCCAAATCTATGCTTAAGGCTAGGAAAGAAGATCCCACGATTCAGACTACTAAAACCCCTTGTTCACTGTTTCCCGAAGTCATTATCACTCGAGTATTCCCTGCCATAACTGATTTGAAGCCCTTCAAACTCCAGGGGAGGCTGAGTGGCCAAATCTACTCCAGAACCTCAAAAGAGCCATGCAGATCCAACGGAAAATGGATGCCAACCAGGTCCGGTGACACCTACTGAACCCACATCTCTATCTATATTAGCACTAAAATTGGATCCACCTAGTAGTTTGATTGTTTCCCTGGTGGATCAAGTGTCTTTGCTACAGCAAAGAAGTTTGCTTTGCTGCTGTAACAAAGACCCAGCTCAAACTTTTTAAACCCCCTAGTGAAGCAGATCTATTCAAAAGCGCCATTAGGCACAAATAGATTGGATCAGACACAAAATTCTGCTGCCACTTCGCTACTAGAAATCCCTCGATTCACAAGTGTTTCTGTCTGCAAATTAACCTGCACGATCTGTACGGTATCATAATCAAACAGCCCTAAACAGTATGACCACAATAGTAGCGGATGGTGATTTGCACAAGAGAGTAAGGGCTGGTGCTAATGTAAACCTTTCTCCCCACCGGGGTGCTTCATATGAACCTACTCCTCATTTCCAACAAGACTATTTATTAATAACTCCAATTGACTGTACTCGAAGAAAATCAAATCAAGACTTTAACAATTCAATCTATATGACGCGAGTGCCCAAACTTAAGTCTGGAGCCTATGAAGATACTGATGGGTTAATCAACAAAGTAATATTCTGGCTTAGGGGAAAGCGCAAGTGCCTCTCTGTAATTAGATCAGATATTTTGAGTGCTACACGGTGCCCGTCTGACACCGCAGCCTTCGATTGCATCCAGGTTACTTTATGTGATAGCCAGTTAGCTGAGAATCTTATTAATTTTGAAATTCGGACTTGCCACCTCATGAGAAATGATGCGATGGGAATTAGATTAAAGCTGTCTCTTCCAACTAATATATCTCATCCTCACAAGCTAGTCACCCAGCTTCTACTTGAAACCTGAATCCAGTCGATTGAATGAGTGTAACGCATGCACAGAGCAATTGTATTTTACCTAGTATAGAAATGTTAGGTACGTTATTTGACTCCACTAATGAGGCCATCGCTTTTGCTGACAACAGGAGGAGAGACGCAGGGGCGTTGAGGATGACAAACTCTGTGTCTCCTAATAGAAATCAAGTGGGAATTTTACCTGATGCTTCTACCTGCCTGAGTAGGTCACCTGGAAATCTGGGCAGTGACAACATGGAGGGTGGGAGTACGCCAGAAGCTATAACTACTATTCCTCTAGATGTTAGTTCATGTTCTTTGTATGCAGTGAGTCTCGCCGGCATCCAGACACAAGCTGGCATTAATCTAATTTCCTGGAACCTGGCAGGTATTGCTTCTAAGCTGGACAATCCCGAGTGGTTATTGTACACGATATTTGTATATTTCAAGAGATCTGGGCAACTGAAAAAAGCGATGATTGGTCCAGTGGAGCTCGGAGGTGTGGTTGAAGGAGACGTGGGAGCTTGCGGAGAAGATGGGGTCAAGCGTGTGGCCACCGGAGTGGGTGGGTGTAGTGACGAGTTGTCTGAGGTAGGTGACGTTGTCGCTCAGGGTGGAGGAGTTGGTGTCGTTGTTGTTCTCGAGGTGGAAGTTCAAGTCCCCGAGGAGGATGTAGTCCGTGGAGGTGAGGTCGTGTGTGCTGACGAGGTCGGTGATGGAGTCGCTGAACTGTGCTCGTGGTCTGGGGGGTCTGTAGATGAGGGTTCCTCTGAGGGTGGTGTTGGGATCGGTGTGGATCTGAAAGTGCAGGTGTTCGGCGGTGCTGAGGGTGTCGTCGGTGTTGGTTGAGACTTTGAGAGAGTTCCTGTGGACGATGGTGATTCCTCCTCCTACTCCATTGGTATGGTCCCTGCGGGTGATCTTATAGCCTTCCGGGATGGCTATGGCGATGTCGGGTGCCGAGGAGGGGTTCAGCCAGGTCTCCGTCAGGAAGGCGACGTCTGGGGTGTTGGAGTCCAGTAGGTCCCAGAGTTCCATGGCGTGTTTGCGTGCGGAGCGGGTTTTGAGGAGGATGCATCTGAGGTGGTTGGGTTCTTTGGTAGGTGGATTGGCGGGCCGGATGCTGGTGAAGATGCAGTTCCGGCAGGAGAAGGGTCCTTGGGTGTGCTTCGTGGCGGCCAGGCAGCAGGTGCGTGATCGTCCGGCGTTGAGTGCATGGAGGGTGCTGGAGTTGTAGCAGAGGCGGGCGTCGTGGCATTCACGAGGGCCAGGGGTCCTGGCGTTGGGCGCGGTCCAGGCGTGGACGGGCGCAGACGGGCTTGCCTTAGGTGTGCCTTCGTCGCGCCAGCGGTGCAGCCGTGCAGCGGCCGGCATATATGGGGAGGTGGGAGGGAGGAGCAGCTGGGAGGCGGGAGGCAGGGGCAGCGAATGGGCAGTCAGGGGTGGCGGGGCTGCAGGGGACGCAGCGGCGGGAGCGGTGGGGGACGATGAAAGGAACAGAAAGCAAAACGGGCACAGAGTCACAGGGGCAACGAAAGGAACAGAAAGCAAAATGGGCACAGAGTTACAGAGGCAACGTAAGGAACAGAAGGCAAGACGGGCACAGAGTCACAGGGGCAACGTAAGGAACAGAAGGCAAGACGGGCACAGAGTTACAGGGGCAACGTAAGGAACAGAAGGCAAGAAGGTCACAGAGTCACAGGAGCAACGTAAGGAACAGAAGGCAAGACGGGCACAGAGTCACAGGGGCAACGTAAGGAACAGAAAGCAAGACGGGCACAGAGTCACAGGGGCAACGAAAGGAACAGAAGGCAAAAAGGGCACAGAGTCACAGGGGCAGCGAAAGGAACAGGAGGCAAAACGGGCAGAGAAACACTGGGACAGCGAGGGGAAGAGAAGAAAAGAAACGGGCACAGGCCAAGTACAGGCAGCGGGGAAAGACAGACAACAGCAGTCACAGACACTGAGTAACAATAAAGGCAATACAATGAACAGAAGGAGATACTAACCTACGGCCTACCACTGGCCACCAGGGATGAGGCGCAGGTGGTGGCCTGCGGGTGGTGGAGGGCCTCGAACTTCCTCAGCAGCGGCAGCTGGGGCAGGGACACACAGGCGGTGCTGTGCGGAGGGGGAGCGACCTACCTGGTAGAGTCAAGGGTCGCTCTCCTCACCGCGCAGCGGCCGGCATATATGGGGAGGTGGTAGGGAGGAGCAGCTGGGAGGTGGGAGGCAGGGGCAGCAAATGGGCAGTCAGGGGGCGGGGCCGCAGGGGATGCAGCGGCGGGAGCGGTGGGAGACGATGAAAGGAACAGAAAGCAAAATGGGCACAGAGTTACAGGGGCAACGAAAGGAACAGAAAGCAAAACGGGCACAGAGTTACAGGGGCAACGTAAGGAACAGAAGGCAAGACGGGCATAGAGTCACAGGGGCAACGTAAGGAACAGAAGGCAAGACGGGCACAGAGTCACAGGGGCAACATAAGGAACAGAAGGCAAGATGGGCACAGAGTCACAGGGGCAACGAAAGGAACAGAAAGCAAAACGGGCAGGGACACACAGGCGATGCTGTGCATAGGGGGAGCGACCAACCTGGTAGGGTCAAGGGACTCTCCCTTCTGCGACTGTTATCGATTTTGTTATTTTGGATGTGAGACTCTGGCAACGTTTGAATGATATGAAAGTACATAGGCAAACTGACAGTGACCATGACTGCCTGGTGGTTTCATTGGGTGGAGCTCTATTGGCAAGTGTATCGAATACATGCTACACAGAGGTACCTGATCCTGTACTTTCTAACTGTAGGCTCTATGTCTCCTGGCCCAAAATTATGATGAATGAAACATTGTTGTCACAGATACATGGGCTTTATATCAATTCACTGGATAATTATAAAGGTGTGAATGATCAAGAAACCCCAATTCTGAGCATACACAATCTATTTTTTAAAGAGCTTCAAAAGGTTTTTTAAAAAGACATGGCCAGCAAGAAACCAGCTTTGGGGATAAAAAAACTACCTGGTTGGATTCCCTGTGTAAGCAAGCTAAACATCTACTAAGGTGTGCTGTCCTGGAAGGCAATAGGGACTAAATAGCCCTAGCAAGGCGCACGTATGGAACCACCATAAAAGTGGCAAAAAAGCGATTGAATGACAGAATCTGGAAGGATATGCCGCACAGTGTCACAAACCAGAGTGGAGAATACTAAGAACCACCAACATTTTATATCAGCTGACAGGTGGGTGTCCCATTTCTCTTATCTCTACGAGCCTAAGGAAGACATCCCACTGGGCTCCTATAGTATTATAATGTCATCTAGGGGCTCGTCCTGCCACAATACTTTACAACTTGATGGTCCAACTGTCACTTTTAGCCTAGAAGATACCATCAATGCCATCTCTGCGCTAAAAAAAGCTAAGGCACCAGGACTTGATAAAATCCCAAGGGACCTCCATAAATCGGTACCCCAGATTTGGTCACTTTAATTTAATCTCCTTTCCAATGCTATAGAGAGAGGGGGAGAGATTCCCGACTCTTGGGAAGGGACCGAGATTGTCACCATATACAAGAAGGGTGATGCATGTATACCATCAAATTATAGGCCAATTAGCCTAATCGACAATGCCTAGAAGATTTTCGTTAAACATGTCCTTGATAAATTACATCACTGGATAGACACAAATAATATTATGTCAGATCTCCAAGCAGGGTTTCACTCTAAGATGAGCACTGTAGACCAGATTTTCAGATTTACCACACTACACTGGAAATTTACTCCACTACAGCAGCAGATTCTATATGTGACATTTGTTGATCTCAGAGCCGCCTTTGATCTCATCCCCCATACAAATCTGTGGTCTGTTTTGAATGCGATGGGGGTCCCAGGGAACTTAATCCATCTCATGTCCCAGCTACATAGCAACAACTTTTCCCCGGTACGATGTGGGCATGCAGGAGAGTTAACTAAGCGTATCCCCATACCGAGGGGTGTACGCCAGGGGTGTGTCCTTGCTTCTACGCTCTTTACCCTCTACATAAACAATGTGTTTGATGTCTTGAAAAACTGTAGAAATGACTCCCCTTTACAAAACTGTAATAAGATACCGATTCTCCTTATTTGCAGATGACTCCCTTCTCATTTCTAAGACCCCAATGGGTCTCCAGCTCCTTGTCGATAAATTTACTGATTTTTGTGTGGCAAGGGACTTGGAGCTCAATGCTAACACAACCAAGTACATGGTATTCGGTAAGGGAGCGGCAAAAAAATCAATCATACAGGCTGGGGGAGAAGTACTTGAGAGGGTCAGGAGCTTCATTAACTTAGGAGTTAAGGTAATGGGGACTATGAAGTGGAATGACCAGCTAAAGAAAAGTTCACTACTACTAGAGCACAGAGTCAGTAGGATGCATAGGCAAACAAGTTCCTGTGCAGTATCGCCAGCCCTGGAAGTTTATTGCGGCAAAGCACAATGGGCAGCCCTATATGGAGCCGAGACCTGGAGATGCACTGATGTTTCTCACCATACTGCTGCAGAAAATAGATTTGCCAGAAGGCTGGTCTCTGTCCCAAGTAGCACACCATTAATTCCCTTGTTTCATGATTTATGGCTTAAAGGAATTGCTGATTTGACTGTCCTTAGACCACTTGTCTACTGGATTCGATTAGGGATCACTCCAGAGTTGAAGGAATTTAGAGATTCCCTTACTGAATTGTTGTGTATAAGGGTTGCCAAATCAATACCTTTGGTCAAGTTTGTCGCAGATTGGTTTAATAAGTTAGGATTGTCAAGGCTATGGATTAATCCGGAAAGAATGTGTAAAACCGACTTTAATTTCTTAAAATCTAGTTATTGGACCCATATCCGAGATATTCATTTAAATAACCATTTAATTGGCAAACTAACAAACAGATTTTTAGATATTAAGCCATTTTCTCGTCATGAGAAATTTTTAGATCTCATCTCTTCCCCTCTAGCCAAGAGTCTTTATATCCGTTTTCGACTTGGCACTCTGCCCCTGAGATCAGTAGCGAGTCATTGGCGCAAGGCCCTCGGCACTAGTATCTGTCCGGCATGTGGATTGGCAGATGAAGATGAGGCACACATTATTCTTCTGTCCGAGTTTCCATGGACCGCACCGGAAATGGATTATTCCCGAATGTAAAAATCTGAAATTAACAAAATATATAGTGGCCCTTGGAATACTAAGGAGTGAGACAACTCCAGTAATAGCCATTGCTACGAGCAAATTCTTAGAGGCGGTATGGCACAAATGTGGTAGACTACTGACTTTGCCCCCAAGCGACTAGCCTAAACTTTTTAAATGTCTGTTTTATTTTACCAATATTTATAGCTGGAAGAGTTTTTAAGTGTTTTTTATGTATTTATTGCCCAATTTGCACACAGTTCTGCTTGATTTCTGCCTCCATTTTTCTCAAAAATAATGGCTAATGAACATGAAATTTTGAATAGTGCTGTCTTTCTTCTAATGAATTGTGCTGTGACATGTTTTAAAATGGTTTATGATATATCTGTTGTAATGCTTTTGCACACGTGCACATTGATGGTACTTGGTTACCGAATAAAGTTCATTACTACTACTATATACGTTGTGTTTGTGTCTAAAATATATGTAGGTAATGTGTTATGCCCCTTTTCTTACATTTTGCATAACACACACACAACACACGCACAATTGAATGTACACCCACAGGCACCACAAGCGCAACACCCACAACCACTACAACATAATTTGTTTTCAAGTGCCATTACATGTGTGTTCATTTTACCTTCATAAGTTGTAAAATGTACACTAATGCATTACACATAAAGAAATGCATGTAAGAGCAATGTAAAAATACATGAGACTAAAGCAATTATCAACACACTAATCATTGTAAAACAAGTGTAAATGAAGCTTACCTTAGACGCCGGCGACAATGGACTTGATTAGCGTCGTGGTCATGTAATAGCAGCAAAGTGAGGACCTGAACAACGGGGTTCAAGATGGAAATGGAAGTGGGAAGAGGAAAAATAGGTATGTTTCTACCTAATTTCCTTTGATTCCACTAACTCAAAGTAGTAGGTATCCCTGCTACAGTTCCCTCAATGGAAAGGTCCATCCTGAGTGGCTTGCTGGTCATTGTGGCTGGACTCCTGCCAACAACCAATTCTGCCTATGACGCTGTCGACACTGGTGAAAATTCCTGGCAGAGTCCAAATAGAGTGGATGGAAAGCCAAGTAGGTTGCCTGGGAACCCGTCGAAAAAGTGATGGCGGGACAAGATCTGCAGAGATATGAATCAGGCCCTAAGTTTATGTATTATAAGCTGCAGAGCTATGTTAAGGTATTATTCGACATATCATACAGCCTCATGAATGTGTTTAATTATAGTGCTGACATATTGGTTTTCGGAGATACACAGAAGGAGCATAAAAAAGCTCTCATGCAAGTGTTTCTTTGACTTGCGGATACAGGTTTGACTTTGAGTGCCGACAAATGGGAGTTCCATGAAACATAGCTAAAACTCTTTGGCCATATCTTTTCTGATGGTGGCATGACACCCGATCCAGCTAAAGTGCAAGCGTTGTCAACTGTAATTCCCTCACAAGCCACTGTTCTAGATATATATGAGACTTTGCCACTGTAAGTGCTCCGTTGAGAGACTTGATGAAAAAGAATGTTTCATTTCATTGGCCACATGAAAGCAAGTAAAGCTTCACAAGATCAAACAAGCTATCCAGATCGCTATAGAAATGGCATACTTTGATCAAAAGTTCAGCAGTGGTTTGGGCTTGTGAACGTCTCCACGTGTTTTTATACGGAAAGGCTTTCATGCTTGTGACAGATCAAGTATTGTTGACCATCTTTGGTACTTAAAAGGCAAAGATGCTTTCTTGCATTGAACGTTGGGGGTCTACTATTACAACTACACAATTGTGCCCTGTCTAGGAAAAGATCAAAACACTGCCAACTACTTCTCATGGGTGCCTCTACAGTGCCATGGTACCCCTTATACGATAGCTGAAGCTTACATAAATTTCAATGTGAAATTCAGCACACCAGCTGCCATTTCACTGGAAATTGTCACTGCCAAGAGTTAAGAAAGTGACATTATTGCACATCAGTCTTGGAACCAGCACAGTCAACCTCTTACCAGTGACGATGAAGACCAGAAGTTTAAAAATGTCAAAGATGAACTGTCTGTCTCTAAAGAAGGCATTATCCTGAGTTGTTATTCCAGAGAGTCTGCAACAACAGATACTTGAAGTGGCATGAAGGTCATCATAGAAGCGTTGCCACAAAACGAGTTCTCTGAGACCGAGTCGGGTTTCCCCATCTCGATAAGAGAGTTGAAAGAGAGTTAAAGGCCTGTCATCTATGCACCTGCCTTTCATTAAAAACCACTCAACACACCTTTAACATGTCAGAGTTGCCAAATCATGCATGGGAAAGAATTGCTGTTGACTTAGTCGGTCCTCTTGACAATAGACATCACCTGATGGTGATTATTAATGAATACTCTCATTTTCCATTCATTGAAGATCTCTCATCCACCACTCAAGAAAGAGTCATTGCGAGATTAGATGGCATCTTTACAACATGGGATGTTCCTGGGATCTTAAAATCTGACAGTAGCCCCCTTTGAACAGTCGAGAATTCAGAGACTTTCTCAGTCATCTTAATATGCAGCATCAGAAGAGCACACTTATTTGGCCCCAGGCCAATGGGCTTGTTGAACATTTCATGAGTACTTTCATGAGTACTTTCAAGAAAGCTGTTCAGTGTGCTGCATTGGAAAATCTCGACCTTAAACAGTCTTTAATTCTACTCTTTGAGGTTACCGTTAAACCCCTCACTCGACCACAGGTGAAAGCCCTCCAATATTGACGTTCAGGAGAGCCATGACAACCAAGTTACCTCAATTGACCAACAGAAATCAAGTACTGGGGAAGACACTAGTATAAGAGACTTGGATTGTAAAAGACGGACCCTGAGAGGATGTGACCATTGACAACCCGTGTGCGGGTAGGTTTACATCCGAGCACAGCCATGGTGTGTTCATGTCCAATCCCTTGCGTGCGGATGATGGTCACATACTCACATGGTCCGTACACTGTCTCGTCTTCGATATCGTATGACAACAAACCCGCAATTCACCTGACGCTAGAGATTATACTCACGGAATATAGCCCTGAGGAAGTCAAAGGATGAAAAACCCACTGACAAAACATGTGTTGGCTGGTGGAAGAAGGAAATAAAAGAAAGAGTTTAAAGAACATGATGAAAACGGATTGACTTACAATTGTGTTTATTAATATTGCGAGTGCTGAGGGAATTTTACTTTTTCATAAGATATACTTGTTGACTGACTGTGATGAGGGGTTGAATGGGCCAACTATGTCAATTCCCACCCTCTCAAATGTAAATACCTACAACTCGTAGAGGCAGAAATGGTACCTTTATCAACCCTCCTGTCTTACCACTCAGTTGGCAAATGGCACAGGTCCTACAGAGCCACTCTGTCTCTGCGCATCCTGGCCAGTAGAACAGTGGGTCTAACCTATCCTGGGTTTTTCTAATTCCTAAGTGTCCTGCTATGAACACTTCACGCCCTAGGGAAAACAGGAGGTTCCTGTGCACTAATGGAACCACTAGTCTCCTGTATGGACCCGGCTCAGGATTTAGCCGTTCACTATAAAGTAAACCGTTCTCCCAGCCAACATAGTGTTTCCTAACCACCCCTTTGCTGACCTGTTCTTGGTCTTCCTTCCAAAGTCCCTCAAGCTTAGGGCTCTCTTTTGTGCCTTACGGATATCTTCCTGGGTAGGCCCACCAGCAGTTATCAACCCTTGCAACTCTGGAAACGATCCAGACTCCAGCACATGGTTCACTTCGGGAGCCTCATCCTCCTCTCCCTGTGGAGCAGAAGCGATGGTCACCATGGCCAGTGCCTTCCCAGAGTCTACCTTTTCCTGCAAACTACCTTGTACTGGTCCCTGCAAATCAGAGATGAACACAGCCTCACTTGGAGACTGTGATGCACCTGTGCTCTGGTCAACACAGCTGATGCTGTTGAAGCCATAATAGCTTCTGATCCTGGCACCAAGCCAGGGGCAAAAGAATCATTGCCTGAGAGGCAGCCAGCTCATTGCTTTATCGTTACCCCACCATTAATCATGGACACCTTGCCATTGAGCTCTATGTCAACCCTGGAAGTGGATACTCCATGCCCTCTCCACTGGCTACCAATCATGAATCCTTGGTTCCAGGGAGTGTCTCCTCAGGCTTAATGTAATTCCCCTCATCCATAGTGTGGAAGGCTCCAGTATCCCTCAGGGCAGGCACTTTCCTACCATTAATACTGACCTCCTGCACAAAACCCAGTGTGTTAGGATGGATGTCCTACAGAGCATCTGGGTCCCTTTCCCAAATGTCCAATGCTGTTACGTTGAGTGCATCTTAAAACAAGTCACCATCTTGGACTTAGAAGAGCTTCCTTGCCTTCCCTTCTCATGATGCTCCTTCCTGGGCACACCATTGCTATTCCCATGTTTTCTGGATCCTCCTAGAGTCCCATGGGAGCTACTCTGGTCCTTATCCTTTGATTGAGAATCAGTCTATGGAGAGTTCTAGTCCACCTTTGTCTTAAGACTATGCTGCTTCAGCCTTTTGGGAACCCTCTTAGCCAGCCACTTATCACTTAACACTACAAGTGTTGTTGAATCCCTCTCTGTCAGATAAGACAGGTATTTCCTAAGTTGGGTTGAGCACTCCTTGAGTCACTCTATCACTGTCAACTAGTTAAGGGACTAACAATCCTGTGCCTCCATCCCTTTTACCCACTCATACCAATCACGCTATACACCATGATTCCAAGTCTCAAACAGAACACCACCTGCTCTCCTGTGGTCACAGAGGGCCATATGTATCAAAGGGTTTTACCCATTCTCTGTCTATGGGAAAATGTGTTCGTACATATGGCCCAGAATCCTTGCAGGTATTGAGTTGGCTTCAGCCCAGACCACCTAATGAGACCCCCTTTCATTATCTCATAGACCGTCGTGTCTGCCATAGACATCCTTCCAAATATGGCTGTCCCTTCCAATGGCATGAAGTCCATTAAGGCAGCTGCTGTAGAAATCTCATTCAAGACCTGTGCTTTACTAGCAACTCAAAGCTCACAAACCATTCCAAAATATTGTGACTTTCCACATACACATGCACAAGAGCTTTTTGAACCTTGAAAAAACACCTGGCCTGAAATAGGAGTAGAGTCACTTATTCTAGAAGGAGTTCTCATTGCTGCTTTCCTAATTTTCTCTCTCAAGGGCTATTCTTCCACTGTTCAGCTCTTTCCTTTTCCTTCTGTTTCTCCTCTCAATCTCCCTGTTTCTACTCTCTTTCTCCCTCTTTTTTCCTCCCGCTCTTGCAATATCTCCTCCATAGCAGATTCCTCCTGTCTCTCCTCCCTCTTTCCTCTTGTTCCCAGTGAACTAGTCTTAGCTTATCCTCCTCAAACTCTCTGGCTTTCTCATCTTCCTCAGCCTTCTGAAGTGCAAACTGCAAGCTCAGGGTCTCTGCTAGACTCAACTCACCCAAGTGGTTTATTCCTGGAAGTGGTGGCAGTGGTCCTCTAGAAATTCGAGGTGGTGTAAACACCTGGGGTGTTCTAGAAACTAAACACGGTTAGTGTCTTGGTGAAATTCTGGAAAACACCACAAGATGATAGACGGAGTGCTAAAACATTTCAGCCACTCAAGAGATCTGGGTTTTATCCATCGTTCTTTTGCTCACAAAGCCACCCCAGTTCAAACTCAGCCATATGCAAATCAGTCTTGACTCTGCACCACATGTGAACAGTCCAGCCCGAACTGCCAGGCCAGGTCCTCCCTGGACCGGAAACCAGCATCCTGGGACCGGTTTCGGGGTTTCACTCCCTCACCAGCCAGGCTAGCTTGAATCCAGTGGCACAATGAGCAAGGGGCCTATATCTGGGCATACCCATGGCTTTTTAGGACTGAAGGAGGCAGTTTCCATGTTCTAGATCTAATCTGGAATCCCAGGCTGATGTCTCTTTTTGTCAGCATGAAAGCGTGGAGGGTAGGTTATCGTTAGACTATCAATCATTAAAGTTCCAATGAACTTTGACTCTCAAGAATCACAGACTACCAATTATGGTAGGTAGTTTATTAAAGCCAAGAACAGTTGGACATACAAGCACCTCAAGATGAGGATGTAGAAATACATTGAAACTAATACAAAGCTGAAATTAAGGCGGTGAAACATGCACAGAATAATCAGTTCAAGAATCAGGATACAGAAGATTATGGCCCCAACGTCGATGTTCCCCTTCATTGGAGGTTCGCAAGTATAAGCATTAATCTGTCCCTACTCTTCCACCAATGTGACATCCCCACTCGGCATTCTCCAAGGCAATATCTGTAAAGGTGTCAGTCGTGAAGTCTTCCTAAGAAGTCTCTTCATGTGTAGATGGTTCAAGTAGCATAAAGCTACAGAGCTCGTTCTAAGATGCTCTCTCTCTCAAGGCAAAAACAGAAGTCCCAAGACACTGTCCCTAACTTAGATACTTCTCTTTGCAAGAGTAACCCAAAATGCATTGCGACATCACACCATCCAGGCAAGTCACCTCCTTGTAGGTAACTTTCCACACGGCAGCGATGCTCCCAGACCTTGGCATGATGACCTTGATTCCCTGGCTTACTCCAATGAAAAAATACAACAGTTCTTTATTATCAGCATAGCCATTCAATGTATCTTCTCCTCTCTAAGCCAAACTCCTAAAACAAAGACATTATTCTAGCTAACAAGGATGAATTTCTCCACCTGCAACAAAAACGTGAGAAAGAACAAATTCACTGTGCACATAAATTTCACTAATAAATCTAATGTGAGATCCTCCAGGGTTAAAATACAATTCACTCCTACAGAAATTGGTCAATATAAGAAATGGCAGAAGGCCTCATGAAGTCACACATATAAAATGAATATTATTACTGTGCACATCTAAGCTAACACATCACATACACATCAATACTTGTCAGCGACATGTACGAATTCTGCACGTTAATGTTTTTGACTAATCACACATAGTTACAATGTTGATTTCTTCAAGTGTACATTGAAAATATCCCTAACACATTACTTTTCAAATTGTTAAAGTTCACATTCTAATGGCCTAAATTAATGTAATAAAGTTTTATATGTAGGTCCAGACTACCCATGATTATAATGCACATCTACAATTTAAAGAGCAATATTTGCGAACATAGCAAACACAACAAGAGGATGGACAGTGTGCTGAAACTTTTCAACCAGTCACCCTCAGTCAAGAGATCGGGGTTGAATCCATTGTTCTTTTGCTCACTCTGCCACCACAGTTTGTAAAAGAAAAATGGAGCCTCTTCATGACGAAATTGAAGTAGTGCCCTCCTATTTAATTCAAGCTTTTTGCTTGAACTAAAAGTGTAGAGGTAATTGCAAATTGTCATATAAAGCAAAGAACAAAGAAGTTCAAAATGCTGCAGAAACAATATTCCATGATCATCAGCCCGGTACTATACACAGAGCACGAAGGTGCACGGTTTACTAGAGAGTGGAGTTAATCTCTTGCTACCACTTCTGGATTAAAATCAAAGAAAAGGCAACAAACTCCACTTTGAAAGATGTATGACCAGTCATGGCAAGCAACAAGCAGAGAAGAGTCTGCTGTATGTAAAGCAAGAGTATTTTGAAGACTTCAGCAACAGATTGCTGAAAAAGAGTAAGGTATGACAGATGTTCAGAACGGCATACATGATTATCAAGCAAGAACATCCGTATGCTAACAGTCCTGTAGTTGTGGACTTGGGGCTAGTAAATTGCAATGCAGATGGGGACGAGTTCTGCAGTCAAGAAAAAGCTGTACAGATCTTGTTGCCTACACTGGTGAAGAAAGAAAAAGAACAATTTTGAAGCACATGATTGAAAAAGACTTAAAGTTAGCATTTTGATTGATGGCTGCTGTAGGAAAGTGGGTTTCTGTTGCAGTAACCCCTCCACTTTTTGCCAGACTACTGATGCACTTTTTCTTGGTGTGCCCTGGGTCCCTGCCAATCAGGTTCCCAGGGCCTGTGTTCTTTCCCCAAAACTAACCCAATTGGCATCTCTGTCCACAGGTCAGCCCCTGGTAAATGGTACTACAGGTACCCAGGGCACTGTGACCAGGGAAGACCTCTAAGGGCTGCAGCACTGATTTTGCCACCCTTAGAGGCCCTGTACCTTTACAGACACATACTGCCTTTGCAGGCTGCGTGTTTTATTGCAGAACAAAGTGAAGAGTCGACATGACACACATCCCTGTGTGCCATGCGTACAACCCACTGCCCTGGCATAGATCAGTCACCCCTCTAGCCGGCTGCCCTATGCCAGTGGGAAGGGTACAGGTGCATGAACCCCATACCCCTACAGTGTCTAAGTCCATTCTTAGACATTGTAGGTGCAGTGTTGCTATTAAGAGTATATGATGCTGGGAGCCTGTCATTACGAACTCCACAGCACCATAATGGCAACACTGAAAACTGAGACGTTTGGTATCAAACTTCTCAGCACATTAAACCCACACTGATGCCAATGTGGGATTTAATGAAAAATGCACACAGAGGGCCTCCATCTCAGAGATGCCCCCAGAAAACTAACCCACCACTAGTGTCCAGGCTGAGTGGATGCTTTCAGTTGCCACCACCAGACATGTTGACATGTTTCTGGACCCCTGGGTCGAGAGCCTGCTGTTCTCTGGGGCCTGAAACAATGCACATCCAGGGACGAGGTGCCAAGACTCTTCCCCAGGATGGGCAGGGTTCATGAAGGGGAAGCTTCAAAGGCCGCCTTTGTGAGCCTCCCCAGACCATTTGCTGCTTTCAGTAACTGGTCCCCACTGGTTCCACCCCCCACTTTGGGCAGGAGAACCGGCGGGAAAAATAAGTGCCAACTCCACCCCTCAGGTGGGGGAGTCAAGGTGAAGCACAACTCCGAGTCCCAGCCATCTTGAGGATGGGGAGACCCAACTAACCAGGGAGAGGCTCCAGCCCCACTCCCACTGGAGGGTGGCACAATAGGGGGTGTACCCACCCCAGGGAAGGGACCCATTGGTCCCTGCCCTTTACCTACCTCTAACACTCCTAAATCTAGTATTTAGGAGGCACCCTGAACCTTTCCTCCTCAGATCCTGAAACGACAAGAAGAAAAGATGAAGAAGTACCCAACAGCCGCGCAGCCAGCTGACAAGAGGAAGACGCCCACTGACTTGTCCCCAGCCTTACAGGCCTGTCCCCCCTCGAACCTGCTCCTGCGAAATCCCGGTGCATCCTGCAGCTAGCAACCTCAAAAACCCTGGAGGACCTGCCTGCCTTCATTTCCAAAGACTGTGTCTCCCGTGAACACCAGATTTGTTCAAATGCAACCTCTGGCAGCAGCCGGAGACCGCAAATCCAGCCCACTCTGCACCCGCCGAACCCTGCCCGAGCTTGAGTGGAAAAACACCATAAGGAGATCACCCCGGCGATCCTGACCTGAGATCCGGCGACCCCTGACCTACCTCCAGCCGACGCCTGTAGCCTAAATCCAGAAGGCCCACCCTAACCGCGATCCGGAGCTGGTAATAAGATCCGACCCCAAAAGGCACCCCTGCACCCGACGCCCCACGGCCTTGTGTGCCAAAACCGACAGTGCCTAACCAACCCTTAACTTCCCAGCTTACCTCTTGAAGTGGTGGCCGCACCCAGAAGTCCTTCGTCTCCCTGCCTGCAGTGCTTTTGCAAACGGGAGGTTCTCCATAGAAAACAACAGGGGACCCGACGTCGATCAGCACTCTGCACCCGGCCGCCTCACTGCTGCTGAGGGTGCACCTTTTGTGCTACTTTGTTTCTCCATTTGCCCTGACCTAAACCCTAGGAGCTTTGCTCCCACAACCCAGTGCCATGCTTGCCAGCAGCCACCAACCGGAGGCCCCCTATCCCCCATTGGATAACATTGGGCCTCAACACTCTGCACCCGGCCGCCCTAGTGCCGCTGAGTGTGTAACAAGAGTGCATCACTGACCCTGGGGGACCCCTGAGTCTAACCCCAGAACCTTAACTCCCACCGTCGATAACTTACCTGTGAACCGATAACCTGTTTTTCCTCCATAGGATAACATTGACAATTTTCTTCCAAAATGTTTGTGTGGAGTTTTGAAATTTAAAAATATTCTTTAAAAATCGCGCAAATAACCAAAACGTATTTACTTACCTGTTTGCAGGTAATGTCCCAGTGCTGAATCTAGGTATCCAGCACTGAGTTAGAAAAGTAGTGTAAAAGGTAACTTACCTGTAATTTACTGAAAAAGCCTATTCATTTCAATGTACTATATTTGCTAAGTATTGCAACCTACTGCATCCCCCGTAAATCAAACAAAGTACAATTCCAGTTGCATTTTCAAACTGTTCTACAATCAGCAGCATATTACTGTAAAGTATTTAATGCTTACCTGTGCCAGGCTTGCTTGGTTCTAAAATAAACAACAGTATATTTTTTATACAAAAACAATTGGCCTAGAGTTCAGTTCTTGAGTGTGTGAATTCATTTGCTGACTGAGTGGGTACATCAAATACCTAACACTGTCCTCTGATACTGCCTTACTGCTCGACCACTCTACCACAATTAGAGAGTAAGGTGCTATCTAACTTTACGTCTGCCTACCTCTGGAGTCACCTGGACTCTATACACACTATACCTCAGTTTGGTGTAGTATATATAGAGTCAGTTTCCTACATTGGTGGATCAGCGGTGGGATATACAACTTTACATTTGTTGGACTACTTGGTTACCACCTGATCACAGGACAGAACTCTTAAATTGCCTTTAGAATTCAGCTTTTTTCAAATTGGCATTTTTACCAAACTGCTAAAAGTCTTGTTAGGGCCTTGCTTAAGTCCCTTTAGAATTTTAGAAAATCAAAAGTCACTGTAGTCAAGGGTAGAGGGGTTAGAACTTTTTTGTTAGAATGTCTCAAAATAAGAACCCAGCTACTAGTGAAGATAACCATAATGACATACAGGACATCGTCGAGGAGCTTGACCTCTCCCCTTACCTTCACTTGTCTTTCAAGGAAATAAGGTCCTTATGTCAAATTAAAAACATACCAATGGGCCCCCATCCAACTAAACAAAAGCTCCAGGAGCTGTTGGCTGAGTATGCAAAGGCCCACCCATCTGAAAATGGTGATGACCAATCAGATGGGGAAGGAGGTGCGGAGGGTGGAGATAGATACCCACCCTCACCACTTCCAAGGGAAGAAAGGGACCCTGTACCCTTACTTCCAAGAGTCAACCTCTGGGGACCTAGAGGCCACACACGTGGCTCAGGTTCTGGTGAGGACATTGAGGACAGCCTCAATGAGGAGGACAGCCTTTTAGCAAGGCTGACCAAAAGACTGGACCTAGAGACCAGACTCCTGGCTCTAGAGAAAGAGAGAAAGGAGATGGGATTAGCACCCATATATGGTGGCAGCAATCAAAATAATGAGGATAAAGAGCAATCGTATGATCCTAAAATATCCAAAGGGATTGTCCCTAAATATGAGGAGGGTGATATCATCACCAAGTGGTTCACAAATTTTGAGAGGGCTTGTGAAGCCAAACTGGTAAAGCAGACTTTCTGGGGGGCACTCCTTTGGGAACTGTTCTTTGGTGACTGCAGAGACAGACTCCTGACCCTTTCTGGGGCAGATGCTGGGTCCTATGACCTCATGAAGAGAACTCTGATTGAGGGATTTGGACTCAAAACTGAGGAGTACAGAATTAGATTCAGGGGGGCTCACAAAACCCAAAACCAGCCCTGGATTGATTTTGTAGACTACTCAGTAAAGACACTAGGTGGCTGGTTAACCGGAAACAATGTGCATGACTTTAATGAAATTTACAACATGTGTATCAAGGAATACATATTAATTAATTGCATTGATGAAAAGTTGCATCAGTACCTGGTAGACCTAGGAACACTTTCTCCCCAAAAATTGTGTAAGAAGGCCGACCACTGGGTCAAAACAAGGGTAACTAGGACATCCACTGGGGGTGACCAAAAGAAAGGGGTTACAAAGCCTCCCCAGAGGAAAGACAGTGAACCCCTTAAAGATAAAAGTAAGGAGTCCCAGGTAGCCCCCTAAAAACCTGTCCACGAGGCTGGGTCCAAAGACACCTCGCAAACTAAAACAAGGTACCAAGGTAAGAACTGGGATCCCAACAGTGTATGGTATCACAACTGTCAAAAGGCAGAACACCACACCAAGGACCCTAGCTGTCCTAAAAACAAAGCCCCTAGTACAGCTCCAGGGGTTACTAGTGTAGCTCCAGGGGTTGCCAATGTAGCTTTGGAGGAGGGGTCCTCAGATGAGCAAGTCCTCCTAGCTTTCAACTGGAAAATGGGCCCAAGTGGTAAGCTGGAAGTTCCAGAGAGGAGTAGACACTTCCATCACTTACTGGTAAATGGAATCCCAGCCACTGCCCTGAGATATACCTGTACCAGTCACACGGTGGTGCATGAAAGGTTGGTTCTCTCAAACCAGTATGTCCCAGGGGAAACAAAAAGAGTAAGGGGGTCACTGTTAGGCCTGTGATTGTAGTGCTCCTAGAAATAGCTGGGTCCCTTAGATGGAGAAAGGAGGTAGTCAGTAAAGACCTCCCCCTTGATTGTCTCCTGGGGAATGACCACCCAAAGGTTGGTCTGAGCCAAAGAGAGGTGCTGGTCCAATGCCAGACCTCACCAATAAATCTGGGGAGGGCTCAACCTGCAGCTAGTGCAGCTAAGCCCCTTAATAAAAGAAGAAACCGTGTATGAAAGGTGGGCAACTGTTAGCCACAGTTCCAATGGGCCAGGGAGATTCTATCCCAATAAGGGAGAGCTCCAAAAGTGGCACTGGTAAAGTCCCCCCTATCCCCCCTATCCAACAAAAAGACCTGACTAGTCAGGCAACTGTCCAGCCAGAGTTGGTGGCTCCTCAGCTGGCAGAACAGAGGGTGGAGGAAGGGTGTTCACTACCAAGTGTAGTGACCCCCACCTTAAAACAGCAGACAGGCAGCCAGAACCCAAAGCAGCCTGTAAGATAGCCCCTCACTTACCAATCAGGAGCTAAAGGTGAGGTTCTGGGCTCTGACAGCTGTCAGCAGCTTCTTCTGGGTGTTAGCCTTCATGGCAGCACTATCCTTGGCATGGTGACCTAGCCCCCTGCCAAATAGCAAGTTAGTCCCCCTGACCCTATTGGTAAGGGTGGGGTTTCTCAAACTGTGGGTGACCTCTGTGGGTAAGCTGGGATTTGCCCTGGCTAAGTTAGAATTTGCAGAGGTGGGCACCTCTGAACCCAAACTAAAAAGATGGGGTGAAGACACTAAAGAGCTTTGAAAGGAGCATTGGGAATTAGGCCCTGAAACTGTTCAGGTAGTCCACCTCCCCAAAGGGACTGACCTGGACAGAAGGATGTAAGGCAGAGTAGGCCCAAACCACTTCCTCTACTTTTCCTCGCCTGAAAGACTAGGAAGACTCTCCCAGCTTTGGCAGAGTCTCCTGACCTTTGGGCCGGGGGGGGGGGGGGGGGGCTTGTGTAGGAAAGTGGGTTTCTGTTGCAGTAAACCCCCCCACACTTTGTGCCAGACTACTGATGCCCTTTTTCTTGGTGTGCTCTGGGTCCCTGCCAATCAGGATCCCAGGGCATGTGTTCTTTCCCCCAAACTAACCCAATTGGCATCTCTGGCCACAGGTCAGCCCCTGGTAAATTGTACCACAGGTAGCCCGGGCACTGTGACCAGGGAAGATCTCTAAGGGATGCAGCACTTGTTGTGCCACCCTTAGAGGCCCTGTACCTTTACACACACACTGCCTTTGCAGGCTGCGTGTTTTGGTGCAGGACAAAGTGAAGAGTCGACATGGCACACATCCCTGTGTGCCATGCCTACAACCCACTGCCCTGGCATAGATCAGTAACCCCTCTAGCTGGGTGCCCTGTGCCAGTGGTGAGGGTACAAGTGCACAAGCCTGTACCCCTACAGTGTCTAAGTCCATTCTTAGACATTGTAAGTGCAGTGCTGCCATTAAGAGTATATGGTGCTGGGAGCTTTTCATTACAAACTCCACAGCACCATAATGGCTACACCGAAAACTGAGAAGTTTGGAATCAAACTTCTCGATCACATTAAACCCACACTTATGCCTGTGTGGGATTTAATGAAAAATGCACACAGAGGGCATCTCAGAGATGCCCCCTGAAAATTACCCCACCACTAGTGTCCAGGCTGAGTGGCTGCTTTCAGCTGCCACCACCAGACATGGTACTGGACCCCTGGGTCGAGAGCCTGCTGTTTTCTGGGGCCTGAAATAATGCACATCCTGGGACGAGTGCCAAGCCTCCTCCCCCAGGATGGGCAGGGTTCCCAAGGGAAAGCTTCAAAGGCATGCCGCCTTAGTGAGCCTCCCCAGACCATTTGCTGCTTTCAGCAACTGGTCCCCACTGGTTCTACCCCCCACTTAGGGCGGGAGAACCGGTGGAAAAAACAAGTGAGGGAGAGAGGGGTGCCCACCTCTGCCAACTCAACCCCTCAGGTGGGGGAGGCGAGGTGAAGCACAACTCAGAGTCCCTGCCATCTTGAGGATGGGGGGACCCAACCAACCAGGGACAGGCTCCTGCCTCCCTCCCACTGGAGGTTGGCACAATAGGGGGTGTACCCACCCCAGGTAAGGGACCCATTGGTCCCTGCCCTTTACCTACCTGTAGCACCCCTAAATATAGTATTTAGGGGGCACCCTGAACCTTGCTTCCTCAGATCCAGAAACGAAAATAAAAAGAAGGACCGAACAGCCGTGCAGCCAGCTAACAAGAGGAAGACGCCCACTGACTTGGCCCCAGCCCTACAGGCATGTCTCCCCTCGAACCTACTCCTGCAAAATCTCGGTGTCTCCTGCAGCCAGCAACCTCAAAAACCCCAGAGGACCTGCCTGCCTTCACTTCCAAAGACTGCTTCTCCCGTGAACACCAGATTTGTTCACCTGCAACCTCTGGCAGCAGCCGGAGACCGCAAATCCAGCCCACTCTGCACCCGCCGAACCCGGTCCGAGCTTGAGTGGAAAAATACCAGGAGGAGGTCACCCCGGCGATCCTGACCCGAGATCCGGCGACCCCTGACCTGCCTCAAGCCTCCAGCCGATGCCTGCAGCCTTAATCCAGAAGGCCCCCCTAACCGCGACCCGGAGCCGGTAAGAAGATCCGACCCCAAAAAGGCACCACTGCACCCGACGACCCACGGCCTTGTGTGCCCAAACCGACGGTGTCTAACCAACCCTTAACTTTCCAACTTACCTCTCGAAGTGGTGGTCGCACCCAGAAGTCCTTTGTCTCCCTGCCTGCAATACTTTTGCAAAGCAGAGGTTCTCCATGGAAAACAACAGGGCGCCCGCCGTCGAAACAGCGCTCTGCAAACTGCCGCCTCTGTGCCGCTGAGGGTGCACCTTGTGTGCTTCTTTGGTTCCCCATTTGCCCGGACCTAAACCCTAGGAGCTTTGCTCCCACAACCCAGTGGCCTGCTTGCCAGCAGCCACCAACTGGAGGCCCCCTATCCCCCATTGGATAACATCGGGCCTCAACACTCTGCACCCGGCCACCCTAGTGTCACTGAGGGTGTAACAAGAGTGCATCACTGAGCCTGGGGGACCCCTGAGTCTAACCCCAGAACCTTAACTCCCACAATTGATAACTTACCTGTGAACCGATAACCTGTTTTCCTCCATAGGATAACATTGACAATTTTCTTCCAAAAAGTTTCTAAGTGTGGAGTTTTGAAATCTAAAAATATTCTTTAAAAATCGCACGAATAACCAAAACGTATTTACTTACCTGTTGGCAGGAAATGTCCCACTGCTGAATCTATGAATCCAGCACTGAGTTAGAAAAGTAACGTAAAAAGTAACTTACCTGTAATTTACTGAATAAGCCTATTCATTTCAATGTGCTGTATTTGCTGAGTATCGCAACCTACTGCATCTCCTGTAAATCAAACAAAGTACAATTCCTGTTGCATTTTCAAACTGTTCTACAATCAGCAACTTATTACTGTAAAGTATTTAGGGCCAGATGTAGGAAGCCAAATTGCGATTTCAAACACTGAAATTCGCAGAATTTCAGCGTTTGCGATCGCAATTTGGCTGTAAGCAATGTAGGTAGGCAAATACCCACTAGCAAAATAAGGAATTGCGATTCCTTATTGTGCCCAAGCATTTAGAGAATCACAATTTGCGATTCCCTAAATGCTATGCTAGTAGGCATCGCAAATTGCGATTTTGCCTTAAGGAATCGCGAATTACCACCAACTTCAAGTTGGTGGTATTTTGCGATTTTCTTTAAAAAAGCACTTTTTTGCTTTTTTCAAAGTGCCATGTGGCACGCATACATGCCCTTAGGGCCTGTATGTGCGCCACATGTGCACACCTGCACATTTCGGAGGTGCAACAGGGTGTCCTTTTGGAACCCTTGCACCCTTGAAATTGTGCACGCAATTTGCGAGTACCTCTTGGTTACTCGCAAACTGTATGCGCAAATCCCATTCATTCCTATGGGCCTCTTGGCCCATAGGAATGAATGGGAAGGTATTCCTTGATTGCAAATCTCAATTTGCGATTCGCAATTAAGCAATATTAAGGAATCGCAATTATTTTTGCGATTCCTACATACATTCCATTTTGCGAGTCCTTAATAGAGATTGGGTAAAAATCGCTATTATGGACTTGCTAAATGGACTTTACCTACATCTGGCCCTTAATGCTTACCTGTGCCAGGCTTGCTTGGTTCTAAATATAAACAACAGTATATTTTTTATACAAAAACAATTGGCCTAGAGTTCAGTTCTTGAGTGTGTGAATTCATTTGCTGACTGAGTAGGTACATCAAATGCTTAAAACTGTCCTCTGATACTGCCTTACTGCTCGACCACTCTACCAAAAATAGAGAGTAAGGTTCTATCTAACTTTAACCTCTGCCTACCTCTGGGGTCACCTGGACTCTAAACACACTGTACTTCATTTTGGTGTAGTATATATAAAGTCAGATTCTTACAAACAGTCAATCGCCTTTTCATCGCCCTGGATCAGAGCAGAATGTGGGGATACAGCTGTGAGTTAGTAGAGCTGAATCAAGCAACAGCTGAAGTGATAACTGGGGAACTGATATCTTGTCTTACAAAATATTTCTCCAAAGTCTTTCTTAAAAACAAAATATAACATTCAAAGCAAACAAAGCATTTACAACGATTAAATGGAATTCTGGAGTCTCAGCACAGCTAAAAGAAGCAGAAAGTTTATCCTTGTGGGGCACTACCCATCAAATTAAGCTCGCTGTAGGGGATGCCTTGAAAGATGTGAGTGGAACAGTACACCTTGAGTATCTTCATGGATGGTCTTTACTTTGTTTACTACAGCTCATCCAAAAACCAGAGTGACATACAAAACTGTGCTGATCAGTTGGCCCTTACATTCAAAGCATTTGGCATTGTTATTGACATCAGAAGGAATGCTTCCAGCTGTCGTACTGTCAAAGTTGTTTGGAACTTGTATTCAGCCCACATCACACTAGACAGAAGCTATATACTTAAATTGTGGCAAGTGAGAATGGTCAAAAAATGGAGGCCTTCTTGAAAGACTTACCAGTATTTGTGAAGAACCTGGGTCTGCTTGTTCTCAGTTGGCTGGATTACTTTTATTACTTCAATGCTAACACTACTTCTCTCACATACGTCTATGTGTTTATTTGGAGGCAAATTACAGTTTTGGAGAAATTAGCTGAAGAGCGCGGAGTTGAATTTGCAAAGATTGCTAAAGTAAGTGCAAGTAAGCTATTTTTTCAATGCATTGCAAATGCCAGATGAAACTTCTTCATCTCTAGCCCTAGCCATTTGTGGTGGTACGTTTTATCAAAAATACTGATCCGAATACTGATATTCTGATAGGACAACCTATGTAAAAGGTTTTAGCTACCTGTTGTAGAGACTAATAGAAGTTTTCAGGAGTATAGGGACAGAGGAGGGAGGCGTGAAAATATGGCATTTATCAGAACCCAAGTCAAGATACGCTTTATTCAATTTACAATATCAAATCATAAAAGCACAAGATATATCAAAACAACATAAATACAAAAATGTAAAACTTTAAAATACAATAGCATCCATCCAAACAATTGCAAATTGATCTTAAAACTTTTAAACATTAAGAAGTTACAATCAGTGCCATAATCTCATGTTGGTACACTGCCCTTGCATAGATGGGAGCAGTTATCAATTACACAAAGGTCAAGCCTTGCATCATTTTCCTGGTTCTGACCACCCCCTTCAAATATTTTGCAATGTGGGCAGTGACAATTTCATCTTCTAAGAGTAGTAAGTTAATAAAAGCAGGTCGGCAAAGTCTCAGGCCAAGCACTTTCAAATAAGGAAATATCCACCTTTTCTTAAGTAAGATATAAAATTTTAAAAAGAATACGATGTGTATTGTTGACTGTACTGCGATGTCATCACAAGGAAATAGAATGAGAGGGCATGACTAGTCATTTGGCTGAGGGAAGGTAATCAAATTATGAAAGTTGCCTAGACGTAAGCGCGTAAGTAATAGCCTATCATAGTTACTAAAAGTAAATAATAGATAAGGTTGAATCCCCACCCGAGTTAAAAGCAATTGATTGGACAGAGGGGGGAGGAGCCTAGCCTGCAGCCGAGATGGCCGCCTAGCTCTTCGGCTCCGACGACCCTTTCGCCCTTCGTCGATATCCTGGCAAGAATCCTGCGCCTCCGAGCCCTACGCGTACCTGCGCCACGTTCCTGACCACGATACTTTGACTCCGGTCGAAAACGGAGCTGCCCCGGCGGAGTTGGGCCCCGGTTTCCATTCCGGCCTTCCAAGCGGTCGCAGCCGGGCCATTGTTTAGTGGGGACGGCCGGCGGCGACAACGATAGCAGCGGCCGCTGTGGAGAGGGAGGAGCCGGTGCACCGGACCTGGAGCGCGGCGCTGGGATTCTCACAGCAGCCTTTTCCATGCTCGGCTGCCCTGCGCGCCCCGCTCGCAACATTGTATCCAGCTCCCGTATACTGTATCCCGGCCCAGCTGGGAGAGGGCCGGGATCGCTTCTTTGTTGCAGCCTACAGCAGCGGACGCCATCTTCCGCATCGGAATCCCTGGTCTCGCCGGTGGGTTTCCCTGCACCACAGATTCCCCTGTCCTTGAAGCCTTTCCACGACCGGCTGCCTCCACGTTTCCTGCACCACCGGGGCCCCGCAGAGAGCTTATCACCTTCCAGATACCGATGGCGGGTGAAGGGGGCTTGCTTCCCGGGGCGCTCGATGGTTGCTTGCCTAAGATGGCGGACGCAACAGCACCCTCCATCCTTGATCCACCGCTGGGGCTTCGCGACATCCTGGCAGCACTGGAGGACCTGTGGTTGGCCTTCCGCGACTCTGCCACTGGTTTGGAGGACCGGTTTGATCGGACTTTTTCAGCTGGCCATGATGATTCTCCAGTGCGGCATGTTAAGCCACATCTTCAGTCGACTGTCGGTGGATCACCCGAGTTGAGGTATGTGGCAGTGACGGGGGGACGTGTCCCAGTGCCCGCTGCGGTACTCCTCGGCTCTGCCCTGGAGGAGTCTAACAATCCTGCTCCCTTGGTATGGCCGGAGCTTGTGCCTCAGCCGCCGTTTTGCCCATCTCCTTTGTCCTTTGGTGCCACGTTTCTGAGCGTCCTCCTGGACTTGCTTCCTGTACATCGGCCGGCCGCTACTCTGGGATTTATGCATCGTCCTGCTCCCTGTTGTACTAGCCACCGCATAGCAGTGGCGCATTCTGTGGTCCTTTACTATCGAGCCTCGCTCCAGTTTGACTTGTCTCTTACCCCTCGATTGCTGCAACGGACTCCATGGTGGCCCATCCCGTCCAGGTTGGCTGTACTGCAATTGGATTCTGTTGGACTGCAGATTCGAAGGGGCCAAGGCTGAGGAAGGGGGTTTTTCTTGTTGCACATTGATACGTATATGGCTGGGACTGGGACTTGTGACTGTTGGAGGTACATGTAGCAGGGTGTTAGGTCGGGGCCTGGGGTTGGGTGACCGCGGGTAACGATTTTGCTTGAATTGAATAGATCCTTGGCCCTCCTCCGATCAACCGTGACATTCTTTTTCTTTTTCTTCTCTTTCTCTTCTCCTACATTTCGGGTACTCTTTTGGGGCGACAGACACACTGCTAGGGGGGGTAGGCCGTAGCCTCTGCATGCGTGTAGGGTGGGGGGTATATTTCCTTGTTGGTTTTTTTTCTATGGGCCTCCTTTTTCTTTCTTTCTTCTCTCTCTTTCTCTTCTCCCTTTCTACTCTTTACCTTTCTCGTTTGCTCTTTCCTTTCTTATTTCTTGGGTCGAGGGGAGGATTGGGAACTTGTGGGTAGTGCTTGGGGATCGTCATGTGATATGCTTCTTTTCTATCCTGATTTCATTGAGTGCGATTGATTACCTTACGGATAATGCTTGCTGACTCTTCTGATGATCGTTGCCCACTATAGTCCTAACTGCATTGCTCTGATTCGGATCCTTCCAGACCTGTTGCTATGGACTTATTTCAAAACTTTATAAAACTTAAACCTCATCATCCTGGCGCTCGGTGGCACAATTGTGTATAACGTAATCTGGTCTATTCGTGCTTGTACTGATATGCTGCTGAATCGTATAATTGCTTGCTGATGTGCCCCTTTTTGTCGAGGCCGGCCTGAGGGTTGTAGGCCCGTATCTGTCTGCGCATACTGTTAAATAAAGGTTTTCCAAAAAAAAAAAAAAAAAAAAAAAGCAATTGATTGGCTCTGACCGTTGGTTTCATAATGTTGGATTATAGCCTGATCGACTCCAAATGATTTAGACATAATATCTTCAGTTCCTTCCTTGTAACGCAAGACAGGCTATCAGGATTGTCAAAAAATGCAGGGTGGTCTGTATCGTTCATAAAGGTTTTTATATATACAAGCCAGGAAATACGTTTTACATGTTGGCGGTTCATACAGTCCTTTATAACATCCAGGTTAAGTCCACTGGACGCTCCTGTCCACACCTTGTGCCACAAAAAAATTGGCTGAATTTTAATAAGGTCGGACAGGTACTACAACCCCAGTTCGTCATGGCAGATGTACGTGGCTGTGCTATTTGGCACAGCTAGGAGATACCTCAGGAACCCATTCTCGACCTGCTGAAGAGACTCCACATTTACATGGCCCCAGATACCAGCTCCATACAGGGCGACTGAGACGCATTTAGCTTTATAAATCACCAGCAGGTCGTCTATAGGGCGCTTTCCCAGTTTCCTGGCAACATTAATCAAAGCGCCAATAGCTTTGGCAAACAGCAATTTTCTGCAGTTATTATCGAAAACAATTCCCAAATATGAAAAGTGATTAGTAAAATTACGTTTTTCGTTATTAATGTGAATGTCTTGACACTTAACACTGGGCTTACTGCATTTCATGACGACATTTTTAGAAATATTAACTTTGAAATCAAGATCTGACATGAAAGATACAAAGTTTGTCACAATTCTTTGTAAGCCAATCGGGGTACGGGCTAACAGGACTGCATCATCAGCATATAGCAATGTTCCAATTGACTGTTTGCCCATCCTTGGTAGGTCTGAACTTTCCCTGGATAAGGTATCTCCCAGACCATTAATATAGAGGGAAAAGAGAAGGGGGGCCAAAACGCATCCCTGTCTTACGCCCTTACTAACAGGGAAGCTACCAGTAAGCTCACCAGTTCTACCATAGCGAACCCTGGCCTGGGCCTCTAAATAGGACTGTCTTAAAAAATTAATCAATTGAGTTTCCACCCCCATGTCCTCTAGGATGCGCCAAAGTTTCTTATGGTTGACGCAACCAAACGCCGAACTCAGGTCAGCAAAGCACATGAAAAGGCTCCCTTTTTTTGCCGAGTATATTTCCCCATTATAAGACTCAAATTCAAGCTCTGTTCCACGGTGCCAAGGCCTTTGCGGAATCCATACTGGACCTCTGATATAATGCCTACAGCCTCGATCCATGACTGGAGTCTACTTAAATGACATGCCCGGCCACTTTCACTCTGGAATCCAGCAGTGAAATTGGTCTATAACAGGCCGGGTCATTGCGGTCGCCTTTCTTAAAAATAGGGCCGAGTGTGGACTCTGTCCAGGTCGGAGTGAAGCCTTGAGTGCAGCATGCCCTTAGTACCAGGGTTAGAAATGGGCCCCAACGCAAGGGACAGGATTTATAGAGGTCCACTGGTATACTGTCTGGTCCCGGGGCTTTCCCTCCCACACTAGCATTAATGGCCAGGATCACCTCGTCCGTGTTAAAATCAATGCAAATTGGGAGGTAACCTCCGGAACCTGGACTAGAACCCCCACAAATAGTGGGGGTAGCATTGTTACAATATAAATTTGAAAAGTGGGACACCCATTTATCCTCCCTAATCACGTTTTCAAAGCCTGGTAAATTTTTGGGGGCCAAGAATGGGGCATTTATGGCCTTTCATAACCCTTTCATATCCTTTAGGGCAGATGCTTTCTTCAGGGCCTGCTACAGTTCTAATCTAATTGCCTCTTTACGTTTTTTAACGGACAGCTCATACGCCGCCCTAGCCCTTTTAATTGCTTCCTGGTCCCTCCTCGACTCATGCAACAAGGATTTAAGAGCTGCATGTGATTTACTACACTGGGAGTCAAACCAGCCAAGCTTACCCTTAGGGGTGCCTTTTGATTTTGTTGTCAGATTATTTTGAGTATCCAGTGAGATATTACAATAAGAATTGCAAATATTAATGTCCGTTACCATCTCATCAAGGCATCTCAAAAAATCAGGTTTACATTGTGTTAAAAGGCACTTGGTTAATTGCAAAGTGTCCACTCCAGCCCATCGAATGGTATAACCATTTTGTCTATTATTGAGAATATCTTGTAATGGCTCGGTGGGCATTCTTCTAGTGGATAACACTCCATACGGCAGATCCAAAATAAAACAAATGGGGAAGTGGTCACTAAAGGCCACCGTGTGAGCTTTAAAATTATACAGTCAATCAGCATATCTATTAGAAATTAAAAAGAAATCAAGAATAGAGGACAGCCCACGACCATTAAAGGTACTACCAAACACTATAGGTAGTGAACAAAGGTCATTTACAAAGCCCAAATACATAGAATATTTAACCAAGTTTAACATTTCCCCAACAGGGGTGTGTGCAAAATGAGAAGTGTCTGTGTCGTCCCCCAATTATAAGCCACACTGACCCCCACACACCAGGGTGCATGGGCCCACATTAAAATCCCCTCCCCAAATTAAACAAAGGTCTTTCTCTGTGTTCTTAAAGATAGCGTCCAGGTCCTCACGTAACTGTCTAAAAACTTCCCTCCCAGTAAGGGCATGAATGTTATTATAAAAATTTAAAAGGACAGTACAATGCGCCTTGTTGCTATCCATTGTTAATATTTGGTAATAGGTATTGGATACCGCCAAAGCCACCCTGCTCATATTCAACCTGTGGGATAAAAAAATACATAAGCCACCCTTGTTCCTCCCATGACTAGAGGACACAGCCTGGGTACAAAATGTTTTGAACCCGGTAATGTGTAGGGTTTCAAATGCCCAAGTCTCTTGCAGGCATAGAGGTGCCAATTCCGATCCGTTAAAAATATTCCCCGTACGAATCGTATCTGGATTTTTTACGTACGAATCGTACAAGTCCCGTACAAACTGGCAAGTATGATTCGTATGTTAAAAAATCCATATGAATCACATTGGGAAAATTCCCCGACACGTCCTCGGGTCGGAAAAAGTGTCCGACACGTCCCCAGACAGTTTTACGTACGAATCGGTAAACTGAAGTCCGAGCGCGCAAGTACGATCTGTCCCGTCCGTCCGAATGCACAACCGTATGGAAAAAACACCATACGGAGCGAACTCCCATAGCAACCATGGAGATGTCCAAACATGTGCCCGCATACGTGCTGAACACCACCCCAGCCCACCCCCCCAAGTACGCGCCGTACCCCCAGCCCCCCGATGTACGCGCCATACCCCCACCCCACCCCGTAGGTACGGAGCATACCCCCACCCCGTAGGTACGGAGCGTACCCCCAGCGCGTAGCGCTGGGGGTCCGCACCGTACCTACGGGGGAGGGGGTACGCTCCGTACCTATGGGGGTGAGGGTACGCTCCGTACCTATGGGGTGGGTGTACGTTCCGTACCTACGGGGTGGGGTATGCACCGTACCTATAGGGGTGGGGGTACACTCCGTACCTATGGGGTGGGGTGGGGGTACGCTCCGTACCTACGGGGTGAGGGTACCCTCAGTACCTACGGGGTGGGGGTACGCTCCGTACCTACGGGGTGGGGCTATGTTCCGTGCCTACAGGGTGGGGGTACACTCCGTACCTACGGGGTGGGGTGGAGGTACGCTCCATACCTACAGGGTGGGGGTACGCTCTGTACCTACGGGGTGGGGGTACGCTCCATACCTATGGAGTGGGGTGGGGGTACGCTCCGTACCTACGGGGTGGGGGTACGCTCCGTACCTACGGGGTGGGGGTACGCTCTGTACCTACGGGGTGGGGGTACGCTCCGTATCTATGGGATAGGGGTATGCTCTGTACCTATGTGGTGGGGGTACGCTCCGTACCTACGGGGTGGGGGTACGCTCCATACCTACGGGTGGGGGTACGCTCCGTACCTACGGGGTGGGGGTATGTTCCGTACCTATGGGGTGGGGGTACGCTCCGTACCTACGGGTGGGGGTACGCTCCGTACCTACGGGGTGGGGGTACGCTCCGTACCTATGGGGGGTGGAGGTACGCACCATCCATACGGGGGGCTGGGGGTACGGCACGTACATACGGGGGGCTGGGTGTATGACGCGTACAGGTATGGGTGCTGGGGTACGGTGCGTACATGGGGGGGCTGTGGGTACGGTGCGGACGTGTAGGGATGGGGGTACGGTGCATACCGGGCCCCCTTTTCGTCATGCATCGCGGCGTACTTAGCTTTTCTGGCACTCTTTGGGTCCCGTAAAAATTTTGCCGTGCGAAGTGCTGTGGGTACGAATCGTACTTGCTGATCTGTAAAACGCTGCCTGACATTAAAATCCCCTCCCCAAATTAAACAAAGGTCTTTCTCTGTGTTCTTAAAGATAGCGTCCAGGTCCTCAAGTAACTGTCTAAAAACTTCCCTCCCAGTAAGGGCATGAATGTCATTATAAAAATTTAAAAGGACAGTACAATGCGCCTTGTTGCTATCCATTGTTAATATTTGGTAATAGGTATTGGATACCGCCAAAGCCACCCTGCTCATATTCAACCTGTGGGATAAAAAAATACATAAGCCACCCTTGTTCCTCCCATGACTAGAGGACACAGCCTGGGTACAAAATGTTTTGAACCCGGTAATGTGTAGGGTTTCAAATGCCCAAGTCTCTTGCAGGCATAGAGGTGCCAATTCCGATCCGTTAAAAATATTCCCCGTACGAATCTTATCTGGATTTTTTACATACGAATCGTACAAGTCCCGTACAAACTGGCAAGTACGATTCGTATGTTAAAAAATCCATACGAATCACATTGGGAAAATTCCCCGACACGTCCTCGGGTCGGAAAAAGTGTCCGACACGTCCCCGGACAGTTTTACGTACGAATCGGTAAACTGAAGTCCGAGCGCGCAAGTACGATCTGTCCCGTCCGTCCGAATGCACAACCGTATGGAAAAAACACCGTACGGAGCGAACTCCCATAGCAACCATGGAGATGTCCAAACATGTGCCCGCATACGTGCTGAACACCACCCCAGCCCACCCCCCCAAGTACGCGCCGTACCCCCAGCCCCCCGATGTACGCGCCATACCCCCACCCCACCCCGTAGGTACGGAGCTTACCCCCAGCGCGTAGCGCTGGGGGTCCACACCGTACCTATGGGGGAGGGGGTACGCTCCGTACCTATGGGGGTGGGGGTACGCTCCGTACCTACGGGGTGGGGGTACGCTCCGTACCTATGGGGTGGGGTACGCACCGTACCTATAGGGGTGGGGGTACGCTCCGTACCTATGGGGTGGGGTGGGGGTACCCTCCGTACCTACGGGGTGGGGGTACGCTCCGTACCTACGGGGTGGGGGTATGTTCCGTGCCTACAGGGTGGGGTTACACTCCGTACCTACGGGGTGGGGTGGAGGTACGCTCCGTACCTACGGGGTGGGGGTACGCTCTGTACCTACGGGGTGGGGGTACGCTCCATACCTATGGGGTGGGGTGGGGGTACGCTCCGTACCTACGGGGTGGGGGTACGCTCCGTACCTACGGGGTGGGGGTACGCTCTGTACCTACGGGGTGGGGGTACGCTCCGTATCTATGGGATGGGGGTATGCTCTGTACCTACGTGGTGGGGGTACGCTCCGTACCTACGGGGTGGGGGTACGCTCCATACCTACGGGTGGGGGTACGCTCCGTACCTACGGGGTGGGGGTACGTTCCGTACCTACGGGGTGGGGGTACGCTCCGTACCTACGGGTGGGGGTATGCTCCGTACCCACGGGGTGGGGGTACGCTCCGTACCTACGGGGGGGCGGGGGTACGCACCGTCCATACGGGGTCTGGGGGTACGGCACATACATACGGGGGGCTGGGTGTATGGCGCGTACAGGTATGGGTGATGGGGTACGGTGCGTACATGGGGGGGCTGTGGGTACGGTGCGGACGTGTAGGAATGGGGGTACGGTGCATACCAGGCCCCCTTTTCGTTTTGCATCGCGGCGTACTTAGCTTTTCCGGCACTCTTTGGGTCCCGTAAAAGTTTTGCCGTGCGAAGTGCTGTGGATACGAATCGTACTTGCTGATCTGTAAAACGCTGCCTGACATTAAAATCCCCTCCCCAAATTAAACAAAGGTCTTTCTCTGTGTTCTTAAAGATAGCGTCCAGGTCCTCACGTAACTGTCTAAAAACTTCCCTCCCAGTAAGGGCATGAATGTTATTATAAAAATTTAAAAGGACAGTACAATGCGCCTTGTTGCTATCCATTGTTAATATTTGGTAATAGGTATTGGATACCGCCAAAGCCACCCTGCTCATATTCAACCTGTGGGATAAAAAAATACATAAGCCACCCTTGTTCCTCCCATGGCTAGAGGACACAGCCTGGGTACAAAATGTTTTGAACCCGGTAATGTGTAGGGTTTCAAATGCCCAAGTCTCTTGCAGGCATAGAGGTGCCAATTCCGATCCGTTAAAAATATTCCCCGTACGAATCGTATCTGGATTTTTTACGTACGAATCGTACAAGTCCCGTACAAACTGGCAAGTACGATTTGTATGTTAAAAAATCCATACGAATCACATTGGGAAAATTCCCCGACACGTCCTCGGGTCGGAAAAAGTGTCCGACACGTCCCCGGACAGTTTTACGTACGAATCGGTAAACTGAAGTCCGAGCGCGCAAGTACGATCTGTCCCGTCCGTCCGAATGCACAACGTATGGAAAAAACACCGTACGGAGCGAACTCCCATAGCAACCATGGAGATGTCCAAACATGTGCCCGCATACGTGCTGAACACCACCCCAGCCCCCCAAGTACGCGCCGTACCCCCAGCCCCCCGATGTACACGCCATACCCCCACCCCACCCCGTAGGTACGGAGCGTACCCCCACCCCGTAGGTACGGAGCGTACCCCCAGCGCGTAGCGCTGGGGGTCTGCACCGTACCTACGGGGAGGGGGTATGCTCCGTACCTATGGGGGTGGGGGTACGCTCCGTACCTACGGGGTGGGGGTATGCTCCGTACCTACGGGGTGGGGTACGCACCGTACCTATAGGGGTGGGGGTACGCTCCGTACCTATGGGGTGGGGTGGGGGTACGCTCCGTACCTACGGGGTGGGGGTACCCTCCGTACCTACGGGGTGGGGGTACGCTCTGTACCTACGGGGTGGGGGTATGTTCCGTGCCTACAGGGTGGGGGTACACTCCGTACCTACGGGGTGGGGTGGAGGTACGCTCCGTACCTACGGGGTGGGGGTACGCTCTGTACCTACGGGGTGGGGGTACGCTCCATACCTATGGGGTGGGGTGGGGGTACGCTCCGTACCTACTGGGTGGGGGTACGCTCCATACCTACGGGGTGGGGGTACGCTCTGTACCTACGGGGTGGGGGTACGCTCCGTATCTATGGGATGGGGGTATGCTCTGTACCTACGTGGTGGGGGTACGCTCCGTACCTACGGGGTGGGGGTACGCTCCATACCTACGGGTGGGGGTAGGCTCCGTACCTACGGGGTGGGGGTACGTTCTGTACCTACGGGGTGGGGGTACGCTCCGTACCTACGGGTGGGGGTACGCTCCGTACCTACGGGGTGGGGGTACGCTCCGTACCTACGGGGGAGTGGGGGTACGCACCGTCCATACGGGGGGCTGGGGGTACGGCACGTACATACGGGGGGCTGGGTGTATGGCGCGTACAGGTATGGGTGCTGGGGTACGGTGCGCACATGGGGGGGCTGTGGGTATGGTGCGGACGTGTAGGGATGGGGGTACGGTGCATACCGGGCCCCCTTTTCGTCGTGCATCGCGGCGTACTTAGCTTTTCCGGCACTCTTTGGGTCCCGTAAAAATGTTGCCGTGCGAAGTGCTGTGGGTACCAATCGTACTTGCTGATCTGTAAAACGCTGCCTGACATTAAAATCCCCTCCCCAAATTAAACAAAGGTCTTTCTCTGTGTTCTTAAAGATAGCGTCCAGGTCCTCACGTAACTGTCTAAAAACTTCCCTCCCAGTAAGGGCATGAATGTTATTATAAAAATTTAAAAGGACAGTACAATGCGCCTTGTTGCTATCCATTGTTAATATTTGGTAATAGGTATTGGATACCGCCAAAGCCACCCTGCTCATATTCAACCTGTGGGATAAAAAAATACATAAGCCACCCTTGTTCCTCCCATGACTAGAGGACACAGCCTGGGTACAAAATGTTTTGAACCCGGTAATGTGTAGGGTTTCGAATGCCCAAGTCTCTTGCAGGCATAGAGGTGCCGATTCCGATCCGTTAAAAATATTCCCCGTACAAATCGTATCTGGATTTTTTACGTACGAATCGTACAAGTCCCGTACAAACTGGCAAGTACGATTCGTATGTTAAAAAATCCATACGAATCACATTGGGAAAATTCCCCGACACGTCCTCGGGTCGGAAAAATTGTCCGACACGTCCCCGGACAGTTTTACGTACGAATCGGTAAACTGAAGTCCGAGCGCGCAAGTACGATCTGTCCCGTCCGTCCGAATGCACAACCGTATGGAAAAAACACCGTACGGAGCAAACTCCCATAGCAACCATGGAGATGTCCAAACATGTGCCCGCATACGTGCTGAACACCACCCCAGCCCACCCCCCCCAAGTACGCGCCGTACCCCCAGCCCCCGATGTACGTGCCATACCCCCACCCCACCCCGTAGGTACGGAGCGTACCCCCACCCCGTAGGTACAGAGCGTACCCCCAGCGCGTAGCACTGGGGGTCCGCACCGTACCTACGGGGGAGGGGGTACGCTCCGTACCTATGGGGGTGGGGGTACGCTCCGTACCTACGGGGTGGGGGCACGCTCCGTACCTACGGGGTGGGGGTACGCACCGTACCTATAGGGGTGGGGGTACGCTCCGTACCTATGGGGTGGGGTGGGGGTACGCTCCGTACCTACGGGGTGGGGGTACCCTCCATACCTACGGGGTAGGGGTACGCTACGTACCTATGGGGTGGGGGTATGTTCCGTACCTACAGGGTGGGGGTATGTTCCGTACCTACGGGGTGGGGTGGAGGTACGCTCCGTACCTACGGGGTGGGGGTACGCTCTGTACCTACGGGGTGGGGGTACGCTCCATACCTATGGGGTGGGGTGGGGGTACGCTCCGTACCTACGGGGTGGGGGTATGCTCCGTACCTACGGGGTGGGGGTACGCTCTGTACCTACGTGGTGGGGGTATGCTCCATATCTACGGGATGGGGGTATGCTCTGTACCTACGTGATGGGGGTACGCTCCGTACCTACGGGGTGGGGGTATGCTCCATACCTACGGGTGGGGGTACGCTCCGTACCTACGGGGTGGGGGTACGTTCCGTACCTACGGGGTGGGGGTACGCTCCGTACCTATGGGTGGGGGTACGCTCCGTACCTACGGGGTGGGGGTATGCTACGTCCATACGGGGGGCTGGGGTTACGGCACATACATACGGGGGGCTGGGTGTATGGCGCGTACAGGTATGGGTGATGGGGTACGGTGCGTACATGGGGGGGCTGTGGGTACGGTGCGGACGTGTAGGGATGGGGGTACGGTGCGTACCGGGCCCCCTTTTCGTCGTGCATCGCGGCGTACTTAGCTTTTCCGGCACTCTTTGGGTCCCGTAAAAATTTTGCCGTGCGAAGTGCTGTGGGTACGAATCGTACTTGCTGATCTGTAAAACGCTGCCTGACTCCGTGCGAATGTTGCGTACGCGGTGTCCCGGATCCAAATTGTGGGTATATTTTAGCCGGTCGGTGTTTCTGTACGAATCGTACTTCCGGGTTTGTAAGGTGTTTTTCCCGGGTACGAGTCGGACGGAGAAAACGCTCCGTCCGACAGTTCGTACCCGGGTTTTACAGGATCGGAATCGGCACCAGAATGTCAACATCATGTATAAACTTAAGCCAGTCAGGGTTGGACAATTTGGTAATTAAACCTGCAGTGTTCCATGTATGAACATTCAGTAGTCTGGGCCTATGGTCACCCTTAGTGGCAGACTCGGTATAACCACTGGCCACAGAAGGGATATTTGTATGAAGAGAAGTGTTGTTTGTAAAGTGGGCGGGGTATATGTCTACTAAGGTCGGTGAAGAGCCCAGCTCATTTATACCAGGTGCACGTTGGTCCTCCACCACAGTTCTATCAGATTGGACATCACCATATATCCCCCTAGGTACAGAGATAGCATTCCTCTCCGTGGCCCCACCAGCACAATTGACTATTTCATTGAGTCCATCGGGGCAATAAATACCGATTTGGAGCTTAGCAAATTAGTTTCGAGTGGCCTACTATAAGCTACAGAGCCCACAACAGATGTGAGTCAATCAATGTCTTCCAAGGAGGGAAGGGGTGCACTGGGCTGGTAATGACTATTAAGAATTGTAGGTTTCTGCTGTAAGGGCTGGTAGGGTTGGTAGGGTTGGATCCTTGGCGGGTAGAAATATCCTAAAGGTAGGACGTTGATTCCTCTCTGGGACAGGTGGTCACTGCCAAGTCTACATAAGATCTCCCGTACCAAGGTTGGGGATTTAAAGGTAAGAACAATACAATCCCCGGGGAGTGTTTTTTCCCTTCTCCCTACCCATCCTATTCTTCTCACTCACTGAACAAGGCCTCTGTTAGTCCGGTTTTATTTCCGATCCACCAGAGGGCCTTGTTTCTCAGTGCCTCCCATGATTCATTTGCCTGGGGGGAGAGAGTTGGTACATTCGCCAAAATTATAGTCAATGGGGCAGCTTCAGGGGGCAGACTCAAATGAATCTCCATCCTATCCCTAAGAATTATGGGATAGATAGTTAGCGGAGCGGTGGTGGGAGGCTTAGCATGGCCCGTGATAGAATTATGGGTCAGGCTAGTACTACTCTTAAGTCCCATAGTCTGGTACAGATGGGGGCTTAGCTTGAAGAACCGGGGCTAAAGTGGCACTATCCAGTAATATGGGATTTTTCAAAGGATCGGTAGCACGTTTCTCATGGCTTTTTTTTAACAGGTTCTCAATGGACGTTAGCCTAGCCAGTACTTGCACTGAGGGGATTATGGCTTCAGTATTAGACACAGCAAGACCCGGACCCTCTACAACAATCTGTGAGGGCCCGTAGTTACCTATCAATTTGCTTATAGTAGAGTCCAGCTGATCTAGGTGACCCCTCAGCGAAACAAAGCTATTATCATTCAGATCTTTCAGATAAGCACAAGCGCGGTCCAAGGATTCTCCCCCTGCAATATCCATTGTGGAGTGTTCAGGAACATTACATGTAGAAGGAACAACATCAGTCTGTGTGCCAGTAGTACGAGTTTTAGACACCACGGGGTGGGTTTGGTGATTCCGCTTCTGTTTGGGTTTTTAAGTGCCCGCCCCTTTCCTTCGCTTCACTTTTGATTCACTCTGCATGTCCTTGTTTACCCCAATAACCTCGGTAGGGGTGTCGATAGTCCTCGATCTTGTTACAATCCTCGGCTCAGATGGTAGATCTGTGAGGGGTAAATCAATTTCCAAGGGAGGCGGGGGCTGACCATAACCATGCGGTGGAGAGCGAATTAAAGAAGGATCACACGGCACAGTTGAACCTAGGGATAAGCGCCTCTGTAAGGATACAGGATCTAACGAGAGGAGCCTTTCTGTTAGCTCAATTTCATGACAAAGCATGGATTCCGCCCTAATAAAGGCATCCAAAGTACCAGTCACACCCTTGCGTTTACTCATTTTTCAGTGACACCTCTGTGCAGAGAAAAACACCCCAAATCACAAATTGACTGACAAAGTGAATAGAGATAGCCCCACCAGAAATATAGGCGTAAAAACACCAGATGGGTCCAAAAAAAGGAAAACAGCAAGTCTCCCCAGTATAGAACAGGTATTATTGGGGATAAGTAAAAACAATATGGAAAAGGCCCGTAAAAGTACCTTCGGTCTGCAGTCCAGGTTCGAGAACATGTGTTAGGGGGCCAGGCCCACACTGCAGTGGTGCTGTGGCGCTTTGAGAGTGTCTGCTGGGCCCTCCCTTCTGGGAGAAATGAGTCTTGGTGGGAGATGGAGTGTCCACTCGATCCCCGGTAGCAATGAGTGCAGTGTCGGCTGAGAGCGCGTCCCCCACAAACTCGCTCACCTGCTTCTGGGTGTTGCTGTCTGAGCTGATGGCAAGGCAGATGGCGAGGGTCCAAGCTCCAGGCAACTCTCCCAACTTTGCAATTCGCCCCACCTCGACTTCTGGTGGTCCGGCGGTCACTGTGGTCTCACAGTGGTCACACAGCACGCGAAGAATGGACAATGGTTAATGATGGACCACAGCACAACTTCTCTGTTGCACTGTCGGGGGAACCTCAGGCTTCGAGAGAGCCTGTGACGTGCCCTTTCAGCTCTGCTCTGCCGCTCAGTACCCGTGGACACAACTCAAGCCAGTGCTCTCAGCGCTCGCTGGGCCGGTGGACCGGTGGGCCGATAAAAGGCCTTGGTAGAATCCGAGTGAGGATTTGGAAGCTGGAGCGCCGGGCAGTGGAACAGGCGGGTGGGTCAGAAAACCACACACGGCGTTCTCGGCGATCGTGTCTCCCGCTCCCTCACTGCTCTCGCTGCTGTCGGTGAACTGGAAACTCAGAACTGGACCGTGCAGAGAAAGAAGCCACCTCACCGTGAGTATCAGAACCCAAAAAAAACCTGCAATCTCCTCAGCGGAATATCAGTGTCCAGACATGTGAACACATTTTAGGAACTCACTCAAAATCAACAGAACAAGCAAGCTGATGTTGCTAAATTGTGTGTGTTTTTTGCCTCCTCCAGGGCAGGCATTCCCTAGGTGGCAGACCCACATTGCCCAACATTAAATTTCAGGGGGAAATTCTTGATATTCCCTTGTTGGATTTTGGAGCATTTCCTGTTGTGGCTGATAGGCCCATCAATGCAAGTGGGGTACTGTTTTTATCTGGAGAATTGTGGGAATGCTAGGTGGTAGGAAGTTTATCAATCCCACCGATTTGAGAATTTTGACACACCAAAATGTGAAAATAGTTGATTTTAGCCATTTTCTTCAAAAGGGACAATTCGCACCTAAGCCTTGATCACTTTTTGTCAGCATAAGGTATCTAGGTCCTTTTTCATGCAAATGTTGAGAATTGTTCCCAGGGTTTCCGAATTCCCCTGGAGGGAGCCAAGAAAATAGGTAAAATGTAGAATTATGTACAGTTTAAGAACGATATGCTTTTTTTCTAATGTGGGAACTGAAAATATATGTAGGACCCAAAATCATAAATCCGTCACAACAACCTTAGTAAAATAAAGAGAATTTATTTAACATGCACGGGAGCCTCAGATGGGTGCTGAGTGCCCGAATAGCAGAAGTAAAACCCAAGCATTTATAGACGCAGACCACATTTCATTATATTTGTCTGCGTAACAGGTCATGTCTAGGCCCTCATGTCCCGGCAGGTGGTGAAGAAACATTTTGTTCTCGGAAACTTACACTACATTGTTACACAAGAATACACTGGAAATCACCCTATGTGCACATGAAAAGTCCCCTGTATCTAAAGCCAGACAGTTATCTATTATATTTACACCCAAATGCAATCACAATGGTCTACATTAGCTAATGCAAGCAGGCAGAAATGTAATAACATGGAAATGTACTCTTCGTGCAAGCCTTGCAATGTGTCGCGTTACAGGCAGCTTACTAAAAGCAAAGTTCAAACTCCTATTTAAGACTGTCACATGATATCAAGCAATTATTATATTTGTATATAATTCCCATCATCATTGAATTATTACAATGTCAAATTATACAAAATGGATGCCACAATTGTTATCTAAAGTTAGCTTCCACATTCCCGCCCTTTTGATAAACAATGATCATGGCATAGTCGGGCATAATCATACCTTTTAAAATTTCTATTATCTGTCTTGCTTACCAATAGATAGTGGCGGATATGTACAGACATAACAATGCATCACATGAATTTCATATATCAGAAATGTACCTTTTGAACACATTTGTTCTGTGTATTATTTTCCCAATTTTCTCTCTTATTTCTTTCCCGCCCTGCCAACTGTCCCCCTGTCCCGTCTTTATCAATTGCTTATTTATTCATTTTGGTACAATATCTCTGTGTCATTTAAGCAGTATCGCAGGGCCAGTGCTAGGTATAGCAATGTGAGCACAATACACTATAAAGAGCGTAGTCATTATAACAGCAGCAATGGGGGCTAATATTGCTAGTAGCACCTATGGCCATATTCTCTCATTGTTCTGAAAGTCTTGAGGCATTGTTCCAGTCGTTGTTACATGTGGCTAGTGTGACTAGTTGGAAGAATGTCTTATCTTCTGTTGCACTTTCACTCTTTTTCAAAAATCTGCTGAGAAATAATGCAGAGCCTCAGTGATGCCTGGAAACAGAAAAGTAACCGTTGGTGCCTGTCTTCAAAATATTTGTGAGATTATCAAGCACTTTTATTACTTAGGCACTTTCAATATGAAGAAAACAAAGTGATGAGGAAGGTAAAGATGTCTCGTTGTCACAACTTGTAGACTGAGGGGTTGGGGCATTGATGTTCCAGATGTCTTTAGTTGATGTATCGTTGGGACCCGCTTACACACTCTTCCTTTCTCTGCTGTGTGCAGCACGTGCAACCCTTCAGGATGAGCTGGGATACCATTCTCACTTGGTACTTTCCATGGAACACATGTTGTAACGAGGCTGTCCTTGATGTGATGCAGGGAAAGGCACTGGAGACTCCTATGGTGGCGGCAGGGTTACTGCTTTCTTTGTATGAGAGCCACAGATCCAGGAAGTCACACATGACTGCTGTTGCTGTTGTCAAAAGGACCGGATATGGCCTCGTCCACCGATGTTGAGACAGTGCCGTCTGATGTGGGCTTTTATCCAAACCCAATCCTCTGGCAGGAGGCCGTGGGCTGCTGGTGTCTCTACTTCAGGAAGGGCCTATAGCACCCGATGATGTTAGTCTTTTGCAGTATTGAAGAAGCAGATCATTAGGTACAGACAGAGACATGTGGCCTGGAATGTTCTTTGGCCATCCAACCACTATTTCATGTGGGCTGAGCTTTGTCACTCTGTCTGAGGTGCTTCTCGTGGATAACAGAGCAAGTGGTAGTGCATCAATCTTGTCAGTTTAGTGATTGCACAAATCTTCCCAATCTTACTTTCTAACACTCCCTTCTTTCTCTCAACAACGCCCACTGCCTGAGGATCATAGGCACAATGTAGTTTCTGTGTAGCTCCTAGCCCCTTGCACAACCCCTCAATCACATTGTCAGAACCCAAAAGAATAGGCACTTAAAAGCGTGGAATGGACTCTTTCAGGAGGCATTTGGCAACAGTTTGTACATCACAGTTCTTGGATGGGCATGCCTCAGTCCATTTGCTGATCATGCACACAATAACCAACACGTACTTGTACTTTTGAGTAGGGGGGCATGTTGATGAAGTCCATTTCATGTGGGGAAGGGAAGTGGCCTGGGGCAGTGGAAGTACCCTTTCTAATCTAACCGTTGTATCAGCATTGGGAAAACAGTCTGATCATTCCCTCACGTCCTACATGTGATGGACTTTGAAAAAGTTGGGCCATGAGAGCAAGCATTATCGTTGGTAAACATATTTTCCATTTGGGCCTATCCATATTCCCTCTTCTGTTTGCCTATATCCTCCCCTTTTCCATTCTTCCTTTTCTTCCACCCCGCCCATTGAGTAATATACTCTGGGTCATAATACATATCATCATCCTTTATCTTAATATCATGACATCATGAGGAGTAGAAGCAATTTGAACCATTATGTTCTCACAATCTGTTAAAGCTATTCCTTTTTTCTTTTTTTTTCTCTTCCCCAATGAAGGCTTTACCTCATCATACATAGTCCTTGGAGGAGGTGTGTGCAGCACATTCTACAATTGCAACCCTCTTTGGTGGCAACAGGCCTTCCAATAGTTGTGCTATTAATGGTGCATGGTATATGTTGGCCAGCTGAGGTGAGGAATCCCCTCATGGCCCACAGCTGGCCAAAATCATGGGCTACCTGAACTATTATTGCCCCCTGCTTTTTAAATATGTAGCTATTCGCGCAATGTAATGCAATCTTTTGTTCTTTAAAACAGCAAATGCCTCTTGTTGTAAATGACTTTGGGAGAAGGGAGTGGGGGACCTGTGGATGCCATCACTCTGGCCCTCACAATGTCAATTGGCAAGACACACACCATGAAGCAAGACATAAAACAGACATGTACGACAAACATCTTTTCCCTGACGTTCTTGCATCTGAAAATGTTGCACCAAAACTGTGCATATACACAAAATAACACTTCCGTTCGTCAATCTTTAAGTGAACTTTAAACAACTATAAATGATAACAGTTATTCAATCCTATTTTGTTAATATACATTTAAGTGTTTGCATTCCCTTCCATTCTCCGCTGCGAAGAATACATTTCTTTTTTAACCAGGTCTGTTCATACCCACAGAAAATTGTTGTAGTGTGTGGTTTAGTCTTGGCGCAATGCCCAGAGTCTGTGGTCAGCCAAGATCGTTATCTCAAAGCCAGTCCAAAAGAAGTTTAAAAAAAAAATATTTAACCCTTCAATATATCATAATATCAAAAGCCTTGCTCGGCAGAACATTTACCAGTAACTATTGTTTTTGGAGCAATGGGTGTAGTAAGTGTGCATTCCATTCCACCTATATCTCTCCCTTTCCTATCTCAACAGTTCTGTGTACCCTCTTCTTTGTTCTTCACTTAATTTTGGAAAGTCTTTGGTAAAGGACATGAGATGTTCTCTGGACCATGAGACATGTACATATGCCACTTTATTTTCCTTTTTCCCAGGTGGAGGGGACACATTTCACAGGGGCATTATCAATGTGGGTGTTGTGGGCACTTGGAAAGAAATCTGTGAACGTAAATTTGGCTACATCCCAACTATAACCTGGAGAGGGGGGGCTGTTCCTGTATTCTGTCTTTTCTTAACCTCTTCCATGCTCATGACGTCTCCCGGCCGTCATGAGTCACGATGGGCGTGTGCGGATGACGGCCGGGAGACGTCATGACCACGCCCACGAATGGAATGTCCAGCACTGCGGTAGCACTGCGGCGGAATTTGCGCCGCAGCGAAGAGGTTAAGGCCGTGGCTTGCAGCTCATATGCACAGTGCACCTCAGGACCTTTGTCTTTTCAGTCAGTCAGTCAAATACTTTTATTCGATCAATAAAAGATCATAAAAAGAGACAAAACACACATAAAATCACAGTACGGAAATACAGAGCAAAGGTACATCAATTACAAATCTGGTATATAAGGAACATAATCAAAATTTAAAAATTTAAAAATACGAAGAGAACCTATTACATCGATTCAGTTCTTAAGTTTAAAATGAATAAATAAAGTTTAAGAATACAATTTCTATCTAAAAGAGTAGCAGGGATGAAATAGTCCATAATTAATGACCGCCGCCCGTCACAGCCACAGCCATTGTGTTAATAGTGTGTCGCTCTCTGGCACGCATCTTACTAATGCGCACAGCAGCGACTAAAAAGTTTGCTACGTAAAAGGCAGTGGTGATATTAGGCAGAAGTTGTAGGGACAAGAGCGCTGGCCGAACCTGAACATGGCCAGCCTCTTTAAGTAAGGGTAACAGGTATTTTCTCCTGATATGTACAAAATGTTCACAAAACATGATGAAATGTAATGTATCTTGGCTAGAAAAATTATCGCAGTCACATGGGGGCGCATTATCCGGGGTTGCCCACGTGGGATAAAAACCTAGCACATACGGTATCAAGTTTAAACGAAATTTAATCAAGAGAGACCTGTGAAGTGGGCTTGTGACAAAAGCCAGGTAGGGTTCAAGGCCCGGAACAGTAATTAGCCCATAGTTCCTTCTTACTACCGGCTTAATTAATTCAGTGTCCTCCCTCTCGACCGTTAGTCTTGTCATTAATGCGGTCTTAATCCCCTTAATGTCCTGCTTGTTAATGCCTTCGGGGGAATTAAAGAGCACTGAACGTCCCACTGAACTCAGCATCTTTTTGACGTATACTAGCCATGGAATTGTGTGGGCTCTTTCCAAGGCTAGACAATCCTTTAGTATTAAATGTGTTAAAGGAATATCTTGATTAAGCCAGGTTTTAAGCCAACATATGACAGGTGCCATTTTAATTAAATCAACAACATACCCCAAGCCCAATTCAGAATGTAATGTAAAAGTAGGTGTGGACTGAGGGACGGACAACAAGGATCTTAAAAACTTGTTTTCCACCCTCTGGATGGTGTCATTTCTGGAATAGCCCCATATGGCAGAGCCATAGGTGGCCAATGCCAGGGTTTTGGCTTTATAGACTTTCAAGATGGCCTCCAGGGGGCGACTACCCAGCCGTTTGGCAAAGCCAAGTATAGCTGCCACAGATCTTGCCATTGCGTTGCCTTTAAGGTTGTGTTGAGGACCCCATGATCCCTTCTCGTCGAAAATGACCCCTAAATAGATGAAAATTGGGACCCTTTTGACCTCGTGGCCTAGACAAAAGAAGGATTTAGATTTCTTTTTCCTACTAGCCTGGCCCGTGATCATGACCTGTGATTTCTGAGTATTAACTTTCAGGTCTAACGATGTCATAAAGTCTCCGAAAGAGGTCAATAATCTGTCAAGGGCCACTCCTGTACGCGCCAAAAGAACGGCGTCGTCCGCGTAAAGGAGAACTGGGATCTTGGTGTCTCCTACCCGTGGTACATCCACCGCAGCATTTGTCAGGGCGGGGTCCAGTGCATTGATGTAAAGCGTGAAAAGGAGGGGTGCCAAAATGCATCCCTGCCTTACACCTCGCTCTGACTTGAAACGGCTGGTGCACCTTCCCTCCTGGGTGACCCTCACCGAGGCTGATAAATCACAGTGGAGATCTGCCAAAAAACCAACCAGTGGGGGATCGACTCCATTGTCCAAAAGAATACTCCACAGTTTCGACCTATTGACTAGGTCGAAGGCTGAGGAGAGGTCCATAAAGGCCATGTACAACGACCCCTCCTTTGCGATGGTGTATTTGCAAATAAGTAAATGGAGATTCAAGCATTGATCCTGCGTGCTCCTGTTAGCCCTAAAACCATATTGGGCGTCAGATAATATATTGTTACCTGCCAGCCATGTATTCAGTCTGCCCAAGATGACTCTGCCTAAAATTTTGACAGCAGAGTCAATTAGGGAGATCGGCCTATAACATGCCGGATCATCCCTCTGGCCTTTTTTAAAAATTGGTATGATAGTGGATGTCGCCCAGGACTCGGGGATATACTTGTGTCTTGTGACATTGAAAACATTAGTTAATAATTTGGCCCATAGTTTAGGTGCGGACCTATATAGGTCAGCCGGGACGCCGTCAGGGCCTGGTGCCTTACTCTTCGTTGTCTCTTGGATGGCTTTTTCCACCTCCTCCACCCTGAAGGCCGAAACAGGACCAACCTGATTTAAGGCTGACAACTCCTCTGAATTCCCATGCGAGGCAGAACTATAAATTTTTCCGAAGTGGGTTAGCCACTGTTCATCAGGTATGCTACATTCTAATCTCTGATTCCCACTATCTGAAAAAAAGGGGTGATTTATCAATCCCCAAAATTTGGAACTATCCCGCAAGGTGTCTGGTAACAGCAAATTGTTCCAGGCTTCTTCCTGGATCTCATTTTTACGTGCTTTGATAGCCAATTTATACTGTTTCCGCAAAGAGGTAATTAAAGGTCTGTTTCTTGGTTTGCCTTTTATTGCCTTCAAAAGAGCAGAATGGGCCTTAATACAATTGGTGTTAAACCATTTTTTCCCTATGGCACGTCCTGCCTTGGGTTTGGTCAGGAGGGCCGCATTTATATGTTGACAAATGATGGCAAAAGCCTCAACAATGCTAGAATTGGAGTTGGCATGGTCTAAGCATATGTCCATCTCCGATTTAACTTTAGCCAGTACATCTTGACAAAAAGAGATCGGGGACACCTGAGCCCATTTTACCCTCCTGCCCTGGTCTTTTACTATCAGGGCTCTAGGTCCCAAGATACTAGGCTCTTTAAATGCCAATAACCCATCCGAAGCGACCTCCACTATCACTGGATTGTGATCACTGAGTGCGGAGTCCTCCACCCTGTAGTTTAAAATCAAAACAAGGAGCAAAGAGGAAACAAAAATGTAATCGATGACTGACCCTGAATCCGAGCCTTTAAAGGTAAACGATCTCTGCCCCACCGTGCAGTGACCAGGTTCAGAAAGATCTGAGGTGGCCAGTAGGCTCTCCAAAGCCTCACCTGATTTAGTATGTTCGAAGTGTGTGTGTGAAGCGTTGGAAGAACCCTCCTCTTCATCCAAAATGCAACCTAGACTGCACGGATGGATATTAAAATCGCCCATTAAAATTACCTCAAAATTATTGTGTAGAGCTCTATATTTATCCAGAACCTCCCCCACAGATTCTAGATGGTAATTTGGACTGACACTGTCTTTAGAATTATAAAAATTTATCAAGAGTAGAGAAGGAGATTTTGCCACCACTAATTCTACTACTAAACAATGTTGGGAGCCAGAATCAACCTGTTTGGCAGATCCTTTCAGGTTCAGAGAAACGAGCAAGGCAAGACCCCCCTTGGCCCTCCCCGCCAAGCTGGGTGTTGCTGGGATATAGAAGTGAACAAACCCGTCCAGAAAGAGATTGTTTGATGTGTCCCAAGTTTCCTGTAGGGCGATAATATCGTGGGACACAACATAACCAATCCATAGATCATCCTGGCTTTTAAGTCTGGTGCCGGCAACATTCCAACTTAAAATTTTACAGGTGTTTTTTCTGACGGACAATTCGTGCGACACACAGACATCTACACCCTTTCCCTCAGATCTTGTTGGTGGGTTATCAACAGGGGGTGACAGATTAAGGAAAGGCCCCTCTAGGCCCGGTCAGGCTGATGCTTCCAGGTGGTATGTGTTATCGATACTCTGAGTGGGAGGCATTACAAAGTTTGGGTTGGGTCCGGTCCTATCCTGGGATTGAACAAGGCTTTCGGGGGTGTTAAAGTGAGGATTATAGAAATGCCTTAAATCATGGACCCTTATTTCTGACCTGTCCCCACTAAATGGATGGTCACAGATTATGCGCACAACTCGGGTATCCCTGAAATTAATGATAATACAATCCCCTTGGACATTTTTTGGTCTGGGACCAACCCAGCTAACTCTTCTGGCAAAGAGAATTTTCCCGTCCACAAAGTTCGGGATAGGTCTCTTTTGATTGAGCCAGAAGATGACTTTATTTTTGAGTTGTTGATAAGATTCCTCTATGTCGCTCTTTAATTCCGGAACGCCGGATAAAACAGCAACATAAGGAATAGATTCAGGAGGTAAATGAATGCAGACATTCGAAGATTTAGTGGGTTTAGTTATCCTATCTCCATAGACTATGTTTGAACCTTTGTGTGAAGACCTGCTATCCACTTTAGTTCCGGGTAGGTCCTTTGAGCGAGCCCTATCCTGGGTACTACCCTGGGTGCTAGTGTTGTCTGCTATCGAGGTTCTGGGTGAAACTGTCCCAGAGTCGACTATAGGGGGTATAACAGTTTTGGGGGAAGAAAGTGGCAGGGCAGGAAGGGTATGGGTCACCTTAATGGGATTAACACAGTCCTTGGTGGCTAATTTAATAACATTTTTTAATGAGCAAAAATTATCTAAAATAGTTTGCTCAAGACGATCTACTTTGTCAGAAACCACCTTCACCCTATCCAAAAGTGGTGATAGCAGGGAACGGACTATTTGTTCGATCTGGGGGATCAGGTCATTATGTTGGGGCTGATCCTGATGTCCACTGTCAGTTTTATCACTAATAGTGATATCGACAGACTGAACCAAGCCAGACTTTACTGGTGGGCCAGTCGCGATATTAGTATGCTTTGCTGATCTCCCGCCCTGTGATAGCCCTACTCTCTTCCTCTTACATGCTACACTATTACTACCCTTCTTTTGGGCTCTTGTCTGTGGATGAGTAGATGCAGATTGGGTGTGAATCAGAGCACTAGTGACTATAAGGGGAGCCTCTCTCGGGGGATCATTTGTGTCGTTTATATCTTTCTGATCGACTATTGTAATGGAGCTAACTGCTTTATCCATCTGTTGCCCAATAGCTTCCGCACCCTGCAAAACAGGGTTCTTAGGGGATTTTGCTAGAGCAAGTAAGCCTAAAGAGGAACGTCTAACTTGACTTAGCTCGGCAGATAGCCGGCGCTCGGTAATAGCTATTTCTTGTTCTAAAACCGAGACCGCTCTCGTGATGAAATGATCCATAGAGCCAGACACAGACCCGCCCCCTCCCAAACGCTTCCCCCTGCCTGCCATCAGGCACTGTGTACACCCCTATGACAGGATACAGTCCCAGGGCAGTGTTGGTGATATGTTGTGATGGTAGTCCAGGTATTACGTCTCAATACAGCTTTGCACGTTATCAGCCTGAGGGATCAACAACCTCACATCATACGTATACAATACACACTACTACTCATATCACAAATGACGAAATACAGTGCAAATCTACCTTCCTGGCGGTGAGCACTTAGAAGTGTCAGAGGGATGGCCCAGTCCAGTCAGGTCCAGGCAGTGACGGGCAAGGACGGGCCCGCCCTTGGCCCGGGCTTCGCCCGGGCGCTGCCCGCGCGCGTCCCGCGCTGCGTGAGGTCCCTGTTGGTTTTAAGGACCTCCGGCGCTCCTAGGTGATGCAAAAGGATGGCGCCTCGCTGGGGACTCTGGGGGATGTAGTCCCTTCAGTGCCCGGTGCCGTTTCCCGCACGGCTGGAGCGAGAGACCCTGATGCTGGAATCCGTTCCCCTCACGGAAATGTCATCTGGTGAGGTAGGGTTTTTGTGCAAATGAAAGAGCAATTATAGCGTTCAGCGTCCCGCGCTGCGTGAGGTCCCTGTTGGTTTTAAGGACCTCCGGCGCTCCTAGATGATGCAAAAGGATGGCGCCTCGCTGGGGACTCTGGGGGATGTAGTCCCTTCAGTGCCCGGTGCCGTTTCCCGCACGGCTGGAGCGAGAGACCCTGATGCTGGAATCCGTTCCCCTCACGGAAATGTCATCTGGTGAGGTAGGGTTTTTGTGCAAATGAAAGAGCAATTATAGCGTTCAGCGTCCCGCGCTGCGTGAGGTCCCTGTTGGTTTTAAGGACCTCCGGCGCTCCTAGATGATGCAAAAGGATGGCGCCTCGCTGGGGACTCTGGGGGATGTAGTCCCTTCAGTGCCCGGTGCCGTTTCCCGCACGGCTGGAGCGAGAGACCCTGATGCTGGAATCCGTTCCCCTCACGGAAATGTCATCTGGTGAGGTAGGGTTTTTGTGCAAATGAAAGAGCAATTATAGCGTTCAGCGTCCCGCGCTGCGTGAGGTCCCTGTTGGTTTTAAGGACCTCCGGCGCTCCTAGATGATGCAAAAGGATGGCGCCTCGCTGGGGACTCTGGGGGATGTAGTCCCTTCAGTGCCCGGTGCCGTTTCCCGCACGGCTGGAGCGAGAGACCCTGATGCTGGAATCCGTTCCCCTCACGGAAATGTCATCTGGTGAGGTAGGGTTTTTGTGCAAATGAAAGAGCAATTATAGCGTTCTGCACGTGCTAGCGAGAGCACTGTATCCTGGTATGATCTTGATTTAGTGGCTGTTTTTCTGCACATAATTTTAACAGCTCATTTTTCCTTCTACAGAACTTGGAAGCCGCAAAGGCTGCTTCCTGTCCCATTGTTACAAGAGTAGCGATATTTAAAACATTCTATTGAAAGTTCTCTTTCGTTAACTTCCCCATTCTGAGTTTGTGCGCGAGAGATTTGCAAAAGGTCTGTTTATCATGGGACAGCTCGGTGCGCTGTGCCCCTGTGGCAGAGAATGCCAGTGTGTAATGTGTGTTGGGCAGGGGAGCCTGAACTTCCCCATTCTGCAAGTGTGTGCAAAAGCACTGATCCTACTTGCGTAACCAACAGTTCAGTTATACATGACACGGAAAAACAAAAGGTGGCTTGTTAGATTAATGCCAGGTGACACAATAGGAAGGACGAACGCTACCACACACTTTCGGCCAGCCTGAAGCCTTTGAAAAAAACAAGGAAGTCGTCCGTCATTCAACAGACAATGCAATTGCTACTAGTTTGCCAAAGCATTCACAAATATATGCATATAATGCAATGCCAACCCCCCTTGTTGCGAGTAGGTGGACACCTATTCACATCTCGAGACCACCCTTGATATCCAGCAGGAGGTAGTGCACCAGAGCCAACCGCTTCCTGGCTACACTATAGTGTGGCTACCAGCCCCAACATAAGGAATGTCACAAAAAACGGTGCAAAAATACCTATCAATGCACTGAAATAACCTGATGAACAGAAACTAGTTCCACACCGTAATCTTCCATGCCCCTCCTTCCAGGAGAATAATCACGGTCACAAGAAAGATATTGAAATCTAAACAAAACACAATATTCAGTCCTTTGTCATATTTGTATCCACCATTTTCAAAAGATAGGAAACAGCAATTCAGTTGTGTTACTTGTAAGGCACTCGTACCCCAATTATAACTCTTTGTAAGTGTATATGGGAAGGGTTCAGCTGTCCCTATTGCAGAAGACAAACTTGCAGAAACATTTCGGTACAGTGACACAGAGTGTAGTCAGCAGACTATTTCTGCCTGCTGATTCCTGAGGTGTGGGGTATTGATAACGGATAATACAGATCGATAACAGATACTAATCATGCAGCGATCAAACAGCCAGCTGCGCATTGTTAAATGAAGCAGAGCAAGCGCCGTTCATCAGACAACGTGACATGAAATGGCATTTGCTACAAGTTCACAGAAAATATTCATAAATAGGAAGAAAAGAGACAGAGGTAGAGTAAGATATTTCGTCCCCTTCCTTTCTCCTTGGGCCACGTAGACCCACAGAGGAGCGGCTGAATGAAATTTGCAGAATCACATAAAAGGTGAGACAAAAACAGGTGAACTCTGCACTTACACATGTAAGCACATAACACAAATAGCTGGGGTCTATCCCTAGGTGGTGCGAATCTACCAGATCACCTGTTCCCGGTGTGTTATTTAATCCCAAAGTAGTATGAGTGTAATCATAAGGAGAGCTGGAATCTGTCATTTCATAAGTAGCAGTGCACAGACATGGGGTAATGTGCAATATGAAAACAATGTGAAAGTGTCTATTTGAGCAGTCTAGAAGCATTATTGTATGAAAATGGCAACAGAAATCGGTGTCATCGTGTCAAAGTCAGATCAGTCAAAAATGTAGATGTACAGTCTAATTTGATAACTGATGAACACAGGTATTAACAACAAAAATTATAAAACTCAAGAAACTTATTAATGCAAACCATGGAAAACAATAAATTACGTATCCCTCCCCTGTGTGAAACAAGGCATTCACCCCCCCTCCTTTTCTCAGCATCCGACCCCTTCCATCCCTGGAGCCAGTGAGTGTCCACAGGCAAGACAGGAACCTGCAGAATTACACCCTCCTTGAAACATCAGTAGTCTTGTGCTGCCTATTTTCAGGGAGTTACTGCGTGGTCAAGGAAATAATGCAAAAGTTTGCCCTCGCCAAACCCCGGTGGTGAAGGTGACAGTGCAGCAAGTATAATCCAAGTACAAAGCACATCATCAAGGAGCGAGGTGAACCCTAAATCATGGACAGTGAGAGAATACCAGGGGAGTATCTGCAGTCCCAACCCTTCGCGATGCTGGGTGTGCTCAAACTGTGACAGCACCCGTGGGCCCGCTTCCGAGAATTCCCACTGAATACTCCTGACCCTGCTCCCACCGAGCAGGGTCCCCGGACCTATCAGTCTTGTTTGAGCGCCACTGGCTGCCTAGAAACACAAGTATAACGCTAATCTAAATTCTGAATGAAGCACCAGCTGCAAACAGTTCACACCTCTACCTAATATGTAAATCTGGAGGAGATGCTAATCACCAACCCTCCGCCAGTCCCTCCAACCAAGGTCCCAAAGGGGCTCATCAGCCCACTCATACTGAGTTCCCTCAGAACTCTGGCTAGCCAATAGGGGTGCTCTAGCTGCAAAGGCACCCTAATCTTCCCTTTTCTGTTCCCTCAGGAACAAACAGATGCAGGTCCCCTTTGGACCAGAAAAGAAAGCTTGGCAAAGAATGCCCACACACAGGGCAGTAAAAAGAATACACAGAGCCACTGTGGAGACATAGGCAGCAGGTGAAGTGAACGGAAACAAAATGTAAAATAGCGGGAATATCTTACCAAGGAGTTGACCAGCCAGTGCTGAGTGGAGTGTCTGCCCCCCCCCCCCCTATGAGAGCTACCGTAGGCAGGAGAAGCAGCATTTTGCCCACTCTGAACCGTCCTTAGAGTGTCACTGCAGGCTGAAACAGGGTCTGGAGGCAGAAATCCGCCCTCTCATAGGGGTGGCCTGGAAGCGAAGGTCAGCAGCAGATGGCCAAGGCCCAAGGGACCGCAAAATCAATGGGACCTTTGACCCAACAGTTGCCCAGCGGCAACGATAGCAGACGGAAAAATAGAGGGAATAAAACAGAGGACAGCACATTCAGAGGATATACATGAGAGGAAACCCAAAACCGAGACCAAAACAAATACTCCTCCCCTTTGGATCTGGCCCACCGCCAGGGACAACCGAAAGGAAATACGCAGGGAGACGACAACTGTGCCTGCCAGAGGCTAGAGGCAACAAGATGGTGCAGCACTGGCCCAGCGCCAGAAGTGCACACCAGAGAGAGACACAGTCACCAACAGAGCCGTCATTGACAGCGTGGCGACAAACCCGAAAACATAAGAAAGGGAGGGGCCAAGACTCCCACCAGCAAAGCCATCATTATGTGCTGAGAGAACCTGGGGAAACAAGGAGCAAGAGCAGCCCAGAGATGTGACAACTACTCACGGCTAGCGGCAGCATCCAGCCCCGAGCGGAGGAAGGGAGAGAGACCTCGAAGGCAGTGAAGCGTCGTGGTTGGACCTCAGACCTCCGCTCGAAGGGGAAGGCAGCAGCCCGCCGCAGCAGAAGACATGCATTCTGGAGTTGCATTTTCTCACCAAATGTGGGAACTGAAAAGATCTGTAGAACCCAAAATCATAAATCTGTCATAACAACCTTAGTAAAATAAAGAGCATTTATTTAACATGTACGGGAGCCTCAGATGGGTGCTGAGTGCTCGAATAACAGAAGTAAAACACAAGCATTTATAGACACAGACCACATTTCATTATAATTTGTCTGCGTAACAGGTCATGTCTAGGCCCTCATGTCCCGGCAGGTGTTGAAGAAACATTTGTGCTTGGAAACTTACAGTACATTGTTACACAAGAATACGCTGGAAATCACCCTATGTGCACATGAAAAGTCCCCTGAATCTAAAGCCAGACAGTTATCTATTATATTTACGCCCAAATGCAATCACAATGGTCTACATTAGCTGATGTGGCTGAATACACTTTTGAGGTCTACAGTTCCTGTTGCTAATGCAAGCAGGTAGGAATGTAATAACATGGAAATGCACTCTTTGTGCAAGCCTTGCAATGTGTCGCGTTACAGGCAGCTACTAAAAGCAAAGTTGGAACTCTTATTTAAGATTGTCACATGACATCAAGCAATTATTATATTTGTATATAATTCCCGTCATCATTGAATTATCACAATGTCAAATTATTCAAAATGGATGCCACAATTGTTATCTAAAGTTAGCTTCCACACTAACAATGGCATCAAGAAAAGAATTGCTGGGCTACGATCATCCAGGAACAGCCAGAGTTGTAACAAAAAGAATATAGTTTTTTAACAAGAGTGTTTGCAATTTTCAAGTGGTAGTCAATTTTTCCTATTGTTATTACCTACTTGCGGTTTGTGTTGGAAACAGATGTTAACTCCAAAGGTGAACCTTGGAAATTTTACATGTATGAAAAGTAGACAGAATTCTGAATTCAGAAAAAAAAATTGTAGATAGCTCATGGTTTTTCAAAGAAGCTAATCGTTGAATTGAAAACTACTGAAAGTAAGTGGAATAAATAGAAGACTATGTTTCTATCTAATTTATTTTGCCACAATTAGTGATTTATAAAAGTAATATCCTGTTATGCACACCATAGACAACTGGTCACAGGGATGTATGGAGTTTGATGGCTGCCCAAAAATGTGTGATATGCAGTGCCAGCAACTGAGCTACAGCAGATAAAAAAATGTCATTGTGTACGGACCAAGTATCAATTCATGGTAAAATGTAATGAATGAAAAATGTTCATGAAGAAAATCGTCTGCATTTTTAAAATGTGCTTAATATGAGTTTAGGAATAGTGGTTATTTGCAGTGCCCTGAATTTGGGATTTATCCATAATATCGTGATTACAAGCACATTTTGCAAAAAGCATTCTTTTTACACCATGGCTTGGATTTGGAAACCAAAATGAGGAGAATTTCAATAGATAATGACAAAGGTCCCACTCTTCCATGTTCCCACACTTTTCCTGATATAAACAGTACCCCACTTGTGTTGCTTGGCCTATCACCTGTGACAACACTAGCACCAAAACTCAACAAGGAAACATACACTTTTTTATTTTGAAATTCACTTGTTCTAGTGATGCAAGTATCTGTGGTATTTCGGCCTGGGATCGGCTGGAGCCTGTAAAAACGAACCAACTCCAGAGGTTTCTAAAAATTATACAAATAAGGGAGTCCAGGGTTGTGTGGCTTGTATGAATCAGTCTTTGTATTACTACCCAGAATGCTTTGCAAACATAAAACATTGGCTAAAATTTGTGAGGAAATGTTCCAGTATCTGCATAGTACAATTATATGGGGTGCCTAGCACCTGCGAGAGGAAAGGTCCAAAAATGTAACAAGGAAACTACAAGACTTTTCCTGTGAAATTCACTTGTTCTGCAATGTGTGTACCTGCAGTATTTCTGCCAGAGCTCGGACGGTGTCCATGGAAAGCTATCAATCTCAGACAGTCTGAAAACTAGACATACAAGTGGTATGGCTGCCATGGATCCCACTCTCAATAAATCAGTCAGTCAGTGTATTTATATAGCGCGACTAATCGCCCAAGAGGGTTCAGGGAGAGCCATTTGAAGACTTTTCATAACATGCGTAATGTGAGAAAGCAGGTCAAGGAGACTGCGCTGATCTGGGACTTGATGGTCAGTTTGCTGTCCAGGATTATGATGAGGTTTCTGGAGTAGTAAGTCGGTTGGATGACGGTCCTCATTCCAAAAGCCAGCAGGAGTCATTCCAAGGGGTGGCGGTGTTGCCGAAGGTTTCATTGGTGGCAGATGCATCAGAAGGCACACTATTTTTTCTTATTGAGAATGCTCTGCAAACAACAAACTTTGGCTAGAAAGGAAGATTTTCCTCATATGTTTGTGAGGGTAAGTTTTTAGCTCTGCATTGATTGGCAACAATCCAGTATTTACACACTTCTCCTAACATGAGCTGAACCCCACTTGTATGGGTGGACCCATCATCCACAACAGGAACCGGTTAAAACTTGAACCTTGTGAAGTCAGCGTGGTTCCAATGAGGACTTCACATGGTTTCAGTTTTGCTTTGTTTCAATGACATTTGTTGGGTACCTCAACATATGGGGTAGTGCATCAATTGGGAGAAGTGTGGAAAATGCAGGGTGGTAAGACTGGCTGTTGGCTGGAACTACCCGGGTTTTGTACCACATGAATATGGGGGAAATAATAAATTTTGACCCATTGTTTGACATTCACAGGGCATTCTGGGCAAGACAATGTGGACACAAAAACGCACCACCCTGCATACCCTAAGTCTCTAGGTTGCAGAAATATCTGAGGTTGTTAGGTGAAAGGAAATATGTAATTTGTTGGGCGTACATTTGACATATGGGCTGGCAGAGGGAGTACATTTGCCATTCTGTCCTTACTCTACTGGGTCAGAAATACTGTGTCGTGTATACAGGTGGAACGGAATACAAGATCTCCCAGTGCCCACCTGTTGGAAGGAAAATCTATTAATTAAGTAGGCAGAACAATCTTACACAATAATGATTTTAATCAATCAATCTATCGGGAAAATCAGCCAGTCTCAAAAAGAGACCAATCTCTGAAGTTCAAAGTTCCGGATTACAAGCAATGGTATGTATACTACAAAAGCCTCAAAATACTTGGGTTACAAATTTCTATTTAACTTAAATAGCAAGCTGGGCAGATAAGATATTGCAAAACACATAAGTTTTTCCAAGAATTGTATACGTTTCCATGTTTAGCAGAAGCCCCTTCTTGTGGGTTTGTCTTTTAGTTCTCAGAATAAGAGTGAGATAATCATAGAAAAACATTTTTGTGTTTCTGCATAGCGAGTGATTATCTCTTGTTTGCTGTCATTGGCCCACCTATCTGACTTTAAAATATTCTCAATAGGGTTCTGCTCACACCCTGTGCTGAAGGCTCAATGGCAATGCAAAAATAATTTCTACTGTCAACCTCTCATTGTGTTTGTTTAACAGAGAGATTTGGTAACCTTTTCTGTGACACCTATACGAATTATGGATGTCCTATCAAGTTTGAGTCTGCAAAAAAATATAATCTATTTGTGTATCAGTGCAGCTAAATTGACCATACAGCATTTTGTGTATTTCCTAAAACTAATGTGCAGTATGACCTATGTATTTCTGCAGATCCCACTGTTATCATTTTCAGCACATCCATGTATTTGTCCTAGGCCGCCTCACTACTTACATAGGTTTAATACTATCCCTTACCGGAAATGTTTCTATTGGAGCTAGGAAATGTGCCTTGTTAGTGACATGGTAGTGACAAACAGCCTATTTCGTTCTTCACTGCTGTGAGGCCTGCTCTTCTCATAGTCTAGCACTGGGAATTCCCTTATATATTTTTAAGTAGTAATTTCTGATCTGAAAGGAGTGGCGTTGCCTTGTTTAGTATGTTTAGAAAAGTGGTGATAAACTCTGCTTATTGGTATAGTTGTATTTGACATTACTATTTTAGAAATGCAATTTCTTGTTGCATATGACGCTTTGGAGGAGATTTACAAAAATGTGCGCAGACCCCGCAAGGCTGCGATGTGTTGCGCAACAGGGAGGGAATCGGAGAGCGCCATAGTTTCAGAGATATAGCTCTCTCCTCCCCTTTCTTTTGCGTGGGTACTGACTTCAGCTGCTGTGCGCCACGCACACACCTTAGCGCCATAGCGTTAGTGTGTGTGCATTAGTCTAGCATAGGTTTTATACAGGGAGGGTACCCTTCCTGTACAAAATACGATGTGCAGACACAATGCCAAGTTTTTTCCACTCTGAATGGCTTCTGCACAGTGCAGCACACATGCAAAGTCGGAAAAGGAAGGAGAAATGAAAGCATTTCTCCATCCTTGCGCCTACTTGAAAAGGGCGCAGTTTTCTCACACTAAACCCGATCTACTTTATTTCTTAAATTGCGGTTAGCGTGCGAAACCATGGGTGGTTGCATGAGACTGCCCATTCTCCTCCCTTGGTACGCCCACATGGTGCAAAATGATTTTGAGCCGATTTGCATCACTTTTGTGATTCAAACACGGCGCAAAATCTTAGTAAATCTCCCTCTTTGTGCTTTGCAGCCTGCTTCCAATACATGTCTGGGCTAGGGTGACAGCTACACTTGGTGCATACTTTACAGACAGCCACTACACAGGAAGGGCTGTGCGTGACTGGGAGAGGGACTGGGAGAGATGGTTCACACTTTTGTATAGGTTGTGTCCTGCTCTCACACAAAGGGCTGATTTACCCCCTACTGATTGTCTGGAGCCAGGACTGAGTTAAAAGGGATTGCTGTGTATTTTTAAGGGCTCCTTTAAAGTCACCCTTTCATCAAAGACATTATTAAGTAAAAGTATTGGGACTCTGACCCCATGTTTTTAGACACTGTGCGGGACTTGTAACCAGATGCTGCTGGCTCTGCATTATGCACATTACCAAAGGACTGCTGTGCTGCCAGGAGGAACCATCATTTTGACTACTGCTTTGTTGTGCTGGCCTGCCTGCCTGCAGGGCTGCTGGAGGGCCTGCCAGTCTGCATTTGAAAATGAATTTAAATGAAAATTAAATTTATAACACGTGCTAATACCCAGAGGTGTCTAGGCGTGGCGGCTCCCTCCGATGTACTGACCAGAGTGGGAAAATTAACATGCTGTGACAGGCTAGTTGTTAAAAAGCTGAGTTTTTAAAAGTTTACAAAATGGCAGTATATTATTTTCTGTTTTTAGTGTCAGTGGGAGGGAATTCCACAATCTGGCTGTGCCTAGAATAAAGCTTCTCCCCCCCCAAGAAGCCGTTTTTGCCCTGGGGATCAACAGATTTTCAGCGGACGCAGAGCGCAGCTGCCTCTCCGGAATATAGCACTTGAATTTGTCTTCAAAATATTCCGGGCCCAGGCCATGTAGTGCTTTAAAGGCGATACAGAGGGCCTTTAATTCAATCCTTCTTTTAACTGAGAGCCAGTGCAGAATTGGAAGGGCATGGGCCATTGATTGACGTTTCACAATGTCAAGTAGAAGGCGAGCTGCTGCGTTTTGAAGAACTTGCATTTTGTTTTGAAGACGTGACTGTATATTTAAAAATAGCCCACTACAGTAATCTATTCTAGACAGGATCAAGGCTGTAACCACCAATTTCTGAAGTTCTAATGGGATGTAGGGGAGAATTTTCCTGATAATTTTGATCGAGTAAAAACATGCGGAAGTAAGTGCGTTTAATTGCCCCTCGAAGGACAACTTGGTGTCAAAATAGATTCCTAGACTTTTCACCTGGGAGGAGGGAGTAGGGATCTCTCCCATTTCCTGAAGCCACCAATTGGGTTGCCAAAAGGAGGTATCTCACCCTAACAGGAGTACCTTAGTTTTCCCTGTGTTCAGCCTCAAGCAGTGTTGGGACATCCAATGCCCAACTTTCTGCATACAATCCTGAAATCTCTGAGCAATATTCGTTTAGTCCCCTGAAAAGGACGCTATGATTTGTGTGTCATTGGCATACAACACTGTCTTGAAACCGAAAGATCTAATAAGAGAGCAAAGAGGGGCAACATATAGATATCAAGGAGGAGCCCTGTGGCACCCGTATGGAAAGGTAAACCAGGATGATGTATGTCTTTAATATCTAGTAGTTGACTTCTGTTATCTAAAACATTAGCACTCTGACCTTGGGGTCTATAAAGAAGCACCCCGTTGAAGGAGTACCAGCTGGTCAGGGTAATCTTAAAGATCAGTGCCCCCCGCCCCTTTTATGGGGCCGGTCTAGTCTGGAGATAGCGAAGCCTGGAAGTATAGCCAGGATAAGATCTAGGTCAGATGCGGTGTCTGCTCAGGTTACAGTAACAAACGCTAGGCTCAGACCCTGAGAATCAATAAAATCAGAAAAGGCCAGGACATTTTTTATCAGCGACCTTGCGTTAATAAGTACAGCTTTAAATGTGATATTTCCAGGCGGGATGGGCTCAAGGGTTGTGGTATTTAAAACACATGGAGAGACCGATGCTTTGAAGGGGGGTGTGCCCTTAGTTTTATGGTCAGTTAGAGAGAGTTGACAGAGAGGGTAGGATCTCGGGTCTAGATAGTTCCCTGGTTTAAAAATGAGGTCGGGCCGTAGGAGGCTGTGTCTCGAATTTGAATCAACTCCCCTCGTGAGAAACGTGGTGGCTTGAAGCAGAATTCACCAGAGCGGCTGGCGCTGAGCGCGGTCTGAGCGTAGACAGGCGCCGACGGGCTTGCCTTCGGCACGCCCGCTGCACGTGTCTGCTGTGCGTCCTCGGTGCCACCATGTTTAAATACATCCAGTAGCCTGAACTTTATGTGCTGGCCTGCATGGCTCTTGCCCGCTATGTGCCCCTAAGTGTTCTCCAAGGACTTGCCAGCTGGCCCCCTATTCTACCTGAGGTCTCAGGGACATCAAAGACCTTGTGTATTCAGCCCCGTATACCGCTCTACAGTTTTTAGCCTTCCTCTCTGCTGCCAAGCGAGTGCGCTGCTTCATCTCAACCTCCGCACCGCTCTATCGAAGAGAGCCTTCAATTTTGTTGCCAACTGAGAGTGGTGCTTCATCTCAGCCCCTGCACTGCTCTACAGAATTAAGCCTTCCTTTTTGTTGCCAAGCAAGTGCAGAGCTTCTTCTTAGCCCCCGCACTGCTCTACTGAATTGAGCCTTCCTTTTTGTTGCCAAGCGAGTGCAGATCTCTCAGCCCTCACACCCCTCTACAGTAGCAATGCGCTTCCTGGGCCACCTAGATGTTTACCCACGAAGAAGTGGCTTGTCTCCCCATCCGAGGGACTCCGGCCGAGCTGCCTTGTATCCACGCTGCATTGCTGAGGCAACCAGGAGAAGCCTTTTATTGTCAGCACCGTGTGGACCCTTGCCTCGCTGATGCTCACAGCCTCATATCGATTCCGTGACCGGATGACACTCAGGTCAGAAGTGACCTCAGAGGCACCTGGATCAGGAGGGGGCTGCATTGTGCACTTAGCAGCTGCACCACACGATTGCAGGCAGCTGCATTTGTTTTCCCTGCAGTCGAGGGACCCTGCGAAGTATGCAATGTGTTCTCCCCCAGTTGTGATGTACCTTGGGGGCATTTGCTTGATGGTGGCCTTACAGGGTGAGTCCTCGACGGAGGCGCCCTGATCAGGAACTTGCCGCCTTTAGGAAGCCTGTAAAAGTGGCAGACACTACTTATTGGGGGTGGCGGTGGGGGGGTTAAAATATGATTATTATTATTATTATATTTTTAAACACTTATCTGCACTTATCTGCTGCCTTACAGCAGCGTTGTGATTGGTCTGAGTACCATGGTTCAGCGCACAGAGAGGGACTGGGATGCTGTGCGTGTTCTCCACCCAGGCTGTGCATTACAGCCAGTGAAGAACATGCAAAGTGCGCATGACTGTTTGGCAAGCCCAAGTCTGCCGGCCAAACTGTCATGCGCACTTTAGAGTGTGCGCACCACTCCTCCCCCTGGCCCCTGCTCTGGCTAGCCCAGCCCCACCACGCCCTGCACCTAAGCAGGAATGGAAAACTAAAATGATGATAACATTGGTTATTATCATTTTAGTTTTCCTTTTTAAACTGCTCTCAGAGCAATGGGGCAAGGCTCCTCCGCCTTAACAGAAGTGCCACTGCTGCTGTAAATTACTGTATGGTGTCTAAAAGTGGCAAAGGTATTTCATGCACTAGTTTTTAGTCGTGCACCCAATGTGTATTGTTGAATGTTCATGCATATGATTCTTTATGTTGTTTTTGTCTTGTATTAATCACAAAACCAAGTGATATATTTCAGAGTGCCTTTACTGTAATACTTGATGTTGGAAAGTGGATTATTGGTAGGGGCAAAGGTAGGTCTGTCTCTGGCAATAAGGCAACTAACACAGTATAGGGCTCATAATAGGTCTTAGGAAATTATTCCTATGCTCAACCCTTGGTAGCTTGGCTGTGAGCTGGCAGGCTTAATATTTCAAAGACGGGTATGTAAAGCATTTAAAAACACCAATTCAGTGAATAATTAAGACACAATGCACAATAAAAATTCAACACCAATTTATAACAATAGGAAATATTTTTATCTTTAAAATGACACCAAAAGGACAAAAACCCAATGTAGGGAACCGAAGATATGAATTTTCAAATATTTAGCAATTTCTAGAACATAAAAGCGCCTTATCGGGACATCTGGTCGCGATAGACCGGGTCAAAGTCAAAGTTTCATGCTGACCGCGATGGAGCCCTGAACGGCTACCCCTCGCGGTAGGTCTGGCTCAAACTTTTTACCGTCTGACTTAGAAACTTTTCTAGAGCTTTTCTTCCCGGTGTCTCTCGAAACTCTCAGTCAGTCTGGATTCGGTGAGGGTTCGCTGGATTGTCTTGCGAAGAGCTCCCGGATAAACTTATGGAAGTCCGACGTCTGGACCGTTCTAGTGGGACAAACCCAGGATCCAGGCCGAAATGCGGTTGAAGGCAGGCGTCTTGTCTTTTGCGGTTGCTCCCGGTCACCTTTTCTTCGTTCGGACTTAGAAACTTTTACGGAGATTTATCTCATGGGGTCCCTCGATGCTCTTCGCCAGGCCGTATTTGGCGAGGGTTCGCCAGTGTCGGATTTCAACTATTCCCGGTCAAACTCTGGAAGTAGGACCTATGGAGCTTTTCAGCGGGATAAACCTGGACGTCAGGCAGACTCGCGGTTGAAGGCAGGTGGCGTGGCTGGCCAGGCTTAGTCAGCCCCCTTATGGAGCTTTATTCCAAAGTTGCTCCAAAGTTCTCCAAACATCTGGAACTTCTTCCTGAAGTTCCCCAAAGGGTCCCAAAGTGTCTCAAACTCACTCCAAGGGTCTGGAAGCTCCAAGATGCTCCTTGAAATTGAGGACTTCAGTTCCCACAATCCGCTTGGACAAAGCTCTTACAAATCCACTGGTACTTCTCCAGGTTGAGGATCCTTGGTGTTGGTGTTCCAGGTGAGCTCTGTTAACCTGTAGCTTGTAGTGAGTCCACTCTTTAGTCCTTTTACAGCAAGGTAATCCACAGGCTGTAGTTTCAGATGGTGCAGAAGGTGCAGTCTTCAGAGGGCAGACCTTAGAAATTGCACCTCAAAATTTGCAGCATGGCAAACTCTTGCTTTCTTAAGTTTCAAGCAGCAGATCTGAGAGGCTCTGACCCTCTCACATACTTATTCCAAGCTCTTTGGGTCAAGCAGGAGGTCACTGCTGACCAATGGAAACAGGGTCACTCCCCAAAAATATGACCACATCCTGTAAAGTGTGGTATTATTTTGTCCCAGAGTACACCAAATTCTCCAAATTCATAATGGCTCCAGCAGGGAGGTAGGAGCTGGCTAAACACACCCCTTGGATGGCTTACTTTCCATAAACACTCCCCCTTGCATCTGTGCATTCCTTTCATAAGCCTGGCTCTGGCTGAGGCAAAAAGGTAAGAGTTGTAAATTACACTAAGGCCTCCTCTTCTCTTTGAAGACCAAGGTCTACCACTCTCCCCCCCCCCTGCTCTGGCATTCCAGTGTAGCAGCACACTGTCCTCCCAGCAGAGCTGGTTAACCCCAGGGGTTCTTTATCACCTCTTCAAGGTAGCCTGGCTAATCCACTTAACTCTGACCAATCAGGACAGACCACTGGAAGGCTGGATTTGGACTTACAAACAAAGTCTTATAACTTCTTGTATGTACACTTTAGGAAAAATTCAACAATACCATATTCTTGAGTTGAATAATACCATTCGGGGAAGTCTTTGAATGGTACATCTAGCCCTCTCCTATCAAGAGTTATTAGTTAATAACTTCCTACCATGCTAACCTATGTAGCAGGGGATCTGCAATGGGAAAAATGACTTGGGACATGTTTCCAGCACCAGGGCTTATAAAAACATATTTTATAAGTACTCTACATATATCTACAGGACCCCATCCCAGGAACACCTAGGGGAGACTTTAGGGGTTCTGAATATGTAGCAATATTGCAGATCCTCCCTCCACAGTGCTTCTACCACTAAAGTTGATTTTAGACAGCACTTTATCACAATTTGGGGAATTAAATGTGCCATTTCACTTAACCCAGGGCATATCAAACTAATTGTATAAGGGTCCTCCTTATAAATACCTGATTCCCCACTCATGGGACACCTAGGGAGGAGCCTGGGGGTTCCTAATATGCCCAAACATTGTAGGTTAACCATTTTTTCAGTGACCCAAACACCAAAGTCGAGTTTGGCACAATTTACTTTTTAAAAGCAGTCCTGCAACACAGGGCTACTTTTAAACTGACCTCAGGCATCAGCAGTGCACACATGCAAGGGCAGAAAGGACTGCTGGCCTCTAAACTGCCAAGCCCTATGATATACTAGGGACTGATAGGTAGTTTCAATCTCCCTGCCCTATTATGTACTAGGGGGCCTTATAGGGTAGGTCATGCCAATCACAGGGGTAGCCCAACCCATAGTGTACCCTAGGGTATGTGGGTGTTTTCAATGTATTCTAAATGTGTCTCTTTCAGCATAGCAGTTGCCCTGGGCCTGGTTAGGCAGAGCCCAGGGTCAGTCAGAGCCAGGTACTACCAGTACCAGTCAGCAAAAAGTTGGAGGGTGCCCAGGGCACAGGATGACGTTCCAACACTTGACTATTGTGAAAGTTGCAAAGGCATTTGCTTCAGTTAGGCCCATAGAGACTACCCTAACCATGCTAATAGGAGGGTAGGTGTTTCTGTCACTGTGCCTGCCTGTTGGGATGTATGTGCTCCTCTGCTGCATTTCATGCCCTAAGTATTTCCTGATGTATGTCATTTTTGCCTTGCATTGTCTTGGAAAACTAGTACTATCTGAGCAATAACATTGTATGCACAGTACTTAAGTTTCATCTTATTTCTTTTGTGGTGTATTTATGGTGTTGCTGTGTTGAGCAAATGCTTTACACATTGCTTCTGATGATAAGCCTGCCTTCTCTGCACCAAGCTACCAAAGGGTAAGCACAGATTATCTTTGGTATGTAATTTACTTGCCCGGACTAGAGTGGTAGGTTCTGCCTGGCTCAGGTGCATATCCTAGCCAACCAGAAACCCCATTTCTAACAGATGTGTGCCACTTACCTGTGATCTACTGATTACAGAGCTGTTAGAAAACTCTCCTGACCAAGCATCAGTGAAAAAGTGAGGAACAAACTGAGGTGTGGGGCTCCGCCAATTGGGGGAATACAAATTTGCTCTCACTATGATGAGGATGTCTGCAGTATTCACTCTCTAAGGCCCAGGGAGCAGAAAGATAATTTGGGCTTCATGGGTAGGGGTTTGGCTCAATGTCAGGATGGGCAGCCCCCACCACATTTGCTGCATGTAAATAAAAGCAAACCTGGTGTCCAGTGGGCATTCTGCAGCCCCTTCTGCAGATTGTGGCTAAATCTACCAATCTGCCAGCCGCGGCTGCTGCAGGTAAGAGAGGTGGGGCCAGGTGAGGGGGGATTTAGAGAGACGACCACGAGGGAAAATTAAATAAATAAATAATTTTTCCTCATGGTCGTCTCTCAAAATCCCCCCTCACCTAGCCCCACCGCTCTTACCTGCAGCCGCGGCGGCTACAATTTGCTCCCCTCTTTGGGGCTTTAGGGATGGGGGATATTGGCTGATGCTTCAATGGGTTGACCTGAATCCCATTTCTCATATAAAGAAAAAAAACTAGCTCTGGCATCAAGAGGGATTTCTGCTTCCCTCCAGGTCAGATTTGGGGTAGCTCTCCCAGTAAGCCCCCAAGGGTGATTGAAAGGCCGTAGGGGCTTTAGGTGTGGGAGAGATGATCTGTGCTACCATGACTGGTGAGAAACCACCCCACTTTTTTACAGTCTCTGCGTAATACCTAGTGGGCTCTCTACCCCCTTCCACCCTCCACCCTGGGAGCAGATTGGGGTAAATTCACAATCTTCCCCCACTGGTGTGGCTGTTGGAGCTTCACAGGTGGGTGAAGAAGGCTGCTCCCTGGACCGGCCGCCTCCATCCCATTTGTTATATAAATAAAAAGAGCCCTGGTGTCACGTTGACTTTCTGTATTACAAAAAACATTACATGCTTTACCTACAAGCACCATGAGGATTTTCTGTCTTTAGCACAAGGATGAGATATTCTTATCACCCAAAAGGTAGAGCGGGGCCCTGAATATCTTGTCCTTTGCCCTAAAGTGTTTAAGGAATATATACACTTACTGTTTCTGATGACATTGTACATTAACTGTAGTTTGGGATATTGATATTTATACAATACAACACATTCATCTCATTCAAATGTGCATCAACATTTTGTTAATGATCAGGACTGGCACCAACGAGAGGAAGGGAAGAGTTCAGATGATGTAATATGAGTGCCAATGGTGACCACCAGCAACCACCTGCAGAATTTAATTGTCAGGAACTGACAAGATTAAGGCACAATCTGGATGACAGAGGAGACCATGGGCCAACATGTATGAGAGAAGGGATCCTGGTATAAGAGTGTTGAGAGCTGCGAAAACAGCACACCGTAGATAAAAGAGGAAATGTGGTAAAGTTCTGTGATTATTCTTCAAAGAAAGAAAAGACTATGGCATAATAAAAATTAGTGTTAGAACCAGCCAGAATACCTATGCATCCTTATGCAATTCTACTATTCCAACACTCTGGACACCCAGGAGAATTAATATCAGGCCCAGATAACATTTTACCGTAGAAGGGAGTCTTAATAATAATGTGCGCTTTGTGTAAAATAAAGACAAAAATGCAGGAACTCCCAAATGCATAGTGGTCTCCTGGTCAACCAGGAGGGACAGCAATCAACTCATAGATACTTTTCTTAGGGTGTGCTGAACGAGAAAAGTTTTGCTTTCTGTGTAGTTCCTGATAATCCTTGGGTTACCTTCCAAATAAATAGTGGGCTGAGGTCTACAAAGTGGTCATAAATATAATGAGGGGCTGATTAAATTCTGCACAGGCCACTACCATGTTCTGCAGACATAAATTGTATACCTATCCAGTAGAAAAGTTTAGAAGTGGGGCGGTGGACACAAAGAAGCTGAATGGAGCTGAAGGCACTCTGGGTCGTAGAGAAGCAGATGTTGAGCCAACAAAATATGGGCGAAAGAGGGAGCGAGAACCAACTTTGTAACTTTACTAGAGTAGACCACTCAAGTCTTTTCTCAACTAAAGCCTCAGAGGACCCAGTTGCTGAGCAGATGTTGAGCAGAGGCGGTCACTGTGTCCACAAAAATGTGTCCTTGGGTCCATGTCATGGCCTAATGCAAGTCTTTTGGGTGGGTAAAGGAGGAGATGAGAACTAGGAGAATAGGTTAAGGGAACTCAAACGCTTGTCTGAAGGTGAACAAAAAAGGGAATACTTGAAATTCACATTGTGAAGGAATTCTCTACTGGTAAGGGGATAGTCTGAGTAGCCATACTCACTAGTGCTCTGCGCGTGCAGTGATTATTTTGTTTGCCACACATTATTTGGGACCATTAATTTCCTTATTAACCCTTCCCTTCTTTGTTGTTTATCCCTCTACCTACTAATAGGACTGATATCTGACTTCTTTATATTTTGAAGCAGAAAACCAGATGAAAGCTGGCTGTCCTCAGCCATCTACCTTGTAGACCAGCCTGGCAAAGAGTCCTGGAAGGACCACAGAAGGAAGATCCCGGAGGGTCTCGTTATTTTTTCTCCTACATTTATTTGTTTCTTCTGAAAGACAAAATTGTGACTATATCGCATTTACGAATCTGTTTATTGTCTAGTTTCCCAACAAGTGGCTGTTACAGATTCACTGTGACTTCATACCCTACAACAAACACATTTAAAACGTACACTTGGCAAGTACAATCACACTCAGAAATCCCAAGGTGCAGATAATGGGTGTTTATCCCCCTGTGTTATTTCTTTGTGGGAAACGACCTTAATAACGAATCCCTAACAACGAGTGGGCTTAACAACGACTCCTAACCATTGAACTTTACCTCAACCACGACCTCCTTAACAACTACTGTACCTCAACCACGACCTCTTTAGCTACTGTACCTCAACCACGACCTCCCAAACAAATGGTGTCAATAATTAAATAGTTAATTTGTATAAAAAAATTGTTAATAATATATTTTGTATTTATTTAAAATTATTTAAAATAACAGTCTGTTTTCAATTTTGCAAAAAAGTTTTTTTAATTGATTTGTACATTTAAATATTTTAATTACCCTGTTGTTTTACTAGACCTTGTATAAATTTACCTTGTTAGGCCCATAGGTGGCTCTGTAGGTTTGTTTTTCACTGATGCGATTCTGACCTGTGCTCAATGCGACTGTTCTCTCTGGTTTTCACAGTTGAAAAGGTCACAAAATGATGGTTGGCCGCTTTTTTTTAATAACTTTAATTTGAGGCAATTCTTTATCAAAATGAAAATATGTTCTGGAAACCGTTTTTTTAAATTTTATTTTCTGTGAGAACTTGTTTTAATAAAAAAAAGAAAATAGTGCATTTTGTGCTATTTTTCCGTTGTTATGCCGCCCTTATAGTTAGCATTCTAGTCTCTCATTATTGTAAAAACAGATGATGGACTTATATTTTATAGTTTATTTCCGTCTATGACGGTCTCTTTGTAAATTCATCAGTATTTTCTAAAAATGATTATTTGATTGCTAATTTCAAGATTCTTTACTATAAATAGTTTTTATTAGAAGTGTTGTTTAATTGAATTTAATTTTTTTTTCCTGTTTCAATCTTGCGTTGTTTTGAACATAGTGGTACATTCGGGTTATATGGCAATTCATAAATGTTCATGGTTTAGTAAGTCGTTGTTCAATACGCAGTGGTTTGTCTTTGGTCGTTGTTTAGCCTTCGTGGTTTAGGCACTCATATAAATGGTAGTTGTTTAATAATACATCAATTTCTTTGGATCAGGAGCATTTGATAACTGTGATTTTCCATTAAAAGATATCACAGCTGCCAAGATGGGCAAGTCGTCCAGACTGGCCTACATGGAGCTGGTCTTGTTACCACCAGCCTTTAGGTTAACTGGGGTTTATGCCTCCCTATGCATCAAAAGGTTGTTGTTGGCACCCAGTGACACTATCCCAAATCTCATATGTGTGTTTGTTACTGTCGGGAGCTCAGACTTATTGAAATCTTACCGATTTTTGATACTTCAGACCTTAGGAGATCAGGGGCCATGTTCCAGACCACGGGTCAATATCAGATGTGTTAATTTTCCTGAAAAAATCTTGTAGCCTCGATGTTGTTCAGGGTCCTCTGGCCAGCCAATTATGAAGAGGCATAGTTGATATCCACCAATCAATTCCCTAGTGTGTTCATAATTTGAAAATATATGGTTTTGATATGTTTCTCTATGCATTTTAGTGGTTATTGGAGTATGAAGAAGACTATTTCAAAGACAAACTTTACCAAATTCATCCTGGAATATTTTGATGGCACTTTGTGCCATATTTAGGGGCCGATTACGATGTCGTTCGGAAGGGCTCCGGATGGGATTTGGTATTGCAGAATCCAATTCGGTTCTGAAAGGCATTCGGATGCCCCAAATCTTTCGGAGCCTTATCGTACAGCTCTATGGACACGGTTTCCGAACAAGAGATTACGATAACCGATTCAGACAGCCGCTCCGATTCACTCTGACTGACACGAAACAGCTGTTGGAATCTGTCTTTGGAGGCCCATTGCAGGCCCCCCTTTACCCAGAGGCATCTGATTGAGGCCTGTGGGGGTACCCAATGGACCCCTCTTCCCAACCATGCACAATGTGGCAGGCGCCATGGGGTGCCCGCATCAGGGTGCAAGGTTTTCCCCAGCCACCCCTTTTTTCAAAGGGAACCTGTGTTCTCGTTCGGAATACAGGCTCTCGTTGAAGTCAATGCGAGTCCGAGCTAACGATGTTGGGAAGCTGGGTCTGAACTGAGGTGGCGAAGTGAGCTAAAGAACGATTATGTATTCAACCCAGATGTGAGACTGGGGGTGAGTGTCTGAAAAGTTTCAGCGCTCTGTCCATCATCTCCTTGTGTTTGCTAAGATAACATGTAACATGCTAAAAGGGGACAGGTTTCTCACCTGTCATGCTCTCAGTCCTGCCCCCCTTCATTTTTGGAGGAGAACAACTTAAATATCAACCGAAAAACCTCAAAAGACAACAACTTGCTCTGTTGTCAAAAACATCTTGATAGTTGGTCAGCTGCTGGAAAACCTGCAATGCCTTTGGCGTAAGAAGTACTGCCCCTGTTAAGGCATAATTTCATACTCTTGCCTTTTACTGCCTACGAACTTCAGAAACTGCATGCGTGCCCCACACAGTTAGAAAAAGAACAATTTGACAGTCTTCAAAGAAAATCTTTTTTTTTTATTTCAGAAACAGGCCTATGCTTTGAGGCGGCCCAATCAGCCAAAAGTGCTCCTGAAATGCTGTCGAAAGCATTTAGCAAAAACAACAGTTGATGGACAGAATGCAGAACTATGTCATACATTCACCCCAGTACAGAGATCTGGACCTAAATCCACCGTTTTTTTGCTCTGTGCCTCATGGGAACAGTCCAGCCTGAACTGCCAAGCCAGGTCCTCCCTGGACTGGAAATAAGCATCCTAGGACCGGTTTCGGGGTTTCACCTCTCTTTATCCAGGATAGCTTGATTCCAGTGGCATGGACAGCACGGGACCCACGTCTGGGCACACCCGTCCCACTCGGGGTGACAAATGCAAAAACTACAGTTGATGGACAGAATGCAGAACAATGTCATACATTCACCCCAGTACAGAGATCGGGCCTAAATCCATAGTTTTTTTGCTCACCATGCCATTCCAGTTTGAACCCAGCCATATGCAAATCAGTCTTGACCCTGTGCCTCATGGGAACAGTCCAGCCCGAACTGCTAATCTAGGCCCTCCCTGGGTCCTGGGCTCACTGTGCCACTGGAATCAAGCTATCCTGGCTGAAGAGGGGTGAAACCCCAAAACCGGTTCTAGGATACTTGTTTCCGGTCCAGGGAGGACCTGGCTTAGCAGTTCGAGCTGGACGGTTCCCATGAGGCACAGGGTCAAGACTGATTTGCATATGGCCAGGTCTAAACTGGGGTGGCATGGTGAAAAAAAGAATGATGGATTTAACCCAGATCCCTTGACTGGGGTGAATGTTTTGATTAGTTCTGCATTCCGTCCATCAATTGTGTGTCTTTTGCTTTCTCGCCCTAAGTGGGCCAGGTATGCCCAGACGTGGGTCCTGGGCTCACTGTGCCACTGAAATCAAGCTATCCTGGATGAAGAGGGGTGAAACCATGAAACCAGTCCTAGGAGGTTTGTTTCCGGTCCAGGGAGGACCTGGCTTGGCAGTTCGGGCTGGACTGTTCCCATGACGCACAGGGTCAAGACTGATTTGCATATGGCTAGGTCTAACCTGGAGTGGCATGGTGAGCAAAAGAATGATGGATTTAACCCAGATCCCTTGACTGGGGGTGAATGTTTTGATTTGTTCTGCATTCCGTCCATCAATTGTGTGTCTTTTGTCAAAAGCATTAAGGGCACACATTCTCGGCTGAAATAGCAGGGACCTCAAACAGTAATGAGTTGGCGTCACAGCAGTTTATTTGCCAGTCTGCCGAATAGTAAATAAATGATGCCTAATGTCTTTACAATGCAACCCAATGAATAGCAGGTGTTCATTTAAAGTACACGTGAATCGCAAACAAGGGCCATTCGTAGGCCTTTTTCATTGTTATGTTATAGTACAATGTTCGTAATTCTTCCCCTTGTTTTCAAATGCATTGCATTCTCGAACAGCTTAATGAAATACATAATACGTTTACCACATAAATTATGCAGAAAACAGTGCTTTGAAGTATTAGCATATTTAAACAGTGTTTGGTGTACATTATATGTCACCTGATCCATTCTGCTGGAAGAGGCCTCTCTCTCTCTTTGTTAACTTCTCCCTCTGTTTAACTTTCCCATGATCAGTGTTGCTTCATACAGAACACCCTCCTCCTCCCTGTGTTTCTGCCCTCACCCGCAGGTTTCTATCCCCTCACCTGTGTTGCTTCCCTCATTCTGCTCTACTTTTTTTTTTTTTTTTTAGCAATCCACCTGAGAAAACGAACAGAAAAAAATGTGTTAGTGATGGAGCAGGTAAAACAACATTTTGTATGCCTCCTTTATTTGCATGAGACTAATTACGTAATCATTCTAATAATAAAACATGTACTAACTGGTTTGCAGTGAAAAGAAATTAATAAATTATTGCACCTTGATAAACATGATACACGTGGGACTAAATGCTAATTGCATGGCAAAAGTATTAATAATAATAACAATTGTACGCAAACTAACTCTAGAATGCGATAAAATAGGGATTTTCATGATATATGTTGCTTTTGTGATGTATATGCCTAAAGAGGTGGAAGACAGGTGAGTATTATGGCTTTAAATGTCACAACTGGCTAGGAAACTACTAATATATATTGGGAATAGAGTGGGTTTAAACATTAGAACCTCTATTTCTATATTCTAATTGTCTTTATGTCTGTTTTTACTTAAGTTGGCATTCGGGCCTACTAGGCCGCAGTACTTAAGATGGAGCTCCGGAAAGGCCGCTGTCATGTGAGCGAGATGACTACTGCGCAGAATCGGACTGCTATGGAGATCTCCAAGTGACCTTTACCTCCTGTGCGCATCATGTCCCTGGTCAAGGATAGGAGCATGGAGGACTGCCAAGAGCACTGCACTAACTTTTAATGAACAAAGAAGCAATGTAACTCCGGAACTTTTGTCCTGTGAACCATGGATGAATAGAGACAATTACTCTTGACCATGCCCGTTCCCGCAAAACTATCCAATGATGGGAACTGTCCGAAAATTTGCAAAGTAGATTAGATTGTCCAATCAGAACACGTCTATCCTAAGAATTGTTGCATATTGACCTGAGGTAATGGGGGAAAAAAGGTATAAAACACATCAATAACCCAGAGGGGTGCGCATACTCTTATATCGAGATCGTGCAGAATTGGGCAGATTGTCTATGGCGATGAATCTGCGCTGAATGGAAGAAGATCTTGGTTTGCCTTGGGTTTATTGCTGCTTTGGACAATTCATGCTGGAGATTGTAGCAGAGACTTTATGAGATTAGGTAACTATGAAATTATATAAATTTACCTTTAGGTTTTAGGGTTCATTTTTCCCAGGAGTTCGAAAATTCCGAATAAAATTCCACAATGCTTGATACTAATGTGGAGGAAATTAATGAATGCAAGATAAATAAGATCTGAATTAATAAGAAATGAGTTTGTCATTCTTTATTCCGAATAGAAATAATTGAAAGTTTCCTAGGCTTTAATTGTGTTTTAGCTGGTTCTAAAATCATCATCAACCAGTCCAACTATATGGTCCATTGACGAAGTGGTGGAGTGTCTTGATGTTAAGGTCAGGAGTCTATAGGTGCAGATGTATGTAATGTATATAAATTAATCCTGATAGGTAATAAGGTACCCACCACTATTGTCCAGCGCTTTTTCTCCTGTGTGTGGATTCGAGTGTGACGAGAGTGTGTTGGTGTTATGGGCCCCACCAATGAATGAGTGTGTGAATCAGTGGATTGTGATGACGAGTCGGTGACATAGGGAGAATATGTAAATTTACCTTTCCCGCTGGAGCATTAGCATAAAATTGTAGGCGCGTGAAGATACTGCCCGTGAATGGCTTTTTTTAATCATTAAAAAGCCATGCAGCACAGTATGAGGGCAATGTTTTACAGCATGGATAGGACCATTGGCAAAGCCAATAGGTTACAAATCGAGACCTGTTGACTTTGCCAAGGTTTGTTTTTTTATAGTGGATATAGCAGATAGAAAGTCCATTTCCACACAGGTTCAATTAAAGTTATGCAGAGACTGAATTAGAGTTAGTTAACGCCGTGAAGAAATTTAAGTACATAATTTATCCCATAATTTTCCTCTATCTACTGTCTCAAATTCAGTGTGGAAGTCCACACAACAACCACACAACCTCTGATGTATCTCAGTGGACTTATTTACAATTGCTGACAGAGCACAGCTCTAGTCCGTTGTGGAGTGACCTGGCGAAAGCCTCCATGCTCAAAAGGCAATAGATTATTATCCAAACCCTGTTAATAATACTTTATTGTATGCGGGTAATTAAAACCATTACAATTGTTAAAAAAAAAACATCCAGAATTAAATGAATCTCGAGTCGTAGAGAAGAACACACAGGTTAAAATGACATAATAGCTAAGACAATCGTTTTGTTGCCTTAACAAATGACGCATTAGATCAAAGTACTAGTGCAAAATACAAATAAGCAGCAATGACACAATCGGCAGGGCTATTTAGGTGAAGTGATTTGGCGGATAGGATGGTCATCTGGTGATGATGACAGGGGGACACCTGAGCCAAGATCGAGGAAGGCCTGATAGTTCAGATGGGAGAAGTTATCCTGAAAAGTGCTAGACCAATAGATGATAGCACCAAATTATTCAATAAAAGTGCCATCTAACAGGATTACATATCATAAAATCTCTAACACGTGTTGAAGAACACATAGAGTTCGATAAAGGGCAACAGTACCTTGGATGAGAGAAACAATCTTGCAGCAACCAGCAAAAAAAGGACAAGCATTTGCAATGCAATAGGTCTCGCATTTTAGACACTTTGACATATTGGTATTGTAAATGACAATGCCTTTTATAATTGCAGGTTTTTTAAACACATATATAAAAGGCATTGTTATTTAAATTGCTATAGCTCAAAATCTTGCAATTGCGAGACCTATTGCATTGCAAATGCTTGTTTGTGAAAGGTGATGAATTATCATGTTTTATCCAAACACTAATTTCAGACCCAAAACATTGAGAGATCTTAATCAGTCTTGCAACGTCCCTGTGACTGACACCCTCTACACAGGGATCTCAATGACTCTCCTGTGAGAACGTCTGTGGAAGTGTCTTCCAGCTCAGAGCCTGTGCAGTACATTTTTGAGCCTCTTCCCAACCTGTCGGGCTGCCTTTGAGAGCCTTCGCATCACCCTTTGCTTTTCAGAAGTATCTGAGAGACAAACAGGAGGACGTTCACTTCCAGCTCAACCACTGCCACCGGTGTGATCTTCAACGCGTCTCTATCTGGGGAGCACGAGGGACCTTTTAGATTCAATTTTATGGAAATGAGACTAGCACGTGGCATGACTGACTTTTACACCAGGGGAAACGGGCGAGAGCGAAATCCAGTGTGCCAAACGCGACTCTAAGCAACCAAAATGTTGGTATGGGAATCGTGAAGTCGGTGCGTAGTCAGGGGTGGGAATGCAATTGATTAAAACTGCCACATTCTGTGTGTCTTGTGCTAGGACACGACGCTCGGTGGAAACTGAGTGAAATGAAAGGGCTGCAGAGCTTGCCAGGGACGGCTCCAGCTCCTGCTCTGAGCCGGTCCACTGCGCCTCTGGATGACATTTGATGCCCACTCTAGTGATCAAACGGCTGATGTGCTGTGATGTGAGAGGGGGCCCCTGGGACGTGGCGGGGGGGTCGGGGGCTTTAAGCAGGCCCAGTCTCCGCCGCCATGTCTGGCTCCACGAGAAATTGACTAAAAGAGCAATGTCTCTGGTGCGACTGAGCGAGTGCGTGGGCTGGGGAGGGAATGCTCCTCTCAGTCTGAGGAATGGGGTGTGTGTTTGATCCTTTCCTTTCTTTCTCATCTAAATCATTCATTTAATTGAAGTTGTTTTGGTGAATCGGCCGGAGCGCTGCGTCTGCCCCTGTTTCCCTATGCTGCGTTTTCCTTTTCTATCCCTCTCCACTGCATTATGTAATCTTCCAATAAAATGTCTGAGGAAGGTTTGCAATGCCGTTGACATGACATGCGCGAAGCATTCCTGCTAATGCATCCTGCATAGACTCGCCGTTATAACTAGAAATCACTCAAAAGTTACGGGAATGATGGGGGATAAAAAATTAGGATGACCCCGCTCTCGTAAGCAAAACCCAAGACAGGTCGAAGAGACAGGAAGAAATAAGATAATAACTTGGAACAGGCGCGCACCCCTGAACCCCCCCTTCCCTCCCCCCATCGTGCGTGTCAGCCAAGTCTGAGACAGCTTCCCGTGCACACACACCGCCGCACCCGAGTACTTCACAGGTCTTTAAAACACCATTTGCTTGTAAATGAGGCTTTGCTGTTTTTTCACCCCTTCTGAGAGCTCCTACCTATTGCTGGAAGAATTAACCCACCCGATTGCTGCTTGATGCTGTTTAGGAGGTGGGAGGGGTGTTTCTGTATGCAAGCATACGGGCGCCGTAATAAATAAATAAAGCGATCGCTGCTTGATGCTGTTTGAGAGGTGGGAGGGACACAATGCAGCATGACGACTCGCGAGCAACAGATGATGGGTGGGCGGGGCCTAAGAGAGACAGGACGGACACAAACCCCGCTTCCAAAGAAGCCCGACACAAAACCAACGACAATAGATCTCGCCAAGTCAAAGCAGCGTATGCGCTGCAACGCAGGCGAGACCTAAAAAACCAATACCACGTCTTGGTGAGACTGGGTCTAGAATGACTGCGAGGGAGGAGAATGCAGTCTCACAGTGTTCGAGGCAAATGGGGCATAGAGTTATGCTAATGGATGTACTAGAGTCCAAAAGGTAAACGGCTACTTTTTAGCGGGCGAAACTGCCTTGCAGCAGCAGGGGAGTGCATGCAGGGATTTTGCGTACCTGCAGAATCACCCTGCTGGGCCGAGCCTGATGGGAGAATGCCTGGGTGTGAGAAGTTGGCCTGGCATATGCTGGTCACTAGTTCTAGTGGCCACCTTGCACCAGTCCAATTGGACTCTTATGGTAGATAGGTTTAAGACAACCTTTTAAAGAAAGCTATCCTAGTGGTAGCTGTGGAGACTAGACACACTCTACTAATCTCTTTATGAGATTAGAAGTTAGGAACATATGCAAATATCAACATTTCACAATAAGTTAAGCACAAATATGGCTGGGGCCCTAGGGGCGTACCAGACCATATACTAAAAAAGAGGTTTAGGAAGGTCGACTTGCAAGGAGACAAAGCCTAGGGCCTGTAGAATCGCTGGGGCTTCACTAATCCACCCAGGGCAGGTAAGTAAAGGACCCACGGGAGACGCGTGCAGTGTGAGAACACAGCCGCGGGTTCCCTATTGATTTCAATGGAGCAAGTTGTGGTTGGATTTTTAAAGTTTAAGGGTACTTCTAGAGAGTCTACAAGCAAGCCACTTACAAGGTAAGTAGTTCGAGGGCCAACACCCACAGGAGCACCGGCGTGCACGAGTTACCTCACCCAGGGAAACCGGGTGCATAGGTGTCTTTTGGTGTCGGGTCGGGTCGGGTCGTCGTTTTCAGTGGAAGCCGAAGAAGTTTTGCTGCTTGTAATGACTGCAGAAGTGTCCGGTGGAATCCAAGGCTGGATTCAAGATGAAGAAGACTTGAAAGCAGAAGGGACAGTGTTCACAGTCACTTGTCAGTGACCCGGGACCAGGAAGATGGATGCACACGGAAGTCGGGTGATTTCAGGTGATCAAGGGTGTTTTGGCTCTTCAGCCACGAGGAGTCCCTCATCCCAATAAACTTTATGGGACCCACTAGCACTCCCAGCAGCCTCAGCAGCAGCCTGCTGTCTGAGGGGGTTCAAGAGAGGGGCAGCACTGTTGCTCCTTACTCAGATCTTTCCTGGAAGGTCCCCCTGCCCCCAAGAACTCAACCTGATCAGGCGCAAGTCCCTCTGGGGCAGTTCCTTCTTCAGGATCTGCTTCTCCTCCATCAGGAGGGGAATCTGAGATCTGAGACAGAGGGGAAGGCACTGCCTTAACCCTACTGCTCCTCCTCTTGGGTAGCACCTGGTCCATACTTTCAGGATCCAGAGCTGGTTCAGTTTGATGCATTTTGGCTTGTGACCTGGTCACAGCAAATACCTCTGCAGGTATGCCCAACATCTCAGCATGAGTCCATAACTCTACTTCAGACCAGGCTGAAGTCACTAGATCATTGCCCCATAGACATTCGACAGGGAGGTCTGCACCGACTACTACCTTCTTGAGGCCTGGTACCCCTCCCCAGGAGAAATTCACAAATGCCAGACTATGGTTGGTCCTTACATTGCTTGCATTGGTAACCTGGTACATTTCACCCAGGATGATCTGCCCAGGGTCCACAAGATCCTCTGCCACCATGGTGACACTAGCACCTGTGTCCCTGAATGCCAAAGCCTGTTTGCCCTTTATTACAGGCTGCTGTTTGTATTTGCCCAGATTACTGGGGCTCACTAGGAAGGACATATCAATGTCTCCATCACAAATCAGCAATGCCTGAGTGGATACTCTGACTAGGCCAGAGTCCACTTCAGAACCCAGGGTCAACCCTACTACACCCTTTTTCTGATTACCACTTCCACCAGTAGCTGCACTAGGGGGAACACAGTTGCCTTAGGGGCAGGAATGGTGGTGGTTTGGTCTTTGGACTTGGTACAATCAGAAGTCCAGTGCCCTTTCTGTTTACAGAATTTGCACCAGGGCTTCTTTTGGCATTTTCCCTTTGTAGACTGTGAATCCCCACCAGATGCAGATTTTTGGGGCCCTTGTGAAGACTTCTGGTCTTTTGACGTATCCCCACCTTTCTCAGAGCCTTTAGGATCCTGCTTCTTAGTGTCACCCCCTTGGTTCTGGGTTTTCTGCCTCACCCTGGTTCTGACCCATTTGTCTGCCTTCTTTCCCAATTCTTGGGGAGAGGTCAGATCAGAGTCCACCAGGTATTGATGCAACAACTGGTTTTGGCAATTATTAAGGATCTGTTCTCTCATTATAAGATTATACAATCCCTTAAAATCAGTAACTCTACTGCCAACCAGCCAACCCTCCAGAGCCTTGGTTGCACAATCTACAAAGTCTGTCCAGTCCTGATTCTGTGCTTTCTGGGTGTCTCTGAACTTCAACCTGTACTGCTCAGTGGTTAAGCCAAACCCATCTATTAATGCACTTTTCAGGACTTCATAGTCATCAGCATCCTCTTCTCTAAGAGTGAGGAGCTTGTCTCTACCTTTATCTGAAAAGGAGAGCCACAAGATTGCTGCCCACTGTTTTTGGGGGACCTGTTGTACTCTACAGGCCCTCTCCATAGCAGTTATCCATTTGTGGATATCATCCCCACTCTGGTAGGGAGGAACAACCTTGGACAGGTTCCTATGGTCTGGAATGTAATCTCTGACTCTAGGGACACTGTTGTTGCCACCAGGGGGTTCTAACCCCTCTTTTCTAGAAGCTCTCTGGAGCTCAAAGGCTTCTTTATCTAATGCCAACTGCGTGGCCTTAAGGGCAAACCTTGCTTCCTCATACTGCAGCAATTTGTACATTCTTTCAGTGGAGGTCTCTCTTCTATTAAAGTATGAGCTCCTCTGAATGACAGATTCTCTTCCAGAGTGATATGCGTGGTCAGAGTCCCTAGAAAGGGACCTAGGCCTCTCCTCCACTCTATCAGTTCTCTTAGGGAGAATTCCTCTGCCCTGTTCAGACCCATGTGGGTCTGGCCCTTCGACCACAGAGTCCTGGTCATCTTGATTTTCATCATCTGACCCAGACACTGTAATTGACCCACTCCCTGATTCAGATCTGTTAGCTCCTAGAGCCAACCTCAGATCATCTGCTGTCAGCAGATCTATCAGGCCTAGTGTGGAGGGACTCTGTCCTAGCTTCAGGTGTCTTGCAACACACCTGGCCTTCAAGTCAAAGAAGGTCATGTCCTTATACTGAGGCTGGGTGGACCCACTGGCTCCATCCCTTGAGGACATTCTAGTGTTGTACTACCTACACTAGTTTGTGGCCTACTGATCCTAGCTTGAGCTGTAGCAAGGGTGTGCTATCCCTTCACTCACAGCTCTAAGTTCAGTAGAACTTATTGATACTAAGTTTGACTTTTATATGTAGCTTGAATACCTTTAGTGGTTTTCAGTTAGTAATTCAAATAGAGATTTTCTGGTAAAACAATGGCAAGCTGGAATCCCACACGCTGCCCACCAATGTGAGAAGTTGGCCTGGCATATGCTGGTCACTAGTTCTAGTGGCCACCTTGCACCAGTCCAATTCGACTCTTATGGTAGATAGGTTTAAGACAACCTTTTAAAGAAAGCTATCCTATTGGTAGCTGTGGAGAGCAGCCTTCAGGCTAAGTCTCAGCTTTTTTACCTTATAATATCTTGAATTACCAAATGAAAGGACACCACACAGGTATATGTATTAAATATATATGTATTTATTACTAGACACACTCTACTAATCTCTTTATGAGATTAGAAGTCAGGAACATATCCAAATATCAACGTTTCACAATAAGTTAAGCACAAATATGGCTGGTGCCCTGGGGGCGTACCAGACCATATACTAAAAAAGAGGTTTAGGAAAGTCGACTTGCAAGGGGACAAGGCCTAGGGCCTGTAGAATCGCTTAGGCTTCACTAATCCACCCAAGGCAGGTAAGTAAAGGACCCACGGGAGACGCGTGCAGTGTGAGAACACAGCCGCGGGTTCCCTATTGATTTCAAAGGAGCAAGTCGCGGTTGGATTTTTAAAGTTTAAGGGTACTTCTAGAGAGTCTACAAGCAAGCCACTTACAAGGTAAGTAGTTTGAGGGCCAACAGAACACCCACAGGAGCACCGGCGTGCACGAGTTACCTCACCCAGGGAAGCCGGGTGCATAGGTGTCTTTTGGTGTCGGGTCGCGTCGTCATTTTCAATGGAAGACGAAGAAGTTTTGCTGCTTGTGAAGACTGGAGAAGTGTCCGGTGGAATCCAAGGCTGTATTCAAGATGAAGAAGACCTGAAAGCAGAAGGGACAGTGTTCACAGTCACTGGCCAGTGACCCGGGGCCAGGAAGATGGATGCCCACGGAAGTCGGTGATTTCAGGTGATCAAGGTTGTTTTGACTCTTCAGCCACGAGGTCCAGGAGGCGTCGACGACAACCAGGAGCTGGATTCGGAGTGTCCCACAAAGTCTGCAGCTTACTGAGGTGTCAGCAACCGTATTGGAGCCAACAAGCCTTGGCAACAGCAAGTCTTGTGGAAATTGAAAAAAGTCAGCGGTGCAAACTAGCAAGGTCTGAGGGACTCACCCAGCATGGGTAAGTCAGGGCAGGCCTGGAGCAACCAGGGGAGCCCTTTGGTTTGATGAGAAAGTCTTCAGGGGACCCACAAGCCAGCCAGCAAGGTATCGCAAAGATGCCCTGTGAGGATTCGCTTCACAGAAGCCCACAGTCACTCGGGACAAGGTAGGCCTCTGATTTTCAAGGGAAATCCTGCTGGAGGCTTGGACCACACGTGATCTAATGCACAAGTTCGTAGAATTTCGTGAAGGGGTTGCACTCGAAAATAGTGCATGGTACCCGGGTATTGCTGTTCCTCGTCACTCGTGGGGTCCACTCGCCTCAGCTCTGCTGGGGATTCACAATGGTCATCGAGAAGTCAGGAAATCTACTTCTGGGGCTGAGGGACTTCGGACTCCGGTGGGAGCGGGAAAGTTTGCAACCGTTGATTCAAGTTTTTAGTGTCTGCCAAGCAGGGGAGTCACTCCTTGACTCCAAGGGAGATTCTTCAGTCTTCCAAAGGTAGTGGAATGTCGAAGGTCCAGGATTCTTCTTGTAGAGCGTCGTCCAGGGATATCTGATTTGCAATGGCAAGGTTTCCCTATCTTATACTAAAGGAAAGGGAGGACTAGCTCAATGACCACTCCTATGGGAGGGTCAGGGGAGTGGGTGGTTACACCCACTTCTCTTTGTCCAGTTTCACGCCAGAGCAGGGGCAGGTAGCCCCTGAACCAGTTTGAGCTGGCATATGCACAGAGGAGTCTACTGCTCCCCCAGTGCAGGACTTCAAAGCCCTCTAGGACATGGTACTATTGGCTTATCTCCGATTGACATATTTGATTTACTTAAAAGTCCCTAGGAAAGTGGCACTACATGTGTCCAGGGCCTATAAATCAATTGCTATAAGAGGGCCTGCAGCACTGGTTGTATCGCCCATTTAAGTAGTCCTTTAAACGTGTCTCACGCCTGCCATTGAAGAGCCTGTGTGTATAAACTGTCATTTCGACCTGGCAAAATAAACCTTTTGCCAGGCACGAACCTTCTGTTTCGATACATATAAGTCACCCCTACGTTAGGCCCTAGACAGCCCAGAGGGCAGGGTGCAATGTATTTAAAAAGCAGGACATGTACTCTTAAGTTTTACATGTCCTGGTAGTGAAAACCCCTTAAATTAGTTTTTCACTACTGCAAGGCTTATATCTCCCAGAGGATAACATTGGGATTACCTTATTACATTTTATAAGTGTAATTTCCAAATGGGAAGATATGACTGGTCCAAGTTTGGTGTCTCTGGAATCACAATTTAAAATCCAAACTTATGGTTAAGTCAGATTTTAAATTGCAATTCTGATAAGGGTTCCATTTGGAAAGTTGCAAAAAGAACAATTGATGGAGAGAATGCTGCACAATGTCAAACATTCACCCCAGTACAGAGGTCTGGGCCAACGCATTTTTGCTCCCTGTGCCAATCCAGTGTAAACCCAGCCATGTGCAAATAAGTCTTGACACTGATCTACCTGGGAACAGTCCAGCCCGAACTACCTGGTCAGGTCCTCCCTGAACCGGAAACCAGCATCCTGGGATCGCCTTCGGGGTATCACCCCTTATCAGCCAGGCTACCTTGACTCCAGTGGCATGGAGAGCACGGGACCCATGTCTGGGTATACCCGTTCCACTCAGGGTGACAAATGCAAAAAAAATATTTGATGGACAGTGTGAGAAGTTGGCCTGGTATATGATGCTCACTAGTTAAAGTGATCACCTTGTACCATGCCAAGCAACCCTTATGGTGTGGTTGTAAGTCAACCTTTTCGGACTAGCTGCCCTAGTGGTAGCGTAGGCTAAGCAGTCTTTGAGGCTAAACTCGTGAAGCGTGTTAAGCCAGCTGTTTTACCAAATGCAACCCCCTTTTATACCAATGAAAGGACACCACACAGATATATATTCAAAATATATATGTATTTATTTCTCAAAGTAACCCCTAGTCTCTTTATGAGCACAGGAGCACAAATCGTCAAACAAGATTACAGTAGGATACACAGAAGTTGCACTTTATATGGATAGGCCCTGGTGGCCACTCGAACCATATACTAAAATAGTGGTATAAGTACCACGAACAGAAAAGGGAAAAGGCCTAGGGCCTCTAGAATCGCTGGGCCTACAAGGAGCTAACTTCAGTTAGTGACCAGGAGGTCCACGGGTGGCGTGTGCAGAGCAAATAGTCACACGCGTGCTCCCATAGGTTTCAATGGGTGCGTAAAAAGTACAAAGTTACTGCAAAGAGGATCTTCCGGATGGACTAGGAACTCAAGATTTGGAACACAGGCACTAGAGATGTAATACTACACTTGGGCACAGGTGTGCCAGCTTTACCTCACCCACAGGAAGCGGGTGCATAGGCCTCGATGTGCGTCGGGTTTCTTCTATCTGTTCCGTGGAGCTTGAAGACAAAGATGCTGCAGGCGGTCGGTCCGGGAGGGATGCATTGGATCCAAGAGTGGATCGGAGATGTTGAAGACCTGTAATCAGAGGGGACAGTGTTCACAGTCACTAGCCAGTGACCAGCATGGCACCAGGTGGGTACCAGGCAATGTCGGGTGCAAACAGGAAGAAAGGTGTAGCTTGTCTCTGCAGCCACGGGGTCCCTGGAGGTCGACGACGTCCAGGAGTCGGTTCACGAGCTGTCCCACGCAGGCTCTCGCTGTCGGCGGTGTCGACGACTTGATCGAAGCAAACAAGCCTTGGCAAAAGCAATTGTTGTAGGAGATGAAATAAGCTGATGGTTCTGACCAGCAAGGTCAGAGGGACTGCTCCTTTGGAGGGGAGCAAGGGCCAGTCTGGAGCAACCAGACCAGTGGTGTATTTTGTGAAGTTCGTCGCCAAGATGGCTACTAGCCAGCGGGCCAGCAACCGGTTAGGCGCGTCGAGTGGCAAAATGCAGAAGGGCCCCACGCAGATCGTGGAGAAGCTGGAGGGCTCACCTTTGGTGCAGATGCTGCTCGAGGGTTGGGCTTCTGAGATCCCAAAGCACAACTTGGAGGGAGCCTCGGTTGTTGCACTTGTCAGCTTGTCGTTGTCGTTTCAAGATGGCTGGCTCCACGTGTCTCGGTGCCTCCACGGGTCTCCTCTTTTCAGGGACTGTGGATCGGGCGGTGAGAGGTCTGGAGGTCCAGGTCTTGTCAGTCTCTGGGCTCGGGCTCCGGCGGGAGGCGGCGGCAAAGCAGACGTTGATTCGCTGGATGGTACCTGCGTTAGCAAGGTGGTCACTCCCTGACCACAGGGGAGATTTTCTTCAGTCTTCTGTACAGCAGAATGTCGAAGTTCCCGTCTTCTTCTTAGTTTCAAGTTGATTCAAGGATGTCTGAAGTCTTAGGACACAGCTCCTACCTTTAAGCGGATTCTAGGGGCCGGACTACCTGCTAGGTCCCTCCCTATGGGTGGGACCAGGAAGGGGGGTGGTTACACCCCCAATCCTTTGTCCAGCTCGCCCCAGGCCCCGGACTGGTGTGCCCCAGGACCGGTTTGAACTGGCATATGCACCGAGGCTCCTTGTGAGCCACAGGCATGTCTGGTTTCTTTCAAGCCCTACCTGACCAATACACAAAATCCTGTCTGGGGTGGTGCATGCACCTCCCCTGGCAGGAAACCCTTTGTCCACACCTCCCAAGCTGGAAGGACTCCCAGCAGCAGGAGGGCAGACTTGTGTCTGTGGTGGCAGCATCCATTTTGTGGAGCTGAGGCTATGTCTGATTTTACCCGGGTTTCAGGTACTGTACATGTCGTGTCCCTCTAGAAGGCTGGAATGCTAACCCCGTCACCAGAATTGGCGAAGGGTTAGTATTCCAATTCGTATGACACCTTACTCGACATGTTTTGATAAAGCCAAACCAAAGTTAGCATTTAACCGCGAGGTTCATAATGCACTTAAGAGTATATGGTATGACGATCTCTGGAAACAGTAGAAGGAAGTTGTTCCGACCACTGCAGACAGGCTCAGCTCATGCCAGAGCACCATCTCACATGGAACCAAGCACTCTGCCTTCAGGATTGTTAAGGCCTGCCATAGGAGTGACTTATAGGTTACCAGGTGTCCCATTTAAGGTTAGGTATAGGTATACTACACCTTAGTAAGAGGTGATTACACCAACTTACCCCAGCTGAGTGATCAGCCAGTTGTGTCAAATTGTTAGGCCAAGCCTGGGGTGGCATAATACATGCTTCAGCCCCTGGCAGGCCTTGGGTACACCAATGCCCTGGGTACCTAGTGTACACTGGTACAGGGGCTGACAGGGTGATCCAACCAATTGGGTATGTACCTAGGGTACATGGAGTCCATTTTAAAGAGAGAACAGCCAGGCTGAGATCCTGAATAGCAGGATCTCAGGCCAACTAAGTCGAAAAACCAGCTAGACACTAGGCAAAAATTTTGGGGTAACCATAGTCAGATATCCACCTTCCTACACAACCCCCCCCCAAACGAAGGGAGATAAGGCTGACCTTGACCAGGTAAGCCTATATTGCCCAAGTGGCCATATAAGGAGGAACCAGCACTGGCATGGTTACCCCCTGTCTCATGGTCCACTAAGCAATCCCTCACCCTAAGGGTATCAGAGGGTCTCCACCATAGGGAATCTCTACCTTTGGTGTGTCTTGGCAAAGTAAAAGGCTGGTGTTGAGATGGAGTACTGAAGTGAGTGTCCTCAAAGTGAGGCCTCACCTTCCTCCAATCCCCCTCCACCATGGATGCCTTTCTTTCCTTAACTGAGTTGCACTGTGCTCTCAGGGTCAGCCTCTGGCTACCTAAAGCTGGAGGCTGGGTCCCTTTTGTGGGCTTACTGGAGGGACAGGTCAGGTCTGGGGCCCTAAGGTCCCATGTTTGCCTGTACCCAACAGAATCCCTCTGGGGTAGGTCCCTAACTACCTGTAAAGGAGATCCCTCAGGAATGTGTTTACCCATCACCTGACTAGGGCTACTAGCCAGGCAATCCTCATTCTTTTGATGGGGGGGTTCTTGTGGACAGGGGCCCTCTTGGGGTCCACTGGCCTCCCTGACCTCTGCAGCCCTGGGCTGACTGAGGCAGGGTAGAGAGAGGCAGGCTACCTGCACCAGACTGGGTCCCACCTTGGAAGGGGCCACTGACATCAGAGGCTCTGCCAGGCCAGGCCTGGCTACCTCTGGGGCAGTTCCTTCACAAGGGGTGAGGTCAGCTCCCTGAGGAGGCTGACTTTTTCCTAATGTCTGGGGAGAGGGAGACTTTTCTTCCTCCCCACTACTCTCTGTTTGTGTGGAGTGATCCATAGTTTCAGGCTTCACTACACCTATGTCAGTCTGAGTATAGGCTGAGACCATTACAGCCTTGCCAACCTTTTCAGGGGGGCACTCCGTTTGTGTTTGAGCTGTGACTGTCACAGCTCTGCCAGTCTCTACAGGGAAGTCTGTCTGTGCCTGGGCTGTGGCTACCACTGCCCTTCCAACCTTTCCAGGGAGGAAATCTATTTGGACAGGGGTTGTGAATGGCACAACCCCACTACCCTTTTGTGAAAGGCCTACCATTTTAGAATGGGTGTCTTGTTCAACTCCAGCCCAAGCTGAGAGTTCTAAGTCATTCCCCAGTAAGCAGTCTACAGGCAAGGTTGGGGACACTGCCACCCTTTTAGGGCCAGTGACACCTCCCCAGCTGAGACATACCTCTGCCATGGGATGACTGTTCTGTTTGCCATCAATGTTGGTCACCTGGTAGGAGAAACCAGGCAAAAGCTGCTCAGAGGGAACTAGCCAATGGGCCACCATTGTGATGCTAGCTCCAGTGTCTCTGTAGGCCTCAGCTTTTGTACCATTGATGTAGGGCTCCTGTCTGTACCTACCCAAAGTGTTGGGACAGGCAGTGAAGTTGGCAAACCCCATGCCACCATCACAGACAAGAGTATCTGCTGCAGGGGAATTGGCTAAGCCAGGGTCCCCCTGTGTTCCCCAAGTAAACCCACCCAAATTTTGGGGGGCACTCCCACCACCTGGGGGATTACTGCTGACAGTAATAGGTGGTGTGACAGGAGTAATTGGAGGAACAGTTTTGTTTGTAGCCCTTGGGCAACTGCTGTCAGTTTTCCAATGCCCAGGAGTTCTACACTCATGGCAGTAAGGCTTTTTACCTGTGGTAGAGGAGGGAGCTTGGGACCCACCACCCTGTGTGGAGTTTTGGGGCCCTGAGGAAGATTTCTCTTTTGCCTTATCCCCTCCCTTCTCTTGAGGTTTGGTGGTATCTTTCTTTTGGTCACCACCCTGATTCTTAGGCCTGATCCTGGTCCTGACCCATTTATCTGCCCTCTTTCCCAATTCTTGGGGAGAGGTCAAATCTGAGTCTACCAGGTGTTGATGGAGGAGCTGGTTTTGACAGTTACTTAAAATCTGTTCTCTCATCATCAAATTGTACAATCCTGTATAATCAGATACCTTACTTCCCAGCAACCAACCCTCCAAAGCCTTAGTGGCACATTCAACATATTCAGACCAGTCCTGAGTCTGTGTCTTTGGGGTGTCTCTGAACATTAACCTGTACTGTTCAGTGGTTAAGCCTAACCCATCTACCAGAACACTCTTCAGGACTCTGTAATTTCTGACATCCTCTTCTCTAACAGTGAGGAGTCTGTCTCTGCCTCTTCCTTCAAAGGAGAGCCAGAGGATTGCTGCCCACTGGTCTTCAGGAACCTGCTGTACTTTGCAGGCTCTCTCAAGAGCAGTTATCCATTTGTGGATGTCATCCCCACTTTTGTAGGGGGGCACAACCTTAGACAGGTTCCTATTATCAAAGACCCTATCTTTGTCCTTAGGGACAATGCTGCCACCAGTGGGTATAGACCCACTCTCTCTAGGTTGCCTAGCCTTGTTCAGTTTTTCTTCCATCAGGGCTACTTCTAGCTCCTGCTTCCTGATCCTCAGCTGGGCTTCCTGCATTCTGGCCTCATGTTCCCTCCTCTGAGGGGTGGTCATCCTTTTCCTGGAGTGACCTTGAGAGCCTCTAGAGCCATGAGAAGCATTGGAGTCACCTGAGCGATTCCTTTGCCTCCCAAGCCCTGTGTTAAGTCCACTGGGGAGATCCAATGGGGTAAACCCATTGTCAGTCCCCAATAGCCTTAGTTTAGCTGGGCCAAGTATAACACTTGGCACTGGGCTAGTTCTCCCTTCATCATCACTACTTTCTGTATCAGCCCCTTTATCACTCTCATCCTCTGTGGTATTATTGCCATCTAAGGGGTGACTATTGGAACTGGGTACCTCTGTAGCATCTTCAGAAGGGGGGCCTCCTGTTCCTGTCCCTAAGGGGGCTAACTGGGAAGCTTTCTTGAGCTCTCTCTGATTCTCATCATTTTGTAAGAGTTCTCTGAGCTCAGCAGAGGTAGGGTTCTTGGGCTGTTTAAGGCCTCTAAGAGTTTCCAAATGCCTGAGCTCATTCTGATTAAGGGTAGCAAAGATGGATGGTGCCCTCTGGGGGTCACTCTCAACAGAGATGGGTACAGTGGACCCCTCTGCCCCAGCCATTGCTCTTAAGTGTGGGTGGATGTGTTGCAATCTACCTACACTTGGGTTTACCTACTAAACCTATCTAGTAGTTGTAGTCAGGGTGTGCTACTCCCTTTGCTCTACAACAACTAAGTTCAGTAGAACTTATGTATATCTAATCTTGTTTTATATGTACCTACAGGTACCTATGTGATCTTTCAATTGGTAACCAAGAGATTACAATGGTAAAACACAGCAAGCTCAAATCCAACCGCTGCTCACCAATGTGAGAAGTTGGCCTGGTATATGATGCTCACTAGTTAAAGTGATCACCTTGTACCATGCCAAGCAACCCTTATGGTGTGGTTGTAAGTCAACCTTTTCGGACTAGCTGCCCTAGTGGTAGCGTAGGCTAAGCAGTCTTTGAGGCTAAACTCGTGAAGCGTGTTAAGCCAGCTGTTTTACCAAATGCAACCCCCTTTTATACCAATGAAAGGACACCACACAGATATATATTCAAAATATATATGTATTTATTTCTCAAAGTAACCCCTAGTCTCTTTATGAGCACAGGAGCACAAATCGTCAAACAAGATTACAGTAGGATACACAGAAGTTGCACTTTATATGGATAGGCCCTGGTGGCCACTCGAACCATATACTAAAATAGTGGTATAAGTACCACGAACAGAAAAGGGAAAAGGCCTAGGGCCTCTAGAATCGCTGGGCCTACAAGGAGCTAACTTCAGTTAGTGACCAGGAGGTCCACGGGTGGCGTGTGCAGAGCAAATAGTCACACGCGTGCTCCCATAGGTTTCAATGGGTGCGTAAAAAGTACAAAGTTACTGCAAAGAGGATCTTCCGGATGGACTAGGAACTCAAGATTTGGAACACAGGCACTAGAGATGTAATACTACACTTGGGCACAGGTGTGCCAGCTTTACCTCACCCACAGGAAGCGGGTGCATAGGCCTCGATGTGCGTCGGGTTTCTTCTATCTGTTCCGTGGAGCTTGAAGACAAAGATGCTGCAGGCGGTCGGTCCGGGAGAGATGCAGTGGATCCAAGAGTGGATCGGAGATGTTGAAGACCTGTAAGCAGAGGGGACAGTGTTCACAGTCACTAGCCAGTGACCAGCGTGGCACCAGGTGGGTACCAGGCAATGTCGGGTGCAAACAGGAAGAAAGGTGTAGCTTGTCTCTGCAGCCACGTGGTCCCTGGAGGTCGACGACGTCTAGGAGTCGGTTCACGAGCTGTCCCACGCAGGCTCTCGCTGTCGGCGGTGTCGGCGACTTGATCGAAGCAAACAAGCCTTGGCAAAAGCAATTGTTGTAGGAGATGAAATAAGCTGATGGTTCTGACCAGCAAGGTCAGAGGGACTGCTCCTTTGGAGGGGAGCAAGGGCCAGTCTGGAGCAACCAGACCAGCGGTGTATTTTGTGAAGTTCGTCGCCAAGATGGCTACTAGCCAGCGGGCCAGCAACCGGTTAGGCGCGTCGAGTGGCAAAATGCAGAAGGGCCCCACGCAGATTGTGGAGATGCTGGAGGGCTCACCTTTGGTGCAGATGCTGCTCGAGGGTTGGGCTTCTCAGATCCCAAAGCACAACTTGGAGGGAGCCTCGGTTGTTGCACTTGTCAGCTTGTTGTGGTCGTTTCAAGATGGCTGGCTCCACGTGTCTCGGTGCCTCCACGGGTCTCCTCTTTTCAGGGACTGTGGATCGGGCGGTGAGAGGTCTGGAGGTCCAGGTTTTGTCAGTCTCTGGGCTCGGGCTCCGGCGGGAGGCGGCGGCAAAGCAGACGTTGATTCGCTGGATGGTGCTTGCGTTAGCAAGGTGGTCACTCCCTGACCACAGGGGAGATTTTCTTCAGTCTTCTGTGCAGCAGAATGTCGAAGTTCCCGTCTTCTTCTTAGTTTCAAGTTGATTCCAGGATGTCTGAAGTCTTAGGACACAGCTCCTACCTTTAAGCGGATTCTAGGGGCCGGACTACCTGCTAGGTCCCTCCCTATGGGTGGGACCAGGAAGGGGGGTGGTTACACCCCCAATCCTTTGTCCAGCTCGCCCCAGGCCCGGGACTGGTGTGCCCCAGGACCGGTTTGAACTGGCATATGCACCGAGGCTCCTTGTGAGCCACAGGCATGTCTGGTTTCTTTCAAGCCCTACCTGACCAATACACAAAATCCTGTCTGGGGCTCCCCTGGCAGGAAACCCTTTGTCCACACCTCCCAAGCTGGAAGGACTCCCAGCAGCAGGAGGGCAGACTTGTGTCTGTGGTGGCAGCATACATTTTGTGGAGCTGAGGCTATGTCTGATTTTACCCGGGTTTCAGGTACTGTACATGTCGTGTCCCTCTAGAAGGCTGGAATGCTAACCCCGTCGCCAGAATTGGCGAGGGGTTAATATTCCAATTCGTATGACACCTTACTCGACATGTTTTGATAAAGCCAAACCAAAGTTAGCATTTAACCGCGAGGTTCATAATGCACTTAAGAGTATATGGTATGACGATATCTGGAAACAGTAGAAGGAAGTTGTTCCGACCACTGCAGACAGGCTCAGCTCATGCTAGAGCACCATCTCACATGGAACCAAGCACTCTGCCTTCAGGATTGTTAAGGCCTGCCATAGGAGTGACTTATAGGTTACCAGGTGTCCCATTTAAGGTTAGGTATAGGTATACTACACCTTAGTAAGAGGTGATTATACGAACTTACCCCAGCTGAGTGATCAGCCAGTTGTGTCAAATTGTTAGGCCAAGCCTGGGGTGGCATAATACATGCTTCAGCCCCTGGCAGGCCTTGGGTACACCAATGCCCTGGGTACCTAGTGTACACTGGTACAGGGGCTGGCAGGGTGATCCAACCAATTGGGTATGTACCTAGGGTACATGGAGTCCATTTTAAAGAGAGAACAGCCAGGCTGAGATCCTGAATAGCAGGATCTCAGGCCAACTAAGTCGAAAAACCAGCTAGACACTAGGCAAAAATTTGGGGGTAACCATAGTCAGATATCCACCTTCCTACAGACAGAAAGCTGAACAATGAGCAAAAGAATGATGGATTAAACCCAGATCTTTTTGACAGGTGTGAATGTTTGACTAGTTCAACATTCTGATTCTATCCATCATTTGTTCTTTTTACATTTAGAAAGTAGGCATTTTCGTATCATAGCCATTTGGTGCCTGCAGCCTGTCTCTGGTCACCTGACTGGGTGTATCTGGCAGGGGGCATTGTGTATTCGTTTTCAATAGCCACACACAGTGAGAGCATAGGTGTGTCTACATGGACCATCATTGACAGGATAGGAGGGAGGAGCTGGACCCAGCCACCCTTACACCTGTATAGGCTTTGTCCTGTCTCCACAAAAATGGCTGCATAGCCTCTGTAGCTAATCCGGAGGCAGGGCAAGGAAGTCAGGACTTCTGTGCACTTTGAAGCCTCTCCTCTCTAAAGGAGAGGAGTTGGCCTAACGGCTAGGGCGGTCGACCTCGAATCTGGGGAGCTGGGTTTGAGTCTCGGCAATGACGCTGAACATCCTGTGATTCTGGGCAAATCACTTCATCTGCCTGTGCCTAATAAAAATGAATGTGTCCTCATGTAACGCAACTGGTGCTATGTAAAGCGCTCTGATACCCAATTTGGGTCAAGTTTGCGCTATATAAAACTCTATAAAAAAAACATGCATTTAGTATTCTCCCCCACTTCAAAGGCACCACTGGGTATAAATACTGGACCTCAGACACCACCGCTTCAATTCACTTCTGGACCTGTGGTTACTCTGCCAGGAAGTATTGCTGTGCTGCTGAAGGACTGCCACTCTGCTGGCCTGCACTTTGTTGGACTCCTTCTTAGCTGTGCTGATCTGCTGCCTGCTGCCCTCTTGCCTGGGTGAGAAGGAATGGACCTGCATCTTCTGAACCCAGATCCCAGAGTGACTCCAAGGGCTAGCTGACTGTCCTCCTAATTTGAAACCTCAGAGGCATAACAGGCTTCCAACCACCTGCACTCTGCCACCTGTGACTCTACCCTACCACGAGGTGCCACTTAAGTCCTGCATTCTTGGAAGTGGACCTAAGATGCTTGCCTGCAAACCAATGCATCTTCTGAGTGACACTCTTCTATTTATCCTGCCTGGGTTGGACCTGTCACAAAAGACTGGCATTGGCACTGCAACCTGCATCTTGGAACCTCACAAACCCTGTTGACTGGATCCTCGACATCAATGCCAAAGATCCTTGCATAGCAGCCTTGCTGCATCTCGGAACCAACGCATTGCCTTGGCTGTACAACGCAACTTCGATGCGGATCCATGCACCGCTAGGCAAACCAGAATTTAAAGTACTTTATTCAGCGGGCCTAACTGGGACTCTGTATCCGGCCCATACACCATCCCAGTTGGCCTACATTTGTGACTTTGTTCCAGTCCGGTGCAATTACATAGCACCAACAAGCACAAAGTGCTATTGGGGATATTGTACTTACAAACATTGAAATTCAATATCTCCGATTCTACTAACAGGATTTGTATCCTTTTGGCCTTCTTTTTGCTTATTAAATTCACAACTATTCTTCTAATCTGGTATGGGATCTTTTTGTTTGGTGTTTTCACAGTTTTACTGTTTGAAATGTTCCACAAATACTTTACACATTGCCTTTGAATTAAGGCTTACTGCGATGTGCCAAGCTACCATTGGGTGAGCACAGGCTAATTTGGAGTTTGCTTGCGATTTACCCTGACTAGGATTGTGGTTGCTGCTTGACCAAGGCTCACAACCCAGTCAACCTGTAATCCAACACTTTGGAAGTCCATTTCTAATGCAAACACTTTTTTAATGCTAAGTTCTTTAAAACTAGTACGCCCTGTCATGCACAATGATTGCTACCTTCATATCTCATTACAATAAAATCATGAAGAGAAGTAAAAACATCACGAGGAACAATTATATAGTGTAGGAGGCTGGCTTAGTATATGTTGCACACTCATTTAAGTGATGCACCGTGCACTAATCCAGGCAGACGTTATGATGATTGTAGTGGTCTTTGATAACCTTTGAAAGCTTGAAAAGTGGTAGCTGTAGAGAGCAGCCTTCAAGCTTTTCTTGAAGGAGTGTTAAACAGTTTTCAAGAAGAAGGACCCTTCCCAGTGGACCCTGAAGAAACCCCGTGGAAGACAGAAGTTGGAGATTCACCCCACCCGTGGATACTCCAAGAACCAGGATATCTACACCAGAGAAGCCAGGTGCATAGGTACAAAGTGATGTCAGAAACCACCGTAGACCACAATGGGGTACTTCAGAAAAGATGCCGCTGGAGAAGACTGCCAAAAGAACAACTGATGGACAGAATGCAGAACAATGTCATACATTCACCCCAGTACAGAGATCTGGGCCTAAATCCATCTTCTTTTTTTTTTGCTCCCCGTGCCATTCCAGTTTGAACCCAGCCGTCTGCAAATCAGTCTTGACCCTGTGCCCATTGGGAACAGTCCTGCCCGAACTGCTCAGCTAGGTCACCCCTGGACTGGAAACAAGCATCATAGGACCAGTTTCGGGGTTTTACCCTTCATCAGCCAGGATAACTTGACTCCAGTGGCATGGAGAGCCCAGGACTCATTTCTGGGCATACCCATCCCACTCGGGGTGTCAACTGCAAAAAGAACAATAGATGGACAGAATGCAGAACAATGTCATGCATTCTGGAGAAGACTGTGCAAGAGTCCGATTGAATCCAAGGGTGGATTCTTAAAGAGGAGAACCTGTAAGCAGGGGGGACAGAGTCTATGTCACTCAAAGGTGACCAGGATGTACGAAAGAGCAATGCCCACCGATGTTGGATGGTTCAGAAGTGTTGACGGTGACCTTGTCGATTCAGCTGTGAGGACCAGGTGATGCTGAGGAAGTCCAGGAGCTATGCACGAGCTGTCCAATGTCAGAAGTCACGAACCAGTGGGTCGTTGTCTGCCAGGAGCACCAACAAGCCTAGGCAGCTGCAACTGGTGTGGAGAACGAAGAAGGAGCAACGTTGGGACCAGGAAGGTACAGGGGACTCACCGCAAGCAGGAGAGTCAGAGTAGGCCCCGAGCATACATGGGAGCCCACTGGAGCAGAAGACCCTCAATAGGACTCACAGGCCGAATGCACAAGAGTCGCAGAACCTCACCACGAAGGAAGTCCCACGGTGCAGGGATGCAGTGAGGATGCTGTACTTGGCAGGAAGAAATGGTGGAGGCTGGAGCTTCTTGCAGCCCAAGGATCTCTGGAGTGTAGAGCCAATAAGCCTTGGCAACTGCAAGTCAATGCAGTGCACATGGGTTTGGTCCCCATGGTATTGACGGAGAATACTGACCTCAAAATTGCACAGAGGATAGGCCAGGCCTTGCAGTAGCTGCAGAACCATCACCTGTGTTGCTGAGCCTTTCAAAGTCTGTGGTACATTAGGAGCAGCAGACCGGTCAGCTTCTTTGCGGTGCCTGCAGATGCAGGGGAGTGACTCATTCACTCCAAGGTAGATAACTTCAGGTGTCCATGATGCCCACAGGTCTGTTGAAGATCCTGGATGAAGCACTGACGGCGAAGAAGATTTGCAGAACAGCAAGACCAGGAGCCACAGGAGTCTTCCTTGATGCAGTCTTGGTTCCAGGCAAAGTCTAAGTTTCCAGGCTGTCGAAGAGTGACGTGGTTTCAGTCTTGACCCACGATGAATTCGAGGACCTACCACAGGTAAAACCTTAAATATTCTAAAGGAAGTGTTGGAACAACTCAAGGGATCCCTCCGAGAGGAGGGGCTGGACAGCGGGGAGGATACTCCCATGTCCTTTGTCAAATTTTGCGCCAGAGCAGGGGCCAAGGGCTCCCTGAACTGGTTTAAACTGGAGTATGCAAGGAGAGCACTAAATGTGCTCTTCAAAGCAGTCTCCTGGCACTGGCAAGCACCCCCATCCCAGCCCATTACACTAAGTCCTGTCTGGGAGTTGGTCACACCTCCCTGAAACAGGAAACCTATTGTTCTACCTTCCCCTGCTTGAGCTTGGCTAAGAAGCAGGAGGGCAGAATCGTGCCTGTGGTTGTCAGCAGCACTAGCTTGCTGTCAGACCCTGAAAGGCTGTTACAGAGTATACAGGGGGGTATCCCAAGGGAGCCCGCAGTATATGGGATCATACTTCCAACACCGGAATCGGTGTTGGGTTATGATTGTGATTCCAACATGTATGGTACCAAACATGACCAGGTTTGGTGCAGCCATGTTATAGTTGGATATCACGTAATTACTGATGTCCACTATATGTATCAAAATGGATGACACACTTACAAAGGCTGAAGAATCGACTCTGGGGTTCTATAATGGTGTCCTGCTAATGCAGGGGCACCCTCACACTTATAACCAAGCACCCTGCCTTCAGGACTGAAGAGCCTGCCATAGGGGTGACTTATAGGTTTTAAGTGCAGTGACCTCAGATATGAAGAAACTTATATCTGTCATGAGAGGTGCAAGCACCGACTCTCACAGACTGCAATGGCCTGTAGTTATAGTTTGAGTGGGCTCCCATGGGTGGCACAATACATGCTGCAGCCCATGGGAGATGCCTGGTGTACCTATGCCCTGGTTACAAGGGTACACCAGTATCCAATTGTGGAGGTACAACAGTACTTACCATGGTCAATTTACATACCAACACAGGGACTGTGGTCCTGATTAGCAGGATCCCAGTCAGCCTAGTCAAAAACATACTGACACCAAGCAAAAAGTGGGGGTAAGCATGAAAGCAGATCCTATTTTCTTACATATAGTCAATAGGACAGTGATGAGAACAAAGCAAAAGGTCTCTGCCACTGGACTATCATGATCAAATTGGCCGTTTAGGCACCCCTCACTAGAAAGCCATACACATGGTTCGCTTCATTTGAGTGAGGTACTGCCGGTAACATTGTATTGTGAATATTACACATTTCAAGAAGTACTTTTAATACTTCATCCACTTTCGTCGGTTTAATTTTCAGATTAAAATCTCGAGCTATAATCCGAATTCCTTCCACATAATCCGATCTTCGATTGGATATGATTTCATGTTTATCCAGGAAAATATTCAAAATAGATTTTGATTCCTAGTGTAAATAAATATTCACTAGAAGTAATCCTACACGTTGATCATTGTTCATTTGCACATCGATAACTTGAGGTTTTGAGGTAATATTTCAGAATTCATACCTTAATTCTCACCAGTCCTTTTTAGTGAGTTGCCTATGGTGTTATTAGGTTTCCATTGCTGGTCTTGTTAGAAATTGGGTTCTTGTTTGAAGTGGGTGTGAGCCCTCTTCAAGCAAGCACCACAATCCTAGTCAGGGTGAAGCACAATTGTTGGAAACAAAACCTTGTGCTTAACCTTCAGGCACCATGGACACAGAGAGTGAGGCTTAATTTAGAAGCAATGTGTAAAGTATTTATACAACACAAAAATAGTAATAAAGCGGAAACGCAACCTAAACACTGTCCCAAACAGGATTTATAAAAACATAGTATATTTTAATAAAGAAAATGACATTATGACAAAAATATCCAATTTAGAAAAGTGTATTTATGAGTCTGAGTTTAAATTAAAAAGATTAGCCAAAGCGGCCGAAACAGAAAATGCACTGCGCTGGAGCGCGCAAAAATGACATGCGTAGGAATAGGCACCCAATGGGACTGTGGCAAGGTCCCATATCAGGCCAACTGCGAGGCTGTGCAGGCCGGCGTGGGCTGCAAAGGACTCCTGACAGAGAAGTAACCTTGTTCAGAGAGGGAAATGCACAAAGCTTTACAAGGCAAGGCCACGAGGCTTGGTGGGTTCCTGCGTCAGACTCAAAGAGCGAAGACCAGGTACTGTGAGTCTGCAGTAGAGTTGGCCGGCGTGAAAAGGTGCTTTTTGAAAGGTTGCCGCAAGGTCTGGCGGGCTCCTGCATGGGGCTCGAAAGTGGAGACCAGGTGTTATGTTATGTTAATGACATTTTTAAAGCGTGTCAATTACTCAGAGGTGTCCTGGCGCTAGCTAGATCTCCTAATGGCAGAGAGCGGAAGAACGGGTTTATTGGGACCAGATTATTGGGAAAAGAGCCGAGTTTTTAAGCCCTTCCTGACGGACAAAAGTTCTGTGGCATTTCTCAGGTGAAACGGCAAATCATTCCAAGCTTTTGCTGTGCAATGAACAAAGCTTCTGCCAACCCATCTGGCTTTTTTTGTACGTGGCACTAGGACCAACTTGGCCCCCATTGATCTCAGTGTTCTTTCCGGGATATACCATTCGAATCGCCGTTTTAGATAGCCTGGCCCTGTGCCTTGGAGTGCTTTAAAAACCATGCAAAGAGCCTTGAAACGTACTCGACTGTGGCATCTGGTGAGGCTTGGCAATGGGTTGTGTCAGTTCTGGGTTAGGCTGTGCGCAGATCTTGCACCAAGCAGGGGACACCGGTGCAGGTAACAGAGTGTGAAGCATTGCGGGGCTCTGCGCTAGGTCTGACACAGTCATCAGGAGCAGAGAGGCTATGGGGGCGATGACTTGCATCGTCTAACATTGGGTTGCAGTGAAAGTAGGAAAGAGTACACTCAGTCAGCTACCAGTGTCCAGGATCAGAGGATGCAGGATAGAGAGTCAGAATTCCTTTCCACATAGGCAGAGCAGCTGGGACGAGGCCAGGTTCTGATCAAAAGAAGCAGGTGAAGCCTCTGGAACTTGTTGTGTCCCCCCCCCCCCCCCGTAACCCCAGCTCACCCTAACCTAGCCCCGTAGTGAAAATGAAATGATGAGAATGGGGTTATCATTTTATTTTTATTTTCTTCTGCTCTAAGACTAGTGGAACGACGCTCCCCTGCCTTAGCAGAGGAGCCAGAGACTGCACACAGGAAAGGCCCCAGAGACAGTAGGCAGAAAAATAGAGACTTTCTAAAAGTGGTATTTTTAACATAAGGATCTAAAATCCAACGGTGCCATTAAAGAGGATTTTAAATTCTAACACAAATAAGTGTAAGAATTATTTCTCTAGCTGCTCCCATTCTGATCTAGCTTTTAGTGGTTTCACAAAGATGAATTACTGTTAGTTTATGGGAAAGCTAGGCTTTGCATCAATGAAAGTCGAATTTGGGAGATTTTCACTGTTAGGACATGAAAAATGTAAATGACACTGCTTTTTAACTACATCGCATTCTGCCCTTTGAACTGCAATGGCCTACTCTAGGGGTGACTTACAAGTAATAAAAAAGGAAGGTTTAATGCTTAGTAGGGGTTTACCCTGCCAAGTCGAAATGGTAGTTTTAAAACTACATTGCAGGCAGCAGGAGTGCAATCCTGAAACAAAAGTTTAGTGCTACATTAGTGAGTGGCACAAAAAGTGCTACAGCCCACTAGCGACATTTAATTTACAGGCCATGGCTACCATAGTACTGGGATACCAACTGCATCATGTTTAGGGGAGAGAGCACTTTAGCACTGGCTAGCAGTGAAAAAGTGTTCAGAGTTTTAAATCCAACAAAAACAAATTCAGCAACAAAAGAACCAAAACACAACAAGTCTGAAGAGTGACCACGCAAATGTTTTCCAGGTACAATAGGTCTTATTAATGTGGGCAGACACGTATTAACTTTTTGAAATTCACCTGATATAGACTGCAGGAGATTAGAAAGGGTTTGTTGATTTATATTTACTACTTCCAGTGTCTCCAACATACCTTGTAAAGTCCTTAGTATTAACAATAATACATCTGATAAAGCTAACAATGCTGTTGGATCTATATTTAAACTTTTGATATTAATAAAAATGGTGAAGTATGGTTATCTGAAGATGACCATCCTTCACTCTAACATCCACTTGATCATGCAAGTATTATCTCCATCTGATGTATGAGTTGTACCTATGAGGCTGATCGGGGGTGGCTCGGCGTCACCCCACTGGTTTTTTAAGCAGAGTAAGAAAAAATAAAATGATGAAAACTCAGATATTATTTTATTTTTTCCTTTTTCCTGCACAGCAGCTTTGCAAGGTGAGGCGGGACTGACAGGGTAGCCGAGGAGTGGTTTACCCCCATTTGTGTCACACTGTGGTGCCCAAATGTGGCAAGTTCACAAAATCAGAAATGTATAGGAAGAAGCAGAGGTTCATTCACCTTCCAGGCAGTACTTATCTTTTATTAAAAAGGGGGAGAATGAACCACTATGGTCTCAATAACAGAGCCTCAAGAATGTTGAATCGGAGACCGTCAACCACACAGTCACAGTATGCGATGTATATAATCTCTGCTTAGTGTGGATTGCATCATCACAGGGTCTATCACTTGAGTGTTGTGTTCTTCGAGTGACATCTAGACCTTCACCAGGAGGGAGACTGTCTGGATGTTGATAGTGGTGAGTGAGTGAAAATTACCTTCCATCCTATTGATGAATCATTATTCAGGGAAGAGAATTAGGATGGGGTAAGGAAGATGAAGATAGGTAGGTGAACCCACCCCCCACATAATTCACGTTAAGGCCTAAAGTCAAAAGCCTTCTCACTTCCGGTCCTGACGAAAGCCATAGACCCAATTTGGCTGTTCCAGGCTGAAACATGTCGACCTGACCCCTAGGTGTTGTGGACTAGTGACTCATCTACATAACACTGTTTTTTCTTTAGTCTTACCCCTATCCTAATTCTTTTCCCCGAATAAAGATTCACCTATAGAATAGAAGGTGATTTTTAACTCACTCAGCACTGTCAACATCCAGACAGTCTCCTTCTTGGTGGACCGCAGAGATCTCCAGACGCACAGAAGCCGCAACTCTGCCGAAACATTTTCTCCACATTAATTTTAACAACAACCTAATTAACATAAGATATTCTGGTCATTTCGGAAGACGGAACATTGCGGTTAGGAGCTGTGTTTCCTCACTTAAGACCTCGACACTATTAATACAAAAGTGAAGCTCGCAATTGATTTTAATGATGTTTGTATGAACCAGACCATGCTGTAATAATGTTTTAAAAAGCCTTGAGAAAACCCAGGTCTAATGGACCCGTTTGGGTGAAACACATGTCGGCTGGTGCAGTTTTAGCAATGTGCTGTTAGGAATACCTTGAAAAGCAAGGATTTTACACCTGTATTGAACTTCACAAAACATTAATAAAACAAGTATAAAAAAGAACAATAAAAATAGCTCTTCAAAAAGGAACTGAGATCTCCTCGTGCCTATTAAATCATAAACAAGAAGGACGGGGATACACTCACAACCATTTCCTACAGTTACAATTTTGAGGCTGGAGAGGTCCAGTGCCTCGAGTGAACCCCCCTCAAACCTAGTGATATCTATACCTAATTTGGGCAATACCATCCAGGACTGGGATCCCTGGACCTTAGAAAACTGGGATTGACGTCTGGTGCCTGAGTCTTGATTACAGGAAAATTCAGATCACACATTGCAAGAACTATTACCAGATATCTATTAGATCTTGAGAGTTTATCAATCTCAAAAACGTAAAGGTGGGGTAGCCATTATTTATAAGAACATCAATACTAAGCTAACACCTTTTGAAAGAGCGTTTCAAAGTGAAGCTGCTGCCTGAAAATGCAAAACTGTAAACACAATAATTATTTAATTTTATAACCTCCCAAAATCCTATGCCTCAGTCTGGACTTTTATTACAGACACTATAGGAAGCTTTGTTCTCGGTAATGATTGTAAATCTTGAGCTCTTTTCAAAAGCAATGGTCAAAACCAACCAGGCTTTCCAGATAATAACTGAAGTCGCCCAGAGCAAAGGTACAATCTAACGCTGATTAGCAGTGAACCCACTTATCTTTCAGACTGTCACAAGATGTTATTTTTGCTTCCTCTGACCTACAGTGCATTATAGACCCTTGTGTATCGCAATCATCGTCAGACCACTTTAGAGTCCCTTTCACACTCCGAACCCCCAAAAACATAAAAACCAGTGTAAGGAGGATCATAACAGGCAGGTGTTGGAGATCCTTTTCTATCCATGGTGCAAGTTATTACATCTATCTCTGCCTCTAACCCCATTACAGTTAATCCAAAGATATAAATTGTGCTTTAGCAGCTTTTAATAAGAATCTAACAACGTTCTTCAACATTACCCACTGAGTCTCACAGATACACCAAACATCTTTCTCACAAAACAACCTAGGGAGGCAGAAAGGAAATGGTGGTCAACTTCATATCATGGCTGTGGTTCCATTCAAACAATAAACTATTTTGGCTAAACTACCATTCCACCCGCGTTATGCTAGCAACCAAGACACCGAAAAAATCTTCAGGGTTATTGTAAAATTGAAGTCCTTTCTAACACATAATCAATTTGAGCCTTTGCAAGCTGTATGTACCAAACTGATATCAGGTCTTTGCCACCATAGTCAATAATATCCAATCCCAGACTGAACAGGAAGCCTCCCTTACTACAACTCTCCCTTTTTCCCTTCTGTTAGGTCAAAACCGTAACAAACTAACCCACTTTGCAGAGTTCAGCTGCATAAGTTGCTACAATTCTCTCTCCTATAAGGCTCTCTGGCCGATTCTCTCTCCGATAAGGCTCTCTGGACAATCTTTGTTTGGTTATAGAAGCCAACCCAACTTCCATAATCAAACAAATGGGTCTGCTGTGCACCTCAAATGTAGTAAGTCTGTTTAATCATTCCCTAAATGAAAGTCTCCTGCAATTGAGTGGACAGCAGAAATGGTTAAACTCGTGAAGAAAGCCTCTCTCCTGATATAGGTGCCTAATTCTTCTTTCCAACTTTTGGAAAAAAGTGATAGTCACACAGTTGCACGCCTTTATTGAGACCAATAATATTTTCACCTTCAAACAGGCTTCAAAAAGAGCTGTTAGTGACTTCTGCCCAGGATGACCTTCAGAGGCTAGTGGACATCAGTGTATGATGGATTATCTTCCTTTTGATAATATAAACCAGCCACTATTGATTTCCAGGTTGAAGGAAATGGGCCTAAATACTCTTGCACTGAAATGGCCCCCGTTTGTTTTGACAGATCAGTCCCAAACAGTTTTTCTACCATTTCTCAAGTCAGTGCCAAGTCAGGTTAAATGTGGAGTGCTCGTGGTTCTGTACTCTACCCTGAGTCCTCTCTGCCTTTTAATATTGCTGTTACCCTTAAACCTCTTGCTGTATGATAAGGGGGTACAGTTTTAAATCTACAATAAAGATACCCAACTGTTGTTTAAACTAACAGCTCCGAAGGCAGGTCTCTTTCCACCTCGTGTTTCCTGCTAGTGTGATGATCAGCATACACTAAAGGATGGCAACTATTTCTTAAACTGAACCCATTTAAAACAGAAGGCATCAGCTTGTGCAAAAAGTGTGCTACCCAGCTACTGACTAGGGTGACCAACCGTCTGTAATTTTCACGGACCGTCCGTAATTTGGACTTCACGTCTGTTGTCCATGAGGATACCTTTTACGGACGCCTTTTGTCTGTAATTTTGGGCCTTGCAGGGATCAGAGCTGTTCCCCTGCAAGAGGCGTCGGCTCCCTGATGGGGCCGCCTTGCACTCATCCTCGGAGCACAAGAGCAGCCACCCCGCCCATTGTCATTCTGCATGCTGGCTGATTGTCACATACAGAATGCGAATGGGCCAGTCTGGGCTGTTACAGCATGTGGTGGCCTCCTACTGCTGGGGTCTAGGGCAGAGCATTCTGTTAGGGTTAGATGGAAGAAATGTACAGAACAAATGTACAAAGTTAAAAAGAAGAGGCTATAGTTCTTACACAGTCTCATCATTTCAGGGCTGAAGCCTTTTTAGGTCTCGCCTGACCCAGCGCATGCGCTGGTCAGGCGAGACATTTAGTAGGTGGGTTTCGAAAGTTCTACCCACATTTTTGTGCTGGCTACAAGCGTCAGTGCACGATGACGTGCACGCGCCCAGCTGCTCCCCGCATTCCCCCCTCCCTTCTCGCCCAGCCATCTGCCTTTCCTGCGCCAGCCTTCAACCCCATACCCCTCCCCCCGCTGCTGCGCGCGCATCCCTAGCATGCGTCATCGCGATCACTTTTGCTTTTAGAGTGATCGCGATCGCGATGAGGGATTGATAGCTCCTTCACACTGAGGCCACATTTGATTGAAAAAATCATCTTATGTTCTTTAAATTGGGGTGTGAACGTTCTATAAAATTCCGAGGGAATCGAGTCAGTACCTGCGGCATTACCAAAGTGGAGACAAATAAATGCGGAATAAATCTCATCCCATTGAAATGGCCCTTCCAAGAGGTCTCTCTTTTCTATAGTCAATTTATTTAAGGCCACTGCCTTAAGGAAGTCAACTATTTGCTTGGTATTACTTTTAGTACTGCCTCAAGTGTTTGCTGTGGATAAAGTAACGTTTGGATCAGTCCGTTGCTTTGTCTTTCTTGTCAGTCTCGTGCTATCTTCTGTGGTTTTCCTCATCTTTTCTTGTCCTGCTCTTAGATCATAGTTTCTTTCCTATCCTTTTGATTAGATGGCTTGTATCCTTCAGCTGCTTGTATTCAGGGAACTCCGATTTTTTTATTTTGCTAATTAGCACTCCATTGGGAGTGCATGTATTTTCGGGATCTCTCCACGATGTGCTGCTTCCACCTTCATGTGTTGCGCCCCCCCGAAAGGTAGTTGCTTTCCATCCAGCTTGCTCGATGCTTCCTTCACCCCTCATCCTGCTTGGCTTTTTTTTGTCTTTTTAGACCTACTCCACCTCCATTGCTTCCTCCCACCGACTTCACAAGCGCATTTCTCCCCACCCCCGGTATTAGTCGTCCGTTTTTCCCCAAAAATTATTCTGATGGTCCCGACAGCTGCAGTTCGCTAATAGGATTCTTGTTTCTAAAAAAAAAATATTCTGCACTTTTTATTTAATTTGACACTCCAAGATCAACCACCATCTAGTAAATGTAAATTAAAACAAGAATTGGCATAGCCAATAGGTCTCGCTTTTGGGACCTTATAAGTGTTTAGCCATGCAACAGTTGATGTTGTTGCACCAAGGATATTGTGCTGCATAACTAAATACTTATAAGATCCCAAAAGCGAGACCTATTGGCTATACCAATGCTTATTAATAATATAAATAGTTTTTGAAAAACGTGTTTAAAGATCTTTATGATCTCTTCCCCAGAGTACGCCGCTCATCCCTTTAAGATTAGACATGGGTAGAACAACCATAGTGGACAAAGAAAGGCTTTGCCCCCTTCTCTTCTGGTTATGACTTAAACAAACACCTGATCTTAGTTGTTATGCTGTAGCTCTTCAAGATCTTTACAAACTAGATTGCTTTATAAAAAATAGGTTGGTTCACCAAAGTACAGGCTTTGCTTTCTGCTATAGGCCTGGGAACCTCGTGGGATGGCTCTGATCCTACTCTCTTGCCTTACAGAGAAACCATAATGACCCACTATTCAAACTGGATCGGACAGTCAACTGCCTCCCAAACCTCTGCTGGCCGCCTAACTTTAGAGTACTTGGAGTTTACATGGCTAGGTGTATACGAACAGTATATGGAGGTAATTGTGATACCACAAGACAGGAAGCTCTATATACAATTTAGATTTGGCTGCCTCCCTGTGAATTCTTACACAGCAGGCTGGCAGTGATCAACTGAGGTTGCACAGCATTGTCCGGGATGCCCCGGGTCCCTTGAGACGGTTAAACACATTCTCTTTGTGTGCCCTTTTGCATTATTCCGAGATCTAATGGGCTAGTACATGTCTGTAGGCTGATGGGAACCCGTTGCCATCAAGAAGCATTTTGTATTTTAAAAACAGATTCTAGGCTATCAATAGTCTGCGCAGTGGCAAAATTTCTAGGGAAAATGTGGATCATTAGGCACCATGCATTAAAGAAGAGAAAACCACTGATCCATAATGCTATCTGTGACTATTTTTAACTTGTTTTTATCAACTCTTTTATTCTGTACATCCATCTGTTTTTATTGCTTTTAGTTGTCTAGTTACTCGGAGCAAGTTATTAGTCTATCTGCAGTTAAACTATGAATGAATTGTTGCTTTTTTTGGTATACTGTACATTTACGCTATTTAGCATTTGCACTTTTTGTATAACACCAAAATTATTGTTTTAAACACCCACATTAAGATGCTGTTTTTAATTTAAATTTGATATCCAATCTTGCTCAAAATTTCACTCTTGCTACTTTGGTGATATGTGAACCTTCTGTATTGCTTGCACTTGCACTTTTATGGTCGCAATGACGGAATAAAGTATTTCTTTAGAATAATATATACAACGAAGCCATAGTTGCTGCTTTTTGGTTTATTTTATGCAACTAACACCCATTGACAAAGCCAATAGTCATGCCTTGTTGTAGGTCTATTTTACTAGAAGCAATGATAGAAACAGCAAAATACCAGTCAAGCGGCAGATTATGCTCAACACAAATTTTTAGCTTAGGCGTTTTAAGCCATGCCTTTAGTTACATCAGACACGCCCCTTGGAGAGACCACAAGTTTTTTCATCCCACTTAAAGCCCTGGAAACAACACCATGTCTCAGTCACCTCACATCCTGGCACTGTGCATCATGCATGACTCATGACTTTCAAGTTTTCAGATTGCTTATGTGCAGTGGCTTAGTGAACCCTCCCCCACCCCACCCCTTGCTTTAGGAACTACAGCGAGGGTGAAGTTCTTTATGGGCCTCTTCTGTCTGCAACTCAGTAGACAAAGGCTCAGCTCATAATTAATGAGAAAAGGTGGGTGAGTGAATAAGTGAAGGAATGGGTAAATTGCTAGATGGATTAGTGAAAGGATGAATGGATGAGTGAAAGGGTAAATGAATGAATAATGAAAGAAAGGATGGATGGATACGTGAGTGGAAGGATGATGAGGGTAAATAGATAGGTTTATGGGTGGAAGGGTAGATGGATGGGTAAAAGGGTGAATGGTACAATAAAAGTATGGATGGATGAGTGAAAGGGTGGATGATGGGTGAGTGAATGGGTGAATGGATGAGAGAAATGATGGATGGATTGATGAATTGATAAGTGAAAGGGTGAATGGATGTAAGGATGAATGAGTGAGTGAAAGGGAGGGTAGATGGACAAAAGGATCGATAGATGAGTGAAAGGGTGGAGGGCTGAGAAAAAGGATGGATGGATAAGTGATAGTTTCAATGGATAGATTCATGAGTGGGTGAGTAAATTGATGAGTGGTGGATGGGTGAAGGGTGGATGGAAAGATGGGTGGCTAAGTGAAAGGGAACGGAGAGAGAAAGGGAGGATGAATGGATGGATGGATAAGTGAAAGCATGGATGAATAATTGGCAGACTGGATGGGCGAATGGGTGCCTGGATGAGTGAAAAGAAGAATGTAAGGATGGATGAGTGAAAGAATGCATACATGAGTGAAAGGGAGGGTAGAGAGCTGGAAGAAAGGATGGATGGATGAGTGAAAATCTGAATGGGTGGACGGATGACTGACTGGGTGAATGGATGAGTAAAAGGGTGGCTTGGGTGAAAAGGTAATTTTTTTTAATTTTTTTTAGTTTTATATAGTGCAAACTTGACCCGAAGGTATCGGGTATCAGAGCGCTTTACATACCACCAGTTGCCTTACATGGGGACACATTCATTTTTTTTATTTTTTATTTTTTATTTTTTTTATTTTTTTGTTTTGTCCTCATTTGCCATATCCCTCATTTTCTGCGTACACCGACCACCTAGCGTGCCCACCGGTAGAAGACATGATTAATTCCTCAACCGAACCTAAGCACGATGGTATATTGGTGGATGATGGTAAGCCAGAAGAGGAAACACATCCCGACTGGATTTTAATACCAGCTATAGGATCTAAATGGAGTAAAAACCGGAGATTGAAGACCCAAGATCCTTGGGGGTTTTTTAGGCATAATCATTGGACCCGGGGAGAAAAAAAAAAAAAAAAACCCCGGTGCCCTATCTATGATGAATCAAAATGTCCCAAAATGCTCGATTGCCTTTGTTGCCTGGCCTGGCTAAGTCCATCTTTGATGTCTCGATCAGGGACGTCAGCCAGCCGGCATGCTGAGGCGCAGATGGGTCAACGCAGACTTTACAAATCTGTCTTCTAGCCAGAAGTATTGCATAGAATAAAAAGAGTCTGGCCTGGCCCATAATATTAGAGTCCAAACCAAAAACTATTAATGGCAAGGTGAGAGTCAGGTTGGCATCTAGAATGGAATTCAGCGATGTTATTACTTCATCCCAAAACCGGGCGATAGAGGGGCAATCTTTAAACATATGAATATCAGATGCATTGGGAAGATTGCATTTATTACACTTTTTATTTTGCTGGTACTTTGAAAGCCTTAACGGGGAGAGATAGGCCCGATGTACTGTGAAAAGATGGTTCCGTCTAAACCATGCAGGTTTCACAATTTTGTATAATATGGAGAAAGATTTAATCCAGTCCTCTTTGCAATGATAGTCCAGATCTTTTCCCCAAAGATCATCAGGAAGGGTGAAATCGCCATCAATATCTTCGAGCAAACTCCAATACCACAAGGCAACCTCCTTACCCCCCCTTTGCCACTTTACCAGTAGTTGTTCTATGTTGCTAATAGCCCCCAAAGGAACCCCTTTTTCACCAAGAGCCCTGACCCAGCTTACAAGTTGTATATACTTAAATCTTGCCAATCCGGATCCAACCTTGCCCAGCAAATCGTCCCAAGATATAATGTCGCCTTCTAACAGAAGTTCCCCCCACCTTACAATTCCTGCATCCCTCAAAGGTATGGCCAATCGGTCTTTCAGCCAGGCCGGTAGGCCTGGGGAGTCCCAGATTGGTGCATAGTTGGAATAGTAAGAGAGCCCCAGGTTCTTCCTAACCGATGCCCAGGTCTTAGCCAAAGATTTTAAGACTTTTAATTTCACCTTTTTGAAAAATGTTTGGTCTCCATATTTAAACAAAAATCCGTCTAATGGTAGGTCCTCCCCCACTAGCATTGCATTATACATTAGCCCCAGTGAGATATTAGATGGAGACTTCAAGAGCATCCTTGAATATGAAAGCATAAAAGCCCATGCGTAATATTCTATATCTGGAAGTGCCAGCCCCCCCTTCTCTCTTCTCCTCCTCAGCTTTTTCCATGCAAGCCTGGTGGTTCTATAGTTCCAAATAAAGGAATTTATCTGTTTCTGACATCTGTTCAAGATTTTAGAGTCGAAAACCAAGGGGATAGTATTAAAGAGAAAAATGTATTTGGGCAGGATAGACATTTTAATGAGGTTTACCCTCCCAATGATGGAAAGTTGGAGATGGGCCCATGATTTTAAAAGATTCCGACAATCCTTAAATACCCGATCCATATTGCTTTGTGCAATATTTTCGATATCCTGTGTTATCCAAATACCAAGGTATCTCATAGAGGAGGTCGTCTTCAGATGTTCACTGGCGATGTTCCATGCCATGATTTCTGTTTTTCCAGGGTTGATTTCATACCCGGAAAAGCGACCAAATTCCTCAGCCCTTTTAATAACTGTAGGGAATGCTAGACCCGGGTCAGATGTTAAAATAAGAATATCGTCTGCATACAGAGCGACCCTCCTCTCCCACCCCTCAAATCTAAATGGTGGAATATTCACATCAGTTCTCAGGACCTGCGCAAAAGGTTCTATATACAGATCGAAGAGTAAGGGAGAGAGAGGGCAGCCCTGCCTGGTACCTCTCATAATAGTAAAAGGCTCTGTTAAGACTCCATTGATTAATAATCTAGCTGATGGTGCCCCGTACAGCAGAGAGATAGTGCGGCAAAAAAAATTCCCAAAATTAAATTTCTTCAAAACCGCGTCCAGGTAACTCCAATTAACCCTGCCAAACGCTTTGGTAGAATCCAACGTAAGGGTTGCCAAGGGAGTGGAAAAAGTAGTGGCGATATCAATTGCGCCAATCAGCTCCCTTGTCAACTCAGCCAGTTGTCGCCCTTTTATAAATCGCTTCTGATCTTGGTGTATAATAGACCCAATTACACTCCCTAATCTTGCTGACAAAATGGTTGCAAAGATTTTATAATCACTATTGAGGAGTGAGATTGGCCGATATGAACCGCACTCACACGGGTTTTTACCTGGCTTGAGTATCAACACAATGATTGCCTCATTCCATGACTTGGGAGGAGTATTGCCCTTGACTAAGATCTCATTAAAGAGGGCCGTAAGTGTTGAAACCAAAGTTGGTGAGAGCACCCGGAAGATCTCACCAGGTAAGCCATCGGGACCTGCTGCCTTCCCCTTTTTAAGTGAGCCTATGGCTGTGATGACTTCAGCCTCTGAGATTTCCTTCTCCAAATATTTGCTTTGAATCTCAGTGAAAGTTGGCAGAGGTATTTTCCCCAGCCAAAGATCTCTTGCATCTTGGTCCTCAACGATGTCCTCTTTGTAAATGTCTCTAAAAAATTCCAGAAAAGCGTTGCCTATGTCTGAATTAGAGGATCTAAGGTCTGTCTCGCCTTCCACTTTTATCTCTCTAATATAGTTTTTAGCCTGATCTGCTTTCACTTTCCAGGCCAACAGCTTCCCTGCAACTTCCCCTAGCTCAAACTGGGCAAGTTTACTCACCTCATACCCGCTTGTGACCCTCTCTTGAAGGATAAATTCCATCTGATTCTTGAGATCCAAAAGCCTATCTTGCTCAACAACTGAACCCATAGAGAGGCCAAGATTTTGTTCTATTACCTTCATCTCAGATTCTAAAGCTGTGAGCTTTTCCCTATATATCTTCCGCCTATAAGAGGCTCTGTTGGTAATGACGCCTCTGAGAAATGCTTTCAGTGCCTCCCATACCATAGTTATTACAGCAGAATCCAAATTTATCTCCAAAAAGATTTTACTTTCATCTGCTAAATGCTTGATTTCATCTTCATCTAATAATATCGTACGATCGAAAGACCACGTTGCATATCTAGGCTGCTGATCACCTCTTAAAGAAAATGAGATAGCTGAATGATCAGACAAGTGAGACGGGAGATAGTCTATTGAAATCACCGAACTATTAAGTGAGAAACTGAATAATGCATAATCTATTCTGGACTTATGCTGATATTTAAAGTTCCGAAAGGAAACCCCCAGTTTGTTTCCCGATCTCTCTCTCCAAATATCTGCTAGCCCCAACTGCGTCATAATTGAAATCAATGTTTGTCTTGAATTAGATAGAACTTGGGCTCTGGAGCTACTTGATTTATCTAGTTTGGTATTGATAACAATATTGAAATCTCCCATCCATATTATAGGGTCCTGGTATGTAACCAGATGGTTTCTTATACAATCCAGATAATAAGGATCATCTTGATTGGGCCCATAATATCCTACTAGTATGTAGACCTGCCCATATACCAAGATACGAGTTATAATCCACCTACCACTTTGATCTTCTTTATGACCCAAAATTTGCACTTTCACTGATTTTTTAAAGATGATAATAATCCCTCGTATGTTTGCATTGTGGTCCGTGGATATAAATTTATCGATCCATCTCTGTTTCCCCAAAATTTCAGAGGCTTCAGTCCTAAGAAGGTGTGATTCCTGAATGACAATAATCTGCGCGGGGGAATCTCTCAAATACTGGAAGATACGATCTCTTCTGCTCCTCACGCGCAGACCATTAACATTCCAGGATAAATACCGTACAACAGCCATGACCTTAAGTAGCTACCCACCACCACCCAAGCACACTAACCATCCCTTCCATATAGCTTGCAGTTGACAATTGAGGATTATTTGAGATTTCAGCCAAATTTGGGGACATCTTAATCTTAAAGAGATGTGACAAATGAGAATTTTTAATTTGATCCCATCACCAACCCCCCTTCCCCGCCACCCCCCCCTGGAAAACCCTCCCTTACTTTCTCTGACCTGTTGGACCGTCAGATTTGCGTCCTTGAGCAGTACCCTCGTTTACTACTACATGATCCAAGCCCTACCCTTCTGATTCCCCATAAAAGATGACATCACAGGGGAAGACCTTATAATGAAGAATAAGTTATTTATATTTTGGTATATATTTTTTATTATTTCATTTCTTCTTTTTTTTTTTTTCCGCTATAGTTAATTTTCTCTTCTTTTTTTTTTCCCCTTACCCTTCTTTCCCCCCTTTTTTTTTTTTTTTTAACTTCTCCTTCATAATTGTGACAGCTCAAGATTCAAAATTTAAGCTCTTAGCTTCGCCCTTGAGAGCTCCTTAGAGTATCATTCAGCCATGCATCTGCTTCCTGGGGAGATCTAAAATTAAGCATTTTGTTGTTGTACATCACCCGCAAAAAGGCAGGAAATCTCATCTGTACCGTAGCTCCCAATGATCGGAATTTTTCCATTCTTTGGCCAAGCTCCCACTGACGGTCCAGAGTAGTTTTGGAGAGGTCCGATCGCACCTCGAAGGAGAACTCAGGACCCTTAACCGACTTCTCTTTTAATGCCAAATTTAATAGCTTCTCCTTCAGGGCGTAAGTCTGAAAATTAATCAAAATTTTCCTTGGTTTGTCTCTTCCTGGTTTTAGCCGAAATGGGTCCCGATGGATCCGCTGTATATCTTTCTCTAAGATCTCGGCTCCCTCATCAAAAACCAAAGAGGCTTTTAGTAAATTGATCACAAAGGACTTAATATCTCCTCCTTCCTTTCCCTCCGGAATTTTTAAGAGGCGAAGATTATTCCGACGCGAAAAATTCTCGAGAGACTCAACCCTTTCTTTCAAGACATCCCCCTCTCTCTGTAAGGAGTGAATTTTATCCTCGGCTTTCTCCATGCCCAATTTCAAGCCCTCAACAGAGGTCTCCAGATTCTCAATCCGCCCTCCAAGATCATCAACTTTTTTTTCCAGTGATTCGCACGTAGCTCTTATTTCCGCCTGATTAAGCTTAGAGGTTGAGAAATCAGATATAATCTCCTCCCTCATATCTGCTAATATTTGTGCAAGTTCCCCCAATGTGCTCGGATCGCAGCCGGTCTCCATAACCTTCATTGTCACACCCCCACTGCTTGCCTCCACCACTCCGGTACTAACTTCTTGGGGGATGGGTGCTTGTACGCCGCAAGCAGAAGGCCTAATATCGGAGATGTCAGACATAGGGTCAGGAGAAGGGTCAACAGAAGGTGGCAAAGTGTCTTTACTAGCACAGATCTCCAAAACCTGAGGTAGGACCTTAAAGAAGGAGCGCAGAGAGGGAGTTGTTTGAACTATATTGCTCTGTTGGTTGTTTTCCCCCTTCTGTAAGGGATTTCTCCCTCTAACGTACTTCTGTACTTCCTTATCCTCTCCCTCCTGACTTCGACTTGCCCTTCTGTTCTTTAGCACCCCCTCGCCTATCGGGATACACCTTCTGACTTCTTCCAATTCAAGTTGTTCGTTATCTCTCTTGACCTTTGCCAAGATTGCGACTTTCTCTTTTTTACTAAGAGGCTGCTTCCGAAATATGCTTCTGTCCCCTTTAAATGTTTTCTTCCCTTTATCGGTTTGTTTACCTTTAACAGACTTATCAGGAGTATTTTGAGCCTCCTCTGCACCATTCGTATGTAACAAAGTCTTACCTTCTGTAGCTTCAAGGACCCTATCGGAGCTCCGACTTACTTCCTTACTGACTGGGGCCGATGACTCTGCGGGTTGATTGCAATCGACTTGCTTGCAGTCCTCCCCGGCCACATCCATGCAGTGCTTTCGACGTCTGACAGCGTGTAGCCCTCCAGCGGGGCCGCCGAAGCTCTGTCTCAGAAAACCGCGAGCCGCCGCCGCGCGGCCACGTCTTAGCTCCACGACTGCCCGACTCCACCTCAGCAGACAGGGGGAGAGAGGTGACCTCCCCCCAACACACATCCAGAGAACACCGGAGCAAACCGGAGGGGGCCGAACTACAGAAGAAAAGCACCCGTCAACCGTGACACACCAAGCCCGCCATAAGAACGGGGAAACGAGGAAACGGGTCGGGAAGAATCAAAATCAGAAGTCATTCATGAAAAGGTACTGCTCGGAAACGCGTGACCTGCGCTAACCCGCGGCCGCCATGTTTTCCCCCGGGACACATTCATTTTTGTTAGGCATGGGGAGAGTAAGTGATTTGCCCAGAATCACAGGATGTTCAGCGTTGTTGCCGAGACTCGACCCCAGATCCCCAGATTCGAGGTCGACCGCCCTAGCCGTTAGGCCAACTCCTCTGGGTGGATGGGTGGAAGAGTGGATGGATGGGTGGATGAGTGGATGGATGTGTGAAAGGGTGAATGAATGATGGATGGATGAGTGAAAGGATGGATGAAGGGATGGAGGAGTGAAATAATGGATGGATGGAAGGATAGATGATGGATAGGTTTGCAAATGGTTGAAAAGGTTTGGAAATGGATGGGCCCACATATGGAAGGACAGAATGAATGGTGAAAGACTGACTGATGGTTGAAAGAATTAATAGATGACAGAATGTAAATTTGAAATGGTGGATATCAGGAGTTTGATGGAAAGATGAATGGTTCGATCCTTGGACAAGAAAGCTCTTCTGGGGAGGGTTGCGATGACTTACTTTGCTTTCTTGGTGCCATAAGAGCTTTAGTTCAAATTGGGACGTATTGAAATTGTCTGGCTACTACCTTTCCTATGTGTTATTATTCTGTATTTGCTGTGTGCTTATGTGTGGGATCTTTACATCATGCATATGACATTTTGAGTGACACCCAACTGCTACTTGAATATTACACTAGTTATTGTAAATGTTTGCATGTTTTGTTTTAGGTGTAAGGTTTTAGGGTGAGCCTCATAGTGCCATGAACTGTGCTTGAGATGGATATTGTGTTTGTAGCAATAGGCAAGGCGTCAAAAATAAACTATGTAATAGTGTATCAACAGTACCTTCTTTAAGAAAGCTGCAGCTAGTGCAACTCTCTGCAAAGACCCCATAAGCAAAGTCAGATTCCAAAAGTTCCACTTGTTGAAACACCCATAATGCATTCCTTGTAGTGGGTTCATCACAGCAATCCTCCCTTTAGTTCACCTATGCGTGCCACTTTACATCTCCCAATGGCACTCAGATATGAGATGAGTTGTAAACAAAATATCATACTGGACAGCCCAGTACAGTAACCATATAAATAGATTATTATCATATGAAATACCACAAAAAGACCTGCACAGTTGCTCAAAGTTGCATGCATACCGAAAAACCATGAAGTGCACGATTGTCTCAACCTAATATAACTTATTTTGACTTGTACTTAAGTGGTTGTCTATTTACTTACTTTTATATTATCACGTAACTTCCTCTGATATGTCTGTAAAACTTACCTTTTGTACAGAAGTTTTGTTCTGAATTTTGACCTTTGGTCCTGAATTTTTCTCCTGAATTTTTACACTTACCGTCCTGTATTTGCACCCATGCCTGTTGGTCACGCTACTACTGAGTGCTACCAGACCTTAACATCGTATTACCCCCATTGGTAACCAGAGCGGCATCCTTTCAGTCAAGAAAAGAACATTCTTGGATGAAAAAAGAATGTTAGGGAGGTGGGGACTGCGAGTGAAGTTGGATTGTAAGGGCTTGTCGGCGGATCACCTGGCAGGTCCAGATTAATTGAATTGGGCAGTTGTATGTTATGCGGCAGAGCTCCAGTGATGTCTGTAATTTCCATTGACCACATATGCTTGTAAGTTATTCTTTGTGTCTTTCGCTGTTATTCCATAAAACCAATAAAGTTTATTATAAAAAAAAGAAAAGAGCATTCTTTACAGCCCTTGTAATACACAAGATCATTTACAATCCTTTTCTCTCATTCCTGACTCCAGAATTAGAATGTTCTTTAGTTAACCTGACATCAGAATTAAATATTGTGTTTATCCACTTAATATTCATTTTTCATATCCCACCGTAATTTACTAATTAATCCACTAACAAGCGTTGTAAATGTGAGTACCTTTTCATTTACTTCTCTTCTTCTGCATTCATCCTTTTCAGATTCTTTCTTTCCTATAACTCAAGTACCTTGTGGTGTGAGCATGGAGTCTCCTCTGATGTTGCAGAGAGAATGCCTCAGGCTATCCTGCTGTTCATATGTACCTTGGTCCTTCCATCCTTGCTGATTTTACACCTGTCCATGCGCTTTTAAACGTTTTAAACTTGTAATCCTGAAAGCTAAGCTTCGAAACAAAGTAAGTGTGAAGTTCCCACTTGTGAAAAGGTCCTGGGTGGGCCAGGGGGGCTCTTGGGGAGGGGCCTGGCCCTCCTGGCACAACAGGTAGAATCGGGACTGAAAAGGAATGCAGCGTCATTAATATGGGTGAGGCAGGACTTTTATGAATCCTACAGAAAGATGATTTTGCTCACTGACTAATCAGTACATCCGTCACGACCCAAAATAGTCTGTGGGAGGTGCAAACCAGTATTGTACATAAATATCAACTGCTTTGCAACCAGAGCCCTAGTGCATCAAGCCTTCTGTATGAGATCAAAAGAGTGAAGAAACAGAAGGTGAATTTGGGCTCATCTCAGCAGAAGTCATTCTTTATGATCAAGAGCTGCATGTTTACTACTTACCGTAGGATATCAGCACCAGAGACAGGAATGAGGACGGCATCTCCAGATATGTCTGTAAGAGAAAAGGTTATTAATATAGAGCCGAGCAGCATTCCTAGCGTCAGTGCATGTCACTGCACACACTAAATTACAATTCTGTGTTTGCACATGTGTGCCGCTGACAGCCTATGGTTAACGTTTTCCTCATATCTCAGCATGTCACTCTGCACCTTCCTCTGCAGACGGTTATGTATGCTTTGCTCCAAGGATCTGTGTATTACTGATAGCAGTTACTCAGTGTGCTGTAGAATGCAATCACTCCCAGTTTTTACTCGTAACTTTACCAGTTTGGTGTTGGCTGCGTGCATTCATTTTTTAGTCTCGCCTAGGCAGCACTTGCGCTGTCTCCTCGAGACATGCTGTATTATCAGGATATGGGCATAAAGCTCCGCCCACTTTCAGCCCATCTTCTTAATTGTCTCCTGTCCCTGACCTTTGCAAATGGTGGCTTTTTCTTGGTCAATAGGCTTAGTAGTCTCACCTTAGTACCGCCTTGTCCCTTCTTGTAACCTCTTGTGAAGACACCCCCCCTGTTACACGTGTTGTTACTCCCTAGGTTTTAATTACAGCCTCAGAGCACTATTTTCTTAAAGGGCTTCAGGCAGGACACATGCTTCGTCCTAAGCAAGGCTGGCAGTGGTTACTGTACACACTATCACATCTAACATTTATTAGCGACCGTCTATAAATTTACCTTTATCAGCTCCACACAGAGTACAACCTAATCCGGAATTAATATAATAATTATTTGTCACATTTAAAAGCTACTAATTGAATATATGGACATAGCTATCTGAATGTACTCATTGTACTGTCTTGCATGTAATGCATTATGGGTAGGGTGGATTTACCATATCTTCTGCAGGGTGCAGTACCATATGTGACCAAAAGTGGTCCTAAGGACCTCTTTTGGCCACTTATGGTACTGCACCCTGCAACATGGCTAGGCAAAAAACATTGGCATTTATTATCCCAATAACTCCAACTTTGCAAGGGGGAGTACTATATGTGGCCAAAAGAGATCCCATGGGACCTCTTTTGGCCACATATGGTACTGCCCCCTGCAACATGGCTTGGTAAAAAGCATTGGCATTTATAATGCCAATAACTCAACTCCAACAAATGTGAGACCTAGTGTTTTTCCAATGCAATAGGTCTTGCATTTTTTAAAGTTAGAGCTGTTAGCATTGGAAACAACAATGTTTTTACTTTTGCTTTTTTATACCATTGGCAATAGTGCTATGCAAATATAATAACTCCACCACAAATAAAAAAACATAAGTAAAAAACATTGTTATTTTTAATGCAACAGCTCTAGCTTTAACAAATGCGAGACCTGTTGTATTGCAAATGCTTGTTATATGTTTGTTTACGTAACATGTCCTTTATGTTCTTGTAAATTTCCAGAACTCTTTGTTGCTGTCTGGTCAAATTGACTTTTTTTGATGGGCATGAACTTCCAAACAAAATTAGTCAGTAGCCTAAAATATCAAAAACATCTTTCCATTATGTCTGCCACTCTCCACTGCTATGCCAGGGACCAATGAAGGAGTGGGAAACAGCAATCGCAGGCACATAGAGCACGTGCTCTCTTGGAGCCTGATTCACAAAGGAAAATGTGAAGCAAACGTTTCCAAATTTAAGAGATTCACAAAGAAGAATTTAAAGAGGCATCAAACCATATATCAACTTATATTTATGCATAGATATACCAATTAGCAGAAATTAGCATACTTACATAGTGTATGGAGATGTACGTGCATAAAGATACCTTGTAAGAAAATGATTGGGCAGATCCACAAGGTCATTTGTGTACATGGAATAATATGCTAGTTGTACAGCAAACATCAAAGCCCCATTTGGAAACAAACAATAACAGCTTCTATAGGGTTTGCAATATTCCCACATGCATGGGGAATATTATGTATTTGAAAGTTCACTATTTAGGTCTGAATATAGGTGTGAACAAGGGGAGGGACCCAAATAGGGGGACTAGCTGTCCCACAGTGGGTGTGGCATGAAGCAAAAAAAGTAGCGGTATAGGAAGGGCTATGAAAATCAACCGTCATACCTACAAAACTGTGTATCAAGGCAATCAATATCACACCCATTACTATTCAGGTAATGCTACATGTCTGCCGGACTTAGTTATTCTCACTAAATCTTGAAGTAAATCACATAGCAATAGCAATACCACGACACAAGAGGGGCAATAAAAAATTAAAAACACAGTTTAATAATCCTATCATTGGAAGCATATATCATGACGCACAAATACACACATGTAGCTGGTCACATGAATACACAACACAGACAAATAATAGACTCACACATAACGAAAGGTAGCAAAATGTTCACGCATTAAACAGATTTACAGCTGAAAAAGCATATGTCAAGATATACTTACATAAATGTGCTGTTCCCCAACAAGCTACCAGCCAATCACACATAGACCAGCATCCTAATTAAGCCACGAGCAGGCACAGTGAATTATTAACAAAAATGTTTTTTAGCTTGTTCAACCACACCTCATTCTGAGGAGCAGATTTACCACTGATGTTGACCTTACTTGCTATGTTTGAGGAAAAGGTTTTGTGGAGATACTGCTTCCTTTCAAATGTTTTTTGTTGTAATTATCTTTATTGAGTTTTGCATCATAAAGTGGGTGAGGGGGGCAGATTTGGTTTTAGTTATGATTTTGCGCTGTGCGGTCCTTGATGAGGGCATGCGCAGGCAGACACCTTAGCGTGTCTGACTCATGCAGAAGCGGACTGAGGGGCATCGAAGGTGGGTGTTGATGCAGGCATCTCAGTCCTGGGAGATGTTCATTGCGTGTGTGCAAAGTGTCTGGTGCGTTTATGGGGGCAGGTAATTATTACCCACCACCTGGTGGAAGTGTGTGAGTAGGGTGGCCAACTGGAGGGATATGAGTTGTCTGCATAGCTGACAGACCTCCTCATATCGGAGGGCGTCCTTCTCCACCGCACCCCACTTGCGCATCGTTCCTCTACACGCATTCACCGGGGTAGATGCTGGGGAACACCTGTAGGGTGTGACTGTGCGTTTGGCTAGCAGTAAGGCCAGAGCAGCTAAATGGATTCTTGTGTTTGAATATACCTAGGGAGCATGCTTCCCTTGTGTGGACGTCTGGTTATGTGACCTCACGCAGGGTAGAGTGGATAGAGTGCCAGTAATGTTGCAGGGTTGTACAAAACCACAGCATGTGCATAAGCGTCGCATCCAGGGTCCAGCAGCATGGACATTCAAACTCCGTCTTGTGAAAGTAACAGTGCAGCTGAGCCGGGGTTAGGTAAGCCTTGAGCTGGATGAAAAAGTGTATGCTTTTAAACCATGAATTGTGGGAGACCTTTTGGGGAATTTCAAATGCCCGTTCCCATTCCTCGTTGTGCAGTACCCTCCTGAACTTGCCCTCCCACTTTTGGTGCAGCGCTGTGATGGGAGTGCTTGTCAGTTTGCATATGGGAGAATATAGTCCGATAATAAGGTGGCGATCGGCCCCCAGAAATAAGAGGCACTGTGTGCGTCGCAGGCTCACCCTCCAAAAGGTCTCAATGGGTGCTACAGGTGTGACTGAGCTTTCGGTGAAGGAGTAATCATCCAGGTGGGAGGTCATTCTCTTTGGACAACTGGACAAAGAGTAGGAGGCATCCCTCGGCAAAAAAGTTGCCTACCATGAGCACCGGGTGGTCAGTCCAGATCCTCAGCTCCTCAGCAATGTAGTAACCTTGGTTATGCAGAAGACCAACCAGGGGTGAATTCATGGCTTATTGTGGGGACTTCCGGGAGAGGCGGTGTATCCTAGCCATGCATTTCTTCACTGTCACCACCTTCAGGGGCCAGGGAGCTATGGATTGTGCCTTTGGTAAGAGTAGAGCCCAGATCGCAGGTATTTACCAGGGGTCAGAGCTCGGGACAGGCCTTGCCTGAGTACATCTCAGTTGTCCAGCGGGACAACCGTTGAGGCTGTGCCACCAGAAAGTATACTCGAAGGATTGGGCCCCCAAGCCTCCCCAGTCCATCTGCAGGTGTAATTTAGCAAGAGGGATTGGCCTGTGTCTGGATCCCCATATGAGTGTACAGAGAAGAGAATCTAGTTATCTGAAGAAGGAGCGTGGCGGTATAACTGGGCGATTCGCAAAATAGTATAAAAGGCGGGGCAGGATAACCATGATCGGCAAGGTGATGTTACCTGTAGGAGCTATGGGGAGGGACTGCCAGAAATGCACCTGGAACCGGATGCCTGCCAAGGCCTTGCAGATGTTCCTCTCGTATAAGTCCAGGAGAGTGTGATAGAAATGGCCCCACTAAGTAGTGCCAGTTGAGGCAGGTGTCGCCAAGATAAATATCTCATGGATGCAGCTTGGGGCAGCCGGGTATACTGCAGACTTTGCCCATTTAACCCGAAGTCCAGCAGTACTGGCATAGTCCATGAAAGTGTCTCAGACGGGTGTGAGGTTGGCTGATATGTCCTGTATGTACAGGAGCAGGTCATCCCCATATAAGGACACCACGCGTATCCTGCCCAGGAGGGAGATGTTCCAATCCGACCCTCTCTGTGAAGCTGCATGGCCAGAGGCTCCATTGCAACCACAAATAGTAAGGAGAAGAGTAGGCATCCCTGACTTGTACCCCAGCCCACTGGGGAGGGGGCAGAGACGAGCCGACCCAGGCAGATCCGGGATGCCGGTTTGAAGTGCAGTAGTTTTGTGTAGGCTAAAAGTCTGGGTCCGATCCCCATGCGGAAGAGCACTGCAAATAGGTAGTACCAGGATAGGGTGTCGAATGCCTTCTCAAAGTCAAGAATGAGGCAAGCCACTTGTCAGAATTGCCCCCTCACCTGGTTCTGTACATGGAAGAGCCGATGTACATTCTGCGAGGTGCTGAGGCCAGGGATGAAGCCCGTTGATTGGGGTATACCAGTTCCAGAAGGTTCTGAGCATATCTGTCAGCTAGAATCTTGCCTTGAATTGTGTAATCCACCCCAAGAATAGAGATGGGTCTGTAGGAAGCCAGCAGTGTGGCATCTCTGTCCGGTGTGGGGAGGGTAACCAGGAGAGACTCTCAAAATGAAGGGGGGAAGCTCACTGATGCTTAATGCAGCTCTATACATTGCTGCCAATCTAGGCACCAAGAGTGATGAGAGGTACTATAGTCCTTTAAGGACAGATAATCTAAACGTGATGTTTTGTTACGGGAGAGGTTGCAGATAACCTGCATAACATCTGTGAGTGTGATCTCCGCTTCCAAGGATAGACTGGTGGCAGTCAAGATGCGTGGGAGGGCAATGCCTGCCGGGAATGTGTCAGTGTGATCTGGCGTTATGCTTTGGGGCACCCTGTAAATGGATGAGTAGTTGTCATAGAAGGCCTGCAGTATGTCCATTTGTGTGTGCACAGTGACGCCTGCAAGATCAATTAATTTGGTTATGGGGTGAGCCACCGATTCCTGTTGAAATTCTGCTGAATAAGCCAAGCCAAGAGTCTGCCAGACTTGTCTCCCTTCCAGTGAAATTTAGCAGCGTGGGACATAGGCTTTCTATAAGGGCAACATAAGCAGCTTTTGCATCGACTAGTTGCGGGCGAGCGTAGGGTCAGTTTCAGCTGCTTTTCTTAGGTCATCTAGGGCCCTCTCAGCTGCCTCCATGTCCCTCTCTAGGGTCCTGTGGACTCCTGCTATGTGCTGGATTCAGGCTCCTCTCGCAACCACCTTAAAGGTGTCCCACTTCAGCATCCTAGTAGAAGCTGTGTTGTGGTTCTCGGAAAAATACTGCCAGATGTGGTCTCCCTGCTCCTCCCGGAATACTGGGTCCTCCAAACAGTCTTGTGGTAACTTCCATGTAGTAGTAGGGTGAAGGGGGTGCCCATTTGAGATCAATGATGTGCATGTCATGGTTGGAGATTACTCATCCCAGATAAGCTGCGTGTTGAATTGGGGTAACAATGTGACAGAGAAGAGGAAGCTGTTGAGCCGCACATGTAAATTGTGTGGGATGGAGTGAAAGGAGTAGAGCCAGGATGAAGGGTGCCGGGGTCGCCGTGCATCCACGACAACTTTGAAAGCACTTTTTTCTTATTTCTCACTTCATATTTTACACATTTTTGCAGTAGCTATTCAATCTGTGGGTCCTGAAGAAAGCCGGAAGCATAATCCCTTCAGGCTGAAACTAGTTGACCAATCTGTAAGGCAACCTATTTGCTGAAAGTTGTCTTTGCACGTTTTTAACAGGATTGTTAGAGAGATGTGTATTAAAGTGTTTTCTCTCTCTTCCAACTCCCTTTTTAATTTTCACTTATATGCACTGCACTAGAATTTCCACTGCACAAGAGTTGATTTACTGAAATAGGACCACGTAGGTCAGTTATCTTCTCTGAATGCTTTTTCTTCTGGTTCTATCCCTACTGTCCAGTTGTAATCTTTGCTACTTGGTTCACCTCTAGGCTTAGAGGAGTAGTAGTAAGATTAAAGGATGACCAAGTGATGACACTGGCCTCTCTTGGCAGTTGATGGAAATCCTATCATTTGTCTTTTTCTCATTCTCTAAGTGTATGTTACAATAAAGGTAGTTATCTTTGGATGTCAAGATTCAGGTTCTCTTTTCCCTGCACTAATTCTTGTGACCACCAGTTCTTTTTGTAGTTTTCTCAGACTGTATTGGGGATTTGGACTGTTGTTTGGTCGTTAAACCGTTCCCTGAGACCCCCTTTTTCCCGCCAGGGATCTGTTGTTTTTGAGGCTAATGAGCATTCCCAAGTCTCCATGGAGGCCAGATTCGGCTCCCTGACTACAAACCTTAATGCTTACGAGGTGATCACTGCAAACTCGCACACAAAGTCTCAAACAGCGCCAGCCATGCTGCCGGTTGGGAGGGGGAGGCAGCCTTACGCCGGTCTAGGAACGAGCTGTTGCTACACAAAGGTACTGTTTGCCCTGGGGCTCACCAGATTAACCTTGCAATGAATACATTGCCACACAGATGTCGCATATGCGGTCAAGAGTTTAATAATGCTGCAGGCTTGCAGGGAAATAGTAGCACTGGGAGAGCAGCTTCCCAGGGCACAGCGATCAGGCATACCGAAAAAATTAGGTTGTGCCTAGTTAATTGCAGATCGCTGCCCAAACATGCTGACGATGTTTGGCTAGTTCTAGCTGAGAATACTTGGGATGCCATGTTCTTAACAGAAACCTGGCTAAATGCGGAGTCTGTGGCAGCAATAGCCCTTGCCATCCTGCCAGGTTTTAAAATGTGCCATGCTAATAGAGAGGGCAATAAAAGAGGGGGCAGGGTGGCCATTATTTTTAAAGACTCGTGGGAGCTAGTTTCCTCGGCCCCACTCTACATGCAGGGCATAGAAGGCATCAATTTTTGCCTCCAAATTAACCCCTCATCCTCCTTTTCAGGCATTCTTATTTATAGACCGCCTGATTGTGCAGCAAATGTTTGTCAGGATCTCTGCAACTATATTGCTCAAAAATCGCTAGTTCATGCTAATTTTACAGCCCTTGGGGATTTTAATCTGCACGTGAATGACCCCAACTGTGCACAAGCAGCTCAGCTGGTCTCTTCCTTGGCAGGGGCCAATCTTATGCAACTTGTATAATACCCTACGCATAAAGCAGGCCATACCCTTGATCTAGTCTTTTCTAACATCGCCTCCATAGGTATGGAGACTCCCTGCCCAATGGTTTGGTCGGATCACTATTTAATTCCATTTTTTGTTAATCTGGCCAAACCCGGACAGTTTAAGGGCAAACGCTCCATTATAAAAAGAAATTGGAAAAATTTGACAGCAGCATCCCTAAGTCTGATTCTACAGGAAAACTATCCACCTCTATCTACAGACCCCAATGCAGATGCCCTCACTGTAAATCAATGGATCTCCGCGGCTGTGGAGTCCATTGCTCCGGCCAGAGTTGTGAAATCTCTTAGACTCCTCCTCTGCACCAAGGTTCTCTGACTCCCTTAGATAAGTTAAATGAAAAAAAAACACAGTGTTGATATTAAAATAAGCCTTTTTTATATTACACAACACAATCACTAACACATTAGTATATCTCCTATCCAGAGATATCAACAAAATACACAAAATACTTTGAAATAATCAGGTAAGTGCACAAATATACACAGGTCTCCAGGGGGAGATCAAACCATATATTAAGAAAGTGGAATGCAAACTGCAAAGGAGAATGGGACTTGGACCAGAAAACTTAGAGGAGATGGGGACACAAAGAACCACACAAGGTAAGTACCCAGGAACCCCACGGAGACTGTATGCAGAGTGGATGCACAGCTGCGTGCCCATTGGAAGTCAATGGAGAAGTTGCGATTGCAATTGTAAAGAAGAAGGGCCCTTCCCGAAGGACCCAGAAGATACCCTTTAAAGACGGAAGGTTGGAGAGCCACCCTACCGGTTGATCCCTCAGGAACCACGTTACCTGCACCCGTGTAGCCGGGTTCATAGGGGTGAATTGATCTTGGAACTTGCCATAGACGACAATGGGACACTTTGAAGAAGATGCCTCTAGAGAAGTCGGTGAAGGAGTCCAGTGGAATCCAAGAGTGGATTCTTGAAGTGAAGAACCTACAAGCAGAGGGGACAGAGTCTATGCCACTCGGAGGTAACCAGGAGGCATGGAAGTATAATGCCCACCGATGTTGAGAGGTTCAGAAGAGACAGCAATGACCTTGCAATGCAGCTGCGAGGACCAGGCAATGATGAGGAAGACTAGGAGCCATGCACTAGCTGTCCCCCATCGGATGTTAGTGTCTAGGTGGTCGGTGTTCGTTGGGAGCACCACCAAGCCTTGGTAGGAGAACAAAAAGGAGCAAACTTTGGGACCAGCAAGGTCCAAGGGAGTCACCAAGTGCAGGAGAGTAAGAGTAGGCCCCAGGCAAACAGGGGAACCCATTGAAGCCAAGGAAGACACTTGAGAGGACCTACAGGCCGGAGGCACAGGTGTCGCAAGAGGACCTCAAGCAGCTCATCAAAGTCTGAGGCCAACGATGCAGGGAGGACTCTGTTCTTCAGGAAGTGAAGTGCTGGAGGTCGGAGCTTCTTGCAGCCCGAAGATCTCTGGAGTGCAGAGGCAACAAGCCTTGGCAATGGCAAGTTTATGCGGTGCACAGGGGTTAGGTCCCAGCAGCCCTGACGAACGATACTGTCCTTCAAGTTGCACGGAAGACAGTTCAGGCCTCTAGGGAGCCAAAGAACCACCACCTGTGTCGCTGAGCATCCGGATGTCCATGGGACATCAGGAGCAGCAGACCATTCTGCTTCTTTGCAGTGCCTGTAGATGCAGGGGAGCTACTCCTTCATTCCAAGGGAGATTTCTTCGCATGTCTTTGATGCCCACAGGTCTTTTGGAGAACCTGGATGAGGTACAGATGATGCAGAAGACTTGAAGAACAGTGAGACCAGAAGCAGCAGGAGTCTTCCTAGGTGCAGTCTCGGTTCCAGTCAAAGTCCAATGAATTTAAGTGTCCAGACGATTGAAGAGTGATGTAGTTTTAGGGTTGAGTCTGTTCTAACAACAAATCTGAAGACCCACCCACAAGGGAGCCCTTAAATACCTGGCAGAGATGGCCATCTGTAAGCACTCATCATCTTTTCGGGCCTTCACAATTTCCTCCAGTGAGATTCTCACCTCGCCTGGCTGTTTGGGCTTCCTTGCCATGACAATGGGTAATACCCAGGGAGTCGGTCCCTCAACTCGTTCGATGATGTCCGCCTGCTCGAGTTTCCTCAGCTCCTCCTCCACCTTTGGCCATAGATGAAATGCCACTCGTCGATGCTTGAGGGCTACTGGTTGAACCATGTGATCCACATGCAGATGGACCATGTGATCCTTGAGACATCCGACCCCTTCGAATAGGAGCTTGAATTTATCCACCAGGGATTCCACACTCTCTTGGTGAATTGCGAAGGTGAACACCACCAGTTTTAGATGTTCGGCAGCTTAATAGCATTCCAGACCATTCCTGGGTAACATAGACTTTGGCTCGAGTAGAGCGAGAGTTATGAGATATGTCGGTGGTGAAAACTCCAGCCAATGGAAGAGGGGCGGTTGATCCATAAGCAAATACTTGGGTCGACATTTGTCTCAGAGCTGGTGGTGCTGAGAGGGTCTGTAACAGCGAGCTCGCCATGATGTTAATGGATGCCCCCGTGTCTATGAGTGCCTGAACTGGATGTCCAGCAACCAGTACGCTGCACTTCAGGATACGCCTCTTTGGACATCTGTCTGGTTGCATGGTGTGGATCACGTGTGCGGACCCCTCAACGTCATCGTCATCCATGTCCTCTTCCTCTTCCACGGTCTGGGGAGTGTCCACGGTGTTTACTAGATTAGTCCACGCGCTTCTCCATGATGCAGAGTGACATGCCTTTGCAAAATGATAGAGTTTGTTGCATGCCGAACATTTCTTTCTTTGGTCAGGGCATGTTCCTTGGTGGGGGAACGGCCCCCCACAGCCATAACAGGTACTCACAGTAGATTGTGTTTTGCTGCGCTCCAGCTTTCTTGTGGGATTTCCAGGTGCTACGATGTTAACTGGTTCCGTCTTTACCTGTTGATGCAACGCTGCCTCCATGTGCGCTGCTCACACTTTTGATAGCGCCTTCGACCTCCCCATCATTAACATGTCAACCATTGACATTCCCGGGACTTGAACTATCTGTTCTCTCAGTTTTGCGGACGCACATCCCTGAATAAATTGCACCCGTATCTTGCCATTGGCATCTGGCCCAGTTCTCAGAGCTGGGTATAAAAACTGTCCACAGACTGTTCAGGAAGCTGCCTCACCTGCCTCAGTAGAAAACGTTGGTGGAGTTGTCAAGTGGCTCAAATGCACGTTTAGGGCTGCTTTTAACGTGGCGTATGTGTGAGGTGGGCCGGCTTCCGTCACTGACTTTCCCAGTTTGTGCATGGCAGCACCACCCAGGTGTAACAGGATAGGGCGTTGCCGTTCAGCTTCTTGACCCACTGCCATGAAGTATGTCTCCAGCCGGTCCAGCCAATCTTTCCACTTGGCCACTTGTGCGGAAGGCGGGTCCAGTTAACAGGAAGGGTTCGACAGGCGGCACCGTAGCCATCTTGCATGTACTTTGTAGGTGCTGATGAACCTGGGGTATGTTTGGTAGGTGTTGAGCTGTGTGGCTGTGGCTCTGGTTGTAATGGAAATGCCCAATGACACTTTCTTTCTCTCGTGTAGCTGTCCACTTGCTTTTACTGTTTTTTTCTTCTCTCAATTTTTCCCTTGTTGTTGCCCTGGGTAGTGGTGGCTGGGGTATTCTCCCCTTCCTCACCAAACAGAGTACACACCCTGATGGCAGTACCATTAATGTGGGGCCTAGCCCTGGGCCACTCCACCTTATGGCCCAGCAGTGTGTCACTGCACAGTGACTTCCTTCCTGGAGAGAATAGTGAGGGTGAAGTGTGTCTGCTCCTGCTCCTCCTTCCTGGAGAGACTACTGAGGGTGAAATGTGCCTGGATGGCGGTGTCCCCAGCCACAAACGCTGCACACATGGGCACCAGGGACCTGAGGCTCGTAGCCCGTTGAGAAGGGGGACAGGGCTTAAGCACCCAGCTGCTCCGGCAATTTGCGTGCCTCCACGTGGGCACGGCCTCTGTGAAGATGAGGCGCCGGGAAGTCTAGGCTGTAGAAAGCCGGGCTCCATGTGTCAGGCACCGACGGGCTCACCTGACCAGGACCGGTGATGTCACCCTCCTCAGGAACCACTTCCCTGCTTCAGCAGCATACGTGGAGCGGGAGGAGACACGCGGGCTGGAGGCTGCCAGCCTTCAATGTGTAGGTAGAGTGCACCAGGGACGCTAGGGTACGACCACCCTCGTTGCCAGTTGTTGTGGGCTCGAGCCACTCAGAATTGCTTTGTGGTTTGGTGGCCTAGGAGCAGCATGCAGTATAAAAATGGGACACACACAAGTAGCACATTTGTGTAGTACTCGAATCACGCCTCCGATTCCGGTACTTCTTTTATTTCATTACTCTCTTCTGGCCACTCCTTCACAAGGGCCCTACCAACATGAGGAGTGTCCTGGGTGTGACCCGAGACTCACCCCTCAGAACACCACCAAAACATAACAGGGAGTAAGGCCATATTACATAGAACTGTAAGGACCTGTCCCCATAAATGTATACTTGAATACTTACGAAACTAATGAGAATATGGGCAAGCAAATGAAATAATAAATAGAAAACCCAGATCAAGATCTGTAGCAAAAACGACTTAATAGTATCAAAAATACAGATTATGTACACAAATGATTGGATTATGTATTTTCATTTAATGTATTTTCAAAGTACATTGTTCATGATTGTAAACATTATTCATAAAACAGCAATGTGCATATCCTTCTACAGATTATTGAAATGCGACTAACTATTCATTGGCACCTACGCATTCATTCTTCTAGGGTTGATACAATCAGGATATGAATTTTATATAAAATCCTGTCCTAAAGGTGTCCAAGTAGATCTATATCTAATGCAGCACAATATGCGGGCCAACTAAAAATCTCAAATTTTTCTCTGTATAGCAGTAGCCAAATCTTATAGATCTTCGCGATTTGTTAAAGTTAGAAGGAGAGATTGCTGTACTGTTCACTGAATGAAATGAAACATGTACAAATATAACATGGCTAGTAGGATTTGACCAAATAAACCCTACACGTGTTTCGGCTCTGCAGCCTTCATCAGGATGCCATGATGAATGACATCTTGGTCCTCAATGTATAGTCGCTAATCGAGTTAAAGATGCCCCATGGCTGAGTGCTGTATGTCGTTCCGGGGACCCAGAGCACCCTCTACACTGCTTCACCTTTGCAGACCCCTGGGTGGAGCCTTAGGATCACACACAGGGACCCCTCACAATTGTGCCATATCTGAACCCCGCAAGAGACTCCTTGCCATACTTGAGCCACACAAGAGGCGCCTGCTACATGTCACAAGCCTAGACACTCCTTATACTATGCTCACAATTGTGCCTGCTCCCCCCTCAGTGGGTTCCAAGCTCACATGTAGTCAGTGGCATCAACAATAGTGACTCCCCTTAGACACCCCACACCTTTGCATAAAGGGGCCTCCCCAACCAGACATAGGGATCCACCTTATAGTTTTTCCGAACAGCAACACCATTTTCCGGGGAGTGTCACCAAACATGGGCCAGCTATGATCTGCCACCATGGCCCAGCCGCTGGCTCTCACAAATAATAATGATAATAATAATACTGGAGCTTATATAGCGCAAACAGCTACCTCAAACAGAGGTGTCCCGGCACTCTAACAGCAGGCATTACGCGCATAGAGGTCCAAGCACTGATCCCAAGCCTAGTCAGGCCTAAAGAGCCATGTCTTCAGCGTTTTTCTGAGGCAGGTCTCAGAGTAACCTTGAGGGAGGTTCCCAGGCAGGGCGTTCCACATTTTGTCCGTCCTCACTGAGAACACTCTACCACCCAGACGGGCTTTCACAAAGCAGGGGGTACTAAGCAAATTTTGTGAATTTGACCTCAGAGATCGATTTTGCTTGTAGCAGCATATTCTCTGTTTAAGATATTCAGGAAATTTTCCCTTTAGAGTCCGGTAGGCCAGAGTCATGGCCTTGAATTCGATTATTTCGGCCACTGGGAGCGAAGGAAGCTCATGTAGATGCAGGGAGACATGATGCCGAAAAGGTATGCATCTGATCAGTCTTGCAGCCTCATTCTGTACCATCTGAAGGCGTCTAATTGAATATTTAGGAAGGCCAAGATATAAGCCGTTTGCGTAGTCCAGCCTGGATGTCACTGTGGCATGGACTACGGATTTGCGGCAGTCTTCTGGCAGGAAATGTAAAGATTTCCGAAGGTTTCTCAATTATCTGAAGCAAGTAGCAGAGACCTGCTGAATTTGAGCCAAAAAAGAAAGATCAGCCTCCCACTTCCCGCCTAAATTTAGAATATTAGGGAGCTCATTTATGAGCCCCTGCGTCACTTTTGCGCCGCCGGTGCGTCACTTTTTGTGACGCACCAGTGGCGTAAAACATGTGCCATGTTGCGCCATATTTACAAAGTGACGCATCTAGGTAGATGCGTCACTTTGTAAACCCCTGCGCCACATTATACCTGCGCCAGGTATAATGTATGCAAGGGGGGCGTTTTGACGCAACAAAGGGTCGTAGAAGTGACGCAGTGAAATCTACGAGATTTCACTGCGCCACTTCTAGGGTGCAAATGCGTCAATTTCTTGCGCCTGCCTCAAGGCAGGCGTAAGACTGACGCAGGCCCTTTCACATGGGGCTTGCCCCATGTGAAAGGACACATTGCTGGAGTTGCGTCACTTTTGTGACACACTCCAGCGATGCGTCACTTTTGCGCCTACAGATACGTCAGAAATACTGACGTATCTGTGACTCCTTGCGACATGATGCGTCATACTGTAAATATGACGCATCACTGGAGTCGCAGGGAGGGCGCAGTGAAAAGTGGCGCATCACTGTTTTCACGCAGTGATGCGTCACTTTTCATAAATGAGGCCCTAGTAGCGGGGGTAGGAGGAGGGCCCATTTCTGACAGCCACCACAGATCTGGTGCTGGCGCCGGGCCCTTTCTAAAGAACAGCACTTCTGTTTTTCCCGCATTGAGTTTTAACTTGTTTTTATTCATCCATAATGCTATGTCTCTCAAAAAGCCTTTAAAATTCTTGATGGCATCTACCGTCTGCTCTTGAAACGCGAAAACCAACTGGGTATCGTCAGCGTAAGAAATCGCTTTCACCCCCCAGTTGGCAATCCAAGAGAAAAGCGGAGCAAGGTAGAGATTAAAGAGCAGAGCACCACACCAAAGGTGTTTAGGTTTTGATTTAAATGGTTGTAGGGCGACTCTCTGAGTGCGACCGCTCAGATATGATTTCAGCCAGGCCAGCACCTTCCCCCTGAAGCCCATGTCTCGTAGTCTCTGAACCAACAAGGCATGATCGACTGTGTCAAATGCCGCAGACAGATCCAGGAGCATCAGCAATGTTGATGCCCCTGAATCGAGCAACCCTCTCACTGACTCAGCCACCTTGAGTAGAGCAGTCTCCGTGCTGAATCCCGCCCGGAATCCAGATTGTGTGTCATGCAAAGAGCCCTGGCTCTCGATAAAGCTAGTCAGTTGGCGCTGGACCAGCTTCTCTAACATTTTTCCCGGCGCTGGCAGTAATGAAATTGGCATGAGATTGCTGAGATCTCCTGGGTCTCCATTAGGTTTTTTCCTCAGAGGGAGAAGGGTAGCGTGTTTCCACTTGTCTGGGAAAACGCCGGATTCAAGGGAAGTGTTCCAGATATGAGATAGCGCACAAATAAGAGAATGAGACAATACTTTCCAAAGTTTAGGAGTACCTGGATCATCTGGGGTGCCTGATCTGCATTTCTGAATTTCTGCCAATGCATCTTGCTGCGAAATTAGTACGAAATTTGTGAACGAGGGTTCCGCCATAACTCCCAGCGGCCTGTCTGATTTCTCCGTTGCCTCTGGTGTCGAGAAGTAATCATAAACCTTCGAAATGTTATTATCGAAGAAACTTGCAATCTTTTCACACAGAGCCGGGGAAGGTTGCACTTCGGTCTCTAATGCTTTGGGTTTAAAAAAGGTCTGAACCACCTTAAAAGCCTCTTTACTAGAGTGATCTGCCTTGTGGATACTAGTAACTATGTAGTTCCTCCTGGCTGCTTTTAGCAACTTATGAAATTCTTTCAATGCATTTTTATAAATAGCTTATGCCTATTCGCAGTAGCTTGCTCTCCACTGGCGTTCCAGGCGTTTACACCTGCTCTTAGCTTACACTATTGATGATTAAAGTTGGTATAAACAAGATGCTTTACCAGGCGAGGAGATGTACATTACTGTGGCGTAGAACTTCCTCTACTGCAAGCCTATAGCTGTGGAGCTCTGGAGTAGACCACAGCCTCACTCCAATATAAAAGCGGTTTTAACATCAGTAGATCTCCCACCCTTTTTTGTCTTGTGTCGAAGTAGAATGGTAACGTGTGAGTGCTCTGTGGGAGGATAAAAAGCTATCTCAGAAAGTTGTTTTTCTTAGTAATCAGGCCTTTGGTGTTCGTGAGTCCCCAAACCTTTGCACCATAGAATGCAGCTGCTTGTACTTTTCAATCAGGGAGTTTAAAGCATCCTACTCACCTGTGCGGGTCTCAAGGCGTGGGGGGGAGGCTGCAGCCCCGATTCAGCCCAAAAGCCAGGCCTTGAGGCTTTTCCTGAAGGTGTGCAGAGTAGGGGAGTGTCTGATGTTGACTGGGAGTTCATTCCAGGCTTTGACCGTGATGTAGGAGAAGGCTTTTCCAACCACTCTGGTTCTGCAGATGCACAGGGTTTCTGCTAGGGTGAGGTCGGCGGAGCGGATGTTCCTTTTGGGTACTTGGAAGGAGACTCTTTCGTTGAGGTATTTGGGTCCGTTGTTGTGGAGGGATTTGTTTGTGTGGGTGAGTAGCTTGAAGGTTACCCACTTCTTGACGAGGAGCCAGTGGTGGTCTTGTAGCTATTGGGTGATGTGCTCATGTCGTGGGATGCCGAGGACAAGTCTGGCCGCGATGTTCTGGATGGATACTTTTGCTCTATAAAGCTCTATGGCTGGGACACAGATTTAGAGGTGATTAACTTGAACCTCTTGCTAATGGCTGAGGCAGAATGTAAAAGTACCATTTCCTTCTTTTCCATTTGAGATTTCCAAATTCTGCTCTTATCAGGCATATCACCCAAGCAGGTGAAAGGCAAGACACAGGTAGACGGGTGCCCGCATCTGCAGTTCTCCCGCCACATCACCTGCAGGGATGGAAGGCTGTTGTTGAGCTGGCTCCTGGAGCGCTAGAAATGTGTGTCTGCCAACTTGGCTGGCATAGCCACACCCCTATCTATTGCTTCCTTTAAGTTATGATCCATGACATGATAGTTGACCAGGAGAAGGGTCTTACTTCACCAACTACCCACTCCCATGCCATCATGTTAAGGTACAGGCGGGAATCCACTTTGTGGCCTCTGGATCATTCTAGAGAACCAGTGGGGCCATGGCTTGAATTTCCTGGGAAACCCAATCCTGGTGCTTGCATAAGGTATTGACATACATCAAGAGTCAACTCCTGCAGGATGTCAACATGTCACAGGCACTGCATGACTGGCAACAGGTGGCACAGCAGATCTATGCCATTGTTCCTTTCCCCCATGTGTTTACTGACATCAACTGCACATGTGGCACTTTAGTCACAGCATTATCACAGTGTATACAAGTGACACTTCATCAATGTGCTAACTGCTGTGATGCAGGGACCCATAATGCAGGGGCCCTTTCACACACATATGTGTCACCTCTGATGGTTATAAAGTTGCCATGTATTGCACCATGAGTCAGTTATCACGTCAAATGATTGTAAGCTAATACAGAGACATTTTGCTTCATGCCGAGCACCGCAAACGCACACAGGACATGCATGTTCACTCAGTACATGACATGCCGGTAACTGGTATACCTCGCAACACTCTTGCCTACAGAACCCCTTATGTAACCTGATGGACTATGTATGAGCGAGACATATGAAGTCAATTAGCCATGTGCTCTTTCAAGTGGTGCTGTATATGTCCTACTCACATTCTCCTGCGCCCCATCAGACATTCAACTACCAGGGTACTCAGCGGAGGTATCACAGAACACACACCGGCCTGAGGCATCACTGAGTGCCTGTTTGGAAGGATCACTGACAGAATATCGACGACAACAATATCGACCCACCAGAATATCGTGTCAAGAATATCGATGTCCAGAATATCGACATCCTATCTATAACATGGTAAGTACAAAAATATCAAGAAAAAAATATTGTTGTTTAAAATATCGAAGTTAAATGTATCGTTTTTTTATGTTAAAAAAATATTGTAAAATAAGGAAAAAATACAATTAACTTAAAAATAAATTATTTTAATTTATTTTTAAATGTAAATATTTATAAATATTAAATTTAGTTTTAAATAAATAAACATACAATCTGCAATTTAGTATATATATTTACGTTAAAATAATTAATAAATAATATTTGTATTAAATTATAACATATTAGAAATATATCAAAAACTACAATTAAATATATATACACAAGCACCTGTAACATAAATATTATAAATTTAAAAATATATAGTATAATTTTATTATATAAAATATTAATTACATTTTAAATAATAATTTAGTACAAAAGTAGGAAAAGTGTTGGATAGGGGAGGGGTTAAAATTACTATTCCCACTCCAGTGAGTGCAACAGTAGAGAAAGTGTTGAATAGCGGGGAGGTAAACAATTACTATTCCCACTCCAACAAGTGTAACAGTAAGGAAAGTGTTGGATAGCGCAGGGGTTAAAATTACTTTTCCCACTCCAGTAAGTGCAACAGTAGGGAAACAGTTGGATAGCGGGTGGGTAAAAATTACTATTCCCACTCCAATGAGTGCAACAGTAGGGAAAGTGTTGGATAGAGGGGAGGTAAAAATTAATATTCGCACTCCAACCAGTGTAAAAGTAGGTAAAGTGTTGGATAGCGGAGGGGTAAAAATTACTATTCCCACTCCAGTAAGTGCAACAGTAGGGAAAGTGTTGGATAGCGGGGGGGGGGGGGTAAAAATTACTATTTCCACTCCAGTGAGTGCAACAGTAGGGAAAGTGTTGGATAGCGGGTAGGAAAAAATTACTATTCCCACTCCAGCGAGTGCAACAGTAGGGAAAGTGTTGGATAGCGGAGGGGAATACTTTAGTGTTCCCAATCCAGCAAAATAATTAACATTAATTAACAAATAACTAATTATTCAAAAATAATTTACCTCCCACCATATTCCCCTATAAACACCACCACCAATATTGCAAAACATGACAAAATTAACATAATTAATTGACAATTAATGAACTAATAACAATTAACAAGAAAATTAAAAACAAAAATTATTTCACACAATTAACACTATAAAATAACTTTAAATTAATATTATAGAAAAATAATAAAAAATGTATTAAAATTATACAATATAAATTAATAAACACATAAATATTAATTAATAAACATTATTATTTAAGTAATAATAATTAAATTACTTCCCACCCTATTCCCCTATAAACCCATCACGGAAATAATATACAAAATGTAATTAAAACATAATTAATAACTTCTAAATATTATTAATAAATGTATTATAATTAAATTACTTCCCACCCTATTCCCATATAAACCCACAACCCACTATGGAATTAAAAAGCAAAATGTTGTTAAAATTTTTTAAATAACTTATACAAATTTAACACAAAAGCAATACTTACACAAAAATATAGAACACATACATTTAAATTAAATACTAACCTACATAACAATAACTAAAAAAACAATATTTTTAACATCGATATTACTTACCTTCAACTCGATATTCTTGTCAACGATATTCTGACAGTCGATATTCTGGCATGATGATATTTCAACATCGATATTCTGGTAGGTCGATAATTTAAACTCAATATTTTGTCTGTTTACCTGTTTGGAATGCTCAATTTGTGCTTCGGATGTCTTCATCGATCAGGAGGGATGCTACTCTACTTCTCTAATGAAGTTATTAATATCACGCTTTTCTACGTGTGGAACAATATAATCATACAACTGTACATGCACACAGACCCGCATCAGGCACTCTGTCTGAGGCCAAGCACCTGAACTAGTACAGTGTCCAGAAGTCAAGGACTGAAGGAACATAAGCGAACCTTTGGCTTCACTTCAACTGAATGGCATGTCTGGTTGATCTTTACATTGGAAGGGCAGTGCTTAGTGAGTAATTAAATGTGGGCATACCAACGTCATCTCCTCACATGTGAGGCATCAGTATCACTGACACAGAAGAGGTAGGGACATGTTACAGAGGATGGGGCAGGCAGGGTTGTGAAATATGTGGTAATGCTCTTTGTTTTAGTTTGCTCTTTAGTTTGCCTACCCCTTGCCTCTGTGCTGTTAAACGGGTGGATTGGCAGTATCTATCTGTACAATAATGTCGTAGCAGGTTATGAAAGAGAGAGCTCATGGATAGGATGTGAGCTGTGGCAAGGCACCCATACTGTCCACATAGAGAATTTCATGGAAGCAATCATGCTTCAATTTGGGTAACTTTAGTTCACCTTTCCTATGTTATACATGAGCACCAGGGCGAACCCCATAGAAATGGGTTAAGACGTCATGTAAAGCAGTTAACCAAAGAATTGATAATGACATACCCGTGAGGAACTTAAAGTCTAGTCTACCACAAATGATGTAACAACTTCACAATAAAAAAAATTTAGAATGAAGAAACTTGGTTCAGGAAATGAAACGTTATGCATAATTAAAATAGCACCCCATTGTATTCATTTGAAACATTGGTAGATTGAGTTTGATATAAAATATCAAAATTGTGGTCAAATGTCTAAGAGCCCTTCCAATCCCCAGCCCAAATCTGAGCACCTCAAGTGGCTGATATAGGAGCCCTGATACTTTTAAGGCGCTGGTGGTTCCCTATATTTCAGTTACACTTTGGACATTTTAGCCTCTACTTAAGAACAATTAAATGCTGCCACTGCATACAGTCGAGGCATTCCCATTGAATGCGATCAAGGTCTCCCTGATTCAGACATTCTTGATCATTATCCCCTTGATCCATGTGTAACCAATCATTGGCTCCTTTTCCAAACTCCTTAGTCCGGCTCACTCCCATTAAATGTGCATTTGTGGCCCTCTGCCGGAGAGGTGAGTGTGAGTTGTAGAGTTGGATACATGATGTTCTCTCCCATGCAAACACGACGCATGGTATCCACCAACACGGTGCCTGTTCTCGGGTGCTGAAGCAGCTGATGAACATAAACGCAGCCAAACAAGACATCCCAGTTATCTCTCCTATCATTTGTTGACTGTATGATTTCCTTTGACGATGAAAAAAGCGCTTCTGCCGCCTCTTGCCAATGTTCTTGATATAGAAATACCATACACACTTACATACAGCCTTCCTTACCGGTTCCGGCATATTATCCCCACTAACACTAATGCATCATGTCATACCAATGGAAGCACAAATTCCCTGTTTTGCTCAATGCCAATGTATCCATTGGGCACAGGGTCAAGACTGATTTGCATATGGCTGGGTCCAAACTGGTATGGCATGGTGAGCAAAAAAACGATGGATTTAGGCCCAGATCTCTGTACTGGGGTGAATGTATGACATTGTTCTGCATTCTGTCCATCAATAGTTCTTTTTGCATTTGTCACCACGAGTGGGAAGGGTATGCTCAGCCGTGAGTCCCGAGCTCTCCATGCCACTGGAATCAACCTATCCTGGCTGAAGAGGGGTGAAACCCCGAAACCGGTCCTAGGATGCTTGTTTCCAGTCCAGGGAGATCCTGGCCTGGCAGTTAGGGCTGGACTGTTCCCATTGGGCACAGGGTCTAGACTGATTTGCATATGGCTGGGTCCAAACTGGAATGGCATGGTGAGCAAAGAAACGATGGATTTAGGCCCAGATCTCTGTACTGGGGTGAATGTATGACATTGTTCTACATTCTGTCCATCAATAGTTCTTTTTGCAATTGCATCCATGCTATCATGTTCCACAGCAATGCACATTTCTCGCAGTACTGCAATTAGACCTAACACATCCCATCACCCAAAATGACACTGTGGGTATCCCATTGCCCCTCCCAATCAATTTCCACTGTACTCAAGTGATTCAGACCTATGGTACTGTAGCAATCCATCCATCACCTCAAAAACACTCCTACCACCCAGTCACCTCCATATACATTGTACATATACACAGGTCCCACGAGCTCTTACAGTGACCACTTTGCTCATTCCATCAACCTTCAGACTATCAGCCACATAGTTAAATATGTTAACCCAAAGGCAACCTACTCATTGCATTACTTCAAAAGGCACAGCAACCAGCTCTTTGACCTGTGACAGTGTTTTCCTCCTAACACAGTGTTCTTAGGTGCCATTGCACCCAATGCCACAGCAAAAATGTAATCACAATAACACTTGACCATATCCATGCCCTAAAGACAGTGTGGGTTTCCCATCTTCCCAGTGGCACTGCTGTGATCCAATTAAAACAATGGATTTATCCTTGGTTTATCACCCCCAACAAAATGACACATCCCATAACCCTCACAACAGTTCAACAACTCCATTAGGATAATAATACTGTGACCATCTCATCACCTCCAATAACACTGTGGTGATGCCATTTCTTCACTTGACCCTTTGCCCATCACACCCCCAAAATGACACTTTGTCCATCAAAATACCTGCGCCAGTCCAACTGTGGGCCAATATCATCTCCCAGTAGCCCAATGACATCACATCCAGTCATCAGTCTAACAACACTACCTACGTCCCATCACCTGAATCTTACCACACCGATTCATTCACGCTGATAATACAGATGATGTTCAACAATTTCTATAACTCTGCTACTCTGCCACCATTGACAACATTACACACATCACTTGCCCCTACTTCACACAAAGCTTTCCCCGGTATTTCCTATGAAGCAAATATTTGATGGAGGTAGGCAGGTAGAAAATTATGAGACCTTCTGCGAACATATAATTACTGGACTAGACCTGGTTGCTCCTCTAAAGAATTATAAGAAAAAGTGCAGACCTTTCGCACCGTGGTACAGCGAAATACTCCGAACTCTAAAGATGAGTTGTAAGTCAGCAGAGAGAAAATGGAGAAAGGGATATTCAGAGGAGGACAAAACCACCTGGAAAGAGGCAATAGCTCACTATAAAAGAGAAATTGGCAGAACAAAAGCAGAGTACTTTGCTGACCTGATTTTAAGGTCCTCAAATAGTGCCAGAAGCATCTTTAAAATAGTGGGGGACATTGCCAATCCAGAGTGCACCAAAAATAAAATACAGCCTTCACAGGATCTTTGTAACAACCTCGCGACCTTTTTCGAGGAAAAGATCACCCTTATTCTCGAAGGCTTTGGGCCAAGTAGTCCATGCACCGAGGGAAATGTTGAGGTAGAGGCAATAAAAGTACCTCAGGAAAAGGAAAGAGAAATTATGGGGGAAAACCCCGATTTCTTAGATCACTTTGAACCCCCTTCGTGGAGGATTTTGCCAGAATAGCACTAGGTATCTCCCCAGGCTCGCCGTTAGATCCATTGCCACATAGAATATGGAAAGAGCTGAGTTCAGAGCTATTTCCAATTACCAGACAAATCTGTATTCAATCACTGTCCAGCGGGTCCGTACCAGACTGTTGGAAACAAGCGGTAGTGACACCTTTGCTGAAAAAAGCAACACTGGATCCAGGCTGCCCTAAGAATTATAGACCTATCTCCCTGCTGCCCTACCCAAGAAAGATCATAGAGCGGGTGATCAGTAAAGCACTCTCCCAATTTTTGGAAACTAACGATATACTGGAGGACGTGCAATTTGGCTTCCGTCCAGGGCATGGAACGGAGACTGCTCTGGTAACCGTGTTGGATTACCTTCGAATGCGGACAGACTGGGGGCAGTCAGCAATACTGATTCTGCTTGACCTGTCCGCCGCTTTCGACACGGTTAACCATGAGATACTTCTGGCCAGGCTCAAGGACGTAGGGATAGTGGGTACAGCATGGAAATGGTTTCAATCATACCTCTACAAGAGACGACAGGAAGTGGCTCTCTCAACGTTTCAATCTGAGTTCACTAACAACCCATACGGTGTTCCTCGGGGATCTGATATCAGCCCAATATTATTTAACATATATTTGAGACCATTGCTGGCTGGCATTAAAGCTCATAACGTTAGCCTTATTAATTACGCAGGTGACACGCAGCTCATCTTGTCTTTGGAGGGGGACCATTTCACCTCACTGGAAGATTTCCACACCTGCATGAAGGATGCCTCTGGCTGGCTGAGAGAAAACTCTCTTCAATTTAATGCAGACAAAAAAGAGATCTTGTGCTGTGCAGCAGGTAAAGATCCTTGTCTACTTCCAGACGATTTCTGGCCTATACCGACCGATATCCCCTTAAGATCTTCAGAGACGGTGCATAATTTAGGAGTGATATTCAATGACAAACTGAGCCTTGAGACCCAGATCAACAAAACTGCTGGTTGCTGTTTTGCGCTCATAAGGGCGCTCCGAAAGATCCTACCGATGCTACCCTCACAGGCCAGAGCACTGGTAGTTAGAAGCATTATCTTGAGTAGACTAGACTACTGTAATGCACTGCTGCTAGAGTCTCCAAAGTACTTAATTGAGATCCTATAGAGGGTCCAGATGATGGCGGACAAAATGGCTTTAGCAAGACCAAGCTATTCATCCGCATCACAAGCGCTGGCAGAGCTACATTGGCTCCCAGTGTCAGAAAGGATAACGTTTAAATACCTCTGCCTTGTGTTCAAAGCTCTGCATGGTGTTGGACCCAAACCCATGCAGTACAATTTTGCATGGTATGTCCCCACCCGGAGTTTACGCTCATTTTCGGCCAATTTGGTTAAGGTGCCCAAATCCAGAAAGATAACATCAGGTGGGAGAGCTTTCAGCATTGCGGCAGCAAAGCTTTGGAATACACTCCCCACCAATATCAGACAGTCAGAGGATTTGATCCCATTTAGGAAAAGAGTCAAAACCTGGCTCTTTCCCAGAGAATGAATCTTCTCATAATTGGCTCGCTTCGATCAGTCTGCTCATGGCCGTCTGTCCATCCACGGCTGACTTGAGCACATGTTCAACAGCGCCAGGATTCCCTTTGGGCGACAGTGCGCTTTACAAGTGCTTAATACAATACAATACAAGTGCTACTTCAAAAATATTTCTATCCATCCTGTTATCTCCAATCCCTTTGGGAATAACTTATCACAACCAATGACAACGCATATATCAAACTATGCAAATAACATTGTTGCCTCACAGCACCCCACTAGTATGCCATGCTGCTTCTCTTCGCACCCAAGGACACTGTATATAGTGCATTTCCCCAAGGAGACTGAGCCCAAACCTGTACCCCAACAATACTATGCAGAGTGCTAAATGGGCGAAACTACAGGCATCAGCATTGTGCTCTTGGTATGGAATCTGAGTGCATAGTCACTGTAAATTACACACCACTTAGTGTGGCCATTGATCTGCAGCACCATGGGTCTCCCATACCCCCCAACACTGCGCTCAACTGTGATAGTGTGTCTGCCCAGAAGTTCTGGCTAGTTATGGAGCTCTAAATCAGAAATGTCTTAAAAAACATGGACCAATTATCATTGGCCGACAGGTCATTAACCAGCTTCATTCAACAAAAGGCTATTTCAGCATCTATTCTGCCCACTTTTTGACCTATCTGAATTGGTATCAATATCTACCCCATGATCAGCCCAATGAGAATGCATGGAAGGGCCTGATCTCTCATAAGTATTTTAGCTGTCCCATACATGTGGGAGGGGTATGGGAATCATTCAGCAGCCCATTTCTCACTGAAGGACTGAGCACACTATACATGAGCCGCCGCCTTGTCTACGGGTGCAGCCACAAGCTCAAAAATGGAGGACTCTCCAGCTACTCGCCTACCTGATTCAATCCCTCTTATTATGCACTCTTCCAATGTCCTCTAATCCCATTAGGTCAAATGTCCAATATTTGTATGCTATTAATTTCAATTTAAGTGCATATAAAATGCCATCTGCATGTGCAAAATGCAGATCCCGATTCACAGAATCAAGAGCTGAAGAAGTGCCTACAAAAGATGGAATATCTGCACGTATGATCCATTGTATAATGACACTCTGCCCGTGGCATCTCCTCAAGACATTTCACAAATTACTCTCTTATATTTAATTGAATTTTTATTTGGGTCTTTGTTATATACTACCAACTACCAGGCAAAAATGTGGGTCTGATATATTGGTCTAGCGATCAATGTACAAAATATAAATGTGGCCATTATGAGCACTGACTGTGCTTGCTGATAACAAGATGGTAAAGCTTTGTGGCCTGGTTATAAGTGCCCTGTTAAATTGCGATCAAATTGCTAACCCTGTTTGTGCAGAGAATAGAAATATAAGTGGTGCAATGTGTATCACACCAACAGTTAAATTGCATCACGGTAAACCTGTCAGCATTTTAGGTACGAAAAGGTATTGGTAATTTCAAGGAGATGTGGATTTTGGTGCAGTAAGCCCAAAAATCCACAGGTTCTTTCCCCAAAAATATGATTTGGCGATAATTTTCTCTTACGTGACAGATTTTATCGGTTGCGAAAAGTATTGCAGCAAACACATATATGTGTGACCTAAGAAGAGTGAATAAAGTCTTAGTGGCCCATTAGCATGGCGGGCGGATTGCCACCGCCCGACCGGCGGTGGCGATCCGCCCGCCAAAACACCCCGCCGAACGATCTTTTACCCCCGCCACATTAGCATGGTGGGGGGGTACCGTGGCAGACGGACAGACCGTCCGCCGCTTTTCCACCGGTAGGCAATCGTCAAGATTGCCTACCAGGCGGAAAAAGCCTGCAATAGCACCGCCATCCCTATCATGATGTTGGCGGTTTAGTGCCTTTCCATGGCAGAGACTCCGCCATGGAAAGGCATGCAGTGTTTACTGTGGGGGCCCGTTGCGGGCCCCCGGGGGGGTGGGGATGCACTTGGGGGGTACCCATGGTACTCCCCTACATTGGCATACACAAGGTGGCAGGCACCGCGCAGTGCCTGTCACGTTGTGCATGCCAATGCACAACATGCATTTACAACATTGTGGCGGGTGCTGCTCACAGCCCCGCCTGCCACAATGTTGTATATACGGGATGCGACCGCCACGGTGGCGGTCGCATCCTAATTGACGGTGCGGGACCGCCGCACAACTGGCAGCTGGTCCCAGCACCGCTAGGGTGGCGGGCGGACTGTAGTCCGCCCACCATCCTAATGGACCCCCTTAGTCTATACCCTGAGATGTACAGAGGATGGTTTTAGGCATCTAACCAGCAGGGCGGCCTCAGAGCAGGAGACCACGAAGGTACGCTTTCTGGAATAATTGACCGAACATTTGGGTTTTTAGCAATCTTTATCATTTGAAAAAAGCCAATTTCCATTTTTTACATTCACTGAGTGGGAGTTACAGAGTGATGTTCTTTATGCATGAAGGGCAGCCGTATAGTAGGCCTGGGAGGTAAATTACGTTCAGCTCGCGGAATTTGGGTAATTTCGCGGTCCGTGGTGAACACGGAATTGTCAAAAATACCACGATCCGCGGTTTTGCTGAATTGTTTGCTTGTTCGCGCTTTCAAAATGCTTGTTCGCGAGATATTTCCCCCGAGCACGCAAATAGCGTTCGCGAACAAGAAAAAAGCATCACGAACGGGCGGAACAAGCAATTCCGCGTGTTCGCAGAATACTGCGTGCTCGCAGAGATTTTTTACCATTTCGTGGAGCTTTGCGTAGCGCGACCATGCAAATTCCGCCCACCCCTATCGTATAGTCATTGTGTTGTGGTTGCGCATTCTAATTTTCCAGATGGAAGCTATGTGATGAACAACGTTTCTATGCAAACCTCTGCTCAGTCAAATTACACCATGCCTTATTGATAAGACAAAGGGATTTGACTTTCATTCTTTTCTTTAAGGGAAGTCAGTGGAAGAACTTCAGACCAGTCATTATGTGGTCCTAACACTCTTGGCCAAACCGAAGAAAAGCAACATGATTCGGAAATCTTGGCAATATTCGGATGGAATTGTCTGAGAGGGAAAATTACAGGGTGCTGCAAAAATCAAGGCAGGAGCTCAACAGTCCAAGGATTGTAGGACGTTTCTGAGGTAGTTTAAGGAGTGGAAGAATACTTAGGAGACGTAAGAGGTGAAGAGCAAGTTTGCATGCGGCTTAAGATGTAGCTGTGTGTCATCCTCCACATACATGTTGTGTTGTCTTGTCTGAATCAAGGAGCTTGATGAGAGGCGTCATGTGGTCAGTGTCGTCCGAATGACACTTTGCACATTCTTTCCATCATCTCAGATGCATGGCACTAATCCTGAACCACAGAATGACCAACAAACCCCCAATGAAGATGGGGGCCCATTTCACCTCCCCAATGATATTGTGCACTCATGCCATTTTCTTATCCTCCAAAAACATTGCAGCTAATTCATATCCAAGATGATAATGCAACCACCCCAATGACACCTCACTTAGCCTATCACCTCCAATATTACTACCACCATGTGTTAATTTCCAATGACACTGCAACCATCCCAAACCACAATCCCACTGAGCCTCATCCATCATACCCAAATATACATTGCAAATACTGAATGATCTCTAATGGCATAGTTATCCTCTCATTCTTAAAGACACTGTTCTCTCATATACGTCTCCAAAGAGCACTGGTAGTTAGAAGCGTTTTCTTGAGTAGACTAGACTACTGTAATGCACTGCTGCTAGAGTCTCCAAAGTACTTAATTGAGAGACTACAGAGGGTCCAGATGATGGCGGCCAAAATGGCTTTAGCAAGACCAAGCTATTCATCCCCATCACAAGCGCTGGCAGAGCTACATTGGCTCCCAGTGTCAGAAAGGATAACGTTTAAATACCTCTGCCTTGTGTTCAAAGCTCTGCATGGTGTTGGACCCAAACCCATGCAGTACAATTTTGCATGGTATGTCCCCACCCGGAGTTTACGCTCATTTTCGGCCAATTTGGTTAAGGTGCCCTAATCCAGAAAGATAACATCAGGTGGGAGAGCTGTCAGCATTACGGCAGCAAAGCTTTGGAATACACTCCCCACCAATATCAGACAGTCAGAGGATTTGATGCCATTTAGGAAAAGAGTCAAAACCTGGCTCTTTCCCAGAGAATGAATCTTCTCATAATTGGCTCACTTCGATCAGTCTGCTCATGGCCGTCTGTCCATCCACGGCTGACTTGAGCACATGTTCAACAGCGCCAGGATACCCTTTGGGCGACAGTGCGCTTTACAAGTGCTTAATACAATACAATACAAGTGCTACTTCAAAAATATTTCTATCCATCCTGTCATCTCCAATCCCTTTGGGACTAACTTATCACAACCAATGACAACACATATATCAAACTATGCAAATAACATTGTTGCATCACAGCACCCCACTAGTATGCCATGCTTCTCTTTGCACCCAAGGACACTGTATATAGTGCATTTCCCCAAGGAGACTGAGCCCAAACCTGTACCCCAACAATACTACGCAGAGTGCTAAATGGGCGAAACTACAGGCATCAGCATTGTGCTCTTGGTATGGAATCTGAGTGCATAGTCACTGTAAATTACACACCACGCAGTGTGGCCATTGATCTGCAGCACCATGGGTCTCCCATACCCCCCAACACTGCGCTCAACTGTGATAGTGTGTCTGCCCAGATGTTCTGGCTAGTTATGGAGCTCTAAATCAGAAATGTCTTAAAAAACATGGACCAATTATCATTCGCCGACAGGTCATTAACCAGCTTCATTCAACAAAAGGCTATTTCAGCATCTATTCTGCCCACATTTTGACCGACCAACCATCCCAAACCACAATCCCACTGAGCCTCATCCATCATACCCAAATATACATTGCAAATACTGAATGATCTCTAATGGCGTAGTTATCCTCTCATTCTTAAAGACACTGTTCTCTCATATACGTCTCCAAAGATGCTATGTATCCATCCAGCCACCCCCCCCCCCCCCCGGGAACATGGCTGTCCTACATTGACCGTAAGGAACTATGCAGCTATTTTAATCATTGCTCTTAATAACATGCGTGTATTGCACCGCACAAGGCCTCCATATCACAGTGCACTCATCATAGCTGTATCAAAATTCCTCTCATCCCTCCCATTGACACAACACTCATCTCATCAACCTAATGCCAAAATTCACATCCAGTTACATTTTCTCTTTTTATCACCACAATGAAAGCACAAGGTATTTTGGACCCACCACATCAACCCTACTGACACTGCATGTACCTTCTCATCTCCAATGAAATTGTAATTGTCTCAACTCCCTGAGTGACAGTGTATACATTTGTGCCCAGATTTACTGAAATTTTACATTGGGGATGCGCCACTTTTTGGTGCCGGCCGACGCAAAATCTACTTTGAGATTTGCATGGCTTTCCGTAGCTTTGCAAAAAAATTAATTAATGCACAGCAGCGCTGCCTTATGTTACCTTGCCTCAGGTAGGTGTTACATGGGAGAAAGCATGGACGTTGCCACACATCCACCCATGCATTTCAATGCAAACCCATGTTTACAAAGACATGCAAACATGGTTTGCGCCAAAATGGTGCGCCTACCCGAGGCTGGCGTTATAAGTAGAAATGCCTCTATTCTTTCTCCTTACTTCCTGCTTCCTACAAAGAGGAATAAGCGTCAAAGGATAGTTTTTAAGCAGGAAGGTGTGCCTTACTACAAAAAAAAACTATCCTGACCTTAACGCAGGCGCTGCTGCTCCAAGGCGAGTAAAGAGCTGAACTGCGTGATATCTTTGTAAATATGTCGCTTTTCTGATCTCTCCCTTCTTACAATGTAGCGCAGGAGCTTCTCGTGTTGCACTGCGCTGCGTGAAATCTTAGTAAATCCCGCCCCAACTCTCCTCCAATGTCCTTGCTGGCACCCTTCACACCATTGATCCGACAGGAATCCAATTGTCTTTAGTGGCATTGAATGCATGAATTCACCCGCAGTGACACTGCGATTGACTTCGCCAGACGAACACCGCCGTGCTATCTCCAAAGACTGCACTTATCCAACCAGGCCCAAGGACAGAGTGCTCCTTCCATCATCTCCATTTACACTAAATACGGACAGTGACCAAAGTAACATGAAAGCCATCTCATCCCATCCCATCTCAGTGGAGAAGTGTGGCTCAATGGTTAGAGCTATTTTGAAAAACAATAGGTCCTTTCAAAAACAATTCAGCATAGGAGAAATATAGACCAGAATCGGCTCTATATAATTATGCAATGCCCAGCCGGACATTGAAGTTTAATGATCAAAAGACCGAATAATTTAAACATACGTGTAGATATTGAGTGGGACACAGTCCTGCGTCCTTCAACAATTAACACAATTACGTGTGACGTGATTTTACCTTGGGTGTCCTGTTTCCATCTCTGTTGACGGCGCAATAGTGGAGTTCTCAGTGGCTGCGCTCGGCACATGCGCACTGACTCTGTGGGCCGAGGGGGTGTGTGATGCCTGGACCAATCAACGAGCACAAAGAGGCATTTAGGGGCAGAACGGCACGAGCGCGCAGTGGACGCGCGCAGCGGGCGCGCCGCCGGCGCGCCGAAGGCGCGCCAAAGGCAAGCCCGTCTGCGCCCGTCCGCGCTCGTCTCGCGCCCGGGGCCGGACACTCTGCCCCTTTTCCGCTAGGGGAGAGAAAAGTTTGGTCTAAGAAACAGCTGCTCGATCTGGATAAGGTGACTTGTGTAAAGCCTACCTGTTTTTCACTGGGCAGACTACTGGCTAAGGATGGAAACCCCTGCGTATCACATTGTGAATCTTGTCAGTTTAACCTGCCTAGACCAACCACAATAAATTCGCTTGAAACCTACATAAAGCCAAATGCTACCACTCTGGAGACTGCTCATGAGAAACAACACATCAAAGCAGCTTTGATAAACTGCAGATCTCTGCCCAAGCATGCTGATGATCTCTGGCTACTTCTAAAAACCTCTGGCTTAGATCTCCTATTTTTGACCGAAACTTGGTTGCGAGAGGGTTCAAATCCGGACATCTGTCTGACTGTTCCCGTGGGCTATAGAATGGTTATAGCCAACAGAGCTGATAACAGACTTGGGGGTGGACTAGCAATAATTCTGAAAGAGGAGTGGGAAATTTCATATAAAAAAGTAGCAGAGCTAGGTCCCATTGAGGCCATGTCCTTCCAAATTAAACCTTCCAAAAATTTGTTGGTGGCAGGACTCTTGATCTATAGACCCCCCAGCACTCCAACTTCCTACTGGCCAATACTATTCGACTGCATCGCCAACCTATCGTTACAATACTCCAACTATATGGTGTTAGGAGACTTCAACGTACATATGGACCTGGCCAATTGCCCTCTGGCCTCTTTAGTAGGCGAGGCGCTAAAAAGTCTAAACCTTGTGCAAAGAGTTCAAGATCCCACGCATACAGCTGGACACACATTAGATCTTATTTTTACCAATGACAGGGCCATCACTGTGGATAAGCCGCTGCTAGTTATCTGGTCTGACCACATGCTAGTCACCTTTAAGCTGGGACTAATGTGCCCAGCTAAGCACTGCGGACCTACTACACAAAACAGAAGAAACTGGAGGAAAGTTACCCCTGACCCAATGAGAAGTGAACTAGATAAGACCACTCCTTCCCTTTCTGGCAATCCATCTAGAGATTCCTCCCTCTTCAATGCATGGCTGACCTCTGCCCTAGACAAGATAGCCCCGATCAAATCCTGTAAGGTACCTAGGAGGAGGCCTTCAGCACCTTGGTTCAACGCTGAACTCCAACTGGAAAAAAGTCTTTGCAAAAAGCTGGAACGTATTTGGAGGAGAAACTATGAAACCTCAGCAAAAGATACCTATAAAAAGGCAATGAGGAAATTTCACACCCTCAAACGTAAAACCATGAGAGACTTCTTGGCTAAACAAATCATGGAGGCTGAAAACTCCCCAAGGGAGATCTTTAAGATTATGGAGAGCTTTTTGAAACCGCAGTCCCTAAAAAGCACTATCCCGGCGTCTCTTCCGCTGTGTGATGAACTAGCCTCTTTTTTCCATGATAAAATTGCGGACATTTACTCCGCATTCCCGACTACGGATGAGCAGATGATGCCACCGATATGCCATTCAGTTAAATGGTCAGTCTTTCGTCGGTATGAGAAGGACGCCTCCTTGAAAGATTTAATGAAAGTCAAGTCGGGATGTCCTTCCGATCCCTGCCCGGCGAGAATACTCAAACTCCTTGCCCCCGTAGTCAACAACACTCTGAATAATGTTTGGAACTCCTCTCTGGTCACTGGAATCTTCCCTACTGAATGGAAGAAAGCCTTTGTTCGTCCTATACTTAAAAAAGAGGACGCTGATCCTACTGAACTGAAAAATTTCAGACCTATCTCCCTACTCCCCGCACCTGCGAAGATTCTGGAAAAGGAGGTACAGAGACAGCTGTCGGATTTTCTTGAATCCAATAGCTGCATGCATGATTCACAATCAGGTTTTAGGGCAGGTTACAGCACCGAGACAGCTCTCTTGGAGGTGGTTGAATCAATTCGGGAGACGATGGATACAGGAAACTGTGCCATGCTCGTGCTGCTTGACTTGTCGGCAGCTTTCGACACGGTCTCCCATAAGATCTTGCTCAACAGACTCCACGCATTAGGAGTCACAGGGACCGTGTTACGCTGGTTCCAGTCATTTTTGGAAGACAGATCCCAACAAGTCTTCCTTCCCCCTCATGTCTCCAGCTCTAGGACATTGTTACAAGGGGTCCCGCAGGGATCCGCACTAAGTCCGTCACTGTTTAATGTGTATTTGGCCCCGCTGGCATCTATCGTGGAAGATCTGGGTGTCCGTGTTGTTTCCTATGCGGACGATACTCAACTTATCTTTTCCTTCAAAGAGCAGAGTGAGAATGCTTTTGTCAACTTCAGGCGGTGCCTTCTTAATATCTCATCTTGGATGACAGATAACTGCCTGAAGTTGAACACTGATAAGACTGAGATATTGTTTTTTAATCAGCCCCTCCCTCCCCAATCCGAGCTCTGGTGGCCAGCAGAACTAAACCCCCCACCGATCCCGGTCAATTCTGCCAGGAATCTGGGTTTTAGAATTGACACCCTACTAACTGGCAAAACTCAAATATCGTACATATCTTCACAATGCTTTTGGAAACTGAAGGCACTGCGCAGGTGCCTCCACCTTCTTCCTATGGAATGCAGGCAGACGGTGGTCCATGCGCTCATCACCTCTCAGCTGGACTATGCCAACAGCCTTTTCATTGGTCTCCCTGACTATCTTTTGAGAAGACTTCAAAGGATCCAAAATGCTGCCGCGAGACTTATTAGAAATGTACCCCTACGGTATCACATTACCCCCCATCTGCAAAGCCTTCATTGGCTGCCGGTTAAAAAGAGAGTGAGGTTTAAGGCCCTGACCCTAGCCCATAAAGCACTCAGAGAGGTTGGGCCTCTCTATCTGAGACACAGGCTCCAAAAATATCAGAATGCTAGAACCCTTCGTTCCAGCAACCAGAATCTCCTAGCCATTCCACGTTTCAGGAAAGTAAGGTTGGGAGGAAGAGCCTTTGCGGTAAAAACAGCCACGCTCTGGAATCTGATGCCTAACCATCTGCGTCAGATAAAGGAGGAACTTCCTTTCAGGAAAGCCCTCAAAACGTGGCTGTTTGGCCTCTCTGATATCCTCTAATTCCCCTCGATCTCTCTTCTGGCTCATTACCCTCCTGGTTGGATGCTAGCGCCGGGACACCTCCGTTGGAGGTAGCTGTCGCGCTCTACAAATGTTAAAATAAAAATAAATAAATAAATTACAAACAGTCACACATAAAAGACATTTATCAGGCTGAAGAGGGAAGCTTATTGCCGATAAGGAATACAAGGGCAAGCTTTCAAGGCTGGGGGTCGCGTAACTAGTTAGCATGGAGGAGTCTCGTTCGTTATCGGAATTAACCAGACAAATCGCTCCACCAACTAAGAACGGCCATGCACCACCACCCACAGAATTGAGAAAGAGCTATCAATCTGTCAATCCTTTCCGTGTCCGTGTCCGGGCCGGGTGAGATTTGTCTGGTTAATTCCGATAACGAACGAGACTCCTCCATGCTAACTAGTTACGCGACCCCCAGCCTTGAAAGCTTGCCCTTGTATTCCTTATCGGCAATAAGCTTCCCTCTTCAGCCTGATAAATGTCTTTTATGTGTGACTGTTTGTAATTGTGTTAATTGTTGAAGGACGCAGGACTGTGTCCCACTCAATATCTACACGTATGTTTAAATTATTCGGTCTTTTGGTCATTAAACTTCAATGTCCGGCTGGGCATTGCATAATTATATAGAGCCGATTCTGGTCTATATTTCTCCTATGCTGAATTGTTTTTGAAAGGACCTATTGTTTTTCAAAATAGTAAGTACCCTAGGTCCTTCCTACCTCATGGGTTTCCCCTTGTCAATTATAAATATTCAATGGTTAGAGCGGCAGACCCTGATGCAGAGGTCTGGCCCGGACCAGGGTTCAATTCCCGTCTCGGCGGGTCTTGGGCTCAATTTCCCCGGACCTGATATTTCTCGCCTCGGTGCCTATTCTAATCATGGGTCCCACTCTGCAACTCTGGGAAATAGCTGGCTTAATCTCCACAACGGCCCCAACAGTGCTAGGATGCCTGGCTTCACCTTGGGGGTGCCCAGGAGTGGGCACTTCACAGGGAAAGGCCAGGAAGGGTTCCACAGCGGTATGTGCACAGCGCCTGAGAGACCCTTTCGGGGGGGGTGCGGAGCGCTATATAAATGCACTACAATTACATTTACATCCCTGAATGCTCCTCGCATATCCCATAGCTCCCACTAGGGTTTCACATATGGAGACACACATCTACAACACCAGCTATCCCAGAGCTCCCACTAGGGTTGCACATATGGAGACATATGGAGACATACATCTACAACACCAGCTATCCCAGAGCTCCCACTAGGGTTGCACATATGGAGACATACATCTACAACACCACCTTTCCCAGAGCTCCCATTAGGGTTTCACATATGGAGACATACATCTACAACACCAGCTATCCCAGAGCTCCCACCAGGGTTGCATATATGGAGACATACATCTACAACACCAGCTAACCCAGAGCTCCCACTAGGGTTACACATATGGAGACATACAACACCAGCTATCCCAGAGCTCCCACTAGGGTTTCACATATGGAGACATGCATCTGCAACACCAGCTAACCCAGAGCTCCCACTAGGGTTACACATATGGAGACATACATCTACAACACCAGCTATCCCAGAGCTCCCACTAGGGTTTCACATATGGAGACATACATCTACAACACCAGCTAACCCAGAGCTCCCACTAGAGTTACACATATGGAGACATACATCTACAACACCAGCTATCCCAGAGCTCCCACTAGGGGTACACATATGGAAACATACATCTACAACAGCAGCTATCCCAGAGCTCCCACTAGGGTTTCACATATGGAGACATACAACACCAGCTGTCCCAGAGCTCCCACTAGGGTTTCACATATGGAGACATACATCTACAACACCAGCTATCTCAGAGCTCCCACTAGGGTTACACATATGGAGACATACATCTACAACACCAGCTGTCTCAGAGCTCCCACAAGGGTTGCACATATGGAGACACACATCTACAACACCAGCTGTCTCAGAGCTCCCACTAGGGTTGCACATATGGAGACATACATCTACACCAGCTATCCCAGAGCTCCCACTAGGGTTGCACATATGGAGACATACATCTACAACACCAGCTATCCCAGAGCTCCCACTAGGGTTTCACATATGGAGACATACATCTACAACACCACCTTTCCCAGAGCTCCCATTAGGGTTTCACATATGGAGACATACATCTACAACACCAGCTATCCCAGAGGTCCCACTAGGGTTTCACATATGGAGACAACAACACCAGCTATTCCAGAGCTCCCACCAGGGTTGCATATACGGAGACATACATCTACAACACCAGCTAACCCAGAGCTCCCACTAGGGTTACACATATGCAGACATACATCTACAACACCACCTGTCCCAGAGCTGCCATTAGGGTTTCACATATGGAGACATACATCTACAACACAAGCTAACCCAGAGCTCCCACCAGGGTTGCATATATGGAGACATACATCTACAACACCAGCTAACCCAGAGCTCCCACTAGGGTTACACATATGGAGACATACAATACCAGCTGTCCCAGAGCTCCCACTAGGGTTTCACATATAGAGACTTAAATCTACAACACCAGCTAACCCAGAGCTCCCACTAGGGTTACACATATGGAAACATACATCTACAACACCGCCTATCCCAGAGCTCCCACCAGGGTTGCATATATGGAGACATACATCTACAACACCAGCTGTCTCAGAGCTCCCACTAGGGTTGCACATATGGAGACACACATCTACAACACCAGCTGTCTCAGAGCTCCCACTAGGGTTGCACATATGGAGACATACATCTACAACACCACCTATCCCAGAGCTCCCACTAGGGTTTCACATATGGAGACATACAACACCAGCTGTCCCAGAGCTCCCACTAGGGTTTCACATATGGAGACATACATCTACAACACCAGCTATCTCAGAGCTCCCACTAGGGTTACACATATGGAGACATACATCTACAACACCAGCTGTCTCAGAGCTCCCACTAGGGTTGCACATATGGAGACACACATCTACAACACCAGCTGTCTCAGAGCTTCCACTAGGGTTGCACATATGGAGACATACATCTACACCAGCTATCCCAGAGCTCCCACTAGGGTTGCACATATGGAGACATACATCTACAACACCAGCTAACCCAGAGCTCCCACTAGGGTTACACATATGGAGACATACAACACCAGCTATCCCAGAGCTCCCACTAGAGTTTCACATATGGAGACATACATCTACAACACCAGCTATCCCAGAGCTCCCACTAGGGTTACACATATGGAAACATACATCTACAACACCGCCTATCCCAGAGCTCCCACCAGGGTTGCATATATGGAGACATACATCTACAACACCAGCTGTCTCAGAGCTCCCACTAGGGTTGCACATATGGAGACACACATCTACAACACCAGCTGTCTCAGAGCTCCCACTAGGGTTGCACATATGGAGACATACATCTACAACACCACCTATCCCAGAGCTCCCACTAGGGTTTCACATATGGAGACATACATCTACACCAGCTATCCCAGAGCTCCCACTAGGGTTGCACATATGGCGACATACATCTACAACACCAGCTATCCCAGAGCTCCCACTAGGGTTTCACATATGGAGACATACATCTACAACACCACCTTTCCCAGAGCTCCCATTAGGGTTTCACATATGGAGACATACATCTACAACACCAGCTATCCCAGAGGTCCCACTAGGGTTTCACATATGGAGACAACAACACCAGCTATCCCAGAGCTCCCACCAGGGTTGCATATATGGAGACATACATCTACAACACCAGCTAACCCAGAGCTCCCACTAGGGTTACACATATGGAGACATACATCTACAACACCACCTGTCCCAGAGCTGCCATTAGGGTTTCACATATGGAGACATACATCTACAACACCAGCTAACCCAGAGCTCCCACCAGGGTTGCATATATGCAGACATACATCTACAACACCAGCTAACCCAGAGCTCCCACTAGGGTTACACATATGGAGACATACATCTACAACACCAGCTATCCCAGAGCTCCCACTAGGGTTACACATATGGAGACATACAACACCAGCTATCCCAGAGCTTCCACTAGGGTTTCACATATGGAGACATACATCTACAACACCAGCTAACCCAGAGCTCCCACTAGGGTTACACATATGGAGACATACATCTACAACACCAGCTATCCCAGAGCTCCCACTAGGGTTGCACATATGGAGACATACAACACCAGCTGTCCCAGAGCTCCCATCAGGGTTTCACATATGGAGACATACATCTACAACACCAGCTGTTCCAGAGCTCCCACTGCGAGGACTGCACATGGCACAACAACACTAGACGCATCCTGTGCCCCCATTAACTCTGCCCTTATTAAAACTTTTTCCTTGTTTAGTGATATTTTTGGATATGCTGGACTTGCTATACGGCGAGTCAAGTTATATACATATGCACCTAAAGAGAGTGAGAGGATAAAACCATAAACCCCGCCTCCCATAGAAGCATAGATCACATTCCAATGGATTGGGTTATCCTGGTGCACAGGAGGTAACACTGTCCTAGGTCGACAGCAGGTATCCTAAGCCGAGCCCGTGGAGTGTGATATGTATGACGAGGCATTCCTACAAGTGGAACATTAGAGCATGGTACAGTGCATTTCAATGAAAATGTAGTAAATATACTGCAACGCGTGGAAACAACAATGCATAGTGTTTAACATGTTCTAGGCTGGGTGCAACTTTTGTCAGTGGGCCAACAGAAGAGAGTACATACACACCTGAGTGGGACAGCAATGACCATGGATCAGCAGTAACAAAAATAGAAGCTGTCATGCCTAGCTAAAGTCGAACAACGTCTTACTTCAGTACAGGCAAAGTACTGTGTGTGGGGGGGGGGGGTGTAGGTTAGAATTAAAGGCAAGTGACATGCGCGAGCAGTCCTTAATTTGAGCCGGTGTTTGCAGATTGCTCTTAGTGATAGGCACTTATTTTCCCTCATCGGAATTTCAACCAGTGCAAGACAGAGAAAAACACAAAAGGGGGAAAGAAAAAGGAAAAGAGCGACGGGAAAACAAGTGACAAAGTGAGGAAAAATACCTGCGAGAGTGTCTGGAGGTGTGTGAGTGGCACTTTGCTACTGTGTGAGGGTCCCACCAGAGCGTTGTCCAGGAGCTTCTGTGAGGACGGTGGCTCAACAGGCTCAGTCAGAAGGAAGGCTGCTGGTAGAGTGTACTCGCCTGCCAAACCTTACTCGTGTGTCTCTCTGACAAGTTCTTGTTTGTCACTTAAATAGCTTCAGGGAACGAGAGAGGGGCAGGAAAAAGAGGGAGATTCATTGTTTGTTATCTTTGAAAATGAGAAGCATTTTTCCCCATCATGACTTCTGTTCCTCATTTTGATGTTCAGAAAACTGTGTACACACACCTTGGCGGCATCAGCAAACAAGGCTCTTGTTATGTTTAACTACCACTCCTTTGAATAACAAACATATTACAATATGTATATTAATCTCAAATAAAGTCATGCGCCACTTTCCACATGTGTGAGGGGCATATTTACAAGCAGGCGATAAAAAATTATCGCCGCTTTTGCGGCCGTTTTCGGCCGAAAAGCGGCGATAATTTTATCGCCTAATTAGCAAGGCCACGCTAACGCGTGAAACCTTGCATTAGCGTCAGGATTTCTAACGCCCAGCTTTACATCTCTAATGAGATGCAAAGTGGGCGTTCCTGACCTGACATGCCAGGCGAAATGTCGCTAAGCGACATTTCTCCTATCATCAAGCCCCACGCTATGAAGCATAGCGTCAGGAAAAGTAGCGATAACCCCGGTTATCGCTACTTTCCTTACGCCTGCTTCAGGACTGACTTAGCCATGATATCCTATAGAAGGTGGATATCATGGCTAAGTTTTTGGGGCCCTGTCAACAAGCTAACGCCACATTGCGTGAGATTATCGCTGGGTTTCCAGAGATAATCTCACGTTAGCGTGAGGATTTTTATCGCTGAGGAGATAAGCGCTGCTAATAGCACGCTATCTCAGCGATAAAAATCCGCGTTACCCGGCGATAATTATCCTCACGCTAAGAGCGCTGAGCGATAATTATCGCCTGGTGTTGCTGATATGCCCCTAATTTCCGCTGTCGGCCCTCCAGGGCGTCTCCTCCTCTAGGGTAGAGGAGCGCTGCCCCACTACTTTTCAGCACTGCAAACAAGGTAAGAATAAAATAACGCGACATCCGTGCTGAGGTTGTTTTACAGGGTGGGGGTGGGGCTGGGCTGGGCTGGGCAGTGCATGGGGGGGAAGAGTGGTGGCACACACTAAGTGCTCATGACTGTTCGGCCGGCTGTCTTGGGCCTGCCAAACAGTCATGCACACTTTGCATGTTCTCCGCCTGCCTGGGTGGAGAACATGCCCAGGCTCCCATTCCCTGTCTGAGTGCTGAACCATAGCGCTCAGACCAATCACAACGCTGCATGGCTAAGGGGAGCAAGGGTGCCTACGGCTTCTTATTCCAACAGAAGTCAGGAAGTGGATAGAGAAGCGACGGTGGCCGCCGTCCAGCCAGCCAGCCAGCCAGCCAGCCAGCCAGCCAGCCAGTCAGCCAGCCACCTGCAAGTTAGTGATTTTTTTGTTTTGTTTTTGAACCCCCTCCCCAACCCACTACTGCTTCCCAGGGGCAACCTCCACTGTAAAGACTATCGAAAAGGTTTTTGAAAAGTTTCAAAATGCAGTGCAGTTAAGCAACCACTATTTGGTGCGTATAATGGGAGTGGACGAATCAAGCAACCCCGCTACTCTGGTGCCGATCACGATCCGGTAAAAACCGTCTACGAACCGTCGGACGGAGCATATTCTCCGTCCGACGTGTACCCGGTCGAAAAAATATACAAACATGGAATTACGATTCGCACGGAAATCCCATTTCCGTACGAATCGTACCAAACCCCGACCGACGAAAATAAACATACAAATGTGATCCGGGAAAGCGCCGACGTGACGTCGGGACGCACGCAGCCTACCATTCACGAACCAGGAATTACGATTCGCACCGACGTCATCCCGCACGGTGAATATTTTCCGGCAGCCAAAAACTGCCGGGAAATCAGGACGACGCGAACAAGGAGTACCTGCACGCGACGGACAGACATGGACCCGAACCTACGTGTCATCCCGGCCCTCATAGCAGTCGACCTCCTCTACAGGTTACGACGCAGACGCCGCAGAAGGTCAGAACAACAAAGGGAGGGGGGAAAGGGGGGGGGCAGGACCAGGGCCAGGCCACAAACCCCCCACCAAAGTCACACAGCACACATGCCCTGGACATACCTGACCCTCAGGCCCTGGTCACTACGAGGGGGTGGGGGCGTGTCCAGCAAAGCCAGCGTCCGCCACAACGGAAGTGCTTGACGACGCGAACTGGCAACACAACAATACAGGTACGTCCCGTACCCACGCCTTAAGAGCGTGGGTACGAGTCGTACCACGCCCACACCTACGTCATCCCAACAATGGCGGGACGGCTGTACCCACGTGGCAAAGGCCTGGGTACGGCCCGCACAAGCATCACATAGCGTGGGGATGGATATGTACGGACTGTACCCCCACCCCCGTATGTATGGAGCGTACCCCCTCCCCAACAGTGCAAGTACGACCCATACCCTCACCCGCATACGTATGGAGCGTACCCCCACCCCAACAGTGTAAGTACGACCCGTACCCTCACCCTCGTACGTATGGAGCGTACCCCCTCCCCAACAGTGTAAGTACGACCCGTACCCTCACCCTCGTACGTATGGAGCGTACCCCCACCCCAACAGTGTAAGTACGACCCGTACCATCACCCGCGTACGTATGGAGCGTACCCCCCACCCCAACAGTGTAAGTACGACCCGTACCCACACCCGCGTACGTATGGAGCGTACCCCCAACCCCAACAGTGTAAGTACGACCCGTACCCTCACCCTCGTACGTATGGAGCGTACCCCCTCCCCAGCAGTGTAAGTATGACCCGTACCCTCACCCGCGTACGTATGGAGCGTACCCCCACCCCAACAGTGTAAGTACGACCCGTACCCTCACCCGCGCACGTATGGAGCGTACCCCCCACCCCAACAGTGTAAGTACGACCCGTACCCACACCCGCGTACGTATGGAGCGTACCCCCAACCCCAACAGTGTAAGTACGACCCATACCCACACCCGCCGTACGTATGGAGCGTACCCCCCACCCCAACAGTGTAAGTACGACCCGTACCCTCACCCGCGTACGTATGGAGCGTACCCCCACCCCAACCGTGTATGTACGGACCGTACCCCCACCTCGTATGCATGTAGCGAACCCACACCCGTGTATGTTCTAAGCGTACATATCCTGAAATAGGAGGGGTGTGTGCAGAGTTCTCCCAGCAGTGCCCAGACGCAGGAGGGGTGGGTGCAGAGTCCTCCCAGCAGTGCCCAGAGACAGGAGGGGTGGGTGCCTAACACTCACAGCAGTGCCCAGACACAGGAGGGGTGGGTGCAGAGTCCTCCCAGCAGTGCCCAGACACAGGAGGGGTGGGTGCCTAACACTCACAGCAGTGCCCAGAGACAGGAGGGGTGGGTGTAGAGTCCTCCCAGCAGTGCCCAGACGCAGGAGGGGTGGGTGCAGAGTCCTCCCAGCAGTGCCCAGAGACAGGAGGGGTGGGTGCCTATCACTCCCAGCAGTGCCCAGACACAGGAGGGGTGTGTGCAGAGTCCTCCCAGCAGTGCCCAGACACAGGAGGGGTGGGTGTAGAGTCCTCCCAGCAGTGCCCAGACGCAGGAGGGGTGGGTGCAGAGTCCTCCCAGCAGTGCCCAGAGACAGGAGGGGTGGGTGTAGAGTCCTCCCAGCAGTGCCCAGAGGCAGGAGGGGTGGGTGCAGAGTCCTCCCAGCAGTGCCCAGAGACAGGAGGGGTGGGTGCAGAGTCCTCCCAGCAGTGCCCAGACGCAGGAGGGGTGGGTGCAGAGTCCTCCCAGCAGTGCCCAGACACAGGAGGGGTGGGTGCAGAGTCCTCCCAGCAGTGCCCAGAGACAGGAGGGGTGGGTGCCTAACACTCCCAGCAGTGCCCAGAGACAGGAGGGGTGGGTGCAGAGTCCTCCCAGCAGTGCCCAGAGACAGGAGGGGTGGGTGTAGAGTCCTCCCAGCAGTGCCCAGACGCAGGAGGGGTGGGTGCAGAGTCCTCCCAGCAGTGCCCAGACACAGGAGGGGTGTGTGCAGAGTCCTCCCAGCAGTGCCCAGAGACAGGAGGGGTGGGTGCAGAGTCCTCCCAGCAGTGCCCAGAGACAGGAGGGGTGGGTGTAGAGTCCTCCCAGCAGTGCCCAGACGCAGGAGGGGTGTGTGCAGAGTCCTCCCAGCAGTGCCCAGAGACAAGAGGGGTGGGTGCCTAACACTCACAGCAGTGCCCAGACACAGGAGGGGTGGGTGCAGAGTCCTCCCAGCAGTGCCCAGACACAGGAGGGGTGGGTGCAGAGTCCTCCCAGCAGTGCCCAGACACAGGAGGGGTGTGTGCCTATCACTCCCAGCAGTGCCCAGACACAGGAGGGGTGGGTGCAGAGTCCTCCCAGCAGTGCCCAGACACAGGAGGGTTGGGTGCAGAGTCCTCCCAGCAGTGCCTAGACACAGGAGGGGTGGGTGCCTAACACTCACAGCAGTGCCCCTGCAAAGAAAAGGGTGGAGTACCCACAGATCCAATGCCCACAAATGTCAGTCAGGTGCACAAAGATCCTGCAGTACATGTACCACATGTGTGCGAGGCTGGAAGTATACATATGCATAGCGCCTAAAAGAATACACGTACACATGAAGTCATGGCAACAGTCTACATACACAAGTACAGTGACCACCAAGGACGCCACGAATGATGCAGGTGGAGACATCGCTCAGCATGCATGGGCCAAGTCCACTGAGTCCGTCACACACCCAGCCAATGTAGAAACAGCTCAGCCCCACATATTGGAAAGACCCTGCAGGGAAGAAGTCAGGTTACACAGAGGAAGGAACACACCTTGGGACAATGTCACCATGCAGTAACTGCTTACATGAACAAAGGTATGTAGCCAACAGCTTGTGATGGCACACAGATACCAGGATCCACCCTATGACCAGCACAAGACGACAATTCCTACACACCCAACACATAATCAACACCCAAAATAATGGGGCAGGTCGACCAACAGCAATACCAGACAGACAGTAGTGTACTAAGGAAAAATAAATTGCTTTAATCAGCATCCAAAAATATGTTTGTCCCGTCAAAGTTAAAAAAGTACAATGCCCATAGGGCAAACCAAAGCGCCACAGGGGGAGGGTGTGGACAGGGGGGGGCACTCAACCACCCTGACCGGGGACTCCCTTGACCGCTTGCGGGGTGGTGTCACAGTGGGGCTCAGGGACAGAGCGGCCATGAAGGAGTCTTTGCCGGATATGTGGCCAGGAGAGCTGAGGGGAGGGGATTTGGAGGGAGTGGATTTGGTGGAATGCGGACTCCCACTCTGGCTGCGTGACTTACGTTTGCCCCCCGACACAGTGGGTGTGCCTACTTCACCCTGTGTGTGCGTGCCAGGAGGTGTGCGTATGACCTTCCCTGCTGGTGTGGTGCCTGTGTCTGTTGTGGTGGGTGCATGCTGACGTCTGGGTGTACGTGGGACAGGCATGGGAGTGGGAAGTGTGGATGGGTCAGGGGTAGGGGGTTGGACATAGCGCTGCAGGAGACCCACTGCTGCAGTCAGTGTCGAGTCAATGGACCTTAGCAAGTTGCGTTGGTCAGCCTGCGATGAAAAAATGCCCTCCATGTTGTTCAGCACTTGGCTGTGGCCATGGAGGACATTAAGCATCGCAGCCTGACCAACCTGCAACTGCCCCTGGATGTCCACAGACTCGGCATTGGCGGCAGCAGTGGAGACAGGGGCAGGGGGTGCGGTGCCTGGCAGGAAGAAGACATGTGGTGACCGGGCACGCTGGGAAGGGACACGAGCAAGTGGGAGGCGGCTGATGGCAATGGAGGGGCGGGCTGAGATGTTGTGCCGCTGTCAGCTGCTGGTGCAGCCTCCGCCCACTCAGAGAGATCATCCTCGGACCCGTCAGCTTCATATTCTGTCGTGCCAGTGGACAGGTCCTCGGCCTCACTCTCCTCCGCCTCAGTTCCACTCAATGTGCCAGCCACGATGTCAACGCTGGCACTGGTGCTCGGTCCCTCCGCTCCGTCTGTGCTCATGTCTCCCTCCGTGTCCCCCGACGATGCTGTGGGCAAGGTGAAGAGACAGCAATTAATCATACACCTGTATACATATGTCACATGAGTCCAATCTACATAGGTTACAGTGCATAGCCTGAAAAGAAAGATCAGTAACATCTACAAAATAAGGTACAGATGTAGGGCATGCAACACACAGTTGGTTTACCCACCATGCCACTGAAAAACCATGGAGAGCATGACACAATAGCAAATGACATGAAATGGAGTTTGACAGAGGAGCCAGGCCCTGGGCACAATCCAGCACTGCATCTGCACCACACAGCGTTGCCGAAAATAGGGATGAGCAGGGACCATATCCATGAACTTGAGGCACATGCAGCATAGGTAATACTGAAAACATGCCCACCATGACTGGCTCACTGCACCTTGAGTGTATGTCCAGACAAACATCACACACTGGCCAGACCTAGCAAGGAGATTTTAGGTTTTGACATGAAGGCTTTGCCCGCACCAACCCCCCCCTACATGAGACAATTTGTTGAGACACAGGAAGCACTTACATCTCTTAGTCTGGGTGAAATACACAGGGGCTGCATAAATGCAAGATTGGACGCCAAATACCCAAGGTGCGCCTGTCCAAATAATCATGTACAAATGGGCAGCATCAGATGATTGTAACAAGACACACAGGCACTGGCCCCCGTGAGTATGGACAAGGAAAATCAGGTCAGGCTGTACAGTGGACACTTGTACTACATTTTACGTCAATATACATGGTGCCAGGGGACAATGGCACAGAGCACAACCTATGCTGTAGACACTGAGAGCGTCCAAGTTTTGTGATGACACACATGACACCTAGTAAAATATGCCCCAGGGGACAGTAGTGGCCACACAACTCCATGGTCCTGAATGGGAATGACTGCAATACACGCCACCATCCCTGCACTATGCGTATCGCACACTCATGCACATCATGTCACATGCCACAACATAGGACATGCGTGCTGTAAGGCATGACACTTGAGAGACTAACTCCCATGTCTGGACTCAGCATCAGTGCCAACTGACATGGAACCCACATGTACTGAACTGGACAGGGCACAGGCAAGGTCCCAAAACCTGTTACACACCACCCCCACACATGATGCTACAGGCATAGTTCACGTGGAGAAAGCGCCAGCCTACATTACCTTGTGAAGGAGTGACTACACACAGACCAGGGAACACATTGCAAGGAGGGGAAGGGAGGCAGGAGAGCACCGCTATACTGTGGGTAACTGGATCTGCACAGCACCCTTCAACCCTGGCAGTGTATCCATGCAACTGTGCACTTACAAATGCTGGTGACACACAACAAACACACATGTGCCTACCCCCTTCCTGCTGCTGCTTCTCCTGTAAGCGCCTGTCCAAGTCTGGAAATACCACCGCCAAGCACACGCTTGTGGATGTGGGTCAGACGACGGCGCCCGCGGTTCTTATGGGTCTCAGGTGAGTCCCCCAGCAGGACCCGTGCGATCCTCCGCGTCCAGCACCGGATATCCTGCCAGCGTTTCCTCACCTGGGCCAGGCGCCGCTTGCGACCCTCCGTCCTCCTCACGGCACTGACGGCGTTCATCCATATCTGCTCCTTGGCAGAGGCGCCTACCTGTGAGGATGAACAAGTGACACTACATCAATACACCAGGCACATGTCACAGAGATATGTCATATTAGAACAAATTAGCTGTTTACAACAAGGCATAGTATGCATCCAACGCATTGCACCTTTGTCATAGGGACATGATCCTCTGGGTAAGGGCAAACGCAGTACGTGCCATTGAAAGTACACAGGTGGAATGAGGGCAACGACACAATCAATGATCCAGGCTCACACTGTGCATCAGAAGGTACACCAGGATAATGTGCAGCACCTCTAAGCAGTCACATGCCACAGGCCACTGACGCTACCGCAGCAGAGTACACAGACACACACAGGCACAGGACATCCACCTGCCATTGCCAAATGCAGCGACAAACCTCACTCTGCACATGTGCCACTAGACGGGGGGCTCACAGGTGTGGGGCTGGCTCTGCACGTCAGACACACAGCACTGCTCCCTGCTCACATCACATGGGCAGGGTATATACATCCCTCATGCAGGCCGGGGGCCACACTCCACATATGCACCCACCCACATGACAGGGGACTTCCACACACACCGATGTCCAGGGTACGAACAAATCATGTGGACACTCTCAGCACAGGTACACGGAACTAACACACATCTGTGGGTACAGTCACCTGTCACACTGGGCTGACCACATAATTAAATGAGGACTGTAGAGGCTACATTCCCAGGAGGACAAGACAGGCAGACTGTGGCATGCACCATGCAGTGATTGTCACAGTAAACACAATGCAAGTGAGGACGGCAGACATGCACCGCAGCATGCACTGGCTGGGAGACATCAGGCATTCCCCCCCCCCGGGACCCCCCCTACAGTACATAGCATGTGTGTCACACCTGGACACAATGCCAGAAGTCACAGTCACAAACAAGGGACACAGTCTGTGCTAGTAGACTCTGCACTCACCTGATACCCTGGTCGCCCATACAGCAGGGGGTACTGTGGGAGGATCACATCCAGCAAAGCCAGGTTCTCCTCCAGGGTGAAAGGCTGTGACCTCTCCACAGACCTTGACATGGTTCCAGGGAATCAGTAGCAGCAGCTGGGTCGTCGAATCCAAAGATGTGCAGGCAAGTGCTCCCTCATGGGACCTGGCTGCCTTATATCTGCCTTGCTGGCCTGTTTCATGCACAGGAGTACAGAGTGATTGGTCACTCACATTTGCATCCTATGTTTCCTCCAATCCCTTCAAACCTAGCACAGTCAGTGGGTTCTTATTGTGTTTTTTTCTTGAGCATGATGTCAGCTCCAGAACCACATTGCAACAAAGTAGATTCATTCAAACTGACTACTGCTGTGCACCTGCAGAAAAAAATTCAAACTTTAAACTTGGTCTCCATGACAACCAGCATGCATGTAGGCCTTTCTACTGGTCCCTCATGTGTCCCCTATGTAATTTGGAGTTTCACACACAGGTACAGTGCGTCCCGGGGCCCTAGGGCACCACAAATGCATAGCAACAGCCCGTACAGGCGTGTGTAAGGTCCGTATCACTATGGGTGTGCTTGCGTATGCGTACCCATAGTGAAAGTGAGCGTACACACGCGTGTACGGTCTGTACCACTATGGGTACACATACGCGAGAACACCCATAGTGATAGTGAGCGTACGCACGCGTGTACGGTCCGTATCACTATGGGTGTTCTCGCGTATGCGTACTCATAGTGGTACGGACCGTACACACGCCTGTACGCTCACTATCACGATGGGTGTTCTCACGTATGCGTACCCATAGTGAAAGTGAGCGTACGCACGCGTGTACGGTTCGTACCACTATGAGTACGCATACGCGAGAACACCCATAGTGATAGTGAGCGCACGCACGCGTGTACGGTCCGTATCACTATGGGTGTTCTCGCGTATGCGTACTCATAGTGGTACGGACCGTACACACGCCTGTACGCTCACTTTCACTATGGGTGTTCTCGCGTATGCGTACTCATAGTGGTACAGACCGTACACGCGTGCGTACACTCACTTTCACTATGGGTACGCATACGCGAGAACACCCATAGTGATAGTGAGCGTACGCACGCGTGTACGGTCAGTATCAATATGGGTGTTCTCGCGTATGCGTACTCATAGTGGTACGGACCGTACACACGCCTGTACGCTCACTATCACTATGGGTACACATATGGCAGCACTCCCATAGTGATAGGGAACGTACACAGGCCCTCTGAGCGAAAGTACGGTGCCTTTCACACATCACAGTGGTGACAGGCAGCACACAGGAAGGAATAGGGCTGACATACTTGTCCATGGATGGACATCAAGGCATTGTCTGGGCAGTACTACATGTGTGGGGCACAGGTGTGAAAGGCTGTGATGTGGCACATTACTCCTGAGTCGAGAAGGCACCAGATGTATGATGAGATGTGTACAGATGTTATGTGTGACGGTGCAATGTGTGCCAGGCATGCCCTTAACTCCTTTGACATGTGTGCATGTCGTACTGCACACTTGGGATGAGCGTCACTGGCATGGCACAGTCAACAACACACGCAAGTGTCCCCTGATGCCCGCTACAGGGGTTACCACACCAGACATGTGACTACCCACGGTGCACGATGTGACTATGTCATGTATGTGTGGGGTGTTCCCATTAGCTTGATGTTGGTGCTCCCTCAAAAGCATCAGCTGTTGCAGCAACCAACATGTGTCTGTGTGTAGATGGACATGGCACACTGTTACGCACACCAGGCCACATGTGGTATCGGATGTGAGGTGCGTATGTATGCATGGGACACGGAGTAGCGTAACAAGGACATGTCTGCATCCTCTCTATGAATGTGTGGTGAGTCATTACATGTACACCTTATTGGCAAGGTGTGTGGGCTGTCCTAGTGTAATGTCATGTGACCTGTGGCTCTAGTGTTCCGCTACCAGTCTCTGAAATTGACATCCTACTTCTGCTGATGTGTTGATGTATGTCACTCCTGTGTTGCGTCTGGCTGTTCACTTACACTGGGACACAGCTAATCCCATGCCATGGCATGTGGAGGTTCACAATCTCCGTGTGTAGCTGGGTCTTGGTAGGAGTGTCACCTGGCAGCCATACGTGTCCAGGGCATGTGGCACATACCTGACTCCGTATGTCGCATATGTGTATTGACAGATTAACATGTGCTCAGCACCACAAAATTGTTGTTGTAGTGCACTCACTCTTCCTTGTCACTTCCAAATTACTGCAGAGCGCCACCTTTTCCCCGAGCAATTCCGGACTTGGCCGACATGCAGGAGAATGACTGTATCCGGTGCTACCGCTTCCCCCAACCGTTGATTGAGGAGTTGACGGCGAGGCTGGCACCACACCTGCAACCGCTGCACAGGTATCCTACGGCACTGACACCCAAGCTGAAGGTAATGGCAGCCCTACATTTTCTTGCCACGGGTACCTTTCAAAATACCATAGCTCATGTTGGTGGCATGTCCCAGAGCATGTTCTGCCGTGTGCTGCATAATTTCTTAGAGGCCATGTTGCTTCACCTGGATGAGTTCATCCATTTCCCAACCCCTGAAATGTTGACTGGGGTCAAGCGTGGATTCTATGCCCTGGGAGGGATGCCCCATGTCATTGGGTCCATAGATGGGACACATGTGGTTTTGGTACCACCACAGGCACAGGAGGTAGCGTACAGGAATCGCAAGCACTACCACTCCATCAATGCCCTTGTGGTGTGTCTGTCCAACATGGTGATTTCACATGTCTGTGCTCGTTTTCCAGGATCAGCACACGATGCCTACATCATGAGGCGTAGCAGGGTGCCTGAAATGATGACGCAGCTGCGCAACGAACGAGCATGTGTTGTTGGTGGGTACACTCTGTCAGTCCTGTATTTTGCGTAGACTCCCAGCACGACCGCTTCTCCTGTCCTACTTATGTCCATGTGCTTTCCATGTAGGGGACGCTGGCTATCCCAACATGCCATGGCTGATCACACCTCTCCGCAACCCCATCACGCCTTCCCAGCTCCGCTACAACACCGCCCATGGCCGGACAAGGCGAGTGATAGAGAGGACATTTGGCCTCCTGAAGAGCCGATTCAGATGCCTCCACAAGACCGGCGGCGCCCTCCCATATGCCCCGGCAAAGGTCTGCAAAATCTTCATGGTCTGCTGCATGCTGCACAACATGGCAGTTGAGAAAGCTGTGCCACTCATCCTGGATCAAGATGATCAGGACCATCCACCCGTGGAGGACCAAGGTCTTGGCAATGGGGCTAGTGATGTGGAGGATGTGGTTCCGCAAGAGGACATCCGGAGTCGGCTCATACGCGACTTCTTTGCTTAGTAGTGAGTACCAGTGTCTGTGTGTGCACGCATTGGTCCCCGTGTGACATATGTTGCGATGTGTGTGTCCATCTGCATGTATGCCACGTGAGTCAGAGGTGTGTGTGGATGTGTCACTGGAGTGATGGTGCCAGTGATGAGTGTATTTCCCCAGTCATAATAGTGACCTAGCATGTTGTCATCCTTACATGTGTCGAGTACATGCACATGCAAGTGGCTGTGCTTTTTGTGGCTGACTTCTTGTGTGTCTCTCATCCCCAGGTACTTGCGCATGCCGTCTGCTGGTTGCATTGTTGTGGCACTGCTATTCCTCATGGACACGTCATCGTGTGCTGACTCAGCGTTACACGCACGGACAAGTTTGGAAGTCTCCTTAGGGTAAGGGATGCATCAGGGGTGTATTGGGTGTGGCTGTTGTTTACGATGTGTGCACACTGCCCCTGTCGATGTTTGGTTCCTCTGCAGACATGTCGCATCACCATGGGACACATGACATGCAGCTGGGTACACCTGAATAGATGGTCAGACTTGTTGACAGTCATCAGTGATGGGATTGTGGATTGTGATGATGGCATCAATGTGTGTTACACTGCCCTCGGACATATACGGTTTGCATTGGCTTGACATGGTGTGGGACTTCCACATCAGAGGATCAATGGTGTATGGCAGCCTCTCCGTGAGCAGCAGGGGGTGTTTAGCTGTTAGCCGACACTTGTGTGCCAGTTCCATGGCTATCACGCATTTGTGCTGCAGAAGGGGGGTTCCAGTGTTGGACCCACATGTTACTCCACATGACCTGTTCATGTGTGCTCCGAGTTGCCTCTGCATTCCCAAATACATGAATAATAAATTTGTCCCTATGCCTCCAAGGTGCCTATTCTCAGTCAATGCTGGTGTGTTGCCACGGTGCATACGGCATGTCTGGCATGGTTTTCCGTGATAGTGGCTATGTGTCTATGTGTCGAGTAGCAAGATGCATGCTGTTTGTGTGGGATTAGACTGTGTATTGTGCATGATGTCCATGACTGTGTGGGTATTGTGACATATGCCATCCCCATGCATCCAACGTTGGCCAGGCCACCATTCTCTGCATCCACCTGACTCAAGCTTGCAGGACATGGTTCTGCCACCTGTCCACACATACCTGGGTGCCCCCCAGGACACTCCACATGATCCCTGACCACTGCGCATGGCTGTCGCTGTACTCAATATGTCTGTCGGCACGGTTGTGCGGCCACCCCCTCAGCTGGTTGGGCCCATCACGGGTGTGTATGGTGCTCCATGTCCGTCTTGCCTAATACATTGTGACCCATGTGTGTCCTGTGCCAGACTCAGGCCCCAGTGTGTGGATGGTTGAAGTCAAATGAGAACTCAGGCATGGTTAGACTTTACAAGACACATGTAAGGTAATAATGCAAAATGTAGGCATCATCTCTTTATCGTGTAACTTTTTATTTTGTTTGGGGTACGTGGAGGGGGGGGGTATGACAAGAGGGGCTTTCCGGGTGTGTGGAATCCAAAGTTCACTAGGGGAGTTGGTGTCCTTGCCATTGAAAATCCTCAGAGTCCATGCCACAGTCTTTGTCAACATTGGTCAGACAGTGACCAGCAAGTCCATGTGGCAGAGAATGTCTTTTGCTGCTGTGCTGCTGTTGGTCCAGTGGGCCCGGTGCCAGGCCAGGTGTCCTGGGAGATGGTGCTCTTGCGCCGACCCTCACGGTCTTTTCCGTGGACGACCCGCCCTCCTGTGGGGACCCTCAGAAGCAGGCCGTGACGATGTTTGGGATGCTCCGTCGGATGACTCTTCCTCCTCCTCATCCCTCCCTGTGGGTGGTGATGTTCTACGCCTGGCGGCACAGGGAGGGTTGCCCATGTTGTCGGCTATCCGACGGAGTGTACTGTGAATTCCCGTGAACACCGTCACAAGCTCAGCCTGTCTGTCCTCCATCCGCCCTTGGTGTCGCAGTAGACAGGCATGTTGCTCCGCATGTTGCTGGGCCTGCTGGGTCTTGATCTCATAGAGGGTCCCCTTCATCTCGTTGAGGGTGGACACAACCTGGGCCATGCCCGTGGTGTCCTGCCGGTATGTGTCCAGGATGTTTCGGACATGGGAATATACCGGTTCCGCAGCCAACTGGTCAGGCTCGTGCCTCCACCGTCCTCCACTCCCACCACCCCTGCCCACTTGCACTTGGCCTGCCCTTGTGGGCACATCGGGTCTCCGGGACCCCTGAGGGGTGGCATTGGCGTTGTCGCCTGCCTCCTCCTGGGTGCCCGGTACACCGTGTCCCTTCTAGCCAGCCTGGCTGCATTGTGGTGGTGGGGCAGGGATCCTGGGTGTCTCCTGGAATGTGGCAGGAGTGGGGGTGGTGGTTGGCCCAGTTGTACCTGACGCAGGTGCTGCAGGTCGTTGGACACCAGAGGGGCCAGGTTGGTCGGGGTCGTGAGAGTCGTCGCTGCCGGTGGGTCCTGTGAGTCTTCCCCCCCAGTGTTGGGAGGTGATCCACGACGTTGACCTGTGTGTGAGAGAGACAATGTTAATTTTGTTCCATGCAACATCCATGTTTCATTGGTTTCTAAGTTGGCACATTTCCTCTGGGAATTTGGATATGTCTTGCATTCCACTCACAGTGCACTTGTGCATGGGTATGTCCCTTGGCCACAGCTTTTGCGACTTTACCTATGTGTGGCACTGTCTTACTTGCTGCGTCAATTGTGACTGCAGTCAGCAGTGGAGTGGGCAGGTGTGGTGAGCCATGCATTGGCGCCTTCCGTGTTGCACTGTATGTGGGCACATGGAGTGGTTCCACACACTTAGATAATGCAGGTAGCTGTCGTTGTGCTCGTGCACAGGTTGTGACATGGCCCTGTGTTTTTCCATGGAGAAGAGGGGGGGTTCTGGCACTGGCCTCCCTTGTCTACATGCACGCAGTCCACCTGCTGACGAGCAGACATTCCCACACCCCACAAGGCTGAATTGCTCTCCCTGTGTTTCCCTTTCTCGCTCCCTCTCTGTCCCCCTCTCCCTCCCTCTGTGTGTCAGCCTCCTCCCTCTGTCGTCTCCCTGTGTCTCCCTCCCTCTTTGTCCCCCTCTCCCTCCCTCTGTGTGTCACCCTCTGTCACCTCAGCCCAGCTTCCTGGGCACACACTGTTAGCAGATCTTTGAATGGCCCTTGGATTGTTGATGTGAGTTTGTTTCTGATCTCCAGGCACCCATTGGGTGTAGTGTCTGTGTCTGCGCTGCTGCTGTGGTGGTGTGTGCTGCCACTCTTTCACAGTGTTGGCTGTTCATTAGCTGCTGTCATGTGCAAGAACGTGCCGTCACCCCCATGTGTTAATGCAAGGCGTCCACCATTTCCTGGCAAGTCTTTCCTGTGTGGGGACACACTGTTTGTCTGGCTGTGACCTAGGCCATATGGGCAGGGGGCATTGTTGTCTGCTTCTGAGTTGCACTATGTGATTTTTGGGGCCCACACTCCCGCCATCCGGCTTACCGTGTCTTGTGTTGGTGTTTTCTGTGGCCTGTGACTTGGCATTGTCCAGCTGGGTGCATGGGGCATGGTGGCGACAGTGGCATGTGCGTGTTCATGGAGTGTGGTTGAGTCATGCGATAGCTTGGGGTGGTTGCGTGCCTGTTTGTGAGTTTGGTTGTAGATGACGTTCCCCCCATGTGAGGTGAGTTGTTTGTGTACTCACCCGGGTCTCGGAGTCCTTCTAATCCGTCCACTGCCACCATCGGCAGTATGGCCATCACCCTCTCCTCCCAGGGATGGTATTCTACGCGTCTGCGGGGCGGCCCTCCTCCAGTGACGTTGGCTTGGTTGTGTTCGTCGTCATTTTGGCTCGGACCCTCCTCCGCAGATCGTACCACCTGGCTTGGCATTCATGCCTGGTCCTTCTGGTGTCCGCAACAGCATTCACAGCATCGACAATCGTCTGCCACATGGCTGTTTTTTCTGAAATGCTGGTCTGTCTGACCAATGTTCCAAAGAGGTGTGGCTCGACTCTGAGGATTTCATCGACAAGGACCTCCAACTCTCGGCTAGTGAACTTTGGATTCTTGTTAGTGGGCATGGTGAGGGGTGTGGGTGTGGATGGTGGGGGTGGTGAGTGGATAGTTGTGGGTGTGTGGGTGTGGTTGTGCAGGTGTGTGTGTGAATGTGATGAGGGGGTGTTTGTGAAGGTGGGTGTGTGAAGGAGTGCAAGTGTAAGGTGTAGTAAAGGTTCTAGTATGGTGCTGTAGGTTGTCTGTGGGGTCTGGCAGCAGTGAGTCTGTTGCAAAGGCTCATGGTTTGTGTGTGTGGGCCCTTTTTATTGGTCCATTGGTGGGTGTGGCTGTGTTTGAAGTTTGGGTGGGTGTGTTATAAGGAGTGGTTGTGTTTTGGGCCTCTGTTTGGGATTTTGGCAGTTGCAGGTCAGTGAATGTGTTGTTTTTGTGCTTGTTGGACATGTTTTGTGTCTTTGTGCCATTCGAATGGTGTATTCTTGTGTTGTTTTGCTTGGTCCTGGTTGTGTACGTGCGTTTTTAGCGTGTGTACGGTGTGTACTTCGGGAATTTAGTTGTATAGTGCTGTCCTTGTGTCTGGCTTGGTACGACTCGTACATGCGCGATGTGTGAAGGTGCTGGTGTTGGGGCCTGGGGTGCGCTCCTTACTTAGAATGTTGGGGTGGGGGTACGCTCCATGCATACGCGGGTGAGGGTACGGGTCGTACATACACGGTTGTGGTGGGGGTACGCTCCATGCATACGCGGGTGGGGGTACGGGTCGTACATACACGGTTGGGGTGGGGGTACGGGTCGTACATACACTGTTGGGGTGGGGGTACGCTCCATACGTACGCGGGTGAGGGTGAGGTCCGTACATACACGGTTGGGGTGGGGGTACGCTCCATGCATACGCGGGTGAGGGTACGGGTCGTACATACACGGTTGGGGTGGGGGTACGCTCCATACGTACGTGGGTGAGGGTACGGGTCGTACATACACGGTTGGGGTGGGGGTACGCTCCATGCATACGCGGGTGAGGGTACGGGTCGTACTTACACTGTTGGGGTGGGGGTACGCTCCATACGTACGCGGGTGAGGATACGGGTGGTACTTACAATGTTGGGGTGGGGGGTACGCTCCATACGTACGCGGGTGAGGGTACGGGTCTTACTTACACTGTTGGGGTGGGGGTACGCTCCATACGTACGCGGGTGAGGGTACGGGTCGTACTTACACTGTTGGGGTGGGGGTACGCTCCATACGTACGCGGGTGAGGGTATGGGTCATACTTACACTGTTGGGGTGGGGGGTACGCTCCATAGGTACGCGGGTAAGGGTACGGGTCGTACATACACGGTTCGGGTGGGGGTACGCTCCATGCATACGCGGGTGAGGGTACGGGTCGTACATACAAGGTTGGGGTGGGGGTACGCTCCATGCATACGCGGGTGAGGGTACGGGTCGTACATACACGGTTGGGGTGGGGGTACGCTCCATACATTCACGGGTGGGGGTACGTCTCGTACATACACGGGTGTACATACACGGGTGGGGATTCGACTCGTACATAGGAGGGCTGGGGGGGTGTTGGGCGCGTATGCGGGAACATGTCTCCATGGTTGCTATGGGAGTTCGGTGCGGACGGTGTTTTTTCCATACGGTTGTAACATCGGACGCACGGGATGGATTGTGATTCCGCGGTCGGACTTCACTTTTCACATTTGTACGGTAAATCGTCCGGGGACGTGTCGGACACATTTTCCGACCCGAGGACGTGTGGGGAATAATTCCCAATGCGATTCGTATGGACTTTTTACCATGCGAATCGTGATTGGCAGTTTGTACGGCACTTGTACGATTCGTACGGTAAAAAGACCGGATACGAGTCGTACGGGGAATTTTTTTCCAGGATCGTAATCGGCACCTCTGTAGGGTGGATTCCACGTGGAAACCTAAAATAAATGGAGTCACACAGTACATCTAATGGCGCATTTTATAAAAATACTCCCTAGTTCTGAAGAGAAACTAGCATATTTCAATCCTTCAAATTCTTCTAGAAGTTATTGAAGCATTAATTGTTGAGGGCTCAAAACCAAGTATGTTCCCGAAATATGTAATGCGCCTTGTACAAAAAGACCTGGATCCAGAGCAGGCGTATATTGTCCCGCAAAAAATAATGTGCCTCAGTGGCTCCGCTTTTAGTTCGGGAAGTCATGCAAGCCGGCATGCTGGTGGGACGAGGCGGCTGAAACAGGCATCTGAATGAGCGCACCGACCGGTTCCCTTGTACCAGCTTGACCGCTGGACTGTCAACAACTCTTGGGATTTATTACTAGATTACAGCAGTTCCATTGTGGCTAATCTATCTGGTCCAATTTCTCCTTAAATTACGGATTTTATCACAATTTTCGCAAATCATTTCTGTCAGATTATTGCTTATTGACATACCATCAGAGTGTGTATTTTCATTCCTCGCATTGAAGTTTTGGATGTCTTGTGCTTTATGCACATTTAATGTAGATATATTCTTCTTGGTGATATAGATATTTTATTGAAATCCAGTGGACTCTCTTATGTCTGATGCTTTGTCCTGATGATGACCCTTCAATTACTAATGGGTCAAACTGCTGTCCATGCTAAGTTGTGGCTCTAATTCAAGAGGATACATTTTTTCTGCTGTGTGTTTCTGTTTTGTCTCGATCCCTGTTTTTGTATTTTCCCTCAGACACTATTTGTTTGATTACACATGGTATTGCTTATATTTGTAACACTGTTTGTGTAACCACATGAGCACCATTATTGTTGTGTGTATGGATTTTTGTTATGCTTTTTTGATAATACATTTTTCAAATCAAAAGAAACTACCTGCAAATGGGTACTGTGTGCTTCAATAGTTGGTTAGCACCTCATTTATTCTTTTCCATTTTATCTCTTTTTCTTTCCTTACTGAAGTTCTCTTATTATGTTAGAGTTATTTTTTCATGTTCTAAATTCTTTTTCATTTTAAGTGGTTTACTTGAACCATTGTTTGGATTTTAGTATTATTTAGCCCTTGGTTCAGGTCTTAGGGCTGCCCCTGTTGTTCGTAACTATTTAACAGTTTGGGCTCTGAATAAATGGTGATACAAAATCTTATGCTTAGAGAAACAACACCAGTATTAAATTCTGTGGCAGGAATTAGTGTCATCGCTCTTTCTGTTCCAGTTAAGAGTCCTTCATATCTTTCTATAATGCCAATATAGTACTAAATGAGCCGGTCTGCATGGGGTGCCGCTGGATGGGTGTGTGCTTCTTAAAATCGCATCCATTTAGGGGTGGCATGGATGCTCAAGAAGGCCAGAGTTGCTCATTGTGACAAGAGTGCGCTCACTGTATCAGGAAGATGATATAGTGAGTGCGCTCACTGTGCCAGGTAGATGATAGAGTGAGTGCGCTCACTGTGCCAGGTAGATGATAGAGTGAGTGCGCTCACTGTATCAGGTAGATGATAGAGTGAGTGCGCTCACTGTGCCAGGTAGATGATACCCTTCCCATCCATGACTCCTAAACTACACCCATGCCTGAACCCTAAATCCTCTTGCTCTCCCTATGCTACACCAGTCCCTGAACCCTAAAACCCCCTTTCTAGGCCTAAACCCCACCCCTTGCTGAACCCTAAACACCCTCACCACCCCTAAACACCACCTAACTCTGAAATTACAAAAAACCTTTACCACCCTTAAATTCAAGCCATTCCTGAACCCTATAATTCTTTCTACCCATAAACTTGACTCATCCCCGACCCTTAAGCCCCTCACCACCCACAAATTCCACATATCTGTGAAACCTAGAAACTCCTCTACTCTCCACCCATCTGGGAAACCAAAGAAATCCCTCACCACCCCTAAACGTCTCTCATTATGAAGTCTAAAACACCTGACCCTCTCTAAACTCAATCAATTTCTGATCTCTAAATGCCCCTTTCTACTTCTAAACTCAACCCATCCCCGATTCCTAAAGATGCCTCATCACCCCTAACCCTCACCTATACCTTAACCGGAAAAACATTTACTACTCTTAGACTCCAAGAAGTTTAATGTATTTTGAGATTTTTCCTTAACAATAACTTTTTTTTTAATATATATTTCGATGTATTTGTATTTACTTAATATTGACGTTCATTAACATTTAGTTTCAATTACTTGGTTTCCTCCAGTGTGGTTTCTTAGCTTTTGTTTTGCTGTTAATGCTCATACTTCAGCTTAGTGCACTAACTTAGAGGCAGACTGATACCCTTGTACATTTCCCTCCGTGGTACCTCTTTTTTCAGTCCTGCTGGAAGGGTTTGTAGTTACACAATAGCCACCAGTGCATGAAACCTCAGGAGTGTGTTTTACTGGTTGCTTGCCATTTCAAATAAATTAACGAGAGCACGCTTTCTTTGGTCAATATATTATTTTGTATTCATTTCAATCATACTATTAATGTGTTTTATAACTTACAATAAACAAACACCACTCATTACGCTCTTAACACACCACTCTTAGAAATTTACCCCTCAGACCTAAACAACTGAAATTATACACAAAAAATAAATCAACAAACACTCCCCCAATACTAATACACTCGTCATTGATAATCCCTGTTTATACTGTAACCCACCCCTTAAAACCCATTCCTAAACAATAAAAAATCTGCATCCCCCAAAAACTGCCCAGACACCCTGAATCGTGAAACATTGACCCAATATTATTTCATTACCCACCCATTCCCTCCTTAAACCTTGTAACCCATCCCTAAAGCATACCCCTGAACTCTAAAAAAAAAGAGTGTATGTAAAGAACCGAGGGATACCCCTAATTATTTTTCCTAAATCAGGGTAAAGAAGAACAGAATGCAAAAAAACATAGATTTAGGAAACAGATTCAAAGACATAATCAGCAGGACTCTTGAACCCAAAATTATTTAGAATCTGAATTCTTTTTATTAAACACTTTTTTTTGTGATTTTATAAAAAAATATATATATAGAATTCATGTTTAGATTTACTATCCATATATAGATTGATCGCAATTGTTTAATTGATTATATATGTGTAAATTATAAGACACAAATAACATGGGAAGGCTCCACAATGTAAACATCAGTATACAAATTACACATTCAACATAGCAATATTCATGGACTGCTGAGCAAGAGATTCAGTGTTGCTATGGCCTTAGGATGTATCCACAATCCTCTCTAAAAAAAAAGACACATAGACCCCAACAATAAAACTACATAGACACACGAACCCTAAAGAACCGATCCCAATATTAATAGACAATTCACCGATATGCGTTTTATAATATATAACCAGTCCCTAAAAGCCTAGCCCCAATCCCTAAAACAACATAAACCCAAACTACTCCACCAAGAACTCCAAAACCCACCTACCTGCATGCAAAGTGCAGATTCCTGACGTAACATTTATCACAAAGTATCAGCATTGTTGTAAATATTATGCATTTTAAAACTCTGATATAAAGACTACTTACCTGTTCAATGGCCAGTCAGCCCCGATGGCCCCATTCCCACGGGCTTACATGGAGCAGCCTTTATGTGTGAACATGTTAGAGAGTCTTCATGAGAGAGCTGGGTGTGTTTAAAGTTGCAACGTTTTTTTTCAATGTTCATATGTCTAAGAAAACCTTTACAACTAAGTGAAGTTTTTTTGCTCAAGGACATCGACCTGAAAACCATTACTTTTACCAAACTTTATGTTGCATATTGTTAGGAGGTGGTTCTGACACTCTGGGCCGCCCGGATTTTTCGCTTTTTCAGCACATATTAGTTGAGTTTTTACTGGTGGAGAGCCTCATAAGTTGGGACTCACCCACAGTGAACTCAGGGTGAAAGAGACTGCATGTGGATTTTACTGGTGTCCCCCTAGTTTGACTAGGCCGCTGCACAGTAGCTGGAGTAAGGGGTACCGGGCTGGTTACATGCAGACCCATATGTACATGCGTGTGCACACGTATAGGGGCTGCGCAGGGGAGATTCCTGGTGTGCGCAACCAAGGTGCAGGTGCAGATAGATTGGTGTGGCAGGACTTATGCAGAATTGGGTGGTGACATGGAATAGGCTTTATACACTTGGAAGAAACATGCCAGGGAAAGTCAGTGTGTTTCACTGTGTTTTCACTTCATTATTCCCCTATGGGGAAGTGGAGCCCCTGGGCTAGTCTCACTTTCCTAAGGCCTACAAATTCCAGACACATACTAAAGGCCACTGTAACGGGTGTGAGAAGAAGTGTTCTGCAGAGTCCAAAGTCATATTTGTACTGCTTTTGGGTCATCCAGAAATGTTATATTTCTCTGAGTCAGGTCATCACCAGGGCCTGGCTGGGGGCTCACCCTGTCAGGCTGAATTAATGACCTTCCTCTCCAAGCCATGGCCTCAGAGGCCCAGCCCAGCACAACAAGCATTCCAAGGGCGAGGGCCTCCACTCCAAGCAGAGAAGATGGGTGGAGCTACAGGTTCATCCATCAGTAGCTGACACCTGGTGCCAGGCAACAGGCCGCTCTGGAGGGAAGGCAGGGAGGGGGAAATGGGCTTTCAGAGGCCATGTGGCAGGAGACCCTGGACGACGCCCTCTTGAATCAACCCAGAGGCCTGGGCAGGAAGGAGGGAGCAGGGGCAGAGAAGTGATGTGTCGCTGTGTGATAGGGCAAACAGAGACTTTCTGCTAGCCCCCTCCCCAACTTCTTAAAAGAACTTGTAAAGGAAGAGGAGCTCTCTCTGGGGTGTGGTCTGCTGAGGCAGAAGGTGCTGGAGCCTGGCGCAATGGCCAGTTGGAAGGAGGAACCTGCTGACTGTCCCAGGATCCTGAACAGCACCAGGAGAAGAGGCCAGGACCAGTGCGCAGAAGCAGGGGCCTCTGCGCAGGGAGAGGAGAGCCAAGAGAAAGGCTGGCGCAGGGAGCCAGTGGAGATAGCTCCCTGCTAAATCCATCTTCCGTGAGACCCAGAGGGTGAAGGGGAGCGTTCCCAGTGGCTGGGGAGCACCACCAGGAGCAAGAAGAGGCCAAGATCGTAAAAATCAGACCCCTGGGGGCCGAGATACGCCCCCAGAAGGTAGGCGACCTTTGACCTCTGGAAGGACTGATGACGAAGCGCGTGGGGCTCCACCGCCGGTCCATGATGTGCCCCCGGGGTGGGTTAGGTCCCGGGGGCTGCCCCAACAAGAAGAGAAAGCCAGGGATCGCCGTTGCGCTCCCCGTGAAAATGACCTAAGCGAGGTGCCAGGAGCCCACCCTGGCCCCCGCGGACAGTGGCTGGAGGGGAGCGTTGTCGCATCCCCTCGAAGTTGTTCGGGGGCCTGGGATCCCAACTCCGGGCCCCGTGTGAGGAGGTGGAAGTGTGGAGCGCCGTTGCGCCCCCCCGCAGAAGAGCCCAAGACGGGGAGAGCCGTTGCGCTTCCCATGAAGTAACCAGGAGCCCACTCTGGTCCCCGGCAAGGAGAATGAAGCCGGGGGGTGCCGGCACGCCCCCCCCCATTAAGATGTCCCTTGCGCGGGGTGCCAGGAGCCCACCCTGGCCCCCGCCGACAAGGCAAAGATGGGGAGCGCCGTTGTGCTCCCCGTGAAGAGGAGGAGGAGTGGGAGCCGCACTCCCCGAGGCTAGCGGAACCAGCGCAGGCCTCAGTGTCTGCCCGCCGGAGCGGGCAGCCCAGCAATGTGGTGCCGGCTCTTGCGGCAGCACTTGAGGGTGCTGGCTGTGCGGGGAGCTGGCGGGAGCCACCGGGGGTGGGCTCCCCAGGTGGCTCTCCATCGAGGTGGCAGTGCGGGGGCCCCGGTGGGGCCGGGCCCAGTGAGAATGAGATCGGCCATGGGTGGGCTCCCCGAGCCGAAGGAAGCACTTACCGCACAAGAGCAGCCGGGGGTGGGCTCCCCGAGCTGCGATGTATCCCCTGGGGGTCCGGGTGGGACCGGGCCCTCCAACGACGAGCGGGATGCAGCGAAGCCACCAGCGGGGTGATCGCGGCTCTCCCAATGCAGCGGGGGAGCCGCTACTAGAATATGCAAGAGTTCCCATAAAGCCATGCAGGCCTTGACCAGCCTGCAAGGGCAAACAGCGTTACCTCTGCTTGTGGTGGCCCCAGGAGGATGGGGTCACCACCACACATGTGCAAGGGTGCAGGGGGAGCTGCAGGAGCAACGCAGTCTCCCCCTGCACAATGAAGAAAAGTCCCTCCCTAAGTATCATGGGGACTGGAAAAGAATAACCCCTCAAGGCCTCAGCCAGCATTTTAACACCTCCTGGGCTGGAACTTTTGTTCTACAGCTGTGGGTGTATGGAGAAGTGCATCAAGGAGTGAAGTGCTGAGTGAGGGATGTCTGGAGAAGGGCATCCCCTGGAGGTGAAGAGGTGTAATTGCACCAGAAATGCATTTACTAGCGTTATTTCTTTTAGAGGGACTGAAAGTCACATGTGTAATGTGAAGTACCTGTGTAAGGTGATGTTATAAACAAAATGGGATTATGTTGCCAGACATTCCTGCTAGGGTGTCTGGCTGTATATGCGTAATCCTGTGATTCATCTGTGATGCCTTTAGGGGCTGTAATTGCAATGCATTCTAATGGTCCACAAATGTGATGACTACTGGCATTCTAAAGTGATGCATAAACATGTATTCTTGCTGCTGCGCTTAGGTGAAGAACCCAGACTGATAGCCCTTAAGACGTAGAGGTGATTACTTCATGGTCAATAGGAAATGCTCAGTCAGGGTTATGTGTCACCAAGTCTGGGTTACTCAGTTTTCAGGCTGTTGAGATAATGGGGTGGTTCGCCACTGGGATGGTGCCAGTGTGCAGGGCCCTCGCTCCAGGTTATGTTCAACTAACTGCATTAGGGGCAAGATGATATGCATACATGGGAGTGGTGGTACTAGACCCACCCCCCCTGAGGGAGGGGTGGAGATGTTATGCAATGTCACAAAGTAATTCCAACAGCTTATGTATATTTGTAAATTGGTGTCTATTATCGAGTAGTGTGTGTGTGTTTAATAAATTTACTCTTACTTTTATAAAGTAAAGTACAGGCTGGACAATCAATTATTGAGTGTCATTTTTGCGCACCTGCAAATGTCGATTACTAGCCCACACCACCTCCCTTGAGTAAGCCTCAGACTGCTCTGCAATGCTACCCTCTGAGAGTCAGGCGCTACAATTGGGTGTTTGGTTCCCAGTGAAGGACAAATGTAGTCATGTTATTTGTGCAGGCCTCACAGATACTGCCTCGTTTTCCAACACATGTGCACTTGTTTAATACTAAAAATATGGTTCTCTAGAAATGTACTTTATGATGAGTTGTGTTTTAAAATAGTTCTATAATACTACACCTGCAATTACCAATACCACATGATGCATTGCTTACCAAGTGCAGCATTACCACACCTTTATACGTTTTCCATTCTGTAACCAGATACAACTTTGAGTTTTTTTAGTGTTGAAGTGATTCAAAGGAAAGTCCTAGAGCAGCAGGTTTTTTTCACAAAACAGCTTTATAAGTGGCAAATCTTTGTAAAATGTAAATTTGCAGAGCAAATTCTACATACCTTTTCCAGCATGGAAATAAGTTGGAAATACTACAACCCTTACTATTGGAAATAATTGGGAACATCAGAAAAGTTTACACATACCCTGGAGAGGACTTGTAAGGATTCTGTCTCCTCAGATGAGCCCTACATTCTTTCAGCCCATTCTTGACTGCTGGTGTGGGTTACACCTTCATATATTCAGGTGTATCTAAAAACTACAATTGTAACAATAATGGCCTGACCCTTCTGCTTTGAGCCATTTACCACTGCACCTACAGTAGGAGACCTAAGGCTTGATTTCCTGCCATGGGTAAGCCTATGAAAGGGTGACATACACCACAAAAGTGATGCATAGGTTAAAAATGATCAGGTCTTCCCAAATGTTGTTAATTGTTTTCAATATTGGAAAATTACTGAAAATTAATTATTTACAATCCTAGAACCATTATAATGTTGACAGGATGTGTGGATAGCACTATCGCAACACACAAACATTGTCTGCTGGACACTGCAGTCACCTCTACAGGGTATAGCAGCACTATAACAAGAACTAAAGATAACAAATGTAGACCCGCGAGACTGTTTGCAACTCAAGACAATATTGCCTCCCGCTGTGCAAAAAATGTATGGAAAAAATATTGTTCCTCACACCACCTCTGCCTTGATATAAGTTCACATGGATATGGTTCGAACAATTGCGCTGGGGCATTTTTAATCCTTATTTCCCAAAATGAGTTTATGTAACTCTGATAGGAGGCCATGCCGCAGGGGCGAGAGACAAATGCAACAGGTTCCATCCACAGTTGCTCACGGACAAGACCTGGGCCAAGGTAATGCAGTAGGTGAAGGAGGTGCCCCGCAATCAGAGATTCCGCTTCACTCAATTCAGTTAGGTACGCCAGGCTTACCTATCCCCACAACGCATTTGGTGCATGTTCCAAACCCTGACCCCTGAGTCCCTAAGGTGTAAGATGGCGACGGAGGGGTCTTACCACATCGCTCGGGACTGCCCAATACTACAAGTGGTCTGGCATGAGATTACTGAGATTACTGCTATAGTTGCCGACCTTGCAGACCATACCCTTGCACCCACGCCTGAATCCTCTTTACTGGGGACATGCCCCAAAGCCAAATGAGAGCCACACCTACATAGGTTCATTGACATGGCCTTTGAGTTGTTCAAACAACAGATAGCGATGTTGCAGAAGGTCCCTGCGGGGCTCACAACCCCCAGAGTTGGCTGTCGACATAACTAGCCTGGGCGTGAGCAGAAGCGAACACTCTTCAGCTGCTTGGGGTGAGAGGGGGTTCCACTTCCCAAATGGGCGGCGAAAACTGGGATGTCTACGTTCTTAACATCAAAGCAAAGAACGACGTACACCCACCTTGAAGGTGTTATTGTCCCTAGTAATGGATACCGTACCTACTTCAGACTATAAGCAGGGTGTGAGAGGGTTATCAGTGGCTAAACAACCTGTCTCATGGTTGACTCCACCAACCGACCTCCCCCCACTGCTGTATCCCCCCTGGAGGTGCCCTCTCCCTCCAGGACTATATATGCGGCTTTCCATGACGCTCCTAGACACCTGCCCTGTTGCGTCCATGAGCGAAGACCCACTGCGATGCCCTCTTGCTTAGACCTACACGCTAATTAGCCCCCATGCATGGCAATGCATGGACAACTGCTTACTGCTTCTCTACCAAGGCATGGGCCTGCCCTACTCCTTTAGGCATTGTGTACAAAAGAAAAGAAAAAAAGAAATACTGTTGATTGTGTAAAGGCGTCAGACTCCTGTGTAAGCTTTCATGTTTGGTGCTCTTTGTTTGCAGATTCTTGTTATTCCCCCTCCCCCTTGCAGCCAAATCCGGTTGCCTCATTGTATGCACATGATGTTTGCACTGCTGATTCGCACATGCTTTGATTGATTGAGTCATGCTGGGACAATGGCTTTTTATGTATCAAAAACGTCAATAAAAATATAGTTGATTTTTCTTTTTTTTTTTAACTCTGTTAGGATTGTTGAGAGCAGGTGCCTCCCCCATTTGGCCGGTCCTCATCCATTTTTTTCTTGGCTTATATTCAAAGAGGAAAGGGCGTCTGTCTGTACATTTGCGACAATCTTAGCATTTTTTTGTACAGGAGAAGGTAAGGTGAGGTTCTGCCAATGAGCTATCCGGTGGCAAGGTGTTGGTGAAGTGAAGTTCTCATGTCTTCGAGATCAAATCCAAGGTCTATTCTCCCACATTCTGGCTATACTCCAGCAATGCAATTTACTCCTAACCTGCCCCTTCAACTGCCAGTATCCATAACCTTGTTATGCAGTCAGTGTCCAGGCTTTTATAGTACTTGACCCTGCACACACACCTTCTAAATCGCCCTTCAATCCTAAACTAACATGCTTAGCTATTCCAGCAGTATTCCAATAGTAAGAACGACAAACTACTTTGCCAATGTCCCCCAAGTGTTGATCTGTAAACCCGCTGCTATAGCTGACCAGAAATCAAAGTACAAAACTCCCAAAGCACCTCAGTCCAAACATACAGGTAGGCATTATTTCTTCTTCACCCATTAAACTGAGGGAATTTGGAAACTGTTGCTCTGGCGAAGGCAAATGTGTCTCAACCTCACTGAGGCAAAGTTTGACCCACCAACACTGTGGAGGGCCAAACGCAGTATGTCCTGCCTATGGAGGACTAGACGTCTTGTGTTAGAATCCGGGGTCTCTGGTTGGCGCCGGTATGCACTTGCGACAAGCAGGGACCCTTTCCTCTAAGTCAGGGCGAAGGATTACCTCTTTAAAAATAACCCCTGCTCACCCTCTAGGTAACGTGGCGCGAGCAGTCAGGCTAGATTCCAGAGGGCATTAGGTTAAGCGTTCAAGATACCTTACACAATAATCACCACCCCACCAAACAAAGACACACGGCTGTATTTATATTAAAATAAAGTTCTTTATATAAAAGATTTCTTGCAGGCAGGTTGATAAAATACAGTTCTCTTGTAAGTACTAATCCAGTTATTCTTTAAATGCTTAGAGGCAGTCCACAGTTGCAAAAATGGCACAGTTCTATTCAAAATAAGCTTCTTTGAGGGGTTGTGCGCTTCGTAGCGCCTCAGGTATGCTTCGTACCGCTATTTTAGTCCGTCGTGCCGTTCTGGTGTTGCCGTCCGTGCAACTCGCGTGAGTACGCGTATGCAGGCCTTGAGCCAGACGGGCCGTACCTACGTAGGTACGCGTCAAACTCGTCCCAGGCTTCGCTTGCCAAGTCTCACGCTTCCCGCGTGAGCGCCGGCAATACTTTTCAATGCTGTACGGTCCGTACAGTGACAGGGACGCGCCGTACACGGACGGCAACACCAGTACGGCTCAAACAGAGGCGGGTACGGTTCGTACCAGGACAGTACGGATCGAACTAAGGCACAAGTCACAAGTTATTTCAAGGCAGGGACGCGCCGTACACAGGCAGTACGGGTCAAACTACAGAGCCCCAGTCACCAATACGTTCACTGCAGGGACGCGCCATACGAAGGCAAGTACGAGCCGTCCCAAGGGGCATCAGTTGAAAATACGTTAAAAGGCCGGTACGGTCCGTACGAAGGCAAGTACGGGCCGTATCACGCGCACAAGTCCCAAATATTCCCAACGTAGGTACGGCTCGTACGAAGGCAAGTACGGGCCGTACTTTAGCGCGAACAGTCCCAAATACCTTGATTCTTCACGGGGGTGGTCACAGCAGCCTCGGGGTTCCACAGAGAGGTGTCCCATGTCGCGGTGTCGTCCCTCACAGTCAGAGGGCGGCGGTGCTTCATGGCACACTTGAAGAAGGTCTCAGCCACATGACCAAGGTCAGAGGAGGGGGAGGCAGCTCCGGGGCGATTCTTAGCACGTTGCAGCGCCGACGGCTTCTCGGTAGATCACCAGTACGTCGCAGATCCTTGCGGTGATCTCGGCGGCGCGGGGTCGCCAAGGCTCGGTGCGCAGACACTCAGGGTCCTTTCTTTGCGGTGCGAGCTACGGCTCGGAGGGGCAGGTACTTGCGGTACTGGGACCAGCTAGGCAGGTCCTGGCGGTGCTCGTGGTAGCCCCAGGTGGCAGATGTCGCGGTGCTGGGAAAGGGGGAGAGGCACACAGGTTCTCTGGGAGTCAGCTTCACAGAATTGCGTCCAGCCACTTCTCCTTTTCTGGGGGAAAGGTAGCGCCCACTGTTCCTGGGGGGCAGATCAGGGGGCAAGTTCACAAGCAAGCCCTTGGAGATTGTTTTAAAAGCACAAGTTGAATCAAAGTCTTTTTCTTTAGTCTTTTCCTCTCCTTCCAGCAGACAGGCACCCACTTCAGGCCAGTCTCTCAGGCAGAGAGACAGTATTCCTCCTTCAGCTTCTCCAGGTCCTTCTCCTTCAAGCAGAGGTTCGTCTTGGCGCAAACAGGATCTGATTTCTTAGGAGCAGGGCTCCTTCTTTTATACACCAATTCTTTTGTTCTTTGTCGCCAGGGGGCCTGGGCCTGGCTCAGTCCAGTTTTGGAGCACTTTGTTGTGGTGACTCTGCTCTTTCCTTTCAGCAGCAGGGCAGAGACATCAGCCGCTCCACAGGGGGCGGAGCCAGCTTTGTGGTGGCAGAGCACAGATCTATTCAAGAGTCAAGGTGTACTCCTCCCACCCATCCTGGTGTAATCTCTCTACCCACCACCTGGCAGCCAGCCTGTCTCCTGGAATTCCCCAGCCCTGCTCTTTACTGTTGCTAGGCAGAACACACACACACAGCAGAGGTGGACTGAAATGGCCAGGTCAGTAAATACGAACATTCTAAAAGGAGTATTTACAAATACAGGATAATAAAATAAACTTTACTAAAAGAAGTATTTTATTATTCTGAGTTCAGGCATACTAAATATAACTTTCTACCATGCTCTCTGAGTCCACTGGGATTACAGCGTGTAGTAATTCCAGCAGCCCATTCTGGCCTATGGAGAGCAGGTAGCCTTCAATAGTGAAAAACGAAAATGGCTGTAATTCACTATTAGGACATGCCACACACACCAGGGCATGTCCTACCTTATGCCTAAAATGCACCCTGCCCTTGGGCCTACCATAGGGGTGACTAATATGTAGTTAAGGGAAGGTTTAGGGACTGGCAAGTGGGTGCACTTGCGCAGTCAGCGCGACAGTACCAGACTGCACGCAGGTTCTGCAGTGGCAGACCTTAGACACATTTTACTAGGCCGCTTCTGTGGGTGGCATAACCAGTGCTGCAAGCCCACCAGCAGCAGTTGTATTTACAAGCCCTGGCACTCCTGGTGCACTTTACTAGGGGCTGATAGTAAACCAAATAAGCCAAACATGGACACCAATCAATGTATACATTTTACCATAGGGAGAGCATATGCACCTTAGCACTGGTCAGCAGTGGTAAGGTGCCCAGAGTCATAAAACAGCCAACAACAGGTCAGAAAAAATATAGGAGGAAGGCAAAAAGTTTAGGGATGACCCTGCAAAAAGGGCCAAGTCCAACACAACCCCCTTCCAGCCAAAACGCAGGGTAGACCAATCACCACCGTGATGGTCTTCCCTGCTTGGGGAGAGAGAACAAGGACCTGGCCCGCAACTGCAGGGGCAGACTCCAGTTCTATGCCAATCTGAACCTATTGGACTCCCTCTGTCCATACTCTCAGGGCCCACCAAGCCAATCCACGGGGAACCCTTCTCCTCACCTGTGGACACCACCTGTGCAGCACCTAACCTTAACTGGCCCACAGGTGTGTCCCAACAGACAGACAGCAAAATGCTACAGTGGCCACTGACAGTAGTCAGGGATGAGACCCAGGCCGTATGCCTCTCAGGGCTATCAAACCTCTGTGGCCCCAGGGAGCGGGGGGCAGTAGCCCCAGGTGCTTGGCACCCTTTGTCCATTCTCTCCCTTGTCAGGTCAGGTATGACATCCTGGCACTGACCCACCAGCCCCAGGATTGTACCCAGCGGCTGGACCAAAGACTGGGGTGGCCTCTCCCACACCCGGTCCTCCTCCTTGGGGCTCTGCACCCTCCCACCTGGAGTGGTACCCCCTTCCAGAATTGCCAGGGCACCTGTGGCAGGGGTACTGCGCAATTCGCCCACCAGTTCAGGGGTTCTATCCTGCAACTGGGCGTCCAGGTCAGGGGGGACACCCTGAACCTGGCCCTCCAACCTAGGGTCTAAACCCTTCCGTTGAGCCGGGGTCCGAGGCGAGGACTCCCTCCCTCTGCACCCCCTTCCAGATGGCTGCACACTCCCAACTGGAGTGGTACACCCAGAAGCAACATGGGTCAGGACACTGATTACAGTTGTCCTGCCCTCCAGGTCATACAACACCTGAACCTGGCTTCCCAACCCTGGGACCAACCCATGCGGTTGAACGCTCGCCTGGCGCACCAGGACTCCCCAGGGGGCACGCATGCCCCCCTGAGGGTGACACATAACTCATGTGTCGTGTGATAGTCTGCCTGGCGCAGATCTCCCCACCCCTGTCCATCTGACAGTGCGCGAAGATCCCCCAGGACAGAAGTGGTGTCTCCATGGTCATTCACTGGTGACGCAGCCCTTCTGGCTGGCTCCTGACCCACTGGTTCTTCCACTGGGGACTCCCTCCCCCTCTCACCCCTCAATCTGGACTTCTGCACCCTCCCAACTGGAGCGGTACTGCCAGACACCAGAACTGATGGAGGTCCGATTACAGACACTCCCAGCTCACCAGACACTAGGGGATCCCCCTCAACGGGTGGCCCGCCAGGACAGCCTAGACTCCCCGCCTGGTGTTCCCTTAAAGAACCATCCAGGCTCTGAGACTGGGTTTCGGGCACCTGGGGGCATGCCGCCCCACACTCACTCCTTCTCCACTGAGAGAGGACGTGAGGCCCTACACCCCTCCCACTACCATGGGACCTAGCTGGGCTACTCTGCACCACTTCCACCACTCTGGGTTGGAAGATACCTGAGCCACTCCCCACGGGGTCACTCCCCAATGCCTCGCCAGACCTTCTGGAATCCACCAAAAGGCCTGCCTCCAATGTGAGCTCCCTGCGGTCAGAGAACTCACTCTCCAACAGGTGTTGGCATAGCTCTGGAAAACAGGGACTTAAAATATGCTCTCCCACAATTGGATCACACAGCCCCCTTGCAGAGTTAACCAAACTATCCTTCACCTCACCATCCAGTGCCTCACACACGTACCCCACACCACTCTCCTGAGACTGGCAAGACAGTATCTGACTGTCCTTGTCACACAACCCACACTCTTATGGGCGGTCTTCACACTCCCATACCAGGACTTCAATTTTGGGGGAACCCCTCTCCCTGCACCTCTCATCTAGAGTCAGTAGGGTGTCCCTCCCGCCACTAGGACCGTGAACCCCTACGCCAGTTACCCTATTCCCTTCAGGGATACTGCACACTACTGGAGCTACCTCATGCCCTTGAACCTCCTGGTGGATGTTAACCCCCTCCTTCAAGTCAGGCGCCACATCTCTGGGTGTGCATACTACTCTCTCAGCACTAGAAAATTCAATATGGCTGCCACCATCTGAGCTGGATTCCTCCTCCCACTCAGAAAAGCTCAATCTCTGAGCTACGCACCTTTCTTGCTGCTGGGCTGAGACACTCATGGCCTCAAGCCTCTCGAGCTCCATATCAAGTTTCTTCATTCTTAAGTCATGCTCCATTTGCATTTTCTTTTCTTCCAGAGCCAGCTTCTTGCTCTCTAGCTCCAATTGGGCATTTACTTCCAGCTCTGCCAACTGAATTTCATGATCCCTGGTGGCCTGTCTGTCTGCCAGCTCCTCTGGCGACAGGCCTCTGCCAAAACTGCGAACGCTTTCCGCTGGTCTCAATGGTGTAACTTCCTTAGTTGCACCCCTTGATTCAATCCAGGCTTTCAGCGCCTTGTAGAGCTCTGTTTTGTTCCTGCATCCTACATGTGGAACCTTTAGCTTCTTGCAGAAGTGACTGAGTTCTACTTTTGTGTAGCTGTCCAGTTTCGACTCATCCCATACTAGCTCCTCTCTCTCAGAGGTTACAGATGCTGTACTCTCTGTGCTGTTTGAGCCCAGCATGGCTTCAACCACAAGGGATCTTCTTTACTTGGCAAGCAAAATTAAAATTTCAAAGTTCTGTGGCTTAAGCTACTGGACTGTCCTCACTGTGCAATGGTTAGTAATCACTGCGCAGACACCAAGAACGCAAATCCGTAAATCCCATAGCTGCCACCAATGTTAGAATCCAGGGTCTCTGGTTGGTGCCGGTATGTACTTGCGACAAGCAGGGACTCTTTCCTCTAAGTCAGGGCGAAGGATTACCTCTTTAAAAATAACCCCTGCTCACCCTCTAGGTAACGTGGCGCGAGCAGTCAGGCTAGATTCCAGAGGGCATTAGGTTAAGCGTTCAAGATACCTTACACAATAATCAGCACCCCACCACACAAAGACACAAGGCTGTATTTATATTAAAATAAAGTTCTTTATATAAAAGATTTCTTGCAGGCAGGTTGATAAAATACAGTTCTCTTGTAAGTACTAATCCAGTTATTCTTTAAATGCTTAGAGGCAGTCCACAGTTGCAAAAATGGCAGAGTTCTATTCAAAATAAGCTTCTTTGAGGGGTTGTGCGCTTCGTAGCGCCTCAGGTACGCTTCGTACCGCTATTTTAGTCCGTCGTGCCGTTTCTCACGCTTCTCGCGTGAGTACGCGTATGCAGGCCTTGAGCCAGACGGGCCGTACCTACGTAGGTACGCGTCGAACTCGTCCCAGCCTTCGCTTGCCAAGTCTCACTCTTCCCGCGTGAGCGCCGGCAATGCTTTTCAATGCTGTACGGTCCGTACAGTGACAGGGACGCGCCGTACACGGACGGCAACACCAGTACGGCTCAAACCGAGGCGGGTACGGTTCGTACCAGGGCAGTACGGATCGAACTAAGGCACAAGTCACAAGTTATTTCAAGGCAGGGACGCGCCGTACACAGGCAGTACGGGTCAAACTACAGCCCCCCAGTCACCAATACGTTCACTGCAGGGACGCGCCGTACGAAGGCAAGTACGGGCCGTCCCAAGGGGCATCAGTTGAAAATACGTTAAAAGGCCGGTACGGTCCGTACGAAGGCAAGTACGGGCCGTATCACGCGCACAAGTCCCAAATATTCCCAACGTAGGTACGGCTCGTACGAAGGCAAGTACAGGCCGTACTTTAGCGCGAACAGTCCCAAATACCTTGATTCTTCACGGGGGTGGTCACGGCAGCCTCGGGGTTCCACAGAGAGGTGTCCCACGTTGCGGTGTCGTCCCTCACAGTCAGAGGGCGGCGGTGCTTCGTGGCACACTTGAAGAAGGTCTCAGCCACACGACCAAGGTCAGAGGAGGGGGAGGCAGCTCCTGGGCGATTCTTAGCGCGTTGCAGCGCCGACGGCTTCTCGGTAAATCACCAGTACGTCGCAGGTCCTTGCGGGGATCTCGGCGGCGCGGGGTCGCCAAGGCTCGGTGCGCAGACACTCAGGGTCCTTTCTTTGCGGTGCGAGCTACGGCTGGGAGGGGCAGGTACTTGCGGTGCTGGGACCAGCTAGACAGGTCCTGGCGGTGCTCGTGGTAGCCCCAGGTGGCAGATGTCGTGGTGTTGGGAAAGGGGGAGAGGCACACAGGTTCTCTGGGAGTCAGCTTCACAGAATTGCGTCCAGCCACTTCTCCTCTTCTGGGGGAAAGGTAGCGCCCACTGTTCCTGGGGCGCAGATCAGGGGGCAAGTTCACAAGCAAGTCCTTGGAGATTGTTTTAAAAGCACAAGTTGAATCAAAGTCTTTTTCTTTAGTCTTTTCCTCTCCTTCCAGCAGACAGGCACCCACTGCAGGCCAGTCTCTCAGGCAGAGGGACAGTATTCCTCCTTCAGCTTCTCCAGGTCCTTCTCCTTCAGGCAGAGGTTCGTCTTGGCGCAAACAGGATCTGATTTCTTAGGAGCAGGGCTCCTTCTTTTATACACCAATTCTTTTGTTCTTTGTTGCCAGGGGGCCTGGGCCTGGCTCAGTCCAGTTTTGGAGCACTTTGTTGTGGTGACTCTGCTCTTTCCTTTCAGCAGCAGGGCAGAGACATCAGCCACTCCACAGGGGGCGGAGCCGGTTTTGTGGTGGCAGAGCACAGGTCTATTCAAGAGTCAAGGTGTACTCCTCCCACCCATCCTGGTGTAATCTCTCTACCCACCACCTGGCAGCCAGCCTGTCTCCTGGAATTCCCCAGCCCTGCTCTTTACTGTTGCTAGGCAGAACACACACACACAGCAGAGGTGGACTGAAATGGCCAGGTCAGTAAATACTAACTTTCTAAAAGTAGTATTTACAAACACAGGATATTAAAATAAACTTTACGAAAAGAAGTATTTTATTATTCTCAGTTCAGGCATACCAAATATAACTTTCTACCATGCTCTCTGAGTCCACTGGGATTACAGCGTGTAGTAATTCCAGCAGCCCATTCTGGCCTATGGAGAGCAGGTAGCCTTCAATAGTGAAAAACGAAAATGGCTGTAATTCACTATTAGGACATGCCACACACATCAGGGCATGTCCTACCTTATGCCTAAAATGCACCCTGCCCTTGGGCCTACCAGAGGGGTGACTAATATGTAGTTAAGGGAAGGTTTAGGGACTGGCAAGTGGGTGCACTTGCGCAGTCAGCGCGACAGTACCAGTCTGCACGCAGGTTCTGCAGTGGCAGACCTTAGACACATTTTACTAGGCCGCTTCTGTGGGTGGCACAACCAGTGCTGCAAGCCCACCAGCAGCAGTTGTATTCACAAGCCCTAGCACTCCTGGTGCTGATAGTAAACCAAATAAGCCAAACATGGACACCAATCAATGTATACATTTTACCATAGGGAGAGCATATGCACCTTAGCACTGGTCAGCAGTGGTAAGGTGCCCAGAGTCATAAAACAGCCAACAACAGGTCAGAAGAAATATAGGAGGAAGGCAAAAAGTTTAGGGATGACCCTGCAAAAAGGGCCAAGTCCAACATCTTGCTACTAGAAATGGCCTGAGAGGATGGTATGGTAGGGACAGGGGTGGGGTAGGAGGAGGTAGGGGGCTGAGGTATTTGGTGTCTGGAGTTGCCTGGTAGTGTGGGAGGACAGAGAGGCTCAGAAAAAGGAACTTTGCCGAGGATGGAGAGAGAAGGAGACATTGCAGGGTGAATAGGTCTGGAAAGAAACATGCTGGAGCTGGTGCTCTGAAAGGGGACAGTTTCTCAGTGGCAGATGAGTGCCCGCAGCTCATCCTTGTACAGGGAACTGACTGCTCCATCATCACCACCACTGCCAACCTTCCACTCATTCAACAAACATGACACAGCTACAGGGCAGGTGTTTCTCTTCTGCTTTGTCAAATGCCTCGGCTCATATAGAATTCCTCTTCTACCACAACTTCTTCTCCATTATAGTTTTTGTGGCGTTTTAACTCCTAAAGATATGCATTGTTAATATATTGATCATGTATCCTGTGAACTTGCAAGTCGCAAGCAATGTCCTCAAACTGGCTATAATAGTTTTGTGTGGATTTCAAACCCTGGGTGTGCGGGGGGGATCATGTATCCAGGATTATGTTCACTTTGAGTGAAAAAAAGTTCTGAAGATGTGTGGGCCTTATTACAGCAATGCTGTCCTTTGCTCCGCTACGTCAGTTCATGCTCAGAAATGATTCGGGAACCTTATCAATCTTTCAGTCTAAGCACTGCAGAAGAGTGTGTCAGCTATTTCTTTTCATAAATTAATTTTATCCTCACACATGTTGACTCCTGGCTAATCAATTGATTGTTTGGAAGGTCCAGTGCTGAGAAAGTTATTATGGTTGAGGAAAACAGTTGCCCAGAGAAAATCGGACTGAAGCAGCCCTTCTGAACTTAATGCCCACTTCCACCCTTTCATGTTTTTTTTTTTTTTCATTAGCTAAAGAGCTTAATAATGTCAAGAAAGGGGGAACTAACTACTACATGGATGTTTGCAATTTATTGATGTTATACTTAGACATGGCGGCAGCTTTACTAATGTTTGCATTGTAACTTGCAAAGCAATGTTTAATTAACAGAGCTATAGTCAAACTTTCATCAGATGGACAGATGCTTGTTTTGTCACAGTTTATGCAAAACTTTATTGTTGGGAAGCAGCCAGGTCCTTCTCATCTAAATCTTTTTTTTTTTTTAAATGGTGGCTAAACACAAAAATTATTTTCTTTGTCTCAAAAAGCTCACAATGCTATAATAGTCCAAGGCACTTAAGGGAACTCCTTTGCGTGTGAATGTGCTCCATGTGAACGGGAAGAATTACGTCGCTCGCATTGAAGTTATCCAATGGCTGAATTGAGCCAACCCATTGCCCCATTCTATATGCTGTAGCAGTGGACTGGCAGTTTGTGCTGACTGTTCCCATTGGAGCAGGGTCAGGACGGATTTGGATATGGCAGGGTACAAACTGGGGTGGCAAAGTGGGTGAAAAACGATGAATTGGGATGCGCCCCTGAGAGATTGCCAGTGGTTATATTAATTCAAGAAACCCATCTATCATCTTGTTTTTGATGCCATAAGTATGCTACAGTAGTCGGAAGAACAATGTGAATGAAACAATAACAGGCCAATAATTGAAAGGGGTTGGCTGGATTTTATGTTATTAAAATCAAAAGGTCTTGGCTAATGACGGGCCTAAAAATATAAAATTCCAAGGGGTATATTCTCAAGAATGTGTGATAACCATTGCAAATTTAGCGTAGCACAACTTTGCATATCGCAGTCTATCGCGGGAAAATAACACCATGTTAACGCGGTATTCAGAAGCCGTCGGCACCATGCAATAGTCCCACAACAACTCGTCTGCGATAAAGTCAATGCGACGCAGCAAAAATGCGAAACACCAACGCAAAAAAAGTAGCGATGAAGCCAACCGCGATACAGAAATCAGCAATATTCAGCGACAGGCATGCAATACTCACGCGTCATGCGGGAAAATGCGCCATAAAAGCAACCTAAAAAAAGGACAAAAAATAGGAACAGCGTAGCACCATGGATGCCCCCAGACCGAGTGCAGAGACCAACGCGAACCCCACAAGCCCCACAGAACACCACCAAGGAACCTCGGGGTCGAGGAAGGGCAAGGAGAAGAGGAAGACGGGGTGCAGTCCGCAGGAAAACAAGATCAATGTCAGAGAGGTGACAGAACACCACCATCCACTGAACGTGAACATGACAAACGTGAATGCAGTTGGAGTGTGGAGGAGGCCTATGGAGGAGGACAAGAGGCGCTGGCACAATGTCAAAAGACAAACCAAGTACAAACCTGCTGCCAACAAGAAGGCAGCAAATGCGACAGGAGGTGGGCGTCCTGCACCACAGGAGGAGCAGGAGGAAATGGAGGCCACAGTCATATGGGTGGAGACGGCGCAAGGAGTTGGGAGTCCGGACACAGCTCGATAGGAACTGACACAATTTCCACCGGGTGATCAACGACTGGGGACTGGGGGGATGGGGGGAGATGGGCACAATGGCACACATGCACACAAATGTTCAGCACACTGCACAACCACAATGACCCTGGAACATGTCCCGATCCCCGTGGCACACTGCAGCACACACACAACGCAACAACACCACATCCCACGTCAATGTGATACAAAGTGCAACACCGACACTGCAGAACAGAGGACACAACTGGGTCCGCAAATGCGCAGGAACAGGCCGATCACATGTAACACAGCAGGAAACTGTGAGATGGAAACTCACGTGTACATCCTCACCTACGTCATGTACTCCAAATGTCCACTGTCCCGCATCAAATATACAGCACCTCTCAAACAGTCCCAATGTACATCGTCATACAATCTGCATGTTAACCAGAAAAATTAGCCAAAACACATGTCAACACAATGTCAACATGCATCTCCCCTTCACATTGCAGAGGGGCAAACAACACCTCCAGGAGAGCAGACCAGACCACTCATCAGTGATGCTGGAGAGGACCACCACACCTTCAACACCGATACCCTACAACAGCCCATGGACATCCCAGGCAACCCACCCCCAGGAGCAGGGCAGCCAAGCCACATAAAGGAGACACCAACCCCTGCACAGACCACACAGCAGGAAGCACCCACCTCCACGTCTGTCTACCAACACCCTACCTTGACACACATCGCATTCCAAAGCCAGGTGTCAGAATGCCAAAAGGAGGTGGCCGAACAAGTGCGGGTGGGGTCAGTGCACATGAAACCCGAACCAGAGCACACACATGGGTCTTCAAGTCCAACCAGGGACCACCCACAACCCACAAAGGAGACCCACACCTCGACAGAGACACATGCATACTTCCTGCAAAGAACCACGTCCAGAGCCCAGGAATTATCATACACACCCCCACGCTGGACTTCCGTACGACAGCCCAGTCCACTCCTCCCATGCATTGAGCGGGTGACAACGAAGCTGCATGTCCAAGGTCTTACCCACTGCCAAAGGTAACATGGTTGAGCACGATGTACACAGCACAATGTAATGTTGTAGGCCCGGGGACCCTCATGCATACATCATGACCACACGGACACACTGAGAAAGTTCGTGGAACTGGCTACGGGCACGAGCGCCGGGCTCCTTTATTGGCAGGGACACATGTACAGTGACGCTTGTGCTGGATGTGTGTGGGGTGAGTGTAAGCCAGCCAGCGCAGAGTTGCTGGTGCTGGCAACAACTTGAATATTGAACACCATGGAAATGTAAACAGTAAACACCAGCATTACAGAGACTACTGCAGAGCATCATGTTGGTAGCCGGAGCAAGTACAGAGGTCAAACAACATCCAAACAGATGTGTCCGTGAGTTGCAGTGCACCGATGTTGGGGCATCAGAGCTGAGCTCGCTCATGTAAAGAAAATGTCAAGGATTGTGTCCCTTCGGAAAATACCTGACGCAGCTGCAGTGGGGTGTGTCACACCTGCATCATCTTCCTCAGCATCGTCCCCGGTCTCCCACACTGCCTGAGGTGACATTGCTGCGTGAGCTCCCCACAGTACACGGCCCAATCAGAAATGGTCTATGAGTCGTGGTGCTCTGAGTCCGTGGCACCTCGAGTGCTGACCAGGGCATCAGGCAGATGATGCCATCCACGACAAGTCAGACCAACTCTGACAGTCTGGCAATAAGACACATACGACTCTGGCTGTTGTCATCTGGTGGTGGTCCTGGAGGTGGTGGCATGTGCCTCCTGCGGGGATGAGACGTCCGGGCCGGTCATGACTCGGATTGATGTGTGAGCCCTGGTGGACCGCTGCTGATGCCTGAGGCAGCGGACAGCGCAGGGCCACAGACACATGGCATTGAGGACCCAAGGCCACCGTCTCAGAGGCCATCCAATAACTCAGCAGACAGGGTCCCTGACTAGAGCTGCACAGAGTAAGTGACCCCGGATGCACTGCGGCCGGGACAGACACACCCGCAAGGGACGGTGACTTATGGTGCACTGAGATCGGGCCACATGAAGTGCTGAGCGGGTCCTCATCGATGTCCAAGGTGAACGAGGCGTAGGGTTGCGGGAGCCAGTGGAAGGTGTCCTCCAGGGCAGGATGCAGAGGGTACAAGCCGTCCGGTAGCGGCAAATGGAGGAGTGGAATGCTACTGCCTCATTTTCGCCACAAAGTCAGTATCAAAGACATGATGATGGCGACAATCCCAATGCCATAGACCCATTCGCCGCCACAGTTCACCCAGAAAGTATCCATGAATGTTGAGACTTAGTGGCACCAGAGCTGAGCGGGTGTACAGTCAGCAACAATGCCATGTCCTGCCTGCTACGGACTGGATTGTATTGGAGTGAGGCATGCTGGATCGCAGTGTAGGCCGGAGGCAGGGGTCCGCATGGGCCCACAGCCACGTGTCATTGGGATGACATGCAGAGTTGCTGCCACCTGATCGAAGGGTGTACAGTGAAGTAAGGCTGCCATGTATGTAAGGCCTCGGACATCATGTAATCAAGACTCAGTTCCAAGTGTGTGACCTACTCGGACTCAGTGTAGGCCGAAGGCAGTAGTCAGCAAGGGACCACAGACAGCTGTCGTTTGAATGCTATGCACAGAGTTGGTGGCCCAACATAGAAGAGAGAACACAGATATGACTCAGCCATGATGTGTGTACTCGGCCATTGCATAATCAAGACTCAGTTCTAAATGCGTGACCTACTTGACCGTAGTGTAGGCCGGAGGCGGCAGTAGAGTATGTCAACGAGAAAGGAGTAAAGCGGGCCTGTGTCACTGAGGCTGCCAAGGTCACGGGCCTCGGGCTTGGAGCTTGCGCCGGCACGTGGTGGGCCCTCTTTGACACACGCCGGTGTCGGCAGGTGGACAGTGTGGCCTGGCTGCGCAGGGGGGGCCTGACAGGTTTGGGGGTCCAGCAGCCCGGGATACAGCAGGCGCACAGGATCGCAGGCAACTCCGCTCACGACGATGTCGGCCTCGTTGCGGGGTGAGAGGCGCCGCCCTGGCAGAGACGTTGGGCATTCCGGAAGAGAACCACGCCCAAGGCTATGTGCTTTTTATTCACACCCCTACGCTGGCCTAGCGTACGCCGGGCCAGCCCACTCCACACACGCTTACGGGGGGACGTAACAGGCTACATTTCTGCAAACTCCCCCACTGACTGGGGTGACGTGGTTGCATCCACTGTCCCCAACACTCCATACACCAGCGGTGTATGTTATTATGGATATGGGTGTGTTCTGCATACTGCAGTCTGTCCAGCACATCTCCCCCACACTTGGCATTGTGTACTTTCCCATACATGGGTCTCTTGCCTCCTTCACACATGCCTGGTTCCCACCTATCCTCACATTCGGCTATTGTGTGGCTGGGGTGCCATGACGTTGATAACTCATGTTCACGGCTAGCCCAGTTACCATGGTAAGTTGTGCTATCGTGTCTGGTGGGTGAGCATGTTGTTTGGCATGTTGCATGTGAATTTGTGACATGTGCATTGCCAGAGTTATGGGTTGCATGGTTGTGGAGTTGAGGTGTGTGGGATGTTCATTTGGTAGTTGCCACCAGGCTGTGCATTTCCATTGGGGCCATCCTGGAAGAGCTGGTTGATGTAGGACTGTCGGATGTTGTAGGTCTCATGCACACTGCCTGGGTAGCTGGCGACGACGTTGGTGGCGATTCAACAGTGTTGGGATGTTGCCTGCACAATTGATGGGAGGCGTGTGCTTTCTGTTGGGGTACTTGTGTGCTGTGCCGGCAGGGGGCACAAGTGGGACATGTGTGATGTCTATTTCCCACGACACATGCGTGCATCCAGCTATGGTGTATGGTCCTTGCTTGGTCTCCAGCGGTTCCAGCACATTGTGGTGGACGTATTGGTACTGGGGTACCAGGCTGATGATGGCACCCCGGGCAGGTGTGAGGGTCTCGGATGTGGCAGGCTGTGAAACTCCTCCGACTCTGGCGGGTGTTGGCTGGGAGGTACCAGTGGCCAACAGGTACAGCACAGCCAGCAGCTTTGTCTGAGGTGGGATGTTGGTTGTCCGCTGTGCTGGTGCCGTCAACATGTTGGAGAGGTGTGGCTCACTAGTTAGAGGCGGCAGACCCGTAAGCAGAGAATCGGCCAGGGACCAGGGTTCAATTCCCGACGCGGCAGGGTCGTGGACCAGGGTCAAAACGGACTCAATAATTCTCGCCTCGGTACCTACTCTAACCAGGAACACACTCGGCAACTCTGGGCATTAAGCTTGCCTCATCTCTACAACGGCCCCCCACAGATGCCGGGGATGCCTGGTTTCACCTTGGAGATACCCAGAAAGGGACCATCTCACAGGGATAGCCAGGACGGGTTCCCCAGCGGTCTACAGCGCCGGGACGCCCCGTTGCTGGGGCAGCTGTGCGCTTTACAAGTCTACAACATTTACATTTACATTTACATGTTGGGCGATGATGGTCAGGATGAGTGGATGATTGTCCTTTTGAGCCTGTAGTGTGCAATGTCATTGTCAGGTGTTGGGTCTGTGAGGCTGGTGCGTTTCCTGGGGTTCCGCTGTCTTTGTCCGTGCTGCCTCTGTGGTGGTCCGGAGGGTGGGGTGGACCCGCGGTGGGGGTTGGCTGCTCAGGTTGTGGTGGCGGGGCGTGTTGTGTCCCTGTTGGGGCTCCGAGCTGCATGATCAGTGGCTCCATGGCATCTGTTGGACTTCAGGTGTGGCTGTGCTCTGAGCTCCCTTTTGTGTTGCAGGTTGTCATCCGACTTTGCACTAGGTAAGAGCAGGTTTTAGTTTCCTGCTGCTATCAGGCCTTATCGCATGTTTTGTGATCTTATCGCCGATGTGGCTGGTCGTTGAGAATGTTGAGGTGTGGTGTTGTTGCGTCTTTTTGCTCGGGAATGCCTACTCTGCATCTCATTAGCGATAGTTGCCGGGGTTATCTATGGCGATGTTTTTTGAGGATGCTATCGCAGGGAAACTGGTGGTATGGGCATTTTGCACCAGCTTGTGAATGGGGCGATGGATTTATCGCGACTTTGGCTGCGCTAAAGTGCCGTTAACTCTGCGATAGTTCCTTGAGGATATGCCCCTAAGGTGCCTATTCAATGTAAGGAATATTGTGAGAATCAAATTTACTCACTTATCACTAATAGAAAGCCATGTTTTTGGCAGAGCGTGGCTTGTAGAGTCTGCAATTCTAGTGGAGAGGCTGAATCCATGTTGTGTTTATGGAAAGTTTTTTTAAAAAAAAGATTACCTTAGATATACTCATTGTCTCTTGTCTCACGAAGGCCTCTGTCAGATATTTGCTATAATCTATGAATGTTTATTGTGCTATTTTATGCATAAAAAATGACTTTCTGTGGTGTTGTTTTTTTCACCTCTGGTTAACTGCATATAAAACAACAAACACGCTTTAGATGAAAAGTAAATGCAAAAATATCTGTGGGAAAACATCACTTATGTTACGAAACATCAGTTCATAAATGCGATCACTGCATGTGCCTGTGTCTGACACCAGAATTCCACAAAATTGAATCCTTGCTAGTGCAGTGGGGAACAGTGACTTTTGTTTTTATAGTGCTACGAGTTCTCAGTCTGTGACAGAACACACTGTGTATTATTTTTACATTGTTTTACACAGAGCATAAGGTTGGTTGTATCAAAAATATTTAGGCCTGGTTAACAAAGACTTTACATTTAAAAAGTTATAAAAAGAAGGAAATGCCTTATTTATTTCAGTGTTTTATAGAGCACAAACGTGACCTGTGAGGGTATCAGAGCGCTTTACAGGGATAAGAAGTTGTTTACAAAGTTCGAAATAGGTGATATAATAAGAAATCACATAGGTAGGGATAGACACTCTTGCATACACTTGGGGAATTAACAGGTCATTTACAATACTCGTAACAGGCGATCATGAGAACACTTTGCAGAGATAACAAGCTATTTACAGAAGTAGGAATGGGAGAAAAGGGTACCCTAGCGGGAGATAGGGCAAGTGACAGTGAAATACGAAAGATGCACAATGATGAGCAAACGACCATTATACCTGAATGCAGGGTTACTGCAAAGTTATCAAGACCGGCTTACACAGATGGAGTTCAAGTAAGAAGCAAAAACATACTGCTAGGCCACTGAGCTGTGTTTTCACTGAGTGTTTATAGGAGGAAATTGCCCATTAGGAAAGTCTTTGCTTCCTTTTTGAATCTTGACATGGTGGGTATTCTTCTGATGTTAGGCGGCAAAGAGCTCCAGATTCTAGGTGCGGCCCCAGAGAAAGCTCTGTTGTATGTTTCTTCTTTCAGAAGAGGGGTGGTTTCAACACAAAGGGGGGTCATTATCATAGCGGGCGGATCGCCACTGCCCATATGGCGGTGGTGATACGCCCGCCAATTCCTCCCGCCCGCCTACCATTTCCCCCCTGCCATATTGCGATGGCGAGGGGGACCCCGGCGGACGGAAAAACCGTCCGCCGGTAGGCAATCCACCCGATTGCCTACCAGGCGGAAAAGGCCAGCAATATGGTGGCTGTGCCTTGCAGGCACCGCCATCCATATTAGGATGATGGCGGTGAATTGCCTTTCCATGGCGGAGACTCCGCCATGGAAAGGCATGCAGTCTTTTCTTTGGGGGCATGTTGCGGGCCCCTAGGGTGTTCAGGGGCTGGGGGTGCACTCGGAGTGCCTTTCGTACCCCCCTACATTTGAATGCACAAGGTGGCAGGCACGGTGCGGTGCCTGTCACGTTGTGCATTCAAATGCACAACATCCATTTTTCACATTGCGTCGGGTGCTGCTTGCAGCACCGCCCACCGCAATGTAAAAAATGCGGGTTGCGCCCCCCAGTTTGGCGGGCGCATCTTAATGCCACTGGCGGGACCGCCGCAACAATGGCGGGCGGGATTGCCGCAACAATGGCGGGCGGTCCCGTGTCCCGGTCGCCCACCATTGTAATAGGCCCCAAAGTGTCTAGCAGACCGAGAGTTCCTGACTCCTCCAGATACCACGATTTTCTGGGCAAGATATGCAGGAGAATTTGAGTGTAACGCTTTGTTTTTTATACAGGCCAATTTGAGTTGGATTCTGGCTTCAAAAGGAAGCCAGTTAAGTGCCTTCAGGTGCCGTGAGATGTGGTTTTTGAGCCCGTTAAGAGTCTAGCGACTGCGTTGAGACAAGCTTTTACGGGGGCCATTGAGATCTTGGATAGGCCAGAGAGGGTTGAGCATCCATATTCGATCCTAGAGATGACTAATACCTGTGCTGCCATTTTTAGGTCCGATGAATCTAGGAATGGTTTTAGTTTTCTCAGGTAGCTCAGGTGAAACCTGGCATTTTTGGCCAATGAGTTGATGTGGGCTCGCATAGTCAGGTTGCTGTCCAGTGTGATTCCAGGTGATATGGCTGAGTCCACTATGGTCGGTGTGCAGTTCAGCACGGTGATTGTCTTGGTCAATTCCAGTACGTTGGTGGTATTTTTAGGAGGGGGAATTAGAAGGAACTCAGTTATTTGCTCATTTAGTTTGAGCTGATTGCTGGTGAGCCATTGTACAGTCAGCTTTAGGGCCTCATTCACCGATTTAATCTCCTCTAGGGATGAGATGTTGATGTAGATTTGAGTGTCATCAGCATACATGTGGAAAGAGATGTTGGTGATACGCAGTATTTCAGCTAACGGTTCCAGGTAGAGGTTGAAAAGAGTTGGGTAGAGAGTTAAACCTTGGGGGACTCCGATCGTTATCAGAGAAGGAGAGGATTGATTGCAATTGACTAAGAATCTATAGGAGAGGTTCCGTAGGAAAGATCTAAACCATTCGAGAATAGTTCCCCCTACTCCCTTCCCATTTTCAAGCCGTTCTAGTACTTTCTCGTGGTTAACTGTGTCGAACACCGATGATAGGTCCAACAGAATTAAGAGACACATTTTGCCTTGGTCAAGAGCTTGAAGGGCGTCGTCTACAATATGGAGAATAGTAGTTTCAGTGCTGTGATCTGGCCTGAAACCAGATTGGCATTCGTCTAGCAGGGTGAATTTGGCGATGTGTTGGATCAGTTGTTGTTGCACACATTTCTTAAGTACTTTTGCTAGTAGAGGAATATTGGATATTGGTCTGAAACTGTCTTGTTCAGCTGGATTCAGTGTAGGTTCTTTTAAGCTGGGGATGACTTGACCAGCTTTTAGAGGGTCCGGTATGGACCCTTGCATTAGGGAAGCGTTGATTATTGTAGTCGAGATTGGTATGATAAATTGGTTGGTTGCGGCCAAGCAATTGGAGCGGGTCATTGAAGTGGTTGTTCGGTTTTATGGAGAATAGAATTTTCGTGATGGAGTGGTTGTCATATAACTTGAAAGTGGACCAGTGTGCTTGGTTTTTGGGTACTGCCTAATTGGAATATGTAGACAGATGGGTCTCCAAGAGAGGAGAACGGATGCTAGTGGCAGAATTCAGCTTGTTTCCCAAAGAGATAATTTTGGCTGTAAAGAAGGAGGACAACTCATCACAGGTTATTAGGGATTTTGTTGCTTTTTAAGAGGTTTTTGCCAGTTTGTTTGATTGCTGTTTTACCATTTCAAAGAGCTTATGAGGTCTGTTCTTAGTGTTCTCTAGTTCCTAATGAATTCTTTTTTTGTTTTGAGTATGCTGTTGCTGATGCATTTCTCGTCTTTCGGAAAAGTTTTATTTGGGAGACGCGGGGGTGTTGTCTCTAATATCTTTTCGTAAGCCGAAGATTTCTCCTTTCATTATATAGGTGCCTGTTAAACCAGGGATTTTTGTTTTTAACCTGAGATCTTTTTAGTTTTAACAGGGCCAGAGAGTCAATTATGTCAGACATTGTTGAGTTGAAGTGCTCAGTAAGTTTGTTAACATTTGATAACTTTGAGGGAGGGGGGAGAGCCTTATGGCATCGCGCTGCCAGTTTTTTGTGTCCCTAAGCCTGAGTTTCGGTTTCACTAGTTGAGCTGATCTTTTCTTATGTACGCCCTGTATTAGGAAGGTAATAGCGTGGGGGTCTGACCAGTCGCAAGCAACAATAGAGTTTATCCTGACCGCCATTGCCTTAGAGATGATCCAATCAAGCATGGAGCCTTTTGTGTGAGTTGGTAGAGTGCAGGCTTGAGTATGTGATTGGTCAGCTAGGGAATCTGTAAGGGCGTTCACCTGAAGGTCGTTAAGGTCGTTCCAGTGAAGATTAAAGTCTCTCAGAAATATATCATTGGAATGGGGGAGAGATTTGCTGTAATGATATCCATGAGGTGGTCGATTAATGTGTCCTTCTTACCCATGGGGTGGGAGAAGGTGTGCAGTTTGCACAATTGGTTAGAGTCGTTACCTATGGAGAATGCGTGATATTCGCAGTAGGCAAGGGGATCAGAGTGAAGTTCGGTAACGGAGAAGTCGGAGCGGTACATGCAAGCAATACCTCCCCAGTTTTTTTATTAGCCTGTCAAACCTTACGATGTTGTAGTTTAAAGGGACCAACAAATCCAGGTAGGGCGATGATGCTTAGTTGAGCCATGATTTGGTTAAGATTGCTACATCGTTTTCTTGGCTCAGGATGAGTGTGTCGATGTCGGAGGCATGCTTCCAAGCTGATCAGCAATGAAGTAGGAGACCAGAGAGCGGTGAGTCTGAGTTCCCCGGGGTTGTGTTGTGAGTTGGATAAGAGTACTTGCGTTAAGTTGTTACTATTTACTCCTCTGTTACTGAGTTTTGACATTCTATTAGTGTTGATTGCGACTGTGTGGATTTTGTTTTCACCTTTCTTGTCTGGAGGACTGGAAGCGCAGGAGTTGCCTTGTAAGATAAGAGCAGAGCCAGAGTTTCATCCTCCGGTAGGTAGTTGAGTTGTTTGTGAGGGCGATAGTGTCTACTGGACAGCGAAATGGGTTGAAGGAAAAGGCTTGGTTTGTGGGTAGAGAGCTGTTTTTTTAGTGAGCTTGATTTTCGAGAGAGAACGGTCAGTAAGGTGTAGGATGCTCTTCATTTCGAGAATAGCGTTATGGATGATCTGAGCTATGCTGGCTGTTCTAAGGTTCAGAGCTTCAAGGTCCATTAGTGAAGGTTGTACTAGCAGCAAGGGGACATGTGGATCAGAACTTGATCTGCTAGTATACTCTGGGAACCTGGTAGAGGAGTGTGACCTCCCTGTGGCTGGATTTTTGAGCGGAGAGGTGTGCAAAGGGCTAGCCTTGCTCAGCAGGGTGGCCAAAGGGCCTTTCAGGGGGGTAAACGACGAGCTCTGGGTGACTTGTGTGCTTGCCGCTATGGAAGTGAGATGGGGGCGAGGATTGAATGATGGGTATGCAGGCATTGCCTTATTGAGATGTAGAGGATGTTGTTGGGTGTGGTGGGTAATACCCTATTAGATTTAGGGGAGATGCTGCCCTGAGTACCATGCTGTGGGACACCTTCCTGTGCAAAAACTATGTATTCCACAGTGCTGACAGCCTTTCCCTATGACTCAACAATGTCTGCATTGGTGCATGGCAGCATAAAGTGAGTCAGTGCAAGGAGAGAGCAGAACAACGCCATATCTCAGTAAATATGATGCTGTTCTCTGGCCAACTCTCGCAATGCAGCACAGCAACTTTGCCTGCTGCGCTGCGTTGCATGATTTCTCACAAAATCTGAGACTTAGGCTTATGCTAAAACAAGTTTTTAAAGTATATAATTTAGTATTGGGTGATCGGACTGTATACTTAATCAGACTTTATCCAGTACCAACATGTTTATAAGTGTCCATTGAAAGAATGCATTGCAGAAATCAGCTGATAACACTCTTACATTACCTCTAAGAAAGAATAAACCTTTGACACCATGAACCTTCAAGAGACTCCATCAATTAAAGCCAATACTGACTCCCACACAGCCTTTAAATTTAGTGACAAACCATTTGCACACATTTATATTTCTGCCAGTTAGCAGAGACACCAGTGAGAGAGCCTGTTTCTTCTTTAGCACTCTCTGCCCCTAGGCTTAATAGCATAGAAGACCTGCCCGTCCTGTCTCTTTCAACAAGATGGTCCATTCATGGATGTGTGGTTGGTTTTTAACAAAAAGTATGGGAAGTGTTGGGGGTGTGGCCTGCAGCTGACTAAAATGGCTGCCTGACAGGGAATTCCACTCCCCATCCCAAAAAATCTGCTGATATCTATCCGTCCCTGGGGCTCATTACTGCCATCCTCATAGCCTGTGTGTTTGGGGGCAGCCTGTGATCTACCTGAGCTAAAATGCACTCCTCCTATTGGCCCTCAGATGCTACCATTGACACAACTGCAGCTGCTGATGGACCTCATGGCTTGCAGCCTCAGTGAATGCCAGCGGTGTGGCTGGCTGGGCCCTGCATTGTAGCTGCCTTGTGACTTGCTGCCTGCCGGCTCCTCCTGTATTGCCACTGACCTGCTTTGTGTGCCCTGACGGAGCAGGGCGTGGGCTTGAGATGTAGCGTTGCACTATCAGATGAGCGGCAGCAGGAGTAAGGGCAGGCCAGAGCTTCTTTGAGGGCCTTCTCCCCGCTGTGTGATCATTTTGTTTTTTTCTCGTAGTTTTATATAGAGCAAACATGACCCGAAGGTATCAGGGCGCTTTACATGAGCACCAGTTCCGTTACACAGGGACAAATTCATTTTTGTTAGGCACGGGGAGATTACGTGATTTGTCCTGAATCACAGGATCTTTAGTGTCAATGCCAAGACTTGAACCTGGTTCCCCAGATTTGAGATCAACCGCCCTAGCCCTTAGGCTACATCCTCTCACTCATCCCTTGCTGCACGGCGTTCTTCCTACTAGAGGCCCGTGGATGGGCACAGGAGTCAGCACACATTGGGAATGCTGGCCTGGATTTGTGGTCTCTGTGTGGTCTGCTCTGGCGCCCTGCATGGGAGAGGCTCGCCGGCGCTGAAGTGCACCTGGGCCTTCACTGTGCCAGGTGGGCTGGCTCCTTGGCTCGGTTGTTGGCTGGCGTGCAGGTGCGACTTACCCCCTAGCGCCTCTTGCACTTAGGGCCCTCTATGCAGGGTTCTCAGATGAGGCCCTGACCTGCGCCTTCAAGTAGAGTGCCAGCGTACCTCGAGGTATTTCCTGCTGTAGTGATTGACCTGCTAATTTTCCACTATGCGTTGACTGAGCCCTGATGTGGGCCCTTTGACTATCCCTGCACTCTTTTCTCTATGCGCCTGGGGACCTTGGCTCTGTGGCACAGACTGGCATGTGGAGTCTGATTCCTCTTTACATGCTCATGCTGGCCTGCATGGTACAATTCCCGACAGATCAGCCCAGAGTGGTGGAGGTTGAACAATAATTTACTGAGATATACTAGGATACGCCCCAACACCTGCTGGCTATCTCGGTTGGCCTGCATGTAGCCCTTCATGACTTCCTGGTTCTCTTTCTTATTTATTGGCCTGCTGGCTTGGGAAAATCCAGTCTTGCTCACTTCTGAAATTTTACCTTATTCTTATCGCCATCTATGATTGGTAGGGACTGTATCCGGGGCCCCCCTGGGTTTGGGAGTCCTGCCTATATATTATTTCCATGTGTCCTGGACAACCGTCTGCTTTGTGCTACTTCTTGGCCATAACTAGGTTAATGGACTTGGGTCTGCAGCGCGCTTTTGGATCATGGCGTATAAACGGTCCCTGCCTCCTGAACATTGTTTTTAAGCATTTGTCATTCCATTATGGTGATTGACCCCCCCCCCATGTTCTGTGGGTGAGATCGTCAACTGTATTGAGCTCACCCCCGGTGCTGGCAGTTTACCTATGGTCTCTTCAGCGAGTGTTGGTTTAACGCTGTTATTTGCTCTTCAGTACTATTTCTGTTAACAGGGGTTTCACTTATGTGGGTGGTTATCAGCATGGGAGGGTGGTAAAGAGGGAGGAATGTTTTCTTCTTTCTGGTGTTCCTTGAATCTGTTGCCGCTCTCTTCTTGCCTAAGAAATCACTCTCTAGTTGCCTGATTTTACTGCACTTGCCAGGATACTGTTGGTCATTTATCTTCTCATCGCTCACACTTATGACACCATATTCTATGTTCCATGGAGTGCAACACCTCCATGATTTTTAATCTTAATTTTATCTCTTGGAATGTGCTGGGACTCAATGACCCTAGGAAAAAGCGGAACATACTGACGTACCTGACTTGACATAATATTCCCGTCCCTGTCCTGCAGGAGACACATTGAAAGCCCTCAGGAACTATAACCATTTGCCAATAACTGAGCCTCTCACAGAATAGTTCCACATATTCGGAAAATGCTAGGGAGGTGGTTTTGCTGATTAATAAATGCCTGTTAGTCCGCCTGCTGGCTGAAATTACTGACCCACAGGGGAGGTTTGTTATCCGGAAATTAACACTTCAGGGGAAACACCTCACCATAATCAATACCTACGGGCCAAAATGGATGACCCGTATTTCTTCTGGAACCACTGGAAACACTGCACACCCTTTTCCCTGCCAGTGTACTCTGGTGGGGTCGGTGACTTGAATCTTGTATTAGAGCGTCAAGTTGACTGCTCGAATCCCGTTTCCTGCATGCACCGTATACCTGCTACTACATTTTGGGACCTCATGAACACTAATGATCTACTGGACATTTGGAGGGCTCGCCATCCGGGGTGTAAGGAGGGTACACACTTTTCCACCATCCATGAGTCTTGGACTCAACTCGACTATCAGTTGGGAACGCCCGCTATTTACAGTTGGGCCACATGTAGAAAACCTACCGCAGACCTACTCCAACCCCTCTCCCGAGCTACTTACCCTTGCTTTTCCTACCTTCAAATTCATGGATTTTTTTCTGGAAGCTCTCCCCTCAGGCGCTGACGGATTCAATTTTTCGCTCTGACATACATCACGACATTGCAGACTTTTTTTTTTTTTACAACAAGCCAGTATTCAGTAGATTTGGTGGATACTGTCTGGGAAACCTTGAAGGTGTACATCAGAGGTATGTATATGTCTAAACAATTCTTGATTTGGAAAACACTAACTACTGAAGCAGTGTATTAGACAATTCGAGCATGACACTGAGACAGCATATCATCCATATTTAGTGACTGAGCTCCACTCTCTTTTAGCTGAATATCATGATGTGGCGGATAGCGAAAGCAGACATCTAAATCGCTACTCTCGGGCGCGAGCACACTGGGAATCTGACAGGCCGGGCTCTGGCACAGCTGCTGGGTCACCATCATGGTCCCCAGATGTTACACAGTTGACTTGGGATGATGGTACTCTCATATTCGATGCTGAGGGCATACTGCCGGAATTTGCGGACTATTATACCCATTAGTATACCCTTAGGCATTCTTATGACGCAGACGACTATACTGCTTACTTCGATCGCCTAACATTGGCTTGGCTGGATGGGCCCCAGTTCCTAGTGGAGCCGCTAACCCTGGATGAGATAACTAATGCAAATAGTGGCCTGACAACTGGTAAATCTCCTGACGGCCTTCAGAAGAAAACCTTGATCCCGTTATGCGGGAATTCTCCTTGTTAGGGGTAGTAGCCGGCATAGCAATTAACTGGACTAAGTCTGACATCTTTCCCCTCACCCCTGCCACTAAACCATGAGCACTACCATTGCCACTGCAATTCATAAATCGGAGGAACAGATCCGTTGTTTGATTAAACTACCCCTCTCGTTGATCGCACCCATCGGTATAATGAAAATGGTCATCCATCCACGGCTGCTCTATCTTTTCTTAAGTATACATATTCTCCCCCCCTCGCAACTTTGTCTCTACTCGCAAACCCTTATGGTGCAACCTAGACTCTGCTGGGAAACCCTAACCCTGCCGTTTGATCAGGATGGCCTTGTGGCCCTTGATTTTGAACTTTACTACCTCTGTGCTCAAGCCTCCTTCGACTGTTATTGGATGTGGCCTCCCCTCCATCTTGCACACTATGCTCCAGAACATGACCGGGTATATCGCACCCCTCTGCCAACTATTATTGGCCAAGCTCCACGTAGTCATGCTGAGAAATTGACATGGTGGCATTTCCCCAACAGGCTTGGGTCCAATTGCCGTTAAAACTGGGTATCAAAGTGCTGTATTCCCCTGTGCAGAAGGTCACTCAGTTTCTGCTCTCCTGTATATTACGGGAGAGACCGGCCGCCCAGAGTCACGCGATGGGGTATAACTGAGATGAGTGAGGTTTTTTTCCCAATGGGCAATTCTGAGAGCATCCGTATCAGCGCTGCTTCAGGAACAATATCCAGACTTTCCAATGACACCACTGGTGTGTAAGACCTTTGCCTTCCTTCTTACAGCGTCTTCCTTGCTTCACCTCCTCTCTCACCTTCACACTTCCACGCAATCTGAGATGCCGACGGGCTCCCAGCTTGCTAAATCCTGGTGGGAGGTGGATCTGGACAGAAGAGGTGCAGGATGTGGTTCTATTTATAACTTTTTTTTAATACAAGAGGACAGACAGCCTGCTTGGGTCTTAAGCCTGTGAGTGATGGGCCAGTGGAATGGGCCGAGGAAACAGCCTTTAGGCTTCATTGGTGCTGCTGGTACTGTGGTAGCAGGCCCAGGCATGCCAAGGGCCAATTAAACCATACATTATGGCTATTTTACTGTCATCCCTGGCTTGCATTAGGGCCCTGTGCATCCTCGCAGTGGCACTGACACTTTGCATCAATATTCTCCTCCTTTGGGCCATTTCTCCGAGACCCAGAGAAGAATCCTTATCTTGAACCTCAGAGAAAAAGAATGGAATGTGATGGAGCAAGATGGGCCCATGTTTTTAACAAAGGGCGGAGGAGATAACCTGCTTGCAAGGAAGTAGCTGTTAGCTATTAATAGTGAAGCAGATGCAGTGGTATTGGGGCCCAGGTATGTGGGGGACCACCTCATCTGAATTACGGCTGTCTTATTTTACAAAAGGGGCATTGTGTCTCCTATTGCTGGCTAGCATTAGAGCCAAGGGCAAGCTTCAAAGAGAGGGACAACATATGGGCGCTATTCATTTTCTGAAAGGGACAGAGCTTGTTTCAAAACTGGAGTGATGGCCAGACATGATGGAAAGGGGTGAAAGGAAACTCAGGGCCACAGCTATAGCAGATGCTGCTGTATTCGGGCCCAGAAGTGTATGTAGCTCACAAGTCTCGACTATGGGAAGCAGTGTTTGTTGATAGGTTTCTATTTTTGTTTGTGCATTTTGCTCTTTTATAAATCTTACATTTAGGGCCATATGTAGGTGGGCTAATACCGGTCGGTAACGGCCGAAAATCTGTAAATTTCCCATTACCGACCGGTATTTAGCCCTTTGCGATGTAGGATGCTGGATTTAAGGATTCGGTAATTTACCGATTCGATATTTTCAGAAATCGGTAAAATACCGATTCCTTAATTTAAGGAATCGGTAAATTACCGAATCCTTGAAACCTATGTCGGGAGTGAGTGCATTTTTGGATTAAGGATTCGTTATTTACCACCATCTACAGGTTGGTGGTAAATACCGAATAGCTTTTAAAAAGCAATTTTGTGCTTTTTTAAAAGTGCCATGTGGCAGACATACATGCCCTTAGGTCATGTATGTGTGCCACATGTGTACACATGCACGATTCAGGGGTGGAACAGGGTGTCAATGTGACACCCTGCCACCCTTGAATATGCTCCCCCTATTACCGATTCGGTATTTACCGAATCGGTAATAGTGAATGGCTTCCCATTCATTCCTATGGGCCTCCAGGCCCATAAGAATGAATGGGAATGTATTCCTTATTACCGATTTGGTAAATACCGAATCGGTAATAACGAATATTACCGAATCGGTAAAATTTACCGATTGTTTACCTACATTCTATTTACCGATTCTTAAATACCGAATCGGTAAAATTCGGTATTTAGGAATCGGTAAATAGAAATTACCTACATATGGCCGTTAGTGTGGATTATGAGCTACAGAAAAAGTACCCATGAAATTATCTCGCAAGATCAGCACCTGTGCTCAGTCGTGCCGCTCTTGCTCCTCCAGTCCTTGCAATAACATTTTGGACAGGGCCCGGCTTTAAAATATTTAGCTTAGGGATGGCTCAGAGCAAAAAAGTTTGAAGACCTCTGACTTTTATGAATTGTAAAAAAAAAATATGTTTCTCCATCTCAATTCTACAAATGTACACTAACACTCAATTCTACAAATGTACACTAGCACCGCTGTTACACGTTCCCAAGGTGCAACTGACTTCCCAGGCTCAATATGCTGAAAGCTTCATTCCTATTTTCGTTATATACAAATATGCATAATTTGAAACTAAAAGCATAAGTAACTGCAAATATTGTGCACCAGACTCGTGAATCAGCCTGCATTTGCGGAGCAAACATATTAAACCGAAGCAAACAACATAGTGACTGCTGGCCTTTAACACATGCTTGTTAATCATCTTGTCCTGTTAGTATGAGTTGCAAGAAGCATTAACCAGTCAATAGTCTGGTCTTTGCAAGCTGTTATGAAGGTTATGTTTATTTTTCTTATTGTGTAGCATATGCCGCAACAATTTGAAAAATAGGAAAAAAGGGAATCATGTTGCCACCTAAACATCGCAGTAATACGCTTGCAATGCAAATGTTAAAAATTTTTAAACAGTGAACCGTCATATATAATTTAAAAAGGCCACTATGTGCTCTTCCTAGCAGTCAGGTTTACTTCGAAAACCTATAGAAACCCCCATTAGTTTTAATATACATCACAGGAAAGTATTGTTCATGTAGACACAAAGAAAAGGCATTAGTAATTGTCGATTCCTGAAGCCTTAGTTTAAACTCAAGGATGAATATTTTTTGTAAAGAGATGGATAAAGAATATATTCTATCCTCCAAATAATTACAAGTTTGACTGTGGAGTGGCGGACAAGGAAGATGGTGGTACTTGTCCTGCTGGGTCTGCCAGTATATCTCCACCCTCCCTATTGCTCCCCACCCAGTTGTCCGGCCTGCTCTTCTCATAGGGTAGAAGACTCATTTGCATCAGGCACCTCCGCCCCTGCCCCAGTCTCCCCCACTACCCTGAGTGAGGAGGCTATTGACCTCCTACGGTCAATCTCTGTAGGTCAGACGGTAGTGCCATCCAGGGTCTAGGCATCCATCTGCAGTAGATGGTGGCCTACCTGGAAGGCATCCATACTCCTCAGTCTACCCTACAGAGATCCCTTCAGGCTCTGGCCTCCTCCCTAACGGTAGCCTTTCCCCCGCCCCAGTCTTCTGCACCCCTCCTACCTGTGCCCTATCTCCATCCACATACCCTATTCCACTTCCTAACCCAAGCACATTCACACCTTTTCATGCATCCCAAGCAACAGACACAAGCACCACACACAAACAAACGTCACAAGTAACACAGACATGCTTCCACACACTCACTGCCCTCACCGCCCCACGACTCCCCAGCATTTCCACAGACATCACACCCACACAGACAGACCCATCCACCACATCCAGCAGTGCCCCAGACAACACACCCATACACAAAGACCCATCCACCACCCAGCATTGCCCCAGACATCGCACTGGCACACACAGACCCATCCACCTCACCCTGCATAACCCAAGACACCACACCCACACAAACATACCCATCCACCACACACAGCATTGCCACAGACACCACACCTGCACACACAGGCCCATCTACAACACCCACTATAGCCTGCCCATCTACCTCACACACCAGATGAGAATGCACACCCCCCACAATACACACCTGCACCAACAACACAACCGCCCACACCTGACAATTCCACTCCCTTCCAAACCTAATACATTTACGACTATCCTAAACCCAGTTCAGTTCTCGCATACTTCTTTTCCCTTGGGCGTATGCCTGTGAAACACAAATCCCACCCTCCAAATTCCAAGGAACAGACTCCCACACCCCAACCCACTGCTTCCATTTCCCAAACCACCACTCCCAAGAAAAAAGCCACCACTTCCACCAAAAAAGCAACCCCACAAAAATCCCAAGCCACCACTCCCGAGAAAAAACCAATCCCTCCTAAACCCAAACCCACCACTCCCAAGAAAAAATTTACCTGTCCTAAACCCAAACCCACCACTCCTATGAAAGCATCAACCCCTCCTAAAATCCAACCCACCTCTCCCAAGAAGAAACCGACACCTCAGAAATCCCAGACCGACACTCCTGCAACACAATACACTCTCCCAACCCACATCCTCACTAGCCAAACCAAGCCCCCCACTCCCACGTGACATCTTTGAGGTGCCTGGACTACCCACTAGATGCCCCTTCCTGGGGAGATTCCTCTAGCAGTGTTTTGATAGGCAAGTTATGTGGCAAAGCACTGTGCTGTGCACTACAGGACACATTTGGACTGGCCATTGGCCTTTCATGCTACCATACCCTCAGTTATGGGACAATAAAAGCGTGTTTGTTTTGGGAGACAGTTGCCTTATTATTACTTCTTTTGCTATTTAATGTTCATGTATACTTGGGGATGTGTTACTATAGTTTTGCTTCTTTCACCATGATTGCTGTGCAATTTGGAGGGGATTGTATATTCTGGCCTTGCAAACAGCGTGGGAGTCACAGAGGACAAGAGAGCAGGTTCAATGGATGGTTGTGTGGGATGGATTAAAATTGGGGGTGAAATTGAATTGTACAGGTTATCATGCGGTAAGTAGTTACGGTTGTTTTTGTCAATGTGGAAATCCTTTACGTTGAAGTTTTCCTAATGTTGTATATTGTATATGTGTTTGATGTGTGCAAGCTAGTTTTTTGTTTCACTACATCTGGGATTCTTTTTTTTTGCATAGGTATTTTGGATTTACTTTTTGGAGATGGTTCATTAGTGTGTGTGTGTACCTTACACCTAGTTGATATTTCAGCAAAAATATGTAGTAACTGCTGTGTTTGGTTTCATATGTCAACATTACACATTACATACATCTGCATGACAGTTGGGTATGCTATTGGTTGTCCCTAATGTACCTCACTTCACAGGTACAGGGAGCATGGAGTTTCAAGGCTTGTGCAAAGCGGACTGTGGCTCAGGCACTCAGGCTTTCAGGATTCCCTCCCTAGTAGTAGCATTGATAGTCGGCAGCAGAGCGGCAGGGAATCCTCACATTGTCACCGTGCATGCTTCTCACCCTGTTAAATTTACATCCTATTTTCCCGACATTACCTTTTGGGGTATGTGCTGTGTGATAGCACAACACCTTGACTTGGTACAGCATATATATTTTGTGGTTCTTAACACATCCTTGCAGATCCATGTTTGATATCACACCAGGAGCTGCCATATGGGAAATGGTAGGGTGTCACAGAAAATGATACGTGCAACATTCATGAGTTGCTTCTGCTGTGTTACGGTAACTGCCTGCCGACATCACAAATATCTGAATATTATTTGTGAACATATTGACACTGTACAGGCACGCACCACAAAAGTAAACACAAAAGAAGGGGCGAAAGGTCAGGGCGCTAGACACCTGCACCAGTCAGTCTCATATATAACAATTAGAACAAAGGCATGGTGCAATGAGACGGGAACGTGACCTTCCTACGTCCCCACTAATTGGGAAAACCCAAAACACATACAACAGAATTGGCTCTGCACTCAATATTGGCATACATTATTATTCGTCCGAATTTTGTATCCAAAAATTATAATGGCACACAAAAGTCAACAATTGAATATAAGCAACATTCGTGTGCTGCCTCCCAAATAAATCAAGTTAGTCGTCAGATTGATGAAAACATGTTCTTCCTTTATTCTTTTTTCTTTTGTTCCTGATTCTTTTTTTAAAAACCACAGCACCAAATTGATAGCCGACGCGGCGTCTGATGTTTTTTGGACCGAACTTCAGCGTGAGATATTGGGATACACTTTTTCACATTTACCGTTTATTACTATTCCTGTTTCACCCTACTTCGGACATACGATATTTGTGCTTCTTTTATGGAAAATACTAAGATTCATCTTGCATCAGTACGTTTTCCGCCACAGTAAACTTGCCGTGAAGCGTCTGTATAAGATACCTAGATATATAAAAGCCTTGAAAAGTCCCGTGGGGACGAAACGCGCCGCGTCGGCTATCAATTTGGTGCTGTGGCTTTTAAAAAGAAGAATCAGGAACAAAAGAAAAAAGAATAAAGGAAGAACATGTTTTCATCAATCTGATGACTAACTTGATTTATTTGGGAGGCAGTATACGAATGTTTCTCATTTTCAATTGTTGACTTTTGTGTGCTATTATAATTTTTGGATACAAAATTCAGACGAATAATAATGTATGCTAATATTGAGTGCAGAGCCAATTCTGTTGTACGCACCACAAAAGTCACAGTGACCTGGCCAAGGAGGGCATCATGTAGCTGTAATTGGATTGTACATTGTGTATATTTCCAAAGGGGGCCCACAAAGTACGTTTGGCACAGGAACCTCATACTCTTGCCTTGCCAGGTCTATGGAGGCCCATCTATATTATGTGTATATGTGTATCATACTCTTGCCAGGTCCATGGAGGCCCATCTATTTTCTGTGTAATCTATAGAATAGGGTATGTGTATAGCTTACCATCGGTTGGTTCCACGACAACCTATATGTTTAACTTTGTGCATCAGGTACAGCAGCGGCAGGACGTGTAAGATCTGCTCCAAGGTGGCACAGGACGTGTGTGGCTGAGTACAGGTCAGTTTCAGCTATTTATCCATTCCTTGTGATTGGGTGGGCGGTGTGACTGGTAGTTCACCCTCCAACAGACGCTTTTCACTTGGCCACCACTGTATAGATTTACTGCCGGTGGCACAGCTGCGGTATTTCGTATATATTACCGCCAGCATCGTAATCAGGCGGTCAGACCGCCTATTCGGCGGTGGCGGTGTTGTTCCTGCCAATGGGACAGCAGTCCCCAGACCGCCAAACTCATAATGAGGCCCATTGTCAGACTGACAAAATACCCACTATTTCCATTCATGGAGAATATATTCATAAAGACAATGCCACTTTATCTATGCTCTTCAGCTAAGGCATATAACACTATGAGGTTTTAATATTTTTTCCCACCACTCTTTTATTAATCTCATTTTTTGTATTTGTTTAGTTATTAGTTATATAGGATTCAGAAGTTACATCTAAGTGTCCTTTTTTGGCCCTACTGAAAACAACTAAATGCAGAAATTAATTCTGCAAAAATACTTAACTCCTTTCCTCACCAGTGGTCCCTTAAGAATTTTTGGGGTCCTGAGAAGAACATCTTTCGAAATCACAAATGAAGCTCCCTTCACACTGGTATTCTTGCTGCAAAACTAAAAGTGAAGGTCTGCTCTGAAAATGTTCACCATTCATTGGATGAAATCAGATAATTTCCTCCTTAATAGAACTCCTCTCTTGTGTCCCTTTGATCTATTGTTCAGAACACTGCTATAGCTGGACAGTGGCCTCTGGCCCTAAATGGGATGTGGTGATGGGCCTGTGCAGGCCAGAGATAAGAATGCTGTAGAGAGAGGTGAGGAAGAGGAGGAATGTTAGATCCAGACTGAGAGTGTACCAGAAGCAGTGAGCAAGGAAGGCGGCGTGCTATGCGCACTGTCAGGCAAGGTGTTGCAGGATGATGCGCTTAATACGTGGTTGGCCATCATCATCTCCGAGACCACTCTGGTGTTTCCATGGCCATCGTCATCTAGGGAGGGTGCTACACAACCTCGGCAGAGTATCGGGCATGACTTATCTAATACGGAGCACGTAAAGTCAAGCCTTTTCTACTTCCTTCCATGCTTTGCAAACACCATGTGATTGAAGAGAGGGGCGGTCAAAAAAGCTGACTCTTTTCCTGTGATGGCAGGTCCAATTTGAATCCTATATAAACAAAGGCAATAATGAGTGAAGTATGCATTGCAATGCTTTCACTCCCTTAGTTTTTGGCTTCTTCCTTGCCCACTTGCTAGTATTTATGCCCCTGGTTGGGCTCCTGAATTCCTGTTTGATCTTTTAATGGATGCCTGTGCTGGGCTCTTACCTGATGACAGCCAGAATGTTGTGCCTTTCGTAGCTACTGTCTCATAACCTGCATCTTCAATCTGAAGTTGGGAGTTGAAATGCCACTGTAGGTGAAAATCCTCCTTGGAAGTCTTGTAATTGTGGATCTTTTTGAGAAGACACTTGATTCCTCTCACATGCAGGGTGGCCCTGTGGCTTATAGGAAGAGTTGAGTTTTCTTTGAGCTCTCGAGAAGGAAACTTAACAGACCTTCAGGACATCCCATGCTTGACCAGGGAGAAGGGAGGTATAGATATGGATGTAAGGTAAAGAGAGAAAGGTGAGCTATGCAGAAATACACAAGAAGTAGAAAGAAGTAGGTAACGAGAGGTAGAGAGTTAAGTAAGGTTATAGAATGAGGCGTAGAGAACAAAATGCAAGACAGTGAATAGGAAATATAGAACTATTGAAAGTTGCAGGGTAGAAATAAGGGGAGTTAGAGACAGGTAAGATAGAAAGAAGGGTGAGTTTGATAGCGTGCTAGAGGCATAGAGAGGTAGAGAATCAAAGAGGTGAAGTAATAAGAGAAATATAAAAATGCAAGATTGAGAAAGAGTGGTGAGATATAGAGGGTCAAAATTGGAAGTAAGGTTTAGAAACAAAGGTCATGTAACAAGAGTGGTAAAACTAAATGAAGGGTAGATCACGAGGGGTCAAGGACATAAAGAGATACGTTGTAGAGAGAAATTAGGTATGGTGGGGAGATAAAGGTGAGCTAGATGAAGAGCGATGAGGGTGATACAGGGGTTGAACGAGGGCGAGGTATAGAAAGTGGAACGATGGAGACAGGAAGTGAGGTTTGGAGCTATTCAAAAAGAGAGCTATAAAGAGAGTAAAAGTAGAGAGGGTGTGTTAAAATATAGGACATGATAAGTGAGGAGCTAGTGATAGAAAAAGAGGTACCAGTAACAAAAGACAGAACGGTGTGAAGGAGAATATAATGAGGAAGATGAGATAAAGGGAAAGGCAGAAACAGAAGGATGTGGGCAATGGGGGTACCAAATGAATGGTGAGGTATATTATGAGGTATTTTGAGAGGTTCGGTCGTGAGAGGATGTAAAAGAGATAGAGGTGGAGTAGGAAGAGAAATGAGTGAGGTGTAAGTTAAAGACGTAAAGTGGAGAGACAGGTAAGGAAAAGTAGGGAGGTGGGGGTGAGAGTAAGGTAGAAAGAGGTGAGGTTGAGAAAGATGAAGAAGATGAAACAGAAATTCAGAGAGGTGAGATGGAAACAAATCAGTGGAGTGCAGAAATGAGGAAGGGGTAGAGAAGAAAAGATGTAGAAGTAAGTGCAGAATTTTATAGAGGGCGGTGAGGTCATGAGAAAGAGAGTGATGTGGAGTAGAAAGATGTATTTAAGCAAGAGGAGTGAGGCACAAAAAGTTGAGCTATAGATACATAGAGATGTAGAGACAAACAAACAAAAGGAATAAAGGAAGGAAAAAAGGATGGAAATAAGGAAAGAAAGACAAAGAAACAAAGGAAGGATGCAAGGAAGGCAGGAAAGAAAGAAAGGTTGCTGAAGCTAGGAGGGAGATGTGATACAGAAAGCTAGACAAGGCGGAGAAAGAGCAGTATAAGTCGGTACAGCGATGTGACAGAGGTAGTTGGAAAGGGCTATGCAGGTGAGAAAGAAAGGAGCACAGTGCTTTAGGGATTGCAAGAGATGAGGTTCATCAAAATGAACAGTACTCAGGGGAAGTAAAGAAAAAGAGGAAGAGGCTAGGTAGACAGAGGGAGACTGGGTGAAGGGTAAGTTATAGAGAAGTAGTTGGGAAAGCACAGACCACACATGCCAAAACGTGCTTCAGGCTTTATACTATGACTCACACTGTTCAAACACCATCCCTAATTCACATGCTTATTTGTACTTACTCATAGACGGAAAAATGAGAGAAAAGAAAAGACAATTTATCAAAATACAAAAACAAATAGGTAATCTAAAACTAGTTATCAAAGACAAATACACTCACGCCACTTTAGGAAGACTTGGCTTTTAATAATAGGAACACATCCTATTCATCAGTCTCTGTCTTGTTTTAAAAGTTTACAAAACCTCAATCCCTTTCTTTTCCTTGGGTTCTTATAATTTAGTAATGTTCTGCATTTTCCAATTGCGCCATGAAGCTCCGCGTACATCGCATACATCATATGTTAACATGCCATATGCAAATCATTCAAAGCACACTCTGTTCATCCTGTTGGCACATATTTAAATGTTTCGGGATGTTTAAAAAAAGAAATAAATAACATTACATTTAAATACCAAATAATGTCTGGCCTAGGGCAGAATCTGGGAGGAATGCCTTACTTCTCATCCGAGCCAGCAGAGACTGCAGTTTCAAGTAGATTTGGCTGGTATTGATGGAATACATTTTTTTTCAGAGGTCTCATAAAATGCCCACATTACACAGGCTTTAAGTTAAAATGGGCCTGATTTAGAGTTTGGCGGACAGGTTACTCCTTGCACATGTGACGGATATCCCATCCACTGTATTACAAGTGGATTATATCCTACGGCATTTGTAATAAGTGAGCAGGAGATCCCTCACGTTTATGATGAAGCAACCCATCTGCCAAACTCTAAATCAGGCCCTTAATCTCGTTTTGCTGTGCAGTAACCACATCCGAAGAAGGACCAGTAATGCCAGTCTCAAAGGGTCTGATTTTGACTTTGATGGACAGAACAGTCCATCACAAACAAGACAGATATCCCGTCTGCCGTATTACTAATGCCGTAGCATATAATGGGGCAGATTTATGAGCCCCTTGCGCCACTTTTGCGTCACTTTTAACATGGGAAAAGTGACGCAAAAGTGGCGCAAGGGGCTCATAAATCTGCCCCAATGTGCTTATAATATGGCCGACAGAATAGCCATCACATTCGTGATGGAGGAACCAATTCGCCGAACTCTAAATCAGGAGCCAAGGAGTTTATTTAAATTTAAGTGGGTGGAGCAATTACAGTCACCATGCAGGAGTGCTTTACTTCTGTAATGGTGAGGGTACTCTGCCCCTGTATTTAGAAATGTCAGCTGACCCTGCAGACATCTCCTGTATTTCCAGGAAGAGCTGTGATGGCAGTTTACGGAAATGCATTGTAAGTTTGACAGACTGCTCCGTCAACATGAAAGAGTATTACATCAAACTCAATTTTTTTTAAATCATTTTCACACAAACATATCTCAAAGCAGGCTTTTCTCTTTGAAAATATAAAATAATAATGAGCCACTTCGCCATGGGAGCATTCTCCCATAGCTCGCAGGTCATTTAAATGTTTTCCCTGCCCTTTACCGCCATGGCGGTATTATGCTGTGAAAACTTGTCATGTGTCCTCTCAGTCTAAATACAGCAGACTGGCACATGGCCAAACCTCTAAAGGCCCTTACTTTGATAGAAACAAATAGAATATTCCCCTGGGTAAAGATTTTTTTTTACTCACCACCTTTAATCACACCACCTCACCTATATTGTATTTATAAGATATATTATGAGAACTGTGAAAACAAGCACATCAATATCTAAAAGTTCTTAATACAGATTTATTAGTGTTAAAATGAATTTTAGAGGTTTTTGTTATATGTTCTTCACCATAAGAACAATATAAAATAAATATCCCAATCAACAGAAAGAATGATTTAAAATCAAAGCATTTAAACAAATCCATATCAACCCATTGATGTCACTGTGTAATCATGAATTGGTTTTTCATACACAATCATTTAGAGGTGGTGGATTATGTTTCTATTCTTCAACTATGGATTTGAATGGAAAAAATATTTGTAAACCACCCTCTTCAGGACATTTGAACTATATATTATTCACTGTAATTTATCATATACTGGGAGTTGTAAGCTGGAAATGTCACAATATCCAGAACTCAAATGAGGGTCATAAATATCTAATCTCTCATGGGGTGATTTCAATCCTTAAAGGGGCTTGAAAAAATCCTTTGCAAATGCCCCACAAATAATACAGGAAACTCTTGTTGGGCTATGCTCGTCGTCTTGAAATTTCAGTCCTATTTGAATCTCCAGTTTATTCAGTGCAACCAATCTCCCACTGCTAAACAATGCATAAGGAAAAACCTCCATCCAGAACCACTGTTCAAATCGTATTATGTTGTCCAGCCAATCGCTCAATGTTTGTCTCACCAAGGGAACAAAAAAGGAGGATACATACTTAGAAAAGTTCTATTTATCGTCCACTATTCTCCTATAACAACACTTTTACTGATAGATGGTTTTTATAGAAATAATACCTATTTAATGAGAATTTTTTTATATTGAATTGGTTGTTGTCAAAGTGTTCTCAGAATATATCTTTTTAACAGTACAAATACACTATAGTTGTGGTGGTGTGATTGAAGGTGGTGAGAAATAGATCTTTACCCAGGGGAATATTTTTGACGTTCTGGGTCACAAACCCTGTACCCTTGGTTTGAGGGGTTGCTCTTATTTACTGTTTGAGCCTTACTCTGTCTGATGTGTGTGTAGGTGGCCAAGCCAGAGTAAGCTCTTCTATCTATACACGGAAGGTCCGTCTGACTCTAAATAAGACAGACAGACCTTCAGGTTACCATGGAGTACCTAGTCCACTAACATTTACATCAGTCGCTAATTTTCAAAGAACTATGTATTCTGGAACATGCAGTTGTAAGCATGGTTGCAGAAGAGTTGATGTTAGAAATGGGATTTTTGGTAGGCTAGGGCATGTGCTAAAGCCAGGCAGATATCACCACTCTAGTCAGGATAAGGGAGTTACACTCCTACAATAACCCCTACTCACCCCCTTGGTAGCTTGGCACGAGCAGTCAGGCTTATCTTAGAGGCAGTGTGTAAAGCATTTGCACATAACTAACAGTAATACAGTGTAAGCATTATAAAAGGACACCACACCAGTTTAGAAAAATATCCAAAGTTTTTATATACTTACGACAAGACCAAAGACGATAAAAATCCACAATCCTCAGTTATCAAAATATGCTTGAAAAACAGTTCCTTGATGTCGATTGCTCCGTCCAGGGCTTTCACGGCGTCGTGAACAAACAAATCCAAACAGTTCTGGCTGACTGCAGCATCGCGGGCCAGCTATGGTGTCGGGAAGACCCGCAAACATTACCTTTTAGAAATGCAGGGCGTTGGTGACCTCTTGTTGAGCTTCTGAAAGCACGGTGTCTGCAGGAGTCGGTTCCGGAGGTCGGTGCAGGAGTCATTGGGGGCCCTCAAAGTCACACATTACAGATTGAACTCCTCTCTGTTGAAGTCAGGAGCGCTGGCGTCGGCAGGTGTCGGGTGCTGTGGCGCAAAGTGCAGCAATGCAGAGTGCGGTGCCTTCAGGTCGCGGTGCGAGCAGCGGCTCGGTGGCGGCGTCAACAGGTGTCGTCGGTAAGACCAGGGTCGCGGTGCGGCATTGCGGCGGTGCCCTCTGCAGTGCCTTCAGGACACGGAGTCGGCAGCGTCGACGTTGAAGTCGCCGGGTTACTATTTCTTCTGTTGCAGTACAAAACACACAGTCCCCAGTGCTGAGGGAAGAAAAGCTTAAAGTCTTTGCTGTTCCTGAGACTTCTTGAACAGGGGGCAAGCTCTACCTTAAGCCCTTGGAGAAACTCACAAAAGTAGATTGCAGAAAGTCCAGTCCAGTCTTTCACTGCCCAAGACAAAAGCAACCACTGCAGGCCAACACAGCAAAGCACACAGCAAAGTGGTAGTTCCTCCTGACAGCTTCTCCAGCTCTTCTTCTTGGCAGCCTTCTTGGTCCAAAAGAGTTCTAAAAGTCAGGGGTATGGGCCCCAATATTTATATCCCAAAATCCTTTGATCTCTTAGGCAGAGAGTGTCTGTGCCCAGCCAGAACCAGAACCAGTTCTGCCTTCCTGGCAGGAGGTGGAGACGGCATGGTCAGAGGCAGACCAGGCCCTTTGAGGTGCAAGGAAATCTCCTCCCCCATTCCCCTATTGCAGCCCAGGTCTATTCAGTCATTTCCTGACCCACCTAGACTATCTGGAGCCACTCCTGATCCCCAGCCTTCTGTCATCCAAAACCCACACAGGCAATCCACATTCCAGCAGAGGCACACGGGATGACTGAGCAAGAAAATACCTACTTTCTAAAAGTGGTATTTTCAAACACAGAATGTAAAAAATAACCTTCACTAAAAGACGCATCTTTAGATTGTGAGTACTGTCATACTAAACTTTATTTTCCCACCTAATTCCCCGGGCCAGTTATGTTTAAAAGATGTTATAAACAAACTCCCCATTCTGTCCTATGGGGAACAGGTAGCCTTGCAATAGCGAAAAACGAAATTGGCCGTAATTCATTTTCAGGACATGCCACACACACCAGGGCATGTCCTTCCTTTCACATACACTGCACCCGGCCCACAGGGATACCTTGGGCCTACCTTAGGGGTGGCTGACATGTAAGAAAAGGGAAGGTGAGGGACTGGCAAGTGTGTGCACTGGCCAAGTCGACATGGCAGTTACAAACTGTGCGCAGACTCTGCAATGGCGGGTCTGAGTTACCTTTTATGGGCTACTCACGTGGGTGGCACAATCAGTGCTGCAGGCCCTCTAGTAGCATTGGATTCGCAGGCCCTGGCACACTCAGTGCACTTTGCTAGGGACTAACAAGTGAATCAAATATCCAATCATAGAAACACCAATCCATAACACAATTTACCACAGGAGCACTTGCACTTTACCACTGATCAGCAGTAAGAAAAGAGCGTAGAAACACTACGCCAGCAAAAACAGAGTCAAATCCAGGAGGTCAGAAAGCAAAATCTCAGGGGAAACACGCCAAAAGATGCCAAGTCTAACAGTTGAGCTTTATCGCTTTCTCTTCAGTTCTTCCTTTGTCCACTTCACTTGTGTCTTTAGTTTAATACTGGAGCTGTTTCAGTCAAAAAGATGCAAAGGAAAAGATCTTTCCACCCTCAACACCGCCCTCATTTTAAAAAAAAGGGGGATCTATTAGGTAAGATAATGTAACAATAAAAGCTACACAGCTCTTTCAGTTAAAATAATTAAGAGTGAATCATTAAAATGGTGACGTCTTTACTTAGCATGAGGAAAAAGTAATTTAGATAAATCAGACCATATTCATGAAAGTACTGTATCCTACGGTGAATACATTGGTTTGAAATCTGAAGGAGCAATGAGTAGAATCGGGAGTTTGTAAACATCTATATCATTTAAATGCTGAACGTGGGGTGCATTTCGAAAAAGTTATCAGTGTTTGCCATTAATTGCTTGTGTATTTTCATTAACCTTCTGTTGTAGTCAAAGCAAAAAGGCTGCATGACAGTGGTATGGAATGAAAAGAATCCGCTTCTACAAAGAAACAACTAAAGCCCTGATTACAAGTTGAGGCAGTATTTAGTGCACATGATGAATAACGATACCACGGGACAACCTATTTATCCTGTGCGATAAATAACACCTATCACAAGTTTGTGGGGAATAATATGTAGATTTTGGTGTTTAACGCACCAAATTCTGCATGGTACGGTAAATACCATACTATTTACTCTGTTAAACTTCGGCATGTTTAACCATACGAAGTTTAATGACAGCTGAGGTATTTAAAGCATCTCATAATTATTGGATGCATTAAATAAAGCCAAACTCATAATTCCGACCCATGTGTAAACAGGGTAAACTCGCGTGTCGGAATTTACAGGCCCACTTCTAATCAGGGCCATAGTTACATTTTGGGGCTTGTAAGAAAAAGGTTACGTTTTCTGTATTCACCCCAGCCCTGTGACTGCAGGTTCTTGAAAAATATTGAGTTTCATCATGTGGAGAACTGTTTCCAGAGGGTAGGGGGACAGATCCTCTAAATTGCAATGCTCATTCTGATTAAAAGAGAATAATCGCTAATAAGAGCTTCTTAAGGCTTGCAGGATAGCTGAATCAGATAGAATCTTGAATGCTATATAGAGGTGTAATATCCAGTGGTGGGAGAACGTTTATTACAATCTTGTGCATCAGGGGGTGCAAATGGATTACTCATGCAGGCTCGGCCAGCTCCCTCATGTATCAAGTCTATAAGAGGGGTGTGAGAAGTTGGCCTGGCATATGCTGTCTCCTAGTTATAGGGGACACCTTGTACCAGTCCAATTCGACTCTTATTGATGATAGGTTTAAGACAACCTTTAAAGAAAGCTATCCTAGTGGTAGCTGTGGAGAGCAGCCTTCAGGCTAAGTCTTGAAGGAGTGTTAAGCTTATTGTTTTACCATAGATAACCTCTTGAATGACCAAATGAAAGAGTAGTCCACACAGGTATATATATAAAATATATGTATTTATTCTAGACAGAATCCCACAAGTCTCTTTATGAGGCTGAGGCAAAGTTACAATTCAAACAAGCATTGATAGATACAATAAATAGCACTGGAATCATAGGGCCCCGGGGGGGACCAAACCATATATTAAAAAAGTGGTATAAGAACCACGACAATTCTACAGACAATGCCTAGGGCATTTAGGATCGCTGGCCCCTTAAGACTCCACCCCAGGTTATGAGGAAGGGGACCCACGGGAGGCGCGTGCAGTGGAAATAGCTGCTATCGGGATCTCTATTAAAGCCTATGGAGAATGTCGCGGTTTAATTTAAACAGATTAAAGACACTTCTAGCAGGAGTTCAAAGTTAAAAACTTAGAGTTAAGCTTTTGAGGAGCCCACTACCACAGGAGTACCGAGGTACCACTGTTACCTGCCCCAGGGAAGCCGGGTGCATAGGTCGTTTTCGATGTCGGGTCGCGGGCTGATTTTCAATGGGAAAATGTACAAAACCGCTGCTAGCCAAAAGCGTCGATGGTGCCGTGAAGATTGAAGTTTTAGATCTTGTAGAGAAGAACCTGAAAGCAGAGGGGACAGAGTCTGGGTCACGGCACAGTGATCAGGGAGCTCAAAGGAAAGAGCCCTTCAATGTCGGGTGCTTCAAGTGGAAAGAGGTGCAGCTTGGATCTGCAGCCACGGGCTCCGAGAGGCTTCAAGGAAGACCAGCTCCTGGAGGGCAACTGTCCCACGTCGGATGAGGGTTGCTGCGGTGTAAGTGTCCAGATTGGATCCACTAAGCCTTGGCAATTGCAACCCACGCAAGATGAACAAATCAGCTACTGGTGCAGACCCACGAGGTCTGTGAGAGGTCTCCTTTGGAGTGACTATAGAGCAGGCCTCGAGCAACCAAAGAAACTCTTGGAAGTTGAGATTGTCCTCTGCTAGGGCCCACAAGTTGAGAGACAAGGGACTGCAGAAGGCAGCAAAATGGAGTGCATAAAAGGGAGCCCACGGGCCACCGGAGGGGGCTAGGGCGCCGATATTTGGCACAATTACTGCTTGGTGGTTGGCTCAAAAATGGGCCGAAGCACAACTTCCCCACTGGTCAGAGTTGTGTGCTATGTAAGAGGTGGCTGGTATCCTGGGGTATTGGGAATCTCGGCACCCACGTTGTCCACGGTGCTCAGACTTGCTGTGCACACTTACTGGCCTCTGGGATGCTTAGGAAACCCACCTCAAGGTTGCTGGGTGTCGACAAAGTCTGTAGGAGCAGCAAAGTTCCAACCAGGTCACTTGAAGTGTTTCAGGTGCCTGCCAAGCAGGGGGGTAACTCCTTTACCCCAAGGGAGATTTCTTCAGTCAGCTGGGCAGCAGCTCGTCGAAGGTCAAGTCTGTGAAGTCTAAGATTAATCTGAGGCTCTGGGGATACAGTATTCACCTTTATCCCCAAGATTAGGGGAGGGTCCAGATCAGAGCCTACCAATGAGAGTTGAGGCGGGAAAGGGTGGCTACACCCACTCCCCTTTGTGTGTTTCCCACCTGGGCGATGGGCAGGATGCCCCTGAACCGGTTCCAGGCGGTGTATGCAGAATGTAGGCGCTGTAGCAGCCTACGTGCAACTCTGAAAGGCAACATATGGTGCACCCACCCAGTTCCAATCCACATACCCTGTCTGGGGAGGTGCTAGCTCCTCCCTGCCACAGGAGTCCTATTGTCCAGCTGGCGAGGCTGAGATTTTCCCCAGCAACAGCCAGCCAGAGTCGTGTGGGTGGCGGATAGTAGCCATTTTGTACTACGTGTGCACTTTTAAATTGGTGTCTAAATTCTGCCGCTTTTCCCATATTGCCCCTCTAGCAGGGGGGAATCGTGCCCTCATGCCCATGGCTGGACTGGGGGTAGGATTCCTACATGTTTGACACCAAACACGATATGGTTCTGTGTAGCCATTCTCAAGTTATCACGCTATCGCGATAGACTTATAATGCGGTTAAGAGTATATGGTATGGCTACACTACAAACAACCCAGCAATGATTTTACGAAGGTTGCAGAGAGGCCCTATTCAGGTAGGGGTCCCCCCTCACACATACCTCAGCACCCTGCCTTGTAGGATTAGCAAGGCCTGCTATAGGGGTGACCTATGAGAGTATATGTGTTGTAATGGGGTGGATATAGGGTACCTATATCCCTGTAAGGGGTGCTAGCACCACCTTACCCAGACTACAGTAGTGGTCTGGTGGTGTCAGTTTGTATGGCTGTCCCAGGGTGGCACAATAAGTGCTGCAGCCCTGGTAGGCCTACTGAGGGACCCATGCCCTGGGTACCTAGGGTACCATCTACAAGGGACTGTCAGGGTATCCTCAGTATCCAATTGGTTTGTACCTATGGTACTCACATTAGTTTTAGGGAGAAAGCAGATAGGCTGGGGTCCTGGATAGCAGGATCCCAGCCAGACTAGTAAAAAACCTACTCAAATACCAGGCAAAAAGTTGGGGGCAACCATTAGTCAGATTCCACCTTCCTACAAGGGGGAACAAAAATGATCCCTCCACACATGTGTGCTGTGTCCCCCTGCTTGAAAGGACTTTGCTGTGCTGTATCTTGAAGTAACTTAACCCCAAGGGCCCGAGGTGAGCTGGCTCCCTGTTGTGGAAACTCAGGAACACAAAAGTTTCCAGAAAGTGTCTCAGCGACGCTGTGTGCATGTGCTTTGTGCAGCCTGAGACCTTCGTAAGCCGTGCGCTGTGTTTGTGGGCACCTGGAGTCCAAGTAAGTCTCAGCGACGCTGTGTGCGTGTGCTTTGTGCAGCCTGAGACCTTTGTGAGGATTGCCCTGTGACCGTGCACACCAGAAGTTCAAGAGTGTCTCAGCGACGCTGTGTGCGTGTGCTTTTTGCAGCCTGAGACCCTCGAAAGAATTGTCCTGTGATCGGGGGAGCCAGGAGTCCAAGTGAGTCTCAGTGATGCTGTGTGTGTGCTTTGTGCAACCTTCGTGAGGATTACTAAACAGTTTTATTTGGTCATCAAAAGGAACAAGAATAGCATGGAAAAAACTCAGAAGGAAGAAAGAACAAGGGGGAATAGCCAGCCCGGACATATTGGAATATTACAGGGCTTTTCAATTTAAGTATATGAGGATCCTACTAAAAGATTTTGAGTATTACCCCGCGTACCTGCAAGGAATGACTGGTAGAGAAGGCCACTTTCTTTATAAATTTGGACATCCAAAATTTTTTAAAAAGGTGAAATTGAAGGTCCTTAAATCAGCCGCAAAATTATGGTATCACATCACAAATACTCTGAAGATACCATATTACAGCGAACTTGCTCCCATATGGGATTCACCAGGAACCCCGGAATGCCTTAAGGACAGGCTTGCTGTCCCGCTGAGAACATCCGGAGTATTAAAATGGGGCCAACTGATGTCAGAAAATAACATTATTGAATGGGATTATCTGGAAATAATAACAAACTCCTCTCTATCGAAAATTCAAATTCTACCAACTTACTAGCTGGGCAAAAACCCTAACAGAAAACAAGGAAGGAAATAACGTAATGGAGATGGAGATGCAGGAAATTGTGCCCCTAAAAAAAGAGATTTCACGATGGTACTGGGGCCTAATATCAGCCGGCGAGGAAGAATGTTTGGTTTCGGAAGAGATCTGGGGGAGAGACCTGCCGTCGCTGGACGCAAAAAAAATCTGGCGAGTATCTATGGAAAAATGTTGGTCTATTGCGAAATCTGCCGCATTAAGAAGAAATCATCTGTTTACCACTCATAGAGCCTACTGGACTCCGAAGAGGTTGTCAAAGTTCAGTGGGGCAAAACTAAAGCATTGCCCAAAATGTGGTAAGGAGAGAACGGACGACCTACATATGTTCCGGCAGTGCCCCCAGCTCGAAAAATTCTGGCAAGATGTGGGTAAGATGCTAGATACGTTATTAGAAAGACCAACTGATGTAAGTAATGATCTTGTAATATTTGGGGTTGACCAGGCAGAATGTCCAACTAAGCTAACTAAAAAACAAGAGAATTTGCTCTTTGTGTTAATTTTATTGGCTAGAAGGGAAATATGTATTAAATGGGTAAGCCCTGGATCACCTACATATTGGGAATGGCTGTCCTCTGTACACAGATTATATAAATTGGATAAGAGGGGGAATTCGGGTAAGAAATATAAATTTTGGGAAATTTGGGAAAATTTATTTTAAAAATTGACCATATTTGTCCCGAGAACATGTTCCATGCTTTTCAATGTCCTATGATTATGCGATGGCAATAAATTAACAGGCAGAAGGTCTGCCAGAGTAGCCATGAAGGCTAGCTCACCCCCCTTCGGAACTATCATTTATTGAAACTGTAAAGGAAATAAAGGGACCCCTACCAAGAAATAAAGGGAAATACTCCATCGGGCCACAGAAAAATGGGGTAGTGAAGGGTCGGAAAGAGAAAGGTGGGGTCCCTGATAACTCCTTACATAAACTATTGCAGAATGAGGACAAAAAAAAAAAAAAACCTTCGTGAGGATTGCCCTGTGACTGTGCACACCAGAAGTTCAAGAGTGTCACAACGATACTGTGTGCGTGTGCATTTTGCATCCTGAGACCCTCAAAAGAATTGCCCTGTGATTGTGAGTGCCAGGAGTCCAAGTGAGTCTCAGCGACGCTGTGTGCATGTGCTTCGTGCAGCCTGAGACCTTTGTGAGGATTTCCCTGTGATCGTGTGCATCCGGAGTTCAAGTGAGTCTCAGCGACGCTGTGTGCATGTGCTACGTGCATCCTGAGACCTTCGTGAGGATTGCCCTGTGATCATGTGCACATGGAACTCAAGTGAGTCTCAGCGATGCTGTGTGCGTGTGTTTCGTGCAGCCTGAGACCTTCGTGAGGATTGCCCTGTGACCATGAAAACCCGGGGCTCCAGGGAGTCTCGGCGACGCTGTGTGCGTGTGCCCTATTACTACAGTTGCTTCCTTGTGAGAAAATACGTTTGATGGGTTGAATTTTATGGAGATAATATCACTGGCATTTAGTTGGCAGAGCTTTGGGTGCGAAGCAAGAATTTTAGAGATGTTACCATGAGTCAATACACCACTGCTTCCCTTAAGATGTATAATCAAGATGCCAGATTGTTATTTGAGCTGAAGTGTCTAGAATCATACTATTGTTTGTTGAGACCAAAACAGGTTGCACTAGGAAGCCCAGTGTTCAAGGTATTTGTACATTAGTTTTTTATGCATGATTGATGCGTTGACATGTCATCAGATGCCATTTGATTCAGATAATGAGATGGGGAGGTTCACCTCTAAGCTGCTGTCTTGATAGTCAGTCAGTCAATTAACTTTATTAGATCTTAGAAAGTAAGATCATAAAAGTACAGTACGTCATAAAATACATATTCAATAATACATTACAGTTCCAATAAATGTGAATACAAATAAATACAGATGAAATCCATGAGTAAGAACTGAAGCTAAAAACAGCTAATACAATGTGCAAAAACGCCAAATCCGATTAAAATGGAATTACAAGGCAATCAATCTCCTGGTTTTTAAAACCATACATAAGTAGGATTCAAGAGAAAAGCTTACATAAGGGTCAGGGAGCATTTGGAAAAAGACAGAGTTGGGCGCCATTGTACCAAGTTATATTTCTGCCATAGAGGAAGGATATACTTTTTACCTTCGTACATATCAAATTTACAAAAAAATATAAAATGAAGATTAGATTGAGGGGAGTACCATCACATGGACAAACTGGCAATTCATTAATTGAATAAACTCCTGCAGGAAAGCTCAGCATGCACGGGATAAGATTTAATCTAAATTGAACTAGTACATATCAATGTCGGATGTTTGTAACAAAAGCCAGATATGAGTTTGCTTCTTCAGGAATAATAGGAAGCCCCACGTATATTGCTACCATTGTTTTGTTACAATTTTGTGCATAGCTTTCGTTTTCCCTGTGCATTTGGAACAAAATTTGCTTTAAGCTTCAAAAATTGAATGGCAATTGAGTGGTTCATTATAAAGAGATTCAAGACCCAATACTGACAATGTTTTTTTCACATATTGAAGCCATGGTACCTTTTGAGCCTGCTCAGGGGTTAACCAGTCCCTAATAATATTTTGAGTTAATCCCACCGTGTTCCTCCACCAAATTGAATGCCAGAGTGAGACCGGGGCAAGGGACATCAAATCTGAGATATATGGAGCTTTCAACTCTTGATGCATGTGTACAGCTTTTGGGAAGGGATAATATTTTCTTAGAAAACCATCTTCTATCTGTAGTAATACATCAGACTTCATTATTCCCCAAATCCCTGCCCCTTATGTAGCTGATGCAATGGCTTTTGCAGAATGTATCTTTTTAATTGGTTCCAGTGTCTTTGTACCCAGTTTTTTCATGAAGGAAAATATGGCCATGAGTCTCTTTTCTAGAGCATTACATCTATTCATTAGCATATTTGACCATGTTCCCGAGCTATTAAATAGAACGCCCAAATATAGAAAAGTCTTTGTGATTTCAACTCTACGAGAAGCAATGTGAAAGGAGGATGATCTTCTTGGTCGTTTCCCGATGATTAAAATGCAGGTTTTTGCTTCGTTAACCTGGAGTTCCAATGAAGCCGTATAGGACACATAATTATCAATAAGCTTTTGCAACGCTAAACCAGTGCTAGCTATCAATATGGCAGTGGCGACTCCTCCATTAGGGCGGAGGAGTGCCGCCCCACTGCTTTCTCAGAGTGCAAGAAGCAGAAAATAAAATGGTACTATATCTAGCCATAATGATATGGTTTGCGATGTTGAAACATTCATAAGCATCAACATACTTAGACATCCAATGTAACGATTTATTCATCAGTTGGTTTATGGATTCTGACTGCGCATATTGCAATTACGGTGTATTTGCTAAAATAATCACAAATGGACATGCAGGACATGGGGGAGGCTTAAGTTAAACTTATTCTGTAGTGAGTAACCTTTACGCCCTTCCCCACACATATCCTGCCTTGGTCTAGATATAACTTTGGCACTAGGTGTGTGTGTAGCCTGTCGATTCTGAGGTTCAGGGTGAGTGCGGTGGGTAGCCTGGTTATTTGTAGTCATCATAAACAATTGGGGTAACCCAAAAAGTCACCGGACCTGGATGTCAATTTGATACAAAAAACAATGGTCCTAGACCAATCTCTTGAATAAGTAATTATTTGGTAATTCTTCTATATTTTGAACATATTACATAGGTAAGCTCACCTTACTTAAGCCTAAGGATATCTATTAGATATATAATGTGCAACAACCAAGAATATTTTGAAAAAACAGATATTTATTTTATTAAATAGCGAAAGGAAAGGAGGGAAGGTGGGTTGCTCCGGGGAGGAACGTATGAGGGAAGTGCTCAAGTGGAAAGGAAAAAAAGAGTTCCAAAGAATTCAAAGGTAATATTTGCAATATTTTAGTGGGACTGATATCCTATAAATATACAATTTCAATACATATACAAATAGATGAATCACCTATGCAGAATGGGGAAAAAGCGACGATAACATAGGTCCAGGTTCAGGGGGGAATTGAGTCGACGTTTCGATCCGGCTTAATGGCAAACGAGGGAATTTGTAACCTCAGCCACGCGGATCTTCCTCAGGACAGGAAACAAGAAGGGCAACCCTAGAGGAGGAATGGCAATCGTTTTAATGAAGGTCCCTAAAATAGTAATGTGATAGGGTGGTGACCATGTCAGACCTACCCACCTCAAGGTATTTCAGGAAGGGACTTGAACAGTGAAGACACCTGAAAGGAGGGACAAGAAGGAAGTGCACATTAGGACCATCAATGATACCAAGGAATTAATTTCCAAGGAAGGAGATATGTGGGACTCACCCGTTGTGAATCACGGTGTAGCCCAATATTTAAGGCAAGGGAAGACCACCTGGTACATCGCGGTTCTGGTTATTTGTAGTGACATTTCCATGACCAATACGCGTATAATCTGAACATTGTGTTAGCAAGTTAGTTGAGCCCACAATAGCATGTAGGTACTACCAAGACCCCCCTGCATATGCCTCCCAATCACCCTAGATTTGAAGTGGGGCCAATGAGTGCTCAGTCCTAACCGCAGGTTGTGGGGTGACAATGGAGGGATCTTTACATTTATTTTCCAACAAGACCTCTGACATCTTTTGTGGCCTTTCGGGTATACTACCCCCGCATGTTAATCAGAGCTAGGCTAGCTTCAATTTGGTTCAGACTGTCCATTAAGAGTTGCAGAAGGAGGGAGATAGTTTGCTCTAGAACTATGGTGGTTTGCACAGTCTCAGCTGGAATCATTAAAGGGGGATCCTTCCCAACACCAGTGTTCGATTTAGCGATTCTATGGAGCCTGTCACCCCTCTTTTTTTCACCAGTGGCTCATCAGGTGACTCATGCTTACCGGTGCCACTTCGTAAAGTTGTGGATCCGAGAACGTGTCAGCAATTAGAGCGGAAGGGTAATTGTAGAGTCGATAAGCTCACCTCTCCTCCAGACGGCCTTCTTTCTGCCCTCTCAATCTCCTTCAATAGCATGTCTGCAGCTCTCAAGAGAAAGGAATTCAAAGTATTAACGACCTCTGTCTCTTGGTAACATGTTTTGACCTTTCATTTCCCCATGATAGCAACTGAGCCTCTGTGAGTATATACAAGAATTCAGGGAGCCAATGTTATAGGGGGGCCAGCCTCCTACGGGCTCCAACAGGCATGGGTGATCCCGCCCTTGGCCCAAGCTTCGCCCGGTTGCATCCCCGCGCGAGTCCTGCACCGCGGGACTGCTGGCGCTTTTTATTCGCATGCTGGTGGTCAAGGGCGCCTGGGAGACAGAGTCCCCCCAGCGGTGCAGTGGTAGCGAAGAAATCTGGCACGGCTCACTCCCTTCGCAGGTAGGTGGGGAAGAAATGCAGCGACATCACGTCTTGATAGTAGTGGTGACCCTGGTGCATAAAGGTTTGCTTCTAAAGCTTTACTCAACTATGATCACATTGATTTGGTCTTAATATGCACACCTGGCGTTGCTGGCAGGGTGTGTTTGGATTCTTTTCATTTCTCAGGGCCTGTGTTTGCATAGTCTTGGTCATTGGTTATATTCTGAGAAACAGTGCATGAGACGCTGTGGCCTTGTGGTGACTTGCTTGCTACGTGATCCGTGTTGGTTGCATTATCTATTGCTGCTGGAGGGGCTTTTTGGAAAAACCTGCCTTAAGGCTCTCAAGATCGTGTCCTGTTTTTTGTTCAGCTTTCTTAATTGCTTCTTTTTACGTCTTGATAATTGATTAAGTGAGGTATAGTGGGTTAAAGTTGGTTCTTTTTCCGTTTTTTAAAAATATTTTTACTACAGTCCCGAGTGCTGTGGGACTGGCCGCTATTACTGTTATTTCAGTGTTATTTGAGAGTTCAGGGTTGTGTAGAATATGGTAAATTCCTGCTTGGTAAACAATTTTTAAAAAATTATATGAACTCCTTTTTCTGTGAGACTGGATAGACTGGTAATGACTCTGCTGGTTCAGTGTTGCACAGGGGTGCTGCGCGAGGCAGTGCTGCTTGCGGTTGCTACCAGAATGTTTTGCTGAAATGTTTCACCTCCGAGTCTACATCTCCCACTATGGAAGGAAGGCCAGTTAACTTGTCCATACGTATGGCGCAGACTCAGTCTTGTGTGTTAAATGTTGGTTTATGAACGTTTGACAGTAGATTACTGATGGTCCAATTTAGGCATTCAAAGCGAGGGTCATTGGCCGATGTATGTTGGGATAAAGTCTCCAGTAGGGAGATTTGAATATCAAACGTGTTAGACTTATATTCCAAAGCTTTAGTTGTGATATTTAGGGCCATATGTAGGTAGCTAAATACCGGTCGGTAACGGCCGAAATTCGGTAAATATCCCGTCACCGACCGGTATTTAGGCATTTGAGATGTAGGAGGCATGATTTAAGGATTCGGTAATTTACCGAATCGGTAAGGGATCGGTAAAATACCGATTCTGTAAAATACAGATTCGGTAAATTACCGAATCCTTAAATCATATGTAGGGAGCACTCAAGTGAGTGAATTTCAGTATTAAGGATTCGGTATTTACCACCAACTACAGGTTGATGATAAATAACGAATACCTTTCAAAAAGCTATATTTTGCTGATTTAAAAGTGCCATGTGGCAGACAAGGGCATGTATGTGCGCCACATGTGCACACATGCACGATTCAGGGGTGCAACAGGGTGTCAATGTGACACCCTGCCACCCATGAATATGCTTCCCCTATTACCGATTCGGTATTTACCGAATCGGTAATAGTAAATGGCTTCCCATTCATTCCTATGGGCCTCCAGGCCCATAGGAATGAATGGGAAGGGATGCATTATTACCGATTCGGTAATTACCTATTCATAAATACCGAATATTACCGAATCGGTAATAATTACCGAATGTTTACCTACATACTATTTACCGTTTCATAAATACCGAATCGGTAAAATTCGGTATTTATGAATCGGTAAATATAATTTATCTACATATGGCCCTTAGTGTATTGAGTCGTTGCCATGTCCTGATGTCCAAGGGAGGACCAGTGACTCGATTGCAGACAGGGGAAGTATTTTGAAAGTCAAAAGTGCGCGTTTCCTCCTGTATAACCGGGGTGCAAGTATTTATGTGGTGGGGGAGTGAATGGATTACCCCCTCCCCATTCCTTTGATACCTCCTGCCTCGCAAAACAGCTTTTAGAAAAAAACTGGTTTAAGAGTTATACAACTAATAACAGATAAATTCATCCAGTGGGGATATTTCAGAGCTTTGTTAGATCTTATGAAAAAGTGGCGTTGTATCAGAGCTTTAAATGTTTATAATTTTAAAATATTATCATTATAGACTTTAAAACAACTTTAAAATACTCTTTAAAAATGTATACAGTTGATAACAGATGAATTCATGGGAGGAAGCGGGGCGGTGGGTGGTGTAATAGGGGGTCTTTAGAATTCAAGGTCATATGTATTGAATCCTCTTTACAGGTGGCATTCGCACGGAAATGCCACTGGAACTTTCGCTACAGGAGGCGCCGTGGGACAATCATACATAATCAGATATGGGGAGGGGAGGCGGTCCAACGAGCAGACATACCTGTCGCCTAGCCGATGGACGGCTCGATGCTGAGAAGGAAAGGGGGACCTTACCAAGTGAATGGGGGGACACACCTGTACTGGACTTTAATTCAATTGTTTGATCATTTGTTGTGCCCTCCGGGCTGTTTTACCTATGATGTCACATGGAAAAATCAATACAAATCAGTTTTAAAAAATTAAATAAAAAAATAACAGACAAATTCATCTGGTGGTGATTTACAAAGCTTAATTAAACTTTGTGTAGACAAGATGTTATATCTAATACTAATAGGCCTTAAATATCTCCGCAGAGCTTCAACTAGGGTTGGATTAGGGCAGAAAGATAATACATGAATTAGATCTTGTATTCCTCCCTTACACAAGTCACAGAGCCCTGTTGTGTTTTCAGAGTTATTCCACTTTGCTATGTAAACTTTCAAAGGGAGGATTACCAACCTCAGTAAAAAAAAATACAGCACCGTACCCTATGATCTAATGAAAGATAAGTGTATTTCTCAGGGGATTTATAGTCTATGGTTTTTGCGTTTTCTGTATAGTGTTTTAAATGGAGACAGTATTCTACGGCCAGAGCAAAGCTTAATCTTGAGGTCAGATTCTTTAAAAAGAGCTTTAAAAGTGCTGGTGTCCAAGTTTGTAAAAGTGCTACTGTGCAGCGAGGCAGGTTAAAAGCTGTATTAAGATTTATATGAAAAGTGCACCCCGACGACTCATCTCTGAAAGTTTCCAGTTTTAAAATGTGCCTAAAAGAACCAGAGTCAGCATGCAAAAGATGATATGCCCATCTTAATATATTCGAGATAGCTCTTGCATATATATACTAGCCAAGGAGAGTTTGAGACGAACTACTTGGGCCGGAACAGCTTTGTTTACTCTTACCAGTTTCCGTAGAGAAATCCCTTCTCTCGTTTTTACAAATTGCCAAGTTTTTTTATGTGTATACTCTAGATCATACGTTAGAATGAGAGGGATTTTCATACTATAGACCTCTAACAAAGGTTGGAAGTGTCTGTTTCTTCGGAGGAGTATAGCCTCAACAGTGCTCCTACTTGGGCATCTGACTTTCAACCTGTATGATGTAGGTGAGAGGAGTTCTGTGAACTTTGGGTAAAAATCAGACCTAAGTAAGTGTATTGTTTGACGGTCTCTAGTGGCATTCCCCCCAATGCCCAATAGAAAGGTCGGTATTGCTTCTTTCCCCTAAAAGGTAAAATTTTGGTTTTTGAAATGTTTGGGACTAAAAAGTTGTATTCTGCATAGACACTCAGTGTGTTTAAATTTCTTTGGAGTCCTATTGGTGTAAGATCTAATATCACAATGTCGTCAGTGTACATTAAGATATATATGTCAGTCAGTGCTAATTTCGGTGGAAATGTTTTTACTTGGGTGAAGTACTCTGGTAGGTCACTTAAATAAAGAGAGAATAACAAGGGGGAAAGGAGACAGACTTGTTTTAGACCGTTTGACATGAACATTGGTCTAGTTAAACCCTTTTCTCCCCCCATTTGGACTCTGAACCAGGTTTCTTTATGGAGGGATATAATTATTATAAGTACATTTTGTGGGATCCCTAGCCTCACCAGTTTTTTCCAGAGTGTTGGCCTGTCCACCCTATCAAAAGCCTTGGTAAAATCAATAAAAGCACAGTATACAATTTGTAATTTTGACACAACATATTTGCCCAGTATCGTTTGTAAAATAGCAATATTGTCTGTTACTGAGTGCTTTGGGCGGAATCCTGCCTGGGACATAGGAATTGCTCCACTGGAAAAGGCCCAGTGCTTAAGATGGTCCAGGACACTGGCTGCAAAGACCTTTCCCGTTGCGTTGAGTAAGGCAATTTCTCGATAGTTCTCTGGGTCTGTTCTAGAGTCTTTTGGGACCAAAATACTCCCCCGCCATGATTTTGGGATATCTCCTGTTGCAAAACAGTAGAGAAATAGGGAGGATAGAAATTGGCTACACCCGTCCGGATTTGCTTGAAGAGCCTTAATCGGGATCTTGTCCGGTCCCATTGCTGCTGTAGATATTGCGGCCTTTATAAAGTGAGCTATTTGTTTAGTTGTTGAGGCTACTGCTACAGCATTTAACTGATCTTTCCCTTGAGCCGGCTGATCCCATTTTTCCACCTTCTGTGAGTTTAGTTTATACAAATAATGGATATATTTTTCCCAGGCCGATGTTGATTTCTCCGATCCTTTATTGGTAGGTACCTCACTGATAAATCTGTTGGCAGATTTAAATAAGAGTTTAGATTTGTGATGGCTAACTTTGATGTAGTTTGCTCTTCCAGCGTTTTGATCAACTGATCTCCTGTGTCTGCAGATTGACCCGTGGCTTGTGATGCTGAAAGAGGGGTCATGGGGCCAATAGAGTTGGCACCCACCATTGGCTTCCTCTGCAGTCGAATACAGAGCAGCCCTTCCGTCTTTCATGAAAGACAATTTTGATGGCATTTTGGAGAGTCTAGGCCAAACGTCAAACATGTTTGGAAGTGGTGAAACCAGTGTGCCAGCCGTACTGGCTGCAGGGTTTTGCTTTAATTTGGACATTAGTGGGTCTGAGCCAGGATTGTTTCAACCAGTGCTTAATTTGTAAAATAATAAGTGCCAGGGCTCTCGTAATAAGGCCACTGCAGCTTGCACCACACATTGTTCCTGCCATGTTGCCAATGATGGTAACAAAACAACTACTAACCATCCAACCCACTCTTATAACTGTGTAGCAGGCGGGTTTAAGTGTTTTATTTATTATTCTTCTCCGAGCATAGACATCTGCTTCAATGCGCTGGCAGCTCAGAATGATGTGCTGTTCACCATACATAGGGGCAGATTTACAAGCCCCTTGCGCCACTTTTGCGTCACTTTTAACATGGGAAAACTGAGGCAAAAGTGGCTCAAGGGGGTTGTGAATCTGCCCCATAGTTCCTGTAAGCTGTACAACGTCCTAACCGTGAATCGTCATGGTTATGTGAGCAGTGACGCAAGACTAATCCGAACGCGTTCGGGAAGGCTCATTTGTGGAGAAACTATGAGGCAGTCAAGAAGTAGTTATTACTAAATGTATGTGACCTTTATTCATCGGTGCCAATTTGTTTCATGAATGTTGTTCTCTCCGATAAGACTCGACTCATAAAGTAACCTACCATTTTTGAGGCACCTTTTGAAGATGAGTTGCCTTCGATTTATAAGTGTAAGTGTAGACCCGGCCCTAAAAATTAAGGGCTGCTGCTAAGCACCTGAAAGCACCGGCACAAATTAAGCACTGGTTTCAACCCTTCCTTTTGCATTGGAGTATCGTGGGATCTCCCCTGAGTTTGCCTCACCTCGTTTTTGTTAAGGTTTGTGACAATCTACGGCGATAAGTCTAGCATGTTTGACCGTATTTTTTACGATTTTTAAAGCATAAAGCAACAGTGGCTATCTAGTGTCAGTCAAGAATCTGATATTTAGTGTCTAATGGCTGTCTGGTGGCCGTCTGTTATTCGATTAACTTGAATTAACTCCGTCATTAAGTTACTTGTCTGTTCTTTTGCTGAAGATAGCCTATATATTGCCTATATTGATGAATTTTGAGCTGTCTGCTTGGACCGGGTTAGACTTAGGCCGTCTGTTTAAAAGTCAATGCTGGATTGACCGAATTTGACACTTCCCATAAGGCTTCTAAAGGCTCTTTAGTTTCTTGAGTTCTTTGATAGCAGCAGGGCCGGACTGGGAACCGAAACCGGACCTGGCAAACTGCAAACTGCTCGGCCGGCCCCCCTGGAGTGAAGGGGGGGTGCGGCCAAGCAGTTTGTGAGGGCCGGTTTCGGACGATTTTGTTAAAGGGGGCCGATAATGATGAACCCTGGTAACAAAAACGGCCCCCAGGGGCCCAAAACCAGCCCCCACCCTAGCGGCCCACCAGTAGGGTGACCAACCGTCCGTAAATTTCACGGACAGTCCGTAATTTCGGCCGTCTGTCCGTTGTCCGTGAAGGATTCTTTAACGGACGCCATTTGTCCGTAATTTTAACCGGGCACCGATCGCACCACTCTAAAGCCGGCACAGCTTCCACCCACCTCCCTGCTTGACTCCGATGCTGTTGAGGTCGGGTGTAACAGACTCGATGCAGTACCAAAGCTCAGGTACCCAGCAGCATTGGAGAGGCACAGCGGGATGGCTACCCTCACACCTTCAGCCCTTGATGAGCTGTTAAGAGGTGTTTGAAGGTGACTGAGAGGGGGGGGGGGCTGCAGCTTCAGGAGCAGGGGCATCTATTCAGATGCAAACAGCCCTGAATGCGTCATGCCTCTGCAATTTAGAGGGGCCCCAAAAATCGTAGAACAGGCCCTGATTACACTGAGGCAGCAAGTTGTTCTCTTTACAGAGCTTAATTACTGTTACTAAATTGTAAGCAAACCTCGGTTCTTCAAACATGCAGTCTATAATGTAATAAAATAAAGAAATGGCACCATCGCACCCACACTGATTTACAAAGTATGGAGGACAATCAGTTAAATCAGTTCTCTTGGAGTATCTCCTTTTAGTACTGTACATCACAGTGGGGGTTGGCAAAACGAACATTTTAGAAAGAGACCCTGTCTTCTCGTTGTCTTGTCCAGGAGGGGGTGAGGAGCCCGACCCCACCCTGGAAGAGACCAAGATGATACTAGAATACTGCATGCCCACCCCTGTGCCCACCCTGGTGGATCCTGTTCCCCCTCCTGTGATGGCTCCTGCCCCCCCAGTGATGGCTCCTGTCCCTCCATGTAGTGGCTCCTGTCCCCCCCTACCTGTGAGGGCTCCTGCCCCCCCCCCCTGTGGTGGATCCTGTCTCTGCCCTGAGTGGCTTCTGCCCCAGTCCTGGAATGGCTCCTGCAGCGAGGGTGAAGTACCTGATGGGCCTCTTCTCAAAAAGGCTCAGCTCAAAATTAATATGAAAAGGTGGGCGAGTGAGTAAGTGAAGGGATGGGTGGATGGCTGGATGAATTAGTGAAAGGGTGAATGGATGAATGAAAGATTGAATAGATGGATAATGAGAGAGGATGGATGGATTGATGAGTGAGTGGAAGGATGGATGAGAGAAAAGGTCAATAGCTGGATGTATGGGTGGAAGGGTAGCTGGATGGGTAAAAGGGTGGATGGATGAGTGAAAGGATGAATGAGTGAAAAGGTGGATGATGAGTGGGTGGATGGATGAGTGAAATGATGGATGGATTGATGAATAGATAAGTGCAAGGGTGAATGGATGGACGATGGGAAACGGCCACTACAACGCAGCCGTTTCCACGCATGACAATTTATTTATTTATTTATTTTATTTTGAGAGTTTTATATAGCACTGGCTAGACCCGAAGGTATCAGAGCGCTTTACATAAGGTTCCACAGAAATTACAAAATTACATCAGTTACATGTTACATCAGTTACTAGAAGCGCTGGCTAGACCCGTGGGTATCAGAGCGCTTTACATTAGGAATCACATTATTACACAGTTAAAAACAGTTTACAGGTTACATCGTTTTACGAAACACACTTAAATAGTATGGAGGAAGGATAAATAGGGCGGATAGGGGGAAGGGTGTAGGTGGAAGGAGGGAGATAACGGCAGGAGAGACGAAGGAAGGTCTGCCCAATGTCCGGCTGGGTAGGTGACGGCCAAGGAGGGAATTCACAGCCCATCTCCCCTATTGCTATCAGGGTAGCTCCACCGGGCAACGGTCAGGTAGCAAGGTCTCAGCGGTCGTGGGAAGGTTCACAGGGTATATTTCCTGAAGGGTGTGCAGGATCCAGGTAGGATAGGGGTAAGAGGGAAGGGTGTTTGGGGAAGGGGGAAGATAACGGCAGGAGAAACGAAGGAAGGTCTGTCCAATGTCCGGCTGGGTAGGTGACGGCCGAGGAGGGAATCCACAGTTCATCTCCCCTATAGCTATCGGGGTAGCTCCACCGGGCAACGGTCAGGTAACAAGGTCTCAGCGGTCGAGGGAAAGTTCTCAGGGTAAATGTCCTGAAAGGGTGTGCAGGATACAGGTCGGTTGAGGGCTAAGATCAAGGTCTGGTCGATGACCAAGTAGGACCTTCCATGTAGGTCTGAAACCAATGATTGATGTTTCAATCTATTTTGCGGCCTTTAAACGCGGTTAGGCAAGGGATTCTGCCCCTGGTGTTACATTCAGCCGGGCCCCATTTTATCTTTCTCCATTTTTATCCTTCCCCTATGTATTCTTAGGGGCCCCTAGGGTACTCGGCACGTTGCTATCCGTGGCCTCCTTTCCCCGGCACCAACTCAGGGGTCATAGCGCCAGCTCTCTCTCCTTGATTACTTCGGAGCCATCCTTTAACATGAAAATGCCATTAACATGCATAGTTTAACAACGAAAAACGTTGTAAAAATATGCGTGTTAAAGGCATTTTCGTGATAAAAGATATGCCTGGTGATGGCATTCCTGTTGTAACGCATGCGTGGTAAAGGCATGCGTTGCAACGGAATGCGTTGTAACGTCATACAACCATGGACGATGAGTGAAAGATGGATGTAAGGATGGATGAGTGAGTGAAAGGGAGGGTAGGTGGACAAAAGGATGAATAGATGAGTGAAGGAGTGAAAGGATAAATGGATGAGAGAAAGAATGGATGAGTTATAGGGTCAATGGATGGATTCATGAGTGGATGAGTAGATGGATGGGTGGATGGATGGAAGGAAGGATGGCTAAGTGAAAGGGTCGATGGAGAGAGAAAGGAAGGATGGATGGATGACTGAAAGGGTCGATGGGTGGAAGGATGAGTGACTGGGTGGATGGATGGATGAGTAAGTGAAAGGATGGCTGGATGGGTGAAAGGGTAAATGGCTGGATGGATGAGTGAATGGATGAATGAGTGGATGGATGAGTGTACAGATGGATAGGGTGAAAGGGTGTTTGGATGGATGGATAATGGATAGAGGGGTGAAGGGATGGATGAGTGAAATGATAGATGGAAGGATACATAATGGATATGTTTGCAAATGGTTGAATATGTTTGGATATGGCTGGGCTTACTTATATACTATTGCACGACCTCCTCTGATGTGTCTGTAAAACTTACCTATTGTCCTGAATTTTTGTCCTGAATTTTGACCTCCCGTCCTGAATTTGTGTCCTGAATTTTGACCCTTTGTCCTGAATTTTTACACTCACCGTCCTGAATTTGCACCAATGCCAGTTGGTCACCCTACCCACCGGGGAAATGCCCGGTGCGCGCTACGGCCAGTCCGGCCATGGATAGCAACTGATGGCAAGTAGCGAGAATCTGTTCAGGTGCCCAACTAATGAATAGAGAATGCAGGCAAGTAGCAGTGTTTTTAGCAAGCTTTAATAGGAGGAGGTAACCCACTCATCTTGCTCTCTTTTCCAACATAAGTGTGTCATAAGTACTGAGGAGGTAATGGTTAGGGAGATATCTTGCTGTATCATACGTTAAGGCCGCTGTAGGTGTAGCTGTAGATGGGCTGTGCCGGGAGGGCGCGGGGTAGCTCACAGAGTGACTCAAGCTGCACGAGGGCCTAGCCCGGCCACCTCCGCACCACTTCGGCTCTACCTAGGGCAGCGACTCTAGTGTTGCGATCACGCTCACTTCTGGCTGGCCTGGCTCCCCGCTCGACACAGCCTCCACTCCTCCAAGATTCTGTGCAGTCCTGTCTGCCGTCGCTGCTGCCTTAGACAAAGAGCATTGAAGCCCTGAGAGACCCTACCGATGCAGTATAGGACGTGCCTACTCCACACCCAGTCCCAGTCCCCGGGTTCTTGCGGTGTCTTGCGCTGGTAAGGTGGCTATGGTGGTGCGGTCAGCTGCCAGCTCGGAGGGCGTAAACTCTAGTAGGCCGGCGAGAGCAAAGTGAGGCAAACAGCAGTAAAAGCGAAAGCTCGGGAGCAAGCTTCTCAGAGCATGCGTCCTCGTCACGTCTCCACTTCTTCTAAATGGATGAGAATGTAATGAGGCAAAATGAAGTCCTTATACCCTTTATCTATGTAGAGCAGTCAATCGGCTTGCAAAATGTTTGTTTATACTTTCTGATTTCCACTACCTTTAGCACTTTACCTCTACACAGCACAGCACTTTAAGTATTTAGGGCCCACTCATGCAGTTTTCACAGGCTTTGACAGATGTCATCAAATGTTATTATTCAGCCTTGAAACCTCTAGACCAAATTTGTGGACCTGCTGAAGCTCCCTCCAATTGATAATTTTGCCATTGCAATCAGATATTTGCACTTTATATTGCCAGTTGTACTGTAAATGTTTACATTTACTTTATTTAGACAATCAAGTCCATTACAGTGCAAACAAATTAATAAAAAAGTGTACAAATCAATCATCATAATATCTTTGTGCATGGGAGCTAAAACGTGTTGTACATTGATCTTCCAATGTGTTGGGATATGGTCTGAGGAAAATCTATTCACTGAATTACATAGCACAAAAATCCACGAATAAAAGTTACAGAGCGCTAACTTACGGCTCCATGGACATGTGTGCTACATTAAGCCCTGTCCAAAGGTAGTCTGTAATTCATGCCTTCAACTAGACACAAATTTTGCTCTGGCATCAGGGTGAGAGCACTCAAAAAACCTTAGTAAATAGCATACCTTTTCCTTTTTAGCTTAAACTAGACATCTCTCCATGATAGACAAAAATCCCACATGGTTTCCACCCAACATTAGATGATTCATAAGTAACTTCTCCACATCATTTGTCTTTTCCAAGCAAATGTGCATGTTGTTTTGCAGAGTAATGTCAAGAGTTTAGTAATGGTGGATTTATCTGTTTTTTTGGGGAGTGGTATTTAGGAAATGGTGATCACTGCTATTAAGTACAGTGAGCATGAATGAAAACAAAGGTGTGTAGTAGTCAGTACTGGCAATTGAAGTGGTGTTTTGTAGTTTTCATTTGATGGCAGGATTGGTTTAAACTGTTCCTGTAACTGTAAGGTTTCTAAACCTGTTTCTCTTGATTTTTGCCATTAGCTGTTTTTTCATAATCTGTTTCAGGGCTGAGAAAGAGAGTGTTTGGTCTTAAGGTATCTAGATTCAGATCCAAGTCGCAAATTGCCATGTTTTGTTTTTTAGTCCATGCATTGTCAGGTCACTAAAAAATGTCTTGCAGTACTGTTTTCAGTGAACCCATCACAGCGTGAATTATTTGACAGAAGTATTTAAACAAGCATTGGCATAGCAAACTTTCTCAGCACTGGGAGTGCCTAATTAGAGAGACGTGAAAGGGGCGTTGGAGGAAATCAACCAATTAGCATGCAGGCTGCGGACAAAGGCTATCAAATATGTTACAATAATTGAAAGAATTTTGCATGCTGAAATGATGAGTGTTTTTTTTTCACTTGGAAGCTTAAGTAGAGGGAGAATCAGCTGCAAAGGAAGAGAAGGCAAATTAGCACAGAGAAATTACAAATACAGGAAGAGTGAAGTACAAAGGGGAAAAAAAGCACATTAGCATAGGCCGCATACGGCATGGTTACAGAAAATGCAAGCATGTCCATGTGGAAAGATGAAAGATAGATAAATAAAAGATAGATTGATAGATGCTAGATAGATGATAGATTCAATTTAATGAATCGTTATTTGGCCAATCCTGGCCATAAAAGAGATGTACCAATAAAATACAAACAAGCAAGATAAAAGTAATACAAGAGCCTAAACCTGTAAACAGAGGCCGACAACGGTATGCCGGTCAAACAATAATCAACATCAATATAAAAAGTGAAGTGTTTCATAAAACTAAATGACAGGATCAACTATAATAGAGTATCTAAAAAGAATAAAATCCAATTAAAATATGATCATGAAATAAAACATACTTGCTTAGCCAACCATAGTATTCCTCGCTCTGACTGCTGCCGCGAGAAAAGAATGTTCCCTGCAGCAAATAATTGGGGCGTTCAATAATTGCAAGTGATGCAGGGCCTCTGAGCATCTTTGGTATCCCAGCGATTTTAATAGGGGTTTAAGAAACAATCTTCGTGGGTCACCAAAGTGATTAAAACAAATATATAATGCAAGAGGGCTTTTAAATGAGCAGACACACAGCATTGAATAACATTAAATAGCCAGTGTGATCTAGCTCGGTTTTAACTGGGATTGGGCGGAGCTATAGTCTGGACCCCGCAGTCCCAATTTTTGGGTTGACTCTGCCGCACACTGAGACAAACTACCTGGTGCACAGGCGGTATTCGATACCACACCCTAGCACCTTGTCCACTTTTCTTTTTTTCCATTCACCGTATCACAGTATTCCTCGCTCTGACTGCTGCCGTGAGAAAAGAATGTTCCCTGCAGCAAATAATTGGGGCGTTCAATACTTGCAAGTGATGCAGGGCCTCTGAGCATCTTTGGTATCCCAACGATTTTAATAGGGGTTGAAGAAAAAATCTTCGTGGGTAACCAAAGTATTTAAAAAATATATATAATGCAAGATCGATTGTGAAGAGACCTCATTACAGGAGCAACACTGATTAGTACCTCCGAATACATCAATAGGCTTTCCAATTGGTATGGCTAGCAATTTCCCAAGGTATTTGCTGCTGTAGTGCACCTGTATGCTTATCTCTATAGTTGGTAGTTGAGGGGTGCTGGTCTTTTGTTCTCTGGGAGCGTAGTTACTTCTGTGGTGAAATGGCAATGGCAAATGGCAACTTCGGCCCTCTACACCCCCACACTGCTTGCTGCTGCTGCTGTGCTGAGAGGCTACGCCCACCACTCTTCCACTCTTCTCTCCCTGACTATCAGTCAAAAGATCGTTCCTTCTTATGTTCTGGTGGATATATGTATGAAAGGAATCTATGACAGTATTCCGCAGCCTTTTTCCCCGCAGGGAATCACAACGCGGTCGTTATAACGACCGCGTTGTGAGTCCGCATACCATTACTCCGCAAGTCGGAACAACGACTTGCCCAGGGGGCGCTGGATGTTGGAATAGTATAATTTACTATTCCAACTCCAGTCTGTGCGGACACTAGGGAAGGTGTTGGATTTTAAATCCAACACCTCCCCCCCCTCCACAAGTCGTTGTTCCGACTTGCGGAGTAATGGTATGCGGAATCACAACGCGGTCATTGTAACGACCGCGTTGTGATTCCCTGCGTTGAAAAAGTTGCGGGGTACACGTTGTTTACCGTATGAAATGCATGTAATATGAGTGAAAATAAATGCTCTCCATATAGACAGAAGTCAGTGTGGTGGTGAGATAGGGAGAGATATACAGGTCAATAGGTAATTTACCTTACACAATTAAGTCAGCAGTGTACAGTGTAACAATATAGTACTATGAAGATACGTTAACCGGTTTACCAGGTTTACTTAGCTAGCCACACATGAGCACCCCATCCCTTCAAGCAGTGTAGTAATTGAAGGGAAACATTTTGTTAGCATGTATGCATTCTGCAGCACACTAATGAGTGAGCTGCAGCCTGCTAAGATTCCTGAGCCACATTAAAATACCAAACACCTTGAAGCAAAAGCCAGCCCTCTATGCGCACGGGAAGACAGCATAAGCAGACTACAAATCCCCAGACTTCAACAAGCGAACATGAGGGAGCACACTGGATACCGGAAGTTGTGGTCAGGGTCTATACTCAGGACACTAGTCCGTCCTCCTTTGGGGACTCAGGCGGGAAAGGACTCAGTAAAAAGCCCAAGCTAACCTTCTCCAATTCCCTTTCAAACAAGATTTTTCAGGTGCCGCTGGCCCCTGGGCTCCTTTTGCTCGTAAGACAACATGCACATTATTAAGACGGTGTAGAGGAATATGTAAGGCGTGTGTTTTTGTAGCTAATTGTTTACACAAGTGTTACTGCCAGAAATAGATTATGCAGACCTATTGTTTGTGTGTGTTACGCTGTGACCATCCAATATAAAGGAGCCAACTTCAGCTTGCTTGAGGACAATACAATGTGTTTGCCCGTGTCTGTCATATAATGGTGGGGGCAAACTCCACTGCAGAATCTGAGTTTTTTGCTGAACTCCACGCTTGCCAGCAGAGCACGGAGTCGCAAAATTCTGCAAACTCCATCCACACAGCAGAGTTAATCGCCCACTCCATCTTCTTGCGGAGGAGGCCAGAATCTGACCAAACTAACACAGATTAGGAAACTGTATATGTACATAACCTAGCATCTCCAGTAACCAAACAGGCCAACTACGTATAGTTCCAACATCAGTGGCAACCACACATATTTATAATCAAGTAGCACCATCTCTGGGCACTAGGATGCAAGAGCAACTACAGAACATTAATAAACCAGCATAAAGAGACCAAATACTACCTGTTTAAATGTTATTGATCAGAGTAGGCTACAACAAAGGACAAGAGTTGAATTCTGTTAACATGGAGTTTGCCAAATGATTCTTAGTAATACAGATCATTTTCGAATCATGGACCTGGCTGGGGAACCTCAAAAACCTCGCTCTGATAGATGGCAACCCAGCGGGATTCACGTAGCCCATAATTAATTACAGCGTGTGAGCCCCCTCCTAATGCATTGCCTTATAGAAAGGAATCGATATGTAAAAAAAGCACAGATAACTGGATATGGCTGCCAGCCCTTCTGGACAGTGCAGAAAATAGGAAAACAAACTTTACCACCAACAAATGCTATTTAACAGCCCAATACCCTAGTCTCCAAATCATTTCTGTAGAACAGGACTCAAATGTAATGCACTGCCCATTAAGGTCCAAAGGACATTTCCAGCCAAACAAATATGTTTTCTCCTACAGTCAATGCAGTATTCGGATGACACAATAATTCTGGACCATACCACAACTGGCCTACAACAATCTCTCAAATTCTTGGTTACATTATAGGAGTTGAGTGCTTCAAGTTGGAATTTCAACAAGTGTGCAGTCAGTTTTAGTGTTCAGTAACAAGCACTGTAAGTGAACCCAGTGGTCAATTGGGGTCATTTTGCAGCGAGGCAATGAAAGTACTTTATCATCGTGCCAGACTACTAGGTACAGGGTCACCAAGAAAGCACCTTGACTCTCTAAACATCAGAGCAGCTTTGCTCAGGCTCGCCATCAAATGTCTTTACAACAATGTGGGAGTCCCTTCCATAACCCCTTTGCTTACGGTTACACATGCAAAGTGCTTACCCACCCTAGTAAATGGGCTTTTTGGCCTTCCGGGCTCAGCCAGCATATGGCGTAATAGACTGCTCTCCAAGATGTTTAAGTATGTTTTTCCACTCCCTAAATCTTCTAGCCACTGTCACATCAGGCTTTAACCAGGCACAGCCATCACAAACACTAATGGTACAGGTTCTTGTTACTTGTCATTAGCTATGAACCTCTCGAGCTCCTTCATTGAAGGCGGCAATTTGGTCTGCCATGTCCTTAGATTCTACCAGCTATGCCCCCTGGAGAGATTACCTTAAATCCGCATTGCATACTCGGCAGGCTGATACCCCCTGGAGCCTACCTACATCAGAGGTACAGTTTAAGAAGGTTCTAAAGAAGCAAGTGAAAGCTACCCCACAAGCAGCAAATTTAGATTCCTTCAAACATAAAAAGACTTCCTTTCACACAGTGGCTTTCTACACAGATAATGCAATGCAGGCTTATTTGGTATCCAGCATGTCTAAACCTGTTAGACATTATGTTCTACGTCTACGGCACTTTCTAGTTCCACTTCTAGAATTCCATCAAACACCAGCTACCGCCTATGGGGGTATAGGTCAGTGTCTTGTACATGTCGACAACTGCTACATGAAAGAGTTAAATGGCTAAGACCGGGATTCCTGAAAGGCAGCTGCGACAGGGTGAACGAGGGTGTATGGTATGCCCTAATGGGGATCATTTGCAACGGTCATATGCCCAAGTTAAATTCATGCATCAGGCAATCATGCTGGTAAGTGCAAAGGATGAAAGAAATGAATTACAACCAATCCCTATCAACCTAAAGCCCCCTCCTATAAGCAGAGAGTGTCTACACTTTTTGGCTTGGTCATAACTCAATTACTATCAGAGGTTGCCGACAGAGGCTTTATTACTATATTGACGTATAGACCAATCCTATGGAGTGTTTTAACAGTCATTTTTAGGGTAATTCTTATATGTTTAAATCTGTTTGTGATTTTCTATGCTGTTAACACAAAAAATACATTTTTATTTACACACTCCTTGCGACAGCCCATTCCAATGTACACTACACAACTACAACTTCACAGAGTTGATCCAAACACTTTTACATCAATGCATATAGTAGTTACACTGTGGATAGCAGATCTTTGCTTACACTCCAGCCAGCTACATGCCATAAGCAGTAGTGGCTGTGACCTCAAAGAAGTCTGTACCATGGTAACTGCGAGCTATTCTACTAACTTTGGGAGGCGGATAGTATTGAGTGGGAAGGGTATGTCTAACTAACACGGTTCTAGATCCCAAACATGACCATTGTTTGTGCTTCTTGTGTCTGCCATCATTTGTTCGTGCGGTGCCAGAACTGTGGTGAAGAGTGCAAATGCAGCTTTGCAGCCAGCAGTACCTCTATTGTGGCCATATCAGGGCAACTGTGCCAGTTCTAAACCTGGCCTGGTGATATCATTGTGAGTGGGTGTGGTTTTGGTAGTACTGTGTTCATTCTGTAGACTGCGCATTATTGTGTCCTAGCTTGCGGCAATTGGGATTGTATGGAGGTCCAATGTATCTTCCCTGTGGAGTGCAAAACTCTTAGCTTTGGCCCATATTCTCAGAGGTATCTCCTGGCCCGTTCCTGAGGGGGTTCAGGGGATTTCCACCTCTTACTGATCAGTCGCATCATTACAATCCCTCCGAGCCAATAAAACAGGTGGTCACCGCTATATAGGTGCAAGATGCATGCTTCCCACATAAGGGGAACTGAGAGCTCTGTGCATCAGGACAGAGCGTCTGTAACTGACCTCCAGTGCTCCCAAAGGAGCGGGCAGCTCCACAGCATATGTAGCAGGTCTGTATCTGTGACGCTACAGCGTGGGCAGGTGGCATCTGTGCGGTTAAAGTATTTGTTAATTCTAGCTGTGGTGAGATACTCTCTCTGTGTGATATAGTATTGTATTTGGTGGAAGCGTATATTTTTTAGGAAAACACACTGGGCTTTTCAACACTTGGTCCCACTCCTTATCTATGAATGGGCGGAGTAAGTCCTCTTCCCAATGCCGTCTCAAGTGCAATGTTACTGCAGTGTGTTATCTGAGGGACTCAACGAACCACTTCGTGAGGTGCCTTCCCCGCCCCATGACATGCAAACATTAAATCGTTAAGTTGTGTTGAAGGTTCATTTGTCATGTCTCCCCATTGGCTACTCAGGGCTGCTAGAAGTGAGTGATATAACAAGAACTGACCTGGGCTGAGTCGGTCTTCTTCTACCAACATGGCATACAATGCTGATTTGCCCTCTCGGTAGAAATCGCCCATGTCATGTATCCCCACCTCCCACCATTGGCGCAGCTCAGCCAATGTGGTGACCGCTCGGTTCCTGGGCTTACCCAGTAGGGGCAGTGTAGGCTCGTATGGTGTCACGTGTCATGTGCTGCAGAAGCACCTACGATAGCATTGGTGTGCAGTATTAAGTAGCAGGGCCTCCGGCATCTTCCCTTTTATACAGGGATAAAATAGGGCAAGCAGGGCAGGGAGTGACCAGGGCAGTGAAATGGCTGCTGTGTCAGTTGGCTGAAGTCCTGCCATCCATCTTGCCACCCATTGAACCTGCGCGGCTAGATAGTACTGTTCCATATTAAGTAGTGCCAAGCCCCCTTTATCTGTTAGCAGGTAGAGCTTTTTGATGGCTACTCAACAACGGGAGCTACCCCAAAGAAAGTCTCTGATGGTTCGTTCAAGGGTACAAAAATAGGGGGGTGGGATGTAAAGGGGCAAATTGGCAAAGTAGTATAGCAAATTCGGCAGGACCACCGTATTCACTAGGCCCATCCGATCCATGACTGACAATGCAAGGGTCCCCCAGAAAGACATCTGAGAGCGAATGGATGTCATCGCTTTTCCCAGATTTCCCTCCAGTTGGTCTGTTTGCTGGCGATAGTGAAAGGTATCTGTTCACCACACTATGGGGGTTTCGCTTATCTCATATGTTGGGTATGGGCACATATGGTCAAAGGGGTGCAGGCACGATTTCGCTGCGTTCTCCCGGAGTCCCGACAGGGCAGCAAATTCACCCAGTGTTTACCTCAGCAAGGGAGAAATCAATCTGACTTTTTTCACGTATAAGAGATGATCATCCGTGTACAGAGAAATTACACGTGTGCCGTCCCCCAGTGGGCTGTCTCAGTCCACACTCTGCTCTCTGATAGCCTCCACTTGTGGTTCTATGGCCAAAGAGAAAAGCAGCAGGGACAATGGACATCTCTGCTGGGTTCCCAGGCCCACCCAGACCGGTTCAGAGATGTTGGGGCCCATACGTACCCACACTGTCGGCTCCCTGTACAGCAGCCTAACCATGCGGAGGGACTCTCCTCTGATTCTCTGGAATGGGAATTTCTATTTTCAGGGCTGCCACAATATGGTCTCAAAGGCCTCCTCGATGTCCAGTATTAAGCATCACGAGTAGGTCTACCGAGTCGCCAAGTAGGCAGCTACCCCGAAAAAACGTAGCAAGTTTAAGGAAGTGTTGCAGTCAAGTACAATCAAGTACAATTTGGGCAGCATTGACCAGGGACGGGAACACTGGCCCCAGCCGGTCAGCCAGTATTTTCGCCAATATCTTATACTCTGCGTTCAGCAGAGCCAAGGGGCAATGAGAGCTTAAGTCAGTCTGGTCCCTATCAGGCTTAGGCAGCGAGATCAGATACGCCTCATGCAGCAACGGGGGAAGTGTAGACTCCTCTAGATTGGAACCGTGGTGTACATGGCATATAGGCACGGCACTAGGGTTGCAACATAGGCCTTAAAGTACTCAGCGGATAGTCCATCAGGCCCTGGGGTTTTCCCATCGCCAGTGCCGCGATGGCATCATTCATCTCATCAAGAGCAATAGGCGCACTGAGTGTTCCACATTGCTGTGGTGTGATTATAGGTACCTGAACTGATCTAGGAAGTCATTCAAACGAGCCTGATCATTCTGAACGGTGGACTCATACAATGATGTGTAATGTCGTGTCATCTCCTCGTGGATTTAGTGCTGTGTATACAAAAGGTGTCCCGCACTACTGCGCAGGGCGTGTATTGGATGATGAAGCTGCTCTTGGCGCACTAACCATGCCAGCAAGTGACCTGCTCTATCCGATGTTGCATGTGTGCGAGCAGAGTGTGTTACGTAATTCAAGGATCTAAGCCACTCAAATAATGATATGTGTTCACTACGTGCCCTGCCCAGCAGCTGCTCTTCCCCCAAGCATACAGCTGCTCGTGCATCAAGTGATAGTAGCTCTCGCTCGATCTTGTTGACAGCATCCCCCAACTGTTTACCAATATTCCATGTTAGTCCCAGACAGCACGCTTGTATGTTCACCTTTAAGTCATCCCACTCAAGGAGCACGTTCCCCATTGAGCCATCATTTAGGTCAAATGTTCCGCCGTTGCAGCCCCCAGGGATTCCTGGAATGACGGGTCCTCCAAGGCCGCTGTTTGGAGGTGCCTTGTGGGATGGCTGACGAGCCTGCCTCCCACACTAATCGCATGTTCTGGGGATTATGATTGGAATGTGTGCACCCCAGGTAATCCATCTGCTCGATAAGGGGGAGGAGTGAAGGCGAACCCACTATGAGTCGTGTGTTGAGGAGTAGAAGGATTATGTTTGCATTTCAGGGTGACGGGCACACCAGATATCTATCATGGACCTGTTTGCCAGCCAGGTGGTCAGTATCTGAGTGTTGGAAGAGGCCACAGTGTGTGGCAGGGGCAGAATAGAATGGTTTATAATGACGTCAAGTACTGAGTTAATGTCACCTCCTATTAACCAAGGGACCCCACTCCAACGGACCACATCGGACAGTCTACGCAGGAACGATGTTTGGTCTGTGTTGGGGGCATATAAAGATCCCACAAGAATGTGCTGGCCATTCAGTCTGGTCTTTGTGATCACCTATCTACCTTCTGCTTCCGCCTCCGCCTCCACCTCCTCTACCACATAAAGGGTCCCTGCCTTAACTCATATCAGCACCCCCTGGCCTGAGATTGTGGAACTCACCGGGTGTTTCCGCAGGAGCGAGCGTGGAAGAACCAATGCTGGATATATACTTCCCTCACCCACCAGATCAGCCCAACAAAGTCAAAGCCAATGAGGTGAATGTGGGGAAGAGGGAAAAACAAAACAAGGAAAGGGAGAAGTAATTTATCACGATTTGAACGTCTGGTACACTGTTCTTAGGAGGTTGATTGCATGCTCCCCCTAAGTGAAATAATCATACCATGAGTATTCTTCATATAGATATGAGGGTAACAGTTGACAATAACTAGACACACATTTAGAATTAGTGTACCTGATGAACATCCCTCTTCCACTGCAACGGAAGGTATAAAGATGCTGAAACCAACTGAGACTGTTTGTGTCTATAAACATAGAAAATACTATGCATTAAAATTAGTGCTGAGGAACCAGATACATAATTGAAAACAGAGTGTATGATGCCAACCTTAACGAATGCCACCATAATATCCACTAGACCTAAAAATCATATATATGTATCCTGCAATACTAGGAAAAAACAAAAAAATATATTTCCCTAGACAGGATAAAAATAAGTAGAAACAACTCTACACAAAAAGGTGCTGGGTCAGATTAGAAAATAGATTATTCCAAAAGACTCTGGGACTAACCTATGCTATTTTCTCTATATTTCCAGCACAAGAAATATGCAGAAATATCTAAATGAGGAAACAAAAACCACTCTGTGTGGAATCCAAATGATTCTCTCTGCTCAGGACTGGACACAGCTCGGGACTGTCTGCCGCCTCAACCTGTGCCGATCGCCTCAGGGTTGATGGAGCCAGCCTGTCACTCCCGGCTCGGGCCTCCTTGTTCTTGGTTCAGGCTCGGTCTCAACATGCACCCTGCCTCTAGGTTCATACCTCCGGTGGCCCAGGTCCTCCCTGTCTCCGGGTTTATCCAGGGCCTCAGCAACTGCAGGATCTAAGAACAATACTGGGCCATGCAGCCGCTCTGCTCCAACGTCCGGAGCAGCCGCACCACGATGCTGTCCGTCCCAAACACAGGTCGCAGTGGCTATTGAACAGCTGCAGTTCCACCTGCTGCCCACCTTGTCAAGAGCGCAGCAAAGCCAGTTTCCTCTCTGTTTCACTTGAGGCTCCGCTCTGTGCGGGGACCAGCACAATCGCTCTCCGCTGCATCATGGCCACTCGCTGCAGGCCGCCCTCTCTGACTGTGCCTCGGGTGCTCATTTGTTGATCGCGCCCACCTCTGCTTGCTGGGCACTAACTGTCAGGAGCACTCTCGCTTCTGATGGTGCACAGATTGCTCTTGTGGCAAAGGATAATTCAGGATAATAGGGGTATAGACACGGAGCCTCGCTAGAGTGCGTCCGCCATCCGTCATCATGGCTCGCTGGCCAACCCCCCATTTTAAGGGTAATTCTTATCCTGAGTGTTAGAACTGGGGGTCTCAAGTTGGCTGAGGTAGGTACCTTAGGCCAAATAGGGACCCTTGCTTCTAAGTCAGGGAAAGGAAGGAAACCTTCTCAGATAGCCCTTGCTCACCCCCTCAGTTGCTTGGCATGAGCAGCCAGGCTTATCTTCAAGGCAAATGTGTAAAGTATTTGCAACCACACTCTCAGCAACCCAATGATGACACCGCAAATGGAGTCCACACAATAAAAATCCAACATATGCGTATTTGTAATATTTCACCTTGCCAGTTATTAGGCCAGCAATCCTTGTAGGTTCTTGCAGTATTACTGAGCAATTCCCAATGATCCAATGCAGTCCTAATGCAATGCTATGCTGTTTGTAATGCAAGAATCAGGCACTTTGTAATGTCAAAATAATGCAGTTCGTTATGCAACAATCAGGTAGTTCGTAATGCCAAAAATAATGCAATGCGTAATGCAACAATCAGGCAGTTCGTAATGCAAAAATATTGCAATGCGTAATGCAACAATCAGGCAGTTCGTAACGCAAAAATAATGCAATGCGTATTGCAACAATCAGGCAGTTCGTTATGCAAAAATAATGCAATGCGTAATGCAACAATCAGTACTCCAGCACCGATCACGGTGCTTTGGGTGGTCTCTATGCCTCTCTTACTGACTCGCGGTCAGCTTCTGCCAACACATGCACCCAACACGGGTATGGTGTAAAACAAAGAGCAGCTCCACACTCCGGCCGCAGTACTGCCACTCCTCGGCAGTACAGGCCGCGATAAGAGCTTGAGCGGAGGCTCACGCTGCGAGAATTGGAAAGGCCGAGAGCGTTTCTCTCGGAGCCTGCACCGCACCCCATCCCAGGCGGCGACACATGCACGCTCACTGACCGTTACCTGGCGGGTGCGACCTCACTCTCCTCTCCTCTCCTCGCAACTTGGGCCTCCGACGCGACTTCGTTGATTTTGGGCAGTGGAACTCGGGCCGCCCCCCGACAGGGATAGTTTCAGGTCCCTCCTTGGCACAGGCAGGCTCGGGCCGGCAGCACAGCTCCCCTATGGATGCCAGTCCGGACCGATGGCAATGACGAAGATCTCAGGATGCAACAGGGCACATGCTCACAGCGTCGCTAAGACTCCCCTGAGCTCCAGGCATGCACGGTCACAGGGCAATCCTCACGAAGGTCTCAGGCTGCACGAAGCACACGCACACAGCGTCGCTGAGACTCACTTGGACTCCGGGTGTGCACGGTCACAGGGCAATCCTCATGAAGGTCTCAGGCTGCACGAAGCACACACACACACACACACAGCGTAGCTGAGACTCACTTGAGTTCCAGGTGCACACGATCAGAGGACAAACTTCACGAAGGTCTCAGGCTGCACAAAGCACACGCACACAGCGTCGCTGAGACTCACTTGGATTCCGGGTGCCCACAATCACAGGGCAATTCTTACGAGGGTCTCAGGGTGCAAAAAGCACACGCACACAGTGTCACTGAGACACACCTGGAAACTTTTGTGTTCCTGAGTTTGCACAACAGGGAGCCAGCTCTCCTCGGGCGCTTGGGGATAAGTTACTTCACGACACAGTAAACAGCAAAGTCCTTTCAAGCAGGGGGACACAGCACACAGCAAAGTCCCTTTAGCTTCTCCTTGGTTAAATCAGCAAACTGCAGGCCAGCCCCAGAACACACAACAAGAGTCAGTCCTTTCCTTCAGTCTCTTCAGCTGTTTCTTCCTTGGCAGAGGTTCCTCTTGACCACGAAGTACTTTCAATCCTTTACTGTGGAAATTTAGCTTGCGAACTGAACATTATCTGCGCCATCTTGGCTCTCCCCAGCGCGACACACAGGAAAGCGCACGGCAGCCATTTTAGGCACCCTGGTCTCTCTCCCTGCTCATTGCCGATTGCCAGCGCGTCCCCCTGGCGCTGCGAGCATTCCCCCGCGCGCCGGCCACCCCCGCTCTCTCATACACGGGCCATAAACCCTCTCCTTCTGCGCGACCCTGCCATGGAACCACATCCCACGCCTGACCGACATCCCATACATGGTCATGCATCTCTTTGATAACCCCCTTCCTCTGCGCCCAATTGTCCGAACCGATCCCAGGCCATCACCTAGCCCTGCGGATGCAGTTTATTGCCCCTACTGTAAGGGAAACACCCCACATCAAAGGGATTACAGTAGATCAAGGCCCCCCACCCCCTGAGACCCGACCGGTCGCACACACCCCCGGGAATTGGTGGAATGTCCAGCTGTGTGATAGCCATCTCCTACTGTGGGTGGGGTGGGGACTTCCACTGTAGATATGTGTGGGAACGAGCTTGAAGTGGGGATTCTGAGGATGTTCTTTCATGTATCAAAGCGATCTCAAGAATGTGCCATGTATGATAAACCTGCAATAAAGTCATAAACCTGTGTATAAGAGGCCAGGCCTCAGAGATACAGTTAGAGCACCTCGTGACGATACCTTGCTGTCTGATCTGATGTGTTCTACTCCGACGGAATAAAAACTTTGTTTCCTGCCTTCCAGTCTCCGGCGCCTGCCTCTTTTGTTGGTTAAATCATCGAATGATATAAGAGGCGATTACCACCGGGCAATCCTTGAAAGGTTATCGACTGCAACTGCCGCTACCATTTAACAATTGGCGTCCCAAGCGTGGGGCCCATCAGCGACACGTGGATCCAGTGGGAGAGGTCCCGACGACAGAGTGAACGACTGCAACGATCGGGAGAGCTCCTGCCCGATAGACCCTCGTCTGGCAGCCGATCATCCGAACTTCACTGGTTCCGAGCAGACCTCTCTCGAGTGATCTACGGTCCTGACTGGGAACCATCAGGAGTGCCGCGGCAAATACGGAGAGTAGAGGACGATCGGGCGCTGGAGGCGGAAGACGAGAAACTGTCCATGCGGTCCGGGTAAGGTCGTGAAACACGACAAATTGCGAAACGATTGATTGATTGATTGAAAATACTAGTATTGCTTATTGATTGTTCTCTTTGAGATATTCGCTGTCTACAAACGGGGAGGAGTAGAAATACTCTCTCTTCCTTTGCAGATAGTGAAGGGTAGGTAACGCAGACTTTTGTCCCCATTGTAACCCGTCGTGCCTATTTTCATCTCCCCACTGATTGATTGTCCGAATATTGATTGTTTTTAAGAATAGTGCTCTTTGAGATATTCTCTGTTTGCAAATAACGTAGAATAGAAATATTCTGTCTAGTCTTTGCAAATAGTGAAGGGTAGGTAAAGCAGACTTTTGTCCCCATTGTAACCCGTCGTGCCTATTTTCATCTCCCCACTGATTGATTGTCCGAACACTGGTTGTTCGATATTGGTTCTTTGGAGGTATTCTCTGCTTACAAATAACGTGGAACAGAGATATTCTGTCTAGTCTTTGCAAGCAGTGAAAAGATAGGTAGTGCAGACTTTTGTCCCCGTTGTAACCCGTCATGCCTGTCTTCTCCCCACTGATTGGTAGTTGGTTCTGCCCGGACCGCTTATTAGAGGTGAACCATCCGGCTCCACTGGAAGGCACCCCTAATAAGGACATGTTCACTAAATACGGACTAGTCACCGTAGCTTATAGCAAGCTATGGCATAAATATACAAAGAAGGACCCCGAGAGTCAGTGGGCACTGATGGGATCCTTCGATGACCATAAAATGGAAACGCTAGAAATAGCTCTACGTAGTAATAAAACGACGCCTACTATGCTCGACAGTATCGGCATGTGGCGCAAAGAAGCAACGCAACGGAAAAAGAGGGAAGAAGTAAAAGCAGAAAAGGAATTACGAGAGGCAGCTCACCTTGCCGCTAGAAAGTTAGAGGAAGAGATAAAGGAGAGAAAGGAAGCTAAACTAAAACAAGAGGCTGAAACATCAGGCCAGTACCATGTTAGGACCCCCTCTACGCTCTACCCTGAGTTACCTTCCAAGCAACAAACGAATGACGAATTGCTATTAGGTCCCCCGATCATCTACATGCCCCCTCCATACGCACCCTCCCAACCGGTAGCGCAGCACCCACAACCCCCAAACGCAAGCGAAAGCAGTACCAGGGACTCGGTCCTCACGGCCTCCGCGCCGGCCGAGCCTCTTGTGCTGAACACAACGTTAGCAATAACGTTAGATGACCCAGAAATAAGAAAGAAAGATTCCGCCAGAGTGAATCGACTAACAAAGGATGAACGAGCCGGAATCGATAAGGTAGTAAGGACACTAGTAGAGCGAAAGGAAAGTGAGGAGTATATAACAGACATGTATAACTCGTATGCCGACAACCACAGACGGCACTTCGTCGTACGACTTTGTCATCACGCCCTGAATACATATGAGGATAGGTACCACGATAAAGGTCCCGAAGGCTTAGCGACCCTATATAGGAAGGTAGACATTGGGGAAGGAGGAGAGGGCGACGTGACGGACCTCTTCACTCGTACACTCGAGGTCTCCCGGCATCTTAACGAACACAGACAGACAACCAAAGCAGAGACCCCCATAGCGACTGAACTCCAGGCAGGAAGGGCTGATACCATGATGCCCATCAAAGAAGCCGCCCCCTACTGGGTCCCCCCACGAGGTCAGGGAACACACGACGACATCAACCACCAAGATGCGAAGGGAAGGGTTGTGTATAACTGGGTCTACCAGCCATGGGACCGACAAGACATTTTGACCTTTAGAAAAACCCTACCCGACTTAAGAAAGAACCCAACTGCCTTCTACACCGAACTAGGTACAGCCTTAGGTTCAACAATAATGACCTTAGCAGATATCGACTTGTTCTTCGGGTTATGTCTGCCGGCTGATGTGTGGAAGCAAATCCGGAAAGTCGACCACGCTGAGCCGTTCGGATATACCTGGGTCCAACTCGATACCATAGATAAACAGCGAGAACCGGGACAAAAACCCCCAAAAGCCATATTGGAGCTCCCAGACAAGATTGTACAGAAATTGAAGACTCTAATCCCAGAAAGAAAGGTAGACTGGTCGATAGTGACGGCTTGTCGCCAGAAACCCCAGGAGGATGTGTCTGAATACTTCTCTCGATTCGAGACAGTGTTTTCCGATTATAGTGGCCAGGACATGACCACTGCAACCGGACATCACCTCTTTGTCCAGAATTACGTGAAGGGTCTGTCACAAGAAGTCTCCCAGAAGCTACAGACCAGCGAAAGTAGTTGGGCAGCCTCCAAACCCGCAGCTATCCTTCAGATGGCCCAATACTACGAAAACCAAAAGAATGAGAGCGATAGGGCGTCCGAAAGAAAGAAAAAGGAACTGAAGGAAAGAGTAATGATAGCTCAGTTACAAGGGGTGACCATAGGAAGGGAGCCTCCCAAAGGAGATTACCAACCGACCGCTCCTAAAAAGCTACCCCCTAGAGACCATACACCTGCACCCTACGCTGGACGAAGAGACTTAGACGGGAACCAATGTGCGTTCTGTAGAGGGTTCGGACACTGGAAATCTCAGTGCCCGGTCCTTCTGGAAATGAACAGAAATAGGGACCCCAGAGACATAGCATATGACCCCAGAAGTAGAGGACAGGGACGAGGGTACACGAACGACGCCATCAACGATAGGCCAGGCAGACCGAACACCTTTGATCGCCCCCGACAAAACCAGTGTCAGCAGTCCGACTACGAAAGCACCCATGACTTCGCATAGGACCGCCAGGGGCAAGGGAGGGATCCAGTCGAACTCCGTGTTGACCAGCAAGGTCCTTACGTCACTGCTAAGGTCTTGGGCACAAAGTCTCCATTTTCGGTAGATACTGGGGCGACACGTAGTGCGTTATCTAAACGGCTGATTCCTAGGGCACCCTTGTCTGGCTCACACGTAACCTCAATAGGCTTTGAGGGAACGCCCTCCACTAATCCCTTGTCCACACCAATCTCCTTTGACGTAGAAGATAACGCCACTGACACGACCTTTCTGCTCTCCTCCAACACCCCGATGCTATTATGGGACTCGATTTGCTAAAACATTTCCGAGCTACCATCAGATGTTCCCCAGACGGAGTTCGAGTCATCCTGCACGATAACCCAGATCTGTTCAGACCTTGTCGCACACGACGTATGCTCTCTATAACCGATGCTGACCTGTCCCTGCTCGACACGTTACCCTCACATCTATGGGCTAAAACCGACTCAGATGTAGGGCGCATGGTGATCGACCCAGTACACATAACCGTCCGACCGGACGCAGTGCTCCCAAAGCTTCCACAGTATCGAATATCGCCCGAAGGCGAGAAGGCATTGGTGGAAATCATCCAGTCCCTAGTCGATGCAGGAGTAGTAGAAGAAGTAGTCAGTAATGTTTGCAACAGCCCTATCCTACCCATTGTAAAGAAGCAAGGCGAGGGAGATGAGAAAGCATACCGCTTCATCGTTGACTTACGAGAAGTTAACAAAGTAGTCATACCTCAGTACCCCGTGGTCTCAGACATCACCACCATCCTCACCCTGATTCCGTCCACTGCCACCACCTTTACTGTTATTGATCTCAAGAACGCATTCTTTTCCATCCCCATCCACCCAGACAGCCGCTACCTGTTCGGCTTCACTTTAAAAGCCCGTTCGTACAGATTCTGTAGGGCACCCCAAGGCTACACTGAGAGTCCCAGCATTTATAGCCAAGCCCTCAAGAGACAACTAGATGCAGTCCAAATACCTGATGGAGTGGTGTTAATACAGTACGTCGACGACATTCTTTTGGCGGCCGACACCACCCCACTTGCTGTCACAGCCACCATTCACCTCCTCCACTTCCTCGCGGAGAACGGTCACAAGGTCTCCAGGAAGAAGTTACAGTTCTGCCAACCCCAAGTGACATACCTAGGCCACCTCCTATCCAAGGACGGGAGGAAACTTACCCCTGACCGAATTCAGACCATCCTAGAAACCCCTGTTCCCAAAACTCAGAAGCAAGTGCGGTCTCTAGTAGGCCTCACCTCCTTCTGTCGACAGTGGTTGCCAAACTTCAGTCTTATTGTAAAACCTCTGCTTTCCCTGTTGGCTAAAGATGTCCCCTTCCCCCTCCCCTGGACACCCGAATGCCAATCCTCCTTCAAAGAATTACGAGATGCCCTTTGCTCAGCACCAGTCCTAGGAACCCCAGACTACACTAAACCTTTCTCCCTCTACACCCACGAAAGGGAGGGATGCGCGTTGTCTGTCCTAACCCAGTCCATAGGTCCTAAACAACGCCCTTGCGCCTACTTCTCTGCCACTCTTGACCCTGTAGCCAGAGCTTTGCCCGCCTGCCTTCGAGCAGTAGCCGCTGCTGCTGTCTCTATCCGGCAAAGTGAGGGGATCGTGCTCTCGAACCCCCTCACTGTATTGGTACCCCATGCGGTTGACACCCTCCTGAACCAGACCAAGACTCAACACCTGACTAGCGCACGACTGACCGGTTATGAACTGACTCTGCTTGCACCCCACATCACATTGAAACGATGCACCACTCTGAATCCAGCCACTCTACTACCTCTCCCTGACACTGACCCCAATGCGTCCCCTATACATGACTGCGTGACTCTCACCGACGAACAGACCAAGAGTAGGGTTGACCTTCGAGATACTGCCTTCCCGGACCCTGACGGAGAACTATGGGTGGATGGCTCATGCATCAAGCTCCCCGATGGCACCACTTCAGCTGCCTATGCAGTCACCACAGCCCGAACAGTTGTTGAGACAGCCCGCATCACACAGCAATCCGCACAGGCGGCTGAACTGATTGCTCTCACACGAGCATGCATCCTGGCAGCAGGGACAACCGCAAACATTTACACAGACAGTCAATACGCCTTCGGGGTAGTTCACCACTTTGGGCTCCTTTGGAAGGAGAGGGGATTCTTGACTTCCCATGGCACACCCATCCTGCATGGAGATCTAGTCTCTGCCCTGACCGAAGCAGTCCTCCTCCCCACACGGCTGGCTGTGATCAAATGCCAGGCACACAAGAAGGTGACAGACATTATAGGACAGGGAAATGCGCTAGCTGACATTACTGCCCGAACCACAGCCGAGAATAGGTCCACGACCCGTATGTACGTAACCAGGTCACAAACTGAGAAATGGAAGGATGCTAGGGAAACGATTAGGGACATCCAATTAGCCAGCTCACCACACAATTTAACTGAATGGGCACGGGTGGGATTGAAGGACGATGACGGTTGCTGGCGAACTAAAGACTCGAACAAATGGTTACTACCTGACTCATACTTGATCCCCATGCTGACCATGGCACACTCCCCCGCACACATAGGGTCTGCCCCCATGATCGAACTCATCTCCAAAGTCTGGCACAACGACAAGATCCCAGACTCAGCCAAACGTCTGGTCCAACAATGCCTGGTATGCCTCCAACACAACCCTGGGAAAGGAACTGCCGTACCCCGGGGAGGGTTTGGGGTTCCCAATCACCCCTTTGAAGTCCTACAAATGGACTACATCCAGTTAGAAAGGTGCCAAGGTTTAAAGTACGTACTTGTCGTTGTGTGTGCCTTCAGCAAGTGGGTGGAAGCCTACCCAACCCGCGACAACACCGCTATGACTACCGCAAAAGTACTACTGAAAGAATTCTTCCCCCGGTACGGCCTTTGTCGAATTTTGTGGAGCGACAACGGCCCCCACTTTGTAGCCGAGGTTATCCAACTCATCTTAAAGGGGCTGGGTGTAAAACAGAAGTTCCATGCGGTCTTCCATCCCCAATCTGCAGGCTTGGTTGAGCGACATAATGCCACATTGAAGCTCAAGATAGCAAAAATAGTTGCCACCACAGGACTGAAATGGCCAGACGCTCTCCCGCTAGCATTGCTATCAATGCATTCCACCCCCACCAAACACCACTTAACCCCCTACGAGGTCATCTTCGGGCGGCCCATGAACCTTTGGACTGCACCAAAACCAACATCCATCCACGACGTCCCGGACGTCCTCATGTCTGACTATTTGTACAACCTAACTAAAACGTTGTCTGTTATCCATCAACAGGTGCTGCAAGCCATTCCCGATGCTTCCAGGGGCCCCGGACACGACATCCAACCCGGTGACTTTGTCTTAGTGCGTAACTTCCAGCGCACCAAGAGTCTGGAGCCCCGGTGGACGGGCCCCTTGCAAGTCCTAATCACCACCCGAACAGCTCTTCGAGTGGAGGGGAAGCGTAATTGGCTGCACGCACACCATTGTAAGAAGATATCACCGACCCTGATGACAACCGACAACATCACCGCCCAAGAGGAACCCCTGGACAAAGACCGACCATCCCTGAGCTGCTACCCGGATACAGAGACACTTGAATTGATGAAATATCCCGATCCCACTGTGCCATCCAAGGAAGGGTATAACCTGCGACGAAAGGAGTGAACCTCGGCTAAGCAGACCACGAACTAAGTCGAAATCTCAAAACGGTAGCCTAATCACCCCAAAGGCCTCCAGAAGAGAAATTAAACAAAGTCTGTGGTTCTGCCCGCTACCGAGTCCCTTGAAGATGATGGAAGCACCCAACATGAAGATGATGGAAGCAACCGGACGTCTGAAGACCCACTACAAAAACCCAAAGACTGACAAAATGCACAGCTCAAAGACTATTGCACTTTTTATTACCCTTCTCTTTTGCCTTCTCCTCATGGTCACCTTCTGGATCATGGAGGAGAGCGCACCCGCTCATAAGACATTGCTGACCACCGTTCCACCTACCACCATGAAAGAACACCATCTGATCTCACTTTCACCCCAACTCCGAGAAAGGCGTAAGGAGTTCTGGAATAACTCTTTTGTGCAGTTGCTCCACCAACACAATCTTGCCTCCAATGCCACTAATTGCTGGATCTGTGGATTGCTACCACATGCCACTGGACACTCTATCCCTTTCATCCCTTCACCTTTTTCTGTCCATGGTTCCTGCCTCGCCTGGCTAATCCTCCTGCAAGAAAGCTACAAGGACAATGCCACTTCCGGCAAAACTGTGTCACACTTCTACCATGGGTTCTGGCTGAACAAAACTGGAAAAACTTCTGCCCCCTTCTGTCCTCTGAGATCAAACACTTCCTTTCACATGGACATCCCTGCCAAAGAACGAGTTGAAATGCAGGTGTTTAACAACCCAGCCAGACCCACCTTCTCTTACCTCCGGAAACGAACGGCCGCCACCCTAACAGTGGCCCTATCCGTCATCAACATCACTGGACTTGTGTGCCTCGAAGGCCTGGGGGCGCAGCTGGTGGGCCACAGCTCCTGCCTCATCACCCGAACATTGGACTCAGCTGATCCATCCTCCTTTGTTACCTCCCCAAATATGTACTTCGTCTGTGGTACTAAGGCCTACACCTGGCTTCCGAAAGGTTGGGGAGGCACCTGCTATATCGCTTTTGTCCTTCCTCCGACATATGTGGCTCCAGCAAACCATCACCGAAAGAAACGTGCCAAAGACATTGTGCAAGCCGACTCCACCGGAGCACAGTTCATGGACGCAGTAAAAGGACTTGTTCCACTTTGGGGCCCAATGGCAAACAGCCGTGCCATCCGCCACTTAACCCAGGCAGTCGAAACAACAATGAACATTACGGCTGGCATCCTCACCAACAACACCGCCGAGCTACAGGCCGTCCGCCTGGTGGCTCTTCAGAACCGCCTTGTTCTAGATGTGGGTCTGGCTGACCGTGGAGGAGCATGCCGCATCATTGGATCCAGCTGTTGTACCTACGTACCGGACAACTCACCCTCAGTCTACAAGGCGATCGAACACCTCCACAGACTTTCCTCAGAGATTCATCAGGAACAGGAAGGATGGTCGCTTGGGAGTTGGTTTGGGGACACAATAAAGAGCTGGGGGTGGAGGTTGTTCTCGTTTATCCTAATACCGATCGTGATACTATGTGGATGTTGCTTGGGGATTCAGTGTCTGCCACCTGTATGTTCGCTTTTTATGAACTGCATCTGCCCTAAGACTTTGAACTTTGAAGCGGAACGAATGAAAGCCCTGTACGAGATAGAAGTTCGTAGTATTATGGGGATAGATCCGAACTAAACAAGCTGGCGAGATATGTTAAAAGGGAGGACTGTGGAAATTTAGCTTGCGAACTGAACATTATCTGCGCCATCTTGGCTCTCCCCAGCGCGACACACAGGAAAGCGCACGGCAGCCATTTTAGGCACCCTGGTCTCTCTCCCTGCTCATTGCCGATCGCCAGCGCGTCCCCCTGGCGCTGCGAGCATTCCCCCGCGCGCCGGCCACCCCCGCTCTCTCATACACGGGCCATAAACCCTCTCCTTCTGCGCGACCCTGCCATGGAACCACATCCCACGCCTGACCGACATCCCATACATGGTCATGCATCTCTTTGATAACCCCCTTCCTCTGCGCCCAATTGTCCGAACCGATCCCAGGCCATCACCTAGCCCTGCGGATGCAGTTTATTGCCCCTACTGTAAGGGAAACACCCCACATCAAAGGGATTACAGTAGATCAAGGCCCCCCACCCCCTGAGACCCGACCGGTCGCACACACCCCCGGGAATTGGCGGAATGTCCAGCTGTGTGATAGCCATCTCCTATTCTGGGTGGGGTGGGGACTTCCACTGTAGATATGTGTGGGAACGAGCTTGAAGTGGGGATTCTGAGGATGTTCTTTCATGTATCAAAGCGATCTCAAGAATGTGCCATGTATGATAAACCTGCAATAAAGTCATAAACCTGTGTATAAGAGGCCAGGCCTCAGAGATACAGTTAGAGCACCTCGTGACGATACCTTGCTGTCTGATCTGATGTGTTCTACTCCGACGGAATAAAAACTTTGTTTCCTGCCTTCCAGTCTCCGGCGCCTGCCTCTTTTGTTGGTTAAATCATCGAATGGTATAAGAGGCGATTACCGCCGGGCAATCCTTGAAAGGTTATCGACTGCAACTGCCGCTACCATTTAACATTACAGTCATGAACAGTTCCATTCCATTCCAACTTTCAGGGGTTTCAGCTCTCATAGTTATACCCCCCAATGTCTTTTAAGTCTTTGTGTTCAGGGGTGCACTGACCCCTGTCCAAACCAGTTCTGGGAGTCTCCCTGCCAGTAAAACCTTCTTCCTTTGATAGTGGGGTTCTGGATCCTTAAATACTCAGCAGGTGTTGCCATTGTTTTATGGCAGCAGCCCAGGTCTCTTCACCTCCAGGGGCTACTCCTCTCCTCTACACTCCAGATGCAGGTCAGCCTGTTGCTGTCTCATCTCCTCCTCTGGGTCAAGACATTCCCCAGAGCCTATCTCATTCAAATCCAGACAGTCAATCCACAACCAGGCAGAGACACACAGAAATGTTAGAACACAAAAACCCAGCCACTTCTAAAAGAGTGGTTTCTAAACACACAATGCAAAAACCACCTTCTCAAAAGATGTGTTATTAAATTGTGAGTTCAGGCATACTAAACTTCACCTCTCCATCTTAAGCCTATGGGAAGATAGGCTGGACAAATATCACACAGCCTCCCCATTCTATCCTATGGGCAAGATGGCCTTTCAACAGTGAAAAACGAAATGGAGAGTATTTCGCTGTCAGGACATGGTACACACCTTAGTACCTGTCCTACCTTTCACATACACTGCACCGTGCCCAGGGAGGTACCTTGGACCTACCATAAGGGTGTCTGATGTGCATAATAAGGGAAGGGTAAGGCCTGGCAAGTGGGTGCACTTGTCAGGACAACGTGGCAGTTTAACAAACTGTGTGCAAGCACTACAGTGGCAGGCCTGAGTTCTCTTTTTAGGGCTACTTGTGTGGGTGGCACAATTAGTGCTGCAGGCCCATGAGTAGCGTTTGCATTACCAGCCCTGGCACACATAGTGCACTTTACTAGGGACTTTACTAGTAAGACAAACATACCAATCATGAACAACCAATTACCATTACACTTTACACAGGGAGCACTTGCACTTTGACACTGATCAGCAGTGGCAAAGTGCCCAAAGCATCTAAGTTGGCAACACCATGTCAGAAAAAAGGTCCAGGGGGAAGGCAAAACGTTTAGGGAACTTTCGCCAAAAAAGACCAAGTCCAACACAGAGGTTTTAACTTTATTGTATTGCTGTCTTCTGCTTTTGTGTGCTTGGCACTGGGTGGTCTATAATAGGTTTCCTAAGATTGTTTTAATTCATGATTCAAATTTTTGTATTCTGTGATTTTGCTATAACCTGGTGGTATTCCATCCCTTTATGGTTTTAATTTACTTAATAAAGGTTTTTTATTCATTCATTCGTTCATGTCATGAAGGCAAAACAAATCTATGCATACTATCCATGGATTATCACCGGCTTGATGGGCAAAATGGATGATTCCGACTGGGTAGAGTTCATTAATGGACAGACATTTGTTGTTTTCAGGAGACATGGGTTTCTCTAGAGGGGTACGTTGATTTCCGCATTGTAGCAAGCAAGCAAGAGAAGGAGGGGTGCCCGATGGGCGGGTAAGCAATGTACATTTCAATAAAATTATAGGTAGCAATACAACCTGTCACAGTCAATGATAAATATTCTGATTGTGTACGTACATACTACCTGGGCTTAAGGGCAATGACAATGGGCAGTTCTCGGCATTGGAGGGTGTTAGTAGGAAAATCAGAGATGATAAAATGCCCCAGATAAATAATGACCTGATCATGTGTGGCGATTTCAATATGTGCCTACCTACTGGTGCCTGGAGAGTTGATGCGAAGAAGGAGGTGAAGGTTGGGGGTACCGGACCCGATTATGGAAGAACAACTAAAGGAGGGACAAGTTTTGCTACTCCACTTCTGAATGCAGGCATGCATTTTTTGAAAGGACGTGCACAGTCAAACAGCCCAGCAGACAGCACCTTATGCAGGGGTGCAAGGGAAACCCATTGGGTTATGTGTTGATCAATGTCAAGTCTTAGTTGTACAGAGTGATTGAGTGGATGGAGATTCTCAGATTTATCTTCAACTCAGTGGTACAGCAAGGCTGTTTCATGGCCCCCTCTCCTATTTAGCTGATTTATAAAAGATGTTAGTATCTGCCTGGAGGAGACCGTCATTGATACCCCTAACCTACTTGGCCCGAAGGTCTCTAAATTGTTAAATGCAGATGACGTGGTGCAGTTATCTTTGACTGAAAGTTCCATGCATATTATGAATGATACATTTGTTGGGTCCTCTAGAGCCAAATGCCTGTCTATAACCGTGATGAAACCTAGGTCATGGTGATGAAAACAGGCTTCAAATAAAGAGACCGTTTACGTTAGATGGAGAGCTGTTCGAAAAGGTCTATCAGTTTGACTATCTTAGCTTGCATTTTGATCACTCACTCAGTTGACTACCCCACTTATCTACAGTCAAGTTTAGAGCATGCTCGGATACAATGCTTTGCGACAGGCTGCGTATTCTTTTGGCGAATCGTATTGCCGTATTGCCATTTTGAAGGTGTATAGGCAGAAAGCAGTCGTGGCTGCTCCTTGTGGTGCTTAGATTTGGGGGTATCAAAGTTGGGGAACTTCAAATAGTTGAAAATAACTTCTGGGGCCCTCGGACTCTGTTAATCCGCACATACGCAGAGCAGAGATAGATATACCAGCTGTATCAGACATATCCACGCTAAGACCGGTCCTATGTTGGATCCGCCTAAATTAAAACCACCTGGCAACTGTGCACTTAAAATCTGCTGTGACCATATTACCTTTAGACGGTGTAAAAGGCTACAGCTGCGGAAGGATGTAAGCAAAGTACTTAAAGATAGAGGCTTGGACGATCTCTGGTGGGATCCCAGACCAATAAATGTTGAGAGCACTGCAGTTATTATGGAGGCATCCTGCCATCTGAATTTCACTGTTGCAAGCAGCAGTGTGAACCCTTTAACTACCAACTCTTTTGAGCATTATTTCCATAGCCAAGTCCTATGTCTAGATTTGCTCCCAAAAGTAATGAAGCGTACATTATATATAAAGTTTGAATAAGAACTTTTCCAACTAGAGCTTATCGTTCCAAATGGGTTGCACTCTATTCTCATGATTGCACATGCACTTTAGGGGCAAGGGCACAATATTAGTGTTTGCTCAAAAACAGCTTGTCCAATACGGAATTGGCTTCTGGTTCAGGAATTTAGTAATAAGATCATGCCACTATGCCTTATCACTGTGCTATAGGACAGATGATATTGGTATTGTTTGCACAGTTGCCTCTTGTATGTTCTGAGAAAAGAACAAGCAGAAGGCAGGACTTGGCACTTGCTCTGTACATTGTTTTTATCTGTGCAATTGACTGACCATTGATGAAGAGTTTTCTGTATAATGGATTATGCACCAAAACACATTTTAATGTGGCTTTATTGCATTTAATTGGGATTTTAACATAGATGCATTACTGCTAATTGGGCATAATTCCTGAATTGTATCCGTATGTCTTTAAAAGTTGCACTTCTTGTTCAGTTTTTGTATTATTTTGTGTGTTATAGCTATAAGCTGAAACATCAATAATGAAATAAACGAAAAAACTCAATTCATTTTTATAAAATGTGGAAAATGGCTACTTTGCTGTGTGTTCAATGAGCATTTAGGAACCTTCTATTTTGTATATCATTGCTTTATGATCCTTTAAATCAAAACTTGAATGATTTCCGCAAACCTCATATTGAATCAGATGATCTACCCTATGTACTGCTTTCTAGAGGAAATTCAGAGTATGATGTGGAGACAACAGTTTTCATATCTAGTGACATCTAAGCAACAGTAGGGTAAGTGATGGACTTTGGAGTGGAAATAATAAATGTAAGCCTCCAAAGTAAGCAAAATCATGGGAAGTGTTGGACTTTGGAGGGGTTGGATTGGATTCAAAATAGTAAATCTAAGCTACAGAAGGGAAAGTTTTGTTCTTGAGAGTGGCTACTTTTACTATTCCCACTCCAAAATAAGCGGAATATGAAAAGTGTTGCACTTAGGAGGGGTTACATGTACCATTCTAACTCCTAATTGTTTTTAACAAAACATTTAAATACATGACAAACACAAATTCCCTCCCTGAAGGAAGATAAAAAAAACAATGATAGCATTAACATTTTAAGTAACTAAAACAAAAATAAACGAATATTAAATATAAAATATATTTCATGAAGTTCACTATAAAATACACTTATCAATACATTAACAATCAATTCCAATACATCACATAAATCAATCATTCAATAAGCTTTATTTGATTATTTGAAGGCAATCAAAGCACAAAAAAGAGAGTGCATTGCATAAACATTTAAAGAAGATCAGCTTTTAGCAAATTATAAATATTCAGTGAATTATGCAAGAGTATAGCATTTACTCGGAAACATCCAATGACAAAACACACTGAGGGACTGGGCATCATGTGCAAAAAATAAAGGATTACACTGTTTTATTGTTATGTTTAACACATAATTAACATAAGAATTATTTTCTAAAAAAAGTTGAAAAGGGATATTGTAATCCCGACAGCAGTGACCGCCTCGGCACGGCCGCCATTCAGTGATGCTGCTCCGACCACCACTGCGTCGGGATCTATGATACAGGCAGAGCTGGCAATCTTCCATCCAACAGCTTAGGGTCCAATCTCCAGTATCAGAATACGGCAGTCAGACCGAATGGCTGTCGGCGGTCGGACCATCACCGACAGCCTGTCGTCGGTCCGAACTCCCCTATCGAAATGAGGCCCTAAATGTTACAAAATTGAAAAACACATTCTTAGGGATTGATGAATTAATCAATACAAATCAAATCATGCCTAACAGATAATGGTGAAAGTTGTTTTACTGTAAAACCAATTGAGAATTTAAAGATCTTATAAAAATATAACAAAGTCCACTTGTGGAACTTCAGCAGGACCTAGACAACAAGTGAGAGATTTATCAAAATATAGCACAAAGCAGCAGAGCAAACAAAGTTAGTGAGTTGCTTTTTGCTAAGAGAGAGAGCAGGACAGCACCACATCTACTTATAGTACCATTGCTGGAGAAGAAAGAAGAAGCACCATATCTAAGGATGCTTAGCAGCATGCGCACACCTTTACATTACAGTACAGCAGTGCATGCATGAGTCTAGCATAGGTTTTGTACTGGAAAAATACCCTTCTAATACAAAAAAGCTATGCCTACACTAACTGTTTTTGTGGTTTACATTGCAGCACACAAGCACAATGTTTGAAAATTTGGAGAAATTAAAACATTTCACTGAGTTAACGCTTGCCTTAAGGAGCCATTATTTCTTGCCACAAATCCATGCATACAAAAGTTGGTAGATACCCTCGTGTGCCACTCGTGGGGCACCCTATGATGCTACCATCCATGAATTTTGATGCAAAGGAACTCGTACTGCAAAGGCAACCTTGCATTACTTTTAGGTCACTTTCGAGTGCACAAAGTTTTGCTCTGGAAAGAATATAATTTATCAGATATTGTAGCAGTTTCCATGACTTTTTGTGACTGTGCACCAGTCAAAGCCTTGATAAATCTGCCCCAAGTGATGCTGAGTGTACTGTACACAGTTAGGACTTGGGCTTGTCAAATAATTTACTTTGAAATCTACAATATTCAGGGGAGAAGAAATATGCCCAGGGGATGGAACCAGAAAGTTGTGACCAACTGCCAGAGAGACAAACCATTTACTTCCAGGAGGAGGGTCGTTAGCAGGTTAGTATTCAGTCTCTGGCGCAATTGTAAGAGGTGAACCAGTTTTAAACCAGTTTACTGTCAGGCAGCATAAATTAAACTCTCCTAAAGTTACTTTTCCTCTAAAGTTACACATTCACCATTGAAATTGAATTTTTTTAAACTAAGTTAAAATAACTTTTAATCATTGATTAGGGATTTTTTTCATATGAATATAATGATCTTTTTATAACTATGCCTGTTCCTCCAAAAATAAGCTTTACCTACACAGTGAAAACAACTTTCTGTAATGGCCCTCTTCAAGGGCATATTTTCCCAATATCTGTTGTGACGCATTTTTTACGTTAAGCACCACACATTTTAAAACAAGCCTGACACACCAATCGGGTCGTTCTCCCAGGCAAGAGGGTGTGACAAGTCTGACTTTAGGCTCCAATATCACTGCTGTGTTCATCCACCAACCAGAGCCATTCTTACATACTCTGAACAGTGATCCACAGGCCCAGGGAAGGAGACTTAGCTCCTGCAGGGTTGAAAGTTCGGACAGGTCCCAATCGGAGCGGGGGCAGGACTAAGACACTGAATTTTTACAAATGTTCCATCCAGCCACAGACATTGATGTCCCAAGCTACCCAGCATACGCTCCTGCATGCACAGAAGGGCTTCCCCTCCTCAGGACGCGTTGAAACTACTACTTTCTCCCCAGTCACAGATCCAGCAGGCCCTGAGTGCAGGGCCTTAGGTCTGCCTGTTAGCTGGCCCATGGTGTCACAATGTGCTCAGGAATTGGTTCTGCAGGCTCCTGAAGGGCGTGTCTATTTGGCAGGGTAGGGAGCTCTGATCAAGTCCTCAGTAGGAGCTGCAGTACTCATGGGGCGTGGCCCTGGGTGCCAGGTACCAACCACTGGTATACCAAACTACAAAAAATACACATCCTATGGCCTACGGAGGATTACTCTTCTCCGACTGGGTGGGAAGCCCTCACCATCACCTCAGGCTACTGGCCCATGCCTTCAGCATTGACTGTGTGCCAGACACTGACAGTTGTATACTGGGTAGCTTGGGGCACCATTTCCACAGGCTTCTGGGAGACTTTCCACCCCACCTAAGAGGTAAAGTCCTGACCAGGTCTCTGGTCAGAGTTCCAACAGACCCGTGTGCTCCTTTCACTGAAACGGTGGTGTCACAAATGAGCTAGGATGGACTTCTGTCAGCTCATGGAGTGCTTCACTTCTTTGGCAGGGTTGAAAGCTCTCATCAGAGCACTGGCCTGGACAGGGGTGTGGCCCCTAGTTATGAGGTCGTTATGCCATCATGGGGTGTCAACATCTGTACAGGATGGAGTTATGCAGGTCAGGAAAGGCTCCCTTTCTTTGACAGGTTTGATAGCTGCAATTGGTCCGTGGCCAGAGCTTCAGCAGGCCAGGTTGTGTTCCTCTGGGACTCTGCATGATTTGGTGACCTGTGGTGTCAGAAATTGGCCAGAGCGGAGTTCCACAGGTGCAGGGAGAGTTCCCCAGCTCTGGTAGAGCTGGAACCCTATCAGAGTGCCACCAGGCGCATTCCCCTGGGCCTGGCTCAGATCATTGGGATACGGTATCATGAAGTGCCAAGATGTGGTTCCACAGTCTCGGGGAGGGCTCCCTAGCTCTGGCCATGTAGAACGCTCCGACAGATCATGATCAGAGCTCCAGTAGGTCCAGGATGCATTTCCCTGGGCCTGAGTTTCATTTTCCATCCAATGAAGTCACCAAGTGCCAAAGATGGGGTTCGACAGGCAAATTGAGGTCTCCCCAGTTCTGGCAAGGTTCAAAGCTCGACAGGTCCCTCTCAAAGCTCCAGCGACCCTTGGTGCTGACCTGGAACCCATGGGGTAAAACGTTCTTACCATTTCCCAGCAGTGGGCCTCCAGTGACTAAGCTCTGGCCACTGGCCTGATATTCTGTGCCCGGAATGCCTCCTCAGTATAAACAGAGTCCCATCCATTTCCATTTGGAGTGCATGATGCAACCGGATGTCCAGACTCTGAGGCAGACCACCTAATATTATTAATTTATTATGGAGCACTATCGCCAGATGGCTGTACCACTCTGTTAGTCCAGATTAGGGATCATTTAAAGATGTCATTCCAGCCAGTGCTCCAGGAGGTCACATACTTTTGCTCACATTACGCTTTTTTAAAGTCTGTATAACCTGAATGACAGAGAGGGTAGTTACATTCCTCTAGATGTGTATAGATGTGTAAGGACTGGGTACTTGAGGCATATACTGGCTGGGGGGAACATTGAGGACCCTGGCAGACATGAATGGCCTCTCAGGGTTGGAATACAGTCAAAGACCCAGACCTCTGTCTCAAGAACACCTTTACGAGCATACCATCTCAGAGAGCAGGTACATGTGCAAATCAGACAACTCAGCAGTGCAGCCTGCTGAAAGCATTCTACCCAGCACTGTTCTCTGGTCCATCTAAAGATGGACTGCTTGGTTGACCTTGACTGTTGTTTCAAGCAAAGAGCTTCAACCTGTCTGGGACAGTCTGCCAGGTAGTGATGCCCTCAGAGGGGCTATTTAAAACCAACACCCTTAAGTCAGAGTGAAGGATGGTCAGCCTCGCAACGATCCCCACTGTGTTCTGGCAGGGGCAGATGGGACCTCAGGTTTGAGGGAATCTATCCCCAATCTGTCATAAGTTTGTCCTTCTCTACCCAGCATACTACCTCAGAAGCTCACAATGCCATACCACCGGAGTGGGTGGTGAGGTACCCTACAGTAAATCCACAGCACCTATGTCTCGTCCGCAGCTTTATTGCATCTTTTCCTAGTGGGATGGGCCACAAATGCTCATGCATCAGTCATTTCCATCCAGCTTATGCAGGTAGGTGAGACCCAGAGGGGAAACAGTCTTTACAACACAGGCATTCGCACACAATGCCTATACCACACATGTTTTTACTGCACATATGCCTGAACCATGCATGCCTTTACAAAGAAAGTATTTCTAAGGTAACTGTGTGTGTAGGAATATACGTGTGTGTGTATATGTATGTATGCGTGTGTGTGTGTGTGTGTGTGTGTGTGTGTGTGTGTGTATATATATTTGTATATATATATATTAGAGTTTTGGGGTGGGTAAGGATATAGGTTAGCAAAGGATTTTTTAGGTTTATGGGGTGGGTATGGGTATAGGGTGGTAAGGTTGTTTTTATGTTTTAGTAGTGGGTAGAGATATAGGGTGGTAAGGGAATTTTAGGGTTTAAAGGTAGGTAAGGGTATGTTAGAAGGGTTGAAGGCAAAAAGGTAGGTGGTAAACCACACAAGGGATGCCAGGTCTGTTTGCTGACTTTTTTCTGTCTCTTCTGATTCTGCGGGCTTTACCACTGCTAAACCCTTCTGAAGTGCTTGTGCTCCTTAAATACATGGTAGAATTGGATTATACCCAATTTGCACATTTAATGTACCTATACATCCCTAGTAGAGTTGCATTTCTTGTGTCTAGGGCCTGTAAAGTAGTGCTGCAGGCCCAGTAGTAGCATTTGATTGTCCCACCAACTTTAGTAGCACTTTGCACACACAGGCTGCAATGGCAGGCCAGATACATGTTAGTTTTAAAGTACCATTTCTACCTGGCAAAATAAAGTTTGGGCTTGGCAAAAGTTTAAATTTTTTATTATGTATAAGTCACCCCTATGATAGGCCCACGACAACCCAGCGGGCAGATGCAGTTTATTTAAAAAGTTGGACATATACTTTTTAGATCTGTATGTCCTGATAATGAAAAACTATTAAATTATTTTTCACTGTTGCAAGGCCTACCTCCCCCTTTGCACAACATTACAATTCCCTTATTACATTTAATGAGCTGTAACTTCCAAATGGGAACAGGTAACTCATTTGTGTTAGAATTTTTCATTAGAATTCCAGAGACACCAAACTTATGATGAAGTCTGATATTCAATTATAATTTTGAAAATGTCACTTTTAGAAAGTTAGCATTTTCCTGCCTTAGGCATTTGGTGCCTGCAGCCTTCCTCTGGGTCACATAACTGGGTGTAGTTGAGAGCTCGGCTTTTTGTATTCCTCTTAGACAGCCACACATAATAGGAAACCTAGGTGTACCTGGATGGGCCATCACTTGCAGGATGGGAGGGAGGAGCTGGGTGCAGCCCCACTTATACTTGAATAGGCTGTGTCCTGCCTCCCGCCTCCAAACAAAGGGCTGCACACCCCTTGTAGTTAGTCTGGAGGTAAGAAAGGCAGGGCACCTGTGCATTTCAAAGGCATGCGTCCAGAACCTTCTCCCTACTTCAAAGCACAACTGGGTATAAAAGCTGGACCTCAGACATCAACTCTTAAGTACACTTCTGGACCTGTGGATACTCTGCAAGGAAGAAGGACTACTGTGCTGTTGCTGAAAGGACTGCCACTCTGCTTGACTGCTGGAATGATGCCTGCTGGGTCTACCTGCTGTCTGCTGCCCTCTTGCCTGAGTGAGAAGACCCGGACCTGCATCTGTTTAGCCCCTGGAACCTTTTTAGGGTTCCTGGATTAATTTGCTGGTCTCCTAACTGAGCCTCAGGGACAGAAGGCTCTAACAACCTTGAACTCAGCCCCTGGATTCTGCCATCTATGAGTCTGCCCTGCCAAGTGTTGCCAGTCCAGTCCTGGACCCTTGGAAGTGGGCCTAAGGTGCTCTGCCAGCCTCTGTGGATCCAGCAGAACTTGCACATTTCTGTTGCTGCATGGTGCAAAGCCGATTGCAAAGACTCGCATCACTGCTGCAGCCTCTTCAGAACCTCCACTGCATGATAAATCCATAGCGCAGGCCCTTGCAACCCCCGTCAACTGCAGCCTCAATGGTGACGACGGACTCCTCATCGCAGCTTCACCGAACCAACGAAATGCCCCAACTGCGCGACACGTCCTCGATGCTGGACTTCACATCACAAGCCATCAACGACTGGATAATCGACAATAACGCTGGACCTAACATCAAAGCCTCACTGCACCTCGGAAGCCACGCATTGCTTCAGCTGAGCAACTCATCTTCGACACGGATCTTTGCAACACTGTGTGAAGCAGCATTTAAGGTGCTTTGTCCAGCGGGCTTAACTGGGTCCCTGTATTCAGCACGCCCTCCATCATGGTCAGCCTGAACTTCTGACTTTGGAGCAACCATGTATCCAGACTGGGACATAGCGCCAAAAAGCACAAAGAGGCGACTATTTTCACTAAAATCCTTAAAAGCGCATACATCCGTTTCTACTGATTGGATTTTTTACATTTTGGTCTTGTTTAATTTATTCAAAATAATATTTTTTTTACTTTGTGTGGGATCTTTTTCGCATGGTGTTTTTCACTTTATTTGTGCAACAGTTCAAGCAGTAATACTTAACACATTGCCTCTAAGTTCGGCCTGCCTACTCTGTGCCAACTCCAGAGGGTTGAGCACAGGTGGTCAATTTAGGGTTGGCTTGTGCTTCACCCTGACAAGGGCCCACGCCCCAGTCAACCAACAGCCCAATTTCTTACATTGATGATCAGTAGTGAGGATTAGGGCATGGTATGGCACTACACCAGGGGTCTTCAAACTGTGGGGCGCGACCCCCAGGGGGGCCGTGGAGTGATGCAAAGGGGGTCGCGCCTTCCCAGTCACACTTCTGCCCGGCCCAAGGGCTTCAGCCCCCCCCCACACACTTCCCCCCGTCCTGTGTCTCAGCCCGGCTGCTGCAGTGAAACTTGAGCTGCTGGGGGCTCAGCTGGGCAGTGTCTGGATTCCTATCTCCGGCACCCCCGTGTTTTTTCACAGGTCTTTAAAGACCATTTGCATTTTAACATGCCTTTGTAAACTGGTTACAGAGCCTTAGGATTTTTTGCTGGTTCCAGTACCCCCTGGGTCCCCACTGTGCCTATTCCTTACATTTGGATTTTACATTCACTGCCGTAGTGTGAGAATGCATTTCATGGAAAGGAATACAAAGTTGGCTTCCTGGGCGCACCGTGAGTGAAAGTTTATTGTGCTTTTGAAGCACCTGCTGCAGCGTTTCTTCCCCCCCCCCCCCCAATGACCAGGCCTCACATAAATGTCAAGATAACTTGTGTGATTAATTATCTTCCTGGAGAGAGATCAGAATGTTGTATAGTTGAGGTTTTGACTTAGGTGAAGTTAGTGCAGAGGGTTAATATGCCTGCTGCAAAGAACGTGTACCAAGTAGATTACAGAGTGCGTATGATGTGAAGAGATCAGCAGGTTACTGCTTTCAAAAGAGACATCCTTTTGTTACTTGCAATTTATAACTTAAAGTCCTGATATAGAATAGTGAGCTATTAACTTTCATCCTAGAACAGCATGCACACTACAAAGAATACCTTATTAGACCATTGATTAATGTTGCAAAAAGGGTTAATTTGGCTAGAAATCAATTCTTATTATTAAAGGAAACTCCCAACTATGCTGTTTCTTTTTCGACTCTGAGTTTGTGCTTCTCCACACCAAGCACTCTTGAACTATACTGCCTACCAGTATGGATGACATGTGACTCCTATACTTTTAGTCCTTTGGCGTATGTAACATTTCCTATACACTGATTTACACACTTATGATTGTCTCTGTGTAATGTGTGTGTGATGCAAAGTGCTCGGACACCCTACACTGGTATGAGTGGCACTATATAACTAATTCAATGCATCTGAGAGTGTGGGGTTATGGAGACTTGGTCACTGTTAAAGGGTGCTAGTGAGAGAATCCGTGGTGGGGGTGGTCATTGGGGGGGCACCAACAAACATTGTCGCACAGGGCACCACCAGCACTAAAGCCGGCCCTGGGAAGTATGCACAGATAAGCGCTGAAAATACCGCTTTAGGTGACTGCTTTTTTTTGTACCGACAGGGCCATCAAAATAATCTGCTGGTAACCCTAACCATAGGACTGGAAGTTTGTTGCAGGATCAGCACATTATTTATTTCCTTCACCCTCGATCCCCGATTAATGCCGCAATAGTTTAACTTAGATCTTAAAGTCTACGCCCCGTCAATAACATGCTGAGTTACTTCTTGGGTCTGGGAATGCACCCTGCATTCAGACAACTCATTCCTCATTCTCGCCCTTTATTTTCACGCTCACCTTGCACTCACAGTGATCACAATGCACTCACACTGATCACCATGCACTTGCACCATTCACCCGCTCACCTTGCACTCACAGTGATCACTCTGCACTCAAAATGCACTTGTCCTGCTCACACTATACCTCAACCTGCAGTCACACGAGTACACTACTCATCCTGCACTCATGTGACACTTCACTCACCTGTCCCCGTCACTACTCAATATGCAACTCACTCAAACAAGCCCATCAGTAATCATACATTCATTCATACCATTCTGAACTTGCATCCGCACCCAAAATGAGAGAGGACAGCAAGGGAGTGAGAGAATTTGATTGAAGAGGTCAGGGATGAGGAGAAATGTGAATTGCCGAAGAGAAGTGTGGACACGCAAGAAGTGAGTGTGATCCAAAGGTGAGGGCTTCTGTTAGAACAAAGGGGAGATGTGAAAGAGGAATGGGGGGACTGGAGAGGTGTAAGATACAAATAGACAAAAATTTGAATGAAGAGAGGAGGTGAATGAGAAGTGCTGAGGGGCACGGGAGGTGACAGGGCCAGAGAGGCCATGAGATAAATGTGAGAGACTGTTAGAGATGAGGGCAGTGAAAGGACAGAATGGCAAGAGGTGATTAAAGGTGAAGTGAGAGGTTGAATGGGGAGAGTTCAGAAGTTGTAAAAAGGGGTGAAAGAAAATGACCTGCAAAGTGAGAGAGGGATCCGGGGTTAGGAGAGGAGAGAGGGATGGAAGGGAGGGGGTGAGAGGAAAGCTGCATGGGTAAACGGCTTAACTCTACACAAAACCGCCAGGGTTTTAAGGGACCCCTGCTTCTTCCGGTCAGGGCCAGGTGAGCTTCTAATGTGGCAGCACGTATTGCTGCAGAGTGGAAGGCCCTTCACAAAGGTTGACTTGAAATCTTTCTGATGATAATTGCTGTATTTTGGTTATAAATGGGTACTGATTGGGTGAAATCTTTCCTCAGCGTTACTTTGTGTAACAAATATCAAAATAATGAAGCAATGCTATCCCAAAATACGCGGCATCACATAACCTCATTTACATTTTCATCCCACGCAATTTAGTCAAACGGTTTAGACATTTTTGTCAGGAGGGGGTCCTTACGCCTCAAAATGTTGACAGGGGGGTCTCGGTATCCAAAAGTTTGAAGACCCCTGCACTACACAAACACAAGCTTTCCCTCATTAGCCACAACAGGGAAATTGGCTATAACATGAAGTTTCAGAAGAAAAGCTGTCGGAATTACTGAAAAAAACCTAAAAGTCTAGTATGAAAGCCCGGACCTCGAGGGTGTTTGTCAGTGGTGTAACACAGGCCCCCGCAGCCCCCGCGGTGCGGGAGGGCCCCCAAGCTGCAGGGGGCCCCCTCAGCACAGTACTCTGGCCTGAGAGCCTCTGATTAAATCCGGAGCCCGGTTCCCCTCCGTGTACCTTGCAGGGGAGCACCCTCAAGTTTTGTTACGCACGTGGTGTTGGAGTCATGGTGAGCAAAGTGAAAGTGTAGGCTGTCATGCCAAACCTTTTAGGCTTCTTTAATGGTGCTGTAAAAAGACAGAAAAACACACAAGATGATGGACGGAATGTTGCACATTGGCAAAACATTCACCCACAGTCACAGATCTGGGTTTAACCCATCGTTATTTTGCTCAACACGCCACCCCAGTTCAGACATGGTCATATGCAAATCAGTCTTGACCCTGTGCCTCATGGGAACAGTCCAGCCCGAACTGCCAAGCCATGTCTTCCCTGAACCGGAATCAAGCATCCTAGGACCGGTTTCAGGGTTTCACCCCTCTTCAGCCAGGATAGCTTGACTCCAGTGGCGTAGTGAGCACGGGACCTACGTCTGGGCATACCCTTCCCACATAGGGCGAACAGCAAAACACCCAAGATGATGGACGGAATGTTGCACATTGGCAAAACATTCACCCCCAGTCACAGATCTGGGTTTAATCCGTTATTTGGCTCACCACGCCACCCCATTTCAGACATGGTCATATACAAATCAGTCTTGACCCTGTGCCTCATGGGAACAGTCCAGCCCGAACTGCCAAGCCATGTCTTCCCTGGACCGGATTCAAGCATCCTAGGACCGGTTTCGGGGTATCACCCCTCTTCAGCCAGGATAACTTGACTCCAGTGGTAAAAAGATACCCTGTGCCGCCCAAAAATGTCCGAAAGCAGTGACCACAGGGATTGTAATATAAAATGCACATTTATCCTTCGGCCTCTTGGTGCTGTAATAATAGTTATCAACTCAGTCTATATTGCTCCAAGGTCAATAAAATGAGTGTGTATGATCTTAAAGTCACAACTTTGAATCGTGGTGGGTACACTCAGATTCCATGCATTAGTCCACAGACTCAGGAAACCTGGCATTCTGAGACCAGGGAAGGACCCACAGAGATTGCCCACCATATGGAATCACTGTTTTCCTGGCAAACCTGTCTGATGGAACACATCCCCAAGCAATCATGACATCAGTGGCATCACCTCTGATGCCATGTCTAATATTGGCTCTGACATCAGCAGAGAAAATGCTGCAACTTTAAAGGGGCCAGCCAGTGTAAAGGAATAAAGCAACTCATTTTACAGAGTTTTGAATAACTAACAATCACAGTCAATAAGCATTCTATGGTGTTGCTTCGTTTTATGTTGTCTCGTTGAGTTTTGAGAGGTAGTGTAACAGTATTCACTGGAATGGGCCTTGACTGAACAATATAAGCTTTACATATAGGAACACACAGATGCAGCTGCCTGTCAGTAAATGCCATTCTCTCATTACTAATACAGTTCTTATATTGAACTCTAGGTTAGATATGATGAAAAAATATTAATTAAAATACAACAGTGTTTATCTTCGATTCATGCATAGTTTCCAAACCATACTATATAGCCCAATGAAATATATATAAACCAAGTGTGATGTGCGTGTCTATTGTTTCTTCCAACGTGTATTCTAAATGTATTCTTTACTGTGATGAAATTATGTGATCTAACTGTTATACCATTGTTTTATGATGAGTAATGTTTATTATAATCACATTATTGGCATAATGCTCTCTTTTGTATATTTAAAGGTGAGAAATGAGTTAACACCAGGGACCGAGAGACCCCAGAAACAAGTAAATGCTTGATATTTTTTTTTACATAAGAGTATTCATTACACAAAATGCAATTATGTTTATTGGCTGGGTGCATCTTTCCTCTCAATGGCTCCATAGAGCAGAGTCGCACTTTCACAACGGAAAGGGCAAGTCAACTCTAGCCTCAGAAGACATGTACAACAGGAGTCAATCTGAAAAAGAAACGCGGCTTTCCAAATATTAGTTCGGAAAAAAGGCAAAATATTTATATTTGGCCAGTGTGTTGTACTTTGGGAATATATGGTTAATGAGACAGTCTTAAATATAATGTGATAAATGATGACTGTACAAGCTAAAATGATGCATAAAGTACAGTGCTCATGTTCTCAATTGCTTGCACCATATACTGGAATATTAGGAAACAATAATGGTGTGTGTGGTGAATTTTACTTGCATCACCCAGCAATTCTTCAGTGTGTTTAGAGGACTGAGGCTTCGAAGGATAAGACCAGCTCCAGCATATTGTTTAGACATCCACACAAGAGTATCAGTAGACATTTTGTGGTATGTCTGATGGTGGCCTCCATCACTAACTTCCACTTTCAATATTCACTTAGGAACAGTGCATCTTTCCAACAGAACTTTGGAGTGTGTCAAGATTCCACAGAGATGTTAATGATATCCACCATCATAATGTTCCCTAGAGTTATTTTCACAGAAAAAAAGAGAACCCACATAAAATGAGCAACATTACCACTGGCTGTCCATAGAATTAGTTTATTTTTTTTATAGTTTCTTTGATTGGAATTGTCACGGTGCTAAGCCAGTTTGAGGTTATTAGACTCAGGATAACACACTAATATTCATTGCTTAAAGATTTAAACTGACATTCTTTTTCTCATTTTCAGCTTGATTCATCAAGAAATGACAAACAGAAAATTAAAAAATGCTGTAAGTATTGTCAGTGCTGTAACATAAAATGAGATGGCGCCCCATGCATAATGCAGTGAGCAGTCCCTGAGACTACCATATGCCACAGAAATGCATGGGTCTTACATTGAATGGGCCCTCATGGGAGGATGGGGCCCACCCTGCGGTGCCGGGGCTGTTGTGAACTGAGTTACGGCCCTGCGTACACTGCTGACTTTAAGAACTATATGCTCTAGATCTTGTTTGCTGCAAGCTTACTGATTCATAGCTTTATCATAATATTTTCCAGTGGCCACAACAAATGAGTTTGCTGCTCCTAATATTTAGTAGCAATATTTTTTATTCCAAGTCTAGTCTTCCTCCTCACAATCATTACTACATGCAGTAAATGCTATCCCTGATTAAAGGCTACACCTACCCTCACAACAGAGAAATATGTGTTCTCTTGGCCTGGTGTAAAACTAGCTTCCCCCTGGCACACACCTCCTAAGTACCCTGAAGTGGGAGAACTCCAGCACTATAATGAGTTAAAATTGTAGTTAAAAATCCTATTAATTATTAGGGCTGTTACTGCTGTGCCCTTCCTCAACGTGTTCTCCTGGTTCATGAGGAGATGACAAAGCAGTTTGGTAATTTAAGCTGCAACATAGCCGAAGTATATAAAAACACTCGAACCCAGGCGTGCGGCAAAAGTATATGCAGTTATTGGATAGAGTGGAGGAATGTTACCCAAAGGCGGGAGCAATGCTGGGTGAAAGATTGACATTCATCCACATGGGACTGTCATCAAATGTCTCCAAGGCAAATTCTTTGAACTCTACCTAGGAGGATGCCACACTGTGAAAAGAGTGACCCTGCACTACAGCTGGCAAGACATTCACCCAAAGAGCTGCAGGGGCTATGATGTCCGACCGTATCCAATAGCTGCATATATCTAAAGAGGACTTTTATCATTAATCCCTGGTCGAGAAATTAGAAACAATCACAGGCTAGAAATAACTGCGCTATCAACATAAATCAAGAAGGACTAGGAAGACGTGTACGCTTTGTGCAGTGTTTGATTTTTTGTGGATAGTAGGGTTCTTCAGATCCATCATCACCTCCATGTTTTCCTAAAACACTAAAAACGAGGGGAAGCATCTTTGCACAAGTTCCCCAAGCCACCTTGATTTGATTCCAAGGGATGGACTCTAAAAACCAAACTTTGTATGTCACAATGCTAGGATCTACCTCTGTAGAAGATTAACTAAAAGGCCTCTACGCCCTTGTCAGATCCCAAGAATGTATAAGAAATGTGCGCACCAGATGCATGTTCTAAGATTTGTGCAGGCGTCCAGAAACAAGTCCCTGAAAGCATGAATTAAAAGCCACTGCGTTCACAACATTGAAATAGTATGCCACAACAAAAACCCATCCCTTACATTTTTCAAAATTAGGGCTCAACTTCTTTGAAAATCAAAAAAATTGCTATATTTGCTGAACAATGCATGCAGTGGTGGTTTGGCCATGGAAATGCTGAGTAAACAGATTCATTCACCCTTCCTCATTATCAAGATGCCAAGCAAGGGCACTGACACTACAGAAAAATAGAAGCTGATGGGAAGGGATAGAAACTACCAGGGGGCATCAAGAAGCAACCTATAATATTCTGGGGCCACAGCGGTTGGTGCCCATTTTGAGACTACCGCTAGTACCCTAGCTTTGACCATCTGTATCCTTACTAACCCAGAACCACAGATAATAATAGGCATCCACCTCAAAACTGAATGCTAAGTGGAAAAGACTTTTGAACAAATTCTACAGAGCAGAGGGTTCTCCTGATTCAAACATATTCAATCAACAGAGCCTTCATCAAGAGATGGGTGAAAAGTGGAGGCAAAACGCGACAGATGGAAGAAGCATCCTTCTCACTGGATCCACGTGGCCAGTCTCCATTTTCAACCAAAACCGTGCAGTAAGTTCTAGTATATTGTTATTCTCTGGGAAATCCCCCTGACAAGCTACAGTGAAGAGAAGTTCAACTCTTAAAAATGATCTGTGATTGAACTTGCACTTATCAGGAGGACCCCATGATAAACCAATGCTTAACTTGAGGTTATCTTTTAGCATAGCTTTGGTAGCTAAGTGTCAGCTAGGCGACCTTGAAGTGTGTGTTGAAACAAAACACCAAACAACAATACAATTGTGAAATAGGGAACTTAAAGAGAGGTATGAGAAGAGATGACATTTATTCAGCAACTTGTGTGTCACAAAAACACGAGGCGTGACTAGCTATGAAAAGAAAAATATTCCACTCTCCCTATCCTCAACACTTTGATATATGACCAGATGATGCTGAACTCCTACAGTCATGTCACAGTGTACTGGTTTTCATATTTTATACCTTACTTTGACATGTCACCATCCTGACAGTTTATCATTCAACACTCACTCTAAAAGAGGCCTTTCAGGAAGAGAAGGGAATGCCAGTCAGAAACCCTAGTGAGCATTTGTCTCTTCATTTGGACCCAGACCTTAGTAGACAGCAAAACTATGGGGTAGATCCGACCATCGATGATTGTGTCGATAAAGCCAGCAGAAAACGTGATGAGTGGTTCAGGGGTGCAGTAGATCAGAATGCCCTTGTCACTAAGGTGGTAATCCACAGAGATAAATCTTTTGCTTCATGGTTCCCTGCTGAACTTTTGGTTCTGAAGGAATGTAAAAAGCTTGAACGCCCATGGCGTAAATTTTAGTTACAAGGCAGCTCTGAAAATGTGTCTCTGCTGCAATGGTCATATCATACGAGTATCAATCAGGTGCATAGAGATTTCTAAGGTGGAGAGTTGCAATGCCTTTGCCTCCTTTTCTGAAAAGATGGGGGAAAATCAGAAGCAAGACACCAGCCACGACTGGAGACTTAGAGCTTGATACTATCACCGATCGAGTCAAACCGTCATTTCCATCCTATTCAGATGGAGTCATTCACAGACTACTGTTCAATCTGGGCCCCCAGGTGATCTTATCTATACCTTTATCTTGGATCAGGGGTGTGAAACTTCCACTGGGCATTATGTGAACTTATAAATCTGTCCCTAGCCTCTGGATGTGTCGTCCAGGAAGGGAAGCATGCTTTGGTGGCACCTCTTAAAAAAAAAAAAATTCTGGATCCTTCTAAACAGGAAAACTTCTGACCTATATCACTGCTCCCACTCTCCTCTAAAATAACTGAGAAAAATGTTAATATACGGGAGCTTATTCTCCTCCATAACATAGGACAACTGCCTGAGACTCAATCTTGTTTTCGCCCATCACATAGCACTGAATCTAGCTTGCTGTTGGCTTCCGAAACCATCCGTCAGACCTTGGATGACGGAGACACTGCAGCCATCTTGATGCTGGACCTCAGCGACACATAATAGTCTGTTAGATAAGATGTGGTCTTATGGTTTGGTTTGCATGCTCTGCGCCCGCTGTCCTCATTATTTTTCAGGTTTAAAAGGTTTCTGAGAAGTGTACAGTTCGCCCCCTACAGCAGGGAGTCCCTCAGGGCTCTTTGCTTAGTTCGACTCTCTTTAATATATAAGTGCGTCCATTGGTGGAGATTGTGGACCAACATGGGTTTTCCATTTTCCTCTGCTGATGACACACAAATTGTCATCACCTTGTCAAAGAAAAGCACCACGGTGGCCTCTTCCCTCAGCCAGTGTCTAATGGAAAGTAGTCAGTTTAGGTCCATCTATGAGGCTGTCTTCCCCGCACGACGTGCCTGAGGTTGTGGTGCTAAGCAAGCAAATTTGGTCTAATGCTTGGTGGCCTGATGACTTTGGCCTTGAGAATGCGTAACATTCCAGACGCCTAATTCTCCATTGAACCTCAAATCACTGACCTGGCTAAGATGTGCTTTGGCTTAATGAGATCATTGAGGAAAGTGCTTCATTTCCTCCCAGAGAATGCCCAGAGGACTGTGGTTCAAGCATTGGTCATGTCCAGGCTTGATTATTGCAACGTCCTGTATCTGGGGAAATCCCAGGCTAAGTTAAATAGACTGCAACAGGTTTAGAATTCTGTAGCGCATGTTTTGCTTAAGCTTCCAAGGCGGGTCTCTGTCATTCCTGCGCTGTGGAAAGTACATTGCTTTAAAAAGAACCGTATGCTTTATTGGAAGCCACTCTGTTACGGTTTTACCATCCTCTGTAGGTACTGGGGACCCTGGAGGGAGAAAGCCTTAAAGCAGTATGTGCCCATGAAACATATGAGCTCGGAAGGCAGCCAAGCAGGCCAGTGTGCTGAGATATAAGGGAGTTAGAGCAGGAGGTAGTTAATTTAACTGAATTTCCATGGGAAGGTTGTTCCATGCAGTGGGAGTTAAAAAGCCAATTACATCTTAAGTCCTTTTCAAGAAAAAGGATTTTTGGCCTAAAGTAATCTCTTTATGTGCTTTATACATTTTAAATTAAATTAAATTTGATAACTTTCATAATATTGGGTCACTTAATGATCCACACATAGCGTAGAACTACAGCCGCTCTATAAAAAGTGTTTCTTCGATTAACTTAAATAAAAGTATTTTCTGGCGATAGTGGGCACCTTCAATTGGTAAAACAACTTAGGGCCATATTATCAAAGAACGGCGATAACATTATCGCCGCTTTAGCAGCAGGAAACTGCCACTAAAGCAGCGATAATGGGCTTGATAATATGTCCTTGTGAATTCCCATAGAAGCCCAGGTTCACACCAGAACCTCGGCTTCTATGGGAATTCACAAGGGCGTATTATCAAGCCCATTATTGCCGCTTTAGCAGCAGTTTCCTGCTGCTAAAGCGGCGATAATGTTATCGCCATTCCTTGATAATATGGCCCTTCATGTCTTCCATTGTAGGGTTGTTTACCTTTCTATCCAATGGAGCTAAAAGTTAGATGCCATCAATTGGAGCTTTGGCAACAGGCACTTCTGTACTATATTCTCATTCTAGAAATACATCTATAGGTGGTACTATGCTGCAAAGAAAGATCTAGAAGCAGCAGCAAAGGTACTCATTAAAATTAACAGTTGGTGATGAATTGAGCTACAGTGCTATTATTCCCAGTGAAGTAAAATGTTGTCTTTGTTCTCAAGACCAGAAAACCTTTAAGAGTAATGTGGGTATGTAATAGAGCATGCACACTGCCTTGCTGGAAGTGCTGAAACAGGGTGAATATAAAAATTTAATTATTCTCATCGATTTAAGTAGGAATCAAGTCTTCCTCTGAAACTACTGAGCCCTCTAAGGTTGAACTAGTCAATAGCAAGCAAGCGTGCAATTTCAATTTAATTTGTGAACGTTTGTACAATTTCACAGAATGTATGCAAATGATGCAAAATTGAGTTAAATTCCCAGTTCTACTAACTTGTCTGAAAACTGAATGCTACACTGTGCCACTGGAGCCCAGCTATACCAGACTAATTAGCCCTAATAAGAGCAAAACTGGTATTGGGTTGCTTGTGTGCCTGTTTTGGGAGGACCTGCCTGGTAGCTCAGGCATTGTGTGCAAAATAGCAATGGACTGGATTCAGCCAGAGTAATTACCAGTGGCTGAGATTAATTCAAGCATTCCATTCATCTCTTTTTTTTTTAATTCTTAGTGTCACCTTCTCTTGAAACAAAAATGTGCCACATGGCGCGGGTGGGAGTGGGAATTGAACCTTCAACCTGCCTCTACCACGACAGGGGTGACAGTTTAAAAACAAAAGAAGACAGGCAAGAAAAAAATAAACATGAAAATTTAAAGAATGGGTTAAAGATTCAGACAGTAGGGAAACTGGCGGCAGTAACAGTCTGGAATCTGAAGTGCCACAACCTCATCAAAAAAAGCCACTCATCCATCACACTATGCACAATATATGATGTCATTTCCTTTGTAGAAATTATGCTAAACCCCCGTAAATTACGTGAATTTCATCTGGGCTTGGGCAACATATCTTACAAGCAACAAATCATTTTCACGTGATGACTGAAAAAGAAATCTGCCGCTTCTCAGTGGCAAGGGAATACTTATGTGGTCTTTCCTCACCATCAATTACTTATACAATGGGTATCAGTAAGTCTAAATTGCGGGACTACTGTTGCACTGTTTCATGTCGACCCTGAATGTTGGTAATTACTCTTTTTTGGTTGTTACCCATCTGGACATTTTGGCAGCTTTCGCTGCTGAAATATATCTAGACAAGTGGGAATAGGGAATGCAGTTTTCAAACATCACTCAAAATGTCCAGGTCTAATGATAACCCCTACTAGCAACAGTCACAGGTCACCTAGGCATACTTGTTTCTTAAACTGAAATACGGAAATTTCAAGTTTCCTTAGATCGGTAAATTCGCGCTCTGACCACCAGATGGCACCCTAAGGATTCTCAACTGTTAATTTGATAAACGGAAATGTTTCCTTACATCGGTAAATTAGCGCTCTGGCCACCAGATGACACCCTAAGGCTTTGCAACTGTCAATTTGATCCACGATAGGACAATTTTCCTTAGATCGGTAAATTCGCACTCTGACCACCAGAGGGTACCCTAAAGCTTCGCAACTGTTAATTTGATAAACGGAAATGATTTTTTCTTACATCGGTCAATTCGCGCTCCGACCACCAGATGGCACTCTAAGGCTTCAATTGTTAATTTGAAAATCGGAAATGACAAGTTTCCTTAGATCAGTAAATTCGCGCTCGGACCACCAAACAGCACCCTAAAGCTTCCTAACTGTTAATTTGATAAACTGATATGACAAGTTTCCTTAGATTGGTGTATTCGCGCTCTGACCACCAGATGGCACACTAAGGCTGCGCAACTGTCATTTGATAAACGGAAATGACGTTTCCTTAGATCGGTAAATTCGCGCTCAGACCACCAGACAGCACCCTAAGGCTTCCCAACTGTTAATTTGTAATGATTTTTGCAATGCCTGTCTTCATTCTTTGAGGGCTAAGGCCCATGTGTAAATAGGACGATTTCCCAAGAGAAAATCTCAATTTAGAGATTTCCTAAATTGAAATTTCAGAATAGCGAATGCAAATCCGTAGGATCGCTTTAGGAAATCCCAATTTATGTACATTATAATTTGCTATGCCCAAATAGTGATTTCTACTGATTCGCTATTTAGGAATAACAGTTATGGAATTTTGTACATATGAGCACCATATCCCACTAACAACCAGACGGAAGACACTTTCTTTGTGGCAATAGCTCTCAGACAAGGAGTACCGTCTGATTGTTCATCTTTCAATCAATCAATCAGTGGTTTATTGAGCGTGCTACTCACCTGTGAGGGTCTCAAGACGCTGGGTGGGGAGCAGCTCCGGGTCAGCCGAAGAGCCAGGTCTTGAGGTCCTTCCTGAACATGTGGAGGATTGGGGAGCCTCTGATGTTGACCGGAAGCTCGTTTCAGTATTTGGCTGCGATGTAGAAGGCTCTCCCACCGGTTCTGTTTTTGCGGATGCGGGAGACCTCTGCCAGGGCGAGGTCCGTGGGGTGGAGGTTCCTCTTGGGTATGTGGAAACATACTCGGTCGTTGAGGTATTTGGGTCCGATGTTGTTGAGGGATTTGTAGGCATGGGTGAGGAGTGATCCTCTTCTCGACGGGGAGCCAGTGGAGGCTTCGGAGGTGTTGGGTCGTTTGTTCGTGTTGTTGTGTCCCTAGGATGAGCCTGGCTGCGGCGTTCTGGATGGTTTGGAGTTTGTGTAGAAGAGTTTTTTGATTCCGGCGTAGAGGGCGTTGCCGTAGTCTAGTGTGCTGGTTATGAGTGTGTGGGTGACGGTCTTTCTGCAGTCGGGTGGGATCCATTTGAAGGTCTTGCGGAGGATGCGGAGGCAGTTGAAGCTGGTGGACACGACGGCGTTGATCTGGCGGTTCATGGAGAGGGAGGAGTCGAGGATAATGCCGAGATTGCGAGCATGGTCTGTCGGGTGGGTGGGCTCCTGAGGCCTGAGGGCCAGCAGGTGGGGTTCCAGGCAGAGGTGCAGGGTTCGAGGATGAGGACCTCGGTCTTCTCGGAGATGAGCTTTAGGCAGCTGTCCTTCATCCAGGCGAATAAATTTCTCATTCCTTCCTGGAAGCTGAGTCTGGTGAATTCTGGGTTCTTGGTGAGGGAGAGGATGAGTTGTGTGTCGCGTAGGATACGATGTTGAGCCCGTGCTGTCTGACGATGGCGGCGATGGGGGTCATGTAGATGTTGAAGAGTGTCTGGCTTAGTGAAGATCCCTGAGGTACTCCGCAGATGATGTCAGTGGGGTCAGAGAGGAAGGGGGGGAGTCTGGTCCTCTGGGTTCTGCCGGAGAGGAAGGATTGGATCCAGCCGAGGGCGGATCCCTGTATTCCTGCGTTGTGGAGTCTGGTGGCTAGACGGTGTCGAAGGCTGCAGAGAGGTCTAGGAGGATGAGGGCTGTGGTGTGTCCCTAGTCTAGCAGCATGCGGATGTTGTAGGTGGCGGCGAGGAGGGCGGTCTCGGTGCTGTGGTTGCTGCGGAAGCCAGACTGGGATGCGTCTAGGATGGGGTTTTCTTCGATGAAGGCGGTCAGCTCGGCGTTCACGAGTCTTTTGGTTACTTTGGCTGCGAAGCGGAGGAGAGAGATGGGCCGGTAGTTTGTCAGGTCAGTTGGGTCAGCCATTGGTTTTTTGACCTCTGCACACTTCCAGTCATCTGGGCAGATGCCGGATAAGAGGGAGGAGTTGATTGTTCATCCTAGTTTGGGTGCAATGATTGTGGCGGCCCTGTGGAAGATGTGAGGGGGCAGGGGTCCGTTGGGGCTCCTGAGTGCATCTTCCTCATGGTGGAGGAGATGAGTTGCATGAACGCGGATGCCCAGGAGGTGAAAATCGGTTTTTTGGCGGTGGTGGATGATGTGGTGTTGGTTTCTGCTGGCTCGCTGAAGTTGTCGTAAAGGGCCTTGATCTTCAGGTGGAAGTAGGAGCTGAGTTTGTCACAGAGTTCCTGGGAGGGTGTGATGTCAGTGGCTTCTCAGGTGGGTTTTGCGAACTGCTGAATGACGTTGAACAGTTACTTGACGTTGGATGAGTTGGTCTTGATTTTGTCTCTGATGAAGGTCCTTTAGGTGTCCCTTATACACTGGTGGTAGTCCTTCAGGGCGCTCTTGTGGTTGTTCTGTGATTCCGTGGTCTTCTGGCTCCTCCAGGTTTTCTCCAGGCATCTGCAGGTGCTTCTGGCTTCTTGAAGTTTGGTGGTGAACCAGACGGCCCTCAGAGGGCATTGTTTGGCGGTGCGGCGCAGAGATGCCAGCTTGTCAGAACAGCAGGAGACCCAGCGGTGGAATTCCCTGGCTGCGGAGTTGGTGCCAGTCGCAGCCTTGGGGAGTCTTGGAGGGCGGAGTTCAGGTGATCCTCGGTAACCTTACTCCAGTTCTGTTGCGGCGGGCATGGGGCCGGCTTGGGTGCGGTGGTGGTGTTGAAAGTTAAATGGACGTAGTGGTGGTCCGTCCAGAGGGGCTGGGTAGTGTGGCTGAAGCGGATGTTTGATCCTCCCGCGAAGATGGGGTCGAGGGTGTGGCCTGCTCTGTGGGTGGGAGTGCTGACGAGTTATTTCAGTCCTAGGATGGCGAGGTTCTCGAGGAGTGTGGTGGAGTCGGGTCTTGGCTGTTTTTTGAGGTGGAAGTTCAGGTCCCCGAGCAGGATGTAGTCCGTGGAGGTAATGGCGTGGGGTGCGGTGAGCACGGCGATGGTGATTGCGTGCTGGGCATGGGGTCCTGGCAGTCTGTAGATGAGGGTGCCGCGTAGCGTGGTGCTGGGGCTGGTCTGGATCTGGAAGTGGAGGTGTTCTTGGGGGTCGCCCGTGCTAGATGTGGTGAGTCGGAGGGGGGTCTTGTGCGCGATGGCGATTCCTCCTCCCGGGTGGTGTGGGCGGTCCTTTCTCTGGATTTTGTAGCCGGCAGGGATTGCTGTGGCGATGTCGGGCCGGAGCTGGCGTTGGTCCAGGATTCCGTGAAGAATGCGACATCGGGCGAGAGGGTGTCGATCAGGTCCCAAATCTCTATGGCGTTTCGGTGTAGGGAGCGCACGTTGAGGAGGATGCAAGTCAGGGTTTCAGTAGGGTGTACAGTCGGTGGTCCTTTGGCGGCTGCGGGCGTCTTGTCAACGGTGAAAGATCTTCGGCAGTGTCCACACAGGAACTGTCCATGGGTCGTGTTGGGTGAGGATCTTATGCAGTCGGCATGGCCTCCAGGGTTGTGAGCATGGAGGGTGGCTGAGTCGTATCGGTGGGGACCAGGAGGACCAGGGTCTCAGGCGCTGGTCGCGGTCGGGTTACGGACGGGCACAGATGGGCTTGCCTTAGGCGTGCCTTCGGCGCGCCAGCGGCGTTCCCGCGTTGCGGTCGCCATTATGTAGAGGAGGGGGGCAAGAGTAGGGGTGGAGGTGGGAGTGAGGCTGGGTCAGGGGGCGGGGCGTGTGGCGAGTGCAGGACACGGCAGAAGGCGGGAAATGCTAAGGCGCCAGAAAAAGGAATACCACAGACTTACAATTACACACAAATACGCAGCTCAAGAACACAAAAGACCTGAAGCAGAGTCGGGCGCGAGGCTCGAACTCTGCTTGCGACGGACTGCGGGCGAGTGATCAGCTGGAGGAGCTGCCGGGGAGAGTGCTGCCTGGACCGGAAGGAAAATTGAAGCAGCCAGACCTCTTGTGGAAGAGTCAAGAGAAGCAGAAACAGACTTTCTTGAGTGATGTGTACCCTGCCTGCTTGGTACCACATAGATTATAAGGGTGCTGCCCTATTGTAATAAACACCTCCAGTGCTTTATATGGCGGTACTCCAGGTACTGAGTACCGGCACTTCTTATTGTTACCAATCAGAGTACCGGCACTTCTTTACTGCCAAGGAGAGTACCGGTACTCATAAAAGGTAAGTTCATTGACTGCCTCAAGCTAAGCAGCACTAGTACCAGAGTGGAGAAGAGCTGTACAGCACTCTGACAGCCAAAGCGCCTCTCTAACTCTTAGCTGAGTCACTGCTTTACCATTTAGCAGCAGCTCATTTGCATTATGTAAGGGAAGTCCATGTGTTGGAAATTTCACGTCCTGCTGCATTTGATATAGTAAGGCTCATTCAGGCCCTGCTCAGTCAATCACATTCACACTGTTGCTTACTGTGCAGTAACATAGGAATAATCCCAAATTGGGGGGGGGGGGGGGGGGGCTGGAAGGGAGAGGGGGAGAGAGAGTGCGATATATATATATATATATTGGAAACACACCACGTTGATCTTCGATCTTCAACGATAGAACACGGCACCACCACAGAGTTTAAAAATAACAGGGTTATTTTTATTTCATTTTAGCACACACCACAGTGCATCAAAAATAGGATGGCCTACGTGTTTCGGCTTCACAGCCTTCTACTGGACCATATATATATATATATATATATCAAAATCGGGACACTCTCAGGAGGTAGTTTCAAAGAAATGAGTGAAATGATTTTGTGTGTGCATGTCTGCTTGTTTCTGTGGGTATATATAAATATTGTGCCAAATGCAACCAAGTAGGAACAGTATGACAATAAGAAGCTGTAAATATTGCAAAACAAGGAAACCTTAACATTATTTTGTGTAATGAGTTAACACATTTTGCTTATATTGATACTTTTCTCACATGTTTTGGTGTGTCCTGCAACTGGCATAGTCCTCATTATTAATGCTGCTATTCCAAAGTCTCTCTTGCTCTGAAGCACACTGATTATTAACCTGAATAGTGCTGTTGTTGGCTTGTCTGCATTGATTTTAAAACTCCTTCCATTATGAGTTAGGGCCTGCACCCAGCAGGTCTTCACACCACTCTTCATTATCATATGCAGCTGTTAATCTGCATAAATGGGAAGTTTGAAACTTCTATCAAGGAAAATGCAAGGGCAAAATGAAAACTTAATAGAAATCTGGAATTAGCTTCCTCCTGACATTAGCAGGATGAATTCTACTTCTGCCTTCAACAAGGAAGCTAAGATCTTCCATATGAGCAAATTCATACCATAGCTCATGACGGAACTCAATCCTCGACATCTTTTTAACCCAGGTTGCCCTCTAGTCCATTTGTTATGAATTCTGCTCTCTCCCTCTAGTTCTATCATAACCACTTTGTTCCAGATTTGGAGCATAACAGATATTCCTTGCTAGCTGAGATTTATCAGAAATTGAATACTTGTTTATCTATTTGCCTATAATGTCCTCAATGTATTAGTAATAACCAGGTGCCTGCAATGCACTTGGAATTGACAATATCTTTATTGTGCTCTCGTGATTTGTTAGATGTTGTCTCTCTTTTGTCGTAATTTTGCGACTATGTAATTGTTAAGCGCTCTGAAACCCATGGGTCATGTTCACACTATATAAAACTCTGAATGAAATAAATAAAAAATAAATGTCTTTGTATCATCGTGTCTTGCCCCGCCTCTAACCCCGCCCTCTAGCCATGCCCCTGGCTCAATTTAATGAGGACCTACCCTTATTTTTTCCCATTTAATGCACTAAACCGCTCTATACTGGTGCTGTGAGAAAGGCAACAATGGTGCTCTTTTTCCTTCAAATCACATTCTAGCAACCACGTCCGGAATTTCTCAGGCGTTATGGCAGGGGTGGTTCTTCATTTGGGCAGTGCGGCAGCTCTTTCCGCAATTTTCGTGCATTATGTGCCATACACAGTGATAATTAAATAGCAATGCACATCGAGTGATGTGAATACTTTTTAATTATCAATGTGGATGGTGGATAAATCAGGAAGACCTACCTGGAAGACACCAGACTACAATGCTGTATTGCCCGTGCCTGCTCTTCTTGTTCGCGTCATACTCTGACCCTTGCGTTATGCGTGGGCTGGTAAGCCAGACAGGCACTTTCACTGACACATGCATTGCACATGCGTAAGATATCAGGAGGGCCCACAGGTTTAATTTACTGAAGCCCCAGTTGGCCATTTTCTGGGGTCTTTGGTATCCACCCCCTTATGATGCTCAGTAGTGTCACTTTTTGCAGCAGCCCGGGCAGTATGACCATTAGCCCCGGGCGTGGTTGCATGCCAATTAACAATGACCCAGGGCTGGGTGAGGTCAATAGGCATCACAGACATCCGAAACGTGCTATTGGCATAGGACCTCCTCCCTCTCCCATCCTGTGAACTTGGAGAGCAGGACACTCGTGGCAATTAAAACAAGGATGATAACTACAGGGGCGGTCAGTTCTATCCAGTGTTGGTTCTTCGCCCTGTACTTGATTGTGTGCTTTGACAAGTACTGGAGACGTGTCACCTAGGTTAGTTAGAAGTAAGTAAAAACTTTATTGTTAGATTAGTTAAATTCATTACAATACAAATTGGAATAAGAGGTAAGTTTCTCTAAAATGATAGTAGGGGCGTCAACTCACAAACTTTGCAAAATTTCTGTCTCTGTGTCCCGAGTCCTGCTTTGTGCAAGTAGCAAGAGGCAGCATGAGCTGTAGGAGAGACTTTGACAGTTGCTTCCTGAGGCAGTTAGGTTGTGCCAGTGAGATGAAGTGCTTTGTACAAAAAGGTGGCCTGTGCAAGTGGTAACTGGAGTCTTAGTAGTATAAAAACTGGAAATTCAATATCTGTGCAGTTTTTTGAGGGCAAGGTGCTTCTACCCAACCTCTAGTGAAAGCCAGCGGTCACCATTTGTCTGCTCAGCCAACATAGCATTTTCCTTTCCTTAGGGCCTGGTCAACTTCCCCATAGGGATTTTACTCTTCAGGAAATTACTTGGGGTCCCCAGAATTTACGCATGCTATTATTGTTATCCTAAAGGAGTGGGCCCAAGCCTGGTTCCAGAAGGCCCTGAGACAGCAATATCACCCATTTAAAGTGGACCTGCAAAGGCAGAAGGTGTGGATTGAGTCTTCCTTTGATTGGCCACACAACATGCAGGGAGCTTCTCCTGCTACCCTTAGCCAGGGAGCTGCATGCGTATTGGTGATGTTTTAAGGAGGCTCCCTTTGCCCTGCTACTGAAAGCTTCCCCCAGATATGGTTGTGGTTTCGACAGTGTTTAGCTGTTTAGACCCATCCATACGTGGGCGAGGTTCTTCAGAGAAGCTTTGTCCTCTGAAGCTGATGTTTGTTTCAAGATTTTGCTGGTTGTCCTTCGGAATGACTCAATGATGGGTGTAACGGACCATAACTGAGCTAACCCAAGCTGATCTATGGAGTCTTTAAGGTATATCTCATCTGCTGCTGAGAGGGGTTTGTTGATTTTGAGCCAGATGATTTATAGATAATAACACTGTTTCCTCCCATAGGATAACATTGACTATTTTTCTATGAAAAGTTTCTAAGTTTGGAGTTGGAAAATCTATTAATCTTAAAAACTGTGACCACATAACAAAAACTCTTTTACTTACCTGTTTACAGGAAATGTCCCAGTGCAGTATCCAGGTATACTACACTGTGTAAGAAAAGTAATCTGTGAAAAGTAATTTTCTTGACATTATTTTGAAAAGCCAATACAAAGTACATGAACAATATTTCACAGCATTGCATTACTAGTAGTTCTACTGTAATCCAACCAAAGTATATATACAACTGCAATTCAAACTGTATACAACTACAATTCAAACTGTATTATTACTGCAAAGTATAAATCACTCACCTGTGCCAGACTTGCTTGGTTCTAGGAAATAAAACAACTCAAATAACATTTTTATACAAACCAAATTGGTCTGAGTATAGTCTTTGAGTGTGTGACAGTCATTTGCTGATTGCGTGTGTACAACAAATGCTTTACACTACCCTCTGATAAAGCCTTACTGCTCGCCCACACTACCACAAATAGAGAGTAAAGTGCTATCTGCTTTTACCTCTGCCTACCTTTGGGGTTCCACTGGACTCTGAGCACACTATACCTCATTTGGTATAGTATATACAGAGCCAGCTTCCTACACCTTCAACACTGTATCCCACCACATGCTGATCGAAAGACTCCACCACATCGGCATCCAGGGGACATGCTCTGATGGATCACCTCCATCCTCACTGAAAGAACCCAGAGGATCCACCTCCAACCTTTCACCTCTGAACCCAAGGAGATTACCTGCTGTGCTACATAATAACTTTAAGTGGCTACCCCTACACAAGAGATGCACCGTGACATAGGCCCTCATCCTTGGCCTTCCTTGACAAACCTACATCTCACGCCCCACCTTAGATAACTCCACTGGCTCCCCGTACAAAAGCGATGCCAATTCAAGCTGTTGACCCATACACACAAGGCTTTACACAACCAAGTACCCACATACATTAACCAACGCCTAAACTTCCACCAACTGTCGAGAAGACTACACTCCACCTCCCCTTCACTTGCCAATACTCCCAGCATCTACTGAAGCAGAAGTAGAGGACGCTTCTTCTCACACATCGCAGCAAAGACCTGTAACAGCCTTCCCACACACCTCTGGTCCATCACCTCACTTTCAGAATTCCAAGGACGCCTCTAGGACCTGCTTGCGCCTGAATAACCTATCAGGTGATTAGCTGCACTTTATAAATCCTGATTGATTGATTGATTGATTGAAAAACGATGTATTTGGATGTGCCCTGGGTGCTTGCCAGTGGCTGAGATTAATTCAAGCATTTCATCCATCATGTTGTGGTTGTTGTTCTCCTTTCACTGGAGCACTGTCTGCTGTCTACCACCATAGTGCAAGGATGCCTGCGTTAAATTACGGGCACGATGATTTATGTGCAGGAAGAGATACCTTCCTGCACAAAAACAATCCAATGAGGCATTTTCCTCTTTCTATGGGTGATACAGAATGCATTACCTATAGAAATAGGAAATAACTAGGAGAAAAGATGTTTCATATTTCTTTATAAAGCCATGCAAGGCAACGCAAAGAGCCCCTTATGTGGCTTTGTAAATCTTACGGAAGCCTTTGTGTTCTCCTTGCTTCACCGTGTGTGAGACACGGACAATGCAAAGGCTTAGTAAATGTGAGCCCATGTCTTTATTTCAGTGGACCTTTAATAAGAGACTAGTCTAAAGCTAAGGACATTTTAGTCATTACGCCCACCACTTAAGAAGTGAGGCATCAGATACCGCCTGCTGAAACCGGCCATGATGTTAATGATTAGACAGTAAGGATAAACACTTCTATGAAGTAGAAAAGATGGAGAGCCTTCTGCAAGCTCTGGAAGACCCCAAAAATGGGCACATCAAGCGCCGGTGCCCAAAGTGGTATGAACTAATCGACATATTGTGATGGCTGCAGTGGGGGATGTCGAGGACCAGTCTGGCTGTGGCATTTTGGACGTTCTGTAGTTTCCTCAGGAGTTTCTGGGTGACGCTGGCGTAGAGTACATTGCCGTCGTCGAGCCTGCTGCTGATGAGTGCATGGGTGACCCCTTTTCTGGATTCGGTGGAGATCCATCGGAATGTCTTTTGAAGCAGGCAAAGCGTGTGGAAGCATGAGGAGGAGACTGTGTCAATCTGTCGGTTCATTGTGAGCAAGGAGTCCAGTATGATGGGGAGGTTTTGTGCGTGGTCCTTGGAGGTGGGCGGGGGTTCCCAATGCGGAGGGCCACCAGGAGTCGCCCCAAGCTGAGGGGGTGGATCCCAGGATGAGGACTTCTTTCTTGTCCGAGTTAAGTTTGTGGCAACTGGTTTTCATCCAGGTGGCAATGGTCTTCATCCCGCTGTGAAAGCCAAGAGTCTAGTTCAGATCTTAGAGCTGAGCCCTGAAAATATTTGCTCTGTAAATCATACAACAAACACTTCCTAAAATATGGCAAAGTGTCATCAAAATTTTAAAAAAGTGTGTTTCTTTAGGATGTGGAAGTTTTATCATTAATAAGGAACGCAATAGCACTGCAATGAGAAATACTTATTAAAAGTGGTAGCTTTGTACAACTGGTGGTCTGAATGTACATATTTGTAAGTGCTTTCATACGCGAAAATGAAGAAAAAAAGAGTTTTGGAAAATAAAGTATATGATCAAGATCACACAATTTAATTGAGGAAGCCTCGGTTTATCCAGGTTTTTCTGGTTTCACGCAGTACAAATCAGCCAGTAGATGGGCCTCTATTTGTCTTTCCTCATATTAAGGCTTTGTTTTTAGATTTTAGATAATTTTCTGCAATGTTTAAATACAGCGTGAACTCGACCTAAAGGCTGAGCACTTTAAATGATCGCCAGTCACATGAGCATCAGTTATATTTCACAAGGTCACATGCATTATTTATAGGCACGGAAAAATTAAGTGATGTGCCCAGAATCACAGGATGTTGAAGCCACCTCGAGACTTCAACTTGGTTCCCTTGTTTCATAGTCGGCTGCTCATACCCTGGGTTGAGGAAGGGAGGGTGGCAGACAGGCAGAATGAAGCCACATGAAAGCTCGGCTCGTTCTGGGCTCGAGGTTCCAACTGGACCTCGAGCTGAGCCAGAACCAGGCTTCAGGCTCGAGTCTGGCTAGAACTTTCAGTAGCTTGCCCACCTCTACCAATGTCCAAATAATATCTCTCCATGTGAAAGATAATGGCCCTGGTCCCAGAATGCACGCACAACCCTGCACGTCTAAGGAGCGTGTCATGGGGCATATTTGGGGCTAAAGTGAGAGAGATAGGGCCTTCCACAACCCTACAACAATTCCATATTCAGCATTAATAACGGTGCTTAGTAGACCACAGTTGTGTATGAACACACATGTTGTTTCAATAAAAAGTGTGCCTTTTTTATTTTGCGGATTCCTGCCGTGTGAACGTTGGCACTGTATGTCTAGTCCAGGCTGTTCTAATCAACTGGTTCTGGTAGAAAAAAAAGATTCTTATCTTGGTTACATATATGTAAAAGTTACATATTGGCAACAGTTTACACAGAAAAACATCCAACAGCGAAAAGGGAGCCTGGAAAAAGGAACTTTGATTATGAAAAACCGCATAAACATTTCTTAACATAAAACCACAAGTAGAATCCAAGCATCTGACAGCTTATGCCAGACTCACTTATGCTGGTTGTGGCTTTATTACCAGGTGCATATCACTGAATTCCAGCCACTGCACCTTACGCCAGGGACAGCAATAACATATCCTGGCTGCCGTATGCTCGCGCACAACGCTCAAAAAACATAAACAGCCATATTAGAGTCAGGCACTCCCAGCGGTCTCTTGAGTAACTCTGTGTGCCAAGTACAGCGCTCAATTGAAAAAAAATGACATGTTGCCCAACTGCAACCACACATGCCCAGGTCATGCCATCGTGTGTCCAGTTACCGCCATTACTTTTGGTACATGCAGCCTCCTAAATTATGTAACGCCATTATGAATGCCCGTTGCACCCTGATAGGCCCTCACAATTTTAAAACAAACACAGCAGGATCACAGTCAACACACTGGAGCGTACACTAGAAAACAAACAAAATGTACTGCCTTTGATAATAATTCTTCATATACTTTTTTTCCCATAATTTTTAAATTGTGTGGCCCCTTAAATAACACATCATTTTTGTGTACCACGAAAGGATTAAATCCTTACCAGAAAGCTCGCCTGTGGATTGACCTCAAATTACACAAGCAGGCGCATGAACCTTCCGCTCTATCTTTCTGACTCTGCCACATGTGGTTAGCCTCCTCCTGATGTTCCAGTCGCTGCGCCCCCTCCCGCAAGCAGCTGTTCCTCGGCCGGACTCCGCCTCACATTGTCTCTTCAGTCTGTGACCGGGGCTGAGCGTGGGAAACCCCTGGAAGCTTCAGACCCGTCCATTCACGTGCAGACTGAGGGGGGGGGGGGGGGGGGTCCGAGGTATGCGGGAATGCGTACAGGGGCGGAGGCAGAGCGCGTGGCTTGAGGTGTGACCACATTAGAAATTGACGTCTCTTTTGTCATTGAAAGTGATGTGTGTGCGAGGACTTGGTTGACAGTTGGGTTGCATTGTAGCGGCTAAACGTTCTAATAATAGGTCAATACCAACCTATAAATATAGGATGCAGAACACCGACTGCCAGCACATGCTTGTGGTAACTATACATGCGGAAGAGTATTTTTATAATTTTTAATTCCACATTTTAGCACCGTCAAGATATTGTGGATAAAATTAATATTGTTCCATTTGATGTTAAACAATAGTATGGTGACCAGCCACACGTGTTGGTAATAGGTGACCCGTTTCTGCTTGACAATCAGGATCAGGCCCACTTGTCACCACCCTTATTATCAGACACGCATTTCCATCATTTATTGTGTGCTCACAGGGGCTCCTCTGCCGGGCTGCTGGAGTTGGAAAATCTATTAGTCTTAAAAACTGTGACCACATAACAAAAACTCTTTTACTTACCTGTTTACAGGAAATGTCCCAGTGCAGTATCCAGGTATACTACACTGTGTAAGAAAAGTAATCTGTGAAAAGTAATTTTCTTGACATTATTTTGAAAAGCCAATACAAAGTACATGAACAATATTTCACAGCATTGCATTACTAGTAGTTCTACTGTAATCCAACCAAAGTATATATACAACTGCAATTCAAACTGTATACAACTACAATTCAAACTGTATTATTACTGCAAAGTATAAATCACTCACCTGTGCCAGACTTGCTTGGTTCTAGGAAATAAAACAACTCAAATAACATTGTTATACAAACCAAATTGGTCTGAGTACAGTCTTTGAGTGTGTGACAGTCATTTGCTGATTGCGTGTGTACAACAAATGCTTTACACTACCCTCTGATAAAGCCTTACTGCTCGCCCACACTACCACAAATAGAGAGTAAAGTGCTATCTGCTTTTACCTCTGCCTACCTTTGGGGTTCCACTGGACTCTGAGCACACTGTACCTCATTTGTTATAGTATATACAGAGCCAGCTTCCTACACCTTCAACACTGTATCCCACCACATGCTGATCGAAAGACTCCACCACATCGGCATCCAGGGGACATGCTCTGATGGATCACCTCCATCCTCACTGAAAGAACCCAGAGGATCCACCTCCAACCTTTCACCTCTGAACCCAAGGAGATTACCTGCTGTGCTACATAATAACTTTAATTGGCTACCCCTACACAAGAGATGCACCGTGACATAGGCCCTCATCCCCAGCTCACTGGACTATGGCAATGCCCTCTACCTAGAAATCGCCGCACATCTCCTAAACAGACAGACCATAGAGAACGCCATAGCCAGACTCATCCTGGCCTTTCTTGACAAACCTACATCTCACGCCCCACCTTAGACAACTCCACTGGCTCCCCGTACAAAAGCGATGCCAATTCAAGCTGTTGACCCATACACACAAGGCTTTACACAACCAAGGACCCACATACATTAACCACCGCCTGAACTTCCACCAACTGTCGAAAAGACTACACTTGCCAATACTCCCAGCATCTACTGAAGCAGAAGTAGAGGACGCTTCTTCTCACACATCGCAGCAAAGACCTGTAACAGCCTTCCCACACACCTCTGGTCCATCACCTCACTTTCAGAATTCCAAGTACGCCTCTAGGACCTGCTTGCGCCTGAATAACCTATCAGGTGATTAGCCGCGCTTTAGAAATCCTGATTGATTGATTAAAAAACTATGTATTTGGATGTGCCCTGGGTACTTGCCAGTGGCTGAGATTAATTCAAGCATTTCATCCATCATGTTGTGGTTGTTGTTCTCCTTTCACTGGAGCACTGTCTGCTGTCTACCACCATAGTGCAAGGATGCCTGCGTTAAATTACGGACACGATGATTTATGTACAGGAAGAGATACCTTCCTGCACAAAAACAATCCACTGAGGCATTTTCCTCTTTCTATGGGTGATGCAGAATGCATTACCTATAGAAATAGGAAATAACTAGGAGAAAAGATGTTTCATATTTCTTTATAAAGCCATGCAAAGCAACGCAAGAGAGCCCCTTGTGTGGCTTTGTAAATCTTACGGAAGCCTTTGTGTTCTCCTTGCTTCACCGTGTGTGACACACGGACAATGCAAAGGCTTAGTAAATGTGAGCCCATGTCTTTATTTCAGTGGACCTTTAATAAGAGACTAGTCTAAAGCTAAGGACATTTTAGTCATTATGCCCACCACTTAACAAGTGAGGCATCATATACCGCCTGCTGGAACCAGCCATCATGTTAATGATTGACAGTAAGGATAAATACTTCTATGAAGTAGAAAAGATGGAGAGCTTTCTGCAAGCTCTGGAAGACCCAAAAATGGGCACATCAAGCACAGGTGCCCAAAGTGGTATGAACTAATCGACATATTGTGACGGCTGCAGTGGGGGATGTCGAGGACCAGTCTGGCTGTGGCATTTTGGACGTTCTGTAGTTTCCTGAGGAGTTTCTGGGTGACCCCGGCGTAGAGTGCTTTGCCGTCGTCTGCTGCTGATGAGTGCATGGGTGACCCCTTTTCTGGATTCAGTGGAGATCCATCGGAATGTCTTTTGAAGCAGGCAAAGCATGTGGAAGCATGATGAGGAGACTGTGTCGATCTGGCGGTTCATTGTGAGCAAGGAGTCCAGTATGATGGTGAGGTTTTGTGCGTGGTCCTTGGAGGTGGGCGGGGGTTCCCAATGCGGAGGGCCACCAGGAGTCACCCCAAGCTGAGGGGGTGGATCCCAGGATGAGGACTTCTGTCTTGTCCGAGTTGAGTTTGAGGCAACTGGTTTTCATCCAGGTGGCAATGGTCTTCCCGCTGTGGAAGCCAAGAGTCTAGATCAGATCTTAGAGTCCATGCAAGAGCCAAGCCCTGAAAATATTTGCTATGTAAATCATACAACAAACACTTCCTAAAAATGGCTAAGTCTCATCCAAATTTTTAAAAAGTGTGTTTCTTTAGGATGTGGACGTTTTATCATTAATAAGGAACGCAATAGCACTGCAATGAGAAATACTTATTAAAAGTGGTAGCTTTGTACAACTGGTGGTCTGAATGTACATATTTGTAAGTGCTTTCATACGCGAAAATGAAGAAAAAAAGTGTTTTGGAAAATAAAGTATATGATCAAGATCACACAATTTAATTGAGGAAGCCTCGGTTTATCCAGGTTTTTCTGGTTTCACGCAGTACAAATCAGCCAGTAGATGGGCCTCTATTTGTCTTTCCTCATATTAAGGCTTTGTTTTTAGCTTTTAGATAATTTTCTGCAATGTTTAAATACAGTGTGAACTCGACCTAAAGGCTGAGCACTTTACATGATCGCCAGTCACATGAGCATCTGTTATATTTCACAAGGTCACATGCATTGTTTATAGGCACGGAAAAATTAAGTGATGTGCCCAGAATCACAGGATGTTGAACCCACCTCGAGACTTCAACTTGGTTCCCTTGTTCCATAGTCGGCTTCTCATATCCTGGGTTGAGAGAGGGAGAGAAGCAGACAGGCAGAATGAAGCCACATGTAAGCTTGGCTCGTTCTGGGCTCGAGGTTCCAACTGGACCTCGAGCTGAGCCAGAGCCAGGCTTCAGGCTCGAGTATGGCTAGAGCTTTCAGTAGCTTGCCCACCTCTACCAATGTCCAAATAATATCTCTCCAGGTGAAAGATAATGGCCCTGGTCCCAGAATCCATGCACAACCCTGCACATCTAAGGTGCGTGTCATGGGGCATATTTGGGGTTAAAGTGAGAGAGATGGGGCCTTCCACAACCCTACACCAATTCCATATTCAGCATTAATAACTGTGCTTAGTAGACCACAACTGTGTATGAACACACATTTTGTTTCAATAAAAAGTGTGTCTTTTTTATTTTGCGGATTCCTGCCGTGTGAACGTTGGCACTGTATGTCTAGTCCAGGCTGTTCTAATCAACTGGTTCTGGTAGAAAAAAAGATTCTTATCTTGGTTACATATATGTAAAAGTTACATATTGGCAACAGTTTACACAGAAAAACATCCAACAGCGAAAAGGGAGCCTGGAAAAAGGAAATTTGATTATGAAAAACCGCATAAACATTAGGACCCGGACCCCCCAGGTTGGCTCCCGGCCCCACCCCCATCCAAACCCACAAATCAATACTTGACGACCAGAGCTGTGGGTAAAAGAGGCCATGTTTATTACAAACAATCACAAACATGACAATATATAATTAATACAATTTGATACAATATGGAATTATCAAATTCAATCGCTAAACAATGTTTACAATTTACGTTGACCATATCATCATAATCCATCAGCAAGTCTGACAGAACTCAATTTATATACACAAAGAATGTTGTCTATTTGCTCCAGCACTAAGGGGCCTTCTGGCTCGCGTCCCCCAACCAACTGAGAACCACGCAAGGCGCAACCCACCTGCGTCCTTGAGAGGTGAGCCCCTGCCATCTGGTCCTTGTCCGCCACCTGAGGGGCCCACCCCTCCACCACCAGGCTGCCCATCGGGGCTCGTAGGGAATAACCAGGGGCGGATGCCCCATGCCCTAATTTGTAAACTGGCGCCCTTGCCCCCAGCCGGTGTCTCCATTCTCTCTGGGGTGAGCTTACCATCTCTCCCCCTCAGTGCTGGCCTAGGGAGTATGCAGGAGGACTCCCCTTAACAATGTAAAGGCAATTCATGTGGCCTCCTTACCGCCACAAGGGAGAACAGGGCAGACCGCCCTTCGCCCTCCCCACCACGAGGCAACCCCTGGATCCTTCAGTTCCCACCAATCCTCCGGCTCGGAGCCATGTCGGATTCAAATGCCTGGATTCATCCTCCTGGATCCCAGTTAAACCTGTGCCCACCTTTGCAGTGAACCCCACGATACCCATGCCCCAATTTTTGGCTGCATCGACAAGCAGGCCCCCTACCCAGGGCAACGCAAGGCCATACCAGCCTTCACAGCATTTGGCTGAAATTTACCAGGGCATCTAACAATATTCGTGGCTCTTAATTTCTCCCTGGCGTCATGAAACCACGCTATCTTGGAAAAAACCTACATAAGTATGGGCAAACCCAGACCGAGCTCCCTCGAGGCCCGTTGGCCTATGTAACGCAAGATAAACCAACTCAGGGGACTGTAGTCCCACATGGCGTCATTCACCAGCTGCCAATGTGTGGGTTCGGAGGATCCCCCCCCGAGTCCCCCACCTGACTGCAACTCGCGCAGCTGCTTGGAAAAGAGCCATGCTGACCCAATGCATGGGCAAGCGACCCCTCGCTTTTGGCAAACATACCCACTCCCTCTTGTCTGTCTGGTGTACTATCTGGCTTGTTGTGCATATCGCGACACCACTCCTGATTAGAGTGACCAACTACCTTGATCACCCAGCTGCGGGAAATAATCCAGCACGCGATATGCACTCACTAAGCACAAGTCAGCTCCTGTTAATCGAGGGCCTGCGCGCCCCCCTGAGCACCCACCAGCCGCTACAGTTCCCTGCCTAGTAAGCTCAGGTCATAACCTCCCCCAGGGAGTAAGCCTGTACCTCACAAACCCAGTGAGCAGGAACTGCAGACCCCCCATTGACAAATGTTGGTACTGCCAGTTTGACATAGAACAGGAGGATGGAACCAATAATGCTGATTCGGTTTGGCCCAGTCCTATCTTTCTAAACAGCCTTCATCATCCTCCCAGATGTGTCACCCAGCAGGTACCTGAGTGACACCGAAAATAGTAATGCCTTATAAAAGAAGGTGTGCTGAAAGACCCCTTTTCCCCAAACGTCTTCTGTCTGAGTTTTATACAGCGCAAACTCGACCCGAAGGTATACGCGCGCTGCACGTGGGCCCCAATTGCGTTATAGACGGATACAATAAATTTGCTATGCATGGTCACATTAAGGGGCAGGTTTACCAGCCCCTTGTGCCGTTTTTGGTGTCATTTTACCAAGGGCAATAAATCTCGTATGAAGAATGGGTCACCTGCGGGTCCTTCCAGTGCAATGTTACCTAAAGGGAAGATTTCCAGCACCTAAGTCAAGCCATCAATCCCGTCATGACTGAGCCTGATGTAAGCTGAGTTAAGTGCAAACAATTACCAGACCCAGAAGAGGTGTGGCTAATCACAAGATAGGTTACATGATGCCTACATGGGTGGTGTTGAAAGGACACTTTAAACCCCCACCCTAGTATCCTAAGGAAGGTACGCGGCCTACTGGAATTCCTAAGGTGAACTCGGATGAATCCTGTTACCTGAACAAGCTATCCAAAAGCACTAATTTAGCAAGCATATTACCTGGCTGTACACAGCATACAATGGAACACATGCTAGACCCCGTGATACTGGCAACTGACTTTTGACGGAAAAAAGGACAGATTCCTCCAGTCCTGCGAACATACCTGTGTAAGGTACACAGCGCCACCCCTACCCCATGTACACTTTCCCCTGGAGGGAGCAATGCAGCAGGGGGGCCAGGGGACCCAGGGATGGAAAAAGGGGCAGAGCGCCTTAAGGCAGAAACTACCCCTGCTACCCTCGACGGTCGACTGATGACCTATTGTCTCTCAAAATGACCACTTTGCTCCCATCACGCGCTCATTCCGTCCCCGCCTCCACTAGGCAGGTACCAACATGTCCCCAATACCAGTGTCATTTCTCTGTGTAGTCAGGGCGCGATTTTGGGCCCACACCCTTCAGTGCCCGTATTATAAGCCCCCTTGAAGCGTACATCTAGGACATCTTCAACCCCTTCATCACTCCCGGTCTGTGTTCTAGTATGGACACCCCCTTACTCCTACCTGTCTTCTAACTTCCACCCCACACGAAGTTCATGAAGCACCTCTACTTCCGCACCCGCAAGCCCCTAGTGCCCTTTTCCCCTACTCGTGCGCTAGATGACCCCATGCTGCTGGCGACACCCCCTCTCCGAGGACTAAGGACACAGGATGCAACCCAATCTCTTGATTAATCATGTGAGCCTCAGCGCACTACACCAGAGCTCTAATTGCGTTACCGGAGAACGCACGCCATGCTGTCATTAGGCGAGTCTGGCAGTAACTGCCTTGCACCCCATGTTTATCTCTGGAAATGCGCTGCGACATACCCACCAGCATTCTATTCCTGCTGTATATAATTCTTCCTAGCGAAGAACTCTGCAGAAGCGGACTAGAATCCCCCATACACACATACTTAATCTGGGACCGCTCCGTTCCCCTTCCCACCCTGAAAGAGGAGTTATGTCAGCCCTTGGTTGGGGGCAAATCACTGAACCTTTCAGAAAAAAGGGGGGGGATTTGGGAACGCCGACACATCACCATGCTTATATGAATTAAACCGACTTTCTTTTAGGAGCAAGCCCCCAAGCGGATTCCAAGAAAAACTAAACTTATACTCACATTTCGGTGTAACACTGCAAGGAGAAATTTAACTATCTTTGTAAATTTGGTTGCAATTATTTATTAATATCAAATAAGAAAGGTGGAACAAGGCACTCCAAAGTGACCTATACAGAGCGAAACGTGCATGCTGTGCCGCCCACAGCAGTATTCTCATGCCTAGCTGTAGCCGTTTGCTATGCACCAAAGGGGGGGGGGGGGGTGTAACCTCAAATCTGTAGGCACAACCGGCCTGATACTCCAACAAGTGTGGGAACACAAAGGTTAAATATGCTCAGTAGTAATAATAGCTTTGCAATAAGTACCGAAGATGTGCCATCCAACCCGGAAGGAGAAATGAAAGAATCGGCAATGAGTGCACAGGAACAGTTCCCTATCTGACACAAGAAAGCTACGAGAATCACTGAAAATACTGTAAAAGGAAAATAGGCCGATTGGTACTATGCAATAACAGACTGACACACAGGGCTAGCCCTAAATACCCCTGTCAATTGGGTTACATTGTGGGTACGAGGCAGGATAAAGGGGGGACTATCCTACCTTTCAAACAAAACACAATCTCAGAACAGCCATCCTAAGCTAAATTCCCCATGCTTGAATGAAAACAAGTCTATTGACGACTCAAGTTGAACACTCCTGCCAAAGCAGCACGAACCCAGCTCCTCCACTTCGAGGACGACCGACCAGCCCCTACAATAGGACTCGTACCCCCCAGGATGGCTCCCAGCCCTGCCCCCATCCAAACCCACAAATCAATGCTTGACGACCAGAGCTGTGGGTTAAAAGGCCATGTTTATTACAAATCCTCACACAAACATGACAATATATAATTCATACAATTTGATACGATATGGATTTATCAAATTCAATCGTTAATCAATATTTATATTTAAGTTGCCCCTACCTTCGTGCTCCATCCGCCAGTCGGGCAGAACTCAATTTATTCACCAGAAGAACGTTGTCTATTGCTCCAGCACTAAGGGGCCTTCTGGCTTGCGTTGCCCAACCAACTGAGAACCACGCAAGGCGCAACCCACCTGCGTCCTTGAGGGGTGAGCCCCTGTCATCTGGTCTAGGTCCGCCACCTGAGGGGCCCACCCCTCCACCACCAGGCTGCTCATCGGGGCACGTAGGGAATAACCAGGGGCGGATGCCCCATGCCCTATTTTTAAACTGGCACCCTTGCCCCCAGCCGGTGTCCCATTCTCTCTGGGGTGAGCTTACTGTCTCTCCACCTCAGTGCTGGCCTACGGAGTATGCCGGAGGACTCCCCTTATCAATGTAAAGGCAATTTATGTGGCCTCTTTACCGCCACAAGGGGGACCAGGGCAGACCGCCCTTCGCCCTCCCCACCCCAAAGCGACCTGTGAACCCCTAGGTTCCCAACAATCTTCAGGCTTGGAGCATGTCTGATTCAAATGCCCTGATTCGTCAGTCTTGTTACCTCTGCAATGCAAGATAACCCACTCAGGGGACAGGAGTCCCAGACTACGTCTTGCGCCCGCTGCCACTGTGTGTGCAGAACATGCCCTACAGGCCCTGCTCACAGGCAGGCCACCCAGGGTCTACACCGCTCCTACCACCCTACCTAACTCTTGTCCCGAGCCATATCTAACCTGCTGCGCATGTCGCGGCTCTAATTCTGAATCTTGTGACCAACTAACTTGAACCGTCAGCTGCGGGAAATAGCCCTGCCAGCGATATGTACTAACTATGTGCGAGCCTGTCATGATAATCGATGGGCATGCCTACCCCTGTGAACATCCACCCGCCGCTACATGCTCCTGTTATAAAATTCCGTCGGGAGAGGGCCTGTCTACCCTAGCTAACCCAGTGTCCGGGCACTTCCGCCCTCCCACCGCTCTGAGTCGCGATGCCCGCACAAGTCGGCTCCCCCTGGAGGAGCCCTCGCAGGCGCCCCACCACCCTGCATCTGATGCGGAAAATCAGGTAAGTCCGTCGGATGACTGCTGTTGCAGTGGGGGATACGTCACCAGACACATACTAATATTTTATTCCTCAGGAAGGAATTACCCCAAATTTAGCCATGAAAGTGACCACCATCTGTTGCATCCTCGCGCCAGATACGGGCCCGCTTTATGCCCTCCGTCCCTGCCAGCTGCCTCAACTGGGCTTCAAAAACGGGAGAAAGGGGGGGGGGTCCTCCCCTGCTGACACTACCCAAGTCCTGCAAGGCCTAAACAATCTCAGGAGTGACTGGGCCTGACAAATCACTGGTGCATAGATGAAGTGTGTTGTACGACCCCCCGGAGTGTACCACTAGGACCTTCCGCTCCATTCACCACTCCCCGAGCTGTGTCCCCCGTCCCCCCAGGGAAGCTCAGCGAAAAGGCCATACTCCCTATGCATCCTCCTCTCCTGCTACATGCTAATGAACCCGCCTATACGCCCCCAGATACAAATGGTCACACGCTCCGTGCTTAAGCATGGGCAGGTCCGGGCTCAGGGTCCCACACGTAAAAGGAAAGGTGAGTGCCAGCTCAAGCACACCCCCGGACCAAATGGAGAAGGAAGTCGTGACCCAAGGACACAAATGTACAGGAGCGGGAGGTGCCAACCCACACGCCGCCTTCCCAGGGGGAAAGGGGGGGCCTGTGGAAACGCAGGATCCCCCCTAAGATTGCACAGAGGGAACCGCAAACCAGCGTCAATCGGGCGAATTCGCCCCCTGGGCCCCATTGCGGCGATGACCGACACATCCTGCGCGTATACCCTCCCCATAGCAGACCGACCTCAATGACGTATATGTCACAGGCGATGAGAACGGGACAGCTCCAATGTTGGGGCATAGCCAATGCACAGACCAGCCATAAGAGGACACCCAGCGTTAAGCAAAGGCCAATTTAACATGAAGACCGCAAGCGCATGATGCGAGAAAGTCACCATGGATTAATAGACTGTTTCCGTCAACAGCAGCGGCGAGAAAAAGACCCTCCCCGAATACAACAGTCTCCAACTTTGATCGAGTAAAACCAAGCTCACAACCCCCACACATTTCTGCAAGCACCGAAAGTCAACGATAAATTCAATACTGCCGCCAGACACCTTTGGAATTTATTTTAAAATACCTTAGGAGACCAAGGCGACTGCTGCGGGCGAATTAGCTGTGTCCGCCCATTCTAGGGCTATTAACTGACCGGCTGGCACAGGGAGGAATGCTCTTACTGAAAATATGGGTGGGTAATCTCTTGTTACAGACTCCAAATATCAGAAAATAGTTAACATGCCTGCTGCAGTTTTTCGAATGAAAATGCCAGATCAGACGTCTACTCTATGTAACACCGCTTATCCAGGTAATAAGTAACTAGTGAACTGCGGATTACTTTAATATGTCCTGCCACACACCCCCATGATAGAATATTTTGTAATATTTCTGCAGTTTTAGATGGTGCTGCACGACCATAAGTTATTGGGTGTTTGAGCACTTTACATGCGCACCAGTTACGTTACACAAGGCCACACTCATTTCTTTTTAGGCACGGGGAGATTTAGGGCCTCATGTAGGTAGCCAAATACCGGTCGGTAACAGCCGATTTTCGGTAATTATACCGTTACCGACCGGTATTTTGCCTTTTGGTATGTAGGGGGTGAATTTCTGTATTCGGAATTTACCGAATCGGTAAAATTACCGAATTGGTAAAATTACCGAATCGGTAATTTTACCGATTCGGTAAATTCCGAATACAGAAATCAGATGTAGGGGGACTGTGTGGGTGTTGTTAGGAGTCGGTATTTACCACCAACTAATAGTTGGTGGTAAATAAAGTATGGATGAGTAAAAGCATTTAAAAGCGCTTAGAAGTGTGCACATGTGGCAGACATACATGCCCTTAGGGCATGTATGTGTGCCACATGTGCACACATGGCCGAATCAGGGGTGCAACAGGGTGTCAATGTGACACCCTGCCACCCTTGCATGTTCTCCCCCATTACCGAATCGGTATTTACCGATTCGGTAATGAGGCATACCTTCCCCTCAATGGGAAGGTATGCCTCATTACCGAATCGGTAAATACCGATTTGGTAATTACCGACTCACTCCGATTCGGTAACATTTACCGAATTTTTACCTACATACACTTTACCGATTCTTAAATACCGATTCGGTATGATTCGGTATTTTAGAATCGGTAAAGTGTATGCCACCTACATGAGGCCCTAAGTGCTTTGCCCAGAATCACTGCACTTTGAGAAGGCGCTGAGACTCGAACCTGGTTCTGAAGAATAGTTTAGTGAGCTATGCACTAGCTCGTTGTGCATGGAAAGCATAAGTTTCAGTCTACGTATCTTTCATATATACAAAGCTTGAGAAAGTAATCATCCATGAAGCCAGGGATTTACAGATGAAGATAAGGAGTCTTCTAGACTCGTGCCCTGCATGTGTGCCAGTCCTTCTCATGACCCCAGGGTAGGCACAATGCGCCGTGAAGCTGCTGGGTGGATCGCAAGGCACTGGCTCAGAACCTACTTTGTTTTTGGCCCCCCACTAGTCAGAATGTGCTCATGTCTCAATACTGAACCCCTGCTCCCACTCCAAGACTATCTATGTAGCTCGAAACCGAATCGGATGGACTTCAATCGGAAGCCCGAAACAACCACAATCTTGCGCACACCACGCAGGCTCACCACGTTCCCGCGGAAAAACACCCCCACTAACTCAGCCACGTCGAAGTCATCCTCTGCAATATGCTCATTAACCGTTGGCACGGGGAAATATTCGTGTTGCCTAATCCTAAACCAGCAATAGCCCGTGCTGATCTGATGACACCACAACGTTACACTTCCCAGTTATTGTTCCCACGTGACGTGCACAGCCATCTTTCCCCCGACCGCCAATACAACAATGGTGTTCCTTCCAATTTAGGAGTAGATGTTAAAAGTTGTTTAGTAACCATATTCATAGTACTTAATACGCTTTCAGCCACCGTCTGAACACAGCATTCCTTAAACTAGGGTTCGGTTCAGGTAGCCTGAGCGCACGAATGAGGTTCTGACACTCTTTGGCATGACCTGGTTAACACAAACGACAAAACACGCTACCAAAGTCATAAGCTCTGTCATCGAGTATGGTTGATTCGCGTTCTTTTTGTGCCCCCGTTGTTCTACTCGGTGCAAAGTGCAGCTGCTCTCACTTCTCTTTGGAAAGACAACTCATAGAAGTGCTGTTTGCCAATATGTATTGCACTATTCTGTCCCCACTGTTTCTTTTACTGAGTTGCGTTAATTTCTGTGTCCGAGTATGTTTGACGCCTTCACTGCACAGTAAATCTGGGAGCCCCCCAACCAGTGACTGCCTACCTGCGTGCCAACAGTTACTGTTTATAGCCTGTTATCCCCTCAGCCCGTTATATCCCTCAGCCCCGCCAAGGCACGAACCTGGGCCGCTCAGCATCGAACAACCGGGCTGGCCCACACAATCATAACGGAAAAAGGGATATCGAACCGGACAAAATCAAAGGGAATTAAACATGTCACCCTGAGAGTCAGCGTCTCATACCTTAACCATTATGCCACATTAGCTCCGGATCCCGGTGCCCCTCAGCCCCGCCGAGGCCCGACCCTGGGCCCCTCAGCATCGGACAACTGGGCTGACCCTCACAATCGTAACGGAAAAGGATATCGAAACGGACAAAATCAAAGGGAATTAAACATGTCACTTTGAGAGACAGCATCTCATACCTTAACCATTAGGCGATAGTAGCAACGGATCCCGGTGCCCCTCAGCCCCGCCGAGGCCCGAACCTAGGCCCCTCAGCATCGAACAACTGGGCTGACCCTCACCCCCGCCGAGGCCCGAACCTGGGCCCCTCACCATCGGACAACTGGGCTGCCCCTCACAATCGTAACGGACACGGATATCGAACCGGACAGAGTCAATGGGACTTCAACATGTCACCTTGAGAGACAGCGACTCATACTTTGACAAGCGCGAAATATAATGAAGCGCGCACTTAGGACTCGGCCCCCCGGGCGCCCGGGCACGCCCTCCTTGGTGGTCCGCATCGAAGAAGAACACGGGACGGATCAACTTCATCCGGGCAGCGTTGTGATGTCACTTCCGGCTGCCGGCACCTCGAGGGAAGGGGGCGAAGGCCTATTTAGGGCAACTGTCCCTGTCCTCGCCCTCTCTTTCTTTCTGCGCCGGCCTCGAAATGCAGGGGGCTCCGTTTAATCTTGTTGGCAGATCGTGAGTTTCGCGGCGTTAGAGGATCGGTTCACGTGGACGTTGGAGGATCGGCGCGTGGGGAAGTTGATGGTTGCGGGGAGCGAAGGCTGTACGGCAGGTTAGAAAGTCGAGAGCACCAGAGGTACCTGTGGAGCCGGAAGTGCGGCGTCGCTTAGGAAGAGGTGACTTAGCCATGTACTGGGGCTGCACGGAGGTAAAAGGAACGGGGTTTTTTGCGGTGGTGTCGCAGGGGAAGCCTTAGATTGTTGTGGGGGAAGGGGCGATGAGATCAGGTGTCTCTTCACGCCGATGGTTCCAGCGGCTTCCCAGTGCGCGATGGTTTTAAGAACACACGGGAGAGGAGTGTCCGGTTTCAGCCCTCGGTTCGGGTGTACGGTATACTGTGTTTGGTAGCTGCAGCGCCGGCCCTGGCTTAGCGTGGAAGCTGCTCCACATTAGGTGATCCAAGACAGGAATGTTCCATGTAGGGTGTGAGAACAGGGAAGCGCCTTTTTAGATTGCGGAGTTAGGTAAGGGGGGGGGGGGCAGCTGCAGAGGGTTGTCCTCTGTGTTGGCGTGGTGGTTGAGGTGGAGCCTTGTGAATTTGGGAACAGTGCCCAACCTCGCTCTGGGCGCCCAAGTATGGCATTGCACTGTGTATGAGAGTTCGAGTTGTCCTAGCGCTGCCCTTGCGCTATGTCGGTTTCTGTGGTGTGTTGGTGTTGTTTGCTATGCGGCCCCTCGTTTCTCCCTTTATCCCAGGAAGCTCTGGCGTGGTAGTTTGGGAGGGAAGGCACGGGCTTTGGGGGGTACCTGTTGCTGACCTGCGTGGCTTGGGTCGAGGTGCAGGACAAGAGGTTGGATGGACCATTTACATCCCGGTCTTAGCGCGGATGTTGTAGCTGTGTGGCATTGTGTTCTTGGCATGTCGGGTTGGGGAGCGTGAGTGGTTTGGGCAACTTTCGCGGCGCATGTGCGTACCTGTCTGACCACTTCTCTCGCGGGCGGTTGGTTAGTACTGCGTGCAATGTTGTTAATATCCTTTTGCCATGGCAGACGGCGGTTCTTCCATTTCACGGCTGGTGGTTACATAAAATCCATGTCACGATAAATGCGGGATGCCCCCCCCACCCCCTCACGATACCGCAAACTAAATTGGTTGTTAATTGTGGAGCGTGTCTAACTCGTGCTTTGCCCTCAGCATGTCCTGCTTGGTCAGCCACGGAGAAGACATGGGAATATTGCGAGTTGTACACAACACGAGTGCTGCAGGGAGTTGAGTGTGTACACAGGAGCTTCGCCGCGAGATCGCATTCGAAAGTGCTTATTAACAGTTTCTTCTCCCCAGCCCATCTTTTATCCTTCCCTCACGGGGCTGCTGTGATAAGGCGGGGAAAGAAATGTGAATTAGGTCAAGATCGGGGCCTGGGGGATTCGCCGGTTAACGAGGGTGAGCGCGAGTGCCTGGACGGTGCGGTGTTTTTGGGCATATTTCAAAAAGTTGGTTGTGCATTCAGGGTGCCTCGGGCCTATTTCGCAAATTGTTTGAGCACTATCTTAGGCTCCGCGTGTAAGGATGGGGGGGGGGGTTATGCTATCGGTACGGCCGACATGGGCGCCCGTTTCTCCTTGGGAGATAGCTTCCCGCTGACGTCACGTGGTTTTTCAGCCCGTATAATGGAAGCGAGTACTGGTTTCCGCATTTTGGAAGGAAGAGGGTTGGGCGCTGATAATGCACTGAGAGGTACACGCAACGGGGAGGACAGCAGGCGTGTTGTTTGAGTTTAGAATTGTATCTCGGGGACAAGGCCGGGCTTGGCAGGTTTTTTAAAGACACTGGGGACAGTTCCATGGGCTATCTGCTGCTGGTTGCTCCGGGGTTCCAGGCGGGGTCAAGACAGCGGGGTTGCCTAGTGATGATTTATGGGAGAATTAATCTCTTCTTTTCTGACGCACATTGGGCAGTTATTATTGTCTGGGGGTTGGTTTACTAGAGCGAGGGCGGTCGGTTTACAGCTTTGGATGCGAATTGGGGGCCTATGAGGAGGGGTAGTACAGTATAAAGCCCCTCCAAATTTATTGTGCTGATGGGATTTATTATTGGAGTAGCCCACAGTAGTAGTGGGTTAACCCGCCTTATGAAAAAAGGATTTAACAAGTGGTTTCGTTGGTTGCTGGCCCAGAGAGCCTGGCATCCGCTCAGTGCATTCATGAATGTTCTGTCTCCTCTCGCGTGCAGGTTAAGGGATGTGTTAGTTCACGTCTGACTACTGTAAAATAAGGCCCAGCAGGGGCCCTGAGCTAACCCCCCCCCCCCTTACAGCCTAGTCTGCAATCGCCTCTGGAGGGCTCCGGGCAGCCTCACCCCCTTTCGTTATCTCTCATCTGTATAAGAAGGCGCCATTTGCGTGCAAATAGCTCCCCTTTAAAAAGAATTACAGGAGTATTAAATGGGGATTTATGACACGGAAGATGACCATTAGGCCTAAACAATGCCGTCTAATTAGAGAAAAATTCATCAATCCAGGCCTGGTTTTCGGGCTCAATTTTCGAAACTTGAGAGCAATGGAGCACGTGGGGTTATGGCCAAGACAAAAAGTCCTTTCGGGAATAGTCATTTCAAAGAAATTAGGTTGGATAATGTTGACGAAATAATAACATACCTCAGATACACATGCTTTCTTCTGTGGATATATAGGTTAAGTAACCCAATTAAACATGTTCTGATTTATCATACAGGACATAGGACACAAGTACAATAGTTTGAGAGAAATGGAACAGAAGGAGGGTAGAAAGCTGCTTCAATATTTCCAAAGTTTTCTCCGTAAAACACTGGTGTATGTCTCTGAGGGTCCCTGTATAGTTTAGTCTTGTCAGTATGTTGCGCGTGTTCATCTGTTCATCTGAATGCATTGTAGGCAAGCCACAAAACATGTATACACGTCAAAAACATGCTAAATTAATGAGCATAGGTCAATACCTGCCCCTTATGCCTCTATTGCGAGCAAGGCATGGGGGAACTTCTTCCCATGACACGCGGGCGTCCATAACTGGGGCAGCAGTCGGTCTATCATTGTTGGGAATCAGAACATCTGAGTGCGGGGTAGGGTGCTATCCCGAGTCCTGATGGAAACCGCACCCTGTCCAAAAAAGGGACATACGGGGATTGGTGGACGCACACATGGTTCCACACACGTGTGGGTGGCCATTTAGTAAAATCATAGGTTGACCCCGCCCTTGCGGGGGCCGTGGTGAATGCAAAAAAAAAAAAAAAAAGGTAAAGTACGTACTAATTTGCGGTACTGGTTGGCGCCTCGCGTGGTACAGCCGGGACCTGGCTGGCAGATACTAGTGTTATTAGATGGCTTGGTCAGGTACAGGATTCACCTAAGAGCACCTTCGGAATACGGGTAGGTCACGTACCTTTGCAGGATACGCAGGGGCGGGGTGTTCGGCTTCATCGCCCTGGTGGGCGGCATGTGCTGCTTTAAAGATTAGTCACACCTGGTTAGGGGCTGGTAGTTGGGGCGCATCATTGCAGCTGACTTCAAGCAAAAATCCTTCCCTTAGAGTAACACCACACTAGATAGACTTTCAGGTGTCACGTCTGTTATACGGTTTTTGAGTATTTGGGGCTCGCAATAAGGCAGTGGGGCGGTTGTTGGGTAAACCAGGCATAACACATTGATGGTGTTTAGCTATGTCATGGGACTCTGGCCAGGCGACACATAGGGGTCGAGGTGGAAGCCTGCCTAGATAGTGTGGTCAGGGGTAGTGGGCATTGATAGAGTTCACGGGGGGAGCCCATACCTGGCGCGGGGACGCAACGGGTGGTGGTCATTTTCTTGGCAATCTTGGGGTATTTCCTTCCTGAGGATGAGGGGTTAGCAAGGGGCGGGTGAGGGGTCCCCTACTTCAAGAGCAGTCATCTGACATCCTTCCTGATTTCTCGCCGGTGGGGGGCTCCCCCAGAGGAAGCTGACAGGTATTGGCATCGTGTCTCAGGGCGGTGGGAGGCTGGATAGGCCTGGACACTGGGTTAGCCTAAGTAGGCAGGCCCCCTTCCAACGGACGTCTGCAACCGGAGCAAGTTAGGATGGGTTCTGAGGAGGTGGGTGGACGTCCGAATGGGTTTGCATGGCCGTTGGGTATCGCGACAGACTAGGGCAGAGTTGGTGCATATCTCTTACGGGGTTATTTCCCGCAGCGGTCGGATTAAGGTAGTGGGCCACAGGAGTCAGACTCTGACCCGCGACATGCACAGCAGGATAGAGGATTCACTGGCCAGGGCTTAGGTAGGGGGGTCGAGGAGAGTAACTGTGGCCTAATGGTTAAGGGCTGGGTGACTTACTCTCAATGTTACAGGTTCAATTCCATTGATTCTGTTCAGACAGATATCTTTTGCGACATGGCTGATCCTAAAAGCCCACGCAGTGGCAGCGGGTGCCAAACGTCGTGTGGGACTCCCGTCCCCTGGGTGGGTTATCTTGCATCGCAGAGGTAACAAGTCGAATTCGGCCATTTGAGTCAGGCATGCTCTTGGCCTGGAGTTGAGGAGAACTTAGGGGTCATATAGGTTGCGGTGGGGTGGGGAGGGCGATGGGCGGTCTGCCCTGGTCCCCCTTGTGGCGGTAAAGAGGCCACATAAATTGCCTTTACATTGTTAAGGGGAGTCCTCCTGCATACTCCTTAGGCCAGCACTGAGGCGGAGAGACGGTAAGCTTACCCCAGAGAGAACGGGACACCGGCTGGGGGCAAGGGCGCCAGTTTAAAAATAGGGCATGGGGCTTCCGCCCCTTGTTATTCCCTACGAGCCCCGATGAGCAGCCTGGTGGTGGAGGGGTGGGCCCCTCAGGTGGCGGACTTAGACCAGGTGACAGGGGCTCACCCTTCAAGGACGCAGGTGGGTTGCGCCTTGCGTGGTTCTCAGTTGGTCGAGGGGGACGCGAGCCAGAAAGCCCCTCAGTGCTGGAGCAATAGACAACGTTCTTCGTGTAAGTAAATTGAGTTCTGCCCGACTTGGGGATGTAGCATGAAGCTAGGGGCAGCTTAAATAAAAATGGTGTTTAACGTTTGAATTTGATAAATACATATCCTATCAAATTGTATGATTTATTATTGTCATGTTTGTGTGATGATTTGTAATAAACATGGCCTTTTTAACCCACAGCTGGTTGTTAAGCATTGTTTCGTGGGTGTGGATGGGGGCTGGGCCTGGAGCCATACTGGGGGGTACGAGTCCTATAACCATTAGGCCACAGTAGCAACGGATCCCGGTGATCTCTATCCCGCGATTAATCCATGCTCCCTCAAAAACCGCCACGACGTGCTGCACTCGACACAACACCCGTGTTTTTAACTATTCACTTATGCTCCGAGCCCTGTACACACCGCTTTATTACCTTACGTGGACTGCAGCTCCAATACATTACACGTTTAACAACGTAGCAGACACGTGTACCCGCCAGTTCTTTACTACGCTCTCAGAGCTCCTGCACCCCCACAAGTGTAGGTATATGTGTGCCCATAAAGAAACTGATGCCCAATCCCTTCCACCGCTGGGTTATCGTAATTAGAGACAGACCGCGGGTGACCGGCGACCAAACCCAATGCTCCATTCCCGCGCATTTTTAAAAATCACTGCGCACTTCTAACTCAAAACAGTCAAAGGCTCCCTTCCCTTTACCTTATTGCTCCACCAACACACTATGGCTCAATCCCCTCTTCCTAGGCCGCGCCGCACTTCTAGCCATACGGGAACTCCACTGTTCTCCAGCTTCCGGACCTGCAGCCATGCTCTCCCACAGCTGCGGTCCATTAAACTCCACAAGTGCCGGTCCTCTAACGATGCATAACTCGACGACCTGCACAAATGAGATTAAAAGGAGACCCCTGCATACCGGGGCCGGCGCAGTAAGAAAGAGAGGGGTGGTGTTGGACTTGGCCCTTCTGGCAGGTTCACCCCTGAAACTTTTTGCTTTTTAACTGTGACTTGTGTTAGTGATTTTTGGTTTCTGCGCACTTTACCACTGTGTCCCAGGGTAAAGTGCGTGTGTGTAGTGAGGTTGGCCTGCCCTCCCATAGGAATGCATGGAGGAATGTATGTGTCCCTAGTAGTTCCTGATGCGTGGGGAGTGCAGGTGCGAGTTTGGTATGTACGGACTCGTGTGATACAATGCTGCGCGATGATGTGTGCCGCGTGCATGTATCTAGTGTGGGAGTGCCACTTCTAGAAGTGGGCACTTCTGTGTGCAGTGTGAAATGAGTGCCTTGTCTGGTGATTGGCTGGCTGAGGTCAGGTGACGGGCTAGGGAATCCCCAGAGTCAGGAGGAGTCACCCAGTGGTGAATGGGGAGATCAGCAGCTAGATGGGTGGGAGGAGTCCACCTAGGACCTGAATAGGGCTGGGCTTCCCCACACAATGCTGGCTTCGCCCCCTGTGGTGCGACTGATGACCCTGGCCTGTGCTGTGAATAGGGAGAGGGGCTGAGCAAAACAAAGTGCTCAGGAACCAGTTGTATCTGGTTCGCCCCTTCCCTGCACCCTTGAGACAAAGGGATTTGGTGTATAAAAGAGGGGCTGTGACCCCATGAAAATGTTCTTGCTCTGACTCGAATCTACCAGGGGCGTGCTGCTGCTAGGGCCCAGGGGAAGGCTTGCCTCCCTGGGCCCTGCCCAGCCCCTGGCTACCTGGAAAACTTCTGGGAACCCTTTTGCATTTGTCCTTCTTATCCCCAAGGACCTTCAGGACTTTTTGCTGACTTCTGCGCCCTGTGAGCGCTTTGCCCTGGCTTTGCCTGGGGGAGAGGGAGAGCCTAGGGGCTGCGAAGCACTGCGCTGCACTGCGCTGCAGCCCGTCTAGGAGGGAATCCCCACCGTAGGGATTCCCCCGTTGTGCTTATGGTGGCGGGTGCCTACCCCGCATTTTTCCTTGTGTCGCGGGTGCCCACCCCGCTTTGGTGCCACATGTTTGCTGTTGAATTCGGCGGGTGCCCACCCCGCATCTTGGTACCTTTCGCGGGTGCCCACTGCGCTTGTTGTCCGTCCTGGCGGGTGCCTACCCCGTTCACTGGCCATCCCGGCGGGTGCCCACCCCGCCGGTATCTGAGTTTGACTCGCGGGTGCCTACCCCGCATCGCCGCCAACATCGGATAGGAAATCACCGCCGCGGCCGGGCCGCAATGGAACCTCTTCCGGGCCGCTGCCCAGCGCAACCCGGAAGGAGAGAAAGACTGTTCCCGTGGGCGGGGCTTCCTCGCAGGAGCAGGGAAGCCCCGCCAGTGAGAGGAGCAGGCGACCGAGGCGGACGATGGCAGCGCGGGGATCCCAGGAGTGCGGGGAAGCACGCGCCAAGAGAAGAGTGCAGCTGCTCCCACCTGCTGTGTCCCGAGGAGTCCAAGGGACCGGGTGTGAAGAAGAATGCAGGTGAGAAGGGGGGCTCCCTGTGTGCCTGTTTGAGGCACAAGCGCCCGTGCGCTCCAGTGGGGTCATGATTTGGTTGAAGCTCCCGTGCGCCCCAAGGGGGGGAGGTGAGATCCGTGCCAATCTTCAGAGCGGCCCCGTCTGGCAGCGGGCCGCTCCAACGCTGGGCAGCAGTATTCCAGAGCCTGCGTGGCTCCAAAGGGGCATAATTGTTTACAGAGCCCAAGGGGGCTCCAGCATATTGGCACACAATTATTTCAGGAGCCCGTGCGCTCCATGGGGACATGTTATTTTCGAGCCTAGGTGGCTCCAACGTTGTGGATATTGTTTCAGGGGCTAGTGAGAGCCCATGCCTACTATTTTCCTTCACAGCTGCGCAGCACTTAGTGCCAGCTGCAGCGTTTAGGCCCTGTTCTTGTCCCCAGCTGCCCAGCAAGTAGTGGGCAGCTGTTACGTTTAGGTTCTGGCGCGACCTGGACTCTAATGTGTTTTTATGCGTCATGTGCCTTATTCTTACACCGCTGAATGTGTTTTTATGCATCATGTGTTCTCCTTTCCTGCACCTCTGAATGTGTTTTTATGCGTCATGTGCCTTGTCCTTACACCGCTGAATGTATGTTATGCATCATGTGTTTTCCTTCCCTACACCTCTGAATGTGTTGCGATGCATCATGTGTAAAGTGCTTAGACCCCTCCAGGTATTGTGATACTTAGGTGGTTGTTTTTCTCCTAGTACAGGTGGTGCTAGTGAGGTCCTGGTTCCCTGCGCGATATTTTCCTAAGGTGGTTAGGGATGCGTAGGTGGTACTTACCTGTTACCAGTAGTTACTGGTCGTGTGCTACATATGTTATTTAGTGCTACAGTGATTGTATGTGCTATGTTCTAAAGTATTATTCCTATGTTCTAAGTGCTAAGTTCTAAAAGTGCTAATTCCTGACAGTGGTCCATGTGGCCCTGTCCCCTGTACATATAATCCCTTGTAAATTCTGCCCGTGCCTGTTGGCACATTGTAAAGTGTGTGTTTTTATCTAATGTGTTTTGATAATACAAAGGCTATTTTTATATAATGCCTTGTGTGGAGTTTCTTTTGTGGTGGGCCTTGGGTGTTGTTGCTGGGTGCGCGCGCAAACGCTTTACACATCGCCTCCGGGATAAGCCTGACTGCTCGTGCCAAGCTACCAAGGGGGTGAGCAGGGGTTATCTTTGGCGTGTAACTCCCCAGCCCTGACTAGAGTGGTGGTTTCTGTCTGGCTTTGGGGCAAGCCCTAGCCAACCAGAGATCCCATTTCTAACATTGGTGATCAGCGGTGGGATTTGGACTTGCGTTTGCGCAGTACCGCAGCAGCAACTGGTTGCACTACAAAACTCTGCATTTAGATAATCACATGGTATAGGGATTATTGTTCTAAGTTTGCTTTTAAATGTCATTTCTTTGGAGATGTGTTTCTTGTGCACAGTGAGTTAGGTGTCCCTAGCTCGGGAGGGTAGATCATCCCCCTAAGTGCAGTGTGTTTCTGGATTCACCAGTAAGGGTGGGATCCAGTGGTGGCAGCAGATGTGTGTCCAGTGCATGTATTCCCATTCCCAGTTCCCGGGGTAATGGTACCTGTGTCATGTGGTGGTCAGGTTGAGAAATCAGGGGCGGTAGAAACTGTCTTACCAGTCTTGGGAGGGGTTTGGGGATGAATGTGTAATGCGCTGGATGAATGTGAACGTCCCATTCCCAGTTCCCGGAGTAATAGTACCTGTGTCACGTGGTGGTCAGGTTGAGAAATCAGGGGCGGTAGAAACTGTCTTACTAGTCTGGGGGGGGGTGTGTATGTGGATGAATGATGTGAGTTCTCTGAAATAAGGAGCTTGCTGGTTGATTGGGTGTGAGTTCTCTGGGATAGGGAACTTGCATTGGGGAGTGATTCCAAAAGTAGTGGCTGAGGTGTCTTCCAGCCCAGCGTGGTGGAAGAGGTTCAGAGTAGCCCAGCTAGGTCTCGGTGTAGGGGCTCACGGCCTGTCTCTGCGGAGAAGGAGTGGGTGGGACTGCGTGTCTCCAGGTGCCCGAAACCCAGTCTCAGGGCCTGGATGGTTTCTTTAGGGAACATCAGGTCGGGGGCCTAGGCTGTACCAATAGGTCATTTGAGGAGGATCTCCCAGTGTCTAGAGGACGTGGAGTGTCTGCAATAAGAGCTCCAGTAGTCCTGGTGTCTGGCGGTACCGCTCCAGTTGGGAGGGTGCAGAAGTCCAGAGGGAGGGGTGAGAGGGGGAGGGATTCCCCAGTGGGAACCAGTAGGTCAGGGACCAGCCGGGATGGCTGAGTCGCCACTGAGTGACCGTGGTGTCGCCACTTCTGTCCTGGGGGGTCTGCACGCACTGTCAGATGGACAGGAGGTAGTGAGATCAGCGCCAGGCAGACTGTCACACGACCCATTAGTTATGTGTCACCCTCGTTAAGTCCTGGTTCGCCAGGCATCTGACCAAAGGGTACGTCCCTCGGTTGGGGAGCCAGTAGTCGGTGTTTCCGGATCTGGACGTAAGGGCAGCTGTAGTCCTGAGGGCAGGTGGGGCTCATCTTAAGTGAAGAGACCCTGCTCTACAGTGGCAGGGGGTGCAGGGGGAGGGAGTCCTCGCCTCTGACCCCTTGGATCCCAGGTGGTAGACAAGTTGATGGAGAGAGGTCCTGAACTGGTGGGAGAGTTGTGTTCTGGTGGGTGCATCCCTGGGAGGGTGCGGAACCCCAGAAGTAGAGGTAGGGTGGGGCATTCTTGCCCATGACCTCTGGTCAGCCTGAGGGTGCGGACCCTAGGTTGAAGGATCAGTGGTAGTTGGGAACTACACTGAGAGGGAGAGTGGATAATGGCTTGTATGCCAGGGGTTACTACCCCCCACTCTGGGTTTGGCAAGGACCAATGGTATCTGGGTGGCCTAGGGCCTGGTCCTGGCCGTGGACAACTAGGTAGTACCAGTGGGGTAGCCTAGTTGGGCCTGAGTTTTTTTCCGGTTGTTTTTTTTTTCAGATGGAACCATGTTGATTGAGAATGGCGTAGAACCGGAGAGTGTCCCTGCAGTGCGGGCCTGCGTCCGTGTTCTATCGCCCCAAGCAGGGAAAACCATCACGGTGGTGATTGGTCTGCCCTGCGTTTTGGCTGGAAGGGGGTCGTGTTGGACTTGGCCCTTCTGGCAGGTTCACCCCTGAAACTTTTTGCTTTTTAACTGTGACTTGTGTTAGTGATTTTTGGTTTCTGCGCACTTTACCACTGTGTCCCAGGGTAAAGTGCGTGTGTGTAGTGAGGTTGGCCTGCCCTCCCATAGGAATGCATGGAGGAATGTATGTGTCCCTAGTAGTTCCTGATGCGTGGGGAGTGCAGGTGCGAGTTTGGTATGTACGGACTCGTGTGATAAAATGCTGCGCGATGATGTGTGAGGCGTGCATGTATCTAGTGTGCAAGTGCCACTTCTAGAAGTGGGCACTTCTGTGTGCAGTGTGAAATGAGTGCCTTGTCTGGTGATTGGCTGGCTGAGGTCAGGTGACGGGCTAGGGAATCCCCAGAGTCAGGAGGAGTCACCCAGTGGTGAATGGGGAGATCAGCAACTAGATGGGTGGGAGGAGTCCACCTAGGACCTGAATAGGGCTGGGCTTTCCCCACACAATGCTGGCTCCGCCCCCTGTGGTGCGACTGATGACCCTGGCCTGTGCTGTGAATAGGGAGAGGGGCTGAGCAAAACAAAGTGCTCAGGAACCAGTTGTATCTGGTTCGCCCCTTCCCTGCACCCTTGAGACAAAGGGATTTGGTGTATAAAAGAGGGGCTGTGACCCCATGAAAATGTTCTTGCTCTGACTCGAATCTACCAGGGGCGTGCTGCTGCTAGGGCCCAGGGGAAGGCTTGCCTCCCTGGGCCCTGCCCAGCCCCTGGCTACCTGGAAAACTTCTGGGAACCCTTTTGCATTTGTCCTTCTTATCCCCAAGGACCTTCAGGACTTTTTGCTGACTTCTGCGCCCTGTGAGCGCTTTGCCCTGGCTTTGCCTGGGGGAGAGGGAGAGCCTAGGGGCTGCGAAGCACTGCGCTGCAGCCCCTCTAGGAGGGAATCCCCGCCGTAGGGATTCCCCCGTTGTGCTTATGGTGGCGGGTGCCTACCCCACATTTTTCCTTGTGTCGCGGGTGCCCACCCCGCTTTGGTGCCACATGTTTGCTGTTGAATTCGGCGGGTGCCCACCCCGCATCTTGGTACCTTTCGCGGGTGCCCACCCCGCTTGTTGTCCGTCCTGGCGGGTGCCTACCCCGTTCACTGGCCATCCCGGCGGGTGCCCACCCCGCCGGTATCTGAGTTTGACTCACGGGTGCCTACCCCGCATCGCCGCCAACATCGGATAGGAAATCACCGCCGCGGCCGGGCCGCAATGGAACCTCTTCCGGGCCGCTGCCCAGCGCGACTCGGAAGGAGAGAAAGACTGTTCCCGTGGGCGGGGCCTCCTCGCAGGAGCAGGGAAGCCCCGCCAGTGAGAGGAGCAGGCGACCGAGGCGGACGATGGCAGCGCGGGGCTCCCAGGAGTGCGGGGAAGCCCGCGCCACGAGAAGAGTGCAGCTGCTCCCGCCTGCTGTGTCCTGAGGAGTCCAAGGGACCGGGTGTGAAGAAGAATGCAGGTGAGAAGGGGGGCTCCCTGTGTGCCTGTTCGAGGCACAAGCGCCCGTGCGCTCCAGTGGGGGCATGATTTGGTTGAAGCTCCCGTGCGCGCCAAGGGGGGGAGGTGAGATCCGTGCCTATCTTCAGAGCGGCCCTGTCTGGCAGCGGGCCGCTCCAACGCTGGGCAGCAGTATTCCAGAGCCTGCGTGGCTCCAAAGGGGCATAGTTGTTTACAGTGCCCAAGGGGGCTCCAGCATATTGGCACACAATTATTTCAGGAGCCCGTGCGCTCCATGGGGACATGTTATTTTCGAGCCTAGGTGGCTCCAACGTTGTGGATATTGTTTCAGGGGCTAGTGAGAGCCCATGCCTACTATTTTCCTTCACAGCTGCCCAGCACTTAGTGCCAGCTGCAGCGTTTAGGCCCTGTTCTTGTCCCCAGCTGCCCAGCAAGTAGTGGGCAGCTGCTACGTTTAGGTTCTGGCGCGACCTGGACTCTAATGTGTTTTTATGCGTCATGTGCCTTATTCTTACACCGCTGAATGTGTTTTTATGCATCATGTGTTTTCCTTTCCTGCACCTCTGAATGTATTTTTATGCGTCATGTGCCTTATTCTTACACCGCTGAATGTGTTTTTATGCATCATGTGTTTTCCTTTCCTGCACCTCTGAATGTGTTTTTATGCGTCATGTGCCTTGTCCTTACACCGCTGAATGTATGTTATGCATCATGTGTTTTCCTTCCCTACACCTCTGAATGTGTTGCGATGCATCATGTGTAAAGTGCTTAGACCCCTCCAGGTATTGTGATACTTAGGTGGTTGTTTTTCTCCTAGTACAGGTGGTGCTAGTGAGGTCCTGGTTCCCTGCGCGATATTTTCCTAAGGTGGTTAGGGTTGCGTAGGTGGTACTTACCTGTTACCAGTAGTTACTGGTTGTGTGCTACATATGTTATTTAGTGCTACAGTGATTGTATGTGCTATGTTCTAAAGTATTATTCCTATGTTCTAAGTGCTAAGTTCTAAAAGTGCTAATTCCTGACAGTGGTCCATGTGGCCCTGTCCCCTGTACATATAATCCCTTGTAAATTCTGCCCGTGCCTGTTGGCACATTGTAAAGTGTGTGTTTTTATCTAATGTGTTTTGATAATACAAAGGCTATTTTTATATAATACCTTGTGTGGAGTTTCTTTTGTGGTGGTCCTTGGGTGTTGTTGCTGGGTGCGCGCGCAAACGCTTTACACATCGCCTCCGGGATAAGTCTGACTGCTCGTGCCAAGCTACCAAGGGGGTGAGCAGGGGTTATCTTTGGCGTGTAACTCCCCAGCCCCGACTAGAGTGGTGGTTTCTGTCTGGCTTTGGGGCAAGCCCTAGCCAACCAGAGATCCCATTTCTAACAGCGAGGACAAGGGCAAGTTGCCCTAAATAGGCCCACGCCCACTGCCCCCCTCGGGGTGCCGGCTCCGGCCGGAAGTAACGTCACGCCGTTGGCCCGGAAGTTATTCATGTTGCAGTCCTGTTACTCCACCTATGAGGATCACCAAGGGGGGGGGCGTGCCCGGGTGCCCGGGTGCCCGAGTCCTAAGTGCGCGCTTCATTATATTTCGCGCTTGTCATTGTGCGTGGGAATCGCAGGAACCTGCATGCCTCCAGCCCCTGATCCCAGCCGCCGGTAATCAATTGATAGAACCGCAAGCTACCGGCATAAACACCCCACTGCCGGATTGCTGTGGGAACCGGCAGCCCGATCCTCTCCTCGAGCCAATTGGCGCAACCTCTAATGCAGATCGCTCATACACAACACTGTCCCGGCAGGACTGCAGAATGGACATCCTTGCACACAATGTTTGTGACCTTCTAACCCCAGGCTGTGCTTCCAGCCGTGCACGAACTGAAATCAATCACACAACACTATGGTTGCGATGATTCACCTCAACAGATTTGTAGGTTACTAACAATGCTAAATTACACATCCCTTTCACAGTGGGCACCGAACAGGCATCAGAAATCGTATCGCAAGACACTGGTAGGGGCTTTCATGGGAGATCCTAAACTCTTGAGAAGTATTTGAAAGGCTGCTGAATAAACGTGGCTAGAGTAATTGTAAGTATGTTCCTTAAAGCACGTATGTAAATGTAACATTGTCACTGCACTTTTTTGCTGCTGCTTTCGCACATCAGTCAGGGCGGACTGGTGCTAATAAGCACGCGAGTGTGGAATGCACACATAGAATAGGTCACCCACAAGGATAAAAGCGGTCCGCAAGTGCTGCCCTTGTGGAAGAGCGCGCCACTACGGCAGCGCAGAGCGCGGAGGCATGCGGCAGGCGTCCGCTTCTTTTCTCTCACAGACCGGCCTGACTTGTGAATCGCCTAAGCCCTATTTTGTGAGGTGCACAAACCACTCTTGCTGAGCTGCTTTCTCTGAAACACTTCTACAACAAGGCTGATCTCCTACTGGTGACACAGCGCAGATGAAGCCAAACTCTCCCGAGCTGCACCCGCAGCGCAGACACACACGACATTTAATCACCAGCCCATGAGTGGTAGAGCCGCCCCATCTCTGAGGAGGTTACCTTAAGACCTTCACCACTGGGATGGAGAACAATTACAGCATTATGCCCGAATTCCTCCCATGGAAAAACAAAGACTCCTGACGCAAACAATCGATCCCTCCGCCCCGGAAAACAAGAAAATGGGGGGGGGTCGTGTTGGGGGGTGACCACCGCACCTAACCAGTGTCCGACGCCACCCGGGCCCCCCACGTCTACTAGGCCCAACTGCCAACCTGATCCACAACCCGGAACGCCATGAAATCCAAAAGGGGCCTCAACCATCGCACTCACCTCAGCCCAATATTCACCGGATAAACAACGACGACGCACGGAGCCTCTACCGAGCACTGCAACCGAACTGGGCAAGGCAACCTCAAGCCCGTGGGTCTCCCGGTCTTCAGGCGGCGCTAAGTTTACCCGAGATCGAGAAATGGGCGAGCGGAAAGGGGGTAAACTCCGACTAAGACTTCCTGCCTCTCCCGCAGCGCGCCTCCTTCTTTCCAGATTTACGGAGACCCCTGAGATTCACGGAGCCGGCGCCGTAAGGAAGAGAGGGCGAGGACAGTGTTTCTTGTTTTCGCCTGTCAGATTCGATCTGGCAGAGGTGAGTTTTTGGATACCGAGGCGATAGCCTCATTACTCCACATTCATTTTGAGTTTTTTAGTCGCTGTTTCGGTTGTCTTATTGATGTGTGACGCTTTGTCACAGTTGAGGTTGGATCACAAGGTCAGCGCTGTGAAAGGCCGCAGGTTGCGGTCAATATGGTTTGCGGAAGTGTCAGCAAGTTTAGTCGCAGAGTCTTGTATTCGTCTGCCAAATGTCTTCTGGCGGTGATGAGCTTTTGATGGCTGCCGCGGCGGTTGCCTTCTGACAGTGATGAGTTTTGGGTACCTGCCGGGGCGATTTGCCCTCAGGCAGTGATGGGTTTTTGGATGCTGTGTTGCCGTTTCAGTTTCACAAGTTTAGCGCTTCGATGGGCCTCGGGTAGCGGTCAAATGGGTTTGTGGAAATGTCTGCAAGTTTCCTGATCAGTGGGTTATCTTTTTGATCCAGTCCTTTGTAGAATGTCCTGTTGAGTTTGCGGAGATGGTCGTCCAACATCTCAACGCCTAGGTCTCTGTGGAGGTCTGCTGTTCTTGTGAAGAGCGGAGCACCTGCTGCAATCCGTAAGGCCCTGCTCTGTAGTCTCTGCAGGTCTTTCCGAAGCTGCGGGCGGCAGCCACTCCAAACTGGTACAGCGTACGTCATGGTTGGCCGAATTATTGCGGTGATTACTCGCACCTTGCTCTGCAAGGGCATCGACTTGGTCTTCAGGAGTGGGTACAGTGCAGTCAGTTTTGTTGCTGCTTTCTGGCAGGTCTTCTCTATGTGGTGTCTCCATGTGAGTTTAGAGTCCAGAGTCACCCCCAGGTAGGAGCTGCTGTTTTCCCATTTGATCTCATCCCCGTTGAGGAGGATCGCTGGGTGTTTTCTGTTCAGCTTCCTGGTGAATAGTGTTGCTGTGGTTTTGCCAGTGTTCAGGGTGATCTGCCAGTTGCTGTACCATTCGGAGAGTCTGCTGAGTGATGCCTCAAGGTTCTTAGCCACTTCCTTTTCGCTGAAGGATTGGGAGATGACTGCTGCATCATCGGCGTAAAGAGCCAGATCTGTCTTCTTTAGGTCCGTGGGGATGTCGTTTGTGAATATGTTGAAGAGGAATGGTCCTAGGATTGATCCCTGAGGCACTCCAGCGAGGATTGGGCGTGGCGTTGAGCATTCGTCTCGTACCGCCACGTGAAAAGTCCGTTTTGACAGGTAGCTAGACAGCAGTTTAATCAGGTAGCTTGGAAACTTGAGCTTGATGAGTTTGCAAAGCAGTCCCTCATGCCATACTCGGTCGAATGCTTTGGCTACATCCAGAAAGACTATTCCAGTGGACTTGTTGATGTTAAATCCATGGCTGATGATGTCCACAACTCTGAGGAGTTGGTGATTTGTCGAGTGGTCTTTCCGGAACCCAAACTGTTCTTTGGCGAGGAGGTTTTCGCTTGTCACAAAGTCCACAAGGCGGGCAAGGATAACTTTTTCGAAGAGCTTTGATAGGCCAGATAGCAGACTTATAGGGCGGTAATTTGCAGGATCTCGTAGTGGTTTCCCAGCCTTGGGGAATACGATGACTCTTGCTTCTTTCCAGGCATTAGGGAAATACTGGTGCTGCATGCAGGCGTTGAATATCTCAGCAAGGTGATCCCCTGCAGCGTCTGGGAGCATCTTGATGGCTTGGTTGACTATTCTGTCCTTTCCTGGTGCCTTGCCGTTTTTTAGTGTCTTTACCAGTGCCGATAACTCGCCTGTGGAGCATTCCTCAATGTTTGCAGCTTCGGTTTCTGGTGTGTGCTCCCGGTGGTGCTTAGCGACCTCTTGCTCAACTTCTGCTGCCAGTTTGCTAGCCTGGTTAGGCCTGAAGGATGCCTCCAACGTGTCAGCAAAGACCTCAGCCTTGTCCCTGTTGCTGCATGCCAGGTGAGTCTTCCCTTGTATCGGTGGGTTTGGGTCCTTCTTCCCAGTCAAGCGTCGGGTCATTTTCCAGAGAGAGTTGTCCGAGTCCTTTAAGTTAGCCGTAGCTGCTTCCCACTTTTCACCTCTGTGCTGGCTTATTTGCATCTTCAGCTGTCTTGTTAGCTCGTTGTATTTCTTCAGCAGGTCGGGGGTGCGATTCCTTTGCCACTCTCTCCGGGCTCTGTTCTTGTCAGCAATCGACTGCTTGATGCCCTTCGGGAGGTCGTAGATAGAGCAGCGTTGGGGTTTCTGCTCGGGAACGCTGCGCTCGATGGCAGTGTGGACTGCAGCTGTGAAGTGGTGAACCGCCTGGTCAATGTCTTCAATGCAGCGTAGAGGGCGAGGACCAGGGCAAGTTGCCCTAAATAGGCCCATGCCCACTCCTCCCCCTCGCTGTTGCCGGCTCCAGCCGGAAGTGATGCCGCGCCGTTGCCCCGGAAGTGATTCCTGTAGTGGTGACGCCCCATCTGTCCACGAGGAACTCAAAAGGGGGGGGGGGCGTGACCGGGTTCCCGGGGGGCCGCATCCTAATGGCGCGCTTCATTACATTTCGCGCTTTTCCATTCTTAACATAAAACCACAAGTAGAATCCAAGCATCTAACAGCTTATGCCAGACTCACTTATGCTGGGTGTGGCTTTATTACCAGGTGCATATCACTGAATTCCAGCCACTGCACCTTAGGCCAGGGACAGCAATAACATATCCTGGCAGAACCATCGTAGGAAGCAAGGGCTGCCGTATGCTCGCGCACAACGCTCAAAAAACATAAACAGTCATATTAGAGTCAGGCACTCCCAGCGGTCTCTTGAGTAACTCTCTGTGCCAAGTACAGCTCTTGATTAAAACAAGCATTTACAATGCAATGGTCTCAGCAATATTATAGGTAGAGCTATTGGTATTGCTCATTATTTTTTTATCATTTTTGTATCCCTAAATAAATGGCATTGTCATTTCTATTGGCATTAGCTTTTTTTTGCATATGTGATACCTATTGCATTAGCAGAGAGAGAGTGAGGTAGTGAGATAGAGAAGAGAGAGAGTGAGGTATTGAAATAGAGAGTGAGGTAGTGAGAGAGAGTGAGGTAGATAGAGAGTGAGGTAGTGAGATAGAGAGTGAGGTAGTGAGGGAGAGGGATGTTGTGAGGTAGTGATATATAAGCATAGAGTGATGGTGTGATGTAGTGAGATAGAGAGGTAGTGAAAGTGAGTTAGTGAGATAGAAAGAGTGAGGTAGTGAGATAGAGAGTGATTGAGGTAGTGAGTGAGAGAGTGAAGTTGTGAGGTTGTGAGCTAGAGAGTGAGGTAGTGATGTTTTGAGAGAGAGAAGTTGTGAGATAGTGAGGTAGTGAGATAGAGTGGAGTAGTGAGGTAGAGAGAGTTATGTAGTGAGAGAGAGTGAGGTAGTGAAACAGTGATGTAGTGAGGGAGAGGGATGTTGTGAGGTAGGGAGATGTAAGCAGAGTGGTGTTGTGATGTAGTGAGATAGAGAGAGGTAGTGAAAGAGACAGTGAAAGTGAGTTAGTGAGATAGAAAGAGTGAGGTAGAGAGATAGAGAGTGAGTGATGTAGTGAGTTAGAGAGAGAGTGAAGTTGTGAATTTACAATAGCACTGGGAGGAGACAGAAACGAATAAAGTGTGGACAGTGGCCTGTGCTCATATTTGGCAGAGCAGCTGGTGTCACATCAAATTCTAAACAGGGGAAACAAAGTAATAAAACAAAAAAAATGGCACAGAAGGGAACTAGCTTGTGGGATGAGTTTGCATTTTGCTCTTTTACAACAATTACTCAAAGCTGAGCTATCCAGTGGCTGAAGAGGGCAGACCCCCCCCCACCTCCACTCCCCCCTTATCCCATGCTGTTTGCGGTAGTGGGTAGAAGCTAAATGGGAATGACATAACGACACCAATGGATGAAGAAAGCTGGCTAAAACCCCTTTAAATAAAGTATTGTACATATATATAATTTTTTTAAATGTAAAGTTCTTGGCTAACGCCAGACCTAAAAAGATGCACCAAGAAATGGAGTCAGTGAACCTGCTCCGGTTTATATTAACAGCTTTCAGCACTCACGCTTTTTAAAATCCTTTTCTTCAAACATAAGTTGGCTTCTAACAGCCTCCACCCACAATCGTACAGGAGACGGAATCGGATCACCAGACAGCACCGGAAACCACTGGCTCAAATTAAGCACTGCTGAATCCCCAACCGATTTCAGTATTGGCCAACTACATACTGCACAAATAACGCAGTCATGTCAAATCAGGAATTCAATCTATTTAGTGAGCCCTTTAGCAAAGGCGCACTATTCCTCGACAGTTGGAATACCAATACAGCATTCCAAGGGTACCAAACCAGTAGTTGAATGCTAAATATATGGATCATACTTAGTGGATAGTGCCTCCCCCCCTTTTGGGAGAGTTTACTCCATTTTGTTTGTGTGTATGATTTTTCGCACCCTGGTCTGTAGGTGCAAAATCAGTAGCGATTCTTCAGTCTGAGGGTGATCGAGAAACAGAAGTAGTACCACACTGTGTGGGTGGTGGTACAACAGTGGTAGTAAACCTAAGGGCGGAGTACAGGGAGAAGGCCCCAGTATCGGGTACAATGGCAAAACATTCTGCGAAGGCAGATGTGAAGTTATACAGCACTGAGTGGGCACGTGAGAGACTAGAAACTCTGCAGGTGCAAATTGGTGAACACCCCCTTACGCATATCCTAGGTGGATATTCCAGAAAGGCCCCCGCTACCCACAACCCACTTATAAGGGGCCCAAACTCACCATATTAAACCGAAGACTTCCAGATTCCCAGCACCATTTTGAGAAGTGCTTTAAACATATAGCAGAGTTTGAAGATTCGTTTCTCACGTGCAGCAGCTGAACCACAATATTACAAATCCACAAGTAAAGTAAGGGTAAAAGGTTACAGGTCTGACTGAGCACACAATGGTTATACAGCAGTTTCAAGATCAATCGAGCCACTTAAAGTGCCACTGGGCAGCACATTGTTTGCCCAAGGGTGGAGCGCAGCCACCGGGATCCTCGGGAGGAGGCTGTCGGTCTGTGATGCGCACAGGGCAGCCGGGCATGGAGCAGGCTGCACCTGGGAGCTGTGCACAGGATTCCCGAGCCCGGCGCCGCCCGCTAGTTATATACTGCTGGCTGCGCGAGCGAGCAGTTAACTGACAAGAGATAGACCCATTTCATGGGATTTTCCAAGGCAAACATCTGACAGATTAAGCGGGGACCTCACCCAGTTGGAGGAATGTCTCTTCCTTCGTCGTGATGCCAGCCTAGCTCTCTGCCCAAAGTCCAAGATAAGCGTGGTAAAAGACTGGAGATGCCGGGGATAGATCCCGGGGCCTCATACATGCCAAGCATGAGCTCTGCCACTGAGCAACATCCCCACCGACTCTTGCTCTCGTCACCACCAACACTCACCGGGATCCGAAAACCTGACCAGGAGAAGCGAACGGCATCAAGGCGAGACGTCGAGGCAAGACAAGCTGACTCCAATGGACGCCCCGACTTGGTGTGCTGCCCCGAGCTAAACCACTCCATTCCCACTCAACAACCTTACTACCAGAGCTCTCCTGCTCTGGTGCACACACACTGCCCCGAGATGCCACCTTTGCGAAGGGGCCATGCTTACCCCGCTAGGCGAAAGGACCCGCAACCATTGCCCTGCGCGGACCGGTGCGACCCTGCACCACCAACTCCATAACGGCACTCACTCCGGCCTACAGTGTCGGGCGCCGCTTCCTCCCCAGACCACTGCCGACCGACACAAACCAAGGCCCACGACATTGTTTGAACGAACTGTGAAGAATTCACCATGAAACAATGGGCATGAAGTGTTTTTACAGTAGACAATAGAGTACCAGGTTCCCAAAATCGGAGTGGCCAATCGTTCCTTGCTGAACTCACAACGCTCTTCTCAGTTGTCCCTACTCTCCGTGAATTGTGGTGCGAGTGAGACTCGGACAGTTAAAACGTGGCTCTGCAAGGGGCCAGCTACCAACACAAATCCCTTAGTTAGGGGCGGGGGGATTATGAATAGGTCCAAGCTCACCGGATGTCGAACGGCTCTGAGCTCGAACCTGGACTCTCCGATCTAAGGCGGCAGCTCACTCCCTGGAATCAACCCAACTATGAAGGCCTCATGGCAACATGCAGCACGGCGAAGCACGGGCAACTAAACTCCTTGCCAATCCATAGCAAGACATGTGGGATAAACAAGAATGCGGACGGAGCACTGCGCCCAACGGACACCAGCCCAAGCACTCTTGGCCCCCCTCATGTCGGCACGGAGGTGCCTTGTGGTGCGGACAGAGCGCCCGGCAGATGCACGAAAACATACCACCGCTCACGCGCACTCGCCCCGGTTTTCAACAATGCCACATCCGGAGAGCTCTATGCTAGCCACACAGCCTCCGAGCGCGGCGCTGACAGAGGTATGCATTCTCCCCTATTCCCAATGGTGCCACTGCTACCTACGCAAGGGGCCTACAACAAACCCACTCGAACACTGCACCGATATAGCACTCGCGCTCAATGCACCTGCACTCACACTTCCCCCCAGTGCTCTGAGCCCTTGACAATCTTGCGGCAGCGCCGCATCTTGGCGTGGGAGGAAGGGTCACCTTGGTAAAATGAGCGCACCCATTTGCAACATTAATCAATGTTCTAATAATGTATGCTTTGCGGTGTGTATGCAGCTCCAGATGAACGCTTGTAGCTCACCGTTGAACACTAGGACCCCAAGTTACAAATTCAAGCAACAAAAGGATGCCTCCCCCTAAAACAGCACCAGCCGACCTATCTACACCACACGCACTCTGCAATCTACTTGGCACACGTTCCTTGCAGCAGGCACATTAACCCTCTGCACGAACTTCAACGAAGTCAAAAACTTCAACTATACAAAATCCTGCTCGCTCTCCAGGAAGATAACGAATCACACGAGCCATCCTGATAACCATGTGAGGCCCGGTAATTGCTGCGGAAAGAAACGCAGCATCCGGCGCCTCAAAGAGCATAATAAACTTCCAAACTCAGTGCCCCCAAAAAGCCAGCACTGGGCGCGATGGCCCCGGTCGCACTGCCCAAAATCCGGCCCTGCCGCGGCCTCCCACACGCAATCCAAGAGCTCTACCACTGAGCTACACCCCCTCGCATTATGACGACCGAGCAGCGCGAGACAGATTCATTTGTAGGGGGGCTACACTAATCGCAAACAGACTCACCGATGTTGACGCGCCCCCGAGGCTCAAACACTAGGTTCCCGCTAGCACTGAGTGGGCACGTGAGAGACTAGAAACTCTGCAGGTGCAAATTGGTGAACACCCCCTTACACATATCCTAGGTGGATATTCCAGAAAGGCCCCCGCTACCCACAACCCACTTATAAGGGGCCCAAACTCACCATATTAAACCGAAGACTTCTAGATTCCCAGCACCATTTTCAGAAGTGCTTTAAACATATAGCAGAGTTTGAAGATTCGTTTCTCACGTGCAGCAGCTGAACCACAATATTACAAATCCACAAGTAAAGTAAGGGTAAAAGGTTACAGGTCTGACTGAGCACACAATCGTTATACAGCAGTTTCAAGATCAATCGAGCCACTTAAAGTGCCACTGGGCAGCACATTGTTTGCCCAAGGGTGGAGCACATCCACCGGGATCCTCGGGAGGAGGCTGTCAGTCTGTGATGCGCACAAGACAGCCGGGCATGGAGCAGGCTGCACCTGGGAGCTGTGCACAGGATTCCCGAGCCCGGCGCCGCCCGCAACGCCCTCGGAGTTTTAGCGTGATTGCTAAAAAAATGGCGGATGGAAGCTTCCAAACTTTTTCGGATTCGAGGGCGTGTTCCTGCTGTTCTAAAAAGGGCGTGGCTAAAAAGTGGAAAGAAAAGCACAGAACACGCCCCCGAATCTCAAAAAGACGGAGCCTATTTGGAGGGACGTCTCTCTCCTCCAATGGCTGGCCTCCGTTTAGGAAGCCAGCCAATGGAGGAGAGGCAAAAAGAGAGGCGGGCTAAAGAGCCACTCTCAGAAACATAAGATCTCCGGACTTCCGGTTCTGCCTCGGCAGACCGGATGGTCCTCGACCTAAAAAACTACAGGTTGCCCAACTGCAACCACAATGCCCAGGTCATGCCATCGTGTGTCCAGTTACCGCCATTACTTTTGGTACATGCAGCCTCCTAAATTATGTAACGCCATTATGAATGCCCCTTGCACCCTGATAGGCCCTCACAATTTTAAAACAAACACAGCAGGATCACAGTCAAAGGAGCGTACACTAGAAAACAAACAAAACTTACTGCCTTTGATAATAATTCTTCATATACTTTTTTCCCATAATTTTTAAATTGTGTGGCCCGGGCTGGCCCCCTAAATAACACGTCGTTTTTGTGTACCACGAAAGGATTAAATCCTTACCAGAAATCTCGCCTGTGGATTGACCTCAAATTACACAAGCAGGCGCATGAACCTTCCGCTCTATCTTTCTGACTCTGCCACATGTCGTTAGCCTCCTCCTGATGTTCCAGTCGCTGCGCCCCCTCCCGCAAGCAGCTGTTCCTCGGCCGGACTCCGCCTCACATTGTCTCTTCAGTCTGTGACCGGGGCTTAGCGTGGGAAGCCCCTGGAAGCTTCAGACCCGTGCATTCACGTGCAGACTGAGGGGGGGGGAGGGGGGGGGGGTCCGAGGTATGCGGGAATGCGTACAGGGGCGGAGGCCGAGCGCGTGGCTTGATGTGTGACCACGTTAGAAATTGACATCTCTTTTGTCATTGAAAGTGATGTGTGTGCGAGGACTTGGTTGACAGTTGGGTTGCATTGTAGCGGCTAAACGTTCTAATAATAGGTCGATACCAACTTATAAATATAGGATGCAGAACACCGACTGCCAGCACATGCTTGTGGTAACTATACATGCGGAATAGTATTTTTATAATTCTTAATTCCACATTTTAGCACCGTCATGATATTGTGGATAAAATTAATATTGTTCCAGTTGATGTTAAGCAATAGTATGGTGACCAGCCACACATTTTGGTAATAGGTGACCCGTTGCGGCTTGACGATCGAGATCGCGCCCACTTGTTGACACCACCCTTATTATCAGACACGTATTTCCATCATGTATTGTGTGCTCACAGGGGCTCCTCTGCTGGGCTGCTGTTCCTTTAAGGGGCTGGTGTTAGCTAGCGCCTCACAACCAGGCCTCTGTAGTGTTGACTGGAGAGTTTACTCTTCTCAGATGTGCTCCTTTGCTTTCTCTGTAATCTGCAGGGTTTTGGTACAAGTTATAAAGTACGCATGCAACACCTGGAATACTATAAGTGTGCTCAACGCAGAGCTTTGCCACGCGGCTGCCCGCTCTGACGTCATCAAAGCACTTCCTTCCTCTCGGTGTGTGAAATCTGAGCGTCATAGACCGCCCAGGGTGGTGACAGCCCCATGCTGTGTGTGCGGCACACTCTCACCCCCTTACACTTAAGAGTCGGCGTCGGACTCGGCACGTGCTACCAGTTGTGTACAAGAAACGCACACACTTATCTCTGCAGCTCCGGTCCTGGTGCCTTTGAAGCAGGGAGAGGATTTCACCCTAGCGCGCGTCACCTAAGTGCTCTAAGTGTAAGTGCTGAAAGCAGGGATTTAAGTGGAGCGGGTCTCTCTGGGTGTCCGATTCGGTAGGTTTTTAAAACGGAGATTGATACGGGTCCCTTTCGGGCCTAGGATTCGTGTCCTCAACTATACAGGCAAAAACACTGATGGATTTTTGAAAAATGCGTGTAAAAAAGGTTAAGGTGATCTATGTCGTTTCTATCTATTTTTCACATACTTGCCTTAATATTGCATTCCCTAAGAGTGTTGGCTGTTGTGTCACGATACGTTTTTTAGAGAGCATATTATTCATGTATGGTGCATGCTTTGAATTGTAACACATTCGGGTGATTGGAGCAACAACTGAATTCAGGCTGAAGGCAGTGTCAATGCTTGTAGGTGGGTCAAAAAGGTGTTCAAGAACACGTGCACATCCAATCCTTGGCCTCTCTGCGGTGCGCACAGAACAATGATCCTGTATGCCAGTTGCACTTGTGATTCTCTGCAAATGTGTGGGTAAGGTGACACTCTATGGGAATTTTGGATGACACGTTTAAGCCACGCCCTGAAATGCGCAGGCCACACCCCTTTTAGGGAGCACTCACTTTTTCCTCCCACTTAAAGCCCTGTCTGAAAGTGACGTGTTGCTAACAACGCCACAGAATTATAGATGAAAAGAGCGTTGTCTTCGGTCTCACCTGCCCCGCGCAATAACGCATCCCCCACGAGGGTGAAATATGTCCTTTTATGGCTTGTCGTGCTATGTGAATAGAGATCTGTAAAGCGCTGCGCAGCTCTTTGGAATTAACTATAGCATTGATGGGTCTGTCCTTGAGGTGCCCTTCCTTGTACAGCGCCGGTAATGTGTGCATGTCATTTAATAGTGCAACATTCATCCGTGGAAATAAAAAAATGGAGAAAAGTCGTTACTTTTAAGAGTCTGTTTATTGAGCTCTGTCTTTGAAGAGGTCACGTTCTCAGTCACTGAGATACAAACCCACGGCGGGGAGTTCACCACACTGAGCATCTTTATAAAAGAGACCGCAACATTGTGCAGCTTACACAAATAGCGCCAAGACTGCTTCTAAAATGAAGATTCGGCGCTAGTGGTAACTGCTTCCCTTTTCATTAAAAAACAATGAATGTCAGTTACACTTCGAAGATTACATACCCCCAAAAATACAACACACTCCACCCTCAGAGAAGGCGGCAGCGCATCTATACATTTTCATAGGAAAATACAGATATATAAATGCTGACACATTCAAAACACAATTATTGTTACTCAATGGAGAATACAGATTCAGTGTGCACATTGTCACATGCACTGTTCGGAGATAACTAACATATCTTAACAATTCCAGAATCACACTTTGCCCTCACAGAAGGCGGCCATTTTCTTATACATTTATCATTGAAATGGCAATATACACCAACAATTGAATGTAAAATAGGATGCTTTAAAATCCCAATCTCGTTTGATTTAATCCGCAACTGATAATCATGTAATATACAAATGATTAGAAACATGGATGTTGAATACATAAACCATACACTCGGTTTTGGATAATTACATATATAACGTCAGTACATGAATGAATCTGCAGTTCATGTATACAGTGTCCATCCACTGAGGATATTAAACATGGACGATTCAATCAACTTTTTAATATAAAAAAACTTACAAAACACAGGCCATAGTTATAATTAATAAAATGGCAATACATTCTATAATTTATATCAATGGTGTACTGGTTTAATTGCAAAACTAGCAGTGGAATCTTCGTAAAATCGGAACATTTTAAGCAAAAATAAACGTGAAAAAATGTCTTCTGAATGGAAGATACAACATGTTCAGTACTAACTTGTTTCAAGTTACTATAAAAAGCGTCATCACTTAATTATGTGTGATCAGCTCGTTGCAGTACAGTAAAATAAACTAACTCCCCCCTGCACAGCAGGGGGGCGCTCCAGACACAAGAATGAATATTCTCCCTCAGAGGGGACCGAGGCCTCGAAAGAAGTCCGAAGAAAAGTCCAGGCCGCGGCCCCCGCATTACCAGGGCCTCCACGGGGCTCTGGGGCTGTCCTGGGCGGGCTCTTTAGTGCTGCTGGGACAGGACGGAAGCCGAGAAGGACACACCGCCTCTGCTGCAGCCGCAGGTCTATGGAGGGCCCGCAGCAGCTTCATTCGGGTCTCTGTGGGGGCTCCGTGGAGGGAGAGGAAGTGCAGAGAGTCCTGGAGGCACCTGGAGTAACCTTCACTGGAGGCCGCGGCTGCAGGGAGAGAGAGACGAGGGGTTAATGTTTGCACATCTATACAACAGGAAGTGAACACACAATTGTGATTTTAAGTACAGGGTTTGAAGAGACTTATGGTATCGCGGTGCTATGTTCACGCAAGCACTGACTTATAAGTAGGCAGCGCTGTACCTGTCATTTGACAGATTGCTAGAGGGCAGTGAGCGATGTGAGCCGCGATGCCCACCAGGGAAATATCTAGGGCCCGGCCACTTACTTTTTTTTTTTTTCTTTAACAACCTGAGCATGGTAACACGGCATACATTTTCTTACACTTATTATTTGTATTTCTTCCAGATACTTTACAATTATGAACTAGAAGTGCTTAATTTGTAAATAAAAATAAATAAATAAAAAGTGCCAGGGAAAAGTGCCAGGGCCCTCTTCAGGAGGCCACCCCAGCATGCACCACCTCTGTCTTCATCGCCAGTGACAGTATTTACAAAACTACTAGCCACACTGCTACAAGTGTGACAATTCAGAGTGTTCGAGGCCCCCCAAGCTGTAAGAATGGCTTGAGAGGCTGGCATTAGTTGCTTTAATATCTAATTGCTGAATAAATACTTTTGTTGTGGTCCTCTCTATATTACATAAACAACGCCACCATGTGGTAGCTGTCAATATAAGTGCCAATGCCAAGCACCGGAAACTACCGGCTTCAATTAAGAACTGGGCGATACACTTCTGCTTAAAATACAAGCTTAATCGATATAAAATGGCCCTGCGTTTTGGATGGAGCGAGAAAATACAGGCGGTGGAGTGGATGCCGATGCGAAACACTTTTAAACGATATAATCCTGCACCCAGTTTCACCCAAACCGACTTTCCCTAGTTACAAGTCTCCACGTGACGAACTAGCCCCACAGACTCTTACCCCACCCACTTTAGCCCACTCCTCCCGACATAGACACATTACTGAAAAGTGCAACCATTGCACTTTAACCCTTTAGTTTACTGCCTCTCACCTGTTGCCGGTGTCTGCACGCGCTGGGCCAGGTACGTCACGGCCATTTCCAGGATATCCGCTTTCTCTGCTTTGGGCGGAAGTTCACGTTCCTCAAACTCTCTCTGCAGTAACATCCTCAGCTGCTCGATGCTGCTGTTGATGCGATCTCTCCTCAGCTTCTCCACCGCTGGCTTCCTCAGCTGCAGGGACAAAATGTGGATTAGTTATTGAATGCAGCACAGCACACATTTTAAGAACGTAAATACATACCAGAAAAGATAGCAGACCCACGTTGCATACAATGAAACGGCATTTACAATGAGATTGTGAATAAAACAATATTTTAAATATATCCAAATTGGTTTAAAATGTATGCGAGTATATATTTTTCAGCTTCTACATTTTCCTGGTTCTTACCTTTTTAATGTCTCTGTTCTCGCGCGCCTCTTCATATTTCCTTTCGGTGCAGAAAGGCGCCATCTTGCCCGGTGTGGGGTGAAGAGCGGGGTCTTAGCAGTGAACCCACAGTGATCGGTATCTGAAGAGCTCGCTCCCTCCTGCCCTATTTATCCCCCTCCGCCTGCAGGGTAATGTGTGGGTCTGGGGCTGGAGAGAGGTTCCCACACTCAGTAGCCAATCAGAGAGCAGCAGGGATAATGGAAGTGTGGCACATTACAGGACGGGAGGGGTGGGGGACATCTGGGACCCGGACACTAAAGAACAAAGTGTGGGAAAGAGCTGCCCCTTCATGATAATTAGGCGCGTGTCCCTGCCCAGGCACCTGCCACAAGCTAAACACAGAGCGTGCCATAAACTTCAAATAAAATACAAAGAAGCGAGGCAGGGGAGAGGTAGGGGGTGGGCTGTGGAGAGAATTGTACCTTTCTTTATTCTTCATTTCGTGTTCCCAACATCACTTGTCTGAGTCCTGGGTTCCCAGAGATTCAACAGTGAAGTAAACACTTTACTATCTTTCTAAAATTTCATTTTCATTCATAACTTACGTTCTGGTTCATCAGAACAGGACTTCTACACACCATAAACGGTTTAGTGGCAAAAGGCTGCCTTCGAAACCACCCAGATCTGGCTTCAAACGGATCGTGCAGGGACATCTTAAGGATTTTGGGGGCCCGGGGCCAAGCGCATGTGGGGGCCCCTGTTCTTAAAAGCTTTGAATGTATGATCCCGTCTTAGCTCTTTCCTGCCCTCTTTGGCCAGGTCACTGATGGTGCACGGGCAGACTGGTCCAACGTCTAGGTGTGTTTACATCTAATATTCAGGGACAGTGATGTGTGTTTTCAATATTATAACACAGCAGCAGCTCATTAATATTACTGCAAAGGATCTCAGTGACCTCCTCCCATTTCTCATATGTGAGCTCCTGTTTTGATCTAAATGAAACTTTTCTCGTGGATGTTGCATGAAATCTAAAAACAACATTTCCCTGCAAAATGTCTGTAATAAACTCACACATCAATCATATTAAAAATAAATTAGAGCAAAACGGTATTTTAAACAATCTGTTTAAGAATTATTAAAGGGCATAGGGGCAAGATTCTGCAGAACCGAGCTGGCTTTATTGGGGCCCCAGGAAGGCTGGGGCCCTGGGCCAGAGCCCACTTTGCGCACACCTTAAAACGTCTTTGGTAATTCACCGAGTGTTTCTGACGTCAGCCAAGGGAAGGTTAATTGCAACAACGACGTTTTCCCTTTCTGTGACGTCATTGGCAGTGATTGACGTGCAAGGAAGCCAGTGCCCGCTTTGATGGCAGACACTGGTACAACCTGTTAGCACTAAGCAAGTTCCTCCTCTTTCTTCGCGACTACCTACTAGTTTGAAATTGGCTCTTAACGGAGAACTGCCCAGAAGCCCCTGGGTGGAGACCGCAGATATTCCCAAAGGGACCCATGGATTCCTGGTGGCGCAGAGTGGGCCTTTCTCGCCCACTCACACGTGGATCGTTAGTTGTATTTCCTCGTTTAACTACAAATCTGTGTTCATTTGCCTGGTTGATTGTTATCTACCCGAAAACAGCTGCTGTGCCCTGATATCAGGAACAGAGCCCAAGGAGTAGTACTGGTACTCTGCCGTAAAAAATGACGTGTCTGACTCTGGTGGTGCCCAGTGCGACAATCATTTTTGGCGCCCCCACACCACATGACCACCTCCTCGGATTCTCTCACTACCACCAGGCAAAAGTGCCCCATATCTCTCCAATCATAAGTTATTGCTAAACACAGCGGCCCCCCCCCCCCATGAGGGCGGCGCCCCCTCGACAGGTCAGTGCCCAGTGCAGCCGCACCAGTCGCACTGCCCTAAACCCGGCCCTGGTCTGACTTTAGAGCTGGCAGAATGTCGAGTAAAACGAGAGACATTTCTGCTGTCAGATGCTGCTCTCCAGGTGGAGCTTCTGAGGCCTCGTGGCCCCGGAGGTGACGCCCAACAGTGACGCACTAAATCACACATGCATGCACGTAGTCCCACAAAATTACATACACCAACACAGTCAGCCATACAACATTTCGTCCATACAAACCACCAGACATGGTCATCCGTGCGCAGACTAACCAGATATTCAGGTACACATGACAGAGATCAATACACAACATGTGTAAACAAAAACATACAATCGAACACACATACTAAGAACGCATGGGCGCAAAGTTACTTGGATGATTCAATTACCAGAAGGTACTGCAATGCCATCCTAATAGCACATTCGGCATTGTACAGGGGTAAATTAGCAATAACATTCGGTTTCATGAATAGAGGGGGTGAACTCGTGGGTGCAAGCTTCCAGTACAAATCTTAGTCCTTCTGTAGGACAAATACGTTTTGGGGTGGAAAACATGAGGGTGAAAGCCCATACACTCCTCAGCATCTCTTTGGGAGTGTGGGAGCAAATAACCAAATCTCAATGCCCTTTAGTGGCTGAGGAACTGAGAACAGAAAGTGTAATGGCGACTTGACTATCTCAGTGCTGTGGGTTCATTGACGACTCTCTCTTAGCAAGTAATGGGTGGCAATCCTATGCATACCCCGATCGTTACTATATGGCCAAGTATTGCCGAGTCGCCGCTCCACCCAAACACTCCCATTCCATCCCATGGGCCTCGTGGGGATCTCCCCTGCTCCCCCGAGGCATAGATCATACCAAAAACGCAACAAAACTGTACTTTGGATTAGGAGTCGTAATAACCCCGCCGTATTTAATTGAAATGACAACATATTAATAATTCTCATATGTCAATACGCAGAAACCCGCCATAACAATCCAGACAGTGATCATACATCAACACTTATGTACAATATCATATACAATGTTTGTGGATGGCTAACCTTAACAGAGATTCTAATACATTGCCATTCCAAATTAACCCTGGGCGTAGTGGGGCTACGTGGAGCAGCGCGTAGTGTGGCAAAATCTACGCACACTCGCGCGCTCCGCGTAGCCCCTCTATGCGCCGCCCGCCTCCCGCCCGCCCTCATTTTAAAATACTTTAAAGAATGTAAAAAGTAAATAAATGACCTTACCTGCGGTGCGGCATCCCGGGGCTCCCTCTTCCTGCTTGCCGGCAACTTCTTCACACAAATGCGCATGCGCGGACACCCGCGCATGCGCATTTCTTGTGATTTCGTGTGAAGAAGTTGCCGGCAAGCAGGAAGAGGGAGCCCCGGGACGCCGCACTGCAGGTAAGGTCATTTATTTACTTTTAACATTCTTTAAAGTATTTTAAAATGAGGGCGGGCAGGCGGCGGGTGGCGGGCAGCTCTGCTTCGCAGCGGCGTGTGCGTAGCGCTGCCTGCTACGCCTACTTCGTAAATGGCGAAGCAGGCAGTGCTACGTGCACTCCGTGGGCGAAGCGGAGCACCACGCCCAGCCTTATTCCAAATCTTAAACTAAAGAATATATACATTACATTTGTCTCTGCGTATCCTGAAATTAACCCTAAGGGCAAGGTCATGACTGGTCCAACTATGTGCAAGGTCCACCCCCCCCCCCCCCTCCGGTGTGACCTTGCGCAGGAGGCCCGTCTGCCGAGAAGGTTACTTACCTCGGGAACCCCCTATGACCTATAATATTTCCCCCAAGGGGCTGCGCTGTTATGCTAACTTGGCGCCCACACGCCCGTGCGGGTAGGGGCCTACTGGAAGGGTCACATCCCCACCCCGCACCCTCCAGACTACTGGCCGTAAGCGCCCCCGGAGTTCTATGAGAGACTGCTGTCCCCGTGGTATCCCCATTAACAATCATGACCTTACCGCAGACTAAGGATGCGTACCATAAAATACGACAATACGCTGACCTGCAAAAGAAAAGTTTAGATAAACAATGCAGCCATCGATAGTCAGGAAATGATTGGCAACCTTGTAAGAGAAGAACAAAAGCCTGGCACCAAAAAGAACAAAACAACAAAACAATCAGTCGCACAATCTGCTGCCTTAGGAGATGGTGGGTGGGCAAGAAACTGGAGAGCAGGAACTCTTCGATGTCCCTGCGCTGTGATGAGGCAGCCAGCAGGGCGCGGTCACCGTGGCACGTCGGGAGCGGCGAGGAAAAGACCTTCTAGCCGCTTCAATGTCCCCCTATAAAGATGCCCGCAAAACCATCAGGAACCGGCCTGGGCCTTCCTCTTTTGCCCCGGAAGTGCTTGAAGCCCAGACCGAGTCGCCCCTCGCCATTGAAATCGTGGGATCATGTGTGACCAAACCACAACAGACTGTGGGCACCTCCTTGCCAACCACCCTATCTTCGTGATCAGTGCCTCAAACACGCCCCTCCTGCCTATGTGCACCAGATCGTCACCACCACTGCCAGGGGCATGTGCAACTTAACCAGCAAAGCCTCTAACATACTCCTTAACTGCCCCAGGCAAGGCCCTCCTTGCCCATGAAAGATTTTGAACCTCACTTGCTGGGCTGGCTCCGCGTAACCTCCTGTGACAAACGGCTGTTTCACTCTGCTTCCGTCTCACCCGGTCCCCAGGCAAGCACCTGAGCTGGACCAGGATCGGACGGCCGAAGCACAACATTGAACTTCCTTCCTGCATCACAGGACATGAAAACTGCGAGAAAAAATGAAAAAGAACACCGCTATTAGAATACGTAATAGACTGGAAGCATGTGTAGCCACACATATTGTTTATAACATTCAGAAGACCACCAACCAATCCTCTGTACTGCTTGTCGTGAGGCCTCTGGCTGTGGCTTCTGAGGCTGCCCCAATTCCGAAAGAATGGGAACCGAATTTGGAAGAGTCCAACTCCACCGCCCGAGCACTAAACCAAGAACTCTGTTTAACTGGAATTTGGTGAGCGGGGTGCCATCCTCGTGAATTAAAAGCGGACTCCCCACGCCTGAGGTCTGTTTGCCAAGAATGCCTCGAGGTTGCCCAAAGAACTGCAAGAGCTTCCCTGTGCTTTGTGCAATATAACGTGGTTCCTCCCACCGCCCTGGTATGTCTTTGACCGAGGGATTGATATACATACCGAACCCCCGTGTGAAAGGACATGTGCATACTGCAGCCCTCCTGCCAATTCTTCTTGTTACACGCCACCAGTTACCCCATCCTGAATGCGCCATAAAAGGCCAGGGTAAATGCTGCCCTGAACAGATGGACCTCCCCTGTGGACCTACAGACGCTCCCCAGCACTCCTCATTCTGCTGCCAGTGTTTGGATGCCAATTGGGCGCTGGGCATTCGGTTTCGATCCCTGAAAACGCTGCCACCCCTTCAGAACCCTCTGCACTATGAAAGTGCTGGTGGGATACCGGTGTCACCACATTTTCGCAAAAAAAGGAAATCGCCACCATGTGGTGCCGTGCGCATGCTGCAGAACGCCCCTCACCCTTCAATGCCCCAAGAAATGATAACACAGAGGAGGATTCATGCTAAATCCCTCCCCAGCCTTTCCCAAGGATAGTAAAATAGGCGCTAAAAGCACCCTCATAGGCCAGCCTTGTCGTGGGCGCTAAGCTGGCTGCCACGAGGTCTGATAGGTTGGGCCACCAAGTTGCCATAGATGGTCTGGAAAGGACGTGGACTTTCTGCTGCTTACGGGTGGAATGACCTCAAAAACTGCATCTTGAAACGAGACAGAGCATCAGAAGCATTATTCAACACCACAGGGACATGCTTGGCCCTAAACAACACATTCAATGTCATGCTGTGGAGCACTATCTCCTTTACCAGCCTGAAAATAATTTAACATTTAGCTGCCTGCTGGTTAATGTACTCCACTACTGACATGTTGTCGGACCAAAAAAACACAGCCTGATTGCGAAATTGCTCTTGCCAACTGGCCAATGCCACCAGGATGGGGGACAGCTCCCAGAAACCAATTTTAGCCATCAAACCAGACTCCACCCACTACGCTGGCCAACACTTCGCGGACCACGCCGGGCCCAGGGTGGCACCAAAACCCTCGCTTCCTGTTGCGTCTGTCATCAGGCCCAGCTCATCACTGGACCTGGGAGGGCTGGGCCACACCACACTGCCATTGAAATCACGCAGGATGCCATCCAAATACGCATATCCTGACGGACTTCACTGGACAACTGTGATGGTGCTTCTCCCTCAGGCCCAACGTTGCCCGCGGGATGGAACGTGAAGATGGGCGGGCCATGGGGATGATTTTTAGCGCAAAGTTGAGCTGCTCAACAGCTTGTTGCACCTGATGCAAGGTGACCTTCTCCCTACTCAGACACTCTTGCAATGCGAGGGTGAAAGCAGCAACCTTCACCTGTGGGAGCCGTGACACCCCATTCACCAAATCTAACTCGATGCCCAGAAACTCAATCTCTGTCGAAAGGCCCACAGTTTTGACTGGCATTAAAGGGACTCCAAATTCCTGCACGAGCACGCCGAAGGACTGTAGCGCCCTTCCACACTCTTCTGAAGCTATGCGCCCAAGAAGAGGAAATTGTCCAAGTAGTGGAGAACCCCCGCATGACCTGTCACCTGCGTGAAAACCCACTAAAGGAAAGAACTGAATTTCTTGAAGTATGAGCAGGAGCCAGAGCACCCCATGGGTATGCACTTGTCCATATAGTACTTCCCGTCAAGTTGAAAACCCAACAAATGAAAAACCTGTGGGTGCACGGGAGTAAGTGGAACGCTGCCTCAATGTCTGATTTTACTAACAGGGTGCCAGGCCCCAGCTCCTGGAGCATCTGTATTGCCTGATCAAGCGAGGCGCACCTGACGGTGCATAGCGCACTGTCAATAGCATCATTCAGTGATTGGTCCCTGGGAGCAGGCAAATTGTAAATTAGGTGACATTCTCCCGGGTTCTTTTTGGGCACCACCCCCTACGGTGAGCAGACAAAACTCTCTACTGGCACTGTCTCAAATGGGCCAGCCACCCTCTCTAGCCTCAGCTCTTTTTCTATCTTTGCTACCGCCACCACCCTGTTGGACCTTACCGACTGGTGATTCTGACAATTCGGAACACCTAAGTAGTCAGGTGCAGAAATTCTAAAACCTTCTTTGAAACCTTCAAGAAGAATCTGAGCTGCGGTTCGGCAACTGCATCTGTTTAACCATGGTATCAATGCAACCATCCTCACCCTGATGAAGATTGAGTCACTATTCTTGCTTCTTATCCCCTTTGACTTCTTAAAACATTTGGACTTGGGGTGAGAGGGAGGCCACAGAAGGAACAAGCGTGTTTGAATCTACAGGACCCTGGCAGCCTGGAGCAGGTTCGCCTGTTATAGTCCCAGCACACCCACTTCTCCCCACCGCGTTACAAGAGGGGCCTTCTCAAAAAGACTGCCCGGGGGTGGGGTCCTTGCTCACTGGCTTCCTGTGGCGTAGCCACATAATGAGGTCAATCTGATCCCAACCTAAATTGGGGTCAGTCGCCTTTGCTCTCCTAAACTCCTCATACTCCTTACACCCCACACCCCTGTATTCCTCATGTGCACAGGCAATCCTATTCTGATTGCATGCCATTTGGGTGCCTGAACCGGCAAAACGCTCTGCCATGATTGCATGATAATTCGAGAAACTCTTTATCCAATTAACCAATGTCTCCTCAATTTTTTTCTTCTAAGGCAAATGGCCACGATCCCTGGAATCGGCACACTCTTTACACCTTTTCATCTCTTCTTTTTCTGACTTGTCAACCAACAATTCAAACATATCCCAATTTTTTCTTTCCCCTCCTGTATGATGTACCTGCCCAAACGCTCCCTTAGGGACCGTATCTCCCTCACACCTAAAATTGGCTACAGTTGTGTCGTACCTGCTGCTACCGCATATTGCTTTTTGGTGGAATCTCCCTCCACCGCTGCACTGATTTTCTCAGGTACAGGAGCATCCTCGCTGTTCCCTGCACCACCCTGCTCAGCTCTGCTGGCTGCAGCACTAGTAACCATTGATGCCCCTGTAGCTACAACCTGGGCTCCCACCTTCTTGGACCTTTCCACCTGCCCCACCAGCTTCCTAGCCCTCTCTCAAGCATCCCCCTCACCCAGCAGAGCCCCTATTGGACTAGAAAATACTTCTAGTCGACTCCTCCTATTAGCATTATGCTTAAGTTAGCTTTTGCAGCACCATTTTGCCTTCAGTCCCCATTTTGTGTAATGATCGAAACTAACTTCTGTCTCATTTTGTCTGCCTCAGCAGCCTCAAGTGGACCCACAGGCTGGAGGCACTGGAGTCGCGAGAGGACCTCAAGCAGCTCACCAAAAGATGGAGGCCGTGATGCACACGGTGTGGTGTGACTCAAGATTCTGGTCACTGGAGGTGCTCAAGGTTGGGGCTACTTGGAGCCCTTAGATCTTCTTGGAAAGAAGACAACAAGCTTTTGCAACTGCATGTTGACCTGGTGCACAGAGGTTCGGTTATTGCAACTCCCATGAGGGATACTGGCTTCAAACTTGGTGAGAGGGCAGGCCTCAGGAGCTGTGGAAAACCACCATCTGTGTTGTAGAGCCTTTAGAGTCCGGAGGAGCTCAGGATCAGCAGACTAGTCAACTTAGTTGCAGTGCCTGCGAATGCAGGGGAGTGACTCATTCACTCAAAGGGAGATTCCTTCAAGTGTCTTTGATGCTTCACGGGCCTTGGAAGGTTCCTGTATGATGCACAGGCACAGACGATGCAGCAGACTGGAAGAGAGATGAAGTCAGGACCAAACAAAGTTCAGAGAAGTCTGCAGTGCCCAGACAGTAGAAGAGTAATCTTGTCTGATCTGAATCTTATCCAACTACAAATCTAGGGACCTACACCCAGGTAAGCCCTTAAGTACCCTAGGGAAAGGATTGGGAAAATTCAGAGGACCCTCCCATGGTCGATTCTGGACATGGGGAGGTTACTCCCATGTCGTTTGTCCAGTTTCGCCCAGAGCTGGAGCCAATGGCTCCCAGGACTGGTTTAAACTGGACTATGCACAGGGACACCAAATGTGCCCCTCATGCAGACTGAGTGGCACATGCAAGCCCACCCACCCCACCCCAATACATGAAATCCTGTCTGAGAGGTGGTCACACCTCCCCGTGACAGGATGCGTATTGTTATGCCTTCTCCTGCTCGAGCTTGGCTCAGCAGCAGAAGGGTAGAATCATGTCTCTGGTCGGCAGCAACCATTTTGGGCTGTCCTGGTCAAGAAGACTGGTACCGGGAACACTGAGAGCCTAATGGAGGGCTCTTCCAGTGCTTGGAATTATACTTCTCACAACGTTTATGGTCTGGGAGGTATGATTCCAACATGTTTGATACCAAACATGATAGGATTCGTTGCAGCCATTTTCGAGATGGTCATCGTGGAATTACGCGGTGCCCTCCTATATAGTATATGGCTGCTTCACTGACAACCCGGGAGAATGGACTCTGTAGGCTGCAGGGGTATCCTGCTCATGCAGGGGCACCCTCTCACTTAGAACCAAGCACCCTGCCTTCATGATTGCAAAGGCCTGCTATAGGGGTGATTTATAGGTTTTATGTGCAGTGACACTAGATATAGGAAACCTATATCTTTAGTAAGTGGTGCAAGCACCAACGTACACAGGCTGCAATGGCAGGTGTGTAGTTCCATTTTGAATGGTCTCTCATGGGTGGCATAATACACGCTTCAGCCCATGGGAGACCTCTGGGGTACCTATGCCCTGGGTACATGGGTACCATATAATAGGGACTTATAAGGGTATCCCAGTATCCAATCTGAGGATGTACCTAAGTACTGAATATAACAATTTAGAGAGAAAGCAAATAGACCGGGGTCCTGATTAGCAGGATCCCAGTAAGACTAGTCAAATACAGCTTAGCATCAGGCAAAAAGTGGGGGTAACCCTAGAAGCAGATCTTACTTTCCTACAGACGTCATATGCACCGTCACTATCCCCGCCCTCTCTACATGGTGGGGACTAGCGTGACCGCCATAGCTGCGGCGTGCCAGAGTCCGTGTGCCACCTTCTCCAAACAATGGGATGCAGATCTGAGCAGCCACTGAGGACTGGTGACTGATGTGGCAGCAGAAATAAATGAGAATAAAATTCTCAAAAGTCTTTGAATATTTTAAAAAAAATCCTATTTAAAAAGAGAGACCAGGAAGTCATGAAGGTAATCATGAAGTGCCAGGAAATAGATGGACCAGTTAAAAGAAGCAGTCTTTAAACGACATTTAAAAAAAAAAAAAAAAAAAGACAGGTAACAATAGCAGGACTGAGAATAGAACGCAAAGATGAACCTCTTGACGATGCAATAAATTTGGAAATTGGTCAACTGAATGGGACACACAGTCCATGTGCTGTCAACTATATAGTGGCATAATCACTCACTCCTGGCATTCATCAAATGCAGCACTTTAAAACAGAAGGACAGGCTTCTGCATGCAGAGCTGCTGTTGGGATACCCAGGCTCCAACCATAAATGTTTACCTCCTCAAGGAAACCATTGGTTTAGATGGAGAAAGACGTAGAGTCACAATACTTATCCAATCCTTGTCCTCATTTCTGCGATATCCTCTTCACTGTGTATTGGACCACTTCAGGCTCCATTGGCATCCATCATTGCTTTCCAGTGAATGGCCACTTGCAGGTAACAGTGAACTCTCTTGCTCATTCTGTCCTTGGCATCTGAAGGCATTGCACCCCACATGAAACTGGTGATCTTGACATCTTTGCGACACACATACACATGTAGCACTGCACTGCAGTACCTGTATCTCTATAGGAATAACATATTTGGAAGTGCCAGATCACTCCAAGAATCAGAAAGATTTTTTTTTATAAAAAAATAAATTCAAAAGGTGGAGGAATAGCTTTGCTCCCATACTGAATTAGTTTTGTGCGTTTCTTGGACATGTGTAATGGACATAAAAACTGAAAGCAGTCTGCACCATCAGCCACCAACTGTTTTCCATGTAATCTTTGCTCCCTTGGCAAAGTAGGTCGTGTGTGAACAAGCATGGCTCTTAGGTTGTCTGTGCATGTATATGCAAAGAGGAGTGGGTTGCCCACCTCCAAATCCCCTGTATTCAGAACGGACCAATGTTTTTTGATGATTTTCTGGATTATGTTTGACGAAGGGGTGAAGGTGGTGACAGATGTAAGCGTATCTGTAGTTGGTTTTGCCTTGCTTTCCAGAAGGCTGTCCTGATGTTATTGTTTGCTCTTTTGTAAGCCTGATCTTCTGAGGATAGTGGTGAGTGACCAAGTTAGATCTCAGAGTCGAGGCTTGTAATTCATACTCTTTCATGGTATTGCACTTCCGACTGAGGCGTAGGAACAGACCCACTGGTAGGTTGTTACGTAGTGCTTTTGGGTGGTGACTTTCATAAAGTAATAGGCTGTTCCTATCCGTCAGCTATTTGTAGTTTGTGGTGTGTATCCTGCCTCCTTCTCTATAGTTTAGTTGATCCAAAAGGGGTATGGATTGGTCTGATATGGGACTGGTGAATTTTAGAAAGGGGTTGAGGTTGTGAGCAACCTGGTGTTGGAGGGGTGGGCCCCTAGGGTTGAGGACAAGGATCAGATGGCTGGGGACCACCCTTCAAGGATGCTTGTGTGTTATACCTGCATGGTTCTCCCTGGGTGTGCGGGCCGGCTGGTCTCTTAGTGTTGGATAGGATAGGTGACCCTCAAGAAGCCCATTGATTACCCTGCTGTATTATCGGCTCAAAATGAATCTGATCTTTTGCATGTGTTGTTGTTATGCTGTGAAGATTATACCTGTTGATTTTAGAGATTCTTAAAAAATTTTGATTCCATGTTTTGAGGCTTCGTATGATTCTTAGAATTGAACTATATTGTCATGTTTTATTTTGACTTTTTCAAATAAACATGACTACTTACACCCAAACATGCGTGTGTCATTTATTGACTCGTGGGGTTATCTGGGAGGGGGGCAGGTGTGACCTGGGGGATTCACGTTCTAAAGGGCACACAATAGCTGTTTTGCCTCTTAGTTCACTTACAGCATTGTCAGCAGGGCTTGATTGGTTTTATTTAAAGGACAGGGAAGATATATTTTTGTTGGATTCCATCATTATGCTCTCAGGACAAAAAGGGTCTTAAGGAAACAATGTTTCTTCAGCCAGGGATCACATTATGGCAAGAACTTTTTGGATACACTATTGTGTGCTGGAGATAAGGCACAATCCTTCAAAATGAGGACGGTCTAACTGGTCTAATTGCCATTTTCTGGACAGAAACAGGACACCAGACGTACCCTACATGTAGCAAAGTTACATGACATTTTAAGCCATTTGTAGTGTTTGTTTATTTCCTTTCTGGGAGCTGTTATTGGCAACCGCCTTCGTTGGCATTTTGTGGGAGCTCCCAGTGAGTTCAGATTGCTGAGGAGCCAAAAAGAGACCCTGTGGGTGGCTTATAATTGAGTAACATCAAATGAACAAGCGACAGGGTATTTATCAAACTCTCCCTGTCGAAGGCTGATTAGCCTGCTGCAAAATGTGGGTGAGGGTCCTTTATCTCAGAAAAGGATTCCCCAATAAGACAACACAAGACGCAGCCAGCAGGACACAATATTCTCCAATGGGCCGCTCAGTTTGCTGGACTTGCTTTTATTTTGTGCACTGGAATGGCAGCGTACCTTCCTTGCAGTGCATAATCCTGAGTCTGGCTGGAACATATGACCCTTTAGTTCCTGGTTCTGGGAGCACACCACCACAACCTTGTGTGTCCTTGTCTCCGTGGAGCTGCACTGAAAATTGTGAGAGGAATTATTGTCTTAGTCCGTAGCTTTATTTGTCCATGAAAGTGGTAGGAATCAATTGCATGGACTTATTTTGGGTGAATTGGTTTGACTGTGTGGTTGTTCCCAGAAATGCTCATTGCCTGGTCCCATATGATACCAAGGAAGAGCTGGGGCGAGAGAGGGTGGTCCAGGGCATTGAATGCCTGAGTCAGGTGCCGAACTACAGCTATTACCCCTCTGCTCTGGTCCTGAGTGGGTACTTTAGGAGTACACTGCACACACTGGGAATACATTTCATTAGGATGCGCTCCATCTATCCCCTAAGGGTATGGACTTATTCATCAACACCTTCTGAGCTCATGCAGCATCCTTTTCAGCAGGTGGGATGGGAGAAGGACCTATGGACCTTCGTTCCTCCTGTGACAGTGAAAATGACCTCACCATAGCAGGGTTTTGATGTCTCTAAAGGACTTGGGTTTTGATGGTATTTGAGTGACTTTCTGCATTGTCAGTCTGTGTCAATAATTTCATCTCCTAGGAAATGGGTGATGGGTGCAGGCTATGGTATAGCGACGGGGACACGGACCCTCTGACCCTGCCCTCATTACTGGGGTGGAACCCCATAGCCAATCTGGTGATAGTAGGGTAGCCGGCCTAAGAGGGTTCCTCATTTGGGTGGTGGTCTGAAATGCTTTCCCTGAATGTGGGTGGTTTCACCAGCAGCTTAATACAAATTGATGCCCACCTCACCCTGCGAAATATGAAGAAGGGCCCTGAGTCTCCCATAGCTCACAGATGGCCACTGGCCTTTAGCTAAAGCGGGCCCCTGAAGGGTTGAACACCCCCCGCCGTGCCGCAGAGGCCTGCACCACTCCAAGATGTTGGACACAATGTGGATGCAGAGATTGGCTCTACGGCTACGAAGTATGTCTCCTTTTTTTTATTAAGTGTAAATATTGTAAATCGGCCAGACATGGGCTAGAATAGTCCTTGATGTTGCAATACTAGAATGTAGGGTGAAGATGCATTTTTTTTATCAATGCTGTTCATAGAAAAACTGCTTTGGATTTTTGGGGAATTGGCAGTGTATATTGGTGTGATTTAAGCAGTGATTTATTTGCGTTGTCTTTAGATAGGTCCGACCCATGTTTAAAACCAAAGATTTGTTGGGCAGTGTGTCATTGCCTCGTTCAGTGGGAGGGCGTCTCTGGGCACGTCCTGGACTGTCGCACGTTAGCCACACATCAGATTCACTGAAGTCACCTAAACACGTAGGAATGAAGGGTTCACTGAAAGAGTCAACAACCCTTACCAACCACCCCTCAGCAGGGCTGCTGTGCCTTCAGTGGGACGCTCCCGGCGCCTCTCACCAGGACCACTGTGGGTTCAATGGAAGAGTGTCTTCTCTGGGGGGCGGCTGTGCTTTTCTGTAATCTACAGAAATGTGTACACGTTATAAAATACCTAATGTCGCAGCTGGAAAAGAAAGTATGCCCCATGTAAGGGTTCGCCCAAACTCTCTGACATCATGCAAGCTCTCTGGTGTCAGAACGCACTTGTGGGTGAAATCCGAGTTTCTGGGACCCTAAAAGGGGTGTCAGATCCCCCAGCTGTGTTTGATTGGGGTGGGGGGGGCACTCACACCCCCTTACACCTAAGATCAGCCAGTGCACCTCTGACACGTGCTCCCCTGTTGCGCAAACAAACTCTCACAAGTCAATGGTGCTCCTGGTTTGTTGTAGCTTAGCTCTTCCATAGCGCTTCATACCACGTGAGGGGCCGAAGCGCATTATCGTTCCTCGTGAAACAGAGGACTTCACGGCAGCGCTCGTCACCCCAGTATCATAGACTATACATGCAGCCAGTGTCTGATGTGTTTTCAACAGCGCTTCAGTACCAGGGCACGAGCCAGGGGTACGTGCGAATGGACGGCGTCCACCCACTTTTTTCACAGGGTGAATGCCGTCCACCCTGCCAAGAAGTTGGCCCCCACTAAATAATGTGCTGAACTCGTCCTGGTGTAATTTCCAAACACCGGGACACTTTCAGCAGAGCCTGCACTTTGTCTGCTTTCCTTCTGCAACAAGGTGCAGGCTGGGAGGGGGCTTTCTTATTTTAGACTCCTGCTGGGCCCATAACAAAGGCCGAATTTGAGGGGTCATCAGGCCTCCTTTTGTTCGAGTCTCTTGGCTGGGAGCAATCAGGAGCCTTACACCTGATGCAAATGAAGTGGAAGAAAACAAAGGCTCACACATTGTTAGCACTTCACGCAATACTTAAGAGCGGCAGCTTTTCACTTTGTTCAGGCTCCGTTTACTAGATAAGCATGCGCTGTAAGGATGTCAGATGTGTTGGTGTCTCCCAGTACTTACACAAAATAAATGTAATTTATATAGCGCTTACTACCCCTGAGGTGTTGAAATAATTTAAGTACCACAATTTTTTCTTGTATAGTGTTACTCATCCCAAAGCAGAGTGTCAGAGCGCTTTACATCAACACATACATATTAAAATCGTGGCTTGTGATGCCACTTCCTATGATGTCAATTCCTATGATGCCCCATGTAATGTCACGAGCCGTGATGTCACTCGTCGTGCTGTCATTTGCATACTGCCCCCCACTTCTTTCTTTAGGACTTGTGCCCTGTTCAGTACTAAGTACAGATGTGAGCTCCGTCTACGGCCACCCCCACCCCTTCCCTGTCCAGCGCCAACAATGTTCCTCGCACGCGCAGACACCACTCAGGATTGAAATGGCGCCTCTCATAGAATCAGTGCAGTTACCCTGAAAAGAACAGCGTGTCTGTGGTGCTTTGCCCCCCACAACCAGAAACTTAGGGGCGGGTCCTGCCAGACTCAGGGGAATGCACTGCAAGTGATGAGCGCTGCCTGTTCCAGTCCGCAGAACAAAAACAAGTCCACAGAACTAATGGGCCCATTGGGTGAATTTGTACCCTGGAGGACGGGCGTTGTATTTTCTTATTGGAGAATCCTTTTCTGAGATAAAAGAAAACCTCGCCCATAGTTTGTGGCAGGCTTCGTGGTGGAGTTCCTTTAATAGGCCATTTAGCTCGCTGGGCCTATTTGTGACTGGGGGCGTGCAGCGAGTTTCTCCCCTCACTTCCCCTTCGGTGGAACACATTCCAGTGTACGGCCTGTGGTGTGTTCTAGCCGTCCCACCCCACAGAGCCCACCTCCCTCCCCCTCCCCCTCCCCCAGCTATACTGCTAGAGATGTGCTTGGCCTTGGTCCCTCTTCGATTTCTCTGATCTCACCGGTTCACCCTGTTGAGTGTTCCATTCACTCTTCTCACCCCAGCTCCCTAAAGAAGTGATGCGCGCCGCCCACCCCCAACTAAGGCCTGATTTGGGGTCTGTCGCCTCGAGTGCTGTCTGCCCGGATTCTGCTAATCCGCCAACTATTGGATGTTAGAGAAACAGTGAAGTGCAATACACACGATCCCAAAGTTAAGAGGGACACCAGTGTTCTTTGCGCACTCGTTCAAACTCCCCCCCCCCAAAATGTATGTATATATATATATGTATATTAATTAAGAAGTGTTCACCATAATGTAGTAAGCAAAGAATTAAATAGCTTATCACTTGGCACATTGTTTTTAAACCAATGGCTCACCTCTTGGCCGTTTGCATATATTGAAAGAAAGGGTGATGGTGTGTGGGGGGAGGAGAGAGGGCGGCATATGAGTCAATGCAGGACAAATTAACCCAGAGGTTGACCTGTAGCTGGGAGTCAGTCTGTGCCCCGGCCCTGTTAGCTCTTGACTGCAGGCCCTTTAGAATAATAAGAGTCCATGGGTGAAAGTCACCTCGCGCAACCCCAGACCATGGAAATGAAAAAGCGCCGCATGCAGCACCTCGAGCCCGAAGCGTGCCCATGCCCCTGTGCCACCCTCACTTCCGCCAGCGCTCAGCGTGATCAGTGCCCCGCCCTCCTCTCTGTGGTGTCAGACGTCTCTCGTGTACGAGTGTCCTGCAGGAGTGTCAGACCTCACAGCTGTGTGTGGCGCACCCTCACACTCTTACACGAGACAACAATCAGTTTAACTCGGACACCTGGTCCCCGAGGGGTGATGCAAGCTCTCACACATTGTGTATGGAGCTCTCTCGCAACTCAAATAGTAACTTTTTTTATATACAGTGCTTCACACGGCACTTCAGCCGTTTCTGTGAGCTTTAAATAGCAGGCGTTACTATTACCCTCTCATGGTACTCGGTGGATGAATTGTGGGTAAAAATCAGCCATCGAAATGAAACATTGAGAAAAGCTGTTAATATTGAAAGTCTCTTTATTGAGCTCTGTGTTCTTTGAACAGGTCACATTTCCACAGATTGTAACAAGTCCCTTCTTAAAGCAAGAACAGTGAAGAATCACATGACAGATACACAATGTCACAGAAACGTCACAGACATGTCCCATCTGACACAAAAGGATAACCACAAGACCTTCTTACATCTGATACAGTGAATGTCTTCACCACAGGACTAAGTACTGAGTTTCATCCTGTAAATGAATTAATTTCCTCTGATAATCACAGCCCTACAAATATTGTAGAAGACCCGGAAGTAGTACATACTCAGTCACTGAGATACAAATCTATGGCAGAAAGTTCACTACACTGACATCTTTATAAAAGACAACACAACATTGTGTAATTTATTACACAAATAGCGCCAAGACTGCTTCTAAAATGAAGTCTCAGCACTAATGGTAACTGCATCTCCATTCCATTCACCAGCAATAAATGTTACACTTTGAAGGATACAGAATAAATGTGCACGTTGTTACATACACGTTTCACAGATAATACACAAAGCTCCGACAGTATAGAAACACACTTGGCCCTCACAGAAGGCAGGCATCTGACTCATCCATTTTCAACCGAAAACTTAGACATATAACTTTCATATTTAAAAGACAAACAGTGTTACATGTTTGTAGCCTGTGTATTAAATGTGCAAAGGGTCACACACATGTTTCAGACCCAGTTCATGTTTGCAAAAGCACAGAAACAAACCTTGCCTTCATAGAAGGCATGTCATTCTCCTGATACATTTTCATTTGAAAATACATACATGTCAAAATTGATAAACATATTATGATCCCCGATCAGTAAGTGGACAGTTCATAATCATTAAACATGCAAATGGAAGGACAACTGTATGTTGAAACATAAAGCCATGTATGAGACTGGCAGATGTATAGTTGAATGTGCACTACATTGACAGTAGAACAGCGTCCATCCCAAAAGGTTCAATATTCACATACTATCTTTCCATCCTGTGAGGATATACAGTCACTCTTCACTCCGCTCCTTGAAGTGCGGTAAACTCTCCCTGCACAGCAGGGCGCGCTCCAGACACGAGAATGAATATTCTCCCTCAGAGGGGACCGAGGCCTCTAAGGAAGTCCGAAGAAAAGTCCAGGCCGCGGCCCCTGCATTACCAGGGTCTCCACGGGGCTCTGGGGCTGTCCTGGGCGGGCTCTTTAGTGCTGCTGGGACAGGACGGAGGCCGAGAAGGACACACCGCCTCTGCTGCAGCCGCGGGTCTATGGAGGGCCCGCAGCAGCTTCATCCGGGTCTCTGTGGGGGCTCCGTGGAGGGCGAGGAAGTGCAGAGTGTCCTGGAGGCACCTGGAGTAACCTTCACTGGAGGCCGCGGCTGCAGGGAGAGACGAGGGGTTAATGCTTGCACAGTCTCACACCAGGAAGTGACAACACAGAACAATCAAAGCACGGAGCATTGCAGGACTTATATAGAAAATGGCTACAATATATCCTAAACCAGCCGCTCCTTGCATGAAAAGCAGAGTTTACACCTCATAAAGTCTTTGAACTAGACCCCAAAAAGCCAGTTTATAGACCAGTACGGGCAAACATGCATTTATAGTTTGTAGGTGTTTTTTTTTTTTGCTAGCTTAGTTACTAAAAAGAAAACACCACCAACTCTTGCTCCCCGTCACCTTCACCACCTGCGCCTGCCCTTATCCAAACTTCACACTTCACCACATTAAAAAGCCAAACTCGTGTCACGAGCTCTCACCTGGTGCCGGTGTCTGCACGCGCTGGGCCAGGTACGTCACGGCCATTTCCAGGATATCCGCTTTCTCTGCTTTGGGCGGAAGTTCATGTTCCTCAAACTCTCTCTGCAGTAACATCCTCAGCTGCTCGATGCTGCTGTTGATGCGATCTCTCCTCAGCTTCTCCACCGCTGGCTTCCTCAGCTGCAGAAACAAAATGTGGATTTGTTATTCCAGTGAATCAAACTTGTGTAAGCATCGATAAAAAGTTAATAGAGCTTAAAATGATTACAGATGGCTATACCAATTCGATTTAACAATGTGAATTTAGAACTATGGTAATATTAAAATATAAACAAACACAGCCCGTGTTGATCTGTTATTGGAGGTCAACTTCAAACACGTACTATTTCTATATACGAAAAACTTAAATATACATTTTAAATACTATTATACAGACCCTTACCTTTCTAATGTCTCTCTCCTCGCGCTCCTCTTCATATTTCCTCTCGGTGCTGCTGAAAGGCGCCATCTTGCCCGGTGTGGGGTGAAGAGCGGGGTCTCTGCAGTGAACCCACAGGTATCTGAAGAGCTCGCGCCCTCCTGCCCTATTTATCCCCCTCCGCCTGCAGGGTAATTGAAGTAAGAGATGATACGAAATTCTTCTTTTGTAGTATTTATTGTTCAGGTCAATGACACCCACAGCCCGGCGCTCCCGCTGCATACCAGGATTTCCAGCAACTGACTAACGTCGAAGGAATCCTAGTACGCATCGTTCGCAGCCAGACTGTAGAACCTCAGTTGAATGAATACGAACCCTCGCGCACTAAGCACGAGAGCATAAACACACATACCTCATACTACAACTTCTCTCCTTCTAACAAACAGAAGTGAATGATTAACTATTAATACAGCAATGCTAATTGAAATCATTAAGACAAAACATAGTCATTAAATCTTGCAGGCAATCTTCTTTGACGTGTATCCAAAACAGTAGGAGAAGACGATGCATGCCCTATATTATCATGAGGAACCTTGTCAAATAATCGTCCTCCCACTGATTCACTAGCCTCCTCCCGATGTGAACCATCTTGCAGCCAAATTGTCCAATCAGATTGATCAAACTGTTGCTTAGACAGTTTCAATAAGGATGAAACCTGTGAATCAGTTAGTCGGACAAGCGATCTCTTGTTCCACCACCCTTTATACCCAAGGAGTGCTGAGCCTTTATGCACATCTGTAACCTGCACTGGAGAAGAGAACTTAGACAAACCTTTTACCACTTTCTTTGGGTTTTTGATAAGAACCCAATCATCAATTTTTAAATCAACATCATTAAAACTCTTCTTTTGATCATACACCTTTTTCATGTAGGATTGTTTTTCGAGAATCCGTGAAGCTAGATTAATATCTTGAGGTGTAGTCACACTTTGTTTATCCTGCAACCAACCAGGGCACAGGGTAGTGTGAACTTTCCTTCCTCTCAACAGAGAAAAAGGCGGAAGACCTGTTGTACAATGTGGTGAAATGTTGTATGACCATAATTTTTCCTCAACAAAATCCTGAACATTCTTTTTTGATGAAAGAGCTACCTGAATAGCATCTTTGACCACCCTGTTAGCCCTTTCAACTAACCCATTAGATGATGGTGAGTACAAAGCAACCTTGAAATGAGTGACGTCCTTTTGCGCTAAAAATTCCTCAAATTTCTGTGAAACAAAGTGTGTACCATTGTCACTAACGATAATGGAGGGCGAACCTTCAATAGTAAACACTCTCTTCAAAAATCTAATGGCATTATTGGAACTAGGTGAATCACAAAACATATGATAAATCCATTTGGAATGATAGTCAATCAACAGAATAAAATATCTCAACTCGGGAGGTAAAAGATCATAAGGACCAGAGAAATCCACCGCAACCTTTTCCCAAGGTTTGTCTGGAAAAGGGACCGGATGTAAGGGTGTTTTCATGACCCTCCATTTTTTGTCTGACAAAAGGCACTCTGAGCATGAATCAATGTAAAACTTGACTTGTGATTCTAAAGATGGCCACCAATAATACAACTTAATAAGTTGTGAGGTTTTTGAAATCCCCAAATGACCCTGATGTGCACATTTAATAATATCTTCCCTCAAACTCACCGGGGGAACAAAGGATTCATGTCTCATAACCATCCCATTAACCAAGGAAAGTTCAGAAGCCACCATAGAAAAGGCTTTTAACTCATTTGACAGCTTTCTACTCTCTGGCCAACCCTCTACAATATATTGCATGACCAATTTGAGTGTAATATCCTTACTATAAGCTTCCAACCAAGTTTGTTCAGTAATGGTAGGACATTCTTTGATTGCGTCAAGTGCAGCAACAACACACTCTGTGTCCTCAACAACATCTAAATCAGGAGCATCATAAGATGCCATCCGTGACAGACAATCAGCCCTGAAATTTCCCCCACCAGAAATGTGTTTTATGGTAAAATGAAATTCTTGCAATTTTGACAAAAGCCGAATCAACCTAGCAGAGGTCCTACCAAACCCATCACCATCAAGTAAATGTGTAAGAGGTTTATGATCGGTGAATATTTCAAATTCACGTCCCCAAATGTAGTTCCTGAACTTCTCTATTGCCCAAACGCAAGCAAGTGCTTCGCGTTCAATTGTGCTATAATGGGTCTCTGCAGGTTTGAGCATTCTGGATGAAAAGGCTATAGTATGTTCCTTTCCTGCCACCCACTGACCAAGAACTGCCCCCAAACCTGTCAGACTGGCATCCACCATAATGAAACATTTAGCATCATCTTGAAAAGCATGAAGAGCAGGAGCTTCAACAATCATTTTTTTTGTTTGATCAAAAGAACATGAGACTTCCTTGGACCAGAGAAACTTTGAACCTTTACGCAACAGGGCACGTAATGGCTCCACAGTCTGGGCATATCCTTTAACAAAACGGGCATAGTACTCTGCCAAACCTAAGAAAGAGCGAAGCGCATCTTTATCTTTGGGAGGAGTAGCCTGACTGATGGCCTCGACAAGCGAAAACTTAGGTTTTATCCCCTGACAAGACAAAGTATGACCTAAGTAATCTAACTGTTGTTTCCCAAATTGACACTTGTCAGATCTGATAGTCATGCCCGCATCATTCAACTTGGATAGAACACAAGTAAGATTTTTCAGATGTGTTTCCCAGTCATTTGCAAAAACCAATATATCATCTTGATAAGCTTGGACACCTGGCAGATCTTGAAATAAACTATCCATAATTTTTTGAAAAACACTGGCTGCAGATGCCAGGCCAAAAGGAAGCCTAAGATATTTATAGACACCAAAGGGTGTGACAAAAGTGGTAAGCTCTTGTGAATCATCTGTTAAACAAATTTGGTGATAGGCTGAACGAAGATCGATTAATGAAAAATATTTTGCACCCCCTAAACTAGCAAGAAGATCATGAATCCTTGGGAGTGGGTGACAATCAACTAATATGTTTTTATTTAAAGTGCGCAAGTCCGCACATAGCCTCACCTCGCCTGATTTTTTGCGGACGATAACGATGGGAGAAACCCATTCTGAAGAGTTGCAAGGTGCAATGACCCCATCATCACACAACTTTTTAAGTGTAGACTTGAGTTCATCCCTAGCACTAAGTGGTAAAGTGCGAACCTTATGTACAAAGGGTTGAGCATTTGCTTTTAACTTAATCCTATGTTGGAAACCTTTGACAGTGCCAAGTTTATCAGAAAACAAGTTAGGAAAAAGATCTAGAATCTTTCTGAGATCATGTGATTGAGCCGTGCCATCAACACAATCTACTGAGCTTAGTACATCTTCTGTCCATCCGACCGGGGAATAACCTTGGGGTGGATCACCCCGCATAATGGGATTATCCCCCCCAGGGAGGAGGTACAGCCCCATTCTAGCAAGATCCTGCCAACCAACTATATTGCGTCCCCTAACTGCAACATAGACTTTAGTGTATATTGATCTTTCGAGACATTCCAACCTAGAAATGAAAAATCCCAACATCTCTATGTCAAATTCACCAAACGCTTTTGGGTTGATGTCTGTTTTGGTCAAGGTGATGGAATTCTTCCATTTCTCCAAAAACATTACATCAGATAAAATGGTTATAGGAGAACCTGAATCTGCCATGATAGGAATTTCAATTTTACCAAATAGTGCAACACCTATGGGGCCTTTGACATGATGTGAATTGAAAATTGAGTTACATTCAATCGAGACAATCATGTCATGAAATTGATTTGTACAATCCTCAAGGGATTCCACAACTTCAATGCTATTAACTCTAGTAGGTCTCTTGACAGATTTACAAACGCTTTGAAAGTGGCCAATTTTTTGGCATGAAACACATCTTTTCCCTGACGCAGGACACATGGGATGATTTCCAAGATGTGAACGAGAACCACATCTGAAACATATTGTATTAACCTTTCTTAAAGGTTGCCTATAAATTTTGCGAACATTAACGGCATTGACAGAATTCGCAGGTTCGTTTGGAACCGAACTGAAGGAGTTAACAGACTGGTCTTGTTGAAGAACTTTTGACGTAACAATTGACCTTTCAATACTTTTGGCAATGTCAACTGTATCTTGTAAGGATGGTTTTCTACAGCTTAGTAGGCGTTCCTGTATTTTTCTGGAAAAACAAGCAAAAACAAACTGGTCACGTATATAGATTTCTGGATCTGCTTCAAATTCGCAAGTGGAAGCAAGAACGCGTAATGCAGCAATGTATTCATCTACTGTTTCATCCTCACGCTGTTTCCTCTTGTGAAAATTATGTCTCTCAAGCATAATGTTTGGTTCTTGGTCATAATGTCTTGCCAAACGAGCTAACGCTTCTTTATAAGAATTCCAATGTTGCGCATCTCCAGCTTCCCCAGGTGGTGTTGGGAATTTTGGTAAATTCTCAAAAACATGTTGCGCTGCCAGGCCCAAACAACCATACAGAATAGCAACTTTGCGATCATGAGAAAATTTAACAGCATCTATAGCCACAATATGATTTTCAAAGGCTTTAACCCACTGACGCCATGGAATTTCAGGTTTGCCAGGTCGTTGTAGAAAAGGAGGAGGTTGTGCAAACTGCTGAGCAGAAGCCATGACCAAAATGGATTAATGATAAATATAAATGAGACAAAATTTGAACAATAAATGGGTTACTATGCTGTTAAATAGAACAATTCCAAGTTTAAAATGAGCAAGTGACTATTATGCTGTTAAATCAAACAATTTTAAATTAAAAGTGACCAAAATATCCTTGAACTAAACTTGAGAGTACATATGAGAGGTGTGCCTGTCACCGTGAAAGGTGCAGGCTGAAATGTGCTTGAGACGAAAGTGTGCCTGTCACTGTGTTGAAAATGAAGATTGGATCCTACCTGGGATCAGAAGAATAGTGTTAACAGCCAGGTAATACCTCAGCACATGGCTGCCTTCGAGTATAAACAAATAAGCGTCGGTCTTCCTGACTCGAGCTTGTAGGCGTTGCTAGGAAACCTTTAAGTGTGATGTCAGCGTCGATCTTCCTCACTCGAGCTTGTGGGCGTTGCTAGGAAACCTCTGCGTGTGATGTCAGCGAAGGAAGCCCTCCCTCGTTGCTAGGAGACAGCGCGTTGTAACCGCGATGTCTGCAATTACGAGAAAATGGCCCAGAATGCCTTCGGAATAACACCGGTATGCAGGAAGTAGTTTAAAATAAATGACCAATGAGGCTGGCAGCAGGAGCGTGAAAACGTAACAAGGCGGAGTCCCGTAGAAAACTGCTGCGCCCAAATCTTCGAAATATGCTGGTGGGTGTCAGACGCGTCGGTCCGATCTTCTTCCTTGTCGCCAAATGAAGTAAGAGATGATACGAAATTCTTCTTTTGTAGTATTTATTGTTCAGGTCAATGACACCCACAGCCCGGCGCTCCCGCTGCATACCAGGATTTCCAGCAACTGACTAACGTCGAAGGAATCCTAGTACGCATCGTTCGCAGCCAGACTGTAGAACCTCAGTTGAATGAATACGAACCCTCGCGCACTAAGCACGAGAGCATAAACACACATACCTCATACTACAGTAATGTGTGGGTCTGGGGCTAGAGAGAGGTTCCCACACTCAGCAGCCAATCAGAGAGCAGCAGGGACAATGGAAGTGTGGCTCATTACAGGGCGGGAGGGGGGACATCTGGGGCCGGACACAAAAGAACAGAGTGTGGGAAAGAGCTGCCCCTTTAAAGTAATATATAGTTCATTGAATACGTACCTCTCCCTCGAACATCTGCCAGGGTTCCGTTTTAGAACACCATCTTTACAATAGTTAGCTGAAAACAGGGCATACGGATCCAGTGAAGTAAGAATACAATACTCATATTTGTACTTTCAAATGTCTATAACATATTTTCCTGCAACCCAGTTTGTTTTGGACCATGGTTCATATTTATTGTATTTTATGCTAAAGCTTTTTCAGCATTTTACACATAAATACGTAAACACATGTTGTCATCTGTGATGAATGCTTGAACTTCACTAACAGATATACGATGGGGAGAGGGGGTTCTCTTCACGGCCCTCTGGTCCCTCTCTGGATACAGAAGGTGTTACTCAAGAGTCAGGTGCGAGTGACAAGAGCCCCTAGTGCAACACGTGTGCACCACCGAGCCGCGCTCGTGTGTGTTCACGCGGTGTGCGCAGGTGCCCAGTGACGTCAATCTGTGGGTGCTGAGTTTGTAAAAGCGCCTTCCCTGTACCTGGAGTTTATTGTTCCAGGTGTGTCCAAGTGATAGACCCGGTGCAGCGATGGCCGCAGGTGTTGCACCGACATTCACCCCCGCGTGCACCTGCGCCTGCTCCTGCTTCGACTGGAATACGTTTGTAATCAGTTCAAATTGTTTGCTTATATTGTTTGTAAGATCTTTACCTGGACTCTGCCTCGTCTGTGGGTTCTTAATCACGTCGCTGCGTTGTAACTTGGGGCTGGGGTCCCCCATAGCTTCCCACACTGTCGCCCATCCATCCCATTCAGAGGGATACAATAGAAGTGTGCACGCTATAGCCTCTCACGAGGGGCTGTTCCCCCGCCCGCCCCCTGTGACTCAGCCCCTGGACACCATCTGGAGCGCGGCCTCTGGCAGCAGTGAGGGGTCAGTGGGCAGGCCTCCCAGACCCCCAATACTGCCATTTCTGATTTAGTAGGAACATGCTTTTTTTCTTCTTAAATTAATGAGACGGTAAAGACACTTTACTTTTAATGGACCAGCTAGTGATTCGCTGTACGCATGGCATTGTTGAGAAGGGGCGGTAAAGCCAGCTCCTAGCCCTCACATGTTTAATTGGAGAGAACGAGCATTTCTTAACAGGGGTACATTATTGTAATCTTATAATCACAAGAATTATAGGACTAGGCTAGAGTGGAATATATTCTCATCTGAGATTCCCTAACTTTAGGTGGACTATCCCATTACCCCCAGGTCCCTCCGTCCTCGTCCCATTCCTAACAAAGTGGAGATTACTATCTCCGTGACAGAAAAAAAGAACAGGAGCATGCTGGGATACCCAACCCACTCCCTCCCGCTGGGAGTACAAAAGCGGTACCAGCCCAGCATGCAGCCTGTTCTTTTTTTCTGTCTTCCGACAGAATGGGACGTGTTGTTACCTTACCTGTGTGTTTCTTCCTTGGATGTCTCGTTGGGCTGCTGGGCTGTCCTCGACGTCCTGTTCCGCGTCTCCTGGCCTGCCGGGCTTGCTGGGAGTCGCGTTGATTGGCACCCGGCCCTTTGCGGCTGGGGCGCCGGATCTCCGGTTTTCTTCCGGGTTACAGCGCGCTTCTTCCTACGGCTTGGCCAGGCTGGAAGACGCGATGATGTGGCTGTTCTGGGGGTCCAGGGGCTGCGCCAGGCGGTGCTCCTGGTCTTCCTGCCTGGCTTGTTGGGGTGCTGCTCGCCTTCCTTCCTCCCTGTTGCCCCTGCTGTTCTTGATGTTGGTGCAGGGGCGGACCATGATGGGGGTCGGTATCTGGCCGGTTGCTGCAGTCCTCTTCCTCGCCCGGCGCTGGTGTCTTGGAGGGCGCCTGGGCTGGATCTTGGGGGCAGGGTGCTTCTTGGTGTGCTCTTCCTGCCCCTGGGGTGAGTACCGCATAGCAGTTCCGCTTTTCTTCGCGTTTGCCACGCGCTTCCATGTTCCTCTGGCTATGTGGTCTGTGCTTGCCTGGCTGGGTCTGGCTGTGCGCTGTGGGCTGCTTCGGCGGTCTTGGCTGGGGGACCTGCGCGACTGCTTCAGTGCTATTCTCGCCTTAATTGCTGCTGGCACTTTCTGGTGCTCTGGGACCCTGCATCCTCTGGTCTCTCCGTATGCTGGTTGGTTCCTGTTGGGGTCTTTCCATGCTGGCTTGTGGCGCTCCCTGTTCCTGCTTGCTGGGTTGGGGGCATTGCGTGGCTTTCTGCGCTGTGTCTCTGCCTTGCTTCCTGGTGCTGCGGGGGGTTCCTCCTCAGGTTGTGGGTTCCCTGGCCTCCTTGTTTTCCACTTGCTCGGCGCTTGTTGCTGAATGGCGTCTGGTCGAGGGGTTGGGGGTCAGTCTCTGTTTGGTAGTGTTGGCCTGTCCCCCTGGTGGGTGCCGCATAGCGGGTTTCTTTCTTCCCCGTGCTGTGCTCTTCTGCTGTGATGGCTTGCGGCCTTGGCTCCCTGTTTTCTGCTGCTAGGGTTGTGCCGGGGCTGGCGGGTGCTGTGGCCGTCCGTCCGTTCCCCTGTGCACGCGTCTGCTCTCAGGGGCTTTTTCGTGTTTGGGTGCGGTTCGGCCTGGTTCGTTCCTCTGACCTGTGGGCTTCCAGCCTTCCTGCCCTGCGTGCTTCTGTTCCCCCTGGTTGGTGCCTGGTTGGATGTCCGCCTTGGTTGCCTGTTGCCCGGCTTCTTCCGCCTATCCGTCCTGTTGGTTCATGCCTGTTCTTGTGGTTTCGGGCCTGGTGCGTGCCTGTCTGGGTGCCTGCCTGCGGCTCCTGGTGCTGGGTGCTTCTTGCGTTCTTCCGGGGGTGTTGGCGTGGCCCGTGCTTGGGGTGCCTTGTTTCTTTCTGCCCGCCTGTGCCTGGCCGGTGCTCTGGGCTTCACTGTGTGGGGTTTCCTGGCCTGTGGCCTTCCTCCCTGCTGGCGGGCCTGGTCATGTCTGGGTGTTGCGGCTGGGCGCGCTGGTGCCCTTGCGTTCGCTCCTATCCTACCCTCCGGCGTGCCTTCATGCCCGGGCTGGTGGACTCCTTCCCCGGCAGGTTCCCTGTGGGTGAGGTTCGTGCTGGTTGTGGGTCGGGGTGGTGGACCTGTCGCCCCCGATGCTCCCCCGTCTGCGGCTCCTCTGCTCTTGGCCCCTGCTTGGGTTTGGCTGGGTCGCTTCTTGCATCCTGCGTCGGGGTCCTTGGTGCTTCCGGACTCCCTGTTTCTTGGGTTCCCGGGGGGGAGGGGCGGGGGGCTGTTGTGCCCTCCCTCTGTCCTGGTTGGCCTTGACCTTGGTTGGCGGTTGGCTCCGGGGCTGTCCTGGTGGGACCCCTGATGGGCTTTCTGGCTGGTGTTGCTGCTTGCCTCTTGCCTGGTGCTGTGTTGTGTTGCGCTGGGTTGGCTGGTGGGGTTTGGTTTCCTGTTGTGGTTTCCTTTTCCCCTCTAGTGTCTCTGGTTGTGGCTTGGGGTCCTTTGCCTCTCGCTGCCGCGCCTTTTGCCTCCTGTGGTGGCTGGGTGTTGTGGGTCTTCCTTGGCTTCTGCCTGGGTGGCTCCTTGGTTTCTTGGGTGCGCTGCTTCTGTGCCCCTACCTGTCTGTGGGTGCGGGCTGCCCTGTGCCCTTCTTTCCTGCTTGTGGGTGCCGTTCCCGGTGTCCTCCTTGGTGTGCCTTCTCTTGGGCTTGGTCAGTGGATTTGTTGGTGGGGCTGCTGGTTGTGGTCTGGTGTCAGCCTCCCCTGTTGTGTGGGCCACGTTGCTGTGTCCCTGCTCCCCTTTTTTCGGCCTGGTGCTGGTGGTTGGCTTTGCCTGGGCCCTGGGGCTGTGGTTATCCCCTTGTGGGCCTGTCCTTGGGCTTGTGCGTTTCCCGCTCCCATGCGCCCTGCTTTCGGCCTGTGGTGTCTCTGACCGTTGCTCTTGCTGGCTCTACGTGGTTTGTTCTTCCCTTTTTGGGGTCTGTTCCCGCTCCCCCGGGGGTTGTGTGCCTTTGGTTTCTCCGGACTCCTCGCCTTCGGTTTGGGGGTGCCTGGGTTGTTCCGGGGTGCTGCTGGGGCCTCGGATCTGCCTCTGTGGCGTTTGCTCCCTTGCAGTCCTTGTTTTTGGCCTCCCTTTGCGGGGTCCCTGCCTGGGTCCCTGCCTGGGTTCTTCCCTGGCCGCTCGTTCTCTGGTGCTTTTGGGCCTCTTTTTTGGCCTCTTGATGGCCGGTAGGTTCTGGCCCTGTTGGTCTGGGTGCCGGGTTGGTCCTGTGTCCTTTCCTGTGCTGCTCCTTTGCGCCTGGCTGGTGCGCTGTGGCCTTTGTGCTGGTTGACGGTTGTGGCTTGCCGGTCTCCCTCTCTGTTCACCAGCTGCTTCTCCTCTCCTGGTGGCTTGGCTTGCTTTGGTGCCATTCCCTGGGCCCCTTCTTGGTTGGGGTTTTTTGGTTTGGGCCGGTTGTCCTTTGCCTCTCCTTTCGGGTTCTGATACTGCGTTTTGGGGTCCTCCGGGCTGGCTGGCTTGTGGGTTGCCCGGTTGGCTTCTTGGGTCTTTCTGGGCAGCCTGCGTTGTTGGGCTGTTGGCCTCCTTGTTAGTCCTTCCTGTTTGCCCTTCTTGGGGTTCGCCTTGGGTGGTTCCTTGGTGTCCTCCTGTACCTGTGGGTTGGCTCTTGGTTGGTGGGGGTTCCTCCTTCCCGGTTCTGGGGTTTGTTTCCCCGGTTCTGTGTTCGGCCCTGGGTTGTTCTCTCTTGCCTGTGCACTGGCCGTGTGTGGAGTCTGCTTTGGGTTACGCTTGTTGCTCTCCCTGGCTTGCTTGGGTGGGTTCCTGGGTTCGTGTCCCTGTGTCTCCTGCTTTTGGTTGTCTCGGTCCTGGCCTCTGGCTGGTTGCTGTGCCCGGGTTTTTCTTCTCCCGGTGTGGCGGCCTTGGCTGCGGCCGTCGGGTGTCTCTCATGGGGTTGGCTGCTTGTCTTTCCTGCCTTTGGCCAGGGCCTTCTGTGGGTTTTCTGTGCCTCCGGTTCCTTTTTGCCGCGGTTGTCGGCTGTTGGTCGGTGGGGGGGGGGCGGCCGGCCTTCCGGTTGTTGGCTTGGTCTTTTCAGGCTGCATGCTGGGCTGGTACCGCTTATGTACTCCCAGCGGGAGGGAGTGGGTTAGGTATCCAAGCATGCTCCTGTTCTTTTTTTCTGTCGTGGAGATAGTAATCTCCACTTTGTTAGGAATGGGACGAGGACTACGGGACCAGGAGTAATGAAGATTACCGGTAAGTAATAGGACATTACTTAATACGGTCTGCGGTTCCTTCTTGGACAGTATATATATTGCCCTGCAGAGAGCCGCACGATTCATTGCCCCGTAAGTCACAAAATACTACACCAGCAGCTGGAAACGTCACTATTACATTCCAACATTCTTGGTGTCCCCAGCGCACCCCTCGTTGCAGGCATCATCAATGCACCGCCCGGTGCCAGATCTCCCGGATGTGTAAACTCAGAGCTCCGAGGGCCCTGCAGGGGGCGTCAGACTTCACAGCTGCTTGTGAAACACGTGCTCGCACTCTTACACCAGAGAACGATCTGTCTTTATCAGGACCCCACTCTCTCCGGTGCTTGAACGAGCTCTCACTCTGTGATAGGAGACCCCTCCCCTCCCCCCCCCCCTCCCCAGTAGGACAGAATATACTGTTTCTACTTTGATTCTATTAATACCAGCCTCTCATTTACATATCCAAATCCTCAGTTTAGGGACCCTGTTTTGAACATCGCTTGCCAGGTTATTTTTTATCTGCAGGGTCTTCTTACTAACGCTAACTTCTCATGTAATGCTTTGATGTGCAGGTCTGTGTGCGGGTCCGGCACGCGCTGCCTTCAGCCTTGTTCTGCAGGCAGTTTGCACATGGGGCCAGGACAGGCCGCACATCAAACGAGCCTGTCCTGGTGGGGGCCGCGCTCTCGCAAGTTGTGTCAAGAGGAGAGAGACAGGCCCTCAGCGGCAATACTCTTCAGATTGAATCAGTGGCCTCCATATAATGTCTATGGGCAGCACCCCACTCTGAAACATGTTCTAGCGCCCCTTATTGTAGGCCAATAGCACAAACATAAATTTATTGTATTTATTTATTTTATGTGAAACGTTTTATATAGCGCTGGCTAGACCCGGAAGTATCAGAGCGCTTTACATAAGATAAGACATTGCATCAGAACATTGTTACATAGTTACATCAGTTACAGTTACAGTTGCCATTGCAGTTATCAGTATATGCTTGGGAGAAAAACGTGAGCTTACACAATAATAAAAGATATTAGCACGTAGCATATCCAAGACACACGTCATATGGGGAATGGAAGATAGTGGCGGAAAGGTAAACAGGGGTTAGGAAAGCAGACAGAGTCAGATAGATCTGAAGGGGGAAAGTACTCCAGGGGGAATAAACCAGTCAAAGTAGTTGAAGAGAGAGACAAATAAAACCACGAAGAACCGTGAAAAACAATGTCCGCTGTCCGTCTGGGTAGGTGACGGCCGATGGGGTGACCCAGAGCCAGACTCCGCTATAGCTGCACAGGACAGCTCCACCGGACTTCGGCCATAAATGTTTGGTCTCCGCGGTCAGTATAATGATCATGATTACTTTGAATTTTTTTTAATTCAATGGGGGAGTTTGAGAGATGGAGATCACAGTCAGATCTGATCCCAGGTGAGAATAGGGGTCAAAGAAGGGGGGTAGCTCCAACCGGAATAAAGCCTAAAAGTCAGTTCCTGGCAGGGGGGCTCCCGGCCGGAGCTCATCATCTGTCGGCCATCTTAAAGAAATCCTTTCTGAGATATATTGAGGGATAAAATGGTTACCAGTTGAAAGAAATTGGCAGATTTCACCTAAGCTTGGTGCCATAAGGAAGGGATTGAAATGAGCTCAGCATCTGCCCACTGCCCCCCCCCCCCATTTTGTCTTCCTCGTGTCTATGTTTGCTGGACTTCAAGACCATTCTCGCCCTTAGGGTTGCGTACAAGCTCTACCCCACAAAAGCCGTAGTGTGTCATTAGGCACGGCAGCGCGGTCCCTACGGGGCCTGCTCCTATGCAGGAGTACAGATCAACGGCAGGGCCGATAGGAAAGCTGCCGCCCATCTCGCGATTGTTGCAGGGGCCTCGCCGGAGAGGGAGGTCCGCGCCAGCCACAGGACACCGTTCAAGTTACAACTCAGTTCTCTTTATACACTACACAGTAAACACTTCGGGGAACAGAGTGCCACGACCTAAGGGGAGGGGGGAAAGGGATCGGCGTTAGGACCCAGGACCACCGTGGTTCAGGCCCCCTCCCAGAGATGTTTCCTTTAATTGAATTGTAATGTGGGTGATGTGTGAGAGTCTATTACAGCTGTTCTGCAGAGAAATGTTGTGTTTATGTTTCATGCAGCATCCATATGAAAGTTTCTTTTCAATCAAAACAGGACCTCGCATATGTGAAATGGGAGGGTGTCACAGATCATTTTCGATGGCATTCCTCAATGCCAGCGATTGGCTGGTAGGTGAGTAATGGGAGCGCCCAGGCAGGTGGCAGGGGCAGCCAGGAAGGTTAAAAAGGGGGATCTCAGCCTCACTCACCTTTACCTGGCTTTTGCCTGGCTGCCCCTGACGCGCCTGCATTCAGGACCTTGCTGCCTTTGGGACCCTAGAAGGATTTTACCTTCCCCACCTGCCCATCCCTGTAGATAGTCTCTTTTTTTTTGGGGGGGGGGGGGGGGGCTGGCAGGGAAGGAGTCAAGTTTGGACAAAAAGCTTGTGGAAAACCTTGGCATCAGGAATAGAAGTGCAGGTGAATTCAAGATGGAGTTGAAAGCCTTTGGCTTAAACCGGGGCTGGGTGTGCTATGGGGGTGTAGAGAAGGGCTGTGGATGCCCGCAACAGCGATTGTCCCTAGCCTTTTACGGTTGTTCATTACATGGCTTTGGGGATGTTGACTGCGCCAGGGGACCAAGGTATGGCACGGTTGCCAGACCCATCTCCCATTGGGTGTCCCGGGGAATCCCTTCTTTGGGTTGACTATAGCATGGTTGAATTTTGGGGGTTCAGATTTCAGGCTGGCGCACACTCTCTATCTTGAAGGGGCAGGTGAGTTTGCCTTGTGATGTGGTGTGCAACTTGTTGTAGGGGGATTACTGCCCCGAGTCGAATGGAATAGTCAATGCCATGGGTGAGTGAGGGGTGATCAACCATGACTCCTTTTAAGATCTATGGTTACAAGATACTATGTAATAGTAACTCCTAAAGATGATGTGATGTACATATTGTAAGTAGGATGCAAGAATACTGTGAAATGTTTTTAATATTGTGTTTATGAATTTGTCATAAATACAGCTTGAGATCTGTTATATTCTCTAACGCAGGAATGTCGTCAGCTTGTCTCTGTCTCCCTAGAAGGAACTTCCAACCTCGTGGCGAGGGGTTGGTATCCCTGGGTTGGTGATTTGGATAGGTCTCGGTACAGTCCCCCACCTGTAGAATTTGGACGAGTGTGCCTGTGCACTGTCAGTGACCTGGCCAAAGACGGCACTAAGGAGCTAAAATTGATTATAAATTTAAAGCTGAACAGGGGCCCCAAAAATACATATGTTTGGCCCAGGGCCCCCAAAATCTGTATGATGCCCCTGCCCCCTCCGGCTCTATCGAAGTTCCAGCCATCATGTGTCCCGGCGCAGTCGCTCATGCCAGGAACCTCCAGTCGCCTCTTCTCTTGTATTGGAGACCAGCCACGCGGAGCCAGGAACGTGGGCTAGGTGATTGTGGGTTAAGTGTTGAAAGGGGATCATTGTTTTTACTGTAATTTGCCTGTGCTCTTGAGTTTGCCTATTTAATTTTACAGTGCAGTTAATCCTTAGGTAGCAAGCGCTTAATTTTTATGGCAACCAAGCGAGGTTGGGTGGGGAAGAGAAAGGGGCGGGATCCTGAGTTAGCTCAGTTACTGAAATTGGTCCTCTCCAAGCTGCATTTGAAACAAAATGTAATTATTTTCATATAAAAAAAAAGAACATTAGCTGACAGGACTTAGTACATCAGAAAGAGGCACTGATCTATGCACTGTGGTAATACTACATGATCAGGACATAGAACATCAGAAACAGACAATGATCTGTGCATAGTAGTACAGAGCAAAACAGGTTAAATATGTGAACATCTTTCAAACTCATGCGGCCCCAGTGCATTACAAGCTGAGTGACGACGGGGAGCTTTGACGCTTCAGGTTGGAATCATAGCTGGGATAGGAAATAGCAGTGCCTGACCGCCTGCGGTGGTCCAATGTTCCCCCGAGCAGCTTTCCCACCAGTGAAGCACAGAGCCAGGAAGCACACACATGCTTCCTCAGACTTTGTAGTTCAGGAGGTATCAGCCCTGGCAGTAGTGGCATACAACGTCCAGGCAGGGCCGGCTTAAGCAATCGTAGCACCTGGTGCAACAATGTTTGTTGGCGCCCCCCATTGACCACCTCCTCCACGGATTCCCTTATTACCACCCTTTAACAGTGCCCCTCAAGTCTCCATAACCACTCTCCCTCAGATGCATTTAATTTGTTTTATAATGCCACTCATACCAGTGTAGGGTGTCAGAGCACTTTACATCACACACATATTACACAGAGACAATCAATCTGCAAAGGCTCACTTGTCTAGGGGGAGCCGTACCTATGGCGGTGACGCCAGGGCCTGAACCAGATGTCGCGGCATAGGTCGTCGCACCCTTTGGGGCAGGGACGGGATTGGTTGCCTGGGACGCAGCACCTGGAAGCACAGGAATGCTTCCGGGGACGTTCTCAAAGATATGGCCAGCCAGTGTTGCCAGATTGGGCTGTTTCCTGCACAAATGGGTGACATTTTTCCTTTTAGGCAGGAAAAAACTACCTTGGCGGGTTGTGGAAAGTTGGGCGACATTTGCCCTTGTGTGCGCAAAATTTGTTGTTGCTGCGGCGCCCACAGATGATCTGTAATAATCAGGGCCGTCAATCATTCATAGTGCGAACGCTCTACTTATCACAGCCTTGCTTCATGTTGCTGGCTTGCCCCCAGAGAGAATGGACTATTTTGATCTTACGAGGGTGCAGGCCTGTCATCATTTTTTAACAAACTTTTGAACCATTGCATTTTTCTCTCTTGGCGCAGGCGCACAGCAGACTCGGAGTGCTGCGGTCTGGCGGTCGAGAGAGGAAGAGTCACGATTGTCAAGGCAAGGGCTGGCTGGCCTACACTGCAGCCTGCTTCTGTGGTGCGTGAGAGTTCCTAGGTGCCCAGCAGGTTTATTAAGGTAAGATTAGTGGTCGAGGTGTCCACTTTTCCTGCTCTGCCGCTGTCAGCTGCCCCCTCTCTTTCTTCCTCTTGTTCCCTCTCTTTCTGACTCTCTCTCGCAACTCCTCACTTGCTGAAAACTGTGCTTCAACAAATCTTTCTTACCCTCTTGTTTTCTCTAATTTCCTTCATTAATTCCCCTGTGAAATGGATCCAAACAAGAAAGAAACACTTTTGTTGGAAATGTCGTCTTTTGCGAACACTTTTCTGTTCCACAGTGCAGCCTCGGGACGAAGAGAAAAAACAGGTGCAAAATACGAGAAGTAAATAACTAAATAAAGTATTGCAGAGCGGTTGGAAAGTGGCCAGATTGGTTTTATTCTCACCCAAACACATTAGTACCACTTTACAGAGTTTGCCAGTGAAGTGCCACTTTCTTTTACTCGTAATTCTTTGAACAGCATTGTTTTCCCCGGGTGTGGAAGTGCACCATTCCTGGAGGTTCTGCAATTCCTGGTTGATGACTGGAGTGGAAAACTTCTAATGTGATCCTTATCAGCTCTTTTCCTTATTTTAGTTTATATAATGTGTACTAAGGCTCTGTGTTCATGGATGTTGTCTTTTTAAACCATACTGCTTATGTATTGTAAGGATTTAAGCATTGGACATTGAAACGGGTCCCTTCCGGGCCCTGTAGTTATGTGCTTAACATTTCAGGCAAAAACACTCATTCATTTCTGAATAATGAGTGTAAAAGTCGTAAGGTAACCTTGTTGTTCTGCTTAAATTTCACATGCTTTACTCATCTTGCATCCCCTATGAGGGTTTGCTTTTCCCAGGATGTTGTTACTTTTTTTTCAGGCAGCATATTACTCGTGTGCATAGTTTGAATTGAGTCGCATCCAGGGGTTTATAGCGTGGCAAAATTGGGATGTAGCTGAAGGGAGTGCGAGTTTCTCTCAGTGGGACAGTATGGTGTTCAGTGGGGGAAAGGATGTAGCACTATGGCCTGAGCTGCCTAATTTGGAACTGGGGACCAGGTTCAGCCTTTATGACCAGTCCACCAAACCACTCTCCTGAGGGAGCACATTCCCATGCTAGACCTTAGAAGGCCCCCCAAGACCTTAGAAGCCGTAGCTAGACCTTAGAAGCCCTGGCTTCTTGGCACATTGATTGTCTGTCCACCTCATTCCATACTGAAATTCACCTCCGAGCTTGCGGGCAGGCCTATGAAGCAGCACACCCTAGAGCAACAGTGACTCTGTCACTGAGGTCATATGTCCCTTGAGGCCAGTCTGCCTCACCCATTGGTACCTCCATTGGCCTTGTTTCAGCAGGAGTAGTGCAACTCACCAGGGATCAGCAATGCAGGATTTGCAAGCACATCAAACTAAGGGGCATATAAACAAGGGAATGGCGAAGCATGGCATTAAGCACACATTGCTAATGCCATGCTCCACAATTCTGAAAACGCAGGGATGTGCTGTATTCACAATGTGCAGCACATCCCAGCATTTTTCCTAATACTGCTGCTAAACCTAGCTGCATAGCTTCAACGCAGGCACCCTTGCACCATAGTGCAAGGGTGCCAGAGTTAAAGGAAAGATTGTTTATGTGAAGGAAGGTGTCCCTTCCTGCACATAAACAATCCAGAATGGCGAATTGTAACTTCTATGTGTGCTACATTGTGCAGCACATCGCGTAGTTGCAATTCAACAGTTTTTAAATGATTGTTTATGTGCAGGAAGGGACACCTTACTGCACATGAGCAATCATTTATGGTGATTTGCTGTTTCTATGCGTGCTGCACAATGCAGCACACATAGAAATAGCAAACATGAGGAGAAATTAAGCATTTCTCCTCGTTTTGCCATGTTAAGACCAGTTTTTCCCTGGTCTTAATGTTGGCACTGCCTCCTGTTTACGCTAGTCTTGTAAATAGGGGGCAGCGTCAAAATCAGAGGGTTTAGCAGAGAATCAAAGGCCAGCCTGACAGACATTTTTCTTGTTCAGGTCAGACTGGCAGGACCTGGACATGCGCTAATGCACAGACTGCCGGCTGCCTGACATGAACTTTGTCAGGCTGAGAATTTCACACCCTGTGTGCCTGACCTCAATCTGGCAAAAGTGCCTCGAGGCCACCCCCTTGTGATAAAGGAGAGCACCACCAATTGTCTCAAACCTGGGCGCTTCAGTTTTAAGCCCTGAAGTGCCCAGGGCAGAGTGTCAATCAGTGGGACCTAGTCAGAGTGGGGTGGGATCAGCAGTCTCACTGGACCCATCCCACTCTGTGACGAGGTTGGGACTGCGGCTTTCCAATCAGCCAATGAGGGAAGGCAGTAGTCCCAACCCTCCTGGGACCTCTGAGGCTTCCCTCTCAGAGAGCTGCAGGTAAGGTAAGTTTTATGCATTTTTTATGTTTCATGTGTGTATGTATTAATGTATGTGTATTTAGCTAGTGCTACATAATACTCTCAAATAAATTAATAAATGTGTTAGTGTTGTGAATGGGTGTGTGTGCATGAGTGAATGCATGGGTGTAAGTGAGGTGAGTGTGTGCATGTGTGGCCACCGCCCCCCGCCCTGGTAAAATTACCATCCGCCACTGCTTTTAACACAGAGATCCTTTTGTTATTTGCAGCTAACGTCACGATCCTTCTAATATAGCACAGTGAGGTATGACCCAACATCAAGGAACTGCAAACTGAAAGGCATTACTTTAGAACCTTGTTTTTATCCTCAATCTTTTGTAATTACAAGGTTGTTAAAAAGGGTTACTTTGAATAATAAAGACTTATTATCACACTCAACAACTGCATAGCATTTTAATCCTGACTGTGTGTTTCTGCAGACCAAGTTCTCCTAATATATAATGCCTACCAGTGTGCATGCTATGACTCCAACACATTGTAGCCCTCATTGTGCACATGCATAGTAGGGCTTTAATTTGCAATTGATATTCATATAACCATCGCTTTGTGTGCTCTCCTGAGAGGCCACGGATTAAATGTGCTTTTAGTCTGAACACCTTAATGGCCATGTGGCAGGCACTCTGAGAAAGCAGTACTGCCTTCAGCCTAGGGACTCCCAGTCATGCCCATCATAAATATCTACTTGCAATTGGAACTCACCCAGACCTGTGGGCGAATCGTTTCACAATTTGTACTATATATAAAAGTATGCTTTGTGAAAATGAAACTAGAGAAACATATCATCTGGATAAAGGAAATACTCATGAAATGTTAACATGGACTGCTTTGCTGGCATGGATTACCTTACGGTGTTTATAGTCATTGCGGAGAATTTAAAGTTAAGAGCATGAATAATTAAAGCCCTGGCTGGGTGATAGGAGTAAAGGAGCCTCATGGGAGGGCCCAGGCCAATGGTGGTATGGGAGTGGGACAGTATTACTGATGAAGGGGAATAGAGTGGGAGGGAAAATGAACAGTATGACAGTATCAGTCGACTTGAGGGAGTGTCACTGTTGAGATGTCACCAGAAGATCTGGGAAATTGGGTAATTTTCCTTTCTGCCCCAACAGCCTTGCATTCATCTGTACCCCAAACAAACCCATCTGCTGCTTGCAAAGACTAGGAGCTTTGGTTGAGCACTTGCTGCAACACAATGGAAACAACAATGTCCTCTATACTCTTTAGTGCCAGAGTAAGTGGTCACAGTGAAAAACTTTGGAACGGAGGCCAGGGAATTGGTCAGAGTAGGGGACTGTCTCTTTTCTGGCCTCTCTTTATATTTCAACTGGAAAAGTGTGGAACACTCGTCTTACTGTAGCAACCCTTAGTTTTCACACATTTACTTCATGTTTACGTACACTTGTTTTGCACGAAAATTGCGATTCAGATTTGTCTGTTGTGATGTTTACTTTTGCTGTTGTCCCATACTGTCCTTGTAAAGGAGTTTTCTTTGTTGAATATCTTCAGACAAGTACATAGAATGTAAGCCATGCCAAACAAGTTGTGTTACAATTACTTTAATAGAAGGGGATGATTCTTAATATGTAGATCATTGTGTGGTAATAATTCTGCATAACTTTTTCATTATTCTTTTTTGGAGCCACATTGTTGAAATAGCATTGAAATTCCTATTCATAGACAGTTGTTTATAATCTGCTTTTGTAGAGGTAATCCATGAATGTCAGGTTCTGGTTTGGTTCTGGGGTGGCAGAACTACAAGATGAAAAGTCAAACTGGGGGCTGGTCTTGAAGATGAGTAGTTATTAACACAGGTGCACAGTTAACCTCCTCCTACTATCTACATATTGAATAGAATTTAGATTTATCCTTAAAATGTTTTCTGAAGACTGCTTTTGCAAAATTTGAGATTTTCAACTTTGGGCTGATTTTTTGGCTGACACTGGTCTGCATTAGGCTAAATTTGGGCTTATACTTAAGTGACTTTGGGCTTGGGATAGGACTCAAAATCTGGCAACACTGGTAGTTGAACACATGGGAATTAACTGACAGGCTGCTCTTGTTGGAAGTACATGTTTTACTGAGAATGTCAGACTTTATTCTCATATGGCTGAGAAAAATAGTTTGAATTTTCAGAAAATATGCTCTCATTTGAGCTTCTGTAGCACCTTCTATAACCACTATGGGAAAATCATGGGAAAACTGTTTTCTCTCAATCATGATTGATGTACTCCCAGCAGAAAGCGTTTTCACAGGGTAAAATCACCTTAGCACATGCCACAATTCCTAAAATTAGTATGGTACTATTGTGAGGAAGGATCCAACACAGGTACTTCAGAGCCCCACCACTTACCTTGTGTAACCCCATTCTCCTGCGAGGGAATGCCGACATCATCACAAAGCTGGAAATCAAAAGAAGAGAAACAGGTTAAACAATTCCCCCAGACTCTCCCATACAGAAAGAAGGCGGATTCATGCAACAGAAAAACGAACCAGAGGCTCAATCCGAGGGAGAAAAGGACGTCGGAGACGGAAGAGAGGAGGAACCGGAAATCAAAGGGCGGGACTGGAGAGAGCCGGAGGACGCCAGAGAAAGAAGCTCAAGAGGAATGCTGACGACGGGAGTTCAAGAAGCCAAAGAAAGATGCTAAGGTCAGAGGGGAGATACCAAGTACTGGAGCAAGGAGTGGTGGACTCCCCCAGGAGAAGGGGCAATTGCTGCCGCAACTCAAGAGAGTTGCGGCACGGGCAGTGAGTGTTAATAACAAAGGAAAAGGTGGGTGGGGAGCTGTAAATGGGGAGCGGGATGAAGAAACGCCTTGGGATCTCATCACGCCGCATTAATCTTCTTGATTGGGGTTGCGTGGTGTCAAGAGGAAAGTGTCTACTACCCTGTGGGTTGAACATGTCTTTTTTTTTTTCTTCTTCTTTGTTCTGTTCTGGCACCTTGAGATTTGGACACGGGAATCTGAGGTAGATTTAGTTAACACTGAAGATCAGTGTTATTCACAAAGGAACGCATGGTCCGGCATCATTCTTTGAGGGACAATAAGGATCCTAGGGTAAATGGAATGCCCTTCTAAGAAATGTGTTTTCTTGATGGCTTAATACTGTCCTCAATATTTCCTTGGTTCTTTTCTCTGAAATGATTTCTCCTATTATTTTGTACTAAAGGAAGATGAGTGCATGAAAAGGGGAAGAGAGTATTTACCCCTAACATTGTTCTTCATCCCTCACATAATCTTGTTCCTTAAAAGTGCATGAACCCTATCTCTTCCTACTCACTGGCGGTGTGGTGAAGGAAACTGTCACAACTCCAGCTTACTAAAAACGAAAACCCAAAAAGATACTCACGGCTGTTTTTCTCCTTTAATGTGAACCTCCTGGGGACCTCCGCATCGGAGAAGATCATCCAGAAAGAAAGAAGAATGGAAGAAGTGATTCAGCACTGAAAGCCAGGAGTCTAGAACATTAAATTGTCTCATGTACATCTGACTAGGCCAATAAATACACCAAAATTGAGCCACCTATTAAGCCTCCTAGATTCTGTTTTGCCCATCCCTCCCACAACCATCAACAAATGATTTCTCCTTTTTGCGACCCTCAAAACCTGCCATTCACTACAATGCATTTCAATGGGGTGCTATCCTGTATATTGGTCCCAAGGTGGCTGCCAGCACTTCTGGTTGAAGTGCTGACAGCCAATCAGATCTAAAAATGAGATCTCTACTTAGGTTCTGCCAAGATATCCTTATCTGTTTTCTCTTAAATTTCTGAACAACTACTGAATGGATTTACACCAAATAACTGAAAGCGTGATCTGCAAACCAAAATATACCTTCCAGCCAAATTAGGTGTAATCCTGTCCAGCGGTTAGGGCTGAAGTCCTGTTCAAAACACCTATGGGAATTAATTTGGGGAATCATATTACTTTTTTCCCCTTTCTCTAGGCCCCCGCTTGATGGATCACCCCGAAACATTCCATGCACAAAACTCACTATAACAGTTTTTTGAAAATTTTGTGAAGATTCATCAATCAACGCCAAAGTTATAGGCAAGTCAAAAGACGCTTTCTCAATAGAAACATGGTCCTAACTATAACTACCTACTGGTGGTCACCAGATATATATATATCCAGATTTGTGGGTTTTCTGACATGCATCCTAATCATCGGTGGTGCAGGAAAGAGACGGTACCACATATGCCTTGTTAAAACTACAAACATTCATCTCCTAGTAAGAAAAGACCTGCACTTGAATCCTTTGGAAATGTCCGCTTTATTTTCTGAGGTGGCTGAAAATGGGCCCCCAGCATGCTTTTCTGGCAACAAAGACCTATAATTCTGAAAAGGATTTTTCATATGCTACACATGTGCACTTAGTGAGTGAAGCTGCCACAAGGCAGGACACACACCCTCCACAGATCCTCTGAGAATTCTGTCATCTTCCTTGCTGCATGTAGGTGGAAATTATGAAAATCCTGTAGCTTGGAGCAAGATAGAGCATCAGCTTCATTATTAGTATTAGTATTATTTAAATAAAAACATTTAATGTCAAGTATAGAAGGACAAGAGGGTTTAATAACCTCAAGACTAGCCTGGATGAGAGACCCACTTCCTGTTAATGACTTTATCCGCTGACATATTATAGGACTTAAAAGATGACAGTCCTGTCCCTGAACATTTCTGACCAGATAGTTACTGCAACAGTAACAGGATTCAATTTCCACAAAAGGATGTTTTTTGTTACACCTATCTTATGCTTATTAGAGCGGCAAATCCCCCCTACACTATTGAATGCCCAGTACTACCCCAAAGCTAACACTGCCAGCTATATATGTGTAAAAACCTTGCACCTGATAGGGGATGGTAGAAGGAGGCCAAACCACTGAACTGTCTCAGAACACGGCACCAAGTTCTTAAGTCTTCTCTGACTTCTGCCGACAATCTATTATTAGATTAATCTATGATTATGATGTTTCTGCATGAGACCCACCACTGACCTAGCACTAGACTTCGAGAATGGTGGGACCAATGGAATAATCATACGGGCAAAATTCAACGGGCCTACTATAGAAAATATGCCTTTTCTACGTCACCCCAGGTTTTGTGATTTTTGCTGGACCCTATTTTTTGTGCTGGCTTTAGAACTCTGTGCATTTTATCCCTGCTAACCAGGAGCAGAGTGCCTGCGCTCCTGATCTGAACATGGTTGGATTGGTATAGTCCTAACTGATATATTTAACTTGCCTATAATTCCCTAGTGTGTGGTACAAAATGGAAGTTAAAAGCCAGTAGTGGACTGCAGCACCTATTGTGTCATCCACTACAGTGGCAGTGCAAGCGTAGTTCAGGCCTTCTTTGGTAACCCGCCTGTAGCAGTATAAAAACTGCAACTCACATATCAACATAATCTAATTTGCAGGTCCAAACCTGTCTTTCAAATATTTATAAGTCATACCTATGTAGGTTTTGTAGCCGATGAGGCAGGGTGTGTGATAATTAAATCTAAGGCATGTAGAAATGAAATGTTGCACATGTCCTTGTAGTGACTAGCTCCCAAAAGCTAATTTCACTGTAGCAAGGCTGGTACTCCGTAGGAAAACACTGGGATACATTATTACATTTATTAATGCTATTTTCAGTTAGGAAACAGCTAGAAAAATAGTTCAAAGACTCTTCCTAATAATTATTAAAAGTAAAATTGAGTTTTAAAATTGCATTTTTAATAACTATTAAGGGAATCGTACTGTTAGAAAGTGACCCTTTTCCTGCCTAAAGCTGTTGCATTAGCCTCCAACTGCAACCCTCTGAGTGCTCAAGCCCTGAAAAGATGTGAAATACTTCCTAGGAGCTACGCAATAGGTCACTGTGATTGACAAGTCGACCTGGGTAAAGATGACTCCACCGAACCCCACAGAATATTCAGGTTGCAGGCTCTAGGCCTCCTTTTGACAGCACAGTGTCAAAGCCTGTTTTCCAGGTCAGCTGAGCCATATGTAACACTTAAAAGGAAGAGAACAGAGACCAAGACAATTTCTTGTGTATCCACTGTCTGGTTGCTGAAGAATCCTGCTTTTGTCCTACCAGATGCCTGTCTCTGGTATGTACATATAACACTTGGGGCTCACTTGAAAGGAAGGGAACAGGATGCTAAGACAATTCTTCTGTATCCACTGTCTGGTTGCTAAGGAATCCTACTTTTAACCTGCCAGATGTCTGTTAACTGTGGTTTATTGTGGGCACAGTACCTGCCTCGAAATGAATTTTAGTGTTAGAAGTGGGAAGACACTAGAATTACCGTTGTACACTCCCCACACATGCCTTCAGACCCCACTTTAGTATGGCCGAAGACTTCCACCATTTTGAAAATGCCCAATGTGGTAGGGCTGATCCCTGGACCTTTTACCCCTTCGGTTAGGGCATGCCAAGCAGTCGTTCCCACCCACTATCTAGTACCAGGAATAAATGTGACACCTCCAGGCCTCCACTTCAGGCCACTGCTGAACTTGGACTGGGCGGGTTGCCTGCTGTCTGTGACTTGAGGTGAGCCTTGAAGGCCAAGACCTGCTCCCTCTAGTATCCAGAACCACCAAGAAGTGGACTCTAATGGACATAAAGCTGACTCCTGTTCTGTGGAATGTGCCTTTTAAGGGGCACACCGGTGCAGGGGTCACCCTTCTCTGTCCACGGGTCCTTAGACCAACAAAATAGAGATTGGCACTGAAATTGGAATTCAAATAACAGTTTATTAATCACTCATGAGTGGGACTACGTCAATACAACACCCTCAAGTGCTGCAGGAGGTAGTACATTGAAGTCACAGACCATGGTGCTTATGTACACCCTTTGTTGCAGAGTAAGCATGTAGTTATAAATAGAAGGTACAAGCATACACAGGAATAGTTACAGCCAGACATGGGCAGATGGGAAATCACTTAGTTAGCAAAGTGGGAGGGGGAAAAGAACTGCTTACAGTTGCATGACACAGTTGACAGTTATGTCTTTAGTCAGGTGCATTCTAGCAGCTACAGGCCTTTTCTCAGCACATATACATTGCTTGAGCTTAGAATAGAAGGAGTTAACTTAAGCTGATGACTCAAGCAAAATGGAAAAGCAAGCAACGGTGAAGACGGAAGAGTCACAATGCTAACAAAATGGATGCTGCAAACAAGATGGCTTCAGCTCTTGCTAACAGCAATTATGTTCGATTTCCACAGACAACCCTTTTAGCATTGGCTGAAGACATCTCTATGATTTGGAAGGAGCATGGAAGATATCATGTACATCTATTCTCATGAGTTCATTGATTTCCTGGTCCATTGCTAGACGGGCATTTACATTCTCGAGATTTTGTTTATCTAGTATACATGAGGTATGGGTAGAAATACCAAGGGAACAGAGCATCAGGCCACATTGGATACATTGGCAACAGGAGAAACAAATCACAAAAAATATACATAGGACTGACAATATTTTCCAGCCCCATACAGTAAACATAGTCCATAGCCATCCAGTTAAAGTCCATGTCCCTGAATCCTGATGGATTTCAGTGGCTATTTTGTGCTGTTTAGAAATTGCTTCAAAAACTGAAGGGGCGTGGTCAGGGATGTACACACAACAGCTACTCCCACTGATGCGGCATGCTCCACCACGGTCGGCCAGGATCACATCGAGCACCATCCTATTTTGGAGCGCCCCAATCCTCGCAATTTGTAGTTCTTCTGTGATATTTCCAAGCGCCATTGCTATCTGATTCATGTCAAACGTCTGATCTTTCGACTGTTTAAGGCTGCTCCAACAAAGAAGAATAGTCCCAAATTAAAGTCAATATACTGCTGTAGTGCAGTATCAGTTTGATCCACCTCATCATGATTTAATGTCCTCTTGAATCGGCTCTTAGAAATGTAATTAAACAGTTTATAGTCTTTATGGTAGGATGCAAGTCCATTTGCAGGACCTCAAAAGGTGCATTAGGTACTGCAAACTCTCCTGCTGGAGTTCGTGTTCCTTTTCCAGGATTATACTGGAGACAGATCAGACAAGACTGGACTATCTTTTTAGCTGTGCCGGCAATATCTGGATGATCCCAAACTTACATAAGTTGCTTTGCCATTGAGGATGCTCCAACATGTGCCGGCCCATGTGCCATGTGAATGATAGGATGTAAATAGGCTGTGGGTAACTTCCATTTTGTCATTTCTTTATTCCTCCAACAGCCTCATCATCCAGTGTTCCCTCCTTAGACCATTGGTCTAATTTAATCATGCCAACGTTCAGACGGTGACTTAACTACATACATAGATGTGGTATTTCACTGCATTGCTGTCTCACGAGCTGTGTGATCCGCAAAGGCATTGCCTGCCCCTCTTTTATCGGTCACTTTCTTGTGTGCGCTACATTTAACAATTGTAACTTTCTTAGGATAGGTCAAGGCAGTAAGGAGATTATGTACTAATTCCCCATGCACTATTTGCGTCCCATGTGAAGTAAGAAAGCCTCTTTCTTTCCAGAGTTGCCCGAAGTTATGAGCCACGCTGAAGGCATATTGGCTATCAGTGTAAATGTTAACAAGCAACTCTGTACTAAGCTCACATGCTCTTGTCAGTGCTATCAACTCAGCTGCTTGAGATGACTTCTGTGGGATACGAGCTGTCTCAGCTACTGTCTGAAGTGTTGTAATTGTATAAGAAGTAGTGCAATTTCAGGCAGGATCCATCAACCTACAATTCCCTATCAACACTAGAAAGAGGTGTATCTTGTAGGTCAACACAACCCTGTGTTTCTCCTTCAGTTATGGATATACAATCATGTAACTCTTGTGACTGAGACTGAGTAGCTGGAAATGGCAATAATGTAGCAGGATTCAGAGTCAAACATCTTTTCAGTGTGATATGAGGGGCCAAAAGTGTCAATTCATATCCTGTCAAGCAAGCAATAGTCAGATGTTGTGTCTTTGTTTGATTTAGCAAGGCATCGACTGAATGAGGTACTAACACAAACAATCTATGTGACAAGACTATTCTCTCACTCTGATGTATGGACACAGCCGCTGCCGCCACTGCTCGAAAACACCCAGGCAGCGCACGGGTGACTAGATTAAGGACAGCTGAGAAATATGCACAAGGGCGCTGCTTATCACCGTATGTCTGTGTTAAAACTGAGAGAGCGCAACCATCCCTCTCGTGTACATAGAGTGTGAAGGCCTTAGCGTAGTCTGGAGTTCCTAATACTGGTGCAGAACAAAGAGCTTAACGTAACTGTTGAAAAGCATTCTGGCATTCAGTAGTCCATGGGAGGGGCATCGGAGTGTCTTTAGTCAAAAGGGCCAACAAGGGTGTAACAATGTGAGAAAAGCTAGGGATCCACTGTCTACAGAAAGAAATAAGCCCAATCAGTGCACGAACATCCTTCTGAGTACGGGGAACAGGCATGTCTAAAATAGCTTGAATGCGATCTGGTGTGAGTGCACGTCCCTCCTTAGACAGGAGGTGACCTAAATAGGTAACCTGATGTCTACAAAATTGCAATTTCTTCCGAGAGACTTTGTGATGATGAGAGGCAAGGAATGATAATAGTGACAGTGTTCCTTCTTTACACTGTTCAGGGGTATCGGCAGCCAACAAGATGTCATCGACATATTGAATAAGAGCCACCCCTTTCGGTACAGGAAAAGAATCAAGCTGCCTTTTCAATGCCTGACTATAAATACTAGGACTCTCTGTATACCCTTGTGGAGCTCTACAGAATCTGTACGAACTATTATTCAAAGTGAAGCCGAACAAATAACGGCTATCAGGGTGAATAGATATTGACAAAAATGCATTCTTTAAATCAATTACACTAAATGTAGTGGCAGTAGGAGGAACCATAGTAAGGAGTGTTGTGATGTCAGAGACTATCGGGTATTGGGGCACCACTATTTTGTTGACCTCTCGTAAGTCAATCGTGAATATGTAAATTTTAGTGTCAGTGTCTTTTTTCAAAATAGGAAGAATAGGACTATTACAGGTATTGTAAGGGACTCCTTCCACAACTCCCACTCTGATCAAATCCTGAACAATTTGTATTAATGCTCCTTCGCCTTCCCAAGATATTTTATATTGGGGCAGTCGAGACAATGAAGCACCTTCCTTCACTTGAATATGTACTGGTGGAATAACCATGTGTCCCACATCGGTATCTGATGTAGCCCACAAAGTACTACGTAACAATGCCAGAGCAACATCCTCTTTAATGAGACAAGACCTCTCAACCATTGGATAGTTATCATTTAAAATAACACACGCACCTTCTGGGGAACAACATATTGTAGCACATTGATACCCACAATGTTGTTAGGGGAAAGCAGAAATGGACATGCTGCAGTGAATTTATCAAGACTAAATGCAAGTCCCTGCGACAGTGGGCTAAGTGTAGGTAACCCATCGAACCCTATCGATGTTATCATTGTGCTAGACAGGAGAGCCCTAGGAACCAATTTTTTAGACAGAGCACTACGAGTAGCTCCCGTATCTACCAGAAACCGATCAGTAGAGCCCAAAACATTTGCATCAACATGAGGACCTTTTTGATCTACTGGGACCTCAACTGGTTCCTTACCCCATCCTAGGCATTCCTATGCATAATCAGAATCCCTAAAACCATCAGCCGAATAATCTGACATTTGATATTGATTTTGTCTATCGAAAGTATTAGAATAATTTGGCCCATGTTCAACTGCCTCAAACCTGGGATGAGTTCCTATTCCCCCCTATTTCCTGAATTCCCTGGGCATCCTCTCATGCTTCCTCGAACCCGTAGATACTGCTGACCTCGCAAAAGGGGGCACTTAGAACGCCAGTGAAGTCCAAGACTTCAAGGACCAGGTCAAAGCCCTGAGCACCAAATTGCAACACCACAGCTACCCTAAAAGATTAAACGACAAGGCGAAGAAACGCGCACGCAACCAGAACCTGAAAGGGCTGCTAGAAGCAATACAATGCACAGACACGCCCATTCCACTCGCCTGCGTGGTCACCTTTAACTCTATTTCGAACCAAGTCTCCCACATCATCAAAACAACTGGAAAATACTGCACACAGGCAAACTAAAGTGGGACAAACCTTTACTTTCATACAGGAGGGCCAGATCCATTAAAGACACTTTGGTATCCACGCGTCCTGCCCAGCCTTCAAAACCAACGAACACAGTTCACAATGCCTGGGGGCTCCCCAGCATCATAGGTCACTTCTGATGTGGGAATTGCAGCGTCTGTCACATTACGGAAACCATGAAAAGCCTACAATTAGGACAAGGCAAGACGGGGCATGTTAGACAGCACACAAACTGTAACACTGCAAATGCCATTTACCGCATTGTTCACCCATGCAGTCTCACATACATCGGCATGACTAGCTGCAAAGTGAAAACCTGTATATGTGAGCACCGTAGCACTATCCGATGCAAGAAAAACACCAAGCGATTAACCAACCACTTCCTCAAAGCAGGCCACACCACCAACGGCATGTAGTAGCTTATGATAGAAACACTTGACCCAAAGATTTCCAACATTCAGAGCTGCCTCCTGGAAAAGGAACAACATTGGATTTATCATCTGTCTAGCCATCTGACGGGCCTTAATGATAACTGTTAGAGGGTGGTTCTGACACAATGGGCCGCCTTGATTTTTTGCTTTTTGAGCACCTAATTGTTGAGCTTTTACTGTGGGGGAGCCTCATAAGTTGGGACTCACCCACAATGAACTCAGGATGTAAGAGACTGCATGGGGATTTTACTGGTGTTCCCCTGGCTTGGCCACTGCGCAGCAGCTGGATTAAGGGACACTGGGCTGGTTACATGCAGACACATGTGTACATGCGTGTGCATACGTGTACGGGCTGTGCAGGGGAGATTCCTAGCGTGCGCAGTCCAGGAGCAGCTACAAAGTGAATGGTGTGGCAGGACTTATGCACTATTGGGTGGTGACATGGAATAGGCTTCATACACTGGAAAGAAACATGCTAGGGAAAGTCAGTGTGTCTTAATGTTTTTTTACTTCATTATTCCCCTATGGGAATGTGGAGCCATGGGCTAGATTAACTTCCATTAGACCTACAGATTCCAGACACGCGCTTAAGTCCACGGTAGAGGATGTGAAAATAAGTATTCTGCAGAGTCCAAAGTCATATTTGTACTGCTTTTGGGTCATCCAGAACTGTCATATTTCTCTGAGCCAGCCATGACCAGACCCAAGCTGAGGGCTGACCTCAGCTGGATGGATTGATAACATTTCTTCCACAAGTGAGAGCCTCCTCTCCATGAAGAGATGATGGGTGGGGCTACAGGCTCATCCATCACTAGGTGCCACGCACCAGGCTGCACCAAGGAGGGAAGGACTTGAGTTTCAGAGGCCATGTGGCCAGAGACACTGGACGACGCCATTTTGAACAAACTCACAGGCTGGACAAGAAGGAGGGAGCAGGGGCAGGGAAGTGATGTGTCGCTGTTTGATAGGACCAACAGAGACTTCCTGTCAGCCCCCTACTCGACTTTTAAAAAGTGCTTGCACAGGAAGAGAAGCTCTCTCTGGGGTGTGGTCTGCTGAGGCTGAAGGTGCTGGAGCCTGGCGCAATGGGCAGTTGGAAGGAGAGACCCCCTGACTGCCCCCAGGACCCTATCAGCACTAGAAGAAGAGCCCAGGACCGGTGCGCAGAAGCAGGGGCCTCTGCGTAGGGAGAAGAAAGGCCCAGAAGGAGAGCCAGGCGAAAGGCTGGCGCAGGGAGCCAGTGAACACCCTTCCCTGCCGAAGGCACCCTCTTGGAGACCTGGAGGGTGAAGGAGAGTGCCCCCAGTGGCTGGGGGCACCACCAGAAGCAAGACAACGTGAAAATGGAGGAGATCGGACCCCTGGGGGCTGAGATATGCCCCCCAGAAGGTACACGACCTTTGACCTTTGATGGGACCGATGACGAAGCACGTGGGGCTCCCCCTGCCGGTCTGGAAACAGCCCCCGGGGTGGGTCAGGTTCTGGGGGCTGCCCCCCAAAGAAGGAAAGTCAGGGTGCACCGTCGCACACCCCGTGAAGGTACCCCCACGGGGTGCCAGGAGCCCACCCTGGCCCCCGCCGAAAGATGAAGACGGGGAGCGCCATCGCGCTCCCCGTGAAGGTGGCCCTAGGCGGGGCACCAGGAGCCCACCCTGCCCCCACTGATGCGGAATGAGGGGGAGCGCCGTCGCGCCCCCGAAGATGTTCGGGGGCCCAGGACCCCATCCCCTGGCCCTGAGTGTGGAGGAGGTGGGGGGAGTGCCGTCGCACTCCCCTGAAGACCCGCGTAAACGGGGAAGCTGACTCGCGTCTGCCCGCCGGAGCAGGCAGACCAGAACATGAATGCCGGCTCCCGCGGCAGCACACGAGAGTGCTGGCCGCGTGGCGAGCTGGCAGGGGCAGCCGGGGGTGGGCTCCCTAGGCTGCCCTCGATCGAGAAGGCCTGCGGGGGTGCCAGGGGGGACCGGGACCCCAAAAAGAACCTCCGGGAAGAGGTGAGGCGCTCGGGGCCCGGGTGGGACCGGGCCCCAGAAAAATCAGTGAGGGTGGCCGGGGGTGGGCTCCCCAAGTCGCAGGATCTTACCTGGGGGTACGGGTGGGACCGGGCCCCCCAACGAGGTTGAAACGCTGCCGAACACCGCCGGCAGCATCAGCGCAGCTCTCCCCGGCGCAGCGGGAGAGCCGCTCATACAATATTCATGAACAAGAGCACAATCGCCCCATAATGCCATGCCAGGCATTTGGAAGTCGGCTGTTTTGGCGCCTGGTGGCCCCCAGAGGAGGGGGTCACCCTCATGAGTGAAAAGAGGTGCAGGGGGGCTGCAGGAGCACCGCAGCCTCCCCCAGCATAAAGAAGAACAGTCCCCCCCATAAGTTTCACTGGGCGTCTGAAAGAATAACCCCTCAAGGGCTCAGACTGCATTTAACACCTTCTGGGCTGGAACTTACGTTATCCAGCTGAGGCTGTACTGCGAAGTGCATCATGGAGTGAAGGGCTGAGTTGGGGATGTCTGGAGAAGGGTATCCCCTGGAGGTGTAGTGGTGTAATTGCACCGAAATGCATTTACTAATGGTTATTTCTTTTAGAGGGACTGAACTTTAGGTGTTTAATGTGAAGTACATGTCAGGTGATGGTATAAGCAAAGTGGGGTTATATTGCCAGACATTCCTGCTAGAGTGTTTGGCTAGAGCGTAATCCTGTGATTTCATCTGTGATGCCTTTAGGGGCTGTAATTGCAATGCATTCTAATGATCCACAAATGTGCTGAGTACTGTCATTCCAAAATGTGCTTAAACATACATTCTTGCTGCTGCACTTAGGTGAAGACTCCAGACTGCTAGCCCTTAAGATATAGAGGTGCATACTTTATGGTCAGTAGGAGATGCTCAGTCAGGGTCATGTGTCACTAAGGCAGGTTTACCCCTTTTTAATGCTTGTTGAGGTAATGGGGTGGGTCGCCACTGGGATGGTGCCAGTGCGCAGGGCCCTCGCTCCAGGTTATGTTCAACTAACTGCATTGGGGGCAAGTTGATGTGCATACATGGGAGTGGTGGTACTAGACCCCATCCCCCATGCGGGAGGGGTGGAGATGTTATGCAATGTCACAAAGTAATTCCAACAGATTATGTATATTTGTAAATTGGTGCATAGTATTGAGTAGTGTGTGTGTTTAATAAATGTACTCTTACTTTTATAAAGCAAAGTACAGACTGGACAATCAATTATTGAGTGTTATTTTTGCACACCTGCAAATGGCAATTACTAGCCCACACCACCTCCCTTGAGTAAGCCTCAGACTGCTCTGCAACGCTACCCTCTGAGAGTCAGGCGCTACAATTGGGTGTTTGGTTCCCAGTGAAGGACAAATGTAGTCATGTTATTTGTGCAGGCCTCACAGATGCTGCCTCGTTTTCCAACAATAACATCCCGTGGAGCTCCCTGAGAAAATCATTCTGAGTTGCCCTATATCTGTGGTCACCATTCAACTGTATTTAACTCAATGGCTATCTCACCCTGTTTAGCTTGCTCTTGCCTACACACCATAAGAGTTTCTTTGCAATATCTGGCAACTATGATCGCACAATCTGAGGTATTTGTTACGTAGGTCCTTAGCTGTTTTGCCATTTAGTGTGCCCTGCTCTCTAAGTACGCATAAGCCCATTACCCCGGGTACACATTACTCATTACCAGCCAGTACTCCGTCATCACACATCCATGACCTTCTGTACTCTTTATTTTTCCCTAAGAAAGTTCCCATTGGCCCCACTGCCCATCCTCTAATGCCCATTGCATAATGTCTTTTGATAATGCCTTTCTAAATCACATTTTAAATGAGACATAATTTTAATGCCTTATTCTAATCGCATTCTATATGGAACACATTACACCCATTCCCATGCGGGCGTTTTGCCACCTTCAATAGAACATCTCTCTTTTTGCGTTTCCTCGCAATCTCGCAATTACCTGCGATGGCGCCCACACATGCGTAATCTTTTTTTTTCTTTTCATGAAAATGGTCTCAGTTTTGCTTCAGACGAGGCATCTTCATGCGCAATATGGCCGCCACGCGTGTGCCATACAGCCCTCAATGGCGGGCTTGTTGTTTTCTCCTCCGCAGGCTGCACGCATAAGCCCACACGCCTAGATGTTTTCCATTTATACCGGCTGCTGGCACGGGCACACCAGCAGCCAGGAGCACAGGAGACCACACTAGGTCTCAACGGGTTTCTCGTCTAGATGAAGTAAGGCTTCTCTGCTCCCTCTCCTTCACGACATTTTAACATTGCGATCTGCTATCTTTATATTTTTATATGTTGCTAATGACGCTTATCAACTCTTTCTCCTTCCCTAGAGTGTGACTATAGATGGTAACCCTCCCGGACCCTGAATTTCTGCCACACACTGAAATTAAGTGTAACGATTCCCCTCCTTGGTTACAACTATGCTGTTTGCAATCCATTTCTAAGCACATGATTTAGTGGCAATGCATGCTCCAGCGAAACGCCGGTACACACGGCCACTACCGTGCCGATCACCAGGCATCAGAGTACCTCTCGATTCCAAACACCTAGGGGTACTCATAGCACTTAACCAGCATGCCCCATGTCAGTCATTTATGCAAAGGCGCTATAGACACACCATTAAGGTTTACTAGCATGCTGCGACATAGTCACAGCCGCATATTTGTTGAGAGATTCCTGTGTATAAATAGTACATTTCTCCCACCCGGGTTAGACTGTGGATTGACTCTCTGTTTGTGCCAACTCACCTGAGACCAGCACCTAGGCACTGAGGAATACGCTAAAGATTGCATTTCATGTTGCATTTTCTCTTTATGTGTCTTGTCTTGTCTATTTATTTTCCACAGGTTTTTACAGTGGATCAGTAAGTATACCGATACCACTGAGCACAACAACACACCTTAGCGCGTGTGTTGAATATTCACTTTTCACGTGGCATGATTTTTGCCACCCACACACTTTTCACCGGTCCTGACGAAAGCCCTTACATTTCCCATCCAGGGCTGAAACATGTAGACCACATTTTAGTCAACTAAGAGTCAAATTCACTCCAATAGTTGAGCTATTTGTTTTTAACCGTATCCTGGGCCGCCCCTAATAAACACATTAGGCAAGGATTCCCAGAGAAACTTTAAGATTTTCACTACACTACTTCACACAAATACACCACACCAGCTACGCTGTAATCAGGCGTCGTTGCACAACCGGGGGGCATTCAGCCACCCGGTTGGGACCCCAGTTTTGAAGCATGACACTATAGGACTCGTACCCCCCAGGATGGCTCCCGGCCCAGCCCCCATCCCAACCCACGAAACAATGCTTAACAACCAGCTGTGGGTTAAAAAGGCCATGTTTATTACAAATCATCACACAAACATGACAATATATAAATCATACAATTTGATACGATATGTATTTATCAAATTCAAACGTTAATCACCATTTTTATTTAAGTTGCCCCTAGCTTCATGCTCCATCCGCAAGTCGGGCAGAACTCAATTCACTTACACGAAGAACGTTGTCTATTGCTCCAGCACTAATGGGCCTTCTGGCTCGCGTCCCCCCAACTAACTGAGAACCACGCAAGGCGCAACCCACCTGCGTCCTTGAGGGGTGTGCCACTGTCATCTGGTCTAGGTCCGCCACCTGAGGGGCCCACCCCTCCACCACCAGGCTGCTCATCGGGGCTTGTAGGGAATAACCAGGGGCGGAAGCCCCATGCCCTATTTTTAAACTGGCGCCCTTGCCCCCAGCCGGTGTCCCGTTCTCTCTGGGCTGAGCTTACCGTCTCTCCGCCTCAGTGCTGGCCTAAGGAGTATGCAGGAGGACTCCCCTTAACAATGTAAAGGCAATTTATGTGGCCTCTTTACCGCCGCTCTCTCATCTATATCCAACACCTCCCCAATCTCTATCCTTAGGGACGGGTGGGTGGGAGATTAACGGTGCCCCCTGCATTCCGAGGCCGGCGCAGAAAGAAAGAGAGGGCAAGGACAAGGGCCAGTTGCTCTAAATAGGCCTTCGCCCACTCCCCCATCCCCTCGGAGTGCCGGCTCCGGCCGGAAGTGACGTCACGACGCTGACCCGGAAGTAGTTGATGCTGCCGTCCCGTTTACTTCTTCGATGAGGACCACCAAGGAGGGCGTGCCCGGGCGCCCGGGGGGCCGAGTCCTAAGTGCGCGCTTCATTATATTTCGCGCTTGTCATAGGACTCGTACCCCCCAGGATGGCTCCCGGCCCAGCCCCCATCCCAACCCACGAAACAATGCTTAACAACCAGCTGTGGGTTAAAAAGGCCATGTTTATTACAAATCATCACACAAACATGACAATATATAAATCATACAATTTGATACGATATGTATTTATCAAATTCAAACGTTAATCACCATTTTTATTTAAGTTGCCCCTAGCTTCATGCTCCATCCTCAAGTCGGGCAGAACTCAATTTACTTACACGAAGAACGTTGTCTATTGCTCCAGCACTAAGGGGCCTTCTGGCTCGCGTCCCCCCAACCAACTGAGAACCACGCAAGGCGCAACCCACCTGCGTCCTTGAGGGGTGAGCCGCTGTCATCTGGTCTAGGTCCGCCACCTGAGGGGCCCACCCCTCCACCACCAGGCTGCTCATCGGGGCTCGTAGGGAATAACCAGGGGCCGAAGCCCCATGCCCTATTTTTAAACTGGCGCCCTTGTCCCCAGCCGGTGTCCCGTTCTCTCTGGGGTGAGCTTACCGTCTCTCCGCCTCAGTGCTGGCCTAAGGAGTATGCAGGAGGACTCCCCTTAACAATGTAAAGGCAATTTATGTGGCCTCTTTACCGCCACAAGGGGGACCAGGGCAGACCGCCCTTCGCCCTCCCCACCCCACAGCATCCTCTGACCCCTAAGTTCTCATCAACTCCAGGCCAAGATCATGCCTGATTCAAATGGCCGGATTCGTCTTGTTACCTCTGCAATGCAAGATAACCCACTCAGGGGACAGGAGTCCCACACGACGTCTTGCGCCCGCTGCGACTGTGTGGTCTCTGAGGATCACCCATGTCGAAAAGATATCTGTCTGAACAGAATCAATGGGAATTGAACCTGTAACATTGAGAGTAAGCATCTCAGACCTTAACCATTAGGCCACAGTTACTCTCTTCAACCACCCTACCTAAGCCCTGGCCAGTGAATTATCTATAAACTTGTAAACTTGGAGATTTATAGAGCGCAGTTGTTGCCCGAAGGCGTCCAAGCGCTAGGATAACAATGGTTTAGCAGGCAGATGTGAACAGGTGGGTCTTCAGTTGCTTGCGAAACATAGTAAGGTTCTGGGTGGCTCTAAGATGAAGCGGTAGAGCAATCCAGGCCTTAGCTGCATTGTACATGAACGTCCTTCCGCCGGTTCTAGATCTTTTTATTCTTGGGACTACTGCTAAGAGAGTCTGGCTGGAGCGAAGACTGCGATTTGGGATGTAATGAGTGATCAGATCACGGGTAATGATGGGTCCCATGTCCCAGAAGGCTTGATGGGCTATACATAGCGCCTTGAACAGAACTCTCTGCCGGACCGGTAGCCAATGGAGGCTAGTCAGTCCGGTCCTCACTGAGTGTCTGTGCGGGATTTTAAGTAGAAGGCGAGCTGCACTGTTCTGTACAGTTTGCAGCCTCCGAAGGGTGTATTCTGGTGCACCCAAATAAAGTGCGTTGTTAAAATCAAGACGGGAGTGAATGAGCCCTTGAATGGCAGCCTGTTTGGCTTCCAGGGGGAGGAGGGGGAAGATTTTATTTAGCACTCTCAGAATGCCATCTATCCTGCTGTGCATGTCGCGGGTCCAAGTCTGACTCTTGTGGCCCACTACCGTAATCCGACCGCTGCGGGAAATAACCCCGTAAGCGATATGTACCAACTCTGCCCGAGTTTGTCGTGATACCCAACGGCCATGTATACCCCTTTGCACGTCCACCCACCGCTTCAGAACCGATCTTAACTTGCTCCGGTTACAGACTTCCGTCTGTAGGGGGCCTGCCTACCTAGGCTAACCCAGTGTCCGGGCACTTCCAGCCTCCCACCACCCTGAGCCACGATGCCAGTACCAGTCAGCTTCCTCTGGGGGAGCCCCCACCGGCGCCCTACCCCCCTGCCCCTGCTGCGAGAAATCAGGTACGGATGTCAGATGACTGCTCTTGAGGTAGGGGACCCCTTACCCACCTCTTGCTGACACCTTATCCTCAGGAAGGAGTTACCCCCAAGTTTTGCCATGAAAATGATCACCACCCGTTGCGTCCCCGCGTCAGATACAGGCTCCCCTCGTGAACTCCATCAATGCCCACTACCTCCGACCTAACTATCTAGGCAGGCTTCATCCTCATCCCCCATGGGTCACCTGGCAACCTGAGCGACACAACGAAATAGGGATGCCCTCTAATCGCGGGTGTACTGAAGGCCCTACCTTTCAACTGTCTTTCCCAAGTCTTGCACAGCGCAACCTCGAACCCAAAGGATATGCGCGCTGCACCTGAGCCCCAGTCGTGTCATAGATGAACACCATCAGCGTGTTCTGCCTGGTTTACACTAAGGGGCAGATTTACCACCCCTATTGCCGATTTTCATCACTTTAATAAGGAAAATCGACCATTTTAACAGGAGTGAATGCTGCCTGGCGAAGGGAAGCTTCCTTGAGTACAACAATCCCTAACGGGCCTCTACCGGTAGTACGCTAGCCACACAACATCCGCCCCTCTGCCTTATTGGGAGCCCTAAAAACTCAAAACCGTATAACGGACGTGCCACCTGAAAGTCTATCTAGTGCGGTGTTACTCTAAGGGAAGGATTCTTGCCTGAAGTCAGCTGAATGATGCGCCCCAACTACCAGCCCCTGACAAGGTGTGACTAATCCTCAAACCAGCCACATGCTGCCTACCAGGGCGGTGATGCCAAACACCTCGCCCCTGCGTATCCTGTAGAGGTACGTGACCTACCCATATTCCGAAGGTGCTCTTAGGTGAACCCTGTACCTGACCAAGCCATCCAGTAGCACTAGTATCTGCCAGCCAGGTCCCGGCTGTACCCTGCCTCCACTGGGACACATGGTGGGCCCATTGTCATGGAGAACCGACCCAAGAAGTCATACAGGACCTCTCCCTCCCGTCCTACGAACCTACCTGCGTAAGGTACACACAGTAACCCCACCCCTCGCACATGAACAATCTCCCCTGACGGGAGCCATGCTGCCACGGGGGATGGGACCAAGCGAAGGCGCCAACAAGTACTGCAAATTAGTACGTACTTTACCTTTTTTATCGCATTCACCACGGCCCCCCCAAGGGCGGGGTCAACCTATAATTTAATAAATGGCAGCCCACACGTGTGTGAAAACTATGTGTGCGTCCACAAATCCCTATATGTCTATTTTTAGTCAGGGTGCGGTTTCCTCCAGGACGCGGGATAGCACCATCCCCCCACACTCAGATGTTCTGATTCCCAACAATGATAAACCCACTGCTGCTACAGTTATGGACGCCAGCGTGTCATATTTGTGTTGTTATATCAGGGGAGGGGCAAGCTGAGATCACGCTAGTCGCTTCCAGGCCCCTCCCCCCACACCCTAAACATTGACAGAGCCCGGGGCCCACAAGCCTCGCACTTGTGTGACAAGCCCGAGAGCAGGTGAGCTTCGTGTTTGTCTTTCGTTTACATCTAATACCACCGCACACCCACATGGGAAACCCGATAGTGTAGGGCCCCTAAACGCTGATCAGTGAAAACGCTGCATTATAGCAAACGGCCTTGGGCTTCGATGCATAAATTCCCGACTCGTGATTGGTTTCCAAAAAACACACCGTACGCATGTCAAATAGCCAAGTAACCAAGCGTCGATCAAAGGACAAAGTGCACCGGAAATTACTGACAAAGAGGCCCGGGTGCGCCATGGCACCGTGTATTCTGTTTTGTATATCTCCGTTTTAGAATGGTAGAACCCTTCTAAACTTTAATCTACCTGTATCGGGGACAAGGCCTGCCTGTACGTGATAAATACCCATTGGTAATACCGAAGACGTTTTTTAGGCCCCAGAATCTCCCAAAGCAAACCTCCCCGCTGAAGACTCAGTGGCTTTCGAAGGAAGTCTATGTAATCTATTTTCCTAGTCTTCAGAGGCGGGTTAACCCGCTACTACTGTGGATTGCTCCAATAATAAATTCAATTAGTACAATAAATTTGGAGGGGTTTTATACTGTACTACCCCTCCTCATAGGCCCCACCTCACATCCAAATCTGTAAACCGACCGCCCTCGCTCGAGTAAACCAACCCCCAATCAATAATAACTTCTAATGTGCGTCAGAAAGAACAGATCAATTCTCCCCTAATTCATCACCAAGCGACCCCGCTGTCTCGTCCCCGCCTGGAACCCCGAAGCAACCAGCTGCAGATTGCCAATCGAACTGTCCCCAGTTTCTTTATACAACCTGCCAAGTACAACCTTGTCCACTCCAAAATACAATTTCAAACTCAAAAACACGCAGCTGTCCGCCCCGTTTTTCTGCCCTGCATGTACCTCTCAGTGCATCATCAGTGCCCAACCTTCTTCCCTCCTAAGTGCAGAAACAATTGCCAGCTCCCATTTTACGGGCTGAAAAGCAAAGTGACATCAGCGGGAAGCCATCTCCCAAGCAGAAATAAGCGCCCATGTTGGCCGTACCGATAGCACAACCCCCCCCCACCATTACATGCAGAGCCAATGATAATGCTCAATCAATTTGAGAAATAGGCCCAAGACACCACACCGCCCCGGCACTCGCACCCTCCCTCGTTAGCCGGCGAATCAACCAGGCCCCCATCCTGAACTATTTCACTTTTATTCCCGCCTTATCACAGCAGCCCCGTGAGGGGAAGATAAAGGGGGGTGAGGGGAGGAAACTGTTAAAAACTCTTTCAAATGCGATCTCGAGGCGATGCTCCGGAGTGCACACTCAACCCCCCGAAGCACTCGTGTTGTGTATAGCTCACAATATTTTAACGTCTTCACTGTGGCTGAACTAGCAGGACATGCTGAGGGCAGACCACGAGTTTTACACGCACAACATTTTCAATTCAATTTGTTTGCGGTATCGTGGGGGGGGGGGGGGCATCTCGCATGCATCGGACATGGAGAGAAGTGGTCAGACAGGTGTGCACGTGTGTCGAAAAAGTTGCCCAAACCGCTCGCACTCCCCAACCCGACATGCCATGAACACAATGCCACACAGTTACAACATCAGCGCTAGGACAGGGATGCAAAGGGCTCTTCAAACCTCTTGCCCTGCACCTCCACAAAGAAAAAAGAGGGGGGGGGCACCTATCGGCTAACACCGACACTCCGATCCACAGAGACGTACACGACATCCCCCTTGACCCCAATCTAGTATCCACCTAAGCAACGCAGGTCAGCCACGGAGACCCACCAAAGACCGCACCTTCCCCCCCAATCCACAGAGCCAGAGCTTCCTGGGATGAAGGGAAACCGAGGGGCTGCAAAGAAAACATCACACCAACACACCACAGAAACTGACAGAGAGCAAGTGCAGCGCTAGGACAACTCGAACTCTCATAAACAGTGAACTGCCCCACTTGGCCACACAGAGCGAGGTTGAGCACCGCTCCCAAATTCACAAGGCTCCACCTCAACCACCACGCCAAATCGGAGGACAACTCTCTGGAGCTGTCCCCCCCCCCCCCTTAGATAACTCCGCACTCAAGCCGGCGCTCTCCTGTTCTCACTCCCCACAAGGGAACATTCCTACCTTGGATCACCTAATGTTGAGCAGCCACAACGCTAAGCCAGGGCCCGCGCTGCATGTACAAAATACAGTATACACAGTACAAACGAACTGAGGCGTGAAAGCGAACACTCCTTTCCCGCGTGTTTTTAAAAACCATCACGCACTGGGCAGCCGCTGGGACCATCGGCGTGAAGAGACACCTGATCTAATCGCCCCTTCCCCTACAAAACAATCTAAGGCTTCCCCTGCGACTGCCCTGCAACACAACCGCAAAAAACCCCGTTCCGTTTACCTCCGTGCACCCCCAGTACACCATGGCTAAATCACCTCTTCCTAAGCGGCGCCGCACTTCCGGCTCTACAGGGAACTCCGCTGCTCTTCACTTTCTTAACCTGCCGCACAGCCTTCGCTCCACTCGTCCATCAAATTCCATGCGCGCCGATCCTCTAACGTCCACGCGCGCCGATCCTCTAGCGACACGTAACTCAACGACCTGCCAGATTAATGGAGCCCCCTGCATTCCGAGGCCGGCGCAGAAAGAAAGAGAGGGCGAGGACAAGGGCCAGTTGCCCTAAATAGGCCTTCGCCCACTCCCCCCTCCCCTCGGAGTGCCGGCTCCGGCCGGAAGTGACGTCACGACGCTGACCCGGAAGTAGTTGATGCTGCCGTCCCGTTTACTTCTTCGATGAGGACCACCAAGGAGGGCGTGCCCGGGCGCCCGGGGGGCCGAGTCCTAAGTGTGCGCTTCATTATATTTCGCGCTTGTCAAACAGGTTGGTGTGTGAGGGGTCTTTTAACAAAACCTAATGGTTTCCTGGCACTGTTCATCATAACAGTGAGTCCATATTCTTCTCAAAGTGGGTTCGTCCACATTGTTTCGAATATATTTGAACTGGGGATAGGGACGTTCCCCATAACTTCCTCGCTCACTCCTTGATTTAGATTGTATTGCATGGTAGGTCAACAACTGCCCTGCTGGCAATTTATAAGTGCCCATGGTGTCTGGTAGAGACATAAGGGTGCTGTCCGTATACAATTCTCTGAGGCAGTCTATTCCTGCTTCTTTCAAGCATGCCAGATCGAATCGTCGGGTCACGTTGTGAAACTCTGGATGTAGTCACACCGGTAGTAATGGAGAGTATGGGAGATGGGGTCCTCCTTTGCACTCAAAACTCTGCCAGTTACGTGGGCCACTTTCATTTGGTGCATCTCGTTTCGAGGGAGGATCCTGGGGTACGATAACCAAGTGAGATTGGGGTTGCTCAAAGTATCTTGTATGCAGTTGCCCTTTCAGGACAGGTGGTAGTTCTTAGCCACCGCATCAGCCATTGCAGTTGTGCCACTGTGTAGTGGAATTCGCAACAAGGGGCTCCAACCTCTCTCACTTAGTGGCCATAGTAGTGTGGAAAGTGCCACTCTCCGCCTTTTTGAGGCCCATATCAAACCTGTCAAAATACCATGTAATTCCCGGAAAAAGCTCCTAGGTGAGAATATTGGTAAAGCAGCAAAGAATCAGAGATGGCTGGTTGATTTAACATCTTGGCAATCGCTATATGCCCCAATGGAGACAGTGGTAGAGAGCACCAGAAGGGAAGGGATTTGCAAACATAGCCCAGCGCCTTGTCTATATTTCCCTCTTTGAGGTTGGCATCAGTATGGTAAATCGGACACCCAGGTATTTAAAGGAATCATAGCTCCACTTGAGGCAAGTTCTTGGTGCACTCTCCCTGTCAGTTTCCGGGATCTGGGAAAAGGGGAACAGGCATGAATTGGACCAGTTCACCTTGATACCCGACAACTCTCCGAACTCCTCCAACGACATAATCAGTGCAGGATGGGAGGTAGGGACATCCCACAAGAAGAACATGACAACTTCCACATACAACAAGACTATGAGCCACTAACCATGTGCCATGATCCTCTATCGGCATGCTTTCAGGTGCAAGCTTATAAGTCAATGGCTTCATGGCCAAGGCAAAAATCAGGGACAACAAAGGGCAGCCCTGCCTTGTGCCTCATTGGATAGCAAAGCTTTGAGAGATCAGTTGGCCAGTCTGAACACAAGCCATCTGGTTTTTGTAAGGGGCACAAATCCACCCAAGATACCCTGGTTTTATGCCCATTCTCTCCAGCGTAGCCATCAGGTATTCCCAGCCCAAGATATAGAAAGTTTTTGCGATATCCAGCATTACCGCCACTGGGGTCTGAACTGTTGTTGGGTTGGCCCTTATTAGGTGTAGCAGTCAATGAATATTAAAAAGGTACTACGTCCTGGCATAAAACCGAATCGGTCAGTGTGAACAAGGGTGCCATTCAAGGTGAGGAGCCTGTTGGCTAGCATCTTTCCCAAGATCGTATAGTCTAAGTTGAGAAGCAACAGTGTGCGGTATGACCTGAAATCTAGTGGATCGCAACCTGGTTTTGAGTAGGACCACAATCAATGCCTCGAGGAGCGAGTCTGGAAGTTGGCCCTGTGTCTGTGCCTCACTGAACATGTCCAGGAGACTCTAGGAGAGGGGAGCACTAATGGTAGCGGTGTACTAAATAGATAGCCTGTCAGTGCCTGGTGTTGTGTTCCGGGCTATCTGAGCAATGGCTGCTCGCACCTCCTCCATTTGGAGCTCCAGCTCAACTCGTTGTAACAGGTCTAACTCAGGCTGCGGGAGATTCTGAAGGAATACCCCATACGTTCAGAGAGAGGTGTCGCACCGGCTGCGTATGAAGTTTGTTAGTAGTCTCGGAATGCATTGTTAATGTCCACTTGGACGTTAACCACTGTGCCATCTCCTAACCTTATGGCACGGATCAGTATGCGCTGCTGATCTTCCCACACTCGCTAAGCCAGTAGCCTGCCCACCTGTACTCCCTCTGCATGGAGGAGCGCAGTCCACTCTTTGTAGTCGTGTCTCTCTAACCTCGCCTCAGCCGCCCTGTATTTGGACCAAAGATATTAGCATATAAATGATTTTTGGCCTCCTGTTTAACTTTGTCCCTTTAATCAGGTCTACCTGAAACTTGAAATTCTTGCACTAAGCTTTGGTTGCTAATAGCCTTTCAAATATAATGCAGATCAATTAACCAGCACAAATGTTAATTGTAAATTAACACTTTTTACCCTCCATATTTAACATCTTCTACTTGCTGGATTTACATGAAACTCCATAGATTAAGAGTATGCTAAACATGATATGGGCCTGCCAAATCTCATGCCGGTTAGTGGTACATTATTAGCATATGAAAGATTTTGTGACCCCCTTTTTAAAATTGTTTCCCTTTTATTGATCTTCGTCATCTCTTAACTATAACTGGTGAAATCAGTGGTCATAGGCAGGCGCGCCCGGCACAGGTAATAACGGTGGAGCGGTGGGCAGGTGCATGGCGGTGGGGCAGGGGCGTGGCGGGTGGGGGCGAAATGGGCAGACGACGGGATAGGGAAAGTAAAATTAAAATAATAATAAATGCACTTGACTTGATGATGAGGCGAGCGCAAGGTAAATGGTTTTATTTCTTTTTTTATTTTACTTTCCCTATCCTGTCGTCTGTCTACTTCCCCCCAGCACCCCACCGCTGTTACCAGTGCTGGCCGCGCCTGGTTTTAGGGTTTCATTTTGTAACAATAACTGCATTTTAACTGTGTTTTTTGTGTGAGTTTTTTTTTGTTTTTTTACGTATGTTAAGTTCTTATTACCAAACTTAACTATAACATCACTTTAATCTTCATTTTTTTGCTGATTCTCTCGCTGTCACTCTCTATGGACATATATATATATATATATGTATTGTAAGGAAACAGGCATTTGTGCAGGTTCCCCCCTAACATTTTGCCCCATTTGGACTATTAGCTGCTGGGGGTTTTTTTACTTTGGGAGTGCACTGAGGCCTGCAGACCAAGCCCTAGGTGCCAGTGTTTTGACCCATTGCAAAAGGTATTTTTAATTGGAAAACACCCATTTGGCAAATACTTAGTTACTTATACGTCCCTAGTATACGGTACCCAGGGTACCAAGGGTATGTACGGCAAAGTGTTCACCCACGGCTGCAGCACTGTTTGTGCCACCCTGCTAGAGACAAAATTTCCCCAACCTGCCACTGCAGTCTGACAGGGCAGTGTGTGGCAATGCTAGTTCGACTTTACACCTAATGGCAAAGCTATCCCTTCCCTTAGTGATATATGTAAGTCTCCACTAAGGAAGGCCTATGGATCCCTATGGCAGGGAACTATATATAATATTAAGTAGGACATGCAGGCCGTGCAGCCAGCCCCAACCATGCACGGCAAAAGGCTGTGCTTTGTGAAAGGTTGTATTTCCGCATGTTAATTAAGTATTACTTTACGTTTAAAAAAACTAGAAATTTAATGAAAAAAACAAAGGGTAAAGTAACGTTAGAGTTAGGTGTGATAAAAAGATCTGTGGGGTTTTTTTTTAATTTAAATTTCACTGAAAAAGATCAAAGGTTAAGAAATGTTATAGTTAGGTGAATATGTCATTAATAACCTTAACATTTTGCACTAAAAAAACTGACAGAAATTCACCAGTTATAATCAGCAGTGCTAACTATCACGCACCCCAACCATGCACTGCTTATGACCTCGCATATGACATCACTCATGACATTTTCTATGACATCAGTTATGATATCACTGATGACATCTCAAATGACATCATTGATAACCTCACTGATGACATCAGTCTAGCTTCGTTTTCCCACAGGTTGGCTACCATAGGTGGACAGATCCACCTTTAAAAGTTGTGGATCAAGGGTTAGGAAGCCACTTTACAGCTGACCTACAGTCGCTCCACCTAGTCAGCTTCTGCCAGCTGTTGTGTTACCTTGGTCTGCAGGCAGTAGCTCTGTCAGTTCTCCTCAGGGTATCTAAACTCATCAGCAACAGCTGGAATACTAAGTTGGCCCCACACAAAAGTTGGCAGCCACACAGTTATCAGCTCTGGCATCATTAAAGCGCCTCCTTCTTCTCTGGTGTCAGAACTCACTGGTGTCTGACATCCGAGCTTCTTGGACCCTTCAAGAGATGTCAGATCGCCCAGGGGATGCCTTGGGGTAGTGCGTGTGTGTTGGTGTGTGTTTGTGTGTTTTGTGGAGGTGGAGGGACACACTCTCACCCCCTTACATTTGAGATCAGTAGGTGCACTTCTAACGTGTGTCCTGCACTGTAAGCAAACTCTTTCACATATGACTGGATCTCCAAGTCTGTTGTATTGTATTGCAACGATTATATAGCGCTTACTACCCTCAGCCGGGGTGCTGAAAATGCTTGCATACAAGGCAACTTTGTAAGGCGTGTGGTGAGAAGAGTGCTATCTTTGTTTTTATCTTAGAAGCCAATGCAGCACAAATTAAACCAGAGTTGGACTTGTAGAGAGGAGTCAGACCTTGCCCCGCCCTGTTAGCTCTTAACAGCAGTCCTGTTAGAATAATAAGAGAGTGAATGGGTGAAAGTCCATGGAAATGAAAAAAGTGCTGCATGCAGCCCCTCGAACACCAAGGGCCCGATTCACAGAACTAACTTAAGACAAAATCCTAAACTTACTACCATTTTGGTATTCACAGAAGGCACTTACTCATTTTGGTATTCACAGAAGGCACTTACTCATTTTGGTATTCACAGAAGGCACTTACTCATTTCGGTATTCACAGAAGTTAGGAGTCCTAACTTTAGGACTCCTAAATGCCTTCTGTGAATACCGAAAGTCTTAAAATTAGAATTGTTCTCAGTTTAGTAGTAGTATAGTTAGGACTCCTAACTTTAGGACTCCTAAATGCTTTCTGTGGATACCGAAAGTCTTAAAATTAGGATTTTTCTCAATTTAGTAGTAGTAAAGTTAGGACTCCTAACTTTAGGACTCCTAAACTGAGAAAAATCCTAACTTTAAGACTTTCGGTATTCACAGAAGGCATTTAGGAGTCCTAAAGTTAGGACTCCTAACTTCTGTGAATACCGAAATGAGTAAGTGCCTTCTGTGAATACTAAAATGGTAGTAAGTTTAGGATTTTGTCTTAAGTTAGTTCTGTGAATCGGGCCCCAAGAATGCCCATGCACATTGTGCCACCCACATTTCTTTCAACCCTCAGCTTGATCAGTGCCCCGCAGTGCTTAATTTGAGCCTGTGGTTTCCGGTGCTTAGAAAACCGGCACATAATCTTCAACACCGGCGTTTTTCTTGAGCACCACTTAAGGATACATTCATTTATGATAGGCACAGGGATATTAAGTGATTTGCCCGAGACTCGAACCTGGTCTCGAGCTCCAATGTCTGCAGTTCAGGCTCTTACGGCACATCCTCTCCTCACTTTCATGGTTAGCACTTGATTCTCGCACTAACAGGAGAAATGGGCATGTGCAAGCTGCCTCCTGACGAGTGCGCCAGCACTTATGTATTTTACAAATGAACCGCAGGTGCCCCGCCCTCCTCTCTGTGGTGTCAGAATTCCCTCGTGTATGAGAGTATCCTGCAGGAGTGTCAGACCTCCCAGCTGTGTGTGGCGCACCCTCACACTCTTACACGAGACCACAATTAGTTTAACTCCGACATCTGGTCCCCTAGGGTTGAAGCAAACTCTCACACATTGTGCGCAAAGATCTCTCCGCACATCAGAATAATAACTTGTTTTGTACAGTGCTTCGCACCGCACTTCTTTAGTTTCTATGTGCTTTAAATAACAGAAATTAATATTACCAATTTATGGTACTCAGTGGGTCAATAGAGCATAAAACTCAGCCATCGAAATCAAAACATTGACAAAGATGTTACTATTAAAAGTCTCTTTATTGAGCTCTGTCATTGAGCAGGTCACATTTCCACAGCTTGCAACAAGTCCCTTCATAAAGCAGGAACAGTGAAGAATCACATGACAGATACACAATGTCACAGACATGTCACAGTTGAGACAAGAGGAATCATCACATGACTAAGTATTGAGTTTCATCCTGTAAACGAATGCATTTCCACTGATAATCGAAGCCCTACAAATATTGTAGAAGACCCGGAAGAAGTACATACTCAGTCACTGAGTTACAAATCCATGGCAGGGAGTTCACTACACTGAACATCTTTATAAAAGAGAACACAGCTTTGTGTAACTTACACGTATAGTGCCAAGACTTCCAAAATGAAGACTCAGCACTAGTGATAATCGCTCCTCATGTTCATTCATTAACAATAAATGCTGTACTGAGGAGAATACACAATACATGTGCACATTGTCACATACACTATTCAGAGAGTGGTCGCACATCTCCAAAAGTACAGAACTACACTTTGCCTTCATAGAAGGCAGAGATTTTACTCATACATTTTCAATCGAAAATACAGATATATCAGCATTGATATTTAAAATACACATAGTGTTACATTTTTATAATACTTATTAAATAAACACACTGTCATACATTTTTCAGGTGCAATGCATGTTTCTAAAAGTACAGAAACTGACTCGGCCTTCATAGAAGGGAAGCTATTCTCTCGATACATTTTCAATTGACAATACATGTATATCAAAATTGATATTATAAGCCCAACACCAATCAGTGGACTCGGTAATTAATAATCATGAATTCTGTAAATGTTAACAAAGTGTATGTTAAACACATACTGAAGGCGCACCAGGACTCTGAGCCCAGCCGTGTATGTGCATGTTGAAGATTTATAGATTCACTCTGCAGGCAGCGTCTATGCTACAGAGGTACAATATTCACACTCTGTTCGGCCAATCATGATATAATAATCATACACGGCTGGCTGTGCGGGGATATAATTTTCTCACACTGTTCATCGCGTGTGTATAATATGACACACTGACCATCCTACAAGGATATAAGATTTGCACACAGTCCCTATGCCCACACTGTGCATGATATGAGGATATGATAGTCATACACTGTCCATCATATATACATATCAGAGTACAATAATCTAACGCTGCCGATGGTTCTGAGATATAATATCCGCACAAAGGCCGTGCTACATGGTTATAACATTCACACTCCCCTTCTTATGTAGCTATAATATTCACACACTGCCCATCCTATGAGGATATACACTGCCCATCACACGAGGATGTAATATTCATACACTGTGGAGATACAACATCCACACTGTCCATCCAAAGGGGATATAATATTCGTAGACTGTCCATCCTGTATGAAATAATATCACGCACTGTCCATCCTATAATAATGTAATATAAACACTATCCATCCTATGAGGATATACACTGCCCATCACAGGAGGGTGTAATATGGTATACACTGTGGAGATACAACATCCACACGGTCCATCACATGAGGATGATTCGCAGACTGCCCCCTCTCAGTAATCTAATATTCTCGTGCTGTCCATCCTATAATGATGTAATGTTAAAACTGTCCATCCTATGAGGATATACACTCGCTCGTCACTCCGCTCCTTGAAGTGCAGTAAACCCCCCTGCACAGCAGGGCGCGCTCCAGGCACGAGAATGAATATTCTCCCTCAGAGGGGACCGAGGCCTCGAAAGAAGTCCGAAGAAAAGTCAGGCCGCGGCCCCCGCATTACCAGGGTCTCCACGGGGCTCTGGGGCTGTCCTGGGCGGGCTCTTTAGTGCTGCTGGGACAGGACGGAGGCCGAGAAGGACACACCGCCTCTGCTGCAGCCGCAGGTCTATGGAGGGCCCGCAGCAGCTTCATTCGGGTCTCTGTGGGGGCTCCGTGGAGGGAGAGGAATTGCAGAGAGTCCTGGAGGCACCTGGAGTAACCTTCACTGGAGGCCGCGGCTGCAGGGAGAGACGAGGGGTTAATGCTTGTACAGTCTCACACCAGGAAGTGACAACACAGAACAATCAAAGCACTGAGCATTGCGTGACTTGAAGATAAAAGTCCTAAAATATATCCGAAATACGGCGCTCCGTGTATGAAAAAAAGAGTTTACACCACATAACGTTTTTTTACTATGCCCCACAAAACCATCTAACAGACCAGTAGGCGCAAACATGAATTCCTAGTTTGCATTTTTTGCTAGTTTAGTAACTAGAAGAAACATCTCCCACTCTTGCTCCCCATCCCCCTCACCACCTGCGCCTGCCCTTATCCAAAGATCAGACTTCACCACATTAAAAAGCCAAACTCGTGTCACGAGCTCTCACCTGGTGCCGGTGTCTGCACGCGCCGGGCCAGGTACGTCACGGCCATTTCCAGGATATCCGCTTTCTCTGCTTTGGGCGGAAGTTCACGTTCCTCAAACTCTCTCTGCAGTAACATCCTCAGCTGCTCGATGCTGCTGTTGATGCGATCTCTCCTCAGCTTCTCCACCGCTGGCTTCCTCAGCTGCAGAAACAAAATGCGAGATTGTTAGTTATTCCCAGACATCCTTCAAAGGCAGCAACAACAACAGTCTTTAGTTCTTACATTATGATATAACAGTTTAACTGAGATATAAGTATAATATTAAAGATGAGTTAACATTAACTGTTGATTTAATATAGGACGCTCATTTTAAAACTCGCTCTATTTTGTATACGAAACACATAAATATGTTTTTTAAATATTAATGTCCAGACCCTTACCTTTCTAATGTCTCTCTCCTCGCGCTCCTCCTCATATTTCCTCTCGGTGCTGAAAGGCGCCATCTTGCCCGGTGTGGGGTGAAGAGCGGGGTCTCTGCAGTGAACCCACAGTGATCGGTATCTGAAGAGCTCGCTCCCTCCTGCCCTATTTATCCCCCTCCGCCTGCAGGGTAATGTGTGGGTCTGGGGCTGGAGAGAGGTTCCCACACTCATCAGCCAATCAGAGAGCAGCAGGGACAATGGAAGTGTGGCGCATTACAGGGCGGGAGGGGTGGGGGACATCTGGGGCCGGACACAAAAGATCAGAGTGTAGGAAGGAGCTGCCCCTTCATATAATCTTTGGTCCATTGAATGCACAGCTCCGCCCCTGGCGTCTGTCAGCGCCGTCTTCTAAGAACATTATTATATATACTGTAATTATCAGTAAACGGGGCAGATGAATACGTGAAATAAAGACACAATGGTAATGTTTACACCTTCAAGTGTCTAAAACATGCTGTTTTCCCTGTAATCCACTTTGTTGTCGACCACTGTTCATATTTATTGTATGTTATGCTAAATTCTTTTGAGCATTTAAAACATAAATACGTAAACACGTGTTGTCATCTGTGATGAACTGTACGCCATTAACAGATAAAATAGAGCAGGGGGTGTCCAGAGCAGGATGGGTTTCCGTGACCCTACCGTACCTGTGGGGCTCCACTGTAGTCGAGTCACCCTGCAGCTTGGGAGTAGAGTGCACGGGTTTGACAAGGCTGGTTTTGGTTTCTAGTCCGGTCGTGCCATCCCCCCCCCCCCCCCCCCCCGCAGCAGTTTGGGCCTAATCAGCAGGTAATTGTAGGCTCTCAGTCCTGGCACTTTCTGTGACTAAGCTGTAGGGCACTAGCATGCTTTGCATGAGACAGTAAAGGCCCTTTACTTTCAACTGTAGCATTGGTGATTCCCAACAGGATTGGGTTTGTTGTATGGCGGAGGTGGCAGAGTGCCGACTCTTGGCAGCAGGATTGACACATTGAGTGGGACAGAACCAGCACTTCGCCAGGGCAACTTAAAATAAAATACAGAACCAGCCCTTCACCAGGGCAGCTTAAAGTAAAATAGAATAGAGCCAGCACTTCTCAAGTGAGCTGCTACGGTTTATTGAGACAGTACCTGCACTTCTCAGGTGAGCTGCCAGGGTTTATTGAGACAGTACCTGCACTTCTGAGGTGAGCTGCCAGGGTTTATTGGGACAGCACCTGCACTTCTCAGGTGAGCTGCCAGGGTTTATTGGGGCAGTACCTGCACTTCTCAGGTGAGCTGCTGTGGGTTATTGGGACAGTACTAGCACTTCTCAGGTTAGCTGCCAGGGTTTATTGGGACAGCACCTGCACTTCTCAGGTGAGCTGCCAGGGTTTATTGGGGCAGTACCTGCACTTCTCAGGTGAGCTGCTGTGGGTTATTGGGACAGTACTAGCACTTCTCAGGTTAGCTGCCAGGGTTTATTGGGACAGCACCTGCACTTCTCAGGTGAGCTGCCAGGGTTTATTGGGACAGTACCTGAACTTCTCAGGTGAGCTGCTGTGGGTTATTGGGACAGTACCAGCACTTCTCAGGCGAGCTGCTGTGGGTTATTGGGACAGTACCAGCACTTCTCAGGTGAGCTGCCAGGGTTTATTGGGACAGCACCTGCACTTCTCAGGTGAGCTGCCAGGGTTTATTGGGACAGTACCTGAACCTCTCAGGTGAGCTGCTGTGGGTTATTGGGACAGTACCTGCACTTCCCAGGTGAGCTGCTATGGTTTATTGGAACAGGACCACCACTTCTCAGCAGAGCTCCTCTACGTTTAAGGGGACAGAACTGGCACTTCTCGGCAGGCGGTATCTACAAAGACACAGATCCGGCCCTTCTTTACAGGCCTATATCATTTATAATCGGACAGTACCGCACTAAATGTTGGGCCTGTAATATGAGAGGAGATAAAAACACTTCTCAGCCGAGATTCTCTGAATTTAGATGGACAATTCCATTACTTATTGTGACGTCTGCCATACTTTATTTAGACATTAAAGCTGAAGGGCAGCTGCACTATATATGGAGCAGTAACTGGGATTCTCTGCCCTGCACATCAATTTGGTACATTCCTAAAATACCACATCAGCATGTGTAGGTGTCAGCGCCCAACGGACAGGGCGTTACCCGGAGTGCTGGCAGCCCCCATCATCAAAGCACCGCCCAGTGCCAGATCTCCCGGATGTGTAAACTCCGAGCTTCCGAGGGCCCTGCAGGGGGCGCCAGACTTCACAGCTGCTTGTGAAACACGTGCTCGCACTCTTACACCAGAGAACGATCTGTCTTCGTCAGGACCCCCCTTTCCCCTGAAGGAGCGCTCACTCTGAGCTCGGAGACCCCCAGTGGATCATGTTCCCTCCGCACGTGCACGTGAAGGCAGTCAGTCACGCGTGCCACTGAACACGCGTCAGGGTGACGTAATAGGGGCACTGGGCCTCTACTCCTTTACCCCTCACCCTGTAATTTCAGGTGTAATTGGAGAATGGATGAGGAGGTATCATCTGAATGAAATTATACATGGTGACGCATTTCAGTTACTGTTAATTGCGGCTTGTATAGCGCGCAATATGACATAAATACTGCATCGCAGCGCCTTTCAATAGCTTGAGGTTCACATTAGGTTTCCATCGCAGACACCGAGACGTGGTGACACGCTCCATGTGCTTTGAACTTATTAAAACCAGGCGCTCATTTACATTTCAAAAATATCGATTTCTGGGCCTACACTCTTTATATGTGCGTGGTCGTCAAACTAACCCTAACTTCTCATGTAATGCTTTGACGTGCAGTTCTCTGAGCTGGCCCGCCACGCGCTGCCTTCAGCCTTGTTCTGCAGGCGGTTTGCACGAGGGGCCAGGACACGCCGCACATCAAACGAGCCGGTCCTGGGGCAGGCCGGACTCTTTCAAAGTTGTGACAAGAGAAGAGAGATAGGTACTGGAGCCCTATAGCACTTGCGCAAGCAACATACAATATCGCCAACCTTCTACACACACAGACACCGACTGTTGTGACAAGACGACCCGGAAGTGGAAACATTGATTTTCGAAAGAACAGGTAACGAACACCTCTTCCTTGTACATACTGGCGCTGCTAAGCGTGACGTGGTGTCCCGGTATAAGATATATGAGCTGGGACGAAATGACAGCCCCTCCTAAAACGGCTGCAACTAACATATGTACAGCTGGCATAAGGTGTCTGCAGCTCTTACCTTTCATATGACGTTACTTTAACATACATTACTTCCCTTGTTACTGCCACGTACACTTTACGCACGTGTATACACCCCCAAGAAGTGTGTGCACAAGCGCAGCTTCTTGGTCAACACACTGGAAAATGTACACTGCGGTAAAGCTAGACCCGACGGCTGTAAAAGTGATTCTATATATTATTCTTGTGCCACATTCGTGGTACTTGGTGGGCCCGTAAATAACAAGGATTTGTTCTGTTTGCCCCCAAGGGATTAAAGCGGCCAGAAGCAGAGTCCGCGGGGCGCTCTTTGATGACTCCGGCAGACGCGTTAGCCCTCGCTTTTTTTCGCTGCCTCTCTTCACGTCTCGTTAGCCCCCTCCTCACATTCTGCCCATAACCCCCTTCTAGCCCCCTCTTCACATTCCGTCCATTGCCCGCTCCTCACATTCTGTCCATTGCTTCCCCAGCCCCCTGATCACATTCCGTCCATTGCTTCCCCAGCCCCCTCCTCACATTCCGTCCATTGCTTCCCCAGCCCCTCCTCACAATCGTCCATTGCCTCTCTCTAGCCCCCTCCTCGCATTCCGTCCATTGCCCCCTCCTCACAATCGTCCATTGCCTCTCTCTAGCCCCCTCCTCACATTCCGTCTTTTGTTCCCCTCTATCTGCAGCTGTTCCTCGGCCGGACTCCGCCTCACATTGTCTCTTCAGTCTGTGACTGGGCTTCAGCGTGGGAAACCCTTAGAGGCTTCAGACCCGTCCATTCACGTGCAGACTGAGGGGGGTCCGAGGTATGCGGGAATGCGTACAGGGGCGGAGGCCGAGCGCGTGGTTTAATGTGTGACCACATGATAAATGGACACGTCTTGATAAATGGACACGTCTTGTCAGTGAAAATGATGTATGTGTGCGAACTTGAGTGACGTGTTGTGTGTGCACATTTCACTAGTGATGTGCCCCACTGTGTGCATGAACAGGGCTCTGAATATTGTTCATTCAGCTTCACGCGGGGTGGAAAGAAGCCCGCGTTACGGTAAAGTTAAAGAGTACATAGTAATCATACTGTTAAATACGACCGAATCATAATAGGAGATGTGAGAGGGTGTGGCCTAGCGGGCAGAGCTGCCAATTTTGGAGCTGGGAATAACCAGCTTCGAGTCTGGACGTGGAACAGCATCTTGTGATTCTGGGCAATTCACTTATTCTCCCCAGTGCCTACAAAAAATGACTGTGTCCCAGTGTAATGTAACTGGTGCTCATGTAAAGCCACCAAGACCTTCGGGGCGAGTTCGATCTATGTAAAACAGTGAAAAAAACAGCTACACGGCTGCAGCTGTGAGCATCACCCAGGCACCCACTCCCTCTCTGAAATCAGAATTCAATTGTGTGTGAAATCCGCGCTTCAGAGAACCTTCGAGAGGTGTCAGCTGTGTGGAGGGGTCACGGAGGGAGGGGCGTAGAGGAGTCAATGCAGCACCAGTTACACCTGCGCTTAACTTGTAAGGGAGAGGCAGACCTGTGTCCCACCCCTGTTTACTAACACGTCGAATACCATGTTATACAATATCTATGCGTGTAAATATAAAAAGCACTGCATGCAGCACCTCGTGACCGAAGCGTGCCCATGCACACTGTGCCACCCTCACTTCTGCCAGCCCTCAGCGTGATCAGTGCCCCGCCCTCCTCTCTGTGGTGTCAGACCTCTCGTGTATGAGAGTGTCCTGCAGGAGTGTCAGACCTCCCAGCTGTGTGTGGGGCACACTCGCGCTCTCACACGAGACCACAATCAGTTTAACTCGGACACCAGGTCCCCGAGGGGTGAAGCACACTCTCACGCATTGTGCGTGGAGCCCTCTCAGCACATATTAAGAATATCAGCAACGTGCTTCCTTATACGCTTCATGCCACGTTTCTGCAGATTCTAGGTGCTGTAACTAACAGGCGGTTGTACTGTTATTCCCTCACGGTACCCCCCTCGGTGAATTGTGCAAAAGTCTCAGCCAAACAAATAAAAACATTTAGAAAAGCTGCTAATATTGAAAGTCTCTTTATTGAGCTGCCATTGAACAAGTCACATCTCCATGGACTGCAACAAAACCCTTCATACAGGATAACAGTGAACAATGACAAGACACAATGTCACATCAATGTCACAGCAGAGACACAGGATACATCTGATACGGTGAATGGCTTCATCACAGGAGCGAAATCATGGGGTTCATTCTGTAACTGAATGAGTTTCTGCTGATAATTGAAGCCCTACAAATATTGTAGAACACCCGGAAATAGTACACACTCAGTCACTGAGATACAAATCTATGGCAGGGGTTTCACCACACTGAACATCTTTATAAAAGACAACACAACATTGTGTAACTCACACAAATAGCTCCAAGACTACTTCTAAAATGAAGACTTTGTCACTAGTGAAAACTGTTTCTCCTTTCCATTCACCAACAGTGAATGTTACACTTTGGGGGACACACAATACATGTGCACTTTGTCATATGCACTTTATAAGAGATAATTCACGTACTTCCGATGAATATACACAAATACCCTGGGACTGCGCAGAAGGCAGACATTTTACTCATAGGTTTTCAAATGAAAATAGAGTTAGACCAGCACTAATATTTAAAAAAACAAGGTTTCATGTTGTAGAATACTTAATATATGTGTACACTGTCACATACATGTTTCAGACATAATGTTTCCATAAGTACAGAAGCACACTTTGCCTTCATAGAAGGCATGTCATGTTAATGGTACATTTCCATTGAAAATACAAACATATCAAAACCGATACAAGCTATTCTGTGCCACAAATCACTCGACAGACTCGATAATTCATAATCATGTAAAGTGCAGGTGGTAAGAACTGCTGATGTTTAAACACATGCTGAACTTGCATCGGAGTTCTGATGCCAGCTGTATAGGTGATTGTTGCAGATCTGTAAACTAATGTTCACTAAAATCACACTGCAAACAGCGCCCCGCCTCAGGGGGATAGTATTCACACCCTGTACCTCCTGTGAGGAGATATATAACATAGACACTGTATATCCTATGAGGATATGATAGTGACGTCTCTATTTTGCGAGCATATAATATTCACTGTGTCCATCCTGTGAGGATATAACATACACACTGTCCATCCTGTGAGGATATACAGTCACTCTTGGGTCCGCTCCTTGGAATGCGGTAAACTCCTCCCTGCACAGCAGGGCCCGCTCCAGACACGGGAATGAATATTCTCCCTCAGAGGGGACCGAGGCCTCTAAGGAAGTCCGAAGAAGAGTCCAGGCCGCGCTCCCCGCATTACCAGGGTCTCCACGGGGCTCTGGGGCGGTCCCGGGCGGGCTCTTTAGTGCTGCTGGGACCGGACGGAGGCCGAGAAGGACACACCGCCTCTGCTGCAGCCGCAGGTCTATTGAGGGCCCGCAGCAGCTTCATCATCCGGGTCTCTGAGGGGGCTCCGTGGAGGGAGAGGAAGTGCAGAGAGTCCTGGAGGCACCTGAAGTAACCTTCACTGGAGGCCGCGGCTGCAGGGAGAGACGAGGGGTTAATGCTTGTACAGTCTCACACCAGGAAGTGACAACACAGAACAATCAAAGCACTGAGCATTGCGTGACTTGAAGATAAAAGTACTAAAATACATCCGAAACACGGCGCTCCGTGTATGAAAAAAAGAGTTTACACCACATAACGTTTTTTTTACTATGCCCCACAAAACCATCTAACAGACCAGTAGGCGCAAACATGAATTCCTAGTTTGCATTTTTTGCTGGTTTAGTAACTAAAAGAAACATCTCCCACGCTTGCTCCCCATCCCCCTCACCACCTGCGCCTGCCCTTATCCAAAGATCAGACTTCACCACATTAAAAAGCCAAACTCGTGTCACGAGCTCTCACCTGGTGCCGGTGTCAGCACGCGCTGGGCCAGGTACGTCACGGCCATTTCCAGGATATCCGCTTTCTCTGCTTTGGGCGGAAGTTCACGTTCCTCAAACTCTCTCTGCAGTAACATCCTCAGCTGCTCGATGCTGCTGTTGATGCGATCTCTCCTCAGCTTCTCCACCGCTGGCTTCCTCAGCTGCAGAGGCAAAATGTGGATTTGTTATTGTATCGAACAAACTTGGAAACTTGGTCTGTTAAAATGTAGTCTACATTTAAAACATTGTAACATGATAGTTAAAATTAGTAATGATGCTACTTTAGAACCAAACTATTACGATAAGATGAATTAAGCGCATACTAATATCAAGAAATAACTGAAAATCGCTGTTTTGTAATTAGTATTATTTCTCTATGATAAAAAGGCGAATATAGATTTTAAATATTAATTTCCACACTCTTACCTTTCTAATGTCGCTCTCCTCGCGCTCCTCTTCATATTTCCTCTCGGTGCTGAAAGGCGCCATCTTGCCCAGTGTGGGGTGAAGAGCGGGGTGTCTGCAGTGAACCCTCAGTGATCGGTGTCTGAAGAGCTCGCGCCCTCCTGCCCTATTTATCCCCCTCCGCCTGCAGGGTAATGTGTGGGTCTGGGGCTGGAGAGAGGTTCCCACACTCAGCAGCCAATCAGAGAGCAGCAGGGAGTAGGTACAATGGAAGTGTGGCACAATACAGGGCGGGAGGGGTGGGGGACATCTGGGGCCGGATACAAAGGATCAGAGTGTGGGAAAGAGCTGCCCACTAAAGTGATATTAGCTCAGACGTGTGTCAGTGCCCCGGGCATCTGTTACCAGCTAAACAGTGTGTCATAAACATTAAGTAAGGGGGAGGTGGGAGGGTGTGTTGTCGTTCCTGGCAGTGCTGCATGCCAGGAATGAGCTGGAACTATCAATCAGCTCTTTTAAAATCTACTTTTTATTCCGTGAATATATACATATAGATTTTTTCACTTCAGTCGACTCAAATATGGAATGGATGTTTGCAAAACATGTATTGTCGCACATATGCTTTCTGGCAGTAACATATTTATTTCCAAAATCATATATTTAAAGGAAAGATGGAGTTTTAACGTGCAGCATCGTTGAGAGTACAAAGTAAACAGGGCGCCAACGCCAACAAATCTTGTGCGAAACCAACCCACCCTGTTGTAGCTCCTGCGTGGAACTGTCCAGTGCTGAACGTCACGGATTAGCTTCTGCGCGGGACACCGTTTAGGCTAAAAACTGCAATCAGGCGAGACGGGCAGAAATAAACAGGCCAGGTTATGAGAAAAACGCCGCTTACTCATGAAATGTATGCAGCTGAAACTTTTACCAAATTACAAATCTTGAAACAACCCCACCTCACTTAAACGATCATTTGCCTTGTCCCCTCCGACCCTTAAGCACCCCCAACCTGCAAATACCCGAACCGAAACTCCCCCCATTCAAACTACTCCCCCTTTCAATCCATTCACCACCCTTCTACACCTGCCCTAGTGTCATTCTCCTGTACTCCTTCAGCCGACGTCCCACCAGCAAGGCCCCAAAACGTTCAGGCAGAGTGCATTATCCGCCTTGCAGCTTCCTGTCCTAAGCAACAACTAAAGTTTAGCTTCTTCTGTATGTCCAATAAAGTAAGCCCTAGCTAGCTACTGTAAACGTTTTGTAACCAGCTAAGAAAACAAGCATTGGCACAGCCAATAGGTCTCGCCTTTGGGACCTTATAAGTGTTTAGCAATGCAGCCCATTATCTTGGGTGCTGTGCCTCCCTCACCAAAGACAAATGTAGTTTAAATGTAAATCAGCACCAGACATTTTAATGCTTTACCACACATTGAGCATATTTTCCACATGGTTAATAAGGAAAGCTTTAGAACGTAACTTATTGAGTATAACGTGAAGCCACATAAACCACGCTTAGCCCTTTACAACTTGCAAGTATCAAGGTATGAATGCAGTCCTGTCACTGCTTTACATAGCCATCCTCACACAATCACAAAAAACAACCACAAAATCACAGTTGGTGTGCTCATAGTGTTTAACAGCAGCCAATGCAACACTGCTTTTTACAGCGAGTGCACCCTACAATGCAGCACTTGTCACATATAACGTAAATAGAGGTCAAGCACTTTACATCTAGGTAATGTCAAATGACATCTTCTTTTTATGCAGAAAGGCCCCACAACTTCTGAGTCTGTCTTGAAAGTTGTAAAAAACTTTTTTTCAAAGGTAACACTGACCCATTTAACACGCAAGAGTGTACATATTTCCATCAGTTAAGTGCGGAGCAGGTGGCAAAAGTTCTTTGCAACAACAAAATCCAGAGAAAGCAAATGCCTTCCCGAGCACTTCATATAGTCATTTTGATTGCACAGATAGCCGAGGCAGCTTTCAGACAGGATTTCAAATCACAAACAAAACAAGCATTGGCATAGCCAATAGGTCTTGCCTTTGGGACCTTATAAGTGTTTAGCCATGCAACAGTTGCATAACTAAATACTTATAAGGTCCCAAAAGCGAGACCTATTGGCTATGCCAAGCGGCCATGAAAGTGATCGCGATCAAACATCAAAGCGGCCGTGCGGCAGAGAAAGTGAAAGTAATCTCAGTCAAGCGCGGCGCGCGCGCCCGCACACATGCACTGTAGCTCTAGGCTGGCCTGGTAGCACTTTTTGGAGCCCTCTCAACAAGTCTCGCCAGACCAGTGCATGCGCTGGGTCAGGCGAGACCTAAAAAGCTTCTTTTTAATACAGATTTATATAGCGCGAACTCGACCCGAAGGTATTGGAGCACTTTATATGAGCACTGGTTACGTTACACAAGGACACATTCAGGCACAGGGAGATTAAGTGATTTACCCAGAATCACAGGATGTGGACGCGACCCCGAGGCTCCAACCTTGGCGTCCAGCACCAAAGTCGTCAACCTAACCATCAGACCACATCCTCTCCCCTTAGGCCTTCCCGAGAGCAGGGGCAGGCAAGGCCAATTTACAGTCTTGGGAGGGAGGGGGTTGCAGGTGGGGAAACCTAGAAACATTTAAATGATGGCGCTCAGCTGATTGTGTTTTCATTATTGGTAACACCGCCTGTGTTTTGAGAGCGCATAAGGAGAATAGGCTTGCTGCACCCTGCGGTGATAAGGAATACACGTGACACACTGCCCCAAAGTCGTCACGATGTCGAAAGGTCGCTAGCATGCAGGGCAATCTGGCAGTGCGTTGTTCTCTTACAGAAACCTTAACATTGGGAAGTTGGTTTTGGGGCGGGGTCTAAATTTATGTGCAAAGAGGGGTCCCATTGCCAATTCATGGCAGCCTTCAGCGCTAACAAAAAAACGCAGTTGCTGCAAACATTAGCATGAAGTAAAATATTTCATCCACTTAAATCAGCTCGACCCGGTTGCAGGCACTCCATTTTATCTTAACAAACACAACCTCAGTGTATAAATATTAACTGGAATACAATTACATGTAATTGAACTCACATTCATGAAGTATTGAGGCACCCATGCTTGATGTGTTGCACACATGCCGCCCATAGACTAGTGGCCCCCATAATGAGTGTCGCCCCACTTGCCATGAGCTATTTGCATGGAGCCACACCCTGCAATGTTACACACTCTTTCCATTCCAGTATAACATATCTTTATTCAGTGTTTTATACACATGCCCCACTCGTGTCCAGGCACTGACTGAAAGAGAACATTCATGTCCTTGCAGCGTAGACCCATCCCGCCCTAAACTGGCGAGCCACATGCCGCTCACACAGCGCCCCCATATTTATATAGCGCGAACTCGACCCGAAGGTATTGGAGCGCTTTACATAGGCACCGTATTTACATTACACATTCAGGCACGGGGAGATTAAGCGATTTGCCCAGAATCACAGGATATGGACGCGACCCAGAGGCTCGAACTCTGGTTTCCAGCACCAAAGTCGGCAGCGTAGCCGACGGACCACATCCTCTCCCCAGTTGTGTTGTAACGCAGTGTCAGAGCAGAGCGTTTCCTCAAAGGGTTAATCATAATTGCAGGGCGGGGAGACACACCCTGTCGAGAGGCACCGACCAGGAACACTCTCTGTACCTTCCTCCCAAGTCACTGCCTGCCAGGCCGCCCCTGGAGCTCTGCCGAGTCTTGCAACCGGAGCCCATCCACCCGGACCCGAACCAGCACCATGTCCACCTCGGATGAAGTGGACGGGCTCGGGGGCGTCTACCGCCCCCAATATGGCTGTAAGTTTGGGGGACGGGGACCTGGGCAAGGCGAGGGCGGGTGGCGACACTGAACCTTATAAGGAAAACAATCAACACAGTGGAGTTGGGTGTCCACGCATTATTTGTTTCTTTGCTATTGCCCCCCATTCTAGAAGGGGATTAACTGTTCTTGTGAGTCTTGTTTAGCTACACTTCACCGCCAGTCCCCATATTTGGAGTATCACTGGAACGTGAGGAAAAGGGGAGGTTGGCAAGAGTTGATCACTGGAAAAGGCTTCCCAAAACTGCTGCTGCCGGAGTGCAGACGCTTTGGTGCCCAGAGAGGAATTGTTTTAGTGCATTTCCCTGCGTGTCCAACAGCAAAGGACAGCTGTGCAGGGCGACAGGTCTCAACGTGTCCCTCGGCGAACTTTTCAACCTGTGAAGTTAAAAAACTACAGCCCCATTTTGAGGGAGCATCCCTGACTATCTATCCATGTTGTTGCCATAGCGCCTGCATTTCCCTCTCCTGCGTTTATTAGATAAGCACTTTTTACGATTTCACTGTGAGACGAAGAAAGTAACGACGCAGACTGTAGGTCTTCGGGTGCATCATGTTCTAGATTGGCTAATGCAAACAAGAATGGACGGCGTGAATCAGAAGCCGCAAGAGCCTCGGAGGTAGCGGCCGCCATTGGGCAGGAAAGTGGACAACAGGTGGGGGGGAGCAAAGCAATAACAAAAAAATTAAACAAGAGCGGCCGTGAAAGTGAAAGCGACCGTGCTGTGTTTAATTAGTAACATGATCCACGACGAGGGAGGAATGCAGCTGGCACCCTGCCTGCAGCTGCTCGCTCCCGAGACTCAAACGCCGTGGGAGTGAACGTTTAGAGAAAAGGCAGGACATGCACCCATCTTCGGCCAATTGCGTGCTTTCAATATTGAAAGCCACACGCAAAGGCCAATCGAATGTGTGGGAGTTGCCAGACCCACACGGAGAAGTTTTGGGGAAGTTTGGAGTGCTCACAAGAATCCTCCCATAGAGCAGCACATGCGCGCTAAGCTAGGCTCGACCTAAAAATGGAGGGTGGCGGCCCAGGAAACATACTGTCTAACTGGCAGGACCACAGTTCAACTGGCTGCACTATCCTGCTGAGGCAACATAACTGACTTTAACACCCAGCCCCTGCCGATGAACTACCCAAAGGGAATACCCACCGGTCCTGGTCTGCACCACTTGCCCGTAGTAGCCCTGGGGTGGACCTCTTAAAGGAAGCCACCCCCAGGAGCCTAAAGAATGCTACAGCACAGAATTGGCAGGCCAGGTTAAGAGCAAATGGCTGCTTTATTAGGACAGGCAGCCAGCTGAAACTTTGACAATATTACAAACCTTGAAACAACCCCACCTCATTTATACAATAAATTGATCTATGACCTTTCACCCTTAAGCCTCACCCCAACCTGCAAAAAAACAAACTGAAACTCCCTGCAATCAAACCACTCACCCTTTCATTCCATTCACCATCCTTTCACACCTGCCCCCAGTGTCACTGTCCTGTGCCCCTTCTGCCAACGTCTCCCCAGCAGGCACTAAAACTTTCCGGCCTAGTGCGTGATCCGCCACCCAGGAAACTCTATACAGGTGTTTTCCTGCCCCTTCCCTTTGTACTGTTTATTTGTAATCTGGTTGTACCTCAGACAATTCCTATGCCTTTCCAGCACCTGGCTGTCACCCAACAGCCTAATCCCCCCAAACAACCTCCGTCCAGCTGTCGCCCAACAGCCTGTCTACTACCATCCCTTCACTACCAGTTTCTTCACCAGCTGGGCTCTCATTTCCTATAAATAGAACTCATTGCCAATAAAAGAAAGGTGGAACCCAATCTGCCTGAAGAACGCAAAGGTCTCCTTCCTGATCTCTTCATGCTCGATCAGACCTATTCCCCTAAATTGACAAAAACGCCTCATTTCCCTGCTCATTTTACACCTAGCCTTTTCCACTGCATTGTATTTCTCCAGACTCTCCTTGCCACCAACGATGTCCAGGAAACATATGTCCTTGCCTGTGAACCTTTGATTACCTTCAAGTTGGTCTCTATACCCTTATTCAAGCTCTCATCATATTTCACAGCCAAGGCAGTATGTGCCCCCACTTCCTCCCTCCTTTTTCCTAGGAGTACAACTCAATTCTAAATTCAGTCGATCTAAGCCCCAAATTCCGTGCACACAGATGTGTCTTCTCCTGCTTCCCTGCCCACTTTACAAATGAGGGCCCATCAATCTATACTGAGGAAAGGAAGGGGTAGGAAGGGGCAGGAAAACACCTGTACACTGTAGATTGGCCTAGCACCAATTTGACCTTTCTTGGGATTGAATTGGATACAATGGAGATGGAGGCAAGACTTCCCCGTGATAAGACCGGAGATCTGTTTGATGGGGAACAACCTTTACAACGCAACTTTTACAACGCACTACCATTACAACGCATTTTTTACAACGCATAATCCATTACAACGCATGACATTACAACGCATGACACTACAACGCATTTTTAAAAACTACCTTTACAACGCATTCCATTACAACGCATACTACCATTACAACGCATACCATTACAACGCATAATATTACACTATACTATCCAACACTTACCCTACTGATGCACCCCCTGGAGTTAGAATAGTAATTTTTACCCCTATACTATCCAACACTTACCCTACTGATGCACCCCCTGGAGTTAGAATAGTAATTTTTACCCCTATACTATCCAACACTTACCCTACTGATGCACCCCCTGGAGTTAGAATAGTAATTTTTACCCCTATACTATCCAACACTTACCCTACTGATGCACCCCCTGGAGTTAGAATAGTAATTTTTACCCCTATACTATCCAACACTTACCCTACTGATGCACCCCCTGGAGTTAGAATAGTAATTTTTACCCCTATACTATCCAACACTTACCCTACTGATGCACCCCCTGGAGTTAGAATAGTAATTTTTACCCCTATACTATCCAACACTTACCCTACTGATGCACCCCCTGGAGTTAGAATAGTAATTTTTACCCCTATACTATCCAACACTTACCCTACTGATGCACCCCCTGGAGTTAGAATAGTAATTTTTACCCCTATACTATCCAACACTTACCCTACTGTTGCACCCCCTGGAGTTAGAATAGTAATTTTTACCCCTATACTATCCAACACTTACCCTACTGTTGCACCCCCTGGAGTTAGAATAGTAATTTTTACCCCTATACTATCCAACACTTACCCTACTGTTGCACCCCCTGGAGTTAGAATAGTAATTTTTACCCCTATACTATCCAACACTTACCCTACTGTTGCACCCCCTGGAGTTAGAATAGTAATTTTTACCCCTATACTATCCAACACTTACCCTACTGTTGCACCCCCTGGAGTTAGAATAGTAATTTTTACCCCTATACTATCCAACACTTACCCTACTGTTGCACCCCCTGGAGTTAGAATAGTAATTTTTACCCCTATACTATTTAATACTTACCTTACATGTAATTTAATATTATGCGTTGTAATGGTATGCGTTGTAAAGGTAGTATGCGTTGTAATGGTAGTGCGTTGTAAAGGTATTTTTTAAAAATGCGTTGTAGTGTCATGCGTTGTAATGTCATGCGTTGTAATGGATTATGCGTTGTAAAAAATGCGTTGTAAGTGCATGCGTTGTAAAAGTGTGCGTTGTAACGTCATACATCCCTGTTTGATTTGTTGGAGGAAGATAGAGCAGTTCCTAAACTTTCTCTGCGTCAAATGAAGCGTCTGCTTGGACATTTGAACTTTGCGTGTGAGGTAGTGAGAGTGGGCAGGTCTTTTTGCAGAAGGTTGGGTTTTGTGATGTCTGGGGCTACATTGCCCCACCATAGAATCAGGATTTCAGCAGCAGGTCGATGTTTCTGAAGAACTTCAATGGTGTGACTATGTGATCGTTGGATTTGGACTTTGCATGGCTGATACAGATTTTCTCTGATGAAGCTTTCCCCTCTATTGGGAAGGAAGGTGGGGCTCTGAAAAGCGGCCTTAGAAATAAATGCTAGAAGGGAGAAGTATTGTCATTTTTGAATTTTTTTCCCTGTTGGTAGCTATTTCAATCTGGGGGCAAGAACTAGCAAACACAACAGTCTCTTTCAATGTGCACAATAAAACAGTCGGTGAATGGGCAAAGGACAGGAAACCACTGAAGCTTTTGCAGCATTTCATGCATGGTTGTTTAATGTAGAATATTGTTTTTAGAGCTAAGCCTGTGCCAGGTGTGAATAATAACACTGCAGATTAATTATCTTGTTCACAGTGGCAGAGATTCTGTGGGTTGGTACCCAAAGCGGACACACTGAACACCGAGGTACCGGAAGAGACTTTGGGAGTTGGGAAACTGCATGTGCTAAGTTTAGTAGAAAATCCAATCGCCATACTCATAGCCTTGAAAAAGTCCAGCCAGACGAAACACGTGTCGGGCGGCATTTTAGGAAAACATTGTATGGAAATCTGCTCTTGGAATTAAAAATGTTGTGGAATACTTTGATTTGTGTGGACTGGGTTTGATAACGGACTAAAAACATGAGACTCACCTTGTGATTGGAATTGTGTGTGCTTGAGTGCATTTTTGTTCTGCTATCTAACTATGGCAGCCCCTATGACATATACGTTTATATACTGGAATGTACCGGGGCTTAATAATATGTCCAAACGTTACAAAGTGTACACTTATCTCAAGAGGTGGGAGGTTCATATCACCCTCTTACAGGAGACTCATTTGACTGCGGCTGAGGGCCTGGTGCTCCATAAATGTTAGACCTGCTCTACTGTAAACTAGGCTTTTGTGAGGAGTGTTCTACTATGAAGATTGAGGATCTAGTGGACCCAGCTGGGATATATGTGGCAGTCATGGGCAGCTTGGCTGGCAGGGACCTGGCTGTAGTCAGTATCTATGCCCCTAACTCAGACCCAGCAGATTTTTTTTAATGCGTTATCTAGAGTCCTGGCCCCATACATGCTAAATGCTGTACTCCTGGGGGAGATTTCAATAGTGTTGGAGAACTTGTGCTGGATAGATTGCCCTCCCCCTTTGGGCGAATCCCCGGTTGTTCGACTGGCGCAAAAGTTTTCCACTTGCCAATTTCAGTGGGGGCTGGTTGATTCGCGGAAATCCCCTCACCCTCTAGACAGTGTGTACTCTTTCTATTCCTGTATGCATGAAATACATGTCTGCTTTAACACTTTCCTTTTTTCACCAGGGATGCATTGGGCCGCACAGGATGTTGAATATTTTGCCAGAACGCTTTCTGATCATAATCTGTTGTTAGCTGCCCCTGACATAGGAGCCAGCGCTGCCCAGCATCCCTGACTGGCGTTTAAAGGGTATAAAGATAGAATATCGACGGGAAAATATCGACTAGCATTAATATCGTGGTAAGAATATCGACTGTTAAAAATATCGTAATAGAAAATATCGTTGTAAAAAATATCGTTTCGTGAGAATGACAAAAATATCGTCATAAAAAAATATCGATGAACAGAATATCGTTGATCAAAATGTCGTTTTATATAATATCGACACAAAAATATAAGGTGTTATAAAATTTATAAAAAAATATGTATTATGTTTTTAAAAAACTTACAAAACTCCTACTAGTAATAATATGTGTTAAAAAATATTTTCTACAAAAGAATTGTTAAAATTTTAGTAGCGGGTTATTGGTATTATAGGGGATAAGGGTGGGTAGTAATTTAAAATTTGTTTTTTAAAAAATTTATAAAATATAAACAAATAAAAAAATAATTAAGAAATCGAAATTTTAATTTGAAATTTCGAATTGTTCACGAAATTAAATTTGTAATTAAATTTTAAAATTTCAAATAAAAATTTTAGGAGCGGGTTTTTGGTATTATAGTGGATTAGGGTGGGTAGTAATTTAAAAATGTAGTGTTAAAAAATTGTATAAAATATTAATAAATTCGAAATTTATCATGAAATCAAAATTTAACATCGATAATTAAGAAATCGAAATTTTTATTTGAAATTTCGAATTGTTCACGAAATTAAATTTGTAATTAAATTTTAAAATTTCAAATAAAAATTTTAGGAGCGGGTTTTTGGTATTATAGGGGATTAGGGTGGGTAGTAATTTAAAAATGTAGTGTTAAAAAATTGTATAAAATATTAATAAATTAGAAATTTATCATGAAATCAAAATGTAACATCGAAATTTAAAATTTTACACGAAATGTATTTTTTACTATTAATAAAAATTATTAAATTAATATTGAAGAAGCGTTATTTTGGTATTATAGGGGAATAGGGTCTAAAAAATAATTTAGATAGAAAAATTGATATTGTTTACTAACCTGCACATTTCCTGACTTATGTTGGATTGGAGTTAGAATAGTAATTTATTATAGTTTACTATCCAGCACTTTTCCTGAGTTATGTTATGTTTGGAGTTAGAATAGTAATTTATTATGGTTTACTATCCAGCACTTTCCCTGACTTATGTTGGATTGGAGTTAGAATAGTAATTTATTATGGTTTACTATCCAGCACTTTCCCTGACTTATGTTGGATTGGAGTTAGAATAGTAATTTATTATGGTTTACTATCCAGCACTTTCCCTGAGTTATGTTAAGTTTGGAGTTAGAATAGTAATTTATTATGGTTTACTATCCAGCACTTTCCCTGACTTATGTTGGATTGGAGTTAGAATAGTAATTTGTTATGGTTTACTATCCAGCACTTTCCCTGACTTATGTTGGATTGGAGTTAGAATAGTAATTTATTATGGTTTACTATCCAGCACTTTCCCTGAGTTATGTTAAGTTTGGAGTTAGAATAGTAATTTATTATGGTTTACTATCCAGCACTTTCCCTGACTTATGTTGGATTGGAGTTAGAATAGTAATTTGTTATGGTTTACTATCCAGCACTTTCCCTGAGTTATGTTATGTTTGGAGTTAGAATAGTAATTTATTATGGTTTACTATCCAGCACTTTCCCTGACTTATGTTGGATTGGAGTTAGAATAGTAATTTATTATGGTTTACTATCCAGCACTTTCCCTGAGTTATGTTATGTTTGGAGTTAGAATAGTAATTTATTATGGTTTACTATCCAGCACTTTCCCTGACTTATGTTGGATTGGAGTTAGAATAGTAATTTGTTATGGTTTACTATCCAGCACTTTCCCTGAGTTATGTTATGTTTGGAGTTAGAATAGTAATTTATTATGGTTTACTATCTAGCACTTTCCCTGACTTATGTTGGATTGGAGTTAGAATAGTAATTTATTATGGTTTACTATCCAGCACTTTCCCTGACTTATGTTGGATTGGAGTTAGAATAGTAATTTGTTATGGTTTACTATCCAGCACTTTCCCTGAGTTATGTTATGTTTGGAGTTAGAATAGTAATTTATTATGGTTTACTATCCAGCACTTTCCCTGACTTATGTTGGATTGGAGTTAGAATAGTAATTTATTATGGTTTACTATCCAGCACTCTCCCTGACTTATGTTATGTTTGGAGTTAGAATAGTAGTTTATTATGGTTTACTATCCAGCACTTTCCCTGACTTATGTTGGATTGGAGTTAGAATAGTAATTTATTATGGTTTACTATCCAGCACTTTCCCTGAGTTATGTTATGTTTGGAGTTAGAATAGTAATTTATTATGGTTTACTATCCAGCACTTTCCCTGACTTATGTTGGATTGGAGTTAGAATAGTAATTTATTATGGTTTACTATCCAGCACTCTCCCTGACTTATGTTATGTTTGGAGTTAGAATAGTAATTTATTATGGTTTACTATCCAGCACTTTCCCTGACTTATGTTGGATTGGAGTTAGAATAGTAATTTATTATGGTTTACTATCCAGCACTTTCCCTGAGTTATGTTATGTTTGGAGTTAGAATAGTAATTTATTATGGTTTACTATCCAGCACTTTCCCTGACTTATGTTGGATTGGAGTTAGAATAGTAATTTATTATGGTTTACTATCCAGCACTTTCCCTGACTTATGTTGGATTGGAGTTAGAATAGTAATTAGTTATGGTGTACTATCCAGCACTTTCCCTGAGTTATGTTATGTTTGGAGTTAGAATAGTAATTTATTATGGTTTACTATCCAGCACTTTCCCTGACTTATGTTGGATTGGAGTTAGAATAGTAATTTATTATGGTTTACTATCCAGCACTCTCCCTGACTTATGTTATGTTTGGAGTTAGAATAGTAATTTATTATGGTTTACTATCCAGCACTTTCCCTGACTTATGTTGGATTGGAGTTAGAATAGTAATTTATTATGGTTTACTATCCAGCACTCTCCCTGACTTATGTTATGTTTGGAGTTAGAATAGTAATTTATTATGGTTTAGTATCCAGCACTTTCCCTGACTTATGTTGGATTGGAGTTAGAATAGTAATTTATTATGGTTTACTATCCAGCACTTTCCCTGACTTATGTTGGATTGGAGTTAGAATAGTAATTTGTTATGGTTTACTATCCAGCACTTTCCCTGAGTTATGTTATGTTTGGAGTTAGAATAGTAATTTATTATGGTTTACTATCCAACACTTTCCCTGACTTATGTTGGATTGGAGTTAGAATAGTAATTTATTATGGTTTACTATCCAGCACTTTCCCTGACTTATGTTGGATTGGAGTTAGAATAGTAATTTATTATGGTTTACTATCCAGCACTTTCCCTGAGTTATGTTATGTTTGGAGTTAGAATAGTAATTTATTATGGTTTACTATCCAGCACTTTCCCTGATTTATGTTGGATTGGAGTTAGAATAGTAATTTGTTATGGTTTACTATCCAGCACTTTCCCTGAGTTATGTTATGTTTGGAGTTAGAATAGTAATTTATTATGGTTTACTATCCAGCACTTTCCCTGACTTATGTTGGATTGGAGTTAGAATAGTAATTTATTATGGTTTACTATCCAGCACTTTCCCTGACTTATGTTGGATTGGAGTTAGAATAGTAATTTGTTATGGTTTACTATCCAGCACTTTCCCTGAGTTATGTTATGTTTGGAGTTAGAATAGTAATTTATTATGGTTTACTATCCAGCACTTTCCCTGACTTATGTTGGATTGGAGTTAGAATAGTAATTTATTATGGTTTACTATCCAGCACTCTCCCTGACTTATGTTATGTTTGGAGTTAGAATAGTAATTTATTATGGTTTACTATCCAGCACTTTCCCTGACTTATGTTGGATTGGAGTTAGAATAGTAATTTATTATGGTTTACTATCCAGCACTTTCCCTGAGTTATGTTATGTTTGGAGTTAGAATAGTAATTTATTATGGTTTACTATCCAGCACTTTCCCTGACTTATGTTGGATTGGAGTTAGAATAGTAATTTATTATGGTTTACTATCCAGCACTCTCCCTGACTTATGTTATGTTTGGAGTTAGAATAGTAATTTATTATGGTTTACTATCCAGCACTTTCCCTGACTTATGTTGGATTGGAGTTAGAATAGTAATTTATTATGGTTTACTATCCAGCACTTTCCCTGAGTTATTTTATGTTTGGAGTTAGAATAGTAATTTATTATGGTTTACTATCCAGCACTTTCCCTGACTTATGTTGGATTGGAGTTAGAATAGTAATTTATTATGGTTTACTATCCAGCACTTTCCCTGACTTATGTTATGTTTGGAGTTACATTAGTTAATTATAATGGTTTACTATCCTATATTATATATTTTTATATCAATAAGTATTAGGAAAACTAAATAATTATATGTGTGAATAGTTTTGTAAAGTAAAATAGTAAAAAAAGTGAGTAAAATAAAAGAATAGTGCATATCCAGTTGGTAATAAAAAGACGATATTTTTTGTATATTTCTATAAGCAGATAGGTCGTCGATGTTAGTGTAGTCGATATTTATGTCTAAGGTAATGTTATTTAAAATAAAGTCGATAATGTAGTAGTCGATATTTATGTTGTCGATATTAGTGTGAACGATATTAGGGTTGTCGATAAAAAAAAATCGATATTTGTGTGAATCCTTGTTTAAGTATAGGATGACGATATTAATGTAAGCGATATTTTAGTGACGATATTTATTTCTGACGATATTTATGTTAACGATATTCCATCATGGAACCGTTTAACCCCTTCCATGCTCATGACGGAACGGTTCCGTCATGAGCCACGGTTGAGCTGTGCTCATGACGGAACCGTTCCGTCATGAGCCCGCCCGCGCTCGAACCCTTCAGCACCGCGGCGGAATTCGCCCAGCGCTGAAGGGGTTAAAGGTCAAAGCTCTGGAGGAACCAGTGTTACAGCAGTCAATTGGCGAGGAGGTGAGGCGTTACTTTGAGGATAACACAGATACGGCAGGTACACCACTAATGGAGTGGGATGCTTTTAAAGCTGTAATCCGGGGCCGTTGTATTGCAGAAGCGGTAGGAGTCTGGTGAACTTTGTTGCAGAAACCGGGAACTAAGGAGTCAGCACTGAGAGAAGTGGAAAGGGCTAAACCTGGAAACCCTGCTTTACAGCAGCCATTGCCAGACACCAGGGAGGCACTGGCAGGGCAGGTGGAAAAGCTTTGTTGCTTTGATTATTGGGAGTATATGGGCAGGGCTCATGCAGAAAGGGACAAAGTGGGGACCCTACTGGTGTGGCTGGCTAATCCCGTCAAAAAAGGGTTCGCTGATCTTGGCGCATGAGGCAGAGTGGAGTGGGGAGCGACTTTATGGGCAGGACAGCATTTGTAAGAGGTTTGGTGAGTATTATACCACTTTGTATGCAGCGACCCCTAGTCGGCGACATCAGGAAGTTGATGCATTTCTGGGCCCCGCAGCTCTCTCGCCGATTACCTGAGATGAAGTGAAAGAACTGGGGGGGGAGGGTTTGCGCTCTAGGATGTCAGGGCCGTGGAGAAAAACATGGGGTGGGGGAAGGTGCTTGGGGCAGATGGGCCCACTGTAGAGTTCTCTGCTGCATATGGAGACGTCCTAGCCCCCAAACTGGTAGCCCTATACAGTGCCGCATGGAGCGGATTCCACATGTGCGGTGTTAGTGATTCCTCTATTAAAGCCTGTCTGACCTCCCCATGATGTGCGGGCCTATAGTCCATTAGCAATGCTCAATGTCTATGATAAGACTCTCAGTTGGATATTAGCAACTCTTCCGCTGCCCTACATGAAATGGTTGATTCAAGCTGATCAGGTGTGGTTTAGCCTAGGGCATAATACTGTAATCAATATTCAGAGATTACTGGCGCTGATGGTGGATGCCTCATATGATAAGGAGGATGTGGAGGTCATGGCAATAGATATCGAGAAGGTATTCAATAGTCTGTATTGAGGGTTCTTTTACTGGCTGATGGATAAAATGGGATTGGGGCTCAGCTTTGTGAGATGGACTAGGCTTTTATACTCTAGTCCCACAGTACTAGTGAAAACTGGCAGAAAGTCTCGGGTTTATGCATAAAAGAAATCTAATCAATTCCCTATAAGTAGGGATTTGCACCCACTGCAAGACCTGAGAGGACTGTGATGGAAGACTACCTGCCTTCAGTATCTGGTAGTACATCATGAACAGCGGGACCTTTAAGGGGGTAACATGGGAGGTGCTGTCCGGGCTCTTCTCTACAGTTTGTATTTTTGGAAATTGTTGCCGTTATCCGGGGCCGGACAGGTCACCCTAACTAAGATGGTTGCTCTTCTCTGGCTGCTTTACTTTTTTTACTTTGCTGTTACTCATCCTGCACAATATATTCTGGTATCTTGACTCACTGTTGATTGAGTATGTTTGGGGATCTGGCAGGCAGTGGGTAGCGTTGACTCAGTTGCAGCGCCTGGGTGTGGAAGGACTCTCGATGCCAGATTTTGAGACCTATTACCTGGCGGGGCATCTGCAGTGGGTCACCCAATGGATATACCGGTGACAGACTCCTAAGGGTTAAGAACACCAGCTGGTTCCTGAGGCCGGGGAACTATTTTCAACACATTTGAACCACCACCTGTTTATCCAGAAGTGCCCTAGAGAGCTACTGGTCATGTGACATTGTTGGATGCGATGTTTACAAAACCACACACATGGAACCCATACTCTCCCTGTTTACCGTTGCAGTGGCTGGGGCTTGTGACATGGGGCACTGAATGTCAGGGGCTCTCAGAGTTGGTGACCATTGGTTTCACCCAGCTGGGTGATCTTTTTGGGGTCGGAGAACTACTCCAGTTTGAGGACCTACACCTGGAGTTTGGGCTCCTGGGAGGCCAGTTCTTGCTGCATAGGTCTGCAGCTGTGACAATTAGGAGACATGGGTAGGTCAGGATGTCTGACCCCCATACATAAATAAAAGCTGTCATCTGTATCTCCACTGGGCGTTACAAGGCGGTTACATGCCTCTATTGGGCTCTTAGAGCTAATATTTTCAATTCCCTGACAGACCTCCTGGAGAAGTGAGAGAAGGATTTGTGAACTTCGATCCCAGAAGCAGACTGGTCCAAAATCCTAGAACATGTTCCAAAAGTGTCTAGGAATGCCAGGCTCAAGCTCATCAACTTTTATTTACTCCATAGGGCCTATCTCACGCCAGGCAGCATAAATAGATACTACCAGACTGCCATGGTGACATGCCCCAGATGCGGAGAGATGGATGGAAAAATATATCGTATGGCGTGGGCCTTTTTGGGATTTTGGGAGGAGGCGGTAGATCGTGTAGAAGACGATGCTCATTGCTCCATTCCTTGATCCCTGAATTCATGTTCCCGCGTCCATCCAAATACAAGGCCAGCAATAGATTTACGACTATGGCCATGATTCTGTCTAAACAGGAACTCACAATGCATCGGAATGCCTGTCAAGGTCCAAGAGTGGTTAAGAAGCGCAGAAAACTTGTTAAATAGGTGAGCAGGTAATTCTCCCACAAATGAATGGCTAACACTTCTGGGCAACCTTCCTTGCCTAGCAACCCGTTCAACACCAGTAACAATTCCTGCCATAGAATATCACCTTTGCTGTTCTACATCACCCTTATCCTTATCGCATCAAAACCCAACTGGCCCCTGTGATGCCTCCCGCCCACCTGCTTCTGTGCCCCATTTCACAAATGAATGGCTCACTATCCAGATGGTCATATCCTCCCTGTATGGACCTGGAATGGAACCGACAATAATTAGCAAGAAAGAAAATGAACACCACATCCATTCATGCTTCTTTTGTCCTCCTGACACGCATATCTCCTGTTGCAATCTAATGAACACCTCTCCATATGCATTATTCTGCCCCTGAACCAAACACGACTACCCACCCCTATCTCTGCCCCTATTCTAAATTAATATGACCCATATTCTGCCACTGTAGCCCTCAATTTACCAGTGTCTTACGCAAAACCACTGAAATGCTTTCATCTTTAACCCATCTTGGTGCTGGAAAACTCTGTCAGACATGTTCCCTCCTTGGTGCTGAAACTGTTGACCCAAATACACTGGGCAAAACCGCTGCACCATGTAAGGCAGGGGTCTTCAAACTGGGGGGAAGGGGGGGGGGGGGCTGGGGGTCCTCAAGTGATCCCAGAGGGGAGAACAGGCTCTAGCCAAAACAAACATTATGCTGATAACAATGCTTTGTTTTCAGTGGGAAAAAATGAGCGACAGTAAGCCGCTTTGTAATGGACCATCACTAATATCTTTTGTCATTTACAACCTGACTGGGAGACTCCAAATATTCTTCAAAACCCCCATTTCTTATACTTACACTGTGGATACTTTTACACATTAGTAAGGCCTGTCTGACCAGATTAGTATGCAAACATGTATTTGATTGCATTTTTTAAACTTTAAAAAAAAGAGGGACTTTTATAGAGGTCCACCATATATGCCCTAATAACGATAAATGAAAAACAGTATGCAGTTTCTAGCAATGATTAAGGGGGACAGGAGAGCTTGGGGGTCATGAGTCCTCATGGGTATACAGGGGGAATGGGGAATTCCTCCTGTTGGAATTAGGGCACTCACACACCTGGCTGGGTGTCATGCTTCATCATAGGGCATGCTCCTCATCAGGTCGGCGCTGCAATACCTGACGGACTCCCTATGAGGAGCACTTTGGCGGAGATTTTTCATTCCAAATGGACGTATGGTGCCATGGGGGTGAGGGACCTATGTGTGTGGATGGAAGGGGTGCAGGCAGGCGATTGTTAAAACAGTAAATGGAAGTTCCAGAGAGAAATATTTTAATCATCAGGGCTTCCAACCTGGTTTAAAACAGGGGGCACACTTCTGAAATAATGTTTCAGGATGGCGCACTGTCGAGTGGTCAACATGTTTCTCGCCTGATAGTCCTCAGATCTTGCGGCAATTCGTCAGGACCGGTAAAGGAAATTAAAGCTATCTACACAGTGGATGGTTGTCTGGTGAAATGTCCCTGATAAATCTCCCTAAAACCTATAGTGTGGTACCTGTAATTGGATGACCAGCCCTATTTAGGTCAGTAATTCTCATCATCGGCTCTCGGCAGACTGACACTTGGAATTATCTAGTGTCGCTTGCTCGGTGGCAAGTGCATCGGCTGACCTACCCACCTTCCGGACCCCGGCAGCGAGTGGAGAAATTGTTCTCTCTGGAACTTCCATTTCCTGTTTTAACACTCACCCACCTGCACTCCTTCCATCTACACACATAGGTCCCTCATCCCCACGGCACCATACAGCAATTAGGAATAAAATATCTCCGCCAAAGAGCCCCTCATAGGGAGTACTTCAGGTATTGCAGCACCGACCTGACGTGAAACATGACACCCAGCCTCTTCTGGGCTCTTCTTCTGCCCAGTGTCACCAAATTGCTGCCTTCAATTTTAAGGATGACGAGGTCTGGTGGCAGTAGCCATCTGCCCACAATCTCTTCGACGAGCTGGCTCAGACCTTCTAGACACAGGCCACCTAGGGATGCCCAATGGAACTGCAAACCTGCTTCAATTGTCTGTTTGTTGAACCGGTTGAATGCTGATTTTGCCCAGTCATTCATTTTACAAATGAATGACTGAGGACCAACACACTAGTGGGAGCCATGTGCTCTAAAGAGAAAATGACAGGATATATTAGCAAAGCTGTTACTTTGGCTGTTCCTCTGCAGCTTGTCTGCATCTATATCATGTCTAGTTGCAAAATTATTTATAACAATCAGGTTTCCACCTGCCTTTCTGTTTGACAACATCAGTGTTTAACCCCGCCACTACCGCTGGCACTGCCACTCTTTTCCTAAAGAAGTGAGAGCTGAACTGCCCCTGAATGTCAGCTGCATACAGGGCCTTGCATAACACCTTATTGAAGCGGTAATTTGTGAGTGGCACTCCTGTCAAGTTAACTGATGGGGAGATGGCTGCCACATTGGGATGCCTCTGCAAGAAATTGTGTGTTGCAGCTAACAGGCACCTGGGGAGAACTCCAGCTCTCCTCAGTATTCACTGGATCCCTTTCCCAAATTGGTCCATCTTTGAGCCTAGTATCATGACTGCCAGGTCTTCCCCGTCTAGCACAGGTGCTTTAGTAAATGCATGTCCTGCTTGAATCTTACCACTAATCGAGGGACCCTAAATGCACCACAGAGAGCAAGAGAAAAGGCTGGCTTGAACAGTGCCACTTTATACGCTGCACATACCCCGGGAAGGACCCACATGATTGTTACCAACTTGTTAATATCTAGGGGACACCTCTAGTCTGGTACCATCCCTTCTAACCCCTCTAAACCCTTGAAGGCTTTCCTACGAAGGAAGAATTGCGAATAGTCCTGCACACCTCCTAATGCAGCTAAAAAGGCCACAGCTGAGATATAGCGCCTGACAAACAACACTGATTTTCCTTGTAGCCATATGTATTTGAGGAACCCAAACCAGTTTTCTTGAGCAAAAATATATGCGCTGGTGCGTTGCACATGACGGAGGCTGTATAACTATGAAAAGCCTTCTTATATGTTTCTTTTTGTTTTTGATGCAAGGTTGGCTGTAATTAAAGCTGCAGAATGCAGGCTCCAAGATCCCAACGATGTCTCATGAAATGAGTGCATTCTATCTATGACCCTGATTGGAAGTGCCAGAAGTCCTGCAGTTCAAGACCAGACAATGCATTGGCTGTGTTATTAAATACTCATTTACTAAACCCAAGCCCTCAAAGGCTTAACACGTGTGCGCACTAGTCTTATTTCCAGAAATGTAATGATGATTTAATAACAACGCTCAACTCTTTGTGGTCCACCACACTAAGGCCACACTCTTCAATATAACAATGTTGAGGAAAAAGGAGCGTTTTCGGAATTCCATGTTCATCAATGAATTATTGAATTTATTAAACACAATCCAGTCCACAGGCCAATGATTTCCAATTCAATTCCAATGTTCTAGCTTTATTCATGAAATTACATCCAATCATCAGTTCCATTGATTTCTTTCAGTCTGATTTAACTAATTCAATTTCATCACATCTGTTCAGACAATTCCATCAATTCTTTACAGCCTACACGTTTTGTCCTAACACAGGACTTCATCAGGGCTTAATCAACTTATCACGGTCTTCGCAATTCTCCATCAAAACATATTCATGGTCTCTATCCCTCTTGCTATTTTCATTGTCATATCCATCCGTCGCTTCCCTGAACAGCCGGTCCGATAAATTCCGCCGTTGAGTATTGCGAAGACCATGATAAGTTGATTAAAGAACATATATAGAAATTCAGGGACAATGGCAGGTGTTACAAATGAAGATTGCGAACAAGTTCATTATTGGATATTTGATCTACAATATCAGGCTCTAGAAGACTTTAATTAAGATTATAGATGCAGTAAGAAAAGTAATTAAGGTGGAATTGATTACTCAGAAAAGGTTACAATAAGAAGGAGTTATTAAGCCCTGATGAAGTTCTGTGTTAGGATGAAACGCGTAGGCTGTAAAGAATAGATGGAATAAAGCTTGAACAATGGAATTGAACTAAAAATCATTGGCTTTTGGACTGGATTGTATTTAATAAATTCAATAATTCATTGATGAACATGGAATACTGAAAACGCTCCTTTTTCTTGAAGATTGTGTTATTAAATACACCTGGCGCATGTTTAGCTTTGAGCAAAATGTTATGCTTTAAACAAATTAAAACCAACAGTCTTTTTGCATTTTGCATGCTGGAGATTGATGCACTCACCACTGTGACCAGAAGATGACTGATTGGCTGTGGAAGTGTTCCGTACAAATATGTAAATCCACAACTCCAAGAAGGAAATGTTTCTCACCAACCATGACTGGGGCCAGGCCTGTGCATACCACTTGCCACCAAGGATGGCGCCAAAGACAATTCTACCTGCTGCATCTGTGAATAAACCAAATTCCTGACTGGGGCAGGGAGGAGCGGGCCATAATCTGGACCCATTAAAACCCTTGAGAAATGACAACGAATTTCTCAAATCCTGTTTCACCCTTGAAGACAGACATGTTCTATGATGTTTATCCCTTGATCCTGACATGGCCTGCGCTATGCAGTATGAGAACAGGTGACCCATTGTTATTATCGGCTAGGCAAAATTAATTTGGCCCACTAACACCTCCAGCTGATGTAATGTGACTTTCTGTGTCCCAAGGCATGATTACAGTTATTCTCTGATGGTCAATGCCTATCCAGGGGGGTTGGGAATCTGCATTCTTTTTTCGCAGAATCAATTAGAACATTAAGAAAAATCAACAATGTAGTTCGGACTGTTGTTTTCTCATAAGCCAAGGGGATCCCAAACTCAGCCACTAGACCTTTAAATGTTGTCAGAGATTTGCTACAACTGTCTGAACCACCGGACCCCAGTACCAAGAAGCTATCCTGGTAGTGGATGACCATGGCCGACCATGTTGCCTGCATGAAAACCCGCTCCAAGAAGGAACTGAACTGCTTACAATAAGCACATGAAACAGAACATACCATGGCCATACACCTATCATAACAAAATTGTTCCTGAAATTGGAAACCCAATAAATGGTAATCATTGGGATGGACTGGCAGGAGCTGGAAGATCGATTCAATATTGGCCTGCGTCCGACGCCACATAGCAATAGCCTTTTTTGCAAAGATGCAACGCCATAGGGATCCCACAGGCTCTTTTGTAGTACAGAGGGTACTGAAAGGGTGGCAATGCCTGCAAGGTCCCCAGCCAGACAGCTGGCACCCGATTAGCATGGAGGTATTGTCAGCCCTCATGGAGGCAGTGAAAACAGTATGCAGATCCACTGGGGAGGTCCAGCTCCTCAGGTCTGCTTTTTCCTTCGCCTTCTTTAGTGCCTTCAGAGTGGCGGAACTGGTGGCACGTAAGAAGCTCGATTGGTAGGGTGGGATGAAATTTGCACATGTCCACCTGCAGGGAGGGTCGGTAGCCTTATCAATTCCTAAGTCCAAGACTGACCGGAACATGAGGGGGATCATGTTATTCTGCATAAATCTCAAGGGAGTGCATGCTGTCCGGTAGGCAACCTGGAGGCTTATCTGGCCTCCACGCCACAAGGCGCAGGAGGGCCACTATTCATCCACCAAGATGGGACCCCCTTCACGAAATTTCAGTTTGGCAGGATATTGACACTGGCGCTGGTGGCCGCAGGCCTGGACACATCCAAATTTGGTACACATTCTTTTAGGATTGGGGCAGCCACTGAGGCCACGACTCGGGGACTAATGGGACATGAAGTTCAAAGAATAGGGCGTTGGTCTTCTGACGATTACAAGCGATATATGTGTTTGGTACCCACTTTAGGTGTAATTTGCTAATAGTCGGTTTTGTTTCAATTTCCCGCCGTTTCCACGTCCTGTGCCGCAGGAGGGGAACTTGCCGTCGTCTGCTGGTCATCGGAGCCTCGCCCACTCCAGGTTCCTGCCCTGGGGGCCAGCCACAAAGAAGTCTTGATTGTAGGTCATTCATATGTAAGTAGGCTGAAACAACACTTTTTCACAAGAGACTTCGCGGACAGGGCCCGCCAGGCGGGTTTCAAGGTGTTACTGCATGGACAAGGGGGATTGCGATTATGTCAGTTTCATAATGTTTTTGGTGCTTCGTTAGCCAGTACTACGGCATCGCCCGCTGTGGTAATAGTGCACTTGGGAGGTAATGACCTGGTACACCTTGGTAGGAAAGGTGTGGTGGAGGCCCTGATCACGGAAATGGGTTGGTTGGTCAAGAGGTGCCCACAGGCAGTGCTGGTGTTGTCCCACATAATCCCGAGGTTTCAATGGCTAGGGGGGGCGAGTCAGCATGGGCTCTGAATCACTTCATGAAGAGAATTAACAACAGGATTGATAGGCTTTTTGGTCTCCCAAGTTGCAGACGATAGCACATGTGTGCATCCGGGGGGATTGTTTTTTTCATTGAGAACGTACTAGCCTGGATCTTAGGGGCCGAGGTCAGGGCATGACCTTTGTCAGCAGGCGGAGGGGGGGCTAGATAGTCATCAACTATACTGGCCTGTGGCGGTAAGGTCATGATTGGTCGGTCAAATTTTCCATCTCTTAGTTGGCATCCCATTATTTAATGGGGATGCCTGGGGGGTGGGGGAGGGGGGGCAGTGGTCTCTCATCACACTCCAGGCGGTGTTTGCGGACGGTAGGCTGAAGGGCACGGTGTAGGACGTTCTGCTTCCGGCAGTCCCTTGGGCCAGTCCTCGCACAGGTGCATGGGCCCCAAGTTGGCATAACATCAGTCCCTGGGAGGTAGTATTGGAGGGTGTAGGGGGTGCCTGAGTGAAGGAATCTTATGGGCAAACGGGCCTCCTGCTCAAGGTCACTCCGTTAAGAAGGGGGACCTTGCAAGTAGTTGAGACCAGTCATGACCTTGCACGTAGGCTCATCCGGGATACGCAGATATTTTTTTTACATATTTCAGTTTAGGTTAGGTATGGCTATGTGTGAGACATCTGTTAAGGTTAGCCATAAAAATGTGTTTAATACATTGTATATGAAATATATTAAGTTATTGAATATGTGTGGGTTTTCTGCGTATTGAAATGTGTTATTAAACATTTTTATTAGTATTTGTAATGTTAATAAAATACGGCCGGGTTTCTACGACCCCTAATCCAAGATCTGTGTTGAATGAGTTATTATCTGTGCCTCAGGGAAAAGACAGGGGGGGGGGGAGTACCCCCGGGTCTCTGGAGGGAAGGTTTGGGTCAACCTGCTGGTAGGGGACTCAGCAATGCCTGGCCACATGAACGCACATCAGGATATGGGTGGCAGCTTTAGCTTGTTTTTTGTTTCTTTTTGTAGTGGGGTCAGTGAGGAGATGGGCAGAAGTGCCTCTTGGGGCGGGCTGCGCGATTTTCACATAACTGTAGATTTGCCGCATTTGCCACATTAACACTTTCTGGGGAGCACTCTATATGAATTGGCACTAAATGACTTCACACATGCACCTCGCACCATACATCCCTGAGGAGCACATTGGTACGCAGAAGGGAACACTACTCAAGGATCCTGTGCGCGGGTCTGACTTTACATCTAGCGTCTTATTTACCCCTGGCAAAATTTCTTGGTGGGGTTCTTATCACAAATATGGGCCACGTAGACTCATGCGCCTTACCTGTACCTCCGGTTTTAACGCCTTATCATCATTGATCTGGGCGAAGTATTTTTTTTTACTCGCATTATATGTTGCACCAATTGTGGTGCACGACCACGCACAACTTAATTTTATGCATGTCTGCACGGCACAACATTGCACGTCCACACATACCTTGGGTTTTAGGCTTTGCCCAGGGTTGCCTTATTCTGTATTCGCCACACAAATTATTTGCTGCTCCCACATCACTGGGCTGTGGCACTTCCTGACGCTGTCAACTTCGTTTGGGCGATAAATGTTGCGATATTTTATATTTTTATATTTAGTGCTGTTTTATGACGTAATTTACATTGTCTTTTGTAAATGATTTTAGGTAATCATACAATAAAGATTTTTTAGTTACTTGCATTTGCCACATAATCAATAATCTGCAGATTTTAACAACCAAAATTGTTTCTAGCTCAAATGGTTCAAACGTTAGTAAAAACACAGCAACACGTGTTGTCGCACAGTGGAAGGCACTTTGTTAAGGGTGACTGGTCACGTTTTTGTAGTTTATTGCTATATTTGGGTGATAAACTGGTACTAATGAGGTACAACTAATGCCCAGACAGTGTTAAAAAGTTTAAAACTGGCAAAATACTGAAGTAATACTATCACAAAATGTGCTGCATATTTTGCCTATTCTTGCTGTATAATTTACTCAACCTTACCCATAATTTGCCCCTCTTCTGACATATAATTCCAGGGGCCCTGCTGTCAGGTAGCAGTTATCATAAAGACCTGCCCCTCCTCAAATGGTGAATTTATTTAGGAAGTGTCAAGTCTGTGGTAGGGTTAGTTAGAAGACCATGCAAAGATGTATAAAATGGCAGATTCCTATGAAGAAAGCACAAGGAGATGATGGCCGGAGTGCTGAAACTTTTCAGACACTTACCCCCAGTCACACATCTGGGTTGAATCCATCATCAATCTTTTGCTCACTTCGCCACTCCAGTTCAGACACAGCTATATGCAAATCAGTCTTGACCCTGTGCCTCATGGGAACATGCTCACTCACTCAACAAATTGAGAATACCTTCCCACTCATTCCTACGGGCCTCGTAGCCCATAGGAGTGAATGGGAAGGTATTCCTTATTTGCGAATCTCAATTTGCGATTCGCAAAGAAGGAATATGTGGGATTTGCAATATTATTAGCAAATCACACATACATTGCATTTTGCGATTCTAAAATTGCGATTCGCTGAAAATCGCAATTTGGGAATCACAAAAGAGGAAGGCGGGGCCAGCATCAGCCCCGCCGCCATTATGTGGTCGGCCGTGCCCCCCGTATCCCGCCCATCTCGTTGGCCCCACATTGGCTAGGGGCCGTGCCCCGGAAGCGATTGGATCGCTTCCGGGCCATGGGAGGCTCCCCCAAGCCCCGGAAGTGATCCGATCGCTTCCGGGGCGTGGGGGACCCTCTGGCACAAACCAGTTTCATCTGGTAGATGGGACGATCCTTTAAAGCCGGGGGGAGCGCAAAGTGCAGTCTCTTGCTCTCCGCTCCCCTCAGCAGCACACCCGTCGCGTGTGCCCCCTCCCTCGGGAGGATATTTAACCCTTTTTTCTTTTTGTTTCCCTGCAGGCTGCGGTTTTGAAATTGGCGAGCGGGAGAACGCCGAGATCCCGTCGGGTGCCTGTCTTGGTGCACGCATCGTTTCCAGGCCCAGGGCGCTAATATCCTGAGAGGCGCACGGAGCTGTACACATTAAGGCTGCGGTTTTGAAATTGACGAGCGGGAGAACGCCGAGATCCCGTCAAAGGCCTGGCTTTGTTTCACGCATCGCGAGGGACCGCAGCGATGCTCGAGAGAGGACAGAGCGGCCTTTTTTCAAAGAAATTTACACACGGGTGCAGGCGAATTTCAGCGGGAGCGAGCAAGCGAGTGCCGGTCTCTGTGAGCACATCGGGAGGAGCACACGAGGACGTGGGGCCGTCGCTGAGGGTGGCTGAGGACACGTACAGGGTCTGCATTCCGGCGCTGCTGGGAGCCAAGCAGGTTAGAGCCTGTTGCTCACCTGCCTTGCTGGGCTAGCCAGTATTGAGGCTCCGGTAGCGTGGGTGCTGTGGCCGGTCGTGTTTCCTCCAACAAACAAGTGGTAACAGTGTGCAGGGTAGTCATGCCTCCCAAAGTTAAGCGCTGCGAACGGCGCCCCAATATTGCGAATGTGTTAGACGCCCTGATGAGGAAGATTGGGGAAATGGATAGCACCATGGCGCAGCTGGCGGACAGGCTGGATGCGCAGGAGGGGTCCTCGGGTAGGTCACTCAGGGACGCTTTACCCCCAAGAGAAGCTTTCCCGCCCCTGCCAAAAAAGAATAGGGCAAAGAAGGTACCGCAGGTTGTCCCTGGGAATGGTGGGGGCCCAATTTTGCCTGTAGTGCCCGCGTCCCCCAGCCCACCTGAGAGCGTGCCTTCACCCGTAGATCCGGTGGGTGTGGGCCTGTTCCCGTGGTCCCGGCATTGCTTCCATGTCCTGCGACGCCCATTATTGCGCCACCAGCACCAGGGAATCCTATCCTCACGCCGGGGGTTCCAGTGCCAGGGGTGCCCAATGTTTCGTTACCTGTTCCCCCCGCACCCGGGGGGGTACCAACACTTCCAACTGATTTTGTCTCCAGCTTAGCAGCCGTGCTTCCCTGGCTTGGGGGCATCGGGCTGAATTTGAGTGCGGCGGGTGTAGCCGGGGCGGACGCATTGGAAAAGGCAAGACAGCTAATCGACCAAAGCAATCTTAAAGAAGTTCCATTGGTTGTTGCCCCAAAAGGCACTGCGGGACCCGCGCATGGTAAGCCACAGACATTGCCATTGTTGGGCATGGGCGAATCGCGCACATCGTATGAATCTCTTTCCCGCCATTTGTCACAGGAGGTTAAGGAGAGAATTTGAAAGGAGACATATATTGACCTTTTCTCACTCTTAATAGACGAGGTTGAGAGGGAAGAAATGAGGAGGAAGAAAGATTATATGCCCACGCACGAATGGGCGAATGAAATGCTGAAGTATAGGGTAGAGGAGAACATCAGGCATTGGATGCTGGCGTACAATATTTACATGGCTGTGATGACGGAGCGCTTACCAGAGGAGGCGCCCGCAATGTCTTGTTACTTGTCTAGGATCAGCACGGCGCAGGCAACAAAGGGGGGCACAGGGTGGTTGGACTATGACAAAAAATTCAGGCGCATCAGGGCATCTGATCCAACACTAAAATGGAATCAGGTGGAGGGGATAGCTTGGTTAGATCATTTGGGCGGTCTGACAGCAGAGCCTGCAAGGGACCCGCCAAGGCCGCAGCCCTTTCGGTCGTTCCCCCAGCTGCACCAGGTGGGGGGGCTGGGAAGAAGGGATGCTGTTGGGATTTCAATAGGCGCACCTGCGATAGGGCACCAGGGACATGCAGATTTAAACACGCGTGCAGTTTCTGTGGCAACTCAGGGCATGGTGAGGCAAAATGTCTTAAGAAGCAGAGGGAAAAAATTGGATTGAAGGTGTTTTCAGCAAGGCTAGGTCCCCGATTCTTCTGCACGCAATGGTACCCTGGTTGAACAGATACAAATGCACGTCCACGGCGAGGATGCTGTTGGAGGGTTTCAGGGAGGGGTTTAGAATCCCGGTGGCGGATTTTGTGGGTCCCTCCGTTTGCAGGAACCAATTGTCGGTCACTCAGAATGCTAGGGTGGCGGCGGCCAAAATTGAGAAAGAATGTAGATTGGGCAGAGTGGCGGGGCCTTTCGACAAGATTCCCATGCATAACCCAAAGAAGGAACCAGGAGAATTAAGGCTAATTCACAATTTATCAGCGCCAAGGGGGCAGTCGGTGAATGACTCCATTGATGAAGAATTCTGCTCTGTGCGTTATGCATCTATTGATCAGGCAATTGAACTCTTGAGGGGTTTGGGACCGGGGGCAATGATGGCTAAATCAGACATAGAATCTGCTTTCAGGCTGCTGCCCGTTCACCCGAGCGACTTTCACCTACTTGGTTTCCAGTTTGAGGGCAAGTTCTTCATGGACATGTGCATGCCTATGGGGTGTTCGGTGTCGTGCGCATATTTTGAAATGTTTACTACTTTCCTAGAATGGTCTTTCAGACAAGTGACGGGGCATAGGCATGTGCTGCATTACTGGATGACTTCCTTTTTCTGGGGCCACCAGGGAGCGCGGTGTGTGGGCAGGTGCTGGAGCAATTGTGTGCACTGATGAAGAGTTTTGGGGTGCCACTAGCACAGGGAAAAACCGTTGGACCATCCCCGGTCATGGAATTCCTGGGGATCGAGCTGGACTCAGTCGCGGGGTGCTCACGGCTTCCCACTGATAAAGTGACCAGGTTTGGAGATTCACTGAGGCAATGTCTAGAAACCAAAAGGGTAACGTTGCATCAGCTGCAACAAATGGTAGGGCAACTAAATTTTGCATTACGTATCATACCAATGGCACGCCCTTTGTTGAAATCCATTGCACAAGCAATGTCTGGCTTTAAGCAGAAACACCACCACACCAGATTGAGCGAGGAGGTCAAGCAGGATATGCGTATTTGGTTGGCATTCCTGCGGGACTTCAATGGCTCTGTCCTGTGGCCCAGCCCTGTCACTTCTTGTGCGGAGTTGGGTTTAATGACAGACTCCGCGGGCAGTGAGGGGTTCGGCGCCATTCTGGGCACTCAGTGGGTGGCGCAGCGTTGGCCGGCGTGGTGGATGGACGCTGGACTCACGGCAAACATTGGTTTCCTGGAATTGTTCCCCATCTGGGTGGCATTGTTCGTTTGGCCGGAACAACTGGGAAACAAAGCAGTTGTTTTCTGGTCCGACAACATGACAGTAGTGGAATGCATAAACAGCCAGTCAGCAAAATGTAAAATGATCCTACGTTTAATCAAGGAGATAGTTTTGAAATGCTTGTAGTTGAATCTTCAGTTTAGGGCGAAACATGTCCCGGGGGTATTAAATCACGCCACTGATGCATTGTCTCGTTTCAAGATGCAGGTTTTCAGATCTCATCTCCCGGGAGCAGCACCACACCCAACGCCTTTCCCCGAACAGCTCTGGCAGATTGGTGCCCCCACTTACCGGACTTGGTGGCAGCTAGCTTAGCGCCAGGAATAAGAAAGGCATACGAAGGGGCGTTTGGGGCATACGCCATTTCTTGAAGGACCAGGGGGAGGGGCATTGGGCAGATTCAGCCGGGGTGTGCTCTTACTTGCAAACCTTGCGTGATGAAAGGCGGACAGTGGGGTCTGCTAGTAGACACATGGCAGCCATTTCATTTTTTGCACAAATGAGCGGCAGGCGGGATCCTACTCAGGCATTCGTAGTGCGCAAAGCTTTGAAGGGTTGGCAGCGCTTACAGGGGTCTGTGCCTGACACTAGGCGCCCGATAGGTCTTACTACCTTGGGATCAATCTTGGCTGCGCTAGAGCAGACCTGCACTACCGTGATGGAAAGTTTATTGTTCAAGGCAGCCTTTACCTTGGCCTTCTATGGTGCCTTTAGGATAGGGGATTTGGTGGCTAAGAATAAAAGGGACCTGGGGGAGGCCTGCAGCTTGGCGACATACGCTTCCATAACGATGCATTGCAGGTTACCATTCGGCGATCAAAGACAGATCAGGAAGGGAGGGGGCAGGTAGTGTTTCTCCGGAGGGCAACGAGTAACCCCTGCTGCCCGGTGTTACATATGGAAGCCTTTTTGCCATACAGACCAAGTGACAGGGGGGCCCATTATTAATGCACACGGGGGGACCCACTGACAAAGTTTCAATTTAAACGGGTCTTGGATATGGCGGTAGGCAGGGCGGGTCTGGACCCCAGTGATTTTGGAACACATTCCTTCAGAATAGGTGCCGCCACAGAGGCGGTCGCACGGGGTCTTGGGGAAGGGGAAGTTCGGAAGATTGGGCGGTGGGCCTCCAACTGTTTTAGGCACTATGTGCGAGTAGATATGTTATGACATTCTATGACAATGGTACTGATGGCACTATTTTCTTGTTTTATTGTCAGCTCCCTCGGCCTGTCACGCAGGAAGAGAGACAGCGACACCCCACCAAGAAGAAGACACAGTCAAGACAAAAGTGAATTCCCCGGACGCAAAGTTGGAATGTCATGCGTGTGTTTTTGGCCATTCGTATGTTTCCCGTCTAAGTAACTTTTTCATGGCAGGAAATGGGGCAGCGCGCGCAAAGCGGTTAGGTGTCAGGGTTTCCTTTTTTGGGCACGGTGGGCTGCGTTTTGACAGGTTCAGAGAACGGATAGGTCACATGCTCACTTCCTTGGGCACTCCCCCAGACGCTATAATTTTGCTGGGTTTAACGACTTGGTGCACCTAAATAGGAGGATCCTGATTGAAACAGTGCTGTCAGAGTCAGCATGGCTGGCCAGGCGCTGCCCCGGTACGGTTATTGTGTGGTCACACATGATACCAAGGCTTCAGTGGCGGGGAGGGGAAATCAGTGAAGGCTCTCAATCACTCGGTCCAGAGGATTAATAATAAGATAGACAAGCTGTTTAGGACCCCCAGATTACAAGTAATTGCTCATGGGTGCATAAAAAGGGGACGTCTGCTACTTGCAGGATGGGGTACACCTTTCACGTTTGGGGAACGAGTTATTCCTGGGCAACATTTTTGCTTGGCTGGAACGAATTCCATGGGGAGTATGACCTTGGGTTTTGGGGGGGCCTGATAGTCGGTCTACTATGCAGGCCTGTGCGGTAAGGTCATCGGTTGGACAGACTAAATTGACTAATCTTTTGGGGTGCCTTATTAAGTGGGGCGCCCAGAGGGGAGGGACATGTGGCTCTCACCAGACTCCAGGGGCAGTTACAACCGGTTGGTTGGAACGGTGCGGGGCCAAAGGGGGGTTACGCTTTCCATTGGCTGGTTGGCCACCCCGCACGCGGGCGTAAGTAAGTTGCGCTGTCTGCATGGCCCCTTTATGGAGTAAGTCTTGAATGTATGGGGGTTGCCTGGGGAAAAGTACTTCCGGGTCAGCTGGGCCCCCTGCGCATGCGCACTCTGGTTGGGGTGCGCGGGACAATCTGGATTAAAGGGGGAGGGGCCAGCGTGTTGACCTTGCCGTAGGTCCAAAGGAATACGCAGAAATGTGATCAGCAATATGTTTAGACTAGGATAGGAACATTATGTATTAGAGTTTTGTTAAAGCTAGGAATGAATCAAATGTACCGAATCCTGTCTTGGCATTTCTGCGTAATTGTATATTTGAGTACAAATATGTGTGTTTGTTAATAAATACGATCGGGGGTCGACGACCCCCTATTCCAAACAAAATGTTATATTGGTTTTTGTCACAGTAGAGGGGAGGAGGGGGCGGTAGGCCGTACCGGACCATAGAGGAAGGCGGGGCCAGCATCGGCCCCGCCGCCATTATGGTGGTCGGCCGTGCCCCCGTATCCCGCCCGTCTCATTGGCCCCGCATTGGCTAAGGGCCGTGCCCCGGAAGCGATTGGATCGCTTCTGGGTCATGGGAGGCTCCCCCGCGCCCCGGAAGTGATCCAATTGCTTCCGGGGCGTGGGGGACCCTCTGGCACAAACCAGTTTCATCTGGTAGATGGGACGACCCTTTAAAGCCGGGGGGAGCGCGAAGTGCAGTCTCTTGCTCTCCGCTCCCCTCGGCAGCACACCCGTCGCGTGTGCCCCCTCCCTCGGAAGGATATTTAACCCTTTTTTCCCCACCCACCGTCCCTGAGATAGATGTTTGTTGAAGCAAAGTATGGTTGATGTGTTTTTTCCACAGGGTGTCAATGATGAAGAGAAGTTGAATGTAAATGCCTTTTTGTCGTGTTTTAGGCGGTATTCCGGGTCGGGCGGTAAGGTCATCGGTTGGACAGACTAAATTGACTAATCTTTTGGGGCGCCTTATTAAGTGGGGCGCCCAGAGGGGAGGGACATGTGGCTCTCACCAGACTCCAGGGGCAGTTACAACCGGTTGGTTGGAACGGTGCGGGGCCAAAGGGGGGTTACGCTTTCCATTGGCTGGTTGGCCACCCCGCACGCGGGCGTAAGTAAGCTGCGCTGTCTGCATGGCCCCTTTATGGAGTAAGTCTTGAACGTATGGGGGTTGCCTGGGGGAAAGTACTTCCGGGTCAGCTGGGCCCCCTGCGCATGCGCACTCTGGTTGGGGTGCGCAGGACAATCTGGATTAAAGGGGGAGGGGCCAGCGTGTTGACCTTGCCGTAGGCCCAAAGGAATACGCAGAAATGTGATCAGCAATATGTTTAGACTAGGATAGGAACATTATGTATTAGAGTTTTGTTAAAGCTAGGAATGAATCAAATGTACCGAATCCTGTCTTGGCATTTCTGCGTAATTGTATATTTGAGTACAAATATGTGTGTTTGTTAATAAATACGATCGGGGTCAACGACCCCCTATTCCAAACAAAATGTTATATTGGTTTTTGTCACAGTAGAGGGGAGGAGGGGGCGGTAGGCCGTACCGGACCATAGTCTATTTTGATGCATATGACCCCATTTATTTTTTAGAGGTTTACATAGCGCGAACTAGACCCAAAGATATCAGGTACTGAATCACACCACAAGACGAACGCTTTTTGAACTTCGGATGAACAAACCACCACTCCTGTGGCACGAGGCTGTGATTAAAACAATACCAGCACTGAAATTACTCGACTTTAAACGAAGTGAGTTGAATACATGACGAACTAGAAGGCTTTCAAAAATGATAAGCAAATGCATGCATTTAAATTACGTGTGCCATTAAAAAACAGAAAGCCAAACATCCATCTGTACAAACATTTAACCCCCTCCGTGCCCTTCACAAAAAAAGTCTTAAAATCAAGAATGAAGCGTCAATAAGAAGCTTTAAAGTTCTTGTTTGCAGGTTGAGTTAGAGGTTACACCGTGCCCAGCCCTGATGAAAATCCTGTGATTCAACAACGGGATTGGAAACGCGTCGGCTTCTCCTCTTTAATCCGCAAAGGGTCCCTCTAAAAAATGTTGGATGTCTCTGAGGAGGTTCCACTTTCATAAACCAACCCCACAGAGAAATATGTGACCCTTGTGGCAGCAATCCCTCAACTAGCACCAAGGCGTAGGACCATTGAGATTGCTTAATGTAAACTATTGCTGTTGTGTAATTCTTGAAAATTTCTCATTATGTCAAAGTTTTTCATTATTTGCACATTTTTGTATTTATTGTCTTGTTTTCACGATTGTATGTTTAACTGATCATGTTAACTGGTTGTGTATCTTATTCAGACATGAGTAAATGTTTGTAAAAATACAGAAAATATAAATAATTTGTGATTTTACCACATTAAGCCTATGAACCAATGAGTCTAGGTCGACAGTCTGCTTAAATAAGCAGCAGCAACAACACAAAATGGCAGCCAGGTCTTTCTTCTTTTGCGCATATTCATTCTAAGTCAGTTCTCTTTGCAGAAAGCATTTTGGACATTTCCCTAGTACCACTATTCATATATGCATTCATTTTAATGCACATTTTAAAATAGTTATTCAAGAAAACTCTCTGTATTATTTTTATTTTTATCTCTCTTACAACACGTCAATGCATCAGCATGACATTTTCGTTTTTCTCACTTAGTTTACATGTTCATATCTTGCATGCGTTTATGGTGCAGTATGTGAACTCATGTTTTCAACTGAGTAGGTTATCATGTATCATCCAGTAAAAAGTGTGGTAAATGATTTTTCTAGGTAGGAATTGGTAAAGATAGATGACAAGTAACATCTACGCTCCATTAACAAGCATCAAAGCAGCAACCGTACGAGTCGCTGGACTCTGGTCTGCAATGGAAACGTTTGCAAAGCCATACCCCAGAGACAAGTGAAAAGAGCGGCAGGACTATATGTTTACAATTACAATAACGTGCAATGCTTCTCATTGAGGTTAGCCTACCCGAGCCCATACTTCACTTGCAGTATAAAACAGTGACGTATCTCAAATGGATCGGGCTCTCCTGAATGCGATGAGGGGCCCCTGTGACTAACCTATATCACACGCTATCAATAGGCTTTAGATAGAATTGGGACCCGTCCACACACTCCCTAAAAGTACGGCGGCCTAGGGCCACCAATCACTTTAGCCAGTCCCTGCGTCAGCGCCATCACGTCACTCGCACGTGCGCACGTGGAGGGATGAAACGAGCCCGTGCTCATGCGTCTGTCCCCCGGGAGGTCTGTGAAGAACGAGAGCTCACTTCACACACCACAAGCCAGAGTTTGTGGCGGCTGCCGTTGTGACTGTTCTCCGCATGCCAGAGTGTGAGCACGTGTTCCACAAACAGCTGCCAGATGTGACGCCCCCTGCTGGGCTCTCCGAGGGTTGGAGTTGACACGCCAGTGAGAATAGCTGGTCACTGCCCCCAGCCCATAAAAAGCACAGCATGCCACTCCGATTGAGAATTATTGGCGCAGCCATTCAAAGTCAGGTGTTTACTGTCTCATTAATTATACGGAGGCCCTGCTGGCGCCGCACACCGTAAACTCACAAAGTGGCAGTCCTCAGAGAAGGAAGTACCTGTTAATTAGCCCCAGACTGCTGGGGGGGGGGGGGGGGGGGGAGGGTAAACTACACACCACAAAAATCTGCTTTGGCAAAACTGGCCACTCTACTCCCAACCTGCAGGGTGACTCGACTACACTGGCCCGGCAGGTATGGTACGGTCACGGAAACCCATCCTGCTCTGGACCCCAAACCCTTTTCCGCCCCCACCTCACTTTCGTAACGAAAAGTGAGGGGGCCTCCCTGCACGGTACGTAGAGGGGCCCCCTCCGGGCTCAATCAGGAGCTCTCCGGCCAGAGTGCAGTGCCGAGGGGGCCCCTTGGAGCTTGGGGCCCCCGCACCGCGGAGGCTGCGGGGCCTGTGTTACGCCCCTGCCCACCCTGCAGGGCTAATGCCACACCAGTATAAAGGCCATTCCGACCGTGCTGGGGCTTCTCTCCAGATGGTGCCAGCGGAGAGGCTCAGACTGACACTGGTACATCAGTGCCCTGGGGAGTGAGGCCTCATATAGTGTGACACACTTCCATTGCATCCCCTCTGAATGGGACGGATGGGCGACAGTGTGGGAAACTCTGGGAGACCGTAGCCCGGGTTACAAGTCAGCGACGAGGTTAAGAGCCCACAGGCGATGCCGAGTCCAGGTAAAGATCAAAAAACAAGGACGAAAACAATTGGAGCTGATTCGGGAAACCGCATCTAAAGCAACGAAACAAATAATTGAAATTGATTCCAGGTGAACAACAACTAAAAAAACACAACGTAAACACCAATTGACATTGATTACAAACCAGGCGCAGGTGCACGCGGGAGTGAATATCGGTGCAACACCTGCGACCATCTCCGAATCCATCCCTTGGATACACATGGGACAATACACACGAGGTACAGGGAAGGAGATTTTACAAACTCAGCAGCTACAGAGTAACGCCACTAGACAACTGCACCCGCCGTGTGAACACACGAGCGCTGTGTTACCGTAGACACACACCTGTTGTGTACGATGGTACACACGTGTTGCACTAGGGGGGGGGGGGGGGGCTCTTGTCACTCACACCTGACTCTTCTGTATCCAGAGAAGGGCCAGAGGGCGTGAAGAGAACCCCCTGCCTCCATCGTATATCTGTTAGTGACACAAGCATTTATCACAGATTTTAACGTGTTTACGTATTTATGCTCCAAATGCTGAAAAGGCGTTAACATAAAATTCAATAATAGATATGAACAGTGCTCCAAAGCAAACTGGGTTTCAGGGAAATATTTTGAGACACTTGAATGCTGAAACCGCAGCATCGTGTCTTTATTTCACCTCTTCTTACGCCCAGTGTATTGCTAACTACTGTATAGAGTTTAATATTCTTAGAAAACGACCCCCTGGCAGATGTCAGGGGCAGAGCTGTGTCTTCAAAGTTAAAAGGGGCAGCTCTTTCCCACACTCTGATATTTTGTGTCCGGCCCCAGATGTCCTCCACCCCTCCCACCCTGTAATGAGCCACACTTCCATTGTCCCTGCTGCTCTCTGATTGGCTCCCGAGTGTGGGAACCTCTCTCCAGCCCCAGACCCACACATTACCCTGCAGGCGGAGGGGGATAAATAGGACAGGAGGGCGCGAGCTCTTCAGAAACCGATCACTGTGGGTTCACTGCAGAGACCCCGCTCTTCACCCCACACCGGGCAAGATGGCGCCTTTCTGCACCGAGAGGAAATATGAAGAGGAGCGCGAGGAGAGACACATTAGAAAGGTAAGACTGAGGAAATGAATGTTCAAGATGCATATTTATGTTGAACTATAGGAAATGATACTACTTTCATAGCAGCGATGTATATGTAATATATTAAGTTGTAGCGGCTTTTTGCTTGCCTCATCAAATTAGTGTAATTCAAAACTAGCATTATTATACCATTCAACTCATATTACAATGTTGTAACTGTGTCAACTTTCAAGAGTTTTTCTAATACAATAACAAATCCACATGTTATTTCTGCAGCTGAGGAAGCCAGCGGTGGAGAAGCTGAGGAGAGATCGCATCAACAGCAGCATCGAGCAGCTGAGGATGTTACTGCAGAGAGAGTTCGAGGAACATGAACTTCCGCCCAAAGCAGAGAAAGCGGATATCCTGGAAATGGCCGTGGCGTACCTGGCCCAGCGCGTGCAGACACCGGCACCAGGTGAGAGCTCGTGACACGAGTTTGGCATTTTTTTTTAGAAAAGAGGCTAAACACAGCGAAAGTCGAGGAAGAATTTATTTCCTGTCAGTTCCAAGCTCTAGATCTCCGTTTCACCCGCCACCAGACCAACATTCTATTGTAACCTTCAAGCATAAGGATTATACCATGGGAGGAGGGGGGGGGGGGGGGATGGGGAAAGAAAGCGGGAGGAAAATACCAACACGGATATGATAATAACAATAGATAAAAAGAGAATATTAAGCAGGTTACAACAGCTTTTTTATGTGGTAAAGTGTGAAGTTTGAATAAGGACAGAAAGAGGTCCCGAAGAGATGGGGAGCAAGAGTGGGTGATGTTTATTTTAGTAACTAAGCTAGCAGAAAAAAAACACAAACTATAAATGCATGTTAAATATGATTTTGTGGGCGCATAGCCAGCTTTTGGTATTACAGAGTGCCACATTTGGGATATATTGTAGCATTTGTGTCTTCATGTCAGCGCACTGACTGCTAAGATTGTTCTGTGTTGTCACTTCCTGGTGTGAGACTGTACAAGCATTAACCCCTCGTCTCTCCCTGCAGTCGCGGCCTCCAGTGAAGGTTACTCCAGGTGCCTCCAGGACTCTCTGCACTTCCTCGCCCTCCACGGAGCCCCCACAGAGACCCGGATGAAGCTGCTGCGGGCCCTCCATAGACCTGCGGCTGCAGCAGAGGCGGTGTGTCCTTCTCGGCCTCCGTCCTGTCCCAGCAGCACTAAAGAGCCCGCCCAGGCCAGCACCAGAGCCCCGTGGAGACCCTGGTAATGCGGGGGCCACGGCCTGGACTTTTCTTCGGACTTCTTTCGAGGCCTTGGTCCCCTCTGAGGGAGAATATTCATTCTCGTGTCTGGAGCGGGCCCTGCTGTGTGGGGGAGTTTACTGCCCTCCAACGAGCGGCGTGAAGAGAGGTATCATATCCTCACAGGATGGACAGTGTGTATGTTATATCCTCACAGGATGGACAGTTTATATATTTTACCCTCATAGAATGGACAATTTATTAATGTTATGTCCTTAAAGTATGGGCAGTGTGTTTACTATATACTGATAGTATGGACAGTGTGTACATATTATATCCTCCTGAGGAGGACAGTATGTGACTAGTATATCCTTACAGGATGAACAGTGTGCATATTATATACACTTCAAGATGCGGAGCGACGAGCGAGTGTATATCCTTATAGGATGGACAGTTTTAAGATTACATCATTATAGGATGCACAGCACGAGAATATTAGATTACTGAGAGGGGGCAGTCTGCGAATCATCCTCATTGGATGGACAGTCTGTATGCCGTATCTCCACAGTGTATGAATATTACACCCTCATGTGATAGGCAGTGTATATCCTCATAGGATGGACAGTGTTTATATTACATTATTATAGGATGGACAGCACGTGATATTATTTCATACACAATGAACAGTCTACGGATATTATATCTCCTTTGGACGGACAGTCTGTATGCTGTATCTCGTGTATGAATATTACACCCTCATAGGATGGGCAGTGTGTGAATATTAGATCTACATAAAAAGGGAAGTGTGAATGTTATAACCATGTAGCATGGCCTTTGTGAGGATATTATATCCCAGAACCATGGACAGTGTTAGATTATAGCATCCTGAATGTATATATGATGGACAGTGTGTGAATATCATATCCTCATATCATGCACAGTGTGAGCATAGGGACAGTGTGCAAATCTTATATCCTTGTAGGATGGTCAGTGTGTCATATTATATACACGCGATGAACAGTGTGAGAAAATTATATCCTCGCACAGCCAGCCGTGTATGATTATTATATCATGAAAGGTCGTACAGATGTGAATATTGTACCTCTGTAGCATAGACGCTGCCTGCATAGTGAATCTATAAATCTTCAACAGTCACACACACGGCTGGGCTCAGAGTCCTGGTGCGCCTTCAGTATGTGTTTAACATACGCTTTGTTAACATTTACATATTTCATGATTATGAATTACTGAGTCCGCTGATTGATGTTGGGCTTATAATGTCAATTTTGATATACATGTATTGTCAATTGACAATGTATCGAGAGAATAGCTTCCCTTCTATGAAGGCCGAGTCGGTTTCTGCACTTTTAGAAACATGCATTGCACCTGTAAAATGTATGACAGTGTGTTTATTTAATAAGTATTATAAAAATGTAACACTATGTGTATTTTAAATATCAATGCTGATATATCTGTATTTTCGATTGAAAATGTATGAGTAAAATCTCTGCCTTCTATGAAGGCAAAGTGTAGTTCTGTACTTTTGGAGATGTGCGACCACTCTCTGAATAGTGTATGTGACAATGTGCACATGTATTCTGTATTCTCCTCAGTGCAGCATTTATTGTTAATGAATGAACATGAGGAACGATTATCACTAGTGCTGAGTCTTCATTTTGGAAGTCTTGGCACTATACGTGTAAGTTACACAAAGCTGTGATCTCTTTTATAAAGATGTTCAGTGTAGTGAACTCCCTGCGATGGATTTGTAACACAGTGACTGAGCATGTACTTCTTCCGGGTCTTCTACAATATTTGTAGGGCTTCGATTATCAGTGGAAATGCATTCGTTTACAGGATGAAACTCAATACTTAGTCCTCTGATGAGGACATTGACTGCATGACATGTCTGTGACATTGTGTATCTGTCTTGTGATTTTTTCCTGTTCCTGCTTTATGAAGGAACTTGTTGCAATCTTTGGATATGTGACCTGTTCAATGACAGAGCTCAATAAAGAGACTTTCAATATTCGCAGCTTTTCTTAATACTTCATTTCGATGGCCGGTATTATGCTCAATTCACTCACCAAGTACAAAGAGTAACACCTGATATTTAAAGCCCATAGAAACGGCAGAAGTGCGGTGTGAAGCACTGTACAAAAATACGTTATTATTCTGTTGTGCGAGAGAGCTCCAAGCACAATGTGTGAGAGTTTGCTTCGCCCCTCGGGGACCAGGTGTCCGAGTTAAGTTGATTGTGGTCTCGTGTAAGTGTGTGAGGGTGCTCCACACACAGCTGAGACCTCACACACTTCTGCTGGACACTCGTACACGAGTGACGTCTGACACCACAGAGAGGAGGGCGGGGCACTGATCACGCTGCGGCTGGCGGAAGTGAGGGTGGCACAGGTGCATGGGCACGCTCCGGGCTCGAGGTGCCACATGTGGCACCTTTTCATTTCCATGGTCTGGGGTTGTGCGAGGTAACTTTCACCCATGGACTCTTATTATTCTAAAGGACCTGCAGTCAAGAGCTAACAGGGGCGGGGCACAGACTGATTGACTCCCTTCTACAGGTCAACCTCTGGGTTAATTTGTCCTGCATTGACTCCTATATAACATCCAACCCGCCACCACCACCCCTCACCCGAGCTTTAAAGATGTGAAAAGAGGCTGAGTAATGAGCCATAAAACAATGAGTAAAAACAATGTGCCAAGTGATTAGCTGTTTTATAATCGAATATTTTCATTACATTGCGGTGAACACTTCCTAATTAAAAAAACATATATATTTTTTCTGGCGAGAGGGGAAGGAGTCCAGTTGTCAGACTTAATCCAGGGATCATGGGTAAAGTACATCACTGATTTTTCTCCTCACCAGTGCTTAGTGTATTAACAGAACCCTGACAGGAAGTCTTCGAGGCGGGCAGATTCCATATCAGGCCTTACATGGGGGTGGGTTGGGTGCGCGCATCACTTGCAGTGCGGGGAGGGGGACTGAACAATTGACAGTCTGCACTCGGGGCCGGGGAACAGATGACATCACAGTGCGCCACGAGGGAGCGAGCGCCTCTCTAGCAGTAGTGGCGAGGGCGATGGACGTCTGCGGGTTTGGGCTGGATAGAAGACGCGCCAGGCTGCACACCGGAAGGAATAGGCAGTACACACCACTTGCAGTGTCATAACCCACATGGTCGCACTTGACTTAATTATTTTCTTGGTGTGGGAAGCACGACACAACATACACAGCACCACCAGCTAGGGTAGGGTGACCAGACGTCACGAATTTACGCGGACAGTTCCGGTTTTTCCATGACTGTCTCGGCGACCCGACACTTTTTACAAAAACAAATACATGTCCCGGTTTTGATAGAGGGGCGGGTGAATACGCACATATATACGACTGTGCTGTGACGTCTCATGTTCACACCGGCCCTCTCATGACACCAGGGACAAGGTGTTTGAAAAAGTCTCCTACTGTGCTGGCTGACTTTATTCCGGCAGCACAGCAGCATTGGAGGGGGGGGGGGGGGTGAAGGGGGTAGGGGGGGATTGAATCAGCCCCTGCAGTGGACCCAAGGCTAGAATTATGAAGTACCCCATGCAACATACCCCATGAAAGACTTGCGCGGCCATGTTGTGCTGTGATCTACATATATCACTCACGGGGTCAATTTCAGCCTTCATTAATGCAAACAGACCGGTTTCAGCAGTGTTGCCTTTCTCAATGTTTGCCAATTAACATGTCCCATCTGCACTTGATGTTTAAATGCATCGCATTGTTCTCCCATTGGACAATATACTTAAGTTGCAAGTGGCTTAAAATTCAAGTTTGCGGCATACGAAGGGGGAAAGGGCGAAGTTTTTGAACCGGCACACTGAACAGCTTATGGACTGTTTGAACATTATTGAACATTCAAAGATGGCGGCCAAGGGCAGAGGATCGACTTCAGATGGCCTAGTCCTACTTCTATATCTACTTTTTATTGTGCAATATATATATGTTTTAAAAAAAAATTAATCCATTACATGAGCTCTGAGTCCCGAGTCCTAAAATGGGTGATGCAACATCTTTGATGATGTAGCAGCAAATCAAATATTTTCTTTTGTCAGTTCATGGATCCTGTGCTTCCTGAAATATCCATGTAATTTCTCCAAAACTACTGAATGGATTGACACCAAATTACAAAAAACACACTTTCTGGATAATGGGCAAGTGTTTTGCCAACTTTCGGGTAATGTCGTTCAGCCATTTTGGTTACAGCTGTATCATCATCAACAACTGTATTGCGGTCAATAGACCATAAAAGTGCAAAATAAGACCATAAAAGTGCAAAATAAGCAACAATTCAATAAAAACAATCTCAGGTCATGGACTTGAGACACCTGAGGCCATGATTACAGCTGCAAATTGTTACAATTACCCACTCCCCAATAAATGGACAAAATTCATTCCAGCACATACAACAAGCATTTACAATGCAATGGTCTCGGCATTAGTAAAGTTAGAGCTATTGGCATTGCTCATGACATCTTTTTTGTTTATGTTTTAAAAACATTTGAAGAAACGGCATTGTTATTTACAATGTCAATAGCTTAGTCACTCTCAAATGCGAGACCTATTGCATTTGCACCCACACACAGATTAAGCTATTGACATTGTAAATAACAATGCCGTTTCTTTACATGTTTTAAAAACATAAACAAAAATAATGTGATGAGCAATGCCAATAGCTCTAACTTTAACAATGCCGAGACCGTTGCATTGTAAATGCTTGTTAGAATTGTCTGCGCTGACCACCGGCAGGACCCAGAATACTTCAAGCCCTGGCCCTGAAGCAAAAAAGCAGGGTCTGTGTCATATGACCCCTACTGCACCTCCCTTGTGACTGCCCCTCTGCCATATTTGGTAAAGTGCTACAGTCCCCAAAATCGCCCTGTTTACTATTCTAGCCCCAGACCTAGAATATTTTGGGATACATTGAAAGTTCCCCAAATAGGATAACACGGGACAAATGTATTGCACTTTAGCCTCTCGCCATATCGTATTTATTGCTGCCCTGAGGGCGCGGCTCAAGACCAAACAGATCTATGAATGTAGTTGAAGGCCAGAGTTCAAATCTCGGCTTCCCCTCCAGACCAAATGTGCGATCGAGAGAAGACCCCTTTGTCTCCATATGTCATCTGTCCGCCTTGGGGGAGCTTAGAAACCGGTTAACCCAGTGATTGGCCCTATATAAACCACAAATGCTAAAATGCAGACGAACTGGAAAACAGTCATCGTACTGAGGGAAAACAAATCGCCAGAAAGGAGTATTTAGGCGCAGAGTCACAGACTTCCATCATGTACACGGAACGGAAGCGTTGCTTCTGCGAATCACCCGGCCAGTGCATTTCATCAATCTAACTCGCTCCGTGGGGTATCATGTTGCGCTACGGAATCAAAAGTGTTTTTTATACTGGTGGGAAACCCTCGAGCGAACCTACCCGAGTTTAAACTACTTCAATGGCCTCTTTTTCTCCGAACACTACATCGCCGTGCCTTGGTTCCCTCTACAAAGCTGAGCGTCTGCTTTTATTTCTTAAGGCCTGTGTAGTACAGTTTTTTAAAAACTGATAAACATGCCTGTTTTTCTTAGCAGAGCATGCGGCATTGGGCTTGACATCCTTAAAACGTATATGATTTACCAGGAAAACGCTAATTGCTTCAAGCCGTGCATCGTTCTCGCGTATGGTCACTTTGTGCCCGTTTTTTCAGTGACGGATTCTGTGACGATGGCAGAATGGCTGCGGCACTCAGAGCTGAGGAGAAAAGCGCGGCGCCGTCGGGAGGGCGGCTAAAAATGGCAGCGCCCGCCGACCACACGCAGCCGGAACATTGGCAAATACTTCAGAAGCTGCAAGCAGGCTGTAGAGAGTCTGTCTGTGTTTTATTGACGATCGACCTTAGCAAGAATACAACGGAAGCACATTTCTCACTTACTACTCGACTTGGAGTGAAGAAGTGTGAGTTTAGCACGGATATCCAAGTGGACGGGGATGACACACCACCGCCTTTCTCCGAGGCACAGCAGAAAATGCCTCGGAGAAAGGGAGTGTCCTTTTCGGATTGGGGGGCGTGTTTTGCTGTTGTCTCCTCCCTGAGACTTCTCGCAAAAAACACGCCCCCCGATCCGAAAAGGACGGGGCAGGATTAGAGTGACGGGACCTCTTCTCCAATGGCTGGCCAGCATTTACTAGGCCAGCCAATGGAGAACAGGGAAGAAGAGGGGCGGGTTCAAGCCCCTCTTCACCCAAGTCATTATGTCTCGCGAGCGAGACTGCGCAAGCGCAGCCATCGCTAGCCGAGACCTAAAAAGGCCATGTAATAAAAAGCATATACAACAGTTAGAGAAAAAAAGGTGCTGATGAATTTCATAAACTACAATATTAAAAGAAGTACTCAATAAAACCACATATAAAAAGTTAGATTTAAAAGAGAGGGAAAAAGGGAGCCAGCCGAGCTAAAAAAAGGGGAAGTTTTGTCAGCTATACCCTAAAGAGATGTTTTTAAAAGCAACCTGGGCACACACCACATAGATAGTAAAAAACGTGACACCGCAAATACAATAGGGGATATGGTGTTATACTTCAGCAGCCTAAATACCTCCACACAGCATCTGGTACCCACATTTCTACAGAGCTGCATCAACCAGCAGCGCCTAGATTTTCTATAACCAGGGCAAAAGAAGAAAACATGCAACTCTGATTCCTCCGCGTGGTTACAAGCAGCACAGCCTAGAGCAAGTGTACCTGCCCATTTATTGGTAAAGGCCTAAATTGGACATATAATTTCGTCTCTAGCGCAGGTTGGATCTCGTCCAGAGCAGGCTCTAGGCAATAATGGTCTTTAACCCTCATAAACATAGCTGTCAGTGAACCTGTTGCCGAACACCCCTGTATTCGGACGAGTTTATCCTCCCTGTAGCTCTGTACCAGTTCCTTTTGGGAAACTGTGAAACAGGCTCCTCAGGGAAGTGCCATAGACTCGCTCTGCCCGTATTCTGAAAGGTGTCCCTAACCACCGTAATTTCCCAGCACCATTAAGGGCCAGAACCTCCTTTAACTCATTCCGGTGAACAACCAATTCCGGGGTTACCCATAATCGACGCCAGTAAAGTAGGGGTCTAAGGGCAATTTCATCAGCAATGGGCCTTATCCCCAAATCTAGATGCAGTGGTATAAGAGGAGTACTGGGGGGAAGACCAAAGAGCTGCCTGGTAAATTAGTTCTCAGTCTTTGTAATGGTTCTCAGTGAGCTGTGCCCCCAGAGTTTGGCCCCATACATAGCAGAACACCTAGTTTGCATTTTATATATTTCACTATTGGTCCAATGGGTTTAAAAGAGGAATTCCTAAATAGCATAATTAACCCTCCCGTACTCTGTGCTAGCTTCAGACTAGTTTTATTGATTTGCGCCCCCAGTCCATTTTTTTCAGTCAGGGTGACCCCAAGGTATTCACAGACAGAAACCCTCTCCAGAGGAGTGCCGTGCAGGCTGGGATTGGGACGAGTGGTACTAGTTGGATTGAAGACCATGTATTTGGTCTTCAAACAATTGATCTCAAGTCCCTTACTATCACAAAAGGCCTTGAAGTTGTCAAGAATCCTCTGTATGCCCATTGGTGACTTTGAGAGCAACAGAGTATCATCGGCAAACATCATTGGCAGTATTTTCCTGCTTGCTATCTTGGGTGCATCGTTGTCCTTCCCGGCATTCAGTACATGTACGAGTGCGTTAATGAACAGGCAGAAGAGGGTGGGTGTGAGCACGCACCCCTGCCTTACCCCTTTATCTATAGATATAGGTGATGTGAGTTCCCCATGTTTGCCGAATCTAATTTGGACATAGTTGCCTTCATGCAAACGCCTGAGCATATAGCAAAGATAAAGAGGCACACCCAGATCACTTACGACAGCCCACAGTTTGTCTCTTGGTACCAGATCGAACGCGGATTTTAAATCCACAAAGATAAAATAGAGACTGCCACCCTCTATTGTCACCGTTTTCCAGTGCAAGAGTTTAAGCCTAAATATTTGGTCAGTGTGGACGTATTTTCCCTGAAACCAGCTTGTAACTGGCTTAATATTTTGTGTTCGTCCATCCAGGTTTGGAGGCCATTTATCGACAGCAATGTGTGGGTCAATAGCCGACTTCCCTTCTCTGCTGCCTGTGTTCACTATTAATGAGAAATTCTTAATGTCATGAGCAGAGAGGGCCTGCTTTAAGGATTCCCACTTGTCTAACTCCCAGGCTTTTTTGGCTTTGGTGATACAAGTCTATAAAGCACCCTATTTGCTCTGATTAGGGGTCTATCATTGGTTTTAATGGCCTCAATCAAGGCTAACCTAGCCCTCCGGTAGCTTTCCTTGAACCATGAGTGTTTACCTTTTTTATGACCACTAGGGCGTGATGATGAAAAAAAGATATCAGCTAGAGTGGATGTCAGCAGTTCATGAGTCTCTGCAATTTGCACAAGGGAGGTGAAAACACCATCGCCAGCGATGGACTGTTCCGCTACCACTAGACAAGGGATAACTGCATCATACAAAGAGGCCACCTTCACACGTGATTGTTGAATTGCTGTCCACTCGACCCTTCTTCTGTCATTGGTCAAGACCAATCTGTCATCATGTGATATAATTGAACCAGCAATTTCTTCACTGATCGGCAGTTCTAACTCCATAATTAGGGCATTATGATCGCTATCATGTCCGGTGGAGACAATGAAGTCAACCACCCGTTGCCAGATCCTGATATTGATTAGGATGTAATCTATGATAGATGAGTGTCCTGGGCGATTGAAAGTGTAATTCCCTGCCGTATCTGATTTAGTTCGGCCATTACATGCCCTTAGGGAGTGGTTCAGGGTAAGGGATTTAATCTGTAGACCAGCAGTGTCCAAGCCCTGATTGACCGGATGCTTGCCTCAGGAACAGCCCAGTGTAGATCTTCTTCACTGGGTATTCCTCCATTAAAATCACTCAGGGGCTCAAACTGACAGCTAAAGTCCCCACAGGTTGCTAGTTGATCAAGGGTTGCTGATTCATGGCTGATACTGGCCTGGAGTAGACGTTTACCAGAGCAATTCTGACCTTGGATGTGAATGTCAGAAGAATGCACTGGACATCGTTCGAAAAAAACTCCTACGGTTTTACTAAACAAGCCAAGTGGACCCGATCCATATCCAGAGACCCCCTGAGGCCCTAGAGGTTGCGGCAATACTATAGGATACAAAGCCCAACTGCTGAGCCACCTCCCTATCTCAGGTTTCTTGGAGGAACATACAGATGTCATATTGATTAATAAAATCCCCCCAGTCAGGGTTATCAAGCTTATTTCTAAAGCCCGAAACATTCCAGGATAAAATCTTTAACTTTATTGGGTTTCTGGAACCATGGTTTTCTTTAAATTAATCACTATACAATCCCCTTACAAATCTTTTGGTCTGTTTCCCACCCACCGTACCCTACTGGTCATAAGGATCTCTCCAGCATTTTCATAAGAGAATTGCCTCTGCCTTGCTAACCAAAACATGCATTTGTTCTTTAATTCATGATGCATTTCCCGCTGTCCTAGTTTAAGCTCAGGTACACCTGCTAAAACAATAACATAGGGAGATCAGGCAGGGGGTAGATTAATGGAAGGTAGATCACTACACTCTTTCCTGGCCCAGTTACAGAACTTTCTACTACCCCCCTCCCCTCTGTACCTGGACCCAGGCCGATCCACATGGTGATGTTTGTTTATCATACTTGGATGTATCAAATCTTTACTCATGGGCTCGCCGCTAGCCAAATTAGGAACAAAGGTAGATGTTGAATTTTGGGCATACTGGGGTTCTGGTCTTGTTACAGATATTTGGTCGGGTGCTTGGTCAGATACTTGTGGGCCTATGTCGGCCTGGCAGCTAGCATCTATACCTTTCCCTGATACTGGTGTTGGCCTACCCACCCAGAGTTCCAAAGTTTCTGCCAATTTATCTACCCGTACTGATAAAGAGTTTAGCTCTTCTTTCACAATAGATCTAACTTCGAGTCTAAAGGTCCACCACCAAGTTCTTTACCCACCCTGGGTAGTCCAGAGACACTTGAATGTTGTTTGTACCACCCAAGATGATATATGGGTCATCCTTATGCTTCTTTCTTTTTGTACCCATTCTACTAGGTTGTTTGGGTTTCCAATTTTGTCGGGTCCAAAGTCGATAACCCCTTTACGTCAACCAATTGTTGGTGGTTCCCCCGCCTTTGTAGTGGCATTAGCCTGTAGGGCCTAAGAGACGGGTTCTGGGTCAGAAATAGATTGGGGTGAGACCAATTACTTCCGGATCACCAGGAACTGGATTATGCTGGACCCCGCCCCTTTAAAAGGGGTGGCAGAGCAGCACAGCGGTCTCTTTTCACCGCACGCCGTCTCTTGAAGACCGATGGTGCCGGCTGCCCCCCCCCCCCCCCAATACTAATCTGTTTCATTCAAACATGCCTGCTCATTCTGCTGGCTCCCATCTTATCCTGAATCAAAATATTTAAGAAATCCAGGGATAGGGGGGATAATTTGCAGGATTAAGGTCTCACTCCTCACCAAGGCACCCTCCCCAGTGAATGTGTTGGCAATGATCCTATGGCCTAAATGGAAGGCAGGGCACGGACTCGGGCACGCCGCCATTATGACGGTGGCGCCGGTCCTCCACATCGGTGGGAGGCGGGATGCGCTGCGCACAATAGTGACGCAGCGCTCCCGGCCTCCCCTTGATTGGTTGGTGGCCCGCGTGACCGGAAGCACTTATTAATGCTTGCGGTACGCGCACTCGGGCAAGCCGGTCGTGACCGGTTTTTGCTCTACCCTACACTAGGGTATAAGAGGGCTTGGGAGCAGAGAGGACAGCCTCTCTTTTTCGCCGCTCCACAGCCTGGGAACAGCCCTCGATGGGTCCGGGCCTCCAGCGAAGGCCCTTAACTATATTGTTTCTCTTTTTTGTTTCCCTGCAGGTTTTGTTGCCAGGAGGACGGGACGGTCCCCTAAGGATACGATCGTTGGCAGGGAGCTGAGGATCGATGGCGGCACTTGAAGGCGGATGAGCGGCGCTGGGGAGTCGCAATGCTTGGCAGTTCGGGCTGGACTGTTCCCATGAGGCACAGGGTCAAGACTGATTTGCATATGGCCAGGTCCAAACTGGGGTGGCCTGGTGAGCAAAAGAATGATGGATTTAACCCAGATCTCTTGACTGGGGGTGAATGTTTTGATTTTTTCTGCATTCCGTCCATCAATAGTTCTTTTTGCAATGCTTCGGAGCAGCACCTGTTTCTCGGCGAACTGCTATCTTATGGTCTGGCGGACTGAAGAGGGCGTGCGAGGAATTCCGGGCGTGCCACGTGTGACCTGAGCTGGAGGGTTGTGCTACGGTCTCCATGCTTGCTGGCCGGGGGCATCGGAGTTTTGGCCCGCGTCAAATTCTGAAGATTTCGTGTTCGCAGGGTGATCGCCCTGCTCTGCACCTGAAGGGTGAGTGTTTTAATACTCCTAGTAGCTTTATTTAGCCAGCTTATAAATGTTTTTTCTCGGCGCGCGCATAGCTCTACATAACAGCTCGGCAGAGTTACTGTCCATTTTTCTAAGTTTGAGCCTTGAAGCGGACCTCTAGGCTGGGGCTGTGGCCCTGTCTGAGCCTTCCAGGAAGAAGGCGCATCTTTTAAACAGCTGGGGTCAAAAGAGGAAGGCGGGGCCGGAATCGGCCCCGCCACCATTATGGTGGTCGGCCGTGCCCCGTCTCTCCCACGTCCCATAGCCCCGCATTGGTCGGGGGCCGTGACCCGGAAGTGATTAGATCACTTCCGGGTCGTGAAGGGCTCCCCCGCGCCCCGGAAGTGATCTGATCACTTCCGGGTCACGAGGAATCCCGACCAAGAACCAGTTCCAGCTGGTGACGGGACACCTCCTTTAAAACCACCGTAAAGGGAGCGCGAAGTGCAGTCTCTTTGCACTCCGCTCCCCTCGAAGGCACACCCGTCGCGTGTGCACACTCCCTTGGGAGGGTTTCTAACCTTTTTTGCCTTGAAGGGCTTGCGTCGTCTCGTCGCTGGTATCTCCGGGCCTGGTCGTGACTCGCGCGCCTTGGCCCGACTCGCCGTCCGTCGTTTGCTCGCGAGGTTCCACGGGGTGTCCCGCTGGTCTGGCTGGTGCCCCTCTTCTGTGTGCGGTGAGTCGTGGAGCTTGTAGCTTGGAGGTTGTGTTGTTGGTATGGCCGTCTCGCATGCCCTGCCCCTGCTGGGGATTTTGGTTGCGGGGGTGTAGCAATCCAGCACAGTCCGAGTAGTCCAGGTGTGTTTTGCCCCTTTTCGCAGAGCCTCCACGCCGTGTTGTTTCACGTGGTTCGTTGGTACCACAGGTGTCCAGGTTTTGCGTGAGGCCGGGTAGGGTGAATTTTGAGTGATCCTCCCCTGTGACTGGTTGGTATTGGGGATGCTGCGTTTCTTTCCGCGGCAATTACCAGGCCTCACATAAATGTCAGATAACTCGTGTGATTCATTATCTTCCTGGCGAGCCAAGTAGATTACAGAGTGCGTATGGTGTGAATAGGTCAGCTGGTTACTATTTTCAAAAGAGGCATCCTTTTGTTACTTGCAATTTATAACTTAATGTCCTAATATTCAACAGTGAGCTACAAACGTTCATCTAGAACTGCATACACACCGCAATGCATACATTATTAGAACATTGAATGTTGCATAAAGGGTTAATTTGGCTAGAAATCGACTGTGAGCTTGTGATTCTTCACACCAAGCAATCTTTAACTATACTGCCTACAGTAGGGATGACATGAGATGGCCGCACTTATCTCCATGGATGGGCCGCCCCCGTAGATGTACGTTTTCCAGATGTCGGCTGAAATAGGCTTTCACTTATCTCACGGGACTTTATTGATTATCAGTAACGATGATAAAGGCCTCATAGCCTCGACGTGCCATGCACGATTCAGGTTCTCGTCCCCCCAGCGTTATTTGCCCGACCGCGTGATTCTTAAAAAGCCCGCAAGGGCAGTGCTTTAGTACGGGAACTACGGTGAGGTGGGGAGGATGTGGTCCGTCGGCTACGCTGTGAGCTCCAGTGGGGCAATCGGTGAGCGCGCGGAACTTAGTCAGCAGTACTTGCTTTCAGCCAAGCCGAGGTTGTAGTTCGGGCCTCACCTGGAGCAGCCGAGTGGTTTGGCCGACTTTGGTGCTGGAAACCTGAGTTCGAGCCTCGAAGTCATTTCAACATCCCGTGATGCTGGGCAAATTACTTAATCTCCCCGTGCCTGCATGTTGCTCTTGCCCCGGGGGACTCATGTAAGCGCACCTCTACCTTCGGGTCGAGTTCACGCTATATAACATGCAATCTATATATTTATTAGACAACTTTGACTTGTGGGGCTAGTTTCATGAGTGTTACCCGGGACTAGGCCCTACCTGCAGCCCGGTCATTGGTGCGCACATTTGCCCCCCTCCCCCGCCCACGGTGTCTCGGCGGGTATGTCTTTGCGGGCCTAGGACAGAAGGGGTAGTCTTCAAGGGTCTAAAGGTTGTGACCATGCTGATCTGTTGGCGCTTTGTATGTACAGCGTGAAGCTCTGCCCCTTTGCCACAGCATTGCCGTTTACCGCGCGAGTGTGTGTGTGTTGTACAACACTTGAGTCATTCCACACACAGCAGGCACAATAGGCACAATGCGCAGCGGAGTGTGTTTGCTGCTGTTATGTAGTAACTTATGTTGGGTTGGGCCCACGATTGTTAGGGGCAATTATAATATTCTCCTCGCCTATGAGTGTAAATGTAAATGCGGCGATATGTAAAGCGCTCCCATACCTTCAGGCCCATGGCACACTGATATTCCTGTGGGCTGTTTGCGATGGCCGCAGATTTTGGGGGCCTGCTCCTGCTCGGGAAGCTCGCTCGCGTGCTCGATAGGGGTTGGGCCGCCGTCAGTGTGATGAAGCACGGATCTTGGCGTTGTATTCGCGGTGGAGGTGCTTTGCTCAAGCGTATCACTGACAAGCTACTCAAGAGGCTCCCTGCAGGCCCTGTCGGGGGGGGGGGGGCACCGACACCTGGGGCTGGGGTATTTAGTGTTTGCACGAGACTAGGCACGACCTGCAGCCCGGTCACCGGGGCATGCTTTCGCCCGCTCCCCAGCGCAGCAGAGCGGTTTGCTGCTTTATGAACGGATCTCTTTAGCGCTGGCCGCACAATTGTTCTTCCCGCGGCATCGCTCTCATATGCAGTCACTAGTCTTGCGGTGATTCCAGGGCACTGTGTGTAAGTTAAGCAGGGTTGGGCCTGGTTAGTACTTGGATGGGAGGCCTGTTTTGTGTCTCAGCGGGTATGTCATAGCGGGCCTACAGCAGAAGGGATAGTCTTCAAGGATCTATAGGGTGTGACCATTCTGATCTGTTGGCGTTTTGTATGTACAGCGTGAAGCTCTGCCCCTTTGCCACAGCATTGCCGTTTCACCGCGAGAGTGTGAGTTCTACAGCATTTGAGTCATTCCACGCACAGCAGGCATGATGCACAGCGGAGCATGTTCGCTGCTGTTATGTAGTAACTTAATTTTGTGTTGGGCGCACGATTGTTCATCTCGTACAACGCACTATCGATCAAGGAAGCGGCGAGGCTTGCCAAATTTATGTAGTAAAGGAAGATTTGCGTTGTGCCACGACAGTCTACCGCTCATTATGGATCATTGGAGGGGCACGATGTTACGCTATCGGCCCGGGGGAATCGGCAAGGCTTGTTAGTGTTGCTCTTTGGGCCCTTTGCGCTTGCTGAGGATCGTGATTAAGCGTTAGTCAGGCAACCTCGCACGCAGCCGGCTCCTCTGGTATTTGCACGTTCATGGTTCATCTTGAAAGTTAAGCAGGGTCAGGCCTGGTTAGTACTTGGATGGGAGGCCCAAAGGGGGACACCAGGATGCTGCAGCCTTCCCAACGAGTTTAGGGCCTATTTTGCGGGCAAATTAGTTTCTTAAGGCAGGCAGCGCTATGTTACTGGGGGGGTCACCCCAAAAATTGCGACTCTTGCAATTTTGCTATTTGGGAAACAGATATTTTATATGTATTGTACTTGTACTTGTACTATTTTATCATTTACCTTCATTTTCATTGCACCGTCACATGTAGCACCTTATCATTAATTGGAATTGTCACTCTATGGAGGTGATTTAACTCATCATTAAAATACCTGAACTAGGTTCATACTGTTATTAGTATTAGCAGGATTCACTGAACTGCATTTCCCTGTCTACCTGCCTAATTTCCCCATAATGATTGACTTTGGAATATCTCTAATATTTACGTCTTCATACCATGGCTCCATTGGAAGGCAGTGCCCCCTTTTCCTTATCAAGATGTGACATACTTAGCACAGCGACATTCTGAGCAATTTTTGATAAGTGTATGGTAATTGTATACCAGTAATGGCTATGCGGCAGATTATAGGACATGACCATTGTGTGGCATCCCTTAAATGTTTTTCCTTCTGTAACAGTGCTATGCTGGGCGCTCTCTTTTTGAACGTCTGGTTTCAAAGTTCTGCTTGCAATACAACTGACGCTAGGCTGGTCTCTCACAATAAAACGTCTGTTTTAATATAATTTTAGAAACACTCATGTGACAGCAACCCATTCCACGGTTTTGAGGTCAGTCTTGCGAGGCGCTGGCCCGGGTGAAGTCACCCAAACACATTATCGCCACGTATGATGTCATATCTGTGCGCCCCATGCCTTGCTGTCACGCCTTCATGAGTACTTAAGCACGCGTGTGCAGTTACACATACAAAGTAGGGGATTGCTGAAAAGCATCTAGACACCCATTGCAATAACACCTATACATTAGAAACCCGTTAGGTCACAAGGAGGGTGCAGCAATATAGGCCGGTGGTTGTCGCGTGGTACCGGTGCACCCATGTGCTCTACTCGTATGTATGCAGACTACTAATTTATGGTGTCACACACTATCTCTGCACCCAGGTGCCAGATCATTGTTTCTTTGGATGTCTGGTTGTGGCACACGCTACCGGTCATGGCTTGTGCACTTATAGTGTGTTGGATGCCTAAGATATCTTGCATTCGTTTGTGTCACGCATTGTATCACACTGTATCGTTTACCCAAAGACAAAACACTAATCATCTGTGTTTGGTTTTCATTTATGTATGGCTGGATCCATGACTGTTACATGGGAGGCGCTCCGCACCACAATGACTGCAAGATGTGGGCAGGCAGGGGGATCGGATGATCCAGGACGGGAGTGGCAAGCAGCGGATTCAAGGCTGATGGGCGATCAATGGAAAAGCTCAAGAGGTGCCAGCGTGCTTGGTTCCCTCGGCCTGTCACGCAGGAAGAGAGACAGCGACACCTCACCAAGGAGAAGACACAACCAAGGCGACAGTACACCCTCATTCTTATGTCTAAGTAACTTTTTGTTGCAGGAAATGGGGCAGCGGGCGCAAAACAGTTAGGTTTCAGGGTCTCCTTTTTCGGGCACGGGGGGCTGCGTTTCAACAGCTTCAGAGAACGGATAGGTCCCATGCTAGCTTCCTTGGGCACTCCCCCGATGCTATCATCTTACATCTTGGGGGTAACGACTTGGTGCACTTGAATAGGAGGACCCTGATTGAAACAGCGCTGTCAGAGTCAGCATGGCTGGCCAGGCGCTGCCCAGGTGCTGTTATTGTGTGGTCACACATGATCCCAAGACTTCAGTGGCTGGGGGGGAATCAGTGGGGGCTCCCAACCATTCGGTTCAGAGGATCAATAATAAACTGGACAAGATTTTTAGGACCCCCAGATTACAGGTTATTGCTCATGGGTGCATAAAAGGGGACGTTTGCTACTTGCACGACGGGGTCCACCTCTCTCGGTTGGGGAACGAGATATTCCTGGGCAACATTTTAGCTTGGTTGGGCCAATCTCAAAGGGGAGTATGTCCTAGGGCTTGGGGGGGGGGCCTGATAGTCGGTCAACTATGCAGGCCTGTGCGGTAAGGTCATCGTTTGGACATATTAAATTTACAAATCTTTGGGGACGCCTTATTAAGTGGGACGCCCAGAGGGGAGGGACATGTGGCTCTCACCAAACTCCAGGGGCAGATTCCAACCGGTTGGTTGGAAGGGTGCGGGGCCAAGGGGGGTTACGCTTTCCATTGGCTGGTTGGCCACCCCGCACGCGGGCGTAAGTAAGCTGCGCTGTCTGCATGGCCCCTTTATGGAGTAAGTCTTGAACGTAAGGGGGTTGCCTGGTGGGAAGTACCACCGGGTCAGCTGGGCCCCCTGCGCATGCGCACTCTGGTTAGAGGGCGCTGGACAATTCGATTAAAGGGGGAGGGGCCAGCGTTTGACCTTGCCGTAGGCCCAAAGGAATACGCAGAAATGTGATCATCAATATGCATAGACTAGGATAGGTACTTTATGTATTAGAGTTTTGCTAAAACTAGGAATGAATCAAAGGTACCAAATCATGTCTTTTCATTTCTGCGTAATTGCATATTCTCAAATATGTCTTGTTTTGTTAATAAATACGATCGGGGGTCTACGACCCCCTATTCCAAACAAAATGTTGAATTTGTTTTCTGTCACAGCTAAGGGGAGGAGGGGGCGTTAGGCCGTACCGGACCATATTCGCTGCACGCTCGTCTCTGATTTCCGCCATAAACTGTGAAAGTGGCGGGGTTGCATTGCAGTGATTGCAAAGTGGTAAAAGTAGGTGCCACGTGATAAGATCAAGGGCTCATTATAAACGATATTACCTACCTTTTTGCTTCACTTTTCACATGTAAACATTCTTAATTAAACTGCACGTACCAGCGCTTTCGCTAATTTCAGACTGGAGTCATTGACGCAAACAGCGTTTGATATTTTAACTGTTTTACGCCACAGAGAGCTGTTTAGTCGTACAGACACCTTTGTTTCCTGCCCGTAAAACCTTGATTGCAATGTCAGCATTGTTGACGGTAATGTTCCTTATCTGTAATTTTAGTGACTCTTTCTTCCTTGCCTGGTTTCCCTACCTATACCTATACGAGACTCGTCAATAGAAGGATTTCACCTTGTTTGCCACAAGTGTTTTCTCTAGGGCCCTAAAATGAAAGTCTGATTTTCAAAGGCCTTATTAACACAGTTGCCACGTCTTCCCGTTCGTCTTTCCTCGAAACACCAAAGCAGTCATTTTGATTAACAACAGCCTTGTTTAAACAGAGGCAAAGTGTCAAAGATAATTGTTAGTTAAAGGGCCACTGAGCATACCATTCACAAGCTTTGCATGAGCAGTTTGGGGCATATTATCAAGCCAGGCGATAAAATTATTGCCGCTTTAGCGGCAGAAAACTGCAGCTAAAACGGCGATAATGGGCTTGATAATATGCTCTATGGAATTCCAATTGAAACTCAGGTTAAATGTCCTTCACATCTAACATGGGCTTCAATTGGAATTCCATAGAGCATATTACAAGCCCATTATCGCCGTTTTAGCAGCAGTTTTCTGCCGCTAAAGCGGCGATAATTTTATCGCCTGGCTTGATAATATGCCCCTTTGTTTCCAATGGACCTCTTTTTACATCTGGAGATAATAAAAATAGTAACACGGGGAGGGCCTCCCTCCCCATGCACGCGATAGTGGGTTGTGATTTAATAGGTGCACTGAAAAGGCACGGACAAAATAACCCATCATGTGGGGATTCTGCCTTGCTTTTGAGCAAGTGTTTTAATAAATACTGTATGTATCTGGACGCATCTACGTTTAAACAGGAATGAAAAATGCCAATAGCTCTGGCTTAACAAGAAATGTGCCTTTCGTGCCATTAACTGGGTTTAGGCATTCCTTAAGTAACCATGAATGCGCTATTACACTCAACTTTGCACTCCAGGTCCAGTCTTCAATCAGTTGGGGGCACACATTTGGTGTGCACCTTCAGAGTGGCTGGGTACATGGCATGCTGATTTACACATAAGCCCGTTCTATAACGGAACTAGTGGGTGGCATTCCCCTCTGGTCAGACACGGTGAGTTTAGCCATGGGCATTCCCCTTTGTTTGCAGCTCTTCTCATAGGGATCCAAGATGGGAGATGGCACTTGTCCTGCCCATTAAAGTTTTCATTTATCGGGCCATATCCGGCGCGACATTTTCTCATGGGCATGAAAATGGGAAACAGCGCTATGCTGGGAGAACCGTGGTACGCTTTGGCATAGGTATTAGAGGCCCCCAAGGTTTAGTGTTTGGGGGTGGCCATGAAGCTGGCGAACTGAGTATCTCAGCAATGACGTTGAACACGTGATGCTGGGCAAATCATTTAATCTGCCACGCAGATACGAAGGGCTCCTCGTGTAATGCACCTGGTGCTATGCTAAGCGCTCTCGTTTGAAAGTCTGATTTCAATATTCCTCAGGTAATGCAACTGGTGCTATGCTAGACGCTCTGAAAGTCTGATTTCATTGTTCCTCGGGTAATGCAACTGGTGCTATGATAGGCGCTATCATTTTTGAAAGTCTGATTTCAATGTTCCTCAGGTAATGCAACGAACGCTATGCTAGACTCTCACAATTGAAAGTCTTAGTTCCATGTTCCGCAGGTAATGCAGCTGGGGCTCATTTGACAGTCTGGTTTCAATGTTCCTCATGTAATGCAACTGGTGCTATGCTAGGCGCACTCAACTGAAGGTCTGATTTCAATGTTCCTCATGTAATGCAACTGGTGCTATGCTAGGCTCTCACAATCGAAAGTCTGATTTCAATGTTCCTCATGTAATGCAACTGGTGCTATGCTAGGCTCTCACAATCGAAAGTCTAATTTCAATGTTCCTCATGTACTGCAACTGGTGCTATGCTAGGCTCTCACAATCGAAAGTCTGATTTCAATGTTCCTCATGTAATGCAACTGGTGCCATGCTAGGCTCCCACAATCGAAAGTCTAATTTCAATGTTCCTCATGTAATGCAACTGGTTCTATGCTAGGTTCTCACAATCAAAAGTCTAATTTCAATGTTCCTCATGTAATGCAACTGGTGCTATGCTAGGTTCTCACAATCGAACGTCTAATTTCAATGTTCCTCATGTAATGCAACTGGTGTTATGCTCGGCTCTCACAATTGAAAGTCTGATTTCAATGTTCCTTATGTAATGCAACTGGTGCTATGCTAGGCTCTCACAATCGAAAGTCTGATTTCAATGTTCCTCATGTAATGTAACTGGTGCTATGCTAGGCTCTCACAATCGAAAGTCTGATTTCAATGATCCTCATGTAATGCAACTGGTGCTATGCTAGGCTCTCACAATCGAAAGTCTGATTTCAATTATCCTAATGTAATGTAACTGGTGCTATTCTAGGCTCTCACAATCGAAAGACTGATTTCAATGTTCCTTATGTAATGCAACTGGTGCTATGCTAGGCTCTCACAATCGAAAGTCTGATTTCAATGTTCCTCATGTAATGTAACTGGTGCTATGCTAGGCTCTCACAATCGAAAGTCTGATTTCAATGATCCTCATGTAATGCAACTGGTGCTATGCTAGGCTCTCACAATCGAAAGTCTGATTTCAATGATCCTCATGTAATGCAACTGGTGCTATGCTAGGCTCTCACAATCGAAAGTCTGATTTCAATATAAGTTTTAAAAGCCCAGTTTCGGGTCAGCCAGCCATCGCAGGCCGAGGACCATTCACGCTTAAAGTGAGCTGGGGCCACTTCACAAGAAACGCAAGGTATATATTTGCATATTGCCTTTTACTCTTATTGTTGCTCCACGAACAAATCCTTGCTGAAGAGAACATATCCTTGCTTGCTAAAGATCTATGACAGCCGGGTTAGCTCGCTCGAATTCTCATTCCACATTTTGTGGTATTATTTACTCGGGGAGTTACGTTTAGCGTGAGAATGTGTCTGGTTAATCAGAGTGCGAACAACTCAATGTTACGCGCCCATGGTGGTTTTTAACGTTCGCATTTTAAGTGTGCCAGAGGCAGGCCTTTAGTACGAAATGTTTGGTCATGGCAATTTGTTGCCACCGGAATGGACAAACCATTGACGTTTTTCAGGTTGAAACATGACTGCCCTACTGTTGGCGTCACGTCAAGACATTTCAAGCCGTTATGATGTCACATCAATATATTCCAAGTCTTTGATGCCAATCTTGCGAGGCGCTTGCCTCGGTGATGTCACTTAAGTACGTTATCAGCACTTATGATGTTACATCAATACGTCCCAGGCCTTGTTGTCACGCCTTCAAGAGTACCTATGCACATGAGTGCTGTTACACTTATGAATTATGGGTCTGTGTCAAATAGCATCTATGCACCCATCGCAGGTATACATATGCATTCTAAGCTTGTTATGTCACACAGTGCCTCTGCACCTGTGCGCTTGTACACGTATGCATTATATGCCTGTGGTTTGTCACACGGTATCTATGCACCCTTGTGCTCGTACACTTATGCATACCATTAATGTATTGTGTAACACAGTACCTCTGCACCCTTGTGCCTGAATACTTATGCATAGGATGTCTGTGTTGTGTCACACGGTACCTATGCACCCTTGTGCTTGTACAATCAAGCATGATATGCCTGTGGTTTGTCACGCAGTACCTCTGCACCCTTGTGCCTGAACACATGCATTTAGATGTCCGTGTTGTGTCACACAGTACCTACGCACCCTTGGGCCTGTACAATTAAGCATTCTATTCCTGTGTTGTGTCACACTGTACCTATTCCCCGTGGGCTTTTGCACAATTTTGCATTAGATGCCTATGTTGTGTCATACAGTACCTGTGCACCCATGTGCTTGTACAATTTTGCACTGGATACGTGTGTGGTGTCACACAGCACCGATGCATCCATTTGCTTGCGCATTAGATGTCCGTGTTGTGTCACACAGTACCTATGCACCCTGGGCTGGGGGTGTGGGTGGTAAGGGGGGTACAGTCTCATGATGTAGTCAATAGGGCTGGCATGTAAACTGTATCTCTTATCCAAAGGCTAAGCGCACTAATCATCTGTGTTTGATTTTCCTTTATGTATGGCTGTATCCATGACTGTGATACCTGGGAGGTGAGCCACACCGCAATGACGGCAAGATACCTGGGAGGTGATCCACACTGCAAGATGTGGACAAGAAATGGGACCGGAAGATCCGTAACGGGAGTGGCAAGCGACGGCATCGAATGTGATGAGCGATCAAGATAAGGGCTCAGAGGTGCCAGCATGCATGGGTGAGATGCTGCGGCCCTTGCACTGTATTGGTTGGGTATAGGTATGACAACCACATGTTGCTGCCAGCTGGGGTATTTTAGCAGTCCGCTGCGTTACAAGTGTATGTCTTGCCAGCTTGACCAAACCCTGGGGTAACGGACGGATGCAACACCTCAACACCACTGTCTTGAATAGTATAGCCACATGGCAGAAATTTCTTTCTTATCTAAGATGTGGGGCCACCAGGACCCAGCCAGATCTTTCATAGATCAGAGGGCCTTGCAGGGATGGCAGTGATTGCAGGGGACCCAGTCAGATGCCAGGCACCCCATTGGTATAGGCACACAGGCAGCAGTTGTGAGCATCCTAGGTAACCAAAGAGGCTTTTCTCTTCAGGTCAGCATTTACATTGGCCTTTTACGGAGAGCTGGGGTAACTAGTGGCCAAAACCAAGAAATATTGGCAGGGAGGGTTGCAGATGGCTCACTTGCAGATTTCTGGGGGTTCACTGCGTATTTCATTACCACACTCCAAGATGGACCAGGTTGACAGGGGGCACACCTCATCTTGCACAGAGCACAAGGTAACACCTGCTGTCCCGTGATCAACCTAGAAGTATTCTTGTTACATAGGCCTCAGGGGGCAGGAGACCCACTGCTAGTGCATTCTGATGCCACCTCTTTGACGAGGTTTCAGTTCTTGAGAGTGCTTGGTCTGGTGCTCAAGGCAGCAGGAATTGACCCCACAGACTTCAGCTCTCATTCATTCAGGATTGGGGCAGCACGAAGGCGACGGCTAAGGGACTACCGGGGCAGACGGTGCAGAGGATTGGGAGATGGTCCTCGGAATGCTACAAGTGCTATGTTAGATTGCACATGCTGTAGGCCTAATAAGGTGGTCAATAACTTTTTTGTTTGTTTTCTCACAGTTTTCCTGTCCTGTGACGCAGGAAGCAAGTCTGATTGAGCGTGTTGGTTGCCAGTTTACTGTTCATACTCGGTGCACGCCTTAGTGCCAGATTTAATGGAAGTATTGATAATTGGCCATTCAGATGTGCAAAGATTTAAATGTTTTTTCTACAGGTAATTTTGTTGAGTGGGCTTCCAGGTGTCTTTCCAAGGGCAAGGGTGGCTCCACCTGGGTCAGTTGAGGAACACACTAGAGTCCTAGCTTCACAAGGGGGGTATGCCTCCGGGGCTAGTACTGGTACACCTGGGTGGCAATGATTTGGTACAACTTTGCAGAAGGGTCTTACTTGAGGCATTGATTACCAAAATGTGATGGTTGGCTAAGAGATGCCCTCAGTCAATGCTAGCATGGTCCCACATTATCCTGCGGTTGCACTGATGTGGAGGGGAGTCACTCTCAGCCCTAAATCACTCAGAGAAACTGATTTATAAAAAGATGAACAAGTTGTTTAGGTCTCCGAAGCTACAGACTATTATGCATGGGTGTATACATGGGGAGAGTTTTTTGTACAGGATGGGGTCCACCTTGCGAAGGTGAGTAACAAGATATTTTTGGAGAATATGCTGGCATGGTTGTCCCAGGGGCGAAGCAGTGCATGACCTTTCCTGGCGGGTGGGGGGTGCAGATAGTAGGTGAACTATGCTGGCCTTTGGCAGTGAGATCATGATTGGTGGGCATTTACGGTCCATAGAAAGCATCCTTTTACCTGGGATAGGTGGGGACAGTGGTCTCTCAGGGTCCTCCAGGGGGTGCTTCCGGCAAGTCGGATAGAGGGTGTGGGAGTGCACACTGTCTAAAATTGGAATTGATTACAAACGCATTCCAGCCTAACCAGGAACAGGTGCACGCTGGGGTGAATATTGGTGTAACAGCTGTTGCCATTGCTGCACTATATCACTTGGACACACCCGCAACAATAAACACAAGGTACAGGGAAGGAGCTTTTACAAACTCAGCACCTTCAGATTAACGTCACTGGACACCTACACCCACCATGTAAACCCAAGAGTGCTGTGTTACTGTAGACACATCTGCCAAGGTGACCCCGACTAGGGGACAACAAGTCTATGGCGGGATGCTGGTCCCAGCTCAGGGGACTGGTGATGGCGAAGAATGACACCGCCGGCATCAGCCTGCAAAGCTACATTGGTCGCCGGCCGTGCGGCGACCTGGAAGTGTTCGAACACTTCTGGGTCGCTGGGCAACTGGCTGATGCCGGACTCCACCCCTTTCGAAGGGGTGGCAGAACGGTGAAAAGCTTTCTTTAACCGCTCGCTGCTCTGGAAGAGAAATGCTGCCGGCTGCCCTCACGGGGCAAAACTAAACTTGATTTTTGTCCTGCCCACCATCCCCTGAGGCAGCGGTTTGTTGTTGGTGTTTATGTTCTCTTGTTGCAGGTTACTAAGTGTTTTTTTCCTTTTTCTGCTTCCAGGATGTAAAGGCATGTTTGTGTTACTGTTTGTTGCATGTTCATTTGTGATTAACCCTTTTCTTACAGTGATGTCGTATTTTATGGTAGTATTCTTGGTCTGCAGTGGGGTCATGATTGGTGGGGCATTTACAGACCACGGAAGGCATACTTTTTACTTGGGATAGGTGGGGACCGAGGTCTGTCAAGGCTCTCCAAGGGGTTCTTCCGGCTAGTCGGCTGGAGAGTGCTGCCAACAGGCCTTTACGGCCAATCCCCCCACAGGCATGTGGGCCCCAAAGCAAGCAGCACAGGCCTTTGGGGAGATATTTGAGGGTATAGGGGTGCCCAAGGTAGGTAACATTTGTGGGTAGATGAGCTCCCTGCACAGGATCACTATGAGGGGAACTCCTAGGTGGACCGGTGATGATCTCACTCGTAGGCTCAGTGCAGGGTACGCAGGGACAATGACTAGTTATGGTTAGAAATGGCAATGTATTAGAGTCTCTGTTAAGGTTAGCCATCCAAAACTGTGAATAAAGCTGTATGGGGTATTATAAGGGTTTCTGCTTATTATTTTGTAAAAATTATATTTAAAGTTTAAAATTTCTTTTTTTTGTGCGTAATAAATACGTCCGGGGTTTTATGACCACTAACCCAAAGTTTCTGAAAGAATGTGTTTGTGTGCAGTCTGTGCCAAAGCGGGGTGATGGGGGGCGGGAATGGGAAGAGACTCCAATTGTGGGCTGTTACCAGGACAAGGGAATGCCCTACTCGATAGTGCACACGTGTTGCCATCGGGATTCTTGTCACTCACACCTGACTCTTGTATAACCCGTTCTGCATCCAGAGGGAGCTCAAGGCGGCCGTGAAGAGAACCCCCTGCTCCATTTTATCTGTTAGTGGCGTAAAAGCAATTCATCACGGTGACAACATGTGTTTACGTATTTATGTTCCAAATGCTGCACAGGCTTTAGCATAAAATGCAATAAATATGAACCGTGGTCCAAAACAAACTAAGTTTCAGGAAAAATATGTTTTAGCAACTTGACAGTTGAAATAGTAGCATTGTGTCTTTATTGCACTGTATTTCCATCGCTGTTTTCTAACAACTATTGTGAGGATGTTGGCGTTTTTAGAAAAGGGCACCCTGGCAGATGGCAGAGCTGTGCCTTCAAAGTTAAAATGGGCAGTTCTTTCCCACACTCTGTTCTTTTGTGTCCGGCCCCAGATGTCCTCCACCCCTCCCGCCCTGTAATGTGCCACACTTCCATTGTCCCTGCTGCTCTCTGATTGGCTGCCGAGTGTGGGAACCTCTCTCTAGCCCCAGACCCACACATTACCCTGCAGGCGGAGGGGGATAAATAGGGCAGGAGGGAGCGAGCTCTTCAGACACCGATCACGGTGGGTTCACTGCAGAGACCCCGCTCTTCACACCCCACACCGGGCAAGATGGCGCCTTTCAGCACCGAGAGGAAATATGAAGAGGAGCGCGAGGAGAGACACATTAGAAAGGTAAGAGTTACGGCAGTAATATACTAGAGCAACATTTCTGTTTTATGATAAAGATATTATACGAATTTTAAGTAACATCTTCATGCTTCCTGAATTGTATTTCCAGGGGCTGTGCTTATTCATCTTTTATTATTACCCTAGCTTTAAATTAACATTATTATTTACCAATATGCATCATTACCACGGAAGACGACTTTCGAATATGTTTTCAGTCGATAACAAATGCCCCTTTTTGTCTGCAGCTGAGGAAGCCAGCGGTGGAGAAGCTGAGGAGAGATCGCATCAACAGCAGCATCGAGCAGCTGAGGATGTTACTGCAGAGAGAGTTTCAGGAACATGAATTTCCGCCCAAAGCAGAGAAAGCGGATATCCTGGAAATGGCCGTGACGTACCTGGCCCAGCGCGTGCAGACACCGGCACCAGGTGAGAGGCGGTAAACTAAAGGGTTAAACTGTTGAGGGTGCAGCAAAGATTTAAGGGGCGGTAGTCACGTTTGGGGTTAGGGTATCAGGATCAGAAAATAAAATTAAGATGCAACCGTCAAGAATAGTTGGGGGGGGGGGGGGGGTTGGTACTCAGTGTAGGGTTGTCTTTTTAAAAGTACCTGGCACCAAGTTTTCACCTGCATACGTCCGCCCTCCCCACTATCCCCAGTGCCATTTAATTATAACCTACAAATTGAACACACGAGCAGCAACAGTTCTAGCTGACATCTGAAAATCATTTTACAGCACTCCAAAAATACATAATAGAAAACAGTTTAGATTCAAAGTGGACGACAATGGGGTTTATAATAAAAAGTCTGTTCTGTGTTGTCACTTCCTGGTGTGAGACTGTACACGCATTAACCCCTCGTCTCTCCCTGCAGCCGTGGCCTCCAGTGAAGGTTACTCCAGGTGCCTCCAGGACTCTCTGCACTTCCTCTCCCTCCACGGAGCCCCCACAGAGACCCGGATGAAGCTGTTGCGGGCCCTCCATAGACCTGCGGCTGCAGCAGAGGCGGTGTGTCCTTCTCGGCCTCCGTCCGGTCCCAGCAGCACTAAAGAGCCCGCACAGGACAGCCCCCTAGCCCCGTGGAGACCCTGGTAATGCGGGGGCCGCGGCCTGGACTTTTCTTCGGACTTCCTTAGAGGCCTCGGTCCCCTCTGAGGGAGAATATTCATTCTCGTGTCTGGAGCGGGCCCTGCTGTGCAGGGGGGAGTTTACCGCACTTCAAGGAGAGAGGAGTGACTGTATATCCTCATAGGATGTACAGTGAACGAGTCATATCCTCACAGGATGGACAGTGTGTATGTTATATCCTCACAGGATGGACGGTTTATATTTTATATTATATCCTCATAGAATGGACAATTTATGAATGTTATTTCCTTAAAGGATGGGCAGTGTGTGTATACTATATACTGATAGTATGGACAGAGTGTAAATATTATATCCTCCTGAGGAGGACAGTATGTGACTAGTATATCCTTACAGGATGAACATTTATATACTCATACATTTGAGCTATCAATATAATATCCGCATTGGATGAGCAGTGTCTGAATGTTATCCTCATAGGGCGAATAGTATAACTGGTAGGATGAAGACGCCGGATATAATATCCCGGTAATATGGATTGTGCGTGAATAACATACCCTCATTTGATCAACTTTTTCCTCGGGAGGGATCATATTCTCGTTGAACGGGCAGTATGTTGTATTATTTACACTCTGTGGTCCATGTGTGTTTAACATACACCTGTCTTAGCATTTGCATATTATATGATTATGGATTTCTGATTCACTGGTTGATTTGGGGTAATGATGGCATATCAGTTTTGATATGTATGTATTTTGATGGAAAATGTATCAAGGAAATGACATCCCTTCTTTGAAGGCAAAGTGTGTTTCTGTACTTTTGGAAACATAAATTATGTCTGAAAATGTATGTGACAATGTACACATTTAGTATGTATTCTACAACATGTTATATTAATTTCCTTTTAAATATCAGTGTTGATATAACTGTATTTTCAATAGAAAATGATTGAGTAACAAGCTCTGCTTTCTGTGAAGGCAAAGTGTGATTCTGTAGTTTTGGAGATATGTGAATTTTCTCTGAAAAATGTATGTGACAATGTACACGTGTATTGTGTACTGTCCAAAGTTTAAGATTCATTGTTGGTGAATGAAAAGGAGGAAAAGTAGTGCCAAGTCTACATTTTAGAAGCAGTCTTGGCGCTATTTGTGTAACACAATGTTGTGTTCTCTTTTATAAAGATGTTCAGTGTAGTGAACTTTCTGACATAGATTTGTATCTCAGTGACTGAGTATGTACTACTTCTGGTCTTCTACAATATTTGTAGGGATGTGCTTATCAGTGTAAACTTATTCATGTTACAGAATGAAACCCAAGATTTCGCTCCTGTGATGAAGACATTCACTGTATCAGATGTAAGAATGTCCTGTGTTTACCCTCTTGTCCAGGTGTGACATTGTGTCTCTGCACGTGATTGTTCCCTGATCTTACTAAAGGGACTTGTTGCACTGCTGTGACCTGTTCAAAGACAGAGCGCAATAAAGTAATTCGATATTAACAACTTTCCTCAGTGTTTTGATTTTGATGGCTGCCTGTTTACAATTGTTCATTCTTAAGTAACGTACCCTCACGACCACGGGCACAGTATGGGTCTGCGTACACACCAGAGAACTCTGGCCCCACGGGGAGGAAGGCTGGTGGGTGGCACACTTCACCTCTATGGTTTCGTAGGCTTCCATGAGCTGCCAGTGCTGTTGTAGGGTCTTAAGCAATCATTCACTGAAGCCAAACAGGCCTGTTAAAAATACGGAAGTTCCTCTACTGTTTCCTGAAATACATTGAAGTGTGGCTAAGAAAATGCCTGTAAAGCCCCATGAAAAACTGAGCAGACTTGCTGAGTAGCACCGGTGGCACCCATTTAATGATGCCACGCCCACTGAAAAGTGCCAGTGTAGGCCTCCTTAAACGTGCAGCTGTGCTTTTCAGATGTGCCAGCAGAGTTCCATCAAGACCTGACTGTTCGACGGAGGTACAGCGCCCAAATACCCGTAGGGGTGACAGTGTAGCGCTTTCCAACTGCTGTTGGATTGATTGATCAAAGGCACGGGAGGGTATACACTATACAGGAAGCCAAAGACAGGCCTCCAAAAGAGTGATCACGCACATTCCCGGGACCCCTCTTCCTACCGTTCAAACCGGTTCTTTCCAGTTTTCTTGAGCCTGGATAGAGAACCTGAGACGAAGGAACCTTACCAGATCATTGTTGGTGGGTGGAGTGGAGGGCATGAGGAGTGTCGGGTGGAGAGTGCTTTTGAAATATGACACTGATCCCAGTAACTCAGCCCTTCCTGCAAGAGGTAAGGTGAAAAACCTCAAATCTGCAGCAACTGGTGAACGGGGGGGGGGGGGGGGATAAAAGGAGAAGGTGTGTAAAGAAAAGAGAGTAATAAAACCGGGGTATGATATGGGTCATCATGAAGTCAAACGAGTGGGCGGAGAGGGATGCAGGTGCCCCAAAGACTCTTATTGCTGAGGAGAGGTGCGCCCCACACACCCTCCCGCCCACCAGTACAGACAAGTGCTGTCTTCAAGCGCTGCCCCTCTCACTGTGCCCCAACCCACCGCACCTACAGTTACAGGCAGGTGTGGCCTGCAGGGGGCGTTCCTCCAGTGAGTGAGTCAAGCCTCCTCTGCCCCAGACACCCACAGAGGGGTGTGGTATGCTGGGCTGCCTGGATCTCAGTGTGGTATCTGCCGGTGACCCCAACAGTAACAGGGAAGTCTGGGCTCATGGGGTTTTCTCCATATGTGTACCATGCCCCCCACTCCCAATACCTATAGGTACAGACATGTGACGTCTGCAAATATTCCTCTTGGTGTATCCCGGCTTACCCGGGTGCCTGCAGACTGCAGCTACTGCCAGGTGTGTTTCGCAGCTACACCCCTCCGACCCCCTCCACACACACATCCTGTGCTCTACAGTCCTCTTTGACATCTTCCTTACTGGCAAGTGCTGTTTGGGGGGTGTTCCTTGTGTGTTTTTACCTCTTCCTGTTCTACCCATAATTACAATAAGTTGTAATTGGTGTACGTAATGGAAAGTACCTTTAAATCCCCCCCCCCCCCCCCACACACACACACACACACACAAGCTTCCAGCATGCTCTGACACCGACAATACCAGGCACGCGCAGTCTGCGGATGAATGACGCTGTTGACGCTGGGCCTGGGCCCGGAGACTCGCGGAGGTTCCCACACTGTCGCCCATTCAGCGGGTACAATAGAAGCGTGTCACAGCAGAGGCCTCCGGCTCCAGGGAATCCGCCCTCCCCTGGGTTAATCTGCAGCCGCCATCTGGGGAGCAGCCTGTGGCAGCGGTGAGGCCTCAATGCGCCGGGCCTGTCCGGACCCGAGAACTGGGCCAGGTTATTACTACCGGAGGGGATGGCACTGTGACTATATCATGTCAGACTGGGGTATAAACAACCACGAAAACCCCCAGGGGCCTCAATATATGAAGAATGGGAATTTAAAAATCACAGTTCCATGCTTACGTCTTCAGATACTTTGGCTAAGCGACGTCGGATCCCGAGGGCCTCTTAAACCCAAATTAGGAAATAGAGATTTTACACAACAAGGTATTTACAGATTCGGATGGGGTGCACGTGAGGCTTTGTAGCAAAAGAACCAGGGTACGTGGAGATGGGAACTCAGTCTGAAGAGCAAAAAAATATTTATCTATATTTATTTTTTATATTTTAGGCTGATTAACAACATTTATATAGCGCCCACTACCCCGAGGGGAGTCTTGGCGTAGCTCCCACCTACCCCTTGTGTGTTTGCTTCCTTACAACACTCCTTTTCCCGCTCCCGCAGCAGTCACCTGTAGCAAGAGGCAGGTGAGGTGTGGCGGGCAGAGGTGGATCCTCTCTGGACTCAAAGCCCCCGCGCCCCCACCACCCGCCCCCCACATGTACCCTAGCCCCGTGGTCTGCTGGAGGGACTGTGCTTCTGAGGCTGGGGCCGGAGACTCTCGGAGGTTCCCACACTGTCGCCCATTCATCCCATTCAGAGGGTAAAATAGAAGCGTGTCACAGCAGAGGCCTCCGGCTCCAGGGAATCCGACCCTCCCCAGGCAAACCTGCAAATCAACCCCCGCGACACCATCTGGAGAGCAGCCTCCGACAGCAGCGTGGATTCAATATGGCAGCCGCTCCCGGGTCTGAGTACTTACACTTAAATTTCACTCAAGGCCTCCGTTTTACTGGCTTTCTACAACAATATCAAGTTTTAATATCGTTCTGCAAAGATATCAGCCAGAATATCGGTTACCAAGCTCGGGTAAAGTTAAGTATTTAAAAGGTAAGTCAAATTTACCGTTTTTAACTCCACGTCGACGTACCTCGATGATGATGTAAACATATCAAAAACCAAAGGAAATGATGGACGGAGTGTTGAACATTGCAAGCACTCACACCCAGTCAACAGATCTGGATTTGATCCATCACCAATCTTTAGCCCACTCTGCCACCCCAGTTCAGACATGGCCATATGCAAATCAGCCTGACCCTGTGCCTCATGGGAACAGTCCAGCCCGAACTGCCAAGCCATGTCTTCCCTGGACCGGAAACAAGCTTCCTAGGACCGATTTCTGGCATTTCAGCCGTCTTCAGCCAGGCTTGCTTGAATCCAGTGGCAAAGTGAGCAAGGGACTCACGTCTGAGCATACCCTGCCAACTTACGGCGAACAAAGCGGTACGAAAGGGGGTGGTGATGGACGGAGCATCAGAACCAATCAAACACTCACACCCAGTCAACAGATCTGGGTTTGATCCATCACCGTTCTTTAGCCCACTCTGCCACCCCAGTTCAGACATGGCCATATGCAAATCAGTCTGACCCTGTGCCTCATGGGAACAGTCCAGCCCGAACTGCCATGCCATGTCTTCCCTGGACCGGAAACAAGCTTCCTAGGACCGGTTTCTGGCATTTCAGCCGTCTTCAGCCAGGATAGCTTGAATCCAGTGGCAAAGTGAGCAAGGGACTCACGTCTGAGCATACCCTGCCAACTTATGGCGAACAAAGCAAAAACCAAAGGAAATGATGGACGGAGTGTTGAACGGTGATGGATTAAACCCAGATCAGTTGACTGGGGGTGAGTGCTTGCAATGTTCAACACTCCGTCCATCATTTCCTTTGGTTTTTGCAATGTAAACATATCTTCATGGTAGATAGATGAGGGGTAAAGAGTCGTAAGTCTGGATTCCTGCATACGTTTTATCAGTGTAGCTCTTCGCTGTTTGTGTTAAGGTTTCTAGGGTGGGGAAAGGCGGCATAAATTGTCCTCTACAGCATATACTATTTTTACACTATATTATATTTAGTATTTTGTAAAGATATAATGTCCGCTTTACTATAAATAAAGAGATAAGCCACACTTTTCTTCTGCAAACTACCTTTCCATTGCCATTTTTTTTACCCTTATTTTGTGTACACGTCTTTACTGTGGTTAAATTGTGCCCTAGTACCAGCACTTACATTTGGGGACCGGGACTCTTATTCTTCTCATCCCGCAAGCGGGAGTGCGAAAACTTGTTGGTTGATTTTTGCCAGTATTCAGCGACAGGACTAGTTTCACAGTGAAAATTTGCTTCTGCATATTATGCAGGGAATTCACTGTGGCAACAACGTATAAAATCTGGGAGGCAGCTGACGCCAAACGCACTGTATCAGTGAGTGCACACTCACGGTCGCACTACTAGGCCCACGAGCCAGACCCCGCTAGGAGAGGTTGACCCACGTATTCATTCCTGATTCAACAGTGGCGGCTCCTCCGCTACGGCGGAGGAGTGTCGCCCCCCCATTCAGCACTTCAAAAAATGTGAAAAATAAAACGATAATAAAACGGGTTTAAAGCCTGTTTTATCATCGTTTTATTTCTCCTTCTGCCGAGGCTTGGGGATGAGACCAGGGTGGTGACAAGCTGGGTGGGGAGGGCTGGGCACTGCCTTCACTGGGCATGTGGGAATATGGGTTTGGCCGGTTGTCCCAGTTGCATAGCTGGGTTGGAGAGAGAGCAGGCGCAGACTCACAGCCTGTCCTGGAGCGCAAATCCTCGGCGCCCAGGCCAATCCTGAAGCTGCTCTCGCATGAGAGCAGCTTCAGGATTGGCCGCAGGGCAGGCTGGGTGCCTGTGTCTGCCTGCAGTGAAGAGGAGCACAAGAGCGCAACACGATGCTGGAGGGCAGCAGGGCAGTAGGTACGTTTTGTTGTATTCTTTTTCTGTTTGTCTCCATTGTCCCCTGTCCTTGCCCTCCCTCCCCCGCCCTGGCAATTTCCCCCAAAATGAGACGCTCCTGTTCCTGAAGGTCATCATTCAACCCGCTACACAGTGCTGGTGGTCCCTGCTGTATATCATCTGACCACCCTTTCCACTTGCCAGGTTAGGGGTCACACCAGTAGATTTCCTAGGTCCCAAAGGGTAATTGTTTCTTTTTCAGAGAAGGCCGAAAAAACTAATAGGTGTCTTTCACTCTTCTCTACTGTGTTATACTTACGAAGAGGAGAGTATTAGAAATTAGACAAAACCTCTCTTAGAATTTCTTATCTGCAGGCTCTAAATAGAGGCCGGCCCTGACCCCTAAATCAATATACACACACGAGTTGCTATTTTACGCTCTATTATTACTTATACTCTGCTCTTCAACACATTAACTAAATTAGAATGGTCTTGAGTATTATAAACATCTCATCAAGTATTGCACACAACAGAACAAAGGCTAGATAAGCCTCAATCACATCTCATCACACAACTAACCTATGAGTCTAATCGCTACCTACATTATACCTAGCTGTCCTACCGCAGATCTGTATACAATGGTTTGTAATGACATGCATAGTCACGTAAAGCTTTTCCACGTTCACTAATGTACCATCAGTCTTGACGTCGGAACTCCATATGTCAGGATTCTTCTTTCAATGGTCTATGTATCTGTCTCCACCCCTAATTTGGGTACATTGAGTATCTCCATGGAGCGCGGAGGGGCCATCTCACCCTCGGCTCCTGTTTTTTAACACAAGACAGTGAACAATATTTTGTGTTCAAAACACATGAAGGGCACATAAACTTACTGCTCTTTTTCTTTCTCCTTCCTACAGGACGGAACTTGCAAGGACATCTCTCCTTTCAGCCGCCTTTCAGATACAAAAACATAGGAAAAAGGAATTTGTCCTTCGCCAGCATTTTAAGTTGAGCCCAGCCCTGCCAAGTGTCACACATCTCGCGTTACACTAACACATTTTAAGTGACTGTACCGCATTCCTGCAAGTAAAAAGATTGTCACACAAATCAGCTTGTTAAAAAAGCTGAGTCTATTACCTCTTTTCATTAAAGAACAGCTGTTTTTTGTGAGGCTAACGTGAGGCACACAAGGCAGCCAGAGTGGTTCACCCTGATTGGACTGTGTTAAGGGTTGCGTTACGCAGCGCTGCGCCGGCTGACCTGCCTACCTTCCCCTGGCTCTAATTGGGCAGCATTAGTAGTACCCGCGTGCACGCAGCCGTAAGGCCTGCTGCCCAGCACAACAAGATTTACTGCTGCGAGGCGGCAAGTGCCCAGCGTTAGTGCTGCTGACGTCGACGAACGAAGTTCCCCAGTCACCTCGTTTGTAGAGAGATGGTGACTAGAAGACTCCGTCTGCGCAGGAATCATATTTTTAATTTCATTTCTTGCCACAGACACCCCGGGCCACTAAATGTAAGGTCAAGGCGTGTCATACGTGACATCTTTGACACATACTGCCTTGCCCTGCTGGTGGGGGGGGCCTGGGGCTGTGTCGAGTGTGTGTCTAAAGGCGCAGGGCACAGCTCTGAAGACAGCGTACCCTACCGTCACTTCAATCCACAGCTCAGCTGCCGATTAATTTCAGTGCAGCTCTTTAGTGTCTGCAGAGAGGAGCCTCAGAATCATGAGGTCACTGTGCCAGCAGTCTGTCCTCTTTGGACTGGCAGCTGTCCAGCGCATCACATTACTGTCTGAGCAGCTGTCTGCAGTCCTGTGGCCAGGGAGGCGCCAATGTCCCATGAGTACTTACCATTACCTAACCACCTCAATGTCAAAGCAATATAATACGCCCATTTATTATTTCTTTGGGTTACGGGTCGTAAGACCCTTGGTCGTATTTATTATTTTTCACACAACAAAACATTTTTTTCATAGCATTTTACACAGTAACCACATTATTTACATTGTGTTTACAAGTGAGACCTAGCCTTAACAGCTTCTAGTACATGGTAATGATCTAACCATAACTAGTCTGTTCCTGTGCAACCAACAAAATATTCCATAACTGTTCCGAGTGAGATCAAGACTGGCCCTGTCCCCTTTCTTTTTACACCTCCTCCGTCCCAAAGGATGGAGGCCCTCCTTGTGGGAGAGCCCCACCTTCCCTCTCCCATCCATACTGGGAGCTCTCCCGCCTCGGAGGTTCTTGTGCAGGGGGCCCTTACGATATCTACAGCAGGCACTCCTTACACCCAGGTTCCTCGTCCCCCAAGGGCCATTGCTAGGTTGTGCCCAAATACGCCTGCGCGGGTGGCTGATGGGTAAGAAGAGGAAGGCGGGGCCAGCATCGGCCCCGCCGCCATTATGGTGGTCGGCCGTGCCCCCGTATCCTGCCCACTCCTTGGCCCCGCCTTGGTTAGGGGCCGTGCCCCGGAAGCGATTGAATCGCTTCCGGGCCATGGGAGGCTCCCCTGCGCCCCGGAAGTGATCGGATCACTTCCGGGGCGTGGGCGACTCTCTGGGACCTTTAAAGCCGGGGGGAGCGCGAAGGGCGATCTCTTGCTCCCCTCAGCAGCACACCCGTCGCGTGTGCCCCCTCCCTCGGGAGGACAGCTAATCCTTTTTTCTCTTCTTTCTCCAGGGTCGTCGGCTCCTGTTTCCCGGATTGTTCTTCTCAGTGGTGCGAGAGGGAGTGGGAGAGGACGGACCAGCGCGCAGCGCGGAGGGGATATCGACGGCGTGTGCCCCCTCCATTGGGAGGTCTCCTTCATCTTGCTGTTGTTTTGCCTTACAGCTGCTGAGAGCGCCGAGCGCTTACCACGTTGCACGCATCGCGGAGGGAGCGGGTGTGAAATTGACGAGCCCTTGAAATCGACGGAACAGCTCGCAGCGCGGCGGTGATCTCGACGGCGTGTGCCCCCTCCCTCGGGAGGTCTCTGTTTATCTGGCTGTTGCTTTGTTTTACAGCATCACGGAGGGAGCCGGTTTTGAAATTGACGAGCTCTTGAAATCGACGAGCTCTTGAAACTGATGAGCAAGTGCAGCGGTGACGGCCTGATTTGTTTCACGCATCGCGAGTGACCAGGGGGCTTGCAGCAACACTCGAGAGAGGAATACCGGACGGTTTACTACACACGGAGGCAGGCGGGTCTACGCAGAGGGTGCCTGAGGACACGTACAGGGGTCTGCATCCTGGCGCTGCTGGGAGCCAAGCGGGTTAGAGCCTGTTGCTCACCTGGCTTGCTGGGTTAGCTAGTATTGAGGCTCCGGTAGCGTGGGTGCTGTGGCCGGTCGTGTTTCCTCAATCAAAACAGCGGTAACAGTGTTAACAGGTTGTAGGGTAGTCATGCCTCCTAAGGCTAAGCGCGGCGAGCGGCGCCCTGGTATCGCGAGTGTTTTAGACGCCCTGATGAGGAAGATTGGGGAAATGGATAACACCATGGCGCAGCTGGCAGATAGGCTGTATGCGCAGGAGGGGCCATCGGGGAGGTCACGCAGGGATGCATTACCCCCTAGAGAAGCTTTCCCCCCCTTGCCAAAAAAGAGTAGGGCAAAGAAAGTGCCGCAGGTTGTCCCTGGGAATGGTGGGTCCCCAATTTTGCCGGTAGTACCTGCGTCTCCCAACACACCGGGAGGCGAGCCTTCTCATGTAGAACCGGTGGGTGGGTCTGTTCCCTTGGTCCCTGCGACGCCCGGTATCTCACCACCGGCACCTGGGGATCCAGTGCCCGCACCGGCGGTACCAGTGGTCCCTGCGATGCCCGGTATTTTACCACCAGCACCTGCGAATCCTATCCCCGCACCGGCGGTACCAGTGCCAGGGGTGCCTAATGTTCCGTTACCTGTTCTCCCCGCATCCGGGGGGGTACCAACGCTTCCTGCCGAGTTTGTCTCCAGCCTAGCCGCCGTGCTTCCCTGGCTCGGGGGCATGGGGTTGAATGTGAGTGCAGCGGGTGTGGTCGGGCGGACGCATTGGAAAAGGCAAGACAGCTTATCGATCAAACCAAGCTTAAGGAAGTGCCGGCGGTCGGGGCCCCCAAGGACACCGCGGGACCTTTGCATGGTAAGCAACAGACGTTGCCATTGTTGGGCATGGGCAAGGCACGCACATCTTATGAATCTCTCTCACCTCACTTGTCGCAGGAGGTTAAGGAGAGAATTTGGAAGGGGACATACATTGACATTTTTTCACTCTTGATAGATGAGGTGGAGAGGGAGGAGATAAGGAGGAAGAAGGATTATATGCCCGCGCGTGAATGGGCGAATGAAATGTTGAAGTACAGGGTTGAAGAGAACATCAGGCATTGGATGCTGGCTTACAATATTTACATGGCTGTGATGACGGAGCGTTTTCCAGAGGAAGCGCCCGCAATGGCCTGTTATATGTCTAGGATCAGCACGGCGCAGGCGACAAAGGGGGGCTCAGGGTGGTTGGATTATGATAAAAAATTTAAGCGCATCAGGTCATCTGATCCAACGCTAAAATGGAATCAGGTGGAGGGGATATCCTGGTTGGATCATTTGGGCGGTCTTACAGCAGAGGCTGCAAGTGACCCGCCGAAACCACAGCCCTTTCGTTCGTTCCCCTCAGCTGCACCAGGTGGGGGGGCGGGGAAGAAAGGATGCTGTTGGGATTTCAACAGGCGCACCTGCGGTAGGGCACCAGGGACATGCAGATTTAGGCACGCGTGCAGTTTCTGTGGCAACTCAGGGCATGGCGAGTCGAAATGTCTTAAAAAACAGAGGGATAGGGGGGCCAAAAAGTTGTATTGAAGGGGTTTCCAGCAAAGCTAGGTCCCCCATTCTCCTCCACGCAATGATACCCTGGTTAAACAGATATAAGTGCACGACCTCAGCAAGGACGTTAATGGGGGGTTTCAGAGAGGGGTTTAGAATCCCGGTGGCGGATTTTGTGGGTCCCTCGTTTTGCAGGAACCAATTGTCGGTCACTCAGAACGCTGGGGTGGCGGCGGCCAAAATTGAAAAAGAATGTAGATTGGGCAGAGTGGCGGGGCCCTTTGACAAGATTCCCGTACATAACTTTGTGTGTTCCCCCCTGGGGGTAGTCCCTAAGAAGGAACCAGGAGGATTTAGGCTAATTCACAATTTATCAGCGCCAAGGGGGCAGTCGGTGAATGACTCCATTGATGAAGATTTCTGCTCTGTGCGTTATGCATCTATTGATCAGGCAATTGAGATGTTGAGGGGACTGGGACCGGGGGCAATGATGGCAAAATCTGACATAGAATCTGCTTTCAGGCTGCTGCCCGTTCACCCGAGCGATTTTCACCTCCTGGGCTTCCAGTTTGAGGGCAAGTTTTTCATGGACATGTGCATGCCAATGGGGTGTTCGGTGTCGTGCGCCTATTTTGAAATGTTTAGTACGTTCTTAGAATGGTCGTTCAGACAAGTGACAGGGCATAGGCATGTGCTGCATTACCTAGATGACTTCCTCTTTCTGGGGCCACCAGGAAGTGCGGGGTGTGGGCAGGCGCTGGAGCAATTCTGTGCGTTATTGAAGAGTTTTGGAGTACCACTAGCTCAAGGAAAAACCGTGGGACCATCCCCGGTCATAGAGTTCTTAGGGATCGAACTGGACTCAGTCGCGGGATGCTCACGGCTTCCCGCTGACAAAGTAACTAGGTTTGGGGATGCACTGAGGCAATGTCTGGAAGCTAAAAGGGTAACGTTGCACCAGCTACAACAGATGGTAGGGCAGTTAAATTTTGCTTTACGCATTATACCAATGGCACGTCCCTTTTCAAGATCCATTGCACAGGCAATGTCAGGCCTTAAGCAGAAACACCAGCACACCAGATTGAGCAGTGAGGTCAAGCAGGACATGCGTATTTGGTTGGCATTCCTGCGGGATTTCAATGGCTCTGTCCTGTGGCCCGGCCCGGTCACTTCTTGCGCGGAGTTGGGTTTAATGACAGACTCCGCGGGCAGTGAGGGGTTTGGCGCCATTCTGGGCACTCAGTGGGTGGCACAGCGTTGGCCAGCATGGTGGGTGGACAATGGACTCACCGCTAACATTGGTTTCCTGGAATTGTTCCCCATTTGGGTGGCATTGTGCGTCTGGCCGGAGCAACTGCGCAACAAAGCAGTTGTTTTCTGGTCTGACAACATGGTAGTGGTGGAATGCATAAACAACCAGTCAGCAAAATGTAAGATGATCTTGCGTTTAATTAAGGAGATAGTTTTGAAATGCCTGCAGTTGAATCTTCAGTTTAGGGCGAAACATGTCCCGGGGGTATTAAACCACGCTGCTGACGCTCTGTCTCGTTTCAAGATGCAGGTTTTCAGAGCTCATCTCCTGGGAGCAGCACCACGCCCAACGCCTTTCCCCGAACAGCTCTGGCAGATTGGTGCCCTCACTTACCGGACTTGGTGGCAGCGAGCCTAGCGCCAGGAACAAGAAAGGCATATGAAGGGGCGTTTGGGGCATACTGTAATTTCTTGAAAGACCAGGGTGGGGCGCATTGGGCTGATTCGGCCGGGGTGTGCTCTTACTTGCAAGCCCTGCGGGACGAAGGGAGGTCAGTGGGGTCGGCTAGGAGACACTTGGCAGCCATTTCATTTTTTGCACAGATGGGCGGCAGGTGGGATCCTACTCAGGCATTCGTAGTGCGCAAAGCATTGAAGGGTTGGCAGCGCTTACAGGGGTCTGCGCCCGACATAAGGTGCCCAATAGGGTTGACTACCTTGGCATCAGTCCTGGCAGCGCTAGAGCAGACGTGCGCCAATGTAACGGAATGTTTATTATTCAGGGCAGCCTTTAGCTTGGCTTTCTATGGGGCCTTCCGAATAGGGGAATTGGTGGCTAAGAATAAAAGGGACCTGGGGGGTGGCTTACAGCTGGGTGACATACGCTTCCATAACGGTGCATTGCAGGTTACAATTCGGCGATCGAAGACAGATCAGGAAGGGAGGGGGCAGGTGGTGTTTCTCAGGCGGGCACCGGGCAACCCCTGCTGCCTGGTTTTTCATATGGAGGCTTTCCTGCCATACAGACCGAGTGATAGGGGGGGCCATTACTAATCCACTGACAAAGTTCCAATTTAAACGAGTCTTAGATAGGGCAATAGGCAGGGCGGGGCTGGACCCAGTAGTTTTGGGACACATTCCTTCAGAATAGGTGCCGCCACCGAGGCGGTCACGCGCGGGTCTTGGGGAAGAGGATGTGCGGAGGATTGGGCGGTGGGCCTCAAACTGTTTCAGGCGCTATGTGCGAGTTGATATGTTATGACTTTTTATGACAATGGTACTGATGGCGCTATTTTTCTTGTTCTACCGCCAGTTCCCTCGGCCTGTCACGCAGGAAGAGAGACAGCGACACCCCACCAAGAGCGGGACACAGTCAAGACAACAGCGATTTCCCCGGATGCAAAGTTGGAACGTCATGCGTGTGTTTTTGGTCATTCGTATGTTTCTCGGTTAGGGAGTTTTTTCAGGGCAGGTAATGGGGCAGCGCGCGCAAAGCGGTTAGGTGTCAGGGTTTCCTTTTTTGGCCATGGTGGGCTGCGTTTTGACAGGTTCAGAGAGCGGATAGGTCACATGCTCACTTCCTTGGACACTCCTCCCGACGCTATAATTTTGCATCTGGGTGGTAACGACTTAGTGCACCTGAATAGGAGGGTCCTACTGGAAACGGTGCTGTCAGAGTCAGCATGGCTGGCCAGGCGCTGCCCTGGTACGGTTATTGTGTGGTCACACATGATACCAAGGCTTCAGTGGCGGGGAGGGGTATCGGTGAAGGCTCTCAATCACTCGGCCCAGAGGATTAATAATAAGATAGACAAGCTGTTTAGGACCCCCAGATTGCAGGTAATTGCCCATGGGTGCATTAAAGGGGACGTATGCTATGTGCAAGATGGGGTGCACCTTTCGCGTTTGGGTAATGAGATATTCTTGGGCAACATTTTAGCGTGGCTCGAACGATTTCACTGGTGAGTATGACCTTGGTTTTGGGGGGGGGCCTGATAGTCGGTCTACTATGCAGGCCTGTGCGGTAAGGTCATAGGTTGGCCAGACTAAATTGACCAATCTTTTGGGGCGCCTTATTAAGTGGGGCGTTCAGAGGGGAGGGACATGTGGCTCTCACCAGACTCCAGGGGCAGTTACAACCGGTTGGTTGGAACGGTGCGGGACAAAGGAGGGGTTACGCTTTCCATTGGCTGGTTGGCCACCCCGCATGCGGGCGTAAGTAAGCTGCGCTGTCTGCATGGCCCCTTTATGGAGTAAGTCTTGAACGTATGGGGGTTGCCTGGGGGTAAGTACTTCCGGGTCAGCTGGGTCCCCTGCGCATGCGCACTCCGGTTGGGGTGCGCGGGACAATCTGGATTAAAGGGGGAGGGGCCAGCGTTTGACCTTGCCGTAGGCCCAAAGGAATACACAGAAATGTGATCAGCAATGTGTTTAGACTAGGATAGGAACATTTATGTATTAGAGTTTTGTTAAAGCTAGGAATGAAACAAATGTACCGAATCCTGTCTTGGCATTTCTGCGTTATTGTATATATGTATATATAACCTTGTGTGTTTGTTAATAAATACGATCGGTGGTCAACGACCCCCTATTCCAAACAAAAGGTTATATTGGTTTTTGTCACAGTGAGGGGAGGAGGGGGCGGAAGGCCGTACCGGACCATAGAGGAAGGGGGGGCCAGCATCGGCCCCGCCACCATTATGGTGGTCGGTTGTGCCCCCGTATCCTGCCCACTTCTTGGCTCCGCCTTGGTTAGGGGCCGTGCCCCGGAAGCGATTGAATCGCTTCCGGGTCATGGGAGGCTCCCCCGCGCCCCGGAAGTGATCGGATCACTTCCGGGGCGTGGGCGACTCTCTGGGACCTTTAAAGCCGGGGGAGCGTGAAGGGCGATCTCTTGCTCCCCTCGGCAGCACACCCGTCGCGTGTGCCCCCTCCCTCAGGAGGACAGCTAATCCTTTTTTCCCCACCCACCATCCCTGAAATAAGAATTTGTTGAAGTAAAATATGGTTTATGTGTTTTTTCCACAGGGTGTTAATTGATAAAATATGTTGTATGTAAATGCCTTTTTTGTCGTGTTTGAGGCAGTATTCCGTGGCGGGCGGTAAGGTCATAGGTTGGACAGACTAAATTGACTAATCTTTTGGGGCGCCTTATTAAGTGGGGCGCCCAGAGGGGAGGGACATGTGGCTCTCACCAGACTCAAGGGGCAGTTACAACCGGTTGGTTGGAACTGTGCGGGGACAAAGGGGGGGTTACGCTTTCCATTGGCTGGTTGGCCACCCCGCACGCGGGCGTAAGTAAGCTGCGCTGTCTACATGGCCCCTTTATGGAGTAAGTCTTGAACGTATGGGGGTTGCCTGGGGGTAAGTACTTCCGGGTCAGCTGGGCCCCCTGCGAATGCGCACTCTGGTTGGGGTGCGCGGGACAATCTGGATTAAAGGGGGAGGGGCCAGCGTTTGACCTTGCCGTAGGCCCAAAGGAATATGCAGAAATGTGATCAGCGATGTGTTTAGACTAGGATAGGAACATTTATGTATTAGAGTTTTGTTAAAGCTAGGAATGAAACAAATGTACCGAATCCTGTCTTGGCATTTCTGCGTTATTGTATATATGTATATATAACCTTGTGTGTTTGTTAATAAATACGATCGGGGGTCAACGACCCCCTATTCCAAACAAAAGGTTATATTGGTTTTTGTCACAGTGAGGGGAGGAGGGGGCGGTAGGCCGTACCGGACCATACTGCATGTCAGCGACCGTCCAGAAGCCTCCGCGCCCCTGCCATCTCCTTTCAAGTTGGTGGCAGCACCCCTTGGAGGGTCCAGGGACTCAGATGTTAAATTTGGTTTAAAAAAGGATGCCGTAAAGGGACCCGAAGTGTCCCCTCCAATCTTGACCTCACCCATCCTGCTTAAATACGACATTTCAAGAGAATGCGATACATTGACTGCTAAGAAAAAAGAACAAAAGGGGTTAATCATGATATTACACACAATACCTACATCCTGATAAATCATTGAAAAAGAAAATACATAATTATCATGAAATCTCCCAACCCCTGCCCCTGCAAGCACACTCTTGGGCACCTGCCTCTGGGGATGGTAGGTGGGTAAAAACTGTCAAGCCCGTGCTGCTTCCAGCAGGGCAATGATTTAGGAGGGGGCCCACTAGCAGCGAGCGGGGTGGGTGGGGTGTCTGGGAGCAAAATTACCACTTCCTCTTCGGCCGCGAGCAGGAACCAAGAGAGCTGTCTGCTGCCGTTCGTCCCTTTAAATAGTGGTGGGATTTAGCCGCACTGCCACGGAAGCACTTTACTGCTTCCGGGCCAGCTCCGCCCTGGCCCAATCACTGCTGACCTTACCATTGGGGGCCGGGGCAACCACACCCTCGTACAGAGGATGGCCCTCTGCTCCTTGACATATTGTCGGCTCTCCCAAGGGGGAGAGCCTCTGTTAAAGTGTCTCCTCAGACTGCAGCTACAGCTACCAGTCCGAGCTGCAGGAGGTACTATTTACCCAGCACCGTCCAGTCACTCCCATGGTAAGTCAAAGAGAATGTTTTGTTTATTGTTCCTGCAGGAGAGAGATCGAGTTTTGTCTAGTTCGAGTTTTGACTCTCCAGTAGTGCAGAGGGTTAATGTGCCTGCTGTAAAGATTGTGAATCATGCACATCACAGGACCTAATGTTGCTAAAAAGAGTTAGTTTGGGTACAAATGATTTTTATTAGCAAAGCCAACACCAACCACTGTGGTACGTTTTAAATCCTGAGTTTGTCCTTCTCTAGACCCAAATGCTCTTAAATATACTGCCTACTAGTGGTATCTGTGACATGTGACTCCTAAACCTTGTTATCCTCATTGTTTTATGTAACATGCCCTAGATCAGTGATAATCAAAGAAAGGCCCGGGGTCCACATGCGGCCCTCCTGACCTTCACATGCAGCCCCCAGCTGAATGACAGCACTAGGCTGCTGAGAACACTAATGTTCATAAAGATGTGAATTAAACGGGCAACTGTTAACTTAAAAAAAAAATCTTTTTTAAGACATCTTTCAAAAAGCGTGTAAAAATAAAGTCTTTTCAATATTGAAAAAAAGTGTATTTCATTAACATGCATTTCACCTTAGTACATCAGACTATATCAGTGCTTTGAGATACTATGTAGAAACAGGCATGCCTCCTCCTAACGTGGCAACAATGCCAAAACTGAACTAAGAGGCAAGTCAGTTATCACGAGGAATCATCTGCATGGTCTGGGTTATTATAAAAGGGAAACATTATATTTTTAATTAATCAAACACAAGAGAAAGTTTTATATAGCATATATCTTGCATACATGTATTTCAAGGTGCTCATCTATTTCAAAATAAAGAAAAAGTAGACAACATGAAATTAGGCATTTGCCTAGGATCACACAATTTGGTCAAGTGGGGAAGACATGATTAATGCCAGGTTTTATGGTTTCGAATAGTGCAATTCTATTTCATTCCAATTCAATAATTAAGTTACTTCCCTTTTACAATATCAAGGCACGGGACGGCATCGGACACGCCGCATCTATGGCGGTCATGCCGGTCCCCCGCAGAGGCAACAGGGAGGCGGGGTGAGCCATGCACATGAGTGATTCAGCGCCTCGCCTCCCAATTGGCAGTTCGGCCCGCGACCAGGTCGCGCGTCGGAACAACGTCGGGAATGCCGGTTAGAACCGGCCTCCCGGTGAAAAGGGCAATAAAAGGCTGGGGAGCGGCGGGGACGTCCTGTTTCCGCCCCCACAGCCGACCGGACGTCAGGACATGCCCTGTCCCCCATAATAACTAGTGCTTTGATCACATGGCTGAACACGTACAATTGCCCTATGCCTGCCACAATGTTGTTAGAAGGTTTCAGAGATGGCTTCAGAATTCCCGCACCTGACTAAGTAGGGGTATCTCAATGCCAGAACAAGCTATCGATTAGGGCTAATCCGAGGGTGGCGGCAGTAACAATTGAAAAGGAATTGCACCTGGGCAGGATAGCAGGTCCATTTGACTGCGTTCCAGTGGAGGGCTTTGTTTGCTCTCCACTGGGGGTGGTCCCCAAAAAAGAGCCTGGGGAGTTCAGGTTTATTCATAATCTTTCAGCTCCCTAGGGCCAGTCTTTGAACGACCCCATTGACAAAGAACTGTGCACTGTCAGGTACTCATCCTTTGATCAGACTGTTGAGATGCTCAGAGGTCTGGGCCCTGGCGCGCTTCTGGCAAAGTCAGACATCAAGTCAGCATTTCGCTTGTTGTCGGTACACCCTTTAGATTTCCATCTACTGGGTTTCCAATTCCAAGGGACGTTCTACATGGATAAATACATGCCTATGGGGTGCTCTGTTTCTTGTGCTTACTTTGAGAAGTTGAGTTCCTTCTTGGAATGGGTTTTCAGGCAGGTGACGGGGCACCGGTATGTTTTGCATTACCTGGATGACTTCCTCTTCCTGGGAGCGCCAGGCTCTCAGGATTGTGGCTGGGCACTGCGGGAATTCTGTGCGCTCATGCAGGATTTTGGGGTACCTCTGGTGCAAGATAATAGTGTCGGGCCGTCCAACGGTGATAAAATATTTGGGGATAGAGTTGGATTCAGCTCAAGATTGCTCACGTCTGCCCAAAGAAAAGATCACGAGTTTCAATTCAGCCTTACAACAATGCTTGTCAAAAGAGAGGTTACACTACATCAACTACAGCACACTGTGGGACAGTTAAACTTTGCATTGAGGGTTATTCCAATGGCACGACCATTCTCACGCTCCATAGCACAAGCCATGGCAGGACATGCGAATTTGGATGGCATTCTTGCGGGACTTCAATGGTAAGGTACTGTGGCCCGGCCTGCCCACGCCCTGTAGGGAGATAGGCTTGATGACTGACTCTGCAGGTAGTGCGGGGCTTAGCACCATACTAGGTACAGAATTGATAGCACAACGCTGGCCAACATGGTGGGTTGAAACTAGGATAACATGTAACATTGTTTTTTTTTTTAGCTGTTTCCCATCCTGGTGGCATTGTCTGTCTTGCCGGAGCAACTGAGGAACCAATCAGTGGTTTTCTGGCCCGACAACATGTCGGTGGTGGAATGCATCAATCATCAATCAGCAAAGTGTAAGATGATCCTGGGTCGGTTGAAAGAAATAATATTGCTGTGCATGAAACTGAATATGCAGTTTGGGGCCAAACATGTCCCAAGGGTGTTAAATCACACTGCGGACGCACTCTCTCTCACTTTAAGATGCAGGTATTGGGGCCCCACCCCCCGAAGCGGCTGAGAACCCAACGCCTTTTCCAGAACAGCTTTGGCAGCTTGGTGCCTGCAATTACCGGACCTCGTGGCAGCTAGCCTAGCACCCAGGACCAGGAAGCCATACGAAGGGGCGTTCTGGGCTTACTGTAATTTTTTTGAGGACGAATGGGAGGGGAATTGGCATAACACAGGGGCAGTGTTCTCTTACCTGCGGACAATGAAAGATGAGGGGCATTCAGTGGCAGCAGCAAGGCGACACAGCAGCTATCTCCTTCTTTGCGCAGGTGAAGGGCAGAAAGGACCCCACTAATACATTCATAGTGCGGAAAGCTTTATAGAGGGTGACAGTGTCTGCAAGGTTCACATAGGAATTAACATTTTGGCCACAATACTGGAGGTGCTTAGTCAGGTTTGCAGCACAGAGGCGGAAGCATTACTGTTTAGGGCCGCTTTTTTACTGGCGTTTTACGGCGCTTTCAGGATTGGGGAACTGGTGGCAAAGAATAAATAGGACTGGCAGGGAGGGCTGCAGGTTAGCCATGTGAAAGTTCAAGGAGACTCATTATTCATATCAATCCATAGGTCTAAGACCGATCAGGAGGCCGGGGGGGGGGGGGGGGGGGCGGTGCTGCGAAGGGCACAGGGGAGCCCTTGCTGCCCCATCACCAAGTTAGAGGCATTTTTGGAACACAGGTCTAAAGGCGTAGGGGGCCACTGTTAATTCATGGAAATAGTACCCCACTTACGAGATTTCAGTTCAGAAGGGTCATGGGCTTGGCCATGCAGAAAATGCGTTTAGACCCCATCAGTTTTGGAACCCACTCTTTTAGGATAGGGGCCGCCACCTAAGCGGCAGCAAGGGGTTTTTCTAGGTGCGAGGTACAGAGGATCGGCAGGTGGTCTTCAAATTGTTATAATCACTATGTACGGCTGCATATGCTTTAGAACTGCAAAGGCGGTTTCACTGACAGTATTTTCCTTCTGTTTCAAATTGCAGTTTCTTCATCCTGCCACGCGGGAGGGAAACTCGTTGCTGCTCATCATCGGTCAGGATCTATGCGGAACCAGGTTCATGCCTGGGAACATGGCACAGAGAACATATGGGTCATTGGACATTCCTATGTGAAAATGTTGCAACAATTGTTTCTTTCAGGCAATTACGAGTTGAGAGCAAGGCATGCTGAGTGTAGGGTCTCTTTTCATGGGCGGGGTGGGCCTTTGCTTCGACCAATTCAGGGATTTGGTGGTAGACCTGCTGGACCGAGAAGGGACTCCCCCTAGAGTCTTTATTCTGCACTTGGGAGGGAACAACCTAGTACATCTGGGTTGAAGGATTTTGGTGGAAACCTTGATCACTGAAGTGGGTTGGTTGACAAAACGATGCCCTGGGTCTATCCTGGTGTGGTCACATATGATCCAAAGATTTCAGTGGAGAGGGGGTGAGTTTGTGTGGGCCTTGAACCATTCGGTTAAAAGAATCAATAAAATGTATAGACTGTTCAGATCTCCAAAATTGCAGACGATAGCGCATGGGTGCATTAGGGGGGAGCCGTGCTTCCTACAAGACGGCGTCCACCTGTCCAAGTTAGGTAATAAGCTCTTCATGGAGAACCTTCTTGTCTGGGTAGTAGGGTCAGAGAACCCCTTCGGTGGGGCAGAGGTGGGAGGCCTGATAGTCGGGCAACTATGCAGACCTGTGGTGGTAAGGTAATGATTGGTGAGCTTAAATTAAGGTCCTTAATGGGCGGCGCCATTGTAAAATGGGGATGCCCGAGGGGGAGGGACAGATGGTCTCTCATAGAACTCCAGGGGCAGTTACAGCCGGTAGGCTGGAAGGGTGCGGGGGAGGGGAGTTACGCTTTCCAGTAGGCTGGTTGGTCGCCCCGCACTCACACAAGGGCGCAAGCAAGCTGTGCATAACTGCATGGGCCCCTTATGGAGATAATCTTCTGGGCATAGGGGGTGCTCGGGGGGGTATTCTCCCGGTCATCGGGGCCTTCTGCGCAAGGGCACTCCGGTAGGAGTTTTGGGCATAGCTTGATCAGGATCGCTGGCCAGTCATTGACCTTGCCGCAGGATCAAACAGGGATACGCAGAAAGATAATGTTATTGTTGTTGAATGTTTAGCTTAGGATAGGAATGTCTAAGTATTAGAAAACATGTTAAGGTTAGCCAATAAGACATACTGTACTTATCAATGTAACGGACTGGACTTTCTGCGTACTGTGTATATAATGTAAATATATTAATGTTTGAGTATTGTTTGTAGTAAATACGGCTGGGGTTTAAGACAATTAATCCAAATCTTAGTGTTAATGGAGTTGTTTGCCTTGGGGGAAGATGGGCGGTGAGCAACTTGGGCACCGGGAAATGGGGCTATCACCCAAGTGCGGGAGTTAAGGGAGGAGGGGGAGTCGGCCGTACCTGGCCATATATCAAGGCAGGGGATGGCATCGGACTCGCCGCATCTATGGCGGTATGCTGGTCCCCCGCAGAGGCAACAGGGAGGCGGGGTGCGCCGCGCACATGAGTGATGCGGTGCCTCGCCTCCCCCTCTAATTGGCAGTTCGGCGAGCGACCCGGAAGCAGTTGGAATCGCTTCCGGGTCACGCGTCGGAACAATGTCGGGAAAGCTGGTTAGAACCGGCCTCCTGACAAAAAGGGCAATAAAAGGCTGGGGAGTGACCGGGACGTCCTCTTTCCTCACCGCCCCCATAGCCGACCGGACGTCAGGACAGGACCTCGCACGGAGGTCGCATCAGATTCACCCACCCACCATCCCCTAAAGCAAAAGTTGTTGAGCAATGTTTTGTTGTGTTTTCTCCTATGTCAGTTAATATTTTTTATTTACAGGTTCTTCATTGTATTTCATTCTAGGAGTTAAATCTGTCGTATTTATAGATGCTATTCCTTGGTCAGCGGTAAGGTCATGATTGGTGAGCTTAAATTTAAGGTCCTTAGCGGGCGGCACCATTGTAAAATGGGGACACCCAAGGGGGAGGGACAGATGGTCTCTCATAGAACTCCAGGGGCAGTAACAGACAGTAGGCTGGAAGGGTGCGGGGGAAGGGGAGTTACGCTTTCCAGTAGGCTGGTTGGTCACCCCGCACGAGCACAAGGGAGCAAGTAAGCTGCGCATAACTGCATGGGCCCCTTATGGAGATAATCTTCTGGGCGTAGGGGGTGATCGGGGCGGGAGGTATCCTCCCGGTTAACGGGGCCCCCTGCGCAAGGGCACTCCGCTAGGAGTTTTGGGCATAGCTTGATCAGGATCGGGGCCAGTCATTGACCTTGTCGTAGGCTCAAACAGGGATACGCAGAAAGATAATGTCATTGTTGAATGTTTAGCTTAGGATAGGAATGTCTACATATTGGAGAACATGTTAAGGTTAGCCAATAAGACATACTGTACCTATCAATGTAACGGACTGGACATTCTGCGTATTGTGTATATAATGTAAATATATAAATGTTTGAGTATTGTTTGTAATAAATACGGCGGGTTTTACGACCCTTAATCCAAATCTTCGTGTTAATGGAGTTGTTTGCCTTGGGGGAAGATGGGCGTAGAGCAACTTGGGCACCAGGAAATGGGGCTATCATCCAAGGGCGGGAGTTAAAGGAGGAGGGGGACTTGGCCGTACCTGGCCATATTGACTCTTCCAAGGTAGTGATAGCAAGCAGCGATGGCTTACCCAAGGTGCGGAGAGGGATTGCGACTCAAATGCAGCATGACAAAAAACCCACACCACCATGCTGGCATCAATGTGACCCTGGGATACACTACAGACCTTACTTTGTGGCCCCAGGGAAAATGTTCGTGAGTACCTATGGCCTAGACTGATTTACACACATATGATTGATTTATTGTGTCTGTGTAATGTGTCTGTGATGTAAAGTGCTCTGACACCCAGTGCTGGTATGAGCAGTGCTATAAAACAAATTAAATGTTTCTGGCAGAGGTACTGTGGAGATATGAGGGACACTGTTGGACAGTGGTTGTTAGGGAAGCTGTGGAGAAGGAGGTCATGGGGCACCAAAGGAGACTGTTGCACCGGGCGCCATTTGCTGGTCCTGAGAGAATGAGTAACTAATCCCTGTCACTGTGCTGTTTGAGATTGCCAGTTTTGTCTAGTTGGGAAGGTGTTGTAATCTTTCTTGACTATATGTATGTATAGACTTTATTAGTATATTGCTTATTTTATAATAACGCAAGTGACAATCCGTAGCAGTATTTTTTTTTAAACTGCGTGTGTGTTTGCATATTTGCACAAAATATTAATAAATTAATGACTCTGTAAGACATGTTTATTGTGTAATACCATGGATGCATAATTATTTTACTGTACAAGCAGCTTACAAGGGCACTAGGTTAGTGCCCTTCCATTCCAGGTGCTCTGCAGCAGTTTCAAGATCATCTTACAGTTTCTTGTTGCTCAAATGGATGTAATTTCTGATATTTATATGGTTCCCTCGTCTTCATTGCTTGATTTCGCTCGAGAGAACGTGTCACTCGTAGTCATTGAATGCCACTCATAATTACAACGAGATTATGAAAATGTCACACGTAAGCAATCTGAAACATGGGCTAGCCTCATGAAGCACACACAATTTATATTCATCAATGCATCCTAAGCAAAACATATAATAAACACAACAGAATTCTTGTCTTGTCTTGTGTCGTTGTGTTTTATTTCCTTTGTTACTCCTTCCTTTAGCCAACACATGTTTCATCGTTTCTGGGACGAATTCCTACGACGTCATCAGGGTTAAACCCAATACAAATGCCACCATTGCTACATGATAATTTGATGCAGTATATACATAAGGTCACAGTACAGGTAATTCTCATTTTGTATTACCAAAACACCATTACACTTGACGTGTTGTTTAAGTTGTATTTCACTGTTGGAGACCCATGTACATATACCCTAGTCATCTAACAAAACCCCAGGTCAAAAACTCCTCTGTAGTTCGAATAGTGATATGCCAACTGGTAGGGGAACTAAGGCATGCTTTAATTTCCGAAAAAACTCTATAACGATGGAACATATGTCTTATATGAATTCCTTGTAGAAGCACGTGAATAAATTACCTATCATGTGTGTCATGCATGCACTAAGTCATTCATTCAGTAAGGCCTTACCCACACCTGTTCAGATTGAGAAACTGCTCCTTTGGCTTAATTTGTACCCTAACAGGAAAGTGTCTCAGTTATTATATCAGGGATTTTACAGTGGCTTTTGCATTACGGCTCATGGGGTCTTACCTGTTCCACATTGCAAGAATTTGTTGTCTGTGCGTGCAATGGAGGCCCAGAAGTTGGAGATGGGGGGCTTGTTAGGCAGGATCGCGGGCCATTTTACTGAGCCTCCATTGTCTAATTTTGTTTGTTCCCCCTTGGGTGTGGTACCGAAAAGAGTGCCCAATAAGTTCAGGTTAATACTTAACTTCTCAGCATCTAAGGGCCTATCTGTCAACAACACGATCAACCCTGAACTGTGCTCATTGACTTCATCGGTTGACATGGCATTGGCTATGTTGCTCAAGCTGGGTTCTGGGGCATTTTTAGCAAAGACAGACATTGAGTCTGAATTAAGACTTCTTCCTGTTCATCCTGATGATTTCCACTTGCTTGGTTTTCAATATGGTGGTCATTATTTCTATGACTAATGTATGCCCATCAATTCATCGATCAATCAATCTCAAGTCGTGATACTGCATGTGATGCTTACACCACCTAGGTCACCAAGGTGTCACCTCATGTTACAGTCTTCTTTTAAATCGCATCACTCACACATTGTTGACAGGCTTCATCATGGGGGTCACTCCTCCCTAGCATAAACATTGGTCAGCGACAATAGTATTGCCACAATACAACATACAATTAAAAAGCCAATTATACAAACAGTGCAACCATAGAAACCATATAAAACTCAATATAATCCTAATAAAAGATACAGTGGGAGCTGTGCCACTCTATAAAATAATTCTTAATTCATCGCCAAATAGGAAAAGGGTCACCTATACATTAAATATACATTTCTACATCCATACGGACTACCAAGGTACAAAAGTATTCTCAAGTCATGGGTAAAATCGTTTTTCTACCCCATACCCATTTCAAATTGTATTTCCAATTCATTCAGCAACTCCTGTATTGCAATTAAAAATCTTCCTAATACACGTCACATTTAAAAATCTCATATTTATCAATAGACTAAGCGCTTGATCCCTACTTTCACTTTTATAGACAATAAAAAGGGGTTTTAAAAATTCTTTCCGTTCTTCTAGGAACCCCAAACAATCCATCAAAATATGTGGGCCACTGCATTTTACTTGAAATCCACATGTACACAGACCCTGTTCATTCGTCATTGCAGATTTTATCTTCTAATCAGCGTTACATGGGTTCAGGCCATCTCTAAATTTCAATATTGTATTTCTAAGCTTCAGGTTAGGCATTGCCTCGATATAGGGAAACATATGATCATTAGTCCATCCGTTTACCAAGAACTGGGTGGACGGTTTGCTCCCCAAGTAGCATAAATCTTCTTTTCGGGCCTTAGTGTTAATAATAGCACGTAGCACCTACTTGGGAATCTGCTGCCCTGTTTTCAATTGATCTGGTTCTAAGGAAAGTTTAGCACATAACTTGTCTAACTTATGTGTAGCTTCGGACACCCAATTCAGTTCACTTTCCTCTATTTCTCTTTTACAAAGGTTTGATATTTTGGGGGGCCCTTCTCTATTCATTCTCTGCCAGAAGTTCAACGATGCTTGCATTCCCCAAAAATTCCAGGCTGTAAGTTGACATTCCACTCTCACAGCCTGTATCATAGTTGACGGAGTGAGAGCAAGGAGCTGTTTCACAAATTTACCCTCTTCTAAATTCCAATCCAATTTGCCACCTAAGAATAAACCCTCTGCACCGTATTAGAATTGTGGGCGGACCATTGAATTAAAAGCTGTTAGAATTGGCCGCAGGGGGGGCCTCCATACTTCTACTTAAATTGTTTAAGGCCCCATACTGAAGAGCGAGCCTTTGATTTTAATGACTGTATGTGATCCCTCCAATTTAACTTACTGTCGGACCACAAACCCAAATATTTATATTTGTCCAGTTCTTCGACTTCAACCTCTCCCACTTTCCAATAAAAAGAGCTCTTTCTTTTACCCAGCACCATTATTTTAGTCTTTTCTAAATTAACCGTGAGGCGTTTTTTAGACAATAGTCCTAAAAAGTGTCCAGTTTTTTTTTGCAAACACAATTCTGTCATGTCTGTTATCACTAAATCGTCAGCGTATAGTAGACATGATATTTGGGTCCCCCCCCATCTTAGGGCTTAATCTACCAGCCTTATTCAGTATGTTTGGTAAGTCAGAGAGGAACAAAGAGAATAACAGTAAGGCCAAAACACATCCCTGCCGCAGTCCATTCTTTATCTGAATTTTCTTAGATAAGGTTCCGAGGGTATCCAAAATTACCATGGCCCAGTTCAGTGAATGCATTTCCTGAATTAATTAAAGTACTGTCTTGTTGATTCCGAGCTTTGCCAGCATAGTCCACAGTAGATTACGATCTACTGAGTCGAAGGTGGCACGGAAATCAACAAAACAGCAGAACAGATTGCCTTGCACTTTCATTGCCTTTTTTGCCATTGCCCATAGACTAAGGCAATCGTCTATGGTTGAGTGGCCCTCCTTGAACCCACCTTGCTCTATTGGTATCAAATTGTACTGCTCTGTCCAGGACTTTAATAAGCCTAACAATATCTTAGAGATTACTTTCTCCCCCACATTCAGCAGGCTTATAAGGCGATAATTCTGGGGCAGTGTGGCGTCCTCCTTTTTATAAATTGGTCTGACAATGGCCCCCTTCCAACTTTATGGGAAGATCCCAGAGGTTAAAATATTTTGGAAGGTCACATTTAGAAAGCTTGTCCACCAGTCAGTATTATTTTTTAATATAATTGCTGGTAGGTTATCTGGCCCTGCAGCTTTAGTTAATTTTAACTCTACACCCTTAGACCTTATTTCCAAGGTCTTCTGCATCCTCTTACCATTATACAAATTACTCAGATGGTTAACCCAATCATCTTCTCCCACTAAACACCGCATTTCCCCATGTACATTTCCCTCTTTTACCAATCGCCAAAAGAATCTTATATTATTTGTGTTTATCACTTCTAACATTGTTGGTCAATTTTTGGACATATATTCTATTTTCCTTTTATTCAACTTATTTTTATACACAAGTTTTGCCACTCGGAGGCTCTCCATTGTTTCCTTGTCCTGTCTTTTTCTTAGCTGTCTTTCCCATTTTCATACCCTCAACTTTAAATTCCTACACTCATTATTAAACCAACCATTTGTTCTCTTTTTCCTTGGGTGTGGGCCCTGATTTTACTTGTATCCTTAGACAATTTACAACCTGCTTAGTTCCCTGATCGTACCATGTTAGAATTTTATCTCTTTGCTCCCAATTACCAACAGACGTATAATCAATTATCAGATTATTAACCACTCTATTGTGCTGCTTCCTAATTTTCAAATGCCTTTTTGGACAATGTTTATTGGTTCCTGCATCTTTTAGCTTTCTCATTCAACTAAAATGACACTTTACATGGGTTGGATTAAACCATTAAAATGTAGAAAGGCCACACTAACAACACATTTACACCTTCATGATGCTTGACGCCGCCACCTATTTTCTTTGGGTTTCAGCCATTCACCCCCTTTATTCCTCACCTTTGTGTTGATTTTAAGTTGGATTCACAACTGTACTACTCTATGCTCCTCTGCTCTACGGCACTCAACTCTATGCCAATCTACTCTATGCCGCTCCACTCCCACCACTTTATGCCATGCCAATCTGTGGCACTCTACTCTACACCGCTCCACTCCACCCAATGCCATGCCACTCTATGCCACTGTTCTCTGTGACACCACACTTCATACCACGCCACTCTATGCCACTCCCCTCTACTCTGCTGCACTCCACTCTGACACTCTTCCGTACGCCACTGTATGCCACACTACTCTACGCCTCTCCACTCCACACCACTCCATTCCATGCCACTCTACTCTATGCCACTCCACTCTACATCACTCTATGCCACTCCACTCAACTCTATGACACTCCACTCTACACAACTACACACTACCCTTCTCAACACTTTATCCTACTCCATTCCATGCCACTCCACTCTATGCCTCTCCATTCTACACCACACCACATCAGTCTATACCACTACACACCACTCAATGCCACTCCACTCTATGCCACTCCACGCTACTCTATGCCACTCTACTGCACTCTATGCCACACTACTCTACGCCACTCCACTCTACATTACTCTGCACCACTTCATGTCACTCTATGCCACTCTACTTAATGCCAGTTCTCTCTACACTACTCTACGCTACTCCACTCTACCTCATTCCACTAAACCCCTCCACTCTACTGTATGCCACTCTACTGTATGCCACTCCACTTTATACCACTCCACTCTACTCCACTCCACTCTATTCTACCCCACTCCACTCTACCCCACTTCACTCCATGCTACTTTACTCTATACAGCTTTTCCCTACACCACTCCATGCCACTCTACATCACTCCACGCCACACTAGGACACTCTACTCTACTCCACCCTAGGCTACCCTGCTGTACATAACTCCACTCTACGTCACTGTATGCCACTCTGCTTTATGCCACTCCACTCTACTCTATGCCACTCTAGGTCACTCTATTCTATGCCACTCTACTCCACTCTATTCCACTTCAGTCTACGCTACTTTACTCTATGCAACTCTACTCTGTGCTACTCCGCGACACTCTACTCCACTCCACACCAATCTAGGTCACTCTACTCCACTCTCTGCCACTCTACTCCACTCCTCTGTACATCACTCCACTGTACGTCACAGTAGGCCACTCCATGCCACTCTACTCTAAGCCACTCTATTCGACTCCACTTGGCACCACACCGCTAATGTGAGGTGAAACATAGGCTAGCTAGGTGGGTGTAAGAACCAGAAGCAATACCATGACATAATAGTAGTGACTAAGCAGACATACTCTGAGTGGTGTATATTTGATTTGGAAGACTGTATCTTTGGTTCAATTCTCCCAATCCCCTTTTAAGCTCTTGGATATCTAGTGATTAATAGAGGTGGGTGAACCATTGAAAGCTCAAGCAGGCTCAAGCCCACAGCCTGGCTCTGGCTGAGCTTGAGGTGCTGTTGGAACCTTGAGCCCATTATGAGCCAAGCTTTCAAGTGGCTTCAGACTGACACCCTCGCACTACCCTCATGCACCAAGGAGTAAAATCAAAGCACTAACATTTGAGGGAAAAAGGAGAGACATTTAGTAGATGATTTGTGCAAAGCGAAATTGTGTGATCTTATGTAATATTGTATTTTACTGATGCTCCTTTTCCTACACGATTGCATATCAAAGCACCTTCAAATACATGACTTCAGAATACAAGCTTTTAAAAACGTATTGTGTTTGATTTAATTGACTATAATGTTGCTCAGCTTATCAGAATCTGGGCCACGTACAGGTTTAGGTGATACCTCTCTTGCCTCTTAGTTTACTAATGGCACTGTTGCCAGGGTCGGTGGTTGGGGGGGGGCAGGAATTATTTTAAGTTTTGGTTTAAAGACTATCACTTTAATAAGTAATTTTCAGTGCAGTGCTATAATTATAAAGTATTAATGTCAAAGCTCCCAGGTATTAAAGAAATACACCTTTTTAAATTTTTGAAGCGACCTTATCATAGTTTTTGTGATGTTTGCTGTATGATTCACATGGCAAACATTTTCAGGGCTCTACTTCTGCACAGGCTCTAAGAGCCATACCAGACCCTTGGCTCTGGCTTGGTTTGGTTTGCCTGTTAATTTGCTGGCTTGCCCGCCTTTATTGATTAGTTCTCTGCATAGCAGATCTGCTGGTTTTTCACCATCATGACCAGTTGTACAATAAATATGTTCCTAAGACACCATCTCCAATACATGCCTTGGCTACTCAGTGCTTTGTAACTCTGCTCCACGCTACGTTAACTGTATTATGAGTAATGCTCCCTGTTTTCTGTTTTTACTGATTTTTACAGATAATACAGCCAGAAAACCATTTACTTTCTTGTCTGTATTTATTTTTAAATGTGGATAAAAACGAAAATTGGGTGCTTTTTGAGTGATTCTAAATACACTTTGCCATGACTGCCTGGCCAATAACTGTATGGATTGATAGGTAAAGGGGTTAAAAAAAGGAAGTAAAGAGGCTTAAACAGCAGTAGTTATTCACAAGGCTGATACTGAAATGTGCATATTTTCATATAAGTGCATTGATTTATCTTCTGCGGGTGTTCATATCACTGAAACCTGGCAGGCATTCAAGCATGACTGCATAGTTATTGGTAAGATACATGTGGAAATATACCAGTTTCAGCTTTAGTTTTTTCACAAAACCCATAATAAATATGGATAAATACAGATAAAGTTGACAAAAAATAAATATGGATAAATACAGACGGAAATGACAAAAAAATAAATACCATAAAACCGGGAGCCCTAATTATGAGTGGCCCTTATTTCCGATCCCTGTGCAAACATGTGTTTGCCCAAGGATTGTGATTGCAGGTTTATCAGTAACTACCACATCACCCCATTTTTCCCTGGGCGCAGGGGCGTAGCTTGATCAGTAAGGCTTGGGGGGATAGGGGGGGCAGGGGCTGAGCTTCAAATGGGCCAACAATCGCGCTGACATATCATGATGATCATTGTAGGAAAATCAGCGCATGAGGGGGGCTTAAGGACTAGTGCAAAGGGAAAGAGAGGCAGACTGTGAGAGGGTGCTTGAAACTCAATGGGCCATATTCTCAAGGAGCTATCTCTGAGTTAACGGCACTTTACCTCAGCCAAAGTTGCGATAAATGTATCACCCCATTCACAAGCTGGTGTTAACAGCCCACAGCACCAATTTATCCACGATAGCAGCTGCAAAAAACATCGCCACAGATGACCCCGGCAACTATCGCTAATGAGATGTAGAGTAGGCGTTCCCATGCAAAAAGCCACGACAACACACTTCTCAACATTCTCAACGACCAGCCACATCAGCGAAAAGACCACGAAACACGCGATAATGCGCATTAGCAGCAGGAAATTAACACCTGCTCTGACCTGGTGTAAAGTCGGACGACAACCGGCAGCAGCCAAGGGAGCACAACCCAAAGCCAAACATGAAAAACAACAGATGCCCCGAGCAACTGAACATGCAGCCCGGAACCCCAATAGGGCAACAACACCCACCGCCACCACAATCAGGACCACAACCCCCCCCTCCCCCCGGAGCCCACCCCCAGACCACCACAGAGGCAGCACGGACAAAGACAGCGGACCCACAGGAAATGCACCAGCCACACAGACTTAACACCAGAGGATGTAATTGCCCACTACAGGCTCAAAAGGACAACCATCCTACGCATCCTGACCATCATCGCCCAACAGGCCGACGGCCCCAACACAGCGGACAACCAACATCCCATCCCACACAAAGCTGCTGGCTGTGCTGCACCTGTTGGCCTCTGGTACCCCCCAACCAACACCCGCGAGAGTCAGAGGAGTCTCACAGCCAGCCGCATCCAAGTCCCTCACACCTGTCCTGGATGCCATCATCAGCCTGGTACCCCAGTATCTATACGTCCACCACAATGTGCAGGATCTGCTGGAGACCAAGCAAGGACCATACGCCATAGCTGGATGCACGCACATGTTGGGGGCAATCCACAGCACACATGTCCTACTTGTGCCCCCTGGTGACACAGCACACAATCACCACAACAGAAAGCACACGTCTCACATCAATGTGCAGGCAACATCCGAACACCGTGGAATCTCCACCAACGTCGTTGCCAAATACCCTGCCAGTGTGCATGATTCCTTCATCCTCCATCATCAACCAGCCCAACCAGGATGGCACCAAGGGAAATGCACAGCCCCTTGGCAAGTTCCAAATGAATACCCCACACACCTCAACCCCACAACCATGCAACTCACAACTCTGGCAATGCACATGTCACAAAATCACATACAACATGCAAAACAACATGCCCACCCACCAAACACGACAGAACGACTTACAATGGAAACCTGGGCAAGCCGTGAACATGAGCCATCAACGGCATGGCACCTCAGCCACACAATAGCAGAATGTGAGGAGAGGTGGAAACCAGGCATGTGTGAAGGAGGCAGGAGAACCATGATTGGGAAAGTACATAATGCCAAGAGTGGCGGCGATGTGCAGGACAGACCGCAGTATGCAGAACACACCCATATCCATGGCGACATACACCGCTGGTGTATGGAGTGTAGTGGACAGTGGACGCAACCATGTCTCCCCAGCCAGTGGGGGAGTTCGCGGAAATGTTGCCTGTTACGCCCCCCCCCCGTAAGCGTGGGCGGAGTGGGATGGTCCGGTGTACGCCTGGCCAGCGTAGGGGTGTGAATAAAAAGCATGTAGCCCTGGGCGTGGTCCTCTTCCGGAATACCCAACGTCTCTGTTAGGGCAGCAACTCTCAACCCACCACAAGGCCGACGCTGTCCTCATGAGCGGAGTTGCCTGCAATCCTGTACACCTGCCGTACCCCGGCCCGCTGGACCCTGAACCCGTCAGGCCCGCCCCTGCGCAGCCAGGCCACTCCTATCACCTGCCGACACCGGCGTGTGTCAAGGATGGCCCACCACATGCTGGCGCAAGCTCCGAGACCCGCCACCTTAACAGCCTCCTCAGACCATTGCGGCTTACACGACACAGGCCCGCTTTACTCCCTTCTCATTGACGTACTCTACTGCAGCATCCGGCCTACACTACGGTCAAGTAGGTCACACATTTGGAACTGAGTCTTGATTACACGATGGCATAGTACATATGTTCATGGCAGATTTTATATCAGTGTACTCACTTCTATGTGGTGCCACCAACTCTGTGCAGGGCATTCTTACAAACCATGTCTGTTGTCCCCTGCTGACTACTGCCTTCGGCCTACACTACGGACAAGCAGGTCACACATTTGGAACTGAGTCTTGATTACACCATGGCAGTGAACATTATTTAAGGCAGAGATAATGTCACTATACTCCCTTCGATGTGGTGCCACCAAGTCTGTGCATAGAATTACAACCACACATGTCTGTGGGCCTTCGTGGACTACGGCCCTCGGACTACGCTGCGCATGAGTAGGTCACAGATTTGGCACTGAACATCGATTATTCAAAGGCCGAATACATATCATTGCACGCAAGGGGAGGCGTAAGAGGATGACGCCTTGCAGTCCGGAGGGAATAGGATCATCGTTACGGAGGTGATCAAACACTACCGACAACTGCCCTGGTGTCACTAACTATGTGCATCGCAAGCCAACGACACGTGGCTGTGGGCCACGGCTGACCGCTGCCTCCGGCCTACACTGCAGTCCAGAAGGTCACAGAGTCTTAATTTAGTGATGGCGGAGTTCATATCAGTGTACAGGCATCATCGCAGACTGCACCCCCTCCCAGCCCCGGTGCCACTATGTCTGTTCCCCGACATTTATTGACACTCTCTGGTCGTACATTGGTGCAGTCTGAGTCTATGGACTGGGGGTAGTTTTCATCCTCATGTAGCTGTCACCGAATTGGTGGTGGCATCAAGCCATAGAGGACACCTTCCACTGTCCCCCACAACCCTCCACCACATTCACCTCGGACATCGATGAGGACCTGTCCAGTCTGCGTGGCCCTACCTCAGTGCACCACATGTCACCGCCCCGTGGCAGTGTGCCTGTGCCGACCGAGGTGCATCCGGGGCCTCTAACTCTGTGCAGCTCACGTCAGGGACACTGTCTGAATGAATATTGGATGACCTCTGTGACAGTGGTCTTAGAGTCATCGACGCCATGTGCATGTGGACCTGCCCTGTCCGCTGCCTCCGGCCTCAACTGCGGACCACCAGGGCTCACACATCAAATCGAGTCCTGACCCGGCCGGATGTCGCATCACCACAGGAGGCACTTGCCACCATCGCAAGGGCCAACTCCATCCACCATCTGCCAGAGTCGAAACAGTGGTAGTCTAACCGAGTTGCTCAGGCCTGTCGTGGATGCCATCATCTGCCTGATCACCTGCTCAGCACTCCAGGTGCCACTGACTCAGTGCACCGCAATCCATGGAAAGTTACTGATTGAGTTTTGTGCTGTGGAGAGGTTGCGCAGCAATGTCACCTCAGGCAGAGTGGGAGACCTGGGACATTGATGGGGAAGTTGATGCAGGTGTAACAAACCCCACTGCATCTGCATCAGGACTAACCCGAAGGGACACAATCCTAGCAATTTCTTCACATGAGCGTGCTCCTCTCTAGTGCCCCAACCTCAGTGCACTGCAACTCACGGACACTTCTGTTTGAATGTTGGGTGACCGCTGTGCTTGCTCTGGCTCCCTCCATGTTGCTCAGCAGTTGACTATGTTATGCAGGTGTTTTCTGTTTCCATTGTACTGGTGTCCACTGTTCAAGTTGTTGCCAGCACCAAGCACTCTGTGCAAGCTGGCTTATACTCCCCCACACACATCCAGCACAGGTGTCACTGTACATGTGGCCCTGCCAATAAAGGGGCCGGGCACACGTGCCCGTAGCCAGTTCAACATGATATATGCGTGTGTCCCTGTGGTCTTGTTGTATGCATGAGGGCCCTGGGCCCTACGACATTACATTGTGCTGTGTACAGCGGCCGCAGATATGTCACCGCAGGCAGCGGGTAAGACCTTGGACATGTAGCTTTGTCGTCAGCCACTCAATGCGTATGAGGAGTGGACTGGGCCGTCGTACGGAGGACCAGCGTCGGGGTGTGAATGATGATTCTGTGGCTCTGGGCGTGGTTCATTGCAAGACATGTGTGCATGCATGTGTATCTGTCGCGGTGTGGGTCTCCTTTGTGGGGTGTAGGTGGTCCTGATGGGACTTGAACACACACGTATGTGATCTACTTCGGCTTCCATGAGCTCTGAGCCCAGCCGCACCTGTTCGCCCACCTCCTTTTGGCATTCTGACACCTGGCTTTGGAATGCAATGTGTGCCTCGGTGAAGTGTTGGGAGCCAGCCGTGGTGGCGGGTGCTTCCTGTTGTGTAGTCTGTGCAGGGGCTGGGGTCTTCTCTATGTAGTTTGGCTGCCCTGCTCCTGGGGGTGGGTTGCCTGAGAAGTCCATGAGCTGTTGTAGGGCGTCGGTGTCGGAGGTGTGGTGGTCGTCTCCGGCATCACTGATGGGTTGTCTGGTCTGACCGGCTGGAGGTGTTTTTGTCCCTCTGCAATGTTAAGGGGAGATGCATGTTGACATTGTGTTGACATTTATGTTTGCGCATTGTTCTTGTTTACATGCAGACTATGTAACAATGTACATTGTGACTGCTTGGGCGATGCTGGCAATTTGGGGGGAGAGTGGACATTGGGACTACATGACGGATGTGAGGTTTCCTGTTGGCAGTGGGTTTGTGCCTGGTTTAGGTCTCAGGTCATGCCAGCGCCTCTTGGCCTCATCCATTGGCCTCCTTGACACTCCGGCTGCATTCCAGTTAGTCTGATTGTGGGAGAGTTGCTGTTAGTGTTCTGTCACCTCTGTGACTCTGGTCTTGTGTTGCTGCGGACTGCAACCCGTCTTCCTCTCCCTCTTCTCCCTCGCCTTCCCCGACCCCGTTGTACCTTGCTGGTGGTCTGTGGGGCTTCTGGGGTTCGCGTTAGCCTCTGTGTTCGGTCAGAGTGCATCTATGGTGCTGCGCACTTTGGATTGTTTCTGGTGTGTTTTTCTTGTTCTGCTTTTATAGTGCATTTTCCCGCCAGACGTGTGGGATTTGCAGGCCTGTGGCTGGTTTTCACAGCTTTTTGTATTGCGCTCGGCCTCATCGCAGCTTTTTTTGCGTTCATGTTCGCATTTTTGCGGCATGGCATTGATTTTAAAGCGGCCATTTGACACGTTATCTGGTGACTATCTCATGGTACCTCATACATATGCGAGTTGCACACCTCTGATTCCTCCTTCTTTATCATTCAAGATTTGCCATATGCGTGCTCAGTGGTGACGTGCCAAGCCCAAACTGCACGTCTGAAACAATTACCACATCTAGTAGGGGCGAGTTATCACCCCAACCTACTGGCACAGCCGAGACTGCTTTTGCAATTGTTCATTTTTCATCTTTTTCTACTTCTGCTTATGCTTCCAGTATTCATCCTCTCGTTCATTTTGAAACTGTTTAGATCCTCATGCAAGGTAATGCAATTTTCCATGTTTCTCATGTTCAAGACGTGCCCATCCGGACCTCACTCCAAGAACACGTACAAGCGCAAAGTTCATCAAAAAGCAGTTTATTAAAAACCCAATGCATTTCGGGCAACTGAGGCCCTTCGTCAGGGGTAACTGAAAATAACAATGGACATGTATTATTATTTCATTATCTAACATCATACATAATCTTATGCTGACATACTCATGAAATTAATTTTAATTACACCACCAGTCCTTGTGACTGTCACGTTTACTTCGCATTGCTGTTAACTGCTCCTTTCAACAACTCAGACCCCCTAGCATCACTGGCAAGATTTAACCATTTGTTGTATCGCAGTTGTAATCAAACAGTAACTTCCCTGGGATAACAACATACGTTTCACCCCCATACTGTTCCCCTCTTGTATCACCATCCTCTGTATATAGCTCTTCAATCAAGTCCTTCCCTTGTTACACACCATTCCGTTATGTTATTCGCCCCTCTTTCTACCCTTCGTTCAAACACCATGCTTCTCTTCACATCACCCGTACCCTGCCTGCACTCGCCAATTTAAGCTACCTTAATTCTTCGCTGCGCATCCCGTTTGCAACAATCTGCCCTTTACGTACCTGCCATTAAACATCCTTCCTCCTCTCTCCTTTCCAAGAAGTATTTCCCCTCCCCTTTCCTGCATCTGAATTTAAACTCGCGCTCGACAATCATTTCCGGTGCCCTCCCTTTTCTCACCTTAAATAAATATCACCTGTGTTTCTTGTGATCGCTCGAGCCTGCCTACAGTACTCGCAATGCTTAAATACTACAGCTCCCATGGTGCATTAGCCTCATTCATGAAACGTGAATAATAATTTCTTATCTGGTGCTAAAATTAACATGGCAATACAACTTCCAAATATTAATGTTCACTTTCGATTTTTACGAATATTTACACTGTCCAGTATTTATTGTTCAAAGTTCAGTGTTCGTCTGACACCATTAAAAACTAGCTTGATGAACAAAGGTGTTCCGCCTTGCATGGGGAAAAGTAACGAAAATTCCAAATATTCCTGTATTTATGTTCCATTCATTGTGGGTGCTAACTCGATCGGGCAACAAACGTTTAGAACATGGTACCGCCTTGTTGTGAATACTTGGTTAACACGGCGTAAACTTTTCCGCGATAGACTGCGGATGTTTTAGGTTGCGTTAAGTAACTTTTGCGATGATTATCACACGTTCTTGAGAATATGCCCCAATATTTTGTAAAATAGCCATGTTTTAAGACCTTTAAAACAGAGAAAGAAAGAGTGAGAGAGTGCGTGCGTGTATGTGAGCGTTTGTCTAAGTATTTAAAAATCCCAGATGAAACAAAAAAAACGGACAAACATTTTGCCATACCCGACTAAAAGCTCCTATACCAAACCTTTTTATTAACTAATACATTTATTAGGGGGTGTAACTCCCCCAAACAACCCCCTGAAGCTACGCCCCTGTCAGGGTGAATTTCGGCAGGTCAAACCCGCTGAAATGTTCCATGTCATAATGTCCGATATATTCCAGTACACGTGGATTTTGGTATGGGACTGGAAGGCAACAAGCACACGTCATTCCTGATCTGGATGGGGAAACATCATGTTAGCCGTTATTTATCGGACCTGATAAATGTGCGGTATATTTGGTACTTTTAAGCAGCAGACAAAATGCTGATAGGATGTGGCCACACGGTTAGAGCAGCCGACTTTGAAGCTGGGGAAGCAGGGTCGAGCCTTGGCGTCCAGTGATTCTGGGGAAATCAAAAATGAAAGTGTAACGTAACTGGTGCTCATGTAAATCACTGGGGTCGAGTTCGCGATACATAAACCTGTAAAAAAAAATGGAACCTAAGCTGAGAGCACTTTTTCCTCTATATTTTACAATCTTTCCCATATTCACCTGCCAAAAGTGTCGCAATTAGATGTGCGATATGTCTTTTCACTCAAACAATAGTACAGTTATTAGTCTTGGAGGTGTCCATCGCAGAAGCCAATCCGTGACGTTCAGCACTGGACAGTTCCACGCAGGAGATACAACTGGGTGTTTTTGGCGCGTTTTTTATTTTGTACACTCAACGATGCTGCACGTTAAACCTCTATCTTTTCTTCGAATATATAATTTTAGACAGAAATATGTTACTTTCAGAAAGTATGTGTGATAATTTATGTTTTGCAAACATCCATTCCCGTGGTTCAGTCCCCTGAGGAGAAAAAAAAGTATATTCACTGAATAAAAGTAGAAGTTATAGCGTTGATTGATGGTTCCCGCTCATTCCTGACTTGCAGCACTACCACAAACGACAACACCCCCTCCTTTCTTCTCCCCTGCCCCGCCCCCCCCCCTCCCCCTTTTACTTAATGTTTATGACACACTGTTTAGCTGGTAACAGATGCCCGGGGCACTGACACACGTCTGAGCTAATATCACTTTAATGGGCAGCTCTTTCCCACACTCTGATCCTTTGTATCGGGTCCCAGATGTCCCCCACCCCTCCCGCCCTGTAATGGGCCACACTTCCATTGTCCCTGCTGCTCTCTGATTGGCTGCTGAGTGTGGGAACCTCTCTCCAGCCCCAGACCCACACATTACCCTGCAGGCGGAGGGGGATAAATAGGGCAGGAGGGAGCGAGCTCTTCAGAAACCGATCACTGTGGGTTCACTGCAGAGACCCCGCTCTTCACCCCACACCGGGCAAGATGGCGCCTTTCTGCACCGAGAGGAAATATGAAGAGGAGCGCGAGGAGAGAGACATTAGAAAGGTAAGAACCAGGAAAATAATATTTAGGATCTATATTCATATTTTCATTATAGAGAAATAATACTACGTACAAAACGGCGATTTGTATTGATTACGTTATATTAGTATGCGCTTAATTCATCTTATCGTATTAGTTTAATTCTAAAGTAGCATTATTATTACAATTTTGAAAAAGTAACCTTTTAACAGACAAATCTCCAGGTTTGTTCCGATAAAATAACAAATCCCATTTTGCTTCTGCAGCTGAGGAAGCCAGCGGTGGAGAAGCTGAGGAGAGATCGCATCAACAGCAGCATCGAGCAGCTGAGGATGTTACTGCAGAGAGAGTTTGAGGAACATGAACTTCCGCCCAAAGCAGAGAAAGCGGATATCCTGGAAATGGCCGTGACGTACCTGGCCCAGCGCGTGCTGACACCGGCACCAGGTGAGAGCTCGTGACACGAGTTTCTGTTTGCTTTCTTATGTGGTGAAGTTTTGGTACAGACAGGTGCATGTGGTGAGAGGGGTAGAGTGGGTGATGTTTTTTCTAGCTAATGAAGGGTTAAAACCGCAGTGGATGCACTTTGCATTTACGTGTTTGCGTGTGTGTCTAAGTGTGTTGGGGGGGGCGTGTGTGTGTGTGTTGGGGAGGGGGGGCTGGGGTTAGTTCCTCAGGTTGCAGAGCCCATATTGCCGATAGTCGCATTGGGATGGTACTCGAACAGGCTTATGGCTTTTAAATAGCTCTATTTCTAGTGCATTTTTACCAAAAGTAAACTCGTGTTTTAAACACAAGAATGTCAGCACTACCTGTAAATCTATTGCAGCAATCAGAGGAAAGCAACTATCTCTAGAGAGCTTTGATACAAAAATATACCTCTGTTCACTTCCTGGTGTGAGACTGTACAAGCATTAACCCCTCGTCTCTCCCTGCAGCCGCGGCCTCCAGTGAAGGTTACTCCAGGTGCCTCCAGGACTCTCTGCACTTCCTCGCCCTCCACGGAGCCCCCACAGAGACCCGGATGAAGCTGCTGCGGGCCCTCCATAGACCCGCGGCTGCAGCAGAGGCGGTGTGTCCTTCTCGGCCTCCGTCCTGCCCCAGCAGCACTAAAGAGCCCGCCCAGGACAGCCCCAGAGCCCCGTGGAGACCCTGGTAATGCGGGGAGCGCGGCCTGGACTTTTCTTCGGACTTCTTTCGAGGCCTCGGTCCCCTCTGAGGGAGAATATTCATTCTCGTGTCTGGAGCGGGCCCTGCTGTGTGGGGGGAGTTTACTGCACTCCAAGGAGCGGAGTGAAGAGTGACTGTATATCCTCATAGGGTGGACATAGGGTGGACAGTGAATGATTATTATATACACACAGGATGGACATTGAGGGGACGTTATACCCTCAGAGGATTGAGTGTGAATATTATATTCTTATAAGATGCACCGTGCAAGCATGTGTTATCCTTAATGGATGGAAAGTGTGTGTAATAACTTAATTCATTGTTTAAGAACAAAATGAAGAGTTATTCTCAAAATGTGGCTTCGTTCTTAGAAGAAACGTTTTATGATAAGTTCAGAATGTATGTGGATTTCACGACAATAGCAGGGTTCATAATTAATATTATGGCATCCCTCTTGGCTGTCTTCTGGGAATCCGTAGCATTGCACTCATCCTGAATAAATTACATACACATCTGAATGACATCTTCAACAGGAGGAGTCCTGTGTGCAACCTTTAAATGAAGTGCACATTCGCTCACAAACCTGCAGCGCCCCCTAACACGTCTGTGAAAGCTGAGGGTCTTGGGTCGCTGCCGTGTTGTCCCTCAGTCTGTCTTCCACCTCAGTGTCCCTGGTTGCAGATTAAAAGTTGTTATTGCACGTAATGAGGGTGGTGCACGTGATGTCATTTATATATCAGTCCTGGGAGAGTGGTAGTTTCAAATGAAACATGTGTCACGGCAAGGCGCCATGAAGCCCACCCAGTGACTGCACACTTTACAAGTGAAAACTAATGAAATACATATAAAGCACTGCCTTCTGTGAAGGCCCGGTGCATTTCTGTAATTTCAGAAATGTGGGGAAAAGTATGTGGTGAAGTGCACATTTATTAAGTGTTATCCAACCTGTGCCACTGTCTATTACATCTCAGTGTTGCTATATGTGTATTTTCAATGGAAAATGAAGGAGTAAAATGCCCTGCCTTCTGTGAAGGCAGAGTGTGTTTTTGTAGTTGTGGAGGAGTGTGTATTATCTTTGAATTACGTATGTGAGAAAGTGCACATTTATTCTGTATTCTCCTAAGTGTAACTATAATTGTCTTTAAAATATCAGCATTGATACACCTGTATTTTCCGATGGGAAATGTATAAGTAAAAGCCCTGCCTTCCGTGAAGGTAAAGTGTGTTCCTGTACTTTTGGAAATATGTTAGTTATCTCTGAAAAATGTATGTGACACTGTGCACATGTATTGTGGAGTTTCCAAAGTGTCATATTCATTGTTGGTGAATGAAATGGAGATACATTTACACCTAATGTGGAGTCTTCATTTTAGAAGTAGTCTTGGCGCTATTGGTGTAAGTTACACAATGTTGTGTTCTCTTTTATAAAGATGTTCAGTGGGGTGAACTCCCCGCCATGGATTCGTATCTCAGTGACTGAGTGTGTTCTACTTCAGGGTCTTCTACAACATTTGCAGGTCTTTAATTATCAGTGGAAACTCATTCAGTTACATAATATAACCCAGGATTTCGCTCCTGTGATTAAGACATTCACTGTATCAGATCTAAGAATGTCCTGTGTTTATCGTCCCGTCTCAGCTGTGACATTTCTGTGACATTATGCATGTCGTGAGTTTTTACTGTTCCTGCTTTAGGAAGAATCTTGTTGCATTCTGTGGAAATGTGACGTGTTCAAAGACAGAGCTCAATAAAGAGACTTTCACAATGAATTTCATTTCTCAATTTTTTTTATCACTTTGGGTGCTGCCTGCTGCACAACATGACAAGTGAGCTAACATTTGGGCTATATGTATTAGGAGTGCACACACTTTCACCATTAACATCACCATAACAATTAGCCTTGCATTCATATCGCTGGCAAAGACCATAGAGGCCTGAGACTGAATGTTTACTTTGAATAATATGAATTACTTATCAGAGAAAAACAGGATGATGCATTAAAATGCTTTACATTAAAGTGATCACATCTAAAACAAGAGTGATATTTGGGGGTAGAAGGTTAATGGATAATGCACATCACAGGTAACAGCTACTTCCTTGCGTACTGCAAATGGATGACACCTCGCTAAAATGTAAAATGTGTGCATTTGTGGTAGCGGCATCTGTTAACAGTGTGTTTCAAGGCACTATATCTAATTCAGGCCTTTGCTATGCTGGGAGAAGTCCAGTGATATGTTTGAGCGCATGCTTCACGTACTAGAAGAAATAGGGGGTACAGGTGGGGGGGGGGGGTAGACCTGCTAACCAGTAGTGTTAGAGTGTCAATGTGTGGTTCAGATACTGCTGGGAGATCTGTCACATCTTGCATCCTTTAAGGGAGTGCACATCAACATTCTATCACCCATGAATTGTGACACCAGAGGAGGAGCTGTTATGGAAGAACTGACAACAGTGTGGGGGCGCTTTGGTGCTTGGGGTGCTTATCAGTTGCCACACAGCATCTTATCAATTGCTCCAGAACATTGTTGAGTGCAGATCAACGGTCCAGTTAAACGTGTAGGAGGCCTGGGAGAGGCACGCCTTAACTGTCCAGTTAATAGTATGAGCGAACTGTGACATGCGGGTACCATCTCATTAAATGGAGCACTTCCGGTAAGTAAGTTACCATCTCATTGAAGTCATATTAAAATATGGGAATCTTAGCGGCTGCGCTACAGGTATCATAAGAACTTCTGAGCGCGATAGAATGCTCAGAAAAAGCAGAGAAAATAACGCATGGCTTCACACAACAGCCCTGCTGAGAAGTACTGCCCTACTGATGCATACACTTACTAGTGTAGTATTCTGCTCAGAAATCCTGTCTCTGTCCCATCACAGGGTTAGCAGTCCTGATGATGTGTGTTCTATCTGTAGCATTGTCCATTCAAAAAGAAACTTCAAACCTCTCATCTGAAACAGCCTCATATGAATCACTTCCAATTCTATCTCTTTTTTTCCTCTAAGATCATTAAGTAGGCGCTGCCTCGCCCTGCCCGACATCCTCACCTGTGCCTGGTCCTCCAATCAGGTTTGGCCCTTCCGGACCCTACTTCTCTGTGGCTGAGGCGCCAATCTCGACTTCTTGCTCCCCTCCACGCTCCTTCTCTTGCTTCCATCCCCTTTCTGCATCTCTGTATCGTTTTTTGTCAGCATAGCTTTCACCCTGTCTGTTGCATCTTTTTGTATTATATCCACTGCTTTTCACTCTTCCTGGATTTATGAGTCATTCTGTCTTCCTTGTTTTCACCCTCTCTTTGTAATCATTTTGCTTTTTTCCCTCTATTTGTCTTTTGCATCTTTTTCCACTGCTTTCACTCGTGCTCTTTCTCTCTGCTAATCTGTCAAGCTCTGCTTGCCCTTCTTGACCCCTCTCTCCCACGCTCCCGGTCTGTCAGCCCTACTTTCTCCCCCAGCAGTTCTCAGCTATTCTTACTCCCTCACCTGCTCTTTTTTTGTGACCATCTCCATAGTGTTTGTCTATTTTCTTTTGCCTCTATTTTTCCTCTTTTTTTCCTCTATTTTCCTCCTTCTTTGTCTAGTTGTTTTCTCCTATTGCTTAATTGTTTACTCTCTTTGCCTCCTCCTCCTCCTTCTGTTTCAGCCCTTTTTGCACCCTTTCTCCCCGTTGCAGCCTTTTTGCCTTTCCTCCCTGCGCTGTGCTATCCTGCTTCCCATCACTCGCGCCACACCCACCTATACCGGCTCTTCTCCTCCCTCCTGGACCTACTTAATAGGGGGCCACAGAACGGATGTCGGGCAGAGGTGCGCAACCGTTGCACCACTGGCACAACAAACGTGCACCAAAGGCAAGACCATCTGAACACGTATGTGCCCGCCTGTGCCCAGTGTCAGATACCCCAGTCGTTCTACCACCCCTGCAGCCCCAAAGGCTTCTCTGCCAGCCGTGGTCCGTGGAGGGAGTTCCGTGGGGCGGAAAGGCGGGGTGGGGGGTACTAAACATCGGAATATGGATAATTGGAGGTAAGTAAACAATTAACTAAATAAAACGAATTTCGTAGCGCGCGCTGCATCGCATTTTGTGATGCAGGGCACGCTACGAAATTCGTTTTATTTATGTAATTGTTTACTTACCTCCAATTATCCATATTCCGGTGTTTAGTACCCCCCACCCTGCCCCTCCCCCACCCCGCCTTTCCGCCCCACCGAACTCCCTCCACGGACCGCGGCTGATTCTTCACATCCGGAACACAGGTAGAACCTCCCATCACTGCTCCTGTACCTCCCACACCAAAGATGTATTCTCCTGTGCCTCCTGCCGCTTCACCTGTAAGCTGCCTCCATCCTGTCTTCTGCCTTGCAACACACTTGTAAACACACCCTGCAAAACACTGCCACAGACAACACACACACCACACTGTCATGCATACCTCAACACTCAATCCCTCATCAACATGGCCGTTTTTGGTATAGGGGGGCGATTTTGCAGCAGTGCTGCAATATCAGCCCCTGTACCACATTCTCCTGCAGTGTTTTCCACGCGCATCCCCCCCAGCGGCCGGGCTGACTCGGTTGCCAAGGCCGCTTTGCGTTCCCCGTCAGGCCCTGTTCAGGGATCGAGGGTGGAGGAAATAAATATTGTGCTCATCCTGCAACAAACTTCCAGTCTTGTGATTCTAGTTGCCAGCTCATGATATTGATGCCCCAGGATGTCCAAAAATAAGCAGTCACCTTAAGCCTATTTTCAGCACTTATCTGTGCATACTTGGAACAGAAAATATAAATAGAAAGCATTTTTAATTGTGTTCTAGGACTGCCTGAATGATCCTTGACTGATAATTAAAGGGAACAAAGACAGAAATGTCACATTACAAATGAGTACATGCTATTTTGTTTATACCCCGATCATTGTCAAGAGGAGGCCTTTGCAGGCTCTGTAAACAACAAATGTCTGGTATTGTGCTTTTGGCAACCCTTTTCATGAAATGCATTCTCACACTGTGGCAGTAAAAGTTAAATCCAAATATAAGGAATAGGCAGAGTGGGGGCCCGGGGTACTGGAACCAGAAAACACTAAGCCTCGGTAACCGGTTTATAAAGGTATGTAAATATGCAAATGGTCTTTAACCCCTTCAGCGCGGCGCCGATTACCGCGCCGTGCTGAAGGTTCCGTGCGCGGGCGGGGCCATGATGGAGCGGTTCCGTCATGCGCACAGCGCAACCGACACGCATGACGGAACCGCTCCGGCACTCGCATCGAAGGGGTTAAAGACCTGTGAAACCTCGGGCGTGCCGGAGATAAGTCTCCAGACACCACCCAGCCGAGCCCACAGTAGCTCGAGCTGCATCAACCCAGGCTGAGACACACGACAGGGGGGGCTGAAGCCCTTTTAGCCCAATGGGCGTTGCACGCCTGCGCTAAAGGCCCCCTCATAGGCCCGCCTCGTTCTGGGTGCTAAACTGGTTGCTACGAGGTCCAGTAGGCTTGGGCACCAAGCTGCCACAGATGGTCCAGAAAAAGGAGTCAGGACGTCCGCTGCTTCTGGGTGGTAGGACCTGAAAACCTGCATCTTGAAATGAGATGAAGCATCAGCAGCATTATACAGCACACCCGGGACATGATAGCTACGTCGAGCTGGTCGGGTTTACCTCTGAGCCCCATTCCACCTGATCGTTTGAAAGTGGCCATTTGTAGAACTTGCTCCACCTTTGTTAGAAGTCTGGAACAGCCCTTTAGCTAGTGGCTGTGTTCTACCAGAGCGAAAAAAGGGCATTGATAGTACCTCTGCCAAAACAATAACTACTGCAAACCCAGCCATCTTATCCAATTTTACGCCTGTATCGTTACTGTCCTTCACAGTTAAAATTGTGGAGAAGCATGTGAGCCCCCTGATCTCTGGATTCATGGACCAAATCAGTTATGAACCCGGTACAGTCTGGCTTCTGTCCATCTCACAGCATGGAGACAACTTTGCTGGCGTTGTTAGTTGATTTGCGAATGTCAGCATACAGGGCTGTACTCACAGAACTCATGATATCAGAGCTGTCTGCGGCATTCAACACAGTATCACATTCTATTATGTTATCCAGACTGCGAGAGACCGAAAACAGCAGATTGGCATGTCAGCGGTGTAAGGCCTATCTGGAGGATACATCTCACATGGTATGCTTGCTTCTGTTTTTTCTGGAAATTAAATCATTAGACCAGGGCTCGGCCCTGTGGTCTGTCTTAAGCCTGACTATTTTCAACAATAATATCCATCGATTTTCTTAATTAGTCAGTTCTTTTTTGCCCCGTCTGCATGAACTGTGCAGATGATATGCAGTTGATTGTTGCCATGGATCAGTCTGGAGCAGCCCCTTGCAAGTGCTTCCATCAGGACATGTCAGCAGTTTCACCTAGGCTCAAACTCAATGCCTTGATGGTCAGTTCTGACAAAAAGGAAGTAGTCTGGATAGATCATTCTCGATTAACTCGCCCTTTCTCATCTGATTTCTGGCCTCCTCCTGGTTCAGCAAAGACAGTGCAAAACTTTGGCTTCTATTTGGAGCGAGAGCTATCACCTGAAAGGCAAGTTAGTCACCTTGCTTCTACCTGTTTTTTTGTTAAGGGTAATTAAGAAGATATAATCTGTCTTTCGTAGATCTGCCAAGCAAATTGTGATCTAGGCTACCATTTTAAGTCGCCTGGACTACTGCAATTACCTATACCTTGGTCAATCTGTGGGACTTATAAAAAAACTTCAAATATTCCCAATATGGCTGCAAAACTTGCTGTGGGCATCCCCCTTTATTCTTCAGCCTCTTTTGCATTGCACAGCTTGAACTGGCTTCCGGCGGAAAGAAGAAGCATCTTTAAATCCCTTTGCCATATTGCTAGAGTTGTGCATGGCCGCGGCCTTTCCTACCTGAGAACCACATTCACCAATTACGTCCCTGTTCGCTCTCGTCACACCAAGGATGCGTTCTTACTAACAATATACCAGGATTTTAGGGAGGCCTTCTCTGTGGCAACTTCCAATCCTTGGAATAAGCGCGCCTCACTATGCGCCAAACACACGATCTGCTGCCCTTCAGGAAGGCTTTGAAGACCTTGAAGGCATATGCCTAATATCGCTCCATCCTTGGTCCTCAGTATGTTCTCTTAGCACCAGGACACCTTCATAGCTATTTGCTCTATAAAATCTATAACATAACATTAAAACATACACTCTGACATTGAAGACGCTCCACATACCCTGGACCCCCCCCCCCCCCCCTCAGTCTGCACATGAATGGACGGGTCTGAAGCATCCTAGGGTTTCCCACACTAACCCCCATTCACAGACTGAAGGGACAATGGGAGGCGGGTCAATGACTAGAGGCCGGGCTGAGGAACATCTGCAGAGAGGGGGGACAATCGATGGAATGTGAGGAGGGGGCTAACAAGATGTGGGAGAGCCGATAATTACAAGAGAGCAGGGGTTCACTACAGCTGCTTCTGCAACCTATGTGAAACACACCACTTCGACTGACAGTGGGAGGGGCAGTTTTCATCACTCAAAATCAATGTTAGGAGAAAAATGAATTAGGGAACAGTTTGTTGTAATGTGGGCAATCTTAATTTGGGATTGGAAACCGCTTCTCCCACAGCGCCTGTGTCACTATGAGCATTTAATGCGGCACACATTTTGGGAGTTTGTGGCTCCTGACTTCTTTTTGTTGCAAATAATCACACGGGTGGTCTGGCCTTGAAATTCAGGTAGTCTTAGAGCAGAGTCATAATTAGTCAAAGTTCTACACTAAAATTACTCAGCATTTATTTATTAAAGTACATCCGTATTCGTTTTTTTGTTTGCAAAATCCTGTACAAACCATGAGAACAATGATAGATTCCCTGAGGATAGGGGAGTGACACATGGGGAATATAATTTTTTTTTATTGTGCTGATTTTTTATGCATGTGTATGAATGTAAAATAGCATATGTAAAATGTATAAGTTTAAGGGGTAAATCGCTCCCTTATTGCTGTGTCCACTCATTCAAATGTTAAAGCGAATGACAGGAAGTACATTGGCCTGGCTATCAATTGCTCATTATGACCCTCATAAAGAATGCCCTGATCTTTGGTGTGACAATAATCGCTGTTACAGAAATGGGACATACTGGGACATAACACGCATAAATGGGTGCTTACCATCCACATGTCTCAGTATTTAGCGGCTATTTTTCCCTATTAAAATTCTTGAAGGTTTGCCCTGTTGAAATGTAAGGGGGTTGTGATGTTTATTGCGCCTGTGCAACAATTACAATTGTCCAGCCATTTGAAATGAGAACCTATATGTACTGCACATGTATGCAACAGTGTGCAATAAGTTTACATAGAACACACACTATAGTCTGTGGGTTCAACTTATGCAATGATCTCCACACCTCTGGTACACAATCACAAGTGAGTGTGTCACTTTAGTAATTCATACACCACAGGGCCTCCGAAGGCCATAGTAATGTATTGCATTAATACAACTTCATAATACAGTTTACGATACAGACTAGTTAAGACGATGCAGTTTGACAGAAAGTGCGTGGTGCATAATCCTATATACATATAGCGTAGGGCGCCTTATGGATGAGGTAGCACTGGTTTGATACATAAATTGAATCACAGCATGACATGAGTCCATAAGTGACAACCCAGAGGGGAAGTCGACATTTCGTCCCTATGGAATAAAGCCACGGGTCTCTTCGAGAGAATACCGCCTGCCTGACACCTACCTATACAGTCCTATACATATCTATGGGGTGACACGCTTCCTGCACCACAGGTATGTATATGATTGTATGGATAGCTCTCTAGACCCCTCTACTAGAGCATATACTAAGGACTCTGTTCTTTAATCACTTTTACCACTGCATAGGTGCTCACACTGGTCCTGGTTTGTGCACATTAGTTACACGGCACAACCACTAATGAGGATCTCGCATTTTAACAGATATCATATCAGAATTTTTCAGAAGAACTGTTTGGTGTTAGAGAAAGCTTCCTTAATCACAGCTATGTTCATTAAACTGCTGTATGTTTATACAACAGGTAGCTCATAATTTTATTGGCAGACTTTGGGCTTTATTTAGTGTTTGATGGACAGAGAACTTTCTACAGACAAGGTTTTACCACTCAAGTCATTATGCATATGTTTCTTTCACTTATTGTTATTTGCTAACTGTATAAAGATTACTGTCAGACTTTGGACTTGTTAAATTCATTTTACAATGGAGGATTAGTTTGTGCTTACAGTCGCCCTTAAAATGGCTGTCAAGAATACAAAGAGGCCACCCAGAAATGGAATGCTCATAGATGAGACTGCTGAACTGTCCAGAAAGTCAGTTGGAGAAAGCTGCATTCCTGTCTGGTCCTTTGGTTGTTACTCTATGAGGTGATTAAAAATCCTTGAGGAAACACCAGACTTATCTGATGATTTGGACAGATTCCTTTAGAACAACTAAAGTCATTGCTAGATGGCTGCCTGGGCACATGAAAGCACTGGAGGACATCTTTGAATTATGTTGGCTTCAATGTAACAAACTTCATTCCAATGTGGCTCCTTGTGCATGTGCATTTATGCCCATTGAATCCTTAAATATATTTGACATTTTTTATTATTGTTTACGATTGTTTTGCAATAAATGTTAATAAAGTATTTCGAAATCATTTAACCGTGGCCGTTCGAACACCAGCACACATGGGTGCCCATCTTCAAATGCTTTTAAAAATACTTTTATTGTAAACCAAGGTTGGTTATTATTAACACAAATAATAGCAAAGCCAAGAACATAACATAAAAAACAGACTTGTTGCCTTGCTAATGCTTGTTCTTGCCATATTGACATTTAAATAAAGAAAGGGGTAACTCCCACCATGATTCGATCCAGTATGTTGCGGATATGTTTCAGCTGCAGATACTGAAACCCTGTGATCTATCTTACTGAGCTCTGTGACATCTCGTTAGCCCCCTCCTCACATTCCATCTATTGTTCCCCTCCTCTCTGCAGCAGCTGTTCCTCGTCCAGCATTGTCCCGCCTCACATTGTCTCTTCAGTCTGTGACTGGGGCTGAGTGTGGGAAACCCCTGGAAGCTTCAGACCCGTACAGACTGGGGGGGGGGGGAAATATGCAGGGAAAGCCTTTAGTATTAGAGACAGAATGCGTGTTTTATAGTGTGACATGGCAGGCGTCCAGACCTGCCACAAGAACTGCTGTGTGTGTGTCTGGTAAATTAAAAACGTAATTAGACACCATCACATTATTCCAAAACAGACCCCTTGTGGCCCAAGCATGGCTTTACGTACACTATGGTCTGCAGCCTGTAGGGACAAAACGAGATAATATAGTTTGCGCTGAGGAAAGTTCCGGAACTTGTGAAAATATACTGTATGGCGATCCTGAGCAGCTTGGCGCTATCAAGCTGCAGAGAGCCCCCATACTGCTGCCAGCTGTATTATCACAGCTCTCCCTCTGCCCCTCCCACCTGTAGATGGAACACACCAGTGCTTAATTTGTAAACAAATAAGTGCAGGGGCTGTGTCAGGAGGCCACTGCAGCTTGCACCACACATTGCCCCTGTGAGCTGGCAATGACAGTACAAACACGGCTACTACTCATCACACACAGCTGTTGTTGTGCTCATACCTAAATGAGACAGACAGCCACCGGCTCAAATTAAGCACTGGAACACACTCGTACACTCGATATCAGTGGTTACAACCCTGGGCCTCTGTCTGGTACTGGGAGCGAACTCTGTAACATTTCGCGGGCCACCTGACAATGTGTCAAAATCCGCATTCTGTGTCGAACATTCAAACGCACTCTGGTGACGTTAGTGGCGCTATATTAATTGCTAATATATCGCCTCATAGCTCACTTTTTAAATATTGTCAAAGTATAGCCAGTCATGTATCATGAGAATTTCGTGACCTAAATATTGTCCGACAAAATTATAGCGTCTTAAATATCTTTTACAAAAACCTCGTCTCACTGGAGTTAAAATATACACACAATTAAGCGCTATTTTGATAATTATATTTCGGCCTTTATATTTATTTCAGACAATATGTTTGTTTTTGTTAGACGGACATATTTTGTCATTCATTTGCTTTCTGCAATTCACTAAGAGCTAAAAGTGTCATTTTTTTTTCTTTAGGTAATATCAATACACTCATTTATTCAAACTGAATATTCAATCACTTACCTCTAAGCAGAGCTCTCCGATGGGGTTATGAATGCAAGGCTAATTGTAATGGTGATTTTAATTTGAAAGTGAATAAAAAAAGAAAACTGCTTTTATCTTCCTTGTGTGCACACCAGTGGGCTAGGAGTTGCCTGGCTCTTGTGTATGTTGGCAGCAATCTTAGGGTGTCCGCTACTTACTTTTTATTATTTGTTCATGCTTTCTTTTATCAAGGCTATTTTTCCTTCTTTATTTTAATTCTGACCTTTTGTTTACCAATATTTCCTCTGGGAGGGAGCCTGCCAGTAGGAAAAGGAGATTCTGGGCTCCAGTACAGTGTTTGTTTGACTTTCCCTGGTTGTTTGCTGTATGACATGCCATTGCCTAGCCACTCCCTCTTAAAGGTGGGCTATTTAGGGAGTGCAGCTGTGAATCCGTGCAGCGGATGTGTGCAGCGGGCGAGCCGCTGACGCGCAGAAGGCGCACTCAAGGCTGTAATTCTCAGCTTGGGTGATTCCGCAGGGGCGAGACAGAAACCAGTAGCAACTCCCCCTAATCACCACAGAGGCACAACAAGGTCAACGTCTACAATGGTGACACGGGGAAGAGGGGAAAACAAGGGAACAAAAGACATGTCCAATATACGTCACTAAAGAGAGTCACAGTTCCTGAGAAGGAGGTAAGACAAGAAAGAAGGTGGAGAGTTGTTCCTATGGGAAGGTCAGAGGGACCTCTACCTGATGCCTTCACACACCCCGAACGATGTCATGTGTTATTTTCTCGTGTACACTCTGTGTCATGATGTAATTGGTGCTCGCTCTGAGTGTTGCGGTCTCCATGGGGATGCTGTGGCCAAGGCAGTTGGAGGGCGAACACGGAGCGAGTATCGAGTTGTATGTTGGTGGTGTTGTATGACATTAAACTACATTTGAAGCATTTGAAGAAGCCTCCACTCATTTAACACTGGCGACGACCGGGAGTTGAAGCACTACCGACCCTTACTGAACCCACGGAGAATTCGTAGACTTATGTGGACTTTTGGAAGATTGACAGAGGCTGAAGCGTTTGGACCCTCGGTATCTACTTCCTTTGTGAGTGATTTCTCTCTTTGTATGCGCGACGAGAGGGGAACGTCACCCTTTTGACTGACTTTGCTGTTACGCTTAATGTGATTGTCAAGAAGGAACAACAAGGAAATCGTTTCTCCTCGCATGCAGGTCGGTCGCATTTTTGTGCCTTATTGGACGATTGCCGCTTGTTTGCGCGACCATTGCAAATTAAGAATTATTCAATATTTAGACCTACCAGTGATTAACGGCTGATCGTCTTCCTCGCGCAGACTCTGCTCTCGCCCCCCTCCCGCATGTGCGTCCTCGCGACCAACGCAATCTATTGTACCCGGAAACCATCAGCACGCATCAGCACGTCGTGTTCACGTTTGACGTACCTCCATATTTGTGTCTCGTAACCATGGTTACATCCAAACTCTCTCTACGACGAAGGAAAATAGTCATTTTCTTAACATTTACTGACATAATTTTTGTTATTTGATTATTTTTACTAAAATTGTAACACATTTAGGATTCTTGCTAATCCTGTCCCTCCTTTTAAGCATGTCTTCGACCTCGATGAGCCAACCTCCAGCATTCCTGTGTGAAAAAGGTGAGCCATTACTTCCTTGGAAGCGATGGAGAAATCTTTTTGACTCTTATCTGGTGACAATCGGTGGTGAAAGATTTTCAGCAGTAAGAAAACAAGCCATTCTCCTACATAATTTAGGTGTTGAGGGCCGAAATATTTATGACAGTATTGATGAACTTCCAATTGGTGATGGGTGTGGTGAACCGTCGGACGTATTTGAGATGTCTATGAAAATGCTTGAAAACTACTTTGGGCCTCGCATAAATGTTGTACTGGAACGCCATAAGTTCTTTATGCAAATACAAGAACTAAAAGAGAAAGTTGGGAACTACGTAGCATCCTTAAAATCTTTAGCTAGAACTTGTGAATTTGGAGATCTAACTGAATCATTAATCTGCGATCAGTTAGTCAGATGTACAAACAGTCCTAGGGTTCAAGAAAAACTTTTGTCTAAAAACCCATCTCTACGTGAAGCTATTTCTATTGTGGAAGGTATGGAAAAATACGTCAGGATGGGTAAAAACAATGAAGGAACACAAAACCTCCGCAGACTGCACTCCTACCCCTAGCAGTATCCACGAAGTTGCCACAAATGTTCAACAAACTGTTGTAGAAGACAATATTTGCAAAGTTGCTTAGACTCCTAAGACAAAATTCCACATTGAACGTAGCAAAATCAAATGTTATCGTTGTGGGAGTCCTAATCATGCTTCAAATTTTCCTAATTGCTTTGCAAAATCTGCCACCTGTTTAAAATGTGGCATAAAAGGTCATTATGCCAGGGTTTGTAGATCTTCTGGCAAAATTCACTGTCTTGAAAATGTTGAACCTGGAGCAACAAACCTATTTCTAATGTAAGAAGTGATGGTATTGTCGATGCTGACCCCATATCTATGCCTGAATGCGATATTGAGATTGGTGGCAAAAGTTTTGTTGTATTAGCAGATTCAGGTTCTCCTTTCACGATGATTGGAAACGAAATTTGGAACAAAACTTTTCCTGACATCATGCTACTTGCTCCTGATATTAACCCAGTTAGCTATGGGGGGTCTCGAATTAATGTGTCTGGTTACACGATCATGAGTTTTATATTTCAAGGGTCGTGAAACCATTGGAAAGATTAATGTGGCACAAAGGGGGGATAACCTCTTAGGCTGGAGGCATCAGAGAGATTTAGGTATAATATTGAATCCTAATGCTCTCAAAGCTTCTGACCAAGTCATGCTCGTTGATTATAATTCTAATTCCAGCAGGTTTTTCAATGAGTTTCCCCAAGTTTTCACGGATAAACTGGGACTGCTAAAGGATTTTGAACATCGCATTGTCCTGAAGCATAATGCAGTACCGTGTGTGCACAAGGTTCGAAAAGTTCCAAACATGATGATATCTCCTCTCAAAATGGAATTAGATAGGTTAATTGGTTTGAATGGAATTGAAGAAATTGAATCATCGGAATGGTTGGCCCCAGTAGTTTTGGACCTCAAAGATGGGGGGAAGAGCATTCGCATGTGTGTGGACCTCAGAGATCTAAACACATGGATATGGGTTGACCGCCAACCTCTTCCCAATATTAATGAGTCTTTAACTATGCTTAATGGTGCTAAAAAAAATTCTGTCCTTGACTTGTCTTCGGCGTACCACCAAGTACCTCTTCATTGCGATTCTAGGCATCTAACATCTTTTGTAACGCCATTAGGAGCATTCAGATTTATCAGAATGCCATTTGGGTTGGCATCAGCTGCAGCATGTTTTCAACGCATCATGAAGTTGGTCATTGGTGATATGCCGAATGTCATTTTCTTTCAGGATGATATTCTTGTTTATGGTAAAGACGACATTGAACATGACACAAATTTAAGAATGGCTCTGGAGAGGTTAGCTAGCAAGGGCCTCACGGTTAACAAACAGAAGTGCAAAATTGGTGTATCTTCAGTTACATATCTTGGGCATGTAATTTCTGGAGAAGGCATTCAACCGAAGCTTGAATTGGCTAAAAGTATCATTGAGGCTCCAACTCCCAATGACAAGGAACACGTCAGATCTTTCCTTGGATTAGCTGAATTTTATGCTAAGTTCATAAAGGGATTTGCATCAGTTGTTGAACCTATAAGGAATCTACTTAGAAAAGGTACTCAATTTGAGTGGAATGATGCATGTAATGTTGCTTTTGGAATTGTCAAACAATCCATCAGCCAACTACCCAGTCTTGGCCATTTTGATACTAGGAGAAAAACGATACTTACCACTGATGCGAGTTTGTCTGGGTTGGGTGCGGTACTATCCCAAGTTGAAGATGGTGTAGATAAAGTTGTTGCTTTTGCGTCTCGTGCTTTAAAAAATGCTGAGCAACAATATTCTTGTATTGAGAGGGAGGCACTTGCGATAGTTTGGGCAATTAAGCATTTAAAATTTTATCTCTGGGGAATTCCTTTTATTGTAAGATCTGACCATCGTCCTCTTGTGCAAGTCTTCTCTTGTATGGAAAGTGACAGACTAACTCCCAGGTTGAAGCGTTGGAGTGAGGGTTTGGAAGAATTCAACTTTCAAGTACAGTATCTGCCTGGGTCTTCAAATGTGACTGCTGATTGTCTATCCAGACTACCTATACAGGTACATGATGATTATGCTGATGTTGAACCTCTCAGTGTCTCTTGGGTTAGGGAATCCTCTGTTTCCCACGAAGAATGGGCAGATGCTACATCTCATGATCCTTTATTCTCAATTATCAAGGATTTTATCATTAAGTGATGGCCTGCCCGTTGCAAGGATGTTGATCAAGATCTTGTACCTTTTTGGTCTATTAGGAATGAATTAACTATTTTGCATGGTGGTCTGATGCGGGGTGGTAGATTTATTCCTCCTTTAACATTGAGATCGAAACTGATAAATCTTGCTCATGAGGGACACCTGGGGAGAAGTCTCACTAAAACACAACTTCGTGAAAGATATTGGTGGCCGTATATGGATCATCAAGTGGAGAAAGTGGTTAAAGATTGTCATCAATGTTCATCTAATAATAAATCTAAAGTTGTAAATAATGCTCCCTTGACTCCGGTTGAGGTTCCCAATCAACCGTGGATAAAATTGGGTTTAGATTTGATGGTCCCCTTTGATTCACTTGCGCCATCTGAAAGATTTGTCATTCTTTTGGTAGATTACACTTCTAAGTGGGTACCTACCAAGTGTGTGAGCAATGTCAACACTAGAGTTATCCTTGAATTCTTGAAGGATGAATTTGCCTGTGAGGGCATTCCCAAATATCTCATCACAGACAATGGGGTGCAATTTGTTTCTTCTGAGATGGGGAAATTTTTGAATGACCTTGGCATTATTCATCTCAAGACAGCCCTTTACTCTCCTCAGGCCAATGGTCTTGCGGAGCGTATGAACCGTGTGGTCAAAGGTTGTGTACAAACAGCTTTAGATACGAAAACCCCTCTTAAAGATGTTTTACGTGATACTTGGTGGGCTCACCGTACCACAGTTAACCACGTCATGTGTAACTCGCCCTTCTTACTTTTGCGTGGCACGCATGCCAGGTCTAAGTTGAATCCTTGTTGGCTTCCTTCTCAAAATATAATCCCTTTGGATGGGAAGGAGGTGGAAACTAGGATTCACTCTTATCAAAAAGAATACAAAAAACGTTTTGATTCCAAGAATGCTGTTAAGTTTAAACTGTGGAACATTGGTGAGTGGGTTTTGGTTAAGAAACCCAGATTCACAAAAAAAGGTGTTTCGGAATTTATGGATCCTTTCAAGATCTCTTCAATTCATAAGAACTTTGTTACAATGCAGAATGGCTGCAAGTGGAACATGTCTAGACTTGTAAAATTCACGGGGCCTGATTCTTCCTCTGTTCCTAGTCCAAGCGATGCTCCATATTTTGCTCAGCCTAGTTTTTCCTCTTTCCCAAGTTTTGGCAATTCTCTTAATACCCCACCTCCACCAGATCCTGGTTATGTCCAGTTTGGGAGGTTTCCTAGAAGATTGCATCGTACTGCTGCAAGGTTTAATGATTTTCATTTGAACGCCTTTTAATAGATTTTATTTTGTCTTGTTTCCTTCTCTTTCTTCTTGTTCTTTTGTTGTTTGATTTCTGCATTACTGTGTATAGGGGATGTGTTATATTCTCGTGTACACCCTGTGTCATGATGTAATTGGTGATCGCTCCGAGTGTTCCGGTCTCCATGGGGATGCTGTGGCGAAGGCAGTTGGAGGGCGAACACGGAGCGAGTATCAAGTTGTATGTTGGTGGTGCTCTATGACATTAAACTACATTTGAAGCATTTGAAGAAGCCTCCACTCATTTAACACCATGCTTCATCATGGGGCGTTGCTCCTCGTCGGGCCAGTGCTGCAATGCCCTACGGGTCCCCCGAAGCGTCACTTTATCAGAGATCTTTTGGGAATCTCGCTGTATGGTGTGTGCGGGTCTGCGTGCAAAGTTACATGAAGTGTAAATGTTAAAAGGTGACTAGAGGGGGAGTAAGGAAGATTCATTTAATGGAAAAAACCCTCTGTCAGCATTAAGAAACCAAAAGGTTGTGTGCTGCTTGAGGGTGATAATTGCCCTCAGTAGCTAGGCAAGTGCAAAGTCTTTTGTAGGCGGGGATAGGGTCCACATGTTTCTCGCTGTAGTGTGGTCTCAGGAGGAGATCCTTCGTGCTTTTTCAGGACCTAGGGGTGGTGAAATAAGGGGTGGGGTTGTGTGGTGGTCTAGTAAAGTATCGTAGTACCACTCAATGGACCTGTGAAGTGGCCCTATAAATAGTTATGGTTATTTAATCCCATGAGTCGTGGCAGATGTATCCGCCGTAGCAATAGTTACGATGTGAAGCATAGGTTCTTGGACCTCTCACCGGTTCGTGACCACTTCACGGGGACCCGTAGGGCATTGCAGCGCCGGCCCAACGAAGAGCACCGCCCCATGATGAAGCATGAAATCCTTCGGGGTGTGTGAGGGCATCAAGTAAAGCTCCCTCCGACCTTCCCATAGGAACGACTCTCCACCTTCTTTCTTGTCTTACCTCCTTCTCAGGAACTGTGACTCTCTTTAGTGACGGGTTTAGCATTCAGGAGCATGAGCCACTGGACCTATATCCAGCTCCTTGTCCCCCCTCCCCCCTTTGTTTAGTGACATGTCCAATATATTCAGGGCTTCATGTGCATGTTGAGAATCACAGAAATGCCTGTAATAAGACAAGGGGTTTGTGTAACTGCAGAGAACTAATACATAGCATTAATCACAACCGTTCCACAGGAAAGTAGTGTTTTCTTTATTATGCCATAACTTCCTGTGAATTTCCCCTCTTCCGTTACGGTATAAATATCAGAGACTGAGAAGCGCTTTTCTACCTACATGAAAGAATATGTGTATTAAGTGGTGTTAAAATAATGGGAAATCAATGTATAAATTAATAATCATTGTACTAACTTTATTGAGAAAAACCCAAAACATATTTCACAATAGAGGGAACCAAAATGTAAATGAGAAGAACAAAAATATGCTAAAACAAAATAAACAGGGCTAAATACTATTCAAGAATAACTTATCAGCGTCTGGAAGTTCTAGATAGGAAATAATCTTACTGTTCTTCTGCAGCTAGCAGTTGTGTATAAAAGAAAACGGAACCTCCAAACACTGTGGAGACTCTTCAGATAAGTAGAATCTAGGCTAATAATGGCCTCACTTGATAGCCGGTAGAACTGCTGGCTGTGTAACTGTGTTCTTCCTTTTCTTTTCTAATTGCAGGTTTGATGAGGACCCGAGGAGGAAGTGAGGCTGAAGGCAACGTGACGAGGAGTACCCCAATGCCGAACGCCAACTTCAGCAGCCGACGGAACCGGAAGTGACAGGTAGGTACAAAGGGCGTGGATGGAAGATGCGCATGTGTGTACAAGAATGCAAAGCGTTCTTCCCTTCTCATCCACCATCTTTATTCAGGACTTGCTCCGCCCCACCCACATATGTGGTCGGACACGGAGCAGGACCGACAAAGGCAAGCCTGTCTGCGCCCGTCCATTCCTGGACGGTGCCAGGGGCCAGACCCCTCCCTGTTCAGTATCTAATTGCAAACAGTATACCCCTACTGAACTCTTTCAACTTGCCCCCACTAGTGTTGTAGCCTGACTCCATTCCCTGGATTTTTCTCGGGACACAGAGGGGTGTGGTAAGTGTGGCTCTATGTTTTCCCATTCAATAACTGTGGCTGATGGAGCTTTTAAGAGGGAAATCACTCCCTTCACAGCATCTTGCTACTTTTTGAACTGCCACTCTTTGGTGAAACATGGGGCCGAAGTCTCTGACTTTCTTGTCGACCACAAGTCAGATGCTCTATTCTTAACAGATACATGGCTAAATGAGAACTCGGCACCTGACATCGTAGCCACCAATTAGGATGGTTATGCAATAGTGAGACTCGAAAGACAGGCTCAGAGAGGAGGTCGAATAGCGATCATTTTTAAACTGGCTCCTCCCTGTACCTTCTCTGAGATAAATATCATGGACTGTGAGTCAACCTCCTTTCTGCTAACACTATCAGGTAATCTCACTCTTGCAAGGTTTTTAATTTACCGCCCACCTGGTTCCGCTTCTATTTGTATTACTGCACTAGCGGACATCTCACCTTCCTTTTCTCTGCGATATTCCAATTTTCTTCTTCTAGGATACCTTAACCTTCATTTTGAGGAGACGACATGCCGTCTGGTTTCTAACCTCACTGAGGATTTGAAAGCACTCCAATTCCCCCTTCTAGTATGCACTCCAACGCATATTTTTAGTTATATGCTAGACCCTGTTTTTTCTAACTCTGCTGGAGTGTCAGTGGGCATTCCTAATCTTGTGATATGGTCAAACCATTATGATATTCCTTTCCAAATTGCTCTGACCTATTCCAGGCCTCCGAGTGGAGTAAGTAACAGAACTGGACTAAGGTAACATCTGCGACCCTCACAAGGCTCTAGCCTTGAACTATCCAACTTTAAGTGAGTGTGTTGACATGGCTAATCAACAAGTAGAGAATTGGATCACTGAAGCACTTGACGTGATTGCGCCTCTGACTAATTGGATAGTGAGGCGAGCCAGACCTTCAGCCAAATGGTTTAATGAAGAATTTTTCCAGCAAAAAAAGACCTGGAAGCCTCCAGAACACCTTTGGCGCAAAAAGTATGATACTGCAGATGAAGAAATGTATCGGAAGGCTTTGAAAGATTATCACAGACAATTAGAGCCCCAAGTAGCCTTTTCTATACGAGTAAGATAGAGTCAGCCCATAACTCATCCACAGAGCTTTTTTACTATAGTGAAAACCTTCTCGTCTCTGAAACGGATGTCTCAGTCTGTCACCCCCTCTGTGGAGGGCTGCAACCTGATTGCTCAATTCTTCTTTGATAAAGTTGTCAGAACTGCACCTTCCAGGTGGCTCAATAACCCTTCACATCGGATGTTTGCTGTAACAGGGGGTGCCATAGGGCTCTGCTATGGGCCCTACCTTGTTCAATCTTTATATGCGCCCCCTAGCAGATGTCATCGAGCATCATGGTTTTAACTTCATATTATACACCGATGACACACAGCTTATCCTCACTCTATCGCAGGATGAGTGAGTCACTGCAGCTCAGATGCTGGTTGAGTTAGCAAATGGTTAACAGCTGCCTGAAACTTAATGCAGGAAATCTCTGGGATCTGGTCTTAGGAAAGCTACCTACTAGCTGGTCCTCTGCCTGCTGGCCAGCCATTTTTGAACCAGTACAATCCCTAAGTCTAAAGTGAAAAATCTTGGCGTTTGGTTCGATGCCGACTTATCATTCAATAGCCAGGAGTCTAGCTTGGCCGGATAATGTTTTGGTATTTTGAAAATACTGAGAAAAATCCTGGCTCTCTTTATGGAAATAGCAAGGAAATCAATGGTCAAGGCACTGGTAATGTACAGGCTGGACTATTGTAATGTGCTCTACTTTGGAATTTCTCAAAGTATAGTGGGAAAACATCAGAGGGTGCAGAATGCAGCGGTGCGCCTGCTGCTAAATTTCCCTAGGCGCTCATCCATGGGCCCTGCTCTCACCAAACTTCATTGACTTCCTGTGCGCAAAAGAGCTGCTTTTAAAGCCAGGTGTTTCTGCCATAGAATTCTTCACCGGAAAGGACCCTGATATCAGGCTCCATTAGTGAAACTTTATCATCCTGGAAGAAACCTGAGGTCTGCGGCAGCAGCTTTTGCTGTGATCCCCTTGGTCAAGAAAGCCCGGATTGGAGAATGTTCCTTCAGCTTTCTTGCTTCCAAAATGTAGAACACTCTGCCCCCATCTTAAAGACTGGAACGTTCAGAACCTCTCTTTCAGGAAAAACTCAAAACCTGGTTCTTTAGACAGATTTAATGTTCAAGTAGCTGGCGTAGTCAAGCCTCTATAGCCAGAGTAGAATCTTTAGCACAGGGACACTCCGAATGGAGTAACCAGGCGCTCTACAATTCATTTTTATAATTATTATTAATGGTAAAAATGTGTGCAAGAGGAAAACCAATGATCTGTAATGCTACCCCTTATAGCCCAAAATATTGTAAATAGTACCAAGTCATGTTGCACAGCAGTTAATTGTGAATATCTCTTTATTGAGTTCTATCTTTGAACAGGTCACATCTCCACAGATTGTAACAAGACCTTTCATTAAGCAGGAACAGTGAAGAATCACGTGACAGACATAATGTCACAGAAAAGTCACAGCTGACACAAACGGATAAACACAGGGCATTCTTACATCTGATACAGCGAATGTCTTCCTCATAGGAGTGAATTCCTGGGTTTCAGTCTGTCACGGAATGAATTTCCACTTATAATTCGACCTACATATATTGTAGAAGACCTGCATGTTGTTCACACTCATTCACTGAGATATGAATCTAAGGAAGGGAGTTCACCAGACAGAAAATCTTTATAAAAGAGAAACACTGCATTGTGTAACTTGCACAACTAGCTTTAAGACTCCTTCTTAAATGAAGGCTCAGTATTAATGGCAAATGTATCTCCATTTCATTCACCAACAATGAATATTACTCTTTGGAAACTACACAATAAATATGCACAGTGTCACATACATTTTTCAGAGATAATTCGTATATCTTCAAAAGTACAGACGCACATTTTACCTTCACAGAAGGCAGGTCATTTTAATTATATTTTTCCCATAGGAAAATGCAGGTATATCAATGCTGATATTTGAAAGACAATTATTGTTACACTTTGGAGAATCCAGAATGAATGAGCACGGTTTTCACATATAATTTAAGTGAGAATTATCACATCTCCAAAAGATACAGAAATACACTTTGCCTTAACCGAGAGCAGGAAATGTTATTAATATGTTTTCAATTGAAAATGCAGGTATATCAACACCAATATATATAAAACAAGCAATGTCCCGCTTCAGGGGATACAATATCACCACTGATTTATCAATTAGTTCATAGGCCCCTCAGTGGAGTCAATAACTCCTACAATAACTGTTAACCATGTAATCTGCATATTATGACAAAAGTTGATGTTGAACAAGTACTGAACTGTGCACTAGAGCTCAGATCTAAGTCTTGCATATTAGATACTTCTTTAAGGGAAGAGTGCAGATCTGTAAATTACATTTCAGCTAGAGATTATTATACAAATGTATATATTGTAATCAACAGAATGCAGGAGTGAGAACTGACGTAATTAGGAGCAAATCAATATTTCCAACTGATTTCCTGCTGTGGCCATGAAATCGACATACATCCTGATCTTATAAAATGTTTATTTTAAAAAACTAGAAATACTTTTAATCTGCATGTTTCATTGTGTTCTTAAAGAATGCTAAATTATTATACCCACTGCTATCCTACAAGGATATAATATACGTAAAATGTTGTAATTGATGTGCAAAGGGGAAGTTGTCCTTTATTAGGACATTTTCTCCTTTGTGCATAGTTTCAAGTGACTCGGAGAAAAAGGGTAATAGTCAGTAGCGGCTCGCACAGGTAAGAGTGGTGAGGCGGTCGGACGGGGTGGTTTGGAGGGAGAAGGTGAGTTGACAGACGACAGGGTAAGTAATTATAAATAACTAAAAGCACTTACGTTGCGCGCGCAGCATCCGGACTCGGCTATGCGGCGAGCGCAAGGTAAGTGGTTTCATTTATTTATTTATTTAATATTACTTATCCCGTCGACTTCCACCACCCCACCTTGCTCCACCCCGCCTCACCGCTCTTACCTGTACGAGCCGCTACTGGTAATAGTAGTGGTGCAGAAGGCCACTGCCTGTCCTCGCCCAATGTTTTCTCAAACAGAAAACCTTTATTTTTCAAATGCAGCACCAGCTTCCTTGAGGTACAAGGGGTGCTTTAGAAAAATCGGTTTCCTATGAAAACACATGGATGGTGGGCTGCTGTTCCTTGCAGGTCACTATTCCTATGGTGGTAGCCAACCGCAGGGGTTAGCAGATAGCGACCTGTCTAATTAATGTTCATTAGGTAGGTCATTCTATCTTCTGCCATTGGAGACATGGGATTATTAGTATATAGGTCTCAGTGAAAAAATATGAGACTGTCCACAAAAAGTTGGTGCTCAATTTACATCTACTTTTTGCAACCTATAAATTAGTATGTCTGGCCCTTTATTCTTGGTGAACCCTAGAAAAAAAACCTACAGAAAAACTATTTAGATGCCATTTACTGGAATGATCTGACTTCTAGTCTTAATTATGATGATACAATTTGCTACGCACATTCCTCATTATCTACGTCATAGAACATGATTAACTAATCAATAGCTGCTGCCGGGGCAAACCATCGTTTTACACCTGTTCAAATGCCTGGGGGACTGTTAGACCTATGTCCGATGGGTAGCTTGGCTCAGGTCACCTGGCTCAACACTCCTTTTGGCTTTTCAGGCCTGCATCCCACTCAGCTCGCAATCCTGCGCCACATCACTCAAAAAGAACACTACACCGGTTTTCTTTGTAAAGAGTTACTGAAAACTTTATAACATTTCTTTTCTGATAGGGATCCGGTTCTCAATTCAACATTACAAATGGAACCAATTCATTTCATTTGCATTGGAACTTCTCTCTATAGTTTAAGTCCAAACCTGGACGTTCCTGTACTAGATAATCTTTTCTTCTTTAACAGTGGTCCTTAGTTTTCCATGACAGGGTAAAACATTACATTTGCATTCAAAATGACAATACCTTTCAACATTACACCTTATAAAGTGATTACAGAAATACCCTCAGAGCTTCAAATCACATTTCAAAAGTACATTTAGTCCCTTCTGAATATTCGAACTGAGGGTTCCCCACCCCACAACTGTACTCCGGGACTCTTATACTGCTAAATCTATCCAATCTCCGCCTTCTAGGCGCTACGTTGGACCTTTACTGGCTGGCAACTAGGTTGTTTCCTTCAAGTAATCCGCTTGTAGGCTACTTTAACGTTGTGCTTTTCCCTCCCTAGTTGGCAGTACCTCTAGGCTCTTGCTGGCACCTGATCTCGTCCTGTTATCCAATCACCTCAGTCGCACCCTCGGTTGGGCTGAGGTGCCGGTATTTACAGCCAGCACTCGGTTTCCCCACGGAACAACACTAGGTTCAACTGGGTCCCCCTTTAGCCTTCAATCATACTTCCCAGTCCCAAGTCTTCTCCCCTCTCCCTTGGGTTATGGCCCAGCTTACTGTATACTCTTGTAGTCCTCCTTGAGGATGATGCACCGCTGCCAGTACGAACGTTCCCTCCTTTCGGGGAACGGGGCTTGCTGCCTGATCAGGACGCAGGAATCCTTCCTACAGGGGAGGGGGGGGGTCGTCGCACACCCTCCGGACACCTCCCACCAGGGATTACTATAATGCACTCTCCACTCGCAGATGACACGCCCCTCTTCGTCGCTACTGCTGGAAGGCCCGTCCACCAGTCCCAGGTTCAGTGCGACTCGCAGGGTGTGGCCTCCGATCACGTCCGGCAACAGTGGGGCGGCGCTAGGCCCTTCGCACATGATGAGGGCAGCAGCCTCCCCGCCTCACTTCCCGCACTTCCGGAGAGTTGATCTCCTCACGGGGATGGACGCGTCGCTCCCTCGCCTGACACACCTCTGGGGCCAATCCCTCCCTCAGGCTCCACAGAGACAGCGGATCCTGCCGTAGGGCACTAGGTAAACTTCACAACCTCGGGGGGGAAGAAGGTGGCGGCCAGGGTTTCAAGACGGGTCCTGTAAGGGGGGGAAGGTTAGCGGGTGCCGGATCCCACACTGGAACAGTGACAGAGGCCAAGTAGACTCTTGGGGCTTGGGCACGAGCACCTCTTTTATCTGTCAAAGGGGGGTGGCAACTCCCAGCCAGTCCTGCAATCCCAGGTAACAATGGATTTGGGGAGTAGGCGGCCCCCGGCGTTGGCTCACTCCCAGGTCCGGTGAATCAGGGGTTCAACTACCTTCAGACCTTCTCTGGGACGGGGATCTCCAAAATCACGGCTGCGCTCAGGGGCCGGTCAGGTGGTTGAGGGTGGTGTCACTGACGAAGATACCCTGGCAAATCCTGAGATCTGTCCACTCCTTGTCCAGCGCAGCCACCTCCCCACTCACGTGCCTTACTCCTGACTAGCCTGCAGCCTCCTCTCACCTAAAATGGCCGCCCTCCTGTCACCTCTATTTATCACCTTGGACCTGACTTGCCAGAGAGATCCAGAAGGTTCTGGAACCTCCCATAGCAGTCATGGTCCAGGTGCTGAGGTGACAGTTGGAGCCACCATTTTGTGAATCCTACCTTTCTCAGCTATCTACCTCAGGGGAGCACCTTGCGCCTTTCCCTCATGTGAAGTGGAAAAGACACCCAGAACCTCTACATCAACACCAAAAAGTTAGGTAGACAGAAAAAATGAGAAGGGGGAAAGGGACAAAAATAATAAAATGAGGAGGAAACTGCCAAAGGGCTGACAGGTCTAACACGCGTCCCCCCCAGCTGAAAGTGGGGAGAGCTACCCAACCCCTTGGGAGTCCTCTTCACTAAGGCGGAAATACCTGGAGAGACCGTCAGCATTGGCGTGGTCCACTCCTGGCCGATGTTCCACCCTAAAGTCCATCCCCTGTAGGGAAATGGACCACCTCAACAGCTTGGGATTCTCGCCCCTCATTTGCATCAGCCACCTGAGGGGCCGGTGGTCGGTCTGAACCAGGAAGTGCGAGCCAAACAGGTATGGCCGCAGCTTTTTCAGAGCCCACACCACCGCAAAAGCTTCCCTCTCAATTGCACTCCACCTCTGTTCCCGGGGGAGTAGTCTCCTAGATAGGAAAACCACCGGTTGGTCTAGACCCTCATCATTAAGTTGCGACAGCACTGCTCCAATACCGTGCTCCGACGCATCCGTCTGGACAATGAACTCCTTGGCAAAGTCAGGGGCCCTGAGAACAGGTGCCGCACACATGGCCTTTTTCAAGGTGTCAAAAGCTTGTTGACATCCCTCGGTCCAGATCACCCGTCGAGGGTGCTTTTTGGAAGTGAGCTCAGTCAAGGGGGCCACGATGGTACCGTATCCCTTGACAAAGCGTCGGTAGTAACCAGTGAGGCCCAGGAAGGCCCGAACCTCTGTCTGTGTCTTGGGGGGCTCCCAGGCCATGATGGTTTCGATCTTGGCCTGGAGGGGTTGCACCTTACCCCGACCCACCAAGTGACCGAGGTACACTACCGACCCCTGCCCGATCTGGCACTTACTGGCTTTGATCGTCAGACCTGCCTGCTGCAAAGCCTGAAGAACAGCCTGAAGGTGACGCAGATGGTCCTCCCAGCTGCGGCTGAAGACAGCGATGTCATCCAGGTACGCAACTGAAAAGGCTTCCATTCCAGAGAGGACCTGGTTCACCAATCGCTGGAACGTAGCAGGGGCGTTCTTGAGCCCGAAGGGCATCACACAGAACTGGTAGTGACCCTCGGGTGTGGAGAAGGCTGACCTTTCCTTCGCTCCATCCGTCAAGGAGATCTGCCAGTACCCGGATGTAAGGTCAAAGGTACTGAGATATTGGGCAGCTCCCAACCGGTCAATGAGCTCATCCGCTCTCGGGATAGGATGAGCATCTGTCTTCGTCACTGAATTCAGTCCTCTGTAATCCACACAGAACCGGAGTTCTGGGGTCGTGCCCGGTGGGGCAGCTTTGGGTACCAGTACCACCGGACTGGACCAAGGACTTCCTGATGGCTCAATTACTCCTAGCTCTAGCATCTTGGTAACTTCCTCATGGATGCTAGCCTTCACCTTATCCGACAGTCGGTAGGACTTGGACTTCACAGGTGGGCTGTCCCCTGTGTCCACATCATGGGTACACAGATGAGTCCTTCCCGGAATAAGGGAGAACAAGGAAGCAAACTGCTCCAGTACCTGGCGACAGTCCTTCCGTTGTTCAGGAGTTAGTGACGGTGAAAGGATCACTCCCTCCACCGATCCATCCTTCTCTCGGGACGCAAACAGATCGGGAAGAGGTTCACTTTCCTCTTCCTCTGACCCATCAGTCACCATCATTAACGTGACCTCAGGTCTCTCTTGGTGAGGCTTGAGGCGGTTGACATGGAGCACCCGATGGGGCTGCCTGGGGGTCTTAAGATCTACCACGTAGGTAACCTTGCCCTTTTTCTCAACCACCTCAAAGGGACCTGACCAGCGATCCTGGAGGGCGCTAAGCTCTCCAGGTTCCATCACCCACACCTTCTGGCCAGGCTCCAGCTCCACCGGGTGAGCGTTTCGGTCATACCATTCCTTCATGACCGTTTGGCTGGCTTCTAGGTTTTCAGAAGCTTGCTTCCACAACCTAGCCATTTGGCTACGAAAGGCCAGCATGTAGCTCACCACATCCGTGGGAAGTTTTCTGGGAGTCTTTTCCCATCCTTCCTTCACCAGGCTGAGGGGTCCACGCACAGGGTGCCCGTACAACAATTCGAAGGGGCTGAAGCCCACTCCCTTCTGTGGTACCTCCCTGTACGAAAACAGCAAACAAGGTAAGAGGACGTCCCATTTCCTCCGCAGGCTCTCGGGCAGACTCCGGATCATGCCCTTTAAGGTTTTGTTAAACCTTTCCACCAGACCATTAGTCTGGGGGTGATAAGGAGTGGAGAACCGGTAGGTAACTCCACACTCTTTCCACATAGCCCGCATGTATGCCGACATGAAGTTGGTACCTCTGTCCGACACCACTTCCTTGGGGAATCCCATCCGGGTAAAAATTCCCATAAGGGCCAGTGCCACCACAGGTGCAGTAATGGTCCTCAGAGGGATAGCCTCTGGGAACCGTGTGGCATGATCCACCAGAACCAGGATAAACCTGTGACCGGCCGATGTTGGTGGATCCAATGGCCCGACAATGTCGATGCCCACCCTTTCAAAGGGGGTACCAACGACAGGCAGTGGTTCCAGGGGAGCTTTCAGCTTCACCCCTGTCTTCCCACTAGCTTGGCAGGTTACACACGTCCTACAAACAGTATCGGACGTAATCCTCATCTGAGGCCAGTAAAAATGAGGGACAAGTCGAGCAAAGGTCTTGTCTTGTCCCAAGTGTCCTGCCAAGGGTATTTCGTGAGCCAGTCCTAATAGGAAGGCTCGGTAACGCTGGGGAACTACCAAGGCCCGGGATGAACCATGCACCGGAGCCTTGGGTTCGCTATACAGGAGTCCATCTTCCCAGTATATGTGGAAGTTCCCCGAATCGTTACCCGCTGCCTGGGCTTCGGCCTGCCGCCGTAAACCCTCAAGGGTAGGGCACTCCTTCTGGCCCCGACAAAACTCTTCCCTAGTAGGTCCTCCCTCCACCTGCCAGTCTGCAGGGGTAGGCAAGCCCTCCAGGGACGTTACATCCCCCTCCGTAGACTCCGGGACCACTTTAGTTGCCCCATCCACCTTTGGAGGGTCAGATGCTGGGGCAGGCTTTCCCCGTCCCCGTCTACCCTTTCCGGCAGCTGGTTGGGCCTTTGTCCCAGGCTCCAACCTCTGTGAATCCCCTCTTCGGGTGGTCACGGACCGAGTGTGGGCACACGTCCACTCCGGGGTCCCCAACATTTCCATGTGGGCCCTGAACTCAACCTCCTTCCACGCCGAGTGTTCAAGGTCGTTTCCCAACAGGCAGTCGACCGGCATGGCAGGGCTGATCGCAACTCGTAGAGGACCCGCAACCCCTCCCCACTCAAAGGGAACCTGGGCCACCGGATAGTGACCCTCTCGGTTGTCAGCCATCACAACCGGGTGGACTACATTGGGGACCACCTGCTCTGGGGACACCAGCTGACTCCTTACCATAGTCATGCTGGCTCCTCTGTCCCTCAGAGCCTCCACCCTCTGGGCATTGATGGTGACCCATTGCCTGTACTTAGTAGTATTCGAGGGCATCTGGGTCTTAGGAACCATCTCACAATCCCCTAAGGACACTAGGGTTAGCCCTGCCCACTCACCTCCCTTATCTAGGGGCAACTCCTCCCCGAGCACTACACTCGCCACCCCAGGGGTCTTTCCTCCAATGGGAGGGTGTGGTCTCTTGGGACACTTGGCATCCCCCTTATAGTGCCCCACCTCACCACACTCGTAACATCGGACAACCCTAGGCTGCTGACCACGGTCAGGATAAGGGGGTTTGTGGGGAACAACCTTAGGAGGGACTCCTACTCCCTTCCCTGGTGAACTCTTTTGGGGGCCTTTAGAGAACTCCCTCTTTTTGTCTCCCCCCTCTTTCTTCTGGGGGGCGCCCTGTCCAGCCCCTTGGAAATTCCCTCCAGTCCCTTTTGAGGATACCCGGTACTCGCCCAGATATCCGCCTCCTCTGCAAGCTTCCTGGGATTAGTGAGCTTGCTGTCTACTAGGTGCTGACGCAGCTCTGGAAAACTTTTCTCTAGGAGGTGCTCCTTTAAAATTAAATTGTACAGTCCCTCATAGTCCTTGACATCACTACCCTGCACCCAGCCCTCTAAGGCCTTCCTGGCATAGTCCAAGAAGTCCACCCAATTCTGAGTGGACAACTTCTGACTGCCCCGAAACCTCTGCCTGAATTTTTCAGGGGTCAGTCCAAACTTCCTTACTAGGGCTACCTTCATGACGGGGTACCTGGTCTGATCTGGCTGTTCTAGCGCCAACAAGGCATCCCTCCCCACCGGAGGCATATACCTATACAGGCCACCCCCCCACTGGGCTTCGGGGACCCCATGGGCTCTTAGAGAAACCTCATAGGCAGCCAGCCATTTTACAATGTCATCCCCTATACCATAGCTAGCAACCACATCTTTGGGCAGGTAGGGCCTGGACTCTCTCGGGACTTCTCTCGGTATGCTGCCACCATTGGGACTGCTGGGGGTTCCAAGTTGGAGGGCTTTGAGCTCTAACTCTTTTAAGTGAAGCTCGTGGAGGAACCTCCTCTCCTCCCTCTCCTTTTCCAACCGGGCCAGATCCATTCTAAGCTGTCTCTCTTCCCTCCGATCAACTAGGTCAGCAGAGGACAGGCTCCCCCCTGAGGCGCTACTTCCCACTCTTGATGGGGCCCTGGACCCAATGTCCATATTACCGCTCCCAGGGGGAAGAAGGACTTCCGGCTCTTCTTGGGGATCTAGTCCTGGTTCTTCTTCCCGTTTCCCGCTAGGGTGGGCCATAACCCAGGCTCTTAAGCTTGCCTGGAGCTCTGTCTTCTTCGCCCCCTGCTTAAAGAATACCCCCCGTTCCTGGCAGAACTCCCTCAATTGGGCCGCTGTATACTCCTCCAGCCTACCCAATTCGAATTCCATCCTACCAGATGGGACCCCAACACAGGAACTTTACTCAAGAAGGGAATATACACAGGACAATTTCAAAAATCCTCCAATTAGAAAACAATCTGGAGAAAACTCCAGTCAAAACAATCCAGTGTAGGTGGTGATGCGCGCAAAACTGCCACTAAGCGGATGCAAGCACTGAATAAGAAATCCCACAGCTGAGCACCAATCTGTTAGACCTATGTCCGATGGGTAGCTTGGCTCAGGTCACCTGGCTCAACACTCCTTTTGGCTTTTCAGGCCTGCATCCCACTCAGCTCGCAATCCTGCGCCACATCACTCAAAAAGAACACTACACCGGTTTTCTTTGTAAAGAGTTACTGAAAACTTTATAACATTTCTTTTCTGATAGGGATCCGGTTCTCAATTCAACATTACAAACGGAACCAATTCATTTCATTTGCATTGGAACTTCTCTCTATAGTTTAAGTCCAAACCTGGACGTTCCTGTACTAGATAATCTTTTCTTCTTTAACAGTGGTCCTTAGTTTTCCATGACAGGGTAAAACATTACATTTGCATTCAAAATGACAATACCTTTCAACATTACACCTTATAAAGTGATTACAGAAATACCCTCAGAGCTTCAAATCACATTTCAAAAGTACATTTAGTCCCTTCTGAATATTCGAACTGAGGGTTCCCCACCCCACAACTGTACTCCGGGACTCTTATACTGCTAAATCTATCCAATCTCCGCCTTCTAGGCGCTACGTTGGACCTTTACTGGCTGGCAACTAGGTTGTTTCCTTCAAGTAATCCGCTTGTAGGCTACTTTAACGTTGTGCTTTTCCCTCCCTAGTTGGCAGTACCTCTAGGCTCTTGCTGGCACCTGATCTCGTCCTGTTATCCAATCACCTCAGTCGCACCCTCGGTTGGGCTGAGGTGCCGGTATTTACAGCCAGCACTCGGTTTCCCCACGGAACAACACTAGGTTCAACTGGGTCCCCCTTTAGCCTTCAATCATACTTCCCAGTCCCAAGTCTTCTCCCCTCTCCCTTGGGTTATGGCCCAGCTTACTGTATACTCTTGTAGTCCTCCTTGAGGATGATGCACCGCTGCCAGTACGAACGTTCCCTCCTTTCGGGGAACGGGGCTTGCTGCCTGATCAGGACGCAGGAATCCTTCCTACAGGGGAGGGGGGGGGGTCTTCGCACACCCTCCGGACACCTCCCACCAGGGATTACTATAATGCACTCTCCACTCGCAGATGACACGCCCCTCTTCGTCGCTACTGCTGGAAGGCCCGTCCACCAGTCCCAGGTTCAGTGCGACTCGCAGGGTGTGGCCTCCGATCACGTCCGGCAACAGTGGGGCGGCGCTAGGCCCTTCGCACGTGATGAGGGCAGCAGCCTCCCCGCCTCACTTCCCGCACTTCCGGAGAGTTGATCTCCTCACGGGGATGGACGCGTCGCTCCCTCGCCTGACACACCTCTGGGGCCAATCCCTCCCTCAGGCTCCACAGAGACAGCGGATCCTGCCGTAGGGCACTAGGTAAACTTCACAACCTCGGGGGGGAAGAAGGTGGCGGCCAGGGTTTCAAGACGGGTCCTGTAAGGGGGGGAAGGTTAGCGGGTGCCGGATCCCACACTGGAACAGTGACAGAGGCCAAGTAGACTCTTGGGGCTTGGGCACGAGCACCTCTTTTATCTGTCAAAGGGGGGTGGCAACTCCCAGCCAGTCCTGCAATCCCAGGTAACAATGGATTTGGGGAGTAGGCGGCCCCCGGCGTTGGCTCACTCCCAGGTCCGGTGAATCAGGGGTTCAACTACCTTCAGACCTTCTCTGGGACGGGGATCTCCAAAATCACGGCTGCGCTCAGGGGCCGGTCAGGTGGTTGAGGGTGGTGTCACTGACGAAGATACCCTGGCAAATCCTGAGATCTGTCCACTCCTTGTCCAGCGCAGCCACCTCCCCACTCACGTGCCTTACTCCTGACTAGCCTGCAGCCTCCTCTCACCTAAAATGGCCGCCCTCCTGTCACCTCTATTTATCACCTTGGACCTGACTTGCCAGAGAGATCCAGAAGGTTCTGGAACCTCCCATAGCAGTCATGGTCCAGGTGCTGAGGTGACAGTTGGAGCCACCATTTTGTGAATCCTACCTTTCTCAGCTATCTACCTCAGGGGAGCACCTTGCGCCTTTCCCTCATGTGAAGTGGAAAAGACACCCAGAACCTCTACATCAACACCAAAAAGTTAGGTAGACAGAAAAAATGAGAAGGGGGAAAGGGACAAAAATAATAAAATGAGGAGGAAACTGCCAAAGGGCTGACAGGTCTAACAGGGACATTTACACAAACACCCTGCCAATAGAATCCAGTGTTGTGAAGCAGAAGCGTGCCGCTCACCCGTCACCTTTACCAACAAGCATTTGCAATGCAATAGGTCTCGCAGTTGCAAGTCTTTAAGCTATTGGCATTGTTAATGACAATGCCTTTTATTTATGTTACAAAAAAAATACATAAATAAAAGGCATTGTCATTTACAATGCTAATAGCTCAAACTCTCGCAAATGTGAGACTTAGTGCATTGTAAATGCTTGTTACTAATTAGGATGATTAGTCATAGTCTAACAAGCATATCACAGAGGAACTGAATCACAAACAAAAATAAGTTCCAAGCCGCACGCCATATGAAATAAAGCTGTGCTGCGAGCCACAAATAAGAAAAAAGGGGGAGGGTGGACGTCAGACTAATAATGGACTCAAAGTAACTAAGTATGTTTGAGCAAAAATGATTATTAAGTATAAATAAAAAAAGAAATTATATGTATACACAACTCTTCCACTTGCGTATTTAGTTTAACCATGTTCTGACCAGCGCCCTGTGGAGGATCACAGATCCTTGCTTGTCCTCCTCCCCCTCGTCCATGGCCGGGCTGCGATCCTGAAGGTGATGAAGGCGGGTCTTAGGCAGCTGCCGGAGCACGGATTGCAACTTGAGGAGTAGTGCCGTGTGTGCTGCAGAGGCAGCGGGACAGTTTAGCGAAGGCTGAGAGCAGCCTGAATATGAAAAATTAAAACGCAAACACCTAGAAGCGGACACCACACCCGGTAACAAAATAAATAAATAAATAATGAAGCCACACGCAGGGCATGGATGAGGAAGGCAGGGGAATGCAACATAGAAGAAGACTCCGTAGATGTCTTTAATTAACAGCATCCGCTTTACAAACCAAGAAGCGCGACATCTGTGCAGGGGGGAGAGGGCAAGGAACGGAGCATATTTACAAGTTATAGCGCGACAAACCATGAAGCGCGACATCTGTGCAGTGGGGGGAGAGGGCAAGGAACGGAGCATATTTACAAGTTATAGAGTGACGTCCATAAAGCGGGCGCTGCACTGAGTTATTAAAAAAAGTTTTGGCAAGCTGCACATACCCGCCCAGCTACCAAAGTTACTAATTGAAGGGAAAAAAAGCTAAAGTGTGCCACGAGCCATAAATATGAAGAACAAGCACTGGTGTGCGGTGGTGGGACACGACGGAAGCCTCTCAGAGAAGGGGGGCTCGAGCGTCAGGCAAGGACACAACGCACGCATGACGAGCAACAGACAGGTGGGCGGGGCCTAAGGGAGACAGCCTCTCAGAGAAGGGGAGCTCAAGCGTGAGGCAAGGACACAACGCACGCATGGATGAGCAACAGACGACAGGTGGGCGGGGCCTAAGGGAGACAGGGCGGTCACCAACCCCACTTCCAAAGAAGCCTGACAGAAAACCAACAACAATAGATCTCGCAAGCGAGCAGCCCATGCGCTGCAACGCTAGGCGAGACCTAACCAGGGCACCAGTATGAGCATTTTATCAGAGCTAAAGTAAGCCTGCATGTTTATATAGTATGTGTTGTCGGTTTGAAATTCCCCGACTGACAGGGACAGGACACGGCTATAACTTATAGCCGGATGAATGAACAGTCCAGATGAAAGCCTGGGACTTAGAGAGGCCACTGTGTGATGCTTAAACATGGCGAAACCAGTTAGAGTGTGAGGGTACCAGTTCCCATTATCACCCACCAAAACATTTTTGCCATACCTAGGGCACGCATTATTAAAAAGAAACTGGGATGTCTCTGGAGTATTTTAATTGTTAGGATACCCTTTGTGTAAAATCTAAAGTGCTGATTTTGAATAGGGTATATCCCATCCTTGTTTATAGAGACCAGGATGAGGCCCATATATTGCCTTCTGGTTCCTATCGATCTGGGCAATATTAGTGCTGTTTGAAGGCAAACTGATTACATAACCCAGATTTTTTGCACATTGGCAATATTTTGATGGGGATACCCATGCCAGCATCTACATTGTTTACACATTGGTTCTGTCCATGGCTGCACAAACTCCCTTGATAGATTTGACAACAGTCGTCCTGTCCTAAACGCAGACTGCTTCCATGTGGGCAGTGTTCTAGTGGCCGAGCCCAAAGCAAATTCTGGATTGTTTTTATTGTTGGTAGTGCTTTAGTCTGTGTTCACATGCAACGACCACTTGTGTGGATTGCACTTTCATTATTGAGCTGAGCTCCACACTCAAGGTCATTACGGGCACTGTCTTCATTCATTAACGTTTCGCCTGCAAATCATTGATTTCAAGTGTGCTAGTCTAATTAGTTCAATGGAAGGAAAACAAGACTACAACACCCAGAATGCAGTATACTCTCACACAAGTCCACCACTGGAAACGATATTTGTAACGACCTGGAGGGAGGAGTTCACACTGTTACTACTCTGGGACTTCAGGTCTTGCTGCGTGGTTGTTTGGCTTCACTCTCTTTCGTCAGCCCTTCATTGACTGAGTATTGGAGTGAAAGCTGCTCATTGCAGCCCTCGTTCGGTTTGACCTAAGAGTAGCATTTTATTGTATTTTAATAGCATCTCCTTCCCTTGAAAAGGCACTTAATTGCTTCTGGGCGGACAAATAAGAGGCAAGTTTTTTTGTTCTGGTTGGTTGCCAGACTCTGAGGGTTTAGAGAGGTGGAAAGGATTGGTGTGTCGTGCGTTTTTTTTAAAAGGGGCTCCCCAAACGTGTTGTGGGGAACTTAGGGCTGGGTTTAAGCATGATGAGATGTGGGGTGGTCTTGCTTAGATATGTTCCGTGTTGGGGCGGTTGGGTGACGTCCCTGCTTGGTGGGAACAGTGTGGGTGTTTCGGCTGGTGTAAGTGGGAAGTGTTGGACGGCATGCATGGCTGTAGTGGGTGCTTAGCGTGCCAGCTGTTTCTGTGTTTGCATTCTTCACACAATGCCTCTGCTGTGAAACCTTCTCCGCCCTTGGTAAATGCGAGGTCTGTTCCACCAGTGGTGTGTTTATTTACCAAGCCCGTGGCGCGTGTAGCCACTCATGGCTGCCCGTGCTGATGGAGGAGAGGTGTGTTTACCTCTCTTCTGCAGGGGGCGTCTCTGAGGTGAGGAGGGGAGCCTGCTGCGCAGTGTGCAGCATGGGGAGGCGTGAGTGGCGCACCCCTGCACTCCCTGGGTCAGCGGCATCACTGGCGGAAGGTGGGGGCGGGCTTCCCTTCTTGCCCGCATCGCTCTTGGTTTGCTCAGGGCTATGGGGGCGAGAGACCCAGATGTGCATGGAAGGTGCAAGCAGGACACAGAAATGGGCGGCAGAAAAGTCTCACTCACAAGTTGGAACTCGTTCCTGCTGCTACGGAAATCGACATGAGATTTTTTTTTTCTTTATTATAAATGTTTGGGAAACAGCAGTGCCAATGTGCAAGGTCTCTTAGGGCTTCTCTGATGGAAAATTCAGATCACAACGGCTTTGTGGGAAGACAGCCTCTCAGAGAAGGGGGGCTCGAGTGTGAGGCAAGGACACAACGCACGCATGACGAGCAACAGACGACAGGTAGGCGGGGCTTAAGGGAGACAGGGCGGTCACCAACCCCACTTCCAAAGAAGCCCGACAGAAAACCAAAGACAATATATCTCGCAAGCGAGCAGCGCATGTGCTGCAACGCTAGGCGAGACCTAAAAATGAGAGGCCATCTGATCTTTTTAGTGACACTCTGTGGAAGTAAGCTTTGCAAGATACACTGATAAGCTAAGGTCCTGGGATGGGTGGAAACAGATCCACACTAAGCATTGGTGTGTGTCATGTCTCATAGTCCAGGGCCAGCTTCACCTTGTATGGAATATGACAGAGTAGTGTGGGAGCAGCAATGTTCTCAAAGCTTTCTTCTGACGAGGTGTGAAAAGTAACAGGACACTTGACAGTGTAAAGCAAGAAACTATTTTGAAGAAGGATAAGACATGGTACAGTCTGAGGTGGGATGGCAGAACTTTCTGCTGGAAGCCCAACAGAGATGACTGTATAAGGCACGCAGCAGTCCTGAGACATATTAGGGGTGGGTTGGTGGAGGGTGATGGCACTTCGAGGACCACAAAACATTCACCATGAATCACTTGTTTTATATTTCGCTTTAGTAAATTAGAGGTGTTGCTATTTCATAATGGTACTGAATGTATCAATCCTGGAAAAATAAAAGCCTGAGTTGGACTAGCTGACATTCGCATTCTTGGCCTTTAGTTCTCAAGTAAGGGGTAAAGTCAACCTGTGCGCGTATTCAGGATCTATATCTTCCAGGTATCAATTTCGCCTGCCTTAGATCTGCTCCATTTTTCTGACTCAGATTTTGATATTTGTTAAAAAAAGGGCCTTTGCAACTTTTCTGTGCGCATCTTATCTCTATATCTCCCAATTTGCACTCTCAGATACCTCCAGCTAAACGCTGTTGGCAATGGCAAGTGCAAATTGTGTCCTAAAATCAGTGTCTTTTTTTTAAGCATTTTTAGGGCCGCAGGCAAGACATTTTTGAGGCTCTCAGTTCCAACAACTTAAAATTGTATGACCCCTTTTCTGCTTATTCTGACCTGCCAACAAGATTACAAAGCATATTGATTTGAAAATGGGCGTCACACAAAAATAGTCAAAACATGCCTTGGCTGGAGCCCCAAAATCAGTAAGATGAAACTGGATAGAAGGAAACAGAGGCTGGGTTACAGGTATGCACGCGGAGGGGAAGTGGTTTAGAATGCGAAAGAGAGGGGTAGTAGGCAACAGATCACTTTCGCAGGGGTCCCTTTGAAAGATTGGGGGGACCTGAATAACTTCCCACTGTCCTCATGCCTTAAAATGTCTTTGACTAAAATGTGTGCAAATACATTTGGTCCATTTTTAGCACTATCACTATCAGGGTTGGAAGCAGGCAGTTTGTTGATTCAGAATGGTCCACAGAAGGTAAGAAATGATGCTGTTTTTAAAAGGAGTAACTCAAATGTGGATGAACAGAATTGTTGAAGGTTCCTCACAAAAGCCATTAGTTTAGTAATTTCTGAAGCCTTACACGAATCGTGTTTAAAACCCAACTTTCTTTCTGAGCTAACCATAGGTCTTCAGATAGGAAAAGTGGACCACCATATATTAGCTCCTGAAAATTTTGGGGAAAAGAAAGATACTGCAGACATATGTCTACAAAGATATGAAAAAGTTTGTTAGCCACTCTGCCTCCACAAAGCCTCTTAGAGCCTCTAGTGGGCCCAAAGAAAAACTCTCACCCAACTCCTTTGACCTGTAAAAACCAACAGGTTATGTAAAGATGGGGGCTTGTGAAGAAACTATTACCCATTGATGAACAGTGCGCCAAGGCTTCATACATTTACTGGGCAATCTATCATCTCATCTAGGCCGTCGGGCTATCCTGAATCTTACGCGACCTAAAAGGATTACTTTTTACACCAGGGACAAGTCTTTGCTCTAAATGGCATAATTCCCGTAAAACAGAAAACATAAACTTCTTCGGAAGACGCAGTAACATGGACTAAGGGGCCCTTTGATGTCTCCACCACAGACACACTATCTGACCAAAAAACACTTCTAGTCCTAATGTGGTCTGACCAGACTTGCATGGCTACAACCCTAGGAAATAACTCCAGGAATGGAGCATTATCACCAGGCCAGACTTGAATCATTTTGCAGGCAATCTGCATGTTCCACTAACTGTCAAAGACAGCAACAAAACTGACACCCATGCTGACTGAGTGAAAAAAAACACTAGGCCCTTGCTTGATATACTAGACTGCCAAATTAACAAGCGATTTGAATACTTGAGGAACTCATCCAAAATCTTTAGATCAGCCTTAACTTCCAGTGAGAGGTGGGCCCTGAGATGCTTAGCCTTGAGCCATGAAATTGCTTCCGCAATGGAGCAGGAAAATGGCCTACTCTTGGGGACAGTTTAAGGACAAAATATAACTGGCTCACCAGAACCTGAAACTGATGTGACATGATTTTCTGTCCTTGGAGATACGAGACTATAGCCTCACACAATGCCCCCAACGTTATGGTTACGCAACTGATAATGTTCCTTGCCTAGAAAAGATAGTTGTGTGACTGGGCCTGTTGTTTTGGCAGAACCACAAATGTTATCACTGGTGTCATGAAAACCATCTAAGAATTTCTGAGCACTTTGAGGTCTCCTTTTTTCTTTGCCTAGAGCGTCACGGCTCACCAGGGCGCGGGGTAAGGACCTGGGGCTGAAATCAGCAGGGTTCACAGGTAACAATCAGAAGACACAATCAATGTCCAAATAATTGATCCGAGTGCCTTTTCCTAAAGCTCTCATTTTTTGAAAAGCCTGGACAAATGAGGAGTCACAAATAGATGTGGGTAAGCCATAGAATAATTCATGGGTAGAGTTGAACCAGAGCCGAGCCAGGTGTCTAGCTTAGCTATAAGTGTCGAAGTTTGAGCAAAGCCAGCAAAAAATCGATGGGTTAACTAAGTCACAGAAATTACATAAGTTGTGGTAAATAACACAAATAACACATACACATCTTAACATGGATGTATAGCTAATAATTGACCACACAAATATTGCAATACAAGAAAATTATTGGCAAAATATTGATACATACATTTAAAGCAACATAAAACAAAGAAACTACCAAAATATTGTAATCCAAAAATATCGATGTTTGCCTGGTAATTTCATGTATTTAACTGTAATTAACATTAATGCATTTTAAAATAACAGTTACATTCATTTTCCTAAAAAACGATATCTATCTAAAATTAAAAAATATTATGTTAAAACATTACGTTTTTAGGTGTAAAAAAAATCTTTAAAATGTGTTTAACGTTAAAATTATTTTAAAAGTTAACATAAAAATAAACATAAAATTATGAATTACAATGCAATTATTTTACAGAAAATATTTTCAATTAAAAAGGTAGTTATGATTGTATGCTAAATATTAAAACACCAGCAAATATGTCTTATTATTCATAAATTAAAAACAATTTTTCAATACTTTTATTTAAGGGTTACAAAGTTGTTAAAGGCTGCAAATCTGAGTTATATTCTCAAACCGCAGATGAGAGCCTTTAAATAATTAAAAAAAACATATTTCTATTGGCTTTACCCAAGTGTTTCATCAAAATACAGAGCAGAGAATCCAAAAAGCAATACAAAATAAATCAATTATTAATACATTTGTATAGCAGCAGCATAGCAATAACCCCATCAGTACCAAGGATTATATAAAGTGCAAATGCCTGATCTTTCTGATATACTTATTAATAGCCAGGGGCGGCTCCTCTGCTAAGGAGGTGGAGCATCTCCCCACTGCTCGCAGAGCAGAAAAAAACAGATAATTAAAATAATAATACGCTTGTTTTTATCATTTTATTTTTCTTTGCTACACAGCTGGGTGAGGCCGGGGCGGGGCTGCTGCCTGCCCAACGTGCCCGGCCCACTCGCGCCTATGGCCTTCCTCTGAAGCTGCAGGCCAGGCCCAGCCCTCAGGTCAGTACCTCACCTGCTCAAATGTTTGAGTCGATTGTAGTTTCCATGTCCATTCAAACATTGGTCTCCTTGCAGAGACTGCCAACAAGTGTCCGCACTGCACTGCTGAAAGTATAGCCGTCATATACAAAGTTATTGGACTGTACCATTGAAAGAACAGCGGGCCTGCTATAAATTGCTGCCTATGTCTCCATTTAAATATGGCAGTGCTATTGAGCGGTTCTGGTACTATCCGATTGAAAGTGCACTCTCCTCCCAGTACTTGCCCATGGAAGTGTTGTGTATGTCAGTTTTGTTAACAACCACGGCGGCTCCTCTCACTTCCGACCGAGCAAGTAGTAAGGGGGGTGAAAAAGAGACTCGGGCCCTGTCCCATCCCAGTGCCTTCCATTTCTGCGGCGACTACCAGCAGTTCAACAAGGGCACGTGTGGATTTTTAGACAATCTTAGCGCGCACAGGCCGTTCACTGTATCACTCCACCCCTACTGGCTTTGCCAATGCCCGCTTCTCTTTTATGCCCTTATCGTGGGAAAATGTCACCATTTACACAGACTGTGCATTTATCGGTGGTGCCCATCAGCTGAACAGAAGTGCCTCAACGATAAAGCAATAATATTGGGCCATATGTATGAAAATACATTTTTGTGATTCTCAAATAGCGATTTTTTGCGAAACGCTATTTGAGAATCGCAAAACGCTATGTATGTAGGATTTGCAAATAATTTTGCGAATCCTACATATTCCTTAATTGCAAATTGCAAATTGCGATTCGCTATTAAGGAATACCTCCCCATTCATTCCTATGGGCCGAGAGGCCCATAGGAATGAATGGGAAGACTTCTCAATTTGCGATTCTCAATTAGAGAATCGCAAATTGATAATGCAATTTCAAAGGTGCCAAGGTGTCAAAAGGACACCCTGTTGCACCCCTGAAATGTGTATGTGTGCATATGTGGCACACATACATGCCCTAAGGGCATGTATGTGCGCCACATGGCACTTTCAAAAATGCAAAAAAGTGCATTTTTCAGAGAAATCGCAAATTACCACCAGCTTGAAGTTGGTGGTAATTTGCGATTCCTTAAGGCCAAATTGCACTTTTTCTGTGATTCTTACATTGCATTTAAGGAATAGCAATTTGCGATTCCTTAAATGCAATCGCAAAATAAGGAATCGCAAATTTTGCGATTCCTTATTTTGCGAGGCAGTATTTCTTTAATGCATACCACTGAGCCAAATTGCGATCGCAAATGCAGAAATTCTGCGCATTTCGGCGTTTGTTTTTTATGTAGCGCTTCATACTGCTCTTAAGGAGCTGTCAACATCACTTTTTGCTATTATTATTTGATTCAATTCACCTTCCTCTAAGACAGTGAACACAATCAACAAAATGACAAATTCTTTTCTTTTCGTTCGAATCCCAATTCGTACTGTTATAACAAAATGCAAATCAATTAAAATTCGTGTTCTGCACCAGTGAACCTGTGATACGACGACATATCTTGTACGCAACACCATATAAAAGCAATGCACCGGTTTGTCAGTAGTATAGCACACAATACCGAGGAGTAAAAACATCTGACGACTGTGGCACTGGCCTGTCTGTCTCAGGGGAGGGGGGGGGAACCCTCAGCAAACTGCAGCCTCTCCATTCCGCTCATGAATAGAGGAGTTAACATGTCCCTGGTTAAACACACCACCGTCTCCAAGCTCCCCATTCATTATTTCAATTAACAATCATTACCTTGAAAAATGGGCCAATCTGTTTCTTGGAGTACGCCACAGAAAATCCATGAGCCAAGCCAATTAGGGTCACTGCTGCCTTTCGGGATTTCATTCAGCCACTTAGCTGATTTAACCCGTTGTATGCTCATGACGAGCCCAGCTCGTCATGAAGCACAGTGGAGCTGTGCTCATGACGAGCTGGGCTCGTCATAACGGTCGCGCCACTCCCATGCATAATTGATTCCCCGCCTGTGCGGGAGAATCAATTAGTGGGCGGAGTCGTGACGAGCCCAGCTCGTCATGAGCACAGCTCCACTGTACTGTGCAGCATGACGAGCTGGGCTCGTCACGAACACAGCGCTGCCGCCGCCGACCCCTACCCCCGCGGCAAAGGGGTTAAGGCCCACAAATATTTTTGGTTTGTATTTTAGGAAATAATGTTTGTGAAATGAGTGGAAACTTCCCCGATCATCCTCTGATTGCACACTAACTAAAAGTTACTATAAGTCACAGTGTTTTGATCCCAGAAAGATGGGAGGCCAAGTAGGCCCTGTTAAGATTTTAGTTGGTAACTTGTTTGCTGAACACGTTACAGCAGCCATTGCTTCACCGTTTTCCTTCCGGCTCCCTTCTGTCTTCTGTTAGCTCTGCAAAAATACTGGCTATTTGTTCATGTTTTGAGATTATGACTGGGACATAAATTGATGCTTGGATAAGAATGCCTGTAAAATTCCCACCATTGTTTTTAACATGGCAAATCTGTCTTTGAATATTTTCATTATTATGTAATTAGTTTACACAACTTTAAAATACTTTTTAAGTGTTTTGACCTTGCATTTGCTATTTTGTCAGCATGAAATTACGGTAAACCTAACCACATGGCAGAATGGTTTACTCCCATCCAAGATGTACATGAATAGGATTGCACCGACCCCCCCCCCCCGCCCCCTTATTGTGACACCTTCTATTTTGCAATTATGAGAACAGCAGAGGAGCGCCCGATGCCTCTGACCTTTCCCTCCCCACAAACCTTCTTCTCAGATCCTCACAAGCAGGAGCGCTCTCCCGCCTCGGCTCCCAGGCCCAGCACTTTCACTTTCCATATTATTATTTGGATTGACACTATTTATCTGACATGGGGTTTGACTTCCTTTCGCCTTCAGATAATCTGGCAAACCAAGCAGATGGAACCAGCAGCAACTCCGTCTACACTGCACCTGCTGCACCCTCTGCCTGAGTGCCTCTCCCCTCCCCGGATTGTGACACTGCCTGGGCCCAGCACACGCCAGAGGTGAGCTTAGGTGTTGACGCAACATACTAAATGTCCATACTCCAAATTTAAAAGGTGCACAAAGGCGCACGCGCGGGCCCGGCTGGGCCTCTGAGCCTCTTCATTGATTAAATGGTGCGCGGGCGGCGGGCCCCGGCCGGGCCTCGAGACAGATTAGTTTTCATGTAGTCACCAAACAACCCCCATCCTGCCTGGTAAAAGCTCCAACTGAAATGTGAATTTCTAGTGTCCTTATGGTCTAGGGTCTTGACCCTTGGATTTAAAGATCTAATGTTGCCTGTGCCAGAAATGTTCTCTCTATCAAGGATATTTGGTTGTGGTTCTGAAATTGATACATGGAATCAACAGTATTCTAATCTCCCTTATGCTACTTGACCAAATTTTGTGATCTTGGGCAGATCCCTGCACTTCAGCCATTTTTATCTGAAAAAAAAGACTGGAAAGTGTACGGAAAGAGTGTCCAGAGTATTATGTACTAAATGCTATATATCTTGTTTTGGAGTTTAAATGAAGTTTTCCCAATCTGTTTTCACGTGCTACCTGAAATATTGTCACACACACTCAAGTATTCTACACTTTTTTCTGCCATAACACAGTTCACCCAGAAGGATTAGCATATTTTGGTCATCAGTTTTGAATGGATGCAACTGATGTGAAGGTATCCTATTTAATTCTTTGTACAAGTTCCATCGTCTATAAGTCCCATGCACAGTGGCTTACAATCCCTTTTTAGGTTTTGCCTGCACATCGCTTGCGCTGTTGTCATATTGTATTCTTTCTTGTGCACGAGGCGGAAGCATGCAGGTTTCTCTCGAGGACTCTGCATGCGACCTCCTCGTGTACAAACTTGTTTGTATTTAACGTTGTGCCACGCTCTATGCCGTTTGCTGTTTGTGGATCCATAAGCAACGATCATTATCGTTCTTGCATCCGCAGCAGTTGGACGCCGTGGTCGTGGGTGTATTCAATCCTTGAATAAAGCACCTGTTTTATGACTTCCAGCCTACGCTTTCTAATTTAACATCTTGGCGACGACTGGGATTTATTTTCATCATTTTTTTTTTCTTCATCAACACCCACCGACCGCAATACATTTATCTCGTTCTGGAGTACTCTTGGCTACCTTTTCTCTGCACTTCGTTGTTCAGCTGGATCCATCTCTTCTCAACGTCAAAAAGGGAATTTATCTCTTCTTCGGTTGCTCGAGTGGCTTGAGTTTCCTTCCAGGCACAGCCTTCCTCGACGCTTCTTCACTGGATCGCGCATGTCGATCTCCACCGTTACGGCTCCTTCTTACTAAAAAGAGGCACCTCATTGGCTCATCTTGGGAACCAGCTTGTTTGGTTGCAGTTTGTTTTGGAACAAGCTCGCGCACGTCCGTGCGACTGATAACCATCTCCTGTAAACGATCGTTCACCTCTTGCATTCCTGCTATTCCCCTCCTATCACTGCAGCATATTCGAAGCCTTTGAGTGCAGTTTCTCTCACCTGTTTTTTTTCCTTCACATAATTGACAGCCTTCACTCAGGTACTGTGTACTTTCATATTTCTCCTTGCTCACCATATACTTATTTATTTGGTCTATTTAATTTAATATTTTCTTAAAATTCAGTCAGCCTTCCTTCATTTGTTTTCTACTTATAGTCTTCTTTCAAGCATGGCCTCTGCTCAACAAATTACAGCTCCCCCACCCTTTCTACAGTCATCTGGTAAACCTATTGTTGAATGGCGTCAATGAATTAAAATATTTGACAATTATCTTGTAGCAATTGATGCCACAGGTTTCTCTCCTGCATGCAAAGCAGCTGTTTTATACAGTTGTATTGGTCTTGCTGCACAAAAAGTATTTGACAACTTGCCACAAGAACCTCACACAGGGTCAGGTAATGATTGGGACCCTTTTAAAGAGGCTTCAGCTCGTTTAACCAAACAGTACGATGAAGAACCGAGCATCATGCTTGAACGCCATAATTTCTTTAAAAGACAACAAAATATTGATGAAACTGTCGAGGAGTATATTGCAGAACTAAGAATACTTGCATCTACCTGTGACTTTGAAGCAAACACAGACTTTGCCATTAGAGACCAATTTGTCTTCAGGTTTTATTCTCACAAGATACAGGAGAGATTATTGAGTTGCAGGAACCCCACCTTGTCTGAAACCCTCTTCATAGCAAAGTCAATTGAACGTTCTATGGTCTCCTCCAAAGCAGTTCATGGTGGGCAATCCGTGAATTCACTTACTGTTCAACCTGAGGTTCCCATATCTACTATTTCAAATGGCAATTCTGGAAGACCTTTTCAAAAAAGAACCCTAATATGTTTGAGATGTGGATCCAGATCACACTCACCCAAGTGACCAGTCATTGGCAAAAAGTGTACCTCATGTAAAAAATGTGGCCACTTTCAAACTGTGTGTAGAAGCGCCAAAAGACCCATGAAAATTAACAGCATCGATTTCAATGATGATTTATAAGCTGTTTCTGAAAATCTGACTAACATTGCAGTAACTATTGAATGTAATTCTATTAGTGAGAATGGTATCGCAAAAGGTCCTTGATGTGACGTTTTTATTGCAGGTTTTCCATTCACAGCTATGGCAGATTCTGGATCTCCTATAACAATTCTTTCTGACATTTCTTTTCAAAACACTTGGCATGGCTCGATATCACTTATTCCTACTGATGTCAATCCCAAAGCCTTTGTGGAAACTGAAATTAATATGCTTGGTTACTTCATGTCTAAACTAGTATGTTTAGAACGTCATGTGTTTACAAACATATACGTAGCAATCAAGGTCAGAGACATTGTTGGTTGGCAGGACCTTGCCAAAATGGGAATATACCTCAAACCAGGCTCTGATAACCCTATTGTTCTGGGTGATTTACCAAAAGGTTACATTGCTGATGACTCTTACAATGTTGATATGTTTTCCGTTAATAACCCTTCTATTTCAGATCTTACTACTGATATTGAGAATATTATCAACCAATTTCCCATGGTTCTTAATAAGAAGGTTGGTACTGTTTTGGGTTTCGAACACCACATAAGACTCAAACCAGATGCCCAACCTGTTATGCACAAAGTCAGATCTTTACCCCTCAGTGCCAGAGATGATCTCAGGAAAGGTACTAGATAATCTCTGTTCAAAGGGCATCATTTTTCCTTGTGATTCTTCCCCATGGGTTTCTCCAATCGTCGTTTGCCGAAAAAATCTGGCGAGGTGAGACTCTGTGCCGACTTGCGCTCTTTGAATAAGAACATTATTATAGATTGCCATCCCCTCCCCAAAATCCAAGATCTACTAGCTAGTTTAGGGGGATCAAAGTACTTTTCCCTCATCGACCTATGATCTGCAGATCACCAAATTCTCCTTAGCATTGACTCTCAAGAACGTACTACTTTTGTCACCCCTTGCGGGGCATTTAAATATTTAAGACTACCCTTTGGATTGGCCTCCGCCGCTAGCGTGTTCCAGAAACTCATGGACTTACTTTTCAAGGATATTCCCGGAGTCCAAGCTTATCAAGATGATATTCTGGTTCACGCTAGCACTTGCGAAGCACACAATCTCACCTTATCTAAGCTTTTGTCCAAGTTGTCCACCTCTGGAATGACCATTAGGCATGAGAAATGCAAATTTGGTGTCCAGACCCTTGATTATCCAGGTCACATGCTTTCTTCTGAAGGGATCAAACCAAAATTATCATTAATTAAACCAGTACGTGAAGCTTCACCTCCCAAGGACAGAGATGCCTTACTCTCTTTTCTTAGCCTAGCTGAGTATTTTATGCTTGCTTTGTTTACAGCTATGCTCAGATTGTTGAACCACTTTGAGCTTTACTAAGGAAAGGAGCAAAGTTTTTGTGGAATGATGAGCTACAAAATGCTTTCAATCAGGTTAAAATAATTATTGAACAGGCCCCCGCACTACAGCCATTCTAAGATGATTGCAGATGTTTCTTGAATGCGGACGCTAGTCTATCTGGTATAGGTGCTGTTCTTTGCCAATGGGTGGGAAACAAAGAACACACTATAGCATTTGCTTTGAGAACTTTACAACCTGCAGAGACACGCTACAGTACCATCATAAGGGAAGCACTTGCGTGCGTCTGGGCCATCCAAAAATTTAGATCTTACATTTGGGGGCGAGAGTTTGACATTTTCACTGACCATAAGCCTTTGGTCTACATTCTCGCTGGCTCTGGTCCCAATAAACTTTCCACATTACAAGAATATCACTTTGTAATCAAACACCTACCCAGGGGCAAAAATGTCAGAGCGGATTGTCTCTCTAGAATGCCTTTGAAAATTGAAGAGAATGAATGTGATACTAGTATTTCTGAGTGTGTGGTTGCAGCTATAGATGCTGTTAAAGAATATCCCTCTATTTCTGAGAATACATGGAAAGAAGAATATGCCAAGGATTGCAATTTTAGTAGGGTCAAACAATTCATTATTGAAGGATGGCCAGAAAGTAGAACCCTTTCTGGTGATATGAGAACATTTGCTTATCTGGCTGATGAACTGTCTATTGATGATGAATTTATTATGCGTCATGAATTATTAATTCCCCCTGAGAACTTACACATGAAAATTATTCAGCTAACTCTTCAAGGTCACCTAGGCATTTCTAAAACTTGTCAATGCATTAACGAGTTTTATTGGTGGCCTTCCATGGAGGCTGAAGTGAAATCATCCATTGAAATTTGTGCAGAATGTCTTCTGTCTGACCAAAGATGGAAAACTTTCCAAACCTCCCCCCCCCCTCATCCTGCACCCTATCCAGACAGTCCCTGGGAGAAGGTTGGCATCGATTCTTCTGGGCCTTATGAATTATTACCCACACACAACAAATTTCTAATTTTAATGGTTGATTATTTCTCAAAATGGATGTTTTATTGGTTCTATGATGGCCCCACCACTGATAACACTATCAAATTTCTAGAATTCATTTTTAGACTGGAGGGCTCTCCCAAATCCATTGTTACCGATAATGGCACCCATTTTGTTTCCCAACGCATGAGCAAATTTCTAGAGCATCATGACATTCAACATCTTAAAGTAGCTCTATATTCCCCCTCTTCCAATGGTCTTTTCGAGAGGGGCAACAGACTTGTCAAAGAAGGAATCCAAACTGCCATTTCTTCAGGTTTGGATGTTGGGGAATATCTAAAAGAGAAAGGGTGGTCCTACCTATAATACCACACCCCATTGCACTACTGGAGTTGCACCTTTTACCTTACTTAGGGGTAGAATGGTGCATTCCAACTTGTTCCCTACATGGTTATCCTCTAAATCTGAGCGCAAAACTGAGTCATTGGATGTTATCAAGACCAGAGTAAAAAATAATCAAGATGCCATGATAAGTCATTTTGATTCTAAAAAATGTTTTAACAGTAAAACCTTGAAGACTGGTGAAAATCAAGAAACCGAGGAAAGGATTGAAAGGCACTTCTAGATTCTCCTCACCTGTGCAGGTTTGTAAAGTAAGCAAAGGTTCAGCTCTTTTGGTTAACAGAGGATGGTGGAACAAGTGGAATGTAGTCCTTGTTTCTAACACACAAGCTGACATTATTATGAATCATCCTTCTCACATTACATATCAATCACAATCCTATAGTCGGTTACAAGATGTTAGTGTTCCGGGATCTCAAGAGCATTTCACTGTGCCTGCACCTGTACTATCTTCCACATCTGATGTTACATCTGGCAAAAATGATGCTCGCATTAGAAGATTACCTGCCAGACTTAAAGATTATGTTTTGGATTAACTTGTTTCTTCTCCCTTTTCTTTTTGTTAAAGTTTGCATTACATATTTGCTTATTTTGTTCCAATGTTTTCTCATCTGTTCAGGAGAGAGATGTTGTCATATTGTATTCATTCTTGTGCACGTGACGGAAGCATGCAGGTTTCTCTCGAGGACTCTGCATGCGACCTCCTCGTGTACAAACTTGTTTGTATTTAACGATGTGCCACGCTCCATGCCGTTTGCTGTTTGCGGATCCACAAGCAACGATCATTATCATTCTTGCATCCACAGCAGTTGGACGCCGGGGTATTGGGTGTATTTAATCCTTGAATAAAACACCTGTTTTACGACTTCTAGCCTACGCTTTCTAACTTAACAGCTGTGCTTGTGAAATCTATTGTATTAAATATAAATCTTAAAAGGGGCTTCTATCCCACATTTGCTTTTCATTGGTTCCTGTGCTTGCCACTTACTTTTCCTCCGTTTCTATATGCTGTAGCATACTATTTCCTGTTGTTCCTCATGTGTTTCTCTTATCAGTCTCCCGTGGTCCAAGTAGTGTGTTCATGCGCTCTGCTGGAACTTCTTTTCTTAATTGATTTGGTATTTCACACATAGCATGAACCCCGAGGAAAGTATAGAAATGTTTCACAGTCATGGAGAGAATAAGTGATTTGCACAGAAACACTGGATGTTGTGCATCCTTCCGAGACTCGAACCCTGTTCCCCAGCTTCCAGGTGGGCCACTCTAACCCATATACTAGCACTCACTGGTGCTTCTGTATGCATCACCATTCCATGAATACTGTGAGCACTGCTGTACCTTTGAAGGAGGGCTTCTAATTAGCTTTTACTTTGAATGGCTCATTCTTGTCTGAAGTGAGTCTAGTTTGTTGCTGTGCCGGGCAATCGTCTCCCCCTGTCACACTGCCAATTAGAAAAGGATCCTGGAAGTTTATACTTCTCCAAAGCGGCTCATGACTATTTGTGATCATGTGCACCAACCTCCGTCTGTCTAAGGTCTTTCAAACGGTTACTTCCTGCTGCTTCTTGCAAGGGCTGGTGCCCTTTTGGGTATGTGTCTCCTTTCCACATAGCCCCTCTGTTGAAACCAGATAAGGCATTGCTCCGTAGACTGAGGTCTTACACAACTTCCTATGGTTGGCTGGTGGGCAGGGGGTTTGTTTTCAAATACTAAAGGGCACAATCTGTAGCTTTTTCACTTGAATGCCTAACTTGATTTCTGCTGTAAAAAGCAAATGAGCTCTACAAGGTGTCGTACAGAAGATGGCTCAGCACATCCTGGTGTTATCCGCACACAGGTAGATTATTTGAAGTAATAGTCACACTTAGCATTCTCATTATCCCAGCACGACCCATTGCCCAGCAGTTGCCTCTTCTCCTAAGGTACTGTGGGTGCAGAGACCGTGTTGTCCTTTGCACAGTCCGCAACATTTTGGACAGCTGCAGGGAGTAGGAAAGTGATTGTGGCTGCATTACCAAAAGATTCAAACCCGTAGGGACACTCTGAGTCCCATTTCAAACCTTGTGGCTACACGAACTTGCACAAGACATTACCATAAATACTGGAGAAGGAGCCCAGTTAAATTTGAAGCACTGCATTAATATTTAAACTCGTAAGCTAAAGGCATGAGTTGCCTGTTTCTAAAATGTATGTTGTTCTAAACTAAAGCTCTTATTTGTGCGTGCACGCTGTGCAGCTGAGAAGCTACGCGTCCGTCTCCCAACAGTTTGAGCAACCTAGAGGGCCTGTGGAGGAAACAACGTGCAGGTCTCTAAAAGTGGCCAATTCCCATCCATGCAAAGCTTTGGGGGAGCTGTATGTTTTTTTTTCTTTTTTGGGGGTGTTTTGTGATTGGAACAGGGACAATAATCTAGTTCATAGCCTAACTTCTGTGTCTGTGTTTATTTGGTTCATGTCACTCCTAAACTCTACCACTCCATGATGGCCACCGCCTTACTACAGTAGGCACAGAAGCAAAAATAACAAAAAAACTAAGGATTAAAGGAATCAACTGAGTCATGTTAGCTCAGCACATTATATTTTGTAGTGTGCTTTGCAACCGGTTGGTAATAACAATTGCAGACTTGTGCTACTATAATTCGGTTAATCTTTTTCTGAATGTACTCACATCTAATAGGAAAGCACTGTAGGGACATATAAGGTTCAATTTGGTCCTGAAGAAAGCCCGGGACCCCTAAGGGGCCATGGTGGGGCTAAAACATGTCGACCTGATTGATTAACAGACCTGATTGTTTAACACTGGACAACCAGCATCATAACTGGGCTATCATTGTCCTATTTTTCTTATTTTTACCCATCCCCCCTCCACCAATGAATAAAGTTTAGAAAATTGAACTGGCAGGCAGTAGGGATTTTTATTGGACCCTGTTAGACCTGTCAGCCCTTTGGGTGGTCCCTCCTCATCATTATTTATTTTGTCCCACTTTTGCCTCAAACCCTGTTATAATTTTTCCTTTTTGGGAACCACCAGACTTGTTAGTGTTGATGCAGGGTCAGGGAGCCATTTTCCCTACCCCTGGAACTTCTGTCTGAGGGCCTGAGACACAAAATGGTGGCCACCCATTGTCACCTGTGACATAACCAGAACCCACTGGAGGTTTCTAGAACCTTCTGTAACATTCTAGAACCCTGTAACAGTGGGAGGCAGTTTAGAATGTTGGGAGGCCATCTCAGAGTGGCAGTTGGCATCTGACTGGAGAGGAGAGAGGACAGAGAAGGAAGGAGGTCGGAGTAAGGCAGCAGGGGTGGAAACCAGTGCTTGGAGTGGGGTCCAGAAACCCACCCTTGATGCTAGTCCCTACTGACCAAGCCCAGCCTAAAGCCCTGTGTGGGACCAAGTCCAGAAGAACCATCTTAAGGACCTGAATATTTGGAACAGGCCTTAAAGAGGAAGAACAGCAAGCTCCTGACCTGTTCAGCAGTATCCTCCTGAAGTCCTGACTTCGAGAAGCCTGGAGACCTGGGGCCTGAGGTAGAGAAGCGGCGCTGACAGAAAGCAGACGTCGTACCCGGAGCCGTCAGAGGTCGAGTGAGGGCGCCGACGGAGGTCGAGTGGAGAGTCACCGGAGGTCGAGTGAGGGCGCCGACGGAGGTCGTGGAGAGGCGCCGGAGGTCGAGTCGGGAGTCACCCGAGGTCGAGGTGAGGCGTCGACGGGGGAGTGAAGTCCGCCCACCGGAGTCGCCAGAAACTGAGGTGAAGCGCGCCGGAGGTCGGGAGTGGAGATCGCACTCCGGAGACACCCGGAAGCGGGGAGACCGTGTCCCTGCGACGCCGGAAGGCGACATCGAGTCGAGACCGTCCAGCGACATCGAGTCGAGACCGCCCAGCGACATCGAGTCGAGACCGCCCAGCGACATCGAGTCGAGACCGCCCAGCGACATCGAGCCGAGACCGCCCAGCGACATCGAGTCGAGACCGCCCAGCGACATCGAGTCGAGGCCGCCCAGCGACATCGATCCGGAGGCGCCACACGGCGCCGAGCGTAGCCGATCGTCGAAGAAGGGACAGTAAGTGGTAGAAGGGGCGTCTAAGGCCCCGTGGAGCCCTAAAAGACCATTCTAGGGGCTAGAGGGGTGTTGGGACCAGCCTGGGAGTGCCAGGGGTGAACTGAGACTGGTGCAGTGACATCTGTGAAGGGCTGTGTAGTTTGGAGGGCCAGACCTTTAGGTTACCCTTGTTCTGCCTTAGCTTAGGCCCCAGCCTTGACCAATCTAGGTGGGACACCCCCATGCCATCCAAATGACCATAAGCTGTGTTGGGCAAAGTAAGACCAAGTGACCTCATGAAAATGACCTGATCTGTAATTGTCATTGATTGTTTTACCTTATTTATTGAAGGTGCTTTATTTATTGTCTTCCACTAATTTATTCCTGCACTGTATTTATTGTCCGACTGTATTTATTTGCCGTCTGTATTTATTACACATCTATTTATTCCTTGCTTAATGATGACCTGAACCTATTTGTGGAAATTCAGAAGTAGTATTGTTTATTTTACCTGCTCTTTTGAAGGAAAATCCTATTGTATTGTATTTATGTTATGAAGCCTGCAACTAAGAGAAAATAAGATAAAGACATAAATATTTTCATCTTGTTTTCCATAATTTTTACGGTGTAGTGTCGTTTTTGGAACGGATGAACGCATGGTTATTGTGAGGGTGTGACGTACGCTTAACACGGTGCCTGACCCCCAACCGCTCGAGCCAAGCTACCACTGTGCTGGGAACCTGGTGACCGCTAACCCGGTTGCCCGGTTTCCAACATAAAATTGGTGTTCAGTGGTGGGATAGAGCTGTGCTTGCGTCTACTCGACAATAACTTTGGGTAGTCCATAGGCCTACACCGGGAGTTTTCTCCAAGCGGACTTCCTAATTTCGAGTTTTGTTTTTTCCAAATTTACTTCTGAAGGTGGGAGGAGGTATTACAAAAGGTACCCCCCTGCATAGCTTCTGTAAGCAACTGTCTTCTATCCTGAGTGGGTAAAATGGAGTTTGTGTTGGAGGATGTGGAAACTTACACTGTGACCCAACTCAGAGAGTTTTGTCAGCGAGAGGGGGTGTTTTGTCCCCAAGGTGCGAAGAAGGGAGAGCTCCAGACCAGCTTAAGGGCTTGGGGGGAGGCACGACGAGAAAGTAAGGTTGAGAAGGAGGATAGGGATGGAGAGCCTGACAGCGAGGGGGCTGATTTGTACCAACCTGAGGTGGGGAACCTATTAGCGGGGCCCAGAACACTTTCAAGGAAGGGCAGCAGTGTCTCTAGCAACGACTTATCAGAAGCAGAATTAACTGACCGGAGGGAGAAAAGACAGCTCACATGGGAATTGGCGAAGCTAGAGAAAGAAAAGGAGGAACGGAGGATGGCTCACGAGTTGAGGCTCAGGGAGATAGATCTCCAGATCCTACGGGTCGGGGCACACACTGTTCCTAAAGGTGGCAGCGAAGAGAGGGAAATCACCAGGGAACCCAAACCCTACCTGCCAAAAGACATAGTAGCCAGCTATAGTGCGGAGATGATATCGCCAAGTGGCTAGCGGCCTATGAGGTCTCTTTAAGAGCCCATGGGGTTCCAGAGAAGTATTGGGGAGGGGGATTGTATAAATACATGCCTCCAGCTGGCAGGGATACATTATTGGCCCTGGAGCAGGATGAGCAGACCCACTACCCCACCATGAAAGTGGCGCTCGTGAGGAAGTTTGGACTAACACCCGAGAAGTACAGACAGAAGTTCCAGGGTAGCCACAAACTGGGCACACAGAATTGGGTGGATTTCCTGGACTATGCAAAGAAGGCATTAGAGGGTTGGATACAGGGCAGCGAGGTGAGGGACTACGAGGGGTTGTTTCATTTGATGTTGAAGGAACACCTGCTCAAAAAATGTTTCCCTGACCTGCGTCAACACCTGGTGGATAGCAAGCTGACCAATCCCCGGAAGCTTGCTGAGGAGGCGGACATTTGTGCTAGTACCCGAGTGTCCACCAGGGGGACTGGAGGGGACTCTCAAAAGACCGGACAGGGCACCCCCCAGAAGAAAGAGGGAGGGGAAAAGAAAACGGAGTTCTCTAAAGGCCCCCAAAATAGTTTCCAAGGGAAGGGAACGGGATTCACCCCTAGGGCTTACCCACCCAGAAACCCTAATCCTGGCCAGAGTCAGCAGCCAAGGGTTGTCCATTGCTTCGAGTGCGGTGGTGTCAGACACTATAAGGGAGATGTGAAGTGCCCGAAAAGACCACCCCCTCCCATCGGAGGAAAGGCCCCCGGAGTAGCTAGTGTAGTGCTCGGGGAGGAGATGCCTTTAGATAAGGGAAGGGAGTGGGCGGGTGTCACTTTAGTGTCCCTGGGAGAACGGGAGATGGTTCCTAAGATCCAGGTGCCCGCAAATACCACAAAGTATGGGCAGTGGGTCACCATCAACGGCCAAAGAGGGGAGGCTCTGAGAGACACAGGAGCCAGTATGACTATGGTACGTAGCCAACTGGTGTCTCCAGAGCAGGTGATTCCCGATGTACTCCACCCTGCCGCGATGGCTGACGGCAGAATGGGCCACTATCCGGTGGCCGAGGTTCCATTTGAATGGGAAGGGGTTGCAGGGTTGCTTCGAGTTGCCGTAAGCCCTGCCGTGCCGTGCCAGTCGATTGTCTGCTGGGGAATGACATGGAACATAATGCTTGGAAGGAGGTGGAATACCGGACTCATACGGAGATGCTGGGTACACCTGACTGGGCCTGTGTCAGCACAGGGTCTGCGACTACCCGGAGAGGGAGTTCGTTTAGGCTGGAGCCTGGAACAAAGGCACAGACGGCTGCCGACCAAGGGAAGAACCGAGGGCAGGAGGAGCCTGCCTCGGCATCCGCGTCCCGTGTGACGGATAGGCCACCGGAGATGGTGGACCAGGAGTCCGCGGAGGGGGATGTTACCGAACTGGAGAACCTACCCATCCCGGCCGAGTGGCACGTGGAGGGAGGGCCGACCAGGGAGGAATTCTGCAAGGGCCAGAGGGAGTGTCCTACCCTTGAGGGACTGAGGCGACAGGCCGAAGCCCAGGCAGCCGGGAACGTTGAGGGGAACTACCACATTTACTGGGAGGATGGCCTCCTCTACAGTGAACCCAAGGCACCCATGCACGGATCGTCACGGGCCTTGGTTGTCCCTCAACGTTATCGAGCCTTTCTCCTGGAATTGGCTCATGAGATCCCCTTGGCAGGACACCTGGGGCAAGACAAAACCTTTGCCCGGCTTGTCCCACACTTTTATTGGCCTCAAATGAAAGTGTCGTCCGACACCTATTGCCGGACGTGTGTGTCTTGTCAAGCCAGTGGGAAAACAGGGGTGAAGCTGAAAGCTCCCCTGGAACCACTTCCTGTCGTTAGCACCCCCTTTGAAAGGGTGGGCATCGACATTGTGGGTCCGTTAGATCCGCCTACTACAGCTGGTCACAGGTTTATCCTGGTTCTGGTGGATCATGCCACACGGTACCCAGAGGCTATACCTCTGAGGACCATTACTGCACCTGTTGTGGCTAGGGCCCTGATGGGAATCTTTACCCGAGTGGGTTTTCCCAAGGAAGTTGTGTCTGACAGGGGGACCAACTTCATGTCAGCATACATGCGGGCCATGTGGAAGGAGTGTGGAGTGACCTACCGGTTCACCACTCCTTACCATCCCCAGACCAATGGTCTGGTGGAGAGGTTCAATAAAACCTTGAAAGGCATGATCAGAAGTCTGCCTGAAAGCCTGCGGAGGAAATGGGATGTCCTCCTACCCTGTCTATTGTTTTCTTACAGGGAAGTGCCCCAGAAGGGAGTGGGCTTCAGCCCCTTCGAGCTTTTGTATGGGCACCCTGTACGTGGACCTCTCGGCCTGGTGAGAGACGGATGGGAAAGAACTCCCAGAAAGCTTCCCCAGGACGTGGTGAGCTACATGCTGGCCTTCCGGAGCCAAATGGCTAAGTTGTGGAAGCAAGCTTCTGACAACTTGGAAGCCAGCCAAGCAGTGATGAAGGCGTGGTATGACCACAATGCTCATCCGGTGGAATTGGAGCCTGGCCAGAAGGTGTGGGTGATCGAACCAGGAGAGCTTAGCGCCCTCCAGGATCGCTGGTCAGGACCCTTTGAGGTATTGGAGAAGAAGGGTAAGGCTACCTACTTGGTGGATCTGAAGACCCCTCGCCAGCCCCTACGGGTGCTGCATGCCAACCGCCTCAAACCCCACCATGAGAGGCCCGAAGTCATATTGCTGATGGTGACTGACGGAGCAGAGGACGTGGAAAGCGAGCCTCTCCCCGACTTATTTGCGTCTCAAGAGAAGGATGGGTTGGTGGAGGGAGTGATTCTCTCCCCGTCCCTAACTCCTGAACAGCAGGAGGACTGCCGCCAGGTCCTGGGGCAGTACTCTTCGTTGTTCTCCCTTGTCCCGGGTAGGACTCACCTGTGCGTCCATGATGTGGACACAGGAGACAGCCCACCTGTGAAGTCAAAGATCTACCGGATGCCAGACAAGGTGAAGGCCAGCATTCACAGTGAAGTCACTAAGATGCTGGAGCTAGGAGTGATTGAACCTCCAGCAGCCCCTGGTCCAGTCCGGTGGTACTAGTACCAAAAGCTGCACCACCTGGGGCCCAACCGGAACTGAGGTTCTGTGTGGGCTACCGGGGACTGAAATCAGTAACCAAGACTGATGCTCATCCGATTCCGAGGGCGGATGAACTGATTGACCGGCTGGGAGCTGCCCAATATCTGAGTACCTTTGACCTTACTTCCGGGTACTGGCAGATCTCTCTGACTGATGGAGCTAAGGAAAGGTCAGCCTTCTCCACGCCCAAGGGCCACTACCAGTTCTGCGTGATGCCCTTTGGGCTCAAGAACGCACCTGCCACGTTTCAGCGTCTGGTGAACCAGATCCTCACTGGAATGGAGAGTTTCTCTGCTGCTTATCTGGACGACATTGCCGTCTTCAGTAACAGCTGGGAGGATCACTTGCGTCACCTGCAAACTGTTCTCCAGGCCCTGAAGCAAGCTGGGTTAACGATTAAGGCCAGTAAATGCCAGATCGGGCAGGGGTCGGTAGTGTACCTTGGACACTTGGTGGGTAGGGGAGCGGTGCAACCCCTCCAGGCGTAAATCGAGGCCATCATTGTCTGGGAACCCCCCAATACTCAGACTGAGGTCCGAGGTTTTCTGGGCCTCACCGGATATTACCGCCGCTTCGTGAAGGGGTATGGGACCATTGTGGCCCCCCTCACGGAGCTCACGTCCAAGAAGCAACCTCGACGGGTAGTCTGGACGGAGGCTTGTCAGCAGGCCTTTGTGAAACTGAAGCAAGCCATGTGCGAGGCCCCGGTCTTAAGGGCCCCAGACTTTTCCAAGGAGTTCATTGTCCAGACGGATGCATCGGAACATGGCATTGGGGCAGTGTTATCGCAACTCAATGCAGAGGGTCTGGATCAACCCGTGGTCTTCCTATCCCGGAGACTACTTCCCAGGGAACAGAAGTGGAGTGCAATAGAGCGTGAAGCCTTTGCAGTGGTATGGGCTCTGAAGAAGTTGCGGCCATACCTGTTTGGCTCGCACTTCCTAGTTCAGACCGACCACAGACCCCTTCGGTGGCTGATGCAGATGAAAGGGGAGAATCCCAAGTTGCTAAGGTGGTCTATCTCCCTACAGGGAATGGACTTTCAGGTGGAACATCGGCCTGGAGTGGACCACGCCAATGCAGACGGTCTCTCAAGGTATTTCCGCCTTAGTGATGAGAACTCCCAAGGGGTTGGGTAGCTCTCCCCACTTTCAGCTGGGGGGGACGCGTGTTAGATCTGTCAGCCCTTTGGGTGGTCCCTCCTCATCATTATTTATTTTGTCCCACTTTTGCCTCAAACCCTGTTATAATTTTTCCTTTTTGGGAACCACCAGACTTGTTAGTGTTGATGCAGGGTCAGGGAGCCATTTTCCCTACCCCTGGAACTTCTGTCTGAGGGCCTGAGACACAAAATGGTGGCCACCCATTGTCACCTGTGACATAACCAGAACCCACTGGAGGTTTCTAGAACCTTCTGTAACATTCTAGAACCCTGTGACAGTGGGAGGCAGTTTAGAATGTTGGGAGGCCATCTCAGAGTGGCAGTTGGCATCTGACTGGAGAGGAGAGAGGACAGAGAAGGAAGGAGGTCGGAGTAAGGCAGCAGGGGTGGAAACCAGTGCTTGGAGTGGGGTCCAGAAACCCACCCTTGATGCTAGTCCCTACTGACCAAGCCCAGCCTAAAGCCCTGTGTGGGACCAAGTCCAGAAGAACCATCTTAAGGACCTGAATATTTGGAACAGGCCTTAAAGAGGAAGAACAGCAAGCTCCTGACCTGTTCAGCAGTATCCTCCTGAAGTCCTGACGTCGAGAAGCCTGGAGACCTGGGGCCTGAGGTAGAGAAGCGGCGCTGACAGAAAGCAGAAGTCGTACCCGGAGCCGTCAGAGGTCGAGTGAGGGCGCCGACGGAGGCCGAGTGGAGAGTCACCGGAGGTCGAGTGAGGGCGCCGACGGAGGTCGTGGAGAGGCGCCGGAGGTCGAGTCGGGAGTCACCCGAGGTCGAGGTGAGGCGTCGACGGGGGAGTGAAGTCCGCCCACCGGAGTCGCCAGAAACTGAGGTGAAGCGCGCCGGAGGTCGGGAGTGGAGATCGCACTCCGGAGACACCCGGAAGCGGGGAGACCGTGTCCCTGCGACGCCGGAAGGCGACATCGAGTCGAGACCGTCCAGCGACATCGAGTCGAGACCGCCCAGCGACATCGAGTCGAGACCGCCCAGCGACATCGAGTCGAGGCCGCCCAGCGACATCGATCCGGAGCCGCCACACGGCGCCGAGCGGAGCCGATCGTCGAAGAAGGGACAGTAAGTGGTAGAAGGGGCGTCTAAGGCCCCGTGGAGCCCTAAAAGACCATTCTAGGGGCTAGAGGGGTGTTGGGACCAGCCTGGGAGTGCCAGGGGTGAACTGAGACTGGTGCAGTGACATCTGTGAAGGGCTGTGTAGTTTGCAGGGCCAGACCTTTAGGTTACCCTTGTTCTGCCTTAGCTTAGGCCCCAGCCTTGACCAATCTAGGTGGGACACCCCCATGCCATCCAAATGACCATAAGCTGTGTTGGGCAAAGTAAGACCAAGTGACCTCATGAAAATGACCTGATCTGTAATTGTCATTGATTGTTTTACCTTATTTATTGAAGGTGCTTTCTTTATTGTCTTCCACTAATTTATTCCTGCACTGTATTTATTGTCCGACTGTATTTATTTGCCGTCTGTATTTATTACACATCTATTTATTCCTTGCTTAATGATGACCTGAACCTATTTGTGGAAATTCAGAAGTAGTATTGTTTATTTGACCTGCTCTTTTGAAGGAAAATCCTATTGTATTGTATTTATGTTATGAAGCCTGCAACTAAGAGAAAATAAGATAAAGACATATATATTTTCATCTTGTCTTTCATAATTTTTACGGTGTAGTGTCGTTTTTGGAACGGATGAACGCATGGTTATTGTGAGGGTGTAACGTACGCTTAACACGGTGCCTGACCCCCAACCGCTCGAGCCAAGCTACCACTGTGCTGGGAACCTGGTGACCGCTAACCCGGTTGCCCGGTTTCCAACAGACTCCCTTTTCCATTCTCTTCTTTTTCTCCTCAGTTTCCAGATAATGCTTGAACTACTGCCCTAATTTGGGTTGTTTGCCATTAGAGGATTCTTTGGCGAATGTAGGGTGGCCGATGATGAAGCCTGATACCTGGGAGGTGTGTGAAGCCATCCTGTCAAATTTTTCGTACAACTGTTTTGATCCATAGTATTTGAAGAATAAAGCAATTAGAATCATTCCTCGGTGAAGGAACACCTACATTGTAAGGTGAAAAAGCCCCCAAGGTTGGGCTAATAACATAGGGGCCCGTTTCTTTGGTGGAAGCTGTATTGTAAGGGAGAACACGAACGACGGTCCCTTGTCATTTAGGCAAACCCTCCCCCAATCCCTCGGACCCGGTATTGGTTGGGTCCTACATGATAAACATCTTTTTCTGGCGCCTTTGTAAAATATCATGGAATAGAATAGGCATGCCTGTGGATTAATATATATGTGGAAGCAAGCAGCCGCCGCGTGAATTAACTGAAGTGATAAAGTTACATCTCACACTAGCGTTCATTCCTGTTTGAGGCACGTTTATCACCAGATTGCATGACTATAGCCACCCCATATTATTAAACGAAACGTGATAGTCGTACATTCCCATTTTGAGTTTTTATTTCCCCTGCTGTTGTAATTAGCACAAACAGTATTGCCAAAAGTCAAACTAGTTATTCCTGTCTAAGCAAATCAGTACCCTGTGTGCAGTGTCTAACAGAGTGCACATGAAAGCTCAATTGTATTTTAAACTGCGCCCCCCACTTTTTTAAGCACTTTAACAGAAAACAAAACAAAACTTTTCATAGGTTTGTGTGAAGTTTACAGAATACAGATATGGTAATCCTGAGACACACGTCTGCCTTGCATTGGTTTGCTATTAATCGTCACGATGTGTAGTTCAAATATGTTCTTTTTGGATTGTCAATATGAATTCATGATTATGGTTAGGCATAGGTACATAGGGAATATATAGTGCAAACTTTTTTGCCATGTGATTTCCACTTGGTGAATAATGGATGTGCACACATGTAAGTCAGTGGTCTTCAAACGTTGTTACACTGAGCCCCCTGAGAAAAGTTTTAGGAGGCAGGCCTCCCCCCCCCCCCCTCCCGAACCTTCAAAAGAATAGACTGAGACAGTGATAAGAAGGCTAATAAACAGAGTTGGATTCATAGTTTGTGGAACCGTTCAAACTGAGGTTAGGGAGTGCAGCAAGCATCCATGGGTGATTAGACCCTTGCCTGTGCAGATTCTGCAGGTAACTGGGTGTCAAATTGTTTTCTATGAGGATGGTGGTTTTCTTATCTAAGAACACGTAGAAAGCGCGAGTGTGCTGTGAGTGTAGCATCTTGGCATTGACGTCTATCAGACGTTTATCATAAACGAACAATAAAGACCAGCATTTGGAAACAGCAGCACAGCTTTAAATGGAGAAGGCTATTTTCCAAAGCTTTGTAAATCTGAAATGATCTTTGGTTAATTATATAAATAAGAGCTTTAGATTGCCTGCCCCTTGCTTTGCACACAAGGCGGACTTAAGAAAGTATGCCAAATGTCTGAAAACACCCTTTCTCAGACTAACCCATACGTAACTGATACCTTCTCAGTAGCTGCCTTAACCGTACAGCACTATACAGAAACTAGAGATAAAAATAATATTCATAATCAAGGATGCACAAAACTAGTTCATACACTTCTGAATTCAAATTCAAGTAAAAGGTATTCCATCGAATTATATGGGAGAAACAAACTTTAACACCTCAGAAACTTAAGGTGCATCTAATACCTGGGATACACAAATGCAACCAAGCTATTTTTATACAGAACCAAGGGTTTGGACAGACTCCAATAGAAATGAAGGCCATAATTCTGAGATCAAGATGAAAAATAATGACCTCGGTTTCAATGAGATAAAAGGTTTGACCAGTTATTATTTGGCACTTTCAGAAAGCAGATTTGGCTATTGGCATTGAATGGCACATCCAGGAGTATGCAAAGGAAATGACACTGAACATACACACAATCCTGCCAAGTACCATGCATCAGGTGTTAGACTAACGCATTTTAGTGTTGTTGTCTGCATCACCACTCTAAAATGCTTGGTCATGCATTTATAGCGCCTCCTGACACCACCTGACAGACTAGAGAGAAAGAGCGATCCCCGAAGCACTCAAGTACGCTGAGCAGCATGGACTGGATGCTGCGAGTCCGGCAGAAGGCACTGTATGACTGCACATTGATTGTGCAATGCGGTGTTGGCTGGTACAGACTAGAACTGAAAATCAAATCTATGTAGGGGGCCGCGCCGGCCAGGGTACTCAGCACACTGGCTGCATATTCATCATCAGCTGCTGCAGAGACTCACACAGACAGGGCTGGCTTCAGTGGCATCACATGACTGTCCATTTGCGGACAGGAAGTCACTAGTGAGGTGGCAGGTCGACCTGACAGAAACGCTGGTGTTGTTAGGGGTAAACAATGCATCCCGACAGGCATTAAATAACATGCAAAGGGGATTATTATTTTATTTACTTCTCTTTTCGAGAAGAGAGATATGCAAAAGATGGTTAGACTCTGAGCCCCCACACCCAATAGCATGGTTAAATTCAATAAAATGGACATGCAAACTAGATATTAAAGGTAACCCAAGTCGCTCAAATGGGCTCTGGAAGGACTACATGATATGGTCTAAATAGGACCAAATCCTTAAAGTAGGTGGGGCTGGCCATAATTCCGGATATAAGGTCCAATGATTACATAATGCCATGAGCTCAGTGGAGGTTTGATTCAGTTTCCGTTCCCCTCCTCCAAGATGCGGCCCAGGGTGGCTCGGAGTCTTAAATCTGCATGAACCTTAGATGGATCAAGGGCATGCCGAAACGGCTCAGAATGCAGTAGTCATGGTGAAATGAGGACACAAAAAAAAAAAAAATAGTGAGGTGGCAGCCTTGCTGCCCCATCATCATGCGAGCCCACAGGGAGAGCAGAAGAGGTCGGACAGTCATGCTGAAAAAGAGCCGCTCAGATCTGACCATTCTTGATGACATTTGACATGATGTTGATTTGCAACATTAATAGCATAATTTAATTTTAGCAGCCTGCTTGAGCTTGCAAGTTAAGTAGAACTGCGGGCTGGTGCCGCGGCAGATTCGGCTGAGCTGAGCTGAGACCCCGCAACCCCACATCTGCTGACCGCCATGGGGCTTCAGTAGTTCCCCTTGCAGAGTAAATTAATCCCTGGGGCGGAGGCACCTTCCCTGTTGTTTATCCGGCATGCAGCCCTCACTATTTTCCTTACTACTTCGGAGACACAGAAAAAGTCCTGCCTCCTTGTGTGCTTGCGGATTACAGTCCAGCGATTCAAAATCTGTGTGAGTTCGTTCACAACACATCCAATTTAGAAGCTCTGTAGATTTTAGTTCTTGCACTGTGAGATCAGGGCTGTTTGATTTTAATCCATCAATGATGAACAGTTTAGAAGAGAACAGGGGCCCTGAATGAACTATGGATACCAAAGCACTGGTGAGGAAACATTACAAAACATAATTACTGTGAAAAATGATAACTTGTTTTTATTGTGGGAATTGCCGCTAACGTAATGTATGTAGCAACGTACTCAAAATTTTGGATCAATTAACACTGAGATTCCAACAAATGCAATGCATTTTTTGTATATTATAGAGGTAGTGCAGTACTAAGTTTACTCAATTCCTTCAACTTCAAGTGCAGAAAGGCATTTCATTTTCGCTAATGTACTAATGGGGAGACCAAGAAATCCTCTCAGTATAGGTTAGGTTTCTTTTTTTATTGAAATGCAGATCTTTTTGAGTCAAAGGTTAGTGGTTCTTCTTGAAGTGGTGTTTATTAGTGCCTCCGCAGTTTGTTGCTGGGGTGCATGGACCAACGTACTGGCCCCCCACAGATTATAGTCAGTGAGCAATGCCATCACTGCTGCAGAAGCAGACTAAAGGAGAGGGAAGAGTACAGAACAAGCAAAGAAAGCATGAGAGAAAGAAAATGAGTCCGACAAAGGAGAGTGAGGATGTAGGAGCAAGAGAAAGTGTGTAACAAATGAAAGAAGTGAAAGTAAGAAACTGAACTCATAAAAAGAGGAAATCGAGTGAAAAAGGACCATATAGGAGAAAGAGGAAAAGTGGATGGAGGGGAGACACATACAAGCAGAATATAGGGGAAAGAATAAAAATGGAGGAAAAGTGGGCACAGAGGACAGTGTAAGAAAGAAGAATGGATGGAACCACAAGAAAGGAGAATGCAGGGAAGAGAAAGGAAGAGAGGGAGGAAAAGCAAAAAGTGAGAGTTGTTTGCGGAAGGAATAGGAACCAGACCCCCCCAGGTTGTTCCCGGCCCCGCCCCCATCAGAACCCATAAATCAAGACTTGACGACCAGAGCTGTGGGTAAAAGAGGCCATGTTTATTATAAACCATCACATATAAACATGACAATATATAACCAATAAGATTCCAATTTCATACGACATAGGTTTATCAAATTCGATCACTGAACGATATTTTCATTTATGTTGATCATAACTTCATAATCTATCAGCAGAAATGACAGAACTAAATTTATCGACAAAGAATGTTCTCTATCGCTCCAGCACTAAGGGGCCTTCTGGCTCGCGCCCCCCAACAGAGAACCACGCAAGGCGCAACCCACCTGCGTCCTTGAGAGGTGAGCCCCTGCCATCTTGTCCTTGTCCGCCACCCGAGGGGCCCACCCCTCCACCACCAGGCTGCCCATCGGGGCTCATAGGGTATAACCAGGGGCTGATGCCCAATGCCCTAGTTTGTAAACTGGCTCCCTTGCCCCCAGCCGGTGTCTGCATTCTCTCTGGGGTGAGCTTACCGTATCTCCCCCTCAGTGCTGGCCTAGGGAGTATGCAGGAGGACTCCCCTTAACAATGTAAGGAAATGTATGTGGCCTCCATACCGCCACTCTTAATTCAACTTCCAACACCTTCCCAAGCTCTACCTCTAGGGATGGGTGGGTGGGAGATTCCTTTAGTCCACTGCACATGAGGCCGGCGCTGTAAGAAGAGAGGACGAGGGCCTGGGTAATGTGCCCTAAATAGGTCCCCCACCATCCCCTCCCCCATTACTTGCCCGGCAGGAAGTGACGTCAGTCTTGCCCCGGAAGTACTTCTAGCTGTTCTTCGCATCGACCAATCCCTCAGCTGGGAGTCACGAGGGCGTGGGCGGGATCCCGGGGTCCCGTGTCCTAATGGCGCTCTGCCTTATAGTGCGTGCTTTTCCATAGGACCCGGACCCCCCAGAGTGTTCCACACCCCGCCCCATCAGAACCCACAAATCAAGACTTGATGACCAGAGCTGTGGGTAAAAGAGGCCATGTTTATTATAAACCAAAACATATAAACATGACAATATATAACCAATAAGATTCCAAATTTATACAACATAGATTTATCAAATTCGATCACTGAACAATATTTTCATTTATGTTGATCATAACTTCATAATGTATCAGCAGAAATGACAGAACTTGATTTATCAACAAAGAATGTTCTCTATCACTCCAGCACTAAGGGGCCTTCTGGCTCGCGCCCCCCAACTGAGAATCACGCAAGGTGCAACCCACCTGCGTCTTTGAGAGGTGAGCCCCTGCCACCTGGTCCTTGTCCGCCACCCGAGGGACCCACCCCTCCACCACCAGGCTGCCCATCAGGGCTCGTAGGGTATAACCAGGGGCTGATGCCCCATGGCCTAGTTTGTAAACTGGCGCCCTTGCCCCCAGCCGGTGTCTCTATTCTCTCTGGGGTGAGCTTACCATATCTCCCCCTCAGTGCTGGCCTAGGGAGTATGCAGGAGGACACCCCTTAACAATGTAAGGCAATTTATGTAGCCTCCTTACCCCCACAAGGGCGACCAGGGCCAACCTTCCTTCACCCACCCCACCACCAGAAAACTTCAGAACCACCAAGTTCCATCAGTCCACAGGCTCAGAGCCATGACAAATTCAAATGCCTGGATCCAACAGTCTGGGTCCTAGGTAGATATCTGCTCACCATTGCAGTGAACCATACAATCCCCATGCCTAATTTGTGGGCGCATTACCAAGCAAGCCCCTGCCCCGGGCACCGCTACGCCATTCATGCCTTCAAGGCACTTGGCCGAAACATTAAAAGGCACTTGACCGTAGTCCTGGCCCCCAATTTTGCCATGGCACTATGAGACCATGCTATCTTGGAAACATCCTACCCCAATTGGGCGAATCCAGACAGAGCTTCCTTCACAGCCCGGTGTCCCAGCCCAAACATATCATTACCTCCTAGGATAACCAACTCTGGGAACTGCAGTCTCCCATGGCACATGGAGTCTTCCACCAGCTGAAAATGTGTGCAATCTGAAGGTCCCCAATGTCACTCACACGAAAGGGAGACACTCTCACAGCCCCCACCTTCAACTTATGCCGCTGCTGCCAACGGGCGATAAGTGGCCCGTCGCGCGAGCAAGTGACCCAGCACCCACACAACTTTGAAAGACATACTGCCTAAATCTCGTCCGGTGAAATATCAGGCTCGCTGTGCATGCCGTAGCCCCAATTCTGATTTGAGTGACCGATTACATCAATCCCCCAGCTGCGATAGATAGCCCAACTATGTTATACACAAACTGTGCACAAGTTTGCACCTGATGACGGATGGACATGTATGCCCCCGTGATACTTAACCTGCCTACTTCCTCCCTTTTATGCCGATTCGCGCTCCCCTACCGTCTCCTTCCTAGTAGGCTCAGGTTAGAAACTCCCCTAGGGAGTGAGCCTGTCTGCATAAAACCCAGTGTTCAGGAACTGCAGCCTCTCCAGAGTTGTGATGCCCCTACCAGTTTGCTCCCTCTGAGGGCCCCCTAAAATGTCCCTGCCCCTGCTGCGGGAAATCATGTAAAATCATCAGAGGACTTCCCCCTAAGTGGAGGTCACCCCACATGTGATCCCCATAATTGGAAGCCGCCCCAAGTGGGCCTTCAGTGAAAAAAGGGGGGGGGGTTCATCCCCTGCAGACATGCAAAGGCCCTGTAAGCCCTAAGCACTTTCGGACTCGACTTCTGAATGCGCTCGCATAGCAAGGCCCCTACCAACTGTGATAGGGCCGTACTCCAATCCACCGAAGAGGTGTCAAGAAGCTAGCCATCTGAGCTGCTGCTCGCATAGAGGCCTAATGGCCCCTTAATTTCAGCTTATATTATGTGCGCAGCTGGAATCGTCTAAGCCTCTTCCCCGGCCGACCTTGTTGCTCAGAACCAGAACAGAAAGCTGCAGGTGTAGCTGAAAATGTCCCAGTGTCCAATACTTCTACTAGGACAAAACCGTTCAGCCTATTCCTGTGAGCCCCCCCCCCCCCCCGGCCGGGTGGCCAGCGTCCCCCCTTCGAAAACAATGGGTAGGTGCCATCTACTAGAGTGTGCCCAACTTGTGCCCTGGAACTGGCTAGCAGCAGCAAATCTATCTTATTGGCTGAACCAGAGACTCAAACCCTACGAAGGACGGGTTACATAAGAGTGTATCAAGTGCACTGTTCCACTAAAAGGAAAATTTCAAGCCCAGCCACGGGAAATTAAGTCAAGCCATCAATCCCTGAAAGGTCTGATCCTGGAGTAAGCTGGGTTAAGTGCAGAGAAATACCGGATGCAGAAGAGGTGTGGCTAATCACCAAAGAATTAAATGATGCCTAGATGGGTGGCATAGCAAGACACTTTACCTAACCCCAATTATCCTATGAAAGGTACATGACCGACTGGTCTTCCGAAGGTGACATTAAAGGAATCCTGTAACCTGAACATGCTGTCAAGTGAGCCACATTTTTAAGCAAGTATGTTACCTGTCTGTATGCTGTAAACACTGGAACACATGGCGGACCCTGTGATAAGGGCACCTCTGACTCATGACAGAACAGGACTGAGAATGTTCCATGCCAGCAGCATGCCTGCGTAAGGTACACAGCGCCACCCTAGCCCATGAACGCTCTCTACTGGAGCGAGTAATGCAGTAGAGGGGCAGGGGACCCAGGGATGGAAAATGGGCAGAGAGCCTTAAGGCAGAAGCGACCTTCGCTACCCTCATCGCTCCACTGACGACATATTGCCTTTCAGAAATGACCACCCTGCTCCCATCACGTGCTCATTCCGTCTCATTCCTCTAAGCAGGTACAAATATGTCCCCCAGAGCAGTGTCATTTCTCAGCGCAGTCGGGAAGCCCGATTTCAGGCCCCCCATTAGTGTCCATATTGTAAGCCCCCTTGAAGTGTACATCTAGGACATTATCCACCATTCATCACACCCCGGGCTGTGTTTCAGTATGGTTACCCCATTAGTCATCACTGTCTTCTCGCTTCCCCCCACACAAAGTTGATGAAGCACCTACTACTTAGGCACACTCATCTCCCACTGCAATATTATGTGCCCCTACTGCACTTTCCTCCCACTCGTGTGATAGATGCCCTCATGATGCTGGTGACGCAACCTCACCAAGGACTAAGACACAAAATGCAACAAATCCCCTTGATTAATAATGGAAGCATCAGAGCACCTCACATGAGCACCCATTGCGTTATAGAAGAACACACACAATGCAGGAATTAAGTGAGTTGCTCAGAATCGCAAGATGTGGCACGTCCCTGCCGAAACTCGAAACCCAACCCGGGGTCCTCCACAATATCATCGATGTGACAATTCGGATTTCTTCACTAGTCACACAATCCAAATACTATCACTAACTGATTAGCCATGGGGGTATCAGAGCACTTTGCATGAGCACACAGTGTGTTACAACAGGACACCCAAAATTGCGGAATTAAGTGATTTGCCCAGAATCGCACATGTTGGGCGATCCCGTCGAAAATTCGAACCCGGCTCCTCAGCTTCGCTGAAGACTCCTCTAACCTACGGCCACGTCCTCCGCCCTTCGAACCTTTACAAATTACTCCCTCTGCCTACGCCCATCTTGAACTGCCTGTTTTTTGGGTTTTTTTGCATCTTTTATATAGCGCGAACTCGACCCGAAGGTATTGGAGCGCTGTACATGAGCACCGTATTTACATTACATATTCAGGCACAGGGAGATTAAGTGATTTGCCCAGAATCACAGGCTGTGGACGCGACCTCGAGGCTCGAACCCTGGTTTCCTGCACCAAAGTCGGCAGTTTAAGCCGACGGACCACATCCTCTCCAGGATTCCAGCCGTCGATGCGACCAATTTGCATAAACACACATTTTCAACATATAATTATTCACGTTAAGTCAGGGTTTCCATCTCTGTTCATCCACAATCGTAAAATACAGTTTCCCAAGTAATACTTAAGTGAACTGCAGCATTTTTAGGAAAACAAGAGCAGCTGCGCGGAAACCTTGCCGGTTTGTGAAATAAAGTGCACCACTGCACCGACCTAGGCGGGTAGGCCAGTAACTGTCTGCTGGAAACATCACCGGCACAACTAAAGCTTCAACCCTCATTTATTGAGACATCTGGTTATCCCGACACCGGGACCCAACCTGCATGTCACGTGGTTGAGCTCTGGCCCGCCCACTCACTGCATCGACCTGCCAGTTTTCATATTGAGGCACCTCTCCTTAGTTAGATCCAGTAGCGGCTCGTGGAGGGAGTTCGGTGGGGGAGGGGCAGGGTGGGGAAATGTAAACACCGGAATATGGATGAACGGAGCTAAGTACACATTTAAATTCATAAAATGAATTTCGTTGCACGCGCTGCTTCGCAAAGGAATTCGTTTTATTAATTTAAATGTGTACTTACCTTTGTTCATCCATATTCCGGTGTTTACATTTCCCCGCCCCGCTTCACTGCCCCACCAAACTCCCTCCACGAGCCGCTACTGGTTAGATCCCTGCAATATCCTGTGATCAAACCATCCTGCCACTGACAAACAAAATGTAAGAGCTGCTGGACACCCATTAACCACTCTAACAGACATTTAACATGAGATAGCAGCGAATGGAAAAGCGCCACCAGAATCACACCCCTCCTCCACTTGGTCAACAAGAGCTGTGTTTGACAAGTGCGAAATATAATGAAGCGCGCACTTAGGACTCGGCCCCCCGGGCACCCGGGCACGCCCCCCCTCCCCCTTGGTGATCGTCATAGGTGGAGTAGCAGGTCGGCAACACGAATAACTTCCGGGTCAACGTCGTGACGTCACTTCCAGCCGGCACCCCGAGGGGGGGTGTAGTGTCGTACCACACTTCATCCAGGCAAAGAGGAATAATGCAGAGGTATAGTTATAGCTTCAACGTTTATTCCAAGTTACTGAGTACATCCAGAGATCAGCAGCTCACCCAGTATAACTGACACACAGTTAGAATACACACTCATACCATTACATTCCTATTACAGATGTACATTCTATCCTACTCACGAGCCTGCTTAAAGCGATACACCATCGCTACACATCTCCCTTCTTAATTATACTTTGTTCACAAATATACTTTCACAGAAACTCCCACACAACATTGTTACAAATAAAAGAACACATAATTTGCATAATACCTTACTTGAAAACAACAAAACTATCAAGTTTCCGGGGAGCTGTAATACACCTACCAACCCTGCTTACCCTGCCCCCAGTAGTACATTCATTGATAGGCTCTTTACTCTGTGTGATCACTTCACCACTTTTACCCAGAACTTGACCATCCTTTAACACACTACCTTCAAGGGTTTTCCCACCAATGTCAACACCCTCATCAGAGACAACTTCAGCAGCTCCACTTTGCTCCGTCTGAAAACCCAAAGATTCTGTGGACTGTGCACTCACACCAAGATCTATATCCCCCCGTCTTTCATTACATTCTCCCCCCGACGGAAAGACATCCATCCACCAATAGTCTCTTCTCCCCTCTGAAACACAATTTTTTGCAACACCTTGATCATTTGACAAAGCAATGCGGCTCATGTGATGGACACTGCCATCATCAAGCTGCACTGTGTTCCTCATGACCTTTATAACGGTTTTAGGTTCCGAAAATATGGGTTGCAATTTGCTAGATTTTTTTGCAAATTTAACCCTTACCCATTGTCCAACCTGGACACATGGTTCTTTTGTACCATGTTTTTTGTCAAAATACATTTTATTCTTCTCTTGTGAAGCCTTCATAGCTTCTTTTACACGTTCAGCATCCCAGTCATACTTTCTACTTCTGCCAATCCACCCAGGGTTAATTTTACAATGTGGGAATCTTCCCCGCATTATCCCAAACGGACTCTCCCCAATTGTGTCATGTGTTGTGATTCTATATGACCAAATCAACTTGTCTAATTCATCATCCCAATTCTTATTACCTTTCTTCACCAGTTGTAAAACGCCTTTCAAAACCCTGTTAACCCTTTCTACCACTGAATTACCTCTAGGGTGATATAATGCTGTAAACTTTTGCTGAATACCAGTGTTCTCCATGAATTTTCTCATTAAGTCAGACTTGAATTGAATGCCATTGTCTGTAAGAATACGTGCAGGAAGACCTTCTCTAAGAAAGCACTTTTGTAAAAAACAAATGACTGTCTCTGTGTTCACCTTCGTCACCACTTCCACCTCAATCCACCTCGAAAACATGTCCACCAGCACCACCAGGTACTTGGTAACACCATCTTGCCATTCCACGGGACCAATAATGTCTAATGCGACTTCTTCCCAAGGCAACTCTGGACAAGACAATGAAGACATCGGGGGATTGAGTGTTCTCTGTGCTTTGTCCGAAGACTCACAATTGATGCACTCCCTTACAAACCGTTCAATTTCCAAGTCAATTCTAGGCCACCAATATAATGCTTTAATGTTCCTCTTAGTGCGAGAAACGCCTGGGTGTCCTTCGTGCCCAATCACAATAATTTTACTTCTCATACCATGCGGAGGTATAACTTTTCCTCCTCTACATACAAATTCCCCATCAAGGCTTAATTCATCGCGCACCTCCCAAAAAGCTCTCAATGCCAAATCCTGTTTGCACTCATTCGACCACCCTTGGATGACTCTATTTCAAACCGTTTCCAACGTTTTGTCCTTGTTACACTCCAAGTGCCAATCATATTTACGCAACCCTGTCGTGTCATCAAATACCCCAGCCACCGAGAATTCACACCAGGGATCTAGATCAATCTCTTTCATAAGTAACGGAAGTCTACTCAAGAAATCCGCTATAATATTCTTAGCGCCCGGTACATACTTCACCTCGTTTACGAAATCTTGGAGTCGCATGGACATCCTTGCGATTCTCGCTGAGGCTCTAGACAAACCCTCTGTCGTCAATAGCTTCATCAGCGGTTTATGGTCGGAGCGCAACAAAAATTTCTTACCCCATATGAACTTCCTAAAGTGCTCCATTGCCCAAACACAGGCTAAAGCTTCGCGTTCTATTACAGAATACTTCTCCTCTGTAGGAGAAAGCGAACGAGACGCAAATGCTATAATCACTTCTTTACCATCATCCGATACCTGAGATAATACCCCTCCAAGACCAGTACCGCTAGCATCAGTCGTGACCACGGAGAACGCCTGTGGATCAAAGCCCTGTAATGTGGGAGCATGAGCAATTGCTTCTCTGTTGGTGACGAATGCGCTCTGACAAGCCGGCGTCCAATTAAACATAACCTTATTCTTTAACAAATTTTGCATCTCATACGTTTTTTTCGCAAAATTGTAAACAAATTTGGAATAAAATTCCGCCAAACCAAGAAAAGAACGAAGTTCGTCCTTTGATTTTGGTGGGGGTGCATTAAGAATGGCTTCCACCAAACTGCATTTGGGCTTTATACCTGAACAACTAATCTCATGGCCTAAATATGTAACTGACTTCTCAGCGAACTTACACTTGCTGCCTTCAGCCACCAAGCCATTTTCACGGAGAATGGACAATACCTCCCTTAAAATCATGTTGTGGTGTGCTCTATCCTTCCCCATGATTAAGATGTCATCCTGGAAGACTGCCACTTCTTGTATGTGGTTAAAAAGGTTGGTCATGAGCCTCTGAAATACTGCAGCGGCTGATGCCAGTCCAAACGGCATGCGTTTAAATCTGTAACACCCAAAAGGGGTGCAGAAAGTGGTAAGGTGCCTGCTGCTCTTCTCCAAGACAACTTGATGATAAGCTGCTGACAGGTCCAAAGTGGAGAACCACTTTGCATTCCTAGTTACAGACAGCATTTCATCAATCCTTGGGAGAGGAAACTGGTCCACTAGTAGGTTATCGTTGAGGTATCTCAAATCCACGCATAGACGGGCTTTACCGTTCGATTTGCGTGCTACGACTAATGGAGAAACCCACTCTGCAGCTTCTACCGTTTCGATGACATTGTTTTCTAACATTTTCTGTAACTCTCCTTTCACCTCATCTCTTACAATGAAAGGAATGTTCCTAGCCTTGTGAATTTTGGGAATAGCTCCTTCTTTTAAATGAATACGATGGGTAAATCCTTTTAACTTGCCCATGGTATTTGTGAATACTTCTGAAAACTCCTGTAAAACCCACTTCTTAGTGTCCTCCCCATCACACGAGACTAAAACTTGTTCCTTGCTATTCGGATTCAGGATGATATGTAACGACTTCTGATCTTTCCATCCCAACACTGGTGGGCCTTCTTTAGCTACATATAGTTTACCCACTGCTTCTCTTTCTTTGAACCTGAATACTAACGTTCTAAAGCCTAACATGTCTATTTTGTCCCCTGTAAAGCTCTCAGCAGAGACATCATTGGGTTCCAACCACTCCCCAATTTTACCAATAAACATGTTGCTCCATATTTCTTGTGAAATTATGGTGAATGGAGATCCCGAATCGGCAGCAAGTTGTACTACAATGCCCCCTAACGAAATCATGCATAGTGGTTTAGAAGATGAACTACCCGTTATATTCAGTACCACCTTCTTTCTTTGGATGCAATTCACTTGAACATCTGCATCACTAGCAGTTGATGAACTATCATCATCCTCTTCTTGAACACATTTCACCTTATTCTTAGCGTTCATTTTTTTTTTGCGTCTGCACACTCTAGAGAAATGACCCACTAGCCCGCACTCTAAACACTTAGCCAACTTTGCCGGACACTTCTCATAGCCTGCAGAGTGTGAATAACTTCCACATCTATAACAGATCAGACTTCCCGACCTTCTGTTATCAACATTATCCATTTTTTTTTTGTAGTTAAGTCTGATTTACCCTTATCGAATCGTGAGTTACTGTTATTTCTGTACACATTTTTCTTTTCACTCACTTTACCCACCACCTCACTAGTGGCAGCTTTATCATTCGAGAGCGTGGCTTTCGCACACCTCTCTGAAAGTTCACCTTTCTTAACAATAGCAATTATGTCTTTAAGACAACTCTCTCCTTCTATCCACAATTTATCTTGTAATGACTTATTCTTAGTGTACATTACAACCTGGTCACGAATAAGCTCGTCATGCAGTTGCGCAAACCTGCACTTAATCGCTAATTTCCTTAGCGCGGAAACATATTCCTCTACGGTTTCCAGTTTGTCTTGTTTCCTGTGGAAGAAAGCATGTCTAGTTACAGCAATGCATACAGACGGAGAAAGGTAATCGTCCAGATCTAATATGGCAGATTTAAACACATCTACATCCCCCTCTGATCTTTCAACCTTAACCATTTCATTAAAAATCCGTAAACCTTCGGGGCCTAATGAATACATCAACATCCTTTTCTTCCTTTCTGGAGAGAATGTTCCGCTAATGTCCTCTAAATTCGCAATATAGTTGATGAAGTACTCCTTCCAAACTAACCATGTTACTACTGGTTCGCCTGGAGTCGGTAAGAATTCTTTTGGCGAATTAATGTGTGGTTTTGCGAACATTCCATCGCCAGAAGCGGCATTCCTTGTATCCGAAGATGATGTGTCGGTCGGCATTTTTGTTGAAAGGTAAGGCAATGAGAAATCACAAACTGTAAATTAATGAAGTTCCAAATCCCGTAAGCTTGTGACTCTACACAACTTCCAGAATGTTCCTCTGGTATTTCCAGACGAAAAAAAACACCACATCAAGTTGTCACTGCTGTAATTCAGTAAATTACCACTTCAAGAAAACTCCCTGGTGTACTCAGCGAAAAGAACACAACGAAAAATTAGCTGCTTCAAAGTCACACAACTAGATTCACATCCCCTGTGTTCGTGAAGATCACTCTTTACTCTTTGCCTTCGTTTTAAATAAAATTGTGTCCCCTCTTGCTCACCTCAAACTGCTTGCGAGACAAACTCCTGGTTACGACCAATCCTTCATCTGTACGCTTCACTGCGTTGTCTCGCTCCGTTCGCGAGGCGTCGTCATGGCAACAGATTCGCTTTCCGACGGTGTCCTGTGAGTATTTGACCACGTAACGTGGTGACGTGCGCTTTGCCAGTACCGCGTGATGATGCGGATGCAGATCAAGCGCGAGGCAATGGACTCGCGGAGCTCACCACCGTTAGGAGCGACATTTAAACGTGAGTAAATAATTTGAATTGTTGCTGTGTCCAATCTTTTAGAATCGGCTTACCGCAGCATAAAAGGTGGTCAGGGGATCACATCCAGGCCGCATAGAACTCCAGGTTCCTCGCGTTAAAGTGCGAGAAAATAACAACAAAAAAAAATGTTCGATCAGCCTTCTCCGTTGATCACGATGCCCCAGTCAATTAACTCCAGGATACATCTGTTTTCATCGCTAGTTTGATTCCTCCTTCTCAACACAAGGATGCAGTCGTTAATGCGATTTGCATGCTTCTTCTTTTTTTTTTCCTGCAGCTTAAAATTTTCAAAGACAGATCCCAAAGCGTCGCCAAAATTGTGTAGTGTCGTACCACACTTCATCCAGGCAAAGAGGAATAATGCAGAGGTATAGTTATAGCTTCAACGTTTATTCCAAGTTACTGAGTACATCCAGAGATCAGCAGCTCACCCAGTATAACTGACACACAGTTAGAATACACACTCATACCATTACATTCCTATTACAGATGTACATTCTATCCTACTCACGAGCCTGCTTAAAGCGATACACCATCGCTACAGGGGGGAGAGGGCGGGGGCCCATTTAGGGCGTCTTGCCCGTGTCCTCGCCCTCTCTTTGCTTACTGCGCCGGCCTCGGTACGCAGGGGTTTCCTTGCTAATCTTCGTCGTATTGCCCGTGGTAGAGGACTGGCGCTTGGTGGAGGCTTATGGGATAGCAGCTGTGGGAGAGCATGGCTGCAGGTCCGGACGCAGGAGAGCAGTGGAGTGCCCGTATGGTCGGAAATGTGGCGCGGCCTAAGATGAGGTGATTGAGCCATAAGTGGTGTTGAATTTTTTGGAGGTAAAGGGAAGGGAGCCTTTGTTGATGGTCATGCGTTAGCAGTGCGGGAGTTGAGCGTTGGTTTTGGTTGTTTGTTTCTAATAACTCGGCGGGGGAACTGATCGGGGCATCAGCTGTTTTATGGGCTCACATATTTACACTCGCAGGGGCACGGGAGCTATGGGGGCATAGATTTGTATCATACAAGTATCCTTGAGAAAGGGTTGGAAAAGTTTCGCACGGGATCGTCAGTTTACATCGCTGCCCACGTGGTAGCCGTCGCAGCTCTTCACATCGGTGTGGGCAGGCTGTTAAAAATATTCACGAGTCCTCGCTGCCTAGTGGCGAGGGGTTGGGAACGTTTTGTGAGTGTTTGATGAGGGGTGACGTTGTCTTTGTTCGGGTGTCACAGAGGTATCTCTGATGGGCGCGAATTGTGATGTGACAGGGAGGGGGGGCCCGGGTTCGGGCCTCGACGGGCTGAGAGGTGCCGGGATCCGTTGTCGCAGTGACCTGGTTCGGTTGCAGTGCTCGGTAGAGGCTCCGTGCGGCGTGGTTGTGTATCCGGTGAATATTGGGCTGAGGTGAGTGCGATGGTTGAGGCCCCGTTTGGATTTCATGGCCTTCCGGGTTGTGGATCAGGTTGGCCGTTGGGCCTAGTGGACGTGGGGAGCCTGGGTGGTGTCGGACACTGGTTGGGTGCGGTGGTCACCCCCCAACGCGACCCCCCCCCACCCCCACATGTTCTTGTTTTCCGGGGCGGAGGGATCGATTGTGTGCGTCAGGAGTCTTTGTTTTTCCATGGGAGGAATTCGGGTCTAATGTTGTAATTGTTCTCCATCCCAGCTGTGAAGGTCTTCAGGTAACCGCATCAGAGATGGGGCAGCTCTACCACTCATGGGCGGTGCAGCGCGGGAGAGTTTGGCTTCATCTGCGCTGTGTCACCAGTAGGACATCAGCCTTGTGGTAGGAGTGTCTCAGAGGAAGCAGCTCTGGCAAGAGTGGTTTGTGCACCTCACAACATAGGGCTTAGGCAATTCACAAGGCAGGCCGGTCTGAGAGAAAAGAAACGGACGCCTGCCGCATGCCTCCGCGCTGCCCTGGTGGCGCGTTCCTCCACAAGGGCAGCACTTGCGTTCCGTTTTTATCCTGTGGGTGATCTATTCTATGTGTGCCTTTCACACTCGCGTGCTTATTAGCACCAGTCCGCCCTGACTGATGTGGGAAGGCAGCAGCAATAAAGTGCCGTGACAATGTTGCATTTACATATGTGCTCTAAGGAACTTATTTGCAATTACTCTAGCCACGTTTAGCCAGCAGCCTTTCAAATACTTCTCAAGAGTTTAGGATCTCGCATGAAAGCCTCTACCAGTGTCTTGCGATACAAATTCTGATGCCTGTTCGGTGCCCACTGTGAAAGGGATGCGTAACTTAGCATTGTTAATAACAAAAAAAATCTGTTGAGTTGAATCATCGCAACCATAGTTTTGTGCGATTGATTGATTTCAGCTCGTGCAGGGCTGGGAACACAGCCTGGGGTTAGAAGGTCACATACATTGTGTGCACGGGTGTCCATTCTGCAGTCCTGCCGGGCCAGGGTTGTGTATGAGCGATCTGCATTAGAGGTTGCGCCAATTGGCTCGAGGAGAGGATCGGGCGGCCGGTTCCCACAGCAATCCGGCAGTGGGGTGTTTTATGCCGGTAGCTTGGGGATGTATGCTGGGTTCGTGCTGCTTTGGCAGGAGTGTTCAACTTGAGTCGTCAGTAGACTTGTTTTCATTCAAGCATAGGGAGTTTTAGCTCAGGATGGCTGTTCTGAGATTGTGTTTTGTTTGAAAGGTAGGATAGTCCCCCCCCTCCTTTTTATCCTGCCTTCGTACCCACAATGTAACTTAATTGACAGGGGTATTTAGGGCTAGCCCTGTGTGGCAGTCGGTTATTACATAGTACCAATCGGCCTATTTTCCTTTTACTCTATTTTCAGTGATTTTCGTAGTTTTCTTGTGTCAGACAGAGACCTGTTCCTGTGCACTCATTGCCGTTTCTTTCAATTCTCTTTCCGGGTTAGATGGCACATCTTCGGTACTTATAGCAGAGCTCGTATTACTGCGGAGCATATTTAACTTTGTGTTCCCACACTTGTTGGAGTATCAGGCCGGTTGTGCCTACAGATTTGAAGTTTCTCCCCCTCCCCCCATTGGGGCATAGCAAACGGCTACAGCTAGGCACGGGAATACTGCTGTGGGCGGCACAGCATGCGCGTTTCGCTCTGTATAGGTCAATTTGGTGTGCCTTGTTCCACCTTTCTTATTTGATGTTGATAAATAATTGCAACCAAATTTACAAAGATAGTTGAATTGCTCCTTGCAGTGTTACACCGAAATGTGAGTACAAGTTTAGTTTGTCTTGGAATCCGCTTGGGGCTTGCTCTGAAAAGAAAGTCGGTTTAATTCATATAAACATGGTGGTGTGTCGGAGTTCCCAAATCTCCCCCCCCCCCCTGAAAGGTGTGTGGACTGGGTCTGGGCTTGCCATGCGTGACCGAGCTGGGGGCGTGGCCCACTAGACTATTCTGGGGAACCAGGTTCGAGTCGCAGCGCTTTTTTAAGTGCAGGGTTTCCGGGCGAAGCACTTAATCTCCTCGTGTTGGAAAAGAAATGGGTGGGGCCTTGGGCAACGTATCTGGTGCGCGCGCACACTGCTTAAACACCCAATAATTTTGGGTTGTACAGCCCCATCAAAAACTACAAAAATATACAGAGTAAAAATATTCTATCATGGGGTGGGGTCAGGACTGAGGGAAGTAATCCGCAGTCCACTAGTTACTTATTACCCGGACGAGGGTGGTTACATGGGGTAGACGTTTGATAGGGTATTTCCATTCGAAAAGCGGCAGCAGTCACGTTAAATATTCTCTGAAATGTGGGGTATGTAACAAGAGACCACCCACCTAGATTGTCAGTAGGAGCATTCCTCCCTGGGCCAGTGGGTTAGTTAGTAGCCCTAGAATGGGCGGTCACAGCTAAATTAGCCGCAGCAGTAGCCTTGGTTCCTAAGGTATTTGGAAATAAAATTCTGTTGGTCTCCAATGGTGGCGATCTTAGGGGGGTTCCTGCATTTCCATCAGGCCCCCCCCTGTTTTTACCCCTGGGCAGGCGGCGGGTGCTTTGGCGCCTCCCGCTTCGGTGCACGTGAGTCCTGGGGGCTCAATTTCCTTCTTTCATTCTGGCCGGGGGGGGGGCTGGAGCTGGCTTCCTCTGTTTTTCGTTTGCGTATGCGTCCCGGGGCCAGGACCTGTCCCTGCTTATGCACGCAGCGTATATCGTTATGTATCTAGGGATGTAGAGGCGGTTCTTCAGCATGTAGCAGGAAAGGAGGATGCTTGGTGAGTGTGGCCTGTTTGTTTCGCCCAGCGGAGGCAGCTGGCAGGGACGGAAGGCAAAAAAGCCAGCCCGTAGTTGGCGCGAGGAAGCATCAGTGGATGGTTGCTTTCATGGGTACATGTGGGGTAATTCCTTCCTGAGGAATTAAATACTAGTATGGGTCTGGTGATGTATCCCCTACGGCAACAGCAGTCGACCGATTGTTTTACCTGATTTCCCGCAGCAGATGCAGAGTAGTGGGGCGCTTGCGAGGGCTCCTCCAGGGGGAGCAGGCTTGTGCAGGCTTCGCGTCCCAGAGCGAGGGGGGAGCGGCAATGTCAGGACACTGGGTTAGCTAGGGTAGACTGGCCCTCCCCTGTCACATTCTTGATAGCAGGAGCATGTAGCGGCGTGTGGATGTCCACTGAAATATGCATGCTCATCGATTATCTTATCAGTCCCGCATAGTTAGGACGTATTGTTAGCAGGGCAATTTCCCGCAGCAGACGGTGCGCGTGAGTTGGGTCACTCGATGCAAGATTAGGGAGCCTTGGCTAGCGCAGTCGGTAGAGTGGGGGACTCTTACTCTCAGGGTTGTGGGTTCGTGCCTCACGTTGGACATAAAATTAGTATTTGAGCCGCGTCATGTGCAGCAGGTTAGATAGGGCGCGGATAAGAGTAGGTAGGGTGTTAGGAGCGGTGTAGACCCTGGGTGGCTTGCTTGTGAGCAGAGCTGGTAGGGAAGGTGCTGCGCACTCAGTGACAGCGGGCGCAAGACGCCGTGTGGGACTCGTGTCCCCTGGGTGGGTTATCCTGCACTGCAGAGGTAACATGTCTGTCGAACCGGGCCATTTGAATAAGATATGCGGCAAGCCTGAAGATTGAGAGCCTAGGGGTCACAGGTCGCTTGGGGTGGGGAGGGGGAAGGGCGGTCTGCCCTGGTCCCCCTTGTGGCAGTAAAGAGGCCACATAAATTGCCTTTACATTGATAAGGGGAGTCCTCCGGCATATTCCGTAGGCCAGCACTGAGGTGGAGAGACGGTAAGCTCACCCCAGAGAGAATGGGACACCGGCTGGGGGCAAGGGCGCCAGTTTAAAAATAGGGCATGGGGCTTCCGCCCCTGGTTATTCCCTACGAGCCCCGATGAGCAGCCTGGTGGTGGAGGGGTGGGCCCCTCAGGTGGCGGACCTAGACCAGATGACAGGGGCTCACCCCTCAAGGACGCAGGTGGGTTGCGCCTTGCGTGGTTCTCAGTTGGTTGGGCGAAGCGAGCCAGAAGGCCCCTTAGTGCTGGAGCAATAGACAATGTTTTTCTGGTGAATAAATTGAGTTCTGCCCAACTGGCACGTAGCTAGGGGCAACTCGAATATAAATATTGTTTAACAATTGAATTATTGAATTTGATAACTTCATATCTTATCAAATTGTATGATTTATATATTGTCATGTTTGTGTGATGATTTGTAATAAACATGGCCTTTTTTTATCCCACAGCTCTGGTTGTCAAGCATTGATTTGTGGGTTTGGTTGGGGGGCAGGGGCTGGGAGCCATACTGGGGGGTACGAGTCCTAATCTCGGGGCTGCTCCGGGTACAGATAAAGGCTAATTCTTAGCCCAATGTCCCCTTCAACGTCAGTGCGGTTCCCTGCACCCACCACCGTGAGGTCACCGAAACTGTGCGAAGTCGTGTCTAATTCCCCCAGGCGAAGACCATACAGTCACATCACACCCCCGAGGCCCCCCTGGGCCATTGTCTCAATAACCGATAACCACAAAATGGGCAAACCTACAGACCACCAATTACATAACAATGGGAATATGCTCCAAAACATTTCGATATAAACTGGGGGTGTGTTTCTTTGGGGACTATTTACCACTGCCTGTGTGTGGAGCTGCCCCACCCCCACCATCAGAAGACTCCACACCCCCAGGGGGGCACGCCCCACAGTTTGAAGAACAATGGTAAGTGAATCGTTAAACAGAGCATTCAAACACAACATTCATACATTTTTTTTACTCACAGAAAGATAAACACACTATACTCAGAATTCTAGCAGTACAACAAAAAAGACTAAATCGTCCATTCATCAGCCGATCCATATGCACAGACATCAACTTGCTCATTTATGTATCCATGCACTCACTTGTGCGCATATCCATCCATGCTCTCATTTATCCATTTATCTGTCTGTGTACTCACTCATCCATTTATTTATCCGTGCACTCATTCACTTAGCCATCTACCCATGCACTCACTCACTCATTCATTCTTATAACTATAGAAAGCGCAAAATTTTACAAGCGCGCCATTGGGGCCCGGCCTCCTGGACACATGCCCCGCCCCCATAGTCCAGCCAGGTAGCCCGATTGGCTACCGGCCTTACTAAATACTTCCGGGTCAGCTGTGACGCGTTTCTGGCGGGGGAACAGGCGTGGGGAGGGGTGGAGCCAGGGACACCTGAAAATGTCCTCTTTTTCCCACGCCAGGCCCCAGGATTATTCGAGGTCTTCAATCTTCATCGGCGTGGACTTGCTCTTCGTTGTGACCCCGGTGGTCAGGGAACAGAAGTTTGTGCCGGGTGGATGAGCGGATAACGAGACGATCCACTGTAGCACTCACGGCATCTTGGGAGCTAGCGCGGTATCGGGCGAGCATCGCGGATCCAGAGGTAAGGTGTCGGGGTCTTGGGGGAGTGTTGGACAGCCGTGGATGGCCGGTGGGCGGTAATCAGGGGATTCTGCTGGTAGTTTAAAGAGATGGCCCCCATCCTATGCCTGCAGCTGCCCGGAGTCCCCCTCGGCATTCAGCATGCTTCTAGTGACGAGCTTGAAACAGGACACCTTCCTCCTGGGATCCGGGGTCTGGAGCGGGGGGTAGTCGGGCTTGTCGAAGTGCGGGTTATTGTGGCGAAGCAACGAGAAGTGAGGCGTAGCGCGGTAGTGCGGGCCCTTTTTGAAGTGCGCGTTATTGTGGCAAATCAGTGATTAAGGTAGCGTGGGCACCAGGAACTGCGAAGGGAAGGATTGAATGCACACGCGGGCAGACAGAGGAGGAATCGCCTGACAGCGCAGCCTTGGGTAGCTCATTTGGTAGAGCTCATTTTTAAATCTGCACATGCAAAGTAAATCACCCTTGAGATTCAGGCGAGTGGATGGCTGCACGCGCTGGAAGAAAAGTGCGCTCTGTGGGTGGTTTCGAGTGCGCAGCAACGCGAGCACAGCACTGGGTGGGCATTACTCCAAAGGTGAGAGCCAGCACGCGTGCTAGCATAGCATGAATAATTTTGAGCACATTCCCGTTTGGGGGGTGATTACAATCCCAAGTTCAAGGCTCAGTTAGAGGAGCAGAATGCCAGCAAGGGGGCGCAACCAGAATAGGAAGGATGGCGACCCTGACCTAGCACAGCTACTAAAACTAGTATTGGCTAAATTGAGCAGGGGCGAGGAGAGCGATGAGGATCAAGGGGGAGAGGATCCTGTGCCGGAGGATAGGGTCCGCCCTCGCAGGACCATGGTCCCTCCTAAGTCGGCATTTCCCCCCCTAGTGAAGAGGCCCAGGGTGAATAAGAGGGGACAAGGGAACAAGGAACCAGAAGGGCAGCCCCCCACGTCAGTGGCCCCCGTAATACCCCCACAGCCAGAACCAGTGCTTCCAGTACCCAGTGCACCCCCGCAACCAGTGCCCAATATCCCTCCGCAACCAACACCGAATGTACTCCCACAGCCAGTGCTAGTACCACCAGTAACTGGTGAGGGATGGGATAATGTGGGGACAATACTGGCTGAAATTAGGGGAGCTTTGAGGGCCTTGACGCCCGCGCCCAATCTCCCGAATCCTATGGTGCCAGAAGTAGCGCCAGCCATAGCGCCACCCCTACAGAGCGGATAAGGAGGAGTGTTACCTACACAGATGGGGGTACTGGGTGGCGTAGTCCCCCCACCCCAATCCAACCAGAAGTGGCAGCGGGGTGGGCAAGCGCCCACAGCTAGTATACTGGCCTCAGTGGCAACCCTTTTGGCGCAGTTAGTGGCACCGGCAGTAGGGAATCAGACCAGTGTGGCGACATTAGTGCTATGGTCACCACTGACGGGCACAGGGACTGCGCTCAGCGAGATTAGTAAACAGGTGGCCCTCTTGGGCAAAGCGCAGAACAAAGATTTGGACACGGCCCCACAGACGGCGGGTCAAGCGGCCCCCGCCCAACCAGAGAAAACAGGGACCGCTACAGGTAAGGCGGTTGAGAGCTCAAGCAAAGGTGCAGACAACGGGGCGAAGGCATTCGGGGGCCATGATGCTGTATTATCTAAGCATAGTAAATTGGCAGCGCATGTGCCGCTTGACACAAAAGAGAAGATTTGGAAGGGAGAATTCATTGACATATTCTCCTTAATCAGTCCAAAGAGGAGGGAAGTGGAGTCTAAAGAGAAAGACGGGAAAAAAGGTTCTTTCAAAGATAGGAAACCAAGAGTGGAAGAATCAATTACTAACTGGTTGTTTGGTTTCAACGTTTTTGCAACAGTAATGTTAGAGAAGAAGCCTGAACTGGCAATACCTTTGATATGCTATGCGAATAAGATTCTGAAGGCCCAGTCAATGTACGGTGGTATAGCCTGGCTGGATTATGATAGGGACTTCAGATGGGCCAAAGTAGAAGACCCTGACATGGGGCGGGATCAAACAGAGGTGAATGTATGGTTAGAAAGCGTCAATAACAAAGTACCCATGAAGCAGCCCTTTCGGAACTCACGGGGGGAGCGGGCGAGAAAAAAGGGACGTGCTGGGCTTTTAACCGAAAGACCTGTACTTGGCCCACCGGGGCATGTAAGTTTAAACACGCCTGTGCATTCTGTGGTCACCCTTTCCACCCCGAGTTTAAGTGTATTAAAAAATCAAAAGAGAGAGGGAGGGAGTTCAAGCCATCCCAGCAGTGAGTTACCCACGCCAGTTGAGATAGGGAGGCTGATTTTTTGGCTGAATCAGTACCCGGACAGGTTGGCAGCCAGGACATTGTATCAGGGTTTCTCCACAGGCTTTCGCATTCCAGCGCAAGGGGTACCTCCTGCTGAGTATTGCAATAATATATTATCAGCACGCATGCACCCCACAGTAGTGTCGCAGAAGGTCAGTAAAGAAAGGGCGCTGGGGTGGGTGGCTGGCCCATACTCCGCTCCCCCACTGCCAGGATATATGTGTTCACCGCTGGGAGTGGTTCCTAAGAAGGAGCCAGGTCAGTACAGGATGATATTTAACTTATCAGCGCCAAGGGGAGTGTCAGTGCCAAGGGGAGTGTCAGTGAATGATGTCATAGACCCGTCCTTGTGCTCGGTGACATATTCGTCCTTTGACATGGCATTACAGAAACTGCGCGATTTAGGGCCCAACGCCTTCATGGCAAAGGCGGACATTGAGTCAGCTTTCCTGCTCATGCCTGTGCACCCCAACGATTATCATCTGTTAGGTTTCCAGCTGAACCACCAATTTTACAATGACAGATGCATGCCAATGGGTTGTGGGGTGTCATGCAAGTATTTTAAGATGTTTAGTTCCATGCTTCAGTGGCTGTTTGTCTTCAGAACAGGGCACAAAGACATTGTACACTACTTGGATGATTTTATGATCATGGGCCCCCCTACATCGGAGGAGTGTGGCCAGGTTTTGGGTAAACTAGTTGCAATGTTTGAAGAGTTGGGCGTGCCACTGGCTCCAATCTGAATTGGCGGGAGCTAAAGTCACGCTGCATCAACTCCAGGTGCTAGTGGGTCAGTTGAACTTTGCCTTGAGGATCATTCCAATGGGACGCCCCTTCTCAAGGTCAATTGCACGGGCAATGGTGGGGTTGACTCAATAGTACCATCACGTGCGACTGCAGTCAGATGTGAGGGAGGACCTGAGGGTGTGGCACAGTTTCTTGAGGGATTTCAATGGTAAGGTGATATGGCCTGCACCGCCAATATCCAGCACAGATTTGGGCTTACTCACAGACTCGGCGGGTAGCGTAGGTTTTAGAGCAGTGTTGGGGACACGCTGGTGCAGGGGAGACTGGCCGACAGCGTGGCATGAGAACGGGCTGACCAGGAATATAACCTTTTTAGATCTCGCCTGACCCAGCGCATGCGCTGTTCTGGCGAGACTTATTGAAAGGGCTCCAAAAAGTGCTACCAGGCCAGCCTAGAGCTACAGTGCATGTGCGCGGGAGCGCGCGCCACGCTTGACCGCTATTACTTTCACTTTTCACGGGTGCACGCCCGCTTGGCACAGCCAATAGGTCTCGCTTTTGGGACCTTATAAGTCTTTAGTTATGCAACTGTTGCATGGCTAAACACTTATAAGGTTCCAAAGGCGAGACCTATTGGCTATGCCAATGCTTGTTAGAATTGTTTCCAATTGTAGTAGCAGTAACAATTTGGGCAGAATTCTTTGAGAACAAATCAGTGATTTTCTGGTCAGATAACATGGCAGTGGTGGAGGCTATCAATAGGCAGGGAGCCACATGTAAGCATGTTTTGAAGCTGTTAAAAACATGTAATTCTTGTCTGCTTAAAGCTAAATCTGCTGTTCAAAGCAGCACATATTCCGGGAGTAGAGAATCAGGCTGCTGATGCTTTGTCTTGCTCCAAGTTGCAGAATTTCCGGAGGTCTCACCCACAGGCAGAAGATCGGATGACAGTGTTCCAGACATCTCTGTGGAGGATTGGAGCCCCGCTTTAGCAGGGCTAAGGGTGCTTCATTGAGCAATCGCACCAGAAGAGCTTACCAGCAACAGTTCAAGTCATACAGGATTTTTGCTAAGCGCACCGGCCGAGTGGCCCTTTTTTTTTCTTTTCTACAGGGGCTCTATGCGGTTTTCTGCAAACTTTAAAAGATCAGGGCAGGCCAGCTTCTTATGCTAGGGCGCATGTGACACCGGTAGGATTCTTTGCTAAATTGGCAGGCGAGCGCGACCCTGGGGCAGCGTTTGTAGTCAGGAAAGTGAAGTCAGGATGGTCCAGGTTGGAAGGGGTCAAGAAGGATGGTAGAAGGCCACTGGATGTGAAGACACTGGGTGACATTATTGGGTCCTTACAGGCGATATGCTCCTCATATTATGAGAGCATTTTATTTGGAGCTGCATTTTCCATGGCTTTCTATGGAGCTTTTCGATTAGGCTGAGACAGTGAAAAGGGTTGGGCATTGGTCATCAGCTTGTTTCAGACGCTACGTGCGGCCCGAATTACTATAGGAAAACGAATAGATATGTTGGCATGATCATTCTGACTTTTCCATTTCTCTTCCCGCCATTATTATGTCTTCAAAAGTGGTATGGGTGTTGTGACACTCCTTCGTGCGGTGCGCCACGGTCCGGCTGCAACAAAAGCGAGTGTCAAAACCACTGGATTGAAGGGGACGTCGTTCCTATGGCGAGGCGTCGGGGGCCTGCGAATCCGGCAGCTATGACAGCTAGTGGAGGAGACAAGAGCACACGAGGGACAGCAGTCCCCGAATTTGATCATCTTGCATTTAGGCGGCAACGACACGGTGGACCTAGGACGTCAGGCGGTCAGGGAAGCGTTATTGACCGAGTTCGCCTGGCTAGGGAGAGCGTTCCCTCGTGCACGGATTACCTGGTCTTGTATGATACCACGCTGAACATGGGGCGCCGGAGTGCAGTCTCGAGCCTTGAACGTGTCAGTGAGGCAACTCAATGGGGAATTGGCCAAGCTGTGCCCTGGACAGGGCCGCTTGTGTCATATACCACACAGACTCATCACAGATGACATGATGTTTCACCATGACGGTGTACATTTATCAGACATTGGAATGGACGTATGGATCAAAGGAATATGGTCATTTGTACAGAATTTGTTCGGTGGTGGGGAGGGTGAAGGACCTCTGAGCCCTGGTCATCCCTAGTGGCGGAAAAGAGGCCACAGAACATTGACTTGCAGGGTTAACGGGAGTCCTTCTTACATACTACCTAGGCTAGCACTGAGGGGAGAGACGGTAAGCTCTCCGCAGGGAGAATGGGGACACCGGCTGGGGAGGCAAGGGCGCCAGGTTACGAACTAGGGCATGGGGAAGCGGCCTCTGGTAATTCCCTACGAGCCTCCTTCGCAGCCTGGTGGTAGAGGAGTAGGCCCCATAAATGGCAGACAAGGACCAGAGGCCTGGGGCGCACCACGCAAGGACGCAGGTGGGTTGCGCCTTGCGTGGTTCTCAGATTAGGAGATGCCAGCCAGATGGCCCCTTGGTGCTAGAGCAAGTGAATATTGCATTACCGGTGGTTATGATATGTGATTATGATTGTAGATATTAAAAGTGTTAATGTTGAATTGAAATGTGAAATATAGAACTGCAATTTTGTCATGTTTATGTGTGTTTGTAATTAAACATGGCCGTTTATACCCACACTCTTGGAGTATCATGCACTGATTGTGGGTTTGCATGAGGGTGAGGTGGGGGACATCCTAGGGGGTCCGGGCTCTATAGAAAGCGCGAGATTTAACAAGCGCGCCATGAGGGCCCAGACTCCTAGACCCATGCCCCGCCCCCATAGTCCGGCCGGGTAGCCCGATTGGCTACCGACCTTACTAAATACTTCCGGGTCATCTGTGACGCGTTTCCGGCAGGGGGACAGGCACTGGGAGGGGTGGACCCAGGGGGCTATTTATTCCAGGGACATCTGAGAACGTACTCTTTTTCCCGCGCCAGGCCCCAGGATTATTCGAGGTCTTCAATCTCCCACCCACCCGCTCCTGAGATTAGAGGTTTTTGGGGAGGATAGGAGGGGAGAGTGGTGGAAAAGAGGCCACAGAACATTGACTTGCAGGGTTAATGGGAGTCCTTCTTACATACTCCCTAGGCCAGCACTGAGGGGAGAGACAGTAAGCTCTCCGCAGGGAGAATGGGGACCCCGACTGGGGAGGCAAGGGCGCCAGGTTACGAACTAGGGCATGGGGCAGCGGCCCCTGGTAATTCCCTACGAGCCTCCTAGGCAGCCTGGTGGTAGGGGGGTGGGCCCTATAAATGGCGGACAAGGACCAGAGGGCTGGGGCTTACCGCTCAAGGACGCAGGTGGGTTGCGCCTTGCATGGTTCTCAGATTAGGAGATGCGAGCCAGAGGGCCCCTTGGTGCTGGAGCAAGTGAATATTGCATAACCAGTGGTTATGATATGTGATTATGATTGTAAATATTAAGTGTTAATGTTGAATTGAAATGTGAAATCTATAACTGCAATTTTGTCATGTTTATGTGTGTTTGTAATTAAACATGGCCGTTTATACCCACACTCTTGGAGTATCATGCACTGATTGTGGGTTTGCATGAGGGTGGGGTGGGGGACATCCTAGGGGGTCCAGACTCTATTGACTCATTCTTGCATTCAAGCACTTGCACACACATGCACAGACTATCTCTCTCTCCCTCAGGCCATTCATTGAAGAAACATTAGAGTTACAATCTAGACATGTCTTCGTCGTTGCTTACATTTAAACTTAATGGCTTTTGCAGCATTCTTAGCGAAATTACGTAACACGGTATAAAAAGACGGCCCCTCCCCCTTAGCCACTGTATGACGTAGGTGCCAAATACAGATTGACCAACACACAGGCACCAGCCATTACTTGAATGAACATGTCAGTTTTGGGGAAAGGCATTGGAAGTGGCATGACTTGGTAGTGCCTGTCTGTTATGCTGGCACCCACCGTAAATAAACTTCCATTCCAAACTACCGGGGATTCACGCTTGCCTGAAATATGGACACATCCAGCATACAAATGTGCTAGCCTAAGGAGCACTTCCAATGCAAAGCAGGGCTGGACAAGCATCCTCCGCAGCTCTCAACACAGCCTACATCCCACCTCTTTCTGGCAACCGGTTCGGAGGTGCTCATGGATTTTTAAGCTATTGTGGCGAAAAAGATACCCAAACCTGTACATTTTGTATTTTTACTTTGTATTGCAATACCCAGAGACCATTGCTTAGTCTCTAGCACTTAGCAATAGCTGCTGTACAACATGGCTTTCTGTTTTTTTTTTTTCTAAACGCGATGACGTGGCCAGCGTTGACCACATCAGAGGGCTTTTTAAAATTCTTTAAGCCATTCTGTGACATGTCTAAGAAACCATGGACAAAACCAATAGAATACACAAAGGCGAAACCCATTGGCTTTGCCAGTGCTTGTCTCTACCAGCTCCCTTGTCTGCCTGTATCTATTTGCATGTCATGGTCGCCATCTTGTTAATAATTTGCCTTGGGTTTGTGTTTCTTAGAATCAGTAAGTATTCCCTCTTTTCACCACCTCTGTGTAATGCAGGATGTGGCTTAAGGTTAGAGCGACCGAATTTGAAGCTGGGGACCCAGGTTTGAGTTTGGCGGGAGGCTCAAACATCCTGTGATTCTGGTCAAATCAGTTAATCTCCCTGTGCCTAAAAATGAATGTGTGTCTGTAATGCAATAGGTGCTCGTGCAAAGCGCTCTGATGCATTCGTGTCGAGTTCACGTTATATAAAACTGAAAAAAAATTAAAATACCTTTAACTCTGTAGAACGGTCAGCGATGCGCGGTATCTACCAAGTTTCACTGCGCATGCGTTGTTTCCTTCTACCGTAAGTCATTTTTATCCCACATAAGAAGGTTCTACTTCCCTAGACTTTATTATCAGTTTAAAAAAATGTTTTATTTAAAACATAATGGCATAGACTTCATTATAATACATGATTATTGTCTTAGTGCTGCAGCCAAACAGGTGCACGGTTCTACTGTACTACCTCCGAGGGCCGCAAATGGTCTATTTTCAGATGTAGCGTTAAGGTGTGAACAGCACAAGTCACGGGATGGGTTCAATCAATGCCTGATCAAAGTACCGCCCTCCCTCCCTTTGGTACGAATCTCAGCTTGAGAGCTGCTGCTTTCACAGACATCACAAGAGGCGGGGGTTAACAACAACACACTTCTCACACAAGAGAGGAAGCACACGTGCCGCCTCCGTGCAGCACACGTTCATACTTTATCAACCCCGCCACGTGCGCAGCACACTTTCACAGACATCACAAGAGACGGATGTAACAAGACACGTTCACACCCCATCACGAGAGAGGAAGCACCCGTTCACACTTTATCAACCCCGCCACGCCCGCAGCACACTTTCACAGACATCACAAGAGACGGATGTAATTGTACAGGGCACTCTAACACCCCATCACGAGGCACACGTTCACACGTCACAGAAGCAGCCACGTGTGACATCTTACAACCTCGTGGCGCTGCTTGAAGCACATTTACACAGGGGTGTCAGTTAACAACACACTTTCACGCCACCTCAAAAGAGACTTGTCCCATCTCCCACCTACTGTGCAACACACTTTCACTGACGGATGTGATACAAGGCATTTTCGCACCCGTCGCTAGAGAGGAAGCACACGTTCACACGTTAGCACAGGAGAAGCAGCCACGTGTGACATCTTACAACCCCGTGGCGCTGTTTGAAGCACGTTTACACAGGGATGTCAGTTAACAACACACTTTCACGCCACCTCAAAAGCGACGGTTCACGTGTCCCATCTCCCACCGACTGTGCAGCACGTTTTCACAACTCTCCGTTCTCAGTCCATGGAGCAAGGCCTCCCCCTCATGCGTTGTAAACCACCCTCTCAGTGTAGCAACTGCCACAGCACAGGGTAGCAACGTTTTATGTCAGCCTTGGTACCCCTCCTTCTTAATAACATCCAGGGACGCCTGATAAGTGAGTGTCTCACCTCATCCCCCTTCCCCATAAAGGGAGAGGGTGTGGCGTACACTAGAGCCGCCGAGCTTGGATCTGGTGGAACCAGATTCGAGTCTGTCTGTGGGCTCAACACCCTGTGATCCTGGGCAATCAGTTAATCTCCCCTGCCTGAAAAAAACGAATGTGACCTTGTTTAGTGTAACAAGCGCTCAGGTAAAGCGCTCCAGTACCTACGAATCGAGTTCACTTTATATAAACCTGCAACAACAAAAAATACTGCGCCAACTTTGCCCCCTTAAGAACCGCTCTTTGTTCTGCACAGTGGACGGAGTAGGTCAGGGTAGAACATTTATAGGATTCCCAAGTCAACTAGACGGTCGACTAGTCCAACTGCTTACACCAATGATAATCCAGAGGTTTAAGTGGGCAAGACTAAAATAGTTCACTAGGAACACCCCTCCACACAGCGAGAGGAGGAGAAGCTATGGGCAGAAAATGTCCTTCTGTCAAACTCAGCTCTCTCGGGCGAACCCACTACAATAAGGCATTGATGTTGGGATGTTTCTTAATCATAGCACCCTCCTGGCACAGACGAGGCTCTGCCCCCTCGCCTGTTGTCATTAACAAGGATATGATCTGGGTGGAGGAGATTTTAAGTCTTAGTAACTGCAGTCCGCAGATGCCATGCGAGGGGTTTCTTCTGTGACTCAATATGGCCAGGTACTACCAACACCCCCTCCTCCCTTAACCAGACCCATATATAGAGGAGTTTGGGATGCGGGGGGCGTAAAACCCCCTAGCCATATTTATTAAACAAAATTAATAAGCATTATTAATATATACAATATTTACAAAAGTTACGCAGAAAATTATTAATTACAGTGATTACAATTGATAAGTACAGATGTCAGATGGCTAACCTTAACATAACTCTAATACAAAGGTTTCCTTTCCAAATCTAACATATCTTTAATAATCATCACAGCATTTACTTTTCTGCGTATCCTATTTGGGCCTACGGCAAGGTCACTAACTGGTGTCAGATCCTTATCAACTTAACCACGCCCTTCAGCCGGAGTGCGCATGCTCAGAAGACCCATTTACCGTGAGGGTACTTCTCCCCCACCCCCCCCCGGTTACCTGTATATTATCTCCATAAAAGGGGCCCTTGCAGTTCTGTGCCATTTACTAGCGCCGTTGTGCACGTGCGGGGTGGCCAACCAGCCTAGAGAAAGCGTGACTCCCTCCTCCCCCGCACCCAACTGCCTCTGGAGTTCTAGGAGAGACTACTTGTCCCTCCCACTTGGGCGACCCCATTCAAGAATGGCGCCGCCCTCTAAGGACCTTAAATTTACTGCTCACCACTCATGACCTTACCGCCACAGGCCAGCATAGTTAACCGACTATCTGGCCACCCCTGCGCTCACTAGGAGGTCATGCCCTGCTTCTGAGGCCACCCAACCAAGCTAGCATATTCTCTAGGAACACTTCATTGCCTACCTTTGACAAGTGGACACCGTCTTTTAAGAAGCACGGTTCTCCCCTGATGCACCCATGGGCGATGGTCTGTAGATGAGGAGCCCTGAAGAGCCTCTCTATGTTATTATTTATTCTCCTCGCAGAGTGATTCAATGCTCTTACAGATTCCCCTCCCCTCCATTGAAATCGTGGTATCATCTGCGACCACCCAATAGTGCACCCCTGGCATGTCTTGGCTAACCAACCTACTTCTGAGATTATGGTTTCCACTAACCCCCTTCTTCCCAGGCTTGCCAGATCGTTCCCTCCCAGGTGCAGAATAATAATATTGGGAAGAGCTCCCCCCCCCCCTTATTCAATAGGTCTAGTACGAAACCCCTAAACTGACTAAAGCGGAGGCCCCCCTTTCCATGAAATGATATCTTAAAACCAGCCTGCCATGCCCTAGATTTATAATTTCCTGTAAGGAAAAAGTTAGACAAACGCCTTACATACGAATGGCCAATAATCCAAACGAAATGTGATCCTTTTATCTGGCGATGATAGTCCTTGAGTTGCCTGATGTTGTTGTCATGGCATTTCCAGTTCCCCCCCTGCGTGACAGGTTTGAGAAACTGTAAATGAAAGCAGAGAAGGACACATGCATCAGCGTCTGGCAAAATATCCTACTCACAACATATGTAGCCGCACATAGCGCTTATAACAATTAGAGGACCACCTCCCAATCCTTTGGACGTTGTTGCTAGGTAAGCCCCTAGCCGTTGCTTCAGTGGCAGCCCCTATCCTAAAAGAGGGAGTACCAAAACAGCTTGGAGTCAAACCTCTGAATTGCCATGTCCTGGACCCTATTAAACTGAAAACGTGTGAGTGGAATACCATCTGCATGTACTAGTAAAGGCCCCCCTTTGTCACTGGGTCTACACTGCAGGTAAGCTTCCACATGTGAGAGGGGGCAGCAAGGATTACCATGTGCCCGATGCAGTACTACCCCGTCCCCACGTGCTTCTTGATCCGTCTTGGACTTCCTAATTGATATCAGTAGAGCATCCCCTCGAACCTTCATGCAGTCAAACTAGAGGCAGCCGTGTACATCTTGTTTGTTTTGGGCCACCAATTCCCCAATCCTAAAAGCACCATAAAAGGCCAATGAAAAAGCGGCAGTGAACAACAGCACTTCCCCTGAGGTGGTGCAGATCAAGGGGAGGGTCCCTAGTAGGGATGTCAACAGCTCCACCCCGAGTGGCTCTCTCATATCTGGGGCAGACCCTTGGAGGCGTTGCCAACCTATCAATGCCTTCATAACTGTAAAGCTGTTGGTGGGATCCCCTCTATTTCTAATTTGGGCAAAGAAAGAGAACGCCGCCACATGTCATTTGGCTGCTGCCGCTGAATGTCCTTCAACCTTCAAAAAACCCAGGTAATGAAGGAGTGATCCCGTGTCATGCCACTTCTCAGCCCACTCCCTTCCCAAGAAGGAACAATATGCCCAAAACGCCCCTTCATATGCTTTCCTGGTCCTGGGTGCTAGGCTAGCTGCCACGAGGTCCGGTAGTTGGGGGCACCAATCTGCCAAAGTAGTTCTGGGAAGGGGGTGGCATATGCCGCCGCAGCCGGGAGGTGTGCCCTGAAAACCTGCATCTTAAAGCGAGAAAGTGCATCAGCAGCATGGTTTAAAACACCTGGAACATGTTTGGCTCTAAATTGCATATTTAGCTTCATGCATAAAAGGACAATTTCTTTCAATTTACGGAGAATCATTTTACACCGTGCAGTTTGTTGATTGATGCATTCGACCACAGTCATGTTGTCTGACCAGAACACCACTGATTGATTACGCAGTTGTTCTGGCCATACCGTCAATGCCACCCAGATGGGAAACAGTTCTAGGAAACCGATGTTACCCGTCAAGCCAGTCTCCACCCACCATGCTGGCCACCGCTGTGCCAACCACTCGGTACCAAGTATGGCACCAAATCCCTCACTACCCGCAGCATCAGTCATTAAGCCTAACTCCGCGGAAGTAGTGGGCGGACCGGGCCACACTACCCTGCCATTAAAGTCCTGCAGGAATGCCATCCAGATCCGCATGTCCTGCCTAACCTCAGCTGACAGCCTGGTGTGGTGGTGTTTCTCCCTGAGCCCAGCCATGGCCTGTGAGATGGATCGGGAAAATGGCCTTGTCATCGGTATGACCCTCAGAGCAAAATTCAGTTGTCCTACAGTCTGTTGTAACTGGTGCAATGTGACCTTCTCCCTACCCAAGCATTGCTTTAACGCTGCCCTAAACTTGGTGATCTTGTCCGCAGGCAACCTCAAACACCCCTGAATGGAATCTAACTCAATCCCTAGGAACTCTATTGTTGTTGCTGGTCCAACCATCTTTCGTGGGGCCAAGGGGACCCCAAAAGCCCGCATCAGTGCGCAATATTCCTGCAGCGCCCACATACACTCCCGGGAGCCCGGTGACCCCAAGATAAGAAAGTCATCCAGATAGTGCATGACAAATTGATGCCCTGTCTCCTGTCTAAAAACCCATTCCAAAACTAACTGAATTTTTAAAAATATGCGCAGGACACCGAGCAGCCCATTGGCATACACATGTCCATATAGAATTTCCCTTGAAACTGAAAGCCAAGTAGGTGAAAATCAGAAGGGTGGACTGGCAACAAACGAAAAGCGGATTCTATGTCTGATTTAGCCATCAGGGCTCCTGGGCCCAAACCCCTGAGCATCTCTACTGCTTGGTCAAAGGAAGTGTACTTCACACTGCAAATCTCATCATTAATTGCGTCATTTAATGAATTTCCCTTGGGTGCTGATAGGTTATGGATGAGTCTGAATTCACCCTCTACTTTCTTGGGGACCACCCCCAAAGGGGAGCAGACAAAGTTCTCCACAGGGATGGAATCAAATGGGCCAGCTATTCTGCCCAGGCGCAATTCTTTGTCAATTTTTGTTGCTGCTACACTAGGGTTGGCTCGCACCAAGAGTTGATTCTTGCACTCTGGTGTTCCCACATAATCAAGTGCTGGTATCCTAAAACCATACCTGAAACCGTCCAGCAGGGTTTTAGCGGTGAGATGGCAAGGATACTTGTTGAGCAGTAGCGGTCCGTGGAGGGAGTTCAGTGGGGCAGTGACGCGGGGCTGGGGAGGGGCAGAGTGGGGAAATGTAAACATCGGAATATGGATAAACGGAGGTAAGTACACATTTAAATAAATAAAACGAATTTTGTTGCGCGCGCTGCATCGCATTTTGGTTGCCTACGACCGAAAGGACTGAAATGGCTGAAAGGGCTGGGGGACTGGCTTTTGGCAATATTTTGTGATCCCCACCAAACAGATCTATCCATGCAATCGTGTCGATGCGGTTCCAAGATAGAGATGGGTCAGATGCCTTAGTTCTCCTGAAACCTTTGTCATATTCCATCCATCCCCCACCGCAAATTTATCATGTGCCCGGACAATCCTGTTCTGGTAACAAGCCATCTGCGCCTGTATGTTAGGGAAACGTCCGGCCATAACTGCCATGAATATGGAAAAACCTCTGATCCAATTAATCAAGTTTTCTTCCACCCTGTACTCCTGGAGTTCATTTGCCCATTCCCTAGGGAGCATCCAGTCTTTATTTTTTCTGGCATCTTCCCTATCCTTTTCGCAAATAAGCAAGGAGAACATATTAACGTACTCCCCAGACCAAATCCTGCCTTTTACCTCTTGAGTCACATGTCTCCCCAAATCCTCCCGCTCTGAGCGGGACTCCCCTACATCCAGCATTGGCAATGTCAGCTGCTTACCTACTGGAGTGGCCCCAGCTGACTCCGGCTGCTTCTCTTTTGCCTGGCTGCTCCCCGGCAATCCCTTGCTAGTTTCAAGTGTGCTGACACCACCATCTGGAATGACAGGGAAAGGTGCACCCAGCCCCTCAACAGTTTTTTCCACCAGTGCAGTATGAAACTGAGCAACTATTCGCTTTGCCTCTGCTAGTGAATCAGTACCTATGTCTTTTGCCCCCACTGTTGATGACAGGATGCCTGCCTTCCCCAACCATGGAAGGATTGCTGCCAAATGGGAAACTATAACCTGTGGGATCGCATTTTCCCCGCTGGAGGGACTACTGGGAGCTGTGGGTTTCCCCCTGATGGGGTCTCCCCTGCGGGCCCGGGCTCCCCCCTGGGCTGTGTGACTGGTGCAGGGACCACTGGTTCAACCGGGACCACCCCTGTGGGCGCGGGTTCCTCTCTGGGCTGGGGAGCTGGCACTGGGGCAACTGGTGTCACCGGATGGACTGGTACTGGGGCAGGTGGGACATCTCCCAGAGGTACAGGTGGCACAGGTGGGACTTCCCCTAAAGGAACAGGGGCTACGGGCGTAACTGGTTCATCCTCTACCCGCTTCTTTGCCCTAACTCTTTTTGGGAGGGGAGGAAATGCCGCCTTGGGGGGCACAGTGCTGCGCCTAGCCCTCTCTTCTGTCCCCTCCTGCCCCTCTACCTTCTCCCTGAGATCAGCGAGACCATGCCCCAATTCGTCCACCTTCTTCATCATTGCCTCTCCATACGAGAACTCTGGTCACCCCTCTTCGCTTTCCCAGCCATTACTCTAAACTTACTGCAGTATTACTTGAATGTGCAGGCTATCACCCCAAATCTATACAATGGCCTCTTATAATAAGCCAAAAGGCAAAAACCGTGTACTAGCCTGACTTACGCACTCCCACGTACTGCAATGACTTAGACCACAGTCCAGGCCCTTACCTTAACACGCTGGAGGTACACAAACCGGCCGTAAGCATCCGCGCAACCAGAGCCCACCGCCAGCTAATCCAGTGAGTCAGGTGATTAGTCTCAAACCCGTGCGGCTCCCGGAAGCGCTGGAATGCGGGCCTGTCTGTGTCCCCTTAGGTATCCTGTGTGCTGCACCGGTTGTCCAAACCCCGATAAAGACTTTGCAGTCCTCTCAGTGATCACTGATGTTGCTTGGGATCTATAACATATGAAGAAAACAGATCAAGTGTGGCCCCCCCGTAAGGCTATGTAAATATGGACTCGCGCTGTCTCTATTGCACTAAGTACACGCTGCCAGGCACTTAGACTTACCACTCATCCAACTCTGTGATCAGCCATAAACGTTTCTTATTTCTGAACAATATGCGGCACAGGTATCATTAATTACCTGAACTAACACAGCCTGAATGAGGTGATCGCTCGCTACCACGACTGAGTCTAATCACCCTGCTGAGTCTAATCACCCAGAGCGCCGATCGCGCTTTAAAACTCACTATTTCAACAGCTGCGCGATAGTGGCAAAGCCCGCAAACCCAGACAAGGCAATGCAGGCTCAATTGTAATAAAAAGAGTAGAAAACCCTCCTAGCGTTGGGATATTAGGCCACAGCTACTCCCTGCACACTAACAGCTGCGCGCACGATGCTAACGATGTGCGCAGCATACAAAGCGGGCGAATACCAGAGGGGTGAGCGCTCTAACAAAACCAGCACCACCTCTACCGGGTACCGATTCAAATCACTTCCAGGTCACGCCCCGTACCGGGACCAATCGATGGGGAGGCGCGCCTGTAGCATCACCAAAGTGCGCGACAGGCTTGTCTCCATGTCCGGAGGAGGCCGGCACGACCACCATACCTTTGGTGAGGCCGATGCCGGCCCCGCAATTCTCGGACGCGGATACAGGACATAGGCACCATGTAGAGCATTTCAGGTCAGGATATTTTAGCCATTACGAAAGCATGGCCTCAGCGAACTGTATAATGATTATAGAAAACAAAGGTTTCTAAAAGATTCGTTCAAATGGGCCGTTCTGCACCTTGGTATGCATTTTTGTTAACCATACCTTGGCCTGTGCCAATGCCAAGACATCCCCGCCCGGCGGGACGTCAGTACCTGCCAGAGGAGCTGGGGCAGCAGTGAGTGACGCCACCAGCACCAGCCAGCAGGAAGAGCAGGCATTGGCTGGCAGGCATGCGGCAAATTGAATGCATTTAAACACTTCTGGGTTGCTCCGGATCTGCTATGCGCCGGACCATGCCCCTTTAAAAGGGGCAGGGAAACAGTGAAGTGGTCTCTTACGCCGCTCACCGCTCTGGAAGAAAAGACGCCTCAGGCTGCCCCACACAGGGTTTTCATAACAAACTCTTTTGTCCCACCCACCATTCCCGTAGACAGCGGTTTTTGCGGGTGCAATTTTTTTCTCATGTTACAGGTTGCTAATTTTTTCATTTTCAGCCTCCATTGATCTAAGTTGGCATGTTGCTATTGTCTAATTTCACACATTTGTATTTAACCTCTATTTTTTCTTGCAGTAATGTCAATGTTTTTTCCTCATATTTATTGTTGTGTCCTAGGTCTGCAGGTCAGGTCATGATTGGTGGTGTACTTCAGTTCCATAGAAGGCATCCTTTTTACTTGGGATAGGTGGGGACAGCGGTTTCACAGGGCCCTCCAGGGGGCCCTTCCAGCAAGTCAGCTACAGATGCCGGGAGGTGTGGGAGTGCACGTTCCCAACAGGCCCTTACAGCCAATCGCCGGACAAGCGTGTGGGCACCAAGTTAACAGCACAGGTCCTTCGGGGGCTAATGAGGAAATAGTGGGTGCCCGAGGTATGCAACCTGGCGGGTAAACTGTTCTTAAGATGAATCTGAGAGTTGATAGTTTTGGTGACAGGAAACCAAGCAAGAACTCTATTCAGAGCCGCTCGCAAGTTAGAAGAAGTCAATGGCAAAGCCAATAAGCCTCACCTTGCAAACTGATGATGTGGTAATTTTTTATTTACATGGATATGCCTCAAAAATAAGAAGAAAAATAAAAGAAGCAGTGCACCTCCAATACAAATGCAACAATAATGATTTCACATAATATTATTAGAACAGTATGTGGGCTTTCTAACAGACAGGTGTACTTAGGAAAAGTATGGAAATCTTTTTTGGTTTCGATGCACGTTGCACGAAAAATTGATTATTGTCATTGGCACAAAGTGAATCTATAATTAGCTTTTAAGTACTGTATCCTGAAAACATAGCTTAAATACACAAGTATGGCCAAAACAAATAAAAGGACCAAGAAGGAAAAAACGAAAAACAATGACAAAGAAAATCATTGGCTCTCTAGCCGTGGCACTAAGGTGCACTTCTTTTTAAGCAGACTTGCACTTGTGATCAGGCTAAATACAGTCACTCACAGTGTAAATATAGTCAATGCACTCCAGGTCTGACACATAAGCCCGTGCTGTGTGCTGTAGTGGGGTTGAGCCACCTGTGACGGACAGGTGAACAGACCAATTGGATGAAGAGAGATGACCCAAGGCATCTCTGTATATGTATATACTTTTTATGTATGATTTCTTTTGTTGGTTGTGTGCAGCTATCAAATCAGGCCCTTATTTTGCAGATGACAGCACTGAGCATGAATTCAGGGAGCCACCCTTCCAGGCATATCTGATGCAATTTGAAAACCTTCTATTGAATGTAACCAATGAAGGCAGTGTAGTGTTCGCATGTAATTGTAATGGTACCTTTATGTCTACGATGTGGAGCGTGGGGTGGAATGTACAGTGTCACCATCTTGTGTTCCAACCAGGACGTCAGTGGATTACGGGTGTCCTGGGGTGGAGGTTGTACCGCCTGGCGCTCACCTGTTTCCAATTAATAAATCTTGTTTCTACAACATATGTGTCTGCTTCTACAACCGGAATCAACACTTAACAATTGGCGACGAGTTGGCGGAAAGAAAAAGCTGGCATTGAATCCGCGGAGCAATTGAAGCGGAAACATCGTATTTGTTGTGAATTTTGTCGGAAAAGCACTTCGTCGTGCCTGTGACTGCGCAGAAGGAGAAACAACCTGATGTCTCTTCCGGGCCTGCGGTAACGTATACTGAAGCAGTAATACTTTAATCGAGTAAAAAAGGAAAGTTACCATTGACTGGGGTTGCCGCGAGAACCAACGGCAGCATCTTTCGAGCAGCTGTGTGCGAGCCAGGAACGAGAGCGGAGTTCAATTGCATGCGCATCAAGACGGGCACGTCATTGCGCAAGGTTACGTACGTGACCTTTGCGTGGCGGCCATATTTACGGAAGCGCTGAGGAAATTGAAAGAACATCGGAACGGAGATACGAGTGCCGGTTTTGAATATCTTGAAGCGGCAAAGTTGCAATTATAACAGGCAGTGTTTGGCATTCTGTTAAAAAAAATCATTTCAGGTGGGAAGACAGTTCCTGAGGCCTTCGGTGTCATGAAATCCATAGGAGGACAGACTAAAATTGCTCCCTAGTAGTGCTGCTGAAAAATTGGAACTCTACCTTCTAAATCTGTAGGATTGCCAAGAATGGTCACACAATCTGCGGGTTCCTTATCTCATTCATTGCATTAATAGATAATATGCAAGGCCATCTGGTAGTTGATAAAACAGTGGGAGAGTCTACGTACTTTCTTTTTAATGTCTTTGGATGAGTCCAGCTTGGAGGTATGCAGGTTCCATTTGGAAAGGGTTATGGCTTTCAGATTCTTCATGAATGATAACTCAAGTGCAAAGAAGGAAATTCACAGGCACTTGAACTTTGCAGTACTGTCACATTTTCATGACGGCCGTGAGTTTCTCAATACTGATCGGGTGTCTAACGTCCGGCTGTGTGCCCTGCAACCGCTGCCACCCTTTTAGAGCCCTTTGGACCAAGAATGTGGCCGTGGGATCCCGATGCCCCATCATTTTTGCAAAAAATGCCACTGCGGTCATGTGGCGCTTCGTCCAAGCCACCGACCACCCTCCGTCCCTTAGTTCCCTTAGAAATTATAAGATGGAAGCTGGGTTATGCCAAATTCTTTCCCAATCTTGTCCTAGAGATGCACAGTATGCGGTGAATGCCCCCTCATAGGCCCGCCTAGTCTTGGCACTAAGCTAGTTGCCACGAGGTCTGGTAAGTTGGGGCACCAAGCTGCTACAGATGTTCCGGAAAAGGTGTGTGTAGGAACCTGGGGTCACCAGGCCCTATAGGCGGTAGCGTGGCGCGAGCCAGTCGGGCAACCAGAGGGCTATGTGTTAAGCAACCATACACCACACGCTTCTCATGGACTAGGGACACACACAATAAGGGACGCCACACCGTTCAAATTATGCAAATACTTCAAGTTTATCCAAGTATAGCTGGTCAGATGCAGTTCAGGAAATAACAAGGTAATACATGAATTATAATACCATCATAACATTACATTCGACACTCTGGGTGATATTTATGCAGTGCCTAACCTTGTTCTAGCGCTGTGCGCGCTTACGTAAAGTCTTTCCCTGAACCGGCCGTCTAACTAAGCGTAATACTTGAACGGGGACACATTGGGTTCACTAACATGGCGCCTGTGGAACTGAGCGCTCCTCGTAATCGATGGCCCCTAATCCTGTGAAGTAAAGCATATGAAACAAAGCGCTACGCGCAACCATTTGCAGGTAATTACGGTCGAGCAGAGCATATAATACAACACGTTACTCGTGATCCTGGTATGGAATTACCTTCGTGCAGAACATATAACACAATGCGCTACGCGCATCCCTTGGCATGTAATTACTGTCGAGTAGAGCATATAACACAAGGCGCTACTCGCATTTCCTGGCAAACAATTACTTTCGAGTAGAACATATAACACAAGGCGCTACTCGCATTTCCTGGCAAACAATTACTTTCGAGTAGAACATATAACACAAGGCGCTACACGCATTCCTTGTCGCTCCGGCTGGGGAAGCAGGGTCGGTGGCGTGAAGCGCCACACGAGGGTAATGTCAGTCAGTTCTTTGGGCGGCTTCCAGCGGGGAGAATGACCGGACTTGCGGAGCGGGTCCCTATGCTCCGGTGCAGTTCACAGAGCACCGCTCTCAGTATTACAGAAGGGGGGACACGGACAGGATCCCTCGGCGGGGTCTCTCCGTCGCGCAGGCAGGGGAGGGGACTCCCACGGAGGGGACAACCCGGGCCAAGTGCGGTGTGGTTTCCAGACCAGCAGGGGGCGCACCAGGGGGGATCTCGGACTCCGGGCTTACCTCCGTCTCGGCGTCAGCAGGCGTCTGTCCTCACGACGTTGGGGGAACTCGGCCCCGACCTTGCGCACCTCCTCACCCGGCTGCGACGGCAGTGACGGGGCCCCGGGCTTCTCCTGGGCCTCGCGACACAGCAGGCACTCCTCCAGGGCCTCACGACACAGCAGGGCACTTCTCCAGGCCTCCAGGCCGCAGCGGTGAGTGCGCTGGCTTCGTCGTCGCAGGGGGGGGCTCAAATTAAGGATGGGGATATGGTGCTCAGCGGAGCACGCTGCCGGGGGTCCCAGACCAGGGCAGGGAGCGCGGGGGTCACAGCGCTAGTACCTGGTCGATCCCCGGTGACTTGGCAATCGGCTTAGCATTTAGTTTGATAGGTCAGCTTGGACACGCAGTCTCAGCTCTGGCATTCAAGGCTTGCAGCTCGCTCTTGTCATGCAGTCTCAGTTCTTAAAGTTAGGTTTCAGTTCTCAGTTGACAGATGAAGTCTTTTGGCGCAGATGTATCTGGCGCCCTTAAGGGGTTCTGTTACAGGGGTAGGGATGGGGAGGGCGACTAGGTCCTTCCTAGTCAGGTTGGCAGAGAGTCTCTGGGTCCTCCTACTACTGGGCAAGATCAGTGGGATTCACAGGGCACCTCACTCACTTAAGAGGCAGTACCTAAATCCTGTCACTCTCAGAGGCATAAGTCCCTGGCTAGGCCCTACCGCCTACACTCCTGGTGGATTCTTCCAGCTCTGCTTCACCCCAATGGCCAACTCACCACACAAGTCTCCCTCCCACTCTTAAGTAGCCCTAGGTCAGGTGACCTCTAGCCAAGGCGGCAAAAGTAAAACCCCACCTCCCTTCTAGAAGGTTCCAGCTTCTTCCAGGAGCTTCCCCACTCTAACTATGGGACAAAAAGGCGGGCTGGTATCGCAACATTGTTGTGGGTCCCAGCCAGCTCCTGGCAGCTAGGGTGCTACTATGAAAAACGACCACCCTGCAGTAGCAGGGGTCTGTGGCAGCCATCTTGGGAGAAGGGAGCACCTGCACCTTAACACTGCCTGGCAATGAAAAGGCGCCCGGAGACCTAGTCCAACATAAAAATGAGGGTGGAAAAAATGAGGCACGATACAAAAATAGAAGGGGAGACCACCCTAGGGCTGACAGGTCCAACAGTGTGGGACAGCCCACCGCCTTCGAATGATGAGACCTGAAAACCTGCATCTTGAAATGAGACAATGCATCAGCCACGTGGTTGAGACTGCCCGGGACATGCCTAGATCTAAACAACACATTTAGCTTCATACATTACAGCACAATTTCCTTAAGCAGGCGAAGCAACATTTTACATTGATTGATGCATTCCACCGCTACCATGTTGTCTGACCAGAAAACAACTGACTGATCACGGAACTGTTGCGGCCAGATTGTCACAGCCATCAAAATGGGAAATAGCTCTAGGAATGAAATGTTACTTGTGAGACCACTGTCAATCCACCAATTGGGCCAATGCCCTGCAGCCCAATGGGGACCCAGGATGGCTCCAAACCCCTCACTCCCTGCTGCGTCTGTCATCAGCCCAATTTCTGGACTGGACCTGGCTGGGCTGGGCCACACTACCGCGCCATTGAAGTCACGCAGAAATGCCAACCAAATCCACATATCCTGCTTAACCTCGCTAGACAACCTAGTGTGTTGATGCTTGCTCTTTAGTTCTGACATTGCTTGGGCAATGGACCGGGAAAAGGGGCGGGCCATGGGGATAATCCTTAAAGCAAAGTTTAGCATGCCTACCGTTTTGTGTAACAGGTGTAAAGTGACTTTTTCTTTCTGTAAACAGTCCGCTAATGCCAGCGAGAACGCTTTGACTTTGCTCAAAGGCAAGCATGACACACCCTCCACAGAATCTAGTTCAATGCCTAAGAATTCAATTTTTGTTGCTGGCCCTACTGTCTTACCCTGCCCCAGTGGGACCCCTAGTTCCCCCATCAGTGTGCAAAATGCGTCCAATGCCCTGCTACACTCTTGTGACTGTGGTGCACCCAATAACAGGAAATCATCTAGATAGTGCAGTACAAAATGGTGCCCTGAGACTTGCCTAAAAACCCATTCCAAAAAGTAGCTGAATTTCTCAAAATATGAGCAAGAGACAGAGCACCCCATTGGCATGAACTTGTCCATGTAGCACATCCCCTCCAATTGAAAACCCAGTAGGTGGAAGTCCTGTGGATGCATGGGCAGTAACCGAAATGCTGAGTCAATGTCTGATTTTGCCTTAGAGACCGGACCCCCTAGGATGCTCCCAGCCCCGCCCCCTTGAAAATCCCCACAATCAATACTTGATACCAAATTGTGGGTACAAACGGCCATGTTTAATTTTATGACATCATCACTCATAAACATGACAAATTGTAATTACTTATTTACTTATTGCACAAATCTATATTCACACTTTTAATATTGGCAATCATAAACAATCATCTTCATGAACTAACTTCATTATTCATAAGACATTCTATCCCTCCAGCACCAAGGGGGCCCTCTGGCTCGCATCCCCCAACTGAGAACCACGCAAGGTGCAACCCACCTGCATCCTTGAGAGGTGAGCCCCCAGTCCTTTGGTCCTTGTCTGCCATTTCTGGGCCCACCTCTCTACCACCAGGCTGACAAAGAGGCTCTTAGGGAATAACCAGGGGCAGTTGCCCCATGCCCTAGCTTGTGACCTGGCACCCCTGCCTCCCCAGCCGGTGTCCCCATTCTCTCTGCGGAGAGGTACCGTCTCTCCCCCTCAGTGCTGACCTAGGGAGTATGTAGGAGGACACCCATTGGCTCAAACTTCCGTGGCCTCTTTACCATCACAAGGCTGACCAGGGCCCACAGGTCCTTCACCCTCCCCACTACCAAACAAGTTCTGTACAAATGACCAGATGCCATTGATCCAATGTCTGACAAATGAACTTCGTCGTGGTGAAACATTTGGTCGCCTCTGATTAGTCTGTGTGGTATGTGGCATAAGCGGCCCTGTCCTGTGCACAGCTTAGCCAGTTCCCCGTTGAGTCGCCTAACTGACACATTCAGTGCCCTCAATCTTACTCTGGCGCCCCGTGTCCGCCGCGGAATCATACACGACCAGGCGATCCGCGCCGCGGGAATGTCCGTCCCAACCATGCGAATTCTGTCAGTAGTGCCTCTCTGACCGCCTGGCACCGCTGGTCTACCATGTCATTGCCTACCAAGTGCAGAATAATCAAATCCAGGGACTGGTGTCCCTCGTGTGCTCTCGTCTCGTCTATCAGCTGCCACAGTTGCCCAATTCGTAGGCCCCCAACGCCACGCCAAAGGAACGACATCCCTTTCAAACCCGCCGGTTTCAACACCCGATGTTGCTGCAAACGGCCCACGGCGTGACGTACGAATGAGTGTCCCAACACCCATTTCACTCTAGAGGGCATGCTAATAGCAGGAAGAGAAATGGAAAAGTCAGAGTGGTCATGGCTGTATTTTCATGCGTCATGCTACAATAATTCAGGCCGCACATAGCATTTGAAACATGCAGATGACCAGCGCCCCACACGCTTCACTTCTTCCACTGATAAGCCTGCTCCTGCCGCTAGCGTCGCAGCCCCAATCCTGAATGAGTGGGATGAGCCCTGAATTGATATTTGGACAGGCACCCCTCATGCTCATGTATGAACAGGGCTTGCTCTCTCCCTAGTGGGCGGACCACCAAATATGTTTCCATCCTGGCTACCGGACATACTCTTGCGCCGGGAGCCGGACTCAGCCGAATCGTGGTACCTTTTCCCAAAGGGTCTGTCTTGGATTTACGCAATACCACCCACAGTTCCCCCTGCACCACCTTTGTGTCGTGACATTGCAAGCCACCAGCATAGTCTGTCTTGGAGGCTCCTACTAACTCGCCTAATCTAAAAGCCCCATAAAAAGCCAGAGTGAATGCAGCCCCAAACAAGGTGCTCTCATAGACTGAGGAGCACACGGACTGTAATGCGTCCAGAATCTCCCCCAGTATGTTCAAATTCAAGGGCCTTCTGCAATCCTGTTTGCTCCTTCCAACCTGGCCCAACCTGAGAGCGCTTTTCTGACTAAGAACGCCTTCCCCGGGTCTTGCGCTCCTGACAATTTAGCAAAGAAGCCTACTGCTGTTACCTGTGCCCTAGCATAAGACACGGGCCTGCCCTGTGCCCTCAAAACCTGCAAAAAACCACATATTGCCTCAGAAGAAAAATGGCCCACTATCCCTGTGCGCTGCACAAAATTCCTGTACGCTTTGAAAGGCTGCTGATAAGCCCACCGGGTGCGCTCGCTCAACGAGGCACCCACCAACCCCGCTAATGCGGGGCTCCAATCTTCCACAGAGATGTTGGGAACACTGTCATCTGGTCCTCTGCTTGTGGATGGTACCTCCGGAATTCCTGCAACTTGGAGCGAGACAAAGCATCAGCAGCCTGATTCTCTACGTCTGGGATATGCGCTGCTCTGAATAGCAGGTTCAGCTTCAAGCAAGCCAATACTAAATGCTTCAACAGTCTCAGAACATGTGTACAGGTGGTCCCCTGCCTGTTAATGGCTTCCACTGCAGCCATGTTGTCAGACCAAAAAACTACAGTTTTATTCTTAAAGAAGTCAGCCCACACAGTAACCGCTACCACAATTGGGAACAGTTCTAAAAAGGCTATGTTCCTGGTCAACCCGCTCTCGTGCCAAGCTGCCGGCCAATCTTCCCTGCACCAGCGTGGACCCAACACTGCTCGAGAGGGGGCACCCCATTGGGATGATCCGTAAGGAAAAGTTCAACTGGACCACCAATACCTGGAGTTGGTGAAGTGTCACTTTCGCTCCTGCCAACGCTGAATCTATTGCTTGGGAGAATGCCTGCACTTTGTCCTCTGGTAATCTGCACTACCCTACCACTGTGTCTATTTCAATCCCCAGGAAAGACATGCAAGTTGCAGGACCTACTGTTTTCCCCGGCACCAAAGGGACCCGAAATGTTTCAAACATGGAGACCAGTTACCTCAAAGCCTGACTACATGCCCCGGATGCAGCCGGGCCCATGACCATAAAGTCATCCAAGTAATGCACGATGTCCATGTGCCCTGTTCTGAAAGTGAACAGCCACTGAAGCATTGTGCTAAACATCTCAAAATATTTACATGACACTGCACATCCCATTGGCATACATTTGTCATAATAATACTGGTGGTTCAGCTGGAAACCCAACAAGTGATAATCCTCAGGGTGCATAGGCATGAGCCGGAAGGCTGACTCAATGTCTGTTTTTGCCATGAAGGCATTGGGACCCAAGTCCCGCAGTTTCTGCAATGCCATGTCAAAGGAAGATTATGTCACTGAACATAAGGATGGGTCTATGGCTTCATTTACTGACGCTTCCCTTGGGGCAGATAAGTTGTGAATCATCCTGTACAGGCCTTGTTCCTTCTTAGGTACCACCCCTAACGGTGCGCACATGTAACCTAACAAAGGGGGGGTTGCGAATGGGCCTGCTATCCGCCCCAACGAGCTTTCCTTCCTAACTTTTTGCGACACTATCGTAGGATGTGTGCATGCCGACAGTAGGTTAGTGCAATGGCTAACAGGTGGCATCCCCTGTGCGAGAATGCGAAAACCTGTAGCGAACCCCTGGTACAACACCTTGGCTGCGGTCCTATTGGGATACTGATTCAGCCAGAAAATCAGCTTCCCAATCTCAACTGGCGTGGGTAACCTACTGTGGGGGTGCCTTGTGCTCCCTACCTCTATCTTTTGATTTTTTAATGCACTTAAACTCTGGGTGCGAGGGGTGACCACAGAATGCGCAGGCGTGTTTACATTTACATGTCCCCACTGGCCAAGTACATGTTTTGCGGTTGAATGCCCAGCAGGTCCCTTTTTTCTCGCCTGCCCCACCTTGTGAAGTCCGAAAGGGCTGCTTCATCGGTGCTTTGTTGTTCACACTCTCTAACCACACATTCACCTCTGTCTGATCCCAACCCATGTCTGGGTCCTCTACCTTAGCCCATCTGAAATCCCTGTCGTAATCAAGCCATGCCATACCGCCATACATTGTGTGCGCTTTTAGAATTTTGTTAGCATAAAATATCAATGGTATCGCCAGCTGAGGTTTTATTCCAACATAACTGTAGTAAAGACGTTAAAACCAAACAGCCAATTAGTAATTGACTCCTCCACCCTCGGTTTCCTGTCCTTGAAAGAACCCTCCTTCCCATCTTTTTCTTTAGCTTCCACTTCCCTCCTCTTTGGTCTGATAAAGGAGAATATATCAATGAATTCTCCCTTCCAAATCTTTTCCCTCATGTCCTGGGGAACGAGTGAAGCCAATTTACCTGGTTTGGACAATAATGTGTCCTGCCCCCCAATCGCTGTGTTCCCGCTGTTAGTACTTTTGTTTTAGCTCTCAACCGCCTTACCTGTTGCGGTCACTGTCGCCGCAGCGGGTTGAGCGGGGGCCGCTTGACCCACTGCTGAAGGGGCTGTGTTCAAGTCTTTGTCCTGCGCCCCACCCAAGAGGGCTATTTGCTTACTGATTTCATTGACTGTGCTCCCTAAGGCTGGTGGTGGTGCCCATGGTGCCACAGGTGCCCCATTGCCCTGAATCCCTAACGCAGGCGCTGCCAATTGTGCCAGCAAGGTTGCTACTGATGCCAATATGCTAGCTGTTGTCCCTTGTGTTACCCCTGTCGGCCTCTCAGAATTACTTGGGGTGGGGGGCTACCCCCCTGAGGTGCCCTCCTGTGATGGTACCCCCCTCCTAGCACACCCTGGTGCGCTGAGGCTAGCCCTTGAGCCAGAGCTGTGTCCCTCTGGGCACTCTGTCCTGCTTCCACCGCACGTGGGTCCACTGTTGTCCCTATGCCTGGGATTTGTGTCGAAGGTGCTAATGCCTTTAATGCCCCCCGAATCTCTGCCAATACTGACCCCACGTCATCCCGCTCCACTGCATTGGGTGCTGCCTGAGCTGGCGCTGACTGGGGTGATACGTTAAGTGCCCCGCTAGGTGCCTCCTGCGCGGGGCGCTGCTCCTCAAGATCTCCTTTCCCCTGACTATCTTTATGTCCTCTAGCCCCTTTTCCACTTTTACTCCTCTCCCTACTTGGGCGAGTCCTGGGCCTTTTCTCCAGTGGGGAGAATGCTGCTCTAGGGGGGACATGGGTTCCACGGGGGCGATCCCACCCTCCATGCCCTGATCCTGCTCTGTAACCTGCTCCCCCGCCTCATCCTCACTCACTTCATCTTGATTCAACTTGGCCAGGACAAGTTTTAATAACTGTGAGAGATTGGGGTCACTGTCCTTCCTCTTTGGTTTACGCCCCTTAGCTGGCACCCTATGAGGTCCTGCCCGCCTGCTTTCCCAATATAATAATTACAGACAATGCTGTCCTTACTGTGGCCCTTCCCGCCAGCAAGCTGATCCTGGAATGTATTAGGCGAGATCCCTTCCCGATATGCCTCCTCCCGGTTCAGCCCGCTATATTCTGTAGGCTATACCCACTATAATTGGCCCCTTACATGTAATCCAGCCTTCTGCCAGCTATATCCTGTAAGCTATACACCCTGATATCTCCCCGCTTGGTATAATCGGCACGCAATGCCTTGCGCGTCACCGATATATCCCGCTTTTTCTCCTTGTGCTGCTCCGCCTATGTGCAATAAGGTTACCCTTAGTACTCAAATATCCTAAAAAGGCTTTTTGAAAAGACACGGGGGCGTTCTACACGACTGCCGCTCCGCCTATGCACAATACCATTCCCCCTAGTACTTAACTCTCCCAAATAGGCTGTTGCAAACACACGCGGGTTTTCTACTGGACTGCATGCCTCTCTATGCCGCCTATGGATTCCGCCTGGGGAGATGCCCGCAATCTACTGCAATCCCCAAGAGGAAGGTGCCGAATTGCCGCGTGTGCACCTGTACAGCGCGACGACGATTGTGGACACTGGGCAGCCACAGAGGTGGACAGCGTGCAGGGCACGCAGGACCACCAAAACAATCAAATTCCCCAAGTCCCCCCAACAACCACTTCCCCCGCAACTGCCCCATGCCCCCAAGCCCCCGACACCTTACCTCCTCTTCCCACGCTGAAAACCCGAACTCAGCACTCCCGCTGCAAAGTCCTAGAACCCCAGATCTTCAATCACCATTTTCAGCGCCCGATGCGCGCCGGCCCACACACGCCGCTCCGCCTTCTCAGTACTCCGAAACCTGCAAGTGGGAGATAAACGAGATTCCTTCGGCATCCAGTGGATTCCTTGGAGATTCCTTGGTGGCGACGTGACTGGGGCCGGCGCGGGATGGAGAGAGATCAGAGTCTGGGGCCCTACAGCCTAAATAGACCTTCAGCTCCTCCCCCTCCCCCTGCCGGTCCCAGCCGGAACTACGTCACCAAGGTGACCTGGAAAGACTTCCCCCATGCCAGTCGTCAATCAGGCTACCCCAGCATGCCTGGAAGGGCGTGGCTGGAATCCCAGGCGGCCGGGCCCTAAAGGCGCGCTTTCCAAAAGAGTGCCTGGGCCAGGCGATCGCAGCATGGCAATTGCCTGGTCCAATGATGCATATTTCAAGGAGCATAGGGCTCCGTTAATGGTCTCATTCAAAGACTGGCCCCCGGGAGCAGATAGGTTATGGATGAGGCAGAAATTCCCTGGGTCTTTTTTGGGAACCACCCCCAGATGTGAGCAGACAAAATTATCCACAGGCATTGAGTCAAATGGACCTGACACTCTTCCCAAAGCAGTTTTTTCAGTACTTTGTTTTTTGCCACAGATATGTTGTCTCTCACTGACTGCTGATTGCGGCAATAAGACACCCCTGAGTACCCAGGGGCTGGGATCTGGAAACCGTCCGTAAAACCTTCCAACAAAATCTGAGCTGTTCTTGGGCATGAATATTTATTCCAGCAGGGTATCAGGGCCATAATGTCAATGGGTGAGTGCGCCTTTCCAAACAATTGAACCTCATTCTTGTTTCTTGGCTCCCTTGTCTTTTGGTTTTTTAAAACACTCAGACTCTGGGTGAGAGGAAAGTCCACAGAATGAGCAGGCATGCTTGAATTTACAGGAACCATTGGGTCTGGTGCGTGTCTTTCTATTGAAATCCCAACATGCTCCCTTTCTGCTGCCCGCCCCTGCCCCCCCCACTTTGGGGTGTGGCTGGCCGAAAGAACTGCACCTTTGGCGCGTCCTTGCCTTGGTAATTCATGTGTCTTAACCACAAAATCATATCAACCTGGTACCATGTGAGAGCTGAATCAGATGCTTTTACCCTTCTAAAAGCTTTGTCATATTCCTTCCAGCACATCCCACCATACTCATCATGCGCACATGCAATTCTTTTCTGGTAGCACACCAATTCTGTGCTTAGCCCTGGAAACTTCTCTATCAATACCACATGGAAGTTCCCAAATGCCTTTATCCAATTAATCAGTGTTTCTTCAACCTTTTACCTAGTTGGCCAATTGGCCCATTCTCGTGGGTGGGCCCATTCCCTTGCTTTCTTGGCCTCCTCCTTCTCATCTTTGTCTACCAGCAAGGAAAAGATGTTTACATAGTCACCCTTCCAAATCTGTTCTTTTACATCCTGCGCAATGTGCCTAGCCAGACTCTCTCTGTTGGACCGCACATCCCCCAAACCTAAGATTGACAGCAATTGTACTGTACCTGCCGATGTGCCTGCTTGCATCTTGGCGTCTTCAGGTCCCGCAGCTGCAGCCTTCACTGGGAGTCCTGAATTATTTGTGTTGCTCCCGGCCTTTTTGTGAACCTCAACTGGTGGCGGAACCACCTGTGCTGCTTTCTCGACTTGCGCTACCAAGCTCCTTGCCTCCTCTAAGGCAATACCCTCCGCTGACAGGATCCCACCACCTGTAGATGGGATCACCGCCCCTGCTTTTACCAGCCATGGTAACAATGCTACTAGGTTCGCCACTATGTCCTGTTGACCTAGCGCTACATTGGGAGCTGCTGCAACTAAAGGCTGCACTGGGATCTCACTAGTATTAGCTGGAGTCGTCCCCCCCGTCTGCACCTCGTGTATTGGGAGCGCAGGCCCCGGGATGGCAGGTGCTGATGGCCCTGGTGCCTCAGAGCCCGGTATGGTCGGTATGATTGGCACTGGTATGGCTATTGGCACAGGGACCAGTAGCGGTGCGTCCATTGGGTCACTGGGGCGTTGCCCCACTAGTGGAACACCGTGCGTGCTGCTGTGTGCACAAGCAGCAATGAATGAATTGCGAATCGGCAGCTTCAGTAGCATAGCGGCCGGGAATCGGGACATGCCCGAGGCAATCGGCTTACAAAGGGGGTGGGGCTGGGGGGCGAGCACTAAGGTTGAGTGACAGTTTCACCCACTGACTGACTGACAGCGGCTCGCAAATTTGCGCATGCTCGAATTTGCGCACTCGCCGCACTGTCTGTCAGCTAGCCAGCCACTATGTACTGAGAGGGAGGAGGTCCCGAGAGGCCGAGGGTTGCCTCATGCAGCGGCCCCCGTCTCTCGGTATGGGCTAGCCCTATCCGTGCTCTTTAGCCAATCCAGGGCAGGCACTGCTAATGCTGCGTCTCTGGATTGGCTGAGACAGTCTCAGACACCGCGCAGCCTACAAAGAAGCATTGGGTGCCGCTCAACTATGGCCAATCACTGTGGCTTATGTCTGAACAGTGATTGGCCATGAGGTGCGCAGCGCACTCTGCAGTCCGTCGCCTTGTCACGCACGGTGCCACTGCCATACACACCTCGTGGCGGTGACTGTGTACAAGTGTGTCACTAACTCTCCCGGACCCGTCGTCGTGTGGTGACTGACTCATCTGACTCAGACTGAGTGACTTCTGTGTCGTTTGTTGTCCAACAACAACAACAACTTGTTATCCCTGACTCCCTCCTTTTCGAAGTCGACGTCGTAAGGTAACCTAAACCACCATGACAATGAACAACAGATCAGTGTGTGGAGCCAGGGGATACTAGAGGGTGATCTGATCACTAGTCCGATACAAAGCCTCTGAGCTGCTGTGACGGGATCGGATTGGCCTTCGATGGCATCGCTCAGCTGTCGGCTAGTGGCGATGAGGCATTCTGTTTCTTGTGGCTTTAGAGTAAAGTGTTGAGAAGACACTGAAGATTAGTGGCCCTTATACAGACCGTAACAATGTTTAATTAAAAGTCCCATATTTTTTTAAATCGAAACATTTTCACTTCTCGTTATTCACAACAAAATGTTGTTTTGCTCCACGATTGGTAGCTGCGTCTGGTGGCTCAGTGGATGAATGAGCTAATTGCATGGGCCTGAATTTGACTTCCAGGTCACAGGTTTAAATCATGCGCAGTCCACTCCGCCTTTCATCCATCTGAGGTCATTAAATGAGTACCATAGAGTTAGGTAACACAAACAATATTTGTTACTGAGCGCCAAGATGCCTATGGGTGAAAGTGCGCTTTACAAATACACATGTTAGGTTTATCATGTTATTTACCTGGTACTGCAAGAGGCATTGGTAAAGCCAATACGTTTGCCGTTCAACAGGTGCGTGTGCTTTACTGTGCGATATGCGTTTGAATGCAATAACACAAAGCTCACAAAGAGACACCAAAATACTGGTCAGGTGGTTCCCTATGCGAAGCGCAGCACTTTACTTTACCTCTCAGGAAGGATTCCTCGTTATGTTTCTAGGCCACGCCCCTTTTAGAGACACACCCGCTTGCCTCTTTTTTCATCCCACTTAAAGCCAGGCAGAGGGCGAGGCCCATGGGCCCTGTGCGTCTCACATGAACAGGCCGTGTGGTAAAGTATGAGAAACTCACTTGGGATATGAGGGAGGGCTGAGAATTTCAAAAGGACAGGAGAGAATGCTCTTTCTGCGTGCATTAAAACAAATCATGTAATTCTATTGGCACTGCAGCGCTAATGCAGTGGGGTCTGGCAGAGTGCCACGTCTATTCTTGTGAGAGGAACACATTCCAGATGCATTTTCTCATCTGGTAGCATCAGGTGGCAGCCCCATTAGCCTATGCAGTAGGGGCACAGTGATACTGCACAGAGAGGTCGCGAGTTCCGGCTGTAAAAGTTGTGCTCCATGAACCCTGCTGGAGCAGCCCCGCAGCAGACGTCACCCCCTGACTCTGAGACGTGCCGCTGAATACAGACAGCTCATTACTGGCAGCAATGCACTGCAGAGCGTCTCTCTCCCTCTATCACACATGCAAATGCAAGGGGGCTGTCAGAATACAGCATGGCACACACAATCTTTTATTTAGTTACTGAGAGATTTTCTAGAGCAACGTGCCTTGACTTTTGAGTGCTTCAGAGCGCTTTATAACACAATCAGTGAGAGAAAGAAACGTGGGGAATTACAATCTAACTAGGTTTGCGGGTCCAGAAATATAGACTTTATCACAATTTCAGTACACACGAGTGAATTGTAGGTGGGCTGCAAAAATTCCGTTCTCAGGCCCTTCCTGGAATGCATTTGTTGGGCTCTGTCCTCACGTTTGGATTTCATGTGGTATAAAAACCATAGGTTCATAGTGAACAAGCATTTGCACAGCCAGTAGGCCTGGGGATGGCCACCAGCTTTTTGGATTTGTAAATGCTTATTTGATTCTGTCATGGCTTTTGCAAGACATAATTGCTGTGTGAGCTGTTGTGCTCTCTTCAATACAAAAAGGCTAAAAGTATAAATATTTTTGGTCTCAAAAAGCACTCTTTGCCCTAGTATTTTCTGGCACTTGAGCGACTTTTTTTGTGGGTGGATGTGCTGCTTGTGAAAGGGCAAAATGCTGTCACTCACAGTGAAGTTAGCTAATGGCTGAAATGGGCTGACCCACTTCCCCATGCTCTATGCTGTAGTGGGCATCAGGGGACACTGGGGTGCCGTTGCAAAGTCCTGTCCAATAAATTGAGGCCTTCCAAATGCTGGCAGCCGGCATCATAAACAGACGACTCAGGCTGCCGGCATTTTATTCGCAGGGACTGATGGTTCACACTGAGGACGAATTAATGCGTGCAGTGAAAACTTGCTGAAGTCCTCCAAGAATTATTGCAAAGGTGTGGACCACGAGGCTGTTGCATAAGTATGTTTATGTGTTCTGTGCAGGCAGTCTTGATTTAGTGCTAACTTTGGGTTTCACTCGCTTCCTGCTGCAAAGTGGACATTTTATCTGACGTACGACGATAACTTACAAATGAAATCACGTGAGTTAGAGAAACATTGATTAGGATGTCATCTTTATATTCAATGACATTCTCCTCTTTCTTGAAGACAGCTTCCGTTTTTAGACCAAAAGCTATATTCATAGCAGAAAAAGGTAATAGTCCTACGTCATCCAGGCTAATGAGTTATGTTTATAAATCCTAGAACCAATGTATACTTGCCTACTTTCCTTTTTAAACCTCTTATATTCTTCGTACACTTGCTTGATAATTCTATGCCACTATAGTTAATTTTTTAGTGATCCAAAACTTTCTCTGACTTTTTTAGATGAATTGTCCTACATTTGAACAAGAAGATAGCAATGCTCTTAACACACTCACGCCGTAGTCTGTACTCCCACCAGAATTCTGACTTCCCATATAGAATTCATAGGCATAGGGCACTCAGTTTTCTGACCAGGATTGCACAGAAACCAAGTGGCGCATAAACATCTATCCATATACACCCACTCTTTATGTGATGATTACATGATAATGCACGAGCAAACCTCTGCAGCTTATAAAACACTATCGTAGCCTGCTTTCGATTTCCTCTCCTAGCAACAAGACATGTCTTAAAAAAGGTATTTCCACTGTTCCACTGTTCCTACTGCAGAGGACCCCGCTGCGCGCGCAGCCTTTCTTCTACAACCTCCCCTTTTAATTTTTATGAGCAGGGACAGAGACGGCTGCCTTTTAAAAGGCAGATGTTTTTTACTGACTTACTTAAAATCGCTCACTTTCCTTACATTATCATTACATGAGCTCCTCTGTGCATGCTTGAAAGCCCCTCCCGAGATCAGTGGCAGCAGATGCCACAGCCTTCTGAGATACCTCCTAGTGAAAACTGATGGGCTCTTTCATGTCAGATTGGCACCAATCCGAGCGATAGAATGCCTCTCCCAGTCCCCTAGGGGGCGAGGTGACCTGGGCTGTTCATAGGATGGGTGAGTGGATCCTTGCTTGAATGTCTCAGGGACTTGGAGAAGGTTCTAAGCGCTTCCTTGCACAGACTGTTGCTATGTACACCTTCAAAATTGGGATCATATTTTTGGTGGGGGCGGGGTTTTATATAGCGCGAGCTCGACCGAAGATATCGGAGCAGCACTTTACATGAGCACCAGTTACGTTACAGACGGACACATGAATTTTAAGCACGGGGAGATTAAGTGATCTGCTCAGAATCACAGGATGTTGAGCGTCCCTGCCGAGACTCAAACCCGGCTCCCCAGTAGTGCCAGGTGTTTTCCATGATGCGTCCAGGTGTGAATGTGAAAGTGCTTTGCTTGGTATGATGTGGGTCTTCAGGCCCGTCATAGAATGTGCTGAAGATGGGGAAATATGGCACACTAGAGACCATGGAGAAAAGAGAGACCCTGGGGAGAGACGTGGGAAGCATAGATTGGCATTGAGAGAAATAGGTGAAGCACAGCTCCAGAGGGGAGAATGGGGCAGAGGCCCTAGAGAAAGAAGAAATATGACCCCGGTTTGAGATGAGACAAGTAGAGCCCCCGAGCGAGGGGTGGGTAATAGCCTCCTGGGTGAGATGGGGAAGCACAGAGAGATGATGGGAGATGAGAAAGAACAGCTGCGGCCCTGCTACGTTAGACGGTAAGTGAGGTATAGGAAGGGAATGCTCCCACCCAACCTACACAGTGTAGCTTGCTGTTGGTGTAGTTAAGCGCTTCAACACTCCACATAGGAGCAGAGTAGTAAGTTAAGTGTACTGTTATACAAATGCTTCAGTACAATACAAAGCCCCTGGGTGAGACAGTGAGGCAGAACACTTGAAAGGGAGAAACAGGGGTGGGTTGGGAGGCCTCACAGCTGCAGAAGCATTGTAGTAATGCCTAGAAAGCATGGCTTTAAGTGGGTCAGGTCCGGGTCTATCACTCGGCAGTAATTAAAAACAGACATTAAAATGTTTTACTGCTGCATAATTTAGTCAACTCTGCTTCGTGAATTGGTCGTCCGTTGACACATAATACCAGGGGTTCTTGTTATATTTACAGCAATTGTAAGGGGTGCTATGGGGTGTCCCCAGCAGGTTGCATCACATTGATCTTGGATGCAGCAAAGGTGCCTGATTGCCAGGTAATGGCGGCAAAAAAAACTACACCTGATCTAAATTGACACTGTGATATCCATAGCACTAAACCTCGAAAATTGTGTCATGTGTTGTGAAGGGGAAGCTCTACCCAGGCATTCATGATTACAGCAAGCAACCCTATCATTTTAGCCAGGTTTACTGGGTTAGTCAGTCTCAGATGGTACATCATATCCTGCTCTTTGGCTTTCCTTTCATAAACCTTACCTGAATAAATTCAATGTAAGTGAATGAAGACTTTAACCCACAGAATGTACTAGATTCTAAAAACAATTATGAGAGATTGACACTAGCCTACTTCCCAGAGCATCCTTACAGCGTTAGAGCTAGCTGAGAGTACAGTGATGTTTCAAAAATAAATTGTTCTATTTTTATTTTCAGCACCTGCTAAAGCTTGACAACCATTACCAAATTTTTGGTCAATTTTTCGGTGAAGAACAAGACCTCCTTTGCCGCTCTTTCACCCCAGCTACGACCCAGCAAACACCAGTGGTAAAGGTAAGGAAACTGATGCTATTTTTTTTTAGATTGGAGTTAGGGCTATGTATGTGGTCACTGTACATGGTGGTTGGGGTAGGTGCACATTCTGCACATTGTACCCTCAGTGGATGGAATTTACTAATAGCCTTAGCGCTGTGATTTGGGCAATAACGGTTGTTAACAGCACTATCTATCCTTTGCCTTGTTCAAGGCCCTCAAGCAGTGTCTGTTTCAGTGCCTTCGGCAACCGCTATGGCACACAGAGGCAGCAGGCAGTAAGGCTGTATTTTTAGCAGTCATGTTGTGCAAAGGGGAGCTGTTGGAGATGTATTGCGATACTGCACAAGATATATGTATTTATACTGAAATTTGATATTATTGCACCGCACCTTATACGTTGTACTTTGATTATTGACAGATTTTTTTTAAATATATATTCGTAAGGCCAGCATCGGCATCATGAATACAGTACAAGAGCTGATTACAAGGTCATTCCAGGCGCGGCCACTTGAAGAGAAACTACATTTAAAGCAATTAGGACCTCATCAGCCTGAGATAAAGCTACAGCAAACTTCCCAGGACAGAGGAAAAATGTCCACACGTACTTTCTCAAACACCTGGTACACAAAAGCTGATTGGCTTACAGGGTGCCCTTTAAGAAATTCACTGTTCTGCTTCCCCTGCTTGCTGTTTGGTGATGAGTTTTCTTGGACAAATCAAAGAGTAACAGACTTGAAGCATTTGTCTGAAAAAATAAAGAAGCATGCACACACAAGAAAGCATATGGAAAACCTGAAGAGACTGGGTATATTGGGGGAAGACGCACCAATTGAGCAGCAGATAAGTGATGCATACCGCAAAACAATACAGAAAAACAATGAAGCAGTTGATAGGAACAGACAGAGTCTATCCAAAATAAGTGATTGCATTCGTTTCTCTGGTGCTTTCGAAATGGCATTGCGAGGCCATGATGAATCACCAAGTTCCTCAAAACCTGGGCTATTCAGAGGCCTTGTGGATTTAATAGCAAGCATAGACAAGGATATGGGAGCACATTTAGCAAGTGCTACAGTCTTTAAGGGCACCTCTAAAACGATACAAAATGAACTCCTTGAGTGTATGCTCGAAATTATGAGACGCCATATTGTGCAAGAATTGCAAAACACGGACTTTGTGGCTATTCAGGCTGATGACACCACTGATGTGGCCACTAAAACACAGTCCGTATTAGTGTTTCGGTACATTGACAATGACAGAGAAGTTGTGGAGAGGTTCTATGGTTTCACACATTTAAGAGACTCTAGTGCAGAAACCATTACTGCAGCTATACTGCGTCAACTGAGCTTAATTTTTCCAGAGCTGCCTAAAAAAAAACGTATCGCACAAAGCTATGATGGTGCGTCCGTAATGAGTGCAAGCCTTAGTGGAGTTCAGAAAAGAATTAGAGATGTGTACCCTAATGCTCATTATGTGCACAGTTACGCTCACCAACTTAATCTTATTATGCAACTGGTAGCATCAAGGATCAACAAGACACAAATTTTCTTTCAGGATATAGGGGGCATGGCAGCATTCTTCTCACGTTCCCCCAAAAGAACGGAAGCACTTCATGAGATTGTGGACAAAAGCGTTCCAAGGGGATCCTCAACTCGTTGGAAGTTTAACATCCGTACAGTCAACCTAATCTATGAACATAGAGAGGACCTTGAGAAATGTTTTGCCGCCATAGAAGACAATGATGAGTTTGATTACAAAAGTCAGACTGAAGCACGTGGTTTTGCTAGAACACTACAAGACAAAGAGTTTCAGTTCTTACTGTTTTTATTTCATGATATAATGGTAGCTGTCGACCTGTTATACAATCAGTTAAAAGCACGAGAGATAGATACTGTCAAAGTGCAAGTATATACCACTATGTTTGTACAAAGCATAAGCAAAGTGAGAGATGGGGTTGACAATTTAGACAGCAAACTGCCAGAGCATTCTACTTTTTCAAACCGCAGGAAAAACATCACCACTCTGGTCCGAATTGCAAAGGAGATATGTGACATTGTAATTGTGCAGTCACAAGAACGTTTTTCTTTCACAAAACATTTGTTGAGTGCCACATTATTGCAAAGCGAACAGTTTGCCAAATATGATGAATCATTCCCTGAGCGTGCTCTGAAAGAGGCTGTGAAAGCTTATCCTATGCTCAAAAAAGAGGAGCTGAGAACTGAGTTGACTGTACTGTACGCAATGCCTGTGTACCAGAAGGCCACAAGTGCCTTGTCTTTGCTGGCTTTAATACATAAACTTAAAATGGAAAAGTCACTTACAGAGACAGTGGCTTTACTAAAAATTGTCATAACCACTCCTATGACAACAGTCGAGTCAGAACGATGTTTTTCAGCCTTAAAGAGGATTAAGACATTCCTGAGGAACACCATGCTTGAGGAAAGGCTCAATGCTTTGGCAATGCTCTCTGTAGAGAGCAAGCTAGTTCAGAAAATCCCAGACTTTAACATTCAAGTAATTGAAAAGTTTGCTGCTCTTAAAGAGAGACGTGCTGATTTCATTTACAAAAAATAAACAATTTGTATGTTGAATGCTGCTACTTTGCGACCAGTTTGTGAGTGAGGTACTCAGAAATGCATTGTATCTCGAAGTATGTTATGAAGCTCTGTGGATATACTGAATAAGCAGCTACCTATATTATATGACATCTGTTTATTAATGAAATAACTGCACTTTCACAATTGCTTTATTAACCTTCATGCTTTCTCAAATTTGCTTGAAAATGCACAATTTTTCCTCTCTTTTTTTAAAACTTTTTCAGGGGGGAGAACCCCCACGAACCCCCCTTATGGTGGTTCGGGCTCGCTCGCTACGCTCGCTCACAACGGTGCAGTATGCCAATCATTTTACGCCTCACCACTTTCAAATGTCTCCAGCCGCCCCAGACTGGGACCACTGGCACTGGGATAGCTGGTGCTACCGGCTCTGTGGCTCGTGGCAGCGTTGGCACTAGCAGTACTAATACTGGCCCCACAGTGATCCCTGGGACATCCCCCCCTTTCCCCGCTTTTGCCTAGATTTCCGGGGTACTGATGGAAAAGGTGTCCTGGGTGCTACATGAGGGCGCCTGGGCCTGTCCCCGGCGTCCTACTGCCCCTCTACCCTCCGGGTTAGATCTGCCACAGTTTGGTTCAGATCACTCATGGAGAGCATCATGTTTGCCATCCACTCTTCCATCCTGAATGGAACCTGCCCTCTTTTTGCTTTTGGCGCCATTGTGTCGCTAAAATTATTGCTTGCTCCCTGCAACCAGGCCCCCGGTGCTCACTCACACTTTGTAAAGCACCAGTACTTTGCCTATGCATACCTCCCTATGCACCTACATACAAAGCCGAGATCAGTAAAACATTCCCTCCTGCAACATTACCCCTGGGCCACAACTGCTCTCTCAATAAGCAACCATGATTCCCCCTAACACCCTATTACCTTCCTATTATGGCAGGACCCCAAACCACAGCTACAGCCAAAGCCACTCCCACACGTTCAAGAATGTGGGGCAAGTGAGGATATCCTCCAACCCACATGGCTCCTGGTCTGTGCTTGCTTGTCCTGCAGAAAGAAAGCAAAGGGTGTTGCAGCTACAGTTGTCCAGATGCCGGCTCTAATCCTGTTCCTATGAGCCTGCTGAAGCGTGTTGCCGCTACCGATGTCCCCTAGATGCCAGCTCCAAACCCGTTTTTAAATGCCTGCTGAAGATAAAAGGGGGTACAGAGGGTTAACTCCTTGTGCCCCTGCCGCTTGGGGCAGAGGTTTCGATTCGCGGTAAAATTCGCACAAAAATTGTGCCCGTTTTCTCCCGCCGATCGCACTGCACCAATCCCGCTTCTATGCGGGAAACAAAGGGTGCCCGATGAAGAAAAATGGGTACAGGGGGTTAGCTTCCTTGTGCCCCTGCCGCGTGGGGCAGAGTCTCCGATTCGTGATAAAACTGCTGAAAATCGTGCTCGCTTCCTTCGCCGATCGCACTGACAACCTGCAACAGAAAGAAAGAAGAGAATTCCAAAGTGGAGGCTCGGGGTCATCTGATGCTGGTCTGGCGGCGAGTGGTGTATCCTGGCAGTGCGGCAGGAAAGAAGAGGCTCTCCTGCCATTCTGCTGCGGCTCTTAACCCCTTCTGTGCCACGCCCTTTCCCCCTCCTGTGCCGGGCGTTACATTAGTGGGTGGGGTTCATGACGAGATAGTCTCGTCATGGGCACAGCGCAACCGTGCTCCATGACGAGACTATCTCGTCATGGGCACAGAAGAGGTTAAAGGGGTTCTAACCCCCGAGCCGGCTGGAACTGGTCCCGACGAGGTCCGGGACCATTCAGAGTACGTATTTGCACCGGAAGCATTTTAAGTATTTACGGGACAAAACTGCCTCGCAGCCAATGGGGTGAGGGTGGGGAGGGCGGGCCCACGCCCGTCATCAGCGCGGGACCCGACTTACCCACTCCCGCTGGAACAATACACCAGGGGCCGGCACAATCGCCATATTGGCGGCGTAACCGAGTTCCCGGTGTCGCCTGGGGACACCAGTTCTCTCAAAGCTTGCCCTCGTCTCGGACGAGGACGGGCCCATCACCATGAAGTCATCCAAATAATGCACGATGTCTCTGTGCCCTGTTCTGAAAGTGAACAATAAATGCAACATGGAGCTAAACAGCTCAAAATATTTAAAAGATACGGCGCACCCCATTGGCATACATTTGTCATAGTAATACTGGTTATTCAGCTGGAAACCTAACAAGTGGTAATCCTCAGGGTGCATGGGCATGAGCCGGAAGGCTGACTCAATGTCTGTTTTTGCCATGAAGGCATTGGGCCCCAGGTCACGCAACTTCTTGCAGTGTAGTGTCAAAGGAAGAGTATGTCACCGAGCATAATGCTGGGTCTATTGCATTGTTCACTGACGCCCCCTTAGGTGCAGATAAGTGATGTATCATCCTGAACTGACCTGGGTCTTTCTTAGGCACTACCCCCAGTGGTGAACAAACATAATCGGGCCCTGGGGGGGTGGTGAAGGCACCCGCTATCGGCCCCAATGCGCTTTCCTTACTAACCTTTTGAGAAACCACAGTGGAAAGTGTGCGCGCCAATAGCAGATTATTGAAATGGCGAACAGGTGGTATCCCCTGTGCAGGAATGGAAATATCTTGCCTGAATTCCTATTGGGATACTGATTCCGCCAGAAAATCAGTTTCTCAATCTCGACTGGCATGGGCAACGACCTATTGGGATGATGCCTTGGGATCCCTGCCTCTGTCTTTTGATTTCTTGGTGCATTTGAATTCTGGGTGCGATGGGTGGCCACAAAAGGCACAGGCATGTTTAAACTTACATGATCCAGCTGGTCCTGTACATATTTTTTGGTTGAATGCCCAGCAATTCTTTTTCTTCTCGCCTGACCCCCCTTGTGATGCCCGAAAGGGCTGCTTCATTTGGAAAGCGCGGGCAATCAGGGAGCGCGCCATTAGGGCCCGGCCACCTGTGATCCCAGCCATGCCCTCCAGGTATGCCGGGGTAGCCCGATTGGCGACCGGCATGGGGGGGAAGTCCTTCCGGATCACCTTGGTGACGTAGTTCCGGCTGGGACCGGCAGGGGGAAGGGGAGGAGCAGGAGGTCTATTTAGGCTGGGGGGCCCCAGACTCCGATCTATCTCCATTCCGCGCCGGCCCCGGTCACATCGCCACCAAGGAATCTCCTGGACGCCGAAAGGATCTTTTTTTGTTTCCACTTGCAGGTTCTGAAGATACGAGAAGGCGAAGCAACGTGTGTGGGCTGGCACGCATCGGATGCCGAGGACGGTGATCGAGTAGATTGCAGCGGCTCCGGAATCCGAGGACTTTGCGGCGGGAGTACTGTGTTCGGGTCTTGGCGCAGGAAGAGCGGGTGGTCTTAACGGGGAGTACTCGCGGTACCAGGAGGTAAGGTGTCGGGGTTTGGGGGCACAGGGCAGTCGGAGGAGGAGCAGTTGTTGGGAGGACTTGAGGAATTTAGTTGTTTTATTGTCCCAAGTACCCTGCACGCCATCAACCATGTGGCTGCCCTGTGTCCACAATCGTCGTCGCGCGTTACAGGTGCACGCGCGGTGGGTCGGCACCTCCCTTTTGGGGCTCGTGATAGTTTGCAGGCATCTCCACCAGGCAGGATCTTAACCTTACTGTGCATAGGCAGAGCGGCAACAAGGGGCTAAAATCGGAGAGATCAGTGACGTGGAAGGCATTGCGTGACGTTTTTCTCTAGCGTGGGGCAGAAGCAAATAATTTCGCCAGCTAAGGGATATCCTTGTAAAGAGTCTACCACCTAATACAGTGCAAGGACCAGCTCCACATTAAGGGCTGTATTACCTGCAAGGGGGCCAATCATTAAAGCAGGCAAGCAGGGCCTAGCATGTATTACCTGCAGGATATAGTGGGCTGAACCGGGAGTAGGCGGATAGAGAAGGGGTCCTCGCCAGATACAGTTTCAGGGTCAGTTTGTTACGGGAAGGGCCACATTAAGGGCTGCATTGCCAGTAAGGGGTCCAATTGTTACATTGATAAGGTGGGCAAGCAGGACCACATAGGATGCCGGCCAAGGGGCGTAACCCAAAGAGGAAGGGCAGTGACTCCAATCTGTCCCAGTTATTAAAACTGGTCCTAGCCAAGTTGAGTCAAGATGAGGTGAGCGAGGAGGAGGCGAGGGAATAGCAGGTCACTGAGCAGGATCAGGGTATGGAAGGGGGGGGATCGCCCCCGTAGAACCCATGTCCCCTCTAGAGCTGCATTCCCCCCACTGGAAAAGAGGCCCAGGACTCGCCCAAGTAAGGAGAGGAGTAAAAGTGGGAAAGGGGCTGGAAGACATAACGATAGTCAGGAAGGAGGAGATCTGGAGGAGCAGCGCCCAGCGCAGGAGTTACCTAGCGGGGCACCTAACGAAGCACCCCGGCCAGCGCCAGCTCAAGCAGCACCCAATGGGGTGGAGCGGGATGATGTGGGTGCAGTATTGGCAGAGATTCGGGGAGCATTAAAGGCATTAGCACCCAACCACAAATCCCAGGCATAGTGACAAAGGTGGAGCCACGCGCGTTGGAAGCAGGACAGAGTGCCCAACGGGACCAAGCGCTGGTGCAAGGGCTAGCCCCAGCGCTCCAGGGTGGGCTAGGAGGGGGAGTGCCATCACAGGGTGGCACCTTAGGGGGGGTAGCTCCCACCGCCCCAGGGAATTGTGAGGAGCCCACAGGGGTAACGCAAGGGACAATGGCTAGCATATTAGCATCAGTAGCAACCTTGCTAGCACAATTGGCAGCGCGTGCTACAGCGAGCCAGGGCAATGGGACACTGGTGGCACCATGGGCACCACCACCAGCCTTAGGCAGCACGGTCAACGAAATCAGTAAGCAAATAGCTCTCTTGGGTAGGGCGCAGGGCAAAGACATGAACACAGCCCCTTCAGCGGTGGGTCAAGCGGCCCCTGCACAACCCGCTGTGGTGACAGTGACCGCAACAGGTAAGGCGGTTGAGAGCACAAACAAAAGTACTAACAGCGGAAGCCGCAGGACCCGGGGAATGCGTTCTAAGTCAGAAAAGCTCTCTCAGGTTGGGCCAGGTTGGAGGGAGCAAAACAGGATTGCAGAAGGCCCTTGGATTTGAACATACTGGGGGAGATTCTGGACGCCTTACAGTCTGTGTGCTCCTCAGTTTATGAGAGCATCTTGTTTAGGGCTGCATTCACTCTGGTTTTTTTATGGGGCTTTTAGATTAGGAGAGTTAGTAGGAGCATCCAAGACAGATTATGCTGGCGGCTTGCAATGGCGCGACACAAAGGTGGTGCAGGGAGAACTGTGGGTAGTATTGCGTAAATCCAAGAGAGACCCTTTGGGAAAAGGTACCACGATTCGGCTGAGTCCGGCTCCCGGCACAAGAGTATGTCCGGTAGCCAGGATGGTAACATATTTGGCGGTCCGCCCACTAGGGAGAGAGCAAGCCCTATTCATACATGAGGATGAGGGGTGCCTGTTCAAATATCAATTTAGGGCTGTGTTCAGATGCGCATTGACGAGTTTGGGGATGAACCCCATCGGTTACTCATCCCACTCATTCAGGATTGGGGCTGCAACGCAAGCGGCAGGAGCAGGCATATCAGTGGAAGAGGTGAAGCGGGTGGGGCACTGCTCGTCCGCATGTTTCAAACGCTATGTGCGGCCTGAATTGTTGTAGCATGACGAATGAATACACAGCCATGACCACTCTGACTTTTCCATTTCTCTTCCTGCTATTAGTATGCCCTCTAGAGTGATATGGGTGTTGGGACACTCATTCGTACGTCGCGCCGCGGGCCGGTTGCAGCAGCATTGGGTGTCGAAACCGGCGGGTTTGAAAGGGATGTCGTTCTTTTGGCGAGGTGTTGGAGGCCTGCGAATTGGGCAACTGCGGCGGCTGATTGACGAGACGAGAGCACACGAGAGACACCAGTCCCCGGATTTGATTATTCTGCATTTGGGCGGCAGTGACATGGTAGACCTGGGGCGCCAGGCAGTCAGAGGCACTACTGACAGAATTCGCATGCTTGGGACGGACATTCCCACGGGCGCGGATCGCCTGGTCATGTATGATTCTGCGGTGGACATGGGGCGCCAAAGTAAGATCAAGAGCACTGACTGTGTCAGTGAGGCGACTCAACAGGGAACTGGCTAAACTGTGCACAGGACAGGGCCGCTTATGCCAAATTCCGCACAGACTAATCAAAGGCGACTGAATGTTTCACCACGACGGAGTACATCTGTCAGACATTGGGACAGATGTGTGGATCAATTGCATCTGGTCATTTGTACAGAATTTTTTGGGTGGCGGGGAGGGTAAAGGGCCTGTGGGCCCTGGTCACCCTTGTGGCGGTAAAGAGGCCACAGAAGTTTTAACTACATGGTTAACGGGAGTCCTCCTACAGACTCCCTAGGCCAGCACTGAGGGGGAGAGACGGTAAGCTCTCCGCAGAGAGAATGGGGACACTGGCTGTGGAGGCAAGGGTGGCAGGTCACAACCAAGGGCATGAGGCAGCGGCCCCTGGTTATTCCCTAAGAGCCTCCTTGTCAGCCTGGTAGTAGAGGGGTGGGCCCAGAAATGGCGGACAAGGACTAGAGGGCTGGGGGCTCACCTCTCAAGGACGCAGGTGGGTTGCGTCTTGCGTGGTTCTCAGTTGGGGGATGCGAGCCAGAGGGCCCCCTTGGTGCTGGAGCAATAGAATGTCTTATGGATAATGAAGTTAGTTTGTGAAGATGATTGTTTATGATTGCCAATATTAAAAATGTGAATATGGATTTGTGCAATATGTAAATAAGTAATTACAATTTGTCATGTTTATGAATGATGATGTTAAAAATTAAGCATGGCCGTTTGTACCCACAATTTGGCATCAAGTATTGATTGTGGGTATTTTCATGGGGGCGGGGCTGGGAGCATTCTAGGGGGGCCGGGCTCTAGGTGTTTTGTTGTTAACACTTCCTAACCAGACATTCACTTCTGTCTGATCCCAACCAATCTCCGGGTCCTCAACATTTGCCCATCTGAAATCCCTATGGTAGTCCAGCCATGCCATCCCGCCGTACATTGCGTGAGCTTTCAGAATTTTATTAGAATAGAATACCAACGGTACTGCCAACTCGGGCCTCTTTTCAAGGATCACCGTTGCAAACACATTAAAACCAAACAGCTAATTCGTAATTGACTCCTCAACCCTTGGTTTCCTGTCTTTGAAAGAGCTATCCTTCCCATCCTTTTCTTTGGTCTCCTCTTTCCTCTTTTTTGGTCTGATTAATAAGAAGATATCTATGAATTCACCCTTCCAAATCTTTTCTTTAACGTCCATCGGGACATGAGAAGCCAATTTACCTGGCTTGGACAGTAGTGTATCCTGCCCCCCAATGGCTTTCTCCCCGCCGTTGACATTTTTGCCTGCATTCTCAGCCCTCTTACCTGTTGGGGCCACTGCTGCTGCAACGGATTGTGCGGGGGCCGCTTGACCCACCGCTGGAGGGGCTGTGCTCGCATCCTTTTCCTGCGCCTTTGCCATGAGACCTATTTGTCTATGAATTTCACTGACTGCGCCCCCCAAGGCTGGTGGCGATGCCCATGGAGCGAATGGGACGCAGCTGACCTGACCTCCTGTTGCAGGCACTGCTAACTGTGCCAATAACGTCGCCACAGAGGCCAGTATGCTTACTGTGGACCATTGCGTTAGCTCAGATGACCACCCAGGAATCCCTAACTTGGGAGCAGGCGTCCCCCCAGATGCATTGCCCTGAGCTAGCACTTCCCTTCCTAACACACCCTGTGCCGCCGGAGCTTGTATTACCGCAGGCACTACGTCTTTCAGCATGCCCTGGGCTGCTCCCTCTGCTCTTGGCACAACATTCGCTACCGGCACCTGTGCTGCTGCCATGGTGCTTGGGGGCTGAGTCGTGAGTGCTAATGCTCTAAGTGCACCCCGAATCTCTGCCAACACTGCCCCACATCACTTTGCTCTGTTACATTAGGCCCTACCTGCGATGGCGCGGGAGGGGTTGGTACACTAGGTGTCCCCTGGGGTACTTCATTGGATGGGGGCTGCTACCCCCGTTCCTCCTCTCCATTTTTATTATTATTATTGCCCACTCTCCCACACTTATTCTTTTCCTTACTGGGGCAAGTCCTGGGCCTCTTTTCCAATGGTGGGAATGCTGCCCTGGGGGGGTGGGGGGGGACATTAGCTCTACAGGGGCGATCCTCCCCCCCCAGGTACCTGTTCCTGCTCTGGGACCGGCCCCATTACCTCATCCTCACTTTCCTCATTCTGGCTTAATTTAGCCAACACCAGTTTCAACAGCTGGGAAAGGTCAGGAACGCTGTCCTTTCTCTTTGAATTACGCCCTCTGGCAGGCATTGTCTGGCTTCCCCGCAAAACGCTAAGCGCCCTGACCTTGCCCTGTGTTTTATTGCTCTGATCAATTTATCCCCCGCGTGCCTCTGCCCCAATGCGGGTCTCAGTTCGTTCTCAAGATTCTACAGCAGGAGCGGAGGCGAGGATTATGCATGCATCACTTTCCTCACTTTATTAAACAGCAAGTTGAAAGACACAAGAAAGAAACATCAGACCACAACTCCCATGAGGCTCGGGAGTAACCATGGCCACCAGTAGTCCAATCATAAGTAACGAAACAATCCATAAACAGTCGCAGCCCCCGTAGTCCTTCCTCTTTCTTCACTGCTGGCCCGTCAGTTAAGTCCCTTCTCTCCTTACTGTGGCTTTGGGTCTTGGCTTGATGGGCTCTGTGTAGTTTTTCTTGGGCACTGTTTTTACTTGATTCTGACAGGTTTAGTGTACGCTGCAGCAGGTTACTCTCCCGCTGTCAGTCGCGCGGTAGGCTTCGGCCCGAGCGCGTTTATTCACGATTCAGAGCGGGTCCACTAGGTGGCGCTGTTTCGCGCCTTTAGCGCAACACTCTGTTCTCGGTGCCGGTGAAGCGCTGGTTTTGAGGCATCCGCCTCAGAGTATTTGGAGCGATCGCTCCGATCTGGATCCTTGCCCCCTCGCCTGACACCGCTTTAGCGGTAAGCTTGACGGGCTTAGCCTTTTTGATTGCAGTATTGTGCTGACTCCTCCGCGTGTGGTGTTCATTACCAGGGGGTGTCAGCTCCTGGACACCGGCGAGGGGGAGAGCCCCCCTTAACTAAATTGGGGCGTTTTTTCGTGGTGTCCTTACCTCCTATTAAAATGAATGCTCAGAGAGAGCATGATTATACCCCATCTTTGTCCTCTGAGGAGGACCGGCTTTCCCAGGCGCGCAGACCTGCAGAGATGGACAGGCTCCTCTCTTCGGCCATTGACCAGGCGCTTGCCCCTTTGCAGGAAAGTGTTGACCGTTTGTCCGCCCATGTGTTCAAGGGCACAGGAATACTGGGGGACAGGGGAGCCGGGCCTAACGGTGTGCCTACTTCTCACCTGCGCAAGGCCCACAAGCGTGACGCGGGGCACCTTGAGGGCTTCAGCCGTCTGGCGGAAGTCTTTCATAAAAGTGCGCGCACGCTTTGTGATGCACCCTACCGGGAGGAGGTCTTACCGGGGGAAACCGGCGACGATGGTGCCACGGATTACGACCCTGAGGAGGGATTTCCCGAATTGGGAGAGGTGGAATGCGAGGATGATGAGGATTCCTCGGATGGGTACCAGGAGCACGACAGGTCTTGGCTCCCTCAGTCTTCTGCCTCGTCTGTAGGAGAAGGGGAGGGTCCCTCGACGGATATGTTTAATCCCCTGTGCATTTACAGGCCCCGGTCCACGGACAAAAAGGTAGCTGATTACGTGGCGGACAAGATTCGGCAACCACTCAATAAGGAGGTTAGGGCCCGCCTTCGGTCCGAATGTCCCAGACCATCTCTCCCCAACGGCGTCACTCTGACCCCCGAGATTGACCCCAGATTGTGTACATTTTTTTCTAAGTATATGAAGGATCCCAAGAAAGAGATAGATAGATCATGGCGGGCTTGCCAAGACAAGCTCTTAGATGTAGTGGGCCCGTTGACTAAGGTGATAGAGTTAGCGGAGAGGTCCCGAGATTCTGGGGAGCCCCTGCCTGCAGAAGAGGTGGCGGGTTGGGCGCAGCGCGCTATGTGCCTCCTAGGCAATGCGAATTGCGCCCTCTCGGCCGAGCGCTGCCGGGCCCTGTTGCTGAAGATTGACCCCAAGCTTGGGGAACTTTCTTCCTCGGAGGCAGGCCCGATAGCCCAGGGTTCCCTGTTTGGCGATCCCTTCGTCAAGGAATTGGGGAAGTTTGTGGCTACTTTTTCAGCGCTGGACAAAGCGCAGGCTTCTATGAAGAAGATTTTTCCGGGGAAGGTTTTCGGTGGGGCCGGAAGAGGCAGGGGTCGCTCCTCCGGCCGACAATCGAATTAAGGCCCTAATAGAGCACAAGCCAAACGCAACAATGGATGGCAGGACGGTCGCCAAGGGACCTTCTACCCCTCCCGGGGCGGCAGAGGAAAGAACAGCCGAGGCCGGGGAGGCGCCCACAACAACGCCGGTGGATACAACGGTAAGCGTGGCTTTGTTAGCCCCGGTTCGGTTGGGGGGGAGAATCGCCCTGTTCTATCACAAGTGGGCAGAGATTACTTACGACCCTTGGGTACTGGAAACGGTCAAAGGATTTCACATAGAGTTCTACGGAACGCCGGTTCAAGGTGTCAGGCCCCGACCTATGGCGTTTTCTTCTCAGGACGAGTCTCTCATAGACCAAGAGGTTAAAGAGCTTTTGTCCAAAGGGGTGATCGGCCCTTCAGAACTCCATCCTACGGGGTTCTTGAGCAACATCTTCCTGGTAGGAAAAAAGGACAAGGGATACCGACCCGTCATCAATCTCAGGGACTTCAACGAGTGGCTAGTCTATCGCCACTTCAAAATGGAGGGGATCCATCTTCTCAGAGACCTTTTGTTGCAGGACGATTGGCTAGTGCGTCTGGACCTCAAGGATGCCTACCTCTCGGTCCCCATTTTCGCTCCACACCGCAGGTTCCTCCAGTTTCGGTGGAGGACACAGGTCTTCGAGTTTCTGACTCTTCCCTTTGGCCTGTCCTCGGCTCCGTGGTGCTTTACGAAGCTCCTCAAGCCGGTTATGGAGCATCTCCGGACTCTGGGCATTCGGTTGATCATTTATTTGGACGACATCCTGATAATAGATCAGTCCAGGTCGCATCTTCTCTCCCACTTACAGATTGTAATCTCTCTCCTTCAGAGCTTGGGGTTTACCATCAACCGGGAAAAGTCGGATTTAGTTCCGCGGCAGAGCATGACCTTTCTGGGGTTCAGAATAGATTCCAGGACGGCGACCCTTCACCTCCCGGAACAGAAGATTGGGAAGATCAGGAAAGAATTGAGGAAGGTCCTCCGGAAGGACAGGATCTCCTTGCGGCAGCTGGCCAGGATTGTTGGCCTGTTATCTTCCTCGATTCAGGCCATCTTTCCGGGGCCCCTGCACTACCGTGCACTACAGAGACTGAAGGCGTCCCATCTACGGAGGGGCCTTACCTACTCCCAGTTGATCTATCTGAATCAGGAATCCAGAGGGGAACTCCAGTGGTGGATCGACCACATGGAGGCGTGGAATGGCAGAGCGATCTTTGGGTCGCAGCCGGATCTGGTGATAGAGTCGGACGCCAGTCGCCTCGGATGGGGAGCCCGATGCGGCTCGACCTCCGTAGGGGGCAGGTGGACGGAGGAGGAGCTTTCCCTTCATATCAACTGTCTGGAGCTCCTGGCAGGGTCCTTTGCTATTCGATCCTTCACGAAGGACAAGGTGTCTTGTTGTGTGCTCCTCCGGATGGACAACACAACGGCGTTGCAATACATCAACCGCTTGGGTGGCACGCGGTCCAGGGTTCTGGTGGATCTAGCCAAGGACTTCTGGCATTACTGCCTTCAGCGCCAGATCTCGGTGACGGCCGAGTACCTCCCGGGAGCTCAGAACTCAGTTGCGGACTGGAATTCCAGGCACTTCCGGGATGCCAGCGATTGGAGACTGGATGCGGCAGTCTTCAAGTCACTGATGGCCTCCTGGGGTCCATGCCAGGTGGATCTCTTCGCTTCCAGATGGAACGCCCAGCTTCCCAGATACTTCAGCTGGAAACCGGATCCCGGAGCGGAGGCGGTGGATGCTTTTCTCCAGGACTGGTCATCGATTCAGGATTATGCCTTTCCACCATTCTTGTTCATTCAGAGAGTGGCGGCTCAGGTTCGGCGGCAGAGGGCCTCCTTGATCCTGATAACCCCTATTTGGCGCTCTCAAGCGTGGTTCCCTTCTCTCCTAGAGCTGAGCTGGGACCTTCCGATACGTCTACCGTTCTTCGACGAGGTCTTGTTGGACCCCCTGGACAATCCTCATCCCCTGGTACTTCAGGGCCATCTCCATCTTATGGCGTGGAGGATTTCAGGCGATGATGGTCGGACGGATCTCTTTCGCGAGAAGCTGAATTGGTCATCCAGCAAGCATGGGCCTCGGGGACCGTCAAGAGGTACAGATCAGCTTGGAGGCGCTGGGTACGTTGGTGTATGGAGAAGCACCTGGATCCCCTGGGCTCCAGAGTTTCGGATTTCATCAACTTCTTAACTGAACTTTTTCGGGAAGGGCTCGCTTATTGCACCATTAACGCCTTTCGATCTGCCATTTCGGCAGGCCATGTTCCCATTGATAACAATCCGGTGGGGGAACATCCCTGGGTGTGTGAACTCCTGAAGGGCATTAGGATTTCTCGCCCCCCTGAGCCTCGTTATGCAGGCCTCTGGAATGTCAATCTGGTCCTCCGTTTGCTGATGTCCTGGCAAGACAATGAGTATCTATCTAGAAAGGAGATTTCAGCGAAACTGGCAATGTTGTTATGCCTGATTTCGTGCAAAAGGGCGTCAGATGTCAGAGCTCTGGATCTCACAGCACGGATTTTTACCCCGGAAGGGGTTACTTTTAACATCTTGAGGAGAACCAAGACGAGTACAAGGTCAGTAACTTATCCTGCTTTTCCAGATTCCCCGAAGTTGTGTGTGGTTAGGTGCCTAAAGGCCTATGAGGATATAACATTGGAGGTACGACCTCCGGGTGAACGGCAACTTCTGATTGCCATTAAGAAACCGTTTAAGGCGGTGTCTTCCCCGACCATTGCCAGATGGGTCAGGTGGATTATGACTGAGGCTGGTATTGACACTAGTGAATTTGGCGCACACTCTACCAGGGGAGCAATGGCTTCCAAGGCCATTCAGGTAGGGGGTAGATTGGAGGACATTATGAATGCGGCAGATTGGTCTTCAGATTCAACTTTTAAAAAGTTCTACTGTAAACCAATCCATGAAGCGGCCGCATTTGTGGTAAGTAAGCTTTGAACATGCATAATCCTCGCCTCCGCTCTTGCTGTAGAATGAGAAATTTCCTAGTTAGCACGAAGGAAAGTTTCAATTCTAATAAGGAGGCGGAGGCGAGAATTACCCCCCCCCCGGGCAGGTTTTCTCTTATGCCTTCCCACCCTTGATAAGTTTTGGTGGTGGCTCTAAGATCAGAGTGAGTTCAGACTTTCGTATCAGGGAAGTAACCTTTCGAATCTTCTATTATCATTGATTCTTGCTGATTTTCAATACTTTGTGTGTATCTGGTTTTCAAGGTTTGTGCTATATCTTGCTGTTACATTCTCGTACTATACTTATTTCTGATTGTTTTGAAAGGATTTTGCAATTGTATTGATATCTTACGTAGTATGTTGGCCTTGGTAAGTGTTATGGTTTAGTAAGCAGCCTTCAATATCTTGTATATATCATCCTAGGTTCCGACTCCAAGACGGAATAGGACTCACAGGGCTTAACTTCCTGCAGCAGAGAAAGAGGAAGGACTACGGGGGCTGCGACTGTTTATGGATTGCTTCGTTACTTATGATTGGACTTCTGGTGGCCATGGTTACTCCCGAGCCTCATGGGAGTTGTGGTCTGATGTTTTTTTCTTGTGTCTTTCAACTTGCTGTTTAATAAAGTGAGGAAAGTGATGCATGCATAATCCTCGCCTCCGCCTCCTTATTAGAATTGAAACTTTCCTTCGTGCTAACTAGGAAATTTCTCATTATACTCTTCACTCCGGTGGCTCGCTGTAAAATTTCCGCTCCCTCTAAGCATGACTAACGAGTTATCTCTCCGCTCTCGATGGCCCCAGAGCCTAGCAGCCGATAACTTGAGGAGGGGAGGAGCCAACTATAACTGACGCACACAACCCTTTACGCCCATCTTTCAATTGTGCTCACCGGGCAGCCGCAGGAAGCGTGCGGGGTCACCTAATACAGTCCCCCTTATTTAAATTGTCAAGCCAAAAACACACTAACACAGCCTCCCCCGCGACTGCCCCGTACCACAATCAAAGGCCCCCCTCCCTTTACCTCCGTGTACCGCGAGTAAACTACCGCTCACTGGCCGCTTCTCAGGTTGCGCCACACTCCTCCTAAGCTGCGCCACACTCCCGCTGAAAAGCAATTCCTCGGGCCTCAGACTTCCGGGACTGCCGCGAAGCTCGCCTGCGGTGACCCCTGATTTATCGACGAAGAGCGCCGGCCCACCAACGTCACATCGACTCCGCAGGTTCTCCGACCGCCACCTGCAGAAGAGGGAGAAAAGAAAGCCTGCGACAATCCTGGAGATTCTTCTGAGATGGGCTGGGGCTGGCGCTGGAAGAAGAGAGGACGAGGCCCCGAGCCCCATGCCCTAAATGGTCCTCAGCTCCCCCCCCCCACCCGCCCAATCGCCGGTCCCCGCCGGAAGTGCGTCATCGTCTGCCCCGGAAGTACTGGCCTCAGCCGGTCGCCAAACGAGCTACCCCGGCGAAAGAGGTGGGCGGGGCCAGGACCCCAGGGTGCCGGGCCCTAATGGTGCGCTACGTTAAATTTGCGCTTTTAAAAATAAATACATAGGCCATAACACTTGCCACCTTTGTGGTCACAGAACACTTCCATTTCCAGAATAGAATACACACTGTTGTATTACTGCACCACGCAGCCCAGCACGATGCACTCCAGGGGTTGTGTACAGTCAGCCACGCCTGTGCCCTTGTTCCCACCAGCTAAGTGTAATTGAGAAACACAGAAAGGGGGTTCCTGATCCAGGGGGCACTAAAAGGAGGAAACACGGCCAATCTAATGTCCAAAGGGTCTGTATAAACTCAAGAATCTTGCCTTGGCCACAGGAGGGTTGTGGCTGCCATATTCTTTCACTGTTTTACTGTTCCACTGCACGCAGACTGACTTGTATCCGGTGTTTTGGAGATGCCTTCCCATGGTTTTAGGTGTCATTCTGATGCACGTTTCAGCTGGACTCCATCCTTTCCCCCCAAAATACCCTCCTTCCTCTCCACGTTTCACACCCACTCAGCTCGTAATTTCTTGAAACTCTTTACACCTTTGCATAGTAGCGGATGTGAGGGCCATCACCTTAACCTATCAAACAAGAGTAAGAGTGCATGGCTGGGTCCAAACTAGGGTGGTGTGGTGGGCAAAAGAATGATGGATTAAACCCAGATCCATGTGACTGGGTCTGCATTGTCCAGCATTCCGCCCATCAATTGTTTCTTTTGCATGTCACCCTAAGTGGGAAGGGTATGCCCAGACGTGTCCCGTGCTCACTACACCACTGGATTCAAGCTAACCTAGCTGATGAAGGGTGATGCCCTCAAACCGGTCCCAGGATGCTTGTATCCGGTCCAGGGAGGACCTGGCTTGGCAGTTCGGGCTGGACTGTTCTCATAAGGAACAGGGTCAAGACTGATTTGCATATTGCCAGGTCCAAACTGGGGTGGAGGGGTGAGCAAAAGAATGATGGATTAAACCCAGATCCTTGTGACTGGGGGTGAATGTTTGCATTGTCCAGCATTCTGTCCATCAATGGATTCTTTTGCGTATGTCGCCCTAAGTGGGAAGGGTATGCCCAGACGTAGGTCCTGTGCTCACTACACCAATGGATTCAAGCTAGCTTGGCTGATAAAGGGTGATGCCCTGAAACCAGTTCAAGGATGCTTGTTTACAGTCCAGGGAGGACCAGGCTTGGCAGTTCGGGCTGGACTGTTCTCATAAGCTTTTAACCCTGTTACAGCGGATTTGAGCGCTGTTACAGGGAAGGATTCCACTGCCGCCTTCGCGGCTCGAACGCTGGGACACGCCCACTCTTGAGGCCACGCCCACTCTCCTCTAACTCCTCAAAAGCGCTGATCTGCTAGCGCGCCAAAACACGTAATTGACTCCTGAGGCGGAAGCCGGGAGAGATTGCTCGATATTTTTAAAAACTTGAAGTGTATTTCTGTGTTTTAATTCTTTTGTGTCCACTTACCCTGAGCACTTTTCCCTGGAAATAACGCCAGCTTTTAACCCTGTTACAGCGGATTTGAGCGCTGTTACAGGGAAGGATTCCACTGCCGCCTTCGCGGCTCGAACGCTGGGATACGCCCACTCTTGAGGCCACGCCTTTCAATACCCCTACAAATGTGCCTCTCACGTAAGCGCAGCGGACGAGCGCAGCGGGCGCACCGTCAGCGCGCCTAAGGCAAGCCCGTCTGCGCCCGTCCGCGATTGTACGCGGTCCAGGGCCATACCCTATGCCCCTGGGGAGGACCCCATACGATGGAGCAAGCAGGAATTACTAACCTTCCGCTGCAACTTGGCTGAGTCTTGTAAGCATAACTTGCGAGTAGAGGATAACATAGGCTGCGAACACTGTCACTTCTCCTATGATCCTGGTAGGAATATGACCACTACAGACGACATCATGCATTGTGGACTGCTTAATGTACGCTCGCTACGGAAACACAAGTTGGACCTACATGATCTACTCACGGAGAAACAGTGGGATCTTGTGTTTCTAACTGAGACATGGCTAGATGAAGGATCTACACCTGATGCCCTGGAGGCGCTCCCAGAGGGATATATAATACATAGACTTGATAGACCCACAGGTAGAGGAGGGGGTATTGCAATTGTAGTCCAGGAAAGTCTACGATGCCAACTAGACTACTCCCCCATCCTGGACAGCGAGGCAGGGAGTTTCACTATCAAAGTGAATAACGGCTGCACGCTGAAGGGCATGTTAATCTATAGACCCCCAGGCCCTATAGCCAGGTTTGAGGAGAGTCTGGTTGAGGGCATTATGGAGACTGCGCTATGTAAAGATAAATTTCTGCTGCTTGGAGATCTTAATTTACATCTTAACAACCCCTCAGACAATGTTAGCTAGAATTTTTGTCAGGCATTAGGAGCCCTCCAATTAAATCAAATTGTAAATGGTCCCACTCATCAGTTAGGACACTTGCTTGATCCTATATTTGTTAATTGGGGGGAAGTAGAAGCCATGACCCCTATCCCTATCCCCTGGTCGGATCATCATATAGTACCTTTCTCTATACGAATTCTTGGAGGAAGATTTCCGCAGCCAACGACATTGTACCACCTCAGGCGGAGATGGGCCACCTTCTCCCAGTCTAAATTCTGTGAGGCATTGACTAAAGGGGGGAGCACTGGGGGGGATGACGTGGACACGGCCAACACTAATCTTTTTAAACGCATCAATGAGGCGCTAGATTATATAGCTCCTCTCTCAAAAGCCAAATTAGGTGGCCGGGTCCAAAAAACTGCCACATGGTTCAACGATGAATTACGAGTCATGAAAGCCGCATTGAAGAGAGTCGAAAGACAATGGCGCGCAGCTCTCTCCAAAGAAACGAGAGATGCCTACTTGATTGAGAGGCAACTTTACCATGGGCTAATTAGAAAGTCTAAAACAACATATTACACGACTAAAATTAGCGAAGCTGGTAACTCGATAAAGGAGCTTTTTTCGCTCTATAAAACTCTCTCGAGTGGAAAACCAGCTACTGCCCCAGAAGATTGCTCGCCTGAATCCTGCGATAGGATCGCATACTTTTTTGCTGAAAAAATATCTAAAATGTATTCGGCATTTCCGAATCAACCCATTAATGGGACAGAATTTGTGGAAAGCCTTAGTGAATGGGGGCATAGATACAGACTGACCAACTTTGTCACCCCGCCTCCAGAAGATCTCTTAAAAATCTGTTGATCTGTAAAGACGGGATCTCCGCGGGACCCCACTACACCTAAACGTCTAGCGGATATCCTAGTGGTATTGGAACCTTACATTAGACATCTATTAGACGTATCCTTCAGCACCAAGACCGTGCCCAAAGACTGGAAAAAGGCGGTGGTTCTTCCTCTTAGGAAGAAACCCAATATCAGTTTCGATAAACTAGAGAACCTCCGGCCAATTTCCCTTCTACCCTATCTGGCCAAAGTGGCTGAAAAAACGGTCAATCTGCAATTGATGGATTTCGTGGAAAAGGCTGCTTTACTACACGATACGCAATTTGGCTTCCGCCCCCGCCATTCAACGGAATCTGCGCTCCTGATGGCTGTGGAGACCCTACGTCAGGGGGTGGATGAGGGTCATACCATGGCCCTCATCCTATTGAATCTGAGTGCAGCATTCGACACTGTAGCTCATACCACCTTGCTACAGTGTCTGAACAGTGGAGGAATATCTGGAGCTGCACTCCAATGGATCCAATCATTCCTGACTGGGAGAAGCTTCCAGGTTCGCCAGGGTAATTACTACTCCAGGGACATAGGATTGGGCCAGGGCGTTCCCCAGGGATCGTCCCTGAGCCCCACTCTTTTTAATCTTTATGTTTCCCCAGTAGCTCCAATTGCTGTGGGCCATGGGCTGCAAATTGTGTCCTACGCAGATGACACGCAGCTGGTTATCTCCCTTTCACGCGCGCCCGGCATTGCCATGGACAGTTTCAGGGCTTGCATGCAAGATCTTGCAACCTGGATGTCCACTAATTGCCTTAAATTAAATGGCAACAAGACCGAGGTGCTCGTGGTGGGGAGGAGCCCATCTGCTTGGTCGTCGGCGTGGTGGCCCCCATGCTTAGGTGAGGTCCCAACACCTCGTCAGGAAGTCAGAAACCTTGGGGTCTGGCTTGATGCTGACCTGTCTTTTGGACCCCAGATAGACCGGGTGGCGGGTGTCTGTTTTAGCGTTTTAAAAAGTCTACGGAAGGTCCTAGTTCTCCTCCCTACGTCCGCCCGTAGAACGCTGGTGCACGCCCTCGTCACATCGCGTCTAGACTACGGCAACCTACTGTATTTGGGAGCAACCTGTAAGGCAATAAATCGCCTTCAGGTGTTACAAAATGCGGCAGCCCGCCTCATTTTAAAATTCCCCAAAAGATCGGCCTCCAAGGCTATCCTTCAGACCCTCCACTGGCTGCCAGTAAGGAGCAGAGTTGAATTTAAAGCCCTCTGTACTTGTTAGCGCATCCTCACTGGGAAGGCGCCTGCACCACTCCAGAACCTAGTCACCAGGCATGTACCATCACGCGCCCTTCGCTCCTCACATGGAGGCCTATTAAAGGTCCCTAGGGTGAGAAGGGCCCGCATGGGAGGAAGATCCTTTCGCTATTTGGTGGCGAAGAATTGGAATGCTCTACCTCTTAACCTTCGCATGGATCCATCTGAATCTAGTTTTCGGAAGAAACTAAAAACACATCTATTCTCTAGATAACCGGGCCTACTCCTCCCTTCTGGTTCTGAGTCTTTCAGTTTCAGCGCGGGGACACGCTTCTGAGCGTAACCAAGCGCTTTACAAAATTCCCTTAATAATAATAATAAAAGGAACAGGGTCAAGACCAGCAGCAGTCCGTGGAGGGAGTTCCGTGGGGCAGAAAAGCGGGGAGGGGCAGGGTGGGGGGTACTAAACACTGGAATATGGATAATTGAAGGTAAGTAAACAATTAAATAAATAAAACAAATTTCGTAGCGTGCGCTTCACTGCATTTTGTGATGCAGGGCGCGCTACGAAATTCGTTTTATTCTGATAGGTGTCTGATCAAAGGGCAGCTCAGGGGTAGACGTTCTGAGTTAATTAAAGGGGGCAGGTCATGGTGGCTGCCACTTAGAAAGGAGGCAGATTGGCTGAATATGTGTATGTAGAGCCAGTATCTTGGGCAAAAGAGCAAGCTTCAAGCAGTAATTAATAGATATGTGGAGAGGTTATTTAACATTCGGGTAGTTAGAGCCTCCGGGCACCTAAAGAAGCGATTTGGAGCAGTCCAAAGTCAGGGCACAGTGAGGGGTGGGGTGGTCACTCTGGTGCACTTAAAGAAGCCAACTGGTGCTCAGGGAATGGGAAAAGGACACCTGTGGCAAAGAGTGGGAGCGTTTGGGGTATTTAGAGATGGTCACTTGCAGGTGGGGAGTAGAGAGCAGCATGCGGGGCCTGGGCACAGGAAGTGGGAATCGCGAGGCACTCAGCGGAAATAATTATTACTGGGTGGCATGGCGAGGGCATATCTTGGGCCTAGGCGAAGGGTGTCAAAAAAGGGCCAGCAGAATCCAGGATTCCTGCTGTGGCAGTACCCATTACTGCTACCAAACTGCTACCTCTCCTGTGTATTATCCAAGCTTGTAACATCTTTTTGGTGTACACACGCTAACAGGACTGATATTGCCAATGCTTGCTTAATTCGTGCGCAGTTGCCTCTGTGCATTCAGTAAACGCTGCGCACGAATCCTCAACACGCGAACGCCCCTCAAAGGGAGTGTGACCAACTCGATCGAAACTGGCTTTAAATTGCATTAAGCGTAAATAGAGTCTTAATACGAACTAATGCAGTACACTATCCTATTCGATTTATCAAATATTTGAGAGATGTGGCCTATTTTAATTTCATTAGATTTGTTTTCCACATGTTCTCCTTTGGAGTCCACATTTTACAACTGGCATAGCATTTTAGGTCACATCCAGCCGACGGTGTTCATTTTTGAAGGCAGCATGGCGTAGCTATCAATTGTACAGTATAGTGGCACGGGGCCTAAGGGCGTTAGGGACCCACTGAACCCTAATTACGGCTGTTTTTGCATTACTCAGTTAACGGATGGGGCAGGGGCATTTCCTTGTTTGCACCAGGGCCCTTGCATCCGTGCTCTGCTACCACGTCAAGGCAGGTCTTTAAATGCATCCCTCGGCGGGCCTTGAATTCCACAGAATAAACACAACAGTTAGGTATTGATAGGAACCCTTGTACGCGTTACTTCAACGTCACAGCGTAACCACGTGGAAAAGTATTGATTTCATATCAGTAGTTATGTGCACTGAGATTCTCTGCTTATATCGACTACCTGAAGCCTTATGTACCTCCACCTTTGAAAAGAATGTTCAGGTAACAGGATAGGCAGCTTGTGACAGGTGCCTGATGTATGTACACATACCCTGCGGTTCTTTCTTGAATGGTCACGTCTTTCCCACACTCTGATCCTTTGTGTCCCGCCTCCCGCCCTGTAATGCGCCACACTTCTATTGTCCCTGCTGCTCTCTGATTGGCTGCTGAGTGTGGGAACGTCTCTCCAGCCCCAGACCCACACATTACCCTGCAGGCGGAGGGGGATAAATAGGGCAGGAGGGAGCGAGCTCTTCAGATACCGATCACTGAGGGTTCACTGCAGAGACCCCGCTCTTCACCCCACACCGGGCAAGATGGCGCCTTTCAGCACCGAGAGGAAATATGAAGAGGAGCGCGAGGAGAGACACATTAGAAAGGTATGATATATGACATTGATATTAAAGCTATATATGCAAGCTTTTAGTATAGAAAAATACAAATTTCCAGTCAGTTGTTCGTATTTCATATATTACATTCTAAGGCAGCCTTCTATATTTTAACCCTGATTGTAATTTTTTTTTTTAATTCAGACTGTTTTAACGATGTTAACAAACTTTCCAAGTTTGTTCCGATAAAATAACAAACTGCAATTTTGTCTTTGCAGCTGAGGAAGCCAGCGGTGGAGAAACTGAGGAGAGATCGAATCAACAGCAGCATCGAGCAGCTGAGGATGTTACTGCAGAGAGAGTTTGAGGAACATGAACTTCCGCCCAAAGCAGAGAAAGCGGATATCCTGGAAATGGCCGTGAGATACCTGGCCCGGCGCGTGCAGACACCGGCACCAGGTGAGAGCTCGTGACGTGAGTTTGGCGTTTTAATGAGGCAAATTCTGAAGTTTGTATAAGGACAGGTGGTGAAGGCGATGGGGAGCAAGAGTGGGAGATGTTTCTTTTAATCCCCGAACTAGTAAAAACATAAACTATAAATGCAAGTTTACACTACTGGTCTGAAAGACGGTTTTGTGGGGCCAGGTTAAAAAAGTTTGTGGCGCAGCCAGCTTTTGTTACAAGGAGCGCCAGGTTTAGGACATATTGTATAACTTGTGTCTTCAAGTCACGCAATGCGCACTGACTGCTAAGATTGTTCTGCGTTGTCATTTCCTGGTGTGAGACTGTACAAGCATTAACCCCTCGTCTCTCCCTGCAGCCGCGGCCTCCAGTGAAGGTTACTCCAGGTGCCTCCAGGACTCTCTGCACTTCCTCTCCCTCCACGGAGCCCCCACAGAGACCCAGATGAAGCTGCTGCGGGCCCTCTATAGACCTGCGGCTGCAGCAGAGGCGGTGTGTCCTTCTCGGCCTCCGTCCTGTCCCAGCAGCACTAAAGAGCCCGCCCAGGACAGCCCCAGAGCCCCGTGGAGACCCTGGTAATGCGGGGGCCGCGGCCTGGACTTTTCTTCGGACTTCTTTAGAGGCCTCGGTCCCCTCTGAGGGAGAATATTCATTCTCGTGTCTGTAGCACCGCCCCCTGCTGTGCAGGGGGGAGTTTACTGTAATTCAAGTGGAGGATCTTGCATCATTAAGTGGTGTCACTGTTTATAGTAACTCGAAAGAACCATTGCTAGAAATAGCCGCCTTCTGTGAAGGCATAGTGTATATGTATCTTTAAAGATATGTAAATATGAAAAACGTATGTGACAATGTACACATTTATTCAGTATCATCCTAAACGTAACATTAATTTGTGATGGATGAAATGGAGATACAGCTATCACTAGTGCCAAGTCTTAATTTTGGAAATATTCTTAGTGCTGTATGTGTAAGTTACACCACACTGTGTTTTTTTTTTTATAAAGATGTTCAGTGTGTGGGGAACTTTCTGCCATAGATTTGTATCTCAGTGTCTGAGAATGTACTACTTCCGGGTCCTGTTCAATATGTGTAGGGCTGTGATTATCAGTGGAAACTCGTTCAGTTACAGAATGAACCCCAGGATTTCTCTCCTTTGATGAAGACATTGTTATGTCCAGTGTGTGCTCAGGTGGGTTGAGAATTTCCCTCGTGACAGATATTCACTGTCTCAGATGTAAGAATGCCCTGTGTGTATCCTCTTGCCTCAGCTGTGACATTTCTGTACATTATTTATCTGTCACGTGATTCTTCACTGTTCCTACATTCTGGAGGAACATGTTGCTTTCCGTGGAAATGTGACTTGTTCACCAAAGAAAACATCGTCAATAAAGCACTGTCTAAATATAGCGCTTCGAACTGTGCTTTCATTCGGATGACTGATGTTGTAGACACCGACCCGTTTGCTTGGCGTTAGATGAAAGGGGCTGCCCTCATTGGCTGTGAGGAATGGGGTACTTAATGCTACATCTTTTGCCGGTGGGGCTGGGGCAGAAAGTAGGCGCTGGCACCAAAAATAAAATGGTCCCCATTAGATATCTAGATCGCTGAAAAAGAGGCCCACATCGGCATTTGAGGCAGTTCTGAACGCGTAAAGACGCAAATGTTTTTAAATGTATAGAAGACTGCATGGATTTGTGCTTGCAGCGATTGTTATGTTTTAATGTCCGGGAAATCAATAGTAGAAACAGGCCCACAAAGAGCCAAAAAGCAAAAACGGCGCACACACTGACATGTCAGATCTGCCCATGGGCACTGATGGATGCCCTACAGGCCAGTCCGAATCTGCCTTTGTGTCTTGTTCTCGTTTATCAGTAAAACCACCATTGCAGGTGGGACTGCCTTGGCCTGCTGGGGACAGTGCCTGTTGAGAATGTCAGATTTCCAAAGCAAAAGAGCATGTAGGGCTCCAGTTTTCATATATTCAGCACACCTTGGAAGTGCCTTTTACAAAAAGGCAAGACCCCCCCCCCCCCCCCCCCCCCACTGCTCTTTGAGAGGGTCAGCTGAGAGAAAAAAACTCACTTTGTGGCGTTTGCTCTCTTCAGCGGTGGGTTACTCCTACTGTTTATTTAACTTTGACATTAAAGAGAAGATGCGTAAATATTCAAAGATATTTTGTAGTATTACACGGCCAGACATGTTTTTAATGGGTTTCAATGAGATCCCATCTAAACATTACTATCATGCAGTAGTAGCGCCCTCATGTGGACAAAATACAGGGGTTCAGCAGACGCCACTCTTCCGGAGTCCTGTCACGCTCTCGTGCGTAATCCACTTTCCAGAAAGGGGTGCTACGCAAGTGTCACCTCAGGGGTGCTACGCAGGTGTCCCTGAGGTGCTGAAAGAAAACTACCAGCACTTTAGAGCCACATGGAATGTGAGTACTCACGAGCTACACCCCCCCCCCCTCCCCCCTTCCACCATATCTCACGTGTACTCCCACCATAAACTGTTTGCAAGAAGGTGTCTACCGCCATGGGTGAGCAGCCACCTTAACAGGTAAACCCAACCAGCCTCGCTGCAATGTCGCCATCTTGACATGTGTGTCATCAACATGGCGCATGTCAGAGTACCTCCGCCATACTGGCGTGTGAAACGTCTGCTGGGGTATATTTAAACGAGGCCCTCCCTAGGACTGCTTCTTCATGGCAATATCTGAATCCCTGCGTGCAGGTGGACGGAGGGGCTTTCCATTCTGCCACGCCGGCAGTTCCCGGTGGGGTGCAGGCTAGTGAGCTGTCTTCAGAGCAGGGTAGGCAGTCATGGCTGAACAGTGAAAGCCCTCCAAATCTATAAGTGGAAAGTTACACACTTCCATTCGTGAGCTGCTCAAGTACAGGATTTTTCCTTTGAATTATGGGACTTGTAGTCAAAGACAAAACCTGTACTGGAGCAGCACATCATGCATGGCCTTCAGAAACTTGGCAGGGCTGCACACCCCATTCTAATTTGGGGCTACTGCAGTGTGGGGTGGGCTGACCATTTTTTTGCCAGGGCTGTTTTTGGTTCCCTTTAGATGAGATAGGAAGTGCAGGGGTTATTTTTCTTCAAAGTGCGCTTGTAGGACAGAGGAGCAATGCCTGCCGCTGGAATCATGCGTACTTAAGAACTTGTCTTGTGGTAAAGAGTGTGCTGATTGGTGTGCACTAAGAGCAAACCCTAAAAAACACAAAGAAATACAGCGCACTTCATCTGTGCTAGAAAAAGTCCTGTACAGCTGTCTCTCTATTGTTTAGGGGTGATGAATTTCGATTTTTTGGTAAAATATGTAAGATGTCGGAATATATACTCTCTTTTCAAGGTGTTTAAAGGGACAACAATCAAACTGTACATTCCAAGCAGACTGCAGCATTCTCCAAAGCAGCTGCGGACATGTTTGGGGACAGATGCGAGTGTAATCCAACAGGCAGTTCCAACAACTGCAATTCCTTTTTGAGCGCGTTTACAACACGCCAATGCGTCATATCCTACAGACACGCGGCGTTCGGAAACGCCCGAGTGACCATTTTCAAAGCAACCTGTTCTCATCTGTTCTTATTAACTCATCGGCCCAACGCCTTGATCTGACCCGTGCGAACAGTATTTACTCAGCAACAGGTGCCCGCAGGCCCAGAGTGATTTAAACCTATAAACGAGAAGGGGCCGGTCTTTCCCACACTCTGTTCTTTTGTGTCCGGGCCCCAGATGTCCCCCCTGCCTCCCGCCCTGTAATGTGCCACACTTCCATTGTCCCTGCTGCTGCTCTCTGATTGGCTGCTGAGTGTGGGAACCTCTCTCCCGCCCCAGGCCTGCGCGAAGGACTGCATAGAGATGTATCGCAGATCCGTGATATAAACGCTCAGATAATGATTGTAAATGTCAGTCAGTGCCTGATGCACCTCATCAGTCTGTGTGTAGACTACAGCTCCGATTTAGCTCTCAACCCGTTAAACATTCTTATTCTGACTGAGTCCGCCAACACTACGGATAGGAGGTGACGCCATACATGTATTTATTACCTTTTAATGAAAGACCTCCCAGTGCCTCCCCCGTTAGTCCTCACACATCTCGCTTCTCATTCCCTCCTTCTAGAACCATCCATTGTACGATCTGCACGTGACAAAAGTCCTGATAAAGTGGGAGTACGAACGGATTAATAGCAATACTGGGGCAGATTTACGAGCCCCTTGCGCCACTTTTGCGTCACTTTTCCCATTTTAAAAGTGACGCAAAAGTGGCGCAAGGGGCTTGTAAATCTGCCCCACTGTGTTTAGCTGCAACCGATAACCCCAGTGTAGGAAGGTATCGGATAATGAAACCTAATGAAGAGAAATGCAGTAACTTTACAATATAAATACATACATAGATGCCTATACAACAGGGGCGTTTAAGTACCACAGGGCCATAAATGCAGTACACAGTGAGGAAAAGCAACACTAGGGCAATGGACAGGACTGTGCACATTTTTTTTACTAGCCACGTTGTGTGAAGTTCTTCATTTTTGCGTTTTGTGAAGTCTTCAAACGACTCAAAGTCGTCTGGTTTGCCTTCGGATTTGCCTGTGTACAATCTCTGCCAAGCAAGATCATTTTCACATCATCTAAACTGAACTCGATCATGCTGGAAAATGTATGCAGAATATATCTGCAAGCTGGTTTGCAAGAGCTGTTCTATCTATAAAGTCTCTAGTAGGATAAGATCTTATTAAACCAAAAAAAGATAAAATAACATATGTAACATTGCACAAGTCAATAGCCTTGCACAGAAGAAAAGCCCCCAGGGGATGTGTGGAGCTCTCCGCCACGTGTGCACAGAACTCTGCACATGTTAGTTTACGTTTTTGGTGTAATGGACAAAGGGGCCACAGCCCCCCTTGCAGGCCCCGGAGACAGGTGCGGGCCGATATGAGCTGGTTGACGGCGGCGGTCCAACGGTGGCCGCAGGTTCAAATTTTCGCTGGTAGGTTTCCAGCGGGTGGCAACAGTTGGTTGCCTTGGGGGGTGGGGGCAGCGGGACTGCCTGGACAGCTTGCAGGGGCAGCTGGACAGCTTAACTCCTTGACTGTGGCGCAAATTCCGCCGCGGTGCGGGAATAATAATGAGTGGGCGTGGTTCAGATGGCCCCAGCCGTCCTCCGCACACGCCCACCATGACGTCGAGCGGCCGGGGGCCGTCTGAGGCATGGAAAGGGTTAAAAGGCTGTAGATTCGGCCTGCCTGCCCCTGAGGATTCCCGGGCCAGTTAGCCCCCAAGGACCCTCAAGAGCTACGGGGACTTAATCCCCAACTAGTAGTGCACCTGGAGGTGTATTTGCAGAGTGATGGAGAAAGGGTGCATGGCCATCAAAAAACTCTCGGCAAACCCACTTTGTGGGACTTGCTGGAGGTAACAGGATCAATAGTTGGCACTCAAGGACCCTCAATAGCCAAGGGGACTTCATCCCCCTATTAGTAGTGTGACAGGAGGTGCATTGTAGAGTGGAGGAGAAGGGGGGCGTGGCCTCCTACCAGGTCCTAGCAATCCTGCTCTGTGGAACTTACTGGAGGTAACAGGAGGGGTAGTTGGCCTCCAAGGACGTCTTTGGGGGCCAACTACCCCTCCTGTTATTTCCAATAAGTCCCACACAGTGGGATTGCTAAGAGGTCGTCGGAGGCCACGCCCCCTTTCTCCACCATTCTGTAAAAGCGGCTCGTGGTGCACTACTGGTTGGAAGATGAAGTCGACTTTACCCCTGATGGACTTTGGTGGCCAAGAAGCCCTCCTGGTAAGTCCTACACAGCGGGATTCCTGAGAGCTGGTCGGAGACCCAGCCCCTTTTCTCCACCACCCTGCAAATGCAACTACTAGTTAAAAAACCATAGAAATTCACTGAAAAACAAAGGTTACAGGGACGTTATAGTTAGGAGATGAATTACAAAAACTAGGAAATTCACTATAGTTAGGCTCATGTTTAGCTCGGACAAAAACCAGAGAAATTCAGCCATTGTAGTTATTGACTAACTATAACTCGCGCCCCCGCAATGCACTGCTTATGTCCTCACTTATTATATCACTCATGACATTGTCAGTGACCTCACTGATGACATCACTGCTAACATCTCAAATGACATCACTGCGAGGGCACGAGTATTAGTTATCTCACTAACTATAATGGCTGAATTTCTCTGGTGTTGTACGAGTGAAACCTGAGCCTAACTATAACGTCTCTGTAACCTTTGTTTTTTTTCAGTGAATTACTAAAGTTTGTTTTATTCCATTTCCTAACTATAATGTCCTTGTAACCTTAGGTTTTTTCAGTAAAAAAAAAATATATATATAGATATATTCTCCAAAATTTGCTTCTTACTGGAAACCCAGGCCCGTAGACAGTTGGTGCGTGATGCCGGCGAAGCCTCCGGCCGTATTAATCCCAACTTGTAAACAGATAAAACGCACTCTCAGGAGATAACGCCAAGATACAGTTTAATCGGTTACGCGTTTCGACAGCAAGGCTGTCTTGCTCACACAGTGTACAATAAAGTTTTGAAACCATAAGTAGCCTGGTAGTTGACATGAAAGAAGGCTACTTTCAGCGTGAATGCTGGTACATTATGTCAAACATGGCGGCCATATTGGAAGTGTAAAAGTACATATGGTCGTGATTATAATTTCTCTTTATAATTGTACTCCACGGTATGTATATTTTGGATTTACAAGTTATTAGCGTAAAAAGAAATATAGAGATTACTACTCATCACAAATTTCAATATTCGAGTGACGATATACACATGTTGTGTTAACCTCATCTGATTCATAAATATATACCTAATAGTGGTGGTATTTCGACATAAATTAAACCAATGATACAAATTTATGTACATTGTATGAAGACTAACATTTCTTCTAGGCTATTATGATTAATCCTCTCTGAATTCTTTATCCATTTTTAATAATGTTTCTATTATTATGAATATATAATAGAACTTTAAGAGAAAATTTTAATCATTTGCATAAATATTTTTTTTCTCTCTTTTATTATTTTTTATCACAGGAAGAAAGGAAGGGATTCCCGGTATCCTGGGATGGCTATTCCGATATGGGTCCCTACCCTTTTCTTCCCTTTTGGGTCTACTCTTTAGTAAGATAAGATGTATTCTATTTCTACTTATTTTTCATCCACCATTTGTTATATTGAAACCATGTCAAACTGAGACCTCTTGGATTTAATGCAACTGCATTTGTTGTGCATCGGACTATTAAGATCTCAGATATGTATACACATCCACCTTAGGATCGAACTCATTACCACTATGGTATATTAATCAAGTGTATCAACATACTATACATATATTTGCACTAATTGTTTACCTATGTTGACACATTATCTATTAGATATGTATTCAAACTGAGATTCAATGTAACTATGGTCGTTTTACATTTTTGGATATGTATATAATTTAGAGAAAAATAGAGAATATATCGACCTTGGGTCTGAACATGGAAACCAGATACTAATTGAAATGATTTGATATTGAAATTCAATATGGTTAACCACTATGGTGCTTCACATTATATGTATCAACTTATTACACCACTATTAGGTGCATCAATTTGTACCATTGGTTTAATTTATGTCGAAATACCACCACTATTAGGTATATATTTATGAATCAGATGAGGTTAACACAACGTGTGTATATCGTCACTCGAATATTGAAATCTGTGATGAGTAGTAATCTCTATATTTCTTTTTACGCGAATAACTTGTAAATCCAAAATATACATACCGTGGAGTACAATTATAAAGAGAAATTATAATCACGACCATATGTACTTTTACACTTCCAATATGGCCGACATGTTTGACATAATGTACCAGCATTCACGCTGAAAGTAGCCTTCTTTCATGTCAACTACCAGGCTACTTATGGTTTCAAAACTTTATTGTACACTGTGTGAGCAAGACAGCCTTGCTGTCGAAACGCGTAACCGATTAAACTGTATCTTGGCGTTATCTCCTGAGAGTGTGTTTTATCTGTTTACAAGTTGGGATATATATATATATATATATATATATATATATATATATATATATATATATATATATATATATATATATATATATATTACCTACTGGCGGTCGCCAGTAGGTAGTTATAGTTAGGACCGTGTTTCCATAGGAAATCTCAAAATTCTATTTTGAATAACTTTGGCACCGGTTGACGAATCCTCGCAAAATTTTCAAAACTAATGGGGCGCTACGCTCCGCTCCTACCCTGAAAGTCTCGGGGTGATTCGTCAAGCGGGGGCTGAGAAAAAAGGGGGGTCCCAAAACGCGTTTTCCCCATGCATTTTTCCATAGGACCTTTAGACACAGCTACAGCCCGAACGGCTGAACAGAGTTACTTGAAATTTGGCAGAGAGGTAGTCTACAGGTCAAGGATGTGCCTTTTGTAGGTTTGGTGTAAATCTGTTCAGTATTTCCTAAGAAAATAGCATTTAAGTCAATATATATATCTGTAAGCGCGCTCCGAGCGTGCACCGTAAGCTTATCGTACGTGTACGGTGCCGTGCGCGAGCGCGATTCTGATTGGCTGTTAGATCTTAGTAAACATTCGAATCGGTCGAAACCAGGAAGTGTCGGGCGCCATTTTCTCTCTCGCACTCTGAGGGGGGGAGGAAAAACAAAGTTGGATAACATGAAAAGGGGCAGGCTAGACAGCTCCTAACCACCTAGCCTTGGTTAGGGTGTGCCAGAAGGACCCCCAAGGCCAAAAAATAATTTTTTTTTTTTTTTGAAAAAATGCCGAAATGCTTACCGTACGACAAAAAATTAATAAAAAAAAAACAAACTCCACAAACCCCCCCCCCCCCCGTGTGCAAAAGGTGACCGCAGCGCACCTTTTGTGCATGGCATATGATTACCGTGAACATTTAATAGATAACCTTTCACAACGAAGCGCATAATATGTCCTCCGAGTGCGGACGGTGCGCGAAGCGCATCGTGTGTACATGGCCCATCGAGCGTAACGTGGGCACGCGGTTGACGAATCCTCGCGAAATTTTCAAAATAGGTGGGGCGCTCCACTCCGCTCCTTCCCTGAAAGTCTCGGGGGGATTCATCAAGTGGGGGCTGAGAAAAAGGGGAGTCCCAAAACGCGTTTTCCCCATGCATTTTTCCATAGGACCTTTAGTCCAAGCTACAGCCCGAACGGCTGAACAGAATTACTTGAAATTTGGCAGAGAGGTAGTCCTCAGTTCAGGGATGTGCCTTTTGCAGGTCTGGTGTAAATCTGTTCATTAGTTCCTGAGAAAATTGCAGTTAAAAGCATATATATATCTATAAGCGCGCACCGTGCGCGTACGGTAAGCATACCGTACGCGCACGGTGACGTGCGCGAGCGCAATTCTGATTGGTTGTTAGATGTCAGTAAACATTCGAATCGGTCGAAATCAGGAAGTGTCGGCCGCCATTTTGTCTCTCGCAGACTGAGGCAGTGAAAAACAAAGGGGGAAAACGATAGAAGGGGGCAGGATGGACAGGTCCTGACCCCCTAGCCTTTGTCAGGGGGTCACTGAAGGACCCCCAAAGGTTAAAAAAAAAAATATTTTTTTGCGAAAAATCGCGGGGTGCGCGCACGGCACGAACAACGCATCGTGTGTGCTAGGTGCACGAAGCGCACCAAGCGCCCACAGCGCGCACACGGTGCACGATGCGCACCGTGCGCGTACGGAGCGCGCACGGTAAAAACCTGAAAAAAGAAAAATATTAATAAATACATAACTTAGCATTTAAAAAACCGTACAAATTCACTTAAAAAACCATAGGTTTCACACACGTTATAGTTAGGAATTAGCATTTAAAAAACCTTGCAAATTCACTTAAAAAACCATAGGTTTCACACATGTTATAGTTAGCTGGACATTTCACTCGTGAAAAACCATTGAAATTCCCCCGTTATAGTTAGTGCAGGCAACTATAACTCACGCGACCGCAATCCTCTGCTGATGACGTCAGATATTACATCACTGATGACATATGTGTCTTTCTGAAAAAAAAATATTTGTAATATATGTATAGCTAAAAATTAATGGAAGAAGACATGGGTAAATAAGTGTCTAAATACAGTGATGTAATATCTGACGTCATCAGCAGAGGATTGCGGTCGCGTGAGTTATAGTTGCCTGCACTAACTATAACGGGGGAATTTCAATGGTTTTTCACGAGTGAAATGTCCAGCTAACTATAACATGTGTGAAACCTATGGTTTTTTAAGTGAATTTGCAAGGTTTTTTAAATGCTAATTCCTAACTATAACGTGTGTGAAACCTATGGTTTTTTAAGTGAATATATATATATATATATATATATATATATATATATATATATATATATATATATATATATATATATATATATATATATATATATATATATATATATATATGGGTGTCTGAGAGCACCCCACAATGTGATGGCAGTGGGGCTGACAGTATAAGGGCTGCAAATGAAGACATGTTATGGGTGAACATATTTGAGCCTATTCATGTACAGCATAAGTATGTGACAAGTTGATTGACTTTGCGTATACACGCAAGATATTTTAAGGGCACTGTTGAGATATGACTATCAGAGATATTGATTTCATAACAGTATTGTTGTGATATTGATATCAATGAGGCATATCTGGCTGGGAGGTAGGCGTGCATTGAGATGGGTGGGGAAACAAGCTCCTTAACCTGTGCTGCTCCCCGAGGCACCAAAGCAAATTGCAATATGGCCAGGCATTGCCAAGTCCCCTCCCATTGGTTGATTTGTTGACCCCCTAAAAACTCCCCTCCAGGAAACCCAGTATGGTTCCTTCCAAACCCCTCTTTCCCCTAAGGCACCGATAATAAAATCATCCAGACACAGAAATTGGATTAGAGGTCGGATAACCCCGGCCGTATTTTGTTAAAATTAATAAATCATAATTAATCAATTCTTGACACAAATTAATATGCAGAAAACCCAAACATATTCAATAACATTTCAAGTACACATATTTAAACATTCGTTATGGCTAATCTTATCATGATTCTAACATGTTAACAGGAGGCACCAAAACAAATTACAAGGACTGTGGCTGCTGAGTCGTGGCCTGTGGCTGCAGAGTGTGCTGCTTTCTGGAGACTCTTGGGGGTGGGGGTGGGGGTCACATGGTCCTGTTGTGTCCAAGGCAGTGAGCGGAAGAGACATGCCCACCGCTTCGTGGCTCCTTTTAAAGGGCGGGGCCAACCACATCACTGAGTATGACCCCAGAAGCATTTTAATGCTTCCTCTTGGCTTTCCCTGGTCAACCAATCCCGCAATAGACCCTGCCTCAAATGTTGCGGCGACCTGCACCGCGACCCTCAGTTGGGGCCCCAGCATCACCGCCATAAGCCCGGCTCTCCCTGGACTGGTGGACCTCTGCATAAATCTTGTCCAAATGGAACCTGCATACATCCGAGCTGGAATCATCCAAAGACATAGAAAAGAAAGTACTTAGACTTTCCCACTGTTTTATCAACTACTAGATGGACTTGCATGTTACCAATAAATTCAATGAGTGAGATCAGGATCCCCCAGATTGTGTCACCATTCTATACAATACTACTGATTTAGATGGTAGGGTTCCACTTTTTCAGCAGCCTTAGTCTGTCCTCCTATGGATTTCATGACACCAAAGGCATCAGGAACTCCCTTTCGACCTGGAATGAAATAAAAAAATAACAGAATGCCCAACACTACAGCTATTGGTTACATTCAATACAAGGTTTTCAAATTGCATCAGATATGCCTGGAAGGGTGGCTCCCTGAATTCATGCTCAGTGCTGTCATCTGCAAAATAAGGGCCTGATTTGACAGCTGCACACAACCAACAAAATAAATCATACAAAAAAAGTATAAACATATACAGAGATGCTTTGGGTCAACTGTCTTCATCCAATTGGTCTGTTCAACTGTCCTTTACAGGTGGCTCAACCCCACTACAGCACACAGCATGGGCAAATGTGTCAGACCTGGAGAGCATTGACACAATTTACACTGTGAGAGACTGCATTTAGCCTGATTACAAGTGCATGTTTGCTTAAAAAGAAGTGCACCTTAGTGCCACGGCTAGAGAGCCAATGATTTGTTTTCATTTTTCCCCTTCTTGGTCCCTTTTATTTGTTTTGGCCATACTTGTGTATTTAAGCTATGTCTTCAGGATACAGTACTTCAAAGCTAATTATAGATTTACTTTGTGCCAATAACAATAACCACATTTTCCTGCAACGTGCTTTGAAACCAAAAGGGATTTCCAAACTTTTCCTAAGTACACCTGTCTGTTAGAAAGTACACATACTGTTCTATTAAAATGATATACAACCATTATTGCATTGTTTGCATTTGGATTGGAGGCACACTGCTTCTTTTATTTTTCTTCTTATTCTTGAAGCATATCTATGCAAATAAAAAATAACCACTGCACCAGTTTCCAAGGCGAGGCATATAGGCTTTGCCATTGGCTTGTTGTAGCTTGCGACTGGCTCTGCGGAAAGTTCTTATTTTGTTATTTAACCATGCACCCACTGAATCACCCACTCACACATCTAGTCAAGGAGTCACACACACCCTACCCACACAAACACTCAGGCACCCATACAGATGCTCAGACAACCAATCAATAACCCATATAGCTATTCACAAAACCATGCAGCCACTTATACACCAACATACAGACACATACAGACATTCACACAGTTTAGTCACTAGTCTGCAGTAAGATACATTTAATGACTCACTTATAGACTCAGTTACGCACCTAGAAAATCATCCATTCACACACTTGTACACCCACTTATTTTTCAACAGGCCTTTCCCTATATATATTAAACATAACAAAACTGTTGAAAAACACATACTCAATGGATGATGTCAATAGTGATGTCATGAGTGATGTCACTGACCATGTCATGAGTGATGTAATATGTGATGTCATCAGCAGTGCATTGCGGGGGTGCGAGTTATAGTTAGCTGAACTAACTATAACAGGGGAATTTCTAGGGTTTTGTACGAGGGAAATGTCCAGCTAACTATAATGCCCCTGAAACCTATGGTTTTTTCAGTGAATATATATATATATATATATATTAGGGTGTCTGAAAGCACCCCACAATGTGATGGCATTGGGGCTGACAGTATAAGGGCTGCAAATGAAGACATGTTATGGGTGAACATATTTGAGCCTATTCATGTACAGCATAAGTATGTGACAAGTTGATTGACTTTGCGTATACACTCAAGATATTTTAAGGGCACTGTTGAGATATGACTATCAGAGATATTGATTTCATAACAGTATTGTTGTGATATTGATATCAATGAGGCATATCTGGCTGGGAGGTAGGTGTGCATTGAGATGGGTGGGGAAACAAGCTCCTTAACCCATGCTGCTCCCTGAGGCACCAAAGCAAATTGCAATATGGCCAGGTATTGCCAAGTCCCCTCCCATTGGTTGATTTGTTGACCCCCCAAAAACTCCCCTCCAGGAAACCCAGTATGGTTCCTTCCAAACCCCTCTTTCTCCTAAGGCACCGATAATAAAATCATCCAAACACAGAAATTGGATTAGAGGTCGGATAAACCCGGCCGTATTTTGTTAAAATTAATAAATCATAATTAATCAATTCTTGACACAAATTAATATGCAGAAAACCCAAACATATTCAATAACATTTCAAGTACACATATTTAAACATTCGTTATGGCTAACCTTATCATGATTCTAACATGTTCACAGGAGGCACCAAAGCAAATTACAAGGACTGTGGCTGCTGAGTCGTGGCCACAGAGTCTGAGTCGCGGACTGTGGCTGCAGAGTGTGCTGCTTTCTGGAGACTCTTGGGGGGGGGGTCACATGGTCCTGTTGTGTCCAAGGCAGTGAGCGGAAGAGACATGCCCACCGCTTCGTGGCTCCTTTTAAAGGGCGGGGCCAACCACATCACTGGGTATGACCCCAGAAGCATTTTAATGCTTCCTCTTGGCTTTCCCTGGTCAACCAATCCCGCAACAGACCCTGCCTCAAATGTTGCGGCGACCTGCGCTGCGACCCTCAGTTGGGGCCCCAACATCACTGCCATGCCTGGACTGGTGGACCTCTGCATAAATCTTGTCCAAATGGAACCTGCATACATCCGAGCTGGAATCATCCAAAGACATAGAAAAGAAAGTACTTAGACTTTCCCACTGTTTTATCAACTGCTAGATGGACTTGCATGTTACCAATAAATTCAATGAGTGAGATCAGGATCCCCCTGATTGTGTCACCATTCTATACAATACTACTGATTAGATGGTAGGGTTCCACTTTTTCAGCAGCCTACTACCAACCAATCTTAGTCTGTCCTCCTGGATTTCATGACACCAAAGGCATCAGGAACTCCCTTTCGACCTGGAATGAAATAAAAAAAATAACAGAATGCCCAACACTACAGCTATTGGTTACATTCAATACAAGGTTTTCAAATTGCATCAGATATGCCTGGCAGGGTGACTCAGTGAATTCATGCTCAGTGCTGTCATCTGCAAAATAAGGGCCTGATTTGACAGCTGCAACGTGCTTTGAAACCAAAAGGGATTTCCAAACTTTTCCTAAGTACACCTGTCTGTTAGAAAGTACACATACTGTTCTATTAAAATGATATACAACCATTATTGCATTGTTTGCATTTGGATTGGAGGCACACTGCTTCTTTTATTTTTCTTCTTATTCTTGAAGCATATCTATGCAAATAAAAAATAACCACTGCACCAGTTTCCAAGGCGAGGCATATAGGCTTTGCCATTGGCTTGTTGTAGCTTGCGACTGGCTCTGCGGAAAGTTCTTATTTTGTTTCCTGTCATCAAAACGAACAGCTCTCAGATCCATCTTACAAACAGTTTGCAGACTGCCTATGTGTGTCTTAAGCCTGGAGTCCCCCTGGATTCATGCACTGTGGGCCACTCCGGCTACAGAACAGGGGTGTCTGCACCCCCCCACAGCAGGTCTGGCACCATCACATCTGGTACGAGCTCCCTCCCGTGTGCTCCCCTTCATTGGCACAGGCCAAGGTAAGCTACTCAGAAATTCATACCAAGGTGCTGAAACGGCCCAGTTGAACTAATCTTTTAGAGACCTTCATTTTTCTGAACTCATTATACAGTTCGCTGAGCCCATGTATTCGTGATGGCCAAAATATCTTGACCTGAAATGCTCTACACAGCACCTTTGTCCTGTATCCGAGTCCTTGAGTCACAGAAGAGACCCCTGGCATTGCATTTGCGGCCTGCAATTACTAATATTTAAAATCTCCACCGGGATCATACTTTTGTTATAGTAGCAATCGGTGTCCTTGTAAAGTGGCGGGCGGTGGGAGAGGGAGGCGGGGACCACAGACAACCAAACAAAAAGAATCAAAAGAACTTACCTGCCCCTCCAACACTCCTCTCTGGCTCCGTGCACTGCAGGCACAGGCTACCAGAATCCACTGAGGCCAATCCTGACACTGCTCTCATACTGAGAGCAGCATCAGGATTGGCCGGAGCGCTCTGAATTAGCGTTCCCAGGTAGACCGGGAGCCTGTGCATGCTGTCTCCAACCCGGCAAAGCAGCTGGGGTTGGAGACAGCTTCAGTGCGGTTTGGCCGTCCTGAGAGGGCCGGTCAAACCGTCATGTGCACTGACAACAGTGCAACTACCACTCCTCTCTGCCTGTCATCCCCATGGCCCCACCCCTAAACACAACGCTACGGAGAAAAATAAAATGATAATAAACGCAGGTTTATTGTCGTTTTATCTTTAATTTTATAGTCTACTGGCAGGAGGAGTGACTCTCCTACACCATAGCGGAGGAACCGCCATTGCTTTGTTAATGATATCAGTCAACGAGGCAGAGCCTCGCCTGTGCGAGGAGGGGTGCCATGCTTAAGAAACATCCCAAAAGCAATAGAGCCCGGACCCCCCCAGGTCGTTCCCGGCCCCGCCCCCACAGAACCCAAAAATCAAGACTCGATTACCAGAGCTGTGGGTGAAAAACGGCCATGTTTATTTCAAAAAATCACACATAAACATGACAATATATATTTAACTTATTCACATTCTTTAAGATGCAGATTTATGAAATTGATCACCAATCAATATTTACACTTTTAATTTTGCATCCTAAACAATCAGCATAAATAACAGACTTACTTTATATACAACAAATTCTCATTTTGCTCCAACACTAAGGGGCCCTCTGGCTCACGTCCCCCAACTGAGAACCACGCAAGGCACAACCCACCTGCACCCTTGAGAGATGAGCCCCTGCCATCTGGTCCTTGTCCGCAACCCTAGGGCCCACCCCTCCACCACCAGGCTGTCCAAGGGGCTCGTAGGGTATAACCAGGGGCCAGTGCCCCATGCCCTAGCTTGTAACCTGGCGCCCTTACCCCCAGCCGGTGTCCCCATTCTCTCTGCAGTGAGCTTACCGTCTCTCCCGCTCAGTGCTGGCCTCAGGAGTCTGCAAGAGGACTCCGGTTAACAATCTAAGTCAATCTTCTGTGGCCTCCTTACCGCCACAAGGGCAGCCAGGGCCCACCGGTCCTTTGCCCTCCCCACCACAGAACAAGTTCCGCACAAATGACCAAATACCATTAATCCATAAGTCTGTCACAATGTCTGACAAGTGCACGCTGTCGCGATGGAACATCTGGTCACCTCTGAGCAGTCTGTGAGGTATGTGACACAGGAACCCTGCCCGGAACACAGTTTTGCCAATTCACCGTTCAGACGCCTTACTGACACGTTCAACGCCCTTGACCTCACTCAGGGGCCCGTGCTCGCGCGGGATCATCCACGACCATGCGATCCATGCCAGAGGGAATGTTCTTCCCAACCATGCAAATTCTGTCAGCAACGCCTCCCTGACAGCCTGACGATCAAGAGCCACCATGTCGTTCCCGCCGCAATGTAGGATGATTAGATCCGGGGACTGGAGTCCCTCGCACGCCCTTGTCTCCTCCACCAACCGCCGCAGTTTCGAATGCCCCCTGTGCCACACCAGTGGAACGACATCCCATCCAAACACGCCGGTTTCGACCCACGCTGCTGCTGCAATCGGTAGGTGGCCCGCCGCACGAAAGAGTGTCCCAACACCCATATTACTTTAGAGGGCATGCGACTGCAGAAAGAGAGAAAAGACATTATGGCCACACACATGCATTTTGCACTACATTACAATGAGTCCGGATTCACATAGCGCTTGAAACATGAGGAAGACCATCACCCCACACGCTTCACTTCATCCACTGACAGAACTGCTCCTGCTGCTAAGGTTGCCGCCCCAATCTGGAGTGAGTGGGATGAGTAACCAGTGGGATCTATCCCAACACTCCTCAAGGTACTCATGAATAATGCCCTGAATTGGTACTTTGACAGGCACCCTTCTTGTTCATGAATGAATAGGGCTCGCTCTCTCCCTTGTGAGCGAATAGCCAAGTATGCCTCCATCCGAGCAACTGGGCACACTCGTGCCCCGGGGACCGGTCTAAGACGACTCATAGTCCCTTTGCCTAAAGGATCCGTCTTGGACTTACGTAATGTAACCGAAAGCCCCCCTGGACTAGTTTTATATCTTGCCACTGCAGCCCGCCTTCATAATCTACCTTGGAGGCTCCCACCAATTCACTCAATCTGAAAGCCCCATAAGAGGCTAGTGTGAAAGAGGCAGCAAATAAGGTAGTCTCATAAGCAGATGAGCACACCGCCTGTAGAGCGTCTAGCATATCCCCCAGCATGTGCAAGTCAAGTGGCCTTCTGCAGTCCTTCTTCACACCCTCTAACCTGGCCCACCCGCAAGCGCCTTCCTGACCAAGAAAGAATTCCCGGCATCCTGAACCCTTGACAGTTTTGCAAAAAAGCCCACCGCTGCTAACTGAGCCCTTGTGTAAGACACCAGCCTGCCCTGCTCCCTCAATGCCTGTAAAAAAACACATATGTCTTCGGATGAGAACAAGCTCACTATCCCTTGTCGCTGCACAAAAAACCTGTAAGCCTTAAAATTATGCTGATATTCCGGGTGCGCTCGCTCAGTGAGGCCCCCACAAGACCCGCTAATACGCAGAGGGGTGGCAGAGTGGGCTAAAGAACGGTGATGGATTAAACCCAGATCAGTTGACTGGGGGTGAGTGCTTGCATTGTTCAACAGTCCGTCCATCATTTCCTTTGGTTTTTGCTTTGTTCGCCATAAGTTGGCAGGGTATGCTCAGACGTGAGTCCCTTGCTCACTTTGCCACTGGATTCAAGCAAGCCTGGCTGAAGACGGCTGAAATGCCAGAAACCGGTCCTAGGAAGCTTGTTTCCGGTCCAGGGAAGACATGGCTTGGCAGTTCGGGCTGGACTGTTCCCATGAGGCACAGGGTCAGACTGATTTGCATATGGCCATGTCTGAACTGGGGTGGCAGAGTGGGCTAAAGAACGGTGATGGATTAAACCCAGATCAGTTGACTGGGGGTGAGTGCTTGCATTGTTCAACACTCCGTCCATCATTACCTTTGGTTTTTGCTTTGTTCGCCATAAGTTGGCAGGGTATGCTCAGACGTGAGTCCCTTGCTCACTTTGCCACTGGATTCAAGCAAGCCTGGCTGAAGACGGCTGAAATGCCAGAAACCGGTCCTAGGAAGCTTGTTTCCGGTCCAGGGAAGACATGGCTTGGCAGTTCGGGCTGGACTGTTCCCATGAGGCACAGGGTCAGACTGATTTGCATATGGCCATGTCTGAACTGGGGTGGCAGAGTGGGCTAAAGAACGGTGATGGATTAAACCCAGATCAGTTGACTGGGGGTGAGTGCTTGCATTGTTCAACACTCCGTCCATCATTACCTTTGGTTTTTGCTTTGTTCGCCATAAGTTGGCAGGGTATGCTCAGACGTGAGTCCCTTGCTCACTTTGCCACTGGATTCAAGCAAGCCTGGCTGAAGACGGCTGAAATGCCAGAAACCGGTCCTAGGAAGCTTGTTTCCGGTCCAGGGAAGACATGGCTTGGCAGTTCGGGCTGGACTGTTCCCATGAGGCACAGGGTCAGACTAATTTGCATATGGCCATGTCTGAACTGGGGTGGCAGAGTGGGCTAAAGAACGGTGATGGATTAAACCCAGATCAGTTGACTGGGGGTGAGTGCTTGCAATTTTCAACACTCCGTCCATCATTTCCTTTGGTTTTTGCTTTGTTCGCCATAAGTTGGCAGGGTATGCTCAGACGTGAGTCCCTTGCTCACTTTGCCACTGGATTCAAGCAAGCCTGGCTGAAGACGGCTGAAATGCCAGAAACAACCAATGCAACATAGAGCTGAACAGATCAAAATATTTACAAGATACTGTGCATCTCATTGGCATGCATTTGTCATAGTAATGCTGGCCTTTTAGTTGGAAACCTAGTAAATGGTAATCATCAGGGTGCACAGGCATGAGCTGGAAGGCTGACTCAATGTCAGTTTTAGCCATGAAGGCGTTGGGACCCAAGTCATGCAATTTCTGCAATGCGGTGGCAAAGGAAGAGTAAGTCACGGAGCATAATGCAGGGTCTATTAGATCGTTAACTAATGCCCCTTTAGATGCAGATAAGTTATGTATCATTCTGAACTGGCCCGGGTCTTTCTTAGGCACCACACCTAACGGTGAACAAACACAGTCAGGGCACGCTATCCTCCCCAATGCGCTTTCTTTCCCCAGCTTTTGAGAAACCACAGTGGAATGGGTGCGTGCCGACAGTAGGTTATCGCAATGCCTAACAGGTGGTACCCCTTGTGCAGGTATGCGAAAACCTATGGAAAAACCTTGATATAACATTTTGGCTGCATTTCTATTGGGATACTGATTCAGCCAGAAAATCAGTTTCTCAATCTCAACTGGCGTGGGCAACGTCCTATTGGGATGATGCTTTGGTGTCCCTGCCTCTATCCTTTGATTTCTTGATGCATTAAAATTCTGGATGTGATGGGTGGCCACAAAAGGCACAGGCGTGCTTAATCTTACACAATCTGGCTGGCCGTGTACAAATCTTTCGGTTGAATGCCCAGCAGGTCCCCTTCTGCTCGCCTGACCCCCTTTGTGAAGTACGAAAGGGCTGCTTCATTGTTGTTTTGTTGTTAACACTTTCCAACCAAACATTCATCTCTGTCTGGTCCCAACCAATCTCAGGGTCCTCGACCTTTGCCGATCTGAAATCCCTATTGTAATCCAACCATGCCATCCCGTCGTACATTGCGTGAGCCTTCAGAATTTTATTAGAATAGAATACCAACGGTACTGCCAACTCAGGCCTCTTTTCAAGTATCACACAGTTGCAAACACGTTAAAACCAAAAAGCCAATTCATGATTGACTCCTCAACCCTTGGTTTCCTTTCTTTGGAAGAGCTATCCTTCCCATCCTTTTCTTTAATTTCTACTTCCCTATTTTTTGGCCTAATCAGTGAGAAGATATCGATGAACTCACCCTTCCAAAACTTTTCTTTAACGTCCACTGGGACATGAGAAGCTAATGTACCTGGCTTGGACAATAATGCATCCTGCCCCCCAATAGCTTTCCCCCTGCCGTTGACATTCTTGCCTGTAGTCTCAGACCCCTTACCTGTTGGGGCTACTGCTGATGCAACGGGTTGTGCAGGGTCCTCCTGACCCACTGCTGGAGGGGCTGTGCTCGTACCATCATTCCTATGTGCTTTGCCATAAGTCCTATCTGCCTGTGTATCTCACCAATAGTACCCCCCAAGGCTGGTGGAGATGTCCATGGGGCCACCAGGGTGCCATTGACCTGACCACCTGCTGCAGGCGCCGCTAACTGTGCCAATAACGTTGCCATTGAGGCTGGTATGCTGGCTGTGGACCCCTGCGTTAGTTCCGTTGACCCCCCAGGTATCCCTGACGTGTGCGCAGGCATTCCCCCGGATGGTGTGCTCCCGAGCTGGCTCCCCCCCCACTTAACACGATTTGTGTTGCAGGTGACTGTACCACCGAAGGCACCACGTTTTGCAGCATGTCCTGGGCTGCTCCCTCTGCCCCCAACAAAACATTTGCCGCCGGCGCCTGCCCTACTGCGTCGGTGTTTGGGAGTTGGGTCACGGGTGCTAATGCTCTCAATGAGCCCCGAATCTCTGCTAATACTGCCTCTACATCATTTGCCTCTGTTGCACTAGGCACCACCTGCTGGTTTACCAGCGGCAGTGTGGGCGGGGTTGGTACACTGGGTGTCCCCTGGTACGCTGGGTGACAGGCAGGGTCCGTGGGGTAGTCACTTGACGGCACGTTCGACCGGCATCAGATGCTATTCATTATGACCTTACGTTTCACTTTCCAGTCTTTGCTTATGCGTTGATTAAATGAGTCATGCCTTGACACTGATGTGGTGTACTTAAATATGTAGATTGTGTGCAGTACCATTAACTCTTCCAGAGTAGTGAATGAGTTTTGGTAAACTCATAGGGATAGTGGTGCTTGTCTCGAATCACACTGTGAGTCTGTGTGCATTTGGGAACCACTGTGAGAGAATCATTTGGTAACATCATGTATTTGTTGACAGATAACTGTTTTAAAATCTGTCATGTTGTGAAGTTTTAGTAGCATTAGAAGCCAGTCTTTGCTTATATGTTGATTAAATGAGTCATGCCTTGGCACTGATGTGCTGTACCTAAATATGTAGATTGTGTGCAGTCCCCTTACCCCTTCCACAGTAGTGAATGAGTTTTGGTAAAGTGCTAGGATAGTGTTGATTGTCTAAAATCACACTGTGAGTCTGTGTGCATTTGGGTAAGGATTGTGAGAGAAGCATTTGGTAACATCGTGTATTTGCTGACAGATAACTGTTTTAAAACCTGTATTGTTGTGAAGTTTTAGTAGCATTAGAAGCCAGTCTTTGCTTATGCGTTGATTAAATTAGTCAGGCATTGACATTAAAGTGCAGTCGTTAAATATGTAGATTGTATGCAGTTCCTTTACCACTTGCACTGTAGTGAATGAGTTTTGGTAAACTCCTAGGGATAGTGTTGTTTGTCTAGAATCACACTGTGAGTCTGTGTGCATTTGGGAACCACTGTGAGAGAAGTGTTTGGTAACATCGTGTATATGCTGACAGATAAGTGTTGTAAAACATGTTATGTTGTCAAGTTTTAGTAGCATTAGAAGACAGTTATGGCTTATGCTTTCATTATATGAGTCAGGCATGGACAGTAAATTGCAATTGTGAAATATGTAGATTGTGTGCAGTTCCCTTACCACTTGCACTGTAGTGAATGAGTTTTGGTAAACTCATAGGGATAGTGGTGCTTGTCTAGAATCACACTGTGAGTTAGTGTGTATTTGGGATCACTGTGAGAGAAGCATTTGGTAACATCATGTATTTGCTGACCGATAACTGTTTTAAAACCTGTCATGTTGTGAAGTTTTAGTAGGATTAGAATCCAGTCTTTGCTTATGCGTTGATTAAATGAGTCATGCTTTGACACTGATGTGGTGTACTTAAATATGTAGATTGTGTGCAGTACCATTAACTCTTCCAGAGTAGTGAATGAGTTTTGGTAAACTCCTAGGATAGTGTTGCTTGTCTAAAATCACACTGTGAGTCTGTGTGCATTTGGGTAAGGATTGTGAGAGAAGCATTTGGTAACATCGTGTATTTGCTGACATATACCTGTTTTACAACCGGTCATGTTGTGAAGTTTTAGTAGCATTAGAAGCCAGTCTTTGCTTATGCTTTGATTATATGAGTCAGGCTTTGACATAAAAGTGCAGTCCTGAAATATGAAGATTGTGTGCAGTTCGCTTACCACTTCCACAGTAGTGAATGATTTTTGGTAAACTTCTATGTATAGTGGTTGTTGTGTAGAATCACACTGTGAGTCTGTGTGCATTTGAGAACCACTGTGAGAGAGGCATTTGGTAACATTGTGTATTTGGTGACAGATAACTAATTTAAAACCAAGTTTTAGTAGCATTAGAAGCTAGTCTTTGCTTATGTATTGATAAAATGAGTCAGGGTTTGACACTAAGGTGTAGTACCATGTACTAGTCTGTTCACTGTGGCAGAACTGAAAATTTAAAAGTTTTACCTAAGCACTGTCCTAGAAGTAGTCTGATTATTTAGTCAGAATCTAAGTACCAAATAGACTGCTTCAAATGTCTATGCAGTATGCATGTAGTGTTCTAACATACTACACACTTGTCTTTTACACCTTCAATTCCCTAGTCAGTATCCATACACTTTCCAGGAAACATCCTGTCACTTCCTTTGCAGTCCTCTAGAGACCCATTCAACAGCATGTACTAATCCATTCACTGTGCCAAAACCCAAACACTTATAAATTCACCAAGACACTCTCTTTCCAGTACTCTAATGATTCAGTCACTGCCTAAGTATTCATGCACAGAGCCAGGTCTTTGCATATGGACTTCTTCAAACCCCTATCCACTATGCATGCAGTCCTCTAAGCACCTACACACTTGTCTTTCACTCATTCAATTCCCCAGTCAGTATCCGTTCACTTCCAGCAAACACCCTGTCACTCCATTTGCACTCCTCTAGTGACCCATTCAGCATAATGTACTAATCCATTCACTGCGCCAAACCCTAATAAATTCACACAGGCACTCTCCTTGCAGTACTCCAATCATTCAGTCAGTACCCAAGTACTCATCCAGTGACCCAGGCCTTAGAATATGGACTGCTTCAAACCGTTATCCACTATACATGCAGTCCTCTAACCACCTACACAATTGTCTTTCTCACCTTCAATTCCCTAGTCAGTATCCATACACTTTCAGGAAATACCCTGTCACTCCCTTTGCAGTCCTCTACTGACCCATTCAGCATCATGTACTAATCCATTCACTGTGCTAAAACCCAAACACTTATAAATTCACCAAGATACTATCTTTGCAGTACTCTAATCATTCAGTCAGTGCCTAAGTATTCATACACTGAGCCAGGCCTTAGCACATGGACTGCTTCAAACCCCTATGCACTATGCATGCAGTCGTCTAACCACCTAGATACTGGTCTTTCACACTTTCAATTTCCTAGTCAGTATCCATACAGTCCAGCACTTGTGACTGCCTTTGCACTCCTCTAGTGACTCATTCAGTACCAAGTACTAATCCATTCCCTGTGCGAAAAGCCTAGCACTAATACATTCACCTAGGCACTCTCTTTGTTGTAGTCTAATCATTCAGTCAGTACCCAAGCAGTCATGCAGTGAGCCAGGCCTTAGCACATGGACTGCTTTAAATGCATATGCAGTATTGATGCAGTCCTCTAATCACCTACACAGTTGTGTTTCACACCTTCAATTCCATATTTAGTATTCATACTCTTCTAGCAAACACCCTGTCACTCACCCAGTGTGTCTCCTTATAGTACTGTAATCATTTAGTCAGTTAGCATGTATTCTTTTAGTGAGGTACGCTTTAGGGCATGAACTGCTTCAAAGTAGTATGCACTATGCATGTAGTGTTTTAACGATCGTCACACTTGTGGTTCAGGGCTATAGTTTCTTAGTCAGTTTTTATATAAAATGTGTTTGTACAGTAATGGAATAGTATAAATTTGAAAGTTATTAATATACATTTATTTGTGATTCTTTTTTACAGATACAGAACAGGAGTGTTTCTCATCTGTTTGCACTCTTCTCGTGCAAGATTGTTTGGATGAAGGGTCCTTAGGTGTTTCATCATACTTGCTGTGCCGCACGAGTATTTTTTGTTAGGATCCCCTCGTAACAGAACTCTTTGGCAAATAATGCGAATGAAGAAGGTGGCATTGGTCTTTGTTTGCCCCTTGGAAAAAGTAAAAAATGTCTTCACCATTGAAGAAAAACGTTGTGGGCGTGGTGCCTTCTGCAAAAAAAATTCCTCAGATTCGGTAAATATTTTAAAGCGGCAACATTTACAGTTTTTGTAAGTTAAACTTATAAAATGTTGTTAGCTGTATACATTTGATATATCTGTGATTTGTTTCTTGTGGTATTTTGTTAAGAATACCATGTTGTTTTTTTTTTTAACAATCTTTTTGATTTTGCAGGACTGTCATCGACATCCGTGGTTCCCACAGGAGTGTTCCGCTTTGTTGTTTTGTATTATTGTTGTTACATTGTGTTTATTAGCTTATTGTTTATATTTTTATTATTATAAAAAATAAAGTTTGAAAAAAAATTTAATAATGTTTTTGGTTGTTTTCTTAACTGCTGTGTGACTCTTTCTTGTTCTTATTACTGTTATTTGATGGAGTCCACCATGGTGTTAAATTTTGGGGCACTTATCGCTGGAATACTAGTGATATCTGCCGTTTGCACCAACTTCTGAATAGTGTGTTAGATTCTTCTGAACTTTACTTCCGTTAAAGTGCTGATAATGAAATAGAGAGTAGCCGTTCCCGTGCAAAAAGACATGAGGTGCACGTTTGCGATTTATTCTAAATACTAAAATCCTGTATTGTATTGCACTGAGGTATTGGCTGCACTTACAGTGTATACACGAAATCTATTAAGAAATCTCATTGTATTTATATTGATTGGGAATAGTGCGTCAGGTGCTGGATCTTGACGAGATACACTGCTCAGTTCGTATATTGTTCTGCACATGAAAAAAATCACATCACAACTTTCACAGCAATTACAATGCGAAACAAATTCCGGCGATAAGACACGTTAGAACCAGGGATTTAAAACCTGCTCTCTGCTGGTGTTAAGCAGGACAACTACCTGCACCATGAAAGAGAACACAGCCAAGAGCCACACCAGAACACCCACAGGTGCCATAGAGTCAATGAGCATGATACAGGGATACCCATGAGGGCTAGAAGACTCATCGCAACAACTCCAGGACCACCAATGCCCCCCAAACCCATATCTTAGTAAGTGTGTCCCTGTGGTCATTGTCTTAGCATGATAAGCACAAGCCCTGCAACATCATAGTGTGCTGTCACCTCAGCGTTGGCAGTGAGCCTGGATGTGTAGCTACGTACGCATCCTCCTGCATGCACAACTGGCGTGTGCTGGTCTGGGGTTCACAGGTCAGTGCCGGGGTCTGCCTATCCGGGAACGGGGTGTCTTGGACATGTCCGTGTACAGGAAGTGCGGTAAGTGTGTCTCTGTGTTCTGGTGTTGCCTGTTGCAAGAGCTGCAGCAGTCGATGTTGTAAAGTGGCATGCACCACCTCCAAACGGCACTGTGATGTTGTAGTTGGAATGTAGCAGGACATGCGCAAATAGGCATTACAATGGCGTGCCGTATGAGTGCACGAGATACAACAGCTCACCGTACAAAAGTGTGGGGGCTCGTGGGAGGGAGGAGCAGCCGTTTGGCAACATAACACACAGTGAACTCGACCATGTGCCACATGCAGGGCATCTCATCCATGATGACCATGGTCGCAGACATTCCACAACACCAACGACTGGCCTTTGTACACATCCTGTATGAATGCAGCGTGGTTTTCACTTCTATGCTCGTTCAGTGGTGTGATGTTGGCGGGTTGTGTGACTTGTGCTCCTTGTTGGTGTGTTTCATTTTGGACATTGTTAGTCTATATGTGTGTTGTACTTAATTGTGCATGTGTGCCATTCTGCCCATCTCCCCCCTCCCCCCACTCCCTGCTTCTTCCTCTTCCTAGTGCTGTTGTGCCTATAATTTTGTTGCTGCACACATAAATACATGTAAACAATAAATTAGAATAGTTCCTTGATTCTTTTAGGTTTCAAAACTTCTCTATTGGTTTCTTTTTAATTTTCCATATGAACCGTTTTTTAAATATTCAACAACACATAGAAGTCAGAAGTGCAACGTATTCTATCAACACACTTTCTAGAACATTCTACAACACGTGCAGGTTAAAAGTTCATAAATTTTTAAAAACTTAACGATATTTTTTGTAACATTTTCTTGATTATTTAACGACACGTGCAGGTTAAAAGTTGATGATTGTTTTAAGTTCCAACAGTGCCTTCCAAATGCAAGTAGCAGGTGTGGTTGATCTGAGCAAATTTTATCCTTTGATATGTACTTTACGTTGAAACTGCTTTTTCTTAACCAATCACAAAGATGCTTTTCCACAAAACTAATGTGCACCCTACTTTTTAAAAAGAATGCTTTTCATGATATCTTTAGAGATAAGTTATAGATAGGAATTAGCATTTAAAAAACCTTTGAAATTCACTGAAAAAACAATAGGTTTCAGGGGCGTTATAGTTAGGAATTGGCATTTAAAAAACCTTTGAAATTCAATGAAAAAAACCATAGGTTTCAGGGGCGTTATAGTTAGCTGGACATTTCCCTTGTACAAAACCCTAGAAATTCCCCTGTTATAGTTAGTTCAGCTAACTATAACTCGCGCCCCCGCAATGCACTGCTGATGACGTCACATATTACATCACTCATGACATGGTCAGTGACATCACTGATGACATCACTGATGACATCACTGATGACATCACTGATGATGTCATCCATGTGATAAATTACCGCATCTTCTCACACCCTAATATAACCTTTGATACACCGACTCAAAATTTCAGACTTCCATTCTCAAAACCATAGGTACTCCAATACCAATATCTACATACCCACTCATTAACTCTTAGGTCTACATACACCTCCACTCATTCACCTGTACAGTCACTCATACTTACAGTCACTCCATACAAGACTATCATATGCATTTATACACCTATATAGACACTCACACACCACCTATCATCCATAGAGGTACTCTCACACCTAGTCAGTCATGCAAATAATCACACTCCCATTTACTCACCTATGCAGTTATACACACTCAAGTTCACTTACTCATAAAAATAGTACCACATTCTTACGCTCTTATACAATCATTGATACAAGCACACACTCATCTATACAGTCACTCTCACAATCACACACTCTCACATATACCCACTTATATACTCTTACACGCATATATACTGCCTTTCACATATGTAGTTAGTCACAAATGTACCACTGAGATATACATTCAATTCCTAACACACCCATACTTACACTCACTCAACCATACAGTTAATCACAGATGCACTCTTAAAACCATGCACCCACTGAATCACCCACTCACACATCTAGTCAAGGAGTCACACACACCCTACCCACACAAACACTCAGGCACCCATACAGATGCTCAGACAACCAATCAATAACCCATATAGCTATTCACAAAACCATGCAGCCACTTATACACCAACATACAGACACATACAGACATTCACACAGTTTAGTCACTAGTCTGCAGTAAGATACATTTAATGACTCACTTATAGACTCAGTTACGCACCTAGAAAATCATCCATTCACACACTTGTACACCCACTTATTTTTCAACAGGCCTTTCCCTATATATATTAAACATAACAAAACTGTTAAAAAACACATACTCAATGGATGATGTCAATAGTGATGTCATGAGTGATGTCACTGACCATGTCATGAGTGATGTAATATGTGATGTCATCAGCAGTGCATTGCGGGGGTGCGAGTTATAGTTAGCTGAACTAACTATAACAGGGGAATTTCTAGGGTTTTGTACGAGGGAAATGTCCAGCTAACTATAATGCCCCTGAAACCTATGGTTTTTTCAGTGAATATATATATATATATATATATTAGGGTGTCTGAAAGCACCCCACAATGTGATGGCATTGGGGCTGACAGTATAAGGGCTGCAAATGAAGACATGTTATGGGTGAACATATTTGAGCCTATTCATGTACAGCATAAGTATGTGACAAGTTGATTGACTTTGCGTATACACTCAAGATATTTTAAGGGCACTGTTGAGATATGACTATCAGAGATATTGATTTCATAACAGTATTGTTGTGATATTGATATCAATGAGGCATATCTGGCTGGGAGGTAGGTGTGCATTGAGATGGGTGGGGAAACAAGCTCCTTAACCCATGCTGCTCCCTGAGGCACCAAAGCAAATTGCAATATGGCCAGGTATTGCCAAGTCCCCTCCCATTGGTTGATTTGTTGACCCCCCAAAAACTCCCCTCCAGGAAACCCAGTATGGTTCCTTCCAAACCCCTCTTTCTCCTAAGGCACCGATAATAAAATCATCCAAACACAGAAATTGGATTAGAGGTCGGATAAACCCGGCCGTATTTTGTTAAAATTAATAAATCATAATTAATCAATTCTTGACACAAATTAATATGCAGAAAACCCAAACATATTCAATAACATTTCAAGTACACATATTTAAACATTCGTTATGGCTAACCTTATCATGATTCTAACATGTTCACAGGAGGCACCAAAGCAAATTACAAGGACTGTGGCTGCTGAGTCGTGGCCACAGAGTCTGAGTCGCGGACTGTGGCTGCAGAGTGTGCTGCTTTCTGGAGACTCTTGGGGGGGGGGGTCACATGGTCCTGTTGTGTCCAAGGCAGTGAGCGGAAGAGACATGCCCACCGCTTCGTGGCTCCTTTTAAAGGGCGGGGCCAACCACATCACTGGGTATGACCCCAGAAGCATTTTAATGCTTCCTCTTGGCTTTCCCTGGTCAACCAATCCCGCAACAGACCCTGCCTCAAATGTTGCGGCGACCTGCGCTGCGACCCTCAGTTGGGGCCCCAACATCACTGCCATGCCTGGACTGGTGGACCTCTGCATAAATCTTGTCCAAATGGAACCTGCATACATCCGAGCTGGAATCATCCAAAGACATAGAAAAGAAAGTACTTAGACTTTCCCACTGTTTTATCAACTGCTAGATGGACTTGCATGTTACCAATAAATTCAATGAGTGAGATCAGGATCCCCCTGATTGTGTCACCATTCTATACAATACTACTGATTAGATGGTAGGGTTCCACTTTTTCAGCAGCCTACTACCAACCAATCTTAGTCTGTCCTCCTCTGGATTTCATGACACCAAAGGCATCAGGAACTCCCTTTCGACCTGGAATGAAATAAAAAAAATAACAGAATGCCCAACACTACAGCTATTGGTTACATTCAATACAAGGTTTTCAAATTGCATCAGATATGCCTGGCAGGGTGACTCAGTGAATTCATGCTCAGTGCTGTCATCTGCAAAATAAGGGCCTGATTTGACAGCTGCACACAACCAACAAAATAAATCATACAAAAAAGTATATACATATACAGAGATGCTTTGGGTCAACTGTCTTCATCCAATTGGTCTGTTCAACTGTCCTTTACAGGTGGCTCAACCCCACTACAGCACACAGCATGGGCAAATGTGTCAGACCTGGAGAGCATTGACAAAATTTACACGGTGAGAGACTGCATTTAGCCTGATTACAAGTGCAGGTTTGCTTAAAAAGAAGTGCACCTTAGTGCCACGGCTAGAGAGCCAATGATTTGTTTTCATTTTTCCCCTTCTTGGTCCCTTTTATTTGTTTTGGCCATACTTGTGTATTTAAGCTATGTCTTCAGGATACAGTACTTCAAAGCTAATTATAGATTTACTTTGTGCCAATAACAATAACCACATTTTCCTGCAACGTGCTTTGAAACCAAAAGGGATTTCCAAACTTTTCCTAAGTACACCTGTCTGTTAGAAAGCACACATACTGTTCTATTAAAATGATATACAACCATTATTGCATTGTTTGCATTTGGATTGGAGGCACACTGCTTCTTTTATTTTTCTTCTTATTCTTGAAGCATATCTATGCAAATAAAAAATAACCACTGCACCAGTTTCCAAGGCGAGGCATATAGGCTTTGCCATTGGCTTGTTGTAGCTTGCGACTGGCTCTGCGGAAAGTTCTTACTTTGTTTCCTGTCATCAAAACTATCAGCTCTCAGATCCATCTTACAAACAGTTTGCAGACTGCCTATGTGTGTCTTAAGCCTGGAGTCCCCCTGGACTCATGCACTGTGGGCCACTACGGCTACAGAACAGGGGTGTCTGCACCCCCCCTACAGCAGGCCTGGCACCATCACATCTGGAGCGAGCTCCCTCCCGTGTGCTCCCCTTCATTGGCACAGGCCAAGGTAAGCTACTCAGAAATTCATACCAAGGTGCTGAAACGGCCCAGTTGAACTAATCTTTTAGAGACCTTCATTTTTCTGAACTCATTATACAGTTCGCTGAGGCCATGTATTCGTGATGGCCAAAATATCCTGACCTGAAATGCTCTACACAGCACCTTCCTCCTGTATCCGAGTCCTTGAGTCACAGAAGAGACCCCTGGCATTGCATTTGCGGCCTGCAATTACTAATATTTAAAATCTCCACCGAGATCATACTTTTGTTATAGTAGCAATCGGTGTCCTTGTAAAGTGGCGGGCGGTGGGAGAGGGAGGCGGGGACCACAGACAACCAAACAAAAAGAATCAAAAGAACTTACCTGCCCCTCCAACACTCCTCTCTGGCTCCGTGCACTGCAGGCACAGGCTACCAGAATCCACTGAGGCCAATCCTGACACTGCTCTCATACTGAGAGCAGCATCAGGATTGGCCGGAGCGCTCTGAATTAGCGTTCCCAGGTAGACCGGGAGCCTGTGCATGCTGTCTCCAACCCGGCAAAGCAGCTGGGGTTGGAGACAGCTTCAGTGCGGTTTGGCCGTCCTGAGAGGGCCGGTCAAACCGTCATGTGCACTGACAACAGTGCAACTACCACTCCTCTCTGCCTGTCATCCCCATGGCCCCACCCCTAAACACAACGCTACGGAGAAAAATAAAATGATAATAAACGCAGGTTTATTGTCGTTTTATCTTTAATTTTATAGTCTACTGGCAGGAGGAGTGACTCTCCTACACCATAGTGGAGGAACCGCCATTGCTTTGTTAATGATATCAGTCAACGAGGCAGAGCCTCGCCTGTGTGAGGAGGGGTGCCATGCTTAAGAAACATCCCAAAAGCAATAGAGCCCGGACCCCCCCAGGTCGTTCCCGGCCCCGCCCCCACAGAACCCAAAAATCAAGACTCGATTACCAGAGCTGTGGGTGAAAAACGGCCATGTTTATTTCAAACAATCACACATAAACATGACAATATATATTTAACTTATTCACATTCTTTAAGATGCAGATTTATGAAATTGATCACCAATCAATATTTACACTTTTAATTTTGCATCCTAAACAATCAGCATAAATAACAGACTTACTTTATATACAACAAATTCTCATTTTGCTCCAACACTAAGGGGCCCTCTGGCTCACGTCCCCCAACTGAGAACCACGCAAGGCACAACCCACCTGCACCCTTGAGAGATGAGCCCCTGCCATCTGGTCCTTGTCCGCAACCCTAGGGCCCACCCCTCCACCACCAGGCTGTCCAAGGGGCTCGTAGGGTATAACCAGGGGCCAGTGCCCCATGCCCTAGCTTGTAACCTGGCGCCCTTACCCCCAGCCGGTGTCCCCATTCTCTCTGCAGTGAGCTTACCGTCTCTCCCGCTCAGTGCTGGCCTCAGGAGTCTGCAAGAGGACTCCCGATCACAATCTAAGTCAATCTTCTGTGGCCTCCTTACCGCCACAAGGGCAGCCAGGGCCCACCGGTCCTTCGCCCTCCCCACCACAGAACAAGTTCCGCACAAATGACCAAATACCATTAATCCATAAGTCTGTCCCAATGTCTGACAAGTGCACGCTGTCGCGATGGAACATCTGGTCACCTCTGAGCAGTCTGTGAGGTATGTGACACAGGCAACTCTGCCCGGAACACAGTTTTGCCAATTCACCGTTCAGGCGCATTACTGACATGTTCAACGCCCTTGACCTCACTCAGGGGCCCGTGCTCGCGCGGGATCATCCACGACCATGCGATCCATGCCAGAGGGAATGTTCTTCCCAACCATGCAAATTCTGTCAGCAACGCCTCCCTGACAGCCTGACGATCAAGAGCCACCATGTCGTTCCCGCCGCAATGTAGGATGATTAGATCCGGGGACTGGAGTCCCTCGCGCGCCCTTGTCTCCTCCACCAACCGCCGCAGTTTCGAATGCCCCCTGTGCCACACCAGTGGAACGACATCCCATCCAAACACGCCGGTTTCGACCCACGCTGCTGCTGCAATCGGTAGGTGGCCCGCCGCACGAAAGAGTGTCCCAACACCCATATTACTTTAGAGGGCATGCGACTGCAGAAAGAGAGAAAAGACATTATGGCCACACACATGCGTTTTGCACCACATTACAATGAGTCCGGATTCACATAGCGCTTGAAACATGAGGAAGACCATCACCCCACACGCTTCACTTCATCCACTGACAGAACTGCTCCTGCTGCTAAGGTTGCCGCCCCAATCTGGAGTGAGTGGGATGAGTAACCAGTGGGATCTATCCCAACACTCCTCAAGGTACTCATGAATAATGCCCTGAATTGGTACTTTGACAGGCACCCTTCTTGTTCATGAATGAATAGGGCTCGCTCTCTCCCTTGTGAGCGAATAGCCAAGTATGCCTCCATCCGAGCAACTGGGCACACTCGTGCCCCGGGGACCGGTCTAAGACGACTCATAGTCCCTTTGCCTAAAGGATCCGTCTTGGACTTACGTAATGTAACCGAAAGCCCCCCTGGACTAGTTTTATATCTTGCCACTGCAGCCCGCCTGCATAATCTACCTTGGAGGCTCCCACCAATTCGCTCAATCTGAAAGCCCCATAAAAGGCTAGTGTGAAAGAGGCAGCAAATAAGGTAGTATCATAAGCAGATGAGCACACTGCCTGTAGAGCGTCTAGCATATCCCCCAGCATGTGCAAGTCAAGTGGCCTTCTGCAGTCCTTCTTCACACCCTCTAACCTGGCCCACCCGCAAGCGCCTTCCTGACCAAGAAAGAATCCCCGGCATCCTGAACCCTTGACAGTTTTGCAAAAAAGCCCACCGCTGCTAAGTGAGCCCTTGTGTAAGACACTAGCCTGCCCTGCTCCCTCAATGCCTGTAAAAAAACACATATGTCTTCTGATGAGAACAAGCTCACTATCCCTTGTCGCTGCACAAAAAACCTGTAAGCCTTAAAATTATGCTGATATGCCTTCCGGGTGCGCTCGCTCAGTGAGGCCCCCACAAGACCCGCTAATGCGCAGCTCCAATCTTCCACAGAGATGTCGGGAACACTGTCATCTGGTCCACTGCGTGTGGATGGAACTTCCGGAATTCCTGCAACTTGTAGCGAGACAAAGCATCAGCTGCCTGGTTCTCTACACCTGGGATATGTGCAGCTCTAAATAGTAAGTTCAGTCTCAAACATAACAGCACCAGGTGCTTTAGAAGTCTTAAAACATGAGTACATGTAGCCCCTTGCCTGTTAGTAGCCTCTACTACAGCCATGTTATCTGACCAAAAAACCACAGATTTATTCCTAAAGAAGTCGGACCACACCATGACTGCCACTACTATGGGGAACAACTCTAAAAAGGCTATATTCCTAGTCAGACCACTCATGCCAGGCCGCTGGCCAATCGTCCCTGCACCAGCTAGGCCCCAACACTGCCCCAAAACCAACACTACCTGCTGCATCGGTAAGCAAGCCTAAGGCCTCACTGGTGACTGGTGGCGCCAGCCAAACCACTTTCCCATTAAAGTCCCTGAGAAACTCACGCCAAACTTTCAAGTCCTCCCTTACTTCAGCCCGCAACCTAACATGATGGTGCTTCTTCATCAAGCCAGACATTGCTCTCGCAATTGATCTGGAGAAGGGGCGCCCCATAGGGATGATACGCAATGCACAGTTCAACTGACCTACCAACATCTGGAATAGATGCAACATCACTTTTGCTCCCGCCAGCGCAGAATCAATTGCTTGTGAGAAGGCCTGCACTTTGTCCCATGGTAACCTGCACTTTCCTACTACCATTGTGTCAATCTCAATCCCCAGGAATGTCATGCATGTGGCAGGGCCCAATGTTTTCCCTGGAGCCAGAGGTACCCCAAACTCCTCTAACATGGACGCCAGATCTCTCAAAGCCTGCCCACATTTTTCTGATGAGGATGGGTCAATCACCATGAAGTCGTCCAAATAATGCACACTATCTGTCTGACCTTTTCTGAAGGTGAACAACCAATGCAACATAGAGCTGAACAGATCAAAATATTTACAAGATACTGTGCATCTCATTGGCATGCATTTGTCATAGTAATGCTGGCCTTTTAGTTGGAAACCTAGTAAATGGTAATCATCAGGGTGCACAGGCATGAGCTGGAAGGCTGACTCAATGTCAGTTTTAGCCATGAAGGCGTTGGGGCCCAAGTCATGCAATTTCTGCAATGCGGTGTCAAAGGAAGAGTAAGTCACGGAGCATAATGCAGGGTCTATTAGATCGTTAACTAATGCCCCTTTAGATGCAGATAAGTTATGTATCATTCTGAACTGGCCCGGGTCTTTCTTAGGTACCACACCTAACGGTGAACAAACACAGTCAGGGCACGCTATCCTCCCCAATGCGCTTTCTTTCCCCACCTTTTGAGAAACCACAGTGGAATGGGTGCGTGCCGACAGTAGGTTATCGCAATGCCTAACAGGTGGTACCCCTTGTGCAGGTATGCGAAAACCTATGGAAAAACCTTGATATAACATTTTGGCTGCATTTCTATTGGGATACTGATTCAGCAAGAAAATCAGTTTCTCAATCTCAACTGGCGTCGGCAACGTCCTATTGGGATGATGCTTTGGTGTCCCTGCCTCTATCCTTTGATTTCTTGATGCATTTAAATTCTGGATGTGATGGGTGGCCACAAAAGGCACAGGCGTGCTTAATCTTACACAATCTGGCTGGCCGTGTACAAATCTTTCGGTTGAATGCCCAGCAAGTCCCCTTCTGCTCGCCTGACCCCCTTTGTGAAGTACGAAAGGGCTGCTTCATTGTTGTTTTGTTGTTAACACTTTCCAACCAAACATTCATCTCTGTCTGGTCCCAACTAATGTCAGGGTCCTCAACCTTTGCCGATCTGAAATCCCTATTGTAATCCAACCATGCCACCCCGTCGTACATTGCGTGAGCCTTCAGAATTTTATTAGAATAGAATACCAACGGTACTGCCAACTCAGGCCTCTTTTCAAGTATCACACAGTTGCAAACACGTTAAAACCAAAAAGATAATTCATGATTGACTCCTCAACCCTTGGTTTCCTTTCTTTGGAAGAGCTATCCTTCCCATCCTTTTCTTTAATTTCTACTTCCCTATTTTTTGGCCTAATCAGTGAGAAGATATCGATGAACTCACCCTTCCAAAACTTTTCTTTAACGTCCACTGGGACATGAGAAGCTAATTTACCTGGCTTGGACAATAATGCATCCTGCCCCCCAATAGCTTTCCCCCTGCCGTTGACATTCTTGCCTGTAGTCTCAGACCCCTTACCTGTTGGGGCTACTGCTGATGCAACGGGTTGTGCAGGGTCCTCCTGACCCACTGCTGGAGGGGCTGTGCTCGTACCATCATTCCTATGTGCTTTGCCATAAGTCCTATCTGCCTGTGTATCTCACCAATAGTACCCCCCAAGGCTGGTGGAGATGTCCATGGGGCCACCAGGGCGCCATTGACCTGACCCCCTGCTGCAGGCGCCGCTAACTGTGCCAATAACATTGCCATTGAGGCCGGTATGCTGGCTGTGGACCCCTGCGTTAGTTCCGTTGACCCCCCAGGTATCCCTGACGCGTGCGCAGGCATTCCCCCGGATGGTGTGCCCCCGAGCTGGCTCCCTCCCCACTTAACACGATTTGTGTTGCAGGTGACTGTACCACCGAAGGCACCACGTTTTGCAGCATGCCCTGGGCTGCTCCCTCTGCCCCCAACAAAACATTCGCCGCCGGCGCCTGCCCTACTGCGTCGGTGTTTGGGAGTTGGGTCGCGGGTGCTAATGCTCTCAATGAGCCCCGAATCTCTCTAACACTGCCTCTACATCATTTGCCTCTGTTGCACTAGGCACCACCTGCTGTTTTACCAGCGGCAGTGTGGGCGGGCTTGGTACACTGGGTGTCCCCTGGTACGCTGGGTGACAGGCAGGGTCTGTGGGGTAGCCACTTGACGGCACGTTCGACTGGCATCAGATGCTATTCATTATGGCCTTACGTTTCACTTTTCCTGCATTAGAGCCACTGGAGTAGATTCCTCGACACTCTCCCTTGCAGAGAACTTGGTCCCCAGCTGCACTTTGGAGATATTTCCTGTGCAGCATTTTTTCTCTAGGATTGAGAGTTTAAGTAATTCTCATTGGATTAGCTGTGATTATTTGTAACTCTCTCTGGACACATCCTCCTTGTTCTTTTTGTATCCATATTATGGCCCCACCTCTATGCCACTGGACCTTCTGCTTTATTTGTATTTTAATCTCTGGTGTAACTCTATTGAATCTACATTTTGTATCCATTCCACGTCCTCCGCTGTGTACTACTCCTGAGACTGTCCTTAGAGCCCTGCTTATACACTATATTATGTGTACTTTGAATGTTGATGGTTATCACATGGCCACAATTTAAAATTATTAAGTCTGCGCCCTGATGAAGCAAGTCTCAAGCACTGGCAATTCCGAAACGCGCGTCGGCGCTTTCACCTTCTTTGTCTTTATTGTTTTTTGTAATTTGTTTACTGTTGGCTTTGTAGTTCCTTACTGTCTTATTGATGTATCAATGTTTTTTAGTCTTGGTCTATTTGTTAGTCAGGTGGTCATTTGTTTAGCCTTGTCCACTTTACTTTGCCTTTTTTTCAGGGTTCTTCTGTCTCGCCATCATCTGGTTGTTGTATATATGAATGTTGTCATTTATCATGTGTGTACATTTATGTATCCAAAATATGTATGCATATTATATGTCTCTGGATTTATCTTTTTAAAAAAAATATTAAAAAAATCAATGAAAAAATGATGAATAAATAACTGTGACATTAGTTTTTCTGTGGGTGACATTTTTATGTTTGGGTTTATTGCCCGTACAAATTATCTGTAGTGGGTTTATTACTTGTGTTTTTCATTGTGCCCTGGGGTCCTTCCTTGGAAGGATGCTGCTCCCTCCGACCCTCCTCACCATTTTAATCATTTTGCACCACTGTCCTACTTTTACTCGTTTTTTTTACTGGGGAGTGTCTTGGCCCTCATCTCTAATGGCGGGAATACTGCCCTAGGGGGTACATTAGCTCTACCGGGGCGATCCTCCCCCTCCCCGGGTACCAGTCTTTCTCCCGGACTGGCCCCATTGCTTCCTCCTCGCTCTCCTCAGTTTGGTTCAATTTTGCTAACACCAGTTTCAATAGCTGGGAAAGGTCAGGATCGCTGTCCTTTCTCTTTCCATTATGTCCCCCTTTGGCAGGCCTCGTCTGCTGGCTTTACTTAAATCCCAAAGTTCTCCCGGACCTTGCCCCGTGCTTAATTGGACAATCCTACCAACTTATGCTTATTCAGCCCCGGTCGGTAAACAATTTACAATTACCGCCGTTTCCCGATTTAAAACAGCACCCTTGCAATATGGTTTTACCCTCGCAAAGCCCACTACTTGCCGCCAACCCCGCGCTGTATGGGCGTTTCTCTCCCGTTTTAATTTAAACGCATTCAATTTAAAACCTGCGCCTTGCTACCACAAGCTTACAGTCGGTATTAGAGGAGAAGAGGGGCACTTTCCAAAGTCCGTGCTTTCAATGTCTTATTGTAGTCGGCACGTCCGAAAGAGCTGGTTCTGCCCGAGGGACGTTTTCTGCCCTGGACTTCTCCCCCTCTCAGTTTGAGTACCAACAGAATTACTTCTCAGTAAGCCAACTCTTACATTATTAGCACGATTTATCACATAAGATCCCTTTGCATTCTTTGACTTTTGTGCCCCGCACCCCCGTTTGCGTTTCGCTGGTGGCTCTGCCACCTTCCTCGCATCTGGGTTGTTTAAAGTCCGTGTCCTAGTAGCTCTACAACATGGGTACTCACAGACTTTCTCTCGGAGGCCAAATTTAAAGTGTGGTTTGTGGACGAGGGCCGCACTGGTGGGGGCGGGGTCAGTGGGGGCGGGGCTAGAGGGGGGGAAAATCACTGCTGTTTCAAAACATTACTAGACAATGCTGTATTTCCAAAGCACATGTAACTACATGGAGCACATGTTTTTATTAGCAGACAATAGCAATCCTAAATGGAATTGCATGGCAATTTGCAGTAACCGGATATTCAGCACATGCCCAGTGCCAGCACAGGCTTCAGAGTCCAAAAAATAGGTATGTTAAAGACAAACACTACGAACTTATTTTACATTTCATGTCACCAATTAGTTTTCTGTAATCTGGTACCAAGTTGTCTGATGTATGTCTGTAAGCTTATTTCTGAGTTTGCTCTTCAACAGTCCCATTGTGGAAAATGAACATTCGCAAGCATATGTTGACCCAAACATACAAATTACCTTCTGTGCCACTGTAAAAAGAAGAGGAAACTTGTCAGGGGGCACAATTTTCCAGAATTCTTCGGGTGCTTGCCCCAAAAAAGATGCTTCGAGGGCTGAATTGTGCTGCATGTCAATGAGCTCTATTTCTGCTTGAGCCCTTTCCATGCCAATAAGGGCAACAACGTCAAGATTTTGTGCACTCACCATCCAGGGGTTTTCAACCAGCCTGAACAGAGGGGTGAGGGCTCTGAATTGAGCAAATCGTCGTGTGATCTCCCCAGAAATTTACTCAAGACATGCACCAAGGTCTAGGTTTAACAGAATTTCTTGTGCATCTGGAAACCTTTGCATCACAGCCAACAGTTTTGGAAAGTGGGTGAAGTCACTATCATCCAGTTGTTCTTTGAATAGCACAAGCTTACTTTCAAAAGCATAAGTACCATTCATGAAGGAAGCACACAAGCTGTTGTTTTCCTTGCAGGATCAAATTGAGAGCATTAAAATGTGTGAAAATATCTGAAAGAAAATGGAGCATAATAAGCCATTTCACATCCGTTAGTTCTGGGAACGATTGGCCTCTACTGTTCACAAAAAGTTCAATTTCAGGAAGCAATGTGATGAACCGCTCCAGAACCTTCCCTTTGCTTAGCCAACGCACGTCAGTGTGCATCAAGACATCAGTATATCCCGCTTCAGATTCCTGCAGCATTGCTTTAAAAAGTCTATGGTTGACAGCTTTGGCACGGATAAAATTAACAATTTTCCCTGCACCTTTTAGGACATTATTCAGTTCTCCATGCTTTAATTTTGCACACAATACTTCCTGGTGAATAATGCAGTGGTAGTCTATCACAGTCTGTCCTATGAGCCTCTTTTTAAGCATAGATACAAAGCCTCTGTCATGGCCTACCATGGCAGGAGCCCCATCCGTTGTTATGCTGACAAGAGTATTTAGTGGTATGTCATTTGTTTTAAAGTAGTTGCACATGCTGTCCAGTATATCTTCTCCTCTTGTGTGCCCTTGCAGTGGTAGAAGGCACAGGAGCTCTTCTTTGGGATGAAAAGATTGGTCCAGATACCTCACCCAAACTAATAACTGGGCCACATCGCCTATGTCTGTGGACTCATCCATGGCAATGCTGAAGAACGGTGACTCTCTCACTGCTTTGATCACCTGCTCCTGGATGTTTTGTCCCATTACCTCTATTCTGCGTGCTCACGTGGAATCCGATAGCTGCAATGCACCGATTTCCTTTAAAATGCTGGTCTTATTAGTGTAGTTGTCACATAAAATTTCGGCTGCTGAAAGAAAACATTGCTTCACCAGCTCTGCATCTGAGAATGTTTTTTTATGTTTGGCAAGCAAGTAGCATATTTTGAAAGACGCTTCTGTTACAGCCTCAGATTCCTTCATCTGGCAAAGGAATATCGCCTGCTGGGAAAAAAGAGCTTGCTTCAACGATGCCACTTTTGCAGATCGCAGTTTTGAGTTCAGTGGGAAGTTCGCAGTGTATCCAGAGTGCCGCGTTTTGTAGTGCCGTTCCAGGTTATACCTCTTCAGAACATTTACTTTCTCTTTGCAAAGCAAACAGGTGGCTTTTTCTTTTGGACATTCTACAAACAGGTACTCTCCTTCCCATGCTTCCTGGAAGGTCCTGCGTTCGCTCTGTATCGATCTGGGTCGTTTGCAAGGCTTGGAAACTGGGCTGTAGGCCATTGCGGAGCTCTCCAGCTAGTTTGTTACTATGCAACAAGTGACAAGGACCAGGAATCTGATTTTCCACCGGACGACCAATGGACTGACACCGCCCCATGACCGATGGACCGACACGCCCCATGACCGATGGACTGACACTGCGTCACGACCGCTGGACAGACACCACGTCACGACCGATGGACCAACACCACTTCTCGCAACAGATCTGTGAGCAACACCAAAGTAATGTTTTGCTTAAACATACAAAGTAATGGGTAAACCTGTGAATGAAAAACAGGAGGCTTTCCTAAAGCCAGTGGTTTATGCAGGAAATGTGTCACTCAATAGGGATTTGAAATAAATGGCATGCACACACACGTATATACAAGCGCAAGTTCACCCATAGGTATCTTGGCACTGAATAACAGATGTTTATTGCTACCCAACTCATTTTATCGACCTCAGATGGATGAAAGGCACGACCCGCCAGGATTTAAACCTGTGACGATGAGGTAGAACACAGGCCCCTGCAGTGGACGCATTAGTCCACTGCGCCACCAGACCCGGCATGCCCACAGTACAAGGATACAGAGTAGAAACACATATGGAAGGAGCTAATCTGGATAGCGCTATTTGGTGTGGATTAGCTGTCAAACTAAAGGAATCTGAAAGGCTCAGATACAATGGTCAGGCCTGTAGAGAGGGGACGGGCGAAGGGAGGGGTCAGGTTTCAGGTGGGGGTTAGTAGAGCGGGTGGAGAATCAGAGGGCGGGAATAACCAGAAGATTGGGCCAGTGGGCAGAGTCAGGTGTGGCCAGAAAGAGCAAAACATCCCAATTTTTTGTATTTGTTTAGCATTTTATTGCCCAGTTACATCTTATTATATAATTCACCCAATGGATACACATGTTTATTTAAGGTTTAATATGAGTTCTTGACATTAAAATACATTCACAAAGTGGAATATGTTCCCAATCACATAAATGTTCCAATTACGCTCGCTTAAAAATGGATTCACAAGCCATTTGTATCCGTCGCATGCAGTTTCTGTCATCAGTACTTCTCATCCCTTTTTCCATAAGAGCAGTTAAAACATGAATGGGAAAATAACCTACTTTGCAAATGTTTTCCACATAAATATGGCCCTGCCATATCTGACGCATAATACATCATCTGCTGCTTGACAAAACATTGTAGCTCAACTTTGCCCTCTATGCCAGCTGATTTGCTGTATTCTTAAATATCTCCAGCTAGCTGAAAGTAAAAACAAGGATGCAAGGCAAGCTGCCACGACTTTAATCCATAAAACATTCAGCATCTCGCACAAAGCTACCTTAAAAATGGATCAAACAAAATGCACCCATCAATCAAGGACAATTCACTTCACAAAGAAAAGGGAGATGTCCTATTAGTTAAAAAAAACTGTGTTTACATTTTATGATCATGGCTAGTAACAGTGTTTTCAATATTGTAACACAGCAGCAGCTCACTAATATTACTGCAAGTAATGTCTGTGACACCACTCCCATTTCTCATATGTGAGTTCCTGTTTTGATCTAACATTATTACAATGGCATCTGAGACAGGTGGAGAGAAATAGATATGATGAGAGTCTTCAGAAAAGGCGCAGGGTGAAAGAGTCAGGGAAAGTAAGGAAGAGACAATTGGAGAAACAGATGAGAGACCATCACATTGCCTACTAAAATAGGATGCTGTGCTTACCTCTCGGGGTGCGAAGATCAACCTGAGGGTGGAGCTGGTGTTGCAGGGTGATGGAAATCAAACTGGCCATGCAGATGGAGGCAGATGTGGAGATGGAGCTGCTGCTGGCCAAATCCAAGTGGCAAAGAAGGGGCCTCAGGAAGAGAAGAGGCTTCGGGGCGAGAAGACGCTGCGGTGGACGAGAAGAAGCATTAAAGCAGGCAATGTTCCATTCTGTTTTGCTGCAGCAACTTCCCCTTTCACAACAAGAGGCAGCGCTGTCTGTTACACAAAAGGGACCTGTTGAATGCATGCCTGGCTTATAACATGGTAATACTGATAACAGCGAACAGAGATGGAAAGACATAGGCCACGCGGCCCTTTGAGAGACCCCCTAGTTTTTCCCATCCCCCTTAAAGCCCCGGACTTAGAACATGAGAGTACAAGACACAACATGCACGACATCCAAGTAAAAAATTCTCACCATACATCACCTATGCTTGCTCACATTAATGCTGACAAACTGAGGTCCTCTGGCAAACACGGGTCCTTTTCATGTTAGGAATGAGATAAGGGCTATGGACATATTTTAATTGTAATTGCATTTATATAGCGGCTATATGAATGCAATTACAATTAAAATATGTCCATTGCTAGTCATGGCTAAACTGACTCTTGACAGACAATGGAAGCAAAACACAAGCCCAACGTGGCACAGGTAGTGCGGAGTATTTGGGAGACAATGGCGGTGGAGAGGCTGAGAGCGCATGTATCGGACGCTCGTGGTGATTTTAAGGGTGCGGCAGCCGGTGACTCACCTGGAGGGAGCGTCAAGGGAAGTGAGGTGCCCACCGTGCCTCGGAGTTGTGATTGAATTATAAGTTTGCACGGCGGGCATAGAAACACAGTATGACCTTTACAAAACAGGGAAATAGAGACTACCAATGCGTATCACGTCTAAGGTACGTTAGTCCGCTCTCTGTACCGAGCCGCCGCAGGGAAACAGGAATTAGAGACTACCAATGCGTACCACGTGTAAGGTACGTTAGTCCGCTCTCCATACCAAGCCACCGCAGGGACACAGGGGGGGGAGGCTCAAGGGGTCGCCGTGTTACCGCTCCCCGTTCGGTCTTAACTTATTTAACACACCTCCCCCGCCACTGCCCACCGCAAAGACCAAGGACCCCCAACCCTTACCTCCATGTGCTACAAAGCACCACCACCGAAGGCCTGCCTGAGCGGGGAATCCCACCGCACTAAAGATCACCACAAGACGTTCTACTCCCGAGGCCCTGTTCTCTCCACTCCGCAAAGCTCACGATCCCGACCAGCTGTCCTACGACCATCGGCGGCCCCAGACCATCAACAACACCGTCTACAAAAGAACAAGAAAGACAACTCTCCGTCGAGATAGATTAACGGAGACCCCTGCATACCGGGGCCGGCGCAGTAGGAAGAGAGGGCGAGGACAGGGCAAGTTGCCTTAAATAGGCCCACGCCCACTCCCTCCCTCGGGGCGCCAGCTCCGGCCGGAAGTGACGTCACGACACTGACTGACCCGGAAGTAATTCTTGCTGCCGCCCCGTTTACTCCATCGACGGGGCTCACCAAGGGGGACGTGACCGGGCACCCGGGGGGCCGAGTCCTAAGTGCGCGCTTCATTACATTTCGCGCTTGGCAAAGTGATGCTGAAGATTTTCCGGCTGCAGCGAAGATTCTCCGGGGCTGCGGGCTGCGAGGACGTCGACGTCATCACCACGGACACAGGAAGCTTCTTCAAAGGTCCTTTAAAAGTCAGCTGTAAAAGCGCTAGTTACAGCTGACTTTTAAAGGGCCTGTGATTCGCGCCGGGTGCCGTGTGTGACGTCACGTCTCAGCGGCCCAGGCCAATCAGAGGCAAGCATAAGCAGAGAAGATGGTCGCAGGAGCAAACGTTGTGAATACGTATTGAATACGTATTCACTACGTATGCTCCTGCGACCATCTTCTCTGTTTACAGGAAGGACCTGGCATACGGTATGTATGTGTATGCAAGGGTCCGCGGGCCGCCAATGAAGGCCTGGCGGGCCGCCAGCGGCCCGCGGGCTGTACTATGAGTACCCGTGCTCTACAGGATACTTCCCGCGCAGCAGGTGGTGGAGTGTTCAAGGTCGGCACAGGAGAGGTAAGCAACCCATTTGTAGGAATTGTGGGCGGGCATGTATGTTCACAGTCTCCCGGATTTCCCAGTGATAGTCGTCTCTGGAGAATAGAAGGATCTAGGGAAAGACGCTGCTCAGTTATTTCTATTTCATGCGTCAGTATTGACTCTGCCCTAACTAGAAATGTGTCCAGGGTGCCCACAACTCCCTTTCTCTTATCAATATAGGGGCTACCGGAAGTACTTCCCAAAAGTGATCCCACAGACACACAAATATATATATTTGCCCGGGCACGCCCACGCGCATCCCGTGCTGCGGGAGCCCTGCACACTTCTTAAGCGCCTCCCGGCGCTCCAAATCAACATGGGCGGAGTGCGCCAGCTGGGGGTGCTGGGGCTTGTGGTCCCCAACCAGCGTCCTCGCTCACGACCGGGACCAGGACCTTTCAAGTGCCCAGATGACTCTCTCGGCGGTGGCGGCAGCAAAAAAAACAGAACACCAGGTAAACCTGGCTCCCGCGCTGCGGGAGCCCTGCACACTTCTTAAGCGCCTCCCAGCGCTCCAAATCAGCATGGGCGGTGTGCGTGCCGCTGGGGGTGCTGGGGCTTGTGGTCCCCGACCGGCGTCCTCGCTCACGGCCGGGACTGGGACCTTTCAAGTGCCCGGATGACTCTCTAGGCAGTGGCGGCAGCAAAAAGAAACAGAACACCAGGTAAACTCAGCTAGCGAAGTCCACTGCGACTGGGATCGGTGCTGGAAAAGGAGAGGATGAGGGCCCGGGTGCCATGCCCTAAATAGGCCCCCTAACTCCTCCCCCCATCAGCCGGAAGTGCGTCATGTGCTGTCCTGGAAGCAATTCCAGGAGCATGTTGCCAATGGGGCTACCCCGGCATCAGGATGGGGCATGACCAGGATCCCAGGGTGCTGGGACCTAATGGCGCACTTACCAAAGTCCGCGCTTTCAATGCTTTATTGTAGTGGGCGCGTCCGAAAGAGCTGGTTTTGTCAGAGGGACGTTTTCTGCCCTGGACTTCTCCCCCTCTCGCTGTGTGAAGTATTCCTTTTAGTCTTGCCCATTTAAACCTTTGGATTATCATTGGTGTAAGCAGTTGAACTAGTCATCTGTCTAGTTGACTTGGGAATCCTACATATGCTCTCCCAAACTTACTGCGTCATCTGCATACAACAAAGAGCGGTTCTTAAGGGGGCAAAGCTGGAGCAGTTTTTTTGTTGGTGGTTTTACATAAAGTGAACTCGACCCGTAGATACTGGAGTGCATACCTGAGCGCTGGTTACATTAAACAAGGTCCGAATAACTTATTGCCCAGAATCACATGATGTTGAGCCCACACCCAGACTCGAATCTGGTTCCACCAGATCCAAAGTCGGCAGCTCTAGTGTATGCTACATCCATTAATGGGGAAGGGGGATGAGGTGAGATTCTCTCAATTATCCGGCGTCCTGGGATGTTAATAACAATCACTGGCATAGCCAATAGGTCTCGCCTTTGGGACCTTATAAGTGTTTAGCCATGCAACAGTTGCATAACTAAATACTTATAAGGTCCCAAAAGCAAGACCTATTGGCTATGCCAAGCGGCCTAATAACAATCACTGGCATAGCCAATAGGTCTCGCCTTTGGGACCTTATAAGTGTTTAGCCATGCAACAGTTGCATAACTAAATACGTATAAGGTCCCAAAAGCAATCGCGATCAAACATCAAAGCGGCCGCGCGGCCGCGAAAGTGAAAGTAATCGCGGTCAAGCTCAGCGCGCGCGCTCGCGCACATGCACTGTAGCTCTAGGCTGGCCTGGTAGAACTTTTTGGAGCCCTCTCAAAAAGTCTCGCCAGCCCAGCGCATGCGCTGGGTCAGGCGAGACCTAAAAAGGAGGGTACAGGACATAAGATGCTCCCCTCAGCTGTGGCAGTTGCTACATTGAGAGGGTGGATCACAACAACGCAAGGGGGGGCCAGGCCGGACTGGCCGTAGTGGGCACCGGGCGTTTCCCCGTGGACTAAAAGGGTGGGGACTGTTTTTGGTACAGTGCTGCAATATCGCCCCCCTGTACCAAAAGCAGCAGTGCTTCTCACCAGCCCCCCGCCCCCTCCTGCGGCCGGTCCGACATAATTGCCAGGGCAGGTTAGCGTTCCCAGTCGGCGGAGGGAGGGGGGGGGGGGGGGGGGGCTTGCTCCATGGACTGAGAACTGAGTGCTGTGAAACGTGCTGCACAGTAGGTGGGAGATGGAACACACGAACCATCTCTTCTGGGGTGGCGTGAAAGTGTGTTGTTAACTGACATCCCTGTGTAAATGTGCTTCAAAAGGGCCGCTAGGTTGTAAGATGTCACACGTGGCTGTTACTCATGTGCTAACGTGTCAACGTGTGCTTCCTCTCTCGTGATGGGGAGTGAAAGTGGCTTGTAAATTATTTCCGTCTCTTGTGATGTCTGTGAAAGTGTGCTGCGGGCGTGGCGGGGTTGATAAAGTGTGAACGGGTGCTTCCTCTCTCGTGATGGGGTGTGAACGTGTCTTGTTACATCCGTCTCTTGTGATGTCTGTGAAAGTGTGCTGCGCACGTGGCGGGGTTGATAAAGTGTGAACGTGTGCAGTGCTGCACGGAGGCGGCACGTGTGCTTCCTCTCTTGTGTTGACGTGTGAGAAGTGTGTTGTTGTTTACTCCCGCCTCTTGTGATGTCTGTGAAAGCAGCAGCTCTCAAGCTGAGATTCGCACCAAAGGGAGGGAGGGCGATCCTTTGATCAGGCATTGATTGAATCCCTCCCCGTGACTTGTGCTGTTCACACCTTAACGCTACATCTGAAAATAGACCATTTGCGGCCCTCGGAGGTAGTACAGTGTAACCGCGCACCTGTGGAATATTGCGGCTTACCCTGGTTGGCTGCAGCACTAAAACAATGATCATGTGTTATAATTAAGTCTAGGGACCGTGTCAGAAATAGAATCCTCTTATGTGGGATAAAGCTGACTTAAGGTCGTAGGAAATAACGCATGCGCAGTGAAACTGTGTAGATTCCCCTCATCGCCGGCCGTTCTACAGAGCTGCAGGCATAGAGGCAGTGAAAATGTGGAATACTTACTGTTCTAAGAAACACAAAACTAAGGCAAATAATTAACAAGATGGCGACCATGACATGCAAATAAATATAGGCAGACATGGGAACTGGAAGAAATGAGCATTGGCAAAGCCAAAAGGTTTCGCCTCTGTGAATCCTATTGGAACTGTCAATGTTTTGTTAGACATGTTACACAGAATGGCTTAAAGATTTTTAAAAAAACTTGATGCGGTGTGCTGCTGTCAGCAGATGGTAGCGCTTGAACTCCTGTAACTTTAGGCGTGACAAAGCATCAGCCAGTGGCATAGGTATACGTTTTGCTGCACATGGCGATCAGGCCGCTTGCTGCCCGCGACAGCCGCAGGTAAGAGCGGGGGTGATGACGGTCCCTGCATTTGCCGCCCCGCGACAGCCACAGGTAAGAGTGGGGTGAGTCTGCCGCTGCTCCAAAACTCGTGCCGCCTGGGGCAGACTGCCTCCGCCCTTCCCCCTTTGCTACGCCACTGGCATCAGCAAAGTTATTGAGTACCCCTGGGACACGCTTTACCCTCAAAGAAATGTTATTCAGCAGGCACAACAACGTTTGTTATTTTAGCAATCTTAAGACCATGTGGCAACTTGCTTTCTGTTGATTTATCACATCCACCCCCGCCATGTTGTCTGACCAAAACAATACTGAGCAATTGCTGAGCTAGGTAGACCAGACTGTCAGAGCAACAACAATCAGGAACAGCTCCAAAAATGGCAAGGTTCATACATATACTTCCTGGCACCACTCAACCGGCCATGACTGCACACACCACTGGTCACCAAGTATGGTGCTAAATCAAATGCTCCCCGCTTCATCCATGAACAGACGCAAGTCAGGGCTAGCCTGTCACAGACCCACTCAGAGATTTATGGACCCAGTCACTCATACACTCAGAGACTCATGCACCCACTCACAGTTGTGCTCAAAGACCCACGCACCCACTCACAGAACCACTCAGAAGACACTCACGCTCCCAGTCATAGGCCCACTGAGAGACTCATGCACTCAATCATAGACCCACTGAGACACTCAGGCACCCACTCACTCACTCACTGAGACATGCACTTAGACACTCAGATATCCACTCACAAATTCAGTCTGACAGTTTTATACTTACTTACAAATGCACAAAGCCACTCATGCAGCTACTAGATTGACTGAGAAAGTCATGCAACAAATCACAGACCCATTGATACACTCATGCACCACTCATAAATGCACTGAGACAGTCACGCAGATTGTTACAGAACTATTGATAGACTGATGCATCATCTCGCAGGTCCACTGAAATACTTAGACAGTGAATGAGAGACTCACTGATACAGTGATGCATGCAGTCACAGATTCCACTGAAAGAGTTATACACAATGTTATAGAAATATTAAGGGAGTTATACATGCTATTATAGATTATTTTAATAGTAATATGTTTAGTGTGTTGGTTATGATCTATTTTGCAGTTATAAGTTTTGTATGTCGTGGCGGCTATTGAATGTCTGCTTTTGTTTCGTCATTTTGAGGAATAATCATGGTGATCGCAGCTACCGATATCATTGCTGCACCCGGCATCATTGCGAAAATGAAAAATCAGTTTTAAAGATGGTTTCTAGGGGCGTTTCCAAGATGGCGCCTGTGTAGGAGCGGAATCTCCGAGCTCCAATGCACCGCTTCGCTCTTTGGCAGATTACGGGGTCTGGACCGCCTTAGACGAATCGGGCGGGAGCGGAACAGCTCCTGAGCTCCGGAGGGGTGGCGAATTGCGAGGCGGGCACAGACTCGGGCACGCCGCCAGTATGGCGGTAGCACCGGGACCCCGCACCTGGGGGAGGCAGGGTGCTCCGTGCACAGAAGTGATGTGGCACTCCGACCTCCCCTGACACCTGCAGGTGATTGGCTGTTTTATATGTGGACCGAAAGCACTTGCAAGTGCTTCCGGTTTCCGCGTCCAGCCAACGTCAGGCAAGCCGGTCAGAACCATAAAAGGCTGGAGAGCAGAGCGGACGGTCTCTCAGTTTGCCGCTCCCCAGCCTGCAGTTCAGAAGATGGGCAGGGCCTCGGTCGGAGGCCCCTAACAATGACTTTTTCTTTACTGCAGGATTAGTCCAGGGATCGGCAGAGGGCTGCATCAGCTGTTTGTTCACATCGGCGTGAAGCGGCAGGGAGTGTGTAACTTTCTTCTTGTTTCCCTGCAGGTGCTGCATTGGGGGCAGCTGATTTTGAGGCCGAGGAGAACACCTGAAGTGTGCTCCCTCTCACAGATTATTCTCCGTGCCAGCGCCGCCTACAACAGCTGATTGCCAGGGGAAGCAGCTGGTTTCCAAGCGACGAGAGCGTTAGGGGTGTGCTCCTTCTTCTTGGATGCCCCACAGCTGATCTGGGCATCGGTTAACAGCGGTAAAGCAGGGAAGCTTCCAGGAGCAGTTTTTTGTTTCTCTTTTCTTGTCCCACAGTGTGTGTGTGGGCGAGCACCTTCGTGGTTGATCGTGGGCAAATCCGGCTAAGGACACATGACTTTCGTTGGGGCAGCACCGGCGGTCTTGCATTTCCACTGCTTCTGGGAGCCACGCAGGTTAGAGATTACTCACCTGACCAACTGGACTAGCTGGTGGGCATGGCTCTGGTTCCCTGGGTGCTGGTGGCCGGCCTGGGCTGCTACATCTTAAGGTCAGGGTCCGGGCAATGTCCCAGACCCTTGCGCAGTGGGCAAGAGTGCCACAGTGTAAAGCCATCTGCTTAGTAAACTGTTGGGGTGCCTTTGACCCGCATTAGTCTATGGTGTTTTTGTAATTCTGTGATACTGCATTGTTTTGGGAGTACATTGTGGGGCTCTAGTAGCTGTTGGTTTTAAGGGTACAGTGCATTTGAGTGTTAGTATTAATGGCTCCTAAGGTGAAGCGGAACGAGCAGCGTTCACGCATGTATAGTTTTATGGAGACAATAATGCGTAAATAGGGGCAATGGACTCCATGATGAAGAAAGTCAATGACATGGGCCAGGCTTTAGCTGCTTTAAGGGATAAGGTGGATGGCCAAGAGTGGGAAGAGGATAGGCCCAGGCGAACTGGGGTAGCCCCTAAGGCAGCTTTTCCCCCAGTGCCTAAAAGGAGTAGACCTAGGAAAGGTGGGGCATCTCAACCGAGAGAAGGGGATGGGTCGGACGGGGCCACAGCACCAGTCCCTGAGGGGGTTGTGCCCCGGTCGGTGGAGCCCGTACTGGTCCCACATGCCACCGGTGGTCAGCCTAATACAGGTGGGGTGGAGGTCAGCCTGTAAACCAGGGGGCAGGACGTCCAGCGGGGGGTCAGTAAAGTGCACCGGGTGCACCTCTCCCCACTGATGGGCAGCCGGGAACAGCAGGTGGCACCCCACAGGACCCGCTGGTCCCCAAGACGGGGACCCATCCGGGAGCACCCCGGGCCAGCCTGATTTAGTATCTAATTTGGCAGCAGTACTCCCGTGGCTAGAAAAAGTGGGTAACTGGTCCCCGGTGGCAGGGGTGTTAGGTAGTGGGGAGAATGCATTGGAGAAGGCTAGACAGATAGTGGCACAGTTGGATGGGGTAAGACTGGGGAAGGGCTGGCTGTACCAGCGGGGGTGTGATGGGGGCGAGTACAGGGCCAATGGAGAGTGGAGGAATCCTGCCTGCAGTCAACGTGCCATCAGATGCAGGAGCAACAAAGCCGGCAGAGGCTGCGCCATCAGGTATGCTGCAAACCTTGCCACCTTTGGGTTTAGGTGACGTTCACTCCATTAGGGAGCAATTGGAGCGACATGTGTCTCAAGAAACTAAAGAAAAGATCTGGAAGGGCTCTTATGTGAATATGTTTTCCCTGCTGCTAGATGAGGCAGAAAGGGAGGAGGCCAAAAAGAATAAGTAATTGACACAACCAAGAGAGTGGGCTAATATGTTGTTGAAGTTTAGGGTTGAGGAGACGTTGGTGAACTGGATCAAAGGTTTTACTGTTTGCACGTCAATAATGTGGGAGCAATTCCCAGGTCTTGGCTCAGAGATGGCTTGCTACCAGAATAGAATTACTTGTGCACATGACACTTATGGTGGTAATGGATGAAAGGATTATGACAATGATTTTAGAAGAGCTAAGGTATCTGACCCGGCAATAGGTTGGAATCAGATTGACATGATCATTTACCTAACACATTTCAGAGGTGGTCCACAAGACACCACCCGGGGTCAGTCTCAAGACACCTCTCGGGGTCAGTCCTTTCGTGCAGGCCCCCCAGGCAGCTTGAGGCAGGGGAAAAAGTAAGGGGATGTGTTGGGATTTCAACAGGCGCTCATATACCAGAGCAACTGGCAAATGTAAATTAAAACATGTATGTTCTTTCTATGGCAACTCCTCACACCCAGAGTCCAAATGCTTTAAGAAATCAAAGGACAAGGGAGGCAAAAAGCAGGATTAAGAGTGTGTCCCTCAGTAAGGCCAGGCCTATTTAGAGAAGTTCAGCTCTTTTTGGGAATGGGTTTTTCAGGCATGGGACGGGGCACCAGTGGGTATTACACTACCTAGATGACTTCCTTTTCTTGGGGGCACCAGAATCTCAGGAGAGCAGGTGGGCATTGCAGATGTTCTGTGCACTCATGCAAGACTTTAGCATGCTTTTGGCACAGGGCAAGACTGTGGGGCCAAGCACTGAGATTGAATTCCTGGGGATAGAGTTGGATTCAGTGCAGGGCGTCTCATGGCTACCTCTGGAAAAAATCACAGTTTTTGGGGCTGCCTTGCAACATTGCTTGACAAAGGAGAAGGTTGCACTGCATCATTTACAGCAGGTCGTTGGGCAATTGAATTTTGCATTAAGAACAATTCCAATGGCACGACCTTTCTCGTGCACCATCGCACAGGCTATGTCAGGACTCAGGGAGAAGCACCATCACACCAGACTATCCAGTGAGGTCAAGCAGGACATGCAAATCTGGAAGGCATTCCTCCATGACTTCAACGGTAGGGTTGTGTGGCCCAGTCCCACCAGGTCCAGCCCAGAGATAGGGTTGATGACTGACGCAGCAGGTAGCAAGGGTTTTGGCGCCATTCTAGGTCCAGCATGGGTTGCTCAACGCTGCCCAGCGTGGTGGGAGGACACGGGGCTTACAAGTAAAATAAGCTTCCTTGAACTGCTCCCCATCTTTGTGGCATTGTCCGTCTGGCCAGAACAACTGAGGGATCAATCTGTGGTATTGTGGTCCGATAACATGGCGGTCGTGGAATGCATCAATAATCTGATGCAAAGTATGAGATGATCTTGCGCTTACTAACGGAGATAATACTGCTGTGCATGAGAATGAATCTGTTGTTTAGAGGCAAAATTGTTCCAGGAGTATTAAACCATGCCACTGATGTGCTCTCTCGCTTTAAGATGCAGGTATTCAGGTCTCATCACCCAGAGGCGGCAGAGAACGCAACGCCTTTCCCAGAACACCTTTGGCAGATTGGTACCCCCAGTTATCGGACCTTGTGGCAGCTAGCCTAGCACCCAGGACCAGGAGGGCATACGAAGGGGCGTTTGGGGCTTACTGCTATTTTGTGGGGGACAATTGGGAGGAGAAATGACACAGCTCTGGGTCTGTCATTTCCTATTTGCAAACTATGAGAGATGAGGGACACTCAGTGGCATCAGCAAAGCATCATATTGCAGCCATTTCCTTTTTCGCGAAAGCTAGGGAAAAGAGGGATCCCACTGGCACTTTTATGGAGCGTAAAGCCTTGAGGGGGTGACAACCCCTACAGGGGGGGCAGCCGGACGTAAGAAGACCTATAGGAATACAGATATTGGCCACACTGATGGATGCCTTGCACCAAGTGTGTACTTCAGCTGGGGAAGTACTTTTGTTCCAAGCGTGCTTTCTATTTAGCATTCTATGGCGCTTTCAGGATAGGAGAACTGGTAGCGAAAAGCAAATTGGATTGGCAGGGGCGGCTGCAGTTGGCACACGTGCAGATTCTAGGGGACTCCTTATTGATATCAATACCCAGGTCCAAAACGGATCAGGAGGGCAGAGGGGAAGGGGTAGTTTTGCGTAGGGCTGAAGGAAGCGCTTGCTGCCCCATTGCCAGGTTGGAGGCATTCCTGGCTCAACGTCCAAAGGGCATGGGGGGTCGATTACTTGTTCATGCAGACGGGACCCCGCTCACTATTTTTCAGTTTAAGAGGGCCATGGGCCTAGCCATGCAGAAAGCCGATTTAGATCCAGGCAGTTTTAGGACCCACTCCTTTAGAATAGGGGCTGCCACCGAAGTGGTGGCCAGGGGATTTTCTGGAAGTGAGGTGCAAAGGATTGGTAGGTGGTCCTCGAAATGTTATAAACGCTATGTGCGCCTACACATGCTTTAGAGGTGTCAAAGATGATGCACTGATGGTTGGTTTTCTTCCATGATTTGATTTGCAGTTTCTACATCCTGTCACGCAGGGGGGAAGCCTGCATCGGTCCACAAAAGGCTGCGATATCCTGTCAGGCAGGAGGACAACAGTCAACAATTCAGCAACGCACAGCGCACGTTGCGGACCAGATTCACGCCTGGGAACACGCAGAACAGGATGTGTGGATAATCAGCCACTCTTATGTAAGGAGGTTGCAAAAGTTCTTTTTGACAGGTACCTATGAGGTCAGGGCACGGCAGATAGGTGCAAAAATCTCTTTTTACAGGCAAGGTGGTCTGCGTTTTAGTCCATTCAAGGATCTGGTAACACTCGCGTGCTGGGCAAAAGTCAGGGACACCCTGCAGTTTGTATTTTGCACTTAGGGGATAACGACCTGGTCCACCTGGGGTGGAGGAGCTTAATAGAGACCCTGCTTATTGAAGTAGGGTGGTTGGCATAGAGATACCCTGAGGAAATGATAGTGTGGTCACACATGATTCCTACACTCGAGTGGAGAGGGGGTGAGTCTGTGTGGGCCTTGAATCATTCGGTTAAGAGGATTAACAACAAAATGGAGAAGTTATTCAGGACCCCGAAGCTTAGATCTATAAGTCATGGGTGCATCCGAGGGGAGCAGTTCTTTCTGCAGGATGGTGTTCATCTCTCAAGTCGGGGTAATCAGATATTCATGGAGAATATACTGGCATGGTTAGAGGACGCAAAGCGCAGGGCATGACCTTCTAGTGGACAAAGGGGGGGAAGCCAGATAGTCGGGCAACTATCCAGGCCTGTGGCGGTAAGGTCATGATTGGTGAGCATAATTTTCGGTCATTAGCGGGCATCACCATTGTCACTATTGTCAAATGGGGACGCCCGAGGGGGAGACAGAGGGTCTCTCATGCAACTCAAGGGGCAGTTACAGCCGGTAGGCTGGAGGGGTGTGGGGGAAGGGAAGTCTTGCTTCCAGTAGGCTGGTTGTCCAATCCCCGCACACGCATGGGCTCAAGGGCGCAAGGATGCATAACTGCAGCGCCCCTTTATGGAGTTAACGTTGAGGGCGTAGTGCGGGCCCGGGGGAGGTATCCATCCGGTAAGCTGGGCCCCCTGCGTAAGGTCACTCGGTAGGAGGTTGGGACCTAGCTTGATCGGGATCTGGGGCCGCCAGTCATTGACCTTGCCGTAGGCTCTAACAGGGATACACAGAAAAAGAATATCTACATCGCTTAGCTCACGATAGGAAGGACGATGTACTAGAAGCATGTTAAGGTTAGCCAATTGACATCTTGTACCTATCAATGTATTGGACTTTTTGCGTATTGTACATAATGTAAATAATAATAATTTCAATGTTTGATTATTTTATGTAATAAAATACGGCCGGGGTTGCTACGAATGTGGTGTTTGCATCATTTACATTGTTTGCCTTGGGGGAAAGGGGGGCGGTGACCCCACGGGAGCAGGAGGGGCCCCTACCCCAAGGGTCTTTCATTCGATAAGTTGTGAGGCGTCGACGCTGGAGCGCCCCTGAGCGCTCCCATAGACACAAAACGGGGGACGTGGAGGGACCCAGGCCTGCTTTCCAGGGCGCTCAGAACACACTTTGCCCAACAAGCGGAAGAAGAAATTAGTTGCTTTGGTCCTCCCCAGGGTCATTGGAGAGACCACATCAATCTCGGTCCACAGCTAGCCGTATCGGAAGGCTGAACCGCCCACCAGAGGAGTGAACTTGAACGCGACCAGGAATAGGGCCCACCAACACCGCAGAGAGCAGATAAAATAACGAACACCAGGACCAAAAAAGATCCTTCCATTAAAGATCTCCTGGGAAAAACTCCTTCTAAACGGACGGGACCAGTGCCGGACCCTGGATCACCAGAATGCCTACCGGCGGTACAGGCTAAGACACAAGACGTAGGAGGAGAAGACCCTGTCATGCGCTGATTTATGGAGTCCCTCTTCAGTACTCTGAGGATGACATCGAGACTCTGAAAACAGAGATGGCCAAAGACATGAAGGAGATGCACCGTGACATGAGCGAGTTGGAGTAAAGGGTAGACTCCGTAGAAAGATAGGGAGACGCCAGAGAAGAAGGCATGCCGCAGTGAAATACTAGAACTCAAGGAGCACAACGCAGACCTCAACTATGCCCTCACAGTCGGTCGCTCCTTACCTCTGCTCCGCTCTGACGCCGCCTGCTGCCTGCTGCCTGCCGCCGCCTGCTGCCTGCTGACTGCCGCCGCCTGCTGCCTGCTGCCGCTGCCTCTCTCCCTCAGGTGGGGAACACCTCCTGCTCCCCGCCGGACGCTAAGCTTCTTGGCGCCTTTTCCCGCCGCCGCTGCCCCTGGTGAGTCGCTCCTCCCGCCGCTGACCCCAGACCCGCCTCCCCTCGCCTCCCATTGGCCGCCCAGCCTCCCGCCTCCCAGCCGACCCTGCCACCCGGCTACCTACTTAAGGGGACCACGGGGGACCGGTCAGTGTGACCCACTGTGCCCTCACAGTCGGTCGCTCCTTACCTCTGCTCCGCTCTGACGCCGCCTGCTGCCTGCTGCCTGCCGCCGCCTGCTGCCTGCTGACTGCCGCCACCTGCTGCCTGCTGCCGCTGCCTCTCTCCCTCAGGTGGGGAACACCTCCTGCTCCCCGCCGGACGCTAAGCTTCTTGGTGCCTTTTCCCGCCGCCGCTGCCCCTGGTGAGTCACTCCTCCCGCCGCTGACCCCAGACCCCAGACCCGCCTCCCCTCGCCTCCCATTGGTCGCCCAGCCTCCCGCCTCCCAGCCGACCCTCCCACCCGGCTACCTACTTATGACGCCCCCTCAGCGACCGCGCAGCGGACGCGCGCAGCGGGAGCGCCGATTGAGCGCCGAAGGTGCGCCAAAGGTAAGCCCGTCCGCGCCTGGACCGCGGCCAGCGCCAGACCCCCTGGCCCCCGCGTCCGCCAGCCCCCCCGCAGGACCTACGATGCCGCCACACTCATCGCACTCAACACCGCCCGAGCCCCCGGGTGCCACCGAGCATCCCCGCGACGCACCCATGGACCCTTCGCCTGCCGATCCTGCAACTTCTCCTGCCTCCGACCCGGCACCGCACCCATCAGGACGAACAACAGCAACCACCTCAAGTGCATCCTGCTCAACACCCGCTCCGTCCACAGACACGCCGTGGAACTCTGGAACCTCCTCGACACAGCATCTCCAGACGTCGCCTTTCTCACGGAAACCTGGATGAACGACTCCTCAGCCCCCGACATCGCCATAGCCATCCCGGACGGCTACAAGATCATCAGGAAGGATCGCGTCAACCAGACCGGAGGAGGTATCGCCTTCGTACACAAGAGCACCATTCGCATCTCGACTGACTCCATCGACGTTTTCAACGCTGACGAATACCTGCACTTCCAGATCCACACCGACCCCAAGACTACCCTCAGAGGCACCCTCATCTACAGACCACCGGGACCACGCACACAATTCTGCGAGGACATCACGGACTTCATCAGCCCTCACGCCCTCCCCTCCGCCGACTACATCCTCCTCGGGGACCTCAACTTCCACCTGGAGAACAACAATGACCGCAACACCACCGCCCTGCTGGACAACCTCGCCAACCTCGGACTCCAGCAACTGGTCAACACCCCCACCCACTACGCCGGCCACACGCTCGACCCCCTCTTCTCATCCAGCAAACACGTCACCTTCAGCCACTCCACCGGACTTCACTGGACTGACCACAGCTGCGTCCACTTCAGCTTCAGAAAGAACACGGTCCACCATCACCCGAAGCAGGTTCCCCACAGAAACTGGAGCAAGATCACCGCCGACCAGCTCGCCACCTCCCTCAGCCAGAGCCCACCTGTCAGGACTACGGACCCTAACACAGCAGCCCTCGACCTCACGCAGTGGCTGACCTCCTGTGCCGACGACCTCGCCCCACTGAAGAACCCACTCACCAGGCCCAGAAGCAAGAAGGCCCCCTGGTTCACCGATGAACTTAAGGACTCCAAGAAGGCCTTCCGCACCTTCGAGAAGGCCTGGCTCTTCAACAAGACCGCCGACAACATGACCGCACTCAAACTCGCCACTCGCAGACATCACCAGCTCATCCGCACCACCAAGAAAAACTCTGAAGGAACGACTAGACAAGAACGCCCATGACAGCAAGGAGCTCTTCAACATCGTCAAGGAGTTCTCCAACCCCAGCACCGGCAACAACGACATCACTCCCTCACAGGACCTCTGCGACTCCCTCGCCTCGTACTTCCACCGCAAGATCGCCGACATCCACAACAGCTTCGGCATTCCACCCCCGCACCCATCGGTCGAACCTACGCACCCCGCCGCCACCCTCCAGACATGGACCGAGGTGAACACCGAAGACACGTCACGCATGATGAACACCATCCACTCCGGATCTCCGACCGACCCGTGCCCCCATCATGTCTTCAACAAGGCCGTCTCTACCATCGCACCCCACCTCCGAGACATCATCAACACCTCCTTCAACACAGCCACCTTCCCGGAGAGCTGGAAGCACGCCGAGCTCAGCGCTCTGCTGAAGAAACCAACAGCGGACCCGACCGACCTCAAGAACTTCCGCCCCATCTCGCTCCTTCCTTTCCCTGCCAAAGTCATCGAAAAGGTCGTCAACAAGCAACTGGCAGCCTTCCTCGAGACGAACGGATCCCTCGACCCATCGCAGTCCGGATTCAGAGCCAACCACAGCACCGAGACCGCCCTCATCGCAGCCACCGACGACATCCGAGCCCTGCTCGACAACGGTGAAACAGCGGCACTCATCCTCCTAGACCTCTCCGCAGCATTTGACACTGTCTGCCACCGCACACTAGTCCAACGCCTCAACGACACCGGCATCCAAGGGAAGGCTCTGGAATGGATCATCTCATACCTCTCCGGCAGAACACAGAGAGTACGCCTCCCTCCGTTCCGCTCCGAGGCCACCGAAGTCATCTGTGGCGTCCCGCAAGGATCGTCGCTCAGCCCCACTCTCTTCAACATCTACATGAAACCCCTCGCTGCCATCGCACGCCAACACAACCTCAACATCATTTCCTACGCCGATGACACCCAGCTGATTCTCTCCCTCTCCAGAGACCCCGACCCCGACACCGCCAAAGCCAGCCTACACGAAGGGATGACAGACGTCGCTGAATGGATGAACATCAGCCGCCTGAAATTGAACACGGACAAGACAGAAGTCCTCATCCTGGGACCATCGCCCTCCGCATGGGACGACTCCTGATGGCCTCCGGCACTAGGCACCGCACCCAAACCAACGGACCACGCACGCAACTTGGGCGTCATCCTGGACTCCTCCCTATCGATGGCCAGACAAGTCAACGCCGTCTCCTCAGCTTGCTTCCACAACCTCCGCATGCTCCGGAAGATCTTCCGATGGATCCCGACCGAGACCAGGAAGACGGTCACCCAGGCTCTCGTCACCAGCAGACTAGACTACGGAAACACCCTCTACGCCAGTACAACAGCCAAGCTTCAGAAAAGACTTATCCAGAACGCCTCCGCCCGACTCATCCTGGACGTCCCCCGACGCAGCCACATCTCGTGCCACATGAGAGACCTGCACTGGCTCCCTGTCAACAAGAGGATCACGTTCAGACTCCTCACCCACGCACACAAATCCCTCCACGACCTGGGCCCAGGGTACCTCAACGACCGCCTCACCTTCTACACGCCCACCCGCCAGCTACGTTCCACGAACCTCGCCCTCGCCATCGTCCCTCGCATCCAGAGAGCCACCGCCGGAGGAAGATCCTTCTCCTACCTGGCGGCTAAGACTTGGAACTCCCTACCCGTCCACCTGCGGCTGACCCAGGACCACCTGGCCTTCAGGAAACAGCTCAAGACCTGGCTGTTCAAGCAGTAGCAGACCCCCTTCCCCAAGCGCCTTGAGACCCTTCCGGGTGAGTAGTGCGCGATATAAATTCCATGATTGATTGATTGATTGAACTATCACTTGGAGGACCTTGAAAACAGGTCCCGAAGATCCAACATAAAAAACAAGTGTGTTCTGCTACAGGCAGATGCAGGCCGCCTGGATGACTTTGTCATATGCCTTTTCTGCCAGATCATCCCAAAACTAAAGGAGAAAGAGATACCCCTCGATAAAACACACTGAGCAGGTCACCCATCCCAATCACCCGCGGCTCCACAAGACATCCATACCTGCCTTCACAACTACCGCCAGATGGAGCTCATCATGAATGCAGTACGCGACCAAACTCATGTTCTTTTTGAAGGGATCAAGATACGTCTATTCCAGGACCTTTCCCTCATCACTCTTTAATGATGCCGCAAGAGGAAGCCAATCACAGACTTTCTGAGGGACAAAGGGATGCGATACAAATGGGGACACCCGTTCCACCTCGCCTTCCCATGGAACGGAGAAACACGCTATGCCCATACGCCCCGGGAGGCAGCAGCAATCCTGTATCTGAACTTGGATCAATGGGACCGGGCGAGATCTCATGGTGCCTCGGCGTCCCCTCCAGGGACTGGCCATCAGAGACGCTCCAAATCTCAGCTTCACAGGGGCATGAACAGGCCGACCGCGACAGTAAGCAACTGGGAGAAATCAGCATTGCTGCAACACCTTGCCAGAAGAGATCAGTCACCCAAGTGAAAAGACAATTACTGTCTTGGGGTAGGCGGTAATTCGCAAACTCGACTGCCCCTGACGATGACTGCCCCTGGTGGGGCATAGTTAGACTTTGGCTGGCATTGCCACGTGGGGGCTCCGGGCCTGACCCCAGGATCTGCATGGGCTCTAGATTGTATGTTAGAAGGCAGCAGCGGAAGACTCCACCATCCCAGACGACTTACACGATAGCCGAAGACATGGACCCCTACTACGTGACTAATCGTTTTTTACCGACTGGTGAATTTGTTATTCATGTTTCTCTGTTTTATCTTCTTGACACATGTTCCATGCACAGTCTACATGCACTACAATCCCGGCCAACTACACTTTCGAAGCAGGAGGGCCTTCTCTGGCACAACGCAGACCAACCACAGCTCGAAGCACTCCCCCTAGATCGCGGTGCGAGTACTTACTCTTAACGTAAGGGGCTTAAAATCGCCAGCAAACAGAATAGCGCTACTGAAACAATTGAAGGCAATACACTGCAACATATGCTTATTACAGGAGACCCACCTCCAAAAAAGATTGGAGCCGAATGCTATCAAGGTGGTTCGACTGTCAATATTGGTCAGCTGGTCCCGGTGAGAGGGCAGGGGTAGCCATTCTACTAGCTACACACTTTCAAGGATAGGTCCCCAAACGCATTCTGAAGTTATGGGCTGCATGCTATCCATGCATATCTCCTTTCACCAATGCACAAAAACAGTTGCATGCGTCTATGCACCCAATGACCAACAGCAACCCTTTATACGCTGGATGATTGGGACGATTCTCACCACACCAGAGATAAATATCCTGAAAGGGGGTGACTTCAACATAGTACGAGATGCTACATTTGACAGGACCACGCAGAGGGCCGGCACAACTGGAGCGCTCACTTCACAGGGGCTTGGGTGGCTTACGGATGCGGGGTTGTTGACGTATGGAGAACACTACACCCTTCCACAAGGACATACTCACACTTCTCGGCCGCGCACCATTAATATGCCAGAATGCAAGAATCGACTTTTTCTTAGTCTCTTCCACCCTATTTCCGATGGTGACACAGCAGACATTGAGGTCGCCTCTATCTCAGATCACTCACCTGTCACGCTTATGCTGCACCTACCCAGTGCCACCCAGAGCTCTAAAATGTGGAGCCTTAACCCTAAACTGCTTTCCTACAATCAGGCCTTTAAAGAGGTTCAGGGAGTTATCTCAGACTACCTCGCCACTAATGACACGCCACACACCTTGATCTCCACATTGTAGGATGCCCTTAGGGCTGTTGTGAGGGGAACTTATATAGCTATAGCAACACAGCTTAGCAGCGAGTGCAGGGTTAAGCGCACAGATGTAGAGGGGAGAGTGAGGGACATGGAGGAGGTGCACAGACAAACAGGGTCACATAAGGCGTAGTGTCAACTAACACTTGCCAGGAAGCAGCTCAAGGCCCTAGATATGGATGCTGTGGAATATACGCTACTCCGCACAAACCAAAGACACTATGCCGGTGGGAAACAAGGCGGGTAGACTCCTTGATCACAAACTACGTGCTCAGACACAAGCGCGCTGCATACAAGTCCTAATAGGCCACAACCAACACCCCCTGACAAGAGACGCAGACATTGCCACAGAATTTGGTTGATTCTATGCTCAACTATACAAAGCAGAGCCTCCACAATCCGCGCAAAGTACTTTGTATATGGAGCGTGTCCCCATAACAAAATTGACTGAACTTGTAGGTGCACCACTAGAGTTAGATATCACTTCCCAGGAAGTACTTGAGGCAATAGGGAGGCTCCAAGTGGATAGAGCACCTGGGCAGGATGGATTTACGGTTGGGTTTTCTAAAACATTTGCGAAGCAGTTGTCCCCCATTTTAGCCCGGCTATATAACTCCTTTTGCTCCATGGGTACCCTCACAGAGACCATGAAAACGGCCATTATCAATCAATCAAACAAGGGCTATTCACCCAAATGGGTCTCAAGGCGCTGGTGGGTGAGCAGCTACTGGATGTTCATGGCAATTCGTTGAAGAGCCAGGTCTTGAGGTCCTTCAAGAACTTGGAGTGTGTTGGTGTCTGTCAGAGGCAAAGAGGGAGGGTGCTCCATTCCTTGGCCGCGACATGGGAAAAGGAGCGTCCTCCTGTTCTGGTCTTCTTGATGCGTGGTACCGTCGTGAGAGAGAGCTGGGCTGAGCGGCGGGATCTTTGAGGTGCAGGGAACAAGAGGCGGTGGTTCATGTAGGCGGATCCAGTGTTGTGGAAGGCTTTGTGGGTATGGGTGAGAAGTTTGAAGGTGATTCTCTTCTCGACGGGGAGCCAGTGTAGTGTCCGTAGGTGTTGGCTGATGTGGCGTGGTAGGTTGAGGATTAGTCTGGAGGTGGTGTTCTGCAGTTTGCAAGTGAGGTTCTTGTTGATCCTGGTGTAGAGTGTGTTGCAGTAGTCCAGTCTGCTGCTGATGAGGGCATGGGCGATGGTTTTACTGTGTTCAAGGGGAAACCAGTTGAAGGTCTTTCGGAGTAGGCGGAAGGTGTGGTAGCAGGACAAGGTGACAGCGTTGATCTGGCGGTCCATTTTGAGTTTGGAGTCCAGGAGGATGATTCCGAGGTTGTGTGCATGGTTCATGGAGAAGGTAGGGTTCCCGAGAGCGGGGGGCCACCAGGTGTTGTTCCAGGCATCAAGGTGCAAGCCCATGATCAGTACTTTGGTTTTGTCCACATTGAGTTGAAGGCAGCTGTTCTTCTTCCACCTGGTGACTGCTTCCATTACTTCTTAAAAGTTGTGTTTGGAGATTTTGGGTTCGTTGGATAGTGAGAGGATGAGTTGGGTGTCGTCTGCATACCATACGATGTTGAGTGTGTGGGATCTGATGATGGATGCAAGCTTGGCCATGTAGATGTTAAACAGGGTGGGGCTGATGGAGGATTCTTGGGGGACTCCACAGGTGGTAGGTGTGGGTTCCGTGTGGAAAGGAGGGAGTCTGACTCACTGCGTTCTGCCAGAGAGGAATGAGCGGATCCAGTGGAGGGCCTTTATCCGTATTCCTGCGTCGTGGAGTCTGCGGGCTAGGGTGTGGTGTGAGACTGTGTCGAAGGCAGTGGAGAGGTCCAGGAGGATGAGGGCCACAGTCTGTCCTCTGTCAATGATGGAGCGGATATCATCTGTCAGGCCGAGAAGGGCTGTTTCAGTGCTGTGTTTCTACCTAAAGCCTGACTGGGAGGAGTCGAGGATGTCGTTTTCTTCTATGAAGGAGGCGAGTTGACTGTTGACAGCTTTTTCCATGACTTTCACTGGATACGGGTGTAAGGAGATCGGTCTGAAGTTCTTGAGGTCGGTGGGGTCCGCCAAGGGTTTTTTTCAGGAGAGGGTTGATCTCGGCATGTTTCCAGTCGGCGGGGAAGGAGGCGGTCTCGAAGGAGCGGTTGATGATTCATTGAAGCCCGGGGGTGATGATGTCTGCGGCTCTATGGTAGATGTGATGGGGGCAGGGGTCTGTGGGGGCCCCAGAGTGTGCTGTCTTCATAGTCTTTAGGGTGTCTTCAATGCTGAGGGCAGTCCAGTTATCCAGTGTCAGCTGCGTGGTGTAGAGGCGGTGGGAGTGGGTTCTTCGTGAAGGTTGTCATCATCGAAGTTGTCATGGATGGTCTAGATTTTGTAATGGAAGAAGGCGCTGAGTCTGTCGCAGAGGTCCTGGGAAGGTGGGAAATCGGTAGTCTCACTGTTGGGTTGGGTGAACTCTTTGATGATGCCGAAGAGTTCCTTGCTGTTGTGTGCATGAGTGGAGATTCTGTCCTGGAGGGATTTCTTCCTTGAGTGTCTGATGAGTTTGTGGTGGGCGGTGGAAGTTGTCGAGGCCTGCTTGGGTATTGGATTTTATCCATAGCTTTTCAAGGCATCTGCAGGTTTGTATAGATTTTCGGAGTTCGGTGGAGAACCAGCTGGCTCTCTTGGCGTGTGGGTTACAGGTTTTTTTGAAGGGGAATGGTGTTGGCGCAGTCGGTGATCAAGTTGTGTAGGGTACAGGCGGCTGTGGTAGGGTCCTCGTCTGTGGTGGTGGGAGTGGAGCTGCTGAGGGAGGCGGAGAACTGGTCGTCGGAGATCTTTTTCCAATTCCTGCGTTAGTGCTGGGCGTCTGAGGTAAAATGGACGCAGCGGTTGTCCGTCCATGGGAGTTCGGAGGTGTGGCTGAAGTTGATGGAGTGAAGATGGGGTGGAGGGTGTGTCCTGCTGAGTGCGTAGGCTCTGGTATGATCTGTTTGAGTCTGATGTTGTGGATGTTGTCCAGAAGGGAGGTGGAGTTAGGTTCTTGGCGGTTGTCAAGGTAGAAATTGAGGTCCCCCAGCAAGGTGTAGTTGGTGGAGGTTATGGCTTGCGAGGTGATGATGTCGGTGATGGAGTCAGAGAAGGGTGCGCGGAATCCGGGGGGTCTGTAGGTGAGGGTGTCTCAGAGGGTGGTGGTCGAGTTGGTCTGTATCTTTAAGTGGAGGTGTTCCATCAGGTCTGTGGGCCCGTCGGTGAAGGTGCTCAGACGGATGCTGGAATTGTGAGCAATGGCGATGCCTCCACCGGGGAGGTTGGAGTGGTCCTTCCGTGTGATCATGTAGCCTTCGGGGATGGCGATCACGATATCAGGCCCCGAGGCGGCGTTCGTCCAGGTTTCGGTAAAGAAGGGGATGTCAGGGGTGGTGCTGTCGAGGAGGTCCCCGATTTCCACGGCGTGTCTGTGGAGGGAGCGAACATTGAGGAAAATGCATTGCAGGGTTTGGGGTGCGATGGAGTTGTAGCTGGAGGGTTGAAGTGGGTCCTGGGTCTCAGTGAAGGTGAAAGTGAAGGAGTGGCAGCAGTGTTGGCAGGAGAAGGGACCGTGGGTGTCAGAAGGTGAAGAGGGCTTGCAGTTGTAGTTCTTACTGACGTTGAGTGCATAGAGAGCTGAGGAGCTGTAGTGCTGCGGGTCGGAGGACCAGGGTTCCTGGCGCTGGTTGCGGTCGGGTCGCGGACGGGCGCAGATGGGCTTGCTCTGGCGCACGAGCAGCGCGCCAGTTGTGGGCAGCCGCACAGCAGCCGCCATTAAGTAGGGGTGTACTGGGAGGCAGGAGTAGGACTGGGAACAAGCAGGAGGGACCGCGGGGGCAGCAAAGGCGGAAAAAAGCGGTAGAGGGAGGCAGAAATCTTAAATAAAGATCAAGTAAAGGAGAAGATAAAGTTAGGAAGAAAAAGAGGAATGAGGTAAAGAAAAAGGAGAAAGTAGATCAGAGAAATTAAGTCAAAAAAGAGGAATGAGGCAAAGAAAAAGGAGAAAGTGGATCAGAGAAATGAAGGCAGGCAAGCGGCTGTGAGACACGGAGCAGACCGAGGGCGATGCACAGAGCCTCGAACCGCGGTCAGCAGCGGAGCAAGGCAGAGGCACTTCCTAGGTGAGCCATATGTGGAGCTGTGCACTGGGAGAGCAGAAACACAGAGGTGTCTTGCTCGTCTCAGCGCCCAGCGGCCGCAATTAAGTAGGGGTCGGGGGAGAGCGGGACAGCTGGGAGGCGGGAGTGGGAACACGAGGGAGCTGGATGGGCCACGGGGGAAGTATCGGCAGGAAAAAGTGGTAGAGGGAGGCAGAAATCTTAAATAAAGATCAAGTAAAGAAGAAGTTAAAGTAAAGAAGAAAAAGAGGGATGAGGTAAAGAAAAAGGAGAAAGTAGATCAGAGAAAAGAAAGCAAAAAAGAGGAATGAGGTCAAGAAAAAGGAGAAAGTGAATCAGAGAAATTGAGGCAGGCAAGCGGCTGTGAGACGTGGAGCAGACCGAGGGCGAGCCACAGGGCCTCGAACCACAGTCAGCAGCGGAGCAAGGAAAAGGAACTGCCTAAGTGATCCGTTGGTGGAGCTGTGCACTAGGAGAGCAGAAACCCAGAGGTGTCTTGCTCTAACAGTTGTACCAAAACCGAGGAAAGACCCGCAGCAATGCGCTTCCTACCGACCCATATCTCTGTCCCACGTGGACGCTAAAATATTTACTGGGATTCTCACCAACAGGTTGGGAAGGTACATGCCCAGCCGGGTGGACCCGGATCAATCAGGTTTCATTCCTGGACGCACATGCTGGGACAACACAAAGCAAATATTTCATCTAATCGACAAAACCACCCACTCACAGACACCCACACTGCTCTTATCAATAGATGCTGAGAAGGCATTCAACCAGGTGCATTGTTTTTTTCTGTGGACAGTGCTGGAGACTGTGGGTCTGGGCCCCCACTTCCGCCAATGGGTCTGGGATAGCTATGCAGATCCAAAAGCTTTAGTCCGGGTCAATAGTGCACTGTCCCAGGCGTTCCCTATCTCAAGGAGCACGAGACAGGTGTGCCCCCTTTGCCCACTACTGTTTGCGCTCTACATGGAGCCGCTGGTGGGGCGCATTCAGAGGCACCCACTCAATGAAGGGGTTTGGATGGGTGGACAGGAACCCAAAATAGTGCTATACACAGATGATCTGCTGCTTGCTGTCACTAGACCACGCCAGTCGCTGCCTACACTGCTGGAAGAACTTGCGGCATTTGGGGAGGCATAGAGGGTTCAAGATGAATACCACCAAATCCCAGGCCCTAAACCTCACAAATCCGCGAGACGAGCAGGCATACCTGGCCAAAATATTTCCTTGCACATGGGCTATACAGGGTATCTCATATTTAGGTGTCCTCCTATTCCCCACTATTGAAAGGTCACTGTTGTACAATTATTCCTAGCTACTATCTATGGATGTGCACTTATCCAGTCTTGGCACGGGTTTCCATCTCTTGGTCACGGAACATAGCAGTAGTGAAAATGTCTCTCCTGCCCAAGATTCTATATTTAATGGAAGCAGTCTCGCTACAACCATACCCTTTGTGATGAAGAAATTAAAATCCACGCTAGAGTTCTTTATATGGGGAGGCAAGAAAGCTAGAATGGCAAGAGAGTGCGCATATCTTCCAGTAGCTACGGGCGGGCTGGGAATACCCCACCTGGTGCGCTATTACGAAGCAGCACAGTTGAAATTCCTACTGGAATGGCAATGGCCTCGCAGGGAGAAGCATTGGTGCTTCCTAGATCAGGCGGTAGCTGGCATCCATATTTGGAAGATACTCTGGGTCCCGCGTAAGAACTGCCCCACGGGGTGTACATATCTCCCGTGGACAGAGCCACGGTTGGGGCCTGGGATAGATTGAGTGTCCCCAGAGGTCTCTCCACTCTGGTGTACCCCTTACACCAATCATGGGAAATGCAGACTTCCCACCGGCAATGCGCGAATCACCTTACTCCCGGTGGCAAGAAGCCAATTGCAAACTCATTGGTGATCTTTTTGATGAACGGGTTTGCTGAACTTTCCTAGACTACAGCAGGAATTTGGACTTGCAGCAGTGGAGGTACGCAGCGGTCCGCCTCAGGGTAACCCAGTTAATGATGTGACCACACGCGGGCAGACTGCTCACGCCGTTTGAGCAATGGCTTCTGTCCGAGAAGGATGACCGACGCCTGTTGTCAGATATCTACACTTTTTTAAACAGATCCAAGAATGCCCTGCTTTCACCAGCTAGGACAAGGTGGGAGGCAGAATTTGAACGAAAATTCACACATAAGAAATGGACGGACATTCTGCATAGGGCCAACACGTCGGCCTGCAGCGCCGCCGGAAGGGAGACACTCCTCAAGCTAGTACACTATTGGTATTACACGCCTACCCGCTTGAGCAAGTGGAAGAAGGGGACTGGCAACATGTGCTGGCACCACTGTGGCCTTTCTGGCAAGCTTTCTTATTTGCTCTGTCATTGACCCAAGCTACACTGTTATTGGTCAGACGTGCTCGCAGACATAGATCAAATGTTTGACACTGAGCTACCCCGCTTCCCCAGCTACATTCTACTAGGGCTTCCCAACGCACTCACATATCCCTTAGGCTCCCCCAAGGGGACGGCAATCACATTAGCTCTCTGTGCAGTGAAGCAAGTCCTGCTATCAAAATGGGATACTGACACCGCTCCTACACACACAGAATGGACACACAAACTCTGGGATCTACTGAGTATGGAGAAACTAACAGCGATAGCAAGCCAAACCCTTCATAAGTTCAAGAAGGCATGGGGCCCCTGCCTGAAATACCTATCTAACACCTTCCGGGAACCTACTTGCCGCAAATACTTACGCATCCTATGCCTCACGGCAAGCGTACAATCAGATGCTTTCACTGTCACATAGTGGACCTTGGGCCAGCCTAGGCATCTCATTCTTCGCACATGGACATGGCATGTTTTGTTTTTTGAGTTGTTTGATGTTTTCAGTTAATGTATGTAGTGATGTCCCCCTCTCTACCCCCTCCCACTCCCTTTCTTCGCCGGCCAGTGGATGTAGGTGAAAGACCTGTATACTCCTTTAAAAAAAAAAGTGCTACAACCCTAAAGATGGTTTCTATACAAACCCTCTAGAAAATTATTATTTTAAACAGTGCACTAATAAACCACTAGTATCTAAAATACTGTACAATGTGTGCATATATGTGTTTTACACCTTTAAAAAAAGGCACGATAACTGGAGTTACCAACGTAATTGTGTTTCTCGGAGAACTTGCGAAAACGGAAAATCAGTTTAAACAATTGGTTTAATACAAACTGCCTATAAATATATGACTTTAAACAGTGCAGTAATAAACCCCGCATGTCTAAAATACTGTAAAATGTATGCATATATGTGTTTTACACTTCTTAAACAAAGCTCGATCGTCGCAATTACGGAGTCATGGCGACTCCACTCATCATCACAAAGATGGGAAGTAGAGTTCAAACAGTTTTTGTAAAAACAAATTACTAGAAAAATATCTGTACAAACATGTTCTTCAACCCTTTCGATGTGCATGACGGAGCGGTTCCGTCATGCACGCCGGTTGCGCTGTGCGCATGATGGAACCGCTCTGTCATGGCCCCGCCCGCGCACAGAACCTTCAGCACAGCGCGGAAATCCGTGCCGCGCTGAAGGGGTTAAGCAGTGATGTATTTAGTAATGTGTGTATTGTAATAGTTAGAATGAATGTTTTAAGTTACATTTTTTAATTGTGGTGGTGGTCGTTGAATGTCTGCTTTTGCTTTGTGATTTTGCAACGTGATCACGATCATTGCGACGCTGTCGCGAATTTCAAAAATTAGTTTTTGAAAAATTTAAGAAGAAAATGAACACAATTTTGGGCTCTTGGGTGGCTCTGACAAGAGCTTTTTTGCTGAGAATGTGTATAAGACAGCTACAAATGACTGTATGTAGATTTTCAGGTTGCTTAGAAACACCCTGTTCCCGTTGTCTGTAAAGGGAACTCCATCACTTCTATACATTCCATGCATGTCAAAACGTAGATTGTTATTGTAGATATGGCCCATGTTATGGTCTTTGAGGAAAGCAGAAATGGTTATATTAACATGTTTCCTGGCTATGTCAAACTGTGGACAGAATTGATTTGACCACTTCCACTTCTGTCTTTGGCATATATTAGAGTACACCAAGACGGTGTGAGGGAAAAGCGACATCAGTTGTGCAAAGGTATCCTTCATTAGGATTTCCAGCCCTACCCCAGTCAATGTGCCTAGGTCATTGCCACCACAGTGCACAATCATGAGGTGAGGAGTTAGGCAATCCACAATGGTTTTAACCAAAGCCAGCAACTGATGAAACTTTAACCCTCTCTGGCCAAACCAATTAATCTCCACATTTGGCAGACCCAAGTCCCTGTCAATACCTCTCGTTTTTGCAGCCACTTTAGCCCAATAGAAATAGCTGTGGGCCACAATCCACACTCTAAGCATTTTGTAAGAAGGAGGAGTAGCACACAGGACTGGTCTGCAGCTCAATATCACAGTTAGTGCTATGAAAGACAGTGAAAATGCATGTGTGCTAGTGGTTTGAAAAAAACTAAAAATGTGATTGGGTGGAGGTACTATGCCTGTGGAAAATAGTAGGTAGCATTTGGACATAATTAGTAAATGGTGTTTGGTTGGGTCTGGTAAATAGAAAAAAGTGTAATAGAGAGTTGGATATGATTACAGTATGCGCAGTAAACCACATCTGCTGTAGTTCATTTTTTAACTAGTATGGCCCTTCTGAAATGTGTTGTGAACTTGTGATCTTCTGATTCTAGTGGGTTTCTATGGAGGATATGCAGAGGGTGTATTGGGGGAAGGGTGTTAAAGAAACAGGTATTCATTTTTTCAAATTGGAGAGGTTTAGTTCCATTGTTTTACAAGGTAAGATTACCTAGTGAAGATTTAGCTAAAAAGTGTAGTATAGTGTTAAAATTATAGAACTATAAAGGAAAGTAGGTTTTCTGAGTCCTGTTTTTTCAGTTAATTCATCGCAATGATTGTGATTACTTTGCGATTAATGACACAAAGGCATCCGTTTTGGGCTACCTCCAAAAAGGAGTGAAAGGCTTAATAGACAGTAACCATTCAGAAATGCAGTTACAACAATGAAATATGAAAATAATGTTTTTATTTGCTGACTTTTGCAGTATCAGACAATGCAAAGTTCAGAAGGTTGCCATTCATGGTTGCTTTGTATGAGAGCTGTTTGCCATTTGTAGTGAGGGCTGCGATTTAGATACATACATTGCTATGTTGGCATAAGCGCGTTAGATGTTAGAAAGCCATCTTGCCACTTTTGCTGCCTTTGCACACGACACTGCAGATACATGTTATTATTTGAAAACTGCTTGCTCGCCTTTTTCTTCACATGAGAACTGTCTGTTGTTCACATCCCTAGACGTGCGCTGTGACCTTGGTCTGAACATTGTGTAAAGAAACAGTCTGGGTCGCCAGACAATGCATGTTTTTGAGTTCAGGTTGATCGGCCCACTATTTAGCCATAACACGCACTCAGCTGCAAATACCTGAAAGTCGAGTGCTTTTAATATTGCAGACTGCATGCTTTTACACACATTCTGAGGAAGAGCTTTCCCAGGAGCAGAGCACACCTGATCCTGTGATGTGATTCAACTAAGCTGATCTTTACGGTATGGGGTTCCCCATTCAAGCCTATAGACCTTCTACTAGTCTAATAATATTAGTTTACTAGCGAAAGGAAGGTGGCTGCATTCCACTGTCATTTATACAATGATTTCTCCTTTCATTTTCTATGGTATTGTAACAATGCTGATGGTTTTGATTTTAATCATTTGTCTGCTTATGTTAGCCAAAGTACTGCATCTTAGGACACTGTGTCTCTGGTTACTCTTCTTGTGGACTGATATGAGAATAATTACGAACAGGTATTTCTGATTCCCACCATTCCTGAGAGTACTCTAAATCGCTTGTTCTGGGTTGTCTATACATTGGGACCTCCGAGATAATACGGATAACGAATGGGACACTGATGCTGGTCGGATAGGGGTTCTGAGGTGAGTTTTTGGTACACCACAATTCACTGAGGTCCTGGTTTCCTGCGCATAGTTCTGTGCATGAGCAGAATCCCTGCAACACATTCTTGTGCTAAGCTTTTACAAACCTTGAGAATATTGCATCTATCTAATAAGAGAAAAAAGTGATTTTCCCAACAAACTTAATATTCTAGTACACTAAGTAAATTTCTTTGTATGCAAAAGAAATTGATTAATACGGTAGAAAAGTATGTCATATTGTGATAAAAGATTTTTGAGGGATATATAAGTATTATCAAATATATAATTGAAATTAAGGGGTGTTTTATATATATATTAATAGGTAACTAACATATAGTTTTTCTCAGGTGCAGACTAAGTATCTGTCAAGTTAGCTTAGAATGTGCTTCCATTGAAGTGTATATTGCACTTGTATTCTCTTACTCTATCCTGTATGTGGGGAAAGAAAGGACTGCACAGTAATGGTTAAACTTATACGTAATAATGTAGTGTAAGATGTCAAAGTTTTATTTGTGTAAATATGATGTGCTGCTTATAACAAATGTTTTCATTTAAATTCTCATAGTTATGGTCTTATTTGTTCCATTATAAAAGAAGACTAGAACACTCATATTTAAAAATTGGAAAGTGTGCACTGTAGCTGTATTTGAATTATGAAGTTACAGGGACGTTATAGTTAGGAAATAGAATTTAAAAAACTGCACTGCATATGACCAAACATATTACATCACTCATGACATGGTTAGTGACATAACTGATGACATCTCAAATGACATCATCCTCAAAATCACTAACGCACCCACTCACACCCCCATGGAAACTTTCACACTCCCACTCCAACTCCAACAAAACCATTCACACCCCCATTCTTAGAGCCATACCAGTACTTACACACCCACTCACTGATTCATAGATCTATACACACATCTACTCATTCACCCATGCAACCAGTCATACACCCACTCACTAATACAGCCACTGATATATCCACTCATACACCCATACAGCCACTTACACACTCAGTCAGTTACCCATAGAGCTACTCACACACTTACTCACCCATACAGTCAATAACACAGCCCCTTACTCGCCCAAACAGCTACACACACATACACTTACTTATACAGATACTAACACGTACTCAGTCACTTATGCAATCACTGACACAAGCACACACTCACCCATACCGTCACTCTCACATTCACTCACTCACCCATACAGTCAATCATATACCCCATCACTCTCATATACTGCCTTTCACATACCTAGTTACTCACACATATACTACTGAAAAATTCACTCACTCACCCACACAGCCATAAACACACTCACCCACCCATACAGCCCCTCACACACGCACTCACTAACCCATATGGCCACTGACTCACCCACTCACTCATCCATACAACAGGTCACACACGCCATCACCCACCAACACAGACACCCATACAGGTACTCAGATAACCAATCACTCACCCATAGAGCCACTCGCGTACCCACTCACACAACCATACAGCCACTTAGACATCCAACTGACAGACTGTTACAGACATTCACACAACCAGTCAATCACCCATACATTTACTGACACACCTAGTTACTCACTTATACAGTCAGCCACACACTCACTGATTCATCCATACAGGCACTCATTCACCCACTGATTCATCAATACACCTTGGTATATATATTTAACACTCATAAACTTTTTCAAAACACTCACAGTCACTGGATGATGTCATCAGTGATGTCACTAACCATGTCATGAGTGATGTAATATGTGAGGTCATAAGCAGTTCATTGCGGGGCGTGAGTTATAGTTAGCTCAACTAACTATAACTTCTGAATTTCTCTGGTTTTGTATGAGTGAAATGTCAGCCTAACTATAACATCCCTGTAACATTTGTTATATTATTAACCTTTACAAACAATGAGTGTATTATAATTAAAACTATTATTTTAATAATAATTTTCAATTATATCTGTTTAAATAAACATACACCCATACATATATATGTATAACATTTATATATTTTTAAATTATTTAAATATATTTAATTTACAGTATATTACTGTTAAATGTTAATATATGTAATGTTTAGTATTTCTAACTATATATAATGTAACAAAATGATATTTTTGCAATCGATATTATTGTAAACCACGGTTACTCATAGTACGGCCCGCGGGCCGGCGGCGGCCCGGCAAGCCTTCCTTGGCGGCCCGCGGACCGTGCAGACATCCTACCTGTGTTTAAAAAAATAATAATTAGCAAACACTGCCGGGTGCAGCAGCACTGACTCTGAGACTCTGCTCTGTGGGGGCCGGGGATTCCCTGATTGTCAAAGTGGAGATGCAGGGGCCTAAGAGGTGAAATACAACAAAGCTTTATTAACATGTAAATGGTCTTTTAAAGACCTGTGAAGTACGCTGTGTGTGCGTGCTGGGAAGCTGTCTCAGCCCGGGCTGAGGGGACGGGCACACGGGGTGAGATGACAGAGGGAGGGAGAGGGAGACAGAGGGAGGGAGAGGGAGACAGAGGGAGAGGGAAGGAGACAGAGGTTGACAGAGGGTGACAGAGAGAAGGAGAGAGAGAGGCGCAGTCTGGGGGAGACAGAGGGAGGGAGACTGAGGGAGGGGGAGGGAGGGAGGCAGAGAGGGAGACAGAGGGATGAGACGGAGGGAGGGAGACGGAAGGAGACAGGGAGAGATAGAGGGAGAGAGACAGGGAGAGATAGAGGGAGAGAGACAGCGTGAGATAGAGGGAGGGAGACAGAGAGAGAGACGGAGGGAGGGAGGGAGACAGAGGGAGGGAGGGAGACAGAGGGAGGGAGACATAGGGAGGGAGACATAGGGAGGGAGAGGAACAGGGAGGGAGACGGGGAGGGAGACGGAGGGAGGGAGACGGAAACAGGGAGGGAGACGGAGACAGGGAGGGAGAAGGAGGAAGGGAGATGGAGGGAGAGAGACGGAGGGAGAGAGATGGAGAGAGACGGAGGGAGAGGGAGGGAGACGGAGGGAGGGAGGCAGGGAGGGAGACAGAGGGAGGGAGACAGAGGGAGGGAGACAGAGGGAGGGAGAAAGACAGGGAGGGAGACAGACAGGGTGAGAGACAGGGAGGGAGACAGACAGGGAGGGAGACAGACAGGGAGGGAGACAGACAGGGAGGGAGACAGAGGGAGGAGGCGACAAAGGGAGGAGGCGACAGAGGGAGGAGGCGACAGAGGGAGGAGGCGACAGAGGGAGGAGGCGACAGAGGGGGGGCGACAGAGGGGAGGAGACAGAGAGGGAGGAGGGAGACAGAGAGGGAGGAGGGAGACAGAGAGGGAGGAGGGAGACAGAGGGAGAAGGGAGACAGAGGGAGGAGGGCAACAGAGAGAGGAGGGCGACAGAGGGAGGAGGGCGACAGAGGGAGGAGGGCGACAGAGGGAGGGAGGGAGACAGGGAGGGAGACAGGGAGAGAGACAGGGGGAGAGAGACAGGGAGAGAGAGACAGGGAGAGAGAGACAGGGAGAGAGACACAGGGGGAGAGGAAGAGAGAGGGAGGTGGAGAGGGAGAGGGAGGGAGAGGGAGGGGGAGAGAGTGAGAGGGAGGGAGAGGGGTAGGGGGAGGGAGAGGGAAGGGGGAGGGAGAGGGGAGGGAGGGGGAGAGGGAGAGAGAGAGATATCTGTGTATGCCGGGTCTGGTGGCTCAGTGGACGAAGGCGTCTGCTGCAGGGACCTGTGTTCAACCTCATGGTCACAATTTTTTTCTGCTTTAGCCCCGCCCCTCCCCCTCTGACCCCACCCCCACCAGTGCGGCCCTCGGCCACAAACCACACTGTAAATTTGGCCCCCCGAGAGAAAGTTTGTGAGTACCCATGTTATAAACGGGAAAAAAATCAATTTTTTTGACATTTACATTATAATTATAGGAAAACTATATTTTTGTGCTCTATATTTTTGACATGATATTATTATGCCACAATATTTGTAGTTTCAAAATGTTTTCAGTGAACCGACTTTACAATGTGGGGTAAAGGCAAGCATTGTAAAACCCTGTGTGGTATTACAACATGTTGTAAAGGTCAGGGCGTTATAATGCCCATAGAGTAAGGCATGCAGAGTAAAGACCCGAGTTGTAACATCTAATGTTCCTTCTTGAAGCATACACATCTATGGTGCTTTATGCACTGAGTCAATACTGGCCTAGAGGTGATGCTGGACATGCTGGTGCATTGTGTAAACTGGCCCGACTTTGGTGCTTTACATTTTGTGTTGATGTCAATTGGCCTGGATATGATGCTTTAGCTAGTGGAGTATTGGAATATTTCATGAATTTTCTGTCAAAACTGCCTCTACATTCTGTTTCACTACAATAATTAATATTTAATAAATCCTGCTCTGGAAAAAAACGTTTGGTCTATATATTTAGATTTAACATGTAATGGGGCTTGCGCCAATCATTGTAAACATACTGTATTCTATGCATACTCTAAGGCGGTTTGGTTCATCCTCCTTCAGCCATTACCTTTTTGGGTCAGGAACCTACAGCCATTGGCTTAACACATTGCCAAAGAAATCTTGAATTCTGAACCTGAGGGGCAATTTAGTTGTGCCGCCTTCTTTCTACTGCTTTAACCCCTTCTGTGCCACGCCCTTTCCCCCTCCTGTGCCGGGCGTTTTATTAGTGGGTGGGGTTCATGACGAGATAGTCTAGTCATCGGCACAGCGCGACAGTGCTCCATGACGAGACTATCTCGTCATGGGCACTGAAGAGGTTAATGTATCCTCCACTGGAATGCATGAGGGATTATTTTGCAACTAGAAAGTACACTCTGTCATGACACCTTTAATTCTTTATCTCATCCGTGCATTGTGTATACAAATCAATCCTTTTTTTAAAATTATTTTTCACTGCAGTACAGAATGATTTACTTTCTTTTCTCAGCACTCTAATGTGACCATCTAAACTTCTAGCTTTGCTAGGGCTTGTTTACAATATTGATTTGGTGGGAAATTATGCTCAAAACCCCAGGAGCGGACCTCGCACGTTGACTTAGTGCCATATGAGGCTGTTATTCAAGCAATTTCAGGGCGTTTTGTGATCCCAGTCAATGCCTTCTTGTGCTTTATATGGTTTCCTCAAATCAGACCCACGTGTCCTGTTTTCTGTAAAAATAGGTTTAGAAGTGTATTACACAAGAAGTCAGAGCACAATAGCGTCCAGGGGCATAGCTTCAGGGGAGTGTTTGGGGTGTGACCCCCCCTCCCCAATAAATACATTCCTGGTGTGTAAGTTGTGTCTGGAAGCCCAGAATCGCGTCTTCTTTGTCTCTGTTGGTTTTTCTTGTCCTGTTTAAAGGATAAATGACAAAATTGTGACCTTTGATATAAAATAGGAGAGAGAGAAAGATACACACATCTGGTGGCTGAATTTCAAAATGTGCAATCAGATAACCTGGAATCAATAGTGGCCTCCCTGCTTGTGATCTTAGGCAAACATTGTATTTCACATAAGGGTGGGTGGAATTTGCGAAATTGACTTTTGCAAATTATCGCAAAATTGCACAAAATCTCTGCGAGCATGTGAAACTTTCGCGAAGATGCGGAGATTACTTTTCCCGCCCGTTCGCGATGTGTTTTTGCGTGCTTGCGGGGAAATATGTCTCCAACTTGCCCATGCGGTCTCTAATGGGCGCGGCCATCTTGCTCGCGATGCTTATTTCCTGTTCGCGATTGCAACGACGTGTTCGCGATCGCAAACTCTCGCGGGATAGCGCGACCGGCTACCAACAATCCAACATCTTGTGACGCGCATGAACGGATTGGAAAACCCGGTAAGTCGCGACCGCGCGCGCGAGAATGCATTTTTAAAGCACAAACAAGAAAAATACTTCCATTTCACTAATGGCACTGGCATTGGCCGGGGGAGGGGGGAATGGCGAGGCATTCATTTTTCTATGTTCATATTTAAAAAGAGCATCTTTAATAAATTTCTGTCTATGCAGTTATATTATCTGATGTACCAAGGTAAAAAACGTTCGCATTGTGAAGAAATACACTTTTTTGAATTTTGAAGAGACTGGATCATGTTTTTACATTATGTTTGTTGAACGATATACATGCTAAACGTTTTCATTGCTTGTCTCATGCATAGATTCTTAGAGCCCAGCCAGACACTTGGCGTGGCTCTGGCTCAACTCGCCCTATTAATTTGCTGGTGTTCCCTCCTCAATATGCAACTCAGGCGTAGAACATGGGATCATAAGTCCCGCCACTCCCTGAGGCAGCAGATTGTCTTGGTCAATGTTTGGTTCCTGTTGCAGTGTCACTGGGTGTTTTATTTTCCTTTTCAAATATTGAGTCCAGGAGATGAGACGTGTTCTACTGTTTGTTGCACTGATTATTCGTGTTCTATTGTTTGTTGCACTCCTATTTGTGACTAACCTCTTTTCTCGCAGTGGTTAGCATGTGTTATTTAATGATAGTATCCTTGGTCTGTGGTAAGGTCATGATTGGTGGGGCATTTACGGTCCTTAGAAGACATCCCTATTGTTAATGGCCATAGGTAGGAGACCACAGTCCCTCAGGGCCCTCGAGGGGAGGGCACTTACGGCAAGTCGGCTAGAGGGTGTGGGGAGGGTGTGGGCATGGGGGAGTGCACGCTTCCACCAGGCCTTTACAGCCAATCCCCGCACAGGTGTGGGGCACCAAGCTAGCAACACAGCCCATTGGGGGTGGTATTTGAGGACGTACGGAGGTGCCCGAGGTAGCCTCAATGCAGGATACGCAGAGACAATGTATAGTTTATGGTTAGGAATGGCTATGTATTGGATTCTCTGTTACGGTTAGCCATCCAAGAATATGTAAATAATACTGTATGGAGTGTTATGGGGGTTTCAGCGTATTAATTTGAAAGGGTAATTTTATGTTGTGTTGTGTGTAAATAAATATGTCCGGTGTTGTTATGACCCCTAACCCAAAAGTAGTGACGGTATTGGTGTATGTTCTGTGCCCCGTGAGGCGATTTTGGTGGTGGAGACCCCATGGGAGCGGGGTGGAGAGAGCTTGTGGGTGGGAGGTCTGTGGTCTGCTTCCAAATCAGGGCGTAGGGGCGGGGAGTCTGCCATACCTGCCCATATCAGTGGTTCTCATCGTTTCTTGACACCTTCTTCAGGAGAAACGGATAGATACTTCCTCCCATATACAATAAAAATGCTTAAGACTAGTAAATGTCAGATGCAAAGTTCCCATTCGGGACCTGTACTTAATTTCTAGTGTCCCTGCAGGACTTCTTCTCTTGAAGATTCCAGACCATCACAGATTAACCCAGGGCTCTACGTGGGATGAAAAAACTGGGGGGTCTCTCAAAGGGGCGTGGTCAATGTAAGGGCGTGGCTTAAAAACACATAAGCTAAAAATCTGTGTTTAGCACAGTGTGCCGCCCGACTTGTATTTTGCTGTTCCTGTTTGTCATCCAGATATGTGATACAAGTAGTCACATCATACCTACAAGTCAGGACTATTGGCTATGTCAATGGTGGCTAGTTGCGTAAGATAAATAAGCAGCAACTATGGCTTGTATATAATATTGAAAAAACGTCCACTTAAAGCCCAGGTGACACCTCGACAATGCTGCTGCTCCTGAGTTTCAAAAAGGGAAGGGAAATCCAGAGAGAAAATTACTCTCTTTAAGAGATTTCCCTTCCTCTACAACGCTTATTAGGCGCACATCAATGTGCCTGTCACTTCCGTCTGGAAGAAAAAAAATGGACCGCCTGTGCCAGGGCACAAAACAGAACCCGTTTCTAGGCCCCCTTAAAAAAACTGCCGGTCCTCAGACCCCGTGAGACCCTGCCCACTTAAAGCCCTGGATTAACCCTAAATCTCAGAGGAGCATCCCTTGTGTGAATGCTGCCACTTCAGTCACTAGCCACTGGACACAGTGGGGCATATTAACAAGGAACAGGGAAAATTAACGCTAAGGGCGCTTAGCGTTAATTTTTTTAACGCCCGCTATCGCTGGATAATATCGCCTTGGTTATCGCGTTATTAACAACGCTAACCGCCTAGGCGGTAAAAAAGCCAGCGATAGCGGCATTTTGGGAGGTTATTGCTGGTAATGCAGCGATAAAACTACAACGGTAGGGATATCCTTTTTGATAGCCCATGGTGGATTTAGCCATGTAATCCACCTCCCATTGGATTACATGACTAAGTCTGAAAATTAGCAGACGTAAAAAAGCAGCGTTAACCGTGGTTAGCGCAGCTTTTTTTTGTCTCTAACAAGGTTAGCGTGAAGCTTGATAATAGGAGAAATGTCGCTTAGCGACATTTCTCCTATTATTTTACTCTGGAACGCCCACTTTGCATCTCATTAGAGATGCAAAGGGAAACGTAGTGAAAAAGGGTGCTAACATGCGATTTTGCATGTTAGCACCCTGTTGTTGATAGGGCGATATTTTTATCTCCGCTTCTGTGGCTTTTAAAGCCACAAAAGCGGAGATAAAGCCCTTGTTAATATGCCCCCCGTGTTCTGCGGACTGAAGGAGTAACGTTGGGGAAATGGATCCTTTTTACTATTTTTAATGATTGCCACTCTGTTTTGCTTCACAAATTTCCTAGAGCGACTTTTTTTACTTTAAAATGTTTTTGTACCGCGTGGGCGCCGTTACGGGTTCCTACTTAGCAGTGGTTTTCAGATGTGTTTCTTTGACCATGCAAATGGCGTAGTTCCTATTTGCTATAGGAGTGCTGTCGTAATAGTTAAATGACTATGGTGATTCATTTGGGATAGGTCTCTATTATTTGTTTCAGATCGCTTGCAGATCAATGGGGCTGTCTCAGGGATACCGATATGCACGCGATATGAGATTTGCACGCGGAACGAGATGTAATTAAAAATGCTTAATGCTAATAATTAGGTGACGAGGGCCACCTTGTGGTAAGGGTTGAGATTACAGACGATTATAACAAATTTCTCCTTTGTGAGGTGAGATGCAAATTGTAGGGTGTTGCTGGTCCCTCCTGGGCATCAGAAGAACACTATATGCCCGGGTCACAAAATAATTTATGAATAAAAGAAGTAGTACTACATGAGTACTCCTTTGGTTCCTTTATCAATCTCCTAAAGCGTCCAAGTCCCTACTAGTAAAAGTGCAGAGAGGGCACAATCATTTCCATTTGTGCTAACTACAAATGAACATTTCCTGGATATTCCCCTTATAGTCCCATTTCATATGTTCTGGGACTAATCAACAAATACATTTGAGTATGTAGAAGAATGTTTCAGGAGTATGTTTCGAGTTCTAAACTTCCATTTGATAGCCTAGCCCATACTGTTCAATAAATTAGACAAACACACCTGATATTGTAACATAAGTGGCTAGGAGGCGGGCTAAAGACAGAGCTCTTACCTTGCTTTGCACCATAGTGCACCTGCACTTCTGTGCCTCGTGCAAATTGGGGTTGCATGCCTGGGACCCACACTGTCATATAACAAGGTAAGGCAAGCAGCTTCTGGCATCAGCAGCAAGAGGAGAATTCAGATGACAACTAGGCAGGGCTTTAAGTGGGCCGGGTCTCACCGATGCTGAGCACCGGCAGTTTTTTAAAGGGGACCTCGAAAAGGGTCTCTATCGGGTTCTGTTTTGTGCCCTGGCACAGGCGGTCCATTTTTTTCAAGACTGCAGTGACAGCAGGCACATGAATGCGCTCATGCTCACACTGCTCACTTCTCACTAGTGGTGAAGTAATGGCATGACGTCGTACCAGGTGAGCGTTGCAGGGGAAGGGAAATCCTAATAGTTATTTTCTCTCTGGATCACCCTTCTGTTTTTGAAACTCAGGAGCAGCAACATTGTCGTGGTGTCACCAGGGCTTTAAGTGGAAGCTTTTTCAATATTATATACAAGCCATAGTTACTGCTTATTATCTTATGCAACTAACAACCATTGACAAAGCCAACAGTCCTGACTTGTTGTAGGTATGATGTTACTTGCTGTATCATATATCTGGATGCAATGACAGAAACAGCAAAATACAAGTTTGGCGGCACACTCTGCTAAGCACAGATTTTTAGCTTACGTGTTTTTAAGCCACGCCCTTAATTACACTGACCACGCCACTTTGAGAGATCCCCCTCCCAGTTTTTTAATCCAACTTAAAGCCCTGCAACTAGGAGTTTCATACTTGGCGCTTTTTACGTATGTTTGAAGGATATTGTCAAAATCCCACCTTACCTGTGGTGCCAAAAATCCCTGTAAGTGTCGCCGCATTAGGAAAGAAAAAAAATCTGACTCCAGCGCCCGTGCTGAACTCTGCACGGGTTAGACACGTGGAATGGTGATCCGCGACTGTGACATGTGGCTGTGTATTTCGCTTTTAAAATTGTAAAAATTGGCTTAATAATGAAGCATGTAAAGTGATGTTGGGGGGAAAAGTCAGTAAGAAACAACAAATACTCTCAACTGGTATCATTCAACACAGACAAATAAATTGCATGTACAAGACATTACAGTTGGGATAAGGAAGACTCTGAAAAGGATAAAGTAAGAAAGGACATATTGTATTAAATCAAAAAATGACATAGAGACATATATAAACTTAAATAAACAAATTAATGGAACAGTTGTAACAGCACTGTACGCAAAATTTATATAACATAAGGACAACCCGGACTTGTACTTGGTGCTTAAAGTGTACGTGACAAGAAAACGGCGACGCAAGTGACAAGGTGAGATCAGCAAGGGACGGCGCAACGTGAAGTGAAAGTGAACAATGGAACAGTAATTACAGAGGTTCTGAATTCAATTTCTTACAATAGAGGTAATTGTATATTTATTTTAAAGAACCATAGGGCCATCAATTGTGCTGAAAGGTCGACGGCTCTGCACTTTTACTAGTAGGGACTTGGACGTTTGAGGCGATTGATAAAGGAACCAAAGGAGTACTCATGTAGCAAGTACTACTTCTTTTATTCATAAATTATTTTGTGACCCGGGCATATAGTGTTCTTCTGATGCCCAGGAGGGACCAGCAACACCCTACAACAGTGGTTCCCAAACTTTTGACTCCTGAGGACCCCCAATGAGTCACCACTGGAAGCCGGGGACCCCCAAGCAATTTGTAGGATTTAAATTTCAAACATTAAACAGTAACGCCGTCGACCTTTCAGCTCAATTGATGGCCCTATGGTTCTTTAAAATAAATATACAATTACCTCTATTGTAAGAAATTGAATTCAGAACCTCTGTAATTACTGTTCCATTGTTCACTTTCACTTCACGTTGCGCCGTCCCTTGCTGATCTCACCTTGTCACTTGCGTCACCGTTTTCGTGTCACGTACACTTTAAGCACCAAGTACAAGTCCGGGTTGCCCTTATGTTATATTAATTTTGCGTACAGTGCTGTTACAACTGTTCCATTAATTTGTTTATTTAAGTTTATATATGTCTCTATGTCATTTTTTGATTTAATACAATATGTCCTTTCTTACTTTATCCTTTTCAGAGTCTTCCTTATCCCAACTGTAATGTCTTGTACATGCAATTTATCTGTCTGTGTTGAATGATACCAGTTGAGAGTATTTGTTGTTTCTTACATTATTACCCTATCTCAACGAGGTTTATGGGTTTATGCTCCTGTTGTTTTTTCTGAAAATGGGGGAAAAGTCAGGGCTGCCTGTAGGTGTCACATGTACTACTGAACCAGCTCTCTATTGAGCTTTGTTCCCTTAGCACAGACTTGCTATTCAGAAAGAGGTTGAAACCCTGGCAGTTCGTGTCTTCCTGAAATCATGATGAGTTCAGTTCTGTCATTCCTTAGTGCCGGGATACATCAAAGAGTAGCTGAATTGAATTGAACTTTATTTCGACATAAAAACATGTCATAAAAGTAATACAAACATCAATAACAGGAGGAAAAGGAACAGTTTAGCGAACACAGTATAAAAACCTACAGAATCAACAAAATAAAATAATAACTAAGTTTTTAAAAGCCAAAACAAGCAAAACACATTACTGTAACAACTGTTTCTTTGCAGTTCTTATCCTCCATGCCCAACCCAGAAATTTAGCCATACAACAGGCAAAGAAGGGACGGGCATCTGAGCGCAATATGCGTAGAGCTTCCAAGTATGATCTTGTGCCCAGACTCCTACATAAAGGCTTCAACCATCTCGACCTAGGCACAACATAGGCATGGCACTCAAACAACAAATGAGGTATGGACTCAACCCTTGAGTCACAAAAGGGGCAATAAGGAATAGTTTGGAATGGAGGTTTCCAAGTAGACGTTAGGAATCCTAAGGGAAGAACACCCACCCTGAATTTGAAGTATAATGCTCTGTCACCCGGGTTATGGATTGAGTCCAGGTAAGGTTCTCTGTAAGGGATCTCCTTAACTAGCAGAAACTGGGCAACAGATTTGCAATGATTAGGGTTACACAACCTCTCGTTATCCACCCAAAGCCAGTAAGCCTTCTTTAGCATTTGTTTTGAAGGTGCTGTTCTATTGACCCAAGCGTCTCCTAAACCCAGCTCATAAAGAAGTGGCTTAACCTCCCTGAGCCAGATTATCTTATACCAGCCAGATAAGGATAAGATTTCGCATAGGGCATCTGCATAACTACTCAATTCAGGGACATTCCATATCCTAGCCCATAATAAAAGGGGACGTAGCCTAGCTTGCTCGCAGATTGGGCGTGTGCCTGCATCTAGCAAGAGGGGAATTGTAGGGGTACTATGGGGTAACTTCATAAGATCTTTGAAGAAATTATTTTCGAGGTGGGTCAAGATGTCAACTCTCTGTGTGCCCCACAATTCCGCACCATACAATGCTGCACTCACCACCCTTGCCCTATAGATATCTAGTAGTGCCCCAATAGGTTTTAAAAATGAGGCACGTTGTTCCTTGAGCAGGGCCCCTGTGGTCCTCTTATGGGTCAGAAACACCTTTTGGTGGTGCGCCTTCCAACTCATATTGGCACACAGTCGAATTCCTAGGTAGTCAAATTCATTGACTCTATCAAGAGGAACAGAGTCCAAGGTGGGAGGAACAACAGTTTTCCTGGGAGGGTTAAGAACAAGGAATTTGGTCTTGCTTATGTTTATGGACAGGCCCTTGGGGTCACAAAAGGCCTTAAAGCTAGAAAGCAACTTTTGAATACCTACTGGTGACTTTGATATTAGGAGGGTATCATCCGCAAAAAGGAGCGTAGGGACTTTCCTACCAGCCAAGGATGGTGCATCTGACGGCTGTTGAAGCAGATGCTCCACCACTCCGTTAACATAAAGAGAGAACAGAGTGGGGGCAAGCACACACTCCTGGCGGACGCCCCTATCTACGGGGATATGAGATGTTTTTTCCCCCTGGGTACCCCATCTAATCTGGGCAAAGTTGCTTTCATGAAACTTTATGAGCAAGGCCAACAAATAGGGAGGTATGCCCAACCTACCGAGGACATTCCACAATTGGACTCGTGGGACCAGGTCGAAGGCAGTTCGCAAGTCTATAAAGACTAAATACAAGCTGCCCCCACCCAGCACGACCACTTTCCAATATATCATTAAGAGGCGAAACGTCTGCTCGATGGTACCCATCCCTGATCTGAAACCTGCCTGGAAATCTGACAAAACCTGGTTTTCTTCGACCCACTGCAAGATCCTGCCTAGTACCACTTTGCCCGCGACCTTTTGTGTTGAGTCAAGCAGGCTAATAGGGCGATAGTTAGCTGGGTCGTCCCGACAGCCTTTTTTAAAAATAGGGACGACCTCAGCACCCCTCCATGAGTCAGGGAGAGAACCTCCCAACACAGCCTCATTCAAAAGTGAGGCAATTAATCTACTCCACAGTGATGGATATTTCTTCAGCAGGTCGCCCGGAATTCCATCAGGTCCAGCAGCCTTATTGGATACAATACAACTGATTGCCCTTTCAACTTCCTCAGTGCTGAAGGGGCAGGCATTAATGGAAATCTCGGCTGGTAAGCTGGCGAGAAGACCCGTATTAAGATGGGATACCCCACATTGGACACAGTACAGTTTGGAAAAGTGGGCAAACCAGACATCACCAGGAATATTACAAGTAAACTGGAAATCAAGAGGTTTGTCCCTAGCTCTCAGCAGATCCCAGAACCCCTTGGAGTCTTTCCTGGTGCTTGCCTCCACTAGATCCCACCAAAAACTGTATTCATTGGCCTCCTTCGCCTCTGCCACAACTTTTTTGTAGAATTTCCTCGCCAATCTAATATTGCCTGGATCCTTGCTTTTCACTGCGGAAATGAGTTCCCCCTTAGCAACCCGACATTTAGAGGAATACCACTTATTTCTTGCCCTAGGAGCACCTTTCGCAGAAACCCTCACGCTGGTTTGGGGTATAATAAACAAATCGCTTAACACCGCAATGGTTTCTGTGAATATTGGTAAAACAATTTGACTGGTAGCACCCAGGGCATCAAGTGGCGGCCCCACCTCTAGCATAGTGGTCCCTGCCTGTGCCATCCTTTCCTCGTCCGCTGCTACTTTAGCCCACTTTAGGCGCCTGCCACAGCACGAGGGAACAAGCGCATGAGAGGTTTTCCACTTGTGGGGAATTTTAATTGAGTTCCCAACCTGCCAGGGCGGAATCAATGTTAAGGAGAGAGGATTGTGGTCACTATCACAAGACACTATAACCTCCATATCATAATGAAATGACCACAAATTATAATTCAACATAACATAATCTATTCTGGAGGTATGTCCCATCCTGTTGTAGGTGTGCGCACCCAAAGGATCCGATTTAGATCGTCCGTTAGTTGGTCTTAGGTCATGTTCCATACAAAGTGCATTGATGTCTACCGCACTCTGAGACCATTTAGGGATCAGATCTAGGGTCAGGGTGGGAATACCTCTCCTTGTGTCCTCATCCCAAGTGTCCAGGATATCCTCCCTAGCCAATGGTTCAAAACAGCAATTGAAGTCGCCTGCGAGGAGAACGTAAGAATCAATACTGCAGGCGGCTAGATCGCTGTTTAATCCTGTAGAGGATAGGGTAGATGACCCGCCCCTGGCCCCCCTTAAATAGAGGTTAAAAACTTCTAGCTTCCTACCCCCTGGGCATAGTATGGTTATCCTCTGGAGATCGGGAGAATGCGTGGACTTTTGGCTTACGCTTAAACCTAGTGCGATATTAACCCATATAAGAAGGCCACCCGACGGGCGACCTTTACATCCATGTTGTTGGGAAGCTGGGACAAAGTAGGTCGTAAAGCCCACTCTATGCCTAGGTTCAAGGCACCAGGTTTCCTGCAGAAGACAGATGTTATAAGAGGCCAAAAAAGCATTCCATTCAGGAATTTCAAAATTGCGGGCGAGCCCTGCCACATTCCAGCTTATAATCTTTAGCAAGGGGTAATCTGCCTTAGAGGGTTGTCTAGTGTAACCAAATTGGACACAGGTCCTACCACCCCCGCAGCAGTTCTATTTAACCTAGGCAGTGGCTCAGTCTGGTGGTGGTAGGGAGCCATTGCTACATCAGTCAACTTCCTAATTGGTGAAACATTCTGAATTGGAGGCAAGGGAATCATATGAGGTGGGTCCAGTCGTTCCGTTGCAACTTGAGAGTCGAAAATACATGACGTGTTCAGACCCGCCTCTATAGGTAAAACACAATGCATTCCCTCTAGGCTTGGAGAGCCAGCAACAGAAAGTTCAATCAACACAGGAAAAGATTCATTGTGCCCTAAAACCTGTGGCAGAGGAAATTGGGGAGCAGGTTGGCATACGAGTCAATCTACCTCCTCAAGACCAGCAAGCCTATTCGAGGTAGGGAAGCCATTCCAGTTTATGGGGGAATCTTGGAATTTTTTGGGATGACTCCTCCAATTGTGGTGGTGTACTAGAGACCAGTCCTCTTCCCGTGTATATCTGGGACGCGGTGGATAAAAAAAGGACAATGGCCTAGGTATAACAAGAGAACCTTCGCCGATAGGCCAGGAGCAGATGTGGTGTGCCGTATGAGGGTCCTCAAAGGTCACCACTATACAATCCCCGGGACTAGATTTCCTTGTAGGGCCCACCCAGGGGATTCTACGTACCATCAAGATTTTGCTTCTCTGTCCATTGGGGATTGGTCTATTCACATTGAGCCAATGCATTATCTTATTCTTCAGAGACCAGTGGTTCTCATGTTGGCCGTTTCCCATCTGAGGGACACCCGTCAACACAACCACATAATCATTGGCCTCTGGAGGGAGATCAATGTAACCCCCTCTAAAATTATTCTTGACAGGAGGGCTCTGGGTTGGATGGGACGCCGCTTCACTGGGAGGGGGTCTATGCGGTGCACCTGCATTGGGTTTGACTAATGGTTGAGGGGTGGGGCGCTTGGGAGCCTTAAGTATGGGGGCGGTGGTACTATGATCCACACCCACAGTCCCCAATGTAGGAACCGATCGTGCAATAGCTGGTACTGGAGGGGAGGATTGCGGGACTTGAGGAATTAAAACATGAGGTGATGGCTCAACAGCAGGAAAGCCCTGAATTTCTAGACTTCTCAGGCCGAGAGTGGCCAGAGCAATAATGCTCTTTTCCATCTCAAGCAAATTACTCTCAATGCGTGAGAGTCTAAGATCAAGGGGGGAAAGAAGTTTCTTAAGAGTTTCCCAGACTAAACCTATAAATTCCCCTTCATTCCTTTCCACACTCTCCGTATGTAACCCCTCATCCTCTTTCAAAGTGGCCGTAGGGGCAGCCGAAAAAGCAGAAACTGTCCCCTCTTTAACTCCCTCATAATGTAGTTGTTCCCTGAACACACACCCTTCTATGGAATTAGAAACCGGAACGCTATTCAAATTCTGCTGTTGTGCAACCGCAATTTTAGCCTTCTTACGAGAGTAAGCAGACCGAGAGGTGCATTTTCTTTTAGATTGATTATCTTTACTAATGGTGCACCTAGGTGAAAACATTGCAGGGATGGAAAAATTAGAACTAGCATCCTGCTTGAGAGGAATGGTAGGTAGATTCACTGTACTATCCTGAATCGATGGCTCTAAAGTAGAGGGTAGTGAAGGAAAAGACGGGGTATGGTGGACATCAACCTGTGTGACTACACAATGGGGGATAGCTGGACGCGCCGGGGTAACCGCAGTGGCTATATGGCCCAGGGAGGATTTTTTTGACAGATCGATTACCTGGGACAGTCTCCTAGCGGATGCCAATTCCAGGGAGACACGAGTCTGAAGTTTGGAAATTTCATGGTCTATAGCTGTGTTGGTGCGGGTGATAAAATCGTCCATAGGGCCATTGATTGGGAGACCGCCATTTGCGGCCTTACTCCATGTTAACCTGGTGGACATAGCTTGACAACCACAACAAAGGCAACCCCCTGACTTAACAGTGGGGATACAGTAATAAATAGTTTAACAATTAGGCTCAAACACAGAAATGTTGAAACAAGAACAGAAGAGGGTGGCCCCGACCAGACCTCGCAGACCTCGAACGGCCTCAAACGGCCCGCTCTTAGCCCGGTCTTCGGTCCGGGCGCGATCCGCTGGCGCGGATAGGCGGGACTCTTAAATTACAAAGGCGTTGAAAAAGGGGGAGGGGCCGGGAAGAGGACACAGGTGTGCTGGATCGAACAACAGCGAGCACCCTGGTCCGGATCAGCGATGTTGTGCAGAAGCCTCCCAAGTGCCTCCCAAGTGCAGAGTCGGTAAGTTCAGCAGACCCAGACAGGGACAAGCAGCAGCCACGAAGTATCCAAGGAGTTAGTCCGGCGAACGGCACCCGCGGAGCGGGGGCCGCGAGAGGTAATGTACTGGCTGAGGGAGGGGCCGGGAAGAGGACACAGGTGTGCTGGATCGAACAACAGCGAGCACCCTGGTCCTCGCAGTCCCGGATCAGCGATGTTGTGCTGAAGCCTCCCAAGTGCCTCCCAAGTGCAGAGTCGGTAAGTTCAGCAGACCCAGACAGGGACAAGCAGCAGCCACGAAGTATCCAAGGAGTTAGTCCGGCGAGCGGCACCCGCGGAGCGGGGGCCGCGAGAGGTAATGTACTGGCTGAGGGAGGGGCCGGGAAGAGGACACAGGTGTGCTGGATCGAACAACAGCGAGCACCCTGGTCCTCGCAGTCCCGGATCAGCGATGTTGTGCTGAAGCCTCCCAAGTGCCTCCCAAGTGCAGAGTCGGTAAGTTCAGCAGACCCAGACAGGGACAAGCAGCAGCCACGAAGTATCCAAGGAGTTAGTCCGGCGAGCGGCACCCACACAATTCTCCCACGTCCAACTTTTCTGCGTGCAGTCCTTACTCGATGAGCTTCACCCCCACTCTGGAGGTAGGCCCCCTCCTAACCAGCCTCTTTTCCAACCTTAGAGAAAAGAGTAGCTGTGAGCTCTACAAAACCTATTCATTCATTCAAGTAGTTACGTCTGCATGGTGGAGTGTTGTGTGTCTGTGATCTGGGAGTCTAAAAAAGCCAGTTTCAATCTATATAGATTGCTACTGAAATACTGTTTTAAAGTATGTAAAAGAAGGGTTCAAAATACATTGCTTTCATATGACTGAGTTTGAGAGTGCCTAGAAGCAGGATTAAGACGTCATTTGGTGCTATACAGGTCTGATTAGTACAGACAAGCACGTTTTTAACTCTGTAAGACACTATACGAGTATGGGAGTGGTGTAAGTCAAGATTCCACCTAAATAAATTGCTATGTAGCGGTTAGAACAGAACATTACACAGGCTCTAATGAATTGTGCTATAAATCAGACTTGTTTTGATGATCGTAATTTACATTTTCAAACTGCACAAGTATTTATGTTTAACCCTCAAAATCAGCCTTCGGGCAGTGAAGTAGCCTTGCGATTGTATGCAGGCGATTCTTAGAAAGTATGTGGGTTGCCTTCCTCGGACGTGGGAAACCGCTGTCACGGGGCGTGCATTCGCCCCCGCCTTCTCGTCGCTGTCAACATTCAGGTCAGATTACTGTAAATAGAGGAGCAGGTGCCGCCGGCGTGCCCTCAGCCCCGGTACAACAGAACGTTCCCACGTCCCAGCGCCGCGTGTGCCCGCTCGTGTGATCTGTGCTCCATCCACCTGCTGGCCGGGCGTGGCCGCCCCTCAGCGACAGTTCCCACGTATCTCAGGCACGCTTCTATTGTCCTCAAGGTGCGTTCCCATTGGCTGCAAAGTGTGGGAAATTGGACTGGCGGGAGACTCCGCAGCCAAGGCGTACATAAATATGGCGGGCCCTGCCCATCCCACAGCTGGACAGTGGCTTACTGTACGACGGGCACAGCGGCTTCCATGGCACCGTACCCCTTGCTACCAGAGTCTCCCGAAGGCCGGAAGACCACCCAGAACAATAAGGTAATTGAAAGGAAGTAATTATGGCCTGAGGTCACAGCCCTTACAGTACCCATTGGAAATCAAAAAGATCTGGCCGGCAGGAAACCATTATAATGTGTAAATATCAGCAAGTCTGTGAAAAGGCATACATTGAACAGAAGATGGGGAGCACACTGCCCCGGAAATGGCTGCCGAGGGTCTTGCATGTATGTCATTAGTATGCTACAATGCTTACGCTAAACCCAACGGGTACCTGGACATTTAGTCACATTGTCGTCCAGCGACATAAAAGAACAAGTGTGCATAGTGTGGCACGTTATTGAGGCTTGTGCGTTTTGGAATACCCAGCTGGGTTATGCGAGCGGTGCGAGGTATGTAGTGCTTGGTTCACAAAGAGCGCTTTATATCAGGGCTGAGATGTATCGGAGACGCGTGTCTCGCTCTCAGAATCAGAACTGTGGCCATGCAGGTTTGGGCTGACGTGCCTCGGAAGAACTGGGCATGAGTCCCTGAAATGGCGGGCTGTGCTCCCTGACAACACTGTGGCGCGTGGCTCTTTGCTTCTAGTCGGAAACACGTCACTGCTGAGGAACAACACTCACTGACGTAGCAGGACATTTTGTGCGTGTCAGTGTGAGGCCCATCGGCAGCACTGTTTTGGAAAAGAACCTGAGGTTGGCCTTGCTGTCAGGGTGGAGGGGTGCGGAACACGCGATAGCAAACAGTACTGGGTGCTGCAAGCCAGAATTGATGGGGATTGGCAGAGCTGTGCTTGGGTGACAGTACTGAAATGATCCATGCCAAGACGGGGGTGCATTGGGAGTTATTCGAGCCTTGCTTCTGGAGAAACAAGCCTTGAGATACATTAGTGAAGCAACACAAGGCGCTTCAAGTCATCATGAGTACTGTACAGTGGCTGAGCTGGTTGAGTTCCAGCAGTCAGGGCGGCTGCCCCTCAGCGTGGAGGTGCGTTGGCCGAGCCGCAGGGGCTGCTGGGACCTGTGTTGCGCCCCTGCTGAAAACTCTAAAGGGCAGATTTACAAGCTCCTTGCACCACGGTAGGTCACTTTTTGTGTCGTACTGGTGGCGCATTTTACTGCCCCATATTTACAAGGATAGGAAAAGTCACCTTTTCCTGTCCTTGTAAATACGGCCCCTTTACACGCAACACTTCGCATGAAAGGGGCAATCCATGGGTGTTGCTGTGGGTGCTCCCACGCAACACCCATGGAACCAGACACATTTACAGATTTAGGAGGAATCGTAAACCTGGAAATGAGTCAAAATGCTATGAGGCACAACAAGGAGAAATGTTTTATTTTCTCCTCGTTTTTATCTCTTTCAATGCGTGTTGCATTCTACTGCACGCATTGAAAGAGGAAAATGCCTGTAGTGATTGTTTTTGTGCAGTAAGGTGCCCCTTCCTGCATAAAAACAAACTCCCCAGGACATAGGCATCCTTGCACCATGGTGCAAAGGTGCCTGCGCCGGCACATGGCAGCTGTTTGTCCGCCAGCGCGGGGGAGAGCCCAGTAATGCGACATATTATTGTAAATGTGTCGCATTCCTGTGCTTTGAAAGTGCAGCAGCGTGGTGCAGCCAAAGGGCTTGCGTTGGCACGCTGCAGCACTTTCATGTAAATCTGCCCCAAAGGGCCTTATTTACAAGCCCCTTCCGCCGCTGGTGCCTCTCTTTTAATATGGGAAAAAGCAACGTACCGGCGGCATAAGGGGCTTGTAAATATGCCTTTAACTGTTTACGGCTAATTCTTCGGCCTCTCCTGTAGTCGGGGACCTAACTCCAAAGTCCGTATATGGGATAACAAGCAAGGCTATTCCAAGTGTAAGAGAGTGAGGGGTTGCGCATAAGAATAGGCGTCTTTAAATTAGAGATGGGAGAGCCTGGCTCGAGCCAGATATCCTTGTCCGTTGGAAACTGGCCCCAAATAGTGACCAGACTAGCACACCTGGTGCTGCCGCATGCTTGCCCGGAAGCAGTACCATTGTCAAAGGCTGGATAGCTGGACAGGCGTATTAAACCTGCTTTTGTGCTTCAACTAAAAACAGACCATCCAAACGACAGACTTTTCCCAGCTGCTGCATTCACGTGCCTCTAACGAAGAGCTGTAACCCCTGGGGATCGTAGAGGCCGTTTTTAGATGATCTGTTTAATATCGTCATTGGGGCTTTACACCACACCTGAAAACTGCCAGGTTTTATTACTTCAGGGATTAGCCACTTTATTTAACATAAAAATAATCAGCCTGGCATCCTTTCCCCTTAATAATATGCTTTATTTCTACAAAGGTTTTTTAAAGATATAGTATCTCATTGATTTTGTGGGATATTTCTATTTATTCAATGCACTAATTTTGCTCATGAAATACCTGAAGACTTTTTTGTTAAATGGAAAAATGATAGATATATCCACGCAGAGGCACATTTAGTGCCAGCGTTTGTTATGGTTCGTATCATTCTATGTGTATCCAGACCAAGCCAGACCCCGGGCTCAACTCTCTATGAATTTCTGGTGGCCAGTGATCTTTGAAAGTGGTGGGGTGTAATACTTGTCAGGAGATTGCCCTCATTAAAAAAAATGCTTTTGATGTTCCCCATATGGTAAAAATTACCTTCATTGTGCCAATAGCAGCATTTTGTGATAGGCACCCCCTTATGCCAAGAATTACATACAATATTGCAATGCCAGATATTTTGCCTTTGATACTGCCCATATACCATGGGCGACCCATATGTCATAAATTATCTCCAGTATTTGAGAGCCAGCATTTTATCATGGTTGCTTCCCCCATCCTGACCCCTCAGCTCCAATGTGCCATAGCTGTCCTCTTTGAGGCAAACAATTGCATGTATGCCATTACCTATGCCATTACCAGCATATGCCGTAGTTGTCCCCTTTTTGTCAAGTATTGCTTCCAGTATTTCAGGGTCTGCATTTTGCCTTGGGTGTCAGTACCAGCATATTTCCACACAGACTCCAATGTCAAGAATTACTTCTAGAATGCCGGGGCCTGCATTTTACCCTGGGTGCTCGACCTTATGCTAAGAATGATCTCCAGGATGCCAGTGGCAGCATGTTACCTTGGATGCTGCTATAAGCCGCAAATTATACGGCCTGTGGCAGTCACATTATCAGAAAACATGAAAATAAACACACTCTTACTTACTCACACTCTCTCGCTATCACTCATACTCACTCCTTCTCACATTCACTCTCTTCCCCCTCACTCACTGTAACCTACACTCTGTCACTTACTTACAGGACCGGCTTTAGGGCTGGTGATAACAGTTAATAGCTCTCTGTTCTATGCCAGGATTCCAACTTATAAACTGCAAGTGACAAACGGATCTCTCTGTCAAATGCCGTAACCCACTGACCTATTTACAATATATGCACCGGGTGATCTTTTTGGTACACATTCTTTGCAGCAGGCATAGTAACCCTCTGTGCTATTTTGTGATCAGTCAAAACTTCCACTAGACAAAACTCCAATCTCTCTCCAGGAAGAACATTAATCACCTGTGTTATCTTGACATTTTTACTGTTGCCTGAAAATTGCTAGAGGCAAGGAACATGGCAGCAGGTGCTTTTAAATTGACAACATACTTGCAATGAGGCGCCCCCACCCAAAGTCAAGCAACCTGTGCGGTGGCACCGGTCGCATTGCCCTAGAGCCGACCCTGCTTACTTATTCTTACTCATACTCACTCCCACTATTACTCACACACATACTCATACTCACTGGTTCTCAATCTCACTTACAAACACATTTACACTCACCCTTTCACACTCACTGACTCCGGGCCCTGGTGCAACTGCACACACTGCACCATTAATAGCTACAGCCCTGACTTACTGACACTCCTTATCACAATCTCCAGTCCCTCACTCCTTATAACATGCTCACACTCCATCACTCTCTCGCTCGCACTCACTTTCACTTATTCATACACTTTCTCAAACTCAGATTCTTACTCACTTTCACTCTCAATCACTCAAAATGCACAGAAAAACATTTTCTTTCTTACCATGCTTTCTTTGCTGGCAACTTGGAGGCTCCATGGTAGCAGCAGAGTAGGAATTTGGCACTAGACGTTGGATCCAGCAAGTTATGATTTTCAAAAAACAGATTGACAGAGTCACAAGACCAGGTCTGAAAATGGGAAAACACACCTCAATCCATATACTAATTTCTTAATGGGACTGGAAGCATATACCTATAAGAAGCTGGGACAGTGTCGTACATCCCGACCCGGCTGCTTTGTGTGGCTTCTCATTGGCCTCAAGGACGCACTGATGAGCGCCCTGACAGCCACATTTTAGCAGATATGCAGTGCTGCAAAAGGCATGCATGCACAATATCTCTGCTAAATAATTTGGATTGTGCCTGTGTGAGGGGATTGTAGTTGAAATATGCCAAGTTTCTCCAACCAGTCGATTACAAGCTGCCAGCAGCTCATTGGCTCCTTCACAGTATCTCACAGCCTTAAGTTTATTTTTTAGAAAGCACAGGGTCACATTGTTCTTTAAAAGATAAGGGAAGGCTGTGTTTATTTTACAATATTAACTTGCTGCAAGTAGCAGGGCCTGATAATGAACACTGCTGGAGTCAGATTTCTGACCCAGGGCACAGAAGTATTTAACTCATAAATAAGTCCTTCTCTACTCAGCATTAGAGTGTGGGAACAAAATGATGTTTCTGAATGCTTTTAAATGGTAAAAAATTAAAGTGAAAATTTGTCTTAATGTATAAGTTAACTCTTCATTTTAATTTTCGCCCATTTCAAATTGTAGCATTTACAAACAGCAGGCCTCTTACTCACAGTAGCCAGTAGACACTGTGCCATATTTATAAATGAAAAATACTGTCCACTTTTTTAAATTGGAGACATATAAAATGAAGAAAAATATTTCTTTGAGACTTCATTTTTGTCTTAATATTTTTCTCCACTTACCATTAGCCAATTACGTCTTAATGTTTTATGAAGCATGTTTCTTAACTTATAATTCCTCCCATTTAAACAAATGGCTGTATTTTTCTGTTCTAAATATAGCACCTTGTCTACAGACAACTGAGAGCAAGATGCCTGGTGTTTCTAAATGTGAGACTTGGAAATGGGATTACATTTAAAGTATGCATTTCATGCAATGTATATAAACATAAAGTGAACTCTTCAGTATAATTTTCTCCCATTTCAAAGTGTCGCCTTTACACACAGCAGACATTTTGCTCCCAGTAGCTGGAAGACTCAGTGCCATATTTATAACTGAAAAATACTGACATTATTTTATGTGGAAGAAATTTAAAGTTCAGAAAAAAGTTCCATATTATTAACCTTTTTGAAGAACATTTTCCGCACTTTATATTTCTTCCATAAAAAAAAAATGGTTATGTTTATATTATGCATGTAACTGTGCCATATATGATGAAAGCTATTCCAGAGCCACAAGCACATATAACATAGGCTCTCCGTCACCCAGGCACATTTATCCCATTCCTACGCACACATGTTCATACACCCCCAAACACCACACTCTCACTGACACACATGCTAGCCCTGTCATAGCATCTCTAGTCAAAGTATTGTGTTCAAAGCTTAGTAGTTTAGCCTTCAATAACTCACGAGGATTTTCACTAATCAGAAGAAGCTCTCACTAGAGAAAAGGTTGAACTACGCCTTTCAGACATGCACAATCCAGATATCCTGATTATTAAACAGCACTGTTTACTAGGACCGTGCCTTAGGCACCCCAATCTCCTCCTCCTGTTATCAAGAGCCTGGGGACAGGGCAGAGATGGCTGCCCTGAGCACTGGCAAAACATGTCATGTTTTCAAGAACACTGTTCAGTTTAATGATAAGCAATTGTGACACGCGGCAGTAAGTGGCACCGCATAGGGCGCAGAGCTGCGCCTTAAAGCCTCTGGTAAGGAGTCACTACTGCTATGAATTTGCTGGTTTTCGCAACCCTACTTTAAAGCCAGGGAAACTCCAAAATGAACAAGAAAAGAGGGTATTGTAAATGGACAGAGTAGTGTTTCCAAAGTGGCACGAAAATGTTTGATATGTGCAGTAGGAACTTTTAGTGCTCATGTTGGAATTATGAGTTTGTTGGCTAACACCGCACTCCTGCAGTTTTCCCCATATCCGGTGAAATCTGGCAACATTTTTGGGTACAATGGGACCTGCAGATTTTGGTGCAGTGAGCACCAAAATCCATATGGTCTATTCCATTATCAGGGACATACTCTTAATTGGGTGCTATTTATTCATTGAATGCTAATCCAGACATGTCGCGTTTCATTAGGTGCGATAATTATCAACCCAAACACCGACCCACTGATAATGAGGGTCTAAGTGATTTAGTTTTATAAGAGCTGAACAAATACCCTATGGGCAGGGCCAGACTGCAGAAAGTAGTCCTGGCAACATTTTCATACCTCACTAAGTGCCTGCCTTTCTTTCTCTCATATGCTCTCTGCCCCCATTGTTCCCCTCCTGTGCCTGCTTCACTAAAAGCCAGGGGAGTCATGAAGACTTTTTGAAGGGCCAGCTGTGTCCCTGAACTTTCAAAAACCTGCCTCCAATGGCTCCGGTCTCTTGGGGAAATGTCCGATGGCTTATTGGCCAGTCAGGCCCTGCCTAGGACGTATCTCCAAAGGCACGTGCATTGCCTGTTCAAAGTCCTGGCATTTGGCAACTTCAAAAGGAGGCATGATTCCTAAATGTGGGTGCCATCTCAAAAGAAGGGGTCAGAACCAAAATGGAGGGAGCCAGCTCTAACGAGTTTCAAATACACATTTCTTTCTCCAGCAGCGCAGAAAACCAGCAGTCGAGAAGATGAGGCGTGATAGGATCAACACAAGCATCGAGCAGCTGCGGCAGCTACTAGAGAAAGAGATCGAGAAGGAGCAACCCCATTGCCGACTGGAGAAGGCTGACATCCTGGAGATCACCGTGGCCTACATCGAGCAGCAGAGACGGCACGAGATCAGTGGTGAGCACTCGCTGCTCTGCCGTATCTTTCCAACAGACCTGTCGTGTAATAATACTTTGAAAAGGCATTCATCAAACTTTGGCTAGAATTGATTTGAATTTACTCAGCATCAGACTGGGACAGAAATCAGGCCCAGGCAAAAAATGAAAAAATAAAAGTGGACCCTATTTGTGAATCAGATAGCTAAAACCGTGGCCCACATTTGCAAATTGGGGCAGTTTTGAAATTGTAAAGTCACACTGTGTAGGTGTTTTGAACGGTATGAAAGACTGCGTGCAATTGTGCTTGCTGCAGGCAATCTTAGGGGCAATATCAGAGGAAATCAACAATAAAAACCGGTCCACCAGATCATAAAACTGTCCCACAAAGTGGCAAAAACAGCCCACACACTGACATGTCAGACCAACTCTTCTGGTACTTCGAGGTTGACCTGCAGGCCAGTCAGACATCAGCCAGCAATGTTCTTCATTGCTAATATCTTTCAGTGATATTAGCAGTGAAGGACATGCTTCGTCCTGTTAGTACCCAAAAGCTGGAGAGGGGGCCTCTAAAGTCCTTTCTCAAGAAAACTGATCTTGATGTTAGTGTGGAATCCAACTATCAGCAGCTTTATCTTCTACCTCCTATATCCAAGCTCATGGAAAAAAATATCTGTTCCTCTGTCTTTTCATCCATTCAGACAGCAGAAACCTCTTATGTGCCTCACAGTTGGGCTTCTGTCATGGGACTAGGACTGGGATCACTTTGGTTACCGTCCTGGACGGCTTCAGATTAGGCATGAATGGCTACCTCCTAACCCTTGTTGTGAGTGATCTCTCCCCACTTTGATACAGTGGATCACATTGTGTTGGTCCATTGTCATGCTGCCTTCATCCTGATCCCTTGTCATGGTTTTCATCCTTAACCTGTGGTTGAAGCCAGGTCTGTACACTTCCACCATTCCATTTTGAACCATCATCAATCTCCTGGGGAAATTCACAGGGATTGTCCCTTTCCCCGTTTTATTCAACATTGACATGAGCTGGTGGGGGCTATTATTATGCATTTTGGCATGATGTCAATTTCATGCACTGATGATATTAAGCTTGTCCTATACGTCAATCACCCTCTATCTGAGCTGCAATCTTCTCTTTGTTCTTGTATATCTACCACCCAGCGGAGAGTCTATGTTGCGGGCGTTGGGGTTCTTGATAAATATGTGACTACAGGGCTACGCTCCTGATCCCATACCGGGTTAGGAGACACTAACCAGACGTTTGAAGAAAAACTCCTTTCGTTAAAATAACCATACGATAAGTAAGGTACCTGCATGGTACAATATTAAACACCTTGCTGTTCACTGACAAGACTGACAGACTGACCTTGACAGTGACTTGGAAATAGGGATCTCATAAGGCTGAGGAAGGCCCTCGACCCTTAGTGGTGCAGGATGTTTGGCCGAACCATGTAGACAACATCTATTTGGGGATGGCAGGGTGACAAAGCCCAGAGACCATCCTCAAGGTTTTTAATCCTGTCTGGGGAAAGGGTATCCTCAGGCAGTTTTAATCATATACGACCAAAAATGATTGGATCCCTAAAACTAAATTTAAAAAATGTTTTTTTGCTCCACCCCTGTTGATGGCAACACAGGGAGTTAGTAGCAGCCCAATGAAGAAGCATGCCACTAATAGTGAGTGAGGGCATTTTCAACCTGCAATAAAGGGATTCCTTAGAGGGAATCTTTCTTTTAGTTCCCTTTCATCAACACATGGGGGCATATTAACAACGGCCAGCGAGAATTATCGCTGGCCGTGCTTAGCGATAATTATATTATCGCAGGCTATCTCTGGTATTTATCGCCCTGGTAGCGCGTCATTAACAACGCGTTACTCCAGGGCGATAAAAATTCCAGAGATAGCGAGGTTATCGTCCTTTTGCAGGGAACATCTCTGGTTTTCCAGCGGTGTTCCCTGCAAAAGGGCGATAACCTTGATGATACGACCCACAGGGTCGTATCAGCATAATCCACCCCCTATGTTAGGGATGGCTAAGTTAGGATTTTAGCCGGCGTTAGGTTTTGGCGAAAACTGTAGTTTTCGCAAGATCTAATGTGTGCTAAAATCATGTGGGCTGCCTTGTAAATATCCCGATGTAAACATCAGCGATATTTGCAAGGTAGTCCATCTTGGGTACGCCCAGTAACGCCCACTTTGCATCTCATTGGAGATGCAAAGTGAGGCGTCGGGAAAAAGGGTGCTAACATGCGATTATGCATGTTAGCACCCTATTGAAAATAGGACGCTGGTTTTATCTCCACTTTTTTGGCTTTGTAAGCCAAAAAAGCAGAGATAAAGCCCTTGTAAATATGCCTTTTAGTTATGCATGGTATGTGTATATTGTCAGGATAGCTGATGATTGAATACGTCTCTTCTCCTTTTGTGTTAATTGTAATTATCTTCCACCCAGGCCTGGATGAGTAGTAGTCTGCTGAAGTTAGAAGGCAACAAGGCACAAGAGCTGATCATGGGCCAAGACCCTTTGTGGGACCACGCGTTCCAACCCATCAAGATGGTTAACCCTCCCTCCCAGTTTCCCAAGGACAATGCCCAAGTATTTTGTTTTGACAAGCAGCTACCTATGGGGAGAAAAGTGAGGTCTGGGACCTCCACATGTTTCCATCAAATGCGATTTCTCTTTATTTCTCAACTTGTCCATTCTCTGGTGGTGGGAGGAGACATTCTGTTCCCAATGTTTGTTCTCTGAGGCTTCCCTCCTGTGCTAATCGGAGGCTACAGTTAATTTATAAAAACATGACGATTAAGCTGGTTTTTAAACCCAGCACCTTTGTACACATATCCTTTGCGTGCCGGGCCTTGCTTTGGCCCCCCAGCAGCAGCAGATCAACTTCAAAGTCATTTGCATGGCACATCGAGTCTCGCGGCGCACCCCTTCCCATTCTGTCTGGTCAGACTCGCTCCTTTTGTCTTTGGTCTTCATATTAGAACAGGGGGTAGAACCTTCTCTGTTCTTGCCTCCACAGCTTTGCAGAGGGTTCCTTGTTGTTATTGTACAAATTTAAAGCCAGGGACGGTACCCTAAAGTACTTAAGTCGCACCTTTTATGCTCATGGGCTTTGTTTACAGGCCTTTCCCCTTTTTTATTTTTTCTTACAAAGTCCTAGCGCCAAGAAGCCTTCGGGTATTCTCACCTAGTCACTCATGAAAATGAATCATCAATATTATGAAAAGTAAAAAAAAAAAAAAAAAGAGGAAAACAGAAAACAATGTGTATGAAAAGCTTAAGAGATCGCCTCTAATGACTGAAGTGGAGCATTTCCATTTATATTTAGCTCTTGAGTGAGGGGTATGTCATTAATTCAACCACCTTCATTCCCTCAAACCAATACTTCATATCAATTAATGAATGCATCCTAATATTAAAGCAAAATGTAATTCAACGACAGTAAAAAAAAGTGTATTTCTAACCCAAATGTTAACGCCGAAACTAATTGACATTACTCAAAATTATTCCAACAGCAAATTATGTTAGGTCAAATAACATAAAAGTAATAATGAACTAAACCCTAAAATAAAAGTATCTTATAATATTATTACAAAAAGATAGGAAACAGTGTTCACACCCAAAAGCTAATTTACACTTTCTACAAAAGTCGAAAATCAGACTCTTTAGTTGTATACGTCATAGTAATGACAGTGTAAGTATTGGTTTATTTGATGTGATGTCAAGGAACTAAGGCCAGATTAAATAATGGGATAGAAGTAACAGCAGGGCACGCTTCTGTGTTAGCGCGAATCCTTGCCACACAAAGTATACCTTATCTTTTAGTGGCATTTATGCAGCCCAGAGTTGGGCCTGAAGGTGAGCTTAGCATTTTACATACTCACCGACAGGGAGAAGCATGTCACATTTGTGGTGTCAACAGTCACAGTGACCTGAAGCACACCCACTTCTATCCATGATTATTTATAAGTCAGGTTCATCAGATTCGGCGTGCATACTCTTGTTAGGCGCTCCATTCCTTTAGTGCCTTAAGAAATTTCATCAAAAAGCGACACGCGCATCTGCGTGTCAAAAGAGTTGCACAGCCTGATACACATTTGTAATCCATTGAAACACGTACTCCGTATTTTTTCAAAGTTAATCCCATTTATTTTCCATTTTAAATCCATTTTTATCCGTCACGTCAAGAATGTAAAGTTATTTTTTTCAAGCATTTTCATTAGCGCAGGAATTGCCCATCCAGGCCTATTCACAGGCACGTATAAACTTCATTCCTCTGTATTATACAAGTTAACCCAATGCATTTCGGTCATATGAGACCTTCTTCAGGGGTATCTAAAAAGTGGTTAAAAAACATTTGTTAAATGAGAACTTTTTTTGATCTCACCCAAAATAAAGACTGAATGCTATATTTATAACTGTACCATACTTTGTGTCTCTCCCTCATCCCTCAAAACCTTAACATAAAACATAAAACACTCCCCCTTCAACCTCCCATTCCCTATCCAAAGCGTCTACAAACATAAGAGCCACGATGTTCCTCTCGCCTTTCAATTGATAAAGTTTTCCATTCTAAACCGCCCGTACTTCAAACCTTCTAACCCTTCTTCTCACAATTCTATCAAATTCTTTCTCACTTCAAACTTTACTGTATGGTCAATACCCTCCCCGATGTTTACCTCTCGACAACTTGCATTCTGCTCGGTCGTTATCTCTCCTAATGTTTAGCGCGTTGGCATCGGAGTGATTTTATTCTAAAACGTTTATCCGCTACACCTGTAGTCACCTCGTGTCACATGGTACACCTACCCCTCCTTCCCCCAAATGCACCTCCCACTGAAAACCAAACTACCCACGTTACCCAACCTTACTATTTGACTGCATCACCCACAATACCTCATAATACAAAGAAAACTCAAAGAGAACAAACTACGTGGAAAGCAAACATAACAACCCTGTGTACTTCAGTTCTTCACCGTGACGGTTCACATTGCACAAATGTTCTTGTATTATTATACCTTATCTTTTAGTGGCATTTATGCAGCCCAGAGTTGGGCCTGAAGGTGAGCTTAGCATTTTACATACTCACCAACAGGGAGAAGCATGTCACATTTGTGGTGTCAGCATGTGTGTGGGTAACGTTTTCACAACTTGGGGGGTGTCCTATATAGACAGGGGGATGTCAAAAAAGATGGCAGACTGGTGGCAACGGCTGAAGCACATCCTCTGCATGAGGCAACAAGCATCACAGTGTGTAAATACAGGGACATAGCCTACTCTGGTGCAGTGTAAAATAGGCCACGCACGTAATTATAAAAAGCGCAATGGGGTTCACCGTCACTCAAGGGTGCAGCGGACCACCCACTACAGAAGCACCCTGTACACCTACAAATAAAGCGGGGGTGTTTCCCTGTGACCCACATGGGGCAGCGGCAGATTAGGTGACGATGGTATTAAGATGACTGACCCTGGAATGCTGCTTTCGAGAGGGCTAGCTGTGATCTGATCCTAAACAATTGTGATGGCCTCCTTGGTCCCACAGTTCCTGGCCATGGTTTCCAAATTATCATTCAAGCCCATGCCCATCTTTCAACACCACAAGCATCTGTGCTGTCCCTGCCTTTTGTTCACACATATCCCAGGCTGATGCAGAAGGTTGTTAGAAGGCAATCTGTTGTGCCACTGACATGGCGGATACACAGACACCTGGATATCATTCCAAAGGACTTCAACGACATCAATCTGTATACTTTCTGAAAGGCTGACTAATGTAGGTTGGAGGGTGGAAGAAAACTCTTAGAAATTGAGCACAGACAAAACCCCACCACATGAGGTGTTGAGAGACTAGATTGATATTGCTACAGGGGTGTTTAAACTCCCAGTTTTTTAGGCTCTATGAAACCAAGATATTTGCCCTTGGTGTTCTCATCAATCTCACACTTAACACAAACGCCCATGTGGTTGCTACCCTTAAGTTGGGCTGTGAGTATCTAAGTATGTCCAGGGTCTGAAAAAGCTTCTCTTGGTGCAGTTTATGCAGAACATATCTGTTCGGGTGCAGAGATGACCCTCTTCCACTGAGCATCTTGCAGCAATCCTCATTCAACTAAGTTGGCTTCCTCAGAGCTTCAGAGTCAAATTCAAGCCAGACATTGAGGTTTACAAGGCACTGTAGTCAGATGGACTCGATATACAACCGAATTGTTCAAAGTCTGACATCCTCAGAATCTGCCCCATCCCTGCTATGATTTATCATCCTACTATAGAGGCGGGTGTGGGTGGTCCTTCGAGGGGAGTAACTTGTCTGGGATCCGCCTTCTCCCTATGCTGGTCTTGTGAGCTGTCATTGTGTTGTCCCTGAAGCTCCAACACTCAATTTTCCTATGGTGCTTTTTCCTCAACTGTTGTCATGTTCTCATGCATGGCATCAAATTGGGTTGAATTGTGTTTTTTTGTCATTCTCTTTGAATATTAACGAATCAAATGTAACTTCATAAAAGAAAAAGATTTCATAACCGTCTATGTATTGTCGTCATCGATCAAAATTAAGCAAAATTGACTGTGCTGTGTCTTCAAAAATGACCTTTCTTCCTGCCCTTAATTTTCAGACACCTGTCTCAGAAGTATCCCTGATATCTACCACCAAGGTTACATCAAATGCCTCAGAGAGACCGCTGTGTTCCTGAATGCCAACGAACCCTGGAGCGATGCACAGAGGAAATTGCTAGAGTATATCTATGCCAACAAGAGTATGGTCTGGAAACAAGTCCTGCCACCCCAGGCCTGGCCATCTTCAGCCCTGCCGATCCCTCAAAATGAAATTTTTCCCCAGAATATCACAAAACTGTGGAGACCCTGGTAGAGCTGAACATCCGGGACATTGTCCACCATAAGTTATTCAACTGAGCACAATGCATACAACTGAGGGATATGGATAAGAACAGAATGCACACAAGCATGGGCCATACAACAGGGAAAACGGTTGATGTTTTAATAAACCTCCATCAGTGAAAGACCAGCTCATTCGAGTAAAGAATGCTGCCGGTTTAGCCTCATCATACATTTTACCCTAACACTTTCAAATAGGACAGACGACCTCTGGCTGGGAGTAAAAAGCAAGTTAAAAGCAAGTGGAATTAAATTATCTAAAATTCCCAAACATTTATAGTGATTTGACACCATTCTTGTAAGTCGTTTTATACTTTTGTTATCAATTTAAAGGGTGTAAGTTGGATCACTGGCTTGTCTTTGGTGTCAACTATATTTTAAGCTCTTCTGCTTGTGGGCTCTGCCTAGAAATAGATATTTCTTCTAGCGTGAGGCTACGGCCCCTTAAAGAAGGATAAAGCGAGGCCAAAACACATTAGCGTGGATTGGCTTGTGATAAATTAAAGCATTGAATTGACTAAGTTTTACTTTTTGTGCTGTACCTGTTGACCCACATCATGTTGACATGCGAAACTGATGTAAATAATCCTTCAAGAAGCATCCATTAAAAAAAATATGAAATCATTATTGGTTAATAATGTAATCGCTAACACGTCCCCAATTTTCTCGCAAATATTTGCTCTCAGTCAGTTGTCTAATCTAACCCCCAAAAGGCAGCTTCATGTTAAACATTTAACTCAATTTTTCCGTTTTCCAATGAGGAATAACTTGAATAAGCATATTGTTGAGAAATATTGCATATTTCAGTGGTAGAAATTAGTTTCACAAATATGTTTTTATAGAAAGCTAATATCTTAACACTGTACATATCTGCTAACCAGAATAATATTTTACATCTTAAAGCACAACAAGGAATTATACAAGGGTTCACCATCGCTATCTATTTCTTTTCAGATTATATTATTGCAAAATATATTTTTTCAATATGGTTTGTTTTACTACTAGAATTTTCTGAAAGTTGAGAATTTATAAGAATGTATGCTCATTTCATTTTTTGCGCACTTGTCTTTTATAAAGACAAATATCTGTATCCCTCTGGGAGAAATGTGTCAATTGTTGATGACCTAAGCAAGCATTTATACGTTTTTTTCAAAAAAACTAAAACGCATGCTTAAATACAATTTCTAAAAGTTACACAGCTCTATTTTCTCTTCCACAAATTCAGTGTATTTTATTAAATTAATAATTTAGAGGTAAGTTAAAGTGAATGTTTTGGCTGTACCAGAGATGGGGTTCGCTGCTCAGGTCTATTGTTTGTGCATAATATAAATAAAAGGTGTATATTTTGTTTACAAAACTCTTTGAGTCCTGCTGCCTAATGTGACCGGAAACATGTCAGAAGCAAAGGGTATTGCCAATGCAAAAAATGAAGCCAGAATGTATTCATATGGGCAAAACACAGAGCGGAAATCTGCAGTGTTGTTCACAAGCAGAAAAAAAGCACACTAATATATCTACTACTCACTGCTTGGCAAGGTTTGCGCAAAAAAATGCCATCTTGGAGGCTAAACACGATTTAGCATTGCTGTACGATGCAAAAGTGAGCAAAGAGTATTTTACCCGAAACGTGTTTTCACAGCACTACCTACAGTACAAATCAGTACATTCAGGCATTTGCCTCGTTTTCATAAAATGACGTATACGTTTTCAGAAATGAGATGTCTTACAAGTGGATAAAAAACACATGGTTTTCCTTTTCTTGTTTGTGGCTGTTTCCATGTGGTGCTTGGATTCTAAACAAAGTCAAGTCACACTATTTTGAATAGATTTAGTTGGTCTGACTTTGGGTGGAATCCTACAGGTTTCGCACTGTTCCCATCCAGGTAAATCCACTTTCCAAGAATTAGGCCCATTTTTAAGGGTCCAGGAATGGGGTGGCATCACTTGGGAGGGCAGATTCACAGATGGCAGAGTCCAGATGGAGAAGTAGGGTGGTTGGAAGTCTTTTATATCCCTGAGACTTCAGATCAAGAGGCTAGCCAGCTAGCCCTTGAATCACTCATAGTTCTAGTGATGCAGGTCCAGTCCTTCTCATCCAGACAGGAGGGCAGCAGGTCAGCAGGTCAACACAGCAAAGCAAGCAGGAGTCCAACAAAGCAGCAGTCTAGCAGAATGGCAGTCCCTTCAGCAGCACAGCAGTCATTCTTCCTGCAGAGACTTCACAAGTCCAGAAGTGTTCTGAAGCGGTGTTGTTTAAGGTCCAGTACTTATACCCAGTTGTGCCTTTTAAGTGAGGGAGACCTGAAATGCATGCCTTTGAAGTGCACAGAGGTCCTCCCTTCCTGCCCTGGCCCCAGACTCACTACAGAGGGGTATGCAGCCCTTTGTGTGGGGACAGTACACAACCTATTCAGGTGTAAGTAAGGCTGGGTACAGCTCCTCCCTCCTATCCTGCCAGGATGGCCCGTCGAGCCCCACCTATGTGTGGCTGTGTAGGGGTAATACACAAAGCCCAACTGTCCCCCACTCCCAGACATGTGATCAGAGACAGGCATCAGACACCAAATGGCTAAAGTAAGAAAATGCCAACTTTCTGAAAGTGGAATTTTCAGAATTGAAATTTAAAATCCGACTTCACCATAAGTTTGGATTTTAAATTATGATTCCTGAGACCCCAATCTTAAAAAGTCCATCTCTTCCCAATTGGGAATTGCACTTTAAAAATGGAACAAGATAATCCCAATGTTATCCTATGGGAGAGATAGGCCTTGTAGTCGTGAAAAACGAATTTGGGAATTTTTAACTACCAGGACATGTAAAACTGAAAAGTACATATCCTGCCTTTTAAATACATTGCACCCTGCCCTCTGGGTTGTCCAGGGCCTACCTTAAGTGTGACATATATGTTTAATAAAGGAAGTTATGAGCCTGGCAAAAGGTTAAGTTTTCTAGGTCAAAATGGCAGTTTAAGCTGCACACACAGGCTCTATAATGGCAAGACTGAGCCATGGTTAGATAGCTACTTAGGTGGGTAGCACAATGAGTGCTGCTGGCCACCAATAGCATTTAATTTATAGGTGCTGAGCACATGTAGTGCACTTTAATAGGGACTTTTAAGTAAATTAAATATGTCAATTGGGGATGAGCAAATATTACCATATTTTAGGGAGCGAGTACATGCACATTAGCAGTGGTTACCAGTGGTAAAGTACTCAGAGTCTAAGGCCAGCAAAAACGAGGTCAGAAAAAGTGGAAGAGGAAGGCAAATCATTGGGTGGGGACCATCCAAGGCTGTGAGGTCTAACAGAATCAATTACCAAAAATAAATATATGGACAAAACATTGATGGGTGTAGAGGTGGAAAAACATGAAGACACATGAACATAAGACACATCAATCCAAACATCTTGAACATGGACATTATCTGCAAAGAAATGTTTTAGAATAGTGAGCGTCAGAAATTAGAAAACACATGTGCCAACTGCAATATAAATAAAATATGATCAATCCTAACAATAATAGAAAACACAAGGAATTAAATCTTTCCAATTTCTAACACTCCTCCCTTAGGTGGGAAAATAAACGGCTTCAGACTTTCAGGATTTTCAAAGGTTGATATTTTGTCCTTAAAAGTGACCTTGAAAAGACATGGATGTATAAGGCCCAAGCCAGCGTTCATAGATCTTAAAGCCAGACAGAGATAGAGAAACTCCTTTAATCTACTAGCTGTTGATCTTGCAATCCTTTGTATGAAGAAGATCTTCTAACCAGACCATAACATTTGTTTCTGTTGTTTGGCGGCAGTGAGAACTTTCAATAGATCTGAATGTATTAGAAAATAAGCAATAATACCTCTTGACCGAGCTGAGGGATGTTTTGGCAGATTGAAGGCTGACACAATGAGCTCTCTGTGTGTTGAGAGTTAAACCACCTTTCAAACAAACAATCTTTGGAATATTGTGCTGACAAAATGTGATAATGTCTGAGCCATCTGATCCTCCAGGAATCCCGTAGATTCTCAAATTGTTGTGCCTGATACGATTTTGCAGGTCGGAGGTATGTTTCTTAAGTTGAAAGATTTCTTTTGAGAAGAATCTACCCTGGCTACTAAGTCTTGTGCATCACTTATTCTTTGCTCTACTTTGGAAACCCTGGACTCCAAATGTAACAATGTTCTCTTCCATTCTTTGAAAAGTGGTGTTGATTTCAACCATGAATGTTCTGAGTTTTATAATTTCACCCATGATATATTCTGATGTTAAGGGCAACAAAGATTTAGGGCTTGATTACAATCTTGGCAGATGGGATACTCAGTCACAAACGTGACAGATATCCTGTCCACCATATTACAAGTGCCATAGGATATAATGGAATTGTAATATGGCGGACTGGATATCCGTCAGGTTTGTGATGGATTATCCCATCTGCCAAGATCATAATCAGGCCCTAAGTTGAAGAAACTGAATCCTTTTTGGTCCTTTTATTAACATTGCCAGTTTGTTCTTTGAGAGCTGTGACTGAATATGGATGAGAGGCAAATGATTTTGATGATGGTGGCAGCAAATGATCCATGGCCGAGAGAAGTACTATCAACCAAGTATCTGGGCAAAGTCTCAGCAATGCAGAAAGTGAACTATAAACCAAAGCCTAGACTACTGTTGGGAAGAAAAATTGAAGGATGCTTGTTATACCCAGCAGAAAGCAAGTTGTTTGTAGGGTATTTTGTAGCAGCCCATTGTGACAGTGTTTATGGAAGCCAGCTACACTCGCTTAGAGGGATTCTGAAATGATGCAAAACAGTAGGAAATACATTCTCCTACTAGGTATATGGGTGCAGCCTCTGAGAGAAATTATGAAGGGAATGTAAAAATAACAGGAGCGGCCCGCAGCAGCCAAGAACCCATGAGCTGCCGCCAGTGTGGAAAAGAGACAGTTGTAGGCAAATTTCTTGAAAATGTAGGCGAGAGAGAAACTCACTCATAGGCTCCCTGAATGAGGCCTCCGAGGGAAACCTGAAGTGTATAAAATTATGGAAACTGTGGTGCCCCGCTGGGAATGTCTATAAACTAACCTAGTCATTCCCCCGATATTCTGCCACTGCCACTAGTAGTTCATCAAAGCCAGGGAGCAGTAATTATGTTGCATATCTGACACAGAGGCCTGAGTGAGTGAGAGATCCAAGCGCTAGTGGCCATCTTGTTGCACTCCGTACGTGCTCTCCTCTCTTGCTCTCTACTTTAAATTGCAGGCAGCATGCTATGCTGCGTGCACTGTGAAACACAGAGCAGTGTTTAAGCAGCCACTTGTATTTCACTAAATGCACTTCCTCCAGGGCAGGTCGAGTCTGCAGTTGCCCTGAGGCAGCACATTCCTTGTAATAGGCTGCACTGTTCCTGTTTGCTCCTTTCACACCTGTTTAACGGGGTACGGTGGCGCAAACAGAGACAACGCCCCCTTTCAATAATACTGTCACCAGTGTCATGATGTTATGAAGGGCATTTGAATGTTGCTTGGAAGCCACTCTATTAACCTCCTAAAGCAATAAGAATGTATGGAAAAGCAGTCACTGGCGATAACAAATAATTGGAGAACAGTGAGTGAGAAAGGCACCTTGCGGATGAGGTTGTCTTCCTCTAAATCGTTGTATCGTACAGGTTGGGGCCATGGTCATTTACATGTCACCAGCCTCTAATGTGTCAGATAAGCAGTTAGAGAGGGATAGAAAAGGGCAGGAAATGGGGAAAGGGAGGAAGGACAACATGAGAAAACCAGAGAGTGAACAAAGTAGACATCAGAGACGCTTAGTGGTGGTAGTTAGTCAAATATGGTGTTACAAATCAAACTACACTTCTTGAGATACTTTGAAAAGCCACAGTTGGCCCCTGTTGACCACAAACTCCCTCCTCACCCCCCTCCAAAGAGTTGCTTATCAAGACCTCTAATGCAGTACTACATACAAGAGACATTTACCTGGGAGCCCACAGCTCAAAAGTGAGATGGAGGAGGACTACTCGTTTTTCCACCTACTCAAGTTTCTCAGAGAATAGAGGCATCACCGCAGAAGGAGGAGCCCTCCCCAGAGTAGTGAAAGCTTGGTCCTCAGCTCTTTACTGGGCTTTCGGCAATCAAGACATCACCCTACGTTGTCTTGGTTCACCAAGATCCCTGTGCTTTTAGCCTGATGGTGGCAGAACTTGTGGTTTAGGCCTAATCCTGTTGCGTGAGGACAAATCATGCTGAATCCTGTGCATTCTACTAAAGGATTTATGGGGCAACTGCATAAGACCTGTAGGACTGGGGCTGGGCTGCTTGTGTTTAATCACAATACAATGCGGAATACTTCAAAATGGGGTCATGGAGGGTGGGGGTGGAGTGGTGAAGTAGTACATATATTATAGATTGTTGTTTTTCCAACTTTTTGTGATTTTTCAATGTATCATGTTTCTTCGGGTGAACCTGCAGAAACATACCATGCTACACTTCTCTAACAGATGTAGATCACCCACGCTCAGCAAAGCCACCAATACATATGCATGCACAACTCCAGGTCCTCCTTCTCACTCACCTGGCACCAGTGTAAACAGTGATCTTATCTTTGGTCAAACAGCATTCTCAGGAATTTATTTTCAGCTTCAGGAGTCTTAATATCTGATTCCCTGAAGGAAAAGGATCACAAACACCCACTGACAAGGACATGACCCAGTGGCACACAGTAAGCTGTTTGAAGGAGGCCCAGTGTAAAGTTCACCACACCATGATGTTATGTTTCTGATACCCTCTGAGTTTCTATCAATTTATTGTATAGAGTTCACATTGTAAATCGTACCGGGGGTTTAAACATCTGGTTACTATCCTACAATCTGGAATTAGGATCACACTTATATACGCACCCCCAATTATAACATTAAGTAAGGGACATGGGGAAGGTGGGTTTTGAGCTAGGTTGAGCTGTAAGGTGGTAATGTGGACCAGTTGTTTCAGGGAACAACACTGGTGTAGCAAAACCTTTTGGGGCCCCCTGCAAGAAATTGAGAGAGCCCCCCATAAAGCCCATACCATCTCAGTCACCAGCCACTCTGTAGAAGTACTTCACCTTTGCTGCCTGCACACACATGACATCAGCAGCAGTTTCCTTGATAAATTTAGCATCAAAGAGAAACAAGCATTGGCAAGGCCAAATGCTCTTGCCTGTGCAAGAGCTATTGGCTTTGCCAATGTGTTTAGCCATGTTGTACACCAGCGTGGCTTCTGTTCTGGGTGGCTAAAAGTTAGTGGCGTAAAGTGGAGTGTAGTACACAGGAGTGGAGTGATGTGGAGTGTCATTGAGTGGTATAGAGGTTTGTGGTGTGGTGTAGGGTGCCATGGAGTGGGGTGGAGTAGAGTTGATTGGAGTGGACTGGAGTGGAGTAGAATGGAGTGGACTGGAGTGCTGTAGAGTGGAATAGTGTGTCATAGAATGGAGTTTCAAAGTGTATTGTAGAGTGGAGTAGAGTGTCACGGAGTAGAATGTCATAGGGTAGAGGGGAGTAGCTTAAAGTGAAGTAAAGTGGAATGGAGTGGCATAGAGGGATTTGCGTGCAGTGGAGCGGAGTGTCATGGTGTAGAGTGTCATAGAATGGAGTGGCAAAGAGTGGAGCAGAGTGTCATAGAATGTGGAGGCATACAGTGTCATGGAGTCGAGTGGAGTGGAATGGCGTGGAGTGGCATAGAGAGTCGTGGAGTGTTGTAGAGTGGCATAGAGTGATGTCGAGTGACGTGGGATGGCAAAGAATAGAGTGGAGTGGCTTATAGTGGAGTAGACTGTCATAGAGTAGAGTGGAGTGGCATAGAGTAGAGTGGAGTACCGTGAAGGGAGTAGAGTTAAGGGGCATAGAGTGAATAGGCGTGATGTGTTGTGGAGTGGCATAGAGTGTCATAGAGTGGAGCGGCATAAAGGGTCATAGATTGTCGTAGAGTAGAGTGGGGTGGAATGGAGTAGAGTGGAATAGAGTGGAGCAAAGTGGCATGGAGTGGTGTAGCATGAGTTGCGTAGAGTGGAGTAGAGTATTGTAGAGTAGAAGTGCATAGAGAGGAGTGGCATAACGTGGAGAAGAGTGGCATAGAGTGGAGTAGAGTGTTGTAGACCCGAGTATCGTAGATTGAAATATAATGGAGTGGTGGGGAGAAGCTTGCTGTAGAGTGGAGTTGAGTACAGTCTTGAAGCACAGAGTGGCATAGAGTGGAGTGCATAGAGTGGTGTAATGGAGTAGAGTGGGGTAGTGTGTCAGAGTATAGTGCAGTAAAGTTGCATGGAGTGGCATAGAGGGAGCTGCATAGTGTGGCATAGAGTGTTGTAGAGTTGAGTGGAATAGTTGTGGAGCAGACTGTTGTAAAGTGGAGGGGCTAAAGAGTGTCATAGAGTGGAGTGGCATAGAGTGTCGAGGAGTGGCATAGCACAGAATGGAGTAAAGTGTTATAGACTGGAGTAGAGTGGAGTGGCAGAGAGTGGTGTGGCGTAGAGTCGAGGGGTGTGGATTGGAGAGATGTAGAGTGGAGGGGCGTGTCATAGAGTGCCACAGAGTAGAATGGCATCGAGAGTAGTGACACAGAGTGGAGTGGCGTGTCGTAGAAGTGAGTGGAGTGGCATAGAGTGGAGTAGCATTAACAGCTATCTGTAGACCTGGGGTAGCGATGGAGATAGTGTTAGCAGGTCTGGTGGTCACTTTCCTAAAGTTATTAAAGGACAAGTGTGAAAAATACCAAGTGAGTTGATGGAGAGGTCTGGTATGTCTCGATGTTTGGAGTTATGAATGTTGTTTCTACTTGTATTCTGGACCACCTTTTAGTGCTTCCAGTAACTCTACAGTTTTTGTGGACACTGGATGATTTGGTGTCTCTAAAATGCTGGTAGGACTAGGGCAGAATAAGTTATACACAGGAAGGATGTACTAGACTTGAATGACTCAGCTCCAATCCTACGTGCATTTTAAAGATACTAGCTCGTTGTGAAAAACCTCTGTATTTTGATAAAGGTGAGTCCACCTGCAGCTAAGGTCTATATCAAAGACAGCCAATTTAGTTATTGTTCCCTTATTCCTCTGACCACCAGTGCACCTAACACAACTACTCTGTGGTTACAGGTCTCTCAGTTCCTATCTGCATTCCTCATCTCCTTCCTTCTTTTCACTTTCTCTCCTCCCTCTAATGCTTCCACTCTTCCTCCTTGCCATCAGCACTCTCACTCATCCTTAAGATTTTTTTGGGCCTTTTTTCACCTTTCTACCTCACCTCTAAAGCTTAGCTCTATTTCTTTCTGTTTGCCCTCTCCATTTCTGCCTACTCTCACTCTATGTCCAAATCTCCCTTCTGCATTTCTCCATATCTTATGGCCACCTCTTGCGTCACATCCTCTTTCCCATCTAATGTTTTAATTTTTCTCTTTGCCCTTCCTATTTATGCATTTCTCTCAGTACACTCAAATTTCTGCTCTCCATTGCTCTTTCTCTTTCCTATCGTTCTCTTTCCTTTCCATCATTTACAATAGAATACTTAGATCTGGCTGCTATCCAGCTATCTGGAAGGAAGCTGTTGTCCTTCCGCTCCTGAAGAAACCCAACGCTGACCCCTTGGAACTAAAGAATTTCCGTCCCATCTCCCTCCTTCCGGCTACGGCAAAAAATTCTAGAAAAATCAATTAACACTGAGCTGATGAAGTACTTGAAGGCACAAGAAATTTTGGATGGCTCCCAGAATGGATTCCGTACTGGCCACAGCCTCTGACCATATTCGGGTGCAGGTAGATCGGGGGGATCGGCAGTGTTGATTCTGCTCTATTTATCGGCAGCTTTCGACTCCGTCTCACCTGAAAAAATGATCCAACGCTTGCGGGAAGCAGGGGTCACAGGAAAAGCTCTGCAGCTTCTTCAGTCCTTTCTCACGGTCAGAAAGTATACAGTTAACTGTGGCGGCTTTAAAACTACAGTCTTTGCTCTCCCGTGTGGGGTCCCTCAGGGCTCGTTGCTCAGCCCCACCCTTTTTAATCTTTATGTTACCCCTCTAGCTGAACTGGTGAGATCTTATGGATTCCAGGTGCTGTCATACCTAGATGACACCCAAATTATTGTCTCTATTACCTACAAACCTGCAGTTAGTTGCCAAAAAATTAAATGCTTGCATGTTAAACATTATTGGCTGGATGAAAGAACGCATCTCATTTAAGACCCTCACTACAGTATATAAGGCAGTAAATTGCAAGGGTCCGTCCAAACTCAAATCTTTGTTCCAACGATATACCCCTGTAAGGACCTTGACATCATCCACACAGCTTAAACTTGAGGCGCCCAGATTTAGTAAATCCGAATGGGGCAGACGCACTTTTTCGGTGGCCGATGCCAAGCTTTGGAATCTTCTCCCCCCCTGCCATCGTCAATGCTAGTTCCCTCTCTATTTTCTGAAAACTTGGTTATTTTCCTCTTAACTGGGGGCCATGTTCCCTCATCCCTACCGTGTCTGCTTAGCGCCTTGACACCTACGGGAATAGCGCACTCTATAAATGCTATCTTATCTTTATCTTATTTCTGATCATCCTATGTTTTCTCCCATCCTCTCTGTCATTCAAATCTTTTACTGTTTCTCTCCAATCCATTATGCCATATTTCTCTTGCTGTCTATAATCTTCATTTAAGCAATCGCATTCGTATCGCCTTGGTCTATTTTGTCACCCTCCCCATCCTTTTTTTCTCCTTTTAATCCCTACCATAGCCTTTTTCATCAAGAATGCTCAAACAGTCTGAGACACATTACAGTACTATTGAACGCGAGGCCCTCGCTTGCTTATGGGCAATTGAATTTTAACTTTTTACTGACCATAAACCCCTTACACATATACTCAATGGTACAGGGCTTGGTTAGGCTTCAGCTAGACTGGTTAGATTGCTTTCGAAGTTGCAGGAGTTTCACTTTTCTATTAAGCATATTTCTGGTGGAAAGAATTTCAGGGCCTCTCTCTCATGGTCTTTCATGATGACTCTGAAGTTGAGGATTTTGAGGACACAGAATGTGTCGTGGCAGCCTTAGATGCCATCAAGGAATGCCCCAGCATCACAGAACAATTGTGGATGAAAGCTTACAGCAAGGTTGAAATCCTCAAACAGGTCATGGAGTACATTGTAATGGGATGGCCGGAGAATAGGAAGCTTATGAATGAGTTGAAAGCTTTTGCCATGGTGGCATCTGAGTTGTCCCTTGTCAATGGCAAGGTCATGTGACATGAATCATTTGTTCCTCAGGCAAGTCTCAGGGAAGACATCATTAAACCTGCGCACCAAGGTCATTTAGGTGTTACCAAAACCTCTCAACTGATTAAGTTGTATTATTGGTGGCACTCCTTGGAACCTTAGGTCAAATTTTGTATTGATTTGTGTGATGAATGTCTATTGTCAGATAGATAAGAAATGGAAGTTGATGAGTACTCGTTTGCATCCCGTTCCCTTTCCCAACAGGCCATGGGACAAGGTTGGTTTAGATTTTTCAGGGCCTTATGATGTTTTGCCTCATGATCTTTAATTCCTCATAATGATGGTTGACTATCATTCTAAATGGGTTTATCATGTTTTGTGATGCAGCCAGTACCACTGATGCCATTACATTTTTGAGGAAAGTTTTTGTGGTTGAGAACTCGCCTTCTGTTATTGTAACCAATAATTGTACCCATTTTGTCTCCCATAAGATTGCATATTTTTAGCGAAGAATGTTGTTAGTCATTATAAGGTTGCTTTGCATTCTCCATTGTCTAATGGATTGGTTGAGAGGGTAAACAGGTTAGTTAAGAACGCAATTCGGGCAGCTCTTTCCTCTGGTCAGGATGTACAAGATTTTGTTGAGGCCAAATTATGGTCTTATAACATATCACCTCATTGCACCACAGGGGTTCCACCTTTTACCCTCTTCAGGTCAAGGAATCTTCACACTAATTTGTGTCCCAATTGGTTGCAGAACAAACACAACAAGCATAGCCAAGATGACAAAGGTGTTGTGTCTTGAGTGTTGCAGAAGCAGAGTCTCATGAAATCTATGTGTGATGCAGGGACAAGTTTTAGCAATATGGATCTAAAGGTTGACGACTGGGTTCTTATCAAAAACCCCAAAAAGGTTTCTAAGGGTCTGTCTAAATTCTCCGCTCCAGTTCAGGTTACAGAGGTAAGCAAAGGATCAGCGCTACTTGGTAGTAAGCGGTAGTGGAATAAAAGATCGCTGGTGTATCTCTCTGACTCACAGGTTCGTTCTTTGCTTAAATTGTCCAAACAGGAGGTTGAACATTGTGACTGGACTAGCTGGTTGTGTGATCTTGCATCTACTGTGCCTCTTCCTGAAAATGAAGGTAATGCTGGGAAAACTGCTGTTTCTCAGTGTTTAACTCCACCCATCAGTCAGCATGACAGTCCTGTCTCAAAGGCTGCTGCATCGAGTGGTGATGTTTCTTTGCAACCTGGTGATTTGGGTACCCGACATAGAAGATTACCTTCCAGATTTAATGTTTATGTTTTGTCATGAATTTGTAACTTAGACTTTCCATAGGTACCAGCGCATTTACTCACAAGTTATGCTCACCATTGTTTTAACATGTTCATTTGTTCGAATTGTCATCCTTTCTTCATTTTGTTCTTTGTGGGGAGGGAGAAATTGTTGTGTTTAGTATCTCGTGGAGGCATCCTCATGCTGTCCCCAGCGCGTGGATGTCTCCGATCTCATGAAGTTCAAGGCATTGTTCAAATGTTGTTCCACGATCGGGCTATGAACGATGCGTGCCAGGATTCTGTTAACCTTAGTCAGTTGACGGAGATTCTTGTACGCAGCGGGAGCGCTCGGTCGTGGGTGATCTATTTTATGGAATAAATCTTCAAGTTACTTACCTCCTTGCTTCCTGCCTCATCTCTTACTTCAGCAAGCCAGAGAAGCTGGCTTCCACATGAGGTGGCATGGTCAAGTATGTATACGCATCAAGAACCTGAGGGCAGTGATCGATAAGATGGCACCCAGGGGCTTCCACCTCCCGTGCTGGTTATTCTTCTCTGGGAAGTAATGGTATAGTGCAGTAGTTCCTAACTTTCTGACTTCTGTAGACACCCACTGAAACATTACCAGAAGTGGGGAACCCTCAATGAGTCATTATTGGAAGCTGGGGACCCCCGCCTTAAGCAATTTCTATGATTTGAACCTCAAAACGATACACAAAAATATAGAACAATTATGCACCAAACAAACGAAATCGAAATATTTTGTTTAATCCACAATCAAAAGGTATTCAAATTCGAATTTGTGCTTCTTTTTTGTATATACTTTATTAATTTAAATGTTTTACTTTGTATACCACTTAATTTTGTAAAATAGGTGTGGACCCCAAATAGTCCTCATGGACCCCAAATATCTTTGAACCACAGGTTAAGAACCACTGATCTAGTAGAACATTGTTGCATGGACCTGTTGGAATTCTTGATTGTCAAATCATCATGGTTGTCTAGACGTTTTCCTGATGCAGTAATAGATGTTCGTACAGAGTTCCAAGGCAGGTGTGGCATTGTGGTGTCTCTGTTAGGGGTGTTAATGGATCCACAAACGCTTAAACAGAAAAATGCAGCGGCTCTTGAGGGCACAGACTCATGGACATTCCCCCTGGCTCTTTTATCCTGATGGGCTTCACCTTTCCCCTGTAGGCAATGACATATTTGCAAATGCTTTGTTTTTTTATTTTGCTTGTTAATTTATCTTGCAGCATGGAGGTAGGCCAGGTGGCAGATGAATCATGCTGGCCTGTGGTGGGGTGATTTCATTGTTGGCGGGAACACATCTGGTCTCCTTGGCATCTCCCAAAGATTACCAGTTTCATATAGACCTCAAAGTTTGCAACATTTTAAAGATCTTGCACTTTTAATAGTGGTTGGGCCAGCTGCTTACACAACCCTTACCAGCCTTCCATGCTTGCTCTTTCTTCTAATGTTTGGTGATCCTTTTGGGGGCATTGGAGGTTATGGTCTGTGCTAGGGGACCAAGTTATGGCTGGTTATGACCATCTCGCCAGTGGGCTCTGGACTTACACCAGGTGAGTTGTTCTGGAGGGATTGGCCTCTAAGGGAACAGAGCTTGGGTTTGCATAAGGTCAGGCTTATTTTGGTTTGAGGTGAGTAACCCCGGAAGGATTGGTATGCCAGGGTGGCAAGGTGAAAAGGCAATCCATGAGTCCACAAAAATGTCTAGAGGCATAGGGAGGCAGTGGGTTGTAGGTAACCTGATGTCTGTATTCAGGAAAGTAATGTATGTAACCATCCTGTAAATAAGTGTGCTTATGCGATGTTAATAATTTGATGAGATATGTTTATGTTAATAAATACGGTCTGAGATGATATTATCTAATCGAAAACAACAAATTGGATCTCAGGCTGTAATTTGACATTAGTGGGGTCACAAAGGGGGCGAGAGGTGTCCTGTGTAAGAAGCAATTGACTGTCCCCTCCATATGTGAACTGGAAGCCTGGAGGTTATCATGTGCATAGAGGACCTTTGTCTCAGATTGGAATGTGCACTTATGACCTTAGCAGGAGGGTATAGAGGATCCCTGAGGGTGCACTGTGCACTGTGCACTGTGCAGGTATGCCCTCAGGCCCTCAGTCTGGCTAGTTAACATTCCTAGTTCAATGGCACCACCAGAAGAATGAGGTAAAGAAATGTATGGAGTTTTTGCAGGTTTTTCATAGTATAACTTTCCGCTATCACTGGCACTGTGTTTTCTCTCATGGTGAGTCTGCAATCTTTTTGCCCTGCTCATTTCAACTGGTCATTCGCCCTCACTTGCACTCACACCCCACTCCTACATTATTCCCTTTCATTCTCATTTTTTAACAATATGGGGATCTTGAGTGCATACAATGATGCACCCAGTGAAGCCCGCAGTGTCTGGCGATTGCATTCATATGCCACTTTGCAGCAGGCTGTTAGGAGCCACTGGTAACTTAGAGCCCACTGTAATGCTATGCGGGGCAGTCTGGGTGCAATGGGAACAGACACATCCACGCCTAATTGACCCACTAGACCAATTTAGGTTTGAAATCCTCCAGAATGTGGGTGAACTCTGCTATACTGTCCCTAACATCTTTTATGTACACTAGGACATTGTCAGCGTACAGTGAGATAACATGGATCTCAACGCCTATAGGTATGCCCCAGCTAGTACCAGGCGGAGCCAGGGGCACCAGGGTAAAAAGCAAAGGGGGGAGGGACAACCCTGACATGTGCCCCTGCCATTTGGAAATGGACTAGAGATCCTGTGGAGTTTGACCAGTCATAAAAACCTACCCCTGATGGCCATTTTCTGTAAGTCCACAAACATATAATCTTGGTTCAGTGTGTCAAAGGCTGTCTCGAGTTCTAGAACCAAGCAGGCCGATAGGACCCGGAACCCCCGATAGGATCGGACACCAACACCACCCAAACGAGTTACCAACAGGACACACGGTAAGCTTAGTTTGTGGATCATTTTATTCTACATTAACATAGCACAGTTTATGCAAATCTGATAAATTCAATACAAGAAAAAGGTGCATAAAGATCATAAAATGTATATATAAATCAATCATATACCAAGTGTCAAATCATGAGGAGAACAAACCATCAACACAATAACTTCCTGTGAAAAATTGAATAACAGTATCCAGACTTTTACCCCAAGGGGCACCTCGCAATCCTGAACACCATTGGACCACACAAGGTGCAACCACCTGCATCTGCAAGGAGCGGTCCCATGCCCCTGTACTCTTGTCCTTACAATGGGCACCACCTCCCCAACACCAAGCTCCCCAGGGGCTGTGGAAAAGGTGGGAAGGAGCAGGGCATCCTGTGCCGACCTCCGAGATCTAACTGTGTGCCCTAGCCCGCAAGCTAGTGTACATCCTCTGGTTGGCCCAGGAATGCCTAACCTTTCCTCTTGGTACTGTCCTGAGGGGAAGGGGGACTGGTCCCGAAGGACCCTCCCCCCAGCTAACTGTTGGGGGGTGACTTATGTATTCTAGACCTCGCTGACCCACAGTAAGCCTAAAATTAGGGTTGGGTGGGAGGAAGAAGATGCCGCGCCGGTCCGCTCCATCGTCGCCGGGATGGCCAGGTGAAGAAAGGCCAAGGGGCACGGGTCTTTATACCCCACCCTGGACACCCCAGCGATGGAGCCCAGCAATGACGCACTTCCAAGCCCGCCAATCGTGCGGCGAGGTGCCGGAAGGTGTGAGGGCCGGATACAGTTTTGGCAGCCCAAGGCCGGCATCCCAACGGATCATGCGAGTCCCGGCCCACGGGGGCCCCTGCCCTAAGCGCCGCATCCATTCCCCAATTTTGGGGGGTGGACGCTCTGTCCATTTGGGCCAGTGTGTCCAGCTTCCTCTAGTATTTATGCAATCAATGAATATTTAGGGTTGTGGATCTGCCTGGTATGAACCCATTCTGCAAATCAACAAGAAGGGGGGGGGGGCCGAAAGGGGCTTTTGGTGAGGTCCAGCTAAGTGTGCCCAATGTATGTAAACAACAAGTGACAAAGCTGTTCCTAAAAGGGTTGGGAAAGGAGGTACCATGTGAGAAGATATCTGTTATGGATATTGGAGCCCTCACACAGCCATCGGGATATTGTGAATCACATACCCTTCAGGATGTAATGTAACATCATCGGGCTGCTCCTACGTCGAGTCGGCTGGTGCAATACCCGACGGGCTCTTGTTTAGAGAGCACTCTTATGGAGATCTTCTATATCCACGATAGCCGGTTGTTCAACTGTAAGGAGTGTGGGGCTTGGTGATAGTGTAGATGAATGTTAAAAAGGGGAGGGAGTACTATCTAAACAATTTTATTACGATGTCTCCTCGCCTGATTAAAAACATGAGGTGAAGTGATAGTAGCTCAGATCTATGTTCTGGGTTAACTATACTGCCTCGTCATGGTCAACATGTTTCTCACTATTGCTGAGCTGTACTCAAGTGATTCGTCAGGACCTTGAAATTCTATCTACAAGTCTATCCAGGAGGATTAAGTGATAGACAACAAGCGTTAATACGTAAAACTGGTATTGTTACCTGCGCCTCGGTCTACCCTATCTACTCCATAGGATAAACCACAGCAGTTCCTGGTAGGCTTGCGCAAGGAGTTCCTTGCGTTTGACACGCCGAGTCCGTGTCGCTCGTAGACCTACCCCGCACTTGGTAGTGCGGGGTAGGTCTACGAGCGACACGGACTCGGCGTGTCAAACGCAAGGAACTCCTTGCGCAAGCCTACCAGGAACTGCTGTGGTTTATCCTATGGAGTAGATAGGGTAGACCGAGGCGCAGGTAACAATACCAGTTTTACATATTAACGCTTGTTGTCTATCACTTAATCCTCCTGGATAGACTTGTAGATAGAATTTCAAGGTCCTGACGAATCCCTTGAGTACAGCTCAGCAATAGTGAGAAACATGTTGACCATGACGAGGCAGTATAGTTAACCCAGAACATAGATCTGAGCTACTATCACTTCACCTCATGTTTTTAATCAGGCGAGGAGACATCGTAATAAAATTGTTTAGATAGTACTCCCTCCCCTTTTTAACATTCATCTACACTATCACCAAGCCCCACACTCCTTACAGTTGAACAACCGGCTATCGTGGATATAGAAGATATCCATAAGAGTGCTCTCTAAACAAGAGCCCGTCGGGTATTGCACCAGCCGACTCGACGTAGGAGCAGCCCGATGATGTTACATTACATCCTGAAGGGTATGTGATTCACAATATCCCGATGGCTGTGTGAGGGCTCCAATATCCATAACAGATATCTTCTCACATGGTACCTCCTTTCCCAACCCCTTTAGGAACAGCTTTGTCACTTGTTGTTTATGAACCCATTCTGATCAAGGTGAACCATGTCGGCATGTGGTCTGGGCGCCATGTTGTTAGCACCTTACTAAGGAGCTTATTATCATTACCCATCAAAGACAGCAGCTTATAGGAGGAAACCTCTAAGGGGTCCCACCCCAGCTTTGGGAGGGACACCAGAAAAGCCTCCGTCATGGGTGGGGGCAAATGACCCACCATGAGGGTGGCAGAGTGCAATTCAGCCAATTTTTGGGTCAACAGGGCTTCGAAAGCCTTTTAAAATTCAAATGGCAAGCCATCCAGACCTAGGGATTTACAGGCAGAGTAGTCCCGTATGGCACCCCTAATTTCCTGCTCTGTTACAAGGCCATTCATAACCCCTCTCTGTCCCACAGGTATCCCTGGCAATGGTACAGTGGAGAGGTAGTTTGGGATCCTGAGACATTGGATACGGGGTGTAAGGTTGTAAAGGACCTGGTAGGGGATGAAGAATAAATTATGTATCACTTCCCGAGTGGTGGCGATTGTGTTGGGGGAAACTCAGACATTGGTCATCGGCATGGTGTCCAATGCACACTTTAGCAACCACGCCAACAAACATCATGGCTTATCTCCTTCTGCATGGGTTCTGTCTTGATAAGGCTTGTAATTGAGGCACCTCAATGACCCAAGTAGTTGGGCATGGTGATTCCTGGTTTCCGTTAATACAACCAGGGCAGTCTCATCCTTAATGACGGCCTGCTCAAGACCCTGCAAGGTTTCCCCTGGATGAGGTCCTGACTGAGTGTACCCCGCGCTTCTAATGCTGTAGGTATACAATGCCCCTCTACCACAGTTTTTAATGCGTCCCAGTGTGCCAACCACTGTTTTCCTTCATATAATTAGCTAGGGTTTCACGGACCGAGTCCCGGAACACAGCGTCCTCTTGGCTCTAGAGGGGAAACAACCTTTACAACGCAGTCATTACATCGCACTACCTATACATAGCAGTCATTACATCGCACCATCCTTTACATTGCATGTCATTACAACGCAGCCATTACATCGCATGTCACTACAACGTGTCATTACAATGCATGTCACTACAATGCAGGCATTACATCGCAAGTAATTACAATGCATATCATTTCAAAGCATAGTACCCTTACACCATCCAACACTTACCCTACTGTTGCACTCACTGAAGTTAGAATAGTAATTTTACCCCTACTACCCCTGCACTTTCCAATACTTACCCTACTGTTGCACTCACTGGAGTTAGAATATTAATTATTACCCCTATACTATCCAACACTTACCTTAAATGTGATGTAATGGTAGGCATTGTAATGGTATACGTTGTAAAGGTAGAATGCGATGTAATAGAATGCATTGTAAAAGTAGTTTTTGAAAATGCGATGTAATGGCATGTGATGTAAAAGAATGGGTTGTAAAGGATGTTGCGATGTAAAAACTGCGTTGTAAAGGCATGTATGGTAAATGTATGCGTTGTAACATCATACATTCGCTCTAGAGCCATGGGCTGCAAGCGCCATGTGGATACTGGTTGAATGGGTTTACCAATGCAACCTACCAGAGCAGTGAGTTGTGGTCTGTCTTACCCAGGCATTCCGCAAACGTCATATTAAGCTGTGTGACGGGGTGGCAGAGGAAGCAGTCAAGCTGGACATGGCGGTCAAGCAGCAAGGAGTATAAGGAATATTCTCTAACAGCTGGGTTCAAGGCTCTCCAGCTGTCCACCAAGGACAAGTGTTTGAGTCACTGTGACAGGTAGGATGCAGTGCGAGTGGTAGAGGATGGGGAAAAGAAGGGTAGGATTTTTCCAGTGCAAGGTCCAGAACACAGTTAAAATCACCCCAAGAATCTAAGGCAAATGGGAATAGCAGGTCAGCAATGAAGATATGCAAGCCAGAAAATCTGCCTGTGCAACATTCGACAAATACAGACTTCCCAACAATACCTCCACTCCATCTGGACACCCCTCCCCAAGCACATAGTGCCCCTCTGGGTCCATTTCAGCCACTGTGCTTGAAAGGTCTTTGGACTGTCATATCCATATTGATGCTCCACTAGCATAGCCCAAATAGGCCGTGTAGAAGCATTTCACCCTCCAGCGTTTTTGAAGTTGAAGAACCTCCCCCCTCGCTTGGTGAGTGTCTAGTAAAAATGCCACCTGCGTCCCACATCTTTGAGTGGTGTCTTGTAACTGCTCCCAGACCCAGGACATTCTAGGTAAGAAATTTTATTTTAGCCGTTCAACTAACAACAATGGAGGGGGGAGACAAAATGCCCCTTCCTAGCAAGGAGTCCTCAGGCATGCTGCAATGATGGTATGATGAGAGAACCAGTAAAACAACAAAACAAAGTCCACAACTCCTTGTAGCAGGGTGGCACAGCAACATCCGGCTGCCCAAACAGTTAGCGTAAAGCTGTAAGTTTGTGGGCCCTACAATGCTGTAATTCAATAGTCGCAGGGTGCCCAAAGGGGTGGCGTGAAGATTGAGCAGTACTTGCCATGTTCAATTTGGGCAGTGGCAGAGTGGGCCCACCTTTAGCTTCAAGGTCCAGGACCTGTGCAACTCAAGGAATGGGGGTTGGGGGAGGCCCTTGGACACTCGCCACAGCAGCCGCAATCAGGAAAGCACCAGTGCACCCCGCAGTTACTACAAGTCATCGGCCATCTGCAGCATAATGGTGGGAGCAGGGTGGGCGATACACTCAGCCGGGAGTTTGCAGATTCTCCATCAGAGGAGACTTCCTCTGAGTCCTCCATGGCGCAGGCCGTGTTAGGGTCCCAAAGATGAGCCACCACTGTGAGGGCCAAAATCCATTAATGGCACACCTGTACAGGTGAGAGAACCCCCGAGACTCCGGTAACAGGTCCGCATGATCCGCACAAAGCAGTCTCCATCTCAGCCGGAGTGATCCTGAGGCGGGACTCTGTGGTGTGGCAATCAGTACCTTCAGGTATGGCTTGTCTCCACTGTTTGAGCCAGTCATAGGTGTTTCCCAGCTCCGTGAAGAAGTATGATTTTCATTTCGACATCGCTTTGAGTTTTGCAGGAAACAACATGGAGTACTAAAACCCCTCTTCTCTCAGCTGGTGTTTTATGCTCATATAGGATGCTCTCTGACACTGGACTGCCATAGTGTAATTGGGAAAAAGGAAGATCTGAATGTTATCGAACGTGGCGCGACCCAGCCTTGGGGCAGCTTGTAGAACTATGTCCTGGTCTCTGAAGTTCAGTAACCTGGCCATCACTGGCCTCAGGAGGGTGCCAGGTGAGGACAGCGCAGCAGGCACCCAGTGTGCTTGCTCAACCCTAAAATGCAGAGATAGTCCCCCAGGCTCAATTGCAATGGAGAATCAAGCTTCAAAGAAGGCAGTGGGGTTGCCGTCTTTTGCCCCTCCGGGATACCGACGATGCAGACATTGTTGCACCTGGAACAGCCTTCCAGGTCATCCAATTTACCCCCCCATCCAACTGCTTGACCCTACTGATAACGTTACCGACTTGTTTGGTGGGAAGTTGTGTTTGTGGCTGTAGATCAGAAATGGCAGATTCTGCACCTTTCACCCTGTCCAAAAGCTTCCTCTGGTCCTCTTACAGAAGTCCTATCTCTAGTACCACAGCATCAACCCTACCCCAAGGTCCAGCCGGGTCACCGTGATAGCATTATAGATGGTGTCCACCTTCATGGCCATTTGGTCTGCATCCGTTCGCCACTATTGCCCTGTAGCAGCCGGAAGCTGCGAGGTTCCCATGATCGGTTCTCCAGCAATTGGCGTGTCATGAGGGGCCTTGCCTCACTTCTGCCGCACAAAGTTCATCTACTTATGGTGGTTTCATGTGGCCTCTCCACCCCTTGGGGCAGGGTGTTAGCTGGCCAGCAGGGGGGGTGAAACACAATGTAGGCCTGCCATCCCCCAGTACCGCACTCCAGGTCCAGCGGTGCCGGGGAGGCTTGTGCAGCCAACTGATGTTCCTCCGTGACTGCCACCCCCCCTTGGGGGCCCACCTCCTGGATCCAGGCAGCCAATAACTCAGCCCAAATATCCCTCGGGCTGAGTAAATGAGAAGTAGAGGACACTATGGTACAGCCCCCCAGCAAGGTGTATTTTATGTCACTGTGGCGGGAAAAGAACTCAGGAAAAGAAAACAAGAGAAACAGAGGGGTCAACCCACTAGAAGCAGTCCCAGGCCCCTTTCCCCGCCAGCGCTCTCGTCTCATGACACCATCCTCCACCAGCTGGGTACAGGCCCACTCTCTTCCTCCAAACTGGTCTTCAGCGCCACGGGAACCATTGTATTCACTTTGATGGCTACCAGTCGCTCCTGGGTTAGGCTTCCATCACACCCAACTGCCTCGAGGGCCATGCAGCCTCCAGGTCACTACTGTGTCTTCCGACATTGCAGCTGATGCTGCAATGGGAATACCTGGGCCCTCCCTCATTCAGCACCTGGGGGGGGCACCCTGCCATTGGCGATGATCCCTTCCACCCTTGGGGGCCCTCGATACTGCCTGATTAAGGGACCTCTCGCTGGAGCCTCAGCAATGTGCATCTGCCATCTTGCTGGGTGCGGCAACTCCCCTAGAGCAGAGCTTCATGGGTGTAGAACAGAGGGCAAAAATTCAATACAAGTGGGCACATTTACGCCAACAAGGTTTTGAAAAGAGAACACCACCTCAAGGGTCAGATGGATCAAATTTTGGATTGCAGGGGAGAAGGTAAAGGTTTAATGGCGTAGAAGAAAGGCCAAGGATTCAGGGCTGGAGGAGAGAGGGCACCATTCCAAGGTGTATGGGTGCAGAGAGAGGTCGTGAATTCTTTAGTGCAGTGGTGGGTACAGTTTTTGGGGTGCAGAAAATGGAAGATTGGAAGAAAGCAGAAGTAAAAGGAAAGAATGAACAGCGATTTATGAAACTAGATAAAACAAAGGGTAAAGTCAGAATGAGCTTTAGAGGGCAAATTATCGAAAGAGGAGGCGACAGAGAATCGGACTGAGGGCAGAAAGAACAAGCATTTGCAAAGCAACAGGTCTCGCATTAGTTACATTTTGAGGTATTGGAGTTGCAAATAGCAATGTTTCTTTATATATGAGTTCGAAAGGGATCCTGAGAAAAAACAACCAAAAATAAGCAGAGCACATACGTGCCTGATAAAGTAAACTGTGGCATTTAGGGATTCTTAAGAGGGAAGGAGGAGGAGAGGAGAGAGTAAAGGGAACGAGAGGAAGAGTGAAGGGGCTGGTGGGGAGACAGTGAAGGGGCAGATAGACAGGAAAGAGGTAACAAAGAGTGCTAAAATCTGTAGACCAAATTTCTGTGGTTTATTCTGTGGCTATTGAAGTGTGCGTGGCACAATTTAAGATCTGTGTCATACTATGAGAACAGAAACTATGCTACTTCAGCCGTGTGCCCAGGCAGTTCAACAGTGTGTGCATAAAATGAGCCGTGATGATTATTAGGCGCAGTGATTAGCCCAGTTTAGGTGGCACTAAGGAAGGATGAAAGGCTCAATCGGTCCCTTCCTTTAAGGTTGCAAGCTGGGCTCTGCAGTATGCCAGAGGAAACAAGTCAGTGGCAGAGCTGGAATTTTGGAGCTAATGTGTTTGGGCGTGAATAAAACCATGTTGGCCACTTTGAGACCTATTTGTTTTGCTTTATTTAGTTAATTAAATATTTTTTGTATTTTAAACCTTTTTTGCCTCTCCGTCCCAAGGCTGCATTGTAATAGAAAAAGATTCTTTAAAAAATGAAATTTCCAGCAAAAGCATTTTTTGGGGGGGGGGGGTCCATTTCACAGGGGAGTGAAGGAAGAAAAGGAGAGGAAAAACAGGTTTATTGAAATCACTAGTTTGAAGAAAAATGAAAAACGAAACTAGCGCTTCAGTGGCAAACAAAAGTGGCGCTAATGTACTTGGATGTGAATAAAACGAATCCGGGCACTTTGCAACCACTCTGTCTTGCATTATTTAACTAATTGTTGATTTTTAATATTGTGACCTTTTTTTTTTCGTCCCGAGGCTTCACTTCCAAACAGAAAAATGTCAGAAACAGACGACATTACACATACCTAAAAAAGGTGAACGGGCAACAGAAAAGTGAAAAAGCAGGAGCAGCAGACAATAAAGAAACGAGCGTTTGGCTTTTCTAATCATCTGGGTGTGGGAAAGAGAAGGGGTAAGGAAGGGTGAGTGTTAGTCCACTGCATACATCTGATATTTATGCAAAGAACTTGGCATTCCAACACAGGTGACGTTAAACAGATGCACATATAGCTCAAAGCCTCAGATGAAACTAGTTACTTTGCCTCTATATTTCTCCAGAGAGATGATCCTTTCTTTCAGATCTTTCAGTTAAAAAGAATAACAAGAGGGGGCAAGCTGCGATGAGTGAAGAGGTGGGGCATGATGTTATGTTATGTTATGTTATAAGGTTCTTTTATAGCGCCTATCACCACCGGTCTCTAAGCGCTCAACAAAAAAAAAACACATACATACTGACGCCTCAGTGCCCGCTGCCTGCTCCAATTAAACTGAAGGTATTACCTTTCCAAACAGGTGTGTCTTCAGTTTTTTCCTGAAGGAGAGTAGTTGGGAGTCTTCCTTCAGGCTGGTCGGAAGGTCATTCCAAAGTTGGGGAATGAGTACTGAGAGGGCACAGCCTCCTTTGGTTTTTAGATTAAATCTGGGTTGGGCCAGATTTAATCTAATCTGGGCTCTGGTGTGAGGCTGGAGCAGGCTATTGCCCCATTAGTGATTTGAAGGGAGGGGTAGGGTGGAGTGCTGAGAGAGTGTGGTGGAGAAGTGAGTTGAAAATACAGGCCGGTGAAAGCAAAACCAGCGCGACACTCGTGAAAGGGCGCCGTACTGATAAAGAGCTAATATCTGCCATTTTCCTGGAGACCAGGGCCAGTCCATGGCCGGGGTAGCTGTGACTAGTGCCCCCTTCTCTGAGGCTGGCTGCAGCATAACCCGCCTTCTCCATCTGCCTGGTTCCTGCTGGCCTGCTGACTGATTGAGAGGGGGAGCAAAGAAAGTGAAACCAGCACAGCACTCGTTAAACAGGTGCAGCACTGATAAAGTATGCTTTAATCACCACTAAGTGAAATGAAATAAAAACGATTTCACTGATGTGACGGGCAAAAAGCAAAGTGACTGCAGCTGAAGTCATGGTGCACCGGAAACAGAACAAACAAGCATTGGCATAGCCAATAGGTCTCGCCTTTTGGGGCTTTATAAGTGTTTAGCCATGCAACAGTTGCATAACTAAATACGTATAGGGTCCCAAAAGCGACACATATTGGCCGCGAAAGTGATTGCGATCACGATCAAACCTCACAGCGGCTGTGCGGCCGCGAAAGTGAAAGTAATCGCGGTAAAGCACGGCAAGCGCGCCCGCGCACATGCACTGTGCCTCTAGGCTGGCCTGGCAGCACTTTTTGGAGCCCTCGCAATAAGTTGCCCAGACCAGCGCATGCGCTGGGTCAGGCGAGACCTAAAAAGTACTCCCGAACAAGAGATGAAGAATGGAAGTGGAAAGTAACTGTAGTTGGCCAGTGCTGCTCTTAGAAAAATGGAAGTGAGGTATCGCTGCTTGAACCATTTAGCAAGCAGCAAAGAAGAGCGACAATGGATTGAACCAATGGGAAGGCAGCAGGTGGGAAATACGTCCTTTTTGACTACAACAGGTTTTCCAGACAGTGCATGCACTGGCTAGGCTCGACCTAAAAAGACGAAAAGAAAGGGGGAGATGGATGGGGAGATAATGAAGGGTCAAGCAAGATGGTGATCGAGGGAGTGAAAGCAGAAAGAGCTTAAGATACCGTGGAGCATGTTACAAAAAGTCTTTTTTAAATAACTTTTAGACAATTTCTTCGAGAAATGTGGTATAAAATGTACAATTTACCCTCAATTTAAAAACTTTTTGATGGAGGAACGCCCCACCAGTCCTTATTGAGGAAGATAAACTCACTCGCTGAATCCAGCTCTAAGCATCGTCCAGGCATGGAGTGGGCAGCACTAGTGGTGGTCTTGGGTGGCATGAGCTGGGAAAGTGGGCGACAGCCCCCGAGAAAAAATACTGGACTCCTTTACCTTTTTTTTAAAATACATTTAGCACTGGGGTTTTTTGAGCATCAAAATGCGTCCTTGATGAGTCTCACTAGCAGGTTGGCACAATGGACATCATCATGTTCTCAACACTAAGGTAGTCTCTGTAGCATCCTTATATTATTGGCAACATCCTGGAATGCTCAGAAACATTCTATGATATAATGGTTGTACCCGCACATATGATGGCAGCACGCTATCAGACAATAGCAGCAACTGGAGAGTATTTTATTTTCTAGAAAATGCATTTCATCAACTGTGTGTGTTACATCTTCTGCCACAATACTGCACTATTTGATACTCTTATTTCTTCTGGGATACGATTTATGATTGATATTTTTTCTGTGAGGGAATGACTCGCAGTAGCAGTTATGTGGCAGCAGTATCTGCAGTACAGCATCTTTTTCTATGGAGTAATGAGCTTGTGTACTGAGGCAGACTCTGAAGTATTGGAAATAAAGGCATTTCATCCTTTCCGGCAACGCGAGCTTTAAAGTCAAACAAAAAAGGTGTTGTCCATCTCTCATAGCCCAGGATCTAATTTGCTCCCTACCCACCAGGTGACAATGTAGAAAGATTTCTTACCTCAAGTCCTATGTGCCTTGTTTCATAGCAAGGCCTGTGCTTTTTTAAGTTGATGGAAGGAGTAGGACCAATACTGTGGTTAATTAAAAATGAGAAAACAAAAAGATTGGGAGTTGGAATGGAAATCATTGAGTAAATCATTAAGGAAATATTAGTGAAGGTTATGAGCTTTCTTAAAGGTGCCTTGGTTTCCTATATGTTGGGAGCCTACTTTCCAATTACATCTGATGTTCTTTAAAAGTGCAAATACAAGCATACTAACAAGCTATTTGGCCCCATTATTTCACCAATGTGTTGGAGACCTTGTGGGTGGGATAGGTGACTGCTGCACATTCTGTTATATATATGCTGCAATCTCTCTATCTATCTATCTATCTATCTATCTATCTATCTATCTATCTATCCTTCCGTCACGGAGAAGTCGGATTGGGCCTATTAGATGAGCACATAAAGTTACAGCCTTTGTTACTCTGGCTTAGAATTTGGAAAAACCCAGAGGCCCACCTTTGCAGAGCAATATTGACAGATTATGTGAATCTGCATAATTGTCTAGATATCCCCTGGCTCAGATTTATTAAATCAAGCTTCGTTAGGATGGACATTCTGGAATACTTTTCTAATCCAAACACCCTTACTAATATCTCACCTAGCAGAATTAAAGAGCTCTTTTATCAACACGCTCAGTCAACCCGAATAGGGATCAGTCTCCCCTGGTCGGTGGAGTTTCTCCCAACAACCCCAAGTACAGCCTGCACTTTATGTGCAGATAATTGTTTTTAATGAGAGGCACAAATTCTTTCTGACCAGGTTTGGTCTCAAATCAAATACATTTCCTGTCAGCTTTTCCAACCCAAGGCCCTTGGTTTCCCTCACTCCCTCCCTCCCTGTCCTGTGATGGCTTCACACACCAAAGCACCAAGCACTTTACCCTGTTCTGCACTCTTTATACTCCGCAGAGAATGCAGTTCCTCTACCCTTCGCTACTAGTGTTGGAGACTAGGTCTCGCGAGTTGGCCCTGTCCTATTTACTCTCTCTGGGCAGTACAGATATCAAACATGCTGTCTTGAATTATATTTAAAGTGCACTGAGGATTCGAAGTAAATATTAGCTCATAACCCCACCATTGCTGCTTTTATGTGTATGTATTTAAATGCTTTTGAAGATTTATTTAACACTGTGGTTTTTTTTTATGTGGTTGATTTTATGCTTACTTTTCCAGCTCGACAAAGTAGACTAAGGTATTTTGATGATGATAATGATTCCAAATGTGAAAATACATGAAAATAAGTTTGAAGGTTGTCTCTAAACTTTCTCAAATTTGAAACAATGGCCAGCATCTGACTTGCCAAAACAACCCCCCCCCCCCCCCACGCACACCCCAACACATGAGCCCACAATTATTAATCGAGAGGGATAAAGTACTGAGTAAAAATTCTCCTCAATAAAATGCCCCATGCAAGTATAAGGAAAGTACACTTGGCTCTTTAGGTGTTGGCTTAAACAGAGCAGCTGTCAAAGGGCCCTACTCCTAACATACATGAATGGGCCTTGGCTACTCCCTTTCAACTGCTGGCTTTCTTCAACTGGCATCCTTCAGCCATTGGCTTGAGAGTTTGTCAATCACGTGTTGCCTCAGCCCAATTAAGTATGCATCTATCTAATAATCATGTTGGCTGTTTAGTTGTATCCTTCCACCACGACGCAAGTGCTCAGACTGAATAACACGAAGGACTACTTTACAACTATAACCCACTATGTCCCCTCTACCTGAACTCGCTTTTCTGTTTTGCTCTAACGCGCTAAAACTGCATGGACTCGCACATTAAGCCTAGACTTTTTGGCGTTGCCAATGCTTGTTTTTATGGGCAAAGGTGATCCGCAGATGAAGTGCAAACAGTGCGAAGGTTTGCACTCCTGTCCCTGTAATAAAAAAAAGGGGGAGAAACAAATCGCTTTCCCCTGTGGTGGAGCCTAGTGCTCGTGACACACTCAATAAATGGGCCAGTTGTATTTACTTCTCAACAATGTTCATCACTCAGTTAAATCCGAAATCCGGTGCGCGAGATAAAGTCGGCAGGCATGCGCAGAGGCTTCGCTTCTATTGTATTTTCTCAGCATGTATAGAGGGTGTTTTTGTGGAGCTCTCGGTTCCGCTTCTGCAGAAGGGCTTTTGTTCTTCCGCGGGGTGACAGGTGTCTACCTCTCAGGAATGTGTCAACGGCGCGGCCGTTCTGGTTTACTTTCCCACCGTTGCGTTCACAGCGCCACCTGCTCCGAGTGCACGCTCCCTCACCTGGCCCCTGGGCAGAATGCGCGTGCCCTCGGGGCCGTCAGAGCCACAGTCCCATTGTCTCTCAGACTTCAGAAAATAACACTAGTGTGAGAACCTGTCCCGGGAAGAGGCTCTCAGAGTGAGAGAGGGGGAACTGCGCAAAGAAATGCGAGATATGAACGGAGGTATCCCCAGGTAGGCACCTCCGCCCTTGCAACGCATACAGGCATAGAAAAAGAAACACAATAAACACCCTTTAGAAATGCTTTATTAATGTAGCGCTTTCCATGCCTGTGAGGCCTAAAGCGCTTGCTGAGTAGTCGGGTTACATTATTATATAGAACACCTGGGGATGTCGTGATATTTTCTTAAAGGCTGTTGTTTGTGTCCTGTCTTGCATGGGACATGTTGCGTGAGGTGTTTAAGATGTGATGACATGGTGGGTGCACAGGAAGTACAATACTATAGCCTTATAGCCCGCCGTAGCGGGCTATACCGGCTATTAAAGGCCCGCTTTGTCTCGGGCCTTTAACAAGGGAGCGGGCCTTTAATAGCTGGTATAGACCAGCTACAAGGGCTTTAAGGCTATTAAAACATTCTGCCACTAGAGGGCAGAATGTTCAAACAAATAAAACAAAGGCCTCTCGGAGCCCGAGGGGGTTTAAATCCCCTCGGGCTCTGAGAGGCCTTTGTGAAAACAACATTGGAATGCTGCTTTGCGGGCCTTTATAGGCCCGTAGAAGCACAGAGCACTCCACTGTCTTCAATGTAGTGCTCCACATTCCAATGTTCTAATATGTTGTTATAGTCTTTTTTTCTTCTTTATTTAAATGCAAGTGAAAACAAAGACAGCCGGCACGTGTTTTGCCCAAAGGGCCTGTGGGCCAAGGACTTTTTCAAGGCTGATTGGACTGGTGAACATAAAAAAGAAAGAGTAGTGTGATAGAGTGTGCCGTTTATTAAAAGTCTATTGCAAGTCAACGAGGCCAAAGGTTTCAGAACTCTGAGGTGACTTGCAATATCCTTTTAATGTACAGCAGAGGGCATTTTGTTCCTTACAATGCATGGTCACACCATCACCCTTCCCACAAACCACTTCAATCCTTGGTGTCCTGCTCTTTGAAGCTCATTGCAGGCATGAAGAATAAAAGCAGAATCTCTACTGCAAAATTAGACACACCAAAAAGCTACAGTTAGTATTATTTGCAAATATATAATATCTGTTATGTAAATCAGATTTTGTTTAAATGCTGTGGCTCACACAGAAGGTGTAGAAACATTCAGATATCTTATCTTTCCTTAATGATTTCTCTAATGGCAAAACTAAATATGCTACTGGTAAACTGACAAATGCACTCCACAGGTTGAGTGTAAATTGTCAATGTGCTCGCTGTATCAAGTTGAGAGGGTGCACTAGGGTATCGCCCTCTGATCTTGGGCGTGAGTAATAACGAATTGCAGAATGTGTTCCCCAGGTAGGGAGAGACGTCCCCTCAGTGCACTCTATTAGACATTGATCTGGTTTGTATCAATAAATCAATAATCCAAAAGTATAGTCCAATGGAAAATCAAGGGTCTTCCCAGAAATTCAGCTGTGTGATTCTTCTTTATTCATCAATAAATGACATTTTCTTCGAAGGCGTATCACGTAGTCTCATCATATGATTTCAATTACATAACATCGATATTTCATAATCCCGAAGCATTTCGGGCTTCGGATACTCCGTTGTCGGCACACATTCTAGAATACCATTCCCCTGTGGAACGCCTATGCCCGAAATCAATGTCTAAGGGAGTGCACTGAGAAGACGTCTCTCCCTACCAGGAGAACGCATCGTGAAATTTGTTCAAACTAAACATGCTGCCATAAATATTGCATATATACTGATCACTTTTTCTTTTCGGAAAAACTGCTCAGAAGAATGAAAAGGCAGTAATTGATTTTCTTGTTTAAACGGAAACTGTATTGATGCTCTGTGACCTGCATTTCACCTTGGCTCCTTGCTCTTACAGGAGGCATTGTGACATCAAAACTCAACTGTAATAACTTATTACAGTTGAGCAGCTACGTCATTTCATTGATACAGGAGATAAAAGACATCAATAATGACCTGTAACAAGAAACTAAGAGGTGGGTGTGTATGCACGAATTGCAGGCTGTATTATAATGAGTCTACCCAGAAGTGACAGAGGAGCTACAGAGAAGAAACAAAGAAGCAACACTAGAGACACTGTTAAACCCCCACTGAGTATTATGAGGAGTCTACCCAGAAGCAACAGAGAAGAAACAAAGGAGCAACACTAGAGACACTGTTAAACCCCCACTGAGTATTATGAGGAGTCTACCCAGAAGCAACAGAGGAGCTACAGAGAAGAAACAAAGGAGCAGCACTAGAGACACTGTTAACCCCCCACTGAGTATTATGAGGAGTCTACCCAGAAGCAAGAAAGGAGCTACAGAGAAGAAACAAAGGAGCAACACTAGAGACACTGTTAACCCCCACTGAGTATTATGAGGAGTCTACCCAGAAGCAACAGAGGAGCTACAGAGAAGAAACAAAGGAGCAACACTAGAGACACTGTTAAACCCCCACTGAGTATTATAAGGAGTCTATTCAGAAGTGACAGATGAGCTACAGAGAAAAAACAAAGGAGATACAATAGAGACACTGTTAAACATCCACTGAGTAGTATAAGGAGTCTACCCAGAAGTGACAGAGAAGCTGCAGAGGAGGAGAAATAAAGAAGCAACAGTTTGGAGATACTGTTAAACCACCATGGTATAAGGAGTCTACCCAGAAGCAACAGAGGAGCCACGGAGAAGAAACAAAGGAGCAACACTAGAGACACTGTTAACCCTCACTGAGTATTATAATGAGTCTACCCAGAAGCAACAGGGGAGCTGCAGAGGAGGAGAAACAAAGAAGCATCACTAGAGACACTGTTAAATAGCCACTGAGTATCATAAAGAGTCTACCCAGAAGCAACAGAGGAGCTACAGTTAAGAAACAAAGGAGATACACCAGAGACACTGTTAAACCCCCGATGAGTATTATGAGGAGTCTACCCAGAAGCAACAGAGGAGCTACAGAGAAGAAACAAAGGAGCAACGGTAGAGACACTGTTAAACCCCCACTGAGTATTATAATGAGTCTACCCAGAAGCAACAGGGGAGCTGCAGAGGAGGAGAAACAAAGAAGCATCACTAGAGACACTGTTAAATAGCCACTGAGTATCATAAAGAGTCTACCCAGACGCAACAGAGGAGCTACAGAGAAGAAACAAAGGAGATACACCAGAAACACTGTTAAACCCCCGCTGAGTATTATGAGGAGTCTACCCAGAAGCAACAGAGGAGCTACAGAGAAGAAACAAAGGAACAACAGTAGAGACCCCATTAAACCCTCACTGAGTATTATAATGAGTCTACCCAGAAGCAACAGAGGAGCTGCAGAGGAGGAGAAACAAAGAATCAACACTAGAGACACTGTTAAACACCCACTGAGTAATATAAGGAGTCTATCCAGAAGCGACAGAGGAGCTACAGAGAAAAAACAAAGGAGATACAATAGAGACACTGTTAAACATCCACTGAGTATTATAAGGAGTCTACCCAGAAGCAACAGAGGAGCTACAGAGAAGAAACAAAGGAGCAACACTAGAGACACTGTTAACCCCCGCTGAGTATTATGAGGAGTCTACCCAGAAGCAGCAGTGGAGCTACAGAGAAGAAACAAAGGAGATACACCAGAGACACTGTTAAACCCCCACTGAGTATTATGAGGAGTCTACCCAGAAGCAACAGAGGAGCTACAGAGAAGAAACAAAGGAGCAACACTAGAGACACTGTTAACCCCGCTGAGTATTATGAGGAGTCTACCCAGGAGCAAGAGAGGAGCTACAGAGAAGAAACAAAGGAGATACACCAGAGACACTGTTAACCCCCACTGAGTATTATGAGGAGTCTACCCAGAAGCAAGAAAGGAGCTACAGAGAAGAAACAAAGGAGCAACACTAGAGACACTGTTAACCCCCACTGAGTATTATGAGGAGTCTACCCAGAAGCAACAGAGGAGCTACAGAGAAGAAACAAAGGAGATACACCAGAGACACTGTTAAACCCCCACTGAGTATTATGAGGAGTCTACCCAGAAGCAACAGAGGAGCTACAGAGAAGAAACAAAGGAGCAACACTAGAGACACTGTTAACCCCCACTGAGTATTATAAGGAGTCTACCCAGAAGCAAGAAAGGAGCTACAGAGAAAAAACAAAGGAGCAACACTAGAGACACTGTTAACCCCCACTTAGTATTATGAGGAGTCTACCCAGCAGCAAGAAAGGAGCTACAGAGAAGAAACAAAGGAGCAACACTAGAGACACAGTTAAACCCTCACTGAGTATTATAAGGAGTCTACCCAGAAGTGACAGAGAAGCTGCAGAGGATGAGAAACAAATAAGCAACACTTTGGAGATACTGTTAAACCACCATGGTATAAGGAGTCTACCCAAAAGCAACAGAGGAGAAAAAAAGGAGCAACGATTTGCAGGCGCTGTTAGACCACCACAAAGTATTATATGGAGTTGACCCGGGCGCTACCCCGGAACAAGAGGGTCGACATCAGGTGTATCATAAGCAAATTTTCTTGATATATGTAAATTCAGACCAATACAGAATGAAAACAATTGTTTTCATTCTGTATTGGTCTGAATTTACATATATAAAGAAAATGTGCGTATGATACACCTGATGTCGACCCTCATGATTTCGAAAACATGAAATATTTGATATCTGTTTGATCTTTACCGGGCGCACCCAGGGCATTATCCTACACGTGTGCACAGGACTTCATTTCTTGTCATTTGGTGTAGGTCTTGACCCACTCAGTTGCAGGGGTTATTTCCTTGGGTTTGTTTCCCCTGACCTGTCAGCATCGTACTTACCCAATTTTAGTGAGACCCACGTCCCAGCGCCATTCTTCCTCGAACCTAACAAAACCCTCCACCGTTGTAGCTACCCCAGAACAACCTAGTGCAGGCACTTTTAAGACTTCTATGAGTATCCAAGTACGATACAGGAGGAACAGAGGAGGAACACAAGAGTAACCGATTGAAGGAACTGTTAAACCTCCAAAGGAATGGTGTGTGGTGCTCACCCAGGATCAAGTGGGGAGGAGTGTAGGGAGAGATATACAAGAGGAAGAGAGATGGTTTTGGCCCCAGGCCGTCCCTTCCATATTAGCCTCAGATAGCTCTGGCGTCACAGGAAGGTGTCATTAGTCGTCTTCCCTTTTGCCTCCTTTTACCGAGCTGGACGCCCAAGGTAGAGAGTGTAAGATAAATCTTCGACTTCAGGTTGTTGATGAGTGTGAAAAGAATTTATTTGAAAAGTATGATTAGTAGGTCACAGAGAATACTAACAAGTGACTGAGGCTATGAAGACAAGCTTACCTACCGAGGACTGGAAACACACATATACGCTATTATAGAAGTTTCTGTTATCAGTTACATGAGTATATTCTTACCAAGGTACAAGCAGGTGCAGAGGTGAACTCTTTAGAGAAGACACTAAATAAACAGCCTTTGACAGTAACAATACAGTCAAGGCCACTAGAAATTTGATATTGTGTGCCGGCAGCGTTTTTTGCATAATTATAGATTAACCGGATTTGCCACATAATCTATCATCTGCTGCATAATCTGCAGTTTTTAAATAAAAATATTGTTTGCTGCTCAAATGGTTAAAAATGTAGTAAAAACGCAGCAAAATATTTTGAAGCGCAGTGAAAAGCCCTGTGCAAAGGTTAAGTGGTCACCTTTCTGTTCCTTATTGCTATATTTGGGTGCACAATATGCCTTTTCTTCCCGCATAATTTACTCAACCCTGCTGCATAATTTAGCCCTCCCACGCTGCATAATTTCAGTGGCCCTGAATATAATGCAAGGCTTTAAGCGAGCAAGCTGTTTTCCAAGAAGTCTTGTCTTGGGTGCTAAGTGTAGAAGGGCAGCGGTCTTGTTATCCGGTGCTGGGACCGGATGTACACTGTACATCAGCCGCGGGCCAGGCGTGGCCCACGGGGGTTGAATAAAAGGGGAGGAACCGCACATAGGGTCATCTACCGATCCATCCCCAGTGTGTGAGTGTCATAATTCTTATGTGCCCCATTACTTGGCCCGGCCACCAGGGTCACACCATCACACTGGCAATGAGGGGGTCGCAATCCGCACCCTATCTGACTGCCTGATCCCGTGCTGCCGCCGACCCCTCCGGCCACACACCACCGACACTACGGGTGGCACTTGGAGGCCCGACGGTGATGTGTGCACCTAGCAGACAGCTCAAGCGAGGACGGCGGAGCGAGACCCGGCGCGACGTGGAGGCAGCGGTGAGTGCGACTGCCATGCGTGGCAAGCCGCTGCGTGAGCCCTTGCTGGGCCGCGTGTGTGCGAAGGAAGCACTTCCTCCAGTCGGCCCCGCCCGCATTGAGGAGACTCTCACAGCCGTGTTGCTTTGGGGGGGGGGTGGATGTCAGCAAGGCGACTGGCTGAAACCCCACCTCTGGAGTACAGAAGAAAAGAAAAAAAAGGCAGATAAAGTCATTACCAAAAACACAAGAGAAAAGCAAAGGAGGATAAAAGAGGAGGAGGGGTTGCATACAAAAAGAGGAAGAGAGGCAAACAAGCACAGTGAAGGCGGTGCAGCAGCAAAGGGGCACCAATACAAAGTGAATCTGAAACCAGGGTTCAAGGAGGAACAACAGGGAAGAAAAAAAGAAAAAAGAGGGAAGAAAAGTAAAGAAAGGGAAAGAGGGGCCACAGACGCAGCAACATGGCCGACGAAAACCAGGCCCAGCCTCAGCAGAGAGTATCCATACAACATGCTCTCACAGGAGTACTACCACCGTTCAGCGAGTTAGAAGACCCAGTGACAGCATCTCCCCGGTGGAAGATCTGGATCGAGAGTCTAAACAACTATTTTGTCGTCACAAGAAAGACCGATGGAGCCGTAAAAAGGTCACTACTTCTTCATTACGCTGGGGATGAAATCTTCAAATTATTCAAGCATCTTCCCAACACAGACATCGCCACAGACTACAACACCGCTGTGACAGCGCTCAACGCTCACTTTGACCCACAACTTAACCCGGATTTCGAAAGGTTCAAGCTGCGCCAGGCGCGTCAACGTTAAGGCGAATCCATCGACACATTCTACACCCGGCTGCGCGAGCTGGCCAGCACCTGTACGGCGGATAACCAGCCAAAGTAGATCAGAGCCCAAATCATCCAATGATGCCAGGATACAGTACTCCGAGGACTCATCCTATGCCAGCCGGAAATCAGTCCAGAGAACATCCTGATACTGGTGCGAACCCATGACTTGTCTGCAGCACGAGCCAGTGAGATGGACCAGGACCTCACAAGAGCCCAAGAAAGCCCGGCGCACATCAAAGTAGAGCAACCTGACGCCCTCCACACAAAGGCAAGAAGCGACACGTATAAAAAACAAAAGCCCGAGACGTCTAAGGCCAAGTGCGGCTATTGCGGCCGCGAAGTACACCCTGCCAATGAATGCCCGGCGCAAGGCCAAACCTGTGCCAACTGTGGGATCCCCAACCACTTTGCGGAAGTCTGCAGGAGGAAGAACCGAGGAAGAGACACCAGAGGCCAAAGGCCGCCATCAAGGGGCAACACTAACTGTCCATTGCAAACTCAGCACCTCGAGAAGAGCCACAAGGGGCCAGAAGATTCATCCCCTGACGAGGAAGAGACTTACCTCATCTCCTGTACGCGAGAACTCAAACGTCGCAGGAGGCCCCAGCCGACATGCATAGTAAAAATTGCTGTGTTCGAAGTCAAGGCAATCATCGACACAGGAGCATCAGCAAACGTAATGGGTATCTAGCAGTACCGCCACCTCCAGTCCAGACCGCCTCTCATGCCATCCTGGACCAAAATCTTTGCATTCGGAAGCCAGTCCCTCTGTCCCTCAAAGGGATAATGTCAGTACCAGTGAGATCAGAAGGTCAGGAGGTCAGCAAGAAGATCCACATCATAGACCAGGAGGCAGACACCCTCATTGGCTGTCACACCGCTGAAGACTTAGGACTGGTGTCATTCGCCAGGAGCATCCAAGCACACCAGGTAGATGACATCCTAGACCAGTTTCCAGAGTTATTCCAGGGGCTATGCCGCCTCAAGTGCACCCCCATCAAGCTGCACATCGACAAGGCAGTCACCCCTGTGGCACTATGACACCATCGGATCCCTTTTCACTAGAGGTCCCTGGTGGGAAAGGAGCTTGAAAAACTAGAAAAGAAAGGAGTAATTGAAAAGGTCTTGGGTCCGACACCCCGGGTGTCCCCAATTGTAATTGCAGAGAAGCCAAAACAGCCAGGAACAATCCAACTGTGCATCAATATGAGGCTGCCCAACCGCACGATCAAGCATGAACGACACATCACACAAACGATGGATAACATAATTGAAGAAATCAATGGATCTCGCTGGTTTTCCAAACAGGGCCTCAACACCGGGTATCACCAACTACCCCTGGTGGAGTAGAGCAGACATATTACAACATTCAGCACGCATCTGGGGCTGCAACAGTACAAGCGGCTGAACTTTGGATAATATCATCCGCTGCCAAAGTCTTCCAGAACACCATACATGAGATGCTCTCTAGCCTACCAGAAGTCCTAAACGTCAGCGACGATATCTTGATCCACTTTTTGAAAAGTATATGTTCTTCCGACCCTCGCTGGAGTTTTTCAGATACATTTTCAACCAAGAAGGCATACAAGTGGATCCCCGGAAGTCACAGGCAATCCGAAGCGCACCCGCTGCTACGACACCTTCAGAAGTGAGGAGTTTCCTCAGCATGGCCACCTACTGCGGGAGGTTCATCCTGGACCTCGCGACGCGCGCCCAACCACTATGAGCCCTCACGAAGGCCAAAGCAAAGTGGACCTGGGGGGAGCGCGAAGAGGAGGCGTTTCTGAGCATCTCAAAAACAAAAATATAAATATGCCCTCCTCAGTGAAGCCACGTTGGCATATTTCAACCCGAAAAGCACACTGAGCTACTGGTGGATGCCAGCCCCATGGGGCTTGGAGCAGTATTGGCCCAAGAACCGGAGCCGGGATGAAGGGCAGCCTTCCCTTTCGCCAGCAAATCACTAACTCCAACCGAAGCCAGGTACGCCCAGGTCGAGCGTGAGGCCCTCGCCATCAAGTGGGCATGCAATCACTTCCACCTGTACCTGAGCAGTCAACACTTCACGGTCATGACCGACCACCATCCGCTGGTCCCCCCCTTCAGAGTGTCAGCCCCTCACCCGCCACCGCAGATTGAGCGATGGGCCATCCAGTTGCAACCCTACCAAATGGAGGTAGTTTATCACCCAGGAGATAAGAAACCTGCAGATTTCCTGTCCCGACACACCACGCCCGGGGGAGAACATGACATCCCGGAAGGCTCAGAACAACACATACAGATGATTTCAACAGCGGCATGCCCACAGGCGATGACTCTCGAGGACATCAAGAGGGCTGCCCAATCTATGCAAGAACTCTCCAGGCTGTCCAGAAAGGATCTTGGAGGGAATTTCTCCAGCAGGCCAATTACTGGGCACCGGAAGACAAGGAGGAGCTGACCAACATATGGAGGGTGTGGAGCGAGCTGAGCACCACCCAGGACGAAAACCTGATGTGAGGCTCTCGCCTTGTGATTCCACAGACACTACGGCAGCAAGTCACAAGGCTAACTCATGGCGGACATCAAGGCACCACCAAGGTAAGGTCAAGAATGAGGGAAAAAGTCTGGGTTCCCGAGCTAGAAACTGTGGTTGAAGACGTTGTGCGCAGATGCCATGCCTGCCAGATGACCAGCAAGCCAGAGCATCGAGCCCCGGTGATTACCGAAGAACCCTGCACCGATCCATGGTCAAAACTGAGTATGGACTTCCAGAGCTTCCCGGGGGGAAAAGTAATGCTTGTCCCGGTGGACGCCTATTCCAAGTATCTGTTAGTGGAAACTATCCCCTCAACAGCCTTTACTCATGTGCACCCGTCCTTGAGAAGGTGTTCGCGACCTTCGAATTCCCAGACGAGATCCGGAGTGGCAATGGACCCCCATTCCATGGCACAGAGTTTGACGAGTTCCTCAGCCAACGCGGAATCCAACACCACCGAATCACCCCACAGTGGCCCCAGGCAAACGGTGACATGGAAAGGTTCATACATACGCTGAACAAAATGCTGCTCATCGCCGTAACCGAGCAGGCAGATCCGGAAGACTGCCTAAACTCATTCCTCAGCGAATACGGAAGCACCCACCATTGCATGACACTGCAGACTCCCGGGGCACTGATGTTCAAGGGGACACGGAGAGACCTAATCCCTGTCTGTCCGGGTTGGATGCCTCCACCCCACGACATCCAAGGCACCCAGGCACACAGGGAACAACAGAATGAACAGGCCAGTACCCAGCACCGTGCCGCCCCAAGGTCCCTAGTGCTAGGAGCTACCGTATTCCTCAAGGATCGTCGACCCGGCAGCAAGTTCCAAACCACCCATGAACCAAAGATCTGGACAGTAATCGCCAACAGTGGCACCATGGTAACTGCTTGAAAGGAACGGAAGAAATCTCACGCAACATATCATGGTTTAAGGAAGTCCCGTCCACTCATGCCGAGCAGGGCCCCAAGGGCTCTCCAGGCCCTGACAAGAAAAACTCCGGCTCTACCAGCGAAAGCCACCAAAACCGGGCCCAGCAGGGTCTCAGGGGCTATCCCCTGATTCCTCACCGACCACATATCATCCGCACGAGCCACCTGTCCGAAGTGACCCCACCGCTACAGCCTCCGGCCAAATCCTCAGCCTAGTCGACAGTCTCAGGACTTTGCGTGCTGAGCATGAGAGACTGCTGTCAAAGACCAACTTGAGGGAGGGATGTAGTAGGTCAGCGGTCTTGTTGCCTGGTGCTGGGACCGGATGTACACTGCACGTCATCCGCGGGCCAGGCGTGGCCCATGGGGGATAAATGAAAAGGGAGGAACCGAACGAGGGGTCATATCCCGATCCATCCCCAGTGTATGAGTGTCATCATTCTTAGGTGCCCCATTACTCAGCCTGGTCACCCTCATGTCTCACCTGACAGGCACATTCAGAGCGGAGCTCGCACAAGCAGAAATCATGGCAGGTATTGGTAACTATAGCCACGCCTTTAAATGAAATAATGAGCAGTCCTGGAATGCATTAGAGGAAAGACCATGTATAGTCTGCATAGTTTGGGCAGGAGAGTGTTAGAGAGAGAGAGACAGGGACAAAAAGAGAGACAGCACAAGAGAAAAAGAGCTGGAATGAGCAAAAAAACGGGGGAGAAAAGAGAGAAACAGAAAGAATGATGGGAAAAGGGAGAAACCACAAAAATCAGTAACACTGTGATGGAAAGGGGTAAAAGAGAGACAAGGAGAAGGAAATGGAAGTGAAATGAAATAAAAAGAAAAACGAAAGAAAAGAGAGAAAAGGAGGAAGATGAAAAAAAGGAGAAAGCCAGGCGATGGAAAATGAGAGAAAGAGGCAGGATGCAAAGAAAGTGATAAGCGTCTGCTTTACTTTGGTCAAAGCGCCTAGTGCGTGCCTAACTTTGGTTATCAAATAGGCAAATTCAGCAATGATGCTGGACCCCTAAAATGCAGTATGCACAGACAGAACGGAGGAGAATCAGACAGCTACATAACTTTGAACTTCTGTCCAGCTGCGGTTTCTTCATTGGGGTGTTGACCCGCCACCTCTGTTGTCTTCATAGTCACATTGCCAATCGAAAGTGGCAAAGTGCCATAGATAATTTAATTACTGCAGCTGCAGCGTAATTTTCATGTCTGTCTGCCCGTGTCTGGGTAGGGCAGGTCATGGCCAGTCCTGTTTATTGGTAGTCAGCAGCTAAAGCGTGGTGCGCATGTCGGGTTGGACAGGTCTGTTACTGTGGTCAACCAGACATGCGTACTTAACGCTTCTGAACCGCCCTACTAAGGAGCCAGGGGAAAACGCAGCACAGCTGCCCTGGTCTCATTTGGAGCGCTGGGTACCCCTGCTCAAACCAATGCTTGCTTTGCTCTCATTCTGTTTACTAGTAAAAACAGCATGAGAGCAAGACACAGATTGGTTGTTTTTAAAGTAGTGACTTCAGGCTGTGGTGACATTAAGATGAAGAGTGCTCAGAAGGAAGTGCGGGCTGGTATTGCTGAAGAGAGCAGTATGCATCATCTCCACTGCCAAGAGTGTGCTTCTGGGCCCTGGTGTCCAGTGGTGAGTAGTTGTTTTATTCTTTGATAATATTTGATTAGTGATTGTAATAGTACTATTGGAATAGTAAGTACGACAATAGTATGTATGACAATTGGAATAGTTAGTGCGACAATGATTAGATTGTGTTAACGCGTACAAATGATACAATAATGCATTAATACAGCTACAAAATGTGCTGCATTATAGTGCTAAATTTGCGTTTTGTTGCCACAAAGTTTAGTCAACCCGACCATATAATTTGGTTCTCCCCTGTTGCATACATCTAGTGGCCATGACCAAAGTCTTTTCTGAAAATCCATTAAGTGTGGGGCTGGAGTGGGCTTAAGAGTGGCTCTAAAGTAAAAGGTCACAAGAGTTAGGACACTTGTGGTGGCTGCCATGGAACAGGGGTGGTGAGGTGGGGGAATGAAAAAAAAAACGTACCCATCAACGCCGCCACCACCTCTGCCTCTCCTCTGTCCTCTGTCTCGACATTGGCAGCACCGGAAGCACCTAGGCTCCCAGACTCTCCCAGCCAATCACGAAGCTACATGAGCAGCGCCGTGATTGGTCTGAGCGGCCTGTTTGGCTCCTCAGGCAGTGCCTGGGAGCCTGGGCATGTTCTCCACCGGGCTGTGCAACACAGTCAGGTGGAGAACATGCTAAGTGCGCATGACGGTTTGGCCTGCCCACGAGGGCCAGCCAAACTGTCATGCGCACTGAGAGAGTTCAAAAATCTCCTTCTCCCTCTGATGGCGGTGAGCCCAGCCCCACCCTAACCTGGCACAGAAAAAGAAAATTATATTAGCATCTTGTTATTATCATTTTTTTAAAAATGTTTGCACTGCTCAACGAGCAGTGGGGCGACGCTCCTCCGCCTTAGCAGAGGAGCCGCCACAGTTGGGACATATTCAGTTATGTGAAGGAGTGCTGGAGTGGTAATCGAATGTCAGGAGCTGCTTGACCCATTACTGACTTCGCCTCAACCTGATCAGCTTTGGAGAGGCACCGGCAGTCAAGTATCCTCTTCAATAATACTTGCTTTTGTCAAGTGCAACTTTGCCACTTAGCACCAAAACAGGCGTGAGTGTATCCAAACAAATGCCCTCAATTTACCTAGCGTGTAAGGGTGAAAGGCTGTATTACCGGCACTGGTACACGTTACCGAACAGTCTTAAAACCTTAATTATTTTTGTAACTAACAATGGCTACATGGCTAGGCTGGGAATATTGTTCATGCCACTTAAACCAGGCCACACAACCGGCCAGGAGCTCTTCTAAAATTAAGTTACATCTCCATCTAAAAATTAGCATTTTCAGTTTCCCAAAATAAATAATATTAATTGGCCAATAGCACTTCCGCGCCTATTGTATGCATATCAAGTACAGGATACATAGTGGAAAACTGTGCATTATTGACTTGTACTGCCGTGGAGGGGTTCTGGTGACTCATGGTTGGCGTGACGGCAGGCGATAAGGGGCAGGCTGCAGGCCATCCATGCGCTCCCCACTTTCAGCAGGCCTTCTAGGTCAAGAGCAAGATTCCTCTTGGCAGCGTGGAGGGTTTAGTCTTTCTGCAAACAGGTTTGAGAATGAAGGCATTCGTCATGTCCTATCTGCATTACCTCTTTTGTTTTATAAAGCGCAAAATCAACCCGAACGTAATATAGCTTTTTTAATGAGCACCAGTTCAAGTTGGCACTTACACATACACAAGGGCATTTCTTGTAGGCACTAGGGGGCATATTATCAAGACAGGCGATAAAATTATCGCCGCTTTAGCGGCAGAAAACTGCCGCTAAAGCGGCGATAATGTGCTTGATAATATGCTCTATGGAATTCCAATTGAAGCTCAGGTTAGATGTCCTTCACATCTAACATGGGCTTCAATTGGAATTCCATAGAGCATATTATCAAGCCCTTTATCGCTGTTTTAGCTGCAGTTTTCTGCCGCTAAAGCGGCGATAATTTTATCGCCTGTCTTGATAATATGCCCCTAGGAGAGTACACGATTTTCCCAGAAACACAGGATGTTGAGCTGACACCAAGAGTCAAACCTGGCCACATCCTCTCTCCATCTGCTTTGCACCAGCCTACCCCCGTGTGAACTTTAGATTTAACTTTCTGCCCCACCACTAAATAAATAAAATGTAGATCCAACTATGTGAGTTCACGAGGTCTGGCATGCACTTATAATGCTATTAGGTTGATGGAGTGCTGTTCAGCTGCAAAGAACATAAAATCCTGGGTACAAAAAGAAATCAAGTCCAGCGCCTGGTGGCCCCTAAAACACCAGTTTAGCTCTCTGGTATACCTTTCAAGATAGAAAAGAAAGACTTTTGAAGGTTTCTAAACATAACCATGAAATACCAAACGTAATAAAAATAACGATGAATGAAAGGGTGAACATGCATATTGAAAGACGATAGCATGCCATTTATTTGATTACAAGCACAAAAAAAAAGTCAAGAATCCATGACACGGTTCCTCATCGAAACAATTATGAGGAAAAGAACAGGCAGAGGATCCCCATGCCACTTAAAAGATAAAAGATAAAACGCCAGCGCCTGTCATGCCTGTATTCAAATACATGACATGCTGGCATCTTTAAATATGAATGTTCAGCCTTTCCTTCATCTTTACTCAAACAATCAATCAAAATAAGCTTTATTCGAAATCACAAAGTGACTCATAAAAGCTACAAAAATACATCCATGTCAAAGTTTAAAAACCGGAATACAAGTTTAAAACAAAACACAAAAAGTTATTCCATATAAAAACATATATATAAAAACAGTCATCAACTGCATGACCACTCAATTTCTATTTACAGCTGCTTTCTGGAAGTAATAACGGGCAGACGGGCAGCAGAAATCCTGACATTACTACACGTGTATAAGTTCGGTAGCATTTGCAGATAAATAAAAGCTGGGCGACATTGTGTAAAACCCATCTGTGATTACAAAGGTTTGATGAATTTCTTTCTCAACCCTGAATTTTTTTTACAGAAAAGCACAGTATACATGGTGTTCTGTGGTGAGATATCATCACACAAGCAATTCCCAGGCCAGGTGACCAGTTATTAATAGTAGGAAAACTAATTAAACCGTGGAAGATGTCCAACTGAAAACGGGTCAACACGAACCTGTGGCGCGAAATATACACATTGGCTAAATATGGTTGTATATAGTAACTGGTCAGAATCATTTGATTCTTCAACATAGAGGGTTTCCAAATTTCAGAAGATAATCTTGCTTTCTCCAGTAATGAAATGCATTTCAATTTCAAGGCTTTTCTTTGAACGCTGACCAGACTTGGGCGTACAGATCTCTGAGAAAGTTCCCGATAGTACTTTGCCGTTCATAAGCGGATCGGTAAGGCTACAGAGCTTCGCTGATAGGAATTGGTGTTACCTTTTAAAAATCCCTTTTTAACTGTATTTAAAGGTTGGTGGGGACAAAATTGTATTGAAACGGTTTATCTGCATTGAAAGTATTTTTTAATTCTTATACATAGCGTTTTTGCACAGGTGACATTCTTTGCACTATTGCCAAGGAGCTGTGTTCAATGCTCCGGGGGGACGAATGGAAGGGTTTACTTACGTAACTGCGCATTCTAGCTGCGACGGCAAGCACGCACACCACTCCTATTAAGGGGCGGATGACGCGGCCGCGCAGCTAGACAAAGCCTTTGCCGTTCATTAGCGGATCGGTAAGGCTACAGAGCTTCGCTGATAGGAATTGGTGTTAGCTTTTAAAAATCCCTTTTTAACTGTATTTAAAGGTTGGTGGGGACAAAATTGTATTGAAACGGTTTATCTGCATTGAAAGTATTTTTTAATTCTTATACATAGCGTTTTTGCACATGTGACATTGTTTGCACTATTGCCAAGGAGCTGTGTTCAATGCTCCGGGGGGACGAATAGAAGGGTTTACTTACGTAACTGCGCATTTTAGCTGCGACGGCAAGCATGCACACCACTACTCTTAAGGGGCGGATGATGCGGCCGCGCAGCGGACGCGCGCAGCGGGTGCGCCGCTGGCGTGCCGAAGGCGCGCCGAACGCGCCCGGCCGGGACCAGGGGCCAGGACCCCTGGCCCCCGCGGTCAGAAAGAAACTTTGTTACACCTTTGATCAGCTACTTGCACACAGACAGAGACTTTCCGCTCAATGTGCCCACTCTATATCGCTAAGAAATGATGCCAATAAATGCCCCCATTGCCCTTTCGAACTAGATTCTACTTCCAGCTCTAGTGACTCTAACCTAGCACCGATACTGACTTCCAAAATGGCACTTCTGAATTGTCGTTCCCTACCCAAACATGCCACAGAGCTCCATTTACTCTTGAATGAGCTTGAACTCGACGCTTTATGGCTCACTGAAACTTGGCTGTCTGAATTTTCAGATCCCACAGTGGTGCAAGCCCTGCCCCCGGGCTATCTGATTCAAAGACGAGACCGGGAAACAACTAAAGGGGGGGGATTAGCCATCATTTATAAGGAAAAATAGTATTGTAATTTGTCAGCTAACAATATCTCGGACTGTGAAAGCTGTTTATTCTCCCTTGGGCTTTCCCCTATGTGTACCTTCTCTGGTGTCCTTATATATCGACCCCCTGGATACAGTGGTAATTTTACTAGGGACCTCCCAGACAATCTCTCTAAAATGGTCAGTTCATTTTCGAACTTTACCGTATTAGGAGACTTCAATCTCCACTTTGATAAAGAGTCATAGACGGAGGCTGCCGCCGTAACGGATTGCCTTGGCGCCCTAGCTTTGAAACTTAAAGTATCCAGCCCCACTCATCAAAAGGGTCACTTATTGGACCCACTTTTTTCTAATAGCAGGGACATTATAATAGGAAACCATACTCCGCTGCCATGGTCCGACCATTTCTTGATTCCCTTTACCTGGACTCACCAGGATGGGGCTCAGTCACGAGGTAAGACAAAAATTTGGAAGCGAAACTGGTCCAAACTTGATATTGATCGTTGGACAGCGATTCTTCAAAAATCTACACCTCTCTTAGGCCAGGATCCTGATATAGCCAATATGAAAGTGACTAGTTGGCTGGAATCCTCTTTAGACTCACTAATCCCTAAAAAATTTACCATTAATAAGAAAGACATTCATGGTCCCAAATGGTATAACCCCAAACTTAGGGTGCTTAAACAAACCTGTAGACGTATGGAAAGATGCTGGAGAAAGGACTTCTCTGTGATTAAAAAACTGAAGTATAGAGAATCCATCAAGATCTACAAAGCAGAAATTAGACAAGCCCAAGCAGAATATTACGAGAAGAAGATTTTCTTCGCCGCTAATGCCCCCAGGGAAATTTTTAAAAGTGCCAAATCCCTTATCAAGCCGCCCGAGCCTATTCCCTCGTCGGCCGACCCCCTAGGGCGGTGTAACAATTTGGCTCAGTTTTTCTTTAAAAAGATTGATAATATTTACTCTACCTTTCCGCACCCTTCGGGACAAGAAGGAGATCCCCCACCACAAGGCCTAATCCAACAATCAGATTCTGGAATCAAAGCCATCCCCCCCTATGGACTTGGATACCTTAAAAGTCTATGCGCATAAGCTGAAATCCGGATCCCCCAATGACATGATTACCCCTGCTCTCTTCAACCAGGCGTTTGACTCTATCGGTCCAGTTACTCTTGACCTCATTAACCTCTCACTATCCATGGGGGTCGTGCCCTCCTTATGGAAACAGGCCATGGTGAGAGCCCTCCTTAAGAAACCCTCCCTAGACCCGGAGATCCTCGCTAACTATCGGCCCATTTCGCTGCTGCCTGGGTTTGCCAAAATATGTAAAAAGTATGTCAACACTATTCTTTCCACATTTCTGGAAGAAAACGACCGCCTTCACTTCTCTCAAACTGGTTTCCGACCGCAGCAGGGCACTGAAACTGCCTTGCTAACTGTGGTGGAAGAATCAAGGAAAATCCTAGATGTTGGCGGGTCCGTAGCCATTGTGCTACTTGACCTCAGCGCGGCTTTCGATACTGTCAACCATCTTATTTTGATGGAAAGACTAAGAGAGAGCAGAGTTTCAGGAGTTCTACTTAAATGGCTGGAATCCTTCCTGAGAGAGAGGTCGTTCCAAGTTTTCGAGAATGACTCTGTCTCAGAGAAAATGCTGTTGCACTGTGGAGTTCCTCAGGGATCTTCCCTTAGCCCCACGCTTTTTAATGTATATATGCGACCTCTGGGTGAATTGGTCAAACCATTCGGGGTTAAGATCGTCTCATATGCAGATGACACACTATTGATTGTGACCCTAAATCATCTGGATGAGAAGCAGTTCTGCCTGGCTAACTGCCTGGAGAGAATTGCCACCTGGATGGACAACTCCTTCTTAAAACTAAACGGTGCAAAAACAGAGTTGATGTTCCTAGGGAAACCCACCAACATCAGCCCCGATGTTCTTTGGCCAAAATGCCTTGGGGTTATGCCCACGCCAAAAGACCGTATAAAAAGTCTTGGAGTTTGGTTTGACCATAAACTTGACTTCAACGAACAAGCATGAAAAGTGGCAGCCAGGTGTTTGGGAATCCTTAAAATGATAAGGAAAATTCTTCCAGTGCTGCCTTTTGGTGCCGGGAAATTGATGGTCCAGGCCTTGATACTCTACAGAATTGATTATGCAAATGTGCTCTACCTTGGAGCTCTCAGTTCTGCTATAAAAAAACTTCAAAGGGTGCAGAACTGTGCAGCCCGTTCCTTGTTGCAGGCTCCTTATAGGGCGTCGACTAACCCTCTGATTGCCTCTCTGCACTGGTTGCCAGTGGCGGAAATAATTCAGTTTAAGGCTCTTTGTACTGCTCACAAAGTAATGTCCTTGAGGGCGCCTCCTATCCTAAGATCCATCATTTCCCCCTACTTTCCCAAGAGAACTCTACGCTCAGAAACAAAACACCTAGCGATAGCTCCTAGAGTGCATAGAGCCCGGAGCGGGGTCGGATGTTTTCCATCATCGCGGCGAAAAGCTGGAATCAACTCCCAGATAAGATTCGGCTCGAGACTAGTCACTCTTCCTTTCGTAAGGCTCTGAAGACCCTGCTGTTCCCTTAAACGCTCCTTTTTCGTCTTATTCCTTTGTCGCTAGCGCTGGGAGGCCTCTGGTAGCCATGCGCTCTATAAATATATATTCATTCATTCATTCATTCTATTTTCATTTAATTTCATTAGTCTTTATTCGATTAAAAAATCATAAAAGACACAACATCGACAAGATATACAATACTATATCATAGAATACAATTAAAAAGAAAAAACCCATCATCAATAAGTTACGTTAAAAAGATATTAAATATTCCAAGACTAATGTAATAACAATAAAAACAATACAAATCAATAATCCATAAGATCCTAATGTTAAATTTTTAAGTCTGGAGAAATTTTCTTCTTATGACCCAACACGAAGACCAAAACTTCGCCACTGCAACTACAATAACATCCTTTCTGTCGCACTTAAAAATGCGCAGAGCTGTTTGCGCAGAACTTATACCTATCTGTTTACACAAGGGCTTGATCCACTTCATACGTGGAACTCTATATGCAGGACAAACAAAACGAGCATGTGGGATAGTCTCTGGAATCCCTGGGCAACAATGACAGGAAGTATCCATATTTGAACCCGAATTCTGCCCCCATTTTTTAATAAATGATTTTAAAGGTAGGGATCCGACTCTGAATTGATGATACAACTTCCTATCTCCAGTTCCAATGATAATGTCCCAATAGGGTTCCAGAGAGTAATCAAGCTTATGGTCCATAAAGAGGTCAGTTAATGAGCCCCTAGTGATCTGAGCGTAAGATTTACATTGGAACATCTCAACATACAGTCTCTTAAGCTCTATCTTCGATGGGAAGGGATTCCCTACTGGGTCTAACCAAAGTTGTCCGAGGTTCATTGCCATAAGGACAGCTCTAATTTTATAGAGCCAAGGGATTTGGCGAGACTTATCCACCCCTATAAGATGTTTAAGAGCCAAAGCATAAGATGCTAGCTCTGGGGTGGTCCACAAGCGTCTCCAATAAGCCAGTGGTCTAAAACCTGCTATCTCGTCAAATGATACACTCCCTAGGTCCTGCAGCAATGGTTTTAGGGGTGTAGATAGAGGTAGGCCAGTCAGGGAACGAAGGAACTTATTTTGGGCAAGTACCAGGGGTTGCAGGTTTTCTAAACCCCAAAGTTCCGCACCAGAGAGTATTGACGCTCTAACCTTCCCATGATACATCTTCATTACTGGAGCTATAGGTTTAGTTAAAGAGGATCTGTGTTCTTTTAGGAGTGTTCCCGCTAATTGGCTATGTTTAATTACCGAGAGATCCAACTGGTGGTTCCAATTAAGTCTCTGTCCCAAGGTCACCCCTAAATAAGCAAAAAAATCTGTTTGTTCAATAGGGGCATTATTCATTCTAAGAGATGTACTAATTTTTTTCCTCTTATGAAGGACCATAAATTTAGTCTTCCGAACATTAACCTCCAACTCATTATCACTACAAAAAAGTTGGAAGCGATCCAGGGCACGTTGGAGGCCATTTTTAGTTTTGGACAATAAAAGAGTATCGTCCGCAAACATTAATATCGGTATTCTAGATCCAGCGAGTGTGGGGGCATCCGTTGGGTAATCAGTGAAATAGGGGACGACATTGTTAATAAAAAGGGAGAAAAGAGTGGGAGCAAGCACGCACCCCTGACGCACTCCTTTAACCACTTTAAAGCTATTGGTAGTCTCCCCTTGCCCTCCCCATCTCACACAGGCAGAGTTATTTTCATGGAGCCTAACAATGAATGATAAGATTTCTAGTGGCATCCCAGCCCTTTCCAAAGATTCCCAAAGCTTATTCCGTGGAACCAAATCAAAGGCAGATTTAAGGTCCACGAATGCTGCATAAAGAACACCGCTACCCAGTACTACTGTGTTCCAATACAGCATCATGAATCTGAATACCTGGTCAATGGTGCTGACATGGCTCCGGAAACCAGCCTGGTATTCTGATAATATGTCATTATCATCTATCCACCCTAATACCCGATTTAGTACAATTTTAGCCACCAGCTTCTGGGTACTGTCAATCAGGCTGATGGGCCTATAATTAGATGGCAGGGCCCGATCCCCCTTTTTATATATTGGGATGATTTCAGCCCCACGCCATGAATCGGGTATGGGGGCTCCTCCTACAATACCATTAGCCAATATTTGGATATATTTTACCCAATTTGCACAATCGATTTTAAAGATATCAGATGGGATTCCATCTGGACCGGGTGCTTTCCCGGCCGGTAGGCCTTCCAATACATGCTCCACCTCTGCATGGGAAAATGATAATGCCCCCACTCTTGAATAGGACAATAAAAAAAACAGGATCTCCGAATTAGTGCAGGCAAACTGGGTCTCAAAAAAGACAACCCAGTCTTCTGGGGATACATGATTTACCGGATTAGGGTTATCACTGCCACTTCCCCATTTAATTAAGTGCCAAAATTTACACCAATTCTTATCCCTACATGATGACAACAAATCCCTCCAACGTGCCTCATCAAACATCCTCTTTGCTAAATATTGGGTTTGCTTATATGCAGCTCGACATCTCCTAATTTCTGGAACTTGCCCCACCCTGATTGCACAAGACAGAGCCCTGAATGCCCTCTTACAATCCCCATTGTACCACTTGGCAGACTTATATTTTGTTTTATTGGCACAATTGGGGTGTGGGCCTGATTTAAAAAGAATTGACCTCAGCTTCTTAACCATTACTATATGCTGCACTATTATCCCATCAACATTAACTCCAGTAACATCTAGATTTAACTGGGTAACAGCAGCAATGGTATCTACTAAAATTTGCCTCATCATAGAGCATCTTACCTCATTATTTACAATGTGGTCCCACTTTACTCTTCGACAATTTTTGGTGACCAAAATAGAGGACGGAACACCAACTTTCTGAGTTTCTACTCTCTCTTTAGCGAGCACTTCCAACTGTACTAAAAGGGGATCGTGATCACTCTCAATCCTAACTCGTACCTCCATATCTGTCAATTTGGACCACAATTCAACATTTAAAATAAAATAGTCTATCCTGCTATGTTTTGTACCCATATTATACGTAGGCATACCCTGGGGGTCTGTCTTAGACCTACCATTGGCTGCCCGGAGCCCATATTCCATTGTAAGTGTCTTTAGCTGAAGTGCGGCTGCTGACCAGTTTTTAACGGGTTCTAATGACAAAGTCGGGATACCCCAAACTAAGTCCTCATCACACGTGAGATTCCCATCTTCAAAACCAAGGGGTTCGTAGGTGCAGTTGAAGTCTCCAGCAATAATAATGTTCCTAGGGTATTGTAGAGACTGCAGGAAGATATCGAGAGCAACCACTGTCGAAGAAATTCTTCCGCCCACCTTGCCTCTGGCATAGACATTCACTAGGATACACTTGAAACCAGATCCTACAGATATGGATAGAGCCAGAATATCCAGATCTTCTATTTCCACCTCCTTTACTGAAATATCAGCCCGTTGTCGCACCCATATTAAGAGCCCTCCCATAGATCTGCCCTTGTTTCTAGGTGCTGGAATAGCTAATTTCCCAAAGGACAAGTAGCCTGGCCTAAAGTACATTTCCCTAGCCCAGGTTTCTTGAAAGATTACTGCATCAGCCTCTTCTATAAAGGATGACCAATCCTCTGAGGCAACTTTGGAACTTAGACCCGCTATATTCCACGAGAATATTTTAAGTGGGTTAGGCTCAGATAAACTAGTTAACCCTGGGCTACCAACTCTCTCAACAGCCAAAGAAACGCTGGAGTTGACATAATCAACGGCTGTATTCTCGGTAGGTTCACCCAGGATAATGGTCGACGGCTTAAGCTTCACAGCTCCCAACCCCTCCTGAGAAAGTCAGTCACAGTCTTCGAGCCCTGATAGTGGTGCAAACCGGTTTGTGGTTAGAACCCCGAAAAGTCCTGCCTGTGTCCCCCCACTGGCTCTTGAATAAAAACCCTGCCTTTTATAGCCTGTCGTGGATTTACTAAAGGAAGTATAAAAGAAGCTTAGGGGACAAACAGTTATTTTTGATGGAAGGCAGCCCCCAGTGTTTTGGCTTAAGTAATCTAAGATCATACTAGCTACTCCGGGGTTATTAAAATTAGCCACAACACAGTCTCCACTCTCTGTTTTCGCTGTCGGGCCCAGCCAAGAACACCGCCTCACCATTATGAGATACTCACTAATGTCCCACTCCCGGCTTACTCTTTTTTTCATTTGAGTATTAAGCCAATGCATCACCTTCAGCATTAACTGGTCAGTCGTTTCTGTTTGTCCCTCCTGCACTGGGGGCACTTGTCTGAGTATAACCACCAGCGGGGCTGCTACCGGGGGTAGATCAAGGGCTCCCAGCACAGGACCGCGGCCAAACCTAGCTTGGCCCAAACTTTTAGACATACTTGCTTGAGCGATATTCCCCCTTGTCCGTGATTGCCTATCGACTTGATCTCTTATTGACCTTCTTGGACAGTCATCCACAATTTTGGGAGGAGAACAAGGGATAAACAACGCTTATTCCCCTGACGAGTTTGCAAGTTCCATACCCTCACCTTGTACACAATTAACCAAAGGACTGAAATTCGGTCCCTCTAATAGGTTGCTCGTTAGTGGGGAAACAGTAAAAGGAGAAGGTGCAAGGGGGCTAGGGGAGACGATTCCACTAGGAATGCTATTGATTGAAACAAGGGGAAACTCGGGGTAGTTTGAAGACCTACTGATTTTGCAGCCCCAAGTGCTGTCTTAACCTTAACACATTGATCACAAAATAAGAGTTTCTGCTCGATCTTTACCAGTTTATCCAAAATAGGATTCAACGAAAGAGTTAGCATTTCCCTTATTTTTGTTAAGAGATACTCCTCATTGGCACTTGGCAGATTAGCACTCAACGTTAAAGGTTCGGGAACATTGGTAGTCACATAAGAGCTATCAACTTGCTGGGGAGAGAGGGAAAGCATAGTTGATCCATCTACAGTTTTAGCAGACCTAGGAATTTTGGCTGCTTTTCCTAAATGTTGTATCCCCTCGCGTTTCCTTTTAACAACAACAGGGTCCTTACAGGAACTTGGTGGCACTGGCTTTTTTTGGGACGTTGTCCTCAAAGACAATGTTTGGGCAGAGGATAAATCGGAATTCCTAGATGGTAATGTACATACATTTGAACAGGGAACAACAGCGACATCCACTGCTTCAGGTTGAGGAGAGTGCAATGAGACAGGTAAACTGACCCCCAAGGATTGGTGAGCAGCTCCTGAATTAAAAAAGGGTGGTCTATCAGGAGTTCTGGCAGTCGTTAGACGACCCAAGGAAGATCTTCTGTTACCTTGGGGATCCAGGGACATCCGCCGCTCAGTTAGAGTTATTTCCCGCTCTAATAAGGAAGCTGCCCTTACTATAAAGTTGTCCAAAGTCCCCGCAACGCTCCCTTCCACATGACATTTGGTGGTTCTACCATCCCGCAAATTCATAGTGAAGGAGGAAATGATTACCCAAGGCTAGGTACACAATGCGGAATGAAGAGCGTATTTGCAGTTGTAGACGTCCCACTAATCTAGCAACCCTGGGTCATCCGTTCAGGCTTGGCTTGCGTAAGGGACCCTCTAACTGTACACCAAAATGCAGGGGGTGGCCCAGCCCAGCCTCTACCAGTCTCGAACGGGCTCAAACGGGCCCGCCCTTGGCCCGGGCTTTGCCCGGCAGGCGCCGGCGCGCGTCCCGCGCAGCGGGAGCGGCGAGGAGTCTTATAGCCCTTACTCCAGCTCAAGTGCAGCCAATTACCAGCCCCGCAAAGCCTCCTGGGCTACGAAGTCCACAGCCATGGTAACAACAGGTAGGGCAGAGCAGGGATACAACGAAGCGGCTCCAGCGCAGCGGGAGCGGCGAGGAGTCTTATAGCCCTTACTCCAGCTCAGGTGCAGCCAATTACCAGCCCCGCAAAGCCTCCTGGGCTACGAAGTCCACAGCCACGGTAACAACAGGTAGGGCAGAGCAGGGATACAACGAAGCAGCTCCCGCACAGCAGGAGCGACGAGGAGTCTTATAGCCCTTACTCCAGCTCAGTTGCAGCCAATTACCAGCCCCGCAATGCCTCCTGGGCTACGAAGTCCACCGCCACGGTAACAACAGGTAGGGCAGAGCAGGGATACAACGAAGCGGCTCCCCATTCATTCATTCATACAGTCCACGCCCATGTTAGCTATGATTGACCATAACGTATCGTGAGCCACAAAATCAAACGCAGAAGATAAATCTACAAAACCTAAAAACAAATTTCCACCTTTTATATGCACGTATTTACCAATTAGTAGATCTAAATTAATGGCCTGCTCTACAGTCCCAAGACCAGCCCTAAAACCGTAGTGTAGGTCCAAGAGGATATTGTTTGTTTCTGCCCAGTCCTGGAGTCGTCCTAAAAGAATATGCCCAGCCACCTTTACCAAACAATCTAGAAGAGAACTAGACCTGTATTGTGCTGGGTTGTTACGGTCACCCTTCTTAAATATAGGGACGATAAGCAACTCAGGCCAGGTGGATAAAAAACCTTGCTCCCGACAGGCTCTGAAAAGCAAGGTAAGGATGGGGCCCCAAAGCTCAGTGTTAGATTTAAACAGGTCAATAGGGATCCCATCAGGCCCTGGGGCTTTACCCCTCTTACTTGCTTTCAGTGCCAGACAACCTAGTCCAAGGAAAATTCTGGATATCTCGTGTTGTTTGAAGGTCCAATAGAGTTTGAAACATTGGTGAGAGGTGCGGGCCCAGTTTGAACAGAAACAATAGGAAGGGGGATTACAATGTCTTCCTTAGGAGAATACAAATTAGTAAAATGTGCTATCCATGCGGCCTCTGTGATGGCTATCTCTGCTCGAGGGCAGTCTGGGAATTAAGGGAAGGAGAGTTGATGACACACCAAAACGTGGTGTTATCATTGGACAGGCTAGCATCCAGTAATCTGTTCCACGTTTCCTCCTTCGGGTATCTTTTCCGCTGTTTAATGGCTAGTTTATAAGCTAGTCTACATTCCCGGACCTCCTCAACAGATTTTGGTTGTCTAGCTAAGGCTAATTTTAAGTTTCTGTGAGTTTTGTACAAGCTGGATCAAACCAGCCACAATAACCCGCCTTTGCTCTTTTCTGCTTTACGTAGAGCCCCTCGTCAATGCACTTTTTTATGCGATTAAATGCTAAAATAAACTTGTGTACCTCTGTAGTTTCATCTAGGCATGCTTCAAAAGCCTCCCTCTCTTATAGAATTAGTTTTACTGAAAAGTTAGCTGAATCCACCAGGGCCCATCTTAACACGTACCCATTACGGCGGGATATCACAATTTCCTCTAGTGCAGTAACTTTTTGTGCATCCCGTAACTGTCCAAAAAGGTCAAAATTCAAGGCAACACTTTGGGGGGAATTATAACTGATCGCTATATCATAGATACGAAACTCTAAAAACAGTGCTGAATAACGCTGAGGGAACAATAAGAAGTCTAATCGCTGTTATCGCCCCTTTGTAGGTACTACTCACTGTAACTGGTATACGGTTAAGTTCATTACAGAACCACAAATTATGTTTGAAAAGTAAATCATTTAGAGTATCCCCATACTCTGAATGGAGAAAGTGGCTGATCTCATAGTTACCAGGAGATGTCATATCACACACCTTATTAGATGACACAGGGCAGAGACGTTTGTTAAAATCTCCGTCCCATAAAATAATTGGATTCCTACAATTGTTGGGAAAGGTTTTCTCCAGGTCATGGTCTATTTGGTGGAGAATTGTAATAATTTCAGATGTACACATGTTGTTATTAAAATTAACCATGGCCAGAGTTGCATGAACAGAGATTTGAAAAGACACAATTTGATGAAACGCTCTTGTACCAACCATTGTAGTATTCAGAGGAGCCAACATGTTTGACATATAAATACACAAGCCGCCTTTGGGTCGCCCACAATTGGACTTGATCGCTTGGCTGTAAAAAGTATGTTTAACTTAGACGTGAAGTCAAACCATTCGTTCGTAGTACATTTAAGGCGTAAACTGGCTACATTCCAATAAAGAACTGTGAGGGCTGCTCCAGGTGTCTTAACCACCCCAGATTGCAACTGCAAAACTGGGGAGTCATCTGCAAAACAAGGCTCAGGAATATCTAGGGACACAGATGTCTCTGTATGTAGCCCCCTCTCATGCACCAAAAGAGTCGCCAAGCCACTCTGATTCTCCCTGCTCAACTTATCAGTAGTCTTTAGTCAATCTACCCCGTTTAATGTAGAAAGACAATCAAACCTGTTGTGGGTTTCAATTGGGTGTTGGTGCTCTAGCATATTCCCCAGGTGACATGTACAGACTGCTTGGGGCAACATTTGGAGGGGGCCGGAGCTTGATAGAAAAAGCTAAGTGGTAGGACCGCAATCTGCTTTGTGGTGAGAGATGGTAAACTGGCTCTCTCAAAGATTAGCTTCACTAGATTAGGGGAAGTGAATGAGAGCACCACACAATCGCCTTCTAAAGCTTTGCTTCCCGTTCCCACCCATTTAACCCTCCTAATCATTTTCAGGTCTGCAAAAAGTGCCTCCCCAAGCCCTACCCTCGCAGTCAACTAATTTAAAGATTTATTCCTGAGATATTCCCATGATTCATGTGCCATGCGAGAGGGACCCGGGACGTTAGCTAGAATTACTACATAGGGTGTAGCTGCCGGCGGCAGCTCTAAACAATCCATTTTTGAGACAGGAAAAGTACGCCTAGAGTCAGTAGTTGTTTGATCAGTGCAAATTGGATTATGAGAAATGTTGTGTGATATGGTGGGGCGATTATTGAACTCAGATCGGGGTAATAAAGGCTGTGAGGGGAAATAGGGGCCACACACTGACGGGATAGTGCTTGCAATGGAACTAGCCGTATCTCCTGTCCTATCAGGCACTGTGTGGTAAGGTTGATATATATCTTGAGTTTTAGGAATAGGATCGGGACGTGGACAGGGTTGGTCTATAAGATTATTATCTCTAATTTGCTGGGGATTTACTGATAGTGGCTGATTGTTAACCCGCAGGTGCAGTCGGGAAAGAATATTCCTCTCAATCCCCTTTAATTGTTCCGTCAATGAGCTAAATGCAACCCTAACTGACTCAGACAAAGACTGTACTAGGGAGGACAGGGCTACATAATCAGTATGCTGCTGTTCTACCACTGTTTTATTAGGTTTTTTGGTCGACAATTGCTTTTGAGTTAAAGGTTTCTTGGGACGTTGGCTACCCCCGCCTACTCCGCTAGATACAGATGCAGACGCTGGAGGCACTTTGGACGATACGATAGATGGAGTTTTAAAACATTTACTTGGGGGTTGAAGGCAAATTGGGTATCGGGAGGGGCTATGCTAGAGGATATATTGGGACACTTCTCTAGTTCCTTATCTTCCCGCTGCCCAATTACCCACACACTATCAGAGCTATCAGGAATTGGACTAGGAGCAGGGGTAGGAATAACAGTTTCCCCTGTTTCATTAGGAATTAAACCTGAGATGTTATTGGTACAATTTGTTAGATACTCCTCCACACTCGTAATCCCTTTCCCCAATACCCCCATTGCCCCTGTAATATAGTTCAGAATGGAAGAGGGAGGATGGACACTACTCAGCGATTTCGCCGCCCCGCCTGGATGTTTCCTTTTTCCCATGTCCAAAACTTAGAACAAGACCAAGTAGGTAAACTAACAGCTATTAAACTACAGAGGTAGACCACTTCAGACCCACTTCAGACCCACTACAGACCCACAACAAGTCCCCCAATGTCAAATGTCAAATTCAGTAATCAATTTTCCCAGGGGTTATGTGAGTAAATGAGGAGGGTCTGGTGAGACAAATCAATAGGACGAACCTTGGCTGCAGAGCAGAATACGCACGAGTCACTTCAGCTCCTTGTGTCCTGTACCAAATCCAAGAGGGGTGGCCCAGCCCTGCCTCTTCCTGTCTCTGATGGGCACAGACGGGCCCACCCTTCACCCAGGCTTTGCCTGGGCATGGCCCGCGCTGCGGTGTCGTGGGCGCTTTTTAAAGCGAAAGCAGGATGCAGGCTCCTCCCTCCTGGGACAGTGAAGAAATCCGGGGCTTGGAGTCCCCCACTGAGCAATGGCAGCACAAGCAGCGTCCCGCGCTGCGGTGTCGTGGTCGCTTTTTAAAGCGCAAACAGAGTGCAGGCTCCTCCCTCCTGGGAGAGTGAAGAATTCTGGGGCTTGGAGTCCCCTAACGAACAGTGGGAGCACAAGCAGCACGGTTCCTCATTGAAGCAATTATGAGGAAAGGAACAGGCAGAGGATCCCCATGCCACGCCACTTAAAAGATAAAAGATAAAACGCCAGCGCCAGTCATGCCTGTAATCAAATATATGACATGCTGGCATCTTTAAATATGCATGTTCAGCCTTTCCTTCATCATTACTCATTTTAAGTTTCATATCGAACCAAGTAACCTCCCAGTTCCAACAGGCCTACAATTTGGTGCGTTCTACGATATCGTTATGCTTTTAAAAAGAGGCATTCTGACCCAAATGTATACTTTGTTTAGTACATGGTGGAGCACTGGTTATTATATGTGATGAACCCTGAAATGGATATAAATTCACTGTCTAAAGTACAAATGGACCTTGTAATATTTCACACATATATTTTGGTGCCTCCGTAATTTCTTGTATTTAGAACTTGGGACGATGTTGCACGTTAAGTAAAGGGAGAAACTGATCACGTCTTTTGGTTTGTGGACTCTCGAGCTGAAGAGAATTTTAGTCAAGAAAAATGTATAACAATCCAAAACAAGCATTTACAAATGCAATAGGACTCGTATTTAAGTGAGACCTATTGCATTGTAAACAAAAGCGCGGGCGTTCAAGAAGGCACAGACGGGAGTGGGTGGGGGGTGGTGGTGGGCAGAGAACTTATGGACTGCGGGAGGGTACGGGGGAGGCAGGGGAACAAAAGAGTTTTATAAGTAAAGGGGCCGATAGCCATGGAAGGAGAAAAATGACGACATGGCCGTCAGGAGGAGGGACTAACAATCCGAAAACGAATAAAATTGCAGCATTTATGATTGAAGCCAATCAAAAATATGGCCAGGAGTGGGCGGAGCTTCCCCCCACTATAGTTTATAATGAATGCCTCGCAAAGCGTGTAGCGCATGCGCTGCACCATTAGGCGAGGCCTAAAAATCAGGACTGCCCTCAAGTAGAGAGTGGCAACTCAGCAACGACTGAGACTAAGTACAGTTCCTTAACTTCCTTTATGAGCATTGGATTATACTGCCATCTTGTGGTCAATACAGGTATTGCAACAATATCATCGACATTGGTTAAAATGGTTGATCTTGAACAAGACAAAAGGGAGCAGTTGTGGAATAAATAAGAAAAACTCTTGACATGACAAAACCAGAAAACGAGAAACCACCGAAAACGAATGAAATCGCTTAATAAAATTACTATTTGACATAATGGTCAAAAACATTTTCATGCCATTACGAAATATCAAGCTACATCTTCCAGTAACACTCCTATCCTATGCCTCTAAACGAGTCATAGCTGCTAAGGGGTCCTTTTTTATTTAGCGTAGTTGTCAGGTTGTAAAGTTCTTGAAAGATGAGGCATCTCACTGGATACAGTATGTACAGCTTTATTTACATTACTCTTAATGGTGACAGAAAGCTGCCGCAGCAGACCGCACCGGATGGCCTGCTTGCCAACGAACTCCTTTGACCTCAGACAGCGCGTAACATTCCCCAATGATGGGGTCATACTGCCATCATGTGGTGAATGTAGGCATTGCATGAATATTTTCGACATTGGTGAAATGGATGTATTCTTGAACAAGACAAAACAAGGCAGCAGTTGCGGAATAAGGAAATCTCTTGACATAACAAAATCAAAAAACGAGAATCCACCGAAAACGAATGAAATCGCTAAATAAAATTACAATTTTACATGATGGTCAAAAACATTTTCATGCAAATACGAAATATCAAGCTACATCTTCTAGTAATGTTCCTATTATATGCCTCTAAAACAATCATAGCTGCTAAGGAGTCCTGTCCTATTTAGAGTAACTGTCAGGCTTTGTAACTTTTTTCTTATTTTCTTAACAAACAGCACTTTGCATTCTGGGACTTCGACATTTTATCATATGCGTTGAAGTTTTAGTTCTGTGTGTGCAAAACGCTGTTGGACAAAAAGGAGCAGTGAAACATGCCAGCTACGTAGCAACCATCAGATCGAAAATAAAGACAGGATTATGAGAGAAAATACCCAAAAACGAGCATACTTGTCAATGTCCTATGAGAAAAATGTAAGAAGAATATTATTACCATAATGATGACATCGCTGGGAATGAGATCCCGTGACCTGTGACCTTGGCATCTTCCGCATGGCTTCTAGACAGGAAGGAAGCGGTCAGAATCGCTCAGTCAGGCCCGTGCCACACTATTGTTGCTTCCCGGGTGAGGATCAATGTTCCTTTCTGAATCTGGGTCTGGTCTACTAAGGGTGTTCGAGGTTCATATGGAGTGGCCCCCAAATGTGCCAAATTACTGGTATGTAAGTGGTCTCTATGCACTGCGAAACCAGGCACTTCCTTACCAGGATGCATTGCGGTAACATGGCAAGGGGGTCCCTCTCTTTCCTGCACAGACACGTGCTTGAAATGAAGCATAAAACGCTGCTTCTCGTTGCTCCCCATGGATAATCGCCCTCCTTTCTCTCCCATAGTCTGGAACTGAACAAAGTAACAGAGACCAGAACAGCAGTGGCACTACTTTGAACTGGGCCACAAGATGCTTCAATCCAGTGCTGCTCCCAGTGGGTTTGGAAGCAAGAATACATTCCTTTCAAATCACCCTCACATCGATTGTCATCCTCCATGAACTCCTGTTCACCCCACAAACAAGCACTGTTCCATTTATATACCAATGGGATAACCGGCCCTAAAAACCATGTACACCATCCGAAAAATGTATCATCATAATACATCAACCTTCACAACCATTCATCGCACCCTTCTTGGACTCTCAAATGTTATGGATAATGTGCAGAATTTATGACTAATTTCATGAATCCACAAGATGCCCGGGGCACCCTAGCAAGGCATGGCATGGGAATAGTGCCCCATCAGCCTTGAAATGTAGCTTCTGAATCTTGAACTTCAAACAGCCAGTCCATCTTTCACTAATTTGCTGCTCCCGCGGCAGGCATGAGTTTGAGGCTGTGCTGGGGACAGTGCATTCAATGTGATAGAAGAAACCTGCATGGACTTCCCATCCCAGTGAAGGAATTAACCTTAAGACCTACATAAGCCTCCATGGCCACAACTGAGGGGGGAAAAGTCTGATCCTGAGAAGGCACAAGCACACAAAAGGAGCCAAAAACCCTGCATAACAATACTCATGTGTAGGTCCATATCAATAGTACAAATAAATGCTTATATACAGAGGGATATGCTATATACTTATGTTTGCGTATGGTGGTTATGTGGGAAAGCGCCAATTCTTGAGTAGTTTTCTGAAGCTGAGGTGGTTATCCGTGGACCTTATTTTGGGGGTAAAGAGTTCCATAGTTTGGCTGCTTGAACAGAGAAGGATGTGCCACCCATGTTTTTTTTCTTGTACGTTGGGATATTGAGGCGAGGTGCCACTCTAGAGTGGATGTTCCTTTGTTGAATGTATTTTGAAATGTTATTCCTGATGAAGAGCGGTCCTGTTCCATGTATCGTTTTGTGGGTGATACAAAGCAGCTTGAACGTGGATCTTCTGGCAACCGGTAACCAATGCAGGGCTTTCACGGCAGGGGAGTTGTGGGCTTGTGGGTTTGTATGTAAGCCGAGTTCTGAATCTGTTGTTTTTTCATAGCCATTAAAGGTGATCCATGGTAGAGGTTATTGGCGTAACCAACTTTGGATAGAACAAGAGAGATGGTAGACATGGACCTTGTGCGGAAATTCCAGATGGGGGAAGATTTGTCGCAGAGTTTTTATAGTAACAAAACCAGATCTTGCTAGTTTGTCCACTGGGACATTCATTGATAGCTTGGAGTCCATGGTCATTCAGAGGTTTCTTACGTCCTTTGATACTTTAGCCATCTTGGATTAGGCTGCCACATGCAGTGTTGCGAGTACTTTGAAGGTTAAATGTGTTTTTAGGTCTCGCCTGACCCAGCGCATGCACTGGTCTGGCGAGACATTTTGTGAGGGCTCCAAAAAGTGCTACCAGGCCAGCCTAGACCTACAGTGCATGTGCGCGGGCGCACGCGTCGCGCTTTACCGCGATTACTTTCACTTTCGCGGCCGCTTTGATGTTTGATCGCGATCACGGCCGCTTTGATGTTCTCCGTGAGGCTTCAATAGAGTGCAGCAGTTAAAACAAGCATTGGCATAGCCAAAAGGTCTCGCTTTTGGGACCTTATAAGTGTTTAGTTATGCAACTGTTGCATGGCTAAACACTTATAAGGTCCCAAAGGCGAGACCTATTGGCTATGCCAATGCTTGTTTTCAGATGGAGGCAGTCCAGGCAATCGGTAAAGGATAGAAAAAAAATGAAGTACACACATTTTTGAAAGAGTTAAACGCACAATTTTGTGAGTTTTAAGAAAGGGGAAAAAGTTACGAAGGTGGTGAAAGGACCAGTACCTGTGATTCTTCTTACAGAGAGTAGAAGAGACAGAGTAATAATATTGTTATTTTAACTTGTTATTGTAGCTTGTTAAGTTACATTATTTCAATTTGATGTTAAAAACTGTGGCAGCCAACCTGTTGCATCCCCAGTATTTCTTTCAGAAGCAGGTGAATCACTGTTACCTTGTAAATTATGGAAGATAATTTTTGACTCACATTTGAAAGTCGAAGGAGGAGAAACACTCTCATTTTCGAGAAAACCAAATGTACTGCTATACAATTTTGAGTTTAAGGATGTAACTTCAAAGAAAGTAGATAAGGCGTACCTGTCTGGAACTAGTGCTGGAGAGTTGCATGATGTTTAAGAAATTACAGTTTGGATGCTTGAAATGCATTTTGGGCCTCTAACAAACTTGCTGCTGGAGAGACACTAGTTCTGAGGCAGAGTGCAAGATAAACAAGAACTGATGAGTAATTTTAAGGCTCAATTAAGGAACTGATCTTGTTCTTGTGAGTTTGGGGAAATGTCTACATTTCTTATTTAGGATCAATTTGTTTGCTGCACCTACAGTCCCAAGGTGTAAGGAAAGTTAGTGGTGAAAAGCCCTAGTTTTAGAAGTATTGCAAAGAGTATGGAACATACAGCTGGTTTATGTACAGGAAATCAGACTGAAAACACCTTACCTCATTCATTATGTCTTTAGGAGCACTTAGATTTACATGTATGCTGTTCAGTTGAGCTCAGAAGTGTCTGAAGCAGTATCATAAGTGCTGGTGCCTAAACCAAGAGAGAAGGGACAATCATTTTTCACCCTTCCTCAGTTTTACTCTGGGGTTTGTCATAGATTTTGAGTTTATTATTAGTACTTTGCGAAGACTGACAGAGGAATGTCAAAAAGCCGCAGATCAATGGAGAATTAAATTATTGGGGCGCGTGGCCAGGCTGGAGCCCAGGATGGCCATGCAGTTTCTGGGCACCTGCTGAATCCCGCCCTTTTTTGCCACATTTGGGCACATCTGTAATGTCCAGTAGCTTCAAGAGCAAAGGCCCTTTGGGGTTTAGCTGTTCCGACATTACAGCAGTAGGATCCACTGACCAACCCCAAGGACTTGGAGCAGTGAACACACATGGCATATAGGCTGGAAAGATCTGGTGGTAGCAAGCCTGGCTGCAACAGTCTGCCATAGTACGGAGGGGTTTAGGCCCAGATCTCTGTACTGGGGTGAATGTATGACATTGTTCTGCATTCTGTCCATCAATAGTTCTTTTTACATTTGTCACCCCGAGTGGGACGGGTATGCTCAGACATGAGTCCCGTGCTCTCCATGCCACTGGAATCAAGCTATCCTGGCTGAAGAGGGGTGAAACCCCGAAACCGGTCCTAGGATGCTTGTTTCCAGCCCAGGGAGGACCTGGCTTGACAGTTTGGGATGGACTGTTCCTATTGGGCACAGGGTCAAGACTGATTTGCATATGGCTGGGTCCAAACTGGAATGGCATGGTGAGCAAAAAAACGATGGATTTAGGCCCCGATCTCTGTACTGGGGTGAATGTATGACATTGTTCTGCATTCTGTCCATCAATAGTTCTTTTTGCATAGTGCGGAGGGGTGTCTGGGCAGCACAGGAAGCCCTACAGCTGGTGAGGTGAAGGCAACTGAGGCACTCACCGAAGCCCAGATCGGCAGGGTTGACTGTGTTGATGTCCTAGATGCGGCTCTGGCAGACAGGCATGCAGGAGCATAGGATGATAGGGGATCACTGACTGCTGTCCTGCCTTCATTGGAGATCGCTGAATCTCAATCTGTGATTCAGTCTCTTCCCTCATCACAAGGTCCCTCTGGATGCTAATTTCAGAGAAAGACAGAAAAGAAACTGGAATTGTGCTCTAGGGTCTTTTCCATTCATCCATCTACATGCCACGCATAGCATTGTGAATCTTTGGTGGCTGCTAACACCACTTCACAACAAAAGTGAGTCCACAGTGGCAGATAGAAGGAGGAATGAAGAGGACTTCGTCCAATCCCATGCCTCTGAGAATAAGAAAGTCCTGAAGGTTACATTATAATACTCATGTTAAATCAGAGCTGCCACAATTGAAGATATTGTGGCTCAAGTCCATCAACCAGCTCTGTGCGGAACTTTACCAGAAGATGGAGAAAAGTGATACTACTGTGGGGGCGGCTGGGGAGAAAGTTGAGAGATGGTCTTCTCAGGTTCTAGGAGTGGAGAAAGAACTATCTGCCTCTACCGTGAAGATATGGCTATCGGAGGACCAAAGGTGTGAAATCCAAGAGGACCTGGATGGGAAGCTTACCTTCCGTAACTGTGCTGTAGCGAACATAATACAACTGGATTCAAAAATTGAAATTCTGGACACCTGGAGGAACAGCGCTCGATTTCAGGTCCACCTGCTGTTGCTGCAGAATCATTGCCAGAAGTAATGATGAATGTGGAGAGCGGCCTCCAAGGCCCTAAGGAAAACATGTAACACTTATTGGTGTGAAAGGCATACAGGATACTGAAAAGGACGTGTCCGGGCATATCAGATACAACATTGGTGACTTTATGCTCTGCCTGAATACGGACAGAGAGTGCTTCAAGCGGTGATCTGTACAAAAACACTGATGTTCGGGGACCATTGTGTCCTCCAGTTTCCTGCCACGGGGGAATAAGTCCAGGAAAAGAGAGCTGTTTGGGGGTCAAACAACAGTTATGTGTTGAGGGACTGACACATTCTGAAAGACCTTATGTGCAGATCACCAAGGAAAGAGATTTGCGCGTTCTCAGGCTAACACAACCAAAACATTTTTGCCTGGTTAGGACAGTGAAGAAGGACAATTTGCTGCCTTCTGTGATATTATCAATTAACTTAATTTTTGCTCTCTGAGCTGATGACTCTAGAGACTTGGAACAAGATCCCTGGGAGAAGGAATGCGGGGAGTGTAGTAGCAGGCTTCCTGTTACATTGTTTAAATGCTTTTCAACTGCTGTAGCTCACCGCTGTTTTACTTTATGAACTTAAGCTCACAGCAAGCTACTGCTTATTATAATTTTCTGGTGGTTAGTTATCCACAATGTCCTTTTTGCAAGTTAGCACAAGAGAACATGTGCTGCTTACTGTGGGTACCTTAATGTATGGGATAAGTGATCCCCTGCTGTACACTATAAGGATATTGCAAGTCCAAGAGGAGTTCTGTGACCATCTCAAGGAACAAGGCCAAAGGCTGAGTTCCTTTATAAGGTCAAGGAACTCCAAGGCAGGTATATGTTTATTCGAGAGTATCCTATATAAATATGATGTACGTTAAAATTATTAAAAATAGAATGAGGGGCAAACACAATGTGCAGGGCAACAACAGATTGACAAATGGACGTTAAACTGCCTCAGAGAAACAGTATTACTAGACATCGCGCATAGAAAAAACGTATTTAGCAATTAAGTTTGCTGAAAAGAAGAACATATAACATTATTGTCAAGGATCGTCCCTGCACAGGAAACTGAAGACTGGGCAAAAGTGAAGGAAGGCTGGGAATTCCAGAGACAGTCGTGCTAGCAATGGGAAGTCTAAACTAAAAAGCAGCTACTAAAATTGAGGATGAAGAAGCCAATAGACTCATACTCTGCTAAGAAAGGATTAAAGAAAGCTAGGGTTCCATCATCGCCACCCTTCTGTTGTGGTTGATATCTCACCTCCACTAGCAGTACCAGAGAAACTTGAGAAGTCCATTTTCTATTGAATGAGTAATACATATAATACGGCAAGGCAGCCTCATAATGATTGATTGATGTCAAAAAGCACACGATGAATGAATGACATGAAGAGAAACACAGCAATTAATATAGCATGCATATCCAGAAAATGTTCACATAGCATTACAATTAAAACAAGCATTGGCATAGCCAATAGGTCTCGCCTTTGGGACAATATAAGTGTTGAGCCATGCAACAGTTGCATAACTAAATACTTATCAGGTCCCAAAAGCGAGACGTATTGGCTATGCACAGCGGCCGTGCGGCCGAGAAAGTGAAAGTGATCGCGATCGCGATCACTATCAAACATGAAAGTGAAAGGAATCGCGGTAAAGCGCGGCTTGCGCGCGCCCGCGCACATGCACTGTAGCTCTAGGCTGGCCTGGAAGCACTTTTTGGAGCCCTCTCAATAAGTCTCGCCAGACCAGCGCATGCGCTGGGTCAGGCGAGACCTAAAAGCCATACAGGATTAGAGGACTAGATCAGCAGCCACACTGCAATACAATCAAAGTCCACCTATGTGCTTGAGCAATATATCAGAACTGAGAAAGTGAGCGCGTGGGCCCGGAATGCACCCTCTCACAGCAGCTCTCACAAGATTGTAGTGTATGAAAGGAAACAAAAGATGATTTTAACACATCTTTCCTAGGGTGGCAAGTGTGGGGATCTGTAAACACTGCTAGTGCCAGGACCCGCACACTGTTTCCTCCTCTTGAGGTTACCTTGGAGCACCCAGGCTTGAGTCACAGAGTATCTGAGATGGAGGATGGAATCTAAAGCGAGGCAGGGGGGAGCCACACAGGTGTTGAAGCACTACATCTTCCAGAGAGACACATGAGACTTCAACAGGAGCAAGCAATATAGGTAAATATCTATCAACCAAATCCCATTCTTGCATATTTTGCAAGCAGAAGTGATAAAGACCAGGCTGGTAAATTGATTCGAAAGGTCATGACGACTTTGGACAGCCAAGAGGAGTGGCAATAGTCTGGAGTATTCGTGCACTTTCACTTCATTCACCCATGTTCTATTGAACTGCTGAAGACTGAAGAACTCCAGCACAGGACACTGAGGTCCTCTCATCCCCTGCTGTGGTCTGCTGCTGGATTGCTCTGCCCTGTGCCTGGTGTGCCTGTGCCTCAGCTCTTTGATCCTGCAGGGCCTGAAGAATTGAGAATAGCGAAGGTTCTTGCATACAGACAATGCCACTTGGGGTAGTCATTTCACCCGTTAACGGGGAGGAAGAGCCAAGTAGTGGCAGGGTGCCTCTCATTAAACTCCCCGAAACGCCATATGCCTCTGAGCATGCAGTAGGATTAAAAACTGAGCTGGGCCCATCCCGTGGTCGGGCGCTCGAGAGTCGGGATATCCTTGCCTTATCTTTTCCTTTGGAGGTGACCCATTTACGTAGAGGGGTTCCGTAGACTCCCCCCTTTGCGCGTGTAACAGAGGCAGGCGGGCAACTAGAGCGAAATTTCGGGGGGGGGGCTGAAAAAGATTTCGGGGGGGGGGGGGGGGGCTAAGTCTTCCAGCCATAGGCAGAGTGGCTGTAAGAAGGGGTGAAAACACAACAACAGCCTCATTAACGAGTAAATGGTCTTTTAAAGACCCGTGAAGTACTCTGGTGCGACTGCAATTAGACGGACGGCAGCCCGCGAGGCTGTCTCAGCCGGGCTGACACACATGACGGGGGAGGCTGAAGCCCAGTGAGCCCAATGGGTGTTGCGCGCCTGAACAGAGGCACTATGATATCGTAATCTGCTATGACACTCAATACTTTTTTTACAGACATTTGCCTGTTTTAGTAGGTCTGGGGGTGTTTCTTCTTGCCTGGGGAAAGATTTGTTTCAGCGCATGCATCTTCTGGAGCATTTATGTGATCTGGAGGTGTACAAACTATACTCAGTAATAAAGCAGATGAGACAGGTATGTTTTCTGTTTCATTGAGTATCACTGTAGTGTGATTCCATATCTGTTCATCTAGATTATGATTATTGTGTTCTCATTCAGAGGAGGCTCTACCCCATTGAGGGCAGATGTATCTAATACAGCTGCTGGGGACAAGACCCCTAAGTTAAAGCAGCTTACGTTACCACGCTGTGCATTTGTTACATTAAACAGTTGCTGAGATTGTAACACTAACGTAGAAACAATATCCAGATTGTAAGCGGTAACACTATCACTAACCTCTATATTGTTGTTAGCTTGCTGCAGCATCTCCATCAAGCCGCTTTCAAGATGTCTGTTCGCTGCATCCGCTATTTCTTTACCCTGAGAGTGTCCTGAGCCAACGAAAGGCTCTTTGCTGCTCTCGGTCTTTTCCTTACAGCCGGGTTGAACAGCACTAGGGGTGGGCGGAATTTGCAAAATTCACTTTCGCAAATTATCGCGAAAATGTTAAAAATCTCCGCAAACACGCAGAAATATCGCGAAGATGCGGAAGTTTTTTTCCCGCCCGTTCGCGGTATTTTCTGCATGGTCGCGGCTCGCCAACTTACCCATGCGGTTGCTCGCGGGCGCAGCCATCTTGTTTTCACTTGTCTCGCGGTGCATGATCGCGAGAAGAAAGACGTGATCGCGCAACGAATGACGTTACTGTGGGCGCGAACTGTCGCGAATCAGCGCAAATGGCTACCAACAATCCAACATCTCGTGGAGAACGCGACCGGATCGGGAAAACTTGTCGGCGAACGCGAGGATTCAGGTAAGGCGATCGCGCGCACGCGAGAATGTATTATTTTACAGCGCAAGCAAGCAAAAAATTTCCGGTAAAATAAGGATTGCGGAAATTTTGAAATTTTTGTGCTCTCCGCGGAACGCGAAAATTTCAAATTATCTCAAATTTCCGCGAGCGGAACGGAATTTTAGCCCAGGCCTAAACAGCACTAAGCAGAGTGTCGGCAATCACTGCCTCAGAGGCAGCGCACAAAATATCTGTTGCTTTGCCAGATTGCAGCAGTTTTAAGATGGGTTTTCCCATACGGGAGGTGGCATTTTTCGGAGCGCCGGCCTTCTGCCCGCTTAGGTTGAAACCGACAGAAGCGTTCTCTTTGGCAATTACAGGTCCGGTAGACGCTGACCCCGCTGTGGTCGAAATTGGGCAATGCGCCCACCCTTCTGTGTGCTAGGTTGTTGCAGAGCCATGTTTCGAGTAAGGAACAGACTGGACCAGTGGACGGCAGCAAGTAGCCAGGCCCGATCAGCCGGCGGGCATGTCTAATCAGCTTCCAAGAATGCCAGAAAGTCTGTGTGTACAAGCCAAACATCAAGCAAATGTCTTTTCTCAAGCTTCTGCTATTTTATTCTTTTCTCGGTTCTTGTCCAAGACATTCCAGATGACAAGCTGCATTTTGTAGCGAGATAGTGTAGCACTACAGAAGGGCTCGAGGTACGTGCTCCCTGTGGCGGAGTCAATCTGCCATCTTCCTTTTTCCCCAGTATGTAGGCTGCTGGATTGCAACAAACTTTCAGAAGCTAAATCCAACCAAAAACACAAAAGTAATACTGACTGCACTTTCTTAACCTGGAACAACAGTGAATGGGTTCTCTTCTTTGATATACCTCAAGTAGCTTCTCAAACAGTTAAAAAAAATAGGCATCCTTGAAGAACGTCTTACGTTATACCCCCAAGTTAACAGAGGTATGAGTGCCCGAGTTTTCTAGCTGAAGACTCTTTGAAACATCTTCCCACTTCTCAGTCTGAAATATCATATGCCAATGGTCAATGCAATTATCCTTGCTCATTTAAAATGCAGCAACCAGACTCATTTTTGAACAGAGAGGTGAGAACATATTTCTACAAACCTCTATCAACTCCTTTACTACCTGTAAGTTTAAATCTCTTACGATCTTACATTGTTATGTTGATTTTTATAGCACCCTTTCACCCATGAGGTTATACTGGTGCTATTCAGGTCTATGTGGCTTGCCTTGAGGGGCTTCATTTGAACAACCAGGTCGTCAGCTTCTTGCAGAATTCCAGAAGCAATGAAAAGACTCTGATGTGGTGTGGGAGGTTGTTCCATGCTTTAGGAGCAATGTATGAGAGGGCACAATGTCCTGATCTGCTTTTACATATGTGTGTCACATGTGCTAGCGAGAGTACATGTGGGCAGAGGTTCCTGCGGTTTTGGTGGAACTGCAAGCAGTAGTTCAGATAGGCTGGACCTGTGCTGAGTAGTGATTTTTATGTGTGGGTAAGAAGCTTAAACTGTGCACACTGATGTATCAGGAGCCAGTGTTTTTCTCTTAAGTGTGATGTGATGTAAGACTGGTGTGGGAGATTGAGGACAAATCTAGCTGCCGCATTTTGGGTGGTCTGAAGTAATTTTGTGAGGTGGTTGGTGATCCTGAGTAGAGGGTGTTCACGTAGTCCAGGCTGCTAGTGATGAGGGATTGGCTGACCGTTATCCTGGTGTTGTTCGGTAGGCACTTATCTTTTTCTGCACCCTCAGTGCATGGAAGCAGTCTGTGGAGAGGGCATTGACATGGGCATGACACATTCAGCCTGCTGTCAATAATGATTCAGAGGTTTCTTGCTTGTATGCTGGTGGTGGTGTTGGGTCCTAAACCTGTAGGCCACCAGGCGGAGTCCCACAGGGAGGCATCCTTTCCAAAGATTACCACTTCGGTAGTGTCTGTGTTAAGTTTGAAGCAGTTTGACAACATCTAGGTGGCTACTTCGGTCATTCACGAGTTGAAATTGTTCCTGGTGTTAGGTAGTGTTGGATATGGCCCTTTCTAGGGTGCTTTCCCTCCACTTTTTACTTTTGTCCTTCTCGGTTTTCCACTGATCTTGGTGCTAGCCATAGGACTTTGAGCACGTTTGACACTGTAATTCAGTGACAAAGCACTGTGCTTGTCATATTCAAACTGGTGATTGGTGTATAGATGATGGGCTGATTTGAGTTAGCTGTAAGTCCCTTGTCTAGGGGTAAGACATAAACTCAGGTCATGCACCTCAAATGCTCCTCCGTGGGCCTGCAGCACTGGTTGTGCCATCCACTGAGGTAGCTCATCGATTGTGCCATAGGTTTGCCCTGGTGAGTTCTGCGTGTGTAGATTACTGTTACTCAGCTTGGCATTTAAAAAGCCACTTGTCAACGTTCTGCAAGTCTCTTGCTATATCGGAGTTCTCCCTGGTGACAGTGTGCGTGTCAGGAAGAGGTAGGACATGTGCCCATGTGCGTTAGATGCAAGGGTCATGAATGACACCGGATTGTGTGTTCAGTACCACGGGGCCTGCTTCTCGCACTGGATTAGCGTGGCGGAATGTAGGGAAAGGATATTGAGCAGTATTTACTACGTGCAGAATAGTAGCAAGATAGTGTTTGATATCAATGAGTTTGTAATGGCGGATCTTCTCTGGTAGCGCAAGTGGATGTGACATTATGTATGTGGAAATATAACTTTGGGAAAGTGGACATTTTGATTCTAGTAGCTCTGTTTACCTGTCGGTCTGTTTCTAATTTAATTCTGGGTGCTGGGAGGGCAACTAAATCAGTGCATGCCTGATAGAAGGCCATAAACTAGGAACCCAAGGGAAACTGTAGACCTCTGACCCTGAGAGGCCTTTCTGGGACGATTATGTGGTGGTGGAATTGGCACCTGCATTCTGAGAGACAGGGTCTTGGCCCCACTGAAGATAGTGATCGAACTTCCCGGGGCAGGATGACAGACAGGAAACAATTTAAAGAGGGCCTGTGCATTTCAAAGGTTTCATTTTCGACTGATCACATCTTCAAAGGCCATTGTAGATATAACTACTGGGGCTCTGGCCTCAGACGTTACTGACGCTTTTGGATTTAGAACCATACTACGCTGGTTCGATGTTGAGACATTGACAAGAAGAATCATTAGGGCAGGAGGGACTGCAACTGGACTAGCCACAAACCTGTTGGCCTGGAGCATGTTGTGCTCCAGGAAGGGGACAATAACTTGGTGGATTTTGCCTGAACGTTGCTGGCCTGCAGCTAAGTGCCAACTGTCGTGGCCTGGGTTCCGAAGTACTATCCAAGGGCCAGTTGGCTGACCTCCTGGCCACGGGATCCCAGGGACACAAAGGATCTTCTTGTTTCCACGAGATCGTAAGGACCACACAGGGTGCAGCAGAAACAGGTGGAAGTGATTGTCTGTTGGGATAAGAACAGTCCTGACATATATCGTCATCACACTGTATAGAGGAGTGTGCTCATAAAGATCAGCAGCCCACTTGAGGTGCCAGGACGTGAAGAGTTTGAGGAGTGTGAGGGGAAGCTTGCAGAGTCCAAGGGACCCATGCTTGCAACTAGGGGACCTGTGCTAGTTTGCCCTCCAGAGCGTGTGGTGTCCGAGGGTTGTTGGGGGACCTGAGCTGGGAGCTGAGACTGTCTTTGAACCCCAGATCGGGAGGACGGCAGTGCCCGACATCACGGCCTCCATCCGAGGTTGCTGTTTCTCTCTCCCTGGACCCACGCCACAAGGTATTTTGTTGTGGAGAACATCCTGAGGGGCCCAAGGGGTTTCATTGTACCTTGTGGGAACCTAGGCCTGGCTGCCAGGAGCTACAGAAGCTCACACCTCCGCTTGAGGGGAAACATTTCTCCAGACTTGGAAGCCCACCAGCTTCCTGGGTCACAACCTTTTGTCTACGGAGGATATCGATTCCGCACTCATGCAGCTGCCGCTGGCCGCCTGAAGGTCTAATCCAGATGGACAAAACTAAGTAACTGTTTCTTTCCATTTTAGGTGGTTACGACAATCTAATCAACGTGGCACCAGCAGGGGCAACATGCATCACTGGCTGATGTAGCTGCATGACTGAGGGGCTGGGTCATGAGGCGTAGTCAAAGACCTGTGATTGCTTGGCCATTGCAACTGTTGGCGGTATGCTATATTGGAGAATGTCATGTTGGATGAATACCTCTGTATAGGGCATATATGTTCATGCCGTTCTGCTGCTAATGGGAAAGTTCAACAATTGCATATAACTGTAACGTGTATATATAATGTGTATCTCGTTTTGATTTCAATGTGTGTGTGCGTGTGTGTAATAAAAAGACCATTGTTTTATACATATAGTGTGGAGTATTTTTGTGATGTACACCATGGGATGCGAGGGTGGTGTTGTGCCAATAGTTTATACTTGGATCCTGAGGCTAAGCCGGACAGCTCGGTGCCAAGCTATTCAAGGGTGAGCACAGGTTATTGGACTAGTCTATTGTACTCATCCAATCTAGGACGGTGGATTCTGACTAGCCTCGATGTGTCCCATCCAGCCAGAAGCCATTGGGTCTAACAGGTGTTTGTTCCGAGATGGAGAAAAAGCAGTTGTGTGTCATTGTCGTAGGTGAGCATGTTGATGTTGAGTGAAAGGATTGTCTGCCAGCGGCATCATGTAGATCTTGAATAGGGCAAATTAGTTTCTAGACTTCTGTGGAATAGGGTGTCATGATGACTGTTGTTCTTCCAGTAAGAAAGATGCATATCCATTGGAGGGCGATCCTTGGATGCCAGCCTAGTGACGTCGTCTGATCATGATTATATGTGAGACTGTCCATTACATGGACTAAACAACTGCTGCTCCTTTTATAGCTGCAAAATTCAAATGCAATACACCTGAATTAAACGTACAACCTTCTAATCGAGTTTTGCTACATCATCCTCAAAGACGTAAAGTAAAATCAGGAAACTGGACTTTTTCTATAGCAGCAAGCTTTGGCATTTGTGCACTCTACAAATATCCAATACCAATAATTTCTTACCACTAGAGATGTTAAATTGTTGATTTGTTCCACCCTATGAAAGCATGTTTGGAAGAAAAACACATGAGATGTCTGACCACACCGTACAAAGAAGTTTGAATGAAATCCTAGATAACATTCTTTCGTGCAGGCATCGGCCACTGGCCGATGCTGGGGAGGGTTGAAAGGAAAACCTCCGGTTCTTGCACTGGAAGTTTCCTTTCTCTGAAGTCAAGGGTGAGGCCAAAGCAGAATCCCTTCCGCTTTAGCCACCACCCTATTGCCATTCCCATTTGTGACATCAGTGCCCCGCAAAGGCGCACTTTTATCACACACCCCTACCGGAGCGGAAGAACAGCAGGTTAGTAAACTGCTATCGCATCAAGTGGGATTTTCTCTGTACTGGATGCCTCCACAGGTTTGATTGAGGCATTGTTTGAATGGGGAGAGTCTACCTTTCCAGCGATGCCTTTCACAAACAAATTCTGATTTGTGGTACGCGGTGCATCGAGAATAACACTAGACACCAGAGATTTTAGTGTTTTGGGCAGTCAGTCCCCCTAGCACAAGGGCCGACCACACCGGGGTATCAATCATTTCAAAAGTGGTTTGATTTCCCATAGGTGGTGGGAAACAAGTAAAGAGCATGATTGTGTGGGGGTTAGCCCTTTCTGCATATGGGCCAAGGGCATATTATTTTGGTTACAGAGATATTCACTTTCTCTTGGGTAGCATGATCATAAGCAAAGATCTCCATGGATCGCGCCCCTCGGGGGGGGGCAAAGATCTCCATGGTCAAAAAACCTAAATGCACCCTGTGTAGTGTAACCGGTGCTCATGTAAAGTACACAAGTACCTTTAGGCCGAGTTCAAGCTATATAAAACTTCCACAAAAAAAGGACTACTGGCGTTGGCCATTTCTGCATTTGGGCCAACCCTCAGGTGGCACAGTATTTTAGCCGTAGAGATGTTTGCTTCCTCTGGGGGGCGTGAATACACCCCACAGGGAGAAACAAATATCTCTGTGGCCCAAAAAATGAATTTGACTTTCCGTGATGTAAGTGGCGCTCATGTAAAGCGACCAATAGCTGTGGGTTGAGTTTGCACTATTTGAAACTGCGAAACAAAAAAAAAGCAGTATAGTGTATGAAAGTTGGCGCTTCTGACATACGGGCTGACCCACACTGGGCGGCATATCATTTTTTTTAGAAGGCTCTGTTCCTCCTAGAAAACACATTTCCCCAAAAAATTGTTAGGGGGGGTCGGATTGCCTGATAAACGGGTTGACTCACCTCTGGGTCAACAGGTTCACTCAACAATAACGTTTTACGAGAGCCATGACAAAACAAGTATTGACAAATAGGCCTGGTGAATGCAACCAGTTGTTTGGCTTTGCAAATGGTCGTTTAACTATCTGATTTGCTAATGGGTACACTTATTGCTGTTCCTGAGCCTAGTGTTTGGCCCTAACTGTTTTGTTTGTAGTTGTCTTGAACCTAAAATTTGGTCTGATGCATGTCAGTATCAGTGCCATAACAAATGAACAGTGGCTCAAGTTGGCTCACCCCTTGTACTTTGAAGTATGCTGTAGTTTTGGGTATGTGGCAAGGTGAAGTAATACTTTGTCTTTTTTGGTCTTTTTTAGTGTCTTTGGAGAAATTGCAGCAGCATCGATTAGCTAAGTGCTTTTTTACTGTTACACACACTCGCACCCAATGATCAATACGCTAAGTGCTTTTACACTTAGTCACACACATCTCACAGTTGCACGCACGCCGGCACGTACATACCCACCAACTGATTTAGAATAATACTTCTGCCTCCTACGAAGGACAGTGTTTAAAAAGTAAGATTTAAGACAGGTTTTAGACAGTCAAAAGAGATGGCGTCTCAGTGGATGACTGCTGCCCAAGACCTAACTTGAGTTATGGAGGACAGCTCGGAGGCTGGATCAGATACTGAGACAGCATCGGAGGGAGAACAAATGAAACAGAATCTGGAAGCGGCAGAATTCCATCCGATGGCTTATCCTCCAGTGATTCATGGCAGTCATGATGTCCCTTCACAAGCAAAATGTGTGCAGCAGAGAGACAGTAGCAGGGTTGACCAGCCCAGAGAACAGGAATGTGCAGCAGCAAGCACAGACCGAGTGCTCTCTTGGCAGCACCCCAATTTAGTGCAGCCTCATATTTCCCCATTCACTGAATAAGCTGGATGCAAAGTTGATAAAGCAAATTTCTTGCCTATTAGCTACGTCAACCTCTTTTAGTATGTTGACTGCCTTAAGGACATTGTGTAAAAAAACAAATTTGCATGCCAAAGAATTTCAAAGGGAGCATGGAGGCACTCTTTGGCCTCATTCTAGGGCAAACCAGTGGACTCAAATGTCACTTGGGGAGTTGAAGAAATTTCTAGGCCTTACACTCCAAATGGGGGTCATGCACAAACCAAGCGTACAGTTCTACTGGTATACTCGCACAGTTTTGGAAACACCCAGTTTAACACCGGTCATGAGCAGAGATATGCTTCCGCTGTTGCAGCGTATGCGCATTTCAATGATAATTCTACTACATTACCCCAGAACCATCCAGACCACGACAGGTTGCTCAAAATTCAGCCTGTCATGGAACATTTGTCTGCCAGGTTTCCAGAGATTTATTTTCCGGTAAAGAATATAGCCACTGGTGAGATCTTGATCCTTCACAAAGGGTGGCTGCCGTTCAGGCAGCCCAAACCGAGCAAAAGCGCTTGTTATGGCATCAAATTGTACATTTTGCGTGAGAGCTCTACTGTTTTTGCATACAGCCTGAGAATGTATACAAGGAAGGACTCTGCTCTAATTCCTGTAGGTTGCCCTTCCACGCTCGGAGTCACAGCATAGATTGTATGGGAGCAAGTCCAACCACTCCTTCATAAAGGTTATAAGCTGTATGTATGTGGTCAACTTCTATGAAGGAGTAGAGCTGTTCAGCTAGGTGTACAAAGTTGGGACTGTGGCATGCAGTACAGTTCGATGTTGCAGCAAAGGATTCAAGCAGGAGGTTGCTTTTAAGATCAACCAAAGATCCTAGACTACTGCGCTGCGTGCCAATAAACTGCTCGCAGTCAAATTTCCGATAGGACGGATGTGTACGTGCTCACTACAATCTATGATGAAAGCACTTCGCTGGTCACAGTTACGGGTCAGTTAGCCAAAGTTCACAATCCCACCTGTATACTTGATTACAAGTACATGGGCAGAGTGGATAAGAATAACCAGGTACTTTAGCCATACAATGTGAGTCGTAAAAATCGTACATGGTATAAGATATTTATCCACCTGATCCAGTTGGAAACACACAAATACGTATCATCAAACCACCACAGAAGACCAATGTCTTTCCTTGACTTTCAGTTGACCGTCACTACAAGTCTTACTTCTGAAGAAGCAGAAGCCTCTACTTTAATCTGCTGTACAGGACGTAGCAAGACTACAGGATCAGCACTTTGCTGACTGCGTTCCCCTAACAGCGATAAAGACTCAACCATGTCGTCGGTTCCGGGTCTGCCCTTAGCAAGTAAAGAGGCAGGAGACTCGGTGCTACTGTCCCAAGGGCCCATCTTAGACATGCCTATGCTTTCCAACGAACTTTGCGCTGTTCCATAAAAAAAAGTGAACTTTTGGGACATTTACTGAGGTGGAGCTGTCGTAATATATACTTTTCAATAGTTGTGCATGGATATATACCTTCCATGGGCCACTACTTCACTAGGCAAACAGCCTTTCAAATTGCTTCCTCTAGTTGAGAAAATCTTTAACTGGCTTATTAGCTGCTTGACACCTTTATCTGCAATCAAAACAAGATAGGTGTTTTGTTTGTTGTATGACAAGTGCATTACAATTACTCCACCGCACATAACGGTGGACGGCACATAGCCCACCTTGTCACAGAGTACCCTAAGCAACATAAGCTATAGCCTTTAGTAGTTTTTGAAGTGCTCTTTAGGGAACTTAGGACAGTCTTCCCCAGAATGTTTACCTTAGTTTCAAAAGTAGACATGCTCATAAGCCTCGAGGGATCCTTGAAAACCCCCAGCTCACATCCACAAACTGAAAGTGGTTAGATTTAACACAGCAAGTGTGTAAAAGCACATAAAAGATACCTCTCCTTGATCTTCAGGTAGCTGCCGCGGAAGGCGGCAACAAACAATTGGGAAGTATAAAGGATTAGTCAGAACTTTGAAGGAGACCGAGACACAAACAGGTAGAAAAAGTTTAGGTTACTTGTGCTTTCACAGGAAAATCTCATAGGTAGAAGGCACCTAGTCAAGTTAGTAGAGATACACATGCCATCACTTCATCTTCACCAAAGGACTCAACGCCATCGGTGCCACACTCACCTCGATACTCAATTACTCCTTCACTCAATTAAGCAGAAGTCTCCAAAACATATGAAACGCAGTAGCCAGGCTTCCACTAAAAATCCCACCACGCACACACCTGTACCTCAAAGAGTTTTACTGCCTCCTCACCCACAGCTCTCTTCAATCTCCTAACACTCACAGTTGAAGTCTTACACAACACTAGTCCGCTGGATTGGGCCTGTGGCTGGCAGTATGAACGTCTTGTGTGTGGTGCATGTGTGGCTTGTGAATGGCCAAGAAAGTGGTTGGTGCCTTGTCGAGGCTTTATGGCTCACCTTCAGTAGGTTTCAATAGTCTGATACTATGATTAGTATTTGTTCTTTGAAGCTAGCACTTCTGGAGGTGCCTAAATCAACCTATAAAAGTGGTGTTTACACTTATAATTCAGTAACAGACCCTTATATTTTGAGAAATAAACACCTGGAGGTGTCAAGGGTGGAATAACTTGCATTGATCCCACTCACTTTCCCACAATGCCCTTCAAAACTTGAACATTGGAGTTAATGGCTATGATCACTCCTTTATTTACATTTTGTGATGGATAATTTTGGAATCTGTTGCAATGGGAAAGGGCACCAAACAGAACACAGACGCATCAAATTTTTCCATTGAAAACCATCTGTTGTCGCAATGTGGGTTGCTGTGGATTTGGAGCCTTGTCTGTGCCTCTACCCAATGAAACCTACGAAACCTCCACATTTCTGAAAACTAGACCAGCTGGGGTGTACCGTGTGGAGTGATCTGCGTGGATCTCATGAGATTTTCTTAACCAGAAGCCACTGCAAACCATAAAACCTTGGTTGAAAACATTTTTCTCACAATTCTGGGCAGGAAAATGCTGGTATATCCGGAGATTCACAACTTTCCTATGACTCAGTTTCCACCCATCTCCCTATAGAATGGCACCCCACTGGTGTGGGTAGGCCAAGAGACAGCAACACAAAAGGCCCTAAAGCTACATAGAGAGATCAGCGTTAGGGGTAGCTACTGTATATTTGGAGCTGTGCTCGTCCACCACCCATGGAAACCTACCAACTACAGACACTTTTGCAAACTAGCCAACCAGGAGGTTCAAGGGTGGTGTGCCTTGCGTGGATCCTACGACGTCTTCTCTGATACCCCCGGGTCTAGCCAGCGCTATATAAAACGATTCAAATAAATAAATAAATCCTTAAATAGGAATGAATGCACACCAGGACTGTTAATTTTCGGACAACTAGCGACTGACACAAATTGCATTCTACCTAGCGGCCATTACTGTAGTTTACTGGCTATAGTTTACAGGTACTTAACTTGGTGGATAAGAAAAGGACATGCACCATGATCACTGACATGGCAGCACAGATCAGTTACACAAATTACTTGAGTCATCAAAACCAAATTCCAGCCTCCCACTGAAGCATGTACCCTTCACCCCAAACTTTTTTGTGGATTTGGAGCATTATTTTGGTGTCTCAATAGTATTGTTATACTTGGTATAATTGATCAAAAATGTAAAGATGATGTCAAGAGGTAGGCATTACAGAGAAGTAAAAAAATTTAAAACCCTAAATGAACTCCACACATCACTGGAATTGTTGTCTGCTCTAATATTAAACAGCCATCAGGGATCTATGCCAGAAAACACATTGATGGCTAGGTGGGAGCAGGATCAGACAATGACGTCAAAAAACATTGACCAGGCATAAAGTTCCTTAAAATAATAATGGAGGTCACTGCAAGTATCTGGAACTTTGAGTTGTTCTTAATTATAAAAACAAAATACCTAGAGAGCATGATGTCCGCTGCTGAACAGAATGAGACAGTAACAGTCTGAGATCAGCAACATTGTGAACGTGGTCTATTACATGAATGAACAGTTTAGCTACTACCGAGGTGTAATCAAAATGAGCTGTATTGGCTACTCTAAGGATGGCCCACAAACACCACCACTACATGTTTTATTTTAAATAATATCTGGTTATGAATTGGAATTCTGTTGGGGGAGGGTGTCTTTTATTCGTTTTATCCTTAATACTTTGAGTTGCTGCATTTATAGCGAAGTGCACGTGTTCAAGTGCCCCACTTCCCTTCATTAAGGCAAAGCGGCCATTTTGAATGGCCTGCTCTGCCACACGGTCAGGGCTCTAGTTTCTGCGCACGGCTCTATTTAAGCATGGCCATGGCGCCCCAAAGGGAAGCCTGCCTGCGCCCATCTGCCCCCGAACAGACCCAGGAACCCTGCATCTATCCATCCAAATGAAATGGTCTTATTTGCAGACCAGCTTAAGGCACTCCCCCGCTTGCCCAGATGTCTGCTTGGCCTCTTTAAACCCCCTGGTGAGCCCTAAGAGCCGTACCACTGCACCTTTTCGTTCATCGTAGACTGTGATTTCTTTTACTCTCCCAGCAAAGATGAAACTTACTCTCTGGGGGCATCTAGGAACGAGGCCACGGGCTCCTTTAATGCTTTAGGTAGCAACTTCTCCTTCTATAGCATCAATGGCAACTCCCTGCCAAGACATCAACACCTACACAATTTCTTAATGAACAAAGCCCCAGATGCCCTGTTTGTTACTGAAACATGGCTTCATGACGCCTCACTGTCTGGCGTTATTGCCACTCTACCCCAGGACTATGGCATTGTCAGATAAGATCACAATGATAAGACAGGAAGTGGGATAGCCATAATTTTTCAATGGAAATATCAATGGAAAAAGCCATGTTTTTTTCTCTCAGTCTTTCACATAATTTCACCATATCCGGTGTTCTGATTTACCGCCCTCCTGGCTATGGTGTGTGTTGGTTCTCTATGGTTCCTGACCTGCTCTCTCCCTACATTCTTAAACGCACCATTTTTATGCTTCTTGGGGAGCTAAAAATACATCTGGAGAACCCTACTTGTAGCTGTGGCTTGCGGCCCATATAGATGACCTTAGTGCCTTTAACCTCGGTCTAATCAACTCTGCACCCACACATAAAGCCGGGCATCTATTAGATCCTATTTTTAAAAACATTAAGGGGCTGCCCCCGCTTGCCACTTCTCTGACCACCTCGCAGTGCCTTTCTCCATTCAGACTCGTTCATTGCCCTCGACAGCTGCGGCTGGGCCTTCAGCTATGTCCAAAATTGGTACAAATCATATCTACCATCTCTAATACTCCTGACTCCTAGATAGCTAACCAAATAAAGTGCAGTCTAAAGAGCTTGACGAACCTATGGTTGATGATTGCTTTCCGAATTCCCTTGAAGCAAACCTGCTGCCTAAACCAAGCTCCTCAGCAAGACTCCACCCTCCTGCCCCCTGGTTCAATGAAGCTTTCCATGGGGAGAAAAAGCAGTGCAAGCTTCTGAAAAGGTCTGGGAGTAAAGCCTACACCAAGGATAAAAATGTAAGTACAAAGAGGCACAAAAAGATTATCACACACTATGTCGAGCGGCCCAGGTGGCATTTTACTCAGATAAAATCACTGCTCAGAACTGCAGAACTGTTCCAAAACTCTTTTTAAAGTAGTTCAAGAACTTTCAGATCCCAGTAATGTATCTCCCTTCCCCTCGCTGTCACAGTCACAATGTGAGGATCTAGCACACTTTTTTTGTAAAAAACAAAATAGGTGACAGATATCCAACAATCTCTTACGGCTGCTTTAATGAGCAAGTCTCAAATGGATGGTAATATTTCTAGCAGAAGCTCACGGATAGAATGCTCAACCTGCGAAGCAGATGACATCAGTGCTTCACAAGCCACTCAAAGTCTGAACTCATTTGACCTCTGGACACCTCACTCTTGCATACTCTCTTACACTCCATAAAATCTGGTTTTCCTCGAGACCCTCTTCTCCGGCCAAGCTTAGTACACTGGATCTAGACCTAATACAATTACTAACAGTTCTCCTCAACTCCTCCTTACAAGAGGAATGCATTCCTCAGACATGGAAGCACGCCACTGTCCTGCCCCTTTTAAAAAAGCCTCGTTTGGATTCTACTCGAACTTAGTGCGGCCATCGATACTGTATCCCATACCATTCTATGAGAAAGACTGGTGAACCTGGGTCTCCAAGGGACAGCTCTATCTTGGATGACCTCTTTCTTGCAAGATCACAAGTCTTCTCTTCCAGCTTTACGTCAAAGTATCATGCTCTTACTTCTGGAGTCCCTCAAGGGTCAGCCTTAAGCCCGATGCTATTCAATATCTATGTTCACTCTCTTGCGGATATCATGGAAAGCTGCAGCCTTACCCCATTTTCCTGAGCAGATGACACTCAGATGATCTTTTCTTTGTCATCTGCCCAGGGCCACAATTCCAATGCTCTGAATTATTGTCTCCACCTAGATGAACACCAACTCATTAAAGCCTAATGGTGACAAGACCGAGGTGATGGTGAAGGGTAAGAACCACATGCTATGGGGTCCCCAGCACTAGCCTGAGACCCTAGGAACTCTCCCTGAACCGGGTTCTGAAGAACCTAGGTTGTTGGCTAGATGTAAATATGTAGATGAAATCTCAAATCGCCACGTAAATGTAAATGTGTTTGTACTTATATAGCGCACAGCTACCCCGGACCGGGGTCTCCCGGCGCTGTACTCATACCGCTAGGGAACCCTTCCTGGCTTGTTCCCTGTGAAATGTCCACTCCTGGGCATCCCAGGGTGAAGCCAGGCATCCCCAGCGCTGTGGGGCCATTGTGGAGATTAAGCAAGCTATTGCCCAGAGTTGCAGCGTGGGACCCATGATTAGAATAGGCACTGAGGCGAGAATATCCGGTCCGCGGAATTTATAGCCCGAGACCCTGCCGCGACGGGAATCGAACCCTGGTCCCGGACCAGTGCTCTGCATCGAGGTCTGCCGCTCTAACCATTGAGCCACACTTCTCCACTTCGCCACCGCCATGGTAGCTTCAACCTATTTCGTGGTCCTGAAATGGCTGAAAAAAATCATCTGGATAATCCCTTTTTCAGCCCAAAGGACGGTCATCCAGGCCTTGATTTTGTCAAGACTGGAATATGGAAACATCCTCTACTTAGGGGCAGGCAAGGCCTTCATTAAGACGCCTACAAGTCTTTAGGAACTCTGCCGCTAGGCTTCTATATCATCCTTCTAAACATGCTTAAGTCTTGTGTCTTCTTCGCGAACTTCACTGGTTTACGGTGGATAAAAGCATTTAGTTGAAAGCTCTATGCTAGGCTCAAAAAATCCACTTGCCCGCTCGCTATGGTGAGCCAGATTTAATGAGGACAAGCTATTTTTAGGGTCTACTCGCCCTTTCTGGCAAGCTGAAAATCCTCTAACCTTCCTCACGGAAAGAAAAGTAAATGTAGGAAAACAAATTGACTTTTGACCTCTGTCTCTGAAAGAGGAACAAATGTGACAAGATAAGATTTAAAGGCATCTTTATTGCTCACAAAGTAAATGAGCAATAAAGATGCCTTTAAATCTTGTTATCTTATCACATTTGCTTGACTTTCAGAGACAGAGGTCAATAGTCAGTTTGTCTTTCTACATTTACTTTTTTTCCTGCGACTAATGTTAAAGGATTTTGTAAAGTGAACTGTGTGACAGTCGTGTTGAGACCAGTTCACGGTTCAAGTACATTACAGTTAGGTCGAGTAGATTTTTCAAGTTAATAGACCTGCAGATCTAGTATCATTTTTTATGATTTTTCGAGCCTTGCTATGCATAAAGCTAGGTCGAGTACTGGTCCACTTTACCTTCAAGAACTGGTGGTACCTTCACAGCCAACTCACTCCCTGCGGCCGAGCAACCGGTACCTTTGAGTGGTTCCCAAAGTTAAACTGGCTTGCATGGGCGGTCACTTTTTCTCACACTTGGGTCCTAAGCAGTGGAACATCCTGCATGAGTCTCTGAAAAGTTGCCCTTCACCGACCACCTGCCGCAAAAATCTGCAAAACTGGTTGTTCTGATTGCTTCCCACTCCACAAACTCATACCTTTATGCCGAAGCGCTGGAAAACACTTTTGGGTAGCTATGCGCTAAGAAGTTCTTATGATAATAAATAAAATGCCTCTGATAGTAGTTTGGTTATGTGAATGGGTCTGGTTGCAAGATCATTCTAGCACATAGGGTACTGACTTTGGTTTGCCAGGAAATCCCAGAATTGTATGTGTTGCATCATTTTAAGAAATGGCTTTCATTAACTTAGTCACTTTCTCTCTCTTTTCACTTTATTGTTAACTGCACCTGCCCATCATCATATTCTCTGCATAGCATTCCTCAGTCTAGTTTATGAAGTGCCCTCTTGTTGGTAAGATTCATGTCTATTAACAGAAACGATTCACACCCAGTCAAAATTAAAAGACGGAAGACTACATTGGCAAGGAAAGAAAAAGGGCAGCAGCCAAGGCTTTGTAATTTTTCTCTTTCACAAAAACAGACAAGCATTTGCAATGCAATCGGTCTCGCATTTGTGAAAGTTAAAGCTTTTGGCATTTTAAATGACAATGTTTTTTACTTTTGTTTTTTGGTTTGCAGTGGAGTGATTATATTTGCATAGCGCTCTTGCCAATCATATGACTATGCAGCACCGGAGAATCAGAAAATGGGAAATAGGTTACGAGGTAGTGGAGTTGAAAAATAAATGACACCAATGGAAAAAGGAATTTAAAAAAATGGGAAGAAGTTGCTTTAAAGGGTCAGGGATAATGTACGGCAGGAGAGGACGTGATACCAGAGCAGAATATGTGCGTGAGAGACAGAGAGAGTGGTAGAGGGTTAACAGAGAAGTGTGTGTAATAGGGCATACAGAGCTATGTTCTCGACTCTATCACCATCACTGTGCGCTCTTATATGCCAGCAGCAGATAAAAGGTGGGTGCTTACGGCCAACCTGTGACACAATATTTAAATACGCGAACCACAAAGTGAGGGTGGTCCCGTCCTGTGCTAGTGTAAAAAATGAACATATCTGTTAAAGAAGGGCTTTAATACCAGCATGCGCACATGTGGTACTTTTTGGTTTGCATAGACATACCTAGAAACAGTAAGACTTTAACGCTGAATGTTATGATTTCGAGGAGACAATTTGTCAGTGCACTGTGACAGTGATACGACCTGCAGAGAAGGTGACTTAGCTGCAGGACGGACATGTAAAGAGGGTATTCAGATAAGATGCCTGGGGGGAGGTGGGAGGGCCGGGGTCTGGAAGTAACACTGGAGAGCTTTTAAAAAATGGTGCTGCTGCTAAATACACAGACCAACCTTCTGTCGTAGTTTAATCAGTAAAAGAAAAAAAAAAGGTTTGAGATACACCAACGTGCATATCACTTTGACCTGTGTCTGAAAACAAATAGCTGAAGACCACATAGTATGTGTGCCCGCCATCCTCGAATTATAAGGAAAAAAGGCTTTTTCGTAAGCTATAACCTCACTTGAACAAGCTCTAAACTCTGAGAAACATTCTGGTATCTTCCTTCGTAGTCTTTTCTGTATTTCGCGTTTAAATCGTGGATAAAAAACTCTCTTTTTTGTCTTCTTTTCCTTCTGTCTGCTCCATCGTTATTGGCGTTTCTAATTTTGACAATCCACGTTCCTCTGATTACGTTACCATGTGGCGAAGGGTTTTTATGGTGAAGATGGATGGGGTAGGCTGTGCCTGCGCTTTTGCTTGGCAGCTATAGCACACATTTAAACAGCTGATTGGTATGTAAATAAAGAACATATGTGAGTGTGCAAGTTTTTTGTTTAGGCAAGCAGATAAAAGTGTTTGGCCAATGTTGTTCAACAATGCTTTTGAAAGGTTTCATAACAGCCAGAGCACATTGATTGATGGGTCAATGATTTAGGCCCCCAGACAATTCCACCCTTTCAAATTTCTTTGTATACAAGTAGATGCCCGTTGGCCAGGCGTATAAAGAGCAGCGCTAGCCCCCAGTTCGACCTGCCACTTCAGCTGTCCGACCAGCTTCATGAACTTCAGCAAGTGCTTCATGCCGCACACAGGAGTTTGCAGACGCTGCACGCTGCAGTGCACATTCGGGAGCAGCAAACAGTGAACACACGGAAGGAGGTTTACCCAGTGGTCGAAGTGGGGGGAAAAAAAGTAGGGGAACTGTGGGCGGAGAATCAGAGGGCGGGAATAACCCGATAATGGGGTCAGTGGGCGGAGTTAGAGGTGTGGCCAGGATTGGCAAAACATCCCAATCTTTAGTATTTGTTTGGCATTTCACTGACCAGTTACAGCTTATTATGTTATGTAATTCAACCAATGGATACACATGATTATTTAACGATTAATATGAGTTATTGACATTAAAATAAATTCACAAAGAGGGATATGTTTCTAATCACAGAATGTCCCAAATATGCTTAAAAATGGAAGCACAAGTCATTTGTTTCCAAGCCATGGAGTTTCTGTCGCCAGCGATATACACAGCGACAATCAATTTTATGTGTGTAAATCACTGTATAGGAAATGTTACATAAGACAAAGGACTACAAGATGTAGGAGTCACATGACAACCATATTAGTAGGCAGTATAGTTTAATAGTGATTGATCTGGAGAAACACAAACTCAAAATGTAAAACTTAATACCATGATTGGGGGTTCTCTTTAATAATCATTATTGATTTCTATCCAAATGAACACTTTTTGCAACATTAGGATAATCAAAGGCTTAGGGAAAAAATCATAAAGCTCTAGTTTATACCTTGCAGTTTGTATGCAGCTCTTAGCTGAAAGTTAATAGCTCACTGTTCTTTATTAGGATTTTAACTTATAAACTGCAAGTAACAAAAGGATCTTACTGACAAAAGCAGTAACCCACTGACCTATTTACAATATGTGCACTTTGTGATGGGCATGGTACATGTTCTTAGAAGCAGGCACATTAACCCTCTGCACTATCTTTCCATGAGTCTAAACTTCCACTAGACAATGCTCTGATCTCGCTCTAGTAAGACGTTTATTCACCGGAGTTATCATGACATTTTTATTATTGCGGAAAATTGCTGTAGGCCAGGAAGGAGGCAACAGGTGCTTTTAAAAGCAAAATATAGAACGGCCCCACTCAAAGTCAGCACCCGTTGCGGTCACACCAGTCGCACCACCCTAGTACCAGCTCTTCTGAGGGGTCCTGTGACCTAACTGTTGCTCTAGGGTCTGCTACTTCGTAGGCCTGCCGCAAGACTGGACGGCAACTTCAGTATGGATTGTGGTGGGCAAGCCTTCAAGGTGAACCCACACTTGCCACTGCTAGGGTCCACCTGCTGGTGCTAATACACCAGGGCTTTCCCGGTTTTGCAGGGCCTTCTAAGGTCTAGCATGGCAATGTGCTCCCTCAGGAGAGTGGTCTGGGGGACTGTTCAAGAAGGCTGAACCTGGTTCCCCAGTTCTAAATTCGGCAGCTCTGCCCCCAGTGCTACATCCGCTCCCTCACTGAACACCATACTGCCCCACTGAGAGAAATTCACACTGCCTTCAACTACAATCCAATTTGACATGCTATAAACAACTGAATGCGACTCAATTCAAATTGCGCACTCGGCAAGAGCAATATGCTGCCTAAAGGAAAAAGTAACAACATCTTGGAAAAAGCAAACACTCATAGGGAATGAAAGATTAAATAAAGCATGTGAAATGTAAGCAGAAACAATATGGTGAACTTACATTTATGCAGAAATCAACGAGTATTTTTGCCTGAACAACACAGGGCCCAGAAAGGACCCATTTCAATGTCCACTGCTTATATCCTTACAAGACGTAAGCAGTATGGTTTAAAAAGACCACAGGCATATTATCAAGGACGGCGTTAAAAATTATCGCCGGTTTAGCGGCAGAAAACTGCGGCTAAAGCTGCAATAATGGGCTTGATAATATGCCCTTGAGAATTCCAATAGAAGCCCATGTTCTGGTGTGAACCTGGGCTTCTATTGGAATTCTCTAGGGCATAATATCAAGCCCATTATCACCGCTTTAGCGGCAGTTTTCGGCCGCTAAACCGGCAATAATTTTAACGCCGTCCTTGATAATATGCCCCCCAATTCGTGAACACAAAGCCACCATACACATTTTGTTTTCTAATCCACCCATCTACCAGGTATTGCAGTACCTCCAGGTTTGGCGCACTTCCCCACCGCGGGAAAACAGCGCTTCACTGGTAAACTCAGTAAAGTGATGCTAATGTTTTTGGGGTTTGAATAAAACCAATCTGGCCACTTTAAGAACACTCCGTCTTGTTTTTTTTATTGATTTTTCATATTATGAACCTTTTATTTCCAAGGCTGCATTTGGAATAGAAAAATGTAAAAATGGCATCTCCAGCAAAAGTTTTCTTTTTTGCATCCATTTCACAGGCGAACAAATGAACTACAGAAAGAAAGAGAGTGAGAACCACTTCTTGAGTCATGGTTTTCGGTAAGTGAGGAGGAGTTAGACAGACAGAGAGGGAATAGGAGTAAGAAAGAGGGTGGGAGGGGGGGCAGCTGCCAGCAGCAGAGCAGAAGCGGACACTGTCCTTGTCTCGTCTGGGCAGGAAGCAAGAGACGGAGACCTTTGCCTTCCCTGCTCCCCGCCCATCCCCGAACAGCCACTAATGCCGAGCCTTCTCTAAGGACGTGGCTATTTCTGACGTCCCGGGACGTACGTTAAAAATAAAAAAGTAGGGGAACGGAAGCTATAGAATTAAAGAAGTAGGGGCACGCCGTGCCCTGCCATTCCCGCCCACTTCGACCACTGGGTTTACCGTCAGCCATAAACATAACGGTGGTAGGACCCTATGAAACGCGCAAAAACGTCTCGAATTAACGTAAGAGCAGTACCGGACCCTCTATCTCGACCAGAAAAGTAAACACCAAGGGCGATAGCTAACATATATGCTACGACAGCTTTGCGAAGACGAGCACTCATTTTTACGAGAAAAATACCAGTTTCGCTGCAGTTTAATATAAATGATTCTCCCACTGCTTCGAAACTAAAAGTATTAATAAGACCAGCATTTCCTTCTGGTAATTAGAACCTTTCCAACGAAAATATAGTAGTCAATTCCATAAATCACGGTACACTGTTAAGCAACACGACACTAAAACTCGGATACCATTTGCATCGCTGTGCTGATCACATGACCTGTGACAGACGTGCACAAGTGTCGGGGACAGACCCTTTAGGAGAGGGGGCTATACAACAGTGACACCACAAGCAACAACTCCGATGGGAACACGCATGTAATTTTGATTGCTTCGGAGGTTCTGTAAGACGCTAAATTAAAAAGTTAAACTCTGGATCAGGGGTGCAACTGGATTCAAACTTTGAAAGGGGCAAGGGGGCTTAACAACATCTGAAACAATGGGATTGAAGCCATGTTCAAAACCTGGGTCAGAATCGCTTGCTGGGCGCCCTTCGATGTCTTGGTATGCTGCAGAATATGGAACGCATCTGTTTTTTTAAAATATGAGGCCAATGGTGCCTTTTGAAGCACACTGGGCCAATAATATTGATCGCAATTGTATATCCTTTACTGGCGTTTCATAGTTGCTAAGTTTCTAAGGTCCATGCATCCAAAATGCAACCAACGCTGAAAAGTCGATCCTCGCTGCGAGCACCCGTCTCCCAAATGTGCAAGACGGTAGATCCCAAAATGCCAACTCCCGAAGAAAGATGGCAGCGCAACCCCCGGGTGCCAACCAATGCACCCTCAAACCGTTCCACGCCCAAAGCCGCCATATATGTGGCAGAAACAAAGCTGCCACTGCCCAGCAAAGTCTCCGCCCGCGATAGCTGGTCAAATCACCAACCATCCAACAACAAAACCACACGCCACAAAAGTCAACAGGGGCAACCAAAAGGCGTCTGCTGGTCCCACGACCCAAACCAATCCTCACTTGTATGCCCCCCACCACCCGCCACCGGTAAAAAGAGTGCCCTGAGCCGTAGCCGCACTCGACCGTGCAGTCCTAATTGGCACACTGAAACCCAGGCGGGCAAGGAACTGGAGCGAGAAAGAAAGGGAGAACAGCAGTTAAGAGAGGTATCCACGGGCGATATTTAGACCAAAAATATTTGTGATGCCATAGGTCTCGCATTTATGTAAGACCTATGGCATTGCAAACATACAGCCACCTTTGTCCCAGCTGCTACGAAAGTGAAAGCGCACATGGCGCACTAAACCTAAGCAAAGCATGTTGTGCTTGAAGTAGGAGAGACTCAATAAAGCAAATAGTGCTTACAGACTAAATAACACGTGTACCCTGTAACAACCCAAGTTAAAGGGCCAGTAGCCATGGTAAGTTTCAAATGAAGAAAAGGAGGTACTAAGGAGGGACTAAAACGCCTATTTACCAATCAAAAGCCAGCATTTCGAAAGGAATACGACACAAGCCAATGAAAATAAGGGCGGGGAGCGGGCGGGGCTTCTTTCCCCTACTGAACTACCACAGTAATCCCCAGGGCAGCGCTTGTGCACTGGCTCAGGCTCGACCTAAAAATAAGGCCCGTTTATAACAAGAATGAATACAAAAATGATACATAATTTTCTAGCACAGACATACTACATCATCTGAACATCATAAACAATGAAACCACTCGGGGACATTTACTCCACGCAGAATGCGACCCGTATATCAGCGTAACCTTGAACTTCATTAACGGAACCAGTTTCAAAATACCAAAACATTTATTGTCCGTAAAAATACAAAATATGCGTCAGAAAAATGCTATCCTGTATCCTGCAAGCACCCGCATGTAAAGCCGCAGCTTGAGGCTCTGCAAACTGAGGAGCAACCACGTGGGCGCGCTGTAGGTTGTGCACAGGCTGACCGGCACATGGGCCCCATTGACATGGTCCAACCATTGCTCACTTTGACCACCATGGGGGTCGGTCTTTTTCCGTCTTCCAGTCCTCTTTTTAGGTCTCGCCTGACCCAGCGCCTGCGCTGGTCTGGCGAGACTTTTTGTGAGAGCTCAAAAAATGCTATCATGGCCAGCCTAGAGCTACAGTACATGTGCGCGGGCGCGCACTTAGGAGCAGAGGCTGGCAAACCTCGTCATGCTCACTAAGCGCCCGCGATCACTTTCACCCGCGATCACTTTCGCGGCGCCCCTTTGATGTTCTCGTTCAAAGAACATCAAACATCAATAAACATGTTGTGTTAATGCTTTGCTGCGCCCGTTTGACTTACAATGTGCTTTCTATTTCCACAAACTCGATGTTTGTGTTCCTTCATTTTGAGATGCTTTTAGTATTACTGTTTTGTGACTTAAAGAACATTAAGGAAATGTTACTGTGAAACTGGACAACGTTCACAGTGTTTATTTCTGATCGCAGCGGCTGCTTCATGTCCGTTGGACCATTCAGGGAGTCCTTTCGTTGGCGCTTTCATGAGGACATGATGAGGAAGCTGGAAACTTTTGGCACATTCGCTTTAAAAGCACAGCATGTTGGCGACTGGTTAATCGATTAGACCTATGTAGCGCTTTAGAAATCAAAGCGCTATGGTAGGTGCAGCAGTTACAACTCATGAAATATGGGGTGCAACTCACAAGGAGGGGGCAGGTTTGAGTGCACATTGGCTGCAATCGAACTCTTAAGATGATGGGCTGTGTGTATCCATTATCAGCACTCAGTCTTCGCTAAGTGATCTTGTTTGTTTTGTTGTTGTGTTAATGCTTTGCTGCGCCCGTTTGACTTACAACGTGCTTTCTCTTTCCACAAACTCGGTTTGTGTTGCTTTATTTTGAGATGCTTTTAGTATTACTGTCACACACATAACCACACGCACAACCACACACACACACACACAACCACACACACACACCACACACACACCCACGTACAACCACACCCACACCCACCCACATCCACACAACCACACACACAACCACCCACAACCACACATACATACAACCACACACACAAACACCCACACCTCCCACACACAACCACCCACACAACCACCCACACCCATACCCACACACAACCACATACACACACACAACCACACCAAGCATTGGCATAGCCAATAGGTCTCGCCTTTGGGACCTTATAAGTGTTTTGCCACGCAACAGTTGATGTGGTTGCACCAAGGATATTGTGCTGCATAACTAAATACTTAGAAGGTCCCAAAAGCGAGACCTATTGGCTATGCCAATGCTTGTATATGTTTTAAGCCTAAAAGGCAAAAAACATGAGCCAGTACGTCAAAGGCACAGATAAATGCGGTCGCATTTCGCCGCTCCCTTTACTCCCGTGCCAACAACTGGCTTCTCCCACTCCTGTTTTCCTCTCAGAACTGGAAAAAACACACAAACCAGGAGGGTTCCACCAGGCGCCCCACCCAACTATTTACATGCTTTTCTTGTGCAAGACACTTACTCCCAACACGGTAGGTACGGGAGTATTTAGACGTCCAAAAAAGTGAAATGACTTCAGGGTCAGACCGAGGCAAAACAAGCATTTGCAATGCAATAGGTCTCGCATTGACGCGAGTTTGAGCTATTGACATTGCAAATAACAATGCCTTTTATTTTTGCTTTCTTTTTTAAAACATAAATAAATGGCATTGTTATTTACAATGTCAATAGCTCAAACTCGCGTCAATGCGAGACCTATTGCATTGCAAATGCTTGATATATAATTCCCTCTTTTCGTTCAAAACAGCGGGCAGCAGCAGACCCGCCTGCAGAAGTCAAACTAGACTGCTGTTGCCCTGTGCATTACATCTTCACCTAGCCCCGCGCCGGTAACAATGACCGAACCTTCTTCAATTTGGGCAGAAAGCACCGAAATTGCTGGAGGCTGGAGCCTAGAGGACGACTCAGACAGAGACTCCACATCCAATCAACACTTCGAAATTTGGTGCGACGCACTGGGATTGGTTGAGAAAGAACCATTGCTCCAATCCTGGGTCACCTTACAGATTATCAACCCGCCCACTCTTAGATGATACCCAGTATTTATGTTCTGCCGAGGAATCTTGTTATGTGACCCGGAAGTGCTAAAATCATGGCCAAATGACATCCGTTAAAAGATCAACAAGGAGTAGCAGGCTGATTTCACGGCCGGCCGGTGTAAGTAGGATTTAGGCACAGTAGTGGGAATATTAAAAAATCGTTGAATTGTTCAGCAAAGAACGAGTTGTGGTAGAACACTTGAATGTTGTGACATTAGAGAAAAACACTAGCGATTGGAGCGTTTAGGGCGCTGTTGAAGCTACATTCATGCGTTTATGCTGGATGTGATGAAGTTTGCGTGAGTTTATGGATGGAACAGAACTAGTGTCTCATTGTGTGTTGAATGAATGTGAGCGTTCTGACAAGTAGGGCGCGTAATTGAGCATCTTCTGGCCATGCTGTGTACCTGTTCAAAAAATAAGCTTATCTTACTTTTATATTATCTTTGTGCTTTTAATGAAAATGGAGCAACGAAGCTGAATAGGAGGATACCGGGACTGCGTACGCAGATCTATGTAATACACTGTTTTGAGACGCCGTCCTTGGTCTGGTTGTCGCTGATGTGACTCGTATGCTGATTCCAGTGTGCTCATTCCAACCTGGGTGTGTAGTTCATAGTCTAGTTACATTTCTCTGAGTCAGCTGTCTTGAGCACAGGCCAAACATTTGGGCTTTTGTAAAAGTAGAACAGCATCCAGCTAGACTGATGAGTTGAATTTACCATACCAGGCTGTAGGATTGGGTTTTCCTCAGCCAATGGTGACTTAATTCAGATGTTGTACTACAGAGCAAAGTGAAGTGGAGACATTCCATGAGGCTTTTATTGTTTTGGTGTATATGTGGCTTATTTGTACATTCCCCATCAAAATGTTAATTCATCAGTTAGAACTGCACACCAACAGTCTAGTAAGGCTACATAGCTGCCAAGTTTTCAGATTGCTTATGTGTGTCACTTCCATGGTTTCAGTACACTTATGAGTGTTGATCAACTGCCAAATGTGACATCAGGGGGATATTTACAAGAAAATGCTGGAGCACAGTGTTACGCCAAATTTGGCAAGGCCGTGCTCTGACATTTTCAAAACGTAGGGCTGCGCTGTATTTACAAAAAGACCACGCACCTCTGTGTTTCCCCTAGCGCTACAAAAGCTGCATAGTGCCAGCGCAAGCACCCTTGCACCCTATTGCCTACGCTACAGGGGAGATTATTTATGTGCAGGAAGGGACACCTTCCTGCACACAAACAATTATTCATGGTGATTTGCCCTTTCTATGTGTGCTGCAGAATGTAGCACACTTAGAAAGAGCAAAAAATTAGGAGAAATGTATAATTTCTCATTGTATCGCCATGCTAAGACCAGGTATTACCTGGCCTTAGTTTTTGGCGCTGGCGTTGCCGCAGCCTTGTAAATCTAGAGCAGTGTCAAAAAGCAGTGGGTGGAACACCCACTGCAACACCCATTGCCCGCCCCTTTGCCACAGCAGAATGCAGCAGAAAGGGGCATATTTACAATGTGTCATTAAGCCAAGGCTCCAGCCTCCAGCAATTTCGGTGCTTTCTGCCCAAATTGAAGAAGGTTCGGTCATTGTTACCGGCGCGGGGCTAGGTGAAGATGTAATGCACAGGGCAACAGCAGTCTAGTTTGACTTCTGCAGGCGGGTCTGCTGCTGCCCGCTGTTTTGAACGAAAAGAGGGAATTATATATCAAGCATTTGCAATGCAATAGGTCTCGCATTGACGCGAGTTTGAGCTATTGACATTGTAAATAACAATGCCATTTATTTATGTTTTAAAAAAGAAAGCAAAAATAAAAGGCATTGTTATTTGCAATGTCAATAGCTCAAACTCGCGTCAATGCGAGACCTATTGCATTGCAAATGCTTGTTTTGCCTCGGTCTGACCCTGAAGTCATTTCACTTTTTTGGACGTCTAAATACTCCCGTACCTACCGTGTTGGGAGTAAGTGTCTTGCACAAGAAAAGCATGTAAATAGTTGGGTGGGGCGCCTGGTGGAACCCTCCTGGTTTGTGTGTTTTTTCCAGTTCTGAGAGGAAAACAGGAGTGGGAGAAGCCAGTTGTTGGCACGGGAGTAAAGGGAGCGGCGCTTGGCACTGGGTCACAAGGGCCTAGACCACTATGAAATAACAGCCACACTTCGCGCAGCGGATACGCGCTGCGGGGCGCCGGATTTCCGCCGGAGTTTACGCCAGAGTTAGCCCGTCTGCGCCCGTCCGCGTCCCGGAGGCGACAGACGCGTTGCGGCTTTTCGGCTCGAGTCAGCTGGCCTATTCAACATCATGCTTCACTACTCGGGCTCTGAACTCTGGTCCTTGCGGTACACAAATGGCTTCTGCCGGCCGGTTTTCCCTGCTCGCCACAAGGGTAAGCATTGCTGCCCTGAGTGTGGCTGGCGCCCGCAGAAATATTTGGGCGATGCGCCACTGAAGGCGGCGTTTTGCACTAAACATCTGGGCCTACTGCTCAACACTCGATCGTTGGGCCGGCACGCTCTGGATGTTTTTGATCTGCTGGAGTCAGAAAAACCCCTGTTTCTAATGCTCACCGAGACGTGGCTCGGCGCGGCGTCTAACCCTGATATTGCCACTGCTATCCCGCCCGAGTATAACATTTTCAGGCAGGATAGGCCGAAGGGGCGGGGAGGTGGTGTGGCTTTAATAGTCAACAAAATGGTCTCTTGCACCATTATTCCATCGGAGGTGATCAAGGATTGTGAATCCCTTGCCTTTGCCCTTGTCCTTTCTCCTCACCAATCGATTAAGGGTCTTCTAGTCTATCGGCCGCCGGGGCCCTTGGGCTCTTTTCTCGAAGAGTTCCAGTCGGTGACCTCTTCTTTGCTCTTTTCATCAGAACATTGCATTGTCGCCGGGGACTTCAACGTCCATATGGACGTTGAAACGGATCCCGATGCTTTGAAAATGTTGGAGGTCACAGCCCCTATGGGCCTTGTTCCTTACCATGTTGGGCCGACCCATGAGAAGGGACATACCCTGGATTTGACATTCTCTACGATCCCTATAGAGATGTTGGCCCCCACCCAGGTGCTTTGGTCTGACCACAGGCTGGTGAGATTTTATCTCTCAGAGTCTGGGAAGCCGGCCAGTGTCCCCCGGCAGTCTTTAGTGGGATTTAGGCCACTCCACCGGATTACTCCTGAACTGTTGGCACAGTCCTGTGCCGATCACCCCTGTGCCTTATCCGGGAATTTAGAGGAGGATGTGGAGCGTTTGCAGGTCTGGCTCTCAGAGAGGCTCAATGAGCTTGCGCCTCTGAGACCCCCCCGCAAACCCGGAAAAGGTGCTTCTGCCCCCTGGTTCACGGAAGCATTGGCGGCCTCGCGTCGGCAATGCAAGGTAGCGGAAAGAGCCTGGCGCGTGAAATACGACGCGACGGCGAAACTCACTTACAGGTCTCTGGCGAAAGCGTACCATCGGAATATCCTCGCGGAGAAGAAGGCTTACTTTGCTAGAAGAATTGAAGCCGCGTCCAACTCCTGTAAGGAGCTTTTCGCCATTGTGCGAGAGTTTACAGCCTCTCGCACAGCGCCTGCCCAGACCCCCCCTCCTGCGCCTTGGGTCAGGGCGATTGCGGACTTTTTCACCTCTAAGATCCAGCGGATTCAGGATTCCTTCAGTGTGTTGGATCCTGAGGCACCAGGTCGGGTGGAGAACGCCGCTGCTACCCGACTGAGTGCCGGTGTGACTTTGGCGGCTTTCCCCCCTCTTTCGCTGTCAGCTTCTCTTGACCTGATGGGAGGACTAAAGTCCGGTTCCCCTCGGGATGCTTGCCCCGCAAAATTTCTGGCTAAAATGGCAGCTGTCATGAATCCTCTTGTGAACCCCCTGTTGAACTGTTCTCTTGCACAGGGTGTGGTTCCCCAGTCCTGGAAGCAGGCTATGATTATTCCCCTGCTTAAAAAGCCTGGTCTGGATGTAGAGGTTTTAGCGAATTATAGACCTATTTCGCTCCTGCCGGCTCTGGCGAAGGTCATTGAAAAGCACGTGCATAGGGCGCTTGCCGATTACTTGGAGGCCCACCATCTATTGCACCCTACCCAGTCGGGTTTTCGCGCCAATCTGAGCACCGAAACAGCCCTCTTGGAAGTCTCGGAGGCGGTAAAGGAGGTGTTGGATTCGGGTGGGAGAGCGATGCTGGTGTTGTTAGACTTGTCGGCGGCCTTTGACACCGTCCCCCACGAGGGTCTGCTTGCTAGACTCTCAGAGATTGGTCTGTGTGGGACGGTGCTCCAGTGGTTTCGATCTTTTCTGGCTGGTCGTCGACAATCGGTCTGGGCTTCTGATTGCGCCGCCGATATGTCGCCTTTGGGTGTCGGAGTTCCTCAGGGCTCCGTCCTGAGCCCGACTCTTTTTAATATCTTTATGACCCCTCTGGCGGCCCTGGCGGAGTCTTTCGGGGCCCAGATCGTCTCTTATGCTGATGACACCCAGCTCCTCTTCACCTGTGAGAGGGGTGCGGACTTCGATGGAGGTAGGATCCAGGGTTGCCTTGAGGCTGTATTTCAGTGGTTCCATCAACACAGCCTCAAGTGCAACTCGGATAAATCTGAGGTCCTCTTCTTTGGGTGCAGCTCGGACCCGGACTGGAAAGTGTGGTGGCCTGAGAACATGTTTCCACCAGCTAGTTCCTCCCAGGTAGCAAAAAACCTTGGGATTAAGATCGATAATGGCCTCACACTACGTTCGCAGGTAATCGGCCTCACAGGGACCTGCTTTGGCGTACTCCGGATGCTTCGCAAGTTCCTCCCTCTGCTATCGGAGGCACATAGGAAGATCACGGTGCAGGCGATGATAGGCTCGAGAATAGATTATGCCAATGTTCTCTATCTCGGCCTGCCTGAATACCTGCTTCAACGACTACAGGTCGTTCAGAATTCAGCTGCACGTGCTATTTTTGGACTACCTCGTTGTGCCAGAGCTTCGGGCCTTTTGGAATCTCTCCATTGGCTTCCTGTCCGGAAGCGGATAGTTTTTAAATCTCTCACCCTGGCACACAAAGCCTTGTACAGATCTGGAGCAAAATATCTCCAGGACAGGTTGTCTTTTTACCGTCCGGCCAGATCGCTCAGGTCGGAAGCCTTGTTTTTTGCTGTAGTCCCCCGCGCGAAGAGAGCTCGCATTGGCGGCCGCTCCTTCAAATGTTTAGCGCCTCAGCTGTGGAACAAATTGCCTGTGGCCCTGCGTAGCACTCCAAACTTGCTGGCTTTCAGGAAGGGGCTTAAAACCTGGCTTTTTACTTCTTAGTTTCAGGTTCTATTAGGTTTCCTCTTCTTTATTTTCTTTTTGTCTATTTCCGTTGTTGTGTTCCATGATTAGTATGCATTCTAAAGCGTCGGGACACTCCTTGGAGTAGCTGTACGCTATACAAAAACCTGCATAACATAACATAACATAACAAGTTAAATGGGGCAATACCACTGGAGCGTCAGAAATAGTGACGCTCTGGTGGTGTTAGGGGCTTGTAAATATGCCCTTTAGAGTGACACTTTCTCGCGAGTAAAACCAAGCAATTAAGTGCATGGAACGATATAAAATAAGAAATGACATCCTTTTAAGCATTGCAAAGCTCCAAAAATATCTGTTGGGGAACTCCTGAAATGGAAGGTCACTAACTTACAAACTCCTTACAAGATGACTATCTATGGCAGCCTCTCATACGGTGCATAATTAAAAAATGTAAGTGTCAGGCATTTTCACAGTGCTTTCAGTTGCAGGGACATCGAAGCACTATTATACAAAAGTCACTATTCCTCACTGTACCAGCAGGACTCAATTCTGTTTCTCGCTGGTTACATGCCAAACATCTGCAGTGAGTGGATTAACTAATTGAGGTTTCTTAATGTAAAAAAGGGCATTTCCCACATTTTCTCTTTTTTTCTGTTGTGTTGTGAGACCTAGACTGCATTGGGTTCTTGAGCAGTCAGATCGGAAGCCCATATATTGCCTTATAACGTCTGCAGTATCAGGTTACACCAGATGTTTATTTGAAGATTGGCAGTACCATAGTTTATGGATGCAGACCACTTGGTTTTACTAGCTGCATGAAGCTGGAAATTGCCACATATCATTCATTGCACATTATTATTACATACGTTTCATTCTCTGTGTGGATGGAGCAAGTTCCAACCTAAACCTTGGCATTTTAGTGCGACTCATTCCCTCAAATATACATTTAGAAAAGTATGCCTCTATTTCAGCCTGGTGTAAAAACAAGCCTGCAGGGATCAGAGTGAACTTCAGTGCACAGTCAGAGAGACTAAGAGAATGCGTGACTCACGCAAGTGGCTGTGGTGAGTGTGTCTGTCAGGCGCTTGACTTGTCGCTCTTATGCTTCCTCCCCAAGTTCTTAGGCCAGGCTGTTTGGAGGGGGGGGGGGCTCAATAGATTCCTCCAGTGCGGAGTGCCGGGGTTGCTGTTCACGAAATCAGTTACACAGGGACTGCAGGCCTCAAAATCATAAAAACGTTACCAGACCTGCAGGTCTCGTGACTTCAATAATCTACTTGACCTAAGCAATGTACTTGAACCATTTCAAATTGTGTGCTCTTTAGGAAATATTTTATCTTAGAGTCGCTGTTTTCTTCAATATCATATTATGAGAGCACTTTCAAATATGTGAGTTCAGCCTTTCTGCTGTACGAACATCTTAGTTTGATTTAACAGACTAAACCTTTGCTCCCTTTGTAATAAGAATGAATCCCACATATAGAGTGCACATGACCTTTTGGCTTGCCTCTTGAATTCACCAATTGCATTGTCAGGGCGGGGGCAGGTGTTTCTCAGTTCATATTTGCAAACTAACTTTTAATAAATATTTTTCTAAAGCATGATGTGGTATCACTCTGTCATTTACAGACAGCACATTTTTCATTGAAATGATCACAAACATTCCTACTAACATGCACATTTGCTGATAAAACTATGTAGTGTATGAACAATAATGTGTGAAAATTGGAAAGCTGAATTTCAGCAAAAATACTTTATCGTTTGAACATCACCAACTAAAGTGTTCAGAATTGTTTTTACCTCCATGTTTGAATAAAAAAAAACAGTGGCTGACAATTCAGCAAGGACTATTGTGCTGGATATGCAACTATGCTGTGTCTGGAAGCACCGGATGTGCCACTACATACGATGTTTCCACTCTTATACAAAAGTTGTTCGGGGTGTGTGTGAAAATAAGTAGCTGAGAAAGAAGAGAATACATGTGGACAATCTCTGGCTTTAACATGTCTGCCTTTTCCAATGCATGTGTCCTACCCATGTTCCTGAATTTAAAGCCAGTGAAGTTTACACTGTACCCGAGGATAACGTCACCAATATTCTCAAGTAGCTGTTATTTCTTGAGGATGAAAGTGGTGTTTTTTTTCCTAACGTATCCTCATCTGAACAGAAAATTAACATTTTTATGAGGTGTCTCAGTGGTCTCCCTCATTATTTTGAAACCCATCACTTCTTTTGAGCACCAAAGAGACTGATTCTTACATAAGCTATAGACATGACATGAATCTTGGATCTACTGCTCAAATCCTGTGATTCATAGGACTACTTAATCTGTACAACCTCTATAAAGGCATGTGTACGTCATTGCTGTAAACAACCACGTTTGAAGTAATGTTCATTGGAATTGATAACCTATATTCCTTCATCACAACAGTGTGGCTTTAGTTCTTCCTTAACCTGGATAGGAGTGCCGGGGTATGTCTGAGACTGAAGACAAAAATGATTGGGCAAATAAAGCTGTGAGGGAGCTCAAAATTAGCCCCTAATGTTCAAGGGAAGTAAAGAAAGAAATTCACAAACCAACAGCCTTCCCCCTCCAATCCTCACCCACTCTTCAGAAATTCAGAAGGGGACTCGAGACCTGGTTGTTCAACTGATTCCACCTGAGCAGCCTGGCTCTCAGCGTCTGGATACCCTCGCGAGTAATTAACAGAGCTTTATAAATCCTATTTTTAGATTGACTATTATGTTGTTGCCCCTATTATGCCATGAACAGACACAATTGTGTCAGAGATAGACCCCTTAACATAGGTGTAGCATATCATTTTTGTGACAATGTTTATTAGGGAGAGACACTCACTCCCCCTCCCCACCACACAACGCCCAACCTTCATATGACTTAGCTAGGATGTAAGACGAGACAGATGGTCATGTGGCTGAACCCATAGGTCGACAATATGTGTGTTTGAATGTTATCATGCGGCCCTGCCTTTGGTGTGGCTGGCTACCACTCTGAGAGTCTTGATATGAGCAGTGTTGTCTTTAATATGCACAGACTCTCTTGCATACAGTGCAGGGTTTGGCTTCATCTCTGAGAGCTACTTTGAGAGTGCTGTAAGCTATCAGTAGCTCCCGAGCTACTTGTTGGAGACCTGTGACATAAACCATCTACTATTCAACTGAGTTGGTTTTGGGGCAATGGGAAAGTGTTCTATTTCACTGACTTTCATCTTCTGCACCCTGGTCAAAATATAAATGATAAATAATCACTAGATGCAGACTTTACTTCTTGGTTTTGAGGTAGAATGACTCCAGCTCTTTTGAAGGACTAATTGTAGTCTGAAGTCTTCATTGCAGGTGTATTGCTGGGCTTTAAAGTCCTTCTGACTCTTAACAAGCTAGGTGACCATGCTAGCAAGGTAGGTAGCATTAGCAAGATAAGTACTAGCATACAGAAAGAGAGGCTTTATATAGGGGAGACATACCCCCCTGTGCTTTACAAACGGTCGGTACACCCAGTACCAAGTTAGGTCTTCAATTGCAGGGATGAATGGGGTCTCTGAGACTAGCCCTATTCTTGAAGGCCCTCGTGGCCTGAAGGTACCTATTTTTTTTTTTTTATAGCACACTTGTAGGGGAAGCAGACCAGCAGATGTCAGGCAACAAGGTGAACTCAGGACTGTGGGAAGGAGAAAAGGCACAGTGTGGTAATTTGTCTTTCCAGTCCAGATGCTATTTATTCAATTAGGAATCCTAATTAGTTTTGGTAAAGCAGCTCACTGTTTAATGCCTATATTTAGGATTTGTGCTGTTAATGGACTAGGCCTGCATTTAAATCGTCTACAGCTGAGATATTAATTCCTATTATGCGGCAATACTGTGATAAGTGTCTCACCACTCATTTTTAATACAGGTTTCTGAGTTCTTGGCTTTGTTATACGTCTGAAGGTCGGTTTCATTAAAGTAGACAAGATGGTTATTGTTAGATTGACGAAACAAATATAACAATTCGAGATGTCTTAATAAAACGTATATTTTTTATGTTCCTTTCTGAAAACAGTTTCTTTCATGATGTTTCTACGCTGAGAAATATGGACAGTTCTTTCGTTCAGCACAGTGTGAAGATTCTGCAGGCACTGAACAAGCAGAGACAAGAAGGAAGATTTTGTGATGCTACTTTGGCTGTCGGTGGTATCTTATTCAAGGCCCATTGGAGTATTCTGGCTAACGCAAGCCAGTTTTTCCAAAGCTTGTATGGAGATGGGACATCTGCCAACATCATCCTTCATGGAAGTTTTTCCGAAGTGATTGGCCTGTTGCTAGACTTCCTGTACACCGGAGACCTGGCCATTACAGAAGAGAATGTGGGGAAGGTGCTCCTCGCATCGAAGGAACTGTGCATTTTTGATGCAGTGGAGTTTTGCGAAAAGTTTGAGGTGAAATGCTTCCAAACAAACGCCCCAACTGAGGAATATTTGAATGAGTACAATGTGGTTGACTCTCTCCATGGACATGTTAAGCCACCTGCTGAGTCTGACAGCGAAGACACTGTAGAAGTGGTCTGTGAAATCCACCCACCTCTGGCGCAAGAAGCCGCCCCTATAAACTGTATTCCTCAAAGCCAGGCACATTCTTTAACATCAGTTCTTGGGAAAACACCTTCCTCACCAGACACATTAGAACCGGCAGAAGAAGTGAAAACAAGCCACGAGAATAATGAACTGAAAAGGCCAACGAGGAGGAGCAGACAAGATGACAGTGTCTTCAGTAACGAGGTTGTAGTAAAGTTCATTTTCTAACTTATTGCATGTTGACTGTAGTGACCGTAGATTCGCATGGATCGTAGTGGCAGAGATGCAGAGCACAAACTTTTTTTTTTTTAAATCCTTTTTTTCTATAAATATCCTTACCGCGTTTCATTCAGTTCTGGGAATCATATATTTATTTTCCCTATTTTTTTCCCTCTCCTAAACCACACCAATCAAGATCTCAGCTTGTGGCATCTGATAAAAGAACATTTCTTTTATTTGTATTCTCTTTGATACCTATTTTATTCTCTGGTCTTCTTGCCTCGTCTGAGCTGATAGAGGACCAGAAAAGTTTATTTGCTGTATTACTGCGTGTATGCTGAATTATATTCAAATTGTATGTGTACATAGTTAATTGGGTAACTTTAGTCACAGCATACCAACACAAATGTCACAGTACCTACTGTATTCTTGGTGCAACTTCTAGAGGACTGTGCAACGAAGAGTAGAACACCTCCTTGCTCACATTTCCCCCCAAAGTTTTACCCACCACTACTCTACCTTCCCTTAGGTAGGCTCAGAATCTTGCTGTCCTCGATACTTTGAACACAAATGTCCGGTCATATCGGCTGTGTAAATGGTAGACACCTCTAGTTACAAATGCTGCACCATGTAATTTATTAGAATTATATTTTTACTTTTTCATTCATAAATCTATAAGAAATGTGTTGGTCTAACTCGAACCTTTTTCCAAAATGTGCTTTTTTCCCCTCAGTTTAAACCTTCATAAAGTGTTTTGATTGCAAAAAAAGTGTCCATCTTTTTGCCAAAGGGTAATGTGATATATTGCTTAAAAGACTGCAATATTTTTGTTAGCAAAAAACAATATTTTTTTGTAGGATTATCAGGGGGGGTGGGGGGGCTTGAAAGTGAACATTATAATTCTCATTTCTTTGTTCCATTCCACATTATTACCAAAGAAGGAATAAACCAACACGTTCCAATAAGTGCGTACATATCTCCACATTCTTTGTCTCTCAGTGATCTTAGACCACTCAAATCTCAGCTTTAATAATCAACTGCTTCCAATCGATGCATATCTACTTTCATATTCTTTGGTGATTTTGTGTCCCTCAAACCTCATCAGTATTAATCAACAGTGCAATTCACGTTTATAACTATTTCAGTTCAGACGCGGTATTTGGCAAATTTCTATTAAAGATTACAGTGGTTATTCCAAATTATTACCAATTGTAAAAACATTACTATTATAGATGTAGTCCCGTTTGCAACTATTTCTTAACGTCTTCCAAATTGTGCCATAATATACACCTTTCAGCTACATAGAAAATGAATTACAGACCTACTTATTTTTTAATAATCATTGTAATGCCTTTGCTTTCTCTCAACCGCATATTTTTCTCCTATACTTGCCGACTAAATGAGTAACCATTGTGATGAACTTTCTTTAAGAGCAACAACCCCCCGTCTTTTAACAGTCTCTATCTATTGACTATCTGCAAATACAGTGCCACCAATCTCCTTTTATGACCATGCACTCAAAGGGGACTCGCAATCAAAAGTATGTTAATGATCTGCAATCATCTACATTTGATATCCTTTGGTTTTTTTGTCCTTCAGGAAGGGATCTCCATTTAAAATATGCCCCGTATACCTGTATGGCTATCTCAGATGTTGATGTTTTTTAAAACCCAGTCCTAGAATGATGCTTCTTTTCCTGAGAACACATTTGCTGAAGTTACCTTTTTGCCTTCATGTACAATTCTGTACATTCATACTATTTTTTTTATTACAATTGTTGGTAATGAGAATGGTGCATGTTCTTATGCATTTTCTCAAAGTTCTCTTGCGGTCCATGGTTACTGGGAAGTGTCCAAGGTGGGCTCTGTTGTTTTGATTCAATAAATATTTTTCAAGGTTACAGCAAAAAATAACTCGATACACTTGCCCCTCCTCACCTGAGAACCACACCAATCACAGAAGTCATTTCAGTTGGTGTATACCCATTATTCATAGGCATTATCTAATTTCACAGTAATAATCTCCATGTAAACGAATAAAGCTGCTCACTTTGTAAAGCCACAGTGCCATAGCATTTGTTGTATCTACAGTCATTCCCAAAGTAAGAGACTAGCAATGCCCTCTTTTTTTGGAAAAAGTGTGGAATAAGCATCGTGCCCCATCTTATAGGATTGCCTGTTTAGCTGAGAGGAGCATGAGGTTTCCCAGGGCAAGTATCCTCTTAGAAGAAATCCAGCTGTCCCTTGTGTACCACCCCAGTAATATACACACCGGTCCTCAGGTAATTGTTTTCCCAGTGCTTCTTTTATAGCTTTCATAATTTCACCCCAGAAACCACAAAAGTTCTTGCAGCCCCACAGGATGGTTTTTTCGGTGTGTTTGTCTCTGCAGGCCCTTCAGCATCTATCCTGCTTAGCTGTATCCATTGCATATAAGCGTGCAGGTGTGAGAAGACATCTGTACAGTGTTTTGCTGAATGACTCCAAGCCCTGGGCATGTAATATACCTTTCCTCGACCCACTGATTATATCCCATTTAATATCTGTAATGTTCGCACTCAGTTCTTCCCCCCACTTAGACTGTAAACTAGCTTTTCCTTGTGTTCCTGTGTTGTTCATTGGAAACTTTCTGAAGGATTTTTTCAAATGGGTAAAAGGCATTGCAGCAGCTGTTTGTCTGGATTGAGAGCCCAGTGGCACACATGCATGTATTTAGAACATTCTGATTTTTATAACCCCTACTGCTCGCTCAACACTTATAAAAACAATTTTATCTTTATACTCCTGAACAAATCCCTCAAACACATGCAGTGGGTCCTCCCCCGAGCATTTAGTGCTCTCCTATCCCTTCTTGGGGTGTATGCCAGATTGCCAAAAGATTGGAGTGAAAGGGGCTGGCAGAGAGGCGAGGTCCATATTTTTTCACCTCTGTAAACCCTGAACCTGAGGGATACACTTGTTATTGAGAAGCAGGAAATATTGACGGGTTATGTTTAGGATTGTGCCACAAGACCTCCCAAAGCGGCCATCCAGCCAAAGCGTGGTCTCAGTAACATCAATTTCTCTCAGTCTCTACTTTAGACCAAGCCAGTAGGTATCATAGATGTGCAGCTTGGTAGGTACCACAGAAAATGTGGGATCCTTAGGCAACCCCAGTTTGTCGGGCGAAAGTCTAATTCCTCAGGATTCTCGCTTTCTTTCCTCCTCCTATGAAATTGGTGCACATGAGTAGTGTATATGCCAAGAAATGCAGTTTTATTATTAGAACAAGTGCCTGAAATAAAAAGAGCAGCTAGATAGCGGTGTCCTCTTTAGTCACTATACGTCCTTCCATGGTGAAGCTAATTTATGCCACTGTTGTGTGGCAGCTCTAAGCTCTGCCAGCATTGGAGAGAAGTTTGCATTATATGTTCGTGTAATCATTGCAGATGATGTATCCCTGAATAGTTATCATATTGCACTGTTAAATTGGGAGTGTGCCTGTACCCATTCTGCTGTCTCTAACGGCATATTGATTTTTAAAGTCTCAGACGTGTATAGATTTATCTCAAAGCAGAAAAAATGCGTAAGAGAGTTGACTGGTGTCCTTTAGGGTTAGTCATCAAATTTAGAATATCATCAATGGACGTTAAACTTTTGAATTCATCAATACCCAGTTTTAACCCCTCAGTACATGGATCGTTATGGAGCTTCTGGGCATGGGGTTCAACCTATATCGCAAACATTTGTAGTGATAGTGGACATCTCTGCATTCTGCCGCTCTTGACTCTAATTACAGGAGAGTTCCTACAATTCACTCTGACTTATGCGTTGGGCTTTGAAAATTCCCCCAATGCCACTGACTAAAATATCTAGTTATTAGGACTTTGTGTAAAAAAAAAAAACTCAACCTGGTTTTATCAAAGGCTGAGTCTACCACCATCAACAATACAGGCTTTTTTTGTTCATTTACTATGTCTGCCACGTGTAAAGTATTGTTTGTGTTGTCTCCAGCTTGTCAGTGGTTTATGCATTCTGATTGCTCTGGTTAAATTAACTTGGGTACCAAAGATTCTAACGTCTTGGGAATATCTTTGTGAATATTTTCATGTCAACATTAAGGACCGAAGTAGGGCGGAAGAGACCACATTATTGCTTTTTCCCCTTGTTGACGGTATTCTTGCCTCTGCCATGGATATGGGTCATTGCTCTGGTGTCAGCCATAGTTTTGAATGGGCATCAGGTTACAACAACAATCTTTATAGAAAGGTGGTGGGAAATCCCATCTGTGCCTGGGGCTGAGCTCATTCTTAAGGTTTTGATGGTGCCTGCTATCTCCTTTGGTGTGATTGGTTCCTCAAATCTCCTTTTGATCCTCTTGTATGGTTTTCTGAGCAATGTCTATTAAATAACCTTTTCAGTGGAAGTGATCCACTGGCTCGCTAGAATATTGATCTTGATACAATTAAAATACTGTTTCTAGCTTATCCTATGTATTAGCCTGTCATCCATACCTTTTTAATAGATTTGATAAATATCTGGGGGGGGGGGGGTTCATTTCAGTTTGCCTGCCAGCAGGTTTCCTGCTTTATTGCTTCCTTTATAGTAATGTTATTGAACCCTTGCTAGTGTATATTCCGTCTTATAAAGTTCTAAGAATCAGGGTTGACCTCGGATTACTAGGACTCTGCACCATGTATTTAGGAGAGTGTAGCTTTATGCCATGTATGCTGCTCTTTCTATTCCTTATCTAAGAACCGTCTGTAGGAGAGTGGCATCGACTGCATAGTTGCCCCCAACTTTTTGCTGATGTTTTGACTGTTTTATTACACTAGCCAGGCTGTGGCCCTGCTATCCAGGACCACAGCCTATCTGCTTCTTACCTAAACTGATGTGAGTACCCTAGGTACCTTCCAATTGGATACTGAGGACACCCCACCAGCCCCTTGTAGATAGTACCCTAGGTACCCTGGGCATGGGTCCCTCAGAGGCCTACCAGGGGCTGCAGCACTTATTGTGCCACCCCTGGGATAGCCATACCAAATGACCCCACCAGACCACTACTGTAGTCTGGGTAAGGTGGTGCTTGCACCCCTTACAGGGATATAGGTAACCTCTATCCCACTTAATACAACACATATATCCTCATAGGTCACCCCTAGAGCAGGCCTTGCTAATCCTACAAGGCAGGGTGCTGAGATGTGTGAGGGGGGACCCCTACCTGAGTAGGGCCCCTCTGCAACCTTCGTAAAATCATTACTGGGTTGTTTGTAGTGTAGCCATACCATATACTCTTAACCGCATTATAAGTCTATTGCGATAGCGTGATACCTTGAGAATGGCTACACAGAACTATATCTTGTTTGGTGTCAAACATGTAGGAATCATACCCCCAATTCTGCCATGGGACTGTGGGCATGATTTCCCCCCTGCTAGAGGGGCGATATGGGAAAAGCGGCAGAATTTAGACACCAATTTAAAAGTGCACGCGAAGTACAAAATGGACGCTACCCGCCACCCACACGACTCTGGCTGCCTGTTGCTGGGCAGAACTCCAGCCACGGCAGCTGGACAATAGGGATCCTGTTGCAGGGAGGTGTTCCCACCTCCCCAGACAGACTATGTGGATTGGAACTGGGTGGGTGCACCATAGGATGCCTTTCAGAGTTGCACGTAGGCTTCTCCAGTGCCTACATTCTGCATACACCACCTGGAACCGGTTTAGGGGCATCCTTTCCCCTGCCCAGGTGGGAAACACACAAAGGGGAGAGGGTGTAGCCACCCTTTCCCGCCTGACCTCTCATTGGTGGACCCTGATCTGGACACTCCCCTAATCTTTGGATAAAGGTGAATACTGGGTCCCCAGAGCCTCAGATTATTCTTGAACTTCACAGTCTTGACCTTAGACTTGCTGCCGCACAGCTACCTGAAGAAATCTCCCTTGGGGTAAAGGAGTTACCCCCCTGCTTGGCAGGCACCTGAAACACTGCCAGTGACCCGGTTGGAACCTCGCTGCTCCTTCGGACATAGACAACTCTTTCCTACCTTGAGGTGGGTTTCCAAGCATCCCAGAGGCCAGTGAGTGTGCACAGCAAAGCTCTGCACCGTGGACCCCGTGGGTGCCGAGATCCCCAATACCCCAGGACACCGGCCACCTCTTGCATAGCACCCGACCCCGACGAGTGAGGAAGTTGTGCTTTGGCCCATTATTGAGCCAACCTCTCTGCAGCAACTGTGCCAAAGATCGACGCCCTAGCCCGCTCCGGCGACCCGTGGGCGCACCTTTACGCACGCCAAATTGCTGCCTTCCGCGGTCCCTTGTCTCTCGACTTGTGGGCCCTAGCGGAGGACAATCCTCGATTCCAAGAGTTCCCCTGGTTGCTCCAGGCCTGCTCTTCAGTCTCCTCGCTGGAGACCTCGCTCAGACCTCGTGGGTCTGCACCAGTAGCTGCTTTGTGTTTCTTGCGTGGGTTGCGGTTGCCAAGGCTTAGTGGATCCAATCCGGACACTAACACCGCAGCGACCCTCATCCTTCGTGGGACAGTCGCCCTCCAGAAGCTGGCCTTCCTTGAAGCCTCCTGGACCCCGTGGCTGACGATCCAAGCTACACCTCTTCGACCTGGAAGCACCCGACATTGAAGGGCTCCTTCCCTTGAGCCCCCTGGTCACTGTGCCGTGACCCAGACTCTGTCCCCTCTGCTTTCAGGTTCCTCTCTACAAGATCTACATTTTCATTCTTCACGACAACGACGACGCTTGTGGCTAGCAGCAGGTCTTCACGTTTTGCCATTGAAAATCAGCCTGCGACCCGACATCGAAAACGACCTATGCACCCGGCTTCCCTGGGGCAGGTAACAGTGGTACCTTGGTACTCTCGTGGGTGTGGGCCCTTCAAAAGCTTAACTCTAAAGTGTTGAACTTGAACTCCTGCTAGAAGTGTTTTTAAACGTGTAAAATCAAACCGCGACATTCTCCATAGGCTATAATAGAGATCCCGACAGTAACTTCAGTCACTGCACGCGTCTCCCGTGGGTCCCCTTCCTCACTACCTTTGGTGGTTTCACAAGGGGCCAGCGACCCTAAATGCCCTAGGCATTGTCTGTAGAATTGCCGTGGTTCTTATACCACTTTTTTGATATATGGTTTGGTCCCCCCCGGGTCCTTGTGATTCCAGTGCTATTTATTGTAACTATCAATGCTTGTTTGAATTGTATCTTCACCTCTAGCCTCATAAAGAGACTAGTGGGGTTATTCCTAGAATAAATACATATATTTTAAATATATACCTGTGTGGACTACTCTTTCATTTGGTTATTCAAGAGGTTATCTATGGTAAAACAATAAGCTTAACACTCCTTCAAGACTTAGCCTGAAGGCTGCTCTCCACAGCTACCACTAGGATAGCTTTCTTTAAAGGTTGTCTTTAACCTATCACCCTAAGAGTCGAATTGGACTGGTACAAGGTGGCCACTAGAACTAGTGACCAGCATATGCCAGGCCAACTTCTCACACCATCTAATTACCTCCCTCACTTTTCTTAGTTTTACAAATTTCTGCGATGCAGCGCATCCATCTCAGTATTACTTTTCCCAAATCCCACACAATCTATAAAGAGCATCCCATGCATCATTAAATTGAATGAACTCCTTGCTTTGTGTGGTGCCATTGGATCTCTAAGTAAGGACTGATCTAAGTACTACGCAGGGTCTTAAGTCCTCTGTTGTCCAATTTTAATATGCACCTAACCGGTCCATTATCATATAGATTCTTGAATAAGGCTTGTGTGCAGCAGCAATGGATGAAAAATCCCTGACTAGAGGCTGGGCTGTATGCCAAGTATCTCTTAATCCTGCATCTGCGAGCCAGGCTGTGCCCTAACAAGATAGTGGTCTCCTCATAGCAGTGTCACCATCTGCCTAATTTTCCATTTATTATGAAATTCCAGCCCCCATCTCCAATTAAAGGATTCAGCTAATACTGTTTGGATTGTGTGTCTTAAAAGTCCGTCATGTCTCTGACTTGGGGCATACATTGCTGCAGGCAATATTGGTTGAGCCATTGAGCAGTAGCCATCTCTCTTCCTTGCCCATCACTGACGCTGTAAGTATGAAGTTTAATCCGGAACCAGAAAGGATCCCCACTGCACTTGCCTTTGCTGATGAGGGGGGGAAAAATGCTGGTGGGAAAAAAGGAAGTCTTCCAGTATCTTTTGCAAGGCACTGGGGTTCTTGCAGACAATATATATCTTTCGGGATTCTCAAAATAGCAATTCTTTTTGCTGGGATTGTTAACATTGCTCATGTTGAACCATATAAATGTGACATTTTTCTCCCCGTTTTTAATATATATGTATAATTTCGTTTTTGTACATTTTGAGCCTGGAGCACTTCTCTGGGTATTGACCTTCCAGACCAGTTCTACATCTCTCTTCACAGAATAATGCCTGTCCCTTCCCCGTTGTAGAGCATTTCTCTGTATTACACCCCAATTTCCCCCTTATTGCCCCCAATTTCCCCAGCCACCTGTGAATTGACTAAGTGTTCCTTTTATAACATATGTTCCTCATCTGGATTGGTAATTTTCAAGCAAATCTGTTGGTATCCTAGAAACCCAGATCTTAAGGCCTCGCTCCTCTGGTGGTCCTGTTGTGGAGAATACCTGTTGTGTGTGGTGTAATGTCCATTCTCCCTATAGAACCTCTGAGCTACCCATCCTTAATTCCCCTCTCTCGAAGACCTCACATTGTCACTTTATAAATAATTCCATTTTTATTTGGGGTTCCCATCTGAAGAGTAAGGTGTGGCTTGCTTGGCTTGCTGCTTAGGTTATGCTTGCTTAAGTTGTTAAATCCCATCTCCCACTCTTTAACCATAGATAAATTAGGTTTTTGTCCATTTCTCCTACTACTGACCTTTATCCATCTGTTTCTAGATCTGCCTTGTCGATGCTTCTGTTTGCGCGTTCACCTTCTCTAGTATATCTTACAGAATTTGGAGGGTGGATTGCTTTCTTCAGTGACATGATCTGCATATTTTGATCTTACCATTTGACTATTGAATGACCCCATCTGTATTCAGTGTCATGTGATTTAAGAAATTCGACCACTGGTCAGATGCTTCTCCTTTATCGGAGCGTGAAGGCTAAAGGAGCTTTGAAAAAAACATGACAGATTGTCCCTCAAAGCTGACATTATTTCTCTCTCTGCCTCTGAGATGTTCTTTCTAATGGAAGCACACCCTTGTGAGGATATCTGGTAAGCGAGTACCCTTCTATACCATCTGCAAATAATATGTCCTGCTTCCAGCATTTCCGAACAAGTTCTTAAAACGTCCTCACAATAGGCATATCGTTTCCCTGATCAGCTGGACTCAAACTGGGCTTTTTAAGCAGTGGGACAACCCATGCATCTTTCTCTGGTATATCTTTCAGAAGTTGGAGGATGGACATTGTTTTCTTCAGCGACATGGCCTGAATATTCTGATCCTGTCATTTGACTATTGAGCAGAATGGATGACCGTAAACGGGGCAGGGGGAAGCACAGAGGCACATAAGCATGAATCCAAAGCTTATTAGAGGGAGCGTGTGCTCTTGCCAGACATAGTCACGACTCCGCTCACCTGCAGTTGAACGTAGTTTGTTCTTGTGATATTCATAGTCCCTGGCAGCTGGGCAGCAGCAGCCGCCCTCTGGTGGTAATCCCAGCACATCGTTGGAGTTCAAAATCCTAGAGTTTGGAGGAGTTTCTGGGAAGGACAGGCCTTGGTCTGCTCTGTCCCAGATTGGGATGTGTGAGATGGTGACAGTAGGTAAGTATTATCTCCAGAGGCCAGCTCTGGCAGAAAACGTTGTGCATTTGGCTCAGACTGGACATGCAAACAATGGAAGCGATCCCGGTCTGTTTATGGGTAGTAGCTATTCTCCATCAAGCAACAACCACTTAAACTAAAAGACATTTGCAAAAGTCTAGGGGTAACCCTGATGATGGGTACAACAAAGTAGATTGTGATGTTTGCAATCCTTACTGCACATAATGTTCATGAACCTCCCAGAATTAAAAAAAGAAAAATACAAAAGGATCTATTTGCCAAGGGTTGCTGAATTTAATTTACAACTAATGCACTGTAAAATGCAGTCATTAATTCCACCAACCAGAAAGTAGACAAATCGGTTGAGGAGGGCTATTCCCTAAAGCAGAGGTCTTCAAACATTTGTCGGCTGAGCCCTCCCCCCCCCCCCCCCCCCCCCTCTAAATCTTTTTACACGTCAAGCCACCAACCTCCCCCCACCTGACAAAAAAGTTCTAGAAGCCGGTACTCTGCATCATTGATGTCCATTCTCTCCTGCAGAGCCCAGGTTGTATTGGACAAATATTATTAAATCAGGTAAGAGTGTTTAGTAAACTGACGTTCTTGTAGCCTGTGCTTATTATAAAGTTCAAATGAAAAGTCTCCAAGGAAAAAAGACATTGGTGCTTTATTTTTCACATAAGACACAACATTTAGGATAGATTAGTAAAAATACTCCCAAAACACAGGCAAGGTGTGTGACTGTTTTTCTCTACAGAGACCGTCAATGTGTGGATGGATTCTTGCTTCTGCGATCCTTTGGTTATGCTCCACTTCCAGTCTTGAGCAGTACTTGGAAACGGGAGTGCTCACAACATTTTGTATTATATATTTTTTGCGGTTTTATATACGCGTACATAACCCAAAGGTATTGAAGCACCTTACAGGAGCATCTTTTACTTTACACAACCACACATTCATTTTTTGTAAGCACAGAGAGATTATGTGATTTGCCCAGAATCACCGGATGTTGAGCAGACACCAAGAATTGAACCTGGTACCCCAGCTCCACAGTCATCAGCTCTGGCTGTTGCGCCACATCCTTGCCCATAAACAAGATATCAGAACAAGCATTGGCATAGCCAATAGTTCTCGCCTTTGGGACCTTATAAGTGTTTAGCCATGCAACAGTTGATGTTGTTGCACCAAGGATATTGTGCTGGATAAGCAAACACTTATAAGGTCCCAAAGGCGAGACCTATTGGCTATGCCAATGCTTGTTTTTATATACCGGTGATCACTATCTCAACTTATGTTGGTACTCAACAGACCACTTGGTCTGGCCACTTAGGTTTTGTTTTGATGTTGCCATAGTATCCATTTTCAAATGTGTGTGGTCGGTAGTGGTGGGGTAATTTTTCATAACTGGATTGGACACCAGTAGGCAGTATTTATTTATTTGTTCTTTTTTTTTAAAGTCTTTGTTTGGTATCATCATACCTTGTATTGGCACTGTCAATATGTCACAAAATGGTGTGATTCAACAAACATCTTGGTGTTATTTTTATAGATTTTGTTTTGCTATTACCATGCCATTCATTACCATTGAGGAATGGTCTATGGAGTGTAAGGTTTTCTTCCCTAACATGAGGGTTATTCACCAAGGCACGGGGTTTCACGTTACCTTGCGTTTTGTTAATAATTTGGGGGTTTTCTTTGAAATACAGGTCTGATCTTTTTGACTCCCTGCTTCCACAACCAGTTACTAAAGTGGTTCCGTGTTCTGGCGCAGAAGGTTTTACAGAAGAAACTGATGTCCGGGTGCCAGAGGGGACTTGTATAGCTCCACTGACACCATGACCGAAGTCCACGTCAGTGCGGAGTCGTACGACGCCGTCCCCTGGCGCGCAGAGGTACTGCCGAAAAATTCTAGGATCCAGACTGGCACCTGGGGAGAATTCAAAGGTTAATGAATCTGCTGCTAGACTGTGTCTCTACCAGATATTACGTTACTCGAAGGTAAATAACTTTAACAACATGTTCAAATAGGTAATACATTTCTTTAACAACTTTCTGCTCCTCCGCCAGAAGTGGTGCATTTCCTGACAAGCTCATCTTCCTGCCTGGGTTGGCACAGAACTTCATATATGCCTCACAACAAATTTACATATGCTTTAATTTGCCAAATTTATACATTCTGTGACCTGTAGTAGTAGGCACTGACTTCAATGGAAATACAGTACTAAGGTATAGGAAGCCATACTTTGTAAATGAAAAGCTCAAAAACACTCAATAGATATTCAAATACACTAAGCCATCTAACATCCGTACTTCCCATCCCCACTTATTGCTCTTCTCGCACTCAAAGAAGAGACTCCAGTATTGGGAGGCTAACTGCTCTTGCTGGGCGGCTCTAGCGCCACGGGCAGCCTGAGGGAGACGGCGGCTGCCATACACTCAGAAGCCTGTTGTTGTTTAATGCTCTTGTTCGCAAGACTCAGACGTGCACCATTGGCACAGTACAGCATTTCGAACGTCTGCGAAGAACGCTACATACAGCAGCTATATTGAGTGTGTAAGTGAACACAACCTAACTATTACATATAGAAAGCACAGTGACAGCTACTTCAGTTCTGGAAACTGCTAGATTGGCTTCTGCTCCGATCTATCTTGCGTGCGAGTCCAAGAACACAATATAAAACAATTTTCCAAGTTCAAATAAAAGGAAACAAATCAGCCTGCACATTATACTAGCCATACTAGGAAGTTCTCGGTTATTTTAATAGTTTAATGAAACAACAGAACTTTTCTAACATTATAGAACTTAGGTTTAGTATAGCTGCCTTACAAAAACAAGGTAAATCAAATGTAATGTGGCTGAAATAGAAGGTGGCATAAAAAGAAGAATGAGGGGGGGCGTGGCCAAGCAGTATGGCCGACAGGACGTGAGCTTCTTCAGCTCCGGCCGATCAGCCGCTAACATCCTGATTCCGCCTTCCACCAGACGCCTGCAGGAACTTACAGAGAGCGACTGGGGTCCCCCACGCGTCATGGGTGACTGGAGGCTTTGTGGGCTTCAGTAACGAGCTCTAGGTGTCTGGAGAAGCTCCAGACCCGCCTGCCTGGTGGGACGTGCCCACGCGGGCGCGGGGACGCGGCCTGTGTCTGCCTGAGCGCCGCTTGGAAGCGGTGAAATCCGATCTGCTAGCCCCTGCGTGCCCGGCTGTGGGAGCAAGAGTGTCCGACGAGGTCCGGAATCACTTGCAGTCGGACAGTATCGTGTGGTCCTGGAGCGGGCGAGGCGACGCGAGAGGGGGCGCCCCTTCCCCCTCTTCCCCCCCCCCCCCCCGGCCGCCCCCCCCCCCCGGCTGCGGTGCTTCGGAAGTGTTGGGGCTCTTGAGCCGAGTGGACGCGGAGCCTGATCCCGCCGGGGACTGACTGGGGACCCGTCTGGTTGGACAGGATCGTCGCCCTCTATCTCCCTGCTGAGCGGCAATGGCGGATTGCGAGGTGTGAGCGACGCTGTGAGGCGATTGCTGGTGAGGACGGCTGAGAGCTGGGGATCGTCGGCGGCTGCCTGGGAGAGAGTGAGGGTCGCAGTATCTCCTTACCTGCACTGCTGTGGTGGGTCGGCCTAGAATGAGGCGCGTCTGCGGAGAGAGCATGGTCCCGATGGCCACCTGGGGATCCTACCTACGGGGCGACTGTGGTTTGGTTGGCAAGTGACTGATAGCCCCTTGGTTGATGGGGATCGCCCTGCCCTTGCTGGATATGCTGTCACTTTGGGGGCAATGGCACTGAAGGCCTATCAGATGAGCTGTGGGGCCGAAGATCTATGCTGCGCTGGGAGGAAGACCGCGGATTGAGCCAGCTGCTGCGATCTGGTTGTGTGCTGAGCGCCTGCTGCTGACCCTCGGGTCTGGCGACGGAGGTCTGCGGATTGGTGGGCGGATTGCAGGCTCAGCGCGACTGGGAGAAGCGGAGGCACTCCCGTTTTGGATGGCCTAGACTAGTATCGCTGGTGTTGTTGATATCCTTGGACCAAGCTGCGGCTTGAGAATAGAGCGGATTAGCTGAGGTCTGTGAGCAGTGACGGGGTCCCCCCTCTGAATCCGGAAGGTGAGGTGTGCAGGCTGGGAGGAAGCGTGGGAGCCTGGGGTCGCCTACTGCTGGGGCCCCCTGTGTTGGCGTTGAGCTGCGAGAGGAGAGGGCCGTGGTGGGGACCTGCGGACTTTGCCCTGTGGGCAGTGGATACCTCTGATAGAGCCGGGATCACAGATTTGTCACCATGGACAAGCCTAGGCCCAGGGCCATGGACGCGGGCCGCGACCCGGAGGATGCAGCGACCGAATTGCCCCAGAAGGCGGCTGGAGACCCCATACAGAAGCAGCTCCAAGAAATCTTAGCAGCCATAATTGATACTAAAGCCACACTCCACCAGGACATTACTACGGTGGCGGTTGGGCTGGGCCTTCTACGGGATGAGCACAAGAAGTTGGCGGGGAGGGTCAAGGAAGCCGAAACTAGCATAGCGGAATTGCTTCCGGCCTCCAAAGATACGGCCCAGCAGCTGCACGCTCTCACAGCAAGGGTGACCTCACTGGAACGAGGAGCAGACGATGCGGAGGGCAGGAACCGGAGGAACAACGTTCGCGTGGTGGGCCTGCCGGAAGGAGTGGAAGGGGCCGACATGGTAGCCTACCTAGAGACATGGCTTAAAACGGTGGTGGCTCCTGAGGGGTTATCTGACTTTTATACGTTGGAGCGGGCCCATAGGGTCCCGACTAGGCCACTCGAACCGGGCAGACCGCCGAGACCGGTGATTGCTTGCTTGCTGCACTACCGTGACCGGGACTTCCTGCTTCAGAGGGCAAGAACAGTGGGCCCCTTTACAGTGGATAATAGTAGAGTCACACTTTTTCCAGATTATACCCTGGAGGTGCAGCGGAGACGGGCCTCGTACTTGGAGGTCAAGAGGACGATTAAGGAAGCAGAATTTACAGTATTCCCTCCTGTTTCCAGCGCGGTTACGAGTAACACTTAAGGACACGGCTCATTTTTTTGACACTCCTGCGGAGGCTTGGGAGTGGCTGGAGAGGTACACAGGCGGTCTGGTGGCCGTGGATAGACGCGAGAAGACAGCGCCTCGAGGTGGACTAGCCGGCAGGCGTGGGATGCGTAGGCCGCGACGGGGGTCTCGGACAGGGCCCACCATTGGGCAGGCGGAACTGGAGAGGGCGACCGCCCTGCGGGCGGTGGAGTCTGTGTCTGGCTCTGCTAGCCCGCCTTTGATTGCTGGTGGGGGGGCTCTGATGAGGACTCAGCAGAAAGTGGAACAGATTCTTCTACTGTTAGTAGCACGAAGCTCCCGGTGATTACATCCCAAAGTGTAGATGAGATAATTTGACTCTAGGGTGGAGAGGTTGGGGACGAACTGGGTGCTCCGTTGACAGTCGCTGATTGTGGCAGGGTGGGGCGTGCTGGAGAAGGTAGTCTGGTTATATGCGGCTGGCGCCATCTAAATGGTTACGGAGCCGGCTCTGCGTTGGCTGCGACCACTCTTGCCTCTCAAGTAGTCAGGGTTTTTTTTGCTTAACTGTTGAAGTTTGTATTTTGTTTGGATGGGCACTAGTTTTAAGGTAACTGTCCTTGGGAGGGCGTTTGTGAGTTGGGAGGGCGTTTGTGAGCTGGGGTATGTTCACCAAGGTCTCTGGCATGACAATTGTGATATTGTGATGAGGCGCCGGATATATCAGGTGCCATGGGGCTACTGAATGACTTAAGGTGTATATCGTGGAATGTCAGAGGGCTGCACACCATGAGCCGACGTCATAAGGTCCATGCCTATCTGGTGCGGAGGGGGGTACAGATAGCATTCCTCCAGGAGACACATATTACGGGCTCGGAGGGACTAGCGCTGAGGCGTAGGTGGAGAGGCCAGGTCTACCATACTTCATATGCTGCATTTGCGCGTGGAGTGTTGGTGTGGATAAGGGCGGGGGTCCCCTTTCAGATGACGCAGCAAATTGTAGATCCGGAAGGGCGCTATGTTGTAGTACAGGGTCGACTGGACGGGAGGGATGTTACGTTGGCCAGTATTTACGCCCCGAACACTAGGCCTTTTTTACTTTATTGTCTCGTAAGTTGGCTTCTTGTTTGGCTGGCCCAATCATGCTCAGGGGCGACTTTAACTCAGTGACAGATGTTGCCCTGGATAGATCCCATCCCCCGCTCCTGACGGCGTCGTCTGTAGCGGTAGCTAGGGCTAGAGGGACATGGCAATCGCATTGGGGGCTGGTGGACACTTGGAGGGAGCATCACCCAGGTGAGAGGGACTATTCCTTTTTCTCCCCGCTTCATGAGTTGCATGTTAGGATAGATGCGGTGCTTTGCTCCCCTGATTTACATGTGGCGGTTCAGCATAGTGAATATTTGACCAGAACGATCTCAGACCATAACCCCCTGTTGCTGAGGCTATGTTGGGTCCAACAGCGTTGGCGGCTGCGCCCGGAGCTGCTGAAGGATCCGGTCTATCAGGAGGCGATTGGGGAGGGGGTGGACTGATATTTTCGAGAGAACGCTGGTTCTGCTTCCTCATTGGCGGTAGATTGGGACGCGTTTAAGGTGGTAGTGAGGGGGCTCTGCATTGCTCAAAAAATTGGGGTTCGAAAAGTTCTTCTCCAGGACATAGAGACTGCGGATCAACGACTGCGTGAACTAGAGCGTCCTCGCCCAGAACACCCAGAGGGACAGGGAGAGGTGCTGGATGGCCGGGAGGCTGTGGCGGTGGGGGTTGAGAAGTTGAGGTGTTATGATTATAAGACGTACTTGGTGCGTGCCCACGCAGAGCGTGATAAATCTGGTACGTTGTTGGCCTGGCTTGCAAACCCCCTTACGACAGGCGACCCCTATATTGGTGATAGACGATCCAATCGAGGGGGTGTGTTACACCCAACAGGGCATTAATCGCCTCTTTGCTGGATACTACGAGGAACTGTACTCCAGTAGAGTGGACTTAGACGAGGGTCGATTGGGGGAATTCTTAGCTGGAGGGGACCTGCCGACCCTTGACAGAGCGGAAGTGTTGGGTCACGAGGTCACGCTGGGGGAAGTACGGGGTGCAATCAAACACATGGCGCGGAGGAAGACGCCAGGGGTGGATGGTTTACCGATCGAGTTGTATGCGACTTACGTCGAGCTACTGGCTCCTAGGTTGGTGACCCTTTACAATGAGGCGTGGAGACTGGGTCGACTCCCTGCCACGACGCGTGAGGCGCTTATAGTCCCGTTATTGCAGCCTGGGAAGGCTCCCTCTGATATAACTGCATACCGGCCGCTGTCTATGCTTACCACCGAAGATATTGAGCCAAATTTTGGCCTCTCGTCTATTGCTGTACATGACCCGGCTGGTTCATGTGGACCAGGCGGGGTTTATACCCAAGCGTACTACGGCTGGTAATGTCCGCCGGCTGATTCGCGTTTTGGAGGCTGACACGTATGCATCGCGTGATGCTGCAATATTTTCGGACCACATAGAAAAGGCCTTTGATAGTTTGGAGAGGCCCTATCTATTCCAGGTCCTGCGTGCTTTTGGGTTGGGGGAGCGGTTTGTGGCTTGGACGGCATTGTTGTATAAGGATACTACGGCCCGCACTAGGTCGGGGGGCTTTATATCACCTCCATGTGCGGTGGGTAGGGGGATGCGACAGGGGTGTCCTCTATCCCCCCTATTGTTTGCGTTGGCCATAGAGCCGCTGGCGGCCCAGGCTCGAACGGGGAGTTGGTTTAGGGGACTTCAGGTACATGACGAAACCCATTATATTGCTCTTTACGCGGATGATCTCCTCCTGTTCTTAGCCAATACTGAGCGGGAGTTGAGGGGAGCCAAACGCTTGCTCCAATGTGTCGAAGAATTGGCAGGACTGAAAGTGAATTGGACAAAATCAGGGCTTTTCCCCACTTCCAAGACAGTTGAGGGTCCCCAATGTACGGAGGGAGTGCGGTGGGACTACACCTGTATGACCTATCTGGGGACACGTATTTACCACGATCAAAAAGACCTGGTAGAGGGGAACATCGGTAGGGCGATACGAGGTCTCCAGGGCAGTATGGATTTTTGGAAGGCGTTGCCGTTGTCCCTGATGGGGAGAGTGGCGCTCCTCAAGATGGTGGCACTCCCCAGGTTGTTATATTATTTTCGGATGCTTCCTGTGTGGGTCCCTGCGGCGACATTTAAGAGACTGCAGCAGATGATAATACGGTTCCTGTGGATGGCTGGTAGACGTAGGGTAGCTTTACATACGTTGATGAGACCACGGGGAGACGGAGGGTTAGCAGTTTCGGACTTGGAGACCTACTACTTAGCAGCTCAATTGCAGTGGTTGACCCAGGCAGTGGCTAGAGAGTTTCGGGGGGTGGGGGAAAATCCGAGGGAGTGGATTTCCGCGGGTCTTCTGCCTAGGTTTATCCTGCAGCAGCCGATGCGCCTTGGGGGTGTCCCTAGTGAAGTACGGACCTTCAGGTTGTGTTGGAATAGGAGTCAACAGAGGGCGCGGACCACGCGTCCGTATGCGCCGGAGATCCTGTTGTTAATGTGTCAGAAGTACTGGTCGGCACTTGTGAGGTGGAATGATTCTGGATTGACGACTGTGGGAGATCTATATGAAGACAATGCGCTGCTGCCCTATGAGACACTCCGCGATCGGTTCGTTCTCCCTCGCGGGGATTATCTACTGCATGCGGCGCTGGTGTCAGCTATTCAGCGTCGGTGGAGGGGCGGATTGTCTGAGCCTGGAACATCCATGGCCTGCCAGTATGTGGTACTAGCGGCTGGCACCATTAAAGCTGTCACGTGTTTATACCGGCGGATGACCTGCGAGAAACTAGCCCCCCTTACTAGGTTGAAGCAGTATTGGGAGGAGGATTTAGAGGGCGAAATACCTGACAAAATATGGGCTGAGCTGTTGGAGAGGCCCTGGAAATGTTCCAGAAACGCTCGATTCCAGCAGATCCAGTTTTTTATATTGCATGGGGCTTACCTTACTCCTGTTAAAATTCAACGGTATTTCCACACGCTTACGGCGATCTGTCCTAGGTGTCATGTAGAGGGCGCTGATTTTTGTCACATGCTGTGGAGCTGCCCTCGGATCGGGGCCTATTGGCAGGAAGTATGGTCCTTACTATGCGAAGTTACGGACAGGGAGATTGAATTTGGTATGGCTCCTTGCTTGCTACACTGGTTTCCCCACACCTCGAAGACTAAAATAACTAGTAAATTTATAGATCTGGGATTGGTACTGGCCAAGCGGGAGATTACGTCTAACTGGAAGGCGCAACGTGGGCAGAGATTGCAGAAGTTGAGGGCGGAATTTGTTCGGTGGGTGGACTGTGACACGGCTCTTAGGTTGCAGGCGGTTACTCGAGTTCATAGCGATATGGCGCTGGACTCGGCCCGAGCCTGGAGAGCCTTAGCAGAACTTCTGAAATCCACAGACTCTGATATGGATGTGGGGTCGAAGATTAGTGATACGCAAAACATACCCTCCTCTGGGCCTGGTTAGAACGGTTACGGGAGAATAGATGGACCTTATTGCTAGCCTGTCAGTAGTCCTGACACGGGAAAGTTTGATGTTCACCTTAGAATTGTGGAAGATGTAAGTATGCGCACAGCCGAAGGCCTTGTTCTGTATCCACTCAACAAGCCATGCCAGGGGAGTTGTGGGAATGGGGGGGTGGGGGGAGGAGAGGAGGTAGCATGGGATAGGTTTAAGGGTTTTATGTACTTGTCTTTATTACGATATGGAACTTCCGAGGGCACTCACTGTTATTCGCGTTGTTGCGGTGCACCTTGATATGAAAAGATAATAGAGCGGCTAATGGGTGGTATATCACAGGATGTTATAATGGGTATGAGCAACTCTGTCTGTAAATCATCGCACATGAACAGTATTGTTTGTACGAGGAGGATGGTGGATTAGGATCTTAGTATGTGCGCGGATGTTTTTGCTTGAAATGTTCCTGAAGTACTGTACAAGGTTACTTAATAAACATATTTTACAAAAAAAAATAAAAAGAAGAATGAGCAACTCTGTTTGCTGTTTTTGACCTAAAGTTGCTTCCCAGGATCCAGGCACCCACCATGGACTTAATGATTGGACGCTAAGAGAGACCGGGCCCGGGGAGAACCTGATACAGCACTCCCTGGTTATTTTATGTTGTTTTTTCAGCCGCTGCAGTGACCAGTTGCCACACCTTTCCCCATGCGCAGTCAATGATGGAATGAAAAGTGGGACGGTTAGATTAGCGGCGGGGGTTGTAAAACCTAATATTGCAAGGACATGGGGTGCTACGGTCCCTCCGGCAGTCAATGATTGGATGGCAGATCTAGATTGGTGCCAGAGGGCGGAACAAGTGGTCTATACAGCTAGAGAATGCCCCAAGAAGTGGGAGAAAGTGTGGGGGGATTGGAGAAGCTACAGGGGTTAGAGACAGGGGAATGGTACGGCCGTAAAAGTGCCTTGATAGTCTCTGGGGTTCATATACACTATGGGGAACTGTGATGTCAAAGATGAATACAAATGTGTAATGACCTGATTACACCACTCAGAACGATATGTGAAGCCTGTTTTTTTATCAATAAAAAGAATTTGAAAAGAAAAGTGGGACGGGATGATAAAAAAAACAAAATACTGCGCGCTGGGATACAGAACTGAGCACTTAACCAACAAAAAACTTGTGCCCTGAATGAATAGTTACGCACTAAAGTGGAATGATACCAGAAGTTAGGTGCTGCTCCGTTGGAGGAAGCAAGTGAGCACAAGGCGGCACAAAGAGGAAAGATTATCCACTAGCCAGCAAGCATTTTTGAAGGATAATTGAAGTAACGAATAAAAAGGCAAAGGGTGGGCTGTAAGCCCACAGTGTGAACGCAGCATGTCTCAAAGCGACAGTGCATGCGCTGCCTAGGATCGACCTAGATTTTTTTAAAGCAGGTGAAAAAAACAGAAGTGCTTTAAATGGCCCAGTACAGAGTACCTGCACTTCTTTAGATTTTAATGGGAGAGTACCATCACTTCTCAGGAGCAAACAGGTACTCTAAATACTGAGTGCAGGTACTCTCTATTTTATTTTAGCCCTTCTGTGTTTCCATTTAGAGCACTGACTACAGGTAAGCTGAAAAACAACAATTTCAAGTGTAATGGCAGTCATCGCACGAAGTGCCCAGTCAGGCAGAAGTAGTGCACCCTTGCGTTTTTGTCCTTTATGTGTTTACAGTTCTGTATTTCTGTTCTGAGAACCCAGAGCGCACAGAAAACAATGGGAACTGCGGAAGTATTTGCGAGCTTATCAGCAAGGCACCTCAGAGAGTTTGGTTGTTTGATCTCGGTGGTCTCCGTTCATCTCGCGAGGGGTGTGTCGGGCTCAGTGGTGCATCGGCTTCTCGTGGTTGCCGTGCTTGGCTGGGATAGGTGGCTTCGGAGCGTGGCGGGAGGATGCCCCACCCAGAGGTGTCTCGAAAGGTCACATAAAGCCCTCCCTGGGCCGACAGTCAGCCTTAAGTCGAGCAGGAGCGTGCTTTCTGACGAAACGGCCATGGGCGGTAGCAACACAGGATCCCAGCAGGACTTCGAGTGGGTGTGCACCGACCAGCCGCACACCCAGTGGAGGAAAGTGATCCTAGGTAGGAGGCAGAGCATTACTAACAGCCCGCTCAAGGCGCTGCGTAGCTTCGTTTTATTCAGCTTCTATTATGGCCGTATTGTTGAGTTTTTTTTCTTTTTTTTTTTTTTTTTTAACTATTCACAACAATCGTCGATGTGTGCCGTTGATGTATTTATTGCGTTTAAGGTCTTTGCCGAGTTTTCTTAAAAAGTCACTGCCTCTTGGAAAAGGTAGTCTGCTACAGTGTTCGTCGTTCCGTTATCCTCCGATAAGCAGACATAACAAGTCCTGAGATGCTAACACTCTATGTGTAGCTGCAAATAGTGCGGCTGGTGCAGTGGCACCGGTGTATAGTAATGTAAGAGCCCACCGCACTTCGACTTGGCTGCGTTTCACTGTCCACCCTGGGAATGTTTTTAGGTGGGCATGCATTAGGACGAATGAAACCTGTTACGCCACTGTGTGTTCAGAATTCTTGGTAAGACACTCGTAAGACGCAGACCTGACTTATTTAGATTAATATTTTTATTTTTTTAGCATACCGACTCGGCTGTTTGTGGTTTATCAAACTCGTTCAGTGTTGAAAGTGCACGAAAGCTTAATTCTACTGTGATACAACCAAGCTTCATTCTCGTCTCGACGCGAGTAGCTCGCCAAGTCCTCAGTTTTCTTGTGCTTTTCAGTGGTTGTGTAGTCCGTAGAGGTGGGGGAGCCAGAAAATTCACAGGGGGGGCCGAAAACAGGGGCCCACTTCAGGTATAGGAACCTGAGCACGAACGGAGTCGACAACCCATTTAGCATATAAAGTGTGCAACAGACGTCATGTCATGTATGATAGTGGCCCTGAAAAGTTAGTGTGTTTAACATGTACACGCGTTTCTCTAGTGTAGAGCATTACATTTTATGGGTACATTGAGTGGCATTTAATAGAAGTGACAGTTTATAAACCGGCCTTTTAGTACGCAATTATTGGACCATGTGGCAATTCAGTTATCACGTGTAACTACTTGTAGCATAGGTGGGTGCATCGGTGCTAACATTTTAGAAGAGGAAAGTAGATTTAACAAAAATCTGGAGAATGCATTTCCTCCGTTGATTGACTTGTAATGAAGCGGCGGCAAAAGAAAAATGTTTTACTTTAAAAAAAAAAAAAAAAAAAAGCATTGGCATAGCCAATAGTTCTCGCTTTTGGGACCTTATAAGTGTTTAGCCATGCAACAGTTGCATAACTAAATACTTATAAGGTCCCAAAAGCGAGACCTATTGGCTATGCCAATGCTTGTTTCTGTTTATTACTGCTCTGTAGTAATGGCGGCGCATGGGTGCCACCATTACTACATAGAAGTAATTAAGAACATCAAAGCGGCCGCGAAAGTGAGGCGCGCGCGCCCACACACATGCACTGTAGCTCTAGGCTACAGTGGTAGCACTTTTTTGAGCCCTCACAAAAAGTCTCGCCAGACCAGCGCATGCGCTGGGTCAGGCAAGACCTAAAAAGGGGTTCCACAAAACATGCTTTCTGACACAATTGAAAAATCCATGATTATGTGGAGTATGGCAGGTGTTGCCATACCAGTAGGAGGCTAGCCTCAGTTTTCCAAGAAGGCCTAGGGGACATTTATATCATACACGTGATACAAGTGATTCAAGAGGATATATACATCTTTATTCTCTAGCAGCATCAAAAGTATTTTTTTTTTAGCATAGTTGGCTTATAAAGAAGATCGCTTTACAAAGCTTCAGAAATAGCTTCACAAGAAAGCATTTAAAATTGGTCTAGGAAAGAAGTGAGGACAGATGGTAGGCATACTTCACAATTTTTGTTATATTAGGCTTGTGGACTCGGCTCTAGGGATTGGAACATGTTAAACAAGCACCAGCAACTTTAATCAAGGTCAAAGTCATTTTTCACAATCCCTGGTAAATTAAGGGATTTTGCCAATGATGACATGATACTGAGCCGATGTGAGGACTCGAACCCCGGACCCCAGAACCAAAGTCGGCAACAATGGCATTAATGCCCGATCCGCTCCTCTTTGAAACATCCAACGTTCCCTTTAGTAATGGGACGAAGGGTAAAGGAGCGAGGCTTTAAAAAAATAATACAAAAAGCTCTTCACTCTTACCTGCCAGAGAATGGAATCTTCAGGAAGGATACAACCATTGTAAATTCCTTGCAGTGAAATGCAGAGGTGCCAGGGTACAAACCAGGATAACCTTGAGGGGGAAGGGTTCAAGAGCAAGGCGAACGGCAGCAACCAGATGTTAAATTTAGCACCTACGAGGCAAAAAGCAACAGTAAAGAAGTGCTGTTTCATCAGCAAAGTTGAAGTATTTTGCAGCTTTATGTATACAAAATTTGTGGCACTCCCTGGCATCTCTCCTGCTGTCCGGTTCATTGGAGTAACATCAGTGCTGACATCAAAGCAGTGGTCTGCTACAGGAACTACATGCTGCTTGGCGGTTCTGAATGACTACTTCAATCAGAGAGCCCTAACTCAAGAGCAGGGTATGAAAAACAGGCAGCAAATGTACTTCTGACGTGGGAAGCAACCAGAGGCGTAACTAGACCCGAACTTCGGCGGGGGGGGGGGGGGTTAAGACTCCCAGCCAGGGCTGGCTTTAACACTGGTCTCGCACGGTGCAACAGTCTTCTTGTGCACCCCCCTCTCCCTTTACCTCCTTCTCCATGAATTCCCTTACTACCACTCGCCAACAATGCACCTGATTTCTTTATAACCCCTTTCTGGCCAACATTTCACTTTTTAGGTCTCGTCTAGGGTTGCGCACGCATGCGCTGCTCGCTCTGCGAGGCTTCTTGTAGTTGCGATTTTCTGGAAGTTCAGTTTAAGCCCCGCCCATCATTTTCATTGGGTCGTGTCAGCGTTTATGCTAAACGCTGGCTTCCCATTGAAAAGGAGGCTTTTTGGTTACCGCCCTGTCTCCTTCTCGAACGGCCAATTCGGACTTGATCGTGTGCTGGCGGCGTTCGACGGTCTCCTTTATTAGTCAGTAGGCACTATATTTTTTCCATTCTGCTTTGGCTTGTTTTATAAAGCACATACGGCGGCCACGCAACTTTATTATCGTGCGCACCGGCAAAATGCAGTGCTTTATATAAGCACTAGTTCTCTAGCTATAGAGTGGCTGTATGTGTCTGAGCGTTTTGCTCGGCCTGGGTGTTTTCATTTGCCTTTTTTTTGGGGAGTATGTGTGTGTGCGTTAGTGATCCAAAATTCTGTGCAGATACCGGACAGTACCGGCCATTTTAAAGCACTGGTGTGGGCTTTTGTGTACTTTGCATTTTGCTATGTGAGAGTTTGCGAATCGTTCGTGTGTGCGCCTGAGTGTGTGTGGTGGGGGTGAAAATGGTTGTGCGTGAGTACGTGACGTCAAATGTCTTTTTGTATGTTTGTATGTTGTCGGTGTCTCTGTATGCGTGTGTGTATTTGTGTGTGTGTGTTCATGATTTTATATATGCGTGTGCCTCTCTGCTCTACAGCACTCGAACAGGCTGCCAGTGTCTCTTGAGGCGGCTCCGTTCTCCTGTCAGACTCCGGGCCTGGTTTGCGGTGCCTCCATGTAACCAAAGCCAGCATGCTGTCAACTTGGAGTCTCCTGGGCTCACACGGCGAATCTGCCTCCCACTCCCAAACTTCAGTCTTTACAACCCAAACTCTCCACAACATCATCCGCGAGAGAGCCCCCCAAAAAGGGCACCCTGAGAAACAATCCTGCCCTTCTCTGCCCCACTGGATGCCGCACGCACCCCAACATTTTGGTGCCACAATATACAGAAGTTAGCAGCCCCAGAACTTTTAAAGAAGAAGAGAAGTTGCTCTGCTTCAGGGTGGTCTACGAGCCTGATGCCGCCTGAGAATGGAATATTTCTAACTAAGGCAAGTCTTGGAACCACAGTGGAAAAAGATGCATTGAGTTGAACTGATTTTCCTGGCCCAAGGAAGGAAAAAACAATCTTTTTAATAAGCGTAGAGAGCTGAGATATCTGAGCTTCTTTTATTTTTTCCAGTCGATATTATTTTTTATTCAGCGTTTTTCTTTTTAACAATCCCCTTGCTCCTTAAAAAATACTTGTTTTTTTTGCTGTCAGATTTGGGTAGAAAACCTGCGGAGTTTCTTGGACGATTCCCTCCTGCAGAAACTTCAGAAAGGTAAGTTGGGTGGCTTTTAAAAACGTTTTAAAATCCTTGCAGTGAAGGTTTGTAGAAAGTGCAGTTACTTTCAGGCTCAGCAAGTCAGATGGTAAAAATGGTGGCTGTCTGTTTGTTTCTATCACTAAATATCTATATGTATACATTATATCATGTCATACGGCTATAGATCTAAATCAAACATGCAATAGGTCTCGCATTTACGCGAGTTTAAGCTATTGGCATTATAAATGACAATGCCTTTTCTTTGTTTTAGAAAGGAAAACAAAAATAAGAGGCTTGGTTATTTGCAATGTCAATAGCTCAAACTCGCGTAAATGTGAGACCTACTGCATTGTAAATGCTTGTTTATAGGGCTACCTGTAGTTTACTAACACTCAGTTCTGTGATCTGCATGGTACACGTTCTTTGTAGCAGGCAAATTAGCCCTCTGTGTGGGTAACAGGAGTGCCCATGTGAGTGCACGGTGAGCGATGTGACAGTGTGAGAGTAGGGTGAGAGAAGTGACTGCATGGTGAGTGAGGTGACCATATGAATTTGGATGCGGATGCAAGTGCATAGTGGGACAAATGAATGTATGGTTAGTGATGGGCTTGTTTTTATGAGGTTGCAGATTGAGCAGTGAGGGGGAAAGGTGAGTGAAGTGTCACATGAACAGGCTGAGTAGTGTGCTTGTGTGACTGCAGGGTGAGGTACAGGGTGAACAGCGCAACAGCATTTTGAGTGCAGAGTGATCACTGTGAGTGCAGAGTGAGCGGTGTGCTCATGTGACCGCAGGGTAAGTGGAGGGAGAACGGAGTGAGTTCATTTGCGAGTGGCAAAAGTGCAGTGTGGTCACTGTGAGTGCAGGGTGAGTGGGTGGTGTGAGTGCATGGTTATCAGTGTGAGTACATTGTGATCCCTGTGAGTGTGAAAGTGAAAGGCGAGGATGAGTAGTGAGTTGTCTGAATGCAGGGTGCATTCCCAGACACAGTTGAAGTTACTCAGCATTTTCTTGAGGGCTGGCATAGGGTTTCAGATATAAGTTAAACTATTGCTTTTATGGCATTATTCAGGGTCCTGGGATCGAGGGTGGAGGAAAGAAATATTGTGCTCATCCTGCAACAAACTTCCAGTCTTGCGATTAGGGTTGCCAGCTCATTAGATTGATGTCCCAGACGGTACAAAAATAAGCAGTCCCCTAAAGCTTATTTTCAGCACTTATCTGTGCATACTTGGAACAACAAAAATAAATGGAAAGCATTTTTAATTGTGTTCTAGGGCTGCCTGAATGAACTATGACTGCTAATTAAGGGGAACAAAGATTGAAAAGTCACATTACAAATGAATACATACTATTTTATTTATAACCTTATTTAGTGTCAAGACAAGGCCTTTGCAGGCTCTTTAAACAACACATGGCTGGCATTTTTCTTTTGGTAACCCTACATTATGTACCTTTTCATGAAATACATTCTCACACCAAGGCCGTAAAAAGTAAAATCCAAATGTAAGGAATCGGCAGAGGGCCCTGGGTGTACTGGAACCAGAAAACAAACAGCCTCTGTAATCCGTTTACAAAGGTATGTAAATATGTGCATGGTCTTTAAAGACCTGTGGAAAACTTGTGCATGCCAGTGATAAGACTCCAGACACTTCCCAGCCGAGCCCGAGGCTACTCGAGCTGCACCAGCAGCCCGGACTGAGACAGGATGGAGGGGCTGAAGCCCTTTCAGCCTAATGGGGTTGGCCGCCTGGAAGCAACAATGAAAGGTGGGGTGAAGATGTTTACCCCCCACCCGAGGGGATGCTGCTCCCCACAGTTTGAAGACCTATGCCTTTAAGGCTGGCAGGTGTGGAGACAAGTTTGAGGTCTCTCCAAAGTAAGGCCACACCAACAGTATCCCAATGAGGACCCAGATCTGCCTGTTCTAATGTTCTCTGAGCCCCCCGCACCGACAGCATAGATTTTTCCAAGTGGTTAAAATGCAGTTGATCAAACGGAGCGAGGAAAGAAAAGTGGAAATGAAAAATTTGCATAGATGGTCAGAGACTTGTGTGTTTTAATTTAGAATTATCTGTAATATATTGGCCTATTACTTGGATTCTGCAAGCTATAAGAACGTATTCCATATGAGGTATGCATAAAATCTAATTTTTGACTGTGGATCTGAACTGTTAAGCACATCTTCTTTTTGTGGTGCCCTGCCTCCTGCCAGTCTGCATACTTCATGCTGTGCACCTTTCCTCCTTTCTTTAGAACATTTGCCTTTATGTTCGGCTCAGCATCGTTTTGACTTCGTGACTCTGTTTCATGGGTGTTCTTTTTAACAGAAATCTAGACGGCTCCATTCTCCATTTCAACTGCAGTAATTTCGAGTATTTTCTGCACTCTGGTGTTCTCTATAGTACCATTTTGATTGTTTGTTTTGATAAACAATCTAATCGTCACTGTGCAGTGTGTATGATTCAAGGCTTTCCCACTACTCTCCATCAACCTAACGTGGGTTGTAAGGACCTTTTTACTTCGAAACATGGTACTGTCCTAACATTAAGCAACCGTCTCCATCAGAACATTCAGATGGTAATACAGAACAGTTTGTTGCTTCTGATTTGCAGTATACTTGTATGCTACGAATTCAAGTTTTGTATTAGTTTCTTTTCTTGTAGATTAGGATTCATTGGTGTTTTCTGTTGAAACATCTGATGATTTGGCACACGAAGTGGCTGTATGTTTAGTTTGATTAATATGTGAGTAAACTTCATTAAAATTCGTACTTCTTTTTTAGTGTAGTAAGGTTTGATAATAGAAAGTGATTTTCTTTTGTGAAGTGTTCAAAAAATGATAAAATCATTGTCTCTCCACAGTGGGAAATGGAGGTGGTGGTCCATGATGTCATTTCAGACGTTGACCTTCATGATGAAGATTACTCGCCGGAGAAAAAGACAATGTACCCAAAAAGGAAATCCTGCGTAATGAAAAAGAACACTGATTTGAGATGTGCCGTGGATACTAGCCTAGTACCTGGAGAAACTCATTTCAACAATAAGACAGCTCCTGCATGTGTGGAGTGTCCCACATGCAATAAGAGGTTCCTCAGCAAATATTATCTTAAAGTGCACAACAGGTGAGACTTGTGTTGTATATCAGTCATCTGCTTATAATGTACGGATGCAAAAAAAAAGTAGACATTTTCATTTAATCCAACTCTTCAGAGTACATTTTTTCAGCTGTGCCAAGTGAGGAAATGTTATGTGAAATGACATCAGATTTCTCTTCTTCAGATGTTTAGTTACTGTCTTTTCTTTTCAGGTAAATGCAGGGGAGTCCTTGTAGCCTACAGATAAAGATGGAATTGCAGACCAGATATTACAGCAGCGAGTGTACCCCATATCATGTGGGACCTTCATCAAGCCTTGTTTTAAAGGCCAGCCACATTGGGCATGATACATCTGATAAGCCTTGATTTGTGATGGGGAAAGAGCGGAACTACATGTCATGGTAATCTGAGTGATGTTGGCTGAAAACATACGACTTGATGAAGGGTCTCACACCAGACTTAAACAAACTTGTAAACTATGCAGAAAGGTTCATGTACACAACCAGAGATCTGGAGCTGTTTACTGGGTGGAGAATATTTCCTTTATAAGAAGAGCCTGCACTTGGAAATTTAGTGCATTTGTCCACAAAAAGGCATTTGCTCTCCAATCAGTAATTTTTCTGCTGTTAAAAAAGGCAAACGCTACGTCCTCTTCACATCATTGGTGCATCATAGAAGAGCTCTGTTAATTCTAGATGTGAATATCTCATAATAAAACCAAAATGAAAATATCCTTGACTTTGAAAACTTAAAGTCTTCAGCATCATGAGTCTTGAGTATAAGCACTTAAACCCATACATAAGTATAGGTTTAGTACTTACTTTACCAGTGCTAATAATGTCTTCAGGGTAATCACCGAGATTTGCTTGGACTACGTAGCAATTGGCTGAGTTTACCTTCACTTTCAAGTGATGGTCAAGTCATCAAATCAATAATGAAAAGATTATACCTATGCTTGTACATCATCTGTGCTAGGCAGATAGCAAGTTTGGGGACCTAACTTTGAGTCAAGTTGCAGAATATTTTGTTTCGCTGTTGCAAAGACCAATGGCAATAATTGCTGGTGCCGTTAAATTTGCATCTGAACCCCAAGTTGCTGCCTGCTGTGTAGGTGATGGGGTTAACAATGTGGTTCCTTTTGCCCCATGAAAGTGATAACTGTAAGAATCCGATGAATCGACCTTCTATTAAACCAATAACTGAAGACTGCTAATTACCATGTCCTGTTTTTTATTGCCTCACGGCCAATCTTAATGTCTCCTCAAAATCGAAGTAAAATAGTATATATCTTTTTTGAAGTCCCTCCTACTAGTCCAATCAAGCTGTCTATTTGCAAAAAGACCTATACTCTGCTTACAATGGGCTTAGAGCCCACCCATTGCTTAACTTTAGTTGGCTTCACTCATTTGCTTACTTGCTTATTCATTAGGTTGTGTGGTCCTTTTGTGTTTGTCGTTCCCCTGGAGCATGGCCTCATTATTTGTGCCCTTCGACTGCTTACTTTTCAGACACTTCTTATTTCTTTTTAGTTAAGCAATCCATAAGCAAATAAGTTCCAGTAGTACCTCATGTACTCCTCTTTCACCTTCCGCCATACTACATGTTTCTGTCTCTCACTTATGTGCTTCTCCTTACCCCCTCCAAGTTTCACTCGCCTTGGTATGTCTCTCCTCCCCAAAATAGCTTTCTCCTGTTTGTGCTTCTCTTCCTCCCCATGCTCCATGTTGCTTTCCCACCCCACCTGCAGCCCTCTGTGTGGCTTCCCACCCCACCTGCAGCCCTCTGTGTGGCTTCCCAACCCACCTGCAGCCCTCTGTTTGGCTTCCCACCCCACCTGCAGTCCTCTGTTTGGCTTCCCACCCCACCTGCAGTCCTCTGTGTGGCTTCCCACCCCACCTGTGCCCTTTATGTGGCTACCCCCCACCCCCTCTGTATACGGCCCTCCCACCCGTCCCCTCTTTGTGACTCCCCCCACCCCCTCTGTGTGGCGAACCTTTTTATGGCTCCCTCCTTCCCGTCCACTCTGTGTGGCTCCCCCCCGCCCACTCTCTGTGACTCCCCTCCACCCACCGCCTACTCTCTGTGACTACAAACCACCCATCCGCCCACTCTGTGTGGCTCCTGCCCACCCACCCCCTCTGTGTGGCGATCAACCCACCCGCCCCCTCTGTGTGGTACTCGCTACCTCCGTGTGGCTCCCACCCCCCCACCAACCCCCTCTGTGTGGCTCCCACCCCCCCACCCGCCCCCTCTGTGTGGCTCCCAGCCCCCCACCCGCCTCCTCTGTGTGGCTCCCAGCCCCCCACCCGCCTCCTCTGTGTGGCTCCCACCCCCCCACCCGCCTCCTCTGTGTGGCTCCCACCCCCCCACCCGCCTCCTCTGTGTGGCTCCCACCCCCCCACCCGCCCCCTCTTTGTGGCTCCCACCCCCCCACCCGCCCCCTCTTTGTGGCTCCCACCCCCCACCCGCCCCCTCTGTGTGGCTCCCACCCCCCCACCCGCCCCCTCTGTGTGGCTCTCACCCCCCACCCACCCCCTCTGTGTGGTTCCCACCCACCCCCTCTGTGTGGTTCCCACCCCCTCTGTGTGGTTCCCACCCCCCCCCCCACCCGCCCCCTAGGTGTGGTTCCCACCCCCCCACCCGCCCCCTCTGTGTGGTTCCCACCCCCCCCACCCGCCCTCTCTGTGTGGTTCCCACCCGCCCCCTATGTGCGGCTCCCACCCCCCCACCCGCCTCCTCTGTGCGGCTCCCACCCGTCCCTCTGTGTGGCTCCCACACTGCCCCTCTGGTGCTCCCAGCCTTTATGTGGCTCCCACCCGCCCCCCTCTGTGTGGCCCCCAGTCCCCCGCCCTCCCCCTCTGTGTGGCCCCCAGTCCCCCGCCCTCCCCCTCTGTGTGGCTCCCAGTCCCCCGCCCTCCCCCTCTGTGTGGCCCCCAGTCCCCCACCCTCCCCCTCTGTGTGGCCCCCAGTCCCCCCCTCCCCCCCTCTGTGTGGCCCCCAGTCCCCCGCCCGCCCCCTCTGCGTGGCCCCTAGTCCCCCGCCCGCCCGCTCTGCGTGGCTCCCAGTCCCCCGCCCGCCCCCTCTGCGTGGCTCCCAGTCCCCCACCTGCCCCCTCTGCGTGGCTCCCAGTCCCCCGCCCGCCCCCTCTGCGTGGCTCCCAGTCCCACGCCCGCCCCCTCTGCGTGGCTCCCAGTCCCCCGCCCGCCCCCTCTGCGTGGCTCCCAGTCCCCCGCCCGCCCCCTCTGCGTGGCTCCCAGTCCCCCGCCCGCCCCCTCTGCGTGGCTCCCAGTCCCCCGCCCGCCCCCTCTGCGTGGCTCCCAGTCCCCCGCCCGCCCCCTCTGCGTGGCTCCCAGTCCCCCGCCCGCCCCCTCTGCGTGGCTCCCAGTCCCCCGCCCGCCCCCTCTGCGTGGCTCCCAGTCCCCCGCCCGCCCCCTCTGCGTGGCTCCCAGTCCCCCGCCCGTCCCCTCTGCGTGGCTCCCAGTCCCCCGCCCGCCCCCTCTGCGTGGCTCCCAGTCCCCCGCCCGCCCCCTCTGCGTGGCTCCCAGTCCCCCACCCGCCCCCTCTGCGTGGCTCCCACCCCCCCACCCGCCCCCTCTGCGTGGCTCCCACCCCCCCACCCGCCCCCTCTTTGCGGTCCCCCCCCCACCCGCCCCCTCTGTGTGGCTCCCTCCATCCCGTCCACTCTGTGTCGCTCCCCCCACTCTGTGTGACTCCCCCCTCCCCCACCCACCCACCCACTCTGTGTGACTCCCGCCCACCCGCCCCCTCTGTGTGGCTCCTGCTACCTCCATGTGGCTCCCACTCCCCCCCACTCGCCCCCTCTGTGTGGCAAACCACCCCCACCCCGCCCTCTCTGTGTGGCAAACCACCCCCCACCCGCCCCCTCTGTGCGGCTCCCACCCACCCCCCCTCTATGTGGCTCCCAGCCCCTATGTGGCTCCCACTCGCCCCTTCTGTGTGGACAACCCCCTCTGTGTGGACCCACCCCCTCTGTGTGGCAAACCACCGCCCCACCCGCCCCCTCTGTGCGGCTCCAACCCCCCAACCCGCCCTCTCTGTGCGGCTCCCAACCCCCCACCCGCCCCCTCTCTCTGTCTCCCACCACTGTGTGGCAAACCACCCCCCCAGCCGCCCCCTCTGTGTGGCAAACCACCCCCCCAGCCGCCCCCTCTGTGTGGCAAACCACCCCCCAAGCCGCCCCCTCTGTGTGGCAAACCCCACCCTCACCGCCCCCTTGCCACCATCAGTAGAGCAGATTCTTCAGGTGGTTAGGTCAACTAAATACGGGGGCCTAACGGACCCTTGCCCACCGAAGGTGATGCACTTATTCCCTGAACTACTGAGCGAGCAATTAGGTCTGCTATTCACAGAAATAATCAATTCTGGCCCCTTTCCAGAGGCATTGAAAACCGCCTCAATGTTGCCGCTACTTAAGAAACCAAGCTTAGACCCATAGGAACCCTGCAATTACAGACCCATTGCGAGAATCCCGTTCACTGCTAAAGTTCTGGAGAAATTACTGAATATACAGTTGTCTCAATTTCTCTTGGAGGCAAATGCCTTAGACCACTCGCAATTTGGCTTCCGAGAGGGACATGGAACGGAAACAGTCCTGCTCAAGCAACTGAGGAACTCAGGAGTGTACTGGATGCTGGAAGAAAGGCAGCCTTGATCCTTTTGGATCTCTCGGTGGCCTTTGACACGGTAAACCATGATACACTCCTGACCTGACTAACCGAAGCAGGAGTCCATGTGTCAGCCCGAACACAGTTATCCTCTTATCTGTCTAACAGAACGTTCACAATGGAGCTGGGAGAGGCAAAATCAAAACCATTTAACTCTCTGTGTGGTGTACCCCAGGGGTCCTCTTTAAGCTCCACTCTATTTAACTTGTATGTGGCACCTCTGGCAGCAATAATAAGGAACTGTGGCTTCCTACCGGTCTCTTATGCTGACGACACCCAAATCATGGTGTCAATCACAAACCACGCCAAAGAGACGGCAGACAGGTTTAAACAATGTATGGAACAGATTAATCCATGGATGCAGAGCAATTGCCTAAAGTTAAATGGAGACAAAAGTGAAGTCATACTGTTGGGGACAGACCTGAAAATCTGGTCCCAGGATTGGTGGCCAGATAGTTTAGGCGATTGCCCATCCCCAGCCAACAAGGTAAAAAACCTGGGAGTGCTTCTGGACAATAAACTGTCTTACGATGCTCAGTCAAACAAATTGGGACCCAACATCTGGTACATCCGGAAAATGATAAGGAAACTCTTGGCGTTCATTCCCCATGATTCCTGTAAAACAGTTGTAACAACTCTGGCCTTATCAAGGCTCGATTATGGAAACGCTCTATATGCAGGGATACAGGTCCAGCATCTGGCAAAACTGCAGCGCCTGCAAAACGCAGCAGCCAGGCTGGTGCTGGACATTCCCAGGTCTGAGCCTATTGCACACAGATTAAGATCCCTCCACTGGCTTCCAATAGGAAAAAGAATAAAGTTGAAGTCATTGTGTCTGGCCTACAAAGCCCTGCATGGGACGGGTTCGCAGTTTTTGAAAACCCACCTAAATTTGTATGAGCCATCCAGGACCTTGAGATCCAGCCAATCAAATCTTATCCAGGTGCCAAAATACAAACGGGTCAGGTGGGGGGGGAAGAAGCTTTCTGTTGCACGCAGCTAAAGCGTGGAATCTGCTTCCAATTGCAATCAAAAATAGCCCATCTCTGCTTTCATTCAGGAAAGAGATAAAAACCCGGCTATTCAACGAAGGCTAGAAACATTGATTTGGCAGCTCTCAGGTCTCTCTGCATCCTCCTAGCGCCAAGACGCCCATGGGCAATCGCGCGCTTTATAAATATACAAATCAAATCAATCTCTGCATGGCAAACCCCCCCCCCCTCCCACCACCCCCTCTGTGTGGCTCCCACCCACCCCCTCTGTGTGGCCCCCAGTCCCCCACCCGCCCCCTCTGTGTGGCCCCCAGTCCCCCACCCGCCCCCTCTGTGAGGCCCCCAGTACCCCACCCGCCCCCTTTGTGGGGCCCCCAGTCCCCCATCCTCCCCCTCTGTGTGGCCCCCAGTCCCCCATCCTCCCCCTCTGTGTGGCCCCGTCCCCCGCCCGCTGCCTGTGTCGCCCCCAGTCCCCTGCCCGCCCCCTCTGCGTGGCCCCCAGTCCCCCACCCGCCCCCTCTGCGTGGCCCCCAGTCCCCCACCCGCCCCCTCTTCGTGGCCCCCAGTCCCCCACCCGCCCCCTCTGCGTGGCTCCCAGTCCCCCACCCGCCCCCTCTGCGTGGCTCCCAGTCCCCCACCCGGCCCCTCTGCATGGCTCCCAGTCCCCCACCCGGCCCCTCTTTGTGGTGTCCCCCCCCACCCGCCCCCTCTGTGTGGCGAACCTCTGTGTGGCTCCCCCCACTCTCTGTGACTTCCGCCCACCCGCCCCCTCTGTGTGGCTCCCGCCCACCCGCCCCCTCTGTGTGGCTCCCGCTACCTCCATGTGGCTCCCACTCCCCCCACCTGCCCCCTCTGTGTGGCAAACCGCCCCCTCTGTGTTGCAAACCGCCCCCTCTGTGTGGCTCCCGCTACCTCCATGTGACTCCCACTCCCCCCACCCGCCCCCTCTGTGTGACAAACCACCCCCCACCCGCCCCCTCTGTGTGGCTCCCGCTACCTCCATGTGGCTCCCACTCCCCCCACCTGCCCCCTCTGTGTGGCAAACCGCCCCCTCTGTGTGGCAAACCACCCCCCCCAGCCGCCCCCTCTGTGTGGCAAACCGCCCCCTCACCACCCCCTTACCACCATCAGTAGAGCAGATTCTTCAGGTGGTTAGGTCAACGAAATACGGGGGCCTAACGGACCCTTGCCCACCGACGGTGATGCACTTATTCCCTGAACTACTGAGCGAGCAATTAGGTCTGCTATTCACAGAAATAATCAATTCTGGCCCCTTTCCAGAGGCATTGAAAACCGCCTCAGTGTTGCCGCTACTTAAGAAACCAAGCTTAGACCCACAGGAACCCTGCAATTACAGACCCATTGCGAGAATCCCGTTCACTGCTAAAGTTCTGGAGAAATTACTGAATATACAGTTGTCTCAATTTCTCTCGGATGCAAATGCCTTAGACCACTCGCAATTTGGCTTCCGAGAGGGACATGGAACGGAAACAGCCCTGCTCATGGCAACTGAGGAACTCAGGAGTGTACTGGATGCCGGAAGAAAGGCCGCCTTGATCCTTTTGGATCTCTCGGCGGCCTTTGACACGGTAAACCATGATACACTCCTGACCCGACTAACCGAAGCAGGAGTCCATGTGTCAGCCCGAACACTGTTAGCCTCTTATCTGTCTAACAGAACGTTCACAGTGGAGCTGGGAGAGGCAAAATCAAAACCAGTTAACTCTCTGTGTGGTGTACCCCAGGGGTCCTCTTTAAGCCCCAATCTATTTAACTTGTATGGGGCACCTCTGGTGGCAATAATATGGAACTGTGGCTTCCTACCAGTCTCTTATGCTGACGACACCCAAATCATGGTGTCAATCACAAAGAACGCAAAAGAGACGGCAGACAGGTTTACATAAATGTATGGAACAGATTAATCCATGAATGCAGAGCAATTGCCTAAAGTTAAATGGAGACAAAAGTGAAGTCATGCTGTTGGGGACAGACATGAAAATCTGGTCCCAGGATTAGTGGCCAGATAGTTTAGGCGATTACCCATCCCCATTCAACAAGGTAAAAAACCTGGGAGTGCTTCTGGACAATAACCTGTCCTACGATGCTCAGTCAAACAAATTTGCATCCAACATCTGGTACATCCTGAAAATGATAAGGAAACTCTTGCCGTTCATTCCCCATGATTCCTGTAAAACTGTTGTAACAACTCTGGTCTTATCAAGGCTGGATTATGGAAACGCTCTATATGCAGGTATACAGGTCCAGCATCTGGAAAAACTGCAGCGGCAAAACGCAGCAGCCAGGCTGGTGCTGGACATTCCCAGGTCTGAGCCGATTGCACACAGATTAAGATCCCTCCACTGGCTTCCAATAGGAAAAAGAATAAAGTTGAAGTCCTTGTGTCTGGCCTACAAAGCCCTGCATGGGACGGATTCGCAGTTGTTGAAAACCCACCTAAAATTGTATATGCCATCCAGGACCTTGAGATCCAGCCAATCAAAACTTATCCAGGTGCCAAAATACAAACCGGACAGGTGGGGGGAAGAAGCTTTCTGTGGCACGAAGCAAAGGCGTGGAATCTGCTTCCAATTGCAGTCAAAAATAGCCCAACTCTGCTTTTATTCAGGAAAGAGATGAAAACCTGGCTATTCAACGCAGGCTAGAAACATAGATTTGGCAGCTCTCAGGTCTCTCTGCATCCTCCTAGCGCCAAGACGCCCTTGGGCAATCGCGCGCTTTATAAATATACAAATCAAATCAATCTCTGTGTGGCAAACCTCCCCCACCCGCCCCCTCTGTGTGGCTCCCACCCGCCCCCTCTGTGTGGCTCCCACCCGCCTCCTCTGTGTGGCTCCCACCTGCCCCCTCTGTGTAGCCCCCAGTCCCCCGCCCTCCCCCCTCTGTGTAGCCCCCAGTCCCCCGCCCTCCCCCCTCTGTGTGGCCCCCATTCCCCCACCCGCCCCCCAGGTGTGGCTCCCATCCCCCCACCCGCCCCCTCTGTGTGGCTCCCAGTCCCCCACCCGCCCCCTCTGTGTGGCTCCCAGTCCCCCACCCGCCCCCTCTGTGTGGCTCCCAGTCCCCCACCCGCCCCCTCTGTGTGGCTCCCAGTCCCCCACCCGCCCCCTCTGCCCCCTCTGTGTGGCTCCCAGCCCCCCACCCACCCCCTCTGTGTTGCTCGCAGCCCCCGCACGCCCCCTTTGTGTGGCTCCCAGCCCCCACCCTCCCCTCTGCCCCCTCTGTGTGGCTCCCAGCCCCCCACCCGCCCCCTCTGTGTGGCTCCCAGCCCCCCACCCGCCCCTTCTGTGTGGCTCCCAGCCCCCCACCCGCCCCTTCTGTGTGGCTCCCAGCCCACCACCTGCCCCCACTGTGTGGCGCCCAGCCCACCACCTGCCCCCACTGTGTGGCGCCCAGCCCACCACCTGCCCCCACTGTGTGGCGCCCAGCCCACCACCTGCCCCCACTGTGTGGCGCCCAGCCCACCACCTGCCCCCTCTTTGTGGCTCCCAGCCCCCCCCGCCCCCTCTGTGTGGCTCCCAGCCCCCCACCCGCCCCCTCTGTGTGGCTCCCAGCCCCCCACCCGCCCCCTCTGTGTGGCTCCCAGCCCCCCACCCGCCCCTTCTGTGTGGCTCCCAGCCCCCCACCCGCCCCTTCTGTGTGGCTCCCAGCCCCCCACCCGCCCCTTCTGTGTGGCTCCCAGCCCCCCACCCGCCCCTTCTGTGGGGCTCCCAGCCCCCCACCCGCCCCTTCTGTGTGGCTCCCAGCCCCCCACCCGCCCCTTCAGTGTGGCTCCCAGCACCCTACCCGCCCCCACTGTGTGGCGCCCAGCCCACCACCTGCCCCCACTGTGTCGCGCCCAGCCCACCACCTGCCCCCTCTGTGTGGCTCCCAGCCCCCCACCCGCCCCCTCTGTGTCCCCCTTCTGTGTGGCTCCCAGCCCCCCACCCGCCCCTTCTGTGTGGCTCCCAGCCCCCCACCCGCCCCTTCTGTGTGGCTCCCAGCCCCCCACCAGCCCCTTCAGTGTGGCTCCCAGCACCCTACCCGCCCCCACTGTGTGGCGCCCAGCCCACCACCTGCCCCCACTGTGTGGCGCCCAGCCCACCATCTGCCCCCTCTGTGTGGCTCCCAGCCCCCCACCCGCCCCCTCTGTGTGGCTCCCAGCCCCCCACCCGCCCCCTCTGTGTGGCTCCCAGCCCCCCACCCGCCCCCTCTGTGTGGCTCCCAGCCCCCCACCCGCCCCCTCTGTGTGGCTCCCAGCCCCCCACCCGCCCCCTCTGTGTGGCTCCCAGCCCCCCACCCGCCCCCTCTGTGTGGCTCCCAGCCCCCCACCCGCCCCCTCTGTGTGGCTCCCAGCCCCCCACCCGCCCCCTCTGTGTGGCTCCCAGCCCCCCACCCGCCCCCTCTGTGTGGCTCCCAGCCCCCCACCCGCCCCCTCTGTGTGGCTCCCAGCCCCCCACCCGCCCCCTCTGTGTGGCTCCCAGCCCCCCACCCGCCCCCTCTGTGTGGCTCCCACCCCCCACCCGCCCCCTCCGTGTGGCTCCCCCGTCCCGCCCCCTTTGTGTGGCTCCCACCCCCTTTCACCCCTTCCGTGTGGCTCCCACCTGCGCCCTCTGTGTGGCGGTGCCCTCTGTGTGGCGCCACCCCACCCACACCCTCTGTGGCGTCCGCACCATCTATGCGTGTGGCTCCCCGCCCCCACAGTTTTGTGCTACGTTTTTATTTGCCGATACAACTCGGATCGCTAAATAAGATGAAGGGGGAGGGGGGGGGGGGGAGGGGAGTGCATGTGAACTGTGCACACCTACAAAATGGCACAGCCGAACGTGTGAGACATTTTTTCCCCTACTTTTTAGCCATGCTGCACCGCATCATGTATATTCTAAAACGTAACTTAAAACCATTGGTGACACCTTTTGCCATTGCCAATGGTTGTTGCTAATGTAAAGTACTGGTAACTTCTCTGTTGATTATGAGGGTTTTTTATTTAATTTAAAGAGGAGTGTGACCATTATCTGTTTGCACTGTAGGGTAAAATTACATCACTGACTAAGTTTAATTAGTGCCCAAAGAAATGCAATGAAATATTGATCTCTTATAATATATGGTGTCAAATGGTAATTACTTAATTTACTGCTTTTGCCTCCATCATTATCCATGAAACTACCTGACCCTTTGGTCAATGTAGTTCAGCCTCTAGGGAAAATTTTAATTCTGGTCTGGTTAACTCCCCAAATCGATAATTTTTCTTGGAAGTTTTTTTCTGTCTTACTTGGTCAAAGTCGAAGAGTATTCGATTTAACCCACATATAGAGTGAGATCTCTGTTCAAGGTTTTCTTTACAAGAGGTTTGAGGACTGTAATATTGTTGGCCGTTGAGCAGCCTGGCCTGAATCCAGTTTGATTTAGTGGAATGAAATTGAAATTGATGGCAGAGGTGTACAGATTGTCAGATAGAAATGTTGCAAAATGTTTTCCTTCAGCAGCAAGGGGAGCAATAAAGCAATAGTTTTTTGGATCCATCTTAAAGCCATTTTTTCTGTAACTTATTTAGAACAGCTCCTTGCCAAGATGATGGAATAATGCCTGGTTCAAGAACCTGTGTAGTGTGTGGAGTAAAACATTATAAATTAGGGTCTGTTTTTAACCCATCAACTGGTATCCCATAGGACCGGGTGCCTTAGAAGAACAAGACTTCCTATTTTTATTCAGGTAATTTGCAGATCGTTATTTAAATAGTTTGATCGTGCATAGTGGAAGTGCTGCTGGCATATAAATAATCTATATACTATTTCCAAATATCGTATGATAAGAAATGGTCACCAGCTGTTCTGTGGGAGCCAGTGCCCTAACCAATTAAGGACAAACACTTTTACATTAAGAGTTTTGATTCCAAAGTATTTTATTGTAAAGTGTAATTTCATCCAGACAGCTGCTTGATTCCACTGGCGACTATCCTGTATATATCATTGGTATCTCTTTTTTTCATCCTTTATCATTGTATCTCTACATGGAGACGATTGGTTCCTTAGTAATATCCTCATCTGCTTCTGATGCTTTATTTTTACCAATATTATTGATTGATCAATGCTTTTAAAACAGGGTTTGATCTAATAATAGGTTTAGTTGAGATTAAATTGAGAATTTTGTATAACAGTACTTCCCAATCTTTGCACTAGTTATGTAATAATTAATTGCATGCCTGAGAATTGAAGTGTGAGATGATATACAACTGCTTTCCTAGTGCTAAATATTTTTGGATAAGGGTAATATTCCACTGAATAATTCTTCGATCTATACAACTTGAAGTACCACTTAGAACTTGCAGAAGTACTAGAAATCATCTTGGCCAGAGTTACAAAACCTTCCGCTATGGTTTTAGTAAGCGATATAGAGACTAAATCCATGTAATGTCGGAGATCGGAGGAATCCGAAGAGCAATCGGAGCCGGGTGCCTGCCTGGAGGGTAGTACTAGACTGATCTTCTTTTTCTTCTTTTTTTTCTTTTTTCTTTTTTTTCTTTTTTCTTTTTTTTCTTTTTCTTTTTCTTTTTCATCGATTGAGCCTGATACATCTTTCCATGACTATCGGTTTATCTAGTTGCACTATAAACCTTAGTCTCCTTTGTTTTCCTGGCTCCTGTGTCAGTGGAGGGATCTGTGTCAATATTCGAGTCATGATCTCAGTAAGTTGCACACCTATTTATGCAACAGCAGCCTGAGTATCCAGCACTTAATCTTTTAGGAATACATAAAAAAAACCAGCTGCAGGTGATGCGATGAAGCCTGTGGTATTCCGTACTTACTCCATGCCAATTAATAGACTACTATTAATTACTTCCACCTAAAACTGACATTTGAACTAGTTCTTTATTCATCCACTTGTTGTTCTCTTCCAAAGCACATTAAATGTGCTTGAAAGTGTAACCTTTAGTGCTGGCATGCTCTTTATGAAAACCGACTGAAGTGAAAAGAGCGTCCGCTTTTAACAATCACATTAAAGTCCTCACCACCTCCTGGAATTAATATTAATCAGCTATGCCGATGTAAAGCTACAGGGACATGGTCCATCAACTCATAGTGCATGTATATCATGCACAGCTTGCATCAGTTTTTACATTTTTGAATGTTTTCAACACCACAGTGTAGAGGTCACATAGCGTTTGGCAGACCTTGGAGAACAAAGCCAACTCCTAAGAAGATTGCAAAAACATTCTGTGTTAAAATTGTCATCTAAAAGTTCACTATGTTTCTTCAAAGGGTGTCTCTTGGTAAATGTTGAGCTGCAGTTGTCTACTTTATTGAGCTCCAAAAAATTTCTATCACAGGGATTGGCCAAGATGGTGTCTTGATAGGACGCAGCTGTTCAGCTCTCCGCTCCCACCAGGCCCTTCTACAGCATTTCCAGCGGCTGTAGGCGAGCCAGTTTCTTCCCGGGAGCGTGGGAGAGCTACGGCACCCCAGCAGGTGAAGCGGCGCTCTGATCCACGGTGAGCGGGGTCGCGGAGAGCCCGTGACAGACAGACCGGCCGAGAGCGAGCTGGGGGCTCCGGTAGAGGCCGCGGCGGTGAGCCTGCATTCCCAATCCTCTGCCTAAGCGTGGGGCGCCCCCCCGGAGTAGCATTAGGGGGCCGCCGGAGTTATCCACCATCTGTCACTGCGCAAAGCACCTGGCGGCTTCCGGAGAGCACACGCTGGAGGCGGCTGGGAAAGACCGTCACCCGGGAGGAGCACATTCGCGAGGCCACGGCTCTGCTGGCCTAGTTGGGCCTGTCTTGGTCCGGCTGCCGCCAGGATCACAACCGCCTGCGTGCTGCAGGAGGGGGAGCCTGCAGGGTCGACTGCCCCAGGCAGACCCTATGCGGTGCCGCAGTTGACTTCCCGGTGGGCCAGACTGATCACATCCCCACCCCCAACGTTTCAGTTGGCACTGAACTGAGCACTCATCAGAGGGTGTGGAGGTGAGCTGGCTGCACGCATCTCCTGAGGTTGGCAGACTGGTCGGCTTGGCCGGACCCTCTCAGTGGCGGCATGGGCCTGCGGTGCGACTTGCAGCATCTATCAGGCAGGGGCCCCGCTAAACCTTCACTTCCCCCACTGGACGTTAAGGGCCTGCATGCGGCTCCCCCTTGGATTGGCACTCCGCGCCGACACTGCTGCATATCCCGCACTGGTCAGCACTTCCGGCAGCACCAACGTCTTAGACCTCCGGGGTGAGCCTGGCCTGTGCGCTCCGCAGGGGGTCGCGAGTTAACTGGCCTGGTGGGCCTCCTTCACGTCAGCATTCACTTCTGAGGACAGAGGCCTGCGTCCCAAGGACAGTGACTGGCCCCACACACCCACGGCACCCATACGGCGAGGAGCAGAAGATCTCCGAAAAAGAGCCCCTTTAAGGGTGCCCGTCGGGCATTGCAGCGCCGGCCCGATGAGGAGCAGGCTCAAATGATGAAGCATGACACCTAGCTTGCTGGATGTGTGAGGGCCCTAGTTCCAACAGGAGGAATTCCCCCTATCCCCCTTTCTACCTGTAGCACTTCTAAAACTCTTACCTTTCGAGTGATTAACACATCACATAGGAACTTCGTACTTTCTTTCTTGTGAACTGTATTTAGGACATGTATGTTGGATCTCCTTAAGCCCTCTCCGTCCCTCTTATTTTGATAGACCCCTGAGTTTCCCATTAAGTTGGACCGCACTCATAGAGTGGGCCTCAGGAGAAAGGCGCCGGCCCCACCAGCTGATATCCTGACGTGCGTACACTACTTTCAATTAAATGAGCGGATCCTCAGGGAAGCCAGGCACTGTCCGGACTTCACCTATAAATGCTCAAAGCATATGCTGTATCAGGACCTGGCGGCCTCCACCCTACTCAAACGCAAAGCCTTTCGTCCGATTACAACCTTCCTCAGAGACGCTGGTATTAAATATTCCTGGGGGCACCCCTTTAGATTGTGGTTTTTTTTTTTTTTTTTTTTTTTTTTTTTTAATACAAGGGGGAACTGATACACCTCCGATCCTTATCTGCGGCGTGCAACCTCTTGGGTATTTCAGATCCTACAGCAGAGACACCGTCTCAGGACAACCAGCTGCAGTAGTGGCAACGGGTGGACCACTATTAAGCCTCTCAGCCCGTTAGCATGTCCAGACCCAGACACCGTGGCTAGAGAACACCAAGCGGTCCTGGCATCCAAATCGGGGGCGCACTCGGGAGTGAACAGACTCACCTGGGCAGGGGCTATATAATGTGAAGTTACCACTTTGTTTGACTTCTGGAAATAGCCCATTTTGTGATGCGAGTTGCTTGGAGGGAACGGAGAGCTGCTGAACACGTTTCCCATACTTCTTATCTACTAGGAGCAGTACACTCTGGCCTTACTCAGTTTGAAATTTGTTGTTCTCAATGTTTTCATTTTGTTGGGGTGTTTCTCTTGTTGGTACCATTTACACTCCCAATGAGGGTCCAGAGGCATTCTTACTCGAAGTGGTGGCCGACCTGACTTCTTCTTCTGACCGGCAAATACTCCTGGGGGGCGATTTGAATATTGTTTTCTATAGCCAAAGGTAACGCTCTGCACAGAGGCAGGGACAGACTGGGGTCCTTTCAGATAGTACGAGGCAGTGGCTCGCTGACATTGGGTTGGTTGATGTGGTGTCACCTCCACTCTACTACACCTTTTACTCCCATTCTCGTGGAACTTACGCTCGCCTAGACTATTTTTTAGGGTCTCGATCTCTTCTCCCCTTTCTACACTATTCGGTTATAGAACCGCAGTCATTGTTTGACCACGCAGCAGTGACTGTGGCTTTGTTGTCTCCCCTGTCTCACGCCCATCCTTTTTGTGGGGGCTCAGGGATATACTACTTGAGCACCCCAAAGTTATTACATGCCTCACTAAGACGTTAAAATACTACTTAACCGTGAATGACACACCTGACACATCTATAGTGTCCCTGTGGGAAACACTTAAACTGGTGGCTAGAGGAGACCTGATAGCCACTTCATCTGTGGACAACAGAATCCGCAGGGAGAAAATGGAGGAACTTTCCTGGCAGGTCTCCGAACTAGAGGTGATTCATAAAAGAATGGGCGCTATGGAGGCAATTAAAATCTGCACGTGCCCAACTAGCTAGTTTGGACCTAGTCCGAGCAGATTATGCAGCCCTTCGGCTCAAACACATTTTCTACATGGGGGAGATAGATGTGGCCAGCTATTGGCACACAAACTTTGCGCCCCCAACATCAGGCTGCAGCGGTTTCCATGGACAAGGCGGGCTCCGAACTTTCACGTGAGGAGGACATCTCTCGTGCCTTCAGGGACGTTTATGCCAATTTATACTCAGCACAACAAATCTCAGAGCAAAACCCTTCAGCATATTTCAGGGACATAGCACACTCTCGCTTAACACCTGATCAGGCCACCACTTTAGACAATCCGATCCGTATTGAGGAGGTAATCTCAGCTATTGCACGGCTTAAGCTCCTCAAATCTCCTAGCCCGGGTGGGTTTACAGCCATTTTTTATAAAACCTTTTGCTCAGTCTTAGCCCCAATTTTGACCCAACTATTTACTGCAATCGGAGACAAGACGGAGATGTCCCCCACAATGCTTATGGCATCAGTGGTTGTCTTGCCCAAGCCTGGCAAGGACGGCAGGTATTGTGCCTCATACAGGCCCATTTCCCCGTTGAATATTGACCTTAAGATCTTCACTGGGATTTTGCCGAACAGATTGGGCCGGTTGATGCCTGGACTAATAAATCCAGAGCAAGCCGGATTTGTGGCAACGAGGCAGTGCAGCGACAACACTAGGAGGTTGTTACACCTCATAGACAAGGCACACGGTCCAGTAGTGGGGATAGTGGTGCTTTCTGTTGACGCCGAAAAGGCATTCGACTGGGTACATTGGCCCTTTCTAGAGACTACTATGGAGAGGTTTGGAATAGGTGACCGATTCCGCGGGTGGGTGCTTAGTGAGTATAGTCACCCCTCAGCCACTGTCCGGGTGAATGGTTACACGTCGAACCCTTCCCCATTGCCAGGGGCATGCAAGAGGGCTGCCTGCTCTCCCCACACCTGTTCCCCCTCTATATGGAGCCGCTGGCCCAGAGGATTAGGGAAAATCAGCGAATAACAGGGGTTCTTTTTGGGGGAGAGCGACACACCATCAGCCTGTACGCGGATGATCTCATCACCACGCTTGAATCTCCTGGATCATCTGTCCGGCTTCCTCGCCAAACTGGAGGAATTCTCCCAAGCCTCTGGATTCCGAGTCAATGTCGCTAAGTCGCAGGCCTTGAGCTTCTCCTTGCAGCCTCCAACTGTGGATACCCTTACCTGGCAGTGTCCCATTCAATGAGATCAAACAACCATTCCCTACTTGGGTATCACGCTAGCAGTCTCCACTGCGGAGACCGTCTCTTTAAACTATACGCGCTTGCTAACACAGATACGAAGCAACCTGCAACGCTGGCACCTATTTGGTCTCTCGTGGCTAGGTCGGGTAGCAGCCCTTAAAATGAATGCACTCCCCAAAATTCTCTACCTCTTTCAAACACTCTCTGTGGAGCCACCACGGGGGATAATGGGGCGTCTCCAGGCAGAGTTCTTCTCTTTTGTCTGGGCGGACAGGAAACCACGGATGAGCAGGGACATGAGTTTCAGATCTCCCGGGGAGGGTGGGTTGGGAATGCCCACCTGGACTATTACTATAAGGCATCTCAGATCCGTGTTTTGTTAGAATGGGCTCAGCCGGAGTCCGAAAAACATTTATGGAGATGGCACTGGCTGGGAGCCCCTGTGAAAGATCCCCTTTCTCTGTAAAGCCTCCCGACCGTCCGGCCTCTATGGCTCTCCGATAGGACGAGCTACACTTGGTGCCTGGGATACCACGGCTACGCGCAACTTCCTCACCACATATCCATCACCCCTTACTCCCATTACGGGCAATCCTGAATTTACTCCGGCCCTCGATCAGATTGCCTTTTCCTATTGGGAGAAGGAAGGCCGCAGATCCATAGGATTTTTTTTTTACTGAGAAGGGACCCATGTCATTTGACGATTTCAGGGCGGACTTCGATACGCCCGAATCGGAGCGCTATCGCTACCAACAAATTCAGCACTGGGTGATGCAGCCCAGGTGCGTCAAGGAGCTGATAGAAGGCTCACCCCCCACGAGCGATGGTTACTATCCAAAATGTTTCCCAAACCCCTCATCACAGAGCTCTACCACATCTTATGCCCCCCAGGACAAGAGATCAAATCTGTAGGGCAGAATAGGTGGGTAAAGGAGCTTGGGTGGACACTGATCCAGAAAGAGTGGAGCGACATTCACTATAGGGCCAGGCACTCAGCACGCAAAGTTTCTAGCATAGAATCTGCCACTAAGATAGCAACACATTGGTACCTTACCCCCATAGGCTGCACAAGCGGGACCCTGGTCGTTCTTCGAGCTGCTGGAGGGGGTGCGGAGCTGTCAGCACCTTGTTGCGTATACTGTGGGAATGCCCCATCCTCAAGCCCTACTGGACACAAGTCTTGGATGACATAGACTGCCATTTTGACACTACTATCCTGCGAATTCCAGAATACATTGTCCTGGGTGACTCTGACAGGCTTATTTTTCCCCTAAAATCACACAAAGGGAGACAGATGGGCATCGCTCTGTGGGGCGGATTTGCAGAATATACTCTCAGCGTGGGGTTCCGACAGGGCACCTACGATGCAGGGGTGGCTACACAGGCTTTGGTATGTGCTGGGCATGAAGCGCATCTCCTTCTCTCTCCATGGTGATGGGGCCTCATTCCCAGGTCTGTGGCTCTCTTTTGTTGGCCTTTTATGCTCTGAATTTCGTGAGCTAGCCTGCCCTAGGTATATGCGCCTCTTGTGTCTCTCTGCACTGTTGCAAGCCTCCACTCTCTCCCAACACGACTAGTCTGATGGCGGTCGGCCCCAGATATCTCCTTGGTGACATCGAGGGTGGGGGGCAAAGCCTGGGGGAAGGGGAGGAAGGGAGGGACCACGGGGGGCGGGCGGGCGGGTGATTGGGTAGTTTCTTCTTTGAATGTTTCGATTGCATCATGAGCGTGTCAATTACCTATGGCCCATGTTTGGGGCTTCATTGCCTGATGCATTGTCTCTTATCTTATTTGTCCTTTTAAACCTAACATTTCTATCACAGAACACCTTGTTTCTAGGTTTTTCTTTTTATGTGTTTTTAACCATGCTTGACAGCATGGGTACAAGTATTGTGCTTTTAAACAATTCTGTTCAGGATTACCATACCAAAAAGCATAGGCCAAGACAGTAGGCGCGACACATTGGCTTTGCCAATGCTTGTCTCAATTTGTCTACCTTGGGGTGTGTCATTTGCTGGGGAAATGAGTTGTGCATACTTAAAATCTAAAAGTAGTTTTGCACTTCTTTTCTGTTATTGTCTTTTTGCAATTAATCTGGGGATACGTTGTTTCGTTGACAATCATGGTGTATATAAAGCGAAATCTTCCTTTGCATTATATTTAGCAATGGTGGCATGCCAGTACTACGACATTGACACCAATTAAAAATCCTAATTTTGATCACTAGAACTACCCCAATTCACATGCAGTTGCTCACTGCAAGAGGAACTGGAATTCATTGTTTAGGTCAATGAATAGTTGTACCATTGACTTGAGCAGAATTCGTTTTTACTATTCAAATAGCTCACTCTAACTTGATTCTGCTAATGAGCAGCAAAATGCTGAGGAATCTCATGATTTACCTTGGCTAATCATGGTAAAAAATTATTTTCTGGCCTAGACCACATGAATTTGGGGTGGTTTCCAGCAACCATTACAAGACACTAACATAAAGTTAGTTTATAGCCTTCTGTTGGGAATTAATTGCTGAAATCAACTAAGATATTGCAAGTAACAGAAGTACAACAATAGTTTTGATTTCCAAATACGTTCATATGGCCTTGTCTTACCTCAATGTCCTTTATCGTTCAGGCACCCACTAGTCCCAGATTAAGACTGAGGGTTCTTCCTATGAGTGCTTGTACTAAGTTGAGGAATTCCTATTTACTGGGCTCCCAGAATAACTGTTTTTGCCAGTGTGGTGATGAAGCTATGGCATACCTAGGCACATTCTCTCCTATTCTGTCCCTGCTTCCAAGATTTTCAGAGTATTGTAATTTCTTAGACATCACAGGAAGAGGCAGTGTACTTTTTATCACTGTGATCCTCTCTGCTGTCATTATTGCTATTCTGTCAATAAAAGTGAAACTCTACCTAGCATAACTAATAGGGCATATAGCATGCTTGATCATGGAGTCCCTCCCAAAAAACACCGTTGTTTTAGTTACAATAATGCTTTGTTTTACCTGTAGGACTACAAGTTTTGAAAATATATTTTTTTTACGTAAATTATGGAAGCTACCTACTGGGTTGTATTTGATTAGTCTGTGATGTTTAAAACAATTATGTATCCATATGATCTATAAGTATTAGTGTACTTTAAGTACCAATATATTTATCTCGCTGAGTTTTAATGAATTTTATAAATCGAGGCAAGATATTGCAGATTGTTTCTTTGGGACCTGGCAGCTACTGTTAATAAATCTACAGTGACCATTTGTTTGTAGCTTAAATTGCCCTTGTAAAGAGTTACTGTAATTTTATCTGATTTATGTTAGAGGAAGATGTTGACATCTTTTATTTAACTTACCTGTTTTTTTAAATATGTACTTCTCTTTTATAAATGAGAATGTTGTTTAACCAACTGTAGATTTTTTTTCTCTAATTTCCCTGTTTAAATTCTTTGAGCACATATTTATTGTTTGTTTTAATTTTAGAAAACACACAGGTGAGAAGCCCTTTGAATGTTCCAAATGTGGTAAAAGTTACTTTAGGAAAGATAACCTCATGGAGCATGAAGCGAGGAACTGCGTGAACAAGTCAGAAAAGGTATATCTCCTGGCATGCCTTTACAATCAATTAAGAAGCAATCCAGATGATTTTGCTCTTAATGGAAAATGTCCATAGCATACCTGTGGATGGGATGACTCCTACAGCTAAATCAAAAAATGTATTTTTTGTTCCCACAATGTAAACTTGTATTGTCTCATTCCAACAGAAAGGCAGACTATAATGAGAAAAAGCAGTGGGACATCATTTTAATCCATTTATTGATCAAGGTTGTTGCTCACAAAGTTAAATTTGGGTAAACATTCACATCCCGTTGCATAGTAATTTTTATTATATGTGTCTAGAGAAAGGCCTATTTAGTCATCAAATTTAACACTGATGATACCACTTAATTACGGATCTTCATAAATAAAGCAGATTTAGTTTTAATATATTTTATTATTAATGTATTGTCTATACACTTTCAGGTTTCTTGGCACTGTGTTCTATTTATTTTTTATCTCTAGCGTGGTTGGAGAGTGCTCACTGGTGAGTTTTGTAAGCGCTTTTCTTGAATGATTTAAGGGTGAATTGAACAGTCATTGGTGGATGTTCCAAATCGTACAATTGTTTGGGTGGTTACTGGATCCAAGGTTCTATTGAGGCTGTACCAAGTAATATTTTTGAAAATGTAATGCGGTTCTGTTCCTGCCACAAGTCTGATGGTGAAGCATAGAATTTTGCATTTTTGTCACTGTGACATCCAGATCTAGATTTTAAGTTGGTTATGAATTATGCAGCTGCATTTGGACTTTTGTAGTCTGGTCAACTGATATTCCAGGAATCCAAAGTAAAGAGAATATGCATAATGCGACCTGCTGTTATTCAAGGTACCAAATACCACACCATGGATTCCTGTGAAGATAAGATTTCTCCAGAATTGTCTTAGTCGGAATGCTTGCCTCTACATTTCAATGACAGTGTAATGATTGTGTGTCTGTTCACTAGTGCAGGACACATTACCAGTGGGATCACTTGTATTTTACTTCATGATCGAAAGAGGTCATTTGGTTTTCATTTCATATTTGACTCGCCTGTGTTTGCGTTTTACCCCAAGGGGGAATTCAAATTGGTCTTTCGAATGGATAATCTAACCTTAAAGCACCCATGAATGTTTTTTAGGTCTCACCCGCCAGACTACGGAAGCTGTTTGGTTGCGAAATACCTTTTGTGGCATACAGCCCACCCATTGCTTACCAACAGTTGGCTTTATTGTCACCCTTATTTGCTTACTTTTTATCCAATAGCTTTCCCTTTCTTCTCTCATCCACCTTGTTTGCCCCTCCCTTGCAGCTTAGACTCTTTAGCATCCGTTTGCGTGACTAAAATGTATGCTTCCACTGCTCACTTTTAGGGAACTCCTCGGGGAACTTACTTTTTTTTGGTTTAGCACTCCATTAAAGTGCATGTGTTTTCCAGCTCTCTTCCTTGCATGCTTTCCCCCCTCTTTACTTCGTGTGCTCTGTTTTGCTTTCCATCGTGGGTTTCGCCTCATGCAAAAACAACCCCCCTAATTTGTTGTTTACTCCCGCTTGTGTTATTCCCCCTGCAAGCCTCTTTGCCCTCCATGTTACTCTCTCCATCATGTGCCTTCCCCTGCAAGCCCCATGGTTCTTGTTCTTCTCTCCCTCGTTTGCCTTTCCCTGCACCCCATGCACTGTTGCTCTCCCACTTGTGCTTTTCCAGCCCTGGAAAACACCCCTCCCTGCTTAGTGTGCTTGTCCCATGCAACCAACCCCTCAGCAGAACATTGGCAAAGCCAATAGGTCCTGAAAGGCAGGAACTATTTGCTTTGCCAGTGCTGTTGCTAATTCTGTTATAGTGCTGTGGGGGCCTCCATTTGGATGCAATAATTTCTAAATGCTGATGTTATAGAGGTGGTGACCACAAGGTATGATTCTTTTAATCATCTTGTCAAGCATGTATGGAGAAGATCTCAACAGACATTGGCGGACTGTTTGGGGGAACTGGTGTAGTGTCCGGACTGCAATCTACTGAAATGCAGAACATGTATGCTGTACATGCCCTGCCTGAAACTCCAGCTGACCAAAAGAAATACAGAAACTCAGCTTGGTTATGTGCCACTTAATGAACTATGCAAACCGTGGAGAAATTATACTGTTCAAGAAAAATACCATGCTTTAAGTGTACTTGCTATTTTTAAAGGCTCTCAAATTTAGATCTACAGACCAGGGCTCGAAAAATCATAAAATATTTACCCGACCTTCAGGTCTAGTAACTTGAATAATCTACCCGACATAACTGTAATGTCCTTGACCAGTGAACTGGTCTCCAATTGTGTGATCCTAAACAAATATTTTGTCATCTAGGCAGGAGCAGGAATATTTCCCAGTTCACGTTTAAAAACTAACTTTTCATAAATATATTCCTATAGCATGATGTAGTGGTGCACTGTCACTTACAGACAGCACATTTTCCATTGAAATGAGCACAGAACATTCTCACTAACATGTAGTTTTACTGTTCAAACTATATAACACATAAACAATGTTTAGAAATTGGGTTTCAGCTAAAATATTTAAAATTCTCTCATCACCAAGTAAAGTGTTCTGATTTTATTTTAATCCAATAAAATTCTTTTTTTTCCACCACAGAAGTATGTGTCTTCATAACTAGTGAAATATAATTGAAATGTTTGAACAGTTCATTTATTACCTATTTCAGAGTTGTTAGAACATAGCCTGAAATCTTACATCCGTTCATTTCACATACTTTGCACAACCCTATTGTCACACAGTTCACTTTAGAAAATCCTCTAACTTCAGTCACAGAAAGGAAAGTAAATGTAGTAAGACAAACTGACTTTTGACTTCTATCTCTGAAAGCTGAGCAAATGTGACAAGATAGTAAGATCTAAAGGCATATATTTTGCTCATTCACTTTGTGAGCAAGCAGAACACCTGTTGTCCGCTCCAGGAACAGATGAGTAGGCCCTAAAAATACCTTGTCCTGATAAATTCTGGCTCGCCATGGCGAGTGGATTTTTCGAGCCTAAAGTTTTTGTGTTTCAGTAAAGATCAAAATTTCTTCTGGATGCCAAGTCATCCTTGCAGATTTTAGCTTCATAAATAATGGCTGCTCATTCAGCTTTCATGTTGAGCAAGGTTGAAAAATACCTATTGTGGGTTTACCAAGTACATAAAGTGGACTTGAAATCTGTCCGTTGCTTACCCTTGGTTGGCTTTGTTGTCACTTTCAGTTTCTTGCTTCATTTTTTGATGGTTTCCCTTGTCCATCTTGCGTTTGTCCCTCCTCTGGAGCATAGCTGTTTTACCATCCTCTTATTGGGATGGCTTGTACCCTTCCACTGATCAGTTTTAGGAAACTACTTTATTATTTTTGGTTAGGCTCTCCACCAGAGTGCTTGTGTTTCCCAGCTCCCTCCCTCTTGTATGTTTCTCCCTACTTGCCACACACTCTGTTTGCTCTCTCCCCCCTTTAGCAGCTAGTTGTGTCTCCCGTGGTGTTCTTCCCTCATCCCCCTTGCACTTGTGTTGTTGTGTTTCTCCCTGCTCTTCTTCCACCTCACCCTCCTCCTGTTCCCCACTCGTGTTGCTGTCTCCTTCGCTTCTCACCCCACCATCCGTGTTAATTCATTTTTTTATTTATAGAGTTTTATATAGCACGAACATCTTCTCAGTCATTACACAGGTCCAACAGGTGTTCTGTTTTTTGTCTTTCTGGACTGCGATTACGATTTGCTGAGAAGCCGCAGTTACGTATAGGAGTTTTCGTTTGCAATTTTTTGAGCCGACAGTACTCCTCGGGCGTTAAATTCCAGAGGAAAGCTTTGCCTAGTTCCGACAATGTCACTGATGGATTACCTGGTTGGTGTTTGACTGAAAAGTGAATGATTAGCAGTTGGGCGAATGCAGCTTTACTTATTAAAGGACAGCAAGCGTGGTACACTTCACATTCCAGTTTCAGAAATGAAATGGTTCTCTAGCTCCTATACAGGGAGAAATGTCAGATCAGCAGTGTTTTATTTCAAAACGGTTTGTCTCATTCTGCACTTGTGGAAAGAAACAAGGTAACGGTTTCAGAATGAAAGACTCAACTGAACATAGTAAAACGTCTGGTTGTGTGTTTTACCCCTTGAAACAGTCTAAGGCAGCAGTTCCAGGGACCCCTTGGGCGTCTGCTTAGGAAATTAAATAATATCAACAGATTTATAAAGTGTATATAAAGAAGCAACATTTTAAAATGGTCTGTAAGTCTTTATTTTTGGCTACAAAATAAGTTGGTATCCTCAGATTGATTCATGGGAGGAGTGCATCAAACAGAATATAGTATGGACAATGAGTGGTCTCAATTGAATTTAGACAAGCGCCAACCTTCCCATTAAAATTTAAACTGATTTTTATTTTACATTTGATTGTGAATTAAATAAAATATTTAATTGTTTGTGTATTTGTTGGATTAATGCTTGTTTCCATATTCTTATGTATTGCCTTGCAGTTCAAATGATCAAAACGGTTTGGGCTTGGGCTGGGGTCCCCAGAATCCAATAATGTCTCCTGATTCAAAAAATGATTCATTGGGAGTCCCTGGTTTGAGTAATGATTAAATGGGGGTCCATGGAAATCAAAAGATTAAGAACATCTGGTCTAATGCATTTGGGAGCATTTTATATTCACAGTAGATTCATTACAAAGCTGCCTTTTGATTCAATCTGATTTAAACAATGTCTTTTTGTATTTAATTTCTGAGAGGACGATAACAGAGAAAAATGGATTAGGAGTATTGAGTATCCTGAAGCAGAATGAAATTAAGTTTGTGTTGCCCTCGAGAGAAATTTATAATGTCTGGTTGCTTCTAGTGCTTTGTGGCTTCTTGGTGCTAGATTATAGCTTCGGAACTCGGACAGCCATAAGTTCCTTCTCAACTTCTATCCACATGGGTATGTCATAGACTATGGGATCACTCGGGTAGGCCTTTCCTGGAATGTCAGAGTGAAGTTCCCAGGTTTCTGGTCCTGAAACTGGAAAGGGGAATTGGCAGTGGATACCCCAACCCTAGAGCTCAATGAGTTTCTTGGTCTCACTAGTGTAGCAACCTTGGTTTCCATAAATGAAATCTTGATGCACCTACCAGAAGTCTCTGTCCTATCTTTACACCCAGGTTACAGACAGTGTTTGTGTACTCCAGGAGTTCAGTCCTGTGACCAGTCTTGGGCCAGTCTGCCCTATTTCTATTTCCTTTTAGACTGCTCCAGTCATGGTCTTTGTCACCAGCGTGAGCAGGGATGCAGGAGAGAGCGGAGGGTCCATTGTTAGTCTTCTACAGGTTTGAACGGTGACAGTAGTCAGTTTCTTCCAAAGAAAGGTGTGCATGCTGAGGCACTGAGTAGTGAACCCTGCTTTGGATCTCACTCTGTCACAGAGAAAAAAACACAATTAAACACACTTAGACACACACACTTTAACTTGTGGTGAACCTGAGGCAGTGGCGCACGTTGACCAACATTGGCTCTCTGGGGGAGTGGTGGATCTTTCAGGTATGGTGGGGTCATGTGTAATTAAGGTCAGTAACTGTTACAGCTTGAGATTTTTCTGACATGTTGCTCCATAGATAAGGGTGAGGTTTGAAACATTCACCAGACTTGTATTAATCAGACTTCTGTGCACATTTGGGTCCCATCCATGTACTTTCTGTTGCTTTCCGAAAGCTTCTTATCTCGTTGTTCTTTATACTTGTAGCACTATGGATCATTCAAGCCCTTCCATCTGTCGATGTCCTTCTCCTGTGTTCTCCGTTCTCGTCCCTGTCCTCCATGCTTCTGCTGTCCACTGCTTTCCCATGCCCACCCCCATCACTCCCAATTCCCTTGTACATGGACTTTTCTGTCCTTCATTATATCCGTGCAGTTTTCCCTCTCTTATGGACGGAGTTTAAAGTCTGTTGAGTGATCATATTAGGTGCGTGTAAAAATTATGAATTAATTCTACCACACTGCTGAATAAGTGCTGACTGGGGTTGTTCTTGAGTAGTAGCAGTGGGGGCGTGTCTTTTTGCAAGTGTAAATACATACCCTGGGGTCACTTTTCTAAAATGTTTCCACTGTTTTTTTCAGGCTTTTACTTGCACTATCTGCCATGACACATTTAAGAAGCGATCAGAATTGCAGATTCATGTGGTATCACACACAGGAGAGATGCCTTATAAAGTGAGTAAGCAAATTTGACAACTATTGGAAGGCATGAAGGGAGTTTGAAGGATGGAAAAATGAGAAGACGTATTTACATTTCCGTTTTCATCCAGATTTTTTAAAATTAATATCCTTAAAACTGAGACGGCGGATAAAATGAAACACTGTGTGGTATTTAAAGAAGTCCTTGTAGGAGTATATTGCTATTTACCTCCTTCAGTACAGTACTAGATGAATCCGAGATCTTTGTTGGTGTCCACTTTTCCTGTTCTCTGACTGGTTCCGTTCTGGAGGGATTTTAGCTGCTGTTACTCTATCCTAAGCATCAATCTATAGTATATCAATGAGAAAAGGTCAAATAAATAAAAATAAAAGCTCTTGATAATGTCAATCACTTGAAAACCACTTTTTCAGCAGAGGAAACATCTTCAAACAAAATGTGCATAAGCTCAATAAGTTTTATGCTTTGATGATGTTGAACTTTCATGTAGTGTGGCAAGATAGTAGCTGGAAAGACCATCGGGAATCTTTTTCTCAGCACAGCTAGTTTTTTAAAAGCCTTTGTTTAGTGCTACCTCCCATGAGGTGAATCAAGCCCCGACATTCCCTGTAACACGAAGTAACTGCAGAGGATCAGTCTTTGTACATATTTTCTGGGTGGTTGCTGGCTACTAATTATTCCATTCTAGTTCTTTGGTATGTACATTGTTTCTGGTTATATGATTTTACAATGCATTCCGTTGTAACGCATGCCTTTACCACGCATGCGTTACAACGCGAATGCCATCACCACGCATATCCTGTACCACAAATTCCTTTTACACGCATACTTTTACAACGATTTTCGTTGTTAAACTATGCATGTAAATGGCATTTTCATGTTAAAGGATTTTCACCCTAAAAATGTACCTCTTAAATTTACCCCTCCGTGTAACCACCCCCCTCATTCCTCCTTACCTTTCCTCTCCTTGATCTTCCGTGGTGACATTGTATGTCGTGAAGCGGAAGTGGTTTTCTGTTTCCTCGTTCGACGCCGATTTCCTCCACGTCTTTTTCTTTATACTTCGGAAACGGGCGTTGGGGGGGAAACACCCCCAACACCCCCCTTTTTTTTATTTTTTACGTTAGCACACATGCATTCACTACGAGTAAAGGTATGCGTGGTAAAGGCTTTTCGTTGTAACCACGCATGCGTTGTAATGCATGCGTAGTACTGGTAATGCGTGGAAACGGCCGCGTTGTAGTGGCCGTTTCCCATTGTTTCTCACACATATATCGTGAAATTCTGGCGTAGGTCCCCACTTGAGAACCAATATTGTTTATCCCTGGTGGAGGTTCTTTAGCTGAGTGGGGTTGAGGATCACAGTAGCATTGCACATGTGAAGATTCCTAGACTAAAGCACGTTCACACTTCTATTGAACTTTGACTTTCACAGGACTTTTTAATTCAGCCCCTTACAGGTGTGGGGTCTCTACTTCTAAAACGACTGGAGTTCCACATGAACATTTTGTGACCTATACGTCAAAGGCAGGTTGTGTGCAAGCAAACATGACAATGTCGGGGTTACAAATTAACAATTTCAAAAACAATGATTCTTTTGGGGATTCATATTGACTTTAAACAAGATTCCAGGGAATGACAGAGAGGCTCATAGTAATTATGATACTACTTGTACGATGGCATCTTGAGTTAACTTCATTATTTGTGCAGCTAATTGTGAGCTAGTTTTCATTATTTTAAGGCAATCCTACAAGAGCATACATTTAGGTAGTTGGTTTGTAATTGCAGGTTGCAATCAGACAAGAAGGTTCATATCTGAATTGCTGCAATCTGTAAGCCATCAAAACCTTAGGCGCACTACTCTTACTTCTCCCATCTATAGCATTTCATTGCAGGGAGTTGGGATACGGCAAAATTGGGTCCTGGGTGTGGTGCCCTGTTTAAAGTTAATTGTGCCCTCTTTAAAGTTAATTGTTCCCTCTCCTTCTGGAACTTTTTCAACCCATTTGATCTCTTTCATGACCTCTAGAATCTGTGGTCTCTGGGTATTCTAGTAGTCATGCGCAAGAACGGATGTTGTTGACCTAGGTAGAATGCTCATCGCAGTAGGATGGTGTACGTTAATAGAGTTTACAGGTGCAGCCTTTAGCATCTCCTAACTGGAATGGTCTCTCATTTCAGTGTTCCAACTGTTCTCAGCAGTTCATGAAGAAGAAGGACCACCAGAGCCACATGATAAAGATGCATGGCGCTCCTAAGCCACATGCGGTAAGAATCTGAGCGATTGTGCTTATTTTTCCTAGAGAAGGACTGTGCAGAGTAAAGTTTTTCACTTTACAATGCAAGCTTTTGATAGAAGAGGATCTGCATATTTCCACTTGCCTATTTTTTTCTTATGTAAATCCAGTGTTTGTTGCATTATACCACCTGTTTTCCTAAAGCTTCCACTAACTTTGAACTGATTTACTTGATGTAACTTTTTACCACCATCACAATGAGGTAGCTTTCATTGCACATACCATATATAGTTGTCCTCAACTCTGAAATACACAAATATGCAATATTCTGACATTTTCTTGTGAATCTACATATATGGATTACAGTTTTGCACCCCAAAAAATGTGCTAGATTTCATTGCACTTTTCCTAACAGCAGTGTACCCCGTTATTAACTTACACAAGCAGGTATCGGGTCGGCGGGTTCTCTTTGATCAAGAAAAGAGATTAATCATATTTGAAGTGCAGAATTGAGATACATCATAGTTGAGGGGCAGATAGATGGCAACTTGGTGCATATAATCCGAGTCATCACTCTTTATGTGCACAACTCGCAAAATGATCGTTCTAGAACAGCTTGCAGTACACATACTGCACCTGACACATAAACTAGAGGGAGGAGATTTGAATTGCAGGCAGACACCTATATAGATTGACTTCACCCACCATTACTGAATACGTCATGTTTCAATATTGCATATGGTTTTAAAAGTTCAATGGATACATAGGTTCTAGCAGATTCTTGCTGGTAGACTTGTGACTTGTGCAGTAGATGGAGTACACTTACTATGCACCGATATACAATCTACACACCAGACTAGATTAATTTATGTGCATCTCATGCCTAAGTGGGAACATGCCAAAACTGAATATTCAAGCACAACATTTTGTGATAATAATCCTCTGATTTGACTTTAAAATGGGGGCCATTGCTCATAAGGCCTCAGCATGGTTAGAGGCAGCTTTCAGAGGGTCCATAGTAGAAGTGCCACTGTACTACTTCAAAGACAACACTGGGTTGTTGGGGAATGTAATTAAAGAATGGGAAACCTTTAAAGTCGTCAATTGTAGCCCTAATTGTCAATTATAGCCTTCTGCCTAAAAAAGATCATATGTTGTAAAAAATGTACTCCACAGAAATGGCACTTCCCTCAAGACTATTGACTGGATCTGAAAAAGTTTCTCTGAGCCAACCTAAAGTCACAGTTAGATGTGACACAATACAACGAAAAATGTATTAGTTTCTTAGTAGGATTATGGTTACTAGACAACTGAAGATATATAGAAAATCAGCATAGGGAGGGTGATAAGCCTGGTAGGCTTCTAGCATTGTTAGCGAACATTGAGTCTCTGAGTTCGAAGATCACAGTGGTGGTTGGTATCATATCAGGGTGGTGCATTCACAAGCGGAGTTCACTTCCATTTTTGCTGAATATTACTCTCAGGTATATGCTAACCCCACTGATATACCTCAAGTCATGTCCTGGACGTGTACTGCATTCTTCATACTACCTAAGTTACTCCTTTCCAAAGAACCATTCTCATACCTCTGAGAGTAGACAAGCAATACTTGATCAGGTAAAGGGCAACACACAAGGTTTGGATGGGCTTCCAGCAGAATTTAATGCCACATTTGTGCTTATTCCAGCCCCATGATATGTGGAAATTTATGATGAGATGAAAATGTAGGCATAACACCCACACTGAGAGGTGGCCTTATCTGTGGCGCTCCTGAAACCACAACATGACCCACAAGACTATGTAGAAGATCAACCTGTCAGTGTTGGATACAGTTTATAAAATTTTGGGTAAAGTGCTTTTTAAAACAATTACTACACCATCTCTGACTACTGATCTACCCAGATCAAAGTGGATTTCTTCTAGACAGTAACACTCTCTCCCAATATTATGCACATTGTTTTAGATATTTGGTGCAGCCCCAGAAACTGAGATTCCATCATGGCCTTTGCAGGTGGCATGGCTTGGCAGGCTAACACAGCAGATGGGTTTTAATGCAGCTCCTGACCCATGGCCACCTGTAATTAAGAGGGAGATGACTCTCAAATTGAGACTCCATCTGGTGGACATGGTGCTGCTGCATTGACTAGGGGTCTCCTTCACAACCTAAACCTGTGTGAAACTGGCACAGGTCGATGACATGGATGGACCACACCTAACCCCAGTAGGGAAAGATATAATTGGAAAAGGGAGATTCTCCACATAACAATATCTCTGCCATGAAAATCTGCTCTCACTAGTCTGAGTGAAGTCCCCAAGCACCAATGGAAGTTAAGACAGTCTTGGGATGCTGGTGAAGCTCTTCTCCCAGTAGCCTGCACCAGAGGATTCCATGCCCTTGGTGCTTGGACAATACCTCCGCAACCATAGCGCCCGATGGATTGTGCTATGGACATGGAGGGCACATCCATAGCACCAGAACAGTTAAGAGGAGGATCATGAAAACCATGCATGAGAGCTTGTCCCCTGTTCTGAGAAAGCATAGAATGAATATGTAGTGGATAAAGATGCACTAATTCAACTGGCTTTAACACATGGAGGGCAAGATGGTGCCCACACAAGTGGACGTGTGAGCTGACCGCTCCTGCCGGGGGTGAGTGCTTGCAATGTTCAACACTCCGTCCATCATTTCCTTTGGTTTCTGCTTTGTTCGCCATAAGTTGGCAGGGTATGCTCAGACGTGAGTCCCTTGCTCACTTTGCCACTGGATTCAAGCAAGCCTGGCTGAAGACGGCTGAAATGCCAGAAACCGGTCCTAGGAAGCTGGTTTCCGGTCCAGGGAAGACATGGCTTGGCAGTTCGGGCTGGACTGTTCCCATGAGGCACAGCGTCAGACTGATTTGCATATGGCCATGTCTGAACTGGGGTGGCAGAGTGGGCTAAAGAACGGTGATGGATTAAACCCAGATCAGTTGACTGGGGGTGAGTGCTTGCAATGTTCAACACTCCGTCCATCATTTCCTTTGGTTTCTGCTTTGTTCGCCATAAGTTGGCAGGGTATGCTCAGACGTGAGTCCCTTGCTCACTTTGCCACTGGATTCAAGCAAGCCTGGCTGAAGACGGCTGAAATGCCAGAAACCGGTCCTAGGAAGCTGGTTTCCGGTCCAGGGAAGACATGGCTTGGCAGTTCGGGCTGGACTGTTCCCATGAGGCACAGGGTCAGACTGATTTGCATATGGCCATGTCTGAACTGGGGTGGCAGAGTGGGCTAAAGAACGGTGATGGATTAAACCCAGATCAGTTGACTGGGGGTGAGTGCTTGCAATGTTCAACACTCCGTCCATCATTTCCTTTGGTTTCTGCTTTGTTCGCCATAAGTTGGCAGGGTATGCTCAGACGTGAGTCCCTTGCTCACTTTGCCACTGGATTCAAGCAAGCCTGGCTGAAGACGGCTGAAATGCCAGAAACCGGTCCTAGGAAGCTGGTTTCCGGTCCAGGGAAGACATGGCTTGGCAGTTCGGGCTGGACTGATCCCATGAGGCACAGGGTCAGACTGATTTGCATATGGCCATGTCTGAACTGGGGTGGCAGAGTGGGCTAAAGAACGGTGATGGATTAAACCCAGATCAGTTGACTGGGGGTGAGTGCTTGCTATGTTCAACACTCCGTCCATCATTTCCTTTGGTTTCTGCTTTGTTCGCCATAAGTTGGCAGGGTATGCTCAGACGTGAGTCCCTTGCTCACTTTGCCACTGGATTCAAGCAAGCCTGGCTGAAGACGGCTGAAATGCCAGAAACCGGTCCTAGGAAGCTGGTTTCCGGTCCAGGGAAGACATGGCTTGGCAGTTCGGGCTGGACTGTTCCCATGAGGCACAGGGTCAGACTGATTTGCATATGGCCATGTCTGAACTGGGGTGGCAGAGTGGGCTAAAGAACGGTGATGGATTAAACCCAGATCAGTTGACTGGGGGTGAGTGCTTGCAATGTTCAACACTCCGTCCATCATTTCCTTTGGTTTCTGCTTTGTTCGCCATAAGTTGGCAGGGTATGCTCAGACGTGAGTCCCTTGCTCACTTTGCCACTGGATTCAAGCAAGCCTGGCTGAAGACGGCTGAAATGCCAGAAACCGGTCCTAGGAAGCTGGTTTCCGGTCCAGGGAAGACATGGCTTGGCAGTTCGGGCTGGACTGTTCCCATGAGGCACATGGTCAGACTGATTTGCATATGGCCATGTCTGAACTGGGGTGGCAGAGTGGGCTAAAGAACGGTGATGGATTAAACCCAGATCAGTTGACTGGGGGTGAGTGCTTGCAATGTTCAACACTCCGTCCATCATTTCCTTTGGTTTCTGCTTTGTTCGCCATAAGTTGGCAGGGTATGCTCAGACGTGAGTCCCTTGCTCACTTTGCCACTGGATTCAAGCAAGCCTGGCTGAAGACGGCTGAAATGCCAGAAACCGGTCCTAGGAAGCTGGTTTCCGGTCCAGGGAAGACATGGCTTGGCAGTTCGGGCTGGACTGTTCCCATGAGGCACAGGGTCAGACTGATTTGCATATGGCCATGTCTGAACTGGGGTGGCAGAGTGGGCTAAAGAACGGTGATGGATTAAACCCAGATCAGTTGACTGGGGGTGAGTGCTTGCAATGTTCAACACTCCGTCCATCATTTCCTTTGGTTTCTGCTTTGTTCGCCATAAGTTGGCAGGGTATGCTCAGACGTGAGTCCCTTGCTCACTTTGCCACTGGATTCAAGCAAGCCTGGCTGAAGACGGCTGAAATGCCAGAAACCGGTCCTAGGAAGCTGGTTTCCGGTCCAGGGAAGACATGGCTTGGCAGTTCGGGCTGGACTGATCCCATGAGGCACAGGGTCAGACTGATTTGCATATGGCCATGTCTGAACTGGGGTGGCAGAGTGGGCTAAAGAACGGTGATGGATTAAACCCAGATCAGTTGACTGGGGGTGAGTGCTTGCTATGTTCAACACTCCGTCCATCATTTCCTTTGGTTTCTGCTTTGTTCGCCATAAGTTGGCAGGGTATGCTCCGACGTGAGTCCCTTGCTCACTTTGCCACTGGATTCAAGCAAGCCTGGCTGAAGACGGCTGAAATGCCAGAAACCGGTCAAAGGAAGCTGGTTTCCGGTCCAGGGAAGACATGGCTTGGCAGTTCGGGCTGGACTGTTCCCATGAGGCACAGGGTCAGACTGATTTGCATATGGCCATGTCTGAACTGGGGTGGCAGAGTGGGCTAAAGAACGGTGATGGATTAAACCCAGATCAGTTGACTGGGGGTGAGTGCTTGCAATGTTCAACACTCCGTCCATCATTTCCTTTGGTTTCTGCGGAGCTCGCAAACAGCCGTTTTTGTGGAGGAGAAGGCCAATGCTTTGCTGAAATCTAATACTCTACGGATCCTAAAGATTCCTTAGCATCCCCAGAAAGCACCACTTACTTGGATTTATTGTACATTGCTCTGCCAAAATCAGGGCTGTTTTTTCCGAGGAGGCTGAATGCTGAGTGTTTGGGTAGTGCTCGCGGCGAGACTGTTCAGACTCCGACGAAGCCGCTGGGTGTCTCTGATACACGAACTCCGCCTCAGGGTGATTGACTTCACCTGCGAACAGCTCAACGGCTCCGGAAAGTTTGCTCGATCGGTGGTCATGCCGCCGAAAGGTACACGCGGGAGACCGCGGGCTCAAGAAGAAGTGCAGGTTGAAGAGAACCCCGCTGGGAGCGACAAGACACCCAGTAATGTGCTTAAAGGTCCTAAGCATGATTTAAACACGGTGCCAGCGAAAACGGATGCTGGGGTAAGTAAAACTATCCCTGCAATCTTCTCCGCTGCTAAAGACAAAAGGAAAGGCAAAAAGCTCCCTCTTAGTCAATCAGAGGAAGCGGAAAATGCAGATAGGCATGGTAGTGGGGGGCTAAATATGGAACTTCTTAATGTGGCATCAACCCCATCCCCGATCTTGAGCGAGGATTCAATGACAGTAAAAGATAAGGAGCAACCTATTGCTGGTTGTGAGACGACAGTACAAAGCTCCACTGTTTTTGACTCTGGTGTTGACTCTGGTGTTGCTGAGAGCAGTGAAGCAGCTAATATACAGGTTGTAAATGTGGAAGGAGACATGCAAACACCTATGCAGAATGTGGAGTCTGGAGATTTTTTTTCCTTATCTGAACCGTCGACGTCATCTTGTGAAGATTTGGTGGCACATTATTCTAAACAGATGAACGGGGCTGGCGGTAGTGACCACAGTAGTATCTGTTTAGAGGACTCTGGGGAGTTTATAGAAGGCAATCCTCATACTGTTCGTAAGAGATTAGAGCATAGTGTGAATAAGACTGAGGCTGAGAAAAACCAGCAGCGCGATGGTCAGTTGCAATTATGTCAGTCCCTGGAAGATATTTCTCTGTCTTTAATATATCGATCTATTATGTCTCACCGGGAGGAAACGAGAGGTGAAAGCCATAGAGTCCAAAATCTCTGTCGTAAGTTACAAAATTCGGTGCAGCGTCTGGCTAAATCCTGTGCTGATTTCACTTCTAGATTTAATGAGGCAGAGGCGCGTATATCTAATCTAGAAGATGAACTTGTTGCTCAGAAGGCGCTGACAGAATCACTTCGATCCATTAAAGAAGATACACAGTGGAAAATGGCCGAAATGGAAAATCGCGCACGAAGGACAAATCTTGGAGTACTACAGATTCCAGAGGGAAAGGAAGGATCGGACCCTCGTAAATTTCTTGTGTACTTGTTCACAAGCGCCTTTCCTGAGCTCACTAGATGGGACTGGGGTAGGGAGATTGAACGGGCGCATCGGTTCCCATTTAATATACGTACGAGAGCCGGACAAGCTGATGAAAGACCTAGAGCTTTTCTAGTTTCACGTAACAATTTTTTGGCCCGAGAGGAGGTTTTTCATTTAGCTCGCCCGGACAAGAAAAGATCTGGGAAAGATTTTGAGTTTTTTGTTAGGCCGGATTTTTGTCGGTTTACAGTAGAGTTGATTCAAGGTAAAGGTGCGCAAGCATTTTTGATGAATCCGGCTAAACTTAAAGTAATCTTTCAGGACCGCACTCGTTTCTTTACTAATGAAGCTTCTGCTAAGGAGTTCTCGAATACTATGAGTTCTGGGAAGTAGCGATAATATATAGTATTAGTCAATTATTATTATTATTATTTTTTGTAGGCTTTCTCTATCCTCCTACTTTGGATAGTTAATAATATATTTTTCCGTCCAGTCAGGAGGAGGGAGGGTCTACCTCTTTTATGACTGGGGGGGTTTGTGAGTAAAGGCAGGAGATACACGGCAGCTTGGCATCTATAGGATCATGGGTCCTAAAGCCTTGTTAAAGGGGGGGGGGTAAGACAGTCTCGGGGTTGTGTCTGGTGAGGGTGGGGTGTCATGGGGGGTGGATGGTTTGGTGGGGGGTACTCTGGTGGGGTAATAGTGAAAAAATCCACGGTATTAAAATTGGAAATAAAATGATACAATGCCGAGAAGCCTGTTTGGACTTTACAACTGTAGTATCATTTGGAAATGGTATAGTATGTTAAATGATTTAGGTTTTTCCCTTTTAGTTGCCTCACAACAAGCTTCAACGATGCGGGGGGTTGCAATATTAGCTAAAGCAGCCGTACAGACCACTGGTCGCTGTTTAGCGGATAAAATGGGGCGATGGGCTATTACTGAATGTATGTTAGGTAACAGTAAACTTACACTTTGCACTATTTATGGGTCCAATTTAGATGAGTCGACAGTCTTTGACGATTTAAATTTAGAACTTGCATCTTGGCCAACTCCATTAGTGGTATGTGGTGATTTCAATATTAGTTTGGTAAAAAGAACTTCATAATGGACCACAAGGGTATAAGGGACGTAAACCCAGAGTTTTTAAAGCTCTATATAACTTCGTGAATGATCATGGCTTGGTCGATGTATGGGATAACCTTTTTCCAACAGATCCGGGGTACACGTTTTACTCATATCCTCATAAGAAATTGGTATGGCTTGACTACTTTTTCTTATCTTCAGCATATGTATCAGGGGCATTGGTTTATATATTTCCTAGGATCACATCGGATCATGCTCCCAATACTTTCAGAAATAGTAGCAATCGGTCTAAAGTCTATAATAAGAACCTTTTCATTTGATCGGAAACTGTGCCTAGATGATAGTTTTAAAGAACATATGTCTAGTTGGATTACGGAGTTCTTCGAACTCAATAGACAATCAGCTCATACGGCAATTATATGGGATACTTTTAAAGCTAGCTTCAGGGGCGAAGTGCTGAGTTTTGGTTTATATCATTCGAAGAAAGTTAAATTAGAGGTACAAGAATTGTATTCCAAAATGATAATGGCCGAGGGAAAATTGACTCAGGGGATAGTACAACATAGAAATATAGTGGATCTTGAGACAAATGTTGCTAGGTGTCGAGCAAATATTAATGCTTTATGGAACACGGAAAATGCTAGGAAATATTTGACATATAAAAAACAATGTCATGAGTATGGGGAAGCGGTTGGTCGTTGCTTAGCACTTCGGTTGCGTATGAAAGAAGCCTCCCATCGAATTATGGGTCTTAAAGATCACCTAGGTGTTTTGTGTCATGAGCCTCAAGGGATATTGGGCATTTTTCATAATTTTATACGGAATTATATACACAACAGGAAATATTTGATGTAGGTAATAATATATTTATGGGGGGGAACATACCACAATTAGACCCAGATGCAGTAGAGCTGTTAGAAACCCCAATTTCTATGGAGGAATTAGAAGTTGTAGTTAATAGTCTAGCAATGGGCAAAGCCGCGGGACCTGATAGACTTCCGGAGGAGATTTATAAGGTATTTTTTCAACAGATTAAGCATGAAATGTTGGCTACTATTAGGGCTGAATCAAAAATTTTTGCTAATCGATTGGCAAAGATTATTTGTCCATTAGTATCACTTAACCAGCATGGGTTTATACCAGGGCGGGGGACGGTTACTCATGTCAATAAGGTGGTGACACTCTTTGACATAGCCCAGGCGGAAAGGAGGAAAATGGGGTTAATTTTGTTAGATGCCGAAAAAGCATTTGATCGTGTGGAGTGGGAGTATTTATGGAAATTAATGTATCGGGCGGGATTCAGGAAGGGGTTTATGACGGCGTTGCAGGTATTGTATACCGCCCCTGTTGCAAGAATAGCTGCAATGGGCATGGTTTCAGAACCAGTGAAAATTACTAGAGGAACTGGACAGGGATGCCCCTGCTCCCCGCTATTGTTTGCTTTATACATTAACCCTTTTGTAGATATGTTGGAAAAAGCTCCCTTACTTAAACGCTTTATAGTTCAGGGGATCCCCTATTCTATCTTTGCATATGCGGATGACATCGCCATTACCACAGAAGATCCGATTACTGTCCTTAAAGAAATAGAGCTTCTAGCAATAGAATTTGGTGCAGTATCAGGATATAAACTTAATATTATTAAAACGCAAGTACTTTGTATGGACAATATTGTATTAAACAATCTGAGATCGGTGAAAGAAGTTACGTACTTAGGTATTGAAATTCGAACATCGATGAAAGATCTAGTGGAAGCTAATTGGTTGGATCTAATGGGTGGCATTAAAAAATCGTTAGAAAGATGGGGGCGGCTACATTTTACACTTGTTGGTAGAGGTAACACTATAAAAATGAATATTTTATCAAGGGTATTATATTTATTTAGGTCTGTTCCTCTTGAGGTGACACGAGATCAACTTCAACAATTGCAATCTCTGTGTACTAAATTCCTTTGGGCCCCTGGTAAACCTAGACGGGCAATAAGATTTATGACTTTATTAAAAGAGAGGGGGGGCTGGACGATACCCGATTTTACACTTTATTATTATGTTTGTTTTTTGTTAAAAATGCAAGTATTATTGACAGGGGAAGAGGTTAGGAACACCGCGGAGGCTCACTCCTTTTTTCAATTAAAGCTGGGCTCCGAGGCAAAGTGTTGTCTGTTTAAAGAAATTGATGGTAGCTACTTTAAAAGGACACGGTTTAAAGTAATAGAAGCTTTTTTAAGGTCTGGAGAATTGTGAGGAAATTACTTTTGTTGTAAGGGTTAACATATTACACTCCCACGTATTCTTTTAGGATTCTCCCTTCCATTTTTTTGGATACGTTGGCATTAAGCTGGAGAAATAAAGGTATTTTAAAAGTTGGGGACTTCTATGAGGCTGGTGGCCTGTTCTCTACTTATGTAGACTTGGCTAGGCAATATAATTTATCTAAGACACATTTTTTCAAATTCTTACAAATTCGGGATTTTCTAAGTTGGAAAAATTTGGTACTTGCACCAAATCAATGTATTGAAAGTATAAGACGTCAGGAGAAAATTGGGGTGCTATATAAGATTCTTTTATTCCTTAGACCAGACGATTTGGAGAAACATAATGCCCAATGGGCTAATGTGTTAGGTGAATCTGGTATATCTATAGAGAAAGGCATTATAATGTCTAAAGAAACGCTCCTGTCTGCTAATTTGAAAGTTCAATTTTTCAAAACTGCATTTAATTAATACTATACTCCAGCGCGTATGGCAAAATGGGGGGGGAGGTTTGATGGTAAATGTTTTCGTTGTGGGGAGGATAGTGCGGATACTGTACATGTTTCTTTCAGGTGTTGTAAATTGTCTAGGTATGTGACGGATATTGAGACATTTTTTGTCAGAAATCACTGGAATATCAATTAAGATTACTCCGGCTATTATGTTATTGGGTATTGGACAGGAACTGGACAAGGGGGCCCCTATGTTTAAACATCGCTATTTAATTTTTATTGCAATGGTTGTAGCTTGACTGTGCATTGCTGCTGATTGGCTTCAACTTGAACCCCCTCCTTTTGCACGATGGCGTGCCAAAATTTATAATTTATTTAATATAGAAATGAGTTTGTATTCAGCAAAAGGTGCAAGGAAACGCAAGATTGGAATGTGTATTTGGGGGGTCTTTTGTGATCATATGAATTTATGAATATATTGTTTGTGTTTTTACCGTGGAATAATAAAATAAAATAAAAAATTACTCTCTCCCAATATTATGCACATTGTTTTAGATATTTGGTGCAGCCCCAGAAACTGAGAGTCCATCATGGCCTTTGCAGGGGGCATGGCTTGGCAGGCTAACACAGCAGATGGATTTTAATGCAGCTCCTGACCCATGGTCCCATCGCCACCTGTAATTAAGTGGGAGATGACTCTCAGATTGAGACTCCATCTGGTGGACATGGTGCTGCTGCATTGACTAGGGGTCTCCTTCACAACCTAAAGCTGTGTGAAACTGGCATAGGTCGATGACATGGATGGCCCACACCAAACCCCAGTAGGGAAAGATATAATTGGAAAAGGGAGATTCTCCACATAACAACATCTCTGACATGAAAATCGGCTCTCACTGGTCTGAGTGAAGTCCCCAAGCACCAATGGAAGTTAAGACAGAAATGACAGTCTTGGGATGCTGGTGAAGCTCTTCTCCCAGTAGACTGCGCCAGAGGATTCCATGCCCTTGGTGCTTGGACAATACCTCCGCAACCATAGCGCCCAATGGATTGTGCTATGGACATGGAGGGCACATCCATAGCACCAGAACAGTTAAGAGGAGGATCATGAAAACCATGCATGAGAGCTTGTCCCCTGTTCTGAGAAAGCATAGAATGAATATGTAGTGGATAAAGATGCACTAATTCAACTGGCTTTATTTCACCATGATCATACCATGGCCATAAACCAGAAGAGCAGGATTTATTTCTTTAAATATTGTCCAGGCCTTAGAGAACAGCAAAGTATTTACACAAGTCAAAATAGTCTTAAAGAACTCAGGAAAATCCATACAAACCCACTGAGGACATGTGCTTAACACCTAGAGTTAAGTGTAAATATAAAGTGGACCCAAGGGATCGATTTTATGTTAAAGACGTCTTTCCTCCTGATTCTGTGTTTTCCATATTGCTCGAAAAAGATCCATTAACCAGAACGCACATAAGGACTACCCAAGACAAAGAAAGCAAACAGTGTGATATGGCTGGAAAGAGGGTGGCAATGCTTGCTGTCACCTCTTGGTGCATTACGAACTCCCAGGAACACCTTAGCCGGTATGACCACATCCAGTGGAAAGAAATGGAAGAGCTTCAACTTCTTCCTGAAAATACACCAGAAAAAAGGAAAGGAAATTCATTTTGAGTGAAATCATCAACACAAGCACACCCTTCTCTAGACGTGCAGAGATGGCATGCCACCAAATTAACACTAGTTTCATTTAACTTCCTCCTGCTTGGTTACATATTTCCGAGTCCCATCCAGAAATAAAACAATACCTTCAGGATTTACCACTTGATGGTTACCATTTATTTGGCCCACTTGTTGATAAGGCCTTTGAACAGATTAAGAATTACACTAATACTGCCAAGTCACTGGGCATGCTTCAACAACCACATCCACCTACACAACCCCGCACACAATTTCTCACATCAGTTAGTAAGCACGTTCACTGACAAAAAAGGACCTGTTTGCTTTGTACTTTAAGGTATTTGGCTTTGTGCATTAAGGGTATTTTGTTTGGCTCTTGTCTATGCTTGAGTGTGTCTGTTTCTGGAGTGTGTCCTCTGTATTTGGGGTATTGCATGCATATTTATCTGTTAACCTTTGTGCAAAAAGTTATCTATATCTGTGTGTAATGTCAATTGTAATTCTGTTGCCCTGTGTCCGTAGGATTATGTATGTCCTTTGCCCCTTGTTGATGGATGTCTGAAGGGCTTTGTATTTGGGTGGCTTTTTTGTTTTTGTTCCATGTAATAAAGGACCCCAGTTTCTGTGGGTCTGTGTTCATTGGTGCCCTAATGTCTGAAAGTATGTGTGATGGTGTCCATACTCTACACAAAAGTTTAAACCTACTGGTTGTGTCTATACTGTGTCTGATGCTAATACATATGTGACTCCTCTTTAATGAACCTGCCCTGAAGTGTCTACAAAGCTGTAGCATTTGGGGTTATAACAAAAATGAAATAAAGAGTTAACAGACAAATACTGAGTACGTTTCTGAATTGTACTTTTTAATGGTACTCCATTTACCAACAGAAGGTTGAGTTGGCTTTGCCTAGATTCGAACTTGAGACTTTCAGATCACTGCATTTTTCAGTAGGAAGAGTTCCGTGCACAGAGCCATACTGCTGGATATGGCATGACCAGGGACAGAAACCTTATTTTAGGGTAATGGAGGCATTAGTAGGCATGACCCTTGTTGCGGTCTTTAGCAGAAAAAGGGCACAACATCAGACCTGTGGAACAAGACCATTTGGAGTAGCAAGCGCAAAGGCCAAGATAAATCTTTTTAGATGGACCATATAACGTGTGTAGTAGCTTGACAACCATTATTATGCTATTTATATACAATTGTCCTAACTTTTTCCATAAACTTTGTGCCAAGTTTACAAGACAAAGGAGGATGAGTAGAAGAGCCACTTGCCTACATTCAAAATGAATGCCTTGTGATTGTATTTATGCTGTTTAAATGTTCTGTCAATTTTAGCCTGGCGGGATAGTTCTTATACATCCCATCTGGCTCACTCGGATAAGTATCTCCAGACCAAATGGTATTCTGCCTCCCCAACATCAAAATGTGTTTTCTAACTAGAATTCAGTTAATGATGTAACTTTGGATTCCAAAATTGGTTCGGCTTCACTTCTCCATTGTACCAACCTCCCCACTTGACCTCTCTTGCCATAGGATAAGCACCTATACAAACCAATGAACTGCTTGTTGTATAGGTACATGTTCTAATGGCTGCTAAATTGCAATACTGATTTGCACTCCTCACATTGTGCACAGTAGCCCATCACCATGGGAGAACGGCTTCAAGGAGATTGCAATCCAAAATTAGTTCATCAGTAGTTCAAGCCGCACCACTTCTATACAGAGGCTCATACTCTTACAACAGAAGCAAAAGGTGATAGAGACACAGGGTGTGTTGTTAGTCTCTGTGCTGCTTGTATTCTTAAGGATCATGTGGAGGATTACTGGATTCCAAACTTGGATGGGTGCAGGATATTGGAGGCTTAGCGTTTACTTTGTATTGAAGAAATGTGACTCTGGAGCATGTCTTGTGAAGGATTTGGCTTAGTTATCAAGTTGACTGAATTGAACAAAAAGCTGATCTTTAAAGTTTAGGTTCCATAATATCTAGCATAATCGCTTCACTTTCCCATGTAAACAAGCAGATCTTCTGCTCTCACCACAAGCTGAACTTGTAATGGGTGCACTCCATTCCACCTCATCACTTTTATATATGCTATCTTAGGTCCCTGTACTTTTAATTAGAGCCTTAAACCGTGGTTACACACTGTAACAATTGACATTCATCAGGAAATGTCTAAGCTTACATTTAGAAGCACTTCGGAATATCACTGCCATCGTTGATGCTGCAGTCACTAATGCTGCAGTATGGTTACTTCATAAACTGTCCACACGAGGCTTGTCACGGACTTTGGGAAAGGGGCATACAGTAAAGGAGGGAGAGGGAGTCAGCTGAGAGCTACATGCTGCTCCTTTGCGCTGCAACAAGCATTTTTGTTAGTCCGGTAACGAACAGTAGCTCAGCTCAACAGGGCTCAATGTACATACAGACTAATGACAGTAAAGGCAGGCGCATAACCATTCCTTTTTCCTGCATGCCAAGAATCCAAAAGGGTACAGAAATTCAAAATCACAGCTCCTTGCACCCAAGAGCCAGCATTTGCAATCTCCAAGGGAGCAATCCTAGACTTTTACCATATTGCTTGCTCATGCACATGTTTAATTGCAAAACATTAAATTGTATGTTGTTTGTGAGCTCATGAAGCGCACATAATCACAAAGGTTTCTTGATGGATGTTTATTATCCAGACAATAGAAGATAGCGATAACAGCAAAGTTGAATGAAAAGTAGGGTAGCAAGGTAGCAGGGTTGAAGCAGCAATGCAAACTGTTGATTCTGACCAGTGAGGCGAGGGGCCACACTGCCCCTTTGACTTCATGGCTGGGATCTCATTAGAAGTGCAAGACCTGAGCTGCCTCTGAAGTATTTGCATAGCGGGTGAGAAGGTTTCTTGGACGTCATTGCAGAGGGGAAAAGGCAGGAAAAGGGCCGCACACTGTGTCCATTTGTATGTAGCAGCATCCCCCTTTTTATGTTGAATTCTACCAGACAGCGCAGTTGTCTGGTTTGCTAACGACATCTTGGGGACATTTGAAAACTTCCCTAGGAAATGCATTCCGCCTGTTGCTTACCATTGACTTTTTGTTTCGTAACTCACATTTGCTTGCTTTCTATTTGGTAGCTTTATTTGTTTTAGGCTGTCCAGATGAGTTCGTCCCTTCCATGGAGCATAGCCTATTGACTGCATTCTTCCACAAGTGCTCGCCTTCTGTAAACAGACCTTTAAATCTTGTTCTTATCTTGTCTCATTTGCTGTACATTCAGAGAAAGAGGTGGCATGTCAGGCTGTCTTCCAAGGGAGGTTGGTGTTTACTTTTGTTTCTCTTGCCTTAAAGTGTGAGGATTTATGTGACAGTCTTGCTGTGAAAGCAAAGGCTTTTTTCTAGCATTTAAATTTCTGTAAATGAACTGTGCAGATTTTTCAGAATTAGGAAAGCACAAATGAAGCACTTTTTTGTAATTCTGAAGTGTGGTTGAAGCAAATATTTTAATACGATAAAAAAAAATCAATACACTAGATGATGACATTTTCACATAGTATCGTTTGTGCGCTGTACACTTTTATCAGCAAAACTGTATGTCTCTGCAAATGTAACGCTCATTTCAATTGAAAATATGTTGTCTGTAATGGCAGTGCACTACCACACCTGACATACCCCACACCACGCCACCCCACAACTCTACTCCACTCTATGCCCCTCAGCTCTACGACAATCTACTCCATTCTACAACACTCTACTCCATTCTACGACACTCTACTCCCTTCTACAACATGCCACTCCTCTCTGCCACTCCTCTCTATGACCTCTCTACTCTGCCACTCTACTCTGCCACTCCACTCCACTCCACTCGCCGACAAGCCACTCCACTATTTTTTAGCTTTTAGCCAAGCTGCACGGCAGGCATGCTGGTATACTACATGGCTAAAACACAATAGCAAAGCCAGTAGCTCTTGCATGGCGACACCTATTGGTTTTGCCAATGCTTGTTTGTTTTTATGTAGGCGTGCAGTTACCAACAGTCTTTGAAAAGCCCGAGGGAAGATAATGTAATTAAAGCTTTATTTAATATAAAAATGTTCCTGCAGCTTCCAAAACGAATGGAGAGAGAAGCGGCAATCATGCTGTGATGCAAGTATGGCCTGGAAGGTGCTCTGCGTAAGAGAACTCCCTGAATGCTGCTCGGGTTTCAAACACCATATCTGCAGCTGTTGCAGTCACCCATTGTGTGAAGCAGTCGCACTGTTTTACGCTTCTTTCTCCTCCCTCACTTCTAGCGTTGTACCCAACTGCTCCCAGGAAGGTAGTGTGACCTAGTTAGAGATGGACTACTTTGCCTCTGTGCTCTTGCCCTTGGGTAATGCTGGCTTAGATGTAAAGAGGCAAAATGTTGTTACTCGCAACAGCTGTAATGTCGACTGATCACAAAGGTGATTGACACTTTCAACAAAGCAGCGATTGAAGTGGGCATACTTGTTGCGCCACTTTGTGTATCCAACTCAAAAGATGAATGACACTTCAGCAAGCAAAGACTAAAGGGGACTGCCACAAAGCACCTGTATAGAAATATTGAGTATGTATTGTCCATTTGTATGTATTTATTCACATATTTAGTCCATAAAAACCGTTACATAATCATTCATTCCTTACAGTTCATGAAATTTGATTTAAGCTTGTGTTTCTTACAAATCTCTTAAAACGAACCTATGAACTCCAAATTAAAATAAATATAAACATTTAATTAGTTCAGTTCTTGTGAGGCCTTGACTTGAATAATTGTTCTTTTATTTAATTTTATTTGATGTTTTATTTAAAGTGCTAGAGCTAATGTTTAAAGTGCTATTGTGCTGAGGTACATTTTAATTCGAGTGTCTTCCTTCACGTTGTCCCGGGGTTTAAAGTGCGCTGTCTTTATTCTTTTGTTTAATCGCTCTTAACACTAAAGTCTGTTGATTGACTTTCAGTTCTTTAGCTCAGATTAATTAATGATTTTTCCTTTTTACTTTACGTGCACCCTGAGTTAAAGTGCAAATGCGATGTAATTATCTTCTGGTTATGCTTCCAAATTGTAATTCTTAGTCGAGGTTCTATTGCCCTTAAGTGATTGCTCTAGTGCTTTCATGTTTACTTTTAGAAATTTTACTCCCCAGCATATGAGCTGTATAGAGGCACCACCCAACCAATGGGTTACCGCTTGCCTGCATGTTCGTATTAAGACTTTTTTCCTTATATTTGCATAAGCGACATTCTTTGTTGGGTGTCTGTTCCTTCTAGGATGGCATTAGAACTTTAGTTTTCCATTTTCCGAAACGGTACTGCATAAACTGGAGTTTTATTTTCGGTGAAAAATGTGCTGTAAGGTAATCCTGCTGCCGTAGTTTTTTATTGGAATTTATCACTGTCCAGGTGTGACGTCAGAGTGCAAGGCTTGCCTTGTCTGTTAAATATGATAATGCTTGTTTGTAGCTTTTATCACTTTATAAAAGGCCTGTTTCCCAATACTTGCATTCCAGGCGTCTTGTATTCCAAGTTCCTCGATAGCCTGTTTTAGGTATAGCCCCATGAATCATTTTTAGGTCTCGGCTAGCGAAGGCTGCGCTTGCGCAGTCTCGCTCGCGAGAGATAATGACTTGGAGAAGAGGGGCTTGAACCCGCCCCTCTTCTCCATTGGCTGGCCTCTTGAATGCTGGCCAGCCATTGGAGAAGAGGTTCGTCACTCCGAACAGGCCCCGTCCTTTTCGGATTCAGGGGCGTGTTTTTTGCAACTTTTCTAATTATCTCCTCCAGCCAATGGCAAGAGGAGAGAAAAGAAAAACACGCCCCCGAATTCGAAACCGCCGCTGCCTTTTCTCCGAGACATTTCTGCTTCGCCTCGTAGAAAGGCGGCGGTGTTCAGGGCGATTCCCTCAACGACTGGCTGCTGGGCTCGCTCGCCGTGGCAGTCTCAAGGAAGGTGGAGAGCAGGCAGCAGAGGCTTGGATTTTCCGCCGTCTTCCCTTCCCTGTAAGGAAAGCATAACGTGTTCTGGCGAGGAAGTGTAGGAAATGTTATGCTGGGTTGCCCTGTGCTCCTTTAGAAATGTATCTAAGTTCTGTAGATTTTTTACACTGTATTCGAATGTTAAAATTTTGTCAGAACAAGAATATAATCAAGGCAGTTGAACATTTTCGCCAGCTTTGTTGAAGTCGTATGCATTCAGCCTCGCGGGTGGTTGCAAGCCTCCGGATCGCTTGCTTTGGTCTGGCCATGTGTTAGGTTCGCTGGCTCGTTTAGTTACGTCTGAATAAAGAACGAGGGATGTGAGCATGTGGGATGGGCATCGTTTTCAATTTGACTGTGGAACTTCTGTAGTCACGGTAAAGGCTGACGTGCTGCCCTCAGTGCCTTTTTGCGATGCCTCGGCAGGGTACCTAACAGCTCTGCCACCACACGGCCCTGGCTGGCACCTGGGTGCTGCTGCCACGAGCCCATCGTCGGGCAGGGAGAGATGCTGTGAGAGGCAGGTTGTACGAGTCCCTTTGGACAGCTCCAGGCTCCCACCTCGGCCCTAGGATTGATTGTCTGTTTATCGACAACGCTGGACCTAGGAATGGAAAGGGCCAAAGCGAGGGAGTGTTCTTTGCGGCACGGTCCGTCCAAGAGAAAATTCTGCGATGTGCTGCGGAAGATGAGGAGGGAAATCTTCTCCTGGTGAGTAACGAGGAAGTGGCGCGGGCTGATGCAAGCAGGATGGGTCCCAGAGTGTATGCGCTGATGCTGAACAGAGCACATTGGAGGTCTGCTTCTAAGCACGTGCTGGGAACTAATTGCGCTGCCTGAATAGGGGAAGGATGCCCTGAAACAAAGCTTGCTGCATTTGACACGTGGTGCGAAGTGTCGCGTGCTTGTTTACTGTGGCTCTGAAAGTTCAATAGGCTCTTCTTTGCAAATGCACTGACCATCAAACGTACATCTCGCTCAGCAGGCCCGGGTCGGGGGCGCAGCATGTGTCCAGCTCCCCAAGAGATACTCCTTGCCTTCCTAGGGCCCATTCACGATTTCACATTCACAGCCTCCTATTTAGGTCTCGGCTCGAAGGCTGCGCTTGCGCAGTCTCGCTCCGAGATTTAATGTTTTGGAGAAGAAGGGCTTGAACCCGCCCCTCTTCTCTCCTCTTCTCCATTGGCTGGCCTCTTAAATGCTGGCCAGCCATTGGAGAAGAGGTTTGTCTCTCCGAACAGGCCCCGTCCTTTTCAGGTTCGGGGGCATGTTTTTTGCTACTTTTCTCATTATCTCCTCCAGCCAATGGCAAGAGGGGAGAAAAGAAAAACACGCCCCCGAATCCGGAAACGCCGCTGCCTTTCTCCGATGCATTTCTGCTTCGCCCCGGAGAAAGGCGGCGGTGTTCAGGGCGATTCCCTCAACGACTGGCTGCTGGGCTCGCTCGCCGCGGCGGTCTCAAGGAAGGTGGAGAGCAGGCAGCAGAGGCTTGGATTTTCCGCCGTCTTCCCTTTTTAGAGCCCCAAGCTCGCATCCAGCTCGTGCTCCGTGATCATGGTTCCATTGCAGGCTGGGAGAAGCCCCTCCCGATTTTTGGGGGCCCGTGGGCTATGAAGGAGCTGCCTTAACCGAGTTGCTTCGCTCCTTTTCTGAGACGGGAGTGGTAAAAAGAAAAATACAGAAAGGAGGAAAGGGCCGAACTGGAAACAAGGTAAGATTTCTAACTCAAACTGTTTATACCATCTGCCTCCTAGAACTCTGCTCTCACTCGGACCCGTGTTCGCCTAAGTTCGCTCTGTCCCTGCACACCTCTCCCAGGCACCCGATGCCTTTGTGGACTCTGCCTTTGCGCCTTCGCCCTCCCTGGGCCTCGATCAAGCCCTCCGTGCGCCCCCCCCCCCCTCAAAATCTATCACTCGTTTCTGTACCCTCACAAAAGTTGTGCAACCTCAGTTCCCTTTCCTCGATGATTGTCTTCACGATTATTAAAACAATCGGACAGGTTGCCAATCACTTTAATTGAAATGTACACTCTGTTGTGAACTTTCATATTAAACTTTGAGTTGCAACCTATCTTGGAGTAGGAGTAACAGAGTCAACATAAAGGTAGCTTGCTTTGGTCTACAGCTCGGAACGCACAGGAGTGACAATCTACGTCCAGGATAATATGTACATCTGTCCAAGAGTTTCTTTCAAATTACAGACTGTCTACAAAAGCAGAATGCGGATACTTTGCACATCTTGCAAATACATAATTATATAAAAACAGTCCATGTCTCTCGGCTATCCCTCATTCCCTACCAGAGGCGGACGGCAGCAGCATGCCAGCGCGGTGCTGAGGGGGCGCCGCCAGCCCTCCGGCTGCCTGTGTGAGCTGAGCGGCCATGGAGCATGGGAGAATGCTATGACACTGCAACGGGGATGGTGTTCCGTTATTTGCGCTAATTTAAAGTGGTCAACTGCGTGAAGCTGTGAGCAAGTAACTGTCGCCCAGTTTAACATTTGCCTTGAAATGTATCAGCCAGGTTGGATGGTGGGAGCGGGAGGGGTTACGATGTTTGCAATGCAGTCAACTTCCCCCATGACACAAGTGAAGTTTAGCCAGTCGGGTGATTTTTATTAATCCTACGACGTTAAGCATGCTGGGACTTGAAGTTTTATGTCCCAACAGCTGCCTAATTGCCTAGTTAACCCATCGGGCATTTCCCCGGTGGCTGGAGTCATTCGAAACAGTTTTAGGAAGGCTCAAATCTGCTGCAGTGCGTTAAAAATCACTCTCCACCTCCTCGGGGTTTATTGCAACAGGCACCGTAGAGACATTGGGGAGGGGCGGTTTGTTGGGGTAGAGAGGGAGAAAAATAAAGGCAGCCGGGCTTGCTTGATCATTTTTGACAGGGCTGCTTCTGATTTCCAGCCCTGCCCTGTTTCCCAATTATTGGTCTGGGGCCCTACCTTTCCCAGGATACTTAGCGCAGTTGGCTGAAACATCAGGACTGGAAACCACCCTCGTGACATGGCTCCAGTTGACACATCTGGATGGGGTACGCGTGTACTGATTACACGCACATTTGGAACTGTGAAAGGAAAACACACGGACCTTGCCTAATGTATACTCTGCACTGTTGACATACAAGAGATCAGCTGTCCTCCGAGTCCCCAGTCACGCCCATCCCTCCCTCTGCCCTGCCTCAGGAGGCTGCCACTTTCCTGCTCGTGCGGTAGGGTCGGGTCGCGCCCGCTCTCCGCGCCTCTTGTATCCCCTGGTGACACCGCATCCCCTGGTGACACCGCACGTATGTTCCACACACCAAAGCCCCCTTCTTGGGGGTGGCGACAGTGAGCAAAAAAAACCGAACAGGCGGGAATTGAGGGATTGAGTTTTGGGTTTGCCACCTGTCATGGCCCCAACATTTTGGAAACCTGGCCCCCCATTCGTTTCATGCTATTTCCTCCCACTCACCTCAGTGGCTTGTAAACGTTCTTCGTGAGATGCACGTCGTTTTCCTCAAAATATCTCTCATTATCGTCCATTGAAAATTGGCTGCGCAACTGTGAAGGGAGTAACAGACATTTTATCACAAATGTTTGTGCTCGGAGGCCTACGTTTTTTAAAAACCTTTAAATCCCGATCCGTGTCCGCGAGATGAATGCTCGCCTTTGATTGTGTGAAATCCTCCTTAGTGTATGTCTGTTCTTATTGATGCTGGTCAGTCACATATCTCAAAACCACAACATGAATCTGATTTCCCTACACCTTACACTTTAATAAGAGTGAATATGTTATTTACACACCAGTGGTCGAAGTGGGGGGGAACGGCAGGGCACGGCGTACCCCTACTTCTTCAATTCTAGGGATTCCGTTCCCCTACTTTTTTATTTTGAAAATGCGTCCCGGGACGCAAGAAATTACCATCGCCTATAAATAAAGTTCGGCGTTCCTGGCGTTCGAGGACGGGCGCCAGAGAAGTAACAGGACTCTGTCTTTTCCTTCTTACCCAGAGAAGAAAAAAAAGCATTTGCAATGCAACGGTCTCGGCATTGTTAAAGTTCGAGCTATTGGCATTGCTCATGACATTATTTTTGTTTGTTTTTTAAACATGTAGAGAAACTGCATTGTTATTTACAATGCCAATAGCTTAATCAGTGTGTGTATAGGTGGCTCTGTGTGTGGGTGCAAATGCAATAGGTCTCGCATTTGAGAGTGATTAAGCTATTGACATTGTAAATAACAATGCCGTTTCTTTAACCCCTTCAGCGCTGCGCGGATTCCCCCGCGGTGCTGAAGGGTTCGAGCGCGGGCGGGGCCATGACGGAACGGTTCCGTCATGAGCACAGCTCAACCGATGCTCATGACGGAACCGTTCCGTCATGAGCATGGAAGGGGTTAAATGTTTTAAAAACAAAAACATAAACAAAAATAATGTCATGAGCAATGCCAATAGCTCTAACTTTACCAATGCCGAGACCATTGCATTGTAAATGCTTGTTATTTTGCTCTATTTGCTCCTCTATTTCCTTCCAGCACTTATGGTTGATTGACCCTCTTTCCAATGCGCGTAGTTTCCATCATAATTTTATAAAGGCTCCTTTACATTGATATTTTTGATTCATCAGCCCAAAAACGCACCTGTGCTGGGGATGCAGTTTTAGTGATGCTGAACACAGAATTGTATCGTCTTTTTTGGAATTTGTTTAAGATGCCTTCTGCGCGTCCATTCAGTGTTTCAATGCCATAAGTCACTGTTGGCATTGACTGAGCACTCATCACTGTTACAGGGGTTTGGGAATCATATCGCCCGAACCATGTTGATTTTTATGACGGGCAAGAAGATTTTCTGTCTATTTTGTCCGACGGACAAGTAGACATTAACTCACATCAATAATAAACGATCTGTGAGCTGTGTGAGTTAAATGGCTCTTGTTACTGGCGGGCTTGGCAGGCCCGGCAGCTCAAATGCTGATTATCGGCACTTCGGAAGTTTTCCGCTCTGCAGATCAAATGACGACCAGAAAGAGCCACTCTCTACAATCCCGCCGAAGTCGTCACGTAAAATCCGGGAACGGGTGGAGGAGGGTCTCTGCTGTCTGAAGCTCCTCACATGTGAGGAGAACATGAGGGCATCGTCCAGGGCCAGGGGAGACTGAAACCCGGCATAAGGAAATGGAGATGCGGCATGCAACGGCATAGCGGGGGGTGGCGCCTCTGCACTCACATGAGAAATCGCCAACACCCCTGCCCCCCCACCCCCCTCTGCCTTTTCAGCACGGCCGCAGGGCGGGAAAGGCAGAGACCGTCGCGGGCGGCATGATGCTAAGAATCTGGGGAAACTGAGTAGCACTGATCTGACTGGCTTGAACTAAGGCTCTGGACTACAGCCTTCCATTGAGGATTTCTTTATTGTGACTGGTGGCCAGAACTAACTACTGACTACAGCTGGTGCTGGTGTTGAGAGGGCGCCTCTCCCCAACGACTTTTGCAACCGGCAAGATGGTCAATCTACGGCTCAGCCCGGAGCCGTGGTTACACTGGGAACATCCTGGGGATGCACACTAGAGGAGCAGCAAGCAGCACACAAGTCGTCACTAAAGCGGGTACGCTGAAAAGTGAGTCACCCTGTCTTCCCTCTACATGCAAGTCTCAGGTCAGTGTGTATTCTGTTGTGACGGCCCCTCATGTTAAGACTACCCCTTCTAATCCTGATAATAACATTGCATTTTGCAGCGGCGCCTGCACTAAGCCCCTCGTCGGCTCAGCCCCGCCCCGTAATTATAACCACTTTAGCTTGGTTTGAGTCTAGTCTATGGCTCTGAGGGAGGGGTAAAACTCATATAGATGCAGTCCCTGGCTTGGCCAGTCAGTCTTACTGTTCCCTCTACGTATATTGCTCAGCTCGACAGTGGCTCAGACAGGAATTATAGTCCTGGCTCACGAAAAATTAACTAAGGATGCCACAGGTGGGATTAGGGCACCTGTTGATTCTCTTGATTGTGGGGACAGGTTATTTTGGTTATCTGATGTTTCAGAGGCTTCTGGGCCTGAAGATGAAGTGGCAGTTACAAGCTCTGCAGTCTCAGAGAATAGCAGCAGTAGCTCACCTGAGAATGAGAGCACCACGGTTAAACGGTTAATCCATTGGAAGGGGGATAAACCTTTTAAATCAACTACTGGGCCAAGCAGGAAGCCAGGGGCTTCTGCGCTTAAGTGGGACTATTCGGCTAGCAACAAGTCTATCATGAGCCACCCCAGGACACATGAGTTGATTTCAAAATAGTGCATGCTGATTAATCAACTATAATTATAGCTGCTAAAAGTGGCAAAAGTGTGCATTGCATAGTATTATATTATAGTCATGTGCTAGGATCTGCAATTTACAGTGAATGTACACAAAATATGCAGGGAGATATTTAGCATTTTCAATTTCAGTTTGCATTTTTGGTACTTTCGCCCAGAATAATCAAGTTCAGAGCGTGTCTGTTACACTGTGAGTATTGACTGTGTCTTGATTTTGAGGTTATTTGCCTTAAATATATGTAGGTTATTGGGTTTTATGTTTCTGAGGCCCCCTTTTGTTGTGTTTCCTGTTTATTCTGATTTCCTCTGCTTCTCAGGGTGTTGGCCTACTGCCGTCAGGAGAGAAAGATGCTTCTATAAACCAGAATATTGGGGGTTAAACCAAATTTCTCTTTCTGCCCGGAATAAACCAACCCCTGCCTACTTGCTAAGAAAAGTGAACCCATAATCTTACAGATGCCTCCCGTTTGTCTTGTATCTTTCAGTTGTTAGTGGTAATAGTCCCTTCTCGTCACATTCATCTTTCCTTCTGCCGCTCACTCCCTGCTTAGCGCCTCAACTCCTGTTCTACAAACCTGACCACCTCGCTTCCCAGCATACTCTTAGCACACTTCCTTGCATTCTTGTACACTACTTCATCACTGTGGCCCCCCATCTCCATTTCGGGTCCCACATATTTCCACTCTGTGAACTCACTGCAACCACCATCTGTCTCTTTTCTCCTGGCTAGTAAGTCTGCCACCAGTGTATTTTATGCTACATGCTCACGAGCCACAGCATTACTCTCCCCTAGGGGCATAGAACATGTAGTGATTTGGAGACAAATGGGCCAAGCATGATACCTGTATTCTGTGTAGTGGATGAATAGGGCATGGAACCTGTGGCCTGTAATGAGAGAGAGAGGAGGGATAACACTATTCGGTCTGTATTGAGAGAAATGGGTAACATGAAGCTTATAGTGTGAAGGAACAGAAGCAAAGGGTGATGGGATGGAGCCTATGATGAGTCAGTGGAAGGGTTATGGACTGTAATTGAGAGGAAAGGAGATGTTTCGCCTTTATGGTGAGAGGAATGTGGAAGCTTATAGGTTGCTGTAAAGGGATTTGCGTGGTTGCTTACTACTGATAGGCAGAAGCAGAGGGCAACTTTTCTTAGGAGGGTGTAACCTATTAGTAAAAGCAGCAGCTAAATGATTTAGGTAGTAAAGGCGACAAGTGGATTTTATTACAGGCAAGAAGATTTCTGTAGCACTTTGTCCCTTGGACAAGTACTTTTTTTCAAAAATTCCACACCCCTGCTGTTAAAAGATGGTCTAATGAAGGGCAACTCAATTTCGTTCTTAAAGTTTTGAAGCCGTAATTTAAAGATTGTGCTTTCGCCTGCATTGTTTCTATGTGTTGTTTACCTTTCATTTGATGCTCCACGATGAATCTCAAGAATTTATATGACTTAACTTCCTTGACTTTGTTCCATTCCAAGAACCAGGTGAACTTCTGTTTTTTCTTCGAGTCTACCAAACGTATCTCTTCAGGTTTAGCTCTAACCCATTTCTGTCCATGTATGTGTTTAAGGCGTCCATACTTTGCTGAAGTCCTATTTGCGTTTGCCTCAATAAGACGATGTCGGCGTACTGTAGGTAATCTGTTTCTTCTTGAGCCAGTGTGGGTGGCTGAGCGTTGATGTTCCATATAGTTTGAGCTAGATCTGCAAGATATATATTAAACAGGCATGGATTGCATGTCGGTTTGCCCCTTGCAGCCATTTTTTCTCTCCACAAATCCTCCCGTGGCACTCTATCCAAGGCAAACTTGAGGTCTACAAAACCGGCAAATAGCTGTGTTTTTCTTGTTTTGGCTTTTTCTGATAACAGTGTCAGGGCTGTTAAATTTGTTGGAGTCCCCAATCCTGCCCTAAACCCTGTTTGTAGTCGGGGTAAAATGTTGTTTGCTTCTAGCCACGATTTCAAGTGCTGTAGAAGACAGGCTGAATATAGCTTCGCCTCCACATCTGTTAATGCTATGAGTCTGTAGCTTGTTGGTATAAAAAGATTTCCGCTTTTATAAATAGTCTGGAAAATACTGCCTTTCAAGGAATCCGGAACGGAGTTCGCAATAGATAACTCGTTGAATAATGGGGTAAAGTATTCTGCCCGATAAGGCGTATTTCCTTTCAAAAGAGGGTTGGGTATACCATTCGCCCCTGCGGCTCCCTCTGATTTTAGATGATTTATAGTTTTTTCTAGTTGGTCAATTTCCACAGCCGGCTTGGGAATCTCAAAGCTGTTTATTATATTATTTTTGTCCCTTTTATCGTTTGGTAATGTTACCAAGCTTGTTGAGGCTTGGCAGGTACTCTGGTGTCACTTACCATGTGGTCTTGCATTCCTTTTGAAGCTGTTCCGGCGTATATTTCTCGCATGCGTTTTTACCATGTGGCTGCTTCTATACCTTTGGTGTTGTGTGCGCACTAAAGATAGGCAGTTTATCAATTGCCAGAGTTGTTTGCTGTTTCGTTGTCAATTTGCCAAGAGCAATTTGTTCCACTGATCCTATTGATTTCTTATTTTTGCTTCCCAGCATTTTTTTTTATACTGAGTTCTCAGTTCCTGTAGTCGGTTTGTGTATTGTCTATTATTTAAGAAGGCTCCAGCCTTGAACCAGCTTCCCTGGACGAAGGGAAGACGCAATTGTGTAATCTATGCCAGGCATCTGAATTTAAAATTGATTTATGCCACAAATTAATTATGTTCATTACGTGGACTAATACTTTTCTTGCTTCATGAGTCATCGAATCGCTTGTGATCTGCCCATCCAGTCCAAGGAATTACATTTACTTGGAACAGATTAAGGCTCATAAGAACAATCCGGAAAGGGTATCCACTTGTGAGGCAATGTGAAGGATAAGTCAAGGTCATAGGGAAGTTCCAATGCATATTTTATTTATTATATATATCACGATCCCCGCAGTTGAGCAGCAGCACAGCACATACGGACACGGACCAGTAGATAAGTGCGGCTTAATTTATTTTGTGCAGTATGTTGCCATAACGTTTCGGCTCGTCCGAGCCTTGTTCACACGACAATGTGAAAATGTCAGACCACATCTTTTAAAGTGACAGTGCCGGTTTCAAATCAAACCATGTGACTTAGTTTCAAATGAAATGGTAGACATACTATGGCTCAACATTTAAGAAAAGAAATATTCTTTACAATGGAAAAATATTCGCAATATTATGATCAACAATCCAGCAGATGACTTCATATTGTGCAAATTCCGGCATTGATGTGCAAATGCGCAATTGTGCGAAATAACGCTTTTACATTGAACATGGTCATGGCTACTTTCAAAGACATATAAAACTGTTCAGTATTCAGAGCCTATGACAAATTCATACTCCAATTGCTGAAATTAGAGTACTACTAGGGTTGAATCCCTAAGTATAAAATAAAGTGCAAAAATAGCATATAGGAAAAAATAACATTCCTATTATGTGCAAAACATGCTAATGTAAACTTGCGACATTGAAATTACTGTAATGCCAAATAGTCACCAATCTGATTCCATCTATACATTGTGCAAAAGGAAGCAACACTTGTACAAAAATGGCTTTGGTGCAAATTGTAGGAATCATGGAGTAGAACTAGCTGTGGACTAGGTGCCTCTGTATAAATCAACCCGTAGTAAGAGCTATCTATTGATTCCTCCAGCTGATGTATAATTATTGTTAGAATCCTGGGTTGAATCCCATGTGTGCAAAAATAGAAAGAAGGAAATATTGGTGCCCTTTTGTGCAAAAAAATAGCCTATTCTAATATCCATTGTTCGTTGGCAGGTTGCCATTTGTCTTAAAGCAATAGAGCGAATAACATACTTATAAATGATGGGATAAGTCCCATAATTAATAAATGTCATCCTTTATCCTGCCATCTTTATCTTGCCATGTGTCTATCTCACCAAACTAAGTACAAAAAGTGCTAAAAATTAGTGTTTGATGTCGAATAAAAGAACCCCCGTGTCTTGTGTGAATTAAAAACCATCTACATCGGTTTTTTTATCAAAGGTATAGAGTAACCTCACGTTATATAGTGTTGACTGGGTCCAGTAAATCATGTTCATTTGCTAATTACTAGTTTGAACCATGGTTCTTGAATTATATTAGTATTCTTACTGCCCATTTTAAATATAATTGTACCCTGGCTCTTAGGACATTCACATAAATCGGAATAGAACTGTTTATTGAAAGCTTAACGCATCTTGGTAAATGGGGGAGTCAAAGCTAAGTACCATCATATTTGCCCCCTACTCATAGATATTTAAATCACGTAGCACTGCTTACTGCTGAGGTATAGGAGCCTAGTTAATCCTAACTAGGGGAAGTTCAGGTTGATGAAAATACAGTGAAGAGAGAGATGTAATGTACTCTAAAACTGTATATTAAAAGATTAAAATAATAAATAATTATAAAAAAAAAAGTAAAAATCCCATCAGGGATCCACTTTCTAAGATAAAAGGTTACCAACCGAAATTCAGGGCAGACCTGTATACAAGTCCTCCGTGACGTTCAAACCCCCTGGGAGCTTGGAGTCCAGCTGCAGAATATATCTGGTTTCTAGTTTGTGAAGTTTGGACTCCCGATCTCCCCCTCGCCTACTCGTGGCTACCGCATCAATGACAAAATATTTTAGGCCTTGGTTGTTGCTGTAATGATTATCTTTAAAATGCCTTGCCGCAGGATAAGTATTGTCCTGATTGGCTATTGCCCGAAGATGCTGCAATATACGTTTGTGCACTGCGTGTTTAGTACTTCCCACATACTTTAACCCGCATGGGCACTGAAGTACATATACTGCAAATTCGGTCTTGCAAGTGAGTACTTTACTGATTTGGTATTCTTTGTTACTAAAGGCATCCTGATAGGGTTTCATGTTGATGCCATGAGTGCATGACTTGCAAGTTTTGCATTTATAGAAGCCACTGTTGGTTTGGAGCCATGAAGTTTTCTCAATAGTTTCCGGACTGGTATTAACCAACCGGTATTTCATGGACTGGGCCTTACTAAAAGTAATTGAGGCTCTCTGAGGTAGGGTAGGACCTATGACTGGATCGCTTAGAATAATGGGCCAATTGCGGTTAATGATTCTATACAGCTCTGAATGCTGTTTGCTGTATCCAGTTATTATTCTGAAAGGGCTTGGTTGGGAAGTTGTTCGGTCAATAGTTTGTGAACTGGCAGGTATTTCTATGAGTGCTACTGGCTTGTAGGAATCGAAGAGTTCTTGTCTGTTAAACCTCATGGATTTAGCCAAAGCTCTATCAATAATGTGTTCTGAATACCCCCTTTCCAGGAACCTGCGTTTACTGGCCTGTTGTGCTAACTTCAAATCTTGTTCACTGCTACACACCTTCCTGAGACGAAGCATTTCCCCATACGGAATGCTTGTTATTAAATGCGCAGGGTGGGCGCTGCCTGCATGTAGAATTGTATTACCAGCAGTGTTTTTCCTAAATAGTCTTGTCTCCATCTCATTACTGCTAATAAACACTTGTGTCCAAAAATATAACTGCGGACTGGCTCATAGTTGCAGTGAATTGCAGATTAAGCTCGTTAGCATTGATTTCAATGACAAATGCCTCAGCCTGTTCCTTTGTTCCCCTCCACACAACAAACAGGTCGTCAATATAGCGCAACCAGACTATCACGTTCTCATCAAAGACATTCTTATGTTGGACTTTGAGGACCAGTTCCTCCCAAGCGCCCATATGGTGACAGGCATAGCTCGGGGACAAATTGGCCCCCATAGCCACGCCTTGTAGTTGTTGATAAAGTAAATTGTTATGCATGAAGATGTTATTATGTAGACAGTGTTCCAACATTTGAAGTAGCATTTCGCTATGATCCTTGAATTGCTCAGACCTTCGGGATAGATAATACCGTACTGCAGCTAGCCCATCTGTATGCTTGATGCTCGTATAGAGCGATACGACATCAAGGGCCAGCATCCAATAACCCTCCCCCCAGGTGACCTGCTGTATTTTCAATAAAAAATTACCAGTATCTTGTACATACGAATCTAAAGCTCTTACATAACTTTGTAAAAAGTAGTCAATGTAAACTGAAGATCTTTCCAACAACCCGCCCCTGGCAGAAATAATCGGCCTGCCCGGTGGGTTGTCCAGCTTTTTATGAACTTTAGGGATGAAATAAATCAGGGGGGTTACAGGATTATCGATCTTGAGGTATTTGTATTCATCCTCCGATATCAGTCGTTTAGTTTTCCACTTGGTCAGTTTTTGGTGGTAATCCTTGTGTGATATTTTCATTGTTGCCTGGTTGATTCGCTCATAGCATTGTCTATCATTGAGTTGAAGATGGGCCTCTTTATCATAGTTTGCACGCGTCAATAGAACAATATTGCCACCTTTATCACTGCCTCTGATAATGATATCTTTATCTTTGCTCAGCTTAGTCACGAGTATGGATGTATGTATGTATGTATGTATGTATGTATGGCGTATTTGTATAGCGCAGACTGTCACCCGAAGGGTATCCTGGCGCTTCAGACAATTATACCAACACCACACAGAGCAGTCAAAGAAATTAATCAGACCTAGGAAAGAGAAATGTTTTGAGTTCCCTCTTAAAAGAGAAAAAGTCCCCGGAGCTTCTCAGCGACAAGGGAAGAGTATTCCACTGTTTAGCTGCCACAAATCCAAAAGCTCGCCCACCCATCCGAGCTCTCATTACCTTAGGAATTATCACAAGATGTGCTGAGAGCGACCGAAGGGAGCGAGTGGGCACATACCACTGGAACAATTCTTGCAACGGAACAGGTCCTTGTCCATGAAGTCCTCTGAACACTAAGCAAAGTGCTTTAAAGATGACTCGTTGCGGGACAGGTAACCAATGGAGATCGGCTAGTGCCATGGAAGAAGAGTCGGAACGGCGCCGGGACAAAGCCAACTTGGCCGCCATATTCTGCACACGTTGCAGCTTAGCCACCAAATTAGCTGGGGCTCCCAGGAGTAGTGCGTTGCAGTAGTCCAGCCTACTCAATATGGTGCCACGCCCTACTTCTGGCCGAACGTGGTCCGGCAGCAACGGCAAGATCTTCCACAGCATACGTAGCAGCATCATACAAGTGGCCACAGTTTTATTTACAAAGAGGTCCAGTTGAAGATTGGGCCCAAGCACTACGCCCAGATTCCTGGCGGAGTCCGCTGCCAAAGGAGCATCCGGAAAAGAAGCGGGCCAGAAGTCAGGAGGCAGCGGCCGAGGGACCCGATCCAGCGAGCAGTGTAGTACCTCTGTTTTGGAGCCATTGAACTGCAGAGAGTTCTGCCTCAACCATTCCGCAGTTGACGCCATACACTGATGGAAGGTCTCCAAAGGCACCGCATCCTTGCCCTCGATGGAAAAAATGAGCTGTGTATCATCGGCATAGTTAATAACCGAGATGCCGAATGATTTAATCAGACTCACTAGAGGGCAAAGGTAGAGGTTGAACAAAATAGTGCCTCGTATTGTTGCGTTTGCTTGTCATATTTGTTTGCCCTTCTGATTTTGGATCTGTTTCTGTAGTCTCTTCAACTGTGCTGTTACATTCTCATGAAAAATATCGATAGTGTCTCGGGGCATTAGGGGATTGAAAGTTGACGGAGGCTTAAATGGGGTGCTTGGAGCTGTTTGTTTTGTAAGCAAATTCGATGCCTCTGATCTCACTTCCTGTCCTGGCAAAGTGCCATAACCTGCACCTTCCGTTACCCACAGTTCTAAAATATCTCTTGGCATGGGTGATCCAGATGGTGTGACTTCGTCCATAGGTTTCAAATTATAGGGTATTGGACTTTTATTAGCCTTCATCATATGATATTTGCGTAGTTTAAGCTTTGTCACTGCTTGATATACATCCAGTCTAGTAGTAGCATAATCCAGATTTGTATGTGGTGCAAAGGATAGGCCCAGTTTTAATATTTTTTCATCATCCTCTGTGAGTTTCATTGAAGTCAGATTGACAATAGTGCGGTTAATGCCTCTGTCTACTGTTGCTTCTTGATTGACCATTGGCCCCTGCCTTTCTTTTTGTTTTGATAGGATGCGCCTCTTCCTCGCCCTGTGCCTCTGCCGCTGTTTGAAATTTGCTGACTTACGCTGTAATTTCTTTGCACTCTGGGCCGGAGAGACTGCATCCGTTAGTGGCACAAAAAATATATATATTACCTACTGGCGGTCGCCAGTAGGTAGTTATAGTTAGGACCTATTTTCCATAGTAAATCCGCAACATTCTATTCCCAATAACTTTGGCGCCGGTTGACGAATCTTCGCGAAATTTTCAAAACTTTTGGCCAGCTCCGGTCCGCTCCTATCCTGAAAGTATCAGGGTGATGCGTCGAGCAGGGTCCGAGAAAAAAGGGGGGTCCCAAAACGTGTTTTCCCCATGCAATTTTCCATAGGAACCTTTAGTCGCAGCTACAGCCCGAACTGCTGAACGGAATTACACCAAATTTGGCAAAAAGGTAGACCTCGGTTCAGAGTCGTGCCTTTTGGTTAAATGGTGTAAATCCGTTCAGTAGTTTCTGAGAGAATCAAAAGTAAAGTCACATATATATCTATGGGCGCAGTGGATACGCGCACCCTGAGTGCACGCTGCACGCACCCTCCCGATCACGAGCTGCATGTTAATTGGCTGTCAACTTGCTGTCAAGACTCCAAACCAGGAAGTGTTGGCTGCCATTTTGTGCCTCGGTAGAACCGAGGCACAAGAAATCCTTGAAAAAAGTGCGCGAAGCGCAAAAAGGGGGCAGGGTAGAAACACCCTGACCCCCTAGGCCTGCTTAGGGGGTCCCACAAGGACCCCCTGGGCCCAAAAAATTGTTTTTTTTTTAAACGTGAAGATGCGAGCAGGGTGCACCGATCCTGCCGATTTTAAAAAATAACATTTTTAAAAAACGCAACGCGGGCTCCCGCGTTTTGTTGGTAATTAACCCCCTGGGGCAATATTATTATGTGAAAGGGGGGCCCAGAGGGGCCCCCCAGCCCCGGGGACCGCCACCCCCAGGGCTTCATAAAATTATGTACAGGGAGCTCACAGCCCCCCCAGCCACAGGGACCGCCACCCCTGGGGCTTCAATATTCAAAGGTCCCCCCAAACACAGGGGACCGCCACCCCCCGGGGCTTTTCACGCGCAAGCATCGTGTCAAGTAATACGTATGTGTCGCGTATGCACCTGGAGTCGCGTACCGGTCGCATAGCAATCGCGCACGAAAATACGCACCCATCTCACATCCTACGCGGATCCTACACAACAATCCTAAAATGGCGGCTAGGTTCCGCGCAGTGATCGAGAATGGTACGCTTTGGGTGCGCTACTCCCCAAAAAAATTGGGGGGGAAAAACAATAAAGAAAATAATATAAATATATATTTTTTTTAAATAAAACAAAAATAAATAGGAGTTTCAATATTCAAAAAATCTATATATTTTCCATTTATATTAAAAATATATAATGTAATTTAAAAAATAAAATATATAAAAATAAATAGTTTAAAAAATGTAGAAAATCAGTATCAAAAAAATAAATATAACTATTATTACATTTAAAAATTGTCATTTAAGAAATCTTTGAAATTCACTGAAAAAACCATAGGTTTCAGACATGTAATAGTTAGCAATTAGCATTTAAAAAACCTTTGAAATTCACTATTGAAATTCCTTCGTTATAGTTAGTTCTACTAACTATAACTCGCGCGCCCGCAATCTACTGCTGATGTCACATATTACATCATTAATGACCTGCTCAGTAACATCACTGATGACATCACCGATGACATCATCCACGTGACAATCTGATACACCTCATCATACACTAGTATAACCTTTCATCACTCATTATAAAATATGGAGTACCATATTTGAAATCATTGACACACCAATATAAGTTTCTAAAAACCCACTCAGTGATTCCTAGATCTACACACACATCTAAACACTTACCTATAGATTCACTCATACATGCTGACAAAGATCAATAGAACACTATCAAATATACTTATACACCTACATCAGCATTACACAGCATACATCCTATTCACGTATGCAGTCGTCCTACTCACTTATGCAAACAATTGATCATACTTACATTTACTCAGCTACACACTTATACAAACACCACTTCATTTATTCAATCAATCAATCCACTTTAATCTATTAGTTAAAATCCTAAAAGTACAAGACATTTACATTCATAAACAAATACAAATACAATAAATAACAATATTATACTCATCATAGATACATCCATAAAAAATAATTTCATAACCATCAAAGCTAAGGTGCATACAAAAACATGGTCACTGATAGAATACCGACCCGTCAGAGTCCAACATATTTTGAGAGTTACTTAACTAGGTCATTGATCAAATTGATCAATAGGAATTAAAACAAATTGCAAAAATACATAGGGGACCAAAGATCGCTATATATTCTATCTAATATAGATATCAAAATGTCAACTGACTATAATTCTTCTCCTCAGCCTGGCTGCGGCCACTAAAAAAGAACAATGTTAAAAATGTCCCACGTGTTGGTTAGCATTTGTAAATAAAGTAAAGCAGGTTTGGCCTGTAAAAAGCCCCTCTTACGAAGTAAGGGAACCAAAAACTTCTTCTGAATAGCAGTGTAATGTTTACAAAACAGTAAGAAGTGTAGGGTATCTTGAATAGAGTAATTGTCACAAGAACATAATCCTGCTTCCTCAGGTTTAGACCACCCCACAAAGTCCCCCAAGGACAGATGTATCAAATTAAATCGAAATCTGGTCAGGAGCCAACGATGAAACGGTTTAGTAACTATTATCAGATAGGGTTCTATTAACAATGTTGTTTTTATTAGAGAATGAGCCCTGACTAAAGGTTTTTGCAACTCATTCCCTTCCCTTTCTGCCATCATCATTTTTATGAAATTATTTTTAACCCATTTCAAATCATCCTTCCTAATATTTTCTGGGTAATCATATAGTTCCTGACGACCTAATTTAGAGAGCATGGATTCGACATAAACTAGCCACTTAATATTACTCACTTTATCCAACTTAGCACAATCCCGGAGTATCTCTTGATTCAGGGTTAACTCTGGATTAAGCCACACTCTGAGCCAGCAAAGTAACGGCGCCAAGCTCAGAGTGTCAGATAAAAAACCCAACCCCAGTTCCTGATGTAAGGAAAAATTAGGGGTAGATTGCGGTACTGAAAGGAGATTCCGCAAAAATCTATTTTCCGCTATCTGTAGTTCTAACTGGGGTTTGTAACCCCAAATAGCGGAACCGTATCCTGCTATGGCCAGACACTTAGATTTGTATATTTTAATAAAGACCTCCATTGGTCTTGCCCCCAGACGTTTAACAAAGCCTAATACAGCAGAAGTTGATCTAATTACTGCATTCTTTTTCGATTTTTGCTGTGGGGCCCAAGTACTCCTTTCATTAAAAACTACCCCTAAATAAGTAAAAGAGGGGACAGAAGACACTAGACCTCCATTACAATAAAAAGATTTTGGTTTTGTAGCTCTACGACCTGTAGACAATACATGCAATTTACCAATATTTACAACCAAATCCAGGGACAACATAAAATCTCCAAATGCATCTAAAAGACGCTGTAAACCTACCGCCGTTCTAGCCAGTAGTACAGCGTCATCCGCGTATAGGAGAACTGGAATTAAAGTATCACCTACACGCGGAATGTCCAAGCTCGCTTTAACCAGAGTTTTATCCAGGGCATTAATGTATAAGGTAAAAAGCAGGGGCGCCATGATGCACCCCTGTCGTACCCCTCTCCTGGATTTAAAGGATTTAGAGCACCTACCATCCTGGGACAACCTAATTGAAGCAGTAAGGTCACGGTGAAGATCTGATAAAAAATAAACCAAAGCCGGATCCAGACCCATTTCCAACAAGATAGTCCACAGTTTCGACCTGTTAACCAGGTCGAAAGCTGAAGTCAGGTCCATAAATGCCAGCTTCAGCGTGCCCTCCTTCGCCATAGTATATTTTCCTATTAACTGGAAAAGGTTCAAGCATTGATCCATGGTGCCTCGGCCTTTACGGAAGCCATATTGTAGATTACTTATAATTTTATTTTCATCAGCCCAATCTGTGATCTTACCTAATATGACTTTACCTAATACTTTGACGACCGAGTCAATCAAGGATATGGGTCTATAGCACCTTGGTTCACTCCGCTGACCCTTTTTAAAAACCGGTATAATTGTTGAGTGACACCATGATGCGGGAGGCCCGATCAAAGCCACAGCATTAAAAACATTAACCAGAATCTTTGCCCAGAAACTGGGATTATGCTTATAGATATCAGCTGGGACATGATCTGGGCCAGGCGCTTTATTGCTAGAAGTATTTTTTATGGCTTTTTCTATATCCTCAACTTCAAAAGTAAGAGGAGGTAAACCTTGCTGAGAAAAGTTATTAGACAAGGAGTCACAAGAATCGTCCGAGCCATAAATCCCTTCAAAGTGGGACAACCATTGGGCTTCTGTGACATTATTATACTGGCAGTTGTTATCCAGACCTGAAAAAAGGGGAGTATTAACAATGGACCAAAACTTGGCACTATCCTTTAAGATGTTGACAGATAAAAGGGCATCCCAGGTTTCTGCTTTAATTTCTGTCTTCCGCCTATGGATCGCTAGCTTGTAAAGTTTCCTTAGACTCACTATCAAGGGCCTATCTTGTGGAAAAGTTTTCAGGGCTAGAATTAAGGCACGATGCGCTTGCGAGCAATTTTCATCGAACCATTTATCTTTCGATTGGACTTTCCCTTTAGACTTCGTAATCAGATCTGCAGCAATCTGAGAGCAGATACCCACAAAAGCCCCCAGTGTAACGACCTCCGAATTTGTAGGATCGTTACACAATGTTATGAGATCCCTGGAATTCATGCATAAATCATTAAAAAATGTGGCAGGTAACACTTTAGTCCACTTGAGCCTCCTATCTTGATCACGGGTTACCATGTTATTAGGACCTAGTATTTCCCCTCCATTTCATAAAATCCCACAGTTGTAAGCCAATTCCAGTAGGACAGGATTATGATCGCTAAAAGGCGAAAATATGGCATTATAATAAATTACTCATATAGATAGTAACTCATACTTAGTGTGTTATAAAATCACTATTACAAGTTTACAGTTATCCATAGTCACTCCTAGAATGCCTGAGTCTTATGTATACTTATTTATATACAACAACTGTCACATACACTGCCTTTTATATTTTTACTTTGTTGGACATGTGTCATTGAGAAATATATTTACTCATCACTACACCCATAAAGACATTCACTCACCCAAACAACTGTTTCCACATGCAGTCTTAACCTCATATACCCACTAAATCAACTATTTACACATCTTTGGACAGTCACACACCTCCCACCCAACCACACACACATTCACTCTCCCATAAAAATACTCACTTAACTAATCAATAACTAATATAGACTTTCACATAGCTAGTAACTAACTTATGCAGTAGTTTACACAACAAGAGACAGAGTGATACAGATATTCACACAGTGTAATCACTATCCCATATATTTAGTGAGACACTTTAAATTAGTCACTTAAACAGTCAATCACACTGGTAGTAAATCCTCCATCCAGACACTTATACTTCCACTCATTCTTCAATGCAAATTGCTATATATATATATATATATATATATATATATATATATATATATATATATATATATATATATATTCACTGAAAAAACCATAGGTTTCACACATGTTATAGTTAGCTGGACATTTTACTCATAAAAAAACAATGAAATTCCCCCGTTATAGTTAGTGCAGGCAACTATAACTCACGCGACCGCAATCCTCTGCTGATGCTAATACTGTATTTAGACACTTATTTGCCCATGTCTTCTTCCATTAAATTTTAGCTATACATATATTACAAATATTTTTTTTTCATAAAGACACATATGTCATCAGCAGAGGATTGCGGTCGCGTGAGTTATAGTTGCCTGCACTAACTATAACGGGGGAATTTCATTGGTTTTTTATGAGTAAAATGTCCAGCTAACTATAACATGTGTGAAACCTATGGTTTTTTCAGTGAATTTGCAAGGTTTTTTAAATGCTAATTCCTAACTATAACGTGTGTGAAACCTATGGTTTTTTCAGTGAATTTGTACGGTTTTTTAAATGCTAAGTTACTTTACGCCGTTCGTGGCGTGCGCGCCCACTTAACGCAGTTCGTTCCGTGCGCGCACCGTGCGCTTCGCGCACCGTGCGCGCACAGTGAGCACGCGGTGCGCGAAGCGCACCGCGCGCCCACTTTACGCAGTTAGTGCCGTGCAGGATGGGCCATGAATGCTGCGGTTTTCCTATGGAAACAGGGTCCTAACTATAACTACCTACTGGCGACCGCCAGTAGGTAATATATATATATATATATATTACCTACTGGCGGTCGCCAGTAGGTAGTTATAGTTAGGACCGTGTTGCCATAGGAAATCTCAAAATTCTATTTTGAATAACTTTGGCACCGGTTGACGAATCCTCGCAAAATTTTCAAAACTAATGGGGCGCTACGCTCCGCTCCTATCCTGAAAGTCTCGGGGTGATTCGTCAAGGGGGGGCTGAGAAAAAAGGGGGGTCCCAAAACGCGTTTTCCCCATGCATTTTTCCATAGGACCTTTAGACACAGCTACAGCCCGAACGGCTGAACAGAATTACTTGTAATTTGGCAGAGAGGTAGTCCGCAGGTCAAGGATGTGCCTTTTGTAGGTCTGGTGTAAATCTGTTCAGTAGTTCTGAGAAAATAGCATTTAAATCAATATATATATCTGTAAGCGCGCTCCGTGCGCTTACCGTAAGCTTACCGTACGCGTACGGTGCCGTGCGCGAGCTCAAATCTGATTGGTTGTCACATGACTGTAAACATTCAAATCGGACGAAATCAGGAAGTGTCGGCCGCCATTTCGTGTGTTTCACACAGAAAAAAAAGGGAGATAACGTGAAAAGGGGGCAAGGAAGAGAGTTACAGACCCCCTAACATTTGAAAGGGGGTCAAAGAAGGACACAAAAGTACGAAAAAAACATTTATTAATTTTAAAAATAAATCGCGGGGTACGCGTACGGTAAGCTTACCGTACGCGTACGGTAGAAAAAAAAATAAAAAAAGAAATAAAATTCAGATTTAAGTGTTTAGATATTAGGGGGCTCTAAAAAGAGCCGTTGTGTTTATGAAGTGATTTTTTAGTGGTACCTACAAGTAAGTACCGATGCAGAGTCTAAGGTTCAAGAGGAAGACTCTGTTCCCTTCATCAGTGAAGTGTACACCATCTCCTCTATAAATGTCTTGCATGTTGTAACGCAAGTTGTTGTGGTAAATGGAACCCATACCATAGTCTCGGAGGAAAGCAGAAACAGATTTGTTGACGTGCTTTCTTGCTTTGTCAATCTGTGGACAAAAATGATTGGACCAGTTCCATTTTTGCCTTTGGCATATGTTAGAATACGCAAATGCAGTTTTAGGGAAAAGTGAAAACAGTTGTGCAAAGGTCTCCTTCATAAGCATTTCCAGACCTACCCCAGTCAAAGTGCCTAGGTCATTGCCACCACAGTGCACTATTATGAGGTCAGGGTGTTGGATTTGCATGAAGGATTTCACCAATGGCATCAATTGGTGCCACTTTAACCCTCTCTGACCAATCCATTTAATGTCTACATTTGGCAAAGCAAGGTCTCTCACCATACCTGTTTTCTCTGCATACTTTTCACTCCAGAAGACATAGCTGTGCCCTACAATCCACACTGTGAACATCTTCAAAGGAGATCTGGATGCACTCAGGAGGTGTATTTCAGTAGAATGGGAAAAAGAAATGAAAGACAGTTTGGAAATGGAGGCATACATATTTTTTTAAAATAAAAAGAACTCATTGGCTGTTTCACACCATTCTACACTAAAAACTAGGCTGTATGTGTAAATTTATAGAAGCATGTTTTGTATTGGTACAGAAAAATGTGTTACCAAAGAACATTACTATGGATTTGCTGTTAGGTTTGAAAAGTCAGGCACTCTTGCACTTTGAAAATGAAACATTGTGTGGTGAACTTCTGACCTGACTCCACACAGCAGTGTTCCATGAGCTGTTGCTATGGTAGCAGGCAGAAGTCAAGTTGGGGGAAGGGTACTAGGCAGAAGTCAAGTTGGGGGAAGGGTACTTTTGGAAAAGGGTTGGTTTTCAACCAATAGAAATGTGTGATTACATTTGAAAAAAAGGGGGAAGCACTGAGATTTGAAATTAACATGTATATGTGTGGAAAAAGAGAGGGAAACATTGCCATTATCTGGTTCTGCTGAGAGGAGAGAGGTGTACAGAACAGAGATCCTGGCTCTGATAATCTGCTGTTTGAGTGCCACATTTCTTTCACAACTAACTAATTTTAAAGGTGAGTTATGAGTTTGAGAGGGGATGTATGTGGTAAATTAAGAAATGAATAATAGAATTGGAATTCCTTTTGTTGAAGTTGTGTTTATCATTTTGTGTTTTGGGAGAAATTTAAATGTAAGGAACATGTAAAATATTATGGACTATGTTTTCACCATAAATTAAGGTTTACTGGTATAAATGAGGAATACTGTTTTCTGCATAGAATCAGAAGATGACTCTGTGTGCAAAGAGGAATTGTTGTCAGAGATTTATTGCGTATTACTCTGGTAATTTTACATTTGCATTAGTAGGAAAGGGGCAGCTATTTTTCTGCAGAAGCAGACTCTTAGCACACACCCAGCTGCTTACCCTGTAGAATCATGCATAGCATTCACAACCGAGTGGGGTTTGAGGTTGCAGTGAGTAATGCAAATACATTCAGCATCACTAAGGCTGGTTGCCTTTGCTGGAGTGTAGTCATTCACCCAGGTTACACATGTTCCTGGACTCAAAAAGCTGTTTGGACATGTGCTGTTTTCAGATTCTGAAAAGTGGATTGAAAATGTGTCAGACTGTAAAAGTACTTATCACTTGCCAAAAAATGAGTAGTAAGTTTGCTTTCAAATTGGCAAAGAAATTTCGTTTTCTGCCTAATTTCTAACCATGACTCTGTGTACAAAGAGGAATTGTTGACAGAGATTTATTGCGTATTACTCTGGTAATTTTAGATTTGCATTAGTAGGAAAGGGGCAGCTATTTTTCTGCAGAAGCAGACTCTTAGCACACACCCAGCTGCTTACCCTGTTGAATCATGCATAGTATTCACAACCGAGTGGGGTTTGAGGTTGCAGTGAGTAATGCAAATACATTCAGCATCACTAAGGCTGGTTGCCCTTGCTGCAGTGTAGTCATTCACCCAGGTTACACATGTTCCTGGTCTCAAAAACCTGTTTGGACATGTGCTGTTTTCAGAATCTGAAAAGTGGATTGAAAATGTGTCAGACTGTAAAAGTACTTATCACTTGCCAAAAAAAGAGTAGTAAGTGTGCTTTCAAATTGGCAAAGAAATTTCGTTTTCTGCTTAATATCAAACCATGACTCTGTGTGCAAAGAGGAATTATAGACAGAGATTTATTGCGTATTACTCTGGTAATTTTACATTTGCATTCGTAGGGAAGGGGGAGCTATTTTTTCTGCAGAAGCAGACTCTTAGCACACACCCAGCTGCTTATCCTGTAGAATCATGCATAGTATTCACAACCGAGTGGGGTTTGCGGTTGCAGTCAGTAATGCAAATACATTCAGCATCACTAAGGCTGGTTGCCCTTGCTGGAGTGTAGTCAGTCACCCAGGTTACACATGTTGCTGGTCTCAAAAAGCTGTTTGGACATGTGCTGGTTTCAGAATCTGAAAAGTGGATTCAAAATGTGTCAGACTGTAAAAGTACTTATCACTTGCCAAAAAAAAGAGTATTAAGTGTGCTTTCCAATTGGCAAAGAAATTTCGTTTTCTGACTAATATCAAACCATGACTCTGTGTGCACACAGGAATTGTTTTTAGATATTTAATTTGTGATGGTGTTATTGTGATTTTCACTTGTAGGAAAGGGGTACATAGTATTTTAATATTTGAAAAGATCATAAAAAATATAGTAATATATTTAAATAAAATAAAGGAATTTTTTTTTTAGTTTTTTTCAGGTATTGCTGAAGAGCAGTGAACAAAATTTAAGATGCCTACAAAATCCAGACTAAGGAAAAACCACAAAAAAAATCTATATTTGAAGACAACTAGAGGACCTAAGTTAGTTGGAGATGCTCATGTTGGGAAAAAGAGAAAGTCTTCTGGTAAGCAGACAAAAGATTTTTAAAAAAATATCTTCAAAAAAAGGAAAAATGTACAAAATGTCTGTACTGGAAATAATGTTTTAAATAGAAAACAACAGGAAAAAATTGAGCATTTAGTTAATGCAAATATACCTTCAGAAACAATAAAGATTAACTTAAAAAGAAAAACAGCGTTTAAAGAGATTCGTAGAAAAATGTTTCAGAGAAGAGTTATGTCCAATTTGATAAAGGATGTGAAGAAATATGGGGGGCGCTAGGTGGCGCTGGACCGACATGGCCGCACTTCTGTGAGGCTCCAGCTGGCCAGGCAAATGACGATCCAGCAAGTCCATCCTGCAGGCCAGCTAATGCAGTGCTGACCACTTCGGCGTGTGTGGGAACCTCCTGAGACTACCCTGTGCTGATTTCGGGAGAGGCGGCGGCCGGGAGGCAGAGAAATCGGCTCCTGCAGGCCCGCGGCGATTGACCGGTGATAGAGGCGGAGCGTCGTGGCGGATGCTGGCACCACTGCAGGCCGGGGATCCGCGTGGCCTGCTGGGCCGTTGCCTAGGTACAGTGGGCTAGTTCGCACTGCCGAGCGGGAGGACATAGCCAGATAGTCCGGAGCTGTGCTGGACGGAGCGGCGCCTCGTGGACAGCGAGATCACCTTTCATGGACGGCTGGGAGCGGGTCCGTGGTCCGAGTCTATGCGGCCATTGAGTGCTGCGGCTGCGCTGGAACCGCGTGGCTTGGTCGCGACTGAAGGACTGTGGCCTGCGCTGTGTGGCCCCTTGGGTGGCCCCTATATATCCGGATTGACTTCGGCGGCGGACGGCGACCTCCCACCCCCCTTGCCTCTGCTGGTGCGGAGCCGCGTCTGCGCCGGAACCTGGAGGGGGGCCCCGAGCTGGACGCTCTTGTGATCGGCCTCCTTGACGGGGTGAGACGCCTAGATCCTGCCCGGAGTGGACGCTTTCCTCCCCATGCGGCTGAGCTGGCAGGTGTGTGGCTGACGGTTGGTGACTGGGACGGTGCGGGAGCGACCCCCTATCAACCGTGGGCCAGAACAGATCACTCGACTGCGACCCCCTGATGGGCTACAGCGATTGGCCCCGGAGGGCTTTTTGTGGGAGTGTGACGCGGAGCGGTGAGGGTGCGAATTGAAGACCTGCCTGGACTTCGGCGCTGCCAGCGTGTATCGCCCAACTCACTCCCTGTGGGTACTGGCCCCATCGCCTGCTGCCGCTATGGGCAAAACGGACACTAAACAAACTACGCTTCACTTCAACCCCGCGAAGGGGGGGAAGAAAACTCGTGCCCAAAACGCTGAGGGGGCAGAGACGGGCCCCGGCGACGAGGAGGATCTGGACTGGAAATCCTTGCTGGTGGGTATGCAGCGGAGTTTGTCCTCCATTGACGCGAAGATCGACACCATGAATACCAGGCTGGACGCGGTGGTGCAGCGTTTGGACCGGCATGGCGAACAACTCAAGGAGGCGGAGGGTCGGATCTCGGAGTTGGAAGATGGGGCCGGGTCTACCGCAACTAAACTCTCGCAGATGGATCGCCTACTCAGTCATAGCGGAGAAAAACGAGGATTTGGAGGCGCGTTCCCGGAGGAATAACGTCCGCCTGGTAGGCCTGGCGGAATCCAGTGGCTGTGGACGTATGGAAGACTTCATAGAGCGCCTACTGACGGACAAATTTGGCCGCGACGCTTTTTCGCCTCAGCTGGTGGTGGAGCGGGCCCACAGATCCTTGGGTCCCCGGCCGGTCCCGGGAGCTCCCCCGCGCCCGGTGATCATCAAGTTCCTTAACTATAGAGACCGAGACACTCTGCTGCGCCTGGCTCGTGAGCAGCAACCTATCCAGCATGAAAACACTACGCTCTCTTTTTACCCGGACTTCACCCAGCTGGTGCAGGAGGCCCGTCGCAAGTTTGTGGGAGTAAAGAAAAAGCTGCAGCAAAGGGACATCCCATATTCAATGCTTTACCCCGCTAAGCTCAAGGTCAATCACCGCGGCAAAGTCCACTTCTTCGGCAACCCGCAGCAGGTGGAGGACTTCCTCAAGGACCGAGGGCCTTCCGCGTCTCCACGACGTAGTCCTGGGGCGAGGTCTGGATCCCGGTCCCCGACGTCGGCTCCGGACTGATGAGTATTACGTCGTGATGCCATAATGTTCACTCTTGTCTTTTCTCCTCTGCGTCCCGCTTACTCCTCCCTTACTCGCTCTCTGCTGCTCCCCCTTGCCTCTCCCCCCTTTTTTTTCACTTTGCTTATGCTTCTTTCTGGTTGTGGGAGCGGTTTGGTGGACTTCACGTGCTGGAATGCCGGACTATACGAGAGCGCTTTAACAGCCCATTGACTTCCGTCTTAAATCTGGGGGGGTTGGGGTAGAGCATGGAGAATGAGGGTCTCACTCATGTCGCCAACTGTTCTACTGGCGGTGCTGGCATGTTCGTTGTGGCTGCTATTTGCCTTGGCACTCCCCCTCCCACCCCACTCTCGCTCCCTGCTCTTAGCGGCGGCGATATGGTGGGTGAAATATCGGGATAGGGGAGGGTAGGGTAGGTCCAGCTCACTGGCATTACCCAAAGAGGGAGTACCCCATGAGTATGGTTTTGTTTGATGGGGGGGATGTGGGGGGTATGGTTCCCGGCAGGATTGGGCTGTCGTGGTGGGAGGGGGAGGGGTGTGGGGAGGGTGGGTTGTGGTGGTGGATGTTGGTTGCTAAGTTTTCCTCTGACGAGTTGGTTGAGTCGGATGGAACGGATGTGGGGAGGGACCGTGAATACAACATTACACTGCTCTATTGGACCAATCACATATCCGCATTGGAGTTGATGGTTTGTCGCTGCGTGTGGTGGTGCCTGGAGTCGGCTGTATGCCGCCTAGTCGGGCTGGAAGTGGGAGGACACCTGAGCGGCTGGACACGGCTGAAAGTTGATCCGCAAGTGGGCAATAGGCGCCAGCCTGAGTGATGGTACAGGATGAGGATATTGCGCTGCGCGACCCGCATAGCAGAGTGAATGTTCTGGCCTGGAATATACGTGGGCTGGGCGACCCGCGTAAGCGCCGCCAAGTCCTGGGGTATCTCGATCGCCATCACATACATATAGCGCTACTACAGGAAACTCATACGGACCCCCGTAGCACACCCTCATTTGCGTCCCGTTGGGCGTCTTATAGCCTATTCTCCTCGTACTCCACCTATTCCAGGGGAACTGCCATCCTGGTCAAAAAGCACACCCCCTTCGTGCCCCTGGGGGAAAAAATTGATGCCGAGGGCCGCTTCTGTGTTGCGTGGGGTCGCGTGGGCAACGCCACGATTACTATAGTGTCCTCCTATGGTCCTAACCTAGATGAGCCCGCACACTTTATCTCCCTATGGGAAGTTATATTGGGGGTAGGATCTACTCACTTGCTCTGGGGTGGAGATTTCAATGTTCCTTTGAATCCTTCTCTGGACCGCTACAGTGCGGGTACCCCACACCATCCCCGCTCTCAGGCATATCTCTCGGACCTGCTGACCCACCACTTACTGATAGACGCTTGGCGCTGGATGCACCCGACCGCGCGTGAGGGCACGCACTGGTCGACACCACACTCCACATGGGCTCGGCTGGACTATATACTGCTTTCTAGGTGCTTGGGGTCCTCACTGCTTGCAGCGCGACACTTGCCTCGTACCTTTTCGGACCACGCACCGGTACTGATCACTCTGGCCAGGACCGGGTTGGTGGGCGCACCGCTCCCGTGGCGCATGCAGCCTAACATCCTCCGGGATTAACTTTTTCAGCATGAAATGTCCCAGGAGATTCAGGACTTCATTGACCGCAACAGAGGGTCGGTGGATAGCGTTGTGACGGTTTGGGAGGCCTTCAAGGTCACTATGCGAGGGGTGTGCATCTCGAAGGGATCGGGTGTACTGCGCTCTCTTCGCGCTACTCTGACTTCTTTGGAGCGTGATCTGAGGGCGCTGGAGACTGCCACAGATTTCCTGGAGGACCCCGGAGCGCAGCTAGAATATCGCAGGAAGCTCTCTGAGTATAAGTGCACTGCGGAGAGGGAAGTCCACTTTCGGGGGAAGCACTTCTTGGCGCGGGCATATGGGGAAGGGGAGCGACCTGGCAGGTTCCTCGCGGGGGTAATTCGTCCCCCACAGGGCTCTAATCACATACTGGAGGTCAGGGCCCCGGATGGTTCCATGTGCCGTGATACGCCCTCTATACTCTCTTCCTTTGTCTCACATTATTCGGACCTGTACACCTCCAGACGGGAAACGCCGTTGGAGATGTCCGGCTACCTCTCGGAGCTCACTCTCGGGTGGTTATCCAATGCCCAGCGGGAACTCTTGGCGGCCCCTATCGGCCTGGCTGAAATCAAGGAAGCCATAATGCAGACGACATCGGGGAAGGCGCCGGGTCTAGACGGCTTCCCTATCGACTACTATAAAACCTTTATCGACCCGCTGGCTGCGGTCCTGCGTGAGGTGTTCGAGGAGGCAAATGAGACTGGCTCTTTGCCACCCAGTATGTCGGAGACTCTTATAGTCTCTCTCCTTAAACCGGGGAAGCCTCCGGATTCCTGCGACTCCTACCGGCCCCTTTCTCTCCTCAACAGTGACGTGAAGATCCTGGCCAAGGTTCTAGCGAACCGGGTTAACCTCCTGATTGGAGACTTAATTCTGCCGGATCAGTCGGGGTTCGTCCCCGGCAGGTCCACCTCTCACAATCTTCGGACCCTGTTCTCGATCCTCAATAATGCTGATCCCTCTCTAGCGCTGGTGGCGGTGTTTTTGGACGCCACCAAAGCGTTCGACTCGGTCGAATGGGACTATCTCCATTTGATCCTGCGTAACATGGGTATGCCCATAGCGTTCTCCAGATGGATCCAAATCCTTTATCGCCGCCCCATGGCGAGGGTTCTTATTAATGGACGTGTCTCTGAACCATTCCTGGTCACTAGGGGCACTCGGCAGGGATGCCCGCTATCACCGCTCCTCTTCGCCTTGGCAATAGAACCCCTGGCGTCCCGGCTTAGGCAAAACTACCTGGCGGCTTCCTTGCGCTGTCAACGGAGGCAAATCTTGGTGTCGCTCTACGCGGACGACCTCACGTTGTACATCAAACACCCCCGAGAACACTTGAACCCCATACTCAGAGAGCTTGTTCGGTTCTCATTGTACTCGGGAATACATATCAATTGGGGCAAATCTGCGGTCTTTCCCCTAACGGAGGGTGTCGACAGATTCCCACTTGACTTCCCGCTGGAATGGCGCGACACTGATGTGAAGTATCTGGGGGTGTGGATCTCTAGAGATCGACAGGAAGTGATGCGTATGAACTATGGCAAGACTCTGGAGCATGTACGCACAAGTATAGTTAGATGGCTGTCCTTGCCGCTGACCATGGCTGGCCGTGTCTCACTTATCAAAATGGTTTTACTCCCCAAACTACTCTATTTATTCCTCAATATACAGTTCCATCCGGGGGGCTATTTCTTCAGGGCACTGCGGACTGAACTCACCCGGCTGGTATGGGGGGGAAAGAGACCGCGGCTCAAATGGTCTGTGCTTACGCGCCCGTACGTACAGGGGGGCCTCGATATTCCGGATTTTGAGCTCTACTACAACTGCGCCCAAGCACACTACGCGTATTACTGGTATCGCCCTGCCCCTTACATGCCACAGATAGCTGTGGAGCACTGGCTAGCGGATCCGACCCCGCTGGAGGGCATGGCCCTCGCGGAGGTCCCCTCGTCTCGGGCCGATCGCAATCCGGTTCAGGCTACAGCGCATGCTTGGGGTGTTTTGGCAAGACTCATGGACGCGCCGCTCCTTTACTCCCCGCTGATGCCCTTGGTCTACCACCCGGCTCTTCCCCTTCTGGAGGAGGGTCTGTTTCAGCGAATCAAACTTAAAACTGGGGTGGCACGCTGGGGGGACTTGTTCCACGAGGGTAGGTTTCGCGACCTCCCGCTCCTATTCGGAGAGGCGGTCCCAACCCCCCTGGAGGTTTTTGCGTTTATTCGTCTTCGCAGTGGCCTACAAAAAATACTACCGGCATATCCTGCAGAACCTGCAGTTTTGGAGCCGTTTCATTATCTCCTCGACTCCGCCTCCCCGTCGCACATGGTCTCCTCGCTTTATCGGCGCCTTTACATCCGTGAACGGGGGGATATTCTGAGGTCTCGGGCCGGCTGGGAGACTGAGTTCGGCACAGTGCTCACGGATGCACAGTGGGAGTACTGTTGTCTGCAAACCGAAATGATCTCTTCGAGCAGTAGGTTCCGCATTATTTACTACAAATTCCTACACCGTCTCTATTGTACCCCAGTCCAGATGCATAGGTTTCAGCTTCGTGACAACGATCGGTGCGATAGATGTCACTCCCCGGGGTCTGATTTTTTTACACCTGGCCTGGACCTGCTCGAGCATAGACGACTATTGGAACCGAGTCTACGCGGCCATAGGTGAGATGCTCGGGGGCCCGCTGCATCCCTCCCCACTTCAGGCCTTGCTGGGATACACTCAGGATATACCCAAGGCGGATCGTCGCTTTGTTACCTGTGCGCTTTTGCTAGCCAAGAGGCGTGTGGCATGTCGGTGGGGGCGGGGGAGAAGCCCTAAGTTTAAGGAGTGGCTGCGGGATATGCTTACCTGTCAGGAGAATGTTCTCCTGTATGCTGATTTGCTGCCACCTGCGTCACGGCCCCCTGACATTTGGTCCCCTCTGACGAGCTACCTCGTTGCCCATGGGGACCAGGGGACTCATCCTGGTGCGGCTGAGGGATAGTGTCGGATGGTGACTTGGGGCGTGTGGGATGGATGTATGCCCTTCCCGTGTGGGATTCAGTCCTGTGGGGTCTTTAGGGTTCTTATATATCTCTTTGGAGGTCGATACTGCCACTATTCATTAACTGTCTCCAATGTGATGCAATCTGTGATAATGTATATTGATGTATATCCTACTGCGAATAAGTGTAATGCTTGATGGTCCCTTTCTTGTTTCATGAACAAATCTAAAATAAAGAGTTAAAAAAAAAAAAAAGGATGTGAAGAAATATAAGAAAAAAACAAAATTTTATAAGAGAAAAAAAGAAATTGAAGCCATTGTAGTAAAGGCTTTAGAATTAAAAAGGAAACTATTCATTTTAATTTTGAACAGGATGCGTACATTAGATAAAATGGTCAATGTACTGAAATCACAAAGCAAAAGGAAAAGACTAGTGAAAAGAACAAACTTTTGTAAAGTGTTTTTAGGAGAATGGATGCATAGTTCAAGTAGTGAACCTTTTTTTAATGAAGAGAGTTATCTTCAAAGTAATAGTTTGCTGCATGCAGTTGACACCAGAGGTCGTGCTTATGAAGTGAAAAATGGTTGTATAATGGAGAAGGAGAAAATGGTTCCAAGAGATGAGGAACAAGTGATGGCGGATGAGGTTATGGGGAGACGTCCTAAAGCCCCAGTGTATACTTGGAATTGTAGTAGTATTTGCACTGTGCGTCAGGAATCTATTGATAAATTTCGTGAGTTTCTAAGAGAATATAGTAATAAAAAGTGTTAAACAGAAGATTAAGGTGCTTCAAAGTCTAGATCCATGCAGAGTGAGAGAGAATACTGGTTTGCAGGGACATTCTCTGGCTTGTCTATCTAGAAAAGTGTGTAAAAGTGTTTTTCATCATTTTAGGATGCTGGCTGTTCATCATACTGAAATGAGAAAGTTTGTGAGACGATTGTATTTTGCTAAAAGTCCAGCAATAAAGTTAGATGAATTGAATAGGGCTCTGTTCCGTGGATCGGTATCAGATGTAGAGAAGGTTACTGATTAAATTCAGTTTAGTTACTTTGGTCCAGAACAAGACAGTGCAGGTAATGACACAGTTATTGAGGAAGATGTGGAAGAGAATGTAGAACCCTCTGTAAGTAAGAAATTTGATGATCAAATGACAAAATTTGCAATAATCTCTAATGAAAGACCAAATATTACTTGTATTTGTTGCCGCAGAACTCATTATAGAAAACAAACCAGGAATGTTGATCTCTACAGAAAAAGTGAAAATGAAGATAATTATAAGTGGAAGGATTTTGCAACATATATATTTCTTGAAAATTGTTTTGAATTGGGTGAAGATCAGCGTATTTGTAAATACTGTTATAATAAGTTAGAAGAAAATAGAATGCCGACCAGAGCTGTACATAATAATTTAGAATTGGATGCTATTCCTGCCAAACTTTCTGAATTAAATACATATGAGTCTATACTCATTCAATGTGTTCATCCGTTCCAGACCATAGTACGTATGGAGCCCAAAACTGGTAAATTACCTCCTTCAGATTTACTGAGAGGTTTAAAAGGTAGAGTGGTGTATTTGCCCTTGGATTTGAAAAAAAAATATGGAAACTATTGATGCAGATTCTTTGGAAAGTGAACCATTAGTTATTCTGGTTAATGGTGTACCTACAAAGAATAAGAAGATTTGGCAGGAGCTGGTAGATGTACGGAAAGTACAAAGAGCAAATTTGTATTTGAAAAGGAATAACAAATGGTATGAATCAATTTATATAGAAGAAGAAGAAGAAGATTTACAAGAAGACACAGAAACACCAACTGGACAAATTGAAAAAGTGGACAAGTCAAAGGAAGAAGAAATTTATGAACATTTTAGCATACATCCTCTTCATTCAAAAGAAGTTATGGGAGACACTATTGATCTGTTTCAGATGAAGAAAGCAAAAGGAACTCCCGTGAGTGTATGGGAGGAGAGCTTGGAAGCTCGATGTTTTCCCCAGCTGTTTCCTACAGGAAAAGGAGGATGATACGATGAACGTCCAGAACAGATTCCAGCTTCTGAGTATCGGACTACAAGACTATATGCAGAAGATCCAAGATTTCGACAAAGTATTCCTTATTTGTTCCATCTGTTATTTGAAAGCGACTTGTCTGCATTATCTTATGCAGTAAATCACATTTTAAAAAGCGGAGTACATTTACAAAATGTGTCTGCTAAGGATTTTATGGAGAAAGTGCAGCACCGAGATGATCATTTGGAAACACAACTGATCAATCTGATGGCTTGTCAGCGTGGGACAAATGAATATTGGTACCGACGCCATGGTGAATTAAAATGCATGTTACGGAAGTTAGGAACTCCAACATGGTTCCTTACCCTAAGCTGTGCCGAGTACGCTTGGGATGATTTACTGGATTTTCTACGAGAGGCAAATTCAAACATTAAAAACATCGAATACAAGACAGCAGGAGAACTGTGCTCATTGGATCCGGTTAATGTTTGCAGATATTTCAATCATAGATTTGAGGCCATGATGTGCTTCATCTGCAATAAAAAAAACCACCTCTTGGAGAAGTTGTGGATTTCTTTTGGAGAAAAGAGTACCAAGCAAGAGGTGCTCCTCATATTCATATGCTGTTGTGGATCAAGGATGCCCCAAAGTTTGGAACAGATACTGATGAAGCAGTGTTATCTTTCATTGAAGAATATGCAACATGTGCTATACCAAAAAGCACAGAAGAGAAAAAGTTAAAGGAGCAAGTTTTACGTTTCCAAAGTCATCGGTGTGGAAAATACTGTCAACGGAAATACAAGAGCAAAGATAAATTCTACACTAAATGTCGATTTGGATTTCCTAGACCTGTTCTTTCAAAAGGAAGAGTAAACCGTTTTATGTCAGCTGTGAGACATACTATTACAAGAAAATCACCTAAGAATACCTACAACCTAAAAAGAAAAGAAGAATCAAAAAATATAAATGACTACAACCCAGTCATTTTATCCATGTGGAATGCTAACATGGATATACAGTATGTAGCTGACAATTCCATTGCTGTTGCTCGATATGTAACGTCTTACATTACTAAATCAGAAAAAACGGAATTGAAAGAAATGTGGGAAGAGATTTCTCACGAGAAGACTGTCAGTAAGAAGCTATACAATTTCAGTTTAAAGATGTTATCGCATCGAGAAATTGGATCCTACGAATGTTCAGATAGGTTATCTTCTGCAAGTCTCTACTCGAAATCAAGAAGAATAATTTGGGCAAGTTTAGGCCTTGCAGCAATGAGAAATCGGGTACTGAAATCTGTTGGAGAAATTGAATATTTGGCCGAGAATGACCCAGAAAGTACAGATCTTTTGAAATCAAACATGTTGGACACATATTATCCCAAAAGAAGTCATCATCTGGAGAACATGTGTCTCTATGAAGTGCTGTAGAACTACATTTATTCACGGAAAGCCACAGAAGACATCAACAATGGAAAACATAAAGTCATTGGTGAGGAAGGATGTTTGGTGAAGCAAACAAAAGGAAGTTTGATAAATCACAGGAAGCTGAGTTGCGACACTACTGACAAAAAGGAATTTTACTAGCTCTTTTACAGCTGTTTAAACCATGGCGTTCAGAGGACGAACTACTGGGAGAATTTCAAAGCTATGAAGATTCCTTTAATGCTTGCAAAGACAGCATAGAATGCAGTACTTTCATAACTTATGTCCAAATGTTAAATGAAGAAATTGAACAGGAAACTACAATTGCAGCTGAAGTAGCTAGAGACAGTTCTCAAGCCAGCCAAAGTTCTGGAATACTCAGTCAAGATCCCCTAGGACAACCGATCGTAGAAAATGAAGCTGCAATAGCTATGACTGAAGTGGAAACGGCTATGAATCAAGCTCAAGAAGAATTAATAGACTTACCAAATTTGGAAAGACAACTGAATGAAGAGCAGCAACAAATTTATGAAGAGATCAGAAACAAAATTGATCACGGATTACTACATGAAAAAAAAGAGTGCTCATGCACATCATTTCAACCAATCAGGATGTATGTAAGCGGACAAGCAGGAACTGGAAAAAGTTTCTTAATAAAAGTCATCAGAAGCTACCTACAGCAAAAAACGGATTCAACTTTGTCTTGTGTGGTTACTGCTCCAACTGGGTTAGCAGCATATAACATAAAAGGAATCACCTTAAATCGTTTGCTAATGTTACCAGTGGAGCATGAGAACAAAATACAATACCACAAGCTAACTGGAGAAGCATGCTTGGAAGTATCAAGAGTATTGAAGAAGATGCAAGTTCTCATTATTGATGAGGTGAGCATGGTATCAAACTTAATGCTTGCCTTTGTGCATTTAAGAATGCAGCAAATTCTAAGGAGAGACTATGACGTGTTATTTGGTGGAAAACATGTCATAGTTTTTGGGGATCTTCTACAGCTTACTCCAGTACAACCAGTGTTTAATACTGTGACACATGAAGACACAAAGAAGTCATTGGGAAGCATTGGTAATGCAAATATTTGGTCCTTCTTTGAGTACAAGGAACTTACTACTAATATGAGGCAAGCAAACGATGAAGAATATGGAAGTATTCTGAAAGATATCAGAATTGGACTACTCACTGAAGCTGGCACGAAAGCATTACAGAGTCGGTTGCTACATAATTTATTCCCAAAGGAAGAAATAGTTGCAGAGAAAATATACAAGAACATTGCAGAAAAGAAAAGTGTAATCTGCTTAATGCCAACTCTACGTGAATGCTCAATATTCAATGAGGAACTTTTGAAATTGGAAAAGGAAGAGATTAGGAAATTGGAAGCAGTGGACAAAATTCAGCTTGAAAGAATTACTATTACATTAACAGGCAAACTGAAAAATAAATTGGATTCACTAGAGAAGAACATTTCCAAAACTGCTGGATTAGAAAAAAATCTATATGTTTGCATGAACTGTAGAGTATTTTTAAGGAGAAATTTGGATGTTGAAAAAGGTTTAGTGAATGGAGCTATGGGAAGAGTTGTGGGTTTTATTAATTACCAGAAAAAAGATGGAATTGAATGTTTAAAAATAAAATTTGATCAGATAGAAGAAGTTATAGACATTTGTCGTTGTACAGTTCGTTTCATGCTTGTGAAAGACTTATATGTACGTAGGAAGCAGTTTCCGTTTTCTCTAGCATATGCTGTAACTATTCACAAGTCTCAAGGATTGACTGTAGATTGTGCTTTTGTGAACATTGGTTCAACTGTGTTCAAAGAAGGTATGGCTTATGTTGCTTTGTCACGAGTGAAAACATTATCTGGTTTATTTATGATAGACTTTGATGACTCAAAAGTTAGTGCTGATGCAAATTGTGTAAAGGAGTATAATAGATTAAGAAGAACCTATGCTCCTCATTTAGGTCAGTATCCTGTGTTGGAAAAACGTGTTGTTTCTCGAAAAAGGAGAATTGAGAATATCTGTAATGAGGATGTAGAGAGGAGAAAAAAAAGAAGAGTGATGTAATTGCAAGCAAAAAGAAAAAGGAAAATGTTGAAGAGGTTGTTGGTTGTCATTTTGAAAATAGCTCTGGTGTCAACTGCTACGCTAATGTAGTGCTGAATGTTGTATTTTATCTTGAAAGTTTGCAAGAGCAGATAATAGTAAATCAGAGAAAAAGATTCTGTTCTGAGTTGAGTCTCCTTTTTGAAAAGCTGAGTAATGATAAAACTAAAATAGAAAGTGCTACTGAAATTAGAAAACTTTTAGATGTATGTTCAGGATGTACACAGTTTTCTCAAAATGTACAGCAAGACGCACAGGAATTCTTGATGTATTTTCTTCAGGTACTGGAAGAAGAAGGGGTACAAATTGAAAATATGTTTGGTCTCTCTTATAAATGGGAACATAGTTGTGAAAACTGTTTCAATACATGTGGCTCTAATGTTGATTCTGAAAGGTTTATTTATTTAACATTGCTAGAGAGTAAAACAGTCACTTTTGCTAAATTAGTTAAAGATGCTAATCATAGCATGGAATGCGGTGAGTGTAAATCTGACATGTTTTCAACGTTAATTTTAAAGGAATACGGACAGTATGTAATTTTAATGATGCAACGATGTAGAGCTGATGGTTCAAAATTGGATACTTTAACCCCTTCCATGCTGCGCAGATTCCGCCGCTGTGCTGACGGAATCTTGCGCGGGCGTGGTCATGACGGAACGGTTCCGTCATGAGCACAGCTCAACCGTGGCTCATGACGGAACCGTTCCGTCATGAGCACCGAAGGGGTTAATAAATAAGTTTACAGGACAGCAATTATCAATTTCAGGAAAAACTTTTGTAACAGTTGCAATAATTTTCCATGATGGACCAACTGTAACTTCTGGTCATTACACAGTTTATCTAAAATGTAAAAAAGGCTGGACAATGTGTAATGATTGTCAATTGGTTTTTAAGCAACCTTTGCCTTTTGATTTAGCAAATTCCTATCTAATCTTCCTGAAACCTAAATTTTAGAGAGAATTGGCAACATCTGTACAAAACAATTTTACTATTTTATTGGATTACCATTGGAAATGTAATCAAAAAAGATTTTTAAAATTACCATTTGGCCTAAAGGAAAGGTAACCAATTGTATTGTGGACTTATTTAATTCCTAATTAATCTTTCGGAAACCAAAATTTTAGAGAGAATCGGTAACATCTGTACAATTTAAATTTTGGAATTTTATTGGATTACCATTGGAAATTTAATCAAAAAAGAATTTTAAAATTATCATTTGGCCTAAAGGAAAGGTAACTAGATGTATTGTGGAGTTATTTGAGATATATTATTTTTGTGATTATGCTTCTGTAACAAAATTGTCAGACGGTATTTTTTAGAAATAGTTATTGTTATTAGATATTTTTTTTGAATATTTTGCATTTCTATAATGTTATGTTTAAGTGAGAAGAGATTCTGGGCTTTTTTAAAACAATCTTTGAGATTGTTATTTTTTTTTTGCCCGCTGTTAAGTGATGAATGCAATTGCTTTCACGATTTATAGTGAAATGCAATATATTCTGAAAACAGCCAAAAAATGGCAAAAAATTGTTTTTGGAAAATATGTAAATACGTGTACTGTATTATAAAATGTTTTATTAAATATTAATACTTTTTTCTTTTTTTTCAGATTGAGAAAGAAAATTTTCGAAAAATAAAACCATTTTTTCAAGCAATTTCAATAAAATTTAAATTGATAATTAAATTTTTGGGTGGGTCAGGTAAGTCAGAAATTTGATGGTCCCTTTTTTCCACTTCTCCTCAAACAGATTTTCAGTATTTCGTTATTAATCCCTCAAGGACCTTGTAATGTGGTAATTTTTTTTTAGTGTTTTTAAAAAAAAAAAAAAAAATACGCTTACGGTAAAAAAAAAAAAAAAGTTTTAAGAAAAAATTTAAAAAAGTTGAGAGGTAAAGTTGGCTCTTAAAAGAGCCGTTGTGTTCATGCAGGGACAGAGGAAAGGAAGAATGGGAATATTAGCTGGTAGGTCAAATGTGCTGGTCTATTCTGTTGTTAATTAGGGGAACACCGGTCTCCCCACGAACAATTAGACCATGGCAATTTGAGCACCGCATTGTAACCCTCGCAAATCGATGGTTAGTTTCCAGAGGACCAGAAAAAGGTGAATCTCCCCCCACAGATGAAGGGCTCAGCTGAGCTGCCGAAGATGGACTCGGCTGAGCTGCTGTGGATGTGATTGGTCGACTTACTGAAGGGTTTCCTCCAGTATGTCGAGCATGTGTCCTAGGGTGTACATCCTCAAGGTGTCTTAACATAGTGTGATTCCCGAAGGAATACTTCTTGTTAGGATTACCTCTAGAAAGTACACGCTGGCAAAGCTTGCAAGTCACTAAAGCAGCATTTACTTTTTTCTGGCCCTCAGGAAACGTAAAATACTCCCATATAAAAGAGCTCTTCTGTTTCCTCCTTCTCTGCCTGATGGTGGTGCTGCTAGCCTCACTCTCAGAAGAGGAGTGCTGGTCTGCCATCGTATCCCAAAGACAACTCAGCTCCTTCTAAGGGATCACAAGCAGAAATGAGGGGAATGGGTGTGGTGTAGGAGAGTTCTAGAACTGAAAGTACTTTAAACCAATCAAAAGTTTTATTTCTTGATCACATGACCCACCGTGCGCGTACGTTACGCTTACGGAGCGCTTACGGTGCGCTTACGGTAAAAGTACGCATGCGCGTATAAAAGACACACGCACGCGCATAACAGGCACGCCCCACCACTTCCGCATAACGTACGCGTGTAACGTATGCGCTTACGCGCCGCGTACGCAGTACGCACGTCTACGTAAATTGCGTAACCATACGCAAAAAGAGTAGAAATATTAGGTACATTACGCAAAACGTACGCTTACCGTAAGCTTACCGTACGCGCACGTAAAAAAAAAAAGAAAAAAAGAATCACTATGTTATACTAATATATCTTACCTATTTGGTAAAAAAAAAATGAGAAAAAATAATATATTGCAGAATTTTTAAAATTTAAGCATAGTGTTTAAAGAGAATATAAAGTAAAAATAAAAAGATGTAAAAAACCTTGCAAAAAAAAATAAAAAAAATCACACGTTTAATATAAGAATTTGTATTTAAAAAACCATACAAAATCACTGAAAAAACCATGGGTTTCACACACGTTATAGGTAAGAATTAGCATTTAAAAAACCATACAAATTCACTGAAAAAACCATGGGTTTCACACACGTTATAGTTAGGAATTAACATTTAAAAAACCTTGCAAATTCAGTGAAAAAACCATGGGTTTCACACACGTTATAGTTAGGAATTAGCATTTAAAAAACCTTGCAAATTCAGTGAAAAAACCATGGGTTTCACACACGTTATAGTTAGCTGGACATTTCACTCGTAAAAAACCAATGAAATTCCCCCGTTATAGTTAGTTAAGCTAACTATAACTCGCGCACCCGCAATCCACTGCTGATGACGTCACATATTACATCACTCATGACATGGTCAGTGACATCACTCATGACATCACTGATGACATCTCAAATGACATCACTGATGACATCATCCTTGTGACAGAGTGGCAGACCTCCTCTCACCCTAATATAACCTTTGAAACACACATTCAAAAATAGAGACTAAAATTTTCAAAAAAATGGACATACCAATACCAGTTACAACAACCTCTTGAGTAATTCTAAGATCCACATACACATCCACTCATTCACGAACAGTCCTGTACAGTCACTCATACATGTACTCACTCATCATATGTACTCATACACCTATACATCCTGCTACACAATCCCACTAATCCACAGAGTTACTGACACACATACTCACTCATGAAAATAAAGAATCAAACATAGATTTATTTGCATATACAGTTATACACACACCACCACACTTACTTCTACGGAAACTTACACATACTTAGTCTTTTAAACAATCACTTATAGAAACACATACTTATTCATACAGGAACTCTTTCAATCTCTCACTCTCACATATACTCACTTATATACACCAATAGTCACATATACTAGTTTAAAACATATGTAGTTACTCATAAAGACACTATTGAGACAGTCATTCACTCACTAACACACCCATACACACACTCATCCACCCATACAGTCCTGCACACATGCTGTCTTCAACACATGCAAACAGTGAGTCATTCATTCATGCACCTATGCACTACGTAATACCCCCCACCATGCAGACACTCAGACTGATACTCAAAAAACCACCTAATATCCTATATAAACACCCATGTAGCTACTCACCAACCCATGCAGCCACTTATACACAAAGTGAGAGACTGATACAGATAATTACATATTTAAACATTACTCAGTAAGCCATATATTCACTAAGATATACTTAATCAGTCAGTTATACAATCAATTTTTCAAAAACAAATCATCCATTTAGACCCTTATATACCTATTTATTCTTCCATCGTCCGTGAGATATACATATATAAAACATATTTAATTTTCAGAAAAATACACATTCACTGGATGATGTCATCAGTGATGTCATTTGAGATGTCATCAGTGATGTCATGAGTGATGTCACTGACCATGTCATGAGTGATGTAATATGTGACGTCATCAGCAGTGGATTGCGGGTGCGCGAGTTATAGTTAGCTTAACTAACTATAACGGGGGAATTTCATTGGTTTTTTACGAGTGAAATGTCCAGCTAACTATAACGTGTGTGAAACCTATGGTTTTTTCACTGAATTTGCAAGGTTTTTTAAATGCTAATTCCTAACTATAACGTGGGTGAAACCCATGGTTTTTTCACTGAATATATATATATAATATATATTACATATTTAAATATCGAACCAAACCACATTCACTCGATGATGTCATCAGTAAAGTCACTGACCATGTCCTGAATGATGTAATATGTGACATCCTCAGCAGTGGATTGCGGGCGCGCTAGTTATAGTTAGAACTAACTATAACGAAGGAATTTCAATGGTTTTGTACAAGTGAAATGTCCAGCTAACTAGAACACCCCTGAAACCTATGGTTTTTTCAGTGAAGAAAAAAAAAATATATATATATATATATATCCAATTATAGGTGCATTTCTTTTTAGAAATAAACATCCAGCACTCCAAGGTAAAATCTGGGCACTCGGTTTATTTTATTTAGCGAAACGAGATAACATCAACGCGTTTCAGCAGACTCACGCTGCCTTGTTCACGAAGTTTGTGTGTCATGTTTTTTGTCAATAATATACATCTCACTTGGTGAACAACTTCAAAGAGGGACTCGACATCTTGCATCTCAAGCTCTACTGTTTGCAATTTGGCAGCCATTTTATGACATGTTCATTCTTCTCCATTGACCATGTTTTTTATCATTAGAAGAGTTGCTTTCCTCTTTTAATGTTTTCTTAACAGTCTTATTCACATATAATACTACTCTTTGCATCTAAAAAAGATTTCTTCCACCGATCTAATAACTTTAATTGTTTAAGTTGGCGGGAATACCATTCCTTGCGTTCATTCTTATTAATCAATTATGATCGGTCGTATCTATATATTTCAATAAAGATGCATATCTTAAAATGCAAGTGCAAATAACATTCACTTTCATCATTCATATTCGGCAAGTGCCTTCTTCATAAAGTGCAAAATTTGGCAATTTTAAAGTGCTAGTGCTAATGTGCAAATTACGCAGAATAAAATACGTCTCCAATTTCCTCAGTTACTTTTCCCTGTCCCCCCCTCTCCTCTTCCTGGGGACCTCAGCTATACAGGTATACTGCAAACACACAGGGTTACTTTGGTGATGGGTCTCAAAGTGTCGTGGTATTGGATATGTCCTGTCTTGATTTACGATTGCCCTTCTATGCTGTAGGATTAGTTTATAAACAGGTAAAGTTGTACTTCCTATATATATTTTAGGACAAGGGCATCGTAATAAATAAACAACAAAACTAGACCTACAGGTCAAAAAACTTTTAATGGTCACCGTTTTATTAAAAAATGTTTTTAAATCTGTGCAATTCATGCCATGCTGGCAAGCTTTGCATTTTGAACATTTTTTAAAACCGGGTTTCTGATCTAACCAAGTTGGAGCGTATCCTTTTCTTTCCTGATATTCGCTCCTAACAACCATATCTTTTAAAGATTTATATCTTTTATAAGTAATGTCCGGATGTCTTTTTACTCTGGAACCTAATACAGGATCATTTCTTACTAGATGCCAGTGTTTATTTAAGATGGATCTGATTTCTTTATGTTTCACATTGAATGTTGTTATAAATCTAGAATTATCTTGATTTTTATTTTCCTCTATAAGTTTTTCCCTTTGTTTCGGTCTAGATGGTTCAAACAAGATTTTTTGTCTGTCTAGGTTCCTTGCCTTCATTGATGCCCCCTTTATAACAACCGGGGAATATCCTCTCTGAATGAACCTGCAGGTCATATCCTTCTCAATTCTGTCATACTCCTCCTGATTGCTACATGCTCTCCTTGCTCTATAGAATTCCCCAAAGGGGATACTCCTAATTAATGTAGTTGGGTGGCCACTTTTCGCATGGAGGACTGTATTCCCAGCAGTGGCTTTGCGGAACACTGAAGTTTCCAATTTTCCCCCAACAGGTTTTACCCGAATATCCAAAAAGTCTATGGTTACTTTACTACAGTGACCCACAAACTCTAGGTTTAGGGAATTTTGATTGAGGTCCTTGATGAACAGTTCTATATCTGTCTCCATGCCCTGCCACAGCACGAAGACGTCATCAATGAACCTGACCCATAATAGTATGTGTTCCGACCAATGCTCAAGGGGACTGCCTCTGAGCACCTGTTCCTCCCACCAGCCAAGGTGTACATTTGCATAACTGGGGGCGAAACAGGTGCCCATCGCAGTCCCTTGTTCCTGCTGGAATAAATCATCATCAAACAGAAAGATATTTTTTGTTAGACACCATTCCATTAATTCTAGAATCATTTTGTTGTGTCTCAGAAATCGAATTGGTCTCCTATTTAAAAAATACTCGGTTGCTTTCAAACCATCTGCGTGTCTTATACTGGTATATAATGTTGAAATATCAAGTGTTAGTAATACCATAGTGTCCACATCCCATTGTATGTCAAAGATACATTTTAAAAAATCAGTTGAGTCCTTAATGTATGAAGACAAGGATTTCACAATCGGATTTAAAAAATAATCAATGTATCGTGAAGCGTTTTCTAATAGACTTCCACAAGACAAAATAATTGGTCTCCCTGGTGGACTGGTGAGACTCTTATGCACTTTGGGGAGCATGTAATATACCGGAATTGTTGGTTTCTCTCTTTAATGAATTTAAACTCATCCCAGCTCAATAAACCTTACTCCTTCCACACATCCAGTCTTATGAAGAATTGTTCTTTCACTTTATCATATTCCTTCATATTTATCCGGCTGTAGCAATTATTATTATTCAATTGGCTGAGGGCTTCTTTTTTATATAGTTCCCTGGCCCACAGCACAATATTTCCTCCCTTGTCCGAAGGTTTAATTAGCACTCCATCTTCTTTTTGGAGTTTATTCACTGTCTTGTGAAAAAGCACTTTTATGGGCACATTTTCTTTTCCTTTTGATTTACTGCAACATATAGGTGTTTCAAATCCTTGGTTACATTTTCTCCAAAATATCAAGATTGTCTCTTACAGATTGGGGCAAGAATTTAGATGGTGGTCCAAATGGAGTATGGTCTCCTCTGTTCATTCCTGTGATGAACGATATTGATTGTTCCTCACTTTCTGATGGAATATCATCATTTGCCAGTGAGATTAGGTCTGTCAAGGTGGGTACATCATTCATATTCAAGAAGGTTTGATCACTTAAGAATTCTGATGCTCTTTCCTGTGATAACTGATTGACACCGCGTTGGTTCAAATGCATTTTCGACAATTTGAGCTTTCGAATGAAGCGATATAAATCCATTCTATTATTAGGATAATTATATTCATTGTTACTACAGAAAGACAAGCCTAGTTTTAAAATTGATTCTTCATCTTCTGTTAGCTTCATGGTACTCAAATTAATGACCATTGTATTATCCATTACTTCTTGATTTGTTTACTCGTGTTGGAGCGCAACGATCTTTTTATTTGCCAATCTTGTACTCCTCCTGTATCCCTCACCTCCTCTTCTTTGTTTCCTCTTCCTTGACCTCTTCCTCTCCCACGGCCCCTTCCCATACGATGGTCTGTCTGTTGTTCCAGAAGCATAAAACGGAACTCCTCAGTTACAGTCAGCCTCACATCTCTTACTCCTCTGTTGTCTTGCTCCTCTTGTTCTTGCTCGGAGCCAGTGTCTGAGCTGACTTCACTTTGTACGGCATCTTGGTGATCCACCTGGCCACTGTGAATTTTCTGTCGCCTTTCCAAGTCAAATTTACTGGCAAGCGTATAGATCCGTCCTGATTCGTAATCTATACGATCTCTTAAAAATTTTGTGGCCTTCCTATCTTTGGTACGCTTTTCGTATTTTTCCAGCCTATTCTTTAATTCACCTTCGAATTTGCTCACTTTGGCCTTGTCATCATTCTTCTCCAAGGTGTCATTCAGTTCTTTTAGTTTCACAACCACCTCTAGTCGTTCCTTTTCCGCGTATTTAACTAAAATACGGATCATGTTGCTAGAGCTGGCTGCACTGTTGTCTGCCCATTCAATGAGCATTTCCGACTGAGGGTTTTCATATGTGGGAGTGATCATTATGCGTAGTCCCCGAGGGACACGTCCCACTTGTAAATACTGTCGTAGGGATGCCACTTCCCACCAACGTGAGATCTCTCTCTTTTTTAGTTTTTCATATTCCTGTAGTTGCTTAGCTATGTCACTGCTCCCTTTGGGGGCCGCTGCTCCCCTTACATTTTGCACTGGTTGAGCAGTTTCCTCAAAGATCTTCAGAGCTTCTTGCTCCCTTACTGCACACTCCTCGTCACTCATGATTGCTGCCGGTGCCTCTTTTACCTTGCTGGGGCACTCTCCCTTTCTCCCCCGTCTGAATTCACAGCTCCGGGTACATATGTATATGTTTCCTCTCCCCCAGCCCGACTCCCGTTGCTGCCTTTACTTTCTCCCGTGTCATAGAGTTCAGCCGCGTTTACTCACCGTGGTTCCGTGACCCTCCGATCTCCGGCTCCTGCTGTGCGTTCGCGGCTCCTCCACTCTATACGGCTCTCTGAAGTTCCAATTGCAGCCTTCACGGGGGCGCGCCTGTCTCCTTTACTCTCTTACTTTGGCGATTTACACTGGCATGCTTCCTGAACGTCAGTGGTGCTGGTCCAGAGACGTTTTCGCCACGTCTCTAAATATCCAATTATAGGTGCATTTCTTTTTAGAAATAAACATCCAGCACTCCAAGGTAAAATCTGGGCACTCGGTTTATTTTATTTAGCGAAACGAGATAACATCAACGCGTTTCAGCAGGCTCACGCTGCCTTGTTCACGATGTTTGTGCGTCATTTTTTGTCAATAAAATACATCTCACTTGGTGAACAACATCAAAGAGGGACTCAACATCTTACATCTCAAGCTCTACTGTTTGTAATTTTGCAGCCATTTTATAACATGTTCATTCTTCTCCATTGACCATGTTTTTTATCATTAGAAGAGTTGCTTTCCTCTTTTAATGTTTTCTTAAGAGTCTTATTCACATATAATACTACTCTTTGCATCTAAAAAAGATTTCTTACACCGATCTAATAACTTTAATTGTTTAAGTTAGCAGGAATACCATTCCTTGCGTTCATTCTTATTAATCAATTATGATCGGTCGTATCTATACATTTCAATAAGGATGCATATTTTAAAATGCAAGTGCAAATAACATTCACTTTCATCATTCATATTCGGCAAGTGCCTTCTTCATAAAGTGCAAAATGTGGCAATTTTTAAGACGTAGTTTATTGTAAAATAAATATATTAAAAAAAATAATACATACATAACTTAGCATTTAAAAAAAACGTACAAATTCACTGAAAAAACCATAGGTTTCACACACGGTATAGTTAGGAATTAGCATTTTAAAAACCTTGCAAATTCACTTAAAAAACCATAGGTTTCACACATGATATAGTTAGGTGGATATTTCACTCGTAAAAAACCAATGAAATTCCCCCGTTATAGTTAGTTCAGATAACTATAACTCGCGCGACCGCCACTCTATCACAAGGATGATGTCATCAGTGATGTCAAGAGTGATGCCACTGACCATGTCATGAGTGATGTAATATGTGACGTCATGAGCAGAGGATGGCGGGCGCGCGAGGGCTGTGGGGGGGGGCTGCATGCCCCCCCGCATTCAATTTAATAAGCCCCGGGGAGGTGGTGGTCCCCGGGGCTGCGGTGGGCCCCCGCAAATAAATCCGTGATTGCCTCCGGGACCTGACCCACCCGGGGGCTTTTTGAAAACGAAGCCCGGGAGACCGCGCTTCGTTTTTTTGTTTTTGTTTTTTTTCTCAGCAGGATTCGCGACCCCTTTGCGAATTCTGCCATTTACCGAGTCACAAGATGGCTGCCATCACTTCCTGGTTTGGAATGTTGGCAGCAATCCGAATTGAGCTCGTGTTCGGGAGGTTCGCAAATCCTCCTCGGTGCTCAGATATCTATTATTTTTTCTTTTTTAAATTTCTCAGGAACTACTGAACGGATTTACACCATTTAACAACAAGCATTGGCATAGCCAATAGGTCTCGCTTTTGGGACCTTATAAGTATTTAGGTATGCATCACATTAGCCTTGGTGCTCCAACATCAACGGTTGCATGGCTAAACACTTACAAGGTCCCAAAGGCCAGACCTATTGGCTATGTCAATGCTTGTTTGTAAATGGAGAGAACAACACTGCCCCAGCAAAAGCACAAGTTATTGATGGCGTTTAAGCCATCTTAAGCAAGGATGTCAGGATTTCTGTCCAACATTATGCATCTTTTTTTTTTAGCACTGAGATGGGGATTTCATTTGAGGTCTGAGCATTAGATTATCTCCCTTTAGGAATGACATCTGAGATCTGTGCTTGGGTTGGGCACCTAATTAAAGGGCAGAAGGGTGTTGAGGAGGCTGACAAATGTATACTCAATCCATTCCTGCTGGAAATGGAGACTGCTGGCCTTACGAATTTCGTTCCTAGTTTCCTTACAATCAACTGGCAACATTTACAATTACTCATATATTTGGAATTACGCTGGAGAGACCACCAGAACCTATTTTCTGCATTTAAAAAAAAATACATAGACTTCAAGACATTCGGACTATTTTGCGAATCAGATTTGTTATAGTGAATGGCTGGGGGACCGGACTAAGCCAACATTTGTTTATGGTGCACTGTTGTGGTTCAAATTAGGCCCTACCATAAGTGATAAAAGTTAGATTTATGAACCATTTAAGAAAGAGGCAAAACAAATCTGTGCATTCCAAAGAGGCGTTGCATGTTAGACTTGCCTAAATCTACAGCTGGTCAAATGTATGTTTGTTTGATTAACAGCAAAAAAGAAGAAAAAAAATATATATCACCACACTAAGCAATATAATTACAAAAAAGCTAATAAAAACACAAGCATATACAGCAACACATCACATACATGACATTTATTTAACTTGAATTATCAAATCAACCAGTCTGAATATTCTATGGGTTAATCAAAACAGGTACAATTAAATCCATAAGTCTATTTCTTCATCAGTTTTCATCAACATGAAGTTTCCTCTTAAAAAAAATCTGCATACACAATAGCAAACATTCTTTGTTTTTGCATCCATCAGGTAACATGAAGCATTGAGCGGCGTTATAACACATCAATCTTTAAGCACTGGGAAAAGCAATATTTTATAACCGTCCTTATAGGCGTCCCATAATAATGATATATACAATATATAATCGCCTCTAGCTCTGAAAAACCTCACAGATTTTTTTCCAGTTAGGGTTTTTTGTCGGACATCATTGTCATCCAAAAGTGGCAACTGACCCAAATGAAATAACAAGGACTAAAATCTGGGCCAGGAAGGTTTGAAAGATAACGACCTGGGGCATACTTCCAGTAGCCTGAATGCTGTTAAGCAGAGGTTTTCCAACCCATACTAAATGGAGACACTGACGCACACACATTTAACCAATGTACATAAATGTCCATCATTTTACTTAATTGAAAAGGTGTTTTTCCAAACCAAATTATTATCGTCAACATGTCTACTCTTAGCCTCAATGAAATAGTGCAAAAAAGATGCCTGGATTGCTGGATTGAACAGAATGTAACTAGAGCAGAAAATATTGAACGCCACTGATTCACTAGGCAATCGACCCAATACCATAGTCAAGAGTTGGAGGGGATTAGACCATTTCTCACATTGGTCCGGCCTACAAAAGCCTGCGGCTGCAATTAGAATACAAGCTGAAGCAAACCACCTGCCCACACCATATATAAGAACTTATTCTCTATAAGCTTCAATTTGTGGTTGAAAAGTCCGGTCATCATAATTGCAATTAATAGCTGTAATAACTTTATTATAGCAAATGTTTTAGATTTGAAGGTCCCAAAGAGAGCCGGAACCAAACATAATGGCAAAATATATGTAGTCATGAACTCACCAGGCTTCCACAACTAATTCTCCTAGTAAAACAAGAGAGAGTATAAAGGGAGTGGTGCGCGCGCGGCCGTCGCACGACGCGAAAGTTATGATCAAGCGAGCGATGTGCTTAATGAGCATGAGAAATGCCATATGGCGCCTCTGCTCAAGCGCGCACCCGTGCACATGCGCTGCAAGCTGTATCCGGCAGTAGCATTTTTTGAAGCCCTTAAAGTCTCGCCAGACCAGCGCAAGCGCTGGGTCACGCGAGACCTAAGAAGGGCTCTTTCTGAACCAAGACCTACCTTATTGCCAAATTTGGTGTAATTCCATTCAGCAGTTCGGGCTGTAGCTTTGTCTAAAATTTCCTATGGAAACTTACATGGGGAAAACGTGTTTTGGGACCCCCCCTTTTATTCTCGGCTCCCGCTTGTCAAATCACCTCAAAACTTTCAAGACCGGAGCTGACCAGAGAGCCCCACTAGTTTTGAAAATTTCGCGAAGATCCGTCAAACGACGCCAAAGTTATTGGGGGGGGGGGGGGAGGGGGGGAAACGCTTTTTGAATAGAGACGAGGTCCTAACTATAACTACCTACTGGCAACTGCCAGTAGGTTACACATATATATCCTCCACCACCACCACCATATTTGCGAGGGGTGGGGGGACATTTTCAAGTATTGCTTGCCTACAGCTCACAGCGCACACAGAGGGCCATCGGATCAGTTGTGGAAGGTGACACGAGAACACCGAAGTGCAGATCTTAATGCGAAAAAAATCTGTTCACTTGCTGCTCTCTGAAATGTATGCATTTCTTTTCAGTTCCATTGGGTCCAGCGAGAACACTGGACGTTTTGTGGTGCTAGGAGCAAAAAAAGGACAATCGAATACATGCTGGGCCGGACGCATTGGTTAGAACACTGAAAACAATCATCTGGCTTTGTGTGGATTCTTTTTTTATGACCATTATATTTGATTTATCCTGGGCTGAGTTCAGACGAGCGCACTTTCATTTATGGTGTAAAGCATATACATTATTTGACTCATGTTGTTTGTGTAAGTAGGAAAGCGCAGACAGGAAGCTCTGCACTATTGTATCTTATTCTCCATGTAGACCGAAACTTAGTCCTTAACGAACACATACACGGCTGTTCATGTATTTAAGATTACATTTGAGATGGTTATACCAAAAGTGAAAGACGGGTCTGTTTCAGTTATTAGCACAATCCTCACCCCCATTTATTCATTATTCATCCCAGCTACATAGACGCCAGACGCATTGTTGTCTTGAGTTTTTTTCCACAGAAAGCAAACACACTCCTACTTTAAATTGCATCAGTGTAGAAAACAAAGCAAACCTACAAACCTTCCGTCCGTATTTGCCATTGACTGCAGTCTTGCTTCAAAAAATGGATCAATTCCTAAAGTTTGACTACTCCAAATGATAAACAACGGACTTGTCTAAATAATAACATTATAAGATATTTCTGTGAGATTCCAAAATATTTTAAGACCATGAATTAATAGGATATGTTGGATCTGTACTCTTATCTGCCTATACTTATGTTTGTTTTCACGTGGCCTCTAAATTTCAAATCCCGTTTTGCAGTGTTCTACGTGTAGCAAATGTTTTCTTACTCGGACGGAGCTGCGTTTGCACGAGGCCTTTAAGCACCGCGGGGAGAAACTGTTTGTTTGCGAGGAGTGTGCGCACAGAGCATCCAGCAGGAACGGTTTACAGATGCACGTAAAGTCCAAACACAGGTTTGTTGTAGCTCAGATCTCCATCATCAGTGTTAAGTGCAATGTGCAGACAACATACGAACTGGATACAGACTGGTCCAGTTCTTTTTATAGTTGACCACTGTTTTATCCATTTCCACGATGTCTTGGTTTTTAAGTTTATTCCTGTCCAAATATTCTTGCCTTTTTATGTAAGACAGTGCTTGAGCGTGACAGTCAAACGTTCTGTTTTAGCCACAGGTGTGTTTCAAGTACACATTATTTTTCGTTATTAATAGCATGCCATGGAATATGTCCTGGTTTTCATTTGAACAGCGCAGCTATGTTCTGGGTTGCATGTTCTACATGATTTAATATGTGACTTTTATGACCGTATGTGTTTGGGAGGCGGGTTTAGCAGCACTTCCTACTGTCGGAACAAATGCTAGGGATACAAATTAGTTTGCTGCTTGATGACATGCAGAAATTGCAAAGTGCAGGGATAGTTCTGTCCTGTGGAAAGTAATTGGTATGTCTCTTGAAAGCTGGGTGACCGTTGTAAGGAGGCAGAAGTAGGTAATGCGGTGTAGGTGGATACCAGAATAGGAAGTAGAGGGCTAAATGTAAATATTTCCTGGTCTAGCTGGAACCCTTAGACAGTCTCTAAATTTTATTTCAAGGCCGGAGGCTAATATTATGCATAATCCTTTATTGCAACTCACAGCAGCAACAAGAAACAGCTAGAATAGAATCATCCAAATAAATCTAGAACGTTGAACATGCATAATACTCCAACACTGGCAGCCATCTTCCTTCTTTTGTTGCTGCTCACCGACAGTTAAGTACATTTCGTAATGTCCATAATAATATTTTTTTAAATGAGTGGTTTAAGAGTATAAGGTTGATGTGAATTTATCTTTTATATGTGGCAAAAGAAATGGCTTTTGGGATTTTTTAATTTGTCATTGATTATTTTAAAGAATAATTTAGAGGAAAAGTTTTGGGGATCTTGTATATTTGTTTGTAGGTTGATGAGGTTTGTTATACAGTTTGAGGCATGTGTTGTTAACGATTTTATAATTTCGGAAAAGGAACTTGTATCCTACCGGAGTTTTTTCTTTGACGGTTTAGGAGGCTCGAGATAGTTGAGCTCGCGCTGGTTTTTTCATGATGCGCGCGGAGCATGAAAGGGTTAGATTGTGTACGCGTGCTGTTTGGAGGCTGTGAGACGGAGGAATTCCGATCGCGTGCGTAGTATTTACTCGCGCCGGAATTTGTATGTACGCGTACAGTTGAAAAGATTGGTGCCTCTGATCTCAAAGCAAAGAGTTATTTTTAATGGCACATAGTGGCCGCCGTACGTATCACGTAGCGTGCGGCGGGCATTTTAGAGAGTTGGGAAATAGCATATTGGAAACAATATAAAAATAGGTAGACATGTCTTGGGAATCACGGAAGAGATTTATTAGCGTAAGCTGAGGTAAAGTGATTTTCTTGTCAGAAAGGGAGTGTGAAGGCTGGTTTGGAGTATTATAGGAGAGGTGCAAGGTTAAGGTAAAGCGAGGAGTCTATATTAAGGAGTGTTGGTTTAGTTGATTTGGTATAAGAGAGGAAAGATTATTTGAATAAATAATGGATCAAGGATAGGGTGCTGTCTTTGAGGAAAGATTTAAATCCTATATGGATAAAATGTTTGGAGAATTATCTGTCTCTCTGGATAAAAAGATAGAGAGTACAGTGGAAAAAAGAATAAGCGAGGAGAGAAGAAAGAAAAAGAATAACGAAGAGGAAGTTTTTTGGTCTACAGAGGAATTGGAAGTAGTGGCTGGAACATCTAAAGATAGTGATGTTAAAAGAAAGGAAAATGAAAAAGAGAAAATGATGAGATAGAAGGATCATGAACGTAAGGTTTGTGAGGATGAGAAGGCTATAAAGGCCAAGGATTTCGCTATAAAGGCGAAGAAAAGGAGGCATAATGTAGTGGCATGTGACCACATCTTCAAGTGGGGATGTCGAAATTTCGTGTTCCTCAAGCTTTGAGGATAGTGATGTGGAGGAGGTTTTGGAAAAGAAAAAATGAGGATAAAAAAATAAAAGTAGAATTAGGGGATTTTGTAGACCCTTTGAGCGAAGAAATGTTCGACCCTTTATTAATTCAGCACCCTTTATTGCCTCAATGGATGCCTGCAGACCATGTGGCTAAATATATTTCATATTGGATTAGGAAGGAAATTCCAAAGGAGGTTCGGACCATACTAAGATCAGAGTGTCCGAGGCCACGGCTTGAAAATAAGGTGGCTTATACTCCAGAACTTGATTAAAGAATGATAAGTTTCCTGAACAAGTCAGGAAGAGACCCTAGAAAGGGGTTAGATAAAGGCCTCAAAGGGTGTCAGGATAGATTATTGGATATATTGGGGCCGTTAACGAAGGTTTTTGATATGTGCGAAGAAGCACATATAAATAATACTGGTGTGGATGTTTCAGAGTTGCGACAGTGGGTGCAACGGGCTATTTGCCTTTTAGGAAATACCAATGCTGCTTCATGCATTGAAAGGAGGAAAAGTATTCTCATTAAGATTGATCCAAAATTGGCAGAAAAGGATCCAGGTGAGAGTTGCGAGGGAATGCTCTTCGGGGAAGAGTTTATTAAGGACATGGCGAGATATGTAGGAACTTTCAATTCACTACAGAAAGTTCAAAAAGATATTAAAAAGGTTGTTGGCATGGCCGGGAGGATGCGGGGTCGATTCCCCGGCCGTGGGCAAGGTATTACTCGAGGATCCTTTGCGAGGGGATACAGACCCTACAGTTATGGATATGGATTGGGCTCAAGGTTTGAGCAGCCAGGATTCTATCCTCAAAGGCAGAGTTCGAGAGGCAGAGGATCAAGATCTGAGAGAAGAGGAAGAGCTTCCTCTGGTAAGATCAGACAAAGACCCTATTTCTACCCTTGTAAAAGTGGGCGGCAGACTAGCCCTTTTTGCTATGAGGTGGAAGGACATAACTCAGGATCCATGGGTTTTGCAAACGGTTCATGGATATCTGATAGATTTTGTGGATATCCCGGTTCAAGTAAGGTGTCCAAATTTGTTGAGGTTTGCCAAAGATCAGGAGATTTTAGTGTCCCAGGAAGAAGAAGATTTGAGAATGAAAGGAGCAATAGAGATGGGAGAAGAAGTAAGAGGTTGTTTTGTAAGCAATATTTTTTGGGTGGAGAAAAAAGACAAGAAAGTGAGACCAGTAATAAATTTGAGAGAATTGAACGATTGGGTGTGTTACAACCACTTCAAAATTGAAGGAGTAAACATGTTGAGGGACATTTTAAGAGAGGGAGATTGGTTAACACGTTTGGATCTCAAGGATGCTTATCTAACGATTCCAATGTGTGTGGAACAAAGAGATTATCTGCATTTCAGATGGGAAGGCAAGAGGTGGAGGTTCAAATGTCTCCCATTTGGTCTGACGTCAGCTCCGGGGTGTTTTACGAAGGTGATGAGGCCAGTTGTGGGTTGGTTGAGATCAAGAGGAATTTTGATGGTTGTATATCTAGACGACATATTGATAATGTCGGAGACGAGGAATTTGGCCATAGATCAGACAGAGTTAGCAGTGAGAGTATTGGAGGACCAAGGTTTTGTAGTGAACAAAGAGAAATCATGTGTGGTTCCGTCTCAGGAGATACAATTTTTAGGTTTCAAGATTCAGACCTTGGAATGTGTATTGAAGTTACCGATGGACAAGGTGAAGAAGATTCGGAAAGAGTTGATGAGAGTGATAAAAGCGGAATGGATTACTCTACATCAGTTAGCAAGGTTGTTAGGTCTGCGTATATTCAAGCGATATTTCCAGCGCCTCTTCATTACAGGGCGCTTCAGAGGTTAAAGGCATATCATTTGAGACAGGGAGTGAAGTATTCTCAGAGTGAAAATGAATCCGGAAACTCGCGAGGAGTTCGAGTGGTGGTTGATGAATTTGGAGGTTTGGAACGGGAGAGCGATTTTTGCAGGGAAACCGGAGATGGTTATAGAGTCGGATGCGAGTATGCATGGTTGGGGAGCGAGATGTGGGAAAGTAGTGACTGGGGGACTTTGGTCGATGGAGGAAAAGAAACTTCATATAAATTGTCTGGCACTACTAGCAGGGTCATTTGCAGTGAAGAGCTTCTTGAAGGGTCAAGTGAAATGTTGTATTCTGTTAAGGATAGACAGTGTTTCGGCGGTTCAGTATGTGAACAGATTGGGGTGTCCAAGGTCACGAAGTCTAGCGGAATTAGCGAAGGAATTTTGGAGGTTTTGCATGGAAAGAGAAATTATGGTTCAGCTCAGTATATTCCGGGGAACAACAATGTAGAGGCAGATTGGAATTCGAGGTATCTAAGGGATGCGAGCAATTGGAAATTGAACATGGGGATATTCGAGAGTCTTCAGGAGAGATGGGGACCTTTGCAGGTGGATTTATTTGCGGACAGGTTGAATACGCAATATAAGGAGTTTTACAGTTGGAGACCGAACCCGGAAGCGAAAGGAATAGATGCTTTCCTACAAGAGTGGGGTTCGGGAAGGATGTATGCATTCCCTCCTTTCTCAATGATTCAAAGAGTGTTGTTGAAGGTGAGGAGAGAGAAGGTGTCTTTAGTATTGATCATTCCTTTTTGGCAGACACAAGTTTGGTTTCCAGATGTAATTAATCTTCTTGTGCAGGACCCTGTGTTGATTCCGAGTTTTCCAGAGGTTTTGTTGGATGCTCAGGGGAACGTTCATGATCTGGTAGTTTCAGGACACTTGAGACTTCTGGCGTGTCTGATTTCAGGAGAGTCTGGGAAGTGTCAGGACTATCTGTTGAAGCTTCAGAACTTATCTGTGGGTCTTGGGCTCAGGGAACAATTAAGGCTTACACATCGGCTTGGAGAAGGTGGTGTAATTGGTGTATTGAGAGGAATTTGGATCCCGTTACAGTCGTGGTTGTGGAAGTTGTAAATTATCTATCTAGTTTGTTTAGAAGAGGTTTTGCTTACAGTTCGGTGAATTTAAGTAGGTCTGCTATTTTGGCGGGTCATGTTCTCATTGGTGGGTTGCCAGTGGGGCACCATGCCTTGGTTAAAAGCGTTTTAAGGAGTATTCGTTTTGAGTTGCCTCCTAGGGCAAAATATAGTTTTCTATGGGACGTTTCGCTCGTGTTGAAGGAAGTGGAAAGTTGGGGTGATAACGCTGGATTGTGTTTTTAAAAAAGTTGTCATGGAAGTTGGCTTTGCTTTTATGTTTGGTTTCATTTAGAAGAGTATCAGACATTAGAGCTTTGGAGGTTACTTCACGGAGTTTTCAACCGGAAGGTGTGTGATTCGAGTTGAGGGGAAGAACTAAGACTATGACAAGGACCATATTTTATCCTAGTTTGAAAGAACATAGTAGTTTGTGTGTGGTTAATTTTTGAAAGAGTACGAAAAAAGAACTTTGGGTTTGAGAATCAGTGGTTGTTCACAATTGTTAATTTCATTCAAAAAGCCATATAAGGTGGTTTCAACTCCTACTTTAGCTAGATGGGTTAAATAAGTAATGAAAAAAGCAGGGGTTGATGTGACCGTATTTGGAGCGCATTCGGTTAGAGGTGCAATGGCAAGTAAAGCATTCATGAGAGGGTCAAGTTTGAGTAGTATTTTAAAAGCAGCTGATTGGAGTACTGATACAACGTTTAAAAGGTTCTACTTTAAACCTGTGGAAAATGTTTTACAGAGAGTTTTGGATTGACTTTGAACATGCATAATATTGGCCTCCGGGCCTTGAAATAAAATGCAGATTTTCCACAGTTTTAATGGGTAGAAATCATAATTTTATTAAAGGCACGGAGGCTAATATTATCCCTCCCTTATTTTTTCCCTACCCTATTGACACATTGTTGTTATATAATTTTTTCATTTTAGGTCAGAACTGAAGAAGTGGATTTCTGGTTCATTGGAGTTCGGGGACGTCCAAGGTTTTTAATGGGATTGTCTCGTTCGCAGCGGATAAAAGAAGGAAGATGGCTGCCAGTGTTGGAGTATTATGCATGTTCAACGTTCTAGATTTATTTGGATGATTCTATTCTAGCTGTTCCTTGCTGCTGCTGTGAGTTGCAATAAAGGATTATGCATAATATTAGCCTCCGTGCCTTTAATAAAATTATGATTTTTCTACCCATTAAAACTGTGGAAAATCTGCATTATACCACATTTGTGAGAAGGGTAAGAGGAGGGAGGCAAGGCATCCCTGATGGTCAGGTGGGATGCATACAGGATGCTCACATATTTATTCCCCAGAATTCCATATTTTCAAATGAGCTTTACACCAGGCTGCTTGATATATATGTACTGATGAAAATGCCAGGACATGCTGATCTGCTTTTCAGAGGGACTTGAGCAGCTTTCAAAGTGGACTCTCAGGCGCGTCTAAAGGCATGAAATATCTGTCCTCTGTTACAACCTGCTTAGCCTATGGTGCTCAGCAACCTGATTTCTAAAGGGGTCAGCCTAAAAATCCTGGAGTAATGTCTTCTTTGGCTTTGCTCGTGATTCTGGTGGGTGAAATGTTTTGATTAGAGTTAAGTGAAAATATAGCTGCCCCGCAGGAGTAACAACCTACAGAGTCGACTGGCTTTCGTCCACTCTTTCATGGTCTGGCTTTCTTCCACCTGTCTTAGGGGTTCGGGGATGTACTAAACTAAGGGGCTGATTTTAGACTTTAGCAGAGAGAGTACTCCGTTAGACGGAGTACCTTCTCCGCCAAACTGAAGGTCCCGCATGCCTGCCTTTACGGTCAGGCCAACCTTGGGTATGTCAGCGACAGTCTACTCCATCTCAATTGTTGTCAGAGGTTTGGCCATTCGCCCGCCCTCCCGAATTAGCTTGGGCAGTAGAATGGTCAGTTTTTACTATCCCTTACTGCCATGAAAAACCTGGCAGTAAGTGACAGTAAAATCATTCAAATGAGCCCCCCACAATGGGAGTCTGTTTTTGGGGAAACCAAAACAAGGCAAAAGTTGAAGCACTCTTCCAGAAAATGCGGAACGCTCTGAACCGGGCCACTTTATATTGACATTTCTCAAGGATGCCCTTCCAGAGACTCAATTCTCATCATGCTTTGTCATAGAAAGAGCACACAGAATGCCTGGAGCGCGGCCGCAGCTGGGGGCTCCACCCAGACCACTGATATCCCGGTTCTTGAATTTTCAGGACAGGGATCTTATCCTCAGGGAGCTACGGAAGAAGGGTGAGATCAAATATGAAAACACTAGAGTAATGGTGTTCCCGGACTACTCGCAAGAAGTTCATAAATTGCGACGCATCTTCGATCCAGTAAAAGTGAAACTTCGCGCCCTTGGCATCCAGTACATGCTGTTGTTCCCAGCCAAACTTAAAGTAATCTTTCAAGGAATTGCGCAGTTCTTCCAGACGCCAGAGGAGGCATGGTCCTGGGTTGAAGAGCGGCCTTAGCTGCGGCGTGGGTCGCCGGCTGCTGTGGCCCTGAGCTCTAGTTGGGAAAGTCCTAAGTAGAGGCGGCGGCGAAGAGTGCTAAAACGCCGAACCCCCGTTGGGGCTATGCCGGCGAGGTCCTCGAGGTTGAGAGAGCGACAAATCACTGTCGGACACGGACGATGATACGGCTCTGGATTGTGTGTCTCGTTCGTCTAAGAAATCGATGGAAAACGAAGACTCTGACCAATTGGAGCGACAAGACTCCATGGACGTGAATAGCGAACACCTTCTTTTGGAACATATTCAACGGCTAGAGGCGTCAGGCCCGGACCCCCGGGTGGTGGATTCCCGATCACCGCAAGCACAGAATAAGGACGAAGAGGAATGAAGATATGGGGCCAGACGCCCACCTAAAGACGCTGTACGACACCTGAGGCTTGGCGAACTTTTGGGACTTTGGCCAGGATAAAGGAAAGTATATAGTGCGTTGTAGTTACTGTATTGATTTTTTGTTGAGTGAATAAGGGGAAGGGGGTGGGTCACAGACCTCTGGGTGGTTTACCTTCGCCAGTGTTGTCACGTTGACGGTATTGGGGGTGCCTGCAGAGTGTGGGGAGGGGGGTAAGTGCTGGATATTGTTAAATGTTTTGTATTATGTCTTTTGGGGAAGGGAATGGGTAGTTATGTTCAATTTATGTGCATGACTACTGACACTGAGATGAGACGACACAGTCTGGGCGATGTTTGAGGACATGGGGAGGTGGGGGACGCTTGAGATGGTTGAACTCCCCTGTCTGGCCCCTGATGAGAGGTACAGGCTTGATGAGGACATCATTCTGGCAGAGGTCACGGAGGCCATTGGTAGACTGAACGCAGGGAAACCCCGGGGCCCAATGGCCTTCCAGGGGAATTTTTTAAAGCGTATAGTTCTCTGCTGGCTCCGCACTTACTTAAGATGTTTATAGCCTCTAAAGAGGAAGGGGTACTTCCGGCAGATCTTAGACTGGCGACGGTGGTGGTGATTCCTAAAGAAGGGAAACCCCAGATGAGTGTGGGTCATATCGACCCATCTCGCTTTTAAATATAGAAACTAAGATCCTGGCCACTGTTCTGGCGACACGCATTGTATCTGTTATCACCTCCCTGATACATGGGGACCAGACGGGCTTTATGCCGAAACGTGCCACTCATTACAACTTACGACGAGTAGCCAACTGGATAGATGAGGTGAGGGACCGAGAGGAGGCTCATCTGCTACTCTCCTTGGGCGCGGAAAAAGCATTCAACACCATCCATTGGCCCTTCATGAGACACACTGTGGAGACATTTGGCTTTGGCCCGGGATTCCAGGAATGGGTGGCCTTGTTATACAATGCGCCTGAGGCCAGGGTTAGGGTCAATGGGGCTCTTTCAGAGACCTGGCCGACCAGGTCGATACGGCAGGGGACTAGGCAGGGTTGCCCGCTTTCCCCCCTACTGTTTGCACTTATTTTGGAACCCCTGGCATGTGTCGTTAGGGCTCCCTGGGGCTGGGTGGCTTCATGGAGGATTCCCGACAGATAGCAGAGAAACGCATATCGTTATATGCGGATGTTATTTTACTGTATGTGACTAATCCGACGGAGACGCTCCCTCAAATCCTCCGAATCGTTGAAGATTATGGGTACCATGCGGGATATAAGATTAACTGGGCTAAGTCTACTCTATACACAGTGGGGGGGGTGTAGAAACTCTGAATTTCCCTAGCTGCTTCTGCTGGTCCACAGAAGGATTTACCTATCTTGGTCTTTACATTACTGTTGGATGTGAACACCAGACTGGTTCGCAACATTAGGCGGGTCTTCTCAAACTTCCAAGAGGATGTTAGGAGATGGCGGAAGCTTCCCTTAACCATTATGGGAAGGGCTGCCATGTTTAAAATGGTAACGCTCCCCCAGTTGCTCTACGTCTTGCAAAATACTTACATTAAGATTCCGGATATGATATTTAAAGGCATTGATAGTGAGCTACGTTTACTCCTCTGGGATGGGGCCCATCTACGTATTGCACTTTCAACACTGCAGCGGAATCCCTGTAATGGGGGTTTGGCTCTACCAGACATTAGGTCATATTATAGAGCGGCGCATCTTATTGCCATTAATGAATGGATCCATGCATCTGGCGATCATCCGACATATAGGCTCGAAAGGCTACAGTTTGGAGACCATACCTATCTTCACTATCTTTATGGAGGTAAGGGATGTAGTAGACTGCTCCAGGCAACCCAGAGGACAATGGAGGCATGGAAGAGCGCAGAGCGACAAATGAAGTGGGACCAAAAATGCACCAGAGAAACCCCACTGTAGGAGGGGTCTAGGCTAAAGGAGATTGGAAAGTTGAGTGGCTTTAGGCACTGGGACCTCATAGGTATCTCTAAGATAGGTGATGTCCTGGAACATGGTGTGTTGGCCTTTTTCCGCACGCTCCTAGCTAGATAGCAACAACATGACACTCAGAAATATATGTATCTTCATTTGCAACATGCTTGGGTGGCGTAGGCGTTAGATGGGATGACGCTGCCGGAATATGCCCCATTAGAAGGTCGTATTCTCCAGGAGGAAATTCAGGCTAAAGCTATTTCATCTACCTACAAAACATTACTTAATAACGTGCCCGATAGACTGGGTCCACTTCATGCAAAATGGGAAAAGGTCACTGGTGGGTTAGAGGATATAGATTGGGAGGCCGCTCTCATGCATCCACGGGAAGTGACAATTAAGTTAAGGTTACGTCTCATCTAGTACAAAATACTACACCGTGCGTATTTTGATAGAGCCAAATTGCATACAATAGGAAGAGCCCGGAGTGTCTTCGATGTCACACTGAACCTGGGACGTTTATACATGCCCTTTGAGGGTGCACTGAGATACAGGCCTATTCGATTGTGGGGGAGCTAATCATATATTGGACGTCCAAATAGAACTGGAGCCACGGTTTCTCCTTTTGGGAATTCTGACATAGGTAGACATCCCGAGGCGCAAACTTGTTTTAGCTAACTTGGGGTTGGTAGTAGCCAAACTGAATATAGCTAAATACTGGGGGGGCTCCACAAATACCTACCATTAACGAATGGAGGGCAAGTCTAGACTTGTACATGGTGGCGGAACGGATGACATATAAGGCCTGGGACTGTCCTAAAAAAGTTACGGAAGATATGTGCCCCATGGATTAAATATTATGGTCTGGAGGTGGAGGTGGAGGGACAGGAAGAGGGCGGGACTTTGTCGCCCGCAGGACCTGGGGTAGAGCCTTGACCGATGTACTGTTTGTTCCAAGTATGTGTAATCATCAGAACTGTACAACTGTCCATGATTTCTCTTTGCGCCTAGTCCGCTCCCACATATGTCCAGCTTCCACCGAGATAGTCTCCTTGTTATATGCTTACCCTTCATGGCCAATGTGGAATGCTATGCAATGTGTATTGTTTATTCATGCATTGTTTTATGTCTTGTTTTATTTGAAAATTGCAATAAAAATAAATCCCCCCCCCCCCCAAAAAAAAAAGTTGAGGTACTCATTCCACCCGCCTGCAGGGGGATCTCTGGCGACCTTCAACCCCCACATTGAAATGCTGGACACAATGTCACTTGCAGAGTGAAAGGAGGAACGGCAGCTTCAAACGGCTGCTCTGTCTTTTGCTAATGCTGTGTTCCCTGTGCAGACGTTCATTCACACCTACACAGGGAACAGCACATTGGTTACTGGTGCACAGACCTAATACACAGCCTCAGAAGGTTAAGTCACAGTCCACGTATCTTCCATGCATTCCATCTTTGGTCCATTTAACATATGCTTCTAAAGTCCTAGTTAGGGTTTTAACCATAGACATTTAGGATGTGTTTGGCAAGGTTCTTTAAGTTGTGCATGGATTTGAGACATGAAGTTACAGTTCTTCTGCTTTTTAATTAAAGATGTTTATTGTATTTGGAAGAGATTTTTTAGGTTTGGCCTTTGCTATGTTGTTAGAAGGCGGACCCCGAGGAGTCGGTACGACCACCAAGGGGGGGGCCCTCACACTGCACGAAGTAGCCGAGCGCTGCCGAGAAGTCTCCTGAGAGATCCTTCTCCTATCACGTACTAGCACAGTAACACCACCACACAGGACTCAAGGAGGTTGTCTTGTGACAAGCAATTCTTTATCAGCAATAAAAAGGTTACGAGGTCAGTATTTACACGAAGGGATCGAGGGATCCACCAAAAAGTCTCAGTGTCTCTTTGGAAGGGTCGGGGTAGCGGGACAGTCTTTGGCAGGAATGCGGTACGAGGGTACCTGGGGCCCAGTTCTTATCCTCAAGCTGGAGGACCTCCGGATCTCGGATGGGTCGAGCCGCGACGGCGTCAGCAGGGCTCTGGCGTACAGTTCGTGGAGAGCCGCGATCAAATCAGCAGGGCTCTCAAGATGGTTTCTGCTCAGCTCGAGCCGCGACGTCGTCAGCAGGGCTCCGAGGGAGGTTTCAGCGAGGTTGGGCCGCGACGGCGTCAGCAGGGCTCCGATGTTCCAGGTGGTTCAGAAAGGGTTCACAAGAAGGAGCCGCGACGCAGTCAGCAGGGCTCGTGATGGTTCCGACAAGAGTTCTTCTCCGTAGGGTCAGCCGCGATTCAATCAGCAGGGCTCTCGACTCCGGGATACAACTGCCGAGCTGTGGTGGGGTCGCCCCAGATATAGGTCTGGAGCCCTTTGATGTCCGGACCTATGCGCCCGAGGGGGCGGAGTGGCCGGGTGGAGGTGGCCAGACGCCCAGCAGGAGAGGCGCCAGGCCCATGGGAGTTGCAGGGCGATCACACCTCGAGAGGGGAGGACAGTTGGGGGTCCCATCGATACTGTCCTCCGCCGGGGGCGATGAATGGTTCCTGCGGCACCCCCTGGCTAGTTCGTGGTGCCTCGATGTCGGGGCTTCGCTGGGGTCGAGGCCGGTTGAGCGGGGGTGCACGGTGTGACGTGGATGCCAACAAGATGGCGGAGCCACGAGGAGTATGCGACCACGTGCAGCTCCGGGTGAAGGGCCTTGGTGCAGTTCAGACGGGTGGCCCGTGAAGGCCGGGGTGGGGAACGGGCACAATCCAGGAGGTTAAGGACCACGCCACGCGGCCGGGTCCAACAGGCGTCCCCCCCAGCCGAAGGCATGGAGAGTCACCCATCTCCTTGGGGATTCTCCTCGTCAAGGCGGAAGAAGCGGGACAGGCCGTCGGCGTTGGCGTGGTCATTGCCGGGCCGGTGTTCGACGTCAAAGTCCATCCCTTGTAGCGAGATGGACCACCGCAGCAGCTTGGGGTTCTCGCCCCGCATTTGCATTAACCATTGCAAGGGCCGGTGGTCGGTCTGGACCCGGAAGTGGGTGCCAAAGAGGTAGGGCCGGAGCTTCTTGAGGGCCCACACCACAGCGAAGGCCTCACGCTCAATAGTGCTCCAGCGTTGCTCTCGGGGCAGTAGTCGTCGGCTGATGAAGGCCACTGGTCGGTCGAGCCCCTTTTCGTCGGCTTGGGATAGGACGGCCCCGATCCCATACTCAGAGGCGTCCGTCTGTACCACGAACTCCTTCTGGTAGTCCGGGGCCTGCAGCACCGGAGCAGTACACATGGCTGTCTTTAGGGTGTCGAAGGCTGTTTGGCAGCGGGGTGTCCAGTGTACCTTCTTGGGCTGCTTTTTGGACGTTAACTCTGTGAGGGGGCCAACAATGCTCCCATAGTCCCGGATAAACCGCCGGTAGTATCCGGTGAGGCCCAGGAAGGCCCGGACAGCGGTCTGGGTAGTGGGGGGTTCCCAGGTCTGGATGGCATCTATCTGTGCTTGGAGGGGGGCCACCTGCCCGCTCCCCACTTGATGGCCCAGGTAGGTCACGGATCCGTGGCCGATTTGACATTTGCTGGCCTTGATCGTGAGTCCGGCCCGCTGGAGGGCGGCCAGGACGGCCTTCAGGTGGAGGAGGTGCTCGGCCCAGTGGTTGCTGTACACGGCAATGTCATCTAAGTAGGCCGCGCTGAAGGCCTCAAGCCCGGCCAACACCTTGTTCACCAGTCTTTGGAAGGTGGCCGGGGCGTTCTTCATTCCGAAGGGCATCACCCGAAAGTGGTAATGCCCATCCGGGGTCGAAAAGGCGGATCTTTCTTGGGCGCCGGGGGTGAGCTGGATTTGCCAGTACCCGGCGGTGAGGTCCAGCGTGCTCAAGTAGCGAGCGGCCCCTAGGCGGTCGATGAGTTCGTCGGCCCGGGGTATCGGGTGTGCGTCTGTCTTGGTTACTGCATTCAGGGCTCGGTAGTCCACGCAGAATCGCAACTCTGGGGGGTGACCGGGAGCTGCGGCCTTGGGCACCAGGACGACAGGGCTGGCCCACGGGCTGTCGGACGGCTCGATGACCCCCAGGGCCAGCATCTTCGCTACTTCGGCCTGGATGCAGGCCCGCACTCGGTCAGGCACCCGGTAGGCTCTGTGTCGTATGGGGGGGCTCTCCCCGGTGTCGACGTCGTGGACGCACCAGTGGGTCACCCCCGGGGTGAGAGAGAAGAGGGCTGCGTAGTCCCGCAGTAATTGCTGGCAGTCGTTGCGCTGTTCCGGGGTCAGGGACGAGGCGAGTTGGACCCCTTCGATTGATCCATCGTGAATGTCGGATTGCAAGAGGTCGGGCAAGGGCTCGGAATCGTCCTCGCCCCCTTCGTCAGTCGCCAGCAGCAGGCTCAGTTCGGTCCGGGCGAAGTGGGGTTTTAGCCTGTTAGCATGTAGGACCCGGAGGGGGTTCCGGGGGGACTCCAGATCGACCAGGTAGGTGACGGGACTTTACTTCTCCACCACCTTGAAGGGCCCGGTCCACTTGTCCTGGAGGGCGCCGGGTTCGACCGGGGCCATGACCCATACTTTCTGACCTGGCTCGAATTCTATAGTAGAGGTGTTGCGATCGTACCACCGCTTCATGTCCTCCTGGCTGGCCTCGAGGTTGGCTTCGGCCATGGCTCGGAACCTGCGGGTCTGGTTTCGGAGGGTCAGGAGGTATCGGTAGACGTCAGGAGGGGCGCCTCGGGCTTCATCTCCCAGCCCTCCTTGACCAGGCTGAGCGGTCCGCGGACCGGGTGTCCATACAATAGTTCAAACGGGCTGAACCCCAGGGACTTCTGCGGGACCTCCCGATAGGCAAACAGGAGGCAGGGCAGCAGGACATCCCATTTCCGCCTGAGGGGTTCTTCCAGGCCCTGGATCATCCCTTTTAATGTTCGGTTGAACCGCTCAACCAGTCCGTTCCCCTGAGGGTGATAGGGGGTCGTGAACTTGTATGTGACCCCGCACTGTTGCCACAGGGACCGCATGTACCTGGAGATAAAGTTCGTGTCGCGGTCGCTCACCACTTCGCTGGGGAATCCCACTCGGGAGAAGATCCCCATCAAGGCCCGGCCGACCACAGGGGCCGTTATAGTTCTTAGCGGGACCGCCTCCGGGTACCTGGTGGCGTGGTCCACGAGGACCAGGATGAAGCGGTGGCCCAGGGCGGTTTGGGGGTCCAGGGGTCCCACAATATCGATTCCGAGCCGTTCGAACGGGGTGCTGACGGCTGGAAAGGGCTGGAGGGGGGCCTTGACCCGACCCCCCGTCTTTCCGCTGGCTTGGCAGGTCTGGCAGGACCGGCAGTGGTTGTCCACATCTCTCCGCATCCGGGGCCAGTAGAAGTGGGTCACCAGACGACTGTACGTTTTGTCTTGCCCCAAGTGTCCGGCGAGGGGCACATCATGGGCCAGGTTGAGAAGGAACTCCCGGAAGCGGAGGGGGACCACCAACACGCGGCTGGCCCCGAGTTCTGCTACTTTCTGTTCACTGTACAACAGGCCCTCGGCCCAGTAGACCCAGTGGGTGCCGGTCTGGTCCCCGTTGGCTTGTGCGGTCGCCTGTTGTCGGACCCCTTCGAGAGAGGGACAGGACTGTTGTTCTTGCTGGAACTGCTCTCGGGTGGGGCCCCCTTCGTGTCGCCATTGTGTCAGCTCTGGGAGGGCGCTCGGAGAAGCCATCTCTTCGGGGGAGGATTCGCTGGGTCCAGGGTCGGTGTCCGCCTCCTCCTCGCTGCTGGTGGGAGGGGGTGTGAGCCCCTCGGGTTGGGCGGTCCCGGAGGTCGAGGATGAGCGGGGGGCCTGGGTGGTCATGGACCGGGTGATGGCGCAGGCCCAATCAGCCAGTCCCAACATTCGGAGGTGCTCTCGTCGCTCTACTTGAGCCCAGGGGGAACTTTCCAAGTCGTTCCCCAGGAGGCAGTCGACCGGGGCGTCGTCGCGCACTGTCACCTTCAGCAGGCCCGTCACCCCTCCCCACTCGAAGGGGACCAGGGCCATCTGGCATAGGCTTTCACTGTTGTCGGCCGTCCGTACAGGGCACAGCACATTCGCTAGAATCTGTTCAGGGGTCACCAGGTGGCAGCGGACAGCGGTGATACTGGCGCCGGTGTCGCGAAGGGCTTCGGCCCGTTGTCCATTGACCGTGACCTGCTGCCGGTACTTCTGGGTGTTGGTTGGGATGGGGGTGCAGGGTACCATCTCTCGGCTACCCAGGCAGACCAGGGACATGGCTGCCGGCTCCCACTCAGTGTTCTCTCGGTCGAGGGCCTCCTCTTCCTCTTCTCCTCCCCCCAAGGCGGCGGCTGTCAGCTGCCGGGGCGGGGGCCCGCCGGCCCCGTTTCTTCGGATCAGGGGGCAGGCCGGATCGCTGGCAAAGTGTCCGGTTTGTTGGCAGCCGTAGCAGGTCACGGGTGGCCGTGGTCCGGGTCGGGCCGGGCCCACCCTTCGGGCTAGGCTCGGGGAGAGATGTGGCTGCGGTGGCCCTCGAGGGGGGCTCCTGGGGGCCCCGGCGGGAGGGTCTCGGTTCCTGTTCGGCCCTCCCCCCCCACCGCACTGGCGGGGGGGTCCGTTGGGGTTCCTCTGGTACTCCCCCATTGAGCTCCGGGGGACCCGGGAGTTGACCCATCGATCGGCCTCGACGGCAAGTTTTCGCGGGTCGGTCATTTTGCTGTCGAGGAGGTGCTGTCTCAGTTCCACGAAGCAATTGTTGGAAAGGTGTTCCCACACGATGAGGTCGACCAGCTGCCCGTAGGTGGTTACTTTGCTCCCTTTGATCCACCCTTCTAGGGCCCGACTGAAAAAGTCCACATATTCCACCCATGTGGTACCCGGGATTTTCTTGCAGTCTCTGAACCGCTGGCGGTACATTTCCGCTGTTAGCCCGTAGCGGGTGAGCAGGGCCTCCTTCATGTGATCGTAGGAGGTCATCACCTCCTCCGGTAGCTGGAGCAGCGTGTCCCGCCCCTCACTCAGGAACCGCCCCCACAGGCCCGCGCCCCAGTCTTTTCGGGGCACCCGATGAGAGGTCATGGCCACCTCGTAGGCCTTGAACCATTGTTGGATGTCGTCATTCTTGTAATACTCCTTGACGACCTCTTTCGGGATATGTACCTTGGCCTCGGAAGGCGGTAGAGTGTCTCTAGTACTGGGGGTGTCGGTCCCTCCGTTCTTGGCCTTGATCTCGAGCTCCTTGACACTGCGCTCGTGCTCAAGAGTTAGTTTCTTTTCCTCCAACTCCCGGTGTCGTCTCTTCTCCTCTATCTCTTCTTGAAGGCGCAGCTGCTCTAGGGCCAGTTTCTTTTCTGCCAGCTGGAGTTCGCCGTCCAGCCGCAGTCGGGCGAGCTCTAGCTCGTGGCTCCGGACCTTTTCCCGCTCTCGTATTTCTTCTTCGGAGAGGCCGGTTTCTAGGCTCTTTCTTCCTCCGGTTGCCGGAGTCCGTGCGGTTGCTGTGGTCTCAGTCAGGGGCAAGGGCCCTTCTTCCTGGGAGGGGCCTGCCCCGGCCTCCAACCATGCCCTCAGAGCTTTCTGCATCTCCTCTTTGGTACCTAGGCTGGTGGTTGCAATGCCTTTGTCTTTGCAGAACTGTTTTAATTCTTTGTGCGTATATTCTTCCAGCCGTTCGGGCTGGAATTCCATTGTCGCGTTGTTTTCCTGGCTGCTCATGATGCTGTTCGTTTGGATGGGTAGCTAGTGGGTACTGGCTGGTACGTACTGCGTTCGGCTCGGATCCCGTCGCTGGCCACCAAATGTTAGAAGGCGGACCCCGAGGAGTCGGTACGACCACCAAGGGGGGGGGCCCTCACACTGCACGAAGTAGCCGAGCGCTGCCGAGAAGTCTCCTGAGAGATCCTTCTCCTATCACGTACTAGCACAGTAACACCACCACACAGGACTCAAGGAGGTTGTCTTGTGACAAGCAATTCTTTATCAGCAATAAAAAGGTTACGAGGTCAGTATTTACACGAAGGGATCGAGGGATCCACCAAAAAGTCTCAGTGTCTCTTTGGAAGGGTCGGGGTAGCGGGACACTCTTTGGCAGGAATGCAGTACGAGGGTACCTGGGGCCCAGTTCTTATCCTCAAGCTGGAGGACCTCCGGATCTCGGATGGGTCGAGCCGCGACGGCGTCAGCAGGGCTCTGGCGTACAGTTCGTGGAGAGCCGCGATCAAATCAGCAGGGCTCTCAAGATGGTTTCTGCTCAGCTCGAGCCGCGACGTCGTCAGCAGGGCTCCGAGGGAGGTTTCAGCGAGGTTGGGCCGCGACGGCGTCAGCAGGGCTCCGATGTTCCAGGTGGTTCAGAAAGGGTTCACAAGAAGGAGCCGCGACGCAGTCAGCAGGGCTCGTGATGGTTCCGACAAGAGTTCTTCTCCGTAGGGTCAGCCGCGATTCAATCAGCAGGGCTCTCGACTCCGGGATACAACTGCCGAGCTGTGGTGGGGTCGCCCCAGATATAGGTCTGGAGCCCTTTGATGTCCGGACCTATGCGCCCGAGGGGGCGGAGTGGCCGGGTGGAGGTGGCCAGACGCCCAGCAGGAGAGGCGCCAGGCCCATGGGAGTTGCAGGGCGATCACACCTCGAGAGGGGAGGACAGTTGGGGGTCACATCGATACTGTCCTCCGCCGGGGGCGATGAATGGTTCCTGCGGCACCCCCTGGCTAGTTCGTGGTGCCTCGATGTCGGGGCTTCGCTGGGGTCGAGGCCGGGTTGAGCGGGGGTGCACGGTGTGACGTGGATGCCAACAAGATGGCGGAGCCACGAGGAATATGCGACCACGTGCAGCTCCGGGTGAAGGGCCTTGGTGCAGTTCAGACGGGTGGCCCGTGAAGGCCGGGGTGGGGAACGGGCACAATCCAGGGGGTTAAGGACCACGCCACGCGGCCGGGTCCAACATATGTCTTTACTGGATCACCATACTATTGTTTTTCTGAAACAATCTTACATTATATGTATAGATGGAAGACCCGCTTTTGGTCAGCGGACTTTATCTATGGTCAGTTAATAAGTCCTTGACATTTTGCTTCCTCCCACTACAGCATGAAGCATTGGGACTTCGGGGCAGTCCCCTCTAGCCGCTGGCTTCCTTCACTTTTAGTGATGGCACACAGCCAGTGCACATAGTTCACAATAACCTACAAATAGTTCTTTTGACTTCAGTTGCAAAGTTAGTTCACTGTGTGCTTTTTATTTATTTTTTATATTGACTTTAGGTACAGACTAATTATTTTCCTTCTCTTCTTTTTAAAATATATGTAATAAAGAGTTGAACTGACATTGTAGCTGCTTGAAATGTAATTGCATGATTTAGGTGGTGGTTTATTCTAGCCTCCGTCATAAAAAGTAATAATAAAATGCTTGGCACATCTGAAAGGCTTCTTGTTAGAAATAAGCATAACTAGCTTAACAGCTGTTGCAATCAATATTATATAAACATACAGTTTGTATGGCAAGGAAGCCCATCACATTTAGGTAGATGACAGCATATTTTATCTTTTACCTTTTTTTGTGTGTGTGTGTTTGGCATATGCTTACAATAAAAACTAAAAATAAATAGGCCTTGCCCACTTGCCTAGACCAGATCTATCGGCTTTGGCAGTGGTAGTGATAGTATGATTGCTTTTACACATTTTAATGGGTTATAACTCACTGCTTCTTTTTTAATTGGATTGTCTGAAAATGGTTTATGATATTTGTATCATATTATGTGCTGCATATTGAATTGTGTTTATAGTCATAAAAGGTGCTTTTTTCTTTCCTGCATCATATGCCATGAGCTTCTTTTCAAGCCGTAGTTTCCTTTTTGCACGAATACCATAGCCACGTGTAGAGTTGCATTGTGTTGTCTATGCTATATCACATGATTTTACAAACCAGCAACTTGTTCAAAATAAACAAGTGAAGAATTAACCTGTGATATAGCTTTTTTTCAGAGGACACATTATTTGCGCACCACATTATTCCTAGTATTTAATTGGGTAGCTCATGAATGACTGAATGTGCTAAGAAAACCAAAATAATTGTCTCTTTCACAGGAACGAGCGTCCACATGTGTGTGAATTCTGCCATCGCGCATTTACACAGAAAGCCAACCTCAATATGCACCTCAGGACCCACACAGGGGAGAAACCTTTCCAGTGTCACTTATGTGGCAAGACTTTCCGAACTCAAGGTACAAATCTCAGTTTCAGCACGTTTGCAGCTGATTTTACGGTGTATGTGGTGCATATATGCTGTCTGTGGATCATATCCAAAATATTGGGAGTTAGGCACTTTTGTAACTGAAGAAAGTGCTGTCGTCATAGGTAGACCAGGAGCCAGGGATGTAGGTAGGTAGATTTATTGTTCAAGTAAGATGGTACAGGGTGCCCCACCGGTAGCAGCATCCTGCTGCTCAGCCCCACTCAATCCAACTGATCCACTTCTTCAAAGCATGCACACACCCAACATTCCATAACATCACACTCATGCAGGCTGAGCAGCCAGGACAAGTAAGTATAGGATGTAACATATCTCCTTCCTTTAGAAACAATTAAAACAACAAATAACAATTTGAAGGAACAATACCACATTTTGTCACTAGGAAATAAAATCGATTAGATCACGAAAATCACTTTAGATAAGTAAATACATACCTAGATCACAACATCAATCAATTAGCATTTTAGGATATTAAGATCGACAAGATCAAATAAAATGAAAAGAGATAAATGATTTCTCTCTAGATCACATAAGAACATATAGCATAATAATAGTGTTCTTCATATAGAATGGTATTGAAACATGTAAGATCACATTAAAAACTGCACATGTTTCATGCAGGATGCAAACAAAACATATTGCAAAAGTTTCAGGGTAAATGCACTCAAAACACTTACCCAGTACACCCTTTAGAACATCACAACACACCTATCTCCCTTTGCTTAAAAAAAAAACATGTAAGAAAAACGTGCACATGTTCCAGTATGGATGTAATAACGCACAATAACTGCTAGTGCACTACCCATGCAACCTTGACGTGTGAGGTAAAAGATAAAATATATGCACTCGACAACCACAAAACTAATTATTGAGTACTCTGCCAATGCGACTTCACCTTCTCAAGACAACCCTGACGTGTGAGGGATATTCCCAACGCAACCCTGACGTGCGAGGCAAAACAAATTCACAACACAACCATGACGTGTGAAGGACGCTCCCAACGCAACCATGACGTGCGAGGGACTCTGCCAACGCAACCCTGACGTGCGAGGCAAAACAAATTCACAACACAACCATGACGTGTGAAGGACACTCCCAACGCAACCATGACGTGCGAGGCAAAAGCAAAAAAAAATACGCTCCCAACGCAACCATGACGTGCGAGGGACACTGCCAACGCAACCCTGACGTGCGAGGCAAACAGAAAAAATACAACACGGGGTACACGACCCACCAAACATGCTTAGGCAAAACACGGTACATACCCCCAGGCACGTATAGAAAATCTCAGCATGTAAATAACAGAATTGATAAAATAATACATAAGTGCATTCACATTAAATTATGGTTAAAAGATCTTGCATAACATTACTACAGTACAACATATATTAACTGTGCAGGTAAACTATGTAAAATTCTAAATGCTTGTTTAGTAGATTTTTTTTTTTTTTTAAACGACAATAAACTAAAACAACCAAAAGTAGTCACCGTTGTCGTTAATTCCAGAGTAGTTTGAACACGATCCCAACTAGTTGGTGAATTTTTCTGAATAACGTAGAGGAAGTCGCTGGTCTACAGTTTTCATAAATATGTCATGTACCGATGAAAAACTCAGCTTGCAGAAACAGAAACCTCTTCACAACAACAATCAAAACATGTCTTAGTAAGTTATCCATGAGATGCAAGAAGATCGTGGGCACATCGCATTTAAAGTTGAAAAACACACGAGGCTGGACTGTGACGACGATGCTTCCAAAACTTTACTGTCCCTTACAACCAAAAAAAACGTGGTTGGCAAAATTTACGTAGATCATAAAGGAATCGCTGACTGCAGGCCTCCACAAAATGGCGGCACGTTTCAAACGCAAAGGCGGATGGCTCACGGCACAAACGTGCATTCTCTGTCCCTGCGCAACGATGCAGACGTCACCAAGAGACACTAACGCAGGAGGGACAATGGAGCAAGATGAAGGTGAGTAGCGCGTGCACCGAATCCCACTCGGATTCAAAAGGAAATAGAATCGTTTAACTGTCACAAAGAAAATGTTAAAGCATAGGAAACTTCGTTTAAGGAAAAAATAAACCTACTCGTAATAAACAAGATTTAGGACACAAGCACTCCTTAACTGTTGCTTCCCCACGTTTTCCTCCATGTTGCTTGCAGTAATTTGCACAAATCTACACGTGTCTCCCACGCAGTAGACTAACATCACAGCCAACTCCACTGCAGAACGCCCGGTTAAAAATGCTCGACGGTCTCTTGATTGCACTATCGATGCTGTGTAGGAAAACGCTTTCAAATGCTGCTTCTTCTCACTTATCTTGCCCACATATCATATTTACTCTCCAATTACACGGACATGCCAGCTTACGTGAACTAACATATGGCCCACATTGCACTCCGCTCGCCATAGTTTCCTCTATTTCCGATTGCTTTACTTGAAATCTGCTTCCTCCACGGCAGATATGACATGCAGATTAGTTGCACCGGGTCAAACCGGCAAAGCTTCACGGGACTCGACTCATGCCCCCGCATTCGGAATGCTTTAAAGATGTTCTTTCCCAGCTAAAGTGATTGGTCCAACATCCTTGCATTGCTTCAAAACCCTCCTTGCCGGTTTGCTATATAATACGACACAATTCATTACATGCCTCCTTTTGACATCTTCTGATGACTTCAGATTGACATACAGCTTAAACCCCACATTTAAATATCTTCTGGTCTTCAGTATGTCGTACGGACATTGTGCCAACTGTCACTACATGTGGATAGTTGAATCAAAATCCCAGAGCAAAACAAAACGCTCATTTCATTCAGTTTGTATTCAAACTACAATTCCAGGCAGGGTTCAAGCCACTCAAGCCAGATAATGTCTAACGCCAAACACATACCTCTGTGGACTGTCTGTTGTAAAAGACACCGGTGGGGCATCCAAGGCGTTGCGCAGGCTTACTTTACAGACTTCTTTTTGGACACTGGCCATCTTCTTTAAGTTCCTTGGGTAAATTCTTGGTTCTTCACGCATGGTTCTTTTAAAAATCGTCGCCATTTTTGTAACTGAAGAAAGTGCTGTTGTCGTAGGTAGACCAGGAGCCAGGGATGTAGTTAGGTAGATTTATTGTTCAAGTAAGATGGTACAGGGTGCCCCACCGGGAGCAGCATCCTGCTGCTCAGCCCCACTCAATCCAACTGATCCACTTCTTCAAAGCATGCACACACCCAACATTCCATGACATCACACTCATGCAGGCTGAGCAGCCAGGACAAGTAAGTATAGGATGTAACAGGCACGCAATTAAGCACATGCTAAAATGTCCTTATGTGTATTCCTGTGAGAGTAAATATTTCTTATTGTTAAACTTTTAATTTTCCTAACATTCATTAGTCATGTTGTTTCAGTTGTCACTGAAGATGTATCAGTCTGTGAAGAGTTTTTAATGAAAAAAATAGTCCTGTAATCCAAGTTTTCTTTCAGAGAACCCTCCACTGAAATCATAAATGCACTGAATTGTCCAACGGATGCGTGGGATCCAGGTGCACTTTTCAAAGAAAATATTAGTTTTGTGCATTATATTAGAGAAGCCATACCTTCTTGATGTAAAATAATTTAGCAGCCTAGTAAAATTATACTATATTGTCAACCTCCATTTATTCTCCAGTACTGAAGCTTTCATAGATTCACCTGCTTGAATCATTCCCAGTCCCTTAATGGGCGATTCACGGTAAATCCAGGAAGCAGTATTATACTAAATGTAGTCTTTAAATGCTGTAGAACGTTCACTTTATCATCCTATTTACATCATATGAAAATAACTAGACGTCAACCAGTCAGGCTGCTGCACCCTGAACATGCCCCACAGAGGCTACCATACTTCATATTTTCCACCACACATTGTGCCCTGATCGCTGTGTAGTACATGTCTTGAAAACATTTTTTAAATTTAAACCAGCTGTCACCACTTCAGAACCTTCTCAGCTATCATTTATTCTGAACTCTAGGAGAACATTATGGTTGGCCATTAAAAAAACTGTCTCTTCCCACGTTGTGGTACCTGTGGGAAGGAGAGTCTGTATTCTGAAGATCCCCACACAGAATGTATTTAATGCCCACACCCCTCCTCAGAAAACATGGAACAGCATGATATGTGGGACCTTTTCCTCAAAGACGTTGAATGGCACAGAGAGTTGCCTGCTTATTTGGCTTCAAAATATCAAGGCTAAGGAAAACTCTGCCTCAGAGTAAGAGTGAAGGTACCTCAGATTCAACAAAACATCGGTCTGAAACAACTTCTGCCAAAGGTGCTCCAAAAAAGGTATTAAAGATCTCTAAAGGAATGTTTTCAAGAGACCAAAGTCCATCTTCTTAGGACTCCCAACAATGAAGTAAGAAAACTGATGTTTTTTTAAGCTTGCAGGCCAAGATCGGAACCACCGATTTTGGTCACAAAGGTACCTTTTAGTACTTAATAAAGCATCCTCATATAAAGCATCCTCATCAGAGCTGTCGACAATTCCATCATTGACGACAGAGAAACTGTTGACGAAGCACCCATCAACTTTTTGGTCGCAGTTTGGTTCTTTTCAAATGATGTGAATAGGATAATAAAGTGAATGTTTTCGTTTAAAGGCTACATTTTGTATAATACTGCTCTCTGGATTTACCATGAGACACTTAGCTCGACAACTGGGAATGATTCAAGCGTGTGAATCAATGAAAGATAACAATACAGGAGAACTACAGTTACAGGTGGATAACCTTTTCTTTAAAATTAAAAGCTCATTAAAATATATAAATGCCACCATGATAACTAGGTGACCAATAAATAGTACTTCATAAAGGAAATGAACAGCTCATGCAGTGTAGCCATATAGTATGCAGCCATGTGAGCCGTAAAAATGCACTATGCAGTTTAAGAACTCCCATCATGCTGGTAGTTACTCAAGTTATTTATTTTGTGGTGGAGACAAACAATACTACTACAGAAGCAATCATCTTCTTTAATTTCTTCCACAGGGTAGGAGGGTGGGTTGTTTATGCTTTCAATTGAGATTATCCTGAAGGAGAACTAGGATTACAGGTAAGCAAGCATTCCTTGTTCAGTGGTTTTCCATTGATAATCATAGCAAATCCGTCCCTACTGGAAGGAGAAAAAGAAAAATGATGGACTACATTAAGAGGTTGTTGAAGGAGGCCTTTCCAATTTAGACATCTGATCTAGTGTCTGAACAAAACATAGGTATTCGTAGACCTCCAGATGGCTGCCTTGCAAACTGCAAATATATTTTTTAAAAGATGCTAAAGAAGCTTTACCCCACGTAGAGTGAACGTTTGGTCTACCAGGCAATCTTATTGGCTTTCTCATAGCACAGTAAAGATAGCTTATCCCTCTGGAGTGAAACTTCTTTGAAGTAGCCAGTCCTGTGTAAAGGCTCATAGTTGACAAACAAGTGATTAATTTCCTTATGTCTTTTGTTGCTTCCAAATAAATGCGGAGCGCACTCCTCAAATTTAATATATGGAGAGTTCTTTTAGCCGATGAAGTAGTATTTTGAAAGAAAATATCCAAAGCAAGAATTTGGTTCACATCGAAAATTTGGCAATGTCCGCACGATCACTTACTTCTTCTGGAATACTGTATAAGGTTCACAATGCTTGAATTTTGCTGACTATGCATGCAGATTTGATAGCTAATGAAAGCTGCCTTCCATGACGGATGTTCTTGGGACATCAGACACATAAAAGGAAACTGGAGGAATGCTTGCAATGAGTCAAACCACTGGCAATTGCTTGCAGTAGCATTCCAACCCATTGTTCTTGCCCACTATGGCACTTCAGATTAGAACCAGCCATATATAAATTGGTCTTGGTCTGCTCCAATAGAAACAGCCCAGCCTGAACTACCAAGCCAGGTCCTTTCTGAACCGGAAAACAAGCAATCAAAGACCGGTTTCAGTCTAATTGGGCCTCTTCAGTCAGGTTAAGCTTTGTTCCAGTGACACAGTGAGCAAGGGATCCACATCTGGGCGTACCTTCGGCCGCTTAGGGTGTTACCTCAGACACACAAACTGTGACAGAATGCTTGCAATAGCTAACCACTGTCAATCGCTTGGAGTAGCATTCAAAACTATTGTTAATTTGCCCACCATGCCATCTCAGATTACACCCAGCCAAACTGCATTGTGACTCCATAAGTGCAACAGTTATGTCCAGACGTGGGACCCTGCTCACTATGCAAACACAAGGAGATGATGGACGGAGCGCTGAAACTTTTCAGACACTCACCCCCAGTCACAGATCTGGGTTGAATCCATCCTCATTCTTTAGCTCACTTCGCCACCTCAATTCAGACGCAGCTATATGCAAATCAGTCTTGAACCTGTGCCTCATGGGAACAGTCCAGCCCGAACTTCCAAGCCAGGTCTTCCATGAACCGGAAACAAGCATCCTGGGACTGGTTTCTGGGTAACACCCTTCATCAGCCAGGCTAGCTTGAATCCAGTGGCCAAGTGAGCATGGGACCCACGTCTGGGCATACCCTGCCAACTTAGGGTGAACAAAGCAAACACAAGGCGATGATAGACGGAGCGCTGAAACTATTCAGACACTCAGCCCCAGTCACAGATCTGGGTTGAATTCATCATCATTCTTTAGCTCACTTTGCCACCTCAGTTCAGACCCAGCTATATGCAAATCAGTCTTGACCCTGTGCCTCATGGCAACAGTCCAGCCTGAACTGGCAGTTCGGGCTGGACTTCCCTGAACCGGAAACACTGGAGTCAAGCTACCCTGGCTGATGAGGGCTGAAAGCCCGAAACCGGTCCTTGGATGCTTGTTTCCAGTCCAGGGAGGACCTGGCCTGGCAGTTAGGGCTGGACTGTTCCCATTGGGCACAGAGTCAAGGCTGATTTGCATATGGTTGGGTCCAAACTGGAATGGCATGGTGAGAAAAAAAAAGATGGATTTAGGCCCAGATCTCTGTACTGGGGTGAATGTATGACATTGTTCTGTATTCTGTCCATCAGTTGTTTTTGTTGGGTCGAGCCTGAGCCAGCTCGCATGCGCTGCTATGCGAGGCTTCTTGTGTTTACTCCATGTGGTTCTGACTCCTCCCACTCATAGGATTGGTTTTGCGTGTCTTTCATTAATGAAAGCACGCAAATGGCTAAAGGCGGGCGCATGTCCCACTTCTTTTTTTAATGTTCACTCCCACTGCGTTTTGCTCTCTGGAGCGAGCAGTGGCGCGCAGGGTGGCAGCTCCATTCCTCGTGGGTCAGGTTACACAAAATGCGCCGTGCTTTTAGCTTCTGCTTGTTTTACACATGCTATCGCGCCGGAGGATAAGAAACGTGGTTTTATTCAGCATTAAAATCGCGTTTGGTGTCCTGGGGATTACGTAACAATGTTAGTGTTTCCAGGCACTCTTTTGTAAATCTTGGTAAGATAAAAGGCTGAGCTCACTCTGCCTCAGTGGTTTAGAAGGATATATGCAGTGTGGTAGCTGGCGTGTTAACCCATTGAGCTATGTTACCTGCTTGGCAGGGGGGTGCACCGAGTGAAAGGTCACGCAGAGACACTGTTCTGAATGTTTTCTGCTACCCATACCACAGGGGGTGAAAGGAGGTCTACACTCCGAGGAGATTTACATTTTTTAATACATTTCAGGTCCCGCCGGGAGACTCGGCTGCTGAATATTAATGTGCCTGCAACTTAATGAAAACAGCAGACTGACCTTGTTTTGCATTCTGTCCATCAATTGTTCTTTTGCATTTGTCACCTTGCTCACTATGCCACTGAACCTGAACACTACACCTGACTGAAGAGCCCCAATCAGGGCGAAACTGGTCTTGAGTTGCTTGTGTTCCAGTTCAGGGAGGCCGGGCCCTGGACGTTCGGGCTTGACGGTCCCTATTGGAGCAGGGTCAAGACTGATTTGCAATTGGCTGGGTCCCAAAGAACAACAGCATGCAATATAATAATGAACTTGGATGCAGCCCAAGTAAGTACCAGTGGCGATCACCACCGATCACATTTTGCATACTTCAGCTGTTGTAGGGAAGCTTTGTAAAATAGCTCAAACTGAGGTCCAAGAGCCTTGAGAGGACAATATTTAACTCCTATGGAAAGGAGCATCTTTTGATCACCGGAGACACCTTCTTAATTTCTTCTAGGAAGTCTTTAACAACCAAGACTTTGAAAAAAGAGGTTTGTGAAGGACATTTTTATATGTAGTAATAGCTGCCAGATGGACTTTAATTAAAGAGAATTGCAAACCTGAGCTGGCCAAATAAAGAAGATATGTTAATACTGCTTTTTCTTTACAGGTGGTGGAACTTAAGTGCTCTGATGCAAAATCTCTTCCATTTCAAGGCATATTAATCTATTGTGAATTAACTAACCTCTTTGCAGAGGTGCTGCAACCGGGAGTGTCTTCCTCAGAACCGCTACTCCTATTCAACAAAGCCCTCAAGGATGTCCTACTTGGGACCTGGCCCAAACCCAAAACAAGGGCTCCTGTGAATAGGACGATTGCCCACCACTACGCTTCATAGGACCCAAACTTCCTCACCCAACACCCTACCCCAGAGAGCTTGGTGGTCCAAGACTCTACGTCCCATCTAAATCCTGACGCATTCCCGAACAACTCCGGGACAGCGAATCCAGTAGGTTGGACAATTTGGGGAAGAAGATGTTTTCCTCAGCCAACCAGGCACCTGGGTCTGTGAACACCGCTTGCCTTTTAGGCCGCTATTCCCATGCCATGTAGGTTACAGTTGCGCAGGTGCTGCCAGTGGTTCCGGAGGAGGCCTGAGCCATACTTTCTAAGGCTAATGCCGATGGATAGATGTCACTAAGTTCACAATACGATGTGAATTAGACACAACCGACTCACTAGGCCGAGCAGTTTTGTCGACGGTGACCTTATGCCGCCAAGCAAAGGTTAGAACAACTGGCGACGTGGGGGGTACAATCCTCTCTTATGGACATGTCCTTTGATGGCCCCCGTCTCTTCAGAAACCATATGTATTCAGTGCTGAGTGCTTTAAGGAAAACAGGGCTGCGGCCAGGTCCTTGGGCTTTTCATATGGCCCCTCGTCACTCTCAGTCCACCTTTGGCTGCCAATGATGGTGTGTACAACCACTTCCTTACCCATCCAGCCACTGCGACATGCAAGCTTTCCAACCTCTGCATGGCCGCGACTCCTACCAGACCCATGGGTCATGGGGTCAGCAGTCTGATCAGTCCACCAAACTCCCATAAGCTGCAGCCTCCAAACCCTCCTAGTCTGCCCGCACCCAGTGATTGGCAAGATTCTCCATCGCCTGCACCACTGGCAGTCCATAACATCAGACAGGTGGGTTTTAAAGAGTCTCCGAAAGGGCAACTCCTTCTCCTTCGAGACTAACTCTCCCTCCATGCCACCTACTTACGAACAGATTGTCGAAGGACCACCTGTCTCTTCTCTGCCAGGAAGTGACGGCTCTTTTGGCCAAAGTAGCCATAGAGTAAAAATGCCGATGCCACAAGTGGGTCGTGGTTGTTATTCCTGGTACTCAAGAAGGACGGAGGCCTTCATCCTATCTTAGACCTACGGTCTCAACTTCTTCCTCAAGAAGGAGAAGTTTAAACTGCTCACTCTAGCTCAGGCCCTATCTGCCCTGGACCCAGGAGACTGGATGGTAGTGTTAGACTGCAGGACACATGTTTCTATATTCCTGTCCTGCCTGCCCACAGGAGTTACCCGCGGTTCACGGTGGGCCACAAGCACTTTCAGTACACTGTGATCCCCTTTGGCCTCACCAGTGCCCCTCGGGTGTTCAGCAAGGTGATAGCAGTGCTTGCAGCTCATGTGCAGAGATTAGGGTGCCAGTCTTCCCCCTATCTCGACGACTGGCTGTAGAATGCGGGCTGGTCACAGGCTGTTTTCCACCTCCAGACAACGGCAGACCTCCTGCATTCGCTGTTCTTTCTCAGCAGCGCTCTGATCTGGGCACTGTTATCCCTTCTACTTGCTCCTCCGACCTTCCAGTTCAACCTAAGAGAGACTCTTGATGACTGCGCTGTACCTCCCCAAGTTCATGAAGACAGATGTTCTCTCTGTCCTTCAGTGTGCGGCTTGAAGACTTCCTACCTAGGTGGTATCTGTCAGGAATATGGGTTCCTGGAAGGCAAACGGTACACAGATTATGAGGCTCTGTTAGTTCCTTTTTTCTCCACAATCTCAAAATTCAAAGGACTGGGAAGCTGTGGCTTGGTGCACACTCTACCGACCATATGAATGAACACACAAGTGTACTGTTCTAGGATGGGGGTCCAGGTTACTGTATTGGGTATCCAGGCCCTACCAGGTCAATGGAAGCGTTTGCTTGTTGAAGAACAAGCCCTTACCCACCAAAAGGTGGCATGCATCATCTTTCAGCTCTACTTCTTGTTCAGCCGGTGCTGCCCAACAGGTTCCTTGAAGGGGCTACCGAGGATCTTTTATGAATGCTGGCCTTACAGGTTGCTGTTGAGTAACCCAGTGACCTCCAAAGGTATATGGTGGAGGAAATGTTATGTAGTGATGTGAAAGTATATTGGTTAAGGGTGGTATATCGAATTAACTATAGAACCCCTATTCCTAATGTGTACTCCTGGGGGCCTATGTTGAGATTTCAAAAACATTGAGAATATGTAGGAAAATAATGCTCCTTATATTCTTATGAACTGGTCAACACGTTTCTTGTCTATCTAGTACAAACCAGGATCAATGGGAATTCATCAGGACCTCAAAACTACCTAATCTCCTTTGAGTGGGGTATCCTATTTGTAAATTTTGTGCTCCCACAAATGCATGAATTTCACTTAGTGTTGAGAAACTGACAGTCTTGATGTCAAAGAGGTCTTATATGCCTGAATTAGGAGTATAATCTCTAAAAACACTTATGACCTATATTGAATATAGAAACAGAAAACATACATTAGAAAATGACACCTTGTACAAATATTGTGCTTTACTGATCTCACAGTATCGCTGGTGCTGTTCAGAGTGGTTAAATATATTTATCATACCATTCAACAATGAATACATGCATCATGCTCATGTGATGACTCTGGCATGCCAATATGAGCCCACTATACAATTAGCCCCTCTGAGGACAACATCCCACACACACATTCACATGAAATGGTGTTTATCCTATCTTTAACTCTAACAATTCCATCAGTAAGAGGGACCGTTGGGATCTGTAGGATCCTAGACTACCAGAAGGTCATCTAGTAAGGGAAGGATTCGATAGTCCGAAAACAAATATGCTGTTTTGGCCAGAGGAATCCCAAAAGGGATGTCCAGTGCTCACTGCCCCTTTCATTGTCCTGGCTTTTTACCTACCTGTCTCCATGATTCCGAAGATAGGGAGCGCAAGGAGCTGCTTCTCTTTTGCGATTGTGGAATGTGGGCACTTCTGGTCAAGGGGCATACATTAGTGTGCTGACATAACACTTATATGTAACATAACGGCGTGGCATTTGTTGAAGCAGGATGGCCTCTGGTAGAACAGCACAGCCGACGCCATCTTGGAAGAGTGATCAATGCTATTTGACTTATATTTACTCTATTGAAAGAGCCCCCATACCTTAATGGTGATATTCCTCCTTGGGCCTACAGAGCATTATTTATTGGTAAATTTTTTGACAAAAGATTTTTGGGTGAAGCGGTATTTAGAAATATATGAGACTAATGGGAGGGACTTAATTATGATTAAAATTGGTGTTGAAAGCGGTAAGGAACGCTGGGAAAATATTGTTTAGGACGAAGCCAAAAAGTGCTCGGTTTCCCCCATAAGCCAATATTTTATTATCCCATTTTTTATTTTTAATGGGTACATTATTGCCACACAGTAACATATGGGTTAAAGATTCTGCAGATAATAACTTCCTCAGGAGGTTGGAATAAGTAGTGATACTAATCATGTTGAATATGGACTAAATCTTGACTACAAAATAATCGTATCCCACCGACACCCAACTATGGGTCAAATGTCATACCATAGTTAAAAACAGGGATTTGCAACATGTTAAATTCATAGCTTCCGAGTTAGTCTGAGATCATAATACTACTCATGGTCTTTTACTTGACAACTCGCCCAAGGGTATTTCATCATTCAGCCCATGTATATGGTGTTTTAAACTGAGAATCCATCGTTGTTCTCTCTCAAAAAGTTTCATTTGGATGTCTTCTGTATTCCCCATTGTTTCTATTACAACCCACTTCATATCATTGGGGTTATGTTCTTGTGCCAAAAAGTGAGCACTTATTTTTGTGGTGAGTCATTGGCATCACACATTACTTATGTGCTTGTTTATCCGGGTTTTTACCGATCTTGTTGCCATTCCAATGTAACTTAAGTGACAAGGACATGTGATGAAGGAAATGCAATTCTTGGTGTTGCAGTTTGTGTCCTTTTTCAGTCACCGTTTTACCTCAAAGTTCAGATCCACTTCTTTATATGGGCTGGTAAGTTGGCCAACATTGCAATGCCAGCATGAGTAACGGCCAGCTATAGGGGGGAGACCGCAACAGTTTGTTATACAGTCTACAGGTGCAGATTAATTTTTCTTGTGTGGACCCGGAGGTCCCTCAGATTACTCGTGCATTTAAATGCAGACACTGGTTTTCCAATTGTCAGGCTACCACTCAGAATATTCCACTGTTTATTTCTGCTTTTTTCACATCATTAGAGAGGGGTGCGATAAAGGTAGTCACGCAAGTACGTTGTTATTTGTTTTTACATTTTGATTCCAGTTACGCCTCTGTTAATTCTTGTCCTCTTGCACGCTGTTCAAATCACCTTTTCTGGGTATTCAAATTCTTGCAATTTCCCTGCCAAATCCTCAGCCTATATACCCTATTCTGTGAAAAAAGATTTGTTTTAGTTGTCAGGGATGATGACTTCCAAAAAGTAGAAGGCTGTTGTGTTCTGTTACTTTATGATGGTCTTTTCTCTTCAAACGACCGGGATGGCAGAATTTTATTCACTGTATGTCAGCAGATCCTCCACTACCACCAGAGTGGCTTCCTGGGGGATGTTTGTGTATAGAGCTTCCACAGGACAAGCTAACAATTCCATTGACCTGGTAGGGACCAGATACCTAATAAAGTAACCTGGACCCTCATCGTTGAACAGTACACTTTTGTATCCCTTGTTCCTTTCTTTCTGCCACAAGAAGGGTACTTTACAAAAAGAAATGGCATTTTTTTGACAAAACATTTGCTGTCAGGAAATGACAGAAAAATACTCTACGTTCTAAGGGACATCATTGAGTGAAATTGGAAAAAGTAGAAAAGAAGGCTGAGCTCTGTGCTCACTGGTTCCTCTCACAGGAGCCAGAAAAAAAGAAATGGAGCAACTGCTTCTGAGAAAACATGATGGGATACTGGAGGATTGGGAGTCATTAAAGAGGCAGGGTCCGTTTTTTTGGGACTGCAGCCTCTATAGCTGCATTACCTTATTTTTCCTTCATTCCCTTAAAGAAAGGTTTGTGAAAGGGTTTTTATCTTCTTACCATCTAATTCAGCTGGTAATTATACATTTTAATGCAGTTTTGATTTATAAGTAAATTCATGGAATTTGTTTATCTAGTGTTTTGAAATCGCCTGCAAAATTACTTTATTTTAAATAAGATATGGCTTTTCTAACAAAAAAAAAGGCATTTTCTTTGAAAAAGTACACCCAGATCCCAAACCGGGGTAGTACATTTCAGTGCTTATGATTATCAGAAGTCAAGTCAATAATTCTTTATTTAGCCAATGTAGATCATAAAAGCAAGATTAATAATAGAGTTGCCTGGAAAGCGATCAATAGCTCTCCTCTATCTGGCCCTTCTGAATGTATAGTGTCTGGTTGCTGCTCACTCACCAGGTCTTCAAATTGTCTGCAGAATGGTTGGATGGTGTTGCTTTTTAGTTATATTCAAGGTCTACTCCACATTCCCTGAGCAAGAAGTCTTGAGGTTTAAATATTAACTTTTGTGATAATGGGAGCCAACATGTATCTGTAGTCTATGTTCTCTACCCCACTGCAGTTTCTTGCTGGGTTGTGAATGGAGTCTGTTACAACAGTCTAGTCAGGCTGCAGCTGGAGAGCTGCTTAGCCCAGTTCTGTCGAGTAGCAGAAATAAAATCTTGCTCGAGCACATTCAGTTGGTTGGATGGGCTGTTGGTCCTCGTGTTTATTTGGTAGATGATGTAAAGCAATTGAATATTCTGCTCAGATTTTAAACTTTCCTGACCATTGCTGATGCCACCCCATTTTCTTAAAAACATTTCTTAATTGGCATTTCACATTCATTGTTGTCAAGTCCAATTCAAAGTAGTATTGAAGTACAAATATATGATAAATAAGCAACAGTAGCAAGTAATCAGCACTCGAGTGCCGAACACATATACATGAAAAATATCACTTTATTTTAGATCAACATAGGAAAGTATGAACTCTAGTATGCCATTAATCAACATTGCCATTTCTGAGGCAGGTCTCCACGTGCGAGACTGGAAGGATAGCCACCCCTATCTACCCGGGCCCTAATAGACAAAGGTTCATCTTTGGTGAATTACTCTGTTGTTGCCATCCTGAGACAGACATATGTTTTATTCCCTGTTGGATTCGGTCCTAACATGGTATTTTCTCAACTTTGAGTCCGTTAGTAGTGTAGGAGAACAGATATGGATCTGTGGGATGTTCCCCAGAAAGCCAAGTTTAAATCGTTTTGAGCAAATTCTATTTTATTTTTGAAAATGTGAGGCTAGATTTACTGGCAAAGAAAGCAATCAAATGGAAAATAAAGTAGATGCAGCACTCTCCTTTAGGGATTTTATGGAAAGTGAAATTTCCCTAGACACTCACTATTTTTTTTTTATTTTTTTTACAGCGAGTTTAGATAAACACAATCGAACCCACACTGGGGAGCGTCCATTCAGCTGTGAGTTTTGCGATCAGAGGTTTACAGAGAAGGGCCCTCTTCAGCGACATGTTGCAAGTAGACACCAGGATGGAAGACCACACTTTTGTCAGATCTGCGCGAAAACCTTCAAAGGTAAAGTACACTCACACTGTTCCATCTATCACCTATTAAATATGGGTCAGTGGATCATATAAACCAGTATTATGCATGTTTAGCATTTGTCACATTGCCCTAATTTGAAGTGGGCCATGCTGTTAGCTCAGAAGCTTTATTTGTTGTTATTTTTTATGTTGCCCATTGTCACTATTCATACTGGCATAAAGAGGTTTTGCTCCTGCATGAGACTTTTTACTGTGCAAAGAGTATGGCAAATATTATGTTCGAGGCATGTGAGCTGCAGAATATATATATTTGTGCATAGATCGCTATCTGGTGTTGAGCTCGGATGTTTGCACTTTGTTTTTATATTGGAAGAAGTTCTTTGTAGTCACGGGATAGGTGACACCTCCTTAGGACGATAGTGCGCATGGGCATGGAATCCATCCTCAGATTTGTTTTTTTTCTGCCATCGGGTTCGGATCTAAATTGCTGCACTCCGGGTTGGTCTCGTACTCGATCCCCCTTCGACCTGCAATCCCTCACCGCTCAACGGTATTGTTTCAATCGCGTTCCCCTTCGACGGGCATACAAAAATTAATCAAGATCTTCGATTCTGGTCGTCGACGCGGGCCATTGGGCCTATCTGCGCCATCAGGCCCTGCAGTCAATGAAAAGAATTCCATTCAGAAAAATGCCCCCTGTGTGGTGCTAAATTCCCAAACTGATCTCCACGAGGTCTGTACCTTTGCCTCTCTCCAGAACACGAGGACAAAGACTACGAGGCCTGTGCTTCCTTCAGATCAAAGAATACCATACGTGATCGTCTGGCTCTACGTCTCATAATGTCTCGATCAACTACCTCGGCACCGGACGACATCTTAGATGCAGGCCCCGATGTTCCAGAAGAACAAGAACCGGAGGATGAAGACATCAGCGTCTCCGAGGCCGACGAGTCAGGTGCCGAGGCTCAGACTGTTACTCCAGGTCAGCGGATCGTGAGTACCCAGATCCAGACCCCTGCCCCATCTAAAACAAAAGATAAGGCTCCACTGACACCTTCGGGCTCAGATCGACACCGCGATAATACTTAAGATGTCCCACCCTCGGACTCGGCTCTGCAGTCCAGAGACAAGCCTTCAGGCGGCTCTGGATCGAGCCAGCCACATAGCAGTACCGAAAAACCATCTCCGGCACCAAAACAAAAGCCAAAACCACAGACCGTGCCATGTCCTGTTCTATCAACACTGAAGACGGCTTCGACGCCGAGCACTTCGGCACCGAAACACACCAAGGACAAGCCCTTGGAACCGAAAAAACTCCATAAATCTTCAGAGCCGAAAAAGATTTCGGACTCGAAACCTCCACCAAAGCATAAGGAGTTAAGACCCCTCCTAAAGCTACAGAGCTTAAACCAAAGCACCACTTGGAACCAAAGTCGTAGATGCCAAAGAAGGACAATAGCTCAAAGGAACTGTTTCAACCAGATCCCTCGGATCCGAAACAAAAAACTCTACACATTGACCCTGTTACCGGTCATGTCACAACAATATCACCTAAAAAGAGGTAATTGGGACACCTCAGAGCCACCTGAGATACCCTTAAAGAAAGACATAGCAACTTCAACTTTCAGACCCTCCTCTCCTCCTCCAAATCTTCCAAATATACCACTTTCTCCAGTACACTCTCCACTGCCTCCTTCTTCACCTGTACCACAAGATGATGAAGATGACTTTGGGGGTGGGAATGGGCATGTAGACCCGCAAGGGGATGATGATATCCACAGTATCCCACCACCTGACCCTTGGGATGATTATAATAATATCCCAGATATACCTGAGCCATACCCATCTAAACCATCCCCTCCAGACAACAACATTGTTTTTGCGCAACTCATAAATAGAGCAGCCATTATATTGGAGCTGTTATGTGATATATTGGACTAATGGCTAGTACTGAACTATATCGCAGCAGCCCGGAACTGTATGACAAGCTGGAAATCTCTCATCATTTGGAGACAAACTTGATGATGTAGGTACCTGATATCCTGTGTATGTTGGATGAATTGAATACAAATATATTTAAAAAGAAAAATTGGAGCAGCCAAATATCATAGAGTAGAATTACACTCAGACCCTTTGGAGGAAGATTTTTTTATTAGAGACTTTTACACATTCACAAAAGTCAACAAGTACTTTACCTATGTTAAAAGGGATGATTAAACATGCCCCTGTTGTGTTTAAAGACCCTGTCGGGGCTAGAATTCTAAACCCCAGAGCTGATTAAAAAAAATAAACCAGCTCCAAATGATCCAGCTTGTATCAAGGGACAGCTCCCTCTAGATTCTCTAGTAGTGTCAAATGCCTGTAAACTGGCAAATTCCCAAACAGGTGATACTCTTCCTCCGGATAAAGAATCTAAATTATTGGACACATCTGGTAAACAGGTTGCGTCACAGGCGGCAAATTTCTGGCGTATTGCCAACGCCGAAGGTTTGTTGACCAGGTATGATAGGGCGCATTATGATGTGCTTGAGACACTCATGCAACATCTTCCAGAACAATCTAGGTCTAAAGCTAACGACCTCATACAAGAGGGAAAACTAATTACAAACACCTCTATCAAATGTGCTCTTGATGCAGCGGACACAGCATCTCGTGCTGTTGACACATGTGTGTTACTGTGCAGGCACGCATGGCTACGCATATCTGGTTTTAAACAAGAGGTACAGTATCAAATTCTTAATCAGCCTTTTGATCAAGAACACTTGTTTGGACCTACGGTTGACACATCTTTAGAGAAGATGAAGAAAGACACTGAAACAGCTAAATCCATGGGGGCCTTACAGTCACCAACAACCAGAGGTTCCTTTCGTCGCTCCTTTTAAAGGGGCGCCTCCAAGACCATTGTAACAGACAACACTTCTTCTTCCTACAAAAGTCCCACTCAAACTTCCTCTAACAGAGGATATTTTAGAGGGGGTTACAGAGGAAAGAACAAAGGAAGAGGCCGCGGTAATAACACCCGCACCTCCCCTAGCACAAAACAGTGACTTCCCTCTGCTCCCCCCAGATCATTCCACTCCGGTCGGGGGAAGATTATCACAGTTCTACCTGTCTGGAATTCCATCACCACAGACAGGTGGGTGACTCAAATTATCCAGTATGGTTACTGCCTGGAACTCGCCTCTCTTCCTCAACACATACCACCCAAACAACGTCTGATGTCCACAGAACATCTCGCGCTTCTAAAACAAGAGATTCTCTCTCTCTTGCAAAAGCACGCAATAGAACCGGTTCCCATACACCATCAAGGCACAGGGGTTTACTCCCTTTACTTCCTCGTCCCAAAAAAGGATGGTACTCTCAGGCCAATATTAGACCTCAGAATGTTAAACCTGTACATAAAACCAGACCACTTTCACATGGTCACTCTCCAACAGGTCCTCCCATTGCTCCAACAAGGCGATTTCCTTGCTATAGATCTCAAGGACGCCTACTTTCACATTCCTATTCACCCTGCTCACAGGAAATATCTATGGTTTATAGTGGACGGTCAGCACTACCAGTTCAAAGTGCTCCCATTCGGAGTGACTACAGCACCCAGAGTCTTCACAAAATGTCTCACAGTAGTAGCAGCTCACTTGCGGAGACAACACATTCATGTTTTTCCTTACCTAAGTCACGCAGCGATTGTGTCCACCACACACACAAAACGATCCAGCTGCTGCACAACTTAGGATTCACAACAAACCTCACCAAGTCACATCTTCAACCGTCCCACACCCAACAGTATCTAGGCGCCACAATAGATACTTCATAAGCCCTTGCCTACCCCAACCCAGCCAGGATAGCCAGCATGCAAGCTCTCATAACAAAATTTCAACCTCAACACTCGCTACCAGCATGCATGTTTATGCAACTAAAAGAATGTTTAGCACATTAGTGGAACCAGGCTCAAGGTCAGCTTACAGATCTGGTGTTGGTAGACAGCCGCACACATCGCTCTTTGCAGCGGTGGAGCACACAAAACCTTTCCAAAGGGCGGCCCTCCCTAGACCCGGTTCCACAGATAGTGATAACAGCGGACGCATCGCTTACCGGCTCGGGAGCTCATCTCTCAAACCATACCATTCAGGGTATGTGGACCCCTCAACAGAAACTGCTCCACATTAATCACCTTGAATTACTGGCGATTTTTCTCGCATTAAAATCATTCCAAATACATCTCGTACACAAAGCTGTCCAGTCCGTTCGGACAATATGACAGCAATGTACTATATACAGAAACAGGGGGACACACACACTCTGCAGCTTTCACGGCTAGCGCAAAGCATATGGAGACTGGCCATTCCTAAAAAAAATACCTCTTAGCAGAACATCTTCCAGGGGAACACAATCAGATTGCAGATCTGCTCAGTCGTCAGAAACAACAGATCCACAAATGGGAACTTCATCCGCAAGTTCGTCATCTGTTTTTTCAAATGTGGGGCCACCCAGACATAAATCTGTTCACCACACATTTAAACACAAAATGCCCAAGTTTCACCTGCGGGTATCCACACCCATTGTCCAAAGGCAATGCGATATGGATGAACTGGTCAGGCAGATTTGCGTACGCTTTTCCGCCTCTCCCGCTCCTTCCATTACTGGTGCGCAAGCTCAAACAACAATCTCTCACAAAGATCATAGTTGCTCCAACATAGGCCCGGCAACCATGGTTCACAACCCTGCTGGAACTCTCAGTAGTTCCACATCAAAAATTGCACCTTTCCCCAAAGCTTCTCACACAGAACCATGGAGAGATAAGGCATCCAGATCCAGCTCAACTGAACCTAGCGATCTGGCTCCTGAAGTCTTAGAGTTTGGTTACCTCAATCTCCCGCCAGACTGTATGAACGTCTTTAAAGAGGCTAGACGTCCTACCACTAGAACATGCTATGCAGCTAAATGGAAAAGATTTGTGATCTACTGCACAATCAATCCACTAGATGCTTCAATTCAAAACATTATTTGTTACCTCCTGCATCTACAAACATTTTATCTGGCACTCACATCTATACGATTACATTTTGCTGCCATAGCTGCTTACCTACAGAACAGAAAACACTTGTCATTGTTTAGGGCACCTGCCATTAAAGCATTCATGGAAGGACTTAAAAGAATAATTCCTCCCAGAGTTCCACCCTCTCCAGTGTGGAATCTAAATATTGTCCTTACCAGGCTCATGGGTCCCCCGTTTGAACCTTTACATAAAAGTGAGCTACAATTTCTCACATGGAAAGTAGCTTTCCTTGTGGCGATTACATCTCTCAGAAGAGTTAGTGAACTCCAGGCATTAACCATACAAGAACCATTTTTACAAATACATCACAACAAAGTGGTTCTTAGGACAAACCCTAAATTCTTACCAAAAGTCGTTTCTGCTTTCCACCTTAACCAGTCTGTTGAACTACCAGTCTTTTTTCCTCAACCGTACTCCGTAGCAGAACGGGCTCTTCATACGCTTGATGTCAAAAGAGCTATCCTTTATTACATTGAAAGGAGAACTTGCCAGTTGATTCGTTAAATGCATCCAGATATGCTACCAAAAAGCAAAGCGTACATTATCCATTCCCCCTAGAAAGCATTCCATGCGCAAACTAGGGGTTTCTATGGCATTCTTAGTGAACATTCCTATAGATGACATTTTGTAAAGCAGCAACATGGTCTACACCGCACACTTTAACAAAACAGTATTGTGTAGATGTGCAGGCAAAACAACAAGCTAGTGTGTGCCAGGCTGTACTAAAGACACTTTTTCAAACCTCTCCAACTCCCATGCCTCGAACGGAAAATGCTACTCACGAGTATGCATCTGTTCTTGACGTATAGAGCTGCAGAATTATATATGCCCACCCGCCTCCCCGGGTACCTTTATCTGTTGTAGTGCTATCTTACTTAGATACATCACACATGGACATCTCTTTCTGTTTCTCACAAACTCCATCATCACCCTTTATGGCGAAAAACAATCGGAGGATGGAGTCGATGCCCATGCGCACTATCGTCCTAAGGAGAAGTCACCTATCTCGTGACTACAAAGAACTTCTTCCAATACAAAAACAAAGTGCAAACATCCGAGCCCAGCACCAGATGGCGATCTATGCACAAGTATATAATTCTGCAGCTCTACATGCCAAGAACAGATGCATACTGGTAAGTAGCATTTTCCTTGTGGTTGGTGCCGATCTGGAGGAGGAAGTCATTAACACTACCATTCAGCAGAGCAAAGGCAAGCTGTTTTAACTCTCACCAGTAAGAAAAGCGCTTCTCCTTGAATGTCAGGATTTCTGGTTCTAAAATATGGAGTGACTAGAAATACTGTTTTTTGGACATCCTTACATTTGTGCAGGTAAACAAATGAGTTATGTTTCTCACAGCAGCATCTTCATTGAGCTTTCATGCAGTCTCTATGCTGTGAGGGCCAAGAAAAATCTAGGCCTTTTCATCATTCGAGATACCGGTGAATAGTAAAGGTGTCAGTTTCAAGTCCTTAGTGAAGACATTAATCACTTGCAAATCTTCTACTAAAATGGGCTCTTATAACATGTCCTCTGATATATCTCTCTCTCTCTCTCTCTCTCTATATATATATATATATATATATATATATTCAGTGAAAAAACCATAGGTTTCACACATGTTATAGTTAGCTGGACATTTTACTCGTAAAAAACCAATGAAATTGCCCCGTTATAGTTAGTTCAGCTAACTATAACTCGCACGCGCCCGCAATGCACTGCTGATGACGTCACATATTACATCACTCATGACATGGTCAGTGACATCACTCATGACATCACTGATGACATCTCAAATGACATCACTGATGACATCATCCAGTGAATGTGTGTTTTTCTGAAAATTAAATATGTTTTATATATGTATATCTCAAGGTTGATGGAAGAATAAATGGGTATATAAGTGTCTAAATGGATGATTTGTTTTTTAAAAATTGATTGTGTAACTGACTGATTAAGTGTATCATAGTGAATACATGGCTTAGTGAGTAATGTTTAAATATGTAAATATCTGTATCAGTCTCTCACTTGTATAAGTGGCTGCATGGGTTGGTGAGTAGCTACATGGGTGTCTATATAGGTTATTAGTTGGTTTTTTGAGTGTCAGTCTGAGTATCTGCATGGTTCGGTGGGGGGTATTATGTAGTGCATAGGAACATGAATGAGTCACTCACTGTTTGTATGTGTTGAAGACAGCATGTGTGCAGGACTATATGGGTGGATGAGTGTGTGTATGGCTGTGTTAGTGAGTGAATGACTGTCTCAATAGTGACTTTATGAGTAACTACATATGTTTTAAACTAGTATATGTGACTATTGGTGTATATAAGTGAGTATATGTGAGAGTGAGAGATTGAAAGAGTTCCTGTATGAATAAGTATGTGTTTCTATAAGTGATTGATTAAATGACTAAGTATGTTTAAGTTTCTGTAGAAGTAAGTGTGGTGGTGTGTGTATAACTGTGTATGCAAGTAAATGTATGTTTGATTCTTTATTAGCATGAGTGACTATGTGTGTGAGTAACTCTATGGATGAGTGGCATTGTGTAACAGGATGTATAGGTGTATGAGTACATATGATGAGTGAGTACATGTATGAGTGACTGTATAGGACTGTTGGTGAATGAGTGGATGTGTATGTGGATCTTAGAATTACTGAAGAGGTTGTTGTAACTGGTATTGGTATGTCCATTGTTTTAAAAATGTTAGTCTCTATTATTCAATGTGTGTATCAAAGGTTATATTAGGGTGAGAGGAGGTCTGCCACTCTATCACAAGGATGATGTCATCAGTGATGTCATTTGAGATGTCATCAGTGATGTCATGAGTGATGTCACTGACCATGTCATGAGTGATGTAATATGTGACGTCATCAGCAGTGCATTGCGGGCGCGTGCGAGTTATAGTTAGCTGAACTAACTATAACGGGGCAATTTCATTGGTTTTTTACGAGTAAAATGTCCAGCTAACTATAACATGTGTGAAACCTATGGTTTTTTCACTGAATTTCTAAGGTTTTTTAAATGCTAATTCCTAACTATAACGTGTGTGAAACCCATGGTTTTTTCAGTGAATTTGCAAGGTTTTTTAAATGCTAATTCCTAACTATAACGTGTGTGAAACCTATGGTTTTTTCAGTGAATTTGCAAGGTTTTTTAAATGCTAATCCCTAAATATTTCGTTTTTGAAACCTATGTTTTTTTCTGAGAATTTGTATGGTTTTTTATATGCTAAGTTATGTATTTTTAATTAAAGATATTTTTTTTTATTTAAATAAAATTACTTTATATTCATTTATATATTATCTGTATTTTTTTATAAATTATTTTTTTAAATAATTCAATTTGGATATTTTTTTTTTATAATTTTTTAAATTATTTAATGTCCTCTTTTTTTTTTTTTATTTATAATTTCTTGGGGTGCGCGCTCTGAGCGCGCACCTAGTACTATTTCGTATGTTTTTTATGAATTCCGGCGTACGTTATTTACGTACGCAAATATACTTGTTGGTGCGCGCTGGGAGCGCGCACCCAGTACGTATGCGTACGTACGTACGCACGCATGCGTCCTACGCCCTCGACGCGGTTTACTTCCGCATACGCTAAAATTACACGCAATAACGGTCGCGTATACGCGTGTTAAACGTATGCGCGCTAGGTGCGCGTATATGACGTATGCACCTGCGCGTTTACGCGTTCGTGCATACGTCATCACGGGGTGCGCGCTCGGAGCTTGCTCAGTGCGCGCACCTCGGGTTTATACATAAGAAAACAACATTTCTTATTGGTTATCATTACTTTCAGTTTCTAATTGTTTCAATACCACACCCAATCCCCTCATGGCAAGTCATGTGATCAAGAATCATCACTTTTGATTGGTTTGAAGTACTTTCTGTTCCAGATTCTTCCCAAACCACACCTACTCCCCTCATTATTAGTTCTGATTCCTTTGGAGAAGGAGCTATTCTGTTGTTGAGAGACAATGGCTGAACAGCAACCTACTTCAGACAGTGACCAGGACACTCTTGAGAGGCAGAGGAACAGGAAGCAGAAAGACAGCTTTATATGGCAGTTTTTCACTTTTCCAGAGAATGAGAAAAAGGTAAATGCACCAAAAGTTACATGTGTACTTTGTAACAAAGTCTTATCTCGTGGGAATCCTAACAAGAAATATTCTTTTAGCATTCACACTATGTTAAGACATGTTGACAAAATGCACCCAGTATCTTTTCGTCGAGCTTCTGAAGAAAACTCTCCACCTGCTCAGCCGACGACATCAGCAGCAGCTCAGCCGAGCACATCTTCGGCAGCTCAGGGGAGCACTTCAGCTGCGATGGTGCCTTCACCTGTTTCTTTACCTCTTGTTGGTCCACCTTGTTTGGCGAGGTTGTCTACACGGTGCACTGATTGCGGTTCACTTATTTCTGTGGGGGAGACCAGTCTTGATCTCCTTCAGAGAAAATTTGATGAGCATTCATGCACTAGGCCATAGATTTTTTTTCATTTTTTGCGTTTTTCTCTTCCTGTTTCCCTCCATTAACTCAAGGGCTCTTTTAAGAGCCACTTATAAACTTAACCAAAAAAATTTTTTTTTTGAAATTTTTTTGGGAAATTTTTTTGAGGTGCGCGCACCCTGCGCGCACCCAAGGTTTTTTTTTTTTTTTTTTTTTTTGAGAGACTCCCCCTTTTTCCTACTAATGCAACTGTGAAATCACCAGAGGAAAACGCAACAAATCTCTTCCTGTAATTCCTATTTGCACACAGAGTCATGTTTTCACATTAGTCACAAAACGAAAAATCTTTGCCAATTTGAATGCACACTTACTGCTCTTTTTTGTTGGCAAGTGAAAATTACTTTTACAGACTGACACATTATGAATCCACTTTTCAGATTTTTTTAAATGCACATGTCCAGACTGCATTTTCAGACCACAAACCATGTGTATGCTGGGTGACTGCCTACACTCCAGCAAGGGCAACCAGCCTTAGTGATGCTGAATGTATTTGCATTACAGACTGAAACCTCAAAACCCCACAGCACATTATCAGAGCCAGGACCTTTGTTCTCTACACCTCTCTCCACTCAGCAGAACCAGATAATGGCAATCTTTCCCTCTATTTTTCCACACATATAGATGTTAATTTCAAATCACACTGCTTCCCCCTTTTTTTCAAATGTAATCACACATTTCTATTGCTTGAAAACCAACCCTTTTCCAAATGTACCCTTCCCCCAACTTGACTTCTGCCTAGTACCCTTCCCCCAACTTGACTTCTGCCTGCTACCATAGCAACAGCTCATGGAACACTGCTGTGTGGAGTTAGGTCAGAAGTTCGCCACACACTGTTTCAATTCCACAGAGCAAGAGTGCTTGACTTTTCAAACCTTACAGCAAATCCATAGTACTGTTCTTTGGTAACACATTTTTCTGAACCAATACAAAACATGCTTCTATTAATTTACACATACAGCCTAGTTTTTAGTGTAGAATGGTATGAAACAGCCAATCAGTTCTTTTTTTTTTATAAAAAATATGTATGCCTCCATTTCCAAACTGTCTTTCATTTCTTTTTACCATTCTACTGAATTACACCTCCTGAGTGCATCCAGATCTCCTTTGAAGATGTTCACAGTGTGGATTGTAGGACACAGCTATGTCTTCTGGAGTGAAAAATTTGCAGAGAAAAGAGGTATGGTGAGAGACCTTGCTTTGCCAAATGTAGACATCAAGTGGATTGGTCAGAGAGGGTTAAAGTGGCACCAATTAATGCCTTTGGTGAAAACCTTTCTACATCTCCCACAGCCTAACCTTATTATTGTGCACTGTGGTGGTAATGATCTAGGCACTTTAACTGGGGTAGGTTTGGAAATGCTTATTAAGGACACCTTTGTGCAATTAATGTCGCTTTTTCCTCAATCTGCCTTTGTATATTCTAACATATGCCAAAGGCAAAAGTGGAACTGGTCCAACCAATTTTGTCCGCAGATTGACAAAGCAAGGAAGCACGTCAACAAATCTGTTTCTGCTTTCCTCCGTGACTATGGTATGGGTTCCATTTACCACAACAACTTGCGTTACGACATGCAAGACATTTATAGAGGAGATGGTGTGCACTTCAATGATGAAGGGAACAGAGTCTTCCTCTTGAACCTCAGACTCTGCGTTGGTACTTACTTGTAGGTACCGAAAAACAAACAATAAACACAAGGGCTCTTTTTAGAGCCACCTTATATCTAAACACTTAAATGCAATTTTTTTAAAATTTCTTTTATTTTTTTTTTTTCCGGGTGCGCGCAGGGTGCGCGCACTCGGCGATATTTTTTTTCAAAATATTATTCTTTTTTTTTGCCCTACAAGGTCCTACTTTGACCCCCTTACAATGCCTACTGGGTCTATTTCTACCCACTCTGCCCCCTTTTCAAGTGCTCCCCCTTTGTTTATCACCCCCTCTTTATGCGATAGACAAAATGGCGGCCGCCGCTTCCTGACTTCCACCGATTCGAATGTTTACTAAGATCTAACAACCAATCAGAATTGCGCTCGCGCACGGCAAGGTGCGCGCACCCAGCGCGCACTCTGCGCGCATACAGATATATATATTGATTCAAAGGCTATTTTCTCAGAATCTACTGAACAGATTTACACCAAACCTACAAAAGGCACTTCCTTGACCTAGGGACTACCTCTCTGCCAAATTTTGAGTAATTCTGTTCAGCCGTTCGGGCTGTAGCTCGTTCTAAAGGTCCTATGGAAAAATGCATGGGAAAAATGCGTTTTGGGACCCCCCTTTTATCTCAGCCCCCGCTTGACGAATCCCCCCGAGACTTTCAGGGTAGGAGCGGAGCGTAGCGCCCCACCTATTTTGAAAAATTCGCGAGGATTCGTCGACCGGCGCCAAAGTTATTCAAAATAGAATGTTGAGGTTTTCCTATGGAAACGTGGTCCTAACTATAACTACCTACTGGCGACCGCCAGTAGGTAATATATATATATATAATCTACTGGCGGTCGCCAGTAGATAGTTATAGTTAGGACCGTGTTTCCATAGGAAATCCGCAACATTCTATTTGGAATAACTTTGGCGCCGGTCGACGAATCCTCGCGAAATTTTCAAAACTAATGGGGCGCTACGCTCCGCTCCTACCCTGAAAGTCTCGGGGGGATTCGTCAAGCGGGGGCTGAGAAAAAAGGGGGGTCCCAAAACACGTTTTCCCCATGCATTTTCCCATAGGACCTTTAGTCCGAGCTACAGCCCGAACGGCTGAACAGAATTACTTGAAATTTGGCAGAGAGGTAGTCCTCAGGTCAAGGATGTGCCTTTTGTAGGTCTGGTGTAAATCTGTTCAGTAGGTACTGAGAAAATAGCATTTAAATCAATATATATATCTGTAAGCGCGCTCCGTGCGCTTACCGTAAGCTTACCGTACGCGTACGGTGCCGTGCGCGAGCTCAATTCTGATTGGTGGTTAGTTAGATCAGATAACTATAACTTGCGCGACCGCAATCCACAATGTGTAATTTCAGATGTCATCATTGATGTCATGAGTGATGTCACTGACCATGTAATATGTGACGTCATCAGCAGTTTATTGTGGGCGCGCAAGTTATAGTTACCTGATCTAACTATAACGTGGAATTTCATTGGTTTTTTACAAGTGAAATGTACAGCTAACTATAACGTGTGAAACCTATGGTTTTTTAAGTGAATATATATATATATCTATCCATATATACTACTGGCAGTCGCCAGTAGGTAGTTATAGTTAGGACCTATTATCCGTAGGAAATCCGCAACATTCTATTTAGAATTACTTTGGCGCCGGTTGACGAATCTTTGCGAAAATTTTCAAACTCGTGGCCCGCTCCGGTCCGCTCCTATCCTGAAAGTCTCAGTATGATTCGTCAAGCGGGGGCCGAGAAAAAAGGGGGGTCCCAAAACGTGTTTTCCCCATGCAATTTTCCATAGGGACCTTGAATCGCAGCTACAGCCCGAACTGCTGAACGGAATTACACCAAATTTGGCAGAAAGGTAGACCTTGGTTCAGAGTCATGCCTTTTGCTTAAATGGTGTAAATCCGTTCAGTAGTTCCTGAGAAAATCAAAAGTAAAATCACATATATATCTGGGCAGAGCCTAACCACACATCTCATTGTGAGATCTGATTGGCTGTCAGCACTTCATCCAAGAAGTGTTGGCAGCCATCTTGGGACCAATATACATGATAGCACCTCATTAAAAAGCATTTCAGTTAATAGAAGGTTTTAAGACTTTCGTTACATTATAAATCATTTGTTGATGGTACCATACTCATTTTAGGAATTGTGGTGTGTTCTAACATGATTTTACCATGTGAAAAATCGTTCTGCTGGGATATCATGAATCATGTTTGAGAGAGAACTATTTTCTCATGCTTTTCCCACAGAGATTTGGAAGGTGATCTATAAGATAAACTGAGAGCATATTTTCTGTAAATTCACATTATCTTTCTCAGTCATGTGAGAATGAAGTGTGACATTCTCAGTAAAACATGTACATCCAACAAGGGCAGAGACTGTCTGTTGATTACTTTGTGTTCTACTGTAGCTTCCCAGAGTGTTCCATAGAACAACTAGAGCGCTAACAGTCCTACTTATGACAAACGTATGGCACACCTGAAGCCATCTTGATTAGAATAAAGTGGTAACTCTTAAAACATTTAATTTAAAAAGGAACAAAATGAGGGGGTTCATTTTGCCATAGAAAGTATGATTAGTGCTGCAGAAAGAAAAATTAGGGCACATTTTGAGTGACTTCTCAAATCCTCTTCTATTTCATTAAAAAATGCTGACATGCAGACTGAAACATGCACTTTGAATACCAGCAGAAGACTTCCCTGGTGAGCAGTAGCTTTACTACAGTGATCTAATGAGCAACTAGAGAGCTACAATTCAGAATTTACGGCAAATGTGTGACACATCTGAATGCCTTCTTGATGGAACCAAAGTAAACAAGCATTGAAAATGCAATAGGTCTCGCCCTCATTTAAGTTAAAGCAATTCTGTTTGTAATTAGGTGGCTTTTTAGCTTTGCTTTTATTATTGTTTTTCAAACTTTCATGTTCATAACATGCATATATGTATGCATGCATTTATATTTGTATTCATATAGATATGCAGATTGTTTATATATGTATGTGTGTGTGTGTCTGTGTGTATATATATATATATATATATATATATATATATATACCCATACATATATAAATGCATATATATATATATATGTGCATATGTGTGCGTGTAGGTAGAGGTAGAGAGAGGTAGAGAGTAGAGGATGAGTAATAGAGAGTAGAGAGAGAGTAGTAGAGAGGGAGTAGCGGAGAGGGAGTAGCGGAGAGGGAGTAGCGGAGAGGGAGTAGCGGAGAGGGAGTAGCGGAGAGGGAGTAGCGGAGAGGGAGTGTAGCGGAGAGGGAGTGTAGCGGAGAGGGAGTGTAGCGGAGAGGGAGTGTAGCGGAGAGGGCGTGTAGCGGAGAGGGCGTGTAGCGGAGAGGGCGTGTAGCGGAGAGGGCGAGTAGCGGAGAGGGCGTGTAGTGGAGAGTGTGACGTGGAGAGAGTAGTAGAGTGTAGTAGAGAGAGTAGTAGAGAGTGAGTGTAGTAGCAGAGAGTGAGTAGTAGAGAGTAGTCAGTGTCAGTCAGTCAGTGTCAGTCAGTGTCAGTCAATCAGTGTCAGTCTGACTGACTGACTGACACGGACTGACTGTCCGTGTCAGTCAGTCAGTGTCAGTCAATCAGTGTCAGTCATAGTCAGTCAGTGTCAGTCAATTCGTGTCAGTCAGTGTCAATCAGTCAGTGTCAGTTAGAGCAGCTCTGCTGACCTGGTTCTCTGGCTCTAAAGCAGCTCTGCTGACCTGGTTTCTCTAGCTCTAGAGCAGCTCTGCTAACCTAGTTCTTAGGCTACAGAGCAGCTCTGCTGATCTGGTTCTCTGGCTTTAAAGCAGCTCTGCTGACCCGGTTCTGTGGCTCTAAAGCAGTCCTGCTGACATGGTTCTCTGGCTCTAGAGCAGCTCTGCTGGCCTGGTTCTCTGGCTCTAAAGCAGCTCTGCTGACCTGGTTCTCTCCCTCTAAAGCAGCTCTGCTGACCTGGTTTCTCTGGCTCTACAGCAGCTCTGCTGACCTGGTTCTCTGGCTCTAGAATAGCTCTGCTGACCTAGTTCTTAGGCTCTAGAGCAGCTCTGCTGACCTGGTTCTCTGGCTCTAAAGCAGCTCTGCTGACTTGGTTCTCTGGCTCTAGAGCAGCTCTGCTGACCTGGTTCTCTGGCTCTAGAGCAGCTCTGCTGACCTGGTTCTCTGGCTCTAAAGCAGCTCTGCTGACTTGGTTCTCTGGCTCTAGAGCAGCTCTGCTGACCTGGTTCTCAGGTTCTAGAGCAGCTCTGCTGACCTGGTTCGGTGCCTCTAGAGCAGCTCTGCTGACCTGGTTCTATGGCTCTAAAGCAGCTCTGCTGACCTGGTTCTCTGGCTCTAGAGCAGCTCTGCTGACCTGGTTCTCTGGCTCTAGAGCAGCTCTGCTGACCTGGTTCTCTGGCTCTAAAGCAGCTCTGCTGACCTGGGTCTCTGGTTCTAGAGCAGCTCTGCTGACCTGGTTCTCTGGCTCTACAACGGCTCTGCTGACCTGGTTTCTCTGGCTCTACATCAGCTCTGCTGACCTGGTTCTCTGCACTCACGATGCACGCACCCGACTTTGCGAAAATATATTTTAAAATAATATAAGTTTATTGTAAGTACAAATATATTATTTTTATGAATATCTTAGATAATCTCTTGCCCTAATATGTATATTTAAGACACATATCATTTTGGAACATAATTTTTTTTTGCGGGAGTCGTGCACCCAGCACGCCCCAGCACGTATATGATGTCACGCGGGACCTGCAACCGCGAAAGCATCTCGTACCGTAATGCGCATGTGTCGCGAATGCGCGGGAGCAGGAGTCGTGAACTGGTCGCATACTAATCGCGCACATCATGTAATATTAATTGTATATGATGTAACTGAAAAACACGCAGCCGTCGCACACCGTACGCAGATCCTTCACGACTTTTCTAAAATGGCGGCTAGAATGCGCGCACCCACCGTGATGTGTACGCTTTGAGTGCGCTACTCCGTAAAAAAATTGGAATTTTTTTTTTAACAAAATAATATAAATATATTAAAATAAAAAATGAAAACAAGAAAATGAATCAATATTTCAGTTTGAATCCAAAGAAAAAAAAAATTGTGAAATTTTCTGAAAAATATATAATGGATTTTAATGATTTATGAATAAAATATTTATAAATAAACAGTTAAACTAGAAAATCAGTACAAAAAATAGGTATAACTACTATCACACTTAAAAATTAGCATTTAAAAAAACCTTTGAAAGTCACTGAAAAAAAACAGGTTTCTGAGACGTTGTAGTTAGAAATTAGCATTTAAAAAAGCTTTGAAATTGACAGAAAAAAACATAGGTTTCAGGGGTGTTCTAGTTAGCTGGCTATTTCACTCGTACAAAACCATAAAAATTCCTCCGTTATAGTTAGTTCTGCTAACTATAACTCGCGCGCCCGCAATGCAGTGCTGATGATGTCACATATTGCATCACTGATGACATCTCAAATGACATCACTGATGACATCATTCATGTGACAATCTGATACACCTCATCATACACTAGTATAATCTTTCATCACTCACTGTAAAATACAGAGTACCATATTTGAAACCATTGACACACCAATACCACTTACTACATACCCACTCACTGATTCCTAAGTCTATACACACAACTACTCATTCAACAACAGAATCATTTATACATGCAGTCACTAATTAATAGAACACTATCAAATGCACTTATAGACATATATAGACATTGACACATCAGCAGTCATCTCAGTCGGTTATGCAGTCATCCTACTCACTCATGAAAAAATTAATCACACTTACATTTACTCACTTACACAATTATCCAACAACACCTCATTTATTCAAACACATAGTAACTCATAGTTAATATGTTAAAAAAATCCCTATTACAATTATACACTCATTCATATAGTTACTCTCACAATCACTGACTCTTACACATATTTATATACACCAACTCTCACATACAATGCCTTTTATTTTTTTACTTTGTTGAAGATGTACAACTAAAACATATATTCGCTCACCAACACACAAATAAATACACTCAGTCACCCAAACAACTGTTTCCACATGCACTCTTAAACATATACACCCAGTCAATCAACCATTCACACATCTGTGCATAGTTACACACACCCCATCCAACCACACACACTCAGTGTCCCATACAAATACTCACCCAACTAGTCAATAACTAATATACACACTCATGTAGTTAGTGACCAACTGATGCAGCATGTTATACAACAGAGACAGTGCTGCACACATTCACATAGTTTAGTTACTAATCTATGTATTAAGTGAGACACTTTTAATTACTCACTTAAACAGACAGTCAGACAGCTACTAAATCCTCCATCCAGACAGTTATACATCCACTCAATCTTCAATACAGATTGGTATATATATAATGCATATTTAAATTTCAAACTAAACCACATTCACTGGATGATGTCATCAGTGATGTCATCAGTGATGTCACTGACCATGTCATGAATGATGCAATATGTGACCTCATCAGCAGTGCATTGCAGGCGCGCGAGTTATAGTTAGCAGAACTAACTATAACGGAGGAATTTCTATGGTTTTGTACGAGTGAAATAGCCAGCTAACTATAACACCCCTGAAACCTATGGTTTTTTCGGTGAAATATATATATATATATATATATATATATATATATATATATGTATGTTCACTTAAAAAACCATAGGTTTCACACATGTTATAGTTAGCTGGACATTTCACTCGTAAAAAACCATTGAAATTCCCCCGTTCTAGTTAGTTCAGATAACTATAACTCGCGCGCCCGCAATCCACTGCTCATGACGTCACATATTACATCACTCATGACATGGTCAGTGGCATCACTCATGACATCATCCTTGTGATAGAGTGGCGGTCGCGCGAGTTATAGTTATCTGAACTAACTATAACGGGGGAATTTCAATGGTTTTTTACGAGTGAAATGTCCAGCTAACTATAACATGTGTGAAACCTATGGCTTTTTAAGTGAATTTGCAAGGTTTTTTAAATGCTAATTCCTAACTATAACGTGTGGGAAACCTATGGTTTTTTAAGTGAAATTGTAAGGTTTTTTAAATGCTAAGTTATGTATGTATTATTAAACGTTTTATATATTTATTTTACAATAACCTACCTATGTATATAGTTATAGATTGACTGTATCCTGTAATATGGAATGGCTCGTTTTTTAAAATTTATTTAAGGTTTTGCACGGTGCGCGCACCCCGCGATTTAAAAAAAAAAAAAAAATTAAATGTTTTTTTCACCCTTCGGGGTCCTTCAGGGAACTCTCTACCCTGCCCCCTTTTCACGTTCGCCACCTTCCTTTTTCACTCTCGCACTCAAAACAAACAAAATGGCGGCCGACACTTCCTGATTTTGACCGATTCGAACGTTGACTGACATGTAACCACCAATCAGAATTACGCTCGCGCACGTTAGGGTGCGCGCACCGTGCGCGCACGGTGCGCGCTTATTGATATTTATGTACTTTTAACTGCAATTTTCTCAGGAACTACTGAACAGATTGACTCCATATATGCAAAAGGCACATCCCTGACCTGAGGACTACCTCTTTGCCAAATTTCAAGTAATTCTGTTCAGCCGTTCGGGCTGTACCTTCGACTAAAGGTCCTATGAGAAAATGCATGGGTAAAACGCATTTTGGGACCCCCCTTTCTTCTCGGCCCCCGCTTGACGAATCTCCCCGAGACTTTCAGGGTAGGAGCTGAGCGGAGCGCCCCATTAGTATTGAAAATTTCGCGAGGATTCGTCAACTGGCGCCAAAGTTATTCAAAATAGAATTTTCAGATTTCCTATGGAAACAGTCCTAACTATAACTATCTACTGGCGACCGCCAGTAGATTTTTTATATATATATATATATATATATATACGTGTGTATGTATGTATGTGTATATATATATATATATATATTCACTTAAAAAACCATAGGTTTCACACATGTTATAGTAAGCTGGACATTTCACTCGTGAAAAACCATTGAAATTCCCCCGTTATAGTTAGTGCAGGCAACTATAACTCACGCAACCGCAATCCTCTGCTGATGACGTCAGATATTACATCACTGTATTTAGACACTTATTTACCCATGTCTTCTTCCATTAATCTTTAGCTATACATATATTACAAATATTTTTTTTTCAGAAAGACACATATGTCATCAGTGATGTAATATCTGACGTCATCAGCAGAGGATTGCGGTTGCATGAGTTATAGTTGCCTGCACTAACTATAACGGGGGAATTTCAATGGTTTTTCACGAGTGAAATGTCCAGCTAACTATAACATGTGTGAAACCTATGGTTTTTTAAGTGAATTTGCAAGGTTTTTAAAATGCTAATTCCTAACTATAACGTGTGTGAAACCTATGGTTTTTTCAGTGAATTTGTACGGTTTTTTAAATGCTAAGTTATGTATTAATATTTTTTTTTAAAGGTTTTTCACCGTGCGCGTACCGTACGCGCCAGAAGCGCACCGCACGCCCACGTCGCGCATTTCGCAGACTTTTTCCATTTCTACCGTACGCGCACGCTACGCGCACTCCGCGATTTTTCGAAAAAAAATTAAAAGAAATTTTGGCCCTTGGGGGTCCTTCTGGGACCCCCTCACAAAGGCTAGGGGGTCAGGAATTGTCCACCCTGCCCCCTTTTCACGTTCTCCACCTTTGTTTTTCACCCCCTCAGACTGCGAGAGACAAAATGGCGGCCGACACTTCCTGGTTTCGACCGATTCGAATGTTTACTAAGATCTAACAACCAATCAGAATCGCGCTCGTGCACGGCAGCGTGCGCGTACGGTTAGTTTACCGTACGCGCACGGTGCGCGCTTATAGATATATATATGCTTTTAAATGCTATTTTCTCAGGAAATACTGAACAGATTTACACCAGACCTGCAAAAGGCACATCCCTGACCTGAGGACTACCTCTCTGCCAAATTTCAAGTAATTCTGTTCAGCCGTTCGGGCTGTAGCTTGGACTAAAGGTCCTATGGAAAAATGCATGGGGAAAACGCGTTTTGGGACCCCCCACTTTTTCTCAGCCCCCGCTTGACAAATCCCCCCCCCGAGACTTTCAGGGAAGGAGCGGAGCGGAGCGCCCCACCTATTTTGAAAATTTCACGAGGATTCGTCAATCTGCGCCAAAGTTATTCCAAATAGAATGTTGCGGATTTCCTATGGAAACACGATCCTAACTATAACTATCTACTGGCAACCGCCAGTAGATAATATATATATATATATATATATATATATCCAACCAATATATATATATGTGTGTGTAAAATCATTTGTCTATTAGCTAAATTACTTAATTTGTGCCATATTGCAGATTTGGAAATAAGTGCAAATTCGACCTGTCAAGATAACCCTTTTTGACAGGCCTAAACCTTACTTTTTAATATGTATGTCACCCCTAAGTAGACCTTATTGCTCATAAAGGCAGGGTGCATGGTATTTACAAGTAGGATATGTAAAAGTTTAGTGTTAAGTGTAAATGTTAAACATGTTTTTACAGTGAAAATTACCTCAAAGCGATTTTCAATATGCCAGGTTTGGCTGGTTCAGAGAAAATCAACTGGAACGCAATATTTAAATATTTTTCTAGCTAGCCCCTTTCCCAAGATACTGGATTGGTATTAAACAACTATTTTTAATAGTTGTCGAAAACTTTATTCAATAGTGAAGTTGGATTTGTTCTAAATATTATGGAACAGTAATTTTTCTTACACACACACTAATAAACACTACATGTTAAATTACAAAAATATACATTCAGGTAGATGGAAGTATGTTTGGTGATGCCCTTATGTCACATTTCACCCGAAGTGGGCCCTGAACCCTAAAATTACAATGCATCATAAAGCATAAGAAACATTTAAATTAGGCTCCAGGCTGGAAATCAATGAATATTATATTAGCAGCTTGCTCCGCTCCTTAGTGTTCACGCACCATGTGTTTTTCTTTTATTTAATGGGCGTCCAATACCACAAAGGTCACCCACAGCAGTAACAGTCATTGGGAGCAATGGGGGGTGAGCCTCAAGAACGCTGCTTGCTTCCTGCACGCAGCTCCTGTGCTGGAGCAGGCATTGTACTTTCTGCTCCTGCTGTGATGAGAGCAAATTTTCTTATGTTCCTGTGGCGGGAGCAGCTTGGGCTACTGCTCCCGTGGGAGCAGCAGTGGGATGCTGGGTGCACCCGTCCCCCTTGGACCATGATGGCAGCAACTACCCAGCGACTTGTGTCCTACCTTGGTGGATGGGGTTCCAGAGGCAGAAAGAGTAGTTGTGCCAAGCCCTGGAGGATGGGATACCCCGGGGTAAAAAGAATCTCATAATAAAATAAAGATGCCCCAGACCCTGACCCACCCCAGGTGTATGATCGTGAAAGTACAGCAGAGTGCCACATGCGAATTTCTTTGTTTTTCCAAGACCACAGGTCGAAATTGTTACCTATGACCGTTAAGCCAATTTTTATGATCTTTGGCTTGTTTTGCTCTTGGTGGCCAGCTCTAGCCACCAGGAACATGCTCATCCGGCCCACTGTCCTCTAAAGTGGCGTACTTCCCAGGGAAACTGTTGGTTTGTTTTTTTGGATCCCTGTGCCTTCTTTCTCCTTTGTCTTGGCTCCTTGTGCTGCTTTCTTGCTGGTGGGGACATCTTGCACCAACACCTGCCAGCTAATCATCCTTCTGCTTGCACTCCTAGCCCCATAACCTCCTGGCTGTCTTACAAAACACCTAGGGTGGCAGGTCTTCCCCAGGTATTCCACCAACTGGGGGGCATAAGGGAGCCAGCGCCACTGGCCATTGAGAGACCCATCCTAGTCCTCGGAATCCGGTTTGACAAGCCCATCTTCCAGGGCATTAGGTGGCTCCTCTTTAAAGCTGGCCATTCTTCTGCTGTCATTACTCTCAGGTCTCTGATGATCTTCTCTTTATTTTTTGTGTTTTTTTAAATGGGGTGGAAAGTTCTAGATGCCAGGCCCCCCTGGCCAATCCTAGGATGCCACATCAGCCCTTCACTCCTTTTCCCAAACCTCTGGCATTCTGGGACCATTCAAAATGGCGTCAAACGTTTTCTCTGTACAGAGCTCCTCTGGGTTTCCACCCCCAGCTGACCTCACTTCTGCATCCCTTCCCATCTAAACTTCACAGGACAGCCCCTTCTGTGTTTGTTGCAGATGTCTGGGCTCCCTTCTTTGTTCATTGGACCTGAGCGGACCTAGCCTAGGTGCAGAATGACAGCTAATTATCAGGTGCAGATTTTCCCTATGAGGTTTTCCTCTCCTTGGAACTAGATCAATCACTGATAATTGTCCCCTTTGTGTGGGGAGGCCTTTGTTACCTATGCTGGGGAGCAGAGTAATTAACTTGGCCCAGCAGGCGGTACATAGGCCTGGAATCTGATTATGAGCTGAGCCACAAATCTAACAATTCTTGACGTCCCATAAGATGTGTATGTGGTGTGCTGTGAACTACATATTCAAACTCCAGTGTACATGTTTTACCCCAGTTTGACACCTTGCTGGACTGTGTTGCCTAAGTGGAGTGAAACTGCACATCTGTTAGACATCTAGCCACAGATTCCCTACCTTTGAATTATCCCCAGGCGCCAGACTGGATCTGGAAAATTTTCTACAGTAGTACCTCTGTGGGTCGAGCGAGTCCGTAGCAAAGTCTTCCACCGGATGTGACATCGACTGAGTCCAAATAAGCCTTTTCCTGATGTCAGTTTCTTCCTTTCCGCGCTTACTACGCAGATCCGCAGAGCGGTGCCTCTGGACATTTTTTAGCCTATCTTGACATTTTGTCAACAAAACTGGATGTCTTCAGGGATCAAATCCTGAGGGTCCTGTGGACGGCAGATGTCGGCTACATACCCTCATAGTATTTCTATGTGGTGTCTGGCAAACACCATGACCTAGAAGAGTGCAACTCCTGTCATCAACATCGGCCGAAGGCGTTGCGGGAACGCTGCATGAAACGGTAGATGCAGGCTCCCCATTGTTCACGGTCACCTTCTTATTCTAAGGACCACCAAAGGGCTCGCTCCAGTAGTCCCTCCCACGAGCTTCCTTCGATCTCGTTGTCAAAGGGTAAGTCTCATCATAAGCAGTCGAAGTTGCGGCCTTCTCTGACTTCACTGCATGCGTGCAGGGTCTCTGATGCTCCTCCCTGTCCTCTGGTTGAGGAGTCGGAGCGAGAGTCTACCTGGGCCTTCCAGTATTCCCTGGAGCTGAGGCGACTCTGGACCAAATGAGGAAATATTATCACTCCCTTCATGCTATCTTTAGATCTTTGCCTCCATCTGGTGCGCGTCTCAGCCCCAAGGAAGCCAGAGGAACCTTGACTGGATCCACGCGTCAGTGAGGTCCTCTGGATCTGTAGTCTGAGCCATGTTGGTTCCGGTGCACAGCCCTTCGGGGTTTACCACCTGTGATGCCAGTACCTGATCATCCGGCTCCGACTTCGCCAGCACCAATCAACGGTACTAGATCACTCTTCTCCAACGCCGATGCGTCACCATTTCGATGCTGGACAGTGTCCGGGACGGTTTCATCGGAGATGTTCACCTCTGGCTACCTTCCTCCTTCTTCAGTAGATGTGGTCTGTTTAGTGGTGAAGAATGGCTATACCCCGCAGCTGCCACAACCACCTACCAGTCCAGAAAAAGTTTAAGAATTACCTCTTGTTCTGAGTGGAAAAGGAAAAATGCCAGTTCTGACATTGAATTTGGTGTTAATGCCACCCTCAGAGTCCTGACTAAGATGTGGGCCTAAATGACGATTTTTTTACAACGCAGCAAGTCCATTTCTCTCTGCTTTTGGAAGGCAATCTTATTAGAGCAGTTTCAAGGGAGGATGTACATTCCGGTCTAGTCTTGACCTTCAGACTTTGGTTTTTGGAGTACTATCCCAAGTTAATGGTGATTTGCTCCAAGATTATTCTATTGATAATTCTGATTTTGAACTCCAACATGCAATCTTCCTGCAAGTGGATAACTTCATTACCAAGAAGAATATGACCACCTAATGGTTCTAGAATCTTCTGTGAATACAGGGGTCCTGCGTTATGCCCAAAGCTCAAAAAGCATTCTTACAACTCAATCTGCCAGAAAATGGGATGCAGCTCCAGGACAATCATTCAAGCACAATCTTGTCCATCCTTGCCCAATTCTGATCTTGGAATGGGAGACACATGCTCGCAACCTATGAGTAGAATACCACTTTTGCCTGCCCAACCCAGTGCTCATGGTTACCAGCAACTCTTTTGTGTAAAGGTGGACAGTGGCAAATGCTGGGAACTCTTATTGCCCTGGGCTACAGATCAGGTGTATCCCTGCTAAATGCATGCTTCTAAGCACTGATAGTATTCTACCAGTGGTGAGAAGCAGACTGGAGGTCCATGGAAAGTGGTGAGCCTCTTCTATTCATTATTCAGCCTCAAGAAAGAAATATAAGAGATAGTTTGATGTTTTGTTACAGGTACTAGCACATCAACCCAACCATATAACTTCAGCCAGTAGATAAATACCTATGCGACCCTGGCTTAGGAGACTTTACAATACCTGTATCTAAAGTGTGCTTCTAACTAGACTGAACCATGTTTCGCAGTTCATCAGACCAGCTGACACTCATGGAGTGTCAGCCATAGCTAAAGGGATCAGGTCACTCACTGCTACATTACCCACTGAGCCCAATCTCCATCTGGTCCCTGGGTACACTCCAGCAGGCTAAAGGGGTGTTGTTAGGATCCTCCAGGCATATACTTGTGAAACCAATCTTACCTGATTGGGATACCCCACACACATTCTGCCATTATGCTCTTGAGGCTTCTACTGGAGTGCTGCAGGATTTGGCCTAGAGGTTATTTCCAACCTTGTGGGGGCTTAAGCCGCCTGATGCTGCCTTTCTCATCATTGGTTGTGGAATGTATCCACAAGGTGAATAGGAAAGAGCTAGGACCTGAGCTTAGAAAGAAGTTGCCTGTTTAGCTGATTCCATTAAAATTAGACTGTAGACTCCCTCCCATTATCAACTTCTTTCCACTGACCCCATGGCCATTGGACAGGTAGTTCACACCAAATAGAGTTTATTTATAAAGTTAGATGGCGAGGTAGGGCTGTATGCATGCAGGGATGAGTTTGTTTGCTAGAGACTTGTGTGTTCAGTACAAGCGTGCAAAACTTTCTAACTGCTACACAAGTAGTGACCAGTCCACCACCAAGTCCCTTCACTAAGAGGTCCTTGCAGATAACTGGTTCGCTGCTGAGATGTTTCAAAGTCCTTCATCTGGGGAGCTGAATCCAGTTCCTTCCATCACATTGGCAAACTTCTTTATGGACACAAATCACACACAGAAACACTTTCTCAAGCCCAGACACCATTCCCAGAAGGGAGAATTGCTATCCAAGGGATTTCACTTCTTGATCCCTGCTTACTGAGCCACACTTGTGTGTGGCCCTTTTCAGAAGATGAGCGAAACATTAAAAGTCGGACAGTGGGGTGTTGAATCATTACCTGATCGAAATACTATTCCAATCTGGGGGTCTGTTACTTGTTCCTGCGTGATCACTGCAGGGGAAGAGCCTACTGCCCTCCTCCCCTGTCTCTTGGTACCTATGTGTGCAGGAAGGAATGCTATTAAACTCCAGACAAGGGGAACTTGACAGACTAGAGCTTGTTCTATTTGCATCTCACCAAGCTTCTGGAAGGTCCAGGTAGGCACAGGAGAGATGGAGTGTCCAGCAGAGCAGTTACCAGCTAAATTTACATCAAACACAATGGCTCGCCAGTCCATCCTCACCCAATGAACAAACTCTCAACACACCAATCCCAGTCACGATAGTGGCCAGAGGTACCCAAGTAAGGGAGACTGCACAGACCTTTCCAACAGAGAACTGGTAAGCAACCCCTACATAGATTGATGCTCCCACCAGGCAATCCACCACAGCCTGGGTAGAGAGAGCAGTAACCACTATCCGTAAAAAGGGATGTAGGTTGCGTGCCCCTTCGACCTCTGAGTCGAGTACTATGGTAAAAATCCAAGTAAACAAGTCGACCCTCAGTGGACCTGCAAGATTCTCCTGTTCTTTGAGGTAAAATGAAAAAACGACAGTATCTTGCAAGGTGATCCACAGAGGGCAGGGAACCGCACTCTCTAGAGCCGAACAGAAAACGTTCCCTCCAAACAGTTTAATTGGTTCTTGCTATCTCCTTTAGTGACTAATAATTGTTTTAAAAAAAATTATGAAACCTAAATAAAAGCCATCAAGCACTTGACTTTGCAGGAAACTTGGGGTTTAGGTTTCCGATCATAAAGATACCATACACTTCGATTACTATAAAGCAAAGTTACCTACTATTATTTCAGGAGATAATCAGAAACCACAGTTAACCTTTTCCAGTATATTTTGTATTTTGTAACAACTACTATCTTATTACCCGTCACCCTCGCATTTAACATATACCTCTGTGATCGCCATTGTCCCTAGATGTTCTCATATTTCTTAAGGCAGCCCCTTGTATACTTATCTTATGGTCAGCATGCACCAGTCCATTCCGGTATATCAACATTCTCCGGTCAGCAACATGTGACTTCCCCACAGTGTCTCCAGCACCCTACGAGCCACCATAAGCTGGTGATGCTGATTCTACTGGCTCAGTGAGTAGGTCCTCAGTCCATATTCACAGAGTAATAAGTTTGACCGCTCTTGTCTAGGTAGCTCTTAAGACATAATGCAAACATTCTCTAACCATGCCCTAAAACCTTTCCAACCTGGATAACCCCTATATTGTGTGATTTTAAAAAATCAAAACAAAATCTCAAGTCTGCCTTGTGCCACTCAAAACAGTGGTCAGAGCTTACTCTTCTCATTTATTTTCAGTTGAGTCCTTGTGTAGTAGATTCTGTGTACTAAATGGAGTTATTTCAGTCTGAAGCCTGCTCTAATAGCCACCTCACTTTGGTATTTTAAGGCCTTTCCTTATCATTCATACTTCCCACTCCAAAGTAAGGTCTGCAATGTTCAATCCTCCAGGAAAAGTGTGTTTGGCACCCAATAGTGTGTACTCTGTAGCAGGTAAAGCATTTGAAAAGAAACATCTTCTTGTAGAGTGCAGTCATACCAAGCAGCGAGAAAGGCAGCATTCTCTAGTGCTTCACATAGCTTTGAAAGTTTTCCAGAACCCCGAGGAAGTTGGATTTGTGAAAAGTATCCATATGCCTTGTAACATATTTATCTAAATATTTAAATCGTTTAGGGCTCACACTGAAGTTCAATGAGTAGCTTACACATCGGGGCTCATGTCGCTAATAAATATAGAACCAACTTGGGCCAATTAATGGCTAATCTAGAGTATTAAGTAAAGGTATGGAATATCTGCAAAACCTTATGTTTCAGTTCACGAAATTCTTCCTTTTTGCTAAGCCACATAATTAAGGAAAACCTATCTTTGAAGAGAATGCTTACATGTGGGTTTAAACACGTAGAAATAACTGTTACATATTCCACCTTAAACTTGTGTTTCTGCTCTTTGTCTTAGCTATTGAACAGTTACGGGTCCACGTACGAAGACACCAAGGGATGAGGAAGTTCGAATGCACTGAATGTGGCTACAAGTTCACACGACAGGTACAGTGCTACCACAAGCCGTGAAGCTTCTTGATTTGTTCTGAGTTATCATACTACCTTGCTGCCTCTTCTGAAGGTTGTCCTTGGATAAAGAGGGAGTGCTTCAGCAAGCATCTGCGTGATGATGCACAGATCTAGACAGCTGTATGGGCCGTCTTTAAAAAAACAAAGAAAGGTTTGCTAAGCCGCTCTAGCTTCACCGTTTTCCTACCGTTCTTGGGTCCTGCTGCCTAGTGTCCAGCTGTATCTGTAATACGCCTTTCTCCTGCATGTCTCCCAGCCTCTTTACGTGTTTTTATCGTTGCTAACTATTGCTGCTGACAGGAGGTTTTGCACAAACTGCACAATAGACCTTCCACATCTGTAAACTGAAATTAAAGTTGTTTACTCCAAGGTAAGGCCTTGAGGCCAAGTTCAAAAAGCCACTACCCAATTAAAGAACTTTACTGTTCACATCTTTAAATCCTCATATTATAGGCTCTGTGGCTGTTCCCAAAACAACAAGTAATTTAACCTACAATAGCACCATAAAGAAGTAGACAGATGAACGCGAGGAGAGATTAAAAATATACTACGTGTATATTCACAACATTTTGTTAAAAAAAACACATTGAAATATATATTCCTTTTTGAAGTTCCAAATGGTTTTCATTATTTGGTATACAATAATTTTTTATTTATTCACATAGTAACACGTGACGGTGCAAAAATATTGCACATCTATTATCTTATTACAAATATATATTTTTTAAACGTGCACATCCTTTAAAACTTAAGGAATATATAGTAAATATATATTGTTTTTCTTTAAATCTAGTGTGTAGTTTTATACACGTCCATGCGTTTTAACGTATAAACTTAAATGGTCCTTGTTTGAATACTGCTGAAAAGTCCTTACTACTATTGTTTTTGTTATTCATCTGGGACGGCAGCCTTCATGGTCCATTGGCTTCAGTGCTGTCAGCATAGCTAAATCAAACTGCAGCTAAAGGGTATAGTGCCTTACCTTGTGCTTCCACTTCTAATATCTGATATAGTACAATGAAATGTGCTAGGGTTGTTGCATTACCTGAAGCTCAACTAATAGGCATTGCTTGCATTTTCAATCTCAGATAAAACAATACAAAATGCCTGCTGCATTGTAAAACCAAAACGACTGTTTCCTGTTTAAAGTGCATACGTGAAATAAATAATTTATCTAATGCTCAGTTTACTTTTGTGGTGTAAAATAGTCCTCCTACTTCCCAGTGCAAACGCTACCCAGGATGCTGAATGATATATTAAACTGGGAATACCATACGATGAGAGAGATGCTCCTCTGGCAGGAGCCAAAGCCTACTTTGTGTAGCTTAAAGAAGTAATAACAGTAGGTCTCATAACAGCTGCCATGTCAAGCCAAACCTAAAAAAACAAGTTCCAAAAGTCAGCTATAGCATCTTCATTAGGCTAAAGTGATTTCCTGCCTGGCTTTTAAATGCTGACTCTGTTAAATCTTTTCTACTTTTACTAAATAAAGCTTACAGACCGATTTATTTACAGATACTTCTGTTTTGTGATGTAATACTATTCTTATGTAGCAGCTTACATAATGCTTTTTGTATAGAAAGGCAGGTTGTGATTTTTGGTCTCTGTAATCTAGATAAATAAACACGCTCCTGCTGGGGACTTCATTTAAGATCCCTCATGAAATTAATGTTTTGCTTTAATTTTAGGCACATTTGAGACGTCACATGGAGATACACAATCGAATGGAAAACTACAACCCCCGGCAGCGGAAGCTGCGCAATCTCATTATTGAGGAGGAAAAGGGGCTGGTGATTGGTCTGCAGAGCCCGCATGAACTGGAAGTGGGCTCTGCAGAAGTTATAGTGGAGTCCCTGAATCCAAGCTCCCTGGACGAAGGGCTGTCCTTACCCCGCCTCTGCGGAGATGAACACTTTGCTGACACAGATGGCATCGAGCACTCTCTCATGTCTGCGACCTCAATCACCGATGACTGTGAAACGTAATGTCTTATTCCTGACGCACGTGTACATTGTAGAATAAAGTATATATTATTTTTGTTTTCATGCGTGGCATGACCCAGGGTTTTCATTTGCTAAATGTAGCGTTTTTCCGAAATGTAAATTATCTTTAAACTCAGGCAGGTCCCTGTAGTCACTTTAAATAATGAAAATTCAGGAAAGTTTGCTGAGACAACAGTTACAGGAGAAGGATGCAAATGGAGGCGTAATTACATAATTATTAATAAAAGAAATATGAATGGAACTTCCGGGTCACGGTCCCACTTATTGGGTTTCCTTGATTTTTCTATTTCTTTTAGTGAAAGAATAAGGCTAATTTATTTCTAGTGCAGGAAGGCTACGCACAAAGGCTGACTGGCAAGCTACAATATGACTGACTTCGCCCCTGTCGTACCGGCCTTTCAAAGAAACTGACCTCGTAATACACGTCCAGTGAAAGACAGACACTGCAGGGTTTGGTATTTCACTGATGCAGTATTCCTGCCTGGATCATTCAGTTAATGCAGCTTGCAATGTATAATAACAGCACATTTAGTCATCGAATCAGAGTTGCAAAATTAAGAATTCTGCAGTGTTCCTTCACACATTTGTCGCTGTTTTCTACTTGGTGAAAAATGCACAGATTAAACCATGGAGAAGCGGTAATATCTGCTAGACAATTATGGACGAACCCAATCTATGTGTGGCACAATGTACAACAAAGTCCTGTGCACACATACATAATACAATACATAAATGTAGCATAAAACACAAATAATGCGTTCAGAGTGCTTCAGAAAACTGGAATTCTTTATTCTTTAAGAGAAACGCAACCAGACGACACGTGTTTCGTCGGGGACATGTAATCCCACGACTCTTCAGGGCTCTGCACGGTCGCTCAAGCGAATTGTAGTCCCAAGGCCGGTGATAATTCCAACCCGGCTGGGTACAAGGTAATGGTGAAGTGGTTTGAGAAAGCACAAAGGGTCATAGGTAGAGTATCTTAGGAAATGATGCCGCAAGTAAAAAGGGAAGTAGTTCCAAAAGCAGTACTAAAATTCATATGTAGACGAATTCCAACCAATACGTTGAAATTGAGATTCAGAAACAAATCAAGTAAGTGGAACACAGGTGTGTGTTCTCCATTAGTATCTTGAAAGAGTAATCATAGCGCGTCCTAGCGGCACAAATCCAATCGCATGTAAGCACTCTGAACGCATTATTTGTGTTTTATCCTACATTTATGTATTGTATTATGTATGTGTGCACAGGACTTTGTTGTACATATTGGTTGTAGGGTATCCCTACACACATTGAGGGGTTATATAGGGTCTCCCCTTCCTGTCTAGCACCATACTCACTTGTTTACTCAAACCTACTGTAGGCATATCTGCTGAGCGCCGTGTCTTCCTATATACTAAAACCCTTTACATAGCTGTACTATGTGTGGCACAATCACTAGTAGGCAGTGTTTAGAACCCACTGGGTTTGTTAAAAGACCCCTCACACACCAACCTGGTTGGTGTCATGCTTCATTATTGGGGTCCCAACCGGGTGGCCGAATGGCCCCCGGTTGTGCTACGACGCCTGATTACAGCGGATCTGGTGTGGTGCAGAAATGTGATGTGAAGTGAAAATATCTCTGAGAATCCTTGCCTCTCTATTTTTATTACTGGCGGCTCAGGGTATGATTAAAAACTATGTATGATGCAACTAAAAAAGAAGTAATTATCTTGTAGTTGTATATGTGATGGGTCTACATGTTTCAGCCCGCAAGGGAATGTAGGAGAGGCTTTCTTCAGGACCGTGGTGAGTGGCAAAAGGTGTGGTGCCACGTGAAAAGTGAAATAAAAACTAGTATCTACACACGCGCTAAGGTGTGTGGACTGTGTGTCTATGGTGTCTACGTACTTACGGACACCTATGAAAAAAGGACCCTATGGTCGAGTTTAAATGCTGATCGGGGCTCGGGAGGAGTTCGTCCCTCTGTCAGACTTTGGTATCAGAGCGTAACCCGCCAAAAACCTGTTGTGGTCTCCCTTCGCCCCGGATGATGAAACGGTAATACCTTCAACACAATATATTCCTGTTTTGAACGGACACACCCATTTCCACCTTCCTCGGGTTTACAACAGAAATTGTAGTGAGCCCCATGGAGAAGGCAAGTCCTCCTTCAAAGTTTTTATTATATTCAGGTACACTGAATATTTTCTCCAAGAAGATCCTGAAACGCTTTGTGGAAGACTTTAGAGAGGTGTGTGGGTTTTTCATTCGAGAGACTGTTTTAACTACATCTTAACAAAAAAGAGATTTTAATGCTGTATCAATTTTGGAAAACAAAATGGAAAGACAATAGGCAGGTAGGTATCCGGCTGTATGTACAAGTAAAACACTGTCTTTTAGGTTTCTGGCTAACTGCTACTACCCTAGCAAGCACAACTCTGACATTGATGTTTCTATGTCCCCGAGATTAAATTCTCGAACGTTAGGCTCTGCCGACTCATCACTTAAATATTCCTGTTGTCTCCCCCGAAGGATGGTATATTGGTAATAGCTTCATTAATAGGTAGCCAGGAATTCTAATGAGAAACCCATATGCACTCCTTAGAAAGGTCTCGGTCTGCCGCTGCAACGTCCAAGTGAGTAAAAGCAGCCAGCCATCTTTGTAGTCTCTACAGCAAAGTGGGGATACCAATGCCATTGGGACTCACCCAAGTCCTGCCTGCCATGCCACTCATGTCATGCGGAGTCTAGTAGAGGGCACTCTCCATCATGTTGCTCAAATATTACTCTGCTTTGCATCTAGTCTTTCTACCAAGCATACTACCAGTGAATGTATTGGGCTATACTTAAATTTACTTATTCCAGAAAAGCTTTTGCTTATTCCGATTTGTTATTTGAGGTAGACCCCGCCGACATCCATTCATCCTCCGAGGAAATGTTGGTTTGCCTGCAAAGTCAGCTGATTCCAGGTCTGATTGTTGGGTGCACCAAGGACTGCAGTGAAATTGAGCTGGTAGATTCCGAGTCCTTGATAACCTCATGCCGATCCCACATAGAAATCAGATTTTTTTGGGGTGTTGAGAAAAATAGTTCTACCAGAGCTGCTTGTCCATCTTTTTAGGTCTCGCCTTGTGATGCAGCGCATGCGCTGCTCGCCTTGGCGAGATCTATTGTTGTCGGTTTTTCGTCAGAAGGGGGACAGGACATGTGCACGCGTGCAGATAACAGTAGTTGTGCACGCGTACGCTCATCTCCTGTCCACGCTCGCGGCGTTTGAGCAGAACGCGCGCATGGCGCACTTTCACACTCATGGCGACTGCTTGTACAGGAGTTGTGCATGCGTACGCACATCTCCTGCCCCGCGCTTTCACTCTCACGGTGACAGCTTGTTCTTACCACCAGTCATCCATGTCCCTACCCCCTTCCTGTCAAATCCTTCACTCAAATCAATGCCGAAGAGGCTGGTAGTGGTGGTGCATGATCAACCTCATGTTACTGACTCTGCCTCAGTACTCTAAACGCATTAGAGGGATGATGTGTCCGTACGACCCACATCGAACAACATTTCCCCTGCTCCCCTTTCTGCAGAGTTGCCCTCTATGCCCTTTGCTGAACTGGCACACTACTACTACATTTTATCTCCCACTGTGCAAAAGTCATACTTCTGGGAACGGCTAGTGCGTGAGATACGGCCTCACGGTGCAAGCCGAAATTACCGGGAAAAAAAGACGACAAGAGCAAGCTGAACCCACAATGACTGTGATAAAGCAGTCACTTTCATGGTGTGGGTTAAAGCTTGTTTTGAGATTCGCTTTATATGAAGATGCAACACACAGAATTCTAAACTTGCGCACGTATGGTGTGCGGACACCATACGCGTGCACATCTCCTGTCCGGGCACGGCGCGCTTATGTCAGCTGCACGTCAGATGCATTACTTACAAGACTGGACTGAGTAAAATAACACAGGTCTTTGAAGGGTCAGGAGCACTACAATGAAGGTTCTGTCTTTTGGGTGCTTGAACAGCTGGGAGACGCTCACCCTTCATTCCAATAACTCTCACCTGACACTCATGCACTGCTCATCCTGCTTAAACATTCTGTTCATTCTAAACATAGTCACTGCTTGCCCTGCATGCACACACGACTCCATACACTTCTCAGCCTGCACTCGCACCGTTAACCCTGGTGGACACTGCGCACGTATCACTCACACTGCACTCGCTTTCCTCAAACACCTCACGCCATGCAGCCATACACCGTGATTTTATACTACAGTCTATAGGAAACAGCTTGCGTGTTACATCTGAGGGTGCGGCAAGCCGTTGCTGCAGAGCATGACATCCATCAGAAACCTCGAGCCAGTACAAGCAGAACAGTGTTCTGTCCCTGCAGCATCCTGAGAACATAATTCTCAACAGTGAGGTCAGCTGACTGAGGCGTTCCTTTTCAAATACCACTCCTTCATATGCCTTAGAGTGCTATTGCTAAATACCATGCTGGTGCACCAGCCGAGCGGCTAGTAAGCCTGTCATCAACTTGCTTAAGCCCCAAAACCACGGCAGTAACACATGCAGCAGTTGGGCATGCTCACACAGACTGTTTAGGCTGCCAAAAGGACCATGGGACGAGTCCAACTGTCATTCACTCTCACCACCAGAGGTCTGCCTCTAAACTGTTGCTGCACCCCCTCCACATCATGCGTGACAGCAGCAGAGGGACTGCCTGGGTCCCAATTGGCTGCCACCGCCCAGTTCCAGCTTAGTGCTCGGTTCGTGTCTGACTCGCGTTAAGCCATTCACAAGCAAGGTCCACGTGGAGCACAGCCAAGACAGTGTGTGCACATCACAGAGGCACGTTCAGACTCCACAGCCAACCAGCACTTCAAAATTCTGTGCAGTGTGCTAGGATTGGCTGGGGTTCTACTAGTGTGCCAAAATCACACCCAGCGAGTCATTCTCACTCCCAGATGATTCTGATAATCTGTCAAGCCATGTGATTGGCTAATTGGATGTACTGAAATAACCAACTAGGTCTGTGTAAGTTTCAACTAGCATGCACAGATGGATATGCACTCACTTCAGTGCCTCATCTAGTCATGGGAAATCAACACTAGTGAATGAATGAATGAAATGAAATTTATAAACGCGCAATTAAGCCCGAAGGCATCAAGGCGCCTAACCAAAGAAAATCATAAAAGGCAAATCCAGAACTAAGGGTAGGCTTTAGCAAATAGCCACGTCTTGAGAGCCCTCCTAAAGGCTTGCTTTGAGGGAAGGGATTTAATCTCAGCCGGCAGAGTATTCCACAGCTTTGGAGCCAAAGTTGAAAAAGCTCTGCCACCCCACTTGGCTCTACGAACACGGGGGACTGATAACAAGGATTTATTGGCGGAGCGCAGAGTTCTGGAAGGGGTATAAGGGGCTAACAGGTCCCTTAGGCCTCCAGATCTGTTAGTAGCCAAAGCCCCATAGATCAAACATAGGGACTTAAAAGAAATCCTGGCCTCAATTGGAAGCCAGTGCAGTGTCTTTCTAGCGGCCGAAGCAGAAGCCCGCTTAGGTAGATCCAGTACAAACTTGGCGGCTGCATTCTGCACCATTTGAAGTCGCATTAACAGACCCTTGTTAATGCCTAAATATAAGGCATTACAGTAGTCAAGTCTTGAGCCTATTAATGCAATTACAATTTGCTTTCTGGCTTGAAGGGACAGGTAATGTTTGATCTTCCGCAGGATGTTTAGTAAGCCCCAACATGTGGAGATAGTCCTCTTTACTTGCTGACCCATCCCCAGGGTAGGGTCAATCATGACTCCTAAGTTCCTGGCCAGGGTAGTGGGTGTCGGACACACGCCCAACGATGTAGGCCACCATTCCGCCGACCAAATGTCCTCCTTTCCTCCGAACACCAGAATTTCTGTCTTTTCGCCATTAAGCTTCAATGAATTGCAAATCATCCATTGAGCAACTGCCTCCATACAGTGTCTAAAATTGGAGGCAGCGGAGATGACAGGTTGGGTCGAGAGACATCAAAATCTGCGCGTCGTCGGCATAGGAGACTACCGCCATCCCATAAGATCTAATAAGCCTGGCAAGTGGGGTCACATAGATGTTGAAGAGGGTCGGACTTAATGCCGACCCCTGAGGGACCCCACAATGCACAGGAAGGGATGGAGATAGGAACTCCCCCAGCTTAACTCTCTGTTCCCTCTGGCCAAGAAAAGAGGCCAGCAAACTAAGTGCGGGCCCCTCCACCCCCATCTCCCTCAGCCTAGATGTTAACACTGAGGAAGACAGGGTATCAAACACTAGTGCAGCAAGTATTAGTGCAGCATGATGGAGAGTTTAATCCCTTGCACACCACTGCATCATTACTTTGGAATGTGGCAGCCATGTTAGGTGAGGCAAACCCTCCACCATCTAATTCAAGTGCGATATAAGTACTTTTTTTTTAGAGGAAGCACACAACTCCCTATCCAAATAAAATCATAATCTCAGGGCAGCCAAAATTAGCAAGCTCCTCTCTCAGTACTCCTTTTGAAAGCTGATAATGTTTATCACATCAGGTCTAGCGACAACTGTGCTGCCAAGTCGGACCTAAAAATTATAAAGAATGGAAAGAAAAAAGTACAGACTAGCATGTTTTGTTAGTTGGATGAACATATGTGATCAGAAAAATGCTGTCACTTGCAGTGTAGGAAAGCCAATAGCTCAAGTTGGCTTGCCTCTTGGCCCAAACTGCATTCTGTGGTTGGCAAATCGATATCAGAATGGCAGTCAAAGAGGGCTGGCCCAAGGCCCCTTTCTGTATGTATATATGGTGGTTTTAGGTCGAGCCTAGGCAGCGCATGCGCTGCTCTGCGTGGCATGCTGTATTCGAGTATGTACTTGAAGCCCCGGCCATTCTCCGCCTATATTTGTCATTGGCTTGTGTCATTGTCCTTCGTAAATGATGGCTTCTGATTCGTTAATAGGTTTGTTTGTTAATTCTTCCTTAGTACCGCCTTGTCTTCATTTGTAACCTTCCATGAGGACTGGCCCTTTTACTTCTGTTGTTACACTGTATGTCTTATCTACTGCAGGCATGACATGCTTTCCTGCAACATTCAGCGCGCCATGCGCGCCTTCACTTTCCAAGTTTCCCGGGACAATGGCAGCTGCTTCTTTGAAATGCAATAGGTATGGCATTTACAAGAGTTTGAGCTATTGGCATTATAAATGACAATGCCTTTTATTTATGTGTTAATTATCAAAACAGATAAATAAAAGGAATTGTCATTTACAATGCCAATAGCTTAAACTATTGCATGCGAGACAATGCTTGTTTTTTCATGGCAGGGCTATTTTTAAAATGACACTAGGTAACTGTGATAGGAAAATTATGTTTAGAAATAAAGTGTAATGGATTTGTTGTGGACTACCTTGATCTGTAACTAGTATGTCTCAACCTGTGCAGCTTACTTTAGCTGATCAACTGATCAGAGCTTTCAAGAGGTAGCCGCTCAGGTTTTGCATTGACGCACTTAATCTTGTTTAAACCACATTGGTTTTTAAAAAGGTTTGTACGGTTTGAACACTGCAAATTATATATTATTAATCATTTATGTGCAGTAGTTTGAGTGAGCTACATCAATGAAAATCACAGAGTACAGAATCTAAGTCTACGCAGTTGCAGCCAGTCCCAGTCATCGGCTAGAAAATTTGTTAAAAGTGGGAAATTAACCTTTTTTGTCGTGATAGAGAAAATGCTATAGAGGAAATAGTCCTCACATCTTTTCTACACTGGGCAATTGCAGAAAAATGTAGCACTGTGTACAGCATATCACATAAGTACATACCTCATTTAACTAGACTGAGGTAGTTTTGTTGAGTCTCAACCTTTTGAAATATTCATTGTCGAGAAAGATTGGAAATGAGGAGTTTCTACCATTCGCTTATCACTGCCATCTTGAATGAATTTTTTTTTCATTCAAAGTTCTGCTTCTCTCCACTTGTTACTCGCAAGATGGGGGAACCAGAACAGGAGGGGAGAGTCTCTATAAAAGCACATAACACTGAAGCTAATTGAAGCTGCGGCGCAAAATTGCGCATTTTAACATAAAATGGGTAAAGCTTCGGTGCATATCCGAATTTGTGTTCATCTTTTTTTTAGTGCCTCAAGCTAGACATTCCAGCTTTCTGTGATTAAGTTTCTTATTGACCAGTAAATTATACCAGTCCTCGTTACCTACACCCCAGCTGAACCATATTCTTTTGAAACAGAGCAGATCTGCCTGGGGCAATCCAACATGGCACCAGCGCTGCGACGAAGACATTTAAGAATACAGAGGGAGTGATTGTTCAGCAAGGCCGAACGAACAAGCTGACTGAGTTGTGAGGCAAAAATTAAATGGACAGGCAAGTTAGCTCATTAAACAGGACTCAGTCATTGTTTATGAATATTGCTGCAGGAAAAATATACTGTGAAGTAAATCATATCATTAACCATGTGACTACCAGCGGCGGCTTCTACGCAATGGCGGAGGAGCGTCGCCCTGCCGGCTCAGAGCCAGCATCTGAAAAATTAAACTATATTTTATTATTGTTTTATTTTTCAGTTGCTGGCTGAGCCAGCATGTGTAGTGAGGAGTCTGGCCATGGAGGAAGGAAGAATGGAGTTTTATGGGCACTTCTAAGTGCCCATGTCTGTTTGGCCCGATGTCTTAGGCCGGCCAAACAGACCTGCGCACTTTGCTTTTTCTAACCCGGCTGTATTCTACAGCTGGGTGGAGAAATGGCACAGGGCTTCCTGTGCCTGAGCATAGCTTTAAACCAGCCCACTTAGGCCAATCCTGGCGCTGCTCTCCTAGTATGAGAGCAGCATCTGTTTCTGAGTTTCTGGGTCGGATTCCAATCCCAGTTTATCAGGTCCTCTGCCTGTTCGCTTGATGGCCTTATGCATCCTGTTGAGGTCACCTGCCAGCTTGCAAATGAGAGCCCAGAGTTGAACCTAAGAAGAGAGAGGCTCAAGCATCAGGTGAGTCACTCGGCATACACAGAGATCTTGGATTCTGTCCTCCCAGCCCTCCATTACCGGACATGCCAGCTAATCTCTGGGCAGAGGCACTCATATGGCGGAGGTGATTGTGCAAGGCCTTTGTTCCATGGCAGAGTAAAGGCTTCTCACCGGTGTGCTAGAGTTGCAGGCAGTCTGCCTTGAAAACTTTTCTTCCCTTGATTTTGTGAAATGACATTCATACCCTTTTACATAAACCAACACTGACCATTTCATCAAAAGACCATACAGTGCGAGTTCTTAGACCCTGTGTTAGCAGGCCTTGCATCTGTGGCAGTGGGCACAGCAGCGGGGCATTTTACCCGTGGTGAATGAGATCGCGGTCACCCTGAATATAAAGAAGCCTTGATCTGCCTGTCACAGAAGGATCACGCTGAAGTAATAGACCTGATCTCCTCTCGACTTGTATGTTCCAATAAAGACCTCTTTTCCACTTCCCTCTGAATGGTTCCCAAGGGGACACCTTCAGATTCAACTGGTTGCAGGGTGTGACCTACACATTCCCCCAAATTACTCTGATTTCGAAGTTCTTGCGGAAAGGGCAATTAGGTCAAGCACAGCTGATTCTTATTGCCTCAGATTGGGCAAGAAGGATCCTTTAAAACTCACCATTCAACCACCGCTTCTCTCCCAAACAGAACTGATCTGCTATCAGAGCATGACGATGGAACACAAATGGAGACTGTCTAAACAGCTCAAGGACAGGCTTCTCTCGGATTATACCGGCATTATGCCGATATGTAACCCAACTATTCAACCAATCTCTGGACACTGCAGTTTTCCCAGAAACTTGGAAGAAGGCTATTGTGACCCCTTTGCTGAAAAAGGCAGGCACGGACGTTCACAACCCAGACATTTATCAGCCAATCTCCCAACTCCCTTACCTATCTAAAGTTATGGAGAAGCTGGTCAACACAGAATTATCCAACTATCTTGAAACCAACAAATTGCTAGACCCTTCTCTAACCAGCTTCAGAGCCACCAATAGTACGGCGGCAACTCTCCTGGCTGTCCTAGACAATATAAGATCTTTAATCGATCAGGGGAAAGCTGCAGCCTTGATCCTATTGGACCTGTCGGCGGCGTTCGACACAGTCTCACAGGGACTGCTGCTGAAAACCCTACACGAAAAGAGTATACACACCACAGCCCTTCAGTGGTTCAGCTCCTTTTTGAGCAACAGAAAGCAAAATGTACAAATGGGCACGTTCTCCCCAAGCCCAAAATCCATCAGCTATGGTATCCCACTGGGAGGCTCCCTGAGCCCCACGCTCTTTAACACCTATTCATCATCTTTGGCTAAAATCAGTGAGAAATGGGGTTTCAGTATCTGCTCCTGTGCGGATGACACACAACTGATGATAGCCCTTGAAGAAAGGCATGTGGACACCAGGATCAAACGGAACTGCCTCTCGGAGATGGTGACCTGGATGACCGAGCACTGTTTGAAATTGAATGCCGAAAAATCGGAGATCCTGCTCTTTGAAGGAGCCCACTTAATCTGGGATGCATCTTGGTGGCCCCAATCACTGGGAGACGCCCCAGCACCCAAGCAGGTCGCTAAAAACCTGGGCGTCCTTATTGATAATACATTAACCATGCAGGACCATGTCCGGGCCCTGTGCGGAAGAAGCTTCGCCACTCTGAAGCTCCTAAAAAGGCTTTTTCCTTGGATTCCTATGGAATGTAGAAGAGCAATCACACAAGCCCTACTCATTAGTAAGCTGGATTATGGGAACACACTTTTAGTGGACATGGCTGACTATATCTTCACACGCCCGCAGGTGATACAGAATGTAGCTGCCAAACTGGTGTGCAATAAAAGTAGATGCAGCTCATCATCAGAATGCATGAGACAGCTTCATTGGCTGCCCGTACGTCAAAGAGCAAGATTCAAGCTTCTGAGCCATGCACAGAAGGCCCTACTCCAATGCGGTCCCAGAATTCTTCAAAACAAAGTCCAATTCTATGCCCCTACAAGGTGTCTGAGGTCATGCTATCAGGCACAGGCCAAGACAAAACGTATCAAGAAAGCAAGGGCAGGAGTCCGCACCGTTTCCCACCTGGCTGCTACTCAATGGAATGAACTACCATTGGATCTACGTCTCACGGATGACTACATGGCATTTAGAAAAAAGCTGAAAACCTGTCTGTTCCCTAAGGCCTAATGTTGAATATATTGCCAGCACCCTTCATCCCACCTCACCCCTACCACTGGATCTCGCTCCTCTAGCGCAGTGATATCCTTTTTGGATGAATGTTGAGCTCTATAAATAAATAAATGATGGTCTGATTCTCCACCCTAGTCCTCAGATGCTACATCTACATGAGTGGAGATTGAGCGGTATCAATTAGGCCTTCTATCTTCCACCAAAGGTAGCGGATGTTATCTTGGCTGCCCAAAACCTACTGCCAATTTGTTTAAATTTGTTTCTTCGTGCAGTTTAAAACCTCTCGAGGATAATGATAATGAGATGGGATATTTAGCTTCTCTTTGTACCTTTGTATGTATTCCTGATTAACCCTTTATATTCAGGTCACTCTTAGTGGCATGATTCTTCAAAGGTTTGTTTGTCTTGTTTCCTTTTTATTCTTCCGGGGGGGTTTATTGTTTCTCTTCCCCTGCTTTCTTTTAAAACTGGATTTGAAAGGTTTGTTAGTCTTGTTTCCTTATTATTCTTTAGGAGGGGGATTTGTTGTTTGTTTCCCTGCTTTCTTTTAAAACTGGATTTCTAGTGGCAGTCGTTTGTTCCAGTAAGTAGTGGCCCTGTAAGCCAGGCCACCAATCCCTTTTTTTTTTTTTATTATTAAACTCAGGCAAGCTCTTCTTTTTTATATAGCCATCCTTTCTGCCAGAAGTTGGAACTGCCTTCCACAAGGGTCACTCTTACTCTTCTATCTTTCTCTCCTCCCCATCATCCAGAGGATAAGGAGAGGTTACAAGTAATTGGACCCAAGGGTAATGTGTACATTAGCTGGACAAGACCTGATAAGGTTGATGATCATTTCTCTGTGGGCTTCACTGTACCCAAGAAAGACAAATCAGTGGCCAAGCATAACATTTAACATTAGGTTACCCTTTGTATTGAAATCCTTTACCCATTGGCAAAGAAAGCCTTTCCATCTGCCAAACTCTAGAATGGCAATGGCAACTTCTCCTTCATTTACAAAGGGCATCCTGGTGACCAATATTTGCTAGGCTGACATTTAGTCATCTCTGCATACCTTGACCAAGCATTGCTGCTTGACAGCTTCAGCACACAGTGACTGATATTTCGCCAGGGCTGTGCTACACGATTTTGTTTGGTTAATCAGCCCATCAGTCGTGCCTTCCTTGAAGTGAGGGAGTTGCATAAGGTTAGGAATCTGCGGGAAGAGCAGCAATCAGGAGAATGTTACTTACCTTTGGTCTCTAGTTTTAGTTTGGTACTATGTCTTACTGCAGATTCCTCACTGCACTCCCTCGTGTCTTTGAGATAGTGCAGCTAATAATAAAATGCCAAAGTATCCACAATCTATAGTATTATTGTTACAGTTGATGAGCAGTCTCTGTGCCTCTATGCATGCCTCGGTTGGACATGGAATAAAATGCCAGGAACTCTACCAGTTAGTCAGATGTTACCATATATTGTCCAATGTCATCGCATCCTGGGTGAACAGAGCTGCAACTCGAGTGGTGTATAGCCACTGCATGTTGCTGCAGAGCTTGTGCTGAGGGGAAAAGATTTCCATATCCTGTCTGGTGTCTACAGTATATTCACAAGGTGAGGAAGCTGCCAGAAGATACAGGGCCAAATAAAAATATTGACATTGAAGGTCATTTTGCTTCAAGCTCAAGTCAATTTAATTAAGCATCAGATGTACGGGCATATTTTAGATAAACTGGCTAGATTAACTCTGGGTGCTTATTTCAACGTAGGCTTTCTATTTAAGCATAGTTCACACTATTCTAACAATTCTGTAACACAGGGGCATTGGCACTGCTACTGTCATAATTTACATGTCCTACAAAGAGGCAAGCTTGAACTGCTTCTGCCATGATGTAACTGTTTTGTGAGGGAGGGAAACGTGCTACTGATACACGTGGTTGCAGTTTTGTCACATTGAATTTTGAGGGAACCATTTTACTGTACAAGAGCTATAATGATTGTCATCACGAAGCTTATATTTTTTTATTGGTTTTGCCAAAATTAGCACTGGTTATTCTGATGGCTACACCTTCTGATAGACTTCTAGCTGCAGAGTCCTCATCTTTTGAATTTTCACCAGGCGTCAGACTGCATATGGAATCTTTGCAGCAATACCTCAGAGTGCCGTGCGGTTCCACACTAATGAGGTTCCACTCCAGAAATGACGTGCAGAGCCTATCTGATAGAGTTCGAGCAGCAGATTACTTACCTTAGAATATTCACCAGGTGTCAGACTGGATCCAGAAAATCTGGAGCAGCATTCCTGTGCTCCGGCAGGTGGCGTCTATCAGCTCTGCGCCATTCATACCAAATATGATATGCGCTGGGCCTATATCGGAGCCACCTTGACACTCTGATATCAGTTTCTTTCTGCGCCATCCGAGCGGATCCGGAAGAGCTTCTCCAGTAAATTTTTCACCACCAATTTCGACATCCTGTTGACTCTTTTAAGCATTGTTGTTCCTAGTGTCCTTGAGGGATATCCCCTAAAAAGAACCTACAGGGTTTAAACACTGCAGAGCATGTCACCGGTAAATGTCGGTGATAGACCCCCATTTGGTTTGCTTGTGGTCCCTGAATAAATCTAAGAAGTCGGAGCTTCCTTCATCGCACTGGTCTAAGTCATTGGACAAGGCACGAGAATGATCCCACAAGTCAAGGCCCTGCCTCCGCACGCCCCCTGCGGAGTCTGGTTCCATTTCACGCCGCCCTGAATTTCCTGGAGTGACCCCCGTCCAACTCAAGGAATTCTGAGGCTATGCACCTCCTATTTGAGCAACCCGACCTCTGTGGGGCACCTTCTGGCCCCATGGGTCAAGGGTGTACCCAGACTGAAATTCCACCATTGGGTATGCCCTCGGGGCCAGTTGGGCCCACTGGATCCGTTCCTGAATCTGGACCTACCCCAGCAGCAAATCCACAACGTTTGCAGTGGTTCGTCCCTCTGGCGCTGTTCCTGGCATTGCCGAGCCCATAGTCTTTCCCAACTCCAATATGAAGCCGGACTGACATTGACCAACGCTGATGGGATCCATAAAACTGTGCAGGTCGGAGAAAGTGCCTGCTTTTCTTGATAGACCCTGTGGTGATTTTGGCTGGGGTGGATTTGAAGAGCCTTGTAACTATCCCGACCCCCCTGAAAACCTTTGGCCCAACCATACAATGACAACTGGTAAGAAAAACTGGCTGTCGCCAGTGGCCTGGACACCAGTCCAGACTCTGGTCCGCCCTCCTAGTTTGGTTATGGAGGAGAAGGGCTTCCTTTGATATCGTGGTGAGGATGGTAGTGGAGGTCCTCAACCTTCAGCTACCCTCTAAAGTCATACTCCGTTGTGTTCCATACCACTCCACCAGATAGGAAATCCAAGAAGCTGGGCACCTTCCATAACAGGATTTTCTCTTCCAACAGCCTTGCACTGTAGTTGATGAACACCACGTGCCTCGTGGGCCAATAAAGCGGATTTGTGTGGGACTCGGTTGTGCAAGTACGTCTTATGTTCTCGGCAGAGGGCCGAGCCATCCTGAACCAGGCTATCACCGATTACATGGACTCAACAAAGTTTACAATCAGATGCAGGCTGGCTACAGCAGACTTGTTGGGCAGGGCCATTGCTTCATTGCTGGCACTTCGCCGACACGCCTGGCTGAGAACAACTGGCTTTTTTGAGATGGCCAGGCATCCCCCATCGCCATTCCCTTCGATGGTACTTGACTGATGGGACACTCTGCCCATTCAGTGTGTTGGCGCTGCAAGAACAGTAGCATCACCGCCTAGTCATTGACGCTCGCCACAGCCCCATACCAGTCATACTCTTCTTTTTGCTCCTTCCATGACTATGCCAGGGGCTACCAGCCGCCTTTCCTACAGCAAAGCCACCATGGCCCTCTGGCTTCCTAGCTTTTTAATGTGGCCGCAGATGCAGCTCCCACAAATCCAGTGGGAACCAAGGCCAGAGATCTGTCAAGCCTGCCTCTCCTTCTCCCCCTGCCAACCATAGCTTCCAAACCTCTTTAGTACCCCTTTAGTATGCCCTCATAAAAACAAGGCAGTATCAAGCACTGCCTGCCCCAGGTGCACAACATTGGACAAGTTGGTGCTCCAGATTGTCCAGCGAGGTTATGCCCTTCTGCTTCTGGAAACCCTGTCACCTTTGCATCCGTTCTCATATCATCTGATGGAGCTCCCTCTCTCCCTGCTGTGCCAGGAAGTGCAGGCACTTTTGACCAAAGGACCCATCAAGAGGGTGACTGCATCAGAAGTAGGTTGTGGGTGCTATTACTGCTAATTTTTGGGGCGAAAGAAGGACCAAGGTCTCTGCCCGATCCTGCATTTCAACACCTTCCTGAGGAGGGCAAGATTCAAAAGGCAAATTCTTGCCGAAGTCCGGTAAGTGCTAGACCCTGGAGACTAGATGGTAGCATTGAACCTGCAGGACACCTATTTTCATATCCTCATCCTGTAGGCCCATCTGCATTACCTGCAGTTCATCTGGAATAGGAATATTTCCAATTTGCTGTGCTCCTCTTTGGTTTCACCAGTGCCCTTCGGGTGTTCACAGAAGCGATGGCAGTGGTTGCACCACATCTTTGGAGGTCAGGGTTGCAAGTCTTCCCCCTATCCCAACAACTGGCTTTTGAATGTGGGCTCGCCCAAGACAGTTGTCACCCACCTCCAGACTATGGCGGACCTCCTGCTCTCTCTAGGGTTCACTATAAACATGCCAAAGTCATACCTGACGCTCCCTTTCATCAGAGCCATCCTGGACACAGTGCAATTCTGTGCCTATACTCCAGAGCAGAGAGTCCAGGACTTTTGAGCTATGAGCCTGATGTTTTAACCTCCGTCCTGGATTTCGGTAAGACTGACTCTGAGACTGCTGGGTCTGATAGCCTCCTGCGTCCTGCTGGTGAAGAACGCTTCATTGTATGTGCAGGCTCTGCAGTGGGACCTGGAGTCGCAGTGGGTGCAGCATCGAGGGAATCTTTCCAACCTGGTCCAGATCAGAGGGAAATTAGAAAGGTCTGCAGTGGTGGCTGACTAAGTACGATTGTATCAGTGGCACACACCTTTCTCTTCCTCACCCAGAGCTCATAGTAGTGGCAGATGTGCCACACCTGGGCTGGGGTGGCCACCTGGGAGAGGTGAAGATCAGAGGACTGTGGTTTCTCGCATAGTCTCAGCTCTACATCACCTTGCTGGGAGTTAACAGTGATTCGCGTGGCTTTGAAAGCCTTCCTTTCATCCATCCATCCATCCATCCATCCATCCATCCATCCATCAAGGAAACACAGGTTCAGGTATTCACTGACAACACAATCGCCATGTGGTACTGCAACAAACATGGCAGGGTTTGGCTGTGGACCTTGTGCCATGAGGCCTTGTACATCTGGACATAGCTGGAACGTCAGGAAATTTTCCTGGTCATAAAGCCTATTGAGGCTTCTCTGAAATCTAGGGAGGACAAACTCTGCGATTGATGCCTTGTGGATCATGAATGGCAGAATGCAGCACACATAGAAGTAGAAAATCGTCATTATCTAATGATTGTTTATGTGCAGGAAGGTGTCCCTTCCAACACGTAAACCATCATTAACGGCGTTCTTCTCTTTCTATGTGTGCTGCCGAATGCAGCACACAAAAAAAGCAAAAACGAAGAGAAATGCATGTATTTCTCCTCGTATCACCATTCTAATGCCTGCTCTTGCATGGTGTTCATTTTTGGCGCTGCCTCCGATTTACCCTCCTCGTAAATCTGGGGCAGCGCCAAAAGCAATGGGTGTTGTGGTGGAACACCCACAGCAACACCGATTGCATACCCCTTTCACGCTAAGTGATGCTTGTAAAGGGGCCTTTTTTACAAGGCAGCGTTAAGCCACAAAAAGTGGCTTAAAGCCGCACTGTAAATATGGAGAAGGGCATATCGCCACCAGAACGTCGCTTAAATTGACGTTCTGGTGGCGATATCCCCTTGTTTATATGCCCCATTGTGTATTTTTTTCCACCGAACCATTCCTGCCCAGAGCACTCCAGGAGATGAGGACCAACCAGGCCAAGGTCATCCTAGCGGCTACAGATTAGGCAAGGAGAGTCTGGTATCCTGAGCTCCTGGGCTTGAGCATATCCCTCCTATTTGTGTCACAACAACAGGGCAGGGTTCTGAGCCTGGACCTTCACCTGGAGATTGTGCTGTGACACCTAAGTACCTTCCTCCGGAGGGGGTTGGTTTCATCTTGGCTGCTAGAGCCCCTCAACGAAAACTGAAATGCACCATCATCCACCCATTTCAAAATGTCTCATTTACACACAGCAAGCCTCTTGCTTCCAGTGGCTGGTAAACACCGTGCCTTATTTATAACTGAAAAATACAGCTATTTGTTAAGTGGTAGAAATTTAAAGTGAAGAAAAATGTTCCATATTGCGAACATTTTTGCTGAATATTTTTGTGCACTTTAAATTTCTCCCATCAAACAAAATGAATGTGTGTTTGTGTTATACATGTAACTGTGACACATTAGGTGAAAGGTATGTCCTGTGCCACAAGAACAATGACACAGGCTCTTATTCACCCATATATCCTGCTCATATGCACACATGTTCATATATCCCCAAAGACCATGATCTCACTGACACACATGGCAGCCCTTTCAAAGTATTTTGTTCAAACTATAGTATCTGGCTCTATGGACATTAGGCTTAAAGTCAATGAAGCTGGGCATGGCGGTGTCTGGTAAATCCATGCAAGAGGCTTGGCCTTCTGTAGCGCATAATGATTTCCACTGTTCAGAAGTAGCTCTCACTACAGAAAAGTTTGGAAACTCCTGCTGTAGATTGTATTGTACACAATACAGCTAAAGCTGGCTGTAAGCAAGACCTAGAAATGAACAATTATAAGCTGTCCCTAAATTAACTTATCAAAAACACCACTAATGGAAACATTCACCTGCCCAAATGAATTATAAGAGGCCCAAGGAAAAGGATCCTAGTATATCAACACCGAGGGCTGACCCACACAAATATTCAAAATTTTAAAAAGCCATTTATTTATAAAAACATATATATTTTTCTTTTATTTTGATCATGTCAAACAAGGTTCTTATTTTTCAAAGAATGCATACATAGAGCATACAAAATCATCAATAAATGTATAGGTAAATCTGTCCCACACAAAAAAATCATGAACATCAGTCATACTTGCATTCACTCTAAATAATATGCACATTCATTCCTCAACAATTACATATTCCTACAGGGTAACAAAGCAATCCAGATGGTAAAGCTGCCACTTGATAACAGAATGAAACATTCTCGTGTGTCCTCCAGATGGTAAGAGGAAACTGGATCCAAGTACACGAGGAGAAAATAACGCCAACGCGTGTTTCGGTGTAACGCCCTTACAGAGGCTGCACCTTCATCAGGGCAGGAGGAGATAGGTCGCAGGAACATTACAGCGGTGGGAAAAGAAATATTTGTCTCCTGGTTACTTCAAAGTGTGAGATGAAGAGAGGTTCTCGGTCTGACAGGCCCTGTCTGCCCTCGGAGGTGAGGAGTTCAGTAGACACAGGAAGAGTTTGCTTTTAAGTCCCTACTTTAGGTGAATCAAGAGTTACACTTGTTGTCAGTGTTGTACGTGGGAAAAGAGAAAGCGTTTAAATTGAAACAAGATGAGTGACGCATGTTTATAGGCCCCAGGCCTTATAGAGCACTCTAAAAATCAACACGCTGAACAGACTGGTTTAAGGACCTTACAAAGGAAAGATGAATTTTCTACAGGCAGGCTGTAAAATTGATGCATAAGTAACAACATGATTTTTTTCTGGGAGTAAGGTGGGCGAATCACTCGCACAGCAGTTTTGAACAAGCATTGGCGAAGCCGATACATTTCACCTATGCAACATCTATTGGCTTTGACAAAGTTTTTAGACATGTTACATAGCCACACAGGCTGCTGTGCAACATGGCTTAAATAAAAAATATAAAAAAAATGTAAATGCTATGATGCGACTAGCGCTGACCACATCCTAGAGCTTTTTATTTTTCTTCTTCAATCAAGCCATGTTGCACAGCAGCCCATGCAAGCACGGACAGCAGGAGGAGGGAAGGGGACAGGAAAGCAAGCAAGGACAGAGGGAGGGCGCAGGGTGGGTAAAGCAGCAAGGAACAGTGGGAGGAGGGTAGGGTGGGATAAAGAAGCAACAGGCACTGGGAGGAGGGCATGGGGTGTGAAAGAAACAACAGACGACAGGATGAGGGTGGGGAAAGCAACATAGGGAAAGAGCAGCAACAGCAAGAGGAGGGCAGGGATGAAGGAGAGGGACTACAGAGATATGTACTGTGTAAGAGTGCATGTAAAAAATAGAACCTTCAGGAGCCTGCTATACTTGGTTCATGTGCCACCACACGGATACACACGAAGCCTAAGGAGTAAGCGGAGGTGAGGAGGATAAGAAGCAAGGAAACGAGTGACATCGCAGCCAACCAATGGTAGGTATTGGTAAGTAAGGGGCGGGCTCTAAGCTAGTTTCAAGCTATTTTGTTGTTGTTAACAATAGGTTTTGCTGACTGCGTTTTTAGTTTTTGCCCGAAAAGTGGGCATGTGCTGTGATGCTGCTGTTGGGATCACTTCTAATCTGTAGATCCGATTGACTGTGCAGCTGGTAATGCTACTGATATTTCACCCTGATTGGTGAGGTTCCAGCTGTCGTTTTCCAACCTTGTATATGTGGATGAGGTCTCAGCGTTGCTACTTATTATGTGACTGTTTAGGTCTCACATACCAGACAGCACAAGATATCTTGTAGCGAAAGATCTTTTAAGGGCTTATCAAAAACTTACAGTGGGTTTACAGCCTGTCCATTGCTACCTATTGGTTGGCTTTAATCAGACCCCCCAGGATATAGCGGCATGGATTAGCAAATTTAGCGGCATAAATATGGAAATTTAGCGGCACAAATATGGAAATTTAGCGGCAATTTTGCGGCATTTTAGTTTGCAGTTTTTCCTACAACAAACACAGTTATCTTATTTTTTTGAAGTATTTAACAACATGAAGCTATGTATATTTGGTTTATTTACAATGTAGAGACTTTGTTTGGCTTCAAGGCTACATATATGTGATTAAAAGAAAAAATTATGCCCCCCAGGGCCCGCCGCGTGCCTCGTGTGCGGCGGGCCCAAAAAGAATGCCACCTGGGCCCGCAGCACACCGGGCATGCGGTGGGCCCAACATTTGTTTGGCTTCAAGGCTACATATATGTGATTTTAAAAAAAAATTATGCCCCCCAGGGCCCGCCGCGTGCCCCGTGTGCTGCGGGCCCAGGTGGCATTCTTTTTGGGCCCGCCGCACACGAGGCACGCGGCCTGTTGGATGCAAAAATCTATTGGATGAATATGGGGGGGATGGCATTTTCCAAATTTCGCGGACAGTTTTGTAAAAATCGCGGCATTTTTACAAAACTGCCGATTTCGCGATTTTTTTGCAAATCGCGAAATCGCGAAATCCTGGAGGGTCTGTTTAATGTCACTTTCATTTACTTCATTCTTATTTAATGGCTCGCCTTCCTCCTCTTGCGTTGCCTTTCCCCGCGGATAATAGCCTCTTTACAAGCTTGTACAGTTGGTGGCCACATCCTGTAGGCCATCCTGTCTAGAGGAGGTCACAGTCCCTCCCAGCCCAGGACCCTTTGTTCCCTTTTCAGAGAGAAATTCACACCTCCCAGCAGGTTGCAGGTAACAGTTAAGTAATATTATCAGAAAGGGCTACTAGAGCCTTTTATCAGGTAAAAGGCAACTTTCTAAAAGTGTCATTTTCAAACTAGTAATTTAAAATCAGACTTTACCATCAGATTGGATTTTAAATTCCTATTAATTTAAATCCTTATATCAAGATTCTAGCTATTCCCAAACTGTAGTTATACATTTTTAGTTGTTCTAATAATATAACCCAGTTCTTTTAAATGGGAGAGTAAGTCTTACCACGGTGAAAAAATGACTTTGGAGATTTTTCACTGCCAGGACATGCTTACAGCATACCTTAGGGGTGAGTTGCCAGTATGGTTTAGGCCTGTCAGAGGTTATCTTGCCAGGTTGAATTTGCAGTTTTCAACTGCACTCTCGGTCTGCAGGGGCAAGCTTGAACACATGCTTCTACTTTGTCACATTAGTGGTGGTCCAATATGTGCTGCAATCCACTGGTATGATTTAAGTTAATTTACCTGGGTACACAGAGTACCACATATTAGGAACTTATAGGTAAGTTAAGTATACCAATCAGGGATCAGCTAATTGCACATACACTTTAGGGGTTTAGAGCACATACAGTGGGCACAGGATGTGAGCACTCCAGTGTTCAGTCAGTTTACTAGCAATACATCTAACAAAAAGAGGGGGTGGTCCTGCAAAAAGTGCAGTTCTTCAAGCAAGGCTCCCCCCTCCCACCCAGCTCAAAGAGAAGGAGCAACAGCCATTTCTTGGTAGTTCTTGAATATTCAGCAGAAGGGATGTGGAAAGCCCTTGGCACTTTGCAGGGTAATTTCCTGACCCACATCCTTCTGTCAGGACTAATCCCTGAGGATTACATCTCCTTCAACACTGTCAAGCCTTTGCACAAATTTTACCTTTAACTGGACTGGACCTTTATCCAGCTCTTCCCTACTTACTACTACTTTGGACCATTTAAAATCCAGTCTATCTTGTCTGAAGTTTGAGTGACACAAGCCGTCTCCTGAGGACAAAGCATACCTTAAGCTTTCTTCAAAACATATCTGAGAATAGCCAAACACATATAGACAATATTCAGTCTAATTTTCAAGGGCGGCCACCCTCACCCACCTGTGTCCTTGTTGTCACAGCAAATTTCAAGCTGGGATTTTTAAACAAATTAAAACATGTAAATAGGCAAACAACTGTTGGCTAAAAACACCAAATTATTTAAATGTATCACAGATGACTTAAGGTCCCTTGTCAGCTATAAATAGCCATGTTAATGATAACGTTTGTGACTAAGGCCATCATTAGGAGTAGTAGCAATGTAGGATGGTCACAGTTCCTATGGGGAAAGAGGGAAGAATAAACAGCCAGGTGGGCTGTAAGGAAGTGTAAAGTGTCTCCAGATGGGTTCGAGTGTGCCGAGAAAGAGTAAGGTACTCCTATGTGGATCTAGAGGTGCCCTCACACACCCTTGCAGGTGTATAGCATCATCATCGGGCTGGTGCTCCTCGTGGGGGTGGCGCTGCAGTCCCTCACGGGCCCGTTTGACGGGGCTCTTTGATGGAGATCTTTTAGGAGTTTGCCGCACTTGTGCATGGGGGTGTGTGGGTCAAGGTGGTGGTGGTGGTGAGTGAAATATAAAAAGAGCCCAAGGACACTAGCAATTTATTGAGGATGTCCTTGGAGTCTGGTTAAAATATATCACGGGGATGGAGAAGCAAAGTCAGTTGCCTGTGTGAGAGGGGAAATTGAACAAATACGGTCCCTCTTCTCTCACCCGTGTGGTGAATAGTGTGGATATAGCAAGGGGTTAACATGTTTCGCGCTTTAAGTAGTCCCTAATGGATCTATGAGCGCTTCATCAGGACCTAAAGAAAAAGTGTGTCAAATGGGAATCGGGAAAAGACGCCCTATAATCCCATGGGTCCTTATTATGGGAAATACTGTAGAGAAATTAGGTAAGGAACACGTCGTTTATGCTTGTCCCTAGATGCGGCCCTCCCTCGCTCAAGGATGGACCTCGTCAGCGAAGCCGTGAAACAGTAGAGGCAGTTGGCACTCTTCCTCTGTGCTCCGGATCACCTACCCGGTAGCCACGGTTCCAGCAACCGTGGCTACCGGGTAGGTTATCCGGAGCACAGAGGACCACGGCTTCGCTGACGTGCAGTTATCATCTGAACCATATACTCTAGCAAAGCTGTGTTGGCATGAATGTAATATTTACGATCACATAAATGTTTGGAGAGCCTGTCTTATTGAGTGTGTTCACACCTTTGACTTTAGGTAAAAACATGCCTGGAGAGTTGTTAATAGTCATGAAAAACTTGAGGTCCAGCCTTATTTGAGGGCTCATTTCTCAGCTAGTTTGAAGACCAAGTTTCTATGGTTGCGATTTGGCAATTACATCACCAAGGATGGTATACCAAGGTGGATTCAGCAATGGGCAACACCCAGGGCCGGACTGGCTGTAGCGGGCACCGGGCAATCCCCTGGTGCGCCGCACGGGTTGGGGCCGGTTCTGGGCCCCTGGGGACCATTAGTAAACTATACGGCTAACAAAAAAAATCTATTTGGAAATAATTTGCACCTGTCCACGATTACTGCAGGCACGACATTTCTGCTAAAACCATTGTTTTCAGTCGCAGAAGTGAGAACTTGCCAAGAAGCTGTCAAATTCGGTCTATCAGGCAGGTCATTTTCGGTAAATTGCCACATGGTGAAGTTTCTGACCCTGGTTGACACCATGTTGAATTCCGTTTAAAAATGTGGTCATACCGAGATAAACAGTATAACGCTGCGGAATTCAGAAGAATGCTTTTTATCTTTATCAATATTACTTATATGTTTTACTTTTGAATAATATGTATTTTATTAATAATATTGATGGCGTTTGTGGCGTAGACAGCCTAGGCTTCCTAACGGTAATAAGTACTAGAACCCGAAAATGATCTTAGAACAGTAGTTTTAGCTTTAATGTTAGGATTGTGTTGACAAACTCATATGTGTTTTAACACCTGTGCGAAATGATATCCAGTCTGAGTTTGCCTTATGATTATCTCGTTTAGTAAGGACTCGCCTGCATTGTCATTATAAACATTTTAATATCATCTGCTATAGCTTCTGAAATAACAGCCTGTACTACATTATTGAATTAACTCGGTTGAGAGTATGCATTGCTGTTTTTTGATTGCCTCAGCAACTATTTCTGGTTTTAACAACACCAGACAAATGATATGTATTTAATGGTTGTGCCAATTTTATTTTAGGCCTGTTTTTAACTGATGTAATGTAACGTGTGGCAACTGTTTCACCACTGTCTATTTTAATGATTTTTACAACAGTTGTATTAGTATAAATTGTAATGATTTTTAGTAATCAATAAATGTACTTACAGGATGACGAGAAAGTAATTCAGTACTTACTGCCCTGCAGGCCCACATCAAACCCCTTCCCCTACAACTCACTGAAGCCAATACATTCACCTACGATTTGATCATACCCACTCACACTACTGACAACACTACTCGACAAGCCGAGTCAAACTTCAATCTGGAAAGAAAACCTTAGAACCAAATCATCTCTGTGCTACCGAAACATGTACGATGCCAGGCCACTTCCAGATTGTGAGCTATACAAATGCCAATAACACAAAATGCAAATGCCAATAACACAACATAACATGCTGAATCTGCAGTGTACACAGTAACAACTCAGACAGTGCACGAGGTCAGGGTGTGCCAGATACCGCCTGGGGGATGCTCAGAATGTGTCCCAGAGGCCTCTCTGCCCTCGAGTTAACGCAGCTGCTATGCCTCGACCTAATTAGAAGAAGGGAGGGTTTGAATGATTTCTGTCTGACAGGGAAATGAAAGCGGGCCTTTGAGAATTCCAGGAATGTGCTGGCTAGAAATAACCTCTCCTTGGGGTTTGCTTACTGTTTCTATCCTCAAACTTCAGGTCAGTGGGCAACAACGTAGGCAGAATGTTTACGTTCTCCCAGACGTCATCGGAGTCCACTTGTTGCTCTGAACTGTGTTAGTCTGCGAAGGAAGAAACAGATTTGCACTCTTTTTACATGGTTCGATAAACAACGTGCTTGTCTACACGCTGATTCAACATCATTTAACAAGCATTGGCAAAGTCAAAAGGTCTGGCTTGCTTTAGGTGAGTTTGTTATGTGGCATTTCTGGATGCTATAACAGATAACGTAGAGATGCAGTCCCGCATACTCGTGAGACAGCACGCTGTGTGAAGCGCAAGTTTACGTGTTTAAGCCATCCCCTTAGATACCTACTTACGCTTACGTCCTTTTAAAGACCCCACCTTTTTCATACCACTTAAAACATTGATAAGCACCACTCGATAACTAGATCATTCAATGTTGGGCCATCGTATCTCTGAGTCTTCTAAATCGAAACCGCTGTTACTTTATGTGCCAAAATACCAAAGCAAGACAAAAATCCAGGGATAGCCACGTATAGAAAGGCACTCAGGTCTGCAGCACGCACCCTGCCATCACTGGCGTTCAGTGCTCGCAAGGGGCTTACCACACGTGCATCCCTGGAGCGTCCTTGGCAACAGGGCTGCCATCTGCTGGTACCAGCTCATTCCCTCCCCCGTGTTCAGCTCATTCTCTCCCCCATGATTGATATGAGTCCACAGATATTAAATTCCAACCATCCTGAGAATACAGAGTTTTCGTCACCCCTAGTCTTGGGAGGTAGTACGGCTTCTTCCACACTAACACTAATATCGTGGAATATTGCCGGCCTACAATCCAGGATTATGTCTTCTGATTGAGCATGTTTCATTGAGAACTATGACATTATCGCTTTTCAGGAGACTTGGTCACTGAGCATGATTTTTCGTCCCGGTTACCTGGCCTTTGGTAAATTGGCTACCGCAGAACACAAAGGGAGACCCTGTGGGGGATTGATTATCTGGGTTAGACAGCAGATAGGCTATCAGGTGGAAGAGGTAATGATTGACATTCTAGCTATTAGAATCTGTTGTGAACACGAGCCAGACCTCATATTGATAAATGTGTATGCAAGAGGGATAGCGGTTCGGAAAGCATCTCCAACTGTTTCCAAGCTGGACACATTCATTGAATCTTTGAAAGGGGTAAATCACCTGGTAATTGCAGGTGATTTTAACTGCACATTTGAGCCCCTTGGCCTCGAAGACAGCAGTCTCAGTAGTGATGAGGACCTGACTTGGGGGATACCACTTTTAACATTGCCCCCAATTACTAAATGGACAGAGGCGGCACTCCAGCTAAAAAGTTTATCTCTGGAGAGGAGCCTCAGGGCCGCCAATGGGAGGTCGATATCAGATAGTGAAGGCACCCACACTTTTAACAATGAGATAAGAAGTAGTAGGATCGACTACTTCTTTATTAATCTAGAACTATGGCCGAGAGTTCAGGACATGAAGATTCTAAGTAGAACGGAGCTCAATCACGATCCGCTATTGCTAACTCTAGAGATAAAGGGCCATTATATGGCGAGGGCTAGAACTGAAATAACGACGGCTGATGTAATTATGTCCCAGGACTGTCGTCGGCAAAAATGGGCAGTTGTCTCACAAGATGAAAGCACTCTAGATCTGATCATGCTAACCCTTAAGGACACGCTAATAGCTCTCGCCACTCTAAATGTGCACGAGGACTCTCTTCCTGCCTTTATGAAGGTCCATGACGACCTCTTTGTTAAGCTGAAATCTTTTTTCACTAAAAATAACTGATCTACCAGGCAGATCATCCAAAAATCAGCAAAATGGTATGATGGGGCATGCAGGTCTGCATTTAGGCACATCTCCCAAGCTATTAGGTTGGGAGTACCACAGGAGGTCAGGAAAGCAAGGTCTGAATATAAGAAAACACAATATAGGGCAAAGAAAAACTTTGATGAAAACAGATGGAAGGATCTGTAATATACAAGTAATGGGAACAACTGGCGGCGATTCTGGCGATTCTGAATAAGGTGTCACCAGAAGAGTGGGCCCTGCACTACTAGGCCCAATTTGCTTCCATCACAGGTAGTCCTATACACCACCCCCAACTAACATCTGATACCGTCCTAAGCTTTGATATAGGGGAGATTGAAAGAGTTTTAGACGGTGTCCCAGCAGGCAGGGCCCCCGGTCCGGATTGCATCCCGCCCGATATATTTAAATATGACAGGAAGAGCTGGATCAAATACATCCATACTATATCTAACGCCCTAGCTAGAGGTGCTTCTATTCCAGAATCCTGGCGCAGGGCTGAAATAATTCCAATTTACAAACAAGCATTGAAAATGCAATAGGTCTCGCCTTTGATTAAGTTAAAGCCATTTGCTTTGCCTATGGTATTGTATAGCAAAGTAAATGGCTTTAACTTAATCAAAGGCGAGACCTATTGCATTTTCAATGCTTGTTTATTTTGAAATCTGGGAGCCTTCCAGTGATCACACTTAGATTTGCTCAGACCCGATAATCTCCAAAGCCCAAAATTATGGTCAATTGCCTCTGCCCAGCCTGGCTCAGCTCCACTCTGCTTAGGTCTTAAGGCTTGGGGGTCTGACTTCTCTCCCACTGTCCCCTTAGATTGTTTCTGTGGCTCCAAGCGCCACGAAACCGGAAACAATTAGACCAATCAGCACAAAGTCAATCACAATTAAAAAAATTTTTTAAAAGTGAACGAGAGCCAGGACTCCTATGGTCGGCCTCCCCACACAGTCAATAAGCAGCCATTCCTCGCGGCTGCCAGCACTCCAGTTATCGCCGTGAAATAAAAACGCCAGGCTCACCTTTTCAATTGAACTCGCTGCCTCTGAGCACCTTCCTTTCCATTTCCCTCACGCTCCGCCATCAGTCCCATGCCGCCTTCTGCCCTCCGCACACCCGCAAAACCAGCCAAGAGGGCTGCAGCCGAAAGAACTCCAATTTGATGCACAAAGAAAGCCGACTCCCAATATTAACGCTTTTTAGCGTGTGCTGCCGCTGCACTGATTCCCCCGGCCGCGGCGTCCTTATGCCGTACGTGGATCTGACGGTTGGGCGGAGCTCTAGTCACTAGCGGCTGCTCGCGATCAGCCCGCCTCGAGATTACAAGATTTCTTGTATCCTAGCCGCTTACTTCCACCTCAAAAAAGTAATTAGGGTTTTCATTGCTCTGCCCAGACTTCACTCTGCAGCAGACTTATTTTAGCTAATCCTACATTTAATTTCTCTTCAGAATCTACGATCAGTGGCCTTCCGGAAATATGCTTTTAGAGGGATCGAGGCGGTTTTGATGGCGAAGACGTAGTCTCCTGTTTATAATTACTGAATGGCTGCTAGATTCTGTTTAATGTACTAAAACGTTCATCTGTGGCTTTGAAGCATTTTAACTTGCACGGGTCATTTAAAAATGGAGCATCTATGTTAAAATTAATTTTGGAAGTGGCTGCGGAAGTCAGAATTGAGCTCTGTCAATTCATGAGAAGTGAATACCAAGGCAGCAGGATAAAAAGATGACATGAAAGTATACGATTGCGATGAAAAACTGGTTATTTCAAACAGCTCTGCAACCTATTTATTCTGATTGCGTATGTGAGGAAAAAGTCTGACAGATACAGATGCCATGAATTTTTGTGAACTCAGGAAGCGAGTGGTTTGACGCAATAGGGAATAGACCGTGAGCTCGAAATAATTTATAGGAAGAGCTGCGCGCCTTTTCTGGTGGAACAGACATTTAATGTCTTTGAAGCTGTAGAAAAAAGCTTTCTTGTCTTTATGGGGCCATGTGTTTGAAACACATGGCCCCATAAAGATAAGAAAGCTTTTACGGCAGAAGGAAGGCAGATGAGCCCGTCTAAATGGGACGGCACAGAAAGCCGGACGAAAACGTCACAAACACCTCTTTTCCAATGGCTGGCCACCGTTTAGCATAAACGGTGATGCCGGCCAATGGAAAAGAGGGGCGGGGCTTAATGCCCTTAACAGAAAACACCCAAAATCATTCAATCTCGCCAGCGAGACTGCGCATGTGTGCAGCCCACGCCAGGCGAGACCTAAAAAGGGGACCACGCTAGTTCATGCAACTATAAGCCTATAAGCCTAATAGACACTTTACAAAAGATTGTGGCCAGACTTGTGTTAAGTAGGGTAAATACTTGGATTGATGATCAGGAAATTCTATCCACCTTTCAAGCGGGTTGCCGTTCTCATGTCAGTACCATCGACCAAGTTTTTAGATTCATGATGATTTATTGGAATACTGTGATCCTAGCCGGGGGCACTCTATTTGCTGCATTCATAGATCTAAAATCAGCTTTTGATCTGGTGCCCCGATATAAGTTATGGGATACACTAAAGGAAGCAGGGATGCCTCCAGAGTTGCTATGCTTCATCATTAAACTTAATGAGTCTAATTATGCCCAGGTACGGTGGGGACAACAGGGTGAATTAACAGATTGTTTCCCAGTAAACAAGGGTGTACGGCAGGGGTATGTTCTCGCCCCCACCCTCTTCTTTCTGTTTATAAACAAGGTTGTTTTATATTACACTACGTATCCAACCAATGCCCCCACTCTTGCTGGTATAAAGGTTCCACTGCTAATGTTTGCAGACAATATCTTAATCTTGTCTAAAACTCAATCTGGTTTGCAACGTGCACTCAATAGATTCACTGTTTTTTGCAACGACCATGAGCTAGTAGTTAACGTTGATAAGACCAAGTTCATGGTGCTGCACAAACATAAAATAGTGAAAGGCAGGGTGGAAATGAATAATTATCGTCCCTGGAGCAAACTGATACCTTTGCGTACCTGGGCGTAACAATGGGCAAGAGGATGAACTGGAAACCCCAGATAGATTTACTGGTCCTCAGGCATAATCAATTAGCAGGTGCCCTACTAAAAGAACACCGGTTATCCTACACCAAACCAGTAGGGCCAGCGCTGACAATCTATAAAGGGAAAATCAGGGCATCTATAATTTACGGTGCAGAGCTCTGGGGTATTGAAAATCTAGGTCCCCTAGTTCTTGCTCAGAATAAGTTCTTGAGATCATTGACTGGTCTCCCTCAATCGACTCCTCCTAAACCCCTATGATTAGATCTGGGATGCACTCCATTTGAGGAGGCAGCGGGTTTTAGACCCCAGGCTTATTGGAGACGGATATGGACAACACCAGAGTTAGCACCATATGCTAATGCAGTTAAGGATATCAGAGAAGCAGACCTGTGTTCCAAAATTAAATGGCTGCAAAAGATTAAGGGCACCTTATCTGATATGGGGCTTAGCCATCTAAGGGAGGACCCAGTAGGGAATCTTTTCCCAGCAAAAAATGATTTTAAAGCACTCTATTGGGACATGGTCTGTAATAAGTCCATGTCATTGACGAGCAGCACATCCCTGACAGGCATTTTCCAAGAACACAAGTATGAATATAAGCCTGAGGCATACTGGGATTTTATTGGGCGACCTGACGACAGGAAATTATACCACCAATTTAGAGTGGGTACCCTTCCCATAAAATCTTTTACGGCTAAGTGGCATGAAGTCTTAGACACCAAATGCCCCATGTGTTTAATTATGGATGAGTCTATAACACGTGTGTTGTTTGTATGCCAAGCATATAAGGGTCCTCGTCATAAATGGCTCAAGCCGATCTGTTTAAATCTTGGCACAAGATCATGTCAAGCTGCACTGCGTATTTTGAAAACAGACACACATGAAGATGTAGCTATGGCAAACTTTTTGAGCTGGACATGGGCCCTTAGAAGGAAAGGTATGGATGCTACTGCAGTCGTTACCCTGCATTAATCAACCTGTTTATTTATCTGGTGCGGTGTGATCTCTATTTACTGTATTTCTTGGATAAACTGTTTTCTCTTATGGTGTTTTATATCTTTTAATTATTTTTTTTTAATCAAGGATATTAATCTTACTCACCATTTATTACTATTTTCAAATCCTATTCTATAGTACTGTATGTTTTATTGGAAATAAAAATTCAATTATATTTTTAGGAATCTCAATCTGCTACGACTATATCATCTTTTTAAAAAAATATTGAGTGTTGTTTTATGATCTTGTATGTATTGTGTCTTTTGTGATTGAAAATATCGAATAAAGACTAATTTGAGTTAACAACTGAGAGATCGTGTGCAATGTCCAAGCACAAACTCGTAACGGGCCTGGGCTTTACACGGCTATTGGGCAGGGACAAATAAAGGAAGCGAGGGCGGAAGAAGAGGAAGGTGATATCCCCGCTTGCCAGTCCTAAGGCCAGACCCTATTAGGGAGAAGGTGCAAAGTACCGCCGCTATCTACAGAGAGCTAATGTGTAAGGCAACCACGAAGGTGCCTGGGCGCTTTTACTTGTACTCCACGCAAGGATGCCTGCGCTGCAGGAGGGATTTTTATGAGCAGGAAGGAACACTTTACTGCACATAAACAATCAATAATGGCAATTTGCTCTTTCAATGTGTGCAGCAGAATGCAGCACACATAGAGCAAACAATCATTTGCCATGCAATAGGTCTCGCAATAGCGAGATTTTGAGCTATTGGTATTGTAAATAACAATACCTTTTGTGTTTAAAAAACCTGCAATAATAAAAGGCATTGTCATTTACAATACCAATAGGGCAAAGTTTCTAAAATACGAGGCCTATTGGAGTGCAAATGCTTGCTGTTTTCAAGCACCCCATGCTGCCCCTTCAAGTTAATAGAGGCCACGTCCCTTTCTTTAGAAGAGCCGAATCTAAAGAAAGGTCAGTGGCTGCTATTAAGTTGAAACCGCGGTATGGGGCGCTTTTACCCAAAACAAATGTGTTTGTCAAGTTGAAAAACAAATGCTTTTTTTTGTAAAAGCACCCAGTAAAAGCGAGCATAGCATGCTGAATGTTGCAGGAAAGCATGTAGTGCCTGCAGTAGGAGAAACAATTACAAAAATTGTGCTTACAGAGTAAATAAGACTACTATGTAACAACCGAAGTAAAAGGGCCAGTCCTCATGGGAGGTTACAAATGAAGACAAGGCGGTACTAAAGAGGGACTGACAAGCCTATTAACGACTCAGAAGCCAGCACTTACGAAGGACAATGATAAGCCAATGACAAATCTGGGCAGAGAGTGGGTGGGGCTTATAGTCCATACAGTCCATACAGTATGGCCTGCATAGCAGCGCATGCGCTGCCCAGGCTTGACCTAAAAATAATTTAAAACCTTTCTGATAAAGCCTAGATTAAACAGTTCTACTGGTACATCAGTCTGTCTTGCAGATCGCGCCAAGACACTTCTTATGAAGCAGCTGTGTGCTGTATAAATGCTACCTGATTAATTGATTGAAGAGCCGGATACTTAACCAATATGACTATGAGTAGATGAACTGGCAAACTTAAGCAGGCTGTGGAAGGTCACCTAAGGGGTCTCTTCCTTGGTGCTCCGCAACAACTAGAGGCGAGGTAATCACAAGGAGAACATCATCACATCTACAGCCCAGATATTGCTCCTTTTAGAGGCGTGGCTGGAAGCTGCAGGCTTCGAGGGTCCCTTGTAGCAGTAAGCTGGTAAAAGGATGTACAAAGGGATACTAGTCGAACATATAGGAACTGTAAACCTTTAGTCTCCGAAGATCTCACACATAGGGGGTGCCCAACATTTGTCCACAAGGGCAAAGTCATGCCAAATAGTCAGACTATTCAAACAAGATACATGTATGCACAGTTAATTTAAATGCGAAATATTTATGCACCACCAGGTTGTCGTGAAAATATGGCAGGTCTGCAGCCTTGTGCACCAAGACTAGAGACCCCTAGTCTGCAGCATAGGAGTCTGTGGAACATCTAGCGCCGGGAGCATCTGGGTCAAGTACCACAGAGAAGCTCTATTGTAAGACGACGTTACACATAGCCTACGGGCTGTGAGGGAGCAGAGCCCTGGCGCTGATAGTGCACAGTGATAGCGCTTCCTTCTTGCTGACGCATTCACCAGGCACACAAAGAGACATGAGGAGGAAGGAAGGAATCTGCAGGCCTCAAGGCCGGTTTCACATCGAGGGGAAGTTATATAGCTGATAACAGATGGTGTTTTCGAGGAGCCATGTTTGAGTAACTGACATCAGGCACAGACACACACACACAATATGAGGGAATCGTAAAAAACCGACATCACACCCTGAAGGATTAAGAGACATTGACAACGAACAAGAGCGCACACTAGCATTTGGAGATGTTGTATGCATGCACCCCCCCCATGCACGCACACACATACAAGACTAGAGACACTGGCAAATGCAGACTGATGGCGAGACAGGTTAGCACGCCACATTAGGAGGAATGTAGTAATCACTCAAGAAAAGGCTGGACCCCAAGTTAGACAGATCCATGGGATAGCAGGGGAGGGGGGAGCCGGGGGGGAGTGCAGGTTGTAATTTCCTGACTGCTCTTTGCTCGCAGGTCTGGCTCTGCCTCCTGCTGGAGGCTCGCGTACCCAGCAAGCATTTGGTCTCTGGTATTACACTTCTCAGAAAAAAACACTGCAGAATATACAGACACTAAATATTTTATTACACGTGTGAGCTCTCAGGGACTACATGTCCCAGAATGCACTTTCCTCGCTTGCTTCGAACATCCAGGTAAATAAGAGCATCAGAAAGCAAAGAACAACACAGTTGGTATTTCGTACTCATGCTAGGTCTGTGACTCTGAGGTCTCTGGCACTGTACGGGTGTCATGTCAGCACACTTACAAGAGTTTCTCAACAGAACTACAAGTACCTGAAGGCAGAGTTAAAACCGAGACTCCACCCCCACGTGGGACAGACAACTCGAGCTATGCGCGATGGCCACGCAAGCATCCCCTCAAAAACGCTCGCTTGGCGCTTTTTCTCACCTCTCGAAGAAGCATCGGACGACCATGAAGAGAAGCGCGCCAGGCATGGTGATATAAAAGTGTGAGGCCTTGGGCAGCACCAGTTCTTCATCGTCTTCCAAGTTGGCCCCAGGTGTAGTTAGCGGGCAGCCAGAGCCTGTCCCACCAGAACCAGTCCTGACCGTCTGCAGCATCTTGGCGGAGGGGCGAGCGAACGCCCAGACCCCGGCAGCCAGCTCTAAATAACAGCTACAGGATTTGAGAGCCCTGTGAATCTGGAGCCGATGGGGGGAGGGAGGGAGTGAAAGTGCACCATGCGTGCGTTGTGCTGAACGCGCGAGCCGGAGGTGTGATAACGCGCCGCGAGCCGTACGCGTGCACATCTCCTGTCCTCTGAGTTGTGCTAACGCCGCCGTACGCGTGCACAACTCCTGTCCTTTGTACGCATGCACATGTCCTGTTCCCCTTCAGCAACGAAGTCGACAACAATAGATCTCTCCAAGGCGGGAAGCGCGTGCGCTGTGTCGCTAGGCGAGACCTAAAAACGAGGAGAAAAATGATTACTCTTCGTATTGCCATTTTAAGACCAGGTATTACCTGGCCTTAATTTTTGGCGCTGCCCCAGCCTTGTAAATCTGGGGCAGCATCAAAAGCAATGGGTGTTGCGGTGGAACGCTCAATGCAACACCCATTGCCCGCCCCTTTGTCGCAGCAGACTGCGCCATAAGAAGCATAGTTACAAGGTGGCGTTAAGCCACATCAAGTAGCTTAGCACCACCTTGTAAATATATGGGGAATAGTGCAACCGGAGCGTCAAAAAAAAGTGACACTTTGTATTTTTAACAGTAGGTCCCAGCATCACATGCACGACACAGAGCGGAGGAGATTCCCAGCCTGGACACCCAAGATAAGCCAGTCATTTAATGTGTTTCCTCAAAGATGCTGCTACATCAATACGTTTGATGCAGTGGGTATCTTGGGTGATGAACAGCACTTTAGACACCAATAAGAGTGCAAGAAGCCCCCTTTTTTGGAGCAACCATTTCACTTTTGCCCAATAAAATCCTGTACTACTTACTACCAACTGCCCCTCTCCTGGAAGTGCTTCTCACATAAAGTCTGGCTGACAGCTGTGCTGTCAAGCCAGATCATAACAAGCATGAGCAAAGCCAATAGGTCTCGCCTTTGCAAGAAGTATTGGCAATGTGTTTTGGCCACTTTGTACACTACTGTGGCTGCTGTTCAGCATGTCTAAATTTTAGTTGGGTGGGGATAGGGTACAGTGGGGTAGATTGTAGTGTGGTAGATTGGGGTACAGTGGGGTGGATTTGAGAGAGGTAGAGTGGGCTAGATAGGAGTGGTGTAGATAAGTGAAGTGGGGTAGAGTGGAGTGGGGTTGATTGGGGTGGTGGGGTAGAATGGGATAGAGTGAAGTGGGCTAGAGCAGGGTCGATTGGAGTGGGGTGGATTGGAGTGGAGTGGGGTAGATTGGTGTGGGTTAGATTATGGTAAACTGGGGTGAGTGGGATAGATTAGGGTAGAGTGGAGTGGGGTAGATTGTAGCAGAATGGAGTAGATTAAATTGGGGTAGATTGGAGTGGGGTAGACTGGGGTATAGTGGAGTGGAGGAGATTATAGTAGAGAGGGGTAGAGCGGGGTAGAGTGGGGTGGAGGTAGAATGGGGCAGATTGGAGTCGGGTACAGTGGAATTCGGTGGAGTGGGGTAGATTGGAGTGCGATAGAGTGGGGTTAGAGTGGGTAGATTGTGGTGGTGTGGAGTAGGGTAGATTGTGGTACACTGGAGTGGGGCAGATTGGGGTAGAGGGGGTTGGGTAGAGTGACCATAGATTAATGTGGATTAGACTGGGGTAGAGTGGAGTGGAACAGATGTGAGTAGACTAGAATGGGGTAGAGTGGAGAGGGGTAGACTAAAGTAGGGTAGACTGGGTGAAGTGGAGTGAGGGTAGAGTTTTGTAGATGGAGGTAGGTTGGGATAGATTGAGGTGGGGTAGATTAGGATAGACTGGAGTGGGGTAGATTGGGATAGAGTAAAGAAGATTGCAGTGGGTTGGAGTGGGGTAGAGTGGAGTGAGGTAGAGTGGAGTGAGGTAGGGTGGGGTAGACTGGGGTTGAATGGGGTAGATTGGAGTGGGGTGGAGTCAGAGTAGGGTATATTGGGATATACTGGAGTTTGGCAGATTGGGGTGGGGTAGAATGTAGTGGGGTAGATTAGGGTGGAGTGTGGTAGATTGGAGGGTGGTAGATTGGAATAGACTGGAGTGGTGTGGAGTAGCTTGGAGTGGGGTACATAACGATAGAGTGGAGTGGGGTATAGTGTGGTAGATTGGAGTGGGGTAGATTTGGTGGGGCAGAGTGGGTTAGATTACGGTAAAGTGGAGTGGAGTGGGGTAGATTGGGGAGAGTAGAGTGGAGTGGGGTGAGACAGAGTGATTACGTTGTAGCGAGATAGATTGGGATACATAGGAGTAGATTGGAGTCTGGTAGCTTGTGGTAGAACGGGGAAGATTGGAGTGGGGTAGATTAGGGTAGATTAGAGTGAACATTAGAGTGAAGCAGATTGGGGTGGAGTGGAGAAGAGTGTAGTGTAGTAGAATGGTGTAGGGTAGATTCATGTAGAATGCAATGGGGTAGATGGGGCAGAGTGGGGAAGATTGAGAGGTTGGAGTGGGATAGAGTAGGGTGGAGTGGGGTAGAGAGGGGTAGATTGGAGTTGGGTACATTGGAGTGGAGTAGATTGAAGTGGGTTAGTCGATTGTAATGGGAACAGTTAAAGTACAGGGTAAGTTTATTGCTGCTGGCTGAAACCAGCACTGCCTGAAGTCCACCCACAGTGGTGCATTAATGGCTCAACAATTGCAACAATGGAGGGCTTCAAGCGGGGTCGCCTTAATATTCTATGATTCTGGGCAAATCACTTAATCTCCCGCCATAAAAAAAATTATGTGAATTTGTATTATTTAAATGGTACTCATGTAAAACGCCCAATACTTTCTGGTAAGATCGAGGTCCGCTATATTAAAATGCAAACAAAAAATAAATAAAAAATAGTACTTCAATTTACAGTGGGAGCAGCTGAAGGTCACCAATTAAGTTAAATCAATCTGTACTTGAACTTCATCCATACTCCACGCAAACATATGAAGTCACGCAGTAAGTGATGCCTTGCAAGTGCTGCGAAATAGAAGGCAGCAAAGAATAGAGGTTAGGATACCAAAGAATGGGAAATAATGGACGGGATTAAAGACCCTTTTAGAGAGGTTTTTATTTTTATTTTTTAGATACAATGGTTCATTGTTAACCAACTGCATGCGCGGTGCCTGCAGGCTTGACTTAATCAGCAATTATGGGAGCTTTTGCTTTAGTTAAAAAAAAAAAAAGTATCCTGGGCCATGCAGTGAATTACATGGATTGGAATTGGCATTTTCTTGATTTGTTTTTATTTTGATATAAAACCAACGGCATCAGAATTACAGACACAAATTAATCATATCAACAAATAAATTACTTGAAATAAAAAATCATTACGCAGGGAAATATGATGGAGTGAGGCGAATTCTCAAAGATGGTGACCTGTTAAAAGAAAGCATGATTTACAACCAGACGACTTTTAAAAACTCTCCTCTTCAAAGAATAGGAGGAAAGAGGAGAGATGCGTTTTAAGAGGTTGTCTGGTCTAGTGTATGGGTAGGAGGCTTACCTGTATAGCTGTCTCTGGAGCTAACAAGTCAAAACCAGAGGAACTACGGCACTCTCATTAACCCTCTGACCCAGTTGATTCAAGGTCGAGTGTTCAACCGACTGATATGGAGGAAGATTTCTGGGATGTGCAGGAACCCAAACTCTACAAATAAACGGAATTCCCCCTTAGCATGGGCGAATCCATTCATCCAAGCTGTAGAAAACTTATAAAAATCGAACTTTTCGAGTTGCCCTTAAACGAAGGATACTCTCCAGGGCAGCGACTGAAGAATACAGGTTATATATACCTCACCTGCAGTTGGAATCCATCTACCCTTAATAGTTTTATTAGCGTTTCTCTTCTAGCTTCAACTCATGCTGCTTGCCAAGGTGGCATACATTTTCATCTTAATGCTCTCTTAATCAACTTACTGTGCACTGGTTACCATGCATTGGGAAAGGCCAAATATATGACTGTATAAAGGCTACATTGTTTACTTACATATTCACACAAACCTGCCTACCTACCTTCCTGCATTCGTCTTCTCACTGTTTTGAACAAGGGGCAGGATGTACGTAGATGGAGTGGCAAAGCAAGAGGAGAATGGACAACCATCCCCTTTAGGCAGTCTGTTTCGGATCAATGTTTTTTGCAACGCCAGTTGCAGCCGCAAACCTTTTATACAGTCCATTGAGATTAAGCAGATGCCCCTTTTCACTCTTGCCCTACTGAACCACAATTAGTTCGCTAAGGACATTTTGTAAGTCAGAAAGTTGTTTCCGTTTTACAATGGGTCCTTTGTACATTATGTGTTTTCTTTATTTGTGCCGCAACTATGAGATTTTGCGAATACTAGGCTTTGCGACTAAAAATACAGCAAGTCAAGGACTTTTACAATGATTTTTAATTTCTTTACTAAAAACGTAGTTAAATGTAATTCCCTCGCCATTATTTGCAATCCTCCATCCAATCTAAGGCTAGATAATACCTCACTCTGCTGCAAGTCACTACAAAACTTCCAAGTATTCTCTAATGTTTGCATGACTTGCACAATGTCACACGGTACAAAACAATTTTAGTAATTTCGTTCAACGCCACAGAAAGAATGCCCATCAAACATCTAACTCAATTATAAGGATCTTTTTATGCACTTCATTCCAATTCAATGTCAAAAAAAGGCATCACATTCACTAATACTTGGGCTCACAATCCACTCAGCTCGCCTTTGCCAGAATGGCAAAATCTAAAGACCAAGATCATGAAGTCAACAAAGACGTGAGGCAACAAAAAGCAGGACAAAAAAGAACAAAACATAATCCACCACTACCTGATTGCAATGACTGAACTCATTATTCAAACTTATGCAGAGCACAAAATCTAACATAGGAATCTTACAGTCAGAAATTTCTGGATTAAGAAACAACTTTAAAGCCCTAGCAAACAGACTAGAGGAAGCAGAAACTAGGACAGTGAAAATAGAAGATAACCAAAACGTCTTAAAGAAAAAACAGACAATGTCTAAAAAGATAAAATCTCACGAAAAAGAAGTCACTGAGCTCCAAGACGAGGGGCAACCTAAGAATATTTGGCCTCTGAGAAAATCTAGAAAAAGAAAAAAAATTGTTTGTCGCCGTTCTTTAATAATAACTGCTGCAAGCACTAGGAAAATCTTTTGTGAAAGATTCTTAAATCATGAGAGCCAATAAAATCCCTACTAGAAGCTCAATCGTGACCAATGATCTTTTGACTGCTTCATTAACAATCGGAATAAATCCTTGAATGCATAAGAAAAATAAGATCTTTGGACTGGAAAGGTTCCAAAATTAGTATATCTCAAGATTACATAAGACCCACCATAATTCACAGAAAAAGGATCTGGTTCTGAGATCTGAACTAAGATCAATGAACATTCTCTTCTCTTTCGTAGGTCCAGTGAAACTGAAAAGCACACATGAAGGTAGCTTGAGGATATTCGATGAGCCAAAAGAATTGGAATATTTCATTAAGGATCTATTAGAAACACTAATGACTCACTAATGTTGTTCTACTTATGTGGTAAAACGAATAGGTTTTTGTACAGCATATTTAAAATGTGATAGCCATGTTCCTTAACAACTGACCAAACACGCGTACGCCTCACTAAGTTCTCGAATTTAAGATGGTATACTCTTTGACTTACACTAATGGGTAAACTCTTAACTAATACCAATAAATGTTCATTACTCTGAAACAAACCACTTTTACAAGAGAGATCTATACCAACCACTCTTACTTTGCTCGAAATCCATAATTTGAAACCACATACTTGATATACAATATCAAGATTAAACACAGAGGTGACTTAAGTCATTATAAGATGGTCTTAATTCCCTCCTTATTTCTTGCTGATTATTGCCCAATTCGAAGTACTTTTGAATGGAAACAAGAGGCCGGTAGCAGCACCTCGACCTATGGGCTGTTTTCTAACGGAGTGGAAGACCTGCGGTGGTACGAATAACCCGAGAACGAATCCTGTGAGTTAATGTCCCCCGGAACAAAAACCCGCCCGTGCTGCTGCTGTGTATGGGCACGCTGGGTTAGTTTGGGGCTGAGGATTATCAAACAAATTGCAGCTGCGCACTCACCTCGCGTGGATTGTGGCGATTGGAGCAGGCTCTTGGTGGCAATGGGCCCGAAGAATGTAGGAGTCAGAGGCGCCACCAAGACGGGAGGAACCCAGCAGGCGCGAGACGGACCCGCGGCAGAACAGGACTCGTTGAGCCGGGTGGAGCCAGCGCCCGGTGTCGGACACAGGTGCAAGCACAGGCACAGCACAGTGATCTGCTCCAGGAGAGGAGGGGAAGAGGCGGGCCTTCGGGGAAGCTACGTCTTGCCAGCCCCTCGGTGGTTGATCTGTTCCAGAGGAGCCGGGAGATGCAGCCGGGGGCTGATGGCAGAGGAACCAGTAAATCAGAACGGGAGCAGAAACCGGGGGAGCACCTAGGAGCGGAATACCTCCAAGACCAGCCAAACACAGAGACTTCAGGCTCATTGCTGTGTGAAGGTAGGCTAGAAGAACCAAATATTTTATCTATGCAAGTACCGACTCCGAGTAATCTTTTGCAAGCTGTGGGAGAGATCTTAGCCCCAGATATAATAGCTGCAGGAGGGGATTCTAATGAGATGCACAAGTAGGTCAAGCAGGAAGAAGCGTTGAATCCCTACCCAAACATGAGGCTTTAATATGCCAGGATCAGCAGGAAACTGCCCCCGTAACAAAGTGCAATGTGCAATCTGGTAGCACTTTTGTTGGACAGGAAATTAAAAAAGGCACGGATCACAGTGCGGTGATAGCCATACTGCATTCTCGGCAAGGAGGAGACTTACAAGGGGGATAAAGGAGATCTCAAGAGAGAACCTAACGATTGCTGGCACGGATCACAGTGCGGTGATAGCAATACTGCATTCTCGGCAAGGAGCAGACTGACAAGGGGGATAAAGGAGATCTCAAGAGAGAACCTAACGATTGCTTTTTCTCAGTCTCAGAGGGGGCTGAATGGTCTGAGGATGGCCTGGGCTCCTCTTCTGAACTTAGTAATATCAAAACTGATACTGAAGAAAGTGATGGAGATCAAGCCTTAACCGCCCGGAAAGCAAGGAGAAAATCTACTATACAACGCTCGGGGGGCAAAGATCTCAAATGAAATTACACATCTGTAGCTCAATAACCAGCCTCTCCACTAGCGGGGACCACAGTTCTAGACAATCCAAACCCTCCAACCCTAGAGGCTATTTACCAGGCTATACTGTTGCACTGGGAAGAGACACAACATGATGGCCGGAAAGCCCAGTCTGCCTTGCGTAAGGTGCAGGGGGTGGTCAGAAAGCTGACCAAGTCGTGCATCACCATCGGGGAACGAATGTCGGACCTCGAGCCTAGGATTGTCGCAGCTGAGTCGGATCTCACGGCAACGTCAGCACAGGCAGAACCACACAAAGCCCAGTTAAAAGATATCCAGTGGAAGCTGGAGGATCACGAAAATCGGCAAAGGAGGAACAATCTGCGTGTGCTTGGGGTTCTGGAAGGCTTGGAGGGGTCCGACACTCGGACATACATAGTGGAGATGTTTAAGGCCGCTTTTCCCAAACTGTCTGAATGGAACAGGTTGTACGAGATACAGCGGACTCATCGAACCCCCTTTAAACCAAGACACCCAATAAAAGGAGATGTAAAGCCCCGAGCTATACTTGTTTATTTTGGAATTTTTTTGCTTCGCCAAGCGGTATCAGAAAAAGATAGGCCCGAATCAAAGAGATCCAGCGGTGGGGTGTCCTTTTTTGTGCGCCCCGGCTTTTGCCATGCCACGGTGGAGAGACGATGGAGACTCAGACAGATGATTAAGCCCTTCCAGGACAAAAAGGTGCAAACTTATTTGATCAATCCAGCACAATTGAAAGTGATCTGGGAGGAACAAACGTGTTTTTTCTCCTCTGAAATGAAGGCAAAAGAGTTTCTGGAAGGCCTAGATAACCCAAAGTGAAAAGAGATATAGAAACGTGATATGAGGCATGTTTAGTGGGTTAAATTAACATCTTTTTCCCCCCTTCTTTGGGGGGGGGGGCAGAAACTGTATATATAATGATATAAAAAGAATGATATAAAAATATAGGAGAAATAGGAAATGCATTGTACAAGCACGAATATATAAACAATATAGTAATATTGTGTGAGAAGGTACCACAGGGTCAACACATGTTAATTTATTTAAACGTACAGCCTTCCGTCGAGCGAGCTGCGCTCATCTCACGCGCAGACCTAGGTCTGAGCGCTTCACTAGGGAGGTGGTGGGGGAGGGAAGGTGGGTGGAGGGAGGGTAGGAGCATGGGAGCCGGGGGGAAGGGTTGAAGGGGGAGGGGATGGAGGTGGGATGTGGGGAGGGGTGAAAGCTAAAACAAAATATACCCAGAGATAAACTAAATATTGCTGAAGGAACACCTGGTTGTGAACAGGTTAAGGTAGTTAAGGCAGTGAAGACATATCAGACTGGCTCAATAAACAATAGCTAATGGGTAAGATAAATGTATGCACAATAAATGTGGGTGGTTTAAATGACCGGAATATAAACGGATCTCTTTGATTCAGGCCTATCTTTTTCTGATACCGCTTGGCGAAGCAGAACATTTCCAAAATAAACAAGTATAGCTCGGGGCTTTGCATCTCCTTTTATTGGGTATCTTGGATCAGGGAAAGGATGCAGTACTGGTTCTGTTAGATTTGTCAGCGGCGTTTGACACGGTCTCCCATGACATCTTGAGAGACAGACTTGCATGTAGTGGAATCACTAACAATGCATTGGCCTGGTTTACTTCCTTTTTAGAAAACAGAAAACAGATTGTAACACTGGGAGGCCTTAGATCACAAGAAAGAGGGCTGGCATCAGGGGTCCCTCAGGGCTCGGCCCTGAGCCCAACACTTTTTAATCTCTATATGGCACCACTGCTTTTTTTTATGGATATATACGATGTTGAGTGCATCGCTTATGCTGATGACACTCAACTGATCCTTACCCTGGATAAAAATTCAACAGTGGCTGAAGAAAAATTCCATCACTGTCTAACAGCAGTGATGGACTGGATGAGGTTAAACCATTTGAAATATAATAGCTCCAAAACAGACAGTATGCTGTTTGGCAAGACAAACGTTTTCAGACCGGACCAATGGTGGCCGTCAAACTCAGCCCCACCCCCGACTACAGTAGAGACCGTAAAGAATCTTGGAATAAAATTTGATCATACATTATCCTTCCACAAGCAAGCTTTTGCTGCGGCAGGTACCTGTTTTCAAGTAATAACAATCATCAGAAAGTTTTATGATCTACTCCCAACGTCGGCCAAAAAGACAGTGGTAGCAGCCTTAGTTCTATCCCGTCTGGACTACTGTAATAGTCTCTATGCAGGAACAAACAAAAAAGTCCTACAAAGACAACAGGTGGTCCAGAACGCTGCAGCGAGGCTGGTACTCAATTTGCCTAGAGATTTATCCTCCGCAACAGCACTAAAAACCCTCCATTGGCTGCCCGTCCATAAGAGGATTCTTTTTAAGGTTCTTACCATTATTTATAAAACATCTAACAATACTGGACCAGAATACCTCAATGTCAGAACAAAGCCATATATCACTCAACGCACCCTACGCTCATCTTCAGAGAACCTCTTAACAATACCCAAATTTAAACTTAAAACCAGGGGCGGAAAGACCCTGGCGGCCATAGGGACCAAAGCATGGAACTCCTTGCCAACTCAACTCAGACACACACAAACCAAACTTAATTTCAGGAAGTCCTTAAAAACATGGATTTTTGGTATCCCAGATAATACGGCCTGGTCTTTTTTCTAACTTCTATCTCTGAAACTATTCCAGTTTTTTTCTCTTCTGGAAGGTGCCTTCTCCCCCGCATACAGCGCCAAGATACTTCTTGGAGTGAAAATTGCGCTATACAAAAGTTATTTCATTCATTCATGGCCGAGCTCGCTAGAATAAATTCTCTAGATGTCGTGTGTGTGCAAGAAACGCATGTTCCATGGGGAAAAGGGATTTGATGAGTATGAGAGGATACAATATGCTGGCCTGTACATCCCAGACCTCTAATATTCGGGGGGTTGCAATTTTCGCAAAGGCTGCTATGGGGGAGGCTAAGCGGAAAATAACTGATGCACTTGGACGATGGGCAGTGGTAGAGCTTGAGGTAAGTTACACCAATGTGCAATTTACGGCTCAAATCAAGATGACCCAGAGATCTTTGAGTATCTCGAAATAGAATTGGCTACTTGGCCCTGCTCATTAATTGTATGTGGTGATTTTAATATATCAACCGAACTGGGAGGAAATCAAAGATACCCAGGTCGCAAGCCAAGAGTATATAGAGCGCTGACCTCTCTTATTAATAGCCACGGCCTGATTGACATCGGTGGTAATAAAAAACCCAATAATCCAGGACACACGTACTATTCTTGTCCTCACAAAAAATATACCAGGTTGGACTACTTTCTCACCGCAACAAGCCTAGTTAACAAATTTGGGATTAAAAAGCTTCTGAAAGTGATTTCGAATCACAATCCGATAATATTGGATATTGCTGTGAACACACCCAATAAAATATACAATAAAGGGACATTTGATAAAAGTGGTTGCAGGAATTCCTAGATATTAACAGATACAGCGCTAGCCGTAATATAGTATGGGACACTTTCAAAGTTGCCCTAAGGGGAGAGACAGCTATCTTTGTAGTATGTAAAAAGAGAGAGTGCAGGCTAGAGAATGAATGGCTACTAGATGAGCTACTAGGGCAGAAGAAGATCACACAGCTTTATTAATGTAGGGTAGGGAAGCAACAGATCTCCAATTTCGTATAATCTCCCTTAAAGCTGAATTAAACAGCTGGCTTACACAGAAGTCGGCGAAATATATCAGACACAACAGAGTAAAGTATATGAGACCGGGGAACAAGTTGGGTGACTTCTAGCGCTGCGCATTAGACAGAAAAATGTTAAGAATCAAATTGCAGTTATAAGGAACAATGGCCAAACATATACAGAGATCACGGTTATACTTGGGGTATTCCAGGAGTATTATCAGCTTCTTTATAAAGAAGATGGAGGGACAGTGCATGAAGTCACACTCAGAGTTACAGACACTGAACTGGGGCCCCTATTGGATAGCCAGGCTAAAGAGGAGCTAGACAGGGATTTCTCTCTAGAGGAGGTATTAACAGCACTACATGAACTACCATCAGGAAAGGCCGCTGGGCCAGATAGCATTCCTCTTGAAATTTACAAACAAATACAAACAGTGATTGCTCCATTGTTATTGGATCTATTTGTAGGGATACAACATAGTGGACAAGTACCTGAATCTTGGAAGGAGACTGATATCATCATCTTTCATAAAAAAGGTAAACCATCAGACAACCCATCTTCATAAAGGCCCATATCTTTGATTAACTGGGACACAACATTTTATTCCAAAATATTGGCTACTAGACTGGGGAGGGTTATTGGCCATCTGGTCTCTCACTGGCAGCACAGGTTTATCCCCGGGAAAGATACGACCGATTATATTAGACGGCCTCTAACGCTATTCGATATCCAGGTTGCTACAGGAGGCCGGGTGGCCATGATCCTCCTCAGCACAGAAAACTCGTTTGATCGGGTGGCCTGGTGGTTCCTATGGAGACTATTAGAGTTGGAAGGCTTTGGGCCAAGAGCTATTAGAGCAATCAAGGCAATGTATATGAATCCTAGAAACCGGTTACAGCTGATGGGGGAAACATCAGATAACATTTTTATATCAAGGGGGACAAGACAGGGGTGTCCCTGTTCACCCATATTGTTCGCCCTATATATAAATCCTCTGATAGAAAAACTTCTAGGAAACCAGGCCATTAAACCAATTATCTCAAGAGGCTTTGAATCAAAGGTACTGGCTTACGCAGACAATATAGCCATTTTAACCACCGATCCCGCTAGCGCAATCAGGGAGGCCACTGCTATTGCTAAAGTATTTGGGCAGACATCTTGCTATTCGTTGAATGAAGGCAAGACGCTGATAATATGTACAGATAACATAAGTTTTAACGATCCACGGTGTGTGGAGAGTGTCACCTATTTGGGGGTCTGCATCAGTCCAGTAATGAGCACAATAGCTAAGATTATTTTTTATGCTTTGATTAAGACAATTACAGCAGATATTAATGGGATAAATGGATTGCACTTATCTGTCGTAGGGAGAGGAAACGTCCTTAAAATGAAAATGATGCCAAAAATTCTATACTTGTTTCGCTCTATCCCACTTACGATAGACGTAGATATTTTGAAAACGCTAGAAACTGTATTCTCCAAGTTCACTTGGCATTATTGAAAAATTAGACATTCTTTAAAATATCTGTCACTCTCACAGGCACAGGGTGGGCTTTCATTCCCTAATATTATATTATACCACTGGGCGTGCCTTTTACTCCAGATGCAGATACTATTTTGCTCTGTTATAAGGGTAGAGACAGAGGAGGTAAAAAATGAAAGGGTCCCAACTATATATGAACTTATTATAGGGAGGGAGGCTATGGGGCTGCTATTACACCAAGTGGAGTCAAAATATTTTAAGAATTTACGATCTAAGATCATGTCCAGTGTTTGCGAAGTGTGGACCAAGGTGGGCAAAGCTATAGCAATTCCAAAAATAAACTATTACACTCCACTGTTGCGATTGCACACTTTTTCGCACTCCTTTTACGATACCATGGGTAGACACTGGGAACAACTTGGTGTAAAGACGATAGGAGATATATATGAATCAGATCAGCTATGCCCCTTTGGCACCCTACAAATGGAGTACGGAGTCATGTCTAGACATTATTTTAAATATGTTTCATATCCGAGACTCTCTTGCTAGTCGAAGGCCAGCAGTATCCCCAGGGGAAAGAATTCCGCTATTGGAGCTAATTGTAGAGAGAGGCAATAGGATTAAGAATATCTATAGTATGTTGCAAAAGAGCATACAGGACGATTTGGAGGAAACTGAATCGAACTGGGTGGTGAAACTAAATGAACCCGACGTAGATGTGTATATGACTTTGCTACTAGCGGGTAAAACCCTTCGCTCGACAAATCTTAAGGCACAGCACTACAAGACTTTGTTTAATTTATATTATACCCCTAATAAACTCTTTCGATGGTTTAAGAGAGCTGATGATAGCTGCCCAAGATGTGGGGAAGGACCCGCAACGTTAGCGCACATGTTTTATTATTGTGTTAGGCTGCTCTCCATAAAGAACAAGATGGCTAGTTTTTGGGAGGGACTGCTAGGACTTAAGGTTACGCTATCACCTACCCTGTTGCTTAGGGGTTACGATAGCTGTACAGGTTCGAATACCACAGAGAAGTATTTTGTATTTATCTGCACAGCTGTCTTTAGAATTCTTATAGCAACAAGATGGAAGGATGTGGACCCCCCCACCTTCCAAATGTGGCTAGCACGCCTGCAGGGGACCTACAATCAAGAAACAGCTATATATTCGTGTAGGGGTAAAGAGTCAAGAAAATTGGGGCGGGCAATTTGGTCACCCATTGTAAGGTGGCGAAAGAACGTGGGTCGCCAAGATAGAAGAAGGAGCAGAGAAATTCGTGATCCATTTAAAAATATTTAGTCCCATTTTCTTAAATGTCTCGTTCCTTCTTTTACGCAATGCCTACATCGTACTTTATTAAATATGTTAATAATATGTTCGTCTGTTTTCTACGCCTGCACTGAATATATTAATAAATCATCCAAGTATTTACTTGCTCTTTATAAATGTAACTCACTGCCCTACCGTGAATGAATTTTATGAACCAATGTACTGTAAATGATTTTATGGGTATATAATTAAAAAAAAAGAAAAAGAAAAATCGAACTACTTTCATTGTATCTCTTCCTTGTTATGGAGGCTAACACAAGAATATTATTTCTTAGGCCCTGTGTGGAAACAGACTTTTTTCAGGTTTCACCCCCAATTTTGACCCCATTTTAACTCCTAGGCACTGGTGTAATGGCTCTGCAATGTCCCAAGCCCTGCTAATCAGGACTCAGTGCATGTGCTGTGACCCTCAAAAAGGTACGTGGCTTACACTAAATTGGCATTGGCTAACTTACTTCTAAGTCCATAGTATATGGTGCTAGAGGTACCCAGGGCCTGTTATTTAGAGTGTCAAATCAAGGATTGCAGCACTTGTTGTGCCACCTTGAGGGAGAGAAGGTAAAACATGGTTCCCAGTATGCCACTGAAGCCTGGAAGGGTAGTCTTACACTGCTTAGTGGACTTTTCGATTTTAATCACTGGCAAAGCCCAAACTCTCTTTTTAATGTGTATAAGTCACCCTTACAGAAGGCCTATTGTGTCCTATGGCATGGTGAAGCACATTAGTAAAGTAGAATGTGTGTTTAATGTGTTCTAACAGTAAAAACCTACAATTTTCGTTTTTAATGGGAGAGAGATGTGTAGCCCTATTGGCAAGTACCGAGTTACATGCTGACAACTCAGCTGTCCTAACTTCCAGTAGTGGCCACTCGTGCTGCGAAGTGGTGGAGCACAGCGGGTGGGGGGGTCCACAAAAAAAGTAACAAGTATAAATAAAAGAAATAAAACTTACCTGCTCCGATGGCTGCTGCCCTGCTCCCAATCCTTGCGTCCTTGTCAAGAGCCTGAGCAGCACTAGGATTGGTCTGAGCGCCTTGGTTCGTTGCGCAAACATTTACTGGGAGTCTGTATTTGTTTCTCCATCCCGCTGTACAACACATCTCAGTGGAGAAAGGCTAAATGTGCATGACGGTTTGGCCGGTCCCAGAGGGCCAGCCAAACTGTCATGAGCACTTGGCAGTGCCGACCACTCCCCCTCCTCCCTGTGCTGCAGCTGCAGAGTCAGGGTGGGAGGCCACGCCCCTCCCTCGGCTTGCAGCCTACAGGGCTAAAAATAAAATGATAATAAAATGTTTTATTATCATTTTATTTTGTCCTTTGCCTCTGCTGGCTTTCAGCTGGGGTGGCTTCGCTCCTCTGCCATAACGGAGGAGCTGCCCCTGCTAACTTCTGAATGGGACTACCAAAGTTGATTCTTGTGACCTCCTCTGGGGTATTTTCGGATCATGAAAAGGGCATCCAGAACTCAGATCCCGTTGGACTGAAAGAGAGTACCAAAGGACTGCAGTGCTGCACCAAGCAAGGACCTAGTGAAGAAAGGCTGCACCAACGTGTGCTGCACCTACTGTACCAGGTGGCTAGCAAAAGAAGAGGGTGTGTATCTGCTGTCCCCTCTAGTGAAGAAGTCAATTCCAGAGCCCATTCGAAGCAAGAGACTCCAAGGGTCAGTTGCCTGACCTATTTGCAGGATAGGGCCAGAACAGCTGAAGAAGTCTACCCTCGAGTGACTGAACCTGGTTGTTGGAGTGCACCTAGGTCGCTCAGAAGGTAAGTTAACCCCAAAAGAAGAAAAACGCAAAAACTGCTGTAATGGGCACCTGGTACTCCAGTGGGACTGGACTTCTGCCAGTCTCAAGAGAGCTTTGAGGGACAACGACCTTTGTGGCCAGTATTGCCCCACCGAGCACCTGGACCGAGGAGTAGCCCCAGGAACACCCCCTTCGACCGCACAGCATCTTCCGCATCCTTGAGCATCTTCAGCATCTTGTATCTCTTGCATCAGTACCACTCATAGAAGTCACTGGCAAGGAGCCACTGATGCAGGGATGGAACTGAAGACTGCTTTTCTTGGGAGAAGTATCTATTTCTGTGGACCTTGCTGGTCCCGCTGGCTGGCTCCTGGCTGTAGTTGGTGGCATAAAGTAACTCTAAGTAACCGCATTGATACTTACCAAAGTTTTTCTTGAAAAAGTTTCCAAGTGTCAAATTTGTTAAATTTCACTTGTGTCGTTGGGTAAGCCCGATTGCTCAGAGCCACATTTACCCAGGGTTGAGCTAAGGTTTAACAAACAAAACCTGTCTGATACGAAAGGGTTTGGTAGCGTATTACACGGTGAGGTCACAGAACCACACTATATAATACACCCCATTTCCACACAGGCCCAGTCAGTGCTGAACCTGTGTCTTGGACTGTACCTTGAACTTCCACAATTCATCTATGGTTTATTAGGGTTGGGGGCATGGGGTGTGATTTTATTCTAAAGCAGTATTTTTGTTTGCATGGTTAATGTTGTTGGCTCCATTTCTTTTCCTAACCTCTCCGCTCCTCTTTTCTGTACTTTCTCTTCTTCTCCACTACCAGTATCATACTTAGATAACTGCCACTATGCCCTTTTCTATCGAAGCACAACCACAAATTCACTGTAATATATAAGTATTTGCTCAAAAGTTTAAGTATTGAGTATTATCATTTTAATCCCCCCGTCCACCAACTCGCTTCAAATTCTCTCACTCAGTACTAAGGGTCTCAACCATCCAATAAAACGTATAAAGATATCAGATTACTGATAGAAGCTGAAGTATGACATCATCCTCCAGCATGATATTTCACACAACAGTAGTAGATGCGGATAACTAAACCAACCAAAGATGAAATGACACTCTACATTGTCAATATCTATGCTCTTACTTGTGACAACCCTCTTTTATGAACTGGAATAAATAAGGAAATAACTGAACTCCCAAATGACAGAAATATAATTTTAGGTGAGGACTTCAACCTCCCTTGGGATACTAGTTTAGAAAGACTCTCTAAATGTACTTACAAGACGAAAAATTACACATCCAAATGCACAAACAATGTAAACAAAAGAACCGTGTTGCATTTGGTGCGTATTCAATCAAATCTGGAGCGAGTTCACTTTTTATTCAAATCCCTATAATACAATGTCCATGATCGACTATTTGCTCACTAGCAACAATCTTGTTTCACTTTCTACAAACCCCACCATTGACCCAATTGTGATCATGCATGTAACACTCTAGATATTAAACTATATAAGCCTTGAGTGAAATATAGCTCCTAGAGAATGAATGAGAATTCCTGACGACAACTACCAAGGAGCACATTCTTAAGTCTATTTCAAGCAAATAAAACATTAGTCCGCTCCCCAGAAATTATATGGGATGCAACAAGACCAGTATTAAGGGGTGATACTAAAGTTAAGAACATGGGATTGAACGCCACAGAATCACAAATTAAACAACTTCAACTAGAAAAGTCCCACTCACTTGGCCAGAAGATCACTCTGTAAATAAAGTCACTTAAATCTGAAATCAACAAGCCTTTGAGTGAAACAGCGCACATATGGTCAAATAATCTTAAAGCAAAAAACCTTCTTGAATGTAATAAAACATATGGCCTTTCTAGCAAAAAATCAAAATAATGTGGCACACATCTCTGCTATCAGAAAATAAAAATGGAACCCTACATTTGGATTCCAGTAAGATATTAGACTCCTTTTTAACCTTCTACGCTGAATTATACAACCCTAAGATGAACTGCAAAATTGATAGAGGGCAAAAATACCTAAGTAAATACAACCTACCTAGACCTCTAGTTGACACGAATGAGGACCTAAGTAAAAAGATTGTCCAATCTAAAATACTAAGAGCCACCTCGTGCCTCAAATGCCTCAAATGCTGACAAGGGCTGGCCCCAATGGTTTTCCGGCAACTTTCTATAAAATTTATTAAGACGCACTATCTCATCTTACTGAATTATTTGATTATTTCGAAACATCAGGCAAAGTTCTTGGTACTGCTTCGGAGGCAGATATTGTAGTTATCCACAGGGAGGGTAAAGACCCACTAGAACGCAAAAATATGGACAAATCTTGATGTTAAACACATACTACTAAATATATGCCAAAATCTTATCTATTAGATATGAAAAAAGTATTACACCCCTGATACACATATCTCAAACTGGATTAACAACAATGGACTAGCTGCACACAACATAGAAGTCTTTAATCATGTTTTTGAAAATGGCAAAATGTTGCATTCTCCCTCCATTTCCATGGCATTGGATGTGGAGAAGGCAGCCATGTATATTATATATATATATATATATATATATATATATATATATATATATATATATATATACACACACACACACACACGTGTGTGTGTATATCTATATTCACTGAAAAAACCATAGGTTTCACACACGTTATAGTTACGAATTAGCATTTAAAAAACCTTGCAAATTCACTTAAAAAACCATAGGTTTCACACATGTTCTAGTTAGCTGGACATTTCCCTCGTAAAAAACCAATGAAATTCCCCCGTTATAGTTAGTAAAGGGAACTATAACTCACGCGACCGCAATCCACTGCTGATGACGTCAGATATTACATCACTGTATTTATTCACTTATTTACCCATTTTTCTTTCCTTTAACCTTTAGCTATACATATTTAATAAATATTTATTTTACAGAAAGACACATATGTCATCAGTGATGTAATATCTGACGTCATCAGCAGTGGATTGCGGTCGCGTGAGTTATAGTTCCCTTTACTAACTATAACGGGGGAATTTCATTGGTTTTTTATGAGGGAAATGTCCAGCTAACTATAACATGTGTGAGACCTATGGTTTTTTAAGTGAATTTGCAAGGTTTTTTAAATGCTAATTCCTAACTATAACGTGTGTGAAACCTATGGCTTTTTCAGTGAATTTGTACGTTTTTTTAAATGCTAAGTTATGTATTTATTATTTAAAAAAAAATTTTTTAAGGTTTTTCACCGTGCGCGTACCGTGCGCGCAGGGTGCGCTTCGCGCACCCACGTTACAACGTTCGCGTAATTTTCACGTTTCTACCGTGCGCGCACGGGAAGCGCACTTCGCGATTTTCCGTAAAAATATTAAAAACATTTATGGCCCTTGGGGGTCCTTTGGGGACCCCCTGACAATGGCTAGGGGGTCAGGAACTGTCCACCCTGCCCCCTTTTCATGTTCTCCACCTTTATTTTTCACCTCCCTCGGACTGCGAGAGACAAAATGGCGGCCGACACTTCCTGGTTTCGACCGATTCGAATGTTTACTAAGATCTAACAACCAATCAGAATTGCGCTCGTGCGCGGCAGGGTGCGCTTACCGTACGCGCACGGTGCGCGCCTATAGATATATATATGCTTTTAAATGCTATTTTCTCAGAAAATACTGAACAGATTTACACCAGACCTGCAAAAGGCACATCCCTGACCTGAGGACTACCTCTCTGCCAAATTTCAAGGTTTTCTGTTCAGCCGTTCGGGCTGTAGCGCGGACTAAAGGTCCTATGGGAAAATGCATGGGGAAAACGCGTTTTGGGACCCCCCCTTTTTCTCATCCCCCGCTTGACGAATCCCCCCGAGACTTTCAGGGAAGGAGCGGAGCGGAGCGCCCCACCTATTTTGAAAATTTCGCGAGGATTCGTCAATCGACGCAAAAGTTATTCCAAATAGAATGTTGCGGATTTCCTATGGAAACACGGTCCTAACTATAACTATCTACTGGCGACCGCCAGTAGATAATATGCATATACACACACAACTATATATATATAAAAATAACCTTTTCAACCCGTAAACCCTTACCCACCCTAAACCCTAAAAAATACCCTTGCCACGCAAATGCACCTACCCACCCTAAACATACCTTTGCCACCCAAATACCTGTACCCACCCTAAACCCACAAAATACCCTTGCCACCCAAATACCCTTACCCACCCTAAACCCTAAAAATACCCTTGCCACCCAAATACCCCTATCCACGTAAACCCTAAAAAATACCCTTGTTCTTGGCATGTAGAGCTGCAGATCTACACACTTTTGCATAGATCGCCATCTGGTGTTGGGCCCGGATGTTTGCAGTTTGTTTTTCCTCTTGGAAAGCCTTTGGAAGTCACGAGGTCGGTGACTCCTCCCTTGGATGGTATTGTGCATGGGCTTCGGCTCCATCCTCAGATTGTTTTTCGCCAACAGGGAAAGATGGAGCGTAGTAATAACAGTGAAGAAACCCATGTGTGTTGTATCTAAATAAGATAGACTGGAACAGATACAGGTAGCCGGGGAGGCGGGTGGGCGTGTGAAAATCTGCAGCTCTACATGCCAAAAACAGATGCATACTGGTAAGTAGCATATTCCGTTCGAGGCATATGAGCTGCAGATTACACACTTTTGCATAGAATATATAGCAGTTCCCAACCTTAGCGGCGACCACCAGTATCTGTTGCAGTGGTTTGAAATAGTGTTTTAGTACAGCCTGGCCCACACTAGCTTGTTGCTTGGTTTGCACATCTACAAAGTAATGTTTAGTGAAAGTGTGCGGTGTTGATCATGTAGCTGCTTTGCAGAGATCATCTAATGGGATGTTCCCTAGAAAAGCCATAGCAGCCCCTATCTTTCGTGTAGAGTGGGCTTTAGGGGGAACAGATAGCGTTTGTTTTGCTTTGTGATAGCAAATCTGTATGCATTTTACAATCCACCTAGCTATCCCCGATTTTGAGATGGGGTTGCCTTTGTGTGGTGGAGAGAAAGAGACAAATAGTTGTTTGGTCTTTCTGAAAGGTTGTGTTCTCTGGATATAGTAAAGTAATGCCCGTTTAACATCTAACGTGTGCAGAGCCCTTTCTGCAACAGTTTGAGGTTGTGAGAAAAATACCGGTAATTCTACCGATTGGTTTAGATGAAAGGGGGAAATGACTTTGGGTAGGAATTTTGGGTTGGTACGGAGAACAACCTTGTTCTGGTGCATTTGGAGAAAAGGTTCTTGTATAGTAAGTGCTTGTATCTCACTGACCCTTCTAAGGGAAGTGATGGCTACAAGAAAAGCTGTATTCCATGTGAGAAATTGCAGTTCGCATTTATGCAAAGGTTCGAAGGGCGGTCCCATTAGCCTTGTGAGAACTATATTTAAGTTCCACACAGGTGAGGGTGGTACTCTGGGGGGAATTATTCGTTTCAGGCCTTCAATGAAGGCTTTAATGGCAGGCACTCTGAAAAGTGATAGGTGCGGTCTGTTCTGTAGGTAAGCGGCAATTGCTGCGAGGTGTAGCCGAATGGATGTATATGCTAGGTTACACCTTTGTAGATGGAGCAAGTAGCATATGATGTGCTGTATAGATGCGTCTAGAGGATTGATTGTGTTGTTATGGCAATAAACAACAAATCTTTTCCACTTGGCAGCGTAGCAGGCTCTAGTGGTAGGGCGTCTAGCTTCTCTGATGACGTTCATACAGTCAGGGGGAAGGTTAAGGTATCCAAATTCTAGGATCTCAGGAGCCAGATCGCAAGGTTGAGCTGAGCTGGGTCCGGGTGTCTGATCTCTCCATGGTTCTGGGTTAGGGGGCATGGTGAGAGGTGTAACTTTTGGTGTGGTACTACAGAGAGTTCCAGCAGCGTGGTGTACCACGGTTGTCTGGCCCATATTGGAGCTACTAGGATCAGCGTGAGGGAATGCTGTTGTAGCTTTCGCACCACTAATGGAATTAGTGGGAGAGGTGGAAAGGCGTACGCAAATTTGCCTGACCAGTTCATCCATATCGCATTGCCTTTGGACAATGGGTGTGGGTATCTGGCGGCGAAGCTTGGGCATTTTTTGTTTTCGTGGGTGGCGAAGAGGTCTATCTGTGGATGCCCCCACATCTGAAAGAACGGGTGAAGAACCTGTGGGTGAAGTTCCCACTCGTGGATCTGCTGCGTCTGTCTGCTGAGCAGATCTGCCATGGTGTTTTGGACTCCTGGGACATGTTGGGCTAGGAGAAAGATTTTGTGTGGAATTGCCCATCTCCATATGCTCTGTGCTAGTTGAGAGAGCTGTGGAGAGTGCGTGCCGCCTTGTTTTTGAATGTAGTACATGGCTGTCATGTTGTCTGTGCGAATGAGAACTGCCTTGCCTAAAATCTGTGTTTGAAAGGATTTTAGGGCTAGAAAGATTGCCAGTAACTCCAGATGATTGATATGGAGTAAATTTTGTTGCGGAGTCCATGTGCCCTGCACTGTGAGGTGTAATAGATGAGCTCCCCAGTCGGAGAGCGATGCGTCTGTTGTTAGTATTATTTGTGGAACCGGGTCCAGGAATGGTCGACCTCTGGAAAGATTTGTGGTGTTCCACCACTGCAGAGAGCGATGGGTGCGACCGTCTACCAACACCAGATCTGTCAGTTGCCCCTGGGCCTGGTTCCATTGGCGCGCTAAGCACTCTTGGAGTGGACGCACCTGGAGTTTTGGGTGAGGCACTATGAAAATGCAAGAGGCCATCATCCCTATCAGTTGCATAAACACTCTTGCTGGAAGAGAGTGTTGAGGTATGAATCTTAGACGCAAAGCCTGAATGCTTGCAATCCTGGCAGGATTGGGGTAGACTATGGCTTTTGAGGTGTCTATGGTGGCACCGAGGTATTGCTTTATGTGGGATGGTGTTAGCTGGGACTTTTGGTGGTTCACCGTGAAGCCTAGCTGGTGAAGTAGTTGGATTGTAGTGGCGGTGTGGTGTACACATTGGTTGTAGGATGTGGCTTTTATCAGCCAGTCGTCTAAATATGGGAAGACGTGAATGTGCTGTCTTCTGAGGTGTGCCGCCACTACCGCTAGGCAATTGGTGCATACCCTTGGTGCTGTTGTGACCCCCGAATGGGAGCACCTTGAACTGGTAGTGTTGCCCGTCCACTACAAATCTGAGGTACTTTCTGTGAGCATGGTGTCCCGGAATGTGATAGTATGCATCTTTCAAGTCCAGTGTGGTGAGAAAGTCGTTCTGGGAGAGGAGCGGAAGTACCTGCTGAAGTGTTACCATGTGAAAATGGTCCGAATGTATGTATGTGTTTAGAGGCCGGAGATCTAGAATAGGTCGTAGAGTCTCGTCTCTTTTTGGTATTAGAAAATATAGGGAGTAGACCCCTAAATTTTGCTGATTGGCGGGAACTTGTTCTATTGCCTGTTTTTGTAGGAGGGAGATTACCTCCTGTTTTAATAATATGGAATGTTCTTGTGACATTGGGCGTTGCCTGGGTGGAATGTTTGGGGGGTAGATGTCAATTCTAGGCAGTACCCTGAGCTAATAATTTGGGTCACCCATTTGTCTGAGGTGATGGTCTCCCAGACCTGAAGGAAATTTTGTAGCCTGCCCCCGACCGGAGTGGGATGGTCTGGAGGGAGCGGGGGGAAGTCATTGGGCAGGCGGTGTGGCAGAGCGGGCGGTATTTGTTTTGCCTCTGCCTTTATTGTTATTGCCCCTATAGCCGCCTCTTTGATAACCCCTTGTGAAGGTGGACTGAGCAGGGGATTTGTAGGAAGTGGACGCGCTATCTGAGGAGTAGCCTCTAGCCGTACCCCGAAAGGAAGAGCGGCGAAAGGAGCGCCTAGGAGGGTGTGACTGCAGGACTCCCATAGATTTCGCCGTATCCGTGTCTTTCTTCATTTTCTCGAGGGCCTCATCCACCTTTGGGCTGAATAGGTGTTCTTGGTCAAAGGGATGATTTAGGATGGAGGCCTGTACCTCAGGTTTGAAGCCTGATACTCTCAGCCAAGCATGGCGACGGAGGAGGACGCTAGTGTTAATGGCCCTGGAGGCTGTGTCTGCTGCGTCTAAGGCACAGCGTATGGAGGTGTTAGTTATAGTCTTACCCTCTTGAATTAATTCATTGGCCCTATTTTTGTATCTTTTTGGGAGGTGGTGCATTATGGTTTCTAATTCATCATAATGCGCTCTATCGTATCTGGCCAATAGCGCTTTAGTGTTGGCGATACGCCATATATTGGCTGCCTGTGACGCAGTGCGCTTTCCTGACGCGTCCAGTAGATTTGACTCTTTGTCAGGTGGTGGTGCTTCGCCTGACGCCTGGGAGTTTGACCTCTTCCGTGCAGTGGAAACCACTAGGGAATCCAGTGGCGGAGGTGGGGTGTTTTAAGCAGTGTCTCTGGTCTTGCCTAGGCCCGGAGGCGAAGGCGTGACCGAAGCCTTTTTGGGTGTCGGCGCGGGTGCGGGAGGGGGTATAGTACTCACAACCCTCTGCGCCGGGGTGATGTCCTCCACATCTGAGTCGTCGGCTTCGGATGTCTGACGAGGTCCTCTTCGGTGTGCTGCTGTCCCGGATCTTCGACGTCGTCCTCAAAGATGTCGACTGGAACGGAGGTCGAGGAGTGTGCCATGTTTCGTCTGGCCCTTTGATCTCGAATAGTCTTTTTTGATCTGAAAGACTTGCAGGCCGGACAGTCTCGAGCCTCGTGTTCAGGGGAGAGGCAGAAGTTGCACACCTCATGAAGATCGGTGTGGGGGAATTTGGACCCACATCGAGGGCACTTCTTGAAAGGAGTTCTTTCCATCAGCCGGGACCGGAGTTTGGGTAGGCCCGAAGGCCGCCGTCGACGACTGGAATCGAAGATGTGTCGAAGAGAAGGTGATTGAGGAGATCTGGATCTGAACAATACCGCGATGAGCGAGGATTCCGCTTCGATCGTCGAACTGGAAATGTTCAGAACCGGAGCGCGAAGTATTACATCCGAGCCCGATGGCGGAAAAAAACAATCTGAGGATGGAGCCGAAGCCCATGCGCAATACCATCCAAGGGAGGAGTCACCGACCTCGTGACTTCCAAAGACTTTCCAAGAGGAAAAACAAACTGCAAACATCCGGGCCCAAAACCAGATGGCGATCTATGCAAAAGTGTGTAATCTGCAGCTCATATGCCTCGAACATACCCTTACCCACCTTAAACCCTAAAAATACCCTTGCCACCCAAATACCCTTACCCACCCAAATACCTTTACCCACCCTAAACCCTAAAAATACCCTTGCCATCCAAATACCCCTACCGACGTAAACCCTAAAAAATACCCTTGCCACTCAAATACCCTTACCTACCCTAAACTCTAAAAATACCCTTGCCACCTCAATACCATTACCCACCTTAAAAATATCTTTGCCACCCAAATACTCCTATCCACCCTAAACCCTAAAAATACCTTGCCACCCAAATACTCCTACCCACTCTAAACCCTAAAATCGCCCGTGACCAAATATATTACCTACTGGCAGTCGCCATAGTTATAGTTAGGACCTAGTTTCCACAGGAAAAGCATTTTTTGACCTGCCTATAACTTTTGTGCCGTTTGACCAATCTTCATGAAATTTTCCCCAAAAAGTGTCAAAGTAGGTTCTGTGTGTCATGGAAAGTTTGGGGGTGTTCCATGCATGGGACTAAGAAATAGGGGCGTGAAAATAGAGTGCGTTTGTAGTGTTATTTCCATAGGAATGCGTTGTCGAACCTACAACCTGAACCTCTGAATGGAATTATACCAAATTTGGCAGAAAGGTAGATGTTATTACGCAGATTGTGCTTTTTTGATATTTGGCGCAAATCCGTCCAGTAGTTTTTGAGAAAATTAAGCCAAAAATCATAGATATATCTCTGGTTGCGGATATTTCACTGTGGTTTCGCGATAAATTACAAATGCGCACCCCAACGGAAATGCTCAGATTGGCTGGACGCAACCTGAACAGAAAGTTGCTTCCGCCATTTTATCATCCGGGAATGGTACCCAGGGCTGAACATTTGTGTGAAAGCTAACATAAGGGGTCAGGGTGGCGATACTCTGACCCTATGTTTGTGAAATGGGTGGGTTAGTAACACAAGTAATGTGTCCAAGATTGATTATTTTTAATCGCACGATATATTCGAAACGACGGCACGACCGCCAGCGCAGACCCCTGTGTACTGTCGCAGAGATTTCACGAATATTGCAAAGTCATCGTGAACATTAGTGGAAACATAAAAAAAAATACATATATATATTTGTACACACTCGCCGGTCACTGTCACAAAATTGTATATCTACTCACGCATCCACTCAGACAATCATACACCCACACACACACTTCTACATCCAGTCACACACCCACTCAGATACTCATGCACCCACTACAGACTCACTCGGAGTGATGCACTCATGTACAGACCCACTCAGAGACTCATGCACCTACTTAGAGACTCAGTCATACTCATGCATACAGTCTCATACCCACTTAGAGACTCTTACAACCACTCACAGACCCACTCAGATACTCATGCCCCCACTTATAGACTCATTAGGAGAGTCACACACCCACATACAGACCCACTCACATATGTACTCACAGACCCACTGAGACACTCACAGACCCACTGAGACGCTCATACACCCACTCACACACCCATACAGTCACTCCCACACTCAGTCACAGACCCTCTCAGAGATTTATGGACTCAGTCAGTCACTCATACACTGACACACCCACTCAGATATACAAGCACACACTCACTTACCCAGTCTAGGCTCATGCATCCACTCACAGATCCACTCAGACAATCGGCCTCTCAGTCACAGAACCAGTGAGACACTCATACACCCACTCACAGATCCATTCAGACACTCATACATCTACTCATGGACCCAGACACTCACACACCCATACAGTCACTCACACAGCCACTCATAGACCCACGCAGAGACTTATGCACCCAGTCAGTTATACACCCAGACTCATGTACCCACTCTCAGTTGCACTCAGACACCCATGCACCCACTGACAGAACCACTTAGACACTCACACTGCCAGTCAGACCCACTGAGACTCATGCACTCACTCACAGATTCACTCAGATACTCATGCGCACACTCACTCACCCACTTAGACACTCACGTATCCACTCACAGATCCAGTCAGTCATAAACTTACTTACAAATGCTCAAAGGCACTCCTGCGCCTACTCACAGATTGAGTGAGAGACTTACGCAACCATTTACAGACCCATTGTGATACTGATGCACCCACTCAGAAGTACTGAGGCAGTCACGCATTTCATTACAGAAGTACTGATAGACCGATGCACCGTCTCACAGATCCTCTCAAATACATAAACAGTGTATGAGAGACTTAGTGAGACAGTGATGCATGCAATCATAGATTACACAGAAAAAGTTATGCACTGTGTTGATATTGATATTAAGGGAGTTGTACATGCTGCAGTCATTTAGATAGTAATGTGTTTAGTGTGTTGGTTATAATCCATGTTGTGGTTTCAAGTTTTGAATGTGCTGGTGGCTTTTGAATGCCTGCATTTGTTTTGTCACTTCACGACCTATTCGCGTAGATCGCAGCTGCAGATATCACTACGCCCGGCGTCACCACTAAAACGGAAATTTGTGTTAAATGGTTGTTTTTATACGAACTCCAAACAAAAATATGAGTTTAAACAGAGCAGTAATAAACCCCTAGTGTCTACAATACTGTCAAATGTGTGCATATATGTGTTTTGAACCCTCTAAAGAAGGTGCGATTGTTGCGTTTACCGGAGTAATCGCAACTCTCTGTGTAATCGTGAAAATATAAGTAGGGTTAAAACAGTTTCTTAAAAAACTTTCTAGAAAAATGTGTGTACAAATATGTTTCTAAATGTGACGCGGTCGTTGAATGTCTGCTTTTGTTTCGCGATTTCGCGACGCATCAGTGATGTCATTTGAGATGTCATAAGTGATGTCATCAATGATGTCACTGACCATGCCATGAGTGATACAATATGTGAGGTCATAAGCATAGCATTGCGGGGGCATGAGATACAGTTAGCTTAGCTAACTATAACTGCTGAATTTCACCACCTTCCACAATGCTGTATGGCACACCACAATCCAGCAAGACATCAAACCCTGCTACTTCACACCGCACCGTGACATTTCAAGCAACTTCATTGACCACCACATATCAGAACACAATATCACCTTACATTGTAACACCATATCACCATTCACACCACCAATTAGTAGATTGCCACATACCACATTTTGTAACAGAATAGAATTATTAATACAGTATTAAATCAAAACCACATACTTCAGCCAGAGCCACCCCTTTTTCAGATAGCACTTTGGGCAGAAAGAAATTTGCAGTCTACGCTGCTGCGGAAGAACAAAATGAGGCAGCTGAGGGCCCCTTCCACAGGCCAGTCCCTGGCTGGCTACCTCAATGATTTCCCTCTCAATACAAACATCTCCTCACTACCCCACCTTACCTGAATCACCCGCAGCGTAGCTCAATGAGGCTGGTGCCAAATTGTTTGTTGAGGTGGGGAGGGGTCTTGGGGTGTGGTAGCAAGGGGTAGAAGGGAAGGCAAGAAAAGGTTGATAAGGTGTTAAAAATAGTGACTGGGGCATGTTATATATGTGCTTTAAAGGGAATCACTGGAGCCAAGGAAGAGGGACTGCTGTTTGCAGGATCTTAATGCAGACAGCTCTGTGAGCCCCTCTAAAGTTTGGTGGCCTAGGTCTAGCTCGCTCATGCCCTGAAAGCCAGTCCCAACTTAAGCTCTCCACATCACACAACACCTCACATTACAACACACAATTAAACATCCCACGACACTGCACTTTACAATATTATCAAAGCATCTCTCTGTGGAAAACATGTAATATTTTACTTGGCATAAGCTGCAGCCATTTTGGCTGTGGTGTCCATTTCCTTTCCTTTGTCACTCTCCTGTTCTCTGTTGCTAGTCTTTTTCTGCCTGTGCTATCTATTTTAGTTGACATTTGATTTTAAAAAGGTTCAATATGTACAGTAGTGTTTATTTGAAAGAAAAAATAGACAGGATATGTTTGATTGTGTGCGTATGTGGGAGAAAGAAGTATGAGATCGTGAAGAGAGCAGAAGTTATAACAGAAAAACGATATACCAAAAAAAGCGCTAGAGAAAAAAAAAAAAAAAGAAGGAAAAAAATAGAAAAAGAAAAAGAAGATAGGGAACGTCGATTAAAGGTAAATGGGGAGTACCCTATTAGGCGCCCTATTTATCCCATACTTAATAAACCTCGGGATGACTGCATCCTATTAGATCAACCCTCACCCCCGTATAACTTCCCCACTCCAAGTGCCCCGGAGGATGAGGTTTTTGATGAGGAGCATTTGTCTTCAGAAGAAAAAGATAAAGATAAGCAAATTGGGCGGCAGACTCGCTCTACTTTATCTAGGGAAGAGAAAGATAACTTGCGGGATATTGCTAGAGAGGAAGCACATCAGACTACTACAGCAACAGCCCTCACAGTTACAGTTCAGATTTGGGAAGACGCCAAACAGCTTTATTTTTGTAGAAAAATCCACTTTGGGAGGTAATATATGGTTGGCGGCATATTTCTAATGCAACAGAACCAGATGATATAAGTACTGATTATAAACAGTTAGGAGATGGGACTTTCCTTTTTTCGAATCTACCTGATATGATTAGATGGGTGGTCAAATTACGAGATGACACATTGCGTTTGCGAAAGGAGCAAGAATTAGCTAGGAAAAATAAAGTTGCAGAAGCAGTTCAATCTCAGGCAAAGAAAGTAGATGCTTCGGTGGATGCGAATAAACCTAGTAGTAGTGAGTCTGCTATGAAACCTATGCGTGAAGCTGCCACCCTGTATGTTCCTCCAAAGGGTGCGTGAACCAATAATGATAAAACTTTGAATGATGCAAAGGGATATTTGATATATTATTGGGTTTACACTCCTTGGAGTAGAGCTGATGTGATGGATCTTAAAGCTGCTTTGCCCGACCCGCGGAAAAATCCTGCCTCCTTCTATGAGGAGGTGGAAGGAGCCATTAGCTCCTGCACCATGACCTTGCCAGATACTGATATGTTCTTTGGGCTTATTTTTCCTCTTGATATGTGGAGAACAATACGTAAAATAGATGATAATGTAGCATATGGTGATACCTGGGAACATTTAGAACAAATAGATGCAGAAAGGGAGCCTGCGCAGAAACCTCAGAAGGAGATATTAGATCTTCCTAAAGCTATTGTGACTAAGTTGAAAACTCTCATACCCCCTAAGAAAATAAATTGGACTACGTTAGCATCCTGTAAACAGAAAAAGGATAAGTTAGTTTCTGGCTTCTTTTCAAGGTTTGAGGAAACATTCCATGATTTTAGTGTTCAGTCATTAGCCGATGATACGGGTAAACATTTGTTTGTTGATACATTTGTCGCTAATATTTTACCAGAAATAGCTAGTCGCTTAAAGGCCATTGAGAGTTCTTGGACCACGTCTTCCCCAGTTTCCCTTTTGACCATGGGCCAATATTATGAGCGACAGGAACAGGAAGCAAAAGGCAGAGAGGATAAGAAGGTTAAAGAATTAAAGACAAACGTTTTATTGGCTCAAGTATATGGTCCACCATTTAGGGGAGGTGGAAGAGGCGGACGCACAATGTATACCTGGAGTGCTCCCTTTTGCGAGGTCAGCAGTATCAGCAGGGAAGGGGAAGTATGAGAGGATGCCCAGGGAATTGAGGGAACAGGGGAGGTACAGGCGCTCACCCCAGATTTGAAGCAGTTGAACAAGGACCAAATTACTCTAATACTTTTGAAAAACGAAATCAATATCAAATGTCTGATTATTCTGCTGATGCTCTTGCAGATTCCGATTATGCAAAGGGATGCCTAGGATGGGGTGAGGGACCGGTTGAGGTGCCAGTAGATCAAATGGGTCCTTATGTTGACGCAAACGTCTTGGGATCTACTGATCGGTTTCTGGTTGATACAGGTCTACTCGTAGTGCTCTGTCTAAATAATTGGTTCCTAGGGCTCTCCTGTCCGGCACAATGATAACATCGATAGGATTCAATAAGACACCTACACTTAGCCCACTTTCACAGCCACTTGAATTCAGACTTGATAAATTCACTGCAGCATGTCCATTTTTGCTTTCCCCTAACACACCGGACAACATTGTGGGTATCTATATGCTTAAATATTTTCGTGCCACAATACGTTGTTCTCCAGGTGTGCATGTTATTTTAAATAACAATTATCCAATGGTTGAGAGGTTCTGTCTTATCAATGAGGATGCCGCTCTGGCGTCCTTACCTAGTGTGAAGAAGGAACACAGTTATTGTTATCATTTCTTGCCTCCCATCATCACAAAGTCTCACGAAAGAAATTGCAATATTGTAGACAGCAGGTTACCTATTTAGGTCACCTCCTGTCTAAGGGGGGACGTGCACTCACCCCAAACCGCATTCAGACCATTCTAGACACTCCTGTACCCCGCACTCAGAAGGATGTTCGTGCACTGATTGGCCTCACCTTTTTTTTGTAGGCAGTTTTTCATACATTATTAAACCTTTGTTGGGCCTTTTTTGCCCCTCCCATGGACTGCTGAGTGCCAGAGCGTCTTCCAACAGTTACGCCAAGCCCTTTGTTCTGCACTAGTATTAGGTACCCCAGACATGTTGATGAGTGACTATTTGTCTCAGTTAATTGACAGCCTATCTTCTATTTATCAGCAGGTGCGGGAAGCTCTTCCTTCGTGAGCCCTGCTGTGTTGACAGACCACCGCGACATCCTGGCCACCGAGAAAGGACGAGCTGCGTCACCTGAAGGACCTGAGGAAGTCTTCCCGGACCACACGAACCCTGGTACATCTAGATATCTGCTTCGATCTAGGGAGAAAGACATTTCAGCGCAGAAAGAGACTGTTTGAGCCACTGTCCTGGCTGGTTAAAGACTGACTACAAAGGGGGGTAGCTTATTAGTGACTACTCGTCTCAATGTTAGTGAAGAAACCAACGACTGCCCAGGACCTTAGGGCACCATCTGTTTATTTGTTTGCCGATGAAAATGAGCTTGCCTAAAAAGGAGATCGCTGCACCAATTTGCAACGGCTGTACAATCTGCATCCTTGGTCTGACTTTGACTGCTGCCATCATCGCTACTGTAATGTGGGTAGTGGAGGAAGTAATGCCTGGAGCCTCCTTACCTAACATTACTGTTACATCACTTGCTGCAAAAGAGCACCATCATTTTGATTTTCCGCAACATGAACAGGGATACCAGCAAAATCTGAGAAACAATTAATTTCTTCAAATGTTGCATCAGACACCAGCTAAGCAATGCTACTAACTGTTGGGTTTGTGGCAAAATTCCTCCTCATCAGAACATAAAAGGAATCCCATTGTCACCGCTGCCATTCTCGCATAATGGCTCCAGTAGAGCCTGGTTCGCACTGTTGTGGGCCTCTGAAATTGCTAATATCACTCTAGCTGATGTAGGAGGACTTAATGCAAAGCTTAATAAAGTCTGTTTCCCGATGAGGAAGGGGACCCACAAGCCAAAGGAACAGTATGGGAAATGGAGGAGTATCGCAGAGGAAATCCTCCACATGTTATGTTTTCCCCAACACTCGAACGACCAAGGGTAACGGGCCTTTTGTCATCGCTGTTACTAGAGCCCGAGCAAATCTTTGTGTGAGCAGTTTTGGTAGTATCCCAGTGGGAAAAAGTGACTGTACCACAGTATTGAACATTACTAGAATGAACAATAATAGTTTTATATACTCGCACAATACTTATTTCATTTGTGGGAGTAAAGGCTACTATCATCTACCAATTGGATGGGCCGGAACATGCTACGTGTCCTTCTTGCTTCCTCCTGTGTTCCTAGCACCTGTATCTTATCATAAAGATCAAAAACTGTTTAATGACATTTCCTTGAACCGATTCAGAAGAACTATAAATAATGATGAAGGGGATCAAACAGACACTGCATTACAGCAATATGTTGACTTTAATTTAGGACTCTTTTTCTTTGATGGTGCGGCTTTAAATAGCAGGGAAATTAGGCACTTACAAATGTCCAAAATGTAAATGCTCGTTTAGCAATAGATCGCGAAGTCAGCGATATGATGCTGATCGATATAATCGATATACATGATATTTATCCTACCCCTTTTAAAGCATAAGAAAATGTCTTCGCTTATGCCAAAAGGGCCATCTGTGGAAAACATGTAATATTTTACTTGGCTTTAAGCTGCAGCCAGTTTGGCTGTGGTGTCCATTTCCTTTCCTTCGTAATTCTCCCGTCCTCTGTTGCTAGTCTTTTTCTGCCTGCACTATCCTATTTTAGTTGACTTCCTGACTTAGCTAAAAGCAATGTACGTGCTGAGAGTTTGTAGCTGCCAGTGCACCTGTTAACTATCAATCATTTCTGCTGCCATAAGCACTCCTGCTCCCCCTCCCACTTTGCTGACCAAGTGGTTATTCATCTGCCCTGGTTTGTTGAAAACTATTTTAAAAACTTGTCCTTCCTATTTCTGTTCACATGCTTACACTGCAGAAAAACTGTATAAAAGCCCTCTGTTCAGTGACTTCAGTGTACTACCTCAGGCAGCGCTTGAGAGTGCTGTGTGGACTTGGTCCCACTCATGAGTGATTAATAAACTTGCTATTTATTCCTACTCCAGTGCTGATCTCTACTTTGTTTTTTTTTAACCCGTGGACAAAAGGGTGACCCTGCACCAGTGTACCCCTAAAAAGGTATATTTCCACATCTCCATGTAACGTCACACTACATACCACATCATGCACCACATAACTGTTTCAACGTACGTGATTTCCTTTCTAACAAGCTACTGAAATCCTTTAAAACATCAAGATCTGACTGATAGGTTAGAAGGGGCCGTTAGATACACTGGACACTGCAGTAGATAAAAACAGTACAACATAACTCAGTTGATGACTAGTCACTCCACTCTTAACATACAACACCATTCGACACAGAAGAGACAGTAACCCACTGTTTATGTTGATGGGTGGAGAGTTGCCTCTTTTGGATGTTGTTGGTGCTTGGTTAAGGGCAGATAAATGTACATGCAGAGTATGCAGAACTGAAAAAGTAACTTATATGACACATTCTGATGAATAACTAGCAGATAGGCAACATGCGAGATATGTTGGGCAATCTACTCATTATCTAAATTGATAGGAACGGCTGGCCTTAAGTAACATCTGTCCTGCGGAAAGTGCAGCGGAAAAATGCCTAAAAGTAATGTTAAGCTAGCATAATATAACAGTATTGGTCAGAATACATCGGCCAAGCTAGATCACTCAATTTGCCAACTAATCATACTATTTCACACAGAAGAGAATATAACAGGCAACACAACAAACCTTAGTGTTGCACATCACTTTAACATACAATGCGATCTATAAAAAACAGAATATAACACACAACACAAGAAATACCACACCAGGAAGTATCACAAACATTCTAGAAAGACCATAGTAGCCCACATCTCATCACATTAGTCAACATTTCTGAAATCAGCATTTCAACACCTCACTACATCTTCTACAGAAGTCCAAACCACATTACTAGACCATATAGCACTACCGAATACCATTCACCACATCACCTCACCCAACACATCAAACAAAGCAAAAATAAAGCCATATAACACCATCGCCACTCTCCAAAACTGTGCTCTATTCCACATATCGCCATAATTCACCTTTTCAACATCACATCAAAATACCCTAGCACATGCCATACAACACCATCAACGACCACACCATAGAACACTACAAAGCACATTACATCACTGTTAAATTTTGCGAGAAGGCTAACATGGGACTGGCTAATTATATAATGTAAGACACTGGAAGAATTTTAGACAACAGAAAGAACAAGTCACGCAACAACGTGACCAGAGCTGTTGAAAAAGTTCCCACTACACCCAATTTTAAAAGAAAAAAAGACAATTTTTCGACCAGTTGGTAAGGGAACGTGATGGCGGTTGTAAGGTGGGCAGACGCCTGTGCTTTCCGGAATTCAGTGACCAGGAGGACCCATGATTTAAAATCTAGATGTCCGCAAAACACAGCAGAGGACAATTCTTCTGACTGCTTAAGAGCCCTTGTATGTTCATATTTCTCCAGCCTGCCTATGCACTCTGGTTTCAAACGGTGTCAAACTGGAGCAATATTTCCTTTCAACGGCAATAAGGAACACAATTTTGTCTTTCAAATAGTGTGTGCCTGGTCTGGTTGATTCGTGATCAGTCTTCCTGTTTGCAGATTTCAATACATGTATGGTGAATGGCTGTTATCCAGATTTGTGGTATGGCGCAACGGTTGTTCGAATATACGCAGAAGTGAGCCTCGGGGATCCGGGAATCTTTTCATTTGATCTCTGTTTTGCACAATCTCAATAAAGTACACCTTAAATTGATAACATGGTGCAAGAATAGATAATGGTAAAAAAAGTAATCTCTGAATGTCAATCTGACTTAAAAATAACATAATTCGATCCATGACCTGCAATTATTTGTCATGGGGTTCAAAACAGTCTTTGTAGGGTGCTCCTCACTGAAACCTGGCTGAACGCGGGCTCAGAGCTACACATTGTCCAGGCCCTGCCCCCTGACTACATAATACAGAGGCTGATAAGGCATCTGGTAAAGGTGGTGGCATCGCCATTATTCTGATAAGCCACCTCACTTGTCGAACTCTTGGGAGCCCCTTACTTGATTGTGAGAACATCCACTTTTCAATAGGATTTACGCCCGCGCTCTCCCTATCGGGCATTCTAATCTACCGCCCCCCCTGGATCTATAGGCCAGTTCTGCAAGTCACTTTCGGAAATGGTCCCCAAACTGGCTAGCACCACCGCTAATTTTACTATTTTGGGTGACTTTAATGTCCACTTCGATGATCCAACATCGAAGGTTGCATCTGAGCTGTCCTTGGACGTAGCGGCCTTACATCTCACTCAGAAAGTATTATATGTAACACACTCAAAAGGGCACCTCATTTCCTCATCCCATTCAGCTGGTTTCCCACCCATGCTACACCCCCCAACTCGGCTTACGCATATTAAGTCCCACCGCTGGTCTAAACTACCTATAGAAAAGTGGGTACCGGCATTAGAAAAGTCTAGGCCTTCCCCTGACACCGATCCGGTGGTGGCTAATGATAGATTCAATAACTGGATTGAGGGTACACTAGACCAAGTCCTTCCTAAAACAATCACTCAGTTGCACAAAGGGCCCAACAGAACGGCCTGGTATACCCCTAAACTCAGAGAATTAAAACAAACCTGTAAAAAAACTGAAAGAGTTTGGAGAAAGGACTTCTCCCTGAACAAGAAAAAGGAATATAGGGAGGCTACCAAAACCTACAAGGTCAAAATTAAAAAAGCCCAGGCCTCTTACTTCGAGGAAATAATATCCTCAGCAGCAAATTCCCCCTGTGAAACATTCCGAATTGCAAAGAAATTACTGAGAGCTCCTCTCCCCGATACTCCCTCTGCCACGAATCAACGCTGCAACAAACTTGCGGAATACTTTCATTACAAAATCCAAACGATTTATGGATCCTTTGCCCCAACCGATAGTCATACTATCCCGCACCTTGAAGATCTACACACAGGGAGCAAGGAACATTCTCTAAAGACCTTCCCCTTAATGAACTATGAATCACTTAAGACCACCTCTGCGCTTGTCAAAAGCGGGTCGCCGAGAGACCCTGCCCCGCCTAAGATCTTGAACCAGGCGGCGGAAGCAGTTGGTCCGGTCATCCTGGATATGATTAACTCATCCTTATCCACAGGGGTGGTTCCCCGCCTATGGAAAAAAGCTATGGTCAAATTCCTTTTTAAAAAACTGAGCCTGGACCCAGATTGCCAGGCCAATTACAGACCTATTTCACTCCTCCCAGGAATTAGCAAAATACTGGAGAAACGTCAATTTGGCGCTCTCTGTTCATCTGGAATCTAATAATCTTCTTCACCCCTCTCAAACTGGCTTTCGCCCTCGCCAAGGCATAGAAACGACTATTAGCAGTAATGGAAGAAACCAGAAAGATTCTCGATACAGGAGGCTCTTCTGCCGTGATCCTTTTAGATCTTAGCGCGGACTTTGATACGGTCAATCACCTCATCCTGGTCCAGCGACTCAGAAATCTGGATGTGTACGGAGTAGCCTTGACTTGGCTGCAATCCTTCCTGGAGGGGAGATTTTTCCAGGTGTTCAAGGGTGAGGCCACCTCTAAATCCTGGCCCCTCCACTGCGGAGTTCCTAAGGGATCTTCCCCGAGTCCCACACTTTTTAATGCCTACATGGCTCCCCTTGCGGACATTGTCCGTCCTTATGGGGTGGACATCGTGACATATGCCGATGACACCCAGCTGGTGGTTGCACTTAACCACTCAGACATGGTCTCCATCTGTCTCTGTACCTGCTTTAAAGAAGTAGCCAAGTGGATGAAACACTCTTATCCAAAACTAAATGGTGATAACACCGAGCTTATGCTCCTTGGCAATCCTTCTCTTTTTAAAGCAGATACTATGTGGCCACCCTCGACGGGCCCGGCACCTGTCCCCAAGGCAGAGATAAAACCTGGGCTTCTGGCTGGACTCAGACCTCAGCCTTAAAGTCCAAGCCAGAAAGGTAAAGGCCGTTTGTTTTGGCATCATAAGGATGCTTCGCAAAGTGCTTCCCCTGCTCCCCTTCCAGGCAAAAAAGCTCATCGTCCAGGCGCTTATTCCTTCACGCCTGGACTACGGCAATGCCTTATACCTTGGAGCCCCGAGCTCGGTCCTCGCCAAACTTCAAACTGTACAGAACTGCACCGCAAGGATCCTCATGGGGATACAGAATCAGCAGTCTGCCAAACCCACTATGAAAGCTCTCCATTGGCTCCCTGTCCGGGAGAGAGTCCACTTCAAGGCCTTATGCATTACTCATAAACTGATAGGAGGGAAAGGACCAGTGAGTATCTCGTTTATGGTCAAGCCCTATCGAGCCAACAGGCGTCTACGCTCAGATGAGCAACACCTGGCAGTCGTCCCCAGAATTAAGAGAGCTAGAAGTGGTGGTCGGCTATTCTCATATAATGCTGCCAAACTTCGGAACTCCCTCCCTCTCCAGCTACGAAGGGAACCCAATCACCTGGCCTTCCGCAAGCTGCTGAAAACATGGCTCTTCCCTAAATGATTCTTGGAGGCTTCAGTTATTCTCCAGCGCTGGGATGCCTATGGGTAGCTATGCGCTTTATAAATGCTGCTTCATTCATTCATTATTTGTGACGTTCATAGTTGTGTCACGCTCTTTTGGCTGAGTGCCCAGAGCTTCCAGCGGAAAGATAGCAAGGGCTGCAAGACTGTGCTTATTACTATCTTTCTACAGGGCTAGGCTCCAATACTCTTGTGTATAAAGAATGGTCTACAACAGGTTTGAATGCTGGCAGTGACACTTAGTTTTGGATCTTCCGACATACATTATGAAATATTACATTTGCACCCAAATAGGGGATAATTGTGGTTTCCGGCCCATGTTTGTTGAGCAGTCAGCCCACAAAGACCATGTGACCAGAAGCTTGTAGCTTTACCAAGGAAGACAAATACATTTGCAATGGTGTGAGAGCAACTAGCAGTACAAAAGGGGATCCCTCTGGTACTTGCATCAATCGGCATCAAATGATTCATGAAGTTAGACTGAAGTTCTTACTTATGTACTATATTCAGAACAAGCATTTGCAATGCAATTGGTCTCGCATTTACGAGAGTTTAAGCTATTGGCACTGTAAATGACAATGCCCTTTTATTTATGTGTTTTAAAACAGATGAATAAAAGGCATTGTCATTTACAATGCCAATAGCTTAAACTCTCGCAAATGCGATCAATGCCCGTCCTATAAATTGTTTTTAAAAAAGCGATAGGAGAGAGTGTGTCCTGCCCCCAAATTAATATTTTAGCTGGCATGGTTTCTGGGGTAGGTAGTTTTCTGACATTGGGTATGCTGGGTGATCAAGAGAGGACACGTAGACCCCTTCAAATTAGATGTGCCTTTCTAAGAAAAACATGTGTCCTATGAAAGTGTGGAGGAGGGAAAGGTGAGCTCCGGGGGCCAAACTGAGGTACAACTTTTGCATGACTCTGGTGGTTAAGGAGTGTGTGACCTTGGAAGACAGGACCTCTGTGAGGTATTAAAGGCCGCTTTCGTGCAGTCGGGAATACCGGTTACTTGTGAGGCAATGGCGCAGACCTGCCCCTCTGCGCAGACCGTGTTTTTCTGTTGTATTACCCGGAGATGAAAGCAGGTAATCTGTGCAGAGCAGGGAGAGCATTTATTTGTTGAAACGACTTTCTGCCACTAGAGTTCATATAGATCACATCGTGATAGTTACTGCAGAAGCCCATCCTTGCGCCTGCTGCACGGACATAAAAATATTTTTTTTAAATATAAAGGTACTCTGCCATGTGACGCATTTAGGTGCGAGGCTAATGATTTCTTCACGTGCAATGTCTCTAAAAAATATCAAACAATTAAGATAGGTGGTCTACTGCCTTAAACTGGAGTTTTGGTGAAGAAGCGGATTACATAATTTACAGATGTCAACTATTTTCTTTTTGCAGTTGTAAATAGCGCGAAATCGACCGGAAGGTGTTCGGAGCGCTTTACATGAACACCAGTCACGTTACTCATTTTTTTCTTTTTACCTCAAGTGATTTGCCCATAATCACAGGATGTTGATACAGGACAAGACGGGGCGGGGTAGTTTAGGTGGTTGCCGTTTATGCTTCTTATATTTCCGTTGTGGTATATATAACAAGTCACTGACAGAGAGCGCGAGGATGGGTGGTCCAAAGGACAGCAGGAGGGGCTGGGGGAGATATGATGAGGCACTGCAGGGGTATGCAGTCTCTCAGTGCAAGCTGAATACTAAACCTAAACAAGCAAAGCCAGGTGATGAAAGCCTACCTCGTTCTGCGGCGCACAATGCACACTAAGGGCCGTGGTGGAAATGGGCGTGCTGGTTTGAGTTGAGGATCGTTGGTTTCTAGCAGCCAAATAGCTAAAGGGGTGCTCTCACACACTTCCATCCTCACTCGGGCAGATTTCAAAGGCTGATCTAGCGCCACGCTGGTGTCAGGATGTGCGATACAGCTATGTGGGGAATGACACTTCAATATAAACGGAAAGTAGTATTGGTTCGAATCCACATCTGTACACTGGCGCAATGCTACTGCTCTTGTGCTCAGTTTCCTGCCTGTCTGTGCATGTGGATTCTCGTCTGCTGGCCGCCATTGCCAAAGCCGAATAAACAACAAAATAGTGTTTAGGACTAGTAAAGGAGACAGTCTAACGCCGCAAGCAAACGATCCAGTCCGGGTGGGTGGTGCCAAAAGGAGACAGGGCGGTAACAAGCAGTGACTAAAAAGCCTCACTTACAATGGAAAGCCAGCGTTTAGCATGCACGATGACGCAAGCCAATGGAAAGAAGGGGAGGAGCCTACACTCCACTTCTGAAATCTGCTCGATTACAGGAAGCCTCGCATAGCGAGCAGCGCTTGCGCGCTGCAACGCAGGTCTGCAAGACCTTAAAAAGGCACAGTTCCAAATCTGGTGCATTTGTCCAGGACAACTAGCACAGGTCCATTGAATATAGATATGGAAATGGGATGCTGCATTCTTTAATTTAGGTCTCTGCACTTTAACAGTGCTGTAGAGGTGAGGGAGAAGGTGCCTCACAGAAATAAATTAGTTGCTTACCTATAATCCAGGTCTCCAACATTGGTATCTTTCATATGGTCACATGTTGTCGGGCTGGGAATCCCTTGTACATTAACAAAGCAGAATACAGTGTAAAACATACATCATACAATATACAGAGTAAAAAGAGCTACAGGCCTAAAATAACGGCCTCTTTAGTAGCACATCCACCTCATTTGAAACAACCCAAACTTCAGCCATTGAGGTGGAAACTTAAGTTCTCCTACTCCCCCTAGAGGCCACCATAGCTCAGATTTCAAAGAAAAAATTAGAATAAAATATGAAAAGTGTTGGAGCTGGCAGTGTCTGGTTGACTGGAAGGATGCCCCAGCGAGGCAGAACTACCACTCCTGTAAAGGGCAGGTGATTACACTCGCCGTATAACCCGTGCTCACCCTTGGGTAACATGGCACTGAGCAGTCAGGCTCACTACAGAGGCAATGTGTAAACCAAAGGCACAGCAGTCACTCACAATAAATGCACTGAGCGTCACAGAAGACTTTACACAGGATGTATGATAAAACATTTATATTCAACACACATATTCAATCAATATAACATGGCCATCATATACTTTTGGGCATAAAACACAATCTGGAATATTACTAACAGTACTATGCCCACTCGTATTGTTATGATTTCACTAGTTTGCACACTATGGACAATTCCTAACCCCCCCCCCCCCCATTGAGACAGTGCTCCCTAATACATGATAACAAGATTATGTACGTTCACAAAACATAGAACACGCAGGAGAAACCCAATGTTAAAAAGTATTGTGCTTTTCTCTCCAATCAACGTATAAGGCGGCCCTGCTGGCCAGTGTTGTGAAGCGCAGGTGGTCCGCACATGATCACTTCCACTCACTCCGCATCACTAGGCGGTGCAACAGGTATGAGCCAGTCTGTGCGGCATGCTCTTACATACACATAGGCACTCAGCACACTAATGTGGTGCCACTGGTACCAAGCAGGTATATGGTTCACCCTCTTTAGACTCCATGACCCAAGCCTCCCTCCACCCTCAAGTTCACCCCTATTGTCCTATATACCCGGATGGAAGATAACCAGCCCCTCCTCCCGGACACAGAGCCACACACGACCAAAGTCACACTTACCCTGGGTCCTCATAAAGCAGATGGGAATATGTAACAGTTTTAATTAAGAGGTAGACTTAACCAGGGGAGAGGAAGTTCACCCACAGGTCTCAAAACACAAAGGAGTCACACAGTCTCTTGACCTGCTTTCGAACTGACTCGGGAGCGTTTCTTCAACCCAGTCAATCTCTCTCGCTACTACCTGGCACCACAATGTCTTCGAGAGGGACCAGATGGGGAAAGGGCAGTTGGTCTGCTGTGATGAAGGTCAACAAGGGAACGACCAATGAATGGGACGTAACACAGGGGAGGATGAGGAACCCCGTTTGGTACACGAGGATTCGGGTAGTGCCCAAGAAATCCAGGCACAGCGAATGATGCTCGTAGGGATGAGTTGCACCAGGCTTTTCAGATTTCAAACACGATGAGGTGCAAATTCTGCATGGCCCTGGTAAGGAGGCACACTGACCAGTGCACGTTGAGTTGGGTTGCACCAGGAAATTCCAGTCACACACAGCAAAGAGTTGCAATTCCATACCTCTCTGGAAGAGAGTCATAACATCCGGTGCACAATGATACAAACAGGTGCAAGTTCAGCACAGTCACATGAGGTAGAACGAGGCACTAATCCGGGTACACCCCCGCCTCCGGGGGTCGCACCCTGTAAATCAGACACCACACGCAATGAGCATGCAGACGGCGTGTTACACAAGAGAAATGCAGCACGAATGACGAAAGGGCCACATGGGTCCTACAACTGATGAATCTGCACACCACCACTAGACACTTATGAGTGTCGCGGTCCCTGCAGTACAAGAACCACACGCCTCAGATGCGGGTAAGATTTCTGGGGATCTGCACTAGGCAATCGGGTCTCCAGACACAAGTCCTAAGTCCACGCTCACCCCATGTTACCAGTTTGGATTTAGTAGCTGAGGTGGGCATTTGAGAGGGCACAGCTCTCCTGATGTCACAGGTAGATGGTGTTAGTCCCTCGGTGGAGATCCTTGATGTCTTTGAGATCTCCGGGAGAACAGGCCTGCCGTCGGGCCCTTGGAGAGCACATTTCAGCAGGTCCTTGGCCCAGGCCTGTCTCTATTTGGACAGTTATCCTCCATGTGGACAACAGAGTCCTCTGATAATATGCACCACGCAGTCCGGGTTCTCTGGTCCCACGTCACCACAAGCACATCTCACCCTTTGCTGGAGGAAGGCACCCGTACTTATTTTGTCTTGTGTCTTTAAAGTCGGGGTGGTTCAGAGGTTCCCATTGAACCACAGATGTCTTCCCTAAATTGTGGGCCTGTCTGAAATGGGGCCTTGGAATACAGATCTTAATCTTAAGTGGGGCCATGATCTGGTCCCTAGAGGCTAAGTGTCACAATCTCGATCTTCAATCTACCCCACTCGGCCATCAAATGCCAGAGGTCTGCAGTTACTGTGGGACGCCCATGTGGTATGGCCCTCGATTGCTCTCTCCAACCCCTAGTGTCCACTGGAGTCAGACACCACGGTCCTGAGACTCTTAGGGCACAGAAATGTCCATATTCTATAATTGCCATTTCAAAGTAAGCTATGACAAAAACCCCTTTACCAATGGAAAGGGTTTGGCACTGCGAATCCATTGATATAAAACATCATGAGGCTGCTCCACTGAAATCCACCATTGCAGTGTGAAGTATTGTCAACAATTTTCACATATTAACTGATGGGAAGAGCAGACATCATAGATATTGAAAACAAACATAGAAGAATTCTTCACTACATGGGCGCACAAGCGCTATTGGGCACTCCGACCTGCGATGGAATGAGGGACACAATTCCCAGCACCAGTGGTGCCAGTGCACCTACCAGAGTCTGCACAGCCGACTAGACACGGGTTTAACCAATACGGGTGCCTGTGCGCACGCATTAACCTTCATTGGCAGGTGGCACGCACAGTCACGAGCACCACAGGTGCCGATGTGCACTCACAGCGGCCCACATTGGCAAGCTGCTAATGAGTTTACCACGATAGCTACCAGTGCGCACCCACAGATCTGCAATGACAGATCGGTCCGTGTTTCAGAACATGAAATCAGCATAATTTCCCAACATGGATAGGAAGGGCGTGCGCACTTTTACACTGCAGTTGTGGTGGGAAAGAGTCCAAGCCTGGAGGTCACATAAGAGAATCAGCAAACCCCAAGTGGAAAAGGCAAAAAAGTTCCGGGAACCGCTACCTGGCGAGTATCAGGTCCAACACTGAGTCTCTGATCGGGGAGGAGGGAGGGTTGCATGTGAATATATAAAATATACTAATGTTGGAGAACTGAAGTGACAGGTAAGTAACTAATTTCTTCTCCAAAATTTGAGTTTTTATATATACAAATGCTTGAAACCGAGTAGCAATCAGTACACATTATAATATACAACAAAGCATGAAGCAGGCTCACCTTTAATGAAACAGGTTTCTCAGGACTGCCTGTCCCACTGATGCATCAGCTTCTGCATCCATGCCTAGGCAGTCGTGCTTTGTGAACATATGCCTGTTCCTCCAGGAGGTAGCACGGCAGATGTACTTTAAGGACACCCCAGCATAGAATGCCACAGGTAAAGCCATGCACCTGGAGGAGTGCACCATCACTTTTCCATGGAGAGGATGCTCACCTTTGGCATGACAGAAAGTGATGCAGGCTGATAGCCATCAAGCTATTCAGTCCGGACAGGGCTGGCCCTTTTCGTGGTTGACCAAACGACACAAACAGCTGGCCTAATGTGCATATATCCTTTGTCCTGTCTTTAAGAATTTGAGACCTCTACATGAGTCTAAAGAATGTAACAATCTTCCTGTTGTTGAAGGTAGATTTGAAAAGAAAAATCCAAGAATCACTGGTTCATTTAGGTTAAAGTAGTCTACGTTAATTTCAAACCTTCAGACTAGACAAAATTAAGAATGTGTATAGACTTCGGAGGTTGCTTTTTAAAGTCATAAATAAAACATGGTTGATCTACAGACCTAATTGGTAAGTTGAATTTCTTGGCAGCTCTTTCTATTAATAGATTACATTTAGAGATATCATCTGTAGAATCCTGTGGATTTGGTCCATCATCATTTCCACTTGGGGCAATTCCTGTCCATTATCATCTTGTCCTCAATCGTCTTGGGGAAGCTCCTCCTCCTCATACATATCAGAATAAGAATCATTGGAGTCAACATCATCCATTTCCTCTCTGTGAACAGATCTAGAAGATGGTTCCCTTGGCGGGGGAGGAGGAAGTAGTGGTCACAGTTGCAGAGGAATCGAAACCGGTAAAGGAGCAGATAGAGGAGGGGGTGGAATGGGTGCAAAGGGTAACCCCAACTTATGATTATTAGCTGGATGCTATGGTAATAACTTATTGAAAGTATCCATCATCTGTTTAAACGTTGATAATATGGTCTTCAGCACTTGGACCACAGCAGGTTCACTACACTATCTTGGTAGTTTCTCTTCATATGAGTCAGAGTAGTTTTGAGACTTATAACCTTGCTGATAAACATTCATTGTAAGACTCATCATCCATTTCTTCTCCAAAATCTGGGGCATATCTTACATCTAACTGTGTTGGACTGTGAACTGTCAGTGAGGCATGATCACTGGCCTCCTCTCCTTGGTCTAACTGCAATATTTGAGCTGGAAGTAAATTTGACACTTTTAAATGGTGAAAAAACATCTCCTACTAAGTTTACCATTGACAGTGTGGTCGTCGACGGTGTTGTCGTCGACGGAAGAGTCGTTGTTGGCGTTGTTAATGTCATCAACAATGTTTCCTTTGAAGAGAAGTCTTTTGAAGATTTCATCCTCACTAGAGGTTGGTTTCCTCTGTAGTGCTTAGCGGTATGCTTATCCTGTGCATTACCAGAGGCGGTAACTGCAAGCGCTGTACCAAATAAATCATGCTCAGGAAACTGTACAAGTCTCCTCTAGTGCCCTGCTTTTGTGAAAGTGCCTGGAGGGGCACCTTTCACGGAATCCTTGCCTGAAGAGGGACCGTCTCCCTTATGAGGAGGAAAACTATCTTTATCCATAAGGAATAATGCCAACCTCCTTTCTCTGTCCTTAAGTGTTTTAGTTGTGAAGGTCTTACAAATATTGCATTTTGATGCTTTATGAAGTGGATAAAGGCAATAAAAACACTGAGAATGTGAGTCATCAGTGTAGATCTTCTTGTTTCCACAAGGTCTAAATAGAGATGTGTTCTCTCTGTCAACCAAGGTGACAGTTGGCTGTCAGATCAAATGATCTCACTGTCCAGAAAATATAGTAATGTTCCCTAAAAACAAAACACAGCACTTTAGTGATGATAACTGGACTGGTTCAAATCCAGGACAGACCAAAATAGTAACAATTTCAGATTCCCTGAATGGTCAGAGCAGAGCTCTCCCAGGGAACTCTCTCCCACATGCCGTGAAGTAGAAATATGAGCTATGGTGGTCTCTAGGGGGAGTAGGAGAGCTTAAGCTTCCACCATATTGGATGAAGTTTGGTTTCTTTCAAATGAGCTGGATGTGCTACTAAGGATACTATGTTGTTTTATGCTTATTGCCATTTTACGTTGTATATTGTATACTGTATATTTTACACTGTATACTGCTATGCTGTTGTACCAGCCTCAAGACGGGAAAGGATTTAAGCATTTGAATATATAAAAGATCCAATGTTAAAGAAAAGGACATTACTGTATATTCCAAAACCTTTATGAAAAACACTGGACTTAAAGAATTCTCTGAAACGAACATGACATAGGTCTTGTCCATAAATAAAATCAGGAACCTTTAAAATTGAGGGTGGAGAGTATGAGTAGAATAAAGAGCAGTGTAGGTGCCCTTGGCCTCACTATTTGCAAAGCTTTGGTACAATTTATTGGCACCTTTCACATGATGGCAGTGTGCCAATATGTAGAGTGTGGGAATGATGTACAAATGTGTGATTTATCAATTAAAATTTAATTAGTGAAGGTATATTCTAAAACAGAAAATAACGAAAAACCTCAAAATTGTCTGGACGCATTATGCTCAGTGAGGAGAGCACTATTCTCAATGTCAAACCTTCTTATTTAGTTATTAACATTAAAGGTTTAATATAGCACAACTGTACAGAGCATCCATTGTCACACTTTACCTAAAAAAAGTTGAGGTTAGAGAGTAAAATATGAAAAACATTACAGTGAATTTAACTGAATATTTAAGAAACTTGTAGAGGTGATAGATTAGGAGATAACGATGACAGCGGGGGATAACTTGTCATATTTTTTTCAAATGTAAGTGGGAGGGACATATTTTCATGAATTTCCTTAACTGCAAGAGATTTGCCTGGATTCTTATTAGAGAGAGAAGTGAATTCCAAATGTTGGTTGCAGAGCTAGTGAAGGATTGTTTCAATGCAAGGGACGTTTTGAATTTTGAGGTTTCTAGATGTTAAGTGTCTTTATTCCGGAGGACTCGCTGTCCACACAAGATGGTCTGTAGTTAGGTCAGATGTGGGTTTCCTTGATGTAAGGCACCATATGACATAACACTTTTGAAATTTGATTCTTTCCTCCACTGGTAACCTTAATAGTGGTTTTTACAAGATGAAAGGTAAGATGATGCTCAATTTTCTTGAGTGAATGTAGGAAACAAATTGAGAAATTGACAATACTTTAAGAGAGTTGAAATAAGTAAAAAAATGGAGCTAAAAAGAGTGTACAGATCAGGTGCACCACTTTCAAAAGACCTGTACTGCCATCCTAACTTATCTGGAGAAAAAACTGATAATGCACTCATTTGCGTATTGTATAGGTCTCCCACAAAAAAAATAAAACCTGCTTTATTATGCAGATCAAAATCATAATTCCACTAAAATGTCTTGCACCGCTCATATGAAATGACTAAATTTTTCTAACACATTTTATTCAGATTAAACAATTCAAGTAACACATTAAAACAGCAAACAGTGTAGTAAAATAAAACATGCCTAAATATTAGGAACAACTTTCCTTTAGAGGGCACGTTTTTGAATGCTTCAAACATCGAAGGCAAATGTACTAAAATGGAAATAAACAGAATAAATATTCAAACGTGAAAAAACAAGTCTTTAGATATATCAAATTAATGAATAATAGTTCAGTAGTTAAAACTGCATCATAAAGCACAACTAATTTTCCTAGGCTAGACTGAACAGTTACTAAATAAACTTTTTCTCTTCATAATTTTACAGATAAAAGTTAAATATTCTATATACATTGGCAGCAGCTCTGACAAGTTGCTTCATCTACATAGTAAAACCAATCAACAATCACTCAAGAACATTGTGTTTCTGCTTAACACACTGGATCATTTGATCCTTCCATGTAAATTAATCAACACTTATATTTAGATTTAATTTCCAGTCAAAGAATCATTGCTCTCGCCGACTCCTTCCATGGACTAAGACGTGTGTCATGTTCAATTCTCCCTTCATCAAATGTGTAGACTCCTGCTTGATGAAAGTGAGACAGGTCTTTGCAGATTTTGTTCAAGATAAATGTGTGCAGAATCATTTATCAAGCAGGGTGTTTAGCCTGACTATGAAAGTAAAACTCTGTTTAAGGCACAAAACTGTAGTGCTGGAGGTGTGGAAATATCACATACTGACGAATTTCCTAACATGCAGAATGGGCTGCTAATGAAAAGCTTCCGTTGTTAAAAGTATTATCTCAAATGGCATGTTATCAGAGAGGACAGACATATAACCCAACAGGAGACACGTTAACAGAGAAAACAGCCCCTTTATCCAAAAGTAAAAACATACAACCCCACAGGAGTATGTGTTAAGTGAGCGGAGGTTACTCTTAACCAAGTAAACCTAGGGAAGACACACATTATTAAATGGATAACCAGGATAACATGAATTTTATTTGGGTACTACTACTCACCCGGATGTGGCCTCAGAGCGCTTTGAAATATGGGTATGTATGAGTGGCGAGCTGCATTATTGCATTGCTCGAATTAGTGTGGACAATCAGTTTATTGTACAAAAACAAAAGACATTACATGGAGGTAACACACAGTTGAATATATACCCCAGCACAATTACAAACCCTTGAAAGAGCACGAGTCTTCAGATCCTGAATAAAGAGGCAAAGGTGTTCATACATAAAAATGTTAGCCAAGAGGATAAATATCTTAACCAAGAGGCTACACATGTAACTCACAATACTAGTTTACAGAGGTGATACATTTAACCCCAATACAAAGAGATGTTAAGAGATTTAACTTGTAAGGAAATGTATGAAAACCGAGAAGAGCAGTATGCTACCAAAGAAGAGAGACATGTTCATCCTAGAAAACAGACACTTACATCCACTGATTGAACCTTAATAGCATCTCGACATAAATCACGCACCTCAAGACAGAGGCTTTAAAAAAATGTGCTAGGTGTCAAATGTATCCTTGTACAACATACAGAATCTTTACCAGGTAAAAAGCCCACAAGAGCACATAGTTCAATGATGGTAATACATTCAAAGAGATTATTCACTGCAAGCGTCAATCTCATATGGCTCAGAATCCTCAGGGCTCAGAGTGGAAAGTTACCTCTTCGTGGTTTGGCACCATATTTTAAATTGTGTGTAAATATTGGGAGAAATTTCCCAAATCCTCCTTCATCACCCGAACCTAGGAAGTCTCCAGGAAGTGTGGGAAACTTCTAACAGGCCTTGGAAAGATCAGTAAGACTAGGGTACAGACAGACTATCCCGCAATAGCAGACATTTTCCAAGCCCTAACAATTGAGGAGGCACTGGGCTGTTTGCAAATGTCCTTCATGGTCAGTACCCCTGCTTTCAACACGTACCCACAACTGCTTCAAATGCCACACTTTTTTGCTTTGGAAACTTTTTTTCCACTAACACTAACATTGTCCACTCACAAAAAACTATTTCATTTTAGTTTTCTACCACAATAATGCAATGGAAATATCGACCTATATTAATATATTGTGACAAACACATTGACTCCAAAATATTGCCACTGCAGAATTAATAATACTAGATCAAGACTTATCTTAACAATATTTTTGTAGTCAAAGCTATAGCCACAATATATTTGCTGGTGGATATTTCACTCTGAATGTTATGACATAGACCCTACATTCTAATTTGACCTCTTATCCAATTTCTTCTTATCGTCATTCCCTCTCCCACCTCTAAAATATACCAACCCCAGGAAACATTTAACGTAACAAATATTTGATAACAGAAACACTGTAGAAGAATAATTGTGACAAAGAACTAATTAAGTTTTTGATTCTTATACGTAATTAGATGACAGTACTCTGAAATATGTAACTATTTCCTCAGATTTAACTATACAGAGCATAATACAGGTTTACAGTGAGGAAGATGCACTTTACTAAACAGGACCCACAAGAGCCTCCTAGTTCTAAGGGTGTTGCACTCACTACAGGAAACACTAAATTTGCCCTTTCAATATCAGGTTAATCCAGCCAAAAAACAGCTTCTTTTTGCAATAAGTGATGTGCCTCACGGTCTTAAACTGTGAAGTGCTGATGAGTGAGGGGGTCCTTTGACATGAGAACAATGACAGTCTCACAGCATCTCTGAAATGCTATAGACTACAAGGTTTTTTATTGTGAAAACAGAAGAGAAGTTATTTTTTTGCACACAAAGATGACTAAAATGAGAAGGAGAAGACTTCCCGGATGAGGATCTTTCGAAGGTCATGAGTTATGCTACATAGAACTTATTTACAATAAAAAAAGGATGCGATGCAATTGCTGCTGTATTTTCAAAACTATGCCTAACTGACAAGGAAGTTGTTTTGAAAGCTGTATTTGCTTGAAGCTTTATTATCTTTCAAGTAATGCTAACATTTGCACTCAGTGACACTAGTGAGAAAGGACACTTGAGCTCACCGTGCTGGACTCAAAGTGTGATCAAATTAATCCACTGCATTTGTTGGTAAAGAGTAAAAAAATAAATGTGAGCAGTGCTTAATTTACATTTTTTTAAAACAAATACAGGGCACAAAGCTCTTTCAAGAAGCCTTGTGCGGGTGCTACTGAATCCCAAGTCTTAATTCCCCAACATGTCTCTTTTGTCACCACCCTGCACTTCCTGTCTCTTTAACCCACACTTGCAGGTTATTTTTCCAACCCTGCTTTCTCACTTTGTCACTTTCTCCTTCCTTTTTTGCCTTTGCATCTTTTGCTTGGGTTCAAAGAATGATAATTAAAAATTAAAAATTAAAACTGGTCCTCATATGCGAGTGTTGGTGCCCACCATCTGCAACCAAAAGTTAATCATTAGGCCCGACTCCTACTTTCCCCTTTGAAGACCTTCCAAGAAAGCACCCCCTTCAGCTCCTTTAGGTTATCCATGAAATGGTGAATGGAAATATACCTAACACAGTGATTCTTTCTGTGCATTTCTCATCGCACTGTTGCTCACTACATTTCTGTCAATAACAATTATTGGTACTAATCAGAAAAATTTTCTATGTTGTCTCATTAACAGTATTTAATTTCAATGAAAATCTAGACATTGAGTTGTCATGATTTCCAATTATAATGAGTCATTTTGGAAAAAGGCATTCACACGACTGACAGTTCATACACCGTCAAGTTGCTGTATAATGTCTGCTAGTCTATTTTTGTCCTGGACCAAGGAAATGTCTGGACTCTACATATACAACTGAGTAAGAACTGCGTCTGCAAAGTAGTTTTTGGAATGGAATGTTCTGGGCTTGTAATTAAGGGAATGCTGTGTTGCATTTTGACACCACACCAGAGTGTCATACGATGCTCTCCTACAGCTTCTAAACATCACTGCTTATTCTGGTGCCAGGTAAAGTCCAAATGCTAGAGCATCCGGATTGCCAAACAACCATCATCAAGCTGTTGGGGTTAACTAATGGAGATGAGCACTCTGGCTAGAAGATAGAGTATGGCCAGCCCAAAGTAGGACTGCAACAGAATAAAGGAGTGGGGGAGATAGCGACTGATATGAAAACTAAAATCTCACCCGGCTACTCCTAGACTGGGACTTGGTAGGGCGGACAGGGAGAAATAGAAGTACCTTAAAAAGGCCTTTTTTTTAAGGCCACGAGGACTAGTGCAATGTACAGGACTGCCTCTTCTCCAGCATGTTGGTCAGCATCTATAAAGGCTGTTTTCTTACACACAAACATCTTTAGAAAACGAGCCTGAGCGAACATTCTCGGCCATATGAATTGATAGGTAAGAAGCTATCGTAAAATTTCCCAGGGATCTTCACAAATTTTCAGGTATTGACTCCAAATGTAAAAAACTATTATGGACTCCAAAGTAGGAACAAACAGGAAACACCCATCCACAGAGAGTTCGAGAAAGCTCTTGCTCCCGAGACAAGGTCAAGCAGTGGTCTAAGTACTCCACAGAATACAAGGCAGTGTTCACAGAAGACTCTTGTAGTTTATATTCATTTACAAAGCACCTTTCTGTAAACAGTTATGGAGATGCAATGCCTGCCTGCTGCCTCCATGTGTGATGCAATGCAACTTGAGTTGACCTCATTAATGAAAATGTTAAAGAGAAAATGCTTTGTTTCAAACCATACACTGATGGCTTTGGGGTTCGAATAACCATATGATTTAGTTAACTGGCACAGAAAGTGAGCAATCTGAAACCTAAACTTTGGCAGACGATTTTGAGACTAATAATAGAATGACGCCAGGACCCCAGTATCTGGCAATACCCTCCCTCTCTCTTACTCAACATGGGAAAGGCTGTCCCACAGTGCATGGAACAACTGTGAGCATTTTTTGAAAGAAGAGATAATGAAACATGATAACTGCTGACAGGTAAAAGTAATGGCACAATTAGTGGAGGAAAACGTATAAAACAGGGATGCCAACTGCATTTAATGTAAGGTCCACGAAAGCGAAGCAGAAGAACAGGATACATCAACAAAGTCTGTGCTAATGCGGGCTTGTGCAAAAGGCCGAGGTGATGTGGGCGTGTATACAATGCAGTGGCAATATCATTCGTAGGGTTGGGAGCAAGTACAGCCTATTGCAGCAATGCAATCTGCAGTGATGTAGGAATGTGCAGGATACATAAAATAAAATTGCATTGATGTAAGGAAGATCAGACCAGGCTTATTTCTGCAATGACATCACCCTGACTAAGACATAACAAGGGTAATGCAGGCAGGCAATGTAGCCGACACCTGCACTGATGCGCAGAATTAGAAGTTAGGTGAGCATTTAGTGCTGCTTGTAAGTATAGGACAGGACCATGACGAAATCTGCAGTGACAGAACTGATGCGGCAGTGATGAAAATTGCGAGGGTGTACAGACAAAAAGTCAGATACGTAAATGCTGCCAGCGATTATACGAGAAAGTGCACGATATGGCCGTAATTAGACTGGGTATGGCTGGAATATCTGTTATGACGCAAACAAGTTCTTGTTATGAAAGGAAAGATATGCGCAGTTATGTAGTCAGATGCAGCACAGCAGCAATGCAGAACATGGCAGTGGGTAGATATGTTGTGCCGTACAACAGGGCACATGAAGATTCCGGAAATGCATCTCATGGGAAATTACAGAAATACCATCTTCATATAACATGTACAATTTTTCAATGGATCTTTGCAAAAAATGAATGTAAGCCTGGTTAGTCAGTCATTATTTCTTGACTAGATAAGCAAAATGATTAATAGATTTTTAATGCACATACATTTGTTGTGATCCACTAGGCTATTCCCCCACTTGGATATACTAATCTCCCCTTAATTTGGTTTTACTTTCGATGTTCTTAACTTCCTGAAGACCTGTACTTCAAAAGTCGATCACTCCTTCACATTTAGCTAGAATCCCCTGGATGTATTATAATTCTGGGCTAACATGATTCAGTTTCGAACAGCAAGCAAACTGCTAAAACACAAGGTAGGTAAACCCATAGGTTTCATGCTACAGTGTTCCGAGATTACCACGAAATAGCCTGAAATGAATGTCCAGCAAAAAAGCCGCAGGGAGGTGACCCTTTTGCTATGCAAAACCACAAAAAAAGAAAAGTAAGGGAAAATTAGTGTCAACTCTTGAAATAAATAAATTTAAAAAAAACACATTCCATCCAGGCGGCGCTGCTGATCAGAACTGGTTTGTCCGATCTGTCGACTGTCTTGTTTCATAAATCTCTGTCCCTTTGGTTGACCATCTCGTCAGCAATGCACCTCTAAAAATGCATAAACTTATCTTGCCCAACCCTCTAAATCAAGTGATTTGTTTGTCATCGCAGTTCATTGAGGTTCTGATTCCGAAAGTTCTGATGGTGGTGGGTTAGCTGGATTGAGTTCCTCTCGTTGTTGACATTGTCCAGAGTGACGCCACCAAAGCCGCACGGGGCAAGAGGCATGAACTGACGGAATATGCTGACACTGCCGTGCCAGAAGCTAGGCTGTGGGAGCCGGCCCACAATGTCCCAAGTCCGAGTGTCAGGATCGAATGTTTCTACCACGTCTGACAGTTCGAATGTATTATCGTAGCCGCCGGAGACATACATCTTACCGCCCAGTGCAGCAACGCTTCCACCGACGTGAACCTAAAATCAAAACAAGCAGAATGATCAACTGTGTTTCTTCAAAGATTGAACCTTATGCACCTTCCATATCAAAACCTGCCTGGAATTTTAAACCAATCAATCCTACCTGTTCCTCTGTGTACCTTCTCGAAGGACATTTTTAATGATCGCCTACAGCAGCTTTAGCAGTTTGCTGTAGAAGACCCATTGTGAACCATACAATACATAGCGTGGTCTTTGGGTCAGGGCCTTACTGGTGATGACTTCAATGGCTTTTCTCCCTATTCTTGTGTTTGTTCCACCTGAAGAACATTATGGTATCATCGTGTTTTGAATGGAATGTATCGTTCTACTGCTGACATTAGATCTTGTACTGTTGTTCATATGAACAACTAATTTATCTAAATGTTCCTCCTTCTCCCGCTTCCACCAACGCCTGCTTTATCAAAAACTATTCCCCACATAGCCCACTTGTCTCTCTAACACCCTTGCACTGTGAAAGCCACTGTATGGACAAGCAGCCTATCAAAAATGGCCTTTTAACTATTCCAAGATGGCGCTAAAGTGTTTGCATGGGTGGTACCTATTTTTGAAAAATGTTTTTTATTTTGAAGAATAACATTTAAATTGGGGGCATCCCACTGTGTGAGTGTGCACACCTGGTGGCTGCATTTCAATGTTTTTTCTCATACTTTAAGTCAATTCATTTAAAAATGGGCACCAAGCGTGACAATCTAGGCCTAGGTGGAGTTCGCAGGGTTCCGCAAAGTCACAAAAATCCTCCGCCGCATTACGCGAAGTTCTGCAAGCAGCGGCGTGTGTTAGGTCACACTGTTCATGCTGATTTTTAGCGCTGGGTGTTTGTCCCGTGCTGTAAAATCAGCGCAAACTGCAGCATGCGCAGGGCACGAGGGCACTGATTCTTTCTGTCGCTCGCGTTGATGTTCTACTCGAGCAGCAGCTTCTTCAATGCAAATGGAAAGTTTCTCAACCTGAGCAGCGGTGGCCATCTGCAACCGTCCGTGTTGAGAAATCTCGCCGAGAGGTGGTCTGGAGTAAGATTTTCCTCGCTCGCCAACTTTATGATGGCGAGCGAGGACAAAACTCTGCTCCATGGAGCGGAGTTTTTTGGAAAGCCGCGCACTGCGCAGAGCGGGAAAAACTCCGCAAACTACACGAGCGGAATTTCACGACCAGGCCTAACTACATCACATGCAACTCAATCACTGGCATCACTTCAAAAAATCAGTACTTTAATTGATGTTTTTGATTGTGTTATCTTATATGTTTTTCAAAGCTGATGTTATATCATTTTATTGTTACTGCACATTTTCCAGTGGATCCGCCTTTGTAAACTCACCATAACGATGTTTGCTTTATAAGTTTCTTGACATTTTTGCACCACTGGTATCTCTTTATGTGCTGCGAATTTGCTTTCTTCTTAAAAAAACAAAACAATCGCTTTTGCATTTTAAGGCTATTGTGCAAACACTATTAGCAGTTGCCTTAACCCTCACATAAACTAGGATTACTCAAAGATATCTTTTTTTTATTGCCCTTGTTAAATGCAGTGTTTCCATAAGAGGGCACTTGCTATGTAGTTATGAAAAGTGGCTACATTAAGTAAATAACTAATTTCACGACATGTTGCATTGTAAAAGTGTCAGGCATGATGATACCTATAACCTATGATGATTGTCAAAGAGTGACAACGTTTTTCCACTTTAAAAAAATTACAATCATAAAGCATATTATTTTTTTATTCTGTGACACATTAACACAAACATTTACACCAGAGAAATGAAAATAAATGTGTCCCAACAACACCCGTACATTTATTGCTAGAGGCAAATATAAAATACCATGATATTACTACAGTACAGCAAATCTGACATTAGAAAACCAATGTAATGCCGATATCATGTTACATACATTACATGTTCAAAGAAACACCTATGCTGATAGTCAGGAAGCCTCTTCAGTGTGATTTTATGTCTGTGCACAAATTCAACGTCTTGCATTCTGGTTTTGATCAAATATCTTTAATTTAAATAATACATATGAAAAAAACGCCATTGCGTTTATATAGTGCATGGCTGCCCAGAGGGCGTTTCAGCACTAACACGGAAAGGGTTCAGAGGGCAGCCACAATTGGGTAAAAGAGCCAAGTCTTCACTTTCGTACGAAAGATCTCAGGGAGGCAGCAGTTCGGACTTCGAGGGGAAGCGAATTTGAGAGCTTGGGATCTAATTATTTGAAAGAACTGCCTCCCTGCCTGGCCAATTTCATCCGAAGGACAGCCTTGAAGGCTAAGCTGCACGAGTGTAACACACGCTTAGGAACGCACAGGTGACCAGACTGTTTATGTAATTATGAGCCTTCTGAGCCATAGACTTTAACATATAACACAGTGCTTTGAACTTGACCCGTTTCTCAATGGTCAGCCAGTGACGCTCATGCAGATGGGAGGAAACAAACATAACAAGGAACATGGCAAAGAAGTCTGGCGACGGCGTTCTGCCATCTATTCAGAATTTTACACAGGCATTCAAGGAGCTCAAAACAAGTGCCAGATATCTTTGTTGATCTGGGAATCCATCCGGAGGCTGCTGGGCAAGTAGAAGCCTAGATCTTTTACAACCTGCTTAGGGGTGGGGACCAGACCTAAAACCTCTGGCCAGTGCGCCGGCCTCCAGAGTGGAGGTTGGTTACTTACCACCAGCACCTCAGTTTTATTGCCACACAGATGTAAGCACTCGTCTTTCATCCATGGCCTCAGCTTAGGACTGATGTTGTCCTCTGTAGAAGACAAATAAAAAATTATTTGAGTGCTGTTACCATAGGAAGATAAAGTAATGCTGAAAGCTTCTACAATGTCGGCTAGGGGTCGAACATAAGCACTGAAGAGAGTAGGACTCAAGGACAATCCCTTACGGTCCTCGAAAGGCATCTTAAGAACTGAAGAAAAGGATCCGGAGGTCACTTGAAAGGCATGATCCTGCAAAAAAAAGAAGAGCGGGATCACTGAAGGGCAAAGCCCACGATACCGTAGTCGGCCAACTGGTGGTGAAGGATGGCAAGGTACACGGTGTCAAACACTGTGCAGACGTCCAGAAGAATCAGCGCAGCTGTGCCTCCAAGAGTCAAGTGTCGTTCTAAGATGCGATTCCTAGCAAAGCTGACTCCGTACTATGGCCAGGTCAGAAGCCAAATTGCGAACCATGGAAAAAGTTGTGGAGTTCCATTTGAGAAAAAAAAAAACTTTTGAATTAATAATAGCTTTTTTTTCTCATTAATAGTGGCACAACCATAGCATTTTCCCAAGAGGTGGCGACCAAAGCCTGGATCATGGACGGGTTTAAAGGTTGTATCCAAATACGAGAGGGTGAATAGTGGCCAAGCTTAAGTATCCGCAAAAGAGCAGGGTCAGATGGTGACCCTGATTTGAGGATATTAAAAAATGGCTCAAAACTTTGAGTGTCAATTAAAGTTAAGGACTCCAAGATGGGACCATGTTAGAAATGGGGGTCTCTAGTTGGCAAGGGCTTGCACCTTTACCCAAATAGGGATCCTTCCTCCTAGTCAGGATAAGGGAGTTACACTCCTAAAATAACCCCTGCTCACCCCCTTGGTAGCTTGGCACGAGCAGTCATGCTTATCTTAGAGGCAGTGTGTAAAGCATTTGCACATAACCCACAGTAATACAATGTAAGCACTACAAACGGACACCACACCAGTTTAGAAAAATATCCAATATTTTTATATACTTAAGACAAGACAAAAACGATAAAAATCCACAATACAGTACTTAACCCGCAAACAGTAACTTTCAGAAATGCAGGGGCGTCGATGACCTCTCGTTGAGCTTCCGAACACACTGCGTCGGTTCCGGATGTAAGTGCAGGAGTCGTCAGGGCCCTCGACGTCACATGCGTTGCAGATCGAACTACTCTTTGTTGAAATCAGGAGCGCTGGCGTCGCCCGGCATCGGGTGCTGTGGTGCGAACTGCAGCGGTGCGGTTCCCTCAGGTCGCAGTGCGAGCAGCGGCTCGGTGGCAGCGTCATATGGTGTAGTCGGTGAGACCAGGGTCGTGGTGTGAGATGAAGGCGGTGCTTGTCACGGTGCTGGCAGGTCACGGTGCAAGCAGCGTCGTCGTCGTTGCTGAAGCGCTGTCGTCCTCTGACGAACTGGAGTTGATGGCAAGGCTGTGGTGCAGGATGAGGGTGGTGCGTCGTGTAACTTTACGAGCGTTGCCCCCGAACCACGGTGCAAGCAGCGGCGTCGATTCCGTCGTGGAGCGGCGTTGTTGGGGATACCCAGGCGTCGTCGTGAAGCGAGGCGGTGCGGAGTGCACAGGTTGCGGTGCAAGCAGCGGCTCAGTGGCGGCGTCAGCAGGCGTCGTCGGTGAGACCAGGGTCACGGTGCGGCATTGCCGTGGTGCCGTCAGGACACGGAGTCGGCAGCGACGTCGTATACGTGTCGAGCTTGAAGTCTTTGCTGTTCCTGAGACTTCTTTAAAAGGGGACAAGCTCTACCTCAAGCCCTTGGAGAAACTCACAAAAGTAGATTGCAGAAAGTTCAGTCCAGTCCTTTCACTGCCCAAGACAGAAGCAGCCACTGCAGGCCAATACAGCAAAGCACACAGCAAAGTGGTAGTTCCTCATCACAGCTTCTCCAGCTCTTCTTCTTGGCAGTCTTCTTGATCCCCAAAGAGTTCTGAATTGTTGGGGTTTGGGCCCCAATATTTATACTAGCAAATCCTTTGTCCTCTGAAGGCAGAGGCCGTGTACCTAGTTCAAACCAGTTCTGGGTGCATTCTGCCAGTGTACACCTTCCTTTGTCAGTGTGGGCCAGGGTCCACAGACGCATCACAGGAGGTGGAGCCAGCATTGTGGAAGGCAGGCACGGCCCTATTCAGACCCAGCTGCTACTGCTCCCACCCATCTACATGCAGATAGGTCTATTCAGCCCTGTGCTGACTCACCCGGTCTCCTGGAGTCTCCCCCAGCCCCAGTCACTCACAAACCAGACAGACAATACACAACCTAGCAGAGGCAGGCTGGATGGTTAGGCAAGAAAATACCTACTTTCTAAAAGTGGTATTTGCAAACACAGAATGTTAAAACCAACTTCACTAAAAGGTGTATTTTATCATTCTGAGTTAAGGCATACTAAACGTGAAATTCTACCATGTTCACTGGGTCAGTTAGGATTATAGGATGTTATAATCAAACTGCTGCCCATTCTGGTCTATGGGAACAGGTGGCCTTGCAATAGTGAAAAACGAAATTGGCTGTAATTCACTATCAGGGCATGTCCTACCTTTCATATACAATGCAACCTACCCACAGGGATACCTTGGGCCAACCTTAGGGGTGACTAACATGTAGAAAAGGGAAGGTTTAGGGACTGGCAAATGGGTGCACTTGCCAAGTCGACATCGCAGTCCCAGACTGCACACAGGCTCTGCAATGGCAGGCCAGAATTACACTTTACGGGCTGTTTGCGTGGGTGGCACAATTCAGTGCTGCAGCCCACCAACAGCATTTGATTTATGGGCCCTGGCACTCGCAGTGCACTTTACTAGGGACTGACACATAAACCAGATAGGCAAATCATGGAAACACCAATCCATAACACATTTTACACGGAGAGCATATGCACTTTAGCACTGATCAACAGTGGTAAAGTGCCCAGAGTCCTAAAACCAACAACCGCAGGTCAGGAAAAAATAGGAGGAAGAAGCAAAAAGTTTAGGGATAACCCTGCAAAAAGGTCCAGTACCTTCTACCACATATAGTTCTTCCACAACTGTGGAAGAGAGCCCCTCTTCCACTGTAGCATCAAATGAGGTACAGATGTTAGCTACTTTGTCGAAAAAGAAATCATCTGTTTTTTACAACTTTCAGAGGATAAGGGCACAGAAGGCGCCATATAGGCTGATCTGACAGGGCTTGGACTATCTGAAATAACTCTTTAAAAAGACCAACGCACACAAAGTAAATTTTAAGGCACCAATTCCACATAAGATCCAAGTGATTGCCAAATGTAACGAAAATAACTTCAGCCAGTCTTGAAAAACCGACAATAAAACGTAGACTAAAAAGCTTAATAATGAAAAGTACATTTTTAAATGCTTTATCTCCCTATTCCAAATAAATATTGAACTGCCAGTCCCAACTTGATGGATAAGTTACTTGCCTTGGGTAACACCTTATCTGGTAGAGGCATGATCTAGCTGCAGATTCTTTACCTTTGAATTTCCAAGGCGTCAGACTGGAACCAGAAGATTTTTCTTCAAGCAATACCTCTGTGCGCCAGTAGGTGGTGTCGGTCGGCTACGTGTGGCGTCATCTGCGGCATTGTGAGGTCCGCATCACCTATGTAGGCACCACCTCGACGCGCTGACGTCAGTTACTTTCCATTTCAGAAGCAGGGAGCAATGAAGTGCACTGCCATTGGTGTGTTTTGAATAACTAGGGGACTGAAAGGGACCAGCCCTGACCCTAAACACCTGTCCACAATGAGGTGAGGATGGGTGGGCCGGTAAAAAATCTGCAGCTAGACCATTACTGAAGGTAATTATTTTGTACATCTAATAGAGACATCTAGCTGCAGATTCCTTACCTTTGAATAGATACCCAAGCAATACCATCTCAAGTGGAGGGACTGCGGACAAGTTTAGACCAGGAAGCCCTGCATGACAGAGTAGCTAAAAAGGCTACCCCTGCAGTAGTGCTTGGTAAACGTGTGCAGGGATACCCACGTTGCTGCCTGACAAATGTCGAGGACTGGAACTCCACTTTGCAATGTTTTGGTAACAGCCTTAGCTCAGGTAAAATGAGCCCTTAAGCCTACAGGAGGCTGCTTTTTGGCCAGAGCATAGAAAATTCTGATGCAGAGGACGACCCATCGAGAGACAGTCTTCCTCTGCACCGCGAAACCTTTCTTTGATCCAATGTACTCCACAATGAGTTGGTCATCCACCCGGAACTCTTTAGTAAGGTCAAGGTAGAACGACAACGCTCTCTTTGAGTCCAGAAGGTGTAGTCTCTCCTCTTCTTTAGGGGGGTGTGGAGGAGCATAGAAAGTGGGCAAGGTGACAGTTTGCCCCACATTGAATAGTGTTACTACTTTCAGTAAGAAAGAGGCCCAAGCGTGAAGCCCCAATTTAGGGAAGATGGTCAGGGAACGAGGATTGGCAATTAACAGAGCCTTCAATTCGCTCACTCTCCTGGCAGATGTAAATGGCACGAAGAAGGCTTTTTTGATAGTAAGCAGCCGGAGGGGGCAATTGTGCAGAGCTTCAAATGGAGCACACATTAGGAAGGTAAGAACCAAATTAAAGCCCCACTGACGCATAATAAAAGGAGAAGGTGGAAACATATGTACAAGTCCTTTGAGGAATCCATCTACAAGAAAACAAGTTACTTACCTGTAACTTTGGTTCCCCAGTATTGGTAACTTTCATAGATTCTCATGCTTTGTATCATTCCCCGTCGTCGGAATGGGAGCCTCGGTAAACAACAAATATATCATAACCATAGAAACAAAAGAGAAAATGGGCTTAGGCCTCATCTCATTTTGTAGTACATCACCCTCTTTGTGTAAAAGAGCCCAAACTTTTGCCAGGACCAATCAGCACAGCCTCACCCTTTGGAACCTTCCTGAGAGAGCTCAGGACCTCAGATTTGTAGCCGTTGTGCAAACAGCCACTACCTCAGTAAACCGGCAGAGCTTTTCCAGGGGAGGTGGGTGGGCGCATGAGAATCTATGAAAGTTACCAATACTGGGGAACCAAAGTTACAGGTAAGTAACTTGTTTTCTTACCCCAGTATTGGAACTTTCATAGATTCTCATGCTTTGTATTAGAATAGCTAGCAGTAAATCACAAAAGCACATTTTGGTAGACACTTGGCCTTACATAACCATCTCAGTTTACAGTTACAACTAGTACATGGTAACCAAGAAAAAACAACATTACTGAACCAAATGTGCTTACCAGGATGGAGGGATTGTAGGGAAAGCTCACCTCTCAATGAAAAAGATTCCTGAGGACTGCTTGACCAACAGCAGCGTCATCTCGTCCCACCGACTCCAGGCAGTAGTGTTTCGTGAAGGTGTGTACACTGCTCCACGTTGCTGCCCTGCAAATGTCCTTGATAGCAACTCCAGCAAAAAGAGCCACTGAAGATGCCATCGCTCGTGTAGAATGAGCACGGGCCCTTCTGTCCAAAGGTTTGCCTGCAGCCTGATGACAGAATTGAATTGCACTGGAGATCCAGCGGGAAATGCCACTCTTAGCGAGAGGCAACCCCTTCCGTGGTGCACTGTAGGCAATAAATAGCCGTGTAGACTTCCTGAAAGATCATGTGCGCTCGAGATAGAATTTCAGACATCTCTGGACATCCAAAGAATGCAATGTTCGTTCCGCCTGGGTCGAAGGACATGGAAAAAAGGAATTCAAAATCAAGGGTTCATTCAGATGAAAATCCGAAGGCACCTTCGGGATGAATTTTGGGTTGGTTCTCAAAATTAGCACATCCTTTTTGAACTGCAGAAAAGGCTCCACTATGGACAGACCCTGGAGTTCACTAACCCTCCTAGCCGAAGTCAATGCTAAGAGGAGGGCTAGTTTCCAAGATAGGAACTTCAAGTCGGCCCTGTGAATCGTCTCAAAAGGAGCTTTCATGAGCTGAGCCAGTACTAGGTTGAGCTGCCAGATCGGTGGAGGTGCTCGGACCGGAGGATACATCCGAAACAACCCTTTAAGGAACTGTTTTACAATCCTTGCGGACCATAGAGATGGCCCCGATGTCTTCCGTCGAAAACGGGATATGGCAGCCAGATGTACCTTGACAGAAGAGTGCACCAGACCTGATTTTGCCAGCGACAGGATGTAAGGTAAAACCTGATGTGGCAGGGATTTATAAGGATGGAGTTTATTCCTCTGGCACCACAGACAAAACCTCTTCCATTTTGCCCTGTATGTCTTATTAGTGCTTGGCGCCCGCGCCTGAGACAAAACATCCCTGCACTCCCTGGAGAGATTCAGATGACGGAATTCTCTGTATTCAGGAGCCACGCTGTCAAGTGTAGTGACTTCGATCCGGATGGAGCACCTGTCCCTGATCCCGCGACAACAGAGGTGGAATCAGCGGCAAGCGAATTGGGCGATCCTGGGAGAGAAGCAGGAGTTCCGTGAACCAGAACTGCCGGGCCCACGCTGGAGCAATGAGAATCATCTTGCACGGTTCCGCCCTGACCTTCCTGAGAACTCGAGGAATGAGAGGAATGGGAGGAAAAGCGTAGCAAAATGCGCCGAACCAAGCAATCGAAAGGGCATTCCCCAGCGATCCTCGATGGGGAACCTTGCTTGCGTAGAACCGACATTTGGCGTTCTCCGGGGACGCAAAGAGGTCTATGGTCGGAGTACCCCATCTCTCGAACACTCCCTCCAGCGTGGTTTGGTCTAATTCCCACTCGTGAGTCACTTCCGTCTGACGACTCAGAGCATCCGCCGTGATGTTGAGGCAACCTACTAGGTGCTCGGCTTGTAGGGTGATCTTGTGAGAAATCGCAAAATCCCAGACCGTCTGAGCTTCCTTGGACAGAGTCCGCGATCTTGTTCCCCCTTGCTTGTTGATATAGTGCATGGCCGTCGTGTTGTCTGTCCGGACCAGCACTGCACGATTCTGAAGTCTGGGGAGGAACGCCAGCAAGGCTAAGCGAATAGCCATCAGCTCCAAGAGGTTGATGTGGTGTAGGCTCTGCGCTGGACTCCAGTGACCGCTGATTTGAAGCTCCTGGAGTACCACTCCCCAGCCTTCTAAGGAGGCATCTGTGGTCACCACCATAGGAGAAGGAGGAGTGCGGAATGTTAATCCTACTGCGATGTTCTCCTTTACCAGCCACCACTCGCAGGCCTTGCGCATCCCTGGTGTTATCCACACCTTGTCATTGAACGATCCTTCTGCCTGGCGCCATTGCTTGTCGAACTCCTCCTGCAGAGGACGCATATGAAGCCTGCAATGCGGTATTAATGGTATGCAGGATGATATCGATCCGAGTAAGGACTTGTACCGGCGAACCGACACATTTTTCCTCTGCAGCACTTGACGAGCGGAGGTGATCAGCTTGTGTTGACGCTCCTCCGACGGACGAGCGGTGCATAGTGTCGTGTCCAGAATAGCTCCAAGGAACCTTTGGGACCTGGAGGGTATCAGCACCGACTTGGATCTGTTGAGCTGAAGACCCAAGTGGGCGAACAATTGAATGCAAGTTGACACGGCTTGAGAAGTTGCCTTGAGCGATGGAGCCTTGATGAGCCAGTCGTCCAAGTATGGGAACACTTCTAGCGATTGCTTTCTGAGAAAAGCAGCGACTGGTGCCAGCATCTTCGTGAATATCCGAGGTGTAGACCGAAGGCCAAACGGAAGCACCTTGAACTGGAAATGGCTCTTGCCTACTGTGAAGCGTAGATATTGCCTGTGAGCTGGGTGGATCGGAACGTGGAAGTACGCATCCTCTAAATCCAGGGACGCCAAAAAAATCGCCCGGATTCAGTAGACGGAGAATATCCTGGAGAGTGACCATCCTGAAGGAGAGCTTGATGAGATAGGTGTTGAGCTCCCTTAGGTCTAGTATAGGACGCCACGTATCTTCCGTCTTCCGAACCAGGAAGAACCTGGAATAGAAACCCTTGCCTCTCTGCGAAAGAGGTACCGGTTCTATCGCCCCCTTGATGAATAGTTGGTGGGCTTCGAGATGTAACAGTCGGAGATGTTTTGAGGGACGGGCGTCCGGAGCTCTCGTTGGAGGAAGATCTTGGAATTCCAACGTATGGCCACTCTGAACAATATTCAAAACCCACCGGTCCGATGTTATAAGGACCCAGCTGTCCAGACAATAGGAGATCCTGCCCCCAACCGGTGTCCTTGGTAGGGGAGGAACAGTAGTCAGAGCCAGGAGGCCGCTATTGCCTCTTGGCATTGTCTCGTCCCTGACGATTCTGACGTCCTCTCTGGGACTGACGAGAGAAAGACGCCGATTGACCTTGGCGTTGGTTTGAGTACTGATTCTTAAATGACTGTCCTGACTGTGTGGAATACGGACGTTGGTTTCCTCTATAAGTAGAGAATCCACGTGCTCCTCTGAATGGAACCTTGCGATAATTTAAGGATCCTAAGGACTTTGCTGTGTCCGTGCCCTTCCTTATGCTTTGCAGGGCCTCATCGACATGCTTCCCAAAAAGCATTTCTCCGTCAAAAGGAAGGTCCAGGATCTTGTTTTGGACCTCCTGACGGAACCAGGTTGCTTTTAACCAGCCTTGACGGCGCAAGACCGCTGATCCTGCTAAAGCCCTGAAAGCAGTAGAGGCCATGTCCATAGCACAGTCAATGACTTCAGAAGAACATCTCTCTCCTTCCATGAGAACCTGCTTGGCCTCCTCCTGACTCGAATCTGGTAGCAGATCCATAAACGGCTCCAAGTCGCACCACATCTGGCGGTCGTACCTGCCTAGAATGGCTAATGAATTTGCCGCTCGAACCAACAAACTGGCCATGGTGGAAAATCTCTTCCCTACATTGTCCAGCCGCCTGCCATCCTTATCCGGAGGCGTAGTCAAAGGTGTTGACGGATTCTTGGACTTGCATTGTGCGGCCTGAGATATTACAGAGTCAGGCTTTGGTTGTCCTAGAAGACATGCAGGACTGCCCTCAGGGGCCTTGTATTTCTTCTCCAGCCGGGGAAGAACCGGGATGACCGTAGCTGGGTTCTGCATAATCTTAATTCCCTCATCCCACACATGCTCAATGATGGGAATTGATCTGACAGACTTTATACTGCGCCTTAAAGTCATACAGAAAACAGTCCGACTGTTCCACTGTAAGAGGCAGACCAAACCTCTTGGATGCACGCTCCATAAGATTATCGAACCCCCCAATATCTGCCGGAGGCGACCCGTTCGTCTCCCGCCCTGCAGCATCCGGATCTTGAATTCCAGTGTCCTCAGGGTCCACATCCGGATCCCCTGGATCAGTTAGTGGGAACACGTGCCCCTCATCGTCGTCATCCGTATCCACATCCTGTGTATCCTCATTGGTAGGTTCCGGATACGAAGTTTGAGGAACCACTACCGGTACCACCATTGGTGATGTACGGGGTATGTCTTTAGGAAGAGGTTGCAAGTCCACTGCCGGCCCTCGCGGAACCACTGATGTAGATGGGTGCACTGGTGGAACGTCAGGGTGTGATGGAAATCGAGCTCTGTAGTCCTGCAGCATCATCTGCAAATCCGTAACCAGAGCAACTGGTAAAGCTATCATGTCCTCCCTCAAAGTGCGAGGATGTACTTCCTGTTGAACATCTTGTTGCTCCTCCTGCTCTTGACCATAATACTCCTCAGTATCAGTGTCTTGCTGCTTTACATGCAGATCTGAGGGACTGTAGGCATCCCCATACTGCTCACCCTCATCCTCCGACTCATCCAGAAGCATAGATGGTGGTAAAGGCGTAACCCGCCTAGGTGAAGTCATGTCTGGCGTGATTTTCAACCTCTGTATTGAAAATCCTGAAATTTTCGCCGTGAAATCGTCGACGGCACGGTAGTCTTCGTCGACGGAGTGTGAATCGTCGTCGACAATGAGGTCGTCGACGATGCCTGAATCGTCGTCGACGGTAGGATCGTCAACGGAGCCTTCTTCTTCGTCGACGGAGCTTTCTTCATCGTCGACGGGACAACCTTCGATAGTCTCGTCGACGAACTCGTCGTCATCAGCATCGATGACGACGTCGCCGTTATCATCGTCTTCGTCGTCGACACCGCCGTCGAAGACGAGAATGAAGCGGTCGTCGACGATGAAGCAGACATCGTCGAAGGTCCCGTCGACGACACCAAGGAAACAGTCTTTACTATGGAAATCGTCGTCGACGTACCTGCTTTAGTCAGCATTGATGGACGCTGTTTCTTCACCGGAGCCATCTGAGGAGTTCCTGCAGAGTGTTTCTTCGCAGGCTTTTCCTTTTGGGACGGAGGAGAAGATATGGAAACCTCCTTTTTGTCCCTAGAGGCTGTGTACACACCAGCAGCCTGTCCCTGCCTCTCCTTTTCACTTCCGTGAGGAGATTTCATGGGACCAGCCTCCTCAGACCTTTCAGAGATCCCGTGAGGGGCTTTGACAGGGGGTTCCGCAGAGATGGAGGGAGATGACCTACCACTCTTCTTTGATCTCCTGGAGGAGGTGCCAGAAATTGAATCCTCCTCATCTGAAGAGAGAACCTCCTTCCTGGTCTTCAGCTTTTGCAGCCATGTCAGCAACCGACCTTCTCTGTCCCGCAAAGTCTTGGTAGATAAGGTCCGACAAATCTTGCAGTCTGTGGCCTTGTGTTCCGGGTATAAGCAATAAATACAACTGTCATGCTTATCCTCAATGAATAGTCTCTTCTTTCCACAAGAAGCACAGGGTCTGAATAAGGCTTTTTCCTTTTCTGACATAATGTCACTATAGATGGTAAAATGTAGACTTCTAAAAGAAAAATTTGTGAAAACTGAGCAGAGCTCAGTGGAGTCTCCCTAGCACAACGTGCGGTAGAAAAATCTGAGGTTCTGAGCTCTCTCAGGAAGGTTCCAAAGGGTGAGGCTGTGCTGACTGGTCCTGGCAAAAGTTTGGGCTCTTTTACACAAAGAGGGTGATATACTACAAAATGAGATGAGGCCTAAGCCTATTTTCTCTTTTTTTTCTATGGTTATGATATATTTGTTGTTTACCGAGGCTCCCATTCCGACGACGGGGAATGATACAAAGCATGAGAATCTATGAAAGTTCCAATACTGGGGTAATGGCAAATTTGAAAAATGAGGGTTTTTCTGGCAGTCTCAGGAAGGCAGACAGGCCCGAAAGGTACCCTTTGAGAGTGCCCAGTGCAGAGCCTTGCTAGGCAAGGTCAAAATAAAAAGCAAATCATGAGAAAGGGATGCAGAAAGAGGAACATGCCTTTCTGTACAATATTTCACAAATTTGTGGCACCGGCAGATGTACCCAGTCTTAGTAGAGGGCTGCCTGGCTGCCAAAATAACATTTCAGACTTCAGGAGGAAGGTCCACTGCTATCAACTGCCGCCGCTCAATCTCCAAGCAAGAAGGTATAGAGTTGAAAGGTTCGGGTGGAGGACCCTCCCCTGCTGGTGCGACAGAAGAGTCTCCAGAACAGGCACCCTGATTGTACGATCGATGCTCTGTCGGAGAACCTCAGTGTACCAGACTCTCCGTACCCAGTCCGGAGCCACAAGAATGACCTGGGCCCGGTCACTCCTGACCTTCTTGAGCACTCTGGATAGGAGTGGTAATGGCGGAAAGGCTTATAGGAGGCCTGTGCTCCACTCAAGATGAAAAGCGTCTCTGAGTAAGAGCCACCTTGGAAACTCCAGCACGCAAAGAACAAGTTACTTACCTTTGGTAACGCATTATCTGGTAGAGACTATCTAGCTGCAGATTCCTTACCTTTGAATTTCAAAAGCGTCAGGCTGGACACAGAAACTTTTGCTGAGCAATACCCCTTGCACACGCCGTCGGGTGGCTCAATTCTGCTCTTCGTGACGTAGTCGGCGTTGGTTATGACGTTGCGCTGCCTATATAGGCACCACCCAGGCGTGCGGACATCAGCACTTTTTGTATTTTCCACACCAGAAGTGCAGAGCCATGAAGTAACTGACAGTTGTGTGCAAAAGTAGGCCCCTGAAAGGGAGAGTAACCTTAGCCCTACAATATTAGTCCGCAAAGCGGGGAGGCATGGGTGGGGCTGTAAGGAATCTGCAGCTAGAGTCTGTACCAGATAATGCATTACTGACGGTAAGTAACTTGTTCATCTGATAAGAGACTTCTAGCTGCAGATTCCTTGCCTTTGAATAAGATACCCAAGCCATACCATCCTGCAGTGGGCTGCGGACAAATACCTTAAACTAGAAAGTCCTTCAGGACTGAGCAGGCAAAGTGCCAGTCTCTGCAGACCTGACCATCCAGGCAGTAGTGTTTTGCAAACGTGTGCAATGATGCCCATGTTGCCGCCTGACAGATGTCTTGGACTGGGACACGTTGAGCCAAGGCTGTAGTCGCAGCCTTTCCCCTGGTGGAAGGGTCCCTTAATCCATCAGGGGGCTGCTTCTTTGCCATAGCATAGCAGATCTTAATGCAGAGAACGACTCAGCGAGAAATGGTCCTTTTCTGCACTGCCCTACACTTCTATGCTGCTGCGTACCCCCACAAAGTTAGTCGTCCACCCGGAACTCTTTTGTGCAGTCACGGTAGAACGACAACACTCTTTTTGGGTCCAGCCGGTGGAGACGCTCCTCTTCCTTAGAGGGATGCAGGGGAGCAAAGAAGGTGGGCAATGTGATGGCATGACCCAGATGAAATAGGGTCACAACTTTTGGCAAAAAAGAAGCCTGGGTGCAAAGCACCACTTTGTCCAGAAATGACATTCGATAGGAAGGTGAGTACTAATACCTGCAACTCACTCATCTTCCGGGCCTATGTAATCGCCACTAAGAAGGCTGTTTTGATGGTCAACAACCGGAGGGGACAATTGTGTAGAGGCTCAAATAGAGCACACATCAGGTAGGTGAGGACCAAATTAAGGTCCCACTGTGGCATAACGTAGGAAATCTATGTACAATAGGGGACTTGAAGAGACGGTTGGTCTGGCAGCTGCAAAAAAGCAGACCGAGCAGAGAGATAACTCTTGAGGCTTCCCAAAGCAGAGCACTGTTAGGCAGGGGTTTGCATGAATAGAAGGACAGTAGAAAGGGAAGCAGAAAGAGGGTCAATAGACCTTTCAGTACAGTAAAAACATACATTTCTGCCAACGCCAGGCGTATACCTTCTTACTGGAGAGCTGCCTGGCTGCCAAAATAACGTTACAAACTTCAGGAGGAAGGTCAAAAGCCATCAACTGCCACCGCTCAATCTCCACGCATGGAGGCGCAGAGTTGACAGGTTCGGGTGGAGAACCGTCCCCTGCTGCTGCAACAGAGGATCTTCCCGAAGGATCGAAGCTCATCTTTAGAAGCTCTGGATACCAGACGCCCCTCGCCCAGTTCGGAGCTACAAGAATGACTTGGGCCCGGTCGCTCCTGAGCTTCAGAACCCTGGGCAGAAGTGGTATGGGCAGAAAGGCGTACAGCAGGACTAAGCTCCACCTGCGAAGAAAGGAGTCGCCAAGCGATAGCCGCCTTGGAAACTCCAGTGCCCAGTACTGCACATTCTCTTTGGAGGTGAACAAATCTAACCAAGGTTCTCCCCAATGTTAAAAGAGACCTTGTGCCACCTCCGACTGGAGAAACGATTCGAGATCCGCTAGGCATCGATGGATGAGCTCTTCTGCCATAGATTTCAGACAACCTGCCAGGTGCTGAACCACCAGGGTTACGCCCTGCTGTCCCAGCCATGTCCAGAGACGCAGGGTATCTCGACAAAGGTTCCACAACCCCACCCTGCCCTGCTTGTTGCAGCACCACATGGTGGTGGTGTTGTCCATGAACACCTAAACTAGCTTCCCCTTGAAAGAGGGAAGAAATACTTTAAATGCCAATCGAATCGCTTGGAGCTCCAACAGATTTATGTGGAGCCCTGACTCCGCTGGAGACCAGTGTCCCCTGATCTCTACCTCTCCCAGATGACCGCTCCCCATCATAGAAGTGACGCATCTGTCACCACTGTGAATTCTGGTTGAAGAAGGGGAAGGAGACTGCTGTTGCCCTGATCGCGGTTCGTCAACCATCACTGCAGATCTCTCAGTTTCTTCTGAGATTTGGACCATGTCGGTGAGCTTTCATCAATGCTGTGTCCACTGGACAATCAGGTCCCACTGCAGAGTCTGCATACGCCACCTGGCATGCTTTACCAACAGGATGCAGGAGGCCATGAAACCCAATAGCCTCAGAGTTAGTCTCACCGAAATCCAGGATAGAGGACGAAACATCGGATTCATAACTTCTCTGGGGCTGCACCAAGAATCTGGAACTCGCTGCCGTCCTCCATCAGAAGAATACCTTCCCTATCAATCTTTAAAAAGTAAGCAAAAATGTTCCTAATGAGCATGTTACTCCCATAAATCTCCTTCATCGCGCATACCGCTCTGCGGCATTGCTTTTGTTTTTCTGCAAAATTCTTGTCTGCTTGGTTGCTCGTATTCTTTGTACTGATTTATTACTCCCTCAAATGTAATTGCTGGTTCTCTCTGCATATTGCCGACATGTCACCCCCTCAAATGTAATTGCTGGTTTTCTCTGCATATTGCCGACACGTCGCTCCTCTGATTATTGTATATACCCTGTTTATGTCCGAATGTAGTCACTTCCTTCTATCCCTAGCCATGTTTATTGCTTATGTCAACCTTGTATACAACGTGTTATCACTGTAAAGCGCTCTGATACCCTAACGGGTCACTTTTGCGCTCTATAAAACCATAAATAAATAACCAGAATATCCTGGTCTCGTTGCTCGGGAGGTTAAGCCCGAAACTGCACTGTGTCCAGAACTGCCCTGATGAAAGGGAGCGTCGGTGAAGCAGTCAGGTGTGACTTCGGCATGTTTATAGAAAACCCCAGAGAATGTAGGAGGTCCACCGTAGTCTGAAGGTGGGCGACAACTGCCTGCGGCGACAACGCCTTTAACAGCCAGTCATCGAGGTAGGAGAAGACTGAGACCCCTAACCTGCGCAGATGAGCTGCGACCACCACTATCACTTTGGTGAACACCCGAGGGGCACTGGTAAGGCCGAAGGGGAGAACGGTTAACTGAAAGTGCTTGCAGCCTACCTTGAACCGTAACGCCTGTGGCTCGGCAGGATGGGGATGTGAAAAAACGCATTCTGCAAGTCCAATGCTACCATGCAGTCTTTTTGGTCTAGGGCAGACAAGATCTGAGTTAGAGTCCGCATCTTAAATTGCTCCTTCTTGAGGAAGAGATTGAAAGTCTGAAGATCTAAAATGGGCTGCAACCCTTTGTTCTTCTTCGGAATCAGAAAGTAGCGGGAATAACAAACACTGCCTACTTGTGAAACGGGACCCTTTCTATAGCTCCTTAAGCCAAGAGAGCTGTAAATTCCTCCTGGAATCAATTTCAGATGATCTTCCATCAGCCGTTCCTGATTTGGCAGAATGGGAGGAGGAGAAGAAAGGAAAGGCAGAGAATCTCCCTCCTGAATGATCTGCAAGACCCACTTGTCCGATGTTATGGATCTCCAGTGAGGGAGATGGTGACAAATTCTCCTGCCAACTGGGGTACTGTGGTCTTGCAGACTCAGACTAGGAATGCTTGGAGACTGCGGCTGCCGGAGGCAAGGTAGCCGATGACTTCTGGCCTCCATTCCTTGATCGTAATGTACCACGTCCACGTCCTCGCTTTGCTTGGGCAGTCTGTGCAGGATATTGGCTGGGATAGGGCTGACGCAGCTGGAAGCCACTTCTGTTGCCGCGAAAGGAAGACTGGCCACAAGGAGTAGAGGAGAGGCCCAAGGATCTGGCCGCAGCTCAAGAGTTCTTGAACCTGAACAGGGCAGAATCTGCCTTTTCCCCAAAAAGACGGGTTCCTTCAAAGAGCATGTCCATCAGATTGGCCTGGACATCACCCGAGAAGCTAGTTGTCCTAAGCCAGGCGTGGTGCCTTAAGGCCACTGTCATTGAATTCGATCTGCCCAGCGAATCAGTCTTATCTAGGCCACACCGAGTGGTGAATTTTGCTGCATCTCGCCCATCCCATGGCGGAGTACAACTGTCCTGTTCACAGGGGCCCCTATGCTAGGCTTGGACCACGTGCGTAGAAGGACGAGTGTAAGTGTCTCATTAAAGGGCAAAAGGGGTTCGGAGGTGGAAGCCCCAGGTTGAAGCACTTCAGTCAGGAGATTAGAGTTGACCTGCACGGAGGGTAGTTCTAGTCCAAGGACCAGAGTTGCCCTTTTTACCATCATGGATGCCCCCTCCTCTGTAGCCACTGTTGGCGGAGAGAGCATGCCAGTATCTGGAGAAGTGTCCAGTCCACTGGCTTCCGCAAGTTCCCCATTTCAGGCCAACTGCTACGCAGAGTCATCCTGGTGTTCCAGAGGGTCCATAGACTCCTCCCATTCCTCTCCTGAGCCTAGCACATCCTCAAAGTGCTCAGGCAACAACATAAAACCCCTGGGTTCAATCTGCATCAGAATCGGCGTTGAGCAACGTCGCTCCGACTCCGTGTCGTCATGGATGAGGATGGGGCTGGCACCGGCGGCGCTTCAGGCACAGACTTCGGGTCAGACGCCGGAGGAGGTCACGTTGGCATGGCCAGTGTCGACCCAGATCCTGAATCGGATTGATAAGGCCCCACAGACGCCGTGGCTGGATTCATCTCGGGGCCCGAGGGCTCGCCAGCAGGGTTGGCCGTTCAAATACGCGGCAGATGGCCTCGTAAATTCTTATATCTGACCTGGGGTTGCTCCGGCTGCCGGAAAGGGAGGGAGGGGCGAAGTTGACCCAGGCTCCGGCTCTGCAGAACAGTGCCTATAGCGTCAGTGCTCCTTACCTCTCTCGTCGAAGGACGACAGCAGTGGTGAAGATGAAGTCCGATTGGGCTTCCCCTTCTTATTCCTCTTCCCCGAATGTCCCAAGGACGTTGAGTGGGATGAAGACGACTTGGGGCTCCAGGAGCACTCCCACGACCTCCTCTTCCTCAATCGGGACCCCATCCGCGGAGTCTCGATCGACTGTGTCGACTGCCGGGCCGCAAGGAGCTTCATCGCCCTCTCCCTCAACGCCTTCAGAGCCATGGCCCGGCAGTCCGTGCACGGCTTTGAGTCGTGGTCACGCTCGAGACACCGGAGACAGTCTAGGTCGGTGGGTGGGGTGGGATGGGGGGGGGGTCGTCGTTAAATGATATCGTGGTGGCAGGCTCCGCACAGCTTGAAACCAGTCTTCCTTGAAGACATCCCTCGCACACAAAGTTGGAAAAATCTTCTGAATTCGACAAAAGTCGAGAAAAAAACCTGTCAAAAAGCGACAGAGGGGTAGCTCTTATCAGAACGGAGCTTAACTGGTGCGTAAAGAAAAGAACTAACGTCCGCGCACCAGGGTGGCCAACAACGTCACGCAGAGCCGAATGGAGCCACCCGACGATGTGCGCACAAGGGGTATCGCTCAGCAAAAGTTTCCGGATCCAGCCGAACGCCTGGATAATTCAAAGGTAAGGAGTCTGCAGCTAGAAGTCTCTCTCAGATACTGCCGACATTGCGTGTCTCGGCGGTGGTGAACAGATCTAACCAAGGCTTTCCCCACTGTTGAAAGAGGCCTTGCTCCATCTCCGGACAGAGACACTTTTCGTGATCCGCTAGACATAGACGGCTGCATTTATCCACCCTGGCGTTCACAGGAGGAAAGCCTCAAAACTGCACTGTGTCCAGAATAGCTCAGATGAAAGGGAGCACCTGAGAGGGAGTCAGGTGTGACCAGCTTGTTGATAGTGAACCCCAGCGAGTGCAGGAGGTTCGCCATAATCTGGAGCTGGGAGACAAACCTCCTGGTGCGAATTCACGTTCAACAGCCAGTCTCTGATATGGGGGAAGACTAGCACCCTAGATCTACGCAGATGAGTTGAAGTTTTGACTTATGTGAAGGTAGTGTAGAGGGTTAATATGCCTGCTGCAAAGAACGTACACCAAGTAAATTACAGAGTGCATATAATGTAAACAGATAAGCAGGTTACTGCTTTTAAAATATACATCCTTTTGTTACTTGCAATTAATAACTTAAAGTTCTAATATAGAACAGTGACCAATTAACTTTCATCATAGAACTGCATACACACTGCACAGTATACATTAGAACATTGAGTAATGTTGCAAAAAGGGTTAATTTGACTAGAAATCGATTCTTATTATTAAAGAAAACTCCCACCTAAATGCTGTTTTTTTGGACTCTGAGTTTGTGCATCTCCACACCAAGCCCCCTTAAACTATACTGCCTACCAGTATAAATGACATGTGACTCCTACACTTTTAGTTCTTTGGCTTATGTAACATCTCCTATACAGTGATTTACACACGTATGATTGATTGTCACTGTGTAATGTGTGTGTGATGCAAAGTGCTTTGACATCCTTTGGTATGAGTGGCACTATATAACTAATTCAATGCATCTGAGAGAGAGGTTATGGAGACTTGGTCACTGTTAAAGAGTGCTTGTGAGCGATTCTGTGGTGGAGATGGTCATTGGGGGCGCCAACTCACACGGTCGCACTGGGCGCCACCAGCACTAAAGCCGGCACTGAGTGAATGAACAGTTCTCGAAAGAGCAGTGAATGAACAGTTGCAATGATTTACAAGAAAGTTAATTGTTATTAAGATTGCCAGCAGGCTTTTGGCCAGGGACACCTCCGTGTTAGACAACATCTAGTTGGTGTGGGCAAATACGTGTGATCTTAGCAGATCAGTGGGCATCAGCGGAGTCAACGATTTGCTTAAGATTGGTATTGCTTTTTTATAGTAATGGAGCATTAATTAGACATTATTTTGCTCAACGCTTACCTTGATCACTCTTTGCTCTACTAGGGTCACTGATCTGATGAGTTGGAGGTTTGTTTTACAGTTATGCAGATTATATTCAAATTATTCTAGAACCACATTAGGAGGTTAAGAAATGTGGTGCATCCTGCAATTCTGCTTCTTCTCTGCCTGCGGGTAGCCCTGGTGGTGATGTTTAGATATTTTTTTTCTTTAAATCCATGAAGTGCCTTTTTCTATAAGGATCATTCTCAGAGTTATCCCTACTGCGATGCTCTGGATTGACTACAGCAATTGAATCTTTTTGGGCATTCTGGCAAAGCTGATGAAGAAGCTGCCATTCTTGCAACATCTGGCCACCAAACTCTGAACTCGCAGTGGACTGCAGGAACACATCTCTCTGGCCATGACAAACCCCATATTGCCTTCCAGGAAAAAAGGGGTCATTTTAAACGAATTATGCTTTGAATTAGTCATAATGCCATTTTTAATTCTCCGACCTAATGTCTTGTAAAATCATACCTCTTTCTCAGTTCAGTAGGCCAGTAGAGTCTCATGTGTACATGTAGTCACTTTTGGGCGGATTTCCAATCTTTCCATTCATGGATATCCTCTCCTTCACACTTATGCAGTATAACGGTCTTGTAGACCTTCCCTAATAAGTTAAAAACCAAGCTATCCTCCTTTTACGATCCGTAGGTATCAAGTGGTATCATCCATAAATTCCTCAGTAAACACCAAGAAAATATTTAAATAATGTTAAAAAGCGTTTTACAAAACTAACTTCAAAACCAATCATAACTTGAGGTAATGTTTTAGAGTACACAAATAATTCCCAGACATTTAAAAAAAATGAATACCTGTTTCATTGGAGGAATTTTACTCCATTCATTCTTCCTTGGGTTGTACACGTCCACTTCAGCAGAATCATCCCTATAAAAACAAACAAAAACATGGTGAATATGACAGACCATGATAAAAGACCCCAGCCTGTCTAATAGTTAGCAGATAGGTATGGTAATCGGAGGCCTTAGAAGCTTATCTCTTTGTGAAAACATAATCACTGACAAAGTCAGTGCCAGCTTTTGGGTTATGGCACCGCACCAGGCACCAAACGCATGCACCATTGGGAGCTACGTTCCCTGCGAGATTGCCACCAACCAAAATATTAGGCACATCAATGGTTTTGTAAGAGACAGACCGAACGTTAGTTAAGATGTCCTAATATTCTGTAAATGGGTATTTCCAACGATTTGAAATAAATAAGAACTAAATTAAAGGGGTACACATTTAAACAAAGCCAATCTCCTTGACTTTTTAAAGGGATTAAAGTCCTCGTATGGCAAGGTAAGCTGTGCCACGATCCTACTGTTTGAAATGTTCCAGCCAGCTCTGTGATTTGTCGTCCAGTGAACTCAGTGGTCTTTGCGTCCTTTGCAGGTGCACCTCATTCTCCCTGCGTTCCCCATCAGGGGTCCACCTAAAGCGCACACCCACACACAGTCCAGTGTGTTAACTGCTCTGCTTTCTAACATGAGAATAAAATACTTATTCTTAATAAAACTTAAAGAGCTGACTGGCCATAAGCTTATTTATGGAATAATTTGTGGAAGAGTATTAAAGTTGCAGACCATCTACTGCCTCTTGGAATCAGCCTTGACTGCTCACCTTGCTATCTTTGGAGGGTCAAGTGTCTAAAGGGAATAACTTGATTATCCAATTAGAGAGCATGGCATATAAGGCTCTGGAACACCAGCGGTGAACAGTGTCCAAAACAGATAATATCCAGTATCCAATGGATGCCCGGATCCAGAAACAAACTCCCACACATGCTGCTGTGCACTAAGTCACTGTGCACAGGAACCCTTCTTGTAGGAGAGCAGGAAATGGCAAGCCACTTCTGTACATCCTGTGCTCTCTTACACTCTTCATTAAACATTGTGGTGGCATCACTAGTTTTCAAAATGGAACAAACAGTGGCAAGTCTAATAGGTCAAGCGTTGCCAGTTTTTAGCATTGGCAGGTTTTTCTTTGTCAATATCTGTTTGGTCATTTTTGTTTGAAAAATTTTTTTGAAGACCTGCTGGTCAGTTGCCAATATATTTTTTTTAATTGTCTCAAAAAGCACACTTTGCCATACAAGTCTCTGGCACTCAAGAGAACTACTTAGTGTGCTGATGTGCTTTTGAGAAAGCGCAGAATGTCCTCACTCACAGTGAAGTTAGTCAATTGCTGAAGTGGGGTTACACTCGGGCCCAGGTTGTACGATGTAGTGGATGGAATAAAAATGTAAAAGACAAAACAATCGACTAATGAATGAAGAGGACCTGGCTGAAAGCCCCTATAAGTGTATTATATATAACTTTAGTAAAATCACAAGATTTTGGCTAACACCAGATCTACACTTTAGCCAGGTATTTCTTCAAAAAGAATGAAAGCTGCCTGCCTTGAATGGCTGGCATGGTTGAACAACCTTTACTCCTTCATAAACACCTAAGATAATGAAGCCATGGTAGCTAAGATAAGATGGTGGGGATGGACTTTTTTTTTTCTCCCTGTTAAAATAAGCATATGAACTAACGACCATAAAAAGCCAGGCCAGCTTGTGGCTCTGCCTTGTAAAAGCAAATAACGTTTCCTTTTAATATAATTAATTACACTTACTTTATGTCCTTTTCACTTGCTCTGTGGTATGTCTTTAAAGAAAAAATCTAAGCTGAAATACTATTTTGGAGACTAAAATATTATTGCAGGTCCCTCTGATCTAGTGTTATAAATTGTGCTAAAAGGAATGGCGAAGGAAGGATCACACAGAATTGTTATCCTACAAATCCCTCTTAATGGTAAACTCTCTAAATCACATTACTCTTCTTTGGTCATTGCCTGTAGGTTCACAAAGAGACCTCAAAAACTGTAGTTGCAGAGATAACATTAAGACCTATATGATGGTGGAACTAAATCACAACCAACTGTATGTGGTAATAGCATACACCGTAATTACCATATGTGGGTGGAATTAATTCCCTAATTATTATCTATGGATGGAACAATTGATCTAACAAATATCTGTGACCAGAGGTAATTCCCTCAACCTCCCTTTAATCTTCTGTGGATGGATCTAAAGCCGGAATAACCATTTTTGTGTCAAGTCTCAAAAACATTTCAGAGAAGAGTTGTATGTCTGCATATAAGTATATAGTATTTCTACAAGGTATTTAGCCAAAAGGCAGCTGAGCAGTGACTTAGGCTATCACTTAATATGTGGAAGCAGAACTGACTGATGCTAAATGCCTTGAACAACTTTCATCGTTTACAAACCTATGCTGCATCGGGCAATGCAAACCACGGAATTTTTCTTTAACTACTTCTCTGGTAATCAATCAGGACCTGATAAGGTCTAAAAGAAGATCGGTAGGTCTTATATAACATAGTAAATGTGCTAACCCATCTTTTAAGAGATTAACTTTTGTGGTGGGCATCTAAGGTTATTAATATGAGAACATTTAGAAACATACAAAAGCATGATTAAGAGTTTCGAGTGCACGGTTGGTATGGCTCTTTCGTCAAAGATGATGGATTCAGAAAGAATCTGGAAAAGAATTAGTCTGGTTTACAAGGAAATGTGACATCGCCATAGGTAGAAAACTGGGAGGAGTTCTCATCACTACTCTTTTCTTATGGAACAGTGTAAAAATCCTAACTACATAAGCCATGGATCTAGCAATCAGGAAAGCAGCTTTTCAAGTCAGATGTTGTAAAAATGGCTTATGTATAAACTCAAATGGTGACGCTACGAGCTTAGAAAGGTTCATGTTAAACTCTCAAGGTGGAAAAGGAGACCTAATAGGAGGAAATACCTTTCTTACACGATCTGACAAATCTTTCACCAATGGTATTCTGAAGAAAGAAAGAGGTCTGGGAAGGAGTTTTCCTATAGGTAGTAATCTTCGCAAGGTGTACCTTAAGTATCATTAAGTACAACACAAATCTTGCTTAATGGATAGGATATGGCAGTACCACTGCTTCTTGACATTTGGAAAGATCATAGCTGCTTTGGATACAGTAGACCCAGAACCCTCTTCATTTGAAAGTATACAGCACTCTGGTGGGCGAGTGCTTTGCCTATTTCAGAATGTGCATGCAGTCTAATGGTATATCTAAATGCTTATCATATATAAGTTCAGAAGCCAGGCTGCTAAGTTACACAATGGAAGGTTGGTGTGCAAGATTTAAACCAGCAACATTTGCAGGCCATGTGGTCTGCATGGCCGACCCCTATGTGGTAGCTCTGACAGATATAGAAGATCTGTAAACCACCACTGGCGACGCCACTCTGGAACTATGATGAGCATGCTGACTTTGCAGTGGATAGCTTGTTTAGCACTGCTGGAATCAGAAAAATGTCCCTGGTCAGCCTATCAGAAAGGGATTCCCCCAAATCCTGGTTGACAGCACTTGGAGGCCCAGTCTAGGGATTTCTTGTTTTCTGCGTCTGTGAATGGGTCGAACAGTAAAAAAAATAAAAAATACTCTAAAAACGTGAAAGACATTTTGAAGACCTTCACTACGCAGAACCCACCCAGGGTGCAAAGTGATGGTGTGCGAGTTTGCCTATGAATTCTGCACACCTGGAAGGTGGGCAAACATGATCTGCAAGTCCCAAGCTATGAGCCATTTCCGGAGAGTTTATGCTTCCACTGAGTGGTCTGAAATGTGCCCCTCCTTGCTCGTTCAGACAGTACATTTTTATTGTATTGTCTGTTTGAGAAGGGAATTATTCTTGAAGGATGGAAGAACATAATTTAGAGTGAACTGATCTCAGTTACAGTTGGTTGATGTGGTATGACATCTCCTATACTAACCTTGTTCCTGAACTTAAAGATGGCTTATATGAGCACCTCTTCACAGAAGAGAGCCATCTCTAATGAATGACTGTGTTTTGATTTCTCAATGAAAAAGTTGTTCAAAAGGAGCATTGGGTTGTAACATCATGGAAATGATTGAATAACAGACTGGGATAGATTGGGTTTGTCTTCCTAGCTGTCAGCCCAGAGGCACCATTTCCCCTCCAGGCATATGAGGTCTCACATGGAGCCTGGCATGAGGCACTATATAATGCAAGAGCCAATTGATCCAAGCAAAGATATCTGATGGGCAGTTGAATAAGTCCATAGTAGACTGTGGAATTTCAGATGGAAACATGAAAGTATTTTTCTTGAAGGATACACTCTTAACTGAGGATCTATAATTGTCCTTAGGCAGTTAATGAACTGAAGAGGAACCACAACTGACATTTTGCGATTGACTTGCAGAACCAGGAGGCCAAGATAAGCCAAGGCCACTCAGTATACCCTTAGAACTAATTTGGACATTGTAGCCTTGTTTATACAATCGTCAAGATAGGGACAGACTAAAAACTTATGTTTTCTTAGGTATGCAGGAAGTACTGCCAACAATTTGGAAATGTTCTTGATGTCAACTTTTGTTTCAATGGAATAAGTTTGAACTGGAAATTATTTCTGCCCACTAGAAACCTTAGGAACCTCTGGGGTTTCTTTGAGACTGGGATGTGGAAGTGCGTGTCCTGAAGGTCTATGGTACAGATACAATCCCCTTGATGTACCTACTGGCACACCTGATGAAAAGGCTATAGTTCTGAATTTCTCTTTTCTTATCCATTTGTTGATCTTTCAGAGATCGAGAATGAATCTGTAGTCCTGTTTTGGTCCCTTATTTCACACCAGACAGTAACAGAAACAAATCCTCATTCCTTTTTGGTGAGAAGGTGTTGACTTCAATTTGGAACTGCCCTGGAAGTCCCAAGTGTTTTTTGTTAGTGTAGAGGAACACAAGGCAGAGGAGACTTGAATCTCAGTAAATATATATTTAGCATACTGTTCAGCACCCATCTGCCTCCTCTTATTCTTTGCCTATCTTGTAGATGCCCCCACAACCCCAATAGCATGGTCAATAAGCAGGGGAAAGAATAGCCACTGTTTTGCTGGTGTCTCCCTGGCCGTTGCAGCTGGCTGGTGTCTGCCTCTCCCTTTGGAATACTTACTATGATGATGGGACAGTCTCTGCTCATGATGCTGTTGTTGTTACCCTGGTGAGTTTTCAACACTCTGTTAAAACAATATTTTGTTGTAAGACCTAAATGGAGGTTTTCTACACTGTCTTCATTCGATGCATTTCATCATCCGCATAAACTTCAAAAAGTGTTTTGACAGAGGATGGAAGATTCATAATTCACAATTCACTGCTGGTCTCGGTCTTCAAACCAGTCAAGGAGAAACAAGAACTCTGCCTTAGAGTCAAATAATGGAGTTATAGCACCGAGCAGACAGGTTAAACTTAAGGCGCTGTGTAAAGTATTCATGCAGTACCAAAACAAGTGATATAGTCAGAATACAAAACAATAAAAATGCCAGTAGTCACTAGTTGAGGTAGACCAGGACCTACGCACAATATGAGGCTGACGTTTATGGAGTGCTGAATAGATATAGCAGCCAGGTCTGCCCTGGTCAAATATTTTACCTTAGTCCTTTAAGTCCCAATCCACAACAGGAGTAGGTTTCTAAAGTCTCCAGGGCATCAGAGGGAGGCACTCAGAGACTCAAAGGGGTTCAGACAGAGATTAACAGCAGGGTTCAGCCCAGGTCCAGTTGCCACTGGTTAACTGGGTGCTTTCTGGGCAAAAAACCTCTTGCAGAGTCCTTTAGCAACTAGACAGTGGATCCACAAGAATTGTCCTTGCATCCTGTTCTCTTTCCTTTCAAGTGTGTAAACTCAACCAATCTGTCAAGTAGGGTCTGACACTCAAGTAGGATTTGCCACTCTAGTGTCAAAAAAGGATGACCACAGCCCCCGCCCTAAAGGAATCATCTCTGCACATTCAGGTCAGCCTACTGTAGGCTCCTGGGAGGCATTTCACACCTATTCACACTGGCTTAGGGGTGGAAGAGGCTTATGTTAATCAGCCATCTGACAGTTCAGTCAGGTAAAGGGTAACTTACTAAAACGTTACTTTTCCTTAATATTTATTGAACCTCTAAATTCATCACTGAATTGGATTTTGCTTAATTTATTTTCTAGCTGGTCAAACCTGAGGTACTTTATTTGTTTTTTAATTTGTAGTTTGCTTTTCTACCAAAGCGCAGATTGGAGCCAATGAATTTTAGAAGGAGTGCAGTAAATATACAAAATAAGATCAATTACACATCTAGATCAGTATTATACCTTCTAAAAGAAAGGCTGGGAAGTATGTATTAGGCCTCTGAGACATTGATTCTTAGCTAGGAAAGAGATAACTGTTCAGCAATCAATAATTTCAGTTATGACCCGAACACAGATTTTAATTTTTTACGTTACTTTAGCCATTCCATGAAAGCCTTAATGAAAGGTACTTAAAAGGTTGACTGATATTCTATAGTTTGCAGGCACATAGGTAGTGCTGCCAAGTGCAATTGCATAAAATTACAGATTAGCCTTGAATTTTGAAAGACAACAAACAATGTGCTGGACTGTGGCTGAATGGACATATCTAATAGTACAATGGCCAATAGACCCATATTGGAACAAGCTACTTGTGTTCCATACCAGTCTTTCTGGTAGAGACTATCTAGACCTCAACTTTAGAATATTACCCAGCTACCAGTCTGGATCTGGCAACTTTTCAGCAGTACTCGGTGCACTGTTGGATGGTGCTGTGGAGCTCCGTACAGACACAGTTTCACTCTAGAAATTACATACAGAGCCCATATATGCACTACCCCTGCATGCTTACGTCAGACTCTCCCCAGACTCAGAACTTCATGAGCAAACCGGTTGTGAGCAGTGTAGAGATTCCTAGACTTGTTATCTTATTAATGGGTAGAGTCCAAACAAAACATGGAGGATCGGTGAGGAACCGGCTGCTAAATAAAGCCTCTATCAGAAAGACTCACCAAAGGTAAGTATATTGTTCTTCTGATAGAGAGTTCTATTAGCAGATTCCTCACCTTTTGAATAGATACCAAAGCAATACCTATTTGGAGGTGGGTCTGTGAATGGACTCAATCCAGAGTGTCCTGCAGGACAGAGTGGGCAAAATGCCCTTCTCAGCGAATGACTATGCAGAAAATAATGCTTTGTGAATGTATGGAGGGATGCCTATGTAGACACATAGGATTTGTCCAAGACAGGGACTCCGTAGGCCAACACAGTGGTAGCAGCTTTGGCCATGGTCACGATCCACCGGGAGATGGTTCTCTTTTGTATAACCTTGCCTTTTTCCACTTCAGCGAACCCCACAAACAGCTGACCTTCCACGCAGTGTTCTTTGGTACTATTATTATTATTATTATTATTATATTTGGGTTTGTAAAGCGCACAGATACCCAGGGGTTTCCCGGCGCTGACAGAGGAAAAGAAGCAGGGAAACAAAAGATGGGAGAAGATTAAGCAGAGAAAAGCCAGGTTTTCAGGCCTTTCCTGAATTTCAGGTAGCAAGTTTCAAAGCGCAAAGAAATGGGGAGTGTGTTCCAGAGTGATGGCGCCAGATAGGAGAAGGAGCGACCACCAACTCTGGTGCGTTTGAAACGGGGCACGGAGAAGGTGCCAAAAGAGGAGGATCTGAGGGTGCGCACTGGACAGTACGGTTGAACCAAAATGGAAAGGTAGGGGGGGGGGGGAGTTGCCTGTTTTAATCCGGTGCATATAGCAGAGGGCTTTGAATTTTGCTCTTGATTCGATGCGCAGCCAGTGAAGGCTGCGCAGGGAAACGGTGGCAGAGGCAGTTCTGGGCAGGTTGCAGAGCAGGCGAGCTGCCATGTTTTGCACCACCTGTAATTTACGTGTTACCTCCTTGCTAGCCCCAAGGAGGAGCACGTTACCGTAGTCTAACCTGGAGGTTACTAAAGCCTGGACCACAGTTCTTTGGGTGTCTGGCGGAAGCATCCATGCTGTTTTTCTCAGCCACCGCATGATATTAGTACAGGTGGCTGAGACTTTCACAACATGCTGCTTCATGGACAGTTGGTTGTCAAATGTAACTCCCAGGTTGCGAGCCTTGGTGGATGGAACCGGCAGGGGACCCATTTGCTGAGGCCAATGCTTAGGGCCCCAGAGAGAGGTGTCAGGACCGAATAGAAGGAGTTCGGTTTTGTCGCTCTGCATCCAGTTGGCAATATTAATGAGCCCAGATCGGAGAGATGAAATGGGGGCGTTTTTATTAGAAGAGAGAGAAAAAATGATTTGGGTGTCGTCCGCGTATGAAAATATAGAGAGACCAGATTGTTCTGCCAGAGAGGCGAGAGGACTGATATAAATATTGAAGAAAAAGGGGGCTCAAGATAGAGCCCTGGAGTACACCGTGTGGGGACGGGAGGGCAGTGGAGGCAGAAGTGGAGGAAAAGACCTTAAAAGTGCGTGCGGACAGAAAACTGGCGATCCAGGCTAGAGCAGTGCCATGGATACCAGCGGCCTTTAGGGTGGAGAGGAGGATGTCATGGGAGACGGTGTCGAACGCAGCGCTTACGTCCAACAGGATAAGCGCCACCGTCTCCCCTCTGTCCACCTGCTGTCTGATAGCCTCTGTGACACCTAAAAGGGTGGATTCGGTGGAGAATCCAGCCCTGAAGCCAGACTGGGATGGGTGTAGGAATTTTGTGTCCTCAATGTGAGAGAAGAGGCAGAGGTTGATGTGTTTTTCTAATACCTTGGACAGGCAAGGGAGTAGAGATATGGGTCGGAAATTAGAAGGGTTGTTGGGATCGGCGTTAGTTTTTTTGAGAAGGGGAACCACCATGGCGGGTTTCCAAACTGCAGGAACGGTGGCTTCCGACAGAGATGCGTTCAGGAGGGCTAGGATGGGTAAAAGAGCGGGAGTGTCAAGGGTGCTTAGAATTTGAGGGGGCATGGCATCAAGTGGGGAGCCAGATTTGATTTTAGCCATGAGTTTAAAGAAGAGTTCTAAGAGATCGGATCCCATTTGTCAATGGAAGTGTGAGGGGCAAGGGTAGTAGTATCCTGGGGGAAGGTGGTGTCAGGATCTGTACTGGGGGGGTTGTCCAATGCTCGTGGGGAGGCATCAAAACCGGCATAGATGCGGTCTATTTTCTCCGTGAAAAATTCAGCAAGTGTATTGCATTGGACTGTGTCCAAACAGGGGGCTTTTGGAGAGTTTGATTGTCCAGAAAGTTCTTGGACTGCTCTAAAAAGAGCTTTTGGACGGTTTTGGGCTGATAGAATAGAGGTGTTTACATAGTTTGCCCTGGCAGATTTGCACAGGGAGTGGTAGTATCGAAGTTCCGTTTTATAAATTTCTTTATCATTGGGGGAATACTCAGATCTCCATATGCGTTCAAGTTTCTTGCACTTGGATTTGGCGCATTTGAGTTGGTCATTAAACCAGGGGGCAGGGGGGTGGGTAAAGTTTTGTTTTCCATTTCGGGCCGGGAGACAGATGTCAATGGCTGAAGAAAGCCATGTGTTAACTATCTATGTAGAAGCTCAGTGATCTCTTGGGGTCCAAGCAATAGAGTCTCTCCTCCTAAGAGCAGTGAGGTGAAGCATATAACATCTTCAGGGTGATGGTTTGACAGACGTGGCAAGGGGTCACAACTTTAGGCAGAAACAATTCCCAAGTCTGCAGAACCAAATTGTCTGGGAAGAAGGTGGTAAATGGTGGACGAGCCTGAAGCTCACTTCCCTTACATGACGTGGCATGGCCAAGGCACAAGGAACACAGTCTTGATGGTAAGGAGCCATAAGGGGCAGCTGTGAAGCGGCTCAGATGGAAAGCACATCAAATAAGTGAGGACTAGACTATGGTCCCTTGAGAAAAGGGAAACATATCTTGTAGACCTTTTTTCGAAAATCACATCTCACTGGTGACTTAAAGAAGGAGTGCTGATCTGGCAACAATAAAAAATGCCAAAAAGATAACCTTGAACCGTGCTCAAAACCAAGTTCTTGCAAGGCAAGAGACAAAACAAACATAACGTTAGATAACTTGGCCTAGAGTGGGCCAATCTGACATGTGCTGCACCAAACCACAAATCTGGCACACTGACTGGGGTATACAGTGGTTGGAAATGTGTTTGGAGTACGTCTGGTTGCAGAGGCTTGCACCACTCGGCCTTCAGGTGAAGGTTGGTGGCAGAAAAAAAACAGGGTCCCCTTGGAGCAGGGCGCTCATGCCTGGCAATTTTGTACAGAACAGGGTTTGGCCCAAACCTCCAATAAGCTATCCATCAGTGCCTCATTAAATGGAAGAAGGGGCTCCAATGATATATGCCCCAGTTGGCAGACTTCTGTCAAGATTTTCGTTTTAACCATCAAGGAGGGGAGCTAGAGGTCAAGTAATCTGGCCACCCTATGCACCACCATGATGTAGGAAGTGGATTTATCTGTGGCTGCTGAATGGGTGAGAGGAGACCAGTTTCCGGGGCGGTATAGAGACTACTAGCCTTCAGAAAGTCATTGTACCAATTATCATCCTGGAAGGGTTGAGCACAGGGTCACAGTCGTTATCGGAGTCCATTCCAAAAAGGGAATGCAGAGTTTCTGTTCTCCCTTGTGGAAGAGGTCAGTGGGAGAAGCGGCACCTCTGGCCGAATCGGGTGTGATGTTTGTTGAGGTTGGACTGCCGTTGACACATAATTGGCGCCGAAGTGCATGGGTTGGTGTAGGGAATGGAGCTAGGTAGGAAGGGCTAAGGGGGTGCAACTGGCGCCAAGGGCGAGCCTGCCGGCTGTACTCCAGATGGGAGGCCTTTTGGTTCACTGGGCCCAAAAATGCATAAGAGGGTGTCAAGTAAGCTGATGGGCACCCAGAAACTAACGTTGCGCCGGAACCAGCTGAGGGATCAGCTCTGAAGTCAGCCGATCGAGAGGTGTGGGGAACGCCCCGGAACCTGGTGAGGCGAGTGGCAGGGAGAGCAGAATCCAGTTGGATTTGTTGTGTTTCTTTTTCGACTTTCCCAGCAATTTTGACAACGAAGAAGCCCAGCCTCTAGAGCGACTTTGCTGTTCCGGAATAGGTCCAGGATCAAACTTTGGATAAGTACTGCTACCTGGCATGTTCACTGATGACTTTCGCGTTCATCAAAACACAGTTGCAGCAAGACTTAGAGCCGTAGCTCGACCACAGGCATACCTAATGGGGATCTGTCACAGACATTTATTGTTCTTTTGGGGGCTGATATTCCTTGCACACTGAAGACAATTTGAGGTAAATGTCTGAGAGACACAGAGAGAGCTCCAGATCTGCATGTGGTGGCACAGAAAGAAAGGAATGGGCACCAGCGCACACGGTTGCTTTAATATGGGGTTCGCACATCATTTCTGGAGCAGGACAGAATCAGTATGGAGCTGCACAGCACCTCCCGATGGCACACCAAGGTAATGCTGAAAAATGTCGGATACATTCTTGAGAACATTCGAAAGCTAAGGAACCTAGCGTCTAGAAGTCTCTCTCAGACTAAGCGTTATTCTGCCTGTCATATTTTCCACATTATATAAGTAATCAGTGGCAGTGATGGAAAAGTGAAAGCAAATTTTCTTGACCTGCTAATTGAGAGGACAATGCCCAGGGACTTTGGGAGTAACTTAAAGCAAATCTTTGGCATTTCTCACCTAGACAGGGCCTGTCAAATTCTCCCCTGAGCTTTTTTCAGTCTTGAGAATAGGCAAGAACCGAGTGCTGTGCTCTGTTTTTGACAGCATTTCTATGCCGAAAGCTTACTTCTCCTTTTATCAAATGCATCATGCCTTAGTGTTGCGCTTCCACTCGTGTTATGACAGCGGGTGGGGAGGAACACTGTCGAAGTTTGCTTCTCGATTTGTCCCTCTCTTGCTGTATGCAGATGATGCGGTGCTCATAGCAGAACTGCTAACGGACTTCAAATTTTACTTGATGCTTTTAATAATTTTATGGAAAATCTAGGACTTCAGACAAACCACACAAAATCATTCATATTGAAATGAGGCCCAATGTTAGCCAAAACAAAGACATTTTTATTAAGGGACACAAATTTAAATTAGAAAAAACATTTTACATACATAGCAGTTCCTGTGGATGTTGATTTTGAATGGAAATTGCTGTTGAACATTAGAGCTCTTTAATTTCAAAGGTCAATTGATGCCCTTTTTAGGTTTTCTAAAAGAATTGGACGTAGGCTTATAGAAGAACTACTGTGTGTATTTAAAAGCAAATGTCTTGCTACTGATTCATTTAGTGCTGGTGGTTAGGGACATACCAATAGTGAACCCCTTCAAATAATAGGGAATGCATTCTTAAGAAGGCTGCTGGCTGTCCCAAACTCTACCCCAGCCTCGTTCTGTCATGAAGAACTGGGCTGCACTAATTTGGAAGATTATTTAAAACTCCAGCCGTGTTAATTTGGTTTAAAATCCTGAGGCCCATTTTTATAGACAATTTCTGACTGATTGTTTGGCCCTGGAAAATGTTCTAGAAATTACTTGGTTGAAGTTTATTAAACTTAGTTTTATTTAGATAGGTGCCCCGGAATTTTTTTTCAACCCAAAATTTCTTGAAGGTGTTTCATCATTCCGAATCAAACAAATATTTTATAAACATAAGAATTTGGCTTGGGTGGTGAACAGAAGTACTGGAGCCAGAAAACTCTGCCGTCTTTTTCCTGTTTGGCCGGCATCCTATTTATGGATACTTCTAAATCAAAGGCAATATTTTTGGTGACAAGCTTTCGTCTCCAAACCCCAGGGCTTTAAGTGGGCCGGGTCTCACCGGTGCTGAGCACCGGCAAGGAGGTCTCGAAACGGGTCTCTATCGGGCTCTGTTTTGTGCTCTGGCACAGGTGGTCCGTTTTTCTCCGGACTGCAGTGACAGCAGGCACATCGATGTCCGCATGATCCCACTGCTTACTTCTCACTAGTACAACGCCCATTTGGCTCAAAGGGCTTCAGCCCTGTCCCCTCATGTGTGTCAGCCAGGGCTGAGGCAGCACTGAGCAGGTCTTAAAAGACCATTTACTTGGTAATGAGGCTTTGTTGTTCATTCACTCCTTCTTAGAGGCCCTGCATCTTCACTCTGCCGATTGCTAGAAGAATTAGGCGCCCCCCACCCCCCAAAAAAAAATTTCACTCTAGTTGCGCATCTGCAGGACGTCATGCCAGAGGAGCGTTCTGGGGAAGGGAAATCCTTTAAAGAGAGTCATTTTCTCTCTGGATTTCCCTTCTCTTTTTGAAACTCACGAGCAGCAGCATTGTTGTGGTGTCACCAGGGCTTGAAGTTTAAGCTTTTTCAATATTATGTACAAGCCAAAGTTGCTGATTATTTATCCTATGCAACTAACCATTGATAAAGCCAATAGTCGTGACTTGTTGTTGGTACGATGTTACTTGTATCATATCTGGATTCAATGACAAACAGCAAAATATAAGTAGGGCGGCACACTATGCTAAGCACAGATTTTTTCGCTCACGTGTTTTAAGCCACACCCTTAATTACAGTGGCCACACCCCTTTTGAGAGACCCTCCAGTTTTTTCATCCCACTTAAAGCCCTGCCAAACCCTACACTTCCTGATAGCCTTTGCAGAACAGGGTACATAAATTCCATCTTTTCCTTCTTGTCCCTGCTATTATGTTTGCACAGCAATACACCAAGCACTTTATTTTACCATGCACTCTTTACACCATGCAGAGAAGGCAGTTTCTCCGCCCTTTGCTTTTAACACTAGGGACAAGTTCTCATGAACAGGCTCTGGACTACCTTTAAGATTGGGGAGGCCCACAAGTCATATACGCCATTGTGAACTATAATTTAAGCACTTTAAAGATCCGCAATAAGTATTGATGTTACTTTTATGTAATACCATGATTGTGTATTGTATGGCAGAACATGTATGAGGAACTCACAATGTACTGCATGGATTAACTAGTTTTTTCACCAGTTCAAAACAATGCTGCTATGAAGATATTTTATATGTGAGAATTTTATCTGTACTTTTATGGTTTTATTTAAAAACCGAATAAAGACTCCGGATGATGATGCCAAAGCTTGTCTGATGTAGTCTCTGTTGCGTTTTTTTATTGGAGTGTGGTTCAGTCCATGTTCCTTCCTCTTCTTTGACCCACCCCACCCCACCGTTGCAGCTTGTCTGTATCACCACCTTCTTCCCCTGTCTTTGCCTGTCCATCTTGCCGGAAAAAAGAGCTGTGGCACTAGCCGCGTCGTAACGCTTTCTTCTACCTTTACTTTTAGCCATGCTGCACAGCCACGCTGCAGTACAACTTAGTTGAAATACACTGGCAAAGCCAGTAGCTCTCGCATAGGCAAGACCGATGGGCTTTATCAATGCTTGTTTATATAAAATGGTCACTGCTGCATTTGCCCTCCAGCGCTCATGCATACAGTGGCTTTTCTCATATATCCCAGTAATGGATACCACTCTGTTTATATGCCAAGAAGCGAGACAGTTCCAGGGCTAGGAACATGCTGTTCTCTGCTGTAACAAGATCCCCAGCCATTAAAGAGGACTGCGTTGCTTCGCTAAAACAGTATATTTATAGCGGGGCCTCTTCATAAAACGAAAACATCGGCAGCCTGTCATCAGACACACACGAACAGAAAGATGAAACGGACACGTGTGGCAGAGGTGCCCCATGCTTCATATATAAGACTTTCTAGACTATCCTTATGGAAACAGAATCCCACGACACATCGGGGCCTCTTTCACAAACCAGGCTGGAGCAAAATAAGTCACAAAACAGAGCCCGTAACCACTTGAGAAATCTCCGTTTTTCTAGGACCAGTCCGATCAGACTACGCAGGCAAGACTCTTGCCCAGCTCTGTCAACCTCTCACAAGCACTGGCTTTACACGATCCTGACGGTGCTATAATGAGTTAAGGGTCCCATGTATCAACGCGTTCATTTACATGTTCATTCTTATAAACAAAGAGTTCTATTTTGACAAAAACAGAGTCCCGAAAACAGGATAAATTGGCTCCCGAAACCTATGACCGTCCAAATTCCAGGCCTGACCAAACAAAAAACTTGGCCTGCCAAATACTTGAAACAATGAAGTCTCTGTTTACTGAGGACGGATGCCTTATGGGTAAATCCCACAGCTGCTAGGTCTAAACACGCTTGAAAATCAGAAAACATACAAAAGAACGACTAACAGACTAGCGTCACAAGCACATATGGAAACAAGTGAACTGCGAGTCAAAAGAGCCATTTATTTGCCTTTTACCGCAACAGAGCTACTGCATTTAGCAGTGTATTTGGGGCTCCATTGAGAAAAGAAAAGGCTGACCACCGTTGCCTCAATCCAGCCCCGATCCTTAGGATGCTAATCGAACTCGACATTACGTTTGACAGCGAAGTGTTCTTTAAAACGTAAGGGAGTAGTCAAGCCCCTGGCAGAAGCACTTGTGGAGCTCGGGTCACAAACGTCAGGCGGGGTTCCTCTCAGGTTCTCCGTTAGCATGAAAATAAAACCTATATGCATGTCCAGCGACAAATTTAGATGCAGCATCACCTTAAGGCATCATCTGGTGGCGCCTGCCATTAACCCCTTCGCCGCGGCAGGAATTCCGCCGCGGCGCTGGGGGGGTTTGGGGGCAGTTGCGGTGCCGCTGTGCTCGTGACGGAACCACTCTGTCACGAGTCACGGGTGAGCTGTGCTCATGACGGAGTGGTTCCGTCACGTCTCCGCCCACTGCGCTAATCGCCCGCACAGGCGGGGAATTAGCGCCGCGTGGGCAGAGTGGCCGCCAAATACAAAAAATTCTTCCCGAGCAAAAGAGATTCAGTGTCCAATATGAGAGTAAAAGTTATGTAAAAGTAGAGTCCAATCCATGGGTATATTCTTCTTTATTATCTTGGTTGTCAGGATCTCCCTTCATGGGATTGCATAGTAAATCATATATCACAAACAAGCCAAGGATGTTTGTAGCCAACACGTGTTTCGTCTAAGGGCAAGTAGCCCAAACGACTTCCTCAGGGCTACAAAATAATAACAAAAAGTACTGATCAGACAGTGTGTAATTGCTAATCATATAGATAACTGGTTAACAAAATCACCGAAGAATAAAGTGCTGCAGCATTAGCACAGGACAACCCAAAGGGTTAAAGGTGAAAAAAAGATCACCTTGTGAGAAATTCTATAAAATCAATAGTGCATTTGAAGCAGATAAAAAAATATTGTGATGAAAATGTGAGAAGTGTATGAAATGTATATAATAGTATATCCCGAACCAGGAAGGAGAAAAAGAGAGAAAAAAAGAGAGAAAAAAAAAGAGAAACGCCAGGGGTTTCAAAGACAAGCCACAGACCCAAAACAAGAATCTTCCACAATAATATAACACTCATAATGTCTAAAAGATTTTATGACAGATTATAAAAATCGAGCTATGCATAGGCATTCTTAGAATAGCGACTCCGGTTCCCCATTTTCAGATTAATCTTAAGTAGATAGGCTATATAAATTATCCGAACAAAGAGCCACTTAAATATGAGTAGCAGATAACACTCACCATAAAGGTGTATATTTTGCTTACTAGCGTGTAATACAACAGGTCTTCGTCATAATTAGCCAAGTTAATTCAAACATGATTCAACAGCGGTGGTGTTAGGCAAGAATAAATATCTGAAAAATGAATAAAAACGAATAAAAACTAATGTTGGTACAACATATGTAAAAAGCAACAATATCTTAAGAAAAACTTATCATAAAGTATCAAAGGGATACCACAATTTATGTCGAAATCCCCATACAGAGTAATGCCTTTAATAATCAAAACTGCATAGTGCTTATCTTAACGTAGGGTACATTCGATGCAGATCCAAACAATTAGAAGTACCTCTGGAATGACTTCAGGAGTATATCCCAGTCAAAGTGTGTAGTCAACGAAACAGAGAATAATCTGTAAACAGAGAATATATATAATGCATGGTTGTAAATAATCAACCAAGGGGGAACATGCATAATACTACTAACACAAGTCCCTATACAGACCGTCATCGACAGTGTTTCGTAATTTAAGAGTTAAAGATCCTCTATCTGGGACCACAATGTTTGATATTGCCGATGAAAGACCTCTTGATAAGTAAAAGCATCTAATCAATAGCAACAGTAATAAAGCCATCCTTTCCAAGTCCAAATATCGTGCCTTATAATCTAACTTGAGGTGCAAGTCAAAATACAAAAGCGTACATCAAGCTGCCATCATAGTCGCCATTAGTACAGTGATTCGCCATTGGTTAAATTGACAAAGTCTCGTAGTTAAATAATCAAGTGTACTCGAAGTAAGGGCACATTAAATCGCATTGCCGATAATCGGAGTCTCCAACAGCAAAGCGATACAAATAAACAAAAATAACAAAAACCAAGCCATTCTAAAATCCAAATGTCATACCTGGTAAACGGAGAGTACTCCGATAAGTTTCTGGAATCGGATGCGAGTAAGCGGGTGCCATGATAGTTCCGGATATATACGGACTGGCCCCAGTGTATACGTCACCACTGAATAATTAGAGAACGGACTCTCGAACGAAACCTGTATAGTGGGAGTCGCCATCTTGAAAAGGTGTAAAGCAAAAATGAACTCCAATAATATTAAGAGCGTGTAACGTTTAGTTGCAATAGTTGCAAAACTAATCTCAAGTTGCGTAAAAATCCATAATATTGACAACTATTTCAATCATGGGGTGGTGCAACCCTCAAACAATACATCAAACTAGATAGGGTCCCACGAGGGTTGCGGGCACAAATCTTCCCAACTTACGATGACTTAGAGCCTGATTTACTTCAGGCTTGGGAAAAAGAGCTGAATGACAACAGTATGAGGTTAATGAATATCCTGATTGAAAATGCTGATCGAAAAGTCGCAAAGACAGCTTTGGAAATAGACTTACTAGAGAAGGAGATCACTGACCTTAATTTGTTAGAGCCCACCAAGAAAATTTTTGTAATTTTGGAAGAAATTTTGGTTAAATTTGAGGAGGATATCAAACAACGTAAAGCTCGTAAGCTAAGGAGGGATGAGACTGACTATGCCACTGGTTGAATTTTCACTTTCGCAAAAAAATGAGACGATATTATTAAGTATGACCTACCAAAATCTGACACCAATACACCAGTAGTCAGTATTACCAGTGCAAGCTCCTCTGGCAATATATCCAGCAGTGGGGATGAGGGACCCAGTAGTGGACCCATGGTGACACTTCCTGATAATTCTTTTTTAAAGGAAGTGCAACGTATCAGAATGGGCAACAAAGGGAACGAGATGAGATCAAGACAGGATATAAAAGGAAAACCAGAAGGGGGAAGAGGGGAGGAAGAGGAAACAAAGAAGGTACATACCAGGTCTTGGAACAAGAACAGGTAATGGACACAGGACAAATAAAAAATGTACAGGTAGTTAACTTATCGAGTAAAACTCTGTCCAAGGAACTTATCACAGCACTTCAAAAGGGGATGAACTATTGTTCAACTATGTTATATGATGTCACTGATGTCAAAATTGATGTATTTAAATTCGTGAGACAACTAAAATTAAAAAAGTTTTTCGAGCAAAATCCGAAGCCTAATGTTTCTAAAGTATGTAATGAGATGATTGGGGATGTATCAATTCATGATGTCCTTAATGTGACCACTCTTCTATCTTTAAATGAGGATGCAGATGCACCAGTCAATATTCGTGATGTGGCTTCTGATTTAGACCATTTAACTAATCTTAGTATTGATAGTGGCCTTAAGAACAAGTCTCTTTGGACCCCTCAACTTACGAGTGGGAATAATATCGACCTTTTTTTCAAAAAGGTCAATCTAGAGACAGATAAGTGGGATAAACGAATGACTGCCACTAAATATATACCTAATCACGAAATTTGACTTGTAATGAACGCAAAGCACATGAAAATGTATCTAAAGATACAGACCTTATAGTGAGAGAAGCTGATAAGGGTGGAAATATGGTCACAATGGACAAATCAAAATATGATAAGGAGATTTTATCTCAACTTAACAATGACATCTGGTACAAAAAAATTGATAATAATCCAATGTTTGACATAACTAGACTTCTAAACTCCAAATTGCATAAATGGCACGAACATGGTCTCCTATCCCCCGATGAACTTCAATTCCTTAAGACGGACAAACCCAGATATCCCTGTATGTATTCTCCCCCAAAAATTCACAAAAATCCCAATAACCCACCAGGCAGACCTATAATATCTGGTATTGGAGGCCCTACTGAAAGGATGGCTGAGTTTGTGGATACTTTTTTACAAATGTATGTACATAACCTCCCCTCATATATAAAGGACACCAAACATGTTTTAAATATCCTTAATGACCTCACATAGGACCACGATATGAGATTCGTCACAATGGACGTTGTCCTATTGTATACCAACATCTCACATGAACATGGTATTCAAGCACTAAAGCATTTCCTGTACCGACGTCCGATAGAACTCCTTGAGCATTCTGAGATGCTGATTGAAATGTCATCATTAATTCTTAGCAACAATGCCTTTATCTTTAATGAGGAATGGTATCTGCAGACCTGGGGTGTGGCGATGGGTTCTAGATTTGCTCCGTCTTTTGCATGTCTCTTCATGGGATGGTTTGAGGCGGAGCATGTCTGGCGCCCATCGGGTGCTAAATGGCATGACTCCATTTTATATTATGGACGTTATATAGACGATTGTTTACTCATATGGACTGGCAGTAGTGAGGATCTGATAGAATTCTTTCAGTACATGAACACCAATATTTTAAATACGACCTTCACTATGACATCTGACTCTAAAAGTATCATTTTCCTTGATCTTGAATTATTCCATCAGGATGGGAAAATACAAAGTAAAATGCACCGAAAAACAACAGCATGTAACTCCTTGCTTCACACCAATAGTGCCCATCCAAAGAGTCAAATCAATGCTATACCCTTCGGCGAAATGCTGAGGGCCCGTAGAAATTGTAGTAGAAACGAGGACTTCCTTGAACAAGTGAAGGAAATTGAATGTAGATTTTTAGCTAGAGGTTACTCAGTCAAAACTATCTGCAAGGCCAAGAATAGGGCCATGCGACTTATCAGGTCTGACACTCTGAAGAGTACCCCATACAAAGATAAAAAAGAAACCAAGTCTCTAGTAAGACTTGTGACCAATTACCATCCTTGGTCACATAAATTATATTCGATCCTTAAAGACAATTGGTCTTTACTGACTGCAGACAGATCCTTGGAACAATACATTTCCAAATCTCCTAGTATTACTTACAGGAGAGTGAAGACAATTCAGAGTATAATTAGTCCAAGTTATCCCAAACAGATACCAGCTAAAAACACATGGCTGGGTTTACTCAACATTGGATCCTACACATGCGGTAATTGTAGCATGTGTAAGTTTACCAAGAAGGGAATAAAAGATTTTGAATACAATGGATCAAGCAGGTTTCAAATCCATGATCATCTTGATTGTTTAACCAAGTACGTCGTGTACGTGATACAGTGTAAATGCAGCAAGATTTATGTGGGTAGTACCATACGCCCTCTTAAGAAACGCATGGCAGAGCATTTTCGTGCCCTAAAAAACCTTGATATTAGATATCCAATAGGTAGCCATGCATCTGTGTGCCAGGAACGAGGATCCTCATTAGGATTTCTTTTTCATGGTATTGAAACTGTGAAGATTGACCACAGAGGGGGAAACAGGGAATTAAGGTTACGTCAATGTGAGGCACGTTGGATATCTAGACTACGTGCAGTCGAACTCGGGATCAATGTTGATCACGAAATACACTATTTTCTGGATACATGAATATGAATTATCTGTTGGCCCATTTTACCATTCCATGTTGTCTGCCATTTAACTCTATTGTATCTTGTCTGGACCATCTGCTTCAATACAGAACTGTTGAATTACCAGATTTTCAATGAGTACACCATGTGATATGTATGAAACAAAATATTATACCGGGGTATCCTATATATGGAGATCTGAACCGCCTCTTTGTCTGTCTATATATGTTGTAACAGTACGTTAGTATATTTCTTGCCATTTACTTATTCTATTTAAATATCTGTTATCTGTAATAAGCTTATGCTCATGATCATTGTTTGTGATTTTATGACCTTAACAATAGATCCTTTTGTTATTATTTTGCATTTTTACTTATGTAAACTGTCAAAGGTTTACTCAAGTTTATTCATTTCTTCTGGGACGTTTGGCCTTACTATATACCATACCTTAAACATAGGTGACTTCCCTCGCTCTCAAACATAAATATCTTCTCTTCTCTATTTGTTTTTTTTCCATTGATTACTCTTTGCGATTTATTTTTCCGGCATTTGATGCTGTCTGGACAAATATTCTTACATATTGCATTACGATTCAGACCATTGAACCGTTCTCTGTTTGTCTGACGATCTACTTTACCCCATGATTGAAATAGTTGTCAATATTATGGATTTTTACGCAACTTGAGATTAGTTTTGCAACTATTGCAACTAAACGTTACGCGCTCTTAATATTATTGGAGTTCATTTTCGCTTTACACCTTTTCAAGATGGCGACTCCCACTATACAGGTTTCGTTCAAGAGTCCATTATCTAATTAATCAGTGGTGACATATACACTGGGGCCAGTCCGTATATATCCGGAACTATCATGGTGCCCGCTTACTCGCATCCGATTCCAGAACCTTATCGGAGTACTCTCCGTTTACCAGGTATGACATTTGGACTTTAGAATGGTTTTTGTTATTTTTGTTTATTTGTCTCGCTTTGCTGTTGGAGACTCCTATTATTGGCAATGCGATTTAATGTGCCCTTACTTCGAGTACACTTGATTATTTAACTATGAGACTGTCAATTTAACCAATGGCGAATCGCTGTACTAATGGCGACTATGATGGCAGCTTGATGTACGCTTTTGTATTTTGACTTGCACCTCAAGTTAGATTATAAGGCACGATATTTGGACTTGGAAAGGATGGCTTTATTACTGTTGCTATTGATTAGATGCTTTTACTTATCAAGAGGTCTTTCATCGGCAATATCAAACATTGTGGTCCCAGATAGAGGATCTTTAACTCTTAAATTACGAAACACTGTCGATGACGGTCTGTATAGGGACTTGTGTTAGTAGTATTATGCATGTTCCCCTTTGGTTGATTATTTACAACAATACATTATATATATTCTCTGTTTACAGATTATTCTCTGTTTCGCTGACTACACACTTTGACTGGGATATACTCCTGAAGTAATTCCAGAGGTACTTCTAATTGTTTAGATCTGCATCGAATGTACCCTACGTTAAGATAAGCACTATGCAGTTTTGATTATTAAAGGCATTACTCTGTATGGGCATTTCGACATAAATTGTGGTATCCCTTTGATACTTTATGATAAGTTTGTCTTAAGATATTGTTGCTTTTTACATATGTTGTACCAACATTAGTTTTTATTAGTTTTTATTCATTTTTCAGATATTTATTCCTGCCCAACACCACCGCTGTTGAATCATGTTTGAATTAACTTGGCTAATTATGACGAAGACCTGTTGTATTACACGCTAGTAAGCAAAATATACACCTTTATGGTGAGTGTTATCTGCTACTCATATTTAAGTGGCTCTTTGTTCGGATAATTTATATAGCCTATCTACTTAAGATTAATCTGAATATGGGGAACCGGAGTCGCTATTCTAAGAATGCCTATGCATGGCTCGATTTTTATAATCGGTCATAAAATCTTTTAGACATTATGAGTGTTATATTATTGTGGGAGATTCTTGTTTTGGGTCTGTGACTTGTCTTTGAAACCCCTGGCTTTCCTCTCTTTTTCTCCTTCCGGGTTCGGGATATACTATTATATACATTTCATACACTTCTCACTTTTTCATCACAATATTTTTTTATCTGCTTCAAATGCACTATTGATTTTATAGTATTTCTCACAAGGTGATGTTCTTTTTTTCACCTTTAACCCTTTGGGTTGTCCTGTGCTAATGCTGGAGCACTTTATTCTTCGGTGATTTTGTTAACCAGTTATCTATATGATTAGCAATTACACACTGTTTGATCAGTACTTTTTATTATTATTTTGTAGCCCTGAGGAAGTCGTTTGGGCTACTTGCCCTTAGACGAAACACGTGTTGGCTACAAACATCCTTGGCTTGTTTGTGATATATGATTTACTATGCAATCCCAAGAAGGGAGATCCTGACAACCAAGATAATAAAGAATAATATACCCATGGATTGGACTCTACTTTTACATAACTTTTACTCTCATATTGGACACTGAATCTCTTTTGCTCGGGAAGAATCTTTTGTATTTGTATTTATCTTCGGTTGCTTAGTGTAACGGTGGATTTTGGGATTCCAAGTGGCTGTTTCCCTTTCATTCCCTGGAGCATCATGTCATTTTACCTTTGCATTTAAACTAATATTGATTTTTGCGCAAATGTAACCTAGCCACTGTTCGAAGCCTTTTTGTCTAGTAGATCCTTCCAGTTTTCCAATTTCTTATATACACGACCTGATCATCAGAAATCTCATCTGTTATGTCTTCTAGGCAGTAGCCATGGTCACTTTCGGCTCCCGTTGGCACCAAGTGAGTCCTGTGCATGTCTAGCACACAAAAAAGAAATCCCTGAAGGCTTACTGGAAAAGTGCCTTTTCTGATTAAAAGTAGCATGAACTGCCTGATGATGAACTGCATGATGATAAAAAGCGTCATGGCTACAAGATGTGTGTGGGGCGAATCTCCCAATGTGCCCAAGAAAATGCACCCACAGACATTGAGAAGTAGACTTGAAGTGTGAAAAATCAAACGGGATAATGAAAATCGTGGAGGGCTTGAGTACGAGTAGTGGAGAGGAGCGGGCGGAGGAAAGGTGAGGGAAATGAACAACGGAAAAAAGCGGAAAAAAGAACTTACCCGCTGCCTGCAGCTCGCCGCATCGCCGTCTTCTGCTCCTCGTGGCTCCACTGCAAGGCAGAGGGTCACAGCTTCCCCTACGACCAATCCTGAAGCTGTTCTCATACTTGCGCTGATGATTTGCGCTCCCAGGGAGACTGGGAGCCTGTGTTTTGCTGTCTCCAATCCAGCAATGCAGCTGGGTTGGAGAGAGCATTAATGCACATGACAGTATGGCCGGCCTGAGACAGCCAGCCAAACCATCATGCACATTGATAACAGTGTATACCTCTCCCTGGGGGTGCCTGTTATCGCCCCAAAGATTCCAGGGAAAAAAATAAAGCGATAATAAACTCAGGTTTATTATTATTTTATTTTTTACCCTGCTGGGAGGGGGGGGGTGGGGGGGGCGATGCTTCTATCTGGCTGCCACAAAAATGAGGGGGGCACACCAACAGCTCAAAAGGAATGGTATTCACAGATAATAATTAACTGGATGCCTGTTCGAAAATGTAAAAGCGTACACGTGTTGGCATTTCCATAGCATGGACCTAACCAGAGAGCAACAGAGCCTTGCACATTATGGGAGGTAATGGAAAATGATGCAAGCTTGTATTCATCAAGTGGTGGCATAAATCTTTGTGTTACACACACTAACACTAGTATCTCACACGTTTACATTTTAGGCACATTATGATTAAGTGATTTCCCAGAACTGCACAATTTTCAGTCCATGCCAAGCTGGATTCATACTATGGTCCTCAGATTAACAGCTGAGCCACTAGACCACCTCTGCTTCCTTAGTTGATGTAATATAACTTTCAAACAAAGCTTTAAACATTTGATTTCATCACTCTTTATGAACACTTATGTTCTGCTGATGTTATAACTATTAGATAGCATTCCTCAAGCTGTATTGTAATTAACCGGAATGCAAATTATTTTGGTATTTATGTGTTATACATGGCTAGCACCTAATTGAGTTGTCTCTTGTTTACGGTTGAGGACTATCTATTGCATATGCACAGTGATTTAAAGTTATGTACATACAGAGCATGCATAACAGGTAACTATGCAATCTGGTCCAACATGATTATTGAGGGGTTCTGGTGATATCTTTCCCGCTGTAGTTTGTAAATGTCACCAGAAGAACAAGATGGCAACAACGAGGTAGCCATTATGTATTTTTTATATTACAAGCTGTTTTATTTATAGGGAAGCTAATAATGGGCATTGACTGTAATTAAAATGCTGAGCTTTTGTTTACCTTCCCAAATAAATTATTGATAAAACAATATGCAATGATGAGATCAGTCGATCCATGTGAATCTGCAGAGTTTACAGCATAACCATGGATTTACTGAATTTTCCACATATTTTCTAAAATATGAAGATTTCACAATTGTTGTTTTTGGCTCAAACGGATGGAAATAATCCCACAAGATAAAGTGCCACATATTTGTCTTTTTTGTTGCATAGTATAAAGATAAACACGGTCCTCCAAGCTACATAATCCTAGTAGCCTGGACAATGTAAAACCTCTGCACAGTGGTTTTGGGGTCTACCATTAGGACGACAAAATCTGTTTTTCATTCGTAACCATGAAATATTTTCCATGGTTACTTAATAAATGGGCTTTATACCCCTGCCTTTTGTGCAATAAAACCACCTAAATATGTAAAACACATTTTTACTCAAAAGACGTAATGACCTCTCAATAATCTTCATGCAGAGCAGAAATCGTGGTGGGGAGGAGTATCATCCATAATATGGTATTTTTCTGTCATCTAAGGTAGTGTTCAAACAGATGATGAATTATTTTTTGGTTTTTGGCTCTGCAATACTTCTTTAAAATGGCTAAGCATTGCTGTGAGAAATTAGGTAATATCTTAAATTACAACTATAAGGCCAGTTCCCATTTTGTTAGCTATGTGTTCGTTTTCTTATTAACATCCAAAATTACGCCTAAGCCGAAATTGTCACCGTTTTTTTCTCTTCAAAAAGATGCACAGATTTCAATGTGTGCATGCTGCAACAGAAATTCATCATGGGAAGTAGTGTTGGCAGCCATATTAGTGAAGGAGCTGAAGCCATTTAAAAATTAAATTCATTCTTGTTATGGTGAGCAGACCGAGTAAGACACTAATGAGGGAATAGATTGAGATAGCCATATGGAGACCTGTAAGTAGACCCATGCATGTGGGAAAGTGTATGCCTGCCCATGGCCCTGCTGCACCGCTCTAAAAGGGCTCCTGTAGCTCCAGTCAGTGCACGGCTGCACCCTCAGCCAGTGTGGAGCTCATGTTCCTCCACCTGAACTGGTGCTCTCTAGCATAAAGATAGAAGGTACAGCTAGCATTATAGGGGAGTATGCAGAGCTTTTGTCCACTAAGGGGACCATGATTTAAGAGCACTTTGATTGGAGTCCCTCCCTTTGTTTGCGGTGACACCAAGCCATACATTAAACGATTAGTGCACATGCACTAATAGAGGCACTGCAATAAAATCCCTCCTATTGTACCCCTGAAGTTGAGCTGCCCTCATAAGCTTTATACTTTACTCTTCCATTAACTCACTTTGGGTTTGCTTGCTTTAACCAAGCCAGGGAAGTGACTACATAAAACGCAAACTATATCAGTATCTGAAGGGTTTACGTTTGATGTTCCATGTGAAACACAATTTCCAAATGGACTAGACCACCTTTTACAATTCTAAAACGTATCTGCAAAGTGAATCTGTCAATTGTGCAACACCTTCACTCCAACCCAGTGCTTAATTTGCTAAAAATAAAAGTGTGATGGTGACCAAAATGTTTCTTTTGAGATTGGTATTGGTACGATCTACAACCAGCACTGCCCGACACAGTGAAGGGCGGACATCTGATGATGGGAGCAAAAGGAATGGATGAAATGTGCTGTAAAGTTTGCTTCAGTCAATGTAGTCACCATTTCCTGCTTCCACATTCTCAAACAGCTCAACTAAATGTTCAAATGTCTCCCAGCCAACACATGCAGAATGGTGACCCAAACCCTCATCACCAGCAAGCTGGACTACGGCAATGCACAGTCAGAATAATGGTCTACCTGCAAGAATACCACAAATCCCAGTGGCCAGACTCACACTCAAGTTTTCCCTCGCATGCCTCTCAAAGACCTCCAATGGCTCCTCATTCCCTAACCCACTCTTTAAACTGCTCACACACAGATAAAAATGCCTGCACAACTTTTATCCCACCTACTCCAATAGCTGCATCAACTATAACAAACCCAACAGACACCTCTGCTCAGCCAGACTCTTGCTCGCACACATACCCCACATACAAAGAACCAGAGTCTGCTATTGTGCTTTCCCCTACCTGTGCCCAAAGGCTAGAACAACCTGCCCCTACAAATTAGAGCTGGCTCCTCAGTACTTGAGATCTGCAAGAATCTGAAAACATGACTCTTCACATGGAAAAGGCCCGGTCACAGCAGACATCACCACTGCTTTCTCAGCACCAGGATACTCTCTGGGGTAAACGGTGCACTTCACAAATACCCTGAACACATCATAATATAAAGTTTGCTTAAGCAGTATTGTTGTGGTGTTGTTCTTATGTCTCTCACTCTGGTGACTCCCATTTCACACTCAGTTTGTATTCTTTTCTATCTCAGTCACACTCTCTTCTCATTACTTTCTCCTCTTTCTGTCCATATTCTCCCACATGCTTAATTCTCTTTCACTACTATCTACCTTGTCTCTATCTCTTTCTCTCTTCAAACACTTGTCATTACCTTCCCTCTCACCGTCATCCTCCCTCCTACCTGCTCCTCCTCACCCCTATCAGAAACAGGCCATGTAGAAGATTAACCCGGGTGAGAGACGTGTGATACTCTCACAGAATATTAGCGGATTCTGGTTTCTCAGTCCCCACAGAACCTCAGGTTTTAGATTATAGGAATTAATGTTAAAAGACCTCAGCTCTGCCTGTGAACTGGCCCACCTCGTTCTAAGTCTGCACAGGGGCTCAGCACTGCCTGCAATGGAGCTCAGCTCCATACTTGGAAGAGCTCAGCTCTGTTTGCCCAGAGCCGCAGCAATATGTATGCGGGAACTCCACTCCAGTTCAATGAAAGAAATTGTGTATGGGTACACGGTCTCTGCTCTAAATGTGCATGGGTTAAGCACTATGTATGCAGGGACTTTGCTGCAACTATGCTGGAGCTCAGCTGTAGAGGAGTGAGTTCAACTCTACAAAATCATGAGGTCGTTTTTTGGCCAAGCGCCATGTTTCTGTAGGCACACGGACCTACTTGTCTCTGTGCAAGAACTCGTTTATGTCTTTTAAGTGTTCAGCCTATCTCCAGAGGACCAACCAACGTCCTCCCCTTAATAAAATAAACAACAAAATGAGCTTCTTGATACCAAACACACTTCCTCTTTTTGAATGGTATTTTTGCTGCAAATGTTTGGACACAAGGTGCTTTGTTGCACAGTAGCACTGCTGATCTCCATTTACCTGGTCTTTTTATAACGTCTCTACTGTACAGCCTCTTCCTTTACAGAGTATACTTTAATGTGAACCTCTTCTTGATGTTCATTGCTTTTATGTCATTTTGGTATGTCCTTTGGTCTACACTTCTAGTGAGAAAATTTAGAAAGAGCAGGGAAGATCAGGCTGAGACAAGGAGAGAAAGTTAAATATGAAACGAGACAGAGGTGAAATGTATTGCGTGGGAAGGAGCAGGTTGAGAAAAATGAAAAGGGCTGATGACAGGGACGAAGAGAGAATGCAGAGACATGTGGAGAGTGACATAGAGCAGGAACAGTGCTGATGTCCAGTTGACTACCTATGGGCAATTGGGAAGTTAAAATGTACTGTAGCACATGGGAAGGAAAGACTGGGCCTGAGCAAAAATGATATGTTAAATGAAAATACATAAAATTTGAACTCTTGTTTCACAGCACCACGTTTGAACTTTAAAGAAGGCGGATTCTGTAAAGGGGGGAGTCAGGTGGACCATGGCTCTGAAGTAGGTGTGTTAACCCATGGCTCTACATTTACCAGTTTAGCTCCTCTGAAATGTGAACGTGTCTTGGATTTGGAGCAGGCACTGTCCTCTCTTTGGCTTAAAGTTTTCCAACCACTAACTACTGCTTGCAGAGATGGTATGGAGGATCAAGAGGTAGAACACATAAGAGCATAGTAGACTGGGGAACACCATGCTGATGTGGCAGAAAGCTTAGGGTGGAGAAATGGCAGGTGCTGTCTATCCACAATGTAATTCTGATCTGTCTCTTCAGTCTATTATATGGCTGTCCATCAAACACAAAAGGGGAGAGGCACACAAGGACCTTCTGGGAGGTGAACCATGAAAGGTCAGAACCCAGCAGTCCTCGGCTGTGCTTAGGAAAACAACTGCATCGCATGTGTGTCCCTACTGTGTTGCGCATGCCCAGCCCTACCAAACTGAGCGAAAATTTAATTTTGACGCAGACGAGCACAGTGAATTGCTGCACTGCACCACTGCATGCATACTGCCTGTTAGAGTAACTGCGTGACATGACTTCATTGTGAAGCCACCACATTGATGCAATCAGCAGCAGCTTCTTATCAGGGACTTCGGGACACTGGGCACAGCCCCCTGCCTCCTGTGAGGCCATGTGCATTTTTTTATTTAGCACTGTTCATGAAAACACAAGTTTTGTGTTTTCATGAACACTGCCGGTCAGCCTTCTCTGCCTCCACCCCAAGCTCCTGACGACAGAAGGAGGAGGCTTGAGAGGGCTGGGGCATGATCCAGCTACCGAGTGTTGTTTCAAAATAAAACACTCTGTAGATGAATGTCTGGATTGTGCATGTGAGGGGCATAGTTCAACTACGGTCCCCTCACATAGGCACAATCCATTTTTATTAAGGAGGCATACTGTGTATGCCTCAGGCAGCACAGTATACCTGCTAAAATGGGGCTGTCAGGTTGCACATCAGTGCATCGCTGAAGCCAATGATAAGCCACCGAGAGTAGCAGGGGCAGGATACTCAGCACTGCCCCTGTTTCTTTAGGCCTGAGCTTCCAGCTCTATCAAAAAGCTGAGACAGGTATTGAGGTGAGTCTTCCCATTTTCAATCCTCCCCTTGCTGCTCTATCTGGCACCTCGTTGGGAATCATGGATTACTGGTTTCAATGCCCAGCACCAGATTCCTGTTTTGTTTCTGTCATAGAGCTTCCAAATTGCCAGCCAATAAAGCAAGGTAAGTAAAACAAAAATGTTATTTATCTATCCTTTCAGCCAAATGGGTGTTGTGTGCCTGGTTGAGGCCCAGAAAATTATCAGTGGCTAGAATATAAGCATTCTGTCACTTTTCTAAATTTTTCATTGTCATGCCTTGAGACGGGTATTCCTGTGCTCACTGTACCACAGAAATGAACCTACACCCGACTAATGAGGTAAAAATATCCATGGGTCCATCTGATGGGAGAATCCAGGTGTCGAACGGATGCCTGGCTTTGGATTATGTGTGACTACAAGCCAACGCCCCCCAACAGGGACCCCTAGTGTAAGGCTACCCTACACTATATATTCACTTTGGCTTTCAGGAATTCTGAGGGCCCCACTTAAAACCGTAAGTTGCATCGGTACTTTTTACTACCACAGGTCAGGGTGCGCCTTAGCGTGCGCATACCGCTGTGGTATACGGTCCTGACGAATGCCTCGGTAAGGGCGATTGGAGGCAGAAACATGTTGACCACACCCCTTTTCTCACATAGGATGTAGCTGGTCAATTTATCCAGCCCAAAACATCAACCACACCGTTTTTAACTGTGCCTGATTTTCCACTAATAAACTTTTTCTGGATGTAATCAAGGCATTTGTTGACTTCACTCTTCTGTTGTTTAAGTGATGATGTAAAAAATATCCAAAACAGTCATGGGCTGCTTGTGCTCCGGTCCAGAGGACGGGCTTGGTTATTCATCCTGGTGCTGGACCAAGACTGACTTGTTCACACCTGGGTCTAATCAGAAGTGGTATGATGGGCAACAAAACAATGGCTTGGTATGTAGCCGAGAGCAATTACCAGTGGCAGAGATTAATTCAAGCAGTCCATCCAACACTTTTTTTGTATTGTTCACAACAAATATATGGAAAAAGAATGACAAGCCAGGTTTTTGTGATTACAATTCCATTAAACAGTGGCAATGCTGGGGCCTGAAAAGAGAAGAGCTTGTGGCAAACAGCCAAGTCTGTTCTCCCATTGAGATGGCCCTACCCAGACTACTTCCAGGGTTTTCTACAGTGCCAGTCTGTTTTATTATTTAATTTGTTATACATCAATATATATTGTGGGTAGAGACTGTCCTCTTCCTAAGTCCCAGTCGCTTGTTGCTTTAGCACGGGCAGCTCCCATCGATTCCATTACATTGAAGACATTTCCCAGTGTTATGGCACTACAGTATGGACAACTCCTTGTTACGTCCCAGCCCAGCAGTTAGCACAGCTACCACTGGCATGTCACTGTAGCAAGTATAACTTTCAAGGTCATGACAGTGCAGCAAGAGCAGCTTCCAGTTTGCAGTCACGACAGTGAATGAAGCATCCAGTGTTGCGTCACAGCAGTATGGGCAGGCCAGTGGTCGCTGTAGAGTATGCAGCTACTACAAGGAGGGCAACCCACAGTACTTTTTGTAACTGCACCAGAATGAGCACTCTGATTTATATCATTGCAATTAGAGCAACCCCCAGTGTAATACCACTACTGCAATCACAGCTGCCAGTGTGAAGCATGATGTCCCTAGCATAAGCAGTCCCTTCTTGCAACTCTTGACCAAAGACATCATAGGAGCGAACAGACATATCTCAGGGCAAACTAAAAAGAAAATCTAAATAATATCACATCAAAAGAGAAGTGTCAGAATAAATGTCAAAGCCTAAAAACACCCAACAAAAGGGGGAGATTGTTTTTTTTTTTAAACCTGCTAAACGTAGCTAAAAAAATAATAATAATCATCACCACCAATCTCTAGTATTCTAGAAAAAAAAAGTTGAAATCAGCACTAGGCAGTTACTTACCTTACAAAATAGATGAGTCCGTTGAGGGTCACTGTTTTGGGTGCGAAGGACCATGGGGGCAGCTGGCCGGAGTTCACCAGGGACCACAGGTTTATTTCGGGATCATAGCACTGTATCACCATGGCCTCTTTGCCTTCGAGGGATCCAATGGCATACAGCTTGCCACGGCATGAGGTGGTGGAGCAGTTGTCCATAGGATGAAGCATAGGCTTCAAGGCCTCCCATGCATCAAGGGTGGGATCATAGCGCTCTGTGCTGTCCGAGGCAATCACGTACAACAGTCCCTTGAGCACTGTCGAGCTGTGGTACTCTCTGGGCTTCAGCATTGGCGACGCCTCGGTCCACTCGTTCACACTAGAGTTATATCTCCATACATACTCGTAGAGCCTGGAACCATCAGACCCGCCTACAGAGATAAGAAAGCAAAATCAGCATCTTTCATGGCAAAACGTACAAAGGGATACAGAACAAGTTTCCCCGTGTTCGAACCTACGCATCAATATATTACATATTTACACGTATATATCACACGTGTACAAACAAATCTGTATGTGTCATGATGTTTAGAAAGTTAGCAAAGAAAATATTTCTTTATTTTAGTTAGTGTTCCATTTATCTATCAATTCATTCAACACAGCTAGGGTATCCAGTCATCAAGTATGCATCAATCCATCGTGTAAGGCAAAGAATATTTTAAAAAGACAATATCCCTGTCATTCCTTATAAATAGACATGATGGCCTGGAGGGGTCTCCATACAGCAGTATGGCCAGGGCCCCTGGAATTATGAGGCAGGGCTAAATTATGTGGCAAGAACAGCCACAAATTGGCGGTGTAACGTGGCACATTTTGTGGCAGAGTTACTTCATTTAGTTGACATTTTGAAACAAACATTAATGTTGTCTGTGAAAAGGCTTCATTTCATTAGTGCAGTTTAAGACCTGACGATAGCAATCAGCACATACATTTTGACCTGAGAACCTTTGAATTGGCCAGCCACTACGGGCACCACGTGTGTAACTTTGTTCTAAGTAGTTTTAGATCCCTTTGAGCAAAAAAAAAAAAGTTTTTTAATCTGCAAAGTTTACAGCAGATGTAGGATTTGGTGGAAAGTGTGGGGATCCATAATTATGCGGAAAACATCGCAGCTGCAGTATCACATAATTCCAATGGCACTGTGCAAAGGAAACATGTGGTTGTGACGATTAGGCTACAGTTGAGAAGATGCGGGTTGGGAGTCCAGCAAAAAGGTATAAGATCCCAGTGGATACAAGCAGGCTTCTTTGTGTAACTATCAGAACTCTCACTTTGGTCTAAGCCAGCTATCCTGAGCAAAGGATTAACCTTGGCGGTTCCCCGCAACATGTGAAATAGCTATTAAAACACTTACCAGAAAAGGTAAGGATTTTTTGCTTGACTGTCCATGTTTGTTTCTAAGATCATACTCACAAAAATATAGTTCAACAGCAATCACCTTTTCCTATTTTCTCCATACCTTGCTGTGTAGCCAATATATTGTCCTTGTATTCGGTGCAGTTGTTCACCGTGTAGATATAAGCCTTTTGGAAATCATTTACTATTCCGTGTCACTTCTTCCACTAGGAGACTGTACCATGCAATCCATCCCCTTCGTAAAACAAATATAGCCTTTAAAATTCAGTTTCTCTTTCCCTACCATTCCCTATTAGGCAGCCTCCTATTATAAAAGCAATGACCCGGCCAAGATTTCACAAAGGTGAGGCTTTTCACGTTACGTGGACAGTGGTTTTATTTTTCTGGGGAAAACCGTCTATATAAAGCTGCATGAATAAATAATCTGTGGATTTTTTCGCCTGAAAGGAACAAACTGGGGATTGGGCTGGGTTACCATTTGAAAAATTGCTTTCTGCAGAGTGATGTTAAATGTTAATGTCTTAATTGGTAAGGGCAATGAAATGTGGGGGGCACTCTCATCTAATGAGTAGAATGCCACAGAAAAGTGGCAAAACCATCCTTATAAATTAACAAGTTACTTAGCTTCAGTAACACCTCATCTGGTAGAGACTCAATCTAGGCGCAGATTCCTCCCCTTAAAATTGTACGGATCCGAGGAGGAGCCAAGATGGCGACCGGAGCAGACGCTTGAGCGCCCGGCTCCGTCGGTCCGTGGCCTCGGACTACTATCCTGATGCCCATCCTCGCCGATTTTCGAGGTGCACCGTGTGCGAAGACGCGCTGACCGCGCTGCTGCTTTCCCGGAGTCTCAACCCGCCCGGATGCCCGAGTTCTGGGTGCTTTTGTCCTCGGCACTGAAACCCTGCGCCCTTACGGCCTTTGCCGGCCTCCTGGAAGCTCCGCAGTTACCGGACCAGCTAGCGCTAACCTGAGCCCCGCGGTCCCGATCTCGCCTCGCACCATGGATCGTTGCCGGATGAGCCCGGGGAGAGACGGCCGGACACCTTCTGCACCCTGTGCCTGACGGGCTGGAGCTGTGGGGTGGGCCCCGGTGCGGTGAGTCTCCTGCCCCGCTCTGAGGACCGAGCTGTGGGGGGCTGCTGCCCCCTTTGCCTATTGCCTAGCCGGCGGCGAGGGGGACCGGCGAGAAGATAAGCGACTGTCGGCCTTTCCTGTTGCGGCGTAGACCTGAGGGGAATTGACCCCTTGCCACGACCCCCTCCCCCTGGCCATTGCACGGTATAGCGGCAAAACATGGCGTTGAGTGCCTGCTCGCGGCTGGGGGGTGATACTCCGGTCTCGCCCGCTGCCCACTTCGCCCTCCCTCTTCCAGACACCAGCTCCACAGTGCCGTCCCGGATTGCTGCCGATGTTGGGGCCCAGCTTCCGCTGACATGCGGCTCCGTTCTGGCTGTCCTGCGGGACTTTCAACTACAGATGTGCGCTGGCCTGCAGGCGCTGAGTGAGAGGTTTGACCCCATACTGTCGGCTGCGGGCCGTGAGCGCGCTGTTTGTCATCCACAGGGCGTGGGTCATCCGGTGCTCTTGTCCTCTTGCGGGGACGCAGCGGCGGTGTATGATTGTGCTACATTGGTGCCTTCATCTAGCGCTCCCGGCGCCCATGGTCCACCGCTCTCCACCTCAACTGCGGATACTTTGTCCCCCTGGTCATGGCTGCCTGCTTCATTGTTCCCTGCCTCACCGCGTCCGCGAGGCTATCCTGCTGAGCGATACCTAACGGCTTCGAGGGACCGTCCGCGGTGGCCCACTGCTGCCTTTTTGTGGAACTCCTGTACCTTACTTGCCAGGTTTGGATTTTATGTGGTGCAACGAGGGACCTCAATCGATGGTCGGCGGCCATTTCGTGATCCTACTTCACCATCCTCTCACAAGCGGCCATCTTGTCTTTGTCTGCTCGGGACACGGGGCCTTCACGCAGGAGCTGGTTTAATCCCAAGCCCGCGATCGGGCCAGGGCTAGACTGACTTCTATCGCTATGGTTTATGGACGGGCTGGACTGGGACTGTATGTATGTTTTGCGCGCACTCGTCGCGACTTGTATCCCTTGCTTAAACTGTGGTGCCATGGTATCTTTGCATGCCGTTTTTTGGCGTAGAGGGCTCTCAGTGTGTGGGGGCCATAACTGGCTGATGGTTCGGGGCGCTCTGGTGTCCAGTGGGCTCCTCCCCACCTTCTTTTCTGTTTTTTTCCCTTCTTTACTCTGTTCCTACTTTCTCTCTTCTCTATATTTCGGGTTCATTGGGCGACAGGCACTATGCTGGGGGGGGGGTAGGCCGTAGCCTCCGCATTGGTGTAGGGTGGGGGGGTAATACTCTGTTCTCAATTAGTTCTATGGGCCTTTCTTCTTTTATGTCTCTGTGCTCTACTTTCTTCGATTCGGGGTCCGGGTGTGGGGTGGATCGAGTGGGGGCGGCTCTGGAGGGGCGCGTACTTGCTCATGTGACTATCCTGATATATCTCTGCACCGCCTCACTGATTGAGACTTTACTCCCATTGTTGTTCTTACTGATGTTGCTGCTCGCCCGTGTGGTGAAGCTATCTTGCGGACTCGAATCTACTTTGCTCTTATCCTTCATTGACCTTTTTTTCTGATAAAATTATCAAAAAACTTAAAATTAACCTTCACCTCTCCTTCCCCGGGTTTCAAAGATATCTCCAGTATGTGACTCATAACCTGTTAATCCTGACCGCTGATGCACGGGGGCTGTAATGTGGGTATTAGTGCTTTACTGTATCGTGGCCGGCCTGACGGTTGTAGGCCCGTATTTGTTCTTTTAAGATGCACGAATAAAGGTTTTTAAAAAAAAAAAAAAAAAAAAAAAAAAATTGTACGGATCCAGTGTGAAGCCTGGGGTATATTCTGAGCAGTACCTCTACGCGCCAGAAGGTGGCGCGAATCCGCTCCCCATTGGCATCTTAGGCATCGTCCACACTGAAAGTGATGTGCGCTGTGCCTATATAGGCACCAGCACAGCGCACTGATATTAGTTTAGTTACATTACTATTTTTGCCCCAGCAGCACAGAGCTACATCAGAAGACCGGTTGACCAATGTGCAGAAACTAAAGGCCTACAGGGACATTTTAGGTAGAGGAACAAATTCGCAGAACGGGAAGGATAGGAGGGTCAGTAAGGAATCTGCTGCTAGATAACGTCTCCACCAGATAAGGAGTTATCAAAGGTAAGTAACTGGTTCATCTAATAGAGACTTCTAGCCCCAGATTCCTCATCTTAGAATAGGTACCAAAGCAATACCTCCATGGAGGTGGGTCTGCCTCTAGCTGGTATATGAGTGGGACAGTCAGAGCCCATAACTCATTGACCCTCCTGATCAATGTGATGGCCACCAAGAAAACAGTCTTGAGTGTCAGACGTCAGAGAGGTCCGCTATTCATCGGTTTGAAAGGGGAACACATGCAGTAGGTCTGCACCAAATTAAGGTCTCTTTGGGGAACAACAAAAAGGTTTGGAGGGAACATGTGTTGAACACCTTTCAGGAAACGTGTCACAACAGGTAACTTGAACAGGAAGGGTTGATCTGGAATCCGCAAGAAAGCCAATATAGCAGAAAGATACCTCTTAACTATGCACAGGACACGGTCTTGCCACGATAAAGATAGAACAAACACCATCATTTCGGGACAAGGGTGCATCAGATAATGGATCAATATAATTTGAGGCACCAAGCCACAAACTGTTCCCAACGGCAGGCGTATACAGTCTTTGTCAATGGACGCTTGGCCATAAAGATGACATCACATACTTCAGAAGGGAGATTGAAGACTCAACTGCCACTGCTCAATCTCCACACATAAAGGCAGAGCATGCGCAGGTTCGGGTGTAGGACCCTGCCCTGTTGCTGCCACAGGAGATTGTCTCACAGGGGCAGCCTGATCAGAGGACTGATGCTCATTCCCAGGAGCTTGGAATACCATACTTTCCATGCCCAAACTGGAGCCACTAAGATGACTTGGGAAAAGTCTATACTGATCTTTTTCAGAGCTCGGGGCACAAGTGGTATTGGCGGAAAGACGTACAGACATCGAGTCCCACTTGGGACGAAATGTGCTCCCAAGCACGCAGGATCTTGGGAACGCCAATGTACATTCTCGGCAGTGGTGAATGGATCTAAGCAAGGTTATCCCCAGTTGCGGAAGAGGCCTTGCACCACCTCCTGATGGAGACACCATTCATGATCCCCAAAGCATTCACGGCTGAGTTTGTCGCCCTGACATTCAGAGATCCCGACAGGCATTGTAAAAGCAGAAAGATGTTGTGACGTTCTAGCCATGTCACGAGGCACAGGGCCTCAAGGCACAATGTTCAAGACCCCACACCACCCTGTTTGTTGCAGTACCATATGGCGGTAGTGTTGTCGGATTACACGAACCAGCCTCCCCTTGATGGATAAGAGGTTGACACATCGGAATCATAGCCTGAAAATCCTGGACTCATCCGCTCCAGAGGATTGGCGCTGAATTGTAATGTGTCCAGAATGGCACAGATTAAAGGGAGTGTCTGAGAGGGAGTCAGGTGTGCCTAACGCACGTTTATAGTGAACCCCAGTGATGCAGGAGGTTCGCGGTCATTGGAGCATCTACTTGTCCGTAAATATGGCTTGCCAGTGGGCGGATGGTGCCTGATTTGGCCGCCAACTGGTTGCCGTGAACTTGTGAGGGCACATGAAAGGGGTTTGGAGGCTGCTGGTGGGGTGGAAAACTGGGCAGATCTCTGGCCCTGGGTCCCACGAGGCTTGTGGGATCCACGTCCCTGATCACGAAAAGGACTGCAGAATCTGTTTGCTGTGGTGGCTGGCCTGGTTGAAAATGAACGCTGTTGGCAGCCCCTATCAGAACCACAGAAGGAGTGAAAGGAACAGTGTGGCTGGCGTGGGGTCATTGTGAGTACTCACGTACCGGTGATGGCCCTACTGTCCTTAAAGCACTTGAGCGGTGTGTCTGCCTTGTCGCTAAACAGACAAGTGCTGTGGAAGGATATGTATCTGGCGAGGTGTCCAGACCACTGGCATCTGCCAGTTACTTATACGTTATCCTCAGCCACGGGTTCTTCATGGAGGTTAGGATAACCATAAGGATCCTCAGATTCACCCCAAGCATATTCCTCATAGGGCCTTTCAGAACAAGCATTGGCATAGCCAATAGGTCTCCCTTTTGGGACCTTATAAGTGTTTAGCCATGCAACAGTTGCATAACTAAATACTTAAAGGGTCCCAAAAGCGAGACCTATTGGCTATGCCAATGCTTGTTTCTGTTTATTACTGCTCTGTAGTAATGGTGGCGCACGGGTGCCACCCTTACTACATAGAAGTAATAAACAGGGAAAAAAAACCTGGCTCACGGAGAACATCAAAGCGGTCGTGAAAGTGAAAGTGATCGCAATCAAACATCAAAGCAGCCGTGCGGCCGCGAAAGTGAGGCTCGCGCGCCCGGGCACATGCACTGTAGCTCTAGGCTACAGTGGTAGCACTTTTTCGAGCCCTCACAAAATGTCTCGCCAGACCAGAGCATGCGCTGGGTCAGGCGAGACCTAAAAAGGAGGCACTGTCTTCAATCCCAAAGGCCTTGATCCGGTCGGCGCTGCTGTCAACGTCGGAGGAAGCCAATCCGGCTCTGAATCGGAGTCAGGTAGAACTATGGTGTTGGTGACGGAAACAGTGCCATTGAACTGAACTCGGGTGAAGGTCATGGATTTGTGACTGAAGTTGGTCCAGATCCAGGAACAGATCCAAAGGCCCAAACTGGAGCCGGGATGAAAACCCGCTGGTGGAAAACCTGTCAGGACACATCCTAAACCCATGGGGCTTGAAGGTCCTCCAGAGGGGTCAGTTCAACCAAGGTGAGTTGCAAAGCCTTGTAAAATTCCTTCAATTGGGCAGGGGTCACGCCAGCAAATTCAGGGAGATGCAGAGAGGGCCCAGAATCTGGCTCAGCGAGGGAAGTGTAGGAGCGGGACCTAGACTTGTGGCATTGTACCCGTGCCACTTCCCTTGATTTGGAGCAGTGTGGTGAAGTCGAAGAATACTTTGATTTCTTGTTCTTCCCTTTGTGCGACTCACCCGATGAAAATTTGCATTTCCATAATGATCGTCTGGAACGACTCGGTGAGCCTACCCGGGACCTTCCACGAGACCAGAATTTTGAGTGGCATGGAGCTGTTCGTGTAGAGCAACCAGAAACTTCAAAAATCAGTTCCTGGACCATTTTGGGATTCATTGTGTAGCAGTCAGGGCAGGACTTCGAGTTGTGGACGGCTCCTGGCACCATAAACAAACCAAGTGGGAATCTGTAACGAACATTTGTCTGTGGCAGTCTCCACAGGGTTTATAACCCACAGGTTTCTTAGGGGACTGCGAGGAAGACGCAGGGCCGGCAGACCGGAAGTGGAGCGGAACGGGTTGGGACACCCTGCGGGGTCCGGAAGAACCCAGCAGTCTAGTGGCAGTGGGAAGGATCCGAGGAACACACCTGACGTCACGAGCGGAAGGCGAAGAAGAAGGCGTGGACCCAGACGGCGTTGTCAGCGGTGGCAAGAGCTGCAGGAGGACGGAGCGGAAGACGGAGACGGCGGAGAAGAGTGGAGAGCGAGTAGAGGTGGAGGAAGGACGTGGAGGAGAGAGGAACGGAGGTATTGAGACATCTGGAAAATCGTACCCTGTTGAAACGCCCGGCGGCCCAGAGAAGGGAAAGGACGCCCCGGATCCCGATGCCGCAACCCAGATCCTGGGTCGTGGCACAAGGCGAGTACCACTGACGAGTTTGTTCTGGTGGGGGTGGTGGGGTGGCACGGGGAACCAGGGCACGGGTGACGTTTGAAGAACCTGCACGGAGAACCCCCCCGCCCCTCCCCCCCCTTTTTTTTGTAATCCCTTTTTGTTATCCTGCACAAACGGCCGGTGGTGGTGGCGGCACTTCAGTAAAACTCATAGGGGCCCTGAGACTAACCCAGACCTATTGTTTTTACCTTTTTCTGAGTGCCTGGGTGACGAGAAGACGGGACGCCCCTGACTGTGCTGGACCAGGAGTCTGAGAAGCCAAAAGAGGGCAGTTGGAAGGAGAAAACAAAAGACCCAGCCGTGCTCCCCTTTGTTTTGTGTTCTGACTTTTTGTTCGCCTTTGAACCCTCTGTTTCTTTTGCCTGAGAATCTGAGTCTTATGGGACTAACCACCCGAAAAACGCAAAAGCGGTCATTCCATAGAAAAATAAAGACCCTTAAAAGCCTCTATTGCGTGTGTCCACTGTTCCCGTCTGCCCAAAGGGCCATTGAGCCGCTCACAGGGACAATCCTAAAGGTACAGTGGGAAAGTAAAGCTCAAACAAGAGTCAACAAAAAGTCGAAAAGGCAGTCAAATAATGACTGTGGTCGCTCCTCCAGAGCCATGCGGATGGTGTGGAAAGAAAGGAACAGATAACAGACCTCAGAATCCCCACAACCCTCACTGAATACCATCCTCAGTCACGAAATCACAGTCTTAGTTCTCTGTGGTTATGGTTAAACTCCATTGCAACCAGTCTCAGCCATTCAGTGCATGACCAGTTAATCGAGTAAGAGGCAGCAAAGAAGGGACAATACAGCCTGAGCACCAACCCCCTCCAGACTGCTAGAGGATGCTAGTGGGTCAATAAAATACTACAGGATATCTTAAATGGTGCCCAAATTAACGCAGAGGATTCTGGAAAGGTGGGGTGCTTGTCGAGGTAAACTTGTTGTTAATGGCTCATAAACATAATGTGTTAACACAAAGCACAACATTAAAGTGAATAACTTTTAAATTAAAAGAGGGGGAACAGACAGTTTGTGGTTGTAGACTAACAGGAGACAAGACGAGGGCCAAATGCAAGAATGTAGGACTGCGTAATCAACCAAAAGGTGTCAAGAGAGTGGGTAAGTATCATTAGTTGCAGGATGCCATCTAAGTGTCCTTTAAAGTAGTCTGTAATGGGTGAGTATTAGAAGTAGTAAAGGGGCTCCAGATAAAAGGCAAGCAGGGCGACAGATTTTACTGAAGTATATAAGGTGGCACTGAGGGAGATTTTGTGTAAAAAGAAGTAATGGGACAAGGGTATCATCAAGAGTAAAATAGCAAAGTGAGTATCAGAGAGAAACAGGAGACAGAGATGGTGTCATAAAAGTGACAAAGGAAAGCGTCAGTTGCATAGGAACAATGAAAGAAGGGTATCTTAAGGGGTAATATAGCTAAGGATGGTTGCTACTTGCCAGGAGAGGCAGAAATTAGAACCACTGTTAACATTAAAAATACAGCAGGGTTTCAGACTTGACAAGATTAACAGGAGTAAGTGCGAGCTGTAAAAGAAGTAGCAAGAGACAGGGTGGGTGTCAGACGAGGTAAGGGGGCACAAAGCATGAGTGGACATGGTCAGTACCAAAGGGAGTGGTGGTGTGAATGTCACGATGAATGTCACTTGACGAGTAACTTAGTAAAATGGATACTGAAAAGAGTGGCAGAGGACTAAAAGAATATGAAAAGAAGAAACAGAGACAATGTGGGTATGTACAGAAAGTTCAGGATACAGGTCATAATGAGTAAGAGGACACGGCTAGGAACATAAGAAGTAACCACAGAGAGTGTGAATTATTAAGAGCAGCATTGCACAATACGTACCAAAGGTGCAACACAGACAGACAATATCAAAAGAAGTTATGGAAAAGGACATCAAAAAATACAACTGAGGCCATGGATAGCGCCATATGAGTAACAGAAGTCTGGGCAGGTGCCAAAAGAAGAAACAGGTAAAGAGTAACTAAATGTGTAATAGGGAACAATGTGATTGCCAGGAACTAGGGGGTCAGGAGCAGAGTCAATGTATTAAAAAAAAGCAATGTATCATGGGCCCTATGGCTTGACAAGGGTTATGAGGGAAAATGTGAGTCTCAAAAGGAGTATCACTGGACTGCGGGAGTCAGAAACTCTTACAGTGTAAATAATTAACATCTAAAGAAGTACAAGTTCAAAGGAGTGACAAGGGTAGGTTTAGTATCACAAGGGGGTGGGGAATTAATCCAATTAAGTGTAATGTGACATGGTGTGCATTAAACGGAGTAACGGAGAAGAGGGTGAGTATCAAAGGTTAATAGGCACCGACTGTCAGAACAAGTAACAACAGAGAGACAAAGTCAAAATGATAACAAGTGTCATATCAAATGCCATGGGACGAACAGGGTAATTTTTTATTAAAACAAGTTATGGATGAAGTGTTCAAAAGAGCTTACTCGACAGGATGAAGCAAAACCAAAGGGGATGATGGACGGAGTGTTGAACAATGCAAGCACTCACCCCAGTCAACTGATCTGGGTTTAATCCATCATCATTCTTTAGCTCACTCTGCCACCCAAGTTCAGACATGGACATATGCAAATCAGTCTGACCCTGTGCCTCATGGGAACAGTCCAGCCCGAACTGCCAAGCCATGTCTTCCCTGGACCGGAAACAAGCATCCTGGGACCGGTTTCTGGCTAATCAGCCGTCATCAGCCAGGCTAGCTTGAATCCAGTGGCAAAGTGAGCAAGGGACCCACATCTGGGCATTCCCTGCCAACTTAGGGCGAACAAAACAAAACCAATGGGGATGACTGTTCCCATGAGGCAAGGGTCAGACTGATTTACATATGGCCATGTCTGAACTGGGGTGGCAGAGTGAGCTAAAGAATGATGATGGATTAAACCCAGATCAGTTGACTGGGGGTGAGTGCTTGCATTGTTCAACACTCCGTACATCATCCCCTTTGGTTTTGCTTTACTCGACAGGATGAGTCGTGGAGGGGTGACAGAGGACTAAGTATTGAGACAAGTAAGAGTAGGCAGAATGAGCATCAAAAAAGACTTGCCTGGATTAACGAAGAACAACAGTTCAGGTTGAAAAAAACTTAAGCGGTCAAAGCCTGTATGAGTAACTAGGTAAGTAATTTTTTCAAGTGCGGGCAGGGTGTGCGTTTTAGGTGCTATGGACAGGTGGAGTGTCCATAAAACATATTATGAAAAGGATTTAAAAAGAGGCAAGTGACGGTCTAGTGAATTACTGAATGGCTGTCAGGAATAAATCATAACAGGGTACATGGTGACAGACACTTGACAGGAATATAGACACATGTGCATGCATAAACTCGTGCCTTAAGGGGGCACATACATACCAGTCACATAGATGTCGTTGCCCAAAGCTGCAATACTGTAGCCGCCTCCGAGGTGGTCAGGAAACTCAGCCAGGTAACGCCACTGGCCAGTGTGCGTGTTGAAGCAGTCCACAGTGACAAGCTCGTCACAATCCTGGTCGCAGCCCCCAATCACCACCAGAATTTCAGCCAGGCCGGTTGAGGGACGCGGCCGCATACGCTCGCATGGGTAGTCGTGGCGGTCATACTCGCATGATTGGAAAGCACGGGCCTCAGCAATAAGTTTGAGACAAGGCGGGCAGTAGTAGACAATCGGGTCGCTCTCCACGTGTGCCAGCAAGTAGAAACGGCGGATGAAGGGCAATCGTATGTGCTCAAATAGCTCAGGCCAGAAGTGTTGGCGCCGCTTGGGATCAGCCTTGACCCAGCGCAGTGCTATCTGATAGGCCGTCTCTTCCTTGTCCACATACAGACGGTCGTCCCGCACGTACTCCAGAATCCGCTTCTTCGGCAGCCGCTCGAACTCTTTCACCTGTGCCAGCTCCACAATGTGGGCTAGGATAAATCGCTTGGTGCTGTCGGCCAGGCCACGGCACGCGTAGGCCTCCGCAAAGTCCTGGATCTCCAAGCAGTTGGCCACATCTAACTGCTGCTCCAGGTAAGCGCAGCAAGCCTCCTTCACTGAAGGGAACTGGAACAGGTCCGCTGCCTGCAGCAGCAGCTCAACGTTCTCCTGCGTGACGGTCACGCGGCCAGTGTAGCAGAAGTCCACCAGCAGACCCAACGTGCCAGCTGACACATCGTGCAGCTCCACCCGCTCAGCTTGGCTCTCCCGCAGGCACCCAGCAAACATGGCACGGAAGTAGTTGCTGGCAGCAGCGAGCACGGTGCGGTGGCATGGGAAGTCCTGGCCATCCACAGCGATAGTCATGTCGAAGAACTTTTGCTCTGCCCGCAGTTCATTGATGCCTCGGAGTAGGTGCAATGCATGTGCGTTGTCGTAGAATGGCAGGGCTGTGGTAGTGCTGGCAGGCAGCAGTGTAGTAGGCATGGTGGCAGTAGCCGTGGGTCTCTCCATGCTGTGCTAGCAGCCTCCCTCAGCTCCGGAAGCAGCAGACCATCTGAAAAGAGAACAGAGAAGTCTTTTGGTGAACAGATATTCACACATACCACGCAGAAGCACAAGGACGCGCTATTAATACACCTCTCCGCCTCCTCGGGACACGTGTCTGCCGCCTGCGGTGACCTCAGCTTGGAAAGCCTGCTGTAAACAGGCGCCCTGTCCAGCTCCTCAGCTAGGCCCACGAAGGCCGCTGTGGAGCCTTAACTCTTTCAGAGGCACCTGGCAAGCGAGCATCCACCGTTGGTTTGGAAGCTAAGTTTACAAGGAGCAAACTGGAGCAAGAAGAGATAGAAAATAAGATGACATTTGGTCGTAATACTCGCTGAACTCAAGCCCTTTATCGGCAGACTGCAACATTCCTTCCTGAGTCTCTGCCGTACCGTTTATAGCCTGTGTTTCCGGGCTGACAGCAGACGACGTGTTATGTCTGCGTGTTCGCCCACCCTCCGGAGACGATTGCATTTAGTCATCTGCGGTGATTAGTTAGGAGGGAATGGCGGAGAAGGCAGGAGAAATGGGATCCCTTCTCTTTTCTGAACCCAGTTTTAAAGTGCTTGCTTCCTTTTTAGAAAGTGTCAACTGAGGGACAGTAAAAGAACAAGAGACGTGCTGAAAACTTCTGGCCCCGTCACAGTAAACGTAAAACGCCCCGTACAGAAGAGCCAGTGTGGCCGCTTGAGAAACAAAGTAGGATGCTGAGAAGCAGCAACACTGTCCACTGCCAGTACACTTTCTGAAAAGTACACTCTAATAAACCACTACCATCCTGTTAGAACTGCTGGTGTTGTGCCTTTAGAAATAAGGTTTATCTGTAGGTGGCTTTGGGCTTTCACTTTCTCTTTACAAACATGCACCTCAGCACACAGTGCCAGTCTGTGTTCTACACAAACACTTTACACCTCACTGTGTACAATGGCTACGAATGCGTTTTGGCTGAGGTTTGCAGACTCCAGACGCATGAGTACTCGAGTTTACAGGAGTGGGTTGGGTGAGTGGGCAAACAATGCACAGTCTGCATAAACTGGGAAAAGGACGCATAGGACTTGGACGACTTGTAAAGTATTTCTGGCCAGTCTTGCTTTTGCCTTAACAAGGAGAGAGCCCTTCCACGTAAGCAGTGTCCTGGAACTAAGGGCACTGTGGGAGGTTTAGGCTACGGGTACGAAATGACTTCATACCACTGGGGACATAATTTTCTCCCCATAAACCATCCAAGTACACATCGTTGAGAATTAGCAATTAAATCCAAGTGGATAAATGATGTGAAGTAAGACTACAATTCCCAAAAGGCTTTACGTTGTTTAACGGCCCCTGCATCTAAAGGTTGAGGTATTGATACAGTACCCACAAACCTCGGAATTTTCCCTTTCCGCTCTTTTTTTTGTAATACATATTTATTTATTATGATAGGGATACAACATCAATAACAAAATACACCATTAGTGCAGAGTCACACTACGAGAGCATTGTAGAGGAATACATTTCATTCATTTTGGATATCGTAGAGAGTGAGTGTTTGTGTACACATAAACACACTCAAGCAAAAGGTTAAATGGACATTATAGTTAGGAGACAATTTAAGTGACAACTTAACGTTAACTCAAAACCCCACTGAAATTCACCAGTTATAGCTATCTCTAGTAACTATAATTCGTGCCCCTAGACACGCAGCCTTCTCATTAATTATGTTATTTCAAATGTTAAAGTGAAGTTATAAATGATGTTATAAAACATGCCATGAGTGATGTAATATGTGGGGTAATTAGCTGTGCATGGGAAGCAATACCCATGGGGTTCAATACCCGAGCGGGGAACCAACCCCGCAGCACATGGCCTTTTGGCAGTGCGCAGCATGGAGGGGGTTGGCCACAGGGCAAGGCCTGTAGCCAAGCCCTGCATACGACTCCCCCAAACTGGCAGCCAACCTCCCACTGCACACTGCGTTGGTTTAGTGAACTAGTACTAGGAGCTTGGCTACTCAATAACACAAGCTCATGTTCGTCACTGCATGCTCCCATCAAAGGCGATGGGCACAGTTCAAGGTGAATCTGATTCTGAGGGCTGGCATATATATTTCTGATCTATGGCAGGAAACATGTCAACAACCCATGCTGGTCAGTATCCCGAGAAGGAACATCCAGTTGAGGGTATCAAATGTCTCCGAGTTTGACCCAACATGAAGGTTTCAGATATTTGAAACTTGTGAGCCTGTGAGCTAGTTGTAGTCTAGACGCAGAGCTTTGTGCTCTGTTTGTACATAAAGCTACATTGATTGGAATACCATCAAGGGGATGAAACCAAAAAACTTCCCAGCAAGTGCTTTTGAGAAAATCTTGGTCTCTGTTGTAAACAGAAAAATTGGTTGGTACAGTGCAACCATCATGTTGTTGCCACTCTTTTGAAATGACGACAATTGTTGCCAAGTCAAATAGGGAGGAAGCACCCTCATAGTACATTTGCAGCTGATGCATCTTACAATATTCAAGCGGAAAGCCTTTGGGGCCGCGTGTTTTGCCAGTCTGCATATCTACAATGGCCTCTGCAACCTCCTACTCAGGGAGAGGACTTTCAATCACATCCTTTCTTGGGCACTCAGGGTCCAAAAAGGGATGTCAGTGATAAGTGGGCTAGCCTGTTTATGGGTTGATAATTTGTGCTAAGTACACAAAGTCTACGAGTAGGAGTCAAATGCAGAGTAAATATATTCTGCCTTATCTGCTAGAAAGCCATCTGGCACTAATAACTGGGGAACAATTTGCAGTTTCCCTTTTCTCTGTGCAAATTATCATCACAGGTTTTTTAGGTCTCGCCTACGCAGCGCGCATGCGCTGCATAGGAGGACCTTTAGCCGTCGTTCTGCTCTTTTTCGAAGCACATACTCGTGCTTGTGGCAGCATCCACCTTGCGGGAACGAGCAGGGAGCGCGCCACAAGCACGAGTATGTGCTTCGAAAAAGAGCAGACTGCACGCGCACTCCCTCCCTGACGTCCCTTCATTGCTTTCACCAGGCATTCATCCCCATTGTGCGTGTGCCTGCTGCCTGCCTTTCTGTTTGACATGACAGACATGGTGCACTCCTCCGCCTCTCTCTCCCTCTGTGACGCCCCTACTGCTGCAACCTGCTCGCCTTTTTTTAAAATTTATTTTTTAACTTTTCATCAATCGGGGATAACATCGGTACATGGGTGAATCGTTCCCACGCCTTCTGGGCAGCTCTCAGCCTCCTCCACTGCCACACTGTTATGGGAGTCTATCAGAAGGCAGTTCCTGTTTAATGTGCGATCCAAATGCAGGGTCATTCTTTGAATTGCGACTGAGAGTTTTACTTGTGTTTTTAAGCAGTCTCCCGAAAGCACAGTAATTGGATGTGAAAAGGTTGTCCAGGGTCTACTTTTCAGCGCTGGCACCAACAAAATGTTTTTTGTCTACTTTTGCTCAGATCAGATCTTTGACGCTGAACTCTTAGAAAGGATTAGGCCATATAAGGGAAAACTGTGTTCTCGCTCCCTCGCGGCTCTGCCCTCCTGCCTTTCCTCTGGCTTCCTGGTTTCCTTATTATACCCCCATCGCTCTTACTTGCTTAATCCCCCCCTCACGCGGCTTACTCTCTCCTGCACCTACTTACTGTCTTTCTTTGCGATTCTTTTGACAGCACTTTACCTAATTCTTTTCCCCGCTTTTTCATCTCTCCTTCCTCTTTTCCGCTCCCCATTCGTTTTCTGTTCCTCACGCAGCTGACACCGTATAGATTTTTCTCCGCACGAACATCACTACCCCTTCTAATTTCCTTTCCCAATGTTAATTTATTTCATTTCTTGGTTTAAGCATGACTTTCTCCTTTTCTGCCTAATTTAATTTCATTCTATGCCCCTTGTATTTTTGCCATTCTCTTTCCATGTGGTAGTTCTCTTGCTTGAACATTTTCTAAAAGCATAAGCCACAACTTGTGGGTCAACACGCTTTTTCCCCTATGTTAAATCTATGCATAGTGTAGCGCCAACCTGTGGCGAGAAAAGGGACTGGCGTCAGTCCTGTGCGTGTAGGAGCCCCCTAAACCTTTTGGCGGATGATAAGATGTACCCTTACAAGTAAAGGTGGAAATGAATGCCTTACCGTCCGATCACTCAAGAAGTAAACACACTCCTGCACTTTACTGCAGTAAGGAGACACCGTGCAATAAAGGGCACTATACCATTACGCAATCACTCCACATCAAACCTCTCTTTCTCGTCCTTCCTCTCTTTCTTTGTCACCTGCTCACCCCTTAATTCTCTGCTTTGCCTCCTTGTCTAATAATTTCATGATCTGCCCATCCTCTCTTCGCCTACCTTCGTCTTCTCACAGCTCGCACCCACCTACTCATTTCCCTCTTCCATCTACCCCCTCTCTCCTCCTCCTACCCCTCTCTCCTCCAGCTTCTTTCTTTGTATATTCAATTCGCTTCACTCCCTCGTGTCTTCTACCTCTGTCGCCCTCTCCTCTCTTCTCTCCTCTTCATTCCATCATCAACACCTTTCTCATTTTCCTTATGTCCTTTATACCCGTTCTCCCTTCCTTTACCTTATTGTCTCCATCACAACATCACTCTTATCGCTTTCCTGCCTGGATACCCCTTTTACACAGGCATCTCATTTAAACCGACATCATTGATCTCCACCCTTATCCACTATTATGTTTCTCCCCCTATCTTCCTCTGCTCTGCTCACCCAGTGTCTCACGCTTGCCACTGTCAATACTTTTCTTCCTTTTGTTTTTTTCTTTGCATCTTCTTTTAGCCCCTCTTCCGGTCTACTTCACTCTTTTCCATGCTGTCATTTTCACTCTCACTGTCTCCTCTTTCTTTTTCCCCTCCTTGCCTTCCATCGTTCTCCCTCCCTTAGCCCCTGCTGGACCCCTGCTTTCTCTCCATTTCTTTTTTCTTCTCTCACTTTTTGGTCTTATACCTCTGTCCTTGTGTTCCCTCTTCTTCCTTTTGTTTTCCTATTTCCCTCTTTTCTTTCTCATCCTTTCTCGTCTCCTTCTATGCTATGCTATTTTCTTTCCCCTATGTCCCACTGTAAGATGGTGCTGGTATATGAATGTGTCAGAAGGCTGGATAAGGATGAATATCTGATTCTTCCTGCTCTCTCCTCCGACATGATGTTAGTGGACTAGTTGAGATGACGCAGAGCTAAACCTGCAACCAGCAAGTCCCACCATTGGCACCCTTGACATCCTGATGATATCACGATCTGCCCCACTCCTAGCCCCTCAACAGTTTTCTGCCGAGGGTTTAGTTAAAGGGTAAAAAGTGCAAACTATAGAAAGTAAACTGGGGTCTGAGGCCTTAGTTACGAGCTGGCTAGCTAGGTAACAGGCGCTATTTATCACACCCATTAAATACTGATTCCCCGGGTAGGGAATTTAATGGGTACTATAGCGAGCACCTAATACCAGATTTCCTTATTGCATTGGGAAATAATGAGCATTTTGCAGTTTTCCACACCAAAAAATAAACATCTGCTAGTTAATTGATCTTTTCACCTGGTAAATATCAGCAGTATTGACCTGCTAATATATTTAGTAAAAACTCAGAGGGTGCAGACAATTCGTACCAACAGTAAACGTTTTCATGTGTCACAATTAACCACGGCACTCCTAATCCAGGGTATGTGTCCTGGTTTCTTCTATTGCTGGAGCTCCTTAATGGCTGATGAGACCCTGGTAGTAAAGTGGTAGCAAAGGGCAAGCTAGGTATGGCAGCTGCTGCTCTTTGTTACCCCTTCTGTCATCCCTGCTCCAGATCCCTTAAGCGGACCCCACTGCACCGAGCTGCTATGCCAGCAGGCCCTTCCAGATCTGAGAGCTTCCTTTTTGTGATGCTCTCCAACATCAGCTACCACCCTCTTCTGTTTTTAGAAACTAGTTTGCCCCACATCCTGTTTCAACCTCCCGTTTGCAAGCATATAATTCTAAATCAGACTACTTGAACTAGTGTGTAGCAGTTGTATAGCTCTTCAATTTCTGGCTGCACAACACCCAGGAAAATGTTCTGCATGGCTAAACACTTATAAAGTCCCAAAGGCGAGACCTATTGGCTATGCCAATGCTGGTTTCTCTTTATCCTGGTACTTGTAGTTCTGAATTCGTAATGGGAACAGTAAGACTACAAGTACCAGAATACATCGAAAAATAACGTGGCGGAATGTGCCACTCACTCCTAGAATTCGAATACTGGAGAACTATGCAACCCATCCTCATAAAATTTGAGAGATGTGATCACTGGTTTACATCTTGTGATTATATATCCCACACCTGCAATATAAAAATTAGATTCAGCACACTGACTAGAGCCAACCATGAGCACGCCCAGGAAGTCACCTCTGCCCATTGCTCTAGCTTACCAGAAACCTATCTCAACTTGTCAGGAAACGCATGTTCTTGAATTCTCCTTCCCACTCCCTCCCAACAGCACCTATTCACCGGCCTCGCAGGAACCTTTTCCAACATACCGGCATTTCTACAAAGCCCACCATGATTCTGTCACATTTTGCTAGAACTTTACCACAGACCAGAATTTCACCAGGGATAAACACCGCCCAATGTAGAGGCAGACCCAGTGCAGTCTACCAGGACAATTCCTTGTCATCATAGGGACCACCTTGGGCCCCAGGATCTTCTCACATTAAAACTATTACATGCAAGTATGGATGAAAAGTTTCCTATTAGGAGATTAGCCTTCTTTGACAGAACCAACAGTTCAACTGTCAAAGTTAAGTGTCATAGAAAGGGAACACACCAGTCATTCCAAATAGAACATTTCTACTCTGTCTTATAGGAGAGACTCTACGTAGAACTCCAGTCTTTAAAAAAGACTCAAAAACCAAAATCTTACTATTGCTCCAGTCTAAAAAATACATAACAACATGGTTGCTATACACTTCCAAAAATGTAAGTTATCCCCAAGATCACAGGGGCTTCCACCAACTACATACTTCTGTGGTCATGGGTAGCTGCATCCAGAAGTCTTGCATTATAACACGTTCTAACTTCTAATCCAATTGTGTGCCATTTTCCTGACTATTTCCTTTTAACAACACTTTCTTTTACCAACGCTCCACTTGTCCTTCTATCCCCACTTTTGTCAACATCCTCATCCAAGGAAGAATGCTTTCATCACCCTCACAAGCAGAGTTGTTGCCATCATAGTTATGCAGTTGATCATCATCAAAGCTTACACTTACATCTTCCAATCCATGTCTACCTCCTCTCCCACTCTAAAACTTGGACAACCATGTCATCTCCAACAGTTAAAAAACATTATCTCCTAGTTCACATTTTACCCCTTCTTCCTTCCCTTCAGTAGAGAATATCTTCACACAACAATGAGGCCTCGTAAATCATAAAAATGTTACCAGAGCTGAAGATCTTGTGACCTGAATAATCTACTCAACTTTAACTGTAATGTTATTTATGTTTATGGTGTGTTCTATGGGAGCACCTTCAAATATGCAAATTCAGCATTTCTGATGTACAAAAAAGCCTTCTTTTTGATTGAATAGGCTAATCTTTTGCTAAATGTAGAATAAGAATCCAGTTCACATATATGGTACACATGATCTTTGACTTGCTAATTAGGTCACTAATAGCATTGTCGTCAGGGTATGAACAAAATAACATTTCTCATTTCATGTTTAAAAACACGTGTAATAAATATATTACTAAAGTATGATGTGTTAGCGCATTGTCAATTACAAACAGCCAACTTTCCATTTAGATGACCACAACGTTTCCAACTAATGTGCAGTTCTACTGATGAAATATATAGCGTATAGATAATCTGTAGAAATTGGGTTTCTGAAAAAACATCACACAGTTCAAAAAATGTGGTTTCATAACGACTGAAATACATTTGAAAATGTTAGTACAGTTCATTTACAAGCGATTTAAATGTTGTGTTAGAAAAAAAAAGACATCCTACAACCTTTCACTTTACACTTGTACAGCACAAATGTCAGACAGTTCACTTTAAAAAATCGTCTAACTTGGAGGTCCGAGAAAGAAAAGTAAACACCAACCTCATGATGCAATAAGCAGCAAGTTGTAAGAAGACAAAAGCTGGCATCTGACCTCTGTCTCGAAAAGGCAGAGCAAACGTAACAAGATAAAAACAAGATTTAAATACATCTTTATTGCTCATTCACTTTTTGAGTGAACAGAACACCTGTTCTTTGTCAGCTTACCGGAAGGGCCAGTAGGCCCTAAAATGAGTTCTGCCATGGCGAGGGGGCTAGTAGATTTCTGAAGGCCAACAATATAAGTGAGCAAAATTCAAGAACGAATGTCACAAAACCTCCTTGAATTACTTGGGTTCACAAAAGAGTCTCACCCTTTGCCACCGTAGCAACATTGTGATGTATACACCTTTTTTCAGTTTGTTATACTACTCTTTCTGTTACTGCATCTTTAGCAACTTTGAACTGCTTTCACATGTGACCTTTTCTTGGTACCTTGGATTGTGGCACCAACAGGAGTCATCTATATGTTTGTTATCCTTCACCCCATTAACCCAGATCGGCAACATACAGCAGTCTTGTTGGCTGTAGTTCTGTATGATTTGTTTGCACATCCCCCCCCCCCCCCCCCCGCCCCCAAGTCATTTCTACTGTGCCTGTCCCATTATGGAAAGTGCACTATACCTTTAACCACTGCAATAAACCTTCCCACTTACCCAATTCCTCTTTAGATGATACTTGAAAATCTGTGTATGCTCTATTCTCATGCTGTATTAAACAAACATTTTTTTTCTGACCCGAATTGTACTCCATTGTTACTGAGACCGAATAAGCACCTTTTCATAAAATTGTGGACAGCCTCAGAGTGGAGTGTTTCCACATCTCCCAAATCAAGAAATTTTGAAAAAGAATCTGCTTCCTCTAGTGTCCCTAGAATTATCCCACTCATCTTCACACCCCTATATCTTCACTAGCAACCCATATAGGAAGTCAGCAATTAAAATTTATTTACGGAAGAAATCTAAATTATGTTATATGTGTACTCTTATTTCCGTTGATATCCTATCAATCATTGCTGATGAAAATTTTCTATTTTCTGTAACAAGTCTTCTAGCGGATGCATAATTTCCCTCAGATTACTCACATTAAGAATATATGTCCAGGCGTCAGACTGGTCTATAAAACCATTCACTAACAACGACTCCTCAATGCTTCCTGGTGGCCCCATGCACCTTCAGATCTACAACTGGGCTCATCAGATATGACAACATTAGAATACATTAGGCACCAACTAGGAGTCATAATTATAATCTGTTCAGGAGCAAACTCTTGAGGATCACAACATTTCCCTGAGTTTTTATTTTTCAGACATGATAAATGATGGTTAACTGCTTTTATTATTTCTTTTGGAAAACATGCACATCCATAGCCACACAGTTTATTCAGGAACTCAACATTTGTTAAAGGTGCATTATAAGGATTTATTTCCCTCTTTATCAGCATCTTCATTTGAAACGGTTTTATCTTTGCTCTAGATAGATTCCACTGGCCTGACAGAATGCAACAGAACGGCCTTCTTCTCAGGGGTCAATCTTTCCTCCTCAAATGTAATTTAAAAACTTTTCCTACTCACCAGTTGCCACTACCGGCTCGTTAGGGACTGAAAGCAAAGGCACTGGGAGAGTAAGCACATGGTCAAGACAAGTGTAAATTAATCAAGTTTCCCTAATTTGACTATGTTGATTAGTTCCAAATCCAGTCTTCCAGCACCATAACCCTCGGAAACAACTAGTAAAATACAGTGGAAAACGCCTAATAGGGTCTAAACTGAATGTTCTCACCAATGAAGAAGTACAGAAATCCCAGTTTTTTTGGGAGGAGGACCTCTATGAACCATCGTCATTCTACTTAGGCGGTTGCCTAGACTACTGTTAACCTGTATCTTTCATTGCAACATGTTATTGCCCGTAGCCAAATAAACTAGCCTAGTGAAATGTTCTGTGTTGCATCTTCCAAAGAGTGCTGGTAGAGACAGTTCCAAAAGACCACACGGCTTCAGCAGGTTCACAAAATCACCTTGTGCTTAGAACACTCAAAACAGATTGTGCTAAGCAGCTCAAGTGTGCGCTGATCTCTGCACAGAGTTCTCTGATGCACACAGGTATGCCAAATGTTCATGCCCATGAGACATAGCTAGACAGGTGATATCTCTCATTGTCTGGGATGGTGCTTTTGCAGGGCTGTATCACAGCCTGCTCTTTCAAATATTGTGAATCGATCTTAGGATCTACTGGTTCTCCAATCACATTACACTGGTACTCCCAACAGTCGTGCACCCCATAATTGGCACTGTTAGAAATGTCCAGCGGCCTAATATGCATGCCGGACCATACGGAGAGCAATGGTTCAGAGGATCCTCATCGTGTCATTAGCAGGACAGTCAAGTCAGAAATCTTAACAGCTAATTTTATTCCTCAACATGGGAAATAAAAGCACTTATTGAGCTAACACACTCCCGAGCCATGGAGTACTGGCCTTGAAACTGATTATCTCTGCCACGGTACGTACCAGTCAGCAGTTCCATGGGGCACGGTACGACCAGTGTGCGCGCGATATCTTGATGAAAGTGTGACAATACCAGGTGCCCACCCTGAACTGACCATGTGGCAACAAGCATTTAAAAACAAGGTTAACAGACCTGGAGATTTTAAAGAGGTAGGTCTTCTCTACATATTTTCTATGGTACTCTGCACTAATGCTACAGTAGGGTAGGGATACACAGATTTTGCCCTGAAGAATGCCGGAGACCGTTTGGCTAAAGACTATAGGTAGAAACATGTTGGCATGAGAAATTTACCAATTCAGTGACACATATAGGTCAAAATAACAGTATATGTTCCCTGATAATTCCTGTTGGTGTTTTTAAAACAAGCCTTGAATACCACTTTGTGGTTTATCCGAAGGCTTTTTTAATTTAGAAACTGGATCCAAGTGTTTATTAAGAAAAAATTAATTTCTTAGAACTCCCTCTGGCCAGCGCCCTCTTGATTTTGAGTCTGCCCTGATAGTAGCCCTTACCAGTGTCGGACGAGGTGGTAAATTACATTACTTGAGCAAGCCTACCTCGTACAATTATTGGAATTGCCCCTTTTTTCTGGAGTTTTTGTAGTAGTAGGTAGCAAGAAAAACATTTGTGCGTGTGTGCTTGAAAATAACTGATTATAAGGGAAAACATGGTGGAATGCCATTTTTTTTGTGTTGTGATTCTAGTGTGAGAGCAGGCGTGAGCCTAGCAGTGCACTTTTTCTCTCCTCTTTGTGTGTTATATGGCCGGTCAATTAGATTTCTCCTTATTGTAAATTTGATTGAGAACATACCCAGGTAAAGATGAAATTTACTCAACTGGAAGATCAGCCAGAGACCCTCTAGCACTGACGGGACTTACGATTTAAATGAACAGAGTTCATGGGTAAGCAAAGTCTCAAAAACGACATATGGGACATTCCCCAACTCATTAGACTTTCACAAAATACAATATACTTAAGCCTGCCAAAAGCCCACTCCAATCCTCCTCAAAACCATAAGAGCCCTCCAGGAGAGCATCAAAGCCCGCTAGAAGCTACCACCATTACATTGTACCAGGGGTTGCAGAACTGGTACATTTTAAGAATTTAGGCACAGAATCTTCATACATAAAGGCCAACCCTGATTGGCGAAATTCAAGAATAGCAGGAAAATCCCTGGGATGGAGGCACTGAAGCACTAACTTCAGAAATTCAAGTTTAAAGCCCCTCAATGCTTGTGGTCGAGGGCTATGTGACTCTTTAAGAGAAGTAGATTTCGCTATGCTTTTGGCTCCCTGTAGTACACTGAAACATGTGACATCCTCACAAATGCTAACACACTAGTGAGTACCTGTTCCCACTCCTGCCTGGAGTACTTATATTATTAATTAGAATTAACCAAGACCGAATCCTCTGAAATGAGGAACATAAAAAATGCTGCCAAAGACACCTCGAAAATCAAGACCATCAAATTTTTTGTATTACCAAACAATGCACTCCTCATACGCGTCTTTTATACTTGCAAGGATGAAATCTTGTGCGTAACAACCCCCCCCCCACCCCATTGTTCCCTGACCCAGTGTTTTGATCTGAGGTGGCCCCTGGAGCTCATAACCTGATGTTAAGCCAATGAAGTCCCTAGGTGCGTTTCTCAAATCTGAAATGTTAAGGGTATGTCATGGGTGCATATAAGACTTCATGCTTTCAATTTGAGCCCCATACTGAACTAATTAACATGGACAATGAAATACATTCACTTTGTGTTCTGGAGGGCTGAGAGGTCAGTGTGTATCATTGGGGAGAATCGGCTGCATATCAGGCTAGCATTGCAAAGGCTAGTATGGATGGTGCTTGCTCTGCGAGTTACATACTAGGCACACTTGTTACAAGCTGCTGGTAGGGCGGGAGGTGGTGATGACAGAGAGGTGGCTGCACCCTTGTATGACCCGACCTTTCACATGAACATGAGCATGTGATGGCTTGCCTTTCCTGATTTCCCAATCCGGCTCTATTCCCTATATATGATTGTTGTGTTTCTTTAAATGGTAATGTATTACTCTGGACCTCGCGCATAGTACGAGAAATGTTCACTCTGTTTACTTTCAGAATTGCACGTTCCATCGGTCAGTTCTTTGTCCTGGTAACCGGGATTCTTGTTTACGGTTGGCCAGGGAGAAGAACTGATGGTGGTCGCTCTGTCGGTGTCTTTACAAGAATAAACGTATTGGATTGAACTACGCTTGTGGACCCCACTTCTTAACAAATTTGGCGACGAGTTTGAACGACACCGACTTCACGTACCCACAATCTTCTTCATTTTCGGAAAGCTGCAGGTTTTCTCTATTTCAAAGTAATCGGCGAACCTGATGTAACTCACTTGGCTTAGATCGCCGACCCAAATCCTTGTGGAGCGCAACAGAGTCTTCCTCTGCCTTCCTTCGCCCTGATTTTTGCCGATCCTCGTTTCGTGAGGTGCAGATTCATCGGCTTCATAAATTCAGACGCATTCTCCGCGTCGAGTGGGCGGAGCCTCCAGGGTTGCCTGCAAGTATTCCGCTGAGGTTCTAAAGGGTGCCTGTTTTTCTTCAAATAACCTGAGCTGCTTAAAAGAGATCCTCCCACACACTGCAATCATTTTGGCACGCACGAGTGAGGGGCATCTTCATGTTTAACGAGGATTATTTCATATGCTGTGAAAGTCACTGAAATCATTTTAGCAAGCTCGAGTAAGAGGCACCTTCGTGTTCATTGGTGTTCTTAAGAGAAATTTGCTCAGCAGCGCGTTTCCTCGTTAACAATCATATTTTAAGCAACAACAGTTTTTCCTTTCACACGTTGGGCAAATTCATTCTGCAAAGCGACTGGTACTAGGTATGATACTTATTTTCTTTCTTATTTAACAATACTTATAACAACAGAGTCATTTTAACATGGCTTCCCAAACTTACACCATTCAGCCTCCTCAACCTTTTTGGCCTGCTGGAATTGAACCATGTAGGAAATGGTTAGATTGGAAAATATACTTTCTGAATTTCATTAAAACTATTGATGAGGATAACATGATGTCAGCTGACAGGAAAAAATCTATTTTTCTAAATTCTGTGGGTCCAGGTGGAATAAAAGCATACGACAGTATGCAAAAGGGAGCAGTAAGTGGAGATACTAATGAATTTCTAGCCATTCTCAAAGATTTTGACAATCATTTCGCTCCCAAAGTCTGTATTGGTATTAGTAGATTCAAATTCTTTCATAGAAAACAAGAATCTAACTGTAACGCCCTGAACGTCTCAGGATCGTTTAACAGACACGACAATGAGGACGCAACCACTAGTGAAGGGTTAGTTGTTTTAATGAAGGCAAATATAATACAAAGAATAAACAAAAGTTATAGTCACTGGAATCCTCCAGGCTAAGTACGTTACCAGCCCACAGCACGGATGGTCCTAACCGTCCTCTGCATATACGCCGGTCCCGGCGTATGCCAACAGAGGGCAGAAATGAAATGGCCGACAATGCCAATCGGTAGGCTGTGAGGGGCACGAAGAGTGTTGGGGAGAATCGAGGAGTCAGGGAAACACCCAGCCGGGGTCTCTACCTGAAGGGAGCAGCCGCTCAACCTCTTCCTCAGACTGCACCGGGACGCGGAGTCACCTCCTGGTGATGCGTCACCGATACCCCAATCACAAGCAAGAAGACTGAACCGAGAGCAGCCGCTCGATCGATCGATCCTGTGGACTTCCGAGTCTGTAACGCGGCAAACACCTCCTGGTGTGCGTTACAGCTGGCAGTCCCTGTGTCTCTGGTCGGGCTGGGAGTTACGACTCCAACCAGCAAAAGCGCCACTGCGCTTGGACTCAGCCGAGTCAAAAAGCGAAGCTCAATGGTTGACCGGTAGAGCTTCCGGGTCCTTCACAGGTGACGATGGGGCAAGACACGGCCCAGGGAGTAACGACTCGACCTACCTCCGTTCTTGCCTTACTGGAGCACCACTCCGGAACACTGCTCTTCACGAAGCAGGTACGTCGGTGTGAACACAATATCCGACAGCCTTGTACCTCCCGGTTCCTCCCTTTATAGGGCGTGTTTTCCTTGAGTTATGTAACAGCTCTCCTGTTTACATAAGGGCGTGTTTCCCTTGAGTTATGTAACAGCTCTCCTGTTTACATAAGGGCGTGTTTCCCTTGAGTTATGTACCAGCTCTCCTGTTTACATAAGGGCGTGTTTCCCTTGTATGACAGGAATTCTTGACACTAACGAGTCCATCGATGACTACGTTTCTGACCTTAGAATTATTGCAGATGACTGCAAATTTGATCACTTACAAGATCAATTCATAAGAGATCAAGTCGTCATGCACACCAAGGATCCTTCAATCCAAGAATGTTTATGGATTAATGGGGATGCAGAATTAAAGGACATTTTAGCTTTAGCGAGAAAGGCTGAACTATCCAGCAGAAGTGCCAAAGCTTTAAAAAAAGAGTCAAAACTGGATGATAAAACTGAAGTTACTGTCAGTAGAATCAGAGAAAAGTCTTCTGATAAAAACAAGAAATTCAATTTAAAATCATCAAAGTATGAGTCCTCCAATAAGAATGAAAATGTTAAGTGTTACCGCTGTGATAGTAGCTCACATCTGGCTTCTAGTAAATTTTGTCCCGCTTTGAAACATAGATGTTCCAATTGCAACATTATGGGACATTTTGCCAAAGTTTGCCACAGGAAAAAATTTCTAAAAGTGAAATGTGTTGATGATAATGAAAATGTTTCTGATGATGATGAACAATTGGTTAAAAGACTCTCTTCTCACATAATCACAAGTGTTGAGTCCAATGGTGGATATGAGGGCAGAGAGTTATTTCTACTAAATATTGTTGATAAGAATTCAGATAACAAAAAGAAACTGTTATGTTTAATTTCATTTGGTGGTGTAAATGTGCAAGTATATGCTGATTCTGGTTCTCCATATACCATTGTAAATGAGGAAGTTTGGCAAAACAAATTTGTAGACAAATTAGGGAAGGAATTACTCCCACCTGATATCCAACCTGAAGGTTTTTCGGGGGAAAAGATTGATATGGTTGGTTACCGTTCCCTCTTATTTAGATTCAAAGGAAGAGAAGCATTTGGGAAACTATGTTTCTAGAAAGGGACCTTCAGTACTTGGTTGGAAAGATCAAGGGAACTTGGGAATTATACTCAATCCCAATAGTGATGATCCTGTAATGTTATTAGATGATAACACAGATTTGTGTAAAGATATTTTAAGTTCATTCCCAAAAGTGTTCAGGAAGGAAATAGGCAGAATTAGTGATTTCGAGCATAGAATTGTTTTAAAACCTGATGCTTGTCCAAAGATTCATAAAGTAAGGAACATACCCATTTTATTAAGTAAAGAAGTGGATCTTGAGCTTGAAAAATTAGTCAAGGCAGACATTATTGAACCTATTGAATCCTCGCAATGGATTTCTCCGATTGTCGTTGCACGTCGCAGTAATGGAAAATTGAGACTTTGTATTGATTTGAGACATCTGAACAATAATATAGCGGTTGACAAATTTCCTCTGCCAAAAATCTCTGAGATGCTTACCCTAATTAAGGATGCTAACTAGTTTTCCACAATAGATTTGTCTGCCGCATATCATCAGATTCCTCTCACTAATGATAGTAAACCGCTAACTGCTTTCATTACCCCTTCAGGATGTTTCCAGTATAAACGTTTACCTTTTGGGCTTGCCTCAGCTGCGGCAATTTTTCAGAGATTGATGCACCAACTTTTTGGGAAATGCAAAAGAGTACGGTGTTTTCAAGACGATATTTTAGTCTTTGGAAAAGACAGGCAAGAACATGATTCTATGCTCAAAGAGGTACTAAATACACTGGAGCAAAAGGAATTAACTGTAGAACACACTAAGTGTAAATTTGCTGTGAAATCCATCACTTACCTAGGACATGTAATCAGTGGTGAGGGTATTTCCACTAAGCCGTCTTTGGTAGATTCTATAATGAACGCCCCACACCCTAAAAACAAAGATGAGGTATGTTAATTTGTTGGATTAGTGGAATTTTACTCCAAATTTGTACATAATTTCTCAAGTAAGATTTTTAACATACGTCAATTACTAAAAAACAAGAATACGTTTGATTGGTCTATTGATTGTGATAAAGAGTTTGAAGGAATCAAGAGATCAATTTCTGATGCTCCAGCATTAAGTGCCTTTGATCCAGATCTAAAAAACTTTATTACTGTGGACGCAAGCAATAAAGGTTTGGGGGGTGTTCTTTCTCAGGTCAATTCAGAAGGAAAGGAATTCATTATAGCTTATGCTTCCCGTGCTCTTTCACCTACTGTGGAAAAGTTCTCGGTAATTGAAAAAGAGACTTTAGCTTGCATTTGGTCCCTGGAACATTTTAGAGAATTTGTGTGGGGTAAACCATGCATCCTTCACACAGACCACAAACCCTTGGTAAAACTCTTTACCACAGAAGGATTATTCAATGCTTCTCCAAGAATTGCTAAGATGTCCTTAAGATTACAAGACTATATTTATAAAATCATTTATGTCCCTGGTAAGGAAAATGTAGTGGCAGATTTTTTGTCAAGAATGCCCACAAATTTGTTGGACAGCTCAGAACATGAATGGGAAAATATTCAAGTAGCATTAGTCCATGATCATGGTTTACCTAACATTGACAAATGTGAATGGAGAAGACTTTATGAAAAGGACAGTGTATTAGGAAAATTATCTGAATTCATTACGAATGGGTGGCCATCCAAGAATAGATTGTCAGAGGAATTTAAACAATTCTGGGAGGTTCGTGATGAACTTTTAGTGTCACATGAGAACATTAAAGAGAGGAGACAGAATCATTCCTCCTTCATTAATCAGAGATGATATCATTAAAATGTGTCATGAAGGACATGGTGGTATTGTCAGAACTAAACAAAGGATTAAGCAATGGTATTGGTGGCCAGGCATGGATTTGGCTATTGAGAGGATTATCAGAAATTGTGTATGGTGTGCAAATTCTGATAAAACTCTGGTCACTCTTAGACCGCCTATGGCTGATCCCATTATTCCAAAAGCACCTTGGCATACTGTTGCCGTGGATATTATGGGACCCATTGGTTCTCAAAACAAGTATGTGTTGGCCATAATTGATCTATTTTCAAGATGGCCGGTTTTGAAAATTGTTGACAGGGTTAACTCTGAAGTGGTTATAAATTTCTTGGACTGTGTCTTTGTTGGTGAAGGACTCCCTGCTCTTTTGATTAGTGACAATGGTGTTCAATTTACTTCAAAAATAGCTAAAAGCTACTTTAGTAAAGTAGGAATTAGACATTGCACTACATCGTTGTACAATCCAAGTGGAAATGGAATGATTGAGCGTTTCAACAGGGTATTAAAAAATGCTATACAATCTGCAGTCAGTAACAATGATGACTGGGAATTACAATTGTTCAAAACCATCTGGATGTATCGTACCTCTCCCCATGATGTTTTAGGGGTGTCTCCTTTTGAGGTTATGAGAGGAAGAACTGTTCGAACCAAATGTAATCCAGAATGGATGTTTGATGCTGTCAAACCTTGTGTGTCTATGGAAGTCATGAAGTCTAGAATTGAGAACAAGCACTTAAAAAGCAAGGAGGTCTTTGATCTCAGGCACAACGTAAAAACTTGCGATATTAAAGTAGGTACATGGGTTAAAATCAAGAAACCTTGGAAAGTAAAGAAAGGAGAGAGCCAATTTTCTGAACCAATGAAAGTTGTTAAAATTTTTCGCAATGCTGTGCAATTGCATGATGGGAAGGTATGGAATTTAAGGCGTATTGCAGTTCTTAAAAGTGAAATTAAATTGTACAAAAGTACTGAGGATCCAGCCTTGTCAAGAAAAGCGTCTCAATATTTTTTTATTGATGATGATCTGATTGATAATGGATCTAGCAGTGTTAATATTTCTCATCCCTGTGTTTTGGGGGATACCACTCTTGATGATCAAGTTGCTATAGAGTGCCCTGTTGATGACAATGATGTCTCCTCTGCTGTAGAAACTTCTATTGCGGCAGACAACATGGTTGATACTAGTGTTAATCCAGGGGGCCATGGCACGTTACCAGGGGATGGTGTTTCAACAGACACTACATGTACAGACACTACATGTACACATGATAAACTTAACAAGGCAACAGATGTTTTGAATGATCTATCTATAATTGCTGATGAAAACAATAGTGCGACAGCCATCACTACTAAGAATTTTATTGGTGATGCTGATGAATGTTCTAATGTAGTTACCACTGAAGATTGTACTGATGTTGTCAGTGAACGTTCTGCTCGCACGCGTAATAAACCGAGATGGTTGGATGATTTTATATGCGATGATCAATCAAATTGATGTTGAGCAATTATTTTGTATTTTTGTATACTCTAATTTATTGTTACTTGCATTGTAGCTTTTTTTTTTTTTTTGATTAAGGAGGAAGATGTGTTGTTTCTTTAAATGGTAATGTATTACTCTACCTCGCGCATAGCACGAGAAATGTTCACTCGGTTTACTTTTAGAATTGCACGTTCCATCGGTCAGTTCTTTGTCCTGGTAACCGAGATTCTTGTTTACGGTTGGCCAGGGAGAAGAACTGATGGTGGTTGCTCTGTCAGTGTCTTTACAAGAATAAACTTATTGGATTTAACTACGCTTGTGGACCCCACTTTTTAACAGTGATGAATTTTTGCAGCCATTAATCAGACCTCCTAGGATATTGCGGCATAGTTTTGCAAATTTTGCGGCTCTTTAGTTACTCAGAATCATTCGTTTTCAGCCTTAAACGATTGTAAACTGTTTTAGGAGAGTATTCCACTTTGAAGTAGGCATGTTTAAAGAGTCGAAGTGTTTGTTTGCTATATTCCCCTTTGTGGTAACATTCTGGAGTATACATTAAGCCAAGCAGATAGGCAATATCAACAGCTGCCATTAACAACAATTCAAATCGCAAGTCTGCATGCAACACAAAGCACTATATAAAGGCATGCGAGTCACGTAATCTACCTGCTGCCTGTTTCAACGTAAAGTACAAAATAGGTGATGCTGCTAATAAGGAGGACCACGTTTATCTCTTTTGAAACTAAGTTTATAGAGACACTGGGAAATACATACCTAGTTAGTTGCTTAATCTACATACAAAAGCCACTCAGAGACTTAGGGACAGCTCCACTGAGACATACTGAAGCTGTACAGAGACACTGGAACACAGACAGGTCGATTGAAGCTGAACAGAGACAGCAGAGCATACGTAGCTAGACAAACACTCTACACAGTAAAATAGGCAGAAATACATGCACAGTGTCGAGACAAAGGAATATGAACAGAGGTACTGAACAGAGACACAGAAAAGCAGACAGCGATACTTCATAGTAAAAACCCATTCAGATGGACTAAAACTATTCAGTGACCAGGACAGAACCTATTATATCGACCCAAGCTATACCGAAACACACAAAAAGTGATAGGAGGAATGCTTGCAATTTGTCTAACCACTGGCGATCCCTCGGGGTAGCATCCTAATCCATCGTTCTTTTGCTCACTATGCCACCCCAGTTTAGACCCAGCCATATGCAAATCAGTCTTGAACCTTTTTCTCATGGAAACCCTGAAACTGCTCCCAGGATGCTTGTTTCTGGACCAGAAAGGACCTGGTCTGGCAGTTCGGGCTGGACTGTTCCCATGCATATGGCTGGGTCTAATGGTGTGCAATGCACAAAAACAATGGATTTAACACACACCTGTGATTGTGTGAGGGGGAGGTGTGAATATGTCTTTGGTTTATCATTCAGTTCATCATATGTTCTTTTTGTATTTGTCACCTTAAGTGGGAAGGGTATGCGCAGACGTGGGACCCTTGTTGACTACGCCGCCTGATTCAAACTAACCTAGATGATGAGGGGTGTAACCCTGAAACCGATCCCAGGATGCTTGTTTCTGGTCTAGGGAGGACCTGGCCTGGCAGTTCGGGCTGGACTGCTCCCATGGCGAGCAGGGTCAAGACTGATTCGCATATGGCTGGGTCTAAACTGGAACGGCATGGCATGAAAAATAACAATGGATTTAACCCAGATCTGTGACTGGAGGGGAATGTTTGATTTGTTCATCATTCCGTCCATCATCTGTCCTTTTTAGGTCTCGCCTGACCCAGCGCATGCGCTGGTCTGGCGAGACTTATTGAGAGGGCTCCAAAAAGTGCTACCAGGCCAGCCTAGTGCATGTGCGCGGGCGCGCGCTTTACCGATATTACTTTCGGTTTCGCGGCCGCACGCCCGCTTTGATGTTTGTTCGTGATCGCGATCACTTTCGCGGCTGCAGGGCCGCTTTTGCATAGCCAATAGGTCTCGCTTTTGGGACCTTATAAGTATTTAGTTATGCAACTGTTGCATGGCTAAACACTTATAAGGTCCCAAAGGTGAGACCTATTGGCTATGCCAATGCTTGTTTGAATTGCCGCCCAAAGTGGCAAGAGTATGCCCAGATGTGGGTCCCTTGCTCGCTATGCCACCGGATACAAGCTAGCCTGGCTAAAGAAGGGTGAAACCCTGAAAACGGTCCCAGGATACTTGTTTCTGGTCTAGGGAGGTGGCCTGGCAGTTCGGGCTGGACTGCACCCATGGCGAGCAGGGTCAAGACTGATTTGCATATGGCTGGGTCTAAACTGGAATGGCATGAAAAATAACAATGGATTTAACCCAGATCTGTGACCGGAGGGGAATGTTTGATTTGTTCATCATTCCGTCCATCATTTGTCCTTTTTAGGTCTCGCCTGACCCAGCGCATGCGCTGGTCTGGCGAGACTTATTGAGAGGGCTCCAAAAAGTGCTACCAGACTAGCCTAGAGCTACAGTGCATGTACGCGGCGCTTTACCGCAATTACTTTCACTTTCGCGGCCGCACAGCCGCTTTGCATAGCCAATAGGTCTCGCTTTTGGGACCTTAAAAGTATTTAGTTATGCAACTGTTGCATGGCTAAACACTTATAAAAGGTCCCAAAGGCGAGACCTATTGGCTATGCCAATGCTGGTTTGAATTGCCGCCCAAAGTGGCAAGAGTATGCCCAGATGTGGGTCCCTTGCTCGCTACGCCACCGGATACAAGCTAGCCTGGCTAAAGAAGGGTGAAACCCTGAAAACGGTCCCAGGATACTTGTTTCTGGTCCAGGGAGGACCTAGCCTGCTAGTTCGGCCTGGACTGTTCCAATGAGAAGCAGGGTCAAGACTGATTTGCATATGGCTGGGTCTAAACTGGAATGACGTGGTGTGCACAAAAATGATAGATTTAACCAAGATCTGTGGCTGGGGGTGAATGTTTGATTGGTTCAGCATTCTGTCATCATGTTCTTTTTGCATTTGTCGCCCTAAGTGGGAAGGGTATGCCCAGACGTGGGTCCCTTGCTCACTGCACCACCGGATTCAAGCTAGCCTGGCTGATAAGGGGTGAAACCCTGAAACCAGTCGCAGGATGCTTGTTTTTGGTCCAGAAAGGACCTGGCATGGCAGTTGGGGCTGGACTGTTCCCATGGGGAGCAGGGTCATGACTGGTTTGCATATGGCTGGGTCTGAACTGGAATGGCGTAGCGTGTAAAAAAACAATGGATTTAACCCAGATCTGTGACTGGGGGTGAATGTTTGATTGGTTCAGGATTCCGTCCATCGTCTGTTCTTTTTACATTTGCCACCCTAAGTGGTTAGAGTATGGCCAGACGTGGGTCTCTTGCTCACTAAGCCACCGGATTCAAGCTAGCCTGGCTGATGAGGGGTAAACCCCTGAAACTCGTCCCAGGAGGCTCGTTTCTGGTCCAGGGAGGACCTGGTCTGGCAGTTTCAGGCTGGACTGTTCCCATGGGGAGCAGGGTCAAGACTGATTTGCAAATGTCTAGGTCTAACCTGGAATGACGTGACGTGCAACAAAACAATGGATTTAACACATATCTGTGACTGGGGTGAAAGTTTGATTGTTTCAACATTCCATCCATCATCATCTGTTCTTTTTGAATAAGCTGTACAGAGGCACAAGAAAAAAAACAAGTTAGACATACCCCAGCAGTGCAGACACACAAACAGACCCATCCAGATAGAAGATATTTTAAGACACTAGAACCGGCCTAACTAGGCCAAATACAGTAAAAGAAAAATGAATAATCAAATAGAAACTCCAGAGAGACACAGGAATTCCAATGGATACATAAAGACACAGCAAACAAACATTACTGTACTGAGACGCATACACCATAAGACACTTCATGAGACAGAAATATGGTCATCAACAAATGCACTCAAGAGAAGGAGAAAATGGGACAGGTGCAGCCAGATAGACACAATGATCAGTGATAAATGATTGGTTGCAGTTAAACAACCCCCTCTACAGAGACACAGGAAAAGGTGCAACCAGGCAAAGTCACTGTACAGACACACATTAGAGTAGTGTAACACCCCGGGCAAAACCTCAGGAACATTAACACACTGTACAGAGACACATGGGCATTCTCAAACACACTGCAGACTAGAGAGAACAAGCATTTACAATGCAATAGGTCTCGCATTATAAAAGTGTGAGCAGTTGGCATTGCTAATAATAATGCAACACTAGCTATTGGCATTGTGAATGATAATGGCATTTATGTGTTTGTTTTATAACCACCTCCACCAACTACATCCTCCTCGGAGACCTGAACTATCATCTGGAGAACAACAACGACAACTCCTCCACCCTGATCGAAAACCTCGCCAACCTCGGACTAAAACAGCTCGTCACAACGCCGACCCACATCGCCGGTCACACACTTGATGCCATATTCTCCTCAAGTCCCCAAGTCACCTTCAGCCACGCCGCCGAACTCACCTGGACAGATCACCACTGCATCCACTTCTCCTTCCGAAAACCCCTCACACACCACCGCACCATACAGACTCCCCGCCGCTGCTGGGGCAAAGTCACTGAAGAACAACTACAGACAAGCCTCGCACTCAACCCTCCGACCAACCTCACCAACCCAGATGATGGTGCACTTACCCTCGAACGCTGGATGAACGACTGCGCCAACACCGTAGCCCCGCTGAAAAAAAAACACCAACAGAGACACCAGCAAAAGAGCCAGCTGGTTCACCCCGGAACTCCAACTCAAAGCGCACCTGCCGGAAATTGGAGAACATATGGCACAGCGACAAGACGTCGGACAGCCGCGCTGCCCACAAAGACGCCATCCGCAACCACCCCTACCTCATCAGGACCGCCAAAAGGACCTTCATAGACCGCCTTGACAACAACGCACACAACAGCAAGGAGCTCTTCAACATCGTGAAGGAACTCTCCAACCCCAGCTCCAGCGCCAACGACATCCCTCCATCGCAAGCCCTGTTCGACTCCCTCGCCACCTTCTTTCACCGAAAAATCACCAACATCCATGACAGTTTCAAACCCCGGACAACCCCTGCGGGTCCCGCCGCACCGGACCCACCGCACCCCACCGTCCACGACTCCCTGGGCCAACATGAGCATCGAGGACACAATCAAGACCATGGGCACAATCCACTCCGGATCCCCGTCCGACCCTCTCCCACACTACATCTTCAACAAAGCCGGCAATTCCATCGCACCCCACCTGCGCAACATCATCAACCTCTCCTTCGAGAGCGCTACCTTCCCTGAGAACTGGAAGCACGCAGAGATCAACGCCCTACTGAAGAAACCCAAGGCAGATCAGAGCGACCTCAAGAACTTGTGGCCCATCTCCCTGCTTACATTCCCAGCAAAGGTCATCGAGAAGACAGTGAACACCCAGCTTACCCGTCACCTCGAAGACAACAACATCCTGGACCCCTCCCAATCAGGATTCCGCAACAACCACAGCACCGAGACCGCCCTCATCGCTGCCACAGACGACATCAGGATCCTTCTAGACAACGGCAAAGCGGTGGACCTCATCCTCCTGGATCTCTCCGCCGCCTTCGACACCGTCTGCCACCACACACTACGCACGCGACTCCAAGACGCAGGGATCCGGGAGAAGGCCTTGGACTGGGCCACCTCCTTCCTCTCCGGCAAAACTCAGAGTCCGCCTCTCCCCGTTCAGGTCCGAGGTCTCCGAGATCATCTGCGGCGTCCCACAAGGATCCTCCCTCAGCCCGACACTGTTCAACGTCTACATGGCACCACTAGCACGCATCGCCCGACAGCACGACCTCAACATAATCTCCTACGCCGACGACACGCAGCTGATCCTTACCCTCACAAAGGACCTTCTCACCGCCAAATCCAACCTCCACCAGGGAATGAAGGCAGTCGCCGACTGGATGAAGGAAAGCCGACTTAAGCTGAACTCAGACAAAACGGAGATCCTCATCCTCGGGTCCAACCCCTCAGCATGGATGGGACGACTCATGGTGGCCCGCATCACTGGGGACCCCTCCCGGCCCCCACCGACCACGCACGCAACCTGGGAGTCATCCTCGACTCAAAACTCACCATGACCAAACAAGTCAACGCAGTCTCCTCCACCTGCTTCAACACCCTCCGCATGATCTACAGATGGATCCCGACAAACACGAGGAAAACAGTCACCCAGGCCCTAGTCAGCAGCAGACTCGAATACGGAAATGCCCTCTACGCCAGAGCCTCGTCCAAGCATCAACAGACTACAAAGAATCCAGAACGCCTCCGCACACCTGATCCTCGACGTCCCGCGCCGCGACCACATCACCCCCCCACCTGAGGAACCTGCACTGGCTCCCCGTCGACAGGAGAATCTCCTTCAAGCTCCTGATCCACACACACAAGGCACTCCACAAAACCGGCCCAGCCTATCTCAACAGTCGGCTCTCCTTCTACGTACCCAACAGGAAACTCCGCTCCGCTGACCACGCCCTGGCCACGGTCCCGTGCATCCGTAGAACCCCCCCCCCCCAGCGCCTTGAACCTTACGGGTAAGTAGTGCGCTCCACAAATTAACTGATTTATTGATTGTGTGTGGGGTTGTGTGTGTGTGTGGTTGTGTGTGTGGTTGTGTGTGTGGTTGTGTGTGTGGTTGTGTGTTGTGGTTGTGTGTGTGGTTGTGTGTGTGTGGTTGTGTGTGTGTGGTTGTGTGTGTGTGGTTGTGTGTGTGTGTGTGGGAGTGTGTGTGTGGGGGGGGGGGGTTTGTGTAACCTAGTCTCATTAGTGTACCCCATTGTGTCTCATCTACTACGCAGTACATGGCTTACGTTATTGGTGATTCATGAGGCAGTAATAGCTGATCATGATTGCTTGCATAGTATTTCCAATAGTTACACAGTGGATTCTTAATAGGACTGCTGTATTAATGCTCTGGTATTTAATAGAGTAGTATTGATGGCTCATTGGTATGTTTGGAACTAGGCCCTCAGTGTATCATAGAAACAACCACTGTTCCCATAGTTGTCTGAAACTCAAAAGCGACTTGACTATAATCTTCTAACACCAAATGTTGTCAACGGGCTGCTAACTTGTTGTTCATCTAGCTCACAGGATAATAAAAAAGTCTAAAATGAACATAAAGTTCAAGTTTTACTCCTACCACAAAATGTTCACTGAATTGTTACAAGTTACCGGTTTGCTATTTCTGACCAGCAGAGACTCATCCCTCAAGAAAACGTAGTAAGCCTATACACTTCTACAAAAGACGACCACAGAGAAAATTATTCACGGGGGCAAGCAGAGGGACATGCTGTTATTTGTATAACATTTTGCAACACACACTGGCCTTATGACTAAGTGGCAGTGTGTAAAACTGAGAATTGTTTTGATTTAGCGTGATTGAGCTCTAAACCAACAGAAAGTGATCGCTAGTCACCGATTTTACCATACAAAATGTCCTCCTTCTCCGCGGGTAGCTTAATCTCAATCACATGCCGGGTAAAGAAGTGCCACAACAATGGTACATCTTACAAATATCCTCAATCAACAAGCGCGAGCAAAAAGCATGCATGCGGAGAGCGTGAGAGAACAAGGAAGTTAACGAAAAATGCAACCGCCGGCCACAGCTTGCAGTGCATGCGCGCGAGTGGTGCGCGTGCAGCAGTAATCACGCCATATGGCGCCTCTGCTCAAGCGCGCGCCCGCGCACATGCACTGCAAGCTGTAGCCTGCGGTAGCATTTTTTGAAGCCCTCACTTAAAGTCTCGGCCAGACCAGCGCAAGTGCTGGGTCAGGCGAGCCCTAAAAAGGGAAACAACAAACACACTCAAGCCCTCCAATTGTAATTGCATTTATATAGCGCTTACTACCTCCGACGAGGCGTCGAATGGCTTTTCTGTGAGTAGCACGCTTCTCCGGAACCCAAAAGGGTCAGTGGTGAACACTGAGATAAGAAATTAATTGGAGCAGTGGCCATGTTAGTTGGGTTGAAAAGGATAGTGGAGGGATAGAAGAGGGAAGGGTTTGCATTTATATAGCGCTTGCTACCCTTGATGAGATGTTAAAGTGCTTTTTGGCGAACTCAAAAAGGATTAGTGGTCAATTAGTATAGGGAAATATGAAATTCATTTGAGCAGTGGACATGTTAGTCTTATTTGGATTGAAAAGGATAGTGGGTGTATAGAAGAGGAAAGGGTCTGCATTTATATAGCGCTTGTTACCCTTGATAGTGTTGAAGCGCTTTTCGGTGAGTAAAACGCTACTCCGGAACCCAAAAAGGATTAGTGGTGAATAGGGGAATATAAAATACATTTTTCGCGGTGGACCTGTGATTCTGTATTTAAAAACGATAGAGGAGGGATAGAAGAGTGAAGGGTTTGCATTTATATAGTGCTTGCTACCCCTGATGAGATATTGAAGCACTTTTCGGTGGGTAGCACGCTACTCTGGAACACAAACAGAATTAGTGGGAAATTAGTATAGGGAAATATGAAATTAATTTGAGCAGGGGACAGGTTAGTCTGTTGTTTGGATTGAAAAGGAATAGTGGAGGGATAGAAGAGGGAAGGGTCTAGAAAGCTTTTTTTTTTGTTCATAGCAGAAGAACGAGGCTTGGCTTGAGTAAAGAGGAGGTGGAGGGAGAAGAGTCAGAGGAAAGGGTTTGTTTGGGAGATTTGAATAGTAAAAGAGGTATGAGATGATGCAAGGAGGGAAGAGTAGAAAGGGTTATTTTGGCGATCATAGTAGTGGAATTGGGTTTGGGATGAGTGAGAGAGTAGAGGTAGTGGATATATTGAGAGAGGTATAGGGTGTGAAATAGGGTAGTGCATTGGAAACAGTAGTAGAATGAAGTTTGAGAAAAGTCAGAGTGGAGGTAGAGGATATATTACGAGAGATATAGGGTAGTACATTGGAGATGCGGATTTAGAAGCAAAGTAATAAATATAAAGATACATAAGTACATGGAAGGCTTATATTTTTGAGGATGGTAATATATATAGATTAAAGTTGGGTTTAGTAAACTCAGACTTTCAAGTGCTGCGATAATTTAAGTTAATTTGTGTTTTTTGTAATTCAACAGTGAAGCAATTCTACATAAATAGTTATGATAAAAGATTTACTTATTAATGCAGTAAGCTATATACATGTTAAACATAGAATAATATAAATATATAATATGTACATTTGTTAAACAGAACTAATATCTATATATTTAAAAACAATTATACACGTTTATACAATGCAAAACACATGTAGGTACACATCTTTAGTCCAAATGAATGGTTATATACTGAAGGATATGCTGTATATTTATGTTTGAGTATGCTGGTTATGTGGGGAAGAGCTAACTCTCGAGTAGTCTACTGAAGATAAGGTAATTATCCATGGATCTTATGTTTGGGGGTAAAGAGTTCCATAGTTTGGCTGCTTGAACAGAGAAGGATGAGCTACCTATGTTTTTTTTCTTGTATGGTAGGATTTTGAGGTGAGGTGCCAATTTAGAGCGGAGGTTCCTTTGCTGAATGTATTTGGTTATTCCTGATGAAGAGCGGTCCTGTTCCATGCATCGCTTGGTGGGTGATACAAAGCAGCTTGAATGTGGATCTAATAGCAACCGGTAACCAATGTATAACTTTCAAGGCTTAGAACAAATCCAAATCTGCCTTTGAAAAATAGGCAGAGGAATTTAAACCAAATCCTGGCTTCCACCTCCTATTGCCGACATCTGACGTGCTGTGTGTGTGCACTGCAGCGAATCTGTGCTTGTGCCCGCCCATCAAGTTGTGAATCACTGTTTTTCAAGAATGAGTTGTTTGGTTGGGGTGTGACCCCAACGTCGCAAGTCTAAATATCGCAGTCTGCCCTGACAGCAGTTCCAGGTGACAAAAACGGAACCCGGCTGTTACCCAGCCTCCCACGGCTGAAGGAAGCGACACATTGTGTGCACCGATACTGCTGGACCCCGAATCTCCCACACTTACTGTGTGCCATGCTCATGCACATTCCATATACTATACGCAAGTCACTCTTACAGCAGGCCTTAGCTCTCTAACGAAGGGTGTATTATATGTGAGGACATATCTGCATGAGCGGATATGCCCCTGTGATGTCTGGTTCCATTGCCACAACATTGCAAGATTTTAAGAAGCCACCTTAAACATACATACGGGGCACTGGTGATTAAGAGTTATCCAGCTACATAATGGCTTCACTGAAAATAATGGTGTTTGGTACTGAACACCTCGTCTTAATTCTGTAATGTTGCCAGTACCAGATATATTGCGACACGCACCCAAAGAGCACCTTGGAGGTGCCCCTTGAAAACCTACTAGTCCTTTAGTGTGCTGGCTGACTGGTATCACCCAGTCTGACACCAAAGACGAGTTTCAGACCCCCTGTAGGCGAGAGCCCACATACGCAGAGGTCAGAACCAATGCCTGCTCCGCCAGAAGGTGATCACACGTCCTTCAGCAGGATAGCTAGTGATTCAGCATATCAAGGCCAATGGTTTAAAAGCCTCTGCAGCCTTTGATATGCAACCCCGGCTTCCACCAGGCCTGGGAGATGCCAACCCCTGCCCTGAGGCCTATTTGGCACCAGGACAGGCAGGAAGATTAGCTAGTCAGAAGGTGTGTTCACTCTAGCGCACGGGTACTCATAGTACAGCCTGCGGGGCCCGGCAAGCCTTCCTTGGCGGCCCACAGAACTTGCAGACATTGTACCTGTGGGTTTCCCCCCCCCCCCCCCCCCAAGAGTGTCAGCAAACACCACCACAGCAGCGCGGACTCCGTGACTCTCTGCTCTATGGGGGCTGGGCGATTCCAACAATAGTCAGAGTGGAGATGCAGGGGCGCTAAGAAGAGGTGAAATACAACAAAGTCTCATTAACAAGTAAATGGTCTTTTAAAGACCTGTGAAGTACTCTGGTGCAGCTGTGTGTGTGCCCGAGAAGCTGTCTCAGCCCGGGCTGCCACATGCGTGGGGTGAGGTGACAGAGGGTGACAGACAGGGGGAGATAGAGAGAGGGAGATAGAGAGAGGGAGAGAGAGACACAGAGGGAGGGAGGGATAGACACAGAGGGAGGGAGGGATAGACACAGAGGGAGGGATAGACACAGAGGGAGGGATAGACACAGAGGGAGGGATAGACACAGAGGGAGAGAGAGACACAGAGGGAGAGAGAGACACAGAGGGAGAGAGAGACACAGAGGGAGAGAGAGACACAGAGGGAGAGAGAGACACAGAGGGAGAGAGAGACACAGAGGGAGAGAGAGACACAGAGGGAGAGAGAGACACAGAGGGAGGGAGAGACACAGAGGGAGGGAGAGACACAGAGGGAGGGAGAGACACAGAGGGAGGGAGAGACACAGAGGGAGGGAGAGACACAGAGGGAGGGAGAGACACAGAGGGAGGGAGAGACACAGAGGGAGGGAGAGACACAGAGGGAGGGAGAGACACAGAGGGAGGGAGAGACACAGAGGGAGGGAGAGACACAGAGGGAGAGGGAGGGGGAGAGGGAGATAGAGAGAGGGAGGGAGAGATAGAGAGAGGGAGAGAGAGATAGAGAGAGATAGAGAGAGGTAGAGAGAGGGAGGGAGAGATAGAGAGAGGGAGGGAGACATGTAAATGAAGACGCCTGGAAGTGCAGTGATGTTTATTTGCTGCATTTCCAGGCTGTCTTCATTTTCTCCAAAGCCCTCAGAGTGCCGTGGGGCCAGAGGTCCGTGGGTGTACTGCTGGGGGCTTGGCTGGGCAATGTCTGGAGTCCTATTAAGACTCCAGCACGCCAGAGTTTTTCACAGGTCTTTAAAGACCATTTGCATACCTTTGGAAACTGGTTACCAAGGCTTAGTTTTATTCTTTTTCCAGTACCCCCTGGGCCCTGACTCTTCCTTACATTTGTATTGTAAATTTACTGCTGTAGTGTGAAAATGCATTTATGAAAAGGAATATAAAAAAGGGTTGCCAATAGAAAAAATGCCAGCCATGTATGTTTAAAGAGCCTGCAAAGACCTTGCTTTGACACTAAATAGGGTCTTAAATAAAAATGTATGTACTCATTTGTTATTTGACTTTCTGTCTGTTTCTTTTATTTTCAGTCATGAAACATTCAGGCAGCCCTAGAACACATTTAAAAGTGCTTTATATTTGATTTTCGAAGTACGCACAGATAAGAGCTGAAAATAGGGCTTTAGGTGACTGTTTATTTTTGTACCATCTGCAACATCAAAATAATGAGCTGGCAACCCTAATCATAAGACTGGAAGTTTGCTGCAGGATCAGCACATTATTTATTTCCTTCACCCTCGATTTCCCTGATTAATTCCATAATAGCAATAGTTTAACTTATATCTGAAACCCTACGCCCCGTCAATAAAATGCTGATTAACTTGAAGTGTCTGGGAATTCACCCTGCATTCAGACAACTCACTCCTCATTCTCACCTTTCACTTTCACGCTCACCCTGCACTCACAGCGCATAGTTATGGTTTTCCCACATTTGCCACATAATCTATCGTCTGCGGCATGATTTGCAGATTAAAAAATGCAGCAACACATGTTACCTCACAGTGGAAGGCCCTTTCTACAGGTTGACTGGTCACCTTTCTGTTGCTTATTGGGTGTTAATGTGGTACTTATGAGGGGCAATAAAGGCCAGGACAATGTTAACAAGTGTAAAAATAGCAAAATAGTGCAGTAATGCTATCGCAAAATATGCAGCATAATTCGCCTTTGCTTGCTGCAGAATTTAGTCATCCATGCTGCATAATTTGGCCTTCTCCTGCCGCATGATTCCAATGGTCCTGTTTCTAGTGCTATGAGGTCCCAGCCTGTGGCAGAAAGCACTGTGAATATGTCATTATTTTAAAACAGTATTTACATACTCTAAGCTAGGCCGCTGCAAAAGGATGCAGTGATTGAGATAAAACAAGTTCTTACAAAACATACTTTTTAGTAATAAGTAATCAAACTATATCTAATGCAGACATTTTTGTAAGTGTCTCCACTGTTCCAGATCCCAGACTCCTTTACATTACATATTAAAAAGAATAGATCTTTGCCACCATAAAGCTTTAAGCAGATCCACTGGAATTATTTCAGCAGAAGAGGACAACATTATGCGGCAGGTTTGACTAAATTATGCAGTAAGAAAAGGGTAAATTATGCGGCACAATGCGCCACATTTTGTGGTTAGCATTACTTCATCATTTTGTCAGGGGAAATATTTCACCTCATTAGCACCAGTGTAGCACCCAAATACAGCAGTAAGCAACTACAAGATTACCAGTCAATCTTTGCAAAGGGCCTTCCACTGCTGCGGAACACTTTGTCACGCTTTAAGTAACTGCGATTGAGAATACTGAGAGACGTCACTCCCTCCAACTATGTGTTTTTCAACTCAACAGATAAATACATCTACAACAACGGCATATTCTTGTGATTCCATCCTTATGGATTCTTATGCAGACTTTCCAGGAAAAGATGGTGACTGTGTTGCCCAGTTAGAACAAAATTTATCTAATGATTTTTCATGTCGGGCTAGCAGACCTTCTATTACACGATGATGCGGTCACAACAGCTAAGCCAGGAATCATCTCTCCTCATTAACGATACAGTAATTGTAGAGGAGAAGGATGCCTGTTCTATTGTTGATTCCAATCCAATAGACATGGCAAACAATGAGAACCACCCACAAATATCTAGAGGGTGAAAACATAAAGGTAAAGGAAAAAAATTAACTAGCAGGAAAGAACAGCCTGTAAATAAATCTAAGGGGAAAGCTAAAGGCGATTGCAAGAAAATAGTACACAATCCATCGGCAAAAAAAGGGGATAAATGTGAAGCCCAGCCAGTCACTGTTGAAGGACAGATTAATGAAGAGAGATGTAGTGTCCAACCAGATATTTTACCACCAAAGCCAGTGGGTTTTATGATCCATCTAGAGCAGCTAATGAAATCTTTAACTTTACCGCTGCTGGGAAGAATAAAGGACCTAGCAGAGAAAATAGGGAACCTAGAAAAGCTGGTTATAACAAATGCAGATCTATTGAAACAGCTTGAAACCTATGATAGACCTGCTGTTAAACCCAGTTCCGGTTCAGTTGTAAGTACAGCCAGGGATGCTCAAAAACAACCTCTCAATCTAGGTATACTAGAGGCAAAGAGTGATAATTGCCAGGCTCAACATATTTTATCTGCAGGGACTAATGTACAGGTTCATAACAGTCCTGGGCGAAAGGGGGTTGAAAGGGAGACGGTAAAAAAGACGATAGGGAAGGAACGTACCGGGGATCTTAGTAAAAGAAACCCAGAAAAGAATAGTTGTGATTTTGAGCGGGCCAACTATCCCTGTATTGATCTTCCTCCACAGTCTACCCCTTATACTGTGGTGTTGACGGGGGTGCCAGAGCTAACAAAAGATAGAGGGGAATCTTACTCGGAATTAAAGAACAAGGTTTTATTTTGGTTAAATACCAACAGACCCTTACCAGGGCATGTGCAAGTTGAAATTGTACATGTCCGTAGAGTAAGTTGGATAGGATCTACAAAAAAAGATCTCCTTGGGGACTGTATAATTGTCAACTTTAGAGACAGTCATGCAGTAAGATTCATATGTGGCTGGAATAATCACTGCAGGAATAGTGGGATTCAAACTGAACTTATCTAAATTTTATCCTCCCACGAATCTTATGATGACTAAATTTAACTTATGGCATCAAGGGGAGTTGAGGGTTAGAAATAGAGATGATTATGATTTACCAATATCAAATCGATATCACATTTTGCAGGGTTTAGAGGACATTGACTGACTCAATACAGATACCCGGTCCACTAATTTTATAAAGCCTATGATATTTTGTGGACATCGGACAGCCACTGATGAACGAGGTGTGGACATGATTAATGTAACGGATGACACAGGTACGGCGGGTAAGATGAGTAAAGAGCAGATGTTTATGAATGATAATACCCCACTTGATAAGTCATAAGATAAGGGGTTATTCCAGAGCTTACTGGTAATACGGACGCTCTGGTTAGACAAACAAGTAAGGGAACATGGTCTTTTATGAGCTGGAATATTGCAGGGTTAAGGTCAAAACTGGATAATGAAAACTGGGTAAACTTGTTGAATAATTACGATGTTGTCAGTCTTCAAGAAACCTGGACATTGGATCCAGATCATGTGAATGGTTTTAGAACTTATTTTTCCCCTGCAATCAGTTCGGCCCATGGTAGGGCCAAAGGAGGTTTATGCACCTATGTTTCTAACATGCTGTTATGTACTAAAGTGGAAATGGTATTTAGCAACATGTTTTATCATGTTATCAGGATTACAAATAACAGTATGTTTTTTCTTGTTTTGGTGAATTTTTATAATAATGTCCCGGGAGGGGACGTGGATAAAGTTTTTAAACTATTAGGGGGTAATATTAAATCCATGTTGGATGGAAGATCAAGAGAGGTCTGTGTTATATGGTTAGGAGATTTCAACTGCCCTATATGTATGAAAGGAGAGAGAGGAACATGAGGGGTAATGTTGGATAAAGATAACAGTTTTAGTCACTTTGAACATACTAAATCTGGGGATTACCTAAATGAAATTATATTTGGCTGTGATATGAATTTTGTTAACCGAATGACTAGCCCTGAGATTCCATTTCTCCCCACTTTTAATGGAAGGGGAGCAAATACAACAATTGATTTTGTAATTATGACTTCTAGTCACGGGGAATGATTCAGGAATTTACCATTCTTGATAACTCATTGAGCGACCATTTTCCCCTCAGTTTAGTTTTACAAAGTAGACTAAAGGTGATAAGTGGAAAGGATATGCCCAATATATTAGTAGATAACATCTTTATGGCTAGGAAAAATGGTTATTCTGTAAAGTGGACAAAACTTGTCCCGGAAGACTTTTTGCAAAACTTAGTAAAAAGTACTGTGCTTCAATTCTATGCTTGCACAGATGTGAATACTGATGATCCTGACATTATTAAGAACTTCCTAACGATTATTGCAGAAGGCAAAAAATTACTATGGGTAGAAACAAAAGGTGGTAATAAGGCCCAAAAGGGGTGGTTTGATACGGCCTGTACTAAGGCCTATTCAAAATTAAAACATGCTCTAAACGCCCCAGTGAGAGATACTATCTTAATTAGAGAGTGTAGAAACACCTATAAGCAGACCATAAAAAGGAGGAAGCTGATTTTAAAGAAAGAAGCTTGGGATACCCTGTGTGCAGCGTCATTAAGTAAAGATACTGCATCATTTTGGAAAGTTGTTAATTCCCCTTTCCTGAATTATAACAACACTGCTACAATAGAAGTTGCAATACCTGAGAAAGAGTGGGTGAAACACTTTTCAGAACTGTATTCTGCTAAGTCCAAAAAAGGGGACTATTTAATAGAGAAAGATACAGTGCGCAATTGTTCCTATTTAACCCCTTCCCCAGCCACGGTCGCCGTGTGCTCATGACGGAGTGGTTCCGTCATGCTGCGGCCGTTGGAGGCCGCGCCGCTAATTCCCTGCCTGTGCGGGCGATTAGCGCAGTGGGCGGAGTCATGACGGAACCACTCCGTCATGAGCACAGCTCAACCGCGGCTCATGACGGAGCGGTTCCGTCATGAGCACCGCGTTGCCCCCCCACACCCCCCAGCGCTGCGGCGGAATTCCCGCCGCAGCGAAAGGGTTAAAGAATAATTTAGTCCCTGACATTACTGTAGCAGAAGTAAATGCATGTATCGATGCAAGTCTGGGGGGCAAGGCACCGGGCCCTGACGGGGTTCCGGTGGACCTATATAAAAATAATAGAGAACTTTGGGCCCCGATTCTCACACGACTTTTTAATGTTACATTTCAAAACGGCCTTCTTCCTTCTTGGTGTGAATCATTGATAGTTCCTATATTTAAAATGGGTGATAGAGCGAGTTGTCAATGCTATCGCCCAATATCCCTTTTGGATTCAACCATTAAGGTCTTTGGTCGGGTAATTTTAAATAGACTCCAAACCTGGGCAGAGGAGAATATGAACCTTAGTGACTTGCAGTATGGTTTTAGAAAAGGGCTTGGCACGACAGACCAATGTTTGAATTTGCACCTTCTAATAGAGAAATACACAAAAGCAAAGGAGGGTTGAATGTTTTTAACTTTTATAGACTTAACTTCTGCATTCAACTGTTTCGCATAGTAAACTTTGGCTGGTTATGAACAAAATGGGAGTAGATCCTACAATTATTAACTTCCTTCGGGAACTCTATCTGGGTGCATCAGCCAGAGTCAGATATGGCAGAAATGGTGAATGTACAGAATCCTTTGAAATTGCAAGAGGAGTACATCAAGGCTGTGTCCTTGCCCCGTTTCTTTTCACACTATACATTAATGATATAGAGAACATTTTATTGAACGAGTGCAGGGATATGCCAATGGTGGGGGAAAGACCAGTCCCAATCTTGCTGTACGCCGATGACGCTGTCCTGATGGCCAGAACCCCCCAGGCTATGCAAAGGTTAGTCACCTCCTTTGCAAATTTTATGGCAGGGTTAGATCTGAGTATTAACTGTTCAAAAACTTTCACCATGAATTGTGGTTTGGGTGCACATAAAAAGAGAAAGATAGTTTTGATTGGTTCGTCCCCAGTTGATTTTAGTTCAACCTTTTCCTATTTAGGGGTTTTACTTGATCATACAGGATTATGGAATAACACAATTAACACTAGGAAATTACTGTATTGTAAATCAATTATGGCATTAAAAAATTTTAGTCATAAAGTAGGCAGGAAACCAATCGGGGAAATGTTAACTGTGTATAAAGCTACTTGTGTAGCAATTGTAACATATGGTGCGGGTTTGTGGGGCCATGCGAATGTGTCATCTTTACAGGTGGAGGAAAACCTCTTTATGAAATATCTTCTAGCCGTCCCAAAAAGTGTATCCACATATGCCTGCAATGTAGAGCTTGGGGAACCATATCTGGAAGATATTATAAAGACTGCTCCAGTACTACTATGGCACAGAGTCTGGACGACTGATGAATGTGGGTTAAATCGCCTGATTATGAATAATGTGATTGGGCTAGAAAAGAGTGGTAAAATAAGATGGTTGTGTTATGTGAGGAAATTCCTCACGGACTTGGGTATGGGGAATTATTTTTCTGAACCATCTTCACTTTGTAACATTTCAAGAAAGTTTTTGAAGGAAAAGTGTATGACCTACCTACATGTTCGCAGAACATCAATCGAAATGAAGAAAACGACGGTGGCGGCCCACGAACAAATAGTGATTTCTAGAAAAATGCAGCCATATGTTAAATTACAAATGAGTGATCAAGAGAAGTTCTTATTAACCCGATTTAGATTTAATTTATTGTATAGGTTATTCAGTTTTCCTGTTATGAATGATTGGTCTAAAAGTTTGATTAAGTGCCCCTGTGATGATATGTCAGATCAATCAGATATACATATACTATTTTTCTGTAAATTTTATACAATGCCAAGACGGCGGTGGGTTGTTCCCTTACTGAAGACAATGGAAATCAATCGTTGTCACCCTGCCTTTTTAGCTGTACAAAAATTGGATAATATTTTAACTATTGTACATATTTCTTCATTTTTAAAAAATGTTTTAAAATCACGTAAATCAATTGTATCCTGAACTATGATGACTTGATTTTGTTATACTTGATGAAATTAATTGTGATATTTACATGTACTTTTATGGTTATTCTGTTTTAATAACCGAATAAAGAAAGAATTGAAGTAACTTTTGTTCCGTTTGAGCTAGAATCAAGATTTTTTTGTTGAAATCTGCAGATTATGTAGCAAATGCCTTACACTGATAATTATGTGGAAAACGCTGCTACTGCTGCAGAAACTCATAATTCCATGGGTTTTTTTTTAACTTTCTGCATTACCACCCACACTTCGATTTCAGGCAGAGGCATCTCAAAGTCAGTATTAACCATTCAGGGGCAGTTTTTTTGTGAAAGCTGGGTCCATGGAGTGGCAGGTAGAAGGCCAGCAGGGTTGCATTCAGATGCATAGCCCTAATCTTCTCGATCCCTGGGGCCTCACAGTAATGGTCTAGGAGACAGAGGAAAGGAGCGCGATTCATAGATATTGTCAAAGAGAAGGCCCAGAATAGGGAGCACTGTATGCGGACTCATTTTTATGTTTACAAATGGCCAGAGACCCCTTCTTCAGAGAGATACCCCAAAGAAGGGGACAATATAACTGTTTTTGTTTTTTTAAAAAGGACATTCATTAGTGAAGCTGGTACTGCTGCCAAGTGTGTAAGTGGCCACTGCTGGTTATCATAAAGGAGCAGATGCAGCAGGACTAGGGCCCAGTGATTTGGGGGGGCCCACGGCATCACAATTATGACGGTCTACCTTTAAAAAAAAAAAAAGGGGGCACGAGAGCTTATTATCCCCTCAAGCATTAGGACAGAGGTGATGATCCATCCTGGAGGGGAAGAGGTAATAAAAAAGGCAAAGGAGATAGCCTGATACTCAAGACTGCAGTTATCATTAGTGCAGCAGGTATAGTTGCATTGGAGTCAAGGAGTGTGAGGGGCTCACAACACCCCAATTATGTGGAGCAGTTTGTTTGGGATATCAGTTTTTGTTTGATGCCTTTGCTGTTTTATAAGTCTCATATTTGGTGCAATTCATAAGCTAGACAAAATATTCCTGAAATCATCTCATAAGCACTGCTCCTTGTACGCAGCCATGTCCCTCCCGCTCCCTCAATCCTTGTCATAAAGTTTTGGAGGGGGGCCCGACCTCAAAACATTTTGCTTAGGGGGGGCTCAGAGTAAAAAAGTTTGAAGACCTCTGCCCTAGGGGTAGGTAGCCCATTGGCTACTACCTTACACTCCCCTTAACACCCCTAAATTCAGTATTTAGGTGCCCACCCCCGACACCATAAACTCACATTTGACTACTGGGAGCTGGGGAAGGACAAAGAAAGACTGACAGAGCGAGAACAGAGGACCTAAACCAAAGATTGGCGCCAAATCCTGCCAGGTTGCTTGCACCTAAATAATGAGCAACATTTCCTGCTATTATTGCGCTTGGGCTGGGCGTGAAGTGGCGCACTGGGCGAGGATTTTGCAAGTTTAAAAAGTCGTCTATGAAAAAATGTTTTATCTCGATAGGAAAACGTAAATCACGATTTTAATGCACGCACCCTAAGGTGACATGACTACTTTCTTGGACCGGTATTTAAATGCATCAGGGTTCTCTCCAAACCTGTCACATGTAGCCACTGATCAGGGATTTTCAGCCTCCCACTGCACATGTTGGCATAGCAGGTCTGCAGGTTTTGACTGGGGTCCAGCGTTTTCAAAGGATTAGTTTAAACGCCAGGGCTTGCAGCTCTAAAGACCCAGCGACCTCTGCTGGACAGTGACAGATTCCGCGTTCATTTCTAATCTGATCTCAGCGCCCAGTTCTGCACCACATTTTTTATTCAAACTATTCAATTTGTTTAGTGGTCCGATCAAATCCAAATGTATGAGCACAAAGTCTAATTTAGGCTTTCTGTTCATACATTTAGATCTGTCGGGGTAGATACGGGCAGGCTCTGCTGTGAGTTCTAAACATCGCTTGATAAAATGTGATCCTAGAAGTATTGGCTCTGTATGTCACGGCAATGTGAATTGATATTTTCCTTGCGTTTCAGTAGATATACTTACAGATAAATAAACGGAGAACACGCGAAAGCAGCTATTTACGGCTGTATGGCCGTGTATTCTTAGCCAATAAGATGTCCATTTTTTTTTGCTGCTTGCCAAGAGACCATTTTTTGCGGCCAAAATCGTATTTTCGCGTTAATCACGCTACTGAGCTGATTTCGCGATTAGTACGTGAATTGGAAAATAGCTAAAAAGCTGGAAAGTCTGATTAATGTGTTCGCTAAATGAGACTTTCTCCTGTGGTTGCTTCAGCTGTTACTGTCTCGCAAGTAGCTCGACCTGTGGAGCGACAGACACAGGGGTCCTGTAATCTGATACCTGTGTACACCACACAAACCCGCCCCCTTTCTCCACTTAACCCCACCCAAAGCAAAGGACGGCACATTCTGAACATGTGCCGAATGAGGTCGCTCAGTTTTTTTCCTAAAACTTAAGGGATGACACTGACCTTTCTGCATGTGGCAGCGCATGTCAAATATATACCCCACACTGCTACAACGGCGCTGTTAGTTAGCTATTGGACCGTCAGTACAAGCTATAAATAATTTTGAGCACTGGATGTCCTTTATCACTAAGGAGTCTAGCAGGAAACAGAAAAGTCCCAAGGTCATCCATATAGCACACTGCTTTACCACCACTAACCACTCGCTCCCCATGGCTGCCAACCGGCTCCCATGATGTCCTCAGAGTCACCTTCATCAGTCCGTCCTTTGTTGGGTTTTTATTTTTGAGCCATCAGCACCCTCCTCGCTGGGCCATATTGGACCATGTTAATGAGGAAAGGGGCACCAAACCTGCCACGATTCAAGATGCTGTGAGCAAAAAGTCATATCCCGCTTATTTTGATCCTAATGACGGTTTGCATACAAGTAACGCCAAGTTACGTTATGTGCCTTTCGTATAGCCTATTTGTAAGGTAGTGTAGCCCTTTCAGAATCGGCTCTGGGGTACTTGTGCACAGAACCAAAGGCGGTCTGATGACGTTGTATCTTCATGAGTTTTTGTATTCTTTAAAAGTTAACCAAACAGAATAGTGGTCGGCAGAACTAAAAGAACGCGTTCTTCATGCTCCTCGCACTCGTTTTGACCTCGGTCTCGGAAACACAAAGAAAGTCTTTAACAGCATAAACAAATCAATGTCTCAGTGGGATACTGTTGCTTGGAAACCTTTGTGACTTTTTTTGTTTTAGTAAGTAATCGGAGAAACTATTCGCAGAGAGTCAAAAAACAGAAAGTAAGCTTCTAGACACCCAAGATTTGGTCTATACTAGATTTATGGTCCTCTACCAAACAACTGGCATTTCATAATCTTCTTGGTGAGTCTGTGGACTCGGTACCAAAGCCTGGCAGTATTTTGAAGTCGATGTTGGTGCTTAAGACCTTTCCATATTATCTTAGCCTTGACATTCTATATAGCCTGGAAAATCCTCTCAACTTCGAGAATCTAGACCTTTTTGTCAGCATACCCATGGTATCCACGATGCCGTTTGGTACAGAGTTGATCCTAGTGCAGTGGGCAGTGCCAAGTGTTAAAGCTTTTTCAGTTGCAGTCATTCAGATAAGCCAAGGCTGACTCAGAGCAGTTCCATTCCACTGAACGCAGAGTCCATTCAAGGCTGATCCCTGGACATAAGTTCGTCTTTAAGTGGTTGGGTTCTTGAAGCGTTGGATTTTCAGAAAATTAGATGTAACTGCTCTATACAAATCAGTCATTCTCCTATTTGTACTTTATAGCTTGTATAATGGATTTGCGTTTCCCTTCCTATGTATTACATTTGAAATAGTTTGGGTCAATTAATTGCAACTAATTGCATTTACATTGCGCTTACTACCCCTGACGAGGCGTCAATGCGCTTTTTAGTGAGTAGCACGCTACTCCGGAACCCAAAAAAGATGCTTTGTTTTCCAGGGTGTCTCTTCGAAGAGCTGCAAGGCCTGATCTTTGTCCGGGACCAGTCCGTATGCTAGGGCGTCCCTGGAGGGACCTTCACCACAGGAAGATGTGGTGGAAATAATAAAACAGCAGCCGAGACAGCCAGCGGTTGATGCTGACTGAGGCATCACAGAACAGCCGCAAAAGCTAAGAGCAGCTCACACGACAGCCTTTGCTGGCCCGGCAGGCCTGAATATGAGGCCGACCTCGATTGGGGCATTGCCCCCATCGCACAGCATAGGAAGCGTGGCCAACAAAGAGGACCCCTCAGGAAGGGGGCAGACACCCAGTCTTGTAGACTCACGGTAGCAGAGGAATGCCAGTATTGCATCAGAGGAGTGACCTTTCTACCTCCTGTAGAGTCTAACACATGAATGCCTGGTAGCCTTTGCGGTGGGGCTTCACTGAGAAGCACAATCTCCTCTGTAAGGATATTTGATTTGAGCATTTTCCCTATGCAGCCGTTGATGTTCGCTGCACGTATTGCAAAGCTATTTAGTGCTACAAGCAAGGGCCGTCTGGCGACTTTAATGGCAGTTCAGCTGCAGGCAGTACACCACACGGCTAGCACCTTCCGAATCACAGCATAAACATGGTTTACATTGATATATTGATATTTTGTACATGATGTTTATTCCCTTCAACGTTAATAAAAAAAATTATTAAACAAAGAAGAAGCACAGGACAATCATTTACTGGGGTTGCAGGATGGATTTTGAGCTATGAGCCTCTGTTCATTTTGCACTTGCCTCCTATTTTGAGAAGTCATGGACTGCTCAACCCGCACTACCACTGAATGTCAATGGCTGGAGTGGCACTTGGCCCAGTTGAACAAAGCTCAAAGTAGGTTGGGCCCCGGGACATCAGGAATAAAAGGCCTCAAACACTACGGCTAAGCCTAGTAGCTCTGCTTGTCATGTGGCCCACCAAAAGGGGATCTGACACTGAGGTGTTCAGTTATCTGCTTTTCTGATATGTGTGTTGGGGAGGGGTTGCATGTTAAAAGTGATCCGAGGTATAAGACAGTAGATACCACAATAGGATTCTGAACTTTAAATTAAGGCTTACACCAAAAACGATCTTAGATAAAAGTAAAAACCACTGGACACTAGATGTGGGGAACATGGTTGACACAGAAGCAGCTAAACAACATTGGAGGGAAATAGCAATCAGAGGAGGATTCATACGGTACGATTAAAAGATTAGATAGAGAACACTTTAAGAAAAAAAGGCTGGTAACAATCTGATTCTGATGTATACAATAGAGGCTGTAGATAAGTGGGAACCAAATTCCATACTGTGTATGCCTATGGCTAGCTTTTGGGCTGAGATTGTAGCTCAACTCTATTGCGAGTGAAACTGAAATACCTCTAGATCTTACGGTTATATTTTGGGTATGTGTGAAGGCATATATGGCCCCCTAAATGTACAAGATTATTTGGGGAGTAGGATTGATGGTGGCCAAAAGATTTTTGGAGAGCTTCTGGAACAGCAAGGAGGCAACCTCAGTGGAATACGGATTGGTGCATATTAGTAGAAACATACGTGTACGAGTGTAGGGAACGAGTGTAGGGAATACCCAAACAATGAAAAAAATTATGGGTTTCACATGGCGAGTACAGAAGGTCACCGGTTTGATGAGCACTGAATGACACTCCCATTCCAGAACGGAGCCTTGCATAATATTAAAAATGTCTGCATTTCTTGGTGTCCAAAGTTTGTTGCTAAAAATATTAGTATGCATGAAATGTTTAACTGGTAGACCTCGGATGGAGAGTGGGAGGACACTGGCTTATCAGTACTGGGAACACCAACTAACATGTATGTTTCTTTTTACTTTATTATATTGGAGAGCAATTAAAATACCTTTAAAATATTAATTTACAAAGTCGGTACATCCGGATTTACGGATATTCCGCTTAACTCGCTTGCAATTAGGTACAGAGTACAATTTGTTATCAATTTGTGTTTTTATGTAAACCTCGAAATGTCCTCATATTTGTTTCTGTTTGGCAGCCAGGGACCATTAGCACCCAATCTTCATACATATACACATCTCTCGATATACATTCTGTACATACAGAATGGTCATTATCCTTCCATTAAAAAAACGACATCTGTTTATACTCACTAGAACTGCGGTGTTTAAAAGAAATCATCAAATGGTAAAATGTACTGAAAGCGACTAACTAATTAAGTAATTAACTGTGACAAGGACTTCTGACCAAGGATACTGAAGATTACCGGTCAGTAAAACAGGCATTAACCAATCCTGCTATTCGGTGGATTGTTTTTCAAGTATTTAAAAAAACTTTAGTTAGAGAGTGCTATGCCTCGCCATGGCAATTAAGTTCATTGCACATCCCTTGATATCCAGGACTGACAAAGACTTTACATATTGGAGCGCAGTTCCCTTTATAGTTCTGTGATGTTATTAGGACTTGCTTCTTGTAAGTGAGGTAGTTGATGCCGGCAGTCCATATACAGTGCATGTGGCCAGCAGTATACCTTAAACTCTTCAGACTGTGCGTACTATTGGGTGGACAATAAAAGCAAGGCACCTTAATATACAAAATATAAAATATTGGAGCATATCAACGAGTAAGAACACAGTTATAACAAGTTAAAATATAAAGGAAGGGAATTAAGGATCCCGTAGGATCTTTTTTTGCGATACTCATGGCGATGATACCTTAAGCATATTAATTAAATGTGTATGAAATTTGACATGGAAGAGAATAGTATATTAAAAAATCATGTCTATTGATGCTTGATATGTATAAATATACACCTATGTTGATAATCATGTTTTTTGTTTTAATATGTGGTATGTATAAAAGAATTATAGTAAGAACATCGTATACCCAACCGTATTTGTTTAGGTAATCTGTTTAACAACTGTTTTTATGGAGATATATATTTTATGTTTTCTCCTAGTTTTAATTCAGTTACTGTTCCTGAAGAAGGTGGACTAATGGTCAAGGAGCCAGTGAAACGCTGCCTTGACACAATACCTATTTTAGTATTTAGATTGTATACAGTTGTTTTCTGTTACTTTTGGACCAAATGTTTTTGATGATTTATCTGGTCCAATGGATGATAAACTAGATTAAGAAATGTCACTTGTAGGTTCTTAAATATTTATGAGATTCTGAATATTGTGGTTGGAGCATAATTGTTTACTGCTTTGCATCAAAAGTAGATCTATTGTTCTTGTGTTGATAATTATGCATCCACATAGCAAACATTTGGATTTTACCAATAAGTTCAGGGGAAAAACGTTTATATTGGTTTGATTGAATCCTATCCTCTGTGCCTTTATAAAAGGGGATACTCTCTAAATTGTTGATGTCATCCAGTACAAGCCTATATTATTTCTGCCACAAAATGTGCCACCACAGTCCTAAAGAACTTTAAGGTAAGCGGAATTGTGGGTATTGTGACCTATAGGTTTAATAAAAATGAAACTTACCTCTCTAGTCCATAGCTCTGTGTTCATTCACCAAACATAGATAGACATAAGTTCTGCCACAGATGACTAAGCACTAGCCTAGCCTGCTGCCAGTGTGCTTGTTTCTTCGTTCCAACTCAACCCAGACTATGGTGCGAGGCTGCCCTGGTACAATAGTGGTTCTAGGAAGTGTCACAAATATGTTGCCCTCCTGCTGTCTACTCGGACTTTTGTACAATGTTGCCTATGGAGCACAACGTTGCTCTGCTACAGTGGAGAGGGGTTGGAGCAGACTCTCACCATGGTCACCCGCAGAGGCTCAGGGAGGTCTTGTATGTCTCTATGAATCTCTTGGATGCCCTATGTGTCCTCCTGGAATGTATGGCACCCACTAACATCCCACCCTATAGAACAACTGGCAGAGTCAATGTTAGACCAAAGAGGAGTCCGACTGTTAATGATATAGCTCAAAGCCGCTCGATCATGGATGCCTCCTTCTGAAATGACGTCCTCCGCCCTGTGTGCACAGCATCGTCTCCAGACACCCAACATAGAATTGAAGCAGTGCATTATCATGTGTTTTGGCTGTCGCGCTTATCCTGTACGAAAAATCTGATCATTGCTTGATCTAACAGACTTTTTATTCAAACTGAACGTTACCCTTACACAGTGTAGTATCAGCATCTTTCGCTGTATTTACCGGACGGTACTTGACCAGACAAGATTGTGTATTGAATCTTCCAACTCATTAGTTGAGAGTACAGACGCTGTACGTATTATTCTCACTGATGACAAATTGATACCAAGCATCGTCCACATTGATCGTTGCTGAACAGAGGATATTAAGTTGTCAAAGTTGTGGACGTTCCTGACGAAGGCACGCTTAGTGCCGAAACGCGCGTAGAAACGGTCAACTGAGTTTGTGCCACACTGCTTGTCCTAATGCTAAGAAAACCTCTTTGGGAATGTTTCACTCTTATTTGAATCTGTAATAAAATATTCAATTATTGTCGAAGTAAAAAAGAGTAGCTCCTGTCAAAAAATATATCAACTATCTTGTGACTGTTCCTATATATTATGTTTTTAGGGCTCGCGCCCTGCGTTGCACAGCGCAGCAGTGCTCGCGCAGGCGAGAGCCCTTTTGTCCGGGGTTTGAAAACGGACCCTGGAATCGCACATGCTCGTGCTTTTCCTTTTAGGTTTCGCTATTGGGCTTTGCTCCGCCTATGGCCTATTGGTGTCTGTTAGGCGCACCAAAGCCCATATGTTTTCAATTATCGTGCCCAGACACGGGCGCGATAATTGAAAACACATATGGCTCACAGTGGCACGCGCGCGCACCTCTTGCGGGCATGTTTTTTAAAATTTTACATTAGCGATCGCTTTTGTTTTTGCCTGCCTGACCCTGGGTACCTCTCAGATATCAGTCGATGCCACAGACCTCAGCGTGACCCTCAAGCACCGCCATTTCCGCCCTCCGCCTGCAGGTTTGTAAAGCTCCAAAGATGCCATTTCCGTGCTTGCCCCTTAGCACCATGCCTTCCCTCCTCTGTGCTTCCATTTGCACCACGCCTCCTCATGGACTGGACTCCCCTTACTACAAGCCTCTCCTTGCCCCGTGTCTCCTCTCCTCTGTGCTCTCCCCACCCCCGCCATGCCTCCCTCTGCTCGAGTCTCTCCTTGCCTGTTCCTTTCATCAGCCGCACTCGGCTCCCACTCAGCAGCTGCTGCCTTTTACACAGTTCCAGCTGGGGCTTGAGCTGGAGGCCTGGCAGCCCTTCTGCAGGAGAAGCCATTCTCCCACCACACTACCCCAGCCACCCTCCTGAGGGAAGCGGATGGGGTCACTGGGCCAGGCTGCTCTGACTGCCCACCTGACACAGCACCGCAGCCCCCCAGGTCCATACGGTCCTGAGCGTATCACACTGTACCATTGCACAGTTGCTATGGCAACAGGTTTCAGATCCTGTACCGTTCTTTTTTTTTTTTTTTTACAGCAACTCTTTATTCTATAACAATGCACTCTGCTCTCAGATAGAAAGGAACAAAGTGGGCACTCTTCTATACGCGCATGTTAAATCATTCATGCGTACATTCATCAATGACATGTATGGGGGGGTCGCTTTATATATCGCCTTTCTGGTGCTGCAATATCAGATAAAGTACGTTCACTGTGTTCCGAAAAACCTGTAAGACGATGGATCAACGTCAGTCAATCAGAACATGGCAATGAAGCTCCTCGCAGCCTTCTAGGAGCGCTGAAGAAGGGGGATGTGCTGCCCGTGGCAGTGCTAAGCTTTCTTGGATGCTAATTCCAAAGAAACTCAGTATTGTGCAGTGTGTCAATGGCCCTACTGCAGTGGTCTGTGCATTCACATAACATGTAAAGCGCTCTGATACTTTCGGGTCTAGCTAGCGCTATATGAAACTCTAAAAAAAAAAAAATATTGCATACCCTTTGAGAGTTGAAGGGGGGGGGGGGGGGGGGGATATTCAGGCGATCCCATATCTGTAAGACGCAGAAGTGTCAGGGGTCCTATATCCTGTTTACAGAAGGCCATGGCATACCAGGCCTCAATCCTAGCAATGCAGACTCCGATTTTCTTTTTCTGATGTTGGTAAACAGGGTTGGGTGATAATATCAAAAACATTACAAACAGCAGTGATTGATGCATATACACAGGGGCACATTCTTTTAACAAGCATTTGCAATGCAATAGGTCTCGCATTATTAAAGTATGAGCTATTGGTGTTGTATTATTTAGCAATGCCAATAGCTCAAACTTTAATAATGCGAGACCTATTGCATTGCAAATGCTTGTTAACCCCTTCAGTGTCCATGACGAGACTATCTCGTCATGAACCCCGCCCGCTAATGCAACGCCCGGCACAGGGCGGGGAAAGGGCGGGGCACCGAAAAGGTTAAAAGAATGTTTTGATGTGAAGTATGCATGTGGACATGAGTGAGTTTGTATGAGTGAGTTTTTCAGTGTAATATGTATTGACGAGTATTAATAAAATCCTGCTTTGTATTTTTGGATAAAAAAAAGTATGTTTTGGTTCTTTCATTGCATGTTGCAAATATTGTGCTGTTCAATAGTAGTTAGTTGCCTTAAGTCTTTGCACTGATTCACTAATCCCTGCCTTAAGGAACGTTAATTCTATTAGGAGGCCCTCTTTCTCTCTTTTCAGAAGCTAATGCAATTCCATACATTTTACAAAAGAAAGCATACTACATCTGGTTACGGATTTAAAGAGACAGCGACAAGCCTATCAGAAGTGCCAGAACACTGGTGTGACACCTTCAAATACTGATATATTTTAGAGAACTGCTAGCACATGTGGTTTTGCTTCGCATGCTGAAAATGTGGTTGTACTTTTCCAACAATAACCATTGATCTATATGTCGCAGAATATAATAACAAAGCACTGGCAAATCCAATAGGCCTGGCCTTGCAAACATTGTGATGGCCAACTTTTATTTTTATTGCTCCAGGTGCGCTTCTGCACTCATGAAGCCAGGACCAGAGCCCCAAGTCTCTTTGAAATGGCTGGGGTTGTATTTTCCACCGCCAAAGTTAACACTTAGGGTGGGATTATCACCACTCATAATGATGAGCCAAAGTGTAATACAGCCCTAAATGAAAGGAAAACAGCAGCACCATCTTTTATTTAACCTGAGGCGAATATTAACGTAGATTTAGCTGGCTCAAACAGCAGATCCTCTTTTACCTTCCAGTAAACTGCACCAAAATAAATATTAACATTGCAAAAAAGACATTACATTCTAGACTGCAAAAACAATGTGATGTGCAGAGAATTTTGAGAGTTTATATGCAAATTGACTGAAAAATGGCTGGGGTTCCACTTCAATTTCTTTCCCCAATATTTTGTTTGCCATACCTAGAGGTGATGTGCTCCTAAAATGTTTCACTGAGCTGGAATGCACCTAAGAAATACATTCTAGTTTCAAATTGTTATCATTGCAAATGCATTGCCGCATCTATGCCACCAGCAAAACAAAACGTAGACAATAAATACAAGTCGGTCTGTACAACCATCATAAAAAATACAATAAACTGAGTTGTAATCGCATATTGTACTTCATTAAAAATAATGTATATGTGTATGCTTCTTCTAGGCAGGGCACTTCACATTTTCTGCTCTCTTTTGGAGACAGGAGTAGACAAAGAGAAAAGCTGCAATTCCTCAATCAACCAACCAATCAGGGGAATTGTAAGCGCGCTACACTCACCCGTTAGGGTCTCAAGGCACTGGGAGGGGGGTGGGGGGATAAGCAGCTCTGTTCAGTTGAAAAGCCAGGTCTTGAGTGTCTTCTTGAAGGTGTTCAGGGAGAGGGGCGCGTCTAATGTTGATCGGGAGCTCGTTCCAGGTCTTGGCCGCGATGTAGGAGAAGGATCTTCCACCTGTTCTGGCTTTGCCGATGCGTGGGGTTTTGGCGAGGGCGAGGTCGGTGGATTGGAGGTTTCTCTTGGGTGAGTAGAAGGAGAATCTCTCGTTGAGGTATTGTGGGCCGGTGTTGTGGAGGCATTTGTAGGCGCGGGTATCTTGAAGGTGACTCTTCTCAACGGGGAGCCAGTGGACGGTCCGTAGGTTTTGGGTGATGTGTTGGTTTCACAGGACGCCGAGGACGAGTCTGGCTGCAGTGTTCTGTCTGGTCTGGAGTTTGTGGAGCAGAGATTTGTTGATCCCGGCGTAGAGGGCGTTTCCGTAGTCCAGTCTGCTGGTTATGAGTGCTTGGGTGACGGTCTTCCTAGATTCGGAGGGGGGGGGGGGGGTTCCATTTGAAGGTCTTTTGGAGGATGCGGAGGGTGTTGAAGCAGCTGGAGGCGACGGCATTGACCTGTCGGGTCATGGAGAGGAAGGAGTAGAGTATGATGCCGAGGTTTCGGGAGTGGTCCATGGGTGTGGGAGGGCTGCCGAGGGCGGTGGGCCACCAGGTACTGTCCCATGCTGAGGGGGAGGGTCCGAGGATGAGGACCTCTGTCTTCCCCCAGTTGAGCTTCAGGCAGCTGCTGCTCATCCAGGATGCAACAACCTTCATTCCCTCCTGGAAGTTGAGTTTAGTGGTTGCATGGTCGTTGGTGAGTGAGAGGATGAGCTGGGTATCGTCGGCGTAGGATATTATGCTGAGTCTGTGCTGTCTGACGATGGCGGCGAGGGGGGCCACATAGATGTTGAAGAGCGTGGGGCTGAGCAACGATCCTTGGGGTACACCGCAGTTGGTTTCCATGAGTTTGGAGCGGAAGGGTGGCAGTCTGATCCTTTGGGTTCTGCCGGTAAGGAAGGAGCAGATCCAGTCGAGGGCGGTTGCCTGTATGCCAGCGTTGTGGAGTCTGGCGTTGAGTGCGCGGTGGGAGACGGTGTTGAACACTGCAGGGAGGTCGAGTAGGATCAGAGCCGCGGTGTGTCCTTGGTCGAGGAGGGTGCGGATGTCGTCTTTAGCGGCGAGTAGAGTGGTCTTGATGCTGTGGTTGCTGCGGAATCCGGATTGGGAGGGGTTTTCTTCAATTAATTTTCTCAGCTGGGCATTGACGATCTTCTCTGTGACTTTGGCCGCGAAAGGGATGAGGGAGATGGGTCAGTAGTTATTGAGGTCGGTGGGGTCTGCTGAGGGCTTCTTGAGCAGAGGTCTAACTTATGCGCGTTTCCAGACGTTGGGAAAGGTGCCGGTCTTGAAGGTAGTGTTGATGGTGAGTCATAAATCTAGTGCGATGATGGTGGCTCTGTGGTAGATGTGTGGTGAGCAGGGGTCAGTGGGGGGCCCTGAGTGGAATCCTTTCATGGTCGAGGTGGTGTCTTAGGAGATGACTGGGGTCCAGGAGGAGATGGTATGCTGGCTGGTGTTTCTGGGGATGGAGGTGGTTTCGGCGTCAGGTGTTTGGTCGTTGAAGTGGCCGTAGAGGCCCTTGATTTTAGGATGGAAGTAGGATCCGAGCTTGTCGCAGGGGTCCGTGGTTACGCAGGGGGACTTGGTGAATTCCTGGATGAAGCTGAAGAGTTCCTTGGAGTTGCTGGAGTTGGCGAGAATTTTGTTTTGGATGAAGGTCCTTTTGGTGGATCTGATGCGTTGGTGGTATTCTGTCATAGTTTTGTAGTAGGTGGTGTGGTCTTCTGGCATTTTGTGTTTCTACAGTTCTTCTTGAGACGTCTGCAGGTGCGTCTGGTTTCTTGGCGGTCGGTGGTGAACAAGGTGACCTTCCTGGGGCGCTGTCTGTCGAAGTTGCGTAGGGGTGCGAGCTTGTCTGCGCAGTTGAAGATCCATCTGTGGAGTCCTTTGGCCGCGAGGTTGGCGTCAGTCGAGGTGGTGGGGGTTTCGCGTTTGAGGGTGGAGTTGAGCTGTTCCACCGCGATTTTGCTCCAGTTCCTTCGTGGGGGTGTGGTGCAGGTTTGGGGGCGGTGGGTTTTGTCGATGGTGAAGTGTACACAGTGGTGGTACGTCCACAGGGGTAGCGTTGTGTGGCTGAAATGGATGCTGTTACCTCCTGCGAAGATGAGGTCGAGGGTGTGTCTTGCCTTGTGGGTGAGCGTGGTAACGATCTGTTTCAGGCAGATGTTGGCGAGGTTGTCCAGGAGCGTGGTGGAGTTGGGGGTCGCTGGGGTTGTCGAGGTGGAAGTTCAGGTCTCAGACGAGTATGTAGTCCATGGAGGTGATGGCATGGGCTGCGATGAGGTCGGCGATGGTCGTGGTTAACGAGGCACGAGGTCGTGGGGGTCTGAAGGCGAGGGTGCCGCGAAGTGTGGTTCTGGGACTGGGCTGGATCTGGAAGTGAAGGTGTTCTTGGTGGCGAGGCAGTCGTTTGTGGTGGAGGAGGAGAGTCGGAGGGAGCTCTTGTGTGCAATGGTGAGTCCTCCTCCAGGGCGGTTGGGACGGTCTTTCCTCTGGATCTTGTTTCCGTCGGGGATGGCTGTGGCGATGTTGGGGGCGTAGGCGGCGATGGTCCAGATTTCTGTGAAGAAGGCAATGTCTGGTGATAGGGTGTCGAGGAGGTCCCAGATCTCAACGGCGTGTCCGTGCAGGGAGCGTATGTTGAGGAGGATGCACCTCAGGGTTCCGGCGGTGTTGGCGTTCGGTGCGGGGGTGATGGCCGTGGGGTGCTGATGGTGGTGAAGGTCTGGCGGCAGTGACGGCAGGAGAATTGTCCGTGGGTGGGTCTCGGTGTGGACAGCTGGCAGTTGTTGTTCTTCCCAGGGTTGAGTGCGAGGTGGGTGGCTGAGTCGTAGCTGTGGATGATTGGAGATCCAGGGGTCATGGTCGCGGTCGGGTTGCAAACGGGCGCAGGCGGGCTTGCCTTCGGCGTGTCTGCTGTGCGCGGCCGCTATTAAGTAGGGAGGGCATCGCAGCTGGGAGGCGGGACCGGGGAATCGGCGGGGAGGAGGGGCCGCGGGAAGGGGAAGAACAAGCAGGAAACAAGCCAGAAATGGGGCAAAAAACAGAGAAACAGCACAATTAGAATAAAGTAAAAACTAAACAGACAAAACAATAAGGCACAAACAGTTACAGTGATGCACTTACAATTAAGGCAGAACGAAAAGCAACAGGACAACAAACAGAGGATGAAGAGGGCCTCGACCTCCTGACAATGCAGAGTGCGCCGCAGAGCGGGCAGTGGCACTCACCAGCGGAGCTGCAGGGGGAGAGAGCTGGTCCCTGACCTCCATACAAATCCTTAACAAATTCCTTGTAAAAGATGGCTTAATGTGGTGCCGGGGGAGAGTAGCCACCTCGACGTCTAGTCCTTGGGCTTTCTGGACTGGTGGTCAGACCAACACTGGTCGGGTTTGAGGATTGGTTAAGGTTCACCTCCAAGCTTGTGAAGAGTGGGACAGAGCGCCAGACACTTTTCTCCAAAACACCAAAGAGACCCTGCTCAGCATGGTAAGATGGAAGTTCAGAGGAATAACTCATTTGATCCGTGACCTCTATATTGAGACAGAAAATATGGACCCAAAACAGTTGAAAATATTTGAAACGAACTTTGAATTAGAGAGTTCCAGATTAGATTACAAATTCAAAATCTGTTTTTCCCTATGCAAAAACACCTCAAGTACTTAAGATGTTATTTTCGGAAGATGTCTTGCACATGATGGTGTCATGATCCTCAGAATGGCCCATCACGTATTCCTAGCGGCAACTGGGTGGGCTATATATTACAAAGCATGCAACGTAAGGCTTAGTTCACATTTTATAGTTGGACGAGGTTGAATCCCGAAAAAAATATCGTCCTTGTTACAAGCCTATGACAGCACAAATGCGACGGAAAGAAATATTTGCATCAAACCGAACCACTCTTGGCACATTCCCTGTAAAACGTTATAGATCGTTTGTACTTTTATAGTTGTGGGCCAGTCATATTCAAATCAAACTTGCACTGCGTACAAAGCAGGACGGTGGGGCATGACTTCCAGGCCACTTCCCACTCTGAACGAAAAAACAAGCGACTCCAGGTGCAATGCGTGCTTTTAGGGCCTCACTGGCAAAGTGCAGCTTGAGTCCCTATAATTCAGCACACTGGGAACGCACATCTGGCACACCCGTGCCATTTTCCACTGTCCTCCCACAGCTGCCAGTAGAGACCAATAAAATATGTTTTGTATTACTACCAAACGGAATCCGACAATCATTTTCTGTTAAATTGCAAACATTTCTAGTGGTAGACATTCATCTATTTACTACTTAATATGCCCTTTTCACGTAAAATGTTTTCAGGCTTGTAGCCCTGCAAATACTATTTCTAGAATGGACTGCACTGTAGTCTTTATCAATATCAGCAAACGAAAGGCTCAGTAAGCCTTTTGAGATTTGAACCCAAGGTTTCACGCAGATTACTCCTTCAGATGTAATACACCACTGTGTTGTTTTATAGGGGCTGGGAAAGCACAAACTCTTACACAGCATATAGTTGTGTTGTCTTTCTGTTCTAAATACTGTACACACATTTTTCCTTGAAAAAGTTTGTCTTTATGTGAGACACAGCAAGTAACCTACCCATTGGCATGCTGGGTCTTTAAAAGGATGTACGTAATTTTGGGTTTGTCTTGCATTGGGATATATTTGGTTTTATGTAAAATGCTCTAGAACTTTACATATTTTCATTACTTCACTTTTCGTCAATTCTCTGGCTTGTTTTTGCGAATGAATGAATGAATGAATAAAACTTTTAAGAAGTACTGTTGCTAGGGATCAGGGCGTCCTGGAGCTGCAAAAAGGTCAGACTGCGAGATTAGAGGGATTTGAAACTCAAATTCAGATAGTTCCTAAAAACAGCAAATGCGAAAGTAGATTTTGGAGTAGCAGGCAAAGCATCCCAATCATGTAACAAAATTATCAACACCCTAATCCGAAAATGAATCCCTCACACAAGACACACTTCAGTGCCACTGAGCTACATAAAACTACGAATAAAATAATTCTGCAAAATTCTTTAGATTACTCCTTGAATCAAAAACGAGCCACTGAAAAGCACAGGTCGCCAGTAAGTCACTTTTGTATTGCAGCAAAACACACTTGCCCCTTAATTCTTCCGAAATCCACAAAATGGAGTACCACTGAAGTGAGTAAGACTTCTTCTTAGTTAATCCTCAAGTACTGAGCATCCTTGCTTATTGATGGGCCCAGGCTTTAAGCATACGTGTTTATGTACGAAGATTCAGACTGTTCATTTCCACTTAAGTCTTTTTCTCATTATGTAGTAAGCTTTATTATGACTCCAGCCCTGGTCTGAAGTCCTGATGTTTTCAAGTATATTTAAATACACGTCAAGACTCCGTTTCAACACTATTGGGTGCAGCTTATTATTGGAACCCCTTGAGTCAAAGTACTGTAAAATGTGTTTAAATGATTATAAAGAATTCTATGTGGATGAATATTTCTTCATAATCATTCAATATATGGTAGAATTTGGCGTAATTTTCAAATAAGCAATTGAGAGATTGTCACCAAATGGCCAATGTTATTCTTCGATTCAGGTAGTAAGCACCATAGTACTTTAGCTGTTCACTACCATCATTAACGATCCTTGAGTTCACAAAATTAGATATCTTGCAAATAAATAGTATTGTGATATTCTGAACTTCCAGTTATAGAACATTAGAAAAGCTAAGAAATAGGTGTTCAGAATAATTTTCGGCAGATGTTGTGAAATACTTCTTTGGCTTCTAGGATCAAGGTTTGAGAGGGTCTCGTCTGATCAGCCTCAAAGGCTTACACAGGAAAAGATTGTAAGGAGATCACCTAAGTAACGATGCAACCTACCGAGTTAGTTTAAAAAAATAGTGGACTCAAACAACTGTGTCCATGCGCTTAATTGTTAGGCTGTACCCTTAAACGGGGTAGTTCATTTTATAGATTAAGGAAGGATGAAAGCCTAAATTTGCCTCACCGAGATCCGCAAAGTCCAAGCGGATTTCTGAAGCCGGGGGCACTAGACTTACAGTAATATGTAAGATGCTGTGGAGAAAAAGAAACGTTCAGGCTTTTCTCATGTTCTTCAACTAAAAAATGGAAATACCAATTAATGATGCAATTGAGGCGGAGGGGGTTCACTAGGAGTATTACAAAGAAACGTAAACCTGCTTCGTCCATCAATAGTTTGAATCAATGTGCACAGAAGCGACTCGCTCACTGATTCTTGTATGACTGTATACTTGGCTAAGTAACACCTCTACTGGGTAAAGCGTTAAACAAAGGGGGCATTATATAAAATACCACGATTGCATTTCATCCCACTTAACGTAACGTTTTAAAACCAGTTTTTCTCGTGGTATCTGAACTCGCCCTGCCTATAACTCATCACACAGTCTTGTGATAAATACTCCGAGAATCGTTGTAGGTCAAGATATTTATTTTGCTCAGAATAACGAAGCCAGCACAGCAACGCAGCTACGCACAGCTGCACTCCACCGGTGAAATCTCCAACTGATCACCGATGACACTCGGGGATTCCGAGCGTCATCAGTGATGCCACAAAGTGCACGCTACAATACGTAAATTAATTCTAACTTAAACACAACACACAGTTTAGATGTTGTTGTGCGGCGAAGGACTTGTCGATGCGATATACGTGGCGCAGGCATGCAGATAACCAAACGCGCTGCGGCTCGCTACTCACAAACACAGGGCCCGGTGGATGAAGGCACAGCTGCCCGCTTTTGCGAAGAGGGCGACCCGGGGCCGAGAGAGTGCGCTGTGGTCTCAAAGAGCCGTTACAGCGCATCCCGTGCCAGGCCTGCTCTGGCCAGAGGCGGAGCAAGGTGGCTGCATCAGGTCCATAGAGGGATGCGTGCTGTCCCAAACCCTGCCCCTAGCCCAGACAGAGGCGGCCCGCTCTAGACAGACACTTCCCACTGCAGAAACGTACCCCTTGAACCGAGAACCGCCTCCTCGTCACATGGCAAACAGTGTGACAGTGACTCTGCGCAATCTCCCATATACGCCCGTCGACCATAATGGAAGTCGGAAGTGACGCTCTGTGACGAGCCTGCGCGAGCTGCCACCTCCAGCGCGTCACTAGCTGTTCAACGGGTTAAGTCTGAGGCTTGAGCTTCACCGGTCGGGTTGCTCGCGCGCGCATTCTGACCTCCCCCCATCAACTAGCTGCCAAAAGCTCGCTTCCGCACTCATGCTTCACCTCTCTCCGCCGCCCACCCCCCAACAAACTGCCGAAAATTTGGCAGACCTTTGAATGTTTCTAGACAAATGCCTTGTGAGGAACGTGGAGTACAGGCGAGCCATAGGGCCATTTTAATATGACAAGTGAGTGAACCACGGGCGTAGGAGCAAAGAGACGGTTTCCAATTACTTACACGCTTACTGTGGGGCAAGACAATGCGCAGTCGCATGTAAACAATCTTGTGACCCCAGGAGAGCAGCCTATTTTATGTGACAATGGAGTATTTTTCGCTATAAGCTTTGTTTTGAGGTTTTATTCATTATACTAGATGGAAACCGAGGAGAATCTTGGCTGGCAGGATTTCAGTTTGCCCATCTTTGGCATACATGTAGCGCGCTTATATGTGATCCAAATACGTGTGACACGATACTTTGTAAGGAGCATAGTGAAGTAATTAAGTAGATTTAGGTAGCACTGTCTGTTACAGTCATTTCTACCTGTTTATAGAGTAGAATACGCCCCAAATTAAGGTGTCAAAATGTAATCTCCCTGCAATCCTATGTAGCCCTTAGCGTTTCCACCCTTAGCCCTTATGTCACCTGACGTGTCTACATACATAGTTTCGTGGCAATACACAGTTGCATCACTAACAAAAAACTGACCACACGATGTTTGTGGGAAAACGGTGTCAATTTCATTCATATTCTGTTATGCAGTACACACGTAGGGTTAACATACGGGTAATTATATGAGTGCAGCGCCATTTAAACAATAATGACACATGTGTGCTAGGCTCCATGTATGAAGAAATACACATACATGAAGTTTGATTTAGATACTGTATTGCAAAAGCATGCAGAATGTTAGAAGTAATTTTCCAATAACACCAGACAGTCAATAAGTAGATGTGAAATCTGACAACTTAATGGCATGTGTTCTTATACTTAAACATGATAAATAAACAACACAGTAAATTTCTATGTGAGAATAAAATTGCTTCATGTGTTAGAAAACAGCTAATACTAGAATGTGTAACTTGAGCACTGACATTGACAAGAAAAGTAGGTGTTGTACGAGGTAATGTTATGATTTGCACTTCATAAAGTTCATTTCAGATGTGCTTTTACATCTTGTATGCTGTAATAGCATATAAAGTGCAAAAGAAACTTACAAAACTATATGTGAGGTGAAAATGAATATTAAACATTTTTTTTATGGGTACCCTGTACTTAAATGAACTAATTGGATTTCATAATGAACTGATATTAATATGCTTAATTGAAGAATTAATGCATCATTCTATGTAATGTGAGATTCATATTTCAGTACAAATTCATCGTGCATGAGCTGTATTTCATGAAGGCCTCAAACTTTGCTCCCTTTCCTAGTATGAAAATATGAACTGGGACCCTTTTATAAAATTACCACTTGTGTTTCAACACTCAAATACCTTGCCTTCTTTGACGTTTGTAGCTTACTTGATTAGTCTTGCAACAAAAGTGTTACTTCATAGAGTAAATGCTTGAGAATGGATAGACAAGAGATGAGAGTATGAAATCGCCTATTTTGTAAATGCAACAAATGTTCGTATGACTAAACTACAGTGACTAAGGAAATGGCGAGTAATGGACTGCTTAATTCTTCCAGATCTGTATATTCTTACCAACTAGAGGGAGGGCGTGGCTAACCGCCGTGAATGGCGGCTGCATAATCGCGGGTCTCTGGCCAGGGACCCCTGTCGGAGCCGATTGCGGCAGAGTGACGGCACCCTTTAACCCCAAAAATGCAGTGGGGAGCAGTGCCTCCCTAGCGGAGGCGGCGCTGGCACCGGAACCTTACATGATCGCCGAGAGCTGTTTATGCGCGGAATGTGTGCCATCACCCACTCTGAGGCAAGATGGCGGCCTCCGTCTTTCTCCAGCTGTGATGCGCATATCGTGAGGCCACCACGAAACCCTTTGATGAGCCCTGACAACATCAGCAATGATTTACTGCTCTGAGAGATTGGAGGCTTTCTGGCTTTGAGCCGCGGACGCTCTATGCCGTGAACCGGACTCCTCTACACGACCACGGAGGCGGAGACCCGGGACACGCCAGATGATTTAAATAAGGTGAGGGACGAGAGATCCGGCACTTGAACTGAGCCTTCTGTACCGGTCTGGGCTGCATACTACTGTTCTGGAAAGCGAGCGCCGGGCCGTAATTGTATCTGGCAGCAATGACCGACATGTGGGGCGCCCCAGATGCTCGGTCATAGTGGTTAACCCAGAGACATTTATACTGTCACCCGTCCTCCAATTGAAAGACACAGAGCTGCCGTGAGCTGTGCCTGGGCAATTGTATGGCCTGCAGTATGAGGTGTTTTGAATCTTGAGGCACCCGCAATATATCTCTCGCGGGCAGAAGCTGCACTTACGCTTATCCTGGTGGTGCACACAGCGTGTTATAAGCCTATTAGACCTGCCAACACGAGACATTACAGAACCTGATCAAAGCTCCTCCCTGGGTGTTGTGACACTGAGATTCACCTTCTTTTACAAGAGCAAGGTGACGATTATTGATGAGGCAACACTTAATCTTGGACTGCTCAGACAGCGAGTGTGCCTGAGTGCAACTTACTACATCTACAATATGTCTGCCCTTATCTGAAGCACGCTGCTATTTACCAGGAAAAGTGGTATGTTAATGGAGACTAATAGACTTGACGTGCCTGACTCTAAGATGGCTGCCAAAACCACACCCCTTCTCCTACCTTGCCATCCTCGCCAGCGCCTACCACCTGTCTTTGGTTTCTAGCCTTCTGATCCCCTCCTGATCCTCACTCTTCTTTGGCGGAGCCCTAAACGCATACATGGCCGCTTCCCGGTGGAGCTGCACCAACAGCTACAGGGGAGATTGGCCCTGGCACACCGCTATGGCCGTTACCTACCCAGCCGGATCACAGACATTTGTCTTGTTTTCTTCCCGCTGCTGTCTCCTTCCTGTGGATTACCAGCTGTCCCTGGTCTTTCCTATCCTGACTTTCATTTTCACTAATTTATTGCTGTATTGTTTATTTATCTATTATGTAACTACTGTAAAACTTTTGTAACTTGTAACTCGCTGTGTCCTTATGTAAAGCGCTCTGATACCTCCGGGTCTAGCCAGCGCTATATAAAACTCAAGTAAATAAATAAATACTACATCATCTCATCCTATTATGAGCAACCAATGGGACAGAGTGGTCCTTACATATTTGGTGATGTCAAGGGGTGTAAAAATGGAATCCATGAAGTATAATTGCCTACATTCTGAACTAAGGGGCATCACCCTTTTCCCCATCTTGCGGTACAGAGACTGACAACTGGGACTTCCAGAACAACGCGAACTGTGACGAAATACTTCGATTTGCTGCCGGCTGGTATGCGAACGTAGTGGAACCTTTTCAGCTGCATGGGTTTGCGGCAGAGCAACTGTGCCATTGAAGATACAGTGCAGACAGAGACAGATGATTCTGTCCATGAACTGGAACTGGTCATGCGGAATTTACTGAACTCTTCTAATAGGGTTGGTATGAGATGCAACTAATTTCCCTATTAAATTCTTTCCTTTAGGATAAAACCTCCCTAGGCTGAGGAAGATATTTTCTTCATAAATGGATCTCGCAGAGTTTGCAAATGCTTATTAAACCTGATCTAATTTAACTTTTGGTTGTATGCTAATTATTTGAAATCTAAAGAAATACAATTTAAGATACATTTCTCTGCTGGGTCTGTCTCATTATTTGTTACAGTTAAGTTCAAATTGAACTGGTTGTTAACTAAACTAGGGGTAGGATTACTTGAGAGACTACACCCAATATTGAGTGTTAGCAATTATCTTATTCCAGGTCCTCATATGATATTGTTCATCCTCTAAGTGATAGCTGAGGTTTAATCTGGGATGAGATAAAAGAAAAGTATTCGCTTATGAGGCCCAACATGTAAACGCTACAACACTTTTTCTGGTAGGGTGTCCGATGGTTACAGTCTGACAAAACTGGGATATAAGGGGGATGTGTAATAAGGACACTTCAGATTTTCCCAAAACCCAAGTTCAGTTCTGAAGACGACGAGACAAGTGTTGTGAGTATAAATAGGGTTGTGAAATATTGGTACTTAAATGTGTTACTAATGATAATAGGTAGAAAAATGTTTTTGTATTTTGTGTTGAATAGGGTATTGATGTATTGAAGTTATCAGCTCTGAAGTGGCTAAGATCCCGGTATATACACCTAAGGGTGGTCTCAGTGTGGCATATGCTGAGTAAGTTTGTCTGCTGTTTTGAAGGTGCTGTACGTGAGACGTCGTCGGCAGTACCACCAGAGAAGGGAACTTTGTGATAGTGTGAAAGTTGAAATCGTTGGATTTTCTCTCAAGTTTATAGAAATTATTCGTAAGTATTTTTAGGTGAAGTCACGCTGGCTGAGATTTTGCTTAAGATTGGATTAATTTATTCTGGTTGTATCAAGAGCTATAATTTCTTTTAGTGGAGCAGACAAGAATTTATTTGTGTTTAGTGGGTTGTTTAAGATCGGAGTTGAATACGTTGGATTTTAAAGGAGGGGTCAGTTGTGAGGAGTTGGTTTGATGTGATAGAGTGTTGTGCTGTGATAGGATGGTTGATGTAGAGCTGCGCTGAGACTGATCGAGGGTGTCAGAGAGAGCTGTGCAGTTATTGGGAGCCAGAACAATATTAAGTAAGTGTATTTCTCTGGAAATATGAATGAGATAATTTGTAGAGGACATAAAAAAATTGCAGCCGAACTCATGAACATTTTAAAGAATTTAAAAACGTTGATACATGGAGATGTGAGTGTACCTACTAGAAAAGGAGTACAGATAGCAACCAAAGGCACGCCTGCTTTGTATATGACTTTAGAGAAAGGATATCATACATGTACTTTGTCAGAGAATTCAATGAAGTATACTGAGAAAGATAGCAGTTTAGCTTTTTCCCAATATGGTACCTTTAATGTACAAATTCTTGCAAATTTAAGGAGACAGATGAATGATATTAAAGCCACCACTCAGACTTATGCAAGTCGAAGCTCTTGGAGAATGGGAACATTTGGCTCTTCAGAAAGAGAAATACCAGGGACTATATAAAAACACTTTAAATAAGTATGTAGAGGCTAAGTGGGACGCTCAACGGAAAATGTGGAGAAGGGATATTGCAGAGGGGGTGCAAATGTATCCTGTATTGGTTGCAGAAAAAAAATGAGGGAGAAAAATGCAAAGAAAAGAAAAAACATCTTGAAAACTCTCAAGCTCTCACATTGACTGGTGAGAGTGGTGATGAGATCGATTGTGAGTTTTTGAATCAATTATTGCTGTATCGACCTCCACCTTATAACAAACAGGCACAGACAGGGTCAAACCCATTAGTGGGAATTCAATCAGATGCTTCCACATTACCAAATAGTTTAAATCCTTTCCTGATTGAAGAGCAAATGCCCAGAGGAGTGGGGTTTAATAACCCCATAATACTGAATGCCCCCAGATGCTCTTTCAGTTCCAGTAACCATAGAAACTGTGGTTCCTTTGTATCAAACAGATATGGGAAGACAGCAAATACATGCACTGTTCCCACTGGATTTGGGGCGGCAAATACTGCTTCACAGGAATTGAGTAGAGATCAAATAACTTCCAATTTGACATTTCAGAATGAAAATACCTTACAACAAGGTAATGAATCAGGAGTTTGCGAAAGGACCATTTGGACTTCTGTATCATCTAATCAAGTGAGACCAACCCCATTATCTAGTATTGCAGAGAGGATTTACGGAGACTCCTAATAGAGGAACACAAGCTATGGCAGGAAAGGCTTTACAAATGGAAATTCGAGGTCCTGGAACCTGCGTCACCCCACGGATGGAGGGAGCTAGTGGAGGATTACAAGAGAGTGTATTAAATCAAACAGTAGGGCCAACCCCACCGGAACTTGAGGACTGTATTAAGGACATAGCTCCTTGGACTTTTGACAAGGGTGTGAAAGAACAGGGAATTTCAAGAACAAGAAATATAAGCAAAAACTCATTTGATGTAGCTAAACTTAAGTTGGAATTGAAAGAATTTATTTTGGGGACCATTAGTTCTGGAAGGATTGTTAGTAATCAGGATGATTAATTATTTCTCGTATGTAAGGATATCACCAGGAGAGCTAGAAATACTCATGAGAAATTGGCTGAAGTTGCACAGAAATATGGGGGGGGACATACAGAAATCAAAAACATGACAAAAACCTTATCAATTGGATTTCAGTGACAAAGATCTAGAGAGTCTAAAACCATCAGGAAAAAGATTACAGATTGAAGAATTACTGTCAACACATGAAAATGGGGCGAGTTAGAGAGATCGGAAAGCAGATGGGCTAAAAAGAAAGAAACGAAAAAGGCAACTATGCCGATGCTATGCAATGTGTGAAGGGGGAACTGAAGATACAGAGACGAAAATATTTCCTATGAGGGAAGTGGCAGGAGGAGGGTATGTTCATGTTCCATGGACTACACCAGATATATTGTCCTCCACAAATGATGTCCCAAAATTGAGAGAAAAACAGTTGAATGGTATAGACAGGTTAAGTGAAGGTTTCAAATGTTTTATTAAAGGACTAAGATACCTTGTTTAACATTGTGGTACCAAGTGATCTATGTACAGAATGTAAGATTGCAGTAGATTGTAGTGTAGGTTTAATCCACTGAATCAGATGAATGGGAAAGTAATGCAGGGTGTATCTATGCAGGCCCACGCAGGTGACATGATGCAGAATCTGTAGACTCCCAAGACAGAAGAACTTAAATTTGACTATACCACAAGCTCCTATGCCTCATATGAATGTCAGGTTCAAAAATATGATGCAACCTTGGGATTCCATACAAATGAATAAATTGACACAAGCCCGAAGGTAACAGTGGTGGAGAGGACTGAGGGACAGGTCATATGTTCCAGAGCAGATCAATATTCAGGTACTCCTGACAGACTGAGTTGCCCGTCCCTTAATTGAGAAATCAGATCTCCTCCTGGGCGGAATGGCAGAGGGAATAGACTTGAAAGCCTTAGCATCCATATCGGATGGTATGCAAAAACAATTGAATACGTTTAGGGGTCGCGGCCGTGATGGACACGCCGTAAGGAGCCCCGGAGTGGGCCCACTCACTCTCCTCTAATATCCTTCCCATCCTGTCTTATAAAGTGGGGTCCTTACCACCTTACCTGCTGGAGTAGAGACTGGAGTCATCGGCGGCCCGAGCTAAGCTAGCGGACGGCGCTGGACTGGACTACACTGGCTGGCTTCTGCCGCGAGGCTAGGCCTTCCTCGTGCTGGGAACAGCTGAGGCGGGCGGAGGACTACAGGCCAGGGCCATCAAACTGGTGGGGGGCCAGACGGGCTCTCCACTGCTGCTTGTGACTCTGTCACAGACCTGCGCGGGGACGAGAGGTACGACTGGCTGCATCTAAGCCGACACCCAGGACAGTTCAAAGTTTAAGTTTAAAATTATAGTGATATCTCTGGCCGCGGATATTTCGCAGAGGTTTTGTGATGAATCGCAATTGCACGCGCAAACAAGAATGCTCTGATTGGCTGGACGCACCCTGAACAGAAAGTTGCGGCTGCCATTTTATCTATCGGGTATGATACCCGGGGCTGAAATTTGTGTGAAAGCCCACATAAGGGGTTAGGGCTGAGATATTCTGACCCCATGATTGAGAATTGGGGTTCTTAGTGACACAAGTTATGTGTCCAAAATGGATTTTTTTAATAGCACACAATATTCGCGACGATGCCATCACCGCTAGTGTGGCTCCCATGTACCGTGGAGGGGACATTGCGACTATAAACATCATCACTAATATTGGTGTAAATATTAAACAAAATATCAGTGAATCATTAATACGGATTGGTATAGAGATATTAAGATTCTGATAAATGTTTTTATAGAGTTATTTAGATAGTGAGTTATCTACTGTGATGGTTTGAATTAATTATATAGTTATAATTTTTTTATGTGGTGGTGGCTATTGAATTCCTGCTTTTGTTTTCCGTTTTCGTGACGTGTCTTGGGGGATCATTTCCGGAGTCATCGCAAAAATATTAAATATATTTTAGAGATGGTTTTTATAGAAATTTTCTAGAAAAACATGAGTTTAGGGAATACTGTAAAAAAGCCCTAGTGTGTAAAATACTGTAGTATGTGTGTAAATATGTATTTTAGACTTTATGGAAAAGAAGCGATCGTCGCAGTTAACGTTATCGCAACGTCCCGAATAACTGCAAAAACAGAAAATAGGTCTGAAAGATGGTTTTTAATGAAATTTAGTAGAAAAATATGAGTTTAAACATGCTTTGAAAGAAGTATGTTTATAGTAATATGTGTAGGGCAATGTTCAGAATAGATTTTTATCACATAAAATTTTTGAATGTGTTGGTGGCCATTGAATGTCTGCTTTTGTATCACACTTTCGTGACGTGTCTGGGGGAATCTCAATTACCGACGTAATCGCTTTCTCCGGAGTCACCGCAAAAACAGAAAATAGGATTTAGAGATGGTTGTACTAGAAATACACTAGAAAAACATGAGTTTGAAATGTACAGTAATACCCCCTAGTGTGTGAAATACTGTAATATGTGTGCATATATTTGTTTTCAGTTTATGGAAAAGGCGAAATCATCACAGTTAACGACGTCATCGGGACATCCTGAATAACCGCGAAAACAGAAAATAGGTCTGTAAGGTGGTTTCTAAATAAACTTAGTAGAACAAGCATTTGCAATGCAATAGGTCTCACATTTGCAAGAGTTTAAGCTATTGGCATTGTAAATTACAATGCCTCTTATCTGTTTCGATAATTAACACATAAATAAAAGGCACTGTCATTTACAATGCCAATACCTCAAACTCTTATAAATGTGAGACCTATTTCACTTAAAAGAAGCTGCCGCCATTGTCCCGAGCTGCATGAAAAGTGAAAGTGCGCATGGCACTCTGAATTTTACATGAAAGCATGTTGTGCTGCATTAGGAGAAACTCATTAGAGAAAATAGTACTCACAGACTAAGACATCAGACGTACCAAAAGAAATAAAAGGGCCAGTCCTCATGGCAGGTTACAAATAAAGACAAGGGGGTACTAAGGAGGGACAATCTAGCCTATTGACGAATCAGAAGTCAGCATTTACAAAGGACAATGACACAAGCCTATGCAAAAGATGGGAGGAGAGTGGGCGGAGCTTCAAGTCCATATTCAAATACAGGTTGCCTCGCAGAGCAGCGCATGCTCAGGCTCGACAAAAAAATATGAGTTTAAACATGCTTTGAAAGAAGTATGTAGCTGTGTAGGGCAATGTTCAAGATGGACATTTTTTTACATATTTTTGGATGTGTTGGTGGTCATTGAATGTCTGCTTTTGTCTTCTGTTTTCACAACGTGTCCACGGGGATCGCGATGTCGTCGCGTATATAAATAATGTAAAGGAAAAAAACAACGCTTAATAATCCACTGAAGAAAATACAAGCTTATAAAAATACCCCTTATAGAGCCATTTTAGATAGAAAATACAATCTAAAAACCTTAAAAATTCTATAAACAAATCACAGGCTACATGGACGTTATAGTTAGGAAATAGAATTTGAAACACCTTAGAAGTTCACTGAAAAAGCCAAAAGGTTACAGGGAGGTAATAGTGAGGATTTTACATTTTAAAAACCTTAGAAATTCACTGACAAAAACAAAGGTTACAGGGGCGTTATAGTTAGGGAATAGAATTTAAAAAACCTTAAAAATTCAGTGAAAAAAAGAGGTTACAGGGACGTTATAGTTGGGCTGATATTTCACTCTTACAAAACCAGAGAAATCCAGCAGTTATAGTTAGCTGAGCTAACTATTAATTTGCGCCCCCGCAATGCACTACTTATGATCTCACATATTAAATCACTCATGACATGGTCAGTGACATCACCGATAACATCTCAAATGACATCACTGATGGCATCATATGCAGAATCTCTAATGCAACCACTCACACCCCAATATATCCTTTCATACACCCACTCCAACTTCCACACTACCATTCTCAAAACTATTGGCATGCCCATACCAGTACTTACACACCCACTCTGATTCATAGGTCTACACATACATTAACTCAGTCACCCCATGCATCCACTACTATACCACCTCGCTCACTAATACAGCCACTGATATATTCACTCATACAGCCACTCACACACTGTCACTCAGAGCTACTCACACACCTACTCACTCACCTAGTCACTCACACAGCCATTTATTTACCTTTACAGTTGTACACACTCACTTATTCATACAGCTACTAACACACTCACAGTCCTATACAGTCACTGACACAGGCACACACTCACCCATACAGCCACTATCACAATCCTTCACTCACACATAGTCACTCATATATTCCAACACTCACCTATACTGCCGTTCACATATCCAGTTACTAACCCATATACCACTGACACATTCAATCATTCACTGACACACTCATACACACACTCCGTCACCTATACAGCCCCTCACTTACACACCCACTAACCCATACAGCCACTGACTCACTCATCCATGCAGGCAGTCCCACACCCTCTCATCCAGCCACTGACACTCCTACACCCATACAGGTACTCAGACACCTAATCAATGACCCATATAGAGACTCACGTACCCACTCACCAAACTATACAACCACTTAGACACCATCTGACAGACTAATAGGCATTTTCAAAACCTAGACATTCACCCTTACATTCACTGAGACACCTAATCACTCACTTACACAGTCAGTCAAGCACCCACTGAATCATCCATACAGGCACTCATACAGCCACTGATTCATCAATACACCTTGTTATAGATATTTAACACTCATAAACATTTTAAAAACACTCACAGTCACTGGATGATGTCACCAGTGATGTCATTTGAGATGTCACTGACCATGTCATGAGTGATGTTGTAAGTAAGGTCATAAGCAGTGCATTGCGGGTGTGTGAGTAATAGTTGGCTTAGCTAACTATAACTGCTGATTTTCTCTGGTTTTTGCACTAGCAAAATATCATCCTAACTATAACATCCCTGTGACCTTTGTTTTTTCACTGAATAGTTATATATATATATATATATATATATATTCACTGAAAAAACCATAGGTTTCATACATGTTATAGTTAGCTGTACATTTCACTCGTAAAAAACCAATGAAATTCCCCCGTTATAGTTAGTGCAGGCAACTATAACTTACGCGACCGCAATCCTCTGCTGATGCTAATACTGTATTTAGACACTTATTTGCCCCTGTCTTCTTCCATTAAATTTTAGCTATACATATATTACAAATATTTTTTTTTCATAAAGACACATATGTCATCAGCAGAAGATTGCGGTAGCGTGAGTTATAGTTGCCTGCACTAACTATAACGGGGGAATTTCATTGGTTTTTTACGAGTGAAATGTACAGCTAACTATAACATGTATGAAACCTATGGTTTTTTCAGTGAATTTGCAAGGTTTTTTAAATGCTAATTCCTAACTATAACGTGTGTGAAACCTAAAAATCATTTCATAAACACAACGGCTCTTTTTAGAGCCCCCTAATATCTAAACACTTAAATCTGAATTTCATTTATTTTTTTTATTTTTTTCTACCGTACGCTTACCGTAAGCTTACCGTACGCGTACCCCGTGATTTTTTTAAAAATCAATAAATGTTTTCTTTGTACTTTTCAGTCCTTCTTTGACCCCCTCACAAATGTAAGGGGGTCTGTAACTCTCCTCATTGCCCCCTTTTCTTGTTTTCACTCTTTTTTTTCTGAGTGAAACACACAAAATGGCGGCCGCCGCTTCCTGGTTTCGGCCGATTCGAATGTTTACTAAGATCTAACAGCCAATCAGAATCGCGCTCGCGCACGCCACCGTACGCGTACCGTAAGCTTACGGTAAGCGTACGGTAAGCGTACCGTAAGCGGGCTCAGATATATATATTGATTTAAAGGCTATTTTCTCAGAATCTACTGAACAGATTTACACCAAACCTACAAAAGGCACTTCCTTGACATAGGGACTACCTCTCTGCCAAATTTCTAGTAATTCTGTTCAGCCGTTCGGGCTGTAGCTCGTTCTAAAGGTCCTATGGAAAAATGCATGGGAAAAACGCGTTTTGGGACCCCCCTTTTATCTCAGCCCCCGCTTGACGTATCCCCCCGAGACTTTCAGGGTAGGAGCGGAGCGTAGCGCCCCACCTATTTTGAGAAATTCGCGAGGATTCATCGACCGGCGCCAAAGTTATTCAAAATAGAATGTTGCGGATTTCCTATGGAAAAGGGGTCCTAACTATAACTACCTACTGGCGACCGCCAGTAGGTAATAATATGGTTCTTGTTTTCCCAAATATATATATAAATGGAGGTAGGTGTATTGCTCCATAGAGTCTCCACCGTTGTAGCTGGGTATTTCCTGCATGTGAATCCCCAATCATTAATTCTCTCATCCCTGGAGGCACAAATGCTGGCTATTAAATCTTGGAGTATAATATCCCCAGTTTATGAAAACCTACATAGTTTCTGAATCACAATCCTAGGCGTGCCTCCATCCCACAATAATATGAGCTGTGTTTTATCTAGCCTTATAAAGAAGCAGTCCAAGTTTACAAAGGGGGAATTTTGCATAATTTACAGCAGCTTCAGCAATGTCATTGTTTAAAAAAAATCCATGCCCTCTATAGTAAGGTGTGCAGAAGTGTTTACCATCACAGTAGTGGCAGCGCGTACCTGCAGAACCGCCAGCTCTGGTTAAGGCATTGTTGTTTTTTTTCAAAAATCTTCAAAATTGAATCGTTTTAACTTGGGGGAATATTTTTTAACTTGGGGGACTGCACTCAACGGGCAGCTTTTATCCTACCTCTGCACTTTGCTCCTTTGCGCAGCCGGTCCCCGGTCCGCCACAGCTCATAGCTGATTGAAGCGGAGGGACGTGGCTCTTCCCCCTACCTTCACTCACTTCCAGAGGCAGAACCCTCTTAATCAGGATGCCTGACAGGACTTGCAGTGCGCCAAAGGCAAGCCCATCTGCGCCTGGTCAGGGCCAGGGGCCATAACCCCTGCATCTTGCCTTCCTAAACGGAAGCAGTATGAGGCAGAAGAGCTACTCAGCCTAGCAGGCCTGATAAGGAATATATGTAAACACTCCATCTCACCTGCCAGCGACCCTCTTGAATGCCCTCTCTGCAGATTTCAATCAACAATAGACTTCCACACCTACTCTACCAAATCCAGAAAATACAAAATGTTCCTGCTAAACTGCAGGTCACTGCCCAAACATCCGGCAGAAATCTCTATCCTTCTCGAAGAAGAAAAGCCAAAGGTCTTGTTCCTCACAAAAACATGGCTCACACCTAGTTCTGACCCTGACTTCGTCCAGGCTCTCCCCCCTGGTTATTCCATACAGAGGCTGGACCGGCCCACAGGGAAAGGGGGCGGAATAGCTATTATCTATAAAACCTTTTTGACCAGTCGGATGACTAACAGCCTTGTCCCTGACTGTGAGAATGCTGTTTTATCCATTGAATTTTCCCCAGCGCTCACTTTCTCGGGTATATTAATCTATTGGCCCCCGGGTCCCTCAGTGGAATTTGGTAACTCCCTACCCGATCTGGCAGCAAATCTGGCTAGTACATCGGCCAATTTCACTTTATTGGGGAACTTTAACCTCCACTTTGATGACCCACTACAGACGGCGGCAACCGAAATTACAGAAGATCTTGCGGCCTATGAGCTCATACAAAAGTCAGTGAGCCCACCCACATAAAAGGGCATCTACTAGATCCCATCTTCTCAAATCTGGAGGACCTAATGGGAGAGCAACCTACCCCTGTCCCATGGTCAGATCACTTTTTTCATATCTTTTACCTGGTCACCGTCCCCCCACGGTCCTACACATGAAACCCATCTACTCAAAATTACGCCCCTGGCCTAAATTGTCAATTGAACATTGGACCACAATATTAGAAGAAACTAGACCGGTGTCTTCTTCGGATGTTGTCACGGCCAATGAAAACTTCAACAACTGGCTCCAAGAATCACTAGATTCGCTCATTCCCGTAAAAGATGCAAACTAAAATAGGAAGCAACCGGAAACCATGGTACTCAGACAAACTTCGGGGTCTAAAACAAACTTGTAAAAAGCTTGAGAGAGACTGGAGGAAAAACTTCTCTATTGATAGGAAACTTAATTTTAGAGAAGCCATCAATTTATACAAATCCGAAATCAAACTAGCTCAGGCAGCCTTCTACGAAAGTAAAATCTTATCAGCAACCAACTCTGCCCGTGAGATCTTTTGTATTGCCAAAACTCTCTCCAGAGTTCCCCCCCCCCTCCAGTTTTCCCTGATACCTCAGGCGCACGTTGTAACAACTTAGCGGAGTTCTTTTTCAATAAAATTGAAACTATTTTCAACTCATTTCCCCCTATTAAAGATTGTACATTATCCACACTCATAGCAATCAGCCTTTTTTGGAAACTATCTCGGTGATTGAAATGCCAGTACTAGAAAGCCTCCTGACTCAGGTAAAAAGTGGGTCGCCCAAAGATCCAGCCCCTTTAAATATACTGAGGCAGGTGGCAGGAGTTGTTTCCCCTGTCATCTTAGAGTTGATTAATACCTCATTTTCTACTGGAGTGGTCCCTCCCCTATGGAATGAAGCTATGGTAAAGGCACTTAAAAAAAACCTAGCCTTGATCCTTCTAATTTGGGAATTACCGCCCCATATCACTGCTCCCAGGGGTCAGCAAAATCGCTGAAAAATACTTCAATTCGGTACTGTCCTCTTTCCTAGAGACCCACAAACGTCTCCACCGGTCCCAGACAGGCTTCCGACCTCTACAGGGAACTGAAATGGCTTTGCTATCAGTCGTGGAAGAGTCAAGAAAGATAGTGGACTCCGGAGGCACCACTGTGGTCCTTCTCTTGGACCTCAGCGCGGCCTTCAACACAGTAACCCATCATATCCTGGTCCATAGACTCAGAAAACTGGGAGCTACTGGAACTGCTCTGTCATAGTTACAGTCTTTCCTGAGTAACAGATCCTTTCAGGTCTTTGACAACGAGGTGAACTCTAAGCAGATGCCCCTTTGTTGTGGAGTACCGCAGGGATCATCCCTGAGCCCCACCTTATTCAACGTTTACACGTGCTCCCTAGCAGAGGTGGTATTACCTTTTGGAGTACACATAGTCACCTACGCAGATGACATACAACTTGTGATTGGGCTTAATAGAGCCGAAAATCTCCCCCCCCCAGTCTGCGCCCATGCTTAGAAGAAATTGCCAACTGGGTGAATGAGTCCTTCCTGAAACTGAATGGGGAAAAAAGTGAGTTAATGATCTTGGGCAATCGCTCCCCCCTTGATCTAAACTCAATCTGGCCGACCACTCTCGGCTTAGCCCCCACCCCTAAGACCCAGTTAAATAGCCTGGGTGTCTGGATCGACCAAGACCTCACATTTAAGGTACACGCACGGAAGACAGCGGCCACGTGCTATGGTATCTTGAAAATGATTCGGAAAGTTCTTCCCCTTCTTCCTTTCCAGGCAAGAAAAGTCATGGTCCAGGCCCTTATCCTGTCCCGGTCGGACTATGGGACCGCCCTTTATCAGGGTGCTCCTGCCGCAAGTCTCTCCAAATTTCAGACTATACAAAACTGGGCAGCAAGACTTCTATTAGGCACTCCTAAACATCATTCAGCCAAACCTGCTTTGAAATCACTCCACTGGTTACGCGTCCGGGAGAGAATTAACTTCAACGCTCTATGCATTATCCACAAATCTCTAGCTGGAACAGGTCCCGCCATTCTCCACAGCACCATTCAGTCCTACCGGCCCAACAGAAGTCTTCGCTCTGAGACTATGATCCTTGTCACTGTCCCCTGGATCAGGCGAGCCAGAAGCGGGGTTCGGCAATTCTCATTTAACGTGGCCAAGCTCTGGAACTCCCTCCCTCCCCATCTACGTAAAGAAACCAACCACCTAGCCTTCTGTAAACTGCAAAAAACTTTGCTATTCCATTAGTTGGTGAAACTCCCTACTACTGCTGCTACCAGCGCAGGGATGCCTCCGGGTATCCGTGCGCTATACAAATGTCTTTTCATTCATCATTGTGCGTCGATTTGAAAGTCCTGGAGGACTTAAACGTCTCTTCCGAACAAAATGTCTCTTCGTACATCTCTTTCCCACTCAAGTATAGTACCAACTTACTCCAGTTTATGTTGAACTCAGCGTATGTCTTAAATCCTTTAAAACGGAGAGCACCACCGGAAGAGACCTCAGGGTCCATTAGATATAATGGGACATAGTCCACTTATAACGAAAACATCTCCAGCTCTTCAAAGACCTCAGAAAAACCCCTCACTTGTGCAGTAGATGTAACCCAGCATGCCAGTGCCACTATGCAGATAGTCAAGAGCAAGGATGAGAGTGGGCAGCCCTGCCTGTGTCCACGCTCCAGGGGGAATGGGGAAATGATGTCGGTGACTCAAATAGCAAGGCCGCTCAGCTACAACATTTTGGCCTGAATCTAAATCTTTTCAGGGTGGGTAAGTGATGGATCCACATAAATTAATCAAAAGCCTTCTTGGAATCTAGGGACAGGATTGTTAGGGGGTCCTGTACATTTCTGATTGTGTCTAAATATGCAGCCATCTGAGGTTGTGCCTGGTCACCCAGCATGAATCCTGTTTGATGTTTGTGAATAAGAGTAGTGATGACTCACTAACCTAGTAGCCAGAACATTTTAGATTCTAGTTTCTGTGTTTAAAGGCGAAATGGGTCTGTTCAAGGCACACTCCTATCTGGATATTACTTTTTTGTGTATAACAGTTGTCAGAGGTCTAGCTGTAGCTTTCCCATCACTCTAGCATCCTAAAACCTATTAAGAAGATGTGGCGCTAACAAGTGTGACAGTCTTTTTGACAGTTCCGCAGGGAAACCATGAGAATTCGGTGTCTTTACAATTTGCATTTTCTTAAGGGTTTCTTTCATCAATCAAGTGCAAGATCCTCCTTAAGAGCCTTTGTCTTCCTCGCTCAAGGTCGGGACCTCTAGGCCAGCGGTTCTTGACATTTTTACTTCAGTGGACCCTAACTGAATTATTACTGGAATCTGAGGACCCCCACTGAGATATTACTGGAAGCCATGGGTCCCCGGCCTAAGCAGGTTCAATTATTTGAAACTAAAAACAATACATGAAAATACAAAAACAAGTATACACCAAACAAATTCTCATATATTGAAATATTTAGTTTAATTAACAATCAAATATATCAAATGCTTTCAAAGTTTACATTTTGCTTCTTAATGTGTATGTGTTTTTTTTAATTTAATTTATTAATTTTAATGCTATTTCATTTTGTAAAACAGTTGCAGACTCCCTGAGCAGAACTCATGGACCCCAATGAGTTCACAGACCACAGGTTAAGAACAACTGCTCTAGGTAATCCAAAAATATCTCAGTCTCTGCATCCCTGCTAGACCCCCTGGCTCGATATAGTATCCTGGAATATGTAGCAATAGCTGTGCAATTGCAAAGTTGATATGACTACCTCCCCCTTTTCATCCACCCATCTAGCCTCTTCCTTTCTACAACCCAACCATGCCAAGAGTCGACCAGTTTTGTTACCCACCTCCTATAATTTCCTTTGCATGACTAGGTAATACTGCCTAGCCACATCGTCAGTCAGATTGTGATATTCTTTTCTAAGAAATTCAAACTTCCTATTTTGATCTTGCAACCCCGTGTTTATGAAGTGCCTTTCAAGTTGCAGAATTTTATCTTCCATTTCAGTCACCTGTTTGGCTCTAAGCTTCGTTTGTGTGATAATGTTCTCCAATAAGTCCTTGAGTACCATCTTGTAAGCATCCCACAAAGTCACTGGGTACTTAACAAATCCCATATTTTCTTCGAAATGGAGGGAAGATTCTAGTCAAATCCCAGTCTTAACCTCGGTGTCCTTGAGCTTCCATGAATATAGCCTTCAGTTTGACCGTCTTTGGCCTACATTCTCCCCTATTATGATTCTGAGTGGAGAATGGTCTGATATCACTTGCGCTAGATAGTTTACCTCCTGTATGGGTGCAAACTCGTCCCCTGGAATAAATATTCCCGTCAGGAAGGTGTTCTATGGGTCCCAACATATATGAACACTGTGTTCTGTAGGTTGATTGAGTCGCCTCACATCTGTCAGTCCCAAACATGTGGGAGTCTGGGAGGGTCGCAAGGTGGTAGTTGAATTGTCCAAGTCACGACATTACGTCATTGAATTCTCCATGCACTACGTGAAAGGTGGCGTCTGATTCCAGTAGTATGGGGCCTAATTTATCCAGGACCCTCCACCGTAACCTGGGTGGTGCATAAATGTTCATTGCAATCATGCTCCACCAATCCTGTGTGCCTTGGATACCCACAGAACACTCATCAGGGTCAATCCATCTTTTGGTAGTTTTTTTTTAGCTTTGAAAGCCACCCCTCTTGAGTAATGTATAAATCCTGCATGGCCCAGTGAGGTGTACAGACCTCCATTCAAACATTTGCATCGTGTACCCAGTAGAAGCATTTCTTGTAGCAGCACTAGGTTGGGTGATTGCCTATGGAGATACTGCACCACAACCACCCTTTTTTATTTTACTGCCCAGGCCATTGACATTCCAAGAAAATGTCTGCAACATGAAGGTCTTGAATGCATTCTAAATCTGAAATATTACCTAGCTTTCCTGATGATTCAAACAGTTGTAACCTTGTGCCATGTGATCCGCTATCTTGCATGTTGTAGCGTAAACAAGCATCAAAAATAACAGTCTCCCTGGCCCCATTCCGCTTTTCTACGGCAAGTATAGAACAAATTGCTTCTCCAATTTTGGATAAGTCTGTCATCCTCCACATTCCTGTAAACCACTACCTGTCCACCTTAGTGTTCCCTATTCTCTCAGGTCCTGGACCATGTATGCCTTCAGTCAGCCCTTACCACCATCGCACATAAACCCCAAACTTCCCCGTCCACCAGAACCTCACCCCTTTGCATTCTCCCCATCATCCGTAGACGAAGCACCAGGGTTTCTAGTTTGTTATTATTGTGCCTTCATCATCCACCTCATTAAACACCATTCTGGGGGTGCCTTGAGTATTCTGCTGTATTCCCAGTCGACACTGGCTTTGCACCAACATCCGAGTAGCTAATAGAGAATTATTCTCACTCGCCCAGTCCCAGGCTTCTTTCAGTGTGTTGAAGAAGAGTTTTGGAATTATCAGCTTCAGTTTCCCAAGGAGAAGGCGCATGAATTGCATATTCTTTGCTCTCATTTTTCTTTTTACATCTTGAAAGGAACATTGCAGTCTTCGCACACCTTTGTGTAATCCGGAAAGAACATGATCTTAGTCCCTTTGTGGGCACCCTTTTTCCGCTCAGTGGATATGGTGAAGCCCCAAGCTGCAGTGTAGGAATCAATGCACCCTGGGCCCTCTTGATAACAAAGCAAGCTGACAGGGACTCCAGGCGCATCAGGGACTGCAGGCAATACTATAGGAATATCGCTTGGATGAAGCCTTTACAATGCTGATTTAAACAGAAATGCCTTTACCATGAAAGGTAAGTATATTTAAGTGGGCAGGGTGTGCGTTTATAATGTGGTTTAGGGGTGGGTATTGGGTCATAAGGGTATTATTGGTGTTTAGAGGTGGGTATGGGTGGTATGGGTGCTTTTTTGGGGTGGGTAAGGATATCTGGTGAGAAGGGGGTTATTTAGGGTTTAGGGGCGGTGAGGGTATAGGGTGGTAAGGATGCTTTAGGGTGTGGGGTGGGTAAGGTTATTGGGTGGGCGTTTTTAGAGTTGGGTAAGTGCATTGAGTCGTAAGGCTATATGGAGTTTAGGGGTGGGTAAGGGTAGTGGGTGGTACGGGTATATGGATTTTAGGGGTGTGTAAGGGTAGTAGGTGGTAAGGTTGTTTTTGTTAGGGTGGGCAAGCGTATCCGGTGAGAAGGGTGTTATTTAGGGTTTAGGGGTGGGTGAGGGTATAGGGTGGTACGGGTGTTTTAGGGTTTAGCGGTGGGTAAGTGTATAGGATGGTAAGGGTATTATTAGTGTTTCAGTGTGGGAAAGGGAATAAGGTGTTAAGCTTACAAACAAAATTGGGCCATAGGCTTCCCGCCCAAAAAGCAAACTTTTTTTATAATTAAAAATGATTTTGTATGCCCATGCAAGATGGCAGACAGGACGCGCTTCTAGGAGGCCCCCGGCCTGCCCCAGTTTATCCTGCAGAATCCTGCCTAATTTCTGGTACCAATGTCCTGCGAGGTGGACCCCCGATGAGCCCCTCAACTCAGATATGTGGCCTGGTGTGTTGTTGAGTCCTTCCTGGACGGGGCCCCTCATGATGGCCCTGTAGACTACAAAGGGGAGGTGCTGCAGCAGCCAGCACTGAGGGAGCCCCCTTTTCCCTGTGATCTGGGCCTACAGGAGTGAGGGCACTTCTCCTGAGGAGTGGAGTGACCCGTCTGGCAGCCGAGGGGGGAAGAGTCAGGTGGTCACGTGGGGAAGAGATTCTAGCCACGGTGGCGGCCGGGGCCTGTGTCTGCTGGGCGCTCCTCCCTCTGTTGAGCCACCCCGATTATAGGGGAGGTCTAGCCGGGCTATGCAGCTTCCTGAAGCCCCGGCGCCCCAGATGCGGCCTGAACAAAGGGCTGAGTAGCACAGCGCTGAACGCGGCGTCTCTTCTTGTGGGGACCTGGGGGACATCGGAGGCATGCAAGTCGATGGCGGAAAGACAGGAGAGGCACTCGTTGAGGCCAGGCCTGATGGATCTCTCTGGAGCGCAGCTGGGGGGCTGAAGCTGAGCTACTGTACCACATCGTTGGAGACGATGCCGCCTGGGCAGCCTCCGCTTCTGCAGCCCATGCTCTAGATTAGTACGCGGACTGCTGGACACTCGCAGGGGCATAGAAGTAGGAGTTTGGGGCTCAGCTGGAGCCCCTCAGGCCGAGTTCCCCTATTGCTGTGCAACAGGTGTTTCCTGGGTCTGCACTGGATTCCCGAGACTTGTTATCCTTTCTACTTATTGGGAGTCCCTGGGGTCCCCACATCTCTTTGATAGGCTGCGCCTCAACTGGCAAATACAGGGGCTCCAATAAGGGAAAGCGGACTGGTCTTGGCCTTACTGACTCACCTCCCTTGGAGCACATAGGGGACTCTTGCGTTTGAACCTGGTGGGGCCGGGGTTCCGGGTGAGCACTGAGGCTCCCTCTTATGATCTACCATGGGGAGAAGTAAACAAGTCCGCCCAGGGGAAAACCATGGAACATTACAAAACTCTGGCGCCTGCTCACAGCGCAGTACACGGCACATCTCTGGCCGTGGAGACCAGGATCCTGAGCCGCCTGCAGAGGAGCCTACAAGGGCTGAGATACTGGCAGCCATTCGGGTCTCTAGATTGGCACTGGAAAACAAAATAGAGTCTGTGGCCTTCAAGGTCAATTTACTCTGCACATACCTACCATGCCTCTAAAAAAGGGAGGTTGGCTGAGGGTTATATTGAAGAGTTTCAAACTGAAGTAGCCACGCTGCAGCAGCAGGTCGCCGCAGTCATGTCCAGGTCTGGTAGCAAGAGTGGAGGATGTGGAGGGGCAGTCACACAGCAATAAGGTGTGCTTGTTGGGGTTTCCTGAGAGGGTAGAGAAGTCGGCACATGAGCATTTTTTTTGAGTCATGGATTTGGGGCACCCTGAAGACCTCTTCCCCATGTTTACCATCGAGAGGGTACACTGTGCGCTGGTGGCTCCGCCTCGCTCTGGGGCTCCACCATGGGCCATCATGGTCTGCATATTGAATCACAAAGACAGTATCCTCAGGGTGGCCGGGGGACACTGAGTCAGATTCTCACCTTGTATTTCCGCAGGAGCTACAGGATGCCACAAAGCTAATTCACAATTTTCCCCTCCAACTAGGAAACTCAACTCAGTCAAAGTTTTCAGAGCCCAATGGGGAAGTGTGGAAGGGAAAAAATGTAAATAATTGTCCCTCACACACTGCTCTGGGATTCGACTGCTTATTACCGCCAGGTATGATTCTTTCTATACAAAGAGGTAAGGGAGAATGAGAGATAGCTAATGTATTTGTAAGTACAATAATATTCTATGGTAAAGACACGTGTACCTTGTTGCTCCCCTCTCCCTCTTGAGGACAGATCGGAATAAGGGCTTATCAGTATCATCATGTGTTGTTCTAGGAAAAAAAGGAAAATATATGTATAAGATGAAGAACTACTAACTGGTCACTGAATGTAGTCTCTATGGTATTTTCCACGTCCCTACCTTTATACTATGAATCAAGGAAATACGTCCCAACCACGAATCACTAAATATAACTAATGACATTCATTAACTACATGTATGTCTATTAATAATGCTGATCCAAAAAACAAAGGGGAAAAAGAAAAAAATACAGGACTTTCTTTCATAAAATGTGTAAACTAAGTTATGCTTTCCAAATATGTAATGTCCCAACACATTCGCCGATCAGCCTTTGTCTTTTTTCCGTAGGAGTAATAATGCCCACAAGAATCATGAAAGTATCAGATAAGTATCTTTACTTAGTACTTTCATTGCAGTGCGTAGCGTGTTACCTTGCTTTGTATAGTCACTGATACTTTCAATTTTCTTTTCTGATCTAGTCTTTACAGGTTTCCAAGTACTCCAGGATTCAAGTGAAACGAAATGTGATGGGAGCCGCCAGGATCGTTGGAAAAAAGAGGACAGCCAACGCCACAGGACCGCAATGCCACAGTGTGTGAAGACTCAAAAGCAAAAAGGTAAGTGAATCAGATGGCAGGAAGCTGCAAGCACGAAAATCACTAGAACACCAAGTAGCTTCCTGCCATTGCCGCCCGCACTTTATGCAAGTCGGCTCCGCCCCTGCCATGTCCCATAGTCTGATTGCACCAGGCATGACACACTGCCAGATGTGAGAACCAGAGGACCCGGAAAACATTCCTGGAGGTCAAAGATCATCCTGGTGATGTGTGGCATTGGTAGAGGTCTGAGATAGGGTGCCCAAGGAATGTACTGGATCCTGGAGGACTGCAACCTGGAGGACGACTAATGCTGAGGGTTTAAACTGCAGAGCTGGTGGAGGGCCCGAGACTGAGGGCCGAGAGCCCCCTGAGAAGAGTGATCCTGCCAGAGTGAAGATTCAGGACTATGGGACCATGGCTCTGCCCTGTCTGTTCGGCAAACAGAGTTGGGGGGAACCTTGCGAATGCAGGAGGAGGCTTCAATGCATAACAATTCTGCAACATGATGTGGCACTTAATATTGTACAAACTTCTGCAATGATGTCTAACGGCCTTTCCTTTCCTTATGCAGGGAGAACCTACCTTGTTTCTTATTCCATTGCATGTTGAATGTTAATGGTTGGGGTTGGCATAACTGGGTCTGTTGGATTGCATAACAATCATGTGCTGGGGTGTGTTATGATCTAGTTAGTTTACAAAACCTGGTATTCTGTGTGTTGGTTGTGCCTTGTCGGGCAGCCTCTCCACATCAGTGGTAGGCAATGGTTTTGGGGGGGGGTTTGGTTAGGCTGCGAGTCCTGACAACAAGAGCTCAGTTGGATTTGTAGAGTGGTATACTGTTGATATACTGTTGATATGCTGCATGTCTGGGTTGGGGTATGTTTTTAGCTCCCACTGTGTTTTGTTGATTTTCATTAAGGTGTTGTATTTTCAACAGTGCACATATTCTCCTGTTTGGAGGCGTTTGATGTGGAATCTCGGGGGGTGGGGGGGGGGGGGGGGAGAGACAGGATCAGGGTGTGGCCAGGTACAGGAACCTGCTATGCCTATCGCTGATCAATTTGTTTTCGGCTCAGATAATGCGTAAAGCCGACTACAGGGTAAGGTAGCACAAGGTGTTAAATCACTCCTTCAGTCAAAGCAGTGATGTGGGGTTCGGATGGGTGCTTTCATTTTATCAATGACATCTGTGTATGACAGGTTTATATCAGGAAACGATGGAGGCATCAATTCCAAAGATGCTGCACATGCCAACAGTTACCCAATCCAAGGCTTCCTGGTAACAATATTTTAAACAATGCTGGGAAACCAGGGTCACTGTTCATGCGGCCCAATCGATTTTGGGGTTGTGTTGTTGCAACCAAGGTACATCTAAAATCGCTCCAAATACTGGTGTATCGATTAAGTCAAAACTCAAACTTTCCGGGTTGCCGTTGTCATAGAGGAGGATGACTATTACAGAATTGAAAGCAATCAATCCAGAGGATAACTCTGACCCATCCACAGATCGTACTGGTTCTGGCTGGGTCTTTTGTAGAAAGAGAATATCCAGGTTTTTGGCTAAAGTGAGGTCAAAAAGTTCCCGGTGGCTCCGGAATCCAGGAGAATCAGAAGAACCTTCCTGATCTGTTATACCCAATGTTATTGTTATGGTGAAATGTCTTGGTGTCTGTACAACTGTTGCAGAAGATAACATGGGGATCTCACTATCTGAACTGCTTGAGGAAGCGACCCCATCCATCGCTTGCAGCTTAATTTTCCGATGGTGTCTCTGCCACAGTCTTTTTAGGCGTTTTTGGTTTCACTGGACATTCTGGGACAAAAATGTCCCCCCCCCCTTTCCTCAGAAAAGACATAAATTCAGCGGACGACTTTTGTCCTTCTCTTCTATAGTCAGGGGATTACGGATCCCTCCGATCTGCATTGGTTCCATTCCATCAACAGACTGATTAGTACCTGCATCCTTCTTTGCTCCTCGAAAGAACAGGTTCCTAGGATTGTTATCTCCCTTGGACTTCACACCTTGTCTTTCACCAATACTGTGATCAAGCTTTACTACTAAATCGATGAATTCAGAACAGTCTTCGGGAGGATCCACAGTTTGGGAAAGAAAGTCTTTTAAGTTGTCTCTCAACCCACGATAAAAGACGTTCTCTTTTCCTTAGGCCAGTGAGTTTCAGAAACCAACCTGTAGAAATTGGAAATGTAGTCAAGAGGTCTTTATTCCCCTACTGTAGGCTCAGTAATTAGTTATCACTTGCATGCATGAATGCGTGTCTTGCAAAGTGGCATCGCATTTGTTCCTTAAAGGTGGTAAAATTGTACAGGACTGATCCTCGTTTTTAACCAATGTGACCTACCACTGGACTGCATTCCTACCAAACAGAAAATAACGAAAGCCACCTTAGCTGCGTCATCAGGAAAGGCTGCAGGTTTACTTAAGAACTGCAAGCGACATTGGGTTATAAAATACTGAATTTAGCCCTATCCTCGCTAAAGCGTTCAGGATGGGATTGAAACTGCTAGACTCATAGGCTGGGCTCCTGAAGGCCCTAATAGATGTCCCTTTCTGGAAGCCACTGTCCGGGCGGGTAAGGTTGCAGGACGTAAAAAGGAGACCCTACTGTTGGGTATAGTGCCAGCCCTGGTCCCTCGGCCTTGCATTTTGGAATTTCAGACCTCAATAACTGGTTCTCATGTTTTGGGGTTTGTAATTCTTTCTGTAAGTTACTAAATGCTCCTGCTAATTCACTAATAGTGGGCCTTGAAGCTATCTCAGATATGGACTAGGTAAGATTTTGCCTGACAAAGGGACCAGCTGAATCAGTCTTCACTAAGGCAGATAGAATTTCGTGGGCTTTGCTTTCTGTCAAGTACCACTCACCTGTATTCCGAAGTCTGCAGGCGTGAAGCGAGTCCACCCCAAACACCTGTTAACCAACCCCTGTCACTCTTGAATATACCCCAAGAGTCAGTGGTTACTTCCCAGGGGAAAGGGGAGAGAGAGAGAGAGAAGAATCCCCAGTGTTCTGCAGCTCCGTTAGTGCCTGTATTTTGGGATGCTTTGTTTTAGACGGGTAGTGGTTCAAGGAGATGGATACCTTATGTATGCAAAGACACAGAGGACAGTAATGAGATATTCCGCATACAAGGAATATAACCATGGTGTTCAAATGGCACTCTGATCTTTGTCTATTACCTTTGTGGGATTTTCAGCAGTCTCCAAAAACCAGTTCCCACGGTTATGCTGCTTGTGTGAATAGTTGTGTTAACTATTGAGGTAAGGGTATGCAGGACTCGAGTGGAGAGTATTAAATCAAAGCAAAAGTCAAAATTAAGATCCAATCCATTCCATTACAGATTCTCTGGTGAATAAAACATGTAAAAGGGGGGGTTCTGTGCAGTGACCTTAAGACCTCTAAAGTCTTCAGATTGTTCCCTTCAGAATAGCAGAAAACCTCCAGTAACACGCAGGGACTACAGCCAAGACTGAGGAGACCGCCGCTGAAGTAACAGGAATTAGGCAGGCCAACAATATGCAGTTGTGCAGAGACTGGCACAAAGTCCTTAGCCAGTCAAAACAAGAAGCACCATGGAAGTGGAAACCGCCTCAAGAGTCAGGAGCGGTACAGATCCTCCGCCGACAGAGAAAACAGCTGATGAGGTGGACCTCGCCAATGGAGACCAAAGCAGCAAACAATCACATTTGCTCAGGAAGGCAATTGGGGTAATGGTTGCCGCCACCAGGGGACCATGGCTGCAGGAAACGGAAAACGGGATAGGAAGAGAAAAATACAAATGTGGGCAAAACAGGGGACTCTCTTGCACGGAAGCTTGAAGCAACGCAAAGTCAGGCGGAATGGGCGCTGTATCTATAGCACCGCCCCCAATCCAAAATGGCCACCATACTAGGGTGAAGTGAGATCTTGGCCCATACAGCAAACTCCAGAATCGTGAAACAGGAAGGAGGCCATATGCAAAGGACTACAGCAGCGATTTCGAGGGAGGTAAATGGGCTTCATAGCGAGGAATAATGGATGGTCGAATGACACACTGAATAGGAGGAGCTTAGCCTAACATTACCTCTATACTGATCCGGTCATTTTGAAGCCATGGGCTCATTTTCTTTATAAAATGTCTTCCTTCTATCCCCTCTGCCATTGGAAAACACGCACCAATTGGCTCTTTTGCAAAACAAAAGGGAACTGGCGAACACACATGCTTGGATGATGAAAATTTGTGAAAGCTTCATATTGAACATTTTTAGCAATAGGTTCCAGTCTGCCACTGGGTGACAGTTGATAAAGGGCCTGCGTCTATAACCTGAGTGCAACTGAGCCATCATAAAGATAATGTTATCCCTCGGTGCATGTTAAATTGTTCTGGTTTAGCATTTAATTGAAGTACTCTACACAATTCTACATAATTTGAGCCTTTTTGGGCCTAATAAAACAAATGAGTATTTGTCAACTGCATACCCAGATTGCAGCAAAGGGTGAAGAATAGAGTACAAAGGTTATGATAAACACCTTTTTTACGAGACACGTTTTTGTCTTTGTCCACATTTGACATGATGTTGTGCACTGATGGCGCTAGTCTTTTGTGTTGGGTGGGTGGGAGATGGGTTCTAGAGGTGCTGAGCTCCCACCCCCAAACCCAAGGATGCCTCTTTTGGAGCCTGATGAGTGAATGAACTACAAAGCACCAGCTTGCAGGAGAGCTATGAATCGAGTTACTAACGAATGTGATAATGGTGAAGGGAAAGCGAGTCCACCGAGAAGCAGCTGAGTGTCTGCTGCCTGCAACCCCACAGATCCTGACGTGGAGGTTCCAGATTAGCTACTAATTAAGTCAATCAATCAACATTTATAAAGCACCAGAGAGGGTCTTTAGGTGCTGGAGATGTTTGCTGCTTAGCTCATTCGAAAATCCTGGTCTTTAGTTCTTCCCTAAATTGCTGGGGGCGAGGTGGCAGTTTTGAGGTGCAGGGAAAGGCTGTTCCATGCCCTGGTCACCAGGTCTGTGAAAGAGCATCATCTGCTATTCGTTCAGTGGATCGGGGGAGGTCTCTACGAGGGTGAGAGAGGCAGCTGTTGTCTGGTCGGTTGGTGGAAAGCCAGGCATTTGTTGATATATTTTGGTCCTTCGTCATGCAGGCCTTTGTAGGCGTGGGTCAGCATCTTGAACTGGCCTCTCTTTTGGATCGGGAGCCAGTGTTGTTTCCTGAGGTGGGGTATGATGTAGGTCCTTCTGGGGAGGTCGAGGATGACTTGCTGCTGAGTTTTGTATTGTCTGAAGTCTCTTCAGGAGGTGTGCAGTGATTTCCGAAGTCCAGCTTGCTGGTGAAGAGGGCCTTCGGGACGATCCTTCTGGTGTTGACTGGGAGCCACCGTAGTTCTTTCGGAGCATGCGATGGTTGTGGTAGAAGGCAGATGAGACTGCATTGACCTGTTTTTTCAAGGATAGCTTGATCATGATGATGCAGATGTTGCGGGCGTGGTCTATCAGGGCAGGAGTTGTGCCAGGTTCCCCCGTCCACCATGAGTCGTGTTGTTCCCAAGGATGAGGACGTCCTTTTTGAGAAGAAGTGAGTGAGCACTGTACCTTGCGAGTGGGTATTTCATGCCCAGGTGCAACTGTTGCTAGCTGAGGGCAAGTATGCCCCTGATGCCTTATTCTTTGTGCCAGTCGAAATGCCCAGACGGGAAAATCCGAAGGTATGTCAAGCACGACACAGTCTAGCATAGCCTGAAAAAAACACAGCATGGACAATGCAGCACATAAGACTCGGATAGCCATCGCTGAACCTTTTGCAAGTCTTTCGTCTCTTAACTAAATTCTGCCGAGCAACACACAAGAGGAGAGGCTAAACCTCCACCTCCCTCGGGGCCGTTCCAAGCTCAAGAGGGACCGCAACCCCAGGGGGTGGCCAATGTTCACGCCACCCTCACAGGAGAAGCGCTCAAGCCTCGGCCCCCTTTGCGCACAGAATGGCGAGGAAACCCCACCTTCGAAGGATTCAAACCCTCAGTGAAAGCGACTCCAGCAGCACCCCTCCCTCCTTTTCATGGAAGGGACCACGCCAGAGGGTTCTTAAAAGACAAGGCTGGCGTGACTCGACCGCCCACAAATCTTCCCACCCAGAGGGTCACCCATGTCCGACACCCCAGGGAGGAATCCAAGACCACACTAACTGAATAACACGACCCCCTTTTATCTCCACGCAGAAAAGTGAGCCTTAAGGTTGCAGGGCTCAGAGCGCCTCCCACCCATGAAAGGGGCACCAAACACCCTACAACGCCTTCCCCCTAGATACCAGCTCTCCTCATCCCTTCGCGCGGGCATACCGAGGATCGCAACGCCGGCCGCCCCGTAAGGACTGGGACTGTCTTTTTGCTCATCCTGGAGCCCCTGTGTCTGAGAGCAATGCCCCCATATACCTCCGGAAGGGATTGTTAGTAGCAATGTTCACAGTCAAAAACTAGGGAGGATCGCCAACTCCAGATACGCAGGGAGTCTCGTTTCCACCTTGCACAAAGATACTGTTAGTTTAACCCGTTCCCCCTCCTGCCTTGTTCCCTCGAGGGAGACTCTCATCGGCTCCCCCACAGAGGGCTGTCACCTTCCCTCCCAGCAGCAGAGTCTGTGCAAGAGAGGGGGCGGGAACCCTTGAGCCGATATCGGATTGGACAAGCGAACACCTCGAGCACAGCAGTCCAGCCCCTTGGGCGTGTGCCCGCCCACGGAGGAGGCGCAGACCCTGTTCCCCTCACCGATTCCGGACACCCATCCATCGAAAACACCCCCTAAATCAACCCCGTCCGTTAGAGGCAAGTCGGGGCTAAACCTCGTCTAGTGGGATGTGAAATTCCCTCTAACCACCCCCCCCGCCAGCGGCGGTCACCCCCTCCTGCCCACGAGTGTTACTCCTTTCGTAGAGACGGGCTGACGCCCACTCCTACGGACCAAAACTTCGGAGTAGATGCACAACTCGCCCCCTTTAGTTGGACGAGTAACCCTTGCGTCCCTGTCAACCCACCGCCTACTCAGGACAGAAAGAAGGACTCCAGCAACGCCCTACCCTGGGGAGCAGCAGACGCCGGGCCAGTCATACAGCTCACCACAGACGACAGCTGCGGCCGCACCTCTCTGTGCCGGTGCGCCCCCCCCCCCCCCCCCCCCCCGTTCAACGCCACCCCACAGCCAAGAGTATAGCACGACGCGGCGCAGCAGCAGGAACCCACTCCGAAGAGCAACCACCCACCCCGTCACAAATCACTTCCCTCGCACAACCAAACCCTTGCAGAGGAAGGCAGCAGGCAGCGGTACCCTACTCCGAAAGACAGCAGACTGCAGACACCTTCGTCCTTCCAATGAGGGACTATCATCACCCCGCCCCTTTCACCAACCACATGTAACAGCACCCTTTCTCCGAGGACGCAACCCTGACAGGAGCGGGAGAGTACAGGCGGAACACCACCCCCTCCCCCTTTGCCACCACCGCACCCGCACAGCTGAGTCTGCACAGGAAGCAGTAGCGCTGCTCTAGAACAGAAGACAGCAGCCACTCGGCTGACAGCACCCGCGCAAGAACCTGCACGGGCGAACGACAGCACTACGGGTAATCCCCCCCTCATCGGCGGGTGGGAGGAGCCATAAACCCACCTCCTCTGCCACCCTCCTGCGACTGGATGTTCACCGGAAGAGGCACCAACACCTCTGCAGGAGAAGCACGGCTATCCACTCCAAAGGAGCGATCACCCCTCACAAGGACCCGGACCAGCGCCCACACCTAAGTCCCTGTTTATCGGAAGCTCAGGGAGAAGATCGGCACCCCCTCAAATTTCTCCCCGCCCACACCGGGCATGTGGGACTGAGTGCCTTTAACAACGATCCGTGCCAACTCTTCCCTGCCTCCTTCTGCACCGGCTACTTCTCTGGGACCGCGCCGACATGGACACATCCTCCTCGTCTACTTTCGACTCCGAGGTAAGTGTACCCCGTAATATTTTTTGAAGTGGGGTATGAGGGTAGCCGGGATCGATATTATTAGACGTGCGTAAGTCCGGGTGTTCACTACATGTAGGCTTAGTATTTTATGTTCGGGTGTGTTTCTTCCTGAAGATAGCGCAGTTCTGTAGTGTTACAGATAAGAGTTACGGTACCTTCGGCGACCCTGATCTAGTCAGATACATTTTGAGAAAATAGATCGCAGTTTATTGCTGGCCATTAGGGTACCGGTGCAGTGTTAACCTGCTGTCGGTGTCTGAATTAAGTGCGGCATGAGGCACTATATAGGCTGCAGGTCTCGCCATTCACCTACACATCGTGTTTGTTGCCTGTCTGTACCCAAAGGTCCCCCACCCTAGTGAGACCCTACAACGTTAAGGAATACGGTTTCATTGAGCACTTATGGATGCGTGGCTGGGTCGTGGTCTGAACTTTACGCCATCTTGCCCCCTTACTTGTTTTTCCTCCTTGAGGCAACACCCAGCAAGTGCTCTCTGCCCCTTCCGCGAGGCTGTGTGTTAGGCAGACGGTTGTGGGCTTCTCTAAGCAATGGTTGTTAGTGCTCGTACACTTGCTGTATTTTGTTTTAAACTAACAGTGGGCACAGCCGATCCTTTTCGAGAGCTTGGTACAGTTTTTGTCGTTTTCCCATTTGATATACTGTGTTGCAGTTCCTCAGCACTTGCTTCTTTTCGTGCGGGCTGATTAAAATATGCTTTTATCGCACCCACCTTGCCAAAAATATGTTAAGGACTGCTGCCCAGAAACGCTTAGACATCTTTCAAAAAGTGGTTCCCCACCCCCACCTCGATCTTTAAAGGGCTGCATGGCCAGAAAGGCATCGTTCAAAAACTGGTTCCGCCCCCACAGACCGCCCCTTCCTATTCTGCTCACGGATGCCCTTTGTGTGTTTTTTATTGTAGATTACCGTGAGATTTCTGGGGTGATCCTTTGGAAAGATGGTGGTGGCAGAGTTTATTCTATCATTAGGTGAATGTCTTCCTGAAAAGGGGGCTGTGGTGCTCAGCTCGATTGAATGTGGGGGTGCCTGAAGTACTGCCCTCCGTGGCTGCTAGCAGGGCTGCAGCGAATTCTTTGTGCGATTGGTGAATCTTGGAAGGGTGGGTGAAAAGTTAGATGTGGGGTGCTAATATTTGAGTGGGGTCTGTTGAGAGTGTTTCAGGGGTGAGGAGGCATCTGTTTAAGGGGGCAGCACAGAATGTTGGAATAATTTTGGGGTGCTGATTATAGGGCCATTCGCCAATGGAGGAGCAGACGGCTGTGGTGCCGTGACAGGCAACGGTCATCCCCAGCCATGTGGGGGCTGTAGTAACAGCTCTCGTACTGTGGTAACGAGTGCGATGTCGCAGTACAGGTGCATTGGCAGCATTAGACGGGCCCCGCCAGTGGTAAAGACAAGATATCTAGTGATCGACACCAACGAACCCTCCACCCCGTGCTTGCTTTCTGAGCTGACAACCCACTACCCCGCCTGCTCTAAGTACTGGGCAGTAAGAATCCTGCATTCGTAGTGATGCCTCGTGTCATGCCACTCCTCGGATTCCCAGTACTTCGATGTAGCAACCCTAAAGCGCAGGGCTGTAACATAACTACGCCGATGCCCGGTGCGGGGCTGGCTGTAATAACACTCCATCATTGGGTATGAAATGCTGTGAACCCCAACCTCCAGCGAAACGGTTCCACTCCGCACTCTTCCCAACCTGAAAGGCTGACACAAGTACCCCTCCCCCCAACGTCAAACTTGAAATACTCGCTATCCAGCCTTGACACAACTCACCACAACAACAAACAATCATAGAAGACCCTATAGAGCGATGCTTGGCGCTGCCGAAGGGGCGCGTTACTACGCCCAGGACGCGAGCGGTGGCGGCGGGCTCCTGACCTGGCAGCTGTACAGCAAACCACCGCTCAGAGGCCGAGTGCCGGCGGGAGGGGCGGGACAGACGGGCCTGTGGCGGAATCCACGAGAAGGAATGCCCACCTCGCGCACCATTTTGTGTTTGTCCCTGCTTCTGACGTGGTCTCGCAGAACCCACAGACTGTCGGCGTTCACGCCATGGGGGATGTTGGGCCCTGGAAACCTAATTAAAGGCTGAGGGCACTTGGTCACATCCTGCCACTGAGGGGTCTGACCTTCGTACACGGAGACCTGCGCTTTAACGAGTTACTCTTTCCACACTACGAATGTCGGTCGGCATTGCCCTTCAAATTGCGTTCTTGATTTCGAAATGCAAGACCGACTCGTAGAGGACAGGGACTAAGTCAACCAACGCGACTTGCTCCTCCTTGTATCATACTCATAACGATTAAATATGGAGTTAACCCCCTCCGGATTTAAATGTTTTGTGGCTTGACTGTACAAAGACATCTTAAGCAAAGGTATTAGCTCGCACATATAACTGGCGTACTCTCAAGAACGTGACAGCCACTACATTAGCTGCGTTATTGTACCGGCTGTCCCGCTGCACGATATACAGAAGATGTTTTTCACTATTTCCTCGGCAGGAGAGGAGGGTTTGTTGGTATGAGGCTTGCAGGGAGTGTCGGCGCATCAGGGGAGTGACGGCTTTGGGTGGCAGCAGGCTTTCTTGAGGCGCGGTTCGTTACCAGTGAGATCAGACTGGTATGACGAGATAGAAGTCATTTTGCAAAGTGGAGTTGGGATGAAACCTAGCAGATCTGAACTGGAAACCTATTTAAATCACTGGAATATCACCGGTAAACGCCGCTTTTCATGTCGCCTCCAGGACACGTGGTTCGTGTTTTCAAATGTTTCCTCTAATTTCGGGATCAGGTGTAGTGGTGTAGCAAAGGGGGGGGGGGGGGGGTGCGATCCGCCCGGGGCAGCACGACTCGTGCTGCACCTGCACGAGGTTTTGGGGCGACCCCCGCCGCCGCCTTATCTGCGGTCATCGCGGGGCGGAAAACGCAGGAGCGCGTCAAGGTCTAGCTATACGCCGCTGATCGGTGCTAAACGTATAAACATTCTGAAAGAGGTTTTGTTTGACTTGTCCGTGTGGACGCAGGCATCTGTGAAGGTCCGTCCGTATCCGCTTTTCTTGAATGTATTATATGTGGTGCACCTACACTCTGTTTTCTGACAGTGCAATTTGAGATTTACACAAACAGACCAGTGGCACACACATTAGGTATGAGGTAAAACTACATTTCACATAGATGTTAATACGAGCTGTTGGCCTATACATTTCAAAGCATTGCGTTCCAACGGATACGGAATCATTCTCCACCTGACTTCACATTAGCAAATGAGTGTGGTGTTGCTGAAATTCGGTGATTATAATCTGTCGTCATCGGACGGTGGCGCTGACCGTGTCGTGAGTCATTTGTTCGCGCCCTATATCTGGAAGTTGAATGATCCTAGAATAGATGATTAAACCAGCTCCGCACGTGAGCTTAATAAAAAGAAATATAAATGGAATGTGGTTCCCTGGGATCGCGAGGTAAAGTATATAGTATTATTCACGCAAACCACCATTTAATGAAGGCGCGGCAGCTGCCCATTTATATAAAGCGCAACTCTGACGAGACACCCTTTAACTTAAGTTTGCCGTTCTGACCATTGCCGGAGCCCCCACTCAATTCCCCCACAGCAGCCTTCGCCTAACGCATCCCAGCTCAAGGGAAGGGAGGGCTTCTTCGGAACCCAAAAGATAAGCTACAATAAGTAAGAGCCATTTTTGGCGACGAGCCCACGCCTCCAAGGCCAGTTAGACTGAAAGCAAAGAGCACGCTTTTAGAGCAGCGGGCTCCCATGGCCCCCCGTTTTACTGCCGCCTACTGCTCAGCCAGTTTGAACACTTCTTAAAATCTTCTGCATACCTCTTCATTTGGCTTCGCTTAACCGCGTGAATGTCTGAGCAGTCGCCGACTTAAGTGGTCGCTAACGGCACTTGGAGTGAAACGGTAGTCAAAGCCTCAAAGGCGGTTGACCGTTGCAAATATGCCTTCAAACCAAAACTGGTAGGTAGGGACAGTCACAACGCGTTTTACTGAGTTTACAGCTGATTTCTTAGTTCCCCACGGACTGTCAATATTTTGTATTTTCTCCACCAAATTGTAGAATTTCTTGCAGAGGTTTTAGATCTACCATAATGTACTTGCACGGTTAGTTAGCTTGTATAGCAGCTTCAGAAAAGACCGGAGAAGGGTCTGGGATATTCTTCATTAGCTCCGCCGAGTTTAGGCCAGCCTGAATGATTGGCGAGTGTGTGTTAAGAGTATGCAGTGAATCTGTCCAGCCTAGTCACCCTAGCTCTTCTAACTAACACGGCATGCTCTATGGTGGGCAAGAACGCGAAGGTTATCATAGGAAAACTGTGGGTGCACATAACCTAACAAAAGCCCCAAAAAGTTGTTGACCGAAGTGTGGGAACAGGAGATGGGCGACCAAGATGGGGGCCTTCACATGCACACATTGTAGCTAAAGAGAGCAGTTTACAAGGGAGGAGACACCCAAGTTATATATTGCCTTATGTTCTAGAATTGTAGGGCTCCTTGAGACACACAGTGGGCGCAGTTTTATGTACCTTTTCTTTATTTTTCGCATTGGTCTAAGAAACATTAAGATAACTCTTATCCATCCTCACTACAGATTTGACCCTTTCCCACAGAAATATTTTCATATTTCTGCAGGTTTTATTTTTCTGGCGTTTTTGTCCACCACTGGGAATTTCATCATTTCAAGGTCAATGAAATGAGTATTCGTTATATACTTTTTCAGAGCTATGAAACCGCACAATTTAATGGCAACCACACTTTTAAAACGCAAGTTAATACGGTCATAGTGTAGTATTCAGTTAATTGTCTGACAGCTGACTGGTTTAATGCATTTGTTGCAGAAATTGGGGAAACTTACTGCTCACAGGTTTCGATGTGAGTGAGTAGCAACTTGGTTCTTCCAAGGTAAATAAATTGAGTACCCTTTAGGACCTCATTATGAGTTCTCTATAGCAAAAGGTGTTAGTTACCCAGAGTTTACAATAGAGTGGGTACTGTAAACTGCAGGGATGAAAAGTTAACATGGATTATTGGTCGAACCCTGAGAATCCCCTGAGTAATGATGCTGCTCTGTACAGTTCAATGAACCTGTGAAACTGGTAACAAAAACTACAAGGTAAAAAAAAAACAATATGTCACATTGGTGAACCACCTGTTTTAGGGTGGAATGCGATGGATGCTGTACAGTATGTGAACAAAGGTACCCCTGAAGTCTCTGGCCATTCTCCAACCATATGCGCCTCAAGTATACTCAGCGTTTGCCCTCGTCAGTCCTGTTCCCAATTTTTTTTGTGTATTTGCATGGCAGAGACCTGAAATACACCTAGGTGGTACACTATAGCTTTTTACAGAACACATTCTCATTTGTTGACTAGTTTCTATTGACACCTTTGTTCTCAAGATTGTACTACCTTGTGTACATGGTATTTACAGTTATCCCTTTTGACTGGGAAGTAATAGAAATTGCTGTTGTGATGCAAATGCAATTATTGTATTTTCCTCCAGGGTGAGACCATTGTAACGAGACAAAAAAACTAGAGATGAATTGATTACTTTCTCCGTGTACTGCATTTCCATCCACAATACTTTCACTCAAAAGCTGTGAGTCCAGTTTCATCTGTTTCTCATACACCTATGGGGCTGGGGCCACACCTTCCCTAAGCTTTATACCCCAACACTGCTTTTGTGGATGTGTCACTGGTTACTTAGCTTGTGCGTGGTTTACATTGCGCAAACTTAGTTACAAAGAAACTTAAATACTCTACAAGAAGGGATTCCTCAGAGGGAAGACTCGGTGTGGAATGGAGAACAGCAGCGGGTAGGAGGTTGAAGCTGGGAAGGTGCTCCTGAGGTTACATTGGTTCTTCTTTGTATGGAGCCACTTGATGCTCCCTTTCATTTGTATGAATCCGCAGTTGCTTATCTATAAATGCTACTTTGCGAGTTGCAGTTGGTAGTCGAGTAACCAAATGTTGGTTTGGAGGTTCCATGTTTGCATAAAGCAAACTGTAAATCTGACTTGTGAAGCACTTTACACACATTTTTAGGCCTAGCTTAGTTCTATAAAGAACTGACTATATATTTTTAAGACAAAGTATAATAACACTATAGCGTATGCTTTATTATGTTTGCTGTTTTCCACACTCTTCTGAGACTTCGCTGGTTATGGTAATTTTTGTGTGGGGTTACCATTCACACCTGTATTTTAGTATTCACTTTTAAACTCAAGTATTTAGTTGGCTTAAACCTGTGCTTAACGTGTTAATAAAGAGTGCTTTGTGTTAAACGAAACCCACGCCCTCCCACCGCGCGTCACGCTGCAGTATCTGCCTCCTGTCCTTCGCCTCACAGTTTTCCCTTCTAAGCTGAAAGACAGGGCAAAGCCATAACCACATAGATATTACTTGCAGTAATATTTCATGAATGATATTCATGAGTTTTAAGTCACAGAAGCCATATTCTGTGAACAGCTTGATTGATCAGTAATAGAAGAAAGACGCTAATGCTCTCTGGGCACCGCTTGGATGACAAGTGAGGAACTGCCTTGCCTGATTGTGTTAAGCATTGCCTTTTCGATAGAGGTAATATAGTGTGAATAATTTCTGCGAGTATAAAGGTGTGTGTACACACATATCAGTTCCTGGTATAATCTGACTTGGCAGTACTCATTTGCTCAGCTTCCAGAAGTAGAAGGGCATGCAGACTGCATTCATAATTCTACTTTAGCAAGATGCATTATCCCTTTGAGCTTTCTCACCGTGTGCACATAGAAAAGTGATTGATTTACATAGGTGGTCGAGGTCTTAAATGTAATATAGCCACGCCTTTTTTCAGACCAGAAGTGACTTTACATGTGTAGTAGAGGTGCCTTTAGCTTTTACAATACTGCTTTCTTCAGCCTTTTATGTATTGCAGATTCTCAAGAGGGATTGTATTAGTTTGTCATTTATTTTTGAATGTCAAGTGATTAGAGATCTTTTTAGGTGCTCTGTGAATGTCCATTTTCTTTCAAACCTCTCCTTCATGGTTGTTATTTTCTTCATCACAGGATGGTAGAACTAACTACAAAAGAAGGAGGACCGTTGAAGATTTTAACAATTTTTGCACCTTTGTCTTGGCCTACGCCGGCTACATTCCCTATCCAGATGAGGTATAGTAAACTTTCTTTACAAACAGATTATTCAGTATATGTTTGTTCAGCACAAGTTATTAGTGTTCCGTTTGGATCTCTGTACAATTATGCAAGGTTATTTTCAATGCATAAAAAATGTTATTTGTCACTGATCCAGTGGCTCAGTGGAGTAACACATCTGCTCCAAGGATCTGTGTTGGACCTCACTGACTCGAGTTGAAATCCTGTGAGGGCTCACTCCGCCTTTCATTCTTCTGAGGTCGTTAACATAAGTACCATTGAGTTGTGCAACAATAGCTGGTTGTCAGTAGCACCAAAGACCTTCCTTAGGTGAACGTTACAGTGTACAAAACGGCATGTCTGCCGTTTGAAAGGCTGGTAATTTGTGTCAATCGCGTAATGTCAAAGGAAAGCCTTTACCTGGCAAGCAAATTACGTATACAGAAAAGTGGGTAGATTCCGTTTTTTTTTTGTATGTCAATATACCCGCCCCCCCCCCCCCCCCCCCTCTTTTTTTTTTTTTAATTTTTTTTTTATTTTGATTGCTGGGTTCTGGATGCCACTTGTTTCTGAGACACATGTTGCAGATAGTCGAGGGGCAGTCCCCAGGGCTAGGATGTCCACTCTTGTTTTGATAGCATTCCACCAGAGAAAAGAAACCGAGAGATTGAGTGGCAGATCTATATCCTCCAGACTTTGAGTTATTTAAGAGCCGTTTTAGGTTGCAGTTTTGATGGCTCAGAGGACAAGAAAAGTCCTGTTTAAGAAGATTGCGTGTAGGATCAGACCGCTTCAAAATGTCAGTGTGAAAAGGCAGTGGTGTTCAGAAGTTAAGATGCAAACGGAATGTATGTATGTGTGTTGATGTTAGTAGAGGATCTCATTCTAATCTCTGCTTCATTTTCACTTTATTAACTAGGGGACTCCAATGCGAAACAGTTCCAGCCCTCCCAATAGCACCGGGAGCCCTGTTGACAGTGACAGCTGGGACTCTAGATTCCCTGATCTTCCATCCATGGAACCTGCACCGGCCAAAAAGCGAAAGCGACTGGGAGACCTAAATCAAGCAAGGTCACACCCACCCGTCCTGAAATGGTCCAAGCTGGGCAACTTCCTGTCAGACAGGAAAAAATCAGATAAAAACAAGAAGAAGAGGAAACTGAAGAAGAAAGAACTCAAGGTGCCTGGAAGTGAATCCTTTGTAAAAGAGTTCACAAAGTTCGAGCCTGCCAGATCCACTCCGGAAACCAGCACACACGTTTCACCCAAGGATCCCAGTGCCTTTGTAGAAATAGGCACAAGACTTTCAGGTGAAGAGTCCATCTCCTCATCAGAAAGAGGCACAAGCCAACCAGCTAAGAATGTCAGCTACCCTCTGGAACTAGGAACCTACTTTTCAAACAGTGGCAGTTCTGCTCTTGCACTAAACAGACATCTTTCAGGAAGCGATTCAAGCTCTCTCGAGATACGCACATGCCTTACACACAAGGATATCAGCCCCTCTCTGGAATTGAACACACAACGTTCAGCCAATGTTGCTATTTCCCCTCTCGAGCCTGGCACACACCTTTTAGCCAAGGATGCTGCTGCCGCTTTGAAAATGAGCAAATGCCTTTCAACCAAGGATACACGCTCTACTTTAGAGCTGGCCACACGCCTTTCACCCAGGGAGGCCATCCCCTCTCTGGAAATGAGTCTTTCAACCAAGAAGGCAGGGTCCTCTTTGGAAATTAGAACATGTCTTGCAGGTAATGACATTGACTCTCTTCCAGAAACACACACACGACTTTCAGGCAAAGATGGGGACTCTTCTCTAGAAGTAGACACTTCGAATGAGGATGTAATTTCCTCTGTAGAAGAGAACAACCCACGTTCACAGAAAGATGAAATTGTTTTTGCAGACGAAAATTCTCATTTTTCGTGTAAAGGTGACCTCTCCTATGCAAAAAGTAATATTTCTGTTTCAAGCCATGATACCAAACCTTCTTTACAAGACAATACTCCTCTTTCAGGCAAGGACACAACTCCCTCAGTGGATTGCAATGATTCTCGTTTGTGTGTTGTTAACATCCCCTCTGTGGAAGCTGACCCTGCACAATTCAAAGACTTAAGGCCTTCTGTAGAAGGTGCCATTCGCAGCTCCGTGATAGCTGACGGATCCTCCATAGGAAGCCAATTTCCTATTGCGGGTCACATTTTGAACTCTAACGTGACTCGGGGTAGTGAACAGCAGAACTCTGCCTTAGACTACCAGACCAGCACCAACCAAATCTTGCCTTCCATGTCCAGCCAAGCGGAGCAGAGCAAGGAGATCAAGATTGAGTATGACATATTGACTGTGGGAAAACGGACAGTAATCCGTCAGGGGAAGCAGGTGGTCTTCAGAGACGAAGATGGCATTGGAAACGATGAGGATATCATGGTAGATTCAGGTAACTTGTCATTTATCATGGTCTCTGCTTTCTTTGCTTGCGTGTGAGTACGATGTGGTGTGTTCTTTCTTGTTGTCTTAGATAAAAGCTTGCAATGGCTTGAGTCTAATCAGATATTCTATAAGTTTTGCTGCAGACTTCTTTTGTAATCTCGAAGTTCCAAGTGTTGATGTGGTACAAACAGCTTTAATAGTCCTAACCTGTTTTTACCAATGCTTTAATGTATACGTAGACCGGGCTTTGGGTTTGCCCACGAGGAGTATTACTCTTGTCACCTCGTGCTATTCACTTTTTGGATGCATCCTAGTGCCTGTACATGCATTTTATACTCCAAGCAATCCAGTTTAAAAGCAATTATTTTTATAGCAATTTTTTTGTCGGTGCTCTTGAAGTACGAGCCTGGACCTTTATCATTTTAAATGGGGATATCATAACCCAAAGATGGCCACCCTAAGTCTTGATCTTGTGAGATGTCTGACTGTCATCTACTGATGGCTCGCATTCATCCTTCCTCTAGGCCGTTGCTGTTTTTCAGCTTGCCTGGTGCTCCTTCCTATCCTGTTGAAAGGACACTGCTACTTTACAGGTGCCGGGTGACTTCATTCATCCTGTCACCGGTCTGCTGTTTGAAGGCCTCAATACAGGTTGGCTGTACTGAATTCTCTAGCTCGGAAAACATTGTTGCCATCTAGCTTTCAGCGCACCACAGCGGTATCGTCCTGATGTCAAGCAATTCCTGCAAAGGCTAGTTCTTGTAACTGAAAGTGCAAGCCAGACTTGATGGCTTTTTGCCAGTGCTTCCTGGTCCTGCACTTCACTGTATAACATCTGAGGTGTGCTTGGTGGAATACGCCTTGTTCCTCAACCCTTGTTCCAGTGTCTTATTTGCTCTAGTACTCTCTATGGGTTAGGTAATTTCTAACCCATCAGATAGGTGCAGTGTTTCAAGTAGTACTAGGCTATTGTCTTTGCCTAAACTTAAATATTGTGAGTATTCACAGAATGGCACAACCTTTGGGTGCCGTGCCGGATTCGCTTGTTTTTATGCAAACTTCCAACTCCACCATCTTCAGTTTCCTATCCATTGGGTCTGCCCTAAGGTGATCCCACTTGAGAATGTTGCTGTGTTGTGCGGACCTTATGCTTTGATCCCTCTCGTGGGACTTGAAAAGTGGCAGCTGGGATGCCAGTCCAACCATGGACTGGACTACACTGCTGCTTTGAATGTTCTTGGTAAACCTACTACACACATGGGTGCCTTTCCTTTGGAGTAGTCGGGATAAGTAACTATATTATTCCTACTACCTCCACCGTACGTGAAAGGACCCATCCTCCTCTTTGGGTGCATATTCACCATCATTTATTTCGGATGAACCTTTAAGAATGTGTATCTCTGAGGTAATGTTTCCAGGTTTGTTTCATAAATTCTTTCAGTTAACAACACCCAGAGCAAAGCAGACATTTTGTCAATCCCGCGTCTGTAGTTAAAAGCAGCCCAAGCCATCTGGATACAATGCTGAGATATTAAGTTCTAATTTTAGTTGTAGCTCCCCCTGTTCCAGGATAGCCGGACCCTTCTATAAGAGATGGTCTTTTCAAAATAGGAAAACGAGGTGATAAAAACCCTATGCGAGTGATTCTCGTAGAAGTTTTTTTTTATCACACCACTTAACGTGGCAGTATGTCAGCTTTCTGTACGGCACTACTTTCAGATTAGTAGCCAGCCGTGCCTTCATGTGCAGAAACTTAATGCAAGGCTAGAAATCTGCACTCACCGACCACATGCTTGTCTGAGTTCAATTTGTAGTATGACAGTTGTCTTAGCTTTATCTTTCACTCAGAACGTAAACTTTTGTGTCACCATAGCTGATGTCTCCTTTGGGTATTTAGTAGATGTCGTTTCCAATAACAGCTTGAAACAGTGTTCATATTAGACTCTAGCCTGAGTAAATGTGCTGTCGGCTCTCTTTGAATGCTATGTGATTCGGGCAATAATCATGTCCAAGACTCAAAATTGGGGTAAAAGGACGCTTTATTGGACAGGTAGGCAAAGACGATATCTAATTGCATCAGTTCATAATCAAACATATTCCGAACTAACATCCCCCGCCCCTAAGCAATATCCCCGTACAACTACCACCCCACCTTGTTCGGCCTAATCCTCCTCCCCAAACCCCTAACTCCATCTCCTGCCTAACTCCTGCCTCCAATTTCTCTCCCTGCTTTCCTCTGTCCGAAGCTATTCCTAATGCCCCCAAACCTTTCCTGCCTGTCTTGATCTCCTCCAACTCTGCCACCTATCCAAGCGACAACCTCCCAGAAAATTTTATATACATAACGATTCACCGAAAAAGAGAACCATATTTATTTATTTATATATATATATTATGGGTGGGACAAACTTTGTTGCCCTACCTCACAACACAAGCTAGGCGCACCACATAGAACGTTCACGACGCGCGGCACGCGCCAATAAAAACGGACCAATCACAAATGCCTACCTGTCCACAGGGCCATACCATATGCCCGAAGATACCCGGGGGTGCACGCTCTGCGAGCGGCACCCCCAGGAGCCCTCATTGTAGAGCACGAGGCATCACAGCGCTAAGAGAAAGGGGAAGCACAGCAAGCCTGAGATCGGGCGTAGTCCATCCCATGGAAAGAGCCAGGTTTTAATGTCTTTGCGTCCACTGTCCAGACACCTAATGGCCAAGAGGAGATAATTCCTGCACTGTGCTTCAAAGGAGGGAAGCTGCAGCTTCCAGGCTGCAGTGCTTTGGGTTGAGGGAGTCCAGTCGGAGTTGGCACAGTGCCACAGCCCTGGGGTTTCATTACGTCGATTTTTTTTTTTTTTTTTTTTTTTTTTTTTTTTTTTTTTTTTTTTTTTGCGCCACTGCTCGTGTGGACAGTGTACACTGCTCCCAGGGCACACACTTTTCAACTGCATGCATCAGGACTGCCAGAATCCCATCAAAAGCCACATTCTGGCTGTGTTGGGTGTTTAAAAAAAAGCAGTTATGTGCACAGGCCTGATATGTCAGCTGGGTTGCACCGGGGCTATTGAACTAGGCAAACCAGCCCCAAAAAAGATCTATTGAGAAATCCTGCTTGTCAATTCTTCGTGGTCATGGCTCAATCCTGTACCATTCTACACATCACCTTGGTTAAAAAATAAAAATAAACTAGGCAAGCACTTATTCAGTCTTGTGCCCTATATTGTGATTTATCTTGTCATTTCCAGATGCTTCTCTTGGCGCTTGCGACTTCACATTTCGACATCATTTAGCCAGTTATTGTTCACATGCAAGACGTACATGTGCTGCATACTTTGTTTAGAATGTACCATGCTATAAGGAGGCAATCATAAAAAACAATGGTTTGTGATAAGCAGACATCACCTGGCAATTACTGACCTTTGCAGATGGCATTAACAGTGGGTAACGCCCTCTGCCGATGGTATCTATTAACTGATGTTAATTGACTGGCCTGCAACAAGAACACAAGTCAAACGTGTGCGGGATCTATAATGAGAGGAAGGGCATTTAACGATAGTTAATGATTGCGAGCGCCCATACACAGACACAAGTCTGGCTGCTGCATTTGCCTCCTTCATGTCCCTGCCACTGAACCTAGAAAGCAGGCAGAATGCGTGCGAACAACAGTAGTTAGCGCCAGGATTGAAGCATTCTGATTGGCTGAACCGATCTCCACTTTCGATAAGGGATGCCATTCGCTCTTGGTTCGTGATGCACTGTTATGTTTAGTAGAGAACACCCACCCTTCCTGCTTAAATGCTAAGTGAAAGAAGAGAGCCGAGTTTAATGCCTCATAACTTTATCAGTTTGAATATTTCCTGTTATAATGAGGGGAAGAGAATACTGGAAATTAATACTCTCCTTTTCCCCTTCAGATGATGAATCCTGGCACCTCGTTACCTGCTTCTGCATGAAACCTTTTGCTGGGCGACCAATGATCGAATGCAACGAGTGCAACACGTGGATCCACTTATCCTGTGCCAAAATCCGGAAATACTGCGTGCCTGAGATCTACGTTTGCCAAAAGTGTCGGGACACTAAATTTGAGATCCGGCGATCGAACCGGTCGCGATTCGGCACCCGGAAGTTGTTCTTAGACTGAGGCTTTAAGTTGGAGCTAGACACGTTGCTTACGTGCCCGGACAAAAAGCGTGTTAGCAATGCAGATCGCTCACCGTACAAACACTGGTGCAACTTGCGTTCCGCTTACATGTTGACTTACAAGTGATAGAGCACTGTTTTCACTTTTTTTTCTGAAAGAAAAGAAAACTTTAAACTTAAAAAGCTGCCTTTGTAGCCGGTGATGAAAACCTTGCGATGGGCAAAACTGATGCACCATTAAGAGCTGTATTTTTTCGCAGCAGATGTGATACACGCACATGAAGATTTCTAGTTTTTGTTTCATCGTCTTGTCTTTTTGTCTGTCCTGAAAAAGGTGGGTTTTTACCACTGGATATTAACCTTCTACTGTGAAAGTGAAGAAGATTTTCTATGGTTTCCTATTTTGCCTGCACAGGTTAACTACTCAATTTACTAATTTGAGAGTTAACCATGAAAATACCATATGTACTTATCCACAGAGGTACTATAACTGTACAGATGTAAATCTCCAGTGGCGAAGTTCCAAAACAAGCATACACAATCCTAATAAAATGTAAGCCAAACTGTGTGTCAACTTTATAATTGGGTTTTCTCAAATCATTTTATTTTTACGTCCGATTACAAACGTTATGTTGTGAAGTGATTCTGCTTTTTGAAGGCAATTTTGCGACGGCAGGTGGAGGGAAATATTCCTGATAAAGCTGGAGCAACCATAAATGCATTCTGAACAAAATGATCGAGTTTCTCTCACTTTTCAAATGATATTACAATTAAATTGTTGATCTATTTATTTATACGTTTTCACTAGTTAGAAAAGCCTCCTTTAGGGAAAAAAATACATTTGGTATAATCTTTGAAGCTGTTCAGTCTCTGGGTAATGTGTATTCCCACACAATGCATTTTAAAAGTAGATCTTTCATTATTGCCATCCTAGTATTATTACACATTTTATGTTTCAAGGTTGCTATGCATTAACAGTCAGTAATATTCAACCTAAAGCATGCAATGTACTAATGCCCACAAAGTACTTCTCTGCGATTGCATCTTTCATAGCTTGACAAATGCTTAAATTAGATCGAGTAAACAGGCTGGAATTCCTGCGTAACATATGTTAAAACCGCATTACACTAAACGCTTGTGCAGTTCATTATTTCATTACATGGTGCAGACTCGGGCCACTGGGGTTACAAGCCACAGCCCCAGTCCTCACAGAGACATTCACAAAAGAGATATTTGTAGACCTCAAAAGAAGAGCCTCAGAAAGAACGGAGGAAGGGCGATTGCATGTGAATTTTTAAAAGATACTATTTCTGGAGGACGCTGGTTACATGTAAGTATCATCTTCTCCAGCATAGGCTCTCTGGTAGATTCATACTGAAATGAATCAAGTGACGTAAAAAAAAAAGCTACCCATGGTGCCGTGCAGTGGCAGGCTCTTTGCAAAGGTTAACTGGCTGCTTGTCACTTGCTGATTGATGTATTCTGCTGTTAAACTGGTATTCATGAGAGGAAAAACTGGCATAGACACTATTAATGTATTCAAATTACAAAAGCGCAAGATGATAATAGCGGCATACAATGTGCTACATATCTGGGTCTGGTGGCTCAGTGGACTAATAGCATCCACTGCAGGGGCCTGTGTTCGACTTCATGGTCACAGGTTCAAAACCTGGCGGGTTCACTCAGCCTTTCATCATCCATCTGAGGTCGAAAAAATGAGTACCGTTGAGTAACGAGAAACTTCTGTTATTCAGCGGCAAGATACCAATGGATGAACGTGCGCTTTACAAATACACGTTATGTTTATGTTACATACTGCAATATAACGTAACTTTTTTTGCATATTATAGTCACCCCGCTACATCATTTGGTTTTCCTTTGCTCAATTTGTGGCCCTGAGTAACAAACCAATTCAGCAGTGGGCTGCAGATAGTTGGAGTGAGGCTCACCTTAAGCAAACAGATTTCACAGCACCGCCTATCCCATACCTGCTTCCAATCTGGTATTGCACATCAAGATGGTAGTATTTTGAGAAGGAATAATCTATAGCCTATATTGCTCCCTTGCACGTCCGTTAACAAGTTTCCAGCGAAGGCAGTACCTGTTGCAACCATGCCTCTGGTAATTCAGGTAGCAATCCATCTAGCTATCCCCCCACAAGACGTGACCTTTGTTGGGGTTACCAAATGTCACAAACAACTTATGCATATTACTTATTTCTGTTGTTCTGGAGAGGCAGACCTTGAAGTATATTTTTACGTCCAAGGAATGCAACTTCTGGCTGTTGAAGAAGGTTGAGAAAGAAGATTGGCAGAACAATTTCTGATTCCAATGTAAGTCAGCACTTGATGAACAAATCTAATTTTTGTACTGACAGGAACCCTAGCTTTAAAAAAAAAAAAATTGGAGGTGTGGCTCTCTAATGGAGAAGCTTCAATGTTTCCCAACACAACTATTAGATGATCTGTAAAAGGAAGGTGGCTGTCCAAGATAAGAACTAAATGGACAGACATCTCATGAATGGAAATGCACAAATGGAGGAGAGCACATAGACTTCGAGCGTCCTAAACAGTTTCTTTAACTAAAACAAGATTTGTTAATAAGTAATTCCCACTATTGTATTGTGTATACTATGCTTGTAAGCAACAAGTCAATGCAGTATGCGGAACATCATAAGCATACATTTCTCAACAAAAGGAGGAGAAGCTTTCCATATATTTTTTTTTTTCTTCATGCATCACAAATACTTAGTACAAAAGACTTGACACAACTAGATCACAGCCTACGCGTTTCGTCCCTGTTTCACAGGACTTCTTCAGGGCAAACTAATCAGATGTGTATCCATGCTCACAGCAAAGCAACGAGCCTTTCTCTCTCCACTTTAAAGCTATTTTCTACTCCTGTGTCGAAATTCACCTCAAGATAGAAATATAAATCGTCCAAACACGTGGTTCAAATTGAATACTCTCCACCGTAGTCAGTTCATATGATCCTCTCTTTCACTTTCGTCGCTACGGTACACCACAGACTTCCTACTATATCAGTCGTAAGGCCACGAATGTACGTCGGTCCTTAATTTTCTACGCCTACTTAGCGTTTCAGCGTGGATGTCCCATTGCGTACTTGTACAGGGAGCGCTGAAACGCTAAGTAGGCCTAGAAAATTAAGGACCGACGTAAATAAGTGGCCTTACGACTTTTAGTAGGAAGTCTGTGGTGTACCGCAACGACTAAAGTGAGAGGGTCATATGAACTGACTACGGTGGAGAGTATTCAATGGTGCCAACATGATCAAATATGGACAAGCCTCCGGGGTTAGGTTCATTGATATCGATTTAAGTTAAGTGGCCTGGCCCACCCTCTTGCGTGTCAATGTCACCCCCCACCACCTACCTCCCTCTTCCTCCTGCCACACCCAAAGATGGTATTTCCACTCTTGCTTGTTCAGGCTTAGTCACAATGGGTCGATTAATCGTTGTGCTGGGTAAAAGATGACTTTCTGCAGGGATAATCTTAGCCAGAGCGGGCTGCTCACTGTAGGTTATCAACCAGAATAAAGGAATCCATGGGTGGCGCCACCACCTACTGTTGTGAGAGTTTATCGTGCTTAATGAAAATTCTGTTACATCCAGGTTTGTTGATTGGCTACAGTTTACTCATCAAAGCCTCTGCGAGTCTACTGCATCGGTCCTTTATTGTTCAATTGATTTGTCCTTATCCACCAACTTTGGATGTCTCGCCAGAGGGAAGAGAAGTATACAACCTCCTTGATTTAGTACCTGCATCAGTTCTCTTCCTTTTCCCAGCTGACCTCAGTGTGCCCCACTGCATGGCTGCAGTTGAGATTGTATTACCTCCTGGTCCACAATAAATGCACTAGCTGGTAAGTTTGTGGCACATGCCCTGAGCTCAAACAGGCAACTGTGGCTCTAGTGTCAACAGACACTGTTGCCGGAGAGGGCAGAGATGCACAACGTGGTGGGGGAGAGGAGAGCGATAAACGTCGTTCAGCCACCTTAATTTCTTTATTAATTACTCCAACTGCCCTGTAAAAACCCATCAAGAGTGATAGCAGTAACAGCTTTATAACTGCTCTCCATGGACTTCCACTTCCCTATTTTGAACCAGGTCCTAGTGTCAAGATTTTGTATAGGAGTAAAGTATACTCGCAGTACCTGTAGAAAACCTGATGAGGGGTGGCCCAGCCTCCTCCAGGTGATAATGAGCCACTCTTGCCCTGGACTGCACCTGGGCATGTACCTCACCCGCGGGTTCTGGATCGCTTTTAAGCGCGAAGGCTGCAGTTCCAGGAAAGTCCTTCTCAGCTGCACAGAATCCTGGTGTTACTGCCCTTCCCTCACCAGCGACCACAGAAAGTGCCCCGCGGGCCCTGGAGCACTTTTAAGTGCAAGTGCTGCAGTGCCTAGGAAGCCCTCCTCAGCTATACGGAATCCTTGGATCCCCCATCAGCCAGCACCCACAGAAAGCGCCCCGTGTGCCGTAGGTCCTGGAACGCCTTTAAGCACAAGGGCTGCAGTGCCTGGGAAGCCCTCCTAAGCTACACAGAATCCTAGGGATTGTGGTCCCACCAGCAACCACATAAAGCATTCCACGGATCCTGAAGCGCTTTTAAGCGTCAGGGCTGCAGTGTCTGGGAATCCCTCCTCGGCTGCATTAAATTCTGGGAGTTGTGGTCCCCCACCAGTGACCACAGAAAGCTTAATAGTCTCTATTGCCGCCTGTAAGGCATGGCAATTGCCACATTTAAAACAGCCCCCCTCACTCAGGACAATTATTCAGAGAGTATAGTTGTGGTGTTTTAGAAGTCGGAGTGCATGAACCGATTTGTCACTTAGGTTTCTGTTTCTACAGTATGCAAAAATAGGTTTCTGAAGAGAAATGTCACCATCTGTATTCAAGATATGCCAGTTGGACATATTTAAATCTGTGAAATTATTCGAAATATTACTGTGGTTGGTGACCACAATATTTTCAAAATAGTTTTGTGGTCTGGTTTCATTCAGAAAGACAGTCACGGATATAGAACATGGTTATTTTAAAGGCAGGGTTTACTAACCGGGTAGGGTAGCCTCTATTATGTAATTTGTTTTAGAGGATTTTAGAGTGTTTTTTCTCAAAGTCGTTGATGTAAGAACAATTCCTCCGTAAACGTAAAAATTGTCCAAAAGGATTCTCTATGGCATTTGAGATGGAAACTTAAAAAGTGTAATAAAGTGTTGCAAGCTGTGGGCTTTGTAAAAAGTTCCACTTTGAAACTATTTTCATTAACAAAGATCCAAATATCCAACTGTATCCTGGTACGGCTGATTTTGAAGGTAAAATGTAAGTTGATGTCACAGAGATTCAACCACAGAAGAAACTCCTTTAGTTGATGTTCAGGTCCCCTTGAGATAATGAAAATATCATTAATATACCTTGACCAATGGATTACATTCTCAAACACCCCAACATGTTAGCTATACTGGGAGCACAATTGGCTCCCATACTGGTCCCTTACTTTTGTCTCCAGATTGTATTGTTAAACATGAAGTAGTTATTGTTAAAAATAATTTCCAGAGGGGCATGGCTTACTGAGCCAAGATGGGGGTCACACCATGAGTGTGCTCCTGGAGCCATCCGCCTGCAATCCGCTCGTTTCTGGCATCATCCTGCCTTCAATCCTGTTGCCGATGCCCTGCTGCACCCATGGCTGAAATCCTGGCCTTGGGGGACCTGTCGATCCGGTGTTTTCATGGTTCTCGGCCTGCCTGCCAAGCGCCCTCCTCCAATATGGCGGCCTCCTAGCTTTGAAGCCGGGACCCTGCGACTCTCGGATCAAGCTGCCGCGGCACGCTCCTGGCCTTTGGGTGGGAGGACGTTACCCATCAGAGCTGCAGTGCCTGGCGGCGACTTCTGGGCTCCCCCGGTGAGGTACCCGCTGTGCCCTCCTCCCCCTGCCCTGCTGAGATTCTACTTCGGCGGCCGTTGCCGCTGCTCCCTGCCTGCCGGTGCTGAGTTGCTTTGTCGAACCAGAGGGTTGGTGCTGCTGGCTGCGGCGGCCGAGACGCGCTGGTGGAGTGCTGACTGGCACCCTCTGGGCCACGTGATTGGAGGCCCGATCCTCGGCAGACGCGGAGATCTGGTGAGTGGCGTTGGCGGGTGGGGCTCTGACTGTGTCATAGGAGGGCCCCCCCTGCCCGCACGGACCGTCCGCTCTGAAGGTGCCTTGGGCCCTGGACGTTGCAGGTTGGGTATTGGCCCATTGTCTCTTCCCACCTACCATGAGTCGCTGCACCCATCCGGCCTGACTGCCCCCCGGACCTGCTCCTGTGCCATTCCCTAGAGGTCCATACGCCGCTCGTGAGGGGACGAGGCCTGAGGCGGGTGGACCCGGTTGTGCCCATTGGACGGCACGCAATCCCTGGGACGGGCCCCTGCTCCACCTCTCTGACTGTGAGAGGCCCCCCGCACGCACAATCCACCCGCTTTGAGGGTGACTTGGGCCCTGGACGCTGCAGTTTGGGAGTTGGCCCACTGTTCCTCCCTACCTACCATGATTCATTGCGCCTGACCGGCCTAACGGACCCCCGGTGCTGCTCCTGTGCCCCTCCCTCGGGCCCTACACCACTCTGGAGGAGACGAGGCCTGAGGCGGGTGGACTGAGTTGTGTCCACTGGACGCCGCGTGATTCCTGAGAGGGGCCCCCTGCTCCATCTCACTATGGTCTTTCCTGAGCTGTCCTTGGGGCCCTCGGCTGCGGCGACTCTCTTGCTGGTTTTGCTGCCTTTGGTGTCGAGCTGCGGCCGTGTTGCCCCCCCAGGTGCTGTGGCTCGGGGAGTGGGTGTCTGGCCGCATCCATCAAACTGCGTGAGGCCCTAGGTGGGATCTCCCCTGACGCCCACCCTTAATTGCTCCCCTACCACTGCTGCGCTGCCTCTGCTTGGGGGGTGCAGCCAGGGGGGTGGACTCGGCTGCATGTAGCGAGCGGCGTGGGGCCCTGGAAGGAGACGGCTGCCCCTGCCATCCCCCTGTTCCCGAACTGTGGCTTTTCTTGGTTCCCGGAGTGGCCTCTGGCCCTGCCACGAATCCTGGAGTCGGACCTCTGTGCTGTTGCTTCGCCGTGGGAGCTCGCCAGTGGAAGCGAAATCGGCCGTGTGTACCGTGCGGCGTTGGGTCTCACAGAGGCCTTGTCCATTGCCCCCTGCGGCTGTCTTGGCCTGCGGCCCCCGCTCCAAAGACCTTGTAAGAAACGAGACTGGCTCTCCTACCCTGCTGACTTGTGGCCATGGGTTGCACCCAATCCGCCAAAACCCCTGCCACTCAAACCAAAATGGATCGTTTCACCACCACGGATTCCGGGGCGACTGGTGGAGGTGCGGAGAAGGATGCCTCAGCTGTTGCAGACCTATCTACCATCCTTCAAGCTATCCATGCCTCACAGTCCTCCGTAGAGGGCAAGATTGCTGAGGTCCGGGTGGATGTGACTCTCCTCCGGCAGGACCTTCGAAACGCCACAGCTAGGATTAAAGAAACTGAATCCCGAATATCCACCGTGGAAGACGACGTTCAGCAACTTAAGGGACAACTTGCTCGCCTCCAGTCACACACCCAGGAGCTGCACCGGCGGGAAGAAGACGATGAAAACAGGTCCCGCCGCAACAACCTCCACCTGGTGGGATTTCCGGAGGGAGCGGAACAAGGTCGGACGGCGGACTTTGTGGAGAAGTGGCTGGGCTCCTAGATCTCCGAAGGCTCCCTCTCCCCGTGGTTCATGAATGAGCGTGCACACCACTCCCTTGCTCCCAAGCCGCGCCCAGGGGCACCTCACAGACCGGTCATAATGAGGATTCTCAATTTTAAAAACCGTGACTCTGTTCTGGCCGAGGCCCGCAAGCAGCAGCACCTCAAATATGACCATCATACCATCATGATTTTCCCTGACTACACTCGCGAGGTCCAGGGTCAGCGCCATTCGTTTGGGGAGGTCAAGCAGAAGCTCCGCGCTCTTAACATCCAGTACAGGCTCCTCTTCCCAGCGCGCCTGTGCGTGATGTATTCCAACAGGACCCTATTTTTTTTACACCCCTGAGGAGGCCTGGACTTGGGCCACGGAGGAATGCCTCCTACGAGTCCGTGCACATAATCACCCTGAGGTGCTGCTGGGGGGGGCGCCTGGCAGTGGCTCCCCGGCCTCAGCGCAACCGCTCACGTAAATGCCGTGGTCATGTACGTGCCCGCTCAGACTCCCCCCCCCCCCCCCCCCCCCTGGGCCCCTCTCGGCAGCTGACACCACTCCCTGGGAGCCGCCTGGTCGAGCAGCAGTCTGGCTCCTCTGGCCGCCTGGACACTGGGGGTGCTTCGCCTCCTCCATCGCTGCTGGACCTGCCAGATACAGACTTCGGACTTCTCACGTAGCCCCACGCTCCTCTCAGGCCCCGCCTGAACTCGTCTCTGCCTGCCGGGCTTGGCTCCGCAGCCCGAGGCGGCACATTGGCTCACCACTACTTCCATTCCTGACGGACTCGCCTATGCACATCCTGATATGAAGAGGGGTCCTCCATGCTTCCCCCATTCCCAAGCATTCTAGTTTGGTCTTTTGTTAATATTTCACTGTTCGGGTGACAGATGCTTCAGTTCCTGAAGTATAGGGTGGGGGGTCGGGTGGGGGAGGGGGGACCGTTGGCCCGCGTTTTATTGTCTGTATATTTTAGCTTTCTTGCACTAACACGTCTGCTTAGCAGGGGAACAACCTTACAGTGACCAGCATTGTAATCCTGTGTCTGGTACCCCTCGCACTTGTGCTACTGTAGGTGAACACGTACTACCCTACACCATGACAACATACCCACTGGCTCTAGACGCAGTCCCACTTACACATTTTCTGCTATGCTCGCCAGCTGCCCGGCCCCTTGCACGACTTCCCCCTGCCTGGCGATTCTAACAGGCCTTCGCTGCTCCATATACTGTCCTGGAATGTTAATGGCCCGTTAGAAAAGGTCAAGCGCACAGCGGTCCTGCAGTATGCCCAGCATCAAGCCGCAGACATACTCCTGCTTCAAGAGACCCACTTGGATGGGCAATCATTGCCCCTTCCTGGCGCGGCATGGCTATGGCGGAGTCTGGCACTCTGGATTTAGTAGGGGGTCATGAGGAGTGGCTATCTTGGTGCGTCCCACTCTTCCTCTGGTGGTACGTAAAGTGACGCACGACCCTCAGGGTTGTTTTATTCTCCCGGAAGGGACCCTTGGAGATCGCCCTCTTAATCTACTGGCTGTCTATTCTCCTCCCACCCTGCTGGCCTCCACACTCCAGGGACTCACCTCAGAAGTCGCAGCTCTGCGCCTAGGAATGACCATCATTGGGGGTGACTAACGCAGTTATGGACCCCGGCCTTGACACACCCTCGCCCCCCTCCGCCTCCAGGACTGCCCAATCCGGCCTCCTCTCAACTTGGGCTGCCAGCCTGGGTCTCAGGGATGCCTGGAGACTTTGGTTCCCGACAACACACCTATACCTCAGCCTCACACCACACGCGCACATAGATTACGTTTTCCTGACGGCCCAGGACTGCCGGGCAATTCAAAAGATTTCTATCCTTCCCAGGGGCTTGTCGGATCATTCCCCGGTGATGCTGCACACCGGCTCCCCTCCCCCGACCCGGCGACTCAACGCCTGGTTTCTTCAAGATGAAGAGTTCAAAGACCAAGTAGGTGCCGAGCTTCGCCTCTACTTTACCACTAATCACGGTTCAGTGTTCAGTGTCTTCCTCTCGCGTTCTTTTGGAGGCCGGGAAGGCCACCATTCGGGACTTTGCCAAAGGCCAACTCAAGTCCACCTGTACGGCGCATGACTCCCAACTCACACGGTTGGAGGCGCAGGGCGCCCAGCTCGAGACACTGCCACCGGCAGATAGGTCTGATACCCAAGAACGAAGGCGTGCGTTCCTAAGGGATGAAATTAGACAAACCTCTCTAGAAGCTGCCAAACTGTTTTGGCGAACTTCCGTGGCCCGAGTGTATGGTTGGGGAGAAAAAAATGGGAAGCTTCTCCATCGCCTTGCCACTTACCATATGGCCAATCGTATAATACCTGAGGAGAGATCCACCGCGCACCGACTGCGGTGGCCAAATGCTTTGCCGCTTACTATGCCACCCTCTATTCGGCGCAGGCGCCTAGTCTTTCGCTCAATGAGCGCCTCAGGCGGGAACAGTTTCACCTTCTGCGTCTTAGTGAGTCTGAGGCAGAGACGCTGGACCTTCCAATCACCCCTGAGGAAGTGTCAGACGCTATATCCCGCATGGTGGCCGGTAATACGCCGGGGACCAGATGGGCTCCGCCAATAATTTTATGCATCGTATCGAGACGCCCTAGTCTCGACTCTAGTGGTGTTGTACCGCGAAGCGGTGGAATGCGGCTCTTTTCGCCCAGAGACGGGCCTGGCTACCATTGTAGTGATCCCTACGTCTCAACCCCCCTCGAGTTGCTGTTTGGACTACCGTCCCATTTCTCTTCTAAATACTGAGCTTAAGATCTTCGCCTCTGTTCTGGCCAACAGCATACGACCGCATCTGGCTAGTCTGGTTCATCCAGATCAATGCGGCTTCATGCCTCTCCGAGGGACTACACACTGTCTTAGACACCTTCATCTTGCTCTTGCGAACCGGCACGGGCTATCCCCCTATTTTTCTCTCCTGGTGGATTTTGAGAAGGCTTTTGATTCGGTTTACTGGGGCTATTTGGAGGCAGTACTGGAGCAGATGGGCTTTGGAATCCCTTTCCGCAACCTGGTGAGGACGCTGTATTACCGGCCCCGTGCGCAGGTCCTTGTCAACGGGGCTCTATTTCGTCCCTTCTCTATCACAAGAGGTACACGGCAGGGGTGCCCCCTCTCGCCGATCCTGTTTGCTTTAGCAATGGAACCCCTTGCCTGTCTTATTCGATCTGACCACTCTCTCACTGGCTGGCTCGGCTTTGTGGAGGATAAGATTGCGCTCTCTGCAGACGATGTGCTGCTGTTCCTGGCGGACCCGGCCCAATCGGGGCCCAGATGCCTTCGGGCCCTGGACCTCTTTGAACGCACCTCCGGTTAAACCCGGCCAAGTCCATTTTGTTTCCCCTTCATCGGTCACGTGAATGCTTTGATTGGCAGTCGACGATCCCCCTTCGACGGCAGTCCTTCAAGTACTTGGGGATCTGGGTGGCACTTCTCCCTGACCTTGCATGACTCACCGTCACCCCTCTGGTTAAGCGGGTTCGCGCTGACCTCCTTAAATGGCGTACTCTACCCCTAAACCCTCTGGGCAGGATAGCCCTTTTTAAAATGATGATTTTACCTCGGTTTTTCTATATGCATCAAAATACACATCTTTCTTTAGGTAGGTCCTGGTTCTGTGAGATGGATGGTGTGGCCACTAAGATCTTATTGGGGGGACGGAGACCCAGGCTGGCCCTGGCCCAGGCCCAATCCCACCCTTTGATGGTGGTCTTGGGATGACGAGTCTCTTCCTCTATTATTTGGCGACTCCGCTTCTTACGATACACAATTGGTTCAACGGCGGCTGGTCCAACCCGGCGAACCGCCTGGAACTGCACTCCCTTGGCTTTACCACTATCCAAGTGATGAGATACGGAGATGTTGTCCCCCAAGCTCTCCCTTACGTCACACGTGGAGTGCTCTTGGCATGGCGGGCCGCCCTGCGTCATACCCGCTGGTCAGGTAAGTTGACCCGGTATACCCCCTTGTGGTGCGGCACCAGGCTCCGGGAGGTGTCTTCCCTTTCGGGATTCCCGCCCTGGGACCTCATCGGGATTTCCCTGTTAGGCGATATATGGAGCGGTGCCCACTTACGCTCCTTCCAGGATTTGCAGACCCGACATTCCCTTCACTCATCTCAGTTTTTCCGCTATTTGCAGCTACGCCATGCCCTCCACCCCTATATTTCGGACGGCACTTTGTTGCCCGAGTATAGTCCACCTGAGGCCCAGGTCATGACTGGCGATCTGGGACGGGTGGGATCTCCTGTATTTACCGTTCACTCACCAACACTACTCCCTCTCTCAACTCCGGGACAAGTGGGAGGGTTGGTTGGGGACTCTGGAGGACGCTGACTGGAAGGACGCCCTGATGGCCCCTAAAATAATTGCGTCTCGGCGAGGCTGCGGCTAGGTTAAATCTACTTCTTGCATGCTGCCACTCTTACACCGCTGCGTCTTCACCGGGCGGGGCTTCAACCCGATGCCCTCTGTCGCCACTCCCAGGCAGATTTTTATCATATGGTGTAGCTTTGCTCTGCGAAACAGGGGTATTGGGAGTCAGTAATGGGGGAGCTCTCGGAGGTCTTGGGCTGGGAGGTTCCCACCAACTCTACACATGTTCTCCTGGGCATCACTGAGGGTCTGGATGGCGCCAGGGCTGAGAAACTCTTCCTTAATACTGCACTAGCAGTGGCCAAGAAGGACATTGCAGCTCACTGATTGAACAATACCACACCCACATTGGTGCGTTGACGCAGGGGGGGGACTGGTGTGCCGCGCAGGAACGGCCTCTTTATGTGGCCTGGGGTTGTCCTAAGAAATTTCGCCGAATGTGGGGCAAATGGGTCGGAGTGATAGAAGACTGATTTGATATCTAGATTGGAAGTGGGTTTGCTGATATTGGCCCTATACACGTCAAATCTTTTATACCAATGTGATATGCTTGTGTCTTGGTCTTGTTTTCTACAGGGTATTTCTAAATGGTGCTGTGTTCTTTGTTGCAATCAAAAGTCAATAAAATTGGTTTACCCCAAAAAAATCCAGACTTGTATTAATGAAGTAAGTCAGGAGTGGTTCAGAGTGAGTTAGTAGACTATAGTATATACCATCTATGCACTCTCAGAGGAATATTTGTATACAATGCCTCAACATCTAAAAAGACTAGGAGATCAGTGTCACTGTCAAATGCTAATCTTTCAATTTTCTTTTGCAAAGATCTTACTGTGGGTTGGAGAAAAACCATCAGCATATTGCAATAGAGGTTCAGTCAACAATCCTAATCTAGATCATTGTCTGAAAGGAGGATCTTTATCATTCTTATGTATTTCAGGATGGCCACATAGCACTGCAATTTTAGAATCACAGTTATTCAAGAATTGAAACTCTTTCTCGCAAATTATCCCCTTTTCAAGTGCTATTGTAGTGATCTTCATAATTTCAGCTGCTATGTCTTTTTGTCTATAAGAACTTACTTTCTTGTAATATCAGTGGTATTGAGCATCATCTTAATCTTAAGATTCTATTCAGAAGTATCAAGAAAGCATCTATATAATTACCTTTTCAAAGACTGATAGTGCGGGTCCAACCATATCAAGAGTAGGATTAAAAGAAGAAGGGGGTTGAAGACCTGATCGGTTAGTGCCTTGACAGACTCAACAAGATGGATGGAAAAATACTTCTTTAGTCGAATTTTGCAAAAGAAGCTATACAGAGCCTTAAACAACCCAAATGTATTCAGACCCATAGGATGATACAAACGAAAGCCCCCTTCACAAGATAGCCTCCTCAGCCAAAGATAAAGATCTTTTAAACAAGTTAAATAAAGGGATACCTACTGATTCTACTTTCGCCAATTCCTGGTCTGAATGTACTCCTGCCCTCTGAACCAGCTCCCTCAATGGTTCCTAAACCCCCTCTGGTTCCCAATACAGTACCATAATAGCATTCCAGAAGTTCGATGGAAATGTCATCAAAGTACTGAAATACATTGAGTCCCTCCAAATGTGGGGACACCACCAGGGGAGTTAACAGTTTCATGTAAACTTGATCCCAGAAGGCAAAACGTGGATTGCACATAGCGAGCTGAAGAAATTTCCAGTGGCATATTGTAAACGGAACATGGATGAAATTGTCCATAAGAGCCATGGATGCAAAATACACAAAAATGATGGACGGGACGTGGAACAAATCAAACATTCACCCCCCAGTCAAGAGATCTGAGTTAAATCCATCGTTCTTTTGCTCACCATGCCACGCCAGTTTAGACCCAGCCATATACAAATCAGTCTTGACCCTGCTCCTCATGGGAACAGTCCAGCTCGAACTGCCAAGCTAGCTCCTCCATGAACTATAAACAAACATCCTGGAACCGGTTTCGGGGTTTCACCACTCATCATGAAGGCTAGCTTGCATCCAGTGGCACAGCGAGCCCTGGACCCCGATCTGCACATACCTGGTGCACTTAGGGTGAGAAAGCAAAAGACACAAATGATGAACCTGGACTAATGTGTAGTTATGTTATGACAATTTGTATGGTGCACTAATCACCTGTGAGAGTATCCAGGGGCTTGTGTAGGCATGTAGTCCCTATGGAGTTATTGAGCCAGGGAGTCAGGTATTCAGCCTCTTGTGGAACTCAAGAAGTGTGGAGGAGGCGCTGATGTGTTGAGTGAGGTTGTTACATGTTTTGTGTGCGATGTAGAAGAATGAGTGACCTCCTACTCTGCGTTTGTGAATGCAGGCAGTGTGTGCGAGTGAGAGTGAAGCAGAGCGTAGGTGTCCGGCAGTCTGGTGAGAGTATATTCTGCTGTTCAGGTATGCTGCTCCAGTGTTGTGCAAGGCTTTGTATACGTGTGTGAGAAGTCTGAATAGGCTGCACCTGTAAATGGGGAGCCAGTGCAGCTCCTTAAGGTGCAGTGTGTTGTGGGTGCAGCATGGGAGGTCGGGTATGCGTCTTGCAGGGGTGTTCTAGTCTGAAATCTGTTTAGGAGTTGCTTGGATATTCCATCTTAGAGTGTGCTGCCATAGTCGAGCTTGCTTGTGATGAGTGCTACCATGACGGTCCATCTGGTATTCTGCGGCAGCCACTTGAAGATCTTTTGTAGCATGGGTAGGTTGTGGAAGCATGAGGTGTTCACTGCATTGATTTGTGCACTAATGTTGAGCTTATCTAGACTCTAGGAGGATCTCCAGATTTCTTGCGTGGTTGTTGGTCCTGGTTGCAACGGCCACCAGATGGGGGTTCGATGGGGAAGTCTTATTTCCATAGACAGTACTTCCGTCTTGTTGAAACTGAGCTTCAAGCAGCTGGTTCCCATCCACTCTGCTACTACGGTCATGCAGTTGGTGAAGTTTGTTCTGGTTGTCTTGTCTGTCAGGGAGAGGATGAGTTGGGTGTGGTCCGCACAGGAGATGATGGTGATGTCTTGGGATCTGATGATGTCAGTGAGTGGTGTCCTGTGGATGTTGAACAGGGTGGAGCTGGAATATGATTCCTGAGGGACTCTGCAGATCAGGTTGTTGGTCTCTGACTTGAAGGGTAGCAATTTGAACCTTTGGGTTCTTCCCGTAAGGAAGAAACGGGTCCAGTTGGGTGTGGATCCTTGAATGCCAGTCTCATGGAGTCTTCTGATGAGAGTGTTGTGGGAGACAGTGTCAAAAGCGGCGGAGAGGTGTTTTTCCTCATTCCAGGATGGTATGTGTTGGACTTGGCCCTTTTTGCAGGGTCATCCATGAACTTTTTTTTCTTCCTTCTAGCCTATTTTTCTGACATGGTGTTGGTGGTTCTAAGACTCTGGGCATTTTAGCACTGCTGTCCATTGTAAAGTGCGTGTGCTCTCTGCGGTAAACATGGTAAGATTGGTCTACACCTGTTTGGCATATTTAATTTACCTGTCAGTCCCTTGTAAAGTGGTATCTCAGATACCCGGGGCCGGTAAATTAAATGCTACTGGTGGGCTTGCAGCGCTGATTGCGCCACCCACCAAAGTTGCCTTTCAAACCTGTCTCAGGCCTCTGCCATTCCAGGGCCTGTGCGCGCAGTGTTACTGCCGCTGTGACGTAACACCTAAAGTAGGTTGTAGGTACAAGGTAGGACATGTACTTTAAGTGTGTGACATGTCCTGGTAGTGACAAACAGCCATTTTGTTTTCTCACTGCTGTGAGGCTGCCCTGTCATAGGAATGCATTGAAGATTCCCTGATAAGTGTTTCAGTGGTAATTCCTGATATGAGAGGAGCAGCGTGGTCAAGTTTGGTTTGGTTAGAATAGTAATAATAAATGCTGCGCAATGATGTGCGTGGATTTATTATCACTATTTTAGAAATGCCACTTTTAGAAGTTGGCATTTCTGTGTGCTATGTGTCTGCCTGTCTGCTGTGTATTGTATGTCTGGCTCTGGAGTGACAGGGGCTGGTGAGGTGTGTGTGGCTCCAAGGAGGGCAGGGTGAGTCAGCGCTAGGCTGCATAGGAGATTTGCATTTGGAGTAGTGGGAGGAGTAGTCCCCTGACCAGGTCGGTGCCTGCCTAGGTGAATGCTGGCTCCGCCCCCTGTGGTGTGTCTGATGACCAAGCCCCTACCTACAAAGGGGAAGAGGAGTCCTGTAAACTAAGTGCTCCAATACCCGTGGGGATTCCCTCACATTGCGAGAGGAAGCGGGAGCCCACCCCGCATATATGTCCTTTTACAGCGGGAGCCCACCCCGCAGTTTTTGGTGCTCCTGTTAGCGGGAGCCCACCCAGGATTGGTGTATTTACCAGTGGGAGCCTACCCCGCACTTGTGAACCGAGAAAGGAGGCCGCCGCCCTACGAGCGGCGACCTGGAAGCCAGGCCAGCTGCCTGGTTGGGGTTTGTGGCTGAAAGGAGAATCCAGGCGGGAGCCTACCCCGCGCTGGAATGTGTTGATGGAGCATTGGAGTCATCGCTCCGTGATTGCCGACGTTCTGGGCGGGGCTCCCGTAGGCCAGAAGAGAGCCCCGCATTTTTGCCAAAGTGAACGGAGCGGGAGCCAACACCGCATCTCCGCATTGCTAGAAGAGGCTGCCGCACACCGAGCGGCGACCCGGAAGTCAGGCGTCTTCTGCCTGCGAGTGGGCGGGGCTCCCGTGCACCGAGGCGAGCCCCGCATGCCGACTTGAGGGAGACGGAGCCTTGTGTACCGCCGAGAAGAATGGAGTCGAGAGGAGGGACCCAACTAGAGTCTTGCGGGCTCCCAGCGTGGATCGTCGGCGCTCTCCCTTTCGGCGGAAGGACAGCCCCGGTGAGTGGGGCTGAACGTGAGCCCTTGTCTGTGGTGCCTGGTAGTGGCACTAGACGAGCCCCGGTGAAGGGGAGTTCCTGTGGCATTGTTGGTGCTGGGCACCAAGGGTGAATATTGGGGCTTGAAGTTGTTTGGCGCATTGCTGGTGCCCCACAAGCACAGTTGGTGCCGGTGCTTCTTCGGCGCGAGAGGAGCCCCAGGAAGAAGTGGCTCCCACGGCACGCTGTTGGGTGCCGATTCTTCACAGCTGACCCGCCTGTTGGAGGGCAGCTGCAATGTGGGGGCAATTTGTGCTTTATAGTCCCAGTCGGGGCTCAAGGGGCACGGCAGTGCCAAAGGTGATTCCTCAGCTGTACCGCAAGAGCGCGGGCAGCTGCAACACGGGGGCATTTTCTTTTCGTGAGGAGGAGAGGGTGAGGCGCCCTGCCCCAGTGCGCTACGCACATTGTTTTTGCTGCATTGGCAGCCACAGGGTCAGTGGAAGGCCCCAGTTGGACGCCCTGACATTTGGGACAAAGGGTATTTGAGCCCCATGGAAGGCCAGTTGGCCTGGGGTCAGTTTGGGTACCTGTGTTTACCGGGAGGGCGCAAGGCCCTAAAGAAAGGCATAATGAAGTTATGCCAGAGGTGATGTATGTACCTGGGGAGTGTTACTGCGGTGCACTTCAGTAATGTGAGGTTTGGGCATAATGTGTTTTTATGCCTAAGGTTATTGCCTAATGTGTTTATGCCTATAATGATTATGCATAATGTGTGTATGCCTAATGTGATGCAGACATAATGTGTTTATGTTGCTAATGCTGAGTTCATTATTTCACCAGTAATTACTGGTTGTGTTATTACTTGTGCGTGTGATGGTTCTGACAGTGGCCCGATTGGCCCTGTCATGTGTATATAATCCCCTGTGAATATTGCCTAGTGCCAGTTGGCACAGTGTATATGTCTGATTATGATTCTAATGTGTTTTGGATAATACAAAGGCTATTTTTTATATATAACCTTGTGTGGAGTTTCTTTTGTGGTGTGCCTAGTGTGTTGCTGCTGTGTGTGTGTGTTGCGGAAACGCTTTACACATTGCCTCTGGGATAAGCCTGACTGCTTGTGCCAAGCTACAAAGGGGGTGAGCAGGGGTTATCTTCAGCGTGTAACTCCCTTGCCCTGACTAGAGAGGTGGTTTCTGCCTGGCTTAGGCGCGTGCCCTAGCCAAACAGAAATCCCATTTCTAACAGTATGGATGTCATTTGTAGACATAATGAGGGCTGTTTCGGTGCTGTAGTTCTTTCTGAATCCCGATTGGGTGTTGTTCAGCTGGTGGTCGATCTCGAGGTGGGTTGACAGTTGCTTGTTATTATTATTGCAGTCTTATATGGCGCATAGCTGCCCATAAGTTTTCCCAGCGCTTAGTTGGAATACTAAACAACTTCAGGAGTGGTACTGGAGTTATCCAGGGTTTTAGGCACTTCAGCAGGAAGTGGAGGATTAGACTAGCAACATTTTTAGCTTCCGGCGGAAAGCAAGTAGGGAGGCGCATTTTCAAATGGATTCCGGGAGAGTATTCCACAATCTGGGACCACTTGCCGAGAAGGAGCGCCGTCCACCAGGACTCGATTGACTCTAGGCACCCGGACTCGATTGACTCTAGGAACTGTAAAAAGAGAGCGATTGCTTGAGCGCAGAGTGTGGGAAGGGTGGTAGGGACTGACAAGGTTATGTAAATATTGAGGCAGAGAGCGAGTGTATTGTATACATATAGCGCAATGCATTTGTCCACTGCCGGCCAATGGAGATCCTGAAGAAGGCGGGACACAGAGGAGTGTTTAGGGAGCCGGAACAATTGTTTGGCAGTGGAATTCTGAACCGCCTGAAGGCATCTGATCACAGTCTGATCTGCTCCCAGATGTAGGATATTTCCACAATCCAGCCTGGGCAGAATCATGTATGACAGTTCCCTGGGCTGAGAATGGAAGTACCCACAGGATCTTTTTGAGCCACCTCATGGTGGCAAGGCATGAGGAGGCAACCTTGGTTACTTGGGGCTTGCTGGAGAGACTTGAGTCTAACCAAAAAACTATTTCTTCACCTTGTGAATGGGAACAGGAGGAGTTCCAAGTGAAGAAGGCCAGTATTGGGGCCTCCAGAGTTGAGGATTGCTACATAGTACCATTACCTCAGTCTTGTCACCATTCAACTTTAGGGAGTTCGAATGCATCCAAGTGGAGACATGGCCGAGGCATGAGTTGAGATCTTCCAAGGAGGCAACCGATGTAGACGATAATAAGATGATCATCTGGGTATTGCCTGCGTGTGAAAAAGGAGTGAGGCCACAGCTTTCCTCTGGGTCTGCGAGAGGGAGGTCATATATATTGAAAAGCATTGGGCTATGGGCAGAACCCTGTTGGACTCCGGAGGAGAGCGGGTGTGTGCTAGATGCAACATTTGTAGAGAAAACCTGAAATGTGTGGTCTGTCAAGAAGGAGGATAGCAAGGACAAAACAGTGCCCTGGAATCCCAGATGGATCAATCCTTTGATAAGACGGCAATGGGACACAGTGTCAAAAGCGGTGCTGAGGTCTAAGAGGATGAAGGCAGCTGTGTCCAGTAGTCCCCTGAGATGGTCTGTAACACCCAGTAGAGCGGATTCAGTGCTATACACAACCCAGAATCCGGACTGGGAGTTGGTGAAGGGCATGCTGGGTTTCCACAAACAAGATGAGCTAGTTGTTGACCTGCTTCTCCAGTATTTTGGAGAGAATGGGAAGCAGAGAGATGGGCCTGTAGTTGGATCAGTTGGACGGGTCCAAGCTTTTTTTTTTCAACAGGGGTGGTACCAGGGCATGCTTCCAGGTTCTAGTGAGGAATCCCGCCTTTAGGGAAGAGTTCAGTATTTCGACCAGGGGAGACAGAATATGGGGAGTCAGGACGCTCAATTTAGCCGGGAGAAGAGGATCGAGAGGAGAACCTGACTTAATGGATTTAAGCAGATGCCTAAATTTCACTAGCTCGGGGGAGGGGGGGGGCGGGGGGGCGGGGGGGGGGCAGAGAGTGAAATTGAGCCACAGGCTGGCTCAAAATCGGGTGAGTGTTTACTGATAGAGCAGGAGTAGGAGGTATGTTATTAGTTCTGGACTGGGACCCAGCAATGCTTGCTGAGGCCAGAGCGAGTTGAAAGTTTGTAACTTTTTTGACAAAATAGGCTGCCAGCTCTTCGCACTGGGCGTGTGACAGTGTTGGGGATGGTCCTGTTTTGCTGGGGCTGGATCGATCTTGAACTACTTTGAAGAGCGTTTTCGGATGGTTTTGGGCTTTAGAGAATTTTTCGGAGAACAAGGAGGCACAAGCGTTTCTGCAATTCCTGTGGTAGTGGCTCAATGTCAATTTCTATTTTAGTTTAGAGTTATGATCAGAGAACTTTCTCCACTCCATTTCAAGCCGCTTGTAGAGTTGTTATTTCTCCCAAGAGAGATGGATTATACCAGGGAGCAGTAGGGTATTGCCTTGACACAGGTTTTAATTTGGCTGGTGTGTCAAGGGAGTTTCTAAGCCAGCTGTCGACCATGGCCTGGTCTATGTCAACCTGATAGGCCAATTAGGGAGAGGTACTGGATAAGTGGGAGTGGAGAGCAGGAATGTAGAGTGTGGCCCAGTTCATGACCTTTTCGTTAGGGCCTCTTGCACCAGGACAGATAGAGAAGTGGTGGGGAATGAAAAAAGGCACTGCAACGTGGTCTGTCCACAGTAAAGTAGTTGATGGCTTTCTCAATCACTTTGGCTGGGTAGGGAAGCAGGGAGATGGGTGGGACCCTGTTCAGTTGGTTTGGCTCGGCTGATGGTTTTTTGAGGAGGGCGTTGACTTTTGCATGTTTCCAGTTATCCTGGAAAATGGCAGACGTGATGGAGGTGCTGATGTGCATGAGGGTGGTGCTGATTGGTGGTGTTCCCAGGTTTTAGATGTAAAGAGGACATGGATCAGCTGGGGCTCCTGAGTGGGTGGTCGGCATGATTGTCGCTGTGTCATCTCGTGGTTGGTGATGGGTAGGTTAACAATGAGTTTGCTTGGGTCAGGTTGTGGTGCAAAGTTGCTGTAGATGTCTGCAATTTTGCTGAGGAAGAAGTTTGATAGGTCACTGCAGAGTCCTTTCATAGGGGGTTATGTTGTTGACAGTGGCTGAGGGTGTGGTGAAGTCCTTGACGATTGAGAAGATCTCCTTGAAGCTGTTGGAGCTCCCTTTGATGCGATCAGCTAGCGCTCTTGTTTGGTGTCTCTTAGTTGCTTGTGGTAGCATCAGAGTGCAGCTTTCTAGGTGGTTCTATCGGTGGTTTCCTGGCTGGCTCTTCACTTCCTCTCTAGGGGCCTGATTCACAAAGGTAAAGTTAGACCTGAAGTCTAATTTTAGACCTGCAGTATAACTTTAGACATGAAGTCTAAGTTTAGACCTGAAGTCTAAGTGCCTGATTCACAAAGGTAAACTTAGACTTCAGGTCAATGTTTACCTTTGTGGTTAGGGTATTAGATTTTTATAGTGTCATTTGGTGCCTAAAAGATTCTCTGTGAACCAGTTGGCATGCTTGTTGGATTGTCTTTGCCTGTTAGGTTTGATGGGTGTGGAGAAGTCAGCACAGTTGTTAATCCAGTTGTTGAAGCTGGTGATGTCCTTGTTGAGCTTGTCTTTGTGGTTGGGTTGGTCCATACTGAGAGCACTGAGCCAATCTGCTTCTGAGATTTTCCCCCAACTGTGGCTTGGTAGGCTGGTACAGGTTAGTGCATTGACTTGTGGAAGTGATTGATGGAATGGTCGGTCCATGAGAGCTGCGAGGTGGAGTTGTATTTGAGGCTGTCGCTGGTGGTGAAGATGGGGTCCAGTGTGTGTCCTGTGGTGTGTGTTAGTCCAGAGACAAGCTGGGTAAGACAGCCCTCTACTACAGAGAATCCAGAATGCCTCCGCACGCCTGATCCTCGATGTCCCGCGCCGCGACCACATCACCCCCCACCTGAGGAACCTGTACTGGCTCCCCGTCGACAAAAGAATCTCCTTCAAACTCCTGGTCCACGCACACAAAGCACTCCACAAAACCGGCCCTGCCTATCTCAACAGTCGACTCTCCTTCTACGTACCCAACAGGAACCTCCGCTCTGCTGACCACGCCCTGGCCACGGTCCCACGCATCCGGAGAACCACTTCCGGAGGCAGGTCCTTCTCCCATCGCACCGCCAAGACCTGGAACACCCTCCACCTCGACCTGCGACAAACCGAAGACCTGCTGTCCTTCAGGAGACAACTCAAGACTGGTTCTTCGACCAGTAACAGCACCGCCCCCCCACCCAGCGCCTTGAAACCCTACCGGGTATGTAGTTCGCTTTACAAATTATGTGATTGATTGATTGTTGCCCTGACTATCGAGGAATGCTGTGAAGAAGAGGTCGGTTCTGTCTTCTAGGTGGAAGTTGGGGTTGCCGTGGAGTATGTAGGCTCTGGAGTCGATGGTGAGCGAGGTGTCAGTGATGGGGCTGGTGAAGGTGGCTTGGGTGGTGGTAGGCGAGGGTTCTGTTCAGGGTGAAGTTTTCTGAGATTTTTAGCTTGAAGTGCAGATGTTCCATGAATGGGGTGGTGTTCTTCGTGATGTTGTGCATTTAATAGATTCCTTGTAGATGATTGCGACGCCTCCTCCTGGCTTGTGGGTACAGCCCTGTCATGCAATCTTGTAGCCTGCTGGGATTACTGCAGAGATGTCGGGTGCCAATGTGGAGTTGCGCCAGGTTTCAGTGAGAAAGAGGAGGTCTGGGGCGTTGCTGCTCAGCAGGCCCCAGATGTCAGTTGCATGTTTGCTGAGTAAACGTGTGCTGAGTAGCATGTATTTGAGAGAGTGTTTTCATGCGAATTTGCAGTGGCTTGTGGTGTTGAGTGGGATCGTTGATGGCATTACTCGTGTTTGTGTGGGATATGTGGGTGAGTAGCTGCAGGAGACAGGCAGCAGGTGCAGGTGAAAGCTCCTACTATGGTGTATGGCGCACCAGGAGTGGGAGGAGAGGTGTCCTAGGTCCAGCAATCGAAGGAGCACTGTGGAGTATTCCTGGGGGTGATCTGACCAGGGTTCCTGGCACTGGATGCGATCCAGAACGGGGGAAGACAGGCTTGCCTTTGGCACATACAACAGATGCCATTAAGTAGGTCCCAGGAGTGGAGGGGGGGCGAGGTGGCCAGTGGGTGGTGCTACCATGGCACAGGAAGGAGAACGCAGCAGGAGCGTGGGAAAGCAGGAAAAAGCACAGGAGTGCAGTGGGAAGCTGTAGGGAGTGCAACAGAGGGTACAGAAGGCCTCACACGGGGTGAGAAGGTCCATGAGTGACACAAATCGCAAATGCATACAAAAAAAGTACAGAAGGGCACAAAAAAGCGCATAAGATCACAAAAGCGAGTGGTACAAATCTGACAGGCAGACAGGATGAAAACCGAGATCAGAGGAACAGAGCGAGCTAAAAGGAGTGATCCGACAACCTCAAGGCAATGGAGCCGGCTTCAAAAGGGCCTTGACTGGTCTGAGGACCGGTCCAAGTAAGTGGGGGGCTGGGCCTAGGCACCTGCTCAATGGGGTCTCGCAGCGGCTGCCATTAAGTAGGCCCTGGAGGGAGAGGAGCGAGGGGGCGGTGGTAGCAGCTACTGCAGCCCGGGAAGGAGAACGTGGCAGGAGCGCAGGAAAGGAGCCGGGGAGGCAGAAGGACAGAAAGAGCTCAGGAGTGGGGATGGGGGTCTGCAGGGAGCATAACAGAGGTGGCAGAATGCCTAACACGGGGTGAGATTGCCCAAAAGTGAGAGAAAAAAACAAAAATATAGCACAAAAGACCCAAAAAGTGAGTATGACAAACCTGACAGCTGACAGTGCTCCATCCCCATTAGCCCTAACAAAGCCAAGGACTCCTTTAACTGTCCTACCTGTGGCTTCCACGTGAACCTCACCCCTGGTACAGAAGCTTCCTTTCATCCCCCGAGTGTCACTACATGTAGCAAGACATACACAGCCTTTTTGATTAAAGCACATTCCATGCAGAAACCCGTAGTCCTTTTTAGGTCTCGCCTTGCGTAGGCTGCGCGCATGCGCAGTCTCGCTGGCAAGATTTAATGAGATGTGGGTATTTTCTGTAAGGGGCATTAAGCCCCGCCCCTCTTTTCCATTGGCTGGCGTCACCGTTTATGCTAAACGGTGGCCAGCCATTGGAAAAGAGGTGTCCGTGACGTATTTGCTTGGCTTTCTGAGCCGTCCCATTCGGACGGCCTCGCCTGCTTTGCGTTCGTGGCAAAACGTTTCTTATCTTTATGGGGCCAAACACATGGCCCCATAAAGACAAGAAACCATTTGGCAGGCAAGGCCGGCAGAAAAAGCCGAGCAAATACGTCATGGCGTAATGGCGTCCGCTTGGCTTCTAGGCGTGGTGTTTACTGGGGGCTGGAGTCTCCTCTGGCAGCGGGAGGCAGCTGGCGGCAGAATGAAGCAAGTTGCGGGCTCCAATAAGTACATAAATCACATCAACAAAGAGCTGTTCCTTGTACTGGGGGCCAGGGATACAATACCTTATATGGAATACTTAAGCGAGGCAGGTTTTGAGGGATGGATTACTGGGGTACAATCTTTATCCTGAGTCTCGCAGAGCACATCTACCCTGATCTCCTGACAGGTATTGTAAGAGCCACTAAACAATCAGATTGTGTCTGTTCAGACTCCAATATCCATGGTCTCCACAGAATCACTCCCCCATGTAATCTCAACAATGTTGTTACTATTTAAAGCAAGCCCCAAGGCGATGTCACCGGTAGAGGTTTGCCCCTGTGATCTTTTTACTGCAGGAGTATGTGAAATGGCCCCCTTTGCTGTTGTCAGGAAGTAGAGAAAGAAAGTGTGCCCCCGTAATGTTACAGGTGCCCCGGCCGCCACCAATCTCTGATCAGGGGCGGTTACTACTAGAAAACCCCTTCCCGGTTACTACAAGACGGTAATAGGGCTTCGGGACGCGTTGAAACTCCGCCACCGCCTCTGCTGTTCGTGTCTCTCTCGGGCACCTCCACGCTCCAAGGCTCTCCCCCTCCCTTCCCCGCTGGAGCCAACACCACTCCCACCGTCGACGTGAAAAAGGAGGGCCGTTCCGCCCCCCAACCTCCGGCTTCTGCTTCGCAGCTACCAGGGCCTCGGTCGCCTCCTTGGTAGTAACAGGACTCCCGGTCCAGGGGAAAACATCGCTTCGCAGTTCCCTCTGGCGACACTGTGTGGGGGAAGGCGCAGTTCCTCAGGGAAGGGAAGAGCACTCCTCACTCTCCCGCTGCTGACGACCTGCTGGGCGAAATTTTAAAGTCGTTTACACCAAGCAGTAAATCGAAGCGGCAAGATTTATGTGCCCCCAAAATACAGGGGGAGATTAATAGCTGAGATGCGGCGAAACGTCTTTTTAGCAGGAAATATTTTTCGCACTATATTAATCAGACTGACTTATGCATTTTTTTCTCAGCTTCTTATGCGGGGTCCATGTGAATGTCGAGGTTGCCAACACAAAGCACAATACAAAAACGTTAGTTATTGTATTTACGAAATGTAGGTTTCTGAGCTAACATTGAAAAAAGGTTTAGAAGCAATAAGAGGACTAAAGTAGCATCCGCTCACACCAGGTACCATCCTGGGCTGGTTCTGGGAAAGGGGAAATTTGCTTTTCCTCTCCTAAAAAAAATAAACAAGCATTTGCAATGCAATAGGTCTCGCATTTATGCTAGTTTGAGCTATTGACATTGTAAATGACAATGCCTTTTATTTATCTTTTAAAAACAAAAATAAAAGGCATTGCCATTTGCAATGTTAATAGCTCAAACTCTTGTAAATGCGAGACCTATTGCATTTTTAATGCTTGTTTATGATCTCTATTGAGACAAGTTACCGGATTATACAAAATCTATCATTTAGACAGCCCTAATGGAAGAAGTGGTGGAATCGGGGGGGCGCTAGGTGGCGCACACGCGGAATGGCCGCACTGAGGTGAGGCTCCCGCAGCCCGATGAAACTATCCTGAATATATCCTGCTCAAGAAGGTGGTCGACGGATCTGTCCGACTCGGTGGTGAGGGGGGCCCCTGAGGGACACTCGCTGAAAGTCCCAGGCGAATCGCGCCGCGGAACCTGGAGTAAAGAGGCGGTGAAGGTGGACCGCGGCGTTAATCGGAAGCTCAGGGGAGCGGACTGCCGGCTGGAGGAGGGACCTGAGACCGTGGCTTGTCACGTGATTGCGGGCCGCAAGGCGAATCGGAGCGGTGGCGGCTCACCGGACCCCCGGGGACGCCGTGCCTTGGGCCTAAACAGAGCAGGAGCTTTGGAGTGCCAGAGGCGGGAACAGTGATGAGGCGCTGAGGACTCGGATCCTGACGCGGTGAGTGCGGCCGGACGCCAGACTTCAGGCAGGGAGCGCTGCCGGTGGACTGCATGATTGACGGGAGCTCCCGCAGGCTGGGGTAGTCGTCGGAGGGTTCCCTACGGCTGGAGAGCCGCACACGCACGAGATTGAGGACCGTGGCTAGATAGCGTCACGAGCTACTGGGCCGCTAGGATCGCGGGGGCAGAGACTGTGCTGAGCAGCGACAGAAGACTGGAGGGCTCACTAGGACCCTGATTACCTGCTGGCAGCGACCGGCGATACAGGGCTGGGTGTGCGGGCGCTGGGCACGGTGCACTGAGCAGGGCGTTGCGGTCTGGAAAGTGTGCTTGCGAGAAGTGGGGATGCTCGCTCTCCCCGGTGGCTGCAGGTGAAGGTGGCATAGGGAGCAAGGCACCGGTGCGTTTGACTGAGGAGTGGAGCAGTGAGAGGTCTCCCTCGACCCCCACGGACAGAGCTGGTGTGCCAGATAAGAGTGGACGCGGATTGCTGGCCTCGGAAGCGAAGGAGTGTGGTGGCAGATAGTGGCTGTCGTGACTCAGCAGGCAGTGAGGAGGAGGCGACTGGACCAGGTGTCCTGGTTGAGGCGGCAATATGGGCAAACCTGAGGCAAAGCAGTCGAAGCTGCATTTCGAAGGGGCGCGGCGTGGTGCGCAGTCTCAGCAGAGTGGCCACCACCAGGAGGGGCGCAACGACGTCCAGGAAGGAGCTGCGGGCACGACTGCGGACACCCAGAACATCCTCCAAGAGATTCGGCAGGGGTTTGCCACCGTGGTCGAGAAGGTGGATCACATGTCGACCAGAATGGACGCGCTGGTCCACAAATTGGAAGGACACGAGGAGCGGATTCAAGAGGCAGAGCGCCGCATATCGGAAACGGAAGATATAGCCTCCAGCCATACCACGCAGCTAGCTAGAATGGACAATCTGCTGCGAGTGATAGCTGCTAAGAATGAGGATTTGGAGGCGCGCAGTCGGCGCAATAACATTCGCGTTACAGGAATCCCGGAGTCCACCAACGTGGGGCGGCTGGAGATCTATGTGGAAAAATTGCTACTGTCCACTATCGGCGCAGAAGAGGTGTCCAGCCAATTTATAGTGGAACTGGCCCACAGGTCGCTGGGCCCCAGGCCGCAGCCAGGGGCATATCCGCGGCCAATAATTGCGAGGTTGCTGAACTACAGGGACCGTGATGTGGTGCTGCGAGCTGCCAGACAGAAGAAATCCATGGTATATGACGGGAATGCCTTCTCGATCTATCCCGACTTCACTCCTATGGTGCAAGAGGAGCGGCGCAAGTTCATGGATGTGAAAGCAAAGCTGCGTAAGGCGCAAATAGATTATGCGCTGCTCTACCCAGCGCGCCTGCGAGTGACTCACCAAGGCAAGCAACACTTCTTCACCAAGCCGAATCAGGTGGAGGACTTCCTGAAACAAGTGAGAGCAACACCTCGCGGTAGAGGTGGGGGGTCGGCGGCCAGATCCCTGGAGGAGAAAGGAGACTAGGAGGGTGCGGACTAACCAGGCATGTGAAGTCCCGAGGGGGCTCCCTACGACTTGGAGTTTCTACCGGACAGGGAGGACAGGTGGGGGTCGACTCATTGATGGAGAGGCAAGGGAATGGAACACCGTATTGAGTGACTGACTGCCTTCATCGGGCAACCTCTGGCCCTCTGGCCCTTGTCTGAGTTGACTGGGAACGGCTAGAAGGGCAGGAGGCTGATGTGGGACCACCTAGAAGAAACCCCCAGCGGGTATTACCCGGGGCAAGGCGCTATACACCCTGGTTGGGGGTGACGGCGCTGATTGAGATTTTGTTGGGGAGGGGGAGGGACGGGGTGGGGAGACTTTACTGGCAAGTTGGGGATGCTTCAGTGGGAGGGGGTTAAAGGATTGTTTGATGGTTTGCAAACGTTGTTTCTATGGGTGGAGGTTAGTGGGCGTATACCACGGGGAAGGTTGGGGAATTTCGGCATGAGGGCTATAGAATCGGCTGCAGCACTGGAGTGGTTGGCACAATTTGGGTTGACTGGTCCTGCTTGGGCGGTGCACTGGGTTATGTCTGAAATGCTGGGCTATGGCTGATGGAGAGGTAAACACACTGAACATCATAACGTGGAACATCCGAGGGCTGGGGGATGCGAGGAAAAAGAGACAACTGCTGGCCTACTTAGATAGACACCACACGCACATCGCTATGTTGCAGGAGACGCACTTCTCCCCTCAGGGAAGCAACCGATTTGCATGCAAGTGGGCAGCCCACAGGGTGTTCTCTTCCTATTCATCATATGCGCGAGGGACGGCGATACTCATAAAACGACAGGTTCCCTTCCACATGGGGGGAGTGGTGGAGGATCCGAACGGTCGATATTGCCTTATGTGGGGGCGACTGGGTTCGGTGTCAGTAACGTTGGCCTGCTGTTGTGGGCCTAATGTGGATGACCCGCTTTTTTTTTCCAGGTTGTGGGCTAAGATTATCGAAGTGGGCTCCCAACATATTATCTGGGGTGGGGACTTCAATGCTACGCACACTCCAAGCTGCGACAGATCACACCCGGCCCCGCATCATTACACAAAGGCTGCTGGCATACTTAGAGACACCATTGAGGAATACCAGCTTGTGGATGCCTGGAGGCATCTACACCCTATCTCCCGGGAGGGGACCCATTACACTGCACGGGCGGCTTCCTGGGCGAGACTAGACTATTGGTTGGTGTCTAGGGGACTGGGGCCCGCGATCGTTAAAGTGCAACACCTGGCCCGCACTTATTCGGACCACGCTCCGGTACGCCTCGCGCTATCTTCATCGGACCTTGAGGTGCCGCGGGGTGGCTGGCGGATGAATGCGGCCATGTTGATAGATACAGTATTTCAAGAGGAGTTACGGGAGGAGGTGTATGACTTCTTCGCCCGCAATAAGGGTTCGGTGAAAAGTGTGGAGACCATATGGGAGGCCTTCAAGGTTACGATCCGGGGGTTTTGTATCTCCAAAGGGTTGGGGGTGCTAAGAGACATAGTCCATTCACTGCACTCACTAGAGAGGGAGCTGAAACTGATTGAGTCGGAGCTGGCACTGGGGCCGTCTGCCGATGCCCAGATAAGGTTTAGAGATAAACTAACGGAATATATGAGTATGGCGCAGAGGGAGGTGCGATTCCGGGGGAAACACTGGAAAGCTAGAAGCTATGGAGAGGGAAAAAGGCCAGGGAAGATGTTGGCGGCATTGGTCTGTAAGCCTCGCTATGCCACTTATATCCTAGAGATTGAAGATCTAGAGGGAATAGTTTACCAGGACTCGGACGGTATACTTACTGCAGTCAGGAGACACTATGAACATTTATACACTACCACAAGACGGGATGATCTGAAGCTGGCAGAATTTTTGGACGATGTGGCACTGGGCTGGCTTAGTGATAGGCAGCGTGAGTTTTTATGCGCTCCCTTTGAACTAGACGAAGTGCGGGAGGCAATAATGAGTATGCAATCGGGGAAAGCTGCTGGGACGGACGGTATCCCAATCGAATTCTACAAAACATATATAGATATTATGGCCCCGGTGCTGCGCGAAGTGTATGAGGAGTCGCTGGAGGTCGGTCGCCTGCCCCCCTCTATGAGGGAGGCACTTATGGTCTCGCTGTTGAAGCCAGGAAAGTCGCCGAGGGCGTGTGATTCCTATAGGCCTCTGTCCCTCCTGAATTGCGACGCCAAGATCCTGGCGAAACTGATAGCTGCTCGCTTGAGCCTTTTGCTTGAAAATCTGATACTCCCAGACCAGTCGGGTTTTGTCCCGGGAAGGGCCACATCGCATAACCTGCGGACGTTGTTTACTGTACTCAATAATGTTTCGCCGGAACTCCCCCTGGCTGCGATTTTTTTAGATGCCACTAAGGCGTTTGATTCGGTGGAGTGGGACTATGTTTTTGGCGTACTGCTGAGGATGGGCTTCCCCTCCCTTTTCTTGTCATGGATCAAACTATTATATACAGAGCCGGAGGCTAAGATATTGATAAATGGGCGCACGGCTGAACCGCTATCTATCACGAGAGGCACTCGGCAGGGGTGCCCGCTTTCACCGTTGCTTTTTGCAATAGCAATGGAGCCGCTCGCGGCGAAATTGAGGCAACATCATAAAGATAAGGCACTGAGATGTAATTTACGGCAGATCCTTATATCTATGTATGCGGATGACATCACACTGTACATCCGGGACCCGCAAGATAATTTGAACCCACTCCTGAGGGAGTTTATTGTATTTGGGCAAATCATGTATCTTCCCGCTGACGCAGGCGACCAATAGGTTCGAGCCGGACTACCCCCTGGAATGGTGCGATGAGGAGGTGCGGTATTTGGGGATACGGGTGACCAGAGACAGGGACGAGCTTATGCGACTAAATTATGGCACTGCGATAACGCGAATTGGGGAGAATGTGTCCCGTTGGATTGCATTGCCCCTGTCAATGGCGGGACGAGTGTCCTTGATTAAAATGGTGGTGCTTCCCCAGCTGCTCTATTTATTCCTTAACATCCCATTTTATCCGGGGAGACATTTCTTCGAGACGCTCAGGTCAGAGCTTACGCGACTGGTCTGGGGGGGCCGGCAGCCGCGGCTGCAGTGGGGCACACTCACTAGACCATACTCGCAGGGAGGGTTTGGAGTCCCTGATTTTGAGTTGTATTACTTTAGTGCGCAGGCCCACTACGCTTGGTACTGGATAGCGCAGCCTAGATATATGCCACAGGTGGCGGCGGAGCACTGGCTGGCTCACCCGATGCCGATAGAGGGAGCAATATTTGGGCAGGTGACGCCGAGAAATAAGAGCCCGACCACAGTCACATGTACAATCAGTGCCTTGGACCGGATTAGACGCATATTGGGTGCTCCCATGGCGTATGCGGCCTCGTTGCCACTGGCGTATCACCCTAGCATGCCGTTGTTGCAGGAGGCTGTGTTCCATCAATTCAGAAAACGGGCAAAGATAGAGACATGGGGGGACCTGTATAGGGACGGGCGTTTCCGTACGGTGGAGCAGCTGCTGCAGGGGCAGCAGCAGACGTCGCTTGACGTCTTCCTTTATCTTAGACTGCGACAGGGGATGCGTACAATCACCCCGAATTTCCCGGAGGAGCCGGAGGCGCTGGCCCCGCTGCAGGCAATGCTCAAATGCACGACAGCTACACGATTAGTATCACTCGTTTATAGAACATTGCACACACAGAGAGTACTAGCTGACCCAGGCTCACGGGTGCGCTGGGATGAGGAGCTTGGCATGGAGCTCTCAGATGAGCAGTGGGAATTTTGCTGTCTACAGACTGAGAGGGTGGCGGCCAGTAGTAGACTCCGCATGATACACTATAAATACCTACATAGACTGTACTATACGCCAGCGAAGATGTTTAAATTTAAATTGAGGGACTCGGACAGATGCGACCGGTGTGGAGTGTCTGGGGCGGATTTTTTGCACCTGGCGTGGGAGTGTTCGGGGGTGCATGAATACTGGAGGCAAGTATTCGAGGCTCTTTCCTGTATGACGCACACACACATAGAGCCCACACCTGTGATGGCATTATTGGGGTATGTTAAAGCAGTGCCGGCGACAACTCGGAAATATGTTGCACTGGGGCTCCTCATGGCGAAGCGAAGGGTGGCATGTAGATGGGGTAGGGGTAGGGGGAGAGCCCCGAAGTTTAAGGATTGGATCGATGACTTGGTCGTGTGCCAGGAGCAGCTGGCCCTGTATTCGGAGCTGCTGCCGAGTGCTTCCAGGCCGCAGAATATTTGGGCCCCGTTGACTTGCTACTTGCTGGAGCACCCACAGGAGGGAGCGAGACCTGTGGAGGTGCGGGAGGTTGCTGGACGTGAGGGAGGAGTGGGCCCTGAAACGAGGAGTTGATAGCCATGCGACAATGGAATGGGGTAGCGGGGAGGAGCTGAATTGCTACCCTATACTGCCAAATGTTAGTACTGCTTAAGAAATGAGCTGTTGTGACATGAAGATAGTCTGTTTCCATGTACAGAATGGGCCCCAGATGGGGAGTGGCAGGGGTGGATGACCTGTCCGGCGCTGAGGACTGGGTGATAGAATCCTATCCTATGCAGAGAAGTGGTGGGAGGTGGTGGAGTGCACCGCCATAGGTGCGCGTCTACTCGACAATGTCAGTGCAATGTGTGTAAACCAGCAAAATGCCCGAAATTGTACCATGTGTTGAACAAAGAAAAACCTAATAAAAAGAGTTTTAAAAAAAAAAAAAAAAAGTGGTGGAATCACCATAGTTTATAAACATGACTATAGCTGCTCGATATTCCCAACCAGCGGCCTGCTAGGTACTAAGGCATTGGGTTCCACCACTCAACTCTCAACAATCTCTAGGAGGGGTCCTTATATACAAAGCACCAGGACAGGCAGGAACCTTTAAGAACTCCTTGGGTGGTGCCATGTCCCATTTGGCTTTGAGGTTCTCCCTTTTTATTGTATTAGATTTTAACACTCATTTAGACTGTTCAACCGAAAAATAAAAATACGAGAGTAACCTGCTAGATACAATGTTATCCTTGGTCCTTACTCAATGTATCTTCAAGCCTACTCATCAGGCAGATCACATGATTGACCTGGTGTTTTCCAATGAAAAGCTGCAAATGCTCGATCCTAGGTTAGCAAACAGCCCAGTCACGCCCTCCACTCATTTCAACCTTATAATAAGGTCAAACAGAACTAGCTTTTAGGCTCCTGCACTCTCCGGATCTGTTGAGTCAGTATGCACAGTGATTGATATTTGGATCTGTAATGCGGTTGAAAAGCTGCCACCTAAAAGTAAAATTGCAGAAACAGATCCTCTGGGCCGTGGTTTACTGAAAACCTAAAGTTGAAGAAAAAAATACTGTAAAAACGCAGAGAGAAGGTAGCGCAAATACAATAAAAATAATAAAACCATTTGAAGGGCAGCTCTTATAAAATACTTGGCCTCGGTTAAAATTACAAAAATACTCTATTATGAAGGAAAGATAGCCAATAGACCTAGAGAAGCTTGTAAAATAGTGAAAAATGTAATCTCACCAAAGGCTAGTGTTAGAAGCCCAGAGCCTTAGGCCGAATGGTGTGAACAACAGTTTTCTTTTAATATCAAAATTCAGAACATTCAATCTAGACTCAACTCAATTACGCTTGGGTTTTAGGCTCAATTTTAGCACTGAAACAGCCTTGCTCAAGGTTAAAGAGTATGTCAGAAATATGCGGCTGCTCACCTGCTTCTCAATCTTCTACTTAGAGCTTAGAATTCCAACAGCGACCCGTTCCCTGCCAAAGTGGTTTGGGGGACAACAAATAAATAAATAACTTACCTGAATAACGCGGCCGCATGGAGCTCTTCCGCCTTTCCTCTGGGCATAGGCTCCAAGATTGCACAAATTCTGACACTACATGAAAGCAGCATCGAGGATTGGCTTGTGCGCTGGCAATTTACGCTCCCAGGCAAACTGGAAGCCTGTGCCTGCTCTCTCCAGCCCCAGCAATGCAGCCGGGGCTGGGGAAAGCTTCACTGTGCATGAGGGTTTTGCCGGCCTCAGGCGGACGGCCAAACCCTCATTCTCAGTGAAGGGAGTGCCCGCCAGCAGTGTCATCCCATGGACCCACCCCAAAGACTCATTTTATTTGCTGGTGGTGGCGGGGTAGACGGCGCTCCTCCGCTCTAATGGTGTGGCCGCTGCTGCAAATTTCCTCTCACCTCCATCATTTGTATTGGCTGGTGGTGAGGAAACGCATTTTGTTCAAAACACTTATACTCACTCAGAGAGCTTTGCTCTTAACTGGCCCCAGATAACTTACATCCAGACTACTTGCTTATATCCCAACCAGGAAGTTGCGTTCCTCTAACTGGTGCTTGCAAAAGTACCCAGGATTTGCCTCTCCAGAGCAGGTGGCAGTTCCTTCTCTTATTTGGGCCCCTCAGCCTGGCACAAACGTTCCCTAGACCATCACTTAGTTAAATGTGAACAATGCTTCAAGAAGAAGTTGAAAACCAGGCTCTCTTCTCAAAGCTAATTGCCTTCACCTAGAAGCTTCCGCACAGTAATACTCTTTGAAGTAGCTGCACTCTTTTTTTTTTTTTTTTTTTTTGAAACCGTTTATTACAAGTCTCAAGAGTATACAAGTATGGGCCTACAACCTTCCGGCCGGCCGCTAGCAATGACAGGAACATACGACATACATTTATGGAACACGTGGTGTTGCGGAGGAGCATGCTCAGGAGGTAACAACGTCAAAAGCCACATCATCCAGACCCCACTATACGGTTTCATTTTAAATTAAGAACAAAAAAAAAAAAACCAAAAAAAAAAAACCACACCCACAAGGCAACCCACAATCGGAAATAGCAGCACGTGCTCCCCTAGAGGGGGGATCCCAACTATCCACAGGAGTCTAAAGAGGGGGAAGAGAGCAGAGCGAGGACTGGGGGAACCCAATGCCAGGCAGCGGGGGAATGAGTCGGCTAAGGGGATGGGGCTGGCGAGGTATCAGGCAGCAACGGTGGCACACAGATACCCCCACGGTAGGCGTTCCAGGGGCCCCATACTTTCACCCATGTCCCAGGCTTACCCCTCGCCACATACACCACTTTTTCTCGAAACATGCACCAGTCCATGTGTTCTTTCCAGGCCGAGACCGTCGGGGGCCTCTGGGATCCCCACAGTTGAGCAATATCACGCTTGGCTATCATATATCCCAGAGTCACCCACCACGTCTGCGGCGCCGAGTAATCAGTCGGTTCCCACACATTCAACAGGCATCTCCTCGCTTCGGGCAACAGCGCCACATGCGTAACCAGTCGCAGCACCTCATGTACACCACGCCAGAACCCCTCCACCTCCGGGCACTCCCACAAAATATGCAGAAAGGTCCCCAAAGCACCACACCCACGCTTACACAACCCATCTCCAGCATAGCCCATACGCAGAAGCTTTGGCCCCGTCATGTAGACCCGGTGGAGTATCTTGAGCTGGACGAAGCGAAGGCGAGCCGGTATGGCCACCTCTTTCGGGGAGGCCACCGCGGAGGTCCAGTCCTCGTCGTCCAACTCCAGCCCATCGGCAACCCAAGCCGCACGAAGGGCAGTCAACAGGCCCGAGCGGTCGTTTATCAGCTTTTTGTATATCAGTGAGATCGTGCTGTCCGGGACGTGCCCATCCAGCAATCTATCCTCCAGGGGGGAATATTCCGGGATGGAGGCAACGTCCGAAAAGACGGAGCCCAGCGCATGACGGACCTGCAAATACCGAAAGTATTCACTGCCCTGCAACTGAAATTCCGTCTGCAGCATATCGAACGTTTTAAATCCTCCCCTCGTCCAGAGATCCCCCACTTTACTGATGCCTATTATGTCCCACTTCTCAAAGCCCTTAGAGGTCCACAGGGAGCCCAACCGCTCAGACGCGTATAGTGGTGACGCCCGGGTCAAACGGTCCTTCCACCCCATAGCTGCATTGGCCGCGTGCCACACTTGCACCATGACACGCGTTGGGCCCGTCAGACGAGCGTCGGGCGCGCTAGAATAGAGCGCTCGATTGTAGTCTCCACCTGGCAGGAGCATCTTGTCCATTTCGAATGCCGGGTTTAAGGCGGGCCCGTATAGGCCATGGTTAATTGCAGCTAGCTGGGAGGCCCAATAGTACCGTTTAATATCCGGGAGGGCAATCCCCCCGTCATACCATGGGAGCGTCAATTTCGCCAGGGCAATACGCGGCCTCCCGTCCCAGAACAGGCGGCGTTGCAGACTCTCCACCTCACGGAAGTAGCGCGCCGGGACTAAGTCCATAGTGTTCTGCAAAGCGTACAGGAAACGCGGCAGAGACATCATCTTGAACAATGCCACCCGGCCGAGCGGCGAAAGCGGCAGGCGCCGCCAGCGTGCGACATCTACCTGCAGGCGCTGGAGGGGGGGAAGCAGGTTCCGTTCATACCGGGCCTCCGGGTCCAGAGTAATGAAGACACCCAGGTACCGAAATCCCTGCGGGGCGATCTGGATCGGACAGCCCCGCGGGAGAATAGGAGCCTCCCCAGAGAGAACATACACGCACGATTTAGCCCAGTTGATGACGAGACCGGAGTTACGACCAAATGAATGTAAAACATCAACCAGCACTATAAGTGATTTACGTGGGGAGGCTAGGTACAGAAGGATGTCATCAGCGTATAGGGATACGCGGTCCTCATACTCGGGGGTCCAACGGAGACCACGGATGGAAGGCTCCCACCGCAGCCACTCCGCCAGGGGCTCCAAGGCAAGCGCAAAAAGAAGCGGCGATAAGGGACAGCCCTGTCGCGTGCCCCGGCCCAGCTCGAACGGGGCCGATACTCTTCCGTTCACCACCACCTGCGCCAATGGGCCCGAATACAACAATTTGACCCAACTGATGAATCCTGGGCCAAATCCAAACTTCGCAAGCAGCGCCCAGATGTATGGCCACTCAAGCGTATCAAACGCCATGGTGGCGTCCAAGGACGCCAAAATGGCCGGTTCCCGTATAAATGGGACGTGTGCGAGCACCCCATGCAAACGCCGCAGGTTAAGGGCTGTGTTGCGATGGGGAATAAAGCCGGACTGGTCCTGATGAACCAGATCGCCCACCACACCGACCAGCCGATTGGCCAGTACCTTGGCGAGAATTTTGGGCTCCGTATCCAGTAGTGAGATAGGCCGATAGGAAGTTACCCGGTCCCGAGGTCTCCCTTCCTTGTGGATCACCACGATTGTAGCCAGACGCTGGTCAAGCGGGAGGGAGCCCAGCGAGTGGGCCGCCAGGAACATTGCGCGGAGGTGGGGCACCAGTGTATCCGGTCGCAACTTATACAACTCGATAGGGATACCATTCGGGCCCATGGCCTTGCCAGAAGCGACCGAGCGTATGGCAAGGGCGATTTCGTCGGAGGTGGGAGCGGCGTCCAGCGACACCCTGTCCTCCCCGGAAAGGGACGGCAGCGCGATATCCCTGAGTAGGGCACGGGAATCCTCTTCAGAGCAGGAAGAGACCGGGGAATACACCTCGCGGAAATAATCCGCGAAACAGGTGACAATTTCTTCTGGCTCAGTTACACACACACCATTCGTTTTCTCAATCAGCGGGACCACACGATTCGCTCTCTCCTTTTTATCCAACCACGCTATCAATTTACCACCCTTATCACCCACATCATACAGTCGCCCCTGTTGCTCTCTACTAAGGCCCCTGGCCGCCTCCGTGACGAGGGCCCTATAGGCCGCTTGTTTGAGTTGGAGGACATGTAGTGCAGCATCCGTCACCCCATCTGCTAGATTACCCTCCAACTCGGCTATTTCAGCCTCCACCCGGGTCACCTCCTCCCGCTCGCGCCTCCGGGCGTGGGAAATAAGGGATAGGGCCTCCCCTCTGAGTACTGTCTTGAAGGCCTCCCACAGGGAGATAGCCGAAGGCACTGACCCCACATTCTCATCAAAATATCGCTGGAGGGATTTAATCAAGTCAGCGCGAATGGTGGGGTCGCGCAGGTACCAGGAATTGATTGGGACCACCCTGCCCTCACCCCTCGGAAAGACATCGAAATGTAACAGGAGCGGGGAGTGGTCCGAGATACCCCGTGCCAGATGGCGCACCTCCCCCACCCTCCCGACATAGGCCGCCGGGACAAGGACATAAGCCGTGAGAGACTACCATGGGCCCCCGAGTGGAAAGTGTACTGCAGCTGCGTGGGATGTTTTAAGCGCCAGCAGTCCACCAATCCCAGTGTATCCAAGAGGCCGGATAGCCACGCCTGTGCCCGGGGGAGGTCCCTAGGGGGGTGACGATCCACAGTCCCAGAAACCACCGCATTGAAATCCCCCCCCACCACCAGAAGCCCCCCCGGAAGGGCAAGGAGGAGGCGCCCCAGGTCTGCAAAGGTGGTCGACTGCAGCCCCGGTGGGACGTATACTGACACAAAGACAGCCACTTTGCCCTCCATTCTCCCCACCAAGACAGTGTAATGTCCCCTATCATCGTGGAGCACCTCATCAATTTCTAACGGGAGCGAGTTCTTTACCATGATACCCACACCCCTTGAGCCTGACGTGAAGCCCGAGTGGGCCACGAGGCGGTAGCCACGCCGATTCATGGCACAGAAGGAATTGCCAATAAGGTGTGTCTCCTGCAGAAAGACTACATCGGGCGAGAGTCGCTTCAAAAACTGCAGGACCACACCTCGTTTGATCCTGTCCCCCAGTCCATTCACGTTCCAAGACAACAAAGTTAATTCCCTACCCCCCATCATACACAGAAACCATCATTCGTCCCCCCGAGAGCACCTTAGAACCAACACAAAAATAAGTTTGCCTTGTGATAAAAACGAACAACACCCCATCCCTGCCCACCCACCCCAACAGAACTCCCCCCTCCCTGCACCCCTGCATGAGCCCAAACAGCCCCCCCAACGTGCAGTGTGCCTGTCGCCCCATAGATAGTTAAACTAACTAGACCCCCAGAGGAGGAGGGAGAACCCCCAAGAGACCCCACACAACCTCCATAGGAGGGGAACTTAAGCGAACAGACGCATGGTCAAAAGTGGCATCATTTTTGTCCCGAGCGAGGCCTAATATTAGTCCCTCAGTCCTGATCCGGCGAGCCCTCTCCCCCCACCGCTCCCCCCCCGCCCCCCCGATCCCCAGACAGAGTATCCAGCCAGTCTCCGGCCGCTTCGGGACGATCAAAAAAGTGCGTGCGACCATCCACCTCCACTCGCAGCTTAGCTGGGAAAAGCATGGCGTATTTGAGGTTTAGGTCCCGAAGACGGTGTTTGACACCGAGGAAGCTCAGTCTCTGCTTCTGGACTGCTGGGGTGAAATCAGGATAAAAATTAACGTCCATATTGTCAAGTCTAATCGGTCCCTGTAGTCTGGAGGATTGCAGGATAGCGTCTCTGTCCCGAAAATTAAAAATCCGGGCAATGAGAGGTCTCGGAGGGGCTCCGACCTTAGGCCTTCCCCCGGGAACCCTGTGGGCCCTCTCCACAGCAAAGAATTTACTCAGCCCCCGTGGCTGGAGATGGGTAACAATCAGGTCTTCCACGAAGAGGTCCGCCGCCGCCTCCTCACGTCCCTCAGGCACCCCGATGATACGGATGTTGTTCCTCCGGGCCCGACTCTCGGAGTCCTCCAGGCGGCGATCCATCAGCGCACTCGCCCGAGTAAGCCGGCGCACCTCCGTTTGTAGGGCCGCCACATCTGTCGTAAGGCCCGATGCGGTGTGGGCCAAAGAATCGACTCGGTCGTTGGTCTTGGAGAGATCGGCCCTTACCAGGCCAACATCCACGAGGACCGAGTCGATCTTCTGCGCCAGTGTATCGAAACGCTGGCCCACCGAGGCCTTCATCTCGGCGATGGCGCCCATGACATCCCGCAGAGTCAGATCCGTGGGCAGATCGGGGGCATCAGTAGGGCCCCCAGGGGACCTGCGTGGCACCTCGGGAGATCCCTTCTGGAGGGTATAGCGGTCCATGCTGTTGGACTGATGGACTGCGCCACGCCGGGTCGATTTTATCTTTGCCCGGTCACCATCTTGTTTCGTGGCCATGGTCCCAGTCTCCCGGTCGCACCAGCCACGTTGTGAAGGGCAGGCAAGCCGGTCCACGGGCTCCGGGGGGGGGCCACCTCAGATCTGCGGGGTAGATCACAGCCGGCGGGCAGGCAGGGTCCCCCAGCGAGGCCACACCAACACACAAAGCCCCGCGACCCAACCTCGCAGAGACAGCAAGGGGGGTGCGAAAGCGAAAGTGAAAGTGCAGGGTACGCGAGTCACCAAGCCCTGCCCGCCGCTGTTGTTCACTTTGTCACTGGATCGCCCCACAGCGCAAATCCGGGGTTCGGCTCGGAGAAGGCCGCAAATCTCGATCGGTGCTCAAGCCGGTGTCCGAGGTCCGATTTGGAAGCGGAAAACGGGTGCCACCTCAGCTCAGGCTCACCAACACAGTCCCCTCATCTGGGACAGGATAAGTTCAGGATAGTCGTAGGAGGTCGCGGAGGTCCTCGGGAGCCTCGCACCTACGCGGCCATCTTGGTTGCGCGCTAGGCTCCTCCAGCTGCACTCTTTTTAAAGCCCATTTCATCATCATCACAGGCACAAGGGGTGAAAATAGAGAGCGGCGAAACAGAAGAGCCAAAAGGAGTCAGGTGGGAGCATTGAGGCAATGGAGCCAGGTTTTTCATGAGGACAGCACATTCCATAGAACAGATTGTAGTTTAAAAGTAGGTCGGGGTCTATCTAGGGGTTATGGTAATGTTGCGTAGTTCCCACTAATCCGAAGGATCTGCACGTTTGTTGGACAACATAAACCATAAACCAGCTAGCACACAGTGCCACCATAATCCCCCCTAACCTGAACAGGGTGCGAATGGTTTCTGGCAACCACTGAGCCTGACAACCCTGACCCCTCAGGAATCGTGATAACAGATCAGAACATCTCGCTCAGTCACCCGTGCTCTTTCGTTCTCAGAGAAATATGCAGAGAATACACACTGGGACATTTTCAATATATTTATTGAACCAACATTATTCTTGTATAAAATACATGTGCTGCGATAATCAGTAGACAGAAACAGATGAAAGTGATAACAAGCACCAAAAGAGTAAATAGCAGATACTGTTCTACCATGGTGCTAACACAATGTATATAAGCAGGCATATAAAACAAGAAAGTAATCAGGCATGCATTCGTACATTTATGCATAAAGGTCTTGTACTTGGTGTTCGAGACATAGTGATAATGCTATGCAAAGCTCGATGTGTAAACAGAAGTAGTTTCAGAGAAACTAATCCAACATTGTCACACATGTGAATATGTGCAAAAGGTCAAAGAAGTAATGTTATTGTGCAAAAGAGGACAATGTAAAAAATTAGCAACTTCGCTACATTGGCCTAACCCTGGGCGCGTAACAGTAAGGGCCAGGAAAAAGGATAGCCCATTTTGGTGAGGCATCCTTCTACACCTAGAGATGTGAGGGAAAAGTCCCCCTCCGACCTCCCTATTTAATTGGTTACATTGTTAATGTTCGTCTTTTTGGGGTAGGTTATATAATGGAGATTGGGCTCTGGGATAAAGGGGAGTTTGGACTCGGGAAGCAGTTTGAGTAAAAGGAGTTAAAAACATGTTCTCATTGGCTAGCACTTATGTAACAGGTTTGTGCAATGGAGAATTATGTATTGTCACTGGTAGGAACGTTTGCAAGTGTGAAGGACTGGAAACTAATACTTCAGCCAATTATAGGGGTGGGTGTTACAAATCGGATTATTTCAGCTGTGGGGAGGAAGTAGATGACAGACCTAGTATGGTGGTTGATAAGGAAGAGTTAAGAGACATGGGGAAGAGTTTACAGGACAGGAATAAGAAGGGACTTTGAGATGAATATAGGACGGGTTACAGGATTGAAAAAATGTGACCAGGTTGTGTTTGCTGAGTATGTTTTTGTTAAAGGGAGGTTTATGTGTTGGGGGATGTTAGGAAATGTATTGAATGAGTTAGGTGGGAAAATTACTTGTAATGGATGTTGCCATGGGCTTGGAAGCACAGACCTAGTATTTTAAGTATCGAATTGCATTTATGTACGCTGGCCTATGGTTACTTAATACCTTATCACCCAAGAATAGATGCCCATCACTGTAGAACTTCTCCAGCACAAGAACATGAGGTAACAACACAGAACAGCCGACATGCATGCCTGACCGCTGTGGAACCGATCCACCCCACCCCCGACTTCCTGGGACAAGCATCACAGCATCCAAGCTCACCCAGGTTCGAAGCCACAGTCATGCTGGTCCCAAAGAGTGAACCATGTGGAGATTTCCAGCAGCATGCCCATGTGCTGAACTGCAGGTGCAGGATTGGTTTGCTTGAGTCCTCCCTTGTTATAGTCTCCTCACAAAGGGGCAAGGCAAATTCTGTTGGGGGAGGACATCTAGACTGGAAACTATGTTTTTTTTAAACTGTGGGCCAGAGGCTTCAGAAGTCTGATTGTTAGCAGAATGCCTCGGGAGGCAAGATGGCGGCCGGACCTTCGGCCGGGATAGCTGGTTAGGAACACTCTCTCGGCTGACCCGCCAGGCTGCCTTTTCTTCGGATCCGGAGGCTTTGGAATAGCGGGATATTAGATCTCAACCACACTACCTCTGTTTTGGACCAAAAATCCTCTTGTATCGGCATGCTCTGGCGCTCTTTCGTTTTAAGGAGCCGACTTACCTGTCGGATTTTTGCCTGGCGTGTGGGACTTTGTATGCGCTACTCTGGTGGTTCGGGTGGCGGCGTTTCTTACTGCAAGGACATGCCGCCAAAGGGGAAGAACACGGCTACAGCTGCGGCTACGGCTCCCGGTGTCACAGGTCGAGCCTTGCTCACCCGGGGCGGCGGCTGCTTGAAGGTAAAGACTGAGGAAGTGTGTGCTGTAACATCGTCGATTCTGGGAGCTGCTACCCCGGAGGAAAACTCGCATACCTGGCAAGTAGCTCCAGTCACAGTTCCCACTATGTTTAAAAAACCTGCAGTTAAAAGCAAGACGCCACAATCATCTATTATGTCAACTAAAGGTCAGTCTGTTTCTTTAACCTCTGATGCAGCCGTTTCTTTAAAACTTCCACCAAAGCCATTTCTTAAAACTGACGCTGGCCTTTCTCCCCCGAGCGCATTAATGTCTGCTTGCTCCCCCAGTAGCAAGGGGGGAACTATAATGAATAATGCTGCAATCCCGATCGCAGCAGGGGGGGACATTAATGCAGAACCTGGAGCTACTATTGAAAATGCAGCTGGTGTCTTACAATCCTGTGGAACTCTGGGAGCTGTAGTTTCAGTTCGGGCTGCTGGAGCTGTAGTAAAATCTATTACGCCAGGGAAGGCCCAGCCATTACTGTCACAGTTAAATGAAACTATACCAAACGGGATATCGCAATCAGCTCAACAAGCGTCAGGCTCTAATGGGGACCCTGATAAATTCTACTCTCTATCTGATCATACAAGCTCATCCAAGGATGATTTTGGTGAAGACAAGGACTGGACGGATGATGACAGTGAGCCGGGGGAGTGGCGAGCCAGCTGGTCCCAACACAGTTCGTAAGGTAGCCAGAGATCAGGGGGCCCCAACATCTTGTCCTGACGCAGGCTCACTAGCCTGGGACTATTCTTACTCCATGCAGTCTGTTATGGAAAATGATACGACTGATCTAGGCAATTCGAGCGGAGCCAATACATTACAAGGGCACACCGGCGAGATGACACTGGCGGTTATCTATCAGACTATCATGGCCCACCGTGAAGAAACCCAACAGGAAAGTGCTCGGACACAGGGTGCATGTCGCAGGGTACAAAATTCTATCCGCAGAGTAGCAAAGACTTGCTCAGAGATAGCTTCTAGAATTGGGGAAGCGGAAGCAAGGATATCTACTCTTGAAGACGATATGGCTGCCCAGAAAGGAGTTACAGACCTCATAAAGAACCAAAGAGAAGATATTGTGTGGAAGCTCACGGACCTTGAAAATAGAGCTCGGCGGAACAATCTAAGAATTCTTGGTGTTCAGGAAGGAATTGAAGGGTCGGACATTAGACAGTTTGTGGTAGATCTTTCAGTGAAGCATTCCCTGAGGTCAAACAATGGGACTGGCAAACCGAAGTTCAGCGTGCCCACCGCTTTCCATTTAAGCAAAAGAAGCGCACTGGCCAGTTAGAAGATAAACCTCGTGCCATTCTTATTAGTTTAAATAACTTTCTGGCCAGGGAGAAGATCTATGACTTGGCCCGGCCCGATAGGAAGCGAAGGGGCCAAGGGTGCGAGTTTTTTGTTAGACCTGATCTATGTCCGGCTACGGTTGAGCGGAGGGGGCAGCTCCGCCAGTTAATTTCATCGTTTCAATCTAAGGGAGCCCAGGCTTTCTTGCTTTTTCCATCTAAATTGAAAATTATCTATCAAGGTCAAACTAGATTCTTTGTTTCTGAAATCCAGGCTCAGGACTTTTTGAACTCACTTTAGGGGGGGGAATGTGGCGTTACTGCTAAGTCTAAATTTTATTTTATTTTTTTCTTTTCTTTCTCTCCTCTGGTTCTCCTATATGTAAAGTGCAGGGGGGTGCGGTTCTGGAGTGGAGTGGAGAGGAATACGAAAGTTGTTTTTCTTCTTTTTTTCTTCTCTCCCGTTTTTTTTTTTTTCCTCTTCTCTTCTTGGGAGTGTACCCCTTATTGACATTAGCAGTCTGGCGTGGATGCCGGGGGACCTTGTGTTCCTCTTAGCTCCTCCATCACAAGGACCTCGGTCCTGGTGCCTCACGTAGGGGATGGTGAATTGGGGGGGGTTCTAGTGGGTGGATTCGGGGAGGGTGGTTCGGGGGGGGGGGATTGTGGGGCGGGGGGGTTGGGGGTTGGCCCTAAAAGGTAAAATTTGCTTGAATATATGCTATAATCATGGCACATTTGTAAGGTTTTGTACAAATAAGGCATGCCTAAGGCTTGAAGGAGGGTTTAAAGTTATTTTATGTGTACTTATGTTTTATGTTTACTTAGTGCGCTTGGTTTGGTTCAATATGGGAAATAGATGGCACAGGGTAAGATTTCTTTAGCCTCCTGGAATATATGTGGGCTTAATGACGGCAAAAAAAGGGCATTACTCTCAAAAATTGTTCCAGCTTTGCATATTGATTTACTGTGTTTGCAAGAGACTCATGTCCCCTGGAGTGATCGGGACCTTCTCAGAATACCAGGCTTTGATTTAGTCGGGTGCTCCCATCAGACATCAAAAATTAGAGGAGTTGCAATTCTAATGAGAAGAGGAATCTGTGTCTGTAGGAAAACCGGCCAAGATAATTCCGGGAGGTGGGCTATTACAGAGCTGATTATCAATGGTAGATTCCTAACCGTGTGTACGGTTTATGGCTCCAATTTAGATGACCCTGATGTTTTTCATCATTTGAATGTAGAGCTGGCATTATACTCTCATCCGATTTGTTTTTGTGGGGATATGAACATTAATTTGCCCGCGGATTTTAATATAGTGTGTGATATGGGATATAGGGGTAAGAAACCCAGGGTCTTTAGTGCACTTCAAGCCCTGATTCAAGAACATCGCCTGATTGATCTTTGGTTTCACCATAACAAAAACTAAGATAGCTTTACGTATTACTTGGCCCCTCATGACAAAACGCTCTGGTTGGATTATTTTTTTATGACGGATCAGCTGGCTGAAGATTCTTCTATTTCAGCCCCTCCAAGAACTCTATCAGACCATAATCCCTTGATCGCTGAATGTCCCTTTTCTCAAATTCTTGGCCCTTCAAGGATCTGGACATTTGAAAGGAAGCTCTTAATGGAGCAGTCCTATTTAGATCATATGAGGATGTGGATACCTGAATTTTTTAATATTAACAGGGGGACAGCTTCTGGCACCATTTTCTGGGATACATTTAAGGCTGCGGTTCGTGGAGAGACGAAGAGCTTTTCTGCTTTTCGACGTAAAACGATTAAAGACCAAATTATTAGTCGAATGGAAGAGCTCAGATTAGCAGAAGTTCATTTAATAGATAAATGGGGGATGGGAGCACACTGCCACACCTCCCAGCACAGTTCGCCCCTTAGCATTGTGGTAAATGCAGTTCACAGTGATTTCTTACTTGAATTTTAGCTGTAGTGGTTCACCAAAGTTGGTGCAGGTTAGTGCTGTGAATCTCTAGACACATGTGTTTCTGGATATTATCCGTCTTCAGTATAGATAAAAAACGAAAATTCTTTCTGGGGTTGCTGGAAAGGCTGCCATAGTCTCTCAGGTCTCAGTACCTCTCTCTGGCGCACAGGTGCATCGCCATGAGCTCGTCAGCTCAGTGGCTCAAGGGAGCCTTTTCAAACAAATGGGGGATGGGAGCACACTGCCACACCTCCCAGCACAGTTCGCCCCTTAGCATTGTGGTAAATGCAGTTCACAGTGATTTCTTACTTTAATTTTAGCTGTAGTGGTTCACCAAAGTTGGTGCAGGTTAGTGCTGTGAATCTCTAGACACATGTGTTTCTGGATATTATCCGTCTTCAGTATAGATAAAAAACGAAAATTCTTTCTGGGGTTGCTGGAAAGGCTGCCATAGTCTCTCAGGTCTCAGTACCTCTCTCTGGTGCACAGGTGCATCGCCATGAGCTCGTCAGCTCAGTGGTTCAAGGGAGCCTTTTCAAACAAATGGGGGATGGGAGCACACTGCCACACCTCCCAGCACAGTTCGCCCCTTAGCATTGTGGTAAATGCAGTTCACAGTGATTTCTTACTTGAATTTTAGCTGTAGTGGTTCACCAAAGTTGGTGCAGGTTAGTGCTGTGAATCTCTAGACACATGTGTTTCTGGATATTATCCGTCTTCAGTATAGATAAAAAACGAAAATACTTTCTGGGGTTGCTGGAAAGGCTGCCATAGTCTCTCAGGTCTCAGTACCTCTCTCTGGCGCACAGGTGCATCGCCATGAGCTCGTCAGCTCAGTGGCTCAAGGGAGCCTTTTCAAACAAATGGGGGATGGGAGCACACTGCCACACCTCCCAGCACAGTTCGCCCCTTAGCATTGTGGTAAATGCAGTTCACAGTGATTTCTTACTTGAATTTTAGCTGTAGTGGTTCACCAAAGTTGGTGCAGGTTAGTGCAGTGAATCTCTAGACACATGTGTTTCTGGATATTATCCGTCTTCGGTATAGATAAAAAATGAAAATTCTTTCTGGGGTTGCTGGAAAGGCTGCCATAGTCTCTCAGGTCTCAGTACCTCTCTCTGGCGCACAGGTGCATCGCCATGAGCTCGTCAGCTCAGTGGCTCAAGGGAGCCTTTTCAAACAAATGGGGGATGGGAGCACACTGCCACACCTCCCAGCACAGTTCGCCCCTTAGCATTGTGGTAAATGCAGTTCACAGTGATTTCTTACTTGAATTTTAGCTGTAGTGGTTCACCAAAGTTGGTGCAGGTTAGTGCTGTGAATCTCTAGACACATGTGTTTCTGGATATTATCCGTCTTCAGTATAGATAAAAAACGAAAATTCTTTCTGGGGTTGCTGGAAAGGCTGCCATAGTCTCTCAGGTCTCAGTACCTCTCTCTGGCGCACAGGTGCATCGCCATGAGCTCGTCAGCTCAGTGGCTCAAGGGAGCCTTTTCAAACAAATGGGGGATGGGAGCACACTGCCACACCTCCCAGCACAGTTCGCCCCTTAGCATTGTGGTAAATGCAGTTCACAGTGATTTCTTACTTGAATTTTAGCTGTAGTGGTTCACCAAAGTTGGTGCAGGTTAGTGCTGTGAATCTCTAGACACATGTGTTTCTGGATATTATCCGTCTTCGGTATAGATAAAAAACGAAAATTCTTTCTGGGGTTGCTGGAAAGGCTGCCATAGTCTCTCAGGTCTCAGTACCTCTCTCTGGCGCACAGGTGCATCGCCATGAGCTCGTCAGCTCAGTGGCTCAAGGGAGCCTTTTCAAACAAATGGGGGATGGGAGCACACTGCCACACCTCCCAGCACAGTTCGCCCCTTAGCATTGTGGTAAATGCAGTTCACAGTGATTTCTTACTTGAATTTTAGCTGTAGTGGTTTACCAAAGTTGGTGCAGGTTAGTGCTGTGAATCTCTAGACACATGTGTTTCTGGATATTATCCGTCTTCGGTATAGATAAAAAACGAAAATTCTTTCTGGGGTTGCTGGAAAGGCTGCCATAGTCTCTCAGGTCTCAGTACCTCTCTCTGGCGCACAGGTGCATCGCCATGAGCTCGTCAGCTCAGTGGCTCAAGGGAGCCTTTTCAAACAAATGGGGGATGGGAGCACACTGCCACACCTCCCAGCACAGTTCGCCCCTTAGGATTGTGGTAAATGCAGTTCACAGTGATTTCTTACTTTAATTTTAGCTGTAGTGGTTCACCAAAATTGGTGCAGGTTAGTGCTGTGAATCTCTAGACACATGTGTTTCTGGATATTATCCGTCTTCGGTATAGATAAAAAACGAAAAAAAATTCTGGGGTTGCTGGAAAGGCTGCCATAGTCTCTCAGGTCTCAGTACCTCTCTCTGGCGCACAGGTGCATCGCCATGAGCTCGTCAGCTCAGTGGCTCAAGGGAGCCTTTTCAAACAAATGGGGGATGGGAGCACACTGCCACACCTCCCAGCACAGTTCGCCCCTTAGCATTGTGGTAAAAGGCTCCCTTGAGCCACTGGGCTGACGAGCTCATGGGAGGCACCTGTGCGTCAGGGAGAGGTACAGAGACCTGAGAGGATTGTGGGAGCTTTCTCAGCACACCCCAGAAGAATTTCGTTTTATCTCTACTGAAGAAGGATGAAATCCAGAAACACATGTGTCTAGAGATCAACAGCACTAACCTGCACCAACTTTGGTGAGACACTCTGCAAAATTTCAAGTAAGCATTTAAATTGAACTGCATGTACCAGGATGCAAAGGGGCGAACTGGGCTGGGAGGTAGCAGTGTGCTCCCATCTCCCTTCTGTTTCAAAAAGGCTCCCTTGAGCCACTGGGCTGACGAGCTCATGGGAGGCACCTGTGCGCCAGGGAGAGGTACAGAGACCTGAGAGGATTGTGGCAGCTTTCTCAGCAAACCCCAGAAGAATTTCGTTTTATCTCTACTGAAGAAGGATGAAATCCAGAAACACATGTGTCTAGAGATCAACAGCACTAACCTGCACCAACTTTGGTGAGACACTCTGCAAAATTTCAAGTAAGCATTTAAATTGAACTGCATGTACCAGGATGCAAAGGGGCGAACTGTGCTGGGAGGTAGTAGTGTGCTCCCATCCCCCTTCTGTTTCATTTAATAGATGCTAATAAAGACGGACAGGATACAGCCGAAAATCAGGCATTGGTTGCCAGGACCAGGGCTAGTGTGCTGGAGTTCTTTGGCCGGGACCTTGCTGCCAAATTTCTGCAGTTTCGTACTGAGATGTTTGAGTTAGGTGAAAGATCTGACAGGGTTCTGGCCAAACGACTCCAGCAGAGGAGCCTGGCTAATCGTATCTTCAAGATACAAGATCATTTAGGCCGGCTTCAGACTACACCAGAGGGGATTATGGGTGTTTTTCGTAATTTTTATCACACATTGTATACTGAGGACAATACTGGCATAGATATAGAGGCAGAAGCAGGGACCTTCTTTCAGGATATTCATACCCATCATCTTACATCTCAACAAAATGAAGCTCTTTCTGCTCCTATAGAATGGGATGAGGCCGAGCTTGTGGTTAGCTCTTTAGCCAATGGAAAGGCTGCCGGTCCAGATGCAATTCCTCTGGAACTCTATAAGCTGTTTTGTGCAGAGGTCCGGCGGGATTTCTTGCTGGTTCTCAGAGACGCGCAGCACGGCTCCATCCCTGATTCTTGGCGCCAGACTATTATTCTTTTTAAGAAAAAAAATAAGCCGGAGCTTGACCCTTCTTCATACCGTCCCATTTCACTTATAAACACTGACAATAAAATCTATGCCAACATTTTGTCCACTAGGTTAGCTTCGGTCATTACTCCTCTGGTGTCACTGCGTCAGCACGGGTTTATCCCGGGCAGGGATACGGCCGATCATATCCGCCGAGCTATTGCATTATTGTATTGGGCACAGGTCACTGGCTCACCCATTGGGCTGATCCTGTTGGACGCCGAGAAGGCGTTCGACAGGGTCACCTGGGGATTCTTATGGGCGGTTCTTCGGTGGAAGGGATTTAGTTCTGAATTCATTCGTGCAATCCAATCATTATACATTGCTCCAGTAGCTACCCTATCCATCTCTGGGCTAATATCAAATTCATTTAACATTAGCAGGGGTACTCGGAAGGGGTGTCCCTGCTCGCCGCTGCTATTCGCCCTATATATTGACCCGTTTTTAAATAAAATTGAACATTCAGTAGACATTGCGCCGGTTAGGGTAAACTCCACAGATTATAAAACTCTGGCCTATGCGGACAATATCGTTGTACTGACCAACGATGTGGCATCGGCCTTCCCTGTGTTACAGACCCTAGCAGTACAATATGGCCAGCTCTCCGGCTATAAACTTAACATTACTAAAACTCAAGTTATTCAATCTGCTGCTATGGGTCCATCTCAAGCCCCTGTGATCCAATCTGCAATATACCTAGGAGTTAAAATCACTTCCTCAGTAAGTGATATCCCAGATCTGAACATTGGACCAATGATTGAATCAGTCAACTCCATTTTGACAAGATTGAATAACTTACATCTTTCTTTATTTGGTAGGTGCAACGTCTTAAAGATGCTGGTCCTACCAAAGTTCTTATATCTTTTTAGAACTATTCCTCTTGCGTTTTCCCAATTGAATATGGCTAGGGCTGAGAGGACCTGTAATAGATTTCTCTGGGGATATCGTTGCCCTCGTAGGGCAGCAAGGTGGATGTGCCTTCCTAGAGAACGAGGTGGCTGGTCAATACCCAATTTGTTGCTGTATTTTTGGTCTTCATTGATCCAACAGTTTGGCATACCACTGCTCGGGATAGGGCGGTGGTTCCGTTGTCTTGCAGACCTTCAATTTATGAAATAGGACTAGGAGAGGAAGCTAAGGGGATTTTTTTTTTTTTTTTTGTTTTTAAAAGTTTTTATTGAACAATAATTCGATTACAAGCACGGGCCTACAACCACCAGGGCCGGCCGCTAAGTACAGAATGAAATATACATTTATCAAAGCTGCAGTCGGTTCCCGGGGGTCGGCCCCGTAGTGAGTCCGGATAGTTCTAGAGGCACAGGAGACTTAGATCAAACAAACACAGAAAACTAAAAGAAAAACAAAAGGCGAGGCATAAAGACAAACGGCGCAGGTCAGGCTTCCTCCGGGGAACTCCAGGTCAGACCATTAAGCAGCACACGAAAGGAAGGAGTACCGGGAGGCTGGGGACGGGGGGGGGGGGGCCAAGGGAACTGAACGTCCATATGTAGTCATTCCAAAAGGTGCCCGGAACCGTCAAGGGTCAGGGGGACATGGCGATATCGGTGTCCACCAGGGGGGGCGTACAGATACCCCCGCGATAAGCATTCCATTGCCCCCAGATTCTGCCCCATGCCCCCGGCTTACCACGGGCAACATACACAGTCTTCTCCCTGAACATACACCAGTCCATATTCTCCTTCCATACTGACACGGTGGGCGGCCGCTGGGCACCCCAAAGCTGCGCTATATCTCTCTTGGCAATCATGTTCCCCAGGGCCGCCCACCGAGTCTGAGCCGCGCTATAATCATTGGGCTCCCACACATTCAGGACACAGCGACGCACCTCCGGCAGCAGCACAACCCCAGTGACCTGTCCCATAACCGTATGTACCCGGCGCCAGTAGTCCGCCACCTCGCGGCACTCCCACAGGATATGGAGAAAGGTGGCACTGAGCCCACAACCCCGCTTACAGAGCCCATCGTCGGAATATCCCATCGAGACCAAGCGAGGACCCGTCACATACACCCGGTGAAGAATCTTAAGCTGTACCAACCGGAGACGGGCTGGAATGGCGACCTCTTTGGGGGACGACAGTGCAGACTGCCAGTCCTCGTCGTCCAATTCCACCCCATCCCCCGTCCAAGCCTCCCGAAGGCGCACCAAGAGGTCAGCCCGATGATTAATCAGTTTCTTATAAATTAAAGAAATAGTGCTGTCCGGGACATGTCCGTCAAGTATGCGGTCCTCGAGGGGCGAGGAAACCGGGATCGTGGTCCCCTCTCCAAAGACCGAGAGAAGGGCGTGTCGAACCTGGGCATAGCGGAAGAACTCCCTGTCCGTAAGCTCATATTCGGCCTGAAGAGCCGCGAAAGTCTTAACCGCGCCCTTATGCCACAGGTCTCCCACTTTGCTGATACCAATCGTGTCCCACTGGTCAAACCCCTTCGTAGTCCAGAGGCTCCCCAGGCGATCGGAGGCAAACAAAGGAGTAGCACATGTCAGTCGCTCACCCCAGCCCGTGGCCGCAGTGGCGGCCCTCCAGGTCCGCACAGCAATCTTAGTAGGACCCGTAAGGGTCCGGCCAGCCGAGCGGGAGTACAGCGCCCTGTTATAGTCCCCGCCGGGAAGCAGGAACTTGTCCATCTCATACGCCGGGTTCAGGCCAGGCGCATACGTGGCATGGTTGATGGCCGAAAGCTGCGCGGCCCAATAATACCTGCGAATGTCGGGAAGCGCGATGCCCCCGTCATACCAGGGGAGAGTAAGCTTAGCAAGAGCAATACGCGCCCGCCCGTCCCACACCAGTCTCCTCTGCAGACTCTCTACCTCCCGAAAGTAGGCCACTGGGATGACATCGAAGGAATTCTGGAGTGCATAGAGGAACCTGGGAAGGGACATCATTTTGAACAGCGCGGCCCGACCCAGCGGGGACAGGGGCAGCCTGCACCACCGGGCCGTATCCTCTCGCAATCGCCGAAGCGGACGCAGGAGATTCAGCTCATAGCGAGCCACCGGGTCCAGCGAAACGTATATCCCCAGGTACTTAAAGCCGCTCAGTGATACCTGGATCGGAAGCCGAGGCGGTAGGAGTGGAGGACCACCGGAGATCGGATAGACGCAGGATTTAGACCAATTGATCGTGAGACCCGAATTATTCCCAAAGGAAGTCAGAACGTCAAAGAGGACGTTGAGCGACTGCCGCGGTGAGGTGAGATATAGGAGAATATCGTCCGCATACAGCGAAACCCGATCTTCAAAGCCCGGGGCCCACCGGATCCCTCGAAGCGAGGGCTCCCAGCGGAGCCAAGCCGCGAGTGGCTCCAGGGCGAGAGCGAAGAGCAAAGGGGACAACGGGCATCCCTGCCTCGTGCCCCTGCCGAGGGCAAAGGGCCGAGAGACCCGCCCGTTCACCACCACCTGAGCCATGGGTCCCGTGTACAGAAGCTTCACCCAGCCAATAAATCCTTCTCCAAAGCCAAATTTAGCCAAGACAGCCCAGAGGAATGGCCACTCGATGGTGTCAAAAGCCATCGTGGCATCCAAAGAAACCAGCACGGCCGGTTCGGAGAGGAGCTCCGCCCTGGCAAGGGCGCCATGAAGACGCCGCAAGTTAAGAGCGGTGTTACGATGCGGGATGAATCCGCATTGGTCCGGATGAATCAGATCGCACACGACGCTCAACAGACGATTGGCAAGGACTTTCGCCAGGATCTTAGGCTCCGCATTTAGCAGTGAAATAGGCCGGTAAGAAGTACAGCGATCTCGCGGCTTGTCCTCCTTGGGGATAACGACTATCGTGGCCAAACGCTGATCGGCCGGGAGGGAACCCGCCGCCAGAGACTCACGGAACATGCGACTGAGGAAGGGCGCAAGCTTGTCAGGGCGCAATTTATATAGCTCAATGGGCAGACCGTTGGGACCCATAGCCTTGCCCGAGCGAAGGGAGCGGATCGCGGTCGCTATTTCATCCACCGACAAGGGGGCGTCCAGCCGCTCACGGTCCTCAACGGACAGGCAGGGCAAGGCGATATCCCTCAGTAGAAGGCGAGAGTCGTCCTCATCCCTGTCAGTCACTGGGGAGTACACAGCCCGGAGGTGGTCGGCAAAACATTCCACAATCTCGTCAGGCTCCGTCACACACACACCATCCGCAGCACGCAACTCCGGGACCACACGATTCACTCTCTCCTTCCTGTCCAGCCACGCGATCAACTTTCCCGCCTTGTCCCCGGCATCGTACAGTCGACCCTGCTGCTCCCTATACATAGTTTTGGCCGCGTCAGTGACCAGGGACCTATATTCAAACTGTTTCAGGCTGAGGGCATGGAGCCCGTCCGGAGTAACATTCGCCTCCAAGGCCGACTCCAGCCCCAAGATGTCAGTCTCCAGCCTCACCACTGCCTCACTCTTGACCCTCTTAGCCACCACTATCTGGGAAAGGGCGTGTCCGCGGATCACGGTTTTAAAGGCTTCCCACAGGGACATTGCAGAAGACACCGACCCCTCGTTATCCAGGAAGTATTGGTCCATAGCCTTAACCAGGCTGTCACGAGTCGTAGGGTCTCGCAGGTACCATGGGTTAATGGGAGCGATCCGCCCTGCAGACCGCGGCCCGGTGTCAAAAACAAGCCACAGCGGAGAATGGTCGGAGATACCCCGCGCCAGGTGCCTGACCTCTCGAATCCGACCAGTCTGCGCCGCGGGCATAAGGAAGTAGTCTAACCTAGAGAGACTCCCATGCGCCCCCGAGTGAAAGGTGAATTGACATTGGGTCGGATGCATTAATCTCCAACTATCCACCAGGCCGAAGGTCTCCAGCATCCCACCCAGCCATGCCTGGGCAGCGGGGAGGGTCCTTGGTGGGTGACGATCCAGTTCACCCGAAACCACAGAATTAAAGTCCCCGCCCATGAGCAGGAGGCTGTCCGGAAGGTCAAGCAGCATTCGACCCAAGTCAGTGAAGGTGGAGTTCTGGAGGCCCGGGGGGACGTAAACTGAAACCAGGGCAAGGGGCTGCCCCTCCCACCTCCCAATCAAACACACATAGCGCCCTCTGTCATCCGAGACTATCTTAGTGATCTCCACCGGAAGTGAGGTTCGCAGCAGAATGCCCACCCCCCTGGAACCAGTTGTGAAACCAGAATGGGCCACGAGGCGGTATCCCCCCCTGTTCATTGCATGACAAACATTGCCAACCAGATGCGTCTCCTGGAGAAACACCACATCAGGAGTCAAACGACGCAAATATTGCAGTACTACACCCCGCTTGATACGGTCCCCCAACCCATTGACGTTCCATGACATAAGCCTCAACCCGTCCCCCCCCATCCCCCCCAATAGATCAAGGGTCCCCCAGCCTGCAGCACAGTTCCCAAATGTGGACAAAAATCAGTACCTCGCCCTGTAAACAAAAAACACACAGCAAAACAAACCCTCCTCCCCCCCAACCCCACCCCAGGACCAACTCCCCCCACCCTGCACCCCTGCGGGCCAAAAAACCCCCCCAACTTGCAGTGTGCCTGTCGCCCCACTAACCCCATTCTACGAAAAGAACCCAGAGGAGGTAAGGGACCCGTCCCCGCCCGCCCCCCTCACTGGTCCTGGTAAAACACAATATGCAAATGAAATAAGACCCGACTGTACAGTGCAAAAAGGCAAAATCAAGGACCAAAAGTCATTCTAAAGGGGACCCATCACCTGCGGTGCCCGCAGAGGGTCCGGGACGGCCACCTCCGTCCGGCAGAGAGTCCAGCCAGTCACTTGCAGCCACAGGAGAGTCAAAAAAGGCTGTCCGATCCCCATGTTCCACTCGGAGTTTTGCAGGGTAGAGCATCGAATACTTTAGGCCCAGCTCACGGAGACGACGCTTCACCCCTTGGAATCCCATCCGTTGTTTCTGGACCAGTTGCGTGAAGTCCGGGTAAAAATTGATGGTCGAGTTCTCATGACGAACCGGGCCGTGGGTCCGTGAGGCCTGCAGAATAGCGTCGCGGTCCCTGTAGTAGAACAGTTTGGCCACGATAGGCCTCGGGGGGGCCCCCGGCCGTGGCCGACCGCCCGGAACTCGATGGGCCCGCTCCACGGCAAAGAACTTACTTAGGCCAGCCGAGGACAACTGTTTCAGGATAAGTTCCTCGACCACGAGGTCAACCGGGCGGCCGTCAGAGGACTCCGGTACACCTATGACGCGGATGTTGTTGCGTCGGGCCCGTCCCTCGAAGTCCTCAAGCCGCCGGGCCATATGGTCGTTAACCACCCTGATGTCTCCAAGCGCGGCCCGCAGATCCGACACATCCGCACCGAGGGTGGAGGTCCGTGCGTCGAGAGCCTGGACCTTCTCGTTAGTTTTGGAGAGGTCGGCCCGGATCAGGGTGACATCGATCGCGACAGTGTCAATCTTACGGGCCAGGGCCTCATATTGCGTCGCGATGGTTTCCCTGATGCCATCAATGGCGCCCATAATGTCCTGCAAGGATAGTTCCGTAGTGGCGGTCGCGCCTCCTTCCGCAGTATCCGAGGGGAGGCCAGCAGCGCCAGAGGGCCCCCTGCCCTGGGTGTAGCGGTCTATGTTATTGCTCTGGACTGCCCCCCCGCGGAGGAAAGCCTTGGTCTTGCGGCCCTCGGGACCCCCTTTGCCCCCCATGTGAACACGGTCACCCGAGGGGACCTCCAATCAAGAGGTGTAAGGCACCAGCAAGAAGACCACAAAATGTCGGTATAGGGGGTCCGAGGCGATAGGCGCTCTAGTGGCAGATGAAAGAAAACCTCATGCAGAGGCCCAGGAAGCACCTCTCCACCCCGAGCGCACCTCCCTGCCGGTCTCCTGAAGTGCAAAACCGAAACCGAAAGTGGTGGATCGGCAGCTGGCACCGCGCTGAAGCCGCTGTTGTTCAATTGCAGCCCGGTCCCTCGGGTCACCTTCACCCCGGTCACCTCCGTCGGGTGGGTCCCAAAAGTTCAGACGACGACAACTCAGGATTCCCAGGTCCGATTTGAGTTTTGAAAAGAGATATACGCTCAGCTGGTCTTTATCTCCCAGATTCCATAAGCCACGTCAGGATATTCTCAGGATAAATTCCGAGGAGCAGAGAGGGTCCGGGGAGCCCTGTGCTCACGCGACCATCTTGGATGCGCGCTAGGCTCCTCCAGCTAAGGGGATTTTGATGCAAATCCTTGAGCCTAGTTACTATAAGAAGACAAGGTTCAAGGTTATTGGGACAATGTTTTCTGTTTGGCGCAAGATCCGACGCAAATGGTCTATTCCAAACATTAATCTTTATACGCCTTTTACAGCGGCAAGACTTTTACCCCCAGTCTTTCAAGATTATATTACTTTCAGATGGGCCTCTTCTGGTCTGACAGTTTTAGGGGATCTAGTTTTGGATGGGGCTTTGATCTCTTTTTCTCTTTTAAAGGATAAGTTTAATCTCAATACACATGATTTTTTCAAATATCTGCAGATTCGCAGCTTCGTTGATAGATTGAAGGTCCAAACAATTACTATATTTGATAGGATTATCCTGTTTGAATTAATTTCAAAGAGGTCTAAAATTGGTGGTATCTACCAACAACTACTCTCAGGCCTTCCGGATGATATCCTGCTGCAGAATACCAAACTGGAGGCTAAGTTAGGGGTCTCAGGTGTGGACATCACCCAAGTACTCGAACTGTCCAATAAGGTCTTCATTTCTGGAAGACTACGCTCTCAATGTTGTATGGCCTTATTCGACCTATATTACACCCCGGCAAAGATTTCTAAATGGGGGGGTAGCCGGGGGTGCTTATGTTCAAGATGTGGATTCCCAGCTGCAAACGATGTACATATGTTTTTTGTTTGTCCTAAATTGGGGTCCTTTCTTTTGGAGGTAGAACAATTTATCAACTCAAGGCTTATGATATCAGTTTCTCTCTCACCCGAGTTGGTGGTATGTGGGCTAGAAAACATCGGACCACCTGGGAGATCCCGCTATGCATCAGCTTTTTTGTTTAGTGCGATGTCCTTAGTTCGCCTTTGTATTACATCACAATGGATTAGCCCAGATGCGCCGACCTTTATTAATTGGAGAGCAAGGATTCTAGCCCTCTTTAATTTGGAGTCAGCAGTTTGGTTTAGATGGGGAAGAAAGAGGCGGGTGTGGGGTCAGAAGATTTGGGCTCCAGTGGTTGAGTGCCTTAGTAAATAGATCCTATTTGGGCTTTGTTTATTTCTCTCTTTTTCATGGTTCTTTCTGGATTTAACGCACCCTCTAGCCTTGTTTTTCTATGCACATTGCTTTTTGATTTTAAATAAGTACTTTTCCCTATTTGTTTTCGGAATACTTTTCTGTATTTTCAGCCATGATTGCTATGTCATTATTATATGTTTTTTGCTTATCAAGCTTTAATAAAATAAAAAAAATAAAAAAAAGGTAGCAGAATGCCTCATTATTACATAAAAAGGTATGAGGAAAAGACGAGGGAAGTGTAATACAAATTACATTTTAATTAGGTGTCTTACTCTTCTTTGACAACAGTGCCCATTATCCCTCTAACTATATAGGTTTTTGTGCTAATTGTAACTTTCTCTTTTGCATGAGGTAATTAGTAATACCTGCCAATTCAGGTTTGCTTTTCCCCTTTCTCTCTATCTTTCCTTGTCATTGTCCACAGTTTCAACATTATTCAGAGTTGTCCACTGTACTGTCTGAAATCTTTTTGGGGCACTTTTATGAAAACAATAAAACTTTTTTTAAGTTTCCTTAAATAGGAGGGCTAAAAGGGATAGTCTGTTCTACCTTATTACCTACCAGAGGGGGGGGGGGGGGCATGGCTTCTCGCTGAACATGGCGGACATTCTGTAGCGGAGCTCCGGACCAGATCAAACAATCTGGCAGTTATCTGCGATGTTGGGGGGACATCCGAGGCTACACCCTGCCCCAATACATGTAGGAAAAGTGTAGAGTGCTGTTGGTGGTGTGGGCACCCCGCTCGGCACAATAATTTGAAGCGACACACGCAGCAGGGGCGGCAGGAATCAATTGTGGTGTGAGAGCCTGGGCCCGGCGGGCTAAAGTTGACAGGGGCGGCCTGGTAGACCTGTGAACCACTGCCCTGAGAGGCCCTGAGACAGCTTGAGGACACAGAGGCTCACCGTGCTAGGAGGACACGCTGAGCGACTGCCCGGAGGCGGGGGCGAGATTGCTGCACCAAAACACTCCGCTGGAGGCCAGGCGTGTTGGCCCCCCCCTTTCCAAGTGACCGTGCAATCGGACCCACATAGGCCGCGGTGGAGGACATACCTCTGAGGGCCGATACCGGGCGCTGCCGCCGTGGGGAGCACTCCGCCGCATGCACCGGACTGGCGCTGCAATCTGTGGGGTGGGTGCCCTGCCCGCTGAACCAGTGGAAGCAAAGCGGATAATAAGCAGTGCACAGCCATAGACCAGGACTGTTTGGGGGCACTTTGCACTGCTGTAGACCTGGCGCACCAAGGCCTACCCAGCGAGGATGTGATAAGTCACCTGCGATAGCAGCGGGCGGGAGTGCGGCCTAGCGTGAGCCTCCTTTCCCTTCCCGGCCCTGGCTGCTAAACTACACGCACCGGCAAGCTTTGTTGTTTATGGCGCCTTCCTGCTGCGCGGGACCAGCTCTACGCTTCTATGGTTGGAGACACGGCGTGACCGTATGCCAGAGAGACTGCTGCTGCCCGCGGGCATAAGCCACAGGCTGCGATAACTGTTGACTAGGCCATGGAGTGCTAATGGCTGCTCCGGTCCTCTGGATTGAGACTGTGGTGCCATATTGGTGGGGTCTCTAGGAGTGCGGCGCTAGCAATGTGTGCTGGTTATAGCAGTTCCGCCTTTGCACTGTAGCTGGCCTGGCTCTGTTGAGAGGTAACTACAGCAGTGCCTTTGCAAGAGGATGCGCTGACTGCCGGGTCGACCCTGGATCCCCAGACCCGGTCTTGCGCTGTCTCCAGCTGATGCCCCGACATCTATGTGCCTGGCTCTGCTCTGCTTGCCTAGCATGATGCCGGGAAGCGGGGGTACCCCTCAGGAACGCCCGTGCTGTGATTGCGCGGTTCCTCCGGTGCACCTACAGGCAGGGGTACTACCGGCCCTTGGCTCCAGTGTACTACAGCAGTGGCCGGTTCTACTCAGCAGCACACAATGAGGCGCATGAAAGTGAAAACAGCCGGAGTTAGTTTCCTCTGGCGCAATGCAGCAGGAGGACATGGAGAGTACCACCCAGCTGCCCCTTACGGGCTGCGTCCCACCAAATAACATGGAGGCTGCCCTGGACAAACTGGGCCTAATATTACAAGACGTTCAGGAGTCGCGGAAGGCAATAGAGCAGCAAATAGGCTCATTAACAACTGGCTTTAAGCTGCTCAAGGCAGACCATGACAAGCTGGCCACTACAGTGAAAAGCAACAAATTACTTATTGCAGAAATGCTCCCACAGCACAAGGACTAGCAGGTCAGATAGCACAACTACAGCACCAGGTGTCTGGCCTACAGGACAAAGTTGAAGACGCGGAGGGCCAAGTACGAAGAAATAACATCTGCATAGTTGGCCTGTCGGAACGATGTGAGGGACCCAATGCCACTTGCTTTGTGGAACAATGACTGAGGGAGCAGGTAGCCCTGGAAGGTCTATCTGATCTCTTCTGTATTGAAAGAGAACACAGGATCCCCACGAAAAAAACCGGTTGTGGGTGCTCCTCCTCGTCCATTGATTGCCAGGATTATAAAGATCGGGACATGTTGCTCTGCATTGCCAGGGAGATGTCCCATATCCTGTATGAAAACCATCAGATCTCATTGTATCCGGACTTCACAATCCTGGTTCAGTGCCAGAGGGTCTCCTACCAAGCAGCAAACAAGCATTGGCATAGCCAATAGGTCTTGCCTTTGGGACCTTATAAGTGTTTAGCCATGCAGCATATTATCCCCCACTGGGCAAATTTCTGTTATGGAACTAGTGCTTACGTAAAGCGCTTTGATACCTTGATTTGCGCTATATAAAAATGCAAAAAATAAAAAGGTATGAAAGGAGAAGTGCTTGGAGGTTCCTGAGGTGGGGGAGCGAAAAGATGCAGGCTCTACACAACTTCTACCAGGTCAGGGTCGTACACGTAGTGTCACAGTTGTTCATTAAAAACAGAGCAAACACCAAGAGGAATTCAGGGACGATTGATGGAATTTGATCACAATTCAAATATTTAAACAAACATGCACACTTGCGAACCCATGCTCAGAATGAATTGAACCTCAACTCATATGAAAAATCCGAGAAATCATACAACCACGGTTATATTAGTAAAAGCGTTTGCATTAAAGACTTATGATTAATTATTTTGCCAAAACACTAATGATACCTGTCACTTATTCCATCAGTAAAAGGGCATTTACTAACATATCAACGAGTATATTTATTTATTTTGACTGCCCACATGAAATTGCAAACAGATAAACTTGCTACACCACTTTCTACATGATTCACTTCTAATTTACTACGCTCACCCGTCCCCGAGGTTTGCATAAAACACAACTGTGTATGCCTCATGGATAATATATTTACCAGTTCAAATCAGTATAACAACCTGTACAGAATGGTAATGCTACACGACCTAAAGGGGGCATTTTCGGAATGGTAAAAATGTGTGCAAGGTGCTCGATTCAAGAAGAAAGCCGATTCTCTCACCAAAATCATGGCCCTGCCTGTGACTGGGCTCCCTGTTGGACGAGGCCCTCTCTATTTTGGACACAAGTTGCTAAGTTGCAACTTTGGTGGTTGACGTTTCCACCAGCGTCTCAACAATATGAGCTGGAATCCGCTGCGAGCCGTGGATGTGGTCAGCTGATTCCAGCACGTGCTACTGGTGCCTTTCCGCTAATGGGTGACACAGGCAGCCACAAGGCAACCGGTTTCTAACATCGCCTCTAAGTACCAAACCTAAATCGCGTCATAAAAGGATTCACCAATTCAACAGCTGGTTGCCTTTTTTTTCCCTAAAGGCTGTCTTCATTCAGGTCTAAAATTGCTTTTGGCGGTAACGATTGGTCAGCAAAATCATCCGATTCGAAATGCCAAAGGGATGTCTGGCACCAATCCATTTCAGAAAGGTGTACACCGGCATTCTTTGAAGTCATAGTAAAAAGCAATCTTGCGATCCCTCTGAAAACTATGCCAGTGAATGGCACACAAATCTATATTTTCAGCTTTAACAATATGGAACTCAAGTGATTCATGTTAAACTGTATGAGTGCGCTCATATTACCTCCACCTTCCGCCAGAATTAGGAAGGCTGAAATGTATAAGTAAGGATGATCATACATTTTATTAGGAAAGGGTCCAAAGATGGTCCAAATTACTTGAGGACTACGTAAATAATGTTATTTATACAGTTTTTAACATCGAGGTTTTGTAGCTTCAACGCACTGTAAATAATATTCCTGTTACCCAACCTCACCATAATCACATTCTATTCGTTGATACAATGAACGACCATATGGTAGTACTGTGCGGTGTCAAACCTATGAATCACGCAAATGTCTGCAAAGCAGCAAAACACGCAATCCACCTAAGTGCTTAAAACAAATTGCCAAAGGGTGTAGTCCAGTCCCCCTCAACCCCTGCCATTTTGGAGCCTACCAAACATGCACCCCTCACACTGTTACCCCATTTAAGAATATGACACCGCTAAAATAAGGTAGAACTCCTCTAAACAGCCCTAAGTAGACAGCTGTCACTACACATGTTCTAGAGTGCATGGTAGAAGATGACGGAACATATAGCTCTTACTAAACCCAAGATGCCAAGTCAGAGTTATGAAGGAAATCGAAGTTTTGCTAAAAAAAAATCTGTTTTATTTGAAAGTAACTTTGAGAAAAGAGTATATCAGACAGACCTACTGTCGAGAGCATAAAATGAAACGTACCAAAAACGTAAGTAGTTCTTTATTAATTAACATATTTAAAAAATCACTCTTTCCAGCAAGACAAGTTGTGTTTTTCATTAAAAACAAGGCCCACACAAAACAACAAGCGCGGCCGCTAAAGTGAAAGCGACAGCGCTGTGTTTAATTAGTAACCTGATCCACGACGAGGTAGGAATGCATCTGCCAGCCTGCGCGCCGCTGCTCGCTCCCGAGAGCAAAACGCCGTGGGAGTGAACCTTTGGAGAAGAGGTGGGACATGCACCCGCCTTTGGCCATTTGCATGCTTTCATTATTGAAAGACACACGCAAAGGCCAATCCAAAGTGTGGGAGGAGTGTGACCCACATGGAGAAGTTTGGAGTGCCCACAAGAAGCCTCCCATAGAGCAGCGCATGCTAGGCAACAGTTGATCTTATTGCACCAAGGATATTGTGCTGCATAACTAAATATTTATAAGGTCCCAAAAGCGAGACCTATTGGCTATGCCAATGCTTGTTTATCTTGTGATGGTTTTAAATAACTTGAAACAATAACAATGTATCTATCTTATCTATCTGTGGAGTGAGGAATAGGTAGGCCCATCAGGTGTTTAATACATTGATTGTCTTGTACAGCATTCTGCTTCAGTTGGTGACTTCATTGACATTGTTGGTATAGAACTGCAGTGGCTGGTGTGATGGGGTGTCTGCATGTTACACGGAGGGACTTAAAGTTCTGTTTTTCCTCCATTTTCTTTCCTGTTTGCAGATGGATTGTTTATTGTTAGCACGGTCTTTCGGGTACTAGGGTGGTGATGGCTTAGGCTTGCACTTGCATATTCCAATTGGAGTATGGATGCTCATATAGATTCCCCAAAAATTGTTGCAGTTGTTTAGAAGGGCGTCGGAAGTGGAGTTCATGATTTCAAGCAATAGCATAGCTTATGGACAAGTCTCTTTTACAGGTGGATCTACAAAGACCAGCAGTATCAACACCCCCTCCTCCGATTACGTCCGTAGATACAGCAATCTAAGACAAGATATGAGCACCATTCACACCAAAATGCTTCCCACACAGGCAATTTCAAGACTTTCCCAAGTGAGAACTCCCTCATGGGGTAGTGTGCTGTTTGCTTATGTGCTTTGTTGCCTTGTCAGGAGTGTGAATTGTTACCTAAATTCATCTATGATGCAACTGCAGCAGTATTTCTGTATCATAGCATGATCCATCACTTATATTACTATATGAATATTCCAATAATACCAGACTAGGGTGTGCTATGCCCAAAATGCTACTACAGGAATTCACAATAGTATCTAATCTTTGTGGCGTATGAGTGAGAGGGTTGGGAAGGACGATTGAAGTTTGTATTGGTCCCAATAGTCGCACTAGCATAAGGAGATGGGCTTAGGTTTCATTAAGAGCTGAAGAAGGTGGTTTAGAAGACATTTATATTGACTAATGAAAGAACCATAACGGGGATGCTTAATTTAGACACCCCTGCTCAGTGACACACTGTGTTATCTTATGCGGTTTTGTACTGCGTAGCATTTGCCAATAACGTGGCCTTTCAGCGTTGTTAAGAAGTCGGTAAAGTCGTCTTTGTAGCTGGAAGACTACCAGTGAAGCAGCAGGTCAGTACTGAGGTGGTACTAGCAGACATGAACAGGCACGGTACACTTCTCTAGCTTCAGTTCTACATCATTAAATTGCTTGTGAGCCTTTTAGCCTACATTTCATTTGAGAATTAATGTTGGAAAGTCAACAGACTTTTTTTTCTTCCAGAAAACAAGAGAGAATATATTTGACAATGTGCAAAAATTGCACGGCTTCCTTTCTACATCTGTGCCTTTCAAGTTCTAACCCCGAGGAAAGGGAACGGGAGATACAAAGTAAAATTAAGAAGCCAAAAAGAAGAAAGCAGGCAATCGCACCTCCCTCCCATGTTGAGAGCTCCCTGCAGCTTCGAACAAGCTGTTTCTCTGTGGAAGTACAAGAGCATATGTCTCCTGAGGAGACAGCAAATTTTACCAAAGGGCTCCCCGAGACAGTGCCAGCTGGAAGGGGGGAGCCCGCGAGGAAGTGAAATAGAGGGAGGAAGAGTGGGAAGCAGAAGCAGACGGGGAGGAAGAGGAAAGGTGCCAAGAGTATGGAGGAATAATAGCAGCAGGGAGATGAGCGCAGACAGGATGGAGCGCAGGGCCGGACTGGCTACCGGGTGTTTTGGCATGCTGCCGAGCTGGGGGCTGATGTCACTGCGGTGGGAGCTAATTTTGTTGATGGAGACCTGCGTGTGCTTCAAAATAAACAAGGAAAAACGAATTTCGTTCGGCACACGCAGGTCCCCATCAACGAAATCAGCCTCCAGCTCGGCAGCATGCCAGAACGCCCGGTAGCCAGTCCGGCCCTGATGAAGCGAACAGGAGGAGCCGTCATCGAGGAGGGTAGAGCAGGCTGGAACCCGAGATGGAAGAGAGGAGTGCAAGGAGAACAGACAGGCGGGGTGAAGAGGTGGGAGAAAAGACGGGTGTAGTGAGCCACCCGACTACATGACGTCCAGATGACGTAGCACGCAGCCCGACGTGATAAATAAAGAGCCTCGGCTCGCTCTAGGTCAGAGGACGGTAGAAAGCAGAAAGCACGCTTTGGTGTTTGTCAGTGGGCCAGTCCTAATTCATGGGCCCCTGTGAGCAAGGGCCCTCGCCACAACGAAGAGTAGAGCCGGTAGTGATTGGGAGCAAGACAGGGGGGAGAGGAAACAAAAACACATGAATTAAGAGCGAGGAGCTTTGGGGAGGAAGCAATATGAGCAGGCAAACGGGAGTGTCAGAGGAGGGCAAGATAGGTGAACGGAGGCAAGGGGAACTCAAAGGGAGGGGAACAGATACAGGGAGGCTGTGGAGACAATATAAAGTACGAGTTTAGGGAAACAGTGGGAGCAGAGAAAGATGGTACGACGTTTATAAATGGCAGGCATGTGTGAACATATACTAAAGGGACTCAAAGAGGTAGGAGAAAAAAGAAGGGTAGAAGACGAGGTGACTGGAAATTGAAAGGGAGGAGAGTAGATAAGACCAGTCACCAGGGAAGTAACGATAGGAGAAGAGACGGGAGGGGAGGGAAAAAGAAGAGGGCAAGGGGCGAAGCATGAAAGAGCAGAAACTGCAGGGAAGGGAATAGCGGTATAGGAGACAAGAGAACAAAACTGGGAGAGGAGGGAAATGAAAGTGCCCAGAGACACGCGGGAAATGGGGAACAAGCATTGGCCGCGCGGCTTTAAAAGTAAAGCCGCGCGGCCGTGATAGCAAAAGTCATCGCGATCGCGGTGAAAGCGAAAGTGATCGCGATCACGATGATGCGCTCTGTGCAAAGCACGCAAGGGATGCGCGTGCAGCAGTTATTGGAGAGGCGGAGACTGGCGCGCGTGTGCGCGTGACTCCAAGCTGGTGGCCGCTTTGGTAGCACTTCGAGAAGCCGCTTACTAAATGTCTCGCCAGAGCAGCTCATGCGCTGGCTCAGGCGAGACCTAAAAATCAACTTAAAGATGAAGGGAAGAAAATAGTGTAGGGCAAAATTCAATGGAATGACTCACCATAATCTTTCGAGTTCCAGGCTGCAACCTCGCGACAATATCTTGTAAATGATACATGTAAGCAGAACTTCGTGCCTCAGCCGAGCACCTGATGTAAACCACTATCAAGAAAAAACAACTTAGTAACAGACACAGATCAACATTATCAATGTCTTAATGCAGGAGACACACGTAAACACGGACAGTACGACACACCTGCTTCGCTATGCGTGCCTCGCTACGCAGACGAGTGAATAGGAAGTGCGGGCATGCGGAATGAGGTCTTGTGGGGCAGTTGACCACAGGGAGGCCCGCCCCTTGGGAGAGGTTGAGGAATGGAACAGCTGAACGACTGCTGCAGTATTTGGGCTGGTACTGGGCTAAAATATAGCCAGGGGAAATATATGCGGCCATTTTCTGCTACCAGCCACCATTTTATAGTAGTGACACCGTGGCTGGTAGCAGTTTATAGAGCGTTTTTCAATGTTTGTCAGAGCATTTTGATGGTTAGGTTTTTGGTCGATCCAGTGTCCAGTCGTTAGTTGGCTGCCTCTTACCTGGCGAGATGTCCAAAGACAAGGTGGCACACGTGATGCGTCTGCTGGTGGAGGCTGGGGGTCTCGACCTCCTGGCAGGGATCGGGGATGATTGAGGTCCCCCAAAGCACTGGGCGTCGGCAGGGGTCGCCGCGGTGGTAATCGCCTGTTTGCTGCCGCGTCGGACCCCTTCTATTCAAGAAATAGCAGTAAAGGAAAGGGGCAGCTCTAGTTTCCGGAGAGCGGCACCGAGAGCATGGGCAGTGAGCTGCAGGGTGGAGCCTGGGTGGCCCGCTTGCTTAGAGAATGCGGCGTGTGTGGGCGCTTGAGGGGCCCCGGGTAAGGATGTCAGTGCCAGGATGATGGGCTGCGTCCTGTTACTGGCCGTTGGGCTGTATGGCGCAGGCATGGCCCGAGCGGTGGGCATGGCGTCATTTGGGAGGGGTATGAATCAATGAAGCATATTAAAGCTAAAAGGAGGATAAGGGCCCAAATGAGACCAGTCTGTCAAGGGCAGTGGGCAGGGCTACCGCCAGCGCACACGCTGCAGCTGGGAGGGAGCATGAAGGGAGAATGTTGGATGAGCCCAGGCCTTTTTTGGGGTCGGGTGAAAGAGCAAAGGGGAGAGGCTGAAGAGAATTGATTGCCCATAAAGCAGGCAAATGCTGGGAGGGTAAGAGCAAGTTGGAAAGGGGACATTTTAGGGCTGCTTTTGAGAAAACAGTAGGCATGGCAGGGCCATAAGTTTAAGCCGAGCCAGGTGGAGGTGGACAGGAGTCGGGGGAGGAGGGCCTTCGGGTTCCGGTATCATTGGAGGGATGGGGCTTAATGGACCGCACCCCAGCAGGAGCCATGGAGCATCTGGGGCAGGTCATGTTGGTCGACTGACAGTATGCAGCTGCAGGGCGCCTGGGGTCCACTACACAGGGTGGAGCAAGAGGGAGGGTCTTCAAGCCAGCACACACAAGAAATATAGTGCTCCTGCTGTGGCTATTTTGGTGGCAGACCTTGAATGGAGCGACGCAGAAGATGGCGGTCAGGATGAGGACTTAGGATGGATACTATAATGTGGTGTAGGAGTATTTAGCTCGGGAGGAGAGAAACAGGCCCAGGAGAGTGTATGCCAGTGGGGCTCGGTGGTCTGGTGTGCCGGGGGCACAGAGTGCACTGGCGAAGGCGCGAGCAGAGGAGAACTTGCAGCGGGACGTGGGCAGTTGGTTGCCAGACGCAGGGCAAAGTCCGGTCAGACATGATGTAGTTACCAGCACACCGGGGCTCTCTTTCATTTTGCATGGCAATCAGTACACCGGTTTGGTGGATTCGGGGGGGCTCAGTGCGTCTCCACTACCCCGAGGGGAAGAGAAGGCTTGGCCCAGTACGGCCAGCTGGACGGCAGCAATGGACGGCAAGATCACTGCCCCAAGAAGGTCCAGAACGGCTTCAGTGGTGCACCTGGCTGGAGGGTACAGGGCTACCCCTAGTGACAGACAACATGAGATGCGGTCTCCTGCATCGGAAGTGGAATTGAGAAGGCATGGTACGGCCCCTCAACGCACACCGGAGAAAAACACGGGTATCAAACAACTGGTCACGCTGCGGTGGCAGGTGGCCAACACTGCCACAGGTGATGATTTTGGAGCTACAAGGGTGACAACAGTTTTAGATTATGATGAGGAGAGCTTAAAGGAAGGTAAACTAGTGGAGGATGAAATACAGCGGGATGAGGAAGACAGGTGGTGGCAACATGAGACGGACAGTCGGGGCACTCGTTCAGCTGTGGATAATGTTTTGCAGAGTCTCAGCGCTGGGTAGCATCAACATGGAGGCCGTAGAGTGATGGAAAGGAGGGGATAGGTGGCGAAGCAGCGGACTCCAAGAACGGGCACTGACACTAGCCCCAGGTAAGGATTGCAGCAGTAAGCATATGGCTGCTAAAATTGCATCCGTTGGTGTGATTGCGATGAAGTCGCAGGTTGGGGGCATTATACAGTTACAGAAAGGTTTTTGTGTGTCCAACATGCGGGTAGGCACAGATGAGCAAAGCTCAGTGGGAGAGGACAACACAAAACCTGGAGCCATGGACAAGAAGTCGGGGTCAAGGAGGCAGTAGCGGGTTCCGAGGGTAAGGATGGTGAGACACCAGAGTCCCAGGACAAAGAAGCAGTTAAAAGTGTAGAGGGGCAATGAGAGAGAGAAAGCAGGGGACATAACAGAAGGGAAGGAGAGCAAAGAGTTAAAGATTAAGAAACTTTCCTACATTGGGGTTTCAAAGCCTTTGGGAGCACACCTCATGCTGGCGACAAAGGAAACAAGCATTGGCATAGCCAATAGGTCTCGCCTTTGGGACCTTATAAGTATTTAGCCATGCAACAGCTGCATAACTAAATACTTATAAGGTTCCAAAAGCGAAACCTATTGGCTATGCCAAGCAGCCGTGCGGCCGCGAAAGTGAAAGTAATCGCGGTAAAGCGTGGCGCGCTTGCCCGCGCACATGCAGTGTAGCTCTAGGCTGGCCTGGTAGCACTTTTTGGAGCCCTCTCAATAAATCTCGCCAGACCAGCGCATGCGCTGGGTCAGGCGAGACCTAAAAATGTGTAATGGGGAGCATGTGGAAATGCTAAAATTGTTACATAGGGAGCAGAGGGCTAAGGAGGGCTCCAATGAGGAAGACTATGAGCTGGCCAAGCAACCTAAGGTCCCCATGACGATAGAGAATTAAACAGCGGTTTTTACATTTTAGCTAGCATCTATCGCGAAAAATATCCTGATAGGTGTGTACCGCTTTTTAAATTTACGGACACGATACAAAAGGTGCAGATCAATTATAGGGGTTATGCCAGGGCCCAATACAATGATGAGTTTAGGGCGCGCATGGCCCTGGATCCCGATGCACAGTGGGGGAGGTGGATTCAAATCTTTGGCACCCTACCATGGGCCCATCAAAGTCTGGCAAGACAATCTTTATGGCCAGCAGCTTGCCTATTGTGTATCGGCTCTTTCAAGGGCGCCCTTCCCAGGGAGGGGTGGGAGCAACAGGAAAAGGACCGGCGGGACAGACGGGTGCATGCTTGGATTTTAACAAAGGAGCTTGCACCAGGGAATGTAGTAAGTTCCAGTACAACTGTTCAAAATGTGCAGGCAAACATCCCCTTGGTAATTGCTACAGGGCGGTTCAAAAACATACATGCACTGTTAACCACTTTAATGCATGAACTTACACCTGAACTCCAAAACACAAGTCTAAGTCCTCGTACTGACACCATATCCATTGTATGATTAAACAATGGCCCTTACACAATTGTGTATACTTCAGACTTCAAAATCGCCATTAGTGAGTTAGTTTACACTCAAACAAAGAATCATTAAGACTGGTAAACAACAATTTCCTAATACGGAGTTCGAAAATACACAATAGTATGATCTTACAGTAGAACTAATATGTATACCATTGAAGAGCAGACGTATTTATATAAGGGTGTTGAGATAATTCCTTTCAAGCAACAACAAAACAAATCAACTCAAAGTTGAAGGGAAGAAAATTGCGTAGGGCAAAATACAGTGGAATGACTCGCCATAATCTTTCCACTTCCAGGCTGCAACTTCGAAGACGATATCTCGTAAATGATACACGTGACGTAAGGAGAAATTCGTGCCTCGAGTCGAGCACCTGACATAAACCACAAGTAAGAAATAACAACTTACTGACAGACACAGATCGACGTTATGAATGTCTTGAAGCAGGAGGTACGCATAAACACGACAGTACGACACACATGACACATGCTTCCCTGTGCGTGCCTTGCTACGCTGACACACGTGAACAGGAAGTGCGGGCACCGGCAATGCGGAATTCTATGAGGCAGGCACAACGACACCCGTGAGCCGCGATACAACACTACGCAACCAGTAAAACAAAGAAAGGACGCGGCCATGCCAGATCTATGTTGTGTGTAGGCAGGCTAGGAGTCAGACATGACAAAAATAATTTAAAGATGTCACGTGACGTGCTACTAATAGCTTTATTTGTTTATGACTTCGGTCCATGTTCGCGCTATAGAATGTGGCCAATAAATAAATAGAATTCAGGCTGCGACAAATAAAACCCTTGAACCATCAAAGAGAGAAGCGCGTGATCCGGATACCCATGCACGCCGCTCTCCTGCACACGTTTAGTTTAAATGATCGGTTTTAATGTAAGTTTTTTTTACATAGATGGCATTGCATAATCCCCTTCCTGAGCGGCTCGCTTTATAAATGAAAGAGTCTTGAACATATAGGGCACATATTTAGAGGCGAGGCTGTGACGATAGCAGAAAAATAGACCCTTCACATAATGACTCAATATGCTGTATTAATATACACTGTGTCATCCGATATGAGCCCGTACCTGTACTTGATAACGAGAAATATGACCTACATAGCAAAGAAATGTGGAAACAGAATAGTGCTAAATTCTTATGTGCTATCATGCTTATGTATAAAATAGCAATAAAAAGATGTTTAAAAAAGAGAAGCGCGCGAAACGTTACTGCCACGCTTGCTGATATTCACAAAGAAAGTACATTTTAAGTCCCAACACTACAACTATTCCTGATATGCAAAATCTAAAAAATGATGTTGAGTGTTATGTAGCCGTTTATTTACTGATGATATTGCTGTATGTATGTGGGATGGGGAGTGTTGCTGATATTGGCAATATGGATGACGCATTGGAATTTTCAAGTACAGTCATTTCTAAATCTGAATGGTTAGATGCTTTGAACTTATTGATAGTGGAAGAATACATGCTGAAAGGGTGGCCTCCAACAGGGCAATGATATAATAGGCCGAACACTTACATAGCTGTTAAAATTTCCCCATCAAGGCATGAGTATCTCACCCAGTCCACACTTTTTCCTTTGCGTTCTGGGACTTGTAATCATGACAATATGGTAGTATAAACAGGACTACAAAGCACAGAATATAAAGCAATAACCTGGACCGAATGATCCACTCACTCGTGGACAATTCTTCAAAACGGAAAAGTTGTAGTGCCCCTGAGTAATGTAAGAGCTATGCCCTCTTGTGTACCAGTAAGCAGTCCAAATGCTCCAGTCCTCGCTACCAGTGAAAAGACTGTCTGGCACATCTGTAGCCACAGAGGTGAAATGGGAAACAAGCGTTAGGGTCTACAACCCAATTATTGTTTTATCAATAAGTCACTAACAAGAGACCACTAGAGCTATGCATAAGACAATTTGGTGTGAACAGCGCAGCACAACTGCTAACTGCTCACCTCATGCATGTTCCTTAAGATTAGCAAATGTCCACGAGCAGAGCTGGCACATAGTTAGTACAGTGTAAAGGGGAAACGCCCCTACCAAACTCAAACATTCAAAGTAAATGTAGGGGAAAGAAGGATAAAGAGAAATATTAAAACCAAAGTAATTGCAGAAATTGCCTTTCTGTTTAATTGGAGGTCCAGTGGAACCTTCATTGAGCATCTGTCTTGGATAACCTCATATGTTACATGCTTACAAGTATCTGGTTTAGAAGTCTCAGTAATGTGGCTGCGGCATTCTTTAAGCCAAGTGTTATTATATTAAGTTGATCGATGCCTTCACGGATGATTCCATCAGCTCCTCCGCTCCAGGGTCAAAGCAGTTTACCAGTAGGCACTTGTGGTATTAAAGGTACTCAGGAATTTGGCTGCACTGGAGAACCAATACAGAGAAATGGTGCACAGAGCAACCAACCACTTATCTGAACAGTAATCAGATAAAAGGTCAAATTACCACCGCCCACTGACACATCTTTCTCTGGTCACTGTAGCAGGCCAGTGAGGGGCTCACTCTCATCCTTGACAGGACCGGTGGCCAAGATAAATGCTGTCACTTATTCCAGTGGTAGAACTTGAGCTGAATAATATGGAACACCTTACAGAATCCCTCGGGTGGCATCAATACTGACTCCATTTCATTTGTCCCATGGGTTACTGGTCATGAGGCTGTGTGTCTCCAGACCATTCTGGTAAAACAGTAACAGATGTCTTCTCATCACAATACTCCTTCAGTAGTTTTTAACTAAGCTGATGGCTGTCCCTTTCCTTGAGGCTCAAAAGGGTCATCTTCCTCGTGATGCCCACCATATAGTTTACAATGTCATATGCAGGAAATCTCACTTTTCCTTCCCAGCCCTCCTTCATTATGAGGAGCCGTACCGGAGATCATATAGAGATCCCACACCTCTGTGCTCCTTTCTTCAGGTAAACAATAATCATGCCAGGGGGATGCTATACCTCCTCCTCAAGGATTCCCCTACAGCACACATCATGCTTTTCAACATTTTAAGACCACCACCAACCATTTGTTTGGGTGTAGTATGAGCTGAGAAATTATTTACTCAGCACTCATTCCACATGGTCTTCATGAAGGTCTAACCGAAGCTGGACTCTCGGTCAGAGAGCGCAATCTAGAAGAACCCAACACAACAAAAAATACTAATAAGGGTTGGAGCCACTACAGGGGCTGCAGTGCCTCTCAGTGGCACTGTCCCAATATACTTAGTGGTGGAGGCCATGACAGGAGATGTGTGTTTGTTCCTCAAGGTTCACGCAGGGTAACTCCAGAGAACTAACAGAGTCCTCTCAAAAGAAATTCCAGTGCAGGGCAAGAGGCCTCATCCACCCTTTCTAATTTAACCACTCAGCTGGCAAGTCTGCCAGATCAGAAAACATTTCTAAAAGAAGGTTCTTATCCTGCCTCGGTGCATGGTAGTATAATACGGGATACAGCCAGTTCATGGATTTATTGACCATACCACCCAAAATCACCCAAAAAGACAACTGCAACAGAAAATTCAGTTAGATCTGTGAAACAACTGGTCTCTGGTTTCGGGAAGCGGAGAGCTTATTGCAAAGCGACCCGTCTTTCGCACACAGTCTTGTGGTGTCCAGCTGCTTCACCTTCAGCTGCACATCTTCCATCAACTATAGCCACGCTTGATCAAACTCAGCCCTATTGATATCTCTAGCAGGGAACAACTGTAGCTCTTGTAGGATCCCAGACTCTTGTCTTCCTATCTCCTCTTTTCAATATGAACCATCGGCCGCACATTGAAGTTATTCCCCAAGAAGTAGCCTTTGTTGATGCCAGTTTTCTTGCTCACATTGACTAGCTCATCAGATTTTTGTCTTAACAGGCATCTCTGAAAACGGACAGTGACACATGATCCAATATGCTACACTTCAGATTCCCATACCCCCTTAATTCATTTCTTTAGGATAACAACTTATGTTCAACCCTCGTCTTGCTTGCTCCATAATCCAGTGATACTTCTCTCGTGTAAACCCCGGCGAAGGTACTCACAGGCATGGAATTACATTTGAGAGAACCTTGAGTTCTGCTTCACAAATATTTAATAATCCCCGACTGCTCCCTCAGAGAAAACAGGTTGTAAATATGCTGGTGCATGTCGAAAGTTTCCCAGGGCAGCCCATTTTATATAGCCTTTCTCACCACAAGAAAAGTAATGTTCCCATGGTTTGACACCATGAGTCTTTTGGATCTGATGAAAGAGGCAATTTACCTTGGGCTTTTGTCTGTGTTTGAAGCCCCACCAATTACTGTGTCCATTATGCAAAGGCTTTCTCCTTCCTTGACTGTGCTATTGATCACCTCCCTGTTACTACTCAGTGTTCTACCCAATTACATATAGCCATTAGCCAATACATATCCAATACATATAGCAATTAGCTTGTGATCTGCAATCTGAGACTCAGCCAAATGCTGCTGCAGTTCTACAAGATAATCATTCTAAAGATATTCATCATAAAAAGACAACTCAGTGCCTCACAAACCACAACTTTCCTTCTAGATTCTATTATATTAAAATTCCTTTACACCCATGTTTAGCTCCCCCTTGCGACACCCTAGCGGTTGCCCACATTTTTGATGTTCTTATGTTTCTCGGCTGCAGTGGGCCCAAACCTAATAAAACCATATTCACACTTCACCTAGAGACTATTATTTTTTTTTTTTTTTATTTTTTTTTTTAAAAACCTTTATTTTCAAAAGTCAGGACACAGCTATTCAGCCGACAACCCGGAGGTTCGGCAGCATCGATATATAGAAACAGAGATGCGTCCCCAATACCATGAAAGGAGAAGTGCAAAGGTTCAATTTTAATTAAACACAAAAACGCACAACAAACCCCAGCAAGGCAAGAACACTGAAAGCCCATGATGAGCCCCCCAGGGGAGGCCGGACCCCACTCATCTAACAGTTACAGTACAAAGTAAAGAGGAAGAAGAGGGACTGTAGAGGCCAAAAAGTCCATAAACCATACTGAGCTGGAAAGAAGGTTAGGAGGAAAGCTGTTCCTCGGGAGGATCCAGATCCGGGGCAAGACATATTCCCCCCCTGTATTGATTCCACCGCCCCCATATGGCGTGCTACTTCCGGGGGCGGCCTCTAGCGCAATAGACCGTCTTTTCCCTTAACATACTCCAGTCCATATTTTCTTTCCACGCGGTCAATGTGGGGGGCCCCGCAGAGCCCCACAATCGCGCGATATCTCTCTTAGCGACCATGTTGCCCAGAGTCACCCATTGGGTCTGCGCCGCATTATGATCAGTGGGCCCCCAGACATTCAGTAGACAACACCGCGCTTCCGGCTGCATAGCAATGCCCGTCACCTCCCCCATCACTGCATGGACTCTCCTCCAAAATTCCGTGATGACACCACATTCCCAAATGATATGCAGGAAAGTACCCACCATACCACATCCCCTCCTGCATAGGCCGTCCTCCGAGAATCCCATGTGAACCAGCCTTGGCCCCGTCACATACACTCGATGCAGTATTTTAAGCTGCACCAGCCTCAGACGCGACGGGATCGCGACCTCCTTAGGAGAGGAAACAGCCGACTGCCAATCCTCATCGTCCAACTCAAGGCCATCCCTAGTCCACTGGTCCCTCAGCCCCAGAAGCATGTCCGCCCGGACGTTGATCAGTTTCTTATAGATGAGCGAGATCGTGCTCTCGGGCATATGGCCATCAAGGACCCGGTCCTCCAAAGGAGAGGACTCAGGCACCTTCTCACCCTCTATGAGGACTGATCGGAGGGCGTGACGCACCTGAATATAGCGGAAAAACTCGGATGGCCCCAGCTCATACTCCTTCTGCAACTCTTCAAAGGACTTCACCTTCCCCTTATTCAGCACATCTCCCACCCTGGAGATGCCGATCAGGTCCCATTTATCAAACCCTTTTGTGTGCCAAAGCCTTCCCAGTCTCTCCGATTCAAACAGCGGGGTAGCGAGGGTGAGCCTATCCTTCCAGCCCAGCGAGTCAGTTGCCATCTTCCACACTTGCACCGCCACCGCAGTGGGCCCCGTGAGGGACGAGTCCAATGACCGCGAATACAACGCCCTGTAATAGTTACCACCACGCAGCAACCACCTGTCCATGGCATACCCAGGGCTGAGGGCAGGGCCATAAAACCCATGATTGATCGCACTCAGCTGGGTGGCCCAATAGTACCGACGGATGTCTGGGAGCGCAATGCCCCCGTCGTACCATGGAAGCGTCAACTTTGCGATAGCTATTCGCGGCCGCCCATCCCAAAGCAACGTTCGTTGGAGGCCTTCGACCTCCCGAAAGTATTTGGCCGGAACCCAGTCCAAAGTATTCTGCAGTGCGTAGAGGAAGCGGGGAAGCGACATCATCATTTTGAACAGGGCCGCACGCCCAACGAGGGAGAGCGGCAGCCTCCGCCAGCCTTCAACATCCCGCCTCAGGCGTGCCAGGGGGGGGAGCAGGTTCTTCTCATATCGCACAGCAGAGTCCATGGAGATAAAAATCCCCAAATACACGAAGCCCCGCTGAGCGACCTGTATCGAACATGTTCTAGGGATCGGGGGAACCTCGCCACTAAGGACATACAAATATGATTTACTCCAGTTGATAACAAGGCCCGAGTTCCTACCAAAAGATGTGAGTACGTCACAGACCACTATAAGTGATTTCTTGGGTGAGGCAAGATACAGCAGGATATCATCGGCATAAAGCGAAATACGGTCCTCGTGTTCAGGCGACCATCTAAGGCCCCGTATATCCGGGTGCCAACGTATCCACGCAGCCAGCGGCTCAAGGGCGAGGGCGAACAACAAAGGCGACAGGGGCTAGAGACTATTATTAAAGTCCAGAATAGACTAATCCCTGCTTGTTATCACTACTCAGCTTGTGATTCTTACAAGCTTTTTTAAAACGTTCCAGTCAAGCCAACACATCCACGTTAGGAATGTAGATCTGAAGAAGGCCCCGAAGTCCATTAAATGGACCAAGGGCTGACATTCGGTGTGACTGACCTTACATTAGGTTCTGGGGTTGTCCTCACCTTTTCAGTTTATTTTTATCCATATATCTTCAGGGCACTGCTTAAATTCTCCAGACAGCTTATTTATCATAATACTCACAGTACTAGTGTAAAGGTTTCCTCTCAAACCCTCTCTCTGACTGTTGTGCTTTAAACTCCCTCTTGGTTTTTAAGAACAGCTTCTTGAGCTCATGGCAGTAAATTTAGACATGATTGGAATCGTGGTGTGGAACAAGACACACCTCGAGCTGGGGAAGCTGGGTCTGCCTATTGAGATTACTGCTAAAGAGTTCTGCACAAGAGAGTTACTAGGGAGCCTCAACCATCAAGATCCAGAGCTCTCCACGTCTGGTTTGGCTGCCAAACCAGGAGCTTCTCTTTTAATTCACCCTCATATTGTTTAGTTTACGGGTTATGATTAGCCTTACACAGTCTCCTTATCTCAGCCCCTAATACTGATCTCTTAACTCGCATGGTGTCAGCAATGTTTTAAATGGCCCCTACTCCAAATGCGCAGAATTTGAATCTATGTAAGCACATACCTAAAGAAACCTGGAATAAAATAAATGCTACTTGCTGTACAATCTGACACATTGTTCCTCAGGCTTGGGCCAGTGAGTGGTTTCTGGGCAGTTTTCGAGGTGCATACTGTTGTTTAATACAAGTGTCAGATTACACTATTTTTACTAATCAGATAACCAATCGGTTTCTTTTGGAAACTTGATTCTTCAAACGCAGCATAAGTGAGCAATAAAGGCTTACCTCACAAGGTGGGTGAGGGTTTGGAACTAAAATACACAGTGACATAAGTAGGACTCCTGAATAAACACATTTTCCACTCACACTTATATATTTTAAAAACAATAAGTATTTTACTGACCTTTTGCGAAGTGGGAAGTTACTGTTGTCAGTTTCACTCATCATTTCAGTGAGTACAATTTTTTCTAAAAAGATATCCATGCATTGGCTTTGCTATATGAATGCTGTCATGCTGCAACAAAAGACAAAGTAATGGAAGTAATCCTAAAATAATCTCATCTGATGGTAATCCTAGGGCCACATTCCAGTCCATGCCCTTTCATCCACTTTGCCATTCTAGACAAAATCAACCATATGCAAATAAGTCCTGCTCTTGTTGGAATAGTCCTTCCCTAACTGCCAGTCCAGGTTGCTTCCTAATGATAATACCAGCAGCCCCAGTCCAATTTCAACCAATTTAGTCCTCATTAGTGAGGTATACCTTACGTCCTATGACACAATGATCACTGCACACACGTTTGGGCATATCTGTTTCCAATTTAGTATTCCATTCTAGATAGAGACCAGTCATGTTTATTTATTTATTTATTTTTGCAGTTTTGTATAGCGCGAACAAGACCCTTACAGGTATCAGAGCGCTTTACAGTACAGAGATAACAACATAGAGAACATATAAATATCGTGAAATAGGTGAGTAAAGTAAAGATGAGCATACACTAGTATCACGTATTTATAAGGGAGTATCAAAGAATCATGTGAATTTGGCTAGAAGAATAGCTTTCACTTCTTTTTTAAAAAAAGCTGCCGATGGATTAAGTCTCGTTTCTTGGGGCAAGGCATTCCAAATCCTGGGCGCCATTCCTGAGAGGGAGCGGTAGTGTGTTTTCTGCTTGGAGAACCGTTGTGGTTTAAGCAGAAGATTGTTGGAGCTCCTAGTGGATCTGTTGCCACCCGATAGTACCAATTTCTCCGCTAGGTATCTCGGTGTTTTGTGATGTAAGGCCTTATGAGTCATACAAGCGATTTTCAAATGAATTCTGGCCTCAAAAGGAAGCCAATTGAGGGCACGAAGGTCAGGGGATATGTGGCTGTTTCTTTTGGAGCCTGTGACGAGCCTAGCAGCTGTATTGATTGTGGTTCTTTTTTTTTTTTTTTTTTTTTTTTTTGGAAAACCTTTAATCTTTGAAAACATGGACACAGCTATTCAGCCGACATCCCGGAGGTTCGGCAGCTTTGAGAAAGCAGAACAAAGAAACGTCCACAGTGCATAGAGGAGAAGCAGAAAAGGTTCTATTTTAAATAAACACAAACTCACACAAAACCCCAGCAAGGCGAAGGACACTGAATACCACTGGTGATTGCCCCTCAGGGGAGAGCAGACCCCCCTCGTCTAACAGTCACAACACTGTGTTAAGAGGAAAAAGGGGGAAAAGCAGAGGCCCAAAAAGTCAACTAACAATCAGATACATATACAAAAGCTGGAAAGAATGTTAAGGAGAGAGCTGTTCATCGGGGGGATCCAAATCAGGGGCAAGACATATGCCCCCCCTATACTGGTTCCACCTCCCCCAAATGGCGTGCCACTTCCGGGGGCGCCCTCTAGCACAATATACTGTCTTTTCCCTTAGCATACTCCAGTCCATGTTTTCTTTCCACGCAGTCAATGTGGGGGGACCCGCAGAGCCCCACAGGCGCGCGATGTCTCGCTTAGCCACCATATTACCCAGAGTCACCCACTGGGTCTGTGCCTCATCGTGATCGGTAGGCCCCCGAACATTCAGGAGACAGCACCGCGCCTCCGGCTGCATAACAATGCCCGTCACCTCCCCCATCACCGTATGGACTCTCCTCCAGAACTCCATGATAACGCCACATTCCCAAATGATATGCATAAAGGTACCCACCATACCGCAGCCCCTCCTACATAAACCCTCCTCAGAAAATCCCATATGAACCAGCCTTGGCCCCGTGACATAGGTTCTGTGGAGTATTTTGAGCTGCACCAGCCTCAGACGTGATGGGATCGCGACCTCCTTAGGAGAGGAGACCGCAGACTGCCAATCCTCGTCATCCAGTTCAAGTCCGTCCCTAGTCCACTGGTCCCTCAGCCCCAATAGCAGGTCCGCCCGAACATTTATCAATTTCTTATATATGAGAGAAATCGTACTCTCCGGCATATGGCCGTCGAGGATCCGATCCTCCAATGGAGAGGACTCAGGCACCTTCTCACCGTCTACGAGAACTGATCGCAGGGCATGACGCACTTGAACATAGCGGAAGAACTCGGATTTCCCCAACTCATACTCCTGCTGCAGCTCTTCAAAGGACTTCACCCTCCCCTTAATCAGCAAATCTCCAACCCTGGAGATTCCAATCAAGTCCCATTTATCAAAACCTTTCGTATGCCAGAGCCTCCCCAATTTTTCAGATTCAAACAACGGGGTAGCTAGGGTGAGCCTATCCTTCCAGCCCAACGAGTCAGTCGCCAACCTCCAGACGCGCACCGCCACCCCAGTGGGCCCCGTGAGGGACGAATCCAGCGCCCGAGAGTACAACGCTCTATGATAATTACCGCCGCGCAGCAACCATCGGTCCATGGCATAGCCGGGGCTTAGAGCCGGACCATAGAAACCATGATTAATCGCGCTCAACTGGGTGGCCCAATAATAGCGTCGAATGTCCGGAAGCGCAATACCCCCGTCGTACCACGGAAGCGTCAACTTAGCAATCGCTATGCGCGGCCGTCCATCCCACAACAACGATCGTTGGAGGCTTTCAACCTCCCGAAAGTAACTGGCCGGTACCCAATCAAGGGTATTCTGCAAGGCATAGAGGAACCGGGGGAGAGACATCATTTTAAACAAGGCGGCGCGCCCAACGAGGGAGAGCGGCAGCTTCCGCCAGCCTGCAACATCCCGCCGCAAGCGCGCCAGTGGGGGGAGCAGGTTTCTCTCATACCGCAGGGTGGAGTCAGTGGAGATAAAAATCCCCAGGTACACAAAGCCCTGCTGGGCGATCCGGATCGAACACGTTCGCGGGACAGGCGGAACCCCGCCGCTCAGAACATACAAATACGATTTACTCCAATTGATGACGAGACCCGAGTTCCTGCCAAAGGACGTCAGAACGTCACAAACCACTATAAGCGAGTTCTTGGGCGAGGCGAGATATAACAGGATGTCATCGGCATAGAGCGATATACGGTCCTCGTGCTCGGGCGACCACCTAAGTCCACGTATATCCGGATGCCAGCGTATCCACGCCGCCAGCGGCTCGAGGGCAAGGGCGAACAACAAAGGCGACAGGGGGCACCCCTGCCGAGTTCCCCTCCCAAGCTGGAACGGAGTCGACGCCCGCCCGTTTACCACAACACTCGCAAGGGGGCCCTCATAAAGCAACCTCACCCAGCTCAAAAAACCAGGGCCAAAGCCGAACTTGGCAAGCACAGCCCACAGATATGCCCATTCCACCGTATCAAAAGCCATCGTGGCATCGAGAGATGCCACAATAGCTGGTTCTCGGAGCGTGCCCGCCCTGGCAATCACTCCATGGAGGCGCCGAAGGTTCAACGCAGTGTTACGGTGCGGGATAAAGCCGGATTGATCCGGATGGATCAAGTCTCCGAGCACCCTGACCAAGCGGCCTGCCAGAATTTTAGCCAGAATTTTCGGCTCAGCATTAAGGAGTGATATTGGCCGATAGGAGGAACACTTATCTCGGGGTTTACCCTCCTTGTGTATTACAACAATCGTCGCCAGTCTCTGGTCCAACGGAAGGGACCCGCCCCCCCGCGCCTCCACAAACATGGCGCGCAGGTGAGGGGCAACCCTATCCGGGAACAGCTTATACAAGTCAATCGGCAAACCATTAGGGCCTGAGGCCTTACCCGAGTTCAGCGCACGGATGGCACCCGCCACCTCATCGACCGTTATGTCTCCATCGAGGTCATCTCTATCTACGTCAGAAAGGCAGGGCAGATCGATGTCCCGCAGGAGGTCAAGCGAGTCCTCGGTCGGCCTATCCGAAACTGAGGCATAAACCATAGGGAAATAATCCGAAAAACACTGTACTATCCCCTCAGGGTCAACAACCACCTCTCCCCCCTCTCTCGTCAGCTCCGGCACCACTCTATTAACCCGTTCTTTTTTGTCCAGCCAAGCTAGGAGCTTCCCGGCCTTATCACCAACATCATACAAGCGGCCCTGCTGTTCCCTACTGAGGGTCTTGGCGGCATTCGTCACCAGGTCCTTATATTCGGCTTGCTTCAGGCTCAGCTCATGCAGTGAGGCCTCTGTAACCTCCTCCTCCAGGGCCACCTCTAAAGCCGCGATCTCCTCCTCAACCTGCATAACCTCGCCATCTCTCCGCCGCTTGGCTGCCACTACCAAGGAGAGGGCCTCTCCTCTCAGCACGGTCTTAAATGCTTCCCACAACGACACGGCCGAGTCAACGGACCCCTGGTTGTCCTTAAAAAAGTGATCAACTGTCTTCAACAGCGCACTGCGCATCTTGGGGTCACGAAAGTACCAGGGGTTAATAGGAGCAACCCTGCCCCCTCCCTCGCGCCCGACATCCAGCCGGACCCACACTGGCGAATGATCCGATATGCCCCGCGCCATATGCCTGGCCTCAGATACCAATGAGGCATGCGCAGCCAGAGTGAGCAGGTAATCAATCCTAGAGAGGCTACCATGCGCCCCGGAGTGGAAGGTGTATTGGCTCTGTGTGGGGTGCCGGAGCCTCCAGCAGTCTACCAGGCCGAGTGTGTCTAGAAAGTCTGGAAGCCACTTCTGAGCCCCCCCGGTGTCCCTGGGCGGGCACCTATCCAGCAGCCCAGAGCCGACAGCATTGAAATCACCCCCCACCACTAGCATACCCTCCGGGCGGTCCAACAAGGCCCTACCCAGATCTGTAAACGTGGAGGCCTGCAGGGCAGGAGGGACATAGACCGAAACCAAAACCAGAGTTCTTCCTTCCCACCTCCCCGCCACCGCCACAAACCTCCCCCTATCATCAACAATGGTGGAGTTCACCTCGAACGGTAGTGAAGCTCTAACTAGGATGCCCACACCCCTGGATCCGGAGGAGAATCCCGAGTGAGCTATGAATTTGTAACCTTTCCTATTAAGAGCATGGCAAGTATTACCTATAAGATGTGTCTCCTGCAGTAGGACGACATCCGGCAAAGACCGTTTCAAGAACTGCAGGACTATCCCCCGCTTAATGCGATCCCCCAAACCATTAACATTCCAGCTAAGAACATTTAAACCCCTACCCCCATCCCCACACCACAAGAGGCCCACCCCACACCCGAAGAGCCACCATGGAAAAATCCTGACAATGATTACTGCGCCTTGCAAAAACAAACCCCCCAACAACAAACACAAAATCCCAACTATCCCCCCCACCCTGCACCCCTGCTGCAGCTTACAAAGCCCCCCCAACTTGCAGTGTGCCTGTCGCCCTACCAAAACCCAAATCTACAAAAAGTACCCTGAGGGAGGAAAGAGCTCCCATCGTCCTCCCGCAACCCTCCGTATTGTACTGCAATCAGTTCAAGTCATCATCCGGAACCAAATCAAGTCAGTCCGGCTCCAAAGGCATCAACCCTGCCCATCCCGGCCACTGTCCCCGTCTGCGGCGGCATCCTCGCCAGTCCGTCGTCGGGGCAAAGCGTCCAGCCATTCACCAGCCATAGTAGGCGACTCAAAGAAGAAAGTTCGGTCTTCATACACCACACGTAATCTGGCAGGGAAAAGCATGGCATACTTCAGGTCCCTCTCCCGAAGCCGTCTCTTCACCCCCAGGAAGCTCTGCCTTTGCTTTTGCACCAGCTGGGTGAAGTCAGGATAGAAACTCACCGACGCGTTCTGAAAAGGGACCGGGCCCGTCACCCGCGATGCTTGCAGGATAGCGTCCCGATCTCGGAAGTGAAAGAGCCTGGCGACAATCGGTCTCGGTGGAGCTCCCACCTTGGGCCTCCCACCCGGCACTCTGTGAGCTCGCTCCACTGCGAAGAACTTCCCAAGGCCCTTAGGCTTCAGATGGTTAAGCACCAAGTCCTCCACGAGAAGGTCTACAGAAACCTCGTCCGAGGACTCCGGGACCCCGATAATGCGCACTTTGTTGCGCCTGGCCCGGCTCTCAAAGTCCTCGAGCCTACGGGCGGAGAGGTCACTCTCGGCCCGCAGCTTACGAACCTCAGTCTGAAGTTCCGAGACATCATCAGCGAGGCCCGTGGTCTTGAGATCAAGGGTTTTAACCCGTTCATTAGTTTTGCCCAAGTCCGCGCGGATCAGGTTAACGTCCACCAAGATGGTATCCACTTTGTGCGCCAGGGCATCAAACTGTCTCCCAATCGAAGCCTGCATCCCTTCGAGCGCGCCCATGACATCCTGCAACGAGAGCTCCGAGGCCGGGGGTGAGGCAGTCTTCTGTCCATCCAGCGACTGGCTCGATCCACCAGGCGACCCCTTCTGCTGGGCATACCGATCCATATTATTGGCTTGAGTATAGGCTCCCCGCCTGGTAGCCTTGGGTTTCAGCCGATCCACCTCTGCTTTACCCGACATGTCTGGCACCAAGCAGTCCGGTGCAAAAAGACGGCCCTCTCTCAGGTAGAGGGAGCAGGAGAAGTCAGATCTGCAATAGCCAGCCAGGGTAGGGCGCAGAGCGTCCAGAGGATAATAAAGCAGCCGAAAGCACTCCCGGGCCAAGGCAGACAAAGGGCGAGAAAGTGAAAGTGAAAGGACGGGATCCTCCGTCCGACCGTTCACACCTCGCCTGGCCGCTGTTGTTCAATTAGAGGTCGGGCATCCTGCCAACGCCAGCCCCTGGCATCCCTCGGAGACAGGCCTCAAGCTTCCGCCGTGCACAACTCCGGTTCCCGGTGGGCAATCCGAACCCGGGTGGCATCAATCGCCTCCATAACGAGTCATCTGCAAGATGCCGTGCATATAAAACAGGATTGAAGACAGGATAGTCGACGGAGGGCGCGTGGGTCTCGGGAGCTCAAAGCTCACGCGGCCATCTTGGTCAAGCGCTAGGCTCCTCCCCCGTATTGATTGTTGTGGTTCTTAACCGCTTCAGTGCCCATGACGAGATGGTCTCGTCATGGAGCGCGGTTGCGCTGTGCCCATGACGAGACTATCTCGTCATGAACCCCGCCCGCTAATGCAACGCCCGGCACAGGGCGGGGAAAGGGCGTGGCACTGAAGGGGTTAAGGGAGCAGTCGTTGATCTGGGTAGGCCGCAGAGAGCAATACTTCCATAATCCACTTTGGGAATTACTAGAGATTGAACTGTCTGTTTAAAGTCTCTGGCCGGTATGAAGGGTTTCAGTTTTCTCAAGGTGTTAATCTGGAAATTAGCTCCTTTAGTTGCAGCGCTGATGTGCTTCTGCATATTTAACTTATTGTCCAAGGTTATTCCCAGTGATTTAGCTGAGTCGATGATGATAGGTTGGCAATCGAGTGCTGTAATGTGCTTCATCCATTCAAGGATGGTGGTTGTTTGGTTGGGAGGGGCGATAAGGAGAAATTCAGTTTTTAGACTGTTTAGTTTTAGATGATTTTCTGCCTACCGGATCTGTGTTTTGTGGAGTGTTGAGTTAAGTGACTTGATGTCATCAAGTGAGTGTACTTTGATGTAGAGTTGTGTGTCGTCGGCATACATGTGATATTGAATGTTTGACGAATTGAGTAGCTCCGTGAGAGGTTCCATAAACAAATTGAAGAGAGTCGGGGAGAGGGATGAACCCTGGGGTACTCCCAGAGTGACCGGGGAGGGGTTGGATAATGATTGGTTAATCTTGAATCTTTGTGTTCTGTTTTGGAGGAAGGACGAGAACCAGTTAAACACAGTACCAGATAGTCCCATCCTATGTTTCAGGAGGTCTAGAAGATTGTCATGTTTGACTGTGTCGAAGGCTGAGGATAAGTCAAGCAGGACTAGCAGGCATCCCTTGTTTTGATCCAGAATTTGTAGTGTGTCATCAATTATGTGGGTCATGGCTGATTCTGTGCTGTGTCCTGATCGAAAGCCTGATTGGAATTGATCTAGCAGGTTGAAGTGATCTATGTGCTTACTAAGCTGCACGTGGACACATTTTTCTAGCAATTTGGCGAGGGTCGAGATGTTGGAAATTGGGCGATAGTTTTTCAGGTCAGATGGGTCCACCGATGGTTTATTTAGGATGGGGGATATCTGACCAACTTTGAGGATGTCTGGGATGATTCCTTGTGAAAGAGAAGTGTTTATAATCCTGGTCCATAGGGGCAATATCAGTGGCGTGAAGGTTTTTAAATGGGTTGCTGGGAGAGGGTCTGTGAAGTGATTGGAAGGGTTCAGTGCTGTGATCATTTTTAAAATGGTTTCTTCATTGTAGAAGCTGAAGTCGGTCCAGGAGGCCATGTTTTGGGGTACGAGCTTTGGAGAGCTTATTATCGAGATACTGGGTGTGATCGGTGCATCACTCCTTTGTGAGCCAGTTTGTGATAATAGATCGTTATGTAGGACTGTCTTTAAGTTTTCAGTCTTGGTTGAGAAGAAGGATGCAAGATCCTCACAGTTGGGAAGTGTTTCGGGATCAGCTTGGGGAGAGTGGGAGACACCCTTGGATTGAGCTTTGATAATTTCGAATAGTCTTTTGGGACGATTCTTGGCTTGGTCTAATTGTTGACGAATGAAGTCAGCTTTCGATCGTCTGATTTTTCTATAATAGGAATTTCTTTTACTTCTTAGCAATTTAAGGTGGGCTGCTGATGGAGCAGCTCTCCATTGTCTTTCAACTGTTCTTAGAGCTCTTCTGTCTTCATTTAGCCTGCCATCATACCAGGGGTTTGATCCTTTTGTGGTGGCTCTTTTCAGTTGTAGTGGGGATAAGTTGTCAAGAATCTGGTTCATAGAGTGAAAGTAGTGGTTGGTTAGAACATGTACGTCCTTTAGACCCTCCAGTGGGGGTGTGAGGGTGTGACTAGCGGTTGTGAGAGAGGCAGGGGTAATGTTTTCTAGGTTCCTCTTCCAAATTTTCGTTCTCATCGGTTGGATAGAGAGTGGCTTGACTACCTTCTTGATGTGGAAAGTAATTATGTGATGGTCAGACCAGTCGCAAGGGAGGATCGATTCCAGCTGGGTAGAGTTTGTTTTGGCAATTACTAAGTCGAGGATGGAGCCCTTTTCATGGGTGGGGCAGTCACATATTTGGGCCAAATTAAGGTCTGACAGAAAAGCTTTGAGGCTATTGACCTCTGGGTCTTCCGGATCATTCCAGTGGAGGTTGAAGTCCCCCAGGAAGATTTGCGTATTTTGTTGGCCGACATTTGCGGCTATGATATCCATTATTTGTTCGATGAAGATGGGATTGTTTCCAGGAGGGTGGTAAAAGGAATGTAGAGAGCATAGAGGCTTGTTATTGTTTGTGATGTCTAGGCAGAGGTTCTCACATAAAGAAAGCGTCGGTGAGTTGATGCGGTTCACCGAGAGGTAGTTTCTATGAATCCAGGCGATGCCACCCCCTGGTCTATCTAGTCTGTCAAGTCTAGAGATGTAATAGTTAGGGGGAACTAGTATGTCTAAGATGGGGGTGGAGGAGTCATTTAGCCAGGTTTCAGTCAAAATTATGAGATCGGGTTCCGTGGTTAATATGAGGTCAGCTATGTCCGTGGCATGACGCGATGCAGATCTACAGTTTAGTAGGATCCATTTGAGCTGGGTTGTAGAGGGAGTAGTATTGTGGTTGTGGAGGATGGGTACTCTCTTGAGGTTGTTTTCAACAATACCTCTAGGAGTATGTCGTCTCGAGACTCGAGAGGCACTGGGTTGGATGGGTTGGATAAAGGACACTTTTTGCAGGTCGTCTGTCTGTATAGTATCCAAGGAAGGGGGTTCAGGGTGCGTAGGAGCGAAGTAGGGAGGTAAGATCATTCGCTGAGATGGGGGATGTTTTCCTGTTGGGACGTGATGGGACATCGGGGTAAGGTACTGTCTTCCATCTGGGGGGCGACTGAGACCTGGGGCTAGTGCGTGGCTGATGCGTGAAATGTGCATGTGCAAATCAGTCTTGGTCCTGCTCCAGTCTGAACAGTTCTTCCCAAATAGACAGCCCAGGTCCCCTTTAGATGGGAACACAAGCAACACAGATCGTTTTAAGACAACATAGGCCTTGTCAGTGAGGCACAGCTTGAGTTCTATGACACAGTTAGCACGGGATACATGTTGAAGGTAGGGCATCTGCTGAAAGAAACAACAAAGTGAAGGAAAGAATAGGAGAAAGCTAGTTTGGGGTTGCTTGTGTTATTGTTCAGGGGTGACTTTGTCTGGCAGTTCGGGCTGGACTGTTCCTGTTGCAGCTGGACTAAGGTTGATTTGAATATGGCTGGTTCCTTCCGAAGTGACATGTTGGGCAAAAGAACGATGGACTGGAATGGAACCCTAGTCGTTCCCAGTGGCTGAGATTAATTCAGACATTATAACGAGAAGGGGGGGCTCTGGACTCTATATAGGTCCAGCATACAAGCCCAAATGTAATCAAACATAATAGGTATGTAGTTCCTAACAGGCAAGAGGGAAAGATTGGCTAAGTGTGAGACAGTACTCACTTAGTGGCAGAAGAAAAAGGGGAATTCCTCCTTTCGGAATTAGGGCCCTCACACACCCAGCCAGCTAGGTGTCATGCTTCATCATAGGGTCTGCTCCTCGTCAGGTCGGCCCTACAATACCTGACGGGCACCTTATGAGGGGCTCTTTGGCAGAGATCTTTTATTCCATGCCGTTTGGTGCAGTGGGTGTGAGGGACCTAAGGGTGTAGATGTGTGGTATGTGGGTCACTAGACTGTGCAAGGATTAAAACAGGAAGTAGAAGTCCAATCAAGACAATTTTAATGAAAATGGCTCCTAACCTGATTGAAAAATAGATATGGCGCACTCCTGTTGTAATGCTACACTGTTTTCCTCAGTGTGATGCCATAACTGCAATAGGAATGCAAAGATGCGGGTCCTGTGCTCACAGTACCATAGCTTTCAAGATGCACGCTACTGATGAGACCAAATAGGTTGAAAGTGGTCTGTGGTTGCTGTGTTCCTTTTATCCAGGGACCTTGCCTGTCAGATCGGGCAGGACTGTTCTGATGAAGCAGGAGCAAAGCTTATTTGCATATGGCTGGTCCCTTTCTGTGGTGGCATGGTGGGCAAAAAACACAAAAGGCTGGAATGGAACCTTAATAATTACTAGTGGCTGAAACTAATTTAAGCTTTCTGCCCACCACTTTTTTTTACTGAATGTTAAGAAGAATCTGCTTGCATCAACTTAAAGTGATTATCTATGTCGGTGATCGGATGGGCAGCCATTGCCAAGATGGTCTTTCTTCTTCGTTGCCTATACCATATTCAGAACTCACTGTTCCCTCCTCGGGATGGACTTCTTTCGTCATCTCGAGGCTGTTAATCTCTCTGGTGTGGGCTGGGATGCGTAGTCGTGTCGCCCTGCCAGTACTCAAAAGGGACATAGAGGAGGGGGTCTAGCATTGCTGGATATGCAGCTTTACTATTTCACAGCACGCCTCCAGCATGCTGCTTGATGGCTAACAGACACAGATAACTGGGAGAAACGGCTGGTGCAGGGTATGATTTGTGAGGACATCTTGCCGCATTTGTTGATGAGAGGTGGCCTCACTGGTGACCCGATCCCCTACCTGGTACAGCACACATCACGAGTGTGGGAGCTGGCAGTGAAAAGGTACTGTGCAGGGCCCCCTTTGACAGGGAGCTGCAGATCTGGGATCTTGAACTTTTTTGGTCCATAGACCAAGAAATTTCTATGAAAGTATGGAGAGTGGAGGAATGCCTTTTAGCGGGGACCTTTTCCTAGGAGAGGTTTTCCTCACAGTTCAGGATGCACAGGACACCTTTGACATAGGGCAGGGTCACTTCCTACACTACGCCAAACTGGACAACAAGGCCAGGGAAATCTGGCATACCCACCCGGCAGCACCGCAGACTTCTCATACACTGGGAGGTTTGGTCTGGTGGGGTGAGAGCAGACACCTTGTTGCACTTTCCTATAAGCTCTCAGGGAGGATATCACTAAAATTCCCTATCAGGGGTGAGTGGCATGGGAGGTCAACCTAGGTGTTCCAATTGCGGACTTAGACTGGGATCTTGCATGTGGTCTGGTGCGAAGGGTGTCATGTAACCATAGATTTGAACTGTTCCACTTCAATTTTCTACATCACACCTACATAACTCCTGTGGGGCTTCACAGGATAGACCCTTATAGGGCAGCAAAATGTTTTCATTGTGGGGAAGAATGCGCTACCTTTTTGCATTTAGCATGGATATGTCCCGAGATTTTAAACTTCTAGAAGGAAGTGGTCCCTAGATTGGAAGAAGTTTCGAGCATTGAGATCCCTTGCATGCTGGTGGCATGCTTGCTGCATATGGTAAAGAGACCCCGAAAACACAAAATGCCCTACAAATTTCTGCAACTTGGATTTTTCCTGGTGAAGCTCAGAGTAGCCATAGGCTGGATAGGGTCCCGGGTACCGAGTATAGACCTTTGAACATGAGATGTGTTGGAATGGGGAACTGCGGAAGAGCACCGTATATGAATTTCCCACGCTGATGAGAAGGCCCCCGAGACAATAGTGTCTTGAAGGCAGCTGTTGGACGAATTTAATGCATATGGAACCTTGGACTCTGACCAGGGTGAACAGGTTATTTAACTCTTAGATTGGGTACATTGCTGTTATCGGATGAGGTCACCTAGTGAGGATGTATGCAATGCATAAGTTCTCCGGCTTGTAGACTTGGTGTACACAGGGATGCTAGAGGGGGAACACACAGACTGCACAGTTGATTTGCACTGAATGTCATGTTTACTGTTTTCGAAAGAACATGGAGACTCCTTATTCCATAACAGTGCATCCTTAAGTCTGATCAGATCTTCTTACAGAATGCCATTGCTTGTTTCCTTTTCTTTCCCTGTATCCTTAACATCAGCTCCTGTCATCTGTATTTCAATTTGCTTCCAGTATCTGTCACTCTTGTTTGTACCTTATCTAGTTGTAATATTAAGTGTGACCTCTTGACTCCTGTGTGCTTGCCATGCCTCCCTGACAACTGCTTTACTGTAGCTCTTGCAGGTCAGCACTGGTATATCAAGTCCTCTTTTTTCAGGTGCTTTGGGAACTGATAGGTCAGAGGTCTAGGATATATTTTAGCACATTATAAAATTGGTTAATTTGAAAGTTTTCCACAAGTACAGAAAATGCCTCTCCCCTCTTAATCTTCTCTTGGCTTCCATGCACAAATCCCCCTGCTAAGCAACTTTGAGGTCAGATTATTTTCCCACGTATTCTTAGGTTTTTGTAGCAGTGCTTGGGAGCACTATTCAACACCCAAAAGGGATTTTCTACCTTGGGTGTACTTGCGCATGTTCCTCTGAGTGGATGCATGGGTGGCCCTTCTGCTGGCATTACCTATGGTTCCCATGGGCTACGCTTGCATCCTTACACCGGAGCACCACCCCTGGTGTGAGTGTGTGTGCAGCCAACTGGCTTAGCATTTGTCCATAGTTGCCAGTTTGGCTCACATCGAACGGCAACGGTTCAAAGTGGTTTTGGCCCCAGGTCCACCAGAGGGAAGAGTTACTCATAAGGGTAACCTTACCCTTTAGAATCTCTGATAAATCCACAAACTGAATTAATGAAAGATCCCCTAATGACATCAAAAATATGTCCCTTTTGAGCATCCCTGAGTGACGCAACACCATCTAAAGCTGAATCCCCAAAATAGGGTTCCAGTTTATCTGTCATCCCTATACAGACCTTCTTGTAAATTTACCGCTAGAGTGCATCACCTCTGCATTAAACTACATCCCCACTGGGTAACCAGTGTGCTCTTCTAATAAATATCATATTCAGATATGGCAAACAGATAAAGTAGGCATGCACTTTTGGATCCAATGACCTTGAGTGTAGAAAGTGCTCTTTATTATCACCTACAATGAATTCAATCACCTGCCTTTTCAGAAAAAAACCTCAAAGCTCATGTTTTCTGATTCCTACATCACAAACTCATACATTCCTCCTACCTGGAAGTTCCGTGAGGCGTGATTCATTTAGTAAACCATTGCTACACAAGTTCTTTAATTCGTTTAAGGGTTTTGTAAGGTCGATGTCTTCCTGAGATGTTTACTGGACCTAACCTCTCGATATGCAAAAGTAAAATACTGGGGGATTTCCAAATAGATATCAAACCTGGCGGCAGAACCAAGAGAGCCACACTCCAGGTAGTGGATGACTAATTGAGAGTCCAGCCTGCTGATTCTATTAGATTTGTCTCTCGCCTTTAACACAGCAAATCACAAAGCCTTGCTCAAAAAAACCTTAAAGAATGAATGTATCTAGGTGAAAACGTTAGAATGGATTCTCCTTCTTGTTGACAAGTGATTCTAATCAGGCAAAAACTTAGGTGGATCACTCTCTTGCCCAGTCCATTTAATGCATGGAGTCTCTTACCAGGATACGTTCTTGTCTTCACCATCTTTAATATATACCTCAAACTTCTGACCTACTCCAGAACTGGCCCTTGCTCCAATAGCATCCTGGATGGAAAGAAATGGTAAAATAAGGCAGCAGCTAGAAAGAAATGGTAAAATGAGGCAGCAGCCCCTTTTCACAGGCTAGTCCCTGGCTGGCTACATCGAGCAGCGACTTGCCTCTGAACACACATCTCCGCACCTTCCCTCAGCTCAACTAAATCACCCACAGTGTAGCTCCCTCTGTCAGGCTGGTTGTAAATTATTTGTTTGGTTTAAGGCGGCGGGTTGCTGTGTGACGGCAGGGGGTTAAAGATAGATGGAAGGACAAGGTAGGAATGGGCGTAGCTTGGTCAGTATGATTAGGGGGGATGAGCCTTAGATTTCCCAACAATCACACTGGCATGTAGGGGTCCATTTATCAAACTCTCACGCAGAGCAGCAGCCAAAAATACTTCGCTGTGCAGTGTGAGAAGGAGAGAGCATGATAGCCCAGTATTAACAGAGATATGGCACTCTCCTCCCCTCTCCCTAGCGCCACCGCACAATCAGGTAGCCATGCACCACATACACACACCGTTGCAACATAGTGCAAGTGTGGCTGCGTGAGTCTAGTATAGGTTTTGTGCTGGAAGGATACCCTTCAAGTACAAAATACAATGCTTAGACTAACTTTAAAACATTTCCCACTTTGTATGTTTGCTTTACAGTGCAGCAAACATGCAATGTGAGAAAAGAAAGGAGAAATAAAAGCATTTCTCTTTGATAGTGCCTATTTGAAATGTGCATTCTTTTTTTATGCAAAACTCTGTCTACTTTTTTTTAGTTAATAGAGTTATGTGTAAAAAATACCCATGCACCACATATGGCATGCCCCACTTGGTGCAAGTAATTCAAAGCAGAGCTTTGCGCTTTTTTGCATTACTTTGCGCTGGAAAGTAACTTGGGAAAAAAAGCTTTTGCGTCGATTTGCGTCACTTTTGTTATGCAAACACGGCACAAAATCATAGTAAATATACCCGATAATGTTAAAATACACTCTGACAAGCAGGGTCAAGAGAGGGGCTTAAGGGGAAGTGAAAAGGAAGAGTTATCGGATTGGTATGGGTACAAGGTGAGAGAAAACATTATTTTGTGAAATAAGCAACATGTTTTTCATTCTCTTTCCAAACAGAGAGTGTGTGTGTGCGTTTTTAGTCTGTGTGTAAAAGTTTCTGTTGAAATCCAACAGACACCTCACCATACTCGACTGAAAGCACCTGTACCCAGCTATTTATCACAAAATATATTTATTAGGGTGTGTGACACCCCATACAACCTCCCCGCGCTACGCCCCTGAAGGTAGGGGGATGACATGGTGCTAAAACAGCAACTACGGCACATTAAAAATAATTAAAGAAGCGCTTAAAACTGAGTCACTAGAGCCAAGGAAGAGAGGCGTTGCTGTTTGCAGGCCCTTTGCACAGACAGTTCTTTTCGCCACTCTGAAGGTTGGCGCTTTGGGCTTGGGCCCAGTGTGACTATGCCAAAAGCCGCCACTGACCTACGCAATAATTGGGACGCTTAATGTGTTCACTATAGTAAAAACAGCCAGCAGCGCTTGAAAAGCTCTCTACTCCTGATGACACCAGACTTTTCCCTGACTCTTGAGAGAAATCATCCCGGATGGCCTAACATCATCCATAGCTGAATCCCATAATACAGAATTCCTACTCATCTCGCATCCCGATACAGACCTACCTGTCCAATTACGGCTAGACTGCATCACCATTCTTAATTGCAAATCTGACATCATTGATTGCACCAAATCAGTAGGTTCTATCTGCACCAAGAGACATAAGCTACATCAAAATATTGTCACAAATGCACAGTTTCGAATAAGACTTTTGAAAGGGATGACATATTAAACACCTGAACTAGATAGACCTTGAAAGATTACAGACCCCAACAGTTTCTAAGTCTCATCATGAATGAATGATTAAAGCTTATGAAAGCACCCAGTGACCTAAGTATACCATACCATACAGTAAACATATAATACCAAACCGAAGTGCCTCTAGATCTTCAGTAAAAAGCCAGGGTTTAAATCAAGCTTCAATGGTTGTACATAGATGTCAGGTGCAACTACAAAATGGCCTGCTTGGTGTGTAAAATACTATATACAGGCGTTTGTTACTACTTGACACAGAACCTGAAAATCTCAGCAGGACTGTATTCACTTCTAAGCTCTCAACGTTCCATCATTATTACAGGATCTGAGAAACATTGCACCATCTTCACATATTCAATCTGAACCCTCGTCCCCTGATACTCCGATTGTGGATCAAGGACTTTAGATGAGGGGGATTGTGGATCAAGGACTTTAGATGAGGGGTGGCGTAAAGGATAACTTGCCTATGCCCGGGTGAGGCTAGACCCGTTATAGGCCACTTCCTTGGCAACTATGCCAGCTCAGGTCTGGATCTGATCACAGTAGACTCCACTTTCTTCTGTCTGCAAGTCCAAAACCATTTATGATGCGAGAAACCGACTCATTAGGTTGCATAACGACACTGTTGTGCTGTTGCACAGTGTATAAGGACTGGTTTGATAAGGGAAAGGTGGATGTCTTTTTCCCCACGTAGAGATTATCCTTGCCACATCATCTCACACGCAGGCATCATCATACCATGTAGTATGGTTTATGTTTTAACATAGCCTGAAACAGAAAATATGGCTATATGCTCTAGCTCCAAAGAATGGTTGTGGTAACCTTTTTGCGAACTTACAGTAACCCTATCTGCTGCATTAGTTCCATCTTCAACACCCACACAAATACGGATTCTCGCCTCCAATGAGCTGGCACTAGAGGATGGTTACAGTCATGGTTGTGTCAAAGCTGTCTCTGTGAGCCGCCAGGGTTATCAGCAGGGTTGGGGGCCCTGCACAGCTTAAGTGCCTTGGTTTGCTTTGATCCTTTTAAATTCTTTGGTTCCATCACACTTCAGAATTCTAAAAAACAATATGACTCGTGTAAACTTTTCTTGCTGATGATCAATTTTTAAAATATTGATTACGTTCATTTTAAATATTTAAGTTTTGTATGTTAGAAAACATTTGACATGGTGCAGAGCTTGTCACTTGGTTCGGGTTACAAAATGCCCTCATTCTGGGAGAGCAAAATTAATCACCAATCACCATGGTAAATCATCAGGGTTTTGCCATAAGACATTGCATGACACTTAACCTCTGTCTTAGCGCTCACAGCTAATGCAGCAAGATAAAACCAAAATGTAAGGTCCCTTTATTTCTTTACCCCTTTCTGAATCCCTGGAAGGCTAACTTGGGGGTGGTGCAGCACCTCCCTCACCCTTACTTCCAGCATCCCTGTTAGCATGGTATATGGCCAGTTAAACATAATCACTTGGGCTCTGTGAACACTAAGGGGGCATATTTACAACAACCGGCGATAATTATCGCAAAGCGCACTTAGCGCTAGGATAATTATCGCCGGCTAGCGCAGATTTTTATCGCTGAGATAGCGTGCTATTAGCAACGCTTATCTCAATAGCGATAAAAATCCTCATGCTAACTGGCTAACGTGAGATTATCGCTGAAAACCCAGCGATAATCTCACGTTACCTTGTTGATATGGACTCACAAACTTAGCCATGATATCCTCCTCCCATAGGATATCATGGCTAAGTCAGTCCTGAAGCAGGTGTTAGGAAAGTAGCGATAACAGGAGTTATCGCTACTTTTCCTGACGCTATGCTTCATAGCGTGGGGCTTGATGATAGGAGAAATGTCGCTTAGCGACAATTCTCCTATCATGTTAGGTCAGGAACGCCCACTTTGCATCTCATTAGAGATGCAAAGCTGGGCGTTAGGAATCCTGACGCTAAAGCAAGGTTTCACGCGTTAGCGTGGCCTTGCTAATTTAGCGATAAAATTATCACCGCTTTTCGGCCGAAAACGGCCGCAAAAGCGGCGAGAATTTTGTATCGCCTGCTTGTAAATATGCCCCTAAGTTACCTTTGGTAGCCAAGACACTGCAAACAGTAGTTCCATTGGCTTGGAGATCATGGAATCCTAGTTCTCGCTGAGGGCAGCAGGGCGTCTCTTTTCTCCCTCCTGCGCCATTCAGGGTGAGCCAACATCTTGTACCAATCAGAAGACAGTGTTACAGCTCAGGGAGCAGGGTCGAATCTCATCACGGAACATCACTTCTGCCAGACGAAGGTTAGTGCTTATGTGCGCGGGATTTCTGCTCCAAAATGGCCTCTTCCTGGCATGGAGCAGTGAACAAAATGTACTACCAACTTTAGTACCAAGTACTTTTTTATTCCTCTTTTCGGTTGTAAAACTACAGAACTCCATTGACCACCTGACTAGACGTGAGATATACAAACACTTTAAAAAAATATATATATATTATTCAAACAGACAGACATCTTTCGAGCATCAACAGCAAATGCATCACATTTTAAAGCAAGCCCGAGGGTGCTGTTACGAATTTCTATATTTGCTTGAACTAAATTGCAGCCAAGAAATGTAATAACACTATACTTCGCAGAAGCCCAGTGAAGTGAAAAACACAAATCAGAAAACGTTTTAAGTTCGACCTATCAGCGGTCCTACCTCTTTAGAATGTTCGCGAGTGTGACCAGCAAATCCTCTTGTGTTGCTGTTTGCAGGTAAATTAGCTACCTCTCACATTTCTACCGTTTTTATTCTTTTGAATTGCATTATTGTACTGTTGGGTTTGAAAGTTTATATTGATCTGGTAGCGTTTCCTTTTCTTTAAAGTGGCCGGCTGCGTCCTCTACCCTGCCTTTAAATAATGCGCCAGTCATGGCTTTAAGTGGGCCGGGTCCTGTCGGTGCTCAGCATCGGCAGTACTAAAAAGTAGGGGCTGAGACAGTTTTCATAAGGGCTCTCATTTTGCCCTCACCCTCAGGGTGAAAAAAACTCAACTCTGCAGCAGTACCACCCTTCACTGCCTTTGAGGTAACTTCAAAGAGACTCGGTATAGTTCTTTCACAGTCTCATAATTTCAGAACGGAAGCATTTTCAATATTCTATACTACGAAGCCATAGCTGTTGCTATTTATCTTATGCAACAAAATACCACCAGTAGCAAAGCCAATAGCCCTGACCTCTTGTAGATCTAATGTTACTTGTATTATATATCTGGATGCGATGACAGAAGCAGAAAAATACCAGTCGGGCGAACATTATGCTAAGCACAGATTTTTACCTTGTATTTTTAAGTCACGCCCTTAATTACATCGGCCACGCCCCCTTGAGAGACCCCTTAGTGTTTTCATTCTACTTAACCCCCGGGTGCCAGTTCAAGCTGAGATGATTTCTCTGAACTGTTTTTCCAGTCAGCTTTCTGCACTCTTACTTTAAGCCAGTCTGTTTAAAGCGCCTGTATTGATGATTAGGCAAGCACACACCACTGTGAGCTGTATCATGTTTAAAGTCCCCAGAAGAGACAAATCTTTCTATTACTTTGAAGGAGAATCTTCCTGCTTAAAGTGAAACTTCAATTAACAACCAGTGATGAACGGATGCTTGACATAATCTCTGACACCGGTGATCACTCGCAGCCTCATTCCAGTTTATCATTTTTCAACCACCATGCCACTATACACAGAGACCAGCCAACAGACTCAGAACACCACATAAATGCATGTGTTTTCTCCATCAATAGTAGAATTGAGCCTAGATATAATCACGGACTATCTGATTTGGTAGTCAAAATTGGTGTTAAAGGAGTGGCAGCTCCACATTTAGTAGACATAGGTGCCATCATTAACGTTATGACTGAGGTTTTTATTTATTTATTTTTATTTTATTTACTTGAGTTTTATATAGCTCTGGCTAGACCCGGAGATATCAGAGCGCCTTACATGAGGAGAGTTACATAGGTTACAAATTACACATTGTTACAGAAGGTACATCAGTTACAAGTTACATTTTTAGTTAATGGCGTGTAGAGGGGTAAGGGGGTAATGTAAAAGGGTGAGGGGAGGAAGATTAAGCGGAGTATAGGCATAAGGATAGACAAAGCAGGCAGGTGGAGAGGAATTCAGGGGGAGAGGAAGGGAAAACGGGAGGTAGCCAAAGAATGAAGGAGGGAAGCGGAGGTGCAGGGGGTAGGGGACACAGCGTGGAGACGGGGAAGTAACTGTGTCTGACGTCCGGCTGGGTGGGACAGGGATGATTCTCAGTCCTCAGCTATGTGTGATTCCCATTTTCACGGTGGACTCTCTCAGCGGAGTTGCTGAGACTCCTGGGCATAAGATGCTGGATCCCTCCCCAACAAGGGGAGAGGAATGCTTTGGTCACGAGCACACTCTGAAGAATGAAGGAGGGAAGAGGTGGGGGAGGGGGTAACAAATTACAGAATGATTGTATAGTTGAGACAGGAGTTACTAGCGAACATAAACATCAAGACCCAAGAAGACCAACGAGAGCTGGAAGTCCACTGGGAGGTGACAGCAGCAGAGAAAATGACGAGACAATTGTCCAAGGTCCGGCTGGGTAGGTGACGGCCATAGCGTTGTGCCAGAGCCAATCTCCCCTATAGCAGTCGGTGCAGCTCCACCGGGAATCGGCCATGTTGTTCGGGCTCCGCCGGGTTAGAATATAGATCAGGAAGAGACCGAAGGTCTTGAGTCCAGAAACGGGCGAGTGGAGACGACGAGTATGGCAGGATAGGAAAGGGTATGTAGCTTGCACAGCATGGCGACAGGGAGAATAGTGCCCAAATATTGAGAAAACAAAAGGCTGACTACCGTTGCCTCAATCCAGCCCCGATCCTCAGGATGCTAATCGAACTCGACATTACGTTTGACAGCAAGTGTTCTTTAATTTTGACAAACATTCCCTTATGCCTGATCTTCAGCATACCTAAGTGCACATTTATGAATATGAGTTCAGAAGACCTCTCAGGTGTCTAAGGGCTTTTCACCCTGAGCTCACACAAGGATCTGACTCCATTGTTGTAGATACTGCATAGAGAAAGCTGTTGTTGTGGGCACTGTTTCCCAAGCTTCAGGGTGGCCATCTATGTAGACCTTTTGCAGATACCTTACAGTATTAGAGACAGGTTGTCAGCTGAGGGCCAAGGTAATGTGGGAAAACAATTTCAGGGCATAAGAAAAAAGAAAAAAAACAGACAAATTTGTATTCTTGTAGATGAGACAGTAAACAACGTAGCTCAACACTTAAGAGGGATTCAATTTAATATCCAAAAATAAGTCGAGGAAGACATAATTGAATCTGTAGAGGTGCCGACCCCATTGGTCTCTCCAACTATAACAGTGCCCAAACAAAAAGTTGAAGGCAAATTGTTAATTTAATGTGAGAAACACTTAGCGCTGAGAATGCAAGATATGACTAACCAGTTAAATGAAGCCCACAAGTTTTCCTATCTTGATTTGCTCAAAGACTACCGCCAGTTTCAGGTAGAGGAAGGGTCTGGTCAGATGAAATAATAAACGCTGCAACTCATTGTGGTTTATTTTGGTACAAGTGCCTCAGTTTTGATGTTGCCAAAGTATTCCAAGATGGATTATGGAGAGTAATACAAGGAATACCCAGTTACCTGAACTACTGTGACTACGTACTACTTATTGGCATATCCAAGCAGGAACACACCGAGCCACTTATCAAAGCCTGCCAAGCCCTTCAGGATGCCTGCCTTACACTCAGAAAAACAAAATTCCACTTTGGAGAAATCTCATTGAAATACTATGACAACATTATCTTGCAAGACAAAGCATACGTTTGGCTCCTATTACATTTGTTGTCCTAACATTGGACTACTCCATCAGAATTCTTTTTTCATGGATTTGCTTTCTACTGTGTACTGTTCCAGGTACCTACCTGACTTTGCACCAGTTAGTGCATTGCTATATGAACTCACAAAAAAAGGGAACGAGTTCAGATAGAACCACCAGTGCCAAACAGCATTTGACAATATTTGCACAAGGTTGCCTGAAGCAGGATATCTTGTATATTTAGACCTCCATACACACTGAACTGGCAGTTGATGCAACCATGTTGGTTTAGAGTCCATTATTACTGAAACACATGTGGACCCTGAAGCCTTTTGACAGGTTGTTGCATGTGCCTAGCCGAGCATAACAGACCCAGTGAAGGCCTACACACAATGAAAAAGGAAACCTGCGAACACTTCCATCAATTTCTGTATGGTAACATTTTCTGTGTCATAATCTAAGCACTACTCTGCATCTTTGCAAACCCTGAGGCAAAACTTGCCCTATTGAAAGAGGGATGCAGACTTTATTCGCAGAATAACTCATTCAAAATCCGTCATTCTCCAGGGAGAGAACACACATGCTGATTTTGTCTCTAGATTCCCCCTCATCATTTTGAAAAGCAAGCCTTCTGTACGTGATGCATACCTTCTCTATGCTTTTTGACAGTTTTAACCTTTTTTCACTGATGATACTAGACCTCGTCTGAACTTCACTGAATGATACCACCTTATGGTCAGCAACTGACCTCTTGGAGATGCAGAGGTAGAAATGGGTGTAGCTTGATCAGTACGATTAGGAGGGTGTGAGCTTCAGATTTCCCGACAATCATGCTGGCATATGGGGGTCTATTTATCAAATTTTCACGCAGAGCTGCAGCCAAAATTGTTGCGCTGTGCTGTGTGAGGAGGAGAGAGCAGGAGAGCGTTGTATTTAGGGATATGTCTCTCTCCTCCCTTCTACCTAGGGCCAGCACATAATCAGGTAGCTGTGCACCACACACACCTTTGTAACATAGTGCAAGGGTGGCTGTGTGAGCTTAGTATAGCGTTTGTACTGTGAGGATACACTTCCAGTACAAAATACAATGCTTAGACTAACTTTAAAACTTTTCCCACTTTGTACGTGTGCTGAACAGTGCAGCACACATGCAAAGCCAGTAAGGAAAGGAGAAATAAAAGCATTTCTCTTTGATAGTACCTATTAGAAATGGGCGCTACTTCTTGAAGCAAAAACCCTGTCTACTTTTTTAGGTCTCGCTGGCGTTGCAGCGCGAAGCCGCCAACGAGAAACTATTGTTGCCGTGATGCCTCTCAAGGGAGACAGACTTGGGCACGAGCCGATTCTGGTCCGGGCACGAGCCGATTCTGGTCTGTGAACGCGCTTCACAGTGTGCCCGGACCAGAATCGGCTCATGCCCAGGTCTGTCTCCCGGCAACAATAGTCTCGTTGGCGGCAGGTCCCTTTCACCCTCCCAAAATATCATTTTCTGTTTCCCTTGCACTCACTTGCTGTTGGTCTGCCCTTCTCCGGTGATGCTCTTCACCCCCTCCGCTGCTGCTTCCGCTGCCCCGGACCCTCCATGCTTCTTTCCTTGGGTTTGTTTTGTTTATGTTCTACCTGGCGGGTTCCCGGAAAGCGCGTGACTCCCCCTGGTCACGTGTGACTCTACAGTCCAATTGCAAGACCCCGGCAGCAGGCGTGGGCCAATCACTAGCCGCCTGCTACATGGGCAGCCAATCACAGACAGACTGGTTGAGTGTTGCGCGCACGCCGTGGCGAGTCTTTCGCTCATGGCATCTCTTGCACGCGCTGTTTTCTACAGGGCCGCGGAGTAGGGGTCCGGCTGCATGTCCTGTAACTGGCGCTTCAGCTTCATCCGGAGAACGAGAGGACTATCCCCCACACGCCCAGCTAGATTCCTCACCGAGGCAGGTTATTTGTGCCTTTCTGCCCTCTGCTGCTCTCCATTCTTTTGTGCCCTTCTGCGCCACTCGTTTTTGTGCCTTTCTGTCCTCTGTTCCACTCGTTTCCCTCTTGTTTTGTGCCTTTCTGCCCTCTGCTCCTTTCGTTTTTTCTGCCCTCTGTTCCACTCGTTTTTTTGTGCCCTTCTGCCCTCTGTGCCACTCATTTTTCCCTTGTGTTTTGTGCCTTTCTGCCCTCTGTTCCTCTCGTTTTTTTTGTGCCCCTCGTTTTTTTCCCTTTTGTGCCCCTTTTGCCCTCTGTCCCACTGGTTTCCCCGCCGCTGTGGACCCCTTCCAACACTACATATTCACCAAAGGATTGTGTGTTTGTGGGTCGGTGTGTGGCTCTTTTGTGCCCTTCTGCCCTCTGTGCCACTCGTTTTTGTGCCTTTCTGCCCTCTGTGCCACTCGTGTTTCCCTCTTTTTTTGTGCATTTCTGTCCTCTGTTCCACTCGTTTTCCCTCTTTTTTTGGTTCCTTTCTGCCCTCTGCTCCTCTCGTTTTTGTGCCCTTCTGCCCTCTGTGCCACTCGTTTTTGTGCCTTTCTGCCCTCTGTGCCACTCGTTTTTCCCTCTTTTTTTGTGCCTTTCTGTCCTCTGTTCCACTCGTTTTCCCTCTTTTTTTGTTCCTTTCTGCCCCTCTCGTTTTTGTGCCCTTCTGCCCTCTGTTCCACTCGTTTTTTTTTGCCTTTCTGCCCTCTGCTCCTCTCGTCTTTTGTGCCCGTCTGCCCTCTGTGCCACTCGTTTTTGTGCCTTTCTGCCCTCTGTGCCACTCGTTTTCCACTCTTTTTTTGTGCCTTTCTGTCCTCTGTTCCACTCGTTTCCCTCTTTTTTGTGTGCCTTTCTGCCCTCTGCTCCTCTCGTTGTTTGTGCCCTCTGTTCCACTCGTTTTTTTGTGCCCTTCTGCCCTCTGTGCCACTCGTTTTTCCTCGTTTTTTGTGCCTTTCTGCCCTATGTTCCTCTCGTTTTTCTGTGCCCTTCTGCGCCACTCGTTTTTTCCCCTTTTGTGCCCCTTTTGCCCTCTGTCCCACTCGTTTCCCCACCGCTGTGCCGCCTGTGGACCCCTTCCAACACTACATATTCAAAGGATTGTGTGTGTGGGGCTCGGTGTGTGTGTGTGTGTGTGTGTATAGATGCAATAGGTCTCGCCTTTGCGAGAGCTAAAGCTATTGGCATTGTAAATGACTATGCCATTTATTTATCTGTTTTCAAAACCAACCCATAAATAAAAAAGTTTGTCATTTACAAAACCAATAGCTCCAACTTATGCAAAAGGCAAGACCATTGCATTGTAAATGCTTGTTTAGTAAATAGAGTTTTGCATCAAAAACAATGGGTGGATGCCCCAAGCACCACCCATGGAACGCCCCCCTTGGTGCAAGTAATTCAAAGCAGCGCTATGCGCTTTTTTGCATTACTTTCCAGTGAATTTCCAGCTCAAGACTAGGAACAAAAGATTTTGGGTCGATTTGCGTCACTTTTGTGATGCAAACACGGCACAACATCTTAGTAAATATACCCCATAATGATAACATACACTATACGACATGCAGGGGGCACGAAAGGGGCTTAAGGGAAAGTGTAAAGGGAGAGGTATGTGGATTGGTAGGGTACATGGTGGGAGAAAACACATTATTTTGTGAAATAATCAACATTGTTTTCATTCTCTTCCCAAACATAGAGAGGTAAAGAGAGAGAGAGACAGAGAGAGTGTGTGTGTGTGTGTGTGTGTTTGTGTGCACGCGTGTGTGTTGTGTGTGTGTGTGTGTGTGTATGTGTGGGCGTTTTGGTCTGTGTGTGTACAAAATCCTGGTGAAATCCAAGACACCTCACAACACTCAACTGAAAGCACCTGTAACCAACTATTTCACAAAATACATTTATTAGGGGGGTGTAACACCCCAAACATCCACCCAGACGGTATGTCCCTGGAAGTAGAGAGACCTTGAGTGCACCCCTAAAATACGCAGGCATGGCTGCATCAACAATCTCAGGGCATTCAGATATGTCAACGATGAACTTGTTGAACACCACATTGAATAAATACTGGGAGGAAATCTCCTGATCCTTCCTCACTCACATATTTGCAACCATGAGAGTCTTGTAACTAAAGGTCTGGTTTCCTTTTCTCTTCAGTTCATAGAAAATAAGTTGGGTGAATGTCTAAGGAGGTAGAGTCTGAGGAAGGCAAGAAGGCCAACCCTCCACAGATAATACAAATTCCCACAGAGATATGGAAAGAAGTTGCAGTTGATTTCTTTGTGGCAGTCGTGAGTGGCCTTCACCTGCTGGTGGTCATTGCTGAATCTTCCCATTTCCTTGAAGTAATGGCTGTTACCACCACTGCTTCTGATGTAGTCATATCCGTCAGCCATACCAGTTTCTTGGCATTTGCTATCATCTTGGTCTCTTTCCAGTTGTTGCATTATTCCTAATTGATGCTGTCACACAAAAAATAGTCTCCTTTACTGGTTGCAGTCAGGGAGATTCTACATGAGTAGAACAGATGCTATGTGCAACAGTTCTTTCACTTTCCTGAAATTATGGGATGTTTAGTCTCTGTTATATTTTCGGGAGCTAAAAAAACTAAACAAAGAAAATATAAAACTTGCCGCTGTGTCCTTAAAACAAAAATCAGGACTTTCTCATACTTTTGTTGTTAGGAAAATCTGAATTTTACAATTGAGATCTTAAAAAATACATGAACATCTTTACTTTGTGTCTCACCGCAAAATGTTGAAAAATTCAAATATAATCTTGCAGGTCTTGCGTGGCCACCACATGAATTTACAGAATCTCTGAAAAACACATTTTCTTTCACCAGAATTCTGTGACTAAGCAGGATTTCATGAAACACTAAAGACTGCCCTTCTAGTGGCAGTTTCCTTCCACCAGACAGAAAGTAAATTTCTGTGGTGTGTGGAACTTTAAACTGCATCTTACCACGATAATGTTGTTGTCCTACCTCATCCTTCTATGATACCAAGATGTATTTATTGTTTCATGTTAATTAGTAGATTATTCTTTCTCTTTTTTCTGAATCCTTCGACAGATGCACAGGGTGTTCTGCTCAGTCTGGAAGCCAGAAGAGATCTCAAGGAGAGGTCTCGAGTTGTGCTTAAGAATGTCAACCAAGCTCCTTATAACTGCAAAGCAGGCTAGTCTTAGTGGATTTGTGCTGTATATCTCAGTTCAGGGCAGAGTGCTCTGTCTGGACAGGCCTTGCTAAAGAGCTAATGCAAAATATGTTACCCGTCCCAAATATGAGAGATTGTTTAAATTTTCTATGTATAACAAGTATTGCTATGGATTTGTGAGATGTGTTGACCAACGTGAGTTATTATTATATAGAACAACAAGAAAACTTGCGCCTTCATATTGTCTTTCTATATTTGGCAAGTTTCTTTAGGTTTTGAAGGTTGGTGTAGTTATGATATATTGTATATTGTACGTTATTGATTTCAACCGAAATTTAGTAATAGAAATTGACGAGTATTCCTGATGAATGATGCAAAATCTGAAAAGCATTGAGAATTAGGTAGCGGAAAATTATTTGTGGATTAGCTTGATTTATTAATGTTTGATACATGTGGATTATTTGGGTGATTTCATGGAGTTACTTGAAGAAATAACTACTTAGAATAAGGAAAATATATATATTAAAAATGAATGTTTGAATGGCATTGTTCCCCTGTCCAGAGCAATCTGAGCATAATGGACTTACATGCGCATGTAAATAATATGCAGTAAATACACTTATTTATGGGTTATTTAAAACCAGTGCTATACAGTTACAAGATCCACCATTAAAACAAGCATTTGCAATGCAACAGGTCTCGCATCAGTTAGAGTTATTGGTATTGTAATTACAATCTTGCGTAATGTTTTTGTTTGTAGTGTAGTGAATGTATTTGACAGATAAAGAGCTGCATGTATATGTGGAGTAAGTATAGCAACACACACAATAACACAACATGGAAAATTACGATCTAAAATGAAGCTTAACAACATAAAATAACACACTGTAACCGGTGCAGTTAGGGGAGTAACTCAATCTTATGCAATGCCCCAGAAAAATATATGACCACTGCCATACACAGAAACACATAAATAAGCATAAGAACACATTCACAAACACAGAGACACATACAGAACAAACATGCAGCCAAAGATATTACAATAAAACACACTATCATTTCGACGCACAAACAGGCATCTACACAGAGCCTAGAGACCCAGCCAAAGGGTAAGCAGGGACACGCACATAACATACACACATCACACGCCACAAAGGGAAACAAGCCAACATTCTCAGTGCAAAGTTAAATGTACAGCTATACAGGCACACAGAGATAGAAAAGGAGAGATAGATTTGGAAATATATGCACAGGCACCCTCACATTCACACAGAAGTACAACAGACAAGTTCAGCATAAATGCACACAACCGACCCATTAACCACAGCTACATTTGGGAGCACACCTATAACGTGACAAGCATTCGCACGCACACACACAGATACACATGCACACACATCCATGCAAAGATAGCTAGACCTGGGAATAGATTTACCAGGTTGTTCACAGAGAGACACACGACACACACACACACACACAGACACACACACAAATAGCCAGGCCTGCAAGTCTGCACACTCACACCAAGTAGGTCAGCATTCGCACACGCAGAGGCACGCACACAAACATAGCTACACATTAAATATTGCACATAGACTCGCACTGAAACAATTCACTTCAGTTCCCAAAAAGCTTACGCAAGTCTTCACACAGACATGCACTTCACCACACATGTAAATGTGAACACATGTGTAAATAGAATACCTAAACAGGCAATGTCGGGGAGACACACATGCACACTTACAAGTGCAAAGCCATTCTATCAGAATGTTCCACTCAGGAACAGCCCAGTAGATGAATATGTACAGGTGCATACCTATAGATGCACATACATATAATCTGAATACAAGCATACACCTATTGATTCAGGTGCGCACAGGCATGTAATGTAAATGCACACTTAGATTCATGCGCATCCATGCCTACACACTCACAAAATACCCCAGACACTTAACAAAATATATATCAGACTCACAAAATACCCCCGGCAGACACACACACACATTCCTCACACACACTAAGATGCAGAAGCACCCAAGAAACTTACCTACGTCAGACACACAGATGAGGTTATGCAAATAACCCCCACACACCCTGCCGAATACCTTAGTCTCACACAGATACACACATACCCTGGACACACTCCTACATAAATAATAAAAGGCAAAGATTAAATTCTCAAAACTCTTTAAATAAGACACCCCTGACATACATAGAAACACAAACACCTCAGACACACACAACGATGCATAAACACAGGAGAGACACGTGGCCATGGCACGCATAGATTTACCAATACCCTACACACACACAAACATCACAGATATATAAATATGAAAGGTAAACACATATGTGGACACAAATACACAAATACCCCAGCCATAGATACAGGGCTGGCTTTAGAACTGTTGGCGCCCTGTGCGACAATCATTTTTGTCGCCTCCCCTGACCACCTACTTGGATTCCCTCAGGACCACCAGGCAAAAGTGCCCCTCCTCTCTCCATAGCACCTCTCTCGCATACATTTGATATGTTTTATAGCACTGGTAAAGACTAAATTTACTAATAAGAATGTATATCTACTCAAAGAAACACTTTATAGCAACATTAGGAATGGATAGTGAAAGACTGGGGAAAAAAACAGAACTTCCTAACCTATTTTATACAGTTTGCATGCAGTTCTTTGATGACAGTCTGTAACAGTCACTGTTCTATATAAGCTTTGTGTCTTAATTAGGCTCGCAAGGAAAGACTACTCCCAGACTATAAAAGTAGCAAAAAGAGTGTGGGAGGAAAAGTTCTGGGCGGACCTTTTGGAGGCAAGTTTGGGCAGGGATGCTAGGGGATTTTGGAGTCTGGTAAGATCTAGGGACAGGCCTGTCGGCACTTTGCTGACGTGTAACATCCCAGCCCAGAACTGGTTCAACCATTTCCTGTCCCTCTATACTCCTCCTGAGGGGATTTTTATCGACTCCTTTCCTCTGGCCGACTACACAAGGGTCAGTGAGGGTGATGCTTTTACCGCCAGAGAAGCGGAGGTCGTAATCAAGTCCCTGGTACCCCTAAAAGCTGCTGGGCCTGATGGTATACCCGGTGATTTGCTACGTGCCAAGCCTAAGGAATGGGGGAAGCTGGTTTCCACCCTACTTAACGCTATTTTGGGGGGGGGGGGGCTGTACCTGAATCATGGAAGGGGGCGGAGGTTGTCCCTATATTTAAGAAGGGATGTCGAGACAACCCCGCCAACTATCGGCCCATAAGCCTTATTGACTCATCCCAAAAGGTGGTAGGGAAGTGGATTCTGGGGAGGGTGCTCCAATGGCTGGATGACAACAACATTCTGTCAGATCTCCAGGCTGGATTCCGCTCTGGAACTGGGACCACTGAGCAGGCCTTCAGATTGGCCCTCCTGTATTGGAAGGTGGTCGTGCTGGGCAAGGGCAGTCTTTACTTGGCCTTTATTGACCTTAAGACTGCCTTTGACCTGGTACCTAGGGAGGAACTGTGGAGGGTCTTGCAGGGCCTGGGGTTGCCCCCTTATATCCTATCGCTCCTGATGAAATTACACGCAGGCAACTATGCGCAGGTGCGATGGGGTATGAATGGGGTGAAAACTGACAGGATTCCAGTGAGGAGGGGTGTCCGCCAGGGATGTGTGCTAGCTCCCACCCTATTCTCCCTTTATGTGAATGGGATGGTTGAGTATCTGCTAAAAGAACCCGCAGACGCACCTTCCCTGGCGGGCAAACGGATTCCAACACTGCTCTTTGCAGATGATACCCTCCTCATTTCAAAGACCCCCCAGGGCCTTCAAAAACTTTTAAACCGCTTCCAGGAGTTTTGTTCCCTTAGGGGGTTGGTGATCAATGTCGACAAGACCAAATTCTTGATCATGAATCCTCCTAAGAAACTAGGGCGTCCCCCGGCCTTGAACTCTGTTCCTTTAGAAAGGGTATCAGAGTTTGACTACCTGGGAATCCGCCTTAGCGATTCACTGAACTGGACCCCGCACATCCATCAGATGCTCCTCACCCACAAAAGGGTGGGTGGTGTTTTGCTTAGAAAACAACGTTCTTCCACAATTAAACCTATCGCCACAGTTGTGGAGATTTATAAAGTCAGAGGGGCTAGCGCTGCTTTATACGGGGCGGAGTTGTGGGGTACATGTAACCTGGAAGTACTAGAAAAATCTGAGAGCAAATTTCTGAAAGACCTGATGGCTCTCCCTTTGAGCACGCCCACAGTTCCTGTGCTGTTGGATCTAGGCTGCAGAACGATTGCAGACCAAGCACGACTTCGTCCCTTGCTCCTGTGGGCCCGGTTGTGGAGGGTGCCCGAATTATTCTCTTACTCTGAGGCACTGTCCGAGGTTATGGCAATGGGGGGCTGGCATAGGATCAAATGGTTAAGGGACGTTAAATGCCTCTTAGGGGAGCTGGGTCTTGGTGAAGCTTGGGTCACTCGATCTGCCCCACCTAAAGCCACAATAAAGAAATTGTATTGGGAATGGGTCTCCTATAAGCTCACTGTCGATCCACGTCATTGCAATTCCACCGCAGCCTTTTTGAGGATTAAAGACGTGGTGGCCTATGAACCATATCTCGACATGATTCGCATTCCCTTTGACCGGGCCTTGTACTTCAAGTTTAGAGTGGGGACTTTACCTATAGGCGACCTAACAGCCCGGTGGAAATCATCCCTCCAGTCCTCCCCCTTCTGTGCCCTTTGTCCCACGCGGGTCGAGACGGTGGCACATATTCTTTTTGTATGCCCAGATTATTGTACACCTAGGAGGCGCTGGCTCAAACCACTGTGTAGACTTTTAGGTACTCGCCAGCACATTGTGGCCCTACGCATCTTATTGTCCGACACATCCACCTTGGTGGTTTGTGGGGTGTCAAAATTTCTAAAGTGGTCTTGGTTGATTCGTGTAAAAAGGCTGTCAGTCTATTTTTAACTGTATTTTATTGGATCATGTCACTGTTTTTATTTCTCTTTTGTATATATTGTATATATTGTAATAACTGTGACTTATGAACTGCGGTGACAAAAGGATCTCTGTGACAAAAGCAGTAATCCACTCAGCTATCCACATAAATACAGATCTGTGATCTGTGATCTGCACAGTACGCATCCAATGCAGCAGGCACATTAATCCTCTGTGCTTTTTATGGCAAGTCAAAACTAGATAAAACTCCGATTACACTCTCTAGCTGGAACATTATTCACAAGAGTTATCTTGACATCTTTAATGCTGCCTGAAAACTGTACGCACAAGGAAGTATGCTGAAAGTGCTTTTAAATCACAAGTTATTGCTAAACACAGCACCCCCCTCTCTGAGGTCAGTGTCCCATCCCCAGGTCAGCACCCAGTGCGGCGGCACCAGTTGCACTGCCCTAAAACCGGCCCTGCATAGATACTTGTACTCTCGCAGAGACAAATACTTCACACACACATATAAAACCCAAGATATACATGTAGACAAATAGCTCAGACAACACGGGCACACACAAGCCTTAGATACTCTTTAATAGCCAACTGCCCCCCCCCCAAAAAAACTCACCATTAATGCACGAATAATTTAGACACTCTCAAAAGAATAACCTGGTCTCTCACAGATGCACACTACACACTGGACATACGGCCACGTAAATAACTAAAGTACAGATTAAATACTTAGAAAGGCCTTATGTGCCATCTTTGGCACACTTCGACACACAAACACCGCAGAAGCGCATAGATACACAAACACTCTCAAGAGACAACTGTCACAGGCACAAAAAGATTAACACATACACTACACAGACACCTAATGAGTGTGCTGAGCCTGTGAACCCCAACAGCAGCACAGACGGTGGCATTGGCCCAGACACTACAAGTCATATGTCAGGCGACAGATGCGCTGTCAAGCCAGACCTAAAAAAGAACCATTCAACTACTATCGACCGGGCTGCACAGCGGAAGGGACCAGGAACAGGGAGGCTGCAAGCGAGGGATAGGCCCCAAGCGAACTTACATCGGACCCACCCCTCCCCTAAAATACCTCCCTTTCCTCCTGCCAAGAGAGACTGATCAACTCCAAAAGTCGAGAAAGACGGAGGAGGTGTGAAGCGGAGACTCACTCTTCGATGGTTTCGCCACTGCACAGAGTTTCGTGGTAAGGTTGACTAGGAGACTCCAGCATTACCACCTGAGGACAGCTCGGGCAGTCAGACGCCTCCACCTGGGAAGAGACTGTCGAACACCCCCACTCCAGAGACCAGCAGAGAGTGCACCTCCAGTATCCAGACGGACAATGGACTGTCCAACTCCTCCACCTGTGAGTGACAGCTCACAGGCTGACACCTGTATCAGTGTGAAGGTACGCCCCCTAACACCTGTCTTGTGCTCAGGAGCACACAGTGCGCCACCACCACCTGTGAGGTGGAGCACAATCCAGTGACTCGAACTCTGATCCGACAGCACCTGTGGGCATACACGCCCTAGGGTCTCTCCATCCCTGCAAGTGAAAGAGGGAGGCGGAGCATTGAGGGGCAATCCCGGCTCCTTGTGGCAGCTCTCTCCAGTGCCTTAGCTCGTGAGTGCTGGCCCTGCAGCCAGGCATTGGCCCCTTCATACACTTCCACAGCCAGCATCGTGTCCGAGCCTGCCTCTGCTGTAGAAAGAGCTGCAGCAAGAGGAAAGTGAATTAACTCCTTGCCCACACTGGGAGACAATATGATGGGCACATTGTCGTTCAGGTCGAAAATGAACACGTGCACAGTGGTTCTGCGGGTGAGCGGCGGGGACCCAGAATCTGTGACTTCCACCTTGAACTGGAAGCAGCTAATCTTTTCATAGTCAAATGGGAGCTCGGCGTAGACCAGGCCATTCATGGAGTTGATAAAGACGGGGAAGGCAGTGGTATCTGCGTTGTCGCCAGGGCCATGCAAAATCGAACCTGAAAGGAGCGCGTTCTGAATTAACTCTTGCATTGCTGCAGACCCCCAAGCTTAGAGCTGAGGAGGGGCTGACACTGGAGACTGACTATAGGCACCGAGGGTGGAAACAGATGCCGTGCGCGTGCACATCTCCTGTCCAGGCAGGCACGGTAAACAGGAGACAGGGAGGGAACAAAAATGCCTCCCTTCCAATTAAAAGCACGCATTTTTGACACGCGCCAATTAGAAGCATGGGTGGATCTCCTACCCCGCTTCTGAAGCAAAACCGACGACAATAGTCTCGCAAGCAAGCAGCGCATGCGCTGCATCGCTAGGCGAGACCTAAACAGTACAGGAAATATTACATGCTAGCACAGAACCCAGCCCATCAAACAGAAGCCAAACATTTCTGTTAGTCACAGGAACTGCATTGTTAAAATAACGGCTAGGGCGGTCGACATCGGAGCTGTGGAGCTGAGTTCGAGTCTCGGAAGGGATGCTCAACATTCTGTAATTCTGGGCAAATCACTTAATCTTCCTGTGCCTCACAAAAAAAATGAATGTGTCCGTCTGTAACGTAACTGGTGCTCGTGTAAAGGGCTCTGATACCTTCGGGTCTAGTTCACGCTACATAAAATATCACCCCAAAAAAGTACATTGACCAGTGCTATAATCAAGACAAGAATCCATTAAGTAATCCCAATAAAATGCCCATACTTTAAGATTGTAAGCACCTTGACAGAATAATCTTTAATTGCACAAATTTTACAAATAATTGAACATTTTATAGATGTGACAATACATTGCTGCTTCCCCCAAATGTTATAAGATTTATTAGTTTAAATCAAGGCTTCAGTAATTGTCCGAACTGCTTGCCAGTAGTGGAACAATACCGAGCATCTTTGGCAAATACTCCTTCCTGTAACCTAAAAGTAGCATGTATTTAAATCTGATGCTAACCTAGTCTATTGGTCCTTGGAATCGTGGGTTCAAGTTACTTCAACAAAGGAGTACCTCACCTTAAAATCTTGACAGCTGCCAAGTCACATACACATTTTGTCCCAAAGCAGCAGGGAACATGTATGGAGGACGTGGCGCTGCTTGAGAAGGCTTGGAAGGGTAAAAACACAGGTCTTACAGGGTACACTCAGCATGCTCAACCAAAGTGTGGTCATCTTGACTAGTCTTTCCCTACAAATAGGGCAAGTGGTACATGTTTCCTCCCTTGCGGTCTGGCATTCCGTTTGTTCCTGCAGTGAAGGGAGGGCCTAAGACGCTAATGGCAGTCTTAATAAATAGGGACAAAAGCTGTATGCGTTTAAAAATGGATTTATGCACACAGAACTGGGGATGAACACTTTTACAAGCAGTATTGGGCCTCCAACTTTCCATTCACTCACGCCCAAAGGGCTGAGTGTATACCTAAATCCACACCACTACTCAAAACTTTAATCTCTACCTAATCCTGCCTCTAGAGGGGCACACTGTACATGCCACACACCATACCCCACACACCACTTACATTATTTATACCACACATACAACACCCTCACTATAATAGGATGTACTCCTGATTACCTTGTTGTTTATTCTTCACAATAAGAAACTCATGCTGCACTTCTCAATCCTCTGTTGCTCATCATCAGAGCATGTTTCATCCCCATCTTCAGTCCTGAAGGGTGGCTTGTACACATAAAATCTACACGTATCCTTCATTATCCTATAACCTACACCACTACTTGCATCCTGCAGTAACATTCACAACACTACCCACACCTACTCCACAACTACATCCTATTTTATTTTATTCATTTTATTTATTTATTTGAAAAGTTTTATATAGAGCTGGCTGGACCCGGAGGTATCAGAGCGCTTTACATGAGGTAGACATTGTTGCAGAACATTGTTACATAGATTACATCAGTTGCTGGTACGTCGTATAACATAGAAAAGGAAACAGTATAGCAATGTTACATGAGTTACTAAAGTAGAGCATAAAATAGCGAAAAGAAACCGGCAAGGGGGAAAGTACTTCATGGGGGCACAGAAAAGTCAGGCTGGAAAAGGGGAGGCAGTCAAAGAATCACGGAGGGAGGAGGCGGGGGAGGGAAAAAGAAACACAATGGGGAGACGAGGAAAACAATGTCCGATGTCCGGCTGGGTAGGTGGCGGCCGAGGGGTGAACCTGATCCAAACTGCTCTATAGCTTCATAGGACAGCTCCACTGGGCATCAGCCAAGGTTGCTCTGGCACCGAGGTAAGTACAGACAGTTTATGTTTCCACCCAGGGGGCATCGTCAAAAGTTCCATGGAGAGCACCAATCCAGCTCGCCCCCAGGTCAAGAAGTGGTGAGAGGAGAGGTGGAAAGGACAGTTCCAAAGTCTGCAGATCTACCCCATTCCCAGCAGTAGTAGTGAGTGCTGGGCATTTGTGCAGGATCCCAGAGGTAGGGGGACCACTCCCAATCCTCTACTGGGTGTGTCTCCCTCCCTTGCCGCTGTGGTCACTCGCTGAGAGGTGCCAGTAGCCCTGGAGAGCGAATGCTGGATCCCTTGCCAACAAGGGGAAAAAAGGGTGCTTATGTGGAAGGGCACTCATGGCGGTCATCTTAGGGTCAGTCGCTGGTATGAATATCCCTCATTGCTGTAGAAGGTATTGTCTGCATTGGCTTGTCCTGAGTGTTGTCGGCGGTTCCCAGGTAATCTCTATTCCAAATGCTATGCGACAGGAAAGCCGGGAGCTCCAGAGTTTGTCCTATGCCCTCCCCGCTCTGATGAAAGCGTGCCTGTGCAGTCAAGAGGGTATGGCACAAGGCGCTGCATCCAGGAAGGTGCCGCGATCGGCATCAGGGCAATCACCACATCTGAGGCTCATGTGGGGCCCTACGAGTGTCCACAAAACACCGTGCAATCTCCCTGGCCGCAGCTGTCTCCCTAGCTCCCCGCACGCACTCACCATGCCTACCTCGATGTGTTCGGTCAGTTTTGGTGTTGCACAGGGCGTCTCCGACGCCGCCAGGGCTGGAGCCCTGATGATATTCTCAGGCTTTGGCCACGCAGTTAGGTGCAAATCCTACTATACCACCTAAACATACACTACATGCCATACACAATCTATACCCTACACCAACAGCAATATAATGTCCAGCAATATACAAAATAAACTACCACCAACACGCCTATACTACACCACATTGCAACACCTACATTCTATCTAAACCCTACATCACTGTCAAGTCCTCAAAAACTCTACACCACCACATGCACCTTACACACTTCTTATTTCCTACAACACCATCTACATACTATATACCATGGAAAACATACACAGCCACTTTTACACCACCTACACTATACACCTAATATCTCTTACAATCTCCACAATCTACATTCCTTACCACTTAAACTCTGCACTACTGCTGACACACCCCTGTGCGTGCTGCTAATTTTCTTCACTACACTTTTGTCCCTGCTGGTTCCAAGTGGCAGTGCTTCTCTTTCTTCCATTCAATTGCCCCTATTTAACCTTTTGAAACACTTCCCTTTACACCACCATATTTAACCACACAAACACTACCGGCTACACCCTACACAACATGTGTCCTGAATCAAAACACTCCCACCTACACCACACCCTGTGACCATATCTTAACTTCACTACAAATATGTGCCACCAACTCTTTGCACCATCAACTACACCCATCATATCAGTATGCATCCTACACTCCCACGTACATCCCTACAGCCTGGATCCCCTGCACTAACACCACCACATAAAACCTACACCACCCAAACTCATTACATACCCCACCTATACCACCAATTTCTCTCTATATCATCACCTACAGCCTGCACCTTGCTTGAACTACACAACCTATAGCTGACATGCCTTATCCGACTTACACCATATAGTCCACAACTTGACCACTGATACCACCTACAATCCATAAACTGCATGCACATATTAGACATGCTCATACTACACATCTTTATTGTAAAGCACTTACAACACATACTTCTGATCAAAAAGACAAACTAGCGGCTATCAACAAAACAATGATTAAAATCACCCAAAACATAATGTATGGCACAGGGCCTGCCTAACTTAGCAGGGGTTTCATGATCTACCAATTAACCATATACCAAAGCTTGACTCACAATATTAGGCGGCCGTTTGCAGTAAAAATATAAAAGCTCTGTTCAAAATCCCTTAACTTCCAGGTCTCCTCTCTCTGGCACTACTTCCCTCCTGCTCGGCCAAGAGTGCTTCAAGTACAGAAAAGCACTTATGACTCCCCTCTTTAGCTCAGCCTACAGGCCATAGACCACTACACTATTCCTACTGCACTTATAATATCAATTCAAATACACATAAACCCACCATTTTTTACTTTTACTTTTCGAATGACACATTTCAGTCTTTTACATCTATGCATCCAGGATCTAGAGCATCCCTGAATCCATCAGAACCAGGGACATCTTAGGGATTTTAGGGGCCCTGGGCCAAACGTATTTTGGGGGACCCTGTATGGAATAGCATTGAATTTATGATCCAATTCCAGCTCTTTCATGCCCTCTCTGGCCAGATCACTGACAGTGCACAGGCATACTCATCCACATTCTAAATGTGTTTACATCTGATATTCAAGGATAGTGGCACGTGTTTTCAATACTGTAACACAACAGCACTAATATTACTGCAAATAATATCCGTGACACCCTCACATTTCTCATATGTGAGGTCCTGTTTTGATTTAAAATAAACTTTTTTTATGGCTCTTGTATGAAACAAAACACAGATCACCCACATTAAAAACAAATTAAGGTAAAACAGCATTTCTGTTTAAGAATGATTAAAGGTCATCAGGGCAAGACTCTCTGTAGAACAGATTTGGTCCTCTAAGGGCCCTCTCCCCCACCCCCCGAAAGGCTGGGGCCCGGGGCCAAAGCCCACTTTGCCCATGTCTTAAAACTTCTCTTTTCAGAACCGCTCCAAACGCTACTTCAATTCATGCGTTGAAACTGCATCGCTATAATGAACACTATTTAACAAGGCACTGAGGGCCATATGTATCAAACTCCCGTTTTGCGAATCTCAATTTGCGATATTTTCCGAATCGCAAATTGAGATTCGCAAAACGGTATGTACTTAAACAATCGCAAATAAATAGCGATTCCATAAAAATTGCTATTTTCATTGCGATAACCGAAATTGCGATTCCTTATTACAAAAAATTGCAAATTTGCGAAACTCGCTAAATACGGAATCGGGAACTCAGGTGCTGCATGATGACATCACAACCAGGAAGTGTGACTACCCATGCTGCACCTAAGTTTCTGAAGCACAGTGAGAGAGCAGGAGTGGAGGTGAGGGATCACTGCAGTGCTAGAAAGAATGGCAGAGACTGGAGACATGGCCAGCAAGGACAAGCAGCAGCAGGGGAAGAAACAAAGAAGGTAAAAACAAAAGTTTTCTAAGAGTGAGCTGGAGGTCCTGATCCAGGAAATGGTTGCCAGCCATGAGATCCTCTTCGGTAAAAAGTCCCTGCGAGTGCCTGAGACACGCAAGTGGAGGATTTGGGCGGATATCCAGCGCAAATTTAATGCAATAGGCGTCACCCACAGAAGCGTTGAAGACCTCAGGAAGCGCTGGTACGACCTGCGCCAGCGCTCCAAGGAGAAGGTTGCAAAAAGTTTGGAGCAAGCCAAGAAGACTGGTGGTGGGACCTCTACTGCCACCGCCTAAACACCACTGGAGGAAATGGTGGAGGGGACTCTTCATCCGGAGAGCGTAATGGGCGTCGCCGACCTGGACAGCTCCGCCCCCCCAGAACCAAGACAAGGTAAGAAGCATGCCATCACACCCCTGATACACCCCTAATACCCCCACACCACCAGGAGAGACCCAGGGGCACGACAGAACAAAAAGTCCAGTGCAGGTACACAAGCACACACAGCAATGCATTATGGGAGATGTAGTCACATGCACATAACAGTGGAGCATTGACACCCAGCCAGTCCCAAACAGTATGTGCGCAACATGAAAGGTAAAATACAGATAGACAGGATCCATGCAACTCCAAACAGTGAATTTTAATGCATGTCAGATGCAAGTCAGGACAGAAAATTAATGTGTGCATTTACGTCCACAGCACCATCTGAAACACAGGGAACAGCCAGTGGAGGCGAGGAAGAATCCCCTGACGCAGAGGCAACAGGGCTAGAGGAAGAGGAGGGAATGGAGGAAGAGGGCAGCCCAGTAATCCATCAGAAACGCAGCAGGAGGCATGCAGTGCCACCATTGCCCCCGCTGGAGGATGAAGCCCAGGACACTGACGGCGATGTCCAACCAGTCCCTGGACCGTCAGAGCCACGACACCGTGCTCTAGCACGTGCACATGCAATTCCGCCAATTCCATCCAGGCGCAGGGTAGGTGCATCCACCAGTTCAGCAGACCCAGGAGAGGACACAGTCTTCAGAGGGCTGGAGGGGGAAATGTTGGAGTTCCAGCACCTGCAGGCGAGAAATATCAGGGCAGTTCAGAGACAAATCAGGGCTGGCATCATGGGCATGACGGGTGCCCAGGAGGCACTCTGCGCTGAACTAAGGGCGGATCGTGCTGCTAGGTGCAGGGAGATGCAGCGCCTAGACCTCTACAGCAGGGCGGTCAACCGCCTCACCTCAGCAACCAATGTGATGTCAAGGCGCAGCATCAGTATGCAGCGTGAGGTAACACACAACAGCCAGGACGTGGCAAGGGTCTTCGTACAGGTGACATGTGCTGTGGATGAGCTGCGGGCAGGAGTCCTCACTCCAACAGACGAGATCGCGCAATCAACAAGGAGCAGCATTACACCCCCACCACCCTGGGATAGGTGCTTTAGTCACAGAGGGGTTTCTGGGACAGGTGAGGAGCACAGACTTGTACAAGGAGATGGGTGAAGCAACCCAGTGCACACGGACACTTGGGCCAGATTGTTCCTTCGCACTGTGATCTGAACATGTGCTGCTAATTGGACATAACATTGTGTGCTACACAGGCTGTGTGGCGATATTAATCCTGAATTTAAGGAAATAAAACACAGTCTCCTAATTGATATATCGCATTGTGTCATATTTTCTTACCTAGAAATAGTTCTGTGTGACCTCTTCACGCCTCTGGCGCCCAGCAGCTGCACCAATTGCACCGGCTGGCATGCGTCCTTGCGCTGGGCCCTCCTCATCTGATGAATCAGATTCACTGAGCTCCAACGTTGTGCCTTTCCTGGTGGCGATGTTATGCAGCATGGCACATGCTACCACTATCTTGCAGCAGGTCTGGGGGCTGTATTGGAGTGCCCCTCCACTCTGATGTAGGCATCTGAATCTGCTCTTGAGAATCCCGAAGGTCCGTTCGATGGTCCCTCTGGTTGCTATCTGGGCACTGTTGTACCTCCGCTCAGCAGCGTTGGCAGGATTCAGGTACGGCGTCAGTATGAATTCCCAGACCGCATACGCACTGTCACCTGTGGGGTGGGAGAAATATGGTTAAACACTGTACTGGCAATGCTGTCCTTTACTAGTCTGTCCTTTGTACATATGCAATTAACTAGTAGGTATCCCCCACCACACTCCCCATTTGTGAGTCGGTGGTGTATCCCACTGTGGCGGAAGATGAATGCGTCATGCGTGCTGCCTGGGTATTTAGCAACGATGTCGGTGATAATGTGTTTGGCATTACACACCACCTGTATGTTCAGGGAATGGTATGATTTCCGATTCCTGAACACATACTCGTCCTGGGAGGGGGGGGATATGGTGACATGTGTCCCATCTATGCATACAATGATGTGGGGAAACTGGGCAATTTGGTAGAAGTCCTGCTTCGTCTGGTCTAGTGCCTGTGGTGTGCTGGGGAAGTATATGTGGTGAGGCAGCCTCTGTACCATGGCATCAAGGAATGCATGGAAAAAGCGCGACAATGCACTCTGGAAGACCCCTGCTGCTGAGGCTATCACCCCCTGGAAGCTACCTGATGCCAAGAGGTGCAGTGAGCAGGATGGTGTGTGTCCTGCGTGTGGGGTGTTCAAGAAAAGGTTTGAGCTCATCAATTAAATCCAGGATGCTCTCCTAATCCAGCCTGTAGTTTGTATGGATCTCCTCTTCAGTCCGCTGGAACAGGGTTATGCGCGCTCTAAAGATCCTTTCCTTGCGTCTCCTTCTCTGTGCAGCAGCTCTGAGTCGCAGCCTCCTGGCTATCACGTACAGCCCAGCCATTGTGGAAGACATCTGTTGTATTGTGGGCTGCCTTAAATAGTTTGCACCTGGTTACCACCTGCTCATACTTGCTGGTAATAGCGATTCTCTAAATAGCGAATTTCATCAAATCGCTAATTGTGATTTTTTCTTACATTCCGTTTTGCGAATTCTATTGCAATTTTCTCTATTGTTGAGTCACATTTTGCGAATTCGCTTAAAAATCGCTAATGTGTGGGAATCACAAAATTGCTAATCGCAGATTTAGCGATTAGCAATTTTGCATACAGAATGTGTCTTTACATAGGGAAGCCGTGTTTTGCGATCACAAACACTGTTTTTTTGCGATTCGCAGTGTTTGCGATCGCGAAACTGCTTCATACATATGGCCCTAACAGTCTAAATACCAGGTACCTCTCCTATCACTCAATTACTTTATGCTTTTTTTTTACCCTGTACAGCACCCCACTGCCTTTAGGATATGTTGGCGCGAAAGAAATAACAATCACATTCATACATACACACATTTTATTTAAGATACATTATAATAAAATGTAAAAGATAAACACAACAAAATATCAAGTGTACAAATGTATCCAAAGTACATATCACAACAAGAGCAAAAAGTATGAATCTGTTATGAAGCAGATGCTATACAATTATATTTTCTAAGAAAGTACATTTATTTGAAGAGAAATCTGGGTTCCTCAAACCTTAATATGAAGGTATTTTACTCCAGTGATGTAATGACTTTTTCAAAGATGGCCCAACAAGTCACTTCCAGTGAGCTGAGCATTAGTAACCAACAACTGCAGTTTAAGGCTTCCTTTACCCTCAGAGGGGCAAAGGGGATCTGCCACGGCTTTATGAATGGGGAATGAAACGAAGCCAGCATTCGATGCAGTTCGCCTCTCTGGCAGTCTTTGGAGCATGTACTGTTACGCGGATAGTCAATCGGATGCATTTAGAGAGCCTATAGTTTCATGGAGTATATGCTTTAGAATAACAATGAATAAAAGAAGTAGCTGGGCAAGTACCAAAAAACAGGAAGAAGGCCTTTGAGGTACCTTCCTCACCACCCATTGGAAGCCTTCAGTCCTAGGCCCAACCCAGGCCATAAACATTGCCTATGCATTATTTTTAGATGGTATTTGTTGTCACCGTTGTCCCCTTTCTCTGTCACCCTGACAAGCATGCAGCCTGGTGGTTTAAGCACCGGCAGTGTAGGCGCTTCATGGCCGTTTTCGAACTTCTCTCTCAGCACCGTGGTCGAGGCTTGAGTTGCTGTTGTCTCTGCTGTGTGTGTAAGGAAGAGTGTTGCTGGTGTCAATATTTAGCTGATCTCTGTGTGTTTAAGAAAAGCCTATCTGCCTCAGCTTTGAGAAAAGATTGAGAGGCTCTGCTTGTGCTGTGAGGGTGACTGACCTGCACGTGATCTGCTTGTAAGGCGTGCTTGCTTTGCTTTAGCACATGATATGCTGCTGCTGGTACCCATGTTACCCATGATGCACCTAGCACCTGTTCAAGGTGCACAGTTCAAGTCGAGGCCACCTTTTCCCTAAGCAGAAGCCAAGGCGATCTGCTCTTCCAGGATTTTCTTTAAACTTGCAAATACACCAATGTCCAGACTCATAAAGTGATTTTCAGTTTGTCCCCACGAATTACGCTGCCTGTATTGTATTGTAATGACATTTATATGGTGCTTACTCTCCTAGTCAAGTACTCATTTTGATTTCTATTTTAATCAACTCGGGGAGTTCCAGTTTTCTTCCTTTATGCTTACTGAAGCTCGGAAGGCACCTGACTCCAATGTTTGTCCTTTCTGTAAATTACTGCAGCATGTTCTTTGGAAGTGAGCAGGACTCTGGTAGCATGTCCCTATTTTTATGTACACACTAACTATTGTTTCAGCTAACAATTGTGCAAGGATAAAACGCAGAGCGGCCGTAAAACAGCAAACTCGACATAAGAGCCGAAAAACAGCCCTGTGTTGGAGGACTGAATACACCACCAGGTAATACTGTTCAGATTCTCGTGAGATGGAGCGGTTGCACAATCCTCTGGGGACGAAAATGCCCCATTTTGTAACCTCACTTTCAGCAAATATGCAATTTAACAGTAAGCTTTACAGGAATAGAAACATATGGCAGATTTTTTTTATTTCATTTGCTTGGCACAGAATAGATGGATGTCATGACTCGAACCCCAGAATAGCAGTCCATTTCCTGCCTCGCTGCAGTCTGCTGAACAGTTATGCTTCTGTGTTGGAGTCTTAGGAAAAAAAGTCGTTTTCTTGAATCACTCACAGCTTGTATGACAGAAAAGGCTGTTTAAAAAAAATATTTTGTGAGGGATGAGGTATCAAGTCGCTGTGTGACAGACACCACATACAGCAAACATTTTGGTTTAAATACCAGGTTAAGTGAAGAGAAGGGTCAAATTTCATCAACTCTGGAATACTAACAGGCTTGGAGTGTGAAGAATAAAACAAACAAGGCATTGTAGATGCAGGACCCTTACCCTTGGTGCAAGGTGCTTGTACAAAGACGCCTGCAATAAGCTGAAGTTGGTACACCTTTCCTATGTGGTCAAAATTGTGGCCTAAATGACTAACTACATTTCTTCCAAGTAAGTTATTACAGGAATTAAAATGGCTGCCAAGCTAAAGTAGGTCATATGTTTTGACCACCTTCAGAGGTGTCATTCAGATATTCTGGAGAGGTGTCTAAAACACTAAGGTTTTATTCAGTCGCTGAAGCTCGCACATAATTTTACATCAACTAAGATACCACAATAGTTGTCAAATGTTTACTATTAATCTCAATGATAACTAAACTTCTAAGATGGAATTTGGGAAGCTACAGAAATGAGTCTAACGTCAGATCACATGGCACTGTAGACACCCATCATGACTTTTACGCGCGGACCATATCTTAATAAACTAATCTGCTCTAGTTAAGGGACAATGTCGATTCTCAGAGGTTGCACTGCATACAGAATCGTGATTTTATTAAAGACAAGGAGGCTGGCATTATGCATTAAAACCTCTATTGCCACTTCCAGCAGCAACCTTAAATGTATTCCAAAACAGAACTTAACAACCAACAATAGATTAGAACACACAGTCCATTAAAAGCTCCTTGTCAGTCATTTCCTTCCTCTTTTGTTCTCACTTCTTCTTCCCCCTTTTTCTTATCCTTTGAAACAAAGTCCCAGCTCAAATCTCAGAAAAAAATCTCAATGTAACCAATCACTAATAATTAACTAAACCATCCATTTCCATCTAATAGACTTAAATCTGTACCTATTAAAACGTTATCATAAAACTTTATTCACAAACTTACCACCTTAAACGTGCCACACCCTGGGAGGGTGGGCAAATTAATGCTAGCCTCCTTTTCTTTAATAAAATCACGATTCTCTATGCAGTGCAACCTTTGAGAATCGACATTTTATGGCAAGACAGGAGGCTAGCATTATGCATGTTCAAAGTTTTGCAACACTCTGTTGGAAACATGTTCAAATAAGCTTTACTAACCACAGCACTTCTGACAGAATGTGCTTTAAAATGTTAAAGATTCACTCCTGCTTCTTTCATAACCAACTTTACCCATCTTGCAATCGTAGTAGAAGAAACCCCTGTAAAAGGTTTAACATAAGAAATCAAAAGTTGATCCATTCCATGACACCTGTTCTCTTCCACTCTTGCTTCATATTCTTATAAACATTTAACAACACATAATTTTGGTTTTTGATCAAAACTTGGATAGAAAACCGACTCAGACATGGTGTTTGTCCTTTTCCAAATCTCAAAGTGAACCCCATCAGGTTTATAAAATTATCTACTTACCTCCAAAACCTTTACATCTGACACTCTTTTTATTGAGATTAAACATAATAAAGAAGCTAACTTTCAAGAAAGTTTTTTCAAAGACAAATATCTATTCCCTGGCCATGAATCCAAAAGATTCAACACCAGGCTAACATCCCAAACAGTCTCATACCTTGAAACTGGGGGTCTCCTTAACCTAATACCTTTCATAACCCTACAAATCAAAGGACTCCTACCAACAGATACACCATTAACCAGCGAATGGTCGGCTGCAATTGCTGACATATAACAATTTATTGTTCTGTACATAAGTCCTTTTTGAAAGAGTTCTGCCAAAAAATTGATATTTTCACTTCATCAACTTCCACGGGATCAGAATCCCTTGCCATGCACAACAAAAACAGACATTCCAAGCACTTTTGTATCTCCTATGAGTTCCTGGTGCCCTTGATTCATTAAGCAACTCTGAAGCTGTTCCCGAAAGATCCTTGAATCTTCCAGAATTCCTGAAATTCTCCAAACTAGAAGGTTGAGCGAATTCTCCTCTGTCAAAGGATGATCTACTCCTTCCACCCCTGCCAGTAGACCCTTGCAACACATTATCAAATAAAGAACTTCCACCACCATTTTCAGAATAGAAGGGAACCAAGCTTGTGATGTCCAAAAGGGTGTCACCTACACCAACTGACACTCCTGCCTCCTCACTTAGACCAGCACTCTCTGAATCATTGCAAACGGCGGAAAGGCATAACCTCTCCTTCTCGACCAGTCCTGGGTAAAAGCATCTTTTGCTAGCGCACCCGGATCCGGTCTCCAGCTGTAATATGCATCCAGTTGATGAATCAGTCTGGATGCAAACACATCTATGCCCAAAGGACCCATACATTTCTGAATCAACTTAAACACATCCTTGTTCAACATCCAATCACTGAAATCTATCAAACTCCTTGAATTCCAGTCTGCTATCCAATTCTCCTTTCCTGGTAAATACTGAGCAACCAAACCAATATTGTGTTCCAGACAAAACTCCCACATCTCCTTTGCTACTTCCACTAATTTCTTCGATCTGCTTCCTCCTAACCTGCTTATATAAGTCACAGCTGTTATATTGTCCATTCTCAACAAAACTGATGTTCCTTGAAATTGAGGTCTGAAACTCTGTAAAGCAAAATAACCTGCTCTCATTTCTAAACAATTGATATGATCCTCTCTTTCTTTCAAATCTCAGACACGACCTGTCTCTTGATCTGCACACGACGCTCCCCAACCTAGATTGCTTGTGTCTGTTTCCAGAACAGAATCTGGTTTGTTCCAAATATTGCTCTTCCATTCCACGCCTGCAAATTTTCGAACCACCATTTCAATTGTTTTCGTGCTTCCAGAGAAATCCTCACCATGTCTCCATACCAACGACCCTTTGAAAGTTCCAATCTTTTCATTCTCTGTAAGGCCCTGAAATGGAGAGGACCTGGAAACACTGCCTGAATAGATGAAGATAAAAGGCATAATACCCTTGCTATTTCCCTCAATCTGACCGTACCTTTCTTCAAGGCAAACTTTACCTCCTTCATTATCTTCACATTGTTTTTCTCTGGTAAAAGAAGTTGTCCTTTCACTGTGTCTACCACAAATCCCAAAAACTCCAGATCCTGACTGGATTTCAAAATCGATTTCTCTATATTTATCACAAAACCCAAGGATTCCAATAAATTACTCACCATGTCCCTCTGAGAAACTAGATGATTCTTGCTTTGATTCATAATCAAAATGTCGTCCAGATAAATAAAAAGACGTACACCCCTTTCTCGAAGAACACCTACTTCTGCTTTCATTACCTTGGTGAAACACCAAGGGGCTGAGGCTAATCCAAAAGGAAGGCACAGAAACTGAAACAACTGACCCCTCCAACGGAATTGTAAAAATCTCTGACTTTCTTCTGCAATTGGTATTGAGAAAAAAGCATCCCTCAGATCTAACTTTATTAACTAATCTCCTACCAACACAACATCCCTGAGAAGATGGATGTCTTCCATCTTGAAATGTCTGTAGGTTACAAAAATATTCAAATTTTTTAGATTTATTACAGGACGCCATCCTTTGTCCTTCTTTTCTACCACAAACAAATTGCTTATATAACCTACCTCCTCTTTGCAAATCTCTTTTATCGCACCTTTTTCTAGCATAGCTGCCATTGCACCTGCAATAACATCCAATATCTCTCCCTTGAACTCTAACTCCCTTGGTTCTTGAACCTGAGATGGCATTGTATCGAACTCTATCTGGTAGCCTGCAATAGTATAGAATACACATGCATCCCCTGTTATCTTTCTCCAGTTCTCCATATGAAACTTCAGTCTTCCTGCCACTTTGTGGAAAAAAACAATGACTTTCTTCGTACTCACCTGCCCCTGTCGAGGATGTTTAACCTCTTCCATGATATGCTGTTGCTCTGGAAGATCTCCCTCTTTAAGGATAAAAGCTTCCAACCTCTTCCTGTAAATTGGGACTTATAGAAAATACGGCTGAGAGATTGCCCTCTTCTCCCGGCCCTACCATATAAATTATTCTGGCCAGAAAAAACTCTCCTCCTTGAATAATGAGCCTTATTCAAAGCAGTAAAGGTTTTAACATATTTACTCAAACCTTTTGCCTCTTCGCTAGATTCCTTTTTGGCCAAATCCGCCAACTTCAGATTTATACGTAACAGAACTGCCTTCCTTTTCTCTGTAATCAATGCAGCATTTGCATTTCCCAGAAAACATACCGCGCGTTGACACCAACCTCTCAATAAATTTATATCCAAATCAGTACCCTTAACATAGGATTCTTCAACCAAATCAAATATTATAGCCAATGGATCTAGAACGTCCGAAAGCTTATCTTCACACTGTTTCAGAGATCTCCCCAAACCTTTCCTTGGATATCTTCCCATTTTAAAAAGGTAAGTTATCAACTCATTATCTAAGTTTGGTGTCATAGTTTCTTTGTCACCTATCACTGGGCGAGAGCACTCTGATCTCATCAATCTACGTTCCTCTTTCTCCAGAGGTTCACGAATTCAGTTCTTAATATACTTTGCTATATTACTTAGGGGCCACCATTCAGAACCCCGAGGATGTCTTATCTCTTTAAGGTGAAAAAGTTTATCCCCCAAGGGATCCGTCACAATACCTTTTCGAATTATCCCTGGTTTTAGAACTGCCATCGAAATCCTCACCAAATGAGTCCTTATAGTCCAGATCTAAGGTGTACTCATCCAATTCCTCATTCTCATACACAGTGTTTACCTGTCCATCCTGCATGTCACTTAGGACACTCATTCTTTTTGAGCCGCTTAGGACTCCTCTCTGATCAAATCGGCCTTCCAAATTTTTTGACTTTCTCATACATTTACCACAAGGACCCCTTATAGGTCTCTCTTCGGCTTCAGAGATAGAAAATTATTCCTCTTCCTCATTAACTATAGCTTTCCTTTTTTATAACGCTGCCCTAACTGACTCCTCTACCAACTCTTTTAACTCCTTAGACAAAGAGCCTGAAACTTTACCATCCTAAAAAAAGACTCCTGTAAAACCTGATCCGCAATAACGAAACCAAAATTCATTTTTTCCAAACCTAAAATAATCTAAATTAACTAAACTAAATAGTTTTACTTAAATTAAAAGTGTTATAAATAAACTGAAACTAACTGAAAACTACTCAAATAACCAAATAACTACCTGATCCAACTAAAATTACTAACTATAAACAAAGCTTAAAATCCTCTAGAAAATTTCTCAAATCCGACTTCCCTATACAATTCTTACTTCTTTTCGTGACAGGAAAATAAACTGCCATTAGCTGTGCCGGTTAACAAACGACACTAGCTCAAAATACTTCAACTTCCCTCAAAATAGCCTTAAATCAAACAATGATGTCGATCTCTTATAAAATTGATTTCGTCCTAAACATAATCATACTCCCTTATTTCTTAAGATTCCATATTATCTTCCTTTTAAAACCTTTCTACTCTTTTTTTTTTGTTTTTACTTTATTTTCAGTTTTTCAGTACAACCAAGTTACAGTACATTAACCAATTGGAAGGCATAACAGCACACAGTACAATTTGTAGAGATCATTCAAATCTAGCATAATCAATCTGTTTTACAGTTGTTGAGCAACATGACCGGAACAGTATTTCTTGACACTACTGTATATTTAACCAAACATTAACAATACGCATCTGTAGTCCTGGATATGTTTGTGCATAATCTTGATAAAAAGGAAGCAGAATCTCGCCCATCCCCTGATGGGCTGCTCTATTCTCTGACATATTTTATTATTTATCCCACTCCTGTGTGAGTTTGTACTCTTGTTTTTTTTATGCTCGTTACAATTCTCGCTACAAACAGATCACAATACGGACTCGCAAATCTAATCGAGTCGCGTACTGTTGTTAATGCAATGCGTATACTTAAAGCGCTCTATTTCCGTCTGAAACAAGCGTAACACGGAGCGTGCCCAAATCAAAGATGGCCGCCCGTGTTATTTCATAATTGAAGTCTTCACAAGCTAATTGGCCCACATCATATGCGTGAGCAAGAACAAGCGCATTCAAAATTCAGGTAGCCGTCTGTTTCTCCTTCAAAAAACACAGTTATATTTCCCTCAAATATTAAGCGATTTGAAGCGCAAACCGATTATTTATCTCCTAGTTTTATATTTTCTACAAAAAAAGTTATACATAAAATTTTTATATATAAATAAAACCATTATATTTTTAAAACCACTAAATTAATCCAGAAATTGGATTACCCGCACACAAAATCACAGACTTATCAAAACATTTCACATTAACGAAAAACTATCTAATAACAAAAGTCATATGAAAACACTTAAAGGCATGTACTTATATGCCAGAAGCAGAAACAAAAGAGGAAGAAAATGGCTGACAAGGAGCTTTTATTGGACTCGGTGTTCTATTCTATTGTTGGTTGTTAAGTTCTGTTTTGGAATACTTTAAAGGTTGCTGCTGGAAGTGGCAATAAATGTTGTAATGTATAATGCTAGCCTCCTGTCTTGCCATAAAATCACAAGTTTTGGTCCAGCTGCGAGTGAGCATGTCTGCGAAGGACCATCATGTGTAGGTGAGTTACCTCCCATTATCCTCTTCTTTTTGTCAGTATATTCTATGAGGGTAGGGCAGAATTAATGGTTGTTTTCTATGTTTCGTTACTTATATTATTGATTTGGAGCATTTCTGTGGCACGAGGCCCCTCGTCTGAGACATATATACATCCTGTGCTGAGTCTAAGAAGTGGCTTGGATAGGTTCCAGTACTCACTGTGTTACCACCACAGATATTGGGGGTGTGAGGTGGTGGCCTACATAGCCGATGTACCCTTCCTATCATTCCTTGTACAACAGAACGACAACGATACGCGAAGGCTGGGAGGGAATGAGTTAATCCTTTCAACTGACTCTTGTGTGCAGGGAGGAGCCCCGCCCGGGCTGAGCAGGAGCCAATGGAATGCGAGAGAGGCGGGAACTGTTGAGTATGAAGAGAACCCGGAAGAACAGCGACGGTGTGTGGAACCAACGGAGCAGAGAGAACAGCCACACCGAGAGGAAGAGAAGAGCAGAGAGGAACCCTCGACCAACATCATAGGAGACGAGGAACCGAGGCCAGCCGTCGACTCGGAAGAATCACCCGAAGCCGGAGAAGCCGAGACCTGGTCCGAAGAGTGGTGGACGCCCCCAGTAGGACGCTGAGAAGCCGCCGCAACTCCGGAGAGTTGCGGCCAATGCGGTACGTGACACGGGAAGGGGGAGGGATAAGCGGGGTCTAGCTAGTCGAATACAGGGCTATACAAATGCATGGAAACCTCTGGTGAGAACGGTTGTCATATCACGCACCACCCTTTGTATCCCTTCCCAACCCAGCCGCATTATTAGGAGCACTGTGGCCCGCAAGTTCAGCTCCTCTGCATTTATCCCCTGTCTGCCCCTCGATAGTGTGTATATTCCTAACCCCCCCTTTTTGTGTTACGCCTATCCGTGGATCCTCGCGAACCTCCCTTCTTTAATCATCCCGGTTTTCTGGTATGCCATGATAAACCCGACTCCCTTATCCCCGTTCTACGCCTGACCCTCAAAAAAACATCACAACTGTATCTTTGTGTCGTGCCTCACAACGGGTGTTTTAGTTACTGGTGAAGGGTTCGTATCAGAAAAGCCTGAACAGCGAAAACTTACAGCCTTCTCTCCTTTTCACTTTCCGAGGCAACCTGGGGAGGAAGTCCGACCACGTCAGGAACCCATCACCAGCCGGAAGACAGCGAGGAAGATCCCCGAATAGAGAAGGCCATCACACCATCCTAGACCTGTTTTGTGGAACGATTAATTTCATTTGAATAAAACCCTATCACAATTGCTCATCGAATTCGGCCTCCTCGCTTTTCCTTTCGGCCCTCCCTCTCACACGTGGTGTCAGAAGTGGGATCAGAAAGGATGGAGGCCGCAATACAGAAAATGGCTCAAGGTCAGGAAAAGTTAGGTTGTATCATGGAACGATTCCTAGCCTTAACCGAAGAGGACAGAGAGAAACACCATAAAACCATGTTGGAGCAAAGCCAATCCCAGGAAGCCATTTTCAACAGACTTGCGGATACGATGGGTCAGCAAAGCAACCAAACCACCCTACCTTCAGTGGTCCTCCAGAAGTATGTAAACGGGGAGGACCCGGATTTTTTTTTTTCCAATTTGAGAGAATGGCTCGAACAGCCGGGTGGGCCGCAGACAAATGGGGTCAGTACTTAGGACCGCTGTTGACCGGGGATCTGCAGGCCGCCTATCAGGCTGCCAACCCCTTAGGCCTTACACCGTATGATGACGTAAAGAAAGCGATGCTGGAAAGGTTGGGGATAGACGATGAGACGTACAGACTACGTCTCAGACAAATAAAAGAAGGCCTCCAGGAGACCCCCAGAGCCCTCTCTTTTCGGATCCGGGATCTAGCTGACCGGTGGTTGAAACCCCTAACTGCCACTAAAGAGGACATTATGGAAAAGATATATCTCGAACAGTTTTTATCCTCCTTACACCCCCCCGTACAGAAATGGGTGCGACAACACACGGGACTGACTTTTGACAGGGCAGTAGATATCGCTGGGGCATATAACCGCGCACAAGGCATTCAAAGAGGGAAGAACGAACAAACCTGGAAACATCCTAGCGGAGGACCTGCCAAGACAGTGAGGCCAATGGTTCCACGGAGATCGGATACAGTCACCCTACTACCCGGTCCCCTGCCCAACCCCCTTCGGTCCTCTCCTCCCCCAGGGCCCCAGTGTTTTTCGTGTGGAGGTTTCGGTCATATAGCCCGAGTATGCCCCCAAAAAGAAGAGCCCATGGAAATCGGGCTCACACGTTCCTACTATTGTAATCCCGGGGGAAAGAAACCTCCCTACCACCACACCGTAAGGGTCAATGGAGAAGAACGACAAGCCCTGATGGACACAGGATGTTTGCAGAGCGTCATACAGCCTTCTGCAGTCCCGGGAGGGCTTACACAAACCACTGGGACAGTAAACATACAGTGTGTACATGGGGACAACAAGAGGTATCCTACCACAACTGTACAAATCCAACACAGTCCCGCTTATGCTCCAGTACCAGTGAAAGTAGGGTTGATACCTCAGCTACCGGAACCTTTAGTCCTGGGTTCTGATTACCCCTATCTCTCTAAGGTTGTTCCGGAAACCCCCACCGATCAGAACGATTGGTATTTAACAGCCCCTTTTTCCAAGGAGCCCCATCTCACTCCACTCCAGGAGAGACCCCAGAAAAGTAGAAAACAAAAGAAAAGAGAGAAAAGGGACTGGAACCGAGTAGCACTCACCCAGAACAAGGAGGAAGCCATGTGGCAGTACGACCAAGGTTTCTTTGCCGCACAACGTGAGGATGATACGCTAAGGGAAGCCTGGAACAAGGCCACAGAGGAAGAAGACCCGAATCAAGTAGGTCCCCAGTTTCTAGTGCGGAAGGGGTTGCTATATATAAAGGGGGGAAATAACCAACCCCTACAACTATTAGTCCCACTCACCTATAGAGAGAAAGTGATGTTTCTTGCCCACAGCCATCTCCTAGGGGGACACTTTGGGGAGGAAAAAACAGAGAAGGAGATTCTAAAACAGTTCTTTTGGCCAGGTATATACCAACAAATCCGTCGATACTGTAAGGAGTGCGCCATTTGCCAAAAAAACAACAGGCGTGTCTTTTCTAGAGTCCCCTTGCGTCCTCTACCTGTCATTAGCGAACCCTTTGCTCGTGTAGGGATGGACATAATAGGCCCCTTGCTCCCCTCTCGAAGCGGCTGTAGATTTGTGTTGGTGTTAGTTGACTATGCCACTCGATACCCTGAGGCAGTGGCGTTGCGTCATCCAAACACCCTGCATATAGCTAAAGCCAGGTTAACATTTTTTCCCGAGTAGGCTTTCCACGAGAGATAATAACGGACCAGTGGACACCTTTTGTCTCCAAGCTCCTGAAGCAGGTCTGTACACAGTTAAACATCAAGCAGATCCGAACATCAGCCTATCATCCTCAAACTGACGGATTAGTGGAAAGATATAATGCTACCCTCAAAACCACACTAAAAAAGCTGCTTGAGTTAGAAACCCGTCGTTGGGAGGACATGTTGCCTCTTGCTCTTTTTGCTATCCGATGTAAGTCCCAGAGAAGCACCGGATACTCGCCGTTCGAGCTGTTATATGGCCGACCCCCACGCACCCTTCTAGACATGGCAAGGGAGGAATGGGAAGAAATCCACGAGGGTACTAAACCCCTACATGAAAATGTCTTAAAACTGAAGACTCACCTTCACGAAATACGTAGTATCTGTAAAACCCACTTGGAACAAGCCCAAGAAGCCCAGAAACAGTACTACGATAAGGGTACCAAAAATAGATCTCTGAATGTGGGTGATTTTGCTTTGCTTATGATGCCTTCCTCAGACCACAAACTCCTGGGGCAATGGCAAGGTCCATTTCGAGTCTTAGAGGCCGGCACTCCAGTGACTTATCGCCTGGAAATGGACCCCACAAAACCAACTAACACCCAAATCTTTCACATGAATTTATTAAAGAAATGCGAAGGGCAGGTACCCCAGTTGGTAGCCGTAACCAAGGACCCCCCCCCCCCCATTTTTCCGTGAGCTTAGACCCTGACTTGACAGAGAAGCAGAAAGAGAACCTGTATGACAGGCTGCAGCCTTTTCAGGACATCTTCACTGCCCTCCCAGGACACACCGAGCCATTAATACTCTGCCCGGGAGGAGGGTGAAATTACGTCCCGATCGTATACCAGAAGCCCGCAGACTGGCGGTAGAGAAGGAGGTACAACAGATGCTCCATATGGGAGTAATCGAACCTCCTACTAGTGAGTGGAATTCTCCGATTGTTTTAGTGCCGAAGCCCGACGGATCCATTCGATTCTGTATCGATTTCCGCGAGGTTAATAAAATATCACAGTTTGATTCATACCCGTTACCCCTGGTTGATGAAATGATTGACAAGCTTGGTAACGCACAGTATATTAGCACCCTGGACTTAAGTAAAGGATACTGGCAGGTTCCACTACGAAGACAGGACAGGGAAAAGACCGCATTTTCAACCCCGGGAGGTCTGTATCACTTTACTGTTTTACCCTTCGGGTTACACGGGGCCCCAGCCACTTTTCAAAGATTAATGAACACAGTGCTGAAGCCCTGTGCTGACTACGCCGCCGCCTATATTGACGATATCGTCATTTTTAGCGACACATGGGAACAACATCTGGATCATCTGGTAGCTGTAGTACAGACCCTGAAAACCAGCGGTTATACATCAACCCTGCTAAAAGCAAGCTAGCAGCTAGGTCAGTTAAATAACTAGGGCATCTCCTCGAGGAGGGACTCATCAAACCCCAAAACGAAAAAGTAACCGCTATTGCCAATATACCCTTTCCCCAAACGAAAAAAGAACTACGAGCTTTTCTCGGTATCCTAGGATATTATAGGAGGTTCATCCCAGATTTTTCACTAACAGCTGCCCCGTTGACCGACCTCCTGCAAAAGAACATCAACACCGAGAAAGTGCTACGATCCCCCTCAACCCAACAGCTAGCGGCCTTTCAGACCTTAAAAACAGCCATAACATCAAAACCGGTACTGATGAGTCCCGATTACACTAAACCGTTTATATTGCAAACGGATGCGTCGGATCAAGGACTGGGTGCTGTTCTATCCCAAACCGACACTCAGAATCAGGAAAGACCAGTATTATACCTCAGGAGAAAATTATTTCCTAGGGAAACCAAATATGCTGTAATTGAGAAGGAAGCATTAGCCATAAAAGGGGCCATAGAAACCCTCCGTTACTATCTGGAAGGAAGAGAATTCACTTTGTATACGGACCATACACTCTTACAATGGCTCTCTCGCAACAAAGGGCATAATGACAGAATCATGAGATGGTTTTTGGCCCTACAACCCTTCCGGTTTACTACTCTGCACCGGAAAGGGAAAGAACATTCTAATGCTGATTATCTGTCTAGATATCCCCTTGACTCTTTCCTTGCCAGCAAGAAAGTTAGGGAAGGGGGATGTGAGGAGGTGGCCTACATAGCCGATATACCCTTCCTATCATCCCTTGTACAACAGAACGACAACGGTACTCGAAGGCTGGGAGGGAATGAGTTAATCCTTTCAACTGACTCTTGTGTGCAGGGAGGAGCCCCGCCCGGGCTGAGCAGGAGCCAATGGAATGCGAGAGAGGCAGAAACTGTCGAGTATGAAGAGAACCCGGAAGAACAGCGACGGTGTGTGGAACCAACGGAGCAGAGAGAACAGCCACACCGAGAGGAAGAGAAGAGCGGAGAGGAACCCTCGACCAACATCATAGGAGACGAGGAACCGAGGCCAGCTGTCGACTCGGAAGAATCACCCGAAGCCGGAGAAGCCGAGACCTGGTCCGAAGAGTGGTGGACGCCCCCAGGAGGACGCTGAGAAGCCGCCGCAACTCCGGAGAGTTGCGGCCAACGCGGTACGTGACACGGGAAGGGGGAGGGATAAGCGGGGTCTAGCTAGTCGAATACAGGGCTATACAAATGCATGGAAACCTCTGGTGAGAACGGTTGTCATATCACGCACCTCCCTTTGTATCCCTTCCCAACCCAGCCGCATTATTAGGAGCACTGTGGCCCGCAAGTTCAGCTCCTCTGCATTTATCCCCTGTCTGCCCCTCGATAGTGTGTATATTCCTAACCCCTCCTTTTTGTGTTACGCCTATCCGTGGATCCTCGCGAACCTCCCTTCTTTAATCATCCCGGTTTTCTGGTATGCCATGATAAACCCGACTCCCTTATCCCCGTTCTACGCCTGACCCTCAAAAAAACACCACAACTGTATCTTTGTGTCGTGCCTCACAACGGGTATTTTAGTTACTGGTGAAGGGTTCGTATCAGAAAAGCCTGAACAGCGAAAACTTACAGCCTTCTCTCCTTTTCACTTTCCTAGGCAACCTGGGGAGGAAGTCCGACCACGTCAGGAACCCATCACCAGCCGGAAGACAGCGAGGAAGATCCCCGAATAGAGAAGGCCATCACACCATCCTAGACCTGTTTTGTGGAACGATTAATTTCATTTGAATAAAACCCTATCACAATTGCTCATCGAATTCGGCCTCCTCGCTTTTCCTTTCGGCCCTCCCTCTCACACGGGGGAAGAAGTTGTTTATGCGAATTAAAAAAAAGTGATGTTATGTCTGCAGAATGTACTGCGGGGGGTACTTTATCCGATTAAAAAAAATAATAAAAACCAATATATATATATCGATATATATAGCTGCAGGGACGTTCAGTCAATCAATCAGGGGATTGTAAGGTGTGCTACTCACCTGTGAGGGTCTTAAGGCGCTGGGGAGGAGGGGAGCAGCTCAGGATTGGCCAAAAACGAGGTCTTGAATTCTCTTCCTGAAGGTGTGCAGGGTGGGGGAGTGTCTGATGTTGACTGGGAGTTCGTTCCACGCTTTGGCTGCGATGTGGGAGAAGGCTCTCCCCCCGGCTCTGGTTCCGTGGATGCATGGGGTCATTGCTAAGGCGAGGTCGGCAAAGCGGAGGTTTCTTTTGGGTGAGTGGAAAGATCTTTCATTGAGGTAGTTGGGTCCAAAATTGTTGAGGGATTTGTAGGCATGGGTGAGGAGCTTGAAGGCTATTCTCTTTCTGACAGAGAGCCAGTGGAGGTCTCGCAGGTTTTGGGTCATGTGCTCGTGTCGTGGGGTGCCGGGGACGAGTCTGGCAGCTGCGTTTTGGATTGTCTGGAGTTTCTGTAGTGGGGATTTGTTGATTCCTGCGTAGAGGGCATTTCCGTAATCCAGTCTGCTGGTGATGAGGGCGTGGGTGATGGTCTTTCTGGCTTCGGGTGGGATCCACTTGAAGGTCTTGCGGAGGGAGTTGAAACAGGTGGAGGCGACGGCATTCACCTGGCGGGTCATGGTGAGGGAGGATCCTAGGATGATGCCGAGGTTCCAGGCGTGGTTCGTTGGGGTGGGTCTGTTCCCGAGGCCGTTATAGTTAGGTTCACCCAAAACCATAAAAAGTCAGCAGTTATAGTTATCTCAAGTAAGTATAACTTGCGCCCCCACCATGTACAGTTTTCTCATCAATAATTTCACTGCAAATGTTGCAGTGATATTATCAAATATATCATAGATGTCATGAGTGATGTAATATGTGGGTAATTAGCAGTACATGGTGCATGAGTTATAGTTATTTTAGGGCACAAATTATAGTTACTTGAGATAACTATAACTGCGGAATTGTTATGGTTTTGTGTGTGTAAAATCTGAACCTAACCATAACGTCCCTGTAACATTTGCTTTTTTAGTGAATTTCTAATGTGTTTTTTAATTCTATTTCCTAAATATAATGGCCCTGTGACCTTTGGTTTTTGTCAGTGAATTTCTACAGTTTTTTAATTCTATAACGTTCCTGTAACCTTCATTTGTTTCAGTGATTTTCTATGCTTTTGAATGCTATTTCATAACTATAATGTCGCTGTAAACTGGGTGTGAGAGTGGGTGTGTCAGTGCGTGTTGGGTGTGTCAGTGCGTGTGTGACTGGATGTGTGGGTCTGTGAGTGGGTGTGAGTGGCTGTGTAGATCTGTGAGTGGGTGTATGAGTGGTTCTCTGGGTCTCTGGGTGGGTGTGTAAGTGGCTGTATGAGTGTGTAAGTGGGTTTGTGAGGGGCTTTCTGAGTCTCTGAGTAGGTGTGTGAGTGGCTGTATGGGGTGTGAGTGGGTATGTGAGTGTGTGTGTGTGTGTGTGTAAGTGAGTTTGTGAGTTGGTGGGTGGAAGCATGAGTGCATGTGTGACTGATTGTGGGTCTCTGAGTGGGAGTGTGAATGGCTGTATAGGTGTGTGAGTGGTTGTGGGGGTGTGTGAGTGGGTGTGTGTGCCTGTGTGGGTCTGTGAGTGGGTGTGTCTGTGGTTCTCTGGGTCTTTGAGTGGGCGTGTGCATGATTTTCTGGTCTCGGTGTGTGGGTGGCTGTATGGGTGTGTGAGTGTTTGTGTGGGTGTGTGAGTGCTTGTGTGACTAGCTGTGTGTGTCTCTGAGTGGGTGTGTGAGTGGTTTTGGGTCTCTAGGTGGGTGGGTGTGAGTAGTTGTAAAGGTGTGTGAGCGGTTGTACATGTGTGTATGTGGGTCTGTGAGTGGTTCTTTGGTTGTCTGAGTGGGTATCTGAGTAGGTGTTTGGGTGTGTGAGTGGGTGTGTGAGTAGTGTTCTGGGTCATGGAGTGGTGTTTGAGTGGGTCTGTGAGTGGGTGTACCGCCTCCTGGAAAGAAACAACATGGGAGCCCAAACAGTAATCTTCCATGGGGAAGCCGCCTCGGGGACAGAGAGGATGACACATTGGCTAAACTGTTTTTTTCCATGGGCGTGTAGCCCCCAGATAGCCACACCGCTAGGGCAGGAACAGAGCTCCACACACCTACAGAAGGGTTCAGCCATCTTGGGAGTGGGCAGAATAGAGTACCCTGGTAAAGCTAGATGCTACACTTCACAGGATATTGTAATCAGGCAGAGGGAACAAGATAGCCCATTAGCTATGAACCGCGACTTTGCCTAAGGGGACTTTCTGAGCATAAAAGATGGTCTTCTGGCATCCATAACTCAGATCTCACTTGGATTAGAGAAGAGGACCAAAAAAGGACTGACCTTGGAGCCGGTAAAGACAGGCTGCACAGAAGTTGTACTGCACCTGCTGTTTCTTGAGCCTGCCAAGGAAAGGGCTTCACCTTCTGTGTCCTGCTTGAGAAGAAGATGTCCCTGGTCTCCAGCCAGAAGGAGAGACTCCAAGAGTCACATAGTTGACTTCCTGTTGGCAGCACAGGGTCACAAAAGCTGAAGAAGCATGTCTAACGAGTTGGTAGCCCACTTCACCGGATCGCCGCTCCTTGCCCCATCCATCCTAGGAGCACCTTTGGCTGCTCGACATGGGAGAGTCGTCAGAGTGCAGTTAGGATGCTCAGAAGGAAAGATATCCCCAAAAGAAGGTAACTGCTATTTTCTTTACGGCTGGTGGCCAGTAGTCTAGTGGCAAATGGAAATGTGCTGGACAAAAGATGACTTTGAGGGACTTTGCCCCTGTGGCCAAAGTCACCCACCTGGACTGTGGACTGAGAAGTATCCAGAGGAAGACCCCATTGACTGCACATCAAATCATCTTCAGCATTCTTGAGCTTCTTCAGCCCTCTGTATCCCTTGCATCAGGACCACTCTGTAAAAGTCAATGGCAAGTGGCCATTAATGCTGGAACTGGACTGGAGACTGCTTTTCATGTGAAGGTAAAAGCTTCTTTGGACATTGTTGATCCTTTTGACTGGCTCCCTGTCAGAGCTAGTCATCCAAAGTACTTACAAGTAACCGCATTCATTTTCGGTGTAACTTTTCAATGAAAACATTTCTGTCAAGTTTGTTGAATTTGCTAGTGCTTATTTGTGGTTGAGCGAAAAGCCTCAATTTATTGTTTCTTTAAAAAGCTACATTTGTGCACCCTCCAGTGGATCTTTTTCATTTTGGTATACATAAGTTCATAAAAATATAACTTAGTTTTATAAAATGGTGTTGGATTTAAAATTGGAAAGTCGATGAGAGGACTGATGGCGACAGATTCCCTGTTCTAGATTTACACAGGAACCTCTGGTCAATGGACTGTCGGTTCCTGCTTAAAAGTGTAGAGAAGGGAAATATCTTACCAAATTAGACTTCGCCATTCAAGTAAACCATGACTCTGAAGAATCACAGACTCCAGGTTCTAAGTTTAGTTAGTTTATTACAAAGCCAAAAATAACTGGACATACAGACACCTCAAGATGAAGGTGTAGAAATACATTGGAACTAATACAAAGCCAAACCTACGTGTGAAATTTAGTCTATAAAGCATACAAAGGATAACCAATTTGAGAATCAAGACGCAGAATATCACTGCGCCGACATCAAGAGTTTTCTTCATTGGTGGCGTGTAAGTAAAAAGCATTAGTCTGTCCCTACACTATAACTAACATGGCATCCCTATTTAGCCTTTTCCCCAGGCAAGATCAAGGAAAGGTGTCAGTGCGTGAAGACTTCCTAAGAAGTATACTCACATTAAATGGGTCAAGTAGCATAAAGTTACAGAACTTGTTCTCAGATGCTCCTTGTCCTCTTTCGATCAGGTCTTATCCCTTCTCCTCTCCTAACTAATTTACCCTGGGGCACTGTCCCTAATTCCAACACCAAAATCTCAAGACATACCTCATGTCACATCAGGTGATCACGCCATCCAGCTGGACATCTCCTCGTAGGTAACTTTCCATCCTGCTCGATCTTTCCAGGTGCTTGATTCCCAGGCCTTCTCAAGTGAGAAAGAACACCGTCCCACATTATCAGCACCTCTCGTTCAAATGTGCCCACTCCTCCCTAAGCCTAACTCCTAAAACAAAAGCATTTTTCTAACTAACAAAGCTGTGTTTCTCCACCTGCATCAGAAACGTGAGAAAAAAAAAATTCTACTTGCACATGAACACTGTGAACATTTCTCTTCGCGAGCCAGGGAAAATACACGCCAGTCCTGCTTGGTCCTTGCTCTTGCTCTCCTGCCTCCAGCTGGAACAGGAAGCAGGCAGCCTCCCTCCCCTCCCCTAAACCAATCACAACGCTGCAATGGCAGCATTGTGATTGGTAGGGACGCCTTCCAGCCAGGAGCTTACAGGAAGGCCATTTTCTCCATGTAGGCTTCATTGCAGCCTGCATGGAGAAAGGAAAGAGTGCACATGACTGGTTTGGGCCGACCAAACAGTCATTGCACCCTCAGGAGTAGGCACACCACTCCTCCACTGTTCGCAGACCAGCCCTGCCCACCCGCCTGCCCACAACCAAACCCTTCTTTTCTGCTTTCTCGCAGTTCGAGAAGCAGAAACATAAAATGGTAGTTATTACCATTTTATGTTTTTGCTTCTCGCACTGTGAGAAAGCAGAGGGGTGACGCTCCTCCGCCCTAGTGGAAGAGCCGCCCCTGACCCCTACAAATTAAGAGCACCATTGCGCTCAATCAGGACAGAGAACAGAGGTATGAAAAAGGGAACAAGAAAAGTGGGCGAGCTCGGAAGACAGAATTCTGCTGCGAGAAGCGGGACGAGGCATAGGAACGCTGGACACAGCAAGGGCTTGGGGGAGATTAGTAGACAACCTATAGACAATTTACCCTGGCGAAGCAGCAGAGAATCCCTCGCATCATACATCCCTGGAGAGAGAAGGAAACAGAATAAACCAGAGAGTATAGGAAAAGTAAGCCTCTAACATATAGCATGACTCCCTCCAAAACGGATAGGATACCCGAAAGCATCATCACACACACAAGGAATTAACAGTTAATAGTGAAGCATCTCATAGGGGGGTGGGAGGCAGAGTTGGGATAAGAACACTAACAGAGGGGGGAAGACGATGATGTAAGAATGTATACGAACGAGACTCACAGAAACAGATATATGCAATGTGATGAGTAAAACCCCAATAAAATTCGTAAAAAAATAAAATAAAAATTGGTGTCTAATTTTTTAAGAGTTGTCTTTCTTCCTTCTTTAATTGTTTTGGTGCTGTTTGAATGCTTTACACGTGTTCCTTTGTTGAAGCCTGACTGCTCGAAGCCACAGCTCCCCAGGGTTAAGCTAAGGTTTGACAAACGAAGCCTGACTGGTCCTAGAAGAGTTGGTAGTGTATTACACAGTGAGGTTTCACAACCACACCACATCATCCACCCAGTTCCTCACAATGGTGCCTACCAGTAGGATCCAGAACTTTTCTGTTTTACAGTACCATACAGTTGATAAATTTGAAACTGATAAGAATCGACCCAAGGTGACCTCAAAGAGGCGTTCTTGTGTTTCTCAAGTAGTGGTCAAGTTCTGTAGTATTCACAGACACTGTTTTGTGGAGTTTGCTAACTTTTCAAAAGTTGAGAAACATTGTGACAGATTTTCAAAAAGTTCAAAAAGTTTTGAAAAAGTTTTGAAAAAGCTTTGAAAAAGTTTGGTAAGACACTTTCAGGCAAGGAAACATGGAGCTCGATCTGGCAATCTGTCCACTCTCAAGGGAGACGCACTGAAGCACTTTGCAGATCAGAAAAATCAAGAGGAACTGGAGGCGAGGGCCTTGGCATTGAAAGAAAAGAAGTTGGCCTTTGAAGAAAGAAGAGCCAGGCTGGGCATAAGGTTCAAAGAAAATAGCAACAGAAACAAATCTATTTCATTTTGGTGTCCATAAATTCATAAAATTGTAACCTTTGGTGTCAGATTTCTTGAGAATCGTGTCTCTTTCTTCTTCAAATTGTTTGTGCTGTGTAAATACTTTACACTAGTTCCTTTGATGAAACCTGACTGATCCAAGCCACAACTACCCAGGGTTGAGCTAAGAATTCTTGACAACTGAAGCCTGACTGGTCCTAGAAGGGTTGGTAGTGTATTACACGGTAAGGCTTCACAACCACACCATATATTACACCCCTTTTCCTCACAACCTTGACTCTGGGCTACAATAATGAGATCTTCTGACACACATCTCATTGCTAGGTTACATAAGTAAAGGATATATAAGTCTAGGTTAGTTGCTTTTTAATATCAAATAAGTGTGTTTTTATCCTGACAACTTTATGGTAAAAGAGTAATTTACTGAAACTGCAAATACAATTTAGATCTATTTATAACAGTAATTCACATAGGTTAAAGTAACATAATTAGGTAAGGTACTAAGAATTTAGGTTACATAAAAACCCTAAAAATTCACTGAAAAAACAAAGGGTAAAGTGATGTTATTGTTAGAACTTGTAATATGAAAAAAATTATTTTAATAAACAAAATTACAATTTATAAGTCAAGTCATAAATACTTTATTCGGCATTTCAGCACAAAAGCAGCACATATAAAAAGAAAATTCAAACAGTCAATGCAATTAATCCCACGTACTAAAAACATTCAGCTAACAATTAGATTCATTGAATACATTTTAAAAAAGTATTTAAAACTAGATATATTCTACTATTTGTCACCAAGCCGAATAAAAATATTCAAGGCGCAAAGCAAAAGCTAGTTCAAATATGTCTTCCTAATGTTTACTGACGCTCTAATCTCTAATGTAATTTATCAATGCATGGTAACTCTCGGAGGAACTAAATTTCCGTAAATAAATAAAGCCCCTTCTTGTATGTTTTAAATAGTAGCAGATGCAACAGAGGGACTTAAAAAATGTGTTCTCACAGATTTTTACAGCGAACAAAACAGAATAAAGTGCAATGTGCTTTGCAGTGAGTGATTATCACAGGCCGTGAGATTTTCGAACTATGCACCTTGCTGCGAGAAAGCTAGGAGACAATGTAAAGTCCTTCATCGTAGCCTAGTCACATAAAATCTGCATTGGGCATTTTCTACATAAGTGAGATAGAATTCTAGCTCATAGTTAAGTGATAAGGAATGATAACTCTCCAAAGAAGGCAATTGCAGGGCATTGCGCCTGTGGGTAAAATCAGCCTGTTTGTAGAGAATTGATTTGATCCGAGCTTTAGCTGAGGAGGGTATTGAGTCCGGGTTGTTAAAGTACCCTGGGACCCCGAACCTAATAAAGGCGCTCTTAACGTAGACAAGCCATGGAATGTTATCCATTTTATCCAGGGCTAGGCAATCAAAAGAATACATTTGGAAAGACTTAACTTCAGGGACTGACATATTTCCAACCATAATAACGGTGGGACAAGTCTCAGGACATCTTCCAGGTTGTTTAAGCCAAATTGCGAGTGGCAAAAAAGGTGGGTACACCTGAAGGGATCATGACTAGTCTTTGCAAGAAATAATTTTCTACTTTTTCAAGTTTGTTTTACGTTTGGGGCAATTACAGTACCCCCACACTCTCGCACCACAGGTAACGATTGTAGGAAAGTAGGATCTGCTTCTTATGGTTACCCCCACTTTTTGCATGATGTGATGCTTTTTTGACTAGTCTGACTGGGATCCTGCTAATCAGGACCCCAGTCTATCTACTTTCTCCCTACATTGTTGTGTTCAGTACTTAGGTACATCCCAGATTGGATACTGGGGTACCCTTGTCAGTCCCTGATTGGTACCCATGTACCCAAGGCAAAGGTACCCCAGAGGTCTCCCATGGGCTGAAGCAGGTATTATGCCACCCATGAGAGACCATTCAAAATGGAACTACAGGCCTATCTAAGGTGGTGCATGCACCACTTACTAAAGATATAGGTTTACTATATCTAAGGCTCACTGCACTTAAAACCTATAAGTCACCACTATAGCAGGCCTTTGCAATCCTGTAGTCAGGGTGCTTGGTTCTAAGTGAGATGGTGCCCCTGCATGAGCAGGACACCCCATGCAGTCTACGAAGTCCATTCTCCAAGGCCTTTCAGTGAAGAAGCCATATGCTTTATAGAGGGGCAGTGCGTAATTATGCGATGACCATCTCAAAAACGGCTGCAACGAATCCTATCATGTTTGGTATCAAATATGTTGGAATCATATCCCCACACCTTGAATTGTGTGGAAGGTATGATTCCAAGCACTGGAAGAGCCCTCTGTTAGGCTCTTAGTGTTCCCAGTGCTAACCTTCTAGTCCTAGAAAGCACAATATGGTTGCTGCCGACCAGAGACACATTTCTGCCCTCCTGCTGCTGAGCCAAGCTCAAGCAGAGGAAGGTGGAACAATAGGCATCCTGTCACAGGGAGGTGTGACCACCTCTCAGACAGGATTTAGTGTATTGGGACCGGGTGGGTGCGCTTGCCAGCCCCTGAAAGTCTGCATAAGAAGCACATTTTGTGTCCCTGTGCATAGTCCAGTTCATACCAGTTCTGGGAGCCGTTGGCTCCCGCTCTGGCGAGAAACTGGACAAAGGACATGGGAGTGACCTCCCCCCTGTCCTGACCCTTCCCTGGGAGGGTCCCCTGAATCTTCCCAATCCTTTCCCTAGGGTACTTAAGGGCTTATCTGGGTGTAGGTCTCTAGATTCGTCGTGGGATAAGATTCAGAACTGAAACCACTGCACTTCTACCGTCTGGGCACTCTGGACTTCACTGGGCTTCGTTTGGGCCTGACTTAGTCTCCCTTCCAGTCTGCTACATTGCCTGTGCCTGTGCACCATACAGGATCGGTGCAGGACCTGTGGAGCATCAAAGACACTTGAAGAAATGTCCCTTGAAGTGAAGGACTCACTTTCCTGCATTCACAGGCACCTCAACACTGCTGACCGGTCTGGTGATCCCAAGCTCCTGTGGACTCCGAAGGGTTGAACAAAACAGGTCGTGGTTTCTACGTCCCTCAAGGCCCAAGCTGTCTTCTCACCGAGTTGGAGGCCAGTAATCCTCGAGGAGGCTGCATTAACCGAACCCCTGTGCACTGCGTTCTTTTGCAAGTGCAAAGGCTTGCTGGCAACTTTGCAATAAGTGCATTAGGCTCCAAGTAGCCCCAACCTTGGGCACGTTCTTCCATGAAGATCTTCGGCCACATCGCCTCGTGGGCACCGTGGCCTGCTCCTTTGGTGACCTGCTCGAGGTGCTCTCGTGACTCCTGTGCCTCCGGCCTGTGGGTCCATTTGAGGGTTACCTTGGTTTTCTCCTGAGCTCCCCTGATTGCTTGGGGCTTGCCCTGACTCCCCTGCTTGTGGTGAGTCCTCTGAACCTTGGTGGTCCCAACCGTGCACCTTCTTGACTTCCTGCATGGGCTGCGTTTGCCAAGGCTTGTCGGTGCTCCTGCCGGACACTGACCCCTCAGCACTCAACATCATTTGTGGGTCAGCTTGTATCGGGTCCTGGTCTTCCTCAGCACCACCTGGTCTACACAGCTGCAGAGTCAAGGTCATCGTCATCTTTCCTGAGGCACCCAACATTGGAGGGCATTCGTCTTCTAAGTCTCTTAGTCTCTCCTGAAGTGACATAGACTCTGTCCTCTCTGCTTTTAGGTACTCCTCTTTAAGAATCCACATTTGTATTCCACCGGACACTTTCTCTTTCTTCAGCAGAGGCACTTTCCTGAAGTCCTCTATTTGGTTAGACTGCAGTTTCTGACGCCACTTCACACGTACGCACCTGGCTTCCCTGGTGTAGGTAACGTAGGTACTAGGGTATCCATGGGTGGGGTGGCTCTCCAACCTTCTGTATTCCACAGGGTTTCTTCAGAGTCCACTGGAAAGGGTTCTTAATCTTTAAAAATCCAACCGCGACTTGCACATAGACTTGTAAGGAGAACCCAATAGTGTTCCCACACTGCACACGCTCTCCGTGGGGTCCCTATCTACCTACCTAGTGTGGTTCTGTGGATCCCTGGCAATTCTACATCCTCTCAACATTGTCCTGACTCAAATCGTGCTTCTTATACCACTTTCTTAGTATATGGTTTGCCCCCCTCCCCCCGGGCCGCTGTGTAAATCATGATATTTTACTGTGTTGCTTTGCTAAAGTATTGTGTTAATCTCTGTGTTGGAGATACTTGAACATTCTAGAGAGTATTATATAATAAATACATATTTTATAAATACTTGGTGTGTAACTTTTCACTTAATCTATACTATAAAATTGCATTCTGGTAAAAAAGCTGCTTTATACTCCTTCTGGGATAAGCCTGAAGGCTGCTCTCCTCAGCTACCACTTAGAGAGCTTTCTAAGGTTGTCTAAGACCTCTTAAATCACCATAAGGGTTGTCTGGACTGGTGCAAGGTGCCCACTTACAATAGTGGACATCAGATTCCAGGCAAGCCTCTCACTGCGATCGAGATACATTTGGCTTTATACAGGGTTATCAATTCATCAGTTATAGTTCACTGAGTTAACTATAACTTGTGTCTCCATAATGCACTGCGTATGACCTCACATATTACACCACTCATAATATTCTCAATTACAACATTCATGTCTTGAAAAATCAAATCCCTCACTCGCTATGGTGAGTCAGGTTTTATCAGGGCCAGCTATTTTTAGGGCCTACGGGCCGTAGAGCTTGCAAAGAACAGGTGTTCTGTTATATATGGAAATGAGCTTTAAATCTTGTTTTCTTCTTTTCACATTTGATGTGCATTCAAAGGCAAAGGTTAAATGTCAGTTTATGACTTCTTAGATATTTCTGCTTATTTTATCTTGAAGATTAGTTTTTACTTTTCTTTGCTCTGAATCCAAAGTTAGAGGATGTTTTTAAAGTGAACTGTTTGATAATCATGCTGGGGTTTAGGGAATGTGAGATGAAAGGCTTTAGGATTTCATCTTTTTTCTAACACACAACATTAAAAAATGTTCTAAATGAATTGTACCCATATTTGAAAATATATCAGCAGCTAGGAAAGCAAATGTTTTTGTAATTCTGAAGTGCGATTGAGCAAAGATTTTAATAGGATCAAAACAAATAATAACATTTTACTTGGTGATGTGCAAATGATAAATATTTGCTGAGACCTGATTTCAACATGTTGTCGTTTATACTCTATATACTTTTATCAAAAAAACTGCATGTCAGTGGAAAGGTTGTGGCCATTTTAATGGGAAATATGCTGTACGTAAATGACAGCGTAATACCACATCATGTTTTAGTAATGTATTTATTGAAAGTGAGAGTTTTTAAACATGAACAGAGAGCCATTCTTACCTCCACCCTGATGACAATTATATTTGTGAACTAAGAGACAGGTCTGGGGTCATGTGTACTCTATATGTGGGCTAGGTTCTTATTATACAGGGAGACACAGTTTAGTCTATTAAATCAAACGAAAGAGTCTTTTATACAGTAGACATACTAACTTCACATATTTGAAGGCGCTCTCATAGGATTCAGGCTTCGAAAAATCATAAAAATGTTACTAGACTTGCAGGACTAGTGACTTTAATAATCTACTCAACCTAATAGTAATGTTCTTGACCCATAAACTGGTTTCAAATGATGTGATCCTGGGCAAATATTTGAATTTGCTGAGCTGCCATTTTCTTCATTATCACATATGAGGACATCTTCAAATATGCAAGTTCAGCATGTCTGCTGTGCAAAAAACTCATTTGTTTGATTTAATAGGCTAAACCTTTGCTCCATATATAATAAAAATCTAGCCACATATAGGATACACATGACCCCCAACTTGTCTCTTAGTTCAGTAACAGCATTATCAGGGCGGTCAGGCATGTTTCTCAAAACGCTTGTGGCTACTGCAGGTCATATCTGGAAAATTCAGGTCTTGAGGTCTCTTCTGAATTGCTGGAGTGATGGCGCGGTCCTTAGGTGCAGGGGAAGGGAGTTCCTTGTCTTGGCTGCCACATGTGAGATTGAGCATCCTATGCTGTTGCGAGGTGGATTTGGGGGTGTCTGCGAGGAATCGGGAGGTGGATCAAAGGTGTCTGGTTGGCTAGTGGAAGGTCAGTCGTTTCTTGAGGTATGCTGGTCTTCCTTTGTTTTGTAGGGTTTTGTTGGTATGGGTCATCATCTTAAACTGGCATCTCTTCTGTATCAGGAACCAGTGAAGTTTCTTGAGGTGGGGCGTGATGTGGGCCGTTCTGTGTAGGTTGAGGATGAGGCTTTCCGCTGCGTTCTGTATTGTCTGCAGTCTCTTCCCGAGGCGTGCAGTGATTCTTATGTTAAGAGCGTTTCCGTAGTCCAGCCTGCTCGTGACGAGGGCCTGTGTAATGGTCCTTCTGGTGTTGACTGGGAGCCACCTAAAGATCTTGCGAAGTATGCAGAGGATGTAAAAGCAGGCTGATGAGACTGTGTTGACTTGTTTTTCCATCAAGAGTTTGCTGTTTAGGATGATGCAGAGGCTATGGGCATGGTCTGTTAGGACTGGTGGTGGGCCAACACTAAAAGCCACCACACGTTGATCCAGCTCGAGGTGTTCTTCCCGAAGATGGGGACTTCTATCTTCTTGGTGTTGAGTTTCAGACAGTCAACTTTCATCCATTTGCCGATGTCCATCATGCAGGAGTGGAAGTTGGGTCTGGCGATGGAAAGGCCTTCAGTCAACAAACTAATGAGCTGGGTGTCGTCCTCTTATGAGATGATGTTGAGTTCATGTGATCTGATGGATGTGAGCCAGGGGAATCATGTAGATGTGGAAGAGATTGGACCTGAGTGATGACCCTTGAGGAACTCCACAGATGATCTTCTTGTGTTCTGACGTGGACAGTAGGAGAGGGATCCTCTTGGTCCTTCTGGAGAGGAATGATGCTATCTATTTGAAGGCATTTTCCTGGATCCTGATGTGGTGAAGTCTGTTGATCAGTGTGTTATGGGAGATAGTGTTGAACGTGACTGCTAGGTCTAGTAGGATGAGGGCTGCCATGTTGCCTCCATCCAGGAAGGCCCTGATATTGTCGGTGACTTCTATCAGGACTGTCTCGGTGCTGTGGTTGGCTCAAAATCCGGAATGGGAGGGGTCCAGGAAGTTGAGGGGCTCCAGGTGGTGGGTTAGTTGTTTGTTGATCGTTTTCTTGAGGATCATCGCTGGAAATGGGGGCAGAGAAATGGACCGATAGTTCTTAGGCTCCGTGGGGTCGGTGGAGGGTTTCTTCAGGAAGGGCCCTACTTCTGTCTGTTTCCAGTTTTCAGGGAAGGAGGCTGATGTGGTGGAGGTGTTCAGGACCTTTCTGAGCTCGTATCTGATTGTCTTGCTTCCAAGGTTGAGGAAGTGGTGGGGATAGGGTACTGTTTGAGGTGCTCCTGAGTGTACATAGTTCATGATGTAGATGGTGTTTTGCATAGTGAGAAGCTCCCCATTGGGTGTGGAGGTGTTCTGGGTTTGTGTTTGGGAGTGTCGGTTGGTTGCTATCGTCAGGTACAGAGGGTTGGGGTTCAAAGTTCTCGTAGATGGTCGAGATTTTGTTGTGGAAGAAGTCCACTAGCATGTCCTACAGTTCCCGTGATGGTGTGATGTCGTTCTCGGTGGCAAGGGAGTTGGAGAATTCCTTAGCCGATGGCGAAGAGTTCCTTGCTGTGGTTGGAACTGGATTTAATGCGGTCTGCTAAGGTGTTCTTTCTTTTTTCTTTTAGGAGCTGGTGGTACTGTTTGAGGGCTGTCTTGAAAGTGGTGCGGTCTTCTGTTTTTCTGTGGAGCGCCACTTCCTCTCTAGTTGCCAGCTGATGCATTTGCCTGCTTTCAGTTCTTTGGTGAACCAGCTGGCTCTTTTGGTTGTTCCCTTTGCGATGGCTGTCTTGGTGGAGGCAATTATGTCGGCACATTCTGTGATCCATTGGGAGAATTTCTTTGTTGCTTGATCTGGGTCGGGTGTAGGGTTTGGGAGGGGGTCTACGAGAGCGTTGGTCCACTGGTCTTCAGATATCTTTTTCCAGTCTCTGCATGTGGAGCCGTGTCGCATGTTGGTGGGTCTTGAGTTGGTGAAATGGATGCTGAGGTGGTCTGTCGAGGTAAGCTGTGGGGCATGGCTGAATTTGACTGTGTCGCTGGAAGTGAGGAAAGGGTCGAGAGTGTGTCCTGCGATGTGGGTGGGGTCGGTGACCAGCTGCTTGAAGCCGATGTTGTTCATGCTCTCTAGGAGGTCAGTTGTGTTGGCATTGTTGGGGTCGTCGAGGTGGAAGTTGCGATCTCCTAGGAGGATATAGTGCTCGGAGTCGATGCCGATCAGGGCGATGAGGTCTGGAATGGCGTACCAGAAATCGGGTGTTGTCTGGGAGGTCCACACTTCAACATATATTATTTTTCACTTATCAGCACTTGACCGTTCCAGAGGAGCAAAACATAAACACAAGACTGGTATTGTTTCTTAGGACGATGGTAACCCTGCCTGTACTGTGCTAAAACATCTGCCCCTACCTTCAATATTTTCATATAATGGAAAAAGGCAGAAGTAGATTGTGAGACGTTTTCTTTAGGTCTTAGGGCAGTAGGTGTTTACTGGGGAGTATTCACAGAGTGGATACTGTTGTTTACCATTGTTTTTCAGGTCTTAAGACTATTTCATTGTATTGTAATGACAGTTATTCATTTTTTGAACTTGTATCTCCAAAGGTGCCAATATCGAACGGTCAAGTCTTACTTCCGGGGATAGTAAAGACATTTGAACTTGAATGTAGTATTATGTAATAATGACACTCACTATCAGGCCAAGTTAAATCTTTTAAAAGTGCGTAATTCAGAGGAGGTGCTTCTAGAATCCGCTCTGCCAATTCCCATGCATCACAGGTTAGTAAAGCATTTTAATGCTGGTGTCTGCATCACCGCACTAAAATGTTACTATCACGCATTATCTCAAAGCTAGATCCTATGTGCAACGAGGTGCTGCAGAAGAGTTTAGCAGCCAGGATGTGAGCAAGTTCCAGGAAGAGTGGTTTGCTCCAGAGATCACAGTCTATGCCTGGCTAAGTTGTTTACTTAAATTAAGTTGTCACACATTTAAACATTAGAGCCTCCGGTCTCAGCTCCTTCTCATCTCTTCATGGCATGATGCATTAGGCATTTCCTGCACTGGCCTCACAAACAACTCTGTCAGTTGCACATTGATTCGATGAAGGGTACTGGCTGCTAGGTTTAAACCAGGGGCGTCTCCTCCACTATGGCGGAGGAGCGTCGCCCCACTGCTTTCTCACAGTGCGAGTAGCCATGACATTAAATGGTAATAACTTTAAGTTATTACCATTTTATGTTTTCTTTGCGGGCAGGTGGGTGCGGCTGCTCTGCTATACGAGCAGGGCAGGGCAAGAGTGGTTTTCCCACTCCTGAGTGCGCAAAGACTGTTTGGTCCGCCCTCTTGGGCCGCCCAAACCAGTCATGCGCACTCTACCCTTGCTGCATTGCATTTGTCCATGCAGCCTGAATGGAGAACATGGCCACCCCACTAGCCCCTTTCTGGGCGACGTCCCGACCAATCCCAACACTGAATGCAGCGTTGTGATTGGTTTAGGGGAGGTAGCCTGGCTGCCTGCTGCCTGCTTCCTGTTCCTTTTATCTATATGGACTATAACCAGTTGTTAGGAGTGACTAACGTTGTCCTCTTGTGTACTCACAGAGGGCGTCTCCATAATTTCACAGTGGAGTACCATACTTGGAGCAATCGAAATTAATGTGCTTCCTTACTTCGGATCTAACCCCGGAATAGGCGATTAATTTCTTGGTTTTTCCTTTGGGCATTGGTAAAACTTAATTTCCCTCTTTATTTTCCAATTTCTGTGACTTATTTAGCACCATTTTTTCACATGGTCTAGGCACTTTCTCTGCTTCATTTTCTCGGTCACTGGATTTTTACTCAAGTTTTTGGGTTGTCTTTGGTTTTTATTCCAATTCACCAATTTTTCCCCAACTTCTTTTCTTCTTCCATAAACCCCTAATTCTTTCCTTTTTTCTTGTTCCTGATTTGGTTGGAACCACTCATCTTGTGCTATGACTTTACATACATTTTAACCATCCTGCTAACCTTGTACATATTCTTTTTTAGAATTTTATTGAGTTTTCCTCTGGACGCTCTGATATTCATTGTTGTTTTGTCCTGATGATGACGATCTAATCCTAATATGGTCGAAATGCTGTCAACACCTACATGTGGCCCTAATTGAAGAGGACACATTCATGCTGTGTGTTGTTTTTGTCTTGTCCAAACTACCTATTTGTATAGATTTTCCTGAGCTACTTCTTTTAATTACACACTGTATTGTTTGTGTTTCTATAATTGTTTGCGTAGCTTGTTCAGCGCCATCATTGTCTCACTACTGGTCTTATTTCTATTTTCTTTAATACATTTTCTATGTTTATATAATAAATCAATTTGTGCAGGGGTATCATTTGTCTAAAACGTTTTTAGGCATTTTTGTCTTATTGTTTATTGGAAATTATGCTGTTTTTTCCTTTTTCATTCTCTTTTTTTACTGTATAATATACAACTTTTTTGGGTGTGTTAATTTGTATTGTTCACTATTTTGAATATTGTACTTGAACCTTTGTTAGGATTCTAGTCTTTATTTTGCCCCAGGTTCAGGTCTTAGGGCTGCCCCTGTTGTTGGTAACTGCTTCCTGTTCCTGTTGGAGACCGGAGAGCAGGAGAGCAGGAGGAGAGAAGACCCGGGACCCGGCAGAAAGGTAGGTTTTAATTCTTTTTTTAATTTTTTTATTTGACCCCCCCTTCCTGTGCGACCCCCCCCTCCCAGCGCGACCCACCCCCCCCCACCCATGCGCCATGCAGGTCGCTACTGGTTTAGACATAGGTCTTCATTTATGACTTTAAAATCTGAAATACTAACTCTGATCAATTACTGTGAGAGAGTGAGTGGCAAGTCCATGACAAAGCTGCCAAGCAGTTGTATTATGAAACTGACATTCAGCAAGACCTGGGCCCTGATTCACAAAGGGCCTCCGCACTCGTGGCGTAGGCCTTGCAGACGTGGGGGAGTCTCCACACTTGGGGCGGATTCTCCGCATTGAAATCAATTTCTAGACAATACTGTGAAAGTATCATTTTTAGGTCTCGTCTGAGCCAGCGCATGCGCTGTCTCTGGCGAGACTTTTAGTTAGTGGGCTTCAAAAAGCCGACCACAGCTTTTTGTGAGGCATAGAGCATGTGGTTACGTGCATAAGCGCGCGTGCCTCGCTCCGCCTCTCCGTCTTGCGCTTCAATGCTCCTCCCCCTCCCCCACCACAGAGCACGTCTCGGGGCTGCGCGTCTTTTTGTTGCTTGTTCTTGTTTTGCCAAGTTACCGTGTTTTTCAATCTCGTTAAAATGCATAGTTAGCGAGTGCTAGTTTGACATAAAATGTCATTCACTTGAAAAGTGTGCGCATTGATGGCTGTCGCAAGCCTCTAGATTATCTTTAATGTGGTGATCCTTTTGGTTTTACTTACAGCGCGATTTTGACTAGCTGCATGATTTTGCATTAGACGATCAGGTTCACGTTCCTCCCCCATCACAGAGCGCGTCTCGGTTGCGCGCGTCTTTTTGTTGCTTGTTCATGTTTTGCCAAGTTACCGTGTTTTTCAATCTCGTTAAAATGCATAGTCAGCGAGTGCTAGTTTGACATAAAATGTCAGTCACTTGAAAAGTGTGTGCATTGATGGCTGTCGCTAGCCTCTAGATTATCTTTAAGGTGGTAATCCTTTTGGTTTTACTTACAGCGCGATTTTGACTAGCTGCATGATTTTGCATTAGGCGATCAGGTTCTGCTTGTAGCGTTGCCACCTAGTTTGTATGCTGTTCTGGATTCAGCTCTGTTGTCTTCCCTCATATTTTAGGTGCTGTGTGAACACCCTGGCTGTTGTAGTTGACTGATCCATTAAGGCACAGTGTGTGGAGCACTCTCCACTCAGAATAACGTACCTGGGTTATTTGGGATTTTTTTTTGCACTGACTTGTTACAGTTTTTTCCATGTTCTCCTGGCTGCATGAGACCATCAGTGGTATCTTGCACACTATATATCGTTCTCTTTAAGGTGCACTACCTAGAGACCATGTATCCTTAGCAGCTTGATTTGCACTGTACTAGCTACTCGTTTTCTTTTGTTTTCTCCACACTCGTCCTCCCCATTCCCTTATTTAGGTCTCGCTGAAAGACTTTAGCTTTTAGCTGTCTGTCGTCGAAGACCTGTTGTGCACAATGCTAATACTTAGAGAATTATTTTGGTTAGCTCATTGCATTTGTCAGCTTTCTTGTCAGTCTTATTTCCTTTATTGTTGTTTTTCCTTCCTCTTGTGTTTTCTCTTCCCCTGAAGAGTAGCTTCTTTACCATCGTTTTTTTGTAGCTTTTTAACCCCACCCGGTCTACTATTGCTTCCCGCATCACTTTTTTTGTGTGTCTTGCACAGTGGTTTGCTACCAATGCTTGTCATATGCATAGCAATGTCATCTCTGCTCCTTCCCAGTCCTTGACATACCGTCTTGCTCCAGTTCTCACACTCTGCGTTTCTATCAACGTCCCCATCTTTGTTCTTTGTTCTCTCTCTCATGTCTATAACCTGTGCCACTTTACAGCACTTACCAGCCCTGACCATGGTGTCTCTTATCGTTCCCTGAACACTCGTCTCTAATCAAGGAGTATTTTCGCCTCATTCACTCTCCACTTGTATGCCATGAAACAGGCCCCTGCTGTACAGGATGAGTAGCAGAAACTACATGCCAGATAAAATAGGAAGCGGGGGGGGGGGGAAATGATGACTTGGCTTTAGCACACCTATATCATGAGCATAGCTTGTTTAGTACTCTGTGCAACGTGCACATCTGCTTTTCCATATGTGGACCGTTGAAAGCGAAATGTTTGCCCGTGGTTTGTTTCATGAGAGCGTTTTTTATCTCGCTTGGGAGACCTTAGACCACAGGCATTCCCCAAGTGGAATGTTTCTCAAATCATCTGTCCCTTTCCCACCAGCAGGAAAAACATTCTAGTTCTCAAGAAGCGTGCATGGCTTTCCAAAATCACAGCAAAAAGCTGATCGAAAGGTCTGTGTATCAAAAGGCGTCTTTTTATATGGCAGTGTGAAGCATGACACGCCATTTGGAACATTGTACAGCGAATGTCATCCTTTTGTCAGACATATAAAACAGATCAGCTTAAGCAAGGGGAACTAAAACCAGCAGTGTCGTGTGTGCGTGTTTTTTTCCCTTTTATTTGCGTCAGCACTCGTGTAAGCCGTCTGGATATCCTATCTTATTGTACTTGTTAGCTCTGCTCTTGGAGAGAGAAAGACCTTTCCCTAATGGCGAGTTTTTCTAAAAATAATTATAATGTAGAAAACAGTACCACACAGTTTGTGGGTCCTTCCCTGCAACAAAGTTGTTCTCCACAAATTTGTCTTGGTAATGAGTTATTTTGCAGTATTTGTGCAGAATGTAGTTCTTTTGGCCGCCCCCACATAAACTGAAATGGTAGGTGACACTTAAATTCATACTTCCTCTAGCTTCTGGCCCATCATACATCATTGTATAATAGAGACATTTGTTGTGCTTACAGAATAGATAAAGTGAATAAAGTGCGTGGAAGTGGCTGAAAGGGAGTTTAACATCACAGAAAAAATCATAGGTCCACGCAGGTTAATTCAGTAGTTTGTGACGCATTGTCTCCTAATTAGTTTTGGATGGTTAATGCAGAGTATTGCTTCATTTAACCTGCTTTCCTCCACATCCAAGCAGACACTGCTTTTTGTTTGGTTGGTTTTCTTACCATTTGTATAATTTTGGTGTCCCACCTTCTCCATCCTTCCATATCATTGGAGGCCTTATACGCTGCGGTACAACATTCACCTACGGGGATGTGCTAACATAAACTAGCTTCCAGCATGAAGAACTGTCACACTGCTATGGACAATGTTAGGACAGTGCCATTCTCTACACAGCCAGGCCATCCATTAAGTATTCCAGTAATAGAAGTGCTCCAAAGCCCATCCAACTTCATGAAGGAACCGAAGACTTGTCTCTTCAAAAACAGTGACACCACAGAACCTCCTCACCCCTTACTACTGCTTATTGTAGCTCTTCTCCAGGTCCTTTCCTGGTTGTAACTCGCTCTTCGCTTAGTTGCTCCCTTCTCTGTAAATACTCATGCTTAACCAGATGCATAGTTTCCAAACTTGAGGCCTCACTAACCAAAGCCCTAGTTTTTCTGCGGGATTGCCACAGAACATTTGTGAGTGCTTAGAAGCACTGTAGCTTTTACAAGTGTCTTACTTTCCCTTAAAATATCTTTGTTTGCTGTTACCGTCCCCCAAACATTTTTAAAAATTTTTGTTTTCTAAAAGAAAAGTTTAAGTTAACTAGTATTTCAATCTGGACAACCCCTACTTAACAACCAGTGCAGTGCTTCCTAAACATTTGAGAACCACAAGCCACATTTTAGTACGATAAACTTGAATGACTCAACCTAGCTTTAATGCACATGAGGTGGTCGATTTTTTTTATGTTACTGAAGCATCATTTACTGGCAGCACATTTGTCATCCAAATGTTCACTAAATTAGCGCAAAGTTTACTGATACAACTCTATTTCATACAAGGTGGAAATCTAGTTTCAGTGACTATTCATCTTGATTTGATTGGATCCTATTAAAATCTTTGTTTCCATTACGCTTCCGAATCACAAAAAAACACATCATTTTTACTTTCCTAACTGGTGAAGGTGTTACGGTTAATTTACTGGTATTTAAATATTGTTGTATTATGAAAAAATGACATCCTATAGATTTTCCTTTCCCTTTCTTTGTACCCCAGCAGAATTCTCACATAATTCGCTTTTCTTTCTCTATCTGCAAAGCGGTTCTCCATGGCAAAAAACCTAAGCGGAAGAATACATAGCTGCCTGACAGATGACCTCTTTCTTTGAAGAGTAGCAATAGTGACAACATAAATACAGTGTTAAAGGCGTCTTTATTTATTGCTGGGACTTTCCCGACCCACCAAAAATCGGCTTGCGGCTACAGTTTGGGAAACAGTGAGCTAGTGTAAAACCGCACTTTCCATTGATAAAACTTATTACATGCTTGTAATACTTGCTGATTGTTAAACAATTGATTTATAAGTCATTTGTGTTACTGTATTTATTAATTTATATATCTTCTATATGATTTTAACTTCATGGCAATGCATGTTAAGTAATACAGTACAATAAAAGTGAATGTTAACATGTTTATCAATTGCTCATAGATGTAACGTCTAACATCCTGGGGTAGTGTGAAATAAGGATCACATTATCCTGGCCCTCGATCGGGATAAAGACACAGAATGCTGTCATACCTAAGAGAGTTTTTTTGACTCAAATAAGATGATAAATTATTTGCGCAGTCTGTAGGTTAAACTACATTTTCACGTTCTTTCTTCCGTCCCATCTTTTTTCCTTACACTTGCGAGATTTTGTCCTGCCTTCCGGTTTCACAGTTTTGTTTTGTTCGCACCAAGGCCGTCCTTCACCTCAAAGGCCTGGAAGCCCAGCGTCTGTTGTACTGGACACAGTATTTTAACTCTGTAGGTAGAGCGCTGACGCCGGGTGTGTTTGCTGCCGTTCAGGCTGTAAGCACGGATTGGTTCTGTTTTTCCTCTCTAGGACTCAGCCTTTTTTGTTGTGAGTAGATGTGTACTTGAAGCAATGCTTAATTTGTAAAAATAAACAAGTATTGGCATAGCCAATAGGTCTCGCCTTTGGGACCTTGTAAGTGTTTCGCCATGCAACAGTTGATGTTGTTGTACCAAGGATATTGTGCTGCATAACTAAATACTTATAAGGTCCCAAAAGCGAGACCTATTGGCTATGCCAATGCTTGTTTTACAGTTATCTCATTACATCGAACATAACTGCTTTTTTTTCTTGCTGCAAATTGTCACTCAGAGGATCATGCATAATGTTTTCAAATGTCACACATAAGAACATCAAACATTTGGAAATGTCAAGCATAAGCAAAATGAAAACATGACAGCTATTTAGAATCATGCTTGTCAACTGGATGATAAATCTCATTGTCTGAAAGGAATGGACTTAAAAGGGCAAGGTCTGCGGAGGGGTAAGACCTTCAGTCCATTACTCTCATGAGACCTCTGTGCAGACCCATGGAGAAGAGACAGGGCTTTGTGTCAGTGCCCTACCCAAAAAAAAAACATGGAGGCTGCTGCTGGTCTCCGGGGGCATTTGCAACCGTCCATGGGCATTAGCTGTGTCCAGACATCAACCATAAGCTGGAAATGCACTCTGGACAGTGTTTTTCAGCTAACGTTATCTCCTACTATGAGATAGTGGTTCTCTTCAGGAGATTGAGGGGCATATTTGTAAACAAATCACGCAGCGCAGCAAGTCACCTTGCTGCGCTGCGTAATTGAAAAAAGGGCAGGAATGCGCTGTACTTTACATTGTATGGCACATTCCTGTTTTTTCCCTGTGCTGGTGCACAATATGCTGCCTAGCACCAACACAGGCACACTCACGCCACGGTACAAGGGTGCCTGTTTTGTATGCAGGATTATTTTTGTGCAGGAAGAGGCACCTTATTGAACAAAAACAATCCGAAGAGGCATTTTCCTCTTTCTACGTGTGCTGCACAATGCAGCACACATAGAAAGAGGAAGTAACAAGAAAAATAAGTATACATCTCCTTGTTTTGCCTAATCTGGGGAGGCACAGCATTTTGACGCATTGCCAAGTTACCCAGTAATGGTAAATCGGAGAATGATCCAAAATCCATGGGTGGAGGCATGGGAACATCAACGCTTTATCCAAGGAACGCCTTCCAAGGGCAGAGTACCACAACGTAGCAATTTGTGCTACGTTGCGTTACTCTAGATTTATCAAGCCAGGAAAGGCCATTCAAGGTGGCCTTGCGTAGCTTGATAAATCTAGAGCTGATATCGTTTGACACCCTCTTGCACTGTGTGTGTTGGCCGGCCTGTTAAATGAAGCTGTATGTATGCAGTCGGTGACTCATAGCCTCATTAAACAAACATTGACGCATGTCTCAGTTTGCATGAAGTGTAAGAGTTTAGGCAGGGGCGTAGCTTTAGGAGGAGTGTTTGAGGTGTTTCACCCCCATAAAAAATATATTCTGCTGTAAATAGTTAGGACAAGTGCATTGGTCGGGTATTGTGAAGTGTCTGTCGGATTCACCTGGGATTTTTACATGTCCACACTAACAACAATACACACACACTCACTCTTGTTCTCACCTCTGTTTTGAAGGCCGTAAAAAGTTGTGTTTTAAATGCACTGCTCCATAAGCCCCCCTCATGTCTGCTTCTCATATATTTGTGTTTTAACAAGATATCCCAGCGTGATTGTTGAAAAATCTGAAGCTCACACTCCCTCAGTCTTATTGACCAAGCTACGTCCCTGAGTTAAGGAATGTACAAGCTGATTACGTGCATGCAAAGTGTTCTGCAAAGTAATATTAAGCTTGCAACCCTGGCTGCGCATCGTGCTACAATGCAGTTTGGTGGTAGCCTTCCTCTGTTTGGTTTATTCTAGCAATGCCATGAACATTTTTGATATGGAGGCCTGAACCTAATTGTTTCACGCTCACTTGGTTAACATCCGAATCACAGTTTTTAGGTCTCGTCTGACCCAGCGCATGCGCTGGTCTGGCGAGACTTATTGAGAGGGCTCCAAAAAGTCTTGCTTTTGGGACCTTATAAGTATTTAGTTATGCAACTGTTGCATGGCTAAACACTTATAAGGTCCCAAAGGTGAGACCTATTGGCTATGCCAATGCTTGTTACTGCTTGATCTTAGACCTACTTTGCAAGATAGAGCATGGCAGTTTTAGTACATTAGTTTCATTGCCAATATTGCGCACACAGGAATTTCAGAATGCTAAAACAGGCGGCTGCATCATTTTTAGGATGCGCCTACTGTAGAGTGCAGCTGTCTGGTTAATTAAGACCTACGGTCAGCTTACCAAGAACTTACTGTGGTCCGGAAGCCCTCCCACTGCTTGCCATTGGTTGGCTATATTTTCACTCTTATTTGCTTGCTTCTTATTCGATAGCTAGCCTTGCTCATCTTGTGTTTGCTTCTTCCCTGGAGCATATCTGAACAGTTTCCACTGATATTCATGCAATTCAGTTAATGTTTCTACTTATGCCACGATCGTTGTTAAATGGTTTTAATGAAATACAATTTAGAGGGCTAAAGGTGAAGTTTCCGCATGTGAAAGTAGCTTGTCTACGAATATGACTGCTAGAATGCTGATATAAGACCCTGCACTCCAGGACATTGGCACAATCCTCAGCAAGCTTCTTTTGTTTTGGGGTGGGGAGGAGGGGGCTTGGGGGCAGGGTGGGGTTCAAAAGTGCCTCTTAGGTACTTTTTGGAATGACTCTCCACCCCCTCCAAGGCCACGGTCCCTCCTCACACAGTGAGATTTTCTTCAAGTTGGCAGATATGGAACTACAAGGAAAATGTAAAACCTGCCACTGATTATAATTTTTTGCCTGCTACCTACCCTCAGTCTCCCATTGGCACTCACTGCTGCCCCAATCTTTGAAGTTTCCTTATACACTGTGAGAAGTTGGCCTGGTATATGATGTTCACTAGTTAAAGTGACCACCTTGTACCATGCCAAGCAACCCTTATGGTGTGGTTGTAAGTCAACCTTTTCGGACTAGCTGCCCTAGTGGTAGCGTAGGCTAAGCAGTCTTTGAGGCTAAACTCATTAAAGCGTGTTAAGCAGGCTGTTTTACCATATGTAACCCCCCTTTATACCAATGAAAGGACACCACACAGATGTATATTCAAAATATATATGTATTTATTACTCAAAGTATCCCCTAGACTCTTTATGAGCACAGGAGCACAAATCGTTAAACAAGAAAGTATTACAATATACAGAAGTTGCACTTTATATGGATAGGCCCTTGTGGCCGATCAAACCATATACTAAAATAGTGGTATAAGTACCACGAATAGGAAAGGGAAAAGGCCTAGGGCCTCTAGAATCGCTGGGCCTACAAGGAGCTAACTTCAGTTAGTGACCAGGAGGTCCACGGGTCGCGTGTGCAGTGAGGAAAGTTACACGCGGGCTCCCATAGGTTTTCAATGGGTGCGTAAAAGTTCAAAAGTTACTGCTAGAAGGGTCTTCTGGATGGACTACGAACTTAAGACTTTAAACACAGAGACTCGAGATGTTTCTCTACACTTGGGCACAATGGAGCCTGATGACAAAGATGCTGCAGGCGGTCGGTCCAGAAGGGATGCGGTGGATCCAAGAGTGGATCGGAGTTGTAGAAGACCTGAAAGCAGAGGGGACAGTGTTCACAGTCACTAGCCAGTGACCGGCGTGGCACCAGGTAGGTACCAGGCGATGTCGGGTGCAAACAGGTGATGAAGTGTAGCTTGTCTCCGCAGCCACGTGGTCCCTGAAGGTCGACGACGTCCAGGAGTCGGTTCACGAGCTGTCCCACGCAGGCTCTCGCTGTCGGCGACTCAAAGGAAGCAAACAAGCCTTGGCAAAGGCAGGAGTCGTGGAAAGTAAAGAAAGCTGATTGTTCTGACCAGCAAGGTCAGAGGGGCTGCTCCTTTGGAGAGCAGCAGGGGCCAGTCTGGAGCAACCAGACCAGTGTCGTAGTTTTCAAGGTTCGTCGCCAACATGGCCACTAGCCAACGGGCCAGGGACCGGGCAGGCGCGTCGAGATGCAAAGTGCAGAGGGGCCCCACGCAGATCGTGGAGATGCTGGAGGGCTCACCTTTGGTGCAGATGCTGCTCGGGTGTTGGGCTTCTCAGGACCCAAAGCACAACTTGGAGGGAGCCTCTGTTGTCGCGCTTGCAGCTTGTCGTGGGTCTTTCAAGATGGCTGGCTCTACGGGTCTCGGTGCCTCCACGAATTCCTTCTTTTCAGGGACTGTGGATCGGGCGGTGAGAGGTCTGGAGGTCCAGGTCTTGTCGGGCTCTGGGCTCGGGCTCCGGCAGGAGGCGGCGGCAAAGCAGACGTCGAGTAGCTGGTTGGTGCTTGCGTTAGCAAGATGGTCACTCCCTGACCATAGGGGAGATTTCCTTCTGTCCTCTGTGCAGCAGAGCGTCGAAGTTCCCGTCTTCTTCTTAGTGTTAAGTTGATTCCAGGATGTCTGAAGTCTTAGGACACAGCTCCTACCTTTAAGCGGATTCTAGGGGCCGGACTACCTGCTAGGTCCCTCCCTAAGGGTGGGACCAGGAAGGGGGGTGGTTACACCCCCAATCCTTTGTCCAGTTCGCCCCAGGTCCGGGGCTGGTGTGCCCCAGGACCGGTTTGAACTGGCATATGCACCGAGGCTCCTTGTGAGCCTCAGGCATGTCTGATTCTATTCAAGCCCTACCTGACCAATACACAAAATCGTGTCTGGGGTGGTGCACGCACCTCCCCTGGCAGGAAACCCTTTGTCCACGTCTCCCAAGCTGGAAGGACTCCCAGCAGCAGGAGGGCAGACTTGTGTCTGTGGTGGCAGCGTCCATTTTGTGGAGCTGAGGCTATGTCTGATTTTACCCGGGTGTCAGGTACTGTACATGTCGTGTCCCTCTAGAAGGGTGGAATGCTAACCCCGTCGCCAGAATTGGTGAGGGGTTAGTATTCCAATTCGTATGAGACCTTACTCGACATGTTTTGATAAAGCCAAACCAAAGATAGCATTTAACCGCGAGGTTCATAATGCACTTAAGAGTATATGGTATGACGATATCTGGAAACGGTAGAAGGAAGTTGTTCCGACCACTGCAGACAGGCTCAGCTCATGCCAGAGCACCATCTCACATGGAACCAAGCACTCTGCCTTCAGGATTGTCAAGGCCTGCCATAGGAGTGACTTATTGGTTTACATGTGTCCCATTTAAGGTTAGGTATAGGTATACTACACCTAAGTAAGAGGTGGTTACACCAACTTACCCCAGCTGAGTGATCAGCCAGTTGTGTCAAATTGCTAGGCCAGGCCAGGGGTGGCATAATACATGCTTCAGCCCCTGGTAGGCCTTAGATACACCAATGCCCTGGGTACCTAGTGTACACTGGTACAGGGGCTCACAGGGTGATCCAATTCCAATTGGTTATGCACCTATAGTGCATAGTGTCAATTTAGTAGAGAGAACAGCAGGCTGGGGGTCTGATTAGCAGGCCCACAGCCTCAATATGTCAAAACCAGTGAAGCAAAAAGCAAAAATTTGGGGTGACCATAGGATAGCAGACCCTACTCTCCTACACAACCTCCCCCCCCAAACTCAGGGACATTTAACTAGCCTTGACCAGTCTCGTCTTCATGTCCTAAGTGGAAGTATCTGGAGAGACCATCTGCATTCCCATGGTCTGTACCTGGCCGGTGCTCCACTGTAAAGTCCATCCCCTGTAGGGAAATGGACCACGTAAGCAGTTTGGGGTTTTCACCCTTCATCTGATTTAGCCACAAGAGGGGCTTATGGTCGGTCTGAATCTTGAAGTGAGTGCCAAACAAGTATGGCCTCAGCTTCTTCAGGGCCCACACCACAGCAAAGGCCTCCCTCTCAATAGCTGACCAATTCTTCTCTCTGGGGGTCAACCTTCTGCTAATAAAAGCAATGGGTTGGTCTTGACCATCTACATTAAGTTGTGACAGCACAGCTCCCACACCCAACTCAGAAGCATCTGTTTGGACAATAAACTCTTTGGAGTAGTCAGGACTTTTCAGGATAGGTGCAGAGCACATGGCCTTCTTCAGGTCATCAAATGCCTTTTGACAGCTTACTGTCCACTGAACCTTTTTGGGCATCTTTTTGGATGTCAGATCATTAAGAGGAGTCACAATGGACCCATAGTTCTTAACAAACTTCCTGTAGTACCCAGTCAAGCCCAAGAAAGCTCGAACTTGAGTCTGGGTGGTTGGAGGGGACCAGTCCTTGATGGATTGTATCTTACTCTCCAGTGGTTGAACGTGGCCTCCACCTACAAGGTGGCCCAAATACACAACCTTACTCTGCCCTATCTGGCACTTGGTAGCCTTGATAGTGAGGCCTGCCTTTTGCAGAGCCTCAAGTACCTTCTTTAGGTGGATCAGGTGATCCTGCCAGGTGGAGCTAAAGACAGCAATGTCATCAAGATATGCTGCACAAAAGTCATCCAACCCAGTAAGGACTTGATTCACCAACCTTTGGAAGGTGGCAGGTGCATTCTTCAGACCAAAGGGCATCACCAAAAATTGATAATGCCCACCTGGGGTTGAGAATGCTGTTTTGGCCTTGGACTCCTCAGCTAACCTGATTTGCCAATAGCCAGCTGTCAAATAAAATGTGCTCAAAAACTTAGCAGAAGCCAGTTTATCTATGAGCTCATCTGCCCTTGGAATAGGATGTGCATCTGTCCTAGTGACAGCATTGAGTCCTCTGTAATCCACACAGAACCTCATCTCTCTCTTGCCATCTTTGGTGTGAGGTTTGGGGACCAGAACCACTGGGCTAGCCCAGGGGCTCTCTGAGGGTTCAATGACACCCAGCTCCAGCATTTTGTGTACCTCAGCCTTTATACAGTCCCTGACGTGGTCAGGTTGTCTGTAAAGTTTGTTCTTTACAGGGAGACTGTCACCAGTGTCCACCACATGGGTACACCAGTCAGTTTGACTAGGTATCAGTGAGAACATATGCTGAAATGATTGTAAAACCTGTCTACATTCAATCTGCTGATGATCAGTGAGGTTGCCTCCAAGGGTCACTCCTTCAACTGAACCATCTTCAGGGTTCTGAGACAACAGGTCTGGGAGAGGGTCACTCTCTTCCTCCTGTCCCTCATCTGTAGCCATGAGCAAGCCCATGTCTGCCCTGTCAACATATGCTTTTAACCTGTTAACATGGAGTACCCTGTGGGGACTCCTGGGAGTGCCTAGGTCCACCAAGTAGGTAACCTCTCCCTTCTTTTCCAGGATTGTATGGGGTCCAGACCATTTGTCTTGGAGTGCTGCTGGGGCCACTGGCTCCAACACCCATACCTTCTGTCCTGGCTGAAACTCAACCAAGACAGCCTTTTGGTCATGCCAAGCTTTCTGTAAGGCCTGGCTTGCCTCAAGGTTTTTGGATGCCTTCTCCATATACTCAGCCATCCTGGAGCGGAGACCGAGTACATAGTCCACTATGTCTTGTTTAGGCTTTTTGAGAGGTAACTCCCATCCTTCCTTCACTAAACACAGTGGGCCTCTTACAGGGTGCCCAAACAACAATTCAAAGGGGCTGTAGCCAACTCCTTTTTGCGGGACCTCTCTGTAAGCAAACAGAAGGCAGGGTAGAAGGATGTCCCATCTTCGCCTGAGCTTTTCAGGAAATCCTTTGATCATCCCCTTTAGGGTCTTGTTGAATCTCTCAACAAGCCCATTGCATTGTGGGTGATAAGGAGTGGTGAACTTGTAGTTGACACCACATTCCTTCCACATAGCTGTCAAGTATCCTGACATGAAGTTGGTACCTCTGTCAGAAACCAGCTCCTTAGGAAACCCCACTCTGGAGAATACTCTCAGCAGGGCCCTGGCCACAACAGTAGCTGTAGTGGTCCTAAGGGGAATTGCCTCTGGATACCTGGTGGCATGATCCACTACCACCAGTATAAATCTGTGCCCAGATGCAGTGGGAGGATCCATGGGACCCACTATATCTATTCCCACTCTTTCAAAGGGAACCCCCACCACAGGTAGTGGTATTAGGAGGGCCTTTGTTGTGCCACCTGATTTGCCACTGGCTTGGCAGGTCACACAGGAGCGACAACACTCCTTGGTATCTCCAGTCATGTGAGGCCAGTGAAAGTGAAGGACAAGCCTGTCCCAAGTCTTGTTCTGGCCTAAGTGTCCTGCTAGAGGAATATCATGGGCCAAGGTAAGAAGGAAGCCCCTAAATTGCAGAGGTATAACCAACCTCCTGGTTGCACCAGGTTTTGGGTCTCTAGCCTCTGAATAAAGGAGCCCATCATCCCAATACACTTTATGGGTACCTTGAGCATTCCCAGCAGCCTCAGCAGCAGCCAGCTGTCTGAGGGGTTCAAGAGATGGACAGGTTTGAGCCTGCCCCAAGTCAGCCCTGGGAGGTCCCCCTGTCCCCAGAAACTCAACCTGATCAGGTTCAAGCTCTTCAGGGACAGTTCCTTCAGGGTTCTCTAGATCATCTTCCTGAGAAGGCTGATCATCACTTGGAGGCAGGGGGGAAGGCACAGCCTTAACCCTCCTGTTCTTCTTCTTGGTAGGTGCTTGGTCCATTTTTCCAGGATCCAAGACCTGGGGTTCAGTGAGGCACTTTTTGGCCTGTGACCTGGTCACAGCAAGGACATGTGGTGATATACCTAACATCTCTGCATGTGTCCTGTACTCCACTTCTGACCATAGAGAACTCTCTAGGTCATTGCCCAACAAACATTATACTGGGAGGTCTGCACTAACCACAACCCTTTTGAGGCCAGTTACCCCTCCCCATGAGAAGTTAACAACAGCCACACTATGTGAAGTAGTGGCATTGCTGGCATTGGTGACCAGGTAGTTCTCACCTGGTATGTACTGTCCAGGGTCCACAAAGCCTGGTGTCACCATAGTGATACTGGCACATGTGTCCCTGTAGGCTTGAGCCACTTTTGCATTTATTAAAGGAGTCTGTCTGTACTTGCCCAGGTTACTGGGGCTCACAGTCAGGGACAAATCCATGTCCCCATCACAGATCAAGACTGCCTGTGTCAGGGTTCTGTCTAAGTCAGAATCTCCTTCAGTTCCCATAGTGATTCCCACTACACCCTTTGTCTGGGGACCAACACTGCTAACAGTAGTACTGGGAGCAGGTGCCTTAGGGGCAACAGTGTTGGGGGTTCCACCCTTCTTACAATCACTAGTCCAGTGAGTTGTATTCTTGCAAGATTTGCACCAGGGTTTCTTTGGACCTTCTTTCTTCTTCCCTTTAGGTTGTTGGGACCCACCCTCGTTAGTACTAGTTTGGGGCCCTGTTGAAGACTTCTGGTCTTTAGATTTCTGATCTCCACCCTTTTGGTCTGTTTTCTTCTGATCACCCCCTTGGCCCTGGTTCTGGTTCTTTTGCTTAACCCTGGTTCTGACCCATTTGTCTGTCTTCTTTCCCAATTCTTGGGGAGAGGTCAGATCTGAGTCAACCAAGTGTTGATGCAGTTGCTGGTTCTGACAGTTATTTAAAATCTGTTCTCTCATCATCAAATTGTACAATCCTGTATAATCAGATACCTTACTTCCCAGCAACCAACCCTCCAAAGCCTTAGTGGCACATTCAATGTATTCAGACCAGTCCTGAGTCTGTGTCTTCTGGGTATCTCTGAACATTAACCTGTACTGTTCAGTGGTTAAGCCTAACCCATCAACTAGGGCACTCTTCAGGGCTCTGTAGTTTCTGACATCCTCCTCCCTAACAGTGAGGAGTCTATCTCTGCCTCTTCCTTCAAAGGAGAGCCATAAGATTGCTGCCCACTGGTCTTCAGGAACCTGCTGCACTTTGCAGGCTCTCTCTAGAGCAGTCATCCACTTGTGGATATCATCCCCACTTTTGTAGGGGGTCACAACCTTGGACAGGTTCCTATTGTCAAAGACCCTATCTTTGTCCTTAGGGACAATGCTGCCACCAGTGGGTATAGACCCACTCTCTCTAGGTTGCCTAGCTTTACTCAGTTTCTCTTCCATCAGAGCTACTTCTAGCTCCTGTCTCCTGATTCTCAGCTGAGCTTCCTTCATTCTGGCCTCATGCTCCCTCCTCTGAGGGCTGGTCATCCCCCTTCTGGAGCGACCTTGAGAGCCTCTAGAGGCATGAGAAGCATTAGAGTCACCTGAGTGATTCCTCTGCCTCCCAAACCCCTGGTTAAGTCCACTAGGGAGATCCAATGGGGTGAACCCATTATCAGTCCCCAGCAGCCTTAAGTTAGCTGAGCCAGGTCTGGCACCTGGCACTGGGCTATCTCTCCCATCTGAACTGCTACTACTGTCAGATTCACCCCCTTTGTCATCCCTGTCCCTATGCTGATTCTCATCATCTGTAGTCAGATTCTCAACTAAGGGGCGACTGTGGGAAAGGGGTACTTCAGTGGCATCTTCAGAAGGAGGGCCTCCTGTTCCTGTCCCTAAGGGGTCTAACTGGGAGGTTTTCTTGAGAGCTCTCTGATCTTCATCAGCCTGTAAGAGTTCTCTGAGTTCAGCAGAGGTAGGGTTCTTGGGCTGTTTAAGGCCCCTGATATTTGCCAACTGCCTGAGCTCATTTTGATTTAGGGTAGCAAAGAGGGTTGGTGCCCTCTGGGGGTCACTCTCGACAGAGATGGGTACATTGGACCCCTCTGCCCCATCCATTGCTCTTAAGTGTGGGTGGATGTGTTGCAACTACCTACACTTGGGTTTTCCTACTAAACCTATCTAGTAGTTGTAGTCAGGGTGTGCTACTCCCTTTGCTTTACAACAACTAAGTTCAGTAGAACTTAAGTATATCTAATCTTGTTTTATATGTACCTAAAGGTACCTGTATGATCTTTCAATTGGTAACAAAGAGATTACAGAGGTAAAACACAGCAAGCTCAAATCCAACCGCTGCTCACCAATGTGAGAAGTTGGCCTGGTATATGATGTTCACTAGTTAAAGTGACCACCTTGTACCATGCCAAGCAACCCTTATGGTGTGGTTGTAAGTCAACCTTTTCGGACTAGCTGCCCTAGTGGTAGCGTAGGCTAAGCAATCTTTGAGGCTAAACTCGTTAAAGCGTGTTAAGCAGGCTGTTTTACCATATGTAACCCCCCTTTATACCAATGAAAGGACACCACACAGATATATATTCAAAATATATATGTATTTATTACTCAAAGTATCCCCTAGACTCTTTATGAGCACAGGAGCACAAATCGTTAAACAAGAAAGTATTACAATATACAGAAGTTGCACTTTATATGGATAGGCCCTGGTGGCCGATCAAACCATATACTAAAATAGTGGTATAAGTACCACGAATAGGAAAGGGAAAAGGCCTAGGGCCTCTAGAATCGCTGGGCCTACAAGGATCTATCTTCAGTTAGTGACCAGGAGGTCCACGGGTCGCGTGTGCAGTGAGGAAAGTTACACGCGGGCTCCCATAGGTTTTCAATGGGTGCGTAAAAGTTCAAAAGTTACTGCTAGAAGGGTCTTCTGGATGGACTACGAACTTAAGACTTTAAACACAGAGACTCGAGATGTTTCTCTACACTTGGGCACCGGATTGCCAGCTTTACCTCACCCACAGGAAGCGGGTGCATTGGTCTCGAAGTGCGCCGGGTTTCGTCTATCTGTTCAATGGAGCCTGATGACAAAGATGCTGCAGGCGGTCGGTCCAGAAGGGATGCGGTGGATCCAAGAGTGGATCGGAGTTGTAGAAGACCTGAAAGCAGAGGGGACAGTGTTCACAGTCACTAACCAGTGACCGGCGTGGCACCAGGTAGGTACCAGGCGATGTCGGGTGCAAAGAGGTGATGAAGTGTAGCTTGTCTCCGCAGCCACGTGGTCCCTGAAGGTCGACGACATCCAGGAGTCGGTTCACGAGCTGTCCCACGCAGGGTCTCGCTGTCGGCGGTGTCGGCGACTCAAAGGAAGCAAACAAGCTTTGGCAAAGGCAGGAGTCGTGGAAAGTAAAGAAAGCTGATTGTTCTGACCAGCAAGGTCAGAGGGGCTGCTCCTTTGGAGAGCAGCAGGGGCCATTCTGGAGCAACCAGACCAGCATCGTAGTTTTCAAGGTTCGTCACCAAAATGGCCACTAGCCAACGGGCCAGGGACCGGGCAGGCGCGTCGAGATGCAAAGTGCAGAGGGGCCCCACGCAGATCGTGGAGATGCTGGAGGGCTCACCTTTGGTGCAGATGCTGCTCGGGTGTTGGGCTTCTCAGGACCCAAAGCACAACTTGGAGGGAGCCTCTGTTGTCGCGCTTGCAGCTTGTCGTGGGTCTTTCAAGATGGCTGGCTCCACGGGTCTCAGTGCCTCCACGGGTTCCTTCTTTTCAGGGACTGTGGATCGGGTGGTGAGAGGTCTGGAGGTCCAGGTCTTGTTGGGCTCTGGGCTCGGGCTCCGGCAGGAGGCGGCGGCAAAGCAGACGTCGAGTAGCTGGTTGGTGCTTGCGTTAGCAAGATGGTCACTCCCTGACCATAGGGGAGATTTCCTTCTGTCCTCTGTGCAGCAGAGCGTCGAAGTTCCCGTCTTCTTCTTAGTGTTAAGTTGATTCCAGGATGTCTGAAGTCTTAGGACACAGCTCCTACCTTTAAGCGGATTCTAGGGGCCGGACTACCTGCTAGGTCCCTCCCTAAGGGTGGGACCAGGAAGGGGGGTGGTTACACCCCCAATCCTTTGTCCAGTTCGCCCCAGGTCCGGGGCTGGTGTGCCCCAGGACCGGTTTGAACTGGCATATGCACCGAGGCTCCTTGTGAGCCTCAGGCATGTCTGATTTTATTCAAGCCCTACCTGACCAATACTCAAAATCCTGTCTGGGGTGGTGCACGCACCTCCCCTGGCAGGAAACCCTTTGTCCACGTCTCCCAAGCTGGAAGGACTCCCAGCAGCAGGAGGGCAGACTTGTGTCTGTGGTGGCAGCGTCCATTTTGTGGAGCTGAGGCTATGTCTGATTTTACCCGGGTTTCAGGTACTGTACATGTCGTGTCCCTCTAGAAGGGTGGAATGCTAACCCCGTCGCCAGTATTGGCGAGGGGTTAGTATTCCAATTCGTATGACACCTTACTCGACATGTTTTGATAAAGCCAAACCAAAGATAGCATTTAACCGCGAGGTTCATAATGCACTTAAGAGTATATGGTATGACGATATCTGGAAATGGTAGAAGGAAGTTGTTCCGACCACTGCAGACAGGCTCAGCTCATGCCAGAGCACCATCTCACATGGAACCAAGCACTCTGCCTTCAGGATTGTCAAGGCCTGCCATAGGAGTGACTTATTGGTTTACATGTGTCCCATTTAAGGTTAGGTATAGGTATACTACACCTAAGTAAGAGGTGGTTACACCAACTTACCCCAGCTGAGTGATCAGCCAGTTGTGTCAAATTGCTAGGCCAGGCCAGGGGTGGCATAATACATGCTTCAGCCCCTGGTAGGCCTTAGATACACCAATGCCTTGGGTACCTAGTGTACACTGGTACAGGGGCTCACAGGGTGATCCAATTCCAATTGGTTATGCACCTATAGTGCATAGTGTCAATTTAGTAGAGAGAACAGCAGGCTGGGGGTCTGATTAGCAGGCCCACAGCCTCAATATGTCAAAAACCAGTGAAGCAAAAAGCAAAAATTTGGGGTGACCATAGGATAGCAGACCCTGCTCTCCTACATACACTTTGTCAAATATTCTGGTTTCTAGTTCCTAGTTTTGGAAAGTGATGAGATTGCATTGGAAAATGCTAGAAACTGTCTGAGATGGCAAAGTTTACCAACTTTTCCCCATTTTTAATTCATCCTGCATACTCGTTTTGGTTTACAGTTTCACAGGTATGCTCTTAATATGTCTTGTGCAAGTAGTATCTCAACTATTTATGTTTTTCTTGTGTCTGTAGTTCCTAGTTATTTAAATGAAGATCTACATGCACCAGATTACAATGCAAAGGAAACAGGGCAGAATAAGTGCCTGGTATCTAACATGATGAGGCAGCTCCAGACCTGCCGCCCCCTCATATTGGTGCTTGTTCGAGGTGATGTTTACACAGATAACACTTCTCCTCACCTGCACTCATCGTGTGGTTTACCCATCCGTTTCAGGAAACAGATGTTTCGGAGGTTAAAAATAACCTGTCTCTGAAGTATATGACCAGATGTCTGACAGCTGATAGCCCCGCCTCCACCTGACGTTCCCCTTCACCCATGCACATGATCGGTGTTTGGAAAGGGGAGTAGATCTGCGCAGTTCTGCTCTGTGGCAGGTGTATTTTTTTTTGTGTGCATCTTTTATATAGAGTGAACTCGACCCGAAGGTATTGGAGCGTGTAGTGACGGAGCCACCCGGCTCGTCCACGCACACGTAACATGCATCCACGCATCCCTCGGGCGGGCGCGCCCGAGGGATTAAATAAAGGTGGTCGAGGCAGCTCGGGGTCTTTTTGGCCTTGTACGATCCATCGGTGTCCCGTGTGATAATTACAGTGCCCCGACACTACACTGGCGACGAGGCGGGTCTACCCCACGCATCGCCGCTCATCACCAAGTGGCTGCTGCAGTCCGCGCAGGCGGAAGAAGGAGCATTACCCCGGCGCGGCCACTGCAGACCGGGTGCCCACACCGCGTGACGTCCGAGCGCCGCTGCCCGAGTGCACCGCCTCGACGAGGATCGCCGCTGGTGGAAGAGGGGGCGGATCGTTAGCGCAAGGAGCAGCGCTGGAGGTGAGGCCGGCCCTGCGCGTGTGTGTGTGGTGGTGCGCGCCGCCTCGACCCAGCTCAGCACTCTCCGCAGCCGCTGAGGATCCCTCGCTACTGCTGCCCAGCCGCTCCCACCGCCACGTGGTCGAGCCGGCGGGCGAAGGCCAAAAAATAGTCCCAGGGCACCCCCTGCTGGATTTTCCTCGCTGCTGGCAGGAGAAAGCTGCTCCTGAAAGTGAGAAAGAGAATCGTGTGTCCTTCCAAGGCCTGCGCCTTCTACAACTGCCTGCTTGCTCACCAGGGGGCATATGTATCAAGTTCCGTTTTTGCAATTCTCAAATAGCGATTTTTAGGGAATCGCTATTTGAGAATTGCAAAACGGGATGTAATAAAAAATTCGCAAATGTTTTGCGATTTCTTAGCATTCCTTAATTGCGATTAGCAAATTGCTAATCGCAATTAAGGAATACCTTCCCATTCATTCCTATGGGCCAGGAGGCCCATAGGAATGAATGAGAGGACATTCTCAATTAGCGATTCGCAATTAGAGAATCGCAAATTGAGAATAATTTCAAGGGTGCAAGGGTGTCATAAGGACACCCTGATGCACCCCTGAAATGAGCATGTGTGCGCATGTGGTGCACATACATGCCCTAAGGGCATGTATGTGCACCACATGGCACTTTGAAAGATACCAAAAAGTACATCTTTCAAAGAAATTGCAAATTACCACCAACTTGAAGTTGGTGGTAATTTGCGATTACTTAAGGAGAAATCGCACAACTTGGGTGCTTGTTACATAGAATTTAAGGAATCGCAATTTGCAATTCCTTAAATGCAATCGCAAAATAGAGAATCGCAAATTTGCGATTCTCTAATTTGAGATGCCCTTTTGGGATGATACATCCCAAAAGGCCTTTTCCCGTTCGCAAACGGGAAAAGGGCTTAATACATATGCCCCCAGGGGAGGAAAGGGCTTACCACATAGCCTGCAGCTGCCAGGAGCAGGCGAGAGGTTTGAAGGTGCTCAACACATTGCCTGCAGCAATCACAGCATACAAGCCACAGGGGTGCACCCTGCAAGAGCTGCACTGCCACCTGGGGGAACGGTCTCACCCTGCGTGAGGGAAGAAGGCCTACACACACTTACCTGGGACAAAGTCACTGAACAGGGGAACTGCGTCTCCAGGCCTGCGCCCACCCAGCATTCCTGCACGGCCACCAAGCTCGAAAGCACCGGACGCCAGTCAACACGTAGCGGTGAGCAACCCGGGCGCCAGTGGTGGAGGCGCCCCCCAAGTAGTGCAAAACCCCCAGCGTGTTGCTCCACAAGCTCCGGCCCCAACGGGACATGGCGCTGCCGCCCCGTTGCCAACATTTAGCGAGCTCACAGACCCATCCACCGCTGCAGCGCGTTGGCGCTCATGGATTGGTCGGCTGGACCACTACTTCATGGGAGTACGGGAGATGGACGGACGGGTGAAGAGGTCGCTCCTGATGTGCTATGGAGGAGCAGAATTATATGACCTTTTCGAAATGCTGCTGGACAGGGGAGACGATGACGACTACGCTGGGGCTGTCGCAGCACTCAACCGTCATTTTGATCCCCAGATCAACCCAGACTTCGAGTGGTTCAAGCTCAGGCAGGCGTGTCAGGGAGAGGCCGAGTCCATTGGCATGTTCTACGCTCGCCTGCGGAAGCTTGCAACCACGTGCACTCTCCCCGACCAGAGGGCGGAGATTCGCTCCCAACTCATTCAAGGCTGCCGGTCAGTCCAGCTACGATGCCTCAAATTGTGACAGCCGGGCATCACCCTCGACGAAATTCTAGTACTCGCCAGGGCACATGAGCTGTCTAACGCGAGGGCGGACGAAATGGAGGCAGCCCTCAACAGGCCTGCGGCGGCTCAGCGGACACCCACCATCAAGGAGGAAAGGGTAGATGCCATCCAAAGGCGACCACCTCAATCATGAGGAGCCACGAAGCCGCCGCAAAAGAATGCATGCGGCAACTGTGGCCTGGAACATCATCCCGGAGCAAAGTGTTTAGCCAGAGGAAAAACGTGCTCGCAATGTGGGAGACTTAACCACTTCGCTAAAGTCTGCAGGAGTGGCAAAGGACGAGGAAATATCTCAGGTTCGTGGGGAGTCACATCAAGGGTACGCCAGATGAGGCTGGAGGACACAAGAGACCTAGTGGAAGACGCCCAGCCAGAGTTTGATTTCGGGACAGAAGAAGACGACGTGTTCTTCATGTCGTTCGTTGGCAGAGAAGGGACAAGGCGCCGACCACCCCCCATGTGCGACATCACAGTGGCTGGATCCCATGTGAGCGCCCTGTTTGACACGGGAGCGTCAGTCAACGTGATGGATAGTGACCAGTACGAGAAATTATCGCCGCGCCCAACACTTATGCCATCCAAAGCACGGATATACACGTATGATAGTGATGAGCCTCTTTCCCTCTGAGGAGTCATAGAGGTCAAGGTCACCAGCGATGGACGGAACTTAGACACGAAGTTCCACGTCACGGAAGTGAGCCGGGGCACGCTGCTCAGCTGCCACACGGCAGAAGATCTGGAGCTCGTGTTTTTCGCTAATCAGGTGCATGACCTGCACGCCCGAGAGATGTTGAAAGACTTCCCCATGCTGTTCCAAGGCCTAGGCTGTCTGAAGGTGAAGACATTCAAGCTGCCCGTGGACCCAATGGTCCGGCCCATGGCGCTAAGACATGGAAGGGTGCCGTTCCACCTGCGACCACAGGTGGAAGAAGAGTTTAAAAAACTGGAAGACCTGGGGGTGATAGAAAAAGTGTCAGGCCCCACCCCATGGGTGTCTCCCCTCGTCGTAGCCCCAAAACCCAAACAACCAGGGGCCATTCTGTTATTGCGTTGACATGCGCCTACCGAACAGAGCCGTGAAACGGGAGCGTCATCTCACGCCTACGATGGATGACATCGTTGCGGATCTCAACGGTGCAAGATGGTTCACGAAGTTGGACCTCAATGCAGGGTATCACCAGCTGGAACTCCACCCCGACAGCAGGAATATTACCACATTCACCACTCACGTGGGGTTGCGTCGTTACAGAAGACTGAGTTTCTGTGTCTCGTCGGCTGTGGAGATGTTCCAGAATGCCATACGGGAGACACTCTCAGGTCTGCAGGGCGTGATAAACTTAAGTGACGATATCCTGGTGTTCTCCAAGACCCTCGAGGAACACCACAAACACCTTAGAGCTACCCTGCAGCGGCTCGCGGACAACGGACTCACCCTACACCGATCAAAGTGCTCCTTTTATCAGGAGTCCATGGACTTCTTTGGATATATATTCTCTAGAGATGGGCTGCGCGTGGACCCAAAGAAGGCAGAAGCCATTCGATCTGCCCCAAGGCCTACGTCAGCTACCGAAGTCAGGAGCTTCCTGGGCATGGCAACGTACTGTGGCTGATTCATCCCCAATCTTGCATCCCTATCTGAACCACTCCGTGTCCTCACAAAGTCAGGCCAGCCATGGGCCTGGTCCGCCAAAGAAGACCCGGCGTTTCAAGCAATCAAAGACGCTCTCATCGACGACCGGGTCATGGCATACTTTCGCCCACACCGACGCACGGAGGTAGTAGTGCACGCCAGCCCCGTAGGGCTAGGAGCGGTGTTGATGCAATAAACGGAGTCAAAAGAGTGGGTTCCCACTGCCTATGCCAGTCGGGTGCTGACAGCCACGGAGATGAGGTATGCACAGATAGAACGGGAGGCCCTAGCTATCAAATGGGCATGCCAGCACTTTCTTCTATACCCGTATGGACACGACTTTCGGATGGTCACGGATCACAAGCCCCTCGTCCCGCTCTTCGCTGGCACAGCCCGGCTTGCCCCACTGCGGATCGAGAGGTGGGCTCTGCAACTGCAGACATACCGGTTCGACGTGGTATTCAGACCGGGGGCCAACAACCCGGCCGATTTCTTGTCGCGACATCCTGGCCCACCACAGCCGAAGTACGCCCTGGAGGATGAAGAATACACGGAGGAGTTCGTCCACATGATCTCCCTAGATGCATGCCCGACAGCACTCACTGTCGAGGATGTTGGGAGAGCGACGAAGTCCGACAAGTGCCTAGTCAAAGTCAAAAGCACGCTGATGGACAGGAACTGGAAGCATTTTCTGGACTGGGTCAGCTCGCTCACGTCAGAGGAACAGGCGTTCGGCAACAAGTGTGGAGGGTACAAAGCGAACTCAGTGAAGGTCCTCACAGGGTCATCCTGAGGGGCGCCTCCCTCGTCATCCCCAGGAGCCTGCAAAAAGTAGTAGTCCGAATGGCGCATCAAGGCCATCAAGGGGTATCCATAACCAAGGCCAGGCTCAGGAGTAAAGTCTGGTTCCCAGGTATGGACGCCATGGTAGAGAAAGCCATACGCACCTGTCACTCCTGCTGTATCACAGGCGGGGAGCCGGCGCCACACCCTGTGATCACCGAAGACCCATGCTGCGAACCATGGTCCAAGATAAGCATAGACTTCGGATCATTCCCGGACGGACGGAACACACTGGTACTGATCGATGCCCACTCCAAGTTTCCGGTGGTAGAGATAGTACCATCAACGGCGTTCCCTCACGTGAAAACAGCGCTGGACCGCACGTTTGCCATGCTGGGTCTACCGGACGAGGTCAAGTCGGATAATGGTCCGCCATTCCAAGGCAGAGACTTCCAAGAGTACCTGGCCTATCGGGGCATTCAGCACCGGAAGATCACCCCGCAGTGGCCCCAGGCCAATGGAGAGGTGGAACGGTTCATGCGCACACTGAACCGAGCCCTCAGGATTGGAGTTGAAAAGGGGGATGATGCTGAGCAGTGTTTGTCACAATTTCTCTGCGCGTATCGTCAAACTCCACACTGCACCACACGATGTGCTCCTGCATATCTGCTATTTCGACGAGCCCCAAGAGACAACGTGCCAGCAGACCGGTCATGGAATCCACCCGAGGTGGATCAAGGGGCGGCGCAGGCACGGAGGAGACTATCCAATGATAAAGCGAGTCGAGCGTGAAGGGCGCAGCCTAGAGGCATTCAAGTCGGAGACAAAGTCGTAGTAAAAGATCGCCACCCAAGCTAGAAATATCGCACTCCATTTGAACCTGAAGTGTGGGAAGGGGTCAACATGCAGGGGACCATGGTTTCGGCCATGCGAGGTACCCGTGTGGTCACCAGAAATGTTTCGTGGTTCAAGCTAGTCCCCAGGGACAGAGTGGAGAACGATCAACCGCTGGAAGATCTGGATGGCGGGGAAGGACCTTACCTCGCTGAAGAGTCGAGGAATCAGGCGGAGGTAGTACAACCACAACTCAATAGAGGACCAGGGGCAGTGGAAGACCCCAGGGACTCGGAGGAGGCTGTCTCTGCGCTGGAAGGAGAAGGCGAAGGGTCGGAATCAGGAAACAACTCCCGGAGCCAGAGGTATGGTCTCCGGCCGAATCCGACTCCCAGTCAGAGACTCAAAGACTTTGCGTTGTGTGCCAAGGAAGGTCGATCTGTCCCTGCTGTGAAAGATGGCTGTATCTAAAACAATGGAGGGATGTAGTGACGGAGCCACTAGGCCCGTCCACGCACACGTAACACGCATCAACGCCTCCCGAGGGCGGGCGCGCCCGACGGGTTAAATAAAGGTGGCCGAGGCCGCTCAGGGTCTTTTTGGCCTTGTACGATCCATCGGTGTCCCGTGTGATAATTACAGTGCCCCGACACTACAGAGCACTGTACATTAGCACCGTATTTACATTACATATTCAGGCACGGGGAGATTAAGTGATTTGCCCAGAATCACAGGATGTGGACGTGACCCCGAGGCTCAAACCCTGGTTTTCAGCACCAAAGACGGCAGTCTAGCCAACGGACCACATCCTCTCATTGCCTGTAATGATTCCTTACAGACACATCTCTCCCCCCTGCACGTGCAGCCCCATGCCACAGGTGCCAGTGTCATGTTTATCAATTTTCACTGTTCATATACTGGACGTGGATCGCACGCCAGAGCAAGTTAGGTGTTCACATTACTTAGGTTCCAACCTGTACTTGCTTACAGTCAGTATTGTTGACTATACGTATAGTTGCCACATAGCTGTTTTTTCCAGCATGACCTGTAGTTTAATGTCCCAGCAGGTACAAAAATTAGGAAAATCACCTAAAGCTTTTTCTCACCTATTATTACCAGTACATACTTAAAAGAGTAACTATAATATATTAAAATAATAATGTTTCCATGGCTGCAATGTTTTCCAGGCATGTTGCGCTGCTCCAGTCCAGGTTTTTTCCTTTATTTATTTATGTGGTTTTTATATAGCTCATAATTTCCCCGGAAGTGTCAGAGTGCTTTACAATAGAGCAAAATACATTCCATAAGAAAGTTCAGAGTAACATGGTAGTAGGTGACAATACGTAAATCGACAGCAGTTACTCATGGTGAGGGTTACATATTTACAATTTACATCAGCACTTACAACTACATATTAAGAGAAGTTGGAATGATTAGGGATGCGTAAATATATAATAATTAATTTACAGAGTTGAGGCGGCGTGTCGTACTACCTCTCGCATGAGTGTCAAGTTACAGTCAGAGACCAACCATAGGATGTGAGGACAAGTGCCTGGTGGGGAGCTAGGCGAGGAGAATTATTGATAAAAGTTTCTTTGGAAGTGAAGAATTTTAAGGTCCGTTTTGAAGATCTGGAAGGAGGTGGTCATGGGAACGTTGGGAGGTTGCATTACCTGGGAAAGATTGCACTATTCGTTTTTTCCCTTTTAAAAGTTGGAGGTTCGAGCAGTAGATTTTCGCATTACGTGAAGGTCTAGAGCCACCAGAAATGTTTCATTTGTTAGCTAGGTAGCAAGGGGTGGAAGTGTGAATGGCTTTATGGGTGATATAGGCAGTCTTAAATATTGACCTAGCTTCAATAGGAAGCCAGTGAAGAGTGATCAGCGTAGGTGTGATATGGTTGTTTCTTATGGCCCTGTGAACTAAATGTGACCCCAAATGGAGGATGGATTTTAAGAGAATTAGGTGAGTCTTGGGGAGGCCTGCAAGGAGAGAATTACAGTAGTCATATCTGGAAAGTACCAGAGACTTAACAACAGTTTTCGGGTCTTGTTCAGAGATGAAATGTCGAATCCCCCTGAGAAGGTGGTGTGCATTTTTGGCCATGGTGTTGATTTGGGATTGTATGTTAAATCTTTTGTCCAGGATGACTCCTAGGGATTTCGCACTGTCAATTATGGTAGGTTTGCTGTTAAGAAGGTTCAGATTATTTACCCATAACTGAACGTGAGGTGGAGAGTTTAGATAAGAAGAAATTTGGTTCCAGAGCAATTCAATTTTAGGTGGTGAGATTTCATCAATTCTCGGATGGAGTTGATGGTGGCACGAGGAGTGAGATGTCATGTGTGGAGGACACCTTGAGGTAGAGATGGGTGTCAGCAGCATAGAGGTGAAAAAGCATCCCAGTCTTTTCAGTAGATCTCCTAACGTATCCATGTAAAAATTTAATAGGGCAGGAGCAAGGACAGATCCTTGAGGAACAACTTGATCCAGAGCCTTTGAGGTTGACAAACAGTTTCAATTTTAATCATCTGAATCCTGCCCGTGAGGTATGATTCAAACCATTTAAGCACTATGCCTTCAAAACCCATTCTTTGTTTTAGTATATTAAGAAGAGTGTGATTGTTGACAGGGTCAAAAGCTACAGACAGGTTTAGCAGGATCAGGAGGCAGGAGCAGCCCGAATGAAGAACCCAAAGAGCATATTCGACAACCTATGATTGATTTGATTAAAAAATTTATAAAGCGCACGCATGCCCGTAGGCGTCATGGCGTAACGTAAACAGAAACTACCGGAGAGTGTCTTGGCTGTGTCTAAATGGATGAAAACATCCAGGTTTTTACCTCTTTCCTGAAAGCTAGGATAGAGGGAATGTTTTTGATTGAGGTTGGGAGCAGATTCCAGGTTCGTGCTGCATGCAGCAGAAAATTTCTCCCTCCCCACCTAACCTGTTTGAATCTTGGAGTCTGGATTAGTGTTGCTTGGCTAGAGGGAAGATTCCGGGAAGGCACATATAGTTTTAAGTGAGTTTGAAAAAACTGAGGTCCAACCCCCTGTAGTGCCTTGAAAGCCAGGCAGACTGACTTGAACTTTATCCTTTTATCCATTGGGAGCCAGTGTAATGATCTTAGCTTATGTGTTATCGGCTCGTACCTGGGAATATCCAGAATCAATCTTGCTGCTGCGTTCTGCAGATGTTGTAATTTGGCTAAATGTTGAGCCTGCATCCCTGCATACAGGGCATTTCCGTAGTCCAACCTCGATAAGGCCAGAGCTGTCACTACCGTTTTACGAGAGTCAAATGGAATGTAAGGCAGGAGCTTCCTAATCATTTTCAGAATGTACCCTATTGTTGATGCCAATTTGTTGGACTGAGCTTCAAACGTTAATTTATTGTCTAAAGTAAAGCCTAAATTCTTCACTTTATTTACCGGTTGTGGAGAGTGGCATAGGTTGGACGGCCACCATTCAGGAGACCAGGTGTCGATACCGGTGCCCAGCAGCATAACTTCACTTTTGTTTCCATTTAACTTTAGACAATTGTTCTGCATCCATTGGGCAACTTGACTCATGCAATTATGAAATTTTTGTGCTGTTCCGCTGATATCATTGTTTTCAATTGACACCACTATTTGGGTGTCATCCGCATATGAGACAGGTGTAAAACCACAGTTCCTGATGATAGCAGCGAGAGGCTTGACATATAGATTAAAAAGAGTGGGGCTAAGGGGGCATCCTTGGGGCACACCGCAGGGCGAGCTGAAAGGTCGTGATTTTGCTTCCCCAAGTTCTACCGTGAATGTTCTGTTAGATAGATATGAAGAAATCAGAGATCGGGCCGGTGCGTCCACTCCAGCTTCCTCTAGACGCGAGAGCAGTATAGAATGATTCACCGTATTGAAGGCCGCCTATAGCAGCGCTGTTTCGGTGCTGCAGCCTTGTTTGAAGCAAGATTGAAATTCATCTAGAAGATTGTTGTCCTTGATGTGTTTAGTAAGTTGCTCCGCTACACATCTTTCATTGATTTTGGCAAGGAAAGGGAGGTTGGTGATAGGGCGAAAGTTGTTAAGGTCATTCATATCTGCGCAGGGTTTGTTAAGAAGTGGGGTCACCTGACCTGTTTTGAGGGCATCAGGAAAGGACATCAGGGAAGAAAACCTTGGCTTAGATAGAGGTTTGCCAGCTTAGTCCAGTAGAGGATCATGTGGGAGTAAAGGTCTAATGCAATGTCGCTTGGGATAGGGTCTAGAGTGGTTTGAAGGTTTTGTTTTCAAGATGGTCTTTAGAAGGACATCCTCAGTGATGACGTCAAAGCTGTGTCAGGAGCCTTTGGATTTGCATTCCTCGTGTGGAGTTGGATGTGAAACATGGCCATGGAGCGATTTAACTTTTGCTTTGAAGAATTCAATAAATTCTGCTGCTGTCTTGGGTGGTTCCGTATATGAACCACTTGTAGCTTTTTGTATATGAACCCAGGTTCCTAGGGAGACAGAGTGACCCCGTTGATCTTAATGGCTGTCTTGGGTGGGTCGTCCAATTTGATAGTTGAAGATGAGAGGCTGGTGCAGGTAGTTTTGATTAGGTCGAAGAGTTTCTTTGGTCTGTTCTTGGCAAAGTCGAGGAGGGTACTGAAGTGATTACATTTTTCACTAAAGATGTGTTTGTGATACTACGATCTTGCATGTCGGAGATTTGAAAAAGTATTACTAGAGCATGACTTGAATTCTGGGACTTGTACTCCTATTTTATAATGAAATAAACAAGATCCTATGTCCCAGCAGAATATCATGTGGGACCTGGGAAACGGGACTGGACTGTTTCTCACTGCTGATCAGCATAGGTTATAACACATCACAACAACATGGCAAGTTGAAAGTTGAATTAATTGTTGTAAATAGGGTTGCCACCTTTTCCAGAGAAATATATTGGCTATGTATTCACAGTTTAAGATTCAGCAAAGGCCATAACATGATGCTTAACTACAACTTTATATTGAGTCATCTTTTTTCATGTTTGTTTTCATGTTTCACATGGGCTTTCTGTCTTTGTTTACTTTAATTATCAACCAGGCATCATTACTGCAGCTCTTGAACACATTTAAGTTGGTTTCTTCTTTCTCTTGAAAATTGTCTTAATTCTTATGGTTTGAATTTGATCATGGCACAAAATGATTAGGAGCTAGTCAAAAAATATATTAATTGAACAAGCATTGGCATAGCTAATAGGTCTCGCCTTTGGGACCTTATAAGTGTTTAGCCAGAGATATTGACAATGTTTTTAAGGCATGTTGTAGAGCAATGTAGCTGCTGTGTTTAGTACTGTAAAGTTTGTGTGCAAGTTGTGCTTAGTGCAGTGACGTAAGGGCACTGGCATGGTGTGGAATGTAGTGGTGAGTTGTGATATGATGTGTGTTGGTGGGATGTGTTGGTAGGAATCATAACATACTTTGAGATTACAATGCTGAGTACCTCACAAATTTCTTTATTTAATGATATACCTTTGGAAAGGAAATCTACTGCGAAAATAAAAATAACAATTATTGTGATTTGTCAGGCTGGACACGAGATAGCAAGGAAAAAACATTAAAAGGCAGTCGGGCACCCTATTAGGTACTGTACATCTCAGGGCCCCATCTTTTCCCCCGAATGTTGTATTATTATTTGAGCATTTGTGTTGCGCACTGCAAATATTTCTGTTATCCATAGTGATTTTGTAGCATGGTAAGTCATATGAATGTGTTCGCTCTGCAAGCAGGCTATAACATTATGTAACAAAAAAAAATTACATTCATAAATTATGTTTTTTTAATTAAATCTCATAACTAATTTGGAAAGAACATTAATACTCCAGAACACATTACATGATTCCATTCAATTCATTTTTATTGAAGACCTGAGTTATTTTTATTGTGCTACGATTACTTAAGCTCCTTAACAGATATTTTTCAATAACTTTGTGGTGTTTTCCTTTAGACTATTTTGCAATGGCCATAGTCATGACTTAAAATGTCCCACAGGGCCACGCATAAGCCTGCTCCCTAGCCAGATCGTGAAGACCTAAGAACCCAGAGAAGGCACTCGTCTACAGGAATGGTATTCACCAAAAGCAGATGCCCCACACAAAATGGACTCTATTCACAACAGGAAACAGATGAGGGGAGAAAGCCCGCAATCTTTCCTCCTCGTCGTTCACCTCATTGCCCAGGCACAGATTTGTTTAATGTAATGTCACATCACGTGGGCATATCCTAGTTTAACACGTACTGAAGTATGTGGCACTGCCGGAAGTGGAAATCCGATAACCCATGCATTTCCTTGCAGCGCTGCTGAAAGCCCTTTACAAAGCCTGACTGATCACCAATCTGCTGTTTATTGCTATATTTGGGTGTTACACTGGTACTAATGAGGTGAATCCAAATCTCAGACAGTGTTAGCATGTTTACAAAATGGCAAAATAATGAAGTAATACCGTCACAAAATGTGAGGCATTGTGCCTCGTAATTTGCATTTTCTTGCCACATAATTTACTCAACCCTGCTGCCTATTTTGCCCTACCCTGCCACATAATTCCAGTGGCCCCGATTATTACCCTCTCACACAGTAGGAACCTATTCTCGTTGGTCTGTTTTTTTTTTATCAGGCTGTACAGTTGAAGTGCAATCACATGCATATTCAATAATTCAGCTGTTGCTATGCAATTAGTCTTTTCAATGCAGGCCACAGATAAAAGCAGTTCATAGCAGACAGCTGCAATGCTAGCTACAGCAAATAGACTAGAGTGGAATATGTATGTGGTCAAACTGTCCGTGAAAGTATAAGATGCTGCTTAAGGCTGCTGGAGAGACCGGAGACAGTGGCTTGCGCTCCTGTTAGATTAATTACATGAACAGCCCCATGGAGTCTACGGATTGCTGCTTTTTACCACCTTCCACGTACCTCGCCGGCCATGGTATACACACTAGTAATGCCTTGGAAGTGGAAGCATAGTGTGCCATGATATACACATGGGTAATGCTCTGGAAGTAAAAGCCTAATGTGTCATGGTATACACACGGTAATGCTCCGGAAGTGGAAGCGTAGTGTCTATGGTATACACATGGGTAATGCTCCGGAAGTAAAAGCCTAGTGTGCCATGGTATATACACTGGTAATGCTCCGGAAGTGGAAGCGAAGTGTGCCATGGTGTAGACACTGGTAATGCTACGGAAGTGGAAGCGTAGTGTGCCATGGTATACACACCGGTAATGCTCCAGAAGTAAAAGCCTTGTGTACCATGGTATACACCGGTAATGCTCCGGAACTGGAAGCGTAGTGTGCCATGGTAAACACACCCGTAATGCTCCGGAAGTGCAGCATTTTCAGTAATCTGAAGTGGAAGTGTAGTGTGCTATGGTATGCACACCGATAATGCTTTGGAAGCATAGCGTGCCATGGTAAACACACTGGTAATACTTCAGGAGAAAAAGCCTAGTGTGCCATGATATACACCGGTAATGCTCGGGAAGTGGAAGCGTAATGTGCCATGGTAAACGCCCCTGTAATGCTCCAAAAGTAGAAGCGTAGTGTGCCATGGTATACACGCCGGTAATGCTCCGGAAGTGGAAGTATAGTGTGCCATGGTATGCACACGGGTAATGCTCCGGAAGTAAATGCATAGTGTGCCGTAGTATACACACCGGTAATGCTCTGGAAGTGGAAGCGTAGTATCCATGGTATACACACCGGTAATGCTTCGGAAGTGGAAGCATATTGTGCCATGGTATACACACCGGTAATGATCCGGAATTGGAAGCATATTGTGCCATGGTATACACACCGGTAATACTCGGGAAGCAAAAGCCTATTGTACCAAGGTATACACCGGTAACGCTCCGGAATCGGAAGCATAGTGTCCATGGTATACACAACGGTAATGCTCCGGAACTGGAAGCATAGTGTGCCATTGTAAACACACCGGTAATGGTCCGGAAGTGAGGCATTTTTAGTACTCGGAAGTGGAAGCGTAGTGTGCTATGGTAAACACACCGGTAATGCTCCAAAAGTAGAAGCGTAGTGTGCCATGGTATAAACACGGGTAATGCTCCAGAAGTGGAAGCGTAGTGTGCTATGGTATACACACAGGTAATGCTCAAGAAGTAAAAGCCTAGTGTGCCATGGTATACACATTGACAATGCTCCGGAAGTGGAAGCGTAGTGTCCATGGTATACACACTGGTAATTCTCTGGAAGCGGAAGCGTGTGTCCCATGGTATACACACTGGTAATGTTCGGGAAGTGGAAGCGTCGTGTCCATGGTATACACATGGGTAATGCTCCGGCGGTAAAAGCCTAGTGTGCCATGGTATACGCACCTGTAATGCTCCGGAAGTAGAAGCGTAGTGTGCCATGGTATACACACCGGTAATGCTCAGGACTGGAAGCGTCGTGTCCATGGTATACACATGGGTAATGCTCCAGCACTAAAAACCTAGTGTGCCATGGTATACGCACCTGTAATGCTCCAGAAGTGGAAGCACAGTGTGCCATGGTATACACACTGGTAATACTCCGGAAGTAAATGCCTGGTGTGCCATGGTATACACACCGGTAATGTTCCGTAAGTGGAAGCGTAGTGTCCATGGTATACACACGGGTAATGGTCCAGAAGTGGAAGCATAGTATGCCATGGTATACACACGGGTAATGCTCCGGAAGTGGAAGCATAATGTGCGATGGTATACACACGGGTAATGCTCCAGAAGTAAATGCCTAGTGTGCCATGGTATACACACCGGTAATGCTCCGGAAGTGGAAGCATAGTGTCCATGGTATACACACCAGTAATGCTCCGGAAGTGGAAGCGTACCATGGTATACACACCGGTAATACTCAGGAAGTAAAAGCCTATAGTACCATGGTATACACCGGTAATGCTCCGGAATTGAAAGCATAGTGTCCATGGTATACACACCGGTAATGCTCCCGAACTGGAAGCGTAGTGTGCCATGGTAAACACACCGGTAATGCTCCGGAAGTGAGACATTTTTTAATAATCTGAAGTAGAAGCATAGTGTGCTACGGTAAACACACTGGTAATACTCCAAAAGTAGAAGTGTGCTGTGCCATGGTATACACACGGATAATGCTCCTGAAGTGCAACCGCAGTGTGCCATGGTATACACACTGGTAATGTTCCGGAGGTGGAAGCGTAGTGTGCCATGGTATACACACCGGTAATGCTCAGGAACTGGAAGCGTCGTGTCCATGGTATACACATGGGTAATGCTCCGGCGGTAAAAGCCTAGTGTGCCATGGTATACGCACCAGTAATGCTCCGGAAGTGGAAGCGTAGTGTGCCATGGTATACACACTGGTAATGCTCAGGAATTGGAAGCGTCGTGTCTATGGTATACACATGGGTAATGTTCTGGCCGTAAAAGCCTAGTGTGCCATGGTATACGCACCTGTAATGCTCCAGAAGTGGAAGCACAGTGTGCTACGGTAAACACACTGGTAATACTCCAAAAGTAGAAGTGTGCTGTGCCATGGTATACACACGGATAATGCTCCTGAAGTGCAACCGCAGTGTGCCATGGTATACACACTGGTAATGTTCCGGAGGTGGAAGCGTAGTGTGCCATGGTATACACACCGGTAATGCTCAGGAACTGGAAGCGTCGTGTCCATGGTATACACATGGGTAATGCTCCGGCGGTAAAAGCCTAGTGTGCCATGGTATACGCACCAGTAATGCTCCGGAAGTGGAAGCGTAGTGTGCCATGGTATACACACTGGTAATGCTCAGGAATTGGAAGCGTCGTGTCTATGGTATACACATGGGTAATGTTCTGGCCGTAAAAGCCTAGTGTGCCATGGTATACGCACCTGTAATGCTCCAGAAGTGGAAGCACAGTGTGCCATGGTATACACACTGGTAATACTCCGGATGTAAATGCCTAGTGTGCCATGGTATACACACCGGTAATGCTCCGGAAGTGGAAGCGTAGTGTCCATGGTATACACACCGGTAATGCTTCGGAAGTGGAAGCATATTGTGCCATGGTATACACACCGGTAATGATCCGGAATTGGAAGCATAGTGTCCATGGTATACACACCAGTAATGCTGCGGAAGTGGAAGCGTAGTGTGCCATGGTATACACACCGGTAATGCTCCGGAATTGAAAGCATAGTGTCCACGGTATACACACAGGTAATGGTCCAGAAGTGGAAGCGTAGTATGCCATGGTATACACACCGGTAATGCTCCGGACCTGGAGGCGTAGTGTGCCATGGTAAATACACCGATAATGCTCTGGAAGTGGAGCATTTCCAGTAATTGGAAGTGGAAGCGTAGTGTGCTATGGTATGCACACCGGTAATTCTTCAGAAGCATAATTTGCCACGGTAAACACACCGGTAATGCTCTGGAAGTGGAACCAAATGTGCCATGATAAACACATCGGTAATGCTCCAGAAATGGAAATGTAGTGTGCCATGGTAAACACACCGGTAATGTTCCGGAAGCGGAAGCGTAATGGCCATGGTTACACACTGGTAATGCTCCAAAAGTAGAAGCATAGGGTGCCATGATATACACACCGGTAATGCTCTAGAAGTGGAAGCCTAGTGTGCCATAGTATACACACGGGTAATGCTACGGAAGTCGAAACGTAGTGTGCCATGTTATACACACCGGTAATGCTCCGGAAGTGGAAGCGTCGTGTCCATGGTATACACATGGGTAATGCTCCAGCGGTTAAAGCCTAATGTGCCATGGTATACGCACCGGTAACGGTCCGGAAGTGGAAACGTAGTGTGCCATGGTATACACACCAGTAATGCTCCGGAATTGGAAGCACAGTGTCCATGATATACACACTGGTAATGCTCCGGAAGTGGAAGCGTAGTGTGCCATGGTATAGACACCGGTAATGCTACGGAAGTCGAAACGTAGTGTGCCATGTTATACACACCGGTAATGTTCCGGAAGTGGAAGCGTCGTGTCCATGGTATACACATGGGTAATGCTCCGGCAGTAAAAGCCTAGTGTGCCATGGTATACACACCGGTAGAAGCATAGTGTGCTACGGTAAACACACTGGTAATACTCCAAAAGTAGAAGTGTGCTGTGCCATGGTATACACACGGATAATGCTCCTGAAGTGCAACCGCAGTGTGCCATGGTATACACACTGGTAATGTTCCGGAGGTGGAAGCGTCGTGTCCATGGTATACATATGGGTAATGCTCCGGCGGTAAAAGCCTAGTGTGCCATGGTTTACGCACCTGTAATGCTCCGGAAGTGGAAGCGTAGTGTGCCATGGTATACACACCGGTAATGCTCAGGAACTGGAAGCGTCGTGTCCATGGTATACACATGGGTAATGCTCCGGCGGTAAAAGCCTAGTGTGCCATGGTATACGCACCAGTAATGCTCCGGAAGTGGAAGCGTAGTGTGCCATGGTATACACACTGGTAATGCTCAGGAATTGGAAGCGTCGTGTCTATGGTATACACATGGGTAATGTTCTGGCCGTAAAAGCCTAGTGTGCCATGGTATACGCACCTGTAGTGCTCCAGAAGTGGAAGCACAGTGTGCCATGGTATACACACTGGTAATACTCCGGATGTAAATGCCTAGTGTGCCATGGTATACACACCGGTAATGCTCCGGAAGTGGAAGCGTAGTGTCCATGGTATACACACCGGTAATGCTTCGGAAGTGGAAGCATATTGTGCCATGGTATACACACCGGTAATGATCCGGAATTGGAAGCATAGTGTCCATGGTATACACACCAGTAATGCTGCGGAAGTGGAAGCGTAGTGTGCCATGGTATACACACCGGTAATGCTCCGGAATTGAAAGCATAGTGTCCACGGTATACACACAGGTAATGGTCCAGAAGTGGAAGCGTAGTATGCCATGGTATACACACCGGTAATGCTCCGGACCTGGAGGCGTAGTGTGCCATGGTAAATACACCGATAATGCTCTGGAAGTGGAGCATTTCCAGTAATTGGAAGTGGAAGCGTAGTGTGCTATGGTATGCACACCGGTAATTCTTCAGAAGCATAATTTGCCACGGTAAACACACCGGTAATGCTCTGGAAGTGGAACCAAATGTGCCATGATAAACACATCGGTAATGCTCCAGAAATGGAAATGTAGTGTGCCATGGTAAACACACCGGTAATGTTCCGGAAGCGGAAGCGTAATGGCCATGGTTACACACTGGTAATGCTCCAAAAGTAGAAGCATAGGGTGCCATGATATACACACCGGTAATGTTCTAGAAGTGGAAGCCTAGTGTGCCATAGTATACACACGGGTAATGCTACGGAAGTCGAAACGTAGTGTGCCATGTTATACACACCGGTAATGCTCCGGAAGTGGAAGCGTCGTGTCCATGATATACACACTGGTAATGCTCCGGAAGTGGAAGCGTAGTGTGCCATGGTATAGACACCGGTAATGCTACGGAAGTCGAAACGTAGTGTGCCATGTTATACACACCGGTAATGTTCCGGAAGTGGAAGCGTCGTGTCCATGGTATACACATGGGTAATGCTCCGGCAGTAAAAGCCTAGTGTGCCATGGTATACACACCGGTAATGCTCCAGAAGTGCAGCGGTCTGCTTAGCTGACATGACTATGCCTGCCTGGCAGGCGTACTCTGCCTTTTTAGACAACGACTTTTGATTAAATAACAGGCCGGACCGGTCGTTTACTTCCATTCTCTTGTTTGAGGACTTTATCTCTCCCGGAGTCCCTCCTATTGACGATGTGCCCTTTCATGTGATTTGCGCGTTACCAGGCACGCACATCATTGCCACGCCGAAAACCTCCGTAGATAACCTGATGTTGCCGTTGCTATTTTTCTCTATCAATATATAAATCTCTGCTCTCCCAGTCTCACCTGGGATCTAAATCTAATTATCACGCTGCTGGAATCCCACGATCGAAAGGTCTGGCACTGACATCAAGCCCTCGACTTCCTTTACAGCAGATTCTACCTAAGTAAACGCCTTGACCTCCGTTCTTTTGAGACCAGAGCGGCCCCGCCTGTGTCCTCACTTTGATATATCTGCCACGCCTAGAGTTTTTACAGGTCCCAGCAAAAATTCTAAAGCTATTTCCTTGTTCGCCCTGAGGAAGGTGGCACCAACATTTCGGTGCATTCACCGAAACGCGCGTCGGCGCTTCTACGGGGTCCACCCAAGCCCTTTTTCCCTTAAATTCGAACATGTACTTTTTAGCACAGCATTGAATGTTCATATATCTTTGTTTATATATTGATTGCTGTGGCTTCCTTTGGACCTCTTTTTGATTAGTTGCATTTTTATGTACAGATGTTTGATGTCTGTTTTTATGGTGTGATATTATACCGGTATAAGTTTGTGAGTCTGTGTGCGTTTGATTGTGACTGGGACCTATTCACATTCGTGTTTTGTTATTTGATGTTATTCTCTCAAATTACCAATAATTCTATGTATTGAATTTATTTCTTTTTGAAATTGATTATAGTGAAAAATAAAACACTAATGCATCTTTCTTTGACTATGTGTTGAAAGTTTTTTTTTTTTATTAAATTACTGCCTTGTATGTCTAGCTTAAGTGTCAGTATACCTATGTGATGATACATTGTACATTTTGAAACATATAGGTAGAGTACCCTCTTTACTCTTTTATTCTTATTTTCCCCTGAGTCTCTACCTACATCTTTACTGCAGGGGTTCCCCTTGTTATATTGGTTGCAATCAAATAAACCAATGGGAGATATAGTGACAAATTAAAAAGTGTGAGAAACAAATAAAGGAGTGAACATGAAAAAGAACCACAGAGACGTGTGGAAGACAAGCACGCGCGGCCGCTATGTGTAATTTGTAACATGACGCTATGTGTAATTTGTAACATGATCCACGACAAGGGAGGAATGCAGCTCGCAGCCTGCGCGCCCCTGCTCACTCCTGACAGCTGGAGGCTGTGGGAGTGACCATTTAGAGAAAAGGTGGGACATGCACCCTATTTTGGCCAATTGTATGCTTTCATTTTTGAAAGCCACACGCAAAGGCCAATAGAATGTGTGGAAGTTGAAAAACCACATGGAACACAAACGTTTTGGGGAAGTCTGAAGTGATTCCAAGAAGCCTCCCCATAGGACAGCACATGCGTGCTGCGCTAGGCTTGACCTAAAAATGGCTGTCGCCGTTTTGCAAGTGTTCTTTGTGCATAAAAATATATGTGCATCATTAAATAGGAAAACTTGTGGACATTATGTGAATTTTTATAGCATGATTATGCCAGTTTTGTCCACTTTACTTCCACCTTGCAAACCAGCTAGTGCTCTCCACGCCTGATTTGCTATAATCACCCCACCCAGAATGAAATTATCAGGCAGTGTGTTGTGGCATCTGCAGATCTTTCAATTTCTGGCTGGTTATATAATTCATAGGGTTGCCACCTTTCCCAGAGAAAAATACTGGCCTTCTGTTCACGTTTTAAGTCTCTACAAAGGCCGGGTATAAGAAATTGCAGGTAATTATTTTTAACGTACCGATTTTGCCTTTACTTTAATTATCAGTCCAGGACATTAGGGCAGTTATAGAACACATTTTAAAGTGTTTTCTTCGAATATTCACTTTTTGAAGTATGTACAGATAAATCGAAAAAATACCAGATTAATGCGAGTTTTCTGTTTTTTGCACCGGCACAAATATGCCGGTCACAACGGTATGAGACCGTATAGGTGGCATCCTGATAATCCTCTATCGCTCGATTCTTCACATCATCCATTATTACATTGGATTCAGGAACTCAGTGAGAAGCGAAAACGTTCCTATTTTCACAACACCCTCCGACACCTGACGATCTCATTTTGATTCCCATATCACCATCATCAAAAGGCCGCTTTGACAAAGCTTATATGTCTCAAGGATGAGGTCTGTTGGCTTTGCCAGTGCTTGTTGTTGTTTTTACTTTTTAAAGTGACGATGACGGCAGATAAATCGTAGGCATTGCGGACGGCCATGTTGGAGACCTCTGTCACCCAGCCACCTGTAACTACGCATGTGTACGAGCATAGTATCCTGGTGCGGCGGCCATGTTAGGGTCAGCTCTAGCGTCGATTTGTGTAGGATATTGGACGAAGGATGCGTATCCGTTTGCATGGAGCATTGAACTCGATGACCTTAACATGGCCGCTGCGGCCAGACAATGATACGCCCACCAGCTCAATCGTGTGTTTTAGGTACGGGGAGGGGATAGGCGTCCATTTTTGTTGGGGGCAACAAGCAGGCTGGATAGGATGCCCAAGTCGTGTTCGGTGCCCTACTGCAAGAGCAGATATAGCAACAACAACAAGGACGTAACCTTTCACAGGTAAGAACCCAGAACAGTTACAGACCAACCTTCACTGTTTTGGACGTGCCCTTTTTGGAAGTGAATACCCCCCAGGATCCAGCAGTCTAAAGCGAAAGCCATAAATATGTAACAGCTCTAACTGCCCCTCCAATGATTTGTGCTTCCATTTTTTGCAATATAAAATTAGCAAACCTGTAATCTTTGTCAAAACTTTCACTTTCAAATTGAAAATGGTAATGTTTCACGAGTTTAAATATTGTTTCTTTTTTTGTCTTTATTTTAAATAGTAAATCATCAGCTTTATGCTCTGCAATTGTTATTATTAATTGTCATTTGTGCATAACAGTCTGCCATTCGAATCTCTCATTGCCTCTGTTATGCTATACGGATTCAATAAATAATAACCAGTATGGCACTTCAAAATTCTCAGTAGTCCAGAGATGATTTTAATTTTCCAGCTCTTTCTATTGCAGACTGGAACCTACTTTGCTTTGGGGAGATGTGCGGTCAGTAGAGAAAAATTGTAGTGGCCATCTGATAGGGGAACGTGTTTGATTCAAAGAGTTGAGCTTGGTGGCTTACTTTTGAGGGCTATACCAAATTGTTTACATATTTTCCCAGATTTCGTATATAAGCTAATTCAGAGTGTGTGCCGTTCTTTGCATCTCTCCCTTTTTGATGTACCCTTACCTGTTTTGTCTCAAATGTGGTGAATGAATACACGTTTTACTTTTCTTTTTTTGTTTTTGGTTTTTAGGCAGTCCTTTAGGTTATTGAACCATAAAGTTTGTTTTTAAAGCTTTAGATTATATGCCTCGGATCATTTTAGCAGTGTTCTTTTTGTTGCCATTTTTTTTTTATTTTTGCCACATGCGTCATCTTTGCAGTTTATTCATTAAAGCAACCGTCTTAAGAATTGAAACTTCTGTGGTATTTTAAACTGATATTAAGAGTTTTACTTTATATGACAGTTCATCGCTTTACTTCCTATTTTCTTATTTGTCAAAATGTCATTTGGGAACTAATTTCGAAACAGCATAGCAATCATTCAAAAGATTAAAGATCCAGGTAAAGGAGAGCTGACATAAGATAGAACAATACATTTTAAGACGTTTAACTACACTAATGTTTGTCCTTACATGCAATTAGAAGCAGTTTAAATCCTATGAGAATCGGATTGGTGGAGTGTTGCACTGCTTGTTATTATGACAGTGGTGGTCAATTAGTCAATGAGTCTTGATGTATAGTAAGTCTTTTTTATTTTCCAAGAAATAGTTTGCCAGCCAACGCGTTTCGTTCATGAAATGAACTTCTTCAGGGCTGTAATTTATAATAAGAACATATAAAAGTGTGCACAAAATAAGCATGTGCACGTGTGTTTTGCATACATTTCGTGACACAGAGGTGAGTACGGAATTGGAACAGTGATGTGGGAAAGGAAGGAAGTGTGTTGGATGAGGGAAGGGGGGTTTAGTGAAGGAAAGACAAATATATGCTGGATGAGCAGTGAATAGAAGAAAAGGGAAGGAATTGTGAAAGGGACTGGAGCCAGGGTGGTGGCGAACATGGTGTGCTATTACAGATTCCTGGTTCCTGGACATTATTGCCAATCCAATGAGGGCTTGAGTATATCGCCAAATCACTAAAAACACCATGATTGCAAAATGCATACATGAAACTATACTGTCGATGGACCTCCCAAGCCAATGGATGCGGAATAATCCAAAGAATAATGCAATGGCTATATGTCATGGATTATTAAAACACAATAATGCTGTATCTAAATACGTCAATGCGCCCAGCCCAGTAGCTAATAAATGCTAAATGAGCAGTGAGTGCAAGCAGCGGGAAGAAGTGGTGAAGGGGATGGGAGCCGGAGTGGTTGTGAAGAACGGTGCGTTAATACTGGTTCCTGGTTCCAGGAAAATAGTGCAAATACAATGTATGCATGAATATGCCGCAAAATCACTAAAAACACCATGGCTATAAACTGCATACATTCTAACTTAAGATGGATGAAATTCCCAAAGCACGTGACACAAAATATTTCAAACACATAGATGCATTGTCTACAAAGCTCGAGTTAGTACAATTATTATTTCAAAATAATGATGTGATATCTATATAAGTCAGTACTCCCAGTCTCGCCATGGTATAGTTATCAAAAAAAAGAAAAAATATATAAAGTGTTTGAGCCAGGATGTGCTAGGTTATGAAATGTGGCGATTTCTAAATCATAAACGCTGACCCTCCCACAGCTGCTGCACCCGGACATGGAAATAAGGTGCATGTACGTACCATGTGTAAGCACTCTTGTTGGATCGGAGCAGTAAGGTGGCAAGTATTCAGCGCGGGGGCTGCCTTGATAAGGGCCTGTATGCGCCAAGTCTGTGAAAAACAGAGGGCAGATAAGGGCTAAGAAAGCGCAAAGGGTGGGGAAAGCATGGTGGCGCGGGAGAGCGTGTGAAAGACAAATGGGAAGCGAGAGGGTATGAAAGGGCAGGGGCTTTGATGGTGGGGCATGGGCAAAGGCGTAGCCATGTGGGGCCAGGGATAGTACGGTGGAGCATGGGCTCAAGTGCAGCCATGCTGGGGGAATGGCCACGAGGCGCGACGATGAGCGGGCCACGTCTGAGTGTGTGGATGACGGACGGGGCGTGGGAACAGAGAGGCTCGAAAAATGTAGCCGGAGCTGGCCAAGCGGAAATAGTGGCCTCTGAAAGTAACAAGGAAGAATGCCAGGTAGGGGTAAAATAAGGAATGTAGGCTCCGGTGAAGTTGGAAACAGCCGGGAGGCCTGGTGGGGAGAGAAATCTGATCCGCAGTGGAGGTGACGTGAATATGTGGAAGCTAAGGGGAATGTGAGCCAGTAAAGTGCGGAAATGACAGAGAAATAGTGAAAAAATAATCAATTTTGCCTTTGTTGGACCGACCAGCACACCTGACTATCCCACAAAGAATATGTCTAAACTGATCGACCGACAAGAAGAAATAGCGCAAGACCTCTTTGGGAAGGGGTTCAGTGCAGCGACATCTGCACAACCTACAGAACAACCCAACACTGGACTAAAATCATGTTTCATATGTCTGGAAAAAATCAAAAAACAAGAACTGGCCTGCTGGTGGGACGGAAGGACCCTCCAGCATTACATGGACAACGACAAAATCCCCAGAGGCCTCAGAATCCTAATTTTTCCAACATTCGAGGACCTCAGTGGAGGCCTATTGGAAGAATGGGAACATAACCTCAAAGAATCATCCTTCACCATGATGAGAATCCTCGTGAAACATGCTAATGAGAAAGGCCAGAAATTACAGGCAGAAATTGAGGAGACTGAGAAACAAATAGCTTCCATGAACTGTCACAACTTAGTTGAAAAAAACTATGCCATACTTAATAAAGTCATTGATGAACACCAACAATATCTTAGGGATAAAAAAATGGGAAAAATGAAGAGGGATGATCGTGATTATAGGGACGGCAGGATTTACACTTTTGCCAAAAAATATGATAACCCCGCAAATAGCGATGACAGAAAAAGAACCAGGGAAGCAAGCCTAGAAATCAAATCTGTCAGTAGTAGCTCACTGGCATCCAATGATAGTACCACATCTAGTACAGGACAAGAATCAATCCCTTTAGAGGAGGGCACATCCAACTTCCAAAGGGAATTGGAAAGATTATGCATAGGCGAGAGACAGTCCAAAAGGAATACAAGAAAACCAGACGAGGTGGGAGGACAGGGAGGAAGAACAGACAATCACACAATGTCCCTCCGCTCCAAAAAGACCAAGTGATCACCCACACCATTGAGCAACCTGAGGCTCCCACCACAGGGGGAACCACCGGGCCTGCACCCCTGAATCTACCGAATTCAGAGTTACAGATCATTAACCTCTCCAATAGACCGCTTGACAAGCATGAATGTAATGTTTTAAAAATGGGCTTAGGTTTCTGTCCCACCCAACAGGGTGACCTCGTTGATGTGCACATTGATCTGTACAAGTTTATTAGAACACTTAAATTAAAATAATTTTTTGCACAGCAACAAATCAGACCTGTTGTCAATATTGTACCCACCACACCATCTGACCGCACGTTTGGAGACATACGGGGGTACAAACACTTCTGGCCATCGAATCAGATGAAACACCCAATATACGGAACATCCTGGATGACTTGAACATCCAAGAAGATTACAATAGGGACACAGGCCTCAGGTGCAAATCCAAGTTCATCCCCCCCGGGGGATTCCATGCCAATATCGAAATATTCGGTGACTTAATCACACAAGAACTCAGGAAATTAGAAACTCCTGACAAATACGCACAACATTTATCCCCTAACCTGGCACGAGAAGAGAGAGAGGCACTTCAGAGACTACAAGATGACACTAATATCGTCATCAGAGAGGCAGACAAAGGGGGTAACGTCGTGGTCATGAACATACAAGATTATATGGGGGAAATCACTAGACAGCTGAATGACCCCCATTGCTATGAACCCATCTCACACAACCCTACTGACACACTACAAACCACCATCAACACCAGACTTTCTGTATAGAAAGAGGAGTGTTTACTGACAGATCAGGAATATAGATATCTGCATGTCAACAATGCGCGCTTCCCGTGCATCTATATTCTGCCCAAAGTACATAAAGGGGGTCCCTTTCCACCTGGCCGACCAATCATTTCCGGGGTGGGCTCCCCGTCAGAGAGACTGTCCCAGTTTGTGGACCTTACACTCCAGAAACACGTCATCAACCTGCCCTCATATCTTAAAGACAGTAATGACATCCTGGTTAAACTGGATGGCTTCACTTGGTCTGAGGAACTCAGTTTTGTCATGCTAGATGTGGTTGGACTATACACATGCATTGACAAACAGTACCGCATGCTCGCCACTCGCCATTACCTAGACACTGAAGGGGCAGAACACTTTTCCTACAACAACATGATCATGGACATGATTGACTTAATTCTCACCAACAATGTTTTCAAACATAATGAGAGGTGGTACCACCAATTGCAAGGGACCGCGATGGGTTCTAGATTTGCGCCCTCGTACGCCGGACTCTTCATGGGCTGGTATGAGAAAGAACACGCATGGGCAAGACTTGCCTCCCCCTGGACCCAAGTCATCATGTACTGGGGGAGCATAGACGACATCATCTGCATTTGGTCAGGGTCCGAGACACTTTTGCATGACTACTTGCACTACCTGAACGACAACCCCTTTAATGTCCAACTCACCATGCAAAACCACCCCACGCACATCGAGTTCCTAGACATCCATTTCTACATAAAAGAAGGAGTAATACATAGCTCACTGTACTGCAAACCCACCTCATGCAATAGCATATTACACGCAGACAGTGCCCATGCCAAATCAGTAATTGCCAACATTTCTTATGAGGAAATGGTACGGGCACGTCGTATATGCAGTGAGGATGTGAGCTTCAAGAGGAACATTGCTGACATCAAGGCTCGTTTCACGTCCAGGGGTTATGACCAAAAAACTGTAGACAAGGCAGAACAGAGAGTACTTGCATTACCCAGGGCAGAGACACTCACCACCAAACACCCACATAGGGCAACTGCCCACGGTAACCAAACAATGAAAGAAAGGGTATCCTTTTTCACCAACTACACATCCCATAGTGACAAAATATTTAAGGCGTTTAGGAAACACTGGCACCTTTTGGTTGAAATTCCTACATTACGCCCTCTCATTAGCAACCATCCATCCTTGATCTTCAGGAGAGGGCGTACCCTAAGAAGTTCCCTATGCCCAAGCTACGTCACTACAAGGAAAGCCAATACCAACACCTGGCTACCACATCCACCAGAGGGATTCTTCACATGCACCAATTGCAATGTCTGCTGCCTGGGACTCAACAAAAGCAAAAACTTCAAGTACAACTCAGGTCACACACATAGAATCAGGCATCACATCACCTGCAATACACAATATGTTGTATACATTCTAGAATGCCCGTGTGGTATCCTCTATGTAGGAAGCACAGCTCGCAACCTCAAGACCAGAATCCAAGAACACCGCAGAGCACTCATCAACAATGATGACAGGTACCCCATGACAGAGCATTACCGCACCACACATACAGGACCCATCAAATTTGGCTTCCTAGGGATAGACCATATCCCACTAAGTAACAGGGGTGGCAACAGAGAACTGTCACTTAGGAGAACAGAATGTAAATGGATATGCAGACTTGATGCGGTGAAGAAGAGACACAACTCTGACCATGAGTTTCACTGTTTTCTTTAGCCTAGCTGCACTGTTTTAAAGCTCCCCCTAACTTTTTTCTCCCTCACGATGGAGCCCTGTCCTTTCCATGACCCATGTCCATTTTCCATTTCAATTTTACTTATACTTTGTTTACCCTCTGCACGATATTCTTTGTGGAGTTGCATTTGGACTCCCTGATGGGTATTTACTATTACTCCCACATTCATTCCCACTTTTAGGTTTATCTGATACTTTCATTCTGTATTCATTTCAGTTCTATTCACTCTGTCTCTACCCCAACCTATTTCCTGCTCATGTGCACTGATTTCTCCATTTCATACTCAGCGCCTTTTTCCCCCTCCATTGTTGTCATGTTTGTCTCGCTTGGCTTGTGCTGTCCCTGCTACCACCCTTTGTTGCACTACGGAGCCCTTGCCCTTTTCCCCCCCTCCTCCCATCTGCGCTACCATTTATCCACACGCACATTTTGCACCAGTGCTGACTCTGCCCCCCAGGGCCGTCACACACCCAGAGCATTGGATCTATCCTGATCTCGCAGCGCAACTACACCACCTAGTGGACTTCCCCTTCCGTCCATTCAGCGACGTGCGCACCGGCACGTTTTACGCTTCCACCACTTCCACCCGAAGCTACTTATCTCCCCCGACCAACAGAGAGGCACCACACTTTCTTCCTTCAGCGAACAGCTCTACTCTCAGCCTGCTTTACAGGTACGTCCCTCTCGCAGGTCACCACGGCCGGCGCACCTGCACACTCCCCCTTTCCGCCTCCAGACCCTGACCTGGGTCTTCTTCCCCCGCGAACTTCAACGTCTCGCCAGGATTTCTGCACCTCTGGTCCAGACTGTGAACCAGACCCCTCTCCTAACGGATCCCGTGTTCCCTTTTTTATTTTATATTTTTTCACTATTTCTCTGTCATTTCCGCACTTTACTGGTTCACATTCCCCTTAGCTTCCACATATTCACGTCACCTCCACTGCAGATCAGATTTCTCTCCCCACCAGGCCTCCCGGCTGTTTCCAACTTCACCGGAGCCTACATTCCTTATTTTACGCCTGCCTGGCCTTCTTCCTCGTTACTTTCAGAGGCCACTATTTCCGCTTGGCCAGCTCCGGCTACATTTTTCGAGCCTCTCTGTTCCCACGCCCTGTCCGTCATCCACACACCCAGACGTGGCCCGCTTATCGTCGCGCCTCGTGGCCATTCCCCCAGCATGACTACACTTGTGCCCATGCTCCACCGTACTATCCCTGGCCCCACATGGCTACGCCTTTGCCCATGCCCCACCATCAAAGCCCCTGCCCTTTCATACCCTCTCGCTTCCCATTTGTCTTTCACACGCTCTCCCGCGCCACCACACTTTCCCCACCCTTTGCGCTTTCTTAGCCCTTATCTGCCCTCTTTTTTCACAGACTTGGCGCATACAGGCCCATATCAAGGCGGCCCCTGCGTTGAATACTTGCCACCTTACTGCTCCGATCCAACAAGAGTGCTTACACATGGTACGTACATGCACCTTATTTCCATGTACGGGTGCAGCAGCTGTGGGAGGGTCAGCGTTTATGATTTATAAATCGCCACTTTTCATAACCTAGCACATCCTGGCTCAAACACGTTATTTCCTTTTGCTTTTTTTTTTATAACTATACCATGGCGAGACTGGTAGTACTGACTTGTATAGATATGACATCATTAATTTGAAATAATAATTGTACTAACTCGAGCTTTGTAGACAATGCATCTATGTGTTTGAAATATTTTGTGTCACGTGCTTTGGGAATTTCATCCATCTTATGTTAGAATGTATGCAGTTTATAGCCATGGTGTTTTTAGTGATTTTGCGGCATATTCATGCATACATTGCATTTGCACTATTTTCCTGGAACCAGGAACTAGTATTAAATCACCGTATATAGATACAGCATTATTGTGTTTTAATAATCCATGACATATAGCCATTGCATTATTCTTTGGATTATTCCGCGTCCATTGGCTTGGGAGGTCCATTGACAGTATGGTTTCATGTATGCATTTTACAATCATGGTGTTTTTAGTGATTTGGCGATATACTCAAGCCCTCATTGTATTTGCAATAATGTCCTGGAACCAGGAATCTGTAATAGCACACCATGTTCGCCACCACCCTGGCTCCCGTCCCTTTCACAATTCCTTCCCTTTTCTTCTATTCACTGCTCATCCAGCATATATTTGTCTTTCCTTCACTAGACCCCCCCTTCCCTCATCCAACACACTTCCTTCCTTTCCCACATCACTGTTCCAATTCCGTACTCACCTCTGTGTCATGAAATGTATGCAAAACACACGTGCACATGCTTATTTTGTGCACACTTTTATATGTTCTTATTATAACTTACAGCCCTGAAGAAGTCCATTTCATGAACTAAACACGTTGGCTGGCAAACTATTTCTTGGAAAATAAAAAAGACTTACTATACATCAAGACTAATTGACCGCCACTGTCATAATAACAAGCAGTGCACCACTCCACCAATCCGATTCTCTCAGTTTTCTGCACAGCAGTTGGCACTCTACGACGGCGAGTGCTGGAGTTTGTTTGTGCACGCTCACCCCACATCTGACTACCAGTTGACAAAAAGGGAACAACACAGGGTAGTGCGGTCACTGTGTCCGCCGTTGTTTGGAACCACAATTTTGCAGTTTAAATCCTATAATGACCGAATTTTGGATATGCATGTAAACCATCTCCAGTTTTCTTACTACAAAGGACACTGGATGACTCTTTATTCACATACTTAGACAATCGCCAATTAAAAGGAGGAAAGAGCATAGAAATAATCTCTGCATTCAAGAGAATGAAATGTAACAAAATAGAATCTCCAATATCGATCAATCGATTGACTCTTGTCTCGGAAAGTGATTATTTTCTACTGTAGGCCCCACGTATGAACTCTGACTAGCAAGTGATTCAGAAAACTATCGGATTCAACTATAATACGTGGTGAGCCCGGGTTTCATACATGAGACAAAATTTTCATCTCTGTGATATTTTTCGTATGGATCTAGTGGAACAGTTTTGTAGAAGAGATTACATTACACCAGTGACGTTTTTACTTATCTGCCTTGAAAAAGTCCAGATTGGGGAGGAGCCTAGCGCTTGACCAAGATGGCCGCGTGAGCTTTGAGCTCCCGGGACCCACGCGCCCTCCGTCGATTATCCTGTCTTAAATCCTGTTTTATATGCACGGCATCTTGCAGATGACTCATTGCTGAGGCGATTGATGCTGCCCGGGCTCGGATCACCCACCGGGAACCGGAGTTGTGCATGGCGGAAGATTGAGGCCTATCTCCGAGGGATGCCAGGGGCTGGCGTTGGCAGGATGCCCGGCCTCTAATTGAACAACAGCGGCCTGGCGAGGTGTGAACTGGCGGACGGAGAACGCCGTACTTTCACTTTCACTTTCTCGCCCTTTGTTTGCCTTGGCCCGGGAGTGCCTTCTGATGCTTTATTATCCTCTGGACGCCTTGCGCCCTACTCTGCCTGGTTATTGCAGATCTGGCTTCTCCTGTTCCCTCTGACTGAGAGAGGGTCGTCTCCTTGCACCGGATTGCTCGGTGCCAGACATGTCGGGTAAAGCAGAGGTGGATAGGCTGAAACCCAAGGCTACCAGGCGGGGAGCCTATACCCAATCCAATAATATGGATCGCTATTCCCAGCAGAAGGGATCGCCTGGTGGATCGGGCCAGTCGCTGGACGTACAGAAGGCTGCCTCATCCCCGACCTCGGAGCTCTCGTTGCAGGATGTCATGGGTGCGCTCGAGGGGATGCAGGCCTCGATTGGGAGACAGTTTGATGCCCTGGCGCATAAAGTGGATACTATCTTGGTGGATGTCAACTTGATCCGCGCGGATTTGGGCAAAACTAATGAGCGGGTTAAATCCCTTGATCTCAAGACCACAGGCCTCGCTGATGATGTCTCGGAACTTCAGACCGAAGTTCGTAAGCTGCGGGCCGAGAACGACCTCTCCGCCCGCCGGCTGGAGGACTTTGAGGGCCGGGCCAGGCGCAACAACGTGCGCATTACTGGGGTCCCGGAATCCTCGGACGAGATCTCCGCAGATCTGCTCGTGGAGGACTTGGTGCTTAACCATCTGAAGCCTAAGGGCCTTGGGAAATTTTTTGCAGTCGAGCGGGCTCACAGAGTTCCTGGCGGGAGGCCCAGGGCGGGAGCCCCTCCGAGACCGATTGTCGCCCGGCTCTTTCACTTCCGAGATCGGGACGCTATCCTGCAAGCATCGCGGGTGACGGGCCCGGTCCCTTATCAGAACGCATCAGTGAGTTTCTATCCTGACTTCACCCAGCTGGTGCAAAAGCAAAGGCAGAGTTTCCTGGGGGTGAAGAGACGTCTTCGGGAGAGGGACCTGAAGTATGCTATGCTTTTCCCTGCCAGATTACGTGTGGTGTATGAGGACCGGACTTTCTTCTTTAAGTCGCCTGCTATGGCCGGAGACTGGTTGGACACTTTGCCCCGACGACGGACTGGCGGGGATGCTGCCACAGACGTGGAGGGTGACCGGGATGGGCAGGGTTGATGCCTTTGGGGCCAGTCTGACTTGCTTTGGTTCCGGACAATGACTTGAGCTGATTGCAGTAATACGGAGGGTTGCGGGAGGAAGATGGGACTTCTTTCCTCCCTCAGGGTACTTTTTGTAGTTTTGCGTTATGGTAGGGCGACAGGCACACTGCAAGTTGGGGGGGCTTTGTAAGCTGCAGCAGGGGTGCAGGGTGGGGGGTGGAGTTGGGATTTTGGGGTTGTTGTTGGGGGGTTTGTTTTTGCAAGGCGTAGTAATGGTTGTCAGGGTTGTTTACTGGTGGCACTTCGGGTGTGGGGTGGGCCTCTTTGTGTGTGGGGATGGGGGGTAGGGGCTTAAATATTATTAGCTGGAATGTTAATGGCTTGGGAGATCGTATTAAGCGGGGGATAGTCTTGCAGTTCTTGAAACGGTCTCTGCCGGATGTGGCCCTACTGCAGGAGACACACCTTATAGGTAATACTTGCCATGCTCTTAATAGAAAAGGTTACAAATTCATCGCTCACTCGGGATTCTCCTCAGGCTCCAGGGGTGTGGGCATCCTAGTTAGAGCTTCACTACCTTTCGAGGTGGACTCCACCATTGTTGATGATAGGGGGAGGTTTGTGGCGGTGGCGGGGAGGTGGGAGGGAAGAACGTTGGTGTTTGTTTCGGTTTATGTCCCTCCAGCCCTGCAGGCCTCCACGTTTGCAGATCTGGGCAGGGCTTGTTGGACCTCCCGGAGGGTATGCTAGTGGTGGGGGGAGACTTTAATGCTGTCGGCTCTGGGTTGCTGGATAGGTACCCGCCCAGGGACACCGGGGGGGGCTCAGAAGTGGCTTCCAGACTTTATAGATACACTCGGTTTGGTAGACTGCTGGAGGCTCCGGCACCCCACACAGAGCCAATATACCTTCCACTCGGGGGCGCATGGTAGTCTCTCTCGGATTGATTATCTGCTCACTCTGGCTGCGCACGCCTCATTGGTATCTGAGGCTAGGCATATGGCGCGGGGCATATCTGATCATTCGCCAGTGTGGGTCCGGCTGGATGTCGGCCGCGAGGGAGGGGGCAGGGTTGCTCCTATTAACCCCTGGTACTTCCGTGATCCCAAGATGCGCAGTGCGCTGCTGAAGACAGTTGATCACTATTTTAAGGACAATCAGGGTTCCGTTGACTCGGCTGTGTCGTTGTGGGAAGCATTTAAGACCGTGTTGAGGGGGGAGGCCCTCTCCTTGGTAGTGGCCGCCAAGCGACGGAGAGATGGCGAGGTTATGCAGGTTGAGGATGAGATCGCGGCTTTAGAGGTGGCCCTGGAGGGGAAGGTTACAGCGGCCTCACTGCATGATCTGAGCTTGAAGCAAGCGGAATATAGGGACCTGGTGACGAATGCCGCCAAGACCCTCAGTAGGGAACAGCAGGGTCGCTTGTACGATGTTGGCGATAAGGCCGGGAAACTCCTAGCGTGGCTGGACAAAAAAGAACGTGTTAATAGAGTGGTGCCGGAGCTGACGAGAGAGGGGGGAGAGGTGGTTGTTGATCCCGAGGGTATAGTACAGTGTTTTTCGGATTATTTCCGTGTGGTTTACACCTCGGTTTCGGATAGGCCAACTGAGGATTCGCGTGACCTCCTGCGTGACATCGCTCTGCCCTGCCTTTCTGACGTAGATAGAGATGACCTCGATGGAGATATAACGGTTGATGAGGTGGCGGGTGCTATCCGCGCGCTGCACTCGGGCAAGGCCTCAGGCCCAAATGGTTTGCAGATTGACTTGTATAAGCTGTTTCCGGATAGGGTCGCTCCTCACCTGCGCGCCATGTTTGTGGAGGCGCGGGGGAGTGGGTCCCTTCCGTTGGACCAGCGACTGGCGACGATTGTTGTGATCCATAAGGATGGTAAACCCCGGGATAAGTGTGCCTCCTATCGGCCAATATCACTCGTTAATGCTGAGCTGAAAATTCTGGCTAAAATCCTGGCGGGCCGCTTGGTCAGGGTACTTGGAGACCTGATCCACCCGGATCAATCGGGCTTTATCCCACACCGTAACACTGCGTTAAACCTTAGGCATCTTCATGGAGTGATTGCCAGGGCGAACACGCTGCGTGAACCAGCTATTGTGGCGTCTCTTGATGCCACGATGGCGTTTGATACGGTGGAATGGGCATACCTGTGGGCTGTGCTTGCCAAGTTCGGCTTTGGCCCTGGTTTTGTGAGCTGGGTGAGGTTGCTTTATGAGGGTCCTCTTGCGAGTGTTGTGGTAAATGGGCGAGCGTCGACTCCGTTCCAGCTTGGGAGGGGCACCCAGCAGGGTTGCCCCCTGTCGCCTTTGTTGTTCGCCCTTGCCCTCAAGCCGCTGGCGGCGTGGATACGCTGGCACCCGGATATACGTGGACTTAGATGGTCGCCTGATCACGAGGACCGTATTTCGCTCTACGCCGATGACATCCTGTTATATCTCGCCTCGCCCAAGAACTCGCTTATAGTGGTTTGTGACGTTCTGACATCTTTTGGTAAGAACTCTGGTCTCATCATCAATTGGAGTAAATCATATCTGTATGTTCTGAGCGGCGACGTCCCACGAACTTGTTCGATCCAGATCGCCCAGCAGGGCTTCGTGTACCTGGGGATTTTTATCTCTCCACTGATTCCACTTTGCGGTATGAGAGGAACCTGCTCCCTCCCCTGGCGCGTTTGCGGCGGGATGTTGCGGGCTGGCGGAGGATGCCGATCTCCCTCCTCGGACGCGCCGCTTTGTTCAAAATGATGTCTCTTCCCCGGTTCCTCTACGCCTTGCAGAATACTCTTGACTGGGTACCGGCCAGTTACTTTCGGGAGGTTGAGAGCCTCCAACGATCGTTGTTGTGGGATGGGCGGCCGCGCATTGCGATTGCTAAGTTGACGCTTCCGTGGTACGACGGGGGTATTGCGCTTCCGGACATTCGACGCTATTACTGGGCCACCCAGTTGAGCGCGATTAATCATGGTTTCTATGGTCCGGCTCTAAGCCCCGGCTACGCCATGGACCGATGGTTGTTGCGCGGCGGTAATTATCACCGAGCGTTGTACTCGAGATCGCTGGACTCGTCCCTCACAGGGCCCACGGGGGTGGCGGTGCGGGTGTGGAAGTTGGCGACTGACTCGCTGGGCTGGAAGGATAGGCTCACCCTTGCTACCCCGTTGTTTGAGTCTGACAAATTGGGGAAGCTTTGGCATACAAAAGGTTTTGAGAAGTGGGACTTGATCGGTATCTCCAGGGTTGGAGATTTGCTGATCAAGGGGAGGGTGAAGTCCTTTGAAGAGCTGCAGAAGGAGTATGAGTTGGGGAAATCTGAGTTTTTCCGCTATGTTCAGGTGCGTCATGCCCTGCGGTCAGTTCTCGTAGAAGGTGAGAAGGTGCCTGAGTCCTCTCCATTGGAGGACCGGATCCTCGATGGCCATATGCCGGAGAGTACGATCTCTCTTATCTATAAGAAATTGATTAATGTTCGGGCTGACCTGCTATTGGGGCTGCGGGATCAATGGATTAAGGACGGACTTGAGCTGGATGACGAGGACTGGCAGTCTGTGGTTTCCTCTCCTAAGGAGGTTGCGATCCCGTCGCGTCTGCGGCTGGTGCAGCTCAAAATACTCCACAGAGTCTATGTTACGGGGCCAAGGCTGGTTCATATGGGATTTTCTGAGGAGGGCTTATGTAGGAGGGGCTGTGGTATGGTGGGTACCTTCCTGCATATCATTTGGGAATGTGGCGTCATCATGGAATTTTGGAGGAGAGTCCATGCGGTAATGGGGGAGGTGACGGGCATTGTTATGCAGCCGGAGGCGCGGTGTTGTCTCCTGAACGTTTGGGGGCCTGCTGATCACGATGAGGCACAGACCCAGTGGGTGACTCTGGGTAACATGGTGGCTAAGCGAGACATCACGCGCCTGTGGGGCTCCGCGGGACCCCCCACATTGGCTGCGTGGAAGGAAAACATGGACTGGAATATGTTCAGGGAAAAGACGGTATATTGCGCTAGAGGGCGCCCTCGGAAGTGGCATGCCATTTGGGGGCGGTGGAACCAATATAGGGGGGGCATATGTCTTGCCCCTGATCTGGATCCCCCCGAGGAGCAGCTCTCTCCTTAGCATTCTTTCCAGCTCTGTACATATGTTTTGATTGTTAATTGACTTCTTGGGCCTCTGCTTTTCCCCTTTTTCCTCTTATCATAGCGCTGTGACTGATAGACGAAGGGGGTCCGGTCTCCCCTGAGGGGCAATCACCAGGTGTATTCAGTGTACTTCGCCTTGCTTGGGTTTGGTTTGTGTTTGTGTTTATTTAAAATAGAACCTGTTTGCTTCTCCTTTCTATGCACTGTGGACGCTTCTTTGTATTGCTCTCTTGAAGCTGCCGAACCTCCGGGTTGTCGGCTGAATAGCTGTGTCCTTATTTTTTGATGAATAAAGGTTTTATAAAAAAAAAAATTTAAAAAAAAAGTCCAGATTTACGAAACACGTGTCGGCTGAGTTTTCTCTGGAGGCGTTATTTCTTCAAAATAAACCAACTTTAAATGGAAACAGGATCGTGTTCTTTGTCATAACATATCGTTATCTGGACTTATATGTACTTATATGTACCAACTGTGTTCTAATAATATAGCATTAGTACAAGAATGATGTAAAGCACATTGTCTTATCAACAAATATCCACTATTGTTTTGGATTAAGTGACTTTTTTGGAGAATGCTCGTTCCAGTTCCTCTATACGCTCAGCATGTGTAAATTGCAACACGGTCATCCCGAGGGGTATCTGGGTGCTGTGCCTCCGTTGAAGAGCCAGGTCTTGAGTCTCTTTCTGAAGTCTGCCAGCGAGGGTGCTATACGGAGCTGGAGGGGAAGGTTGTTCAAGTACTTGGCAGCGATGTAGGAGAAGGAGCGGCCACTGCTGCGGCTGCGACGGGTGCGGGGAGTGTGTGTGAGGGCAGATGAAGAGGAGGGCAGGTGCCTAGTAGGTTGGTGGAAGTTCAGTTGGTGGTTGGTACACAGGTCTCAGGATGTGGAGGGCTTTATAGGCATGCATGAGGATCTTGAACTGGCATCTTTTCTGGGTGGGGAGCCAGTGGAGCTCTCTCAAGTGGGGGTGATGTGTGTTTGTTTGGGGAGGTCCAGGATGAGTCTGGCTGCAGTGTCTTGTATGGTCTGGAGCCTTCTGAAGAGCTGGTTGGAGATGATGGCGTAGAGAGCCTTGCTGTAGTTGAGGCGGTGGTGACGAGGGCCTGGGTGATGGTCTTTCTGGTGTTTGTCGGAATCCATCTGAAGATTCCGCGGAGCATGTGAAGTGTGTGGAAGCAGGAGGAGGCAACTGCGCTAACTTGTCGTTTCATGGTCAGTTGACTGTCGAGGATGATGCTGAGTTTGCTTGCGTGGTCGGTCAGTGTGGGTTCGAGTTCTGCAGGCCACCAGCTGTGGTCCCATGCAAAGGTGTTCTTCCTGAAGATCAGCACTTCGGTTTTGTCAGGGTGGAGATGGAGGCAGTTGTCTTTTATCTACCTACGTTAGTCATTGTGTTGCAGAAGTTGGTTTTGGCGTTAGATGGGTCCTCATCAGTTGAGTGTCCTCTGTGTAGGAGATTGTTGAGTCTGTGGGATTTGACGATGTCAGCGAGGGGAGTTCATGTAGATGTTGAACATATTGGGGCTGAGGGATGATCCTTGTGGTACGCCGCATATGGTGTCTTTGGATACGGAGGTGAAGGGAGGCAGTCGGATGCTTAGTGTGCTCCTGTGAGGAAGGAGGCAATCCATTTGATGGCGTCTTGCTGTATGCCTATGTCCTGGAGTTTGTTGATGAGGGTGTTGTGGGAGACTGTGTTGAATGCCGCAGAGAGGTAGAGGAGGAATAGGGCCATGGTTTCTCCATGGTCGAGGAGTGTTCTGATGTTGTCAGTGGCGGCGATCAACGTTATCTCAGTGCTGTGGTTGGCACAGAATCCTGATTGAGAGGCGTCCAGTAGGTAGTTTTGTTCCAGGAATTTGGTGAGCTGCTGGTTGATGGCTTTCCCGAGAACGTTTGCCGGGTAGGTAAGCAGGGAGATCAGATGATAGTCTTTGAGGTCGTTGGCGTCAGCGGAGGCTTTCTTTGAAAGGGGTCTGACGTCTGTGTGTTTGCATCTGTCCGGGAAGGTTGCTGTGCAGGTGTTGGGGATGCTGGTGAGTTGCATGCTTATAGGGTTTGTTGCAAGGTTGAAGAGGTGGTGGGGACAGGGGTTGGTGAGCTCCCCGGAGTGGATGGAAGACATGATGGCTGAGGTGGTGAAGGCAGTAAGCAGTGACCAGGTGATGATGGTTTGACTGGTGTTTGCTGGTTGTTTGAGATTGTCTGGGATGAGGGTGGCAGGTTGGATGTTGAAATAGTTGTAGATGTTGGTGATCTTGCTGTCGAAATAGTCTGCGAGGGTGCTGCAGAATTCTTGGGACGGGTGGATTCTGTTCTATATGGCTGTAAGGTTGGAGAATTCTTTGACTATAATGAAGAGTTCCTTTGTGTGTTTGGCCACGGAGTCGATGCGGGTGTTAGTGGCTGCTTTATTGGCTCCTTTGATGTGCCAGTAATAGTTGCTGAGGGCTGTTTTGTGAGCTGCTCTATGGGCAAGGTTCTTGCTGGTGCACCATCGTTTCTCCAGTTGATTGCAGTTGCACTTGGTGGTCCTGAGTTCTAGGGTGTACCAACTTGTGTGTTTTGGGCTCTTGTTGGCTGTTGTAGGTTTCAGTGGGGTGACTCTGCCGGTGATCCAGGCGGTAAAGTTCTGGACGGCCTGGTTCAGGCCTGCTGAGTCCTCAGGTTAGGAGGTGGTGAAGGCCTATGCCCACTGAGTTTTGGTGACCTTGCTCCAACTACGGTGGGAGGAGATCTAATGCCTGGTGATGTTGTGCTGGGCGTCCAGTGAGCTTCTCATACAATTAAGCTAAACAGGGCCCATTCAGTTATAATACAAAGTATGTGTCCATGGCACAAGTCAACATCATGTCAATGCCTTATAGAAACGTGACATCATCATCACGGCTTTGTATTCCAGTACATCTGTTCTCCAGGGAGTTCCGCCATATCGGAGTGGGCAACACTATATTGTGTGCCCCAGGGATGGGGAATTTCAGTCAAAACAGTCCTGTCAGCAGGCTCCTTGGTTCCAAGAGGGTCCCCAACTCCAAGGATCCTGGGCAGTTGGCAAGCACTCTCATCACCCATCTCCAGCAGGACAGAGCAGACTCCAGGCCAGGGCTATGTTGAGCTCCAGAGAAAATAGCCATCTCAGAGCCTAGTAAACCCCAACCTATCTAACTGGCTCTGTCATAACCAAATAAGGACCTGTGACCATGCAGCTAGATCCTATACGACCTTGGGAGGGTTTTGTAAACAAGTACATTTAATATGTAGTGCTTCCACAGTCTAACACATTGTTGTAACTTTGATTATAAATCATAACTAGTGCATTAAGTACATAGCTAGTTTGACCAGCCATGGCTAAATCACAAGCAGCTGCATCACTTGGTAAACTCTTAGTTGCCGGACCGGCAGTGTTAAAGTCACCCTCCCCCCACCAAGGGTGAGGGCCTTTGCTCTTGGGAGGCCAGAAACCAGGCCTGCTTGGGCAGGGGGTCTTTTCACCTCCCCCCAAAGGATGAATTGAAGATTAACATTCCAAGGCAGGGTAGCTTCAAAGCGCCTACTGCCTTTGGTATGTGAATCGGTTTTCTATCACAAGAGAAGAAGCTGACCCCCTTGTCCAGAGCCATTTGGCACCTGGACAGGCGAGAGAATGATCCAGTCAGATAGGCGAGTCCACCCTCAGGCTACTCCTAAAGTGGGCTACCTGAAGTGCAGGTGACTTTTCAAAGTTAGCCATATTGATGATGGCAAAATCAGTAATTCGGGCCAGGGATATGACCACTTCTCCCAGGAAGTAGTCAAATAGGGGGCGTAGTGACCCCAATGGTAGGTAGCCCATTGGCTACTACCCTACACTCCCCCAACGCTCCTAAATTCAGTATTTAGAGGAACCCTGGCACAAGGAAACAGATCCTGCTAACCCAAAGAAGAAGGACTGAAAAGCTTCGAAAAGCATAAACTGTGGAAGAAGCAACTGACTTGCCACCCACCCTGCCAAACTGTCTGCTGTTCCCTACAATTGTGCCAAAGTAGACTCATCCCCAAAGCTTCTGTGCCTGCAAAAGTCTGGGAGCATACTGGCACTTCTGTCAAGACACAGGAACTCTTGTGGAGCAGCAGAGTTGCTTCCCAGCATCCTGCAGGCACCCAAAGAGACCTGAGACTCCAGACCGCCAAAACCTGACACCGGAAAAAGCACCACTGCATCTGTCCCACCTAGCCAGAGCGGAAGTGGGCAAACTGTGCTAGCGTGGTCCCCAGGCCCTCCAGAGACAAAGCCCACCGTGAACTTACCCACTTTGGACTTCCTGCCGCCACCTGTCTCTGTTTGTAGGCCCCCTCTACGGCGAGTGCTCCTGGTGATGAAAATCCGATGCCTCAAGACACCTTTGCACCCGTCGCCCCTAGCCTGAGGAGAAGAGGACCAAAGGTGTTCCTAAGCATCCTGAGACCTGAGCCCCCCTTGTGGTTCAGTCTGACTGGCTTCCCAGTCCAAGCCTGCAGTCTCTTTTCGACCGGATCAATCCCCATAGGATAACATTGGGTAACCGATGCTGAAAAGTATCTCTGCACCTGGATGCCCCAGTACCTCCTAAGGTGGCCTGTTGGTGCTGTCTTGGTCCTTGCCCCATACTCACCTCAAGTCCAGGAGATTGGGCCCGTAAGTCGCTGCGAAGTGCCTGAATGCAGTTCCCCCCTTAGGATAACATTGGGCCCAGACGCTTGAAAGCACCTCTGCACCCCGGCCACCCTAATGCCGCCCAAGGTGACCTTTGGATGTTCCCTTGGACCTTGCCCTATACTCACCTTAAGTCCAGGAGAGTGGTCTCGTAAGCTGCTGTACTGTACCTGAATGCCATACTTGTTTTTCCTCCCATAGGATAACATTGCAGCTTCTGAAAAATGCACTAAGTGTTGACTTTTTAAATGCAAAAGTATTCCTCTTGAAAAACATACTTACCTGATTGTATTGATTGTGGTGCCTAAACATATATAAAGACCGTTTATTTTTATAAATTGGTGTGAATCTACTTATTGAGTTGCGTGCATCATTTACTTATTGACTATTGTGTGCATTTGCAGATGTCTAACACTCCTCTGTAGCATATTTAGACATACTGGCCACAGCATGCGATGCCATTCTCCCCAGCTGAAGAAACAGCAGCCCGCGTCCCTTGCTCCAGCAGTGCTGATTGAGCGTGTGCTGACTAAAGCACTCAGAACGGAGGAGAGATCCTTGCTTCCCCATCCCAGTCGCAGCGCTGATCGAGCACATGCTTGTCCTGCACAGAGTAGTGATTTCTGTACTCCCAGCGCTTCCCGCTGGCTTGTCTTCGCATGAAAATTCCAACCGTACAGTGGAGCTGACGCGTTTTCCCTGAAATATTACCAGTAAGTCGCACGGGGCCCTCCGAGTGTAATTGTACTAGTTGTATCACCTTACAGCGGCTATTCATAATAATTACACGAAGACCTGTACATTTCTTTTCCCTTCTTGAAGTTATTCTTTTCATATTGGCACGCAAGCTCATTGGCACGTGTTACAGAAATTGGATTGTATAGGGGCTACAGATGTTCCTTTTGTTATGGTCAGTGTAATTAGGTCGATATATTTCGCCTTGGGGAGCATGCTCAGCTTGCATGACTTGCCCAATTCATTAAGGCTCCACCTCACTCCCACAGCTATTCGCTCTACTTAACCCCTGCCCCCTTCATTGTGTTTTTTGTTTGTTTCATGCAGTATGTCCCATTATTGTCAGTCCTGATGAGACTCCTACATCCAGCTGAGTGGGAACACCTTTAACAGTAAAAACAGACAACCTTGCTGAATTTCTGCAAACTACTGACATTATTATTCATTCTGTGGAATTGTCTGTTGAACAACAACCTTCCTTCTTTTTCGTATATTTTTTTGTGTTTGTTGTTTGTGTTGTGTTCCTTAGCACTTGGGGCATATTATATGTATTTGTATGTACACTAGATCTACTAATTACGTTAATTGGGGCTCTAGGTTAACTATGAATCACACAAAAGAAATAACTTTAAAAAATCACTTAAATCTTTGTGTCCATTGTGATCATTTTTGGTTGTTTTACGTGTACAGGAACTGTTTGTGCCACTACCTAATTAAGTTAGGTGAGTGTCTTTTGACAAGATATTGGCATCTTTATTATAATCTTTAAATATAATATACTATATTGTACTGTTTCCTGTGAGAGCCACTGTAGCACTTATTAATCATGGATCAGGCAACACAGTGTAAGCAAAACACTCCAAATAAATATGCGCAGCATCCACATGACACATCACCCATAGTTGTTTGGGCACTGATGCTACAAAAGGGAGTTAAGTACGGGTCTCCGTTGTTCCTCAAAGTTTGATTCGTTGTAGGTAATTCTGAATCTCCTGATCCTTCCACCCAGTGATGGTGGATAATAAGAACTCCACGAGGTGGTGAACTGAATAAAGTGACTTTAACACTGCTGGTCCGGCAACTAAGAGTTTACCAAGTGATGCAGCTGCTTGTGATTTTAGCCATGGCTGGTCAAACTAGCTATGTACTTAATGGATTAGTTATGATTTATAATCAAAGTTACAACAATGTGGTAGACTGTGGAAGCACTACATATTAAATGTACTTGTTTACAAAACCCTCCCAAGGTCGTATAGGATCTAGCTGCATGGTCACAGGTCCTTATTTGGTTATGACAGAGCCAGTTAGATAGGTTGGGGTTTACTAGGCTCTGAGATGGCTATTTTCTCTGGAGCTCAACATAGCCCTGGCCTGGAGTCTGCTCTGTCCTGCTGGAGATAGGTGATGAGAGTGCTTGCCAACTGTCCAGGATCCTTGGAGTTGGGGACCCTCTTGGAACCAAGGAGCCTGCTGACAGGACTGTTTTCTCCATCCCTGGGGCACACAATATAGTGTTGCCCACTCCGATATGGCGGAACTCCCTGGAGAACAGATGTACTGGAATACAAAGCCGTGATGATGATGTCACATTTCTATAAGGCATCGACATGATGTTGACTTGTGCCATGGACACATACTTTGTATTATAACTGAACGGGCCCCGTTTAGCTTAATTGTATGAGAAGCTCACTGAACGCCCAGCACAACATCACCAGGCATTAGATCTCCTCCCACCGTAGTTGGAGCAAGGTCACCAAAACTCAGTGGGCATAGGCCTTCACCACCTCCTAACCTGAGGACTCAGCAGGCCTGAACCAGGCCGTCCAGAACTTTACCACCTGGATCACCGGCAGAGTCACCCCACTGAAACCTACAACAGCCAACAAGAGCCCAAAACACACGAGTTGGTACACCCCAGAACCCAGGACCACCAAGTGCAACTGCTATCAACTGGAGAAGCGATTTCTGATGGTGTGCTGACGAAAGCCAGTCAATCAGCACCAGGGGCTGGTAGGTTTACAGGGGGCACCTCTAAGGTGCCTTCGGGGTGCATGTATTACTAAATCCGAAACTGGCATCAGTGTCAGTTTAATAATACGAGATGTTTAATACCAAGCATCCTTCTTTTCAGTGAATCCATCATGTAGCTAGGGAATTCGTTTACACCGGTGTCCAGCACATGTTTTAAAATGGCTTCCCTGTTCACTTGTACTGGCAGTAATGGAACTGACCCGCACAGGGGCATATCTGCTCATGCAGATATGCCCTCGCATGTTATATAAGGCGCTCTGCCTTAGTCCTGCTGTAGGGGTGACTTCTGAATATTATATGCAGTATTAGGGAACATGGCTAACCGAGATGTGTGTCATAGACATGCAGCCTGCAGTGGCAGTTTGCATGAGTTTGGTGAGGGTTCTTTAGGGTGGCACAGGTCATGCTGCAGCCCTTGGGGACCCTCTTTAGCGTCTCAGGCCCTAGGTACCAGGGGTACCATTTAGTAGGGACTTACAGAGGGTACTAAAGGCATTGCCAATTGGGAATACAGTTGCAGTTTTGAGAAAGACATCTGGCTCCTGGGGACCTTGTTAGCAGGAACCCAGTGAACTTTCAGTCGAAATCACATCAAATACCAGGCAAAAAGTGTGGTGGTGACCATGTCAAAAAGGACACTTTCCTACAGCAGTTCTTTGCTCAATAGGGAGATCTCATCAGAGTATAGGAGGTGATTGTTTAAATTAAAAAGAGGGATGAACCTGTCAGTGTCCTGTTGGCTGTTATTGGATGAGTAGTTTAAGGTCCCTGTGGATCTAATCTGTAAAACGTCCTCCGGTTTTGGCGGCCCCTCGGCGTTTGCCATTGTTTCCACCTGCCTACTCTGCCCTCTCACCCCTCACTAAGAAAGTTGAAGGAGATTGTCTCAGATGTGTGACTCCTCTGGGGGTCTTCTTGGGCATCTGATTCGTCTGCACCCATGGATGAGTCGGAGAACGTCATGTTCTTGTCTTGTTTAAATCTGCCCCAAGTGTTTGGTCTATGGAATGTGGGGTTTGCTGTATATAAGTTGTTTCCTAAATATGGGTAAGCTTTTACTTGAGAGAAGTTTTTAATGTCTTTTTTCACTTTGTCAGCCTTTTTCTTCAACTCCACTTGGTTGAACTCTGATATACTTTTGTTTAATTTGTCTAAAGATGTTTGGGCCTCTTCTAGGGCATCAGTCCCTTGAAGTTTTTTTTCTAAATCCTTAATTACTTTAAATTCTTCCTTAGCATGTTCCAACACAGTTTCTATACCCAACATCATCCAGTGGCGAGAGCAAGTGGTAGAGGTGTTGCTGAAACCTCCCCTGACCATAATGTCTTCATGAAACAAGCCTGGGATGTTTTTAACTTGTAGACCTAATAGAATGATCCCAGCTTTCAGATACTCCTTTAACGTGCGGGGATGAAGTTAGGTGCATACTAATCTTTTCTTGGCTTTCTCTAGTTTTTCTATGAGTGTCTGTCTAGGATATGTTGTGGTTGGTGTGGTATGAGTGAAAAGCGATGGACTGCCAATGACCAGGGCTATATATTTCTCTGTGTACAGTGGCGGCTTCCAATTTGATATAGTGGGAGTGTGATGAATATGTATACTCATGATAGGTCAGGAGAAAATGTTCTTGATACAAGAAGCTCTTGCTGTGCAGCCACCACTCTAAACTAGGATTATAGCTGTAAGAGCAACCCTCCAACCCAATGGACCCTGGGTACACGATACATAAGTGCTGCAGTGGTTCTCATAGGAAACAGTACAATATATCATATTGGATTAAAATATTATAATATGAAAAATCTTGCCAAAAGACAGTCACTAAACTTAACTAAGCACTGGCACAAACAGTTCACGTAACAACCAAAAATGATCACAATGGACACAGAGATATTTAAGTGGTTTTTCTATTGTTTTTTCTCGTGTGATTCATTGTTAACCTAGAGCCCCAATTGATAAATGTAGTGTGCATAGAAATACATATAATATGCCCCAAGTGCTAACGAACACGACACAAGCAAAATGACAAACATAAAAAAATACATACAAAAAGAAGGAAGGCTGTTTTTGGGCAACAGAAAACTCCTCAGAATGATTATTAATTTCAATAGTTTTTAGAAATTAAGCAAGTTGGTCTGTTTTCACTGTCAAATTCAGGACTGACAATAATGGGACATCCTGCATGAAACAAAGAACAATGAAGGAGGGGCAGGGGTTAACTAGAGCGCATAGCTTTGAAAGTGAGTGGGAGCTTTAATGAATTGATCCAAGATGGCAGATTATTGGGCACCAAAGAAGTCCTTTTTACTTCCCCAGAGAATATGCATCCAATGACGTGTCATGTAGAAGTTGAGAAGCATACTACCAGACATTCTAATCCTGATGGAAACATGGCTAAATTAATCACTATCTACACCCATCCTGGACATACTAGTACACCCTAACTATGACATCACCAGACTAGACAGAATTGATAGGCCGGATGGTGGGATCGCCTGTATACATCAGAGCAATCTAACAATGACCAAGGCCAATGCTCCCGCGTCATCCTCCTATGAATACCTTCGCTTAAACATCTCTAGTAGTAACAAACTAATATGTTCATTACACACATACTATCACCCTCCAGGAGATAACCTCTCATTCATAGAACACCCCATGGATATTCTAGCTACAAATGACTGGCAACAAAATATGCAAATATTCCTGGGTGACTTCAACCTTCACTGGGATGACCAGAACGACCCAGGGGTCAACTGCCTCAAAGCTTTCCTCTCAGACCTTAATCTTAAGCAAATCTGTAACAGCCCCACACACGACAAAGGCGCAACCTTCGCCCTAGTAATCTCCAAACGTGACTCCACTCAGCTCGACTCGATCCTCCCCTGTGATTGGTCTGACCATCACATCATTACACTCCAAGTCATGAAATCAGTTAAATGACTTTAGTCACAACCCCTAAGAGCAAAGATCTGGAAGAGAAATCTGAAAAACGTCGACTCCGATCTACTAGCATACTCTATTCCAAATATCCTATGTCCCCCGGAAAACCTAGCCGATGCACAAGGTCTGACCAACCACTACTTCCACTCCATGAACAGCCTCCTAGACAAAATAGTCCCTCTACAATTGAAAAGAACCACCACAAAAGACTCAAAACCCTGTTATGATGGTAGGCTAAATAAAGACAGACGTTCACTTAGAGTAATTGAACAACGGTGGAGATCCGCACCTTCAGCTGACCACCTCAAGTTACTAAGAACCACCAGAAACTCCTACTTTAGAAAGATCAGAAGATCTAAAACCGACTTTTTCAGTAATCGACTAGACCAAGCCAAGAACCGTCCCAAAAAACGATTCGATCTAAGCAAAGCCCAAACCAAGAGTGCACCCACCCACCCCAAGGCTATCTCTGACACTCTATCCAACTGTGAGGAATTTGCCACCTTTTTCACTACAAAATCAGAATCCATAAAAGCCGACTTACTCAATAACCTTTTATCCCTTACGGACATGCAAAAGAACTCCTCACTGCCATTGACAGGTGCCCCAGTCAAATGCTCCACAAAATTCAACCTTAAAAATAACGCAACCTCATCCTCCTTCAACACTTACAATGAAGATACTATACTAAAGACGCTAACCGCCTTGAATCCCTCCAGCCACTTCACAGATCCGCTGCCTGCTAACAACTTAAAAGACTTCATTCCACTCTTACTACCTCTCTGGACCAAGATTATAAATACCTCCCTCCTTCAAGGAACCATCCCAGAAATCCTGAAATCAGGTCAGGTATCCCCTATCCTAAAGAAACCAACAGCTGACCCGTCGGACTTAAATAAATATCGCCCCGATATCCAACATCCCCACTCTAGCCAGGCTCTTGGAAAAATGTGTTAACACGCAGCTTAACAACCACATCGAACAATTCAACCTGCTTAACCAATACCAATCAGGCTTCCGGTCAGGTCACAGTACTGAATCAGCCATGACACAGATAATTGACGACGCTCTAAAAATCCTGGATCAAAACCAAGCCTGTTTACAAATCTTACTCGACCTGTCATCGGCATTTGACACAGTCAGACATGACAACTTGCTAGAGCTCCTGAAACACAGAATGGGATTATCTGAATCAGTGCTTACCTGGTTTACCTCTTTCCTCCAAAATAGACCTCAAAGATTCAAGGTCAATATATCCTGGTCCAACCCAGTTCCAGTCAGGTTAGGAGTGCCGCAAGGCTCTCCCTTTCACCCATACTTTTCAACCTTTTCATGGAACCACTCCCCGAAATTCTCAGTCTCTCCAAGATCCATTTCCATATGTATGCAGACGACACCCAACTCTACATCAAGATCCATTCACTTGAGGACATCAAATCTCTCAAGACAACGCTACAAAAAACTCAAACATGGTTGGCCAAAAACCATTTGAAACTAAACTCCCTCAAAACAGGGTTCCTCTTAATCGCCCCCCCCAAAAATTCATCCACCATCCTTGACTGGATGAAGCACCTAACAGCACTCAAAGGGCAACTTCTCATTTTAGAATCAGCGAAATCGCTAGGTGTGACACTTGACAGAAACCTATGATGCAGAAGCATATAAGCACCTCTACAAAAGGAGCAAATTTCCACATGAACACCCTGCGAAAACTGAAACCCTTCCTGCCAGGAAACGACTTCAAAAAAGTAGTTCAAGCCCTAGTAATCCCAAGAGTGGAATTTGGGGCTGTAACTCTCTGCGGCCTCCCCAGATCTATGGCAGCCCGCTAAGAGCCGCTATCAATTCAGCTGCGAGACTCATCACAGGTTCAAATAGAACCTTGCACATCTCTCCAGACCTTAGAGCACTCAACTGACTACCGTTTGAAGCTAGAATTCATCTGAAAATCGCATGTATGATGCACAAGGCCTTACACCACAACTCTCTGAGCTACCTAGCTCAGAAACTGGTACTCTCCACTGGTAAGAGAGCCTCCAGGAGCTCCAAGAATCTTCTGCTGAAACCACAACGATTTGCCAAGAAAAAAACTTACAACCGGACCTTCTCTGGAATGGCTCCCAGGATCTGGAATGCTTTGCCCACAGAAAAAAGACTGAACCCTTCCACTGCCTCTTTCAAAAAAGAATTGAAAGCGATCCTCATGGCTAAACTCACGTGAATTACTTACTTATTACTGTATTTTAATTACTAGTATGTATTACAGAGAACCTTATATCTGAATCACCTATACTTGTACTTCACTAGGCCTATACTTATTATATTTATTTGAAAAGTTTTATATAGCGCTGGCTAGACCCGGAGGTATCAGAGTACTTTACATGAGGAAGGACAATTGTTTCAAAGCATAGTTACAAAGTTACATCAGTTTCAGGAGCGTAGTTACATGAGATACATGAGTTACAGAAGCATGACTCAGGCATAGGGAAAAAAGCAGGCAAGGGGAGAGAAATTCAGGGGAGAGAGGAAAGGAATAGGGGAGGTAGATAAAGAGTGAGGGAGGGAAGAGGTAGGGGAGGGGGTAGGGAACACAATGGGGAGATGAGGAAAAAACAAAAAACAGTGTCAGACGTCCGGCTGGTGTACGGTGTACGGTGCTGTACTCCCAGCGGTAATGGGAACATTCCCAATCCTCCGCTATGTGTGACTCCCTTATCGCTGTGGACTCTCTCAGAGGGGTCTCTGAGACTCCAGGGCATAAATGCTGGATCCCTCCGCAACAAGGGGAGAAAGAGTGCTTAGACACATTCAGGGAGGCAGGAGCGTCAGGTCACCTGAGGACGGCTCAGAGGGCCCAACATGGCTGAAACATCTGACATGTAAAGCGCTCTGATACCCGCAAGGTTCTTGTTCGCGCTATATAAAACCTTCAAATAAATCAATAAATACATACAAAAAAAGTGATGTTTGGAATACTTGAACTAGTCTCAGACACTGTTAATTACTTTGGGCCTTATCCCTGACCATCTTTATTTCGCACACCATGCCACCTCAATTTGGACCCAACCATGTGCACATCAGTCTGGACTCCAATAGGACCAGTCTAGCCCCCTGGTACAATAAGTACAGCCGGCGGGCTGCCAGCGGCCTGGTGGACCTTTACTTGCGGCCCGCTGATCATCTTCTGTCACCACTGGTAATTCGGGTTGGAAAGCTGCTTCAGTTCATTATTGGCTAATTCTCTTAACCCAGAAACATCGTCATGTGATTCTGGATTTAGTTTCTATAGTTAGTTCAGCTTGTTTTAGTAACAGCTTTGTCCTACTCATAAAACAAGCAGCAATGACTAGAAACAAAGCGTATAATCATTAAGGCAAAAATGATGTTGCAAAGGCACTTTTTTTGCTCTCTTGGTTATGGGCTTTGTTTCTACAGCTATGTCACCTTCTACTTTCAATAAGGCAACCTTGCTCATTGGTAAAAAGTTAGATGAGAGTTCTAGAAAATGTTAACATGAGCATATTGGGACAGTGCCAATGAGTGTGGGGGAAGGGTGGTAGACAGGTAGTTAAAAAGAAATAAATATTCTGTTACTACTTTGATGTCCTTATAACCTACAGGTACCTGAAAATAAAATGTAATGCAAAACCCTTAAATAAAATATGAGTGCAAGTGAAACTGAGCTATGGAAATTCATGGTTTTGATAGGAAAGCGCAGTTAGTTAATACGATCTCTACAGAATTTACGTCTATATGTGTAACTAGAGAGTGGGTCACTAAGTTACATCCTGGTTGGAGCACTTGGGAAGTGATATGTATATATAATGCTACGAGGTCGCCTCCTGTGACAGCACTGTAAATATGCATGCAGTTTATTAAAAATAAATTATTACACACAGTATAATCTAACCTACACAATAAAAAAAATGATGGTCTACACAGAGTATAAGATAAACTGCAGCAAAATGTTCAAAATATTTTTTTAAATAAAGCATTTCCTAGTTACATTTTGAAAAGGTAAGTTTTTCTTTTCTGTCCCAATAATTTCCAAACCTATCCCATCTCTTCGCCACGGCATCAATGCAGCCCTCGGTCACACCTCAGAGTGTACATTTTAGCCCCCGAGAAAATGTTTGTGAGTGCTCATGGTGTAGGGCGAGCTGCCAGGCCAGGTCCTCCTTGATCCAGGCCGCAAGCAACCCAAGACTGGGTTTGGCCCTGATTTGGGCTCCTCAGTCGGGTTTAGCTTGGACACAGTGGGCACACGTTTCACACATAGGGTGCCACACTGAATCATTCAAAAACTTGATGACTGGAATGCTTGAATTAATCTTAGCCTCTGGTAATTTACCCGAAGGGCATGCTCATGTAGAATCTGAGGACACTGTACTCAATTATGCTACTGGTGCTCTGGTTCCTGCACGGCCATGGGAATTGTGAAGAATAGAAGATAATAACAAGGTAATGGATAAATAGTCTCTGCTATTATTTTGTACATAATCATCTTGTATTTTTTTGGCTTTTCATAAGTCAAGATTTCAAAATGCATTTCGCCACTTTTGTGTAGTCTTTGAAGAGTGTTGGTCAGTTCAAATTTAACATTAAACAACTTGAAGGGAAACCTTGTAAGCAAAACTTGTCAGGCAAGTACCATAATCTTCATTGCACCATTAGATAATACAATCATAATTTTTTCGAGATCTCATAGTTTCTGTTCATGCACAGGTTGCAGTTAGAATTAATTGTTCGTGGTGATGCTATGGAGGAGGACCAGAATTATCTCGATTATTATCACCATTATTGGTGGGGGATTTTCAGTCTTCCAGGACATTCATTACTCCTCTTAGGTAGTTAGAAAGCCAAGTAAGGGCATTTAAAGGCTACTGTCAAGCACGCAAAGAGTCAGACCAAGGGAGACCCCTAATTGCGCGCATTATGAACTTCCGGGATCGCGACACTGCCCTGCGCCTGGCAAGAGAGCGTGGGGACATTACATGGCAGAACTCTAAACTCTCCTTCTACCCGGACTTTACAGTCATGGTGCAGGATGCTCGCCGAAAGTACACTGGTGTCAAAGCCACCCTCCGGAATCTGGGGTTGAAATATGGCATGCTGTACCCCGCCAGACTGAGGGTGGATGTGGGGGGTAGGCCACGCATTTTTGAAAACCCCACAGAAGTGCAGGAATTCTGTCAGGCCTACAAAAAGAACAACAGCAGGACTGGGGCGATTGGAGGAGGCCCGTCGCCTCCCCACAGCGGCTCCGGCGCAAGCGTTGAACTCTTTTCCAGTTCCGGCACTGTTTAATGTTACTTCATTGGTCATTATTTGTTACATGCATGTCGATTTGGGGATTCTACCATACATGCATCCATAATGTGACATATAACTGGTTGTCTGACGTGGCGTTGCCACCTCCGAAGGCGTACACCCTTGACATTGTTCTGGTTAATACGATTGTACCTTTCTTAGGCACTTTAAGTTCAGTGTCAATGATATTGGTGTTTCACGTTCTACCTATTGAGATGGTTTTGCCTCGCTTGGAAGGGAGTGAGGTTGGGTGGGGGTGGTGGGGGGGTCGTTTGTCATGGTTTTATTATTTCTTTTTGTATCCAGCATTGATTACTGTCACTGTCTTCACTATCTACAGCTGCTTGACTATAATGAGGTCCAACAACCACACAACCGATGGCTAGGTTAGGTAATGTTAAAGGCCCTTCAGGCCTCTCCTTGTTGTCTTGGAATGTTAGAGGCCTTAATGATAATCGGAAACGGTGGCAGATTGTTCACTACCTACTGAGGCATAATGTGGACAACGCCTACCTGCAGGAAACGCATCTACCCAAATCAGACTCATACCGTTTTGCAGCAAGCTGGGGCACACATAGGTATTTTGCTTATTATAGTAACTACGCTAGAGGCACAGCCATCCTTATTCATAAACGGGTCCCTTTCAGTCCCAGGTCTGTGGTGGGTGATGAGGAAGGTAGATACATTATTGTCTCTGGCTCACTTATGGGACACAACACGGTGTTGGTGTGTATCTACGGCCCAAACACTGATTTCCCCAGATTTTTTCCATGCGTTACACGCCCAATTAGCAAAGATCGAACCTTGTTTCATGTTGCTAGGGGGAGATTTCAATCTGCTCCTAAATCCTTGCTTAGACATCACCACTATTTCCACGGACACCAAACCTAGGGAACGTCGTGCCCTATTGGAACTCTGTGAGCAATTGTCCCTACTTGACATCTGGCGTCAGCGTAATCCCACTCACATGAACTACACTCACTACTCTGGCCAACACAATACCTGGACTAGAATAGATTATTGGCTGATTGCCCCAGGCCTTTCTAGCTGGTTCAGGTCTCTCACGACCTTACCAAGGACATACTCGGACCACTCCCCAGTGCAACTTCATCTGCTCGTCCCTCGTCCTGAGGGGTTCGAGCGGAAATGGAGCTGGTGTTCGAGCGGAAATGGCGATTCCCGGGCCGAGCCCTCCAGGATGATATTTTTAACGCAGGGGTACGCGAGGCCATTGAGGACTATTTTTCGTTAATCACTGGCACAGTTGACACATGGGCGATTCTACGGGAGGGCTTCAAGGCATATATCAGGGGAGTATGTATAGCAAAGCATGCGGCGTTCTTAAAGACTTACGGACTACTCTTACACGAATTGAGCGCGATCTTGCAGATTTAGATGCTGAAACGGTCCACGCTCCCAATGCCGCGACCTCGGGTCGGCGGTTGACTCTTTTGGTTGAATTTCGAGAGGCCGCTGAATGCGAGCTCCTATATAAGGGTACATATCATACCGCTAGACAGTACGGAGAAGGAGAGCACCCTGGCAGAGTTCTGGCACAGATGCTCCGCCCCAATACAGTTGCGCTTACATCACCGTGCTTCGCTCCTCCACAGACCAGACTCTCACTTCTACCTCAGATTCGGGATGAGTTTCTTGCCTGCTTCACAGCCCTATACACCACTAGAGTGGAGAAAGATCCGTTGGCCCAGGAAGCACATCTGTCCGAGATCGCTTTGGTGTATCTGGAAAAAAACATGCAAGATTTCTTAGCAGAACCTATCTCGGAAGCAGATGTCCTTGGTGCCATTGACTCCCTACGTGGCTCGTCTGCGCCTGGCCTGGATGGCTTCACAGGGGACGTCTAAAAGGCTTATAAAGACCTTTTAGCACCACAATTAATAGAAGTATATGCCGAGGCCCTTGAAAAACAGATACTTCCACCCACGCTTTGTGAGGCTGTCATTATTCTCCTACCCGAGCAGGCAAAGATCAGTCTCTATGCAGCTCTTATAGACCATTATCCCTATTGAACCTAGATGATAAAATCTTAGCTAAAATCATCGCCAACCGTCTATCGCAGCTAATGGAGTTTATTATATCTCCGGCCCAATCGGACTTTGTCCCACATCACTCTACCTCTTTAAATCTCAGAACACTTTTCTCTATACTGCACAGAATTAACCCAGAGGTCACCGCTACCGCCATTCTTTTAGATGCCGAAAAGGCATTCGATTCTTTAGAGTGGCCCTTCTTCATCTCGGTTATGCGCCGGATGGGCATGCCTGTGGGCTTTATTGCCACCACTGCACTGTTATACAGCCATCCCACGGCGAGGCTTTGCCTGAACGACACGCTATCTAGTCCCTTTTCTCTCTCAAGAGGCACCAGGCAAGGCTGCCCCTTGTCTCCACTTTTATTTATTTTAGCCATGGATCCCTTAATCCGTCATTTTCAAGAACGGCATTTGCAGAGAGGCTTGCAATTTAACAGCGGCAGAACGGCATTTGCAGAGAGGCTTGCAATTTAACAGCGGCCCCCTGCTGGTTTCGCTCTATGCTGATTACACCATCTTGTATGTCAGAGAACCCAGAGCAAATTTAGATGCCCTCATTAGGGAAATCCTCAGATTTGGTCGTTTTTCTGGCATTGGTATCAACTGGCACAAGTCAGTGATCTTTCCCTTAACGCCATGCACAACCCAATGGGACTGTAAATTTCCCTTGGAATGGTGCAGTGACTCAGTTAAATTTTTGGGTATCCATATCCATTTAGATGCTGCCCAGATAACTCGCTTGAATTATGGACAAGCACTATGCGCATTAGAAACGCAGGTCGAGCGGTGGCTGCGCTTACCGCTGTCAATTGCATGTAGAGTCGCAATAATTAAGATGGTCGTGCTCCCTAAATTTTGATATCTTTTTAATAATATTCCAATTCCCCTTACGAATGGCTTTTTTTTAAACTCTACGTACACACCTCATTAGATTGGTGTGGGGAGGCAAGGGAGCAAGGATCAGTTGGCAGGTACTTACTCTCCCGTATGAAAGAGGGGGTTATGGCGTCCCTGATCTTCAATGATATTTTCTGGTGGCTCAATGCTGCTATGCCTACACGTGGTACCATCCGGACGCGAGAATCCCATTTCTTTGGCCTGAGGCAGATTTTGTCTTACCAGAACGTCTCTCGACAGTCCTTCCCAAAAGTGTGCCCAGAGATCCTAATGACATACAGACAGTCTCCACCACCAGCTGGGCATGGCATAAACTCAAGCGATACACTGGCGCCACTGCGCTATACTCTTCTGCGCTGCCCCTGCCTAATGCCCCTTGGCTACCTATAACAGGTGAAAAACTGATTCAACGCACCTTAACTGAATTCGATATCCTCACCACAGGGGATTTATATCCAGAGGGACACATATTCTCGATACCAGACGACACCCGGTTTCAAGATGTCACCTTCATGGATAGTTTTGTGTTAGGTCGTCTTCGCTCGGCTCTATGCTCTTCCCTACCTACTTATCCATTGGAGCCAGACTCCTTCAAGCCCCTTACTTTGAACATCGAACATGAGAAGGGTACCCATTTAATATCTAAACTACACAAAGCATGCGCTAGTCTGAAGCCTGTACAGGATGACAAAGCCCACAGTGCGTGGGAGAATGATCTGGGGCACTCCATTACGGATGACAATGAGCTATATGCTGCAATGTCACCAGGAGTATCTCTCTTAATAGTAGACATAAACTTCTTCATTTTAAATTCCTACGTCGTATCTATTTTACACCCGCAAAGGCACACAGGCTAGACCCGTCAAGACCACACACTTGCCTGGAATGCGCTGCACCGTTCACAGACTTTGTACACCTAGCATGGACATGCCCTAAGTTGCAGGGATACTTGGAACAAATATACACTATTTTAGGCGCCATGATAGACCTGCCTCTCATTCCTACACCAGAAGTAGCCTTGATAGGCTATACAGTAAATTTTCCAAACAAGATTTGCATCGATATGTCTTCTGTTGGCTAAAAGAGAAATTGCCATAATGTGGGGCCGCAAATCAGTTTATATGCTACAGAGTTGGCTGCGCAGCATGGCATATTGTAATGTTAACAGTGAAGTTTATGCAGGCATGGGGCCTAGCACTTCTCGACCTAAGGACATATGGGGGCCCTATAGAGCGTATGTCGAGACTTTAAGGCAATCCACAAACTCACAGCTGGAGAAGGGTATTGTGCCGGAGGGGGTGGGATGACGATCATACTCCAAGAACAAAATGAATGTAATGTTTTATGGTATGTTCTGCTACATAAATTTAGCGCAATACGGGACTGTAGGCATTGGGATGCTCCCCTAGATGGTCACAAGAACGACAAGGTGCAGACGGAATATTGGTAATGCAACTGTTTGCGGGAACCCTTATATTGTTACCAAAATGAACCATACCTTACTAAAAATGCTGTAGCTGTTCTAAACTTCTTACTGATGTTACTGACAGTAACCCTATGTTTTTGTTCACTGTGATAAATGGAAAATAAAGTTTAAAAAAAAAAGTCGGACCAAGGGCGCTAGCACTTGGCTCATTTGGTTCAGGCTGACATAAGTCATCCAATTTTACTTGGTTCAGGTCCATCATAAGCTGTTCTAGGTCTGTGGCAGTATCATTTTTCTATATCTCAGTTTGGTTTATAAACAAAAGATTACAAACCTAGCAAATCAGACTGCAGAGCAGTAGTACATAGCTTTGGTGTACATAACAACATACCATGCAGTGTAGCATATTTTATGCATAACATCAATCATATTTATCATTTATAGTTTACAGTACATCTCCCATATAAACTGACTACACTGTGTGCTGTTGCCTTTATTTACACCCAGAATTAATGCACTTATTAAAATTGCTTTTGTAAAACTTCATTTCTTAAATTCCTGATTAACACACTAATCAAATCTGCCCAACTGGATTGATCGTTTGGTGCTTTTTTTGTCCTTTCTTACAGCTTTTGTGCAGAACTCTTTAGCTGGGGTTCATTTTATCATCATACACAACAACAGGACCAGTTCAGATGGTGATTCTAATACTCAGATCCCTTCAAATCCGTTTATGAATTACTTAAAGAAATCTATTGGACCAGCGGTTAAACCTATACCGTCTGTATTACTGGGACCTGGATCACCATTTTTAAACAATTAAAAACTGACTGTTGCGTTCATTCTAACTAGTGTCTCCCATAGTCAAACCCATCTTCTCATGTGGTGTGACCAGCTCAATTGAGCAAAAAATATGGTGAAAACATTTTTATAAAAGAAATGTGGGGAAAATGTGAGGGGGGATTGGTGGTGCCTCACGGAAGTAACACCAAGGGAGAGAGCAGGATGGTACTCGCCTGCTTCCTCAGGTTCTCATCATCAGCAACCACCAATCCTTAACACAACTGTGAAAAAGTGAATGAAAAATATATGTGAACAAGGTGCAAGGGTGTGATGACAATTACTGCCTCTGCACCAGGTGGTTTATCTCAGTGTGCGGCAGAATCAACCCATATTAAATTGGAACTACGGGGTCAGTACTGTTACTCTGCTCGTCCCAAATTAAAACCGAGCTAGATGACACTGGCTATGTAATTTTATTCCGTGCTGTGTGTCTGCTCATTGAAAGCCAACATGTTTCATTGCCAAAGGAAAACTCACGGGAATTTCTTCAGGGCGTGGGTCTATCACTCCACCCTGCACCAATGCTTCTCTGTTTTAATATTCCTACGGGAGACACAAATAAGAACACAACCGCAACATAATCAAAGGGCACATTCTGAGAAATCCTCGTTATGGAAGCCCCCCTCCATGTTGTCACGATAATTACCGAGATACTGCCACGCTAGGGCATACCTGTACCGTTGTGCGCTCGTGAGTGTATGCATGTTTCACTATCTCACTGGTTCTTGCAGTCACTGCCCACCGTCACACTGCAAAACATGGTAAACTTGTTGAAAAGATGGATTGTAGTCACGAGGTAAGTTCAAGTAGAAGTTTATTGGTAAGTTACAAGTTAGTTCAAGATGGTAGTTACAAGTTCAGGATCTCAAGATCCCACCAGGAGCTGCATCTTTGCTGCTCAGCCTACTCCTCCAACTGTCATTCCTCCAGTCCACCAGGCACACCAACATTCTACACAGTCATCACGCATTCCAACATTCCATACACACATACTCATGCATACTGGCTGAGCAGCAGGAAGTGTAAGTACAACATATCCTCTTCCCTTGAGAAATCAACGAACTAAAACAAATAGAACAAGCTTTTAAGACGGTAGCACCCATATGCAGAGGGCTTATTAAAACACTGCATCCAAGAGAATATTTTAGGTGAAGAAAGGATGCAAGATGAGGAAGAACATTGAAGCTGCAAGAAAATAGGTACGTATTGCAGAAGAACAGAGAACGGAAGAATGAGTCAAAGTATACAGCAAGGAAAAGAGTGCAAATGAGAAAATACAAACATAACATAGCACATCCCCTTCCCTTGGAAACATAAAGAGGAAGAATCCAGAAATTGGAATAAATGAGAAACTGCAAATATGAGATAAAGAGGGAAAACATATTAGCAATTCACATGGAAATAAGATTTTCAGATGGAAAACGAGAATAGGAAGAAGGCTATCCTCTAAACCACTATATTAAATTCAATTTTAGCATGGAAATACTGTGCAAGGTTGGGAGAAAAGTTGATACCAATAAGGTATATGATCCAAACAAGTCACCCATTTCAACACACCACGCACTAAAGAGGACAAAGTGTAGGACTTGGAGAATGGAGGACACCCGCGGAGTGTAAATTCCAAACCAATCACACTGTTCTACACGCCACAACAATATAAGGAACACTATGGAAAACTCAATGCATTTACTTAAATGCATACAAAATAAACAATTCTAGGGTACACTGCCCATTGCGCAACAAAAAAAACAGACAAAATATATATAGGGAACACGGCCCATTGTGCACCATAAATTTTAGAAAAGGATACACTGCCCATTGCGCTCCAAAATATATAATGTATGGGAAACACAGCCCAATGCGCATTAAAAATGTAAGAAAAGGGTACACTGCCCATTGCGCACAACAAGTTACAATACTTGGCTAAACCACCAACTACACAAGTATGCAGGGAAAACAAAACAAAAATATAGGTGTAAAGGAAAAGTAACCCACACCGCTAGAAAATATACGGGTAATGCAAGTGTAAAAAGGGTAAACGACCCACACCACTAGGCAAACAATCTTCACAAAAATTAGGCACACATGCTGTAAAAGGTGAAATCAGTGTAAAGGGTGTGCGCACCACCCACACCGAAAGATAAAAACAAGTATATAGAGACCAGCTCTAATACACAACTACCCTAAAGGAAACATCTAAGCATAGTGCCCTGAAGATAACTAGATCGGCCAAAACATTAACAAATAAAGCTCACACTAAATGCATACCACATATGCAACAACTCAATTAAAATATGAGTAAAGATAGAACAAAACACAGTGTAAATAACAGATTACCTGGTGTACTAAATAAGATGAAACTGAAGTACACCTCCCCTTACACATACTTGTCAAACACCTTAGAATGTCATTAAAACAAAACATAAGCCATTACAAGCATATTAAATCGTAGTTCAAAACTCATGGCAGATGACTATCAATAAGAAAGGAAGAACAAACGCCGGTGAGCGAACTCTCTCACCCGAAAAGTGTTGAACTGTCCCACGCCGATTTTAAGACCTTTAATTGTTAGGACTTGGAAGAGAAAACACATACAGAATAACTGCACCCTCGGTTGACAACGATGTGACTTATTTTAAATGATGTAAAGATTGCTTAACGATTCGTAACGCCAAGTCAGCTGGTAGATTTTCCGGTGACTAGGAAGCACAGTATTCCCACAGATTGCCAACAACTGTCACACGCCAGGTGCAGGGTTGATCGAGGATACCAAAAACAGAGTACAACCCAGGAGCATTCACTTCAACTGAGCACGAAGGGTTACGTAGCGTGAATGTGATCGGGAAGCTAACAGCAACAGAGATGACTCCGGATGAAGTCAACAGTCAATATAACTTTATTGACTCGCTCAGCAGAACAAACGTGGTTGGCATGCATCCTGTTTTGTGCTGGAGTTTTCTGGACACGATGAAGCACGCCAAACTAAAAATGACGGCACGCACAGGTGACGCCGTGCAGGATGGCTCCCGGCACTTCTATGTTACAGTGCGCAATGCATTGAGGCTCTGGATACCATCACACGTCATAGAGGAAGCGCAGCAGCTCCGCTGGACACAGGAACGCGGTAAGGCTGCATGCGCAGTGTCCACACACAAGGTGAGCGCGCGATGTGGTGATTTGAACTAGGCGATTGAACCGTCACATGTAGGGAAACGGTTGAGGCCCAAATTATAAACCAAGAATTGGGCTTACCTCCAGATGTCCATAACTTCACGACTTCGGTACACATGGAAAGTCGACCATTTCGACAGTGTTCGCAATGCAGATCTCGTCTCACCCAAAGCGTAGCATTAAACACTCCTTAAACAAAGTGCTCGCAGTGCAGATCTAGCCTCAACCAAAGCGTCGCGTTAATCACACCTTAAACAAAGTGCTCGCTGTGCAGATCTCGCCTCACCCAAAGCGTCACTTTAAACACTCCTCACAACCGTGTCTTCTGTTGATAACAGTTAATCAAAACATTGCCATACATCTTGTGCTCTTCACCACTGTCTCCGAATAATTCTGAAAGTCCAATAATGTAGCCAACAATAAAAATATGCCAGACCTTGATGTCTACTGATCAGCGATGTATCCGTTTCTTTTGAAGTATAAAGCCATAAGGAATGTGAAGCGCCCTGGGTAGGCTGTCCAGATGGTGAAGGACACTGGTGGGATTTACGAGGGCGTTCTTTTCCTTGATTTTTAAGTTTCTTTTCGTCGAGTAGTTTCTTCAATCCATACAGTTCGAAAAAAAATATCAGTATCTTAACCTTCAGTAGTCTTGTCACGCAGGGTTTCTTCCAGATCGTCGCCAATGTAGAAAGGATGGATTGTAGTCACGAGGTAAGTTCAAGTAGAAGTTTATTGGTAAGTTACAAGTTAGTTCAAGATGGTAGTTACAAGTTCAGGATCTCAAGATCCCACCAGGAGCTGCATCTTTGCTGCTCAGCCTACTCCTCCAACTGTCATTCCTCCAGTCCACCAGGCACACCAACATTCTACACAGTCATCACGCATTCCAACATTCCATACACACATACTCATGCATACTGGCTGAGCAGCAGGAAGTGTAAGTACAACAAAACTCAACTTAAAAGAGGGCGTTTCAATATCGTATGTTCCATCTTGTATTTTGCACCCCTGGTTACACAGACAATTTTATCAATCCGAGGGTGTACTAATATCCAGCCCCCATTTCCATAGTCCGATTCAGCTAACCAAGCCCATCGTTGTTAGCAGAAAAATCCACTGAACATAATGAATACTGCTCCCCTCCCGCTATGCTTCTGGTCTCTGCAAATCCCGCTTACCGTGACCACGTCGGTGTCTGGTCTTAACTCAGCACCACGTTGGTCCGGTCCACTGTGGAGGTATTTAACAAGCCGGGTGCACCACGTCATCTCATGCGCCACCGGTCCCTCCTTCAAACTTCTAATCCGTGTCTGCTGCCGGCAAGGAAAAAACCGGCGCCATCTTGGAAGGGATACTGCTTCACTATTCTCCTGTTGGTTTTAATACTGCATGTTGCCCCCCTCCATATATAGATAAAGTCTGCAAGTGCTTGCTACCATCAGATTTAGACTGGGATTATCACTATATTTCGTCTCTAATTTTTGTTTATGTATTGAACTATTTTGTATTGTCATCATATGCATCGCTACATGCCTTCAGTCAATATGCTATGTTATTCAATGCATGTGCCGAACTTACGCACATGTACACGCTATATTATAAACTGGAAAATAGCGAGCAGCAAACGGTATCTATATAGATATTTTTTATATGTTTTTTGTTGTGTTTGATTACAAGAGTGGGGGATGACCTGTTTTCTACCCCTAAGCTCCTTATTGTATGTGCTCATTTTATCATGTCTTGTTCTCATGCTGACTCTGAGGCACCTTTATAATGAAGGCAATGAATGGCTTATTGTTAATGTTAACCTCCGTGTCACAAATTTGTTAATCTCATTGTCAAACATTTGTTTTATTGTGTGTTTGAATTTGGATTATACTTAACAGGCATTGTTTAGGTGCACGCATTAGGCATAGTGCCACCATAGGGCGTAGTCCCAGCACTTTTCCCCCCAATAATTAGTGCATTGCATATCTATGTCATTTGTATAAACTACATTTCTTGTTTGTTACTCCTAGGGCAGGGAGATAATCTTCTGGCTACATGTTCTAGATTTTGTTTTGGGTCTAAGTAAATGTGGAGCAGGAAGTTAAAGTGAAATTATTCAATTCTAGGGTTGCGTGATATCCCCTGCGACTGCAAGTATGTTTTCTTCCCATTCTAATAAGCTCTTGGGTATAATTTTCCTTTAAGGGTGTCTTTATCCTGTCCTACATTAGTGCTCTCTGGATTGGTGAATCCTGCCTGTGTCCCGTCCCTGTATTAATAGGGCCACAAAGTCTGTGACTCGTCAGGGGTATTTCGGAACCCTTTCCAGGCTGCTCTGGCAATTTCTTCCAATCAGGTGTACTTGAAAAACTGGGTAGGTGTTACTACAAAAGCCAAACACACTGATACACGGTGGCAGGGTATACGGTGCTGCACCACTACCTGTATTATACAAAATTAATTGGAAACTCAGTTATTGTTTCCTAAATAGTCTCATACAACATGCCCACCTCTAAAGACCAGCCACTGTTGGTGGTCCTGAATACAACATAGAAACACACAAAAATAAGAGAGGCACATATACAGAGACGTCTGAACACAGTCCTTGGGTTAGTCCATAGGTCAAAGAAAAATCACAATGTCAGAGGCAAATTATTCTTAGTGTGGACATAAATCCTTTTATTCATCATTTGGATTGTACAAGCAAATTGTGCAACACAGCCAACGCATTTCGCCCATGCGGGCTTCTTCAGGGTGAATTCTTATACAATAAAGCCTTTCAAGGTATTGGCCCGAACAAAAGGATGAGGTTTAGTTTCAATTTGTGGTTCAAATCACAAAATATCAATGATGGCAACAAAAACGTAGAATTCAAGATTTGTGAGGGATGCGGAAGTGAAGCTTTGCCGGCCGCATAGAGCCTATTGTTGTATAGCGCGACACGTTATGCGCTCCAGTTCTTGATTCCACAAATCTTGAACAACTACATGCTAAAAGTAAAACTTAGGGATTGCAGCACATTGCACACATTGCATCTAAAACTGCCACCACGACACATTTAGTTCACAAAAGAACTGAGAAAGTTTTCTCTTGCAATTTCTCTCCCACTGTCTTATTCACACACTTCCATTTATGAAGCTGTTTCATGTTACATTAATTGGTTCTTCATATTATGCTCATCCTTACAATAGTGCCTATATTTGATTGCTGAACAGTGATTTCAATGAATCCTTATTAACGGTCTATAAAATTCTGTGTACGTTCTGAAATAATATATGTTAACGATACCTGTTGCCATCCCTTCTGTTTTTTAAATAGGGTAATTAAAATTGCTTGCAAAAATACATTTGTTGATAAAGGCATAGAAATTGCTCAGAAAAAGGGTTATAAAATATTATTGAAATAGCTTTTAGGAGGTAATAGACCTACAGTAAAAAAAAAAACATACAACTAATATATCATAAGTCATGGAATGTGCTTTATTTTATAGATTCCCATTCAGCAGGCCTGACTTGCTTGGAGAGTGGATTGCTCGAATCGGATATGCTAATTTTAACCCCAAGCGCCACACCGTCATTTGCTCCGCCCATTTCATACCAGACTGTTTCAGCAAATATGGGAACAGGAAGAACTTGAAGGAAAATGCAATTCCCACCGTCTTCATGTCTGAAGACCAGAGGCTGGAAAAGTTACTGGTAAGGATGCATGTTTTTAGTATTCTCCAATATCACCGGAGTGCTTTGTGTGTCAGTGCACTGCATGTATGCAAATTTGCATCTCTTAAAACAAATATCACGTTGCCCACAAAGGATTGACTTTCTTTGTAACTTTACCATGCATGCTTAATGGTTGTGTAATTCCTCTAATTATGTAAAGCTTCTAAATCAGACACCAGTCCTTACTCTTGGATTACTTAAAGCAGAAATGTCCTTTGTTGAATGAAATGCTACGCCACTGCTTTCCTCTCTTTATTTTGATGGTCCACTTGCTGGTTAGTCCTCTTTTCTGCTGCTCCGCTGAGAAGACAATCTACTCCAAAGAGAAATGTTTAATTTGTTCACATCCGCTCCTAAAGACCATCAGCTCTGTATACAGTGATATATGCTTTCTATGCAGCCAGTTCATCTATAAACATTTTACAGTGTCATAATGGTATACTTTTGAGAATTTTGGGTAAACGGCATAACACAAAATTACACAAATTAAAGGGAGAAAGAGGTAAAAAAAGATAGTCTTCTGGACGTTCTGGGACCCCTAGCCAGAATAATTGACATGGCAGAAGAGTGCCATCTCAATGAAAACCCGTGGATGTCACTCTTCTCAGTGGTTGAAGCCAGAAGGCCTTAATCCTATTGGGTAAAGCTAACGCTAGCATTAACTCCGAATGGCGTAGGGTTATTGTGACCAAAATAAACCCCAAGTTGGTTTACCTGGCTGTTAAGGAACCATCTGAAAACCCCAAAGGTTTTCTCTTTAGGGAATGCATGATTAAATCCTTGGGAAAATATGTTGCTACCTTCACACCACTAGATAAAGCCCAATCTAACATGAAGAGCGTCTTTAACCGAAGAGTTTTTGGGCGGGCCAGAAGAAGGGACCTTTCTCCCGGCCATGCTTTATACAGTCCCTATTTCAGACGAAGGTGGCTTGGTAGGGGCTTCCAACCAGGAGCTTCACCATCCTTCTACCCACAATGTGGACGAGGTTCTCGAAAAAGAGGCTTCCAGTGGTGTGGACAAAGTGCAAGCAATTTTCACAGTGAGTACAAACATTCACCCTTTCTCCTCTCCCAGGAAAAAGTTAGGGGGTTGCCTCAGGTTCTTTTCTCAGGCCTGGGAATCAATTACTCGGATTTCTAGGGTCTTGGAAACTATCCAAGGGTTCAAAATAGACTTTTTACAACTACCTCATTAGTCTCGTTCCCCCAAGGGAATTAAGTCTATCTCTAGACCAACAGAAAGTGGTAGAGGTGTCCTCCATGTTAAAAAAAGGCGCTACGGTAGAAGTCCCATTGGATCATAAGGTTTTTATAAGTACTCTCTTTCTGGTAGCAAAGTAAGGCAAAAGTTGAAGAACAGTAATAAATCTCAAGGATCCTAATAGGTTTCTAATATACAGACACTTAAGGATGGAAGGTATCCATCACCTAAGGGATATATTATTGGAAAGAGATTGGTTGGTGAAACTGGACCTCAAAGATGCCTATTTCACCATTCCCATGGCCTTAGAGTGACAATGTTACCTCAAATGTTTCAGGCAAAACAACCACTTTCAATTCCAGGCACTTCCCTTCCGACTCGGTACGGCACCCTGGTGTTTTACCAAGGTAATGAGAGCGGTTACGTCCTTCCTCAGAGAGAGGAGAATACGTCTCAATATCTATCTGGATGACATTCTGGTAATGTCCCAATGTTGGACTCAAATTTTCATGAACTTGGATATGGTTATATCTCTCCTAGAGAGCCCGGGTTCCATTATAAACAGGAAGAAATCTATTCTAACACCCTTGAGTTCCCTAGAATTTCTGAGCTTCGATATAGACATAGTGAGGATGATGCTGGTTTGACCTCTGAAGAAGGTCTACAAAGTTCGCAAAAAAATTAGCTTTGTACTAAAACAACATTTCCTAACCCTTGCGAGAACTCACCAGACACCTGGACCTCCTTTCCTCTTCCATTCAGGCTATATTTCCAGGCCCTCTTCACTTCTGTGCTCTTCAGCGAATAAAAGCAGGAGCACTCCAAGCAGGTTTGTGGTTTGGGACAATGTTTTCTTGGATCAGGGAGCCAAATGGGAGTTGAGCCGGTAGCTTGACAACCTAAATGCCTGGAACGGACATGCAATCTTTGAATCCTTTCCAGATTACATTTTCGAATCTGATGCGAGCCTCCTTGAATGGGGCGCTCGCCTGGAAATCCTGAATACAGGGGGGCTATTGTCCCACATGGAGAGGTCTCACCATATGAACTTTCTGGAGTTAACCGCAGGGCTTTATGTTCTGAGTTTCAAGCATTCCTTACAGGGCAGAACAGTACTGTTGAAGATGGACAATGTCTCGCCGGTAGCTTACATAAACCGTTTAGGTGGCACAAGATCCACAAACCTATCGAACTTGGTCGAGAATCTTTGGGTGTTCTGCCTGGAACACAAGATCAACCTCAAAGCAGAATACCTTCCTGGGGAGGCCAATATATCGGCCAACTGGAATTCCAGAATCCTAAGGGATTACAGTGACTGGAGGGTAAACGTATCCCTCTTCAAAAAACGATGCCACCTATGGGGTCCACTGACGTTGGATTTCTTTACGAACAGAGCTAACTTCCAGCTAAAGAGAAATTTCAGCTGGATGCCATACCCGGGTGCTCTGGTGGTGAATACCTTCCTGCAGCCTTGGAAAGGAACTCTGGCGTATACCTTCCCACCTTTCGCGATGATCCAGAGAGTTCTTCAGAAAGTCAGACAGGAGGTATGCACTCTGGTTTTGATAACTCCCTTTTAGCCGTCTCGGGCATGGTTTCCAATGATTTTGGAACTTGCCTGCAACATACCCATTCTTCTACCCGCAGAGGAAGGACTCTTAAGAAACGTGGATGGAGGGAAACACACTTTGATCTTGACAGGGACTTTGAACCTTCTTCCCTGGAAAGTATTCGGATCACTAAAGAGATGTTAGGACTTTCGGGAGGAGCGCCTCTGGGAGGCCTGGACTCCAGATACCCGCAGTAGATACAACAGAATACGGAAGAAATGGGTATGTTGGTGCCTAGAGAGAGGGTTCTGGATCCCGTGGAGGCACCTATAGTTGAAGTAGCTGACTTTTTAGTGGAACAGTTTGTATGGGGCTTAGCTACAGAATGCTTAACTGCTATAGGTCTGCAGTTTCAGCTGGTCACGCTTTGGTAAATGGAAGAAGTGTTGGGAAAAATGTAATGGTGTGAAGAATCCTTAAAAACATCAGATTGAGAAGCCCTTCTAAGCCTAAATACCAGACTCTCTGGTATGTAAACCTGGTTCTAAACTTACTCACCTCTTGGCCAAGTAATAGATTTCTGAGTAAAGTAATGCTTTCTATGAAGCCTCTTTACTGTGCCTGATTTCTTGTCGATGTGTGTTGGATGTGAAAGCTCTAGAGGTAAGTAGCAGAGTTTATGATGCCTTTGAAGTGAAGTTTGAGATCATTAGAAGAACTAAATCAATGTCGGACTACATTTTTTATCCCAATTTTGACTCTTGCAAGAGATTGTGTGTGGTGGATTGTATAAAAGTTTATGATTCTAGAATGAACGAACATCGCTCAGATGGTGTAGATCAGCTTCTGATTTCTTTTCTAAAACCTTTTAGATCAGTGACTTGTGCAACTATAGCTCGATGGGTTAAAGGAACTATACAGCTAGCGGGTGTCAACCTTAATTGATTTCAAGCTCACTCAGTGGCGCTATGGCTAGTCAATCCTTCTGGAAAGGTGGCAGACTAGAGGACATCCTTAGGGCAGCCAATTGGTCAAACTATATTAATTTTGCAAAACATTATTGCAAACTGATTGAGCACATGTCAGATGTGGTGGCGAGGTCTGCTGTGGAGAGAATTCATGCATTTGCCCAGGCTTACTAATTTGTTTGCTTTCATTCATTCAATTTACAGTTGATGGGAGAAGTGCCAATTTGCAGTAAAAAATTAATGCATTTTTGGCAGTTAGAACGCTTAACTGGGATATACTAAATTTTTGTAATTAAACTTGGAGGGCAGGCCAAGATGATGAATGAACTAGTAACAGCTTACTCTAACCGTGCCATGACAATGTAAATAAATAAACTACCCACTGTACTTTGATGCACCTACTTTTGATGAACCAGAAGCCTGTTAAATAGCAGGATTGTGTTGAATTGGAGATGACCTAGTGATTCTGATATTTGAGGGCAGACATGGCAGCAGCTCTGGCCTACTGATCCCATGCACCAGAACAGAAGTCAAGCTCAATAAAGACCTAGACCCTCTTTCAAGTCTCAAGGCAAGGCAGAGGTGTGTAGGCTCACCTGTCCCAGCCCCACTGCCATATCCTGTATTAATTAGCTGCATGGGCCATTAGGAGGGCCCTGCTTATAGGTGAATTGGTGGCTCACTGCCGGAGTACTACAAAACGACATATGCCTGAAAACTGGGAATGGTGTGGGAGAGGATTGGTGAGCTGTTGGTTGTTTAGGTCTCCTTGAGTGGTATGAGCGCAAAGATGAGGAAAGGAAACATTAAACCATCTTGTTGTTCCACCAACACAACATGCTTCCATATTATGTTAAACTGTTCAACACAGCTAATGGGTCATGTAACAAATGTGCCAATGTGATAATACTTGATCAGATTCACTATCCGTGACATTTTTTTTTTTTTTTTTTTTAAACCGTTTATTACAAAATTAAAAAAATATACAAAGATGGGCCTACAACCTTCAGGCCGGCCGCTAGCAAGCAAGAGGAGCATGTGATACAAACAATAGCGCGCATGCCGCGGCAAAGGGAAATACACAGGAGTTAGAAGCGGTGGTAGTCACACCATCCGGGCCCACATAACGGTTTCATTTTAATATAAATAACAACAAAAGAACAAATCCACAAGGCAACCCACAATCGGAAACAGCAGCATGTGCTCCCCTAGCGGGGGGGACCCTACCAATCCATAGGAGTAGCAAGGGGGGGAAAAAGGTCAAGACTGGGATTAGGTGGACTCAGTGCCCGGGACCGGGGAGATACACTGGCTAAGGGGATGGGGCCGGTGACGGATCGGGCAATAACGGCGAGGTACAGATTCCCCCGCGGTAGGCGTTCCAGGGGCCCCATACGTTCACCCATGTCCCAGGCTTACCTCTCGCAACATACACCACCTTTTCCCGAAACATGCACCAATCCATGTTATCCTTCCATGCCGAGACAGTCGGCGACCTCTGGGAACCCCACAGTTGAGCAATGTCGCGTTTGGCCACCATATATCGAGTCACCCACCGCGTCTGCGGCACCGAGTAGTCGGTTGGCTCCCACACGTTCAACAGGCATCTCCTCGCTTCGGGCAGCAGCGACACACGCGTAACCACCCGCAGGACCTCATGCACACCACGCCAGAATCGCTCCACCTCCGGGCATTCCCACAAAATATGGAAAAAGGTCCCCAAAGAACCACACCCACGCTTACACAACCCGTCTACAGCATATCCCATACGCAGTAGCCTTGGCCCCGTGACATAGACCCTATGGAGTATCTTGAGCTGGACGAAGCGAAGGCGGGCCGGTATGGCCACCTCTTTCGGGGAGGCCACCGCCGATACCCAGTCCTCGTCATCCAGCTCCAATCCATCGGCCACCCATGCCTCACGAAGGTTAGTCAGCAGTCCCGAGCGGTCATTGATAAGTTTTTTATAGATCAATGAAATCGTGCTGTCCGGTACATGTCCATCCAGCACTCTATCCTCCAGAGGGGAATACTCCGGGATGGAGGCAACGTCCGGGAATACGGAGCATAGCGCATGATGGATCTGCATATACCGAAAGTACTCCCTGTCCTGCAACTGGAATTCTGTCCGTAGCATCTCGAACGTTTTGAATCCCCCCCTCGTCCAGAGATCACCCACCCTGCTGATGCCTATCATGTCCCACTTTTCAAAGCCCTTCGAGGTCCACAGGGAGCCCAACTGCTCAGATGCGTATAGTGGCGACGCCCGGGTCAAACGACCTTTCCACCCCATCGCCACATTAGCCGCGTGCCACACTCGTACCATGACACGCGTGGGGCTCGTCAGACGTGCGTCAAGCGAGCTGGAATAAAGCGCTCGGTTATAATCACCACCCGGCAGTAACATCTTATCCATTTCAAAGGCCGGGTTTAGAGCGGGCCCGTACAGGCCGTGATTAATCGCAGCCAGCTGGGAGGCCCAATAATACCGTTTGATATCCGGGAGGGCGATCCCCCCGTCATACCACGGGAGCGTCAGCTTCGCCAGGGTGATACGCGGTCTACCTTCCCAGAACAGTCGGCGCTGCAAACTCTCCACCTCGCGAAAGTAGCGCGCCGGGACGACGTCCATTGTGTTCTGCAGAGCGTACAGGAAACGCGGCAGCGACATCATTTTAAACAATGCCGCCCGGCCGAGCGGCGAGAGCGGCAAGCGCCTCCAACGCGCAACATCCTCCTTCAGGCGCTGGAGGGGGGGAAGCAAGTTCTGACTATATCGGGCCTCCGCGTCCAGGGTAATGAAGACACCCAGGTACCGGAATCCCCGCGGGGCGATCTGGATAGGACAGCCCCGCGGAAGGATAGGGTCCTCCCCAGAGAGAACATAGACGCACGATTTAGCCCAGTTGATGACAAGGCCGGAGTTAAGACCAAATGAGTGCAACACATCAACCAGCACTATCAGTGATTTACGTGGGGAAGCCAGGTACAGGAGTATATCGTCAGCGTATAGAGATACGCGGTCCTCATACTCGGGGGTCCAGCGGAGACCACGAATAGAAGGTTCCCACCGCAGCCACTCCGCAAGGGGCTCCAAGGCGAGCGCGAAAAGGAGCGGCGATAACGGGCAGCCCTGCCGCGTACCCCTGCCCAGCTCGAACGAGGCCGACACTCTACCGTTCACCACGACCTGCGCCAGCGGGCCAGAGTACAACAATTTTACCCAACTGATGAATCCTGGGCCAAACCCAAACTTGGCGAGCGTCGCCCAAATATAAGGCCATTCAAGCGTGTCAAACGCCATAGTGGCGTCCAAGGACGCCAAAATGGCCGGCTCTCGTATGAACGGGACACGTGCGAGCACCCCATGCAAACGCCGCAGGTTAAGCGCTGTATTGCGATGAGGGATGAAGCCGGACTGATCCTGGTGAATCAAGTCACACACTACGCCGACCAGCCGATTGGCCAACACCTTGGCGAGGATTTTGGGCTCTGCATTCAATAACGAAATAGGCCGATAGGATGTGACCCGGTCCCGTGGCCTCCCCTCCTTATGAATAACCACGATAGTAGCTAGACGCTGGTCTAGCGGGAGGGAACCCGCCGAGTGGGCCGCGAGGAACATAGCACAGAGATGCGGTGCTAGCGTATCCGGTCGCAGTTTATACAACTCGATGGGAAGACCATTAGGGCCCATGGCCTTGCCGGAAGCAACCGAACGTATGGCGAGGGCAATTTCTTCGGAAGTTGGAGCAGCGTCCAACGACACTCTGTCCTCCTCCGAAAGGGAAGGCAGCGCGATATCCCTGAGCAGGGCGTGGGAATCCTCTTCAGAGCGGGAGGACACCGGGGAATACACCCCACGGAAATAGTCTGCAAAGCAGGAGACAATTTCTTCTGGTTTAGTGACACACACACCATTCTGTTTCTCAATCAACGGGACTACTCGACTCGCTCTCTCCTTTTTGTCCAACCATGCAATCAATTTACCAGCCTTATCACCCACATCATACAGTCTCCCCTGTTGCTCTCTACTGAGGCCCCTGGCCGCCTCCGTAACGAGGGCCTTATAAGCCGCTTGCTTGAGTCGGAGAACATGTAATTTGTCATCCGTCACCCCACATTCTAGATCACCCTCCAACTCGGTTATCTCAGCTTCAACACGAGTCACCTCCTCCCGCTCGCGCCTCCGGGAATGGGAAATAAGGGACAAGGCCTCTCCCCTGAGTACCGTCTTGAACGCCTCCCACAATGAGATCGCCGATGACACAGACCCCACATTCTCGTCAAAGTAGCGCTTAAGGGATTTAACCAGCTCTGCGCGAATGGTGGGGTCACGCAGGTACCAGGGATTAATCGGGACCACCCTACCCTCTCCCCTCGGAAGAATATCAAAGTGCAACAAGAGTGGAGAGTGGTCCGAAATACCCCGTGCCAAATGGCGCACCTCCCCTATCCTCCCGACGTGCGCCGCCGGAACCAGGACATAATCTAACCGTGAGAGACTACCATGAGCCCCTGAATGGAAGGTGTACTGCAGCTGCGTGGGATGTTTCAAACGCCAACAATCCACCAGCCCCAAGGTATCCAAGAGGCCAGACAACCATGCCTGGGCACGGGGGAGATCCCTAGGGGGGTGACGATCCACAGTTCCGGATCCACAGCATTAAAATCCCCCCCCACCACTAGAATCCCCTCCGGAAGGCCAAGGAGGAGGCGCCCCAGATCCGCAAAGGTGGTCGTCTGCAGCCCCGGCGGGACATAGACAGACACGAAAACGACCACTCTGCCCTCCATTCTACCCACCAAAACCGTATAACGTCCCCTATCGTCATGGTGCACCTCATCAATCTCCAACGGGAGCGAGTTCTTAACCATAATGCCCACACCCCTTGAACCAGACGTGAAGCCCGAATGGGCCACAAGGCGGTAGCCCCGTCGATTCATGGCACAAAAGGAGTTGCCAATGAGGTGTGTCTCCTGCAGAAAAACTATATTGGGCGAAATTCGCTTCAAGAACTGCAGGACACACCTCGTTTTATCCTGTCCCCCAATCCATTAACATTCCAGGACAACAGACTCAGTCCCCTACCCCCCATCATAAACAGAAGCCATCACTCGTCCCCCAGAGAGCACTTTAGAAATGATGCAACGATGCTTTTGCCTTGTGGTAGAAACGAACAACACCCCACCCCAACCCACCCACCCCAATAAAACTCCCCCCTCCCTGCACCCCTGCATGAGCCCAGACAGCCCCCCCAACTTGCAGTGTGCCTGTCGCCCCTATATAGTGAAACTAGCTAGACCCCCTAGAGGAGGAAAGAGTACCCCTTCTAGACCCCACACAACCTCCAAGGGAGGGGAAAGAACAAAGACAGAAGCTTGGTCGAAAGTGGCATCATAGTCGTCCAGAGTGAGGCCCAATATCAACCCCTCAGTCCCGATCCAGTGGGCCGTCTCCTCCCGCCGCCCCCCCCCCCACCATCCCGAGCACTACCCCCAGACAGAGTGTCCAGCCAGTCCCCGGCCGCTTCGGGACGATCAAAAAAGTGCGTGCGACCATCCACCTCTACCCGCAGCTTGGCCGGGAAGAGCATGGCGTATTTTAAGTTCATGTCCCGGAGCCGGCGCTTAACACCCAGGAAACTCAGTCTCTGTTTCTGGACCGCTTGAGTGAAATCGGGATAAGAGTTCACCTCCATATTTTCCAGCTTAATCGGCCCTTGCAGTCTGGAGGCTTGCAAGATCACGTCCCTGTCCCGAAAGTTAAAAATCCGGGCAATGAGAGGCCGCGGAGGGGCTCCGACCTTCGGCCTTCCCCCGGGAACTCTGTGGGCCCTTTCCACGGCAAAGAATTTACTCAGTCCCCGAGGCTGGAGATGGGTAGCGATCAGATCCTCTACAAAAAGATCCGCCGCCGCTTCCTCCCGTCCCTCGGGTACTCCGATGATGCGGATGTTATTCCTCCGGGCCCGACTCTCGGAATCTTCCAGGCGCCGATCCATAAGCGCACTCGCCTGACGAAGTCGGTGCACCTCCGTTTGGAGGGTCGCCACCTCAGTCGTGAGGCCCGACGTGGTGTGGGCCAAAGAATCGACCCGGTCGTTGGTCTTGGAGAGATCAGCCCTCACCAGGTTGACATCAACTAGGACCGCGTCGATTTTATGGGCTAAGGTGTCAAACCGCTGGCCCACCGAGGCCTTCATCTCAGCAATGGCGCCCATGACGTCTTGCAGAGTCAACTCTGTGGGCAAATCCGGGGCATCCGGAGGGCACTCAGAGGACTTGTGCGGTCCACCGGGAGATCCTTTCGGGAGGGTGTAGCGGTCCATGACGTTGGCCTGATGTGCGGCGCCACGCCGGGTCGACTTGGCCTTCAACCGATCGCCATCTTGTTTCGTGGCCATCGTCGCGGGTCTTACACCCTCACTAGCCACGCAGTAAAAGGCAAGCAATCAAGGCCACGGGCTCCGGGGGGTCACCCCAGGACGGCGGAGCGGGCCACAGCAGGCAGGCAGGCTGGGTCACCCAGCGAGGCCACCCCAACACAAAGAGCGCCGCGATCCCACTTGCAAAGACGGCAAGGGGGCGCGAAAGTGAAAGTGAAAGTGCGGGGTACGCGACTCGCCAGGCCCAGCCCGCCGTTGTTGTTCACTTTGCCACCGGGTCGCCCCCAAACGCGAGTCCGGGGTCAGGAGCGAAGGAGGCCGCAAACTTCAATCGGTGCTCACTCCGGCACCCGAGGTCCGATTCGAAAACAGGAAACGGGTACCACCTCGGCTCAGGCTCACCGGCACAGTCCCCTCAACCGATGCAGGATGAAGACAGGATAAACGTAGGAGGTCGCGGAGGTCCTTGGGAGCCTCGCACCTACGCGGCCATCTTGGTTGCGCGCTAGGCTCCTCCCTCTATCCGTGACATTTTGTGGTCGATTGTTACACATTTGTATTGATTGTCAATGAAATACATGTATCTGATTGCTGCTTCTGAATTGAGAGTGGAACCACATGAAAAAACAAGATGTGCTCCTCAGTGACAGGGTGGACGTTCTCGCTAATGGGTTATTTTCCCTTATTTTCAGCCTATAAAAATGAACTGTTGGAGTATTATTTTTGAGAAGGGGTTGTTTGGTGGGGTATAACATACATTGTCTGTTTCAGACCAGTGAGGAAGAAATTAAATGCACAAGTTATTTTATACTTTTATTTTCAATCACCAGCCAATTTGTGTGTTTATAGCTGTAATGCTAGGGTGGGGTGCAGCTGAATGCTATTTCAATGATCGAGGTGTACCGTAAGTCAAGGTGGAAACTGATGTACATTACTTGTCCTCGTGTAGGAAATCCGCCTTTTATGCATGATCTCCACATATTTTTCACCTTTTGCTGTACCCTATATTTTTGCTGGTGTTAGAACTCTGTGCATGTTACTAATACTAATGTTGCCACAGTAAAGTGCCTGTGTTCTCCCTTTTAGTTGAATTGGCATATTCATTATTGATATATTTAACTTACCTATAAGTCACTACTATGTGGTACAAAGTGTACCCAGGGCCTGTAAGATAAATGTCATGAGTGGACTGCAGCACTTACTGTGCCTTCCACTACAGTGACAATGTAAAACTTGGCTTCAGGCCTACCAGTGTAGCTGGACGTAGCAGTGTAAAAACTACAATTCAACCTGTCAAAATAATCCCTTTTGACAAGTCAAAACCTCCTTTCTCAATATTAATATATGAAGCCAAATTCACTTTTTAAGGTATGGAGTGGTTTTAGCCACCATCCTTCAGTAGTTGGGCAAGTGTATGGAGCCCAGCAGATGCCCAGGTGTCCCACATTAGAGTATTTGACCCAATACTGAAGGCCATGATGTGCCATACCATATGGAGCTATGTGTTTTAACGGCATAATCAGTCCACAGTCATCTGAGTAGTTTGCCGCACCTTGCTCTGACAAAAGACTGGATGATTGGGTTGTGGTTCCTAAATCCAATGGTAGATCACCTAAACTCTCAAGTTGCAGGAGAAACGCATGAATACTTTTGTGAATTTGAAATTTTATTTGTTCTTAGTTCACTTTGCTTACATGATGACAATAATTTGGTGTTGATAAAATTGTACTTTTTTTTTAACACAATTAGAGTTTTGAGGTACACATCGTGTATACATTCAGATCATTAGTATTCTCTGTTTCGCGTCTTCGTGACAGTGCATTGTGGAGAACAGCCATGTGGTATATAAGCCTGTGATCCATGACACCATTTTAAGTTCACAATAATCTGGCTAGTACAATTCTTCTCATAACTCCGTAAAACATCAGTTTCGTTCCCAAACACCCGCCCTCAGTATCCCATCCACAACTCTTCCCTCCCTACTAACCAATAACCATAAACGTAGCCGCTGTATTCCAATCAGTCATGCCGGGGCAGGCTCCTGAGGGTCAATCCAGGTAATGCTCTGCTAGTGTGACCCAGGGCGGAAGAGGGGGGAGAGAATAAAAGGAGGTGGGGGGTTGGACCCTTCTCGTCCAGACTGCCTTCCAAGCAGGGATTCGGTAGTTATATCTAGGTTAACAGTAGGTCCAGGGCCTCTGCTGCATCTTCGTCTGTTTCCGCTTTGAACTGCTCTAGTACTTGGGCCCATTCCAGGGAAATCGGACTTCTCCTTAATCCCCTGTATTCCTGGTGACTGAGCGCCTCCCCCTCTGCCACCGCCCATCTAATGACCGCCTCTCTCCATTTGCCCTCTCGTGGCGCCGTGCGAGACTTCCAACGCTGTGTTATTAATCATTTTGCAAGCATCAGAGCTAACCCTGTGAAGCGACGTAGGAGTTTCGCCTTCTTCGAGAGTGGAAAGAGACTCAAAAGTTGATAAATTTGTACTTGTGAGTGAATTAAATTATACTTCCCAATAGTAATATGTGTGGGTGAAGTGTGTCCTCTATGAATGAGATTGGTTTCGCCTGAAAGTGCACACTCCTAATGTGAATAATCTATGGTTGTTCTCGCTCATATGAGGCATAATGGTTGAAACATAGATTGACTGATGCTAAAGGTTTTACAGCAAAAAAATGGACGGAATGCTGACAATGCAAACATTCACCCCCAGTCAACAGATCAGGGTTAAATCCATCGTTCCTTTGCTCACCATGCCACCCCAGTTTAGACCTGGCCATATGCAAATCAGTCTTGACCCTGTGCCTCATGGGAACAGTCCAGCCCAAACTGTCAAGCCAGGTCCTCCCTGGACCAGAAACAAGCATCCTGGGAACGGTTTCAGGGTATGTCACCCTTCTTCAGCTAGGCTAGCTTGAATCCAGTGGCACAGTGAGCAAGGGATCGACGTCTGGGCATACCCATCCCACTTAGAGCGAAAAGTGTTACAGCAAACAAATGATGGATGGAATGCTGACAATGCAAACATTCTCCCCCAGTCAAAAGATCTGGGTTAAATCCATTGTTCTTTTGCCCACTACGCCACCCCAGTTTGGACCCAGCCATATGCAAATCAGTCTTGACCCTGTGCCCCATGGGAACAGTCCAGACCGAACTGCCAGGCCAGGTCCTCCCTGGACCGGAAACAAGCATCCTGGGAACGGTTTCAGGGTATGTCACCCTTCTTCAGCTAGGTAGCTTGAATCAAGTGGCACAGTGAGCAAGGGACCCACGTCTGGGCATACCCATCCCACTTAGAGCGAAAAGTGTTACAGCAAACAAATGATGGATGGAATGCTGACAATGCAAACATTCTCCCCCAGTCAAAAGATCTGGGTTAAATCCATTGTTCTTTTGCACACTACGCCACCCCAGTTTGGACCCAGCCATATGCAAATCAGTCTTGACCCTCATCAGCCAGGATAGCTTGATTCTAGTCGCACAGTGAGCCCAGGACCCACGTAGTGGGCAAAAGAACGATGGACCTGGCTTGACAGTTTGGGCTGGACTGTTCCCATGAGGCACAGGGTCAAGCCTGATTTGCATATGGCCAGGTCTAAACTGGGGTGGCATGGTGAGCAAAAGAATGATGGATTTAACCCTGATCTGTTGACTGGGATTGAATGTTTTGATTTGTTCTGCATTCCGTTCATCAATTGATGTTTTTTTTTATGCTAAAGGTTGGCACCTTCAGTACAGCTTTGGTTGCTACAAGAGGCTGATTGTGGTGAAAAGCTATGACACTATTGTTGGCTTCAAGAATTCTCCTGCATATTGAACAGTGGAAGGACAAACACCTTTAGGTCGATGCACTGCAGCCATTCTCTATGATTTAGTATGTCTTGATGAGTGCACTCTGCTAAAATTCATATTTATTGAAGAAAGTAGGCACTATATGCACACACAACCACCAGAGTTCTATCTCAAAGTTGACCCAGTCCATTCACTGTCACAGTCAGCAAAGGGGCTGGCTCTCACAGATGATCCTTGCTTTGACTATTAGGTTATTGAAAAGCAAGTATGCAACATTATTAAATTCACTTTAGGTGGATGGTGTGCTTTTGTAGGTCAGTGACCTCCTGTTGTCAATCCTGTAATCATACTCAATCGAGGAATTAAGGATGATGTCGATCGCAGAGTAAACTCATGCAATTTAGTTGTGCTCCCTATACCTTAGCATTCTCATCTGGGGTCTGCAGTTTCTGCTCCTTCATTTAAATATGTAGACTTTCAAATACATGTAGATAATATGGACATTTATAGATTATGGTATGCTTCCAAATGACTTTTGAGGGTTCTGAAGGATTATTTCCTCTTCTTGGCCCTTCGTCCTACACCCAAACAGTGGAAGTAGCCTAGCAAAAATTGTGTAGTTTAGCCATGGGGTCCTTACCGTTGATGTCACTGACTATGAGGACTGGTGCAAGAGAATGGACGAGCTTGTCTCCTGAGAAAGGGAGCGGAATGCTTTTGAATTTCTGCTTTATTATTAAGTTGCTCAGCTGTAGCATGTTGGAAAACGATAGCATGAGCAGCATCAGCATTTCTGACAACCATGATCATGCAATGTATGGCTTCTGATATTCTAGGTAATGAACTCAGACCTGACACTTCTTACTGAGATGTTACCCTGAATCAGTTTCATTTGCTAGCTCAATTTCTTTCATTTTTCTTCCTTTCTCTTAGGGATAATGGCATGCTACTAAACAGATATTGGGAAATTAGGTATTGGTGGGCTGGCTACACAGGTGACTGAGAGAAACGGTTTAATAAGAGTTGTCCCTTGAAAAGTGATCTTTATATGGACCAATGTACAGTTGCAGCTGTGGCATGTACAAGGTTATGTGCATAACAACTGGGACTCCGAAAAAAGTCTCAGCTAATTGGCTTGAATGTGTGTGGGCAGATCAAAGTCAGGAACAAATGCTTTAAACTGATCCCGTTTTGTGTATCTACTTCAATCCCCAGTAACTAGTGCAATTTGTAAAATGAACCCGAATGCAGATGCAACAATCCAGAGTGTCTTCCACATTAGAACAGTAAATACCATTTGTTGTCTGTGGAACAACTCTTTTGAAGGCATTGAGCGGGGAACACTAGATCCCTATGCGGTCATATGGGTGCTTGGGAGGCATAATGGTCCAACGTAGCACTGAGGATATGAGCCACGTTGACCAGTCAGTTCCACCTTCTAGTTTCAAAGAAAGGAGACCACTCATCAAGGAACTTTGTCTTCCGCTTTAGAAACATGAAAATGATGCTCTCACAAGAGCCATTTTACGCATTTCAGTGAGGTATGACTTCCTAAACTGTGAAGTTGCTGAACATTAATGCCTCAGTATATTCACTTTGGCTGTGGCCAGGGTGACAGATAACCATTGGACAACTTTTGTTTCTGGTAGGAGGAAATATCTCATATGTCAGTCATGTCATGCAGAAGTGCAAGCCTACTGAAAGGTGTAAGGGGCTGGTCATCCGAACCGTTTAGTGTGTCTGACAATTTTCCAGAACCCATCCAAAACCAGACAGGACCAGAGAACATGACAAAATTCACAATCTGGTCATGTTCTTATGTAGCAGTTGTTTTTCATCCAGGATCTGAACAATTTTTGTGGAGTTCAGCACCAGTTCTGGAGTATTTTGAATTGGCTGAATGTCAAGCGGACTGGTCTTAATTCCAGTCCTGTTGGTATGATCAAGCAATATTTGACAAGTGTGTCAAAGTGGTCCACTAGGAGCTTGCAATATAGTCTGTCTACCAGGACTTCATATTAGCCAGACATCACACTCTTATATCTACCCCAGGTCTATAAGTAAGCCACTGTCTGAGTTTAGAGAGGACCCAAAGAAAAGTTCCCAGTATACTCTTAAGGGGGTAATTATATCTCCAAATTTTCCAGGCCATGAAGCCAAATTCACTTTTTAAGGTATGGAGTGGTTTTAGCCACCCATCCTTCAGTAGTTGGGCAAGTGTATGGAGCCCAGCAGATGCCCAGGTGTCCCACATTAGAGTATTTCACCCAATACTGAAGGCCATGATGTGCCATACCATATGGAGCTATGTGTCTTAACGGCATAATCAGTCCACAGTCATCTGAGTAGTTTGCCGCACCTTGCTCTGACAAAAGACTGGATGATTGGGTTGTGGGACAGTGTAGCAGGTGTTTTTACTGTTTAATGTGGAGAGAGGCTAGTAAAACCATAAGTCGCCCACCCCACTTCAGCAGCTTTCCACAAAACGGCACATCCTTGGCATATGGGAACATGTATGTTAACTGCTATAGCTGTAGCACACTATAGTAGGATTACATATGTGTAGGCTATCCTGTTTTAGGTTAAACAGCGTAAACATATAAACACCGATTAAAAACACTTGTACAACCACAAACTAAAATGGCATTCAAATTAAGGAAAGTGAGAGAATGAGTCGTATTTCTTGCTTTCTGAAGGGGCCAACACAATGTAACAAGTTATACAAGGTAGCGAGAAAGACTGTTCAAACATAATTTGGCTTGAGTTTTGTTGTTTGGGGATGTCACTAAAATAATGTTTGTTCTTCCTTTTGTTTCCTCCAGGTTTGTGTGCTCACTTAAAGGTGTAGGGTTTAGATGCATGTAGGCCTGATCTAATTCTTCTATACACTGTAGATCAGCTGGGAATATTTAAATCATATTTGATCTTTTGGCACTGTTTAATTCTTGCACTGATTGGTGAAATGACTGGCTCATAAGAATGTGTAGAACACAGACGCAGAATGGGTAGAACCCTTTGATACATCAGCCCCTTTTTTCTGGCAAATCGATATTGATAGCAGGCCACCTGCCAAACATCTCAGGCTTTAAACATTCAGTGAAGGGTGTAGTGACAGGTACTTGTGGGATAGTGGTGAAAACATTATACAAGACTTCCACTTACAAACTAGATTCTTAGCTGCAGATGTTTCAGTGTTATGTGTGATACCTTCAGCTAATCCTGGCTTTTTACTCAACTGCACTTTCTGCTGGGGTTTTTAAGCCCACAATATTAACAGCAAAACCTTTCAAAAACAAGGTCCCAGAATACAATGTGTCTGTTAATAGGTCAGGAATGACTTACAGTCAGATGGTTGCCATGAGAATACTTGGGCACAACGACTTGTACATCCTTGTATTATGCACTGTGTCATTGGTGGGGGGTTGTCGATTACTTCTCAGGGATTATGCTGCTGAATATTGTGTGTGATTTCGTGGATGTTTGCATAAAAACTCAATAAAGTGCGTTTAAAAAAAAATGAGAATACTTGGGCACTATGAATGTCCAAACAAGAGCAGCACCACCTTAATGTAGTCAGCCAATGAGTGCACAAAACGGTGTGTATGTTTAAAGCATCATGTTTTCGGTGTCTTAGAATGCAGGGCTACAAATAATCTGGTGTGATTCAAAATGTTAAAGGTTTCACAGGGTGCTAAGCTGTTGGCATAGTTGACCACCTCTACAATATCATAATCAGTAAAGAGTGGGTTAACAACTCCAAACTGTGTCCAGGATATTGTTTTTTTTAGATTCATATATATCACTCTTTCTTTTTTACTCTTTTAAGGTCCTGACAGAGTGAGTGTGAGAGTTAGTGAGATGTAAGAGAGGGCTACGAGAAGTGAATGTGAGGGAGAGTGCAATGCACAGATTTTCTTTCCTTAAAACAGTCGACCATAAGGCCATTGGACACACTGCCAACGGGACGACACTAAATACCTTGCATTACTTCTACATAAAATAAATATATGCTTCGTAACAATCAGTGCAAAAAACATGCTTTGTAAACGGTAGAAAAAACATAGATGTGTCTATTTTGGGGTTTAAGTAGCAGATTACACGTTTCTAAGCACTGATTTGAAAAGGTTTGGCAAATACTAAGAAAACGTCTCTGAAATCCACAAAACTTAAACAGTGAGAACAGGAGAGCCTACATAAGTCACATATCCAATCCACTAGACCACCTATCAAAGTTATCTTCATAGTACCCCACACAAAACATCTGATAACTTTACGTATGGCGTCAACACTGCTCAGCAGGACTCCTGGTGGTAGCATTCCCAACACAGTTAAATTCTGGTTTTATCTCAATTTTAAAAGTGATCACGGCCACATAACAGAAGTTGTAGGTGCAACATGCATGCATAGACGTTAGACATGTTGCCAATCATTGGGTTCAGTTGGTCAACCACAATACGCTGTAAGCTCAATTTGTGGAATATTCCTAAATATTTTAGACTGCCATTTCCATTGGTAATCATCCCCTAATAATGCTGGTGTAGTGACCCTGGAAATAGGCAGACGCTCCACCTTGTCCCAGCAGAGCTTGTAACCAGCGAACCGGGGAAAGACATTGATCACCAATAGAAGTGTTTGCACAGAGGTGCCAAGGCCTGTCTTCACATATCATCAGCATAGAACAATATTTTCGAATCCCTGCCGGGGTTTACACCTGTACTATTTTCACAGCAGTTCCAGTTGCTGCTTAAAGGCTCACGGGCAAGCGGAAGCAATAAAGGGGCACGGTACAATCCTGATGCATTCCATTTTGTATGTGAAAGGTATTGGACAAGAAGTCCCTGCAATTCACTTGTGCTATTTGGGAGTCATATACTTTCTCTTTTTGGCGATGAAGTCATCCCCCAAACCGGCTCTTCCCTGAGTGCGGAACACGTAGCCCCATTCAGTCTGATGAAATGCACATTCACCTTCATGCACCTAGAGAGCCACAGAGGTGCAACAGGGTTCATTGGTGATTTATCAATATCCTACCTGGGACAAATTACACTTGTGTATGATGTATAAGGGACAGTGTTACCTTCTGAAGCCTTTTGGCAAGAGTTCTCATTAGCATTTTGATGCTAACATTGATCCAGCTGTGACTGTAGCTACCACAGTGAAAAAGGTTCTTGGCCAGCTTGGGGAGAACAGTTACCAGTACCCTATTCAAGATAGATGAGGTGGCCTATAAATGGCCTATAAATGCACTTAGAGGAGTTGGAAAACGTGTATAATGTTTTCTGTAGGAGTCTCACTAGATAATCCGCGTATCATAAACAGCTGTTGATGCGTCCCTTTGACGAAGTTTAGCAGTTAACAATCCGCCTGCCTTCTCGTTATCACAATGGTGACTGATAAGTCAATATAAACAGTGTTTGGCCTTCAAAAGTATTCAGGGCATTATTTTCTCTAGTTACGTCAGTAGGTTTTGTAGTGTAGGAGCAGGCTAATGATTTACAGTCCGTTTCTGTTACTGTGGAGATGGGCGAGCCTCTCATCATTTGGGCTCTTATTGTTGCCTTCTGGCTGCCCGTAAGATCTGTGGTGGTGTCATAGTGGCTTTTTAACTTTAGATAGGTGCGCCTGGGATCTCTCAATAGCCAATTCCATGCAGAAAGCATGCCCCAAGAGTTCCTTAGCGCAAGCGCAACCCCCATTCCAGCTGCATGATATAACAAGGACTGCACAAAAATCTCACAAGGAGAGGAAATAGTCTATCTTTGATTGGTACTGTAGGTACATAAGAGAAAAGTATATGCCTTCTCTGAAGGATGTATATTCCTCCCTATAACAAGAACACCGCAACATTGTAAGGATCTGTCAGGACGGACCAGTCTATAATTAGATGTAAGGTAAGATTCCAGATTCCCTCCAAAATCGCCAGCATTCACCCGCATTCTGGATGGCTGGAACAGGGATTGGTGACATTAGGGGCATAAAATGATCCTAAAATAAAACTCCTGGCACATTATGAATGCTCCATGAACATGTACCATCCCTCTATGTCAGACTGTGACTTCTAGATCATAGATTGGAGTGTTTTACTGACCTGAATGGCTATATCATGGATCTAGCAGGATGGTGCTCAATAGGACCTCTGGGTGGGGTGGAACGCTGCAGTTAAACACCATACCAACTCAATTCCATTTCACTTTTTTTGAATCAGTTTGTGACAATTTGGGCTCCTCTTGGAGTACAATATCTGTGTTTTGAGGCAAAGTAGGACAGAATCTTGTTACACAATTCGAACAGAAAATTCAAGGTAAAGGAGATAATAGTCAGGGGGACCTGATATCGCGCCAGAAAAGAACAGTGTAGGAGAGCCCCCTTCTTGGGAGCATGCACCCTGAACTGGCTCTTGATGGTAGGTTAAGCATGTGCCTGCGAGAATAGAATTAACAGTATGTCAATAGGTGCAAGAGGTTAAGAAAGTACCAGTATAACAGCAGTCAGGTAATGGCACACCAAATGCTGTAGCACTACGGGGTGGGGTAAACAAATTTACAGGTAAAACTGGAGAGAAACAGATTAAGGAAATGGAGATAGAAAGACTGAAGGGGAGTCAGAAATGGTTTGCTAAAGTCCCCTAAAAACCTAAGCCCTAGGACTGGTTTCTGTCGCTGATTGACTGTGCTACCACATATTGGTGGTGGGCTGCCAAAGTTAAAGCCTTGACGTAGATAAGCACATCAGATTGTGGAGGATGGAGCCATTTGATATGTACAAGTGCCCATTCATGCAACGTTGACTGTGTGGGCCGTAGTACGGGGAAGAAAAACAGAAGCATGACTGCCTGTGGTAGAGAGTCAGCCAGGAAATAGAAATTCAAGGACGATAGGCCATGCTGCATAGGGAAGTCATGTATCAGATAAGTAGTGGTGGGGCTGTCATGAGAATTTGACAGAGTTGAGTAAAGTTGTGGTAGTGATAATTTTGAGTCAACACATAGAGGGAAGGGTAGAATGAAGGGAGTGTGTCAACCATAGAAGCAGATCAGTTAACTGCCCTGTGAGCCACACCCAGATTGGAATCATTCCCTCCCATCCTAAACTGGACATTAATGTAGGCAGCCACATGCCCTCTTGGCACCACATTGATAGCAGACAGCATCATCAAAAGCAGACATCCTCTACCGGAAATTAGTAAATCAATCTTCGGCAATGGGAGCTCAGGAGATAGGTTTCAGTGGGGATCTGGATTTGTCCCTTTTGTTGTTGCTGATCAGTTCTTACACTACTCAGACTAAGCTGTCTCCATCGGATTGTCTCCGGGCAGTCGATCTCTGTCTGTGTCCATAGAGGAGGATTTTATTCTGCCTTGAAAACTCTCAAGGTCCTCAGGTCAGAGTGATCTGTGGATTTTCTGTCCACTGTAATCCAGGTTTTAGACAACTTCAGTGTGGTCCCCTCTTCCCCAGACAGACAGATAGGCAGGCAGTGAGGGAGAGCAACAGCAACTTCGTTGAGGTCACTTAGGGCTAGCAGGAGTATCGCTGGAGGTCCCTTGAGTGCAAATGCCCTTTCTCTGTTTTGCAACACTGGCACTGCAGCATGAGGTCACACTTCACCTCTTTTACGCTGACAGGCATTGTGGTGGCAAACAATCTTCCACACTGGACCGATGATTCTCCGGCTCGGCACCTGCTCCTGGAGACGACACGAAGCGCAGCCTAGCTGTAGCAAATGAAAACCAGCATTAAAAATGCAATATGTCTCGCCTTTCATTAAGTTAAAGCCATTTGCGTTGCTATACAATACCATTAGCAAAGCAAATGGCTTTAACTTAATCAAGGGCAAGACCTCTTGCATCTCCAATGCTTGTTATTTGTTGTTTACCATTCTCTTAGGGACTTCTGTCTTAACAATCTTCTATGCATAACATGTTTCAGCTAGGCATAGTTTTCAGAGACAGATCTTGCTCTAATATACTTTTAACTATCTATCAGACAGTCAGTAGGACCATCTGCCTCTACTTTTTTTTTTAATAGCACTATTCTCAACCAGTTGGTTCACTGTTTTGAACAACACTACGGGAACCTTAGCCAAGAATGAGCAATATACATCTAGCACACACGGTCCACAAGACTTAATATCGATGTATGGTGACAGTTTGGGCTGCTGATGATTTATGTACTTCCTCTGAGAACAAGGTATGTCAAATAACCTGTCAAATGTGTCCGTCCGCTTCCCTTTTTCCTCGCCCACGGGTTTCTCTTGTGATTGGAAACAGTAAAGCAAGGAGGAGTGAAAGCATTGCTCTACACTTCACACAGGAGATACTAGAGTTAACCACTCCATTATATGTTACGGCATCAGCTGTCAAGGTTCTACAGGACTAAGGAAATACTTAAATAAGGGTGGGTCTCAGACTAGGGAAAATTTGAGAAGAAAACCTCCGAATTCTGTTCATATAGTGATGAAAATGCATATGGAGGTTTCTCAAATTAAAAACTAAAATAATACAATTAACAAACAACATTCACTGTATTTATGTTTATTATTCTGTTTGCAAAGCAAACCAAGTGAAGTTTGTAAAGATTATGTCCCCTAGTACAACTCGCCACAGATCTTTGTACTTCTTTAGGGCCATGTCTCTGTTCTCCTCACATAAACGCGCACACACCCCTCATCCTTCCTGTGTCATGATGACAGTTTCTCTGCTCTCTCACACAACTCGCTTCAATTCTCCCTTGCATTTCTGTGTTCCTAGCAGTACACACTGGCTTGCTATATTATCAACAATTTTGCAGCACACTTCTACCAACAGTATGGTTCTGTAACGCTTCTGGAGATTGGGAACCCTTTCCTGACAAAAAGCATTTGCAAAGCCAAGAGGCCTCACCTTCTTTGCCGATTGGGCTTTGAGGCAAAATGTTTTTTTGTAAAGGCGTGATGTCGAGTTGAAACTGAAACCCACGTCATAACGCTGGTGCGCGAACTCTTGATTACATATATGTGTGCCAATGCAATGATGCAAGCAGCATGTTCTTTTTTTTTTTTTTTTTTATCGATCCAAGAAGGCAGGTTCCACTTGGTTCAGTAAATTTAAAAAAACCAATTGTTAGCACACAAGCACCAGTTAATTTCAGAGCTGCCTGGCAGCAAACTACAGCAGCCAAGATCTAAAAAAATATATATTTTTTTTAACTGTAAAAAAAGGTTGGGGCAACGGAGGAGCGAGGGAGAAGCAACAGGGAGTGGGTGGGAAGGGGAAGCAATGGAGAGTGTGCTAGAGGGGGAGAGCAGTACGAGGGAGACAGCAAGGAGGATGGGCACGAGCGCACAAAAGATCAAGCAGTATACGATGGAGAGAGCATGGGGGCAGATATTTGGCAGAGAGAAGCACACGAAGGAGCGAGCTGGAAAACAAAGGCAGTCTCAGAGTAGTGACCTAATTTTTTTTTAAAGTATTTCCCTAAAAGTGAACAGCGGAAAGATACAAGTCAGCAAGTCAAAAGGAAGGTGAAAAAGCTATGTTGTAGGGAGTAACAAAAACAAGATGAACAAGATGGGGCAAGGCAAGAATAAGACGCAAACTAATGAGAATGACACTCCACCTAAAACTAAGCCCACTGGAAGTTTTTGGTAAGACCATAACTGGTCTTTTATAGCCAAGACCTAAAAAATGTATGTGAGTAAATAACTGTGTAATGTGTTTTGTGGTGTAGAGCCCGCAATCAAATGGAGCTAAAGTGCCCGTCAGTGGTACAATACCCAGACAGCTCCCTTTCTATCCATCTAACTACCTCATGGAGACTGTGGCACCATCACGGACACATTGAGTATTCTTGGGTTTATCCCCTCTACAATGCATGGCCTTTCAAGGAGGGATGTTTTTTCTGCCAATTTATTTTCAGGGTATTTTATTCTACAGTAGTCACTTTTTGCTGCCAGTATGCACTAATCTCTGTATGACGGGAGACTGTTATCCTGACGTCCAAGACTAACCTCTCCACTATTAGCCTTTTTGCATAAACCGTGTTAATCTGATGATGGAGTCTGTCACTACTGGCTCAGGTTAACTACGGTGTGCCACACAAGTACGGTCTCTTTTACAACACTCGCTCTCAGATGTACGTCCCCCAACACTGGCTGATCCTTTTTCACCTTTTTCCACAGCAGGAGAGTTCCTTTCCGGTACATTAAGGGCTCGTTGTTATAGTTAATATTGAATTCACTAAACAGAATCTCGTTCTTATTGGCAGCAACTGTACCCTGGAAAGAGAAGAGACAAACATGAGATCTGCAGTGTACCTCAAACTGTAAATAAGTGCTCAGTAAAACACAAACGCACAGTGTACTGTCTATTACTGTTACAATTAAATGTCTCGCCCTCTTCGTCACATCCTGGTTTCTGTAATTGTCTCAGGTGGATTTCATACTACACTGTGTGCGGGATCCTCCAGATACAACATTAAAGCTCTATGCGGTGCTTGGTGCCAGGTCTGCATTATCGATCAAATACCCAACAGAACAAATGAAGGCCCAGGGCACAGGCTGAATGGCGTTGGATTGTCCTGCCTCCTGGGTTCTAAAGAAATAGAACAGTGCCATTGACTTGGGGGCGCTGGGCTCTTGAGTGGGAGACTGCCTCTGAGTGACAGCACAGGAGTGAAGATGAGGCATTAAGACTTACTACTGGGACTAGTTATCAAGGATCCCTACTGCAACAGCGCCATTGACTTGGGGGCGCTGGGCTCTTGAGTGGGAGACTAACTCTGGGTGACAGCACAGAAGTGAAGATGGGGCATCAAGGCGCACTGCTGGGACAAGTTATCAAGGATCCCTACTGTAATTAAGAGGACCCTGTTGAATACATCAAACCAAAATGCTGACAGCATCGCTGTATTCTTTTTACAGAATCTTTCTGCCACTAACACCACTATGCCCTGCACTTCGCCATGGAGAATGCCAGGTCCTACACCCCACCACCAATGAGAACGCAATATCCTGCTGCGTTGAGTGATGACATCTCGTCTCCCTTTGCCCTGAAAAGATGCATGGCCAATACAGAGTGCCAGCAGTCACTGGTGAATATACACAATAAAAGCACTATTTTTTATAGACTGCAGGCAATCATTCCACAACACAGTTCCTGAATCCTTACTCGCAACCTCTCCTGCGCCTGCGCTGGTGTCAGACCTCCTCCCTGGACGAGTGACCAGAAAGCAGTGTTATACAGGTTGTTACCGTGGCCTGAGGAAGGAATGCAAGTAACAGTTCAATGTCAGCTGAAAAAGACGTTATGCCTTCAGAGTGCTACTCACTCAAGAGGCCAGCTTACACAGAATACAAGATACCGTAATATACATCGAAAGCAAATAAAATCAGTCATCCACAACCAATCTTGCTACTCCTTCTCAACTCAACCCCAAAAATATTGTAGCCTCTGCCACTCTCCTACTATCGTACACCAGTGCCCATTCCCCTATCTTGAAAGGGCCCCCTCTCCTCAAGTTTCCGGTCATCCGTGCCCACTGATCTCTTTCGTCATCATCAAACACTCTTTACTGGTCAGCGTGACCTTACTGACACTCCCCAATAGTCTCCTTGTCAAAGTCAACTCGCAGCTGCCGACAGTAGCCCTGCTGGCGTTCCCACGGTTCCCGCGGAGCGTAGAGTCTGCTTGTCTCCAGCTGAGGTAGTCCTTCAGGTTTTGGTCGCTCGGATATAACTCAGCTCGGCCATCAAATCCCGGTGGGTAGAGGAGGGGCGGCTCCGCAAAGTAATCTTTCCAGTAGAAGACAAAACTTGATGCAAACTGGGAGGCCACTTGAGTCAATAACTGATGGGTAGAGGGGAATGCAAATAGAAAACAGATGATTACAAATGGGGGAGCGGAGGAGATATAGCATTAGAAAGCAGCATCACAGAAATACACTATTTAAATAGTACACAAAGTATCAACAGCGGCAGGGCAAGGGGGAGAATTACAAAAGGAGGAGAAAGGAAGCAAGCCAAAAATGGACATAGCTGAAGAATTACCATAAAACTGAGAGAAAGAAAAAAAGAAGTACAGGAGGAGCAAATGATGGGAGAGAGAACACATACCAACAATCTGAGCAAATCGTACAACCGCTTTTCAGACTTGGTCTTAATTAATGACTCTAAACTGTAGAGACACAAAGGAGCCCACACATACTATCTATGAGATCAGACCTATGTCTCTGAACGAGGAAATAATTGTGTGCAGTCAGATAAAATACCTTTGTGGCTATATGTGTTCCCACTAGTAGTTTTTTCAAAACTGCAACAGAGAAATATAGGAAAATTAGGGTTAAACAAAATCAACGCAATTACTTTTGGCTCCAAATTAGAGCTCACAAGCCTACCATCTGGCCTATTTCCCGCAGGTTCCATGTCACTGTTTTCGGTAACAGGTGAGAAAGCCACACCTAGTTGCACGTATAATTTACTATTCCATCTCGAGTTAATGCATGTTAGCGGGAAGAGGGTGCGGGCACTTGTAGGTCACTGGGCAAGCACAGACAACTGTGCACACTCACAAAGGAAGGACAATGTTTTTCAAAAGCTACGGAAAATTGGCAACAAATCAGTTTTCTTCCTTCTTGCTGTAGTTTTACCTTACTCACCTGGCCCGCCTCTTGAACCAATTTGATTTCTTGTGGAAGACGAAGTTATATTCGTCACTCTGCTGCATTACATTCTGTGCACAGCAGTTCATCAAGTGCAGGGCACGTGCATCATTGGGCTTGGAGAAGTTGTGTTGCTCAGAAAAACTGCACAGAAAACAAATCTCAGGTTCACGAACAGGCATGGTTATATTGTGAAAAACTAATAACGGTCATTGAAAAACAAAAGATTTAGAAACCAGAACTTAATAGCACCCAAAAAGCAGGTCAGTACCCACTCACTCAAAATTACATCCACAGCAATTCATAGACCTGCTCAGCGCTTGCTTGTCTAACAACAGCAACATACTCACATTCCGTAGCATGGTCAGCCTCGCAGCCTGCCCCATTATCAAAACGAGACGCCGTGCGTGTGCACATCTGCTGTCCGGCGCCGGGAACAGCTCTGAAGCCCACGAGCCGTGCAAGACGCCGTGCATGACGCCGTGCATGTGCACATCTGCTGTTCGGTGCCGGGCACAGCTCTGAAGCTGCCTTGTATAGTTGCAGTGAAACTGAAAGCTAAATGAAGCGCACAAAAGTGAGAGCGCAGTGGGAGTGTGTGAAAGCTAATATCGCTAGAGAGGAGACGCCATGCGCGTGCACACTGCCTGTCCGTGCGCGCACATGGTTTGTCTCCCTTCGCGCACCAAACCGACAACAATAGTCTCGCCAAGGCGAAGCAGCGCATGCACTGCGTTCGCTTGGCGAGACCTAAAAAAGGCTCCAGCAAACTGCATAGAGGCCTCTTAGTTTGACCAGTGAAGTATGTTAGTAGATGAGGGACAGGGGCCCTCTCAGCCTCACTGACAATCTTGCAAGGTAGCTGCCAAGTGTCCAGGAGAAATCCCTTGTCAATCGCTTCTTTCTAGCTCTCCAGTACATTACTTTGGGCACCAAAACCGGGACGTTTACTGGATGGCTTAAAGCTGGAAGTGGAGTTGGATCCAGAGAGTGTGGTGACTGTAAACTTGTTTTTGCTGTATTATCATGCAGTGTGTTCCTGTAGGATGCTTTTAGATTAATGCAATACTATCTAATAAATGCTTTTTGTCTTGGTACCCTTGTTTATTTTTGTTGATCGGTTTTGTTGTTTTAATGTTGATTTTTGAAAAGGAGAATGCAAAAGCTCAGCTCAGATTCTGTTTGCTTGTTTTCTGTTTGCTTGTTTTCTGATTCACATTGACAGAGGCTGTATCGCTGTGAGATTATTGATGTTATTTTGGTCCATATATAACTTCTGGCATTCACATTTTTTTCAGCAATTACAAGAAAGGGTAGAAAAGAAACATAATCTCAAAAAGCAGAGAAAGAAACTAGATCACCATTCTAAGGTAGAGGTAAGCATACTGTCTCATGGAGTAATTAGAACATTGTTATCTGTCGGGATTGGATTTATTTGTAGTAACAAAGAAACATGAATAACCGGAAAGTATGTAAATTTTGACTTACTACAGTTGACAAGGAAAATCGAATATTCGTCATGCAAATTTCAAAACTCTTATTTGATATTTTGTTACACAAAGGCTATCATTTTAGGGACCTAATGGGACCTGGTGAGTGTGCTAATTTAGCTGGGACTTGTTCACTGATGTGTTTGCTGGCTTCCACTCTTTTAACCAGGGGATTCTGCCTCAAGAATCGATTACTGCACTCTCTTCTTGGGTCTGTAACTTTCTTATTGGCCTGTAAATTTCTCTTGACAGATGACTATTCCTTCCAAATTCTTCTTTTTAAGAATACAGCAGTGTATTGATGAAGGCATTATACTAAAAGTTATCCCATATTGCCAATTCTGGGATTAGGACAGTATATGTTATGTCGATTTGTGGAGCACACTGTTCTACAGTTTCTACTAATCTAGGAGGACTGTGTATTTAGAACAAGAAAACTTCATAATACAGAGACTCAGTCTTCTTGTATAATCTGTGAATGTTGGTGTTTGACTAGCTCACAGTACTGCATCCAAACTCCTAAACCTCCAGTGTTGTAGATATTGTCAGTAACCTAGAACATGACTCCCAGATTCCCAAGGAAATCGTGGAGCAAGATCTAACCCCCTTAGTTTGTCACTTTTGCATGCCCAAAGAGCCGCAAAGAAAAGATACAATATTGCTAATGGTACTCCTATCTATTGCTAGCCTCTATGCTAAAGAGAGCATATTGGGAGTACCCACCTGCACGATCTGTTGGAATGACCTATCCCCATACCTTGGTAGTCTATGTCAGGAACACAGGCTCAGTGCATCCATGGATGCACCTCCAAGTGTACAGCTATCTTCTTTTTCAGGTTGAAGATTAGGGACAGAGGGTCTACATTTGAGCAGCGTTCTGTGATGACTCTGGCAGAAGCGCACCTCTCACCGACTTCCGCACGGACCCGGTTTATATAGTCAACCAGCAAGCTAATCAAATGGTGTCAAAGATGCAGGACAATGCATTGATTAGACTGAAGCAGAAGAGTCATCTCATCGTGAGCCTGAAAATAAAACAATGTCTCATGTCATGAATTTGTGCGACCCTGGAGCTAACTGTGCAGACTACAGGGTGACAGTGCCCATCAGGAAGAAATGTGTGCAATGACCATTCACACAACAGAAAAACATATACAAAGCTCCATTAGGAAATGAGGCGAAGTCAACACAAGAACTAAAATGGAAGCTAAATGCAAACCGCATAACAACACTATCACCCGTGAGGATATCCAGGTCCTTAACTGGTGTGTCGGCATGTGGACCCTGCAGAGTTATTCGAAGAGTCACATCTTCAACTTCTTGGGGAACTCACGAAGTGAGGAGGAGGCACAGATGTGTTGTGGGAGGTTGTTCAATGTTTTGGGTGCGATGTAGGAGAACGAACAACCTCTTGCTATGATTTTGTTAATGCGGGGTGTGCTTGCCAGTGAGACTAATGCTGAGCATAGGTGTCTGGAAGACTGGTGAAAGTGTATGCTGGTCCAGTGTTGTGCAGGGCTTGTAGGTGTATGTGAGGAGTTTGAATACGTTTTTGTGATTGGGGAGCCAGTGGAGCTGTATGAGGTTAGGTGAGATATAGGTGTGGCTTGGAAGGCTGAGTAGAAGGTTTGCAGCGGAGTCTGAATGGTTTAAAGACTGTGCAGGAGCTGCTTGGAGATTACGGTGTAGAGTGCATTGCTGTAGTCGAGTCTGCTTGTGATGTGGGCTTGCTTGACGGTTCGTCCGGTGTTCTGTGGCAGCCACTTAAAAATATTTCACAGCATATGTAGGTTGGGGAAGCAGGCGGAGCTCACTGCATTGACGTGTGCCATTCTATTTGGCTTGCCGTCCAGGATGATACCTAGATTTCTGGCTTGATGGTGGGTGTTGGTCCTAGTTCTGTCAGCCACCAGGTGGCGTTCCATGTGAAGTTCTTTTTTTTGGAAAGACTAGTACATCTGTCTAGTCAGAGTTGAGTTTCAAGCAGTTGGTTATCATCCATTCTGCTACCCTGGTCATGCAGTTGGTTAAGGTGGTTGCCTTGTCCGTCAGGGAGAGGATGAGTTGGGTGTCGTCTGTGTAGGATATAATGGTGATGTCTTGGACTGAGTGTATTTCGGAAACTGGACCATAGGCGATGGATGTCTGGGTACTCATAAAGAATGTGAACTGTGTTGCATGCGGTTTGGTTGCAACACCAGCAGTTCAAGTTGTGTAAGAGGAGTTGGTCAGTTTTTGCAGTGTCCAATACCAATCCTGGAGTGTTTTGAAAAGACAGAATTTCATTGTGGATTCTCTGGTCTCCCATCTCCATCCCTGTTTTACCGTCTTTGTTTGAATAAGTCAATTGTAGTTGTTTCTGCCATTTTTGACAAAAGTAGAGACAGTAGGGGTTGCGATTTGAGATGTATAAGCAGACTGTAAAAGCCCAGCTGTACACCTCTATACATTCCCCAGTGTTTCAGGTATTGCAGGATTAGCAAATTCTGGATATCCCAAGCTCTGGCCCCAAGACTCTATGTAGACAGTGTCTAATTTACCTGTATTTCTGTTGCTGAGAGGCAGGCAGATGGAATTCGTCCTCTAAAAATGTCAAATGTTTTCAGTTCACCTGCTATCAATAGATGGTCTAATGTCACAATCCCTGCCTTTTTCCATACCTCCCAGCATATGGGTTGTCCCTATACTTGCAAGACTGCATTATTCCACAGGGGGCTTGGAGATGCAATCTAGCATTGCATTGGAGTAACTTATTGGAGTGGTTTCAAATCCGTACTGTATTCTGATTTCTGGGATTGGACATCAACCTAGAGGGTATCCTGAACTGGCACAAGAGGTGGAGGCCCGAATCACAGTTGGCCAGGTGCTCCAGGTGTACCCAGAAGGGGGAGGGGTCTGTCACCCCGGGTCATATGTAAACTATCTAGGAGAGGTTAATGCATTTTAGTACTGTTCAATACACATTAAGCTTAGGTCCCCGCAGTTCCTGTGAGTGATCAATTTGGAGATTTTTAGTCTCTGGCTCATTCTTCCACAGATAAAACGTTTGATACCCTTTTTGATAGACAGGAGGACCTTGTTATGGAGTAGGCGTTACTAAGGAGTAGGAGTGGCAACATCCCCATGACATAGATGAATCATGGGGCCACTGCTATTTTTAGTTTGTTAATGCTAATGTTGATGAAACTTGTTGAGCGCACGAATACCCGGGGGTGTCTTGGCACTATTGACTGCCATAATTCTTCCTAGTTACTCAGTTCTGGAAAAGCCAGGTTTTCAACTTTCTCCTAAAAATGGTGAGGGAAGCTGCTCCTCTCAGCTCGGCTGGAAGTGTGTTCCACAGCTTTGCGGTACTATAGTAGAGACTCCGGCCGCCCCAACCCGAGGTGCGTATTCTAGGTACCTTCATCAGTCTTGTCCCTGAGGACCGCATCTGTCTGGCCGGATGGTACCAAACAAATAGCTTTTTGAGCGACAGAGGTCCTGTGTCGTTCAAAGCCTTGAACTCTAAACAGGGGCCTTAAACTCAACTCGTTTGGCCACTGGGATCCAATGGAGTCAGCGAATTTCCTTGGTGATGGAATCGTATTTGGGGCTATTGCTCATCAAGTTTGTTGATGTCCCCACATAGACAAATTAAGCTAATTCCATTTAGCATATTCTAAAGTATGATTGACTATGAATAAGTCTAGGTTGTCTGAGGCCATTACCTCTAGCACTCTGTTGATTAGGATCCCCAGATATTTGAGTTGTGACCTTTTCCATCTAAATGGATAGTCATCGATGGCTTCTTTGGCGGTAATTCGTAACATAGGCAGGGCTTCACTTTTGTCCCATTTGATTTTATAACCTGAGATTACTGAAACGTCTATTATGAGGGACATTATGGCTGTCAATGAACTGTCTAAATCGGTGCAGGTGAGCAGTTGTCACTCCCATAGAGTTGCAGTTTGGAGGGGCTGGCCAACCTGAAAATACCTGTAATATCGGGGGGTCTTAAATATAAATGCAGCCAGAGGTTTCATTGCTCACAAAAATAATAAGGATGACAGAGGGCAACACTAGCATGTCACTATATGTGCCAGAAAAGCGTTGAATAGAAATTCCTTCCAATTAACCTCTGCGAATGGGGAGGTCTAGGGCCATTAAATCTTCTTAATGATGTTCTTCGTGTTTGCAGGTGTATCCCCTGCGATGTAAATGGGCTCCTACAATGTCGCACATCACTCCATTCCTACCCGCCATTCAGCTAGCGCGGGCCACCTTCCATTCCCGGGCTGTCTCTCTTTTGGCAATCAACGTAGCTATACCTATGAAGTATCTTTCCCACCTGGTGTTTCCTAAGTCTTCTAGTATCCCCAAAAGGGCATGTTTGGGCTTCTGCTTCTTTGAGTACACCAGGACCAGAGTCTGAGACTTAGCTATTCATCTCCAGGAGTCGGCAATTGGAGGGCATAGCCATGTTGTATGGAAATAGTCTATCAGAGCATCAGAATTAGGTTGGAGAGAATAGTTCCCCTCATGCCATAACTTCAGGGGGGTAAGGTAGATGCTGCAGGGGGGTAGAATTTAATAAAATATCTACTTGTCCATGGGGCAGGTCGCGTCATAAATCTACTTTTCCTGTAACAAAATCCAGGTGTCCCTTTGGTGCCATGTAGTGCGGCGACAAATTATGGCAGCAATCTCATATAAGAGCTCTGATATAGCCTCTCTGATTATGCCAGCGCTCAAACCATAGTAGTGTTTGACTACTAGCAATCCCCTTATATTGCCACGTTTCCGCGGATCTATATACTGGGGCTGAAGGTAGTGGTAAGCAGTAGTTCCAGGGTTGGAATGCCCTTTTGAGTCTGTGCAAACCTACTAACTTGCATGTTTTAAGGGTTTTCAACAACTCTTCTATAATCTTTTCCCATACTGAGAAATGTTGGAAATGTATTCAGGACAATGGCAGATGTAAACTTTCTTCCAGAGATGGGGAGGTGGGGAGGTGGGGGAGGAGTGGATGGAGGGAGGGAAAGTGAACTTGCAAACACTCAGATTTTTGCATGAGCAAATCTACACCTGAATATTTGCTCATGCTAAAATGCAGTTCACAAATATTTTCTAGGAGTACTATTTCTTGCCCTACTTCTGTAAATTCTTGTGAATTCACAAAAACCCTATAGCTGCACTTAATTCAATGATGTATACCTTGGGTGCAATTTTGAGACTTTCTTTAATAATTGAGCCCCTAATTTGGTCTGGCGTTAACCGTGACCTTTTGTGTTTATTACAATTCAGTCTCTCTCTGTGTATTGGCTGGCTTCTCTGTGAGTGACCGCATTCTGCTCTTTCACAAGTAGCATATCGGCACACAAAGTAGTTTTGTTCAGTGCAAGTAACTACAGTGGCAGTGTGTGCTTTTTGAGACCAAAACCAATTTTTGCTTTTGCCAATGTTTGTTTTAATGGTGAGGGCCTGGCAGCTCCCAGACCAATAAGGTTTTACAAAAACCATGCCAAAACAAGTCACACATTGACAAAACTAAAAAGCTGACCACCAATTTCAGACCTACTGGCTTTGCCAATGCTGGTTTATTTTTATGTTTCCCATAATCTTATTGAAAGTGGTTACACTGATTTTCCATTATGAATATTTTGGGGAAATATTAGCATTCATCAACACATTTTACTAAATGATGCTGCAAAGAAATGGTACCTGAAATCTTACAGTAGTTTAGCTAACTGTTTTTTTTCCTGCTTTCCTTTTTATATGAACATTTTATTTTGAAAGCAAAGAATCATCAAACTTGCTTTCAAGCTTCTGCAAATATTAGTATCTAATCAGAAAGCATTCTGGGAGCATAATACATAGCCTCATATTGCTAAACTTTGAAAATGTACGTACACATTTTTATACTGTAACCACTGTCAGTAGTGCAGTTACAGCTTACAACATTTACTTAGAGCTTTCACCCTAATAATAAAGGCTTTCAATTAATAACCCATAAATACAAGTTTGAACAGTATTAAAACTAACCCTTAGCCGAGTATTCGTAGTGGTGCTCGGTGTAGTTTCACGGAGTTAAACAAAACTGCATGGAACTACGTGGTGCTCCACTCAGTGCCCACAAAAGAGTAAAACATTTTTTTTTTAAAACCACTTAACTTCTCTTCTGCCTGCCCTCCTCCTCGCCGCGGTGTCTCCCTTCTTCCGTGGTCCTCCTCCTCGTGTCCCTGTACGTATTACGTCTTGCGTGAACTGCGCAGTTCATGCAAGACGTAATACGTACAGGGACGTAAGGAGGAGGACCACGGAAGAAGGGAGACACTGCAGCGAGAAGGAGGGCAGGCAGAAGAGAAGGTAAGTGTTTTTAAAAAAAAACGTTTGTAAGGAGGCTGGCCTCGTACTCCGCTCCACCATGGAGTCAGAGTTTTGCAGCAACTTTGCGTTCCCAGTGGAGTGCGGAGTTGGTAAAACTCTGCAAACTCCGCTGGTGGAGCCGAGTACGACGCCCAGGGTTAATTAACACATGGACACAAATATTAGTTTAACTGCAGACAGTGCCCTTCCCTGGTCTATAATGTGGCGCTGCAAACTGGCAGCCAAAGAGTTTGTGCTGCAGGGAGTTGCACCTACTTGTCCCAAGGACAAAATACACATTAAAACTTGTTGCCCTTGACCCCAAACAATATGTCCTGGGCATCGGGCTATAGGAATTCCACATCCCTGATGCTGTGTAGATAATTCAATTGAATTTGTCTCAGTCAGGAGGATGTGGCGATTTCGCGAGAGACCCTGCAAGTGAGTCACCAGTTCAGGTCATCAAGGGGGCCGATCCAAATCTCCCATTTTCGTCTCGGGGGTAAAGGAGTCAGGGGAGTTGCTAATCAAAGTGCGGTATATGCAAGAGACACCACGTCTTTCGGGCTCGCCCATCAGTAATTTGACCTTTGGTTGGTAATACTCGGGAGCCTTCAAGACAATCTTTGTACATGGCTAGAGCATGCCTAAGATGCAGGTATTTATGAAACTGGGCCTGCGATAAGTCATAATGGGCCTGATGTGGGTTCTCTGCCAAATGTTTCCCAGGTTCGTTATGACGATTTTGTTCCGGACCTGAAAGCGTTGGAGACTTGTGGTGTGATGGAGGTGACGTGCCCTCCACAGTGAGTCTGTTGTGTTAGTGTGGTAAACCAGCCCATGTAGTTTAGCAGCATCTCTGAATTCCGAAAGATTATTCGGATAACCTCAGTGAGCTGCTGTTGGACAGGGTCCCCATACAGTAGTCCCATTACTCTCTCTAGGCCAAAAAGGGAGAGTTCAGCCCCGTATGCAGGATTGTCCCAACCTGTGGTCAACTAGTAGTTTATCACCAGTAACTGTGTTGCCTTATAGTATATCTGAAACTCCGCCATTCACAAACCACCATTGTATACCAACATTCTGCGTTTAGCCAGGCTATGCGGGCTGGGTGGAGGACATATAAGTATTGCGGTAAGACCATAATTTTAAATAGGGCCAGGTGGCCCAGTACAGTTCAGTGACAGAGTCTGCCAGTATCAAGAATTTTATTTCCTCGCAGATATGAAGAGTGTCTTGTTGAGGCTCCATGTCAGTTCTGGCATTCGGGAGATAAAGATTCCGAGGTATTTACAGCGTAGTGGTTTTATAGGTATGAACGATTGTCACTGTGTAGCCGCATTGTCACCCTGAATTGGAACAAGTAAGGAATTGACTTTGTTTACCCGAAGTCCGGAGGCATCCTCATAGAGCTTGAGGAATTGAAAACATTGTGGCCCCATAAGATGTGGGTACGCTAAGAAGAGGAGGATATAGTCGGCATAAAGTTCAATTCTTTCCTCCGTACTGCTCTCCCATTTTCACCTTTGCAATTGGGCGTCGCCTCTCACCAATCGGGCTAGGCAGTCAATGGCAAGGGCGAAAAGGAATGGGGAGAGGGAGCATTCTTGTTGGGTCCTCTTGCAGATTGGAAAGGGGTCAGAGAGCACACCAATATCCAACACCTGAGCTAGTGGTCATGAATAAAGCAGGTCAATATATACGTGTATGTTAGAACCAAGACCCATTTTTACCAGAACCGCCCTAAGGAAGCACCAGTTCACAGAATTAAAGGCTTTCTCAAAGTGAAGATGTAAAAGTGCACAGGGTTCGGCCAGTTTGTGGACCCGGAACAGTGCCTCATGCAATCGATGTATACAATAATGGGTACGTTGGTTGGGTATAAACCTGCACTGGTCCGGATGGACCAAGTTAGGTAAAGCTCATTTAAGTTTAGTGACAAGGACTTTTGCAAAGATGTTGATCTCTGTGTTAGTAAGGGATATGGGCCTATATGAGCTGCAGTGCTGCGGGGGATGGCCACATTCAGCTCTAGTGGGTAGTGGCTTTTCTGAGCTGCCTCTAAGTTGAGAAGATGATTAAGTAAGAGGACATTTCGACATTTTTGATAAGTCTTCCCAAAGTTCAACCCAGATATAGCCTTGTGGATTTCTACCACAGAAATGGGCTTGTCATTGTCAGCCCTATCTCTTGGGTATATCTGTGGGAGTGGTTTGTCTGTCAAAATGAGTCAATGTTGCTTGCAAGAGGGCAGAGGTCAATTCTCATACAACCTTGGGTTTTACCAACTAATACTGCTTCAATCTCAGCTGCGTTGCATTTAAGGGAGCCTTTCAAATCAAGGATTTTAGGGATTATTCTGTTGGTTGTGTCAGGTAGAATAGTAGCTTGCTGGATTTGTCCCCGTACTTGGATACCCTTTGTGTGGAGGCCCTCCAACATTGGCGTGCCTCCTCGAAGACAGTCTTCTTGAGGATGGACCTGGCAAGCGCCAATTGGTGCTGTGCGGTCTCAGTGAGACTGTTTGCTTTGTGCCATTCCAGCATGAGAACACCGACGTCCAGGTCTGTCACTACTTCTTGCGATCATTCCCTGTCGTTCGTATGTAATTCCTGCTACCCCACGGATAGTTGCTTTGCCGGCAGCCCAGAGCGTACCTGTGGCATCCCCTGTCCCTGTGTTAGTGTCAAAGTAAGTCTGTAATTCGGTGGCCAGGAGATCCGAACACCGGTCATCCTGGAAGAACAAGGCATTGAGACTCCAGAGTTGTGTGGTAGTAACCCCACCATTCCCAAATTGAGTTAAATTGCCGCTTAATCTGAAATACCCCTGGTGAAAATACCCACACAGTGGACATGCAGGACATCAGTTGCGGGAGCCGGGAGGAGGTCCATGCGTGAGTGATTTGTGTGCAGCAGACATATGAGTGTATACTTCATCTTGGGGATGCCAGATCTTTCATGTCACACAGGACCTTTTTAGTTGCTTAGCCCTCGTCAGTCGGTATGCTGTGGGGGCTCCTATATATCTATGTTGGGGTTTAGTGTGGCGTTAAAGTCTCCCCCTATAATAGTATTGTCTATGGGGAAGTTCATGATTATCTCTGCAAGGGCTTTAGAGGCGTGGGACATGCATACTCAGGATGTTGTAGTGTCGTCCCTCAAGGAGGCCTACTCAAGGGGACTGTCACAGTTTTGATAACGGTTAGAGGGAAGGTTTTGAGCAACAGTACAGCAACGCCCCTGGAGCCCCATGCAAATCCTGTGTGAAACACACTGCCTTATCCAAACTGTTTCAGGAAAGCGCTGTGGAGCCCAGGAGATGAGTCTCCTGCAGCTTAAGGATAGATAGACAGGAGCATTTGGCGTAATGGAGAACAGCTGTTCTCTTAACACCCGTCCAAAAGTGCATTAAGATTCCTGGTCATGTCAGTAGGAGCTGTCATAGGATTGTGGATAGTGTGTTACAGGGTATTGCCCCCTCTGGGGGTAGCCAGGGTAGGTAGAGGAGAACCAAGAGGGTCCAAGGGGTTCACTTGTTGGTCACATTTCCCGAGAGGGAGGGGCCACAGCAGACTGCATGCTGGTGAGACACAAAACAACAAAAAGGTAACTTAACAACCAACCCTTCCCAAACAACAGCCCCCCTCCCCGTACTTTCTCTCCCCTGAAGCATCTGTTGCCCTAATCTCCCACAACCAAAGATGTGAAATGAAAGTTAGCAAGGTGCTATAGGGGGACCTCCTCGAAAGAACGGATAGTCTGAAGGCAATGCTGGTGTTCTCTTGCCTCCTTTCATAGGATCATGATTTGTTGCTCCCTCGTGCTGTGGCATCCTCGGACATTGGGTCATTTCTGAGACCAGACCATCTTGCGACGCCCAGCTGGTTTCCTTTTGTTTGTGGAGTGGTCGAGTCATGGTGCATCCCTCTTTCCATACTGAAGGAGTCCAGCTAGCCCATTGTCTGCATGTCCTCCGGGATCCAGTCCTTCTTTGCTGCGTGGGTTGCACAGCAAAGGGTCATTTCGGTGACTCTGTGAGCAATGGTTTGGGGATCCTGACAGAGTAGTGACAAATTAACCCTTATTTCCCCAATTTTAGTTTTGACTGCGTCACAAGATGCTTGGATGGTCTGTAATGTGGTATTCAGGTTAGTAGACCGTCGGGCGCCGAGTCTGGGTATTGACACCCTGTTTCCCGGCTCCTCCTGCAGGGGCAATAGTGAATGTGTTTATTTTAGTTTGGGGGTTCATTGCCAAGCCCTTCTTCCACATTTCATGTTGAAGGTGAGTGGAGGCGTGCAGTCTGAAAACCCAGGGTTGCAGTGGAAAGTAGATGGTATCTTGCACTTAGCCCACTTGTCCAGCAGGCATGAGCAGCAGAGGGTGACTTGGTGCAGTTCAGTCGGGGGTGGAGGGTGTCACAAGACCATGCCCAGAGATTGTAGGTGGGTTTGTGCTGCTCATCGAGGCGAGGTAACCTCTAAAATAGCTCACCTACAGGCACACATGTTGCAAGTGTCTTATTGCCCACAGAAGCATGGGCATGGTTGGGCTATCATAGGTGGAGCGTGTCTGTTCATCCTAGGCATAGTGATAAGCCATGTCAAACTCAGCCCGGTATTTCAGTGGGGAAATCTTGCATTTGAGGATTAATAATCCCAGCTCAGGGGGAGGGTGCACCGGTATCCAGGGAGATGGCCCAAATCCTGGTGAGTGGGTGTAGTGTGGGGTCTCAGCTCAATTGCCCCAGCGATCTGGCAGGGGCAGCACATGCAGCCAAGGGTTGAGCAGCCCAGCATTGGGGACTGATTGTCCCAGGGAGCCTTCTCCATTGCAATAAGGAGCAGCAGTTGGTATAGTCACTTAGGCCTCATCCCCCTCTGGTGTCTTCAACTTGCACTGCATGTCCAAGCTGCTCCATCCACCCCGGGTGCAGCTTCAGGCTGAAGCTCTCAGTTGGCTTGCTCTCCTTCCCCTGCGCTCCTCACCTGAGTGCAGCACCGGACAACAGAATGCATCTCCCACAACGGGCCTGGTCAGACTACCCTTCTTAGGACGCTGGCCTGCGGCGAGGGAAGGTACGGGTTCTTCTGGCTGGCTGCATCACTCAGTCAAAGGCCCTGGTGCCACGATGTCACAAGGCCATCTGTGTCCAGGAGGGAAAATCGCAGGCTCCGTCACTGGATTCAGCTCCAAAACAGCCCAGCCGAACTCACGGGGTCTCCTCGAGAACAGAACTAAAGTGGAGCCACATGCAGAAAGCTGGATGCTGGGGGATGCCAGAGAAGGCCTGGGAGCACGTTCTGAGCACATCAGCCATCTTGGCCGGGCTAGCCATGCCTCCCTTTTTATAAGCATTTAAGAGGGATATTGGACAATAACTGCTACAGAGCAATGGGTCCCTGCCTAACTTTGAGAGGACTAGTATCGTGGCTCTATTTGAAAGAGAGGAGAGGGGGGAGGAGCCTAGCGCGCAACCAAGATGGCCGCGTAGGTGCGAGGCTCCCGAGGACCTCCGCGACCTCCTGCATAAATCCTGACTATATCCTGTCCTAGATGAGGGGACTGTGTTCGTGAGACCGAGCTGAGGTGCCACCCGTTTTCCGTTTCCAAATCGGACCTCGGACACCGGCGGGAACATCGATTGCGGTTTCCGGCCTTCTCCACGCCGGCCCCCCGGATTGGAGTTGTGGGGCGATCCGGAGACAAAGTGAACAACAGCGGCGGGCGAGGCTGGGCGATTCGCGTACCCCGCACTTTCACTTTCGCTTTCGCGCCCTCCTTGCTGCCAGGCGAGGTAGGGTCGCGAGGCGGCGTGCGGTGGTGTGACTTCATCGGGGTGCCCTGCCGGCCCGCCAGCTGTGATCCGCCCTTCGGAGCTGTGGTCGCCCTCCCCCGGAGCCCGTGAACCGGTCTGTCAGCCCTTTTCAAGGAGATTGGCACGATTTGGGGACTGGAGCCATGTCCACGAAACAAGATGGCGACCGGGCAAAGGTGAAATCGACCCGCCGTGGCGCAGCCCCTCAGTCTAACAACATGGACCGCTACACCCTCCAGAAGGGATCTCCAGAGGCGCCGCGTAGGTCCCCTGTTGGCCCGACTGATGCCCCTGCTTTGCCCGCGGATCTGACCCTCCGGGACGTCATGGGCGCCATCGCCGAGATGAAGGCCTCAGTGGACCAGCGCTTTGACACTCTGGCGCAAAAGATTGACTCGGTCCTCGTGGATGTGGGCCTGGTGAGGGCCGATCTGTCCAAGACGAATGACCGGGTCGACTCTTTGGCCCACACCACCTCGGGCCTCACAACGGACGTGGCGGCCCTCCAAAAGGAGGTGCGCCGACTGGGCCAGGCGAGCGCCCTGATGGATCGTCGACTGGAAGATTCCGAGGGTCGGGCCCGGAGGAACAATGTTCGCATTGTCGGGGTGCCGGAGGGACGTGAGGAGGAGGCGGCGGATCTGTTTGTGGAGGACCTGATCCTCACCCGTCTCCAGCCCCGGGGGCTGAGTAAACTCTTCGCAGTGGAACGTGCTCACAGGGTCCCCGGAGGGAGACCTAAGATCGGAGCCCCTCCGAGGCCTCTCATTGCTCGGATCTTCAACTTTCGGGACAGAGACGCTATCCTGCAGACTTCTAGGCAACAAGGACCGGTCAGACTCGACAATATGGACGTAAACTTCTATCCTGATTTTACTCCGGCGGTCCAGAAGCAGAGACTGAGTTTTCTCGGAGTCAAACGTCGCCTAGGGGACCTGAACCTCAAGTATGCGATGCTTTTTCCAGCGAAGTTGAGGGTAGAGGTGGATGGCCGCACGCATTTTTTTGATCGTCCCGAGGCGGCCGGGGACTGGTTGGACACTTTGCCCGGGGACCGGGGCCGGGGGGGTGGGGGGGGCGCGGTTGGTGGGGAGGGCTTGCCGGATCAGGACTGAGGGACTAATAGTAGGCCTTGCTCTGGACAACATTATTGTCATCATTGACTGATTGTGTAAGTTCCCCTCCCGTGGAGGTCGTACGGGGTCTCTTGGGGGCTTTCCCTCCTCCTCTGGGGGACTAGTTAGTGTTTTCATCTATGGGGCGACAGGCACACTGCACTTTGGGGGGGCTGTTCGGGCTCATGCAGGGGTGCAGGGAGGGGGGAGTTCTGTTGGGACGGGTGGGTTGGGGTGGGGTGTTGTTCGCTTTTACCGCAAGGCAAACCCTTTACTGTATTGGTGTTTTTGAGGTGCTCTCGGGGGGACGAGTGATGGCTTCTGTATGCGATGGGGGGTAGGGACTTGACTTTGTGGTCTTGGAACGTTAATGGACTGGGGGATAGGATTAAGCGAGGTGTGGTCCTGCAGTATCTGAAACGAATTTCGCCAGATGTGGTCTTTCTGCAGGAGACACACCTTATTGGTAATTCCTTTTGTGCCATGAATCGGCGTGGCTATCGCTTGGTGGCCCACTCGGGCTTCACGTCGGGCTCGCGGGGGGTGGGCATCATGGTGAAGAACTCGCTCCCGCTGGAAATAGATGAGGTGCGCCATGATGAGAGGGGGCGCTATACTGCCTTGGTGGGGAGAATGGAGGGCAAAGTGGTTGTCTTTGTTTCAGTGTATGTCCCACCGGGGCTACAGTCTACCACTTTTGCGGACCTGGGGCGCCTCCTCCTTGACCTTCCGGGGGGGCTTCTGGTGGTTGGGGGGGATTTCAATGCGGTGGTTTCTGGGACTATGGATCGTCACCCCCCTAGGGACCTCCCCCGGGCGCAGGCGTGGCTGTCCGGCCTTTTAGATACATTGGGATTGGTGGACTGCTGGCGCTTAAAACATCCCACGCAGCTGCAATACACCTTCCATTCGGGTGCCCATGGTAGCCTCTCGCGGCTTGATCATATCCTTGTCCCTGCGGCCTATGCTGGGAGGGTGGGAGAGGTGCGCCATCTGGCGCGGGGTATTTCAGATCACTCCCCGCTCCTGTTGCACTTTGGTGTCCTCCCGAGGGGGGAGGGCAGGGTAGCCCCAATCAATGCCTGGTATCTGCGCGACCCCACTATTCGCGCTGACCTGATTAAATCCTTGCAGCGGTATTTCGAGGAGAATGTGGGGTCTGTCCCTTCGGCTATCTCCATTTGGGAGGCCTTCAAGACAGTTATTAGGGGGGAGGCCCTCTCCTTCATATCCCATGCCCGGAGGCGCGAGCAGGAGGAGGTGACCCGAGTGGAGGCCGAAATTACTGAACTAGAGGGTGATTTGGGGAGTGGGGTGACGGATGCTGCACTGCATGTTCTACACCTTAAGCAAGCGGCCTATAGGGCCCTCGTCACGGAGGCAGCCAGGGGCCTCAGTAGAGAGCAACAGGGGCGACTGTATGATGTGGGTGATAAGGCTGGTAAATTGATTGCGTGGTTGGATAAAAAGGAGAGAGCGAGTCGTGTGGTTCCGCTGATCGAGAGGATGGATGGTGTACGTGTCACCGAGCCAGAAGACATTGTCTCTTGCTTCGCGGATTATTTCCGCGAGGTGTATTCCCCGGTCTCTCCCTGCTCGGAGGCGGATTCTCATGCCCTGCTTCGAGATATCGCGCTGCCCTCCCTTTCGGTGGAGGACAGGGAGTCGTTGGATGCTGCTCCTACCTCGGACGAAATTGCCCTCGCTATACGCTCGGTTGCATCTGGCAAGGCCATGGGCCCGAACGGCATCCCTATCGAGTTGTATAAGCTGCGACCGGACGTACTGGCACCCCACCTCCGCGCGATGTTCCTTGCGGCCCACTCGCGGGGCTCCCTCCCGCCGGACCAACGTCTGGCTACAATCGTGGTGATCCACAAGGAGGGGAAACCCCGAGACCGGGTTACCTCCTATCGGCCTTGAATGCGGAGCCCAAAATCCTTGCCAAGGTGCTTGCCAACCGGCTGGTCGGCGTGGTGGGCGATTTGGTCCACCAAGACCAGTCTGGCTTTATCCCCCATCGCAACACGGCCCTCAATCTGCGGCGCTTGCACGGGGTGCTCGCGCGTGTTCCGTTTGTGCGGGAGCCGGCCATCTTGGCGTCCTTAGACGCCACCATGGCGTTTGACACGCTCGAATGGCCATACATTTGGGCGATGCTGGCGAAATTTGGTTTTGGACCGGGATTCATCAGTTGGGTCAAATTGTTGTACTCGGGCCCGTTAGCGCAGGTGGTAGTGAATGGGCGAGTCTCGGCCCCGTTCGCGCTGGGACGGGGCACACGACAGGGTTGCCCCTTGTCGCCGCTCCTGTTTGCATTGGCCTTGGAACCCCTGGCGGAGTGGCTGCGGTGGCACCCTTCCATCCGTGGTCTCCGTTGGACCCCCGAGTATGAGGACCGCGTGTCCCTCTACGCTGACGATATCCTTTTGTACCTAGCCTCCCCGCGCAAATCACTGATTGTCCTGGTTGATGTCCTGCGCTCCTTTGGCCGTAACTCAGGCCTTGTCATCAACTGGGCTAAATCATGTGTCTATGTGCTTTCCGGGGAGGCTCCCGTCCTCCCGCGGGGATGTCCGATCCAGATTGCCTCGCAGGGGTTTCGGTACCTGGGTGTCTATATCACGCTGGACCCGGCGGCCCGCTACGAGCGAAACTTGCTTCCCCCCCTCCAGCGCTTGAAGGAGGACGTCGCGCGCTGGCGGCACCTGCCGCTTTCGCCGCTCGGCCGGGCGGCATTGTTTAAGATGATGTCGTTGCCGCGCTTCCTGTACGCTCTCCAGAACACTATGGACCTAGTCCCGGCACGCTACTTCCGTGAGGTGGAGAGTCTACAGCGCCGCCTGTTCTGGGACGGGAGGCTGCGTATAGCCCTGGCGAAGTTGACGCTCCCGTGGTATGACGGGGGGATTGCCCTCCCGGACATTAAGCGGTATTACTGGGCCTCCCAGCTAGCTGCAATTAATCACGGCCTCTATGGGCCCGCCTTGAACCCGGCATTTGAAATGGACAAGATGCTCCTGCCCGGTGGCGACTACAATCGAGCACTCTACTCTGGCGCGCCGGATCCCCGCTTGACGGGGCCCACGCGTGTCATGGTGCGAGTGTGGCACGCGGCCAATGCAGCTATGGGGTGGAAGGACCGTTTGACCCGGGCGTCGCCGTTGTATGCGCCTCAGCGGTTGGGCTCCCTGTGGACCTCGAAGGGCTTCGAGAAGTGGGACACGATTGGCATCAGTAAAGTGGGGGACCTCTGGACGAGAGGGGGATTTAAAACATTCGAGACGCTGCAGACGGAGTTTCAGCTGCAGGGCAGTGAATACTTTCGGTACTTGCAGGTCCGTCATGCGCTGGGCTCCGTCTTCCCAGACGCCGCCTCCATCCCGGAAGACTCCAGCCCTGGAGGATAGAGTGCTGGATGGCCACGTTCCGGATAGCACGATCTCCCTCATTTACAAAAAATTGATTAATGACCGCTCGGGCCTGCTGACCGGCCTCTGTGAGGCTTGGGTTGCCGACGGGCTGGAGTTGGACGACGAAGACTGGATTTCCGCGGTGGCCTCTCCGAAGGAGGTGGCCATACCGGCTCGCCTTCGCTTCGTCCAGCTTAAGATACTCCACCGGGTTTACATGACGGGGCCAAGGCTTCTGCGTATGGGTTATGCTGAGGATGGGTTGTGTAAGCGTGGGTGTGGTGCTTTGGCGACTTTTTTGCATATTTTGTGGGAATGCCCGAAGGTGGAGCGATTCTGGCGTGGTGTGCATGAGGTCCTGCGTCTGGTTACGCATGTTGCACTGTTGCCTGAAGCGAGGAGATGCTTGCTGAATGTGTGGGAACCAACTGATTACTCGGTTCCGCAGACGCGATGGGTGACTCTGAGATATATGATAGCTAAGCGTGACATCGCTCAACTGTGGGGATCCCAGCGGCCCCCGGCGGTGTCGGCCTGGAAAGAACATATGGATTGGTGCATGTTCCGAGAAAAGGTGGTGTATGTGGCGAGGGGCAAGCCTGGGGCGTGGGTGAAAATATGGGGCCCCTGGAACGCCTACCGCGGGGGTATTTGCGAGCCACCACTGCTGCCTGCTGCCTCACCGGCTCCGTCCCCCTAGTTGACCCCCTCCCCCAGCCCCGGGCACAGAGTTCCCCCAGTCCTGGACTTGTTTCCCTTCCCCCTCTTCAGATTCCTGCGGATGGTCGGGGTCCCTTATTCGAGGAGCACGTGTGGTTACCTTCGATTGCGGGTTGCCTTGCGGGTGTGTGTTTTTTTATGTTGTTGCGTGTGTATAAAATGAAACCGTATTGTGGGCTTAGAGTCATGTGGCTTACGTCGTTGATGTCTCCTGATTTGCTTCTCTGTAACGCCAAGTGCCCTTTTGTAAGTTTGTCAGGTGCTCCTGTCACTCTAGCGGCCGGCCGGAAGGTTGTAGGCCCATACTTGTATATACTTGAGATTGCAATAAACGGTTTCACAAAAAAAAAAAAAAAAAAAAAAAAAAGAAAGAGAGGAGAGCTTACGAAACTGTTCTACTGCCAGAGAAGGCCTCAAAAGGTTTCTCCACAGCCTCCTCTTTGACCCATTTGTAAAGCCGTCCTCTAAGGGGATTATTGCATGGGAGGTTCCATATGGCCTGAGAGATCTCCTTCTTAGCTAGCTCACCCTTCACTAGTATTTTGCCATCTGCATTTGGGCAGGGTATGGATATGTTGGCTAAAACGACCTTTGTCCACCCATCTATTTGGTGTGGTATAATATGTCCCAAAAGTATTCACAATACTCTGTTGATCTCTTTGTAGTTGTCCTAGTTCATCCCAGATCACCGGAATAGATGTCAGTGCTTCCTGTTATCGTAACTGGGCGGCAATGTCTTCCCCCTTTTTCACCATGGGCCATGAGTTTGTAAGGCATGCATTCTGCTTTGGTTGTATAGATATCATTGAGGGTCATTATGGCTTTTTCACAATAGGTCTTTCGGCCAGTGTGGAGTGTCTCGTATCCAGTCTTGTGTTTGTTTGACTGTTATGTTCGAGAATGCTCTGTTGTATCCTCTGCATCTTGGCTATCACTGTGTCCCTCATCAGTTCTCTTCTGAGAGAGTGGCTTTCGCTGCAGCCCACAATGTTTGTGCCGAGTATGGTTTTAATTAACTGTTCTCACTGGGCATTTTGCGTTGAGCAATGTTGAGGCACCATGGTTTTTTCTTATTGGTCGGCTGAAATTCAAGTCCAGACTAGTCCAGTGTTATGCAGACCAGTGCATGGTCCATTGGGAAGCCTTCCAAAATGGTGCAACCTAGGACCTACGGGATAACAGGTTGAGATATAAAGTGATAATCGAGTCATGATTGGGTGCCATGTTCTGCCTGTGAGAAAGAGTACTCTTTGTCAAAGGGGTGGAAAAGGCGCCATACATCGAAGAAGTTCTGATCTTTGAGTATGTCACTCAATAGTGCCCTGTCATTGTTATTCTACATATCTAGTGGCCCTGGTATGGTCTAATACAGCGTCAGGAGCCCAATTCCATCTCCCACAGTGATGACACCCAATTCTGTAATAATTCTGTTAAGATGGAGAAAGAAAGTGTTGTTGTCACCATTAGAGGCATATATGGATCCCACGCTTGATACTTTTGCAACAGTCCTTATCTCATATATCTCCTCAGTCAAAATATGAATGCGTATAGGATGGGATTCATGAATTGTGTGCCAATGTATGAGCGAAGACCTGTAACTTGGTGACAATACAGTACAGGAATTTTGCATGGAAATGTCAACGGTGGAGCAAGCCTGTTCTAGAACCCTTGGTCTCCGTAGGAGAGGAGCATTGGCCAAGGTAGGTAGCATAAGTATACCTTGTGCTGGAGAGTTGTAGTTTACAGGTAAAGGAAGATGCTTGTGCTGGGAAGGTAAGTGTTAAACTTGCTGCTGCAAAGGAAGTAGAGGGATGGGAAAAGGTTTGGAGGGTACAGAATGGGGAAAGTGGAGTGGGCAGAGGTCTTGGAACACCATTTTGAATGGTATCGGTGTGATGTAAGCACCTGATCTGTCAACCTTCTCATGCCCCTCCAGTATGTTCGTGGAGGCTATACTCGAACGTCATGTGGGAGCAACATTGCTAAGAGGAGTACTGGGATGGGGAGTCAGGGGTGAAGAAGAGGTGTGAACGTTCCTTGTTGGTAAGTGATTAAATTAAGGTGGACCGAGATAAGCGGAGGAAAGGGGAAATTGGCAGTCTGTTGTTAGGTACAACTTTGTCCTGTTGGACTTGTCAAGGGCTACATGCATCAGCTGAAGAAGCCATGCGAGACACTGGTTAGTGCTGACCAGGAGAGAACAATGTTCAGGGTAACAAGTACGAATGTTGCATGTTATAGACGGGAAACAGCAGTGGACATATATTATAAAACAAGATGCTATCCGTATGTTGGGGTTGCCCAACAACCAGATACTCATTTGTTCAGACAAAAGGCCGCCCATTCGGATACTGTCTTGGTTCATACTCCGCTGGCATTGTTGTGTAGCTCTATCTACATCTTCCAGGCGAACCAGAGGTTTCAGTGGGGTTTGTGATTTGTCCCAGGGAGAGAGATGAGTGAGTTCTACTTTTACCCATCATATCAACTTTTCTCTGTCCATCCATTTTCGGCGTGTGTGGTCAAATTGCCATCCCCTTCAGGCTTTTTGTTTGTCATCTCTGTCCAGTAGGCTGTGCCTTCCTGGTGAATGTTGGTTAACTTTGTCAGTGTCTAGAGTTTTGAGTGTATTCAAAAAGTGTGCTAGGTTGTCTGGTTCAGAGTAATCTTTAGACTTTCCATCAATTTTTATCCACATAGTTGCAAGCTCAAGGAGGCGATATTTGATATCTAATTTCTTAAGCTATGGCCTTATGGTTTGAAAGTGTTTTTTCTTGCCGTTGGTGGTAGAGGAGAAGTCCCTTGTGATCTAGATATTAGACCCATTCAAGTCGTAGGTGCCATGTTTGTGTATTTTCATCAAGATCAGCCTTGTTTGGGAGTGATGTAAAAAAAACAGGCTATATTCAGGGCCACTGGACTTATGCAGCAGGGAAGCACCAAGTTATGTGGCAAGGTTGACCAAATTATGCATCAGGGTTGACCAAATTATGCGGCTATAAAAAGCTAATTATGCTGCATAATGCAGCACTTATTTTTATAGCATTACTATATTATTTTGCCATTTTTAGGTCGAGCCTAGGCCGCGCAAGCACTCGTGACATGCAGCATCTACTGTATGGGCTTTCAGCATGCCCATCCGTTTTCATTTGTTCCTTCATGTGCCTTTCTAAATTCCATTCTTTTAATTTTTGAAACTTTGCTATTTGTCCCGCCTTTAGGTGTGTTCTTCACTTTCATGGCTACTGCCCCTGCACATGTCCCCCTACTCTTTTGTTTACTTATGGTTTGTTCGGGCCCTCTTTTTCTTTGGGTTGGTCCCCCGCCCGGTATTGGTTGTTTTATTCTGTTTCTGCCCGTTTTTTTAATGTGTTTTTTTTCCTCTATGCGTTCACGCAATCCTGTACCATTGCTGTAGTACTATTGGCATTTGTAATTTTGTTTCCTGTTCCTATTTTGTTTCAATTCGCTATTGTGTATTTATTTTTCACAGTAGACACGGGGGAGTTGATGCCGCGACTCGAACCCGGTTACCCTGTCCCTAAGTCAGCAGCTCTGTAAGTTACGCCACACCCTATCTAATGGGGACTCAAGGATACTGCATTTGTTATTGAGCTTTGTTCCTAAGATTCTGCCTTCCGAGACAATGCTAAAAAAGAGCTTTTCGTCCTGCCTTACCCCCTCGGACATTTGTTTCTCTCAGCCGGGGCTCTGTTAACCCATGGTGCACAGCCAATTATTTTATGTAAAGTTATTGCCTAGGCGCACTGCGCGTTCATTTAGCTTGCTTTTACAGACCCAGTTATAACGGGTGTGCAGTTTCAAGGAGAAAATGACCTAACCCTCCCTCCAGTTCATAGTTCTATGATATTTATTAATTCAAATACAAGATATTTGTATAAAACAATCGACACACTCAATCACCCCCAGAACTGGCATGATCAAATCTGCCCCCTGGCTGTGTTTGCTATGTGAACGTCCCTGGTGGAAGTTCCCGCTGCCCAGTTACAACTGGTGACCGCTGGATCCAGTTCTGGCTGCCCTGCAACCTTTAGATCACCTGAACGGCTTCTCACTGACCCAGTTGGATTCCAGAAGTGGGCATATGTTATAATGTTTTTTATTGGTTTCTGATGGAAGTTTTAAGTGCTGTTCTGAGTATTTGTTGTGTTTTTCACTGGTACTTTCCCGGCCTAGAGCTCACGTGGGGCAACTGGGTCCGATATAAGCCGTTTGCAACTTGACAATTTGACAATTGGAATCGCGGGTGCCGTGCTTACTCGGGCCCTGATTGCCTCCAGATTCACAAAAGTACCATGGGTTCAACTCTGACGGGGCCGGCTCGCCCTGTTATTCCTACTAGGGTGCTACTAAATTTGGTATTGACCACTCTTGCTATTTAAAGGATTATGAGAGACAATCCGGTTTTGTGGTGTTATGTTAATGATGTTATGTTAATGAAGCTTTTAAAGCGCACTGTTACTCAAGGGTGTCCTGGCGCTGAGCACTGCCTAAGTGGTAGCCAAGGAGAAGAGGATTATTCAGAAAACAGCCAAGTTTTCAGCCCCTTCCTAAATGAAAGGAGCTCAGTGGATTTCCTTAGATGCACTGGCAGGTTTTTCCAGGCTTTTGCAGCACAAACGATGAAACTCCTGCCGCCCCATTTAGCTTTTTTCACTCGGGGGACAGTCACTTGCTTTGCTCGTTCTTCCGGGTACATACCATTGTAAACGTTGTCTCAGGTAGTCCGGGCCGTTGCCCTTCAAGGACTTAAAGACCGTGCAAAGTGCTTTGAATAGTGCACGTTGTTTTACTGGAAGCCAGTGGAGAAGTCGGAGTCCATTCCTCACTGAGACGAACCTAGGAGCAGCCTGGCTGCAGCATTCTGAACAAGCTGGAGTCTGTTCAGATGTTTCTTTTGAATGTTGCAATAATCCATCTGCGACAGAATGAGCGCTGGGACTGCTGTCCTAAAGCTATCCTCTGGCAGAAAGAATTTTATTTTCCTCAGAATTCTGAGGAGAAAGAAGCTCGTAGAAACAACCCCGCTGACCTGATCACCAGAGGTGAGATTATTATCCATAATTACCCCCAGATTTTTGGCTTTCGTAGTAGGGGCTGGAGGCATTCCCATTTCTTCAGGCCACCAGTCTGGCGTCCAGATGTTAGGGTTATTATAATATTATAATAAAAACCTACATTGTTGCGATCCTTTATATAATACATTGTTTTTTTTACCTCAAGCTTGTTACAGTTTTGCAACAGTGTCAACAATAGGTGATATTTATTACCCAACCAATCCAATCCAATTCAGTCATTTGTAAAGCGCACTACATACCCGGGAGGGTATGTAGTGCGCTGGAAGGCGCTGGGGGGGGGGGGGGGGTGCTACTGATCGAACAGCCAGGTCTTAAGCATCCTCCTGAAGGTCAGCAGGTCTTGGGTCTGTCGTAGGCTCAGTGGGAGGGTGTTCCATGTCTTGGCGGCGAGATGGGAGAAGGATCTCCCGCCAGTGGTTGTTCTTCGGATGCGCGGGACGGTGGCTAGTGATAGGTCGGCGTAGCGTAGCTGGCGGTTGGGGGTGTAGAAGGAGAGCCATCTGTTGAGGTAGGCTGGGACGGTCTTGTGGAGTGCCTTGTGTGCGTGGATGAGGAGCTTGAAGGATATCCTTTTTGCTGACGGGGAGCCAGTGCAGGTCCCTCAGGTGGAGGGTGATGCGGCCGTGGCATGGTACGTCGAGCATCAGTCGTGCCGAGGTGTTTTGGATGCGTTGTAGTCGTTTGATGAGCTTGGTCGGGGCTCACGCGTAGAGAGCGTTTCTGTAGTCGAGTCTGCTGCTGATGAGGGCCTGGGTGACTGTCTTTCTTGTGTCTGTCGGGATCCATCTGTAGATCTTGCGCAGCATGCGGAGGGTGTTCAAGCAGGAGGAGGAGACGGCGTTGACCTGCGTGGTCATTGAGAGCGTTGAGTCGAGGATGATTCCCAGGTTGCTTGCGTGGTCGGTGGGTGTCGGGCTGCCCCCAGTGCCGTCGGCCACCAGGAGTCGTCCCAGGCTGAAGGGTTGGTGCCGAGGATGAGGACCTCCGTCTTGTCCGAGTTCAGCTTCAGACGGCTGGTCTTCATCCAGTCAGCGACGGCCTTCATTCCTTCGTGGAGGATGGCTTTGGTGGTGATGGGGTCCTTGGTGAGGGAGAGGATCAGTTGAGTGTCGTCGGCGTAGGAGATTATGTTGAGGTCGTGCTGTTGGCCGATGTGTGTGAGCGGGGCAATGTAAATGTTGAACAGTGTCGGGCTGAGGGAGGATGCTTGGGGTACGCCGCAGATGATCTCGGAGGCTTTGGACCGGAAGGGGGGGAGGCGGATGCTCTGGGTTCTGCCGGAGAGGAAGGAGGTGGTCCATTCCAGAGCCTTGTCTCGGATCCATGCAGCGTGGAGGCGTGCGCATAGTGTGCTGTGGCTGACGGTGTCGAAGGCGGCGGAGAGGTCTAGGAGGATGAGTGCTGCGGTCTCGCTGTTGTCAAGCAGGGTCCTGATGTCGTCGGTGGCAGCGATGAGGGCAGTCTCGGTGCTGTGGTTGCTGCGGAACCCTGACTGGGAAGGGTCCAGGATTCTGTTTTCTTCGAGGTATCGGGTTAGCTGTCTGTTGACGATTTTCTCGATGACCTTGGCCGGGAAGGGGAGTTGAGAGATGGGCCGGAAGTTCTTGAGGTCTCTTGGGTCTGCCTTGGTTTTTTTTCAGTAGGGCGTTGATCTCGGCGTGTTTCCAGCTCTCTGGGAAAGTCGCGGTCTCGAGGGAGAGATTGATGACGTTGAGCAGGTGGGGTGCGATGGAGCTGCTTTGTTTGTTGAAGACGTGGTGCGGGAAGGGATCTGACGGGGAGCCGGAGTGGATTGTGCTCATGGTCTTGATGGTGTCATCGATGCTCACGCTGGCCCAGGCTAGCAGGGGGTCGTGGTGATGGTGTGCGGAGGGTCTGTTGTGTTGCTGTCTGTTGGGGCTGTCTGGGTGTTGAAGCTGTTGTGAATGTCTGCTATCTTGCGGTGGAAGAAGGTGGTGAGGGAGTCGCACAGGGCTTGCGACGGCAGGATGTCGGTGTTGGAGCTGGGGTTGGAGAGTTCCTTCACGATGTTGAAGAGTTCCTTGCTATTGTGTGCGTTGTTGTCGAGGCGGTCTTTGAACGAGGTTCTCTTGGCAGGCCTGATGAGGTGGTGGTGGTGGTGGTTGCGGATGGCGTCCTTGTGTGCTGCGCGGTTGTCCGGAGTTTGTTCGCTGTGCCATTTCTTCTCTAGTTTCCGGCAGGCTTGCTTGGAGGCTAGGAGTTCTAGGGTTAACCAGCTGGCCCTCTTGCTGGTGTCTCTGTGGGGGGTTTCTTTAGCGAGGCGAGGGTGTTGGCGCAGTCCTCAATCCAGCGTTTGAGGCTGTGGGCAGCATCGTCGGTGTTGGAGGGTTTGGTGGGTGGGCTGGGAGCGAGGTTTGCATGTAGTTGGTCTTCGGTGATTTTGCTCCAGCAGCGGCGGGGGATCTGTTGGGTGCAGTGGTGTGTGGTGGGTTTCTGGAAGGTGAAATGGATGCAGCGGTGGTCGGTCCAGAGGAGTTCGGTGGTGTGGCTGATGGAGACATGCAGGCTTGAGGAGAAGACGGGGTCCAGCGTGTGGCCGGCGGAGTGGGTGGGCGTTGTTACGAGTTGCTTCAGTCCGAGGTTGGTGAGGTTATCGATTAGGGTTGTGGAGTTGTTGTTGTTCTCAAGGTGGAAGTTCAGGTCTCCGAGGAGGATGTAGTCGGTGGCGGTCAGGGCGTGCGTGCTGATGAAGTCGGCGATGGAGTCGCTGAACTGGGGGCGGGGTCCGGGGGGTCGGTAGACGAGGGTGCCTCTGAGGGTCGAGTTGGGGGTCTGTGTGGATCTGGAAGTGCATGTGTTCGGCGGTGCTGAGCGCGTCGTCGGTGCTAGTTGCGACCCTGATGCTGTTCTTGTGGACGATGGCGATTCCTCCTCCGACTCCGTTGGTGCGGTCTCTGCTGGGGATCTTGTAGCCGTCTGGATTGGCTCTGGCGATTGCGGGTGCGGAGGAGTCGTTCAACCAGGTCTCTGTCAGGAAGGCGACGTCCGGGGATGTTGTGTCGAGCAAGTCCCAGAGCTCGACGGCGTGTTTGCGTGCGGAGCGGGTGTTCAGTAGTATGCATCGCAGGTGGGTGCGGTCTTTCTTGGCGGGTGGTTTGTTGGCTCTGAGGCTGGTGTAGCTGCAGTTCCGGCAGGTGAAGGGACCGTGTGTGCGTTTCGGGGCGGCCTTGAAGCAGGTGAGGGTCTGTCCAGGGTTGAGAGCGTGGAGTGTGCTGACATTGTAGCGGCGGTGTTCGTCGCGCCGGGGGCAAGGGGTTCTGGCACTGGGCGCATTCCAGGCACGGACGGGTGCAGACGGGCTTGCCTTAGGCACGTCCGCTGCGCGCCCGCACAGCGGCCGGCATATATGGGGAGGTGGGAGGGAGGAGAAGCTGGGAGGCGGGAGGCAGGGGCATCGAATGGGCAGTCAAGGGGGCGGGGCTGCAGGGGACACAGCAGCGGGGGAGGAGAGGGATGACAAAGGGAACAGAGGGAAGGGCACAAGATCAAGTGGAAAAACGGGTGTTACAGAAGGCAAGGGGGCACAGGAAACAAGGGGGAAATGAGTGGCACAGAAGGCAAAAGGGCTAAAAAAAAAACGGGTGTTACAGAAAGCAAAGGGCACAGGAAACAAGGGGGAAATGAGTGGCACAGAAGGCAAAAGGGCTCAAAAAACGAGGGGAAAAAACGGGTGTTACAGAAGGCAAAGGGCACAGGAAACGAGGGGGAAATGAGTGGCACAGAAGGCAAAAGGGCTAAAAAAACGGGTGTTACAGAAGGCAAAAGGGCACAGAAATACAGGGGTAGCTAGGAGACAGAAGGCAACAAGCATTGGCATAGCGAATAGGTCTCGCTTTTGGGTCCTTCTAAGTATTAGTTATGCAGCACAATATCCTTGGTGCAATCACATCCACTGTTGCGTGGCTAAACACTTATAATGGCCCAAAGGAGAGACCTATTGGCTATGACAATGTTTGGTGTGGTTGTGTGTGTGGTTGTGTGTGGTTGTGTGTGTGTGGTTGTGTGTGTGTGTGTGGTTGTGTGTGGATGTGGTTGTGTGTGTGGGTGTGGTTGTGTGTGTGGGTGTGGTTGTGTGTGCGGGTGTGGTTGTGGGTGTGTATGTGTGGATGTGTGGTTGTGTGTGGTTGTGTGTGTGTGGGGTTGTGGTTATGTGTGTGTGTGGTTGTGTGTGTGTGTGTGGTTGTGTGTGGTTGTGGGTGTGTGGTTGTGGGTGTGGTTGTGTGGTTGGGTGTGGTTGTGGGTGTGGTTGGGTGTGGGTGTGGTTGTGTGTGTGGTTGTGTGTGTGGTTGTGTGTGGTTGTGGATGTGTGTGTGTGTGGTTGTGGCTGTGTGTGTGTGTGTGTGGTTGTGTGTGGTTGTGGGTGTGGTTGTGTGTGGTTGTTTGTGTGGTTGTATGTGGCTGTGTGTGTGTGGCGGTGTGTGGTTGTGTGTGTGGTTGTGTGTGTGGTTGTGGTTGTGTGTGTGGTTGTGGCTGTGTGTGTGTGTGGCTGTGTGTGTGGTTGTGTAGTTGGGTGTGGTTGTGGTTGTGTGTGGTTGTTTGTGTGGATGTGTGTGGTTGTGTGTGTTTGTGTGTGTGGTTGTGTGTGTGTGGTTGTGGTTGTGTGTTTGTGGCTGTGTGGTTGTTGTGGGTGTGTGTGTGTGTGTGGTTGTGTGTGGTTGTGTGTGTGGTTGTGGTTGTGTGTGTGGTTGTGGTTGTGTGTGTGACAGTAATACTAAAAGCATCTCAAAATAAAGGAACACAAACATCGAGTTTGTGGAAAGAGAAAGCACGTTGTAAGTCAAACGGGCGCAGCAAAGCATTAACACAACAACAAAACAAACAAGATCACTTAGCGAAGACTGAGTGCTGATAATGAATACACACAGCCCATCATCTTAAGAGTTCGATTGCAGCCAATGTGCACTCAAACCTGCCCCCTCCTTGTGAGTTGCACCCCATATTTCATGAGTTGTAACTGCTGCACCCACCATAGCGCTTTGAGATCTAAAGCGCTACATAGGTGTAATTGATTAACCAGTCGCCAACATGCTGTGCTTTTAAAGAGAATGTGCCAAAAGTTTCCAGCTTCCTCATCATGTCCTCATGAAAGCACCAACGAAAGGACTCCCTGAATGGTGCAACAGACATGAAGCAGCCGCTGCGATCAGAAATAAACACTGTGAACGTTGTCCAGTTTCACAGTAACATTTCCGTAATGTTCCTTAAGTCAACTTACAAAACAGTAATTCTAAAAGCATCTCAAAATAAAGGAACACAAACATCGAGTTTGTGGAACGAGAAAGCACATTGTAAGTCAAACGGGCGCAGCAAAGCATTAACACAACAACATGTTCTTTGATGTTCTTTGAGCGAGAACATCAAAGGGGCACCGCGAAAGTGATCGCGGGCGCTTAATGAGCATGACGAGGTGTGCCATATGGTGCCTCTGCTCCTAAGCGCGCCATGGTAGCATTTTTTGAGCCCTCACTAGAAGTCTCGCCAGACCAGCGCATGCGCTGGGTCAGGCGAGACCTAAAAACGGGCAGAGAGGCACGGGGCAGCGAGGGGAACAGCAGGAAAAACAAGCATTGGCATAGCCAATAGGTCTCGCCTTTGGGACCTTATAAGTGTTTAGCCATGCAACAGTTGCATAACTAAATACTTATAAGGTCCCAAAAGCGAGACCTATTGGCTATGCAAAGCGGCCGTGCGGCCGCGAAAGTAAAAGTGATCACCATCACGATCAAACATCAAAGCGGCCGTGCGGCTGCTAAAGTGAAAGTAATCGCGGTAAAGCGCGGCGCGCGCGCCCGCACACATGCACTGTAGCTCCAGGCTGGCCTGGTAGCCATTTTTGGAGCCCTCTCAATAAGTCTCGCCAGACCAGCGCATGCGCTGGGTCAGGCAAGACCTAAAAAACGGGCAGAGAGACACGGGGACAGCGAGGGGAACAGAGCGAAAAACGGCACAGATCCAAGTACAGGCAGCGGGGAAGACTGGGAACAGCAGTCACAGGCACACTAATGAAGACAAAGGCAATACAGGAAATACAGTGAAAACAATAAAAACAATACACTATAATACAATAACTAGCGGGGTAAAAAAGCGGAGATGAACAAACCTACGGCCTACCACTGGCCACCAGGGATGAGGCGCAGGTGGTAGCCTGCGGGTGGAGGAGGGCCTCGAACTTCCTCAGCAGCGGCAGCTGGGGCAGGGACACACAGGCGGTGCTGTGCGGACAGGGAGCGACCTACCTCTGTAGTCGCTTTATGGACACTGGGAGGATGAAATATGGGTAAACCCCTCCAAAACATGAGCTGGGTCACCTGTCCATTAACAACAGGTCTCTGTTGTTATTGCATCATCTCCTACTAGGCTTTTATTCCACAGTATATCTCCTGCAGCAAGCTGTAATGCCTGTTATTTTGGAGATGAACACAGTGTTTGATGTTTGTTGCTGCCGAGCCTTGCGCTAGCTCAGAAGTGTGAATGTTTGTAGCCGTGATTTATATGACGCCAGGTCCTCTTGGCACTGAATGAAATAACTAATAATGATCACATATACATATAGTGCCTTGCAGGTGAGAGTGTTATTACTTGTCTCGTGTGGTAACGCTTTTGACCACTGCATTCATCATGCATCTTACTGCATGTGATGGCTTGAGTAGCTGCCTCCTCTATGGTAGTTCCACTCACCGCCATATAACTGTGGATAGTTACTTTTTAGAAAAGGCGTACATGTTCCACAAAACTGAAAATATGATCAACATGATAAAAAAATATGTTTATCCGTGGCTAGGTAAGGAAGATTAACGGCATCTAAGTAGTGTTTGTCTGCTCGGAAGCGACACCATTATTCTGTGCAGGACCAGAAGCAGGCGATGGCTGCACTAATTGTGCGTCTAAGGTTGCATCCTTGATTTCTTTGTTTTTTATTCCTCTCCAGAGGACAGCTGGAAGTTAGCTGTGTTTTCTAAGGTAACACTATGACCAGTAACTGCTACTCTGACCATGTTTTGCCCTGATGGCGAATGGTGAAGTAGTTGTCTGCTGCGAGGTTACACCAGTAATATTGGCATTCTATCCTGTAATGAAGCTTTGTATTGTTTCACTTCACACACTCACTGGCTTTACCAATGCTTGCTTGTTCAGCTATGATTTCTGTCATGTCTGTTGCTTTTGATTTCCTCCGACATTTGCATTCTTTTCATGCTTGCAGTTTGACTGTTGTGGCGGTTAATTTATTTATAGGGTTTGTCTTGTTTCTCAGTGGACTATGCCAAACACTGCAGGGAACTGTTTGATTTCATGGTTACAGGTTCAAATCCCAATGGGGCCGCTTAGCATCTCATCCTTACAAGGTAAATAAAATGAGTATCTTTCAGTTGGGTAACAATTAAAATCTGTATTCTGTGTCAAATACCTCTCCAGGGGAAAGTTCCCTTAAAAATAAACATAATGTTACGGTTTCATACATGAATGCATTTTGATTTATACATGTTTGTCACGAAGACGCACGAATGTAGTAACTTTATTGTGTGTATTTTTTGGCCTATTCTGTGCCTTTGAAATCATATGAGAGTGACATGTGTGTTAAGGGTTTGCTTAGGGGACAAGTGAGACGAACCTCATCCAGGTCAGTTATATGGTGCGAAAAGTCATATGGTGGGGAGGAAGAAGCATATGAAAAGGTCACTCGGCTTCCACTGGTGAAGCATATCTTAATCAAAAGAGAGTGAATTTAAAGATCTGCTGATGTCTCCATGTGCCAGTTATATAACCAAAACCCTCAACCAATAGTTGCCAATGGTGATGTTAAGTGGTCACCACTATGGTGTAGTATCGGGCGGCATCATCATTGGGTTTTGCACCTGAGTACTCCCTTCCCTAGGTGAGTACCGTCTCCTTTTTAGGGAACGTATTGGTGGGATCTGTGGGGTGAAATATAAAATTACCTCCTGTATCTAAAATTTGATGTTTAATATATGTGCAGTATACTGGGGTAAGATTCAGTGGTGGTGCGTCCATTGGGGGCGTTGCCCCACTAATGCCACGGCCCCATTTAGAAATCGTTCTACTTCTGACGCTGATTGCGGACTCATGATTGGAATTAGTGTCAGAAGTAGAACACGGACGCTGAAGGGGGTGGGGCTGCGGCAGCACTCTCAGGGTTGAGTGACAGCGCAATAGTGCTCATGTTCGTTTTTGGGCTGATCATTTTTACGATCAGCCCGAACATGTGTACTAGCCTTCCCCTTAAGATTCCGTGGGTTGCTTCATGCGCAGCTCCCGGTCTCCTAATGGGCAGGGAGTATCCCTGCCCTCAGCCAAGCCTGGCACGCAGAAGACGTTGAAGGCACCAACGCACCGGCCCCCGGCCCAGGAGCAGACAGCAGAGGCGGCGCGGAACCGCGCAGTCAGGTAAGTTTAATTTTTACTTTATTTTTAAACCCCCCCCCCGGCCCCCCCCCCCCGGCCCCCACCCCCCCCGCGACCCCCACCCGACCCCCAGCGAGTATTGCGAGCCGCAACTGTCACAGCTTTACTTTGTTTTTTCTTTGCTGTTTCTCTGTTCTTTATACTTTGATTTTAAGCCTTTGGGATACACAATTTAAATTGAAACGCCCCTTGAAATCAAGCATACGTAGATCGATTCCTTGTTTGCGGTGCCGCATTAAACTGAGGGTGACATCTAACCCTATCCCCCTCTATCCTGGACTCCAGCACCTCGCTCGAAGCTTTAATGGCCTAGAGTATTTCAGAGTGTGGCAAAAGCTCTGTTGGTGGAGCCATCAGTGCTGCGGGTGTAGTCCCCGCTGTTTCAGGATGCCCCTCCCCAGCAGCTCAAAGCGGTCTATCTTGCCCTGGTGTGCCTCCTACCTTCAGCATATCACTGGGGGGCAGGCGTTGGAGGTATGTGGTCCACAGCAATGATCAGTTTGAAAGTGGGCCCCGGAGCTGGCAGCGGGCGTTTCTTAAGTAGTGCAAGCAGTAGCGGCTGGTGACATGTGAATTGGTGAGAATAAACGCTCTAATCTGGATGAGTGCCCGACTGCCATAAGGAGCGATTAGGGGGAGAAAGTTAGGAAAAATGATTGGGCAAATTGTGCTTTTTTTAAGCATATTTGAGAAAGCAAGGACGGCTCTAGAGAAATACCCCAAATTACGAAAAACACGAGTATATGACGCAGACATTCAAGCATGCCGCGAATAGGCAAAGCTCAGTGTTAAAGGCGCGAATATGTGTTGTGTGCTTGATTAAAGCAATATTACGTAGTAAAGAATATACACAGCGTGTTTGCAGTGCACTATGACAAAAATGAAAAATGAAATGCCAACAATCACTGTTGGCTCGTCATTTTTACTCCCTCTAACACACACGCACCCAGTGACGTCAATCCATCGAATGGAAAGTTCCAAGGTGCCCAGTAATTACATCTTGCACTTCTGCTGAATGCAGCACGTATATTTTCATTTTACTACTTTCATACCTGTACCAGCGTCGTCACCAACACAGCACTCCTTCAGCTTCTCAATGCGTGCTAGAGGCACTCACTTTACTATTCCACACAGCCAACATGCTGACTAACACACTGGTTTCAGCAGACTTCATTTCTGTAACAATCTGTTTTTTGGCCTCAATGTTGCTGCACTGTGCAAGGGAGAGGATAGCTCTCTTTTGTGTTTATCAGAGGTGTCACCTAGGGAATCCATCTCACCTCAGGAGTCCTGTGGGCCACATGCAGCTGCAAGTTCTAGCCTCCTATGAGGAGGCTGTGTCCAGGCTTGTGTCTTTGACCCTCTAGGGTCGGCCTCCTCCTTTGTCTTGGATAGTTGCCCTAGGGTCGTCTCATCTCCTATGACATGCAGGCCATGTGTTTTATAGCCTGGCTGCTTACTGTTGCGAGGGCCCCCCCCTTGAGGCCAGAGTCAGTGCTCCATGCGACCAACCTCACCACAGATCCCCGGGGGCACATGCGGGCGTGTGACATCTCACTTCACCACCGCCGGGGGTTTGAGTCACACCGAGTTGCCTGGTGGCAGTATTGCAGCTCAGTCCGTCCCATGCCGCTGTCTTCCCCATGGTCTTTATTCTCATTTATCCATCCCCCCACCTCTTCTCTCCTTTCCCTGGCGGGGGGACGGGGGGCACACTTTCCGTCGGAGCTGTGGCCCCGGTGCACCCGCCCTGGCACCCCGACGGCCCACCTCTGTGGTCCTGCCGGACAGCGGCTGTCAGTCTCCCCCACCATTCCTGAGGATGTCCTGCCCACAGCATTTCTCTGCAGAGCTGAGGGGTGGGCTTGTGCTGTATAATCAGAGATCCTGCTGATCCGTAGTAATCGATTATTCATCACTTCAGCAACACCTACTCACGGTGCTGCCGAAGCATCCGCAGCCGCCACAGACATCCCCCGCCTTCACTGGAAAAAACCCGTGCTTCACATGAGGGTATTGTTTTCTTCCAATCACACTAAAAATAACTGTTTCTTTCATTCTTCATGGCATGAAACAACGTGTTTTATTGTACTTAATGATTGGGGGATTTTTGTGCTACTGAACAATGTGATTTCCAAGCAGTGTTTTAGAATTTTTGCAGGTTGTTCAACCCAAGTTTAAAACTGTCCCATGTTTACGCAGCATAGAGGATCTACAACACAGAAGGGAATTATTTGATCCAGGCATGCTCTAGAGGCAGTATTAAGTGTCTGCCATGGCTCATGGATAATGCACTGACCCCGTATGAATCGGAGGTGGGTGGGGAAGGGGGGTGGGGGTGTTACGAAAGAAAGCACGTTTGTGTATCAAACGCAGGCTTTTGAATCCACAACTGGAGTTAGCGTTTCTCCACCTTCCGGTTAGTTTTTGGTGTTGGTGCGTCGGGGCTTATTATTTTATTAATCTGCATTTGGCAGCAGGATGCAGAGTCTTTCTGCTCTTTGGAGGTCCGTGTTGGCTTGGCTAACAAGCTGTACATCGACACCATCTCTGTTCCCTATTGATGCAAGGTGTGATCCTGGTACAATTGCATAATTTTTCATATTTGCCTGTGTTTGTGGAGTGATTTGGTATAACCCTGTAGCAGAGAATGGGCAGGAAATAGGCAGACTTAAGGGGTTGTCCCTGTATTGACTGTTTAACTGTGCACCATTTTATAAAACGTGCAATATGTTGATGGAAAAGTAATGGTTGTATTTATTTAAACATATTTTAATGCCTCATACCCCTAACTACTTCCTGGCTTTTAGAATGCAGCATGGTGTAGCAGAGGTACAAGCTTGAACATTTGAGATGGAAGCGGGGCGGAGGCTGAGTGTCTGACTATTTGTCTGCATTATAATTCCCATTATAAGATCCGTTTGGGTGTCTCTGCTTTACAGTTTCAAGACTGAGATGTGTCAGCTTGTTAGTTGTGTATTTTTCAGTCTACTTGGCAATCCCCAGTAGCGAAGTGTGTGTACACCTGTGAGTAAGCATTGCTATATTAACCTTCCTGTTTCCTCAAATTTGCTTAAAAATGCACCGTTTGTCCACTCTTCATTTCTTGGGGGGGAATCCCCCAAAACCCCCCGTAGGTTGTTCAAGCACGCTCGCTACGCTCGCTCGCCGCAGTGAGTACGACATTGTTACGCACTACCACTTTCAAATGTCACCAGCGCCACTGGTAAGATTAAAAAAGTGAGGTGGTGGTGATGTTCGAATATGTAAATTGTCCTTAGCATCACACGCATACGGTCAAAATGTTTCGGCCATTATTGCTCATAAGCGTCCAAGCCTTCGCCAGGACCAACTTCAGAGATCGACAGATCCCTTGGTATGACTCAGTTGACTCCTATGTAACTACTCACGTTTCTTCTCACCGATCATTTTACTGTGAGTAACAGCGGCTTGAATGGAGCCTTTTCATGATTCCACATTCGCCTCATACGTCATGGATGCGGCGAGGGTGACCGGCCCACAGCGTCTCCATCTAGATTGTCCTTATCTAGCCTGTAGAGAGCTCACTAATTATAAATACATTGTAGAGTTTGCAAACTGTGAAACTCTGTGTAATTATTGTGACAGTCTTTGACATGTGTGGACTGTTTCTCATCTAGCACCAGGATGCCAGTTCCTATGCCCAGATTCTAGTCCACGGACTTGACTGCTTCACATTTGAGGTCAGGACTTACTCTGAAGTCAGCGTACTTATAACAGAGTCAGCAGACTTTTTGGAAAGTTTAAAGACATTCTGAGGTTTTCATTGGTTGTGTTAGAGCTGGCATCTTATGGCGTGATTTCTCCTGTCTTTATGCTTCTGACCTTCTGTTTTTTAATGTGTGCTGCATTTTGTTTTTCTGGTTTTAGGACTTTGGGCACTTTATCACTGCTGACCAGTGCTAAAGTGCAAGTGTTCACTATCTACATTTTATTGTTAATTGGTTCATCCATGATTTGCATATTGGATTTACTAGTAAGTCCAGGGCCGGACTGGTAGTTGCGGGCACTGGGTGTTTCCCCAGTGGGCCGGTGGGGTGGGGGCCAGTTTTGTTACTGGGGGTTGGTTTTGCAGCAGTGCTGCAACATTGGCCCCCTGTAACAAAAGCGGGAGCGGTGCTTTTCACTAGCACCCCCAACCCAGTCCGACCGTGAGTAAGTCCCTAGTAAGGTGCACCAGGTGTGCCCAGGGCCTTTAAATCAAATGCTATTAGTGGGCCTGCGCCACTAATTGTGCCACCACATAGTAGCCCTGTAAACATGTCTCAGGCCTGCCACTGCTGTGTCTTCGAGTGCAGTTTTAAACTACTATTTCGACCTGGCAATTGCACTCACATGCCAGGCCCAAACCATCCCTTTTACCACATATACGTCAGCCCAAGGTAGGGCCAAGACAGCCCCATGATCTGGGTACAGTGTATTTAAAAGGTAGGACATGTACTGGTGTGTTTTACATGTCCTAATAGCAAAATGCTGCTAATTATGTTTTTCACCATTGCAAGGCCTATCTCTCCCATAGGGTAACTTGGGGATTGCCTTGCAATATCTTTTAAGTGTCAATTCCCATTGGGAACTGATAGAGATTTGGAGTTTAGGGTCTCTCAACTCACAATTTGAAAATACGTCTTTTTGTGAAGTTGGTTTTAGAATTGTAAGTTGGAAAATGCCACTTTTAGAAAGCGGGCATTTTCTTGGTTAACCATTCTGTGCCTCTGCCTGTCTGTAGAATACATGTCTGGGTTGACTGGCATTTGGGCTCTTGTACATTCACTCTAGACAGTAACGCAAATGGAGCCGAGGTGTGTCCTGCATATCCTGATGGCCCATCACCAGGCTGATGGTCCTTCCTGAGCTAGATCGGTGGAAGAAGTTGTCACTGACACCTGAATCGTGCTGTGCTTGTCTCACACAAAGCAGTCTCCAGTCCCCTGTAGTTTGTCTGTAGCCAGGGCAGGGAAAGGCAGGGTCTTGTGCCCCACGGAGACGTTCCTTTGAAGATTGCTACTTCAAAGTCAGAAAGATGTATAAGTATTGGACCTCTGACACCCAAAATCAGGAAGGTTCTGGACTGAGGAAATTCTGCCAGGAGGAAGAGCTGGAGAAGCTGTCAGGAGGGACTGCTACTTTGCTGTTTGCTTTGCTATGTTGGCCGACTGCTTTGCTGCGTCTGTCTTAGGAGTGAAAGGACTGGACTGTGCTTTCTGTATCATGCTTCCAAGGTTCTCCAAGGGCTTGAGTTGAACTTGCCTTCTGTTAAGTAACAGGGCAATCAAATACTTCACCTGCCAGTACCTGGGCTCTTCTGCAGAGTCCAGACTTGTCAAGTGGTGCCAAATCCAGTTCCTGGGCCCTTGGAAGTGCAACCTGGTGATCTTAAGTAGAAAATCCATGCATCGACTCCAGCATCTGTTTTGTCAACGCACCACTCTAAAACATTGATTCATTGCTGCTGCCTGCCCCAAAGCGTGGTTCCCTCTTGACGCATCAACCACGGCTTTCATCACAGGCCCCGGCTTGGCAGCACGTCTGAAAAATCGACGCTGCGTGAGCTTCGAGCCCTGTGTCACAGACGTCCATGACGACCACTTTGACCCAGCACCTGCTTCGCATCTGTGGAATCAACGCAGCGTCTGCTTCACTGCTGCACATCGGCGCAGTGCATCTGGATTTTAGATACATCATCCCTGGGCGTCAATTCTTCATCTACACTGTACTGCAGTAAGGAACCGAGGCTGCGTGTCTGGAATCTAACGCATCACCTTCCCTGCCAGTAAGGAACCGACCCATCACCTCCCCTGTGTAGTAAGGAACCAACACATCACTTTGCTTTTCGGTGCCACACCTTCCCTGCGCCTCATACCGTCTTTGATTTTTTGACGCATCTAAGGTATTTTGTGCTAAAACAAACACATCCATTGATTTCTATGGACTAACCTTTGCTTAATCTTTTGAACGTGATGTTTTTACTTCTGTATGTTAGATTTGTGTCATTTTGGTCTTGTTTTATTCAGATCCACAAGAGACTTTTCCCTACAGACACCTAAAAGCTATCCGACAGGCAAGACGTCAAGTGCCAAGCATCGTCTATGCAGAATCTACAAACAATACAGCATGTTCCTGTACAGGTGCTGCAGCAAGATAACAGAACAAAAGCCACCTGAGAAGCTTTCCATTTTATTACACAGACACGTGTGGTGCACAGAACAAAACCCCTGGATTTTGAGGGAGATTATGAATCAATTGAAAAGAACTGTATTTCAATTTCTAATTGGCTGTTTGCCATCACAGTTGCACCAAATTTCAATTAAAATAATCAAAATCCCCCCAAAACACAGAAACATCCGAAGCAAGAAAAAAGGTAATGTTGAAAACCACCACCAAAACACATTAAGAGAACTTATCTGCAAGGTCACCTGAGGCGGTATAGGCAAAGGCCTGGTTGAAACCTTAGCTTGTACACCAAATGTACCAAACATTATACCAATTAATAACATCTAAAAGCAACACATTATTAAGTACCCAGCTTCCTCATATTCAAAGTAAAAAATAACTTTATTCGGTTCCAAGAATAAAAGTTTGCCAAAACATACAATACATTTTAAGAGTTTCTAGCATATTTGTACAGCAGCATAGTTAAAATCAATAAAAAATAATTTCATAGTATTCAAACAATTTAGAAAGGAATATAATCCTGGTGCCAAATACCCAAAACAGCAGGCTGCTTTGCCTATCATAAAGCCTCACACATATGTAAAAAATTATCATTTTAAAAGGTTGCAGCGTTCCTGATCATCTAATGTGACTCATAACGTTTTCTAATAGCCATTGCAATTTAAAATAATTAATCACTGCAGTGCAAATAGCAGAAGTACCCAAAGAGTGCAAGAAATTAAAACCTTCGATATAGGTGCAAGGCCGGATTCCCCTCAAAAGTGGGGCTAACAATGTTCCCCTCGGATCTTTATAAAGGAGGCAGAACAATGTAAAGTGCAATGTGCTCTGGATTGCCAGGTTATTGCACGGGCAAGGAGTAAGTATATCGATCCATCCTGATTGTTTTGGGAATGCCACTAGAAAGTGCATAAACGTAGCCTAGTTAAAAGAAAACAGGTCTGTGCATTGGTGGTAAAAGTTAGATTAAATTGCTGTTGTGCTAAAAACAGATATGAGGGACCTGTCGCTACAGCTTGAGAGCAGCGCTCGGGTTACCCCAAAATGATGCGCTTCTTTTTTTTTTTTTTTTTTTTTAAACTTGTTTTTATTGGCATTTGTTAGTACAGTTGTTACATATCAGTATTGGAGCGTGGCGTCATTAAGTACATTGTTCCAGTCAGGTGATACCCATCTTGACATGTAGAAATAACTTTACTGCAATTATATGCAATGTAACAGGTATTTGCCATATGAATAAACAAACCAGGGAGGGGGAGAGTAAACTAGGGGCAGTCATGGACTATCAAGGATAGGGCAGCCGGACCATCTCACATGTGGTCCGTTAGGTAACTGGTGAGACGACGCAGTGGGAACCCCTGGTCGGGGTACGACTATGCAGGCGGACATACGACATAGGTGCAGGCCCCGGAGTAGCGGGGATAGGAACGTGGTCACTCTAGGGTGGGCGTGGGGCATTAGGGGGAGCATTATCCGAGTGGGGTTGTGTCGCGTAAGGCTGCGTGGCAGTAGGGATGGTCGCGGTCGCGCCCTGGTCAGCTAGGGGCTGGGGCTGTTTAAACTGATGCATCAATAGCGCCCACTCCAGGGAAATCGGGGTTTTACGTATGCCCTTCGCTTCCTCCTCTCGCAGGGCATCCTCCTCAGCCGCGGACCACTTGAGCACCGCCCCCCTTGATGCGCTTCTTTTATAATAGCTTTCGCATTTGTGGGTATACTAGCAGGGTTGTCATAGCAGTGCCCCAATCCTATTTCATGTAGTTTATCCGTCACAAAACTGAGCCAGGGGATCGACAATGCACTATCTAGATTATTGCAGTCCTTAATGACTTCCCTTGTGAACATTAATTCTTCCGACAGCCTCATTTTTGCCCATAAAAGCAAAGGGGCAATGTGTATTCGATCCTCAACAAATTCCAGCCCCAGCTTACGGTGTCAAAAGAATGTGGGGTACTGTATGCAGTCATCAGTAGCCTTTTATTAATTTATTTTCCAGAACCTGTAGATGACGGCTTTTGTGATAACCCCACACTCCTGCCCTATACAATGCAACAGTTAGGCATTTGGCTTTATAAAGGGTAACCGGCTTGTGACCTAACTTACAGGCGAAGCGGAATAACCCCTCCACAACCTGGCTAGTATGTTGCACCCTTGCAGTGATAAGGAGATCCCAATTCATAGTGTTATTAAAAATGTTCCCCAAGTATGTAAAATTGGTCAGCTTGTCAATAATCCTACCCCTTACAGCAAACTTTCTGGTTTTAGTCGATTTGGGTCCACACACCATAATATATGATTTAATAAAATGAACTTTAAAGTCAAGCATCAACATAAAATCTGTAAAAGCATGGAGGGATTTTTGGAGGCTGTTTGCTGTCATAGCCATTTGCACGGTGTCATCCGCGTACGATAGTAGCAGGACCGGATTACCTCCAATTCGGGGGAAATCATTTATGTTTCTAATAAAAATGCCTCTAGGCCATTAGTATAAATAAAAATAAGGAAAGGAGCTAAAATGCACCCCTGCCGTACACCTCCTGTGGAGGCAGTAGGCCCAGTCTTTTACCCCTGGGGGCCATATCTTATGGCAACAGTAGTGGAAGCATGAAGCTTACGTAAGAGGGAAATCAGAGCTTCCTCACTGCCCATTCGCCCCATTAGAGCCCACAACTTCTCACGATTTACAGTATCGAAGGCACTGGACAAGTCCATGAAGGCCAGGTGGATAGAACCCCTCCTGGCCTTCATGTACTTACCCATAATCAGGGACAGATTGAGGCACTGCTCCGTGGTGCCCTTCCCCTTCCTGAAGCCATAGTCCATTTTCAACATGATCTCTGCATTAGTCGCCCAGGTCTCAAGTCTTGCAAGGACGACCCTCCCTAAAACCTTAGCCGTGGGGTCGATAAGGGAGATTGGCCTGTAACAGACAGGGTCACTCCTATTGCCCTTTTTAAACACAGGGACCACAATGGACTCCTTCCTGGTTCCAGGGATTGGACCAATCACCCCTGCTTTGAAAACATTGGTCAGCAAGGGTGCCCAAAGATTGGGGTTACTTTTAAATAAATCTAATGAGACACCATCAGGGCCTGGGACTTTCATACAGATACCCTTTGCTAAGGCCTCCTCAACATCGGCTACTGAAAGAGATGCACCTAATTTAAGGGCCGAGTTTAAGTCTAATGACAAATCCTCACTTGTCTCCTGTAACTGAGCACAATTTGGGTTACATGTGGCCGAGAAATGAGATACCCAGGCATCCCCCAAAATCAGAGAATCCGTGTGCCTAACCTCATCCGTAAAGAAAGGGCAGTTAATTATATCCCCAAAACTTTTAGAGTCTTTTTTGGCACTAGCTCTCTCCAGATATTCCCAGGCTGATCTCCTTAATTCTTCTTTCTTTTGATTTATAATACTTTTATATGCCTGACTTGCGCTTTTGATTTGAGTTCTATCACAAGGATTGGCGTGAAGGGCCATTTAAAGGTTCTTCTGGCTCTGAAACACTCGGTGTTGAACCACTATGTCTCCTGGGGTTCACTTCTCTTTTTTTTTTGTGGAAAATATTTTTTATTGAGCACTGCTAATAATACACAGGTGTATACGATGAATCATAAGCATTTGAAGGCCTTGCATATTAACAAGGCGGCCCGGATCCTGGCCGCATGCCAAGATAAGGCATACATGCATCTTACAGAAAATATAGCATGACTTGCAGTATAAATGTATAAACCGTATATCCAGACAGGTAAGTACCATACTAATAAGTGGTATCTCATGCAGTACCCGTTACATCCCCCTCCCAAACTAACCCTCCCCAAACAATACCCCAACAAACAAGTAACTTAAGTGCCGCTACACAGACCACACACTGCGCTGATGTTCCTGTGTCCAGTGCGCATCTGGTCTGAGAACCCCGGGAAGGGGCGCGTACCGAGGGGGGGAGGGGGACGGGGGGGGGGGGAGAAGGAGAGGGTAGAGAAACATGGAGAGGAGCAAGGAGAAGGGGAGACCCAAGGGGACAGGGACAAAGGAACAGGGCCAGAGATAAGGAAGCAGGAGGGAGGCCCCCAGGTAGAGGGTGGGCAAGTAGGAATCCACCAGCTCCTATGATACTGCACCACTGTCCCGCCTACTGTGTTGCGATCCCGAAGTTTCACCATCTTCCATAGCCTTGAATTGTTCCATTAGGTGCACCCAGTCTAGGGAAATCGGTCACTTTCGCAGTCCCCTGTATTCCTCACGGTGTAAAGCCTCCCTTTCCGCAACTGCCCATCTGCCCACTTCTTCACGCCAATCACCCACTCGCGGCGCTAGAGTAGACTTCCAGTGTCATGCTCTCATACGTTTTGCCAACATCAGAGCCAACCCTGCAAATCTGCGTAGCAATTTAGCCTTCTTAGGGAGGGGGAATAATCCCAAAAGGCAGGCCTCGATTGTGTCCCACGGCGCACACTCTGTCAACCCCTCCAACCCCCGGACGACCGCTGACCAAAAAACCCGCAGCACCCGACAGGACCATATCATGTGAAGAAAATCAGCGTCATGCATCCTACACCACGGACATATCGCGGCCGTCGTGGGAAACATTTTCCGTATCGTAGCTGGGGCATGGTATCCTCTATGTAGTACAAATAACTGAATAGTTTTTAAACGGCAATTCCGAGAGACTCGCCGGGGATGTTCTAGCATTTGGGCCCACTCTCTATCTTCCAACTCCCGCCCTAAGGTCATGTCCCACTTCTGCCTAAGATGTATTAGTGGAACATGCAAATGTTCTCTCAAACCTCTGTAAAGCCATCGCACCAAGTGTCGGCCATGTCCAATAATGTGTAGTGATCTCAGTAATTGAAAAGTTGTGGGTTCCGTTTGATCTATATACGAATGAAACGCACTACAGCCGAGTGAATGAGAAACAAGGTGTCAGGCAGCTAGTTAGCGCGTACAAACTCGTCATGGGGCATCAAGTGGCCCTCGAGAAATAAATCCATGACTGTCCCCACCCCATCCCGAGTCCACCCCTGTATTTGGGTCATCGATAGCACCCCACGCCTAGTAGGCAATCCACAGATGGGGATATTTAGGGTGTACGGAAATGGCAACCGAGCCACCCTCTTCACCTGTGCCCAATAATGTAATGCAACATGCAACAAGTATGGAGGATCACGCATTTTCCGTGCACCCGGACAGAGCTGGGACTGAAGAAACCCACGTCTCAAACAACCCAAGGAGTATCCAATTTCGAATAAATTCTTACCGGCTAACCAATATGCCATCCACTGTAACTGCCCCACTATACAGTACGTCCTAACATCAGGCGCTCCCATGCCCCCCGCCGTACTAGGTAGCTGCAGTTTAGTCAGCGCCAACCGATGTCTGCCCACCCCCCATATCAGAGATGTTAATAACGTGTCAAGCACTTTAAAAATGCAAGCCTGCAGGACCACCGGCAAATTCACAAAGTAATAAAGAAGGCGGGGTAGCATAACCATTTTCGACACCGCCACAGTTAATGGCAACGAATTCCAAAAGGCAATCTGGGAGCGCAACGAGTTGATGGTGCGTACTACATTACCGTCTATAGTATCAGCGTTCGATCTATAAATATTAACCCCCAAGTACTTAAAAGTGACAGGCTCAACTCGGAAGTGCATCTGACCAAATTGCAGAGTAGGAGACGCACAAGTATTATAGAAGGCGAAGGCCACCGATTTAGAGGCATTAAGACGCAAGCCAGAAATTTCCCCGAATCTATAAAAGGCTGCAGCTATCTCGCCTTTATCAACGTCCAAATCGTGAAAATAAAACAACATGTCATCCGCGTATAAGGATACTGAATGTATCACCCCACGCAACTGTATGCCATAAGGGATCATAATCTGACGCAGGTACTGTGCACGAGGCTCAAGGGCCAACACAAAAAGCATGGGGGATAAGGGGCAGCCCTGGCGTGTACCCCGGGATATCAAATAAGAGGAAGAGATGGTCCTACCCGTCTTAGCACGCGCCATGGGACTAGTATACAACAATTTAATCCATGCACAATAGGACTGGGGCAGGCCAAATGTAGACAGCACCGCAAGCATATACGGCCAGCTGAGAGTATCAAAAGCCTGACGCACGTCTAAAGACAAGCAACCAGCAAGAGAGGAAGAGGCGGACGCAGCGTGTAGTAAGGCATGGAGCCGACGGATATTCAAAGAGGTACTGCTTTGGGGTACAAATCCACATTGGTCTGTATGGATCAAACGGGGAAGGAGTAGAAGGAGTCGTGACACCAATACCTTACTCAGCACCTTGTATTCTGTATTCAGAATAGAAAGTGGCCTATAAGATAAAAGATCAGTTGGTACCCTGCCCGGTTTCAATAAGGACGTGACTATCGCCTCCCTGGTAGTAAGAGGCAAGACCCCACTCTCTAGGGAAGTAGTATAGAGTTGAAACAACCTTAGAGTTGCAACAACCTTGGAACCAACTGATCAGCAAATGTGGAATAAAACTACACAGGGAAGCCATCGGAGCCTGGTGTCTTGTTGCAGACCAACGCTTTTAGTGCCGTCCGAATTTCTGCAGCAGTAATCGGAGCAGCCAACTCCTTGGCCATTGAATCAGTAACCGTGGGAAGCTGGACCTCGGACAAAAAGGAAAGCGTGGGAGCCATGACATCTAAACATGGGGCAGTATACAACCGAGCATAATATTCCCGAAATGCAGCATTAATCCCCCCTGAGACGTAACCAGTACATTATCAACCGTGTTTATAGCTAAAACAGGGGTAGGACTCATCGTGGGTTGGATCAGTCTCGCCAATAATGTACCTGCCCTATCGGCCTCAGAGTGTGTTTGCAGTGTGTAAGCATCAAAATCTAACAGACGCAATCGCTCTAACAACTCCGCATACTTAATCCTGGCGGATTGAAGCAGCTCTGCGCCGTCCTCACTCCTCTGAGCTGCCACCTCCAAGGCCTGCAATTCCCCCTCCAGGTCGGTAATGTCCCTGATCACTTCCCTCCGTGATCCCACCAAAGTCCCCATGGCAACCCCCCGTACAGTCACCTTGAAGGCCTCCCATTCGATAGCCCTGGGCGAAGCAGTACCCTCATTCTCCACAAAAAATGCGTCAATAGTTGCTTTCAATACCGCCCGATAGACCTGGTCTTCCAAATGTAGAGGCTGCATCCTCCACGTTGGAATTGGAGCAGGTGAATGGCCCCATGACAACCGCAATTCTGTGGGATTATGGTCAGATATCGTCTTGCCCAGAAACTCACAATGCGTAATTGAAGAGGAGAGACCCGGGGAGCATAGAAAATGATCTAGACGTGTGTGCAACTTACTGGGGTAAGAGTAAAAGGAATATTCCCTCATGTTCACATGCATTGCCCTCCAGACGTCCAATAAATCCCAACCCTGTGCCCAACGTGTCAAGGTTACAGCCTGTGCCCTTGCCACCGTATTAAATAAAGGAGGATGGGAACGATCCAGGCCAATGTCGAATACTGCATTCAGATCGCCCCCCAGAAGCCAAGGGACATGGGACCAGCCAGCAAGCGCCTGGGACACCCACGCAAAAAATGCCTCATGATCGGTATTCGGTGCATAGAGGGACCCCAACACTATCTGTCTTCCATCCAACGTTCCCAACAGAAGAACAAACCGGCCCTGATCATCTAACTTGCTCTCAGTAAGAGAGAAGGGAATGCCCGCCCGAACCCAAATGGCAGCCCCCCCTGGAAAAGGCTGAATATGCCGTCGCAAAAACCTGACCACGCCATCTCCTTTGTAGCTTCGTAGTTTCAGGGGGGATCAAATGGGTCTCCTGAAAACAAATTATGTGTGCTTTACAGCGATGCAACTGCGCAGCTAGTCTATGTTGTTTTGCCATAGAACCCATACCTCGCACATTCCACGAGACAAGGGTATAAGAATTAACAGCAGGCATCATCAAATGGAATAAAACCCCCACCCGGATCCCATCCCCATCCACCCACCCCCGCCCACCTCCCCACAATCCCCAGACCATGCAGCATAGTTGCATCAAAGTCAACAAAATCCCAATACTGGGTCCAACGCCCAAACATCGTTCGACCAAACCGTGATAACAAAGTGAACATACTTCACATTCAACCAGTGCTACCGCCTTTGGGGGGAGGTCGCTAACACCACCAACAGTCGCACAAGTGCAATGAGGCACTCAGAAAAGCGCCCAGAACGAGCACCGGGCCCAGGAACTTAACCATGTGTTCCCACCTGTCAAGACGGCATGCAAGTTCGATAATGTTCTGCCAGTCAGGTAAGGCACATATAGTGGATTATAGATCTACGATCCGGACTGTAACACAATAAGAAGCTAAACATATCCTACAAGGCAGAAGACAAAGAATCAAGAGTCTGACGAGGGCAGAGGATCATTGCTGAGTCGGGAGGTCGCTGTAGGGAACAGCGCTACGCTACCATCTGAATCAGTGTCCATATTCAATCCTTCCGATGGGCTAGAGCTGATCTCTGGGTGTGAGAAGTTGGCCTGGCATATGCTGTCTCCTAGTTATAGGGACACCTTGCACCAGTCCAATTCGACTCTTATTGATGATAGGTTTAAGACAACCTTTAAAGAAAGCTATCCTAGTGGTAGCTGTGGAGAGCAGCCTTCAGGCTAAGTCTTGAAGGAGTGTTAAGCTTATTGTTTTACCATAATAACCTCTTGAATAACCAAATGAAAGAGTAGCCCACACAGGTATATATATAAAATATATGTATTTATTCTAGGCAGAATCCCACAGTCTCTTTATGAAGCTGTGGCAAAGTTAAAATTTCAAACCAAGCATTGATAGATACAATAAATAGCACTATTAACATTGGGCCCCAGGGGGGGACCAAACCATATACTAAAAAAGTGGTATAAGAACCACGACAATTCTACAGACAATGCCTAGGGCATTTAGGATCGCTGGCCCCTTAAGAATCCACCCCAGGTTATGAGGAAGGGGACCCACGGGAGGCGCGTGCAGTGCAAGTAGCTGCTATCGGGATCTCTATTACAGCCTATGGAGAATGCCGCGGTTGGAAATAAACAGTTTAAAAATACTTCTAGCAGGAGTACAAAGTTAAAACTTTAGACTTAAGCTTTTGAGGAGCCCACTACCACGAGAGTACCGAGGTACCACTGTTACCTGCCCCAGGGAAGCCGGGTGCATAGGTCGTTTCTGCTGTCGGGTCGCGGGCTGATTTTCAATGGGAAAATAGTCAAAAGTTCTGCTAGCCAAAAGCGTCAATGATTCCGTGAAGATCAAAGATGTGAAGATTGTAGAGAAGAACCTGAAAGCAGAGGGGACAGAGTCTGGGTCACGGCAAAGTGACCAGGAGGCTCAAAGCAAAGAGCCCTTCGATGTCGGGTGCTTCAGGTGGAAGGTGGTGTAGCTTGGATCTGCAGCCACGGACTCCGGGAGGCTTCAAGGAAGGCCAGCTTCTGGAGGGCGACTGTCCCACGTCGGAAGAGGGTCGCTGCGGTGTTAGTGTCCGGATTGGATCCACTAAGCCTTGGCAACCGCAACCCACGAAGGATGAACAAATCTGCTACAGTGCAGACCCACGAGGTCTGGGAGAGGTCTCCTTTGGGGAGACTGTAGAGCAGGCCTGGAGCAACCAGGGGAACTCTTAATTCTTGAAATAGACCTCCGCTAGGGCCCACAAGTCGAGAGACGGCAATTTGGAGTGCGTAAAAGGGCACCCACGGGCCACCGGAGGGGGCTAGGGCGCTGGTCTTTGGCACAATTGCTGTAGAGTGGTTGGCTCGTAAACGGGCCAAAGCACAACTTCCCCACTGGTCAGGGTCGTGTGCTACGCAAGAGGTGGCCGGTGTCCTGGGGTATTGGGGATCTCGGCACCCACGCGGTCCATGGTGCCCAAACTCGTTGAGCACACTCACTGGCCTATGGGATGCGCTGCGAACCCACCTCAAGGTTTCTGGAAGTCGTCGAAGTTCGTGAGAGCAGCGAAGTTCCAACCGGGTCACTTGCAGTGTTTCAGGTGCCTGCCAAGCAGGAGGATAACTCCTTTATCCCAAGGGAGATTTCTTCCGTCAGCTGGGCAGCAGCAAGTCGAAGGTCAAGACTGTAAAGTTCAAGATTAATCTGAGGCTCTGGGGCCACGTTATTCACCTTTTATCCCCAAGATTAGGGGAGTGTCCAGAGTAGTGCCCACCAATGAGAGGTGAGGCGGGAAAGGGTGGCCACACCCTCTCCCCTTTGTGTGTTTCCCGCCTGGGCGAGGGGTAGGATGCCCCTGAACCGGTTCCAAGCGGTGTATGCAGAATGAGGTCTCTGCAGCTGCCTACGTGCAACTCTGAAAGGACATTTGGTGCACCCACCCTGTTCCAATCCACATTATCCTGTCTGGGGAGATGCTAGCACCTCCCTGCCACAGGAGCCCTATTGTCCTGCTGGCGAGGCTGGGGTTTTCCCCAGCAACAGCCAGCCAGGGTCGTGTAGGTGGCGGGCAGTAGCCATTTTGTGTTACTTGTGCACTATTAAATTGGTGTCCAAATTCTACCGCTTTTCCCATATCGCCTCTCTAGCAGGGGGGAATCGTACCCTCATGCCCATGACTGGACTGGGGGTATGATTCCTACATGTTTGACACCAAACACGATATGGTTCTGTGTAGCCATTCTCAAGTTATCGCGTTATCGCGATAGACTTATAATGCGGTTAAGAGTATATGGTATGGCTACACTACAAACAACCCAGCAATGATTTTACGAGGGTTGCAGAGAGGCCCTACTCACGTAGGGGTTCCCCCCTCACACATACCTCAGCACCCTGCCTTGTAGGATTAGCAAGGCCTGCTATAGGTGTGACCTATGAGAGTATATGTGTTGTAATGGAGTGGGATATAGGGTACCTATATCCCTGTAAGGGGTGCCAGCACCACCTTACCCAGACTACAATAGTGGTCTGGTGGTGTCAGTTTGTATGGCTGTCCCAGGGTGGCACAATAAGTGCTGCAGCCCTGGTAGGCCTACTGAGGGATCCATGCCCTGGGTACCTATGGTACCATCTACAGGGGACTGTCAGGGCATCCTCAGCATCCAGTTTGGGTTGTACCTAGGGTACTCACATCGTTTAACAGAGGAAGCAGATAGGCTGGGGTCCTCGATAGCAGGGCCACAGCCTGGCTAGAGTCATAAAACAGCAAAAACATCAGCAAAACGTTGGGGGCAACTATGCAGTCGATGCCACTCTCCTACACTGGGCGAGTGCCGCGAAAAGTGGAAGCAGCATGTAGAGCCCTCCGCCTGCCCTCCAGTACTTGCTGACGGCCAAAGGGTCTGGAGATCGAGCTTTGAGAGAGGATGCCCCTCTTACGCCTCCGAGGGGGACGCTGCGGTTTGGGCAGTGAGGAGTCCATGCGTCTCATAGGTTGGACGTTGGGGAACGTCTTGTCCAGCCATTCCCACGCACTGTCGGGGTATCAAAAAACAAGGAACGCTGATCATAGATGATTTTCAGTTTTGCGGGGAATAATAATGCAAATGACAGGCCTGCTGCTCGAGCCCGTGCTTTCACCTCCATAAAGGAAAATCTTCTGCGCTGGACTGCCAAGGTGTAATCCGGAAATATTGAAATACAAACATTATCAATTTGTAGAGGACCATTATCTCTTGCTACCTGTAGTAAATGATCGCGATCCCTGTAATTTAAAATCCTGGCCAGGATGGGACGCGGGGCAGCGCCCGGAATAGGACGTCGTGTGGGTACTCGGTGCCCCCTCTCAACCGTGAAATGCGCGGACAGTCCGGTGGGGTCCACAGTAGTCTCTAACCAGTTTTCAATGTACTCTGTAAGCGTAGTACCTTCCTTCCCCTCCGGCAGGCCTACGATTCGGAGGTTGTTCCGGCGTGCCCTACCTTCTGCATCATCCGCCCGTGCCTGGAGGGAGTCAATCTGCTGACGCATGTGCTGTAGTTGTTCTTCGTGCGCCTGTACCTGGGGTACCATGGTGTCAACCTGCCGCTCAGTCGTTCTAGCCCTCTCTGCTAACTTCTTATGGTCATCTTTCAGCAAGTTGAGATCCACCGAGATTATGCCCAGCTGCGCCTCCAAGACAGAACGGGAATCTCGAATCTCCCGCAAAATCATGTCCAGCTTGTCCCCAGAGTTATTGGTCTCCACAGCACCTGGTGGGATAGGGCGGAAGATTGACCCGAAGTCGGAGAGTGAAGTCGGAGAGTGAAATCCTGCCCTCCCGGACCTCGTTGGAACCCTAGGCCTTCCCTTGCCCATAGCCAGCGGCGTGATGGGGCTAGGCAGCAAGCCCCCAGCTACTGCAACTGAATACCAACAAGCACACAACAGCCAGCGGAGAGCCGCACCGGAAAAACCAGCAACCACCACCAGCTAACAGCACAGTTCCACAGCAAGGAATCCACTCAGTTCAAGCGGAAGGGAAACCCGGTCACCCTAGCAGGGCTTGGAAGCCGCTATCCGAAGTGTAAATAAAGGAAATGACAGCAGCAAGGTTTCATGCAGCTCCTGTGCCATCAGGTCCAAGTAGCTCAAGTAGGTCCCCACGCAGCTAGGCGCTCCCACAGACTATACTCTCATGCAGGGCCCAGACCTCAGGCTCATGACTGTCCCAGCTCGCCCCCGGTCTGAACTTCGCACCAGGTATCACCAGTCCGGGCAAGGCACCGCAACTGCCATGCAGCGTGAGAGGACTTTTTCAGGGACACCGTCACCGCCGCTCGATACCTTCCAGCTCCTGGGGTAGAACAAGGGAGGCCACCCCAATCAACTCGCACTGTCTGCGCCTCCAGGAGGGATCATCAGCTACCACCCCATGCAGGGGAAGGGGCACAGGTTCCAAGCCCCAGCGCTTATCCTTAGCGCCCTTCATGGCCTCACCTCAGCAGCAGGGGGGTACCACTCCAACTCTCCCAGTCACTCCTCCGATCAGCATGCTGTATGCGGCCTGCCAGGATCTGCCGGGGAGCCGCCACCGGCCTGTGGCGTAACGTGGCCCTCAACCACTCTGGATTGCGGCTGGGGAGCCTCCCCCAGGATCGGGCACCGCAGCCCCCCTTGCACTGGCGCAGCACTCGTCCCCTCAGGTGGGAGCAGGAACCCGACGCCTCCCAGCACGTCCGGGCAAAGCCCTACTCGGGGGACACAGCAGGTATGACGCCATTTGGGCCCAGAGCAGGGGGCTCGCGCGGGCGCCGCCGCCAGGCCCGGGCGCCCGCAGCCCCACCAGGCCTCAGGATATGCCGTGGCTCTCGATGCACTGCAGGCCTCAGGAAGGCCAGGAATCGCCGCCGTCGCCAGGGCCGCTCCAGGGGGCCCCAGATGACCAGAAGTTGCCGTCGAGGCAGCACCACTGTCTGAGATTGGCAGCCGCTCCATGTCTACCGTCTGGCAAGGTAGGGAGTCATGGATAATTTCTCGGATAAAAGTCCCGGGCCCGGAGCTCGTCGCCTATGCGACCACCATCTTGGGCTGCAGACCACCCCCCCCTCCCCCCGGGGTGCACTTCTCTTAACTAATCTAGTTAGTCTTTTAGCTACCTCTGCACAGACCAGTTCAAAGTCATGAACGACCTCGTCTGGGGTAGCATCATATTGAAGGCATCTCATAATAGAGTCTAAATTTGTTAAAACAGTTTTTTCCCTCAAATAGGGTATTGTTTATTTTGACACGATTCAGTGTCAACCCTTTGTTGCGATTGGAGTGAATGAGTCAACCATCTCTTTTCCCTGCTTGGGTTATTATAGTGAGGGAAGCAGTGAGGGGTTTGGGTTCACTAGCATTTTTTGGTTCCACCTCAAAGTCGTCAACAAGCAGGAGGTACTTCCTAGAGATTAACATAAAATCAATAAAACTTTCCCTGCCTCCCACAACATAAGTAGGGCACTGTGATGCTGAGTTATTAATATGGCCAAGGTTGTTTTCGATAATAATAGAATTCAAGGCTTCGCCCTGTGGTGTATGAATAAAATGCTGCTGGGGCTGACCCTCTATATCCAGCAACCCACAGACTCGTTTGGTACTATACGTACAGGTGGTACCGTTAAAGTTAAAACCCCCACCCAGAGGATACATAGTGGCTACCACTTCCCTGAGATGTTATTAATTTTCACCTCTAGGGCGTCAATAACATGACTGCTCTTTTGGTCAAAGATATTATAGTAACAAAATGGATGGAGAGGCACACGCTAGGTTTACAAAAATGAAAATTCTTCAGTTAATTTCTCTGTATTCTATACACTTTTGACATAAGCGTGCTGCAGGGGAAGGCATAAACAGTCAAAAGAATGCCAACCAAACACAACAATATCCAGAGTCAGTGAGACCCATCCTCTGCGCACTGTTGCTGAAGGTAAAACATACCCATACCTTTAAACATTGTTAACGCCACAATATAAGGCTGTTGTTGAGTTCTATAAGTGAAACATCAAATCCACAACAAACTCAGAAGTTAATGCAATGTATTTGCATGGATACATTCAAACATAATTCAAAAAATTGTCCATGAGTCCTTCATAACATAATTTCTTTTTTGTCAAACAATAAATTCTCATGTGTCCGTAAGTTTTCTTGCTGCCGAATGCATTTCGAGCCAATGCTGGCCCTTCTTCAGGGGATTGAGTTCTACAAAGGTAAGCGAAAATATAATGCAAAAACAGAAAGGACGCAAACATCATCAAAGTCAAAGCAGCAGCATAACAAAAAATCCAAAGGGTTATGAATGATGATACATTGGTGAAATAAATAAAAGGACGCAAGAGCACAAAAAGAGGCCCTCCACCATAATGTGACGAATACACCAAAGAATACTCACTAAAAACTCAGGGACCTTTGACGCATCTGAAATGAATAAGAAATGCGTGTCTCAATCAAGGACTCCACTTCTTAACGAACCAAGAAAAACCAAACTAATATGTGGATGAAACGAAGAATGAATACCTTTTATGTCACAGTAAGGGATATACTGGTTGCCAAGCGGCTCGTCAAACACCTGAAAGCGTTAAATCAAACAAAAATCAGCCCGTAATTCTAATGCCAAAAAGGTAAAAAACCATGTTCAAAACTGCGGAAAGAAATATTGAAATATAATACCTTGTTGAATGGCCGGGAATCCTAGAATGCCAGAACCCCCAGTAACGGCGAAGCTGACTCGGGAATACTCTGCCGCAACACCGCCCAAGTTAAATGCAAACTCGCCAGATCGCGGAAGTACGCGGTCGGCTCTAAAACAAACAACGGACTGGAAACCAACATGAAAAAAAAAAAATCAACGCGCATAAAGAAATAAAAGACCGGAACGTCCGTTCGTGCAAATGAATGCTAAGAAAATCGCCATATTTAAACAAACACTCGTGTGCTAAATACAAATGACCAAGCGCTCATTGGAGGGGGAACTACAAGGCTTTCTCGACCTACACAGGAAGAAAAGCACATACAAAGTGTACCATGTGAATGTGTATAGAGAAAAAGAGAATAAGAAAGTAAAACTAAAAAATAAATAAATCATAAAAAACATAAAAACAGAACCAATGTATAATACATCAAGATTCAGCACTTGAATATTAATATACCAGGAGTCTTCATACAGAACATGCCAGTCACAGTAATGGTGGGTGGTCTATAAATAACATGAATAATCAATTCTATCATTAATTCCTTTTTCTATCAGAGTATCAAGACGTCTGATCCAAAATGTTTCTCTTTGTAAAAGAGCTCTAGTTAGGTCCATATCTGAATGATGTATAACTCTTTCTAACACTGAAAATTTGAGTTGGGCTAAACTGTGTCTCCCCTCCAGCCAATGGGTGGCTAGGTTGCTGCTTTTATTTTGTGTTCTTATAGTACTCTTATGCTCAGATATGCGTATTTTAATCTTGCGTTCAGTCTTGCCCACATAGAGCTTACCACATGGGCATTTGATGTAATAAATGAGTTTATTGGAATTACAATCAGAGTTGTGAAAAAGCTTAATGGTTTCTCCTGAAATAGTATGATATAACACATTTCCCACAATGATATTGTTGCATTGGACACAATTATTACATTTCTTCATCCCTTTGAAATTGGTCCCGAGTGATTTCATAGGAATATTAATTATCTCTTTCAAATTTTTTGATCGCGTGTAGGCAAACAAAGGTGGATCCTTAAAGATATCATTAAAATCAGGTTCATTCTGAAGCATTTCCCACCTTTTAATAATGATTTTTTTCACCTTAGTTGAGCTCGTGGAAAATTTTGAAACAAAAACTTGCCTAGACGTTTGTCTACGGAGTTGAAATTGTAACAGACTCTTCCTCGTGTATTTGGAAGTACGTAATTTAGCTTGCTCAATCACTTCCTGAGGGTATCCCCTTTGAAGGTACAATTGTTGTTGTTGTAAAAAATGATTATCCATGTTGTTGGGGTCAGAACAAATCTTTTTAATCCGCAGAAACTGTGAGAAGGGTAAATTATGTTTGAGATTGGTAGGATGAAAACTCTGAAAGTGCAAAGCACTGTTGACATCAGTAGATTTCCTGTGTACTTCAGTCTGGATCATCCTCTCGCTGATAGCAATGGTCACATCTAAAAATGATATGGTAGTGTTGCTGATTAAATGTGTGAATTGGATGTGATCATCAACTGTGTTTAATTGTTGAATCTTTTCTTCCAATAGCTTCTGGGTATTGGTCCAAAGGATAAAAATGTCATCTATATACCTGCAATAAAGCAGGGAATTCCTAGTCCAGTCGGCATCATTGTAAATATGGTCAAACTCAAATTTAGCCATGAACGTATTCGCTTATGCAGGGGCCCCTGCAAAGCCCATCGAAGTTCCTTGTTGTTGAAGAAAAAAGTTGTCATTCCAATAAAAATAGCTATGGTACAGGCAAAAATACAAAAATCTCAAGTATAAAGACTTTATCAGCTCTTAATGAGGATTGACGCAGTAGAGCCCACTCTACAGCTTCCATACCGGCAACATGCGGTATGGAAGTGTATAGAGATTTAACATCAATAGTACACAATAAAGCCTCATCTGTGAGAACCACAGTCTCCAGTTTTTGTAAAAAGTCCTTGGTATCTTTTATGTAAGAATACCAGTCTTGAACAAAAGGTTGTAAAAAATGATCAATATAATGACCAAGTGGCTCAAAAATGGTCCCACATCCAGTCACAATTGGTCGCATGGGAGGGTTGTGCAGATCCTTATGAATTTTGGGCAACATATACAAAAGGGGTTTCCGGGGATAATCCACTGTAAGGAATTGTTTAGTAGCAATAGAAATCCAACCCATCTCGAAGGCATGGTCTAAAATGCTCTTGAGTGTGATTTTGAGATCATTGATGGGATCTTTGTCTAACAGCAGATATGTCTGTGAGTCTGCTACATGATCTTGAACAGAATCGAGATAAAAAGATCTGTCCATTATAACAATGGCGCAACCTTTATCCGCTTTCTGCACTTGGATCTCGACATCATTCTGAATAGAACGTAACATACGAATTTCATGTTTGGATAAGTTAGTCTTCTTCGATCTTTTAAAATGCAAGTGGTGAAAATCTTTTCTGACCAAATTCTCAAATGAGTCCAGTATTTTATGAGAGATGGGAGCCTGAAATTTAGATTTTGGACGAAACTCTAGAAATTCTGGTGTCACATTGTCATTTTTAGGTGGTAACACATTCGTAAAGAAATGTCTTAGGCGTAGGATCCTCAGGAACTTGAAAAGTGCTATTTCACATTCCAAAATGTTGATATCCTATGTAGGGACAAAGCCCAAACCTTTATTAAGAACTCGAATCTGTTATGAAGTGAGTTCCTTCGAAGAGATGTTTACAACTAGGTTTGTTTCTGGCTCCGTGTTCGTCCGGACTTTCCGATCACTTCTCCTGGTTTTCCGATTTTTTTATGTTCCTGGTGGTTGACTGGGATCCGGGTCCTTGGATAAAAAATGAACAGAACTTGACGTTGATGCACCTTCAGTGCTCTCCATAGGGTGTGCAGCACTTTTCTTTTGGCTTTGCGCTGGTGGTCTAGACGTAGTTGTGTCGGACTCAGTAGCTACACTCTCTTCTGATGAAGTGGTGGTAGTAGATTTTTTGAAGTATGAACGTCGCTGTGCATAAACTTCTGCCCACGTGTAAACTTCGTTTAATTTATAATCTAAAGTATCTCTCTTATATTTCAGCAATTTTCCTTCTTGCAGTTCTTTGGTATACTTATCCAATCTCAAATTTATGTCTTCCAAGGATTTATTCAATTCCACATCTTCCATTCGTGTAAGTAGATTTTGTTTGATCTCTTCAATCTAATTATTGATTTCATTAATGGCTTTGGATAATTCTTCTACTAATAATAGAATCAAATCGAGTGAACATTTGTTTAAAATCGAGTACCATCTTTCCATGAAGTCTTTATTTAGGTGAAACCTAAATAACATGGGTTTAATGGACAAGCTCAATCCACGTGAAATCCTTTTGGCTCGGTGATACTGTACTAGGGTGGACGCATGAAGACGCTGGTTGATTTCTCTCCTGACTAGAAATTCTAATTGCTTTAGTTGTTGAGTGATTGTGCTGCCTTGAAGATCCGATGCTTTGACATCCTGTATCAATGCAGAAATTTCTGATGCTTGCTCTGAAGTATAAGCAAGAATATTAGCCCTATTATCCGTCAGACTAGTAATTGCGTCAAATGACATGATTGGGTGCTCTCTGCCAAAGACTAAAAGGCTAAATAACAAAATGGATGGAGAGGCACACGCTAGGTTTACAAAAATGAAAATTCTTCAGTTAATTTCTCTGTATTCTATACACTTTTGACATAAGCGTGCTGCAGGGGAAGGCATAAACAGTCAAAAGAATGCCAACCAAACACAACAATATCCAGAGTCAGTGAGACCCATCCTCTGCGCACTGTTGCTGAAGGTAAAACATACCTAAAGAGTTATACATCATTCAGATATGGACCTAACTAGAGCTCTTTTACAAAGAGAAACATTTTGGATCAGACGTCTTGATACTCTGATAGAAAAAGGAATTAATGATAGAATTGATTATTCATGTTATTTATAGACCACCCACCATTACTGTGACTGGCATGTTCTGTATGAAGACTCCTGGTATATTAATATTCAAGTGCTGAATCTTGATGTATTATACATTGGTTCTGTTTTTATGTTTTTTATGATTTATGTATTTTTTAGTTATACTTTCTTATTCTCTTTTTCTCTATTCACATTCACATGGTACACTTTGTATGTGCTTTTCTTCCTGTGTAGGTCGAGAAAGCCTTGTAGTTCCCCCTCCAATGAGCGCTTGGGCATTTGTATTTAGCACACAAGTGTTTGTTAAAATATGGCGATTTTCATAGCATTCATTTGCACGAACGGACGTTCCCGTCTTTTGTTTCTTTATGCGGGTTGATTTTTTTTCATGTTGGTTTCCAGTCCGTTGTTTGTTTTAGAGCCGACCGCGTACTTCCGTGATCTGGTGAGTTTGCTTTTAACTTGGGCGGTGTTGCGGCAGAGTATTCCCGAGTCAGCTTCGCCGTCACTGGGGGTTCTGGCATTCTAGGATTCCCGGCCATTCAACAAGGTATTATGTTTCAATATTTCTTTACGCAGTTTTGAACATGTTTTTTGACCTTTTTGGCATTAGAGTTACGGGCTGATTTTTGTTTGATTTAACGCTTTCAGGTGTTTGATGAGCCGCTTGGCAACCAGTATATCCCTTACTGTGACATAAAATGTATTCATTCTTCGTTTCATCCACATATTAGTTTGGTTTTTCTTGGTTCGTTAAGAAGTGGAGTTCTTGATTGAGACACGCATTTCTTATTCATTTCAGATGCGTCAAAGGTCCCTGAGTTTTTAGTGAGTATTCTTTGGTGTATTCCTCACATTATGGTGGAGGGCCTCTTTTTGTGCTCTTGCGTCCTTTTATTTATTTCACCAATGTATCATCATTCATAACCCTTTGGATTTTTTGTTATGCTGCTGCTTTGACTTTGATGATGTTTGCGTCCTTTCTGTTTTTGCATTATATTTTCGCTTATCTTTGTAGAACTCAATCCCCTGAAGAAGGGCCAGCATTGGCTCGAAATGCATTGGGCAGCAAGAATACTTACGGACACATGAGAATTTATTGTTTGACAAAAAAGAAGTTATGTTATGAAGGACTCATGGACAATTTTTTTAATTATGTTTGAATGTATCCATGCAAATACATTGCATTAACTTCTGAGTTTGTTGTGGATTTGATGTTTCACTCATAGAACTCAACAACAGCCTTATATTGTGGTGTTGACAATGTTTAAAGGTATAGGTAGGTTTTACCTTCAGCAACAGTGCGCAGAGGATGGGTCTCACTGACTCTGGATATTGTTGTGCAAAGATATTATAGTACCAATTAACCACTAAAACCTTCACCCCGATCAGACTGGAAATCAAGATTAGTTGGTACCAGGGTGGGAAATTAACGCCAAAGGCTTGTACAGACCCGTTTTTAACTGAGATTAAGAACACTAGCCCTTCCTTTGCCCTCCCTGCCGGTGAAGGTGTTGCATGAACAGTGAAGGAATGATAGCCTTCCATCACGATATCATTCGTATGCCAGGTTTCCTGGAGGCAGATCACATCAAAACTCCTGATATACTCTAGCCATGCTTCATTGGACAGTTTTGAACGAATACCTGCAATATTCCAAGAAATTATTTTAAATGGGATAGGTGTGTGTCCCTGGTATGCCAGGCCCATAGTTGTAATGTTGATGGCGGGCATGGTGACAGAGGTTGCCCGATCAGACCCCTCTCCTCCGTACTTATCAATGTGAGTTGAGGTAAGAGGCCGGGAGGACTTTTCAGGTATGTCTATGTTCATTCTAATGCTGGAAGAGTTGCGCAAAATGGTGCCAGAACGCTCTGTAGGCAGCCTGCTACTAATGTAAACCGCTTCTGAAGCATTTTCTAGGTTGATACATTGTGAACTTGATCTTCTTGTTTTGACTGAACTGCCAGATCGTGAAGTTAGTCAGTCATTTTCGGTCAAACCAGAGAGTGCATCAAAGCAGTTAGGATAGATAAATGCGGAGAGCTGATAGGGAGATAAAATATTCGGGCCAAGCCATGTCTCATGAAGGACCCCTGGTCAGGAGGATAGAAAAAGCCCAATGGGCGAGCTATTATCAATTCCCTAGGTGCATCCCTAAAGTATGTCAGAGCAAGATGCACACACCTAGCGTTGCTAAAATTAAGCACAACACAGTCCCCTTCCACAAATTTGGCCATGTGGCCTAACCAGCTCACCTGCCTTGCCATGATAATATGTTCTGGCCAGTTTATCTGTGATGGAATTTTCTTAGAGCTCCAATGGCCTGATTTATTAGTGAGACTCTGGCAACTTTCTTGTTGGCCTGGTGGAAGATGGGGGACCCCTGTCAGGATCAATATAAACGGTGTGCAATCAGTAGGTAGGTTTAAAATGCTGTTTGCACCCCGCCTGCTTTGAGGACCATGTGCTGGGCTGTTTGTAATTTTGTTTCCTTGTGGCAATCTCCCCCCTCTAGAAGGGCCGGGTCTAAATCAATTCATGGCCCCATGGCTCAGCTTGTGGTTATTCCCCAGGGAACGCTCTTGCAGCCCCTTAGTGTTGGGCCGTCAAATTATTGTTAGTAATATTGAGAGAGAGCTCTTGGGCGGAAACCCAGTTGCTGGTGGTGGGAAGTCCATTTGTAGGGGCTAACCCACTCAGCGTTGCAGTAATGGGGACATCATCTGCCCTCTTATTTATATAACTTGGTTGGGGGGCCATATCTTTTTGTTTTTCAGTTGCCATTATTCTCCCTGTGGCATTCAATATGGGTCAAGGTGCTCTTCTATACAAACTAAGCGGGATAAAACAGGTGCCAAGGCCTCATGTACTGCTTTACTAATTCTTTCAGTAGAGGTGTCCGTTTCATCCTGTGCGGTGGTTCTTCCTCCTCCAGCACAAGATCTGCATCCATTTCTAGGGAGAGGGATTGTTTAAATCTCTTGACCTTTGGTGACTGGCCCTTCGGTCTATGGTCAGCCCCTGCTGGCTTGGTACGCTTCCTTTTTCCCCCGGTGCAGTCTGAGACCCTGTCTTTGTTGCGGTTGGGCAATAGGTAGGCTCAGTTATATCACGTGTGGCACATAGATTACCCTGGCTCAAGATTATAACAGTGGGCGAAAGTGGGGCTTGTGGCCTCTGTTCATAATCAGTTTCTGCCGTGACTGCATGAGAATCAGAGGTTGCTGGGCAGATCGATCAGGGAGTGGGGCTAGTGAAAGTCTTCGCTCTGCCAGTTCTATTTCCTTACTGTCTTTTGAAGGAAGCCATCTAGAGTAGTGTCGGTAGTTTTTACAGCAGGAGTAGGTTTCTGTTTCCCCATAATGGGATTTCCCTTGAAACTAGGGGAGATTAAGAATTATTACCTTGACGACACTGCTTCAACAGGTTAGGTCTTGGTAGCTCTTCCCTGAAATCCAGGCCGAAAAAACCAAGAGCGTAGGCCCAGTCTCCTCCGGGCTCTGACGGTTGTGGACGGGCCCGCCCTTGGCCCGGGCTTCTCCTGGGCACGGCATGGGCATGCCCGCCCTTGTCCCGCGCTGGAGGAGCCCCGAGCTATCTTTATGCGTTTCCTCAGTGGCGTAACAAAACTTTAGGGGGCCCTCCTTCAAGGTGCGATCAAGGGGCCCTGCTCAACTACATGCAATCATTGTCCCTCACCTTTCACCTTTGCAAGGATTTTCAGAACCGCATTAATTACAGACACTTATAGCAGAACTATTCCCAGATTACACACATTTTCAGGCTGTGGACTGAAAAAATATTGTACCTCAAGTGAAAAAAGGCCTATAGGCTGCACACACTAAATGGCATCAACCAGACTGGGTGCTAAACTGAGGAGTAGGTATGATACTGATACAAGAAAGAGAGGCATCTTAGACAAATTAGTATTGTTCTTGGTGTATCCAATGCTGGTGCTGGCAGAAAGGACATCGGAAGATCTAAAAAGATCTTTTATTTAAATGAGTAAATGGCAGAGTTGGATTCAAACAACTGTAGACAAGAACAAAAATCAATCAATCAGAAGGCTTATGTAGTGCAAACGCAAGGAGCACTAAGCACTTAGCACTGACAAGCTCAATACTTTGTTTCATGATTTGGGAACATGGTAGGCAGAAACCTTGAGGCTTTTTATTAAACCATAAACACGTGTTTGAAGATGTTGGTGCCTCTGTCTGAGGCAGCCAGTCTATCTGATAGGCACAAGTCTATACCCTGGTTTAGTTTATCACCAAAGGGAGATGTGTAGAACGGCAGAAAGAAGATGGAGGAAGAGCGAATTTGAGGAAGATAGAGCTTGCTGTAGGAAGCACCTGCAGCTTCATTAGGCACTGGGAAACGTAAACATATGTATTTTATTACTACAATAATGAAAGCCATAACATAACATTGTGCTGCTAGGGGGTTCAGTTAGCTTACTCATCCATCAGGCCTCTTCCTGATGGCATTGCCTTCAGAGTTTGATGACCTACTGGGACTCTTGCCTTTCAACACAAGATCATTATAATCCAGCACAAAATATGAATTTCATCTAGTCAGGAATTCACATTTTATTATCCCTATCTCACTGGGTGAGGCACTGTTGGGTCCCTGCCCAGCAGCATGTTGTGGTATCTGCCCCAGGGTGTGGTCTCACAATAGATTACAACTGCTGTTGTGACTCTTCACCTTAAAAAAGAATGTCTGCCCATAGATGACTGACAATTTTAGACCAAGTTCTTATTTGCCCGTATTGACCAAGTGTTGGAGGGAGTAGTACATGAAATGATCCAGCAGCATGTTTGTACGTTTTACTTACCGAAAGGTTCTGCAGTTTATCCATTGTTCTTTAAAGGATATATGGCTGGACTTCCAACTGGACTGATCTTTCAGCACTAATTATGACACCCAAATAAAGGTTTATCTGGAGGAAGGCAGTTGCCAGGCTCAGTTCCTACATTCTTAATGGCTCACAGAGATTGTGGCCTCCGAGTGGTAGCACTTATTCATGGAATTATTGCCTTCATCCAATAGAGCCTTCATCAGCAACCAATCCAAGCATTAACTGTTGTCTCACTCACTCTCTGTCTCTCTCTCAGCTATTTCTTTTCTTCTCACAGTCTCTTTTGTACCTTTTTAACTGGCCTCCCCTCTAACGCTCCCCATCGTGTTTCACCTATCACTAACACACCTGTCTCTTCTCTGTCTCTCTGCCGTGTTCCTTTTTCACCTGCCTGCTTCTTTATCACCTATCTACTCTAATTCTCTGTCAGCTGGCTCGCCTATTTCTGTCCCACACCTGTCTCCTCTCTCATCTGCCTTTTTCTCATCCTCCCACGTCGCCACCTCTCTCTGTAACCAGTTCTTTATTACCCCACACTAATTCACGCAGTTCTCTCTGTCTCTTTCTCCCTCTCTCCATTGTGCCTTGTAAGTGTCTATTTCTCGTTTGCCTTTCTCCTTCGCTGTGTCGTCTTTCCCCTCTCTCACCCTGGTCTCTGCAGGTGTTTCCTTCCTCACTGACACTGGAGGCACGTTTTACTGAGGGCCTTCTCTGCCAACAACGATTCATTTTGCAAGTTTGTTGTGTGTTCCACTGTGCTGGTGATATCCCATCCCTTGCTACAGGCTTCAGCCAGACAGCAGCTGCCATGTTTACTTCATTCACCCTTTGCGAGAAGGCTTGGGAAGTGGATGGGTGCCCCCTCTAGAGTAAGGGTAATTGGGGGGCCCCCCGCACCGCGGGGGATGAGGGGGCCTGTGTTACGCCCCTGCGCCTCCTGCCGCGGGCTGAAAACGTTCGGGCCGCCTGGTGCAAGTGCTGCTGGGGAATGGAGTCCCCTGATGGTGGTGTGGCGTGTAGCGGCAATGAAGGGGTTCGTCATATTATTATTAACACTTTATGTAATTTCGACTTTAAGATATTTTGCCATTTGAAATTACAGGTCTTGAGAATTGCATTTGATGTGTGAGGTATTGTTTGCATGACTGTTAACCGTAACTGGTTATTTTCAGTGGCTTTTCAATTTAAATTCCTAACTGTACTTTAAAGTATGTTTTTAAGTAAATTTCAGTTTTGTTAAAAACATACTTTTATGTGTTATGACCAAACCTAACCATAACTCCACTTTAACTGTGTTCTTCCCTGAAAATACTCTACCAGACTTTTCCAGAGGCTAAATCAATCTATTAAAAGCTTGTTGGCTTCAGCAACCTGTGTCTGGCAAGCATCGTTTGTTGCCTTGAAATCTGCACACCGAGCCCGGTGCGCCCAGCCTGTCTGGGGAAGAAGCCAATTTCTGTCAAATGTCTCTCAAACAGACGGAGCTTGCGTGCTCCAGCTCCACGCACAAACGCTGAGTCATTGCTAAGATGAGCAGATCTGGGCGATAGTCCAGTGTCTTCCTTTTGTGTAGACTTCGTTTGTCAACGCTGGTTAAGAAGACGAAAACTTAACTGTAGACGTGCCAAAGTCATTATGTTTATGAATCTTTCTTTAAGGAAGGGTGCCACAGTATTGATTTATCGAGTATATAATCAGGGACACACCTATCAATGCTACAGAAGGTGCAGAGGCTCCAGGTTCAGGGCTATGAGAGACCCCATGGGTGGCTCCACCATGTGGGCAGAGGAGCATCGCCCCACTGCTTTCTCGCAATGTGAGAAGCAGAAACATAAAATGGTATTATAAATACTGCGAGAAAGCAGTAGGGTCTGGTTGGGGGCAGGCGAGTGGGTGGATCTGCTCGAGGGCAGGGGAGGAGTGGCTTTCCCAATGCTGCGGGCCCTGACTGTTTGGTCGGCCTTCTGGGGCCGACCAAACCAGTCATGCGAACTCACTCTCCCTGTAGGCTGCAGCCTACATGGAGAAAATGGCCTCCCCATAGACGCTTGTGTGGTCGGCGTCCAAACCAATCACAACGCTGTCATTGCAGCATTGTGATTGGCTTAAGGGAGGGAGGCTGCCTGCATCCTGTTCCTGTGAAGGCAGTAAAGCAGGAGCAGACTCAGCAGTGAAGACGCGGGACCCGGGAAAGGTACTTTTTAAAAAGTATTATTTAATCCCTCCCTGCGCGACCCCCCACTTACCTTGCGACCTCTTCCCCCCCCCCCCCCCCCCATGTGAGCCATGCCTGCCACGACTGTGTTTTTCACTAGATAATGGGGGTATATGTGACAATTTTCCATACTTGCAGTAGGGGCAGTTTTCAGTTTGTTAAAATAACTACTGCTGGGACCCACAGTTTTGGCTATAAGTCTGCAGCCGGCGCTATTGAATGTCGGTGTGCTGAGTACGAAGACTGCGTAGTCTTGATTCCACCTCATGCCTCTCTAATCCACCACCAGATCTCCCTTGCCCCTTTATCTCACTCTTGCAGGTACCTGCTATCTACCTTTGTCACTTTTTTCCGTCTTTCTCCTCATTTCTCTCCTGTGTATTTTTCTCTCTCTTGCTCTGGGTCAAAGTTTGCTGAGGAAATGTAAGTGGTAGTCGCCAATAATAAGTGCCAGTGGGTCCCACCTGCAACCACCAGCTCAAATTAAGCGCTGATTAGAGGTCATGGCACCCTTGCTTCACCGCTCATCCCCTCTTTCCTGTGGCAAAGGGCTTGATCTTATAAAAATATTTATTTTTTACGTTCCTCATGCCCCTTTCTTTTGAAATTGGAGCTGGGCTGGACTTTGGTGTGTGTGGTACATTCCGTCACTGACAACAAATACACCTGGCTTCATAGTTTTGCACATTTCTGACTACTGAAGGTGTTGGGCGAGTTCCATATTTATGGTATGTGTAGAAGTGCTTGATCGATAATTGTGGTCTGCAGCTTGTTATGTATTGATTTATCTCTGACCATGTGAATTGTTTAGGAATTTGTATAATTTAAAAACATTTCTCAAGCTTCACCGGATACAGCATGAGCAGCAGCAGTGCAGACCTGCTTTAACACAACAAGTTACAACACAGGCAGCAGCAGTGAAAACGAGTTCTTTCTCGTCACAGACAGATAAAAGTGACCACACAGGCCTCCGTAGTGCACGCGCCTTTACTCCTTGAGGATATTTAAAGTTCTCATATTGGATTATGTCAAAGTGGGTAAACAATATGCACAGGCTGCAGGGCGAGTGATTGAGTGCAAACCGAGCGACAACAAAATCTGCAAATAAGGAAGGTTGAGTTATATCTTCACTGTGTACACAGCTTAGGCCTCAGATGGAGACTGAATTCCATATCTGAAAGAGTGTGGTGAATTCTGGTGCCTTATGTGGACTACTCCTGCTACCTTTAGTGGCCACATCTGGTGTATTGTCTGGTTTTCAAGGCCACACCCGCTGCCATATAGAGTTGGCTCGTGTGGTGTATCGTATAAAGTGCTTGAAGTCCCATCTGGCACATTGTGTCATATTCCATCGCCTCATCTGGCGTGTTGCTACTGCTTTGAAATGCTACCTCTGGCACAGTGGGCCTCAGTCTACTCTCTGGATTGTGTTCTGGTTTGAGTGCCACCTTTGGCTGTACTCCTAAATTCTGAACACCTCTTCTGGTATACTGTGTGCGGTACAGAGAACGCTTCTAACTTGTGTTCACTTTGGTTCTGAGGGCTACGTCTGGGGTGTGATCAATTCTGACGGCTTTATGTGGAGCGCTTTGTCCAGATGTAGAAAAATCAGCCACTGCGCTTGGACTCCCAAGAGCATTGAGCGTTGTTGTTGCTAGGGCAACTAAAACAATGGTGCCTGATATTTTGTGATGTTTGCAAAAATCTGTGCATGGCTGCCAAATACTTAACAAATTGTTAACTTTTGGCACTCACAAGATTGAAAATTCAAATTCTTCATTTTGATGCAGAAATGCAGAACATTATTTCTGAAGGTGCTGTTTCTAAGTGTTTTATTATAATCTTCATTAAGAGTGCAAATCAAAATGTATCACTTGAAAACGGGCAGGTACTGCGTAAGGCAGTCCATACAAAAATGTTACATAGCTCAAGCATGGAGTAGGCACAGCAAAGCCAGATCTTATGGAAGATCTTATGGCTGGCCCCTAACATATAGAAGAGATGTGCGGACATGAGGAAACGACCACATTCAAGAGAGGCGATTTTTAGATTAAGAGGAGGAGTCTGGGATACAATTGTGGTGAAGTTGAAGTGTTGATAAAAGTGAGGTCCCGTTACGTTGTGAGTGATGTGACAAGGAGGTTTGAGAGCCTGAAGTGGGGGGGGGGGGGTAAGGTAAAGTTTAGAAAAATCAGCTAGCTAGAAACATTGGCCCACATTTGCAAATCTGGGGCCCTATTATGTATAGGGCACACTTTCCCTGTTTGCACCCGGCGCACCTTAAAACAGCCAAAAAAGTCAGTGACTGCACCCGCTTGCAAGGGGATGTCAGGGTCCCGCCTCCAGAGGGCTGCTCTCAGGTGGCGCACGGTCAGTGGGTCTCCTGAGAGTTGCTTTGCCTCTGCACGCGAGTCTGTAATACGGCGCAGAGGCAAAGGGATTCCCTCATTTGCATGGGGCACGCTCCCATGCTAATGAGGGAACACCCCCTGAAGATGGCATTGGCGCTTTATGTGCCCCAGCACTATCAGTAGTACAGAAGGGGCCACACATGCATCTGCGGCCCCTTCTATAATACCAAAGTACCCCGGGGACGCGCAATGCAGTCCCTGGTCAGGTTTGAAGTTATGAAGACACCAAAATCAACATCAAAATCAGCCCATTCGACCATAAAACAGGTCAACAAACTGCTAAAACACCAGCCCACACATTATTCTGTCATGTCAGTCCTTCTGTCAAACTAGCCCTTCTGGCACTGCCAGATTGACGTCCAGTCCAGCCCGACCCTGATGGGTCACGTCGCCTACCTGCTCAGTTGACTAGCGCCTGTTAAAACATGATATGCATTCATTTAATGTCTGACTGACCACAGAAATGCTAATTTTGTTGATGCATCTAAGGGGTTGATCCCTCTCCTGGCAATGGTTAGTCGAAGTTAGCTCTGTGGGCGGAAGCGCTTTTGCGCTGTTGCTGTTTTCCCCATGTTGTTGCTGAATTAAATTTACCTGCAGTTCCTGTGACTCAGCCGGGATCTATTTCTTTCCGATGCCAGAGTTTGTTCTTTAGGGAGTCCGATAGCTGACGTTTTTACATACAAATTCTGCCTTCTGCCAAGGAAAATAAATGTAAGATGTTGAAGCTTCCCCAAACTGGAGCCCCGTCCGTGCATAAATGGCCGCACGACCTGCCTTGCCTGAGAGTAGGTGCGCGGCCATAAGCAGGGAAGGGCTACTACAACTGCTCGTAGGGTCGACCGGTTGACTGTGCGCCTATTGATCAGTACAGGGATAAAATTGAATATCCGGACAACATGGTTTGTGCATAATGATAATTACTCACATAGCTAATTGCATTGATTATTGAACCTGTTGCACATGAGTACTGCACTGTTTACTGTACAATTTATTTATTTAAAACATTTCTGTGATTGTTGCTTTTTCACTACATTAATACAAAAAAAAGGTTAATCAGATGCAAGTGATTTTCTATTTCCAGGCAGCATGGCTGAATTCAGGACAATAAGCAATTGTCTGGGCGAGCAGGAAGGCACATCAATCGTGTATGCGGCCCGGGAGAATGCCGGACATACATTTCAGTATCTGGTGCCATCTAGTGGCGTGAGCCATGTTAGCTGCAACAAATAAACAGTGCATGCACAAATGACCCTCCCCTTCTGACAGCCTATGAAAAGAAATAATCGTGTAGCAATTGAATCATGAGGCTACTTCAAAACAAGTCAGACAGGTTCTGGGATGTTTCTCAAAAGGGCACAAATCATGGTGTGCACTATTGACTGCAGGTGATCACCTGAGAAGTGTAGTCTGAGGTAACATGAAAGTTGTAGTAAATACTCTCCTGGGAATTAGATGTGAGATTGCCCATACAACAAAAATATGTACTAAAAATAATTTTGTGACATGTTTAGTGATTTTATATATCTTCTTGCACTACTACGAAAACGACGTTCAGGAGATGTTGCCCGAACCTCCATGACTATGGTCTTTTATCTTTGAGTGCATTTATATTCCCTAACCCCGATGCTCAACCTACCGACATCCCCTCAGTGAGAGGAACGTCTCAAGAAATGGCGGGTTTGAGAATATGAGGCTGTGAAGGGAGTTAAGTATGAAATGGCTTCCACCCCGGGTGCATGTGTCTCCAAGCATCTTCCAGAGTCAAAGATGCAAGCCCTTAACCTTTTCTGAAAGTGCATTAGTGTCATTAAAGAGTGAGGTAGATCTGTCCAATTCTGGATTCCTAACGTTGAGATCTTGGCAGATGAGATGTCCCTGGCCCCTTCTAAAAAGAAAAGGTAGGGTACCAATCTAGCTAGGAGCATCTTTGGAATGTGTGTCGAACTCTATATCTAAGCTTGAGTTACTGCACACAGAGAGGGCCCAGGCAAATGCACAATGGATTGTAATAGACTAAATACCGGTTATTGTTTTGTTATGTGTTGTTTTATTGTCAACTCGGTTTGCAAAGTTTAGAACTGACATGCAAACTTTGAATCTGTTTTTGACCTCTATGCCACATCAGATAGCATATTGAATTGCATGATAAGAACACAGTACTCTGAGGGAATATACTTTTAGTTAGATTACTGACCGAATGACACATCGCTAGTAAAGGAGATGGCTGGTATCACATTAAATGTGAATTGTGATGTATAAACGTTTATACTGCACTGCTTGTACGAATTGATCGACATGAAAATACAATAAACAGACGCTAAAAAATAAGAAGAAACTATTTGATTCCCTCCTCATATTGCCGTTACCTCACTTCATGTGTTGTGCTCTATTTTTAAGGACTGGTTTCTTCAGTGGCCTATGTGCCTTGTGCAGGCTGTGAGCTTTCTGAGGGTATTTCTCCTTGGCGGACGCACTCTCTGGGAGTGTGAGGCCTTGTGCGAGTTATATTCCCGGACACCATCTCTAGGTACCTGGGCTTCGTATGTCCTGAGATGGGCTGCACCTTTATTCAGATGGTGTGCCTTTGGCTCCCTCTGTTATTGATGGGCTAGGGGTCATTAGTTGAACTGAGATTTCCATCAGCTAGTTCTTCCTTTACATGGCTTTTCCTGGGCAGGGCCCTTGTCATGGGTGTTCCTGGGCTGCAACACTGGGTGGGCAATGTTTCCCACATTTTTTGAAGGACACTGTTTCTGGACACTGGTGATTTTCGGTGGAGGGGGCACGCTGCCTGCATATCAGCAATATTTCTCCCATGGGCATTCTGGTTTGTGTAATTCATAGTTATGCAAGTACTCACAAGGTAGAAAGTGTTCTTTATCAGTGTTACCATATCCATTGCTGGCATCTCAGGACAAGCGCTTCCTGGGCATTGTCGTTCATCAGCAGAGGGTCCCCTCTGTCATTGTTGGCCTCGTCCTGGAGCTCTTTGGCTGACGATTCATGGGCTGCACCTCCATGCTTGGGGTGGTACTTTATCTGAGAAACTATAAGCAGCATTGCAAGCACCCCCAAACCTCAGAGATGTTCAGCAGGGGCTCTGCTAACACCGATGGTGACCGTGGTCTGCTTGTGAGGACTTGAAACTCCTATGAACTGCAGCAAACAGAATGCACTTAGGAGGGCCACTGCTGATATGCTGGCAGTGTGCTCCCTTCCCTGTAATTGTAGGATACTCCTGGGTGGTGAGTCATGGGGCGCTGTGCTGTCCTTTACAAGGCCGTTTTCCAAGCACCCCAACCTCAGATGTCTAGTACTGGCGGTGCTAACGTATCTGGTGAATACTTTCTACTTGTGAGTATTGTTTTGAGTAACAGCATCCAGGATACGCTTGGGAGAACTGGTGCGGATATGGCAGCATTGAGCGCCCTCAAATCTGTAACTGTTTCTGAATATTGTCTATATGTGGACCATCCGATTTGTATGGTAGGCATCTTTTGGGGTCGGTTGTTTGACAGATACGTTTCCTAGAAGGGCCGTACCCCAAGTTTAGCTTTGGCCATTTAGCAAGGTGCCTGGGTGGGCTCATCCTGGCCTTTGGCTGATGATGTCTAATGGAGAATGCGGTCTTTGGTCATTTCTCTCCTTATGCCTACACAGCCGCAGAACTGTGGAAGTCTTTGTTGCCTTAAAAAACTGTCTCAGAATTTAGAAAGATAGTTGCAGATCTCAGTTGCCATGCAAACATGTCAGTCTTTCATTTTCCATTTACAGTTTTAAAATGCTATGTCTGGCATAATGCAATCCATGCTAAATAAAAAAATAAAAAAACTATAATTCACACGAATGCGATTTTCTAGTATACATTTTCTTAAACCTGTTTTAACATTTTTTTATAGGAAGAACAGAGTATCACCGAAACTAAATGTTGGAAGAAAAGACTCTTGGAAACAGCACAAGCCACAGAAATGGTGAGAATGCCGTTTTATTTGAGAAAAATTAAACTAACGTACTGTTTTTGTGCACTTTCACTACACGTTCCTCTACCAAGTCACACCGGATACTCATTCAGAAATATGCGTAGCAAAAGCCTATCTTCTTGCATGTACTAGCTGTCTTCCTTAATTAATCCTAGGGTACTCTATCATCTGGTGGCAGGAATGGACTGCGTTAGTGTTTAATAGAGCTTTGGGTGCCCTGCACAATGGAAGCAGGGGCAACCTTTTGCTCGTTTTCTTTTTTAGCTCATCAGTGTGGTTTGGAATCGCTTTCTTACTGGACAAATTCTTAATTTTTCCAGATCAATTTTTGCTCTTTTCTTCATTTTTGTTTATCTCTTGTAGCTTCTGCCTTACTGCTCTTTTTGAAAGCCATGCACATCATGCCGTGTCTTTTTCTTTTTTTGCACTGACCAGATCCCGAAAATCAGTTACCCCATGTATGTCTGTACTCGATGTTAGGTGCCCCTGGAGCACCTGGTGGGCATTTATAGTGAAGATAACCCAGTATTTGGTTAGGATGTGGCTTCAAGAGGTGATAACAGGTGTGCAACTAGAGTGCCCCTGCTCTCACCGAGCACCTACTCTGTCAGTAAGGCAGGAAATCATGCATCTATGGGCACTCTGCTCCTGTGCGGCGATCTCCCTCACTGGCCCTGTTGAGCAGTGCTAGTAACAAAGAGATGATGCTAGAGCAGAGCTGTGAAGTTGTGCAGTAGGCACAGTGACACCAGCACAACTCAAAGATAGCTGTATTTTGCGAAACTGGCTGGTCCATTTCCTTCGTTGCATGAGCACGCATGGCACACTTGCCACACCACGAGGAGGGTGAAGGAGTCCAGCTACTCGACCATTTCTCTCCTCCAGCCTAGTGCCAGATGACCTGTTTTAGATGTATCAGGTCGTCAAAGTCCACATCTAGGGTACCAAAAGTGTGAGAGGTAAGTGCCTTTGGTAGAGTCCCATTCTGCATCGAGGACAGCGCCATAGCTTAGTAGGAAAGACTTGGGGGGAGGGGGAGGGGGGGTGGATCTTAAATTTACCAACTAAAAAAGCTATGGGCTGAAGGGTGCAGTGGTGTGATGACCAAGGTTCGGTAAAGAATGTTTCCATGAGGAACAGGGTAAATACTGATTTGCGTAAGACGATCCTCTGTTTAGAGTGACACAGTGAGCAAAGAGCAATGGGCTGGAACGCTACCCTGAAGAATTGCCATTTGTTTGCAACCATTCATCCTATCCCCTTTTGGGTCTTTGATTGGCAGTCGTATGCCTATGAACTTGAGGCTGGCGTGGCTTGCCAAGCCTATTACTGCCCGTGTTTGTGCATTCCAAAAATAAGTACATTTGCAACCATGAGAGGAGTACTTCAGTGTGTTCAGACTCGACGTATGGCCCCCAGACCTTCCTGTCAAGCCAATAATGCGTTTGAGGGTTGTAACGCCACAAACATCCCACCTGAAGCTATGCTTCTGCCCGTCCCACCTGGGCCTGGCGGTTATCTCTGGGAACTTATGATAAGGGTCACCTAGAAATCGATGGCCTGGAGTCCATATCCTGGGATCACTTATTTTAAATATATTTTTACTACACTCACACCTGTTCATCTCTGCTACAAGAAGCCTTGATAACAGAGTTGTCAAATTGGTGCATATGGGCAGGGCTGCATCTTCCTAGTCCTCACCTTTTACAAATGATTTTGTCAGGTGACTGATTGCTCCATGTACTAAGCCCGAGCCTCGAATAGAGGAGGGCACACTGGTAAATTAATAAGGCAAGCCAAGCCAGAGATGAACCATAAATAAGACTTGGCCCCAAGAGTCCATGCACTTGCTATGACAACGTTTGGGAAGTATATAGTACAACAAACATAATATACAAACATGATATCATCTCTTCAAAATACAAAAAATGGTTCTTCTTTAGCATGCAGAAGCCTTTCACCTTAGTACATCAGGTGATATCACTGCCTAGACAGACATGTATTAAAAGTTTTTAGCAGGCCCCCAGTGACAATACCATTAGTAAACTAAGAGGCTAGTCAGTAGTCATATAAACTGTAAACATGGCCAAATTCTTATTATAAATAGAGCAACATTATAGTCTATTAAATCAAACATAAGAGATGTTTGTACCTCTCGCATCCTGAACTCAAGTACTTATAAGTGTGTTCATATGTAATGAAGAAAATGGAGGCTCTGTGAAGTAAAATATTTGCCTAAGATCACACAATTTGGACAAGCAACGAAGTTGGTGTTGATTCCAAGTTATCTGGTTTCACATTTTAAAATTCAACCAGCCGATGGGTATCTCTGTCCTTCTCTCTTTCTCTCTCTCTCCTGGTTAAATCAAAGGTCACTTTTGTATTTTTTATTTTTGGCTCACGATGAGAAAAACCTACACAGAGAAAGCAGACCCAAATCGGGGCCCCCAGACCGAACTACCAAGCCAAGAATGCTTTGTTAGGGGCTGTCACACCCCAAACACCCACCACCCTTTTGATCAGGTAGGAGTGGATTTTTGAGTTGCCATTACACAGTGGCTTTGAGAATACCTCTCCTTCTGGGCACAGTATTTCTGAATTAATGCACCTATAGCTCTATTATGTACCTACTAGATCAGTTGCCGGCCCACCACTAGGTGTCACTATATGCATAGATTGATAACTGTGACTGCCCAACACTAAGAGTAACAGACCAAGTAAAAGTAGTTTATCCTAGCCCCCACCCCTAATAACCAGAGAATGTATGTAATGTGTTTAAATGCATATATAATAATGTTGTGATCTACCTAGGGAAGATATAAATATCTAGGTGTAAAGGATTTCACTATACAGGTTGTTGTTTCAAGGTTTGTGGAGGCTGGACGCAGAAGATGTTTGCAAAATTGACGAATTCCTTGTAGTAAAATATTTGCCTAGAATCACACAGTTTGATAAATTAGGGAGCTGGTATTAATTCTACGTTGTCAGGAACCCACTTGGGTTTCACAGGATTATCGAGTGTTCCATTAACATCCCCTCCAGCACGCTTACACTCTCGTCACCTTCCATCGCCTTGATCTCCACGGTGTTGACTTGGCAGGCATCAGCATTATCACTGAAACACCTGAGCGAAACAGTCACCCTAATATTGGCAGATACGGCAGACAGTAGACACAGACAGTGACAACGGAATGATTTGGCCTTTGCATAGTGAAAAAGCTGTTTTAATCTTTGGAAAAAGTACCGTTATGTTTACAAATTAAAACAGTAAAACCACTGAAATTCACAGGTTATGGTCAGAGTCGCAAAACGTAAAATAGCCATGCCAACCTTAACACGCCCACGAACTACAGTGCTGATGACCTAACTCTTGATGGGACAGTTGCAATTACAAATGTCATAAATGATTTTATAGGTGAGATTACGTATCACATTACTCTTAAAACTATCTTTCAGAGTTACGAATGGTGGACCTTACTTCTGGTGAATTTAAGTGTTTATAAAAAACAAATTCAGTTGTATTCATGCCTGTACTATAACTGTGTGTGTTAATTTTTTTAAGTGAATTTCAGAGGTTCTTTTAATATGTACATTAAGGTATTATAACCAATCCTAAATGTAACTTTACTTTTGCTGTATTTTTTTTCAACTATTATTTGAGTTTTTTGAGGCTATGCTACATCCAACTTCTATGAAACTATTCCCTTCTGCAGGGCCGGATTGGCCGTTGCGGGCACTGGTCATTTTCCTGGTGGCCCAGAGGGATGGGGGCCAGTTTTGTGGCCGTGGGGGCCGGTTTTGTCACTGGGTGCCGGTTTTGCAGCAGTGCCGCGATATCGGCCCCTTTAACAAAAGCGGGAGCGATGCTTCTTACTAGTATCCCCTCTCCCATGGCCGGTCGGGCAGTAATCTGCCAGGGCTGGTTGCTGTTCCAAGTCCGGCCCTGCCCTTCTGCATTGTGCAGCCAGGACTGCTGCTCCCTGTGTGTTGGCCGCAGCGCCTGGCTAGGTCCTTTGGACAGCTGTGTACAGCTGGTGGGTGTGTACGTCTAAAGGGCATGCATAGCAGGTGTTAGGTACCTGCAGCTGGTTGGCCCCTGTGGATTAACAAAGGCACTTCTCTGATTAAAAGGTCTAGTATAATGCCAAATTAGGAGCAAATCCTTTCAGCTATTTGTTTCTGACTCTTATGGAAAACGCAGCTTTTTTGACACTCATACCCCCACCCACTTAATTTTGCCCCACCTTGATGGATGCACATGAAACTCAACATATCAAATATAAGCTAAACATGGTAAGTGTCTGCCAAGTGTTGCGCAGATCCGTAAAACTGTGATTAGATATTGGCATACACCCCCTCCCTCCCCCCACCTCCTGTCGGAATTACATCAATCCTGAGAGTCTATCACTGGCCTTTATTGGCTAAAAGCATTGTCTAATTTCATGCAGATCCATCAAACAGCACCAAAGGTATTAGCACATGAAGGCATTCTTACTCACCTCCCCCATTTAACGTTGCTTCTCCATTATGGATCTGTATTAAACTTACCATTTCCACAGAAAGCTGAACACAATAACGGTCTCTAAAGTTTCATGTGATTTGTCGAATGATGTCACAGTTACTAGCAAATGGACAGTTCTTTGACCCTCTGTCCCATTTCAGCTGTGCTCCTACCCCTTGAACGCGCTGCAAAAAAGTAAAATGACCAACAACAAGCTAAATGTGCTAATTTCACCAAACTACTGAATTGATTTACACCAAACAAAAGGCACTTGCTTCAGTAAAGTTGTATTTTCATGCCATGTTTGGTGTAAATCCTATCAGTAGTTTTATGTTTTGCCTGTAGTAGTCGAAAGACCTATTGTGGACAGTACCAAAACGCACAGTGGGCTTTGGCACCACTGGCTGCTTACCATTATTTGGCCGTATTCTCAATCCTTGCCTGCTTGTTTGATGGCCTTCCTCTTCTTGTGTTTGTCCCTCCCATGGAACATAATTTCTTTACCGTCCCTTTAATTCGATGTCATATATCCTCCCACTCCTCACATTCAGGCAACTTTTTTTCATGGGAGTGCATGTGATGTTTTTTGCCCTCTGCATCATGTGCTGCTTCTATATCAGATACCTGGCTCTCCGCCTTATGTTGTCATGTTGAAAGAAACAGACACCACATGAAGGGATCACTACTCTTGGAACACCTGTAGAGGAGATGTTGAAAATGTGTCTAAGATTACCAAACAGGAGTGACAAAGAAGAATACGAGAAGAGTCTACCTGAACCATAAGAACTTTTTGCTGCGGTTCACACCTCAGAAGGCAAGAGATTCACTAGTTGCATTGCAAGCAGGGCTGCATGACCTGATAAGCACTCGGATCGTTGCTGACCCAAAAGAAGAAATCTAGTCACAAATAACAATGGCATAGTGCGCATCAAATTTAAGAAAACAATTCTTGAAAGAGTGAAAATAAATCTGCACACCATGTTGGCTCTGGGGAATTTATCAGAACCTTTTCTGGTCCTAGTGGCTCACATGGAGGTGGTTTTCGTCTACATCACTGTGCAAGAACCTCCTGAGAAGGTGGACTGGATAAGCCACAGAGTTCCGGGGTATGTCCCAGGGTTAGCTGAATGGCAAACCTTGCAAATACTGTAGCGACCCTGTCAGGAAGGAATGCCCCACTGAGGAGAAGCGGTGCTCCACCTGTGGAAAAGACAACTACCTTGTGTGATGTCTGTCTCAACCAAAGACATCTTGCTTCAAAGGGCAGGCCAATGCAAGGACGATTGCATTAAAAAGGCCCAGTGGAAGGGGTTGCATACTCTAGTACCTCTGAAGAGAATCCGGTAGAAGGATTCACTTCATCCCCCAGGTGCAAGGCTTGAAACAGCAACAGTGCCCACCCAAAAGTGCCAAGAGGCCATACAAGGTTTGGATATAACTCCAGTGTGAGCAAAGTTCAACATTATAGAATTGAACCAATACTGCCAACTGTAAGCCTACCCATCCCTTTCCCCAAACATACCCACATACATGTCTTTGGATGCCGTGAACCTGATTATCACTGGGGTATTTCGAGTCCAACATCAAGCTTAATGGGATTTGATACATACCTCCAATTATGTTTAACTGAAGCAATGATGGCATACTGCTAAGATGCAGCACACTTACAGGGCTGTAGCTAGTCCACTTTGATCTCCCAGGCTTAAGTGTTCGGCTGAAAAAGTACCAAGAGCTGCTGCAAGGAGTTAAATGCCCTCATGACAAGCAAATAAAGCACATTGAACATACATAACAGCTCCTGGTACTAAGGAGACCTGTGCATGCCATTCTATGTTTGTCAGCAAGGAGGTCAATAAACTGGAAAAAGCAAAGTTATTGAGAAGGTGTAAAGACCTAAGCAAGATTTGCCCACTGTGGTCCTTTGCATAATTAAACAACCAGGCCAGATGGGCATGCGATGAGATGAAGTTAACCCAGCTAGCCATAGGAAAGGCATATCACGTCATGGAGACGAAGGAGGCTCAGGGGTCCTCAGGATTAGATGTCTTCCATAGATATCATCAATTGAAACTGCACCTTGGTACCAAAACATAACAATTTTACCCATACATTGAGACCTGCGAGACATAGCTTTGAAAAATCCTCAGCAGTAGACGAATTCAAGTGTAAATTACTCTGATCGATAAGTCCCCTTCAGTCCACCTTCACTTTCAGCCTTCCAGCGTTCTTTCCAGGAGCCAGCACTCTGCAGTGGAGAGGGCTGAAGCACTGGCAGCCCTGAGGATCTTCTGGGCAGAGGATGTATCTTCCTGCTTACATCCTAAAACCACCAACACCTGTCCCATGACTGCTTACAGTCGCAACATAACCAAGCACCCCTCTACACATCTCCAGCACTTTGTTGCGTTGACAGATCTTCATGGTTAAACGCCATGTGAAGGTGTTGCCTATTGACGTTTGCTACTGGTGTGAAAGAATGCACGTTGCAAACAGTGTTTGTGCCATCCAGTTTGGAGAGTCATCCCACTAGCGTGTTTCCTGCATGCACACAGCCATGAGGGAGGAGGCATGGCTTCTGTCAGTGAATAAGCAAAACTCCTCTCCGTTTATTCGGCGTTATGCAACCCACAACATGGGTGTCTGTGTTACATGTCCACCATGTCCCCATGCCCCCCTGCAGCAAGAATCCCATCCTGAGATAATCACACAACAAGGCCGGCTTTGCACTTCTGTTATTGTGGATACTGGACAATTTCTAAGGCACAGCAGGGTCTATTTCTGCTTTGACTCTTCTTTGAGTGTCATGCGTCTGCTGTCTTCAGCTTGGAGGGAATGTTAGTTGGTAGACGATGGACTGTAGTGTGTTGAGAGGTAGATTAGCAGTGGGGCATGTGATGGTTTGAAGGGTGGCAGTTGGCAAGAAGTAAACAGGATCATCGGACATGTACCCCAGTACTAATTAATTACAGCATTCTTGTTTCTTTATACGCTGTCCCAGAAATTTATCAGGTTTACAAAATGTACCCGTGACAAGCATTGTTTCTTCCGTTCCACAATGGCGACGAGCAGAAGACAGATCCGTAAACAACAAATCCTGATAATATCAACAGTAGACTATTCCTTTCAATATTAAGGTCTGGTATTGCATGAGAAGGGAGTAAAGTTGATGGATGGTGAAGGATCTTCAAGCATTTCTACCATGGGACTAGCAGTGCGTTCCAACAAAGAGTTATTGTGTGTTCATTGTGACATCATGCGAATACGCAATCGTTAGTTATCTTCGCAAGTGAAACGGTACGAGCACATAGCAAGCTGCTTTGCACGATTTTAGTGGATATTTGTAAACTTTCAAAAGTGGAATACATTTGACAGTTGTGCATTCAACTTCGAAGTCAACCATTTTTCCCGCATTCTGCTTGCATAAGTACGTAGTTCATTATCATTAAATAGTTTATTCGGTTTTAGTAAATACAAAGCCATAAAAGGGCCCATAAAAACAATACACAGACATGACATATATAAACATCAACACTGTTGACATTCATAGTTATAAATGACCATGCACAAAGTTATAAAATGTATCACCATCACTTCTTTGTTAGGTTTGCTTTCAGATCATTTTGTTCACGCAATCTTGAAACAGTGCACTAAAAAATAAAATAGATTAAAAAGTATGTCTAATTTGGGTCTAAAGACCAATATGGCCAAGCATTATACTATGGTGGTGGGCAAATCCCCCGCCCCCATTTTAAAATCATCATGTTTTATCAATGATAAGAGGATGTCTTGTGTCTCAATTTTTTCATATTTAGGTGGCATCATTTGGTTGAAACTCGGGTTAGTAGTTTCAACCAAAACTTGGAGGCACTCTTCAGGTTTATTAAGAAATTGGCATCCGGACCTATTGGTTCAATTATTAACATCTATAAGGCTCGCTCGTGCTCTGCAACATTCCGTGGGGCTGGGGTATGGGGCTTTTGCACTCCGTCTCACCTTCGGCAGTGGAGAATAATTTCCTCAGATGATTACTAACCGTCCCAAGCAGTCTCCCAATTATTCTTTGTCACAATGAACTAGGTCCGACTCCTCTAAGCCATCATATACAAATTGCTCCAACTTTGCTATGGCACTCAGTATATGTAAATGTAAATGTCAAGGTACTTATAGAGCGCACTGTCACCAGACGGCCACCTTGCGGTGTCGCCTTTTGCGGTTTCCTGGCGCTGATACTCATACCGCTGTGGAACCCCTCCTGGCTTTCCCTGTGAAGTGTCCACTCCTGGGCACCCCCAGGGTGAAGCCAGGCATCCTTAGCGCTGTTGGGGCCGGTGTGGAGGCTAAGCAAGCTATTGCCCAGAGTTGCAGCGTGGGGCCCGTGATTAGAATAGGCACCGAGGCGAGAATAGACAGGTCCGAGGAAATTGAGCCCGAGCCCCGCTGAGGCGGGAATCGAACCCTGGTCCCTGGCCAGAACTCTGCTTCAGGGTCTGCCGCTCTAACCATTGAGCCACACTCCTCCAAAAAGATGAGCCGGCCCTCAACCGTGCACTAATACTGGATTGCTTAGCCTTGATCATATGCAGAAGATACCATGGCTTAATTATATTTAAAGGCAGCTGGAGACAGTGGGGAATGGTGGATTGTTTTTATAACTTTGAACAAATTTCCAAGATTTTATCTTTCTTAAAGATGACCAGTGAGCATCTGGAGACTGGGAAAAAGAGAGTTTTGGAATATTTGCCTGCTACCATTACACCCCGCTCCGTTCACTTGTTTTATGGTTTTATTTGATCCGTCATGAATTGCCTCTGAACATCATGGCTTTTTGAGGACACTGCGTGGTTTTTAGCATTTATATTATATTATTATTTTCTGTGTGTTGACCTATGATCATGGTTACAAAATTTTAACCTTTGTCCACATTTGGAAATTAGCGATTTACTGCTACGTGATGAAATACCACTGTTTATTATGAATTTTATTATATATTGTCTGTTTCTTGTCTTACCTTTTGATGTTCTCTTTTATGGTTTCAATAAGAACCGAATAAAGAATATTTGACTGAGATTAAAAAATAAGGAGTGGGGCAACATCATTTAAACATACCTGTTTCCATACAGGATGTAAAGATTAATATGTTAAGGTGCTCATGCTAAAGTGCACATCTACAAATTGCTGGCAATACAGTCATTATACAATTATTTTTCTAATATATAAAACACTGCTTAAAAGTGCAATCACACAGTCAATAACTTCTTCATTGTCCCTAGACTTCAGAAAACTTCGGGTGTTATTACAGTTGAAAAAGCCATGTTTTCTATCAAATTTGACCTTGTTGCACTATAAAAGGTGCAAAAGAATACAAAGAAATATCGAGGGTGGGGTACAACATCATACATTGGCTTACAAAGAGCATATGTACACTTCTTGCCCACCTGTCTTTACTGAGAGCTTCAATGCATAGCTCCCTCACTGACTTATTCGAGATGGAATGCAGGCTGCTCGGAATCTCAAATAATTCCGGCCTCATGATTTTAGCGGTCATATGCTTGATATTTGGGATCCAAGGAATATGTAAGGTTCGGTGTAAGCCTAGACAGTCTAAAAGGAGGGCTATTGTAAAATGTAATTCCTCGGTCCTCCAGACCCTATGCCATAAAGTAAGATGTCCGGCCTGCAAAAATCAATCAAAAAACAAAGACCCACTTCTTTGTGACACAACAAAGATATGGCAGATGGTGGGAGAAATAACAAGTACTTTAAAAATGTATTTTCCACAGATTGTGCACTGTTTGCCATCTCCCAAACCCCGCCCAATAAGAAGCCACTGCGATACACTTCGCCCAATATATGGACAATAAGTGCTTTGCAAGGGAGGAGCCTAACTTTGTTAGAAAAGATTGCGCCTATCTCCCTTTCCATCTGGGCCTTCCTAATGCTGTTTTGATGCTCCCACGAACCCCAACTGTTGAAATGAACCCCTAGATATACAAAGGTGGTGGTGCTATAAGCGGGTTTCTGTTAAAATGGAAGTTTTGTTGTGGTCTACTAGTATGGCCACACATCATCACAAAGTTCTTTATCGTATTAACCCTTAGGCCCAGATCATACAGGAATCGGGTAAAGGCATCCAGTAGAAGCTGTAGGGAGTTCGGTGTTCAGCCCAGCTGCTCGCAACGTCTGCCTACAGCAGGGGTGGGTTTGGGCGATAACCTTCACTGCTCGACTAACCAACCCTCTGGATGGGCAATATAGAGAGTGAAGAGGAATGGAACTAGGACACAGCCGTGCCGTACCCCCCCCCCCCCCCACAACAAATGGGTCAGTACATTCCGTTGAGTGGCCGACCTCACACATGTTTTGTCTGCCTTTGCAGATCTGTGTTCAACCTAACTACCTCATCTTCCGGAGACAGATTAAAACACTAATCTTCCCTAAATGAATGGGTCACAGCTCAGTGTGTTAGCAGACATTAGCGTGGGGATGCCTATGGGTAACCAGGCGCTTTAGAAATCCTGTTTTCATTTCATTTCTCTTATAAACTGAATTATGGGCCTGTCCACGCCCATCGTGTGTGTAATATCCCACGATTTAGTGTTTTCCACAACATCAAAAGCACTGGACAGGTCTATAAAACCCAAGTACAGAGACATCCCCTTGGCCACAGTTTACTTTCCCAAAAGAAGCGACAAGTTCAGGCATTGATCTTCAGTTCCTAGGCCTTTCCTAAAGCCAAATTGGATGTTCCTAAAGACCATTGGTCTACCCAGCCCCTGTTTCAAGACGGGCCAGCAGAACTCACCTGAGAACTTTCACCAGAGAATCAATAAGCAATATTGGCCTGTAACATCTAGGGGCGTTACAGCATCAGGGGGCTGTGGGGATGCTGTCGCGCTTCGGCAAGCTCTCGGGCCTCAAGGTCAATTGGACCAAAACCTGTGTTTTCCCGCTGCGGGCAGATGTCCCATATTGCCCTCCCACTCGGGATGTGGTATGGGAAGCTATGTGCTTTACTTACCTGGGAGTCCGGATATACCACGACGTCGTGAATCTCTTGGACGGTAATGTGGGGCGGTGTATAAGGGCCTTGAAGGGGTGCATGGCCTTCTGGGCTGCCCTACCGCTCTCGGTGCTGGGCCGGGTTGCGTTGCTGAAGATGGTGGCTCTGCCCCGACTGCTCTATTATTTCCGCACGCTGCCAATATGGATCCCGCAGAGGATCTTCAAAGAATTGAAGTCGCAGGTCATCGGCTTCCTTTGGGGGACGGGACGGCGAAGGGTAGCCCTGACAACTCTGATGCGGCCTAAACTAGAGGGGGGACTAGCGGTCCCCGATTTTGAATTATACTACCTGGCGGCAGAGCTACAAGTGCTGACATAGAATGTTGCCAGAGTGTTCAGAGGCCCGGAGCAGGGACGGGGGACTGGCATCCAGAGGCATGTCCTGTCCTACATAGTCATGCAACAGAAATTGGACCTGAGAGATTTATCCATCGAGGAGCGGACTCTCCGGCTATGCTGGCAGAGGGGTATGAAGAGGGCGAAGACGGTGAGACCTTATGCACCGGAGATCCCGCTGGGGATGTTGACGGCACTGCCGCATGGAGGCGACTGGTCCCCGCTAGCGGAGTGGGAAGAGCTGGGGCTGCAGATGGTGGGGGACCTCTACATAGACGGGGCGCTGGCCCCCTTCGGGGTTTTGCAGGAGCAGTTTGGCCTCCCGGATGGGAGTTATCTCCTGCACGCGGCGGTGAGCGCGGCGATACAAAAATACTGGAGAGAGGGGCTGGCGGAACCCTCTGCGGCCCTGACCTGTCAGTACGTGGTGATGGCGGCGGGAACGATTAAGGCGGTGACATGCCTACAGGCTAGATTGCTGCAGGAGGGGCTGGAGCCGCTGGCGGCATTGAAAGAGCGGTGGGAGGAAAGCATAGGCAAACCCATTCCGGACACGATCTGGAGCCACATCCTGCGGAGGACATGGAAGGGTAGCGGGAATGCCCGCTTTCAGCAGGTGCATTTCTTCATCCTCCATAGGGCATATTTGACCCCGGGAAAGATTAGCCGGTACTTTAAGGTGCGGTAGGCCGCTTGCCCGCGCTGTTTCACACTGGGAGCTGAACTAGATCATATGCTGTGGGGGTGTCCGAAGCTTGGGTCGTACTGGGCTGAGGTAGGAGAGATCTTGAATACTATCACTGACCGGGAGGTGGAGTTTGACATGGGGGCGTGTTTGTTGCTTTGGTTCCCTCACACAGCAAAGACGAAAGTGACGAGCAAATTCATTGACTTGGGGCTCATGTTGGCTCAGAGAGAAATTACATGGCACTGGAAGTCCCGGGAGGGCCCGTCAGTCGGGCGGTGGATATCCGAGTTGTTAAAATGGTCTAGATGCGAGAGTGAGGTTAGACGGCGGCAGGCGACTAAGGCGGATAAAGAAAAGGGGTTGGAGTGGGTGAGGGCTTGGGAGATGATAGGGCAGGCCCTGCAGGATAGCCGGCTCGAGCGGGCGGAACGAGAGCGCGATGAGAGCGGAGTTCCTTGAGGCTGGGGAAAATAGTCGTAACCTCCGACGGATGGCACGCATTAGAGTTAGGGACCACTGGAGGGGCCTACATCAGCAGCAGTTGGGGGGTGGGGTGGGCGGGGGGGGAGTTCCTGAGGTTGGGGGGTGGGGTGGGCGGGGGGGGAGTTCCTGAGGTAGGAGGGTAGTGTTATATCGAGTTGGATGGGTAGAGAATCTGATTGGACAGAAAAGCAGAGGCTCTCATGGGGCATGGACCGGGCACCGCTATGAGGCGATAGTTGTGTTACTTTGCTTAACTGTCTATATATGCCGCCCGGCCCCCGGGATGTGGGCTAAATGGCTGTGTGCATTGCTAAACCGAGGGGTGTGATCGGAGATTGTACGGGGGTGTCGATTGCCCAGATGGTTATTTTGCTGAAAATGCTGCAATAAAAACACATGTTTAAAAAAAAAAAAAAAAATAGGGGCGTTACAGCATCCTTTCTTAAATATTGAGATAATGTTTTAGTATGACCAGGTCTCTACTGTGCCCACACCTCAGTGGCTTTCAAAACGTTGGTAAGCAATGGGGCCCACAACTCAATATTGTCTTTAAATATGTCCAAAGGAACCCCATCGGGGCCCGGGGCTTTTCCTCACATACTCAAGTTAATTGTGGTTTTCACTTCTTCCACAGAAAAGGACAAAGGGGGCAACGCTCATCCAGACTGCCACTTTTCAGATGCCCGAACTCCTCCATGCCTATTCCATGGGTATGTGAGGTGCAGTCATGTATTTTAGTGAAAAGGGCAATCTGTTCCTTTGGAGGTATATTAGCTTCCAAGTCGGGGATAACACTGGTTTTAAAAAGGGTGATTAATGGTAGCCCGAACAATCTAGAGTTCTTCACAACGCTAGCGTTTTCTAGGTCCTCCCATGCCTTGGAACTCAACTCCACTTTTCTATCTGAGATGGCCTTTTTATAATCCCACCGGCTATCTCTCACTCTAGAAATACATTTGGGGACCGTTTTAAGGGCCTGAATCAGTTCCCTATGTGCAGTAGAACAAGAATGTTCGGGCAAGCCCGTAATCATATAGGCGGGGAAAATAGGTATTTTTGTGTCTAAGTACAAGTCTATGTCATCTGGGAGTTTGGCCCTGTGCTCTGTCGACCGGGGACAGTCCCATAACAAGTGTAACAAGGTGCCCTGAGAACCACAACCTCTCCAGCAATCTGGGCATCACTCAGGTTGCCTCTGTGGAGACATACCAGGGTGAGATAACAATAAGTGGCTATCTTGGTGGCGGTTTCAATACTAGCAGTATTGCGGGCTGTATGCTGTGACCTGTAATAGATCTCTCCCCACTTCTTTGAGGACAACTGCCTGCCCAACTACAACTCCCATCTCTTCTGACTTGGAACAATCAAGGGCCGAGTGGGCTGGCGTTGAAAAGTATATAGATCGGTGATGAGCCTTTTATCAGGGGTTTTAGTCACTAGCCACCTTTCATAGGGCGTAAATTGTCTTTGTACTTCTGGGCAGTGAAAAGGGTGCACGAGTCAATGTCGCAGTTGCATATAATGCATTCTTTCAGTCTTCTGTAGATTGTAGTGCGAGGGTAGTTGAGTGAATGGTATTATCCTGTCCTAATCAAAATTATGGCCTGTTGAGCAGCATTGCGTCTGACGCCATATTACAAACGCCCGGCGGAGAAGTCCGCATTATTGAATAGTGGTGTCAGAGGGGAATGACGTGAAGCCCCTTCGGATCCCCACCTGATCCCAGACCTCCATCATCGTTCTAGTGATAGAGGATACATACAGACTCTTTGGTCTATGCGATATCTTTAGGAAGATGGGCTTTCCATAGGTGTAACCCTGCTATCGCCCTTTCTTGGAACAACCAGTGTTTTTCTGATTAGTCCCTGTTCCACTCTAGCAGGCAGCGCAGTTGCGCCGCTTGTTAGTATTGCTGGAGATTGGGTACACCCAAGCCTCCCGCATCCGGGGTTTGATAGCTCATCTCCCTTCGCATTCAGGGTCTGTTACCCATCCAGACAAATTGATTAATTTCTTTCTGTAATGTGAAGATCGTCCCTTTCGGAAGTATTACTGGTAGAGTCCGGAAGAGGTCCAGGACTCTAGGTAAGGCAGTCATTTTAAGGGCAGCCATTTGGCCAAGCCATTAGAGATGATGATGTTTCAAGTGATAAAAGTTTTTTCTAATCCGGTGGAGTAGGGAACCGTAGTTTGGTGTAGCGGTCAGTTGGATTGAGGAGGCAAGCTGAATTCCTAGGTATGGCCCACTGTATGGAGTATCGTGCCTTAAGTTGGGCTACCATTGACGGGGGTGTCGATAGGTTGAGAGCTTGGGATTTATAGAGATTGACTCAGAATCCCGGCCCGAGAACGAGTTAAACAACCTTGTTAGGATTGGAGCCAAGGCCTGACAGAAAGTTTTATAAAAGACCACCTGAAATCTGTGCAGTACCGGAGACTTTAAAGGTTTTTGACGGGACACTGCAGAGATAACGTCCTCCAGTTCAATAGGGAAATCCATTGAGGCCGCCTGTGCTGGGGAGTCGTGTTTACTCCCTGCAAATTCAAGGTGGGGCACTGGAGGGGGGGAGGTTTGCCTTGTATAAAGTTCCTTGTAAAATTCCTGAAATGCTGAGAATATGGATTTGTCATCTAGCACTTTACTACCATTGGGTGCCCGCAGTTGTTGGGCCCTTCATTTATTAGCTAGCAGGTGCCTGCACTTGTTCCCCCCTACATAGAAGGAGTGTTTTAGTCTGAGTGCTGCTTATTCAGCCCCGTCTAGACCTATACCTGCTAGTTGAGATAGCGCAGCTTGTAGTTGTCGCCATATCCTCGGGCCCCCATACGACAATGTATACATTCTAGTTTCTTCACCTAGGTGACCAGCCGATCCCTTTTCTCTTTGCGGAACTTATTGTTAGCTGCCGTGATAGCTATGACCTCTCCCTTATAACGGCCTTCAGGGTATCCCTGAGTGTGGAGTCAGTAGTCTCAGGAGTGTTGTTGAATCCTAAGAAGGTTTGAATTGCTTTTGTAACCTGTGATACGACCTCAGGGCGGTGCAGTAGGGTCTTCCGTAGTCTTGTAGGGCGCTCTGTCGGAGAGAATTTCAGTGCGAGAGTTACTGCATCATGGTCAGATAGGGCCACAGGTTCTATGTCAGATGCTACTGTAAGAGTGTGTATGTCTCTTGTCACTAAAAAGTACTTATTTGTGCATATGTTTTGTGAGCATGTGAAAAATGGTATACTTGAGCGCCTGTGGGTGAAATTCTCTCCAAAGGTCTCCCACTACCAGTCCCACTTGCCCCCCCCCCCGCCCTTAGACAGGGCCCCTGTTTAGCCATAGCAGTGTGTCGTCCTATCTTTGTCATTATCAAACACCAAATTGAGGTCACCTCCTGGAGGATTCACTGTTCCGGAGAGGACCTCCGAAACAGCTGTGTGTAAGAATTGTTCCTGTTTTTTCATTGGGGGTATAAATTGAGCCCACTGCGAGGGGTTTGTCCCCAATAAGCATGGTGTATGCAAGAAGTCTACCCTTTATTTCTGCCACTTTCAAACCCACCCTGCCCTTAAAAGATCTGGATATTAATATGGCCACTCCAGCTATTTTAGTGGGTGCGGATGAAAAGAACTGGTGAGGGAAAATGCGGGATCGGAATCGATGCCAAGCGCTAATCAGGAGATGGGTTTCCTGGAGTAAACATATGTCAGCCCCAGAGTGTTTAAGGTCTGACAAGGGTACTCTGCTTTTGATTGGGTTGTTGAGAGCTTTTACATTCAGTGTGAGAACTTTAACTTGTGTTCGGGTCATTTATATTCATGGTGGAGCAGGGCTAAGTGGACAATCCATGGTCTAGTTACATCCCTCCCTTCCTCCACGGTCCCTGCATAAGTGTGTCTATTCCATCATGTGTCATTGTCAAAGGTGAGTACTTTCCCCAAAAAACAAAATCAACAGAATGCAAGAGCATTAATATAAAGTCCGGTACTGTTGGAAGAAGTCCACAGGTCTCTGTAGAATGATGGTAGAGGTATGGTGTTGTGGCCCCTGGACATCTCTCCCCCCAAACCAACCCCGCCGCCCGCCCAGTCATCCTATCAATAAGTAGCAGTGTCAATGCCCAGTTATTGTATGTGCTGTCAGCTTTAGTTTGGTCCCCAGTCAGTGACTCCAGCACCGCCTGCCGTGCCATTGCAATCGTAGCTGGGTCAGGTATCAAATTCCCAGATTCTTGTTTGTTGTTGCCATCAAGAGCGCCTGCAGGACTGTTGCTTTGATGCGTCCACCTCGTGGGCTCCAATAGCAGAGTCATCTACGTCAAGAATCCGGCAAGTCTCCTCCAGTGAGCGCAGCCGACATAGTTTGCCATCGAGACGAAAGATAAGGCAAAAGAGGGTGGCCCCAGGAGTAAGAGACCCCAATGCGCCATAGGTGAGAGGTTGCTGGACAGAATTCAGGCCTCTTCTACAGCGTTATTGTCACAAAATCTTGATAATGCGTCAATGTGTGCCCCCTACAGTTCACTGGGTGTTATTCACAGGCCTTTCAGTGTGTGCCCCCTACAGTTCACTGGGTGTTATTCACAGGCCTTTCGCAAGATGTTCTCTTTTAGCTGGAAGTCGTTAATACAGGCTAGGATGTCCGCAGGTGGGGCCCATGCAGGTTTCGGCAGACCCACTCTGTGTGCTCGATCCATTTTAATCTCTAGATCTTTCGTTGCTTCCAATATGTGGTGGAAGAGATCTCGAAGGTAGAGAGCAAGATCCATACCCTCTTCTGATGATGGCACTCCCTTAATTTGTATATTATTTCGCCTTGCCCTGTTTTCCAAGTCCTCTGCATGAGCCTGCTAGTCAATCTGCTGTTCCCGTAGACGGATTATCACTTGTTGTAGGTGTTCCACTTCTTCATCACAATTATGTTCCTGCTCTCCGATAGCTGAGACCCTATCGTGACCACGTCTCGCCTGATCACTTTGATGTTGCTGGAGAGGTCTTGTTTCATCGCTTGAAGATCTTCTTGTAAAGAGAACAGGTCCTCCAGGAAGGAGCGAGTGACTGGCTCCTCACCTCTGTCATTATCCTGTAGCTGACTGGCGTTGAACGTCGACTGATGGTCCCCAGGAGGGGTGCCAGGGGGCCCGGCCAGCATCTCTTTTAGGGTCCGGTCCTTCTTTATCCGAGCTGATGCCATGTACCCCGGCGTGGGGAGGCAACTTCAGATCCCCTCACCCCTCTAGTTAGTACCGCTGTCTACAGCGAGGGAAGCGTATATCAGAGCAGTCGATAATTGAGGAAGCAGGAGGTATTCCGAGTGCACTGGGGACTCTTGAGTGAAGCAGCTGGAGCTCGTTATTGTGAGTACTCCGACCCCTTTGTGTGCCCAGTGTCTTTCCGTACCTGTGGGCAAAGTTGTATCTCTGAATCTGGGCCCTGAGAACTACACAGAGTCCAATGCACAAGCTCAAGACTCGCCAACAAGCAACTGCAAATGGACGCGGTGCACAGGGGTTCGGGTTATGCAGTCCCCACGAGGGGTACTGGCCTCAAACTTGCTGAGAGGGTAGATCGTCCTCAGGGAACTTCAAAAACCCATCTCCTGTGTTGCTGAAATCTTCGGAGTCCGCAGGGGCTCAGGAACAGCAGACCGGTCAGTTGCATTAAGGTGCCTGCAAATGCAGGGGAGTGACTCCTTCACTCCAAGGGAGATTCTTCAGTTGTCCTTAGTACACCACAGGTCCTGCATGGAGCCTGTATGGAGCAAGGGCACAGACAAAGGTTTGGATGGAGAGGGAGACTAAGTCGGTCCAGTTGAAGTCCAGACGGGCGAAGATCAGTGGTTTCTTCTTGTAGAATCTTGTCCACGTAAAATCTAAAGTCTTACAGCCAGGTAAACCCTTTTTATATCCACGGGAGAGGGTTGGACAGTTTCGGGGGACCCTCCTAGGGGAGGGTCAGGACAGAGGGGTGGTTGCACCCATGTCCTTTGCCCAGTTTCACGCCAGAGCAGGAGCCAATGGCTCCCAGAACTGGTTTGAGCCGGACTATGCACAGGGACACCAAATGTGCCCCCTGTGCAGACTTTGAGGCACGCTCAGAGTGCACCCACCCAGCCCCTATACACTAAATCCTGTCTGGGAGGTGGTCACACCTCCCCGTGACTGGATGCCTATTGTGCTGCCTTCCTCTGCTTGAGCTTGGCTCAGCAGCAGGAGGGCAGAAATGTGTCTCTGGTCGGTAGCATCCATTTTGTGCTATCCAGGTCGAGAAGGCTGGCACCGGATAGACCAGTGATCCCATGAACCTCGCTTCTGAAGGTGTGGAGGTATGATTCCAAGGTGTTTGATACCAAACATGATGTTTCTATGCAGCCGTTTTTGAGATAGCATTTACTGCGAGGTTATAATGCACATCTACCTATATGTACGGCTGAGTCACAGACAACCCGGGAGAATGGTCTCCGAAGGCTGCAGAGAGGCTCTGCTCATGCAGGGGCACCCTCTCACTAAAAACCTGGCATCCTGCCTTCAGAATTGATAAGGTCTGCTATAGGGGTGACTTATAAGTTTTAAGTGTAGTGACTTATAGATATAGTGAGCCTATATCTAACGTAAGTGGTGCAAGCACCAGCATACACAGGTTGCAGTAACAGACTTGTTGTTCCATTTTGCATGGCCTCTCGTGGGTGGCACAATACATGCTTCAGCCCATGGGAGGCCTCTGGGGTACCTATGCCCTTGGTTCATGGGTACCATATACCAGGGACTTCTAAGGATACCCCAGTATCCAACCTGGAGTGTACCAAAGTACATGCATAACAATGTTAGGGAGAATGCAGATAGACTGGGGTCCTGATTAGCAGGATCCCAGTCAGACTAGTCAAAAACTAGCAAAACACCAGGCAAAAAGTGGGGGTAACAATGCAGTCAGATCCGACCTTCCTACAAAGCTCATTAACAAAAGTCAAATAAAATTTGACTAGCAGGTGACTCAGTGCCCTACCATACTGGGTTTGCAGAAAATGGGTCATAGCTTGGTCGTCTATATACCATATACCACAGGCTTCTCTCAGCCTCAGTGGGCACAGGTGGATATTAAACTTACCCCCTCCCCACACCGAGTATAAAACATAAGCGAATTTTGGGTGGAATGAATCAAGATATTTCCCATTTTACCTAAGATCTCAAATTTATTAGGGCGGAAGGTATTACTGTAGAAATTCACCAACACCAGTCTAGAGCCATCTTTAAATGCTAGACATATTAACAAATAATGGGGTGGCCCAGTTATGCACCTAAAGATGGAGATATCTATAGTAAGTAAAATATTGAGAGGCCCCCCCATTATTATGCCCCGAACATGATGGAACAGCAGATATGTGATAAGATCTATAACCCTCTAGGAAGATGGAATTGTCAGCCCAAATTTCTTGAAGGTTAATAACAAACCGCTTGACAAAGCCCAGCCACTCCAGGTCAGTTATTTCTATCTGAGACCCCTGCTGTATTCCAAAATAAAAATGTGATATAATTTAGTTTGACCACCCCTCCCTAACAATCGTATCAATTGTTAAATGATCGACCCTAAGTTCCAGGGACCCACACAGCACTCAAAGCCCTCTTTAATATCTTAGCTTACAAGGTGTGTACACATGTCTCTGGTCACCATTATGCTGAACCGACATCATCAGATCCAAAGAGACCCACGGTACGGTACATACAATTTAAATGTTATTGTCCTCTCTTGTGATTTGTTGAGCATTGTTGGAATATGAACTCTGTGTAACAACAGCATCTTCTTGTTGTCCTATAGCTTTAGATCACAAACAGCAGCTTTCAAATGTAAAAAGTGTGTACTTGGGTGTTACACATGCACATCCTACAGTCATCTTGCCATTAACTCTTATCAAGACTTCTAGATGACTGTTTCTGCATTTTGTGTGTTAATTTATCATTTAAGTGTTTCACAATTTCTAGCATATTGATCCCTCCATTTCTCCTGCCGGTAACAGGATAACCAGTTCTAGCATGGGATGTATGGCATAGTATGTGTTTAGCGTATGTGGAGGTACTCGAAGGTGAAGAATGCATGTATCAAGAAAAATTGTCTTTATTGAAGAACTGCTTAGGAGGTGAAGGTCTACAATTAAATTGCTACGTGCTTTGACAAACGTTTCAAACTTAAACTCATTTGAGTATGTTGTCAAGCAACTTTAGAGCAGATACAGACACACAAATAATATTGGAATAAAAACGTGGTACGTGTTACTAAAGGAAACAAGGGGTAAGCGAATGCATCAAATAATATGTTGCATCCCTACGATCATTGGCTGCAAACTGTGAATTTGAGATAATTAATAATGATGAAGTCTTCAGACATCAGGTACTAATGAGAACTAACAGCAAGAAGATACAAGAACGCTGTGGGAAATGCAGATTCTAACCTTGAAAGATGCTGATGAACTAGCTAAGAGCATTGAACATTGAGAAGTTTGTAGAGAAAATCCATGGTCCAAGAGGATCAAGAGTTAATGTCCATGTGATATCGAAAAACAAGACAACACTGTTTAGGGCCATTAGAAAGAAGAGGACAATGGAGATAAGAAATGTTTCTCTTCTTGCTACTAATGTGTTAGTGGCAGCCATATAGGTAAGTCAAAAAGCAGCACAGCTGTTGATAAATTGTGCAATAGGTGCAGGAAAAAAGGTCACTTTGAGACAGTGTGTTAAGGTGGGAAAGTTATCATGTTAGTGCAAGATGTTAATGTGGATGATTCAGATTTGGATGCCAATATTATCTTGGGTGTAGGGCAGCGACAAAAAGAGCCAAGGTGTCTCAAAAAGCTATATTTATTTAGATTGTTGTTTGGTGGAAGTCTTGGAAGATTCAGGTGCAAGGTCTACAATTCTGGATAAAAATCTGGTACAAGAATTGTGGCAGGGGAGAAAACTCTTACCTGTTGATGTCCAACCTGGAAGCAATACAGGTCACAGGATAGGATAGGATAGGATATGTGTTTATAGAGCGCTCGTATGCCGTGGCGTCTTGGCGCTGAGGTGAGTACCTGTGTTAAAGCCCACAGCAGTCGCCTATGTTGTAGCAAACAGCCAGGACTTCAAAGCTCTCCTAAAAACCAGTCTGTTAGTTTGGAGACGCATGGCTGTAGGCAATGAGTTCCATAACTTTGCTGCACAATGGGAGATGTATTAATTATGGTGAACTGAGTTCTAACGGGTATAGGACACGTGGCAAGGTGTATGTTGTGGACACATGTGAAGCTATATTGGGTTGGCTTATCAATAAGAGAACGGAATAAGATTAGACCTGAGGCAGATCCCACAGTTTGTTACAGGAGGGTCCAAAGAAACGTGCATGGGATTGAGAATTATCTTAAGGCTAAACAGGACGCATTTACCGCTGTCTTTTTTGAGAGCCTAGGCAAGTACTTGAAGTTTGAACACCATATTAGAGTTATTAATGGAGCCATGCCTGTTAGACTTAGAGTGAGGAATGCCCAATTGTGCTACCGTTTTAATCTAAAAGAGAGTTTGGTAAACTTGTGTGCAAAAGATGTTTTAGAGCCAAAAGAGTCTTACCTGGGTGGCTGTCGGTAATTGCGCTCAAGGGTGAAGGGAACCTGCATCTATGGTTGTACAGTCTTAATGTGGCTATTGGAGTGGATCGTCACCCTGTTCCCAATATGCACAACATTATTTCTTCCTTACTTAAGGTTGCAGTGTTTTCCACATTAGATCTAAGGCAGTGCCTACTAGCAGATTGTTCTGGTGACTAATTACAGTTATGTGACTTCATCCAGCACTTCTGAAGGCATGTTCCAAATCCATTCCTTACAAAGCTGTTGGGTCTGCAATTGGACTTCAGCCTCTGAGTGCCACCTTATTAGCCAGTCCCCATTTGTGCCACCCCTCCCAATTCGGTATCCTTTTATACATTGTTTCCAATCATTCTCTCTGGAGAGGGGAGGTGGCACTCTTGTTCAACTCATATGTTGCTGCTACAGTGACGATGCTTGTTTTGCAGGGGCAGACGGGAGGCAGGCAAAGGTAACCCTTTGCCTTCGTCCAGGTCAGATGCTTGGACCTTTCAGAGAACAGAAGGCTCCCAGCTCTCTGCTTTGTTAACATGACTACTGTCAAAATGGTGATTGGGCATACATTTTATAGCATTACCAGTCAAAGAGTTCTCTTTATAGAGCCCTGTTGGCCTGGTCTGTAAGTAGCCTATGCATTATCAGGAAAATCTGCCACCCAGGACACAGTAAATCATTCAATTTTAACGTCAGCAAAACAAAACTATAAAAGTGGCCCTAGAACTAAAAATTCATTTATTGATGATTATCACCAGGGTATGAAAGATGATGCTACTCTAACTCCAGCATTCAAAACATTTACCATTTTTCATTGCCACGCATTCCTTGGAATAGTAAACTCCTGTCAGGGGTTTGCCTTCATGGTTACGTGTAGATTTCAGGCTACAACCCAGCACTATTTCTTTGTACAATGCACAATGCAAAACTGTTCTCTGGTGATTTTGTGGGGTTGGTTTTGCTGGGCAGTAGGGATCATCTGGATTCTAGTGATTGAGTTTATTGCATAAATTGTTCTCATTGCTGTGTGGATGATCTCTGTGCTGGGAGTAGCATCCTCCTTGGTTAAAGAGCCATCCCTTTCTATTTGCCCTAATAATGTGGGTACACAACATTAAATTTAAGAAACCCCAACCGCCAACTTTACCCCTAAAATACTGTGCATATCACTGTGTTGTCCACTTTAAAAAGTGCAGCACAGTGCATAGGTTAACATAACATGGTGAACAGACATTGTACCATTGTCTGGAACATGGATAGTCAGTTTAAAATTCCTAGAGCAAAAGTGAAAGTTCAGTATGAGCCATACCGGAAGGGTAATCATTTTCACGTTTTCTTCCTTTAGGTTGTAGAAGCGGAAGCAAACTTTTATTCCAGGAAGAGTGACCCACACCCCATTCAAGTCATCGATCACAGCTATGCCATCGGGGACTCTGCTGTTCTAAAGAAGAAACTATATTTTGCCTTGGAAGACAATGAGAAACTGAGGAAGCGGATGAAAGCCAAGAATTTAAAATTAAGACGATTGAATGAAAACATCAGGTTACTTGAAAGCGAACTGCAGACACTGAAGGATAAAGTGTCTACTGGTCAAGTAAACCAAGCAATGGTCGACTGAACTCAAGGAAGAACCAACTGGTATTGTCACAGCAGAGGGGGCTGCTTCTTGCCACAAACAATGAATTCTAGTTTGTGGGACCACTTTCGATGGTGTGGATCTCCTGCTGTCCAGAATATGAGGAGCTTAAACATTGGCCTTCCTGCAGATCTATTGGATGATGCACCTGTCATCACAGCCTGCTTCAGCTATTAAAATGGACTTTGTATCTTTATATAAAAAGGAAGGGTGAAACAGTGTTTCCAAGCACCACTGCAACATGGTGCCAGTGTTTCTGATAACCAAACCAGACGTGCCTCAAAGCATTGGGAAGTAGTCTTATGGTCTCTCCGTGTGAATATCTCTGCCTCTTGCCGAGGTCATGTTGATGTCACGTTTTGAAATCTAAAATTGATTTGGGGTTGTGGATAGCTTTGTAGACGTATCTTCTAGGAAGGATGATTGGTGTTAAATGTGTTCAGTGTAATATGTTTTTTTTTGCATTTGTTTTTGAAGTGTTAAATGCAAAAATATGATCATGAGCAAAATGGAATGCGAGGGTCCTCCCTAGGGTAAGGTGGTGGTTAGCCTGGTCCGCTGGGTCAGCTTAGGTCAGGGCTTCCAAGATCAAGGGATGTTAAGTGGCGTGAAGTTACCATCATGACTTGGTGAGTCAGGAAAAGAGTAGATGTATCAGACTCTGTGATCGTAGGTCAGATGAATTAATCGTGTCCGGAAAAGTTAAATCAAATTTCTGAGTATTTTTCTTCACACGTAGGCCAGCATAGTAATAATCTCTTCATTTGAGAGTCCCCATTTTACTTTACCTTTGTCTTGGAATTGGGCATAGCTTTCTGAAAGTTGCAACAGTGTTTTGCAGCATTTACTACCAGAGGGAAAACATCTTGAATATAAACCACATTTACAGTAGTATGAGGGTCCCTTCAGAACATGTAAATATTAACCCGCTGGGGAACTTGTCTTTTGTATTCTGGCATCGTTGTGTATTTTAATATGTCAGTAACTTTTCTTGTTAGTTCATAATACTTCAAAAGCAACGATACATGTGAAAGTGTATGGTGCAGAAAATGCCTTATGGTTCACTTTAAGTTGGAAGGTTACTGAAGGGGTGAAAGGTAAGGAAAATACCCTGTGTATAATGACATACCTGCGAAAATGCTGGTACCGCTTTAATATTTTATTCTTTTCATCATGGTCTTTGCTAAAGTTGCAAACCGAGTCTACATTGTACCTTTAAGTTGTGCATATGTTCAGCAGTCTCGGTGTAGAACTCTGGATTGGCAGCTACAATTTGTCATACCAAGGTTACATTCCCTTTTTCATTCCCCAAACTATTCATTAATTTGATGTGCAGCAACTTCAGTAGGACAATACTTGAAATGGTCATAAATCCAATGTTCTCTGTTCAGGACTCACTCATATGTTAAGATTGATTATCTGTCAGCATCACAAAGGTTATGTATATAGTCAGTTTCAAGTGTACGAAAGTGGATTTATATATATATATGTATATATACACTACTCATTGAAGCTTCTCAGAAACAATAACTGCCTTGGACAATCCTCCACAGGTTGGTTACCAGAATGATTTATTTAATAAATTAATTGGTGTGTATGTGCTGCCAAAAATGATAGCTATTCATGTCTTCTTGCTCTCAACACACGGAGTACAATAACAGCATATTATGGGTGAACAGTTATAATTATCTTCACAATCCAATAAAACACAATAATTTGATGATGTTACCTGCAAAGCCTATGTTAATCAGCTTCATTACGTATTGTTATCAAAGCATTATTGAAAGGTGCAATAATGCTTGTCTCGCTGCCCTTAATGGAGTCCAGGATTTTGTTCACAATCGCTAGAAAAAACTACTTTCGATGGACTGAAGATGAGTGTTATGCTGTATTAAAAGTTACTGTTTGTTTCATGACCGCTTCTTCAAATAACTTTGCCGTAAAGGCGATAAATAAATTGTTTGTTAATTATTAAAGTTGGAGGGCTCCAGCAACAGCTTTTCAGGAAGAGCATTACCAATGCCTATTTCTTTTCCTCAGGAACACTTGCCCGCGGCAAAGAAGGGGTGACAGACGTCAGGCGGTTAACTAGCAAAGAGTCTATTGTTTTCAAAGTTCCTGTGGAATGCATGTTCCTTGGTGAGCATGAACAATGGCTCAACTATATCCAGCCCAATACGCCTTTGTAGTTAAAGCTACAAATTCCACCATGTGTCTAGCAGATTTGCAGAACTGCAAGACTATGGCATCTTGAGGTTGAGCCATAGACCCCTGTTTAGTGCCAGACCTAATATTCACCCTGAAAGTGAGATTATGCTTGTCAAAATTCTTAAAGGTGAATTTGACGACACTTGGGATGGCCCTATGTTATTGAGTTGAGTATTCTGATCGGACTTCATGTGTATTCACAACCTATCATCCCTGAGTAGAACTCACAATTGGTAGGTAAAATGTGTTTCTTTGAAAAGTGTTATTATGTTCCACATAGTAATGCTCTTGCACCTCCTGCAAACGTTTTCCTCCTTTCCGTACCTCAGCCTTGCTACAGGTGAGCTCCACTGTAAATCGACCTTGAATGTGATGAAGTGCTGAGAGGTCATAGTATTATTTTACTTGCCTTATCTTTACTAATGAGGTAGTTAAATAAATGCTGAAAGCCTCAAGGCCCATTGCCTTCATTCCAATCAGATGTTCAGTATTTACTTAATTTCCGTGCGGCTACTTTGTTGAAACAAATCACAAATGAAACTCCTAAATGGTCTGCCTCAGTGACATGTTTAGGAGTACCTGCTGACAGTGGCAGCTCCTCCGCTAAGGTGGAGGAGCGTGACCCCACTGCTTTACAGCAGTAAAATAAAGGAAAAATAAAATGATAATAACTTGATTGTATCATTTTATTTTCTCCTGCTGCTGCATCTTGGTGGGGCTGGTGGAGGAGTGGTGCGCACACACTAAGTAATCAGGACTGGTTGGCCGGTCGTCTCGGGCCGGCCAAACAGTTATGCCCACTTTGCGTGGCCCACCCAGGCTGCATTACATCCTGGGTGGAGAGCATTTTCAGGCTCCCATTCCACAGCGCTCAGACCAATCACAACGCTGCATTGCATTGTGATTAGCTCTGGGGAGCCTGGGTGCTTCCTGTTCCGGCCCAAGTTTGACACGAGGAGAGACGGAGCCGAGACACAGCCATAAGGTACGTTTTTTTATTTTGAATTGTTTTTAAAACCCCTTAGCCCCCCACCCCGATCAGTGGCGGCAACCACTTCATGCTGACCTGACACTGTAAGGTTAATTACAAAGATAGGATCCAGGTGCTATGGTTCCACAGAATTGAGTCTGGCATTACTGGGCTCAGATTCTAGCCACAATTTCCAGGCACCAAGTATTACGAAATTAGATACATTTCTTCTTACTCAGAAAAGTGGAATCCATTTTGGATGCCCCTGGTTTAGCACAAGATAGAGGACGAGGAAAGCTTCCTGAGACAGTGAAACTGTGTAGCCTGCATTTCTGTGGCTTGAGGGTGGAGATCCAGACACACTGACGTGAGGAGGATGGATACAATGCTACCCGTAGAACTTCCGTGAAGACTTTGTTATCAAAGGGTTGGTAATTAGTGCTTCCTGAGCACTGTCACTTGGTTATGGTGGGTGGAACTGCTATTTCTAGTCAAGGTGGGAACGTTTCTAAGCTAGGTCTACCCTTTTGTCTGTCTAATTACTGCTTCAGAAAGGCTGATGACTGCCAGGTGCAGAGAACTCATGCTTCATTGTGGCCATGTGGTGGTCCTAAGAGAGCTAAAGATCTGCCTGGTGCTTAGAAGCCTGCTTCTGAGAGAGTGAATGAGGGTCCAGACCCTGTTGGAAGAGAAGGACAGTGTGCTTCTGTCTAGGGAGACCCAGAGAGAGCAGATGGAATCAGATAGTGAAGCACAGAGTGACCTGTCTTGTGAGGGCCTCACGGATCTCTGTGCAGTTCCCCCCTGAGAACTTACCCAAAGACTGCACCAAATCAAGCATGGCCACCAGCTACTGTGGGCCTTGAACTTGCATGCAGCCAGGTCAAGATGGCGCTTTGCCCCTCTGAGGCTAATCAGCCTGGGAGGCCTTAACAGCACCTTGCCGCTGTCAGCCTGAGAGGCCACAACTGCACCTCTACACTGTAAACTAGATTGGCCCAGGAGGCTGAAGCTGCACCTTATCGCTTTGAGCCCAGTCAGCCTGCAAGGCCGTAACTTCTTGTTGCCATTGCAAGCCTGATTGGCCTGTGGTGCTGCAGCTGCTGGAGGATCCATGCCATGATCCCGGACCAGCTGTGCGGCCATCACCCAATGATGGCACCAAAGAGTGACTACTCTTGAGTGACCAAGGTTAAGAACAAGTGACAGAGTTTCGCTTTTTGCCCAAAGGTGGTAACTACAATAATCAGCACCTGTGACTCATTCATGCTGGTGCCACCAGATACCAGGGACTTTAGTTCCTAGAGTTACACAGGTGGGGAGAAGATGCTGGAGCAGGAGGGTGTAGGACCTTCTGTAGAACATGATTAGGGATACATCCCTGTAGTCGCATGCTGTAAATTGAATTGTGTAGTATTTAGTCTAGTTATGCGAGTAAAAGACTTGCTTTTTCTTAAAGACCAGCACTAGGCTCCATATTAAATTATTGTGTATGTTGGTTGATTGTTGAAATTCAGGGCTTTTACACCCGTCCCATCATACTACTATAGAAGCCAATAACTACTCGCCCTCCCAAGCCTGAGACTCTAGAGTGGGAAGAGTTTTACTTGGCCAAGTTTGGACAGCCATAGCATGACTGACCCCGTAGCACCAGTGGCAGAGGGCCTCAACTACCACAGTTGGAGTCTAGTAACTGCTGTCTGCCCTGTGGCCCACCGAACAGGGGGTGGCTATCGACTGCAAGAGGTGTGGGATCGGCAAGTTCCAGTTCTAACTTTCTTGAAGACTACAGTAAGTTCAGCTTAAGCACGACATTACCAGGATAGTACAATGGTAGATACAAGGATGGTGGAAATAGACCATGGCACCCTATTCTTGGATAATTTTATAGATCAGGGTTTGGAGAGATAGTGGAGAATTCCCAGAAACCAGTATTGTTAGATCCTTGTTAGTTTTATTGTTTTTTTAGGCTGTCTTAGCCCATTAGCACTGGTCCCACTGAGACTCTGATTTCAAGAGTAGCACTAGCAGCAACTCCAGGAGTTATTCCCTTGAATAAGTTAAGTATAACTGAGGCCCTGAACTTTCAGTTGGTACTCCCTAATGCTGATTAAGAGGAGAAGGCTAGGAAGTTTATATTTATAAATTCAGTGTATATAGTTCAATTACAACTATTTTATTATTTAATACACACTTAATTTGATAAGTTAATGTGCTGTAACATTTTAATTTTTCCAGGTAGTAATACATTTATTTTGCATCTTAAAAAAAATAAAAAATAAAATATATATATATATATATATGTATGTATATATATGTATATATATATTCACTGAAAAAACATAGGTTTCAGGTACGTTATAGTTAGGAATTAGCATTTAAAAAACCTTAGAAATTCACTGAAAAAACCATAGGTTTCAGGGGCGTTCTAGTTAGCTGGACTTTTCACTCGTACAAAACCATTGAAATTCCCCCGTTATAGTTAGTTCAGCTAACTATAACTCGCGCGCCCGCAATGCACTGCTGATGACGTCACATATTACATCACTCATGACATGGTCAGTGACATCTCAAATGACATCACTGATGACATCACTGATGACATCATCCAGTGAATGTGTGTTTTTCTGAAAATTACATACGTTTTATATATGTATATCTCAAGGTCGATGGAAGAATAAATCGGTATATAAGTGTCTAAATGGATGATTTGTTTTTAAAAAATTGATTGTATAACTGACTGATTAAGTGTATCTTAGGGAATACATGGCTTAGTGAGTAATGTTTAAATATGTAAATATCTGTATCAGTCTCACTTTGTGTATAAGTGGCTTCATGGGTTGGTGAGTAGCTACATGAGTGTCTATATAGGTTATTAGTTGGTTTTTTGAGTATCAGTATGAGTGTCTGAGTGTCTGTATGGTTCGGTGGGGGGTATCGCGTAGTGCATAGGTGCATGAATGAGTGACTCACTGTTTGTAAGTGTTGAAGACTGTATGGGTGGATGAGTGTGTGCATGGGTGTGTTAGTGAGTGAATGACTGTCTCAATAGTGTCTTTATGAGTAACTACATATGTTTTAAACTAGTATATGTGACTATTGGTGTATATAAGTGAGTATATGTGAGAGTGAGATTGAAAGAGTTCCTGTATGAATAAGTATGTATTTCTATAAGTGATTGTTTAAAAGACTAAGTATGTGTAAGTTTCTGTAGAAGTAAGTGTGGTGGTGTGTGTATAACTGTATATGCAAGTAAATGGATGTTTGATTCTTTATTAGCATGAGTGACTACGTGTGTGAGTAAATCTATGGATGAGTGGTGTTGTGTAACAGGATGTATAGGTGTATGAGTACATATAATGAGTGAGTACATGTATGAGTGACTGTATAGGACTGTTGGTGAATGAGTGGATGTGTATGTGGATCTTAGAATTACTGAATAGGTTGTTGTAACTGATATTGGTATGTCCATTGTTTTGAAACTTTTAGTTTCTATTTTTGAATGTGTGTATCAAAGGTTATATTAGGGGGAGAGGAGGTCTGCCACGCTATCACAAGGATGATGTCATCAATGATGTCATTTGAGATGTCATCAGTGATGTCATGAGTGATATCACTGACCATGTCATGAGTGATGTAATATGTGACGTCATCAGCAGTGCATTGCGGGCGCGTGAGTTATAGTTAGCTGAAATAACTATAACGGGGGAATTTCAATGGTTTTGTACGAGTGAAAAGTCCAGCTAACTATAACGCCCCTGAAACCTATGGTTTTTTCAGTGAATTTCTAAGGTTTTTTAAATGCTAATTCCTAACTATAACGTACCTGAAACCTATGGTTTTTTCAGTGAATTTCAAAGGTTTTTTAAATGCTAATTTCTAACTATGCCTACAGAGATAGGACATGTGAAGAAAGAAAAAAAAACACACAGAAAGAAAAAAAAGAAATGCAGAAAGAAGCAACAGAAGTCCTCAAAGACTAAGAAAAGTGCAGGAAGAAGGATAACGTGCAGAAAGAACAAACAGAAGAGCAGAAAGAAGCCATGTTGCAAAATCATACTGTACCCTCAACTTTTTCAGACGGATACTGGTGGTAACTGAGTCTGACTAACCAGTCCTAGAGCCAGTGCTATGTTAAAAGACACTCAGAATACAGTGAAAACGCCTACATACACTATGGAACACTATGCGTTGGGGTCCCCCTGTGATCAGCATGACCTCCTCTGTAAGCCCCTAGTATATAATAGGGCAGGGGATTAAAACTACCTCTCAAAACGCGCCACAGGACGTGTTTGCACACGTCACCTGAGTCCCCGTCCCCTCACTTCCTCACTGTGTAAACACGCCCTGTGGCCATTTTAAGTTGGGAGATTAAGTCCCCTTGAATTCTGAGGGTCCCTAGGGTCCAACTAGACCACTAGGTACCTCCAGTAAGCGCCACAGAGCTGCGTTGCAGAGAGATGTAGAATGGGGCACGGCCTAGACCACCTCTCTGCAATGCAGCGCAGTGGCGCTTACTGGAAGCACCTGGTGGGCTAGTTGGCCCCCAGGGTCCCTCAGGATTGAAGGGGAATTATTTCCCCAACTTAAAACGCGCCACAGGGCTTGTTTGCACACGTTAACTCAGGCCCCGTACCCTCCCTTCACCACTGTGTAAACACGCCCTGTGGCCGTTTTTAGTTGGGAGATTAAGTTCATTTGAATCCTGAGGGTCCCTAGGGTCCAACTAGCCCACTAGGTACCTCCAGTAAGCGCCACAGAGCTGCGTTGCAGAGAGGTGTAAAAAGTGGCACGGCCTGGACCACCTCTCTGCAACACAGCTCAGTGGCGCTTACTGGAAGCACCTGGTGGGCTAGTTAGCCCCCAGGGGCCCTCAGGATTGAAGGGGAATTATTTCCAAAACTTAAACCGCGCCATAGGGCGTGTTTGCACACGTCACCTCAGGCCCCGTCCCCTCCGTTCCCCACTGTGTAAACACGCCCTGTGGCCGTTTTTTAAGTTGGGAGATTAAGTCCCCTTGAATCCTGAGGATCCCTAGGGGCAAAATAGCCCACTAGGTACGTCCAGTAAGCGCCATTGCAGAGAGGTGTAAAAAGGGGCACGGCCTGCACCACCTCTTTGCAACGCAGAGCAGTGGCGCTTACTGGAAGCACCTGGTGGGCTAGTCGGCCCCCAGGGTCCCTCAGGATTGAAAGGGAATTATTTTCCCAACTTAAAACGCGCCACAGGGCGTGTTTGCACACGTCACCTCAGGCCCAGTCCCCTCCCTTCACCACTGTGTAAACGCGCCCTGTGGCGCGTTTTAAGTTGGGAAAATAGTTGAGAGATTAAGTCCCCTTGAATCCTAAGGGTCCCTAGTGTCAGACTCTAATTACGGTACTCAAAACTTACACAGGAACAGAGATGCTAGTTCCCAAATCCACCCCGACAGTAATCCAGAGCTTAGTGTGACAAGTCTCTAGAGTGGCTATCTAGGGGGAAGGGGGAAAGTGGATAAAATAACAAAAGAGAGAAGAGACTGTTCTGCGGCTTCCTTGAGGAGTCCGTCCAGCAGACTTCTTTTGCTGAAGAGATAACCTGTAGATAAGAGTTATTGTTATAATAAACTTTTAGTCCTTAACCTCTCTTATCTCTCAACCCCAATAGCCTTATTTCCTTACCATGCCAATGTCAGAACTCTGCTTCTCTTCTATTTCTTTTCTGTGTGTGCTTTTGTTTCATTAACTATATTCTTCGTCTGCAATTAAAAAGGAAATAGCTAGAACCCAAGGTTTATCTGCCTCATATTTATCTTTCTCTCTGAGCTTCTCACTTACTTTCCTATTTTTCTTTTTACTCTCCTATGTCTTATCTTCCTTGGTATCTGCCTTTATTCACAGCTTCTTTTTCTTTTTGCACACCTGTAATATAGTTACATTTATCTGTTAAGAACTTCTGCTTTCTTTTAAACCTGACGTTATCTATTTTAATTTGGTATACTACTTACTGTGTTTGAGGTCTTTTCCTATTGGTAATTATTCATCTGTGTGTTTAATGCTTTCTCCTCTTTTCGTGGTGGTATTTCACTCTCTGTACTTAGCTATTGTTCGATGACTTATTTCTGTGGTAAGTATGGTTTTATCTTATTCTATTATTTGTAGTTGCTCAAGAGTTCTAATCTATATTGCAATTCTCTCTTCGACTTTTTCAGGACTTGTCGTTACTATTCGTTACCTCTGTGAAGAATTACAGTAAAGCCACTTCCCTCACAGTAAGTTCTATGACTCTATTGCTTTCGGTAATTTACTTCAGTTCTCTGACGTGACAAATATTTACTTCAGTTCTCTGACGTGACAAATATACACTCGTTAACTTAGCTTCATTTTTTCTTGTGCTTCCTTCAGATGCTCCTGTTGACGCTGCTTCCTCTTCCTGACGACTCGGTGCGAAATCTCCACAACTAAGATTTGCTGTTCTCCTCAAAAGTCACTTTACTTCATGGAACTCAGATTTCGAACTTGTATCTACTGACTTCCGAAAACTCTTCAGGGTAGATTCTGAAAAGCCTTCGAGCTAGACTAAAACACTTTTAGTCAGCGCGCACTGAAATGCGCACCTGACTCTCTAGAATTCTTGGTGAAGTGCGCAGTTCCTAGGCAGCGCGAGCCTCACCTAGGATTCCAGCGCGTTCTCTGCCAAACACTAGAACGCTAACAGCTACTCAGTTCTGGTGGCCTTTTCTGGCGCCATTTCCGAGTCAGCTCCACCCATGAACCTTCCATTGCTCGGGGTGTACAAACTTTGAGTCTTCGATGCGCAATTAAACCTATCTGTAATCTTGGGTTCCAGACACCTAGGGTCAAACTAGCCCACTAGGTACCTCCAGTAAGCGCCACAGATCTGTGTTGCATAGAGGTGTAAAAAGGGGTGTGGCCTCAGAACACCTGTCTGCAACTCAGCTCCCTGGCGCATACTGGATATACCTGTTGGGCTAGTTGGCCCTCAGGGACCCTCAGTATTGAAAGGGAATTAATTCCCCAACTTACAACTGGCCAGGGGGCGCGTTTGCAGAGTGCTGCAAGGAGGGGGCATGGCCTCCGGCGCGATGCCGGTCTTTTATTTATTTTTATTTTTTAAGAAGGAGGGCTGTGTGGCCCCCCTTCTTTTTCTAATTTACTGGCCCTGGGGACCCCATCCCCCAGGGCCTGCATCCTAATTTTTTTTGTCAAAAAAAATACATTTGGCCCTCCCAAGGCCTTAACCGGCACCGGGGATCCCAACCCTCGGGTCATGGCCTTTTTAGGTCTCGCCTGACCCAGCGCATGCGCTGGTCTGGCGAGACTTATTGAGAGGGCTCCAAAAAGTGCTACCAGCCCAGCCTAGAGCTACAGAGCATGTGCGCGCGCCGCGTTTTACCACGATTACTTTCACTTTCGGACGCACGGCCGCTTTGATGTTTGATCGCGATCACTTTCGCGGCCGCACGGCCGCTTGGCATAGCCAATAGGTCTCGCTTTTGGGACCTTATAAGTATTTAGTTACGCATCTGTTGCATGGCTAAACACTTATAAGGTCCCAAAGGCGAGACCTATTGGCTATGCCAATGCTTGTTTTGTTTTTTAATTCTTTATGAGGGGGCTGCGTTGAACCCACCTCAGGCCACTTATGGCCCCGGGGCCGGCCTTTTTTTTTTATTATTTAAAAAAATATATATATTTAGAGAAACACCTAGGACATGCTGGACAAACCATATGTACCTATCACCATGACTATTTGCGTGATATTCATTAAAAGGCGACTATGCATAGAATGAATCCACATTGAATGTTTTTACACCGCTAGTGAAGCTCTGACGTGTCTGACGCCCTATCGTGCCTAATCCCGGCGCGTCCGCCGGTGGGTACTCTCCAAGTAGACACCCTTGTCGTTGATTTATACAAACATGGGTAGCTATTGACGGGCACATTTAATATACACGCACACCAAGCCATTCAAAGGGGACTCAACAAAAATTCGACCAAACTATGCAAGAAACCCCCCTCACGGTTAATAAAACACACATCCACCGCCGGATGTGTAATACTTTTTATTTTACTCTCTGGAAAGGAGACAAACCTCAGTTGAGAGTCACAGCATGCTCCTGGCTGAGCCCAATGCTGTGTTACACCCACCAGTGCCCGCCAAGTGCCAAACACCTCTGTGTTTTATTCCACCAGCTAGTGCGTATGCTATGACACTCTCTAGCCCATGTGCACTGTAACACCACCCCGTGAATATGTCATGCCATACTTGCCTTCGCACGGGTTATATTGCCCCATCTAACGTGCCTTCCTCGATGCCTATGTTATAATGCACAGCGCTATGCCATACATATTACAATCTGGAATCCATATCTTTGTCACAGTGCATATGCAACGTTACACTCCCCAGCACATATTTTATATTACAACTTTAGAGACTAGTTAGGTTACACAACACTGCCCTGTGCATATTACACTCCAAGGCGCATATCGCATAGCACGTGCTAGTGCCTGTGCTATCTCGCGCTCTCCAATGAATCTGTCATTGCGCACAATGTATTGCATATTATATTTCACGCCTCGGTTCATCTTATATTACACTTTTTGGTGCATAGTTTATACCATATACCATATCTAATTTTCATTTTCAATCGTGCTCAGGACTATGTTCTATATAACACTGCATCCACCTACCCTTTTCACGGGCATTACATTTTGCGATGGGGGGTGGAGGGTCAGGGGGTGTTTCTGCCAAGTGAGCCCGGAGTCACAGTCACAAACGTCCTCTTCTTCCTGAATAAAAGTGAGATTATGCTGCATACTTGTTCATATTTTAAGTAGTTCGCACAGACACACATTTTAAAAACAATAAAGTTCCTAATACCCACCTTCTCTGAACAGTTAGCTTGCTGCCCCATCCACCTCCTCCCTATCCTCTGTTGTCTGAATCCATGGACTAGCCTCCTCTCACCTGCCATGCATGGTTTGATGTGCTGCCACTGCCCTCCATTTAGCATGATGTACCAGTCCACTCCTCCTGCCCTCCATCGCCCAATTCTATGACCCATCATTGACCTCCTGCTTAGCCTCTGTGCTTAGATTGCTGCCCCTATTCTCCTTCCCCCTGCCCTCCGTTGTCTTTGTGCATGCCCCTGCTCCATCCTTTTTGCCCACCATGTTCCATGGACCTGCCACTCCTATCTACTCTTGAGTGTTCTGTTGAGCTGCCACTCCCCTCCCACCTTCCTAGCATTGTCAGATGACTGTAACCTGTCCCTGCCACCTCCACCCTGCCTGTCCACATGCCATGCCCCTATCCCCTTCCTCCTGTCCTCCATGGTCCATTTTACTGCCACACCCTTCTGCCCTCCCTGGTCTGTTGTGCTGCAACTGCTCCTCCTGCCTGCCCCGCGCGGTCTGTTGTGAGGCCCCTTCCCCTGAACTCTCTTTTCTGTGCCCAGGTCATGACCCTCCCTTCTATCCTCCATGGTCCTTTGTGCATGCCCCTGCACCCTCCTTCTTGCCCATCATAGCCATTATGCTGCCACTAACCCTCCCGCTTGCCATGCATGGTCTTCTGTGCTACCATGGCCCCTCCCACCTTCCCTGTGTGGTCAGCTAGCTGCCCCTGACCCCTCCCACCTTCCCTCCATGGTCTGTGTGTATGCCATCATAGTCTCACTGTTGCTCTCCATGGTGTGTCTTGTTTCTAGTGCCCATCCTGCCTGACCTCCGTGGTCATCTTGCTGCTCCTGACCTGCCCCCTTGCCCCCAGCCCTCTGTTTCCATGTGCAGACCCCTATTCCCTCCCTCCTGGCTTGTCTGTTCCATTGTAATGCCCCTGATCCGTCCCTCCTTCCCTTTATGGTCTGTTATGCTGCAGCTTTCTCTCCTGTCTGTCCATTATGGTCAGCTAGCTACCATTGCCTCTTTTCCCTCTGTTCTCTGTTGTCCATGTGCATGGTCCTGTCCCCTCCCTATTGCTTTCTATGGATTGTTGTGCTGCACTCCCGTCCCGCATGCCCTGTGTGGTGTATTGTGCTGCTGCAAAACCTGATGCCTGCCCTGTAGGGTCAGCTTGGTGCACCTCTCCATGTCCCTCCTGTCCTCTGTTATCCCAGTCCATGTCCCTACCCCAATTCCTCCTGCCTACCATTATCCAATGTACCATACTTGCGAACATTTTGAACATGGTAAGAGGGAGATTTTGAAAAACAACTGGGGTATTGATTTTCCCCTTTGAGTTACATTGAAAAAGAGGAGATTGTAGACAGGAGACAGATCAAATAAAGCCCATTTGAGCTTAAAAACATTGGACGTTTCCTGGCTGAAACGGGTCTGTTGGCATGTATGGTTGTACTACCACTGCCTCTTCCTTCTGCCCACAATGGACTATTATATTGCCACAGCCTCTCTTGCCAGTCCTGTATTGTTGGTTTGTTGCCCCTGCCCCCATTTCCACTGCCCTCCATAATCTGTTGTGCTGCCACTGCCCTTCCTGCCTGCCCAGTGTGGTCAAATCGTTGCATCTGCACTCTCCTACCTGCCTTCAATGTTCAGAGTCCGTGCCCCTGGCCTCTGCCTCTCAACAGTATCCTAATGAACAATTAGATTGCTAACATTCTATATTTATTACAAAAGTGTGGAACGCCTGACGTCATCTTGATGTAATCGAAACTGTAATACCTAGAGTATTTCCTTTAGAAATTACATATATGAGAGGGTCTTATTTGCATCAAAATTATGGTTAGTGCTCTAAAAAACTAAAATGAGGACATATTTTCTGAGTTTTCAAATAGCGACAAAGAACTTATTATTATTTGTAATCTTTATGTTTTTTTATCCAGTTGACCACTTGATTAAATGTTGCATCTAGGGGAGAGGATGTGGTGTTACGTCCAGAGCTGCAGACTTTGCAACTGGGGAATCAGGTTGGAGTTTCTGCTTCAGCTCAACATTCTGTGATTCTGGTCAAATCACTTAATCTCCCCATGGCTACAACCAAAATGAATTTGATCTTGTGTGACGTAACCAATGCTCATGTAAAGCACTCCAATACCTGACTAGTCTGCACTATATAAAACTGCAAATACACAAAAAATAAGTGTTTTGCACACTTCTGTCATTGGGCTACATCTGGGTGATATTTGGGCTACATTTGGGCTCTTTTGTCTCTGGTGGCCATCTCGGTAGATTTATTTGTTATGAAGTTTCCTAATTTCCTCATTTACTGCAGTCTCCTCAGTGGGAATACTTTCAGTTTTTTATTTTGGTTCCATCAAGAAGGCATTCAGATGCGTCACACATTTGCCATAAATTCTGAATGTTAGCACTCTAGTTGCTCATTAGATCACTGTAGTAAAACTACTGCTCACCAGGGAAGTCTGCTGCTGGTATTCAAAGTGCATGTTTCAGTCTGCATGTCAGAATTTTTTTATTAAATAGAAGAGGATTTGAGAAGTCAAAATGTGCCCTAATTTTTCTTTCTGCAGAACTAATCATACTTTCTATGGCAAAATGAACCCCCTCATTGTGTTCCTTTGTAAATTAAATGTTTTAAGTGTTACCACTTTATTCCAATCAAGATGGCTTCAGGTGTGCCATACTTTTGTCATAAGTAAGACTGTTAGCGCTCCAGTTTTCGTTAGAACACTCTGGGATATTCTGTCATTGGGCTATACTTGGGCTACATCTGGGTGATATTTGGGCTACATTTGGGCTCTTTTGTCTCTGGTGGCCATCTTGGGCGATTTATTTGTTATGAAGTTTCCTAATTTCCTCATTTACTGCAGTCTCCTCAGTAGGAAATACTTTCAGTTTTTTACTTTGGTTCCATCAAGAAGGCATTCAGATGTGTCACACATTTGCCATAAATTCTGAATGTTAGCACTCTAGTTGCTCATTAGATCACTGAAGTAAAGCTACTGCTCACCAGGGAAGTCTGCTGCTGGTATTCAAAGTGCATGTTTCAGTCTGCATGTCAGAATTTTTTTATGAAATAGAAGAGCATTTGAGAAGTCAAAATGTGCCCTAATTTTTCTTTCTGCAGCACTGATCATACTTTCTATGGCAAAATGAACCCCCTCATTTTGTTCCTTTTTAAATGAAATGTTTTAAGAGTTACCACTTTATTCCAACCAAGATGGCTTCAGGTGTGCCATACGTTTGTCATAAGTAGGACTGTTAGCCCTCTAGTTGTTCTTTAGAACACTCTGGGAAGCTGCAGTAGAACACAAAGGAATCAACTGACAGTCTCTGCCCTTGTTGGATGTACATGTTTTACTGAGAATGTCAGACTTCATTCTCACATGACTGAGAAAATGAATGTGAATTTACAGAAAATATGCTCTCAGTTTAGCTTATAGATCACCTTCCAAACCTCTGTGGGAAAAGCATGAGAAAATAGTTTTCTCTCAAACATGATTCATGATATCACAGCAGAAGGCTTTTTCACATGGTAAAATCACCTTAGAACACACCACAATTCCTAAAATGAGTATGATACCATCAACAAATGATTTATAATGTAACTAAAGTCTTAAAACCTTCTATTAACTGCAATGCTTTTTAATGAGGTGCTATCATGTATATTGGTCCCAAGATGGCTGCCAACACTTCTTGGATGAAGTGCTGACAGCCAATCAGATCTCACGATGAGATGTGTGGTTAGGCTCCGCCCAGATATATATGTGATTTTACTTTTGATTTTCTCAGGAACTACTGAACGGATTTACACCATTTAAGCAAAAGGCACGAGTCTGAACTGAGGACTACCTCTTTGCCAAATTTGGTGTAATTCCGTTCAGCACTTCGGGCTGTACCTTCGACTAAAGGTCCTATGGGAAAATGCATGGGGAAAACGCGTTTTGGGACCCCGCTTGACGAATCACCCCGAAACTTTCAGGGTAGGAGCTGAGCGGAGCGCCCCATTAGTTTTGAACATTTCACAAAGATAAGTCAATCGGCGCCAAAGTTATTCAAAATAGAATTTTCAGATTTCCTATGGGAACTCGGTCCTAACTATAACTATCTACTGGCAACCGCCAATAGATAATATATATATATATTTTGGCTTCAACTCTCCTCCTCGCCTCCAACTTTCATCAAGAAAGATAGCACTTCCGGGGGCCGTTTCTGTTAATTTATTAAACAGCAAACTCGCACATCAAAACAGACGCGTTTCGGTAACAACCTTTTTCAACTGCAGGGAATTCAGTCCTGCATGCCTCTAGTGGCCACCCCACTAATCTGGTGAGGAGTATGCCCTATGGGGAACTACTCAGGATGAAGAGAAACAGCTCGGAAGACAGTGAGTTTCAGTTGGCTGCAAGGGACAGTATTAAACGTTTTAAAATACAGGGCTATAGCCAGCAAGTCCTAGATGAGGCCTATGGGAGAGCTAATGCTCTAAAAAGGGAGAATCTATTGATGAATAAGGACACACAGAGTACAGACTCCAGAACCAGTGAGGGCAAATTTAGTATCATCACTACTTTTTCAAGGAATGCTAGGGATCTGAAAAGAATTATGAAGAAAAACTGGCACATATTGCAGACAGACAATGTGATAGAGGAGGATCTTCCATCTAATCCCCTTATCACATTTAGGAAGGCCAGGTTGTTGAAAAATGACCTAGTACGTAGTCATCTAACCGATGCCCCTAGATCTGCTTTTGGTTCTATGCAAATGTTTTTCCTATGCAGGAAGTGTAAAGCCTGCAGGGGAAGCAAGAGGGTCCTCGCATATGATATTCCAACTGTAGGCATTCGTAAAAACATTAGGAAGTTTCTGACTTGTACTACCCCCATACAGTGTATTGTCTCATGTGCCCATGCGGCCTACGTTATGTAGGCAGCACAATTCATCCCACTAAAATCAGGATATTGGAGCATATGCGGGCAATAGTGAAGGAGGATAAAGCCTACCCTGTTGCGCGTCATTTTGATAAGGAACATCAGTGCAACAGGGATTTTGCTGAGTTACTTCTGCCTTCGTCATGTGCCTAGCAATCCAAGAGGTGGCGACAGGATTTTGAGGCTACGAAGGCTGGAGTCGCGGTTCATAATTGACCTTCAGACGAAGGAAGGTACCGCTAGGCCTCAATAGCAGTGAAGAGCTTGCTATACATCTGGGGGAGTGAGGCACCTGATGAACTAGTGTGGTCAATTAGTCTGTCGTAGATATTATGTATATATACTGAGATGATGCTACTATGTATATAGGATCTATAAGAGATGTGTGTATATATGTATATTGATGCATTTCTCCCTGTTCTATGGTCTCTACCTGTGCTTAATGGAATCCTCAAGTTGCTGATTTGATCCCCCTATCTTTCTTTATCTACCTTCATTTTCACCTTTTTTCCTGATTTTCTACTTCCATCTCTTTTGACGTAAGGAAAAGCAGTATAAGCTCATTTGTATACAAGTGTAAATAATGTGTATTATGTAGATAGGCTGTCCCAAATCCTGTAGGAGCGGATATAATTTTGGACATATACATTTTGAGGATTGGTGATACCTTTTCTTCCAGTATAGTGCCCATTCAGGACGTGATGAATTTAACAGTACATTTATCATAGGAGTAGCGCCAAATTGTGAGCAGTGCCCATTTATGGGCGAGATGGATAACTATTGTTTTGCATTTTGTTTGTGAGATTATATATTTTCCTCTTTAGTTGGCATTTAGGCTGACAATCAACTGCTTATGTGATGTTTATTTAAGCATTTTGACATTCTAAGATGACGCTCTTAGATTGTACTGAGTGCTAGGGACGCTGCGATTCCGCGACAGTCCCTCCTTTGTGTTGATGCAGGAAGGAAGGTGTTTAAAAATCATGACATTTCGGCGCTTCGGTAAACATAGAAAAAGGTTGTTACCGAAATGCGTCAATAATTAAAGAAGCACCAGCCTGCGAGTGCACCACGTTGGTGCTTGGGAGCTGGTATATATAGATATATATATATATATATATATTCACAGAAAAAAACATAGGTTTCAGGCCTGATATAGTTAGGAATTAGCATTTTAAAAACCTTAGAAATTCACTGAAAAAACAATAGGTTTTAGGGGTGTTCTAGTTAGCTGGACATTTCACTCGAACAAAACCATTGAAATTCCTACGATATAGTTAATTGTACTAACTACATCTCGCGCGCCCGCAATCCACTGCTGATGATGTCACATATTACATCATTCATGACATGGTCAGTGACATCACTGATGACATCTCAAATGACATCACTGATGAAATCATCCAGTGAATGTGGTTTGGTTCATTATTTAAATATGTATTATATATATATAGCAATTTGCATTGAAGAATGAGTGGATATATAAATATAAATTTCTGGATGGAGGATTTAGTAGCAGTGTGATTGACTGTTTACTTGACTAATTTATAGTGTCTCACTAAATATATTGGATAGTGACTAAACTGTGTGAATATCTGTATCACTGTGTAAGTTGTTGTGTAAACTGCTGCACCAGTTGATTACTAGCTACGTGAAAGTCTATTTTATTTATTGATTAGTTAACTGAGTATTTGTATGGGAGAGTGAATGTGTGTGTGTGGTTCGGTGGGAGGTGTGTGACTGCCCAAAGATGTGTAAATAGTTGATTCAGTAGGTATATGAAGTTAAAACTACATGTTATAACAGTTGTTTGGGTGAGTGAATATCGTCATGGGTGTGGTGATGAGCAAATATGTCTCAATGGTACATGTCCAACAAACTAGGAAAATAAAAGCCAGTGTATGTGTCAGTTGTTGTATATAAATAAGTATATATATGACTCAGTGATTGTATCAGTGACTGTATGGATAACTGTATACATGTAATAGTGTTTTTATAACACACTAAGTATGATTTATTATCTATATGAATAGATAAAGTGGTGTTTATATAAGTGTATAGCTAAGTAAAAGTAAGTATGATCCATTGTTTGCATAAGTGAGTAGGATGACTTCATAAGTGATTAGGATGTGTGCTGGAGTGTAATGTCGATATAGGTGTATAAGTGATAGTGTTCTATTGATCATTGACAGCATGTATGAGTGAATCTATAGGTAAGTGATTAGATGTGTGTATAAATCTAGGAATCACTGAGTGGGTGTTTAGAAACTTGTATTGGTGTGTCAATGGTTTTAAATCTGGCACTCTGTATTTTACAGTGATTGATGAAAGGTTATACTAGTGTATGATGAGGTGTATCTGATTGTCACGTGGATGATGTCATGAGTGATGTCATCAGTGATGTCATTTGAGATGTCATCAGTGATGTCACTGACCATGTCATGAATGATGTAATATGTGACATCATCAGCAGTGGATTGCGGGCGCGCGAGATGTAGTTAGTACAACTAACTATATCGGAGGAATTTCAAGGGTTTTGTTCGAGTGAAATGTCCGGCTAACTATAACACCCCTACAACCTAAGGTTTTTTAAATGCTAATTCCTAACTATATCAGGCCTGAAACCTATGGTTTTTCAGTGAATTTCAAAGGTTTTGTAAATTACAGTTTTTAATGTATTAATTATTATACTGATTTTTTTATACTGATTTACTACATTTTTTAAACTATTTATTTTTAGATATATTTTTTTTAATTACATTATAATTACATTATACATTACAATACAAAATATACTTTCTCAGAATGAATTACTTTAGTTTAAATACTTGGCAAATAGGCAACAGACTTTTAAGTACAGTAGTTACAGTTGTTGCAATGGGCAACACAATTTCAAACACAAAGCAACATTGAGCTCAATGTGAATTTCTAGTTAAATGCAATTAGTTACTTTATGGATTACTTTTCTAACCACAGGACTGGATCCTAGATTTAGTCCTTGGACATCTCCTGTAAACAGTTGAGTAAAAGTGTTTTGGTTACAGTAGGAATATTATTGTATTTTAAAAGTTGACACTTAGGAAATGTTTCACATAGAATCACCAATGTTATCCTATGGCAGAAAATTCACATAGCAGGTAAGTAGTGTTATCGTTACTTTTTCTTACTCAGTGGTGGATACTGGATCCAGCACTGGCCAACCTCCTGTAAACAGTTGAAAGAATGCGTTTAAGTCATACAGACGATTTTTTAGGAATATTTTTAGTTTGTGAAAATAGACACTTCGAAAATTTTCTGCTGAAAACCACACAATGGATTCCTATGGAAGGAAATACAAGTTACTGGTAATTACGCTTAGAATTACTTTTCAGAGTCAGCGCTGGGCTAAAAGATGCAGCCCTGGGTTCTCTCCTGATAACAGGTGAGTAAATCGGAATTCGTAGTTCGGCTGATTTTAGAGGAATATTTGTACAATGGTAAAGGAAGGGGGCGGGGCCTGAGGTGACATGTGCAAACATGCTCTGTGGCGCGTTTTAAGTTGGGGAATTAATTCCTCTTCAATCCGGAGGTCCCCTGGGGGCCAACTAGCCCACCAGGTACCTCCAGTATGCGCCAGGGAGCTGCATTGTAGAGAGTTGTTCAGAGGCCACGCCCCTTTTTACAACACTCTGCAACGCAGCTCCGTGGCGCTTACTGGAGGTACCTGGTGGGCTAGTTGGTCCCCAGGGACCCTCAGAATTGAAGAGGAATTAATTCCCCAACTTAAAACGCGCCACAGGGCTAGTTGGCCCCCAGGGACCCCCAGTATTCAAGGGGAATTAGATCCCCCTCTGCAAACGCGCTAGCGGGTGCGTTTGCAGAGTGGTGCAAGGAGGGGCGTGGCCTCCGGCCTGATCCCTTCTTTTTTTTTTTTTTTTTTGAAGGGGGGCTGTGTAGCCCCCCTTCTTTTTCTAATTTTTAGGCCCGTGTGGCCCCCCTTCCGAGGCCATAATTTGCCTCCCCCTCCTGTGGCCCATTTTGGCCCCGTTATTTTTTTTTAATCTTTTATTTTTAGGAGGGGGGCCGTGTGGCCCCACCTCCCGGGCCACTATTGGCCCCGGGGACCCCATCCTCTGGGGCCTGGCCACCTCGTTGGGGGCCGCGAGGCTCCTGCCCTGCCATTGCAAACAGCAGTGTCCTGGGGTGGGCACCCCGGGACACTGCAGGAGCCGGCCCTGGGGGGTGGCGCTCCCCAGGGCCAGCATTGGCTCCGGGGGGGGGGGCCGCGGCCCCCCTCCCAGTTAATTTAAAGCCCTGGGCCGTGGTGGTCCCCGGGGCTTGGGGGTCCGTAACGGACCCCCTATTTTTAATATTTAGTGCCCCGGGGAGGTGGCGGTCCCCGGGGCTGCGGGGGGGCCATGAGCCCCCCCGCATACATTGAAATAAAGCCCCGGGGGGTGGTGGTCCCCGGGGCAGTGTGGGGGGGGATTGGGACCCCCCCACACTTTTTTTTTAAATGATGCCCCTGGGATTCGGCCCCCGGGGACAAATTAGAATATTCAGCGCGGGAGCCCACCCTGAATTTTTTTTTTTTTCCGGCCGAAATTCGCACTGGGTGCGCGAATCTCGCCGATTTAATAAAGGGCAGGCCTAGGGGGTCAGGGTGTTTCTACCCTGCCCCCTTGTCGCGTTTTTCGCCTTTGTTTTTCAGGTTTCAGATGGCTGCCAACACTTCCTGATCTGGAGTGTTGACAGCCAATTAGAATACAGCTCGTGCACGGCAGGGTGCGCGCTGGGTGCGGGGAGGGTGCGCGCATCCTCGGAGGCCATAGATATCACTAACTTTTTTACCCTAATTTTCTCAGGAACTACTGAACAGATTTACACCATTTAAGCAAAAGGCACGAGTCTGAACTGAGGACTACCTCTTTGGCAAATTTGGTGTAATTCCGTTCAGCAGTTCGGGCTGTAGCTGCGTCAACAGGTCCTATGGGAAAATGCATGGGGAAAACTCGTTTTGGGACCCCCCTTTTTTCTCGGCCCCCGCCTGATGAATCACCGTGAAATCTTCAGGATAGGAGCGGACCGGAGCTGGCCAAAAGTTTGGAAAATTTCGCGAAGATTCGTCAATCGGTGCCAACGTTATTCCAAATAGAATGTTGCGGATTTCCTATGAAAAATAGGTCCTAACTATATCTACCTACCGGCGACCGCCAGTAGGTTATATATATATATATATATATATATATATATATATAGATATATATATATATATATATACTCATAATAAACCTTATTAGCCTTTCAATTGGGAGATCGCCACCTCAGTGGGAGCGATGTTCCAGCAAGGTGTGAAAAGGTACTAGTAGTAACTTTACATTTGTAAATTCTGTTGTAGGAGGCTGAAGATATGAAAGTCTACACCTAGGTGTAAATATCCATTCTAATATAGTGAATAGCAAAAAAGTGCGTAGGAGTAGATCTACACATGTAAATTTACCTTTGTTAATTTTAATGAATCGGACCTATAGTTTGTGAATATCAGCAGTCTTACTGTTTTCGGGGTTTGTGTTTGCAAGTCCCTCCCTAACCCCCTCCCATTTAGTAATGGATAGTCCCCATTTTTTCTCCCCTCCCCTTGGCTTCCAACATTCACAGCTAAAATGTCCATCTAGGTGTGTGGAAATCGCAGCACAGAAAAGATAAGAAAGGTGGAGGTGTCTGGGTGTAGGTTTGTGAATTGCATTCTTTAGTAAGTTGATGCTGTGATGAACAGAGGCTGTTGTCCCGGACAGGATTTTCTTTTTAGTGTTCATTTGTCACTGAACTTGTAGTTGTATTTGCCCTTTCATGCGGGTTCTCGGTAACAGTTAAATGCTATGTTTTTATATTGCTGCAGTCAGAGATAAAGCAAAGACAAAAGCATAAGCATCCTCTTGTGCTCGGCCATAGAATTTCCATTGCCATTGTGTGTGGTCTGAATTCTTCTCCTGTCACCTACCACCTCCCACCCAGAGTTCATCCCCACAAAAGGGTGTCTTATGACAGTGAATGCATAGAAGAATGGACACCATAAGGGTAGGTGGCATAATCAGATAGCACAAAATTAAGAGGAAGAAAACATGCAGACGTGTAAACATGGAGGCCAAATGCTTGCAATAAAACACAGTTTTTTTAATGAACCGCTCTGTATAATTTTAATAGAATAATGTGGGTTCTGCCTAAAGGGTGTGGAAACCCTGCGCTGTCTGGTTTGTTAAAGATATATTGGGGACATTCAGAAAGCTTGCCTCGGAATGCATTCCGCCGGTTCTTACAATTGGCTTTGCGGTTTGTAACTCACATTTGCTGGATTTCTATTTGCCGGCTTTATTTGTTTTAGGTTGTCCAGGTTCAGTTTGTCCGTCTCAAGGAACAAAGCTTTTTCACAGCTCCTTGTATTTTTCCACAAGTGCTCCTTTCTGTAAACAGGCATGTAAACCTTGTTCTTATCTTATCACATTTGCTGTGCATTCAAAGAAAGAGGACAAATATCAGGCTCTGTCTTCTGCAGAAGCTTGGTGTTTACTTTTCTTTCTGACTTCAGCGTGAAAGGATTTATGTGACAATTTTGCTAGATGCCGGGGGTAGAGTAAAGGGTTTTTTCTAGCACATAACACTTTAATGAACTGTGTATTTCAGAATATATCGGAATTAGCAAAGGCCAAATGAAGCACATTTTTGTTAATACTGGAGTGTGTGGAAAACAAATACTTTAATGTGAGGAAAACAAATCAATACACTAGGTGATGCCATTTCCACACATTATCGTTTGTGTGCTGTATACTTTTATTAGTAAAACTGTATGTCTGGGAAAATGTAATGGTCATTTCAATTGAAAATGTGTTGTCTGTAATGGAAGTGTGCTACTATACCATACATACTCCACTCTACGCCACTCCACTCCACTCCACTCTACTCTATGCCACTGCAGTCTTCTGCATTCTATTCTGCACCACTCTACTCTATGTAAATGCACTTTATGCCAGTCTCCTCTACACCGCTCACGTCTACTTTACTCTACTGTGCAACACTGCACTCTATGCCAATACACTCTACTATGTACCAGTCCACTCTGCCATTCCACTGAATCCACTCTAATCTACTCTGCACACCTGCACTCTGTGCCACTACACTCTACACCACTTTATGCCATTACTCTACGCCACACCACTCCACTCTGCACCACTTTACTCTACTCTGAGACAATCTACTTTACACCACTGCACTCTACTCTATGCTAAACCACTGCACTTTACGCCACTGCATTTCACTCTGCACCCCTGTATTCGATGCCACTGCTCTCTGCGCCACTCTACTCTATGCCAGTGCACCGCATGCCAATACAGTCTGACACTCTACTCTAGGCCACTGAAATCTATGGCACTTTACTCTGCACCACTGCACTCTACTACTATAGTCTAATCTGCACAACTCTCTGCCACTGCACTCTATGCCCCTCTACACCACTACACTCTATGCCAGTCCACACCGCTCTACTCTGCACCACTGCATTCTATGATGCTACACTCTACACACTATACTCTGCAACACTCTACGCCCTTGCACTGAACACCATTCCACTCAATGACACTGCACTCTATGACCCTGGATTCTATGCAAGTGCACTATACACCACTGCATTCTACTCTGCATTTCTCCACTTTTTGCAATGCCTCTCTATGCCGCTGCACTCTGCAGCACTCCACTGGCTGCCAATGCACTCTGCAGTGGCATAGAGTGGTGCAGAGTAGAGTGCTGCACTGCACCACTGCACTCAATGCTACTCTACTCTACATCACTACACTCTACACCATTATTCTGCACCACTGCACTCTACTGTGTAACACTCTAATCTACTGCATTGAACGACGCTGCATTGCATGCCTCTGAATTTGATGCCAGTCTACTCTATGCCACTCCGCTGTACACCACTCTACGGGACTCCAATTTATGCCATTCTGATACACAAGACTCAATGCCAGTCTCCTCTGCGCCACTAACCTTTAGCCATGCTGAATATCAGTCACGCTGGTGTGCTCTTGCATAGGCGGGACCTATTGGCTTTGCCTATGCTTGTTAGTTTTAGTGAACATCACAGGAAAATAGAATTCCTATTTACACAAATAAAAGAAAGTGTACTATGCACAGACCTGGGTTCCTTGCTCACTGTGCTACTGGATTCAAGCTAGCCTGGCTGATGAAGGGTGACATACCCCGAAACCAGTCCCAGGATGCTTGTTTTTGGTCCAGGGAGGATCTGGCTTGGCAGTTAGGTCTAGACTGTTCCCATGAGGCATATGGTCAAGAGTGATTTGCATATGGCTGGATTTAACCTAGATCTCTTGACTGGGGGAGAATGTTTGAATCAGTCAGCATTCCGTCCATCATTTGTAGCAGTTACAGTATTCAGGATATGGGCATAAAGCTCCGCCCAGTAGGTTGGCAGTGGTTACTTCACTCACTAGAACATCTCACATTTATTTGAGACCGTCTATAAATTTCCCTTTATCAGCTCCACACAGAGTACAACCTAATCCAAAATTAATGTAATAATTCTTTTGTCACATTTCAAAGCTACTAATCGTATATATGGACATAGCTAATTGAATGTACTTGTAGTACTGTCTTGCATGCAATGCATTATGGGTAGTGTGAATATACCCTATCTTCTGCAGGGTGCAGTACCATATGTGTCCAAAAGACATCCCCTTTCAGCCACATATGGTACTGTACCCTGCAACATGGCTAGGTAAAAAAACATTGCCATTTTTAATGCCAATAACTCCAACTTTGTAGACCTGCAGTGCTGGTGCCTTGCTCATTAGGGAGCTCTCGGAGCAGCTTGTGGTACTGCACCGAGACATGCAGTGCTGGTGCCTCGCTCACTGGGAACCTCTAGGGGCAGCTTGTGGTACTTCACCTAGACGTGCAGTGCTGTTGCTTTGTCCACTAGGGAACTCTAGGAGCATCTTGCGGTTCTGCACCTAGACGTGCAGTACTGGTGCCTTGCTCACTAGGGACCTCTAGGAGCTGCTTGCTGGACTGCACCGAGACATGCAGTGCCGGTGCCTTGCTCATTAGGGACCTCTAGGAGCAGCTTGCGGTACTGCACCGAGACATGCCGTGCTGGTGCCTTGCTCACTAGGAACCTCTAGAAGCAGCTTGCAGTACTGCACTGAGACATACAATCCTGGTTCCTGGCACACAACGTAAGCATTTGCAATGCATTATGTCTCGCATTACTGAAAGTATGAGCTATTGGCGTTGCATTGTTATTTGCAACGCCAATACCTCAAACTATCAGTAATGCTAGACCTATTGCATTGCAAATGCTTGTTTAGTGTGCCTTGAAGACTTCTGTGATATTTTTGAACTGCGAAGGAGGGATTTTCCACTTTCGCAAGCACAATACCTAGCCAATCTTTTTGTATGTCATGTTTTCTCAGCACATGCTACAAGCCGATTGATGTCACAGGTAAGTAGTGTTTTCCATTCTTTTTATGTTAAAAACAAAACACACACATTTCATTATGTTCAAATTGATGTATTGCCTCCTAGCTAGTCAACAGCTGATCAATACATTTATTTATGTTTGTGGAATTTGTAAAGCGCCGCATTAATTTAGCAAGTTGACAGCGTACCGCTGCCCAGATTACATGCAAGCATGCATACACCAGTTGGAGGGGTAGTTAGGGGTACTAGGGAGAAGTAGATTGTCATTGCTTTGTGATGTAGTTTTCTGTAAAGAGGCGTGTCTTTAGCTTTTTTTCCCCTAAATTGAAGCAGGGTTGGGGAGCAGGCGCGGTGCGTCCATTGGGGCGTTGCCCCCCCCGCCCACGCCCACACCCGCGCCCGCAGCTCCCTCCTCGGTGTCTCTGAACTTAGTTTACTTAAGTTCAGAGACGCCGAGGGTGGGGAGAACTGACAATGCATGTCAGTCAGCATGACGTCGGACCGTGGGCGGTCCGGCGTCATGTTGACTGACATGCATTGTCAGACAAGCCAGGGAAAGGCAGCACAAGTGCGCATGAGTGGGCATGGAGAGTAATTTTTAGCCCGTGCCCAGTCACGCGTACTTGTGTTTTTACTGCCTTGCGCATGCCCATTAGGAGCCCCTCGGTCTCCTAAGGGGCAGGAGGCGGACGTAGCGTAAGCTGTGCCCTCAGCCAATCCTGGCGCTGCAGCAGCGCCAGGATTGGCTGAGGGCACAGCCACTCCAGTGCTGACGTGGTGTTCCGGTTTGAAGGGGGCAGAGACGCCAACGCGGACCAGGAGCAGAGGCGGTCAGGTAAGTTTTTGTTTTTATTTTAATTCAGTTCTCCCGCTGCTGGTGGTAGGGTTGGGGTGGTGTTTAGGGTTAAGTGGTAGAGTTGGGGTGGTGTTTAGGGTTGAAATTTGCTAGGGTTCCCGGAGTCTAGGGCTCAGGGCCCGATTCAGGTTCGTGCATAATGGTGTTGGGAAGGTTTTAGGGTGGTTTTGCAAAATTCCATCCAGATTTGGCTGATTTTGGGGTGTTTATGTGGGTTTGCGGGGGGCTTGTGTTTGGGTGAAAAGTCGTACCCCTTCCAATGGATGGATTTGTGTAATTATTGCTGAGATTCATGGGAATGGCTGGAACTAGTGTCCCAGTAAATTTGAAGATGATCGAAGTCGTGGAAGTGCGAAAAAAGATCATTTTTTGTGAAGGCCCGGATTGCAATGTTATCCAATGGGCGGTGTTGGGGTATGTGGAGAAGTGTTTTTTAGGGGGTTCCAGTGGATCGACAGGAGCGGGGCTGCCTGAGTGGCAGGGAGGTGGAATTGATTGGTGTGCAGGAAGTTTGGGAGGAATCGATCGATGGGAAGGGTGTTTTTTGGCAAAGTCGAGGAAGGGAAAGAGCTGCCATAGGAGCCCATGTTAAACGTGAGTTTTGCATGTTTTTGGGGTTCGATTGTAGGGTGTTGCAGGTGGGTCCGAGTGGATTTGCTTAGCTGGGATCAGAGTTGGGAAGGTCTAATTTTGATTGCAAGTGTTTTGAAGAAAATCCATGAAGGGGAAGGTGTGTTTTGGGCCTAGTTTCAAGGTGCGTTTTGGTGCGACTTTAGGCCTTTGGGAGCTGGCGGTAATGCACATGTTTGGGATGTTAATTTAGGGTGTTCTGGCTTGGCAGCTTTATCTCCCACCTTTGCGCCGAAGTGGTAAGCTAGCGTCCAGGTTATGTTATGGGGCACTCCTCCAGCACTTTTACGCCCCGCCATTTTCAGATGTCACCAGCCGCCCCTGTGGGGGAGGTCCTGAAGAATACAGGGATTTCCAGAACCTGGGTGCATAGATGGAGGAGGCCTGTTGTCTGTTTTTGTCTTTTTTGTGTGTTTTTTTTTGTTTCTAGTCAGATGATGTCTTGGATTTGAAAGCTCAGAGAACCACCAAAAACGGTGAGTTTATCAGTGAGATGGGCAGGGGTACCGGGTTTGTTGATCCGTAATCTGGTTTGGAAGATGAAGCTGCCTGACTGAGGGAGCCAGTAGAGTTTCATCAGAGTGGAGTGATGTGAGCATATTTCTTCAGTCCCTTGATAAGGTGTGCTAATCCATATAATTCAGGCTTAACGGGGCAGTGTGTATTATTTTTGGTAATCTGTATAGAGAAGACCTACCTCCAAGGAGCTGAGAATGCTTTAGCAAGAACATTATTTAATTAGGAACATCTCAAACATGATCTGTTAAGGTCAGTTTTGTGTATGTGGGGCTCTAAAAAAAAATTGTTTTCTGTGAAAAATAGGCAGCATTATTGCGAGAATTATGTGGAATTGACTGCTTACATGGAGTTAGTGGTTTTGCATTGCTTTTCATCACAAGAGCCCTATCTCCACCACATATTCACAGAGGTAAATACATTCTTAAAAACGATAATTCTTAAAAAAGATATACAGTACATTGTGGGAGGCACATGCAAAGTTATCCACGATGTAGAGACGCCACTAAGCATGCTTCAACTTGCCACTTGGTTGATCCTTGCTGCACCCAAACGAGGCCCTCTAAATGATACATAGTTAACAACATGGGAATTAGTCAAACTTGTCCCAAAACAGGCTGTCCACAACAATAGAAACCTGACTGGTGCATGCACCCGTATGCTCGTATGTAAGGTGTATGGGCATGCAGGTGTCAAGGGCAAGAGTTGTGTAAAGCAGTTGCCTTGGTAAAAGTGTGCCCCCACATACGTCGGCTAGTAATTGCCCTGAAAGTGGTCTATGGCTGCTGTGAACTGTAGTGGTGCGTCTAACTCCCTGCCAGGGCAGCCCAAGGAATGTCATCATTGAGACCATGTGAATTGGTGGAGAGACGGTGCACCCATCTTTGTTCTATCTTGAAAAGAGCCCGTTGTGTGATCTTCGGGTGTGCTTCGAGGACCACCCACTTTAGGGATTCCGCAGAATAGTTAAGGTCTTTTCAGTGTGTGTACAATCTGGTAGTTGTTTTCATGCATCTAACATTGCTTTTATGTTCAGTAATGTGTACCTTTACAGCCCTCATCGTCATCCCTATATCTCAATGATAGGGATGACGGGGGCACACTTTTAACAAGGCAACTCTTGCTCTTGCAGCCGTGTTCCAATGCAGAACTGGATCAGTTAACCGGTGTCGGAACCTTCTCGCTAAACCTTTTTATTTCTTTACCTTGCCTCAAATGCTGCAAGACACCAAGACTCTGGTGTCTGGAGCCCAAAAACACCGAATGGAGTGAGTTTTATCCCTTAGTTAGGTGAGTCGCCGTCTGCACTTTTTGACTCCCTGTCTAGGGAATGTTTTGTAATGCTTTCTACCACCAGTCTCTCTTCTAGCCGTGATTGTAGTCCAGTCTCTCCTTTAACCACGCTTTTTAACCACGGGTCAGACTAAATTTAAAGTTTGATCATTAGATGGACAACTGATATGAGAATGTTGGGGTGTTTTGACCTGTCTGCAAGATGGAAGTATCTAGTGACTGCATACTGTTTTTTGATGTCATCCTCCTTGTGCAGGTTACCACTAGGATTGGCAGGACTTCGCGCTCGCATCCATGAAGTGTGGTAGGTAGGAGTCGCCCTTTCCACCACCACCACGTGTAGATAGTAACAACACTAGGTCCTGATGAAATGCAATGGATCAGTATTGACCGCTATGCATGAAACATGTCGACCACACTATATGAGATGAGCTAAGCTCCACTGGTCCAGAGAGCGGCCACTCAGTTTGCTTTTAAGAAGGTGGATAACCACCCTAATAAAGAGTTTATTTGGATTATCCAACCTTTTTTAACATCACCCACCCACACCACATCTACACTTTTCTTTAGGGCCCTCACACCCACGCACCATACGGCAGGAACAAAAGATCTTCGCTAAAGAGCCCCTCTATGGGTGCCTGTGGGGTATTGCAGTGCCGACCCGACGAGGAGCAAGTCCATATGATGATGCATGACACCTAGCTTGCAGGGTGTGTGAGGACTCGAGTTCCGATTAGGAGGTCTTTCCTCCCCTAATCCCTTCATACATTGTCCGCCCTGGGGAACAGCGTACCTTACATGTTAAGCACTCACTGCCATTCTGACACAACTGTTGTGATGAAGCACCCACTTCTTTAAACTTCCACCCATATCGTCCAATTCTGTAGAGATGCAAGAGTAGTGCTGAAATGGTAGCTAGTTGGTTGATTTGTCATGTCTGTGCAGACCGATTAAAGTGGTGGAATTTAGGCGGCGCTCTTGTGCCGTCAACCTCCATTTTTACTGACTGCTGAGCTTCTGCATAGACCCACGGCTGGCAGGAGAACATCACCATGGGCTGACATAGCTTACTAAGAACCGCTGTCAACGAGGAGCATAGAGCATAACAGAGTATGACGCGGAGGGATGGTGCAAAAGGTGGTGACGGAAGATGGCTGGATGCCATGCTGTCTATTGGGATTTAAACAAAGTATTTTGAAAGGGTGTAGCGTTGAAGAGGGTGGCATGATATGAGGTACACTTTAATTCAAATATTTGGATTGACGAGCTCAGGTAAGGGTACTGCTTATGGTGGATGTGGGGGGTAAGACTCCAAATATTATTATTATGACTTAGGGCCTTATTACAAGTACGGCTTGGTGGCGGTCTTGCCACCGCCACACTGCGGGTTTGCCCATATTCCGAGTGTGGCGGTCAGACCATCACGAGACCGCTGGCTCCGTCGGGAGCAAGGATCCCGCTGGGCCTGCGGTTTGCAACGGGCCTGAATATGCTGATTGTGCCCCTTTCATGGCGATGAGCCGTCCGAGAAAAGGGTGGCTGAGAGGCAACTAAGGACGATCTAATAGGGCCCCCTGTTGGATCTGGGCCTGGGGGGGATGCGGGGTGGGCACATGTTGGGCCCCCTTATAATTGCACCCCCGTTCCTACACAGTGTGGCATGCATGTCACACCGTGCAGGAATGTGCTGCAGGTGCTGTCACAGCAGCAGGCTGCATGTTAGGCTCGCCTATGAGCCTAACAGCCCACCGCCGCAGCACCGCCCATCTGCCATGGATTACACTGGTGATCCAGCAGGCGGGTGCACTATGGGCTTTGTGGTCCTCCTGTCGGCGCAGCGATGACAGGAGACCGCCAAACTCATAATAAGGCCCTTAGTACTTGGATGTTTTGTTAGGCGGGCCAGTAACTAAGGGTGATGGTTGATCTGCAGTGAGTAAGAGGGAGAAGCACAAGGGAAGAGTGAGGGGGTGTACGGCTCCTCTGAGTCCTCTCCCTCTGCTCAGTCTGTTTGACGGTTCAGGTTTTGTGACTTTGCAAACACCCTTACTGCAGGGGAGGAAAACTAATATTTGAGGAGCAATGAACTACTGGCACAATAATGAGGGAGGAATAATGGGGATGGAGGAGTGTGTAGGATGAGTACAATTATGAGTCCTATTACTGAACTAGAAGATTTTGTGACTTGATTTTGCATTTGCTTGCTGCATGTGCTTCTACTAATGAATAACGTTTTTGGTTGATCCTTTTAGGATAATCACAGTCCACTTTTTATTTTATTTTCTCGGCCGGATTCGCGACCCCAGCGTGAATTCGGACGATTTTTTTAAAAAAAACAAAATGCTTTTTTTTGGCCCTGGCGGTCCTTGTAGGACCCCCTGAGCAGGCCTAGGGGGTCAGGGGGGTTGTACCCTGCCCCCTTTTCATGTTTTTTATCTTTGTTTCACCCTTTTTCTTGTGATTCGGTTACCGAGTCACAAGATGGCTGCCAACGCTTCCTGGTTTGGAGTGTTGGCAGCCAATCAGAGTGAAGCTCGTGCCTGGGAGGGTTTGCGACTCCTCCTTGGTGCTCAGATATCGATATTTTTTCTTTTTCTAATTTCTCAGGAACTACTGAACGGTTTAAAACCATTTAACAACAAGCATTTTCAATGCAATAGGTCTCGCATTATTAAAGTTTGAGCTGTTGGCATTGCTAATAATAATGCAACACCAATAGCAGCTCAAAGATTCAGTAATGTGAGACCTATTGCATTGCAATATTTTTTTTTTATATAGCACGAACTTGAGTGAAAGGTGTGTATTTATGTTGCATTGCACAACCAAGAGAGAAAAGAACATTTCACTAAACAGGATTGGTGGGAAAGGGGTCTTATATTTAAAGGACAGGGGAGGTGATTCCAGACAGAGCTCCTGCTGCACTTCGGGGAATTACCTTTCTATAAATCACATGAAGACCAGGCTGCTTTTGGCGTTTGGGGAGCCAAAAACTAGTAGTAGTCAGCCAGTGCAATTTTTTTAATTTGACATTTTATATAGTGTCACTCTACCTGTGAAATGGGGTTAATGCACTTTACAATGAACAAACAACAATTTTCTTTACATTTAATCTTAAGGGAATAAAATAAGGGAAGGGAGAATTAATTAAACAATCGTCAAGTACATCATTTGAGTGCAACATCTTTTTCCAAAAAGGTAGGAATGGATAATGAGACGTGTGGTTTTGTATGTGTAGTTGTGTGTGTGTGTGTGTGGTTGTGTGGGTGGCTGCGTGTGTGTGGTTGTGTGTGTGTGTGCTTGTGTGTGTTTGTGTGTGTGTGTGTGTGGTTGGGTGTGGGTGGTTGTGTGTGGTTGTGTGGGTGGTTGTGTGGGTGGTTGTGTGGGGTTGTGTGTGTCATTGTGTGTGTGTGCCTCGTGAATGTGTGTGTGTGTATTTGGTTGTGTGTGTGGTTGTGTGGGTGGTTGGGTGTGTGGAAGGGTGTGTGGTTGTGTGTTGTGGTTGTGTGTGTGTGGTTGAGTGTGTCTGCGGTTACATGTGTGGTTGTGTGTGTGCTTGTGGTTGTGTGTGTAGTTGTGGTGGTTATGTGTGTGTAGTTGTGTGTGTGGTTGTGTAGTTGTGTGTGTGGTTGTGGGTGTGGTTGTGGGTGGGTGGGTGTGTGTGTGTGTGGTTGTGGTTGTGGGTGTGGGAATGGATGAAACTTTCCGCAAAGAGCCGACAGTCACGCGAGAAGTAATTCAATCGAAGAGCTGCAGCGATGGCATCCAGGTCACCTCAGTCAGGGAGAATAGTTTCATATGAGGAGGTAGCTGGCGAGCGGACGGACAGAGGGAGGGCGGGTTGGTCAGGTCACAAAGGGCCTCCAGTCAAGCGGCAACAGGATAAGCAACTGGAAGCTTAGCACATTTACGTCAAAATCCGTGGCAGTCTTGCCAAAAGCAGTGAAACGTGAGTCAGAGTGAATACATCGCCTCACTTACTTAAAATAACATACCATCCCTCTTTAAAGGCAAAAGCCAACAAGAACAATATCCCTACTTTAAAAGGACAACCACTTTTAAGCGCCACCATTCTTCTCACAATAAGGCTGAAAAAAACATAGGTTGAACATCCTGCGAAAAAATGTAAATGTTCTACTCTTTTTGCGGACCCGAAGGCAAGTGAAATACTCGCACCAGGCACATCGCAAGACGCTAGCACCAGCAGCCATTACTAAAACAAGGCTGGCAGTAAAACAGGCGCAAATGCGTGATCTATGGCCACTCCAGCCCTGAGCCAGGTAGGTCACCCTATCCAGAGCCCTTCGCTCTCCCGGTTGTGACGTGCTCGCCTGCTTCTCCCCACTAAGCGACATTTCTCCTATTAACAAGCCCCAGGCTATGAAGCATAGCGGCAAGAAAAGTAGCAGTAACCCCTGTTATCACTACTTTCCTTACGCCTGCTTCAGGACTGACTTAGCCATGATATCCTATGGAAGGTGGATATCATGGCTAAGTATGTGAGGGTTTCCAGCGATAATCTCACGTTTGGCAGTTAGCGCTAGGATTTTTGTCGCTTTTGGGATAAGCGTTGCTAATAGCATGCTATTTCAGCGATAAAAATCCACGCTAGCCGGCGATAATTATCCTAGCGCTAAGTGCGCTTAGCGATGATTATCGCCGGTTGTTGCTGATATGCCCCAAAGTTTATGAAATTGGGGCTTTCTTTTTGTCCTATCAATGATTTTAACTATGCGCAAAGCAGGATTGAACTTTGTAGGTCTCGCCTGGCGAACGCAGCGCGAAGCGCTGTCGCCAGCGAGATCTATTGTTGCTGACTTGCCTCGGAAGTGGGACAGGAGATGGGCACGCGCAGGCTCTTGGCGGATTTGAGTTGGTGTACGCGCTTACAGCCACGCGGCGTGCACATCTCCTGTCCCCCTTCCCTCGCAAGTCAGCATGCAGTTTCACTTTCGTGAACATTCACTCGTTAAAAACGCAGCATTTGGGCATCCGCAGGGCTTTTGGCGCTTGCATGTAACGTGTACAGCTGGTGCTTGGTGCCGTGTTAATTAGGCTCGAGGCGGTAGTTTCTTTGTGAACACGCTCATAAAGACTCGGGCCCCTCTCAATTCCTGAACTATGGCTATGGCGCAGCGGTAAAAATACAAGAACCACACCAGAGAGGTACGATGGACCTGCGCCACCTGTACCTTGGTACCCACATGCTGCGGTAATTACCTAGCCCTCGAACTCCAGTGCTCGCGCCCCTTGCGCCATTTCAATGTGTACATATTAACAGGTTCGAGCCTTATGCGCGCTCCGTCATACTACATGCCGCGCTACATCCGCTAATAGCGAACGGGAGGGTTGGTGCTCAGGGCGCCCTATACTGCCTTCTTCATTCATGCGTAAACAAGCGGGCCCATTCCTTTTTAGCGCTGGGAGCTAGGCGATTTGCCCAGAATCACCGGATGTTTGAGGGTCGGTGCCGAGACTCGAACTGGATTCCCCAGCTTCAAAGTCCCACGCTCTAGCCATTATGTTGTGTTGCTCTACACAACGCGTGTAGTGTGCCTTGCACCCCTAGGCCGTCGCGCTATCACCCCCCCTAGGGACAGGATAAAGGATCTGTGATCCCGGCTGTCAGGAAACCCGGTCTGGCTGAAGGGGGAAGCGAGGAGAGAACTCGCGGGCAGTCTTGCCCGAGTGTAATCCAAAGCGGGCCAGCCACCCCCATCGCTGGCTACCCTGGGGCAGTCCCCGGGCAGCTAAACATATCGGCATGAGCCCCCGGTCCTAGTGCCTGGTAGGCAAACCACTAATGCAAGCGCAATTCAAAGCAACAACGAATATTTCGCAGTCGCTGGGCCGGCATGTACTCCCGGGAAGACCCGCTGGTCATCTTGTACTCCGACTCGGCCTGCTCTCACCTGCTGAACTCCTGCAGCGCCTGCTTCGCCGAGTTCTACGCCCCCTGCGCCAACAAACACACACGCACCAGCCGCCCTCAGCCAGTGCATGTGTATCCCTCAACGCCCCCTGCTGGCATGTGCACGTGATCGGCCTGACACCCCGTGCTGGCATGTGTGCGTGAGTGTGAAGGAGCCTGACCCCACCCTGCTGGCGATCCTTACAGGCCAGCTGCGGCTGCGCAGGAAGGTGGGTGCCCCTGGCCTGACAGCCTCTCCTCCCCCTGCTGGCATGTGTTTTGTGATGGTATTGTGTATCTTTATTTTCAGTGTGGTCCGCTTTCAGTGCGGTCCGCCTTGGTCACGCTTGTCTTTTCATATTATCAGAGCTGGTTGTAAATTGCATTAACTGTTCTCTTGACTCTTCGTAAATGAGGTGCCATGGCGGCGGTACCTGCCCATTGATCGCTCGCCTTGCACCCTGGCATGGCAATTCGCAGCATGACCGGACTGAGAAATCATAAGGGGGTGTCCCGCCCAAACAGCCCATCTGAAGCTACGTACCTGCATTTACATTTAGTAAAAACATAATTTTCGGTCGATTTTACCATTGCCAGCACCTCTAAATGGGCCAAGTCCATAATGTAATCTTTTTGGCCGCCTTTGTGTGTGAATTCACTTCTAGCTGAGTGTGCGGGTTTGTGTATTTCTTTAAAAGTGCATGGGCATGGATGTCTGTGCCACTCTATCTAAGTCAATCTGGGTGTGCGTGCGTAAGGCTTTTATGATTAAGATCTAAGAATCCGCCTCGGGCACCACACAAACCCTTCGTTAACGCCTTTCACAGCGCAGCAGTAAATGGAACAAAAATTTCTTGGAAACCTACACGCGTCCCCGGGCGATTCAGGCTGGGTCAGTACTGCCAGCATTCAGCTTTTTGTTTCGTTTCTTTAATTGAATTTAAATATATTAATCAGCAGTTGAATTAAAAAGACATCCTGTGCATTTGAAGGCCGCAATCACTGGAGGAACGCCTGGCCCACCTTTCAACGCAACCACGGCACAAGTTTTCACGTTTTACAAATTATTTATGATTAATTATTTTGTTATTATGCAACAATACTGTATCCTGCCGTCGAGATGGAGAGAGTAACAAACATTTTGCGAATGTTCGACCTGGCACCCCGTCACCCTGAGGTTAAGCAATTGTTTGGCATTGGAGTCTGGAGCTTGTTGCTTTCTATTGAGAGTGATTTTTGTGTTCATCGTTATTTTTGTGTAGCTGTCTGTTGGCAATAGGCCTCGCATTACTAAAAATTAGAGCTATTGGTGTTGCATTATTATTTGCAACGCCAAAAGCTCAAACTTTTACTAATGCGAGACCTATTGCATTGCAAATGCTTGTTCAATTTGTGAGGAAACCAAATGGTTTACGTTAAAAGCTAAATATACCCCCAAAACAAAAAAAAAACTGCACAGAGCAACCTAAAAATTGGCGATATTGATACATAATAAGAGCGTGGCAATGACGGAAGTTGCATTGGTTGCACTAGTGCATGTTCAAACAGTATGCCTCCAATTTAGTAATGGGTGTTATTTCTGTAATTGTTTTTACCACGCAACGCTTACACAAAATGTACGAACATAGAAGGAAAGTTTATGTCAGGAAGTACACTCTCAATGAGAACGATACAATGTGACAACTATATGTTAAAGCCGGATACTTAAAACGTTATTTAGAAGTGCGTTTGCCCACTTGGGCATAATGGAATAATGGTGGTTACAGTGATTACTTCGAGTAATTGTCATCAGATATAGAACGTGCCGTTATATATTCATGATATTCTGAAAATACAAATGTGTTTGTGTATGTGTGAAAGGTACACTTACATATGCAGTATTGCACAAACGCGTAAATATTTGTGATAGATACAAAACTAGCATAACATTAAGTTGTTTGATGCCAGCCGTGATTGAGTTGGGGTTGTAACTGTGACCGCAGTGTGCTCTTGTAGGGGATATATGGTTACAACAATGGACAATATGTTAATATAATTAATTATGTTTTTGAACATAGCAGACAATATATTCGTTTCAGCATTGGACTTTGGTGATCATCAGATGATATGATGTTTGTTATATATTTTGATTTGATGAGGATATATGTGAATTAACATATTTAAATATGGCTGACATTTTTGAGATGTAAAAAGGTTTTTTACGTCTGTGAAAACCTGCAATTTGCCTTTTAACACGCCTTTCAAATTTGCTTGATGGAAGGCTGAGTGAACTTAGTTGGCATTCACAGAATCAATGCCTTGAAAACATATCCTTCTTTTAGATGTCTCGAAACTTGTGTCAGATAAAACACTGAACTTAAATCCACTGTTAACTTTGAAAACCTTAGTTACAAAAGGACCTGTTCTTCATTGTTCAGCCCGCGAATTCTGTCAAAAATATATGAGTATATTTAGGAGGAGATTCACTAAGATTTTATGCCGTGTTTGCATCCCAAAAGTGACGCAAATCAGTGCAAAATCTTTTTTTCCTATTTACTTTCCAGCGCTAAACTTGATTAGCGCTGGAAATCACAGAAATGCTTCGCATTACCTTGTGCCATGGGGCGTACTTAGGGTGGAGCATGGGGGTTCCCATGTAACCACCCTTGGCACTGTGCAGCACGCATACAAAGTGGGAAAAACTTTACATCGTATCTGGGCATCGTACTTTGTACAGGAAGGGATCCCTTGCTAGCACCCTAGTTTTAATTCTGGCGGTGGAGTCATTATATGAGAGCCGTCCAGTTCACAAAGCCATCCCCCAGTCCCATTTTCTGCATCACAGGAAATAGGAAAGCCCACTCACGACTGTTGAAGGCTTTTTCCACGTCCACCGAGAATATCGTGGCAGCATCCACATGGTAAGTGTCCGCTTCCAGGACGCGCATGAGCCTTCTGACATTGATCGCTGTGTTTCTAGAGGGGATGAACCCGGATTGGTCTACATGTATGAGGGTGGTCATGTGAGGGAGCAAACGGGAGGCCAAGATTTTACTCAGTATTTTATAATCGAGATTGAGCATGGCCAAGGGGCGGTACGCAGTTTTGTCCCACACCTCCTTGCCCGGCTTTAGCAGAGGTATGATGATCGCTTCCCTAGTGGAGACAGGGAGTTTGCCAATTCTCTTGGCATCATTATATAATTGTACGAGTTTGGGAGCCAAGAGGTCAATGTATGTGAGGTAAAATTCTAGTGGTAAGCCATTGGTACCTGGCGTTTTATTACGGGCCATACTCTTGATAGCACCTCTCTTATTTCGATCTCTCGTCCTAGCGCAGTTGCTGAATCCTCGTCTAGAGCAAGTAGGTCAACCCCTTGCGTGAACCCCTGCAGTTCCTCATCCGTTGGGGACAACTGACTTCGATAGAGTTCAGTATAATATTCTAAGAATAGGTTATTGATCCCTTGTTGGTCGTATCTGGCTACCCCATTCTGGTCTCTGATTTCCAATATGACTGATCCCCGCCTAGCCGTGTTTGCCAACCTGGCCAAAAGGGCCCCAGATTTATCCCTCTCCGAGTGTGCTCGACTTATGTAATGTTTGTAATCAAAGCAGCGCACCCGCTCTACTTGCACGGCTACCACCTCCCTGGCCTCTAGTAGCTCCTGTTGCTTGGCTGGATTTTCGGGTCTATCTTTTTCCAGGGCCCACAGGAGCTCGTTATCTCTTTTTATATTTTGGTGGAGAGTTTTCCTAACCCCATCCATCTCAGAAATGCACCTCCCCCTAAGGACCGTTTTCCAGGTGTCCCATTCCACGAGGGAGGATGTGGCTGAACCTTCATTGTCTTGGAAATAGTTAGTGATAGCTGTACCTATTGTGGTGCGTAAAGCTTGGTCGTCTAGGGCCTCTGGGCGCAGGCGCCAGGTGAGGATTTTTGGGCGTGCGCGTGACCAAAGTAACTGTATCGGGACAGGGTTGTGGTCTGATAATGTCCTTGTAAGGTATTCGCTGCAGCCAACATGGACATCAGGTGAACACAGAATGGCGTCTAGTCTGACATGTAGTTTGTGGAGCGCAAAGAAGAAGGAGTAATCTCAGGCCGTGGGGTGTTGCGCTCTCCAGGTATCAATTAAGCCCTATTTCTGTTGCCAGTTACGACGTAAGTCTGCCAATTTGTGTGCAGGTGCATTAGTGAGTGGAGGGTGAGAGCGGTCAAGGGCAACATCAGAGGTACAATTAAAGTCACCCCCCAACAGCATAGGCACCGTAAGGACGGTCGCCCGCTTCCCTGATAGAAGAGAGAAGAAGGCCGGTTGATACGAGTTGGGCGCATAAATACTACCAAGTGTGAGGTCCTTTCCGTCCAGCCTCCCCGACACCACCACATACCTGCCCTCTGGGTCAATCAGTTGTGTCGTGCATTGGTATCGAACACCAGCCCATATCCATATCAACGCTCCTCTTGCAAAGGCAGAGTATGTGGTGTAATAAGCCTGACCCCTCCAGCGGCGTTGCAGCACCTTCCCTTCTTTTGCTAGCACCTTCCCTTCTTTTGCTAGCATGTGAGTTTCTTGGAGGAATGCGATCTGAATGCCTCTGCAGATCAAATAAGAATGTATTTTATGGCGCCTGACCATAGAGTGCATGCCCTGCACATTCCACGAGAGACAAGTCAAGCCTAATGGGGATCTCATTGTTGGAGCCTATGGTTACAACCCTTAAAAAACGTTATCTCCGTGACACACCTGTGCCCCCTTAAAAAATCCCAACTATAAAAACAATCCCAACTCCCCCTCCCCAGGACAGGTATCCAACCAGGAATCCCAGTCCAAACCATAGTTAAACAAACCATCGTTCAGCAACAGCAGAAGGGGTGGTCACTCGACGAGCCATGATAAGCACCTCATCGTGCCGCTTGCCCTTAACTGCCCCAGCCAACAGGCCCCTTTCCTAGCTGGATGTTCCTCATAAGGCAATGCAGGGAAGGCATAGGTACACTGTCGCTGCATCAGTAGCATAAGGATGGGAGGCCTCGCAAAGCTGCCAAGTTGAGAGTCAACTCAAGATCGTCACATGAGATCATCAGCTGTTTTGAGGCGTGAACCTTGGCATGTCCGCTACGAGACTGTCATTATTGCTGCGGTCTGGTGAGGTCTCTGATCTACCAGTGTGGGGACCACTCCCACTTAGAGGAGAAACAGGGCTTTTTTGACTGTGTGATATCACCGCCTGAAGTGCCTTGAGACGTTCAAGACTAAGTTCTCTAGGCGAAGGAGTCTTGGTTCCAGTCCTACGGCTGCGAGGACTGTGCTGTGGGGTCCCAGGCGCTGAAGTATGATGACCCCCCAAACCTCAGGTGTCAAGCCAGTCCCAAGCATCTTGTGGCGTGTTGAAGAAACGAGTTCCCGTCGGATCTGCCACTCGAAGCCGAGCAGTAAATATCATGGCATAGGGCAGGTTCAATTTGCGTAGTTTAGCCTTGACAACAGCGAAGGATGCTCTACTGCGTTGTACCTCTCTCGTGAAATCGGGAAAAATCATGATGGTGCTATTATCAATGGGCAGGTCCTGTTTTGGCCGGCACTTTGCAAAATGTGGTCTCTGTCCCGAAAGTGTAGACGTCTGGCCACAACAGGATGGGGAGGAGCCCCTGGTTTCGGTGGTTTAGCTGGAACTCTGTGCGCACGTTCCAGGGCGTAGAAGGGGGGATAGCCCCATTGGAGCCACCTCAGAACGGAGCCAGTCCTCCAAGTAGCGGACCATGCTTGCCCTTCTGTTTTTTCTGGAATCCCGACCACTCGGATGTTATTCAGACGCAACCTCCCTTCACTGTCCTCAGCTCGCATTTCCAGTGTCTTTACCTTAGATTCCATGGCAGCAAGGGAGCGGTGCATGTCATGGACAAGGTCCGGCAGGCCATTCAATTCTTTTTCATTGCTAGACACTCTGTCCTTGAGCTTACGATGCTCATCTTATAGCAGGCTGAGGTCTGTTCAGATAGCATACATTTTCCTTACCAGCACCTCTCTGGAGGCCGTTATGGCCTGCATTATGTCAGCCAAGGTAGGTTTGCGGGAGGACGGGGCTCCACTTGTTTCAGGCAAGTTATCCTCCTCCTCAGAGTGGGTTCCTGGGGCATCCACGCTGAGGACAGTGAACCCATTTCCAAGACGTGACGTACTGGTGCGGTATTGACGCGAGTTCTGTACCCGCCGTGCTCAATGCGTTGGGGCACTACCAGTTCCGCCAAGTCGCCTCTGACACCTCACGCTTCTCTGACCCTCATACAAGGCACCGCCGTTGCCTCTGGTTTGCCCGCTCACTACAGGTGTCGTGGGCCGAGTGATCCCACTGATGGAAACTCTACTCAGTGGTCCGGGGGTCTTGTTAGTGGCCCCCAGCATTCTCCCGCGTCAATTCGCCCCAGGCACTTCCAGCGGCCTCTTCCTATTGGCATATGTGAAGGGTAGGCCACCCTCTGCACTTTGCGCAACTGCTGTGCAGTCGCGTCCCTCTCGCTGGCTATGACCTATAGTTCTCCGCCACTAGTTATAGGGCCAGCCCTCGTCCCCGCGATGCAGGTTCCAGTTGTCCCCCTTCTGCTTGGGGGTCAGGACGCCTGGTGGGCGTATAGGGGGTCGCTGCTGGGGTCCACTTTGTTGTCGCGCAGCCTCAGTAGGCACTTAGCACCAGTCACCACATGAGTGCCTACCGGTGAACCGTCCTTGCAGGCTTGCAAGCTCCATTTGCAATTTTGACGGCCCGGCGTAGTTGGGTGAAGTCTCCCCGCTGCTATTCCACCTTAGCAGAAGTCTAGTTCAGGTCATTCCGGTTCCTTCCTGAGCGGGCCTAGTTTGGTCTCACAGCACACATTTCCCCCACCCAATGCCACTGGGATCTGGCAGGGCCGCGCTGGGATCACTGGGGCCTCCAACGCATCGTCACTCTTACACGGCTCCCACCCCTGTTTGAAGCGTTTCGCGGTTCCCCAGGGAAGCAGGGACGTCTCTTCGTCACGGCGGTCGCTGCAGGATATTTATGACTCGGCCACCATTTTGTAATCAGGGCTGCGGAGCCTTGACCTGCGGCCCTACAGGCTAGATCTCCCTGTTTTATTCCAGGTCAGGGATGTGGGCAAAGGAGGGCTCCCTGGTTCTTGACTCTCCCACTGACGTCCTTGACTCACAGCGCTGGGCGGCTACCCACGTGGGCTCCTCTCTATCCAGTCCCTGCAAGGAACCTCATTCATAGCCCCCAGGCGCGGGTGGGCTGCAGCCGGCAGATCCTGCACTTCTCGAGCAGCGCCGCAATCACCAGGCACTCACCAGACGTCCTGGAGGTCCGCAGGGGATCAGGGCAGCTTCACCTCCACATCAGCCAATTCAGGCCAGCCGAGGCATGGGCGCCACTTTGCGGGCACTCCCGGTGGTTCACAACTGCCCTGTTGCAGCTGAGCAGGGATAGTCTGAACTGTGGCACCTTCCCCCCACCAGCAACTCCTCCAGGCTCTTGGCGGGTCAGGATGGGTCCCACAAGTGAGCTTTACTGCCCTGGCGATGAGCCACGACCCCTGTGCGCCATCATTCACTGCGCCGCAATCACCGGGCACTCACCAGGCGTCCCGGAGCTCCACAGGGGATCAGGGCAGCTTCACCCCCACACCAGCCCATTCAGGCCAGCCGAGGCGCAGGCGCCGTTTTGCGGGCGCTCCCGGTGGCTCGCAACCGCCTCGTTGCAGTCGTGCAGGGACAGTCTCAATTGTGGCGTCTACACCCCACCGGCAACTCTTCCAGGCTCTCTACGGAACAGGATGGGTCCCGCAGGTGAGCTTTGCTGCCCTGGCGGTGAGCCACGACCGCTACGCGCCCCCACTCACAGTCCGGTCGCCATCTTGCCGCCGCGCTCGTCTTGTCAGGAAGCTCCGGTATCTACCTCTTGCGGTCCAGTGAAGCGGGCAATCTGAACTCGCTGCCGCTACTTAAGTATACCAGTGGTTCCCTGGTCGAAGAATCCGCCTTCCCAGGGCTATTTGGGGCTCAGGATAGTTAAACTCGGGGAAGCGAGTCGGTCGGAGCTCTTCAGCTTGTGTCTGCTCTCATCGGCTGCTGGTCACGCCCCCTTCGTTTAATGGATCCATGGAGAGTTGCAAATCCATTGCTCCGAGATTTGACACTCATTAAAAATGTATTTCAGCAGCATGCTTTTTCCTAGTTTTGTAACAATTAAGAAAGAATATCGTCGAGAAAATTACATAGCTTCTGAAATCATGCAGCCATCTTACTTGAAATAAATTTAACTGTAATGCAAGCAAGTCCGAAGAGATGTCTTTTGAATAAGCCACAGCCACAATATGAGCAATGAGTTCAAAACAAGATGCAATTTATTAAGGCTTTCTTCCAGATTAATACAGGCTCAATGAATCTATCCTCCATTTGAGAGGCCCTTTAAAGTCACTCTCCGAGGCAGAATTCAATCTAATAGTATTGTCTTAAACAAGTGCAGGGATAAAAATTTCAAAAAAACTGAAACAGATAATTGCAATAGTGACATGAGATATGAAAATATTCAGCCTCACATAGAGAAAACTTGGGAAGAGGCAGGAATAGCTCAAATAGAGTGTTACTAGCAAGAACAGATGATTAATTAAAAGACTGTAGGCCAGAAGCACTATTGAGAAAGTGATACATTATCAGTCCTATCAGCAAATAAAAAGAGAACAATGGATTTTTATAATTCACAGACTTACTAGTGAACAAGCTCACAAGATGAACCAATCACAATGGAAGAGTTGGCTGATATTGTTCAAAGTCTGACTAGCAGTAAATTAGTGCGAGTGACGGTTTAGCATTCAAAATTAATCAATACATTGAAAAATTCCTCTAGCCTTTATTGCTCAGTAACATCCTACTTAAAGCTTATTTTTTTCCCCTCTCTGAGAGTGCATATTAGTAATTGAAAAATAATTAGAGAAAAAAAGCAGAAGATCCAATTTCATACAGGTTATTTGGTCCCCTAAATCTACACTCCAAGACTATAAGACATTCACAAAATTTGTAGCTAAAAGGCTACAAAACTACCCAAAAACCTAATCCACATGGATCAGACAGTTAGCGCAACCTATCTTATTGATGCTATAGATGTTTTCTCATATTCACTGGCAAGTTGCAATTTAGAATTTATTTATGCTAATTTAGTGCGATTTTAATTAAGTACTCCAAATAAAACCCAATCATACTCTGTACAGCCTATTGACACCAATTAACAAAACTATACAGTTAAATGGAAAAAAATAAATCAATTGATAGTTAATATTGCTAGAAAGACAGTATGCGAAGGTGCCGATTCCCCCTAAAAAACAATTTATTATCGTACATTAACTATATAAATAGCAATACATTTTCTGCTGTTAAAAACATTTCATATTCAAAGTCATACTAATTATGCTGCCCTAAATTGCTGAATTCATTCTGTTGAGAACCTTTAGGGGAGGTCTGCTACTCATGTGCGACTGTGCATACGTTAATCCTTGGCGCTTCCTTCCCTACAGTCTTGAGCATGTATTCTGTTTGTTACCTTTTCCAGTTCTCTGATAGCAAAGTCAAAATATTGAACCACTCTACTGATTACCTGTACACCTTTGCCTAGCACTCACGTAGCAGTCGCCTCTTTAATAGTGTGTACCCCCAATCATAAAAAACAGGGCCCTAATAGTCTATTCCTTGGCCCTAAAAAAAGGGGGTACATGTACAATACATAAGGAACTGATTACCGCATCCTCTACAAAATTTGCAAGACATCCCGCATTGTGAGTTCCAGCTCACTCGTAAATCTCCTAATGTGAGAAGTTGGAAGTCAATTTGCACAAATTTTATCCTTATCTCAGATTTGCCTTCATATAATACCGGGCGTTAAACGACTTGAAAGTGGGCAACAGCAGGACCCCTCTTTTTAACTTAGATAGCGCTTCCACATTCTCTGAAAATAACATGGTTAGTGTAGACTCTATCTATTTCCTTGAAGGAGATACAGCTCTGGATGCTGTTCCAATCTTCAGTTGTCCCAAAGCATCTGTGATTCTTCTGAGATTCTTATTGCCATTTGTGTTATGTATTATAGCCTTAAAGCCCGCCGTAGCGGGCTATACCGGCTATTAAAGGCCCGCTGCAGCGTTAAAGGCCCGAGCCGAAGGCGAGGGACTTTAACAAAAGCAGCGGGACTTTAATAGCGGTATAGCCCTGCTACGAAGGGTTATAAGGCTATTAGAACATTCTGCCACTAGAGGGCAGAATGTTCTAACAAAATAAACAAAGGCTTCTGGAAGCTCGAGGGGATTTAAATCCCCTCGAGCTTCGAGAGGCTTTTGTAAAACATTGGAATGTTGCTCTGCGGGCCTTTACCGGCCCGTAGAAGCATGGAGCACTCCATTGTCTACAATGGAGTGCTCCACATTCCAATGTTCTAATTTCAAGTTAATGCAAAGTTCCTTCCATAATACATTCTTAAGCGTGCCTGCGGCTGCATTTTCCAGCCAGAAACAATACTTGATAAAAGGGCTTCCTAGCGATTCTTTTAAAATGCCTTGCTCGAACATTTTCTCAATGACAGATGCCCTTCCCTCCTCTGCTTCACATGTAATCTTGTACTGAGGAATACAAGGAAATACTGCATTAGGTTTCACTTTGATCTGCACTTTTTTTATTAATTTAATTTCAATTCCTGCAAAAGTTTCAAACCTCCTCTTTCACCGTGTCTCCTAAATCGGGAGGCAAATCCTGTTTGGGAACAGACTCTTGTGATTTCAACTTAAAGTCTAAGGGGCAGATTTACAAGCCCCTTGCACCACTTTTGCGTGCTTTTAACATGGCAAAAGTGACGCAAAAGTGGCGCAAGGGGCTTGTAAATCTGCCCCTAAATCTTCATCACTATTGGGTGTATAATAACACAATTCATCTTACAAAAAAAGTTCACAACCCAACAAATGAACTTGACTTGTGTCCCAAATTATGAATTGGTGATTATTCTCTATAGATCAGATTTTTACTGGGAGATACGCTGACACCTTGTTGGTGATCATCTTATTACTGATGCCTACAATTTTGACTTCTTTTACTGAGAGGGATACGTTTGGAACCTCCATTGGTCTAACTGTGGAGTGGGTAGCACGTCTACTGATTGAAAATGATACTCTGTGGCCATTCACTTAACCATCAATATATGGGCTACTCTGGTCTACCTCAAGAACTGCAACAAGCATGCAATCATCCTCCACCCTCATGCACTGTGATTTTGCCTGCATTTGACTCAGTCTATATGAACACAGAGGGGCAGATTTACAAGCCCCTTGCGCTGCCAGTACGTTACTTTTTGATACTCACTGGCAGCGCATTTCTCTGCCCCATATTTACAATATATTGTAAATAGGGCTCCCAGTTTTCCGTTTTTACTGATTTTTACAGATAAATACAGACAGAAAACTATTTTTTTCCTGTCTGTATTTATTTTTAAATACAGAAAAATATGGAAAATATGTCTTCTTTGGATGTTTTTTCCTACTGTCAATCATGAGTGCCAGGTCAGTAAGTGTATAGATTGAGAGGTAGGGCAGATGAAAAAAGACAATACATTTCCTAATTTATCTTAATTAAGTGCAGATCTACAGTAATTTATGCTATTTTGCAATGCAAGTGTTTTCAGATAATGCTATTGCACTGTATGCTGCTGAAACCTTTTGACATTCAAATGTGAATATACATTTATCAGTCAAATAAATGTGGAAAAATACCCATGGCAGCTTCATTTATACAGAAAACACAAAATAGAAATGGATAAATGCAGACAAAATTAGCAAAAAATAAATATGGATAAATACAGACGGAAATGTAGAAAAAATAAATACCATAAAACCGGGAGCCCTAATTGTAAATATGGCCCCTTTACATGCAGCACTTTGCGTGAAAGGGGCGTTCCATGGGTGTTGCTGTGGGTGTTCCCACGCAACACCCAAGAAACCAGCCACACTTCCAGAATTACGAGGATTTGTAAATCTGGAAATGCGTCAGTTTGCTACACCACCCTAGAGGTGGCGTAGCCAGGCGCAACGAGGAGAAATGTTTTCATTTCGCCTCATTGGTTCCTCGTTCAATGCGTGCTGCATTCTACAGCACGCATTGAAAGAGGAAAATGCATGTAGTGATTGTTTTTGTGCAGGAAGGGGCCCCTTCCTGCACAAAAACAATCTCCCCATGGCGCAGGCACTCTTCCATCATGGTGCAATGGTGCCTGCATCGGCGCATGGCAGCTGTTTGTGCACCAGCGCAGGGGAGAGCACAGGAATGCGACATATCCTTGTAAATATGTCGCATTCCTGTGCTCTGAAAGTAGTGCAGCCAAAGGGCTTTTGGTGCCTCGCTGCGGCACTTTCTTGTAGATTGGCACCAGAGTGTGGGTGCAGTTTGAGGGCCATTTGTGCTCATCACTGAAGTGTTTTGCTGAAATCCAGGATTCTCTTACAATTCTTCATATTATGATTCATCATTGGAGCTGAAGGCAAGTTTCCATTGAATTGCCTTTGAGTCTGCATGTTCTACACAGATGCCAATTAGGCTGGGACTACTGACTGAATGATTCCATTCTGTGATATTTGATTTATGTTTCTTTGCATTTGCGGAACCATTTGAAACTCATTCTGCACTCTTGTCTGGATTAGAGCTATACTTTCATTTCCAATGGCCAATTTTGCCCAAAAAATGACAAGGAGTAGAGTTTTTCAACATATTAATATTTGGATTAAGCATATTCGAATCACAGAAGAACGTCTACCTCTACCTTGAGAAACAACCTGTCCATTTAGCATAATATGGAAATCATTATTCTGTATACCATCTCCTTGCATGGTCAATCTTGCACCAAAACAAACCATAATCAAAACCAGGATATGATACTTTAGAACCTTTCCTGCCACTTTTCTCAAAATACTTTGGGGCAAATTTATCAACGGGTTCATTGCTCTTACAACGGGGTGCAAGAGCGACGCAACTCTTCAGTGAGACTCTTCAGTTAGATTTATCTAACGGCTTGATAAATCTGCAGTAATGCAACGCAGCTCAAATTGCTGAGATGCGTTACTCTGCCCCAGGGAGGTGTTCCATTTGGGAAGTGTGGGTGTTCCCACACACCACCCATGGATTTTGGCACTTTCCCAGATTTACCATTACTGGTAGACCTGACGCCGTACCACATTTTAGCTGCTGCTTGCAGGCATTTTAATCTGACCTTTTATAAAACTTTGGGCCCCAAACTTATAAGAGGAACCTTCCTCTGATAAACCAGATAACATGGCAGTAAACATTACCCCCAGTGGTACTTTTGTGTTAGAAATGAATGCACGCACCTCCTGAGTTATTATGTGGCACCTCTGGAATCCCTTGTGGAGTTTCTTAAGTATCAAGAGCATAATTCTGCTTGGTGAGGTCGATAGTAGCACCAAGAATGCTCCACTTGTTTGCGGCTCCGTGCCACACAGGGCATCTTGCCACAATGAGGTTACGATGGAGTTAATGTTGGTAGAGCCAGCATACGTACAAGCTTAGGTTCATCAGAATGCGGCTGGGAATTACGCAGCAGAGCAACAGGCACCAAGCTCTTGAGGCAGGCAGAAGTTAGTAGCAGCGTATTGGTGTCGGCTTGCAATAAGAAACCCCGGCGACAAGCAGGCCAGAATGCTTAGATGGACGTAGGTGGCCATTTGCCAGAGGGTAAGTGTATTTTGGGCCTTGGCATATTGCTCTGCACTGGCCCCCCTCATCAAAATAAACTAAGAAGCTCCAGAGTCTAATGGTAAATGTAAGGCAGAGGGGTCATTGAAGGAAACTGGCAAAGGCTATACATTAAGGTCCCAAAATCCTCACTGGGCTCCCTGTGAAGATGACCTGGAGAGCAGACAAAGTAGTCACCAGTTGCCTGTTGAGCTGCTGGTTGGGCAAGGTAAACTGCGGATTAACGCACGTCCCCCCAAGAATTCTCAACCTAGAAAATCGATATCAGTGGCCGCATCAAAGGAGAGGCAAACCCCTGAAGATGTTAAAATCCCAAGAATTAGGCCAACTCTAAGATCTTTTTCTAAGTTAAAGTCGATTTAAAGAACATGAGAGACTTAGAGGAAGGTGAGAGTGGGCGAAAAGTTAATTTTGACCAGGAAAGTAGTGAGAGTAGACCAAGGGGTATGGGATCGAGGCTTGGGGGGGGGGGGGGGAGCCCCAGTAACGTAACCTTAGACCTATAGTACATCCTGCGGTACCTATACAAAATAAATGTTCTAGCCTGACTGTGGATGATTTGGTCCCAGCAGCAGGAGTTTTTATAAGTGAGAAGACATAGATCAGGGTAGGACCACCGCTCCTGGGGTTACAGAAATAGTGGGTGGTGGCTCTAAAGGCTGGGAAGCAGTTCAGGAAATGTTTGGTCAATTAATGCAGGATATGAAAGATCGTTTTTCAAACTCTGAGGCAAATCAAAAAGAAATACAGGTGACTTGCTCCAGCTTAGAGATGAAGATAGAGAGCTTAGCCCAGCGAGCACAGGAGTTAGAGAGCAGAATGCAGGATCTATGCCTAACAGTTCAAAAGAACTCACAAGAGGTGGCACGTTTGAAACAAAGAGACAAAGTACTGACCGACAAGTTGGAAAATAATGCCAGGAGGAACACTGTTAGAATTTTGAGAGTGACTGAAGATGTGGAGGGGTCGGATATTAAATCTTTTGTAATAAACCTGTAGAAAAGCAGGTTTCTGCAAGATCTCACTTCAGCTAAATTTGATCCAGAAATTCAGCTGGTTCACAGAGACCACTTTAAAATGCACTTTTGGCAGTAAAAGCTGCGGAGATTCCTGGTGAACTTTGTCTTTTGGTGTGGAGAAGATTTTGGACCTAGCCCTAAAGGAGAAGTCATTGCAAGCTTTAGGGGTCACCTTCAAAATTAGATCAGATGTCTCCCGCAAAACAACAGACAGAGGGAACTAGGGAAGCGAATGTAGGAGGTGAAGGGGATGGGTGCTAGTGTTCAAATGAGGTTCTCTGCAATTCTGAAGGTTATGTGGTAGAATAAAATGTATAATTTTCTAGATCTTGTAGAGGTGGACCAACTTATAGTGCAGGCCAAGAAAGGGGGAGAATCCGTATAAATGAAAAGTAAGAGGAATAATGTAATAGTGATTTAAACTCCTTGAGGGAACAAGCTCAAACAGGCTTAAGGAATGCCTAGATACAGAGTTGGGAGGGAGTACACATGGTAGTAGCCTAGGAAAAAAATACAAAATATATCTTTTTATGTCCTCTAGTCATGTTAGTGGCATCATAAGAAAAGTACATCACTCAGACTGAGATTAAGTAGAGGCACAAGGATGAGGGGAGGAGATCATTCGAGTGGTGGCAGGACCTTGCAATCCTATGTTGGAATGTAAATGACTTGTAAGTGAAAAAAGACAACGACTGATCGTGCAATATCTAAATGAACATAAATCCCAAATGATTATACTTCAGGAAACATGCAAGGTGGCCTTGCGTGTGTTGATAAATCTCATTTAGGTTTTGTGTCGTCCTTGCGCCCCCTTGTGTGATACAAGGGTATAGGAAACCTTGATAAATCTGGCCCCATGTGCGGATTGATAAACAGACTAGTGTGGAATCTGCTGTCTAAAAGCTTCGGGAAGGAACCTTATATCCTAAATTAATTGTTTTTATTAACTTTCAGACAGAGAAACTGCCCAGGAACTGTGTTGTGACATACAAATTACATTTCAAAATCCAGTAGTAAAACAGAAAGGACATCAAATTATATAATAATTATATTCTATAACTATATTCTATACCTATTGAATAATCCTGTATTATGCTCTACAATAAAAAACAAAAACACATAAAAAAATGTAAACACCTCTGTTCTAGGACACAGAAAATAATACATTTTATTTCTATTTTCTATTTAGGGAGTTTTGTAAAGCGCTTGGTGACGCACAGTGGCGTGTCCCCGCGCTAAGGAGCGGCTGCTAACTGGAACCTACAGAAGTGGAATACTTTACTGTTCGAATAGTGTAGTTTTGAGCTTGGCTCTAAAGATTTGTTCAGATGGTTCGAGACGCAATATTAAGGGTAATGTGTTCCATCTGACGGCTGCAAGGTACCTAAAGGATCTTCCGCCCATCCGTGCTCTGGACACCTTGGGGACAACAAGGCGTCCCGAGCCAGAGGATCTGAGGGAGCGGGACGGTTCATAAGGCGTCAACAGTCCTTTCAAAGGGAGAGGAGACCTCCCGTTGATGATCCGATGGCACATGCAGAGTGCTTTGAAATCAACCCTACTTCTTATCGGGAGCCAGTGCAAGGACCGAAGGGCCACCGAGGATGCGGCTCTTCTGGGTAGTCTAAGTACTAGCCTGGCAGCGGCATTCTGTAGGACCTGTAAACGGCTCAGATTCTTCTTCGGAGTCCCTAGATAGAGGAGGTTGCCATAGTCCATCTTTGAGGTGACTAGTGCATGCACAAGGGTTTGACGGGCCTTTACAGGTAAAAACTTCAATGCCTTCCTGAGACTTTTGAGGGTCCCAAAGCATGATCCGACCACCCGGTTGATCTGAGGGCCGAAGGTCAGGTCGGAGTCGAACCAAATGCCCAAGTTCTTTGCTTTCAGGCATGGGATAGGTGTTGAGCCAAGGCATGGAGGCCACCATGCCGACGTCCACGCCGATCGGTCTCCCCCTACGACAAGCACCTCGGTCTTATTTCTGTTAAGCTTAAGGCAGTTTGCGGACATCCAGGCAGCTAGGTCTTGCATACAGGCTCTGAAGATGTCCGCCGAAAGATCGGGTGCGCGCGACAGGGAGATCACCAACTGCGGGTCGTCGGCATAAGAAACCATTCGGAGGCCGTAGCTCTCTACCAAGGAGGCAATCGGGGCTACGTAGAGTTTAAAAAGTGTTGGGCTCAGGGACGAGCCCTGCGGCACCCCCTGGTCCAGAGCAATTCGCTCAGAGTAATAGTCACCCTGCCTCACTTGGAAGCCTCGGCCTGCGAGAAATTAATAAATCCATTTCAACGCTGCCCCTCTCACCCCACCTTTGCTCAGACACTGTAGCAAGATGGAATGTGCCACAGTGTCGAACGCCGCGCTAAGGTCTAAAAGGATGAGAGCCATGGTTTGACCCTCGTCAGCACCCTGCCTGATGGTTTCGGAGGCCCTAAGAAGGGCAGACTCGGTGGAGTGGCGTGGCCGAAACCCGAATTGAGTCGGATGAAGAAGGTTACTGTCCTCCACATATTTCATTAGCTGCTTATTTACCACCTTCTCTGCTACCTTCGAAAAATAAGGCAGGAGAGAGATGGGGCGTAAGTTATCCAGCTTTTCGAAGCCAATGTTAGGCTTCTTGCGGAGGGGAAGCACCACAGCCTGTTTCCAGTCCACGGGTAGAGAACTGGAACGAAAGGAGACATCTAGCAAATGCCTGATGTAAGGTTCCAGTGTCTCTATGCTGTCACTCAGCCTTTTTGGGGAAGCAGGATCGCGTGGGGAGCCAGATCTGACGGATCTTCAGATTTTAACGAGATCCTCCGATAGAGGAGTGGTGAAATGAAGTAGCAGATCTGAGTCAGCTTCAGCTCCTGCTAAATCTGCGGGTTCTTCCGCTAAGGGTGGCGTGTCGGGAAAAGCAGAGTAAATCTTGTGCACTTTGTCTCCGAAGTAGTTAGCAATGCGATTGCATGCTGTTACTGAGTGATCTTCATCTCGAGTAACGGTTATTGGGGTGGAAAGGGATTTATATATGCTAAACAATTCCCTAGCCGAGTTTTCAGCCACGTGAATTTTATCTGCATAGTAGGTGGCTTTTTCTATACGGATTTTATTATGATAGGATCGTCGTTTTGTGAGGTAAGCCTCTTTCATCCGATCATCATAAGCCATTCTCCATTGTCTTTCTGCTCGTTTACAGTCCCTTTTGGCACAGCGCAGCACCTCGCTGAACCAGGGAGCAGTTCTTTGTCTATGGACAGCTTTATTAGACCAACCCAATGGGGCTGTGTGGTCCAGTGCAGCCGTGATACGGTCATTCAGCAATTTATTTGCCGCTGTCACGTCATTTCCTCCTGGGGGCCCTTCCACGGTAAGAGCCTTATTAAACTCTCGCAGGGAGAATCTTGCCCACCTACGTCGAGGGTAGTTAAGAGGGGTGGGAGCGCTAGCTATATGCTTAGACAAGTAAATAGTAAACGGAACGAGAAAATGATCTGTCCAGGGCAAGGGCACTGGGGGAGCGGCTAAAACACCCTCCCAATTGGCGAATATTGGGTCGAGCAGGTGCCCACGGTTGTGTGTTGGCAGCTGACCTTTTAGCTCTAGCTGTAGGGTGTGAAGTTCTTCCCGGAACTCCACTGCTCCTTTGTCTAGTGCGTCTTGCAGGTGTATATTTAAATAAATGTTACAGAGCAGCAACACCAAAGAGTTAACTGAATTTTGTAGCATTATTATAATAATAAAGGTCACATCCAAGGCTATTCGGTGCACAGGTGGCGAAAGAGAAAATTAGACACACTTAAATTACGTGTACAACAAACTGAAAACACAACTAGGCCCACTTATGTCAAGATAAGAACCCCATTATTATTATTCAGATTCGTAAAGCGCATGGCTACCCCAACCGGGCTTCTCAGTGCTAAAACATAAACAGAAGGGCTAAAAGATGGCCATGTCTTCAGGAGTTTTAGAAAACTTTTCAAAAGAATTCCAGAGCCGAATCGTGGCAGGCAAGGAATTCCATAGTTTTAGACCAAGTAGGCAAAGGACCAACTGCATTGCCTCACCTTATTAATACAATGAACAACTGCATAGTTCAAATTGCTGGATCGAAGAACCCAATTAGGAAGACATGGTGACACCAGAGCGCTAGGATACAACGGTCCAGAATTAGTCATTGCTTTGTCCATGTAGCAGTGCCTTAAACTAGATATGCTTGGTGATTGGGAGCCAATGTAGGACCCGAAGATGGTAAGACCGTGTGTAGGTAGATCACCATGTTAAAAAACTGCACAAACATTTAAATTGTGTTTTATCTGTCACTTTAACACATAATCATTCATTTTAAAATTCAGTTCCACCAGGAAATCACTAGGAAGCTGTTATGCATATAGTTCCACAGCTCATCTGAATGGCCTGTCAGCCCATCAACGCCAAAAGTCAAGTTCCTGCCGGTTCAGGTCAGAAGAAGAAAGTTGGTTCCAGCACTTGCACTCATCTGTCCTCTACAGTGATGTTCCTCCCTGTGTCTACTGCCATCGTCTAGTAGCCAGTGCCCCTCAGGAGGCGGAGGAGGTAGCAACTAGAAGAGATCAGGGCATGCAGGAATGTAGTGCAGCCCTCCAAGGAACAGTATGACGGCTGAGTTTCTGGGGGCACGCACACAGCCCTTAATGTCACTGAACCCACAAGGTATATCATGGGTGAGGGAAAGGATAGCCTCCAATGCAGGCGCCCAGACAGGAGTCACTCAACACATGCAGTCCGGTCCCTTCGTGCCCAGGCATGCCACCACACATTTTCCATTAATGGCGCCCCTCCGTTGATGCAGAAACATGTCTATGGTGCCATGCCCGGGCAGAGCAGGCGTTGACGCAACACCAGTCCCAACCAAGCCCACATGGGGCGCCCACACTACAAGCATTGAAGCCTTGGCTGTAACCCCTAATTATTCCCACAGCTCAACTAGGAGTGAGGGTATACCAAGTCAGGTTGGCATTTCAAGAAATTGCAGTAGAAATCCTCAGTGTGTCACCTCAACTTTCTCATAGCCGCTTTCTCTGGAACACAGACTTAATGCCACAGAGCAGATAAAAAACAGGATGGACAGTAGGTATCAACTGCAGAGATTAGGGGGCATATGTAAAAGCCCCTATCGCCACCACAACATCACTTTTACTAACGTTGTGGTGGCAATAGTGGCTGCACCTCATGTTCAAGGCAGCGTTAAGCCACTTAACGCTGCCTTGTACATAGGCCCCCATTCACGCTATGGTTAGCGTGAAAGGGGAATGCAGTGGGTGTTGTGGTAGGCGTTCCACCGCAACACCCATTGTATTTGACGCTGCCCCCATGTACAAAGGTGGCGTACATAGGAGGCAGTGCCAAAATTAAGACCAGGAAATCCCTGGTCTTAAGTTGGCGAAACGAGGAGAAATGCATTATTTCTCCTCTTTTTTGCTTTTTCCATGTTTGCTGCCTTGTGCAGCACACATGGAAAAAGCAAAATGCCAAGGTTTGCTTATGCACAGGAAGGTGCCCCTTCCTAACCATAAACAAACCTTTAAAAAAATGCAAATTTGTTACTTACATGTGTGCTGCATGAAGCAGCACATGTGAAAGTGACAGAATGGCATCTCTAGGATTGTTTATGTGCAGGAAGGGACACCTTCCTACCCATAAACAATCCTCCCCTGCACGCAGACACCCTTGCACTCTGGTGTAAGGGTGCCGGCATTGGCTCCAAGTTGCTAAACTTAGCACCATCGCAGAGGGAAACGCAATGCATTCTTGCAAATATGGAGCAGCCCTGCGTTTCAGAAGTGGCGGAGCGTGTCGTTAAGCCAAGGAGGCTAACGACACGCTCCACCACTTCCTTGTACATATCCCCCCAGAAGTTTTAAAACTAACGGCCATCTTGCATCTCGCTGGGCTACATCCCAATCTGGGTAATTATAGTGAACAGCATCTAACATTTGCTTGTTACATATTCCACGATTTATTTTGTTTTTTTCCCAAATAATTGATTCCTTGTCTATACTACAACTCTGTTGCTAGAATACCGTCTTATGTTCGGGAGGGCATGCAAGTGTTTAAGGGGTCCACCATGAAATAAAGAGAATGTTATTAGACACTGAGAAAGCATTCTACAGGGTAGTGCTTGCTGTCAAACATTGTTCAGTTTTCTACAAGTCTACTCGGGTTGAGTGTGTTGTAGTCAGAATGTGAAATAAGGGTTGTTAAGATCACCTTATGATGTACATTATATATGAGCCAAAGCATCACAAATGTAATAATGCTTCCATAAGAGGTAAACAGTTGGTATTTGCATTTGCATGTTTATCTAATAAGTAGTTCAGGATGTGACAAATATCTGTAAAACTGGTTGGTTGAGTTGTCATTCATCTGCTGCATTAGAGCTCCGCAGAAAACAACCCGAAGCATCCGGTCCGGTGCCAAGAAAAAGCGGTGCATCAGTGTCAAGCCAAGCCCTGCCCTCAGTATTTGATGGAAGATGAGAAACTGAAGCAGGCGCTTAAATGATGCATGCCGGGAGAGCGAGGTCTTCCATGGGTGAAAGGGGTCGCGTCTTTTCCCCAAATGTTAACAGTTTCCATTCTACCCTGCAGGTAGTAAAGGGACCTAGGAAGATCAGGATGTAAAGTAAATAAAAATAAGCATCAGCATAGCCAATGTATTTGGCTGATTTTGAGTCCTGGCTAAAAATTTAAAAACAATCGGCTGCAGTGAAAAACAATAAAACAAAAACAATTGTTTTCTGTATGGAATGAATCACTGAGATAAACAATACAGGGGCATATCAGCAACAACCGGAGATAATTGTCGCTAAGCGCACTTAGCGCTAGGATAATTATCGCCGGCTAGCGTGGATTTTTATCGCAGAGATAGTGTGCTATTAGCAACGCTTATCTCAAAAGCGATAAAAATCCTAGCGCTAACTGCCAAACGTGTGATTATCGCTGGAAACCCAGCGATAATCCCACGGAGTTTGGCGATAGATTGCTGATAGGGCCTCACATACTTAGCCATGATATCCACCTTCCATAGGATATCATGGTTAAGTCAGTTTCAAAGCAGGCGTAAGGAAAGTAGCGATAACAGAGGTCATCGCTACTTTTCATGTCGCTATGCTGCTTTGCGTGAGCCTTGATAATAGGAGAAATGTCGCTTGGCGACATTTCTCCTGTTATCCTGGGGAGGAACGCCCACTTTACATCTCATTAGAGAAATGGAGATAAGCCAAGGTTTCACGCGATAGCGTGACCTTGCAGTTAAGGCGATAAAAGTATCGCCGCTTTTCGGACGAAAACAGACGCAAAAGCGGCGATAATTTTCTAACGCCTGCTTGCTGATATGCCCCTTAATGAGTGATGATTTAGTGAACTTTTGGATGGTATAGTCTCTCATGCACTGCATGAGGTGAGAGAGAAATACTCCTCTGTGAAGATCCAGAGCCCACTCTATGTTTGGTGTAAAGCATTGGAAACAATAGGTTATAAAGTCTGCTGTGTCCTCATGCCAGACCTAAAAATGGCGAAAGGATCAGTCACCTCAAGCTCTACTGGCACTTGTGGAGGTTTTTTTTCCCTTTATCAGGCAGTGCTGGTGGTGGATACTCTAACTGAAGAGTCCTCAACATCAGAAATCCCCCACGCGCCACACTGGATCTGGAACTTCTTTCAGCATAGCCCCTGTACGCTAGTCGGTGGCATTTGTCGGCTCCATGTCAACTCCAATCCAACCTGGCAGTGACTGATGGAGCTGCTTAGGAGTCACCCAAGCATGCTCACGTCAGTTTCTTTCTTGCCACTGACTGTGCCCTCAGATGTGGAGCTGAAAATCCAATTATCTGTGCCAGTGTGCAGATCTCTAATTTAGGACCTTTTTAGAAAAAGGGAAACAAGACCATACTGAAGAATATGAAGGTGGGAGGACGGTGAGCAAAATGCAGTTCGATAGAATATCCACCAGAAAGAATGTTATAGAAGGTTAGTAACTTGATCTTCTGATGGATATTTCTAACCACTTTTAGAATAGATACCAAAGGAGTACCTCTCCATGTGGTGAGTCTGTGGGATGGCTGAGACCAAAAATGTCTGGCGGGACCTAATGGCCAAAATACTCTTCCAATTGGCCCTGCCAGTTAGAGCAGTAGTGCTTCGTTAACGTGTGCACTGAAGCCCAAATTGCAGCCTGACAAATATCTGGGACAGGCACTCCATGTGCCAATGCAGTGGTGGCGGCCATGGCCCTGGTGAAATTGGCCCTCAGTCTTTTTGTAGGCTGGTTCTTGGCCTGCTTGTAGCAGATCTTAATGCAGAGGACTATTCACCTGGACAAAGTACTTTTCTGTGCTGCCTTGCTTTCCATCACCCCAGATAACTCCCCAACGAGCTGACCATCTTCCTGATGATATCTGGTAAAAACTCAGATGACTATCATGTCATGTAAAAACGTAGTGCTCTTTTGGTGTCCAAACAAAAGTCTGTCTACCTCCTTCGAGGGGTCAAGTGGAGCAAATAATATCAAAAGTGTGATGGGCTGTTTGAAATGAAAGAGAGACGCAACCTTTGGTAGAAAGGTCTCTCTACTCTTAGTACCAGTTTGTCATGAAAGAAGGTGTTGTTGGGCGGCAGACTGAAAGATCCTGAAGCTTACTCACATGACGAGAGAAAGTTATTTTGACAAAAAGGACGGTTTTCAGATTCAGGAAACGTAGAGGGCAGCTGTGCATTGTCTCCCAAGTAAAACACATAAAAAAGTAAGGACCAAATTAAGATTGGATTGTAGCATCACAAAGGGTTTAGAAGGAAACATATGAAGAAGGCATTTGATAAATCTCATCACAACAGGTGATTTGAATGAGGAGACTGGTCCGGTAAACACAAACATAAATAAATATATCCTTTAACAGTGTCCACTGCAAGTACTTGCTGGCCCAAAGGCTAAACAAACATCTGACAGTTTAGCCACCAATGGGTCCGATTACGGGTGCCACACTAAAGCCACAAAATTTACCCTGCGTAGAGACTTTGCTGAAGGATGCCTAGTCGCAAGGATGACATCTAGTACTTCTAGAGGGAGATTGAATATAGTAAACTGTCACCGATCAATCTCCATGAGTAAAGGTGTAGATTGTGCAGGTCTGGGTGCAAGGCCCTGCCAGCTGCTGTAACAGAAGATCCTCTTGAATTGGCAGACTGATCAGACAACAAATGCCGATTCCTAGAAGTTATGGGTACCACACTCTCCTGGTCCAATCGGAAACCACTAGGTTGACTTCAGCCTGGTCGTTTCTAATATTCTATAGAACTCAGGACAGGATAGGTAGTGGTGGGGAGGCAGAATAGAGTCCTGTACTCCACTCTATGTGGAATGTGTCTCAGAAAAAGAGCCCTCTTGGGAGCTCCAGCATGCTTAAGTGCTGACATTGCCTATTCTTGGCATTGGCAAAGAGATTGAGCCAGTATTTCCCAATTGCTGGTAGACACCCTACGCCAATTCTGATTGACTGCCATTCATGATCCACTAGGCGCCTCCTGTTAAGTTTGTCCATCCTGGCATTTAAAGATCCTGCCAGGCGGTGCAAGTTCAGGGAAATGCCCTGACAATTTAGAGGCATAGGGCCTCCTGGCACAGGGCCTAGGACCTCACTCTGCGTTTTTTTGCAATACCTGATGGTGCTGTGACAGTGAGGATCTGAATCAGCCATTCCATGATAGACCATCAGCTCTGGGTGAGGTGGGGATGGCTCTGCTGCTGCTCCAGTGGGGCTGGAGCAGTCACCACTGCAGATCTTTTCCAGTCTCCTCCGAAACCTGGATTGAATTTGACAGGTTCTGTTGGTGCAGGGCCCACTGAGACTTCAGTTCCCATTGCGGAGCCGCATATCCCATCTGAAATGGTCAACCAGCAGGAAGCAGGAGGCCAACAGACTAAGTCGTCTCAGAGCCACCTTACCGGAGACCCATGATCAAGGCTGACACATCGGGATCATAGCCCGAAAGTCCTGGACTCGCTGCTCCACAGGGGAGGTCTGAAATTTTGTATCCAGGATGGCGCTGATGAAATGGATCCTCAGTGAAGGAGTCAGGAGTGACTTCTGCACATGGATAGTGAACACCAACAATGTCAGGAGGTTCACCATTGTCTGAAGGTGATCCACAAGGCAGGAGGAGACTGATATACTTGACATCTGAAGTTAGTCTTCTACCACTGCCATCACCATCATGAACACCTGAGTGGCCCTGATAAGGCAGAAGAGGAACATGATAAACTGAAAATGCTTATGAGGGGTGACGAATTGGGGTCTGGCGCTCACTTAACAATCCCACACAATATCTAGCTAAATGCTAATTCGGTTGCGGTGCTCCAAGACTCACCCAACTCCAAGGTTCACCCAACTTCCCAATTTGAGTGATCCAAGACCACTGAATATATCACATTCCAGCCTCAAGCACACACTGCATTATTTGTCAGAGTACACAAAAGTATATTTAAAATCACAATCTGTATTCCATTGTTCTTTTTAATTATTCGGCCTGCTGGCCTCTTCTTTCTATTTAGCCTTAAAATCAACAATTGTTTCGTTGGGAATAGGGCATACCCTACGAATTACTCAGGGCTAAAAAATAGAAAACAATCCCAATTGTAATTTTACATATTCATATGCCACCCACTTTACTCCTCTGATCCTGTAACATTAGTGTCAATATCTATATTAATTGATATCCTCATTGGTGAGAAATATATATAATCCTTAATGGCACTCCATATTGTCCACCACAACATTATATAACGAATGCTTTAATCAAAGGGTTCAATTGACTCCTCAATAACTGTGTACTGCCATCATTAAAGATCTCCAAACGTGATTATCTACAGCACCTTACTGCACCACAGTGCATGTCAACCATCTCACTATACCACCAAACTGCAAAACCATATAGGTGAAGTATCTGTATGATCAAAGTAGTGTAGGTTCTGGGTTTGCACCTGTAATGAGAACAATATCTACCATAAGCAACTAACCATCTCAAAGTGAGTACGATGGTGCAGTAATAAAGGATACGGTGCTGTAGATAATCACGTTTAGAGAGCTTTACTGATGGCAGTACACATTTATTGAGGTGTCAATTGAAACCTTTGAATAAAGCATTAGATATATAATGTTGCAGTGGACAATATGGAGTGCCATTATGGATTAGATATATTGTTTTGTGCATAGATTTCCACATATTTGTCACCAATGAGAATATCAATTGATATATATATCGACACTAATGTCAACGGATCAGAGGTGTAAAGTGGTTGGCATATGAATATGTAAAATTGGGATTGTTTTCTATTTTTTAGCCCGAGGAAGTTGTGAGGGTACACTCCATTAACAATGAAACGTGTGTTGGCTTTAAGGCTAACCAGAAAGATGAGGCCAGCAGGCCGAATAATTAAAAAGAACATTGGAATACAGTTTGTGATTTTTAATATACGTTTGTGTACTCTGACAAATAATGCAGCGGTAGCTTGAGGATGGAATGTGATATATACAGTGGTCTCGGATCACTAAAATTCGGGAGCTGGGTGAATATCCCTACCTCTTGGAACACCGCAACCGAAATAGCATTTAGCTAGATATTGTGTTGGATCGTGTTGGATTGGAAGTGAGCACCAGACCCCTATTCGATCACCCCTCACGAGACTTAGTTTGGAATAAATAGGGAGGCAGCCCTTGACACACTTATTATGCATATAATGGATAACACAATGGATCATGACAGATTGGCTGAAGAATTACTCAACAACCTAAGTAAAGACAGTAAAATAGGAGAGGCAGTCGGAAGTGGTAACCCACAGCAGAGAGAAGGTCTAAACATATTAATTCATAAGATTAGCAAGACTGGGACAAAACTAAATGTCTAAACGGTGGGACAGAGCTACGATTAAATAGTATGCAAGACTAAACAGGATACCAAGAGGGTTGAGGTCACAGATCATCTCGACTTACAGACGATCTGGATGAACACTTGCTTGTTTGTAGCTTGGGAAAAGGACAACCAGCAGCATAACTACTGGTCTGCTTTCGACCTTAGCCTGATTTATTATATTGTTAAGAGAGTGTTTTACCCCTGAATCTTCAATTTTGGACATTTCAATATACCAGCGCCCCCCTAGCCGTGAATTTGATACCAAGTACTTAGGTGATGTGGGGCCTTCTCCTGACTTTCCTCATGACTCTATATAGGGGATACTTGATATTAGTATCTTCTTTTGGGCCTTTGGCAGCCTGGACCATTTGGACGGGCAGAGGGATGCCAACCCCTCACTCTACTTGAACTCCTGGGGACCTCCTTTCTCTAGAGCACCCCCTGTAAGCCTTTGAATTATGGCGCTGTCTTTTGAGACCTTCTGCCCTCGCTTGGACTTCTCCCTGGTGAGTATACCTGCATTCTTGGCTTTCCAGCTATACAAATGTTGGGCCCCTTTTCTGTTGGATTCCCCTATACGTTGTTTCACCCTATATCCTTCGGAGTTGGACCACACTTCTGAACTTCTGTATGTACTCCGGCTGGAGTGTACTCCTTTTTCCGTTCCTGGGCAGTCTAATAAGGACGTAGGCCTTATATATCTCTAATAGGAGGTTGGTTGTTCTGTATTAGAATACGTACACATCTCTTAGGAAGTAGGTATTTCTCACTATGCACAAACTCTTTTGCATGAGGTCCCCACAGAGGTTATATTTATTATAATGGGTCTCTATATTGTATGTATGATACTATGAATGCAGTGATATACCTTTCTGTGTTGACAACCTTTCTCTATCCTGGGACACACCACCAAATAGCACCATCTTTTCGATTTGTTGTTGGAATACGTATTAGTTTCATAATGGTTCCCCTTTTGTTTGTCATTTGCTAATACAGGCCCCACCTCCCCTTTTCCTTGATAGCTTTTGCTGTCTGTTCTGCCACTAGTCCAGTGCCCTGAAGAAGGTGTCTGTCCCAGTGCTTCACCGAAACATGCGTTGGCGCAATTCGAACCTGTATCCAACCTAAGTGGATAATCAAGCATGAAGTACTAATGTTCTAGTTCATTTCAATGATAATAAAAGTCTGCTAAAAATGACACAGCTAAATTATGTCTGCTTATTGGGCAAATAGACCACTGTAAGTGAATTATTGTGCAAATTAATTTGTGGGCAAGGATATGACGCAGTGGGATACTAATGTTTGTTTTTAATAGACTTTGGAATGAATGAGTATGAGTGGATGTGGTACGGTAGATTATAGCATGGGTGTGAAATTTTAGCAATGTCCTTGGACGGGGATCTCGTCATGTAATATTCTGCTTAACAAATTTTGTTTGAGCAAGCATATTTCCCTTTTATCAGTGGAATTTGGAAACATATGGTATTTCTGATACGAATTACTTTTTTGAGAGATATGTATACAATAGTGAAAATAAACATGTGTAAAAAAAATAAGACGTTATCACTGACTCATGAACTGGTATATTTTTTGTAAAAATTATTTTTATTAAGCATCAAGCAAAACTGATATATTTTACGTGGAATTATACCCGTATAAAGAAGTATGGAGTTGGCTATTTTTGGTGCCTGAAGCAATTTGTTCCCCTGGTTCTGCCTTCTCCATTCAATGTTTTACAGGGGCCCTCTTCAGTCTAGTTCTAGGGCAGATAGAACCTGGGCCAAAGTGACCATCTTGTATTTGTCAGTCCGGAAGAAGAAATTGGGAAGTGAGAAATCTAAAATAGGGCAAAGGCCTCCACCCTTTTTCATCACTAGGGAATAACATCCAGTTCCGATTTCCAATACTGGGACTCTCAATATCTCCTTTCGCCAAAAAAGCCTGAATTTCCTGCAGTAAAATGGACAAGTGCTCCTCCAAAAGCCATTTTGGTGTGGTCTGCAGATTCAGTGGGTCAGAAAGGAATGGCAGTACGTAGCTCCGTTGAACTATTTGCAGGCACCAACTCTCAAATGTTATGGCCTGGCACCCCTGGAGAATGTGACTGGTTCTGCATTCCATAGGGTAGTCAAGAGGCTGCTGCTGAAAGGGCGTGGGACTGAAATGATCGCTGCGGACCTAGATGTTGTCGGCTGGATCCGCAATATCAAAAGTATTGGGGTGCATGTTGGAGGGGTGGTATGTTTTGGTGTTGCCTATAAGCAAAATTTGGTGTTGCCTATAAGCAAAACCTTTTGCGATGCCTCGAAAAGAGAATAACTATTGTAAATACTGCCGTGCGGGCATGGAGAGACAGAGGGAGCATGCTATAGCTTTGCTGTTTTTGCAGTGCACTATGCAAAACGGTGTCATCAAATAGGTGAGACCCATGAAAAGGCATATCCATGAGTGACGACTGAATGCCAGCAGAGAAGCCCATGGATCTAATAAAAGGGGGCACCGGAGCACCATGGTAGTTCAAACTTCTTTGTTGTCCAATCCACTCCTTATGACGTATTTGGCTGCGTTCTGGCCATCCTGAATAGTTTTGCCCCCAGTTAGCATGGAATTCTTCTGGGTCTGCTGGCAAGATCTCAGCAACAATGTCCAATAACGTTTGGGAGTACCTTCCCAGCAAGCAGAAGGGATTGACTGACCAAAGGGCAAGGCTAGCAAAGGTAAAGATCAGTTTCCATAATGCCACCATTCTCTTCGGCTCTCTATCTGGGGGTATTGTAGGAATTTAGTTGGGATTAGTCCTTCTAGTCAAAGCCTGAACTGCCAGACATTCAGAAGTAGGGAGCTGCATTAAAAAAGAAGGATCACCCAAAGCAGGTCTGTGGCGTGGTGCTTCAGGTCTATTTACAGGTGGACAGGAACAAGGTTTTGCCACGGTACCCATGAGAGTGTCAGTCAGGGCTTCATTGAATGGCAGCAAGTGCTCAGATGAGGTGTACCCCTGCTGCAAAACTTCACTGAGAATATTGGCTTTCACCTCCGTAGATGACAACTGTGTCCAGACCTCAGCTGCTTGTCTGATGACTACAGCAAATGAAGCTGTCTCTTATGTTGGGATAACAGAGAAACCTGTGTGTGGGGAGGCGTCCAATACACTGGCCTCTTGAAGATCCAAAGAGAAATTGTCATCATCATATTGTAGGTGAATTTCATCCCCATCATCTCTATTGACACCAAAAGCTGGTTGACTTTGGTCACAGTAGATCCATAACGTTTTTGGATTGCTGGAGGGTGCGTAAGATGAATCCGCTGGGAGTAACCTGACTGGAGGACTCCACCCACCCAAGGAGCCCTAAGGCACGCTGGGGAGCTGGAAGGGTGCCAACCCTGACCCAGACTAGAAAGTCACTGGCCTAAGGCTAGTCTCAAGAGAAAAAAGCAGTAAGGAGTTAGTGAGCTTGTAAGATACAGAGACAGCTCCGGTGTAATTTGTCTCAGATTTAGTGTGGGTACTAGTCACAGAAGAGATTTGGGTTCAGGAATTGAGCGATCACTGGTGTTGGAGAACCTCTGTCTAGGGTAACTATTCCTGGTAGAGGAAGTAGGATTATATAATTCAGAAACAATACATATAGTTTGAAAAGACATTATAATAAATGACTTACCTGCTGTGCCAATAAAGACTGGAACTAACTCACGAATACACCAGGTCACCATCTTAGAAGCCACAATGGAACTACTGTCGGGTAAAGAGGACACCACTTCCTGTAGCCTTCTGAAATGGAGGCAGAAGGGCAGCAAATCATTGCTGGCGATTCCTGCATTTACCGTGGAGCAGCAAACACTTGTAAGAGCAGGGGGTGAGGTAGCCGCCCCCAAACTCGTGCTGTCCGTGGCGCACCTCACCCCCTTGCTACGTCACTACGGTAAAAAGCAGATTGTACCAAATGCTGCTCGCCTTATCTTATAACTCAACATACAGTGGTGTATTTCAACTAGTTAACCCAGTTTCCCTGGTGTATTCACAAACGTTTGAGTTCCTATATGTCTGTCAGCAAACAAGGTGAGCTTTCAGGATGAACACAATCAACACAATGCACTTCGTTGGGCTTTACCACCGAACACACCGAACGATACTCACTCGCATCACATCAGATAACAATCCAATGTCATCCAGGCTCCCGTATGAGAGGCGACCCAGAACTTTGTGGAAATGTACTGTCCAGACAGCCTACAACTATCTAAGAGACCATATGGAGGGCTCATGTGCACTACACACACATGCTGGTACATAAGCTATACAAATTGTTGGTTCCAATGATTGACCCTAAACAGATGTTACCTTTAGAATATCTCCAGGTGCCAGCTTGGATCCAGAGAATTTCAATTACTTGGCTCCTGTGTGCCAACAGATGGTGTCACGTGGCTGTGCGTTGGCTTTGTACCACCCCAGAAGGGATGGGGTGAAGACGAATATATACGGGCCAACCTTGCACATCGATGTCCGTTTCTTATGCCTTTCCTTTTCCACGTGGTAAGATGCAGAGCTTGGAACATTAGTTAGTGACAGTATACCTTTAACCAACTAGGAGAAAACTAACCCATGAGGTTGTTTACACTGTGCACAATACTGTGGGTGATTAGAACCCTTTGTTTATACAATCCTTTTTAAATCACGGTACAATGATCAAATCCAACCAATCTGGTATATACAGTAACATGTGTATTTGGTATCAATTTTTACACAAATATATGCATTGTTGTACAAAACAATCAAAGCAAATGTAGTAATCATGCTATTTTACAATTCTTATGGCATATTTAGCATGTAAATGCGTCATATACATTGCAAATGAACAATACATGAGATTAAGCCCGATGCATTTCGGGACTGGCGTGTCCCTTCGTCAGGAGCAATCTGTAAATAAAATAAATTGTATTACTGATTTAACCAACTAGGGCCATTTTTAGGTTTTAAAGAGGCCACCACACGAACAGGAGTGAGAAATCTATTTATCTGATGGATACTTCTAACAGCAGACTCCTCACCTTTAGAATAGATATAAAAGCAGTCCTCTCTAAGGTGGATGGTCTGGACAGTGCACTCATACCAAATAGTCTTCCAGGACAAAGTGAGGGAAGAGACCTTCTTGCTGGGCTGAACTGTAAAATAAGTAGTGCTTCGGAAACCTATGATCGGTACATAGGTTGCAACCTGGCAGGTATCAAGATTAGACATCCTTCATGCCATTGCCTTTACTGTGTCCTTGGCTGTGGTGGTATAAGCTCCCAGGGGCTGATTTTTAACCATTCCATAGCAGATCCTAATTCAGAGAACTATCAACCTTAACAGGGTCATCTTTTGCACAGTCCCTCTCTTTTTTCACATGAAAAGGTGATGAAAGGTTGATCATCTGCAACATGATTTTCGTCAGATTACTGTAAAAGCGAAAAAGTTGATCATCTACCAGATGATCTTTTGTCAGTCCGATGTAAAAGCTCAGCACCCTCTTTTGGGTCAAGGCAATGGAGACTCTCCTTCTCTTTCCAAGAATGAAGAATGAGGCAAGGTGACTGATTGACCAACATGTAAGGGCATTAAGACCGTTAGAAGAAAATCTGACTGAGTTCTCAACTCTAACTTATCTGGGAAGAACTTGGTGTAGAGTGGTTATACAGACAGTGCCTGCAGCTCACTCATACAACATGCTGACATGATGGTGGTAAAGAAGACTTTTTTAAGTGTCAAGGGCCTAAGGGAGCAGCTATGCTTAGGCTCGAAGTGTGTGCACATAAGGAGTGTCAGGACCTGGTTAAAATTCCACAGGACCATCACAAATGAACTGGGAGGAAACGTGTTAAACCTTTCTTGAAACAAATCACAATTGGTGACAAGCAAAGATGGTTGAACGACTAAACACTGAGTAGCATAAAAGACCACTACAAATGCTTTCACTGTACTCACTACAAGGCTTTGCTGGCTAAGGAGAAAACAAACGAGGGCACTACAGCGTGCAACATTGCTGACACTGCATGCTCCAACAGGGGAACATAGATCTAGCCAGGGCTTGCTGTTCATGTTCGAAGATGCGCAGCACAACCTCAAATTAGGACACCACTATTGGTCTGCCAGGCAAAGCCTGCTGAGACAGTCTGCTTTGGCATTTAGGGGCTCTGCCAGTTGGTTGGGGGCCAGGCAGATGTTCTGCTGTTCCTCACACCACCATAGGCACAGATCTTCATGTTACAAGGCCAATCACTCCACTCTATCCTGCTGGTTGCAGTACCACATGGTGGTAAGGTTGTCCATGAGGACCTGCACCAATCTCTCTTGATGGATGGAAGGAAAGCCTTTAGGGCAAGATGGATCACCAGAAGCTCCAGAAGACTGATTATGGCACTAGCTCTCCACTGATGACTGGTTATCATACTGTGCTTGGTGCCTTCGGGTGCCATGTACACAGGCCGGAAAAGACTGGACTGTCTGCTATACCACTGGTTGGGAAGGCTGATTTTGCCTATATGCTAGCCTGATTAGCCTCAGAATTTTGTGTATTAATGGGGGAAACTTTTACACTGGCATCACTAACCACAAAGAGCTTGCAGCGGCCCGGCTGTCTTTAAATCTCTGAAGTGTTGAGTCCGCAAAGAGTCTGTAGTCATCAAAGGGCACATTTCCAGGAAGGCCTGCTTATTGGCAGAGAATCCAGTTGACCTCATCAATGTGTGTCTTCGAAGCACAACACTGGTGTCAACAGTCCCGCCAAGGCAATCAGTATTATCCAGGGCTACATGGATACCACCGCTGCATCCTATCCATCATGTATTGTCTGAGCCGAAGAAGCTATGTGGAATTCGGCAAGATGCACAAGTTACTTACTTGTGTAACGATATATCTGTAAGAGACATTAGTTAGTGATATATTCCTTACCTTAGAATATCCCCAGGCGTCAGACTGGATCCGGAACGTTTTCGTCAGCAGTACCCCTGTGCGTCGGTAGGCGTCGTCGTATGGCTCCGTGTATGTCGCTGGCGTCGTAGCTGCCGAGATGACATCGTCAGAGCTACTTAGACGCGCACACGCACGCTGACGTCAGTTCTGTACACAACTTTTCCGCGCCAGAAGCGCAGAGCCATGCCAGAGACCGACTACTGGTGACATAGAACTAGGGCCCTGAAAGGGATGACCTGAACCCTAGAGAACAGTTTGCAGAATGGGGAGGATGGGTGGGCAGTAAGGAATCCATCACTAACTAATGTCTCTTACAGATATATCGTTACACAAGTAACTTGTGCATCTGAAAGAGACACGTTTGTGATAGATTCCTTACCTTAGAATATATACCCAAGCAATACCAACACCGGTGGTGGGTCTGCGAAGTGAGATTACACCAGAAAGTCACGGAGAACTGAACGGCCAAAGAAGCCGTCTCTCCAGACCTGACTGTCAAGGCAATAGTGCTTAGTTAAAGTATGCAACGAGGCCCAAGTGGCCGCCTGACAGATGTCTTGCAGGGGGACGCCGCGTCCCAATGCTGTGGTAGCTGCTTTCGCCCTGGTAGAATGGGCGCGCAGCCCAACCGGAGGTCTCTTTTTAGCCAGAGAGTAAAAGGCTTTAATGCACAAGACAACCCATTGGGAGATAGTTCGCTTGTGCACAGCCCGGCCTTTCTTGGCGCCCACGTAGCCAACAAAGAGCTGGGCATCCACCCAGAACTGTTGTGTGCGGTTGAGATAGAATGAGAGCACACGTTTTGGGTCCAGACGGTAGGGCCTCTCCTCTTCTCTTGAAGGGTGTGGAGGCGGAAAGAAAGTGGGCAGCGTTACAGTTTGCCCAAGATGAAAGGCAGAGACTACTTTTGGTAGAAAGGAGGGACACGGTCGAAGCACAACCTTGTTCGGATGAATCGCCAGGAAAGGTTTGCAGGAAAGAGCCTGGAGCTCACTCACCCGCCGAGCGGAGGTAATGGCCACCAGGAAGACAGTTTTCAAAGTCAATAACTGCAAAGGACAGTTATGAAGAGGCTCAAATGGAGCGCACATCAGATATGTGAGAACCAGGTTCAAGTCCCATTGAGGCATCATAAAAGGAATAGGAGGGAAAAGGTGAGTAATGCCTTTGAGAAATCTATTGACAACCGGGGACTTGAAAAGAGAGGGCTGATCAGGCAGCCTGAGAAAGACTGAAAGAGCAGAAAGGTAGCCCTTGATAGTGCCCATAGCAGAGCCCTGCTGGGTCAAAGAAAGAGGAACAATAGCACCTCAGAAAGAGGGGCAGCAAGAGGATCAACGGATTTTGCTGTGCGCCATGCCAAAAAGTTTTTCCACTGACAGGCGTATACCGTTTTAGTGGAGGGACGCCTGGCTGCCAGTATCACATTACAGACTTCGGGAGGCAAGTCAAATGGAATCAGCTGTCGCCGCTCAATCTCCACGCAAGGAGGTGGAGGTTGGACAGGTTCGGGTGGAGGACCGTCCCCTGTTGGTGCGACAGGAGATCCTCCCAAAGAGGCAGTCGGATCGGGGGATCCACGTTCATACTGAGTAGCTCAGGATACCAAACTCTTCGAGCCCAGTCCGGTGCCACAAGAATGACTTGGGCCCGGTCGCGCCTGATCTTCTTCAGCACTCTTAGCAGAAGTGGTGTAGGCGGAAAGGCGTACAACAGACTGCAACTCCACTCCCGACGAAAAGCTTCGCCTAGAGAGTGCCGCTTTGGAAACTCCAATGTGCAGAACTGCTGACATTGCGCTTTCTCTTCGGTGGCGAATAGATCTAACCAAGGTTCGCTCCACTGCTGAAAGAGACCTTGCACCACCTCCGAGTGAAGACGCTATTCGTGATCCAACATGCACCTTCGGCTGAGTTCGTCCGCCCTGGCATTTAGGGTACCTGCCAGGTGTTGAACCACCAAGGAAATGCCTTGACGTTCCAGCCACGTCCAGAGGCGCAGAGCCTCCTGACATAGGGTCCACGACCCCACCCCGCCCTGCTTGTTGCAGTACCACATGGCGGTGGTGTTGTCTGTGAACACCTGCACTACTCTCCCCTTGACAGAGGAATGGAATGCTTTGAGTGCAAGTACGATCGCCCTGAGCTCCAAAAGATTGATATGGAGCTTGGACTCCGCCGGAGACCAGAGGCCCCTGATCTCCGCCTCTCCCATGTGGCCGCCCCATCCCAGGAGGGACGCGTCCATCACCACTGTGTGCGCCTGTTGGGGAAGGGAGAGGGATCTGCCGCTGAGCCAACGCTGGTTCGTGAGCCACCACTGCAAGTCCTGTGCAGTGCCCTCCGAGATCTGGACGTAGTCGGACAGGTTCCCCCGATGCTGCGTCCACTGGAACTTCAGGTCCTACTGCAGAGCCCGTATATGCCATCTGGCATGATCGATCAGCAGGATGCAGGAGACCATGAGGCCCAGCAGCCTCAGTGTGTTCCTGACCGAAACCCAGGAATCATAGCCCGAATGTCCCGGACTCGCTGTTCGGGAGGATAAACCCGAAACTACGCCGTATCCCGAACTGCTCCGATGAAGAGGAGCTTCTGAGATGGAATCAGGTGCAACTTCGGCACGTTGATGGAAAACCCCAGCAAATGCAGGAGGTCGACCATAGTCTGGAGGTGGGAGACGATAGAGGAAGACTGAAACCCCTGATCTGCGCAGATGAGCTGCGACCACCGCCGAGGGGCGCTGGTAAGGCCGAAAGTGAGCACGGTGAACTGAAAGTGCTCGTGGCCAACCGTGAACCATAGGTAACGCCAGTGGGCTGGCAGGATGGGGATATGAAAATAAGCATCCTGCAAGTCGAACGCTACCAGCCAGTCTTGTGGGTCTAGAGCAGACAAGACCTGAGTTAGCGTGAGCATCTTGAACTTCTCCTTCCGGAGGAAGCGATTGACGTTCTGGAGGTCTAAGATAGGGAGCAGACCTTTGTCCTACTTCGGAACCAAGAAGTAGTGGGAATAACAACCAAGACCTACTTCTGGCGTTGGAACGCACTCGATGGCCCCCTTGGCCATGAGGGCCGTAACTTCCTGCTGGAGAAGTGCCAAGTGTTCCCCCGACATGCGGTGGTACTGAGGTGGCATGACTGGAGGGGTAGATTCAAAGGGGAGGGAATAGCCCCTGAGGACTATTTGCAGAACCTACCTGTCCGAGGTTATAGAGCGCCAGTGGGGAACTTGATGGCGAATCCTGCCACCCACTGGCGTCAGGTGGGCCTGAAACACCGGACTAGGAAGGTTTCGAGGCGGCGGCAGGGGAGGTGGTGGACTGACCCGTCCACTGTCCTCGGGACCCACCACGGCGGGTCCCACGTCCGCGGCTGCACTGAGACTGTGGCTGCACAGACTTGCGGGTCTGATAATTGGAGGGTAACTGAAGATCCAGCACCACAATTGCCCTTCTGACTACTGCGACAGAAAAAGCACTTTCTTTGGTTTGTGGCCCCTATGGCGAGTCAAGCTACATTTCAGGGGTGGTATCTAGCAGATTGGCATATTGTAAGCCAGAGTATAGTGCATTGTCAGTATAGTGAGGGGGGGAGTAATCCATCATTTTCCTCCTCATTATCATGAGTGCCCTCGGGGACCCTATGGGTTTCATGTATAGAATGAAGAATCTGCAGACACTGGGATAGTCAGGCTGCATGATAACCAGTAGTGCTTTCATGATCGTAGTGCAACACTGGCCAACATCTGTTCAGGATCTGGCATGGGTGTCGGCACTGGGTGTTTTCTCAGTGCCGGTGGAAATGGCATTGGTGTTGGTGCGAGGAGAACTGGTGGGGATGGTTGGCCAGTGTGTATGACTGTAGCGGTGTTTGTTCTGGATCCTTTAATGGGTCTGAAGGGTACATACACCATCGGGGGGAGTACTCACTGACGGAAATCTGGCATGTGAGAGGGAGTCAATCTCACTAGAGATATACAGCATGATGTCCTTGAAGGCTGCTATCTGCTGTGTGATCGTAGGGTGCATCTGGACCAGCTAAGGAATCGGTTCTGTAACCGAGGACTTCGAAGGAATGCGACCGTTATCTTGACTACCTTGCCCCATCTCTTTCAAGCTAGTGTTGAGATGTGGTTGAGTTCAACTTGGTCTTGTTTTCGTTGCGCTTGGACTTCGACTTAATGGAAGACTTCGAATGAGGTAGCTCGTTTGCCAGAAAGCCATGTGACCGAGACTGGCCGAGGAACCTGAAGCAGGAGCAAAACTTGTGCTTCAACCGCAACCTTTTCTTGTGTTTGTCGATGTAGAGTTTCTCCTCCCTCTCCTGATCGCCTCCAGGTGCATGAGGGCACAGTCACACGACAAAGTCAGGACTAGAGCCCAAGCACCTAAAATACACCTCGTGCAGTCTTGGCATGGATTAAGCCTGTAGTTTTCAAAGGGAACATAATTCCGTAGCACACTGTCTGATAGTTTTTGAAATTCGGAAGAACTACAAATTTGGGAACACAACCCTGGATCCACAAGGGAAAGGACAGAAAGAAAGAAACTCATGTCAGCATGCAGGGATGGCACTTACATGCATTTCATATCATACTTGGTTTGATTAATTAAAATCTTACATTACAAAACAATTGTTCGTATTATAAAAATCCAATTTAAATAAAGAGAATTAAAACATGGATAAATGCGGCATTCTTTCATATTATAAAATAGGTTGGGCTTGTTTATACCGATTTCATAATACTATTTACATATTATATACATCATGCATTATATTTCAATTTGATTTTGCTGATCTAACTTCGTTCTTACTATTATTAAAAACTTTACGAAAGCTGAAGTCAATAATAGTGTGGAAGAGAACAATGGTTCGGGATGGCCTGAGAAGGTCCAGTGAAATGAAAAGCCCTTAGGAGGGCGAGATGATTTAGTATAGGTTCAAGGACTCATATTGGAGAGTGATACTTAATATAGAGAAACAAGGGACAGGAGAGGTCAATGTATGACACTTATTTATTGAACAAAGATTGAATTCAAGTGCTCACATATTTAGTGACAAGAAAGCGTGACATGCAGGTGAGGGTGGGGTCTTTAAAAGAGAACATCGCATTGGCAACAATAGAGAACCATTTTTTTTTAAATAAAATTAGTACAAAATAGGTTCGAGTTGCATAGGGTCGACGGCGTTTCGAACTCAGTTATTTGAGTTCATCATCAGGACAAAATGTGAGCATATGAACTTGAGCATATGAGCGGTAGAGTGACGGGATAGTCGTCAGTAAAAACGTGTTCGTCGCGGTAGTGAACGTCTTGGTTTGAAACAATAGCTGAAGTAATAAGCTGGGTCCGGACTTCTCATTAAATGGAAGCGCGATGTCTGTGCCGAAATTTATTTCAAGCAGGTATCAGGAGGAAGTTGCTTAAGGTAGGAGTGTAATCATGCCTGCTCAGCGAGTTGAGGCGAGTTTTCGGTGCCGAGGAACTCAATTTAATCCATGCGGCACTCGGTGCATTCAATGGGGGTCACGGGGTGGAGCGAATCCTGTGTGCGTGTAGTTACGCGCGGCGACTGCGCGTAACTACACGCACACAGGATTCGCTCCTACCTTAAGCAACTTCCTCCTGATACCTGCTTGAAATAAATTTCGGCACAGACACCGCGCTTCCATTTAATGAGAAGTCCGGACCCAGCTTATTACTTCAGCTATTGTTTCAAACCAAGACGTTCACTACCGCGACGAACACGTTTTTACTGACGACTATCCCGTCACTCTACCGCTCATATGCTCAAGTTCATATGCTCACATTTTGTCCTGATGATGAACTCAAATAACTGAGTTCGAAACGCCGTCGACCCTATGCAACTCGAACCTATTTTGTACTAATTTTATTTAAAAAAAAAAAAAAAATGGTTCTCTATTGTTGCCAATGCGATGTTCTCTTTTAAAGACCCCACCCTCACCTGCATGTCACGCTTTCTTGTCACTAAATATGTGAGCACTTGAATTCAATCTTTGTTCAATAAATAAGTGTCATACATTGACCTCTCCTGTCCCTTGTTTCTCTATATTAAGTATCACTCTCCAATATGAGTCCTTGAACCTATACTAAATCATCTCGCCCTCCTAAGGGCTTTTCATTTCACTGGACCTTCTCAGGCCATCCCGAACCATTGTTCTCTTCCACATTGTATCACCCCAGGTTCGCATAAGGGGTACCCTTGTTCTTTAAAACAGAAGTCAATAATAGGTCATCATAGTGGCTAGCCATTGTAGAAAAGACTTAATATACGTTAATGGGAAACGACCAGTGACTAAATATTAGCTGTAAAGTAAAATTGACTTTTCTAGCTATTGCTAAGGTATGGGCCTGCTAGGTGCTTTTCACGTTCACATAAAACATCTCCCAATTCAAGTACACTTTTGAGGGAGGTCCTATTTATCTCAACCGTTCCCTTTTGTCTCGACAGAAAACGTTTCTTAGCCCCAGATTGATAATTCTTCACAGAAATAATTTTTTTAATCTTAAACACAAAGCTTTAAGGTAAAAAAAACAAAAAAATAATTTCGTGAAAGAGCCAAAGATCAGCCTATGTCCAGGCTTCTCTGGTTGGGTTCTATCTTGGGCTCTTGCCTTCTAGGATGGCATGAATATTGCTGATTCCTGCTTTGCCACACCCGCATCATTCTACACTGATCAAAGTTTCTTTACTTCGTGTGCACAGCGGGTTGAAGTAGTACCCCAATCCAAATGTATGCTAAATAACAATTTAAAATCAAATCATCCTCTTTAAATTGTGGGCTTCCCTGGTGAACTTCACTTAGCACAAAAATGCTCGATGTCCAAAAATTTCCCAGGGGCTGGTGGCACAAATGAACAGATCAAATCACCTTTATTAATGTCTTAACCTGTTTTTTCAGCTATTGGGTGGTCACTCTTAAAAAAAAATGCGCCTTTTACTGTGAAGATCTTATTCAGAGTAATATTTCAGAGAGTAGCGGATCGTTGTAAAGTAGTAAAGGTTATTTTAAGGATGTTTCCACAGTTTGCGACGGTTAAAAGTGAACGATTCATCATTCTCCAATGCCAGACTCCCTCGTGCCTTATTAAAAGTTCTAAGGAACAAAGGAGTGATGGATTTACGGCTGGCTCTTGGTGCACCGCAGCTTCCGTAGGAGGTTCCTCTCCCGCCATCTTGAAACCCAGGCGGCCTCCTCTAGCATGACAGATGGCCACTGGATACAGGCCAGCCATTAGGACAGAAAATAACTTCAAATACATAACAGCACACAGGCAGGTTTCCAAAAGTGGCGCTCCCTCCCACCCAGTGGGTCAAGATGAAGATTAAACCGCATACTTGTGAGCAGCGCCAAGGACAAGAGCTATTTAACTTTAGTGGGATGTGGTGCAACATCAGACCAATATATATATTTTTTTTATAACTTCGTCTACCTTCTGCGAGCACCCTCCTCCCCCAAAGCCTCCTTCTCGGGTGATAACATTCACACCCTCTGAAACAAGGAAGCAGGAGTCTTTTTTTCGCCCAGAATTGTTCAAACATTTCCTGCAGCCCCACGAAAAGTTTCCTGCAGCATGGTTAGAGCTCCTCGAAACCTTGCAACTAACGTAAAAAAGTCGCTTTAAATTGACGGTTCCACCATTTTTTTTTAAATTTCTTCAGTTGACACAGGCATGACAGACATCGCTCCAGTCCTTACAGGGCCATGTAGCGCGTCAGGATTGTCTGGTGCATATTTTATATGCGGACTGTGTAACGCATGTTTTTGTGCGGTAAACATTTTGCTGCTTGGTTATTTCGGAGCAGACTTAAGGGAGGCTTCAGTAGGTTGTGGAATACCATTTATTACATACACCTCAACCATTTGAATTTCCGAGGAGATTGAGTGGTTTGGGGGCTTATCTCATGAAATCAATGGAGATCAAAACATTTTTGGACAGTGAAGAAGACGGTCACGGCTGGTTATCCCACTGAAGCCTGTGGAGGGATTTTGTTTGTGCGGTGGATGTAGAGGGAGACATCTCCATAGGAGGTAAGTTGAGAGACATGCCTTTTGATGCAGGAATGCCTATTATTCCCATGGAGATGGGGAATGAAGGTGGAGGCACCTGTGTCAGTTAACCAAAGGCTGGATCAAAGTCTCCGGAAAGATATGCTTTCCAAGGCTCCCATCTGAAATCCTAGTAAAACAGATTGAAAGTGAAAGTCTAATACCCTGCGAGAGATGCGGTTACCTCCCCCATGTGTCATGCCACATCTGAGATGGGTTGCAAACTTTCCCGGTAACAATTACGCAGTATTCCTCTTTGGCTGGACTCGAACTTAGGGGATGGTCTAAACAATGGAACCCAAACCTTGTGCAAATGACAGCAATTAGGGAAAGCATACTTCAACAGTAGATAAAGGAAATCTATACTAGTAGGTAAAGAAATAATGGTTGACGATAGCAAGCAGAAGCTGGTCAGAGTATGAAAAAACCCATAACAGGTCATCTTGTAGACACTTTTGTGCAAGAGTGTCTAGTGCTGTGGCTAAGAGTTGTAGGGGTGACTATTCTCTGGTTCTTTGTTACCACTGTCAACCACAGGCCAGCTTACTGACGTGGTGCAGAGACCCCATATGTCGCAGTCCTTGGCCTCACTTGGTGGTCCTGGAGTAGGAACGGCTGTGCATCCCATAAGCAAAGAAAAAGCGTGGCCTGCAAAGTAATGGTGTGTGTGTGTGTGTGTACCCACACAACTGGGGGACCTTCAAGCTCCTTCCCTCAAGGGCCTGCAAACAGTCAAAAGACTCTGGTGGAGTTGCCATCTGTCAAAGTGCTCCCGACTACATCATTCCCTAGCACTATTAGGTTTCCTGACCAGAAGCCTCATATACGAGTCCACTGGCAGGTACTGTACGTGATTCTGGTTGAGCCAGTTATTTAAAGAAAGTATGGTGGAGCGAGAGCTCCACTGTAAATGGGCGCGGTCCCACCCTGTCAAGATTGCAGTTCCCAGCATCATTTAGAAGCGAAGGAACCGCAAGTTTTCCCAACAGCAGTGTCGCAGATGGCTTGCTATGAGAACCTCTGACCCGACGGCATGTCTGTCAAAGTGGCGCCTGGTTACAGTGATGGTTGTCACAACTGTCACTTTTTCCCTGCCTGGGACCACCCTACATTGCATTCAAGACAAGGCGGTCCCAGGCAAAGAAATCAATCAGTGGCCTCAGCGATCAGGGATAAAATTTCCTGTGCTTCAGGAAGCTGATTTTCCGTTTGGGCGACTGGACCAAACATGGTGCATGCTGGGCAAACCGGAAGCTCTGCAATACCCGACTGCCTGGCGAGATCTCTAAACTTGATGGGCAGTTTATTCCAGAAGAGTGGCCCTGGTCTCTACTGACCTAGCAGGCTGGAAGCTGGGATGTAAATGACACTATCAGTTTCTAAGTGAGTTGTACACCAGGAGAGTATTTCACTGCTTCAAATGCAGTATAAAGTGGTACTAATTTTCCACCTGAGAGACTACCATTCCCATTCTCCGGTCTATGACGCATCTAAAGGCTGCTATTATTTAGTCGTATAGAGGTGTAATTTACAGTAGGAAAGGCAGCCTACTGGCCCTTCCAAGTAAATCTGTGAAGTCTGCCATTACTGTAACCCTCTCAGTTGTTTCCTAGGCCTTGAGAAGACGTGGAAGCTGCTTGGATGTGGTGTACAGGAGGAGCTGGAAGTATCCAAGATGGGAACCATTCGTTTTTTCGGAGCTCCAAGGAGGAGGGCTGCCATCTCGAGACAGCATAGGTACAGAGACTGCTGTCTCACCTGACCCTGCATGTCCATGTACTGAACACCACCACTCCTTGCACCACGGGCACTGTAGTCGCGTCCCTGTGCGCCTGGTTCTTTAGAAAGACTGTGGGCAAGGCCACACCATCACGAGAATATAGGAGATTTTGTCAAAGGCACCTGTTGTCAACTGTGGAAGAAGAGGCTTAAGTACCCAGCAACAAGTAGCCAATTATCTGAAAGGTTCAATCCATTACAGCTGGTGATAATACAGGATGTCTGACATCGCCTTGGATAATGGAAACAGATTATTACTGACATGCGGGAGCAATAAATGACATGCGGGAGCAATAGGCCTAAGATGACATGCAGGAGCAATAGGCCCAAGAATAAACAACATCATGTGGGCGGGGTTGTTATTAACAGAGTCTCATCTTTTTCTTATTTGGGGATGCTTTTTAATAGGAGTGGTACTTGGAATACCCATATTGAATTATGTAATATGAAATTTTTAAGGGTTATAGAGAATATTTTTTGATTTTCTGCAAAAATAGGTAATAAACCCATCTGTGAAATCCTGACTTTGTATCGGAGTAAATGTATCACAGGGGTCTGCTATGGGGCTGCAATTTGGGGGAGAGCTAACACCGCATCCCTACAAACTTTAGAAAATAAGTTCCTAAAAAGATTGTTGGCAGTCCCTAGCTCAACGAACAAGTTACTTACCTTCGGTAACTATGTATCTGTAAGAAACATTAGTTAGATTCCTCACCTTAGAATATCCCCAGGCGTCAGACTGGATCCGGAAGATTTTTGTAGCAATACCCCTTGCGCGTCGCTAGGCGTCGTCTGCGGCTCCGCGTCCGTCGTTGGCGTCGTGCGCCGGAATGACGTCGTCGGAGTACTTAGACGCCGCCCTCGCGCGCTGACGTCAGTTCTTGTACATAGCTTTCCGCGCCAGGAACGCAGAGCCATGCAAGAGACCGACACTGGTGCCAAAAAATCTAGGGCCCTGAAAAGGATAGCCTTAACCCTAGATGTCGGTTCGCAGAACGGGGAGGATGGGTGGGTCGGTGAGGAATCTAACTAACTAATGTTTCTTACAGATACATCGTTACCGAAGGTAAGTAACTTGTTCATCTGAAAGAAACACGTTAGTTAGATTCTTCACCTTAGAATAGATACCCAAGCAATACCAACCCCGGTGGTGGGTCTGCGAAGCAAGATCACACCAGAAAGTCCTTGAGGACAGAACGGCCAAAGAAGCCATCCCTCCGGACTTGGCTGTCTAGGCAATAGTGCCTGGCAAACGTGTGCTGCAAAGGGACTCCCCGTCCCAAAGCAGTAGTAGCCGCTGTGGCCCGAGTAGAATGGGCTCGCAGCCCAACAGGAGGGACCTTTTTTGCCAAGGAATAACAGGTTTTTATACACAAAACGACCCACTGGGAGATGGTCCGTTTGTGCACAGCTTTTCTCTTCTTTGCACCCACGTAGCCAACGAAAAGCTGGTCGTCCACTCGGAACTGTTTTGTGCGGTCCAAATAAAACGAGAGCGCACGTTTGGGGTCCAGACGGTGGAGCCGCTCTTCCTCTTTGGAAGGATGCGGAGGCGGAGGCGGAAAGAAGGTGGGCAAGGTGACAGATTGCCCAAGATGAAAGGGGGTCACCACTTTCGGTAGAAAGGAAGGACGAGGCCGAAGGACAACCTTGTCCGGATGAACAGATAGAAAAGGAGGCTTGGACGATAGAGCCTGGAGCTCACTCACCCGTCTAGCCGAGGTGATGGCTACCAGGAAAGCAGTCTTACGAGTCAGAAGACGAAGAGGGCAATTGTGAAGAGGCTCAAAGGGAGCGCACATCAGAAATGTTAAAACAAGATTTAAGTCCCACTGAGGCATTACGAAAGGGACAGGAGGGAACGTGCGAGTAATGCCTTTAAGAAAGCGTGACACTACAGGGGACTTGAAAAGAGAGGGCTGATCAGGAAGCCGTAAGAAGGCAGAGATGGCAGCAAGATAACCTTTCAAGGTGCCCAGGGCAGAGCCCTGCTGGGCCAAAGAAAGAAGAAAGAGGAGAACCTCAGAAAGAGGGGCGGAAAGGGGATCCACAGCCTTTGCTGTGCACCATGCTACAAATTTGTTCCACCGGCAGGCGTATACCGTCTTTGTGGAGGGACGCCTGGCTGCCAGAACGATATCACAGACTTCAGGAGGCAAGTCAAATGGCATCAACTGCCGCCGCTCAATCTCCATGCATGGAGGTGGAGGCTGGACAGGTTCGGGTGGAGGTCCGTCCCCTGCTGCTGCGACAGAAGATCCTCCCGAAGGGGCAGACGTATCGGAGGATCGGTCAACATACTGAGTAGCTCGGGATACCAGTACCTTCGTGCCCAATCCGGAGCCACCAAGATGACTTGGGCCCGGTCGCGCCTGATCTTCTTCAGCACTCTGGGCAGAAGTGGTATAGGCGGAAAGGCGTACAACAGACCGCAACTCCACTCGCGACGAAAAGCGTCGCCGAGCGAGTGCTGCCTTGGAAATTCCAACGCGCAGAACTGCTGACATTGCGCGTTCTCGTCGGTGGCGAATAGATCTAACCAAGGCTCTCCCCACTGCTGAAAGAGACCTTGCGCCACCTCGGAGTTCAGACGCCATTCGTGATCCATCATGCACCGGCGGCTGAGTTCGTCTGCTCTGGCGTTCAGAGAGCCCGCCAGATGTTGAACCACCAGGGTGATGCCCCGGTGTTCCAGCCATGTCCAGAGGCGCAGAGCCTCCTGACAAAGGGTCCACGACCCCACCCCGCCCTGTTTGTTGCAGTACCACATGGCGGTGGTGTTGTCCGTAAACACCTGCACGACACTTCCCCGGACAGAGGGAAGGAAGGCTTTCAGTGCAAGTCGGATCGCTCTCAGCTCCAACAAGTTGATGTGGAGGCGAGACTCCGCCGGAGACCAGAGGCCTCTGATCTCTGCCTCTCCCATATGGCCACCCCATCCCAGGAGGGACGCATCCGTCACTACGACATGCTCCGGTAGGGGTAGGGAGAGGCTCTTGCCCGTGACCCAATCGCGGTCCGTGAGCCACCACTGCAACTGCTGTGCAGTGCCCTCCGAGATCAAGACATGGTCGGACAGGTTGCCGTGATGCTGGGCCCACTGAAACTTCAGGTCCCACTGCAGAGCCCGCATGCGCCGCCTGGCGTGATGCACTAGTAGGATGCAGGAGGCCATCAGCCCCAGAAGCCGCAACACTAGCCTGACCGAAACCCAGGATAGAGGCCGAAAGATGGGAATCAGGGCCTGTATATCCCGGACCCGCTGTTCCGGTGGATGAACCTGGAACTGCGCCGAATCGAGAACCGCTCCGATGAAGAGGAGCTTCTGAGAGGGGCTCAGGTGTGACTTCGGCACGTTGATGGAAAACCCCAGCAAATGCAGGAGATCTGCCGTAGTCTGGAGGTGGGAGACGACTGCCTGGGGCGAGCCCGCCTTCAACAACCAGTCGTCGAGATAGGGGAAGACTGGAACCCCTGATCTGCGCAGATGAGCTGCGACCACCGCCATCACTTTCGTGAACACCCGAGGGGCACTGGTAAGGCCGAAGGGGAGCACGGTGAACTGAAAGTGCTCCTGACCCACCGTGAACCGCAGGTAACGCCGGTGGGCTGGCAGGACGGGGATATGGAAATATGCGTCCTGCAAGTCCAACGCTACCATCCAGTCTCCAGGGTCTAGGGCAGCTAGAACCTGAGCCAAAGTCAACATTTTGAACCGTTCCTTCCGGAGGAAGGCATTGACGCTCCTGCGGTCCAAGATAGGGCGTAGGCCCCCTTTGCCCTTCTTGGGAACCAGAAAGTAGTGGGAATAACAACCACGACCTACTTCTGGGCTCGGAACGCGCTCGACGGCCTCTTTGGCCAAGAGGGCCGAAACTTCCTCTTGCAGAAGATTCAAATGATCCTCCGAGATACGGTGGTGCTGCGGTGGCATGGCTGGAGGGGTCGTCTCGAAGGGGAGGGAGTAGCCCCTTTGGACGATTTGCAGCACCCACCTGTCCGAAGTAATGGTACGCCAGTGGAGCAGGTGATGGCGAACCCGGCCTCCCACTGGCGAGGAATGGGCCTGAAAGCTCGGACTAGGAAGGCTTTGAGGCGGATGCTGCCGGGGTGGATGTGGACTGACCGCGTTGTCCTCCAGTACCGCCTCGGCGGAAACCACGTCCGCGACCGCGTGCAGGCTGGTTCTGCGGCCGGTGGCTAGGCGGACGTGAGGAGGTGCCCCTTCCTTGGCCACGAAAGGAGCGAAAAGCGGAAGTTTGTGGCCGCGGGGCCGAGAGGCCCAAGGACTTGGCCGTAGCCCGGGAGTCCTTGAAGCGAGCCAGCGCACTGTCCGCTTTCTCACCGAAAAGGCGAGTGCCATCAAAAGGCATGTCCATGAGAGTGCTCTGGACATCCCCTGAAAAGGACGTGGACCGTAGCCAGGCGTGACGGCGAAGCGCCACCGTGGTAGAAATCGCCCTACCCAGCGAGTCCGTAGTGTCGAGTCCACATCGGATTGCATGGCGCGCTGCATCTCTCCCATCGGCCAGAGCTGAGGAAAGCCGTGCCCGGGCCTCCTCCGGGCACAGGGGCAGCACGTCCTCCACCGTATCCCACAGAGAGTGGGAATAACGGTCCAAGAGACAGGCGGTGTTCAAAGACCGCAGGCCCAAACTGAGCGAGGAGAACAGCTTCTTACCGAACTGTTCCAGTCTCTTGGAATCCCGGTCCGGAGGAGCGGACAGGAAGGAGAATTGGGAGGTAGAGGCCTGGATAACCAGACTCTCGGGGGTAGGGTGTTGGGACAGATAACTGGGGTCGCCCGGAGCAGGGCGGTGGCGCCTGGCAACGTTCCTATCCACAGGAGGAACTGTGGAGGGCTTGGACCAGGTGCCCTGCAGAACGTCAATGAGGGCCTCATTGAACTGCAGCAGAGGCTCAGTGGAGCATGCGGCAGACTGAAGCACCTCAGTGAGGATGTTAGTCCTCACAGCCACGGCAGGCAGCTCAAGCCCAAGGGCCGCGGCCGCCTTGCGCAGCACCACAGAAAAAGCTGCACCCTCCTCCGAAGCCACAGTCGGAGGAGAGATGAATCCAGTGTCCGGTGAGGTATCCAACCCACTGGCCTCCCCAGTTCATCTGCCCAGTCATGTGAAAGTTGGCCCTGAAGGGCCAAAGGGTCCACGGACCCCTCCCAGTCGCCCCCATCATCCGATTCCTGGTAAACAGGAGGAATAATCGGAGCCGGTCGATAGACAAAATGTGTCTCTAGCGGCGTCGGATGCGTCATCGGGCGGCGCCGCACTGGCGTCGGGACCGGACAGGGGCTGAACCGGGGATCGACGCCGACCGGAGTCGGCGTCTGAGGTGGCACCGGTGTCGACGCCGGCGGAGGAGGCGTGACAAGGTCGACCGGCGTCGACGGGGGCCCAGGCACGGGCCCCTCGGGGACCTGCGGCGTTGGGGTCGGAGCCTCCAATGGCGCCGGAGCCGCCGGCGCGCAAGGTCGCCCAGTCGAGTCCGCGGGGCCCGAAGGCGCGCCAGTGGGGCCAGACTCCTCATGGCCGAGAGGAAGGCACTGACCACCGCCGGCGTCGCGTCAGTCCCAGGGACCGGCGGGTATGGGGACGTGCGCGGCGCCTGCGGCTCCGGCAGAGCCGCGGGGGTGGAACCACCCTGACCCTCAGCCGAGTCGCGCGACCGGCGAGGGGAGTCCGAAGAGCGGTGTCGCCTCTTGGACTTCTTGGAACGCTTCGACTTACCCGAAGACTTCGAGCCAGACGAGCGACGATGTCGAGTTCGGTTCCGCAACCAATCCTTGGACCTCCTCCTGGACCGGGATCGAGAGGGGCGCGGAGCCGAGTGGCGAAGATCGAGAAGCTTACGGGACCGCTCCCGCCTAGCTTTCAAGGTCAGGGCCATACAATCGGAGCACGACTCCGCGTCGTGGTCGAGGCCCAAACAATACAGGCACCGGCGGTGATGATCGGTCACCGACATCAGTCGGTGACAGTCGTCGCAGGCCTTGAAACCAGGCATCCTACCGGCACCAGAGTCGAGAAAGTGACCAAAAAGAGTCAAAAAAGTTAGTCAAAAAATGACTAAAGGGGTAGCTCTCCCGGATCAGCGCTTACTGGCGCGGAAAAAAGAACTGACGTCAGCGCGCGAGGGCGGCGTCTAAGTACTCCGATAACGTCATTCCGGCGCACGACGCCAACGACGGACGCAGAGCCGCAGACGACGCCTAGCGACGTACAAGGGGTATTGCTACAAAAATCTTCCGGATCCAGTCTGACGCCTGAGGATATTCTAAGGTGAGGAATCTAACGTGTTTCTTTCAGATAGCAAATTATATAGTCCACAAAGAAGTCTCAGTCCCGTATGTAAGCGACTCCATAAAATTGTCTGGTCTCACTTTCTGGCATGGAATTTGGGCTAAAGATGAAACAAAATTTACAAAATAATTAATTACGGATTGTTTAGCCCTCGACTTTAGTAGGAAAATATCTTGGCTGGAGTACATTTTTAGTCTCCAAAAATATTGTGAAGTTGATATTGATAGGAAGAACCCTATATCCATACAGGAAATTAGTAAAAAAAAAAAAAAAGATCTGAAGTTGAGATATCTAAAAGCCATGGATAATGAAAGAGAAAGGATTGCCAGTCATAAACAGTGTTTCCTATTGTTAACACCCACTTATGGGGGTATTCAGCCATATTTAATACTGGCGAGAAATGTACAACAGATTTTATTTAACTAGACTAAGGATGGGTACACTACATTATTTAGCTGCATTTCCTAGAATGGAAAAATGGCATAATAAATTACCAAACTGTTCATGTGATGGAAAATCCAAATCTACGCTGAATTTTATTCTTTTTTGTAGTTTTTATAAGGACAGCCGGAAATCAGTTTTAAAACCACTTTTTTTTTATCAAACAGGCTCTTTAATTATAAATATGTTAATGTTGTTTCTCTTTTTGTACAACTCGCAATTAGGAAAAGAAAAGACTATTCACATTGGGACGTATTGTTAAATGAAAATCAAGATGAATAAGCTTAGCCCTATTTTTAGGCTCCGAGTCTGGATGTGGAAACTGCACTTTATGTATCATTATGCACTTTCATGCATTAGCACTTTATATTTTATGTATGTATGTCTTGCAACCTGATAAGTCTGAAGTGTATAATTGATTTATCTCCAATTCTCTATGAATTTCAAATAATGGCATTTTGCACTTTAGATTCTTTTTCATGTACTAGTATCAGTCTTACTTTATACATTTTTAATTGATGAATCTTTAAATTTTAAACTGTATACATTTTAATTATGATGTAATGTAGGAATGCTTTTTGACTAGTATGCTTTTATGGTGGTATTTATTGCACCGAATAAAGCTGATTTTGACTTTGACTACTGAATATTTCTTTCTAAAATTCTCAGCAAGATGAAGGTGGACCTCTTTGGATCGCCCAAACACTGAAATTTCACACCAGTTCTACAATGGTCCCCAGAATGGACTCCGGTTATAAAATGGGTCTGTGAGAAAACCATAAATACTTACCTTTGTTTTCAGTTGAAGCTTTGCACCCTGCCAGACGTTTTGCACCAGGGATAGCAATACTAACTAACCAGACTTCAAGACCAGACCCAAAGGATGGCATCTACCATGACTTATGGCACCAAAATATGCAGGTTATTCCCTAAAAGCACACAACAAGTGAGATATAGAGCACCTTTAGTCCGACAAACTTTGAACCAGGGCCAAAGTGTCACCTCAGTTAAATGAAGAAAAAGTTAGTTACAAAGAAAATGTTACTTACATTAGGTAACAAACTGTCTGATGGACACGCTACCTGCAGATTCCTTACCTCTGAATGTTCTAGGCACAACAATGAAAGCGGAAACCTCTGAACTAGCTCTCCCACACCAGTGGCAGGTGATGACTCATTGTCGATGCCAGAAGTGGAGTTGTGGTGAAGTCAACTGGAGCCATAAAACAGCCACCTCAGTGTCCTGATGTCAGTTATAGTCTGTTTTAACTCTTAGAGGTGGGGATAAGATTTGACATCAGTAGTTGTAAAACTGTGGTACTACAATCTAAATAGATGTCACATCAAAAGGTCTATGATCTTCCTACAGAATGGAGAGGAGGATGAGATTCGTTAGGAATCAGCAGGTAGACAGGATATCCGCTAGAATGATCGCTTCTGAAAGTAAATAACTTTCTTCAGATGGATACTTCTATCTGCAGATTTCTCAACTCTCAATAGGATTCAAAGAAATACCGACCCCTGGAGGATGGTCTGGAGGAAGTTCAGATGAGGAAATCCTGGAGAACCGAGTAAGCAAAATGATCACCCTTTCTCATCTCCGCTTCAGAAAATAAATGCTCGAGAAAAGTATGAAGTATCACTTTGTTGTAACTTAGGGAGTGATTTTTTTATTTTGTGCTTTTAGATTTCAAAAGTGGACTATTTATTTATTGCTTGTACTTGAAACATAATGTTTTTATGTTTGGATTTTTTGATGATGAAACAATATGTTTCAAATGATCAAATAAACAAATAAAGTATGAAGGGAAGCTGCTCTGCAAATCTCAGCTCCAGAACGCCTTTGTCCACGCCTGCAGTGGAAGATTTTGTCATGATGCAATGAGCGAGGATTTTCTCAGTTGGCTCCTTCTTTGCAGTGTCATAGCATATTTTGATGCATAGCAAAATCCAGCAGGACATATTTCTCTTCTGAACTGCCTAGTGTTTTTCGTCTGGTCAACATAACAACTGACTGCACACCTGGGTCCACCTTGCGTAAACATGTTTCCCACTTAGTTGGGTAGGTTGGTGGATAAAAGGTGAATAGGTCGATAAATTGACCCAATTAGAAGAGAATCACCACATCTGATATAAACAGTACAACCAGTGGTGACTTGAAAGGAGAAAGCTGATACCAGAAGCAGATAAAGGCTGATAAGACTGCCATATACTCTTTGACAGTGCCACTGCACAACCCTGCTGAGCCAAAGTTTGTGCAAACTAAGGTTTCTATCAAGCCAGCCATTAAGTGGTCCAAATGGTGTTTGATACGCCAACTTAAAAATCTTTTCCACCTCCTCAATAATCTGACTTCATGGAGGGGTGGTGAGCATATAGGGTCATGACAACCCCTTTGAACTCGTGGGTCCACTCAGTGTCTCTAGATATGAACGTGTAGGCCCCAGAGACTGTGGTGCAGAACCTGCCCCTCCAACTGGCCGCACAGATCCACCCTGAGAGAGAGAGACAGAGTGGAGGACACAAGAAGAGGAGCAGAAGGTCTGTGTACCACGCACTGTTCTGTCAATCTAGAGGGGATTAGGATAACTTGGGTTCGGTCTTGGCAAATCTTCAGAATCGAGTGTGTGGGAAGAAAGCCATAGTGAAGAGTAAACTTCCACCTCATCTGAAACGTGTCCCACCAGGATCCCTGCAACAGATACTAGAGGGCACAGTACATTAAGCAATGGACATTGTGGTGAGAGGCAAACAGGTCCACCTGAGGCATGCACCACTGGGCAAAGATGTCCTCCGCTAACACTGTATGGGAAGATCACTGGTGGGTGGTAGGCAAGATGATTTAAAATCTGGCTTTCTGTCCATTTTTTCAATGAGCCAGCCTGATTGATGGCGACCAGTCAATTCCAATTCTGCTGCACCTAGCCACAGAGAGTCAGTGCTTGTTGAGAGAGAAGGCGAGACCCCAATTTGGCGAGACCCCAATTTTCCCCGATTGTTGACATACCGCAATGTGGTCGTATTATCCATCAAGATCTGAATGGATTGGCCACGAAAGGCATGAGGAAGGCCCTAAGCGATAGCCAAATTGCTCATTGTTCAGGTAAGCTAATGTGTTGAACTATCTCCTCTGGAGACCATAGGCCTCAGATCTCCACCTCCTCCAAACACAAGTCCCACCTTAAAGTGGAAGCATCCATCACCACTGTGGCCATGCCAGTGGCAGACAGAAGGACCTCACTTTAATAAGGCTCTCCTATGTCGACTACCTGCTTAAATCCACTGCTGTGTCCCTGAAGATCAACATGGATTCCGCCAAATCTCTCTGGTAATCTGACAATGAATCTTTCTGGTGAGACAGCGGCCTCCGATCTCCACCTCCTCCAGACAAGTCCCACCTGAAAAAGGAAGCATCCATCACCACTGTGGCCACGGCCAGACCAGAAATAAGGACCTCACTTTAATCAGGTTCTCCTTTGTCTACCACCAGCACAAATCCACGGCTGTGTCCGTGAAGACCACCATATCCGTGAAGACCACCATGGATTCCTCCAGATATTTCAGTGGCCCTCATGTGCCAGCATGCATGTGTGACCAAGAGAATGCAGCAAGCCAACAGACTCTGGAGGTGCATAACTGTCTTACCTGGAATGCGGACCCCAGCCTGAAATATCTGAATCGTATCCCTAATGCCAAGGATTGTCTGTAACAGATGGAAGCCTGGAAGTGATGTCTTCAATACGGCCCCTATGAACAGAAAGTGCAGAGATGTCTCCAGGTGAGATTTGGGCACATTGATGGAAAATCTAAGATCAAGCATGAGGTATTCTGTCACCCGCAAGTGATGCAACATCATCTGCGGCGAGCCTGCTTTGAGCAGCCCAGTTGTCCAGTTCCAAAAATACCTGAGTGAGGGATAGCATCTTGAACTTTTCTTTGCACATGTAGAACTAGAATCGGATGGAGACTGCTGTACTTCTTTAGAACCAGGAAGCACCGGAGCAGCACCCCTCTCCGATTTCCTGCCCTGGCACCAACTCCTCATCTCATTTCTGAAGCTGTATTGCCATCTCCTGTTGCAGTATGCAGAAATTGTTCTCTGGCTAAAGAGACTGCTGTATGGGCTGAAGGTGTTGCTATTGAAACAGTATGGTGCATCCCTTTTCTACAATTTGTGGGACCCATTGGTTGAAGTTATGGCCCTCCAGGCCTGTAGAAAACACAACCGTGACCACCCATCAACAATACGTGCTCCTTCCAGGACAAAATTCAGTGACTTCCCTGGTGGTGCCAGAGAGGAAGAGGATAAGAAGTAAGACAAGGAGGAAGGCTTGGAGGCCTCTACTTTTGCACTGTGGTACAATGGGATTTTGTTGCTGTTGGGATGGGTGGCAGTGCTCGCTTTAGAAAAATCTAGAAAACTTCTTAAAACTCCAAAAGTGACAAAAGTCCTTGAAGGAGAACTACAGACCCAGGGTTTCTGGCTGTTGCTCTTCTGTCCATAAATCTTTTTATGGCTGTATCTTCCTGGTCTCGGAAGAGATGTTCTCCATCGAGGGGCATGTCCATCAGGGTATTATGGGCATCCCCAGAGAAACAACTGAGCACAGCCAGATGTGACTGCCTAACACCATATATGACCTCATTGCCCTAGCTATCAGCCTCACTGATGATATGGAAGCCTCCTGATCATTCTGAACTACCTCATTGAAAGGTAACAAAGATGTTCAGACAGGTTGGGTGCTACCATGGCAGCAATGCTCCACTGAACATGGGGGGTATCCTACCAGTAGGCATGCAGCATTGAGGGAGTGCAGCACTTAGCTGCCCTAAGAGAAGACCTTTTTGCCTACACCATATAATTTCTGGTGGATGGGTAGGGAAGCATTTTTGGTCCAAACTATGTAAAAGCTCAGAGCTCCCTTTGGATCTAGACAATTAAGTCTCTCTTCTTTCTTAGATGGATGAGTGGCGAAGAAGACCAGTATGGCAATCAATTGCCTGATGTGGGAAAGTGTGACTGATTTCGGGAGGAATACTACTTTCGACCTTAGCACTAGCTTGCGTAGAAAGGTGGTGGTAAATGTTTCTGGACAGAGAGTGCTTGCAGCTCACTCAAGCAACAAGCTCACTTTATCACTATGAGGAACACTGTCTTCAACTTAAGCAATCACAGATGGTAGACATGCATCTGCCTTAATGAAGTGCATTTCAGGAATATCAGAACCAAATTGAAGTCCCACTAGGACATCACAAATGGTTTTGGGTGAAACATATTGGCCATCCCATTTAGAAAACGCATCACAGCAGGTGGCTTGAAGAAAGATAGCTGATCATGTAGACGTAAAAATGCCAATAAGACTGACAAATAACATTTAACATTGCTACAACAAGGCCTTGCTGGGCTAGAGATAGACAAAAAAGTAGATCATCAGACAAATGTTCTTGTAAAGGCTGCATGTGATGGGAGAATCGAAAAACAAACTCCTTCCAATGCCCTGCATAGTTTTAGTAGAGTAGGGCTTGGCTGCCAAAATGACATTCACAACTTCGAACAGAGGAGATCAAGGGCCGTCAAATGTTGCTCCCAGGAGACAATTGGAATTTGAGGACCACCCGAGAGCAAGGATGGCATATGAGAACATGTGTTTGCCAAACATGTTTTGACTGAGCGGGTGGTCAGAAACTCATTGGGTTTGGTCTGCTTGTGGAGGACTATGTCTCCTGGCAATTTGCCTGTTTACTGGAGGGCAAGATAATGGCTTCATACAGGTGCCCAGGAGTGTGCCCGTTAATGCTTCATTAAAAGGTAAAAGGGAGGTCTGCCTTCACTGCAGTACTTCAGTAAACATGTTTGTTTTTACTTTCATTGCTGGAATCTGTAAGTCCAGTATTTTGGCTACATTCCTTATAATATGGCGAAAGAGGCAGATTCTTCAGTGGGATGGCTAGGTAGGAGTTGGTGAATCTAGGCCAGTGCCTGGTGATGCATCATGATCACTGGCCTCTTAAAGGTCAAGAAAAAGTTTTTCATAGTCAAAGTTGAGATTGATTATTAACAACATCGTCTTGTGGCTCGGAATATACGTAATATATAGGAACCATTTCTGAATCCGAATTAGCTTGGGTGAGAAGTTGAAGGGGCGCAACTTCAAACAAGGTTGTGGTGGATTTGATTCTGAGTCTAAAAGGACCATCGACTCCTCCTCCAGCACTAGTGGTTTTGGTGCAGATACTCAGAGGCCTGGTGCTGGTCCCTGTGCCGTATGAGGTGTCTGAGCAGGCATCTGCCCCGGAGTCGGGGCTGACCCAGGAAGGGCATCAAGAGGCACATTATGCATCTAGGATGGATCAGACAGCAGTGACCCGACTAGAGAGACTCCTCAAACCTGTCTTGCCTGAAGGTGCTCCAGCGGGATCCAGCAGGGTACAAAAAACAGCAGCATGGCCTCCTTGAAGGCCTGATCTGCTGCGGCATTACAGTTGGACCCGGAAAATCAAGTTGGATTGAGCCTAATGCCGAGATTGGTTTTGTGGTCGGAGACCCAGACACTTGGGTACCATGAAGTCCTCGGACTTCTTGTGCTTCTTTTTATTTGATTTATCTGAAAGCTGTGAATGTGAGAATGGCGTCTCTCTCAGGATTGGCCTCTGAAACATGAACATGTCCTCGACTGGGACAGGCCATCCTAGCCGTTCTGCTGTGCTCAGCAATGTAGAGCTTGGCCTTGTGGTCCCAGGTGGCCACCAGTTTCAACAGGGCACAGTTGCCAGATGAGTCATGTGCAGACACAAGATAACATCATGGGGGCCCGTCACTGAAATCTGTTTGTTTTTTAAACTGGTCATCTTTGGGGGACACATGTACCTTTCACATTGGAAGAATTGAAAAATTTGGAAAAAACCTGGTCTGTCAGGCCTGAAAGCAAGAGGGAGCGAACTCTGGATCCACGTCAGAAGGAGCGGAAAGATAGGCAATGACATCAGGTGGCAGATATGGAGTGGCCCGATGTAACTTCCGAGGTACGATGGACCAGATGTGGAGCCAGACAGCGCAACCTACCTACCTATGTGCAAGGGAAATGCTGTGAAAAATTGATAGATTCAGTCTGGCACTTGGAAGTATTCACAAGATGAGGAATCTGCGTTTACAAGTATCCATCCAAAGCACTGTTGAAAAGGTTTTAGAGAATTGAAATATAACCTCAGAAAAATGAGGAGAAAAGCTCCGACTCAAGTCAAAATGTACCCAATTTTTTTATTTTTTTTTATTGGACGGACGTCGGGTTCCCAATGCAGGTGCTGTGTGCCTCCAGTGATTTCACCATGACTCCTCTTCTGGCCTGGACACAGAACCTGCATCTCCTACTGGTGTTGGAGACACATGTCACAAGTTTACAGATCCAATCTTGCGCCTGGCATGTTCATAGGTGAGGAATCTGTATGTAGAAGCATCCATCACAACAATGTAATCAACTTATAATGAAATAATGTGCAATACATATTTTAGGAGAAATGGCTATATGGGGCCATTGACAATGATGGCAACACATCAGAACTGTTGTTTACTGATAAATAGCTGCTACACGTTGCGTAATCAACCAAGGAAGTAAGAAGGCCAGCCATAGCAGAACTTCAAGGTTGACCAACTCAGCTTGACATCAAAAGCCTATCCGGTTGCTTCTTCACATCTCCATCAGTGTGAGTCATCACAAGGACAACTGAGTAATCTAGACTCCTAAAAGGGTTCTACCATATGTGGCAACTGTTTCTCCCAAATTGTATTTGCTTTTGATCACATTTCAAAAATTTTGCTAATCTCAAAACTCTTTCTAATTTATTAGAAGAAAATAACACTTTTAATCCCAGAACATAACTCGCCAATATTGATGTAGAAGGCCTTCATTAGACCATTCCCTATTTATGTTTGGTTCAACATATGTCTATTGTATGAACTATTACCTATTATTATCTGTTATCCCACTAGACATGCTATTGTGTAATTTCTCCAAGACTATCTTATTTCTTTCTTTCTATCCCTTCACTTCTGAATATAATCTGAATTCATATGCATGCTGCAGCTACATCAGCAGGCGAGGTAAACAAATATCACCCAAAATGGGGCAGAGCAAAACAGAGGGCATGCCACAAATACAAGGTTTTAGTTTATCTTTAAGTAGGAGTTGTGTTTATTCATTGCTTTATTCGAAAAAGTATTCTGAAATAATGATCGTAAAAGAATTGAGGCTAATGTGAATTTTAAGACAGGGAATCATGGATCCATGTATCGCTGTAAAAGCAGTCACTGTTATGGCCGCATGAGAACAAGGAGAAGAAATGATTACCTAGGAGTATAGTTCTTTAACACTGGTGTTTTTCATAAATTAAATTATTTTTTTCTTTTAGTATTTTCCACCACTCTGTTAGGTATAACCAGGAAAAGAAAAATCAGTTTTCAATTGACCAGTTACAGAAGTTATCATATACTACTTCTATGCATCCTAACTATCACCTTTTGGGGTAACTTTCCTCTCACCTAATCATGTGCTGGATGCCTCAGCTCAATTATGAATATGTGTTATGCAGTATAAAATCATGCACAACGGCATCCTTGGAGAGGAAGCTAATGACAGGTGAAACTACAAATGATAAGAATGCTGGAGAAAATTAACTACAGGATTACTACATATGTAGTAATTTTATCTTCCACAACATTAATTATATATTTCATACTCTGGACCCGAGATCTGTACACCATTAAATCACCAGTTAGTTTCACATGCCACCCTCCTTTAACTAAAATGCGCTGGGACCCAAGCCCCGGCCTACCCGTTTTTTCTTTTTTTAAATAGCATAGGAGCCCGTGTTAAAAAATATATATATATGTCCAGCCAATCCAACGCAAATTTGCAGTAAAATAATAAAATCAAAAAAGTTATTCACCATGGGGGGAGTGCCTCTGGGACCACCCCACCAGGCCTAGGGGGCAGGGTAACACTACCCTACCCCTTTATATCTTTTTTGATCCTTTTTTTCAGGACTGGTCCTCCATCCCAGAGTCTTAAAATGGCAGCCACCACGTGTGGTAGTAGCCAATCAGATGTCATCTGAGAGCTTCCGGCACCATGGATCCTCCGCAGCATTAAATATACAATTTGTTGTGCCATAATATATCCAAACTTACTGAATGGATTTACAAAAAATAGCATTCCTTCTGGACCAAGATCTAGCTTTCTGCCAAATTTGGTGCAATTCTGTTCAGTCGTTTTGGCTGGGTCTAATTTTCCTATGGTAAAATGAATGGGGAAAACGCGTTTTGGGACTCGTCAAACTGGGTCAAAGTTATAAGTAAACCCAAAAATGCTTTTCCTATGGAAATGTGGGTCTAACTATGTTTAGCCTGTGATGACCGCCACTGAGGAACATACAAAGACACACACATACATATAAATATGCATATTGCTCTGCTGCAGCTGGTCAATAGGGAAACTTGAGACATTTTAGTGATTTCCATTCTGACTGGAGGGGTGGGGGGGATATTACAAACCAAACGTGTTAATCTATGAAAGATCCACTGAGGTTGAAGTCAATATTTGATACATGAGTAGGGTGAATTTGTTCAGTGTGGTCACAAGTGGAAATGAGAAGAAGGGGGCACAGATGCATAGTGTAAATGCTTAGAATTCTGTAGAATTCTACAATTAATACAGCTCACTGATTGCTGTGTTGTAGATATAAACTCAAAGCACAGCGTCAAGGATGCTTTCCCAATTGAATACGTTTGCAAGGAAAACAAAGTAGACAGAAATTCAGAAGCATCCATTACAATAGCATTTGTAATGGGTGCACTAAATAAAATAATAAAGTGCCCATTAAGGAGATGCATAACATGAGTATAAAGGGTGAGGACTGAAAGGATGACAGTTTTTGGGAGGGTACTATCTTGAACAAGCGACAACATATGTTGCCTCCTTTTGGTGCATACATCATTTTAAAATGCAGATCAATTAACAGTTCTTTAATTGTTCTTAAGTAATGCACTACTCCTGCTGAGCTAAGCAGACTAGTATAACATTCAGATGCCAACCGGTTAATTAGGCCGAGGCCAGTGTGTCTACATTTCACAAGTAACGTGCCACTTACGTGCTCTGCAACTCATGCACACCAGCTTGACCAGTCTTACAATGCAATATATTTATTTTCTGTACTGATTTATTTCCAAGCATGCGCTCAAAGTCCTGAATGACTAAGTTAATTGTTTCAGGTAAATCTATAGTGACACTATAGACACCCTGCACATCATAATGATAAGGTATGTATAAACATTCTCAAAAGTATATTACCAATAAGCCTTCACTGTTTGTAAGAATGTAATGTATTTGCTTACAATACCACTTTGCTTCTTCCAGAACATCGACTACAGTGGACATTATGCTTTTTAATTACTATGTACACTATCATCCTATTTGGAATAATGCCACGCAACCTGCAAGACTTGTGGTCCTGCCATGACCAGCAACAAACTGTTCAAGTTGAATAATGCTATCCGAGACCATAATATCAAAGTAAGAACAGTTATTCCCTTCTCGGTCTACCCCTGCACAAAACGACCACACTCATGTACATGAGCTAATTTATCCCGCTACCCTGGCAGCAATAAGCATTGTTTTTGGCAATAATTTGACCCATAGTCGCTGGCGCTGCACTTGTATTTACTAATTTTTTATCGGACACAAAAGTATGCAATGTGGCTGTGTCCTCGAAATAAAAGAGGGCTAAATTCAATAGTCAGCCGGATGTGAACCAGAACCAATAAATGTATTCTTAATCTGCTGCCATGACGGCATATAGTCAGCATTTTGAATCAAGAGTATTTAACATATTTTTAAAAAATCGTTTAATTGGAGAAACGTGCTGATTGTTTATTGCTGAACTGTATTGTGTCTGAGTTTAATGTTCAAATAAGATACAATAAAATAGCATAGCATCTATATTTGAAATCTATATTTGAAACGTGCAAGTTCCTTCTTGGGGCATCTTGTCACTGAACACAAATGTTTACGATGATAAGTGTACTCAAGTGAGGAAGTTTCATCTTTCAAGAGTGCATTTTGTGAGCAACACTTGGCTAAAGGGGAAAAACACTTTACAACGTGGTTTTTACCAAGTTGTACCTTTACCACGCATTTTTTAGCACGAACATTTTTAGTACATATGCTTTTACAACGTATGCTTTTACAACGTATGCCTTTGCCACTCATTTAAGGTAAGTTTGGGGGAGTCGGGGGGTCCACTCCCCACAAATACATTGTGTATATATATGTGTGTGTGTATATATATATATATATTCACTTAAAAAACCATAGGTTTCACACATGTTATAGTTAGCTGGGCATTTCCCTCGTAAAAAACCAATGAAATTCCCCGTTATAGTTAGTGCAGGCAACTATAACTCACGCGACCGCAATCCGCTGCTGATGACGTCAGATATTACATCACTGTATTTAGACACTTATTTACCCATGTCTTCTTCCATTCATCTTCAGCTATACATATATTTCATTTTTTTTTTTTTCAGAAAGACACATATGTCATCAGTGATGTAATATCTGACGTCATCAGCAGCGGATTGCGGTCGCGTGAGTTATAGTTGCCTGCACTAACTATAACGGGGAATTTCATTGGTTGTTTATGAGGGAAATGCCCAGCTAACTATAACATGTGTGAAACCTATGGTTTTTGAAGTGAATTTGCAAGGTTTTTTAAATGCTAATTCCTAACTATAACGTGTGTGAAACCTATGGTTTTTTCAGTGAATTTGTACGGTTTTTTAAATGCTAAGTTATGTATTTATTAATATATTTTTTTTAAACAAAACTTTTTCTCGGCGCGCGCTGGGTGCGCTTCGCGCACCGTGCGCCCACTTTACGCAGTTCGTGCCGTGCGCACACGGTGCGCTTCGCGCACCGTGCGCACACAGTGGGCTCGCGGTGCGCACACTTTTCGCAGTTAGTGCCGTGCACGCGCGGTGGCCACGGAGCGCTTCGCCCCCAAGGGCCAAATACAATTTTTTTTTGGAAAAAAAATCATGGAGTGCGCGCACGCTGCGCGAACTTCGCAGAATTTTTTCAGTTTGGGTGGTGCGCGCAAGGTGCGCGCACTCGGCGATTTATCGGAAAAAAAATTTAAAAATGTTTTGCCCTTGGGGGTTCTTCTGGGACCCCCTGACCACGGCTAGGGGGTCAGGAACTGTCCACCCTGTCCCCTTTTTACGTTCTCCACATTTGTTTTTCACCCCCTCGGAGTGCAAGAGACAAAATGGCGGCCGACACTTCCTGGTTTCGACCGATTCGAATGTTTACTAAGATCTAACAACCAATCAGAATTGCGCTCGCGCACGGCAATGTGCGCGCACGGCAATGTGCGCGCACGCTGCGCGCGTACAGATATATATATTGATTTAAATGCTATTTTCTCTGGAAATACTGAGCAGATTTACACCAAACCTGCAAAAGGCACTTCATGGACCTTATGGCTACCTCTCTGCCAAATTTCACGTAATTCTGTTCAGCCGTTCGGGCTGTAGCTGCGACTAAAGTCCCTATGGAAAAATGCATGGGGAAAACGCGTTTTGGGACCCCCCTTTTTCTCGGCCCCCGCTTGACGAATCACCCCGAGACTTTCAGGGTAGGAGCGGAGCGCCCCATTAGTTTTGAAAATTTCGCGAGGATTCGTCAATCGGCGCCAAAGTTATTCAAAATAGAATTTTGAGATTTCCTATGGAAACTCGGTCCTAACTATAACTATCTACTGGCGACCGCCAGTAGATAATATATATATATATATTACGGAGTTTTTCGTTTCAAGCGCTCCTGTGCGCCTCAAATCCAAAGGAGACCAGGAACAAACGAACGCTGACCCAGGATGCGGGTGAGAAATTTAATTTATTATCATTAGAACAGCAATGCCTGTGTGTATATATATATATATATATATATATATATATATATATATATATATACACACACACACACACACAATGCGTGGTAAAGGCATGCGTTGTAAAAGAATGTGCATTCCCAAAAATGCAGAGTAAAAAATTCATGGTAAAAACATGGGAGTATTTCCCTGCGCTCTTCTGTCATACAACCGACTAAAGAAATAACAGAAATTGAAGAAAGCGTGTGTACTAACTTCAAACAGCCAATGCAGCCAAAAACTGTATTGATTGTGCAATATGTCTGGCAAGTTGTATAAAGATGCAGAGAATTAGAAGACATCATATTACTTCGGATGGAACATGATGAGTTTATAAGACTAGCTCGGATTTGTCCCAGTGGTATGCTACAAGGAGTTGGGATACCAGTTTAGCAACAAAGTGTGGACATTTTAAGGAGGGAACTACACAACATCAATGAATAATGATCCTAAAATTCAACTTAATTAAATTTTATTAACGGCAATTGCTGTGAATCTGGCCTAGTTCCAGCGAAGCACTAAATAAGATCCTACTGGAATATCCATGCCTCTCTGCGGGTCTGGCAGCTTCCTGCTTAAGTACCGCATTATGTGATATTTAGAATTGTGATTATGAGATAACCCAGAAACAGACTGTCAAAACTATCATAGTTATTATACAATACTTTGTTTTTCTTAAGATTAATTCTTACGAGAGTAATGCCAACCAGTCTCACCTCACAAAGTCTACTGCTATCGTCCTGGCCACAATCAGTGCTCTTCTCTCCTAGACTATGTGCTGTTTCTGTTCATACGAGTGCGGTAATCCCTCAAAGATATTGGTTGTCTCTAGGACAGACCATTTTCTCTACACATGAACTGCTAATTTTCGGTCATCCATGACTCACGCAAAGTATGGTTTAAATTGTCCATGGCGATAAAATGTTGTTACTGATGTAATGTTTGACTGAGTTCCTATCGGAGTCCAGGCTGGAGGAGTTGAGCAGTAGGCTTTGGCTGCATCTCTACCAGCACTCTCAAGGGTAACAGGGTGCAAAACTTGTTGGTGATTTTCAGAAACAGCCACACTGCTTGTTAAGGTTTCAAGGGCTAGATGTACGAACAATATTACGATTCGCTGCCATCACACGGATGGCGGCCTACTGGTGATTGCGTTTAAGGAAAGCATTTTTTTTCTTTTTAACTCAGCCAGCCAGTTTCCCTTAAAGGAAAACGGGATAAGTTTAAAAAGAAAAAATGATACATTTAAGATACATTTTTTTAGATTAGGCAGCTGTCCTTTCGACCACTGCCAACTCTTAAAAAATATTTGTTCAACCATTTTTAAATGGGAAGGGGTCCTTTGGGGACCCCTTCACATTTGTGAATGGGTTACCACCAACTTTGAGCTGTCGGTAAAGTGTGAATGTTTTGAGAAAGCATTTTGGTTGCAAAACATTTGTACATACTAATGTGAATCGGTATTTGGAAGGGATGCCCTAAATACGCCCCCTTCCAAATACTGATTCGCAAACCCAAATTGCGATTCAGAAACAGGTTTCTGAATAGCAATTTGGGCTTCGTGCATTTGGGATGTCTTTTTGTGTTTGCAAACGTCCCAATTCTATGAATCGGTCTGTTTGCGACCTCAAAAAGGCTTCGTATATCTAGCTCCTAGTTTGCTATTTATGTGTTTAGTCCAGGAAACCAGGACTGGATAGTATAGCACAACCTGCTTACAATGATTTAGTGATAAATGTTTGTGAAATGGACATCAAAGGCATAGCTATGACAAATGCATTTTCTAGAACTGGACTTTAAAAGGATTTATAGGGTATTACAGAGTAAAAAAGTGGTTTGGTGACTGGGTCCAACTTTTAATGTCAGATTGCTGCTAGGTGTCTGATTTCTCTGTCCACTTTGTTAACAATTTCTCAAAGTCAATTGAAAAGTAATAATCCTGTGCTGAAGCCAGCTGGGGGGAATGGGACAAACCATGAGTAGGCCATCACTATATACTGAATTGTTCTGCTGAACACGTTAGTTCAATAAGGATCAGAATTGACGCATGTTATCTACAAGACTATCAACATATAACAAATCAATAAAATCATGCAGGCTCAGTGGATCACTTTGAAGGCAATTCACATTTTTATTTTTCCAGGCAGACTGATCCATACCATGCTAGCATTTGGTTAACAGATATTTTAGGTGGACAGCTTCTGAAAGGCAATAGGTAGAGTTGAGTCAGAAACACATTGGGCTAATTACTTGATATCCATATTAGGGTTGGCTCTATTTACTTCTTTCAGGGCGCCTAGGGTACAATGGAAACTGAATACATAAAAAAGACGTTTGAAACATACATTCCAGGATGAGGACAACTTCTAAATTACAATCCGTGTATATATAGAAAACAATTAATTCACCACGTGGGCCAAAATCCACTAAGCTGTCAACTTTGTGAACAGTAGAACGGCAAATATTAAGACAGATCTAAAAGAAACGGTGCTGATAACTTCTACTTAAGTTCCTAGTATTGTGGTATCCAGATGGGAAGCGAATCGGTTGGGTAAAGTTCATTCTCCCATTCAAACACAAGCTTCAAAAATGTGCAAAACTATTCAGTGAAAAATAGGGTAAAAATATTTAATTTTGCTTGGCATGAAAGATCCATCTATGTGAAGAGCCATGCCCTTTGGACATATTTGACAATGTTTTCACAAAGACCTTTGATGATGATGGGGTGGAGGCCAACTTGTAATAGTATCCATTCAGCTACATGTCGCAGAACCTGCTTACATTTGCACTTGAGAGTGGAACCTTTCCAGTCCAGTGTTTGTTTCCAGTGGATGCAGTCACAAGAGACCTTGAGAAGGGCAGCTGTTCATGCAGTCACCTCTGTTCAGTTTCCAAATGCCAACATGGCTTAAAGTTTGTAGGCGCACTGGGCTAGACTACAAAGAAGTGTGGGCTTCAACACCCACAGCAAACACACCCACAGGAACAACTGCGGTGTATAAATACTAATTAGTTTAACATTAGAATACACGTTTGCCAAAAAAAGGCAAATGTAGCAGTTCTAAAATGTGTACTTCCTTCCCTCACCACACACCGGTACAGTGCAGTATTGCCAGATTTACTACCTGTAGCAGCAGGATTTGTATACAGTCAACATAATTGGTCTGTGACCACACTCTATATAATAAAAAATAAAAACATCTTTTGGATTTCTTGAGTTTCTCTTAAAACATGGAAAATCTTGGGAAGAGTATTTGCATCCTCCGTTGGTTCGGGCTATGACCCCCGCATTAACTTCTGGCGGATATTAACAATCTGCGTCAATCTTGTGAGCTGAAGAAGACAAAAGAGCAAAGAACCCGTTTATATATCATAGGTCTTAATGAGAGAATGCAGTTGTCAATCTGTCAATTAAAAGCGTATAACAATGCATGGGTAAACTCCGCTCAAAGGACAGTAAGGCAATCATGGTCGCAACAGTGAATCATGGCACAACATGAAAACAATTAGCCTGAAAAAGAATTTCCTCAATACACATTTCATATGCAAATTCATAAATAGCTTCTTAATTACTTATTTTCACATTTTCCATTCACAATGTACAATTAGAAATTATCTTTTATTCTTCTCGATAGCACAAGTTTCAGCTGCATACTCATTTTAGTACACTTTTTTTTCTTTGGACTATATGTGTCAAGCTGATAGTTTTAACTCGTTGTAAATACAGTCAATAGCTTCATTTATCTGTTTAGGCCTTCTACTTTATGATGCGCTGAGATATGCCACATTGTCATTTAATTAGTTTAACTAAATACGCAAAATTTGAAAAATATTTGGAATTTCTTTCTTCTTCCAAACGCTGGTATTGAAGCACTTAAGCCACTAGTCTGAGGGAGAGGCACTTTGAGGCAAGACTAATAATTATTTCTTGATTCCATGATGTATTTCAGTATAGGGAATATCCAAAATGTAAGATAAACCCCAAAGTCACTGATTCCACACTCCCCAGTCATGGTGGTGCTTGTGTGCCAATATCAATGCAAAGCACTACTTATTTCCAGAGAGCAAACATCCTAGTTGTTCAAACAACAATAAAAAAGCTATTTTATTATCTCAAATAACCATCTCTAGTTTCAGCTGTTACATGACTGCTTGTTCCTTCTTTCTTTTGAGCCCTTTATCCGATGCCAAGGTCAGTATATTTAACGCAGCTGCACAGCACGCGGGGTCTCAGCTTTTGTGGTGATAATCACACAACCCTGACCTTAACAAGTCTACACAGGCTTCTTGTGTTGAAACACACCTCACTTAAGGCCATATGCTATGCACAGTATATGTTCAACCTTTCTTTCACTACAAATCATTTATGTTACCACTTCAAGTTCTTTTTCTCAGTATGCTAAACGCAAGATGCTAAACTCTCTGGGCAGTGTTAAAGACCAAGGTGCCCCACAGTGGAGGCAGAGATCTCTCCATCAAGTCTGACCTCGACTGGAATAAAATCGACTCTCATTTTAGAGCTATTAGTTAACTGGCTTTGTAATGCTTTGACGTTCAAGTGTGTAATACAGGGAAGCCCAGACCAAAGAAAAAATTAGAGCGTCATCAGCAGTGCGAAAAAGCGGTCCAAATTGTAATCAATGCACTTGATCAGAACTAAGAGAAGAGACTATCTTATAGACATTTCACTCTCAATTATCTCTAAGTCCGGTCACTTAAGTCAGCAGATTGTGCTGTATTGACTGTCAGATTCATTTATGGGATACAGTGCCCATGTTGTACAATGTAAGGATACTGCAAGTCACAGAGGAGTTTTATTACAATAGAGAGAAACGAGGATGAAGACCCGCCTGCAGAGGATATAAATTACCCTCATTGAACCAGGGTCGAAACGCCCACACTCTCCCCCAGTGGGCCTGTACCTGATATCATCCCAGCCTGCCTTTTCACAGATGAATGTTCTCTGTGCATCATCAGAAAATCATGAAATTAATATTTGTAAATCCATAAGGGACTGGCCTATCTGTAAAACTGGTGCCACTATGAACCACGACCAGTTTTACTAAGGATACCAAAATGTGTAATTGATTGGTTATTAAATTTGCCTTTTGGATTCCCCTCCTTTATATCTGTCCTACTTCACGAGCACTTTCCTTTTTCAAACTCCCCTTGGAGCAACCTCTTCCTTAATTTGGAGAATTGAATATGGTGATCTGTTATAAAAGTAACTAAATAATAAACAGTCACTATTGGAGCAATATTTTGTGCCTGTGTCTTTTGAGGATATACTTGTTTGCATTGTAAAGAAAATGGTGGTACATTAATGATACAATGCTAATTCTATATGTACCGGATGCTCTTTGACTAATGAATGTTTTTCGTAACTGAATTGTAGCTTTAAAGAAGTCTAGGACCGTTGTTTCCTATACCAATCATTACCCAGGTCCGTGGACAATTGTGGGTTACCCCATTATATCATAATGGATGCTCACCATAGCACCACGGATGCCAGGATTATGCCAGTAATGCCCACCATGAAACTAGGGCCACAGTTGTACCAGGGCTGGAAACCAGAAGGATCAGGGATAAGACCACATATCAGTCATGACCATTAATATGCCAGGATAAGGTACATATAGGCCAGTCATGCTCAGAGTAGGTGTATGATGGCTGCCAGCAAACCACAACTAGACCAAAAAATAGTAAAATAGTCAAGGATGACCATAATTATGCCATTGGCATTATTATGTCAAGAATGGACACAATTATGCCAAATATAACACTCTTATGATGGGGCTAGCATACATATTTGGCGGTTCTTGGCACCAGGCATAGTTTCAGGAAGCAATAGTGTTTATTATGGACACACACAAAGGTTGATGAATCTCTTAATTTTCTCTGGTCTGGATCATACCCTGTTCTCCTCAGGTCTTGAGCTGATCATGCATCTAACAGACACATTTTCACTCTGACTCCTGAAGTCCCGCACTTCGGTGGGTCAGCACTGATTACAGCTCAGGCTACTGCTGCCATACTTTGATGGTGCACTGTTCACACACATGTTGTGACTGATAAAGGAGGGACTGTAACATGGTCAATCTCCTTGTGGCTTAATTATATTGAGATTGGATACAGACTGTCATGTAGCAGGTCCTATAAGCTGGCAAAGTGTGTGTTTGAGTGTTAGTATGAGTTACTGTGATAAGTTTAGCTGGCTGTCACTCTTAGCGTCTTGAGATGATCAGTGCTGCCTTCTTTAATAGGCACCTACTCTGAAATTGATACTAGGCTTGACTTCACCTCAGAGAGCTACTTTGAAGGTACTGGCGAGCTACCAGTAGCTCCCGAGCTACTCGTTGGAGACCCCTGTCTTAGAGATTAGAAGGGGCATGCAGCCGAATGGAGTGATCACAAAAGGATTCCCTCTGTATGAACTAGCAAGAAAAGCTGACAAACGAAAGCTCTATGTACAAACCGTTGAAGAGTGTACAAGATTTGTGAAGAACAAACAAGACAACTTTTAGGATTGTTTGCAAAAAGAAAATCTTATGCTTATAAACATAAAAGAAGACAAGGAGGGTCAGAATTCCAAGCTTGAACACTAGACCTTGTAGTGAAATTAGCATTATAATAGCATGGTGCAGCTATTATTGATAAGCTAAAGCTATTCTACTTGTAGTATTACCATGTAACACCTTGAGTTTTTACAAAGCAGGGCATGTGCTATTCATGTTATATTGCTACTAATCTAATATGTTGAGTAATTAAGGTATGTTAGAAAAGGTGAATCAGAAAACGCTCTAAAAATCTGTGGATGCTGTGTGCAGAGCATTCTCCACACAGCATCCATCCTCCCTGCACTGCCTGATACTTTGGCTGGCATCCAAGGTCTTTAGAGGCCCAGAGCCCTGGGACCTCTGCCAATGTTTTCAAAGCAAAAAAGACTCTAAAAATATTTTCAGAGCATGTGCTACAGCTGAAAGCATCTTTTGGTACGAAGCGAATCTTATACGTCTGGAATATATTTCAATAATAATGCAATCTAGGTATATCAGTTAATGGCAAGCCACCAGAACAGTGGCAACATCAGTTTAAACCCTTAGTATGAACTAGATTATATTATATAAATGTCTCTAGTGGTCTAAGACAAACTGAAACATTCTAAGACTTGTAAGTTGATAGGGGGATTTAATTTAATTTATAATTAGTTTGGATCTAAAATGAGATCAATAAAACTGGATTTGAATCAATGAGAATATCTGGGAGTAGGGGGGTGTTCCATCCATAATTAGAAGAATGGTACAAACTCTATACAAATTCATGCTTTTAGAAGCAGAGGGAGAGTGCTTAGATGTTGCTGGGCAGAAGCCAAAAACATACAGATGCCTATATCCTGTGCCAGCATCTTCATTCTGCTGGATGCTAAGCTGGAACCTAGCAGGAGTGTGATACTGGTCCTCTTATGGAAAGCAAAAGAGCAGGAATGATGGATCTCTATATGACATAGCTGTTTTTACTTCTTAAAAGTGTGTGTCTCTTTTAGTGTTTCTTGCACTGGTTTAATATTACTAATGTGACTGGATAAGAGTCTAGTTAGATTAGAATTTAGTATTTTGACATAAAAACAACCAATGTAAGGTTTTTATATCTAAATGATGACAAATACAGTATCTTCATCGCTGGTTTTACTTTATTTTTGCCTAATTTTGGTTAATGTCTAACTGATGTTTACTATTATCCTGATACATCAAAAGACTTTACAAATGGTGTCTAATATCACTAGACAATGTGGTAATAAATAAGGCATTAAGCCCCCCTGCCATATATAATAGGGATATTGCAAGTCATAGAGGACTTCCATACCAAATAGAGGAATGAGGCTGAAAGCAGAGTTCCTTTATAAAGTTATGGAATTCCGAAGTGGCTTTCGATATCCTTATTGTTAGAACCGGGATTCCCTGGTTGGCTGAGGTAGGTACTTTAGGCCAAGTAGGGACCCTCGCTTCCGCGTCAGGGAAAGGAAGGACACCTTCTCAGATAGCCCCTGCTCACCCCCTTGGCAGCTTGGCACAAGCAGCCAGGCTTATCTTCAAGGCAAATGTGTAAAGTATTTGCAACCACGCTCACAGTGACCCCATGATGACACCACAAAAGGACTCCACACGAGTTTCATAGAAAAATAAGTATATGTTTATATGGAAAGATATACGATACGACCACACGATAAGAATGCAACATATGCATACTTGTAATATTCCTCCTGGCCGGTTATTAGGCAAGCCAGCCCTTGTAGGTTCTAGTGGTATTAATGAGAAATTTTAGATGATCCAATGCAGTCCTAATGCAATGCTATGCAGTTCGTAATGCAAGAATCAGGCACTTTGTAATGTAAAAATAATGCAGTTCGTTATGCAACAATCCAGCAGTTCGTAATGCCAAAATAATGCAATGCTTAATGCAACAATCAGGTAGTTCGTTATGCAAACTAGTGCAATGCGTAATGCAACATTCAGGCAGTTTGTTATGCAAACTAATGAAGTGCGTAATGCGACAATCGGGCAGTTCGTTATGCAGAAACAATGCAACGCGCAAGGCACTTTGGCACCGATCATGGTGCTTTAGACGGTCTCTCTGCCTCTCGTACTGACTCGCGGTAAGCTTCCGCCAACATATGCCCCCAACACTCCGGCCCCGGTACTGCCACTCCTTGGCAAGTACGGGCTGCGATACGAGCTTAAGCAGAGGCTTGTGCTGCAAGAACAGTTGAGGCCGAGAGCATCTCTCTCTGAGCCTGCACCCTGCCCCAGGCGGTGACCCACATTACCTGGGGGGTGCGACCCTCTCTCCTCCTCTCCCGACTTGGGCCTCCGATGCGACTTGGTTGATTCCAGGGCAGTGGGACTCGGGTCCTCTCCCGATGGGGTTGGTTCGATGTCCTGCTTCTGGCAATGGCGGGCTCGGGCCGGCGGCACAGCTCCCCTGGAGATGCCGGTCCGAGTCGATGGTGATAACGAAGATTTCAGGCTGCAACAGGGCACACACACACACACAGCGTCGCTGAGAATCCCTTGAGCTTCGGGTGTGCACGGTCACAGGGCAATCCTCACGAAGGTCTCAGGCTGCACGAAGCACACAGCGTCGCTGAGACTCACTTGGACTCCGGGTGCGCACGATCACAGGGCAATTCTTACGAAGGTCTCAGGCTGCACAAAGCACACGCACACAGCGTCGCTTAGACACTTCTGGAAACTTTTGCGTTACTGAGTTTCCACAACAGGGAGCCAGCTCACCTCGGGTCCTTGGGGGTGAGTTACTTCACGACACAGCATAGCAACGTCCTTTCAAGCAGGGGGACACAGCAAAGTCTCTTTAGCTTCTCCTTGGTTAAATCAGCAAACTGCAGGCCAGCCCCAGAACACACAGCAAGGGTCAGTCCTTTCCTTCAGTCTATTCAGCTATTTCTTCCTCGGCAGAGGTTCCTCTTGACCACGAAGTAGGTTCAATCCTTTACAGTCTTGAACTGTTCCATTCCAAAATCCAGGGGTTTCAGCTCTCATAGTTATACCCCTAAATGTCTTTGAAGTCTTTGTGTTCAGGGGGGCACTGACCACTGTCCAAACCAGTTCTGGGTGTCTCCCTGCCAGTGACACCTTCTGCCTTTGATAGTGGGGGTCTGGGTCTGTAATCACTCAGCAGGAGATGGAGCCATTGTTTTATGGCAGCAACCCAAGCCTCCAGGGGCTACTCCTCCCCCCTACACTCCAGATGCAGGTCAGCCTGTTGCTGTTCACCTCCTCCCCTGGGTCAAGATATTCCCCAAAGCATATCACACTCAAATCCAGACAGTCAATCCACAACCTGGCAGAGACACACAAATGTTAAAACACAAAAAAACCAGCCCCTTCTAAAAGAGTGGTTTCTAAACACGCAATTCAAAAACCACCTTCACAAAAAGATGTGTTAATAAATTGTGAGTTCAGGCACACTAAACTTCACCTCTCCTTTGGGAAGGTAGGGTGGAAACATATTACACAGCCTCCCCCATTCTGTCCTATGCGCAAGTTGGCCTTTCAATACTGAAAAACGAAATGGAGAGTATTTCACCGTCAGGACATGGTACACACCACAGTACATGTCCTACCTTTCACATACACTGCACCCTGCTCAGGGGGGTACCCTAGACCTACCATAGGGGTGTCTGATGTGCATAGAAAGCGTAAGGCCTGGCAAGTGGGTGCACTTGTCAGGATAACATGGCAGTTTACCAAACTGCGCGCAGGCACTGCAGGGGCAGGCCTGAGTTTTATTTTTAAGGCTACTTGTGTGGGTGGCACAATTAGTGCTGCAGGCCCACTGATAGCATTTGCATTACCAGCCCTGGCACACATAGTGCACTTGACTAGGGACTTTACTCGTAAGGCAAACCTACCAATCATGGACAACCAATTATCATTACACTTTATACAGGGGGCACTTGCACTTTGACACTGATCAGCAGTCTAAGTTGGCAACACCATGTCAGAAAAAAGGTCTAGGACGAAAGCAAAAAGTTTAAGAAACTTTAGCCAAATAGGGCCAAGTCCAACACTTATCATCTGTGGAAGGGGGTACTTTATACCATATTATATATGTTCATGCCATCATCTTTCGCATACAGAACTTAAAACTTTCCTGCGTAGCTTTTTCACACGAAAGAGAGAACATGTTTGCAAACATGAAGACAATAAATAGAACCTCTAGTGCAAAATTAAACACATCAAACACCTGTTGGAGATTTGTTGCACAAAGATACTATAACCAGTTCAATACGAGTCAGTTTAAAAAAAAAAATGCTGCACTAGCATGGCATGTTTAGAACATGCAGAAAGATTCTAACTTTTCTCTAGTTATCAAAGGAGTGCAAAAAATAACCATGGTCTTTCTGTTTGTCACTGTGGGCTAAAACAAAATAGAGAAGAAGAAACAAAAGCTATGTTATATTCTTGTTGCTTCAAACAGCTGTTCTATGACTGGCCTGCCTTTCACCTCGGCTGCTGGCTCTAACAGCAGCCATTGTGACATCAGAACTCGACTGCAATAACATATTACAGATGAGTTCTGAATCCTTTTCTTTATAATTTGCGACTGGATGCATCACAATTAACCAATTATAAAGAAATTAGAGACATGCATTAATAAAGGGATTGCAGAATCCTGTAATAATTATATACCTTTATTGATTTGTGCACTTATTTCCAGAGTTGTCCTTTCTGAGTTTGCTCACATGATAACCTGTGAATCTCTGGCAGGTAGAAAATGTCTTATTCAAATGTACTTGCTCGTTATAGGTAAAAGTATGACAAGATCCACCTATGAGGTTTTCTTTTCTCATTATTAGTTTAGATGTTTCTAACCTAGTGCTCGAGTTGCAATAGTGTGCCTTTTCTCCTAATAGGGTCACTGGGGCCAAAACATAATGACAAACTCTTAAGATAAAGCAAACAGGAATCAGATATGTTTGCCATAGGTATAGAACAAGTCCAGAGTGGGTAGGGTGTCAAAAGGCATTGACTCTAAAGTTTGAGACATTGTTACAAAATTCACTTTCTTTCAGTTTAAAGAACAGCACAATAGGGATGTGCTAAAGCACAAATCTCTGTGTTTATAATTGAGAAGCCCAGGGCCGTAATATTTCTCAGTGCTGAGAATACCTCAAACCAGTGGCGGCTGGTGAAATTTTAAAGTGGTAGGCGAAACATTATTCCCATACTGCACTATGACGAGCGAGCTTAGAATGACTGAGAAATTTCTGACTAACTTCTCGTTCAATAAGGAACGCTTACATTTGGAAATTGCTTCTTTTTGCATATTTTTAAATCACATGCGCTAAAATATGTGCCCAATAGTACTTTGCATTAAAAATGTAATCCCAGTATCAAGACTCAAGCCTTAAATAAAGAAACTCAGGCATGCGCAGAGAATGGGAAATGCTTTAGCTTTAATGATTCTGAGCCACCACTTGGACTCACTGATGTTATGCACTTGGGCTTTGGGGGTTCATATGAGTGGTTTGTAGACTACCAAAGCTAAACATCCTCCTCCTTTGACATATGCATTAGAGGTAGAAGGCGCGTGACCCTAGCCAAAGAACATGCAGGAAATGAAATAAAAGGTATCATGGAAACATCACTTTATTTCCTGTTTCGAACATATCTCATTCATGTCTGGTCTATAGAGAGGCATCTCCACATTCATACCACCCATGCTGCCCGTAAAGTAATATGGATATTGCCCAAGTACATTTCTGACTTCTGTTTACATATACTGTCCATATATTTGTAACCACACAAAGGTAATCCTTGTGCTGTATACATGAGGCCCGATCAGCCCCCCGTTCCTTGTAGGAACATGGCCCATTAAGGGGGACACAGACACTCCTAATGAGGGGAGCTACCCCTTAAGTGCCTAGATGAAGTCTTGGCTGTCCAATTGAAGTGCAGCGGTACTAAGGACCTGGGACATGAACGACAGTAGCTGCACGCACTGAATGCTGCCCAATAATAAGCACTGCCACAGGACATCAAAAAAAGGCCTCACAATAACAGACACGCTGTCGACACAAAGCAAGCATGGAGAAAGACTGTCGTTGAGGCGTATCAATGCACACAGGGCTTGAGCAGCAGATAAAACAGAGAGGCCACACACGGCAGACGAAGTAAGAGTTACTTTACAATTGCAGAGAGGCACAGTGACTGCTAATGAGAGCCAGGGAGAGGCACCAGAAGGAAGCTGCAGGGAGAGAGGCAGATACATACAGGCATCTTCCTAAATTTGCAAGTTACAGGCTTTTTCTGGCCTCTCCTCACCAGAACATCTGCAAATTCCCTTTTTCCCCTTCGCTTTTAATGAAAGTCTGACCTCACCTGCTCCTTGTCAGCGACCTCGAGTTCACACTCGTGTTTTAAATGTTACAGGAAACCAGATATCACAGTAAAAAGAAAAATAATGTAAAACTAATGCAGCAGTGCGCCTAACTGCACCTGAAAGGGCCACGGCCTTCATTAAAAAAAGCCTGCATAATGGTAGCCTAAGGTCACTTCAGCTTTTGTAAACCGTACGAGAAAACCAGGAATGCCTGTGGCCCCAGATGTCAGCGGGAAGGCAGGCGGATTACAAGGGACCTGTGACTCTGCCTCTTTCTGCCTTTGCTGGTAGTTTTTTTTTCTTCTGTGTGTGAACAAGTGCTGCACTGCACAACAGATGGGCCCGGTATAAATGCCTGGGACTGTTCAAGAACTCTCCGCTGGGACTCAGCTGTGCTTGCAATTAGAAATAGACCTGAAATGATTCTTGTTGTGGTGGCCGATGGCAAACCGAAGTGACAAGTTTTGTGGGGTGAAGTTGTGGTGGAGATGTTCAGCAAGCTCTTTTTTTTGCAAACAGTTTGTCCGGGGCTCTAGCGCAGTCGCGGCTGGCATGATGGACGGGTGGGAGGGGGGTGGAAATGGGGTCGTCGCGGGGGGATGGGGGGAGGCGGGAGGGGTTTAATTAAAGAAAAATTAAAGAAACATATTAAATAAAACTTACCGAGTACGACTCCCGCTCCCGCCGTCCACCATTTTCCAATTTTGACCTGCAGCCCTCGTCATCATGGAAGGCAGCCTCCCTCGCTCCCCTCCGCCAATCACAACGCTGAGGCGCAGGGGAGCGCGCCCCACCCAGGCCATTTTCTCTATGTAGGCTGCTGCAGCAGCCTACATAGAGAAAATGGGAGAGTGGGCGGTCCTGCTCGAGAGCAGGGGGGAGTGGCTTGCCCACTGCTGTGGGTATTGACTGTTTGGTCAGCCCCAGGGCTGACCAAACAGTCAGTACCCACAACAGTGAGCAAGCCACTCCCCCCCCTGCCCTCGAGCAGGACCACCCACCCCCAATCAGGCACTTCTGCTTTCTCGCTGTGCGAGAAGGCAGAAACATAAAATGGTAGTTATTACCATTTATGTTTCTGCCTTCTCGCACGGCGAGAAAGCAGTGGGGCGACGCCCCTACGCCGCAATGGGGGAGCCGCCACTGCCTCAAACAGTGTTAGTTGGTGATCCTCAAGGAGAGTGCCGAAAACAACTTGGCTTGGAACATAACTAAACTAACCCCGGCCAACTATGCCCATCCTACCATGCATGCCCAGATCACTGGAAAGAAAACACATCCGATAATATCCTACTTTTTACTTTCTCAATGAATGCTCGACAGCCCAAAAATTTAAGCTTAACGATAAAATCGAGAGAAGCGTATTTGGGCATGATGAACACAGAATGTACGTATTCACTGATGATATTACAATTGTTATTTCCGAATAGTGAAATTCACTCAGTGAACTCACTTCCAGAGGATCTTGGATTTAGGACCAATTTTATCAAATCAAATTTTTTCTAGACCTTTACAATAACAAAGCAAACTGGATAGAAGAAACTTCAACGTGGGGATAAAATATTTATTTGCCCTCTTAAAATAGCACAAATTAATGAGGACCTCAATGAACAGATCAGACCTGACATCTTATGGTTAGGTAGGTAAGTGGTAAATAAAATATATATTTTATTATTACTTTTATATATCATCAGCCCTTACCAAAACAGATTTATGAACAGTACCTAACCTAACTACAACAGCTGGCTGGTGACTGTGGATTCATTTTCGGTAAAATAAAGTTTTGTGGCATCTACAAGGCCCTTTCTAACAATACCATAGATTGAACGCGATGGTCATGCGGTCCCGCCGCCCGCTCAGACTGAAGATTGTTCTAAGCGGGGAATGGTCAGAGATGCCCCAAGCCAGATGTCTCTGAAAAAGCGATCGGCCAGGGTAAGTATGTAATTTATCCGTGAGAGACTGCCATGGGCATCGGAGTGCAACGTAAGTGTTGCGCCAAACGGATTGAGGGTCCGCCATACATCAACTAGGCCCACGCAGAGAGGAATAGGTCACCAGAGGATGCACACTGTCCCAGGGGTAAGCGGTCACTGGAGTCGCACTGCCTAATTGAGGTCACCTTCCATTAGGAGTTCCCCTTTAGGCAGGCTCATTCGAAGAGAAGTAAGGTCAGGGAACGTGCTGTTGTGTTAAGTGGGCGGAATGTAAGTGGATAGTATATTCACCATGACCCTCTCCCATTTTCCCGAGTGGGCCGCATATCTGCCATGTGTGTCGGACCGGGTACGATGAACAACCAACGGCAACTGTTGATAGTCCATTGAGTGCCTCTGGATTGTCAGCACCAACAGGTCCCTGGTCCTGGCAGTATCGCCTGAGCCTTCCCAGCTTTGTAGGCCCAGCAGACCCGGCCCAGGGGGTCAGTCGTTCAGTCAGACACTATCAGCCAGGGCCACCTCATTGACTCTGGGGCAGTTTACGCCATGAGCCACTGCCAAAGGGACCACCAAATGTAGAATGCAGAAGTCCAAGGAGCTTGGCTGTTTGGGGAGTCGTACCATTCCTGAATGCCTTCTGCTGCTTCACGTCGGGTTGTCTGATCTGGTCATCGCCTCCGCTTTCCCGGGCCCAATTTTCACCCAGAGCCGCTCACTGTTCTCCATCTATCGAGCCAAGACTTTCCTTCTGCTGAAGCTACAACGTTGCGTTTGGACTTGAAGAGTAAAATCCGTAAAAAGGTTATATTGACATTTTCACAGGTCAGTGGAAGAGCGCTGCAGGCCGTCTGAAGCACCACACAGTGATAGTTATAAAGACGGGTTACAATGGAGCGAGGTGGGGACCTGGGCATAGGTCGTGTACACGGGCCCTGGTGGGCCTTCTCCACCAAAAAGTACTTGGAAAGGCCCCGGGGTTGCAGTTTCTTAAGGGTGAGGTCTTCCACGAACAGGTCCACTGCTGGCCAATCCCCACGCTCTGGGACTTTAATGATGCGGACGTTGTTATGCCCTCGAGCTGCCGTAGTAATTCTCCGAATGAGCTTCCAAAGTTTTGGTTATAGCACGTAATTCGCCTTCCTGGGCATTCAAAGTTGCTGTATCTGCCATATGAACCGCTGCTGAGTCCTCTACCTCTTACACTCTGGCGTCCATGTTGCGGAGGTCTGCTCTCACCAACGAGACCTTTGACTTGATTGAATCGTTTTTAGGTTCCAGCGACGAGCGCACACGCTGGTTTGCGGCCAAGAGGTCGTGGAGTGTCAGTGGAACCCCCTCAGAAGACAACTTAATGGTAGGAGATTTCTGTTCTCGGGCTCGCTCCATTGTCGCCGCCTCTTTCACTACCTATTTACACTTTATGAAAGTGGTAATAGGTAGGAAACAGCAATACAACTTACGACTACCCTATATCTAGGGCCCTATCCCAAAACACAGCCAAGGTGTGATTAAACTACATGGCTGCCTTTTACGTTTTGTAAAAACAGCCATTTCCCAATCATATACCATGGCAAAAAATATAACTATTTACACCTACTACCAAAAATGACCATTTACACTCCATAATCTATATTCCCGATTCATTACATCTGTTCACACTTTCACTTTACGTCTGTTTAAACTATGACACTACACTCTACGCCACTCTGTGCCACGCCACAGTACATTATTCCACTGTACGTCACTCAATGTCACTTCACTATATGCTTTTCCACTGTAAGCAACTACACTCTACGCCACTCCATTACACTGTACTCCACTCTACCCCACTCCACTATACGCTATTCCACACCTCGCTATTACACTGTACACAACTATACTCTATGCCACTCCACGCCACTCCATACTATTCAACTGTACGCCACTCTATACCACGCCACTATATGTTTTTCCACTGTAAGCAACTACACTCTGTGCCACTCCATTACACTGTACTCCCCTCTACCCCACTCCACTTTACGCTATTCCACTCTATGCCATACCTCGCTATTACACTGTACACAACTATACACCACTCCATGCCACTCCATACTATTCAACTGTACATCACTCTATACCACTCCACTGTACACCACTCCAGTCTATGCCACTCCACTTCAATATATGCTGTTCCACTGTATGCCACTCCACTGTACACTATTTCACTGTTCCTTACACTACTGTATGGTGTCCACTGTATGCCACACCGCGCCACTCTTCAGTAAGTTAATTCACTCTACGCCCCTCCACTCTATGCCACTCCACACTATTCCACTGTTGGAAACTCCACTTCGCCACTATAGTCTATGTCACTCTATACTATTCCACTGTATGCCACTCTACTACACTGGACTGTACACTATTACGCTACACCACTCCACACCACTATACGCTATTCCACTGTACTCCACTTCACTGTACACCACCCCACTATAAGTTATTCTACTGTGCACAACTACACGCTATGCCACTCCACGGTATTTTACTCTACGCCGCCCCAGTGTATGCGACTCAACTGTACCTCACTCTACACCACTCAACAGTGTGCTTTTCCACTTTATGCAACTACACTGTACACCACTCCACTCTTCCCTATTCCAATCAACACCACTCCACAGTATGCCACTCCACTGTACGCCACTCCAGTCTACGCCACTCCACTTTACCCCAATTCACTGTACAATATGCTATTCTACTGTATGGATCTACACTGTATGCCACACCACTGAACACTATTCCATTGTATGCCACTCAACGCTATTTCATAGTATGCCACTCTACTGTACTCTATTCCACTGTATGCCACTCCCATCTACACCACAGAACTGTATGCTATTCCAGTGTACGCCACTCGAATTACACTTCACTTTACGTCCCTCCACTCTGCACAACTCCTCTCTACGCTATTCAAGTGTACGCCACACAAATAACACTCCACTTTATGCCACTCCAGTCAATGCCACTCTACTCCACTACATGGTACTCAACTCTTCACATTCCACTCTATGCCACTCAACTCTATGTTTTTCCAGTGCAGCCTTTATGTTCTAAGGTGGTTCCTTTGTCACAGGGGGCCCCACAGGGCTCCTCATTGAGCCCTACCTTATTTAATTTGTACATCCGTCCCCTGTCAGATATCATTGTGTGGTATGGCTTTGAAATAAAATCATACACTGACGATACCCAGTTGATAGTTACCTTGTCACAGAATTTTGCTGCTGCGGACGACTCTCTGAGGGCTTGCTTTTCAAAGGTGTCTTACTGAATGGACTACAGCTGCCTGAAGTTAAATGCAGGTAAAACGGAGGTCCTGATCCTCGGCAAGCAGCCCTCGATATGGTCCTCTGCCTGGTGGCCGAAGTCTCTGCATCCCTTTTCACAGCCTAAACCTCAGGTTAAAGACTTGGGGTTTTGGTTTGACTATAAACGCACTTTTGAAATTAAAATCGCATCCTTAGCTGGCAAGTGTTCTGGCATTATTAAATCTCTCAAAAGTTGTATTTCATTTTTTGCCTGCCTCAGCCCAGCAGACGGTGATCCAAGCTTTAGTGGTTTCTCGGCTGGACTACTGCTACATCTTTTATCTGGGAGCTTCTGAGGCTGTGATTAAGAGACTTCAGTGTACTCAAAACTTGGCGGATCGCCTTTTCCTCAACCTCCCTAAGTGTGCATTTATGGGTATGACACTTCATAAACTGCACTGGTTCCCCGTGGAGAAACACCTCTGTTTCAAATCCCTTTGCTTCTGCTACAAGATTTATAGGAAGATTAGGGCGACCTATCTGCATCCTCTTCTTACTGCTTATTATCCTAGGAGGTGCCTCAGGTCTTCAGAGGCACTACTAATGCAGCTTCCCAGAGTTAAGGAAGCTCGCTCTGGCGATAGATCGTTTAGCTTTCCTGCGTCCAAACTCTGGAACTCCCTTCCGCTGCAGCTGAGGCAATCTCCGAAAGAACCTCAGTTTTTTAAAATCTGAAGACTTGGCTTTTTCAGATAGGCTCTTCTCTTCGTCTGCTATTCTGACCTCTCAGCGCTGGGACATCCTAATAGGAGTAGCTATGCGCTTTATAAAACTAAAATTCATTTAGTGTATGCCACTCCACTCTACAACACCCAACTGTACTCCCCTTGTCCACACTGTACTCACCTCAACGACAGTCTACGTCCCTCCACTCTACCACAGTATACTCCACTCTATAGCACTCCACTGTACAACACGGTACTCCTGTCAATGCGATTCTACAGCACTCTACTTTATTCTATGCCACTGTCCGACACTATCCCACGCTAGGCAACTCCCTCCATGCCGCTCCACACCACTTTACTATAATCTACTCTATGAGACACAACTCCACTACCACACTGTACGTCACTCCACTTTACGCTACTCAATGCCATTCAATTCTACGGCCAACTATGCCAATTCCCTCTACCATACTGTACCGCACTCCACTCTACTGTTGACAACACTGCAATCCACTCTGTGATATTCCACTCTACGACACTTTCCAACACTCTAGAACATGCCAGTCCACTCAGCTGCACGCCACTCTACTCTACAACACGCTACTCCACTTTATGCTATGACACTACCCATTAAAATTTAATGAAAAAAAACAAAGGTTAAACCGCAGTGAATAGTTAGAAAAACTTTATTATTTCTATACAAACCAAAATTTAGCTACACAAACATTGGAAATTCGAAAGTTACAGTTATTCCTTAAATGTATTTATAATTGATGCATCACATTGAAATACTAAAACTTTACTTACTCTTTATCTACAAACCAAATGTAAACTACATAAAAATTTGAAATTCTAAGTGCATTAATTTATAATTTACACACCACCTTCAAAAGGAAATAACTAGTGCATGGAGGAGGCGCGAGTTATAGTTAATGCAGTGTGGCTACTGTGTTCACTACAGGGTGTATGGAGGTGCACGAGTTTTAATAATTTGAAGGTCAAATTATAAATTAAAGGTATAAATATACATTTAGAATTTCTAGTTTTTGTGTAGTGTAAGTTTGGTTTGTATACATGAATAAAGTTACAGTAATTCAAAGGTGGTGCGTAAATTATAAGTTTACGGTATAACTAATTTTAAGATTTCTATTGTTTGTGTACTTTAATTTTGGTTTGTATGAAAAAAAAGGTTTCCTAATTATAACTATGGTTTAACCGTTGTTTTTCTTTCATTGAATATATACACAGACACACACACAGACACACACTTAAATGCTTTACACGGACACACAAGCACCAAACATTTTTTAAAATACTTTTGACTAACATTAACAAACTTTAATTTTAATTAAATATATTGTTTTTGATTACTTTTAAATAAGCAATGTTATTTAACATTACCTTTTTAACTATTAACTTTTTGGACTATATAAAAGGTTGCATATATTTAAATATAATTCAAAAATATTTACCTGCAAAGTCCTCTGACATAACTTAAGAACAGGAGAAACGAGCAGGTAATGACCCCATGGGCCACTACCCTGGATGTTTAAACAACCCACGGCTCAACACATCGATGTGTGTTGAGCAGAGTTTTACTGATATCCTGGGGAGTTACTTGCTGAAAAGTAGTTCATGAATACAGAAACTTTCAAGGCGAATCTGGAATTCTTCATACTGACCTGGTCAAGGTTGTCTCACAGCTTTCACTGACCACTGGTTATGGTCACCCAATAATTTCTATGAAATATGTTAGGTCTATCTAGAGCAAGCAGGATAGTGCTTGACTTTAGGATAAATAAATGAATGTGGTCCAGAGAAGACAGTTAAGTTCTGGGTAGGGCAGTGTAACAATTTTGTAGTAGCCTTTTTGTTTGAACTCCTTTTGTACATGAAAATCATAAATACCTCAAACCTAGGAATATTGTACTAACGATTTAGAACCTCTTTTCTTGCACTTTTGATTGAATTGGTAGCAGTCTATTATCTATAGACTTTTACTTTCTCTGATTTTTACTAACTCTTTAACCTGACAAATGCCTTTAAAACATAATAAAGCAAAACTGAAATAGGGTCTATATTTTCAGCCAGGTTAACAGCTCGATTGGTATCATCTCCTCGGCGGAAACCCACACCTTAAAAATGAACAGTACCACAATCCTAACCTTGGCATAGCACGCATACCAAAGAATACTACTGTAATTATTTATGTGACGATGATTTGTAGCTAGATAACCTTAATAAAATGTAAGTGAGTAGGGGAAAAAGTCTCTTTAAATAAAAGAAACTGTTGCTGAATACCCTGCTTTCAAATCTCGTATCTCTTTGGTGTTCGGGAAAAATAACAGGTTTAAAGTGGATTTGTGGTGTGAATTCATATCTATTGCTTTTGCTATAGCTAGTCATAGGAGCCCTTCAGGGGTGAGATGTGACTTCAAGATATAGTTACTTCTTGTCTCTACCTACATGTGTGCGAATCATGGAACCACTAGCCCATATAATAAAATTTGGCCAAGAAAAGATCATGGTGGGTGGACAGCCTCAGGTTACATCAACAGACACAATCTCATCAAACATTCACAATACTAGGCCAGAAGTGTCATAAATTATAGAACAATTTGCATGTTTTCTGTCATTCCCATAAACTGGTCTAAACTGGATAAACGGGTCTATCCACTTCTGGGTGATGATGCGTTTGGGAGTTACCCTCTGAATATTACATATTTACACATTAAAAATTACCTGGAATAGAGACATGTCAATGATAATTTAGCTCAGCTGCTGAATAAATTTGAGGAGAGTTTATTTTTGGCTATCCTTCTCAATGTCCCAAGATGGGCAGATTACATGGTCTAAAATCAGTATGTTGCCAAGAATATTATAGATCGTATAATGCATACCAAAGTAATTTCCAGCTACTATATTCAATCGACTGGGCATACTCTGCTTTGCTAGCTACAGAGCAGACGTGATGCTCAGATCATACTTTCTACTCTGGAATTGCCATGGGTTTTGGGTGTATGCAATTAAAATATTTCTGATAATATTATGCTGCTTCCCAGTTGCTGGAAATTGATCCTTTAATATATATGTGGGCCACGGCCTATTTACTAAAGTGGTATGATATGGATTAGAGTGATTAGATTCCATCAATACCTTTTTCTTAAAATCCACTCCTTGCCTAAATGAGGCAATTATATGAAGAAAGACAGTTTTTACTGTCTTCTGTAGTAAATGAGGTATCTACATGCATAAAATATATAGAAGCAACTGCTGCCAGATTTAGGGAGCCCTGGACCTTTTTTTGTGGGAACCCGAAGAGCACATGATCATTGCTACTTTACTTACCCAGTTAGGAGGAGGGGTGGAGGGCAATTACTAGAATTGGAGGCCAGTTCTGAAGTCAGACCAACTGGAGTCCGTCCGACATCGGACAGGAACTGGAACCGAACGACCTCTTGTCATCAGGTCCAGACCTGCAAGTAGGATGCGACTGAACCCTGTTCGGTCGCAATCCTATACTTAACAATGGGAGCGTGAATTCAGAACGGAATGAATGCTTGCATCGTTAAGTGCAAAGGTGCAGTTCATCCCTGCACCCGTGGCAGACACAAGGTGCCTGCCACCGGGTGCAGAGATCAACAGGGGGGCTAGGCCACCATTCGGCGGCCTCGCACCCATGGGGGCCCTGCTGGGGGCCCCTAAAGACAGTTTCCCACTGCCTTTCTGTGTCAGAAAGGCCGGCACAGAAAAGTAGTGGGAAACTGCCATTGTACTCTCTTAGCCGGAAAGAGGGTTTCTGGATGGCGGCCAGGCTCTCCGAGCCTGTCGGAAGCCATCCGGGAAACCGAGTTCGGATTCCTTTCCGACCGAGCCCATCGGAATGGCTTGGTTGGAAAGGAATCTGAACGGGTAGGCCCGATGCTGTTAGGATGGCTCGGACTGAGGGTCGGAGCCATTACTAACCGCATCGGAATTGGGCCCCATATGTATATGAAAGGTGGATGCATTAGGAAAGTAACGGGAAGGTTGAGAAATTGAGTCAAGGAATAGGTACCATTAGATGACACACAATGAAACAGTGAGATGGAAATATGCAACAGTATGCTGGAATCGCCAAATTCAAACCAAAACATTCTATAGTTCCACACATGTTGTACAGGTCTCCACAAATCATGCACAAAATTAACCAAAACAATAGCGAGAGCTGCCCGTTGAGTAGATCTAGACTAATTGATTTACATGGATGTCTTGTAGAGCTGTTAGATATTTTTCGGACAGTGTGGTCACCTTTCTTTCCATGATAGACTCAATGCGGACACCTTCAATGAAACCATGTTAACTGAAACTAATACCGGGTAAGAAAACAGTAAATTGAGCACCAAGTTAATTTCTTTGGGTTTACCACTGACCTTCGTAGGGTTTTTAGGGAACATTTTGATGGTTAAAGATCTTTATAAATGGGTAACATCAGAGAGCAGCATAATGATTCACATGGCTTAATTATACAGGGAGTGGTATACTGCACTTAATATACATACAGTCATCTTGAGGTATGTTAAGTATGTTCTGTTTGTCATTTTATTTGTTGAAAGACTTATATGAATGTGTAATTATCTTTAACTGTCCCATTAGTCCAATAATGATTGATTGACCCCAAGGGAGCGCGCGTGGAGGCAAGACCCAAGGAGTGGGCTGTAGACCGGGAGTCTTTAAAGCGTTCCAAAGTGCTATCCGCTTTGTCACCAAAGAGGCACATGCCATCAAAGGGCATGTCCAACAAAGTGTTCTGGACATCCCCAGAAAAAGCCAGTTGTCCTGAGCCAGGCGTAACGGTGTAGCGCCACTGTTGTGGAAATTGCCCTGTCGAGGGAGTCAGCTGTGTCAAGGCCTCAACGGATAGTGAATTTTGCAGCATCTCTCCCCTCGGTAATGGCTTGGGAGAGCACCGCTCGAGCTTCCACTGGGCACGGAGTCAGCACCTGTGCTACACTGTACCACACAGAGTGGGAATAGCGGCCCAACAGGCATGCAGTATTCACCGCTTGCAGCACGGAACTGGCAGAGGTGAAAATCTTTTTCCCAAACTGCTCAAGTTTTTTAGATTCTTTGTCCGGAGGTGCGGAAGGGAATGCGCTCGGTGAGGCAGAGGCCTGGACAACCAGACTCTCAGGCGTTGGGTGGTGCATGAGAAAACTGGGGTTGCCCGGGGCCGGGCTATGGCGTCGTGCCACACGCCTATCCACAGGAACCCCTCTGTTAGGCTTGGTCCAGGTGCTTAATAGAATGTCTGTAAGCGTGTCATTAAAGGGCAGTAGCGGCTCCGCCGAGGAGGTCGCCGGCTGCAGCACCTCAGTCAGGAGATTGGTCCTGATAGGCACGGAAGGGAGCTCGAGGTTAAGAGCCTCAGCCGCCCTACGCATCACCACAGAAAAAGTCCCAGTCTCCCCCGTAGCTACGGAAGAAGGGGACAGTGTACCAGGGTGCGGAGAGAAATCCAGATGGCCTGGACCTTCCATATGATCCTCCCACTCTGGTTCATCCTCACACAGAGCTGCGAGAGGGTCCTCAGACCCCTCCCAGTACTCCCCTTCGTCCACTGGCTGTTTAAGAGGCCGGTAAGGATGAGGGGCCCGGGGAAAGGGAATAAACTCCCCACCTGGAATAGGAATCGGAGGATAATAGACCAATCCAGGCTCAACGTAGTCCGGTCTGTAGGCAACGGCGTTGTGTTTGGGATCGGCCCCGACACCGGAGGCAGCGTCGAACCCGGCGCTGGAGGCGGCGTCGGACCCGGCGCCCGGAGCCAACGGCGCCGCAGGGTATCTTGCTCGTGTAGCTGGGGCCAAAGGCGGCGGCATGGGGGCAGACCCACCCAATGGGTCCACGGGGCCTAAAGGCGTGCCGGAGGGGGCAAATAAGCGGCCCAGTGCCGACAGGAATACATGTATTTCTTCCGGAGTCGCGCATGGCCCCGGGAAAGGCGGGTAGGCCGCAGGCAACAACGGAGGCTCCACCGGAGCCGAGGGGGAGTGACCACCCGCTCCCTCCACTGCGTCCCGTGACCCGTGAGGGGAAGACTAAGAGTGACGTCGCTTCTTCGACTTCTTATGGCGCCTTGACTTACCTGTCCCCGATTCCGACGAACGGTGGTGTCGGCCCTGCGACCTGTCCCTCGACCTCCCGCGGGAGCGGGACCTCGAGCGTCGTGAAACCGATTGCCGGGCCTCCAACAACTTTTGGGAACGGTCCCGCAAAGCTTTCGGCACCATGGTCCAACAATCGGGGTATGTCTCGGGGTCATGGGCGTGCCCCAAGCAGAAGAGACACACGTCATGCGGGTCTGCCACCAACATGTTCCGACGGCAGTCCCTACAGGACTTAAACCCGGGCATCTCCACTGCACCAGAAGTCGAGTACTCGACAAGCAAGAGAAACAAGTCTCAGAAATAAATGTAAAATATTAACTAGGAGTACCGCTCTCTCTCGGATCTGCGCTTGCTGGCGCGGAAACAGAAAGAACTGACAGCGCGCGTGGGCGCGTTTAAGTAGCTCCGATGACATCATCTTGGTGAACATGACGTCAGCGACGTACGCGGAGCCGCACGATGACGCCTACCAACGCGCAGGGGTACTGCTGACAAAAACTTACCGGATCCAGTCTGACGCCTGGGGATATTCTAAGGTAAGGAATCTATCACTAATGTGTCTCTTTCAGATATGAAGGTACAATGTGTGCTGCAGCCGAATGGTGACAGGTAACTTTCAGGCTTTGGGTATACTTTAGTTACCATATATTAAGGACGTATAGGCAAGTTAAATATGCCTATTTGAGGTATCAGTTTCAACATGCTTAAAGGGGACACACAAGCACTTTATCACTGGCTAGCAGGGGTAAAGTGCACAAAGTTCTATAGCCAGCAAAAATGGAGTTCAGCAAAACGGCCAAAAATTTAGGGTGGCAGTGCAAAAACGGCAAATGCACATATACATTATATGTATTAAACAAAGGTGATAGGCACTGTGCACTTTCATTGAGAATGCATATATTATTTTGTCTATAACTTCTGTCCCTGTGAATGGAACTGCACAAAATTTGGCAACCATTTGACGTAGCCAGCTAAGATCCAGCAAGCTAATTTTCATCCAGTGCTGTGCAGGTAAAAATAATGTTAAAGGGTGGTGAAAAAAAAATGTGATTTCCATTTTTTCCCACTGGAATTTTTTGCTCGTACCTAAAGCCAAAATAGCCGCACAGATTTACACCAAGCTTGGCAAGAAAGTAACTTTTACTCAGAAAAAATACTTTTGTTACTTTGGCATAAATTAATTCAGTGGTTTTGAAATGCAAGTCTTTTAAAAAGTTTCTGATTGGGCTTCAAAAAGTTATCATTTTTATATATCTGGGCTGTTTAGGATTTGCAGATCCTCTGAGAGTCAAGAAATTAAAAAAGACAAGGGCATCCGATTGGATGAGTGAGCCTTTTCTCTCATTCTCCATTTCAAAATCTCAGTTTCAAAGTAGATCAGAGTGATCCGATTGGCTGCTGTAAGAGAAAAACCTCTCTAGTGGCAGCCATTGCATGAGTTTGGGCACAGCCTCCATGTCCTTGAAAACAAATTGAAAGGCCATATAAGGGAATATGGTAGGCATACCCCGAACCCTAGGCCACAGTGGGGTAGATTGGGCCTTTGGCAGCAAGCAACAAAGGTTGGGCACCGAGCCTGTTCCCAGACCTACACTGTTCCCGTAGCCAACCTCTGCTATGGCAAGACGCTAAACCCTACCAGCTGCCAAGAGCCTTATGTTTTCCATGCCAATAGGTCCCTATCGCCTGTACCCTGGAGTCAGACACTAGTTATAGTCTCTCTCCTTACCTGTGCAATTTTATTTACCTTTCCACAAAAGGTGTGAATTATAACTGAATATGTGGATCTTTCAAAAAATATCACTTGAATCCGGTTCTTAAAATGGCTTGTCACAGGCTTGCAAATGCTTTTTTGATTTGTGACTGGCACACTGGTATATATGTTTTTTCTTGACACATTCCCCTAGGATCGGTTACCTCTGAAGGTGCCCCAATGCCTACAAAATATTTTTTCCATCAGCACAAAAATGATTGATTTTCAAGATGGTGCAAAAAATTAGGAGCCCAGCTCTAGCCAACCACACTTGTCAAAATATTCAAAACATGATTCACCAGAGTTGCCAATCATTATTTTAAACCACAAAGATATAGAAATGTTAACCCTTTCAAGCTCACATGGCACCTTTTTTTTCAAAAACGCTTTTATCTCAAAAACTACTGAACAGTTTACACTTAACCAACGAAAGTGCACATTTTGTGTAAAGTTATACTTTAATGCCAAGCTTGGTGTGAATTCACTCAGCGGTTTTGGCTGAATATGCAATCAAAATCACCTCTCAGAGCTAAAATGGAAAAACACCACTTTTGCAGACTTCCATTAGCATTTTTCCCCTGCACTGATCTGCACAAAAACTGGTGTGCCACACCTCTTGGATGACTATGCCAAGGCGACTGAGCTCATGGATGAATCTGTACCAAATTTGGCAAACATTACAAGCACATCAAAAAATACCTTGGACATAAAAGATACAATGACATATTAAAAATGCCATGAAGGATCTTTTAAGTTAGGTGTTACATTACCATCAATGCTATCATATTAGATAGCTAGGCTTATAGTACTATTCACTGGTTAGAGTATGTCTTTTTTTAATGACGCTGGGGTTTCAGGTGCTATTATTTATTAGCGTGTGTGTATGTGTATATATTTTCAGGAAAGAAATGACTCAAACAGATGAACTCACCAAAGAACAAAAACATATTTCCACTACAACCTTTCAGCTTCCGCCTTCCTCAGGTAGTACAACATGGTTTGCTCAGTGGCTGCACAGATGACACTGCTGAATTTTCAAAAAGCATCATGAGTGAAGGTTCCGTTTGGAATGTGGAATCAATGCAGTCCCAAGACCTCTTGAGATATGCAGTAACCAGGTGGTATTGCAAGTGATGCTCAGTCCATATGGATGCAGTGATTTTAAACAGTACATTCTAGAAGTTTCTCTGGAGTCCATTAGTTCTTGTTTTAAGACATGTTCCACAGGGAAAAATCTACAAATCTGATAGTAAATGACCCACAAGGTTAAAATGATTGGGTACAGGCTGGTCAAGTTTTCTATTAATTATAGCTGATTTGTGGTTCCTAAATCGTGTACAGAGGCCATTCACTATTTGGCCTCCATATTGTTTTTTACAGCTTTGGCATTGGAACTGAATCACATAAATAATACATGTTGAGCGGCATGTCAGATGCGGTCTTATTCCATAGGTCCTTCTCGTAACAGAACTAGTTACTGATGATGTTTGTAAGTGGTATGTACGTTTGATGCACCTTTTAGAGTCCCAGCAATGAACCCCTGCATTTGTTACAGCTTCTTGAGTTCAGCGCTTACAATAAGAGATCATTAATTTGAAGCTCTACGTTAAGCAATGATTGCCGGTTTTGGAAAAACCTTTTGTACTGCTTCACTAGTGAACAGTAAGGGAAATGTTTTTTGCATTATATTTCTGTAGTTGGGAGCTGATGGATGATAGTCAACCACAAATGGAATTCTGTCACTTTTGTGTCTGCTGTTGGTATTCCAAATCAGTGCTTCCCAGGGTAACTACAAAGACTTGTAAATTTGTTGCTGTATGATATGCAGAGGATAGTCTTGCATTTTAAATAATGTAGCAAGCTCTTGTCGATGGTCTTTACAGGTGTCCTCATTGCTGTAGATGTGTCTTACTCGGAGTGCTTGGCTGTAGACAATGCTGAGTTTAGCGTGGTGTGAGTGACATGAAGTTCAGTTTAGATACAAATGAGCATCTGTAGGCTTGTGGTACAGATCAGTTAATCAATCAAACATTTGTAAAGCGCACTACTCACCTGTGAGGGTCTCAAGGTGCTGGGGTGGGGGGGGGTGGGAGGGGGGTGATGCTACTGCTCGAACAGCCAGGTCTTGAGAAGTCTCCTGAAGGTCAGCAGGTCCTGGGTCTGCCGCAGGTGGATGGGGAGGGTGTTCCATGTCTTGGCAGTGAGGTGGGAGAATGATCTGCTGCCGGCGGTCGTTCTGCGGATGCGTGGGGCGGTGGCGAGGTCAGCGGAGCGAAGCTGGTGGTGGTTCGGGGTCTAGAAGGTGAGTCGTTTGTTGAGGTATGCTGGTCCGGTGTTGTGGGGTTCGAATTTTTTGTTAATTAATGGTGAGTAGCACATCAAGAAAAGGCAGAGGATGGTGTTGTTTTCTTGTGATAATTCATATTCTAGGATATATATATCATAAATACTGAATTTGGAGTGTGACTTACGGACTAACAGTCTACATGGTTCTTGTGCCAATTATAGGTCTCAAGGATAACCATAACTTGTGAATTTCAGTGGGTTTTTGGTTTTAATATTTGCTCATTACTTTAATGATGTTTAAGTGAATTTGAAAGTAATTTTACATTTGTTACATTTTTGTAACTAATCCTAACCATAACTTAAATTTTTAAATGATCAATTTCATTTTTTTGCAGTTTTTTTATAGTGCGAACCTGGTTCATGGCATTAAAATGCTTTACAACAAAACATTACTACACTACACTTTTTTGGCACAGTGAGATTAAGTGATCTGCACACAAAGATGTTGAGCTGAGATTTAAACCTGGCACCCCATGTTCTAAAGTTGACGGCTCTAGCAACTAGGTACCATCACACCCAACTTGCATGCAAGTATTCCCTACCCTGAGAAAAAAAAGACTCTGAGTCATCACATAGGCTATTATTGCTTCTGATAATTCTGGTACTTTGAAAGTGTTACAGTAGCTTCAAACTTTCTCATGTCACTGGAATGATTGATTTTGTCCTTGCTTCAAATGGTAAAAACAGAACAGCAATGACAATTCCAGTCACTCCAAATTCTGAATGTCCTGGAATGGCGTGCAATCTCTTCCAATTCAGATGTAGAAATATACTGTAAAATACACAGAATGACCTTAGCATGTATTAAACCCTTGTGTGCCCTTGACGGAACCACGCCGTCATGAGCCACGGGCACCGTGTGCTCATGACGGCGTGGTTCCGTCATGGAGCGGCCGCTCCTCCCACGCGGCTCGAATTCCCCGCCTGTGCGGGCGAATTAGAGAGTGGGCGGAGTCGTGACGGAACCACGCCGTCATGAGCACAGCTCGCCCGTGACTCATGACGGCGCGGTTCCGTCATGAGCACCGCGCCACCGCGCTGCCCCCAAACCCCCCCAGCGCTGCGGCGGAATTCACGCCGCAGCGAAGGGGTTAAACAAAAGAAGACATTCTCTGTCAATCAATTTAGCACATTAGGCAGTGACAACGTTTAGGTGCAGGTTCCTCAATTAAATCGGCATGGGATTTTTTAAGACCTTGTAAGTTTAACAATAACATAACATTGTATTGTGATGAATACCATTGCAGGTGGTTCCAGTACCACTTTTCAAGGTTTACCCATTGCCTAGCCTCCTGACGAATCAGCGAGTGCGCAGTATTCTAGATCTCAAGATGATAAAAATCGTATCTAGAAAAAGAAAGGAATACCTCCGATGTCAGACACTTACACTGCTTTGGTATCCTAAGTGCCTCCAGGTCAGCTGACAACACTTGGTGTAACACTCCTCGGAATTGATAGAGCACCTTCAAGCTTTTATCTTCTCCTATACAGGGATCATAGAATCCAGGCAGACCAGCCTAAAATTAGAAAAACAACCAACATTACAAATCTAGATCTCACTGGGTGACCACTACTGCACATCCCAATCATTAGCTTTTATAACGCTTTTCTACAACACAGAACTTTGGGTGCCACTGAAAGAGGGTGCAAGTGCCTAATTTATTAATTTGCCATTACTTTACAATGTTACACGTGCTATTCTTTAAAGCTTACGAATCGCAATTCAAGTTTATTTTCTAAGCAGTTTTATGAAGAATCAGAAGTTTCAAGATCTGGTAATCAGTGGACTTGGTGGGTATTGGTGGACCACTAAAAGATGTCTGAAAAAGAGACATTATCATATCCAAAAGTTGATTTCTACCCCATCTCCCTTCAATTCAGAAATTTGGGGTAGCACACTCTCCTGGCACAATCTAGAGCCACTAAGATAACTAGGGCTCAGTCTTTCCTGACCTTCTTCAGAACCCGGGCAGGAGAGGTAGATAAAGAAAGGTGTACAGGAGTCCTGTTCTATACTCTACCCTTAATGTGATCCAAGAGATGGCCTTCTTGGAAACTCCAGCAAACAAATGTTTTGACACTGCGCATTCTTGGCAGTGCAAAAAGAGCTAACCGGGGTTTCTCCTCTTTGCTGGAAGGTGTCCTATGCCACCTTGGGGTGTAATCGCATTTGGTGATCTGCCAGGCACCACTACCTGGGCTCATCTTCACTGGCGCTCAAAGATCCCACCAGGGAAATGCCCTGATGCTGCAGCCAGCACAAGAGACAAAGTGCCTCTTGCCTAGGACTGAAGACGGCATCACGCCCGCTTGTTGCAGTACAACATGGTGTGCATTGGGAGAGCCTGAACCAGTTGTCCTTTGATGGATGGTAGGAAGACTTTCAGACCCTGGTGAAATAACCCGCAACCACAGCAGGTTGATGTGGAGACAAGTCTGCCGTTGGTCCAACTGCAGTGGAGTAGCCATCCATGCATATTTTTTGCAGTCTCCTCCGTAACCTGGAAGGAATCCCACAAGTTCTTGTGGTGCTACCTGGCATAGTTGATGGGCAGGAGGCCAAGAGGTCAGAGGCCTCAGAGCCACTCCTACAGAGAAAGAGGAATAAGGCTGAAACATCGGGATCATAGCCTAAATGTCTGGACACAGTGTGCTAGAGGGAAGGCCCATACCCAGGATGCTGCAATGAAAGGGAGCCTCTGCAAAGGTATCACATGTGACTTTGGCACGTTCATAGGGAACCCCAATGAGGTCAGTAGGTTCGACTTTGTATGGAGATGACCTACTACTGATTGTGGCAAGCCTGCCTTCCAAAGCGTGTTGTTGTGGCAGAGGAAAATTTGAATCTCTAACCTCCAAAGTCTTGCTGCTATGTCCACCATCACTTTTGTGAACACGTGAGGGGCACTGGTGACGCTTAAGGGGAGCAAGACAAACTAAGGGGCATATCAGCAAGGCGGCTATAGAAAATGATCGCCGCTTTTGCGGCCGGTTTCGGCCGAAAAGCGGCGATAATTTTATCGCCTAATTAGTAAGGTCACGCTAACGCGTGAAACCTTGCATTAGCGCACGAAATCTTAACGCCCAGCTTTGCATCTCTAATGAGATGCAAAGTGGGTGTTCCTGACCTAGCATTACAGGAGAAATGTCGCTAAGCGACATTTCTCCTATCATCAAGCCCCACGCTATGAAGCATAGCGGCAAGAAAAGTAGCGATAACCCCTGTTATCGCTACTTTCCTTACGCCTGCTTCAGGACTGACTTAGCCATGATATCCTATGGAAGGTGGATATCATGGCTAAAGTTTGTGAGGCCCTATCATTAAGCTAACGCCACATTTCGTGAGATTATCGCTGGGCTTCCTGCGATAATCTCACGTTAGGCAGTTAGCGCTAGGATTTTTATCGCTTTTGAGATAAGCGTTGCTAATAGCACGCTATCTCAGCGATAAAAATCCACGCTAGCCGGCGATAATTATCATAGCGCTAAGTGCGCTTAGCGATAATTATCGCCGGTTGTTGCCGATATGCCCCTAAATGCTCCTGGACCACCTTGAACTACAAGTAGCATCTGTGAATTGCAGGACGGGTACATGGAAGTAAGCATCCTGCAGGTCCAAAGCCACCATCCAGTCGCCAGTATCCAGGGCCTAGGACAACATAATGCTCTTGAATTTGCCCTTTTATAAAAAGGCATTCAGAGGACAGAAATCTAAAATGGGACGAAGGTCTCTATTCTTTTTTAGCATGATGAAATCGCGGGAGCAACACTGAGTTTCTATTTCTGGGGCCAATGGAGTCTGCACTTCTTGGAGCAAGATGGACAGGTACTCCGTTGTGAGATGCTCTGATGTGGGCCGGAGGTGCAGTAGTGGAGTTGAGGCAGGTAGGCATAAGTGACACTTAGTAATTAACTTCTGTATGGTTTAGAACTGTTAACTACGTTGATTTAATTAAAATCTAACGTCAGTTAATTAGAAACAGTGAAGAATATAAACTATGAAAATCTTGAAAATGTTTCGAGGGATTTATAAAATAGTAAAGTAACTAGAACCCTGCATTGACAACTCAAGTTAGGTAAATAATTAAGTGAAGTTTTTGGCTGGCTGGCATAAATGTGGCATGGCTATCAATTTCTTGCTGGTGTAGAACTGTGCATTGAGTTGATTCACTTGAAATAGAATATTAGTTCATTAGATACAAAAATAGAAAATAATCTATGTTACGAAAAATTGCAGCTGGTTTGATGTTATAAATTTTTAAAACCGCACATAATCAAGAATTCCAATAGGTGGAAGTCATACATACGCATACATGGGATTTGAAGTATATCCATGTGTATATAACTTTAATAAGTTGAGATCTAGCCAAATGTGTCCCCAATTACTAGGTTATTAATGGTGCTACTTAAGTAATAAAGCATTATAGCCGGTTGCTGACTGATGCTGTCAGAGGTTCTCTACCCAAGTTACAGGTGAAGCCTCAGGCGAGGGCCTATATGAGATTGTGCATTTGACAAAGATATAGAGCGAGGCTATAAAGGTTTTAGCACACTGCATAATATTCTATATGAAACTCTTAGAAACAATAAGTGCACTGAATAGTGGAGAAGAATGTCTACATCAGCAAGCTTGAGGAAAACAAATGGAGCACAGATGTAAAAGGCACAGAACGAGGCTGGTTGCAGAGAAAAGAGGCACAAATAGTTTGCACATTTGTTCTTGCTTGTATTTACTTATCTTAATACATTAAAGCCAGACACATTAGGTTCCCTTTGTTTATTTAATTCTCTCAGTGAGACAAACCAAGTGCAAACAGTATACCCAGCCTTGGGTCCCATGCTCGCTGTGCCACAGAACTTAAGCTATACCTAAATGGAGAGCAACAATAGGCTGAAACCTGTCTTAGGTTCTGTTTCAACACAGGCAAGACTTCGCAAGACCAGCAAGATTGTTCCTACGGGACTACTCAATGTTGATTTGCATATGGGTGTTCCTGTGTCCGGTGGCACAATGAGAAAAAGATTACAGAGTGGAATAGGACCCAGAGTACTTACCATTAACTGAGAATAATTCAAACATTCAGCTCATCCACTTTGTTTGTCTCAGTGAATCCAACTGTGGTTGTTAATGCTTTCCCCACCTTGTAGGCAGTTGCTTGGGTGGTTTTCAATGCTCTGATGTCAGCTTTTGCATCTGTTCTGGTTCCAGTCATTGGTGTTGCTATTGGCCCTACTGTGGTCAATACTGTTGTCCCTACTTTGCTGGCAAGTGCGCTTGTCCCTGTCATGGTTGCACCTGTGGTCACTGCTGGGCCGGGCCACTGCTTTTGTCACTGCTGTTTCGACAATTGTTCCCGTTGTCCATGCTCTGATAGCAGATGTGGTTGCTGGTGCAGATCCTGCTGGAATTACACTTATTGTCGGTATTGCGGCACGTCGGTGTAGCCATTGTGGCTGTTGCTGCCTTTCCTGCTGTGGTGGCACCAATTGTCTTTGCTGTGGTTACAGCAGTGAATCCTTTTGTGAGAAAAGAGGGGTTGCTATTGTGATCGCCTTTGTATGGCTGTACAGTGGTGAAAGCTGTTGTCACTGCTGCAGGCCTCGTCATTCCTGCAACTACTGTTGTAGCTGCTGTTGCTACTGTGGTGCTGGCTGTGGTCACAGCTCTTGGACCTGCTGAAGTCCCTGCTGTGGAAGAAGCTCCGATTGATGATGCAGTGGCAGCTCTGGCTGATGTAGTTCCACTGTGGGTACAACTGTAGTCACTGCCATGGTGAGTGCTGTGGGACCTACTATCATTTACAAGTATGGTCTCCTAAGTGGCCTCTGTTGTTCTTGCAGCGGTTATTATTATGTCAGATATGGTGGATGATGTCGTAGCCAACACTACTTCTTGCTGTTGTCCTGGCTGTGTTTAAAACTGTGGTAACTGCTGTTATCATTGCCCTGCTCGCAACTGTGGTCACTGCTATGATGCATCCTGGTCTGGCAGCTGTTTTTGTCCCCCATCTTGGTGGCTGCTGCAGTCCCTGTTGTTGCTGCTGATGCCCATTCTGTAGTGGCAGCTGAGGTCTAAGCTGCGGTTACAGCTGTTGTGATGTGTTGTACTAGTCGTGGAGGCAGATGTTGTCATTACTGTACTGACTGCTGTGATTAGATGGAAGCTTTGTCTCTCCTGTCCTTGCAACTACTGTTGTAGGTGTTGCTACTGTAGTAGCAGCTTTGGTTGTAGCTGCTGTATTAAGTGTTGTGGTTCGTTATGTTGCCCTTGCAGTAATGATGTGGCTGAAGCTATTGTGGCTACTTCTGTTGCTGCTATGGTTAGAGTTGCAGTCACTGAAATGGTCTCTGTTGTAATGGCAGCTTTTGTCACTTGAGTGGTTGCTGCTGTCGTAACTGTGGACAACTGTGGTCCATGCTGAATTTGTTGTCTCTGCTGGTAATACAACTGTTGTTGCTGTTGTCTCAGCCATGTTGAAAGCTGTGGTTCCTGATTTGGTTACATCAGTAGTTGCTGTGCTGTCCAAATTGTGCTGACAGCTGCTGTGGTCCTTGCCATTGTAGCTGCTAACGCTCTGCTGTGATTGCAGCATTATTTGCTGCTATTGTTCCAACAATGGAGGCACCTATGAATGTTTGTGGATTCACTGCTGTTGCAGCTGCTGTGGTGCCCCCTATGGCACTGCTAAAGTAGCCTCTTGCTTTTGTTGCATGGCAACATTACAAGGATCCTCAGAGCAGAATTTGAGTCAGGGACACTCCATAATGCAATCACGGAGGAACTACATTATTTCCCTCACTGATACATAGGCAATGCAAAAAATATATAACTGCTCAAAACAACACTTCAATTTGGTCTCTGGGCGTGGCAAAGATGGCGGCCAGAGGGCGGCCAGAGAAGACGCAGCTTACTGAGCTCTGAAGCCGCCCGTCCAATAAACCTTAATCATCCTGCCCAATCGAGTCCTTGCGAGGCCAAAACTACTGCCGGCATTGCTATGAAAGCCGGTAGCAAGAAATGGGGAGCAGAGGGGGTCCCTTATGCCCTGGGTCGGCCAGCCTGGTGACACTAGAGAAAACAAGCGTCCCACAAGCGCATTGAGTAGAGAGAAGACTGTGCCAGGGCTCCTCATCTGTCTTAGGAAATCTCAATTAAAAATATTGCAATATATTAAGAACTACGTGAGGGGGCAGACAGAACTGTATCAAGGGGCCCTGATCCTGCTCCGACTTGCGGTGTCGGGTCAATACGAACACGTTGATGCCTAATTAGGAACGCAACCAAACACGACGGTGGTAGTAACTGCGATCGAGCACGAGCACAGAAAAACCACGCGGTGAAGACGACTATCGGATCCTGCAGGCTCACCCCCACTGGGGGAGCTGCGGATCACAATCTTGATTCCCGCACGACCAAGAGAGGCGAAACCGCAGCGAAGTCCCCCGCGATAGGATATTGGTTTCTGAAAAAGGGCAAGGACAGGCCCCAAAGAACTGCAAAACAGATGAAAATGGACCATTACACTGCGTAGGGAGTGCCCCCGAGGTTGGACTCACTGCGAACGGACTTGGTGGGGGGTGGATCGACCATGCCGGAACCTGCCGGAACCTACCGGAGCCCAGATACTTGTAGCAATTGATGCATCTAGTGTAACAGTCCAGGCAAAAATAGATGCAGTCTCGCTAGACATTGGACTGCTGCGTGCAGAATAAACTGTCAGTGAGCTTCAGATGGAAATCACCACATTAAAATCAACATTAACTGAACTCACGCACAAGCTGTGCCGGGCTGAGGATACAGAGGGTTGCTCCCGCAGATGTAATCTGCGTTTTGTTGGATACCCGGAGTGGGTCGAGGGGAAAGAGCCGGAACTCTTACTGGAAAAGTGGATTAAGGAGGTGTTCCCCGCAGCTGCACTTTCCCCCATCTGCTGCACCTTCCCCCATCTTCATAGTTGAGAGGGCTCACCAGGCGCTAGCGGCGCCACTGCCGCCAGGAGTGCCGCCTAGGACAATAATAGCACAGATCTTACATTTTAGGGACCAAGACTGTATCCTGAAAGCCGCGAGACAAGATGGAGACCCTGTCTTCGGAAATCAAAAAATGAGTATGTTCCCAGATTAAACACACCTAGTTCAGCAGCAGATCGCGTCCTTTATTGCGGTGAAACCAAAACTGCGAGCCATGAACTTACAAAGTATGCTCCTGTATCCAGCAAAACTTAAGGTACTTCATGCTGATAGAGCTCACTTTTTTACCACACTGGAGGCGGTCTGGGATTGGCTGGAGATTCACAGAAGCAAGAGGTCACTGCCCAGAGGGAAAGAGGAGAGGATACCTCCGACCAGTTCCAAAGAAGCAAGAGCAATCCCCGGCGGCAGGGACCCAGGCAGTCCTCTGGATTGACGCAAAGAGTGGTGGTCAGAAGGGATGGATCCCTGGACTTGGAACAATCAGATTCTGGCAGACAGGGCAGGAAATCTCCCAGAATTGATCAAGCGACACAGCAGGAGGAATAGGGGCTGTCAGAGCACTAGTGGAGGTGGTGACAGCCACGGGCTCCGAGACGGGTACAGGAGATATCGTTGAAGACACGCCGCAGCAGGGGGGCTCCTGGGTTATTGACGGATCAAGATGACAAAAGCAGGAAAATAGAACTTAATGGCTGGCTCTATGGGGATCATAACTTAAAACTGACGCACTTCTTGGACAGGGAACCGAGTAGCAGTGAAGCTGGTCCCCATCAATCCCTGGCTGGCGGACTGGATTCGGCAGAGCGGCCCACGAAGCCCCCCCTATTCTCCTTCTTTTTCCTCATTTGATCTCTCTAATTGTCTTGTATTCTGATGACCTCAATTTCCTTCTGACGTTTTCTTTTTCTATTCTAGATTTATTTTCTCTTTGGATGTTCGTATATATTGAATGATTGTGGGTATGAGCAGGTAGGGTCAGTGGAGAGTAGAGTGAGGGTGAGTGATGTCCAGGGTCAGGGGGGCGCTGCAGGCGGACACATAGCGGGTCTGGGAAGCTCGTTACTCTCTGGCCTGGCAGAAGTCTAGTATGATTTAACGAGTACTGTGTGCATGTTGATTTTGAGGTATGATAAGTATGAAGTGCGGAAATGTATGGTTGCTTTTGTTTTCGAATATTAAAGTTACAGCAACGGAAGTATGTTTGTTTATGGTGTTTAAGGGTAGGGATGGGAGGGGTGGGGTTTGGGGTTACATAGGGATGCACGTTTTGTTATTAAAGTGTCTTCCCGGGGGGTGGGATGTTCGAATTATTCAGTTTAAGGGCCTCGCCGGCAGCAAAGGGGGCATTATTCAGCACCTACACAAAAAAAGACAAGACAGATACGGGCAGGATGATATGGGACAATTCAAAATTATACCGTGGAATGTGAGGGGGTTAAATTCATTTGTTAAGCGGTACAGAATACAAACATATTTGCGGAGGCAGGGCATTCAGATCGCCATGCTACAGGAGACACACTTGTTCAACACCGGGACACAGAAAGTGGAGAGGGCAGTTGTTCCCCTCTACCTACTCTACCTATGCTAGGGGGGTAGCCATATGGGTGGCCCCACAGGTTCCGTTGAAATTACATACATATGAGGCAGATGTAGAGGGCAGGTATGTCATAGTACACGGTGTGCTTGATGGGATCGAAGTGTGCCTGGTTAACATATATGCTCCGAACATAGATGACGAGGAATTTTTCACAAACATAGGAGCCCGGCTTCTCCAGTACATTGGGATGCCGTTGATATGGGCGGGCGACTTTAATTGTGTGCTTGACGGCCTATTGGATAGGTACCCACCGAAACAACACACTAAACCACACATGATAACAGCCCTGGGTGAGGTGATGGGCAGACTCAACTGTGTGGATATTTGGTGAGACTCGCACGTAGGCGAGCAAAGCTACACTTGTTATACCCCTGCCCGCAAGGTACAGATTAGAATCCATCGCTTCCTGCTTTCTCGAGAGGCATGTGATGAAGTGACGGAGACTGAAGTGTTGGGTCGTTTTCTGTCAGATCACACCCCGGTGCTGCTGGTATGGGGACCCAAGAGAATTGGGCCACAGGCTCCACTGTGGAGATTACAACCAGCAGCATTGCTTGATCCAGTATTCAGAGAAGAACCCATGGAGGTTGTTGCAGGGTACTTTGCCACAAAGTGGTCTACCGCCGAGACCAGGAGCACAGAGTGCGACACTTTTAAAGTGGTTAATAGAGGGGACCGTCTGTCCAGAGTGGGAGGAACCAGAAGACAGTTAGAGGCAGAATTGAAAGAGGCTGAGGATCGACTTGCGAGGGTTCAGCGCAGCCCCCTAATGATTCACTCTTGCAGGCACAACACAGGGTGGGGGAGATCTGGGACAGACTAGATTGCTTAGTTCGGAGAGAATACCGGCAACCACTACATAGAGAGGATAGATCAGGGAGGTTACTGGCGTGGCTTTTAAAATGTGAGCACCCTGCTCTGCTGATATTAACGTTGCAGCGCTCTGATGGAGACAAGGCCAACACACAGATGGGGGTCAACACTGTGCTATTCCAACATCTATCAGACACTTACCGCAAAAACCTTGGTCATGGGGTCCCTGTAGAGGGGGGGTATATTTCGGATGTTCCCCTCCCACGACTTACAGATGACCAAAGGGGGGAACTAGAGCCAGCACTTCAGCTGGGGGAATTGCAGTAAGCACTACAGGGCATGGCTCATTACAGATCGCCAAGCCCGGACGGGCTCCCGGTGGAATTTTATCATAACTATGCGGATATTCTGCTCCCGCGTTTGCTGGAAATGTTGCAAGAAGCAAAAATGTCCGGACACTTGCCACATTCTATGAGGGAGGCACAGATAATAATGCTCCCCAAACCCGGTAGAAACACGGAGGATCCGGCGGCGTACAGGCCCTTGTCTACGTTGGGAGCAGAAGCTAAACGACTGGCCAAGGTCATGGCCAATAGACTAAGAAACGTAGTAACATCATCATTAGTACATGAAGATCAGTGTGGGTTAATACCCGGGAGAGGCACGCATATGAACTTAAGAAGGTTGTCTCATGTTCTCCACTCGGTTGCCGGCGGTGACCATAGAGCTGCGGTGGTTGCCTTAGACATCGAAAAGGCCTTCGATACTTTGCGGTGGGAGTACCTCTGGGAAGTGCTAGGAAGGATGGGTTTCAGGGGGGTGGGGGGGAATACATCTCGTGGGTCAAATTGCTATACTGGCAGCCGAGAGCTCGGGTACGAAATGGGAGCATAGTCTCGGAAGCTATACGGATCAAAAGGGGCACGAGACAGGATTGACCGCTGTCCCCGCTCCTTTTTAGGTCTCGCCTGACCCAGCGCTTGCGCTGGTCTGGCGAGACTTTAAGTAAGGGCTTCAAAAAAATGCTACCGCCGCCAACAGCTTGCAGTGCATGTGCGCGGGCGCGCTTGAGCAGAGGCGCCATATGGCATTCCTCATGCTCAGTAAGCGCATCGCTCGCCTGATCGCTATCACTTTCACGCCACGCGCGCACCTCTAAGAGACTAACACTGCCATCCCGTGGCCCTAAATAGCAACGGCATCTCCTGTATTTAAAGGCTTGCACGTACCGGTTGTGTAATTCAGTGATATTATGCAATAATAAACATTGATATTATGCAATAATAAACATTTTACAATAACTATGTGCAGATCGGATTCTTCTCGGAAACCAATCCCTTTGTCAAGCCATGACAACCCCCAATGTGCTAAACAGTTTAATATTACTAAGTTAAGATTGTAATTAACTAGTGTGCATATTTACATCTCGTAATTAAATCATGCATAACAAGACAGCTTCATAAAAGTTTGATACATCAAGACAGTAAAGGAATCCAAGTCTAATAACCTATGATACAGAGCCACCCGATTCATCTAATCAAAACCAACGTAGACCTTCATCCGATTCGAAACCTCCGTGCTTCAATGTGTGCATTATATTAATTGTGTTTGTAATTAGCAGAGTTAACACCCAGTCTACTGTTCTGGGATGGCAGGGTGCCCTACACACGCCTACAAACCTCGAGTTGGAGTCAGATTCATGTTTTCCACGAAACACATGCCTAGAGGGGTTCGAGGGTTGCTGTGGGATCCCCAACATGCTCTGCCATGCAGCATCAACTCTCTCTCTCTTTCACGCACACAAGCTCTCTCTCTCTCCCTCTCACACACGCACACATGCACGCTCTCTCTCTCCCTCTCTCTCACACACACACACACGCATGCACACTCCCTCTCTCTTTCTCACACACAGGCACACATGCACGCTCTCTCTTTCTCACCCACCCACACACACACACACACACGCAAACCTGCATACTCACACATGCAGGCTCTCTGCTCTCTTTCTCTCTCCCCCTCTCACACACACAAAGGCACGCACACATACACATTCTCTCACTCACACACACACACACATTCTCTCACTCACACACACACACATTCTCTCACTCACACACACACACACACACACGCACAAACACATACACTCTCAATTATGGGAAGAGTGGCTCTTTCGAAAATAGTGGTGTTGCCCCGCTGCTTATACGTCCTACAGAATTCCTTCTGTAGAATCCAAAAACCAACTTTTGATATATTAAATAGTTTTTGATTTCCTTGGTGTGGGCTGGAGGTCAAAATAGAGTAAAATAGGACATGAATGCAGGAGGCCTTGGGTTACCGGACCTCAGGTTATACTATTTAGGGGCTTTGCTACAACATGCCACACAATGGTGCATGGAGGAACGCACGGTGGACAAAGAACTATCGGGAGACTGGAATCAGGAGAAACAACTGCAGAAGTATCTCATGATGGGATCAAGGATCCCAAAAAACGCCCTATATAGTTCAGCAGGTTATAGAAGCCTGGGAACAGGCTGTCAAGCTGGTTCTCCGCAGGGCACCGTATGCAAACGCGCTACCTCTTCGGTGGTTGAAGGGGTTTCAAAACATCCAGGCAACAATGGACATCTCAAAGTGGTACGAGGGAGGATGCAAAAGGGCTTGGGATCTATATCAGAACATGACCTTTCTCACTTTTGAGGAGGCACAAAACTGGTTTCAGGTACTGGCAGGCCATTTCCTGCAGTATGCAAAGGTCTTGCGTATGGTCAGGGAGATATGGACCACATTCCCGGAAGAGCCACAGGAGTCACATACATTAATGACGCTCCTGGATCCAGGCTCCTGCAGAGGCCTGATTTTGCGCATATACGCAGTGTTGAAAGACCGGGTGCCTGATCTGTCGGCCATAAGGAGGAAATGGGAGGTAGACCTACCTACTCCACTGACAGACGGAGAATGGAAAAGAGCACTAGCACAGATGGCGGAAGGGACAAGTAACGCTAGGTTTAAGTTAATCCAATTCCACTATTTTCATCGTACATATGTAACACCACAGCTTAGAGCGCGGTTCACATCGGGAGCCACGCCGTCCTGCCCAAGATGCTGCACTGACCCTTCTACCTTTTTACACACGACCTGGAGCTGCACACGTTTACAATTATACTGGAACCAGGTGGTCCAGATCGTCTGCGCAGCAACAGCAGTGCGTATATTTCCATGGGGACGCGCTCACCTGATCACTCTGCCGCAGTGAGGGGAACGGCCACCGCTTGCCCTGCTCCACTTTACCCAGCACCTTCTGACAGGGGGCTACAAAGCCCAGAGGCACTACCGCCTGCGCCTGGAGGCGTGTTGAGCGCTGCTGGCCTCCCGCAACGCGGAACGAGCTCACCTGATCACTCTGCCGCTGTGAGGGGAATGGCCGCCGCTTGCCCTGCTCCGCTTTACCCAGCACCTTCTGACAGGGGACTACAACTCCTACAGGCACTACCGCCACGGCGGCACCGGCCGGGACGCTAACGCCCGTGCCTGGAGGCCCGTTAAGAGCGCTGCTGGCCTCCCGCACCGCGGCCATCCCCCTATCGTCTGCCCTCTAGTGCTGGAACGCCACGGGAGTCTAATCCCGGAAAGAAAGGTACTGTGCACCTATTTCTTTTGCTTGCTCTTTTAGCCACCCGAGCCTAAAATCTGCATTTTGATTAATCTAGCAACAGGACAGGTGGAAGAGCCAACCCTTGCAACCGTAACTCATCACCCCGGTTATGAGGAAAAGAAAGCTGATGGAAAGCGGCGGAGATGGGGGTGGGGAGGGAGGTAACGCGGGCAGAAGCGTTAAAAGGAAAAAGGCATGGAAGGTAACCAAGCAGTCTGGTAATAACTGTGTAATGGACAGTCTAGATGTGCCAATTGAAGAATGTGAGGATATTTTAACACCAGACACAAATCCGAGTATGCATAGGCCCAAGCTTCCCTCTGGTAATGTTCATACTCTGTGTGCTGGCTCTGTAAACGGCCCAGCTATTCCAGCCATGTTTACTATGCACAAGAAAAATCGCAATACTAAGGGAGAGTGTCGGATAAATACAACTAAGGAGGTAGATTCCGCTGCTAGCGCTCTTAGCCAAGTTGAACTAGAGGTCAACCATCCCCAAATCCTTGAGCCCACAGTGTTTTGTTCCAATAGATATGACATACTGTCAAACATCCAGGGGGAGGGAATTATGCAGCCCCCCACATTAATTCCAGGTGTCATCACAGAGCCACTAGTTAAAAAATCATCGGAACTGCAGGATATACTTAAAGTGGTATGCTCGCTTCGTGATGAAATTGGGTTTTTGAAGTCAACGATGGAGAATCTGACTATGGCGGTTGGTGCGCTTGACAGCAGGAGGGTCCCCCCCAAAAAGCTGCGTATCCAATGGAGTCACCAACTCACCACCATCAAGCCTATTCCCAGCCCAGGCAGAACTTAGCGCCCCACAGTCCGCTGGTAACCAGAAGAACGCTACCCTATCCTTTAGCGAGGTAGCCAAGAGGAAAATTTCCCCAACATCTTCATTAGCTTGTCCCAGCACAAATAATGCACCCCCTCTTATTCGTACCACTGCTAGGGTCCGCAACACTGATGTACCAAATGGCCGCCCAATGCTTAATAGGAGCATCAACAGGAGTAATAACATTAATATGCCTGCATGTACAAATAACAAATACAGCACACAAGAAGGGGGGGTGGGATCAGAGTACTACCAGAGCAGACAATAGCCATAGAATTTACATGGTGAATGTCCCAAAGTTGGTCCATAGAAAAAACTTTGAAAGTGTGGAGTTGTTAACCAACAAGGCAATCCACTGGATACGGCACGTAGGGGGTTGTCGTTCAGTGATCAGAGAAGATTTTACTAAGGTGTGCAGACTCACCTCCCCCTTCAACCATTTGGATTGCATAGAACTAACTATGCAGAGTGAGGAGCTGGCCGATAATCTATTTGCCCTTGAATTTCGAACCAGCTCCCCTGAACACTCAACTATCCAACTTAGGAGGTCCCCGACTGTAAGCCCGACAAACAATCACCCGGGGCAGCCACATATAGGTAGGATGGGTAGTTCCTTATTAGAAGGTATCGATTGACTGCTGGGTGAGCCTGGTCTGTATCATGGTTGTGCTGGTCACCTAACAGTCTCCAGGGGTAGGCACACAGTTAGGAATTTCATCAGTAACAGTAGTATGGCCGTGCCCATCAAAAATGTCCTCTCATTACCAACGAAGCTAGTGAGTCAGCACGAGCATAACTAAAACACTCCAGTGGAGCTAAAGGGACCAATAACCTTATGTTAGTATTGGTAGCACGATAGTTCCCAAGGCCAGTTACAGAGACAGGGATCCCAATTGCTCAAATATATCTACTAAGTCCATCCAAGTGGCAAACCCACTGTCTCCCCAGTCAGTGGGCCAGACTGGGCCCATCAAAACCGCATCAGTGGAGTTACATGGCATATCAAATATGCATCGCACCGCTAGCCAATGTTTGTTGATATCATGGAACATTGCGAGGTTGAGTTCCAAACTTACATCCCCAGATTGGCTGGCCTTCATTAACTGCTTCGACATATGTCTCTTCCAGGAGACATGGCTTTTGGCACCACAACATTGTGTAGGGTACTTTAAACTATCATATACCGGCAACAAAAGGAGCCAAAGGTCGGCCATCAGGGGGCTTGACCATATGGGTTCGTCAAGGCCTGGACGTCAGCATAAAGGAGCTTGCCTCAAAAACCAATATTTCCATAAAACAGTGCTTACTAGGCATCCTCCCAACGCCGAAAAGGGGGACATGGATACGACATAAGTTCCTGATGCTGGGACTGGTCCTGGCAAAAAGACGGACCGCGATACATTGGATTCTTTCCACACCACCCATATTGAATAAATGGAAAGCTGACGTGCGTGAATCGGGTGTGGCGAAAGAATGCCGCCTTAGGGCAGTAGGAATGGATGAAAATGTAGAGTGACCTGATGGATTGGGGACAAATGTTAACAGAGGTGACAGTAGCAGCAGCCCAGAAAAACAAGGAAACAAAACCCACACAGTCATCTACACACGCTCTACAGGTACCCTGTACCGAAGTTAGATTAGGCCCCCCCGCACTCACAATAACTTAAACTAGGTACATCATCCAACCTGAACGCCCACACACTGCACAAATAGTGATGTTGACAGCTGCCGGGGAGGGAGGGGGGAAATGTTTATGTCCAATGTGTTCATTGGGGGTTGTTTTACAGTTAAGATAAAATGAAAGAGCGTCGCAAATATATTGTGATTTGATAGGTCGCAGAGATTGTAGCACATCAATGTATAGTGTTAAAATGTAAGGACACACACGATAATTCTATAAGATGTAATGTGAAGCAACGCTATCAATAAAAACAGTTGGAAAAAAAACCTGACAGATTTACTGCTAATGCGGCGTCGTGAAGAGTGGACTTATCAAGGTCCTGACTCACCGAAAACTGAGCTCGTAAAAAATGATTAACACGTGACTCAAGATACAAACAAGTTCTTATAGAGCATATAGTGGCTGCTATTTGGACTCCTCACTTACCTACACTTTTGGATTTACATATTTCTACTTACATTCCATTGGAAATTTTAGCATATACATTTTTTGTATGAATTGTATGATACTGAACATACCCCAAGAATTTGAATTTAAGCCTTGAGAAAGTCCAGGAGGACGAAATGCACGTCGGCTACTGCTTTTGGTCTGTAATGGAATTAATTAAAATATCAACAGTGACCTGACTCATCATTTGTGGTGAACTTCTTCAAAGGACACCTTACGATTGGCTGGGCCGCGGATTACTTGCAAAGAATAAGAGTAACTCAAGAGTGGTGTGCTTCGGTGTATTTGTTGGACTTTGGATCTAGACTATTTTTACAGTTCTAGTGGATCTATTCTCAAGTGGGAGGGTATTGTGACACAATGAGAGCACCCCTATGACATGTGATTGATTTGAAACTGGTAAAAAAAATTACAATTCCGTAAAAGAATAGATGTGCAGATCAAATAGCATACCCATAATTATTGTATGTTTAATTTTCTCAAACACATACCTTACATTAAAACCTTGAACTGGAGAACCTGTAAAAGAGAACCTGTAAAAGAGGCTGATGGACACTAAGGGGGACACTAGGGGGCCAAATATGCATGGTGTTTCCATGAGTTCCTTTTGAGGAGTTCCGTATACGGAGGTGTGATGATTGTAACACACTAAGGTCACAATTGCAGCCACCTTGCTTGGGGTGCCATGAAAAAGGGTAGCATGTAATTAAATAGTAATTCAGTACACAGCCCAACAAAAGTATCACTATTTTCTCTTAAATGTAAAGCACCACATAAGAGACCCCCCCCTCTATAAAAGTGCCAACTTCTTCAACCACTTTACTGTCAAAAGTAGATTCCAGTACGTCTACAGTTGATAACAGAAGTGAGTATCAATAGTAATTATTGGTATGTTAGTGGGTACTTAATATAGCGCTTACGACTTGCCCCAGGGAGGGGCATCTCGGCCCTATAGCGACAGTCAAATAGAGTAGCAGCAGATCAGAATAACCAAGTTTTAAGATGTTTTTTTAAAACCTGTGATGTCGGTACATGCACAAATATACATGGGGACCCTATGCCAGTGGAAGGAGGCTAGCTAAGAAAAAACTAGGCTGCTGTATTTCGACGTACGGTTCTGGCAAGGACATAAGAGAAATGTATTTTTTAATTTTAAATTTTTGTCTGGACAGTAAAATATGAGTTTCTCCTGTAAGTATTTGGGGTCTTTACCGATCAGGATTTGTGAGCCAGACAGAGAAGTTTGAACAATGCTTTTCTCCTGATAGGGAGCTACTAGATGACTCTGAGCAAGGAGGCCAATAGTGCACCTTGTGGCAGTTCTTTAAACAGGCAGCCTGCAGAGTTTTAGACAACCTGCCTCTTAGAGAGAAGAGATTTGTTGGACACTAGTATTAGAGCATTTCCATAATCAAGGCGGCTGATTATTAAAGCCACTGAAAAATTCTCCTAAGAAGGTACATAGCTTCTGAACACTGGCCACATGTGAATATGACCTGGTCCTTCATCAATGGGTTTTTATCCAGGTGTATACCCACGTCTCTAGCTGTCTTGCAAGGAGATGGCCCATGGCCAAGCTTATCAGGCCACTAGTCCACCGACCTGTACGGCTCAGCTTTGCTTAACAGAAAGATCTCGGTTTTGTCTCAGTTTAACTGAAGACAACTAAGGGACATCCATGTGGCATTTTTCTCAGGCAGAAGATTAATCTGTGTTTGACATTATCAATATCAGACATAAAGGAGATGACTAGTTGGGTATCGTCTGCATAGGAAAGTATCTCAAAACACGAAGACTTTACTAGCTAGGCAAGGGAAGCTACATAGATGTTAAAGAGTGTGGGGGCTCAAGGAGAAGCCTTGAGGAAACCAATTGCTAAGGGAGAGGGTCTTGGATTGAAAGGTGCTAATAGAAACCATTTGGGTCCTGCAGTTGAGAAAGTCTTTAAACCATTCAAGGGTACTTACCTATGTACCTATCTAGTGGAGGCATTGAATCAAGATGGAATGTGAGACAGTATCAAACGCCGCCGACAGGTCGAAAAGAACCAGCATTGCTGGAACTCTGGCGTCTACTACTGCTAATAAGGTGGTTTCTGTACTATGGGAGGCTTTAAAGTCCACACGTGAGGCATCCAAAAGATGGTGGTTCTTTAAATAGGAGGAGAGCTGTTTGTTAACGTTGAACTCCTGAACTTTGCCCATCAGAGGCAGAAGATATATAGAGCAATACTTATCTGACTCCTTTATATCTGCATTGGGCTTTTTAGTGTGGATGTAACATGTGCATCTTCCTATTCCCAAGGTACAACAGCTAGGATCAGTGATCGGTTGCAGAGAGAGGCAATGGTGTGAGCAAGAAGGGTGGGTAGAGTAGTTAGCATATGAGGGGGGCAAGGATCGGAGGGAAAGCCTGATTTGGGTTTTAGCTAGCAGATCTAAAACCGGAATTTGAGAGATAGGGTCGAACCTTTCAAGCACTGTTGAGGTATTTGCATTTTGTAGGGCATGAGTAGCTGGAAGATGTAGCATTAGTGTGGAAATTTCGATATTTAAAATGTTGGTTTCAAAGTGGCTCGCTAAAGTATCGCATAAGTCTGAGAGGCAGGGATAGCGGAGATGCAGGCACAGGGTTTGGTAAATTCATTTGGGACCTTGAATAATTCTTTTGTGGAGTTTCCTGCTTGATCAATCCTATTGATTGTAGATTGTCTGTGTGCTGCCCTTCTTTTGGGGCGATAGGCACCTAGTGCTAGTTTTTTATCTGTAGCTGCTTTTGAGGCCCTCCACTTTCGTTCCAGTCTTTTGCGGCTCGATTTGTCAACCCTCAGTTCGGCTGTGTACCAGTGGGCATAAGGCCTACTAAATGTGTGGTTTGTAAGGTGCGACTACTTCTAGTGCTTAGAAAAGAGATTCTTAAAACATATTTGTGGCAGAATTAATGTCCTGCATACTTTCTAGATTAGGAGCAGGGAATGCCAAGTCGAAGTAATCCAGAATGACCTGCTTCTATGGGCTCGATCTCAGGCGCTTATCCATTTTAAGTTTTGAGAGAGTGTCCCTGATAGGGATCTGAAAGCTAATCAGAAATTGGTCGGTCCATGTTAACGGCTCTGGGATGTCTGCGTGGAGGAACCTAGAATAAACAAAATGAGGTCCAATGTGTGTTCTGCAGAATGTGTGGGTCCAGTCACTATCAAGTGAAGGTCTAGCATTTCAAGATTGGATAGTAGGAGAAACACATCACAGTCAGTGCCTATTTCTGTGTAATAGTTGAAGTTCCCCATCAGGAGAAAGTTCTCTGTGGATAGCACGAGGTGCTAGTCGATATGCTAGTTTATGACTAAAATTGTTCTTGGGCGGGGGGATGTATACTAGAGCACCTTTCCATATGTCACTGTGTGGGGTTTCCAGCTTGAATACAGCTATTTCCGCCCCATGAGCTCCGCTTTGAGGGAATCCAGAATGGCAATAGCTACTAGCTGACTTTGTTTGCTGTTCCTCCTCCTGACTGCATGTTTGGGGATGGACGTTGTGTTCCAGCAGCGTCCTTTTAGTGCAGGGGAACTGGACTAAGGTACAGTGTAAGGGTAAATAATTCAGTAGATAAAGGTTATTGAGTTGTGAGGCCAGATATCATCACGAATAGGGCTCTGCCTGTTGCTGGGTGGCGAGGTTACATATGCGACAGGACGGGAGAATCTACATTTATAGCAGAAGATTGGCCCTTCTAGACGCTAAGGGTGTTGGGGGTGAAATGTAAGCAGCTGGTCTCAGGCTTTTTAAGATCATTTCTATGATAGAGTTTGACAGGAGAGACGCTTACCTCTGAGGGTGCAGAAAAAGAGTCCCAGGCGCCTAACGACATTCGGGAGCAGATGGGCTTGCTCCTGGGATGCCTTTGGCACACGCCCCCTGCGTGTCAGTGCCAGGCTCTCTATTTATGTTATCTGACTGCAGAACAGCCAGACCACAAACCTGATAAAATGGCGGCCTCCGCAGTGTAGCGGACCAAGAGAAGTTAAAAATCAATGAAAGCCCTCAGTTGCCTCCTCACAAATACTGAACGCGCTGGACTGGGGATCTCAGGGATGAACAATGTAAAGGAGTGTAAAGTGATGTGCTGGCTTGGAACACAGGTAAAATACACACAGATAGTATTTCTTCTACAAATAACTAAAAGCTAGTATGAGCATGTTAAAAAACAAGTAAAACGCCCAGTAAATTAGAGAGAATTTGCCACTATTAGACTTGCCTCGTCAAGAACCAGCCACTAAAGTATCTAAGAGCAACAGTTTAATGGAGCAGCAGTTAGAAAAATATTTTTCCAAGATTAATTATCCCCTTTGTATGAGCAGGTAAAACTTGGTGAGTTGATCAATGCAAAAAGAACAATTGATGGACAGAATGCAGAACAATAGTGAGTTGATCGGCTCAAACTATGTGCCACATTAAAAGATTGTTTGGGGGGGGGGGGAATAGTCTGGCACTACCCGAATTTAAATTGTATTATCTCACCGCCATTGCCCAAAACCTTCACAAGATTGGAATTTCAGCTATTCAGGATCAATACTTCTGACATATAATTATTTATATGGCTGGTGAGCAGGGGGTCCTGTGATATGCCTTGTGACTTTCCAAAGTATTTAAGGATATCTTTTTCAAAAAGTTAAGTAAGTTTTGCCCATTCACAATGGTTGAATAATTAAAGAATACAAAAAGAGGCTGCATTCTATCATTGGATAACCCCAAACTGCTGGAAGCTTCTATACACTCTCAGAGACCGGTCTCAGCAATCGATGAGAGATCGATCAAATACTAGACAGAAAAGGGGTAAGCTCATTTACTGTACTATAACAAAAATATACATAACAGCACAAGAGCTTTTAAAAAAATATATATATATATTTAGAAATATTTACTTTACTCTACATAATCAAACTAGCAAATGCCTAGTTAATGCCGTCTTTAGCCATGCTCCCCTTCCTGGTCTTTACAGAATGTACATATCAGAATTTATTAGATACTATAATATGAGATTTTACTAAAAGCTGGGCTCAGTGGTTAGAGATCTTAATAACCCCACCAGTTTTCTCTGCTAATTGGAAGAAGATGAATATGGCTATCCCTATCCTCTCTGTAAGCTCTGATTTATGTTACCTTCAGTATTTCTTTCAATACGGATTATTATTAAACCCATGAAAGGCTGCATAAAACAGCCACAGAATATAGAAATGTATGCACCAGGTGACTTAGTACTGTCAAAAAGTGGATGCATATCATATTAGAATGGCCAAATTTACAACCTTTTTGGGACACGATTCGAGAGAGAAAGGAAGAACCTAAGGCTTTGAGCTGAGTAACAACGGAGGAGTTGCAATTGTAGGGAGTTGGAAAGACAATGGCAATCGTAGGGCTACAGCGAGGTTAGTCTTTTTTAGATCATAGTTGGCAGGATCAGTCATTGCTCAAAAATAGAGCTCATATAACCTCCCACTCATACAGTCTCAAAATTAATATAAAAAATTAAGAAAATCATGCACCTGGAGGAGGTGTATCATTTATGAAAATGGCAACCCTTAAGATGTAATTGTACTTAGGGACTGTATGAAGACTGGATTAAAACTCAGCAATAGATTGGAACCCAATCAAAAGCATTATAATTACATTTTTGAGCAATACGTAGATAGAATTGATATGATAATTTATTTGGTGTTTTACTTTGTCTTTTTCTTTTTATCTTTGTTATTTGTACTTGAAAAGAATTTTACTTGAACCAACCCAAATAAAAAAAGAAATAAAAAACAACTTAATTTGTTTAAAAAAAAAAAAAAGCTCACAAGATCACACTGACTGATTGTTTCTTTTTGCACAGGATTTCACAGTTTCAATCTGGGAAGTGCTAGGATTACAATCCAGTATTTGAGTATGTGATCTCTTTGACCCCTCAATGATGATGACAAACAACATTGAAAAAAGACATGTCATACAAACATATGCCAATAAATTTACAGCAAGGAGATCTGATCCTGAAAAACCATCTCAGAAACATATCCAGAGCTGTTCAAAACATTTTCTATAAGGTAATTCTAAAAGTGCAGTGCCGATTAAAAAGATTTTCGAAACCAACAACATGGCATGGATTCTTATTTACAGAAAGCAAAAGTGAAAATGAACATAAGCTTCAAGGTGCCTATAGAAATAATAAAACAAAGGTTTCCTCAAACAATATACATACACACATCAACAGTTCTTGCATTAGTACAAACCTGAATTCTATTCCACAGTTATCTAAATTAACTCAAGCTTTGATTGCTTTAATATTTAGTTTAGGATGGTAGCATGATCAAATACAACAGTGAAACTTCAATTACTTAAGTAGCTTTTTATTATTACAATTATGTTTGCAAGAGGAACTCTACATGACTGTTTTAACTACATACCTATCTAAGAGAAAGGAGCAAGTTCAGTGACAAAGAGGTGTAGCCACAACAAGAGGGTAGTGGACAGAAGTATTTGTTCCATCACGCATCTACTTTCTAGCCATTTATCACTGGGGCTTTATCAGTGTAAAAGATGGTTGTTCACATTGTTTTCCTATTTTCTAATAATATCAATCATATTAAATTGTTTCGTATGGAATCATTGTCCTTAAAAGCATTATAAGATATAGCTAACAGAAGTTATAATCAACATCAAATGTGGTACCACTATCTTCTGGACAATTTAAACGTTCAAAAATAACCAAATCCATTAAAATCAAAGAGAGTGGGTCAACAATAAAACAAGGTCAGTCATAAACTGATAAGCTTCTCCTCACCATGCCTTTGAATGAGTGTCTCTCCTAAAACCCACAGAGCTTGCAACAGGTTCCTTACCTTGCACGCTTCGGTGAGGATAAGCTTGGAATCTTTCACCAAACATTGGAGAGGTACTGTCACATCGATCACCTTCACCTTTTCATTCCTTTTACTCTTGTCGGTCACAAACTTGCCATACCAGGCATTTAAAATGATCAGACCTGCATTATAAATATAAAACTGAATCATCAGGAATAATAAGTAGAATTTATTTGTAATTTTGAAATGGTGAGCTACTGCGGCTCAAATATAGTCAAGAATTCCCACAGCACAGTGCCAAAACGAAAATTAATCACACTGAATCATCATATTGAACTAGAAGTCTCGTTCACCCAACCCAATGGTTCTAAAGAAAAATAAGTGTTTTTTTTAAAATCAAAATCAAGACTCATCCATTCGTATTCTCTTGGCTCTACTTGGGATCACATACATTCGCAAAGGGATGCCAAACTCACATGAGAGGTGTTAAAGCAGACTTCAATCCCCCAACCTGAAGTAAATAGTGACACATGCAAAATGGTGCCCCAGGACTGTGCATTTATAGTAATTAAATTGTTTTCAGTGGAAATCGTGGCCCATTATAAACTATATTGCATCATCATTCGTATGGACATTAGCACATTCCACAACAAGAACAACAGAGAAAAGGAGGCAGCATACAAAGAAGATATCTGCCCCAGACGTTTGAGAAAACAATGTGAATGAACTACACAAGCTGAACAAGAGAACAAACTATCTCAGAGCAGTTCTGAGGAACAGTGGTGTAGAGCTCCGAATAGGTTGTGCCATTACCCAGAAGAAATGCCATTCGACGCACTTTGTCTAAAATAATATATACTTGCCTCAAACACAAAGGGCACAGAGACCCTACAAATACTTGTATCCAAAACCATGATTAGCTTTCTAAGCCAGTAAGGCTTCAAATGAATGGTTGGAGATAGTGGGGCAGTTTGTAAAGCACTACTGAACTCCAAGGGTAACAGGGTGCTTTACATGCCTGGAAAGTATAGTAATAAAACACTAAAACCAGATTCTCTGCAGCTCTGTCATACATTATAGCTACAGAGCCTTTGGAAAAATAATTTACTTCTAAACTGACACTTCTAAATCGATACGGATTTGTATAAAATAAACCATGTAGGAATGTATTGATTTAGTAGACTGAGCACACAAATTGAGACATAGGGTTGTGATCCATGAGACCAAGACCGAATAGGTCTCAACATTTCAGCACTGTAAAATGTACTTGCTGATGCCTCTTTATCTAGACAAGTAAGCAAAATATATAGAGTGGTATTATTATGAAGGAATGGACCTCTAATTAAAGAGACAAGAGCAGTGAGCACAACCTAGCAATTACCGAAGGTAACATAACATATTGCCAACAGTTAAATAACTGCCTAACATTACATGAATTCTACAGAAGTGGAAACTAGTTTTTAAAGTCTGAGCAACAGATCCAATAATTTATCTGAGTCCGTATTCTATGCCTTCACATCCACCAGGAAACCTTTGTATGGCAGAAACACAGGGTAGAAAGACTTCCATGCATTATCAGACACAATTCTGATTGTCATGATTACTGATGCTGCCTGTCATGCTTCCAGAAAAAACATGCAGAGACAGATGTGTCAGCTTAGGCTTGCAAAGTACCCTACAGCATTAGAAGAAATGTCTGTGCAGGAGAAAGAAGGTACACCACAGTACAATCTCCACATGATCAACAGTATTTAAGGTCCTTAAATTGGAATCTTTATCAATTTCTGACTTCTTCAGGAGTAGCTAATGAGCACCTAACTAAGATTGCCTTGGAACACTCAATCAGAGCGGAACAACTGGACCAGTGCAGACTAAAAGGCCACGCAAGAAAAGGCAATATATGGGTCATCATAAACTGTGCCATTTATACCCGATTTGGGCTGAATAAGGTGAACAAGCATGACTGATACATTGTCTCAAGAAAAAGACATTATTTTGGTAGGACACAGACAAATTATATAACAAAGAATAGGCAGCTTTTACATTTGTCATCAACCTCATCAATGAAAAGTACAAGTAAATCCTTGAAGCCTTCCACAAAAGAAAATGATCTCCATGGATGCTTGCAACCAGACTGTCTAAGGCTGAAGAGCATTATGGAGTCCTTCCTTAAATCTGGATAATATTCAAATATTTTTATACCCACAAAGATGCCTCTATCATAGTCCTACATACACTGGGATCCCTTGACCGTCAGTGGCAATCTGAGGTTTCACTGTACTAAAGTGGCGGACAAGAGCATTTCAAAAGGAAATGCACAGAAGTAGGTTGGACTTCTTAGCATGACAATATATGTTATCAAAGGACTATGAAGAACTCTCAAAGAGAAAGGGTTCGCCACCATTTGTTTGTGTGACCAAACCCTAGTCTTCTGGAGATCCACTGATGTTCAGAGAATCTATGCGTCTCAAAAGCCTTTTATTTATTTACAATCAAAAACAAAGAATAAATGTGTCAAATTAAAAAATCCCGGGTGCAGGCTCCACCATATAGGGACGTTTACGGAGAATGCATGCACTTAGCAAGAGAATTCCATTTTTGGCTGTGCTCTATAAGCTGTATGAATGTTGGTTGTGTGAATGTGTGTTTGGATTGTTGTAAATGGCAGTTGGAAAGATCTTAGAGAATGGGTAATCTTCCTACTCTTGGTAGGACACTGAATACTATAAGTGGTCTCAAATATGTTTGGAGCCACTTCTAGACCATCAATTACAATATTGAAAATCATAAAAAATGACACTGAATGGTCTAATATTCAAACACATCCATCCTGAAAAAGACCAGCTGGATTCTCTGGTTTCTAGCAATAGGACTACAATGAACTAACTAAAATGTTTGTCAAGACTGCTTAAATATAATCGAATTGTTGATGTTACCCATTTTGGATTCTTCAGCTTCAATTATTCTTTTAACAGACTCTTGCATCAACCGGACCTGCAAAGGAATAAAAAGAAATTAATTTGTAAATGTAGTCAACATCTCTGACAATTATTTCACAGAGGTATGGCAGCTCAAACTGTTCCACACTTGTTTCACAGGTATCACCATTACTAATGTGCCAATGCACACATTGTAACTTAACAAATCAAGCCTCGCACATCCCACCTTATTTTTCCACCAAATATTAACTGTGTGCTTATAATGAGGAAATGCTCAGTCAAGCTTTTTACTAGCACATGCCACGGGCAGTACATTTTCTCACACTCCAAATAACTGCATCTACAATGTACAGCCCTATTCTTAGCTACTACCTGCTCACATCGCTCTGAGATTACCCTTTAAGTTCTTAACCCCAACCATCTCTCACTTGCAGTAGCCTTTGACCTAATTTTGTATAATGAAGATCCTTTGAGAATAGGCGCTGGATATAATCAAAAACAACTATATCAAAGAGTGGGACCAGTACAGCTTAGAGGTCAAACATACTTGCTCCTAACTAGAACGTGAGAGAAAAGGGTATGCCGTTCCTTGTGAAAACTAGTATAGAACTAAATTTCAGGTCGGTGTCATCCTGGGGAGTCAGCAGGGAGAGCGACCCCTCAGGAGCAAGTGCCCTCACTCACCCAGAAGGGGGTCATGCTTTATCACTGGGCGTGCTCTGAGTTGGGGCGAACGCTACAATGTCTGACGGGCACCCACAAGGGGGCTTTTTGGAGGAGATCTTTTTGTTGTGCCGTTTGTGAAGCCTGGCTGTGGGGCAATAGGTGTAGACTGGCATGGGTTGTGTGTGTGTGTAGGAGGGAAGCGCAAGTTAAAAATAGTAGTCTTCTAAAAAAGGTTTAATAAGCAAGTCCACTTGCCTAATTTAAATCGTGGTCACTTTCATAAGAAATAACGGTCTATGATAGCTGGTAGGTCAACATGTTTCATGCTCTAATCAGTTAAAAGATCTGGTGGCAATTCGTCAGGACCTATATTTCCTAATCTACACAGTGGTTGGGATCTTATGTAGAAATGTATAACAGATAACCAATCACACGGCATCTATCTAGATCTGTATAGATACCTTCGACAGCAATTCTAAAAACAGACCCATTTGGGGTAGCAGTAGTGCTTCGACGAGTGAAAGCAGAGCCGCACGGAGGAAGCCGAGCCCAAGTATGTCATCCTGCATACCTTAGCACCGGACACTCGAGAATATTCACCATGCGGTTCCGCTTTCACTTATGAAAGCACTACCGCTACACCAAATGGGTCGATTTTATAGTTGATTAGGAAATATAGGTAATGCCGAATTGCCACTGGAAATTTTGACTGATTAGGGCAATAAACATGTTGGCCCTCCGTCAAAGAGCCCCCTTGTGGGTGCCCATCGGGCATTGCAGCGCCGGCCCAATGTAGAGCACTTCCAATGATGAAGCATGACACCCACCTGGGTGCGTGAGGGCACTATAGAGGCACTCACTACCTCTGGACTTGATGTTGCACAGCTCATTTTTCCCAATGCACTGAGGATACAGCATCTTGAGCCAAGCATAAACTATGGCAACATGGTGTTGAAGGATGACATTGGGTTTGGGAGGTTGGGGGGGGGGAGGGGGGAGTTACAGTGTGTGTTCATGTGTGTGCGTATTTATGTTTGTGTTCGCTCTAAGTTTTTTAATCCTGTATCTCTAGTAGCAAATACTCTGTAGGCTGGATGGATTACAGGTAAATTGCACATCTTTTATTTAAGCCTTCATGAAATAAGTTATTTTTGGGAGGGTGTGGAAGAAAACTCTAGTTGTCTCCTTAGGGCGGGTCACCCTGTAGTTTCACAGGGTAGCCTCTTGAGCGGGCTGCTCACCTAACAGTCGCTGGATCAACGTGAGCTTGAGCTATGAGTATGGTCTCAAAGAGGAACAGTAATGGAGATGACTTGTGCTAGTCCATCACTGCTTCTTTAGGACAGGTATTGTAGGTGACATGACAATACCAATTCCTGGAGTGATGGACTGTGTTCAATGTAACGATGACATTGCCATGAGCTTCCCTTTCTCCTCAGGATTTATTGGGTACACAGGAAAGTCCGTCTGAGGCATAGAGAACATAGAGGCATACAGAACCTCTCACAGTACTTCTGAGCTTGCACCCGCCACCATTGCTCCACATTAGAGATCACTCACTAGTCAACCCTTTTTTCGTCCACTTGTTGGGCAGACAAGTGGGCTCATACGAGTGAATAATCTATTCTAAACTAAACAAAGGCATCTGCCATCCTCCTTTTGAGATTCAGGTATAGATTCATGGATGTTACTATGGCTCTGTTTAATTAAATGTCATCCTGCAACATTGTTTTATGCCATTTTAACAATAATTCCTATTTTCTGACGATTTTAACAAAGGTACTGAGCTACTCGTGGGTTCTTATTACCTTCCCATTCGTAACATTTGGACAACCTTCTGAGCCTGCTATAACCCATGGGTGGCTCCCTCCATGTGGGCGGAGGAGCGTCGCCCCACTGCTTTCTCGCAGTGCGAGAAGCAGAAACATAAAATTGTACATTAAATACCATTTTATGTTTCGGCTTCTCGCACTGCGAGAAAGCAGAAGGGTATGCCTGGTTAGGGGCGGGCGGGTGGGCGGGTTGGGGAGGAGTGAGCAGAAGGGTATGCCTGGTTGGGGTGGGTGGGTGAGCGGGTCGGGGAGGAGTGGCTTGCCCAATGCTGCAGGCCCTGACTGCTTGGTTGGCCCTCTGGGGCCGACCAAACTAGTCATGTGCACTCTGCCTTTTCTCTATGTAGGCTGCATGCAGCCTACATGAAGAAAATGGCCTCCCCATAGATGTTCGGCTGAGCGCTGTCCCCACCAATCACAACGCTGCCATTGCTGCGTTGTGATTTGCTAATAGGAGGGAGGCTGCCTGTGGCTGCTTCCTGTTGGAAAAACGCGGGACCTGGCCAGGAGCTGAGGCGGCGCCGGACCCGGAAAGGTATGTTTAAAAACCTTTTAATTAACCCCCCCCTGCGAACCCGCGTGACCCCCCCCCCCCCACGCAACACCTCCTCCCACGAGTCATGCCGGCTGTGACTGCTATAATCTTTACCTTACCATCACGTATGGGACTGGGCCACGTCTCAAACATGCTCATATGCCACAACAGACCCGATTCACTGCCACAGAGGACGGAATGGTTTTATACCATATGCTGTTCGCAACTCATCCCAATGCATAGCACTTTCTCAGCAATGAACAGCATCCTCACTTAAGTGTTGGCACACTGTAAAACCTACAGTGTGTACTATTGTAAGCAATAGTTTTCAAGCACCACACCAACAACAAGCATGCAAAAAACTATTAGTAGGCTTTGGGCAATATTTTTAGAAATGTAGGTTTTGGAGCATGGTTTTTAACATGCCGTGTCAATACATATGTGTATATATTTTCTCAGGTATATTTAATTTCCACTTGTAGGTAAAAGCAGAGGGTTCCTAATAAATCATCACTGTCAAGGATGTTCATTTTCAATAGATGTGTAATCATCATCTTGCTCTGCAGTTCTGTTCATTGTAAATTACTGCATTTGGTAAGCAGGACAGGCAGGCTCGCTCTTGTTGACCCCCTGTCCAGTGTCGGATTACAATATGGAAGAATACTTTCCCAAAACTCAGCTTCAGGAATATTTAGTCAACAACAGAGTTCCAACTGCCCAAACTCCGGACTATTATCCTTCTCCAGGCTTAACATTCCCAAAGAGAATGGCAGGTAAAAATTACATTTGTTTGTGGGCTAAGGTAATTTAGAAAAAAGCCCAGTGCCTAGCAATCGCTATACTAATTTGAGGGCCACATATGTACCATGTTGTGCTGCACAATTTTTTTTCCAGAGTGAAACAAATGTCTGTATTTTTGCAAAGGTGTGTTAAAACCCTAGGGGTGTGAGATCCTTATTGTCGGTCAATTGTTGGACTACAATACATTCTCATGATTGAGTTTTTTACTCAGGCATGTACTTTCTGTAGTCAAGTTCATTTGTAGTTTTCCTTTAGGACCTTATTGTATTGAGTAACATTAGGTCGCAAACAGCTGTGAAATACAATTCACAGAGATTCAAGTATCCGCCCCCTTGGAAAAAACAGTTCTTTGCAGAGCTTGCTATCAAGAACTGCACTGTGCACTAACTCATTGTTGATGCCCCTACCTTCTGCATCTTTAACACAGTTGTGGGTGGAAAACATGCCATTCCATATGAGGACATTTTCTATACACTCGTTGCATAAAAAATCTTAAAGGTTTTTAGCGATCCCTCAAAATCTACCACGGCACCTAACACCAACTTTTAACCTACAATTTGATCTGCCCAAGTCTACACATGTTAATCTTTCAGGAACCATACTCTCAAAGCCAGCAATCATAGGGAGGTACAATAAACCATCACCTCTAGATTTGAAACCTGCTAGAAAAAAAAAAAAATGTTTTGCACAGAAGCAGGGGACTCGTACGCCACACTTGATGAGGTCATACGGGAGTTGGGAGAATTAGGCTGGAACTTTATCTCTCGCTCAATGGAGAGGAGCGGAAGGATGGAGTGACATCAGGCCTCGGAAAATGCCCCGAGAATCTGAGGATACTGTGACCCAGGGTGTCAAAACCTTAAAGGGCCCCCTTTCTGTAGGCTGGACTTGGCAGTTTATTGATGAAGTAACAAATGTTGCTTTCCAAATGTTGACATGTTTCTTCACTTACGCCTTTGTGGATTCATCAGGGCCAATATTGCTTTGGGACTAGACCAAAATCCATCTCTCACATGGCTCTCATGCATAGTACAGTTCAGACTAATACCATCATTCAGTGCTTGGTCACAACAGAATTATAAGTAATAGTTCAAACTACTTCATGGACCTCTCCATAAAGTACTTACATTTTCACACAGCCTTATTAATAATGATCCAGCATGAGGGCCAATAGCCATTGCTTTGTTGGGTCTCACTTGTGTTTCACATTCGCCCTCTTCTGAAGTCAGTATTCAGTAGCGCAGGCTACAGGATTGTTTTGATCACTTGTACTCTTATGGCTTTTAGTTGACAACAATTAAGATCTGATTTGGGTGGAGGGAGAGCAGGACGACCGATAAATTGATCCTGTACCTTAACAAGTGGTATGGCACCTTCTCCACAGTAATTGTAATAAAGCTTTGTAATGATTAAGATAGCAGCCAAACCTAACTGTATTCTAGTAATTTTAAGAATTAATAATTGTATCAGTACAACAACTCTTATCAGAATGGTGGATACCATGAGAATCCTGTAAACCCACATGTTTGTCCAGGTAAGTTATCAAAATGTTTAAACACTAATATTTTAAATAAAATAGTTTACGGTCGTGCCAGGTAGGTTTTGCTACCAAGCAGTCTACTGATCAATCCAAAAGCCCAAACTACTACTACATTATATTATTTTATATTATACCAAGGGACCATTGCTTTCCTGGGGATAGGAACCATTAACACAGTATTGCTGTCTATCGTGCTGGAGTTTTCCCTGTGCCAGTATTATGTATTTCTCGTGAAATATATGTTCCTCATATTCAACAGAATACAAACAAGCATTGAAAATGCAATAGGTCTCGCCTTTGATTAAGTTAAAGCCATTTGCTTTGCTAATGGTATTGTATAGCAAAGCAAATGGCTTTAACTTAATGAAAGGCGGGACCCTATTGCATTTTTAATGCTTGTTATGTCAGTGCCCCTTAAGCACTGTCACCCGTTCTGGAAGTACAGGTATGTCACAGGAACTTCCTGCAGTTCTAAAAGTACGGTCAGAAATCCAATGAACGCCAAGTGTATTTACGTGAACTGAATGAAGATGCTGTCCATCGTTGTACAGGAACAGGGGATATGGTCAGTCATTCTACCAAAGGTAAAGGAAGACGAGGGCAGTAAGTCCACAGATGAAAATAAGACATCAGAGACTCTATAGGCTCATACAAGGTGGCAACATTTCGGTAGGTGCAGTCGTGGTTCTCAAGACAAGACGCAAGTATGATGTCAATGGATTCAAAGGTCCGATTGTCAAATGTTGTAGAGGCACTGTCACATGAGGTCTCTGGGTCTCGCAGAAGCCCCCTTACCTGAGCCTCTGCTTCTCCGCCCGGCCCATGGCGGCTTCCCCAGGGTGGGCGCTCCCACAGAGGAGCTCCAGGAAGAGCAGTGCACAGCCCTGGGATGGGCACATGTCCCGGCTCATGGCAGCGGAGAGGGGGATAAGCCCTCGGGGCAATACTTTTTTTCTGGGTTCCTTCGCAAAAGCGTCTCGCACAGGAGTGGCTCAGCCGGTCTCTTGAAGAGTCGGGGGGGAAGAAACCCTGCGCGTAGCTCCATTCCCGGAGATTGTGTTCATCCTGTTTGGTTTGCAAAATGCCGCTGGCACAGCTTGCTGATCCCTGGCAGAAGATGGCCAAAGAGAACCTGGAAGGCAGTGAGGTGAGCCTGTAAGATAGACATCACGCTCTGCAGTTGGGCTTTATAGGCGGCGGTGCCCTTGCTGCGGAATGCTCTACTTGCAAGGCAGACCTTTCTCAATGTGTCAGCTGCACCCCGTCCGGTCTCCAGCAGCATTGGGGGGCGAGAATCCGAGACTCGAACCTGGTTACCCAGCGCCAAAAATCGGTAGCTCTAGCCATTAGGCCACATTAGTTGTGCTTTGCAGTGTCACACAACCACACCACAAGCTGTCACACAGTCAGGGTACTGTATCACAGCCTCTTACCATCCACACCGCAGCTGCACACTGCGCCGTCACACAGCTAGGGCTCTATATCCTGGACAGCACTGTCCCTCCGTACAGCAGAGGCTCATACTGGCCCGAGGCCTGGGCACGTACCCCAGCTGCACCCTGCAGAGTCACAGCGCTATACCCCGCACTGCCCTTCTACACAGCTCACTGTCCCACAACCCGCCCGACCACACGACAGATGCACCGTGCAGGGTCACAGAGACAGGGCGCTGTACCCCAAGGGGTATGTAAACCAACTTCACTATGTAGCGTTACGAGGTTAGGTTGTTGTGTAGAAACTCAGTCAGGAGAACTGTAAGAAGTGACTGCGGGGGAGTGTACTCGTGGTGCAAACTGATGAAACGCCCCAGCTTGTTTTACGGTGTGTTAACGATGCACCCACCTTGTTGGCTTTTTATGCCTTTGGGGCCGATGTGTGTTGTTGTAAATGTCCCTTCAGCTGAGTTTTCGTTTGTGGCCGCTGCCGGCCAAGCCAGGAGAGGCCTAGTTTTGCATCTATGGCCTGTATGATGCAGGAAACCGGGGTAGACCCACACCAGGCCCGGAAGAACAAGAGCATTTTTTGAATTTTTACCGGGATGCTTTCCCAGAGCGTGCGGTACCCCTTCCCCCGCAGTGTTTCTCTTGGAGAGGAGCGAGTGTGTTTGTGATCCGTGTGTGTGAAATGTTTATTGTCCCTGCTCACTGGGCAGTTTTTGTTAGTGCGCCGCGGCTGTTTGTCCCATGTGGCGAGCAAAATGGAATTCCACGAAGACGTGTGCAATGTTGTTATGCTGCTGTTCCCTCTGTCGTTGGGTCTGTGGGAGTGTTCTTGCCACAAAGTGTGTGTTTACAGTGTACATTTCTTGTCTGGAGAGACAAATGTCAGCTATGTCTATTTCGATCACCAGCTCCATCAATCGTTAAGAGTCACTGCCCCACTAGTAGTCCAAAGAACCACACAATGCTACCTTGCCGTAATTCTCTTACCTGGACGCCGAATCAATGTTTCCCTTTCCTCGTGTGCAAACAACGCTATCCCGCCGCCGTTACAAATACACGGGGCTCCACCCCCAACTAATTAACACGGAAGGGACTGTGGCAGCTATGGCGGCCGATTTCCGGCATCTGTCTTTTTCGCAGCATACCAGTACCGCAAATCCTGGGAGGGGGCGTGCTTTTAATAGAGGATTCATAACGCGCTTTATCGCCCACACAAAAGTGCGCATAAATGAAATATCTGTAGAGTCAAGCGTTCATTCCTGTTCTTCTGCATTGCCTGTGCTTGTTTTGCATTCATCGTTCAACCCCCACTGCTCCCCAGTCAACTTTCACTTTCATCCTTTACGAAAGCTTTCTTGTCTTTATGGGGCCATATGTTTGAAACACATGGCCCCATTAAGATAAGAGAAGCTTTTACCACAAACGTAAAGGAACCGAGCCAGTCCAACTGGGATGGCTCTAAAAGAGAAAAGTGTACGTCACTAGACGCTCTTTTCCAATGGCTGGCCACCGTTTAGCATAAACGGTGACACAGGCCAATGGAAAAGAGGGGCGGGGCTTAAAGCCCACTAGAGAAATCTACCCTAAAACGTTAAATCTCGCCAGCGAGACTGCGCATGTCTGAGCAGCCTACGCTAGCCGAGACCTAAAAAACAAAGTAGGTCTGATATCTTTTTTTAGAAGGATGACTGTTACAACCTATAGAAATATTTTTTTGCCATAACTGCAATGACATCTTTGCGCACTACCTGGTGCAAAGGAGTGTACCTATTGTGCTATTGTAATGCTTCAATCCCATGCAATAAACTCTCGTCCTGTTCTCAAAATTCTTTTTTGCTTGTCTGACCATAGAGATTCAATAGGATCAAGTACATTTATAAATCAACTTCTTTGTCTTTTAGCATAGGTCTACACACATTTCCTAGGAACAGAATAGACTATAGCTTGAAATAAGAGATTTTGTGTTGTGATGTAAAGGAGTTTTGGAAATGTGAAAGGAATTTAAGAGAGTACATCCACACCTTCTATGCACAGGGTTTACCATGGACAAGAGGGTGTAAACAACATCTTTCAATATTTATTTTATAGTTGCACTTTTCTATTAAGCAAAAGCACTTGAAGTGGGCACTAGTTTCCACTTGGAGCGAGTGAATGGCTCTTTTTGTTACCATTGTGACATGAACTCTAAATGCCCAAGCCTTAGGCCAGCTGAGGTACAACATTTTACTTCTAAACAACTCGGACAGTCTGTCTCTGGTAATCTCGAAGCAGAGCCCTCTGTAATAGCAGAGACAGGCGTGGACTACAGCACTGGACCGTGGGATCCATAGACCACGGGGAACTAGCTCACTCATCTCAATCAGTCAGGAAGGGGGTGATGTGATGTTTTTCACTACATAGTATCTTTGACTGTCCAAAGACAGGGTGTCATACTAGAAGTCCCAGGTTTTTCACTGGCTTTAATCAGTGGGGAATGTTCAAAAAAGCTTGTGGCCAGAAAGAGGTCAAGAATCTGAAAATTGTTGCTTTGTTTGGTCTGGTTCCGGACAGTATGACTTCAATTTATCCCATTTAAGTTGTAACCAGATACGAGCCATCCAAATGTCGATATTCTTTAAGCAATTGATGAGATGAACACAGTTTAGTTGATACCCACTGACCTTAATCATAGCCCGAGTTTAATCTGCCGAGGAGTGATACCGCAGACTATGTTTAGCAATTAGGCCTGTTATCGCCTGGATGAAGATACCGAAAGTGTTTAGGGACCGTGGAGAACCCTTAGGTACTAATCACTAGAAATGGTTAAATAAAAGAAGTAAAAGTAGCAGATTTAACTCTTTGCTTCATTTGGTCCAAAAAGCAAACCAGTTAAGAACAGTGCTTTTTCATGCCACTACATTCACAAAAATCCAGTGATTGACCTTAACAAATGTGAGGATGCAACTCACATCAATGGTCCCCAGGGGACTGTCCAGCACCTCAATCAAGGTGTTTGTGGTGATAGTGCCTTGGCACACCTGCACTACATTTTGTTCAAGAAGCTAGAAATTACCAAGGTGTGACTGGATTTGACCGGTAAAGAGCCTCTCCAAGAAGCCGGTCTGTAATTACTAGCATAGCAAATTAAACATTGGCTTTCTGAAAAAGAGGCTGCCTGTTTTTATAGAACGGTGGTCAGTTGGTCGGTCTGAGGTCAACCATCAATTAGATTCTTTCAAGCTTTGGGCAAGTGGCTGGATTTCATGTTGGATGTGATTAATAGTGCAATAGCCATTTTCTCCGGCATCCTAGTCAGAGGAACGTGCTGATATCCGTAGGTAAGTGTTAGACCTGTCAGCCCTAGGGTGGTCTCCCCATCTATTTTTGATCGTGCCTCATTTTTTCCACCCTCATTTTTGTGTTGGACTAGGTCTCTGGGCGCCTTTTCATTGCCAATCAGTGTTAAGGTGCAGGTGCTCCCTTCTCCCAAGATGGCTGCCACAGGCCCCTGCTACTGCAGAGTGGTCTTTATTAGTAGCACCCTAGCTGCCTGGAGCTGGCTGGGACCCCGCAACAATGTTGCGACACCAGCCCGCCTTTTTCTTGTCCCATAGGTAGAATGGGGAAGCTCCTGGAATGTGCTGGAACCTTCTAGAAGGGAGGTGTGGTTTTACTTTTGCCGCCTTGGCTAGAGGTCACCGGACCTAGGGCTACTTAAGTGAGGGAGGGAACTTTTTCTAGTTAGTTGGCCAGTGGGGTAAAGCAGAGCTGGAGAATCCATGCAGGAGTTTTAGGCGGTAGGGCCTAGCCAGGGACTTATGCCTCTGAGAGTGACAGGGCTTAGGTGCTGCCTCTTAAGTGAGTGAGGGATCCTGTAAAACCCACTGATCTTGCCCAGCAGTAGGAGGACCCAGGGAACCTCTGCCCAGCCTGACTAGGAAGGACCTAGTCGCCAACTCATTCCCTACCCCCCAGGAACAGAACCCCCAAGAGCGCCAGAGTCATCTGCGCCGCAAGGACTGAATACTGAAACTTCATGCCAGAGCTGAATCCTGAAACTTCATGCAAAAGCTGAATACTGAAACTTCATGCCAAAGTTGAATACCGAAATTACATGCGAAGACGGTTTGTCTGACTGCTGGGGATCAACCAGGTACTAGCGGTGTGTCCCCTGCGCTCCCAAACCTGGCCTGGGATCCCCCGCGTTCATCTCCCGTCAAGCACAGAGCTGGCAGAGCTTCTGCTTAATTTGTGACCCCCCCCCCTGGTGCGAGGACCAGCAGCGCGATCACCGCCGCAGCCCGGAGGCCTCAGGGTCGTGTCAGCACTGAGTCGGGGCCCGCGGAGAAGCCCGGGGCCCCGCTGCTGCCGTCGCAGCGTTGTGAGGAGGAGCTGTTGGCCGTGACGTGTACCGCGCCGTTGCGCGTATGAGATGAAGGGCCCGGAGCGGAGCCGGACGACGAGACAGAGGTAAACCCCGGGGGCTGGGAGGTAGCGTGGCCGTGGGAAGGCCTGGGACTCGCCCCCCCCCTGCTCCCCGAGAGACGCGGGAAGGCCCCGGTGCGCCCCCTGCCGAGTGGGAGCGACACCGCACGGAGAGACTTTGACTTTCCCCCCTCCGCGGGAGACTCCCCTTCCATCTGGAACTCGAACTCCCCCTCCGTGGGATTGCCCTTGCCTGGGGACTGCCGTATGTTCTTAAATGCAATGCGCTCCGTGTACGAGTAGCGCTCTATCTGAAAGATGTGTTCTTAAATGCAATGCGCTCCGTGTACGAGTAGCGCTCTATCTGAAAGTTGTGTTCTTAAATGCAATGCGCTCCGTGTACGAGTAGCGCTCTATCTGCAAGTTGTGTTCATAATTGCAATGTGCTCCGAGTACGAGTAACGCTTTATCCTCAGGTTATGATCAGAGGTGCCCAAGGTGCTATAAATACGTGTCGCGCTTTATCCTCAAGTTAGGCCCATAGGGGCTCAATGTATTATGTATGCGTGTAGCGCGTTGTCCTCACGTTATGCCCAGGAGTGCCTAATCCTTGATAAAAACGAGCAGCGCTCCAACCTCACGTTATGCTCAGGGGTGCCTAAGGTTTGAGGTATAAGAGGAATGCTTTACTCTCCCGTTGTGCTCCAGAGGGTGCATATGCACAAAGTTCAATGTGTACGAGAAGTGCTTCATTATCCAGTTATGTTTATGTGCATTTGATTCCTTGTAGATACCAGTAGCGCCGTGTATGCAGGCCCTGGCCCACAGCACTGGTGGAGCCCATGCTAAAGATCTGCAGGGATTGCTGAGGTAACTGTAATGACATGCAATAATACCAACGTTAATGTGTTCAAGTGAGGCCCATTGCCATCTAAGAAACTGTGCGTGCTCCTTTGATTAGATAAATCTGATTAATTTGCATTCACGTTACTGTGTGGTGTCCCTTATTGTGTGTGTTTACTGCTTCAGAGGATGTGTGTGTTGTATGGTCGCTTAACACATAGGCCTTTGGGTGCCCAGCCGCTCGTGTCACGTTACCCCCTTAGGGCCTGGAGACCCCAGGTCTTACAGTAAGGATGTAATTTCTTGCTGAAATTGTGCGATCTGTTTGTCTGTTACCACTGCTGGTGTCTGGTCGGTGGATGGTCATACCATGTATGAGGTGGTACCAAGCATGAGTGGCTCTCATTTCATCAGAGTGGAAGGTCTTCATCAGTCACCTTTCACTGACTAATGCATGAGCGGGAGCCATGGATTTTGTGCATGAATGAGGTCAGTCCACTGATGGTGGGTGCTGCGATATGGAATGGCGTTCGACTGATTACTGCCAACCAGTAAGCCTCATAATGGTATTAGTTATTGAGATGGCGGTCGTCTACACTTTAAAGATACCAATATGGTGCCGGGTATGGAAATTCTGCTCCCCATCTCCAACCCCACTCGTGTTATGATGGAGCGAGAGTCTCCAATGGTGTTATCTATTTCTCAAAATCAATATAGGTACCCTAAGCATATCATCCTCTCTACAGCTCCATGTGCGTAGCCCAGGAAAGGAGGCGGCCATCTTGAGCTTCCTCTTCCTGCTTACGTCAGCCACGAAATACACTTGTGGGCTACAAAACCTTGCGTATGTGCATGGCAGCATCGTCGTGCAGTGGAAATGTATTCATGGTGAACTGATCTGGATCACCTAGTTCACCTCATTAACACTAAGCAGAGATTACGATGGTGAAGTCACAAGTATGCTCAATGATGTATTTACTCCCTTTTCATATGTGAATGAGTTTTCAGATAAAAAATGTATTCCTGATCCACTTCTGGCAAAGACAGTCAACATTAGCCAAGTAAATCAGTTTCAAATTTGTTTTGAATGTCCTAATGATTTCCGAGGGGAAAATACTTTTCCATTTAAAAGAGAAACAAACTGTACTATAAAGACATTGAAACTGATACAGATTTGTCTGGGTTTCCCAACATTCACCATAATGCACAGCATCGCGATGATTCCTAAGTGTTATTCCACATGACTGTACTCACCGCTGCTTCAGCTTCTTGTTTCTTCTGTAAAACGTCTGTTGCTGAGCTTTCTCTTTGTTTTTCTAAGTCCCTGGTGAAAGAAAGGGCACAAGTGTTTGAAGGTTTTTTTGGCACAACACATTCCAACTGATAACTCAGATCTTTGTCTTGCACAAACATTCAACTCACGTGAATAGGCCTTGTGTAACAAAGGGAGTGGCAGGCCAAACTGCACATACCATTCTCCATCAGTGCACCTCAGTCCTTCTGTGGAGGCTCCACCTTCCTGGCAATTGCAACATGTGCACCAACTAGGTCACTGACAAAGAAGTATCTCTGATCGAAAATTACCTTTCGAAAGGGGATTCAGGTCTCAGAGTGCTATGAAGCCGGTGGACTAACACGATGTCTTTCAAACCAAGATGTTAAATAAAGACTTTTGGAAATGCTGTGCCTTACGTGCTGCACAAGGCCCGACGTGTATTGTCGGCATTTTAACATCTTTAACACTTTCTGCTATTTGCTTGCAGGGTAAAGCGTGCAATGCATGTTAGATGGTTTAAACTTAGAAGTGGAAGAGGGTTCTATCAAGGGAGATAGAAGTATTGAGTAACTGCATTCCTACTAATTTATGGTACCTCAAACAAGGCCCTTTTGGCGAATCTAAATAACAAATACGGCAATTTCGAGCAAAACAATTCACCAAAAGGATGAATAAAAAAAAATGGATTCATCAAACAGCTCTGATAGATTCCAACTAACAAGAAAGGTCAGGAGAACAGAGTGCCAAGAGAGGTAGCAATTCTCGGACAACAAAATACTATAAAACACCATCGCATTAAAACAAAAGACGTCTAAACAACTTTTCAAGCAAAGGGCAGAATTGGCTTCACAAGAAATGTGGGCCCTATTCCGTCTAGTAGATGAGCATCAACCCGTAAAGCGATCTATGCCATCCCCAGCTGTGCCTGAAGTCACTCAATCAGTCTCTTTTCCAAGACAAAATTCACCTAATCATTCTCAACATTCAGAAGAGATCTCTACACCCGCCAAGGCTTTCAGGTTTCCATCAAGAGCTACTTTGCAACTGGATATGCCATAAATGAGCAACAGGAGCATCTTGATTGAGGCAACCGAACCCTCGTGATCACTCGCAAATGAATCCTTGGCCACTCTCCTCAAAACTGTTGTTGGCGCATCAGTCCCATGGAAAGGACCTCTCATACAATTCAACATCTGCTTATACGTCATCTAAATCCGTGATACTCAAAGTATGGTGCGGGGGACACTTGCGGACCTCTTGACCTTTACATGCAGCCGCCTGGTGAACAGCAGCATGAGCTGCTGTCTAGTTGCTGAGCACTAATATTCAGAAAGAAACGTTAAATAATCGGGCAAGCATTTATTAACCTGCAAATAAATGTTTGCTCGTTAAAAATTTTTTTTAGACCTCCTTTCACAATCCCTGACCCACTACCGCCACCCTGTCGGCAGCAGTGCAGCCCTCGGTCCCACGACAGACCGTACTTTATTGCAGCTGCTCAAATGTTTGCAAGTACCCATGATCTAAATAAACATTAATGCAGTTTTGAAGAAAAACGTCCACTCAGCCCTAACCTTGGGATAGACTATCATCCCAGGTCCAACTTGCTCTGATTGGCAAACAAAATAAAAGAGCAATCACTCGGCGGAGTCAATGTTTACCCTTTGGAATGAAAATCTTTGGCTCAATGTAGCTGGTGCTCAGACCGCTTTACAAAACAGAATTAGCAACAATGATGAAAAAACCCAGACGAATGCTTATCAGGAGAACGTGTGCTATGCTGATTATGTTGAAGCAATTCATTGCATTCAATATAGCCTTATAGCCCGCTGGCTATACCAGCCATTTAAGGCCCGCTTTAACGTTAAAGGCCCGAGCCGAAGGCGAGGGACTTTAACAAGGGAGCGGAACTTTAATAACCGGTATAGTCCAGTTACGAAGGGCTTTAAGGCTATTAGAACATTCTGCCACTAGAGGGCAGAATGTACTAACAAATGAAACATAGGCCTCTCTTAGTTTGAGGGGTTTAAATTCCCTCGGGCTCTGAGAGGCCTTTAAAAACATTGGAATGTTGCTTTGCGGGCCTTTACCGCCCCGTAAAAGCATGGAGCACTCCATTGTCTTCACTGCAGCTCTCAGCATTCCAATGTTCTGATATAATATAGTGGAGTGTAAATGAGCAGTCCACTAGTTATCAAACATTTCACACACCCTTCAACAGAACAAGGGTGTGTACTGTACAACTTATAGATGATTGAATGTTTTAAATTATAAATTAAAATGAAATACAGAAATCTCTAGCTCTGAATTTGGAAATTAACAGGAGAACCTGCTATTTAATCATGATCTGAGATACATTGTATATCATTTAATAAACTAGGTTATAGGACAATATGTAACGAGTGACGGCATTGGTTCTCTCATTTTTGGAGATCGTCAGGCTTTACAATGTGTGACCCCCCCATTAAGAGTTTCAAAATACACGGTAAACATATTTCAATAAAGTTCTGTAGCTTACACGGTATTTAACTTCAAAGACAAGATCAACCACATTTTTCAACACAATTAGGAAAGAGTGTGGAAATTAGGAGGTACTTTTACAATTGCATGTGCAACCATGCAGTTGGTGGATCCATTTGTTAGAAAATAATAACTGAGAACTAATGGAGAAGTTGGGTATAAGCAGGAATTTTAGGATGGACGAAATGCGGGTGGGTGATACATTGTGGTCATTCGTGATACAACCAGCATCTTAAAAGAGAGTGATAAAATGAGGTATTTTTGATTGAAAGCCATGTTTGCACGGATAGCATGGTAATAAAACGGAATGCCCATGTTGAGAGCTAATGAAGTTCATTGCAATTAACCTGATCTCAGCTGCCACTGTTCATAAACAGGTAAGTCCCGAAAGGAAGTAAATGAGGCCCTTGAAAAGATAAAGGCAGCATGATCAGAAGATTTAAACATGATCCTTAAAGACCAAAGCTGGAAAAACCTAGACTCAAGCCATGTAGTGTTGTTCAGGGCTATCTGAATTTAATCATCGCTTAGCTCGTGGCCAACTTAATGAGGCGCCGAGTCATTGCTTTTGGACCACTAGAGGATGAGATTTTTAGAATCATATAATTGAACGGGTGCAGCCGGTCATGGAGTCCAACATCACTATGTCACCTATGTGCATTTTACTTCACATTCTACCAATTATTGAAATAATATCTCCACATTTAGAGTTCCTAACAATATGTTTCTACAGGTTTGGAAGTCTGGTTTTGAAAGTCTGGGCACAAGGTGTAAATGGAGCACTGGCAATAGGACATGTTACTCAAACATCACAGTGTGATCACAGTGAACAGCTTTCCTACACACTCACTTTTCTTTCTGGGCTTCGAGGTAGGGTTTGATGACCAGCCTGTGCATGGCGACGTATATCACCAAGGGTCCCACGGTGGCATAGAACACAGCACTGGGTAACAGTTGATCTGTCAGATGGATAGGAAAGAAATATGTCTGACTGGCTCTATTTAACCTAGAACATAGAAGAGTAACACAAAGAAATTTAAGAGAAATCATCAGTACTTGGAAAATGAAAAACATGCCATAAACAATAACACTGATAAAGCAGACCAAATGTGTTGCTTGTAAATATACCAAACTGGTTTCCTTTGACCCCATACAATCTAATGGTATCTCATTTTCCCTCCAAAATTCCAGGTTTATAACAAAAATGTCACTCAAAATACTCTCAAGAGATCTCCGCCTTATTTTTTACCAGTAGTTTTTTGTGTTCCCATGCCATTTCGGCAAAGTGCTTAGAATTCCTAATGCTGTGGGGGTCCCACCCCACTCATGCAACTATTATAGTGCCCTTTGTTCTCGTTATCATGGGTGTAATGCTTGCAGTGAACAAGGTGACAGGAGTATACTCCTTTATGTATTTGACACGATAGTATCCACGTTTGTTTAATTTTTCAGTACAGCAGCTGGTGAAAGTAGTACATTTTTGATATTTCCAAACATCCCTCTAAAACTTAAACCCTATCCTTCCTACCGCGTATTTACATCAGTTCTGAATCACAACAGCAACAGGACATGAGGGTACCTTAAAGCTACTAGAGGAGAGAGGGGAGCTAGAGAGGTCACGTGCACAAATCATGAGACTACAGAGCTACAGAAACCTAACTTGTTCAGATATCACGGTTTCCTATAGGCACAATCCCACTTGCAACCACAGCAATGATTCAGATGGCCTGTCCAAACTTGAAGAGATCCTTATGCAAAATAAAATGTCTTACAGGTCTGCTGTATGAGCCACAAACTCTGGAATAAATATTTACTGTTGTGGTATTGAATGTATGCACAGAAGCACACATGGGGTGTCTCGCAAATTTTAAGGATAAAATTAGACCTGTAAATGCCAGCGACAGTTGTCTTAGCTCCAGTACAAAGTAGAATGTAGTCTGACCACTTTTAGAATACCTTTTTGTAACAGGACATACTGGGTTGCATCACTCTTATGCATGTGGATTCCTCACAGCTATGAGTTGCATCACTCTTATGCGAATGGATTACCCTCAGCTATGGGTTGCATCATTCTTATGCGAATGGATTCCCCTCAGCTAATGGTTGCATCACTCTTATGCGTATGGATTCCCCTCAGCTATGGGTTGCATCACTCTTATGCGTATGTATAACCCGCAGCTATGGGTTGCATTACTCTTATGCATATGGATTCCCCACAGCTATGGGTTGCATTACTCTTATGCAAATGTATTACCCTCAGCTATGGGTTGCATTTCTCTTGTGCATATGGATTACCCGCAGCTATGGGTTGCAGTACTCTTATGCATATGGATTCCCATCAGCTATGGGTTGCATTAATCTTATGCGTATGGACTCCCCTCAGCTATGGGTTGCATTACTCTTGTGCGTATGGATTACCCTCAGCTATGGGTTGCATTACTTTTATGCGTATGGATTACCCTCAGATATGGGTTGCATCACTCTTATGCGTATGGATTCCCCTCAGCTGTGGGTTGCATTACTCTTATGTGTATGGATTACCCTAGGTTATGGGTTGCATTACTCTTATGTGTATGGATTACCCCTCTTCTATGGGTTGCATTTCTCTTATGCGTATGGATTACTCCTCTTCTATGGGTTGCGTCACTCTTGTGCGTATAGATTCCCCTCAGCTATGGGTTGCATTACTCTTACGCGTATGAATTTCCCTAGGCTATGGGTTGCATTACTCAAATGCGAATGGATTACCGTCAGCTAACCCGCATGGTACCGGTTTTTCATCTTTATTAAGTGATAAAAGGCTGCCGGGCTTCAACTCCAGTCACTGCCCTTCTCACAGAAGCAGAGATGATGTACAGATTAATGGACATTGATGCTCATTACTGTATTGTACCACTTCTGTCCCTTCCCAGTAAGTTAAAACCTAAACTAAAAGGAGGTAATAGGGCGCTCAAAATGCATTTAAACTTCAATAAGTTTTTTAAAAGTTTTTTAAAACAGAAGAGGATAATCTTCCAGAAGCCATGGGCAGACATGGTTCAGTAACCGTTGCACTACAGTCTGGACTGAAAATGATGTACATAACCCAGGAGAACAGCTAGAACGTAGGGCTGTATGATTATTCACATACCATTACATTCTACCTATATGCATAATCTCTGGTGACTGCAACTGACCTCTGATTAATACTTGTTAAATCTGTTTACTATAGCTAGATGGAAAGAGTCTTGCACAACATGACACATCCTTCTTGCTCACAGACAGAAGCAAGGGCTTGTGGCATGTTCTACCATGAATTTGTTTTATTGCTACCTTATTCTGCAAGGCTAAAGTAAGGAAAGTAAGGTTTTTAATGTTTTTTCGCAATATCAGAAAACTGGAAGGTGCTATTGGTGGCCTCATTTTGGACGTAAAAAGCATCACTGATAAAACCATGTCACAGACCACACTACGGTTGGTAGGTGTTAATGGGCACCTCCGAGGTGCCCTCTGAGTACATGGTACAATAAATCTCACACAGACATCAGTGCGGATATATTGAGAGGAGTAGTTTGGAACCAAACACTCCTGTGTTCAGTGAAGCCATCATGGTGCTGTGGTACTCGGGTTGTCGAGTTTCCAGCCCATGTACTCTCTGGCTTCACTGGCACTTACAACATTAATGAATGGACCCTAATATTGTAGGGGTATATTGTCTCATGCAAATATGCCCTTACCTGTGGTATAGTGCACCCTGCCTTTAGGATTATTTGGTCCGACAGCCAAAAGGAGAATCCCTTCGTGGAGACCCGGAGAAGACAATGCAAACATAATCCAGTCATGACACCCTGCTCGGCCACAACTGCGGTGAGTTGTCATTGTAAATCCCGCACTGTTTTGGACTCCAATTTTAATCTCACTCGGACTGTGACATTCAATGCAGATACCGATCCCGGCTACCACTAATTGTGTAACATTATTTTAGCTGGCCATTGGTCTTTAAGCACTAGAAGACCATTCTGAAGACTGACTCAGTATCTAAAGACATCCTTTATTCCAATAACCTCTTGTAAATGAAGTCACATTTTTAAATAACATGTTGGTTTTGGACACTTCACTGGGGTAACATTTGTCACAAATATATAAAAAATGTTCTGTACAGTACATATACATGTTGTGCGTATTTTTCTCTTTATAAAAAATAATGTAGTTTTGTAAAAATCTTGTTTATAAATGAATACATTGTTACTCATTTCGGCTGAAATGAATGAAACCAGTTAAACGTATGGGCTAATACTGTCCTGATCTTGTGAATGAAACTAGATGTCCAGATTGAATTGTGTTATCCTATACTTGTCTCATTTCAGGATTCAATCCTTGCAAGAACATACACTTGCTCAATTTAAATTTCTTATGAATGAGTTCCTTGTGAACAATTGTTGAAAGCAATATAGCTCATACCCAGTTCACAGGAACATATGAGTCGCTCTTGTGTTTTTAAATATTAGTTCTATGCTTTAACACATGGAATATGTAGAAAGATAGATGATAAGACGGTAACAAAGGAACACTGATCAAAAAACAAGATACTGTATTAAAAGAACAAGATACTGTAGTAAAAGAGGCGCTCTTGTGATCGGGCACCCTGTGATGACCCTCGACTACCACCGTTTTAACTGACTTTAGTGTGTTATTTTGCCCTAGCCTTAATGTAGGATGGTCCTGCATATGCCTGCTTCTCTTCTTTCCTGTAATCTTGCTGTCTTTCAGTGGGAGCTGTCATGGAGTAGAACAGTCTTGCCAAGAACAGAAGGTGTGGGATGTGCATTTGAAGGTGTGAGAGGGAGAGAGAGGTGTGGAATGTACTCTTTGGTCTTGAAGTGCAGTGTTGTGAGCGGTGGTGCACACATGTGCTCAGTGTTGTACATTGAGATATAAAGTATGTGATGCTATAGGACATTGAGAGATAAAGTATGTGACGCTATACACAGTTGTGCAAAAATGTGTATGGTGTTTGGGTTATGTGAATTATGAGCTCTAGCTATTGGCTTTGACATGGTCTCATGTCATTCTTGTTTTCTGACATTGCCTTGCTTATGAGTTCTGACAATTGGCTTTGACAGGGCCTCATGTCAGACTTTGCCTTGTTTCTCTGCGTGCAGAGCAGTGCTTGCAAGTTGTTTGGGTTATTCACATTTAAGGTCTTGCTGTTTTCCTGAGCGATTCTTTTTGTTTAATGTACTCTGGAAAGCCTTGTGAGCGCTTCGTCAAGATAGAGGCTGGAAGATGTGGGAATGGAGGAAGGGGCTTGAGAGCTCGTTACTGCCATGGGGATGCTTGCTTGGAACTTGGCCAGTTCTTGTAAAATTCCTCTGGCGCTGGGAGGAGGTCTTTCGCGAATCTTCTAGTGTGTTTAAAGCTGAGGGTTGCAGACTGAGAAAGTAGGAGTTTGGAATCCGAGCGAGGGCAGACGTGTCTATCTCGGAGTGACCCTGGTAGCTAAAGCTCTGAACCCCGGCTGTGAACTTCCCCGGCCAGAAGTGGGCTAAGATGCAGATGCAGTGTTTGCACCAGGTGATGTATTGAGTTTTGTCGTTATTGCCATTGTGATGTTTAGCCAGTGGCTTTGATCATTTGAGGTGTTTTCTTTGTGGTGTGGGAGGTGCACATCCAGAGTAATCCTCTGCTGTATATATATATATGTATATCTTTCTGATCTCTTGCAGGACGTACAGTATATCTCATGTTATTTGCTGCTTGTTTATTAATCAGTATTATTCATGCATTTAGATTATAGTTTGCTACATATATTTGAATCTTGTGCATTTGCAATCTGCGACAGCCTTTGTTTAGAGAGCATTGTGTAATAAACCACAAGCCTTATTCCCTGCATTTTATTTTACTTGTTCATTTAAAAGCGTTTGATACCTAATTACTCTGCATTTACTGATATATTTGGCCTACCGTTCATTAATAAACTTGTGTGTGTGTTACTTTATCTACATTTGGGTTTGTTTTCTTACCTCGCCTTAAGGAAGTGCTGGGTCTTGCCTTGCCTTTTGGAAGTGTTGGGGTTTGGGTGTGTCCTTTTTTGTGAAAAGCAGATTCATTACAGATACACAGCTGTGTAAGCCCTACTATGTATGCCATTAAGAAACTCACAATGAACAGCCAACAACCTGAATCAACTGAGGACAGGAAAATAATGACTAACAGAGGTAATCAAACACAAGATTAATGGACCACGTTCACAAAGTCTGCCATTTTCTCAATGGTACACTGTACGAGAAACCAGCGTAGTAAACAAAGGAAAACTCTGATGGGCGTGTGGGAAGCAAAATATAACTGCCACAGAACACACTCACTTGGGGTGACAGAAAATCACAATACTTAACCACCTTACTAAATACGAGCAACTGGGGAACCCCACAACGAGCCTTTCAAAGACACCTAGAAGTGTCAAGAGGCTATGGATTTGCCAAATAGGCCTGGGCGGTGAACTTTGCTCCGTTCACGGAGTTTTCTGCACTTAGGCGGATCTCGCAGAGAGCAGAAAACTCCGCTTTGCGATGGGCAGAGGAGTTTTTTTCCCCTGCTCGCGATCGCAAACGGTAAGTTTGTGAACGAGAACGGTAAGTTTGCAAGCACGAGCTGCCGCTCGGGTAGAATTTCTATCCGAGGGGCAGGAATACCAGCACAAACTGCAGTTTGCACTGCACTCCGCCACTCGTGGAACTTCGCTGAGTTTTTTTGTAACTTCGCGGAGTTCGCCTAGCAAAACTCCGCGAACTACGTCCAGGCCTGTTGCCAAACACTGCGCTACGCAAAGAACTTGTAACATAACTGAAAAAAAGGACACAGTAAGAAAAGCATGACTAATATTTAAATAGTTAAATACACAAAGAAGAAATGGCTTGAGCCGGGGAAGTGACTTTTACAAGTCAAATGAACATTTACCTTTCTTATTCTTAAGAGAAGGAAATGTCTGCTTCAAATGGCCATGAAGACTGTGCATTAATAATGAGGCAAAAGCAGATAGAAAATCCACTATTAATCCCAGATAAAAACCACCGTCTTTGGGAGAGGCCGTACCAACTTGGGAACAATATGAAATTACCTGTAGCCAGCTTTTGCACTGCCCTGTAGAGAATTTCGATTAAATGTTTTACTTGTTTTTTACCACAATCTCCCGACGTGAGTTGGGAGACTAGAGGAGTGAACACCTGCCACACGAGCTGGTGCAGAGGGTCGCTGCACCCCATGTCGCCAGCTATTGCCCACTGCTTCCACCAGAAAGAGGAACATGCCAAACGGACCATGTTTTTGCAGGTACATGACTAAAAACACTTAGTTTAATACACTACGTTGTGCCTGCAATGTACACATTAGGCACCTGTTTTTGACATTTTGTCTTTGGAGCTAGAAAGAACATTTCAGGTTGCCGAATAACACACACTAAGAACTGGAAAGAGGTTCAAGAGGCTACAATCAGTCGATTAAAAACACGTTTGCTGCTTGGGTTTTTGGGGGCGGAGGTTATCGCTGGCATAATTCAATATTTTAATCCATTCATACAGATGTCTTTTTGGTCACAATCGTAGGAACACATGAGGCCAAAGATATCAGCACGAGCCACATAGGTGATGGAAATAAATGCATTCTGGGTGTTAAGGGGTACTGCTGAAAACCACACGCTGGATAGCAGAGCACCAGCAGTATAAAAGGCCACTAGCATTGTGCGAAAATGAAGGACCAAGTTATGTGGCAAGACTGACTAAATTATGCTGTAACGAGAGCCAAATTATATGGCATATTAGGATTCAAAGTCAAAACCATGCTGCATATTCTGTGGCTTTCTCTTGCAGCTATTTTGAAATTGAACATTTTGACAAAAAAAAGAATCCAAAGGAAATAAAATACATAGGCTGCTTAATAAAGAAAATCAAACAATTTAAGCAGGTCCTACTGAAGGTGTTTGTGACCAACAATTAATGATTTGGTAGGGAGGAGCCAAGATGGCGACCGGAGCAGACGCTTGAGCGCCCGGCTCCGTCGGCCCTTGGCCTCGGACTATCATCCTGACTCCTATCCTCGCCGATTTTCGAGGTGCAACGTGTGCGACGACGCGCTGACTGCGCCGCCGCTTTCCCAGAGTCTTAGCCCGCCCGGACGCCGGAGTTCTTGGTGCTTTTGTTCTCCGCACTGGACCCCTGCTCTATTGTGGCCTTGGCCGGCCCCCTGGAAGCTCCGCAGTTACCGGACCCGCTAGCGTACACCTGAGCCCCGAGGTCCCGGTCCCACCTCACACCACGGACTGTCGCCGGATGAGCCGGGGGAGGGACGCCCGGACACCTCCTGCACCCCGCACCTGATGGGCTGGAGCTACAGGGTAAGCCCCGGTGCGGCGGGTCTCCTGCCCCGTTCTGTGGACCGCGCTGTGGGAGGCTGCAGACCCCCTTCTTCTATTGCCTAGTCGGCCGCAAAGAGAACCCGAGGGGAGGGCAGCGACTGTTGGCTTTTCCCTGTTGCGGCGCAGACCTGAGGGGAATTGCCTCCTTGCTACGACCCTTCCCCTGGCCACTGTACCGTTCTGCGGTAAAACATGGCGTTGATTGCCTGCTCGCGGCTGGGGGATGCTACTCCGGTCTCGCCCGCTGCCCGCTTCGCCCTCCCTCTACCAGACACCAGCTCCACAGTGCCGTCCCGGATTGCTACCGATGTGGGGGCGCAGCCTCCGCTGACATGCGGCTCCGTTCTGGCTGCCCTGCGGGACTTTCGTCTACAAATGTGTCTTGGCTTGCAAGCGCTGAGTGAGCGGTTTGACTCCATACTGTCGGCTGCGGGTCGTGAGCACCCCGTTTGTCATCAACAAGGCGTGGGTCTGCCAGTGCTTTTGTCCTCTTGCGGGGACGCAATGGCTGTTTATGATCGTGCTACACTGGTGCCTGCATCTGGCTTTACCGGCACCCAGGATCAATCGCTCTCCAGCTCAATTGCGGATACTTTGTCTCCCCGTTCATTGCTGCCTGCTTCGTTGTTGCCTGCCTCACCGTGCCCGCAAGAGTATCCAGCGGAGCGACACCTGACGTCCTCGAGGAACCGTTCATGGTGGCCTACTGCTTCTTTTCTGTGGAACTCCTGTACTTTACATGCCAGGTCTGGACTTTATGTGGTGCACAAGGGGACCTCAATAGATGGTCGGCGGCCATTTTGTGACTCTACTTCACCATCTTCTCCCGAGCGGCCATATTGTCTTTGTCTGCACGGGGTGCGGGGCCTTCATGTAGGGGCTGGTGTAATCTTAAGCCCGCGATCGGGCCAGGGCTGAACTGATTTATATCGCCATGGTTTCACGGATGGGCTGGACTGGGACTGGAACTGTTTGCATATGTTGTGCGCACTCGTCGCGGTTTGTTCGCCTTCATTTAAATTGTTGTGACACGTTATCTTCACACGACCGCTTTTGGCGTAGTGGGCTCTCAGTGTGTGGAGGCCATAGCTGGCCGATGGTTTCGGGCGCTCTGGGGTAACGTAGGCTCCTCCCCACTTACCTCTCTGTTCTCTTATTTTTCTTTACTCTATTCCTACTTTCTCTCTTGTCTATATTTCGGGTTCATTGGGCGACAGGCACTATGCTGGGGGGGGGGGTAGGCCGTAGCCTCCGCATTGGTGTAGGGTGGGGGGGTAATTCACTGTTTCTATTTAGTTCTATGGGCCTTTTTCTTTTATGTTTCTGCGCTATACTTGTTTCGATTCGGGGTCCGGGTGGATTGAGTGGGGGCGGCTCTGGAGGGGTGCATATTTACTCATGTGACTATCCTGTTATATAACTGCATCGCCTCACTGCCTGAGATTTTCCTTCCATGACCGTTTTAATGATGCTGCTGCTCTCCCGTGTGGTGAAGCTATCTTGCGGACTCGAATCTCCTTGGTTCTTATTCTTTACTGATTTTTTCCTGATACAATTATTTTGAAAACCTTAAAATTAACCTTCACTTCTCCTCCCCCTGGTGTCAAGGATCTCTCCAGTGTATACCTCATGACTCGTTGCTAATCTTGACCGTGGATGCGCAGGGGATGTAATGTTTGTACCAGTGCTTAACCGTACCGTGGCCGGCCTGACGGTTGTAGGCCCGTATTTGTTCTTTTCATATGCACAAATAAAGGTTTTTAAAAAAAAAAAAAAAAAAAAAAAATTAATGATTTGGTCTTCGAAGACAGTAGAGGAACCCTCAACACTGTCCTTTCTAAATCCCAAAGTAAAATATTCTATTTAATACATACATCAGTTTCCCTCAGCAGAAAACACCTACATGTGCACACTATCGCCAATAAAAATGATCCGATTTTGTAATTTGCAGATCCCGGTTATGCTTTAAATCGGACCTAAATAAGACAAGCCACATTTTGGGGAATTCGACTAAAGTAAAATGTGTGCACTCTTGCAAAAATATGGCTCTGAAAACTCTGTCTAGGATGTAAAGAACAATTTAACATAACACGTTTCTTCGTAAGGCGCACATTCACCCAAGTCTTGGGGTCTCTTGACGCTGAAATAACACATTTTTTACCCAACTTAATGATACTCGTTTTGTCGACCTCGGAAGAATTAAAGGCTGAGAGGACCTGACAGGATTCAAACCTGTGAACATAAGGTCAAACCCAGATCCCTGGGTGAACGCATTAATCCACTGAGCCAACAACCCGGTAATTTGCAGAGTGAAACTAAATATTATAATAACAAGGAAAGAATGGTCTTTCCGCCATGTTCATAGCACCATTAAAGAAGCAGGATTTTTATTTTCTGCTGGCAGGACTTAATTTGGTTAAAATAAACATAAGAATGCAGAGGGCAAAAGTTTTTCTCAAGAACCTGCAGATGGAGCTTCCGAATTCTGGAGATGTTGAATATAAATACTGTCTGTTCTTGATCCCACCTTAATCTGCATAATATTATTTATCTGGGGACTACATGAAGTATACATGTGTAGCCTACAGATCTAAATATGTTTATGAAATACTAAAGAAGTGGTCAATCTCTTCTAAGAGTGTGCAGGGATGCTACCCATTTCATCGTTGAACAAGCAACCCTCCTAACAGTGTACAACGACAGACATCATCAAACTTCAGAGAATGTTGAAAAATCCTCCAGACTAAAACAATTGCCCAACTACAAGCAGCCGGCACCCATCTATTCACTGCAGTGTGGGATCTGCCTTAGTCATGGAGTAGGCGAAATCTGCAAGAATCGACTGAATTTGTCAGTGAAAGATGTGTGTCCTGGTGCCACTGGATCCAAGCAGGGTTTCGGAAAGGTGGATGAGGAAAACATTCCTTCCCAGTGCCGGATTAAACCAGGCGCGCAACACCCATTGGGCTCACCGGCTCAGCCCCCCCCCCACCGTCGTGTGTGTCAGCCCAGGCTGAGACAGCCTCGCAGGCTGGCGTCCGTCTAATTGCAGCCGCACCCGAGTACTTCACAGGTCTTTAAAAGACCATTTACTTGTTCATTAGGCTTTTGTTGTGTTTTCACCCCTTCTTAGAGCCACTCTGCCTATGGCTGGAAGAATTAGCCCCCCCCCCCCGAAATTTGGCTCTAGTTGCCCGCCTGGATTAAACCCTTTGGAGGCCCCTAGGCAGTCAAAATTTCGGGCCCCACCCCGATTCATTTTTTTCTTACTTTTGGAAGCAATTTAAGAAAGCTAGATTGTAATTTTCTTTCAAAATCAAATCAATATTATTTTGATCCGTTGTCGCGGGGCCCCTAAGAGGAGTTGCCCATTTGGTAATTTGTGGCTGTTACTTCCTGCTGCTTGGAGGGCGCTGTTGCGTCGCACTTCTCTCATCCGGTCCACTGTGTTCCTGAAAATTACCCGTACTCTTGTCACCAGATCACGTGCACAGCTTCCTATACATTGCTCGTCCTCTAGTCCCTACATCAGGCACGAGCAAAAACAATATTGAACATTACTCTGCAGAGGAGACGCTGACATGCCTGTGAGTAGCCGACACACATACGCAGTTAGGCCGGGAAAACTGTCGGTCCTCTGTCCAACACATGGATTCCAAGACCTCATTCAGAGTCAGCTTCTCCAACCCAGAAATGCATTTTTTAGGTCTCGCCTGACCTAGCGCTTGCGCTGGTCTGGCGAGACTTTAAGCTTGAGCAGAGGCGCCATATGGCGTGATTACTGCTGCACGCGCACCACTCGCGCACATGCACGGCAAGCTGTGGCCGGCGGTAGCATTTTTCCCCCGCTATCACTTTCACTTTGGCCCCGGGTTAACTTCCTTGTTTTAAATTCCGCCAGTTGGCATGAGAATTCCTGTCAGCGATAAAGAAGCAACTGTGGAGTCAGCATCTTTCCTGTGGGTTCTTTCTTCATTGGAATGGAGTTTGTCTGCTTGGCATTATTTTCCTGTTTAAACAGGCCCCGGGAGGTCTACTTTAGAGAGGACCATGCTTTCCTACTGGTTTATTGCAGCATGGTGACCACTGGTAGTGGTGGTTTTTTCCAGTGTTGTGAGTATAGTTCCGGGGTGCAATGCTACGTTCCGGTCACGTGGTTCTTACGCCCATTGAGTCGTGGCATTGGAGTAGTGGCGGGTGGCATCTGCTGTCCTCGCACATAGGACTTACTGGGGTTCTTGCTCCCAGTCACCTCTCTCCAGTGTTCCTGAGGACTTTTGGCTTTCAAGCTCAGGCTCTGCAAACTGGTGGTGTGCGCTTTGCTGTGGCGACGGGTGCCATTGCATCAGGCGCCAAACTGAGGGGGCGCACTGAGGGCCAGCGTCTTCCTCATTTCCCCATCTTGTGGAAATAAAAGACGGGCAACGTTGCTAATGCGGTAGAGAGGGTTGTAATTAGTCGAGAGCTGCGACTTGCCTGAGGCTGTGTGCTCCCTCCTGCCCTGATGAACCATAGGGTGACCAACCGTCTGTAAATTTCACGGACAGTCCGTAAATTGGACCTCACGTCCGTTGTCCGTGAGGATCCTTTTTACGGACGCCTTTTGTCCGTAATTTTAGGCATTTCAGGAAACAGATCTGTTCCCCTGCGAGGCCTCAGCCCCCTGATGGGGCCGCCTTGCACTCCTCCGAGTACAAGAGCAGCCCCACACCGCCCATTGTCATTCTGTGTAGGGCTGATTGCCACATACAGAATGACAATGGGGCAGTCTGGGCTGGCACAGCATGTGGTGGCCTCCTCCTGCCTCGGTTTCGGGCAGGGCATTCTGTCACCTGGAAGTGCAAAAACGCCCATGCTGCTGCTACCTGAGAATCCAGTTAATGAAGGAAGGCAGTGAAAGAAGATCAAAGGAAAGGATTATAGTTATAGTATAGCAGCCATGGTTGCGGCTTTTTACTTTTATGCAACTAACAACCATTGACAAAGCCAATAGTTTTGGCTTGTTGTAGGTGTAACGTTACTTGTTCTAAGTGTAACGTCACTTGCTGTATTATATATCTGGATGCAATTACACAAGCAACAAAAATACCAGTCGGGCGGCACATTATATTAAGCACTGATTTTTAGTTTGTGTTTTAAGCCACGCATTTTACTACATTAAACACCCTTTTGGAGAGACCCCCATAGTTTTTACATCCCACTTAAAGCTCTGAAAACAACACCATGTCAAAGTCGCCCCACGTCCAGGCACTGTGCATCATGCATGACTCATGCCTTCCACTTGTTCACATTGCCTAAGTGCAGGGGCATAGTGAACCCTGCCCCACCCCACCCCTTGCTTTAGGAACTACAGCGAGGGTGGAGTTCTTGATGGGTCTCATAATTAATGTGAAAAGGTGAGTGAATAAGTAAATTAAGGGATGGGTGGAGGGATGGGTGGATAGAGGAGTGAAATGATGGATTGATGGATGAGTGAAAGGATGGATGACGGGTGAGAGAATGGGTGGATGGATGAGTGAAATGGTGGATGGATTGATGAATTGATAAGTGAAAGGGTGAATCGATGAATTGATAAGTGAAAGGGTGAATGGATGGACGGATGAGTGAAAGGGTGGATGTAAGGCTGGATGAGTGAGTGAAAGGGCGGGTAGATGGACAAAAGGATGGATAGATGAGTGAAGGAGTGAAATGGTGGATGGATGAGAAAGGATGGATGGATGAGTGAAAGGATGGATGAATGATAGGTTCAATGGATGGATTCATGAGTGGATGAGTAGATGGATGGGTGGGTGGGTGGATGGAAGGATTGATGGCTAAGTGAAAGGGGATTTGAAAGAAAGGGGGATGGATAAATGAATGACTGAATGGGTGAATGGGTAGAAGGATGAGTGACTGGATGGATGAATAAGTAAGTGAAAGGATGGCTGGATAGGTAAATGGCTGGATGGATGAGTGAATGGATGGATGGGTGGAAGAGTGGATGGATGAGTGTACGGATGGATAGGGTGAAAGGGTGGATGAATGGATGATGGATGAGTAAAAGGGTGGATTGAGGGATGGATGAGTGAAATGATGGATGGAATGATACGTGATGGATAGGCTTGTAAATGGATGAATATGGACATGGATGGGCACATAGATGGAAGGACAGAATGAATGCTGAAAGACTGAATGATGGATGAAAGTATGATTACACATTGTAAGCTCCATTATCTTAAGCAACATTTCCTATACATTGACACTCACATTTATATGAGTGATTGTCTCTATATAATATGTGTGTGTTGTAACGCACTCCAACACTCTGCCCCACATACTTGGGATGAGTAGCACTATAGAAGAAATTAAATACACGTGAGAGAGGGCCTATGTGAAGATGAGGGGCGCCATTGGAGGGTGGTATCAAGGCCGGACTGGCCGAACCGGGCATTGGGCGTTTTCTCTGGGAGCTGGAAAGGTGGGGGCGGTTTCGTTATCACAAAAAGACCTGCACATTTGCTTAAAGCTGCGCGCACACTTTCAAACCACGAAGTGCACAATTGTCTCAACCTAATATAAACTTACTTTCACTTGTACTTTAGTAGTTGTCTATTTACTTACTTATATACTATTGCGCAACCTTCTCTGATGTGTCTGTAAAACGTACCTTTTGTCCTGAATGTTGACCTCCTGTCTTGAATTTTTGTCCTGAATTTTGACCCCTTGTCCTGAATTTTTACACTCACTGTCCTGAATTTGCACCCATGTCAGTTGGTCACCCTAATGAACCAGCCCGCCACCCCCCCCAGGTGCACACTTAGCAGCCAGACACCCTCCGGTCATCCAAGCACTCGGGCGGCCTCTCAGCATTCCGGAACTTGGGACCTTCCAAAGGCCAGCAGGGTTTGGAACGGGAAGGACGGGGCGCTGGCTTTTCTTTCTTTCTTTCATCTCTCTTTGCAAATTAATACGCATGTTGGCTATAATGTTCTCTTTCAGGCTACTGGGGGGAGGCCCCTTAGAAACTATGGTTTTTAGGTGCTAGCTCAGCCACTTTAGAACTTATGCTATTGTAAACCTCAGTGAGAGCCGCACACAACTCTGGTCTGATCATTCTGTGGATTGTAAAGTTATGCTGCGTGTTATACTCTTTGGGTTACGTTTTGTTAAATACTGATGCCAGCCTTTTTGGGTGAATGAGACAGGAAAAGAGGATATAATGTACAGAAACAAGCAGTTATGCACTGCACAAGGCCATCCAGGTAATTAAAAGCTCACCAGAGTGTAAATGGAATGACTACTTTTTTCTGAATAAGCAATTTTGGGTGTTTTTTAAATTATGATTTCCCTAAATACGGCCGATTTGTGAACAACATTATTTTCTTTCTATTTGCTTTTCTCGTGTCACTCCAAACATCGGTCTTTCCACTCGCTGCAAGCATCATGCCAAGTGGAGTCCAGCAATGTACTCACGAGTGACATTTTAAGCACTTTCTTTTGTACAGGCGCAGGAGGCAAAACTACAGACAACGCTTTTCGGTGTTATTCAGCGGTCTCCACCCAACCCCAAAAACCTATAGTAACTCAATACTTTTAGGGCCTAATGCACCAAATGCTTTTACCCCTTCTGTGCTAAGGGAAAATGCGTAGAATCATAAGGGCCTAAACTTGTAATGCTGTCTTTTTGGACCTTCTGAATGAACAAAGGCCAATTTGTTTGCATTTCAAACATATCTATTATTAAAATGTGTGCTTCTTACTGGTTCAAGCAGCATGCACTTATGCGTGCCACACAAGGCCCTACATCTGTGTGCGCCTCTGGGATTTAGCACTGGACATAAATTGCCCCTCCTGCACTTCTTGCCACTCCTATCAGCCTCATGTCCAAATGCTTTTATTGTTTTAACGACTGGAGCAAATGCTAAATGTTTAATTCTTTTACTCACTACTTTCTTCGATGCCACTTACTGCCTTTCTTCAAAAGATTCAGACCAGTCTGTCTGGAACCAATGGCCAAACCTATGGTTTGACTTTGCAAGGCTAGTGCGGTGGTAATACCTTTTTATTGCAAGAATATTCCCCAAAGTAAAAAGACGGTAAAAAAAGTTAAATTGCTGCTGGCTAAACAAGGTAACTGTGTGCTTGCAATAAAACTGTAAAACTAAATTTACAATCTCTCATAATTTAATGGAACCGTGCAAGTGCTGCCTGGCGGGCAGATTAAGTTAGAAAAGTTAAAGAAACCCTTTTAATGTTTAATGCATATCACATGAAAATTATGATTGCTCGTAGTACACAGGAAACTACTATTTGCTTTGTATTACTGTAACCGGAAGATGGTTTAAACGCACAAGGATGACGCAAAGAAAGTGAAAAGAATGGAAGGACAGAAGCGTTGGCAAAGTAAAGTATTGCCCACCAGCCCTGGCATCCAATTGCATTTCTTTTTGTCACAGCTGTGCACATGTGCTCAGGAAAATGCTACTCCTCACAGTGCACGAGAATAAATTACTGAAGTTGACCGACGCATTGCCCACGTTGTGGAACGAGGAAGCAAAATGTGAATGACAGTTGAGTAGACCAATGGATGACGAGGACTCGCTAAAAGTCTTTCAATATATATATTTTTTATTTATGATATTTTTTTTTAATTACATGAGGCAGCAGTACAACAAAAGCTGTGTGAAGTGTGGGCTGCTGTGCAACTTGGCTAAAAAAAAAAAAGCTATGATGCGGTACACACTGGCTCTCCTACTGCTATTTTTAATATTAACTACAAGCCATGTTGCACAGCAACCTGTGCTGCTGTGCATCATGTTTAAAAAAAAAAATGGACAAAGCTAATGATCACGTATCAGCTTTGCCAATGCTTGTTTTTTTTGTAAGCGAACACCATTTTCCTGCTTGATCAAGCAATGTACAAGTTAGGCAACTTAAGGAAATTGATGTCCTGGTGGCTCAGATGGCTGCTGAAAGAAATACTGCTGTAAAAGCTTTGTGAAAAACAGAAGATCTAATCGAAGCAGTATTTTACGTTTCTGACAGCCTTTCATCTATAATATGCAGCTCTTTGAATGCAGAAAAACAGAGCGTGTGTGTCGTTTACTCTGGTTCCAGGCTGATAGAGATGAGATTTACTGCTACGAAAAACTGTGCAACGAAGGAAGAATATAACCACTTTGGCCTGCCAGTTCATGGTCTGTCTTCCAGTAGGGTGAATCCCCTTGCTCTGAGATCTCATCTTCAGCCTCTGTCCGATGGCCTCACAGTGTGAGCTGCAAGCCATTCACTGCATGCCATGTTGCATGCTGGTCGGAGACCACTTGGCAGTGAAGGTGAAGAGGTTCACATTGAAGGACACTCATCTGTAAAAAGTCCAACCTTGAGAAGCCTTCAGGAGCGGGTCTAGGGATGAAAAGGAATGCAAACGAGGGACCTCGTTGAGGCCAGGGTGGTAGGCACCATCTGCACACTTCAGATAGTGTTCCAGATTTTCCGGGACAGTCTTTTTTTTTTACCATCCGCCTCAGCAAATTTAGAAAATGTAGCATGTCCAAATTTTTAGAGAGGGTCAGCATTTACTTACCTCTTGTGCCTTATCTGTGTTTTCTGTGTTGGTGAGTAGTGTAATTTATGCTATTCTGTGCAGAGTATTTATCCTAGCTCTATGTTCGTGGAATGTTCCAGTTTTTAGGTCTCGCCTGATCCAGCACATGCACTGCTCTGGCCGAGACATTTAGTGTACGGGTTTTGAAAGTGCTGCCACACGGCCTAGCGCTTGCGTTCACGCAAGCGTGCACGCGCGCAGCCGGCAGCTTTCAGCACCCGAGGCGCCATCTGGAGCGTTCACTTTTTCCGCCCGCGTCACGCGCCCAATGCTTGTTTTCCAAGCTTTGGCCGCGCGCGCACACAACTCCCACTTCTCCCCCACCACATAGGGCGTCTCGCACGCGCGGCCAATGCTTGTTTTCCTTTCACCAAAGATTTATTACACTCTAAAGACAACCAACCCCACGACCTATCACTGTAGCTATGGAAACGGAAGAACCAATCAGACACTAGTTGGCAGTTGAGTATGAAAGTGACCTTTCGTTTCAATCCAATGGCAAGTGGGCCCCAAGCCCCCAACTCCCACTCAACTTCCTGTGGCGGCGTTTGGCCTGCAAGAGCGTCGTAGTCAAAATTAGCAAACTCAGCAGCTGCAGCTTTCACAATGGAGAGAGAAAAGAGCAGCCCGAGGCAAAGAAGGAAAACGGGCACTTTGTAGAAGCAAGGCACACTGTCAAACAACTCCACTCTCGGGTCTCGAGTGGATAAGGTCACGGGTTACAAGCCTTGGACTGAGAACACCGACGGCATCGTAACCCATTGCTATATCCGAGCTCTCAAGATTCAAGCGCATGCACCTCTTTCTTTTCCCGGTTTTTACCTTTGAATTCTGGAACTCGTTGTCCTACCTTTAGAATGAGTTTAATAGAACCAGAAATCCATGCATGCAACTTCAAAAAAACTGATCTGGGTGAGATAGTCATGAAAGGGAAATTTGATAGCTTTGCATTCCAATATTTGGATCCAAATGCACCTCGATCGGGACTTGCAGCATCTTCTGAAATGTTAGTCCTGGCGTTTACAGAGTTCGGGTCCGATATTCATAGTCCTCACCTGCCACTGCCCTTTTTACAAGCACTTTAAATTGACAGCTCGCGCAAAGCCCCTCATTCTTCACCTGCAGCCAGGGCTTTAAGTGGGATGGAAAAACTGGGGGGTCTCTCAAAGGGACGTGGCCAATGTAATTAAGTGTGTGGCTTAAATACACATAAGCTAAAAATCTGTGCTTAGCATAGTGTGCCGCCCGACTTATAATTTGCTGTTTCTGTCATTGCATCTAGATATATGCTACAACAACTAACATCATACCTACGAGTCAGGACTATTGGCTTTGTCAATGGTTGTTAGTTGCATAAGATAAATAAGCAGCAACAATGGCTTGTATATAATATTGAAACAAGCATTGGCATAGCCAATAGTTCTCGACTTTGGGACCTTTTAAGTGTTTAGCCATGCAACAGTTGTTGTTGTACCAAGAATATTGTGCTGGATAACTAAATACTTAGAAGGTCTCAAAAGCGAGACCTATTGGCTATGCTAATGCTTGTTTTAACTTCATTTGAAACGTCTTCTAACCACCTTTTGATCCCAAAATCACTACAAGCTTCGCCCAGCTTGACAGGCTAAGGCTCGCTTATCATGAGCTCTTCTGCCCTCTAGCGGCAGAACTAAAGATTGCAGGGTTTCCTCATAACAAACTACATGGCGTCAAGGCACTGCAGCAACAAACCGATGTCCTGGTTTATCAGATCAGGGCACCGCAATTCTTGTCCTAATAATTTCTCAACACGTGTACATCACCATCTCCGGGCAACAGACTTTCTCTATGTGCAGAGGTGCTGTAATGGCTCATTCGTCAATGTGACTGCCGAGAGCAATGTCAGCTCTTACGTTAACATTTTCAAATTTCCTGTCAGTGCCTCTCAATATCACAAGGTCACCGGTGCGAAAACCTCCTTTCCGTATACATACTCATGTACCCACCTATGCACATTTACATATGTATGTGTATTGCGTGAATTATGATATAGGCGAAAGATAGGGTTTGCTCAGCAAAAATAAATACCAAATTTAAGAAGACATTGTAATTAATTATGGTACCTGATTAAACTACTTTTCAGAGTTGTAGCTTCCCCTTGCCGGGTTAACAACACATGTAATACTCGCAGGAATGAATTATGCGTTTAAATTTCTTTCTTACACTGGATTTCTCAAAGCTAGACTGCCCGCTGACAAAATCAGATTATTTTGCCATGCACTTGACAAGGCTAAATCCAGTGCTTAATTTGTAAAATAATAAGTGCCAGGGCCCTGGCCAGGAAGCCACTGCAGCTTGCACCACGCATTGCCTCTGAAATCGCTGCCAACGTCAGTACCACAACAACTACTAACCATCTCTCTCACATGCAAGTGCGACAGTTCAGATTATTCCAGGTTCCCAAAGCTAAGGGAATGGCTGGGGAGGCAGGTAGTAGTCATTTTGCATGTATATTGTATTCATAAACAACCGTTCTACTCCTCTGAGCAGCGCCACCATGTGGCAGTTGGCAGTATGGTGTTGCCAATTAAGTGCCGGTGCCAGCTCCGGAAACCAATTAAGTGCCGGTGTGCTGAGCAGAAACCACAGGGCACAGGCTCAAATAAAGCACCGGCTAAATCCATTCGGTCACCAACAGCTGCACTGTCGAACCCTACAGCGAAGGTGGGAGTAAATGGTCACTTTCCCCAATCATTTCCATTATCCCAGGGCACAGGCTGCCCATTGACCCCACTCCTCTTTCCGTTCGCCATTGAACCACTGCTTTGAGCACTCAGGAATGACCAGGAAATTAAAGGAATCTCTCCCCATGCTGGTAGACTACTAGTGGCGGCCTATGCTGATAATGTGTTATTATTCACAGAGGAGGCCGAACATGCAATTTGAGCCGGTGGTTTCCGGTGCGAACTTAATTGTCTAAAAACGGCACTTATGACAGTCTGCACGGTTTACCTAAATTAAAGATTAACACAGCAACAGTTATTTATTAGTTCAATGAACATTGACAATGACTAATATCCGCGGCCCAAGGCATTATTGTAGCTTTGGCGTCTGGAATAATCTGACAAGCCATACTTGCTTGTTGTGTTGATTAGTAGTTGTGTTGATTCTGTCACTGGTGGCAGGTATAGGGGCAATGAGCAGTGCAAGCTGCAGTGGCCTCTTGACGAGGGCCCCAGCACTTAAAAAATAAATAAAAAATTAAGCACTGTGAACACGCCATTCTGAACATCATGCATGAGAGGAGGAGGATACTCGATTGTCTCAGGTTGCTCTCTTAATAGAGAAAAGACAGAGTTTTTCCCACTCGGTGTTCATTGCACTCCATCAGTAATTGGTAATTCAAGCTTGAAATGGCAACCTGTTGCCTTCAAATACATAGGTATCTGGTTTGGCAAAGATCTGAAAAGCTCTATTGCCATTAATGAAAATAAAAGGCTATCAAAAATCAAAGAATTGCTGGCTGTCTTGTCGCTTATATACATCACATCACTTGGTGGGGAAAGACTGTAACTGTGAAAATGATGGTAGCATTGCATGGTAATGTTTTTTTATCGAGTATTATACCAATTTCACTCTTATCCACTTTTTTTTTTTTTTTTTTTAAATCAGTGGACAAATATATCTCCGATTTCCTATGGAAGGGTAAAAAAAAGCCAGGATTGCAGTGAATAATTAAAAATGTGCAAGACTAAAAGGGGGGCTTAACCTCATTAATTTCCCCAGATACCAGCGTGCAGTCCTGGCTTCCCTAGGCAAGTGGTGGTGCATGATCCAGGAACATAGAGCTCCACCTTGGCTACAAATAGAATATAATCTACTACACCATTTATCCCTTAGCTTTACTCGCTCTCCATGTAACGTATCAAAATTGTCATTAGAACACTCTAGTAATCCTAGACACTGCTCATGCCTTACTTCGAATCGATAAGTTACTAGATAAGAGAATGTGCGACTTTTCGAAGGTCTCTTTGTATAATAGAATCAAGATAGAGGGGAAAACGACGTATTGGGAACACTTGGAAAATAAAACAAACACTGTAGTGGATTTGGGACCACTTTACGCATGACATTTGCACTGCCTGATATAGAATTCTATAACTTCCTGAAATTGAAAAGGAATTAGGAAACTGGTCCATCCCTATATCCTAGAGCTTCCGGGGTTGCTCCGTAATTTCAGGAAGATCGGCCACTCAGCATCACATACTTCTAAAATGCTTGAACCTTCTAAAAGCTACTTAATGAAAGGTCTGATAAAGAAATGGTCCACCTACATGCAACCTACTCATACTAACTCCCTTAAGGATGCAACATGGGGAAAGATCTGTCAGTCCCCATTTCTGGCCCAAATCACCCAGGTTCTAGCACAATCCAGATTCTGGTCCATTCATAAAACGTACTGGAATCCTGCCAAGCTTCACAAATTGGGCTCATCTTAGACACCGACTGGAAATGCATGGAGGAGGTGGGCTTCTTAGATCACATGTTTTATTCCTGTAAACTGGTCCAACCCTTTTGGACCAGAATACAATCTCTGATCCCAGACGTTTACGACAAACATTTTATGGTACAGTCTGTAAGATTAAGGCAGCTTCTTCCTGATAGGGGCCACTCCATCATTCTTACCAACTACCCAATAGATAAAGTTGGGGACTGCGTAGGGTTCATCTCATCACTGGATCCTGGCAGACTTGAGCAGCAGAATACAATTCACTCCCCCTTTCCTCTCCTCCCACCACCTTTTTTTTTGTTTGCTCTTCTTTCTCCCCTTTCTTTTTTCTCTCAATATGCAGTTCTGTTTGGAATTAGGGCAAACACAAGGAGATGGACGGAGAGCTGAAACTTTTCCGACACTCATCTCCAGTCACAGATCTGGGATGAATACATCCTCATTCTTTAGCTCACTTCGCCACCTTCCCTGGACCGGAAACAAGCATCCTGGGACCGGTTTCTGGGTAACACCCTTCATCAGCTAGGCTAGCTTGAATCCAGGGGCAAAGTGAGCAAGGGACCCACGTCTTGGCATACCCTGCCAACTTAGGGTGAACAAAGCAAACACAAGGAGATGATGGACGCAGCGCTGAATTTTTCAATCACTCACCCCCAGCCTGGCTGATGAGGGGTGTTACCCCGAAACCGGTCCCAGGATGCTTGTTTCCAGTCCAGGGAAAATATGGCTTGGCAGTTCAGGTTGGACTGTTCCCATGAGGCACAGGGTCAAGACTGATTTGCATATAGCTGTAGTTGAACTGGGGAGGCGAAGTGAGCTAAAGAAAGATGATGGATTCAACCCAGATCTGTGACTGGGGGTGAGTGTCTGAAAAGTTTCAGCAATCCGTCCATCATCTCCTTGTGTTTGCTTTGTTTGCAATAAGTTGGCAGGGTATGCCCAGACATGGGTCCCTAGCTCACTTTGCCACTGGATTCAAGCTAGTCTGGTTGATGAGGGGTGTTACCCCGTAACCGGTCCCATGATGCTTGTTTCCGGTCCTGGGAAGATATGGCTTGGCAGTTCAGGCAGGACTGTTCCCATAAGGCACAGGGTCAAGACTGGTTTGCTTATAGCTGTGTCTGAACTGGGGTGGCGAAGTGAGCTAAAGAAAGATAATGGATTCAATCCAGATCTGTGACTGGGGGTGAGTGTCTGAAAAGTTTCAGCACTCCGTCCATCATCTCCTTGTGTTTGCTTTGTTCCGTTTGGAATACCATGTTCTCTTACTCATTGGGGGAATACTCTAGCCTTGCTCGAGATAGGTGACATATTGTGTTGTTCCCTAATATCTGCATCTCAATCCTGTGCTCAATAGTTGTAGGTACGAGGTGTAACGTATGACGAGGTGTCATGATCGCGTGGGCAGGACAGATCGGAACACGAACAGAGGGAGAATCTCGCCGGAACTACAGCTCCCACAAGGCGTAGCGACCGCGCTCCCCCACGTGACCGGGAGCGCTGTCGGTTAAAAGACGGAACTACGTAGGGAGGCGGCGCCAATGATTCGCTTTCGACACCAGTAGCTGACCAACGGCCCACGATCAGCATCTTCGGACCCCGCCGAGTTACACGAACCACGGACACCCCGGATCCCAAGACCGAAGACCACGCCTCCAGAAGCGCCGGACAGCCCGTGTCCTCAGTCCTGCGCTCACCGCCTCCGGAACCGCCCGACTCTCCTCCGGCACAAACAGTTACCCGAGGTGAGTGCCCTCAACGCGTCCTGCGCCCGACCCGACCTCGGAGGTTCAGGACCCCGCTCCTTTGCTCCATCTCATACGGAGGGGTAACGAGTGCCCTCCATTCACCTTCACCTTTCCCCCAGCGGGTGTGTCCGTTGCCTCGACACATCGCAGGAAGCACCCCCTCTGTGACCGCTACCCCGGCGCTCCTCGGCCCCAAGGATTCCTGGACCTTGAGTGGAAGCGCCACCAGCGGTAAGCGGGTGCTCCAGACCTCCTTGTTTTCCTTGCCTGCACCCTTCGTCCAGGCGCTCCTCGACCCCACGGATTCCCGGGTCTCGAGTTGTAGCGCCTTCGAGAGGCTCAAAAAACGTATTTGGGTCATTCTCAGCCAGAGCGAAATCACGAGAGTCGTGCCACCCCAGTCCATCCAGACCGAGCTCTTGACCAGGGCTCTGATTACAGCTCCGCCCAACCAGGGGAGAGAGGACGAGGCAGGTAACGCCGGGGACACCGGGGGGGGAATACTATAGCCACCGGGAGAGAAGGAGTAGCATCTAAATCCTCTCTCTTTGTCTCGTTGCAGGTGTCTATCCCAGCTGACTCTTCCCTTCCCTCGCCCACCTGTCTCCCGAGCCAGAGGGTCATTCACACGAATCCGGGCTGGGGACGGATGGGAGGGGGAACCCTCTATAGCTTCAGCGTCATCCCGAGGAGAGGACCAAGTGAGCGCCGCGACACGAGGCCACAACTCTTTCCCCTGATGTACACTCCCAGAGGTATGTTGTTCTTCTAGAAGGGTACCTTTTTTCGATATAAATCTCAATAAAAATATGTTGAAGCAATACGTGTTCAAACTCCTCCATATTGCAGGTATGTTCTGTCATAACAAAATGGCGGTCCTAGTTGTTTTTAATCAGTTATTACACTAAGGCTGCTCTGCAGCAAGAGTTGAATGGACAATCAAAGCAATTAGATACTAAGGACAGTTTGTCTCGTTTCATTGTCAAGCGGGAGAAAGAGGCTTTGTAATGTGCCTATTGTTGTCTTATAATAGCCAACATTTTCCTCCGAGTCTGTCCATTACTGGAAGCGATGGGTTGATGCAGGGCATGAGAGAAGTATTTTGGATCCGCTGTACTAACACAGAGTAGGGAAGGAGTAGGGGATAATGCATGCATGCTGGTCGAATTAAAGTGTCTATGTCGACTGCTGGAATAGGACACGATGCTGTTGGGTATGACTGGGGTACATTGGAAGAGTTGCATGTACGTTCTAGTAGGGAAAAAACAAAAGTACTACAAGGCAGATACTAGGAGAGCTGTGTGTTCAGTCACAAGGACGCCTTTGTAAAGTTTCATTTGGATGCGAGTATTAGAATAATAGTGTGTGTTGCACATGGGAGAACTGAGGGGCATTGGCATAGATCCTGTGTGTGATCAGGAATGCTGGAGATACTGCTGGTTGCGACAGGTCATTTCAAAAAGGGGTCTGTCCATGATGCTAGGGTGGAAGGGGGGATTGTAGTTCGAGGTTAATGTGCTGTGGTAGAGTTGTGTGACCCAGTGTTGGATTATGGTGTGTGTGGCAGACAGGGCAGGCCTTTACTAAGAGTGCGCCCCAGGTGAACCCAAATGAGGCCCTTCCAGCTTCACCTCCCCTCTGCTCTCCTGGGTGGACATCTCCCAATCTCTTGCTGTGGACTGGAGCCCTCACCAGTTACTCTCAAACCCAATGGGTGCCCTTTCCTGAATTTCTACTTATTAAATTAGATCAGTTTCTAGTAGTCTGTTGGTGAGCGGGCCCTACACATTTCACAAAACATTCACACCTCCCAAACGTTTGGATCTGCGTTCCGTCCATGCGAAAGGGTGACTTCCACTTGTATAAGCATGTGCAAAGCTATGACCACTGGAATTATGTGGCAGGGTTGGACCAGATTACCCAGTAGGGTTGACTAAACTGTACTGCAAGAAAAGGCAAATTGTGTGCCGTAATGCAGCACATTTTGTGATAGTATTATTTCACTACTTTGCCATTTTGATGCGTTATCACTGCCTGTGCAAAGGTTTCACCTGCTTAGTACTAGCTCCACACCCAAATACAGCAAGAAGCAACTAAGAGGTGAGTGGTCAAGCTTTGCAAATGGCCTTCCATTGCACGGAAACACGTGTCACTGCATTTTTTAAAACATTTGATCTGTTTGAGCTAAATAAAATCTGTAATAACCTGATTATGCAGCAGATGATGAACTATGTGGAAAGTGCGGTAAATCTATACTTATGCAGAAACCACCAGGCCACAGAATTGCATAATTCCAGTGGCTGTTTTAAGACTTAAGAATAGTAGGTGATTTATCGATCCACAGCATGGCCAGCTCATCCCTTCATCTTTCTGGGTGAGATAACATGAGCACCAAACATGGGGATCTCACCCTGTCTCCTCCCCCTCTCTCGCAGTCAAAAAAGAACAATTTAAAATACAGACTCTTTGCTGCAATTTTCTTATCAGCACCTTTGTTAAAAGAATTAAACTTTCTGCTTCAAGAGGACGAAGAGCAGAATCCAAACGCCTGTAAGGCTCAAGGAGTACAAAAATAGGGGTGGGTCGGGCAAGTGATGACTTGGACTAATAAGTGAACTCTTTTGCACATGAATCTAGTGGATGTTGTGTGCAGTGCACACTTTTGTTATGAAAGGATAAATGAAACCAGTGGCAGGGAACATGAGTGAGGCAGCGCGCTCTGGGTCACTATTTATTTGTGTTATTTTGCTCGATGGTGCGAATGGAGAGGTGTGGCGCAGCATCCAGAGCGCTGACTCCGGAGCACGGGGCTCATGTGACTGTGGCCAAAAGCTCACTTAATCACCTCCGACAGGCCCCAAAGCCTTGAAACCTTAAGGGCGATATGCTCATGCTTTACAAATATTATTATTATTACTTCTTCTTCTCAATCTTTATTTCGACAAATAGTCATAAAAGTACATACAATTTTAACAAAATACAATAAAAGTTGAAATGTATATATACGTCAGCATGGAGGAAAACTTATACTAAAATTTTCAGCAGCCGGGAAAAACCAAAGGCTATACAACATGCAAATATTAATAAGCAGTGTGAAATGCCTCCATAGGGACATTAAACTTAAGAACCTGAGTCAGGACATTTAATGATATAGACTAAGTGCCTAAAACTTCAGACAGAGGTTACACAGGATCTTCTTTTCCTCCACATGGATGCAAGAAATGATGATACGCCAAAGACTATTTGAGTGGATAAATCTGTTTTAAGGACCCGATAAGTTGGCATACATTGCGTGAATCCCAAATTCTTACAAACAGGCACAATCCAACACTTCCTAATCTTTTTATAGGCAGGGCAGAAAAATAGTATATGTAGGTCGGTTTCCTGATCTGCGTCGCAGCCAGGGCAATTTTTAGGGGAAATCGGCAACCATTTGCTAGTAAAAGCTCTTATGGGCAGTGTGCCGTATCTCCACTGCACGTAGAGTTTTCTGGCAAAGTGGGGTCTGATCTCACTCAAAGCCTCCTCGAAGTAATAAAAATCTTTACAAATTAAAAAAGTTTGTGTTAAAATGGAAGATTGAGATTTGGAAATAAAAACTGCTAATTTGGACTCATAGTAGGAATTAATAAGATGCTTTCGGGAGACAGTAGAACATGATGTTACCGGGTCTGACCACAGCTGTGAAAAGCCTAGTATTCCTAATTCCTTCTTCACATAGCTAAGCCAAGGATGTTTCCCTGCATTAGGTAAACTCAGAACTTCCATGAGTTCATTCCTGTACACCTGAAGCTCTGGAGTACTCCAGATCCTCCGCCAGAATGTTAAAGGTTTGAGACCGAGAACTTCATCAATGGGTCGCAAGGCCAGATCGAATCTCAATGGAAGAAGGGGAGTACTAGAGGGGAGGGCTAGCAATTGCCTTAGGAACTTAGTTTCTATAGATGAAATCTCCGGTGGGCATTTAGTCCCCCAGAGCTCACCTCCATAAACTACTCGGCCTCTAGCCTGTAATTTATATATTTCGAGAGGTGGGGCAATCGGTTTTACAGTTGATGTATTGAAAAATTTCATAATCCCTCCAGTTGCTTGGACTAATTTCAACTGTGCCTTAATTTGGTGTGGAGCCCAGGTCATTCTTTCATTTAATGTGAGCCCCAAATATTCAAAGGTGTGGACCATTTCTAAGGTAGTTCCCCCTATGCACGGATTTTGGCGCGTCGTGGTTGGTGGGTTAAAGATCATAAATTTAGTTTTAAGGGTATTTATTTCTAAGCCCTGCTCCAAACAGAATAACTCAAAGCCATCCAGCACTCGCTGTAGACCCATCGGGGATTTAGAAAGTAATAGAGTATCGTCTGCGAACATTATCGCTGGAACCCTATTACCAGCAAGTTTGGGGGCGTCGTTGTTAGATGTGAGAAAGCTCCATTGACGTAGAGACAGAAAAGGGTTGGAGCCAGAACACACCCCTGTCTGACTCCCTTGTCAACGGCAAATCTAGATGTTAAAGCCCCATTTTTCCCACACCTAACTTGCGCAAAATTACCCTTGTGTAGGCGAATTATCATGTTCAATAAAGGGACAGGGATACCCAACTGTGATAGTACAGACCACAATTTTGATCTAGGAACCAGGTCAAAGGCCGCACGTAAGTCCACAAATACAGTGTACAAAGAGCCACCCTCCACTTTTACAGTTTTCCAGTATAACATCATGAGGCGGAAGATTTGGTCCAAAGTTGAGACATTCTTCCTAAACCCTGCCTGATAGGGACTCAGGATAGAGAATTCCTCTATCAAGTCCCTGAGGCGTTCTAAAATCAGCCTTGCAAAAAATTTTGGGGGGACATCTATAAGGCTTATAGGCCTATAATTAGCCGGGAGTAAGGGGGAGCCCTTCTTGAAGATTGGAACTATTTCAGCTCCCAACCAAGTGCTGGGTATTGCCATACCCTTCTGAACTACATTAAATAACGCCGTCGGGTAAGGGACCCAAACCAACGGTTCGTTTTTAAAGAGATCGCCAGGGAGTTTGTCTAAACCAGGTGCTTTACCGGCAGGAAGACTGGAAAGTATATCAGAGACTTCCTGTTCCCCAAAATCATCCCCATGTTGGACAATGGTGAAATTGGGCAATTTTTCCCCCTGGGCCTGGCCACTAGTGGGAAGATCGTTACCATAAAGGGAGGAGAAGTGACCTTCCCAAACACTAGCAGCGATGTTGGGAACTATTGCAGATAAGGATTCAGACGAGCCAGTATTGACAATTTGCCAGAACTTGCGGGAATCTTTTTTTTTTAGTGCCTCGGTTAAATTATCCCAATTGTTGCTATCCCACTCTGACTTAGCATGGTCAATTAATTGCTTATATTCCCAGCGTTTGTCTAATTAGCGCCTTATTGTTATTAGACTTTACAGCTGCGAGTAGTTCGGTTTTTAATTTCCTGCAAGCAGTATTATACCAAGTAGGTATAATACGGCTCCTGCTCTCTTTGGGTGCTGTAGGATTTAACACATTAGCCAAAATGGCATTTAACTCCAAATTTAACTCCTCAAATTTTTTGTACATTTCAGAAGTGGGAGCATGCAACGGTAGGGAACCTACGGCTTCCAGTACCGGAATTACCTTCTCGTAAAGTTCAGGCAGTAATCCGGGATGATTAGCTAATTTTTCCCACCTTACCCTGCGCCTATTAGTGGATAGATGGCAACCTGTATCTAAGTCCTTATTTTCATTACCTGGGGCATTATAAATCCCCGGAGATAGAAACTGAAGAATCAGTGGGTTATGGTCGCTATCTTCCCTTGATTCGACCCTAAAATCTAAAACCTTGTCCCACGCACTCGTCTCGACAAATATATAGTCCAACCTAGACTCATTACCGGATTTATTAAAGGTACACTTGGCAGGGACATCTGATTTGAAACGACCATTACATGCCCTAATTGAATGCTTTAAAGTTAGGGCCGTAATCTGGACAACAAGAGGCGTCCATGACCTGGGTGGCAGACCCACAGCTGGGGGTATTACCCAGTAATCATCCTCCTCCTGGATATCACCATCTATCAAACCCGGAAGAGGCTCGAAATGACAGTTAAAATCTCCCCCTATTAGGAGGGTGGAGCCCTGGGGAATGGTATTTAGGAATATTGAAAGCTCATTAATAGTGTTAGACTCCGCTGTAATGTTCGCTGGTCTGGAGTAGACATTGATCAAAGCAAGCCGAAAATCATTTGGCCATACCAGAGTCACACACTGCACATCCGGGGATGCCGTGTCCACAACCATCGCCTGGCAACCGAGATGGGTATGGACCCAGATAGTCAGGCCCCCAGATGGTCTACCTCTCCCCCCCTCACCTGGCTGGGATCGAAAATGAAGCGAAACCACTCCGGTGGTATTCATCCCTTGCCCAGGTTTCTTGAAAGAGACATATGTCATTCTTATCTATAAACAGTCCCCAGTCGGGGCACATTAGTTTATTGGCAATCCCTGCTAGATTCCAAGATAAGATTGTCAACGTTGCAAGGGGAGGTAGAACATCCGGAGTTGGGTCCACAATATCTTCAATGATTGTTTGATTTACGAACGTCGAGCCGTTATCAATAGTCGTGGTCGGATCGCCTAAGGGTGTTTTGGGAGGAGAAGGTCTAATTAATATACTCTTGGCTACATCCAAGCCCTCTGAACCACCCTTACTCACTAATGTGACTCTGGGGTCGATGTATGTAATTTTCATGCTATCCATGGCGCCAACAGACGGCTGGCTCACTGAATTAGGGTTAGTGGTTAGTTAATCTATCTCACTCAGGCATCTGAACCTGTTGTAATCCCGAAGGTACGGAGTGGTACTTGGGGGGTAATAATTATTCCTAGCCCCTCTAGAGCGGCTTCTACGGCCCACCCTCATCCACCCTAATTCCAGAACCTCATCATAATGCCTATCTAGTGGTGGGTAGAAGAAAGCCAATGGAAGAGTCCGAATCAGGAACTCTTCCTCTAAGTGGGGGGAGCTTAAGATAAAAGAGACTGCTCACAATCGCCACCGATACTTTTCTTGGTTAATCCCAGCCATTGAACCCTTCTTACCATCATGATTTCACCAGAGAATTTTGGGGGAAGAGGTCTATGCTTATATAACCAGCTTACTACTTTGTTCTTTAATGAAGCAAATGTTTCTTCTCTTAAATTAGTAAGTTTGGGAACTCTCGCTAAGACGACTACCAATGGCGCTGCTTCCGGAGGGAGATTTAATGTTTGATCATTCCCCAAACTATTGGCCTCCTGGATTTCTTGATCTATGTCCCCAGTAGGCTTGTCCACGTCCTCACGAAAAGAGGAGGGGACAGCATGCTTGTTCGGTGTTGGAACATCCTGTATATGGGGAGGGGGGATTGCCGAGATTGGAACAATTGCTGGAGCAACAGAGTTAGGTAAACACTCAGTTAATGCAGTAACAGCCCTCCCCCTTCCCATTGTTGGCAATGTATGAGGATGTTCAAATCTCGGCTCAATAACCCTTTCGATATTTGCCAGCCTGAGATCTATTTGGTCAAGTCTGGCAAGAAGGGGGTTCAGAAGAGATTTCAAGAGACCTTCGAGGTCTTGCATTTGAGGGTCGACCCTTACCTGGGTGTTATCACTATTGGTCATAGTAAGAGAGTGATCTACCAGGGAGCTCTGGGTGGGCTGGAAAGCCGATAGAGTTGCAGGATCATTTGCTGCAGTAGGAATCACCTTAGAAATTATCCCTCCAGAGGAGTCTGTGTGGGAAACAGCAGGAGCTGCCCTTGTCTTTTTGCCACCCACAGCCTGCGCTCCCCTCTTTCTTTTGGGCACGGCCCCCTCTCTATTACCTCTTGGACGCTTGCGACTAATTTCTGAACCTCTAGTGAGTCGTTGATTAGGTGCGGAAACAAGGTTAGAACTGTTGAAAGAAAAGAGGGGGACAGTATTTTCACCAGGGGGGCAAACAGGGACCTGGGGGATATTTACCTCTAAACGGTCACTGAGCGATGTAGGCTCAGGCAACATAGTGTGTCTATCGGGTGTTCTTGCATTAGCTATGTGACCGAGAGACGATCTTTTAACATTGTCAATGCCTTGCGAGAGCCGCCTTTCCAATGCCTTGCGAGAGCCGCCTTTCCAAAATAGTAATCTCATTTGAAATCAGAGAGTTGGCTCTCAGCAAAAAACAGTCCAGGGTGCCCGAGATTGACACACTGGACGAAAGAGCTTTACTTCTAGTCTCCCTAGTCGACATTTTCTAAATGCGTTGTATAGCTAGACCCCAAGGTCAACAGGCTCAAAACAAGAAGAAGAATACAGTTTTCCAAACATCCAAGAGTAGTGGCCCGGTCCGGTCTAGAACGGTCTGTAACGGGCAAGAAAGGGCCTGCCCTTGGCCCGGGCTTCGCCCGCGCTGCGTCCCGCGCTGCGTGACTATACACACATGGTATTCAATCTGAGCGGGGGAGTGGAGTCACAAAGGAAGAGGCAGCAGCTGAGTGTTGGAGGGCAGCTGGACCTCGCAGTCCTGTGGACAAACTCCCTCGTTGGCAACAAGTAAGGCTCCTGAGTGGCTCCCGCGAAGCGGGGGCCGCGAGGCGTTTTGTAGCGTCCTGGGCAGGGAGGCGGAGTCACAAAGGAAGAGGCAGCAGCTGAGTGTTGGAGGGCTGCTGGACCTCGCAGTCCTGTGGATAAACTCCCTCGTTGGCAACAAGTAAAGCTCCCGAGTGGCTCCCGCGAAGCGGGGGCCGCGAGGTGTTTTGTAGCGTCCTGGGCAGGGAGGCGGAGTCACAAAGGAAGAGGCAGCAGCTGAGTGTTGGAGGGCTGCTGGACCTCGCAGTCCTGTGGACAAACTCCCTCGTTGGCAACAAGTAAGGCTCCCGAGTGGCACCCACGAAGCGGGGGCCGCGAGGCGTTTTGTAGCGTCCTGGGCAGGGAGGCGGAGTCACAAAGGAAGAGGCAGCAGCTGAGTGTTGGGAGGGCTGCTGGACCTCGCAGTCCTGTGGACAAACTCGCTCGTTGGCAACAAGTAAGGCTCCCGAGTGGCACCCGCGAAGCGCGGCCCGCGAGGCGTTTTGCAGCGTCCTGGGCAGGGAGGCGGAGTCACAAAGGAAGAGGCAGCAGCTGAGTGTTGGAGGGCTGCTGGACCTCGCAGTCCTGTGGACAAACTCCCTCGTTGGCAACAAGTAAGGCTCCCGAGTGGCACAATCAGGGCACAAGTCCTATAAAAAGAAGTGGGGGGACTGACAATATGCAAATGACCTCATGACGTCACGTGCTGAACGTGTCCGGGTGTCTGAAAATTACACCGGGACACGTTCAGCTTATTTCTGTGGAGCCCAGATTCTTGGCAGGGGGGACGGTGTCCACCCTGTGAAAAGTGTGGGGGGACGCCGTGTACCTGCGTGTACCCCCGACTCGAGCCCTGATTATAATGTAGTGATCTCTCACTGATCTCCTACTGGTCCACTGCTAGTCACCAACAATTCCCTGTGTGCAGACCAGTGCAGAGGAGGCAGTCCATGCAGCAAGGGGGCAGGGTTCTCTGATGCTTCACCAGGTCGAGGATGAAGGGAGACTTTGCACCGCAGCAGCTCGTCAGTGCCTCGTCAGGGGTAGAAAGCGCTACATAAATGACATTACTGGATTTGCAGGTCTGGTCACTAATGGGCTGCAGAGTGGGGACTCTCAATGGTAGGTGACCTGCAATGACCTTATCTATCACCCCCTCCTTGCTGCTGCAGATGCTGTTACCGGACCTGAACCGCCTATTCAGATGATATTAGAAATGAGCGGCCCTGGGAGGAGGTGCCATTGAGAAGACAGGTTAAGGGAGGAAAACAAGATTTCATGCAGCGCCTCAAGAGAATGGGAGGCAAGGGCAACCTCGAAATAACATTAATGACTCAAAGCATGTTTCTAACAATTAAAGTGCGCCCTTCTGAAATTAGGCAGCCTGGGACCAGCTCACCCATGTCTGAATCTGGTCCTGGTGGCAGATGTGAAATGGGGTGCGAATCTGCCATTTTGAAGGGCTCATCATCCATCTATAATTAGATAAAGTCAAACTATATGCGGTTATTCTGCAGTGGTCCAAGGCCGGCCGCACAATTATAAGCCCTGTGAGTGAATCATAGCCCCTTTTAATTAGCTAAACGGATGGCCAGTCAGTTTGCATGCTGGAGCAAGCATTGGCATAGCCAATAGGTCTCGCCTTTGGGACCTTACAAGGTTGCCCATGCAGCAGATTATCCCCTATTAGCATGCCCACACACTCAACATTTTCGAATAATCGTAAACTTTTTATTCAAAGTCGATATGAAATGAGCCAATATGCGTTGGAGATGAATGTGCGTTTCTAAGCACTAGTAAACAGTAATCATCAGCTTAGCGCCTTGAACTCTGGAAGGAGGGTTGTCTTTGAGGCACTATTGAGAAAGACACTACAGGTGTTCCACGCAGCTCTTTCACTGCCGTGAGACACCAAAGATTGGGAAGGGGCAGCAGTGAAAACATACTAACAGCATGAGGGCGGCCAAGACTTGTAAACTGAGGCGCTACACTCTGCCAGGCACCACCCTTACGGAATCCACGAGCAGCACATTCCTGACACGGGTGAGTTCACTACGGCTCGGCTTGTGAAGCGATGCGTGACTATAGCACGCCTGAGGCCATAGAGTGCGAAGAGAAGCCCGGGAATGAGAAACACGTCGATTGTGCGTTTACACTGGCAGCCGTGCATTTGCACTTCTATGGTGTGGGTGAAATACGTACACATAAAAGCAAACACCGTCTTCCACAGCAGAGCCCAGCCATGGTGCACAGGCGCAACTGCAGGGCCAACGCAATCCTTTACCTTTCCGAAGTCAACAAAGAGGACCAGCGGGTGGAATGGCTGCAGTATATTGTTTTAGCAACATGACGCAGCTCGCGCTGCGCTGACATTAAAGCCAGGTTATTCACCTTGCCAATGCTCTTTTTATTAACCATCCAACCATCGTAAAACTTAACGAACGATGCATATAAAAAAAATGATTGTGGAGGTTAATCTCAACCCCTTTACACACCCCCAGGTTGAAATGCACTTTGCACGGCAGAATTGTGGATCAGATCTGAAAACAAACCCCTCGCTGCACTGAACCTCTCGCCAAAGTCCTCGGTCTCCGCCCTGCAGCTGTACCATGGTGTTGCCTAGGAAGCCCCCTCCCTGCCGAGGTAGCCCCGGGCCCCAGGAGAGGGAGACCAGACGTCTCTGATTCCCCCAGACAGTCCCAGTTTCCGAGGGCTGTCCAGCTGTCCTGACGATTTCCTTAATTTTAAATCCATATCTCGGTTTTTGGGACAGAGGTTGAGTCATCCTGCATAACAGAATTAAAAGGTATATTCTTGTGAATTAATTTATCCGTTTAGGGCCACGCAGAAGGAGGTGGGCAGCATGCATGTTGCAGCAGAGGGGAGACAGTGAGGAGGATGGTAGAGGTCATGTCATAAGCTAATGTTATGCAAGTCTAACTTGTAAATGTGTGGATTAATACGCACGCACACTTACGAGGCTGTGTAAAAATCAGGCCAGAGATAGGAGTAAGGCTGCAAGGCTTTAGTACTACTTTTAACTCTGGCCTGTCCCGGTTTTTGCTTCTTAACATCTCGTCATCTTACCCTAGAACCCCCAACAAACACGCTACACTTGGGGTCTGTGCCGCTACAAAATGCCTCGATGCCCAGGGCAGCACATCGCGTGTCTAGGTGGAACACAACAACACGGTGAACCGGCAGCAGGCCGGACAGGGCCCTAAATCAATACCTCGAACAGCAGGAGCAGGCCGAGGTGACTGTGCCGATCCTAGCATGCACTAAGTGGAAACGAGGCCCTCCACCCTGGAGTCACCTGGGCGGCTGCTGGCAGTGCGACACGCACGGCCTGTTTATGTAGCTCCTAAGGGCAGCTGCTGTCAGTGAGATACGCACTGCATTTTTGTGTAGCGCCTAATAACGCCGGTTCTCATGTATATACGGCTCGAGTTGGCCACGCTGGGACGTGAACTAGCCCCCAGCAGCTGTGGGTAGTGAGTTGAGTCTCTCGAGGGAGACCCGGTAACTTATATGGTCTGGGACTACCGAATTTCCCCCTCCCCCCCCCCCCCTGCGCATACCACATTTCTAATGATGGACATGAAAAGGGAATTTCTTTTGGAGGCGGGGGTCGTAAAAACCCCCGGCCGTATTTATTAAAATATGCCAACAAAATTAAATTTTTTGAAATAAACGATATTTACATAATTATACGCAAAAACATAACACGACATTTTATTACAATTTATATGCACAGATATCAGATGGCTAACCTTAACATATCTCCAATACATAGTTTTCCTATCCGAATCTAACATAATGATCATAATCATACATTAATTACTTTCTGCGTATCCTATTTTGGGCCTACGGCAAAGTCGGTAAATGGTGTCAGATCCTTATCAATTAGCCACGCCCTCCCGTAAGAGTTGCGCATGCGCAGAGGGCCCGCTTACTGAGAGGGTACCCCCCCCCCCGGTTACCCCATACGTTCCCTGACTCCATTCAAATTTGGGGGGTCTTGCACTCTGCGCCATTTAGTGACGTCCATGCCAGTGCGGGGTGGCCAACCAGCCTAAAGAAAGCGTGACTCCCCCCTTTCCCCTCACCCATCCAGCCTACCGGATGTACCGCCCCTGGAGTTATAGGAGAGACCCCTTGTCCCTCCCCCTGGGCGACCCCATCCAAGAATGGCGCCGCCCCCTAAGGACCTTAAATTTACTGCTCACCAGTCATGACCTTACCGCCTGACCAAGGAATAGCAATAAATACGACGATTGATGACCTGTAAACGGGAAAAACGCCTAAGGAACAAAACCACACCGTCAACTTCATTACCCAATGACCATATTGCTACAGGGGATGGAGGGTGGGTAACAAAATTTAGCAGCATCCAGCCCGCAGCCTTCCAGAGGCTGCGGGCTGGATGCCTGAGAGCGCGGGACAAAGAGTCCCGCGCTCCCCGGCTTTTTATTGTTTGTACTGGGGGTAGGCCAGTTCTAACTGGCTGCCCCCTGCCCCCCCCCAACCCGGAAGCGCCTTAACGCTTCCGGGCCAAGGGTTCGCCGCCACCAGCCAATCCCCGCCGCGGCGCGCCCACCACGTCATACTGACGTGGTGGAACGCGCCGGGCCGGGCGAGCAAGGGGGTTGGTGCCCCGCCATATCTGCGGCGGGGCCTTTCTCGTGTTTGCTGCGGAGGTTACCAAGAGCCGAGGGCAACAACTTTCTCAAAACAGCGCCTTGACGCGCATCAGGATTAGCGCCGTGCTGCATGAATGCTGGATACACTTAGTGGTTATTCAGCAGGGCAGCTCGACATAAGCACTGGGGGTACATCTTTGCACTGGGAAGCAGGGGGGGGGGCAGCAATATCTTTGCACGTATGTACCTAGATGCAGCTTTTAAATGCCCCCTTGCTTGCACTGTGGGTTAATATGGCACTTTCAGGATGATGATTGTATGCGCAATCGCAATAGAAATGGATTAGGTAGATGTCGGAAGGAGAAAGAAGCATATACACATCTGATTCTGGTAGTTTGAATCGTTATTCAAGTATAAAGAATTTTTCAATTTTTCAAACAATACAGTAGTGCATAGTGTCCACAGTGAACATGGAACCTAAAACAATTACATATTGGTGATATGTACATGTGGTTTCCAGTATTTCATAAAGTCGACCATTTCAAACAATATACAATTAATCAGCTTTCTTTAAAATAACAAGTGCTGGTAAATGGTTTGCTTTAATTTTTGTCGACGGCATTTCAACCCTGTGTGCAGTAAAGGGTCTCTTCAGGACCTAAAATTGTAGGGACATCTAAAATTGAGACAAAGGAGGCTGTTAGTAAAAGGCATTGATTGCGGCGATGTTGCTTGAAACACGCTGCGCAGTGCAAGGTTAGCCTGTACCGGAGGAGATAGTTGTGCAGCAATGTGGGGAACCAGTGCCACACGGAAGTGAAATGGAAAAGGAATTACTCACATGGGACCCAGCCCAGCTTTGTACATGTGAAGAGGGAAGAATAAAGGAAAAGGTCAGGGTGGAATCCAGTAATCTGCTATTAGGAATCAATACTATATCATAATGAATTAGGTAAATGCGCCAACTTACCCCAATGTGAGGGCGGGGAAGCTGACATCTATGGATGGCACCTGAATTTCGAATCAAGAAGTGGAAGCTTGGGTATTGCGAGGAAACACTGTAATCCGCGAGTGCCTTCTGTACTCTGTGAAAGAGTAATATTTATTAGTTTACATAGTGGTAGCCACGTGTGTTAACATTAGTGATATGGGAGGGGGGGAACCTTACCCGTAGTGTGTGTGATGCTCAAGGAAAAACATTTGCTGCGACCTTTGATCGATCCATAAATAATTTCTTTCTTCACTGCTCTTAATTCTGTAAATAAGTGGGGACATGGGAGGAATGAACAGAGGGCCTATATTCATGGCCTGTGCACTCTTGAAGAGGACGGGTTCTTACCTGATTTCTGGCGTGCTCGGGTATAAGGAGCGCGTGTAGCGGCTACGCGCTGGTGTAGATCAGCGTTTGTCTGTCTACATGGGTCAAGTGGCAGGGGAGCGGCGATCGCGTCACCATTAAGTGTGTCACAATCCCACTAAAACCGGTTTCAGAGGCAGGCATCACTAGCGATCACTAGCGATAGCCGCTTAGTGATGCAATCCGGTTGTCTGTCATCATAAACAGAAATGGTGGAAAGACCGACAGTTAAAAGTGAAAAATAGAATAGTTTAAGTCAAAGGACAGAATATTAGAAGGCTGACACTTGCGCATCGTGAATAAGGCATAGGGTGAGCAAGGATTAGCCATTGTGGCATGAACAATACTATTCTTAAACATCTTCAGCGTAGCTATAGATATAATTGGGCACACAAATGAGTGTAAAAGAGGCCTGGGTAGGCTGACACTCGCGCTTTGCGTATAAGACAAAGGATGAGCAAGGATTGGCAATTAAAGCATGAACATTGCTATTCTTGTACAAGGGCAGCCTTACTAAGTAAATTCCATGAGTACAATAAGGCATCAGTAATAATGCTATTAGGTTGTGAATACTAGTCTGTACCCGTCCATGTGTGGAAATGCAGGTCTGTCTGATAGAGAAAACATAAGCGCTTGCATATACAGTTAGATATGATAAGTACAAATATCGATCTTTAAGATCAGTAGATCAACACAGAACCCTTCAACTGGCAGTTCTAAAACAATCAAGGGATATTGTATGTATAATGGCACATAATAGTCTGTAAACAACCCTGACATATAGGATATGCACATGAAATGCTTGTAGTTGTATACATCGCTTAACAGAGTGTAAACCGGGCCAGGTCATACGGCTATATCACGTTTACCAAGTAGTACATGTATTCAGGGCCGAGTTTATTAGTGGTCCATTTTAGGTAGTACTGTTACTTATATCAATGTGCAGCCAGTGCTAATCATCCTGTACCTTCATGTACCAAGAATACTTAGTTTGTCAATGATGTCACAAAACCCCGCCACTCTTCAGCAGAGTTAAATCCCTGGGTTATGGAGTTGGTCCTTTCTATCTACCGACATTCCAGTCGTTGGAGAATTTGTGAGAGATCACCTCCTCTTTCCGGGATAGTCACAAGGTCAATTATTTGCCATCTAATGTCATCTGGTGTATGATTTTTTTAGGCAAAATTAGTAACTAGTAGGGCATTGGATACATCTAATGTGGCTACGATGTTATCCTATTCGTGCCTTGGCACAATTAGAAAATAATTCTAATGTGTATTACACACGGCATGCGACAATTTCTGTGGACAAGTTTATTAGATAATCTTTGATATTTTTGCCTCTCTTGTATGCATTGCATTGCAGGTGGGATCAATACTTTTTATGAGGTTCCAATTTTTTGTGATCAAATTGAGGACCTGATTGGACGTGGAAAACTAACACGCTAGAATCAGCCTGGGGCTTACCAGAGCTGAAAGAACACTTTAAATGCAGCAACTGTTTCTCTTGTGACTTCACATTTGACACAAGTACGTTTGTACAGGCCAATAAGCAACACACATTAGAATTATTTTCGAATTGTAACACACGCAACGTGGTCTATTGCCTATGGTGTCTGTGCAATCTAGCATATATTGGACAAACACAACAACCTGTCAACTATCCCGGAAAGGGGAGGTTTAGCACTGGCTTCGCATTGATATAAGTAACAGTACTACATAAAATGGACCACTAATAAACTCGGCCCTGAATACATGTACTACTTGGTAAACGTGATTTATCCGTATGACCTGGCCCGGTTTACACTCTTAAGCGATGTATACACCTACAAGCATTTCATGTGCATATCCTATATGTCAGGGTTGTTTACAGACTATTATGTGCCATTATACATACAATATCCCTTGATTGTTTTAGAACTGCCAGTTGAAGGGTTCTGTGTTGATCTACTGATCTTAAAGATCGATATTTGTACTTATCATATCTAACTGTATATGCAAGCGCTTATGTTTTCTTTATCAGACAGACCTGCATTTCCACACATGGACGGGTACAGACTAGTATTCACAACCTAATAGCATTATTACTGATGCCTTATTGTACTCATGGAATTTACTTAGTAAGGCTGCCCTTGTACAAGAATAGCAATGTTCATGCTGTAATTGCCAATCCTTGCTCATCCTTTGTCTTATACGCAAAGCGCGAGTGTCAGCCTACCCAGGCCTCTTTTACACTCATTCGTGTGCCCAATTATATCTATAGCTAAGCTGAAGATGTTTAAGAATAGTATTGTTCATGCCACAATGGCTAATCCTTGCTCACCCTATGCCTTATACACGATGCGCAAGTGTCAGCCTTCTAATATTATGTCCTTTGACTTACACTATTCTATTTTTCTATCTTTCACTTTTAACTGTCGGTCTTTTCACCATTTTTATTTATGATGACAGACAACCGGATTGCATCACTAAGCGGCTATCGCTAGTGATCGCTAGTGATGCCTGCCTCTGAAACCGGTTTTAGTGGGATTGTGACACACTTAATGGTGACGCGATCGCCGCTCCCCTGCCACTTGACCCATGTAGACAGACAAACGCTGATCTACACCAGCGCGTAGCCGCTACACGCGCTCCCTGTACCCGAGCACGTCAGAAATCAGGTAAGAGCCCGTCCTCTTCTCCGAGAGCGCACAGGCCATGCATATAGGCCCTCTGTTCATTCCTCCCATGTCCCCACTTATTTACAGAATTAAGAGCAGTGAAGAAAGAAATTATTTATGGATCGATCAAATTTTGCAGCGAATGCTTTTCCTTGAGCATCACACTCATTACGGGTAAGGTTCCCCCCTCCCATATCACTAATGTTAACACACGTGGCTACCACTATGTAAACTAATAAATATTACTCTTTCACAGAGTACAGAAGGCACTCGCGGATTACAGTGTTTCCTCGCAATACCCAAGCTTTCACTTCTTGATTCGAAACTCAAGTGCCATCCATAGATGTCAGCTTCCCCGCCCTCACATTGGGGTAAGTCGGCGCACTTACCTAATTCATTACGAGGCCGTATTGATTCCTAATAGCAGATTACCATATTTCACGCTGACCTTTTCCTTTATTCTTCCCTCTTCACATGTACAGAGCCCTGGTGGGTCTCATGTGAGTAATTCCTTTTCACTTCCGTGTGGCACTGGTTCACCACATTGCTGCACAACTATCTCCTCAGGTACAGGCTAACCTTGCACTGCGCTGTGTTTCAAGCAACAACGCCATGATCATGGCCTTTTACTGACAGCCTCCTTTGTCTCAATTTTAGATGTCCCTACATTTTTAGGTCCTGAAGAGACCCTTTACTGCACACAGGGCTGAAACGCGGTCGACAAAAATTATAACGAATCATTTACCAGCACTTATTATTTTTTTATAAGAACGCTGCTTCATTGTATATTGCTTGAAATGGTCAACTTTATGAAATACTGGAAACCACATGTACATATCACAAATATGTCACCAATGTTTTAGGTTCCATGTTCACTGGGGACACTATGCACTACTGTTTTGTTGTTTGAAAAATCGTAAATACAAAAATAACGATTGAAACTACCAGAATCAGATGTGTATATGCTTCTTTCTCCTTCCAACATCAACCTAACCCATTTCTATTGCGATGGCGCATACAATCATTATCATGAAAGTACCATATTAACCCACAGGGACCTCTGTTTCTGTTTTCACTTAGATTACCTTGGTTCCTTGTGAGTAGGGTCTCCCTTGTTTCTTTTTCTACCCTTGCTTGCACATCAGGTATACATCAAAGTGAAAGGTGGAGTTGGCCAAGATCGCTGTTTATTACAGGACGGATAAAGGGGCCGGAATTGCCACCTCCAGATCCAGAGTCCCTGGCACCTAGAAGGTCCTTCCACTCCCTCCGTAGGCACTGGCCTGATGCAGACGTGCTCCGCCGGGCTGAAGTCCTAGAGCCGGCCACGGGAGAGTAGCCTTGAAGCACCCCCGGCCTGGGTGCAACCATGCAGAGATCCTCGCCTGTACGACTGGATGGGGACGTGTAGGAGGAGCATATGAGCCTTAGAAGGAAAGGGTAATCTGCTAGCTCGCGAGTGGTGCGCGCACACTGTTAGCAATGTAATGCCACCCTGCGCACTGCTGCTCGCTCCCGCAAGCAAAACGCTGTGGGAGTGAACCTTTGCTAAAGAGGTGGGACATGCACCCACCTTTAGCCATTTGCAGCCTACGAAAAATAAATGACACAGGCAACAACCAACCCTCGTGCGTGGGGGGAGTCAGACCCACACGGAGAAGTTTGGAAAGTTTGTAGTGCTCACAAGAAGCCTCCCATAGAGCAACGCATGCACGCTGCGCTAGGCTCCACCTAAAAATACCAAATTGAGATAGGCTTACCTTTCGGACGGAGAGAGTAAGGCACTGTATTTAGTAGATGTATGGATGTATAAACCGGTGTGTGAGTAGGTCTGTGGGTGAGTGAGATGCTGAGTGAGTTGGGGTATTGGTGAGTGCGTGGATGTGTCAGTGGCTGTATGGGGGTGTGAGTGGCTCTATGGCGGGGTAAGTGGGTGTGTAGTGACTGTATGGGTGAGTGAGCCGGTGTTTGAATGGCTGTATGAGTGAGTGCCTCTGCGTGTACGTGGAGGTATGGGTGAGTGAGGGGCTGTTTGGTTGAATGACTGTATTGGAGAGTAAGTGTCTGTGTGAATGGCTGTATGGGTGAGTGAGATGTGTGACTGCTTGTATGGCTGTGTGAATGGGTATGTAAGTGGTGAGTGTGTGTGAGTGGCTGTGTTGAGAGGCTGTGTGGGTGTGTGAGTGATTGTAGGTAAATAAGCGGGTGTGTGCATAGCTGTATGGGTGAGTGTGTGGCTATGTTGAGTGGCTGTATGGGTGAGTGGCTGTATGGGTGAGTGGCTGTATGGGTGAGTGACTGGTTGTATAAGTGGTTGTTTGGGTGAGTGGTTGTACGAGTGAGTGGGTGTGTGACTACTAGTATGGGTCTGTGAATGGGTGTGTGTGGGGGTGAGTGGGCATACAAGGGGTCATATGGGGGTGTGAGTGGTTCTGTGGATGATGTCATCAGTGATGTCACTGGCCATGTCATAAGTGATGTAATACGTGAGGTCATAAGCAGCACATTGGTGGGGTGTAAGTTAACTTGGGTAACTACAACTGCTTCAATTTCACTGGTTTTGTATGAGTGAAATCTGAGCCTAACTAGAACGTCCCTGTAACCTTTGTATTTTAAGTGAATTTCCAAGGTTTTTCAAATTCTATTTCCTAACTATATTGTCCTTGCAACCTTTGTTTGTTCTTTAAGTGAATTTCTGAGTTTTTTAAACTAGTAATCGAGTTTGCCGAGTGGTGGAGAGAGGTGGGGGGAGGCTTCTGGCCAGATCTCAGGAATCCTGCTGTGTCGGACCTACTGGAGTTAACAGGATGGTTTCCGGGCCGCCAAGAACTTCCAGCATTCAAGATGACTTCATCCTCCAACTAGTAGTGCGCCAGGAGGCACGTTTGCAGGGTGGTGGCAAAAAGGAATATCAAAAAAGCACGTCAAAAAGAGAGAGGTAGCTCTTCTCCGGATCAGAGCTAACTGACGCAGAAAGAAAAGAACTGATGCCCGGAGTCTGGGTGGTACCTATATAGGTGACCGCGAAGTCAAAACCGACACCAACGACATCACACGGAGCCAGACCGAGCACGCAGGGGTACTGCTCACGCAAAAAAGTTTGTGGATCTGGGAAACTCAAAGGTAAGGAATCTGCAGCTATAAGTCCTTATCAGATATATATAAGTAGTAGGTTATATTGTTGTTCCCTACCTATTATCACTTTATGCAGTGGTAATAGGTATAGAAATGTATTTAGAATGATCCATGTTTTTTTTTTTTTACAGATGTTTAAGGAGAACAGCGCATTTTAAAAAAAACGTTTTAAGTAGCGATGTCATTTGAATGCATTACTGGGGTGCTCCGTAGACTCTTTTCAGAAGATTTAAATAGGTTACAAAATAGAAAATACACTGTAGTACACTATATTTGTAAAGTATAATGTAGTGCAATGTGTTTTAAACTTTTTAATATATTTATTAAAAATAATTTCAAGTATTTCTGGTACTTCAGATGAAATACTGTGGTATATAAGCATATAGATATTTTTCCCTTCCTATTACCACTTTAATTGAGTGATAATAGGGAGGGAAAAATATCAACCATAGCACTTACCTATTTCTAAGGCTGTAACACAAGAACACAGTCAACCTAAAAACAACATTGCTAGTTTTAACTTTAGTAAAGGCAGCCACTGATCGTTATGTAACACAGTACTTCTGCAAAATTCCATGAAAATAGTGTGACGACAGATATCTCAAAGTACCGTATAACATAAAAAACACTAAACATGCTTATCTGCAACACTAAAAAGGATAATTTGCAAACCCTAATCTACAATCCTGCCAGGTTTCATGGAAATATGTTGGTTTGTTTTTATGTTACGAGTGATTACAAAGTCTATGGAACAATGCATCCTTTTATCTTTTCCCCCCTTTGATCAAACGCCGCAAAACCTTCCATCCTCTGCCAATGCAGACAAGCATTGGCATAGCCAATAGGTCTCGCCTTTGGGACCTTGTAAGTGTTTAGCCATGCAACATTCGTATAACTAAATACTTATAAGGTCCCAAAAGCGAGACCTATTGGCTATGCCAAGCGGCCGCGAAAGTGAAAGTAATCGCGGTAAAGCGCGGCGCGCGCCCGCGCACATGCACTGTAGCTCTAGGCTGGCCTGGTAGCACTTTCTGGAGCCCTCTCAATAAGTCTCGCCAGACCAGCGCATGCGCTGGGTCAGGCGAGACCTAAAAAAGCAACAGGTCTGGAAAGTTATGTGGAGATTCATCAAACATGCACCAAGTTAGTAATAGTGTAAAATCAGAGAAACTCCTAACTCTGGTAGCCCTCACTATAACTACAGAGTAGTTACTGCCACTCTGTAATTACACGGGGAGGGTTGCTACTGTTTGGTTATATTTAGGACGGGGTTTCCATTGGAAATAGATTTTTCGGTTCGGTAATAATTTTGGTGTCGCTTGAAGAATCTTCACAAAACATTTCAAAATTGAAAGGTTTATCCACCTCAGCTCCTTTTGGGAAAGTTTTGAGGTGATCCATCAATAGGGGACCCAGAAAAAAGGGGAGGGGTCTCAAAACGTGTTTCTCCTTTCAATTTTACTAAGGAATATTAAACAGGGATTACAGCAAAAACTGTTGGATGGAATGACACAAAATTTGGCAGAAAGCTAGATCTTTAACCCAGAAAGGGTGCGAATTGTGATTTGGTGTAAATTCATTTGGTAGTTTTTGATAGATTACAGTTCTAAATGCAAGTATATATAGAGATGAGGTAGTACAGTGGCTTCGGAAGATAAAAAGATAAGATCTAATTGGCTGCCTTACATTAGGTATTTAGTACCCATTTTTGAACTCGAGGACTCTGTTTCAGGGTCCTGAGAAACAAAAGTAGAACAAACCATACAAGAGCATATGGCAGCGATATCCTAACCCCCTGGGCTCAGTGGCGCAGTCAAAAAATAAACAAGCATTGGCATAGCCAATAGGTCTCGCCTTTGGGACCTTATAAGTGTTTAGCCATGCAACAATTGCATAACTAAATACTTATAAGGTCCCAAAAGCGAGACCTATTGGCTATGCCAAGCGGCCGTGGGACCGCGAAAGTGATCGCGATCAAGCGGCAGTGCGGCTCAGAAAGTGAAAGTAATCGCGGCGCGCGCGCCCACGCACATGCACTGTAGCTCTAGGCTGGCCTGGTAGCACTTTTTGGAGCCCTCTCAATAAGTCTCGCCAGACCAGCGCATGCGCTGGGTCAGGCGAGACCTAAAAAGGCAGGTTCCCGTCCTTTGGAATTAAAAGCCTCCCGGAGTGAGCCACTGCCAGGGAGGGTAGGCGCTTGTTTTAAAAAAATATATATTGGGGAGGTATGTGTGCTTGGGACCCCCTCTCCGAACCAGTTATGGCAGCGGAGGGTCCATCCCAGAGGCCAAAAAACATTTAATTTTAACGGAGGGGGGAGGCTGTGTGTGTGGCTGTCCTCTCTGAGCCATTTATTGGCTCCCTGGAACCACAAAGTCCAGCTCCTGTATTTACTTTCTTTCCCTGCCCTTGAGCGCGGGCAGGAAAGAGTGGTTGCTCCCACTGAGGGAGCAGAAGTTGAAACTGCTCCTGAAGGATGGGAGCAATTCTGTTGCCAACAGGCCCCCACGATGAATACTGGCTGGGAAGTTGGCAGAAGGCATGTAGGGGCTCATTCTTCGGCTCTTAAGTATACATAAACTGTGGGTGTCCTGGGTGGGACTGGGACACCCAAAAAAACAAAGAAAAAAAATAGAATAATAGATGAGCAGCAGAAGCCTCTAATTTGTTATTCACTGCATTTAAGGGTCATTTACATATTTTTCACAGCTTTGTGGTGCGAATTCTGTTCAGGGGCACCACCAACATGTTACAAAACTAGGGGGGTGCTGCACTAAATTAACAATAACTCCGCTGCCATGTACAGTTTTGAAATCATTTCAGATTTTGCTGTTATGTTATCAATGACGTCATGAAACATGAAACATGTAATTTGTGAGGAGATTAGCAGTGCTTGGTGAGGGCGTGAGTTATAGCTACTTTAGGGCACACGTTATAGTTACTTGAATTTTAGTGGTTTTGTCTGTTTAAAATGGTATGTTTTAACTTTTGGGTTTTTGTCCAGTGAATTTCTAAGGTTTTTTTAAGATAAAGGAAAATATTATTACAATTCCTCGCTATAAAGTTTCTTTAACCTTTGTTTTTTATGTGAATTTCTATATTTTTTAATTTAAAGTTAAGATGGTCATCGTCATGGTGCTGTGGCCAGACCCTTCATCCAACCTGCAGCAAATGTGCCCCCTCCCCCCACTGCGAACGAGTCACTATGTCATGTCATGTAACAATGTAAAGCGTGTCAATTTAAGTAAGGCAGAGCTAATGGCGTTGTTAATGGGTGAGAACATCAAAATATTGTTTTTTTTGAGGGGTCAGCGCATCAACATATGTAAAGAAGACCTATTGGCTTTGTCAACACGTCACCAATAACTATAATTGTAATTGCATTTATATAGCACGTGCTACCCCTGATAAGGCATCAAAGCGCTGTTCGGCGATTTGCACAGTTCTCCAGAACCCAAAAAGTATTAGTGGTGAATTAGTATAGGGAAATATAAAATTAATTTGAGCGGTGGACATGTGAGTGAGTCTGTTAGTTGGATTGAAAAGGATAGTGGCGTAATAGAAGAGGGAAGGGCCTAGAAAGTGTTTATTTGGAGATCATAGCAGTAGGGGGAGGTTTGGGATGAGTAAAGGAACGATGGAGGAGGGAAGAGTCTCGAGAAACGGATTAGGGAGAGAGATGAGGTATCAGATGAGTCTAGGAGGGATACATGAGGCTTGTTTGGGAGTTCTGAATAGCAAAAGACGTTTGAGATGATGCAATTAGGGGTAGAGGAGAGGTGGGAAGAGTCTTTAAAGGGTTATATATCAAATGTATATTTTAAAATTTCACACATGTTTAATAATAGTGATTGTGATGTTATTTTCAATACAGCATTAAAAAAAAGGTAATTCTTTAACATTTTTCTGGCCATGAAGTGCAGCCATAGAATTAACTAGAAGGGGTCCCTGCACTGCAGCTGAAGAGCATAGCTCCAGCTCAGAGTGCTTTACAAAATATGGTATGGTTTCAATGACTGAGTTTTATTTTTTTTTATGTTGCGCGGGGGGGGGGGGCTGCTGCGCTCTCTGCAGCCCCACACAGATTGTTAAAAAATGCTTTGCTCTGGGGCACCACCAGCATAACAAAATATTTAATGCGGGGCGTTATGGGGCACTCCTCGACTGGAGCAGCGAATGTGTGATGAGCGGCTACTCCTCGTTCCAGGCTGCACATTTGGGTCTTTTGAATAGTCCTTCTCAAAACGAGTCACATTCTAGAATAAACTCCAGCTCAACCTTAGTCTGCGTCCTAAACCTCTTACCTTCAAATGTGTAGCCCTTCCTTCTGAATATTTTGAAAGCCTCTCGTTCTGACCCAGGGATTATTGACTCATGAACAGTTTATGAGCATTGTCATCATGTCTGCATGGTCATGGTGATATCCCTTAAGTACATGCACAGCAAGTGGTTAATTAAGAGTTCAGTAAATTATGAAATACAAATAAAATACAAACTGACTTGATTTTCAGCGACACACCCTGAGGAACTCCCACACTGACGGTGGCGCCTAAAACACTGTGCCTGGAAATCTTCCTCTCTGCGCCGTATTCCAACACGGTCCCAAAGAATCCTGCCCTGAAAAACAAAGTTAAAGTTGGCAGCTTGGTTCTGAAATACAGAATGCATATTAATTGTTGCCAAAGCATCTGACTGAGTAACTCTTACAAGGACCACAGTTACAGGTGCACCACTTTTCGTTAAAGAGCAAAAATGATGTAAACAAGCCAGTAATACTTTAAGAGGAAATACCAACCAAACTATTATGTAGGAACAACTTGGAATGAATCTGGTTGTTTTGCTCGGCGATGTCTATCCATAGACATTTACAGGTGCATCTGGTAAATGGATAAGCATCCGTTTCAGTCTATAAGATAAAACTACAGCCTTCTAAAAACATTTAAAGGGATCAAATGTTGCGTTCTTTCCTCTAATCCCTTACACAAGGTATTTGGTCTTGTATTTGGATTGAGCAGGGAATTTTCGATTGGGTCAAGTGCATTCCTGGCGTTCTGCCATTTTAGTGCCGCTATACAAGAAAGATGGCCATGGTTGTTCTTCTAAAGGGCAATTTCCCTTTTGGATGGGGCTGGCTAGATCTTCAGGAAAGTCTTGTTAAATCTGCTCCAGAGCTGGTTGAATAGTGCGAATATCCTGTATGAGAAGCAACCTGGCTTCAAGCCATGGATAGGAACTATAGACCAAGCTATTCCCCTATACAGGCTCTGCTATGAATATACGGTAGTAAAGAAGGCACCATTAAATGTAAACTTCATTGACCTGAATTCAGCATTTGATCTAGCTAATCTCACAAACTTATGTAGAACCTTGGAGAATCAGGGAGTCGAGAATCTAATTTTAAAGGGTGGTAATAGGTAACACAGCTAAAGTCAGATTTAGTCCTGTGGGTGAAGGCAGTAGAACATTCCTCAAAGGAAAGAGTTTTTAAATGATGTGGAAGCTGCTTTAATGGGCATCCCTTGTGACGTCCCTATATTTGATGGGCGCAAGGTCTTGATCCTTCTTTTTGCTGATGACGTGTCCTATTGACTAGATCATAAAATGAAGTTATGGGAGTATGGTAATTTACATGCATTGCAAGTAGTTGAAAATAAATAACCTAGCTTCTTGCTAAGGCTTGGACCTGGTACCCCGCTATTGGCCCCATTTTCCTAAACTCGCTCACACTTTGATCTCAGACCTGGCTGTTACCAAACTAGTATTGTACTGCAATAAGCTGGTTAGGAACGCAAATGCCTCTACATATTTAAACACAGTGGAGAAAATGGAAGTTGTGGTAGGTCGTGGGGAAGTAATTGGTTGGTGCATGTTAGAAAGTTACTAATAGATGTACAATTAGGCTACTTATGAAATGAACCAGGTATGCTACTGGAGAGGTTTAAGAGACACGATCTGGATCCCAGAGTTGTGGCGGGGTCCCAGTGAATAAGTACTCATTGATCCAAAGAAGGTATTGCCCTAGAGATCACAGGTACACAGGGTTTATTGTCACCATTGACGGTCAAGTTATAAATAGGGCACTTCAACCCCCGCAGACAACCCTCCTCCCCTTGGGATTATTTTCATAGTGAAGGTTCTTTGGTGACACACAGACGTTCTGGTTTGTGATCCGGGTGGGTGATGCAGTTTACTTGAGCACTTGATTACTTTCCATGGGATTTAACTGTATAGGCTGCATCACAGAGGAAACTGGAAACTAATGACTTCAGGGTGACACTATGTTAAAGAATTCAGTATGTTATTCGTGCTCACGAGATGGACACCAATATTCTGTATTGTAGACTATTTGTCTCAACAAAATGCAATAAAGTTTGTGTTTAAAAAAATTGAATGATCCAGGTAAAGTTTGCCCCAATACTTTGGAAATGGTAAAAGAATGTTAGCAGCTGCCAAAGTGGGAACTTAGACTTGATACAATAAGATCAATTAATATAATGTCAGCCTACTTTGATCATAAGATGGAACTGGGGTTCAAATTTTATTTCGACCAGCTCCAACCTTAATAGAAATGGACTACAAATAAAGTTTAGAATTAGTTTTTTTTTCCAACCAGTGATTGATTATCTTGTCAAATGTGCATTGGTAATTTAGGGGTGTGGATTCTGAAACTAAGTTTTGCAGCGGGAAAGAGGACATCAGGAATCTTCAGTTCTTCTACACCAAGTTTGTAAGAGTGTGCAGAAACTGGCTCATGTCTTTATTCAAGTTTCATGGGATAAACTAAACTTGAAGTGCCTTGGCCCTTTGTTATAGGATAGACCAGGTCAACAATGTTAAATCTGTAGCTTCTTACTTGGGAGAAGTATTGCCATTAGTTAAGAATATACAGTTAGCTAGGAACAGTTAACTACCATATCTACATGAATAATAGCTGCTTTAACCCCTGTGCTCGATGTGGTTTTGCAGCAAGAACTTTATGAGCAACTGCACTTTAGTGTTTCCTTTACACACTAGTTTGGCATTGCTAGCGTTTTTGCTGATTTTATGCTGCATGTAATGTTATTGTTAGGCTCAGCAGATAGGAATTGTGGCTGTATGATATTCTATTTAATAAGAACATGACTGTCATTATCTTGACAAGTTGTTGTACTCCAATGGAAAATTTCCCAAGGTAAGTAACTTGTTCTTTTGAGGAAACCTTCTAACCCCAGATTCCTTTTCTTGTGAAACAGAACCAAAACACTCCCCCTCCAAGGAGGTCGTTCTGAGGAGTACACTTACACCAGCAAGTCCTGCATGAGGGAATACGCAAAATGCCCTTCTATGCAGACTTGGGATTCAATGTAGTAATATTTAGTACAAGTATGAACAGAAACCTGCTTGTCTGCCAGGCAGATATCCAAAAGAGAAAACCCTGAGCAAGTGCTGCAGTGGCGGTTTTTGCCCAGGTGAAATGAGCCTGAGCCATAATGTCCTCAGGAGGAAAGGTTTTGTTCAAGGAATAACCCTGTTTGATGGCAATGGACTATTCTTCATAATAAGGAATGTTTCTGGAACGCATTTCCTTTCTGTGCAATGGTGAACCCAACAAACAGCTTATCATCAACACGGGTCTCCTTAGTCATATTAATGTAGAAGCTAGGACCACACCTGGGCTAACCAAGCAAACAAAAAAAGGCTAATAATGAACATTTAAGAATGCCAACAGCAAAGCCTTGCCTTGCTTAAGCTAGTACAAACAAAAACACATTAGCCAGCTTTGCTTGTAAGGCATTAACATGCTTCGCCTCACACCAGGTGACGTCGTAAGCGCCGAGATGACGTAACGGAAACTACTAAGGCGCCACCCATGCACGCCGACGTCAGTTCTGTACACGACTTTCCGTGCCAGGAACGCAGAGACATGCAAGAAACTGACCACTGGTGTCAAGAAACTAGGGCCCTGAAAGGGATGACCTTAACCCTAGAATCAGTTCGCAGAATGGGGAGGATGGGTGGGGCGGTAAGGAATCTATCACTAACTAATGTCTCTTACAGATATATCGTTACACAAGTAGTAACTTGTGCATCTGAAAGAGACACGTTAGTGATAGATTCCTTACCTTAGAATAGATACCCCAGCAATACCAACCCCGGTGGTGGGTCTGCGAACAGGATTACACCAGAAAGTCACGGAGAACAGAACAGCCAAAGAAGCGGTCTCTCCGGACTTGACTGTCAAGACAGTAATGCTTGGTAAACGTGTGTAGTGAGGCTCATGTAGCTACCTGACAAATGTCCTGCAAGGGAACGCCGAGTCCCAAGGCAGTAGTGGCTGCCGTTGCCCTGGTAGAATGGGCACGCAGCCCCACAGGAGGCACCTTCTTAGCCAACGAGTAACATGCTTTGAAGCACAGAACGACCCACCGAGAGATGGTCCGTTTGTGCACAGCCCGACCTTTTATGGCGCCCACGTAACCAACAAAAAGCTGGTCTTCCACCCGGAACTACTATGTGCGCTTCAGATAGAACGAGAGCGCACGTTTTGGGTCCAGACGGTGGAGCCTTCCCTCCTCTTTTGAAGGATGTGGAGGCAGAAAGAAGGTGGGAAAAGCGATGGTCTGCCCGAGGTGGAAGGGTGTGACAACCTGTGGCAAAAAAGAAGGACGGGTCCTTAAAACCACCTTGTCCGGATGAACAGAAAGGAAAGGAGTTTAGGAAGAAAGAGCCTGGAGCTCACTCACTCTTCTGGCAGAGGTGTTAGCTACCAGGAAAGCCGTCTTAAGAGTGAGAAGACGCAAAGGACAGGTATGAAGGGGCTCGAAGGGAGCGCACATCAGATATGTCAAGACAAGGTTTAAGTCCCACTGAGGCATTATGAACAGCACGGGAGGAAACGTGTGCGTAATGCCTTTTAGGAAACGGTTAACAACTTAAAAAGAGAAGGCTGATCTGGAAGCTCTAAAAAGGAGGAGATGGCCAAAAGATAACCTTTGATAGTGCCGAGAGCAGAGCCCTGCTGGGCCAAAGAAAGAAAGAACAGCAGGACTTCGGAAAGAGGGGCAGAAAGGGGATCCACAGCCTTAGCTGTGCACCATGTCACAAACTTTTTTCACCGGCAGACGTACACCGTCTTAGTGGAGGGACGCCTGGCAGCCAGAATGACATCACAGACTTCGGGAGAAAGATCAAAAGTTGTCAACTGTCGCCGCCCAATCTCCACGCATGGATGTGGAGGCTGGACAGGTTCGGGTGGAGGGCCGTCCCCTGCTGCTGCGACAGAAGATCCTCCCGAAGAGGCAGTCGGATCAGGGGATCGGTCGCCATGTTGAGTAGCTCGGGATACCAGTATCTTCGTGCCCAATCCGGTGCCACAAGGATGACTTGAGCCCGGTCACGCCGAATCTTCTTCAGCACTCTGGGCAGAAGTGGTATAGGCGGAAAGGCGTACAATAGACCACAACTCCACTCGCGATGAAAAGCGTCGCCTAGCGAGTGCCGCCTTGGAAATTCCAACGCGCAGAACTGATGACATTGCACGTTCTCTTCGGTGGTGAATAGATCTAACCAAGGCTCTCCCCACTGCTGAAAGAGACCTTGCACCACTTCCGAGTGAATACGCCATTCGTGATCCATCAAGCACCGGCAGCTGAGTTTGTCCGCCCTGGTGTTCAGAGAACCTGCCAGGTGTTGAACCATCAAGGGGATGCCTTGATGTTCCAGCCATGTCCAGAGGTGCAGAGCCTCCTGACATAGGGTCCAGGACCCCACCCCGCCCTGTTTGTTGCAATACCACATGGCGGTGGAGTTGTCCGTGAACACCTGCACCACACTTCCCCGGACAGAGGGAAGGAATGCCTTCAGTGCAAGTCGGATCGCCCGAAGCTCCAACAGATTGATATGGAGCCAGGACTCCGCCGGAGACCAGAGGCCTCTGATCTCCGCCTCTCCCAAGTGGTTGCCCCATCCCAGGAGGGACGCATCCATCACCACTGTGTGCTCCGGTTGGGGAAGGGAGAGGGATCTGCTGTTGACACAATCGCGATTTGTGAGCCACCACTGCAAAATGCCGTACAGTGCCCTCTGAGATCTGGACATGATCGGACAGGTCGCCCTGATGCTGGGCCCACTGGAACTTCAGGTCCCACTGCAGAGACCGCATATGCCATCGGGCATGTGTCACCAGCAGAATGCAGGAGGCCATCAGGCCCAGAAGCCGGAGGGTCATCCTGACTGAAACCCGGGACAGAGGCTGAAAGATCAGAATCATAGCCTGAATATCCCGGACTCGCTGCTCGGGAGGATAAACCCGAAACAGCGTTGAATCCAGAACCGCTCCGATGAAGGGGAGCTTCTGAGAGGGACTCAGGTGCGACTTCGGCACGTTGATGGAGAACCCAGCAAATGCAGGAGGTCGGTCGTAGTCTGAAGGTGGCTGACGAATGCCTGGGGCGAGCCCGCCTTCAACAACCAGTCGTCGAGGTTAGGGAAGACTGACACCCCTGACCTGCGCAGATGAGCTGCGACCACCGCCATCACTTTCGTGAACACCCGAGGGGTGCTGGTAAGGCTGAAGGGGAGTACGGCAAACTGAAAATGCTCCTGGCCTACCGTGAACCGGAGGTAACACCAGTGGGCCGGCAGGACGGGGATGTGACAGTATGCGTACTGCAAGTCCAACGCTACCATCCAGTCTCCAGGGTCGAGGGCAGCCAGGATTTGAATATGTGTGCACATCAAGGACAAGGGTCTGGTTAGATCGAAATCGGCAGAGTATATTAATGGCTATAAAAAATAAGGCTGATTCTAAAGAGGAACGGGTTGTTATTCAAAAAAGTGGACGCAGATTTAGTTTTGCTGAATATGATGAGTGGTGATGCGGGGGAAGTATTGAATAGCAATTGACAGCACTACATTTGTACAGAAGAATTTATGGTGATGTAATGTATGGCCAAAACAAGATAAGCATGTTATTAAAGCAATGTTACCATTATCTTTATACATAATCATAGGGGACAGGACCAGTGGGCAGTCACCCATTGGGCACGCGATCAGCTGACGCGTGCGCCACTCAGAGATGGTTGCCGGTATGAGGGATCCTTGCAACCATTTGGTAATGAAGCATATGAATCATCTTTGAATAAATACATGGCATTGATGGCGCGAGGTCGTTTTGCGGTTTTTACAAGTGGCATGTTCTTTCTCTGTTTTAATGTCATACTATCATAGGTTTGATGTGAAATCTCACAAGAAGCTTATATTGGAACCCCAAGAGCCCTGAAGAAGTTGCGCGATTTTACTGCAACGAAACATGTTGGCTCAGAATTGATTATGGTTAGACAGAAATTATTTTTAATTGGGATGCTTACAGCATTAAATAAAGTTACATCAAGCTAGTAAGTCTTACCTGTTTTTTAACGGTGAGAATTGTTGGTTTGATTCTCACATGCGGTCCAGTGGGCACTAATATTGACACTTTGCACTAACAGTCTATTTATATTTTAGTTTTACTGGTTTTCTTCCCTTTATTTCATTGGGCTGGATATTTTCACTATAGAATACACATTTTTTCTCTAGTAGGGGAGAAAGTAACCTATGATGATAAGTGGGTGTGTGGGTGGGTGAGTACCAGCCACCAACCCCCTTGGTGTTACGACCGTGAGGTGCTTTCTCTCCTGTCTCACACTTTTTAGTTGTAGGTGGAGAGATTGATGGTATTTTGATGTTTTTTATTATAAATTGACGCACCACGACATTTTGACTACCTATAGGGAGTACATATGTGAGAGGGTTGAAAAGCTTGGGAAACCCCTCCAGTGTCAAAGGTGTAGAGTAAGGTGTGCGTTTGGTCAGGCCATTTTTTGATGTTAATGCGTTGAGTGGGGGGCGGCCTGGCCTTTTCTTTCCCCCTGTAGCTCCTTTTTTGTTGTCTAGGGCAGCCAGGACCTGAGCCAGAGTCAGCATTTTGAACTTCTCCTTCCGGAGGAAGCGATTGAAAGTCCGGAGGTCCAAGATGGGGCGCTGGCCCCCTTTGTCCTTCTAGGGGACCAGAAAGTAGTGGGAATAACCACTCCCTACTTCCGGCCCAGGAACGCACTCGATGGCCCCCTTGGCCAAGAGGGCCGTGACTTCCTGCTGGAGAAGTACCAAGTGATCCCCCGACATGCGGTGGCACCAAGGTGGCATGGCCGGAGGGGAGGACTGAAAGGGCAGGGAGTAACCCCTGCGGATGATCTGCAACACCCACTTGTCCGATGTGATATCGCGCCAGTGGGGGAGGTGCTGGTGGATCCTGCCACACACCGGCATGGGGTGCACCACAAAGCTCAGATTAGGAAGGTTTGGAGGTAGAAGCAGCGGGTGCGGAGGTGGACTGACCCCACGCTGATTCCCAGACTGGCCCCTGCAGAAGCCACGTCCGCACTGAGGCTGGTTCTGCACAGGCTTGCTGAAGGAACGTGCCTGGGCGCCTCTGCCGTGGCCACAAAAGGAACGAAAACCAGGAGTGGCCGGGCCCTTTGCAGAAAGACCCAAGGACTTGGCCGTGGCTCGCGAGTCCTTAAAACACTCCAGTGCCCTGTTGGCCTTATCGCCAAACAGGCGAGTGCCATCAAAGGGCATGTCCATGAGCAAGCTCTGGACATCGGGCGAGAACCCGGTAGATCGCAACCAGGCGTGGCGATGCAGCGCCACAGTCGTAGAAATCGCCCTACCCAGGGAGTCTGCGGTGTCCAGCCCACACCGGATAGCAAACTTAGCCGCATCTTTACCCTCAGCAACAGCTTGGGACAGCACAGCGTGGATCTCCTCAGAACACTGAGGCAACACCTGCACAACTGTATCCCACACCACGTGGGAATAGTGGCCTAATAAGCAAGCGGTGTTCACTGACTGCAGCCCCAAGCTGGCCGAAGAGAACAACCTCTTACCGAACTGCTCCAGCTTCTTAGAGTCCTTATCCAGCGGGGCGGTAGAAAAAGCACTCTGTGACATCGAGGCTTGGATGACCAGGCTCTCAGGCGTAGTATGAGTGGTCACAAAAGCGGGGGCGACATTCTTATCCACGGGGGCCCCTGTGGCTGGCCTCGACCAAGTGCCCAACAAGACGTCAGTGAGGGCGTCATTGAAGGGAAGCAGGGGCTCCAACGAAGTGTATGCCGTCTGGAGCACCTCAGTGAGGAGATTAGTCTTGAGGGCCACCGTAGGAAGATAGAGGTTGAGGACCTGAGCTGTCCTACGGAGCACCATCATGTAGGAGGCACCCCCCTCCATGGTAGGCGGGGGAGAGGCAAACCCCGGGTCAGAAGAGACATCGAGGTCGCTGGCGTCCTCCAAGTCGTCCACCCAGTCCTGCTCGGAGCCACACTGACGGGCAAGAGGGTCCTCAGACCCCTCCCAGTCATCCTCCACCTCTGTCGCAGGGGGAACAGACCGCGGCAGCAGAGCTGGAGAAGGAACATACGGCGCCGTGAATGGCGCCGGCCGGGGCCGAGCCGGCGCCGCCTCCCAATGCGGATCCCAGGTAGGAACTAAATGGTCCTGGAATCGGGGCAAGGACGGGACAAACGGCACCCACTGCGGTACTGGAGGCGGAGCCAAGGGTGGTGCCGGGGTCGGAACCGGCAGCGCTGGACCGTGTGGCGCCAGGACCAGAGCCAATGGCGCAGAATCGTGTGGCGCCGAAGCTGGATCTGCCGGCGGCCCCACAGGATCCAGACACAGGACCGCAGGGCCCGAAGGCGCGCCGGCGGGAGCCCGAGGCCTAAACAGGTGGTCCATCGTAGCAAGAAATTCTTGCACCTGTTCGGGAGTCGCCGACGGACCCGGGTAAGGCGGGAAGCCTGCGGGACTCCCAGGCTCCAAAGGAGCCGCAGGGGCAGAACCCCTGTCCCCCTCGTCCGCATCCGAGGACCGTCAAGGGGACATCGGAGAGCAAACTCGCTTCTTCGACTTCTTTTATGTCGTCGCTTACCCGAATCCGAAGACTTGGAGCCCGAGGAGCGATGACTACGGCCCCGCGAGCGTTCCCGGGAACGGTCCCTGGACCTGGAACGTCATTGGGACGAGTGCCAGGCCTCCAGCAGCTTCCGGCGCCTCTCCTTCGGGGCCATGGCATGACAGTCCCGGCAGGACCGGGAGTCGTGGTCGGTCTCCAGGCAGTAGAGGCATTTTGCTTTGTTTGATGAATCAAGAGGGACAGACAAAAGGAATCCTCCAAGATGAAAAGGGAAGGTAAAGTCGGAGTTAGAGTAGGGCGTGTAGTTTCACTGTAGCTCAAAAACAGAGTAAACTAAATTAAGCTTTCCCTTCCGCCCAACTGGGCTTTTATAAAATATTGTAGGATTGATGGACCATTAAACACCTGGTTCCTAAAGGGACAGTATCATGGTCACATGTGTAGTGGCAAGGATGCACACCGACAGTATTCAGCACCTACAACTGTCACAAGTTTTGCAGGCCGCACCTGTCCTTTTCCTAGGATTCCTGATTTCCTGCATTCAATGACGTAAGAAGTGGCATCATTCTAATGGAGGAGGACCTGGCATGCCCATCATAAATAGCGGGACGAGGACTGTGCGATAAATTGTGGTAGTTAGCTGGTGATACTTTTTGTGAAGCTGAACTTGTGCTCCACTAACAGAACTGCTCAATGATCACTCTAAACTAAACCTCCTGGAAGAATGCATCAATTTTTTACTGGGTCATAAGGATTGATCTGTAGCCCTAGAACCATAAGCAGGGGAAGGGAGGCGCATTAATACACTCATTTTTTTTATACTTATTTGTACTGAGCATAAGAAGTACTCACTTGATAGAGCCCTTAAGTCGCGTTTGGTCTTCATCTTGAAACTTGTGCTGGTAACTGACCATCATAAAGGAATGTGGGATACCCAGCTGAAAGAAACCAAAGATTATCAGTTTATTCATTACAGAGCCTACAAGTCACCACACCACTTGGCTCTTCTCTCCATGGACAGCTCTGATGAATGCCCATGCCCCAGTACCTGCACCATCAGTTCCCTTCACTTTTCACTCAGCACATACCTGGTGATCTGACTTCAATCACCCCACTAGTCTAAAAAGGATCCGCAGCCCGAAATATCCGCCTACGCTGATGCAAAATATCTCGATATTTTCTGCACCAAAATGATTATGGATCTGAAGATTGGTTTCATTTTAGGATGCGATCGACTGCCGAGCACACATGACCCTAGTTAGGAAAGAAGCTTCACGCAAAGGCCGGCGGTGAGATGAAACGGGCGAATTTGACTTTGGAGGGTGTTTATTGAAACTCCTGGCAAAGTGAACTTCATCAATTAAAAAGATCTTGTCTCCCTCTTCTGGCTCGAGACTGCTTGTGTCTCCCCATTACCGTGGTCAGGTAGCCTAGCACCTCCCAGAATCAAACAAAAGGTGAATGTTTGCAACTGATCATTAGTTTACAGAGACCTTATTTAAAAAGTGGGAAGAAGGTACCCGGCATGCCACACGTGAGCCTGAGAGTTAGCTATGGGTGATGGCACTCTCCAAGCGCCCCAGTTTGTGGCTGCAAATAAATATTCAGCCAATCAGGAGCCTTCAGGGCCAGAGGTGTCACAACTCTCTGAGACTGTCAGTACACTGGCAGACGTGCTCCTGCTTGGTCATACTAACTTGGATCACAGAATGTCACAGCGCTTTACAGAAGCAACTAAACAAAGAAATCATGTGCCTGTGAGTTAGGTTTGTACTAGCAGGTGTTATTACAGGTTGCTAAACATATGATGCGAAGAACGATGAACACCGTATTGAATTCCCGTGCACCACCACAGAGTACATAAGTGTTTCCAATTAGGTCCATGAGGGCTAGATCCATGTCAGATTTTCAATGTTACCATTAACGGAGTTCCATTTACGTACACTGCACGATTATTGCTTCATGTGGAGACCTAAAAATCTGGCATGGATCCAGCCCTCTTCGGTCTTTGATGGGCAGCCCGTATATACATGATTTAAAATGTTATGAGTGCGCCACCAGCTCTCTACTATGGTTAACCAGGTTGGACCACCTGTCTGCCACTGCAACGAGGGTGGGGGGGGAAACTTAATTCCCTAGTTGGGATGATTAATATTGTTGTTTATTTGTTATGCAAGGTATAGGTCCAACGAATATAAAAATATAAACTGTATTTGCACTGTTATAATAGATGAGCAGTACGCTCACGTGATGGTGAGACTGTATGTGAACAGGATATGACATGTGGACACCACAGACTGTTTACTGCTTATAAGATCCCAAATTGTATGTGCATGTCCAACACGATTTTAAAGATGAAGAGCCAATATGAAATAGAATATAAAATGCCAAAGTCCTAGCTTTGTCAAACAAGATTACATAAATAACTAAATACCCGTTTCTTATACATGTTTAAGCACCCGAGTACATTTAGGTGTGTAAAAAAAGTTGTTTGCGTTTCTACTTCAAATGGAATTTGCTCACACAGAATTAATTTTAGTAATTTCATTGATGGCATTTGGTGGGTCAACTTCTAAGGGGATCCAACTTTAAATGAGGCTGAACACCCACAAACGACGGGTTCGTGGGCATTTACCAATAACTTACACATTTACACATAGCAAGGGCAGAAGTAGTTGCATTTCAGGGTGGCAATTGGGGAAAGAACATCACCATAAATCATGTTTTTTTTTTTTTTTTTTTAGGGGAAGGGGATCTTTTTGGCAGGGATAAAGCGTTCCCTGTCAGTAAACAAGTATATCAAACATTTTAGGTGCTAACATGAGGAAATGTACATTTAATCAATTTCCGTTTGGGGAAATAGTTAGGTATTTGAGCCATGCATCGAGGGCTTCAAAAGGTAACCTGCATCTTCCCACAACCCTGGGATGTATTCTTTTAAAGTTATTTGCGTCTCAAAGCCGCCAGCATACTGAAAACCAGAGAAAGAGGTGTCTCACCAAAACCTTTTCATCCACTACACTGCTTTGCACTGCGCCCCATAACATGATAACTGCACCTAAGTGGTCAAAACACTCGACATAGAAACACTTATCACAAAGGATCAAAAATAAGGACAACACCCCTCCAATCCCACATCCTACATGGCGGAGTTTAGTGACCATGTAGGGAAGTGTTTCAGTGCCCACATAGGGGTAGTAAGCGCTATATAAATGTTGTAATACAATACAAACTCCTGTTAATCCTTCAGTTTCAAAAAAGTTTGAAATCGACTTCAAATGTGAACATAGATCCACTGAAGTGATTTCCAGAAGTTTTGTGAATCAGGCCATTGATGAACACAAATTTAGAAAATTAATTGTAGGGTATTATATTTAATGTGCAATGTCTACAATTAAGAGCCATTTTCCTTTAAGAAATATAAAAGTGGAAGAAGGATCCAGACAGGGATCCCTAGCACCTTTCTGGCAGTTGTTAAATTTACAAAGGTTGCTTGTAATGAAACAGATGCAGCCAAACGCAGTGTAACAACAGAGTTTATGTTTTGCAATATCACAGACCACCCATTAAAAGTAAACAGAATATAATACGAAAATTTAACACATAATATCTGAATTCATCAGACTTCTGTAAAATTATGTAGCCCTATTGCAAAGTACTCTTGAACCTGGTTTTGAACTTTGGTTCAGATTTTTAGCATTAGCTACTGATTTACAGTGTGTTCATTTTCTCATTTAATTGAAAATGACGTTTTATGGCTGTTTAAGATGGCCACTTTTTTTTACTTTTTAAAATATATGAAGGAAAATCTAAACCGAATCCTGTCAGTCCCAGATAAACCAGGTTTTTTATTTATTTTATTTTGTGGCCTGAAACCCACAAACGCAAAGAACGCAAAGAACGTGACCTGTAATGAAAGCTTCCTTATGGATGACTGTTGCCATTAAAGTTATTGAAATATTTGATTACATAAATACATCATGCCAAGGTGTTCCTTTTATCCCAAGTTTGACTGAATCTAGCCGGACCACCTTCACACTACCGCTCTCCTGATGCTGCCCACACCTTTACCTGCATGGCCATGGTGAAGTGGCTGGTCTTGGTATCGCGGACTATACTGGTGTTCATGGCAGACTGGATACCCCAGCGCCACTGGATGTACCCCATGGTGTTCTTGTCCAAGTGTCGCGCCAACACAGTGGTGAGGCCTGGCCGGATCCCACGGGACGAAAACTGTAGTGCGCAGTTTGTAGTGATAAAACTGCAAGACAACATGTGAAAGGTTACTTCTATGGAGAGGATCATGTGCACGGAGAGTTCTAGGCAAGAGCGCACGTGAAAGGACAGCACTTCTAGGATTACAGTAGTTCTAAGGACACTTTTCTGGACAATCTGGATCTGCAAAAAGCAGCATAAAGAGACAGACAGGAAACAAGTGGAACAAAAACAAAACTCATATCTTACCACAAAGTGTATAATTGTATGATTCTTTCAACATGTCCATTTTATGCCAATACATTTAAGTGTTAATCAAATGCGGTTATTTAAAATGTACAAATGCAGGAATGACAGTCCATCGCATAACTATTATTCACCTATGACGGAGCACCACTTGCCAAGAGAACAATGACTATTTTTCAATTAAAAGGTTCCTTTTGAGGGCAAATGCATTTTTCACCTGGAAATGAGTTTTGTCGAATGTCGAGCTACAAACCGAGGTGACAGACTCTTTCCCAAGAGATACCTTTCAACAATCGAATGACAAATGTTATGGCAAGAAAAGAGGTTTCTCAGTATGTATTTCTTTACATCTAAAGATCCAACTGAAAAAAACGGCATAGCCGATAAGATGGGGGAATTCTTATCATCAACCAACCCAAACCAGAAGCAAAACGCAGAAATATTGATTCCTTAAGGCGATTCTCTTACATCTCAAGCTTGCAGTGAATACTATTTTAAGGGATGGCATTCTTCTCATTTTGGCCAACAATGCTTTAACACTTTCCTTACAGCATCGTGATGGAGTGGGCAATCCCAGTTGCCTACCTGTGGAGCTCAAAGCTTTTGCGAATCCCGTTTTTTTGGTTTCCACACACTTTGACAATTGCTTTGCATGTGTGCATTTCATGTGTCCTGTGCTGCACATAGATTAAGGTGTGTGATGCATGGCCTGACACACTGGAGTGCTATACAAAGAGAACCCACAGAATAGGAGTAGATCTTCAGATCCACCATTTCACCAGTTGGAACCAGAGGACAAATCGAATGAACAAACCAAACATTTTCCCTCGAACCAGAGGACAAATCGAATGAACAAACCAAACATTTTCCTTCAAAAAGTTCAAGCCACGGATGCAAATAATTTATTTTGAAATATAACACTGGTTTGTGACATTGTTCTGCCAAGGAATACATGAGCAAATTACTTTTGCGACACTTCTTGTAACACAAATACAAACACAAACGTTGCATTTTGGCACAGGGCTTTCTTTTTCGAGTTTGTTTCGCATTTTGAGTGTGTATGTTTGCTAAATATATTATCTGTCACTGTGCGAAACGGATTAACGCTTGGGGTAAAACGGAAATGCACTGATGCCAACGTTACATTAGCACTAATGCATTTTAAGAGCATGTGCTATCGACGCACGTGCGGGCATTAAAAGGAATGCAAAACAACAAAGAAGACGCTACATAAGGAAGGACACAACGGGTGCAAGGAAACACACAAAAGCTGGTTGCACCTATGCACCTTTCCATTATGTGGCCCCACATATATTGTCACTTTAACAGGTTTATCTTAAGACCACCAACTTAAAGCATGTTCTCATTTTTTTTTAAACTTGTAATGTACTGGTCGTTACTTTTTAATACAATTTAAAATTGCCTTCGAATATTCAGGCCGACAGAAAACAGTGCAACACCGCAGGCTGCCAACACCATTCAGCCACAAATTACAGTGTCGGGAGGCAGCTTTCATACCACCTACCAAATATCTCCGCGCTTCAAAACTATGGTGCTAGCAAAAATTGCGATACACGAATTAGGTTTATAAGGTCTAAAAAATAAATATCTCCATTACATTCCAAAACGTTTGCTCACATTTTCGCTTTTAACGAATAGGGAAAGGGCGACATCTTGTGGTCACATAGAGGTACTTTACGGACAACTAGTTTTTGTCAGAGAAATCTGGTCAATACCTTTACGAACTGCAAAGAGATTTACAAAACCCACTTGTGTTTAGATTAGTAAGGGGCAGGGAGTAGCCTAGCAAAGATGCCATCGGCACTGGTGCAAGCAAAGAAAATATCCCACTTTATTATTGTTGGGGTAGTAAATGCAAATATGAACAGGATTCAGTGGGGCCCTCAAGCTGGGGGTGCGGCTTAATTAGATTTTGGGTGGGGGAACAGACATTTCTCAACCATTACTGCCACTGAAATTGAAAAATAGATGAAAATAGAATTAAATTAAAAATGCTTCTCTGCATCGCATAAGAGCCATTCAGTCCTTTGTTTATTGTTGGCCTGTTTGGGGCGAGAGGGAAGAGGAGGGGTATGTACAGGGCACAAGTCCTAAAAAAAGAAGTGGGGGGACGCTCCAAGTTAGGTGGTGTCACCGGAAGTGACCTCACATCCGGAAGTGACGTCACGAGATGTAGTCCCCACTAATTAACAAAGGTTAGAAGGTGATGGGGGCAGGTTCAAAGGGCAAAGGAGAATGTTTACGTTGGAATTAGTCACCGTATTGACACTCAAAGGAGCGGGGAAATTAAAGATGCGCTTGTTCGGTGCGTATTTATTGCCCACAGTAAATTTGCCGGTCTCCGTCTGAAATGCATAAACACATACTGACCTTTTCTAATATACGGCCACGAGCGCCCGTCTGTCATACTAAACGGCTCCATCAACGTGAAACAACTTAAAGAGCTCTGTTCGCCCTCTCTCGACAATAGAAGGTGAGGTTTGGTGAGTGCTGAGCGCGCGCGCAGGCTCGGGTACCGGCTCCATCTTTTGGGCAGGGGGGACAGCGTCCACCCGGTAAAAACCCGGTAAAATAAGTGGGGGGACGCCGTCCACCCGCGTGGTACCCCGACTCGAGCCCTGGGTATGTATACAAGCTCTGCAAAGTTTCATAGAGATGTGTGTCTGTGCTATGAGAGCTGCTAATCCGAGAAGAAACCAGACCACAGACATTGCTAGCCTGACTGGAGGCCCCTGGACCAAACTACACACATCAGAATCCATTTATTAGGGGATGTAACGCCCCGAACAAAGCTACTCCCCCACCCGGCGCTACGCCCTTGCCCTCAAGGCTCTGGCGTTCGATGCCACTGCACCTGCTGCAACAATGACCCCTGTGGAGGCGTCGGTTTCAAATTCTGGACAGCATGTCCTCTAAACACTGTAGCTCCTGGTTGTTTCTTTCCATTTAGATAATGAAGCTTTTGCACCTTAAAGCTCCAGCTGGAAGAGCTTACTGCTTAGAGACTGATAACGAGTTGAGGGATTGGATACCACAGACAGGGTCCTCAATTTTAAGACAGGTCTCAATTTTAAGGGGAATGTTGTTCCTGCATCTGAACTTTTCAGGGACGCTGGAACGCATTTTCTTGTCCGGAAAAAGCATCTAGTAAAATCTCTGGGATTGGCTGTAAGTGTAGAACAGGCCAAGTCCATGGCTTCCCTTCCCCCTCTAAGGAAGAGGGAAGCATGTGATGCTGACCACATCATATCACACGTTAACGCAGTAGCCATTGCATAAGGATACCGGTATTTTATTTGTGCCTCTCAAAGAGATTTGCCAACCTGTCCTACTTTCCTACTCCACATCTTGGCAATTCCAGGAATTGGATGAGGTGGGCTTACTTGCTTAATGTTACATGCTTCATCATAAGCCACTGCATCCTACCCTGGTAAGATGGTACTACCAGGGCAGACAAACTCAAGTGGGAATATCTTGGGGAAGTTTTTAGAAATTACTAAATCTGGATAATTATCTGCAATCCAGTTATCTTAGCTAAAAACTTCCTGGGGCAGACCACAAGAAATCCTTTTATTAAGTGGGACCCTAGGTATATATAAAAATACTTAAGAAGTATATTCAGAGAATGCTATTGGGTACCATGGCCCTGACGTACCTCTGTGATGCCAACATGTTTCATCCCCTGCGCCTACCTTACAGCCCCTCTCAAAGCTGCACTTATACCCTGCTGGCATGAATGCAGTTATTAATTTGAAAATGACTGTCTACCCTAGTACCATTATCTTTCTTCACTCTTATATCAGGTAAATTACCTTTGATTGCACAAGGGAAGGCCGGTCCTTTCCTTTATATTACCACATAGATTAATATAGGGATCCTAACATAAGCCTGACAAATGCTCGAGACCAAATTAGGCTATCTGGGGGCAGAGACATGCTGGCACAACAGATACGTAAGGGCCATGGCATCCAATGACGTCCTCTGAATATACGTCTTAAGTATTTTTTTTATATATTTATGGTACCACCTAATAAAAGGATTTTGTGTGGTTTACCCCAGGAAGTTTTTAGCTAAGATAACTGGATCGCAGCTAATTATCCAGATTTAGTAATTTCTAAGAATTCCCTCAAGATAGCCCCACTTGAGGTTGATTCCGCCCTCGTGGTACCATTTTACCAGGGTTGGATGAGGTGGCCTATGATGAAGCATGTCACATTACGTAAGTGAACCCATATCAACCAATTCTTGGAATTGCCCAGATTTGGAGTAGGAAAGTAGGACAGGTAGACAAAAATCTCTGGAGAGGCACAAATAAAACAAGGGTGTGCCTATCCAACAGACTACTGTGCCAACATGTAATGTAAGGGGTTATTTATAGAGAGCACTGTGACCAAAGATGGTATCCTGGTGCTAAAACCATTATGTAAGGAAACAGCAGATCGAAAAGCTGAGAAGCGGGTCGCTAGGGAGGAAATAACCAGGTCGTCAGTGCCTTCCTGAATTTTTGTAAATCAGATTGAGATCGTAAGGGTGTTGGAAGTTTATTCCATGTCCGGCTGCATTGACAGTAAAGGTGCGTCCTCTTTGTCTGACTTTTTGGTATCAGAGTTCTCGGATATAATTGCCAGTAGTAGATCGGAGGTTTCTGCAGGGGGTATATTTTTTTTAGTTTGTTTTTGAGGGGTTTTGGTCTCTGTTTGATAGGCAGCCAGTGAAGCTCCTTCAAGGCTTCTGTAGCAGATGAATATTGAGGTCTGTTCAATGTAAGCTTAGCAGTAATGGTCTGAATACGTTCTAGCTTTTTAACAAGTAGTTAGGGGCTCCTAGCAACAGGGCGTTGCAGTAGTCCAGCCTCCTTAGTATTACCCCTCTGGAAATCAGTGATCTGGCCGATAGATCAAGCAGAGGATATAGCTTCCTGAGGGCCCGGATCAAAGTGAAACAGGTCCTGGTAAGTCCGTTCACATGGTTTTCCAGGGGTAACCCTTGGTCAATGATTACACCTACGTTTCGTACCGCCACAGGGTTGCCCAGTGGCTTTTCCATGGGTAGCGGCCAGAAGTTCGGTGATAAGGATACCAGAATTTTGTTGGAGGGGCAGCAGAGGAGTTCAGTTTTGTTTCCATTCATTTTGAGTGAATTTGCATTCATCCAATCAAAGATGTCAAGAATGCATGCTTGGAAATTACCAGTGGTATCCCCCTGGTTATTGTTCAGTGGCAGAATTAATTGAGTATCATCTGCATAGTTGATTAACTTATTATTGTAAGTTTTTATAAGTGATGTATTGCGAACTAGAGGAAGACATGGGGTCTACTTCATCCTCTTTTGCTCTCTTGGTGATAACAATGCTGACCACATCCCCACTTCACTTATAGCTTTAACCCTTCCAACTCCTGCCCTCCACTGCTCACGTTTACCACCTCCTTTGAGCAAGTGGTAAATAACAGTTAATAATCGCCCTTGAATTGCGAAATGAATGACCTGCACACTTATTCCCTATTTCATGATGATTAGTTTGTAATGAATGGTCATAGATACGGAAATAGCAGTCGAAATTGTTAATTCTGGCCACCTAACCAATATAACTCATAATCGGATCATTTATGCATTTCATACCTCTACTACAGGGCGAAAGGCAGGATTATAAAGATGGCAGAGGAATCCACCAGTGAGGGTGCAGGGTGGCACTGCACCAGCATGCAGGGGAGATGTCTGTTAAGGTTCTGGGACCACCATGTCCCTCCCAAGAGGCACGCTCAAGAGGTTTAGGCCAACATGCAAGTCGACAGCAGAATAGCAAACTCACAGTATGCATGCACACTACTCTCCACCAATGACACTCTCTTAACTTTAACTCCCACCCAGAAAGTCCAATATGTAAAACTGGATGTAGGAAGCACATTTTCTGCAATGATTATTTTTTTTAACATTTTGAGCTTAAAATGTTAGCTAAGATGTGGCAGGTTTATTTTCAGTGTCTAAAAGGTTCGTATGTGCAAGGTGTAATGGCTTATGAATAATAACACTAAAGTACTGTGGCCATATACTATTTTGAGAAATGGTTGAATAATGTATGTTTTCACGTTTGTATTCATTATTAAAGACAGTAATTATAGAGATGTTAATGTAATACATGTTGTGGAATTTTTTTTAATGTTAAATGGTTGTGTTGATAGGGTGACTTTGCATTATGCTGCACAATACATGAAAAGTATTAATCAGGAAACTAAGTGTTGACAGTTAAATGCGATATGCACGTGTACGTATAATGTCAATTTAATTTAAATGATTTGCACAAAAAAAATGCATTTTGAAGTGTTTATAAAAAAGTGTTCTACTTTTTGAGAGTGACTGAAGCATTGAATTTGACAGTGTTAGTATTCTGCAGGCATGTGAAAGTTACTCTTTACCTTTGTGAAGGAACAGACAATACCTACTGACATTAATCAAGTGAGTTTTTTTTGCCAAACAGTATATATGTTAATAATAAAATGATATGATTGAATAAAAATGTATGATCTGAAATTTCAGCAGAAGTATGATGTACTGAAATTATATTTTTGAAAAAGTTGATTTAAATTTTAGGTTTGGCATGGCATGCGTTAAGGTAAATCGAATATGGTGGCAATTAAATAGAGAGAGGAGAAGCTTAAGTTTGAATTTCTCGTGTTTGTAATTTTTGAGGTGTAGGTATTATCAAAGTACTAGTCAAACCTAACTCCCTTTTATAATTAGTTTTTCTAGGGAATCTCACTTCTGTTTTTTAGACTAAGTATATGTTAAAGGTTGGCGTGTGCTTTTATAAATGGATATTATGTTATTTAGTGATGTTTATTGAGTTAATGTACACTTCCTGGTGGAGCATGTGAATTTTTCTTATGTCTGTCTGTGGTGTGTGTAAACTCCAGCTGTGCAGCCCTGCTAGAGTCACCAATGCCATCTAGTGGCTGGATTCAGTTACAACACATGGGCCCTCCCACTAGGTGTCTTCCGCTGTGCTACGCTGCCCTCTAGTTCTGCTGCCCCGCTGAACAGCCACGAAATACATGTCAACCACTATATCATGCTAGAGGCGGGTGGGTATACTGATACCCAGCGTCGGATTGGTAGCGCAGGCACTCGGACAACGCCCGAGGGGTCGGTGTCTGAGTTCCAGCTGTGGGCTGCTTTTTTTTAGCAGTCTGGCGGCAGATTTGGGCATTGTCGCTGTTGTTCAGATACAGCCAGCAGCCCAGTGGGTGTCTGAGTGGCCTTTATGGTAGGCAGATGGGCGCTCATTACCTCCCGTTTAGCAACAGGCAGAGGTGTCACTCCTTTTCTCTTGCAGGGCTGGCCCATTAATGTGTGCATACTGAGCGGGGCAGGGGGCCTGAGCATAAGTGGCCTCACTTATTTCCAGGTGTGTTTCACCAGTGTAAACTAATCCATGCATTTTTTTTTACCCCCCCCCCCTTTTTTTAATAAGATTTCGCCGAAGCAGTGTTTTGAAGAAAGGCAATATGCAAACGTGGGCCACTTTTTGTAGCGTGCCCGGGCCGATTCTGAATCCCAATCCAACCCTACTGATATCCCTCCCCTACATTACAGTACTGAGTGGGGGATTTCGATCAACCCCTTATGATGTGCCTCAGGGCTGGTGAGCCTTTTCAGCTTCTCATTGCCATGCTTTGTCAAAGACTGGGGCACGGGAACACACGAGATTCAAGGGCCACTAAGAGCTGCCTAGCTGCCCTCTTCACATTTCAAAGAGGGTGGTGGGGCTCTCCTTTACTTTCATAAAAACGAGGAGGAAGGCGAGTGTGACAGGGTGCAGCTGCCACATTTCCCTGTTCTCATTTGCAAACAGGGCAGTGGCACACCTCTGTGCTGACATGGTGCTCCTTTTTGTACAACTGAAAAAAGGATCAGGACTTCTTCCATTGCCTTTTCACAAATGCAAAGGCAACATCCACTTTCGGTGCACTCCTACATCAACGTAACCAAGAAAGCAGTTGCTCACCTGACTTGTATGGTGCTGAACTCTAGGCTCCACCACAACTAAGGCATTGTATTGCAGAATGTGAACACCAATTCATATGTTGTAGTAAGTCGTTTCCTTCTCTAGAGGATCATAATAACTTCCGATACTCCAGATTGGTTAAAAAGTGAAGAGGTTTATTTCTGGAACAGATGACCCACGACGTGCTCTATCCGTGACTCAGTCTTCATCTGGATGTCACAGCAACATTCCAGAATCATACAGAGTCACGCAGAACACTCACACTAATTCGATATCTTAAAGTAACACAGACATGTAATGTAATTACATTATATACAACACTTACTACATATGTGAGCCATGAAGTTTCCCAATTTACATCGGAGTTCGAGGGTGCCGTTCTTGAGAGCATGTTTGGAAGGATGTTGGATTTAGTATGTCCTATTTGAAAGATGTTGGTTGAGGTGCTTGAGTTTCAAAGACGTTCTTCAAAATGGTGCACTGTCTGGCACTGCACCAAAGCATGAGACATTCTATATCAGTGATACTCAAAGTACAGCCCAGGGGCCGCCTGTGGCCCTTGACCTTCACATACAGCCCACTGGTGAACAGCAGCACTGGGCTGCTGTTTACTTGAGAGAGTACCAACATTCGGAAAAATGTAAATAAGCGGGAAAGCATTTCCTTACGTTCTAACTGAAGTAAAAGAAGAGAGGCAAATAAGTTGTTGTGGACCACTTAACTTTAGGAACACATTCATTTTTAAAGACCACATGCAACAAATGTTTAAAAACATAATAAAGTCTCTTCAAAATCCAAAAAAGTTTAATTTATTAACATACAGAAGTGTTTCACCTTAGTACATCAGATTAAATCTGTGAATTGAGAAGTATTTTTTTAAAGTGATAGTTTTCAAAAGTGAACGTGGAAACGTTCATGCCTCCCCCTAGCCTGACAACAATGCCAATAGTGAACTACCAGGCAAGTACCATGTACATGTTTGGCCTCCCCTGCGCCCACCTTATACCCCTCCCATAGCCGCACTCCCACCCTGCTGGCATCAATGCTACTCTCAGGAGCACCACAAACCATACTCATGGCCCCTGGGAAAATGTTTGCGGGTATCCATTTCTAGAACGTCTGAGAACAGACACATTTGCACATACCCACTTTCCAGATTATAAATATTTAGTCATCTATATTTGGTGATTATGTGTTTGGGAAGAGTCAGATTTCTAGTCTCCAGGATTCAAGCTCACTGTCAGTTTTTCTTATTCTTGTACATATTGAGTTCCAGATCTTGACGGCCAGTATATACTTGGCTTAACACAGCAGTCGCAATTTTCTGCGTCGCTGTACAGCCCTGGCAGGGTTTTCTCACTTTGGTCTCCGTGCAGTGCTCTTCTACTTCTCAAAGCTAACTTTCTGCATTAGAAACACAAATTCACCAATGCCCTCGATGAAGCTCTGGCCTCTCAGCCTGCCATTTTCAAAATTTGCTCTAGATTTAGTCCATGCTTTTGCCTGTTTTATTTCATCTCCTTGTTTGAGCCCCCAGTAAAACCTCAAGTTTGCAAAGGTTGTGTGTGGACTGATATGTCTGTAGCTGCCTGGGCCATAGATTTGTACCTCCTGAGATAACTAATATCCCCCTTCTCCATGGAGCACATGTCGACATCCAGGTAGCACACTGGGTTCAGCTTATTTTTTTATTATGCTTATGAGAAAATTGAGCAAACCTCTTGACTGCGTGCTTCCAGCAGTCCCACGCCTCTTTCTGACTTACTGCTTCACATAAGATTGTGCTAATCATTTATCAAACGTAGCGAAGTTGTTTCCGTAATGGCCAGTGTGCAGTTACGAACAATGCAAAGCCATCCAAATTCATGTCCAAGGGGCTCGGCTACTACTACTTTTTGGTCAAACAGTTATCCACACAAATTCAATTAGCAAGTAGGATTCAACACTATGATTTGCAGTACATGTTCGTCCTGAGTACTTGATTACGCACATTTTCATATCCACTTACCATTTTGGGGTAAGGTTGCGAAACACCTTTAGACCAAACAAAGGTCCTTGGAGGTCTCCGGCTCCAAACTCCAGCTGCACAAATAGAAAAGGGGAGAAGTCAACAATGCACTGGTAATATGGTATTTTCATGGGGTTTCAGTCAAGCCTGCAAGAGCATTTTGACGAAGAAAATTGCTTTATACACATGAAACATTTGCGTTGCACTTGTGTATTTAACCAAGGATTTCCCAGTCAAGTGTGTGTAACGTGAAAGGTTCAGAAATGGTGATCAGACATCACTGCTTGCTTAGCATCTGAAGAGGACCTTAGCAAAAATACTTTGGACTTTACCTGTACCTCTCAAATACAACATCGAATTTCAAACAAAAAAAAACCTACATTCTGCAAATACCAGCTTGAATGAGGGCAGACAGACGGCAAAGGATTAGGATACAACATCACATCCGAACTAAAATGCGCATTTTCCTTGCCTTTTCCCTGGGCAGCCTCTGCCTCGAAAACCAGCGTCGATCATGCTTAAGGCGACCAGTCTTTGCTTTTGATGAAGACAGTGTCATTTCTGTTAATAGATCGCTGGATTACAGAGGTCAGGATACGTTACTTAATATCACAGTTCAATGAACAGCTCATCCTTGCACCATAAAAAACAAGCATTTGCAATGCAATAGGTCTCGCATTTACGGGAGTTTGAGCTATTGGCATTGTAAATGACAATGCCTTTTATTTATGTTTTGGTTTAGCTTCCTCGCGTAAATGCGAGACCTGCTGCATTTTCAATGCTTGTTAGATGAGCTTCAAAGACTTTTGAATGGAAGCATTAAAAGAAAACCTCTCATAACTGTACCAACAAATAGGTCCTTTTTCTCACCAGGCACATGGCATGCATGATTAGAAGCTGTGTAGAAATAGCGCTTCGCGGTACTGTGGTAAACACTAATGTACTGGAATCTTTATTTGAATCCCTTTCGGAGCAGTCAGTAAAAGTGGCAAATATGATTGAAAAATTGAGCAGTTAACATGCACCTTTTGGTTTCACTTTTCCAAAATTATCCTACATAAAATCCTATTGAGCAATGTGCTGGGGGTTACTCACTTGGTGCACATGGGGTCTAAGTTTATACTTTTTGACATGGCTGTTTTAAATTACCAGTCCGGCCCTGGACGTGTTCCAGAGTCAAGTCAATGACAAAGAAGTGGTCCAAATGCTACGTTTAGAAGGGGGAGGGTGTGGCTTAACGGCCAGTGCAGCCGACTTGGGAGCTGAGAGATCCAGGTTTAAGTCTCGATGTGTGCTCAACATCCTCTAATTCTGGGCAAATCACTTCCCCCTGCCTACGGAGAGCGCCTACAGACCCTCGCGGGTTATTAGCGGCGCCATACAAAACCAAGTATTATATTATAGTATAATTATTAAGAAGAGAAAGAGGCAGCCAAAAGATGAGGATCAAATGTCCAAGCAAAATGGAAAAAGTGGCCTAGAAGGAGACTAGATAAGAGTGGGGGGGGGGGGGGGGAGGAGTGGCCTGAACGCTACTCTTAAAAGCTGATGAAACACAACTAGTAGAAATGGACAAAGTATTGAGGAACTATATGCGGCCGTTCCAGGCGTTCTGAATTTCCGGTACCGACGGGAATCTCTCTACGCAATTACGAGTTTGCAGACCAATAATTACTTGGCATAATTCTGCATGGAAAGCTGCATGTTTAAAGCTACAGATCAAATTTTTAATGAAACTGCACTACAGCAACAGCACCGGCCCTGACATAATATTAATGGCCGCCGAGCAGCACGGTAGCAGCAGAAAGCCTTTTAGGCTCTTACGCAACACGTAGCTAAATTAATTATTTGCAGGGGAAGGATCCCATACCCCCTGCAGCCTCCGAGGGATCAGTGAGAGCCGGACTGCAGAGGCGCTCATTAGCGACCCTCAAATGTCAGACACCGGGAGGAAAGAAGAGGCCTGACAGGGAAGGAGACACAGCGACACAGAGATCTGGAAGGGAGGGGGCGCGAGAAAGACAGGGACAGCGAGGTACAATGATGGAAGAGGTGGCGATGGAGCGGGCACAAAGAGGGGAGAGGGCGCGAGGTAGACGGGGACTGCAGGTTAGATAGGGACAGCGAGGTACAATGATGGAAGAGGTGGCGACGCGAGAAATGGAGCGGGCACAAAGAGGGGAGAGAGCGCGAGGAAGATGGGGAACACAGGTTAGAGATAGGAAATGATGGAAGGCTCGTGAGAGAGAGCAGGATAGAATGGGGAGAGCGGGAGAGACAAAGAGCAGTAAATTCAGACATAAGCGAAGAGAGAGAGAGAGTAGTAAATACAGACATAAGCGAAGAGAGAGAGAGAGCAGTAAATACAGACATAAGCGAAAGGGAATGGGGTCGTAAGAGAGACAGAGGCCTAGGAAAAGGAGGGGAGACAGGTAGAGAACAAATGCGTATTACGAAGAAAACACGACAAGCCCGGCTTCTAAAGTGGTCCGGACGCGAGCGAGCGGCCGCCGCGCGAAAGTGAAAGCAAATTTGTCATGGCGAGACGCGGTGGAGCGTGGCGCGCGCACTTGGCGGGGGCAGGGGAGCGCATTCCAGGTGGGGGAGCGGACCCTTTTAAGTATGATGCCGAGGGCACCAGTGGGCTGAAGCGCTTCCCCAAACGGATTGCATGGCGGCACGATGCACGTGATTGTGCGCGTGCTCGTCATGCAATCCACTTTGGGGAGCACTTTGAAATGCCCCTCTTACTAGAGTCTCACATAGCGATTGCGTAAACGCAATAGCTAGGCGAGACCTAAAAATGACTGAAAGGGCGGGGCACTACACACTTCGCAAACAAATATTGTCCAGATCAGTTGTTTAAAAGGCCAGTGTCGGCTGACACTGATTGAGAGTGGTAGGTCAGGTGGTGGAAGGGGGCAGGCAGGGGTTCTATAATAATATATTTTTTTTAAAACATACCTGTTGCTGCAGGCCACCTCGCGCTCCTACTGTTTCACTTCCTGGTCCCAGTAGTCCCTGGGCCAGCATCACGGACTCCCCACCCAATGCCTGTGCTGCTCTCAAGCATGAGAGCAGCGTGGGGATTGGCCTGACTGGGCTGGATCAACGCTCACTCAGGCAGAGGGAGTCTGTGCTGTTTCTCCAACCCGGCTTTACAATACAGCTGGGTTGGAGAAACCTAAATGTGCATGTCAGTTTGGTGGCCCAACTGACATGCGCACTTAACAGTGCACATGTACCACTCCTCCTTCACCCTCCCATGGACCGGCCCCTCACTACACATGGTGGCTCAGCCAACAGTTGAAAAATAAATACGATAATAACATATCATTTTATTTTTCAACTGTTGGCTCTGAGCAAGGGCGTCGATGCTCCTCCGTCATTGCGAGAAGCTGCCCCTGTAAAAGACTATTTCATATAAGTCACTGTTCTTGGAAGAACAAAATGTTCGATTCAGTGACGCACTGAAAGTCCGAGTAAAAGAAACGTTGACAATCAGTCCAAACACAGGTTCATTAAGATGACCGGTGTGGATTATGCCTCACTAGCTCGGAGGCACCTTTATTTCCAGGGTCTCTGGCCCTACTGAAGAGCAAGTCGACAACACCGAGTGAGAGCCAACTGCTGTTACTAGAAGGAACTACCTGCAAAGTTGAATGGGATTGTGAGCTAGGATCTCTCTCTGAAATAAACCCAGAGAGGCATTACTTGTGTAAGAAGCCTGCAAAAGACTAATGCTCAGAATCAAAAGTGTGCATGCAGTGAGCAAAATGGCACACCAATTCTTCCACTCAAATACCCGAAACTTCATGGCCATGTTTTTAAATCCTACTGCATGGTTGCTAATGCCGAAATTCAACTTTGGAAGTGCAATTCAGAAGTTATAACAAAACTAATTTCAGGTCTGAGACGTTTAACACTCTAATGCGAAGTTTAAACTGGGCTAAATCAGGCGCACAGCCTCTCGGGCAATCTGGCAGTGCCTGTAGGGCTGGTCTGGCAGGTCAGTGCGTGGGCCGGTTTTTGGGCTATTTGTCAGCCTATTGTATGATCTGCTGGGTCGGTTTTTATTGTCGAGTTCCCTGATATTATCAAAGCACTGCCTGCAGCAAGCACAAAAGCACGCAGTCTCCCATGCCTTGCAAAACACATATAGAGTGTGTCTTTACAAGTTCAAAACTGCCCTGATTTGCAAACATGGCCACTTTTTTAGCTAATAGGGTCACTTTGTATTTTGGTGCCCGGGCCTGCTTTCTGCCCCAGTCCCGCCCTGGCAAACCATCTCCGTCCTAACTGGGGCTGAGATATATTTCACTTTTCTTCCCTTATAAAAAGAACCCTTTCCTCTTCCATCTGCATTTCCCCACCAGTTAAGGAAGCTTCATCACCATTGGCCAATCCATCAGGGCTGGCGGAGCCCGGCTACAATGCCATATGCTATAAGAGATCAAATGTCCGAATGTTTACAATTTGAACAGCTCTTTGCGGTCTTGGGGCTATGAGAGATGTTTAGATTAACATACTTAGGTTAATGACATGAAATGAAATGAAATGAAAAGGAGTTTTATAGAGCGCGGCTGATGCCCAAGCTTCAAGATTGTGCTAAACATAGTAGTCACTTTTAGATGAATATCAGAAAGTTCACACTGGATCCGAGGAAACGGACCGATGAAAGTGACTATTTTTTATTTTGTGATTCTGAACTAGTTCTCTCATCTTGGATTTTTTCATTAAAGGTTTCTAATAAAATACGGTGCTCAAACATGGCTAACATATGTTTTAAACCGATTGTGCCGTCTGTTGGAACTCGGATATTATGCAAAGGAGCCAGCTGGACAGTGGAGCTGCCCAGAGGGTTCTTCCCTCCGACGCCCCACTATAGGACATCAGTACCATTAATGTGACATAATTCTTGTTCAATGAACTAAGTGCAGGGACATTTGAAGTTTCTTGCCAGCATATTGTGCATGTTCACATTTACAGCCCTACTGCAGGTTGGTATCTATCTCGACATTTTTAAAAAAAACTGGCTTTGATGTCCTGTTGCTTTGCACCAGGTTTCAGGCACGATGTTACAGCTCTATGAGTGTTCTTGACTGACAACTGCTTCCACAGGCCCTTGAATGTCAATGATTCCATCAGCACTTTCTACAAATAAAGTGCTGAAACTACAGTCATCCTTCCTCAAAGACGGATCTCAGAGGGTGGCAGTGAATCACCAACTATCGAACCCTTTTTCTTTGCCATGTGGGCTCATCATTAAGCCCTACACTTTTTAACCAGTACGTCTCCCCCGCTGCAAGATTATTCGTTCATTTGGGCTTCAGAGGGTTTCCTACGCGGATGACACCCAGCTTATTGTGGCAATTACGAAAGGCACTGTAACAACTGCAGTCAATTTCACCCACTGCATGACAGCAGTAGCTGGGTGGATGGGGAGGAACTACCTGACGCTCAATGGGGAAAAGTCTGAGGTGTTTCTTTTTGGAACTCAAACCTCCATTTGGAATCACAGCTGGTGGCCCGAGACAACAGGTACTATACCTATGCATACTGGGAAGGCTAAGAACCTGGGGATCCTCCTGGACTGTCAGCTCTGCCGAGACCTCCAGGCCAATCGTGTGGTATCAACGTGTCTCTGGCTGATCAGAATGTTAAGGAAAAAATGTCCTTTCATTCCCCTTGCAGCATGGATTAGAGTGTCTCTGGCATTAGTCATGTCTAGAATCGACTACTGTAATGCCCTATATTTGGAGATCAACAAGAGCACTCAAGCTAAACTACAGCTAGTGCAGAACACACTGGCCAGGATCACTTTGGACGTTCCTAAACAGCAGTCTGTGACCAAGGGACTACACGACCTTCACTGGCTCCCGATAAGAAAACTTATTATGTGCAAGGCCATCGGCTTAGTGCACAAGGGCCTCCATCATATCTGTCCTGCAGGGCTATGTTTCATAGCTACACCCATTGTAGAAATCTTCGCTCAGCTCACCTTAATCTGGGGACAGTGCCCAGATTTCAGAAGAAGAAATGGGGAGGTAGAGCCTCCTCAGTCACGGCAGAGAGACTGTGGAACTCACCGCCAAGTCACTTGACCTGTATAGGTCTCATTACCCTTTAGGAAGGCATTAAAGACCTGGCTTTTCATGCTATAAACTATCTTTTGTGAGATACTGTGTTACACTTCTCAGTGGTGGACCCTTATCACTGGTATTCTAGCACCTTGACGCCTTCTGGCATTTGTTGCGCTCTATACATCCCCATCAAATCAAACTTCCATCAAACCTAACCCTTTTACGTCTCAGGCCGCACAGCATGTAGAAAGGGCAACTAACTTAAGTGTGTTTCGCAGTGTGTCGTCACTAAAAAGTTCAGCTAACTATTAAATAAAGTCCAGATTTCAAAGCAAGATGGATGCAAAAAGTCCAAGCCTCCATTACACTTCTGTCTTATGCTTCAATACAGCAGCTTGCACCCGACCAAAACGCGTATTAAGTGCGGTCCTACATAACCATAACATTCTTCCAGCTCCAAGCTGAACTTGCTTTTACGAGTAGTAATTCAACTGGTCCCAGCTGGACTGACGGAGGCACCACGTGCTTCTTGTGATGCAAAAAGTAGGTCACTTTCATCTAACGGAAGTGGTTTGGCAGGAAGGAGTAACAGACTTCGTGGATGCATTCTAAAGTAGCTACCTACTTCTTTTTCTGTTCATTTCATTTTGTTCTTAAGGTTGCCAAACTTGCATCAAAGGCGATAGTTGTACACGTTTATAAAATAATGAATTTGAAAAACTTCAGTTATTGAGAACTTCATGAATTTGCACGCAGTAAAGAAAATCAAACGTGAGAAAAACATGATTCTTGAACCTGGCACAGAACAAGTTGATTGCTAGTAAGGACCGGAGCACAGGAAGCAAAACGCCCGATTTGAGAATGCCACCTTCTTAAAGTGCAAACACAACAGTTGATGGACAGAATGTAGAACGTCATACATTCACCCCAGTACAGAGATCTGGGCCTAAATCCATCGTTTTTTTGCTCACCATGCCGTTCCAGTTTGAATCCAGCCGAATAAAAATCCGTCTTGACTTTGTTTTGTTCGCCCTAAGTTGGCAGGGTATGCCCAGACGTGGGTCCCTTGCTCACTTTGCCACTGGATTCAAGCTAGCCTGGCTGATGACGGGTGATTAGTCAGAAACCGGTCCCAGGATGCTTGTTTCCGGTCCAGGGAAGACATGGCTTGGCAGTTCGGGCTGGACTGTTCCCATGAGGCACAGGGTCAGACTGATTTGCATATGGCCATGTCTGAACTGGGGTGGCGGAATGAGCTAAAGAACGGTGGTGGATTAAACCCAGATCAGTTGACTGGGGGTGAGTGCTTGCAATGTTCAACACTCCATCCATCATCCCCTTTGGTTTTGCTACCTTCTTAAAGTGGCATGTAAAATCCTTGAGGAATCAGGAGAAAAAAATTCCAAGAATATTAGCCAGTACCCCAAGACCCCTTGAGAATCAATCAATTTTGGAAAAAATCACAATGTCCAAAACTGAATAGCACAGCTTTGTGAACCATATTGTCTAACTGGTACTAGACAGGAGACCAAAGGGAGCAAGTCTATGCTGTGAGGTAGCTGTGTGTGCCTGCTGGTGCCACCAAGGGGCCTGGGTGCATTTTTTGGTTTAACATTGCGTGTGGTTACTCCATTCTGAGTGGTGAAGACTTTGCATGGGTTTTGGAGCAGCCTGGCCTCCAGCTCCTGTGACTAGCTGCACTTCTCCCTCATCTATTATCTTGATGTCTCAATTGCATGTAAAATAATTAATCCCATGAAAGAGCCTCGCTAGAACCTTGAGACAAAATCTGAACTACAGTCATCATTGTAGTCTCAAACTAAATTCCTGAACATTTTCCTGAAACATCTGGTTTGCACGGTAAAGTGGCACATGAAGCGCTACGCCACAACAAAGTACTGCAAACTTCGAAAATATCTTTCAGAGTGATAGCACTCTGGGCCATGCTAAAAACGTCTGTGTGTGCACAAGTGGACCTAGTGCGCAAGATCATATTCGTACCTTTCAGCTGCGCCCAGAGAATTTATGGACCTGATCATTCCAGTTGCCTGTCCACCTTCATTCACCACAACTCATACTGTGTATGCAAAGGTCACCACTGCCCACATCTGCTTCCCGAGGTTAATGGCAACGCAGAGACTACCCAAGATTACCTGCTTATCCGTGCTAGAGCAGAACCTATTGCGCAAGTGCCGCGCAACGGGGTGCGGTGAGAAGGGTACGGATTGGAAGCTACCGCAGAATTCATTTTAATTAATTCCACATTTGTAAAGAGCGACTTAACACCCCTAAGGGTCTCCAGGCGCTGGGGGCCGTCAGGGAGATTAATTGAGCTGTTGCCCAGAGTCACATGATGCTCAGTTGAGCTGCTGGCAGCGATCGAACCATGAGCCCCCCCGCCCTGAAGTCAGCCGCTCTGGCCACTGCGCCACAGGATGTAAGACTGGAAATCAGAAACCACGTTTGGGGATGTGGGAAATTGAAAAAGTCAGGGTCAGCAAGAGGTTAAATACTGAGTAACTCACCATAAGAAAGAGCGGGAAATTAAGATCCGGACCAGACCAATTTGGAGACGGGAGCCACAATGGGATAGAAGAGTACAGAAAATGTATTTCCTGAGCGCAACAAAGGCTCATGAGCATGCAGGAATATTTAGAAAATGCACACAGTGATGCAATGGAAACATGTGGCACTAATAGCTCGCGTATTTAAGGGGTCTTCCATCAAGGGCATCTCATTTGTTATGTTATTTTATAGGGTATGTCTTAAGCGCACGGCTACTCCACAGAGTGTCCCGGCGCTAGCCTGACCCCCAAAACAGAGAAGCAAACCTGAATAACAGCCGCAATATTTCTGAAAAAGCCAGGTCTTTAAGCCTCTACGAAACTTGAGAAGGTCACGTTCTTGCCGCAAGATAAGAGGGAGGCTATTCCATAATCTGGCTGCGACCACCTGAAAAGAAATACTCACAGTGGAAGAGTGTTATTGAGTACGATTTTTGGTTAGTTTCTTCTCAACAGCACTTTGGTTCTCTAACCAGTGTACTGCTGCATCTATAGAAGGTACCCGTGTAGGCCCAAAAGCAAGCTCGCATTACCCCCCCAGTGCCTTTTTTATGTCAGAGAAATAAAAGCCAATAAACAAGGCCAGTGCAGCTGGAGGCAGTCCAGCCCTCTCAATCAGACATCACATCTGATGGCTGACTCGTCTCTGAAAGTAATTAAGGGCACCGAGATGAAATGGGGCTGCTTTGCATTTCCATTTTGTTCCACTCCATTGTCTGTGGGTCTCGCAGGTGATCGCAGGCCGTCCTCGGGGGTCTCGTGTTCCACCGTGTCGGCAGTTCTGCCCCCGAACAGGGCCTAAAGTTGAGGGAGCGCGGGCCGCCTCATTTACATGTCTGGATGACTTTCAGAGCATCTATCCAAAGTTAATCTGGAGTACTTTACTCTCATCAGGACCAGCGGACGGGAACGCGGCAGGACGAAGGAAGGATGTTCTCTCGGAGTAATTAAAAGGCGGATCATCACGTTGCTCATACATTTTAACGCCTCAGCGTCTCGCACGGATGTCAATTCAGAATGCCCTCGTTGGTGCTAAACGTGACACATCAACCCATGGAAAGGATGACGGTGCAACACTACAACAAAAGGCATTAAATATCTTGCCTGTGTTCTTCTGCCCACAAGCCTTTTCTCTGATGCACTATTCAGCCATAAGACACCTGTGGTCAAATCGCAAGGTTTTACTCAAAGTCCATTATCCGTGACTGTGATCCTGTACTCATCGGCATGTCCACTTTTAGGTCTCATCTGAGACAGTACATGTACTGCTGCTTGCAAGACTCTTCTACATAAAAAACAAAACAAGAAACTTTATAAAGCGCTTAGCCCATTACTTACCATTGGTTGGCTTCAACGTCACTCCTATTTCCTCGCTTCTCATTGGTCAGCGCCTCCTGCTTTCACTGTCTCTTCAAGCATTTGTCAATTTGGAGGAGTGTGAACCAAGTAAATCTTCCTTCCTGCGGTCAATGTCCTTCCACTGGCCGCAGGCTTGCAGAGGCATATTCTTTTTAGTTTCTTGTCTAGCATTCCATAAGTGTGCATTGTTTTTCAGCAAGTCTCTGTCCAGCCCTCCTACTCTACCTGTATTATTTTTTTCTTGCCCTCATCCCCCTAACCACCTCCCTCCCTTTGATGCTTGCCCCTCCCCCCCCACTGTTGCTTGCCAGGTCCACTAACCGCCTGCCCCTGTCGATGCTTGGCCCATTGCTGTTTGCCCCCACCCCTCAACCATTTCCCTCTCATGAGATGGGGTCAGCCACAGATTCCACCTGGTTTCCAATTCTGCAGCTTTATGCGGGTTCAGCCAATGCTACCTGTGGGTAGGAGCCCTGAAGTAGCTTATTGTGCAGCTCATGCATGGCCGTGTTATGTGCATGCAGTCTGAACTCTTCTTATACCCTCCTGAGCAGCTCTGAGGCACTCTGCTGGACAGAGGGAAGTGCACACTGGAGGGTATTAAGAGGGGCTACATTGCCATGTATAACGATCTCTGGGCTCATGACTTGTTATCTTTCACTGGAACCAAAGCTGCAATCACAGCTTGAACAATAGCCCACCCCTCCCCCTTTCCTTGCTTGTCCATTCCCCCTGACCCGTTAGTGCTCGTCTATCACCAATGCTCCCGCCTGCCAGAAAAAAGCACTACGGGCGCGTCATAGTCCTTTTATTTTCTTTACTCTCAGCCTTGTTGCACAGTGGCCACGGCGCTGTGCAACATGGCTGAAAGTAATAAATAAAAGCACTATGACGCGCCAGATATTTTTTTCCTTTACTTTCAGCCATGTTGCACAGCTGCTGGGCTAAAAACATTGACAAGGCCAATTCATCTCATATAGGCGAGACCTATATTGTTAGGTTGTCCTTGAATTTATTTTTGAAAATTCAATGAGAAATCGTCGATGTGTTAATGGATGTTTTGATGCAGCGAGGATATGGAGAGTAAAAACTAGTAGCCGCTCTATTTCCTAAATGAGACTTAGCTATATTTTTGACAGCACTCTGGTGGTAATATCTGCCCCTTTACATACACTTTACAATTCATCCTTTTCTCAAAGAACTAATGGAGGAGCCCACCTGCATTCAAGCAAGCCTGTGCACTTAAGGTTTCCCCCTGAGTCCTGGCATTCCTTATCCTCTCAATATGGAGGAGGTCAGTTGTATTACCCCACTTCTTCAATTACATACATTTCACACGGCATTAATGCTCTCCTAACAAAAAGGTAAAGTATACACACTTACATCGACTTACTGAGAGTGTAAGTCCATGAGACAGAAGATTGTGAACACATCATTCTATTATGACAGCATCTATGCCTTGAGAAAGCCCATGCCGTATTGGCTAATGGACGAAAAATGTGTTGGTGGTACAACTGACCAAAAGGATCTACTGTATGTAACTGAAGAAATCTTCAAAAACAAAAATGAAATAAAACAAGTATGAGCATAATCACATAATATTCGATGTTACTACCTCAAGAAGTCTTTGTGGGGCTCCTTACCAAAAACCTAATTATTTATATTTACACTGGATACATACACCACACCCCATCAGGGGATCTTAAGCACCACTCAGAATGAAAAAGACGTTAACCAAGCAATAACCATAAGCTGTGCTACTTAAGGCCTTTACAAAATATATCTAAATACATATCTTCAATGAAAAAAACAAAGGTTAAAGAGACGTTCAGGTAGGTGAAAATGTCAGTTAAAACATACCATTCAAACAAACAAAACCACTGAATTTCATCAGCTCTAGTTATCTCAAATAAATGTGCTTCATGACCCAAAGTAACTATTAAAATGCGCCTCCGCCATGCACTGTGTTGTCACCAATTATCTAATTTCAGATTTTATGTCTTTATCACATTTATAAGGCGCAACAGCTACCCAAAAAGGGTTTCAAGGCGTCAAGCAGATCAGAGACTGAGATGAAACGGCTAACAGGTTATTGGTGAAAGAGCCAGGTCCTCAATGATTTGCGAAATTGGACGTACTCTGTTTCATTTTGATGAGCAATGGGCAGGGCATTTCAAAGTGAGGGACCTACATATGCAAATGCCTTTCCACCCATCCGAGATAGTCTAGTTTTGGGAACGAAAAACTTCCCGAGTGGATGAGCGGAGATGTTGCAGAGATGTTTTGGCCTTCTGAGAGGTCTTAAACCTATTATTGGTTTCTTTCAACCCATATATTCGACAGTTGATCATTAAATCTATTATCATGTCACGTCTGGGCTTCTGAAACATCTTGTTTCTTGGTGGTAGGAAATCGATCTTAAAGAGGCTGCATTCGGTCCAAAATGCTGCTGTCAGATTACTGTTCTCTCTCCCTAAGTTCTACTCCTCCACTGAGATCCTTCAGAAGCTCCACTGATTGCCCATTGAGAAGCGCACCCAATTTAAAGTTCTCAGCACTGCGCAAAATATTATGAAAGCTGTTGGAGCCCCCATTCTCTCAGAACTCCTGCAACCCATCTTCCTGCCAGAGCACTTTGTTTAGTGGAATTAAAACTGGCAGTGAGCCCTCGGTTCAAAAGAAAAATCGTGAGGACGCTCCTTCCGGGATTTGGTTTTGGCCTATGGAACATCATGCCTCCTGATCTAAGGAATATGCAGAGTCATCTTTGTTTCAAGAAAAACTTAAAACCTGGCTTTTTTTCTATCTAGGCTTCTCCGCACCCTCCCAACCTCTCTTTGGTGCATAATACCTTTCTACTCTAGTTACCACTGGGAAGCCCCGTTGAACGTTGCAATGCATTCTATAAACATATTAACATAACGTAAAACAGGTTAGGAGTGATGTAATATGGGAGATAATAAGCAGTGCATGGCGAGGGTGCAAGTTAAAATTACTTTAAGATATGAGTTATAGTTATTTGAGATAACTATAATTGATTAATTTCAGAGGTTTTGTTAGCTTAACATGGCACAAGTTAGATACCTTAGGTAATGAGTTATAGTTCATTAAGACTAAACAATTTTACAGGCCACAAAATGCAGCCCCTCACACAACCACAAGAACCATGCACTCCAGCTGAAGAGGATAGAGCTCCAGTTTGGAGAGCTCTTGAAAAATACGGGTAGCTCTCCAGGGGTCATGGATTTAATGACCCAGGAGACTGATTTTTTAATGTTGCAGGGGGCTGCTGAGCTTCTTGCAGCCCCTCACACAATAATAAAAAAAGTTTGGTGTTGCCTCTGCCTCCTCTAGGGGTACTAACAGAAAGAAAATATTTTGCAAATAAAAAGCCCTAGGACATTATGGGGCGCTCCTTGCCGGAGCAGAGACTAATAAATTAGTGGCTCTGGCCACTCATTTATTATGCACATTTTCTTTTTTTAAATGTTTTTGTGGGTGTCCCGGTGCCCACCGAGGACACCCGCATCTTTAATTTTGGTTGTGAGCCCCAGGGCCTCCGTGGCTCAAACCGCACCCATTTTGGGTGTTGGTGGGAGCTGTCATTAAAAAAATTTAGGGCACCCACTGATCCTTTTTTGTTGGGGGCCATGTGGGGAGCCCCAGAGGCCCTGCCGGCTCACCTGGTTGAAGCTGGCCTTTAAAAAAAATTCTGATCGGGTGCCGGGTAGAACGTGGCTCAAGGAGGGAGGGGGCATGCACCCGCCTTGCCTATATTTGAAAATAGCCTGGTGGGATGGGGTTCCATGGACTCAGCAAGGCTTGGGAAAGGGGTCTGCGCCCCCCCCCCTCCTCCTAATAAATAAAGGAGCCCCAGGGATGGGGTCCCTAGGGCCTGAAGATGGCTCATTCCTTCCTCCCCTAGAAAATCCATTACGCCACGTCCCCAGGCCCTGGCCCACCTCAGGGGACTCATTTTTTTTTTAAGCCAGGTCCAATGAGGCTTGGGATGAAGGCCACTTGCACCCCCCCTTTAAAAAAAAATAGTGCCCTGGAGGATGGGGTCCCCAGGGCCTAATGAGAATCGGGGATGGGACTACATGGCCCCCTCGCCTTTGAAGAAGAAAATAAGGCCCTGGGGGAATGCGATCCCCAGGGCCTAAAGAGGTTCAGGCACGTGGGCCACGCGGAACTCCTCTCTTTAAAAAAAAAAATAATAATTAAAAAAAGACCCAGGGGATGGGTCCCTAGGACCTAGTGAGGCTTGGGTGGGGGCTAGTGGCCCCCTCCCTTGCAAATACTAAAGGTCCCTTGGATATGGCGTTCCATGGCCCTAATGGGGCACAGGCAGAGGACGCGCTGCACCCTCCCCCTTTTTAAATTATATGTGGCCCTGGAGGATGGGGTCCCGGGGGCCCAAAGGCCAACCCAATGTTGATCTCTGCAAAGGCTGTACGTGGTGTGGGGTTGGCAGCCTCCTGGGGTTTTGCCACAAAGCCTGTCGGCAGGCCAAGCCCAATGATCAACTACCGTTCCGCATGTCCAAAAAACTTTTAAAGTTCACTGAAAAAAACAAAGGCTAAAGTAACGTTATAGTTAGGTAAATATGTTGGTGACAACATTAACATTATGAACTAAAAAAACAGAAATTCACCAGTTATAGTTACCAGAGCATTGCTTATGACCTCACATATTACATCACTCATAATATGTTCTACGACATTACTGATGACATCTCAAATTACATTATTGATTACACGGATGACATGCAACAAGTGTGCTAATTTTTTTTAATTTATAAAGTTTACATAGTAGCATGTAACTACTATATTACTTTTTTACTTAATTTTGTACAGCTTGTCTCCAGCTAATGCGTGTAAGTGTTTACAAAACACATGTGCTCCAAACGCAACTTAGGTGTGTAGAGGTATTGAACACATTATAAATCTTTGTACTGAAGACTAACTGTGCACAGGTGACAGTGGATGACTTGTGTTCAACAGGGCCGACTTTAGCCCTGGTGGCGATCAGTGCAACAATGTATGTTGGTGCACCCCCAAAGACCACCTCCGGCACCCTTACTACCGCCCTTTAATAGTGCACCTCAAGTCTGCATAACCACTCTCTCTGATGCATTTAATCAGTTTTAAAGTGCCACTCATACCAGTGTAGGGTATCGGAGCACTTTACATCACACACAAATTACATAAAGGGCAATCAATCATACATGTGTAAATAAGTGTATATGAAGTGTTATACAAGACAAAGGACTAAAAGGTGTAGGAGTCATATGTTATCCATACTGGTGGGCAGTATAGTTTAAGAGACTTCGTCTGGAGAAGCACATACTCAGAATTTAAAACGTAACACCATGGCTGGGGTTTCTATTAAAAAATAAGAATTGATTTCTACCCAAATAAACCCTTTTTGCAACATTATGATAATTAAAAACAGGGGAAAGAATAACACTGTAATCTATGCCTTGCATTTTGCATGCAGGTCTTTGATGACAGTTAACAGCTCACTGTTGTATATTAGGATTATAACGTATAAACTGCAAGTAACAAAAGAATCTCCCTGACAAAAGCAGTAATTCACTGAACTAGCTACATTATATGCACTTAGCGATCTGCATGGGAAACGCCCTTTGCAGCAGGCATATTAACCCTCTGAACTATGCAGAAGGCATATTAATCCTCTGCACTACCTTACGATGAGTCAAAACTTCCACTATACAAAACTCTGATTTCTCACCAGGAAGAACATTAATCACCGGACTTATCTTGAAATTTTTATTGTTGCCTGAAAATTTCTGGAGGCAAGGAACACCGCAGCAGGTGCTTTTGAAATCATAATGTACGTGCAAATGCGGCGCCCCCACCCGAAATCAGAGCCTGGTGAGGTGGCACTGGATGCACCGCCCTAGAGCCGTCCCTGGTCTTTAGCATGCTCCATATGAGATTTTAGGCTGTGCATAAAAAAGTTTTCAACAGGGCAAATGTCCTACGTAAAACATATTAAGAATTGTAAGCAGCCTTGAGTTATTGGACAGAATCATCTCAGCATGACAATTTCTACATACCATAGAAGACTGTGCACCAGGTACTAACCTATGTACATGTGCTTGCTTTACTTCAGAAGATGGGTTATTTGTAAACATTTCACCACAGTATGAATGCTGCAGGCAGTATGATCTTTAGTACTTTCAGACCGAGGTTATTTTAAGAGAATAGTCGCTCTTTGGACAAGTTTTGCACAGGGTGTACACTGTTCTTAGTAGATACTTTTTGATACTCTGTGGTGTATTTCTAATGAGAGTTTCACTGCTTTTCCATAGAGTAAACAGTGTTAACAGTACCCACTTTTCTACTCATAGCCACTTAATTTCTCAATGTAATTTCAGTGACAGTCAGAGGTTTAATACAGGTAAAGAGTGTCCATAGTAAGGCATCAGTTATGTAACAGGGCTTGAGTATCTGAAGGAACTTGAACTTCCCAGAACAGCTGTATACTGATTGAACACTGTGTGCAGAACAGGATACCCTTTCATCTGCGATTCTTAGTCGTCATGAATTCTGCTACACATGAAGCGTGGGGTATCAGGTCAATATTGCACATAAGAGATGCTTGCTTTAACAATGGAGGTTGCATGTATGGTAGCAGTAATGATGCTTCATATAGTCTGAGCTATTTTGCCCTTACTTTCATAGCTCTAATACTATTCCGGTTTGTAGAACAATATGTAAAAAAACAGCTTGGATGATGTCATCAGTGATGTTGTTAGAGATGTCATCAGTGATGACAAAGGATGACATAGAACATGTCATTAGTGATGTTAAATGTGAGGTCATAAGCAGTGCATGGCGGGGCACAAGTTACAGTTAGCTCTGCTAACTAGATCTAGTGAATTTCTGTATTTAGTTCAAAACGTTAATGTTATCACTGGCATATTCACCCACAATAGCGTTACTTTAACCTTTGGCTTCTTAAGTAAATTTCTACGTTTTTTTTTTTTTTAAACAAAACCAGATTTTTTTTATCACATCTAACTATAACGTTGTGGAAGGCTATGGCCGAAACGAGTCAGTCATTTGTTATCCTGTTTGACAGATTTACTGAATTAAAATAAAGAACACTACATTACTGTGCCTGCTTGTCTTTTTTGGGTCCTGTTCACCGAAAGGAGGAGAGACGGGACGGTTGGAAGTGTATTTTTTTTACATATATATGTCTATCTATATATATTCCACAAGCCGAATCTTCTCCAAAGTAAAAGAAACCCCATAGAAAGTGTTTATTTTCTGGCAAAAAGACAACGTGTTTCGACCACAGCCATGGTCTTGAATGAGATGTGCACCATTCCTGGTGTTTCAAGGAAGGCCGTGGAGGACAATGTTCCAATCCTAGAAGCATGCTGTTCGTATTGCAAAAAGAAGCCCGCCCTCCGTGTCATTCTTTCCTACAAAAGGATTTTAATGAAAGCTTCAAGGACTGTACAGGGGCATGGAGCCTACTAAGGCAATATAATGTACTCACCTGTGGAACTACAGTGTCCATCATGCTATTTGGTGTTGATGGTAGCCACGCCCACTAAAGGCGGTTTAGTTTAACTAATAAAGTTGGAACACTAGTGATGTTTTTCTAATGCCTCTGTACATCAGCTCATGACTAAGAGGCGGGATGCCTCGAAACGCGTCGAGCATGAATTAATTATGGATGACAGGATGGCGAGCTGAAACGAGGTTACACACACACATACACACACATTATATATATATATATATATATACACACACACACACACACGCGCACACACACACACACACACACACACACACACACACACACACACACACACACATATATATATCTCATGACTTCTGCTGAAACTTTTTACAAAACAAAATGCTTTTGTTTCCGTGCGGGACACCTGCCATTCAGCACCTGCATACCCAATGGCATAAGGAACTTCCATTCGGGCTCCTCCAGTCATGTAGTGAGTCACAGTGAAGGTGGTGACTGTATAGATAAGTGAGAGGACAGGGTGCTGCTATGCTTGGACATGTGGAATTGATGAAGTTGCCATTTTCAAATTCAGTGTCCAGCTGAAACTAAAGAAAGACTCAATCTAAGACTCTACAGGGACCACCATGTAGCGTAATACAAGACTGTGAGCAATCGCATTTTAGATACTGGCAGCTAATTACACTGAAAGGTACATTGTAAACCTAACAGAAGATTATACAAATTTTGGCAGTCTAGGCATGCTGCACAGGCAGTGCTGAACTGTGTTCTGGCTGTGGGGACAAGCTGAAGAATCAGTGTTGGACTATATTCAAGGTGACTAAGTAAAGGAGGAGGAAAAGCTCCTTAAATACATGCTGCTGTTCAAACCTGAAAGAAGTTAAGTGCCAAAAAGAGAGTGGATACATGTTTGTAGCGTAGATGCTCGTCTACATAAACTCAGTTGATAGACTGGCCAACAGGGTGTTATATGCGTTTAAGAAACATTTGGGGAGTAGGGCGAGTCCAGCTTCAGAAGAGTGATAAATCTACACTTCCTCCTGTTGTCCCATAAATACTAATAACTTGGGCAAAATCCTGATTTATGGGGAAATTGATGGGAAATCGAGCACATACCTACTTTTTGGGTATTGCAAAGTTTTGGTCAAAGTATACGACGAATATCTGAAATGTATTATGTTCATTGACACAGGAGAAATGTACAGCTCTTTGATGGGCTTCTGAGTGATGAGCTTGGTTGGCATGGCAGATGCAGTATACACTCAGAAAAAAGAAAGACAAAAAAAGAAACCTAGCCAGCCAAAAACACATACTTTCAACCCACATTCATGGTCACCAAAGCAAATATAGAATTCAAGTTTGATTAGTGCCCATAATTGCTTTACGTCCATCATGGATAACACTTCCAATGTAAAATTCAAGTCAAGAGGTGAAAATAAAAAGAACAGGCATTCAGAAAATAACTTGAATTTAAAGTTTTGAGACTCGGGTTAGGGTCCCACGAAACAAGAGCACTTACCTAACTGAATATCATAGCAACTTATTCAATCATGGAAAACAAAAAACTCTCTTAAAGTACAATTAGAACACCCTCACTCGTAACACTAAGGCCCATATCACCCAGCATGTATCGTTGATAAGAAATAGCCGGTAACCAGTAATTGTATTTGTGGATTGTTGCTCTTCAGTGTTCTTAGTGCTAACATTAAATAAATGTATAAATAGCTAACTGGTAGGATAAAATTAGGAAGCAATTATGTTTTTGGGAGAATAAACCTCCAAAAGTGTAAAGGAAAATTTTACTTTGTAAGCATCCGTTTGAAAGGTGCAGTGCCTTAGATTCACGTGCTCTGCATTGCCATGCCATCTAGAACTAGGCACAGTAGTGTGGCATCATCCACGAATAGCACTTGACTCCATGTCTGTTAACAGTGCTGAAATAAAAAAGTTTTGTAGCAAGTGTAGTTGTAGATACACATGCTTTGCATACTCCTGCCATCTATTGTTCTGCTCAGACATTTATGTGTTGTTTTTCTTTGAAGAAGTAGTTTTTAATCACGGAGTGTCCTGTCCCCTCTCCTCTAATAGACAGTAAACATGGGCACTGACTCCATGGTAGATTGTTTTACACACAGAGGGTGAGAGTATGTATGGAGTGGCAAGTGAGCGTAGCATGGTATGCCATGTGTACAGTGCACTGTCAATTAGATAATAAGATACAAGAACTGCAACAAAAATAGGTTTCCGGGGAGAAGGGTGGGTGCATGTAAATCTACAGCACTCCACACCTGGAACAGATGTTTACAGGGTAATATTTTCCATTCATAGCATGTGGCTGCAGATGCACATCTGTTGCATAGACTGTAAAGCAGTACCATCCATTATAGATCGTTAGCCTGTGAATAATGCAGACGTCTAAAATAAAGTCCTTCAGACTGTCTGGCCAACCATATCCTACTGATGCACTAAACTGTCTACACCATAGTGTTAGTAAACGTATGTGGGATTGACAAAATGGCCTCTTTGCTTAGCTTGGCCAGCAGGATATAACCAAAGAAAGCCATGGTAGCCCCCTTTTTATATGGGTACAGTGTGCCGTGGGGGTAACAGGTAGGACTCTTTTAGCTGAGAGATAGCAGGTCTGGATGCACTTTACTATCTAGAAGCTGTGCCAGCCTTAGAGATGGGATGTCCTTTATGAAGTTTTGAAAGACTTGGTCCGGTCAGTAGATTACATGAAAGCCCACTTAACATCTAAGGTGTAAAGAGCTCTGTCCACTACCAACTATGGCTGTGGAAAGAAGACTGGAAACTCTAGGTTTATAATGGGATGGAAAGGGGATAACACGTTGGGGAGGTGCTTTGGATTTGTTCTGAGAACAACCCTGTCCCTGTGAAACTAAATGAAAGGGTCTTGCAGTGTAAGCACCTGTAACTCACTAATATATCTGGGGGAGGTTACGGCTACCAGAAAAGCCAGTTTTCAAGAAAGGAACCCTAAAGGGCAAGAGTACCAGATTTCAAAGGACGGATCCTTGAGACTGGTGAGGACTACATTAAGATTCCACATGGGGTGAAGACACTCGCAGGTATGAACTTTATGCGGCCTTACATGAATGCCTTGAATACTGAAATCCTAAACAAGGAAGAAGGTTCCCAGTTTAGCATGTAGGCTGCAATAGCGGCTAGATGAAGCTATATTGGTGTTTGGGAGAGGCCTGAACTTCTGTAGGTGCAACAGATGGCAAATGATGCCCTTGACGCTGGGATTTAGAAGGTCAAGGAGCTTGGGAATGCAATAGTGGTCAAACCATTTCTACTTTGCAGCATAGAGGCCTTTGTGGTAGGCCTGAAGGCTTTGTGCAGGACAATTATGTTCTCCTGCGGGAGATTAAGTTAGCCAAATTCTAGAACTTCAGGCGCTAAATTTCCAGGTTGAGCCGTCTGGGTGCCTGATCTGCAGGAGAACAAGCCTGGCCTGGATAGGACCTTCTCGTGGGGTTGATGGACATCTTGCGGAGCATCAAGTACAAGGGTGTCAGGCACACATTGGGGCCACCAAGGTGAGTGTGAGGGAAGTTTACTACATCTTCTTCACCATGTATGTATGTATGGAAGGGGCTAGAGGGAAGTGTTGGCAAGCAAAGATCCTTGACCAGTTGGTCCGTAGTGCATTGACCACGGACTGTGGCTACATGAAGGCAAACTTTATGCATTCTGCATCTTCGGTGTTAGCATACAAGTCTGTCTGTGACGTGGCCCACTATCGAAAATAGAGTAGGACTTGTAGGTAGAATTTCCACTAGTGTACTTTACGAGTCCTGCTAAGCAAGTCAACAAAATTGTTCTTCACCCCTGTAAGGTACTCCACCATGAGGTTACGTGGTGGCAGATGGCCTATTGCCAAATTTAATGCTCTAGTGTTGACAGCGAGGGAGTGTGTGCTATCTTGTTTCTGGAGGTACTACATGGTGGTCATGTAGACGGTTTTGATGAAAACTACTGTTCCTCAAATTATCTGAAAGAAGGTTTTGAGAACTAGACATCATCTCAAGGTAGTTTGTGTGGTGCCCCTGGTATTGAGGGTGCCACATTTCCTTTACAGTCTTATTGTTGAGACATGCCCCCCAGTCTGTGAGAGAAGCATTGGTGATGGTGATTATCTGTGGGACAGAAATGCCTGGGTCCGCAACTGAATGTTGCCATTCCAACACTGCAGAGAGTGATGGGCACTGGCTTTTACCAACATTAAATGCACCCAGGGACCATCCGCTTGTGTCCATTACGCCAAGAGGCAATCTTGTATCAGCTGCATGAGCAGCCTGGTGTGGGGTACCAGGGCAATGCAGGAGTCCATGATTCTTAGGAGGCAAACCACTGACGTAACTTAAGTTTGCAATTGGGCTGAAAAAGAGCAGCAGCTGCTGTGGTGCTGGATCGTTATATAAAAGTAAGTATCCTTGATGTTTAACGCTATCATGTAGTTGCCATGTTGGAGAAAAGGAATGACGATGACGATGTTTTTCATATGAAAATGCTAGAAAAGAAAGAATTTGTTGAGGAACATGAGGTCCAGGATTTGCTTACAGAAGCAATCTTTCTTCAGAATGAGGAAATAGAGAGTAGACACTCTTGCACTGGTGTTGAGGTAGCACGCTATCTACTACCCCATGTGAATGAGTGTTTCACAAGTGTTTCCAGGAGGGAAATATGCTTTCTGCTGAGTCTGTGTGTGAGTGGGGGATGGAATGTTGAGAGAGGCTGTGCCTTTGCATACCATTGCTAAGACCCACTGATCTGACACGATTTCCTCCCACTGGGAAAGGAAATCTTGCTTCCTGTGACAGGTGATGTGTGATGAAGGGGGATGGCTGGTTAAGTTATTGTTAGAAGGCAGAGGCCCCTTAAACTTACTGGAGCACTTCTACCCCTATCCTTGTTGCTGTTACTCCTATCGGCACCTCTGTTGTAACCCCTACCCATCTGCTGTTAAAAGGACTGCTGCAGCTGATCTAGATAAGTGGTATTTGTTGGGCACTCCTAGATTTTACAAATCTGTGTCCTCCTCGATTTTTTTCCATTATCCCCAGACTAAAGGAGGGGTCCCCAAATTGAATGGAAAGTTCAGGAGAAGCGGCAGGACCTCGGGTTTAAACCCGAGCTGTGGAGCAATGTGTGGTGTCTGTGGAGAACACCAGGGTTTATGCCTCGCAAGACTATGTCTGCAGCATCAAGCACACAGTGAATGTTGGCACTTGCCATCCTCCCTCTCCTGAACTCCTCTGGAAGGTGTTTTTTTAAGCTTCCGCATCTCCTCCCATTGGGACCTGTCATAATAGGAGAGGTGCCTGACTGAGTTGACTATATGGCAATGGGTAACTCCCCCAATAGCCACCTGTTGGCCCACAACATCCATCTGCTTGCTCTCCCTGTCAGGCAGCGGGCTGCAGCCTATAGTCTGAGCGGGGCCCTTTTGCTGGCAGTATGGACCACAAGATTCAGGGAGAAAATTACCATTGACTTAGACAATGTTGCTGGGTGCGAGTTTGTATTTCTTCTCTACTTTGGATGTTACTACACTCAAATGCTTGCGCTAATTAAAAGTCTCAGTGCAGATTTAAGCATGCCCTTGGACATAGGCAGGAACTGAAAGTCCACTCCCTTTTGGATAGTGCCTCCTTGTTTTTCTTGTGGAGGACGTGTACGTCCACATTATGAAAGGTCGTGGCCCATTGAATAATGTCATAACAGTCTGTGGTATCGTCCAGTGGAGATGCACTGACAGGATAGTGGTCCAGATCTGGGTCACCTAGTGGGGTCGATGACCTAGTCGCCACAGAAGTGATCTGTGGGCCCTGGCTTGATGGGCTGGACATAGGGATCGGCAGGATCAAAGGAGCTGCCAGGACCCGAAAAGGTGCGTGGGGAGGCCTAAAGTAAGTCTAGAGGAAGCAGAAAGAGTGGTGTGCACGAGCGTGGTAGTACAGAATGGTAGAGGTGTTTTTGAAGCTGGAGAAGATGGTGGTAGAAGGCTAGTGCCCCTGTCTCTATGACTCTTTGATACTGGTTCCAGAGGGACTTTCGGTGTGGGTTCTCCTTGAAGGAAAGTCTCCTCTTGTGAGGCAAAGTCTCTGTTGGCTTCTTTGGAGCTGGCTTACCTGGAGATGAGAGTGACTGAAGAGGTGCTTCAGCCTGGCTTCAAGCTCTACTTGGAGATCCTAGAGGATGTATCACTGAGTCCTCAGATTCGACTGTTGACGGTGCAGGCTTTGATGGTACATTCGGCACCGGCGAGTGTGGGCGCGACTAGTCAGTGCCCTTGGGCCGTGTAGGGCTTGATGGCTGGGAAGGGTTGCTGCTCTTGGGTGGGTTTCTCATGAGAACCGAAGCCTTCTTACTGTGCAGACGGGAGCATGAAGACAGTGGAGGCCCTGAAGGTAGCAGTCTTTTGTGCAGAGGGCTCGATACCAGACTGTAGCAGGAATGGTACTCTATCTCAGCAGGAGGCCTTTTGTTAGGCGTGGATTGAGTGTCAGAACCATGCACTTATAACCCTAGGTCTCTGGGTGTGACCTCGGTTCAGGGCTGATTGTCTTGGTAGCAAGCATGGCGCACTCATTATCCTCGTGTTCGGAGGCGCCACAGTAGATGGACTACGACCTGGACATGGCTTGTCCTTGGGGGAGGCCGAAGGAGCCACAATTGTCTCCTTCGTTTGCACCGAGGGGATGAGTGTTGGTACATCTTGGGGAGCGTCCAATTCCTCTTTTGGAACCCGAAGGTCTTCCTGGAGCCCAAAGCGACAGGGTAGGACTTGTAGCAGACATCATGGTAGTCAAGAGAAAGGCACACTTTGAAGTTGTCTTGACAATCGGAACACAGATCTTTCCTGTGCTAGCAAATGCAGTTTTTAGAAGGGCGTTTGTTCCATCACCCATTTATGATTTGCATCCACTAGCATCGAAGGTTGAAGTGGAGGGACGTTGCCCCCAACGGGCGAGGTCCCTAATGTGTGGGGACTGGATTGTTGGATGTGCCTTTGGAGGGTGTCTGATGAAAATTGCGCTGGGGGGCGTTGAACATGAACAAGTGAACCTGGAAAATGTGCAAGACATGGCGAATCTCAAAACTCTGCTGGTAGATGTCCAAACCCAATGGAGGGGAAAAAACAATATAAGAAGAAGTCAGTGCCCATGTGAATTGTCCACTAAATGAGGAGTCACAGAATACCTTGTGACTTGAAAGACTTCTTTGAAGAAAATGAAACCTGCAAATGTTCAAGCCCAACTCTAGATGGTTGCAGTATGCCAAGCATATGTTTCTTCAGCCACACATGCTACGAACATTTTTATTCCAGCACTTTTGACAGACATGGAGTCAAGTGCCATTCATGAATGATGCCACACTTCTGCGCCATTGGATGGTGATTAAAGCACATACGGAAGAGGTGAGAAATGAGGGTCCAAAAGGTGCAATGAAGGGCATGGAGAAGAATGTCGCACTGAGCCAGCTCAAGTGATTCACTAGCCGAGGTTACGGTTCACAGATAACTGAACACGACGGGGTTCATCCCACAAGGTGGTACAAACCTCAGCTGGGTAGTCCCAAGGCAGAGAGTGAAAAGGAGATTTTCCTAATATAAACTGTTCTTCTTAGGCCTTGCATTAGCCAAGACCTTTTAATTTCACTAAAATTATATGCAAAATATACTTATTTCTAGGGGCTTTCAGCTAGCCCTTTTCATTCACTGGTCTGTTATTGGGTCATTCACGTTTCTTTCCTCCCACAACAGCATACAGCATGGAGCAGTAAGTCCACTCATTTCAGCCACTGGCTAACTTCACTATGAGTGACAGCACTTCGCCCTTTTACAAGAAACACACCCACACACAAAGAAGTCCTCGTAAGAGCCAGGGGACGACTGTGGCAGTGTGTGCTTTTGGAAAACAAAAAACAAAAAAATATTTTCTGCAACAATTTTATTTTTAAATAAGATTAATGAGCACCCACCAGCTACCCTGACAGTACCGTTTTGGAAAAACCATAGCAACACAACAATTGCCAAAGCCAAAAGCTGGCAGCAGACACCCGATCGATTTGCTTCGTCAGTGCTTATATACTTTGACATCGTCAGTATGTTTCTGGAAGTGGCAGATGTTGCTCCTGTAGCAAATTCAGTACCACCTACACATTGAATGTATAAAGGCAGAAAGTCAAAACAAAATTCAAAGGGGAAATAAAAGGCAAAATATATCAAAGCCTTTCATTTCAAACAGATTCATAGAAGTACTCGATGCAACAGTGACTGGTTTAAACACTGAAAAGGGGATGTAACTATATTGTTAAAACATTTTGGGATGCCCAAGCTCTTCTACTTTAGTTGACATTACTTGCTTTAAAAGTAGGGCTGGCTTTAACTAGAATTATGAAAGCACTGCATAACACAATATTATGGGAAATATTAGTGGAAGCTTCAAAAGAGTCCTTCATACTTTCATTAATAACCTCAGTAACAACAGCAAATCGTGCTTTTTGTGATTTGGTGTAAATTTGTGCAGTAGTTTTGAAGATGACGCCGGAACACGGGGGTTCACGGTTCGATCCCCAGCGCCGGCGGCAGGTCAGCCCAGCACCATGTGACTCTGGGCAATAGCTTGCTTAATCTTCCCGACAGTCCCCAGCTCCTTGAAGCCTTCTGGTAATTGTTTGCATTTTACAAACACTGAATTTAATTTTTTTTTTTAATTGAATCCACCCCCCCCCCCCCTTGCAGGGCCCAACCGAAATAATTTAGGAAGGGGGTGCATGGCCCACCTCCCCGGGCCATGTTTTGCCCCGGGCACTCTATTCCCATGGGCGAAAAGTATATTTTAAGGGGAGAGTGCACGAGTCTTTGCTCCCAGGCTGTATTCGACCCCGGAGACCCGATCCCTCTGGGCATAAAGAATATTTTAAAGGGGAGGGGGCTGCACAGCCCCCCTCCCCATGCCTTTAAAAGTCCCTGGGGACCTCATCCCCCAGGGCTATTAATCAAAAGGGGTGGGGCTGCACAGCACACCTCCCTGAGCCATTAATGGTGCAAGGGATGAGGTTTCTGGGGCCATTAATCCCCAGAGGGACCCTGTTCTCCAGGGCAAGCTCATATACTGTGTCCTGAGGAGCCCGACCTCGGGACACAGTGGTTTCCCTGCCTGCACTGGCTTGGGAATGGAAACTTATGTTTGCTCCCGTCTGGTGGGAGCCTTTTTAACCCCTTGTGTGCCACGCCCTTTCCCCGCCCTGTGCCGGCCGTTACATTAGCGTGCGGGGTTCATGACGAGCTGGACTCGTCATGGGCACACAAGGGGTTAAAACTCCCGGCAAATGGGAGTAAACAAAGTCTGCTCCCAGTGGGCAGGAGCTTTAAAACTGCGCCCACGGGCTAGGAGCAAATTTGAGATCTGTGTCCCTGCCCGCACTGACGCGTACAGGGAAACAGATCACGATATCCCAGCTCCCGCACCATGTGGGGAGCTGACTCTGGCTGAGGGGACCTGGGGCTCCTTCTGCGGCCCCAAACATGTATATGGTGGGTGCCCTGCATAGACACCAGGGTACCCACCTTGAAATAAACGGGTCCTGGGAATGGGGTGCCAGAGGTCATACTAGGCTCAGGGAGGGGGGCAACATCCCCTTTACAAGAGATTCATCCCTGGGGTATGGGGTTCCCAGGGCCTGATGAGGCTCAGGGAGGGGGGCCAAGCGGCCCCCCAATCCCTTTTGTTAAAAAAACAGCCCTGAGAGATGGGGTCCCCAGGGACTAATATGATTCGGGAAGGGATGGCCACATTGCCCCCTTCCCCTTTAAAATACATAGAACCTGGGGGATGGGGTCACGAGTGCCTTATTAGACCGAAGGCCCCGCACAGCGTTGGGTTGGCTGCCTATGGGGGGAATCTAGCAACAGGGCCGGTCTGCATGGGGGTTGGATTTACGGTTGGTAATAAAATATTACTTGAAGTAAAAAAAAAAAAAGTAAAAATTCACTGGAAAAAAACCAAAAGTTAAAGTAATGTTAGTTAGGTGAAATGTTCAGCAACAGTGTAATGTTTCAAACTTTAAAAGCCAAAGAAATTCACCAGTTATAGTAATTTCAAGTAATTATAACTCATAACCTAAGGTAACTATAACCTGTGCCAATGCCATGCAGTACTAATTACCCCACATATTGCAACACTCATGACATATTCTATAACTTCATTGATAATATCACTGAAATATTTGCAATTGAATTATTGATGAGAAAACTGTGCATGGAGAGGACGCACGTTATAGGTACCTTAGGGCACAAGTTAGTTGCTTGAGATAACTAAGTGGTGAATTTCTGTGGTTTTTAGAGTTTAAAATGTTACATTGTTATTAAACATTTCATCCAACTATAACATCACTTTAACTTTTGTTTTTATCCGTGTGCGTATGTATGTATGTGTATATATACATAGGTATATATGTAGTCGCCGTATAAACAAAAAACCATTAAAGAGCATCTTCTGCCAAGAATTTATAGTGGCGGGATGGGCCATATTTTCATGTCAAAGAAATTTTAAAAACTTGGAATAAAAGAGTAAAAGTCAATCATTTTTGCTTACGAGTTCTAACAAATAAAAAATGAAATCACAACAAAATGTCCTCACTACTGTCCAAGCTAAAACTAAATTAATTTCAAAACAAACAGAGGCAGAGCCAATACAGGAAAATATTATTCAAATTATATGAAAGTAATTTCTCTTGGCTCTTTCTAAAACCGAAACGTGAAAAAATTGCTAACATTTTTCTCTGAGAAAAGGTGGCAGCCTTGACTCTCTGTCTCTTGTTAACCCTTCACCCAGGATCTTCCATGCCCCCGCCCCCTACGACCCTCCACAAGGTTTGTGCTAGGGGTGGGTGAGCCAACAAATTATCAGGGAGGGCCGAGCCAAGGGGCTAGCTTGGCTCTAAGAGCCCGCGCGCAACCCGATCCCGGAAACAAAAGGCATGTAAATCATGCAACAAACATGTGAAAATACGATAAAGTATTTTCTAAAAATGTATTATGACAAAGTCTTTGAAATTTTAAAAAATGTATTTCTTTTACATACGGTTCAAAAAAATGTATTTCTTGAACATGAACTCCTTTTTACATCAGATTAAATCACTGCATTGAGAAATATTTATTAAAGTGATAGCTTTTAAACAGAACTTAACAACACACCAGCAACCGCCCCACTATTTTGACATTGGCATTAGTGAAACAAGCGTCAAGTCAGCTGTCTTGTGTACCGTATATGTGGTACAGATTGTTATTATAAGAGGGGGCGGGGGTGTCATTATGTTAAACACAACACAAGAGGTGGTTTGTACACCGCACATTCTGAACGTGCGTATTTGAAAGCTCCCTCAAATGTCATAAAAAGGAGTCACCGTGAAAAAGTATTTGCCTCGATCACACAGTTTGGGCGTGGAGGCCGGGATTTCAAGTACCACACTGTACAATTCAACCAGTGGGTGGGTATCTCTATCTCTCGCCCTTTTTACAACACAGTTCACTACTCTGTTTTTCATTCGTGGAGCATACAGTTATAGGGTGGGTGACAACCAGAAGCCACGTGGAAGCTCAGATTGTTTTGGTTTGGAACTCGGGCCTCGAGCTGACCCAAAGCCAGGCATCTGGCAATTTACCGTCCTGTATGCTCCAGTGATTAATTTGCTAAATAATAAGTGGGTCTGCCCAGAAGCCCGTGGCCTGCGCTACTTAATGTCGACGAAAGCTGCGAGCCCTTAAGTAGACCACCAGAAAGAAACTCCGTGCCCCTTGACCTCACGCTTGCACGTTCCTGCTTTCTACGTTTGTCACGTTTCCCCCCCAGATTTCGGAACTTCCTTCTTACCTCCTGGGGAGTTTTTCACAGCCTTGCTCTGTGATAAAGCCTGATGATGAAAAGTAAGATAGGGGGCGGCCCCAAAATGAGTCCGGGTAGGCTCACCGGCAACCACCGCCACAAATTAAGCAATACGTCTGCTCCAAGGCGCTCCCCCACAGGATCTCGAGGCGGCGAGATGGATGGCGGGCGCTTTCGTGGTTAGTTACGGTGGTCGTTCATGCGCTTACCTCTCCCCAGCCCTTCGCAGAGGTCACGCGCCGGAGCGCCAAGTTAATCGATCCTCCTCCGTTCCCATTCTGCGTGGACAGGCTGCCGGAGAGGATGGCGGTGTCTGAAGCCGTCAAGGGTGCCTGTGGAGACAGAAGCAAGGTTACTGATTACAAACGGCCGCCATGCAGGGAGCCGGGGAGCGGGAGGCCGGGGTGCAAAGGAATGGGAAGAATTCACACCAGGAAGGTCGCGCCGGGGCAGAGTCAGACACACGTCAGGAGTGAAACTTGGCCAGCAGCTATGAAAGCATGCATTTCAGAGCAACTGGCCCACACTAAAGGAATCGAAAAACAACATGTAAACATCCCACAATTGCTGGACGGAGATCGGTTTGGAAAGATAGAAATGGCAGTTTTGTTAGCATCATTCGGTTCAATGCCTCGGTTTTGCTTTGGAGTAGGGCGTTTGCTACTAGCGTTCGTGCGCTTGTCCTTGCGAGTTCGGTATCTACTGGTGGCTCTCCACATCACGTGGAGATATTGCTTTAGTCAGAGGGGAAGTCTTAAAAGAAGAAGTGGGGGGACTAACCAACTTAGGCAGTAAGAAAATGACATCACGGCGCATGACATCACGGCGCGTGACATCATCGCACGTGGCATCACAGGTAGTGGCAGCGCAACCCATGACCTCACAAGAAACGACCTCAGATCTTAAGACCTCACACATATGTTTACCAGGTCTATCATGCGTACATTTGAGAGCATTCCAATATTTAACAAATGCGTCAGGGTTGTGCCTAAAAAGAGATGCAACCCCGATGCAAAATCTGGGCCGCAACTTATACGTTTCTTTTTTAAAATCCTGCTGCAAAGAAATTGGCAATAAGGAGACACTGTAAGCACATCTGATCTGCTTAATTGGTCGCAAAGTCTACATTTTAAAATATCTTATGGGGTAAGGCACCTGCTGCAGAGATCTGTGTGCCAAGTAAATCTCGGGGATTCATAATAATGGTAAGATAATTATTTGCTGGACAGGTTTGTGTTTGTTTTATCCCCGTTTTGAATCAAATTAGCATAAAGGCTCCCAAGCAATAGATGGCAAAACCTGTACACTTGTCTGGGATGGAGGCCCCCTTCTAACAGCCCTTCAGAAACTTGCAAGGGGCTGGCCTGATGGTGGAATAACTCTTCCCGACTTAAAAAAGTATTACTGTGCTGCACAACTTATCACTATTAATCATGGAGTCCATCTCCTGGAGGATGAACCAGCAAACAGGATAGGAGGAACATGCAACCTGAGGGCTATCTTGGAGCCATCTATGGGGAACCATACACTACACCCTTTCCCAGTCCTCCGGCACGTCATAAATACTATGGGTTGGAGGGACAAGATTACACTAGCCACTCCCTTGTGGGACACTGTAAATTTGGGCACCCTGCCTACACAAAGGGGCTTTGATAAATGGAATTTAAATTGGTCTGTCCAAAGTGGCAAACTGTGGAAGCAGGGAGAAAGACTTCCATTTGTACAGCTGTCGAGTGAATACCAAATGTCTACTACTGAGACCCAACGCTATTCAGAAATACATCATGCCCTACAAAAGGTGTTACTAAGGGATGAGGACCTCCCTGAATCCTCCCTAATTGAAGGCAGATTGCTAGATGAATAAATGCCTAGAAAGGCCATCTCTCTTACCTACAGTAAATTGCTTCATAACACTCCTGATACCTTGTCCCGTTTGCGAGAGAGCTGTGAGCGAGACCTTGAGAGCCTAGAGGATGACGAGTGGCCTAAGGCTCTGGCTGGCCATACGCTCACAATTTCGCCTAGTGCAATTAAAAATCTTTCATTGATGCTACTATGCATATACAACAATGGTTAAAATTGGTAAAGCAGAGAACGTAGTATCCCAGGAAATGTGGTCAGGAGGGTACATTTGTCCACATGATATAGGGCTGCCCGATGCTCCAGCAATATTGGGAGGCAGTGACTGCCTGCCTATTGTCACCACAATTTTCTTTGATTTATTTTTACAATACACAAAACTTTGAAAGAAAAGTAGCATTGAGGGTTAATATGTCTACTACAAAGCACATTTTGTAACAGATGAAATGTGTTTATTTTATGTAAATGGATAAGTGGGTTACTCCTTTTAACAAACAGATCCTTTTATTACTTGAAATTCATAAACGGTAACCCTTCTGTTATAGCACAGTAGGCTATCAAGGACATGTGGCTCCTACACCTTGTAGCCCTCACTGTCTTATGTAACACACCTGTTACATTACTTTACACATATATTATTGATTGTCAATGTATTATGTGTGATGTAAAGCGCTCAGACACCATGTAGTGGGATGAGTAGCACTATAGCGCTATGAAAGAAATAAAACAAAATAGTGGAATTAAAATTGTTATTTATGTAAATACTGAAACGGATCAACACAACTGACATTCTAACAGCGCATGCATATATCATATACAGGGAGTGAACAAAGTCAAAAGCATGCTTCTGTTAAATACCTGTGAAGTGATATGCCGTTTGCCTTGGTTTCCCCTCCATTGAATTTAGGCGTGAGACTCCCAGTAGCTCCCAGCCAGGATACTTCAACAAAATATGCATGAAGGCCCTTTAACTTTGGCCTTTCTTATGGGCCCAGCTGGAATCTTATTTTATAAGCCCCCTTGGCTTATAAAATAAGCAGAATGAAAGCAGACTAGGTGCAGGCGCTGTTGAGCGTGTCACGGTGTCTGAAAATTACACCAGGAGAAGTTTAGCAGATTTCTGTGGGGCTGAACCTCTTGGGTGGGTAGACGGTGTCCACCTTGTGAGAAAAAAAAAGGTAGGCGCTGTCTATCCACGTGTTCCTTCCACTTGTGTCCTGGCTTTAGTTGAAATTCTAGGTATCTGAAAATCTTACGCCTTCTCAAGCGTGGGTACATAGGGCAGGCGGGGTGTAGGATTTTCGGCTTTGTTCATGCAAATACATTTCACTGGAGACGCAGGTTGGCGCCACGGTTACCCAATGTCACTTGCAACACAGTGAAAATGGTTTAATGATCGGTGGGCATCATCCTGTAAAGAAATGTTCTACTTTCCATATCTTGTAAAAATCTCTAAGAGCTGTAACTATTTTTAGTAGAAATACGTTATAAGGGAAATACTCTTAAGGACCCAATGCCATGCCTCACAAAAGAAGCCGAAACAGCATTACCCGTTTTCCTCAAAAAACACAACTCGAACAATCCTGGATTTAACCCTTGCTGATAGGTTACAGGAACGTTATAGTTAGGCTGAAATTTCACCTGTACAAAACCAGAGAAATTCAGCTGTTATAGTTAGCTGAGCTAACTATAACTCGCGCCCTAGCAATGCACTGCCTATGATGTCACATATTACATCACTCATGACATGGTCAGTGACATTACTGATACCTGGAGACAGCATTGCTTTTGGACAGAAAGAGCTGCTAATATGCAGCTCCCTCTGCCCAAAAACAATTCTGCTTTGCTTTATGGAAGTGAGAGCATTTTCCCTGCTCTTGCTTGCATGAAGTGAAGCAGAGTTTGCTATGGCTTGGCAGGAGGAAGCATCTACTTTGTAGCCCCAGGGAGGTGGTGGTCCCTGGGGCCGGAGGTCCACAATGGACCCCACTTCTTTACTTAATTTGTGCCCACGGGAGGTGGCGATCCCCAGGGCTGCGTAGGGGTCAGCAGCCCTCCCACGCATGTTGTAATGTAGCCCCGGGGAGGTGATGGTCCCTGGAGCAGCGCATGGCCCCCCCACATTTTAATGTAAATAGCCCCGGGGAGGTGGCGGACCCCAGGGCTGTGTGTGGGGGGGCTGAAGCCCCCCCACACATTCTATTACAAATATAGCACTGGGAGGTGGTGGTCCCCAGGGCAGTGGAGGGGTGCATGCCCCCCTCCCACATTTTAATGTGAATAGCCCCGGGGAGGTGGCAGTCCCTGGGGCTGCGGGGGCCCGCGCGGCCCCCGCATTAGTAAGTCAATTGCCCCTGGAACCTGACCCAGCTGGGGTCTGAAGGAAACAAAGTGCAGGAGACCATTCTTCGTTTTTAAAAACAAATTCGGCTGGATGTGCGGATCCAACGCGAATCCAAACAATTTTATTTTTTTTTACAAAAAATGCTTTTTCTGGCCCCCCTGAGCAGGCCTAGGGGGGGGTCAGAGTGTTTCTACCTTGCCCCCTTTTCTTAATTTTGAAAGTTTTTTAACCTTTTTTCTTGTGACTCGGTTCAACCGAGTCACAAGATGGCTGCCAACACTTCCTGGTTTGAAGTGTTGGCAGACAATCAGATCTCAGGCACGAGATCGGTAGGGCTTGCAGATCCACCGCGGCCACAGTTGTATATCTGAGAAATCTTTAAATTTCTCAGGAATTACTAAACTGATTTACATCATTTAGCAAAGAGAGTGCTTTCAGAACCAAGAGCTACCTTTTTGCCAAATTTGGTGTAATTCCGTTCAGCAGTCGGGCAGTAGCAGTGTCTAAAGTTTCCTACGGAAATGAACATGGAGAAAAGGAGTTGTGTGATCTTCCCTTGTTCTTGGCCCCGCTTGACGAATCACCCCAAAACTCTCAACACAGCAGCTGACCTGACCATTAGTTTTAAAAATGTCACCAAGATTTGTCAAACACCACCAAAGATATTGGCAAATCAAAAAACGCTTTTCCTATGGAAACTACGTCCTAACTATAACGACCGCCAGTAGGATATATATATATATATATATATATATATATATATATATATATATATATATATATATATATATATATATATATATATATATATATATATATATATATATATATATATATATATATATATATATTTTGCTGGCAGTCACCAGTAGGTAGTTATAGTTAGGACCTACTTTCCATAGAAAAATCGTTTTTTTACTTGCTATATCTTTGGCGTCGTTTGACGAATCATCACAAAATGTTCTGAAAAAAGTGCCCCGGTGATTCTTGGGGTGCATGGAATGTTTTGGAGTGATCCGTCAAACGAGAGCCGAGAAAAAGAGGAGGGGTCAAAAAAAGTGCGTTTCCAATGTTAATTTCCATAGGACCATTAGACATATCTCCAGCACAAACCACTGGTCAGAATTGCACCAAATTTGGCAGGAAGGTAGATGTTGGTCCAGGGAAGTGCCGTGTAAATCCGTTCAGTAGTTGTGGAGCTATTAACCGAAATCCAAATTTTATATATAGGGATGCTGATCCTCCGAGGAACCGACAGTCCATGCGCTCAAATCTGATCATGTGGAACAGGTTACAAGCAGTTCAGGACTTCTTTCCCATTTTATACGACAGAATTCCACGCCCCCAGATGGGCCAGTCAAATGACCTTGCAGAGCCTTATGGGAATAGTAGTCCCAGTAATTCAAGTCCACAGATGGTAGCACTATTTACTGTCCATGATATTTACAAGCCCACAAATGGGCCTCTGCAGTCAGCGCATGTTTTCATCCCACGCCGGTATTCCATCAAAGCGGCTCGGTATATCCAATGCCACATGGCCCCCTCACATCGTGGGGTGGTGCACGCTCGGCGGCAGGGCTGCCGCCTCATATTAAAGCTCCAGTTTTGCCCAAGCAATGAGCTGCACTCCATACAGGCGAAAGGTAACAGGTTACTGCCGTATAAAATGGGAAAGAAGTCCTGAACTACTTGTAACCTGTTCCACATGCAGCCTTTGAAAAAGAAAGAAGGACTTTCGAAACGCGTCAGGCTATGCTGAGGAACGGCTGTCAATTGTTTTCAGCAGCCACCTGCATGTTTATACCCTGAATAAAGGCTTGTTACCTTTCGCCTGTATGGAGTGCAGCTCATTGCTTGGGCAAAACTGGAGCTTTAATATAAATATGTATATATACATAATACCTACTGGCGACAGTTATGATGTAGTTTCCATATGAAGAGCTTTTTTTGTTTGGACAACAACTTTGGCGTCATTTGATGAATCATCACAACTTTTTTCAATACTAGTTCAAAGCTCAATTCAGCTGCTGTCTTTAAAGTTTTGGGGTGATCCGTAAAGTGGGACAGAGAAAAAGGGGGCTCCCAAAACACATTTCCCCTACGTTTATTTCCATAGGAACTTTAGACACGGCTACAGCCTGAACTGCTGAACATAATTACACCAAATTTGCAGGAAGGTACATGTTGATTCAGGGAACATCCTTTTTGTTATCTGGTGTAAATCCATTCAGTAGTTGAAGTTATTTAAATACATTTCTAGTTGTATAGCTAAGAACACGGAGGATCCGCAAACCCCTCCTGATCTTATGCTGAGATGTGATTGACTGCCAACTCTTCAAACCAGGAATGTTGGCAGCCAGCTAGTGACTGGGTTGAACAGTCACAGAAAAAAACATAGAAAAAGAAAAGAGGACAGGGTAGAAACAACCTGAACCCCTAAGCCTCTTGAGGAGGTTCCACAAGTACCCAGCAGGGCCCCAAAAGCATTTTTTGCTAAAATTACTGCGGTAATCGTGCTGGATCTGCGAATCCCGGCAAAATATTTTTTTTAAACGAAGTGCGGTCTCCTGGGGCTCATTGATGCCCCGGGGACCACCACCTCCCTGGGTATTCTATAACAAAAAATACGGGGGAGGCCCATATGGCCTACCCACTGCCCTGGGGACCACAACCTCCCTGGGGCAAATTCTTGGTGAGAGCTTTACCGTCCCTTCAAGCCTTCGCAAACTGTGCTCCACTGCTAGCAAACAAAATCATAAAAAATGCTCTTGCTTGCTAGAAGCGGAGCACAATTGCTTTTACAGAGAGGTAGCTGCATTTAAGCAGCTCCCTCTCTGTAAAAACAATGCCGGCTCCCTCGGGAGGAGGGGAGACGGCAAGGACTGCGGGCCTTCAGGCTCCCCGCGGTCCTCATGTGTGGGGAGTGGGTGGCCTGAATGGGAGCAGGGCACTTACATTTTAGGTCGGGCCTGGGGGATGGGGTCCCCAGAGCCAAAATCAGCCCAGGAGGGGAGTCACTTGGCCCCACTCCCTTAGTGTTAAATTAAAAAACAAAAAATATTTTAAAAGGGGGGCCCTGGGAGATGGGGTCCCCGGAGCTGAAATTGGCCTGGGAAGCGAGACGGGCAGTCCCCCATTGAAAAAAATCCTGGCCCAGGTGGATGGGGTCATTGGGGCAGAAAACTGCCCAGGGAAGGGGGTCCATGCGGCACCCTCCCCTGACACAAAAAAAACATAAGTTACAAAAATGACTGGCATGTCGCCGGAAGCCCTGCCCCCTTCCACTACCACTCTGAAAACGCGCTTCCAGGCGCACAACTGGTTGGGTGATTTAGTCCCCTTGGCTGCAGTTGGTCTTTGGGGGCCAACTACCCCTCCTATTAACTCCAGTAAGTCCCACACAGCGTGACTGTTGAGAGGTCACCAGAGGCTCCACCCCCTTTCTCCACCACTTAGCAAACGCAGCTCATGGCGCACTGCTGGTTGGGGTATGAAGTTTCCTTGTGTACTTATGGTCCTAGGGGTCCAACAAGCCATCCTGTTACCTGCAGTAAATACCACACAGCGGAACTGATGAGAGGTCTTTGGAGACCATGCCAACTTTCTCCACCATTCAGAGAACCCACCTTATTGCTCACTGCTGGTTGAAGGATGAATTCCTCTTGGATGCTGAGGGTTCTTGGGGGCCAAGAAGTCCTCCAGTTGCCTCCAGTAATTACGACACAGCAGGATTCCTGAGAGCAGGTCGGAGGCCCTGCACACTTTCTTCACCACTCTGCCAATTCGACTTGCAGTTACAAAACCATAGAAATTCACTTAAAAAACCTCACGGGTTAAAGAGACGTTATAGTTAGGAAATAGAATTTAAAAAACCTTAGAAATTCACTGAAAAAAAAAAAAGGTTACAAGGACGTTATAGTTAGGCTGAGACCATGTTATGAGTGATATATGTGAGGTCATAAGCAGTGCATTTCGGGGGCGTAAGTTATAGCTAGCTCAGGTAACTATAACTGCTGAACTTGACAGGTTTTGTACAAGGGAAATCTCAGCCTAACTATAAAGTCCCTGTAAACCTTTGTTTTTTCCAGTGAATGTTTAAGGTTTTTCAAAATCTATTTCCTAACTATAACGCCCCTGTAACTTTTGGTTTTTTAATATATCTATCTCCTGGCTGCCCACCAGTAGGTAATTATAGTTAGGGCGGCCTAGTTTTCATAGGAAAAACATTTTTTTGACTTGCCTATCATTTTTGTGCCGTTTGACAAATCTTCATGAAATGAAAACAAAAAGTGCTCTACTGTTTCTAGTTGCACATGGAAAGTTTTGAGGTGACCTGTCAAGCGGGGGCTGAGAAAACGGGGGGTAAAAACAAATGCATCTCATGTTAATTCCCATAGAGATTTTAGACACGAATACAGCCCGAACTGCTGACCGTAACTACAACAAATTAGCAGAAAGCTAGTTCTTGGTCCAGAAAGAGTGCTATTTATGATTTGGAGCAAATCTGTTAAGTAATAGGAAAAACAAATTTGTATATATAGGGACACGGACCCTCAGTGAATCCAACAGATCTTGTGCTGAGATCTGATTAGCTGCCAACACTTTAACCATGAAGTGTTAACAACCATTTTGGGACTCTGACTCAGCAGAGCTTAAAAAAAAAAGACAAATAAAGCAAGAGGGGGCAGGGTAGGAATACCCTGACCCTCTAGGCCAGGTGATGTCATCAGTTATGCCACTGACCATGTCACAAGTGATGTAATATGTGAGGCCATAAGCAGTGCATTGGGGGGGGGGGGGGCGTAAGTTATAGTTAGCTCAGGTAACTATAACTGCGGAATTTTACTGGTTTTGCACAAGTGATATCTGAGTCTAACTATAATGTCCCTGTAACCTTTGTTTTTTTTCAGTGAATTTCTAAGGGTTTTTTCAATTCTATTTCATAACTATAACGACCTTATACCCTTTGGTTTTTTCAGTGAATTTCTAAGGTTATTTTAATGTTATTTGCCAACTATAACGTCCCTGTAACCTAACCTGCATATTAGGGGGAAAGACAAATGCTAAATGCAAGTTCCTCAATAATTATAGGTTATAGATTTCAGGCTACACACCAGAGATATGATACATGAAACAAAGTGCATTAAGATAAATATATACACATGACTATGTTGTCAAATTGTGCAGTTTTATCAAAAAACCCTTTATTCAAATTATTAAATTGATTTTGTTGAGTACTGAAATACTTATTAATCAGTTTCAAAATATATTTTTATAAATTTTCTGATAAGTGTTAATACATAAAACATACTGCAACATAATCACATATCCATAAAAAACATATGTACAAACATATAAAATACACAGAGACAATTAATTGACCTCATCGTGCGTTGAACATACAAATAGAAAAAGGAGCAGATGAGCTGTAGACAATATGAAGGCTGGCGGTAGATGGAAGCTACGCACATTTCGGCTAGGGTGCATTCATCAGGGGACCGTCTCAACTTTCTCTGTGTCAAATACATAATAGACATGGACTAAGGATACATGTGCACAAATATATTATCGTGGCCTGAAATAGAAACGCTTTTGTGAGCAGTTAATGCTTCTTCAAAATATAAGCTACTTGTTCAGTGCAAATACTTTAAGGGAAATAATCATATATACAGATTTTAAATATTGAATAGATATAAGCACATGCCTCAAAGATTTGTGTGCAATATGGCAGATACAACCACCCAACACCGTGCTGTAAAGATACAGCTCTTTATATCCCCAAAGAGTGAAATGTTTATGAGCAGTGACCTCAGGGCCAATATGTACAAGCCATATGTGGACCACTATTAGGTGCTGTACCCTTGTGATATGGCTTCCAATGAATAGAATTCCATAGCAAGCCCGTGTGCAGTTCATGCTAGACTCAATGAAAGCAAAAGGTAAATTTATCTATTTTTAGGTCTCGCCTGAGACAGCGCTTTAGCGCTGCTCTGGCGAGACTTATAGTAAGCACTTTTGGAAGTGCAAACGAGTGCTTTCAGGCCGCCAACTACTGTGCATGTGTGCCGGGCGCGCGCACCATTTGGCAGCCTGAAAGCACTCTTAGTCTTTCACTTTCGCGGCCGCTCTGATGTTTTATCGCGATTGCGATCACTTTCAGTTTCGCGCCGCTTGTTCTGGTTTTTATTGCAGCTCGAACACAATGGACTTATCCACAGCTGGTGGAGCGAAAACATCATGTGACCCGTGGCCTTCCTGCAACATGCCCTTTCACGCTTCGCAAATGGCCATTAACTCAACACCAGCCACGTCCTACCATGGCAACCGCACTCCAGGCATGCTACGATACTCCCCATGCGTCTCCAGCGAAACCAAGCCCACACCTCTTAAAGCAGCTGCCCTGGCACAGAACCCCCCCCCACACACACACACAACTCCCCCATGCCAGGAGCAGACGCGCTACAGCTGCTTTATTCCTTCATGGCGCAAACAAGGCCACAAGGCAAACTCTGTCATAACCGCCGCCCATGGCCCCCTGGCAACACAACACCAGCAGCACGCTTCAGCAATGCCCATCAACTTAACTTTAAACCCACAGCGCCTGCCTTCCCACCCGTGTACCCACAAAGCTCCATCCGCTCCGCTCCTCCCCTGCAAAACCATAAATGTTTTATTTACACTCGTCTTTCTGACAATTGACTGACATCTTGTCTTTAATCACACTGTACCCGCAAGCTATTTTATTTGTCCAGTGTTTATGAAGCTGCTGCAGCCTGCTGATAAACTCCCGCCTGGTTTGGACATGCTCTTGGGACACCAAGTCTACGGCGTCTCTGCACGTGACTACATTTCTTATCAGTCACACTGTTTACACGCTCCAGTCGGCTCTCTGATTGGGCCTCTATTAAAATCACGCTGCTTTCACGCCGACGTTACTGTCCCTCCTCCCCGCTGCAACAGCAGTGAGGCAGCACCATACGAGGGGGACTTCCGGGGACAGAGAGCCGTGCGTGTGCCCTCCTGTCTCGGTGTGCTTATTTTTAATCAATTAGCCGAATGATTTGCACGCGGGCCGCTTTTACTTTTGCGGTCCTCTGATTTCTGCCTGCCGTGTATTGCCACGAGGCAGGGACAGCCCATGGGCACACAGGGAGCGGCAGAGCTGCAGCAGCCAGGCCAGCTAAGCAGGCACGGAGCTCAGAGGTGCACACAGCCTGACTGATAAATAATTGCTAATTCCAACCACGACCTGCTTTTGGGGACCATATGACATGTAGGGGAAGGAAGACATGACTAGCCAGTCTGCATTATACATAATTTGTCTGCACCGTGCTTCCGTTTGTAAATTGTCATTTAACATTCGTGTTTGTGTTGCATATTTATTCTGTTTAGTAGTCAGATGCCCATCGGATAACTGCTTCCCAGACTAGCAAGAACATATTTGCAGTACCACACACTGCTGCACGCCACACACTGCTGCACGCCACACACTGCTGCACGCCACACACTGCTGCACGCTTCACACTGCTGCACGCCGCTCACTGCTGCACGCCGCTCACTGCTGCACGCCGCTCACTGCTGCACGCCGCTCACTGCTGCACGCCGCACACTGCTGCACGCCGCACACTGCTGCACGCCGCACACTGCTGCACGCCGCACACTGCTGCACGCCACACACTGCTGCACGCCACACACTGCTGCACGCCACACACTGCTGCACGCCACAAACTGCTGCATGCCACACACTGCTGCACGCCGCACAATGCTACCTGAAACACTGCTGCACGCCACACACTGCTGCATGCCACACACTGCTGCACGCCACACACTGCTGCACGCCACACACTGCTGCACGCCACACACTGCTGCACACTGCTGCATTACTCACTGCTGCATGCTGCACGACACTGCTGCACGCAGCACACTGCTGCATGCCGCACACTGCTGCACGCTGCACACTGCTGCACGCCGCTGCACGCCACACAGTGCTGCATGCCTCACACTGCTACACGAAACACAGCTGCATGCCACACACTGCTGCACGCCGCACACTGCTGCACGCCATACACTGCTGCACGCCACACACTGCTGCACGCCGCACACTGCTGCACGCCGCACACTGCTGCACGCCGCACACTGCTGCACGCCACACACTGCTGCACGCCACACACTGCTGCACGCCACACACTGCTGCACGCCGCACACTGCTGCACGCCACACACTGCTGCACGCCGCACACTGCTGCACGCCGCACACTGCTGCACTCCACACACTGCTTTTATGCGAGTTTATGCTACTGACATTGTAAATGACAATGCCTTTTATTTGTTTTAAAACCAAAGCATAAATAAAAGGCATTGTAATTTTACAATGCCAATAGCTTAAACTCTTATAAATGCGAGACCTATTGCATTGCAAATGCTTGTTATGCATAAGATATGGATCTAGGGACTGAAATTGAGATCAACGTTTCTTACGGTTCTTAACCGTCGGGAGGAGCCTGTGTTATCCGAGCAATAGACAAGGAAAAAGATGCAGTTTAGCCTAAACGGGACCGGTGACGCGGTCTGTATTTTTATCCAATCACAAAAAGGTAGAGGATATGGTATACCTGTACTGAAGTTAAAAGGGAGATGCTTCGCGGGTGTATATACTTTATATATCGTCTGCTTCGTTATTTGTAGCCACTCTGCAGAAACCGATATATAATATACCTATATTTTCAGAACTATAAAAATATGCACAATGCCAGTCTATTTGGGCTCATAATAATGCATTAGGAGTTGCAGGTCAACCCCCTGTATGGAAGTACTTACAGTAAATATCAAGTGGACAGTAACGTCAGTATAAAAAACATTGTCTCAAAGGGGATCCTTGAATAAAGTGCTCCGGGGTTAATTCTGTGGGGCGTTGGTTGCTACTGCATAAAAACAGAACACTAAAGGGGTGTAAAAAGGATCTATCTTGAGGAGCCCCTAGTTTATGCTAATGTTAATTAGCTGTACTTCCGGAGAAATTTATATTTACAGGGCTCTAGGACCCATGCTGGAGATAAATGGAGTAAAAGTCCAAACTTCTAACATTCAACTGAAAATGCCTATAAAGATAAAGCAACACTAATAAGGGCTCGGAAAGTATGGGACATATTTTTACATACATAACATAATTGCAAAATTGAAGCTGTCGCTGCCGGGATGTAAAGGTTGATTAGACTGGGTCTAATGGAATGATACAACGTTTCTGGGCACTACTAAGTGTAAGAGCCCTGATTCCTATCATGCAATGCGCTGATATAGGCTCAGAAAGCATGGGACATATTTTTACATACAATACATAATTATTAAATTGAACCTATCGCATGTTAACAGACCCAGGATGTGAAGATCGATTAGCCTGGGTCTTAATGGAGTGATACAGTGTTTCTAGGCATTACGAGTAAGAGCCCGGATTCCTATAATGCAACGTGCTGATACATAGCGTATAAATCAGAACAAATACTTACTTGCACTTAAACGGATGTCGAAAAAACGCCTCTCCTTTGTTGATCCGGGAAAGTTGACCCTCACATGCGACGCTATTTTATACGTCACGGCGGACATCAAAAATGCGTCTGGGATTACGTGACCTATGGCGTGCTTGCAGAGTAAAAACGGAAGTTAATTCTGCGAAGGATTGTACAATTCATAAAGTTAAAGGATGGACTAAAATATAAGCCGCCATATTGAAGTGGAGTCATTTTAGAAGTGTAATTTATTCAGTTATAGTTTACCAGTGACATTACGAAATGTGTCACCAGGGATCTCACAAGTATGCTAGAGGCCCGCGTGAGAAAATATAGGTAATAAGATCATAGGCACGCTTTAACATATTAAGGTGGTTATTGCAAGTGCCGGGTGTGATTACACGCAGGAAATAATATATAGAAATTGCACTATTCTGCATAATGTGTGTTACACACAGATTAGGATTATTGTCTGGAAAGCAAGATTTTGGCATTTTTATTTAGGGAGACACACGTGAGGTTGGTGGAAGGGCCTATTAGGAGGCTAAGGGTCTTGTCGCTTTCTAATTGCTTCATTATCCTGACCTTGTTCAGACTGAATTTTCTCAATGATTAATATAATATATCTCCTAATCTGCCCTTGCGGATTAGGGTACGTGGGTGAGACAGCACGCACCCTCAACACATGCTTAACTGAGCATCGCTCAGCTAGCCGCACTAAGAAATTGGCAGCCCCTATGGTACAACACTACATTGCATAGAACCACACAGTGGATGATATTCAGTGGTTCATCATTGATGAAATTAAATCTAAAACAGTTCAGCATAATGAGGTAATTAGAAAGCGACGAGAGGTCTATTGGATCTTTACATTAGACACCTTTAAAAACGGTCTGAACCAGGAAATGCCCTGGTAACAAGCAATAAGATTAAATTATTAGCTTTTAATTACAGAAGCCACCGTACAACTAGAAATTGATAATGGCCCAGGCATCTACCACCTTAGCCTCCTAATAGGCCCTTCCACCAACCTCGCGTGTGTCTCCCTAAATAAAAAATGCCAAAATCTTGCTTTCCAGACAATAATCTTAATCTGTGTATAACGCACATTATGCAGAATAGTCCAATTTCTATATTTTAATTGCTGCGTTTAATCACACCTGGCACTTGCAATAACCACCTAAATATATTAAAGCGTGCCTATGATCTTATTACCTATATTTTCTCTCACGGGCCTCTAGCATACTTGTGAGAGCCCTGGTGACACATTTCGTAATGTCACTGGCAAAGTATAACGGAATAAATTACACTTCTAAAATTACTCCACTTCAATATGGCAGTTTTTATTTTAGTCCATCCTTTATCTTTATGAATTGTACAATCCTTCACAGTTAACTTCCGTTTTTACTCTGCAATAAAATAGCGTCACATGTGAGGGTCAGCTTTCCCGGATCAACAAAGGAGAGGCGTTTTTCCCACATCAGTTTAAGCATGAGTAAGTATTTGTTCAGATTTATAAGCTATGTATCAGCGCATTGCACGGTAGGAATCAGGGCTCTTAATCGTAGTACTCAGAAACGCTGTATCATTCCATTAAGACCCAGGCTAATCGATCTTCATATCCCGGGTCTGTTAACATGTGATCAGTTCAATTTTGCAATTATGTAGTGTATGTAAAAATATGTCCCATGCTTTCCGAGCCCTTATTAGTGTTGCTTTATCTTTATAGGCATTTTTAGTTGAATCTTAGAAGTTTGGACTTTTACTTCATTTTATCTCCAGCATGGTCTCTAGAGCCCTGTAAATATAAATTTCTCTGCAAGTATAGCTAATTACCATTAGCATAAACTAGGGGCTCCTCAAGATAGATCCTTTTTATACCCCTTTATTGCTGTGTTTTTGCTGTAGCAACCGACTCCACACAGAATTAACGCCGGAGCACTTTATTCAAGGATCCCCCTGAGACAACTTCCATAAAGGGGGTTGACCAGTAACTCCTAATGCATTATTATGGACCCAAATAGACTGGCATTGTGCACATTTTTAAAGTTATGACAATATAGGTATATTATATATCTGTTTCTGCAGAGTGGCTACAAATAACGAAGCAGACGATATATAAAGTATATACACCAGCGAAGCATCTCCTTTTTCCCTTCAGTACAGGTATACCATATCCTCTACCTTTTTGTGACTGGATAAAAAAAAACAGAGAGCGGCACAGGTCCCATTTGGGCTAAACTGCATTTTTTCCTTTTCTATTGCACGGATAACAAAGGCTCCTCCCAACGGTTAAGAACCATAAGAAACGTTGATCTCTATTTCATTACTTAAATCCATATCTTATGCATAAAAATAGGTAAATTTACCTTTTGCTTTCATTGAATCTAGCATAAACTGCACACACGATTGCTATGGAGTTCTATTCATTGGAAGCCATATCACAAGGCCGCAGGGGTGCAGCCCCTAATAGTGGTCCACATATGGCTTGTACATGTTGGCACTGAGGTGTACTGCTCATAAATATTTCACTCTTTGGGGATATAAGGAGCTGCATCTTTACAGCACGGTGTTGGGTGGTTGTATCTGCCATATTGCACACAAATCTTCGAGGCATGTGCTTTTATCTATTTAATATTTTAAATTTGTATATATGATTATTTTCCCTTATAGTATTTGCACTGAACAAGTAGCTTATATTTTGAAGAAGCATTAACAGCGCACAAAAAGAGTTTCTATTTCAGGCCACGATAATATCTATGCGCACATGTATCCTTAGTCCATGTCTATTATGTATTTGACACAGAAAAAGTTGAGATGGTCCGCTGATGAAGGAACCCCAGCCGAAACGCGCGTAGCTTCAATCTACCGCCAGCCTTCGAATAGTTGACAGCTCATCTGCTGCTTTTTAGGTCTCGCCTGGCGTAAGCAGCGCGCATGCCTTGCCCTCACCACGCGAAGGCCTTTTGGAATCGATTAGGCCTGGGCGGTAAATTCCGCTCAGATCGCGGAATTTGGGTAATTTCGTGTTCCGCGGAGAACATGGAATAACCAAAAATTCCACGATCCGTGGATTCGCTGAATTTTTTGCTTGTTTGCGCTTTTAAAATGCGTGTTCGCAAGACATTTATCCCCGAGCACGCAAACAGCGTTCGCGAACAGGAAAAAAGCATCGCGAACGGGCAGAACAAGCAATTCCACGTGTTCGCAGGACTTTTGCGTGCTCGCAGAGATTTTTTTACCATTTCGCGGAGCTTTGCGTAGCGCGACATCGCAAATTCCGCCCACTCCTAGAATCGATACAGTTTGGAAGCTGACTTTAAGCCACGCCCTTCTTTTCAATTGATTAGCGGCAGCGTTTATGTTCAACGATGGCGCATGATTAGCAATTGGGCTTTTTGGTTCCTGCCTTGTCCACGTTTAGCACGGCCCATGTGGACAGGCCAACGCCATCTTTGTTCTCCTTTGTAATTAAAATGCAGCTCGCAGCTTTGTCTGCGATTGAAGGCCACACCGTGACAGAAGCGCGCACTGTAAACCATGTCCAGAGTAAAGTGAGGGCCCTGGGCATTTGCCTTTTGCCCTTGCCTTAAAACGTCTCTGCTCAAGGGCTGGTGTTTTGATACCTCTCTGCGCATTCAGTTATTGCTTCCATATATATAAAACACAACAACTGATATCCACGTAAAACTAGCTAGGACTATTGACTTTGTCAATCATTGTTAGTTTTTTAAGATAAGAGTAACAACAATGATTTTCTTGTAAATAATACTGAACATGTTTTAATTATGAGACTGTAAAGTAAACATTCTTAGGGCATGCACGATTAAACAAAACACATGAAATTTAACTAGCATTCGGAATGCAATAGGTCTTCCATTTGTAAAGTTAGAGATATAGCGGTTATATATTTCACTGTTTTTTATTTGCACTGGAGTGTTTTGTTTTAAAAAGAAAGTAAGTGCACGCTATTAAGTATTGAAGCGTATGTGTAAGCAGGAGGCGCCGAGTGAGTGAAATCATATGTAGGTCAGTTGAGGGAAAGAAGGGAAGTGACATGGCAAATTAGTGGGGGAAGAGAACCACTCAGTTGACCCTGTGCTGAAAGCTAACGCATGGACCCTGTGCATATTGAAGTTTGTGTAAGTTGGTGGGATGAGGATGGGGGGCTGTGACACAGGAAAGGAGGAATAACAAGCATTGAAAAAGCAATAGGTCCTACCTTTGATTAAGTTAAAGCAATTTGCTTTGCTAATGGTATTGTATAGCAAAGCAAATGGCTTTAACTTAATGAAAGGCGAGACCTATTGCATTTTTAATGCTAGTTCTATATGTATTTTCAACACACAATGAAGTCAATTAATTGTCTTGGTGTATTTGATATGTTTGTACATTTTTTTTTTCATCGATACGTGATTATGTTGTGGTATGTTTTATGTATTAACGCTTATCAGAACATTTATAAAAATATATTTTGAAACTGATTAATAAGTATTTTAGTACTCAACAAAATCAATTTAATAATTTGAATAAAGGGGTTTTTGATAAACCTACACAATTTAACAACATAGTCATCTTAATGCACTTTGTTTCATGTATCATCTTTGGTGTGTCTAGCCTGAAATCTATAACCTATAATTATTGAATAACTTGCATTTAGCATTTGTCTTTACACCTAGTGTAATTTTCCCTACAGCTAGCAAGTGTACATGTTCTTTGTAGGGGCCCCCTTCTTCCCAAATCACCTAACCTGCATATTTCCACCATCCAGAGAGATATGTTTTTTTGTTTAACCAGGAACTCACCTCTATTTTAACCTTCTTTAATATTGAAAACGGTCTCATTCAACTGCAGCCTTCTCCTGTCTGCTAATGCACCTTCACATCAAAATGGTTAGTGTGGATTGTAGGCTACAGCTATGTCTTTTGGGCTAGACAGTCTGCTAAAAAGAGAGGCATTAACAAGGACTTGGGTTTGCCTAATGCGGACATTACTTAGGTTGGCCAGACGAGGCTAAAGTAGCATCAATTGCTGCCTTTGGATGAAAGCATTCTTGATTGCCAACCCCCTGACCTCATGATTGTGCATTGTGGTGGCAATGCCCTAGGCACACCGACTGGGGTAGGATTGGAAATCCTAATGAAGGATACCTTTGTACAATTAATGACACTCATCCCTCTCACTGATTTGGTATTCTCCAACATATGCCAAAGGCAGAAATGGAAGTGGTCAAATCAATTCTGTCCACAGATTGGCAAAACCAGGAAAAAGGTTAATAAAACAGTGTCTGCATTCCTCATAGACCGTAACATGTGCTGGATTTACAACAACTTGCGTTTTGACATGCATGGAATCTATAGAAATGATGGAGTTCACTACACAGACGAAGGGAACAGGGTGTTTCTCAGGAACTTGAAACTCTGCATCCTGTCTTATCTATTGCTGTCATATACACACAATAAACAGAAAGGCTCTTCTCAGAGTCACTCTATTTCCCCAAATGTCCATTATCTTTAAAAATATCTTTAAAAACAAAATTCACGAATAAGTCGCAAATATGAAAAACAAAAGCAGACATTCAACAGACATCAGAACATTCAAAATTCATAATTATGCTAATGATTCTGTCCATCACACTGGGTACATCAGTATCTAAATTACTCTTTAAGTGCATGTATGAGTCTCATTCTCAGCAGAGAAGGAGAGTTTTGAGAGAGATTTTTAACTAAATTAAGGCTAATATATACACCTAAGGATGAGAGGGCGGGAAATCTAGTCTAGTGGTGCATGATGGTAGAAAGAGCAATGACAAGATCTGGGGGTTGCAAACAGGGTGGAGGTTAACACAACACTGTGGTCAGAAAGGTGAGTAATCAGAGAGAGGGTTTGTGAAAGAACCAAATTCAACACCAAGGTGAGGAACTTTTTGGCCTGTTGTCAATGGGGTGCTGCTGTTCGAAGAGCACGAGGGTTACAAACTTGATGACTGTTGATTGGGGAAAGGGCATACTGAGGAAGACCCACAAGCATGTTATTGTGGTAGTACAGTTTCCTGAATAGCCCTAAGATAATGTGTGATTTGAGTGTAGTTCTGCAGAATGAAGGCTAGCGATTGTGACGAAATTGGAACAGAAGTGATAGAAGAAACCAAAAGAGAAAATAAGGTCAACCAGGCATAGATCGGTAGCGGGACAAGTTCAGTCCCTTGGGGATGGATGTCTACGGGGGGATGTTGAGGCCAAGGATAATTAGACAGACAAGGAGTAGCTGCAGATGGAGAAGGAGAACGAGTCCAGAATGGTGGAAGTGATGCAGAAAGACAGATGTAGGAGTGTTAAGTAAAATAGAGAAGATTTGAGACTGTATCAAAGGTGGTTGATAGGGTGAGGAGGACTGGAATGGACAATAGACAGGTATAATGGGCTAAAGTGATGAAATTAGAGACTAGGCAAGTTGGAGAAAGCAATCAGAGTACAGAGAATAGAACAGAAACCAGACTTTTGGGAATTAGTCAACTATTGGAGGAGAGGAAAGGTGAAACCTATTGAACCCCAGATACTGTAAGAACTTAAAGAAAAAAAAGGCATGTACGATACAGAATGGTAGTCTGAATGAAAGCAGTGGTCAGCTGTTTTTAAAAGAGATGATACCACATGGTGTGAACAGATGCCAGTGGTTATACAGATGGAATAGAGGAAAGAACTAGATGTGTGGATTCTATGTAGGCAATTGGATCAGAACGGGCAGGCTGATTTGAATAGAGGATTGACGTGGATGTGGTAGTGAGGCGGTCAGTTGGGAGGAGTAAAAGAGGAAGAGGTAGGAAGGAGAAGGTAGTTCTGATGTTTTAGGTTCTTAAATGTAAGTAACTATTTACCAAAATCATCATCCACAAGGGTAGAATAAAAATCAGATTAATGGTGGGGTACAGTAATTGAAGCTCTGCTCTGATGCATCTTCTAGATGAACGGCTTGAAGGTGGTGAAGGTCAGGAGCTCCTCAACCTGTTTGGGAAAGGTGGTCCAAGTGGCATCTCAAGGGAAAACAAAGGAGTGTCTATGAGAAAAATGTGTCTTATGCTTAGCATGATTTACTTATCATGGGTGAAGAGTATGCACTGTTGGTAAAAGGAAAAGCACCTTTTGCATAAAAAGAGGTACATTTAAAGTTTACAAATCTAAATGTGACAGCTTGCTGGAAAGACTCAGAGGAGCTTTCTTGAGTACCTTTTTCGAAGGCTTTTCACTCCAATCTCTTGTTGTACAAGTAGAGTGAGCAGGTTGCATTGGGCTCGTTTGTCCAACTAAATAATGCAATTCTCTCATTTTTTAATCTTTTTTACAATGGGTAATTTGTTGTCCCTTGAGCACTGGCAATTTTTTCAGGTTATGGTCCTCAGTGAGGATTCTCGTTTGCTTCCCTTTGCAGCTCATTCTCCTTATTGATCCATTTCTCAGTCTAGTCCCTCTCCACTTTTGTGCCGTCCTTTGATCTTCACCCACAGTGCCCCCGTTCTTCAGCCCGGTGCTTACTCCTTTGCACTTCCTTTACAGCCCAAGGGATTGTGCCTTTATTGTCATCCGTCTCGGCATCGCTCTTCTGGTTACATACAACACCTTCTATTCTTTCCCTATTCTCTATGCCCTACTTACCACCAGGTTTTTTTCCAGTCGACAATTTTCCCATTAGGGGAGAGGGAGCACACTGCCTAGCATACCAGCACACAATTTTCCGAGAAGCAATTGTTAGAAGGTGGTTCTGACATTATGGGCCGCCCGGATTTTTTGCTGTTTGAGCACCTAATTGTTGAGCTTTTACTGTGGGGGAGCCTCATAAGTTGGGACTCACCCACAGTGAACTCAGGATGTAAGAGACTGCATGGGGATTTTACTGGTGTTCCCCTGGCTTGACCAGGCCACTGTGCAGCAGCTGGAGTAAGGGACACCGGGCTGGTTACATGCAGACACATGTGTACATGCGTGTGCACACGTGTATGGGCAGCGCAGGGGAGATTCCTAGCGTGCGCAGTCCAGGAGCAGCTACAAAGTGAATGGTGTGGCAGGACTTATGCAGTATTGGATGGCGATATGGAATAGGCTTTATACGCTGGAAAGAAACATGCCAGGGAAAGTCAGTGTTTTACTGTGTTTTCACTTCATTATTTCCCTAAGGGAATGTGGGGCCCATGGCTAAATTAACTTCCACAAGGCCTACAGTTTCCAGACATGCACTAAAGTCCATTGTATTGGAGGTGAAAAGAAGTATTCTGCAGAGTCCAAAGTCATATTTGTACTGCTTTTGAGTCATCCAGAACTGTCGTATTTCTGTGAGCCAGCCAGGACCAGACCCAGGCTGAGGGCTGACCTCAGCTGGATGGATTGATGACCTTTCTTCCACAAGCTAGGGCCTCCTCTCCACAAAGAGAAGATGGGAGGGGATACAGGTTCATCAATTAGCAGCTGTCACTGGGTGCCAGGCACCAGGCTGCACCAAGGAGGGAAGGCAGCGTGGGGGATGAGGCTTCAGACATGTGGCCAGAAACCCTGGACGACACCATTTTGAACAAGCTCAGAGGCTGGACAAGAAGGAGGGAGCAGGGGCAGGGACGTGATGTGTCGCTGTTTGATAGGACCAACAGAGACTTCCTGCCAGCCCCCTACTCAACTTTTTAAAAGTGCTTGCACAGGAAGAGAAGGTCTCTCTGGGGTGTGTGCTCGGCTGAGGCTGAAGGTGCTGGAGCCTGGCGCAATGGGCAGTTGGAAGGAGAGACCCCCTGACTGCCCCCAGGACCCTATCAGCACCAAAAGAAGAGCCCAGGAGTGGTGCACGGAAACAGGAGCCTCTGCGCAGGGACAAGAGGGGCCCAGAAAGAGAGCCTGGCAAAAGGCTGGCGCAGGGAGCCAGTGAAGACAGCACACAGCTGAATCTACCCTCCCAGAGACCCAGAGGGCAGAGGAGAGTGTTCCCAGTGGCGGGGGCTGGTAAAGAGGAGCAAATCTGCCGTTTTGGTGCTTTGTGGCCCCCAGAGGAGGGGGGTCACCCTCACTTGTGAAAAGGTGCTGGGGGAGCTGCTGGAGAAGCGCAGTCTTCCCCCCCAACACGAAGAAAAGTCCCACCCTCAGTGTCATGGGGACCTAAAGGAAACTACCCCTCAAGGGCTCTGCTAGCATTTAAACACATTCTAGGCAGGAACTTTTGTTCTACAGCTGAGGGTGTGTGGAGAAGTGCATTATGAAGTGAAGGGCTGAGTGGGGGATGTGTGAAGAAGTGCATCCCCTGGAGGTGAAGTGATGTAATTGCACCAAAATGCATTTACTAGTGGTTATTTCTTTTTAGGTGGACTGAAAGTCACATGTGTAAAGTGAAGTACCTGTGTAAGGTGATGTTAAGCTAAATGGAGTTATGTTGCTGGACCTTCCTGCTAGGGGGTCTGGCTGTATTTACGTAATCCCATGCTTTTACCTGTGATTCCTTTTAAAGTGAAGAGGTTACTGCAGGAGAAGTGTAGTTGCCAGGAGTACTTCTTTTGAAGGGACTGTAAGTCACATGTGTAAGGAGATGTCATAAGCCAAGTGGGGTTATGTTGCCAGACAGTCCTGCTAGGGTGTCTGGCTGTAGATGCGTAATCCTGTGATTTCATCTGTGATGCCTTTAGGGGCTGTAATTGCCATTCATTCAAATGATCAACCAAGGTGATGAGTACTGTCATTCTAAAGTGTGCGTAAACATGGATTCTTGCTGCTGCGCTTAGGTGAGGACCCCAGACTGCTAGCCCTTAAGATATAGAGGTGCATACTGTATGGTCAGTAGGAGATGCTCAGTCAGGGTCATGTGTCACCAAGGCAGGTTTACCCCTTTTTAATGCTTGTTGAGGTAATGGGGTGGGTCGCCACTGGGATGGTGCCAGTGCGCAGGGTCCTCGCTCCAGGTTATGTTCAACTATCTGCATTGGGGCAAGTTGATGTGCATACATGGGAGTGGTGGTACTAGACCCCACCCCCCCCCACCTTTGCGGGAGGGGTGGAGATGTTATGCAATGTCACAAAGTAATTCCAACAGCTTATGTATATTTGTAAATTGGTGCATAGTATTGAGTAGTGTGTGTGTTTAATAAATATACTCTTACTTTTATAAAGCAAAGTACAGACTGGACAATCAATTATTGAGTGTTATTTTTGTGCACCTGCAAATGGCGATTACTAGCCCACACCGCCTCCCATGAGTAAGCCCCAGACTGCTCTGCAACGCTACCCTCTGAGAGTGAGGCGCTACAATTGGGTGTTTGGTTCCCAGTGAAGGACAAATGTAGTCATGTTATTTGTGCAGGCCTCACAGATGCTGCCTCGTTTTCCAACAGCAATGCAATAAATTCAATGGATGATAACAATCACTTTAGATGAAAATTCAACGGGGCGAACTGTGTGCTGGTATGCCAAGCACGGTGCTTCCTCACCCTTTAGTGACTGGCTCCTTGTTGAGCTGACTCGCTCTGGGGATCTACCTGCACTCCGGATAATAACAGAAACCTGAGATTACTGTGAACAGCACTGCCAGCAGCCCTACATTTTACTTGTTACTCTATGCTGAAGAAGGGCAAATATCCTGAACATGTCTAGGGATACACAGCACTGGCTGGACCAACAATGGTGAATACTAATGAATATCAAATAAAGTGAGTATTATAATGCACTGCATTTACCACAATGTATTTGGGCGAATAAGCCATGCATTGTGCTCCCTCCCACTTTTGTGACTGGCCCATTTTTCCACTCACTGCACCGCTCCAGTTCCCCTTCTTCCTCCTTCGCCTCCTCCACTGGGCATGCACCTTCTCGGGAAAGAGAAAAGGAACTTTACATTCCCCATTTCAATGCATTAATGGAGATGTTCTTCTGTTTCCTTTGATTTGGTTTGTACATTTTTTACAATAATTGTGTTACCATATTTTAAGTACACAGTCTGTGCCATGTACCTAATTTTGTGAAGTTCCAGAGTATTTTGATCAATTCTCTTTTGACAGATTCTTACTTTTTAAATAAAGATTTTCTCTTAACCTTAAAAGGTGACTATTTTTAAGACTAGCTATAAGTGCAATGATTTGCAGATCCCTTGAGCTCTAGGATCCAGAATATAAAAGCTGCCTACTGCCTTTGCCTGAAAGCAATACTTTCATAGGGATCAAAAGTGTGGTCTATAAAGAGAAGGTAATACTTAGCGTCCCTTAAAGACAAATGCTTCCTTCAGCCACCAGTAGCGGCTGCTATCAAACAGGGGTGGAAGGGTGGAGGAGGGGGGTGAAAAATAATAAAATATTTAAAAAAAACAAAAAAAAACACTTACCTATAACGCCAGCCGCCGCCTCTTCATCGTCTGTCCTCCTTCCCAGGAAGCACAGAGCCTTCCAGAATCCCCTGACCAGTCACAACGCTGCCTTAGCAGCATTGTGATTGGTCTAAGCGCCGTGGTTCGGCACTCTGATAGGGGCTGGCAGGCTGTGCATGTTCTCTGAGCAGGCTGTAATACAGCCAGCATGGAGAACATTCAGATTGCGCAGGATGCTTTGGCCGGCCCGAGACGGGCGGCCAAACCATCAAGCGCATTTTAGGTGCCGCCAACACTCCTCCCCCTGTGACATGGGCAGTCCAGCCTCGCCGCTCCTGGCTTCAGCCGCAAGCTGAATGCAGAAAACAAAATGATAACGAACAATACTATAATTTTATTTTCTGTATTCAGCTTGCAGTTCAAGCAGTGGGGCGACACTCCTCTGCCTAAGCAGAGAAGCCACCACTGTCAGCCACGTTGCTGCAGAACAAACTCTGAAGTTTAAATACTTGCAATGGAATTGATCAAGCTACATGTTATGTGTTCCGTATTACTTAGAGCATTTTTTTGTCAAGGTAAAAGACAATTCCTTGATATGTGACCACCAGCATTTCCATCAAATTATCATTCTGCCCAAAAATGATTAAAGGATATGTGGATAAGGCAACACCTGTTCCTTTAAGTGGAAGTTAAGACAACAGCACTGCTAGATTTTGTTTCCAAGTCATATTAGTGATTCTTCATTTCAGAAATGAATGTGATGTACAATGGCACTATCGCTGATGTAGGATAGTAAGAAATCCTGTAAGCAAAAATGTGGTCTAAAGGGCACCATATACGCTCAAACAGCTCACATCCCAAAACGAGGTGACATTCCAAGTACCTCCACCGATTCAGTGCACGCTTGCATGGCTTCTAAAATGATAGTGAATGAATGAATGAAATAGCACTTATAAAGCGCGTAGCTACCCAAAGGCATCCCAGTGCTGTGGCAGTTCATAGAGGTGGAAGGGAACACCTAGTTCCCCTAAGCCATGTCTTTAGCTGTTTGCGGAAGGCCAAATGATTGGATTCTTTTCCGCTAGAGCAGAGGGAGCGAGTTCCACAGTCTGGCATCTTTACATCAGACCGCTTGATAAGAGGTATTTGCATGGATAGAAGGTTCCCATGGGATCACTTGGAATGGAAGGAAGGAAGGAAGAATGGAAAGAAAGAAAGAATGGAAAGAAAAAGAAAGAATGGAAAGAATAGAAAGAAAAGGAAAGAAGGAAAGAAAAAGGGAGAAAGGCAGGAGGGATGTTTTCATTTCTTTTTTTTTAAAGAGGTTTGTCTCGCTGGAGCAGATAAATGAAGGAGCAGGGATAAATAGGCCCCATTTTTTAGACACTTTTACTACAAGAAGCCATCACTGCAGCCCCTAAACCTGAACAAAAAATGCCAGTTACTTTGACCACATTTCTTCAATATGTTTATCATTACTAACCATGCCACCAGTCTCACAGGTCACTCAAACTATGAAGCTAACCCAAATCTAAATGTAACGTCGACGGTAAAGCTAAAACTAGCCCAAGTATATTATAACAAAATACAAAATCGAGAAACCAAACTCTAATCTTAAAGCCATAAAAATGTTACAATGTATTTCTGAATATCAATTACAGTGATGCAACAGAAGGTACTTCATCAAAAAGAAACAGCCACCCCTCACCTATAACCTTCGAAACGTAATTATTAAATAAATCTAAAAGGAATGTAATTACAGAAATGGAAAAACCTAAACGGGGCAAAGCAGACAGGAAGCGACCACCATATTCCTCTTCATTTATTAACCAAATGACGAATTGTGATTCAGCAGTAAATTTAAAGCATTTTTTTAATATATATATTATTTTCCATTTATTGTGATGCTAACCGATATTTTAAACTTTTTAACAGTAATTAATTTTTTCAGGCCCGCGTAAGTTGGTCTAATGTTTATTTATACTATTGACTTTACTTGGCTTAGGAGTCATAAGCCAAAATGAAATTGAAATGGCTGAGGTAATGATACCCATCCAGGCGCGCAGCACCCATTGGACTCAAAGGGCTTCACCCCCCCCCCCCTACCCCCCCCTCCCCCCCAGTCGTGTGTGGCGCCAGAGATGAGACAGCTTCCCGGGCACACACACAGCCGCACCCGAGCACTTCACAGGTCTTTAAAAGACCATTTGCATATTAATGAGGCCTAGCTGTTGTTTCACCCCTTCTAAGAGCCCCTGCAGCTCCACTCTGCCTATTGCTTAAAGACTCCGCCCCTCCCCCCCCCCTCCCGAAATCTTTTCTTAGCCCCCCCCCAGAAATTTGGCTCTAGTTGCGCCTCTGTACCCATCAGTATAGAAGTCACACCGATGGTAGGCCGAACTTGTGAGTGACGCCAGAAACACAGTGGAAAGTCTGTCCCGTCAGAGTTTGTTTTAAGGAGCCTTCTTTAAAAGACACTGAAAGAAACAAGCCTCAAAGACTAGGTAGGAAACGATTTCAAGTCATATAGGATGAGAACACTCGAGGGATATTTTGTACCCTGGCCGTAGGTGGTTTGGGTCTGAGTTTGTAAGAAATTGTTTTGATGCCTCGAGAGGCTCCCTTTAGGCACTAGATAAATGTTTCCACTCATTTAATCAATGTACTGTGTCCAGGAGTCACCCAAGCGGCGTGAACCGTCAGGCTGAGTTCCTTATCTGTCATTCGGACTGTCGGACCCTGAAAGAGCTACAAAATCTCCGATCAGAGCAGAGGGGGCGCTTCTGTCGGTTTTAACCTCGACTGACAAATAACCGAGCACAGTCCTTGAAAAATCAGGGCACGTGCACAGAGCCACAGCGTGGTGACTTGGAAAGTCATTTTGCATCATGACTAACTTGCTGCGAAGATTTAGATGCCCTGACAGAGGAGCCAAAAAGGCAGATGTGTTTTTAACTCAAAATGTATGAGCTACTGCGCAAACATTCCCAGGTGGAAATTAATCTTTTAAAAAGTTGGTAATTGTATCCCTCCATACATAAAGATGAGGGAATAAATAAAACTTGAGCGGCACTTCATTTTGAAGTTACGCCGCGCTGGTTTTGCGTTGCTAATTCGGAGCCGCCGCGAGGCAGGCTGGGTAACAGGCGGCGGCGTTACTGTACCTCAATTGACTGGGCGATGTGCATGCGGTTGATTTCGATGTGAGGGAAAGTGCTCCCGGGTGCGTCTTCGAAGTCCTCATCGTACCGGTCGAAGAGCTCGGTGGCATCCACGCCCACACTGATGGTCCCCTGAAACGAGAGGAGAAGGAAGTTACATGTCTGAATAACTAACACACGATGAACAAACACACTATAAGAAACTATTGCAGCAGCTCCTGAAGGCATGATGTAACATTCACATATTGTGTGGTGCTCGCGATTGGACAAACAGCTTCAAATGTTTCCCAAAACGGACACGTAATTTTAGGCATGTAGAATTAAGTAGAAGCACAGTGCTTTAATTGGAAATACAGACGTGCTGGTATTCCTGTTCAGAGTACCTGTTTGCTCCTGAGACGCGCCGGCACTCTCCTATTAAATATATTGCAGCAATGGTAAGAAGTAGGCCTGGGTGCTAAATTCAGTTCTGCTTGCAGAATTTGCGTTATTTGGGTAAATTCGCGTTCCGCGGAGAACGTGGAATTGCCCAAAATTCTGCGTTACGCAGCTTCGCGGAATTTTTTGCTTGATCGCGTTCTCAAAATGTGTGTTTGCGAGATATTACCCCCGAGCACGCAAACAGCATTCGCAAACAGGAAAAAAGCATTGCGAACAAGCAATTCCGCGTGTTCGTGGAATTTCTGCGTGCTCGCGGAGATTTTTTACCGTTTCGCGGAGCTTTGCATAGCGCGACTACGCAAATTCTGCCCACCCCTAGTGATAAGTAGGTACTTCTGTTTCCAAATTAAGTAAGTGCAGGTACTCAGTACCGAACAGGACCTGCCCATTTAAAGCACTGAGTCTGCAAGTGCAAACATACGGGGCCACATGCAACACACACACACTGTCTCTCTCAAGATATACCTGTTATCTACTTGAAAGGGAATATTTTGAGATTTAATTTTTCATTTCTTCCAAGATTATCTGTCGTGCCCTCACAGCGCTCGGGCGTTGGACCCTTCCCAACACAAACGCAATAACTATTTCACATTTTATTGGATACCTGCGATACTAGCAAACCTGCCAGTTAGGCCCCCATCTACCTAGTAGGAATACGGAGTCCTTCGAGTTTACCAATTTTCCAAGTGCAATCACTATGCAGATTATGTACTGCTGATCTATTAGGCGATAACCTTATTCTAAAAGAGGATTGCAAATATCACTTCCTGATCTCACATGTCCTCATATTCAGAACCACCACAGAACAATCAAGTCATTTCTAATTCTTTTTGCAAATACCCCGTATACACTAATGTCACATCACTCCATGAACTCTACCAACCTGCACTTAAAACACCATGATGAAGGCAGCACGGATCAGCTCACTGTTCACAATGCAAACCAACCTTTGATATGACCTTGTTCACGCGACTGTACTCTGGCCTAAGTGAATGTCTGCTCCTTCTTTCGGCTATTTGGGGGTTGAGCAATCTCTGCTAATTAAAAATGTTTCCACATCTACGAGTCCCCTCAGAGCCCCACATTTTCTCCAACAGTAATACCTCAAATGCTTGTGGTCAGCAATGAACTTATGGGGCACCGGCCTACTAGCAGCAGAAAAAACACAATCAAAATAATTGTAAGAGTTCATGTCAGGCCCTCAGCGATGACCTGGGCAGGCTTGCACAGCAGAGGGACCGGTGAGAAGCAGGGCTGGCTGCAGCAGAGAGGGGCTACTTTTAAAATCAGGCCCCCATCCTTTTTTTATGCTCAAATGCTGCCTGCCCTCAGCTAAATGCAAAAAGAACTATTGATGGACAGAATGCAGAACAATGTCATACATTCACCCCAGTACAGAGATCTGGGCCTAAATCCATCGTTTTCCAGTTTGGACCCAGCCATGGGTGGCATGGTGAGCAAACAATGATGGATTTAACCCAGATCTCTTGACTGGGGGTGAATGTTTTGATTTGTTCTGCATTCCGTCCATCAATTGTGTGTATTTTGCCCTCAGCTAAAGCAAATGTTTTTTTTGTGGTGTCCTTTAAATTTTTTGCTGTTATGCCTATCTTTGACCCAGTCTACTCCCTTTTGGCTAGGTTTGAACTATATAAATACAATATTCATACACACATACATAAATAAACCCAGCAAAACAAAGTCCATCACACTCCTACAAATAGGTGCACAATTTTAGCACAGGTATTTAGCTATCAGCAATGTACGACAGAGCAACAATAAATTCGCAATGGTCTATGGCAAATTCTGGGAGGGGGCTATACAAAGGAAAGAGGGTAAAAATTCAGGACAAACATTCTGGAAATAAGGTCAGTTTAACAGACATCTGAGTAAATCAAGCAGCAGTATAAACAGTAAGTAAATATATTGCAGACACAAGCAATATTGAGCATTATATGTATCTGGGTTTATTTATAGATTAAGACCTTGAAAATATTGGCAATATTTGACATCCAACGTAGGGGAAAGTACCGCACAGTTCACCCCTTTTCTGCTGAATAACAGTATCAGAAGCAGTGCTCTACAGATAAACGTGGGTTTCCAGCTCAAGGGTAGTAATTGTCCAGAGATAAACGTCGAGTAAGTGGTTACAAAAGATTTGGAGGAATAGTTTATTGCCAGTGTACCAAAGCCCTTTGCGTAAGTGTAGCACACACCATGTTCACCAAACACGTGAATGAGAGACAGAAAAGGAGCACAGACAACATTTTGAAACATACCACACATACAATCCTCGATCAGCAAGCGAGAGAGGTGCCAAAAAATGGACCACCATATACCCGGGACAGTTCCCCATTAGCCACTGCATGGTGTAGCTCCACCAACAGCATAGTGCACCACCACATATAGCACAGGGCGCAATCACTCACAGAACAGTGCCACACCACCCACTGCACAAGCAATTATAACCTGAGGAACACCATTACCGTCAGAACTATGCGCCGCCACCTGCTTCAAAGTGCACCTTCACACACTGAGTAATGCACTCACGCAAATGGCATAGTGTATCAATATACAAAGCACAGTGCACTACAACCATGAAATAGTGGACATTAGGTTCAATTTACAGACCGTCCATGTAATGAGTGAACAGGTGGCCACTCTACCTCAGTAAGACATTCAAGAGAGCTAGACAGTCCGATCAATAAGTATTGTTTTTTTATCACAATATAGTTTGTGGTAGTCTTTCACTTGCTCTTTGATTATTTGAGATTTTTTTAAAACGTCTTCTGGCCTTAAAATGCTGGCAGGATCTTAACTAAAGCCTACCTTTTTATCAGATGAAGCTGAGAAGGCTGCTGAGCAGAGTACTGGAGCCCTTACAGGAAAGGGAAGAGGTCTATGTGGCTTGTGAAGCGCTAGGCAAACAACCCCAATAATGACGTAGGTAAGTGAAGCGCTAGGCAAACAACCCCAATAATGACGTAGGTAGCATGGTATGGGCCACTAGAATTATGTGATTTTGAAGCCTCGGCATTTTCTTCAGAATTATGAATTTTCCGAATTTGCCACACATTCCATCATAGCAGCATAATCTGCTGATTTTAACAACACAATTTGAATCTGGCTCATTCGGATCAAAAGTTGCTAAAAGTGCAGCTACACAAGTTGCCACAGAGCAGAAAACGCTTCTCAAAGGATGACTAGTCACGTTTCTGCTGCTTATTACAATATGTGGGGGTGTAACTGGTAATAATGAGCTGAAGGTTTGGCCCAGACAGTGTTAGCATGAGTACAAATGCCAAAATAATCAAGTAATACTCTCACAATATGTGCCGCATAATTTGCATTTTTTTGCTGCATTATTTAGTCGACCTTGCTGCATACTTTTTGTCCTCCCCTGCCGTTTAATTTCATAGTCTCAAATGTAATAGGGTCCACGGCTTTTCAGATGCTCACTTTGAAGCCTAGAGAGCACAGTGAGTGCCTGAAGGCCTCCAAGTGTATCAAACGACTAGTGTTTCTCATAGATCCTCCTGTTGTCTTCTAAGGGTACCGGTAGCTTCTTGATATCAATGTCGATGCCAGAATCCATTTACCGCTGGCAAACACAGCAAGCTGCAGCTCATGTAATACTGACACTGAGCAGAAAGGTAAACACTACATTGTTCAGAATGCAAATACACATCAAGAAATTGTTCATATCCATCTATCCTAACCACACATTAATCCGCCTAGGCACCACAATGAGAAAATCATTCATCCAAGCACCGATTTGGCCAGCCACCAATTTGTCCACCAAAATCCATCCTCATAAACTCCCAGATCCATGCACTCACCTGTTTACACCATCCTCTTCATCCATCCATTCACCCACTTAACCATCTACACCCTCTTTTTTCATCCCCACTCTCCATCCATCAAAATCTTCTTCATTCATCCAGACACTGTGCAATCATCCACAAGGTACACCTTCATTCACCCCCGTACTTTGCGCCCATTCATCTACCCCCTCTTAATTCCTCCCAAACAGTACCGTCCATCCACCATCTACACCAGCTTCATTAAACCTCACTCCTTAATCCATCTATCTACACCCTCATCACTCATCTCCACACACTCTAGCATACAGCGCTATCCATGTTCCCAACTAATGGAGCTATCCTTTCACCCATCCACCCATAACCATACCTTTGTCCACCCGAAAATGTTTAAGGAACTGTACTTTGTTTACATGCCCTGTGAAGTTTGGAAATATCGAGCATTGTGAAATATATTCGATCTACTCAACAAATAATGGGGCATTTTAGTGACCAAATGAGTGTTTAATTTAATTACAACACAAAACCTAGACCAGGCACAGCCTAAAATATATATATATATATATCATGCAATATAAAGCAAAGCTAGACAGACATCAGAAGTCTAACTAAAATCGTCAAAAACGGCCACCCATACATAGAATAAACAATTAATTTGTTGGTGTCAGTGGCGTCACTAGGGGGGTGCGGGGGGTGCGGACCGCACCGGGTGACACCCTCACGGGGGGGTGACACCAAAGGGCCGGTCCGGTCGGTGTGTCACTGTCCGTACACAATGTTATTGAAACCAGCAGTCCACGCAACGACGACGCGCGCAACCTAACCTGGCTTGTTCGATTCACAGGAGGTGCCTGTGCGCAGCGCGCACTGTCTCCTCCTCCGCCGCGTCTGCGCGCCGGCGCCTCGGCAGGGACGTTCAAGGCAGCAGCTTGGGGACGAGGCAGCGAGGGCCGCCGACTCCAACGTTACACGCACCGTCTTGGCTAGATAGAGCAACACACTGGAGACGAAGGCGCTCAAGGCAGGTAATTTTGACTGCATGATGCATTATTGGCAATCCTAATGGTTTGGTACACCTTCTTTCGCTTCCATTTTCATACACCGCTGCTCCCGCCTTTTACGTATACACGGGCCTCCTAGGCGAATACCAAACAGCGCTGGTTTCTCTCAGAGCCCTTATTTTAGAAAACTACTCAACATGGACGCATCTCTTTTTGTGCTCCATTTTTCCATTAGCGAATCGCTAGAGGGAAATCAAAATTGCAAAATCCGATCAAGATGGTGCTTCATGTGTATTTGTAATGGGCTTATATGTAGAAACTAGAGCAAAAAACATTTGCTCCTGTTTTCAACGTGGCGCACTTTATAACTGAGGTACCCACAACCCCCCACAGTGTGACCAATGAACTCAACTCTGAAGGCAAGCTAGTCTGTTTGTGCTTTGTAGCTCCCTAACAAGTTCTATGGAACTCCTACACGACCTCCTGTGTTGTTGTCCTACTCTTATGGACGTGAATGCCTATAGATGCCTTAGGCCTTATGCACTGAAATGTCTGCACTTGTGTCCTGCACTCACACATGCCCTCAGACACACGTTTACACCTATGTGCAAGTTGTTTTCCTCTCCTCTTCTCTCAACCTTCACAATGCTCTCACAATTCCACCTTATTGACATGTTGTGGAAAATCCGACATATGCTGTATCCGCCACTCATTGGAAGTGACTTCTGTTGGGTCTAGAATGTGCTATTGTCTGATGTCGTGGTTCTACGTTGAGTCATGCGGACACCTGCTAAACACTATTTTTAGATAATTTTATCACAATCTGTTTTTACCTTGATGCTGCTGCTGACTGTATGAATTTGCTTAGTGTTTTATATTGACTTTTTTGCCAGACTTTTTATATTAGTTAACCGTCGTTGATCTGAGTTGATGTTTTCTATGGATTGCTAATGAAATTATAACCAAATAATTATTAGCTGGTCCTGAGGAGGGTTGTGTTGCTGGATGCTCTGTACCTGTTTGTATGCCTTTTTTCTCCGGGCTGGCTGCTCCAGAGACATTTTTCTTTCTGTCCTGGAAGCCTCCATCTTTGCAGGCAGTAGTCTAGTTGTTGGAAAGGGGTTGTCCTGACCCCTTATGAGAGGAGCCAATGTGCAGGTGCAACTGGCGTGCCAAAGGTGCACCTAAGGTAAGCTCATCTGCGCCAGTCTGTGCTCGGTCCTCGCTCAGTGCCAGCCATGCTGCCCGTTTTGGCATTGCCCAAAGCTAGCCAATTACCTAATCTTCACAAGCACTCTGCTCTTTCTGCCCTAGGACTTACTGCAGAGGTATGTGTTTAGAGTCCTGTGATACAATGCCAATTGTTTATGACCAATGGGCAGCCACCGTCCCTGAAATAGATCGGGCTGGTGAGAGTCTCCACCTTCAGTCCTCGCTTAGGAAACAGATAAAGTGGTTTGTAGATATACAGGCGGCACTTGTAAACGTTCGGCTACTGCATACAAATACACTAAATATATTTGATTTACTTAAAGAGGAAGAGCTGAATGTTTTTATTGCTTACAGAGACCTGGACCTGATATAGTGCTTGTGATACTAGGGGGCTATACTATGCTACATCTTGATAAAGTAGGGAAGAGGAGTTAGGGTGAGGCTATTGTTTTTAAAAAGGATTTCAAATGTGTGTCCTTTGAGTTGAATGAACTGCAGGGGGCAGAAGCCCTTGGCTTCTGTCTCTCAGTATCAGCCAATAAATCCCCGGCTTTAGCATTGATTTAACGACCCCCAGGATATGCAGGAGAGTTCCTCAACTCTCTGGATGAGATCTTACCTAAATACTTCCTCAAATCTTCCAATTTCACGGCCCTGTGTGACTTGAGTACACATCTCGACAGGGCGACTGACCCCTCAAGGCAGGGTATTAATGGAAAAGAAGTCCTCCTGGAATTTTAAGCAATTCAATAAACAAACTTCCCACTCTGCCTGTCATATTCTGGGAGAAGGCCCAAGCTTCCCCTCTCATATAGAAATTGGTCCAAAATTACAGTTACCTACCTATATTGAGTCTTTCCTTGGAAGCTGTTTGCTGAGTACTAACGGGAAGACTGAGGCTGACGCCATGGCTGTTAACTCTTGGCTATTAGACATGGCAAACACCTTAGCCCCAGTTAAAGTGCAGAAGTCAGCTAACTGTACCAGAAGACTTTCATCTGCCCCTTTACGGTGAATTAAGAGATATGCATAAGCACTGTAAACAATAAGAAAGGACCTGGAGAAGGTGCTATAAAGTACCATACCTATGATATTATAAATTCCAATAAACTGTTGACTAGCAGGTAGCCCACTGTACAACCTGATTAATGAGTCATTATCACACTGTTGTTAACAGGCACCTTTTATATATAGGACCTACATTTACAAACGTTACTAAGGATTCTGTATGGTCCCGTTATTTGCCAAGTGTGTCCACTGGCGGACTCGGGGCGGAGGAGGTCCATGCGGTAAGTCGTGAGGGGGTGACACCATGAGTTACCCGCACCGGGTGACACCAACCCTAGTGACGCCACTGGTTGGTGTTGGTGCACTGAAATAAAACCGGTTGAAGACAAAAAACGGTTCACTTCTCTGGGAATGTACCGCACATAGCTGAGGTGGTGGAAACGCTCGTTGCACTTTAGAAAAGTGGTAAATCGCCCAGGAACTTAAATGAACTTCTGTCCTCGGTCAGTGGGACATTTTCTAAGATAGAGGTTGCACATGTTGAGAGAGCCTGCTCTGTTTTCAGGCGTCAGTAGGGTGTCTGTGTGCCTCTCTTCAGAGGGATAGATGTGTGTGCACCTCCTTGAAGACCACTTACTATGCCTTGCTCCGATCCCTTATGTTAGGGTCGAGTTGGAGAGAGGAACAAGCATTCGTTCGTCTGCAAATGCAGGAGCCAAGGCAGCAGTTTCCACCCTATAAAGAGCTTTTATAATATTTAAAATCAATATTTTGAACAGGAGCTGTACCAGGCTGGGACTGTGCAGTGCCTGATGAGATCACGCATTCAAATCCTTTTCATAGAGTGGCGCGTGTCCATGTCTGGAGCACAGTTACTAGGGCTGTGGCGGGGCGGTTTCAAAAGGAACTGACCCACTAGGTAATGGCTACTTTTCAATACATGGAACACCAAAGAATAAGCACAAGCAGCAGGTCACTGAGTGACAACAACAGGGCTTTCAGGATACCGACATGGAATGTCATCCAAGTGAGAATGGTGTTAGAACTCCCAATCCACTCACTGCTCCACCTATACATTACTCTCAGCGAGTTACGCACCCGATCCAGAGATCTGTTTGTAGCCTGCAGATCAACCATGCCTGAAGTGTACATGACCTGTGTACAATAAAAGCTTGCACTAGTGTACCCATCTGGATCAGTTCTGCAGGGAATGGAAGTTTGCACTTGCTGTCTTCTGTTAGAGAGGGAAGCTTGCTTTCCTATTGCCATGCTGTACCTGTTCTTCGAGGAAGCCAAGATTGCACAATTGCTGCTCAATGTGTCCGGGTCCAGTGATGGGAAATGCTTGTATTGTTTCTATGAAGAAGGGAAGGTTGCACCGTTTCAGCCTAAAGTGTACCGGTTTATTTATTTTATTACGTAGCTTTATATAGTGCGAACTTGACCCGAATCGGGTATCAGAGTGCTTTACATAGCGCCAGTTGCATTACATGAGGACACATTCGTTTTTTATTAGGCACGGGGAGATTAAGTGATTTGCCCAGAATCGCAGGATGTTCAGCATCATTGCCAAGACTCGAACCCAGCTCCCCAGATTCGAGGTCGACCGCCCTAGCCGTTAGGCCAACTCCTCTCACCTGTTCTATGAAGAAGTGGCGGCTCCATTGCTATTCACCCATCTTATGAAAAACAAAGGATACCATGAATATGTTTCATCCTCCTGTTTTAAATCTTCTGGTAGGGAGATGCTAGTAAAACATGTTTAGATCACCAGCACAATTTGAATACAGGTCTAACAGTTTTATTAACTGGAAAAATATAAATGTGGGCATAAGCAACGCAACCTCACCCACTATAGGGAATCCACAAGTAGAAAACTGTAATAATCGGTGAATAGCAGTACTCTTGATGCTCCGCAGTGCTAGATGTGGAACCCGCTGCTGAAGTATTCCACGCCTGATGGGCCAGGGTTCAACATCCTAAATGAGTAAGTGAATGGTAATCTCAGAAGAGGTTTTGTCTGTTTATTCAAGGGGTTTTGTACTTCTTGCATTTTTATGTCTGTTTACAGGTAGCATACACCAGTCCTCTGACTCCCCTCACTCATTCTTTACTGTATTAGCTACCTATTTTGTATCCTCCCTTGTATGTGTATGAATCGCGTGAACTAGACAAAAGACAAGACAAATTGCATTGCCAATGCTTGTTTTAATGCATGATGTGAATGAAAGCGTGAATACTTACAAAATATGTGAGCAGAGTTTCACATATAAATCATTTGGTTGTGCGTGTGAAACTAGCAGTTTTAAGTTAGCTAAATACTTTGTAAATTGTTAATATATAGCTGAGAAGTGGCTTCATGAAAGGTATAACACCTTCAGTCAATTCTGACATTTTAGCCAACACCACTTTGCCATCTGAGGTTTTGAATCCATAATGAAAATGTTCAAAACAAAACTATAAACCCCACAGTGAAACATTCAGTTGGCTCAAAAGCCAGGTGTGGCTGATGGTACCACATTGTCATAGTGCTACTTGGCAGACTTGTGAAATACAAAATGCAATTTAGTGCCCAACTTGCTGCCATTTTAGTTCTGTGAGACATGTTGTAAGGGTACAGTGAGCGTCTTTGCTGACCATTAGTTGGTTTAATTGTCACTCTCATTTACTGGCTTCTTATTTGTCAGCTTCTAAAGGCTTTCCTTCCTCTTCTTAATTGTGCCCTCCCCGGGAGCATGGACACATAACTTGCGTCCTTCCACTGCTCATTTTTAAAGCGCTACTTTTTTGTTTAAGCACCCCAGCTGTCTCCCTTGTGTACTTTCCCGGCTACATATTCTTCTTTCGTGCCTTCCCTCAGTCGTCATTATTGCTTCTTCCAGCCCATTGGTTCTTGCTTCCTAACCGCTCCTTGGCGGTTTGCTTCCTCAGCCCCACCTGTTCACCCTCTGTTGTCTGTTTGCTTTCCCAGCCCACTCTGCCCACCGCTGGCAGTGTGCTTCCCTATCGCCTCCTGTCCGCCCTTTGTTCTCCATGTGCTCCCCCAGCCATTCCCGCTCGACCTCCATTGTCAGGTTGCTGCCCCAGCACCTACCACCTACCTTCTGTTGTCAACTTACTACCCATCAGCTTGCTTTCTCAGCTCCTCCTGCCCACCTTCCGTTGTTAGCTTGCTGCCCCAACCTCTTTGCCCCCCACCCCATTTTCGGCTTGCTTCCCCAGCCGCTCCAACCTACCCACCGTAGTCCGCTTGCTGCCCCATTCCTTCCTGCCCATCCTCTGTTGTCCGCTTGCTTCCCCCATCACCCCCCGCCCACCCTCCAATGTCAGCTGGCGGTTTGCTTTAAAACCAGTAGTAAAATATAGTACATGGGATCCCTCTCCCTCGTATGTGTCTCTAAATTCATTATTAAAAGCGTCTCGTGCCATCTCTATTCGTATGTAATAAAGAAATGACGTAGCTGCCCAACTGTAATACGTTATTACCGTTGCATTGTTACATCATAATGTTTGTTGCCAGCAGCTAACCTGAAAAGCAAGCCACAGAGCATCATTACAGCTACAGTTTAATCAAAGCAGTGAAAACGGACTTTTCATTCATCTGAACTTTGTTTCTCACAGGAACAGTGATGAACAGAAAGGAAATATTTATAGGAACACATTTATTTATTTTGCTGTTTTATGGAGCGTGAGCTCGACCCAGATGTATCATTACAGAAGAACAGAATGTCTCTGCATTTATCTACACATTGTGAGCCGTATCATTTTTAATCTGACTTACATTAAACTGATTCCAATATGTTTTTGCATTAAATTACTAACTGCCTTTTGAATTTTTGCACTAGAGTTCGCTTCCCCCCTCCCATTTCTGCAACTATGCTATCTCTTTTATTTGAAAGAGCAAGACACCAATTATTTTGCTGGTTTGAGGGAAGGGTATGCGATCATATATTACAAGGAATAAAATATTCCCCCGCCATACATTAGATTGATCCTTTCAAGTCACCACGGATATCCATCAGGGACGAACTGGCCGTAGCGGAATCGGGTGTTTCCCCGGGAGGCTGGAAGTGTGGGGGCCGGCTTTGTTACTGGGGTCGGTTTCGCAGCAGTGCTGCAATATTGGCCCCCAGTAACAAAAGCAGCAGTGCGGGGGTCCAGTTTAGTTTAGCAGCATTGCTTCACACTTGCACCCTCCCATGGTCCGATACAATTGCCAAGGCTGATTTGGGTTCTCAGTCCGGCCCTGAGATCCATGACCTTCTAATGGCCCTCAGCCTTCAGCCTTGTTCCTCTATATGGTCATAGAGCTCACTGGTGACATGTAATATCCTTAAAATGTACGGCAGAGGGTATTTTGTCCTATATGTAAGGATGACATTGTGTATGAAAAAGTGCACCAGCAGAGACAGCTGGAGCCTAAGAGAGATACACCAGCAGGAACAGACAGGCTGCTATTTGCTGTGTCTGGATTTTATGAACACCTCCGCCATTTACACAAGATGAAAAGGTTACCAGCCTCTCCTTCCTGCTCCCATTGGATTTTATGACGATGAATGTTACACCTAAACGACTCCACGTAGTGCACTTCCAGTGATTGGGCGGGTTATTTATGGGAAACCATAACGAGGCTGATATTCACAGCGTGCGCTTCTTGTACCTCTGCGTTGCTGTGTGCGGGGTTCAGGCTGGCGGGCGCAGTGAGGGGACGAATGTCCCAGTTTCGAGTCATTATTATTAAGAGATTTCACATTTGCACACTGACTTATAAAGGTGCGTGGGTTCCCGTACATGAAATCAGGTTAGAAACAGTAGTTTCTAGTCCTACGCTTCACAGAGACCAAGTCCTGTTAACCAGTTCCACACGCCCCACATCTCCCAGGCCACTTAGACACGCAGTTAGTGATCTCCTGGACTCCCAAGGGCTTCCACACAAGGAGGAAAGCAACTCTTACCCACATTACTAATCAAGCCACATTTATTAAGCCTTATAAACCTTAAGTCTTAATATCTTAAGTACTGACCTGGTACTCCAGAATAAAAAAACAGATGTTCTGCTCCACACTAAAATAACGTTGCTTTGCAAATTATCTGGAATTAACCATTTCTGGCGATAAAATGAAATGCGGCGTAAACCAGTCACGGTTTCGACGGCCTATCTATCGTTTGACTGACGTCGAGAGAGATCTCGCGGCTTCACTGTATTTTTTCGTAAGTCACTACCTGTGTAACCGCCCCTCGTGTTTTTTAGGTCTGACCCAGCGCATGCGCCGGTCTGGCGAGACTTATTGAGAGGGCTCCAAAAAGTGCTACCGGGCCAGCCTAGAGCTACAGTGCATGTGCGCGGGCGCGCTTTACCACGATTACTTTCACTTTTGCAGCCGCAGGGCCGCTTTGATGTTTGATTGCGATCACTTTCACTTTCGCGGCCGCACGACCGCTTGGCATAGCCAATAGGTCTCGCTTTTGGGACCTTATAAGTATTTATTTATGCAACTGTTGCATGGCTAAATACTTATAAGGTCCCAAAGGCGAGACCTATTGGCTATGCCAATGGTTGTTTTTACTTCACTTGAAGCCCTGTGGGGGAAGTTATTGGCTCTCTCAGGAAAGGTGCCGCCATATTGACAACAGGCATTCTCGACTGATACTTCTATGGCTCTGCATCCCTGGGCGTGGACGCCCTCTTTATACTGGATATAATGTGAACAGGTAGGCTATTTTTAAGCTGTAATCGCTCCAGGTAAAGGGCAGCTCATCACCTCAAATGCAGTGCTTTAAAGAGCGTGCTGTAAAGCCGTTTACCCAATGCAGGAAATCAATCATCACGGTGGCACCCGCAACAGGTTCCTTCAAAACGGCGTTTTTAATGAAAAAAAATCCTGGCGGGTAAAAGAGAAAGAGCAAGGAAATCACAAAGGTCGTGTACATTTAAATAAAGAAAAAGTAAGATTGGAGTTAATATTTTATCCGTTTCATCCTTTTTACTATTTATGAAGTCTTCCCAGGGTTCATGCTGTGGAAGCACAGCACTCATTTCCAAGTAATGCTTCACTTTAGCCGAGGCTAATGGGCTCCCTCTCAGTAAGAGTTTTAAATACATGATCCTTCTTTTACCTCTAATGAGCACTTCTCCTCAAAGTCTGCATAATCTACATAAATGAGAGTATGATTAAACAAGTTGAGTGTTTCAAATAAAAATTCAAAACCAACGTAGGTACAAGTAAGATTTGGATACATACAGATATTTGTTGCTGGGAAACTCAGTGAGTTTCTCAGCTTGCTGAATTAGCTTCCACTGCAGTCTGAGGAAGGGACAAGGGCTTGGGCGGATGTACAAGAGAGCAGAGCTGGTGGTGGACCTGCCGCTGCTGTCTGCGTGGCAGAACACGCTTTGGCACAGAAGAATGCAGCAGGCCCTCACTCACTCTGCATGTCCCAGTCCACCCATGATGATGGTCTCACAGACCGGTACTGTTCTGCACTTCACCAGCCTGAGAAGGAGCAGGTTAAGAGAGAGCAGAGGGCTGCAGAAGGAGGCCAAGGAAGTGCCAGGTACTGAATTTACCTACATATTGTGGGTACTGACAGGAGGGGGGAGAGGCTAGCCTAAGCAAGTGAAAAGTCTCAAAGTGACATGCAGGGAGCTGGCCGGCAGCAGTGGGGCTGGGTGCAGGGCCTGATCAAAGGCCAGACACTTCGATCAACTCCCCGCTGGGCACAGTAAAAAATCTTACGTGGGGATGCGGGTGGGGAGGAGGGGGTGTTGTGGGCAGAGCCTGACCAGGTCAGGCCCTGTGTTCAACACCCTACTGTACACGGCCTAAGGCTGTGCACTGTGCGGGTGTTCTCTGAATATGATAAAGAAAAATCAGAAATTCACAGAACAAATTAAGGTTCATGTGATATTATAAATAGGTTTGGCAATAAGATCTTATCTTACATAAAAAAAAGAAATTCATTGGAAAAAATAAAGGTTAAAGTGATGTTATAGTTAGGTATCACAATAAGATCTTAGCTTGCACTAAAAAAAATAAAGAAAGCACTGAAAAAAAACAAAGGTTAAAGTGGTGTTATAGTTAGGTGTTGAAAAACTGACTTTTAAAACCAAAGAAATACTGACAAATTTGCCAATTACAGTTTACGGAGCTAACAATAACTTGCACCCCCATACACTGCTTATGACCTCACATATTACATCACTCATGATATGTTGAATGACATCATTGAAGAGATCACTGATGACCTCATTAAAAGAATGTGACAGTGTGCTATATATAGGCTTTGTGGACTGAATTTTTTTTAACAAGCTACACCTAGGACCAATTTTCTATCACTACTCAGACGGTAATGGGCATAACATTTGCCAACATGCAGGACACAACGCATATCTTGTTAAGTCACCCAAATTGGGTGGATGCGAGTCTCCTTTAACTGGTATTCAGCCAGCTATCAAAATACCTGCATAGCTGTTAATGGGGTTACCCCCTTTTTAAACCAACCGTGAACACACTCCAAAAAAAAAAAAAAATGAGTTCTTACTCTAGTCACCTTAATGGGATTATTCTCAACGTTTTCACATGACCCGCAATTTTAAGTCGAGGGATTCAGTCTACATTTGCCACTGAAAAGACACTTTCTGCCAGGCCCTTTGGAGAACCCTCAGTAGTTTTGTAAAATACCCTGTACATATGCTAGGGATGGAAACAATGTCTACAACCTTAGAGCCGTTCTTACAAGATCAGAGTGGGATAAACCACCTCTCCGTGGGGTACCCCTAAATTCTATATGATTCAACACTCTGCAATGTCTAAAAATCTACAATGAAATTCTGGAAATAATCATTCACATCTTACAAATGTCCTAATTAAAAGGAACTTGTCTATAGCATTGTATAACAATGCTTTAACACAGGTGCATGCCCAGATAAGGCACTTGTTGATAGTCTACTGTCAAGAGAAGCTTTGGCCCTACTCCGAGATTTTTGCACTAGGCTTTGGTGTTGAAAGATATCCTACTTTGAAACACATCCCTGCAACCCCCATCAGGTGCGCTCAACCTTTACCTTACACCTCAAACTTCAGTGATTTGTAAACCGTGCACCACATCGCTTTGCACATGCAGAACCGCACTTGCCTCCGGGCTTACGCTATTTCCATGCTATGCAACCATATGTTCACATAGTAACTTTATGCTGTATATGACTCTGTTGTTAGCACTGAGGTCAACGGGATGTCATCAGTGATGTTTGTCTCCTAATGGCGTGAGGACGAGGATAGAAGTGAGACCGATAGTGTGAATCTGTGATAAATATTGATCAGGAGGATATTTTGTGTAATGCAAGGTCCCTTTTGAACTTTGGTTTAGATGGAATTGTAGTTTGGGGTAGGACCGTCACTCCTGATATGCATGAGGATTGAATCATGTAATGGAAGAAGGTGATATTTGGCTGTGTGCTGAATAAGGATATTGACCTATTTCATGCATTCTTGAGAACTTTTAATAATAATGAGTGTGAGATACTAGGTTCTAACCCCAAAGAAGCAGCTCACAACATGTCAAAACATGTTGTCTGTAGAGGTTGTATTGCATTTTAAAAAATGTGCATACACTGATTATTATGTTCAGAAAATCAATCTCTTTGATATAAAAATAAATTGCCTCACCAGTGTTTACTGAGGGAATATATGTGCTCAAAGCTGAACGATTTTGTGACTATGAAATTGTTCCATATATTTTCTAATAAATATAGTGAAATATAAAATGATAATTGTCAGACGTATATCCACTTAAAAATATACAGATTAAACCCACTGTTCCTATGTACTTGTGTTTAGTTTTGAAAATTATGCCATTTAACATGTCATGAGTTGTGCAATATGTGAGGTCATAAGCAGCGCATGGTGGACAGATATATACATATATAAAAATAAAGAATGAGGGTGCAGAAAAGGTCTACAGAACATTCATGTTTAACATGAAGTGGTGAAGGGAAGCCTTAACGTGAAAAAGTCATGTCAAAAGGAGAAAATGCTTGTTGTGGAATTTCACAAATTACCAACTATAGGCAAGCAGATTTTATATTATGGGATATTCCTCACATGTAACCAATGGGGAAATCGGAGTCATGTACCAGGCAAGTTACGAAACACATACATTTAATACCACAAACAATGGGAGGTTTTATTAATCAAATAAATACTTTTTGCATTTATTGATATAGGAGTATTTTGTGACCCATATGGTTTTTTGGGTCGGCCATTTTCTGGGAGCAAGTGCTAGATAAATAAATATTCAAAATACACATTTAAATTCCAATAGACCTGTCACTTTCACAATTGCACGACTGACATTGAGATCTATGAAAATGTGAATATTGCTATGATTGCTGAGCAGATGCAAGTTTCACAACTGAATTAATAGGCAGTGCGGCTGAAGTTGAGCATCAAAGTGCAGTGGTGTGCTGGGCGTCCTTTAAAAGTATAAATTGTGCAACAGCCTTAACATGAGATGAATATGATAGAGGAGGGAATCAAAACAAGCACTGGCAAAGCCAGTATGTCTGGGTTTGATGTGATAAGGCATGCATCTTTAGCAAGTTAGTACACTTTAACACATTAGAGCGACACACTGGAGGAAACCAGCTGGAGAGCTCCTGAAGAAGATCAAAGTTCCTCATGAAGATCAATGCAAGCACTCTAGCGGAGAGGGAAGGAGGCATCCAAACAGACAATAGTTTTGGGTGAGAAATGAATCCTCAACTGGGCTGAAACAAGAAGTGAAAGGAGGTGGTACCTCATTCACAAAATGTCTGAAATTAGGTGTCTGAACTGCAGCATCAAACAGTCTGGTCAAACATTAAGGTTCCTAATAAGGAAATATCCCAGAAATAGGAAGGGAATAGCTGGAGATGTAGACAATAAGGGGAACCGGATTTAAAAGGGGCAAGAGAGAACGGAAGAGAAACACGTTTGGCATGAGTGATGAGTGATTTCTAGCTCCTGCTGAAGAATGTCCAGCTCCACTACAATTCTTAGGTCATCATTCGAAGTCCCGACTGCCCAGTTATCAATAAATGTAATATGAAATCCAAAATCAGGTCACAAAACATTAAAATTTTACAACCAACTCAAAGTAGGTGGTAACCCATTCCCAGAAGGTTCCCTTACACTTTGTGACTAGTGAATGTTTGCTTTAGGATCAGGCAGTGATCCTATGGACCACTGCTTACTTAATATTAATAAATGGTTGTAAACATTTTCATTATTTAACACATGCCATTGTCCTTTTAGGAAAACAGGCTACATTAAAAAAAATGTTTTATTTAAAACCAGTCACACACATGGTGGCCTGATGACCTCAGCAGACCACTATTTCTGTGATTGTATCCAACTGTTATGGGTGTCAATTTGCGACCTACCACATTAATATTTAAAAGGTAGGTCGAATTGCGACCTACTGGGATTCTGTATTTTGTGAACTGACCTATTAAAAAACAGGCCAGTTCGCAAAATAGGAATGCATTTGGTAGAAGTCGGCGCGGGAATTCCGACCCCTTTTACGGAATGTATTCTTCATACATAAGGCCCAAAAATCCTGGAAGGAAGTTAGACAGCACTCCTCGGCAGAGGCCCGACAGACTGCCCCTAGTGACCATCAGCTACTTAACTGGTCACTGCCCCCAGTGACCATCAACTACTTAAATGGTCACTCTGCCCTGCTGATTCATTACAGAGCAGCCACTTAAAGTCCCCGGGATTCAAGCTTCTGGTCTCTGGAGCCGCTGACTCCATATGCAAAAGGTTGCACTGCATTTTTTTCAAAAAGCACAGCTTGCATTAATCGATTCTGAAGACATTTTAAGTACATCCCCGGTTGGTTTACACAATGTCCTTTCATTAGCATACGTAGCGGACTGGACGGAACAGACACATGTAGAAGGATGCCCTTGAAGCCTGGGCCTCACAGCACATATCTGTAAATTAAACTCTGTGAATAAGCTACAACAATTAAATCACATCTCTAGAAACTGTCTCAGAACAATTCCGAAACTGAACACTGTTTTTAGAGTACCAAAGTTATGGGGGGAGGATCAGGATTTTAAAAGGATGCCACTGATGTTCAGCATTCAGGCGTTGAGATGGAAAAGACGAAGCCATGGCTTTCAAAGTGCATGTACATCAGACATAACATAACCTGTTTTCCCAATCCAGTGTTTTTGGGATGAGGGAGCAGGAAGGTAAGGAAATGACTTAGTGGACACAACGAAGTCACTCTGGCACCTTCTTTGAGATGAACTGTGTTAGACAAAACGTGCTCATTCAGCCTTGTGCTGGCATTTGACGTCCATATTACTCACGGGGGGCTTACACAAACATCAGAATTTCCCACCATGCTTACATTTCAGAATTTTATATCGTGTTCATGTCCTGGATTAGTTAGGCAACTTAAAGCAGATGTGTGGGCGAGGAAGACAGGCAGTTTGGTGAAAAAGCAAGTAAAATTAACTGTTGTGAACTCAGAATAATGGCACTTTCTTCACTGACAGTGTGTGTCAAAATGATGTCCTGCAGGAAAGATGTGGGATTGAGGGTAAGAACGAGAAACATAACTGAGTCTTCCATAGCCTGGACATATATATCCACATTTTTGCATAATAGAGTTTATTAGCTATTATAGCCCTGGGTGATTTGGCATGGAGTACCATCTGAGATGAGAGACCTGCTTCTTGGAGACCTTTTCCAAATTCTTAGTAATTCTACTATTTTGATCATCCCCAAATATGATGCACTCTGTTTAACCTTAATTCAGTTTTAGTTGCTGTAAGTCGACCAGTTTTGTATTTTAGATAAGTAATCTTTGATCCTGTGAAGAGATACATTATTGCTGATATTCGTGGTAGAAGCTGCTAAATGTTTTTAAGAATTCTGATAGATGTTCCAAAAACAAGATCAAATGGATGGCTGCTGAATCTTATGGGGCACCAAAAAGTATTTATGGCGTGTGAGAAAGGAATGGGAGAAAACGTTGCTTATATTAACAACTTGGCATGACTTATCAAGATATGTCTTGAACCAATGAATGAATGAATGAATTGCAGAGCTATTGAGTGCAGCTGTCACCTAGCAGGGTATCCTAGAGTTAAAACTGCGGCGCTAGAAACAAAGGTGAGTGCAGAGTCAAGAGCTGAACAATGAATAATTACATTTTGAGCTTTTTTCTAAAGGACAATTCAATCTCAGTGAGGCGTAGATCCAGTGGAAAGGAGCTCCAAATTTAAATACCAAGTTAACAAACGAGCGACCACCTAAGCGGGCGTGCATGACTTTAGTAATGCAGAGTAATTTGACAGGGGTGGTTCTCAAAGACCCGGTAGGCTAATGAGGTTTTATCAGCTTACCATTATTACCCAGACATGTATTGACCAAAAGGTCTGAAGACTAACATGCATTTTATTAATAGTCACCCATGTGTAAGATTTAGGGATTCCCGAATACCAGCTGCTGAGGAGAAAGATGCAAAATGAGCAGCACAATTAAATTTTGAACAGCTGTAGTACTGTCCAACCGATACCGAAGTTTGTGGACAACCACAGCAAATTCTACCAAGAGGTACAGTAGATTCAGAAGTTATGTTTCACCCCTGCTCATCATCTGGTAGGCGGTGTCTCTGATGTTGAGCCTAGGCACCGCTCTCCCTTGTATTGGTATCAAAGGGTAGACCAGTGATGGCACGGTATGTTAAATTAGTATCCAGGATGGCCTTAGAATTTTATTTTTTAGGATTTGCCCTCCATTCAGGAGGTGAAAACATGGATTTGGTCAAAGAAAGCGTTCATGAAAGGTTTTCAAAGACAGCAGAGAAATACAGATATATTTCACTAATTTTGCTCATATGGGGTGTAGCAGATAACTCCATGTTCAAGCAATATACTCAATTGTACCCATATGTTCGTCACTCTACTAAGACCTGTACTTGTTCCAGTTCTCTGATGCAGTCTACCATTAATTTTAAATCAAGCTCTAGCCTACACTGAACCAGTTATTTATTCCTATTTTTTACGCCAGCTAGGGCTATTCATTGCCTGCGAGACATTTGGCGTGTCACTGCATGCTAAACAGCCCTTAAACGTCTGTGACCTCTGCCTTATTACAGTATCTTGCAAACGTTATCTCCCGGTTTCAATTTCTTACGCCTAGGAGAAAGGTCTAAGCCTGTAAGTTCTGTCTCCGTTGGGTGTGCCTGGAGATAGCTATAGAACCAATAACTGCTCTTGAGGCCAGCCGCACCAGAGCACTGGTGACAAACACCATATCTATCCTGGAGTATGTACAATGTAAATGTGGGTGAAATATAGGCCCTCTTACCTTGTTGCAGTAGTTGGCATGTATTTCACTCAATGTAGTGCGTAAGGTGATATTACGTGAGATGCTCAGCACTCCCTCCCACAACTGTCCAGGTCCTTTTCAACCCTTGGATTAAAGTCTCGTCCTAGAATGATATGCCATCCTGCAAATTCCTACTGTTTCCCTCAAACGTTTGGTATACATTTGTCTTGAGCCTAGTTAGAAGCGTACCCTCAAAATTTCAAGCTCTATGTGGTAATTAACATTTTTCCCTGTCTGCCGATTAAGGATTCCTAGAAGATCACCCCCAATGTGTTGTTGAGTATCGCTACTCCACACACTTTCTTGTCTGCTGTTGTGTGCACTACCATATTACAGTGGCATGACCTGAACTTACACAACTTTCCACTTTTCAGGTCTTTTCTTTCAAGATGCACAATATCCACCTAAACTTCTTCAAGTATGGAGTATACTCTTCAATGTTTAGTGGGGTAATTTAGGCCCCCTCATGTTACACTTAAGAACCCTGAGCTGTGATCCAAAGTGTTTCTAATACTTAAGAGCACAACATTCTGTATATTTCATATGTATGATTCCAATATGACAAGTGTGATCGTCTCATGACCGCCCCTCCCCAAAAATCAAACACCAGTAAAATAAGACAGCAAGAAAGAAAAATGCAAACAACTTACTCTGATCATTATCGCATATGCCCGCAGTACTTATAATACGTTTTTGTACCTTCATTGGTCTTCCTAGTTGTAAGGAAATGCCTCTTTTTGCATGATGACCCTCAAAGTTTTGGTCTGATGCTGCCAGGTTTGCAGATCTGAGAGAGCACTGAGGCCTGCCGACCAGACCTCAGTACCAGTTTTCTATCCTATTACTTGAAAATCTAGCTCTCCGAAACCCTCTGGTGGATTTTTCTCATCTTGGTGTCTCAAAATTCATATAAATATTATCTATTTTTATAAATTGGTGTCAGATTTTGTTTATGCTGTGTGACTTTCTTAATTCATTGTTTTGTGCCTCCGAATGCTTCACACTAGTTCCGTTGTTTAAGCCTTGCTCCTCGAAGCCACAGCTATCCAGGGATGAGCTTAAGGTTTTACAAACAAGCCTCACTGGACCCAAGACAGTTTGAGTGTATTGCATGGTAACAGCGCACTACCATACCATAAATTACACCACAATCCCACACTAGAGCAGTTGTAAATGTTGTCCACACCAACATTCCGCCCCACCCGACCCCAAATCACCAACGAGGCAGCAGTCTGATGCTACTCTGGTAAGACCGAATGCTTACTGGTGTATAAACTGTGCAGGCACTAGCACTTTAATTCAATGTCGCTGCCTGTCATCATTTTGTCAGCACCCCCAGGAAAGTCAACCCTCTTACACAGACATTACATGGTGGTTCCATCCATCCGGAACTACCACAAAGGAAGGTCCAACAGAAGGGGGTTGCTCGATCAGTCTGAGGAGTTTAATTCTGGCTACAGGGTCGGTGCTAGATCTTGCAATAGCATGACAGAGCCAACCTGAAAATCCACTCGACTTTTTCTACTGTGCCTCCATGAGGACCATTTCCTACCGTAGATGATTATAGTTGGCAATTGTGTCCCTCTGGTAGTAACCACAGCTTTGTTTTTGTGGGCTAACTCATAATTCCTCCTAAAGTGTATACTCCTTGCCTTCCTTCAAATATAGGATCTGAGTGACAAGTAATTTTGTTTAGTCTTTGATGATTTCTTTCACTTCTTCTGAGACTTTCAGAATTCCAATATTAAATTGCCAGGTGCAGTTCTATAAATCTTTGCATTTCAGTTGTGATCATTCTGTTAGACAGAAGTTTGTCAGTCATGTATCAGCCTTCTGCCTGAAGAACTGCCAATTCCAATAAGCTTTCCATTATCTAGTCCATATCTCGCCCCAGAGTTGCCATAAAATCATTTAAGGCACAAGGCCTTCCAGTAGTTCTTATTTAAAATTGTTTTCCCACTCTTTTAGAGGTTCCTCCAGGAAAGCGTGGGCATGACCTATAGTTAATGGTATGTAATCACTCCTGGCTGGCATTTCTAAAGTGTTGTTGCCTTCTTCCATATCGCATTTGCTTTGTTCAGGAGTCAACACCCAAGGACAGTGAGTGACAAAGTCCTTTGTGGTTTTTCTTGGCCTGTTTGTCTCATTCAGATGTCCAGCACAACAGTATTGTAGAGATGGCTAGCGTCAAGGCCCCTCACCCAAAATGGTTATCACTCTAATTTCTGAGACCTTTGCCGGTTGCACCCCAGCTAGTGCCCAATCCAGGGTGGTGTTCAATCTGCATCCATCCTCGAGATCAAAATACAGATTGCAAGTGCGCCTCTGTCACTCGTGTCCTATGCCAGGCACCCCAGCACCCACTATCCAGTTTCCTTTTACGTTGCCGCTTGCTGGTAGTACTTGACTAGAAAATAACCTCTTTCCCAGAACTGCCATTTCCAGTAACTAATTAGACTCCAAAGGCTGGGGAGTATAGTTCTCGGGAAATCTTGTCATCATCTTTTTGGAAAGTGTTAGTGCCTAGAAGCATTGTATAAGCAGCCTCTTTGGCCCTGCAAGCCCCTGGAACTGTGCAGTCTTCTTACTGCTAGCAAGTGCTGCAATCAGAAGGGCTGCAACCAGACAGCCATCCTAGCTCGGGCATGCCCCTACTGTCAGCTCCCAGCACTCTGCCTCAACCACTGCTGTTGTCTTCCTTCCCGACTCTGATCCAAGGCTTCCCGGACCACTTTTTTGTTTTTGTTTGTGTGTGCAGGTACCAAGAACCTTGTTCTCACGGTCAGCCAGATCTCTTGGACCTACTACACCCTGTCCCTTTTAATATAATGACGGATCTGTGATTAATCGCTTTTACAGTGACCATGCTAGAAAGGCACTTGAGCATGGAAGGGAAGGGATGGGAGGCAGTATTGGGGGAGAAAGAAAACACACTCCCAGATTCACTAGACTGCGGATAAGAGCAAAAGATCGAACTATCATCATTAAAATTAGACGTGTATGAGCGTACATTAAGTTGTTGTTAGCAGTTTTATTAAAAGAGATGCCCTAATCTGTACTGAGGATCAATGGAGAGGAAAATCATTGTGCAATTTTGCTTCACCGTCAAATTAATAATACAATGCTGTTTTAAAACAACAAAGGTCCTTCTGCATTTCGAATTAGCAACATGTAACCAAATAAGGATAATCTATGTGCAATTAGTATTAATTAAAATTGGTATTAAAATTAGCTACAAAATTACTAAATCCAATTTCAGAGATTGAGAACCCTTTTTTAAGAAAATCACGGCCCAGATAAAATTTTTGTCTTAAACTTAAGAGGCAGGAGGCGTGGCCTAGGAGGCCACGTTCACGGTCGAGCCCTAAAATAGTTCAGTCGCCAGACTACAATACTCTTTTTTTTTTTTTTAAACCGTTTATTACAAAATTAAAAAAATATACAGAGATGGGCCTACAACCTTCAGGCCGCCCGCTAGCAAGCGAGAGGAGCATTGGATACAAACAATAGCGCCCATGCCGCGGCGAAGGGAAATGCACAGGAGTTAGAAGCGGTGGTAGCCACACCATCCGAGCACACATAACGGTTTCATTTTAATATAAATAACAACACAAGAACAAATCCACAAGGCAACCCACAATCGGAAACAGCAGCATGTGCTCCCCTAGCGGGGGGGACCCTACCAATCCATAGGAGTAGCAAGGGGGGAAAAAAGGGCAAGACTGGGATTAGGTGGACTCAGTGCCCGGGACCGGGGAGATAGACTGGCTAAGGGGATGGGGCCGGTGACGGATCGGGCAATAACGGCAGGGTACAGATTCCCCCGCGGTAGGCGTTCCAGGGGCCCCATACGTTCACCCATGTCCCAGGCTTACCTCTCGCAACATACACCACTTGTTCCCGAAACATGCACCAATCCATGTTATCCTTCCATGCCGAGACAGTCGGGGACCTCTGGGAACCCCACAGTTGAGCTATGTCGCGTTTGGCCACCATATATCCCAGAGTCACCCACCGCGTCTGTGGTACCGAGTAGTCGGTTGGCTCCCACACATTCAACAGGCATCTCCTCGCTTCGGGCAGCAGCGACACACGCGTAACCACCCGCAGGACCTCATGCACACCACGCCAGAATCGCTCCACCTCCGGGCATTCCCACAAAATATGGAAAAAGGTCCCCAAAGAACCACACCCACGCTTACACAGCCCGTCTACAGCATATCCCATACACAGTAGCCTTGGCCCCGTGACATAGACCCTATGGAGTACCTTGAGCTGGACGAAGCGAAGGCGGGCCGGTATGGCCACCTCTTTCGGGGAGGCCACCGCCGATACCCAGTCCTCGTCATCCAGCTCCAATCCATCGGCCACCCATGCCTCACGAAGGTTAGTCAGCAGTCCCGAGCGGTCATTGATAAGTTTTTTATAGATCAATGAAATCGTGCTGTCCGGTACATGTCCATCTAGCACTCTATCCTCCAGAGGGGAATACTCCGGGATGGAGGCAACGTCCGGGAATACGGAGCATAGCGCATGATGGATCTGCATATACCGAAAGTACTCCCTGTCCTGCAACTGGAATTCTGTCCGTAGCATCTCGAACGTTTTGAATCCCCCCCTCGTCCAGAGATCACCCACCCTGCTGATGCCTATCATGTCCCACTTTTCAAAGCCCTTCGAGGTCCACAGGGAGCCCAACTGCTCAGATGCGTATAGTGGCGACGCCCGGGTCAAACGACCTTTCCACCCCATCGCCACATTAGCCGCGTGCCACACTCGTACCATGACACGAGTGGGGCCCGTCAGACGTGCGTCAAGCGAGCCGGAGTACAGCGCTCGGTTATAATCACCACCCGGCAGTAAAATCTTATCCATTTCAAAAGCCGGGTTTAGAGCGGGCCCGTACAGGCCGTGATTAATCGCAGCCAGCTGGGAGGCCCAATAATACCGTTTGATATCCGGGAGGGCGATCCCCCCGTCATACCACGGGAGCGTCAGCTTCGCCAAGGCGATACGCGGTCTACCCTCCCAGAGCAGTCGGCGCTGCAAACTCTCCACCTCGCGAAAGTAGCGCGCCGGGACGACGTCCATTGTGTTCTGCAGAGCGTACAGGAAACGCGGCAGCGACATCATCTTAAACAATGCCGCCCGGCCGAGCGGCGAGAGCGGCAAGCGCCTCCAACGCGCAACATCCTCCTTCAGGCGCTGGAGGGGGGGAAGCAAGTTCTGACTATATCGGGCCTCCGCGTCCAGGGTAATGAAGACACCCAGGTACCGAAATCCCTGCGGGGCGATCTGGATAGGACAGCCCCGCGGAAGGATAGGGTCCTCGCCAGAGAGAACATAGACGCACGATTTAGCCCAGTTGATGATAAGGCCGGAGTTAAGACCAAATGAATGCAATACATCAACCAGCACTATCAGTGATTTACGTGGGGAAGCCAGGTACAGGAGGATATCGTCAGCATATAGAGATACGCGGTCCTCATACTCGGGGGTCCAGCGGAGACCACGAATAGAAGGTTCCCACCGCAGCCACTCCGCCAGGGGCTCCAAAGCGAGCGCGAAAAGGAGCGGCGATAACGGGCAGCCCTGCCGCGTGCCCCTGCCCAGCTCGAACGAGGCCGACACTCTACCGTTGACCACGACCTGCGCCAGCGGGCCAGAGTACAGCAATTTTACCCAACTGATGAATCCTGGGCCAAACCCAAACTTCGCGAGCGTCGCCAAAATATAGGGCCATTCAAGCGTGTCAAACGCCATAGTGGCGTCCAAGGACGCCAAAATGGCCGGCTCTCGTATGAACGGGACACGTGCGAGCACCCCATGCAAACGCCGCAGGTTAAGCGCTGTATTGCGATGAGGGATGAAGCCGGACTGATCCTGGTGAATCAAGTCACACACTACGCCGACCAGCCGATTGGCCAACACCTTGGCGAGGATTTTGGGCTCTGCATTCAATAACGAAATAGGCCGATAGGATGTGACCCGGTCCCGTGGCCTCGCCTCCTTATGGATAACCACGATAGTAGCTAGACGCTGGTCTAGCGGGAGGGAACCCGCCGAGTGGGCCGCGAGGAACATAGCACGGAGATGTGGCGCCAGCGTATCCGGTCGCAACTTATACAACTCGATGGGAAGACCATTAGGGCCCATGGCCTTGCCGGAAGCGACCGATCGTATGGCGAGGGCAATTTCTTCGGAAGTTGGAGCAGCGTCCAACGACACTCTGTCCTCCTCCGAAAGGGAAGGCAGCGCGATATCCCTGAGCAGGGCGTGGGAATCCTCTTCAGAGCGGGAGGACACCGGGGAATACACCCCACGGAAATAGTCTGCAAAGCAGGCGACAATTTCTTCTGGTTCAGTGACACACACACCATTCTGTTTCTCAATCAACGGGACAACTCGACTCGCTCTCTCCTTTTTGTCCAACCATGCAATCAATTTACCAGCCTTGTCACCCACCTCATACAATCTCCCCCGTTGCTCTCTACTGAGGCCCCTGGCCGCCTCCGTGACGAGGGCCTTATAAGCCGATTGCTTGAGTCGAAGAACATGTAATTTGTCATCCGTCACCCCATATTCTAGATCACCCTCCAACTCGGTTATCTCCGCTTCAATACGAGTCACCTCCTCCCGCTCGCGCCTCCGGGAATGGGAAATAAGGGACAAGGCCTCTCCCCTGAGTACCGTCTTGAACGCCTCCCACAATGAGATCGCTGATGACACAGACCCCACATTCTCGTCAAAGTAGCGCTTAAGGGATTGAACCAGCTCTGCGCGAATGGTGGGGTCACGCAGGTACCAGGGATTAATCGGGACCACCCTACCCTCTCCCCTCGGAAGAATATCAAAGTGCAACAAGAGTGGAGAGTGGTCCGAAATACCCCGTGCCAAATGGCGCACCTCCCCTATCCTCCCAACGTGCGCCGCCGGAACCAGGACATAATCTAGCCGTGAGAGACTACCATGAGCCCCTGAATGGAAGGTGTACTGCAGCTGCGTGGGATGTTTCAAACGCCAACAATCCACCAGCCCCAAGGTATCCAAGAGGCCAGACAACCAGGCCTGGGCACGGGGGAGATCCCTAGGGGGGGTGACGATCCACAGTTCCGGAAACCACAGCATTAAAGTCCCCCCCACCACTAGAATCCCCTCCGGAAGGCCAAGGAGGAGGCGCCCCAGATCCGCAAAGGTGGTCGTCTGCAGCCCCGGCGGGACATAGACAGACACAAAAACGACCACTCTGCCCTCCATTCTACCCACCAAAACCGTGTAACGTCCCCTGTCGTCATGGTGCACCTCATCAATCTCCAACGGGAGCGAGTTCTTAACCATAATGCCCACACCCCTTGAACCAGACGTGAAGCCCGAATGGGCCACAAGGCGGTAGCCCCGTCTATTCATGGCACAAAAGGAGTTGCCAATGAGGTGTGTCTCCTGCAGAAAAACTATATCGGGCGAGATTCGCTTCAAGAACTGCAGGACCACACCTCGTTTTATCCTGTCCCCCAATCCATTAACATTCCAGGACAACAAGCTCAGTCCCCTACCCCCCATCATAAACAGAAGCCATCACTCGTCCCCCAGAGAGCACTTTAGAAATGATACAACAATGTTTTTGCCTTGTGGTAGAAACGAACAACACCCCACCCCAACCCACCCACCCCAACAAAACTCCCCCCTCCCTGCACCCCTGCATGAGCCCAGACAGCCCCCCCAACTTGCAGTGTGCCTGTCGCCCCTATATAGTGAAACTAGCTAGACCCCCTAGAGGAGGAAAGAGCACCCCTTCTAGACCCCACACAACCTCCAAAAGAGGGGAAAGAACAAAGACAGAAGCTTTGGTCGAAAGTGGCATCATAATCGTCCAGAGTGAGGCCCAATATCCACCCCTCAGTCCCGATCCAGTGGGCCGTCTCCTCCCGCCGCCCCCCCCCCCACCATCCCGAGCACTACCCCCAGACAGAGTGTCCAGCCAGTCCCCGGCCGCCTCGGGACGATCAAAAAAGTGCGTGCGACCATCCACCTCTACCCGCAGCTTGGCCGGGAAGAGCATGGTGTATTTTAAGTTCATGTCCCGGAGCCGGCGCTTAACACCCAGGAAACTCAGTCTCTGTTTCTGGACCGCTTGAGTGAAATCGGGATAAAAGTTCACCTCCATATTTTCCAGCGTCATCGGCCCTTGCAGTCTGGAGGCTTGCAAGATCGCGTCCCTGTCCCGAAAGTTAAAAATCCGGGCAATGAGAGTCCGCGGAGGGGCTCCGACCATCGGCCTTCCCCCGGGAACTCTGTGGGCCCTCTCCACTGCAAAGAATTTACTCAGTCCCCTAGGCTGGAGATGGGTAACGATCAGGTCCTCTACAAAAAGATCCGCCGCCGCTTCCTCCCGTCCCTCGGGTACTCCGATGATGCGGATGTTATTCCTCCGGGCCCGACTCTCGGAATCTTCCAGGCGCCGATCCATAAGCACACTTGCCTGACGAAGTCGGCGCACCTCCGTTTGGAGGGCCGCCACCTCAGTCGTGAGGCCCGACGCGGTGTGGGCCAAAGAATCGACCCGGTCGTTGGTTTTGGAGAGATCAGCCCTCACCAGGTTGACATCCACTAGGATCGCGTCGATTTTATGGGCTAAGGTGTCAAACCGCTGGCCCACCGAGGCCTTCATCTCAGCAATGGCGCCCATGACGTCTTGCAGAGTCAACTCTGTGGGCAAATCCGGGGCATCCGGAGGGCACTCAGAGGACTTGTGCGGTCCACCGGGAGATCCTTTCGGGAGGGTGTAGCGGTCCATGATGTTGGCCTGATGTGCGGTGCCACGCCGGGTCGACTTGGCCTTCAACCGATCGCCATATTGTTTCGTGGCCATCGTCGCGGGACTCACCCCCTCACCAGCCACGCAGTAAAAGGCAAGCAATCAAGGCCACGGGGTCCGGGGGGTCACCCCAGGACGGCGGAGCGGGCCACAGCAGGCAGGCAGGCTGGGTCACCCAGCGAGGCCACCCCAACACAAAAAGCGCCGTGAAAGTGAAAGTGCGGGGTACGCGACTCGCCAGGCCCAGCCCGCCGTTGTTGTTCACTTTGCCACCGGGTCGCCCCCAAACGCGGGTCCGGGGTCAGGAGAGAAGGAGGCCGCAAACTTCAATCGGTGCTCACGCGGGCACCCGAGGTCCGATTCGAGAACGGGAAACGGGTACCACCTCGGCTCAGGCTCACCTACACAGTCCCCTCAACCGATGCAGGATGAAGACAGGATAAACGTAGGAGGTCGCGGAGGTCCTCGGGAGCCTCGCACCTACGCGGCCATCTTGGTTGCGCGCTAGGCTCCTCCCCCCGACTACAATACTCTTCATCCTGCCTGACAACGTCTACAAGACTAGTGCCCCGAGAGACGATTCCTATCTGGCCATATCCTGAGTGCGGCCTGTTGAGCCACAGATCCCTGGACAGAGCAGCCTGCCTCTGAGGGAGACCCGCGTGGTTCAGGGCCACTAGCCTGCCTCTGCTGTGGAACGGGGAGCCACCCCTCGTGTGGAGGGCGACAGCGTGAGGAAGGGGCAGAAGCAGATCTTACATGGGGCTGCAGCGGCCTGCGGCTGGACTACGCCGCTGGGCTCCGGCAGCAGCCACTGGAGGAGGCCACCTCTTGGGTGTAACCTGGAGCCGGGGGAGGCCCGTGCCGGTTAGGAGGAGGGCTCCTTTAACGTACCGGGGGCCTCACCCATCTCCATCTCTTATCCAGGGTGTTCTGCGCCGGGCTGAACAGTGGCGGACGGGCCGGTGAGGAGGACGACGACCCACTCAACCCTATCTCTTGGGCCGGTTGTAGGGAGGTGGAGGTCCACCCCATTTTGTCGATCTGCAGCGGATAGGCAGCCCGGAGCTGTGGAGCCGCTTGCAGTGGCACTTTGTGTGGCTGTGCTGGAGCAAAGTGGTGGCTTGGTGGAGGGCACCGCCGACCGAAGGTGAGGGCTGGGCAGAGGGCCTTTTATTTCATCCCCCCCTCCATTCTTGCCTATGCCACGCGTGTGGTCGCTGGGGCACCCCGGGGTAGGGGGTGGAGGACATGGATGACTCATGATGCAGAAGATTGTGCGGCAGCGGAGAAGGAGCAGAGGTATAGGCCTGCTGAACTTTGCCACTGGGCCTGAGTGAGTTTACTAGTTTGGTGAGCGGACACGGTGGGCATGTCTCGCTCCGTGGTGAGCCATGGCATGTGAGGCAAGAGGTGGCAGTGGTGGGATGGCGTGCCAACAATTATGAGCCAGCAGCAGTAGGGAATAGATCCTGGCTCGTCTGGACCTTGTGCAGCCAGGGAGCCCCCCTCCCCTTCCCCCGGGTGATCCGGATTCAGCCCTGTGATTGTGGTGCACCCTGTTGGCTTCCAGAGCCTACAGTGCCTGTGAGTGTTGAACAGCCCCCCCTGCTTGCAGCTTGAGGTGGGACCCCAAGTGTGCAGCTCGGGAAGTAGTGGACTGCTACCTCTGGGGCAGTGGGGGGTGTGTGGAGAGGCTCAGGTATAGGGGGCTCGGACTGATGGCCTAGGCTGGAGCCCGCCTGTATAACGCCATCACCTGCAGGCAGTGTCCAGACATTTCTTGCCCCCCTCCCTGACCTTTGCCTTTTGGGGACCTGCTGTCTTGAAGCCCGGGTGGTTGGTGGCCCTTGTCCCTCCCCTGGGCCACACTGGGCCCTGCCCTGGAGGTGTTCTTGCTTCCTGCTTACCTGCATTGTGGGCTCACGACTCTGGAGAATGGGACGAGGGAAGGTACCGCTCAGAACCCGGCCCAAATGAAGATGGATCACTATACAGTCCCTCCGACTGTCCCTGAGCATTTAGAGGGTTCGACTGATCGGATGCCTGATTTGGTGTGGCAGGATGGCCTACGTGTAAGTCTCCTCCTGCTGCATCAGGATCTTCATAATATGGTGGACAGGATCACGGAGGTCGGAAACCAGGTCTCCACTGCCAAGGATGAAATGTCTTCCCTCAAAAGGTAGATGTCTAGGCTTTCCGCTTCGGTCTCCTCCTTGACAGAGAGAGCGGAGGATGCCGAAAATAGATCTTGGTGTAATAATATTAAACTCATTGGCTAACCTGAATCCTTGGAGCAGAAGGGCTTAGCCAGAAGGCTGGAGGACTGGTTTAAAACATGGGTGCATGAAACTAAACTGTCTCCCTTTTTTCTCATTGAAAGAGCTCACCGCTCCCTGGTGCCGAGGCCTTCGCCTGGGTCCTTCCCGTGGCCCGTGATCTTGAGGCTGCTTAACTTTAAGATCAGGATGCAATATTACAAGAGGCACACGCCCATCCTAATCTGCGGTTTGGCAACGCAAATATTCTCTTATTTCCGGACTACACAAAGGCAGTGCAGCAGCAGTGGGGCTCCTTCGCTGAAGTGAAGCAGACGCTCCATGCATTAGACCTGCGCTATATGCTTCTGTTTCCTGCCCGACTCCAGGTCTTTTTCCAGTCTCGCACCCTCTTCTTCAATACACTGGAGCAGGTTCGGGAGTGGACGATTGAGAGCCGGCTGCTGCAGCACCCCCCGAGTGACACCGACCGGGGAGCACAAAGGCACAAACTGGGTCACTTTCCAGCTCTCGGCAGAGGGGTGGAGGGAGGAGGGGGTTGAGGGGGGACGGTCATGCTCTCGGAAACGCCGATCGAGTGTGGGGCCGATGAGGACAGCTCAGCAGGAACATACTCTGGACGAGGCTTCACAGAGGGAGGTTGAAGACCTTTTGAATACTCCATTGGTTTTTCGCTCTACAGAGGCGGATTTGGGCTCCTCATCTCAGCTTTCTGGTCCGCCCTGACTCAGATACTCTCTTTCCATTTGCAATATCAATCATGTTGCAGACGGTGGGCTGGGAGTGTCTGCCTGGGAGGATGGCTGTGCTTGCTTCCCCTCCCCCTCCCATTGTGGTTCCTAGCACACATGGCTTTCCTTTTCGTTTTGGGTGTTGCTTCTGCTGGGTACCGAGGGGCAAACTCTTATGTGGTTTACTTCGTTGTCAGGTGCTGGATTCTACTGTATGGATGCCTATGGCTCACAGAGGTTTTTCACCCACCCCTAATTAGAGGTGTTGGCGTAACAGGTTGACAGATGCCTCCTGGTTAAAGTGTGGGGTTGGGGGATGTTGGGGGGAGGGTAGTACAGTCGGGCTTTCGAGTCTAGTTTATGTTTTTTGACTGTTTTGTTTTACCAATGTTTTTCCCTTCCTGGTTAGTTGCGGCAACTATGCAAATAACAATGGTTCACTTCATATGGCATAGCGGTACAGGTCATCAAGGTCTCATGTCCACTCCTGTCGGGTGGGGTCTACTTCTGGTTTCTTCGGCTGTGTCATGGCCTCCCCTAAGATAACAGTACTCAACTGGAATGTGAATGGCCTCCTGGACCGCATTAAGCATTCTGCAGTGTTAGGATATTTCAAGCGCCACAGGCGAGCAGTCGTTTTCCTGCAGGAGAACCAGCTACTAGGTACAAACTGCCCCTTTCTGGGCCAGTTCGGCTATTAAAGGGCTTACCACTCAGGTTTTACACGTGGCTCCAGAGGAGTTGCTACACTCAGGGGTGCGGAATTTAATAAAACATCTACTTGTCCACGGGGCAGGTTGCTTCATAAATCTACTTGCCTGTAACACAATCCACTTGCCCCTTTTGTGCCATGTAATGCAGCAACAAATTATGGCAGCAATCTCATTATATAGGGACTCTGAAATAGCCTCTCTGACTATGCCAGGGCTCCTTCCATGGTAGGGTTTGAATACTAGCAATTCCCTTATGTTGCCACGTTTCCACAGATCTACAAGCTGGGGTTAAAGGTAATGGTAAGCAACAGTTCCAGGGTTGGAATGCCCGTTTGACTCTGTGCAAACCTACTAACTTGCATGTTTTAAGGGTTTTCACCAACTCTTCTCTAATTTTTTCCATACTGAGAGAGGTTGGAAATTTACTCCTGACACTGCCATACGTAAAACTTATTCCAGGGTTGGGGAAAAAAGTGGTTGGAGGGAAAGTGAACTTTCAAACACTCAGATTTTCGCATGAGCAAATCCACACCTGCATATTTACTCATGCTAAAATGCAGTTCACAAATGTTTTCTTAGCGTACTATTTCTTGCCTTACTTCTGTAAAATCTTGTGACACGAAAGCTGTATATCTGCACCTGAATCAAGGACATGGGTGCCCTTTTGAGACTTTAATTAATAATTGGGCCCTTAATTAGGTTTGGAGTTAAACGTTACCTTTTGTGTTTATTACAATTCTGTCCCTCCCTCTCTCTGTCTATCTATCGGCTACCTTCACTGTGAGTGACTGCATTCTGTTATTTCACAAGTATCATATCGACAGTCTTTTTCTTCATTGCCAGGAACTACGGTGGGAATGTGCTTCTTCAGACCAAAAAATGTTTGCTTTTGCCAATGTTTGTTATAATGGTGAGGGCCCAGCAGCTCCCACACCAATAAGGTTTTACAAACGCCATTCCAAAACAAGTCACCCATTGACAAAACCAAAAGGCTGACCAACAATTGCAGACCTAATGGCTTTACCAAGGCTTGTTTATTTTTGTTTCCCATAATCTTATTAAAACTGGTGACACTGATCTTCCATTTGAATATTTTTGAAATACTCGCATACATCAACACATTTTGCTAAGTGATGCTGCAAAAAAACGGTACCTTATATTTTACAGTAGTTTAGTGAAATGTTTTTGCATTTTTTTGTGAACATTTTATATTGAAAGCAAAGAATCCTCAATCTTGCTTTCAAGCTTCTGCAAATATTTGCATCTCATCATAGAGCATTATACATAGCCTCATATTGCTGAACATTGAATACGTGTGTACACATTTTTATACTGGAACCACTGTCAGTAATGCAGTCGGAGCTTACAACATTTACTTCGAGTGCTCACCCTTATAATAAAGACTTTGTATTAATGAACCATAAATACAAGTTTGAACAGCATTAACACAGGGACACAAATATTACCTTAACTGCAGACAATGCCCTACCCTGATCCATAATGTGGCACTGTAATCTGGCAGCCAAAGGGTTTGTGCTGTAGGGGGGTTGGGTCTACTTGTCCCAAGGACAAAATACACATGAAAACTTGTTGCCCTTGACCCCAAACAATATGTCCCGAGCGTCGGGCTATAGGAATTCCACATCCCTGTATACTGCTGCACAAGTCTCTTCCCTTGGCCATTAAAGCGCACCGCACGAACACCCAGGGCTGCTATGTTAATATTGAGGGTTGTATGGAAGCGAGGCACTATCATTTTATACCGGTTATGTCCCGCCGCCCCTGTTGCAGTCTTCTCTGCAATTGCTGAGATCCTTCATCTTGATTCTCCCTCAGGGTGTTATGGTTATCGGGGGAGACTCTAATGCGCTTTCAGATCTGGTCCTAGATGCCTCCTCCGCTCCATATCCTGCCAGTCATTCCAGAGTGGTCTGCTTGTCCTCGTGGGCAGATTTGGTGCACCTCTGCGATGTCTTGCGCTCCTGGCATCGTACCCAGCGGGTTTACACTATTCAATCTGCAGCACATGAAGTGGAATCCCACATAGACTTGATGTGGTTACCAGCCGCAGATCTTCTCTCAATTCAATCGGTGCGCATTCTACTGCGTGGTATCACTGATCACGCTCCGTTGTTATTGTGGGGAGTTCAACACACTGTATTGCACCCGGCCTGGAGATTCAATGCATGGTACTTGCAAAGCTCCGAATGAGAGGTTTAGTCGAAGTGGAATTAAGTCAGTTTGTTTTTAGCTGTGTAGGCTTGGTGGCATTGGCAGCGACACTATAGGTGGGTAGTAAGCCATCTTCAAGAGGCCTTATTAAAGGCTACATTTGTCCGGCTGAGGCACTCAGTCAGGTGCGCCTGACCGACCTGGAAACCCAGATACTATGCATAGAAGCAGCTCTTCACCGCTGGGACACAGAGCATTCCCACCGTCTCCTAGACATAGCCCGAACTGATCTACGACAGGTTTCCCTGGAAGAAGCAAGACAATGTTGGATGGCCTCCACTCGGAGGGTATATGCCTCAGGTGACAAATCAGGTAAATTATTTTATTGGTTGGCCACCCGCGGCGTCTCTGACTGAGTGGTTCTGGTGATTTAGGACTCGTTAGGTTGTTCCCAAGAGAAGCTCCCCGTAATTGCTCAGACCTTTGCTGATTTTTATCAGGGGTTACACTCGCTGTGTCTTCTGCTGCAGGGAGAAGTCATAAACCCCCTTTTAGACAGTATACCACTGCCGACTATACCCAATTGCTTGGCCCAAAAGCTGGACCAAGCCCTAACGCTTGAAGAAGTGAGTGCTGTAGTCAGGGTTGCAAGCTGGGAAAACTGCCAGCCCGGATGGGTATCCTACTGAATATTACAAATGCTCCAGTGAATTTTTATACAGTCGCATTGCAGCAGGGGTCCTTTCCACCAGAGTTAGACTGCGCTACCATAGTCGTCTTGCCCAAGGAGGGTCTCCCGAGGGACCTGTGTTCCACCTACCTCCCAACGTAGGGACCGGTATGCCACCTACCTCCCGAACTCGTTGATCAACACTAACATAAAGATCTATGTAAACGTGTTAGCTGAACGACTGGGTCGGGCCATACCTTACCTAGACCACCCGGATCAGTGTGGATTTATGTCGGGCCGTAGGATGCGCCACTGTATTAGGAGGGCCCATGTGGCGCTGTCCCGGGTGTCGGATCTTAATGGCACTCTCGCCCTCTTGCTTGACTTCACTAACGCATTCAATACAGTGTCACTATGGATGGAGTCCTTTGTCGAGCCAACCTGGGGGAGGGACTCCGTCGCATTGATCAGCTTCTCTACCACTCCCAGACTGCTCAGGTTCGGGTGAATGGGGTCTTATCTCCTGCATTTCCCATCGTGTGGGGCATGAGCCAGGGGTGCATACTGTCCCCACTGCTCTTTGCATTGGTGATAGAGTCTCTGGCGCGGCTGATACGCTGTGATGCTCAGGTTACGGGCTGGAGGTGGGGGACTGGCCTTGAAGACTACGTAGATCTCTACGTGGACGATATGCTCCTGTTCTTGAGAGATCCACAGTGCCCGACACGCCTCCGACTGTGAGGCGAGGTATCCGCGCTCTGGGTTAATAAAGGCAAGTCCTGTTTAGTAGATGTAAAGGGTGACGCTTTAGGACGGTCCTGGTGCCCCAACATTCCTACTTGGGATACCTTTTAAGTATTTAGGGGTGCACATTTCCCCCAACCCAGATCTGGCCTGGGCGCTCAACTTCCAGGGACTGGACCGACGGCTTGACCAGGATCTTGGCCACTAGGCCATGCTGTCTTTGAACCCTATGGGGCGCACGGCCCTTTTTAAAATGGTGGTCCTGCCGCACTATCTGTAAGTGTTGGGTAATTATCCTCATCACATCCCCGCAAATAGTTCTACTCTGTGACCTCTAAAATTACTAATTTTGTGAGGCTGGTGGTCGCCACAAGGTGGCGTTTTACTCACTGCACAAATCTCCTTTTGACGGCGGCCTGAGTTTATCAGATATATACTTATACTAGCTTGCAACACACATGGTGCAGGTTAATGATTTATTCACAGGGGGTTGGGATGAACATACATTCACTGGGTATAGATGGCGTGCTCGATCTCCTATAGGGGGCGCATTTACTGAGTACACTGCCTTCTTACATGTGGGGTGTCCCTCATTTGCTGGAGGGCGTCTCTTCACCTCACTGGTTGGGACCGTTGCGTGACCGGGATGACTTCACTATGGCGTGAAACATGGCTTGGTCAGCTCTCAACTCTGGAGTTTTTTCTGCAATGGGATCACAATATCTAATTACAGGAATTAAAAGCTAAGTATTCTCTATCTAACTCACAGTTCTTTCGGTACCTCCATTTGCGCCACGCCTGGAGTTTTTTCTGCGATGGGATCACAATATGTAATTACAGAAATTAAAAGCTAAGTATTCTCTATCTAACTCACAGGTCTTTCGGTACCTCCAGTTTCGCCACGTCTTGCTAGCCCATGAACTCCAGAGTGAGTCCCCGCCCGAAAACAATCCATTGGAAGCGAAGCTTTTCTTGAGGAGGCTAGGTAAAGGGGCCACTGCTGTAATTTATCGCTCCTTAGTGATCCATGCCCCGGATGGTCTCGAGAAAGTCCAGCAGAGATGGGCATCCTGGGTGGGAGACCTAGATGAATTTGATTGGAAGGAGGCTTGCATGGCGCCTAAGGAGCTGGCGATCTCAGTGCGGCTGAGTATGGTACAGTTCAACTACCTGCATGCGACGTACCTCACCCCCGAGGGGCTTAGAACAGTTACGCTCTGATGTACACACAGTGTGCGCATGCTGCATACGTCCCGTGGCAGATTTTTTCCCTGGTGCCTGGGAATGCCCAGTGCTGAGGCCCTTTTGGGAGGAGGTCGGTCAAATACTCTCCACTGTCATAGGCTGCTTCCTGGAGCGAACGCCTCGTGCTGTGTTACTAGGGCTCATGGGTAAGGTAAGGGGTCCTAGAGCAGAGGAATCTAAATAAGCCACCGACTGTCAGAAGTTAGCGTACAGGGGTTGACTGGGGTGCAAATTAGGAGAAGCCGATTTTTGAGGACCGTGGCTCTCCAAAGAAACAATGAACATATATGGGGGAATGGTGTGACTAATATAGTTTATCAATATGACAATCTACTGTTATATATTATTGATGCTTCAGATTGCTGTTACGCCAAGGTTGCACTTCGACCAAATCTTGCACTGTGTTCTGCTGTGTCTTGCTGCAAAACTTTCAATAAAGTTGGCTATAAAAAATATAAAATTGAGGCAAATTCTTTGCAAATTTCGTATTGCTTTGCGAGCAGTCTTGGTTTGAAATTATGCATCGAGTCCAGATACAAAATTATCAATGCAGGCTCATATAAACCAACAGATAGTATTAATGGATAGTCATGTAATGTGATTAGGGAAAGCAATTTTCAGGTTACCAGTTTGCAAAAAAATCTAGATTCAAATTCATAATAGGTAAGAAATTACAATATTGAATCAAAATGTGCCTCTCGAACATGGTCTCTGCCATCATCCGTGAAGCTCTGGGCAAGTATTATATGTGGGTGGAGTGGTTTACTGTAATCTAAAGAATCACAACACGGATACTTTTTTAAGTTGAAGAGACACAAGTGATCAGCACGAAATGACCAATGATGAGGAGATAAAATGTATAGAAAAGGAAAAGGTGGAAAGCAAGGAGACACTGAAGCAAGCAGACAGACTGGTAAAAGGCAGATGACCAGTCAATGCGCCGGATGCAGTCTCACTTCAGCTTCAAACCACATTGCATCCTAGGCCTGAACACCCTGATATAATGCATGCTGCGTGCTGCTAAGCAGCATACCCTCCACTTTGCCCCTTATAAACCCAGGTCAACAATATGTCCCCAAACCATCAACTGGCCACAGCCTCGCTCGATGTCTTTGGCTGCCTCGCTCGCCGTCTTTGGCTGCCAGAAGTGAGGGCACCGAACAGGCCAGTTCTAGAGGGACGGACAGGTGGGCCTGGCCCACCTAATGCCCATCTACAAGTGGAAGAGCGCCCATTTGTGCTTTATGTTTTTAATATCTCACTTCTGCCTGCAGTCCGTACTTTTTGCTATGCCATTAGCATGAGAGCTGAGGCAAAGGACTTTGCTGCTGCAAAGAATTTCATGCTTTGTTAAAATGCTCATGGAGATGGGGTGTTCTGACCTTAGAAGGAGCAGGGTTTTCCGTATCCTGAGTGTACTACTGGGTGGTGAACTTTTTCAGAGAAAAATACTGGCCAATTCTTCCCTTTACGAGATTCTATAAGGGCCTCATGCTGGTACTCGAATACAAATCTGTGTAAAATTCTCTCCATTCATTTTCAGCCTGCAGTGTTTCTGAAAGGCAGGCAGGGCTGGGTCAAAAGCAATCGATGTCAGAGCATACCTTAATTATATTGTTGCCCAGCATGTGCCCGAGTTCAACCCAGCCCTAGCAAGCTTATTTAGACACCTGAATTTGATCAAATACTCCCTATTTTTTGCGTAATTTAAAATAATTCTCTTCTGGACTTTTTTCCACAAAATCCTACCGAGTTCGGATTACTGTTACCGCCTCAAGTCTTTTAAGTGCGCCATACCTTTTCAAAGTAATCACCGAAAAGAAACTACAAGCCCCATGCACAATGTTGCTTCAATTCATTCTAATGTTTTAATCTAGGTTATGTTTTAAAATACGTTGCTGGTCCAGTATGCATTAAAATGCACAATTAATATTTTTTCCCTAAAAGTTAAGAGGGGAACCCGTCTCTCCCATACCCAGAAATCATATTTTGTTTTGATCACTGTTACTTGCCCATACAGTGTTAAAAGTCACATTTTCTGGCTTTAATGCTTTTCCAGCAGGTAGAAAAATTGGACAATTTGATGCATGGCTTTCAGACTTCAATGGACATAATATGGAAGATGTGATCCTATAACACTCCCACTGCAGCAACACACAAAACATGCAAGCTCTCATAAGATGGTAGTTAAGAGTCACAAAGAGTAAAATGGGCACTGCACTGGGCATGGTCAATAGTTATGGGCATTTGAACCAAGAAATGCAACTTATACTTCTTAGACATGTCCATTAGGGACAGATGTTGCTAGTGTCTCAAAAGAAGATCTCCTAAAACACATTGTTGACTTTTGCACACTTTCCCCATGTACCTTCATGGCTCATAAAGCCATGCATTTTCATAGCCCTCCCAGATCAAGAATCCTAGAGCCTGGGAGAGCCCAGGCTGTGTAACTTTATTATGCCATGCATATTATTCTATTTGTTCACTATACATTTACAGGCTAGAACAATGCCAACGATGCACTGACATCCATTGATGATTGCTCAAACAATGTATATGTCGGTGTCACCTTATATTATACATACAACTGTTTCCCTCTCTGTCCTGCCCTGAAAGATGAGCGTTTCAATAAACAGACTTTCAAATTTAAAACAAGCATTTACAATGCAATATGTCTCGCAATTGCAAGTTTTTGAGCTATTATCATTGTAAACGGCAATGCCTTTTATAAAAAAAATTAAAAGGCATGGTCACTTACAATACAAATAGTTAAAACTTTTGCAAAAGCAATACCTATTGTATTGCAGAGCGTGGTGTCCGTGAAGCGGGCGCAGCGCTCATTATTAAAGTATAAGCATAAAAAAATGAAACAGAGTGTGTTGTGCCTGAAGTGGGCGCAGCGCGGAACATCAAAGTTTAAAAAAAACCCATTTAAACTGAGCACGGTGTCCCTAAAGCATGCGCCGCGCACAAAATCCAAATGCAAAAAAAGGCAGCTATTGTCCCCATCAGTGTCCATAGACAAAATAGTGCTCAACCACTAGATAAAGCCAACCTTGTAACAAGCCAAGTAAAAGGTCCAGTTCTAATGGGCGGTAACAAATGCAGACAAGGCGGGACTAACAAGCCTATTTACGAATCAGAAGCCACCATTTAAGAAGGACAGTGACACAAAGCTAATGACAAATATGGGCAGAGAGTGGGAAGGCTGCTAGTGCATACCCTAATACAGCATGCCTCGCAGAGCGAGCAGCGCATGCGCGCTATCGCTAGGCTCAACCTAAAAAATTATGTTGTTAATGCTCTGTGCAGCGAAACAAAATATATCTGCTTTATAGGACAAAGATAAGCCTCGGGAAGTGACAGAGCTTGTGGCTCAGAGTAGGGATGGAGAAGATTGTCAACTCCCACACAAGAACCGCAAAGCACCTCGAGACAAAATGTGGGCCATTAATACAGTGCCCTCTCATCTGAAGCGAGAGGACTTACTTGTTTCAAGTGTCTGCAAGAGTTGAGGACTGTCCAGCTTGACCTCGCTCCCATAATAAACCTGTGGTGACCTGCTCTGTGTTTTTAGGTAGCGCGGTCAACATGGTTTTGTAAGCTTACTCTGTCGTCGGTTGGGGGGAGGGAAATGAAAGAAGGGGTAGTAACTGGATTTAATGATCGCATCATGCGGCCAGTTAATTGCAATCTTTGTAATAAATAAATACATCCATTTGATTTGAACCATGAAAAAAGAGAGAGCTCTTTGCTTTTACACGGCATGAAGGGGAAGGCCTCCTGTGCAAGAAGGGACCACTGCGGCTCCACTGTGGTGCGTTTGATAGAGGCCGCGCGGAAGCAACGGGCAGTACCATTTCTATCTGGGCCGGTCAGCCACAGGTGTGTACCACTGCACCCCGTGCTTCCGTCGTCCCAGGTCGGCTCACGCTCTGCGCTCAATATGAATTACTCTGCCGCGGAGGCTGTAATAGATTGTAGTGTTTGACACTCAAAGTTTAATATTGGCGCAGTGCTGTTCTTTACAGCCCTGCGAGCTCCGAAGGAGGCAGCGAATTGATTAAGTGCCAGTCTTGGCAGCAGACGGAGTTCTAGCAGTAAAAGTGAGATTTTTCAGTATATTACCGTTCTTATTAATTATCATCCCGGCCTTCCACCGAGGGAAACGTGTGTGAAAAAACAGTGCCTTGCTTGCCTCGTGGTTTCTGTTCGGCTGTGGAGAGAGGTACGGACACGATGTAATTATGTATTTTTATGCATTGCGTGAAGCGCCCCACTAGGTACACAAGTGCTGTAATAAAACTGCTGCTCCTGTTGTCCGACTCTTTGGTTCTTGTATTATTGAGCGTATATTGGGTAATTTAGAGGGCCCGAATAGTCTTAACTGGCTAACCGGATCTTTGGACCTCCAGGAGTATGGTTGTCCCCCCCAAAAAAAAAAAACTGAGTGCGGTGTCCGTAAAGTGGGAGCCGAGCTCAGAATGCAAATACAAAAAAAGGCAGCCATTGTCCCCATCAGTGTCCATAATCAAAATAGTGCTCATCCTCTAGATAAAGCCGACCGTGTAACAACCCAAGTAAAAGGTCCAGGCGTTGTGGGCGGTAACAAATGCAGACAAGGCGGTGTCAGGAACTATGTGAACGCCATGACTAAGTAATCACTCTCTGAAAAGACATCGAGTCATCGTTAAGCCTTCTCTTTGCAACTGTTGGTCAGCTGTTCCTTGTAGGTCGACCGTTACAAGATGGCCGCCTAGTCTACCCCAGTATTGAAGGGAGTTGGAAGTCTCGCGGGAAGTGAGATTTCGCGCGCCGTGGAAGAACGTTCCACTGCGCACTTCATTTCGCCTAAGTCTGAGAGAGGTTGTGTTTGCGGAAGGCTCTCAGTAATTCCAGTCAGAGCGTCTGTCTTGTACCTTCGTGTGTAACCACGCGGAAGGAACTCTTGTCCCAGACCTACACTCATGAAGTGGGAGGTCGTGAATGAGCACGTCAAAAGAAGAGCGTTTCCAGTCAGAGAAATCCGTTAGCCCTTCTTGAGTCAGAAAGGGTAGCAGAATCCAGATACACAGATTATCGTCGAGCTACTGAGAACAAGATATCTCGTGTCTCCTTTACTCCGGTAGGCTTACCGTCGAGAGAAGGAGACCGAAGTTTGTCAGCCAACCAGTTGTCACAAGAAGCAAGTAAGCACTAGACTGTTGTTGCAGTGCATGCCTCGTTCTTGACTGAAAGTACTTACGCCTGCAGCACGGAATTCCTTGCCTCCCTTGCGCTTTCCCTATTCTTTCCTTACTGTTTTCCTTCCCTGTCCCTTTTTGCGCGATTTCAAGCCGTGAAGCAGAGCTACAGTGGAGCAGGGATAATCCTTCAAAAACTAAAGTTCTCCTGAACTAAACTTTCATCTTTTGGACTACACCAAGCATTATCAGAAGGAGGTAACGATAGGAAGATCAGAGAATAGGTAAGAGAGAGGGAAGAGAAGGAAGGATACTGTAAGCAGAAAGCATAGAGATTTAGAATAGGATCACTTAACCTGTATTTATCCCTCTGTGCATTAGGTGATCCACTTAACCTAATCAGAAGTGGACCTCTGATCATAAGAAGAGAAGCAAAACTCCTGCAGAGACCTGGTAGGCAAAGGGGGGGGAAGGAAATAAACTGGAACCGTAGTGATTAGGGGGTAAGTTGAGGCATTAAGTTGAAATGATGTTCCCATCTGTGCATTAGGAATCCTCCGGAAATCGTCACCTGACTGAGGAGGGAGTCCAGGCCAGCACGAGTGTCTCTTCTCTGTCCCATTCCCCTTTCCCCCCATCTGGAGCAGCTGCTCATACGCAGTGTGTTCCGGAGAAGGGGCAAGGGGAGCTAGCATCATTCTGCCTCCGTGAAGATATTGGTGCCGCAGTCTTGACAGGCGGTACCAAGGCAGGACTAACAAGCCTATTTACGAATCAGAAACCACCATTAAAGAAGGACAATGACACAAAGCTAATGACAAATATGGGTGGAGAGTGGGCGGGGCTGCTAGTGCATACCCTAATACAGCATGCCTCGCAGGGCGAGCAGCGCCTGCGCGCTGCTGTTAGGCTCGACCTAAAAAGAAACCAAGTGCTGGATCTGGTCCTGAAGATGGGTACAGCCACAGGCTGGGAAACAGGTTATATGTGCCAGTAGCAACCATGACTACCTCCACTGTTGCGACCCTCTGTCCTGATGTTAAATACTTAGTACACCGACATGTCAAACAGAAAAAAAAAAAGTCAGAAACTTGGTCTAAAGTACTTGTTCTGATAAGAAAAACACGATTCCCAACCGCACACAAAAGACATATTTACCTAATCTTTCACTGCCCATGCTTTGCACCATTTTAAGTAACAATTCACTGACAATGTAAGATCTGAGCAGAACATCAAGTGACCCCCCCCCCCCCCTCTCCCCAGAATGGAAAGAGAAAGTTATCCGTAGTCAGATCCCGTAAATTTGACTGAGCGGGGTCACTTCGTAGGGGAGCTTGGCGTGCTCTTTCAGAGGCTATTGGCTGTGTTGGCACTGTGGCTTCATTAATGATAGGCCTAGCTACAATTGAATCTTCAGAACCATTAGGCACATAAGTAGGAACACTAGAGGCAGATGGGCGAACATGGGCATTTTAGGCATTTTGGGGCCCCTGTTTGGATCAGTTTTCAATTTATGATCCAATTTCAACTCTTTTATGTTCTCTTTGGCCAGGTCACTGACAGCGCACAGGTCCAAACTCTAAATGTGTTTAGATCTAATATTCAGGGATTGTGATGTGTGTTTTTTGTACTGTAACACAGCAGCAACTCACAAATAACAATGCAAATTATCTCTGTGACACCCGCTCATTCCTCATATGTAAGGTCTGTTTTGATCTCAAAGAAACATTTTTTATGGATTTTGCGTAGGACAAACCAACGTTTCTCTGGAAAATGTTCGGAGTAGACACTCACATCACCCATATTAAAAATAAATTAAAGGGAATCATTGTTTAAAACAATAGGTTTAAGAATTTTTCAAGGTCATCGGAGCAGGAATCTCTGCAGAAAAGAGCTAGCCTTATCAGGGGTCCATTGAAAGGCTAGCGCCTTGGGCCAGAGCCCACTTTGCCCATGCCTTAAAAAATCTCTGCAGGCAAGCTATTCCCATAGTTCCTGTGAGATTAACCACTAAGAGAGACTGATTTACGTTGATTATGATTTTATACAGAAATGCAGCGAGCTTAAATTCCATATTTTGCCATACGGTTTTCACAATTGCTTCAAATTTCAAAAGAAAAGTGATACAAATCTCCCTCATTTGATTTGACACTTCCAATGGCACTTCCAATGGCACAGGACAACCAATACTGCTGATACTGCCAATTGGGCCATTATCCAGAACTTCCCAATTATGTGAATGACAGACAAGATTCTTCTGGCCCTGCAAAGTTGAGGATGGAAGTCGTTGCACGCCTGTGGGCTTCTTACAGGCTCTACCGCCTCCCCCTTCTTTTTTGAGGTGGAGAGCTTAAGGATGATGTTCCTTCCACATATTCAGGACTATCTTTCTTTGTCAGCCCATCAGGGGGGAGACTGACCTTAAAAGACACAGAGAGCCCAATAGCAGCTCTCAAATTATCATGAATAAACAAGTCATTATCCCAATTTTCAGCACAGACCTTCAGATTAACTACCAGGACTTGTGGTTCCAATGCGGGTTCGCGTTAATCCTTTCTTCAACAGACACTATTTCTGACTTAATTGCCTCCATGACTCTTGTTAAGTAATTTGTAATCGGGGATGATGGCTTTATCACTTTCTCTTTGTTGCCTTTAGAAGTCTGTACTTTTCGTTTCCCCATAGTGATACTAAACAAATACAAAGCATTTGCAATGAAATAGATCTAGCATTTGCGAGAGTTTGAGCTATTGGCATTGTAAATGTCAATGCCTTTAATTTATGTGTTGGTTTTCAAAACAGATAAATAAAAGGCATTGTCATTTACAATGCCAATAGCTTAAACTCTCCCTCTAATGTGAGACCTATTGCATTGTAAATGCTCGTTTGAAAAAAGGGCCCCATGCCGCACTTTCACTTTAATGGCGCCCGCGCCCCTTTCTTAAAACTAGCCACGTCTAAATAAAGGTGCGAGGACGCCATTAAAGAGAAAGCGTGGTATGGGGCGCTTTCACAAAAAAAAAAAAAAAAAGCATCTACTTGTGAAGTTGACATACAAATATATTTTTTTGTAATAGCACTCCATGCCGTGCTTTCACTTTAATGTTGGCCACACCCCTTTCTTTAGACGTGGCTAATCTACAGACAGGAGCGCGGCCGCTATTAAAGTGAAAGCGTGGCATGAGGCGCTTTAAAAAAAAAAAAAACATGCTTCTCAATTTGACAAACAAAAGCTTTTTTTTGTTAAAGCGCCCCATTGTATGCTTTCACTTTATTGGCGGCTGCGCTCCTTTCTTTCTAAAGAAAGGGGCGTGGCCAACATTAAAATGAAAGTGCGGAATGGGGAGCTTTAAGAACAAAAAGTTAACAAATAGGAAGAAGAAAATGAGGCCGAGAAGGAGGGCTAGTACCAGGCACAGCGTCCATATTAGACGTGCAGTCGCATAAACAAAGTAATTAAAAAATATCAAGTGGGGCGGCAAGCAGCATAGCGTGTGCAGAAGTGCCGCGCTGTGCAATAGTAAAGAAAGGCGCGTGGTTACTTAGAGAGAAAGCAACTAATGTAAAAGCCTTACCAAATAATAAAGCGCAGCGACTGGCTGTGAAGCAGGGAGGGAGCATCTTTCAAAGAAAGTGCAGCGGCCATGATCGGGCACCGCACTGTCAGGAAAACAGGTTTGGTTAGGGAGAGCTGGTCATGCCTTCAACAGCAGCTATAATAAAGACATTAAAGAAAATAGTGCTCACAGACTGTAGATAAAACCGACCGTGTAACGACACAAGTAAAAAGTCCAGCCCTCATGAGAAGATACAAATGCAGACAAGGTGGTACTAAGGAGGGACTACTAAGCCTATTCATGAATCAAAAGCAACCATTTAGAAAGGACAGTAACAGGAGCCAATGAGGAAAATGGGCGGAGCTTCTAGTCCATACCTGGATACAGCATGAATTGCAAAGCAGCGCATGTGCTGCCCAGGCTCGACCTAAAAATCATTCCTTTAGATGGAAGCTGCTATTGGTGGAAAGCTAGGGCTCTGCATGGACAAAGCGAGAGTCCCAGGCAAGTCTAAAGCAGGTGTTGATGAGCGTGCTCTTGGACCCGGGTGTGTCCCACGCACGACTGCCTCCTCCAGCAGAAGTAATGGCGGACTCTTAAGTCCTGGTTCCAAAGTGTTAGCAATGCGCATCCTGCGCTGCGGATTCCAAACGTGCTTAAGTAGTGAGGGCTTCCAGTCCCATTGTCTTCTCCAGCGGCAGGAATTGGAGGCTGAAGTACTCGTCCCGGCGTGTCATCGATGAGCGTCCCTCGCTGCTGGTTCCAAACACACTTAAGTAGCGAGAGCTGCCAGTCCCACTGCATCCTCCAGCAGCAGGAATTGCAGACACTGAAGCCCTGTGTCACCAATGCACGTCCTGCGCTGCGGGTTCTAAACGTGTTTAAGTAGCAACGGCTGCCAGTCCCCTTGCCTCCAACAGCAGGAATTGTGGATGCTTAAGTACTGGCTTCAAAGTGTCGCCAATGCGCACAGAAAGGATTTCTTCCTTCAAGCAATAATTTGTACCTGTATAGTACTGGGCCTCTAGCTGAGTGAGGCCTGGAGCAAGGGCTCTTCGCCCCGCTGCATAAGAGTGGTCCTATTGTGGAACATGGTAGTTTAAGATGCACGTCGGTTACTAAATCAAAATTAAACATAGGTAGAAAAAGAAGGTAATTCTTTCTACCCACCGCCCCTGCCCTACTTAATAAAGTATTGTTAGTGTGTTCTTTAGAGGTCACTGCGTGTTTCGAGGGGCATAGGGAGGGGCCCAATGCCCTAACTGGACTAAACATGGAGCAACTCTTCACCCTTGACAAACTGCCCAGGCAAAGTCAATCTGGGGAAGAAGACAATTGTGCTGGGCAGCGGAGTGGAAGAGATGTCACAGAGAGGTGATTTTAGCAATAGTAGGGCAGATTTAGCAATTTCAAAGTACTTTTGGAATTGCGAGTATGTATACGGGAATATTAGGGCCGATTTTGCAGATTCAAGAACCGTGGCAGATTTAAGACCACAGGGGCAGAATTCTCTGGGAATTAATCAGGATAAAGCAGCTGCTGTAAATGCCGCAATCTCAGAGAGTGACGACTCGATGTTGCAAAAAAAAAAAAAATAATAATAATAATAATAATAATAATTGGCAAGGCCAAAAAGACTGGCTTTGGCAGCTGATGTTTTATTTTTTTAAATGTCTTCTGCCACAAAAAAGGGAAAGAAAATATGCTGTACTGCCACATGTGCATGTCCACTCAATGAGTAATATTTAAAAACATGTATCCTTTTAGCGCTGTTATGCAGTTTATTATTTGTGATGGAGACAATAATGCATTGCAAACTTACCAAGCACTCAAAACGCACACAGCTATACATTTAGCGTCCCTTGAAAACTTTATAACAAAGTTTAAAAATAAAATGGAAAAAAACACCATCAACTTGGTACCCTAAGAGAAGGCACAACAAATAAGCAGCATTTAAAGTAAATTAAAAAAAAGAAAATAAAGAAAGCACCCCTTGAACCAGCTTTGTCACTGAAGAGAAAGAATCTATTTTAAGCTGATGGACAATGAACAATGTGTACGGGATATGCACACAACATGAAGTGTACCCACAGTTAAAGTGGGCTGACCCATGGCCCCATGATGTATACTGTGGGAAGCTACAGTGCTCAATTCGAGCCAGAGGTTGCCGGTGCTCGGCACCTGGCACTTAATCGTCAACATCTGCACTTATGACAGTCTGCCATGTGGTGGAGCGGTTTGTCTAATTTAGATAGGCGCAGAACAACAGCTATTTATGAATTCAATATGTTTAAAATAACTCATACCGGCCGCCCATGCCATTGTCACAGCTTTGGGGGCCTGGAATAGTCTGAATTGTCACACCTGTGGTAGTTAGTAGTTGTGTTGGTATTACCATTGGCTGCACTGGCAGGGCAAACTGCAGTGGCCTCCTAACAAAAGCCCTGACACGTATTTATTTGTTTTTACAAATTACGCACTGGCAGAGGATGAAACAAAATCTGAATGACAATTTAACAGACCTATGGATGAGGCCAGCTGACCGAAAGCCCCATTATGTATGCATATTATGTAAATGTTTGAGACGAAAATCAATGGTCTGGCGAGTTAGTTGGCCAGACCTGTGCTGTAACAGCACACAAACGGTGCCCACCGAACATTCTGGAATACAGCATCAAATCAGCCGGAGGCAGGCATCAGAGGGCACACAGCTCAGCTGTGCATTAGTGCCTCCCAGCCACTCATGTTTCGACGTGCCCAGCGAAGTTGAATGTCTCCTGAAACAATGCCATGTTTCGGAAACAAGGGGGCGTCAGTCACTTTCTGCAACTGCACCACTTCGACGCCTTGCCTAGCTCTAGCAAAGACTGGTACCAAACAAAAGAAAAAGGCAAAAAAATAGATCACATTTACAAGTCGTCCACAGACCTTCTTTTTGGAGAGTTATTGATCAAGTGAGAATGGGAGGGCTTCCATTTCTTAAGTAAAGCTGAATTTAAGGTCAAGAGACCGAGACTACTATATCAAGTTAAGTTTTTTTAACTTGCACAACCAATAGCAAATAAATGAAAGGGTACATCTAGAAATAAGAAGTCAAAGCAAAAACAAAGAACAATTAGTACTAGGTGCTCATTGCTGCATGTCCAATCACCAAGCTTTAGCGCTGGTGGCGCCTTGCGTGATAATATTTGTTGGCGCCCCCCAATGACCACCTCCACCACAGATTCTCTCACTAGCTCCCTTTAACAGTGAACAAGTCTCCAAACCACTCGCTCTCAGATGCATTGAATTAGTTATATAGCGCCACTCATACCGGTGTAGGGTGTCCGAGCACTTTACATCACATACACATTACACAGAGATAATCAATCATACGAGTGTAAATCAGTGTATAGGAAGTGTTACCTAAGCCAAAGGACTAAAAGCGTAGGAGTCACATGTCATCCATACCGGTAGGCAGAATAGTTTAAGAGTGCTTGGTCAGGAGAATCAGAAACTCAGAGTTGAAAAGGAAACAGCATAGGTGGGAGTTTTCTGTAAAAATTTCTAGCTACATTAACCCTTTTTTGCAACATTAATCACTGTTCTAATGTATACTTTGCAGTGTGTATGCAGTTCTATGATGAAAGTGAATAGCTCACTGTTCTATATTAGGACTAAGTTATAAATTGCAAGTAACAAAAGGACGACTCTTTTAAAAGCAGTAACCTCCTGATCTGCTCACATTATATGCACTTTGTAATCTACTTGGCACACGTTCTTTGGAGCAGGCATATTAACCCTCTGCACTAAATTCACATAAGTCAAAACCTCAACTATACAAAACTCTGATCGCTCTCCAGGAAGGACATTATTCACAGGAGTTATCTTGACATTTTTGTGAGGCCTGTTAATTGCCGAGGAAAGGAACGCTGCAGCAGGTGCTTTAAAAGCATAATAAACTTCCAAACATGGCGCCCCCAGGAAGCCAGCACCCGGTGCGGCGGCACCGGTCGTACCGCCCTAGAGCCAGATAATGGCATGACCCGCCAGATCCTGCAGCATATAGCCGCCCTTTTTGCTTACCTATTTAACTAAAAAATGATCAATGTATTTTATTTTTAGTTTAATTGCCTTGTCTGGCGGCTCTGATTCTTACAATATGGGTCTGCTGTTCATTTGTCTCACCAGTTAGACGGGGGCCAGTGCTTCTTTGAGGCCAAGACGGCTATTCGGGGGAAAGATGGGGTACCGATGAGTACCGATGAGTCCCTGGACAGGTCGCTGGCCTTTTGTCCAAATACAAGGGCAGAAATTACGAACATCATGCCAGTTTTTAGGTCTGACTTAACAGCCCACCTTACTACAAGACCTACTAGTAACTACACTTTAAAACAAAACGAGTGAGCTCTGGCTCGAACATGAGGGGTATTTTTACCACCGCTCAAGTTATTGTCTGCTTGGTGTATCAAACCGCATTCTATGGCATGCTTGCATTGCAATGCCTAAAGTACCCCTGAGATCAGAAGTACTCTGATTAATCCACACAAAATTCATTATCTTATAAATGCTATGTATACTGAAAGCAACCATTGACTATTTATGTTTTTTCAAAACAGCATTTTTTATTTTTACTGTTGGTAGGCAGTATTGAAAATACAAGTCAGACCTGTGGGCTTCGCCAATGCCTGTAGCCCCGGTTCACTTTGCATGTCACATCTTCCGTGTTGGCCACTGTACAGGAAGCACATGCCCACTTTTATGGCCAGTAAGAAGGTGCATGGACCATACCTTCACAAACTTTAACCCTGCCAGATTGTATACCGAAAGTCTGCTTTCACTCTGAATAGGAGAATGTATGTGGCAGAATACATGTTAGAAGGAGGGATCATAGAGTATCCTGTTCTCAAAGGGCTATCTATGTATTGCAGAAGTTAGGAAGTGTGCTTGGGACTTTGGAACCGAAATTAATGGAGTTATCTAACTGAGAACCTGGCATATGCTGATTGGCTAACAATTTAATAAGGACATTTCTAAACATGCGGGGCTCCATACTCAGAGTTTTGGGACATAGTGGAAAGAAAGACCTCTGAGCTCTGCAGCCAGTCCAAAAGCAGTTGTCCACATTTTTCCACTATAATAGGAAAGAGTATGATTAACTATAAATGCTGGGGTTCTCAACGCCCAGAGTACGAAGAGGACCATAGATGTCAAACACACCTCACTGTCAGACTCCTGGCTCAAAATCACCAAAACTCTTTGGAAGCGCCAGTCGGTACAGGAATTTCCAATTATACTCTGCAATGAGCCAGTTTAGCAACATCTTCTTTGATGTTTTTTTTTTTTTTGACAAAAGAGATATTCAGCGGGTACATCAGAAAATGTAGGAATCAGCTATGAACGGTCCACTGTTTGAATTCCAATGATTAAGCTGGTCTGTTTAAGCAACATTTTGATGGTGAAAGAAAAAATATAAAAGGCTTACATCTAATTATATATTCGAAAATGTTCAAAGGTAGGTTTCTATTGGAACTTTTCAAAACAAAGGGTATCATCTTTCAAGGCTCACAATTCTTCCAGGGGATTAGATGACCACACTGCATCTAAAAGAGCATACTTGTGCATCAGTACCAGTTTACAATGTACACTAACACCATGACTTTTCTGGACAAGGTATTTGTCTCCCATGCCCTTCATTCTGTCATTCTTGGTGTTTAATTATATTCATTAAATTGAGGGTGGCAGCTCTCATAGCTAGGGGAAATCGACAGATGATTTACTAGGACAATATTCTATTGACATCGAAATTCCAAGGGATACTTTCCCATGCATACATACATAACAAATCTTCTCCTTCAAGATTTGATATCCATCATCAGTTGGAAGAAATCATAGCTAGTGCCTTCCAAATAAGCGGAGTTTAAACCGTTTACATCAGCTATCCTTTTCCTCTCCCCTCAAATTTCTTTTCACAAAGATGAAACTCCTTTCATCACCTCCTTCATGGCCTTTATATGTCAGCGCTAATTAATGGTCATAGTTCGAACTTTATGGATTCTATCAGCTTCAATCCAAGCTATTTTTCCAGGTGACTTGAGCTATCTGTAGGTTCAGAGTTTGGAATTGCAATACATCGGGAAGGGGGGGTGGTCTTTTTTACTTGGATTACACCTTGCTTTACACAGCTGTAGAAGCAATTATGTGCACTGGTGGTAAATCACAATCCGTTATGAAATGGTAACAACATTTTTAAGGTTTTTGAATCATTGCACTGGATGCCAGTCAGTAACGAGGGGTGCCAGATGGGTGTCCATGTTCTTTGGGAGCAGGGTGGTTCTCGGGGCAGCGTAAGAGTTTAAAATAAGCTCTAATAACTTGGTCTTGTGCCAAGAATATATAGCGAATAGACACGTTTTCTTGCAAAACATATACTGTATTGGAGGATGGGGTGGGGGGTCAACTCATCAGAGCAGACTGCATGTTACAAAAGATAGATGAGCACTGCTGAAATATATCTCTAGACAGACACATTATTATTCAAGTAAAATATCCCTCCCAAACAAGCAATGTGATGGCAAATTAGAATTCAAGACACATAGGAGATCTGATTGATTTGATATCAGACATGACATTTTCCATAAAGAAATTAAGGAGATGGAGACCCCCTAGAAGTAGACCTGTTTCCATATGAGATTTTACAATGCTCGTCTCTGAAGCCCTATATGTTTTTTCCAGGTTCGTTCAAGGGATTATGCTTAAGTAATAACTCTTTATCAAAGATTCAGTAATTTCGGATGGAGACTACATTTGTGGTTCTACTGCCTCCTCTGGGGTCCTCTAAGAATAGGTGCTGCTGTCTTTGAAAATATCCACTCATCTCCCCCCAAACCCTATTTTCATCAGCAGAAATTAATAAAGATCGATTAAATAATGAGTTCTACAGTTGGTAGCATGGTAGGGTTTTATTAGCACCTAGTCAAAGGGCTGTGTAACTTAAGTTAATCTTGACCATCGGAAATTCTTGTTATAGAACAGCTGGGAAAGCTCTGATCTGCTGGTGATAAGAAAATGTAAAATCTGTTCTTACACCATTGCCTAAGCTAGAGAATATGTTTTATCCTTCCTGGTTGTACAGATCAGCAGTTGAGGTAAGACACAAATTGGTAGATGGCAAATCATTATGAACACAAATTGGTAGGGCACCCGGTTTGCCCTCCTGCGACTCCTTTGGAAGTTTCTGTTCCTATTGTCCTTGGCCGCCATACAACAAGTGATTCAAGCCCTGATCATCTCATGTCTTGACAATGGGAACGGTCTGTACTCAGGCATGCTTAAGTACCTAATGAACAGGATTCAGCTGGTCCAGAATGCAGCCGCCCCAACTATTTTCGGGCTCCCCTGTTATGCTCATGTGTCAAGCCTTCTTGGCAGTCTTCATTGGCTGCCAGTAAGGTAAAGGATGATTTTTAAGACGCTGCTTGTGACCCAGAAAGGCTTATACGACATGGGCCCAGGCTACTTAAAAAACAGGATTTTTACCTATGCCCCACAGAGAAATCTCCGCTCTGCGAATCATTTCCTGGCCTGTACCCCATGTATCGAAAAGGCCAGATCAGGGGGAAAGGCCCTCTCCTTTCTGGGCCCTCCCTTTGGAACAAACTGCAGCTGAGCCTTAAGTCAATGCCTGTCTTTCGGAAGAAGCTGAAAACTTGGCTTTTTTCTAGCCCATAGTACCTTCCTACCCCCACTTACACTCTTCGGCAATCAGTGCCAGGACACTCCTTGGAGTAGCAGTTGCACTTTATAAATATTCCGACATAGCCATAGGGTATTTACGTAAATGACTAAAGGGCATCAAACCTCCAAAACCAAAACATTGTTCACTGTGGGATACGAAGATTATTTTCAAGTTATTTATTGAAAGCCTAATCAACGAAAATGTTCGAAACCCATCGGTAAGAAAATTATGTTTTTATGTCTGATTTCTTTCAAATAACTTTCTGATTTTATAGCTGTGGATATTAACAAATGCTTTCTTGTAATGAGGCAAACAATATGTTATGCAGTTAACATGGAATATCCTGCTTTATCTGAAGTGGATTCGATGTGTTTTGAAAATTTTAAACCAGGACAAACATCAGAAATTCTGCTCTTTGTGAATGGGTGATTTCAGTGCTTTGTGTGGGATGAAAAAGATGGCCACAAAAACTGAATTAGAACTCCTTTATATAGGCATGGGCTACGTAATTATGGGTGTAGTCTAAATTTTGTGAGCTCCGCTACTGTGTTTGATACAGAATGCTCCATGACCAGTATTTGGTTGCCTCTTTCTGTGTTTTTAATTTGTGCCCCCAAATACATCCTGCAATAAAGAATACATCCATACACCTATAAAATGTCACACCTACTGGCTTTATCAAAGCTTGTTAGCGCAGATTTCTTTTCAGATAAATGAGCAGCAACTGCGATTTTTTATCTTCAAATTACTTTCCTCTGCAATTTACCTCTTTGGTACCAACGTATGCCAATTTTTCTCCAAATCAATCTTTCTGAAGTCCTTTTATCTGCAGGTCTCACAGTTCATATCCATCGCCATCCTTCCTCCCACTCTCTCTCTCCATTTGCCTCCTCCACTTCACCCCACCTTACATTCTGCATTTTCTTGTTCTTGCACTCTTTTCCATAGAATCGTTATTACAATTGGTACATTTATGACCTCTGCTTTCTGCATTGAGCAGAGAGACCAAGGATGGGATGAGGCTTTAGCTCAACTCTAGGCCTTTCAATTGTGTCCCATCTTAACACTAGAGTTGTTAACTTACAGGGCGCCACCATGTATCACACAACATCGGCTCTCTTCACATGGTCCCAACAGTGAAGTGCTGATTTCACACAGTGTGCACAGAGTAAGGTAGACACTCTTGCAGAGAGCAGGTTTCCAGCTCATCAGTGGAGGCTCTGCACAGCTGATGTCCATCACAGGTTACAGCAGTTCAACACAGCGTGGAGGCAGCCAGATAAGTCTTTGTAATTTGTTTTGGTGAAGATCGAAGGTATGTGCGTGAGAGGAAAGTCTGCTTGGGCAGAGTGGGTTCCAAGTCCTGTCCCTTCTCCATGTTGATTAACTTGGCAATATGATTAAAGCTCGGTCCATCCTACAAACCTGTCCCCTTCAATGCCACTTTAGCTCCACACACGTTAAAACTAATTTAAAAGCTGGCAGGTCAGTAATACCTATCGGCACTCTGACCTCGCCCAGATAACCAGAGGAGACTCCGTTCACATGATGCACTATGCAAGACCTGTGTGCGGTTTGAAAAGAAAAATAACTGTAGAAATATATTTGGGAAAAGGAAATACTTTCAGTAAATAAGGATGAATACACCATGCACCATGAAGCAAAACGTGAAAAATGTAACAGGGACTGCATCACTGACCTGGATTACCTTAAAGTTTCTTGTACACATGTCGAGAAAGAGATTGGTGTCTTCCATATAAACTTAATGACAAGGATAGACAAGACAGTAAGAACCTGTTTTTAGATCTCAGCTCTAGCCAGCGCATGTTGTATATAATTTGTGAGCTTCAGCCCACCCATAGGCTTCCCATTTGCTGGCTCCATCGTCGCTCTCATATTCTTCCTACAAATCAGTCTATAGCTTGTATGTGCCCTCCCTTTTCCTGGGTTTAGCCCTCCCTGAGAGCAGGGACCAATTACTACTATCCATCCACAGCTTGCTTTAAAGCAACTGTTTTTGAAACTACTTTTTAAATTGATTTTAAGCACTTCACACAAGCGCTCGCTCATAGCGCCGTTTGTGTAATCAGCCCTGTAAATCTTGTCCTTATCTCGTCACATTTGCTGTTTTCCATTTGCTTTTCTCCAGGGGTGCCCGTCCTGAGCCCCAACCCCCTCCCACTTCGAAGCTGGACACGTTCCCCCCCCCCTCCCACCAACACAGCTTGCCCCCTCCATTTTGGGCCGCTCTTTCCGTCTCCTCCCCTCGAAGTCTCGTTCATGGTTTCCTTAATTCTTCGCCTCTCTGACTCCAAGTCGGCAGAGCTATCTTTATCTTCCAAGCCACTTCCTCCTTTGCATTGTGTTCAGGAGGCAAGAGCTGTTGTTTCCTCCAAACCCAGCGTTTTTACAATTGCTGAGTTACTTTAACATTTATTTGAGGCATTACTAATGATCTGTGCACCCCCTCACTTCGCAGTGCTGCTCTTAAAGGAGCATGTACTCTTAGACAACCATGTACTCTTAGCCAACCACAAAATGAACAGCATGGCCTATTTAATCAGATGCTATCTTGCTGCTGAGGTTTAACCCCTTGCATTCTACTGCAGATTACATGCAATTGTTTACACTGTGTGATCTTGAACAAACAGCATGGCACACATGTAATTGTATGGCTGCAAACCGTAGAGGACTATTATAGTGGCCACAGTTTTTCTAACCTTTAAAGAGGGTTTATAGCTGTCCAATGATGGCATCTTGGGCCAAGCTCGTGTTCTATAAAACAGCAAAATAAGTAAACAAATATAAATCTTTGATGCAGGGGATGAGCAAGCTCATGGCGTGCTGCACCGAAGAACACTGAAGTCTCATTGTATGATTCATAATGGACATTTAGATTTCTTACAGTTTCCCGCTTCACCTTCGAATGTTGAAACTATAGGAATGCCTGTTTTCAAAAAGGGGGCGGGGGGCTCTCTCCTTTTGCGTCTCTCAAGTCAGTGACCCAGAGCTGCCGTGGGAAAGCCCACCCAGCACTCTGTGAACTGGTGTTCCCTTGATACCTAATGATATCGGGCTGTGCTCTCGGAGTGTGCTGTGAACGCAACCGCTATCGAGAGCCAGATGGATCAAATGGATGAGTTTTGAGAGCTTGTAAATGATGAAACTGTTTGCGTTTTTATGGAGACTAAATCATAGTGTGGACCACCTTGAAATGCATTTTATTAGTGGGCTTTGTGCACTAAAATATTTCCTGCTTATGTGGCAGCCGTTTTTAGCAGTAGTGCAGTGTTTAAACTGTAGGTTCTTGTTCTTGGGAGACCTTTACACAGTGTGCAAGGACTCAATGAAAGGAGACATGCAAATTGCTCATAAGTTGTCAATGAAAGCTCAAATGACGTTCTGCAAGGGAGCAGACAGAGCCTATGACTAATTCACACAGAATGTCATTACTAATATAAACACAGGACTATGATTTCCATAATACAAAGAAAACCGGACTAAAAAGGCCTCAAGCACTGTAGTCTGAATTTATTAGTAAGTAGCAGTAAACAAGGAACTATACCTTAATTTTAGGTCTCAGCTCTTTGACAGCGAATGCACGGTCTCTAAAACATACTTGCAATAGCCCTCGGATTGCCAAGACCTATTGGCTTTGCCAATGCTTGTTAATTAATGCCAGTGCTAAGCACTGCCAGGAGCCGGCTTACTTAAACTCCTGACTGATTCTTTTAAACTAAACTGATGATTAGGTAACAGTGGCGAGCACAGTTTTTCGAGGACACGGTTAGATCACACTTGAATATTCAGAACTAATTCCCCTGAATATAAAGTGCAGCACATTGCTCATTCCTCCCCTTTAGCTACTTGCCATTGCCCCCTCCCACGAGAAAAACAAAGCACTATGACGCCGCCAGCGCTGGCCATATCAAAGCAATTTTTTCTCCCTCAACTTTAGCCGTGCAGCATGTCAGCCACACTACAGTATAACATACAGACAAAACAAATGACTCTCACATAGGCGAGACCTATTGGCTTTACCAATGCTTGTTCTTCTTTTACCACGACTAGTAGATAGTCTGCTCAATTTAGTATACCAATTGTGTTTTACTGTATGTGACTTCCATTAAAGTATTGGTTACTTTTTTTCTTGAACTGTTAAAAAATGTAAGAAACAGATTTTAAAAAGCTATACCTATCCAGTTCTGGAAAAAAACATGAAGGATACTGATAATGCCGAGCTGTAAACAACCCTCTCCAATACAGTGGCAGGCAGTCAGGGTAGGCATGCAGAGAACGCATTTCATCTTCGGTTCCAAGTGAGGTTTGCCCTTGCAGTGGCTCAAAGCAGGGGGGTTCCCATGGGCAGTCAGTTTACTATGCTAGTGGTACATAAACAATATCCAAAAATCAAAATAACACTCCCATCCTTCAGACATCCAGATCTGTCAGGTAATGATAAACTTCCTCCAACCACCACGATGGAGTGGACTTCAAAGTGATAGCGAACACAAGATAGCAACCCCCCCCCCCCCACCGCACCGGGAAAAGGTACATTTTAAGCCTGTTTACAGCCTCTGCTTGAGCTTCTCACACACAACACACAAAACCACCTTCATAGCGGCTGGCATGCCAACATCGCCACCATCATGGGTAGGAACCCAGGAATCGTTGACAGATGGCTACAGAGGTGTGTCAGATTGGTCCTACCACTTCCGATGATCTGCGAGAAAGTACTGACAAGGAAGGAGAGACATTCACCGCTGGTTACACAGCTGGTGAACATCCAGGTTAGACGTATTTTACCACGTCAATTAGAGAACCTCTTTTTTTAGTCATTTGGGACATTTCCAGTTTGCTGCAGCAAATTAAGTATTGAGGTCAAACAGCAATTAAGAGGAGGACTCTGCAAAAGAAGACACTGAAGCAATTTTAAAACAGCGCGCGCTGTAGGGTGGTAAAACACAAAACAAACCTGAATGTGCTCAACGTATTTATGTAAAACAGACGTCAAATGGTTTTGTGTGTAATATCTTTATTCTACATTCCAGTTTCTACATATCGTCTGCGTATTACACGGATTACTATTACAATATATACTTATTGCGTGAGCGTCTGAAGTTCTGCTATGCCACTTTGCACCAAAACTGGCTTGTCTAAAAGCTGGGCTGCTGCAATATGGATACATCCATTTTTTGCTGCACAAAATGCTTTTAATTCTGAAGTATAACAGGGATTTAGCATTGTGTGAATAATTGATATTAACAATTTTTTTCTATTACCCTTTAGAATAGTGGTGTGAATGAAAACTGTTGGACCCAACATCCTTGGTGTGCTTTTCTCCCAACCTTTTGCCTTCCATTCTCTTGTTTTTGCTGACTACGTTTTTGCTGGCCTTAGGACTCTGCACACTTTACCGCTACTATCCAGTGCGAAACTGCTTTTGCTCGCTGCTCAAAACATGGTAAGATTGGCTTACACCCAATTGGCACCTTTAATGTACTTGTAAGTCCCTAGTACAGTGGTACTACATGTAGCCAGGACCTGTAAATTATATAATACTAGTGGGCCTGTAGCACTTGTGCTACCCACTCAATTAAATGGCTTTGTAAACATGTCTCATGCCTGCCATTGCAGCCTGTTTGTGCAGTTTTAAACTGCCAATTGGACCTGGTAAAGTAAACCTTTTGCCAGGCCCAACCCTTCCTTTTTAATACATGTAAGCCACCCCTAGTGCAGTAACTAAACAGCCCATAGGGCAGGGTGCAGTGCATTTTAAAAGTTGGAATGTACTTTTACATGTGGTGGAAGTGAAAAACTCTTAAAATAGTTTTTAAACACTTAAATTTGTTTTCCACCACTGCAAGGCCTGCCTCTCTAATAGGATAATAATGGGTTACATTATTACATTTTGTAGGTGATAACTTTCAATTGGGAGCAGGTAGGAATATCGAGTATAGAGTCTGGCATTTAAAGAATTGTAATTTAAAACCCTCTCTAATGGTGAAGTCAGATTTCAAGTGACAATTCTGAAAATGACACATTTAGAAAGATGGCATCTTTTTGTCCCAACCATTTGGTGCCTGCGGCCTGTATACTGGGTCGCACGTCTAGCTGTCTGTGGTGAGGCTTCCCCCGAAGTGGTGCCAACCCAGCCCTGGACCCTTGGAAATGGGCCTGAAGGTGCTCTGCCAGCAAAGCTGTGGTCCAACCAGAACTGATACAGCGCGACGCATCACATATCCGCATCGAAACTGCCGTTGCGCAACGCATCCTTGATGCAGGACCCCACAGCTCTTTGGAACCGCTGCTGCGTGTCGCCCCTTGATGCAGGACCTCGCATCGCAGACACACAATTTCTCGGAATCGCCACTAAGATGCATCCTTTGTGAATTAGGTCATATTAAGGAAACATTAGGATTTTCTCATGAGTTTCATGCCAGTGCAACTAGAAGTGTGCACACACACGAGAGCAGCATATTCTGGAGCCGTTTTGAACATGCAAAGAAGCAGGGGGTGCCCCAAAAAAACGAACTGCATTTAAGATGTGCATCCAGTATTTTGGGCACTGTTAGTGTTCTGGAAGAATATATTTCTTGATTTCTGCAACAGTTGATCCTCATATGGTATTTGTAGGGTAGTTAGAATGTTTCAATTGTATCTATAGTCCGTGTTCTGGTTGTACGTTTGAGTGAGACGCCGCTCACCTGAGTGGAGAACTTTGGGTGCTTTCAGAGTATATTTTTAAATGCCACGCTGAATTTGCTGCAAGAATATATATTTTTGGATGCCATGCTGAATTTAACAAAATGCTTTTTATGATTGATGTTTGCAAGAGTCTTGTGAGGAGTTACTGCTCCTTGTTTGCGTCTCTACACCTCTAAGAGTACGCATGAATCTTATGAGGACTGCGGCTATGGCTGAGGCCATGTTTTAGGCCCCTGGTCCTGCGGGTGTGCACAGACGAGGGTGTCCATGTTTTGCATGTGCATGACTGATGTATAGTGCCATTAAGTTTTCTGGTCCTGCAACAGTATGCATCAAGGGGGTGAGTGTTTTAGTTCCCTGGTCTTGCAAGAGTATGAAGTAGGGGGTGAGTATTTTAGTTCCATGGTCCTGCAAGGCTATGCAGTAGGGGGTGAGTGTTTTAGTTCCCTGGTCCTGCAAGAGTATGCAGTAGCAGGTGAGTGTTTTAGTTCCCTGTTTTTTTAATAGACACTTAAGCAGGAAGTAACAAGGAGATTCTTTACCTTACAAACAAGTGCTTCCATTGTAATACATGGACCGTGAAGTGTCCATTGACTACATCAGAAGCACATTTGTCCTTTTTAGGTCATGTCTACCAGATAGCGCAAGCTGTCTGGTTATAAGAGGCCTATTGTCGTCTTTCCAAAATGTAGTTGGCGTAGATCCCGCCTAACGCTTATCCTTTGTTGAAGTTATTGTCACTCTCACTGCTTGCTTCTTATTTGACAGCTTGCATTTCTCTTCTTGTGTTTGCAGACCCCCTGGTGTGTGCCTTCATTAACATACTCGATTGGCTGGTCTGTATCTTTCCACTGCTCATTTTTAGGGAGCGTCATTTTTCCTTTTGGTTAGGTTCTCCATTAGAGTGCATGTGTATTCCAGCTCTCTCCCTTGTGTGCTTCTCCCCGCTGCCAAACAATCACCTCGTGTGCTCAGATTTGCTCTTTCCTTCATATGTTGTTTCCACCTCCTATTTCCTGTTGCTTCCCAACCATTCTACTTGCTTCCCTCTCTCCTGCCTTCCCAAACCAATGTGCTTGGCCGAGTCCTCTTGTTCCCTGCAACTTAGTGAATCCCACTGTCCCACCTACGCCCCATTGCCGCTCCTGAATCATATAGCATTACACTCCTATAAGCTCCTCTTATATAGTCTGCATCCTAACATGCCCCCCAACCTGCCAACCACGGTCATAAGCTCACTGCTGTCATCTAGAGGTAGGTGAACCAACAAATAACAGCGAAAGCTGAGCCAGAGCTGAGCCAAGGGTCTGGAGCTTGGCTCTTACAGCCCGTGCACGGGTGAACCCTGAAAATGTTTGCTATGTAAATAATCCCACAAACATCACGTAAGATATGAAAAGGCTCTTCAAAATTAAAAAAGTGTACTTGTTTTGACAATTAAACATCAGAATATAGCACTGTACTGCAAAGTACTTAATAAAAGTGCAAATTTTTAAACATGAACTCGGGACCATTCTGCAATAAATTATCAGAGCATGTAAAGAATTAACAATATACTGCCAGAAACACCATTTTGCTGTAGATGCCCACAGTGTGGCAAGAACTGCCACCATTGTGCCCAGGTGAACATTATGCCAGGGATGGGCACCACTGTGCAGTGGATACCTGCAGTATGCCAAGCATTACCCACATACTGCTAGGACTGTCATTATGCTATTGGTGAGAACCACTGTTCTGTGGATGTGCTCAATATGCCCTTCCGGATGGCTATTTTGTCAGGACTATCATTGGGCCCGACATAGTAGTCATTATACTATTGATGCTCATAATATGCCATGAATCACCACCATTATGGCCTGGCCATTAGTATATAAGGCATGGTCATCTTGCCACGGATAACTACATTGTGCCAATACTGATCAAGATTGGCCAGGTGGTGCACATTAAGTTCCCCAAAAGTGCCACAGTTATGCTACTGTAAACATTTTGCTAGAGGTGGGCAATCACAACTGTCCAAGAAATACAAATTCTATGTGAGGGTCAGCAGTTTAACAGGTGTGGGCAATGGACAGTATGCCACAGGAGCCTACGGGTTGACAAACTGCACCATTGTGCCGACTCAAGCGTTTTACCAGGGTGAGCAACCAGTCTGGAAGCATCAAATCACATGGATGCTCAAAGAAAAGAAAGGAACTGATGTCATCGCGCTGGAGTGGTGCCTATACAGGCCCAGAACGTTGTTTCCAGATCGGAGAGACAACACTGCGGAGGTACTATGGAAAAGTTTCAGTATCCAGTCTGACACCTGCGGAATATTCAAAAGATGAGGAATCTACAGTTAACAGTCTATCAGAAAACGGTATTTACAATAATTCATTTTGGATCCGATCATAGTTGCCACCACTGTTTTCGACGTAAAGGAAGCGAACATTGGCCTCTGTTTTCGAAGACAATGGGTGAAGACGATACAATGACAGATGTGTCTTTCATTTGTAAGTTTCTTATCTAAATTAATTCCTAGATTTTTTTCACAATTATTGTAGGAGGCAGCTGTTTGACTAAAATGAAGGCCAAAGAAAGGGTGACCACTGGATAGGTTTTTATTTCTACTGAGTAATATCTCAGTCTTATTAACGTCGCTATTAAGCCAGTTACGATCCATCCAGATGATATCCCTGTTTAAACATTTTTTGAAAGTGTGACAGGTATAGAGTTTCCCAGGTTAAAATGTATCTGGGTATCATCAGAATAGATGAAAATGTTACACCCAAAGTATTGAATTGGACTCATTAGAGGGAGCAGGAAAATGTTACAAAGGAAAGGCTAAAGGATGGATGGGTGCCTGCAGGAATCTAGTAGTAATGGAGTAGAACTCAGAAAAGAAATTACCCAATATTGCTATTTGTGATCTCTCCTTCAGAAATGATCAAAACCAGGCAAGAGCAATGCTAATGATTCCACATGGTCTAAGTCTGGATATCAATGTTATATTATCGATGGTTTTGAATGCTGGCAAAAGGTCCAACAAATCAAGGACTGATGATATGTCACTCTCAGAAGCTATTCGCAAATCATCTACCATCGATATTAAGGCAGTTTCAGTGGTTCCACAGGGGCAAAATGCCACCTGGGCATCATCCAGAAGCTTCTTAGTTTCTAGTAATGTAGACAGTTCTTTTAGCCCTGCATTTTCCAATATCTTAGCAACAACAGGAAGTAAGGTATTAGGGTTGTAATGGTTAGATCCTCTGGATCAAGATTCATCTCTTTTTTTATTGGTCTAACCATATCTTGCTTCTGTTCTGTTCATACAATTCCAGAGCGTAAGGACTGATTAACTATTTGATCTATAATTGTATTTATATAAGAGATTTCTTCATGAATCACCCGCAATAGAATTAGATCGATGCATGAACCCGATTTACTTTTATGGGTATTTGCCGAAAGTTCACTTGATGATAATGATAATTCTTTAAATTCTTTGAGGGTTAAGACTTGCAATTCACTCTGTCTTGAGTTGGTAAGGTTCTGCAGATGAAGGTCCCATGGTGTCCTTAGTGATTATTTGTGGCTGAATATAAATGCAAAGGTTATCAATCTTAGAAATAAAAAAAGGTACATTGTTGTATAATGCTTGTGCATAATTTGAAAGTGTATTTTTGTTTATTCACAGCTTTGTTAATTCGATCTTTGAGAAGGGTGGAATGAATTACTTTTTATTCTAAGAATCTAGTTTGGTTTTATAAAGCGGTTTATCCTTGGGGGTAAAATGTAATTTGGCTTGTTGTAAAATTCAATTTGGCTTGATCTACCTCAAGTTTAATGTGATGAAGAGAGGTAGTGAACTAGTCAGAGACTTTTTCGTTTAGAATTTACATTTTTCTGTATCAGCGGGGCTCATTTGTTTACCATATTAGTGGAAGCAGTAACACACTAAGTATAACTAGTGGTGGGACATATGAGAAAAAGAAGATCATGGCAGACATATTTTTTGTGACCTACTGTATTCCAAGTTCAAAACACTGCAGAACATATTTCTGAGATCAAAATTGGGAAGAAATTATTGATTTGAAATATTATTTGATAATTGTTTGTCCATGTTAAAGGTTTAATCTGCATTTTGTCAATTGTTTTAGGGGAAGCGTATGGCAAAACCAGCGTATGGTCTAATGCATGGGCTTGCTTATTACTTAACTGAGTAAACCCTCAATCGATCAGATGTTTATAAAATGATACAAGTAGTTGTATAATTTTTATTGTCAAAATGAAAGTCAAAATCACCAAGAATTAAACAGTGATTTTTTTCACAGCCATTAGATGCTACAATATCTCAAAATTTGAAAATAAAATAAGAAAGGTGGGCTAGGAAGGTGACAAACCAATATGACGTATAGTCTAGATTTTGTAGAAATAATATTAGAGAGGGTTAAGCCTTCAACAATACCATTAAAAACCGTGTGTCTTTTTTTCTCCACTGTTGACCAAATAGTGTACTGATACAGGAGACACACTTGAAGGTGGCAAGTTGCAAGGAGATTGGGTGAGTACAGCATTGAGTGCCAGCTCCAGAAATACGGGAGAGCCCTCCCAAGACCCTTCCAATCCCTGCAGAAAAATAGGAATTGCGATCGTATTGCATACACCGCTATCAACCAAAGCGCTGCGTACATGGGCAAACAGATGGGTGTTACATGCATGGTGAATTTTAAGCTTTGCTTTTTTTTATTTTTTAATAGAGATTTTTTATTATATCATTTTCAATTGGTCATGGCAAATATGACATCAAATAATACATTCACAATCTTAGATAAGGTAACAAATATTTCCTCACAAAAAAAAAGAAAAAAGGGGGACGAGAAAGGAAAAAGCAAGACACAAACCCCTCAAGACACGATACATAATCCAAAAGAAGAAAAAACGAAAGAGAGGAGCGAGGCAATAAAGCAAGCAGAAGCAATGATAGAGAAAAAACGAAAAAAGGAATGCCATAGAAAAAAGAGAAACATATGCATTAAAAAAAGGGGGAGCGTGGATAATAAAAACGAAGACCAGTGCCAGAGCTGCTTACCCTATCCAGCTGGTGATTGGGGCCCATATTTTCCTCCCCATTTCTCATCTCCTACGCCCTTCTCAGCCGATATACGGCCGATTCCATGTTATATGTGGCTAACAGCCTGGCCCGCCAATTTATAAATGGAGGAAGGTCAGGGCTAATCCACTGGGAGGTAATGCATAATCTCGCAATGGCCATTGCGATGAATACCAATCGGATCTCTGAGCTACTCCGGGCCTTGCTGCCCTGACTTCCTTCCATCCCCAGAATGATTCAATCTGATGTTAGTAGTAGCGGAATATCAAGGATCTGGGTCAAGAAAAATTCAATATCCTGTAGGTATTTAGCTAGATTGGGACAAGCAAAAAACATATGAATCGTATCAGCAGCCCATGCCCCACACCTACTGCATGAGTTAGCCTGTGAACCGGCCCATTTAGAGACCTTCCCTGGAGTATAGCATAAAACAAAAACTGACATAAAAAAAAAAATAATAACTCTCACATAATAAGGCAATATTATGATATATTGATAATGGCTTCCTTTAACTCTCACATAATAAGGCAATATTATGATATATTGATAATGGCTTCCTTTAAGTCTCACATAATAAGGCTATATTATGATATATTGATGATTTCCTTTAACTCTCACATAATAAAGCAATATTAGGATATATTGATGATGGCTTCCTTTAACTCTCACATAATGAGACTATATTTGATATATTGATAATGACTTCCTTTAACCCCTTCGATGCGGCGCCGATTCCCGCTGAGCGCTGACCGTTTCTTGCGCGGGCGTGGTCATGACGGAACGGTTCCGTCATGAGCACAGCTCAACCGACGCTCATGACGGAACCGTTCCGTCATGAGCACCGAAGGGGTTAAATCTCACATAATAAGGCAATATTATGATATATTGATAATGGCTTCCTTTAACTCTCACATAATAAAGCAATATTATGATATATTGATAATGGCTTCCTTTAACTCTCACATAATAAGGCTATATAAAAAAAAAAGAAAAAAAATCCTGTGTCTAAAAGTTTAAAAGGAATGGAAAAAACAAGATGAAAAACCACCGCTCATATTTTGTCTTGAATGATTCATCTTTAAAAATAATGACAGCTGTGGAATAATTGAGTCAAGAATTATGGATTCTTAACCCTCTTTCAGCATATTTTTGTTATGAATAGTAAATAAAAAGTACAATTAGTTAATAGATTGAAAACTTCAAAAGCACGTTTAGCCCATTAATTGGGCTACATTTTAAATCATTACCCTTTTGAGTATTTTGATACATTAATAGGAGTGGCTGAACAGCTTTTATTGTGTGGAGTACGCGGACTAGACTCAGAGGAAGAACACGACAGAAGTAAATAGAAACTATAAGTCTTGGAAAATACTTATGTCATTTGCTGCTTGGTTTGGAGCTTAAGCTCTACAGATTCTAAGATCTCCCATGAAGTACTGCATGTGGAATGTCCCCTGTATGGAATCTGGGGTAATTTTGGCATAGTGTTGGGTTTCTGTCCTAGATGGACACAGACAGGCTTGCCTCTGTTGTGCAGCGGCACGGATGTGAAATATTGACCTTTTAATACGTCACCCAACGCATGAGTACTGAATGTCTAGAATGTAAAAAACCAAGGCCAAAAGTCCTCTCAAGATGTCCTCTATCCAACAGCCATAGAAGAAAGCCTAACAGCAGCAATGAGTAAGCAGTGCGCTTTGACCAATATATTAGAACTAGATGGATTAAAAAGATTATACAGAAAAATGTAAAACCCAGGATAAACTGGTGTTCAAAACACATAGCTGATTTTATGTGTATTACCCATACTTGCACACAATAAGAAGCAACTCTCCAAGAAGTTATAAAGACCGGGTGTAAAACGGCAAACTCTCAGACAACCGATGTACAAACGTGCCATATTTAGGTTTAATTAGGTCTTCCGACATATGAGTGTTCACTGCCTAGAATGTAAAGAGACCAAAGCGAAAAGCCCTCCCAAGATGGCCACTAACTATTAGAGATAGCATAAAGCCTAATAGCACTTGTGGGTCAGTGGTGGACTTTGACTTTGTCCCGTATCCAGCCGCATAATTTGCAAGGTGCATTACCTAGTGCCTCATCTGGGTGAAATTTCTCAGTTTCATCCAGAGAAATTTTCTGTTTGCATGCCTCAAATGAAACTTGGCCTCGGAAGAGGTCTGAAATAGGCAATCTCCTTGCTTCCACTTATTAAATGGGCCAGGTGGGCAGGCAGTGAATCATAGTGTGTAGGGAGGGAGGGAGGGAGGGGAAAGTAATCGCTGTTGAGTGTCTTGCAATGGTGCCCTAGAGTTCTAACGTGGATAGAAGCTCTATGTTCTAATGCAATAACTACACATAATTACACAGGCTTCGTATCATTTTAGACTGTTGTACTTATTTTTGTATTAATAAATTGAAAGTATGACATTTAATCTGCTACAAATTGTTAAAGTATGTTTGTATGGACAAAAACGTCTAATAAACAATAGTTTAATAATAAAAATATAACCTATTGTTCCTCATCAAAATATTCTTATTTTCATCATCATCAACTTTATTCGGTCGTTGAGACCAACAAAGCGCATAGGCGTACAAAAGTATGGTAATTAAAACAAAATTTGCATGATAAAATTGTAAGCCAAAGTAGATGACATTTATACAACAACAAAGCATAATAAAACCCGAGCCATTATTCTTATTTTTATTTGCTGAACATCCTTTCCATGCCTTCCAATTTTAGCTTCTTACTAATAAATGTATAAATAGTTTGATTTTGTTTAAATAATCTTCTAAAACAAACATATTTATTATTAGTTTACATGTAGTTTTGTACTGGGCTTTTTTACTGGGCAAACCAGAGCTACTGGGAGAGCAGAGTGCTTTGCATTTAAGGAAAAGAGTATTAAAACTACAGTTCAAAACGACAGGGCGGAGATTATGAAAATATACAAATTCTTTGTTCTTTACTGGGTCAGAATCGTAACAGGAGGTATAACAGTTAGAATATCAGTCATAGCTCATACAAGTTAGCTGCAGTGAATCAGTGATCACTTCATCAAAAGTAGGAATTTGAGCTCTGTTTTAGAGAGCTTAAAAGTGGCGAATGTCCTGCTTGAGGACAGGAGAGTTAACTGGCGCAGATTGACCTGTGCATCATCGCCCAATAGAGTTGGAAGTTCGGACTTCATCTTTTTTAACGTAGGAATTAGGGTCTGACCACAAGAAGGAGGCCCGCAGCAAGAACCTACATTTAGGCTCCAAACGACCCCAGGAGCGTAATCATTCATGCAAGGAAGTAGATTGCACTTGCCTAGAGGAGTATGTGTGAAATATATTTGGTGGGAAGGTTGTATGGAAGATCGTTCCCTTGTGGGGGAATAACCAGGAGAAGGGGAATGCTTCAGCATATCCCTGTGGGCCTTGGTCAGGCGTAGCAGGTCGAGGAGACATGTTGAAGCCCAAGAGACCACATGCAGATGTCATGGGGCTCCACCAAGGACATCGTCTTCAGGCGTCTGGGTCAGAGTTTATATCTTAAAATCTTAGGAGGCATTTGACCTAGCTGCCGTCACAATGCCAAGGAAGTACCTCACTGAAGCAAATAAAAGAGCTCCAGACCTGCATCAGTGAGGAGGGGAAAAACAGGACCACTCTGCTGTGGTCACATCACAGTTGGGCGCCATCTTGGCTGTGGCGGCATGAGACCACACTGAGTCACTGGAGAGCTACTGATAGTGATCTTTGTTCCAGGTGTAGTCTGGTACCCGGGGGGTAATCAGAAATATAGTTACCAAAGGTAAGTAACCTTTCTTTTTGAAAGTGTTCATACTTAATCCTGCTGCATGAGGAGTCGGCTTCTTCCCGATACATGTCCAAAAGGTCCCATGTAATTATCCCTTGCGATTTCCCATTCAGCACAGAAGATATCCTGCCCAGAATTCATCCATCTCCGGCGTGCTATACTTTCCGGATGCAGATTTTACACTGCCCTGCTAAACTGTGCCAAGTAAAACTTTAATAACTCACACCTTATCTTTCATTCTGTCCTGCCTCTCCTTGTAATGCTACAATGAAACCATCTGCAAGTAAGAGTCGTGTACAGACCTGTGCACGTGACTCCACATCTTTAGGTAACAAATTGGCAACTGGTTGTCTTTAGAAGAGAATCCTTGCTCTCTCCATCCCTCAGTATCCTCAAAAAACCTCAAGTAACCTCGCTCTACCCTTCTATCCGCCCTTTGTTACCCAGTGTACACTCCTTGTGCTCCTATCTTCATCAATTCAGTACAGTTCTATCCTGAATTGTTGATAAAAGTGTGCTTTAGATGTCCTGCGTACATACTAGAATTCTAAGTGAAATACACTCGTGCCTACCATGGAAAGATTCGCAAAGTCAGCAAGTCAGAGTATCCCCCACTATCCTTCCTAAGAACATAGCATTCACCGCACTAGTTTGTCCGAGGCTATGAATAATTGTACGGCGTCCTAACTGCATTTAAACACGGCTTCATAACCCGACGAGATGGTGAAGGTTTTTTGGGAGAGGCGTAGCATGTTCCACTTGCTTGGGAGTGCTTGGTTAGAAGAGTGCTGAATTGCAGCGTGGCCTATAGTGGAATTTATTTGGTGTGCCTGAGTGACAACGGGGTGCTCTTATCTGTGCCTACGCCTGTATTGCTGGGAATAGGAGTGAGAGAGAGAGGACACTTGATAGAGAGAGAAAGGGTGAGAAAATCTACACATTTACCACCCCACCTCTGTAAGCAAGTTTGGTGCTAATGTGCCTACTGAAATATCCAGGCTGCTACGCCAGTCCTACAGTCGAATCCCTGTGGGATACTGTGAGTTAATGAGGATTCTATCCTTATTGGCCTGTAATCTGTATGTACCACGATGCAGTCCCAGTAAGGAAGATCAGAGCATTACCTTACTGAGGAGATCTTGGAGTAATCGTCAAATCATATGTTTAAAGTCTGGGTGTCTATTCAGCCTTGCAGCCATTTAAGTTTGACAATGTGAGTACAGCAGCTGCTTGAATTGAGACTTATGACTCGTGTCAGTGAGTATTAAATACTCTACTCACCAACTGCAGAAATGTAATTTACTACTACTTGGTATTGTGAAGTTGTAAGGAAATGGGAAAGTAAAATACAGCTAAGTCTGTCAAACACTGATGCAAAACTCAGGGCTCTTTTCTTGAAGAGAGAGATGAGGAGTAGGAACAGGCACATTCAGCTGTGTTGAATTTTTAGACAGCAATATTAATACAGAAATAATAGTTAGGATACCCTAAATTATATTTAGTTACCTTTACTTCTCTACATCCCACTCCTGAAGAAAGGGCACATGACTGTCTGCAAATAAATTGTCCTGACATAATCTAATCTAACCACCCAGCCGGACTTTGGGCAGACTTTCCTTCGTCTCTCCGTCGCATTCTACCTCCTACCCCTTTCCCCCCCATGCGCCATTTATCTTGTCCCCTATGCTCTCTAAATGTTTTCCCATTCAGACCTAGCTATTTGACCGATGACAGTTGGAGCTACCTGATAGCTATAGAGGAGATGGGCTGTAGACTTCCCCCTCGGCAGTCACCTACCCAGCCGGAATTTGGGCAGATTCTCCTTTGTCTCTCCATCCTATTTCCCTCCTACCTCTTTACCCTACACCCTTCCCTTCTAAGCTCCACTTATCTCGTCTTCTACGTTCGTGAAATGTTTTTCTAGTAACTGATGTAACTTATGTAATTTTGTAACTTTGTGGAACCTTATGTAAAGCGCTCGGATACCTCCGGGTCTAGCCAGCGCTATATAAAACAAATAAAAAAAATAAAACATTCTCAGGACAGAAGAGACAAGACCCCTGGACGCCGGGTATAACCCCTAAAGGCTTTGTCTACAATAACATGTTAACATTGAAACACCAACAAAGTGCTTATGTGCATAGGTAAAGCTGTCCTTGCTTTTAGACGTCCTGCTGGAATCACAAGAAAAGTACTCCCTTTGCTCCTGAACTCAAGTCTATCAACGTTTTAAACAGAATAGCTCTGGAGAGAACTGTGGAAACACAGGACGTGCCTTCCTTACTATGACAAAAGTAGCAGCAAATAGGAAGCAAGACCTTCCCAACCCTAACTTCACAAAGAACGATAACTTCCCAGTTTATTGCATGCCATTTACTGATAGCTACACACCTTCCCACCCAATTGATCTCTAATATTCGGTTCAGGGTACCCCTAAATATTAGAATGTTATCAAGCCAAGTTTTCTCAGGTGTGACTACTGCATGGAGCAAATTTTCGTAAATAACCACACGTTCCTGGTTTAGGCTTTTCTGATAAATACGGTCCATTCATCGAACATACCATTATGTGGGGCTGGATTTCTAACAATGACTGATAAAAACGGAACAAATAAGAGAACGTTCAACGTCGCCACGTGCCCTTTCGTCCTGCTGCCTATATGATAATACTGTATTAAACTAAGGGTGGTCTGCTAGAAAGATTATATGGCCCAGCCACCCATTCGTGGAAAAGTATTTATTTGCAGAAATAGCATCACACACCATTACAATGTTTTGGGATCCTATTACAAACCGAGATGTTGGAATTGTCAGAGTTTGCCGTCAGATGCTTGCATTACACCCCTTTATCACTTTAATTCTCACAAAGACTCACTCAACAAAAAATGTACCAAATATTCCACGTTGCCAGGTAGCTCGTAGACAAACTAGACCGAAACTAATTCCCCTTAATTACGTCTTCCCTCTGCACACCTCCTGAATGAATTTGTTATAAAACAAATGACTTCCTTCAGAAATGAAAAACTAGGACTGTGCTTTAATTTAACGAACCAAATTAAAATGCATGACGCTCTGGATCACAGAGACAATGTCAGTCACTGCGGGCGCCTTTAGGTTTAATGGGAGCCGCGAGGAAGGAGCAGCAGGGGCATCTGAGGGGAAGAACAACACTTTGTGCAAAATCAGAGTGATGGGAGAGGCAGGAGAAACTGCATCAGAGACAACAGAGCATCCGATTCACAAGACTGAGTGGAGGGAGAATTTGTCTTTACAAGGAAGTTAAGCGGAGACAAGTGCAGCAACACTAGTGTTCGACATGTGACAACCTTATTGTAGTATAGTGTGCCAAGAGAAGACAGATTCTGTGGAACTGGTGTGGAAGTTGCAGATTCCTAAACAAGTTCACTTTCCTTGCTTTTGGTAACTTTGAAGCAATTCGAGGCACTGTTTTACCATTCTTGGACCCCATATGATCCACATCACAGCTGCTGCCAATACACACATTCCAGGCAGTCTACAGACGTCAGTCGTTTCTTTTGAGTTTTGGGTACACCACTCTGCAATACCTTTCAGCATCATATGAAGGAGACCATAATTTATATAATTTGCAAAATGTTCAAAAACTCAACTTCTTAAATTCTTTTCCAGCCATTGTTTCTTTCACGTGTGGTTTGTATTTTCATTTCATCCTTCAAGGCGCTTCTATAGCTAAAGGTGTGGGCAGAACACAGTCGAGATCATATTCTATTCTAATGGCTGGTAAAGGGGGCCTGTCTCCTGGAAAGCTATCCGGGTCCCGAAAGTTTGGAGCGAAAAGACAGTCAGATAAGAGGCTGATGATTATGAAGGGCAGAGGAAGGTTTTGAGTTAAATCGAAGAAAAGATGGAAGTGCATTTGAAGATGGATGCGAGGAAGCTGGACTTGAGGATGAAAGGCTGACCTGAAGGCCCTAGAGCGACTGGAAGGAGTCCACTTATTGCACAGTAACAGTGGGGGTCTCTCTCTCTCTCGGGGTATGTCTCTCGGGGTCTGTCTCCGTCTCCCTCTCGTTTTCTCTCTCTTTCTCTTGCTTTCTTTCTATTTCTCTCTCTCTTTCTTTCTCTATCTCTTTCTCTCTCTCCTCCCCTGTCTCTCTCTTTCTCTCCTCCCTCCCTCTTTCTTTCTCTCCTCCCTCCCTCTTTTTCTCTCTCCTCCCCCCTCACTCTCTCCTCCTCTCTCTCTCTCTCTTCCCCAGTCTCTCGCTTCTCCTCTCTCTCTCTCTTTCTCTCTCTCCTCCCCTCTCTCTCTCTCTTTCTTCCTCTGTTTCTCTGGGAGAAGAAATTAAGGATGAAGGTAAGAATTTCAAGTCCGCTCCAAGTTCAGTGTTTAGCTCAGTTTTCGGTTGGTTCATTCACTTACCTTGCTCCCTTAGACCCAGCCCCTTTCCAGTTTGGAGCCTGCTCAGCCCTTGCAGCTTTAGCCTCTGACTGACCCTATCTCCAGCTCCTCTCCGTCCGGTGTCCCCGAGTGCAACGCTGCAGCTGCCTGGTTACCATCCTTCTATACCCAGGACACGTCACAATGGAGACTTTCAACGTGTCATCATACATCATCACTTTGCGGGGGAAGCCACGTGTTTCATTTTAACAGGGGGAGCAGGCATTGCACAGGTATTATCCAATTTCTTAAGACAATTAAACTATTCACAGAAATGATCCTGCGGTCAACCTGAAAGAAGATCCCGTCCTACCCGACATACTTCTTGTGGACACCAATAAAGTTTGTTTACTAAACAGTGGTCTCTCCTTTTCCCTCAGCTGCGGCGGAGGCCTCCCCTCTGCACGTACCCTGGGCCTCCTGACGTCACACAGGGTTGCTTTTCACGTCATAAGTGTTCTGTTTACAGGATTCTGCTCCTGGTGCTGCGGGGGAGGCAGGGACCTTTCTACATATGAATCTTAGAATGTGGATTTTTCTCAGTATTAGTTTAAATTTTTTTTTCATAACAATGCTCATTGTCACAGCTTACTTGCTCTGCCTTTCGATGTACCTATTACATTATTTTTACTCTGTGTCTGCTTGTTCCTCTCCTCGGGTATTGTCCAGGTCTTCCCCTCACCCCTTCTAAAAAGTTGAAATATCAATAAAAATGATACCTTTAAGAGTTGTCAGCGGGTGATTATTGAATCCAGTGAACAGAATGGAAGAATGTTTGAGTGTGCCCTCTGATGCCTGCAGTTTGAATGCGGGGCAATGGTCAAGATTTGTGGTCCTGAGGCCACCAAACTGGTTCTCAAACAAAGGCGATCAGTAACTTTCCAATGCTTGATGCCAGCAGGGGAAACCCCCTTAATGCCTCTTATACCCTGTGACGTGTAAAGGATGTTGGCATTGTGGGTGAAAAAGACATTAGCAGGTCACAGTGTCCCTTAGGTGCTTTGTGCTTGGGTTTTTATCCATCACCAAGTCTGCCAAAACAGTCTTCCTAAGGAGGCAAAAATGTAAATAAATGACGCCTGTTATCTGTAAATTGTACTTGGACTTGCTCTTGTGGTGCGATATCTAGTGTAGACTGTGGAGAAATTACCTATTTCCATTCGATGAGTTCCTGGAAGAATATTTAACAAGCATTGGCATAGCCAATAGGTCTCGCCTTTGGGACCTTATACGTTTTTAGCCATGCAAAAGTTGATGTTATTGCACCAAGGATATTGTGCTGCATAACTAAATACTTAGAAGGTCCCAAAAGCGAGACCTATTGGCTATGCCAATGCTTGTTGTAATTTCCTACAGCATTTTAATAGTTAAGGCGTTTGTCTTGGAAGTAGGTGTTAACATCAGGTTCTCTTTGCTGTTTTGCATACGAGTTTAGCGTTCCTACGAGAATTTAAAATCCAAGGGGCTGGAGGCACATATGGGAAATTGCGAAAGAGTTTTAGTGGGCCTATTCAATCCAATGTGGATGATAACTAATTGCTGTAATTCGATTTGCTGTAATTAGAGATAGTGTAACCTAAGGAAGTGCCCTCAGTTGGGGGGGGCAAGGAGGGAGTAAATAATAACATTAAATTGCTGCTGGATACTTTAAGTCAAGGATGTCTGAAAGCAGAAAGTATGTTTTATGAGCTGTTAGGGTGGTAGAAAAACTCCTTTGTATGGGTAAAGGCTTAGTGATCAAAGCAAGGGAAGGGAAGGGACGCATAGTCAATCTCAGCATCAGTATGTGCAAAGAGGAGACCAAGGGTGTTTGCTTTTTGCATAGAAGTGGAAATCATATGTGACCGGCCTAATCCCGCTAACGTCCAAAATATCAAAGCATTGCGATTGGAACAGTTCCTTGGACTACTAAAAAGTACAAACGCAGCAATGGGCAACTATTCTCTTTTTTGTCTGCAATGGCCAGCAGAGTTGATGAGCTTTATTTCTGATTAAACTGCCGCAGTCTGAAAACAGGCGGAGCTTTCACATTAAGCAGTTTCACTAAAAAGAACCTGTAAGGCCAGAAGGATAGTTTAAAGGAGTAGTAGCACTGTGTTCTTCTGTGAAGAACTAACTTAAAAAAAAAAAAGTGAGGTAAGCAACAAAACAGTACAAGAGAAATGAGGGTGAAATAGATTGACAAGAGCAGAAACAGTGGGATGAGGGTAAAAGGCATTACGTTGCAAGGTCAGGGATATAAACCAGACGAGCCCGATGGAGCAATTAATTCACAAGCTGTCTTAAACCTAGTACTTTATTCCTCAAGAAACCAGTACAAGTTCATTAAAACACAAATTGTAAACATAAAACTCATTGACTTGGAGCGGGGCCACGTTCACCTTCATCTGAAAGCTCCTTTAGCTCCCAATGGTGAAGTTTATGAAAAGCAACATGGAAAATAAATAAACTATAAAAAAAAAAAACCATAGCAAGGCAGATGACAGGTGTAAACAATGCACATAAAACTACGGCGCTAATACTGTGTCAACTATGAAAATAGAGGAAAAACACATACCGTAGCGTACGGTAAACACACCACAATGTCCATGATCATTGCAGCTGTAGAATAGAGGAGGATCCCTACAGCTGAAATCAAGGAGTGAACTCTGGCATATACGGACAAGAAAAACACTGTCCCTTTCTCAAAGTGCTTACAGTCAGACCTGTGCAAAAGAAAATATATATTCTACAGAATACTGTCTAGAGTACACACGGCTTTACAGGCGGATTCACACTATATCCAGATCGAAAAAGAAACTGTAGATTTGCAAACTTTCACAGCTGACCGTCCACTTTTTGACATAATGAATCGTAGGTGAAACCCAACAATCGGATAAAACTAAAGGCTTTCTCCCAAACGTAACCTTAGAAGTGACATCCATATCTTCCACAGATTTTCAATCAGAATGTACGTGTTTCACCTCATACGACGCTCATCAATTTGAAGTTCTTGGCAGTGCTTGCGAGTAGTGTAGTGCGAGTGGTCAAACAACTTTTAGAGCAAGCATTGGCATAGCCAATAGGTCTCGCCTTTGGGACCTTATAAGTGTTTAGCTAGAGATATTGACTTTGCCTACGTCTTTAAGCAGTGATGTACAGAAGTCTGTAGCATGCTGAAAAGTTATAATAAAGAAGTGTCAGAAGCATTTTTGTTACCTTATATTATGACCAAGAAAGCATTATGTACAACTGAACAACCATATTAAAAAAAGTATTAACAATAAATAATGTCTTGAGTTTTTTTGTCCTTTTAATGCTGGCAACTTCTATCTGCCTGTCCAATGGTCGCTTGTTATGGGTTTTTTTTGTTATGGGGGCATAAATAAGAGGAGGGTGAAGGTTGGGAAATAGTACTGTATAACAGTCAGTGAGGGAGTCAGTGAGTGAGAGAGTCAGTTAGTCAGTCAGTCAGTGAGTGAGTCAGTTAGTCAGTCAGTCAGTGAGAGAGAGAGTCAGTTAGTCAGTCAGTGAGAGAGAGAGTCAGTGAGTGAGAGAGAGAGAGAGTCAGTGAGTGAGAGAGAGAGAGAGTCAGTGAGTGAGAGAGAGAGAGAGTCAGTGAGTGAGAGAGAGAGAGAGAGTCAGTGAGTGAGAGTGAGAGAGAGAGTCAGTGAGTGAGAGAGAGAGTCAGTGAGTGAGAGAGAGAGAGAGAGTCAGTGAGTGAGAGAGAGAGAGAGAGTCAGTGAGTGAGAAGAGAGAGAGAGAGTCAGTGAGTGAGAGAGAGAGAGAGAGAGAGAGAGAGAGAGAGAGAGAGAGAGAGAGAGAGAGAGAGAGAGAGAGAGAGAGAGAGAGAGAGAGAGAGAGAGAGAGAGAGAGAGAGAGAGAGAGGAGAGAGAGAGAGAGAGAGAGAGAGAGAGAGAGAGAGAGAGAGAGAGAGAGAGAGAGAGAGAGAGAGAGAGAGAGAAGTTCAGTGGGTGAGAGAGTCAGTGGGTGAGAGAGTCAGTGGGTGAGAGTCAGTGGGTGAGAGAGTCAGTGGGTGAGAGAGTCAGTGGGTGAGAGAGTCAGTGGGTGAGAGAGTCAGTGGGTGAGAGAGTCAGTGGGTGAGAGAGTCAGTGGGTGAGAGAGTCAGTGGGTGAGAGAGTCAGTGGGTGAGAGAGTCAGTGGGTGAGAGAGAGTCAGAGGGTGAGAGAGTCAGTGGGTGAGAGAGTCAGTGGGTGAGAGAGTCAGTGGGTGAGAGAGTCAGTGGGTGAGAGAGTCAGTGGGTGAGAGAGTCAGTGGGTGAGAGAGTCAGTGGGTGAGAGAGTCAGTGGGTGAGAGAGTCAGTGGGTGAGAGAGTCAGTGGGTGAGAGAGTCAGTGGGTGAGAGAGTCAGTGGGTGAGAGAGTCAGTGGGTGAGAGAGTCAGTGGGTGAGAGAGTCAGTGGGTGAGAGAGTCAGTGGGTGAGAGAGTCAGTGGGTGAGAGAGAGAGTCAGGCACAGAGAGAGTCAGGCAGAGAAGAGTCAAACACTGAGAGAGTGACAGTCAGTGAGAGAGAGAGAGAGAGAGAGAGAGAGAGAGAGAGAGAGAGAGAGAGAGAGAGAGAGGAGAGAGAGAGAGAGAGAGAGAGAGAGAGAGACAGTCAGTGAGAGAGTCCGTCAGCCAGTGAGAGAGAGAGAGAGAGAGAGAGAGAGAGAGAGAGAGAGAGAGAGAGAGAGAGAGAGAGAGAGAGAGAGAGAGAGAGAGAGAGAGAGAGAGAGAGAGAGAGAGAGAGAGAGTCCGTCAGTCAGTGAGAGAGTCCATCAGTCAGTGAGAGTCAGTCAGTGAGAGAGTAAATGAGGACGAGTATGAGAGAGTAAGGAGACGAGAACAGCATGACGCAAGAAGGTAGTGGCAGGCGTGGAGAGGAACATTACTGAGACAGGGTGGAGTGTGAGAAGCAGCAGTATAGGAGGGACAAGAAAAGAGTGTGAAGTAAAATGCGGAGGCAGTAGCGGCTGGCCCCGATGGGCATCTAGGTATCCTCCTTCGTTGTGTTCAGGTCCTCCAAAATTAAAGTCCTGTGCTTTCCAACCTTATCCAGCAACCATCACTTGGACACCATCTACTTCCCTCAGCAGTGCTTTCAAAGTTACCCCTTCGTCCAGAAACCTTGTGGCTCAAGTCAATTCGAATCATTAACTAAAACTAATCGCTACATAACCAACACAGAGTAACTGCAGGTTGATACGGATTGTTTTAAATTCAAGAAATCAGTTCTCTCAATCCATTCACGACAGAGTAACTCATTAGTATTCAGCAGGTTTGACTATAGGAGCGTAGCACGGCAGTGCTTAGCAGAAATGCAAACAATGAAATTGGGACCGCTTACCAATTTTTGGTAGTAATAAAACGGTTGCTAATTGGGAATGAAGTGAGTCCCTCACAGCCCTGGATCCCAGTGGAATAGCATCTGCTGAACTATTGCTGGCTACGCCCATGTAGGGTTATTGAAACAGTTTTTTCTAATGGGCCTCCCTCAGTTATTTTTGCACCACTCAACAAGGTCCAAAACTTTGCAACCGGAGCTTTGTACAATCTATATAGGCATATTCCCACTCCACCATACAGTCACTAATCTGGTTGGCTCTCTGCCCAAAAAAGTACCATACAAAAATCTCCTGACACTTGTATTCAAATCAGTAAATGGCACAGCAACTAACTACTGTCTAACATACTGTCTACACTCATACCAAGAATTTACGATCAACTAACAAGAACTTTTTCCACCCTAAGCCACCTGCAGGTTCAATAATAATTGTTGGACCTGGCCCTTTTTGCAGATTTAATCCCCACACGTTTTACCTCCTATTTTTCTGACGCTGTTTTTGTTGGCTATAGGTCTCTGGGCACTTTACCACTGTTAATTAGTGCTATAGTGCATATGCTCTCTGAGCAAATTGTAATTCTAACTGGATCTCCATGATTGGCAGATTTGATTTACTGTTGAGTCCCTAGTAAAGTTCACTGAGTGTGCTGATGACCTGTAAATCAAAGTGCCTGCAGCACTGGTTGTGCCACTCACACAAGTAGCCCTGTAAACGTGTCTCAGGCCTGCCATTGCAGTGTCCGAGAGTGTAGTGTTAAAACTGCCAAATCAACCTGGCAAGTTGACCCACTTGCCAGGCCCTAACCCTCCCTTTTACTACATGTAAAGCACCCCTAAGGCATGCCCAAGTTACCCCATGGGCAGGGTGCAGCTTATGCAAAAGGTAGGGCATGTACTGGTGTGTTTTGCATGTACTGATAGTGAAATACTGCCAATTTCGTTTTCCACTATTGGAAGTACAAGCTCTTCCACTTGCTATCATTGGAGCTGCCTTGTAATATTTTACAAGTGTAACTTTCAATAGGGAACAGCTATAGAGTTCGAATTTAAGTTTTCTGAACTCAGAATATAGAAATACTTCTTTAAGTTAAGACGGTTTTTAAATTGTGTGTATGAAAATGCCACTTTTAGAAAGTGGGCATTTTCTTGCTATACCATTCTGTGTATCTCTGCTCGTTGGTGGAATCAACGTCTCGTTTAGGCTGACGGGGCTGTTTGTGCATTCACTCCAGACACTCACACAAAGGGAGCTGAGGTGAGCCCTGCATATCCTGATGGGCCTTCCTGAGCTAGAGTGGTGGGAGGAATTGTCACTGTCACCTGAATAGGGCTGTGTCTGCCTCTCATAATGCTGTCTCCACCCCCTGTAGTGTGGCTGGACCAGAGAGAACAAAAATGGTTCTGGTAAGCAAGAGAGACTTTCTTTGAAACCTGCCGACTTCAAAGGCAGAGAGTAGTATAAGTAGGGGGACCCTGGCCTCAGAACTTTAAAACACTTATGGATTAAGAGGACCCTGCCAAGAAGAAGTGCTGAAGAGCTGCCAGGAGGAGTACTGCCCCTTTGCTGGTGTGTTGCTTTGCTGGGTTGTCCTGCAGTTGCGGCTTCTGTGTGTGGGCACTGGAAAGGATTGAACTTTTACTTTGTTTTGGTATCCGGATTTAGAAGATTCTCCAGGTGTTTGATGTAGAGCTTGCCTCCTGTTAAGAAGTCTCAGGGACACAAAGACTTTACTTGCAGCATCTCTGAACTCCACTGCTGGGAGTTCTGACCTGCCTTGTGGAGCCAATTCCAGCTCTGGGCCCTTAGAGGCTGTTTTGCTGCTGAAAACATTCAAATCGACGCATCACCCTTTCAGAACCTGTTTTTCCGACGCAACACTGGCAGGGAGAAATTTCCACCCACCGCCGACATGCGGCCAAATAAAGACGCAGCGCCTGTCTACGGCCCGAAAAACTGCTGCACACTGAGTTCAACGCACCATTTCTGAATTCTGAGATCACCGCCCTGACTCTGACTCTGACGCAGGCCCTGCAGTACGAATGTCAAGATCGGCAAATCGTGGGACTGCAGCTGAAGAAACCGACGCAGCGCCTGTTTGATGCCGCTACATCCATCTCCAGCGCATTCAATTTTTCCACGCATATCACCTGTGTGCCAAATCTATATAGACGCTGGACTTTCAGTAAGAAACCGATGCATCACCTCCTCTCGCAGTAAGAAACCAACATATCAACTCCTCTCACAGTAAGGAACCAACGCATCACCTTCTCTGCGAGTAAGAAACTGATGCATCACCTTCCCTGTTTTCGTCCTCTAATTTTGACACATCCAAGATACTTTGTGCTAAAATTGATGCATCCATTTCAATAGACAGAACAGTTTTACCTTTTAAAAGTCATAATTTGATATCTGTATGGTGGATCAGTCTCACTTTGGTCTTTTTTGTTTATATAAATATACTTTAATTTACTAAACTGGTGTGGTGTCAATTTGAATTGTTTTCACTGTGTTACTGTGTTATATACAAATGCTTTATTTACACATTGCCTCTGGCATAAGCCTAACTGCTCGTGCCAAGCTACCAAGGGGGTGAGTAGGGGTTATTTTAGGTTTGTAACTCCCTTACCTGACTGGAAGGATGGGTCCCTACTTGGACAGGGTACAAACCTGCCACCTAGAGGCACCCATTTCTAACAGATATCATATCTTCTGCTATCATGACTGCCTTTCGTATAAACAATTCATTACAAACAAAAGCGTTGAAAAAACTGGCACCACGGGTTTGGACTTGCTATTTGCCTGTTAAAGAGTTAAAAACTTGTTCCACGATCTTGCAGGCAGGAGATGTTCCTGAACATAAAGACACAACAACACGTAGGCAAAGCGGGAAGCCTGTCATTATTTTCAATATAATCTCGACTACCGTAACAAGCAGACGAAACAAAACAAAAAACATCTCCACGCCGCTCCATTGCGTGCATCTCTTTATTGCGCTACATTTCTAGTTAGAAATGCTTTATTTATCTGAAACCATTTTATTGGAACCAATAAAATGATGGAGATTTTCAAGTAACTTCCATTCTCGTATGAAGCCATAAACAGCTGCCCTGCCTAATTCGACGGAAACATTGCCTGGAGGTGCATTTCCATAGAATCCCAATAAGCCGTCGCTATAAACACCCAGATGGCTAATTTTATCGCAGGACACGGACACTCAGTATTCCACTGCAGCGCCTTCTTTTTATTACAGCAGCAAAAGCAGCCAGATGAAATGTCAAATGACTGGAGTAAGAGAGACATTCTGCACAGTGCGAGGAAACATTGCAGGCTCTCACAGAGGAGGGCACACGCTTTGTCAAACTAGAGCCTCTGTGACCTACTTGAAATGTCCCCATCTGTAGGCAAGTGATGGGATCCAATAAATAAACCAAAGTTCATCAATAGGCTTAGGAAATGAAGTAGATTCAGATACTTAGGTTCAGTAGGGTTCTGTACTGCCAAATCCTAAGAATACATGGCTTCCCAACCTAAATTAAAAGGGTTTCCTAACCTTTGAAATCTGCTCAAATGTGTCACTAGTAAAAATAAAAAAATAAAAAATGTTGCTGTAAAACTCCCAAATGGGTTGAGATAGACAAGCAAGCATGTAAGGGTCTCCCTTCCATTACATTTTTTTTCGGCGAATGGCAGAAGAAGCGGAGAGATAACACGAACTTTGACAGGTATTTAAATCAATTCTAATAAAAATCACGATAGTGTGTAAATTTGAAGTCAGTACGAATATATGTGCTGACCCATAATTCAAATATCTCAAAGTAGTCCGGTATATTGGAATACGTGGATACAAATAACCGCTCTCGTCTCACACTAAGGATTATTATGGTCTACTACTCAATGAAAAAGTTTGGAATCACTTGTTGCTTAGACAAAACATCAATAATGCAAAAGACAAAATGAACTTTCCTAGTATAGAACACAATATAAGTTAAAAAGTTTTGGGTTAGAAGTACCTTGTCCGAAAATAAACCGCTCAAGTGCTTGCATCAACAAAATTCTTGGTTGATAGTAACCTACACTTGTTATACAAAACAAAGACGACGAGGACACTGATCTTGCGTGTTCAAACAGAAAACAGTGGAATGGTTATCTCAAGACTATATCCAAATGGACTATTAATCTACAAGTTATACTGCGATAAGACAAAACATGTTGCTGTCTCCATTGGACCCCAGGAAACATTTGGAAGCTTGGTATCAACACCTTTCTATAGTGCCACATCTTTTCAAACTGGTTGATAGAGTTCAATGAAAGAAAATCGTGGATCTCACGTCTGATATACAATTATCAACCAGGAAATTTATTTTTACAATCCTAAATAGAGAATCCACTTACGATCCAACAGAAAAATCCACTTTTTTAGAGTATAATGAAGCCCAAAAATATTGTTCTGAGGTTCTGGAAATTTTCTTCTAAACTAACTCTCGACATATGGCTTATGGGCAAGGCAAATTTAGAACAATTGCAAAAAAGAACTTCACAATTGAGACACAAAGACGACATATCCCATTTGATCTAAAAAATAAATAAAAATGAACGGTTCATTTAACCTAACTTACTGAAGTCAGTGGAGCTGAAGAGAAACAGATTCTCACTGAGTGCCACAGCAACTGTGGGCTGATAGTAGATGGCCGGAGGCCATACAAAAACCCTCTTAGTTTGAGTAAGATTTTATCCGGAAATAGTTTTTAGACCCGTATGAAAAGTGAATGCTTGCTTGTTGATAGAAAATCCATACAGTGAGTTATTAGTCCATCCTCGTCCTTTTGTGTTTCAAGAGCTCCTTGGTTTTTTCTTTCTCGCAGAGTGAATCGGGGTAATTGATGTCTGTTTGACTTGTTTTTTTTATTTATGCAGTTATCTCATGGGTATACTCAGCAGTTTCTTAGCAACCAAGTTTAGTTGTGATTATGGAACAGAAGTATCGTTCACAACAGATATATTTAGATTTATCTTTCACTGCTGCTTTAGAATGTATTGTACTTCTATGTTGGAAAGTGGGATGTTGTCTATTTTAACTATGAACCACATATGACTTTTGGGTTCAATAAAACACTTTATGAATAATCTATCTCTACAGTTCCAAAGAAAAAAAGTAAGAAACACAAACTGTACAGCTGAAAGAAAATTGTCATTTTGTAGTATGAATGATGACAGCTGTACAATACCTCCAAACAGGAGGGACCAAAACCACCTGAGGGGATTTCACATCCCACACACCCACTTCCCCACGTATATAAGGAAACTTATAAAAACAAAAAGAGAAAATATCTGAGCAACACTACTACTACTACCAACAGTAGTAACAATAACAGTAACAAGTACCCGTGATCATTCGGCAACTTATTCCCATCATTTTCTCAGTAAATTACAGGTCCTGTGGTTACCCAGTTTAATGGCATCAAAATGTTGAAAGGCTGATTGGCCTGTAAGTCAGTGCAGAAGTCGGCAGCCACTGCTATGTATCGAGAACATTCGCTTGATGAGCCACTATGGCTCTTTTGGTTTGAGAACACAGCTTTCTTTTTCTGCAACCACGACTGTCGATACCTTCCAGGATGCCTACTGTTGGAAGAAGAGTAAATAATGGAAACGGTTGAGGCAGTTGCTAAGGGAGCAGGGGTCGAAAGCGGCCTTTCATTAAGGCATCAAGAAACGTCTCAACACTCACTTGAAGTTTAGTAGTGTTATCACATTTTGACAACAACAAAAAAAACACCACTCATCTCCCCACTTCACCTTCTGTCTAAATACTTATGATTACATGGACAGTTTGCTGGGTGCGTGGGGACAAAGCTGTGGGTGGGTGGGTACTGTGGAGACAACGCTGTGGGTGGGTTGGAGGTAGGAGTGGCTGGATGGGTGGGTTTAGGCTTGTTTACAACTGTGCAAAGGTGAATTATTACACTGCATCACTTGGAAAACTTTGCAATATTTTTGCCTTATCTGGAGATAGCATTGCTCGCCTTCCACTCTCAGTCTATCCTCAGGCGCTCCAGAATATCTGTGCTCTCAAAAACCTGAGTGGTTCATGTCATGTATCTTACTGAAGTCAGTGGGGCTGATGTAAAACTGCTCCTCAGTGCGAGTGTGACAGCAACAATGGGATGACGGTAGAGGGCCACAGGCCATGTACAGACCTTGTAAGCGTCAGCAAGATGGAACAGTTTACGGACAAAAGCATTTCAACATGCATGAGCGACGCATGTAAACTCGAGAGTGCAACTGACCTGAGGCCCACCGATAGCGGTGCACAAACCAGCAGATCTATCATTCTGATGCATATGATTTGTAGACAAATATTATCTAATAAATATTCATATTGAGTAAAATCCATCAAAAAGAGACAACATATTGCTTGTCAGTTTATATCAGAAGAGGAGAAAGTTGGTGCATTGAAGAAGCAAGGGCTCCGATCTACATGAAGCGCAGTCTTTTTAAAGTTTGTGTTCTTAGGAGGAATGGTGCTTGTACCAATGGGCCATCCTTCCTGAGACACAACGGGCGCGGAAAGCAGCACCAAGGGGAGCTTGCTTCTTCCATAATGAACTGAAGAAAGAAGCACAGAAGATCAAGGCTAATCTGTATAACGCATGTGCTCTGGACAGTCCTTGGGGATTAGCAATGAGCGAGCCTTATGGTCATCTTTACACTCCGCATTTCATGTACGTCTGAGGACCTCATTATAAGACGGAAGCAGTACTGGGAGAAGCTCACCATATACAAGGAGGCCATAAATAACGAGAATATTACAGTTGTCTGAAAAGTTACCTTAAGCTCAGAAGGACAGCAAGTAATTAAAGCTGTCCCACTTGTGGATATGACGAGGATGTGGACAGTTTACATCTGTTTCAATATGTATTGTTGCATCTGAAAGCCAGCTGACACCAAAGGTCAGACTGACCTGAAGACCTTCGCCATTGACTTGGACAGACCACTGAACAGTGACTATAAGAACTGTTGAAACATATGGCTTAGGAGGAAATGTGTATCTGGTTTTGTGTGTAAAGCACAGTAGCCGTGGTGGCTCCTCTACTGTGGCGGACCTCATTATAAGACGGAAGCAGTACTGGGAGAAGCTCACCATATACAAGGAGGCCATAAATAACGAGAATATTACAGTTGTCTGAAAAGTTACCTTAAGCTCAGAAGGACAGCAAGTAATTAAACCTGTCCCACTTGTGGATATGACGAGGATGTGGACAGTTTACATCTGTTTCAATATGTATTGTTGCATCTGAAAGCCAGCTGACACCAAAGGTCAGACTGACCTGAAGACCTTCGCCATTGACTTGGACAGACCACTGAACAGTGACTATAAGAATTGTTGAAACATATGGTTTAGGAGGAAATGTGTATCTGGTTTTGTGTGTAAAGCACAGTAGCCGTGGTGGCTCCTCTACTGTGGCGGAGGAGTGTCATACCCCTCGCCAGCAGCTGCAAAACAAAATATAAAACTATAATAAAAAATGTTTATCGTTTTTTTTTTTTTTAACGTGAACATGTTTTGGAGGCGGGGCTAGACGAGGACAGGCAGGAAGGGGGGGGGGGGCGGGGGAGTGTTGGGCACTGCTGTTAGTGCACATGTTGGTTTAGCCGGCTGTCTTAGGACAGTCAGACTGACATGCGCACTGAAGCGGTTTCCAATCCGAGCTGCGTTGCCAGGTTGCAGACAGACACAGGCACCCAGTCTTACTGGGAGCACAAATTGATGGCGCTCAGGCCAATCCTGATGCTGTTCTCAATGCGTGAGAACAGCATCTGGATTGCCCGCAGGGGAGTCTGGGAGCCTGTGCAGTGCAGCAGGAGAGCAATGTGTCAGCGATGCAGCGGGCGGCAAGTAGGTGTTTTTCTGTTTGTCGTCCGTCGCTTCCCCTCCCTGCCACTCTGACCGGACACTGCATAGTAGGCTTGAAAACTGCCACAACTGAATACACCTTGCAGACAAGCTTGCATGACCTTTGTAGCTTCTCCCCCAGGGAACATGGCAGAGGTTGCATTTCAAAGCCCACAGGACCAGCACCATTAGTCAGCCCTGGTTATAAATAAAATACAATTCCACAGTGGGGTTTCAGGTTTTCTACCAAGGCAATAATGGGCATATCAATAGCAAACAGTACATTTTACATCACAATATACCAGCAACGTTTGTAAGAACCTGACCAGATTTAAAAACAACTGCACGGAGGAAAGTATGAGGTATTGAGGGGCAATTGGCGTATTCTAAGGCACATGTGGACGACTTGCATAGGTTTCAAAGGCAAACCTTAAGATGCCGTGAGCTTTATAGGGATATATAATTTATGTAACTGGCCCCCATTAATGCCAGTTGCAAGTGAAGGTTGTGTTTGTAGTCTTAGCCAGCAAGTCCGTAGTCCCGTTGTTTGTGGCAAAATATTGACTTTCGTAGGGATGTAGCTTGTATTGTGTAACCCCAGCTCCTGCCCACGGTGGGATAGTACCTCTCCATATGATAAGATCCTGTAACGTTGGTGTGCCGTAAAGTACTTTTGCAGTGCAGTGCATGGTCATCTTCCACCCTCATCCCACTCTGCGATACACAAACTGCAAGAACACGATTCGCCCACAATCCAAACTGCAGCAGCATGCCGCGTCCTCATGAACAGCCTGTCCATACACTGACTTTTGGAGAATCATGTCCCCACATTCACTTCCAATCTCAATAGAGAGAATAGAATTCACTATAGCTAAAGGTGTGAGCTCCCTGGATACCGTCCTCCTGTATCCCAGCATGCATGAACTTCAGAGAAGCAAAAGCCTTTTTTATATTGGACAAACACAGCCCATATCTCAGAAAAAGGTCGGAGGCCTACAGCTAGAAACTGTGCAACAGTTCTGCTGCTCAAAATCAAGCGTTCTACCTTGTCAAAATTGATCATTTATTTGAATATCTCCCAAGATAAGGAGGCAGGGCACATCTCCTATTATAAGCTCTTGCAAGTTTAGTCTCCCCAAAGTACACAAGGTTGTGAGTATGCATCAGTAAAGAAAAGTGTGTGAGTGTTTCTATATATGTATTATTTTATTTTTGCAATTTTATATTGTATGAGCATGGCCAGCAAGCATTAGAGCTATTTACAATGACAAGTGGCAAAGTTACAAGAATGAGAATAAGGTAACCACGAATAGAAAACACCAAATGCACAGTAAAGTGCCAGACAACAGAGCAATAATATACATCACGAAAGTGCCTATCGAGGCAGAAGTGTAAAGGCTAGAAAAGAGTTAGTTCCATATTCTGGTAGCACTCCCAGAAATGGTCTGTACAATACTACAGTGAAAGGGGCAAGATGTATTTTGGAAAGATCAGATAGAAGAGAGACCCCCATAGTCAATTATTGACAGCACAAATGATTGCACAAGAATGTAATGCTCCTGTTCTGGTATAAAGTGACAAATCCTCCAAATAACTCTTAGCTTAAAACGCACACCTATGGCCATTCTATTGATATGTGAAAGTGAGTAGGAACACACTGCTCGCATGTAACAGCGACATTACCCCATAGCGTCTTGGTAGTTGTAGTTCAGTTTTTCACACAAAGTTGATATTATTTTTCAGCTAATGCAGTCTTTCGAAATCGTATCTCTAGACACCAGAGTTTTAGGATTCCTCCCTCATCAGTAGAGAATATTTACGGGTTGCTGGACATGCTGCCAATTTTCTCAGGGATAATCCCACTCGTAGCGTGCAGGCGTTCTAAAGCTCGTCAGCTTGGGGGCGGCTCACGACAGCCGCTACCCACTTTCACATTCTACTGATATGTGACTGAAGATTAAGTCTCATCAAGAGTGATGTCTATGGATCTAGCACTGCTGATGGTAACTGGTTTACAGTTCAGAACACAAAAGGAGTCATGCTAAGATTCGACTAGTAGTGTAGAGTACAACGGGTTGTCGACGGCGTTTCAGCAAAGAACTTTGGCTTTTTCTGTGGTCATTTATAAATTCGTTCAAATTTGATTGTACATAATCATATCTTGACCATATTGTCATTATCATTTTATCGCCGTTCACGCTGTCTTCACCTATTGTGCTCACTGCGCCGTTCACTATCACTAGCACGCCCAGTGCTCACTTGTGTGTTTTTGGTCATTTGTACCTTTATTGTACCGTAGTGCTGTTATAACTACCTACAATATATACCTTTTTTCTACTCTCATGGTGGTCTCCCGTCCTTTCCTTTGTGATTTCATTATTGTTTTGAAATTTGCCTTTGAATGATATCCAGTTGAGACATTGTTGTTTTGTTAAACATTATTGCCCGGTCTCTGCTGGGATAACGGGTACACTCCTGTTGTTTGTTTCTTTGTAATTGAGCAACCGCTGGGTTGCGAGAGTATTATACTCCTACTCACACAGATTTATGTGGTTCATATATGTGTAACTAATCTACACTATTATGTCATTTAGGGAGACCCCTATATACACGGATGACTATATCCAACGTATCCTTAGTGGCCCTTCCCTTCTTTCACATACTTCCACTCCCCTTACAACAGCACCTAACACTTCGAGAGTCCTGTTAGAGAAACTTGAGAACCTCAAAAAGAAACAGATACGCACAGATTTGCATGCACGAATGCTAACTGAGTACCTCAAATCAGATACTATACCAGTGGGCCTCCAAATACGTAATATCCCTGCCATCTTTACACAAGATCCTAAATTCCGTAACGGCTTCAGCCATCTTGCCACAACCTGTTCCCGACATTGGATGGTTCTAGGTATTGAAACAGCTATTGAGCACAGCAAAAAAGAACTTGAAGAAATTGCAGAATTGGAGAAACTTATTCTATCAGATACCTCCATCGCTGATGCAAAAGCATTATTAGATAAAATCAATAACACCATCGCCACATTTCATACTTTTGAACAAAATAAGAAGATGAACAAAATACAAAGAGATATCAAGAACTATAACAAGGACAATACCTACCCATACCTTCTGGATACTTTTTTCAATACACCCTACCAACCTCCAAGAAGTCGAAATTGGGGTAGATATAGAAACAACCAGGCCATTACTTTTTCGGACTCATCCAACACCTCAATTGAAGACTCAGATCCTGGTGAAGGCACTAGTAGTGTACACCCCCAAAACAGAGCTCCACTTCAACCTCCACCTCCTCTACTACCCTCCCTTTTTTTAGGGCAACGCCGCGGCCGCGGACGAGGGCAGTCGCGAGCAAACTATCAGTACCAGTACGCAGGCGAGAGACAAACGCGTCGGAAATTCTATCAATGGGGCCCACAATGATGACTCTCATGGATATCGAACAAAATACTGAGATGCAATCCTCAACCCATTTTTTAGATCCTCAAGCAGGTCTACCAACAGGATCTTTGAACTGTACAACTCTAATGGATTCTTCTATATCATCTATCCCTACTATTGTACCTGCAGTGGAACAAACTTCCTCGCCTTCTATGGTTTCCCCTATTCCTATTTTCAATTTGTCCAAACACATTTTGTCCACCGAAGAAATCTCTATTCTCAGTAAGGGCCTCTCCTTTGTTCCAACAGATCGTAGTAATTTTTTCAAATTGCAGGAAGATCTACTATTGTTCTTTAGACGTATCCGTCTAAAGTATTTTTTCAGGGATGAAATTGATCAACCCCAGACCTATGAAAAATCATTTCATCCCCCGTCTACCTTTCTTCCCCCAGCTTCCGCCATGCCACCTGAAATCTTGACTTTTGAGAGATTAGTCCTACATGAAGTCAAGGAAATACAGTCCCAACATGAGTTTGTTCCTTATAATATACCTATCTGTGAGAAACACGCCCTTAAAAATCTCAGCGAAAACTCAGATAGTCATAAAACCAGCAGACAAGGGTGGCGGCATCGTGATTATGGACATAGATAAATATGATGCCGAGATCTTACGGCAGCTTAACAACACTGCCCACTACCGCCCTTTACCAGGAGATCCCCTTTCAGACATCCGTAAACAAATACAGACAGTCACTACCCAAGCCTTACACTTTGAGATCATCTCCAAAAAAGAATTTCTTTTTCTAAATAATGCTCACCCTCGCACACCAGTCATTTATGTCCTACCCAAAGTCCACAAGGACTCTGCCAACCCCCCAGGACGCCCAATAGTATCTGGCTGCGGCTCCATACTGGAGCCATTAGGGAAATATATTGATTCCTTTCTCAAAACCTTTAATCCTTTGACAGACACTTTCATCAAGGACAGCACACACTTAATCAACATTATTGAGAATCTTTCCTTTGACAGCAACCATGATCTCATGGTAGGTTTAGATATTGAATCTTTATACACCAACATACCCCATTCAGAGGGCCTCACTGTCATAAGATCACTTTTAGACACCCGTCCTAGACCCACTCGCATCCCGTCAGAATTCCTCATGGACTTGCTACGCATTGCACTTACCAACAATTATTTTTTATACAAAGACACCTTTTTTCTACAGATTAAAGGTGTAGCAATGGGAGCTTGCTTCGCTCCAAATTTTGCAATACTGTATGTCCATCATTTGGAAACCACTGTTTTTCTCAACCCCTTGAATCCTTTTCTCAATAGGATTAATCTATGGCGTCGTTACATAGACGACATTCTCCTACTTTGGCGTGGTACACAGGAACACCTTGTATCCTTTATGACTTGGCTAAACAACTCTCAAAAACATCTCACTTTCACCAGTGATGTTAGGATTAATGACCTTCCTTTCCTTGACCTTATGTTGCATGCAGAAGAAGGATCCATAGGGACTAATCTCTATCGCAAGCCCACAGAACGTAACACCCTCTTAATGTATTCCAGCTATCACCCAAGAGGCTTAAGATATGGTTTACCCTATGGTCAGTTCCTTCGTATTCGAAGAAATTGCAAATGGCGAAGGGACTATTTCAGGGAAGCTGCTGTTTTATCTGAAAAATTGATCTCAAGAGGTTATCCGAAACGCATCGTTTCTCGTGCCCAGAAACGAGCCTGGTACTGTCACAGGGAGATCCTCCTTGCCCCTTCAGAGAAAAAAAGCAATCTGCGCATCCCCTTTGTTTCTAACTACAGCCCTTCAAGCAATTTGATTAGCAAAGTGATCAAGAGAAACTGGTTGCTTCTTCGGACTCATGTCCAATTCAAAGAACCCCCCCTGTTTTCATACAAAAGGGGCACCAATTTGTCAGATAAATTGGTCCACGCCATCACGTGGCCCATAAAAGAGAAGAAGATTCAATCTGTAACTACTCTCTGGGGCCTTCCCCCAGTTGTAGGCCATTACAAATGCCAAACCTGTGCAGCTTGTAATCTTACGTTTAATACCAAGGATTTTGTGACATCAGATCAAACATACCAACTGAAAACTTTCTCCAATTGTCGCACCACCAATGTCATTTATGCCATCCGTTGTCCCTGCAATCTTCTTTACATCGGCCAAACAACACAGATGGTAAAACAACGGATTTTTCAACATCAAAGCCGCATACGATGTAATGTTGAAACTGCACCTCTTGTTGGACATTACAAAGAACAAAACCACTCAGAAACCGATTTGATTTGGCAAGTAATTGATCATCCAACACTCCCATTACGAGGGGGTAATCTTCAACTCTTGCTGAACAAATGCGAATGCCGATGGATCGCACGCTGTGACTCAGTCAATCATGGATTGAACACTTTAGATGAATGGAATACAGTCACCAATACATCGTAACTCTCTCCTGCTGAATCTGAATCTGGTTTATAATAGTGGATTCTTTCATGTTGTCATTCTCCCTTCCTTGTGTTCCCATCCCTTGCCCCCCCTTTTTTTCCCCCCTCCTTCCCATCCCTACTCCCCTTGTGTTTCCATCCCTTGCCCCCTCTTTTCCTCCCTCCTTCCCATAATCCCCCGCACCCCCCCCCCATTCCCACTCGCCTTCTCTCCCCCCCCTCCCTCCTCCCCACACCCCACCTCCCCCCCCCCCGCCCCTTCCCTTCTCCTTGTCTCTCTTTTTATATCTAATTGATATAATCTTGAGTCCTCTTGGGTACACATGTTATAAGCATATATTATCCTGTTGCCCACTATTATTTTAATTTGGTCTTTTTGCTTTAATTGTAATCCAATTGTTCTCCCCTCCTATTTTCTTTCTTCATTATATAGTTGTCTTTGTTTACTGCGTATATGACGTTATTCAATATGATTTTTAATTTATATTTGTATTGTCGTATAATATGGTTGTTGCGTATGTTATTATGTTATACTGTCCAATCCTTGCCCTGTTTTTAGCTTCCTTTTGCAACCCAACACACCTCCCCCCCCTTACCCCTCCCCTCTTGCTGTCTACCCACTCCTCTCCACCACTCCTTCTCCTCCCCTTTTTTCCCCCCTTTGCCCCCCCCCAACCTCCCCCCTTTTCTCTTTTACCCCACCTCAGTTAATTTTGATTTGATGTATTACTAAACAATATTTATTATCCTCCATTGTGGTTTACTCTAGTTTCGAACCGTCCACTCTCGGTGTTTTTCACTTCCGGTTTCACTCCGCTTTCCTTCTAACTTGTTCCCCCGGGGCACCGTTCTACCCATGCTAGTCACAGGTCTAGTCCTTTCTCTGGTTTGTCCCGATCACGTGACACGTTACTCATAACGATGTTCCATAGCGGTTGCCACTACCGGCATGGACGTTTGACTCGTCCGTCCAGAGGATTTGTTCCTGCCCTTCGAGCCATGCGATCCCCAGCGATTTAGCCCTCTGTTATTCCACCCGAGGTAAGATCAGGCCACATAGAAGACGCCCCTTGATTCCGCTTTGGCCTTAATAATTAATTAATTTTTAATTTATAATTCCTCTCCCTAATCTCTCCCTCTCCTCCCTTCCCCAGGCTTTTTGAATTGATGCCCACGCCAGGCTCCCGAATTCCGTTTTTTCTGGCTACATACCTCCTTGATGCTGATCCTTCATTGACACATTGGTAATTACTTGTTCGTCCCTCTTCCTTCCCCCCCCCCTCCCCCCTCTACCCCTTTGAGATTACATGGTCAATAACTCGGACCCCTTCGTCCCTCCTTTCCTCCTTTAGATTTTACGGTGATTCACAACCAGGTCAACCCCTACCCTTGGAATTTTTACGCCCAGGTAATTAGCTCCCTTCCTTTTCATCTTTTCTTGGGCTTTACTTTTAGGGCCTTTCTCTTTTAGACAACTCAAAACCCCCCCTTTTTCGCCTCTCTCTTCACAGCACACGTTTATTTAAGACCATTGTCCTGATGATGGCCTGGAATCAATCAGGCTGAAACGCCGTCGACAACCCTCAGCAAAGAACTTTGGCTTTTTCTGTGGTCATTTATAAATTCGTTCAAATTTGATTGTACATAATCATATCTTGACCATATTGTCATTATCATTTTATCGCCGTTCACGCTGTCTTCACCTATTGTGCTCACTGCGCCGTTCGCTATCACTAGCACTCATCTTCAATGGTAACTGCATCACCAGTGCGCTGCATAATGTTGTGCATGTATTGTATTTGGTTTTATATAGCGCTTACAACCCCTGAAGAGGCGTCAAAGTGCTTTTTCGGCGAGTATCAATCGACTCCAGAACCTATAAATGATTGGTGATGAATAAGTATAGTGAAAAACGAAAGTAATTTGAGTGGTGGATGTATTATTCAGTTATTTGGATTGAGAAGGATAGTGGAGGAATAGAATAGGGAAAAAGGTTTGCATTTATATAGCGCTTGCTACTCCTGATGAGGTGTTGAAGGAGCACGTCCTGTCCTCACTGACCAATTCAGCTGAGATTGGAAGGGACACCGACATATGCACCTCCAGTGGAACTGAGGTGCTGGAAATTGTAGTTAGCATGAGAATGTGATGGTGCACACAAGTGCTAAGAAAACACTTGCTTAGTGCACGGCACAAATATCTACCCTACTACAATCATGTGGTGCACAAGTGCAGGAGTTTGTAGTTTGGGCAAAAGTGAGAGTTAGTTACGGAGGGAAATTGGTGTAATGTACACCAGGAGCATGTTCTGTATTCACTCTAGCATGAGTACTCTTTTGTGCAGAATGATGAGCTACCCTCCATGCCTCAACAGAAACCCTGTCTCATACATAAATCCCAGGTGTGAGCTTAGTGTAGGATGCAGTCCAATATTGTGGCATGGCATCATTTTTCTTCACTTGTCCTACTGAAAGGTGGACTGTCTCTTTCCCTGTCCACCATAACTAGCCCTATCCTGATCGGGTTTCAGTCTTCCCCTTTACTTTCCACTCTAGCTCCGACACCTTTCATATCTTTCTTTTGCTCCAACTTCTGATGCTGTACTTATGTTTTCAGACCAGGTTGGGTGACCAAACTGATGGGACTCCCCCGCCCGCTCCAAGCCAAGTGCACATAAAGTGCCGCACATGATCAGTGTTAAATCCCCAGCTTTGCTTCATGACTCCAGGAAGGGACATACCTAGGTTCATCTTCCTGGTTAAGTACGTGCTACTTTGATAGGGATGTTCATTTGGTGCAGAGATGGGTGCATGTGGTACACAGGGAGGTGGCGGCGTAGGGCTGGGCGTCCGGTGCAGGCAGGACTGGGAGTGAGCAATGCAGAATGTCATCAGCAGCCCCAATGCCCATATACAATGTGTGTGTCACTTTCCACCTTCAGTCCCAAAGGAGTCATCACCATCCCCAGATTAAAGCCTGGTCCATACTCTGTGCTGACACTGACATTCCTCGTTGGCTTCTGTAGTTAGCTTCTGTAGGAAAGTGCCCTTTTCGGCATTGTCACCCCTCCACCTTTTGCCTGGGATTTGATAGGATTTCAACTGCACGTGAACTTGGTTCTTGCTAACCAGGCCCTCTGTGTCAGATCTCTTTCCCAAAACTATGCAATTTCCCCCCAATTGACAATACCTTTAGTACCATCTGAAAGTCCCTACTAAATGGTACTGCTAATACCTTGGGCCGGAGGTCCTAAAGGGGGTCCTCAAGGGCTGCAGCATGACTTGTGCCACCCTAAGGGACCCCTCACAAAGCTCAAGCAAACTGCCACCGCAGGCTGCGTGTCTTGGTGCAGACAAAAGTGAAAAGACAAAATGGCATACAGCCTGTGTACCATGCCTACCAACACTGCATGCAGTATAAGTAAGTCACCCCTACATCAGGCCTTACAGCCCTAAGTAAGGGTGCACTATATTACATGTGAGAGCATCAGCACATATGCCCCTGTGCTGGCCAGTTCCATTGCTGCCAGTACAAGTGAACTGGGAAGCCATTTAACAAGCATGTGCTGGACACTGGTAGAAACATGTTCCCCAGCTACATGATGTCTTCACTGAAAACAGGAATGCTTGGTATCAAACATCTCATTGTAATGAATCCCCACTAATGCCAGTGGTTTGTTTATTAATAAATTCACATAGAGGGCACCTTAGAGATGCCCCCAGGAACCCTACCTGCTCCTGGTGTGCTGACTGACTGGGTTTAACCAGCCTACCAACAGAGACGAGTTTCTGACCCCCAGGGTTGAGGGTGTTTGCTGCCAGGGGGCCATAAACCAAGCATGCCTAGGCAGAGGGTATGTTAGACCTCCTCCCACAGGATAACCTGCAGATCAGCCTTCCAAGGCTGGGAGGCTTCAAAGAGCCTACTGCCTTTAGCATGCAAATCTGGTTTCTCTCATAGGAGAAGAAGCTGACCCCCTTTGTCCAGAGCCCTTTGGCACCTAGACAGGCAGGAATTTTAACTAGTCAGGCGGGAAAATTAACTAGTTAGACGGGCCTGCCCACCCTCAGGCTAGTGACACCCCGAAGGTGGGCTACTTGAAGGGGAGGCGACTTTTCAAAGTTAGCCATCTTGATATTGGCAAAATCATGAATTCTGGGACAGGGTTATGACCACTTCCCCCAGGAATTAGTCATAAAGGGGAATCAGTGACCTTAAGGATAGGTAGCGCATTGGCTGCTATCCTACACTCCCCCTATGACCCCTATATTCAGCATTTTGGGGAGCGCCTAAAAACAGAAAATCAGATTCCTACCGACCTACGAAGGAGGACACTGAAGAGCAGTAAAAGCACAGGCTGTGAAAGAAGCAACTGACTTGGCGCTAGCCCCGCCGGTCTGTCTTCTGTTCCCATCGAAGTTCCCAAAAGTCATCTCATCCTGCAGCTGTTTTGCCTCCAAAGCCTGGGACGCCTTCCTGCCTTCAACAAAGAACCAGGGACTCCCTTGGAACAGCAGAGCTGCTTCCCTGCATCCTGCAGGCACCCTAAAGAAGACTGAGACTCTGGCACTGCAAAAATCTGATACCACAAAGCACCAACGCACCAGCACTTCCTAGCCGGACTAGAAGTGGGCCAACGGTGCCAGAGTGGTCCGCTAGCACTCCAGAGACAAAGTCCATCATGGACTTGCCCACTGTGGACTCCCCGATGCCGCCTGCAGTCTCTGTTCGCAGGCCCCCTCTACAGCGACTGCACCCTGTGACAAAAATCAATCACCAAATGACACCTTTGCAACCGTCGACCCTGGCCTTGGAGAAGAGAACCGAAGGTGTCCCCATTTCCCCAAGCATCGTGAGGCCTGAGCTCCCTTGTTGGTTCGGGCCAACTGGTTACCCAGTCCGAGCCTGCAGCCTCTTTCCCAGATGACCCATCTCCATAGACTTGAATGGGGCACCCGATGATGTAAGGCACCTCTTCACCCGGCCGCCTCAGTGCTGCCTGAAGTGAATTGTTTGTGCTGCCTTGGAACTTGCCCCCTACTCACCTTAATTCTAGAAGATTTGTCCAGTAAGTCGCTGTTAAGTGCCTGAATATAATACATGTGTTTCCTACATAGGTTAACATGGCCTTGAAGGGCTTCAATTACGATTTAAAGTATCAAAATGATCGGATGCTGAAAAACACCTCTCCACTGGGACGCCCCAGTGCCTCCCAGGGTGTCCTGTTGGGGCTGCCTTGCACCTTGCCCCATACTCAACTTAAGTCCCAGGGAAGGGTGCTGCTGTAAGTCGTTGTTAAGTGTGCGTATGCGGAGTATATTTTTTTCCTAGCTTAACATTCCTGAGAAAAAGCTTCAATTACGATTTAAAGTATCAAAAAGCAGTTTTCTTCAAACCTGCCCTTGTAAAAATGACTTACCTCATTTTGATGATCTTGGTGCCTAAAGTTATATAAAGATAAGTGTTATTTTTATAAATTGGTATGGATCTCCTTATTGAGGTGTGCGTGTGTGTGCGCGCGCAGCGGATGACTAACACTCCTCTCTAATAAGACTAAGGCTGCTCAACCCCACTACCTCCTAAACAAGCGCCTTGGGCGTGCTAGAGCAAGCCCCTGTCCACTAGTAAGGGAATACCTGGACTCTTTTCACGGTATACCTCATTTTGGTATAGCATATAGACGGCGACTTCCTACAGCTTCTCTCATGACTCTCTTGCAGTCAGCAAAAGATGTAACTTTTTAAAATCAACAATGCTCACTAGCGGCACAGCAATCTCTAGGATTTAGGGAGGCCAGACAAAAACAGGGTCTGGGTGAGCCATGTCAGGTTCACCCCAGCACTCGGAAGCTAGGGCACATGTCATTTCATTAGAGATGATGCATGTTGAAAAGCACTTTTCTCTAATGTGCCTACTTCGTGTGACTGACTATCATTTGAAACCTCTTATCAACTGAACAAGCAAGCAAAATCTTCTTTAAAAGGAATACAACCCTACCTTTGGGTTGGTTCTTTGCTGGAGTCGCCGCTCTTCTCGTTCTCTCTGCAAGCGCTCAAACTCTTCTCTGATCTCAGTAGCTGTTCTTCTCCTTTCTACGACCTACACAACAACGAAAATTGTCAGTAAAAACAGAACACAACTTTTTAAAACTTTTCACTGATTCTCAAACTCAGATAAAAAAAAATAAATAAAAAAAAAGTACAGTACAGTTCATAAGCAAAACGCATACAGAGGGAACACTGCCAGCAGCATCAGCGCCGAAGGAGGACATCTATGCGTGTGTGCAGTGTGAACAAAGACAATAATACCTGCGACCTGCTTATTCCTATGGACACATGCATGGGGTCCATAAGTCAACATGTTGTCCAAATAGGTCAGCAGCTTATACATCCTTATTTGGTATGACCATGATTATGACATGTGTGCTTTCTTCTACACTTGTCCTAATGCAATAGTAACCAAATTATACTCAGACTCAAAAAGCAGTACCGGTCTGAGTTGCACTCACTGTACTTAACCGTGCACATCTACCGAAATGTTCTCGCAGTCCAGCCGTAAGCCACATTTCTTCTTGAATTTTGCGGATTGATTCGTTTAAAATAAACTGCCAACGTAACTAATTTAGTCTTTTTTGTTGAAACGAAACAAACTAATATAAAGTCACAATAAAACAAGTACTAGTAAAAGTTAGTAAAGCCTATAGTTCTGGCCTTTTGCTAGGGTAAGTTTTTGGCAATAGTTGGGCTACTGTCTGTGGACTTGCCTCCTGCTGTCCTATAAAGACAAACCCACAACGAAGCAACATCTTGGACTAGAAAATATATGTGAGCAATAAGTAAGGCCACTTTGCGGAACCGACTGCTTTAACAGACGTACGTTGAACCGTCAATGAAGTGTTTTATGAAAATTAATCTGAAGGTAAAGTTTGCACTGTAGATGGTGAACTTAAAAGCCATAAACAAGAAAAAAATGCATTGTAGATACATGTGACAAAGGACCAGTGTTTTCTGTGCATCTTTAAGAAGGACTGGCTTTACTTTGAGAGCAGAAACAGCTGTACCATGAGGCAAAGTAAAATACATGAAATCACTAATAAAATGAGTGAATATAACTACTTTTTGATAGTCTATGTTATCAGAGCAGCAATGCCTGAAACACACACACACAATGATTCTTATGTAGAATCTACAAGTAGCATTTGTAGTCTAAAAAATGACTATTTGATGCTCCATCGCCAAAACATAACAGAACACAAATGTGACCACCTGAAAAATCCATGACCTTGATGGACAGCACATCCAAGCAATTACAAGCCATCAAAAATGCATGAAACCTAAAAGCTGAATGTGAATGTGGCTGGTGGAAAAGCCATAGTCTATGTACTGCTACTTATAGTACTTTAAGAATCAAGACTATGAGGTCAAGCTCAATTGTAGACCAACCCAAAAAGATCATGAGGCACAATGATTCTGTCCCTATTTTTCAGAAATAGCTGCATATACACACACACACACACACGCACACACACACGCACATATATATATATATATATATATACACACATACACACACATATATACATACACACATATATACATTTTTATAACAGAAAGCATGAAGAGTAGACAAATTTACTAATTTGGTAATATGTGAAACTTAAGCTGGGAAATCACCGAAGACCGCTCGTGCTCGCCTGCGTATGTACAGATTCCCATTGACGGAGAACGTATATTTATGGTATCACACTTCAAGATGCAAGACACTAACTGGCTTATAATTTATTTTTATAAACTTGTTGACTTGGGGATGCTTCTCTGAGCAACCGAAAACATTTTTTGTGAACTCGAAATGGATAGTTCTTTGATCCTCCAAGCTACAGAAAATCTTTAAAGCATCTAAGCTGACTCCACCTTTAGATGCTTAGGTCCCTGAGAGCTTGAAGCAGCATTAAATGTTTTCAGCGTGTCTGTATTGCTCTATCTGATTGACACAGTGCGTGAATCACTTGCTGGTTCTACAACCCAAGTTTTCTTATCCTTGAGTTTCCTAAGACGAGCAAAAGGGCCACGTATTTTAACCCCAACCACCAGATGTTCAGTGACAAGGTAATGCTCCATCTAAAAAAAATACACATACTAGTGCATTTTAAACTCATTTCTATACTGTAGATCAGATCAAACCTGTGTTCTACACCCTAAACATATACCAGCTTACCCTGTCTGGTACCTTAGAGAAACTAATATCTCAAACTCAATGGAGGTTGAAAAACTAGTTCTACTCACTTCCACTGAATAAAAAAAACAATATTTATTTCATGACAGTGGCCAACACGTTTCTCAAAATTCTACTGATTTCTTCACAACCACACATTCATTAGTTACTGCAATGTCATTACTTTGTTTTTAACTTTTTCAGCACTAATAACTTTTGAAAGCACACATATTTTTCCACATTTCTATCAGGTCCACAAATGTCCTTGTACTAATAACAGTGTTTCATATTGAGAATGCTATCTGAGCATAGTTAAACTCTCCAAGTAACTGGGGCAGAGTGTTCCTTTCTCCCAGCGCAAACTTGCGATGGACTCAAGAGCCATTTGCCTAGCTTCAATAAAACAAGCACACAAACTCAACAGGGATATGGAACACAAATAACTGTAGAAAACAATAACTACACCGCCCCAAAGCTAGGTGTGCATATGCTTGCAATACAAAAATAAAAATTAAACACAGCAGGAGGTGGCCTTCTTGCAATGGTATTGCACTTAGTGTATTGTTGTTTTAAAGTTCCAACATAGCTGCCACAGTGAGAAGCAACATGTTGGCCATCTTAGACTGGCAAATAGAATGATATCCTATTACCAATACACTTTATAGACAACAGTTGAGTAAACTTCACATTGGGAGGCCTTCTCTGAATGCTAACTTGTATAGTGTTCCAATATTGTATTGCTCCAAGGTGGCCGACATAATGCTTCTAGGATACAGAACACTGAGAATGAAATGAGCTACAAGTGAGCTGTTCAGTTAGCACTATCTGGGGAGCTACAGGACACTCAAAAAAAGAGGAGAAAGAAAGGAAAGAGGTCATACAAATAGAAAAAATAGAAAACGAACTGTTCACCAGCAGAAACACTGGATCGCATTCATTTTCAGGTGGATGTGCACTTCTGAGAAGACAAATGCTGTTGCTCACAACATGACAGAGCGAATGGCAATCTATATGTGACCCCCCCCCCCCCCCGACAGCCTTAATCAAGTCATTTGTGTTGGCATTGATATCATATGCCGATGACACTCAATAATTGTGTCAATATCTAACAAAGGCCAGGATATGAGTGCGACCTCTAGAAGGTGCATGCATGCAGTAGGATTTTGAATGGGCCACAACAGTTTAAAATTGAATTCTGCGAAGACAGAGGTCATTCTGTTTGGCAATAACCCTAGCTTCTGGTCTCCTGCTTGGTGGCCAGAAGAACTTGGCACTTTGCCACAGCCAATGCAGAAGGTAAAAAACCTAGGAGTTATAATTGATGACCACCTGTCTTATAAGGAACAAGTAAACAAGGTTGTCTTGGCCTTTCTTCTATCTCCGCATCATCTGGAAAATTGTGGATTCTTTGCCCTCAGACATGCTGAAAACTGTTGTTATTGCTCAAGTCCTATTGAGGATTGACTACTTCAATGGACTTTATGTAAATTTAGCAAAAAAACATCTGGAAAAAAATGCATATTGTTCAGAATGCAGCAGCCCATTTGCGCGCCCCCGGGGCACTTTGGTATTACAGAAGGGGGCGCAGACGCTTGTGCAGCCCATTCTGTACCACCGATAGCGCACATAAAGCGTCAGAGCTATCTTCAGAGGGTGTTCTTTTATTTGCATGGGGGCGGGCCCCATGCAAAGGAGGGAATCCCTTGGTCTCTGCCCACCCCCTTCGTATTACAGACACGGCCGCAGAGGCAAAGAAGCTCTCAGGAGGCGCAGTGACAGTGTGCCATCTAAAAGGTGTGGCGCACTGTCAGCGTGCCCCCTGATGGCAGCCCTCTGGAGGGGGGAAAAGGGGTCCCATGGACCCCCCCAGACATCTCCTTGCAGGTGGGTGCAGTCACTGACTGCACTCACCTGCAAGGGGGTCTCTAATCCCCTTTACAAGTGGAGGCAGGTTGTCGCCTGCACTGTGAAAACAGTTTTTTCACAGGAATGCTCTGCCCCCATGGTAGAGCAAGTTCACGACTGCGCTGGGGGCAGCACATTTCATGTAATAGGGGGCACTTTTCCTATTTGCGCCTGGTGCACCTGTCTTAAGGTGCGCTGGGTGCTAACAGAGAAAGTGCGCCCTTTACATAACGGGGCCCCAGATGTCGTAAGTAAACTACATAGTAGAAATTCAATTTAAGTGTGATAGTGCGACTCCCGCTTCTGTAAAATGTGAACAATAAATCTGTCAACATGAGTGCCCTTTTTCAACCAGTGCAGGAGTCAACATTTGGCTTACGCCACATGCATACACCTGTTAGTCCGTCCAGCAGTTTTAAAGGCAGTGTTTGTGCACTGCAGAGTCCTTAATTCTTCTAAATTGAGCAAATGCCTGGGGGGGGGGGGGGGGGGGGGGCGGTTTGTGTTCAAAACAAAGGTGAATGGTCAAACTGTACCATTCCCGCCAAGACTCAAATAGTGCATCTCAATCATCCATAACTGTCCTCAAGCCCATGTTGTGCGGATGCTAACAACCTATCTCCATTTTCAGCCGCATCACATGTACAGTTTTTATTGTCTTCACATTGTGCTTTTCATCTAGGCTGCTTGTGGACAGTGGAGACTTTCCGTCCGACAGGCAGTCTTTGGATCAATTTTTCCTCTGCTGTGAAACGGGACCACCAGAACACTATCAGAGGCACCAGATCTTTCTTTGCATTGACTTCAGACAGGACTGATCTCTCCCCATCAGAACCTAGGGAGCATCTATTCTGACAGAAACTCAGAGGTCAATGGGAATGCCTGATGCGAACAGGGTCCCCCTGAGTCGCTATCTTCGTGTATGGAATCTCTTTTAATTGGTCGACTGATAAGGCAGATGGGTCAACGAGTTGCTTCTGTATGTATTTTCTACAGCTCTTCCTTTGCTTGCACATCTGGGCTTCTCGACCGGGATCAGTGCCTGGACCTCCTGAAGTTGGGATCAGCATGGTTTTTCTCTTTTTGTCGTATCAAGACAGCTTTCTACTGTGACGCTGAATCCACCATGTCATTCTCCTGTCACAATCGGTTTCTCTTCTTTCAATGCTCCCTGTGCAATTCTCTTATTCGCTGCCACTGCTGGTATTACAACGAGACGTCATCTCCTTCTTTGCTTTAAAATGGAGGACTCTACACTATTTTGACCTTTCCTTCTTAGTTCAGGCTGGCCAGAATCACTGTCACTTTCACCTGAAGAGTTTTATTGACGAGGGGTGGGAAAGTTTGGTGACTTGCTACGGTCAGTGGGCGAACTATACAGTCCACTCTATGGTCCATTTTCTTCCCATGGTGCACTTTTTTCTTTGTACCGATTCTGGACTGTTATCACTTTTACTTTCTTGGAGCTTTTCACTGAGGATGGAGCAATAATTTTTGTGGTTCTTTCACTTTCTTCATTTTCCATGGGTGCTGTTTACAATATGCGATCCGCTCAGCTGCGAGTCCCCCCCGCTGTCCTTTTGGGGTAGGTTTTACTCGGGCTCCTTTCCACACTCTTGTTTGGGGTAGCAGGGGTTAATGAGAAAGGTCTCTGCTCGTCTGAAAGGCTGTCCTGCCACTGAACCGATGTTTGCTACCCAGAGAACGAATCTTCTTTAGTTTCCTTGACGGGCAGCTTGAATCATTTCCTGGCAATCTGAAGAACGGGTTGTGCTCTACGTAGCATTTCCAGAGGTGCTTGCAGCTGTTTTACTGTGTGTTTAAAAAAGAAGGATGTTTCATTGCACTTGCAGCAGATATATGCCTTCCCGAAATATAGGAATTATTCACGCCTGTCCTGATACTTCTCTCGCCATAAATCCATAATCTTCGTGTAATCGGACAAGACTCTGGCCATTCACAACTTGTTCTGCTTACGAGTACTGGATGAAGAATCGAGATATAAATTCATAAGGAAATTAAAATCGACCCTTAAATCACTTTCCCTGGGAAGGTCAACAATGTTGGATACAACTCTACCAGTGGGCTGGGTCGTCTAAAATTGGAGGAAAGATTGAAGCTATATTGACTTTAAGATTGTTAATTAAACCTCTAACCAGGGTCCACTTCCCTTCTTTATCTGTTTGGAAGGAAGTAACAAGGAACAGGAAATGTCTATTTATATAAATTGTGATCCCCCTGTGGGCAGGGCTCACACTTGAAATGCACTCATAGCCTGCCCATTACATAAACATGTTATAATTCAGCTCCGTTTGATCCCGAAAATGTGTCTCCTAAAAAGCTCAACATCTGGTGAATGCCCTTTCAACCAATCTTCAATTGCTCGGGCTTTACGCATACTGTTCAGGCCACTGGCATTAAACAAAACTATCCTCAGATGATCTTTATATACCCTCATCTAAATTCTGGGTTACAGCATATAAAAGCATACTGACCTAAAGTGCAGTACAATAAATACCCCCCAAAAAAACTTCTTGCTATGTATATCGATTCACCATTCATTCGCCTGCTTATTGCACATTGCATGCTAAAATCTTTGTGCTGAAATACATACATTTCCTGAGATACAATAAGGTTGAGGGAACTCATACATATTCATAACTTCATGAAAGAAGAAGCATTACTAAAAATATACTGTGCCTAAAACTAAAGTGCAGAGTAAGAATATACATATGCTTGTTCTCAAACATTTCACATTATTTCACCTCTCTACTGCACCGTTCTGTATGTAAAGTGCATTTCACATTTCGCATTTAGAGCCTAAGGGTAAAAAAAGTGTGCTGTGCTTCTTAAAGTAAAATAAAGGCACAGATGTCCACCACTTTTCAATAAAGAAAACAATTCCTAAAAATATAAAGTGCTAAATCCTAAAGTGCAGTGCATAGCTTTATATGTGCTTCTACATAAACATTTCACAGCATTTCACCTCCATATTGAACCTCCCCATTGTCCTTCTCCATTGCACCGTTCCAGTTTTAAAGTGCATAAATACATTTAGCTTCATTAAACACCTAACCCTTTCTGCACATATCCAACCTCATCTCCATTTCCATTAGCCAATGGACATCTCCACAGAGCCAAGTATGAACTCTTCCCTTTTTTAACTGCAGTGACCCCCACCACCTCCTCCCCTTAATACCCACCCTGTGCTACCACACGAGGGGGAAGTGCCCGTACTACCTCACAATGGACCCACCAAAACCAGGGTGCCATGGCACTGCACCCCATCGCACACATGTCTCGAAAGTACCCGAACACGCCCACGTGGAAACATATCAGTTCTCCAGGGGTATAGCACCGCTGGAGCAATATATATCATAATGGAAGAGATCCTAGGGTGTACACGTTCCAGCCAAAAGCCAAGTTCAACCGCACTCATACCCCGAGGAATGCCCATCCCCACCCTCAGAAGGCATACCACACCTCAGTGAATATTGACCCCACTGGAGGCAAAATATTGTATATAAAGGGGATCCTAAAGTGGAAACACTTAGCCCATAGACATATTCAAAACCTAGTTCCATATCTTCTGGAGAAGCTCTTGAGCCTCCCCAAAATCCGAAAAAAAGATAGAATTGTCCTTTCACCAACAGCTTAAGCTTACCCTTCTGACCAATAGACGCCCGAGCCCCCTAAGATTCAAAGGAGTCAATCATCCTAACAATTTCTCTCCATCATCGTGCTCTGGGTGCAAACATATCTGAAAAAATTCGGAACTGGGGCATCTCCATAGTTGGAGGTGGTTCTCTTTTCTACGGCTTTAGATAAAATACATTTGTTAACCCGGCAGTCAGCAAAGTTCACCAATATTGTGCAGGGATACTCAGCACTAAAGAAGAGTTGAGCTGGCACCCTATGAGCCCTAGTGATAGTCAAGTCTCCCATTAATTCAGGCATCACTTTCTCTAACAAGGAGTCCACCCATTCAGGAATCTGCTGCCCTTTGCTCCCCTCTGGTACTCATATGATTCAGAGATTTGACTGTCTGTTCAAAATCTCCAAATCGTGCAGCTTATTTTCCAAAAGGCCTTCGTTTTTTTCAAGCTGGAGCAGTTCCTGCTGCATAAATGTCACCCTGTCCTCCAAGTCCGATTTTCTACTTTCTGCCTCTTTCAATCTCCCCAGGAGCGGAGCCATACCCTCTTCAATCTTTCTTAGTCGTTCATGGAGAGCAGCAATTTCCTGTGCCTGCGATGTTTTCAATTCTCTAATTTCGACTATTATAATTTCAAACATACTTTTGATAATCTGTTCAAGTTCACCTTCATTACCCCTCAGTTCTTGTTGTGGATTTTGTCCCCTTAGTATCTCTCCGTACTCCAAACACACTTGTGTCTCTACATTGCTAGCTATCACGGTCTGAGCTGTATCTACGAAAGGGGGCTCCTGCTGGGGAGAGAAAGGCTACTGCGCATTTCTCTTTTTACTGCTTGGGCCTTGCTTGTATATCTCCCTGCTCCCCTAGAAGTCTGGTTGAACTTGGAGGTCTGCCTCTCCATTTTCCTAGTGATGGCATGGTAGATTTCAAATGCTTCAAGAACAACAGATATTGTTTGGGCTTAGCTGGACTTGATGCTGCTACAATAATGTTGTCAGCTTCCAGTTCGATATTAGCATCTGTGCACTCCAAGCCTGAATGGGAGAATCCAGAGTCCATCAGCTGGGGGTCTGAGGACTCACCAGCTCTCAATTTCTGACCCCTTCTCGCCCTCTTTTTCTCTTTTTGATTGCTGGATCCTTCAGACTTCCCGGCCTCAAGCAGCTCTCCAACTATAGATTCCATTCTTTTGCTGCTCATTGTGATTCATCAGGGATGTGCCTAGTTTTGCTTGGACCCCCCCTGCATTTCAGCCTCTGATCCGGAGTGGATTGACTAATTGCAGACAGTGCCTGTGATATGCACCGCTTTACGTTGTTGTGTTCTCATACTGCAGCAAGATATTTCTCTCCTCCTGCCTTTCGAAGAAAAAGTCCCAGTCTTGGGAGCCGCTCAGCCTGTTAACTACCAATAGCGATGCAAGAGTAATCCCCCTCATCAAGATATGGCCTCTGGAGTCACTCGAAGAGAGTCTCTAACTTTTGGCCCAGCCAGTCTCAAATAGGCCGTAAGGGAAGGGGAGGATGAGCAACAATACCAATACCAAAAGAGAGCCTTGAGCCACCTCGATCAGTTTTCCGACCAATGCGCCCTCCCCATTAATGCTGAGCCTTCTTTACAACAAGAACTTTAATCTTCCAAATTAGGCATAGCCTACTGTCTCCTGCTGCAGTAACTCCTCCTGGTGCTGAGTCCCGACCTGCCCCTACTCCTTGCGGCCCACCGCACTCACCTCTATGCCAGGAAGTAGCGTTACGATCACTTGCCAGAAATACCATGGGACGAACCCAAAAGCCTCTTGAAAGTTCCCTTGCCATGTTATTTGGACGAAGGGTTTATTCTAGAGGGTACAAAACATCGAAATCCAACCTCCTGCCGTAAGCCGCGAGATTGCTTGTAACAAAATACAAGCTCTTCAAGCTTTAACACTGTAATTTAATGACAATTCAGATTAATGGATCATCGTCAAGGGCTTGTTAACATAACCAACTCGGTCCGGGTGTATTGGGCGTTGGCTTTCCCACAGTTAAAAAGTGCAATCGAGCACTCTTTCAGCAGATACACACAATTTATGTCCAATCAAAGTCTGTACTCATGGCAATCACAGGTGGGTGGTACCAACACCCCACCTCGGTAGTGCTTCGTACATCTCGATTCTGTTGATAACATATGGTCAGGCCAGAACTAACAACGGTGATGAGAGAGAAGGTTCTCTGAGTGCCACAAACCACTTTTCCTGGGTGGCATTTAGGCAGCAGCGGCCAGCACAGACAGAGGTGGGGGGTTAGGGCAGTAAGGAGGGGGGAGAGGACTCGGGCAGCCAAAAATAAAATAAAACTTACCTCCTCGCCGCATCTCTGCTCCGTAGTCCTCCCTCGCTGACCTGAACAGGAAGCACACCCAGGCTCCCAGTCAGCCAATCACACAACACTGCGCTCAGACTATGACTGGGGAGCCTGGGCATGTTCTCCATGCAGCATGGAGAACATGCGAAGGGTGAAAGACTGTTTTGGGCGGCCCGAGAGGGCCGGCCGAGCAGTCATTGCGCATTTAGGAGGGTGCTACCACTCCTCCCCGCCCCTTCATGCAACGCTGCGGGATTAGGAAAAAAAAAATTATAATGCGAGTTATCATTTTATTTTCTCTTTATTTCACTGCTAATAAGCTACTCTGCCTTGGCGGAAGCGCAGCCATTTTATAGAGGCAACTCACGGGCAAACTTACAACCAGCTTAGATCACAAATAGTGGTGCAAATGACCTTTTCCCAGGTCACTGTTCCCTCCTGGGGCCCTTAGAATTCTAAAACGAGTCAATGGCCACGGCACATTTCCAGTTCTAGTCATGAAAAAAAAACAATTCTAGTCTTAAGTGCCGAAATATTAATATTTCCTTAAGTCTGAAGCCCTGTGTGAGTTCAAGGCCCGGGCTATATACAGCCCCCCTACGCCCTCTCTGACTGGCCTTGCAAAAATCTATGTCTCGAGTTGAGTAGCACATACGTGATGTCACACTGCAGCCTATAATAGCTCAAATCTATGATTACTTTAAAAGGCGCATTCAGGCTTTCACCAGTTTATCTGGCCGAGGCCAATTTTATTTTACGGTCAAAACAACCTCTGCAAACCTCTGAACATGTTCCGCACAGCATCGTTCCTTTCATTTATCGGCGAATCAAACGACATGGGCCAAGCACGCCGCCAAAGCACTAAAGTTTAGCTAGCCTGGCGGGCCTTTAAGTGCCTGCGTCATTACAGCGCGGCCAGGAGCTTCACGAAAGAGCCCCAGAAGCTGCCACAGCAGCCACCAGCGCCCCAACTCTCACAATGCACATTAAGCGGATTACATTTAACAGATACTGCAAACGTTTCCTTCTTTGGCCCATTTCCTTCATCTTATTCTGCCAACTTTGTATTACGGGCAAGGAGCGCCTATTTTTAGTAGGTCAATTTCTGAAAATCTTCATCCGCCGGATTTATCTCCTGGCTGGCATTTTAAATCTACTGTTATCTCTCCCAGGCCAATACGAAATGGCTCTGCGAGAGAGAGGGATGAGGCACAATCAACTGACTTACTCTTGCAACGAGAAGGAGCTCCCACCTGCAACAGACTTCAGGCGAGTTCACGACCTAAATCACAAACAGATATTTTAAAAAAAACAAACAAAAAAACGTAGACGTGTAATACATGCCATGGCATATATTAAAAAAAAATATTGATAAATCGTCCACTGAAAGGGTGTTGGGTTACCGCAGATCCATATATTTTAGATGGCTTCGAGGCCTTTAAAAAATTGTACTTAGTTTACATATAAAAAAGTCTGTGATGCAAATGCTGTTTGGGGTGGCGACCTAGCCTCTCGTCTACAGATTGAGCAAGGGCTCCTTCCATGGGGTATCTGAACTGGCAATATGACCCAAATTGACTTGCTATATGTGGATGACGCATTGGTATATTTGAGAGGGCTGCTTAGGCCGGTGCTGGATGAACTGAAGAAGTTCAGAGAGGTGTCAGGATTACACACACAGTGTAGGAAGCCATGGCTGTTTCCTTTGGGGCTGTATTGAAGGGGAGCTTCCTATAGGCATGGGATTGAAATTAACCCTGGGCGTAGTGCTCCGCCCGCCGAGTGTGCGTAGTTTTGCCTACTTCGCGGTCCGCGAAGTAGGCGTAGGGCAGGCAGGCTATGCACATGCCACAGCGGAGCTGAGTTGCCCACCACCCGCCTCCCTCCCTCCCTCCCTCTTTTAAATGCAGTGATAATGTTCAAAACTTTTAAAAGCAAGCGCAAAGTAATTAAAATAACTTACCTGAGCTGCGGCGTCCCGGGGCTCCCTCTTCCGTCTCTATCGCCGACTTCTTCCTCACAAATGCGCATGTCACGACAAATACGCTTGCGCGGCTGGCGCCCGCGCATGCGCATTTGTGAAGAAGAAGTCGGCGATAGAGAAGGAAGAGGGAGCCCCGGGACGCTGCAGCTCAGGTAAGTTATTTTAATTACTTTGCGCTTGCTTTTAAAAGTTTTGAACATTATCACTGCATTTAAAAGAGGGCGGGAGGGAAGACGGGTGGCACGTAGTGGGGCTACGCGGAGGGTGCTGGGTGTGCGTAGATTTGCCCCCACTCCGTGATGCTCCGCATAGCCCCACTACGCCCAGGGTTAATTGAAATGGGAATGGAAAACGCTTTAAGTATTTGGGAGTGTGGCCTGCGGCTGCTGCCATACACAAAGGGTGGTGGGGCGGGTGGGGTCGCGCAGTGGGAGTCGGGTGGGGGTATGGGTTTTTTGGGGGAGAATACAATATTTAAAAATATATTTTCTTTAAACTTACTTTTACCACAGGCCGCCTCTCCTCTTCTTCCTGTGTCCCATCAGCCCCTGGGATAGACTCTCATCCAATCCCCGTGCTGCAGAGCAACTACAAACAACCCCTCTCGATTGCGAGCCAGCTGTCTCTGGCAAGGATGGTATTCTTGCCATGATGCTTGTATGTGTTGGAGACTACAATGTGCCCTATTTTCATTGACATGTTCTGGCAACTAGATAGCTTTTTATGTGCTTTGGTATGATCTGGGAAGAGAAGCTGTGCAAAGTTAGACAGACTGTAGCTTCCGTGGCTAAAAGGTGGATTGGGATTTCCCAATTACATTTTTTATATTATGCGGCGGCGCAGCTGTAGCATGTGCTTCACAGGTTCGAGGTTGGCCCTCCCAGGGGAACAGCATTATTAGCTGGTGCATGTGTACAGTATATACTGCCAGAGATGTTTATGAGGGAACAGGGAGTCCCAGGAAGTGCTTCTTAACTAGTTCAACGGATGGCAGAATTGTAGCATAAGGTGGAGATTAAAGTATTCAACAGCTTCCCATTTTCAATGGATATCCCCATCAGGTCCGTAAGCCCTTTAAGGACAGACCGAACAACGATGTTGTGTCGCCGTGCCTGACCGGTCTGCAACTTCCGGGTCAGGCATGGCAGGAAGCGGAAGGGTGGGGCGAGAGGAAGGAGCGCTAGTTCAGGGATAGAAGGCAAGGAATGAAGAAGTGTTTAAACCTCGAACGCGTCCGTGTGTTATTGTGGAGCGCGATCTGAAACCTGGCGACGAGGGTGGGATGCGAAGACACTCCCCTCTGATCAGCGCGCATAAGAAACGCCGATTGAACAGTGCAGCAGACGGTGAGCACAGCACTTCACTGTCAATGTGAGCGCGAGTGGCGGCTTTTACCCAAACCCTGCATACAGCTTAAAACCCAGTGGCCAGGACGCCAAGCAGCCTGAAACCAAGAACCCCTGAAGCCCAGACGGGAGAAACACTGTGTGGAGTCGGGGAAGCCCAAAATCTTCAAGTGAGGCTGATGTGTAGAGGTCGCATTCGGCGGCCATTTTGAGGTCAGGCACCCCCATTCAAAAGTCTGGATACCAGCCCGGCGGACATCTTAAAGTCAGGCAAGAAGAAGAAAGCTTGCCTACGACTGCCGAATATCAGTTGGAACCCCTCTACAGACGCTGCCACAGGTTGCTGTAGTGGAGAGTGAAGCCAGCTGAGTCTCAACATGACTACCCAACCGGACTCTTCACAGAACGCAGCGCCAGGCCCCGTGCGAACTGCACCACCCGGACCCATGCTAGTAGGAGTATCCTTCCTACGCCCTCACGAGCCGCTGATGCTGACCTCCGGAAACAGCATGGGTCCCAAATGGAAGAGCTGGATAGAAGACTTTGAAGACTTCATGAAGGGCTCACAAGTGAGTGATCCTGCCTGTTGGACCTATGTCCCAGGGGTAGCTTGGCTCAGGTCAACAGGCTTACATCTCTACTTGGCCTCTCATGCTTGCATCCTGCCCAGCTCGCAATCTTGCGCAGCCTCACACAAAAAGGACACTACACTGATTGAATTTTACGGTTTACTAGAATCCTTCAACTTTCTTTTCTTTAACGGAGGTACTCAGTTTCCCAAGACAGAGTAAAACATTACATTTGCACTTAAAATGACAATACCATTCCAACGTTACATCTATAAAGCGATTACAGAAACACCCCCTGAGCTTCTCCTCCCGCCCCGAATCAGAAGATCTAGGTTAAATTCCTACAGGGAGTGCTCCGCACCACATCTATAATTTCTACAACTTCAATAGAGAATTTGGTCCTATCTCAACCTCCTCCTTTTAAGTGCTACGCTGGATATTCCCTGTTGCTTGCAATTAAGTGGTGACCTCTAACAGTCTACCTACTATCTAGCCAATAAATCATTACATTTCAACATTGTACATGAACTCAGGCGGTTACCAGTGTGGAGATCGCTTCTCTCAGCCCTTATGATGGGTATCTGTATCTTCGCCTCCCCCCTCCCCTCTCAGTGGTCAGTCTCTTGTACAATCAAGTCAGTCTTCCCACATTACCAGTCTCGAACCAGGGTCTCTCAGAGACTGTCACTAGGGTTCCTCAAGGCAACACCTGGCCGCAATTGCCCACTCTCTGGTGCCCTCCGGGGTTCTCTTTTCCCCCCACCGCCTCCTTCTTGTGCCCCTCTTACTTTGATCACGAGGGTCCGGTTACAGGGGAATCCGGACTCCCAGCGCCAGCCGAGGAAACCTTGTCATCGGGTGGAGGGCCGTTAATAGACACCCCCGCTGAAGCGTTGCTCCCTAGGCTTTCCCTCCGGGGGGATCCCATCCGTTGCTATCTGCCTTCCGTTACGCTCCTCACGGCTGCGGACTCGGCCAGCCAGCCGGGCTCCCCGGGTTGCTTGGGTTCCCAATGCCTGCTGCCTCAGTGCGACGTGTCTCCTGGGGGTGCGGCCACGCTACCGGCATCAGAGAGGGGCGGCGCTGCGGCCCCTCTCACGTGACATGAGTACGCTGGCCTCTTTGCCTTCCGCGTCCCTCTCTTTCCTCAGACGACCTTCCTCACCTGAGACACGGCGCCGCTCGCTCACCCGCACCTCACAGGGAAGCCCTCCACAAACTTCTGTTAGCAGCGAACCACCTCCAGAGGACGACAGGAGCCTCCCGCCTGATTTCTGAGTGAAGACGGTGAACTGTCCTGGTAGGGTCTCGGTGAGAGAATTAGGGGGGGGGGCAAATTAAGGGTGCCAATAGTCCTTTTGTGCAGCTAGATTGGAGTTCAGAACCCTTCTATTTCCTGGGAGTGGGCATCACCCCCTTCAGCTGGAGTTTCAGGGAGAGGGGGGTCGATCACCAGCTGATCCTGGGCCACTTCCAAGGAGTGTGGCCACCGGTAAATCTCCAGATAGCACTGTCCACCGGTTCTCCGACTGTGTCCAGGGCCCGGTCACAAGGTTAGGGGTGATGTCACCTGGTTTGGAAGTTTGTGCAGGTCCGCAAACCTGTCTGTTCCCTTTCAGGCACAACCACCTCCTCGCACAGGTGCCTTCCTCCTGATTGCCACGCAGTCCACTCTAACCTAAAATGGCTGCCCTCCTGCGGCTGCCCTCCTGCCACCTCTATTTATCACCTTGGGCCTGACTTGCCAGAAGGGCCCAGAAGGTTCCGGAACCTCTCATGGCAAGTCATGGCCCAGGTGTCAAAGTGACAGTTGGAGCCACCATTTTGTGCATCTCACCTTCCCCATCTATTCTCCTCAGAGGAGCACCTTGCGTCTTTCCCTCAAGTGACGAGGAAGAGGCGCCCAGAACCTCTACATCAGCACCTAAAAAAAGTTTGGTAGACAGAAAAAATGAGAAGGTGAAAAGGGACAGAAAATAATAAAATGAGGAGGGAACTGCCAAAGGGCTGACAGGTCTAACACTGCCCAACAACTTATCGCGTTACATAACTTGATGGGCAAAGACATCGGACAAATTATCAAAGAATTACCCCAAGCCGATGCCGCATCATACATAGACGTGAGGGAAGCACTGGACAAGAAGTTTCTCCACGAGCGGAACCTAGACTACGAACACTGCACTTTCAATCTCGCATCTCAAGAACAGGATGAGTCCATGAGCGACTTTATCTCTCGCCTCAAGCGTCTAGCCCGCTTCTGTGAATTTGACAAGTTCAACACCTAAGATGCGCTTCGCCTACGAATCATTGAAGGATGCCAATCAGAGTCTCTACGTCGTCGCTTGCTAAAAAAGCATTACTTGCTTGACGACTTTGAGGAGCTCACACGAATAAACGACCAAGCGGAAGAGCATGCAAAAAAGATGGAAGCTGGTAAGACAGAAAAACGGGTTCAGGCGTTCTGAATACATTCCCAGATGGACTCAAGACGTAGGGCTGGATCATCAGAAACCTGAGAAGTTCGCAAGTTCGCCCCGCAGAGGAAACAAGAGCCGTCACACCCAGAAACAACCTCCGCAGTACTATCGTTGCGGCCAGGACTACCCTTACACGGGCCTTTGCCCAGCCGTCGGACAACAGTGCCACCGGTGCGGGAAGGACAATCACTTTGAAGCGGCTTGCCAAACCTGTCGTAAGGAAGCCGGGCCGACCAAGCGAAGCACAGGATAACGTCACCACATGAGGGCGGTGCAAGGGAGGAGAGACCGCTCAACGAGCTCGTCAAGATCCAGCACCCAGTCACAAGGTTCATATCGATCACGACGATCAACGTCAAGAGAATCGTCTGCCCTTACTCCCATATCACAAGATAGTGACGAGTATGTGTATATAGTGGCACACTCAGACCGATTAAAGAAGTATCCTTGACTACACATTCAAATGTTTTAGATACTGGAGCGTCACTCAACTACTTCTGCACAACTGAATACAAGAGAATGGACCCCAAGCTATAGTTAGAACCAGTCACGGTGCGCGTCTAAACGTGGATGTCCAAAGAACAGCTGCCGTGTTTAGGACAATTTTGCACGTCTTTGACCTACAAAGACAGAACAGTTCAAGCTCAAATTCATGTAATCGAAGGCCCTGAAGCAGCCGACTGCCTTCTCAGCTTACCAACAGCAGAACGTCTTAAGCTCGTAGAAATTCTGTACAGAGTTGACGACTCACCTGACATAATCAGCAAGTTCCAAAAACTATTCTCGGGCCTAGGAAAATTAGCTCATGTCAAAGTCAAATTGCACATAAATGAGCAAGTGACGCCCGTGGCTCAGCACCATAGGAAAGTACCATCCCACCTCCAACAAGCAGTGGATGATGAACTCCAAGACCTGCTGAGAACAGACATCATAGAAAGGTCAACCAGGCCTACTCCGTGGGTGTCTCTGGTAGTAGTTGTGCCCAAACGAGGACACAAAAACAAAGTGCGCTTGTGTGTGGACATGTGAGACCCGAACACAAGCTATCGAACGGGAGCGGCATCCTGGACTCCATATCAGCGACATGATCACTCGCCTGAATGGAGCGACAGTCTTGTCAAAACTGGATCTCAACAAGGGGTACCACCAGCTCCACCTCCACGAGAAATCTAGGTACATCACCACGTTCACCACACACCAAGGGCTCTACAGATACAAGTGCCTCAATTTTGGAATCTCTTCAGCGGCAGAGATCTTTCAAGAGGCAGTCCGGCGAGTGATCCAACACATCCCGAACTCATTCAACTATAGCGACGACATCCTCGTGTTTGCCGAAACACGCAAGGATCATGACAAAGCACTGGATCGCGTGTGTCATGCCCTTCTCAATGCTAACCTCACAGTTAACCAACACAAATGTGAATTTCATAAGTCAACTCTGAAGTTCTTTGGTCACATCTTTTCCAAAGAAGTCTCGGCACTGGCTGACACGCCACAACCCCATGAAGTTAGTGACATTCGATCCTTTTTGGGCATGGCCAGCTACTGTGCCAGATACAAAGACTATGCGACTATCAGCTATCCACTACAAGAACTCACGAGGCAAGGCCAAAGCTTTCACTGGTCAACCAAATGTGAACACGCCTTCAATGCGATCAAAACTGTTGTGAGCTCCGCCATCAACCTAGCGTACTTCAACCCTCGAAGAAAGACTGAGATTACAGTAGACGCTAGCCCCGTTGGTCTTGGTGCTATTCTAGCTCAGTACGATGATGAAGGGGACCAACGCCACATTGTGGCATACGCCAGTCGAAGCCTCACTGACACGGAGAAAGCATATTCGCAGCCTGAAAAAGAAAGTCTAGCGGTTGTGTGGGATTGTGAACACTTTCATCTGTTCGTGTATGGGAAGCACTTCACACTCATCACCGATCATCAGGCTCTAATAACAATATTCGGCAACCCTTGAGCGAAGATGCCTCCACCGATTGAGCGGTGGGCGATCAGCTTGCAAGACTACACATACACCATCATTCACAAACCGGGGAAGGCGGAAAACCCGGCGGATTACATATCACGACATCCCCAAGCCCTGACGCAGACACGCGGCTCGCTAGCTGAAGAATACCTCCATTTCGTCATCTATCAAGCAAGCCAACCTGCCGTTCCACTGGATGCCATTATAGAAGCCACTGCCAAAGCCGCCACGCTTCAGAACATCATGCAACGCATCCACACGGGCTCGTGGAGACATTTGGAAGACCCGCCAGCTAATGACGCTATTAATATGCAAGAACTCTTATCATTCAGACACGTCAAGGATGATCTCACAATCAGTGCCAATGGACTACTGCTGAGAGACAGGAGAATTGTTATTCCTCACCAATTAAGACAAGGAACTGTCAATCTAGCACACGAAAGTCCCAGAAGTGTGGTGGCCACGAAGAAAGCGCTGCGAGAGCGAGTCTGGTTCCCGTCTCTTGACCAGAAGGTAGAAGCCACACTTCAAGACTGCCCGCAATGTCAACTAGTAGGGCGAGACAAACAACAATCCCTGCTGCAAATGTCTGACCTCTCAGACAGCGTGTGGCAGCAAGTAGCTGTTGATTTCGTCGGCCCGATCAAATCTGGAAAATACATAATCATCATTATGGATGAATATTACCGATTCCCTATTGCACACCAAATCTCATCCACAAAAGCAACCGCCGTCATACCAGTCATTGACGAAGCGTTTGCAGCATGGGGGATCCCCACAGTAGTGAAAACAGACAACGGGCCACAGTTCAACGGACATGAGTACACAGAGTTCGCAAATCACCTGAACTTCAAACACAGAAAGATCACTCCCCTGTGGCCCCAAGCCAACGGGATGGTTGAACGTTTCAAGGCCACCATAAAGAAAACAATACCACAAGCTGAACCGACCCAACGCGACATTCAACCAGCATACAATGAAGTACTACGAGCGCAGAGGACCACACCACATAGCACCATTAACAGATGTCCTGCCACTCTGATGCTCGGGAGAGCCCCGCGCACCAGGGTACCGACTTTGGACACAGCCACACAGTCCCAACCCCCAACCTCGAACCATGAGACCTTAGTGAATCTTGATAAGACCAAGAAAGCAAAGATGAAAGAATATGCAGACAACCGTCAACATACCAAAGCATCTGACATCCGAGAGGGAGATTGGGTGCTGGTAAGGCAGGAGCAGAAAACCAAGGCCGACAGTCGCTACTATGCCCACCTGCTCCAAGTAACGAGGAGGAAAGGAACCATGATCACAGCTGCCTCTGGAACTAAGAGGACCACAAGAAATGTGTCGCACTTCAAGAAATGCAATCCAGCAGTGTACACTAGAGGAAGAACCTGACTGGGACACAGACATATCAAGTCAAGAAGCGGATGATCAAGAGGAACCTCGACGTGTGGCCAACACAAACGAAATGAGAGAGAGAGGCGTCTCTCTCGCCGACCACAGAGAATTATCTTTAGACCAGCCCGGCTCATCGAAGAACTCTGAGAAATGAACAAAGTATTTTCAGTTTTTTTTATTGCTGATGAATTTTGTGAATTAAGACTCAACGCCTTAACTGCTTTGAGGATTATGTTGTATAGTACTGTGTGCCCTGTGTTTGAGGCAACAAAACAATAAATCCTTTAAAAAAATGCGGAGCCATTTGTTCCAGTGTTTGGCCATTACCAACAGCAAAGAATAAAGATCTTTTGTTTTGCCTCAAGCTCTGCGAGGGAGAGGATTCCACGAAAAAACTTTATTCAGGGATTTCAAACATTTATTAATCTTTTGCCCTAGTATACAACAGTCTTTACACCCTGGGGCTAAGTACGCGCTTTTACAAGTTTAAATTCATTCATTCATTCTCTCTGGAGTCTGTTGAAAGACTTGAGCCCCGCTTTCATTAATAATTCCCCATAGTACTTTAAATGGAAAAAGAGGTGCTGGTATTCACCAATTTGATTGGGATGGGTCTTGAGTGTCTGGTAGGGATGGGTCTGTAGTGTCTGGTAGGGATGGGTCTGGAGTGTCTGGGATGGGTCTGGAGTGTCTGGTAGGGGTGTGTTTGGGGGCATGGCTTCGAGGCAGGCGTTTAAAAATACCAGCATTTTCTTATTCAATGCAAAGTGCCATAGTGTCCTTCAGCCAAGTTCTGCTGATATGTGTAGGGCGTAATTAGTATTCTTTGCAGTTCTATGTAGTGCAAACTTGGCCAGAGGCATCAAAGGTTTTTACCTGAGAAGCAGAGGTCTTACATGAAAGCATACTTTTTAATTGTTTTTATGGCACGGAGAGATTAAGTGATTTTACGAGATTCACTGGATGTTGACGGACCCTCAGCTCTCACCTCCGTGTGCCGTAAAAACAAAATAAAGAATGCTTTAATGTACCAATTGCGCACTGTACACTTGAACCGAACTTGGCCGAAAGGCGTTCGGGCACCGTGACAGTCAATGGAGAGTGTACTTAGTGTGTATTTCAGGGCTGCAGCCTTACACTCTAACTGGCAGCAACAGTTCCAATGTCGGGAGCTCTTGCCGTCAGGCCACATCTCCTTTCTCCCGTTGGGCTGTTACAGTGTAATGATGCAGCAGCAACCTAGAGCTGGAATACACTCACTGTTGACTGCCAGAGCGCCTCCATGACAAGCTCCCTCTGAGAGCGTACTATTCGGCAGCACCTGTGCTCCATGTACCCATTCCCCAGAGCCCGACCCCAGCGTGCCTCTACGAGTACTGGTACTCTCCCACCACAAGGAGAAGTTCCAGTACTCAAGCGGAGAAAGCTGAGAAGTGCCGGTACTCAGTACTGGTGAGTCCCGTCCAATATAAAGCACTGACTCTCCACTACATTGGCTTCTTTACTGCACCTTTTATGATCTTGGCACAAACATTTTCCTAAACAACAATTCAACCAGGTGTAAAACGAATGATTGGAGCTAAAGGTTCAGTCATCCTTAATTTTACCCTCCCTCAGTCAGTGAAAGTGGAGACTGATTTAGGACGACATAAATACACTGAATAATAATGACATAAAACAGAGTAGACGCAATATTTTCTTAATTAGGTAACTGTGGTAGCAGGCCGCATCCTGGCATCTTGTTTATTTTAATCACACAGGCACCACATTGTTACATTTAATTGCTTTAGGAAACATGCTGGGGAAATGTATCAAAGTATCGCTAAGAAACACTTATCTAGTTTACTTGTATATATTGTGGAAAGTATTGTGGTGCAGTGGTCAAGGAAGGCATTTCTCGGTTTATCCTCCTTCGTGAAAACCAATGGACTTGTCTCTGCATGATGATCCACTACAAGCTAGCCATTTCTAGTGCTATTACCATCACTTATTTTTAATATTTATCGATAAAATGTAAAATTCCGCTGCCTTTCCGATTTTGAGCTCTAACCGCTTCAATGAATTTAAACTTTCATTGCTGTAGCGTTTTTGGCTCATGTTAACATTTAAAATGCTGCTGTCAACTCGATAGTTCTCTCTCCCGCATCTAAGCAAGACATTTGCTATAAAGGGATTCCTCTTTCCTGTTCAGCTGACTTCCAACCTTTTGGGGATTCACAAATATATTCAGAAGAAAGTAAAGCTTCTCAAGGCGTAACGTTCTATGAGTAATCTGCCTCCTCAGCACAAGCGCCTGTGAATTATCCATTGGCTTCAGTGTGGCCGCCTACAGCTAATTTGAACACTTGCGCAGCCTTTAAAAGCACTACGCCTGCCTATACTCACTGGGAGTGAAAAACACAGCATAGAATTTAAACTAACCACAAAATTGCCCCTTAATGAGGACTCACCACTGTCATCATCACAAACCTTGCTACTCTCCGAGGAATACCCCTACATGGGTAAAACGAGAACTACCAATCCCATAATGCACAGCATTGGCTTTCGCCTGAGAACAATGATTTAAATGGGCATAAATTGGTGGGCAGTGGTTGCAGTGTTTGACGTGTGCTGCCTTTCAGAAAGGGAATGGATTCCAAAATGCGTCAGGCATTGTACTGCTTTGTTTGTGCAACTTACCAAGGCCGCTCTGTGTGAATAAATTTGGCTGCCTTAAAGAGTGCACTTCGCCTGGGGGCAAGGTATTCTTTGGATGATGTATGTATGTATGTATGTATATATATGTGTATATATATATATGTGTATATATATATATGTGTATATATATATATGTGTGTATATATATATATATATGTGTATATATATATGTGTATATATATATATATATATATATATATATATATATATATATATATATATATATATATATATATATATATATATATATATATATATATATTACCTACTGGCGATAGCCAGTAGGTAGTTATAGTTAGGACCACGTTTCCATAGGAAAACCTCAACATTCTATTTTGAATAACTTTGGCGCCGGTCGACGAATCCTCGCGAATTTCTCAAAATAGGTGGGGCGCTACGCTCCGCTCCTACCCTGAAAGTCTCGGGGGGATTCGTCAAGCGGGGGCTGAGATAAAAGGGGGGTCCCAAAACGCGTTTTTCCCATGCATTTTTCCATAGGACCTTTAGAACGAGCTACAGCCCGAATGGCTGAACAGAATTACTCAAAATTTGGCAGAGAGGTAGTCCCTAGGTCAAGGAAGTGCCTTTTGTAGGTTTGGTGTAAATCTGTTCAGTAGATTCTGAGAAAATAGCCTTTAAATCAATATATATATCTGAGCCAGCTTACGGTACGCTTACCGTACGCTTACGGTAAGCGTACGGTGGCGTGCGCGAGCGCGATTCTGATTGGCTCTTAGATCTTAGTAAACATTCGAATCGGCCGAAACCAGGAAGCGGCGGCCGCCATTTTGTCTCTCGCACTGAGAGAGATTTTTAAAATCGGAAGCCCAAAAACATGTAAAGGGGCTGTTTTGACAACTCCCTCCCACATAGTCATGTGGAGGGAGTCCCCAAACATCCCCCAAGTGCAAAAACGGTTTTATTTTTTTTTCGGCAATTTCGCGGGGTACGCTTACCGTACGCTTACGGTAAGCGTACGGTAAAAAAATAAAAATAAAAAAAACACTATCCACACTTACCCCACCCCCTGTGCTTTTGGTGGCCGAAGGCCACCAAATGTGCTGGGCTTATTACAATGGAAAAAAACACTATCCACACTTACCCCACCCCCTGTGCTTTTGGTGGCCGTAGGCCACCAAATGTACAGGGCTTATTATAAGGGAAAAAAACTTAGCATTTAAAAAACCGTACTAATTCACTGAAAAAACCATAGGTTTCACACACGTTATAGTTAGGAATTAGCATTTAAAAAACCTTGCAAATTCACTGAAAAAACCATAGGTTTCACACATGTTATAGTTAGTGGAAATTTTACTGATAAAAAACCAATGAAATTGCCCCGTTATAGTTAGCGCAGGCAACTATAACTCACGCGACCGCAATCCTCTGCTGATGACATATGTGTCTTTATGAAAAAAAAATATTTGTAATATATGTATAGCTAAAAATGTATGGAAGAAGACATGGGCAAATAAGTGTCTAAATACAGTATTAGCATCAGCAGAGGATTGCGGTCGCGTGAGTTATAGTTGCCTGCGCTAACTATAACGGGGCAATTTCATTGGTTTTTTATCAGTAAAATTTCCACTAACTATAACATGTGTGAAACCTATGGTTTTTTCAGTGAATATATATATAAATCTATATATATATCTATATATATATTTTCTCAACACTTCTCCAGCGGGACAGAAGCAGGTGGCACAGAGAGCTAAGTCTCCAGGTTTCCAGCAATCTTCATTATTTATGTATTTCATACGGTGCAACAAACAATTGACCTACACGTTTCGGTGTTAGCCTTCTACAGGGTCATAGAGTACCAAGGAGTAGAATGTCAAATTTAAAGGAACAAGCCTTTACCACCACCAATAAAAAAAACATCTGACTGCGGCATTTATCTCATGTTCATACAGACTCACCTACAGTGGACGGACTCTCTCTTGCTGTCCCTAGGTTTTCTCATCAACGAGGAAATAGTCTGCGTTATCTCCGACGCAATCCATAGTAATCCAGGGTTTTATAGGGGATTCCGTTCAGGCAACTCTAAGCCTCCCCTTCAGAAACCAAAATCAGACACAAACTGATCCGCACCCTGACAAAACCAGTCACTTCCCTCCATCAGGTGGCGAGGGTGGTCGGACTTCTCTCTTTGTCCATCCGAGCCATTTTTCCCTGACCCTTACATTACAAGACCCTGCAAAGATTAAAGATTTCACACTTTTGGAAATTTCTGACATACTCGGAGTACAAACCCCATTCAGTTTAAGCAAGAGCGGAAATCCAATGGTGGCTGGCCCATATGGAAGTGCGTAATGGCCGCACCATCTTCTAGTGACAACCAGACTTGGTGATAGAATCAAAAGGCAGAGGAGTGGGCTGGGGGCACAATGTGGGGAATTCTCCACAGGAGGAAAATGGTTAGAACTAGAGAGCTCTCTTCATATCAATTGCTTAGAGCGGATGGCTGGCTCACTCAGTCCAATGTTGTACCAAAATACGAATACCATGCACTGTCCTACTCAAGATTGACAACGTAGCAGCGGTCAGGTACGTCAACCATCTTGGGGGGACGTGATCCAAATCTCTATCAGATCTGGCCAGGAGATTCTGGGAGTACTGCTTGGAGAACCAGATCTCAGTCACAGCGGAACACCTTCCAGGCTCGGACAATCAGGTGGCGGATTGGCAGTCCCGACACCTGAGAGACCTCAGCCTCTGGAAGCTGAATCCCTCTGTCTTTCAGAAGCTGAACCTCCGGTGGGGCCCTTTCTCAGTGGACCTATTCACGTACATGCTAGATCACCAAGTAGCCAAGAACTTCAGCTGGAGACCGGATCCCTCTGCTTAGGCAACGGATGCGTTCATGCAGAGTTGGGAGACTGAAAATGGCTACGCCTGTCCCCCGTTCTCAATGAGGAGGTTGTCCGCACAAGTCCGTCGACATCAAGCACAGGTAGTGGTAATCACTCCCCCTGTGGAGGTCTCAAGTTTGGTTTCTAGTTCTGATGGAACTTATTTGGGATTCTCCAATCCATCTACCCCCGTTTCCCACTCTCCTCCGAGATCCATTCAGCAATCCCCATCCTCTAATTCTAGAGTGGTAAATGCGGCTCATGGCGTGAGGGATTACCAAGCTGCAGACCTTCTCTACAAGGCATGGGCAGATAACACAGTTAAAAGATATTGATCAGCTTCGTACAGATGGATGGGTTGGTCTAACCAACGAAACTTGGATCCCGAGGGGGCCACCACAGTCCATGTCGTGAACTTTATGGCCTCTTTGGCATAGGAAGGGATGGCTTACAACATGATCAATACTTTCTGATGAGCAGTTTCCTTGGGTCACCCCCGACTGATGGACACCCTGTGGGTGAACACCCACTGACACAGAAACTCGGAGGAGTACGGCAATCCACTCCCCTGGAGCCATGATATGCAGTCCTTTGAGACGAGAACGTGCTTCTAAATGTATTCCTCTCATGGCTGAGAAACAAGTACATGTCTAGGAAACAGTTATCCACTAAGTTAGCTTCCCTCCTCTGCCTGATCTCCTGTAGACGGTTTTCTTATATCAGGGCTTTGGACATTACCGGAAGAGTGTTTACTCCGAGCGGAGTTACTTATCGTGTTTCAAAGAGAATGAAACCGAATTCCAGAGTGATCTCATACCCAGCTTTTCCACATTCCCCCAAGTTATGCATAGTGAGATGCATTAAGTCTTATGAATCTATGACTGAGGATTTCCATCCTCATGGAGAACGGCAACTTCTAACTCAACTCACCTCACACAGCCTCATAGAGGTCTCTTCCCCTACTATCGCGAGATGGGTAAGAAAGCCATGCAAGAGGCTGGTGTCAACACTCAGATATTTGGAGCACATTCCACCACAGAGGCTATCACGTCTAAGGCCTTCTCCTTGGGAGCTCGTTTAGAGGATATCATGAATGCAGCAGACTGGTCATCAGACTCAGTTTTCAAGAATTTTTATTTTAAGCCGCTTCATATCATGGCATCCTTAGTGAGGGATAAGCTGTAAACTAGCACAATCCTCACCTCTGGTCTAGACATAGAATAGAACATTTCCTAGCTTTCGTAATGGAAAGTTTCAATTCTATTAAGGGCACGGAGGCGAGGATTATCCCTCCCGGAGTTGTGGAATGACTGTAGCCTCCTGGTTACAGATAATGCTTAGTAATGAAAGTGAGCAACGGATATTGATTCTATTTCAATTGGTAATGTAGATAGGGTTCACATCTGAACATACTGCAATGGCTTTATGACAATCAGCTTATGTGGTTATGCATGATGGTTAACAAGTTCCAGAATGCGTTTAACAGTGTCCTCTCTTACAGGAAATTATTTGGACAAGCAGGAATAATGGTTAACTTCCGCCTATTCATCGCTCTAAGAACAAGCATTTGCAATGCAATAGGTCTCGCATTAGTAAAAGTTTGAGCTTTTGGCGTTGCAAATAATAATGCAACACCAATAGCTCTAATTTTTAGTAATGCGAGGCCTATTGCCAACAGACAGCTACACAAAAATAACGATGAACACAAAAATCACTCTCAATAGAAAGCAACAAGCTCCAGACTCCAATGCCAAACAATTGCTTAACCTCAGGGTGACGGTGTGCCAGGTCGAACATTCGCAAAATTTTTCAGTTACTCTCTCCATCTCGACGGCAGGATACAGTATTGTTGCATAATAACAAAATAATTAATCATAAATAATTTGTAAAACGTGAAAACTTGTGCCGTGGTTGCGTTGAAAGGTGGGCCAGGCCTTCCTCCAGTGATTGCGGCCTTCAAATGCACAGGATGTCTTTTTAATCCAACTGCTGATTAATATATTTAAATTCAATTAAAGAAACGAAACAAAAAGCTGAATGCTGGCAGTACTGACCCAGCCTGAATCGCCCGGGGACGCGTGTAGGTTTCCAAGAAATTTTTGTTCCATTTACTGCTGCGCTGTGAAAGGCGTTAACGAAGGGGGTTGTGTGGTCCCAGAGGCGGATTCTTAGATCTTAATCATAAAAGCCTTACGCACGCACACCCAGATTGACTTAGATAGAGTGGCACAGACATCCATGCCCATGCACTTTTAAAGAAATACACAAACCCGCACATTCAGCTAGAAGGGAATTCACACACAAAGGCGGCCAAAAAGATTACATTATGGACTTGGCCCATTTAGAGGTGCTGGCAATGGTAAAATCGACCGAAAATTATGTTTTTACTAAATGTAAATGCAGGTACGTAGCTTCAGATGGGCTGTTTGGGCGGGACACCCCCTTATGATTTCTCAGTCCGGTCATGCTGCGAATTGCCATGCCAGGGTGCAAGGCGAGCGATCAATGGGCAGATACCGCCGCCATGGCACCTCATTTACGAAGAGTCAAGAGAACAGTTAATGCAATTTACAACCAGCTCTGATAATATGAAAAGACAAGCGTGACCAAGGCGGACCGCACTGAAAGCGGACCACGCTGAAAATAAAGATACACAATACCATCACAAAACACATGCCAGCAGGGGGAGGAGAGGCTGTCAGGCCGGGGGCACCCACCTTCCTGCGCAGCCGCAGCTGGCCGGTAAGGATCGCCAGCAGGATGGGGTCAGGCTCCTTCACACTCACGCACACATGCCAGCACGGGGTGTCAGGCCGATCACGTGCACATGCCAGCAGGGGGTGTCAGGCTTGTCCACACTCACTCACACATGCCAGCAGGGGGGTGTCAGGCTCGTTCCAACTCACTCACACATGCCAGCAGGGGGGTGCCAGGCTCGTTCACACTCACTAACTCACACATGCCAGCAGGGGTGTGCCAGGCTCGTTCACACTTACTCACACATGCCAGCAGGGGTGTGCCAGGCTCGTTCACACTCACACATGCCAGCAGGGGGTGTCCGGCCGATCACTCTCACATGCCAGGAGGGGGTGGGGAGGGTGTCTGCCGGGGGCACCCACCTTCCTGCGCAGCCTCAGCTGACCGGTAAGGATCGCCAGCAGGAGCATCTTGAGCAGCAGTGTGTTCTCCATCCTCGTGGCCGTGCGAAGGCTGCTCTCTGCCGAGGGTCACCGAGCAGTGCGTGGCTGCGCTGGGAAGAGGCACTAGGTAGTCAAAGGGGGGAGGAAGGTGACTCAAAGGGCAGGGAGTAAGACAAAAGGGGGTCGAAGAGGAGGCAGGGAGAGGAGGGGAGAGAGCTGCGAGGGAGGAAGAGAGGGGGCCTCAACGGGCGGGAGAACCTGAGCGTGGGCTGAAACGCCGGAGGGAGGGAAAGCGAAAGCACGCCATGCGCGCGTTGAGGGATACGCATGCACTGGCTGAGGGCGGCTGGTGCGTGTGTGTTTGTTGGCGCAGGGGGCGTAGAACTCGGCGAAGCAGGCGCTGCAGGAGTTCAGCAGGTGAGAGCAGGCCGAGTCGGAGTACAAGATGACCAGCGGGTCTTCCCGGGAGTACATGCCAGCCCAGCGACTGCGAAATATTCGTTGTTGCTTTGAATTGCGCTTGCATTAGTGGTTTGCCTACCAGGCACTAGGACCGGGGGCTCATGCCGATATGTTTAGCTGCCCGGGGACTGCCCCAGGGTAGCCAGCGATGGGGGTGGCTGGCCCGCTTTGGATTACACTCGGGCAAGACTGCCCGCGAGTTCTCTCCTCGCTTCCCCCTTCAGCCAGACCGGGTTTCCTGACAGCCGGGATCACAGATCCTTTATCCTGTCCCTAGGGGGGGTGATAGCGCGACGGCCTAGGGGTGCAAGGCACACTACACGCGTTGTGTAGAGCAACACAACATAATGGCTAGAGCGTGGGACTTTGAAGCTGGGGAATCCAGTTCGAGTCTCGGCACCGACCCTCAAACATCCGGTGATTCTGGGCAAATCGCCTAGCTCCCAGCGCTAAAAAGGAATGGGCCTGCTTGTTTACGCTTGAATGAAGAAGGCAGTATAGGGCGCCCTGAGCACCAACCCTCCCGTTCGCTATTAGCGGATGTAGCGCGGCATGTAGTATGACGGAGCGCGCATAAGGCTCGAACCTGTTAATATGTACACATTGAAATGGCGCAAGGGGCGCGAGCACTGGAGTTCGAGGGCTAGGTAATTACCGCAGCATGTGGGTACCAAGGTACAGGTGGCGCAGGTCCATCGTACCTCTCTGGTGTGGTTCTTGTATTTTTACCGCTGCGCCATAGCCATAGTTCAGGAATTGAGAGGGGCCCGAGTCTTTATGAGCACGTTCACAAAGAAACTACTGCCTCGAGCCTAATTAACATGGCACCAAGCACCAGCTGTACACGTTACATGCAAGCGCCAAAAGCCCTGCGGATGCCCAAATGCTGCGTTTTTAACGAGTGAATGTTCACGAAAGTGAAACTGCATGCTGACTAGCGAGGGAAGGGGGACAGGAGATGTGCACGCCGCGTGGCTGTAAGCGCGTACACCAACTCAAATCCGCCAAGAGCCTGCGCGTGCCCATCTCCTGTCCCACTTCCGAGGCAAGTCAGCAACAATAGATCTCGCTGGCGACAGCGCTTCGCGCTGCGTTCGCCAGGCGAGACCTAAAAAGGAGGAAAGGACACCGATGTAGGACTATAGTGGCACTCATGCAACCAGATTGGTTGACCTCCAATTAACTTTCTTCCATACATTCATGGATTTTTAGTTTTTGTTAATGTTTTACATAGCTGCGGTTTAATAAAAGCAAATAAATTAAAGCATAATCCTCACCTCTGCGTCCTTAGTAGAACTGAAACTTTGTTATGAAAGCTAGGAAAGTTTATATTCTATCAATGTACATACTGACAAAAAAAAAATCAGTTCTTAATTAAGGATTATCTTTTCATCTCGAGAGGTACATTTTGAGTTTGTGGAAACAAGGATAGAAGTATAAATTTGACAGGAATTAGCAACAGGCTAAAATTCATGCAGTAAACAAAGAAACAAAAAAGATCATTTTAGCAGATAGACGGTCAACCGTGGAAGGCTCCAATCTATAGATCCACCAAATACCATACTTAATGAATTTGTATCAACTATCACGCAACACCAGTTAAACTGTGGAAAAAGAGTTAAATCCTGGAAGAATTGCCAATTAACACAAATACACATTAACATGGCATGCTTAAAAAGAAGTCAACATTTTGCACTATCCTATCAGCTGGAAATAAATTACAGGTTTCATAAATCAGTCTCAAAAGATATTGAAAAACTTGAAAAATCTACAAGACAGTGAAAAGATCATTATAAAGCCACTTGACAAAGGTGGAAATATAGTTAAAATGGATAAATACGCATATACCACGGAAGAAAATGGACAAAATGAAGAACTATGAAAAACTGGAAAAGATTCCCATGAATGACATCAGAGCAATGTATGAGAACTGTTTATAGGATTGGCACACAAAATTATTAATTCATGAATATGAATACAATATCTAAGAACTAATAATCAAACATCACCCACAATATACTTTCTTCTGAAAATTGACAAATGATTAACCAAACCTCCAGGAAGACCCATAGTATCGGCCTGTTAATCCTTATTCAAGAGAACATCCAGTTAAGTAGATCACTACTTGGTCCTAACTGTATCTAAGCTCTTATGTTAGGGGGACAGGAGATCTTCAACAGATACCTTCTAAAGCGACTTAGCAAAAAAGCTATTTTTTAGTAACAACTAAAGCTGCGTCACTGTAAACATCCATCTGACATGACATCGATCTTAAAGCATATGAATATTTCATGAAGTGAGTCAACACTGGTGAATTAAAACATTCAAAAATGCCGCTGGAAAAGCCCGACATCTATCTAAATAACATTTCTTTCATTCAGTCATCAACTTTTTAGGCAATACTGCGGAACTGCTAATGGCAACTAGGCAAGTCTTGCGATGGGATGGTCAGAGAAGGAGACAGCATGGGAAGGACCCAATGAGGAGTGTCTGGAAAAAGTAATTCTACAGACTACACAGACTAGATATAGAGAGTATTCACTCATCACCTGGAATGGCAGTAAACAAATGTTTGAGAAATACGTCTCGCAATTGAAAAAGAAAATGTTATGTTATGTTAATGGTTTTTATACCGCGCACAGCTGCCCCAGCAAAGGGGCGTCCTGGCGCCAAGAAAGGTAAACACAACATCACAAAATGCAACAGAGTCAGTTGATTTTATTAAAAAGAAAAGTTTTGATGACACGTCTGAACCTGGTTAAATCTTCCAAAGCACGGATGTCATTAGGGAGAGCGTTCCAAAGCTTAGCGGCTACTACTCGGAAGGAGCGGCCTCCAATCCTGCTCAGCAAAAAGCGAGGAACAACAGCCAAATTCTGGCCCATCGATCTCAAAAGAGCGAGAGGGGACATATGGAGTCAGAAGGTTCATGAGAATAGGTGGAGCCATGCCTTTCAAAATTTTAAAGGCCAGGCAGAGCACCTTAAACTCAATCCGCCGAGCAACAGGCAACCAATGGAGTGTTTGCAATGCTCTGGACACTGAGCAACGTTTGGGCAGCCCAAATATCGCTCTTGCGGCGGCATTCTGCACTCGTTGTAGCCGCAGAAGTTCAGCCTTGTTCGTGCCTGCTAGCAGAGCACTGGCATAATCTATCCTGGATAGTACCGAGGCCTGGACCACAAGCTGTCTAGTGGGGGCATCGAAGAATTTAAGCACCGCCTGATGCCCCTAATAATGCCAAAACAAGAGGCAGCCACCCTCTTAGTCTGGCAAGTGACGCTAAGTAAAGGGTCCAGCCAGACCCCGAGGTTTTTTAACTCCATAGCAGGAGAGGGGATCATTCCTAACTCGGGGGGCCACCAGCTGTCATTCCAACATCCAGGTTGCTTCCCAAACACCATCACCTCTGTCTTCTTTGTGTTCAATTGGAGACAATTCTGGTTCATCCAATTGGCCACCGAGCGTAGCCCCTCACAGAAGTTGAGGGCGTCCATGGCTGAGTCCCCACTTAGTGTGACCGCCAGCTGCGTATCATCCGCATAGGACACCATTGTCATGCCCCAGCCTTTGACTACCGCAGCCAGCGGCCTCACATAAAGATTGAAGAGAGTGGGGCTCAGAGATGATCCCTGTGGGACCCCCAAGGTGAGCGGGTGAGAGGTGGATTTACCGGGTGGTATCGCAACCTGAAAAGATCTATTGGAAAGGAAGGAGCGGAACCAGCCTAGTGCCAGCCCCCTAACCCCAGCTTCCTCTAACCGCCGCAACAGGATTTCGTGGGACACCGTATCAAAGGCGGCGCTCAGATCTAACAACAGGAGTGCCGCTGTTTGTCCGGTGTCCAGCACGGAGCGCAGATGTTCAACCATGTATAACAAGGCAGTCTCCGTGCTGTGGCCTGTACGAAAACCATTTTGCGTGGGATCCAAGATGTTAGCTTTGGCAAGATGGTCGGCCAGGATCCCATTCACGTGGGCTTCGGTGACTTTAGCAGCCCACGGCAGCAGAGAGATGGGGCGATAGTTCTCAGGTTTTATAGGGTCTAGGGTAGGCTTTTTTAGGATGGGGGTAACTACCGCTTGCTTCCACTTGGTGGGTACAATCCCTGAACCCAGTGACATATTAATAAGGGCAAGCAAAGGTGCGCGACATGTGGCCTGCATGTTTTTAAATAGGGCCGGTTTGAGGGGGTCTGCAGGGGAGCCTGATTTAATTTTTTGGCTCAGTAAATCAAAACCCTCCTCAGATAGGGGGGCCAAAAAATCCAGGATCCTATCATTGATCTTAGGACAATCAGATGAATCCGAGCGGTGCACAATAGTTGGAAAGGTGTGGTAGATTACTTGCACCTTTTGAACAAAGAACAAGGCCAGACTCTCGCAGTGAGAGTCAGTGCAGATTTCTGCCGCGGAGGCCCTCTTAGTTGTAAGGTCCTTTAGGACCTTAAAGCTTAGTTTGGAGGGATTAGGGCTGTTCCGGAACTCCTGCGCATAAAATGCGGCACGTGTTCGACACACCGCTCTGTGATATGCCTTGGATAGAGTAAGGTAGCAGGTTTTGAGCGCGGGATCATAGGCTTTCCTCCATCGCCTTTCTGCTTGCCTACACTCTCTCTTGAGAGACGACAAGGTCTCATCATACCACGGGCTATGGGCCTTGGTCCGGCACTTGGAATGTACAAGGGGAATAAGAGAGTCCAAGGCCGTGCCAATCCAAGTACAGAATGAATCATACCCACAGTCAGCATCGGAGAGAAGAGGTAGGGGTGTTTTTCCTAATAAAAGGTAGAAGTCTTCAAGTTTTAATTTACTCCACTGGCGGGAGAGAGATGTTTTATTCTGTGCCACAAAAAGAGAATCTACCACAGGGATAACTGCCTTCACCAGCATATGGTCTGTCCATGACAACTGAACAGGTTGGCATAAAGTAATGTCCTCTAAGGAGGTAAAGAACGGGTCCAGTATGTGTCCGCCAGAGTGGGAGGGGGACATCACTCTCTGTAGGAGCTGCAAGGCTTCTAGATCTGCTAGGCAGCTCTTAATGGAGGATTGAGATGGACAGTCAAAGTGCAGGTTGAGGTCACCTACCACATTGAAATTTGCACAACCAAGAGCTTCTATGCTAATGACGTCCGGGAGAGCGGCCCTAAAGGCAGCATCGCAGCCCGGAGGCCGATATATTAGAAGACCTGAAAAGCTATAGCAATGGGACAGAGAGATTCTAAAGCGAGCACATTCGCAACCTGGAAGTTTTAGCTCTTTCCATTCACAAGGAAAGCGGCGTTTCACCGCCATTGCAATTCCACCACCTCTCGAACCGCGGTTGAGAGTTGCCACGGTATAGTCAGGGGGGAAGGCAAGGTTTAAAATCGCAGTGTCAGCATCTTGTAGCCATGTCTCGGTCATAAAAAACACATCAGGGGAGTCATTGGTGACAATATCAAAGATCTCCGCCTGATGTTTGACCAGAGATCTGACATTTAGGCTATATATACTGGCAGTATTTACCCCCGACACGTTAATCTGCCGGGATGAAATTTGCAAGGAGCGGACGCGAGAAGGGGGAGGCAGGCGCCAACAGCAACAGGTGCACCGATAAGGGCCCCTTAGCGGTGCTACAGGCGGAAGTGGACAGATAGTAAAATGTTCACGTAAGGCCAATAAGTCTGCTCTACCATACCTGAGGATGGAAGCAGCCATAATGAAGATGAAAAGGTCTGCCGCACCCCGCACTTCCTTAGCGCTGACGGGCGCAGACGGGCAGACTCTGGCTTGACTCAGGCGAGAGTCAGGCGCTTCATATATACAATCGACAATGAACCAATACAGTTTTTGGAAGACAGTCTGTGTAAAGGAGGGTAAACTAGCGACTAAACTGCATAGAAAAAACCATCTACATATAGCATATTACATGGAGCCTGTTTTCATCCTAAAGCTCTACTGAGAAGTATTCCATATGGAGGATTTTTTTTTAGAATTTCTTAGAATAAAAAGAAGCTGCTCAGAGTTAGAGAGGAACTTTGAAAAGGTCTAAGAACGTTCTCAAAGCAGAGGATACTAAATCACAACTACTGAACAAGACTTTGAAGAAAAAGCATGGATTGGGAACCATTATCACCAGAAAAGAACAGGGCTGAGGAAATTCAAAAGAAAACCAAATAAGATTGATCCTGAACTATAGTAAGGAAAGTAATCAAATTAGAAAATATTCCAGAAACACTGAAACCTAATCAAAAATGACCCAGATATTGGACAAGAAATAAGCCAAGCGCCATCAATCTCATTCCAAAAATGCACCTGCCTTAAAGGATTGATTAGCAAAAAGCCATTTCCAAAATGTAAGAATTTCTTAAGAGGGAAATTATTCAAATATTGTAAGATTGCTAAATATACTTGAGATAAACAAAAAAACAATAAATATACTAAAGAGATCAACAATAAATTAAAAGATTCAAATCAATAAAAATCACTTTTGACTCACTTTGTGGCATACATCTGGAATATAATTATGGGCTGAAATATGTGGGAAGCACAACATGTACCATGCATAAAATAATTTTGGAACATAGGGGCTGTGAAAACAAATACCAAAGAAATGCCATGACCAAGCACCACATGAAACATCATAGTGAAGATTGGAAGTCCATGTCTTACTATGGCATCAACATTGTATCAAAAAACGAAAGAGAAAGCAACAGAATAAACTGATTACAACAACTGCAAACAAAGTAGATAAAACCAATTCTGAAGTAGGGCCCCTATGGACTTAATGATGAGGAATTGTGAAGTCACTGATTATTTGTCAATAACTGAAATGCATTGAAAACTACCTTAAAAAGTGTTCACAAGACATTTGTGGAGTCCTGGGGCTTACGGCGGCGGAGGAGGAAGGAGCTACACTGTCGTGGAGGGCCTCGGAGAGACGGAGCCGGCGGAGGTCGGCGAGGCGACGATCAGCGGCCAGCGCAGGGCGTCCTGATTCCCCTACCATCAGGGCGGACATGGCCGACGCTTTGAGGGCGGCGGCCAGGGACTCAGCCGGCTCCACCGGCGTGGCCTTGACGGCCTAACACTCACTCCGGGGGGAGATGCCTTTAGCTTCTTTAAATGCTGGGTACCGGGGGGGGGGTCGGGGGGAGCGGCTGGAGGTGAGTGGCTGGACGTCCACTTCGTTCTTTTCTACGGACTTGCCCGTTTTGGGGCTTGACTGGGACAATGGGGTGTTTGAGTTTGCGTTTGGCTAGTTGCCAGGGTTGTGTTTTGGGTGGGTGTAGGGGTTGTTCTGGGGTTGGGGAGGTCCCGTCTGATGTTGTCCATGCCCACGCTTGGTCTGTTATGGCTTGTCCTGCGCGGCTGCCCCGCGCGCCCCACCCGCTGATCCCCTGCCCATTGCACGGCGCTCCCGATCCCTGAGAGGAATGTCGGCCCTAAAGGTAGTGACCCTTAATGTTCAGGGTCTGAATAACCCCGTGAAGCGCAGAGCGATCTTATCTTTGCTGGAGGGGACGCAGGCGGACATTTGCCTTTTACAGGAGACCCACTTATTGTCCCGGGATTGCCATAGGCTGCGCTCTGCTAAGTTCCCTACCCAGTTCTTCTCCTCGGCAGCGAACAAGACGGCGGGGGTAGCCATTCTTCTAGCGAGCTCCTTTAGGGGGGAGGTTTTGTATAAGTGTGCTGAACAGAAGGGGAGGCTTCTTGCGTATCGCATGCGCTTAGGAGGCATAGCGTTTACGGTCGGCTCCGTTTATAGCCCAAACGACCACCAAGAGCGTTTCCTAGACTCCGTGTTGGTGGATGTCACTGCTTCCCCCGACCACCACGTCATTTTGGGGGGAGACCTTAATATTGTCTTCGATTCTGTGATGGACAGATCGGCGCAGCGCTTCCCGCAGACGGGGGAACTGTCCCAGGCTGTGAAGGCCCGGATTGCGGAAATGGACTTACACGACCATTGGCGCTCCATGCACCCCACGGATAGGGACTACTCTTACTTTTCACACGCACATCGAACCTACTCACGGCTGGACTACCTTCTGGTGAGTGGACCGATGCATGCCGCTGCCACGGCGGCGGACATCGGGGTCCTGACCTTGTCTGACCATTCACCAGTCACCGGCGTTTTCCAGTGGCCGGCGGCCTCCCCCTCTCGGGGGGTGTGGCGCCTCCGGGATACCCTTTTACACAAAACGTCTGTAGTGCAGCGCATTGGGGAGGTCATACAGGACTACCTAACTCACAATAGCAACACCGACACTTCGCAGGTGACACAGTGGGCGGCATTGAAGGCAGTCCTCCGGGGGGAATTTATTTCTATCTCCGCAGCCGAAAATAGGGAGCGGCAACGGAAGAGGGACGAGCTGACCGTTCAGGTCCGGGAGCTTGAGCAGGTCCACCGCCGCATGGGGGCGCCAAGGGTGTGGAGGCAGTTGAAGGCTGCGAGGAAGCTCCTGTCGGCATTGGATCTTGATAGGGCGGAGTATGCCGCCTTGCGCTTGAAACACGCCTTCTACACTGGGGGGGACAAATGCGGCAAGCTCCTAGCACACCGGCTCCGGGTCACGCAGCAGCGTGGCGTCGTGAGGGAACTGGTGGGCACGGACGGGGTGGTCGTCTCCGGGGACGCAGAGGTAGCAGAATCTTTCCGCGGCTTCTACGAGGCGCTGTATGCGGAGGAGCCCTCCTCGCCACGGGACGCCGAAGGTTATTTGGAGTCGGTGACCCTTCCGGTGCTGGATCCGGCTCAGGCGGACCACCTGGAGCGGGATATCCATGTTGAGGAGGTGATAACCGCTATCGCGCGGCTGAAGCATGGTAAGGCCCCGGGCCCGGACGGGTACACGTCTTTGTTTTATAAGACTTTTTGCACGGCTGTGGCCCCTGTCCTTAATCGGCTATTTAATTCCTTTTCCGAACCGGGAGCCATCCCACCGGATCTCCTGAGGGCGACGGTCGCGGTAATTCCGAAACCTGGGAAGGACCGGGCCCTCTGCGGTTCGTATCGACCCATCTCGCTCTTAAATGTCGACCTCAAGTTGTATACAGGGATTCTAGCGTCCAGGCTGGGTCAACACCTCCCCGGATTGGTGGAGGCGGACCAGGCTGGCTTTGTACCCGGCAGACAGACGGTTGACAATACCAAGCGGGTGGCGCATGTTCTGGAGAAGGCCTCGCGGATCCCGGGGGAGCGGATGTTGCTGTCCGTCGACGCGGAGAAGGCCTTCGACAGAGTTCACTGGCCGTATCTCGAGCTGGTTCTCAAGAAATTGGGAATCGGGGATAAGTTCCGCACCATGGTATTCAACTGTTATAAGCATCCTTCAGCGTCGGTGCGGGTCAACGGGTGCAGCTCCGGTGGATTTGCCATCGAACGCGGCACGAGGCAGGGCTGCCCCCTCTCGCCGCTCTTGTTTGCCCTCTACATGGAGCCGTTTGCTCAGAGGATTCGCGATAACCCGGATGCGGTTGGGGTCCGGATGGGCCAGTATGTCCACACTGTCAGTCTCTACGCGGACGATGTCCTGTTGACCTTGGACGACCCTAGGAGGTCGCTGCCTGCTTGCCTCCAGGAACTAGACGCCTTTGCCTGTGTGGCCGGCTTCAAAATGAATATGAGCAAGTCGGTGGCGTTAGACGTGTCCCTGGCTGCGGACACCAGGAGGGACCTTCAGCGACTCTTCCCCATGCAGTGGTCCTCCTCCACGGTGCCATACCTGGGGATTCTGCTGGCGCCCACATTACCGGAGATGGTTACGGCTAACTATGCCTCCCTCAGCAGGAAGATCAAGGAGGAGCTTGGTCGCTGGAGCAAAGGCCTACTGTCCTGGCTGGGGCGAATCGCGGCGGTTAAGATGACGGTGTTGCCCCAGATACTGTATCTTTTCTGGGCCCTCCCTCTCCAGCCCCCGGTGGGCTGGATACGACAAATGCAGGCTGGCAGGGCCGCAAGCCACGAATGAAGAGGGTCCTCTCCACGCTTGCTCCGGAGGCGGGGGGCCTCGGTATTCCGGACCTCCGTAAGTACTTTCAGGCGGCACAGCTGCGATATTTGGTGGAGTGGAGCAGGTGGGAGTCCGACAAACACTGGCTCTTTCAAGACCAGGCAGTGGCGGGCCGCACTTTACAAGAGGTTCCATTCTTGCGCCGCGCGCACCGCCCCCTAACCTTTACGCTTCTTTTATTACGCGGGTCCCCCTGCGGGTGTGGGACGCAGTCTGTGAGGCTCGGGGCCTCACTACCTTCCCTTCGCCGTTCACACCCATAGCAGGCAACCCGGACTTCTCCCCAGGGATGGAGCCGGGAGTTTTCTCCCATTGGGTGCAGGCGGGCTGCAGGGCGCTCTTCCAGATCTATGGCCCGGAGGGAGTGATTCCGTTTCAGCAACTCCGCCAGGAGTTCGGCCTGACGGAGCTGGACAGATTGCGCTACATGCAGGTTCGGCATTGGGCCCTCCAGCCCCAGGTGCGTGACACCGCTGCTCGTCAAATTACACCGTATGAGAGGTGGCTGGCTACCCGGACCTCCGACGCTAAGCTAATTACCGATCTGTACAAGTACCTACAATCCCCGCCGTTTCACTATTACAACCCGGGGAGGGAGCGCTGGCACAGGGAATTGGGTAGGACACTCAGCCACAAGGAATGGGACAAAATTGCGTATCGGGCGCGGCACTCTGCATATCACACGGGCCTTACGGAGACCTTCACTAAGGTGTCCACTTATTGGTATTACACCCCGGAGCGACTGTATGAAATGCATAAATACACTGACAAGGGGTGCTGGCGGGGCTGCGGGCAGGAGGGTACCCTCTCACACATTCTTTGGGATTGCCCCGTGCTGACCGCTTACTGAAAGGAAGTTTTGGACGAGGTGGATAAGCACTTTGGGATAGAGCTGCCGCGCTTCCCGGCGTATGTCCTGCTGGGCCTCCCCAATGACCTAATGTACCCACTGAAGTCCCGCAGGGGCAGGCAGATCACGATTGCGCTGGGGTCTGCGGTCCAGAACATCCTTATCCACTGGCGCACCAACACTGTCCCCTCCATCACGGGTTGGTTGCATAGGCTTTGGCATGTGCTGGGAATGGAGAAGCTGTCGCTCACGGTGGCGGGGGAAATATACCAATTTGAAGAGCTGTGGCAACCCTTTCTAGCGCTGCTGTCCACCGAATTCCGGGAGCTCACCTGTCCGAGGTATCTTAGGCTTCTCAGGCTGACGCCGCCGGTGATCCCGGCGGACTAGATCACATGTGAGACAGGGGCCTCGGGGGGGGGGGGGGGTGCGGGGCTTCTTGGTGAGGACTAATCTGACGCGGGACCATAGGACGGGGGGGGGTGGGGTATTGTTTTTTCTTCCTTCCTTTCTTTACTGGGGGGATGGGGGAGGGGGGGGGTGGATTGTGCTTTGTCGAGTTGCTGCTGGCTTTCATTGCTCAGATTTGGGGTGTTGGATATGCACGCAGGGATTCCACAGTTTGCATTTCTAGCCTTTCATTTACTGTGCTTTTCCCCTGGCCCATCGAGCTATCCATCGCCAACCCTCTTGAGTTGCACCTTTTTTCTTTGATTGTATTAAATGTACCCTAACCTCCTATCCCCCTCCCCCATGGTTTGTTTTGTTTCAATAAAAACGTTTTAAACATAAAAAGTGTTCACAAAACCCATATGAAAGCTGGAGTCTCTCTCAGAGAGCATACGCTAATGATCAAGTGACTGCCTACAGCAGATGACAGAAAGTCATACCATGCGTGCACGTGGACAGTTCACACCAAAGTAAAATTTAAATGTAATGACATCAACCATGATGTCCTCAAAGCTTAAAGATTAAGTGCCATTGTACATAATCATGCAATACAAATCACTATGATTTAGGGTGTAACAATGAGATCCAGGTTGAACAAAAGTGCAAGGATCATTTGAATAATAATGCAGGACGCACAACACAAAACACAGTTTATATGAATTTCAAACCATGTGATTTATGTATGATCTACTCAGCGTAAACAATCACAATTGTGGTTTTTATCAACAAACGTAATTTCCCCTTGAGGCATGATTGGAAGGCTATACATATTGAAACAATAGTAGGACTAATCTGCTGCAATCAAGGTTTGTAATGGTCAAAATGCATCAGTGTTTTTTAAATAAGCTTAATGTAGGGATTGTATGTAACCCTACCAAGCGTCCCATGATATGAAATGTGTGTTTGAAAGAGCCATTCATCATAACTCTGTACTCAACAGTGCTATACTGTGCAATCAAGACTCCATTCTTCTGTCCCACCCGTTTAGATCAGTGCGTGTGTATTTCAAAATTTTACGTCATCGGAACATTGCAATTTTACTTCTGATCCTCGTCATGTCCCCATATTAACCCTACTAAATTCCACTTTCCCTTTCAAATACTCCCTCCCAGCAAGACCAGGAAAGGGGGCGGGGGTCCAAGAATTGCTTAAAATAACACGTCCAGCTTTTTGCTTCCCATGATGCTTCTTGGTATATTTTTTTGATAGTTTTGAGGAATTCAGAACAATAAGCTGCCCATGTACACCGAGAATAGTCTTGGATAGTTGCAGCCCAAATTTAGAGGGATGCTATATGCAAGATTGACTTATTTACCAGAATCCAATTGTATATATTTGCTAAAAAAAAAAAGTGAAAATCGCACCCTTATTTCTTCATTTTGAAAGTTTGCCACATTTTTCCCCAACACCAGTTGTTTAACCCCACTTTAGGAAAACCACCATTTGCTGCCACACGAGAACTCACATTCAGTATTGAGATATTTGTCACAAAGTGCTTTCTGATCAACAGGGGAGTTTCTGAACAATTATAATTGTCTCTACTAGCCCTTCTAAGACGGAAATTCCAAGTTTAAAAATGTGAAACGCCCTTTTTAAACTTTTATTGCATGAAAGCTGAGACCAGATTAGAGACTTCTTTAATCTTTGACTGCAAGACGAAGCAGCGGTACCTTTATCAGTTTGACACACACTAATTTCTTGGAGACAATATGTGGGTAATAAGGGACTAATTACAGAAGGAACTGTTAGCAAACGCTGTGTGACACCATTCGACTGGCAGAGTGTAAACTATAAAATTAACAATGACAAGGTCTACCTCTTCTCTTATTTGAAGATTTGGTTCCTAGCATGAGGAAATAGGATAGGGACTTAGCTCAAACACGAAGAGTAATGACATTTGTAACAGGATAATTGTTTGGAGATTCCCTAAGCCATGGTATGAGTTGATCACAGATTAGGCTGTGCAAAAATTGGAGTCTGAAGATTAATATATCATTACGTTCAGAGGCAAACATGTATACCTATTACAAAAAGCATTTGCAATGCAATAGGTCTCGCAGTTACGCGAGTTTGAGCTATTGGCATTGTAAATGGCTATGCCTTGTATTTTGATTTCATTTTTTAAAACATAAATAAAAGACATCGTCATTTATAAAGGCAATAGCTTAAACTTGCGGAAATGCGAGACCTACTGCATTGCAAATGCTTGTTTGGCCGGGAGCGGTAACTGCATTTTCTGGCTGGCGGGGCTACCAAACATGCTGTCGCTTTTGTCACTTCTTGGCCTCCATATGTCCATGTCTTCTCAAGGCATCTCGTCCTTCAGCCACACCAACTGCGTAACGTGCTTAACATAGGTTCGACTGTCTCACTTGTTGTGAAGTAGTGCTTCAGAAAACAGCCACAAAGGAGCTGCAGCATCCCCACCAGTGCTAAGACAGGTAGCCAGCACAGATCCACCCCAGTGCACATAATTTAGCCAGTCAGGGCTCCGAGAGGCCGTACCCACTATAAATTAACATGGAAGCCTCGCCGTTGCAAACTAATGCACACAGAAGCAATATTTGCTTTCAGCCTGCAGGAGTACAGACAGTATCCGCCCCTCACCAGCCCCATCCATCACAGGCCCACCCGAGAGGTACATAACTATCGCCTTGGGTGACATGGAGATACGGAGCTGCTCCTGAGCAAACTTATCACTGTCAATTGACACCAAATATTGGTTTCAGATCACTCCAACAGACCTTGAGGCCCATACGTTTAAAGGGAGAAAGGAGCTGTGCGCTCTGCAGTTGGATTAAAACGCATACTGGCTTGAGGGCAAATGGCGAATATTAGCTGAATAAACATCATCTTGTTTGGAAGTTAAACTTTATGTTAAGTATTCCGAGCTCGTTTTTCTCCCCGTGAACACCTTATTCGAGTCCAGTCTTTCCTGCTACAAACCACTGCAATAGAGCGATTTAGTCCTATTGAGGTTAACAAAAGTGCAACCAACAGATTGCATTGGGTTATTAAAAGAAAATCCGGGACTGGATATGGCTTTCCTGAAAACAAGCACCTATCTAGTAATCTTGCTTTAAACGCTTTTCTCCCATCATACAAAACCAAAGTCTTGAGCAACGAGATGCTCAAAATGCATGTGTATATTTTAGACTAGTAAACTTCTTGGTCCCCAATCAAGGAGAAACGGGTACGTACGGTTCTATCGATCACTCAATCAGTCGTCCCTCCTGCACGTAGCTTCGCTGTAGCACATGCTGCAAACACACGCTCACTTTCTGCCCTGGCCTTATATACGCACACTAAGGCAGAGCTTGGCGGGTGCCCAGATAGCTATCTTCTGCCAGAGCGTAAAAATCGTTATCTGTACTTTGAAACACTGATTGCATAATATGTAAACAGCCACAAGTGCTGGACCCGCCCACCGCCTCGTGAGAAGTGAAGAGACGCAGCGCGCATGACAAGCATCAGACGAGTAAAAGATACAGTCCGGGTGAGCGGGGCCAAAAGTAGAGACAGCGGTAACAAGAAGGGACTAAAAATCCTCACTGACAATGGAAAGCCAGGGTTTAGAATGCACGATGACGCAAGCCAATGGAATGAAGGGGCGGAGCCTAGACTCCACTTCTGAAATTGGCTTAATTACAAAAAGCTTAGCAGAGCGAGCAGCGCATGCGCACTGCAACGCTAGGCGAGATCTAAAAATAGAGCCACAAGGCCGACGTGGCACAGGGGATACCAAACAACCAGCCACAAAAAACACTGGAAAGTAATGATCAAATCAGGAGCCGCATAAAAAACAGCTATTGAAGAGATCACACTTTAGCAAGCTTCAGGAAAAGGTATTATACTTGATCTACCTACTAATTACGGCTGTCCCATGCCTCGGGGAGCTCATTTGATGATACTGACTGCTTCCATGACTTACCATACTCATAGCCGATTGTGTGCGAGCCCCAACACAGAGGATGGAAAGGACTGTTGGTAGATTCATCAGTGGGGTAGGCGCTCTCAAAACGGCCCAGATCACTAGCAAGGAGTACTAATGAAGGTTCTCATAAATGAGCATCTCTGTACCCATATGTAGGTGGTAATCAGTGAACAGTACTTGTACCCTACCTCATGTAGCAGGTTACAAAGGTGAGTGCAAGAACGTGACATTCTTCCCTGGTGCTTCTGATCCCTGCTGTGTGCCATTAGCCTAAATAAGTTCACCGGGGGTGCTATGGTGAACCTCGGCCCATATACAATCCCGTCCCGCCTGCCTCACCCTGCAGTTTTCAAACCATGAGGCCCCTCCGTAGTGAATTCAGGGTTCCCCCTCCACAGCTGAGTCGTCTCCACATCTTACGCCCGTGGCCCTCTAGACAGGCTGTCCTGCCCATGTGCTGGCTACTCCCCAGCAGCATTGCAGTCTCCCTGGCCCTGTGGTGCTCTATCACTGCAATTGTAATGCCCACTGAAATTCAACCCCTAGTGTGTGGTGGATTCCAGTTAGAAGAGCTGCGACAAGTGCAGTGCACTCACTAGTGACGGCTCGATACAGATAAATACCGGGGGGGGCCCCAGCAGAAAGAGCGATGGGTGAGCGCGCAGCAGGGGGGGTTTAACCACTTCCATGCTCAGGACGGCTCCCGGCCGTCATGAGTCACGGTAGTCGTGTGCTCATGACGGCCGGGCGCCGTCCGACCGTTGCCGTGTGGTAAATATTTAAATTACCTGTACTATTTTTTTATGCGGGAAAGTCTAGTAAGAATAACTCAGTCAAAATAAGAGACAGAATCCGTGGTATTAGAGGTTCTGAAAAGGGCTTTATTCCTTACAAAGGAATTATGGTTCGAACCAGGCAATCTTATTCCATCACCACGAAGGTTCAGGAAGGGATAGGCAATACATTATTGACAAGTAACAATATATATATGAAAAGCATTGCATTAAGACAGATGCAGGAGGCGTAACAGCTGATAATACAGATAAGAATACACATACGTAATGAAAATGGGCGTAATAACAGGCGTATACTAGAAACGTCATTTAAAATGATGTCACAAGTGGGTGGATCCATAAGAGAATCCTGCAGTGTCAGCAGAAATGTTTGGCAGAGATGCGCGCGCAGCCGCATGACGTGTGATTGACGTGCAACTAGAGGGTGAAGGGGAATTGACATTTAGCTCTACATGTGGAGACAGAAGTCTGGGGGTCAGGTCAACCTAATCCCAAATCGTATCTAATATCTTTGTTTAAGGAACTGTTTTATCCAAAAGGAAAAGTCTCTCGGACGGAATCTACTCTATACTGACTGTTAGTGCATGTACAAGCGTCTATGTGTCTACATGAGATGCGAGGGGGCAGGAATCTTCCATGGTAACAGGGGCTATGAATTACTTGCATAAAGACAGCGAGGCCGAGCTCTTTGCTCGGTAGCTGGAAGGATGTTTACCTAAACTACTAGACAGGAATGCATTGGATGAGGAGCGGAGCAGATAACTTGAAGGCTGAATACAGTTTTTGGCAGGCAACAGGCCGCGTTTAGCACCGTTAGCCGCGCAGGGAGTAGGACAAAGTTCAGGGATACGGATGCAGGTCCAGGCTGGAGCATTTCAGAGGTAGAAGCAGGAAAAGGCTTGATGGCAGAATTCAGGGCCTACTCGCCTGAACTGTAAAACTAGAAAAGTGAACCATATAAAGTCTGTGGCCAATCATACTTAGGAATGGAATATTCGGCCCATTCATGGCGGATCTGAGAGAGGACATGTTGACGTTGGACGCACATGTATTTGCGTCTTCATAGCTGGAACTGGAGGGAACATACATGTACTTGTAGCATGTACATGGAGCCGTTGGGGTCTAAGATAGGGGACACAATTGACCATAAAAATTCATATTTCCTCATTCCCTCCTTGTCCCCTACGGACCCTTATGAAATATCCATCTTCATCAATCCATCAATCTGTTCATATAGCATCATTTGTTCTTCTTTCTTCTTCCGGGATCTTGAATGAAAATTCGAAGGCGGGATACACGATGTGGCACACAGACCACAAATCGCTGGCCCACATTGTAGACACAAGCAGCAACTGAATAGAATGAGAAAGCCAATACCTAGGAAGGATACGATCCTCCATCCCCAGGCTGACAACACGCTCCAGAACCAACCGGACCAAGTCCAGGTGCCTGGATTCTGGTGTATCTGGCTTACAATCTTATGAAGTCGAGTTATGGCTTTATATACTGACGGCGCGTTTTCTGGTATGAAAACACAGCAACTTGATCCGATGACCCTGCAAGCTCCGCCCCTATCGGCCAGGATGACGTCAAGGACAAGACGATTTTGAAGAACAACAATCCGCATCGCAGACTGCTCCTCTGTTAAGTTGCCTAAGGCGGAAGTAGTTTCATTCACTACTGCTTCAAGGGTTCTAGTTAATCTACGTATCAACTTACTATTAGTGACTGTACCTATGTAGGGAAAGAAACCTTTATTGAAATCTGTGTATTGCTCCCATGCTGTTTCGGTGTAGTCGACAATCGGGAGATCTCTCTGCTGTCTATTGTGTACTAAATGGGTATTCCTATGGTAATCAGGCGGGGCTAGGAAAACAGGTGGCAGAAGGAATGCAATGTAACAGGTACCATCCCAATCTAGGGGTAGGCGTATGTATGCGGTGTGACCACAGATGAAGTAGGAGTGACAAGAAGCTCTAAATGTAGATTTGCCTTTATCACTGAATTCTATTACAGTGGTACATTTACTATGGCCCATGTGTATTGAACCATTCTTTCTTACACATAATTCGCCTCTAACTGGAAATACTGACACAGCGGGCAAGATTGGTGTAGCTTCGGATTCAACATTCAGGATCATGAGATTAAGTGTAAAGTTACCTAATCCATATACTTCAATTTCTAGATCAGTTCCTGTTCTTTTGGGAAGTCCCTCCTTGTTAGGGTAGCAGACTTTAAGTAAAACTAGGTTCGGGTTTCCCCAAACCCAGTTGTCTTGATAAACTACTGAATTTGAATCTAGGGAATTAATCAAACTAAACCATGCTCCACAGGAGCCATTGTGTGTGAATGGATACGGAAAGAGAGGCAGAACTCCCTTGTATTTCTGATAGGGAGGGAGTCGGCCACATATCCAACAATTTGTAGCATTGCTGGTCTGATGAGAATGATGTAACATACTAATGAATGTATTGTTGCGCAGCGCAAATCTATAGGACAACTCATGCGGGGGTAATTCGCTAAAAGAATGTTCGGCAGTAGCATTGAAAGCACGCTGGGAAATAGGGTAATACATGTGTAATAATATACTGACAATGATAATCAGAAGACTTAGAAAAAACATAATTAACAATGTCACTATACAGTGACTACGAAGTGATTTACAGTACGCATGTTTCTTGAGCTGTTTCTGTCTATTTCTCTCTCTATTTCGGTCTAGAGGATACATGTCAGAGACAAATTCAACCGATTCACCTTGGAGAGGACTTAAACAATCAAATTGTCTGACTTGCTAGACCTTAGTTTCAGTTTATAGTTTTCCTTTTCTGTCTTGTCAACCAGGGGGAGTTTTGAGTCAGTCTGTGAGGGAATGCAGGGCTGATAATTCAAGTCGGAAGATAGTCCATGAAATTTTTTGATATGGCTCGAGTGCAACCACCCTTTACGTCCCTCAATCTTCACAGCTGTCCTTGTGGTCAATAAGACGAGTTTAGGCGACTGCCAGCGAGGCTCCAGCGGGTTCCTTCTGTCGAAGTTCCTTATCAGTACAAGATCTCCCGGAACCACGTCATGGGGCTTCACCTCAGTGTTATCGGGAAAAGCTGCAGCTACCTGTGAACGACAAGATTGTAGTGCAGACATCAAGGAAGCCAGGTAATCTGTCAGCATATTACAATCAACATCAGTTATTTTACGGGGTATAGGCGTCCCCCACATATTTGGTGGTATACCGAAGATCACCTCATACGGGGATAGCCCTGTTCGAGAATGTGCTACCATTCTCATGTAAAAGAGCGCAACTGGTAAAGCTACTATCCAGTCGACACCTTTTTCTCTACATACTTTGGACAGTCTAATTTTCAAAGTTTGATTATGCCGCTCCACGAGACCTGCTGCCTCGGGATGTCGGACACAGTGGAATTTCCATTGATAGCCTAACAAAAGTGAAACATGTTTCATTAGCTCGGATGAGAATGGCTGGCCATTATCTGAGTACACAACACGGGGCAAACCATACCGTGGGAAGAATTCTCGAACTAACTGTTTGGCAGTAGTCGGGGCAGTGTAATCTGAGACGGGATACGCCTCTGTCCACCGGGAAAGAGCGCATACAACTACGAGGACATATTTGAATCCTCGACATCGTTCCATCTGGATATAATCCATCTGGAAGACTTCAAAAGGGTGATCGGGGGGTTGAAATCCACCCTGCTCTACAGGTACGCCTTTTCCTGGATTGAACTGACAACAAATCATGCAGGTACGTACTTTCTGTTTAGCTGCTGCTCGCAAGTGTTTATTGAACCAAATGTGTTGAATACTGTCTAGCATAGCTTTCTCTCCTAGGTGCGCTGGACTATGGATTGTGTTAATGATGACTTGAACCATTGAGTCGGGGAGAAACCATATAGATTTTCCCTTCGTCATCCATCCTTGATCCGTTTGGATCCCTCCTAATTCAGTCCATCTCTTTATTTCTTCTGGTGTAGCATGTGTTTGTATGTCAATTACATCAAGGGCGGGATCCTTAACTGTCATGCAGTGTGTTGGAGTCGGAACTATTGTCTTTGTCGTGTCAGTTGTATGAGTCTGATTCTGAGCAGTCTGTTTAGCTGTTCTGTCAGCTAGGTCGTTACCCTGAGAAATAATGTCAGTCACTTTTGTATGGGCTTTACACTTCATAATCGATATTGCAGTCGGCAGATGTATTGCATCTAACAGAGCTTGAATAAGGGGACCGTGCTGGATGTGGGCACCGTGAGAAGTTAAATAACCTCTCTCTCGCCAAACACGCCGAAGTCATGGACGACTCCAAATGCGTAACGTGAATCTGTGTATATGTTGACTTTCTTATTTTTGGCTTGAATACAGGCTTGTGTCAGAGCGATGAGCTCTGCTGCTTGAGCTGACAAGGTATCTATGCAATTTGTTTCAATAACTTCAGTGTCTGTTGTGACTGCATAAGCGGCCACTAACTCTCCTGTACTTGTTCTCATGCATGAACCATCTACATACAATGTCAGGTCTGGATCTGATAATGGAATATCTGTCAAGTCTTGTCTGGGTTTCGTCGTAATAGTGATAACTTCAATACAATCATGTGCCAATGGGTCTGTTCCACTTAATGGCAAAAGTGTGGCAGGATTTAATGTACTACAACGTCTGATTTCTATATGTGGCTGGAACAATGTCAATTCATAACCCGTCAGTCTTGCTATAGTCAAGTGTTGTGTTTGGGTCCGGTTCAAGAGAACCTCTACTGCGTGTGGTACTTGTACTGTCAATTGATGTCCTAACACTATGGCATCACTTTGTCTGATTGCTAAAGCTGTCGCTGCCACTGATTTCAGGCACGCAGGAAGAGCCTGGGCTACGGGATCTAATGTACTGGAAAAGTAAGCACATGGCTTGTGTGATCCTGCTTGTTCCTGCGTGAGTACTGACAAAGCAGTACCTTCTCGTTCTGTAACAAAAAGTGTAAAACGTTTGCTGTAACATGGTGTTGCTAAAACAGGTGCTTGACATAAAGCTTTCTTTAAGCTTTCAAAAGCTTGTGTATGTTCCTGAGTCCAAGGGAGGACAGTCGATGACGCTGCCTCCTGTGTTGTCAACTGAATGAGTGGTTTTGCTAGGAATGCATATTGAGGGATCCACTGCCTACAGTACGAAGTGAGGCCAATGAATGCCCGTACCTCCTTTTGTGTCTTGGGTGGCGGCATGTTAACAATTAACTGGATACGGTCGGGTGTAAGCTGTCTTCCCCCCTTGGACAGCAAGTGCCCAAGGTACACAACTTGCTGGACACAGAATTGCAGCTTTGAAGGGGACACTTTGTGCCCCTTGTCGGCTAAGAAATGTAAAACCGTCAGTGATGCTTTTTCACATTCAGGTTCGCTTTGGGCGGTGATCAGCAGATCATCGACGTATTGAAGCAGGGCAGTGTTAGCAGGCATATGGATACTGTCAAGTTCTCTTTTCAGTGCTTGGCTATAGATGCTGGGGCTTTCTGTGAATCCTTGAGGTGCACGTGCGAATTTAAAACTTCGTCCATTTAAACTGAATCCGAACAAATATTGGCTTTCCGGATCGATTGGGACGCTAAAGAAAGCGTTCTTGAGATCAATTACAGTAAAGAACGTTGCTTCTGAATCTATGGCTGTTAGCAATGAAGAGATATCTGGGACCACGGGGTATTGTGGTACAATGCATTTATTTAATTCTCGCAGATCAATAACTAATCGATATACTGGTGGTGCTTTTGGATCAGTTCGTTTAAGAATCGGAATTATCGGGGAATTACATACATTAGAGTCCGTTTCTACAACCACTCCTTGTGCAATGAGCTCGTCAATGATTTGCAGTAAAGCCACTACAGCATCTGGGGGTAACTTGTATTGTCGTATTCGTGGTAATACCACTCCTGTTTTGAGTGTGACTCGATATGGTGTAATGTGCATACAACCTACATCAGTGGGGCCTTGCGCCCATAAATGTGTGGGTAAATTCTGTAACCGGTGATCCATGTCTCTGGACACATAGTGACCTTTAAAGTCACGCAAAAATAGTCGTACTCCTTCCGGAGAACAACATATTACAGCTCCTAGAGCCTTCAATGTTTTTATACCTAACAAGTTTTCTGGGCATGATTTCGTAAGCAATAGATCTGTAGTCCGTGTTAATGGACCGACTGTGAATGCAAGTGGTTGCGATACTTCGTTAATAGTGGGCTTTCCTGAAAAACCAAGGGAAATATTTTGTGAGCCTGAGATGGGTGCCCCTGGGACTTCGCTGTGACTGATAGTGGTTCTGCTTGCCCCTGTATCGAGTAGAAACTTTCTGTCTTTCCCTAATACGTGACTCTGTACGTAAGGACCTTCTTGATCTACGGGAACCTCAATAAGGGGTAGGCCAACTTCCCTCTCTAGGCTATTTCATGTGTAGCGCTGATACTCTGGATAGTCATTTTGTGCATACTGGTACATCTGTTGTGTCGTGTTTTGTGTTGCAGCAATAGGCTGTGGCTGTTGTTGTTGTTGTTGTTGTGGTTGTGGTGCGGTCTGTTGTGGAACTGGCATAGGTTGCGCATGCTGAGGTACTTGTTGTTGGATCTGATCCTGTCTAGGCGGACGTGGTCTCTCTTTCGTTATACCCGTAGAGATATTATGTTTTAGAACTGCGCAATCGTGTATATAATGACCTGGCTGTTTACAATAGTTGCATGTCCCTCTAACAGGACCTACTGAATCATTGGACTGTGTCGTACCCTTTTTATGACCGTCAGCTGGGACTGACTGAGCAACAAGCATTTTCATTTTCGTGTCTTTCATACGTCTTTGTTCATGTTCTTGTTCTTCTCTAATCCTATTGTGATGTTATTTTAACATTTGTAACATCTGTGACGGTGTGTTACCTTGCCAAGTACTCTCGAATTTTAATACTCTACTCTTAACTTGGGGCAGGGAATTCTCAACTAATTTTGTCACAAACAGATGCGGATACGACTCACTACTTGCTTTTATGCCACTATTAATACCAAAACATTTTTCAAATCGGGAATAGAAATCACTAGTGTCTTCATCTTGTTTTTGTTTACAGGCTGAAATTGCACCCCAGTCTTCCTTTTTCGTAGTTAATAAACGTGGTAGTACCTGCACTAATAATCCTGGTAATGCTGTAGTCTTTTCCCCAAGCCCTGAACCTGCAGCTCGGGCTTTTTCTTCGGTTTCTAGTGCTGTCCAATCTATCTTTTGGTCTCCCACCTCCCATTCCTTTTCTTTGAGTTTCTCGTAAATACCGGCAGGCAATAAAACTTTCAATATTTTCATAATGTCAGGATAAGTATACTCTCCCATGAGTAACATGTCTTTTATCTCACGGTGGAAACCTGCTGGGTCTTTGTCATGGCTAGGTACTACTTTCTTCATTTCTAATAATTCAATTTTAGTTATGGGCGTGTACACAAACACGCGTTTAAATGTATTGTCTTCACCTCTGATTGGGTGTACTTCGCGTAAGGGATTCTGTCTGTCTATGTGATACGTTTTTCTTTCTAACTTGGGGGGAACTGAAACATGTTCTGGGCATACGAAGACAACGTACTGGTGTCGATATTCTAGGATTTCTTTAATTAAATCAGTACCTGAACCTCTCCATTTATTCGTGAGTAATTCTATCAGTATATCAGGTAGGGGACCAGGGTCGGAGTGTTGGCTTCTATATAATATAAGGAGGTGTTGTATCATGTATATACCAGCTAAACGCTGTTCGTCTGGGGTAAGGTTCAAAAACGTGTGTGCTAGCGCATCATCACTGTATTTTTCAGAACTGTCAGCCCATTGTACTGCTGACCTGGCTAATTCTTGTTCATCCATAGAATCGAGCATGTGATACCCCCTTCGGTCTCGGAGTAATTTATCAGCAGCCTGGAACAAGTGTTCAGGGGACTTCGTATTTAGCATAGGAGCTTGAAAATGTCTGTTACATTCTGGACGTATCGGACGTATCGGATCATTAAAGTATCTGGGACTGTTACAAGGTCTTCCCCTACCTACATAAGCTATCGTTTCTAATTGTCCTGTGGGCATTTCTGATTCTTCCTCCTCCTCTCCCTCTGATTCAGTTTTGTCTGCCTCCAATCTGGCTTTATGTATTCGTTCTACTTCCTTGCGGATCTTTCGGCACATAGCTACTATACATGTCTGTTTATCATGTTTTCCCTCTGATATATTCTGACCCCATCTGGTAAGTACTTGCATTTCATCCTGGTCTACCTCGGACCTATCTCTGTCTCTGATCAAGCAGTTTATGAAGAAACGTAACAGTAGTCTCTGTATATCCACTTTCTGGTATTCCATGGCTTCGTCAATACTTTCAGGGCCTTGCCCCGTTTGGACAAAGCGATATATATTGTCTAAATGTTGAATCATTCCTGGTAGTGTCGTTAAATACATTGAAGCTCGTCGTATACGTAGTGATGATAGCAGCATTCTGTCATTTTTACCGGGCACTGGATCATATCTACAATCTACAAGATGTTCCTTAAACATGTCGGACGTTGCTATTTGGGGTGTACGTTGGTTTGCTAAATCTTTGTAATGGTGGCGTGGCGAAAATTGCTGCCGCACCTCCTGTCGCACTTTCTGAGGTGCTAGGCATAAAAGGATTTGTGGGATGTAAGGTAGAAACTGTGGATGCAGGAAAAGTTGGATTGTGCGGAGGAGTTTGTGGTTGCGGAGTTGGGGGCGGATGGTCTCGGGGTTGAGCACCATCGACAGGTGGCGTGTGTGGTGGAACATTAACATATTCGGGAGCTACATCGTCTAAATAGGAGGAAAGGAAAATATCTTTTGCGGTCTTGGGATGTGCCTTAATCTGGAGTAACGGGGGTGGCAAATCTTTCGGTATTTCCGGGGTGGCCTTAGGTAAACCTTCGGCCAAAAGAGGATACATACCATTCATAAGAGTGTTTCGTTGTCTATCTACTTGTTCTGTTTTTACTCGGATACCTTCCTCAACTAATACGTTTTCTCGGGCTTTATTTGAGTTCTCCCTACTTTTCTCTACCTGTCTGAGCGCTTTCTCTGTGCGCCTATGCGACTCTTTACGCCATAACTCAATGGCATCTTTCTGTGACTGTCTGGCTTTCTTTTTCCATAATTCTTCTTCTACTCTCATGATGCAATCTGCATCCCATGTCCCAGCTACGGGCCACCTCTGACTTTCTGCTAGATCCTTGGTGTAGTCCACCCATAAGTCAAGATATAACACGGCATCTAGGCCATGCTTATGGTACATAAAATACCCTGGAGTGTCCCTAGGTGGAATGGGAACAGCTTCTTCGAGTACTCCTTTTCTAGTTTTGATCTGTCTTAATTTTGAAAAGAACGGCATCTTTAAACCTTGCTACTTGATTCTTACTTGAACTGGATTTGAACACAATTAATACGATAAACACAATAATGAACGCTCATTCATACCACAATTTTTGAACACAGTAAAACATTTAACATTTAACGATAATTAAGAGAAAACTAACTACTGACATAATAGTAATACTAGATAACACTAAATTATATACATGAACATACTGGATATACTGCTAAACAGTACAGATACACTGCTAAAACAGTGCAGACTGGATCTGTGTACCCAAACCCGTCAGGACCGGCACAAACCAATGTGCACGTCTAAATGCCTCCCCAGCAATGGTACTCACCGGGTAGCACGGAACGGAAGGCCTCGGAACTGAACTGAACTGGACCGGACTGGACTCGACTGGACTCGGAACTTCGGAACCTGGTGGGCCTCTGTATACCTCGGATCTTGCTCTCTCAGCTAGGCTCTGGTCGGGATACTTCGCACTTCTCACCGCCTCGTCTGGGTGTTGATCGCAGCCTCAGTCACCCCCGCTTGGCCGGAGGGAGATACAGGAAATCCTGCGGGTACGCGTTTTTGTCCGTTCAGCTGTGGCAGGGGACCGGGCCTGCAACGCACCTCCGGCGCGTGAGATGAGAAAGTGTCCCTATTCGGGCGCCAATTTATGTGGTAAATATTTAAATTACCTGTACTATTTTTTTATGCGGGAAAGTCTAGTAAGAATAACTCAGTCAAAATAAGAGGCAGAATCCGTGGTATTAGAGGTTCTGAAAAGGGCTTTATTCCTTACAAAGGAATTATGGTTCGAACCTGGCAATCTTATTCCATCACCACGAAGGTTCAGGAAGGGATAGGCAATACATTATTGACAAGTAACAATATATATATGAAAAGCATTGCATTAAGACAGATGCAGGAGGCGTAACAGCTGATAATACAGATAAGAATACACATACGTAATGAAAATGGGCGTAATAACAGGCGTATACTAGAAACGTCATTTAAAATGATGTCACAAGTGGGTGGATCCATAAGAGAATCCTGCAGTGTCAGCAGAAATGTTTGGCAGAGATGCGCGCGCAGCCGCATGACGTGTGATTGACGTGCAACTAGAGGGTGAAGGGGAATTGACATTTAGCTCTACATGTGGAGACAGAAGTCTGGGGGTCAGGTCAACCTAATCCCAAATCGTATCTAATATCTTTGTTTAAGGAACTGTTTTATCCAAAAGGAAAAGTCTCTCGGACGGAATCTACTCTATACTGACTGTTAGTGCATGTACAAGCGTCTATGTGTCTACATGAGATGCGAGGGGGCAGGAATCTTCCATGGTAACAGGGGCTATGAATTACTTGCATAAAGACAGCGAGGCCGAGCTCTTTGCTCGGTAGCTGGAAGGATGTTTACCTAAACTACTAGACAGGAATGCATTGGATGAGGAGCGGAGCAGATAACTTGAAGGCTGAATACAGTTTTTGGCAGGCAACAGGCCGCGTCAGGCACCGTTAGCCGCGCAGGGAGTAGGACAAAGTTCAGGGATACGGATGCAGGTCCAGGCTGGAGCATTTCAGAGGTAGAAGCAGGAAAAGGCTTGATGGCAGAATTCAGGGCCTACTCGCCTGAACTGTAAAACTAGAAAAGTGAACCATATAAAGTCGGTGGCCAATCATACTTAGGAATGGAATATTCGGCCCATTCATGGCGGATCTGAGAGAGGACATGTTGACGTTGGACGCACATGTATTTGCGTCTTCATAGCTGGAACTGGAGGGAACATACATGTACTTGTAGCATGTACATGGAGCCGTTGGGGTCTAAGATAGGGGACACAATTGACCATAAAAATTCATATTTCCTCAGCCGCTCCGCCCATGCGCGGCAAATTCCCCGCCTGTGAGGGCGAATTAATTAGGGGGCGGAGTTCGGACGGCTCCCGGCCGTCATGAGCACACGCCCACCGTGATTTATGACGGCCGGGAGCCGTCCAGAGTACCTGAGCGCCACGCCCCCCCCTCGCACCGCGGCGGAATTTGCCGCGCCTGGAAGGGGTTAATAATTTTAAAAAAAACACACACAAACACTTACCTGGTGCTGCTGGCCACCACGCACTCCTCTTCTGCCAGTTCCTGGTCCTAGCAGTCCCTGGGACATCATGACTCCCCATCCAATCCCTATACTGCTCTCAAGTATGAGAACAGCGTGGATTGGCCTGAGCAGGCTGGATTAACACTTGCTAAGGCACAGAGAGCCTGTGTTGTTTCTCCAACCCGGCTGTGCAATACAGCTAGGATGGCGAAACCTAAGTGCACATTTACCACTCCTTCTCCCTCCTCCCATGGCACGGCCCGCCCCTCCCTGCATACGAAGGCTCAGCCAGCAACTGAAAAATAAAGCAGTAGTAAAATATAATTTTATTTTTCAGCTGCTAGCTAAAAGCCAGTGGGGCGACACTCTTCCATCATTGTGGAGGAGCCACCACTGTAGTGTATGCAGTGTAGTCTGGAGATTGGACACAACCAATCAGATGCCAAATATCCAAGCCTTCTAACCATAGCCCCTTTTGGACTATCCTGGCCTATTCTACAATCCCTGCTACCAAACATCTGATGTGTGTATGAGATAAGCGTGCATTATCTGAAATAAAGGAGCCTGCCATAACTGTTCTGTGCATCAACTGAAAGTGAAATGAGATTCAATAAGAGTCAGTGTGAATCAAATTATCTGTGCTCAACGATGCAAGTCTGAATGAGGCTGTGGCTATAACAACATGGGGCAACAGAGAGAGTGTGACATACGGAGAGTATTTTTGAGCCTCTTCCAATCAGTCCTCACATCTACATGGCCGCTACCCACGCCCAGTTTCGAAGTAAGCAAAAGACACACAATTGATGGACAGAATACAGAACAAATCAAAGCATTCCCCCAAGTCAAGAGATCTGGGTTAAATTAATTATTCTTTTGCTCACCATGCCACCAGTTCTTGGAATTTATTTCTTGAAATCATTCGAAATTGGGAGGTTCATCGTGTGCAGAGAAACCATTGCCCACTCTAAGACTGTTAATATTCAAGTCAATAAAATACCAGCGTACCGAGCAAATACTTGCCCAAAACCAGAAAGTAAGACGGGTATCTTGAGAGGGCACCAAATTTCAACATATCTCCGGATTTTGCTAGAAACACAGTAACACCTAAATAAGGACAATCAGAGATAATTCCAGCACTGGACACACTAACCTAAATGCAACATGCAAGAAATTCAAAGAATCGTATCTCAACTTATACAAGGCAAACTATTTTGTCACATTATAAAATGAAGCTGCTTTCCTGCAAGAATTCGATAGTAAGAAGTAAAGTAAACGAAATAGGATAAATTAAACATACTCATTAAGAGATCAGAGAATTTAAAAGCCACTGCATCAATTCCTACTAGCAAGATCTCCACATTTTATTCTATGAATCCTTTTCTGATCCAATCATTAACATGCTGGAATTGCTAGTCTATCATTTTCTTTTTAATACCAGTAGAGGCTGCTATAGTTGTAAAACGCAAGGAGGGGAAAGACCATAGTCTAACAAAAAATTATAGAGCAATGTCATTAATAAACATGAAGTCAAAAATATACACAAAATCCTAAGGAGAAGTTGGAGAAAGCCATCAAACTGGTCCACCACTCCCAATCAGACTTTAAGGGTTGATTAACAAGCAACAACGCTCAGATCGTTTGCCACATAATTATAAAAGCCAACATGATCCAGAGTCCGACCGCCGTGGTAGTCCTTGATGCAGAAAAGGCCTTCAGTAAAGTTTCATGGCCTTACCTATATGAAATGCTAAATCACTTCGATTTGGGTGACCACGTTACAAAAATGGTTATTGCGTTATATGCCTGCCCAGAGGCAAGGTTTATTATTTTTTTAATGTTGTATATTTGGAGTGTTTCCAAACAACACCAAACCAACACCCAGTGCAAAACCAAACACACTGTCCTTTAGCACAAACCTTCCCAAACCGCTGAGCCAACATCAATTACAGATCAAACATGCAGCTGCAAGTCTGGCTCAGTATTGGATAGTAAACCATAGCCAAAGTCTCTGCATGTACAAGGGACGGGAGTTCATAAAAACGCAGTGTGCCCAATGTACTCAGCCTGGGAACTGATTATACAGAGAATACACCTCACCTGCCATCAACTGAAATGCACAGCAGCATTAAGTCGGTAGGACCGCAGCATGTTCCAAAAGTCTTAAGGTCTATATTGGGTTGTGGAAGTGTGTAATAGTTAAGTTCCAACTGTTTGTTGCAAAAGGTCATATCATCTCGCCAATTCCTGACCGAATAGCCTTGTCTCTGCTCCAGGCACAGGCCACTCATCATTTCACCAGGAGCGTAGTCACTCTGGATAGGGACAGTGCATCCCAGAAGGCCCACAGGCATGGGTTAGAGACAATGGCACATCATCCAATACTTTTCGCCTGAGTCAAGGCACCAGTCAGGGTTGCGCTCTTCCTTGATCCTCTACATCAATACATTAACAACCACCCTGGGATTGTTGCCTGTTGAGTTTAAGTCTCACTATTTTAAGAGTGCAGTGTAGGGGTAAGACATCTTGGTATTTAAAGATGATGAAGAACACTCCATTCCTGCCTTGTGAGACATCATACAGAAATACTCGGGTTCTGCTGGGTACTCTCTCAGAGACAAAAGGAAGATTCTCCCTCTAAATACATCATGCACCTCAGTGCTTTAAAGCACTGGGTCTTCAGTGGCACCATCTTTGTCAAATATCCGGATATGATCTGTGTGTATTATTGTGGTGCGGGAACTATGATAACCCATTGCTCCATGTCAAATGTTTGGGGATGGCTGCAGTTTTTCTGTTTTTTTTCCTTGTATTATTTATATATAGAGATGAGTGTACCATCGGATCTTCCAATTAGATGGTACAGTAAGAGAAAGTGCTCATGCAAGATATCATAGAGTGCTTGTCTTCCCATCACCACCTATATAACTTTGAAGGATGAGTAAAGCTGTAATTTACCCTATAATCTCCGAATAGAAGATATTGCATAAAGAGAGGCAAGGATAAATCTATTGGGCATAAACAAATAAAGATGATGAAATAATAAAATTGGCTTTGAATATATAAACATGAAATATGTCAAAATAGCATAGAGAGACAGAGATTTAAATTTGGTATACCTCTTATGATGTTGAGGCTGGCTGTCCTTAGTTAATAAATGACAGAGAGACAAAAGAAACTTCAAGAAACCTCACGGCATGAATAGATGAATAATTAAAGTAGATATTTTGCATGGAGTTATGGAATACTTGAAAGCCATGCTGTATAGAGAGCATAGTTTCCAACCCACGGGTAGCAGACCTAAATGCAAACCAGTGACCCATGACGGTCACCAAACGTGGAATGAAAAAAACACGGAGAAGCTTCCTTAACACATGAAGGTGGAGAAAACACTTGGGAAACACAACCGTTTTTGAGGAATCACAGTCAATTTGAAAAAATGTATAATCCAGATTCATTACCACTTGGAAAGTAGGAGGTGGGGGGTTGACAGCAAGAAGATGGCCCGAAGTTACTGGCTCTGAACATTTCAACACAAACAGGGCCTGGATTTCCGTTTGATAACTGATTACCATCAGTCTGATGGGAGACATCCATCCATCTATCTATGTTATAAGGGCAAGCATGGAGTAGTCTATCGAGATGTTTACAACTCTCCCCATCGCCTCTGCCCATCTCTCAACTTGACCATCATTTTCAAATTAAGAAAGGTGTTACTATAGGTCCTGACCAGGAATTAGACACACAAAATTAATAACATAATTTCTGTCCCACAACACACTAAGAAGTAAGACATTCCATATTTTGAACTTAATAGTTCTTTTCTGACATTCAGAAACAGTAGGTTACACATGCCTCTGGCTGGGGCCCTTTTCATAACTTTCAGCAGGACTGAAAAAGACTCCTCCAACTGCAATCTGAATCAAGCAAGCACATTTGGTGTTGTTTGCAAACGTCTGAGATGATGTATCCTACAAACTTAATTTAAGAGCAGCAGTTACTGTGGGTTATCAAGAAATTTCTTAAACCTTTTCTTTACCTCCTCCAATGACAATCCAAACCTGAATCTTGATGAGAATCACTGTGCAACCCCAGAGCTGCTGGGAGGCTGCAGGCTCTTCAGAAAATGATGGGGGCATCAGTGCAGCTACATATAAACCCAATGGGCATCTAAATACTGTCTTTTGTTCATAGGTTTTGATAAAGGGGATCAGGTGGTACATTCTGCTGAGATCCAGTACAGCAAACCAGCAGCTTTGTGGAAGGCCTTCGAGGGCATCATCGACTAGGGCACAGTGGAGTAGTCTAAATGAATCATTAAGGGGAAGGTAGGCAATGGACATGCACATGGCATTGTTCTTCTTTCCAACTTCCTTGATCGGTGTGGCTCATGGATAGCTAGATTCTGGAATATCCTCTGCTTTTAAATCATCCAAGTGTCTCCTCACATCTTCAACATCTCTAAAATAGGTGTCATGGTTTTATCAAATAATGTATCGGATCCATTAAGACTTGTCCCAAGTTCCATTCAGAGGCGACGGACATTTGAAGTTACTGGTCTGATTTGAAGACTTCACTATCACTCAAGGGTCGGGCGATTGAGGCCGAAAAATCAGCATGAAGTTGAAAGAGAAGGTTGCGCGAGATATGGTAGCTAGTAGGTAGGTCTGTGTAGCATGGTATCACCAGATAGTGAGAAAGGGTGCTGACTATTCTTGGAGATGGTCACAGCCAAGATAGAAAAGGTTTATGCTGATTGGGACAAAGGACGTAATCAGCAGCATAACTTGTTCCACCAACAAATGTCATGTCTTAAAAACATACCTTGGCAATAGAGATCAGCAGCAAAAAACAAAGAAGCAATCCATGATCACATACTTGACAGCTGTCTTGGCTTAGCACACATTAATTGATACTGGCAATAGCACTAATGTGTGACCATTTAAAATGACCTAATCAGCTTTTGATACAAACATTTTCATCAAACTCCACTTTACAGAATAGAAGGTGGAGTTACTAATACTTTCAAACAACCCCCTACACTTAATTCACTCTTTAGAAAGCCTCTAAACTATAGAGCAGACAGAATAAAACTACAGAGGTAATAATTAATTGGTAGAAAGTCATAACACTTAAAAGTTAAATAAAAAACAGAACATTCTTTGCTATAATACAACATTATTTAGACACCATTTATATTTAAAGAACTATTTAAAACAGTCTAGATGTTTACATTCCCAAAGAGAATATCATCTAGGGTTAAACTGTCAATTATGAAACCTCTGTGATCATATTGAGAAGATCTGGACAAGTACTGTAAGAGAGGGAATTGCCATCTATCAACTAAACATACATTTTCCTCTTCAAAAGGTCCTTTTATATGCTCTGTGGGCCTTCATCACTCTTCATCAGGAGGAAGTTTGTAATTTATTGATATTGAGTTAAAATTATGACAACAATTTAAGACAAAATATTACAATGTCACAACTTAATTAAAACAATTAATTTATACCATGACCAAGATTTATTGGGGCCCTTAGTACCGAAAATAAAGCTAATATTACATTTCGGATTAAGAATCCCATGTTTTTCTTCATGGACCCTGGAGCACTATGTTAGAAAACTAGCCATCAATGAAAGTGATTGCTTATGTAGGCCAAAATCATGAGGTTATCTCCATATTGAAACCCTGTAGCGACTCCAGATGATGCCTCCCATTAGGATTCCTGTGCAACGAAGTCACTACAAGAATATACCTCCTACTTTCAGCGATTTTCTGTTGATGAGCAATGGTTCCTTGTCCTTACAGAATGTCCCAGGTGACCAAATGAGCTGTGGTGACAGCATTATTAGAAATTTATCTTTGGACACAAAGCATCACACTAATTTTCACCCTATTTTTCAGCTCCCTTGCTCGGTTAAACTTCCGGAGCTGGTAGCAACACACTGCATTAAATGTTTTTTTGTGGCAAGGGACATTTTAAAACCTTTTTGGGTCAACTTTGCTCCTGACCGTCAAGAAGTGGTACTTCTATACTTCTGTTTCTGATGGTCTACGGATGGAGGTGGTATCTGAACTTGGATTATGCTGGGAAATAACACAGTTCGACTATCCCTTCTTTTTATGCTGGGATCAAGAAGACAGTATTATGCTATACTGATTCCTTATCAAAGCCACACATAACCAGCGGCACTCCCAATGTTAAAACTCATGTGAATGCTGATAAACCAGGGAACTATTTTATCCCTGCAATGCAACATTTACAGGCCCATTACTGGCCAAAATTTTATACCAGTATGACGTTCACTTCTTTATGTATCCATAAGCAAATTATGGTCAATTTCACCAATAAAGCCAAGAAATAGTCTAGCTCCTCTGCTAGCAATCGGCTTCAATGATAATAATCCACATTTGTAAAGCGCGAACAATCACCCGTAAGGGTCTCTAGGCACTGGGGGCCGTGGGGAAGATTAAGCAAGCTATTGCCCAGAGTCACATGGGGCCGGGCTAATCTTCCGCCGGCGCTGGGGATCAAACCGTGATCCCCAGATTCCAGAGTCAGTCACCCTGGCCGCGGCACCACACCTCTTCCATGATACCACCAATAACTCATATAGCTCCTCAATTTTCCATGATGATATGTTTAATGACCATGACATTTCTTACACTCAGCCAAAGTAAACTGGGCTACCACTAACCGATTTCACCTTAAATCTCAGGACTCAAGTCTATGGCCACAATCTTCCCCCATCAAATCAGATGGTCAGAAACCTTAGCGTTTTGAGAGACTGTAGTCTTAAAGCACTCCTCAAAGTGGAAGCAATATGTAGTAACTTTATTAGCTACATCTCCAAGTGTGAAAAGTGTCTCTCACCGATTTCAACTTCGTCCAGAAAAGCACACCTGTAGTTCCTTGTGGCTACGCACCATCATCTGCCCACACAGTAGTTATGTAATGTATCTTTGTATAGCGCACTATCACCCATGAGGGTATCCTGGGGCTGAGCAGGTGTGTGTGCCTGGCCTAGTACAGAGAGTGGGGTTATTTGCATTGCCAGGTCTTCAGCTTCTTGTGGAACTGAAGAAGAAATAAGGATGTTAGGATGTGCAATGGGAGGTCTTCCCATGCTTTAGGAGCCATGTACAAGAAGGTGCGGCCTGTGTATACTGTATATTCTGTGTATGCATTGGATGTGTGCGAGTGGGAGTCTGGCAGAGCACAGGTGACTGGCTGGCTGGTGGAAAGTGATGCATTTGTTCAAGTAGGCAAGGCAAACTTAATGTAGAAACTTATGTGCCAGTGAGGAGTTTGAACTGTGCACGTTTGTGTATCAGGAACCACTGAAGTTACCCGAGGTGCGGTGTGTGTTCGGCTTGGAAAGTTGAAGATGAGTTTAGCACCTGAGTTCTGGACGTTTTGCAGCCTTCTGGCGAGTTGCATGGTGATTCTGACGTAGAGATGTTCCCGTAGCCCAGCTTGCTAGTGACAAGGATGTCAGTGACGGTTTTTCTAGTTTTGCTTTGGAAGCCATTTGAAGATTTTATTCAGCATCTTCAGGGTGTGGAAGCAGGTGGTTGGGATGACATTGACTTGTGCGGTCATGACCAATTTGCTGTCAATGATGATCCAGGGATTCTGGACATGAGAGTTGGGGTGAATGTGGGAGCAAGTTTTGTTGCCCACCAGTTAGACTCCCAAGGCTTCTTGCCGAAAATCACTACTTCTATCTTGTCGGAGTTGATCTTGAGACAGTTGGACTTCATCCAGTTGGTGGCTTCTGTCATGGAGGCGGTGAACTTGTTACTAGTGTTGGGGCAGGGGGTCTTGTCTGAAAGTGAGAGTACGAGTTGTGTGTTATCGGCATAGGAGAGGTTGTTGTCATTGTGAGTGCAAATGAAATTTGTCAGAGGGGTCATGTACATGTTTAAGAGGGTCGGTTTGATGGACGAGCCTTGAGGCAATCCACAGCTGAGTTTGCAGGCTTCTGAGGCGAACAGGGCCAGGCTCACAACTTATGATCGATCTATCAGGAAGGACCAGATCTAGTGGAAAGCGGGCCATTCGATGCCGACCTTATGTAGACATCTGAAGAGTATAGGGAGGGGACAGTGTCAAATGCTGCTGAGAGTATAGGGGTTCTCAAGTTTACAGGCTTCCTAAAGAATAGATTTAGCATATCGCGTTTATTAAAAGTATTGGTAACGCCACCTTCCACTCTAAAGAGTTGAGTCCTGGAGGATAAGGGCTCTCACGTTTACAGGTTTCCTAAATAATAAATAGATTTATTAAAAGTATAAGTAATTCTACCTTTCATTCTATAGAGTTGAGTTTGATGAAAAAGGTCGTACTAATAGGTGATTTGGTAATTTTAAATGGTAACTCATTAGGGCTATTGCTAATGTCAATTAATAAATACTAAAACAAGAAAGCAGTAAAGAATGAGATCATGGATTGCTTCTTTGTCCTTTGCTGCTGATCTTGCATTGACAAGGTATGTCTTTAAGACATGACAATGGTTGGTAATGGTGGAACGAGTTGTGCTCCTGAATAGGTCCTTAGTCTCAATCAGCAGTAGACCTCCGTTTACCTTGGCCATGAAAATCTCCAACAATTATGCTTAATGTCTCAAAGAAAAGATTTGCCTAGGGAACAACAGTTGTTGGGGTTCTTCTACTAATGTCCTGACTCAATAACAGTTCAACTAGAAACATGCTGCCAGACGTCCGTTGGCCATTCATAGAAAATGATCGCACAGCTTTAGCTCGCGATTCACTAGCTTCCTGTCAGTTAAACGGTATTCTTTAAATGGATGCACTTGATATACACCTGATTTACTATAACTGCACTCCAGGTTTGGGGGGGGTTACTATATACCAAGATATTCTGTCAGATCACCTAGTAACCTCAGATTCATTTTAAAATAACACTGTCTTATTGTGTGAGCTAGAAAGTTTTTCAGAGTACAGGAGGCTAGGATGCACTGGAAAATTCTCATCATAACTAGGACAGGAACAAGCTACCTGCCTCAAAGTGCAATAATGATACTGCTTCTGCCTCCTCACACCACCATGAAACTCTTACTTTATGTGAGCTCTATAAATAAAAACTTCAACTAGAACAGAATTTCAACAAGAATTACAAAATTCTGAGACAGCGGGGTTAACTCTCTAGCACACTCCTGCAGGACTAGTACCAGCCCCTCCCCTTCGTAAGATTACTTTGCCACCTGATCTGGCTTATGTGCTTTCCTAGCTTGATAACTATAGAGGAAGGATTGCAGGCATGATAGGCAGTATTTCCAGACTGCAGCTGAAATTGAGTGCAGCCATAGCTTGGCCAAGACCGGCAGGCACGTTCAATTTAACTGCATCCACTATGAAAATACATCTAACCATCTTTCTTTTCTTTGAATTGGCAAACAATACCAGCATAGGCATCCTTTAAAAAATCTCAGCAACTTCGTTAGTTGTGCTGTTTGGACTTCCTCTCCCACATGTGTGCACTTCAGCTGAAACATTAGTTGGAGGCCACTGAAGAAGAATTGAGATGTGTGAAGGAAATGATGGATCCAAGTGTAAGACAATAATGGAATTTGCAACATTAAGTGGTTTTGTAAAACTGTAGCGAAACGTGGAAGCAGCCTAAGCCTATTGGGGTGAGCCAAAGTGCAAATCTAGGACGGTCCAGTATGAACTGTTAAACGCACCCGGAAACTGTCTTTGATTAAACGCAGCTCATAGGAAGCACACAGCAGTCTTCTTTACTGTGGTAATAAGTATTTCAAATAGCCAGTATTGTATTGTGCTGCTGCAGCATTTTCTACTGTGAGGCCAAACGCTCTTGGAGATCCTTTCCTATTATTTATATAGTGCTTTATATCCCTAAAGAGATTTACAGTGATTGGACTGCAACAGTTTCCTGGAAGGTCTTTGGAACGCATGCTTGGTGATAGTTTAGCCTGTATGGCATTCTGTTTGAATGTGTGGTGGGAAGGTACTTAACATTTTTCTGTGGACAATATTGGTCAGCTAATGGTGGTCTGGGCCAGCCAGATTCTCCAGGTGTTGGGTTGTGAAGGAGTCTGATGATGAAGGGTAAAGGTCGATTGAGAATGTGCTATCTGGTACCTCCTTGGCATCAGAAAACTCAAGGCAGTCCCAAATTGTTAAAATACAGTGGCAGGCCTCAATTCATGTTCATGGGTATACTGACTCGCGGGGCACTGGTGCTTGGGGCAGTCATGCAGGTCCAAGTGGTGAAGTCCTTCAGGGGTACCTATTTAGAAGTCTCTCTCAGGAGCTTAGCAGAATCCTGCCCCCAAGACCTTTCTAGATCAGTCATCCACAGCTCAATGACAATCCATAGCTAGAGCCCTGTCAAGCAGGTCAGCTTATTTGCTCCTCCTCTTGAATGGCCAACTTCAATGGAAGGCAATCTCACAAAAATGTAGGCTACAACAATCTTATGGTGGGACTGAGTACAGCTCAGCTCTCACGTGCAAGTGGAAAAGATTTCCCACGGTCATCACATGACCTGACACTGCAATACAATGAGTGAAAAGTAGCCAATCCTTTGTTCCTTGATGGGCTCACTTTCAAGAGAGGAATGGCATTTCCTGGGTCCACCAAGAAAGGGGATCTTGGATGATCCTGCAAAAAGCGTAGAAAGCAACCCCATAGACAAGACCATATTTAGGCCAAGCAGACTGAAGCTGGAAACGTAGAGTGCATGGATCCTTCTTTGGTATAGTGGCTGTTATCTTAGTCTCCTGTTAGCTCTGGAAGGGAAATGAAAATGCATGACATGATGGGACAGCCAAACACAGTGGCTACACCAGAATCATCAAAGATAACAATCCAGTCCTTGAAGAGAGCAGAGGTTCATAGATACTACGATACGCCAGTCCCTTAGAAGGCAAAATGCTATCCATGGAAGCCGCACCCTTATAGCCACAAAATTGACTTAATTTACAAATGTGATAAACCTTGGTACTAAGTGATATTTACATACTGAATATTTACAAATGGCTGAGATTAATCCGACAACAGTGTGAAATAGGTTGCAGCCAGTCTTTACCGAGTTGAAAGAGATGTCACTGATCCAGACATGAGCAGCTAGAGGGCTTGAGGCTACAGAACCGAGCACGTAAATGCAAAGGGCTGATGGACCTTTACATTAAGTGGTGCATTATCCAATCAGTATTCAGATAATAACATTGGTATGTGTTATCAACTAAAATAACGATAAAGGTAAGCTTTCCGTAATGGTGAAGGAATCAGACAAAACTTAAAGAATTATCCGAAACAGTGTAGATGAAAAAAAATGTGGTCTGTGCTTGGCAAGGAATAATGAAATGGTATGAATCCAACAGGCGATTCTACAGGATAATAGAGAAAGTAATGCAAACTACTCCACTCTAATACCTTTCCAAAGACTACAGGATCCCCACAGACTCCACTCTCCTTAACATCCTGTAAAAGAAAATGTGTCATGCAAGAAATCTAGCTTGATAGCGACTCTGTTATTTATTATTGGAAGGAGAAACTTCTTAACTGAACAACTATCGGCATTCCTTCTTCCCAGTAAGGAAAAGGTTAGTGCTCCCTACATTAAATAGGACAACTTCCATCACTAAGTGAAGAATGTTGACCCTTGTGGATACTACTTAGATAGCACCCGAGACCCCTAGCTCTGTCCAAACCAACCCTACAGATGTTAAGTTCATATCATAATATCTTACAAAAGGGTTTTAGCAGCATACCTGCATGATGTTTATTTCAGCAAACTTCCTATTTAGAATAACTGTACCCAAATCATGAACACGTCAACTATTATCCTAGATACAGATGTCTTGAGCTCTCCTAGAAAAAATGCAACCATATTACAGTTGGTTTCATAAATATGGACAAGAAAATCCCTGTGTATTGAACCAATGAAATAAAAACGCCCAGCGTCTCCCAATTTACTGAATGCTTATGTCTGCCTGATGATGAGCAGCGATTCATCACTGGTAATGCTTAGCCGGTTTCCCCTTTTTACCACCTTACAACATTTAACTAAGCTAGCTCCCAACAAAAGAATTCAACAACACTCTGCTATGTTATCCAAAGCGACTTTATGCCCCATCGCATAGTTTACACTAGCAGTGTTCAAAACTAGAAAAAGACAAAAGAGACTGTTAAAAAAAAAAAAAAAACGTGTCATAATCAAATGCCTTTTGCTCGGCACCTTCTGCCTGAAGCCGTGGGTAACACGAATAATCTGGTGTCCTTTACAATATTCGTCATTCGTGCTCCGACATCGGCTATTGGTAAAAACATTCCACACAAGTGCGGGTCGATCTCGGATCATCAAAATTAATGCGCATATTGCATTTAACTTAGAAAAGCTTCAATATAAACAGGGCCTGCGGGGTTATTATTTCTTTCCCGGGGCCGGGATGAGACACTAATGTGTGGCAAGAACTGCAGAGGGCACAAAAGGAGCGGGATTCGCTGCGCAGGATTCTCAGCGCTTAACCTTTGCAAGCTCGAATTAATAACTCTAAATTACTTTATCTCTGACATTTTGGTGACATACTGAAGGAAAAAAGGTGCCGGTTCACTCAATTTTCAAGTCGTCAAGTTAGAAAAGCCATTAAAAATGCAGTGCACGTCGTGAAGGGCTAACTGCAAGGTTAAGAGGCCTGTCGAGGAGGCCCCCTCGAGTCCCAGAGCGGGAAACGGGCCATGCCAATACTTTACAAATAAACCCGCTCTACATACTAATTTATCAAAGATCAATAAACCCCAAAGACAACAAGAAGCTATTTACAGCACAGGCACAGATTACTGCACTGGAGGTAAACATGTCGTTTTTCTCCATTAACTAAGTAACCCTACAACACCTCTGCACGTGGCAAGCCAAGGGGCTGGTCCTTGGGTGGGTTGTAAACTGCCATGAAGAGAGGCTGGGGTAGCTGTGGTCGCACAAACACAGCCCAGCCTTTGAAGGCTAGCATCCAGAGGGTGGTTTGTGGAGACAAGATTGTGGTGAGGGGGCTGCTTGGGTATATAAATAATGTTAGATAAAGTCTACCAAATTCTTACGCAAGTATATTTTTAGACGCTTGTAGGACCATCTGACCTTTAAACCCTCAGAATCAAGGGACACGGCATCCAAGCTCAGGGTGCTGTGGAACAGTCATCCCTGGAGCCTTCAAGAACAATCACTTCGTTGTATAGGGCTTACGTCAATATGAGACTAGAGGGTAGTGGGGATACTTCACTGCACCAATTGAAATTATCCCTACAAGGTACTACATGGCAACAAATTACCTGAAAATTGGTTTCATTTTCAAGGGAAAGGGAGCACCCTAAGGCATCAAACCTAACCGGGACTCCAAAAATGAGAGGGCCAGAGCCATTAGAACACGCTAATAATTGCACCCCTCTTCTAAGTTCGCAATGCTTGAGAATTTAAGAAAAACACGATATTAAGTTGTGATTCGGCTTGACTTTGGATCTTAACACAGCCATATTCATAAGAAGGAGACACTTGGAAGCTATGATATAATATGGCAACAGACTGAACATTGAGTTAGGGGACGCGGTGTGTAAACCAGGTGAATGGCATTGGGCCATTCCTACTGTCGTCCGTACTCACATTTTTGACAGCTGATAAAAAGCAGCTGGAGGACGTCAATATATATTGCTTCTGAAAAGTAGCAACTTGACTGCCAGGAGAGGGCTATTACTGTATATATTCACTTTTAATATAAGGAAATAGGTCGCTGATGAGTAGAAAGCTCTCGAGACCGCTCTTTGTACAGCATTACCAACAGCGCTAACGCAGCCCCTTCAGAATGTGAACTCCAATTGCAAAACAACAGCAGGAGATTCAATCATTACTGCTTTTTCCCCGAAGACGGCTAACGTTTGATTTGGAGAAAGTACTGTCCCACATTTGAGAAGTGATCTTTCAAGAAGTGTTATTTTATGTGCTTTTAATTTCTATTTATTAACCTTTATATTTATCTAGGTTGGTTCCAGGGAAATTCCTCACTACCACATTGGGTATGGATTTTAATGTTGAAAAATAAACCAAGCAAGACAGTCGAGATACAAAACTGCTTCATATCCATTTGAAGAATAATGCATGTGTTATGTAGGATGCCCTACTGCACAGGTTGTTAATTTTTTTATGTTAATGTTTAATGTTAAGGGGACATTTGTTGCAGTCAGGACAAAACAATTTTTTTTACTTGGACCAAGCCCTTGGGATCTAGGATTGAAATGCTTCCACAGTTTTTATTTGCTCAGTTTGCGGTATACTGTAGAACTTCACAATGGTCAAGAAAACAATCCATTGATGAGCAAGAAAATGATCACACTAATATGCAGCCAGTGCTTATGCAGGTAAAAGCGGTGGGGCCTGGTTTGGGGGGGATTCAACAGACCACGAGCGAAAATTAAATAATAAATTTTCCCTAATCTGCCGAACCCATCCCCTCCCACCCCTATCACAACTACACCCCTCACCCCCACCGATTTTACCTGCACGGGACGCAGCTGCTAATATGTTGCTTGGAGTGTCATTCAACTGGTGTGATTTACGGTTGTCCAATAATACATCGAGTTTTATATTGTCAATTTAGATTTAACCCAGCTTATTTAAAATAAAAAGTGCCTGCAGCAAAGTTAGCTGATTTACTAAAATACATGATTATTATGATTTGCTGAGGCTCTGCTTCTACGGCCTATCCTGCTGCAACTGGCAGTGCAGGTTACCTCAGTGAACAGTAGAAATCATCCAGGAGATGCGGGGGAATCGTGAATTTGAACCCTGTGCCGTGCCAGTGAGATAGAAATGAGCAGTGGCCTAGAGAAGTTTTAACTTGAAAAAGGAGGTAACTGGCAGCAGAAATACACTTCTGCCATGCCTAGCCAAATAGTAGCAGAGAAAGGTGTGATGGCTGAGAGGTGCCAGGAAGGGATCAAACCTCATTGGACTTGGCAGAAGAAGCTTCATGGTTGATGCCGGTGACTACAAGCTTAATTTGTTAAAAAAATTAAAATAAAACTCAAAGTGAGAGGGCCTGACGTATTTCTTACAAGGAAGTCTGTGCAATCGAATGCCGGAGGTGGCAAATACCAAGGCTTCCTAGACTTCATTCCATCTCATACTTTTCCTTCCACCACCTTAAACTTCCAGGACCTTGTCTAACTCTTACAGGATTATCCTTCCTGCTTTCTCACTCTTCCACTGCTTTCCTATCTTTCTGACTTTTATCCCTCTCGCTCTTGCCATGTTAAAAGCCAGACAAATATAAGTCCCTGTGCCCAAAAATGACTGCCAGTGCAAACCACCTGCACAAATTGGTCACAGAGGCCAAGAAAGGGTGCAGGGATTTACAGGAGTAAGTTTTGAGTTTATGTGCAGGGATGCAGCTAACATTGGAGGGTGTAATTTGGGCAAAGGAGATTTTCTTGGGCTCTGGAAGAGAAGGAAAACCCATGGTGGATAGCAAGATTTCTCGTCCAGAGGATGGGCAGTTGCTGTATTTTATGGGAGGGGTCTTGTATCACAAATATTTTAATGAGAATAATAAACTGATTTTGGTTATAGAATACGTGCCTTTTGTATTTTCTACAGTTCTTCCTTAAAGCCAACCCCGTCCCACTACCTTCTTCTCTTGATCTTCAATCCAAGGGATGGCAGCTTAAATGGTGGCAGAAATTAACAATAATTATGTCTATTATGGTGATTTTACCATTTGTACGATGGGAAGATTATTGTCTAACGTCTGACAAAAAAATATTTAAAAGAAAAAAACAGAAGCACACTACCTATTAAACACACTGTGCCAATGGAGTTAGCAAGTTACATTTGAAGAAACATCATTTGCAGATCAACTAATTCCTTACCTTCAGCTGCATTTGACCCAAGCAATCAACCACTTTAAACAGTAACCGTGCAAGGTTTAAATCAAAAAATATAATGGTCAAAATTGGATCACATCTTTTTTCTCTGAAGGTCTGGAACTCTCCCAAATGATGTGTCCCTGCGGTGTCTTGCCAAAAACAAGCACTCTCCCACTTTAGAGCTCTATGGTCCCATCCTTTTGAGAACCAACAGCTCATCTTCCAGGTTCACCAGAGGTGACCAGAGAAGGTACAATACATGTATGAAGCTGAGCCGAGTTTTGCAATACTTCATGGTTGGTTGCAATGTGAAGAATGACAGGAGATAGGCTTGTGCATGTGTTTTATGCTATCCTTGCATTCCTCTTAGGGCACCATACGAACATATTCCTTTTTCATATGAACCTCAAAAACATGTGGCTGAAGCTCATTGTAAATTAATTGCTAATGGCTGATGACACAGGCAAACTAAGTTTCTAGGTTTGCCTACCATCCACTGGGAAATAGAAAGCATAGACCTATCTAAATCATAATGATAGTCAACCTAAAGCAGTAAGCAGATCAAGCCAAACATCAAACAAGAATCACAGTCGTACATAAAGAAAAGTGCAAGTCCCACACCATGAGGAACAAGTTACTTGCCTTCGGTAATGTCTTATCTGGTAGAGACTATCAAGCTGCAGATTCCTTACCATAGAATATTCCCCAGGTGTCAGTGTTAGAGAGAAAATGAAATGCGAGGAAATCGCGCTACAGCACACATTAGTGGCGAGCAATGCAGAGTAGTACGTGGTTAAAGAGCAATATAAGTCTTGGTTTCATAACGATGCAATGTAGTTCAGCAGGTTTTCATTTAAATAGAAAAACATGTTTGTACCTTGATGACATTGTAATCACAGCACACATGCAGAGTCCATTCTCGTTGTTACTTGAGACCTGGTTTAGAAAACGATTGTCAAAGGCGATTTTAGTCTAAAGCATACAGAGTGAGAAAAGAAGTCATGGGAACCGAGTAATAAAAATGAGCACACACTGAGAAAGAAGGTTAATGTTTCATTAAAGCTTTGTCAGAACTATGATAAAGAGAATGTAGAGAAAAGATTAGGAGGTTAAAGGACACATGCAATGTGATGTTTATGTAAAAGTATATTATTAACTCATGTATTCTTTGAACTGTTATTAGCTTTTTTAGACAATTATGTTTAGGTTATCCCTTTTTCAACTATTTAAGTGGCTGCCTGCTAACATCAAATTGTGACCAGTCTTTCAGCCCGAAGGAGGTGACTGGTCTCCTGGCCGTTGTGATTAAACCTACTTTTGCCTTGCCAGAGAAGTCTGGTCTCTCTTAATTCCAGTTTTCTCCCACATAAGACTAGGACCAGAAAATCTTCAGCAGTACCTCTGTGCGCCAGTAGGTGGTACTGATCGGGTCCTTGTCGGCGTTGTTCGGCTGACGTGATGTGCATGGAGCCTATATTGAGGCTACTCCAGCGCACTGACATCAGTTTCTTTATGTGACTATTTCCGAGCCAGAAGGATGGAGCCACGTCAAAAGGCTGAATGACCAATGTGCAGATAACCAAGGGACTACAAGGGCTTTTTAGGTAGAGGAACCGGTTTGCAGAACAGGGAGGAAAGGCATGTCAGGAAGGAATCTGCGGCTAGAGTCTCTACCAAACAAGGTGTTAGCGAATGTAATTAGCTTGTTCATTTGATAGTGACTTCTATGCACAGATTCCTTACCTTAGAATAGATACCAAAGAAATACCTTCCCGGAGGTGGGTCTGCGAAGCGTCTCAGACCAAAAAGTCCTGGAGGACCGAAAGGGCAAAGTGCCCCTTACAATGGACCTGGATGTCAAGGCAGTAGTGTTTGGTAACCATGTGCAAGGGTGCCCACATAGCTGCCTGACAGATGTCCATGACAGGAACTCCATGAGTTAAGGCAGTAGTTGCAGCTTTGGCGGTTGTGGAATGAGCCCAAAAACCCTCAGAAAGTTGCTTCTTAGCGAATGCATAGCAGATCTTTATGCAGAGTACAATCCATCAGGAGACGGTCTGTTTCTGCACTGCCATCCCCTTCTTTACTGCAGTCAACCAAACAAAGAGCTGATCGTCCACCCGGTGGTCTTTGGTGCGATCGATATAGAATGACAATGCTGTTTTTGGGTCTAAGGGGTTGAGTCTCTCTTCGTCCTTGGAGGGGTGAGGTGGAGCAAAGAAGTTTGGCAGTGTGATGCCTTGGCCGATGTGTGAGGGTGCCACTACCATCGGCAGAAAAGAGGCACGGGTTCCGAGAACCAGTTTGTCTGGGAAGAAGGGTGAACAGAAAGAGCTGTAGCTTGCTGACCCTCCTGGCCACTGTGATAGCCTAAAAAAAAGACTGCCTTGATGGTAAGGAGTCTTAGAGGGCAGCTATGCATTGTTTCAAACAAGAAGCACATCAAACAGGTTAAAACTATAAACAGATCCCATTAGGGCATAAGAAAAGGTTTGGGTGAAAACGTGCTGAAGTCCTTTCTGAAAATATGTCACAATGATTGACTTAAACAGGGAGGGTTGATCCAGCAACCGCAAGAAAGCAGAGATGGCCACAAGATGCCCCCTTTACTGTGCCCAGAGCAAGTCCTTGCCAGCTAAGGACAAAACAAACAGCAACACTTCTGACAAGGGTGCAGTAAGCGGACAAACATTTTTCAGCACACTGAACCACAAATTTAGCTCAACTGCAGGGTTATACAATTTTTGTAAATGGGCGCCTGGCTGCCAAGAGGATCTCACATACTTTGTTCACCAGTGAGATGGAAGACTCAACTGCTGCCGCTAAATCTCCACGCATGAAGGCGGAACATGCACAGGTTCAGGTGTAGGAACCTGCCCTATTGCTGCAATAGGAGATTGTCCGAAGGGGCAGCAGCCTGATTGAAGGACCAATGCTCATGCTCAGGAGTTCGGGATATCATACTCTCCATGCCAAGCCCGGTGAAACTAGGATGAGGTGGGTCTAGTCTGTCCTGATCTTCTTCAGAACTTGGGGCAGAAGTTGAATGGTGGAAAGGTGTAAAGGAGTCCTGAGTCCCACTCGAGTTGGAATGTGTATCTGAGCGAGAGCTGTCTTGGAAACTCCAATGCATAGCAGTTCTGACATTGCACATTCTCGCTGTGGCAAATCGACTTACCCAAGGTTCTCCCCAGTCACAGAAGAGACCTTGCACCTCCTCCAGATGGAGACGCCATTCGTGATCTGCAAGGCATCAACAGGTGAGTTTGTCCGCCCTGACGTTCAGGGAACCCACCAGGTGATGTATGACCAGGAAAAGGTCTTGACATTCCAGCCATGTCCGGATGAGAAAGGACTCCTGGCAAAGGATCTACAATCCCACTCTTGCACTACCACATGGCAAGAGTGTGGTTTGTGAACACCTGAACCAGCCTTCCCTTGCTGGATGGGAGGAAGGCTTTCAATGTCAATTAAATCACTCTCAATTCCAACAAGTTAATGTGGAGCTGAGACTTCGCCGGAGACCAGAGTCCTTTGAGCCCCACCTCTCCAAAATTGATGTTCCCAACTCACAAGTGACTCATCTGTCACCACAGTGAGCGCTGGGTAGGGAAGGGAGAGGGTCTACTACTGACCCAATCGCAGTTCATTAGCCATCACTGCAGATACTTAGCAGGGCCCTCCGATATCTAAACTAGGTCGGAGAGATTCCCCTGGTGCTACCCCCACTGGGACTTCAGATCCAACTGCAAAGCCCGCATATGCAATCAAGCGTACTTCACTAGCAGGGTGCAGAAGGCCATCAGATCCAGAAGTCTTCCAAGTTTAAAACTATTGATCCCATAACATTGATATCGAAGGTCTGCAATCTCATGAAGGAGCTAGTAGAAACAAGTCTCGTGGACCTTAATATCAACATGGAGAGGTGGTAGGCTTTGAGGGTACAGAGTTAATATACATCTCAAAATATGGTTCTGAACCCCTAGCAACTGTGAAAATGTGTAATATTTTATTTAGCATAAGCGACAGCCATTTTGGCTGTGGTGTTCATTTTGTTTCCTTCGTAATTCTTCCGTCCTCGGCTGCTCGTCTTTTCACTCTGCTTGTGTTATCTATTTTTGTTGACTTCCTGACTCAGCTAATAGCAATGTACGTGCTAAGGGTTTGTAGCTGCCAAGTGCACCTGGTCTCAGATGTTAACTGTTGACAATTTACTGCTGCCATAAGCATTTCTGCTCCCCCTCCCACTTTGCTGACCAAGTGGTTATTCATCTGCCCTTGTTTGATAACTATTTCTAAAACGTGTTCTTCCTATTTCTGTTCACATGCTTACAGTGCAGAAAACCGGTATAAAAGGGACACAGTTTGTGAATTCAGTGTACTACCTCCTTGCAGCACTTGAGAGTGTTGTGTGGATGTGGTCCCACTTTTGAGTGATTAATAAACTTATTTATTCCAACTCCAGTGCTGATCTCTATTTTGTTGGTCTAGGGACCCGTGGACAAGAGGGTGACTCTGCACCAGTGTGTCCACTTTTAGGCACATTTCCACAGTTGGACACGTGGGGCCCCATTGGTGACACAGCCGTCCGAAGGAGTGGTCTTGACGGAGAATCGAAATCTTACTGAGGAAGCGCACTGCACAAGGTGACCTTTGTCTTTGCAGGCCGACATGACTTTTCCGGATTTTCCGATTTGACCCTCCAGGTGGTGGCCGATCTTAACTGGCGTTTTCTTTGGCGCAATTTTGAAGTGACCATTAGGTCGTCCAAGAGATCGGCAGGTGGGGTTTGGAGACTTCTGTTTGGTAAGGTTGCTGAAGCGGCACTCTTGATTTGTTTGGCCTGGGCTTTTTTTCTAAATTTGTTATTCAATCTTTGCAAAGTTTGAAGGCAGGTAATGTGGAGATTTTTCTCCTTTTGAAATATTTGTTTGGAGTAGTAATATTTTACACCTATTGGTAAAGCATGCCTGTTCTCAGCACACTCCGTAGGTGGTGTTGCTGCTCTGGTGGTACCAAAGTAAGCTTGAAAAAAAGTCAGCCGGCTCCCCCAGAGGGGACACCTAATAGAGATATGTATGTCAAATATGGTATTTCTTCCATAATGTACGGTACACTGTGGAACAAATACACAAAGAAAGATTCTGATCTGCAATGGCCAGTGAATGGGTCATTTGATTTTAAAAAGGTTCAATATGTAGAGCAGTGTTTATTTAAAAGAAAAAGTAGACCGGATATGTTTTATTGTGTGCGTGCGAAGGAAGTACGAGAGAGAGTGAAGAGAGCAGAAGCTATAGCAGAAAAAGAACAATGAAAAACGATATATCAAAAAGCTCTAGAATTAAATAAAGAAAAGAAGAAAAAATAGAAAAAGAAGATAGGGAATGTCGATTAGAGGTAAACGGCCAGTACCCTATTAGGCGCCGTATTATCCCATACTTAATAAAACTCAGGATGACTGCATCCTATTAGAACGCCACCCCCACCCCCGTATAAATTTCCCACTCCAAGTGCCCCTGATGAGGTTTCTGATGACGAGCATGTCTTCACACGAAAAAGAACAAGATAAGCAAGATGGGCGACAGACTTGCTCTACTTTGACTAAAGCAGAAAAGATAAATTAAAAACCGCTGCTAGAGAGGAGGCTCGTCGGCCTCACACTGTACCCGTCATCGTAGCTATGGTTCAACAGTGGCAAAATATGGAGCAATTTAATTTTGTAGAAAAATTTGCTTGGGAGGTAATATTTGATTATAGACAAATTTCTCAGGAACTACAGCCAGCTGATATAAATACTGATTATAAACGATTAACAGAGGGGACTTTCCCTTTTTTTCGGCCTCATCTGATATGATTAGACGAGTGATTAAAATACGAGACGCAACATTACGTTTACAAAAGAAGCAAGAATTGGCTAGAAAACAGAGAGGTATAGAGGCAGTTCAATCCCCAGCACAGAAAGTAGATGCTCCGTTGGATGAGGTTGTGCCTGTTAGTACTACAGTTGCTATAAACCTATGCGTGAAGTTGCACCCCTCTATGTTCCTCCTAAGGGTGCGGGAACAAATGATGATAAAACTTCCGATGATGCAAAGGGATATTTTATATATAACTGGGTTTACACTCCTTGGAGTAGAGCGGACATGATGGCTCTTAAAGCTGCTTTGCCCGACCCACAGAAAAATCCTGTTGCCTTCTATGAGGGTGTGGAAGGAGCCATTAGCTCCTGGATTATGACCTTGCCAGATATTGATATGTTCTTTGGGCTTATTTTGCCCCCTGATATGTGGAGAACGATACGTAAAATAGATGACAATGTAGCCTATGGTGATACCTGGGAACATTTAGAACAAATAGATGCAGAAAGGGAGCCTGCGCAGAAACCTCAGAAGGAGATATTCGATCTTCCTAAAGCTATTGTGACTAAGTTACAGAATCCATACCCCCTAAGAAAATAGATTGGACTACTTTAGCGTCCTGTAAACAGAACAAGCATTGGCATAGCCAGTATGTTTGGGACCTTATAAATGTTTAGCCATGCAACACTTGATGTTGTTGCACCAAGGATATTGTGCTGGATAACTAAACACTTATAAGGTCCCAAAGACGAGACCTATTGGCTATGCCAATGCTTTTTTTTTTGGAGCTGTCGACAGAACTAAAAACCTGGGAGCCAGGGTGTTGAACTTTTTATGACCTTCAAGTGTTTTTCTTACTATGTATATTTCTGGAGTCTGTTTTACTTTTGCTTTTTAATATAAAGATTAGTGCTTGCAGGCACCCCAAATTTTTACATAAGTATGAAACTGAAGTTGCGTGATCCTGGGCAAATCGGATAAATCAATTTGCCCAGGATCACACAATTAAGGCACATTGCCCAGCCAAACTTCGGGCTTGAAGGTCAGTTGATATGAAAATATGTTTGGCATACAACTTCACCAGAACGACTGCTTTTGATTTTTTATCATATTCGTATTTCAATGTTTGAACACTTACTGTGTTGTGATCCTCTTCCAAACCCATCAGTGATGTCAATGGCCTCATCTGACATCATTTATCAAGCGCAGGCAAAGGACAAAGTGATATCAAAAGTCAAATCAGTAGTTGGGATGAGGGAAGACGGTCAAAGCAATTTAGGCTAGTGGGAACAAAAGATGATAAAACAAACATGTGGGAACACCACCACCTTGTGGACAGTTGTAGTAACAAAGAGCAACAAGGAAGCTATCGACTTCAGGAATGTGAAAGAAAGCTCTCGTATCTTGAAAGCTGATGACCCATAACGAGAGAGGAATGCCATATGGCGCATCTGCTCGTATGCGCGTGCCTGCGCACATGTACGCAAGCTCTAGGCCACAGTGTAGCACTTTGAAAAGCCCCTTACTAAAAGTCGAGCAGCAGGCTCGACCTGAAAAGGATGAGTTAGTTTCTGATTTCTTTTCAAGATTTGAAGAGACATTCCATGATTTTAGTGGTCAGTCATTGGCCGATGATACGGGTAAGCATTTATTTGTCGATAAATTTGTTGCTAATATGTTACCGGAAATAGCTAGTAGCTTAAAGGCCAGCAAGAGTTCTTGAACCACGTTTTCCCCATTTTCCCTTTTTGACTATGGCCCAATATTATGAGCGGCAGGAAAAGGAAGCAAAAGGCAGGGAGGGTAAGAAGGTTGAGCATCGATCCGCATGGTTGCTTTGCAGAAAAGACTTGTTCTAGATGTTATTCTGGCGGATTGAGGTGGAGCATGCTGTATCATCGGATCCAGCTGTTGTGTCTTCACACCGGACAACTCACCTTCCGTATATGCAGTCATCTCCAAACTACCCAAAATAGCTACTGAGATACATCAAGACTCAGGAACATGGATTTGCGCTGGATGGTTCTGGAACATATTTTCTGTATGGGGTCTAAAAATATTATCGGCCTTATTCATTGCAGTTCTCTTTTCTTGTTGTTTATGTATCCAATGGGGGCCAATGCTTTGTTCCGTCTGTATTTCCACTTGTACTACCTGTCTACCATCTAAAACAAATGTCTAAAATGTAAATGCCCGTTTAGCAATAGACCGAAAAGTCAGCGATATAATGTTAAGTGATATACATGATTTTTATTGTACCCCTTTTAAAGCATAGGAAAGGTCTTAGCTTATGCTAAAAGGGTTGTCTGTGGAAATGTGTAATATTTTACTTCGCATAAGCGACAGACATTTTGGCTGTGGCGTTCATTTCATTTCCTTCGTAATTCTTTCGTCCTCTGCTGCTCGTCTTTTCACTCTGCTTGTGTTATCTATTTTAGTTGACTTCCTGACTCTGCTAAAAGCAATGTACGTGCTGAGGGTTTGTAGCTGCCAAGTGCACCTGGTCTCAGATGTCAAATATCGACCATTTACTGCTGCCATAAGCATTTCTGCTCCCCCTCCCACTTTGCTGACCAAGTGGTTATTCATCAGCCCTTGTTTGCTGATAACTTTTTCTAAAACTTGCTCTTCCTATTTCTGTTCACATGCTTACAGTGCAGAAAACCGGTATAAAAGGGACACAGTTTGTGAATTCAGTGTAATACCTCCTTGCAGCAATTGAGAGTGTTGTGTGGATGTGGTCCCACTCATGAGTGATTAATAAACGTGTTATTTATACCAACTCCAGTGCTGATCTCCATTTTGTTGGTTTCTAGATCCGTGGACAAGAGGGTGACCCTGCACCAGTGTGCCCACTTTTAGGCACATTTCCACACAACAGTGACCTCTAACATCATCAAATAAAGTACTAATATTATTATATATGCGATCTCCATTAGATAATGTACTTCTGAGATCTAAAACATGTATGTGCTTTGAATTTTTAAGTCACGGATTCCACTTGCTGTGTTAAAAGCAATTTAAATAAAAAAAAATAATAATAATCTGAACCTACAATCTCCATAATCAGAAGAGGAAAAAGAACAGAAACTCTTAATTTTACACTTCATGTGAACCAAGGCTTATATTACGTCTTCAGACTACTTGGAGCACCTTCAAATTGCATTTAAGCTGCTGGAGGGCAAACCCTGCCCTGGCTTTTAAGTTTGGTCAACCTACAGCTTTTACATCTGAAATTTCTTAGTTGGCTGGGATCTCAATCTGGGGCTACCCAGTCCTATAGAACTTAAATTGGTACAGGTTAAAATGTTTAACTTCAGTATAAAGGTTTCTTATTACAAAACAAAAATATTTCAGCGGGACAAATACCTGCTTTGCAATTGACCGCAAGAGATCGAAAGTCTGCTACAGGGTTGCCTGGTGCACAATCAAAATAGCAGTCCTATTTTTAATTTCCCTTCATTACATATCACATTTTCCAGTTTGATTTACAATATAAAATTATTACCCAGCTTTATCCTTGGTGAATTTTTAATTATTTTATTTGCCATCCATATTTCAATTTTTGCTGTTTTTCAAGGTTATGTTTTTCCCACAATGTTTACAGTCATGTCGGCTCCGTTTTTTCTTTTAGGATATTTCTGCTTTTGATTAGTTCAAATTTTTTATGTTCCATTTATACCACAGGCTTTTAGTGGTGACACCAATATCTTTTGTTAATACAACACTTTAACGTTAATTACTGCAGCTATTTTTCCACTGTTGATTTTCTGTAGAAACGGAGCGCAACACATTTTTTTCCACAGAATGTTTACTAGTGCTATTTATTTCAGTTTTGGCAAATCGTTCTGAACCTCTTCTCCATTGGGCTTACTTTTCATTTTATATTTTTCCTAATAAAGTTTAACTTCACTTAAACTTGTGGAGTTAATAAAGTTAGATGTTCTCACTGCATTTTCTATGTTGTTTTACTAAGCATTTTCTGTACAATTTGCCTTATCATCTTTTCCAAGCAACCAAACATGAGCAAAGCTTTCCATCATTGAAACTAGTTTAGCGCTAAGGACTATACAGCAGGCCAATTAAAACAGGCCACTCACTCACAGACTATATAATTCAAAGTTCGGGGATCCTGCACTCTTGAGGAAAAAATTGGCTTAGTGCAACAGCAATAGAACCATAATACTGAGTTTGAAATATGGTGCAATAAAAATATTGCAGCCACAATTTCGTGAAGCTAAGTATATAGTTAGGTACAGATTTACTACACTAAACTCCACCTGTATGTATCTTGAACATATTTACGTTTCTACATGGTATGTAGATGTGGCGATAAAGAATAGTAAATTTCTTATGCCATCCATGGTGGGAGTCAGAGCAAAATCCTTTGATCAAATGGCTTTTAGAAGCATGAATTCAATGCCTTGTAAGCTTCCTAGTGATCTCCACCTCTCTGGTCCACTGACAACAAATCCTTTCTCTTCTCTACCTTCTTAAAAGTGCTATGTCCTTCCTTTAGAAAACATGCTTCAACAGTGTGATGGCTCTAAGGAATGAAGCAAAAGATATGGGAGTAGGGAACCGGTTGCAAACTGATTACTGACCACTAAATAGGGTACTTACAATGTACAAAGACTCGCTCAAGTAGTTTTTCTTAAAATAGCATACAGCATCGAATAAATTGTGATTTCTTATTTTAGGGATAGCAAATAACTAACGGCTAAATGTGATTTCCAAATAGCGAGTCTCCATTTTGATGGACTAAGCATTCGCAAACAGGAAATTCAGTAAAACACAGAATTTTGCAAGTGACGGGACCATGACCATTGATTTGAGACCGGTAGAAACCAGGTGAACATTTTTAAGGTGGTCCTAAAATGCCTTGTAATCTTTCACAATGGCTGCACTCTATATTGTAGTGAGAAAGATGCTGATTTTGGAGCTCAACAGAGGAGGACAAGAGCAAGGATATTCAAGTAGAGAGTCACTTTGTTTGATCAAACTAATGAGGAGGTTTATGCCAGATACAGGTTTACAAAACAGGTTATTTTTAGTTTAATTAAGGATTTTAACGCCGTATTAAGCAGGCCTACTCAATGCAGTCTAGCAATACCTACACATATTCAGGTATGTCTAGCTTAAATCTGTTAGCTTCTGATAGCTATCAATGCACTGTGGCTGGTGCAGGGGGGGGGGGGGGGGGAGAGGGGGATCTCCCAAAGCGGATTATGAAGTGTTTTAAAAAATGTCATATCCTAGAAGCAATGATGTCTTCAATAAATCTCATTCTCAAATACCCCTGCAGAGTGGGGACATATCTAAATCTTATTCTATGCCATAGCCTATTTCCAACAAGTGCAGAGATGTGTAGACTGAACACGTTTGAATGTGCACACCCGCTGACACAGAGTTGTATGTAATGCAAAGTGGCTGATCACAGTACCCTGGGAGTACTCATGACTCCTAAATATTTAGACATTGAGGATTGTATGAACGGCTATTCAGTGGCGAGTTTGGAGACAATTGGTTGTTCAGTAATTGTAACTCACATTTAAAGTTATCTTTCATTATTTCCTTATACAATTACACAGCTGTTACACTTCAGGTGACAGTGCATTTTCCTAAAGACCATGGATTAAGACTCCCTACTTTCAGGACAGGACCCCTAGACAAAGGAGGTACAAAGCCGCCTGGAGACAAACAAGTAGCATTAGTGAGAGACTTTTGGCCTATGTAAAAGCAGATTCAACTGTCTGCATAAAGGTGGTGGTGCACAGGAGTACTGACCGTACAAGGTATAAAGATATAGCCATATGTGCAACACTGCACAACTTAGCAGTGCGCAGGAGTCTACCCACTGACCCAGAAAGTCAGGATTCGGATGACAACAATGATGAAATTCCACCTCGCTTGCCACCTCCAGAACCTAGTACTGCAAGAGTTGTAGAGGGACATGCGTGCAGAGCACATGTCAAAAAACTATTTTTTAATGTAAATGAAACACTTTAGCAATGCACAAACATATCACACAAAATGTACAGAGCACCAAGCATACATTTTTCTGTTTATTCATAGATTGTCAAATAACCATTGCCTTAGGGGGATTCACTATTTACAGCTTTGACGTCCAGTACTTGGTCTTTGAACCAAACGCTGGGTGGACTTACTGCACTCTGGCTTCTAGCCTTGATGTACCTAGCTCTCACACTGAAATACTGTTCATACTTAAACTCTCTTCAGCTTCCCCAACAGATCTAGTTGGCCGAATCCTGCATTAGCAGTTTGCATTTCCTCAAGCGTATTTGTAATTTGTTCACACTTCCGGGATGCTCCCAAAAGGAACCAGCGACTTCTAAACGATGACTAGGTGATTTAGGTTACTGCTTCAGCTATTCAGTTAAGAATGAGTGCTTTTGCACAAAGAGCCATCTCCATGCATGCCTGTTTTAAGGTCTGCGAATTTGTAATTTTAAAGCTTCGCCTTTGACCACGTTCCTGATGAGGAGTCTGTGTGCAGCTGCCTGCATCTCAATCGATGTCTGTGGCCTCGGGCTTTTTAAATACACCTTTTGTGTGGGAATATAGTGACAAGTGATTACCAGCTGTGCCATCATTCTTGAGCCTCCGAGATCACTATTCATCTCCTTCGGACCAAGTGCCAAAACAAATTTCAGATTGATTTTTATAGATTTGGTTTAGGACTCCTGATTGTGGTTCCCAAACTGGGGTCCGCGGACCCCCAGGGGTCCGTGACACATTCCCAGGGGGTCCACAGACAGCAGTTTTAAAAGCACTGCAAAGTTCCTTGTATAATGAGCAGTTTTTGGGCAGCAATAAAATTGTCAAGATAACTCCGGTGATTAATGTACATGCTGGAGAGAGATGGGGGTTTGTCCAGTGGCAGCTTTGACTCATCTAAGGAAGTGCAGATGGTTAATATGCATGCTGCAAAGAATATCTACCAAGCATTAAAAAAAAGTATTTTGTTGTGTGCATAGCTCAGTGGGTTCCTGCTTTTGCCACAAATATTAGGTTGTTATTGTGCAGTTCACAAGTTCCAATCATAATCTAGCACAGTGAGCTATAAACTGCCGTCAAAGAGCTGCATGCAAACTGCATGGTACAAGTTAGTAAGTTGTGCTGTTTCCCAGTCTTTCATTATCCCGATGCTGCTAAAAAGGTTTATTTGGGTAGAAAAAAAATCCTTATTATTAAAGTCAACGCTAACCCCTGTGTTATGTTCTGAATCCTGAGTTTGTGCTTCTCCAGAGCAAGCACTCTTAAAAAACGCCTACCAGCATGGATGACATGCGAATCCTACACCTTGTAGTCCCCTTTGTCTTATGTAACATTTTCTATTAACTGATCTACAGTGGTATGAGAGGTGCTATAAAATAAATTAAATACATGTGCTATGGAGAGATGAGAGGCACTGTTGGAGGGTAGTAGTGAGGGAATCATTGAAGATTGTCAATCATTGAAGATTGACAAAAGATTGTTGTATCCTGGTGCATAGTAAGGTCATTATTTACTATGCTTTAAAAGCTAATACTATTCAATATATAATGTCAAATGTCTTGTAAATTGCACCATTTCCCCCCAACTTTTCTATGGGGAGAGCCGCCCAAAGCCCCCTTTGTAGTGGTCAGGCTCACTCTCAGCACTTGGTGTGCACTGTACAGGGACTGGTCTGACAACATTTGCCAGAGCAACTTTAGGTTTCCAGTCCAGCCTTGGGCAGCGAAATAATACCAAACAATGAAAAGTTAGGTTGCTAGATGCAGCACCAACCTTCTCATTAAGATTTTTTGATTTTTGCAAATATTTTTAATATAAAAATACTAAAATCTTTAGTAATTCAAGTCTAGTTTTTGATTGATGTGCACAGGTATGTTTCTTTTTTTTCGAATTACAGTTTTAATGTTTCACGTTTAAATCATACAAATTGCTTGGGGGTCCCCGGCTTCCAGCAGTGACTCAATAGGGGTCCTCAGGAGTGAAAAGTTTGGGAACCACTGTTTATGTGTTTTCATATCCGTTATATGGTTGCTTTATGGGTAACTGACCGCTGCAGCTTTACCATCCCATTTTTATTCAGGCTACCAAAAGCAACAGAAGCGTTTTTGCGAAGTTCACTCTCCATTAAGATGTTTGGGTATAAATTAATTTGTATTTTTTCACTCGTACAGATTCTATCCTCTTCTAGAGTTTTTACATGTCTTTTCACTAGATCAGTAATTCACACGTATTGCAGTACATTAAGTTCAATATTGCTTTTTAGGTTGAGCCTAGCGCAGCACGCAGCGGTGCTATGGAAGATGACCTTTAGAAAATCGGTCAGCTCTTTTCAAGCACTCGTGCTTGTGCTGGCATCCACCTTGCGGGAGCAAACAGCGGCGCGCAGGGGCCATCTGTTTCCAATTAGCGTGGCCGCGCTTTTTTTTTTGTATTTGTGCCATTCTTTTGTGTCTGTTGAACAGCCTTGCCGCTCAGGTTCCAATTAGCATGGCCGCGCTTGTTTTAGGATTTGTGCCACTCTTTTGTTTCTGTTGAACAGCCTTGCCGCTCAGGTTTGGACCCCAAAGTAAAGATACCATTTACTTTTCAAAAGAAGACGCATATTAGAGCGTTACTTGCAAGTCACCAAGGTGAACTCTTCCAAAGTCGCCCCACCCCAGAAGAAGTCACCATCTGCCACTGGTGTGTTCTTTCACATAGGTAGCCTTCGGCAAGCCAGAAAGGACTGCGGATGGCGCCACCATCACCCACCAACCCCCCCTCTACACTGCCCCTCCTGCTCTGCAGAGTGGTTGTGACAAAAGCCAGCAAGCTCGCTCCGCCGCAGCCACTCCCCTCTGCCTGTGCATTTCCAGACATGTCCATTAGCCTCGCAACAGACAAACAAACACCTTTGGGGCAGCCCCACATGTCTAATTCATTCTCCAAATGCATAATGAGGCAGGAGTGAGCTTTTTAGGGGGGAATCTAATTGACCTTTTACAGCAGCGGCGGGCAGAATGACTTAAACACCATTAAGGCATAACGTGGCCCGCAGAGATTTTATGGAAGGTTATCAAAAATCCAGCACCATTGCATTTTTTTTGTTCCATTTTTGCCAGTGCAAACGAAATGATGGGCTGAGAGTCGGCGTCGGGCAAGATGGTCAAGGTATTTTATGCGGCATTGATGGGCCAATAAGGGTAGAAATTGAGGAAATTCTTGTGGGAAAAGCTTTTGAAGAAATGTATACACATTTTTCAATAGTGAGACCTAGTAATTGATTAAAAGAAGTAAACATTTAGATCTGATGAATTCACAATAGCTGATTATGGAAGACATAATTTTAGTGTTTATAAACTCGATAGGTTTGTGGTAAAAGTATGTCCTCTAATGTACTTGTGGATCAAAAAGTCTGTTTTCTAATTTATGTGGGTGAATATCAGGACATTCACTGAGCTCTTCCAAGACGTTAGCGATTATGGGTTGGCTTTGGTACATACTGTACGACACAAGTGAAATCTCTTTTAGATCCTATTATTGGCCTACCTGGGGCGTAACACAGGTGACTGTAGCCCCTGAGGTGCAGGAGGCCCCCAACACTTTAGGGGGTCCCCAATCCTTCAGAGGACCCACATCTAGGCAGACCTAAGGAATATCTGCAGGATAAGGGAGACTCAGGGACCCTGTAACAGATTTTGAGGGGGGCATCATTTTGCATTACGCCACTGTGACCTACCACTGGCTGGCAGTATTTACTGCCTTTTCTTTGTTTTCGCCCATGCAGATTTCTCTGCAAAATGCAATATTTGGCAGAGAGCACTAGATGACACTAAAAATGAACCTTTTTAGATCAAGCCTATAAGACAGAGCAGCTGTCTGGTTGCAAAAAGACTTCTTGAGGGCATTCAGAAAGCTTCCCTGGGAATGCCTTCTGCTCATTGCTTACCATTAGCTTTGTAACTTAGATTTTCTAGCTTTTGATTTGCTGTCTTTATTTGTTGTAGACAGTCCAGAATGTCTTTGTCCCACCTGTGGAGCATCCCCCGTTTACTGTTTTATTCCACCACTGCTCGCTGTCTGTAAACAGGCCGTTAAATCTTGTCACATTAGGTAGTTGGAAATCGGAAAGTGGGGCTCTGAAGCCTCCTTGACTAACTAATGTAGCTTGGTTGACTAGTCATGGGCTAGTGGTATAGAAGGTGGTGTGAATATTGAGTCAGTTCATTGGTTGAAGGAGACCCAAACCCAAGGCGGCAGAACTGATACCATGGCACCCTTTAGGTGTGTAGCCTAAAGTCATAGGTTTAGCTGAACAGATCACCCTAATTGGTCTACCACCCAAAATTCAAAATGTTCTGAGTCACACTCTGGAGACAACATAACCCCATTGTGTCAGGTGGTTCCGGCTTCTCTCCATGCTTTCAGACAAGGTTCTGGGTCAAACTCTAGATCCTTATACTGTGCTCGGTGTCATATGGATATTATCTTTGTGCAGATTTTTGATAGAACCTTGGGGTCACCCAACCCTTAATACGGCTGACTGTTTCAGTCTTATGACCTATTTACACTTATCCAAGCACAGTGTCACCTTGGGACCACAGGGATGATAAAGAATGATGAAACCGTGACCGAAAGAAAATGGGGAGATTCACCCCAGTTTATTTTAAGAGGCAGGACCCTGCAGATGGTCAAACATAACCTTGTTGATGAATATCAGGTCGGAGTCGAACCTGGCTACCCCTTGCCAACATCATATGGTGCTAAGAATAAAAAACTGGGGAACTTGGTAATTTCGCCTGATGCAGAGAGGTTTTGAGTGAGGAATTCTCCTCAGAGCCCTAGTGAGAATTGGCCTGGGCCATGATTTTATCTCTAAGGTGACATGGGCTGACGCAAATCTATCAGCCCATATATAGAATGGGGGTATCATATCTGATATGTTCTAGCCAATAGGTCTCGCTTTTGAGACCTTATAAGTATTTAGTTATGCAGCACAATATTCTTGGTGCAACAAAATCAACTGTTGCATGGCTAAACACTTATAAGGTCCCAAAGGCGAGACCTATTGTTATGCCAATGCTTGTTCTAACATTTGCGGCATTGTGAGCCCAGGTGCTCCTCTGAACCTCCCAAAGAGAAGGTGCATCTTCACATATACCTTTCAGTTCCTGTAGGACTCGAAAACCAGTGAATCAACAAGATGAAATTCCTGCTTAGAGAATGTTTTCGGATATCTCATTCAGGCTTTTCATAGAACACTGAACTCTCATAGCAGAGATGCTAGTGACTGCTACAGTACTGGACTTTGGCTATAATTCACTGGAGCTTCTTTCTCACAAAGAAGGAGTTGATTCCTGATCCAACTACTTATGTATCAGAGAAAACTTTTAGTCACTCACCAGGTCCTATCAGTTCCTGATTTTTAGGTCGAGCTAGACTTTGCATGCACTGTCTCTTCGCGATCTGCTGTAATCAGTCAGTGGACTTTAAGTCCATCCCATTTCTTGCCATTGTTTTATCTAGGTCAGTGTCCTTTAAAAATCCTTGCTTGCTAGAGGTCAGTCCCGACTCTTTGTCCCTCTTTACTCTCTCCTGTTGCTCCCACAGAGCAGGGACTCAGTACTGTCTCATTCCGCTCTGGTTCTTTATTTGTTCTTTGGGGAATTATTTTTTTTCTTGGTTTCCTGCCCAGTTACTGTTTGTCTGTGTTTAGCTTCAACGCCCTAGCTGCTTACATTCAAATATAACATTCTTCCTCCCACCTCCTCTTAATGCCACAGTTGTGTTACTGCTGCCTTTTTTACTGCTGCCTCCCCCACTGTGGCTCCTCCTCTGTAGCTTGTTTTTTTGTAATCATTCTTTTTGCAGTTTTCGATCTCCACCGTCATTTCTAGTAGGATATTTGCTTGGTTTGGGCTTACTTTTAAGGGGAATTGGGCTTGGTTTTTTTTAGGTATGGCCTGCAAAAGGTTTTGCATCCCCGCCCCCGCTCTTTTCTGGCTTTTCATTGGTTACTGTGCGGGCCACTTACTTTTCCTCCAGTTCCATTGGCTGTAGCACATTTTCTTGCACTGACCAATGCTTGTTCTATACCTTTCCAATGAAGGTCCATTGCTTTTCTTCCGTATCTATAAAATAAACTGCTCACCCCTTTTGACAGAATATGGCACACGTCACCTTCTAAAGTCTCGGAATCCAAACTTCAACTTATAAAACCTCAGGCTCAAAACTCTGTCAATGGTGTTGTAAAAAGATGTCTTTGTTAGATCCTTGATAAATCTGCACATGGTGTCTATGGAACAACCACGACCCATCAAGCCTCTGCCAAATGCATGTCCATGCATCTGAAGGCCATCATGGGGCAGGAGATCAAGCTACTTTTGGCAAAAACTTGGTGCACATACTCTAAAAAGGTCTCTCTCTTCTCCTTAGGGAAAGCCTCGTGACAGATAAAGACCCACCCCAAGTGTCAGCCTGTTTAAACAAAGGACAACAGGAAGGAGAAACCTTCTTACTCCTCGAGTAAACGGCCTGCTTTCAATGTCTCCCCAGTCATCTTCCAAGCCATATCTGGTTCTCAAAATGCTTGATCCATCATGCCAAGCCTTGTCCGGTGACGCGTCTCATGATGTGGCTTTTTGCAGTACATGATGGATATCTTGGGGACAAATTTATCTGGGTCAATCCCAAAGGCAGGTCAAACCGTGTCCATGTATCGTTCCCGAGAAAGCTTGGTAGTACAGAAATATCCAGCTAAGTTGAACCAGAACCTCTTTCCTACTGCTTCTTTGGACCATGAGTCCAAAGAACTGACTCCATGGACTGAAAAGCTTTTGCTTCAGGCTGCCTTGCTTTGCATACTACCTAAATCACACAACTTCTTGGTTGTTATGTCCATGCCTTGAGGGTATTGGCAAGGACGGCTGCAGTTAACCTTCCTAACCACATGAAGAAGCCCTTCTCTGATTTGGTACGTGATAGTCTGGATGGCGTCAAAGAAAGTTTAACATGTAGCCTGGATAAAGCGGACACAAAAGCTCGATTCATGGCTAATGATGACCCTCTAGGAAGGCACACCTGGATGAGCTCAACAGGCATCAGTGAGATGTCCAGGTGGTCAAATGGACATGCCCTGCAACAGCGAGACAGACTTTAAAGAGAAGGTAAAATTCTCTGAGGAATGTTTCAAAAACATTCATGCCATCGACTCCACGGCAAAACACTTTCAGAAACCTTACCAATGATTCCAGGAGTTCTTGAGGGGACAACCCTCAGAAAAGTGACAATGTCCCCAGTTGCAGGAAACAGTGGTCCCTGAAACCAAACGATAGAGCAAAAAATGAATATAGTCAAAATTGGAACTATATTATAGCCAATGTCCAGCCGGGCATGGCAACTTTAATAAGTAGAAATTCTTGACAGTAAACAAGGAAATGTAAGTAGAAATTCGGTGGGACACAAGCCTGTATCCTCTGACTTACATACCAAGTAGACAGAAAATGACAAAACACATTCAGGCAATTACAGTGATGTTTCTTTGAGAAATAATGAATAGCGAAACATCTGATATTCAGATTGCCACCTTCACACTATATTACATACAGCAATATTTAAGGTGTAGGGTGGGCAACAGAGTCGACGGCGTTTCGATCCTTATGAGAAAGATACAGGATCATCATCAGGACTAATTTAGTTAAATTGCCCTTATTTTGAATGCCTCATGTTGCCATGGAGGCAACGGAAAAGATGCCGATTCACGAAAAGGTAACGTTGAGTTAAGGTTTACGGTAGGACAATGCCTACGCACAATTCTTCCGGGAGGAAGGACACGGATAGGTCTCAATCAACTTGCAGAAATGGGTTCCGTGGCCATGCAGTGTGTACGGACGATGCCGGATCAACATCGTCCTACCGTAAACCTTAACTCAACGTTACCTTTTCGTGAATCGGCATCTTTTCCGTTGCCTCCATGGCAACATGAGGCATTCAAAATAAGGGCAATTTAACTAAATTAGTCCTGATGATGATCCTGTATCTTTCTCATAAGGATCGAAACGCCGTCGACTCTGTTGCCCACCCTACACCTTAAATATTGCTGTATGTAATATAGTGTGAAGGTGGCAATCTGAATATCAGATGTTTCGCTATTCATTATTTCTCAAAGAAACATCACTGTAATTGCCTGAATGTGTTTTGTCATTTTCTGTCTACTTGGTATGTAAGTCAGAGGATACAGGCTTGTGTCCCACCGAATTTCTACTTACATTTCCTTGTTTACTGTCAAGAATTTCTACTTATTAAAGTTGCCATGCCCGGCTGGACATTGGCTATAATATAGTTCCAATTTTGACTATATTCATTTTTTGCTCTATCGTTTGGTTTCAGGGACCACTGTTTCCTGCAATACGTATCTACCCAAGGTCCCTGTCTAATTCCTTTGGGTGCCCTTGTTCCTCCTTTGATAATGTCCCCAGTTGTGCAGTCCCTTTAGCATGGGGTCCTCAAACCTTTTCTATAATAAGAGCTACTTAGGTTCAATGGAAATCATCCTAAGCTACTAATATTAAAGAAGTAATAGCGACCCCATTAGACAAGATTACATTAGGGGCTACTCTATGTAGGTTTACCAGCAGTAATCACTTTAGCGCATCAGGGAGAGTTGTCAGCATTAATGTAACAAAAAAAAAAAGAAAGAATTTGCCAGTTTGAATGCCTTTACACAGGTAACACGTAACAGTCACAGCTACAAAGCCCGTGCCCAAGGTAATAATGTTAGTAATAAGTTTCTCCGATGCCACATGACTTTTCACTCAAATATAGCTTAAAAGTTTTGGGAAATTCAACTCTTTTTTTTACAGACATCCGCTTACGGGTTCTGAAAACACACACATTTTCATCTTGGATAAATGTTTTAATTTTGGTATACCCACATTAATTCAGCCAAGCCAGGCCTTCTAATGTACACAGGAGAGCTACTTATCGGTATCTGGAGAGCTACCAGCAGCTCATAAGCCACGTGTTGGCGAAGCCTGCTTTAGCAGTTCTACCAGCTGTTCATGAGAAAGGTGGACCTAGGGGGGGTGCCAAAAACAGCACTAGTAGCTGTTTCACATATTTTCTGCTAGATCTGCCACCTCAAAACTGCTTTGATTTCTTCTCCTTCCAACAATACATCTTCTGGTAAAGGCAGGGTCTCCAACATCAACAGCAATTGGTACAAGATCATTGGGTGGTCCAGCTTATGCGCAGGGGCTACACCTTTCCTTAATCCAGTCAATCACAAAAATGGTAAAGCACTTCCATGTCCCTTTTATTATTATTGCCCGAGACAGTGACATCCTAAAGGATGACGATTAGCCGCTGCCAGAACTTGAGAGGGTCAGAGTGACAAGTCTCGCACCATTCAAAGTGACACAAATTTTGGGATCATATATTTCTTGTAGCGGAGGCTGGTTACATCTTGAGAAGCTATCTCAGCTTCAATAATGCACGTCTACCAATTTGTCAAGAGGCAAGAAGAAGTTTCTGATCTTAGCCGCATTTAACAAAACTGATGCCTCTCTGGTGTTCATGACTTTAGAACCTGCAATCAGCAGCTGCAAACAAATTAAGTGGTCATTTTGAAGGATTTCTTTGTTGCACTACAAGCTGAAACCTCTGAGAAAGAAGTCAGAATGGAATTGGGATCAATCTTCAAAACCAAATGCTATTACTTAATTTAAATCAAGACTGACACATCGTTTTTCTAGTTCACGTGATACAGCAACATTGACGCTGACTAAGGAGAGCTATGAATTAACGTTGTGTGTCTTGATAGGATTAGCGAATGCCTTTATATTTCACGATACAAATGTAAGACCACTGATTGTATCACTGTCACCCTTGCGGTCTTACTGAGGCTTATTTAATAGAGAAATAAATAATCTTTTAAACCCATAGGTCCAAATATGTACACTAACTGAAATGAGGGGGTCTGGGATTTGGCTTTGGCTAAACCTTTCTTTAAAATTATGGAAACTAAAACATGTATTACTCAGTCGAAGTCCGTCGCTTAAGTCATGTAAGTAACTATTTGCTCACAGTTTCCTGCTCCTTATTTAATGGCTTCCTGCTATTGCTGTGTTAGTCCCACCCTTGTGGCATTTCTTCTTTAGAGCATTTTTAACTGAATGACTTCCACTGGATAAATGACTTTTTTCCTTTCAGCATTTCATAAGAGTGCATCACTTTCCTCGCTCCATTCCCTGACCCTACCCTGATGTTATCTTTTGTATTTGTTAATTAATATTTTTCCTTTTTGCAAAGGCTTGACAGCTGCATACTGCTAAGAGACTTCTCTCTTGCTCACATTTGTTCGACATCTTGTGCATACTTTATTTTACTCTGAAATGGCCATCCGCCCTGCAGGAATAGTAAATCAGAATAAAGTTTAAAAAAAAAAAAATTGAAGATGACTGCCATACAATCATGCGCAAGGCAGTCATCTTTGAATTATTTTGCTAACAGCAAAGAAAAAATATCTCAAGATAGCCAGCACATGCGCATTCCAAGGGACCATCGTACAATTTTTCTTATAATTAAAAAAAAAAAAAAAAAAAAGAATTACAACATGGATGCACTCCAGTATGCATATGAATGTTAGTCATGTAGGGAGGAAGAAGCATTGGCAAACTGAAGAGTTCTCATGTGCGACACGTATTGGCCTTGCCCACGCTTCTTCTCCACACGTTGTAAACTAAAGACCTCAGGCAAAATAAGTGCATTTACCAGTCTCAAAAGGAGATTTTTGTTACTTTTTTGGCAACAATCAAGTACCACGTCTTGAATCTTAAGCATAATCTCTGAAGTCATTTAATTACAGATGTTGCAAAAGGCCTTTTAAAATGAACTGAAGACCTGACTGATTTGACCATCACACACAACTTCATTTGTGGATAGCAACGCAAGTAGGAGGCTAGCAAAATCTAGTACTGATTCTAGATACTAGCCCAGCTTTTTTTGCTGTTCGATTTTGACATCCTCCCTAGAAATGTAGGCGGGTAGGAATGGCCAGTGTGCAGTAATCCAAAGAAGGAAAGATAAATTTGCAAGAGGTTTAATCCAATTTTATGTGCGAGAGCAAATAATAACTAGAGATCTCGATGCACCTTCGTCTAGTGAAGCCAAAAATGGCATGTATTCTGTACATTCTATGGAGTAAAAATTCCGAGCAAACCTTTGAAGACCAGGTGTCAAAAATGTGGTTGCCTTAAAGCTTAAACTTCTCTCTGAGGCTTTACCCTTTTACCCTGAAATCCTCACAATTCTGTGGTGGGAGCCTGTGTGCTATGAATGCTTGTTTATTGCAGCACAAGGTGGGAGTTTGTGTCCATTTCAACAGTAAATCTACAGAGGCTTTATAAACCGGCCATCATCCTGGTACATCGTTTAAGGAAATTTGATCAGGTCAACCTCTGCTCACCAGTCACTACACTGGTGCTCGGTGAAGCAATGCATTAACTTTAAAGTCTCATGCATGGCCCAACAAACCTTCTACAAACTGGTGCGTTTTTAGGTCTCGCCTGACCCAGCGCATGTGCTGGTCTGGCGAGACTTATTGAGAGGGCTCCAAAAAGTGCTACCAGGCCAGCCCAGAGCTATAGTGCATGTGCACGGGCACGGGCGCCGCGCTTGACCGCAATTACTTTCACTTTTGCGGCCACAAGGCCGCTTGGCATAGCCAATAGGTCTCGCATTTGGGACCTTATAAGTATTTAGTTATGCAACTGTTGCATGGCTAAACACTTATAAGGTCCCAAAGGCGAGACCTATTGGCTATGCCAATGCTTGTTTTTATTTCTTCTTTCAAACGTGGTTGAGCCGTCAAATTGGCATGGGTAACCTAGTTTTCTCCTACTAGGTACTTGCTTCAATATACTAAATATATGAGCATGACCTTTAGAGTGCAGGCTCCACAGCGCCACTCTTAAACGTTTGTCGGTGCTTGTCTGCCTATATTTTTTTCTTTCTTTTTAAGTGCGCTTTAGAAAGAAATTGATCAATTAATATATAAACAAATACGAAAAAGTTGCATTGATAAGCTCATCTGAGTACACTTATGGTGTTTTTTCTTCACGGCCGTCATCAATCAAATTAACAGAGTCAATATGGTCACCGAGATGCCTAAATGTTTAATTTCCATTCTGGTTTTGTAAGAGATAGCTCCTTCCCATTTCCTCACCAAATCAAATCATGGCGCTGAAATTACATATCTCAAAAGTTCTTCGCAGACGATATCACGTGGAGAATAAAGTTACAAGACTTCATAGTTATATGTTCTTCAAACGGAAATCTTTTTTCCGAGTGCTTTTTTCACTCGTTTAACCGAAGGCAACGCTGTGAAATGAATACGAAAAACGTACGTATTTCATAAACTGAGCATGGAAATTTATAAATGGCTGAAAGCAAAACAAATTCACAGCGACATAAACCTTCGTCTTCGCTTTCCTCATTAGAAGACGACTCTGCAACTATTAGAAGATCCGAAAAGAGTTAGCAAAGTAAACCCAGCCTGGTTACTCATCTTGAATTGCCTGGCATGTTTTTGTCCAAAACAGTTCGATCCACTGTTTATTTAGCTTGAAGCTTGTAAAATGTTGGCACCAAAGTCTATTCCTGGTTTAGTTTACATCCCTAACATCAGTTTCAAAGACTTTACTCCTCCCTCCTCCTCTGCGTGTGCCTCTTGACCTCCTGCGATCCCTTCTATCCCACGCAGACGCATAAGTGCCATCGCGCCTGTTGGCTCACAGACACTGTATATGCAGAGCTATGCCACACAGGGGGATAGTTACAACTTTGAAGTATTTTCCCTATGAACTTCATGTCTTTCTAGGCTAGCTCAATCTTCCCTTTCTGCCGCGAAGCAACGGAGTGATTTCCACTGAGTGCAATAACGCCTACTTGTGCAAGCAGGGCTCATCGGCAGCAGGCCGTCTCCGCGCTGAAAGTCAGCCAGGAAACCACTCACGGCTTCCAGAGGGGCGATTTGTAATCCTCAAGTCTGTGCAAATATGCATGAACCCCAAAGCAGAGGAGACTACAAACTTTAGCTTCGACTTAGGAAAGCAGGAAGGAGAATGCACCGTGCAGGCATCTATTCTACATCCAAGTGTCGACTCTGCAAAAAAAAAATGTATGAAAAGCAAGTGGTGATGGGGATCCTTCTTTTTCACCGGCAGGTGAGGTTATTATTGCGTAAGTCACTAAGACGAGACAAGACTGGATACATGCAGAACTTTTTGGAGAGCGACCAAACTACGTTTTGCCCTTTCTTTGATACAAGCCTATCCTCCAGACGAAATAATTAAGATAAAAAGTTATACCCAGTGCAATGATTATGACAGAATATTGGGAACAGAGAGTTAACAAGCATCTAACGAACAAAACAGCATGTAAATGTAGGCCTCTACTCCCTGTCAGCATTGCTTTATACTTTTTTTTTTTTTTTTTTACAGTTTTTAACCTTGCTGCTTTGCACTACACGCTAGATGCCGCTAGTTCATTTCTGGGATCGTGGGCGCACTCGCACTTTTTGGCCATGTTTAGTGTTGGAAGTAATAGAGAGCCCCAGTTGACGACCAGACACGGGTAGATCGAGCACTCCGGGGAACCTCTAAAGGAGTGTTTCCTGTCTCAATAAGTTGCGAGTACCTTGGATGTCACAGTAGGGGCCATTTGACCACCCTTCTAGGTGTTTTCCAGAAGGTATATTCAACTTTACCACGTTCCTCAATTTCACACAGGACTACCACAAGAGTCCAGACTCCAGGGGAAGGAACAACTGGTATATATACCATCACCGCCCCCTCTACAGTAGATGAGTATCCCCCGGCCCTGAAGAAACGCCAAGATCCAACTGGACAATTTAGGGCATAAAACATGTCGACCACCTCCATTCCACACATATCACCTTGAACTCGAGATTGTATAATTTCCCCTCTTCAGCCCAAACTTCTCAGTCCGCTGTTTTTACTCATAGCATAGGAACCCAGTGTTGGAAACAGCCCCACTCCCACTCCGCAGGGTGGTGGTGGACCTTCCCAACACAATGGGGTAGCTTGGCTCGAGTGGTCAGGAAACAGGCGCAGTGCTAAGCATACAATATACCCATACAATAACCATGCGTGCATCCGTTCCAAAAACGACTCTACACCGTAAAAATTATGAAAATATTCTTTCTTTATCTTTTTCTCTTAGTTGCTGATTGGAAAAATAAATAGGTCAATCACAATATACAAGTTTCAATTAGTGCAGGTCAAATAAATATTGGCTGATTGATGAAATAAATAGGGGTGATCATAAATAACAGGGCATAAATACAAGTGCAATATATACAGACAATTAAATACTTTGAGGTAATAAATACTGTACCAATAAATACTGTACCAATAAATACTGTACACCAACAAGTCCTGTGGACCTATAAATACAGTGCAGCAATAAATAGATAAGAATTTAATAAATACAGTTTCCCCAATAAATAATTAGAAGTATACAGTAACACTCATGAATCAGATGACACTTCAATACTTAAGGGCTGATTTGGCCCAGGCACAGCTTGTAGGGTGTGGAAGGCTTGGGGGGTCCTACTCCCTGGCTGAGGCAAAGGCTGAGGCCTAAACTGAGGTAGATCAAAGGGGGGAATTCCAATGCCCTGGCTTTCCTCTCCACACAACCTCTCTAGGTTAGTCCCAGTTCACCCCAGGCACAGTCAGGTGGGTTTCAGCACCTCCCTAGCCCCTTAGAGTAGTCTCTCAGGTCTCCACAGGGCCTTAGGCGCCCTCTACTCCACTTACTGCCCTTTTCTGATGTTCCGACGCCGCTGGAGTCGTGTCGACGCCGTGAGGCGGTTCCGGTTCGGTCTCGGCGGCCTCGGCACAGTGTCAGTTCTTTGTCGACGCCGGTAGGCGGTTCCGGTCCGATGTCGGTGGCCTCGGTTCGATCTCGACCTCCGATTCGATGGCGTCGGGCAGTCTCTTCACGATGTCGACTTCGGGCGGCTCCGGTCCGATGGCGCTCTCGGCTCCGATGACGTCGGCCGGCCTGGCCTCGCTGTCGACTTCCGGCGACTCCGGGGTGCGATCCTCACCCCCGACCTCCGGTGCTCTTCCTCACAGGTTCCGGGCGACTCCGGAGTGCGATCCTCACTCCCGACCTCCGGTGCTCCTCTACCTCGGTCTCCGACGACTCCGGAGGGCGGACTTCACCCTTCCGATGACGCCGCTCACTCGACCTCGGTTCACCTCCTTCTCGACCCTTGGTATTCCTCTCGACCTCCGCCGGCGCCCTCTTACGACCTCAGGCGGCTCCGGGTACGACGTCTGCTACCTCAGTCAGCGCCGCTTCTCCACCTCGGGCTCCAGGTCTTCGGCTACTCGACGCCAGGCTCCAGGGAAACCAGTTCTCAGGTCAGAATCTTGCTGCTTTCTTGGTTCTAAGGCCTGTTCCTGCTGTCCAGGTCCTTAGGATGGTTTCCTTCTGACTTCTTCCCACACAGGGCTATAGGCTGGGATCCATCAGTAGGGACCAGTATCAAGGGTGGGTTTATGGACCCCAGTCCAGGCACAAGTTTCCACCCCTGCTGCTTCACTCCTTCCTCCTTCACTGTTGTGCTCCTCTCTCTTCACCAGTCAGGTGCCAACTGCCAGCTCCAACTGCCAACTGCCTCTCTTGCCCTCCCAACATTCTAAACCGCCTCCAACGGTCACAGGGTTCTGGAAGCTCCTGGAATGTTCTGGAAGGTGCTGGTAGGTTCCAGTGGATGCTGGTGATGTCATGGGAGGCCACCATTTTGTGCTTCAGGCCCTCAGACAGAAGTTTCAGGGGTAGCTAAAATGGTTCCCTGAATCTGTGGCAACACGAAAAAGTCTGGTGGTTCCCAAAAAGGAAAAATTCAAACAGGGTTTGAGGCAAAAGTGGGACAAAATAAATAATGATGAGGAGGGACCACCCAAAGGGCTGACAGGTCTAACACGCGTCCCCCCCAGCTGAAAGTGGGGAGAGCTACCCAACCCCTTGGGAGTTCTCATCACTAAGGCGGAAATACCTTGAGAGACCGTCTGCATTGGCGTGGTCCACCCCAGGCCGATGTTCCACCTGAAAGTCCATCCCCTGTAGGGAAATAGACCACCTCAACAACTTGGGATTCTCCCCCTTCATTTGCATCAGCCAACGAAGGGGTCGGTGGTCGGTCTGAACCAGGAAGTGCGAGCCAAACAGGTATGGCCGCAACTTCTTCAGAGCCCATACCACTGCAAAGGCTTCACGCTCTATTGCACTCCACTTCTGTTCCCTGGGAAGTAGTCTCCTGGATAGGAAGACCACGGGTTGATCCAGACCCTCTTCGTTGAGTTGCGATAACACTGCCCCAATGCCATGTTCTGATGCATCTGTCTGGACAATGAACTCCTTGGAAAAGTCGGGGGCCCTTAAGACCGGGGCCTCGCACATGGCTTTCTTCAATCTCACAAAGGCCTGCTGACAGGCCTCCGTCCAGACTACCCGTCGAGGTTGTTTCTTGGACGTGAGCTCCGTGAGGGGGGCTACGATGGTACCGTACCCCTTCACGAAGCGGCGGTAGTATCCCGTGAGGCCCAAAAATGCTCGGACCTCAGTCTGGGTCTTGGGGGGTTCCCAGGCCATGATGGCCTCGATCTTCGCCTGGAGGGGTTGCACCGCTCCCCTACCCACCAAGTGTCCAAGGTACACTACCGACCCCTGCCCGATCTGGCACTTGCTGGCCTTGATCGTCAATCCAGCTTGTCTCAGGGCCTGGAGAACAGCTTGCAGGTGACGCAAGTGATCCTCCCAGCTGTTACTGAAGACGGCTATGTCATCAAGATAAGCAGCAGAGAAACTCTCCATTCCGGTGAGGATCTGGTTTACCAGGCGCTGAAACGTGGCAGGTGCGTTCTTGAGCCCAAAGGGCATCACACAGAACTGGTAGTGGCCATTGGGCGTGGAGAAGGCTGACCTTTCCCTTGCTCCATCAGTCAACGAGATCTGCCAGTACCCTGAAGTAAGGTCAAAGGTACTTAGATATTGGGCAGCTCCCAGCCGGTCAATCAATTCATCCGCCCTTGGGATCGGATGTGCATCAGTCTTTGTCACTGAATTCAGTCCCCGGTAGTCCACACAGAACCTCAGTTCTGGTTGGGCACCCGGTGGTGCAGCTTTCGGTACTAACACCACCGGACTAGACCAGGGGCTGCTAGAAGGTTCAATCACTCCTAGCTCCAGCATCTTAGTGACTTCACTATGAATGCTGGCCTTCACCTTGTCTGACATCCGGTAGATCTTGGACTTCACAGGTGGGCTGTCTCCTGTGTCCACGTCATGGACGCACAGGTGAGTCCTACCCGGGACAAGGGAGAACAACGAGGAGTACTGCCCCAGGACCTGGCGACAGTCCTCCTGCTGTTCAGGAGTTAGAGATGGGGAGAGAATCACTCCCTCCACCGACCCATCCTTTTCTTGAGACGCAAACAGATCAGGGAGAGGCTCGCTTTCCACGTCCTCTCCTCCGTCAGTCACCATCATCAAGATGACTTCGGGCCTCTCGTGGTGGGGTTTGAGGCGGTTGGCATGCAGCACCCGCAGGGGCTGACGAGGGGTCTTCAGGTCCACCAAGTAGGTAGCCTTACCCTTCTTCTCCAACACCTCAAAGGGTCCTGACCAGCGATCCTGGAGGGCACTAAGCTCTCCCGGTTCGATCACCCACACCTTCTGGCCAGGCTCCAACTCCACCGGGTGAGCGTTGTGGTCATACCACGCCTTCATCACTGCTTGGCTGGCTTCCAGGTTGTCAGAAGCTTGCTTCCACAACTTAGCCATTTGGCTCCGGAAGGCCAGCATGTAGCTCACCACATCCTGGGGGAGCTTTCTGGGAGTTCTTTCCCATCCGTCTCTCACCAGGTTAAGAGGTCCACGTACAGGGTGCCCATACAGAAGCTCGAAGGGGCTGAAGCCCACTCCCTTCTGTGGCACTTCCCTGTAAGAAAAAAGTAAACAGGGTAGGAGGACGTCCCATTTCCTCCGCAGGCTTTCAGGCAGACTTCTGATCATGCCCTTCAAGGTTTTGTTAAACCTCTCCACCAGACCATTGGTCTGGGGGTGGTAAGGAGTTGTGAACCGGTAGGTCACTCCACACTCCTTCCACATTGCCCGCATATATGCTGACATGAAGTTGGTCCCCCTGTCGGACACAACTTCCTTGGGAAAACCCACTCGGGTAAAGATTCCCATCAGGGCCCTAGCCACAACAGGTGCTGTTATGGTCCTCAGAGGTATTGCCTCTGGGTACCGTGTGGCATGATCCACCAGAACCAGGATAAACCTGTGACCAGCTGATGTTGGCGGATCTAACGGACCCACAATGTCGATGCCCACCCTTTCAAAGGGGGTGCTAACGACAGGAAGTGGTTCCAGGGGAGCTTTCAGCTTCACCCCTGTTTTCCCACTGGCTTGGCAAGACACACATGTCCGGCAGTAGGTATCGGACGACACTTTCATCTGAGGCCAATAAAAGTGTGGGACAAGACGGGCGAAGGTCTTGTCTTGCCCCAGGTGTCCTGCCAATGGTATCTCGTGAGCCAACTCTAAAAGGAAGGCTCGATAACGTTGAGGGACTACCAAGGCTCGTGACGATCCATGTAGGGGTGCCTTGGGTTCACTGTAGAGGAGGCCATCCTCCCAGTAAACACTGTAGTTCCCTTCAGCGTTCCCTGCTGCCTGGGCTTCGGCCTGTCGCCTCAGCCCTTCAAGGGTAGGGCACTCCCTCTGGCCCTGGCAGAATTCCTCCCTGGACGGGCCTCCCTCCACGTGCCACTCGGCCGGGATGGGTAGGTCCTCCAGGTTGGTAACGTCCCCCTCCGCAGACTCCTGGTCCACCACCTCCGGTGGCCTATCCGTCCTACGGGGTGGAGACGCCGAGGCAGGCTCCTCCTGTCCTCGGTTCTTCCCTTGACTGGCAGCTGGCTGGGCCTTTGTTCCAGGCTCCAGCCGGAATGAACTCCCTCTTCGGGTAGTCACGGACCTTGTGCTAACACAGGCCCAGTCAGGTGTACCCAGCATCTCGGTATGAGTCCGGTATTCCACCTCCTTCCAAGCGTTGTGCTCCATGTCATTGCCCAGCAGACAATCGACTGGCACGGCAGGGCTTACGGCAACTCGAAGTGAACCTGCAACCCCCCCCCATTCAAAGGGAACCTCAGCCACGGGATAGTGGCCGGTTCTGCCGTCAGCCATCGCGGCTGGGTGGAGTACATCGGGAATGACTTGCTCTGGAGACACCAGTTGGCTACGTACCATAGTCATACTGGCTCCTGTGTCTCTCAGAGCCTCCCCTCTTTGGCCATTGATGGTGATCCACTGCCCATACTTTGCAGTATTTGCGGGCACCTGGATCTTAGGAACCATCTCCCGTTCTCCCAGGGACACTAAAGTGACACCCGCCCACTCCCTTCCCTTAGTTAAGGGCATCTCCTCCCCGAGCACTACACTAGCTACTCCGGGGGGCTTTCCTCCAGTGGGAGGGGGTGAGCGTTTCTGACACTTCGGATCTCCTTTATAGTGTCCAACGCCACCGCACTCGTAGCAATGGACAACCCTTGGCTGCTGACTCTGGCCAGGATTAGGGTTTCTGGGTGGGTTAGCCTTAGAGGTGAATCCTGTTCCCTTCCCTTGGAAGTTATTTTGGGGGCCTTTGGAGAACTCCTTTTTCTTTTCCCCTCCTTCTTTCTTCTGGGGGGCGCCCTGTCCGGCCTTTTGAGTATCCCCTCCAGTCCCCCTTGTGGACACCCGGGTACTAGCCCAAATGTCCGCCTCCTCAGCAAGCTTCCGGGGGCTGGTCAGCTTGCTATCCACCAGGTGTTGCCGCAGTTCAGGGAAACATTTCTCGAGTAGGTGTTCCTTCAGTACTAGGTCAAACAGCTCCTCGTAGTTCCTTACTTCACTACCCTGAATCCAACCTTCCAGTGCCTTCTTTGCATAGTCCAGGAAGTCCACCCAATTCTGTGTGCCCAGTTTGTGACTACCCCTGAACTTCTGTCTGTACTTTTCCGGAGTTAGTCCAAACTTTCTGATGAGCGCCAGTTTCATGGTGGGGTAGTGGGTTTGCTCATCCTCTTCGAGGGCCAATAAAGCATCCCTACCAGCTGGAGGCATGTACTTATACAGTCCCCCTCCCCAATACTTCGCTGGAACCCCATGGGCCCTCAATGAGACCTCATAGGCTGCTAGCCACTTGGCGATGTCGTCACCTGCCCCATAGCTCGCTACAATGTCCTTTGGCAGGTAAGGTTTGGATTCCCTGGTGGACTCTTGGTTTTGGCTGCCACCATTGGGAACAGGTTGTGCCCCGATTCGCAAAATCTGAAGATCTATTTCTTTCAGGCGCAATTCATGGGCCATCCTCTGCTCCTCCTTTTCCTTCTCCAGCTTTGCTAAGTCCCATGTGAGCTGTCTTTTCTCCCTCCGGTCTGCTAACTCCACTTCAGACAAGCCCCCGCTAGAGGCACGGCTGCCCCCCCTAGAAAGTGTCCTGGGCCCTGCGGACAGGTTCCCCACCTCAGGTTGGTACATCTCAGCCCCCTCGGGGTCAGGCTCTCCATCCCTGTCTTCTTCCTCAGCCTTGCTTTCCCTGCGTGCCTCCCCCCAAGCCCTTAAGCTGGTTTGGAGTGCACCCTTCTTTGCTCCTGGGGGACAGTACACCCCCTCCCGCTGGCAAAACTCCCTGAGTTGGGCCACAGTGTACGTTTCTAAATCTTCCAGTACAAACTCCATCTTGCCCACTCAGGTTAGAGGACAGGTTTTGTGCAGTAACAATGCAGGGGGGTACCTTTAGTAATACCTCCTCCCACCACCAGAGTAAATTTGGAAAAAACAAAAACCCACAATTTGGAAGGCCGCTGTGAGAAAACTCCCGGTGTAGGCCTATGGACTACCCACAGTTATTGTTGAGTATATGTAGGCACAGCTCTATCCCACCACTGAACACCAATTTATGTTGGAAACCGCCCCACTCCCACTCCGCAGGGTGGTGGTGGACCTTCCCAACACAATGGGGTAGCTTGGCTCGAGTGGTCAGGAAACAGGCGCAGTGCTAAGCATACAATATACCCATACAATAACCATGCGTGCATCCGTTCCAAAAACGACTCTACACCGTAAAAATTATGAAAATATTCTTTCTTTATCTTTTTCTCTTAGTTGCTGATTGGAAAAATAAATAGGTCAATCACAATATACAAGTTTCAATTAGTGCAGGTCAAATAAATATTGGCTGATTGATGAAATAAATAGGGGTGATCATAAATAACAGGGCATAAATACAAGTGCAATATATACAGACAATTAAATACTTTGAGGTAATAAATACTGTACCAATAAATACTGTACCAATAAATACTGTACACCAACAAGTCCTGTGGACCTATAAATACAGTGCAGCAATAAATAGATAAGAATTTAATAAATACAGTTTCCCCAATAAATAATTAGAAGTATACAGTAACACTCATGAATCAGATGACACTTCAATACTTAAGGGCTGATTTGGCCCAGGCACAGCTTGTAGGGTGTGGAAGGCTTGGGGGGTCCTACTCCCTGGCTGAGGCAAAGGCTGAGGCCTAAACTGAGGTAGATCAAAGGGGGGAATTCCAATGCCCTGGCTTTCCTCTCCACACAACCTCTCTAGGTTAGTCCCAGTTCACCCCAGGCACAGTCAGGTGGGTTTCAGCACCTCCCTAGCCCCTTAGAGTAGTCTCTCAGGTCTCCACAGGGCCTTAGGCGCCCTCTACTCCACTTACTGCCCTTTTCTGATGTTCCGACGCCGCTGGAGTCGTGTCGACGCCGTGAGGCGGTTCCGGTTCGGTCTCGGCGGCCTCGGCACAGTGTCAGTTCTTTGTCGACGCCGGTAGGCGGTTCCGGTCCGATGTCGGTGGCCTCGGTTCGATCTCGACCTCCGATTCGATGGCGTCGGGCAGTCTCTTCACGATGTCGACTTCGGGCGGCTCCGGTCCGATGGCGCTCTCGGCTCCGATGACGTCGGCCGGCCTGGCCTCGCTGTCGACTTCCGGCGACTCCGGGGTGCGATCCTCACCCCCGACCTCCGGTGCTCTTCCTCACAGGTTCCGGGCGACTCCGGAGTGCGATCCTCACTCCCGACCTCCGGTGCTCCTCTACCTCGGTCTCCGACGACTCCGGAGGGCGGACTTCACCCTTCCGATGACGCCGCTCACTCGACCTCGGTTCACCTCCTTCTCGACCCTTGGTATTCCTCTCGACCTCCGCCGGCGCCCTCTTACGACCTCAGGCGGCTCCGGGTACGACGTCTGCTACCTCAGTCAGCGCCGCTTCTCCACCTCGGGCTCCAGGTCTTCGGCTACTCGACGCCAGGCTCCAGGGAAACCAGTTCTCAGGTCAGAATCTTGCTGCTTTCTTGGTTCTAAGGCCTGTTCCTGCTGTCCAGGTCCTTAGGATGGTTTCCTTCTGACTTCTTCCCACACAGGGCTATAGGCTGGGATCCATCAGTAGGGACCAGTATCAAGGGTGGGTTTATGGACCCCACTCCAGGCACAAGTTTCCACCCCTGCTGCTTCACTCCTTCCTCCTTCACTGTTGTGCTCCTCTCTCTTCACCAGTCAGGTGCCAACTGCCAGCTCCAACTGCCAACTGCCTCTCTTGCCCTCCCAACATTCTAAACCGCCTCCAACGGTCACAGGGTTCTGGAAGCTCCTGGAATGTTCTGGAAGGTGCTGGTAGGTTCCAGTGGATGCTGGTGATGTCATGGGAGGCCACCATTTTGTGCTTCAGGCCCTCAGACAGAAGTTTCAGGGGTAGCTAAAATGGTTCCCTGAATCTGTGGCAACACGAAAAAGTCTGGTGGTTCCCAAAAAGGAAAAATTCAAACAGGGTTTGAGGCAAAAGTGGGACAAAATAAATAATGATGAGGAGGGACCACCCAAAGGGCTGACAGGTCTAACACCCAGTGAATAATTTTTTTGGGGGGAATCGTATAGCTATTTTTAATTCACACTTTCTTTTTTTCCCCACCTCTACTCTTTAAACATACGCCCCACCACCTCTTTTTAGTTTCAAGTTGGCAACCAGAGAAGATCTCTGGCAAATAGCCCCCTTGCAGGGTCCGTTGGTCATTGCAGTGACGGGCCAACGAGGAGCTGCCCAATGATGAAGCAGGACACCCTTCGGAGTGTCTAAGGGCCCTTGCTCCTTATTGGAGCTACTCCACACCTTCGGTTCTCCTTCATCTGAAGAAACCCCCGGACCCCTCTCCCCTTTTTCTCCCCTCCCCATTACTTAGAAACAGCATACCCTTGCTTCTTGTCAAGTAATCGAGAGCGATACTGTTTTGGGTCGGCGGTCTAGTTCTTGCTCATGACGTGAGGAGCCTGGGGGCGCAGCACAGTGGACACGCGCCAAAGGCAAGCTCGTCTCCGACCACCCACGCCAAGACCACGCCAGGTGCCTCCCGCAGCTTATTAAGGGTAAGCTTCCCTTATGTAACAGTTTTAACATGAATCTGGTCCCAGACAAGTTAAACAGCAGCCATTGTAACTTGTTTCGTCAAAGGGAACAAACTTTCCCAGAAGAGAAACTAGATGGCTTTTCCAATACCCAGCCTCAAATTGTTGACCGACCTAGATTGAGAAGTACATTGATAAATTCACATTATCTGATTAAACATAAAATGGAATTCTTCAATCATTTAGAAATCAATAACCGTGAGTTAGCATTCTTAACAGAAACACATGCTAACGAAACATCAGACCCTGATCTGGTTGATGCCTTACCCACTGGATTTGCTAAAACAAGGATAGACCGACCAGGTAAGAGGTGTGACAGTACTTTATTGGGACCACCTTAAAGTAATATACAAGCCCGTAACAGTTACAGATAGTGAAGCAATGTCATTAAGCTGTAAACTATCCAATAATACCAACTTTAATGGACTACTGATTTACAGGCCACCTGACCGAAAGTAAAATTTCTTGAGGACATCTGAGACGGTCTAGAACCATGTATACAGTATTCCAATTTTACTTTTTTTAGGCAATTTTAACTTGCATCTACAAATCAGCAGTGACAAGGAAGCTGAGCAACTCATTGATATTTTAAAAAGCTTAAGTCTGACTCAGCTGGTAAACACCACCACACTTATCGCATACACACCCTTGATGACATTTTCTCTACTAATTTGGACGTAAAGGTTAACAACACCCTACCTATTATATGGTCAGATCATAGTCATCAATTTCAACTTAAAATCTGTCCTAGTGACGCCTCTCAACAATGAGATGGTCCAAAGTAAGAAAGTTCAAGCCTGGAAAGAATTAATAAAGCAGACGTGACAGACAACTTAGATAAATCTCAGCTGATAATTTTGAAAGATTCAGCACTAACTGTTTGCAAATACTCTGAATGGATAGGGACTGCAGTCACTAAACTGGCCCATGTAAAACCATTATAAATTATAGAGGTAGGCCTTCAGCTCTTCACAGTTTAAAGATTTAAAGCAAAAATGCAGAAGGCAGGAGAAAGTATGGAGAAAAACGGATGTCACAGAAGAATAGATCAGATACAGACAATACATTCAGGACTATAACAACAACAACAGCTTGCTATCAAAAATTGTAAATACTTCTCAGAATTTTTTTTTAATCAAAGAATTTTGCAAGAGAACTTTTTAAAACAGTTCAGCTTCTTTCTAGCTTATCATCAAGCCCTGCAGAACCTCCATGTCAACTTTTTTTTTGATAAGCTAGCTGAACACTTGGAAAATAAAATAGAGACTATTCATGGCAAATTGAATCTGGGGGAACAGGGCCTTAGCCCTGGCCTTGAGACCTTCTGAAGTACCCAGTGATAAAAACATCTTTTGCAAGTTTCCCCCCGCCCTATCAAGGAAGAAAAAGCAATTGATCTTATTGACTAGAGCGATCGACCTCGAAGCTGGGGAACCGGGATGGAGTCTCGGCAGGGACGCTCCACATCCTGTGATTCCGGGCAAATCACTTAATCTTCCTGTGCCTAACAAAATTAATGTGTCCTTCTGTAACCCAAATGGTGCTCAAGTAAAGTGCTCAGATACCTTTGGGTCGAGTTCGAGCTATATACATTTCCAAAAAGTAAAAAATAAAGTCTAGGACTCCTTCGAATCTCCGTCCTCCAAAAATCATTCAAGAATTTACAGAGACTGTTGCTTCCCTCCTCACAATACAATCATGGACTCAGGTTTCTTCTCTACGGAGTTAAAAAATAGGCCACCACCCTTCCTCTACTGAAAAAAATTCATAGTTCGATCCAAAAGAGGACAAGAATTATCGCCTCCTATCCCACCAACCCTTTCTAGCAAAAACCATTAAGAAAGCACGTGAACATTGCTCTTTTCACATTTGTGGAGGAGAACGAAATCCTAGAACCAGCACAATTTAGATTTAGACCAAATCATGGCACTGAATCAGCTATGGTTGTGGCCACAGAGCTATTTTAGACAACGTTGGGAAGGCGGTAATGATCCTGTTGGATCCATCGGGGGCCTTCGATATCATGAATCACAAAATTATAATAGAGCGCTTGGCAGATATAGGTATCGGAGACATTGCCCTTGAATTGTTTCGCTCTTTCCTCACTGAGAGAGAGAGCAATCAGTCGCCCCGGAGAACCCGGTTTCCAAGTCCTTTTCACTACCTCAGGGTCCATGGCTGAATTAGACATTGTTTAATGTCTATGTGGCTCCCTTGACCAAAGACTGATTTGTTTGGTTTTTACTCCAGTAACCTAGGCAGATGGCACACAAATCGCGGTGTCTACTTTGAATGAGAATGACAAAATTGCAACTTGTTTTAATAACTGCAGAAGCTCAATTGAAGGATGGATTAACAATAACAGCCTTACTCTGAGCTCAGACAAAACTGAGGTCCTCTCCTTTGGTAAGGACAAGGTTGTTTGGGATCAAACTCGGTGGCCACAATCACTTGGTGCACCTCCAAACTTAGGAATAATATTAGACTCTAGCTTGACATTTGATGCTCAAATCAACAAACTTACATCTACCTGCATTTTCATGTGGCGCACCGCACCTTAAGGAAAGTTCTTCCATTCATTCCTTATGATCTTCAAAAATAAGTGGTTATTGCCCTAGTTTTGTCTAAGTTGGACTACTATAATGCAATACATTTAGGCATTCAGCAACGCTCTTTAAAGAAACTTCAATGTCCACAGAATGCAGCAGCTTGCTTATTAAAACAAGCATTTGCAATGCAGTAAGTCTCGCATTTACTAGAGTTTGAGCTATTGGCATTGTAGATTACAATGCCTTTTATTAATGTGTTGATTTTTCAAACAAATAAAAGGCATTGTCAATTTACAATGCCAATAGCTTAAACTCTAGCAAATGCGAGACCTATTGAATTGCAAATGCTTGTCTTTTCAGAGCCAAAGACTTGAGGATGGTTTCAATCAGGTTTTCTAAGGCTGTGAACAGTATGAAATAAATTGGGTGAAATAATGTGCACAGTACGGTGCAGAAAGCATGGATATAACGCCAGCCCCTGCAGCTGCTGTGGTGCAGGTGGCCCCCGCACTTTAGGAGAGCCCACGTGCAGCCCAATGTCTATAGGTAACTTTAGCATATGGAAAGCTAGGGCCCCCTCATCACATTTTGCGGGTGGGGGCACATACTTTTGCACTGCATCACTGCAGAATGGTGGTGGTGCATTGTTCATGCGAACTACATTGTCGCCTTTTGCCAAATTCTATCTGTGCAGAATCAAGCTGCGAGCAGCTCTTGTGGTTGTCTGTCCTGATGGAAATGTCCTCGTTAGTTTTACTTCAAACATGACTGTCTAAAAAGGCCAGAAATAAGTCCCATGCGCTGAGGAATGACTGTCAGGCTTTTTGTCCTGTTTGAGGCCCACCGGTAACATACTTTCATAAAACAGTTAATTTTCTTCTCATCCTCATGAGTAACTTTCTGCCAGCACGCTGAGCATGCCGGGAGTTGCAGGTCATTGCATAAGTTTGGGGGCCTCCAAGACCCAGCATGCTTAGTGCTGTTGGCTGAAAACCCAGCACTGGCTGGAAGTAGTAACCCTTCTGACATGGGCCTGCGTCCAGCTATGCTGTCACTGGAGGCTTAACGCGCCCCTCCAACGGCAGACATGCGCTCTGTGCTGCTGGAGCAGGGTTCTGTGCAGAGGAGGTTTCTCCAACTAGTATTGTAAATTCTGCACATAGTGTATGCATTATCGCAAAGCTTATAGGGAGCCCCCGAGGGTGGGCGAGAAGGGAATGCAGCACATGTGATGTCTTGAACTCGCGAACGCCGAGCTGGGTACACCCACCCGCACGCGAGGGGGACACCGCCAGCAGCTGTGTTCGCGCGCGGACTCACCGCGCCGTCCAGTAGTTTCTCGTGCAGCGGAGACGCGTTCATGCAGCGACCCAATGTAAGTCCCCCTGCTGTGCCAGGCTGTGTGTGGTGCCGAAAACCGGACTGGCCTAGAGGCAGTCCGCAGGTTTTGGAGCAGGCATGTGACTGTCTGCGAGGGCAGTTGGGCTGGGGCTAGAGGTCTAGAGGTTTTATGAGAAAACTGTGTCTTTGGGAAACCACTAGGACTGGGGCGGGGTCTGAATATTTTGCTTATGGCCGGAACTTCCCCATTAAAGGTCAATAGGCCAGATAAAAAGTCTTTATTTTGCGACGCACTAATGCTTCTGGAAGTGCAGTTGAGCTGGGGCCGAGCCACATGGATGTGAGGGCAGGGACTAGCTTGGAGGTATTATTACAGACCATGTGGACTCGAGAAGTCAAGGGCGTCACTCTACATCTGTAAGGCCAATGCAACGGGTGGAGTCAGTCCCTTGTCAGGCTCTACCTGGCATGGAACTGACACTTCCCCAGCACCGCTGCCTTCCACACGGGGACAAACTGTCACAAAATCTCTAGATGTCTTTGGACTGAAGCAAGGAGCTCAGCTACAGAAGTTTAACATCTGTATTTTGAGTGATGGGAGTGCCAGAACGTTCAGTGCGCTGAAATGAGACCCTGGCAAGAGCAGCCTCCTGGCCTGTTCTGCTCGAAGGTTTATTGTTGCTGCCGCACGAGGCACCGTACCCCATGCTGGCGAGCGAGTCTCCACGTAAGCAGACGCACTTGCAGGGAGATCTTTAAAAGTACTTGCTTGCCTGCCTGAAAGCCTCAGACGTGTCCTGCCCTGTCGTTGCACACTTGTTTGTGTCAGATCTTTTAAAGAAGTTTGTCTAGAAAGGAAACAAGTAAAACAGGGGCGAAGCAACAGGGAGGGTGAGCTGGTTGGGGGCGCAGAAACAGAGGCAGTGAAAGCGATCGCAAAAGCGATCTCTATTGTAAAAAAAAAAAAAAAACATGCCTGCGAGTGGTGCGCGCGCGCACCACAGCGAAACATGCGCTTTCAATCATCGCGCCCGTGTCTGGGCACGATAATTGAAACCACATGGCCTTTGGTGCGCATAATAGACACCAATAGGCCATGGGCGGCGCAATGCGTCCGCCTTTGGCCTATTGCGTGCTCTTAGTAAAAAACACGCACGCAAAGGCCAATAGCGGGGCACAAAAGGAAAAAGACACGCACGAGCGTGTGCTTTTCCTGACTCGATTTCTGAACCCCCTACAAGAGGTCTATCGCTGCGCGAGCACTGTTGCGCACTGCACCGCTAGGCGCGAGACCTAAAAATCCCTATGTTTAAGCCAGTGTCTAAGGCTTTATCAGAGCTTCTCTGGCTTCCGGTGAGAAAGAGTGATGTTTAAGGCCTTCTGCATGGCACACAAGACTCTGTATGGTGACGGCCCTGCATACTTGAAAAAAAGTTCACTTGGTACTCCCCCAGAAGAAACTTGCACTCTGCAAATTCTTAAGCTGCTAATGTACCCAAATTCAGAGGAAAAAAGTGGGCTGGCAGGAGCTTCACCCAAACTATGGCACAACTCTGGAACAATCTGCCTGACTAGCTTAGAGGTCAACCTAGCTTATACAGTTTTAGGAAACATCTTAAAACTTGGTTATTCTCTCAAACATTCGATCAGCTTTAAGACACCCGGTTCAAATGGCAGCTTCTTGATAATTTATTATCCTACGTGTAGACTCAGCGCCAAGTTGCCTATGGCATTTTCACGCTATTAAGGCATCAATATCTGCCTTACCGGTCATCCTTACGAGCAGTTGAAGATTTTGCCATTGTACAATACTTCACTGTCTTTTGGTTTGCAATATTTGCTAACAAAATGGTTATTTACCAGTAGGTATAGTTTTGCAACCTGAAGAACTTTCTAGATTCACATGCTGTGCATCAGTCTGCCGTCTAGTGGTTGGGTCATGAATAGTCCATCTCTCTCTCTCTCTCTTCTTTTTTTGCATGTGGGCATTGATTAGGCCAACCAGCCTTTGGTGTCATGTCCATCTTTCAAAAGGTCGGACGTACGTCCAGAAGCCCCTGCATGTGGTCGACATCTTCAGATGAATTTTTACCCCTTGAGACTGGTTAGTGTTGCTCGGCTTCCCAGATATCAGGCGCGCTTCTCTCTATTTATTTTACAAATCACCTAATTTCTCAGGGAGTTGTGAGGGTCGAATATGAATACAGAAAATTATTTCAAGCTGCAGAACTGTACTTACAGGTAACCATTTAATTTAACAGCATGAATGTTTTCTCGATCTACATGCTCTGAACAGATTTTGTGGGTGTGTTCTCTTCCTACAGGAGCTTGGGTTGAAATGAGTGTGTTTGCGAAAAGATTTTTAGGTACTTGCTGTCCGACTTGCACTTCCTCGTTAGCTTGAATTTTCACCCAGTAGTGCTTGGTGAACATGTGTACACATACCCATGTGTCTGCCTTAAAAATGTCATCAACCGATACATTAGCAGTGAAGGCCAGTATTACTCCTGTCTTCCACTAAGTGTGCTCTAGGTTTTTCTTGCAAAGCTATTCATGCTTTCATGTAGCATATTTGTATTGTTTGGATTTTCCCTCTGGCAATAGTTCCCTTGGTTACCGGTGAACCTTTGCTAGCTGCTTCAAAGGTTATGGGGAAAGGGTCTCCTTTCTGTGTTGCTTTGTTCCTTGTAAGTCATACTTAACTCCTCTTCTAACATCCAGTGTGTGAAGTGTCCTTTCTGCTTGGGTTTCCGTTTTTTGGAGAAAAAAAGTTGGTAGCTGTATATGCTGATTAATATGAAAATGTGAGATCACTTTGGGCAGAAATGTTGCATCAGCCATCTTCAGCAGTCTATTGTGTATTTGTAAATAAATCTCTTGCTTGATGAGGGCTTGCAACTCGCTCATTCTCTGAAAGGATGTGATGGCTATGAGGAAAGGAGTCATAAACATTAAGTATTTGAGTTCTGCCTTGTGCATGTATTTAAAGGGTGTTTTCATTAACTGAGTACCAGATTTTAGTTTCGTAATGGTGTGGATATTGGTGGGGCTATTCTTTTCACCCCTTCTAGAAACCGTTTGATCAAGGGTGTCCTGAAGAAACTTCTTCATGGGACACCTTTTTAATATGTCACTATGGTCGACAGATATACACCAAGCGTGGCACAAGATAGTACCTCATCTATAAGGTATGTGAGGTAACTAACAATGGTAGTTACTTTAGCCCATTTTTCTTTGTGCTTGAATCTACCACATCAGTGAATGAACCTGCTCCATTTTACTGTGTAACACCTTCTTGTGGTCGAAATACACTACTATTGTCCTCTGTGGCAACCCCATCTCCAATATCTATGTCTTCAGGAGTCACACAACTAGCCTGGGGATAATCTACTCCAGGTGAAGCACAGGTGAGCTAGACCGGATGTGAGGGCTGTCTCATCATTCTTCCCAGTGCTATTTGCACTAGGTCTGAATACCATGTCTATCTAGCCCATTGTTTGGCTATCAGAATTAGCGTTGCCTGCTATGGTTTGTCTCTGTCCAGTATTAGCATATCAATGGGATTGATGGAAAGGCATATTCAAATTTCCGCAACCAATCTATCGACAGGGCATGACCCAGAGACTAGTGGTGTGGGTATCTGGAAGCTTTGGCATTTTGTATCCTCTGGGGTTGCAAAGAGATCTACTTGTGGTTTGCTCCATACTTTGAAAATATTTTCTATTATCTCTTGCTGCCTCCCTGCTTAGCTTGTCTGCCTGTTTCTTTTGTATCCTTGGCAGGTGAATGGCCATAAGGGTGATCATTCTCTGTATGGCACATTTCCATATCTCCTGTGCCAGTTGGAATAATGGGTGTGACTGGTTCGGTCTGATTGTTGACATGAAAACACTGTTGTTGTGTTGTCTGGCTAGATCAGAACTGTTCTCCTTTCTATATGCGTTTGTAATGCCTTTATGGCTAAAAAGACTCTTCCAATCCAACACATTTATGTGCATTACTGCAACTTTTGGACTCCATAAGCCCCGGACTTTGAGTTTTTTCTTGTGAGCACTTCACCCCGTGTGGGACACATCTATTGTAATGGTTACAGAAGGAGTTGGGTGTTTGAAGTCTACTTAGTGTGATATTCCCGATACTCCACCACTGTATTTTCTTGTGCATTGTCAATCACTAGATTTTCCCAACTCCTTGCCTGTGACCACTGACATTGCAGCCAGTCCTGGAGCGGGCTCATGTGTAACTTGGAGGGAGTAATTAGTGGGATCCGAGAAGCCATCATGCCAACTGGTTCCCTGTCCTCACTTGCTATAGCTGATAATTGAGAGCCTGCTATGTTATTGACAAGATCCTTTTTTCTACTGGGTAACCTTTGGTTTCCCTTTAGTTTAGTCTCAATCCCAGAAAAATCTTTTCCTTCTGTGTAGTCGGGGATGATTTTTCTATGTTCAACGACAACCCCAGCTCATGAAGCATGTCCAGGACTGTGGTAATGCTACCTTTGAACTGTGTGAATGTTTCTGCTTTTACTAACCAATTGTCTAGATAAGAGTATAGATGGATGTCCTGTCTCCTCAAGTGTACTGCTACTAGTGCTAGACAATTTGTGAACATTTTTGGTGCAGAATTATTCCAAAGAGGAAGCACTTTGAATTGGCAATCTACCCAATCTACGACAATCCTCAGGAACTTCTTGTGTCCTGCGTCCATGGGCATATGCAAGTTTACCTCTTTGAGATCCATGGTAACTATATAGTCCCTTTTCTGTAGTCATGGTATAATAACCTCTTAGAGTTTTGTCATATTAACTTTTTGAGTCTTTATGAACTTGTTCAAGTTCTGCAGGTTTAGGATTGGCTTGTCAGTTTCGGGCACCAGGAAATAGGTCAAGTACACTCCATGGTGTATTTTTTCCTTGAAACCCTTTCTATTGCCTGCTTCTTTAGATACTTGCCTTTTTGCTGTAAACACAGCTGCGCTTTCTTGCTCTAGCTCCTGGTCTTTAGACTGATGTTTGGTGGTTGTTGTATTAAATCTATTCAATGTCTGTTTTATAATGTTTAATGTCCATTTGTAGGAGGTAATAGCACTCCATCTGTTTCGAAAACCTCAGATTCTACCTCCTACTGCTGTTGTGTGCAGGAGCCTGCTTTTGGTGAAGCTGCTCACTCGAGAGACCAACCCCTCACAGGAACCCCTCCTCGAAAGGGCTGTTGCCTTGTTCAGGCTAGAAACGGCCACAGCGCCCAATTGCTTTGTGATGTTGCTTGCAGTGTAAAGGTAACATTTCTGATAACTAGTTGTGATCCTCTTCTTCCCTGGATGATTCTCCTAGGGGCAAAATCCCACCTGAATGTTACTCTAGACTGCAGTGTGCCCATTGCTTTTGTGTTGCCATTATCTTCATGCCTTGTAATGAATCATCTACTGAGTTCCAAAAGAGGGTTTCACAACTGAACAGCATCTTGATCACTGCTGCCTGTAATTGTGACTCAAAGTCTGACACCTAAGCCCGGCATGTCTTTTTAGAGTGGTTGCTGAGCAGAGCATTCTGCTTGCTCTGTTTGTTGCATCTAAAGCAGATTTCAAACATGCAATAGTTTTGCCTTCTTGGATGGCGTTATGTGACCCTTTCGTATGCACCTCTGTTAGATGCTGTATGAGTTCTTTTATCTCCTCTCATTTTTGGTGGTCGTAGCTTTTAAGCAGGGTGTTTGAATTTTCAATGCGTTATTGCGTTGGGACTGATCTCTCCTTTTTGTTTCCTATAATTTCCACCCTCTTGCTCTCCTTGTCAGGTGGTGGCCCCATTGCTGCGAGTGCACTGGTGCATTTACAGGTCGCGGTAACGAGGATGGAGTCCACTACTGCATTTGCCTGGATATAAACTGGGTCCGATAATGAAGGCTTGCATTGTTTCCTTTGTTCAGGGTTTTACTGTGTTAGCCACCACCGGTTCCTTGAAAACCTGACGTTTTTGGTCTAACACGTAGGGTACATTGGTAGGAGTTTATTTTTTCGTTGTGAGGGCAAATGTGTCTCTAATAGAAAGCATGATTCAGTTTGCTCTCCCTCCAACTGTTTCCCATAGGCATCAGTCGCTTTTTTTAACGAGGGGGTTGTACACTGCCAAATCATATGGCAGTGAGGGTCTTGAAGGGTGTGACTCGACCCTTCCTCTGGTGAGTAGGTGCTCATGTGAGGTGAGGTAATGGCCTTCATACTGGCCCTCCCAATGTTCACCTTTGTATTCTTAGAAGACTTTATTTTAAGTCCTGGGGTGCTGGTGCTGAAGGTGCCTCCAGTTTACTGGGCTCTTTTTCTTCCTACTTTCCGTGTAGAATTTTCTTGGCAATTTTGTAACACTTCAAGAAACTGTCACACTCCTATTTCGTTTCATCAAAGACCCCATTTCGGCCATGAGGATACACTTTTTGACATTGAAGGCATTTGGTTGGACGTAGAGCATTGATGGTCTCCTCTTTGAAGTCCAGGTCTCTTCTTGTCGGCTTTTCTCCCTCCTGCGCTCTTGAGTGCATTTCGAAGTTACGGCCGGTTTAGAGGGTTTTATGCAAGCAGTACCTTTATACATTGACCCAAGTGGTTGCTTATGTTTCTCCTCCATTACCAATGGCTTTGACATCGGGGCGCTCTTTGAGGGTCTTGAGTACGAATGTTTCAGCTCAGCCCCAGTCCGGGCCTGGTGTTATGTTATGTTATGTAGTATTTATGTAGCGCAGCTGTCACTCCGAGGAGCATCATGGCGCTATAGATGATTGAGTTGCAGGTATAGTGCAACAGCTACTAAGAAACAGGATTGAAAGAGTTAGATATAGGCACTGCATCGGGCATCCGCAGAGGTGAAAATCCAGGCTTTTAGGGACTTCCTAAAAAGGGTTTCTGACTGGATGAGGCGGATGCTACTAGGGAGTTGGCTCCAAGCCATTGTGCCTAACACTGCAATGGATTTGCCTCCTTTGGAAATACATTTGAAGGTTTGGGGTTTTAAGTGATTTGAGTTAGAAGATCTAAGTGTGCGGCAAGGTACGTAGTGGGTAAACCTAGATCGAATATACTGGGGGGCCAGATGAATGAAAACTTCTAAAAGTGAATATTATAATGTTGGCATTTGGAGCAAAATTTTAAAGGGCTATACTCCTCCCATTATTCGACCGATTCATTCTTAAGTGAAAAGCCCCTAAAACTAAGTTCTTCCTTCAAAACCCCTCAACAATTCCAACGGTTTGTTCAAGTCTTCCCTGTTTTCCACCAACGTCCCGCTAAAAAACTTTTCCTGCTTCTTCAACCGAGTTCTTGATTGTGCTTCCAGGCCCAGCAGTGGAAAACAAATCGGAAGGTGACAACCCCCCAGGGTTTCTGGGGTATACATTTGACGTCAAAGGAGGATGGAGTTGGCACCAAATGGTGGTCGATATCGAGGAGGCCCACACCAAAATAAAAATAAAAGACAAAGGTTAAGATAGACTACTGCACATCAAACCACTAGATGGCAGAATGGTGCACAGCACGTGTATCTAAAAAAAGATTCACACTGCAAACCAGGTTATTATAGTCATTTTACATTTACTTAACTGTTTGAAGGATGGGAGATAAGATACAATAATCATCGGTATTTGGAAAAACGTTACGCCTATGATGGAATACATTTATTGGGCATCCATTAGATTAGAGAGTTCACAAATGGAAGTGCGAGCAGTGCAGTGATTGCTAGGCTCTGTGCAATTAATAATGAACCACAAATCCTGGGAACCAGAGTGTCTCCTGGTATACCTGCTCATAGGTCTTTCCTAAGAGCATTTTCTTGCCTACTGCTACCTTTTTGGAGACCTTTACAAAGGGTGAGTGGGCGCTTGTACATATTAAGGGTGCCAAGACTTACAGAAGAAAGAAAGGAAAGGGACTATTTTGCACCATTGTTTATCGGAATTCTTTATCACAAACTCAAGTTTTAATCATGAAAATGTGTGTTCAAATTAATGCACCAATTGATGATTGACGCAGGCAGATACAAAGTACAAATGGCAATTGTTCCTAGCTCTTTTGAACCCTCAAATAAGCAATCCACATGGATGTCCCAGAGGAAAGGGGAGTGACTTATTCAATCAGATTTTGCAAACTAGATCATATGTTGTTTTAAACAAACTGGGTGATTAACTTTGAATAACGTAGACATCTTCCTTTAGAAAATGTTATGCTTAACACGAGAACTGGAATACTTGATGTGATAGTATATGTCCAAAATGTAAACTCAACATAAAAATATATGCATCTCAGGCAGTGAGTCCACTTTGAATGCAAAGCGAATAAGAGGAAAAAATGTTCATTTAAAGTATATATTTAGGTCTCAGACACACTCTTCTTTCATTAGTACTGCAGTCGCTATTCTTTGCGTACTCCAAGCCCTTGCAATACTTCTGTACAAACTGGAACTCATCAGTCAGGACATGTGGAAAATCTTTCAGTTACCTGGCAGCCACATGTTGTAAATCTCCTCGCCCCACCTCTGATCCACCTCCAACTCACCTGCAAATTCCATAAATCTCTACAAAATTGGCTTTTCTACACTTTTCTTTAATTCATTCAAACGTTACTGCGTTACAGATATCACGTAGAACAGCAGCGCCCCTCCAAGCGTATACAATCATCCTCTTAGATGCACTGGCATTCAACAATGGCAAACTAGTCCTCTTTCCAAATGCTATTTTCATTTCAGTAGATCTTAGTCCAGGTCTCACTTTAGCATTAATAGATTTGAAACCCTATACCCAATATGAGCACACCATTGACGAGATTTTCCCAGCCATGGCACGGAAGCTGTTCATACAATTTAGATATATGACACTACCTACCTGGGTGCTTTGGAGCAGATGGCGATCCCAAGCACCACTTGATGATCAGTGCCCAGCATGCAAAGGAGGACCTGATTCTCTGGTTCATTTATTATTCTTTTGCCCCTTCTATAAAATGTGAGATTTAAGTGGATTCTGCCCCTATACAGGTGTATTGGTTAGAAATACCATCTTGAGGTGCTCTGAACTCTCAGCACTGACACTAGGAGATTTGTAGTATTTGGTCTAGCAACATTTCTGATGGTTCCTATGAATTAAGACTCTCGAAAGGTTTAGGGTGTCCTTTTTATTCTATTCAATACTGTATGATGGTTTTTGTACTATTTCATTCTTGGAGATGTAGGTTTTTAGGTGCTAGGCCCAATATTTTAATATCTATGTATGGACTGGGTCACTGACTGTTTTTATAACTCATAAAGAATGGTATGTGAGTTTCCCTAGGAATCATTGTGCACACGTGGGTCTACATACGATTAATGCGGTGTTAAATAGGGCATCTACCCCCGCGCTCTCTAAGGAAGCTTTGCTAGGTTTTGGTGTATTTTTTTATTCTATTTTAACATCATGATTGCTATGTTGTTAATAATCCAATGAGATGCACTTTACAAGGTCTCAGTGATCGAAAACAAAGATGATGTTGATGATCTTAGTCTATCAAACTCTGCAGAGGTACATGAACCTACTGAACTATCAACACATTGTAGCCTTTTTCGTCAAGCATATAGTCTGTCATATACAAGGTATTCTTCAACTGTAGCTAATATTTTTTTTATAGAACCCGTGGCCATTCTTAAGACATATGAATAGGATCAGATAAAGAATTTTCCGGGGCTCAATTTAATAACCGTAGACAGATGGAAAGCTAAGTCGGCCATGTACAGATTGAAACCTGCATATGATAGTGTGAATTCCTACCTGATCTGCTCTGCTAAACCTTGGAATAATGGATGCATCCTGTTTTTGGAGCGAGGGTCAGGTGTGCAGCACACTAACACAAGCTGCATGTGCACCAGTTGCTGTCGACTTGGTCCATAATGCACTGTTCTAGACCTGCGTTATTAAAATAGAGAGGAGCAGATAGCTACGCAGAATAAGTACTATAAAGTTAAAAGGAGCTGCTACCAGTGTACACGGACTCTCTTTCTAACATACATATGCACTGGTCACTCTTTTCTTCCACACTATTAGTAGCATGATGGTTATATGCATCATCTGCTTGGATATTTAAAAATCTTTCGATGGGCCAACATAGCGGAGACACATCCCACCTCTCCCCTGCCTCCTTAAAAAGTCTACCCTAAGAAAGGAATGACAAAGGGAGGCAGGTGGCAGCAGTAAGGAATGCCCAAGCAGGACTACAGTACTTAGTTTTGTCTTGGCCACGGTCTAGATCAGTTTCTCACCTTGCCCCAAGTGGCTTAAGGAAAAACACCTACACTATTTTGACAATAATAGCACTGTGCACCACTGCGATCAGACCTAAGCAGAAGGGCTTTTCCAAACCCATGATGTTGGCATTCTTTGTTTCAGGGGGTGTGTATATTAACAAAGGATATGGCCACCCCACAGGATTATGAACATGTACTCCATAAAATAAAGCTCCACAATATATATAGGAATATTGTTTTCAGCGGGGAGCAAGGTCGGCCTCTCGCCTTCATCCTCACCCACCCAATACTGTCTCCGATGTGAAAGGGCTTTTGTAGGATAATAATTAATGTTTCATGTTAACATGACTGCATTTAATATTAGAGACAGCATGTATAAGTGTGTACGTCATAGGAAGGCAGACTAACTGTTCAACTGGAAATGCTAACAAATGGATTCTCAATTACATTGCTTTCATTTTAGAAACTTCAGGTTTCTCTGACACAGTTCAAACTAACAAGGCAGAGAACTCAAATCTACTTTTCTAGGTATGCATTGTAATTGTGGCTGCAATGGAAGAAGATGCTGTAGAGACCAGTCTTGAAAAGAAGAAGGGAAAAGTAACGTTAGCTTCAGTTTGTTTCTACGGAGGCACACTGTGTGCTCATTTTTGTTGCAAAGGAGGAGCACAGCATGCTTCACCCCATACACCATTAGCAATAAAGGTGCATAGGTACTACTGAGTGGGGCGGGTGAGACATATGGACCAACAGATATGGGAAGATACTCAAGAGCAGAATTCCGACTGATCTGATGACAGCATACGATATGCAAGGACACTATAAATGGATTGGCGAAGTAAAGCTAATTGAAATACAGCCATTTAGATTGAACTGCTATTTTGGAAATGACCATAGTTTGAGTAGTATTTTCATAGAGTTTTGATTCCTTTCGTTGAAAAATGTTTTTGCTGGCCATAAGACCTTGCCACATTACTCCTGTTAACCCCCTGGTGAAGGGTTTTTGTTCTCCTGTCTGAACATGTAAGAATTGGCATATGCCCCTAATTAGGACATTTAATTTACTTATAAGTCCCTAATATATGGTAGCCTTGTACCCATCACCTGCAAAATTAAATGCTACTAGTGGGTTGTCGCACCCGTTTGGACAACAACTAAAGCAGCACTGTAGAACATGCCTCAGGGCCTGCCACTGCACCCTGGCAGTGCAGTTTTTTTTTTTTTTTTTTTTTTTTTGGAAAACCTTTATTTAACGGTATGTGCAGACAAATACGGGCCTACAACCCTCAGGCCGGCCTCGACAATAAGGGGCACATCAGCAAGCAATTATACAACTCAGCAGCATATCAGTACAAGCACGAATAGGCCAGGTCACGTTATACACAATTGTGCCGCCGAGCGCCAGGATGATGTGGTTTAATTTTTATAAAGTTTTGAAATAAGTCCCTTGCAACAGGTCTGGAAGGATCCGAATCAAAGCAATGCAGTTAGGACTATAGTGGGCAACGATCATCAGAAGAGTCAGCAAGCATTATCCGTAAGGTAATCAATCGCACTCGATGAAATCAGGATAGAAAAGAAACATATCACATGACGATCCCCAAGCACTACCCACGAGTTCCCAATCCTCCCATCGACCCAAGAAAGAAGAAAGGGAAGAGCAAGCGAGAAAGGTAAAGAGTAGAAAGGGAGAAGAGAAAAAGAGAAGAGAAAGAAAGAAAAAGGAGGCCCATAGAAAAAAAAAAAACAACAAGGAAATATACCCCCCACCCTACACGCATGCAGAGGCTACGGCCTACCCCCCCTAGCAGTGTGTCTGTCGCCCCAAAAGAGTACCCGAAATGTAGAAGAAGAGAAAGAGAAGAAAAAGAAAAAGAATGTCGCGGTTGAGCGGAGGAGGGCCAAGGATCTATTCAATGCAAGCAAAATCGTTATCCGCGGTCACCCAACCCCAGGCCCCGACCCAACACCCATGCTACATGTACCTCCAACAGTCACAAGTCCCAGTCCCAGCCATACACGTATCAATGTGCAACAAGAAAAACCCCCTTCCTCAGCCTTGGCCCCTTCGAATCTGCAGTCCAACAGAATCCAATTGTAGTACAGCCAACCTGGACGGGATGGGCCACCATGGAGTCCGTTGCAGAAGTCGAGGTGTAAGAGACAAGTCAAACTGGAGTGAAGCTGGATAGTAAAGGACCACAGAATGCGCCACTGCTATGCCGTGGCTAGTACAACAGGGAGCAGGACGATGCATAAGTTCCAGAGTAGCGGCCGGCCGATGTACAGGAAGCAAGTCCAGGAAGACGCTCAAAAACGTGGCACCAAAGGACAAAAGAGATGGGCAAAACGGCGTCTGAGACACAAGCTCCGGCCATACCAAGGGAGCAGTATTGTCAGACTCCTCCAGGGCAGAGCCGAAGAGTACCGCAGCGGGCACTGTGACACGTCCCCCCGTCACTGACACATACCTCAACTCGGGTGATCCACCGACAGTCGACTGAAGATGTGGCTTAACATGCCGCACTGGAGAATCATCATGGCCAGCTGAAAAAGTACAATCAAACCGGTCCTCCAAATCAGTGGCAGAGTCGTGGAAGGCCAACCGCAGGTCCTCCAGTGCTGCCAGGATGTCGCGAAGCCCCAGCGGTGGATCAAGGATGGAGGGTGCTGTTGCGTCCGCCATCTTAGGCAAGCAACCATCGAGCGCCCCGGGAAGCAAGCCCCCTTCACCAACCATCGGTATCTGGAAAGTGATGAGCTCTCTGCGGGGCCCTGGTGGTGCCGGAAACGTGGAGGCAGCCGGTCGTGGAGAGGCCTCAAGGACAGGGGAATCTGTGGCGCAGGGAAACCCACCGGCAAGACCAGGGCTTCCGATGCGGAAGATGGCGTCCGCTGCTGTAGGCTGCAACAAAGAAACGATCCCGGCCCTCTCAGCTGGGCCGGGATACAGTATACGAGAGCCGGATACAATGTTGCGAGCGGGGCGCGCTGGGCAGCCGAGCATGGAAAAGGCGGCTGTGAGAATCCCAGTGCCGCGCTCCAGGTCCGGTGCACCGGCTCCTCCCTCTCCACAGCGGCCGCTGCTATCGTTGTCGCCGCCGGCCGTCCCCACTAAACAATGGCCCGGCTGTGACCGCTTGGAAGGCCGGAATGGAAACCGGGGCTCAACTCCGCCGGGGCAGCTCCGTTCTCGACCGGAGTCACAGTAACGTGGTCAGGAACGTGGCGCAGGTAAGCGTAGGGCTAGGAGGCACAGGATTCTTGCCAGGATATCGACGAAGGGCGCAAGGGTCGGCGGAGCCGAAGAGCTAGGCGGCCATCTCGGCTGCAGGCTAGGCTCCTCCCCCCGGCAGTGCAGTTTTAAACTACCATTTCGACCTTGCAAAATAAACCTTTTGCCAGGCCTAAACCTTCCTTTTTAATACATATAGGTCACCCCTAGGGTAGGCTTTAAAAGCCCACAGGGTTGCATGGTATTTGAAAAGGAGGACATGCATAATTAATGTTTTATATGTCCTGGCAGTGAAAAGTCTATAGTCGTTTTTCACTGTGGCAAGGCTGGCTCTCCCATGGGTTTACACCGGTTTTCACCATTGCCTTTAATGACATGCTAGATTCGGTTTGGGAACTGCTTGAAAAAAGGTCAAAGACTCATTTTAATAGTAAGTTAAAATTCAACTTGATGAACAAGTCAGATTTTATATTACAAGGCAAACACAAGGAGATGATGGACCGAGTGCTGAAACTTTTCAGACACTCTCCCCCAGTCACAGATCTGGGTTGACTCCATCATCTCCTTGTGTTTTCTTTGTTCGCCCCAAGTTGGCAGGGTATGTCAGTACTGATTTGCAAATGGCTGGGTCTGAAATGGGGTGGTGAAGTGAGTTAAAGAACGATTATAGATTCAACCCAGATCTGTGATTGGGAGTGAGTGCCGGAAAATATATTACACTCTGTCCATCATCTCCTTGCATTTGCCTGGTTTGCCCTAAGTTGGCAAGGTATGCCCGGACGGGGTTCTTTGCTCACTTTGCCACTGGATTCAAGCTAGCCTGGCTGATGAGGGGAGTCCCAGGATGCTTGTTTCCGGTCCAGGGAAGACCTGGCTTGGCAGTTCAGGCTGGACTGTTCCCATGAGAAACAGGGTCAAGACTGATTTGCATATGGCTGGGGATGCACTGGAGTGGCGAAGTGAGCTAAAGAACGATGATAGATTCAACCCAGATCTGTGACTGGGGGCAAGTGTCTGAAATGTTTCTTGGCTCCGTCCTTCATCTCCTAGTGTTTGCCATGTTTAGAAAAACACCAAACGAAATCAAGGCCAACAAAGAAGTAACAGGTGTAGAGACTAAACCAAACAAAAAGATACAAACACATTAAAGATGACCCAAAGGGTGGGACAGTAAAATAAGAAACTAAGGCAAACCACGAAATGTGTCAAAGCAAGAGGTACACTACAGGAACACAAACTTGCACTCCTATCAAAATAGACATTTAGATGACAAAATAGGAGTGTGGATTATGAGTTTTTTTTGAGTTTATTAAAGCGCTTATTAAAAAAAGATAACATTATACTTGATGGTCTGAAAGGAATGCCCCTCCTTGTATGAATAAGCAAATGTTGAAGATGCAATAATAATGAAAATGGTACCACTACAATATTTAAATAAAATCGATAAAGAAGAATAAAAAAGCATGGGCAATATACCAGCATGTGAATACATTTGGGCCCACTCTATGACACTGTCCCTAGGATTTAGGGTCAGCTTTTATAAACAATCAATTTCCATATTAACTCTCTAAATTAATATAAAATATTTTTACAAACTAAAAGCATTGCCGCCTCTACTGTTCTTAAAGTCACTCAAAGCGCTAGGCAAACAAAGATCGGTTGAGTGTTTTAGCTCTTCTTTTGAGAATATGCCATGTGTATGAAGCAGCAAAAAAGGCATGCTGGTAGCAAAAAATAAGCTTTACAAAATAAACTGAGTTTCTTGGGTTCTGCTTGTTAATATCTGAGTGGAGTAAGTGTCAGAAACTCGAGCATTGACTTACTGCACTTACCAGTAGAAGATTGACCAAATTTGTCGCCGTTTTAGGACAGAATATGGGAGACAGAGCAGATATGATGGGGGCTATGGTAGATGTGATTATCTGAAAGATGAGTTAAGATGCAAGCAACAATGGGGAAAATGATGAAGCTACATTGTATAAGGTGGATGTGTTGATAGATAAGGGTAAATGTGGTGAATAATATAAGGAAGGGAGGAAGTAATAATGAAGTAATGGGACCGTCATGATGGAAGCAGGATGCTATGTCAGAAGGAGATTGATTTACCCTCAACTACAGCACAGACATTTTGCCTTTGAGTATATCCCTCGTTTGCAGTTAGACACGGGCTGATTTAGAGTTTAGTGGATGGATTGATGTCAGTCAAGGCAATTGAGTACTTTACTTTGCTGCCCTGACAGACATGCTGTTCACCAAATTGTAAGCAATCCACAGCCCAGCAGACCAGGAACCACCATTTTAGCGATTCCTGTCAACGTATGAACGTATGAAAGTTTAATGAACTGGAGCATCAACCATGATGGCTAGCAGTCAAACTTTTCAAATGTTTTTTCGTTTTTGAAAAACAAACTCCCAAAGAGGGAGGTGTGGCGCAGCGGCCAGAGTGGTGACTGCAGAGTGCGGGGCTCACTGTTCGAGCCCCGGCAGCACCCACGGTTCGAGCCCCGGCGGCACCTTCACTCAGCATCATGGAACTCTAGGCAATAGCTCACGTAACCTTAAGGGGGTGATATGTTTGCGCTTTACAAATAGGAATTATTATAATAAATAACTTTTTCATGTGTAACTAGCCTAATACCCTTATCCTAGTTGTGTCGCAGTGGCCTTATGTTAAAATTACTAAAGAATAAGGGGAAACCCAGTAACCCTGGAACCAATGATTCACATTCGGCCAGGCGCAGCAGGCACACTAGCCACCAATCCGTGGACGGTGTTAAGGCAATATGATTTCAATATACACCGTAAACGATCCGCCCCCGGAATTATTTATGCTTATATCCGGAAGTGATTAATTCATTCCTGGGTCATAATAGCGAGGGCAATACAGTGACTGGAATATACATCACTCAAACTCCGACATGTCAGATTGCTGATATAAAGTTACACTGATCCAATGACAGTGTTACACACCCACTAAATTGGGTTTTTCCAACCGCCCTACATGTGCTAGCATTTTGATGATCCACAGTTATTTGTCTATTACCAATCTGAATACACCACTTAAAAAGGGATTTTCCAAATCGGAAGACTGACTTGATGTCCTCGGACTGACATCTTGCTACGCCAGAGTAATCCATTTATAAGAATTACTGCCATATCCCATTGGTGTCTTCCACATTTTACTCTGTCCTGATGATGACCCTATTGTAAATAATCAGTGTTAGGGGATGAAATGTTGACAACTGTTACAATGGACTGCTTTTTTTTTTAATCAACCCTCCTATACTGATTGTTGCTCTTGCATCCATTATCCTGATCAGTCACATGTATATATTTGCAATAGTGTATAGCACTTTAGAATCACTTTTTCATATACATTGCGCAGCAACACTATTTGGAGCACCTTCTATTTGAAAAATGAAATATAAAAAATGTAATAAATAAATGTTATTTAAGTCACAGGCTAAGCAAATCACCTGATGGTTTGTCCTATATTTTGCCAAGAAAGTTGAGGGTAAACCTTCCTCCTTAGGGTCCGTTGTTTCTCTAATAACTTATCTTAAAAGAAGTAAACATGTGCAGCCCATTTACCATGTGATTACCGGTGGTGAGGCACATGTAGTGAGACTCACCCACAGTACAAAATCCAAAACCTGGTGACCAAAAAAGCAAAACTAAGGTTATACTAAATGGGCGGCACCCAATTTGCAACAAAAGGCTTTAAATTGTTCACATTAAAAAAGGGTGGATGATGTAAAGTCCTTCTTCTGATAGCCACTAATAAGTGCAGCCACTGGAGGAAGTATTCCGTCAATATAGCCAATGCAGACTCCGTCACGGTATATTGACGATCTGCCCAACACTAAATGGGGTTGGTGGACCATCAGGTTGGTGGACAGGGTATTACATCATGTTTGTGACAGAGTACTTGTCCGTCAAACTCAAAATAAGCCTCAGAGTTCACCCCAGTATATTCTTACCAAGTCCTCATGTGTTTCAATTAAAATGACAAGCCTCCTTGTAAAATGGGACCGGTTTTAAGTAAAAAGCTACAGAAAATGTAATTGGCTTTGCGAAATTTGAAAAATGTTTCAAAGTTACAGTATCACCTGTTCAATTATGTAACCAGCGCACACAGCATAGATATAAAATCTCACGGGGTGAGGAGGTGTAATGTTTTTATATCTGAAAGTGGTAAAGAAGCGAAATCCCTATTCAGCTCAATGGGCTCTCAAACACGGACCGAAAAAGGTGGATTTCATGCAATCATTCCACTCAAATAGCTTTGGCACCTCATCAGGAGTCTGAAGAACTATATAAATGCTACTGGACTAGAAGTGAAAAACAGTAATGCCCCCAGGACATATAAAATACTTTCCTCATGTTTATAAACATATATTTTATGTCTAGATGGTGACAGCCTTAAAATGCCTGATATGGCAAACTGCCCAGATGTTATAAACAAGTTTGATGTAGAAAGAATTAATATAGCTTCTTCAGCCTTCAAATAAAGTGAAGTAAATTGTAGTTCTTGGGATAATTTGGTAGATAAAGGCCTGCCCCTGTCAAAAATCACCAGAGACATGGCAAGAGCTAACCTATGTGGAAGTTAATTAATTCTTGCAGAGTTAGAAGCAGCAGGTGCCCATCTTTATGGTGTTTGCTAGATTTTCTAAACACATTCAATATCAAAGGTTAATCAGCAGAGATGCCTCTTATTACTAAGGACACACCACAAAACCTGAAATAACAGCGACCCACTTTTCTCAAAACAAGCACTATGAAAACCAATAGGTCATGCCAATCTAATGCGAGTGAAGACCCGTTAGCTTTTCGAGTGTTTGTGTGTAAAGTATTTCTTTTTTAAAGTTAAAGAAAAAAGTTTCAAAATACTGGAGTAAAAGCAAACACAGATTATGGTTTCTCAAAAACTGCGCACTGATTTCAATGTTTTCAACCTTTATAAATTACATGGATTATTTTTGGAATACTTTTTACTCCTGAAACTCTACACAGAATTTAAAAAGAATAAGGTAGTGTCAGAAGGTAAAACAAACATATGCCAAGGCCTAACTTACTTTCCACAGGATTCAGCCTTTGGTCTTCTGCATTAGCAGATTTATGGGCCTCCAAGGGACGTGTCATGCTAAATACAACTTCTGCTTCAGAGACTAGCTGAGTAAAAGCACCAGTTTACCCAACCCCTACTGTCAGAAAAGCCTTTGTGAGCCTGCTTGCGCTTTCATGCAATATGTAGAATATAGGAGATAAAGGAAAAACATCTTCTAAATTCTGCTCCTCAGCCATGCAAAAAAAAAAAAAAAAATACATCCAGACAAGCTGGGCGGGGTGGAGAGCAAATACAGCAAAGTGGAAGTCAGCACAAAGAGATAGTTAACGCATGCACTCTTATGGACAGCTGAATGGAAAAGAAGAAAGCAGTTGACTAAAGCATACAAGCTAGCCGATCAAAACAAATGTACAGAGGCTATGCCCTAGGGTGTGGGCAAACATAAGAAGAGGAAGGCAAGGCATCCAATAAGAAGCAAGAAAAAAAGAGAGACAGTAAAGCCAACCAATGGTAAGCAATAGGTTTGATCTAAACCTTCTGTTAAATTCAGAATAGGCTATTTTGCTTTGTCGAAGAGACCTAGAAAGGGTCTGAGTGGCCATCTTAATAAATGTGTGCCATGATACTCGCTGGGCAGTTAATGAACTTAACCAGAGTTTCTAGGTGCCCCCTCTGCTGCAAAAGTTGGGCTGGAGCAATAAAGATATTTACAGTTGGTTAGGGACAGAGAATGAAATTGCTGACAATCAATCTGCTAATCACCACTTCAATCAACTTTGGCAAGTCTATCTTCCATGCAAGCTTGGGAGCAGAGAGATCTGCTTTAGCATTTGGATTAGGAATTCTTCCGGAAGCAGCCTAATTGGACTCCCATGCTGCTGTCAGGATAAATGGGAACTTCAGAATGTTGGAGATTTAGGGCTCCTGAGCTCTAAAACCTAAGTACTTATAACACCCATGAATAAAGCCAGGTAACTTTGATACCTAGCCCTGTGGCAAAGAGAACAAAATGATTTTTTAGACCAACCAGTGAAGTGACCAGGTGTGGCCTGCAGAAGACCTCCTTGAAATAAAGAGCCCTTACACCTATGTACTGTACCAACACCAAATAGGTTCTTCAGTTTGGCACCAAGTATTATACTGAGTAACCATCTGTCAGAGTCAAAAAATGCAAGTACATGACTTGAAAGTGTTAAATAGCAAGGAGCCTACCTTTGTGATGCCTAGTCATGAAAAGACACTTCATATAAAATACTTTTTACAATTACTTCATCAATATTTCAGGTCGACCCACTTTGAAAGCAAGTGTGCATCAACCTCCTAAAGAAACACCGCAGAGATTAACCAACTGCGAGTAACTACTATGCCAATCCTAAGGCCTTGCATCCTGCTGCAGTTTATAGGAGACAGATCTTGGAGCATTAACTTCAATTTCAGAGTCATCTCCCAGAGATTGCGTAGATCAGATTCCTGGTTGTAGTATCCCTCTGGTGAACTTTGGTCTGTACTATGCTTCCACATCAGAAATATCTTCATGTGCTTTTAAGTTTCTTAATTGCATGCGATCTTCAAGAAGATGACCACTGAATTGGCTTCAGGCCACTTGTGATCTGCTCGCCCATGAGTAGAATGAGCTCCAAAGTAATTTTTAAAGCTTAAAGTTTTAAGAGACTGAAGGAGTCAAGGCTAAGAATGGCAAGATTCCAGAGGAGGTACTGATCACTGCCAGTGCGAGGTAATATGAATAGACATGGCAAGGTGCAGGGAGCAGGGCATGGCAAGTCTGTAAGCGTTGTACATTGGTAGAACTATACTGTTTCTAATTAAATATGCATAGGAGAATTTAATGGATGGGACATAAGGAGACAAAAGTATAATTTTCAAACTATTCAGCTTTAAAAACATCTATATTATTCATATTATGGTTTGGGGATTTGTAAACCACACTCTTTCACATGGAAAGGTACCTTCACATTGTAAAAGTGCAGAGTTGTTAGCTGACTAGAAAAATGTGGTTTCTCTTTGTACTTGAATATTCGGTGTTATAAAACTAGTTAAAGGTGCTCATTTTATACCCTTTGTAAGGATGCAAGACAGAGTGACCCTGCCAAGAACTAAACCTTTGATCGGCAGATTGACTATAGTGCATTAACCAACAGAATTATACTTGCATGTTTTGGTATCACTATCTAATGCAAGTGCACACAACCTCATGATCCGAGCTTAGAAGGAAGAGAGAAGGCAGGCAAGCAATGAAAAAGCCAACAGGTCTTGCCTCTGGGGCCTATTGGCTTTGACAATGGTTTTTAGCAATGCTGTACAGCATCGCATATGATGTGCAAGATGGGTAAAGAAAAAAAGAAGAACAAAGTGCTGCAGCTATTTCATTTTGTAGGAGGGCGCATGCACATGCATGTGCCTACAAAATGTTTAGGCACCTTTCTTCAGTCAGGAGGTTACATAGAGGGCTGAGGGAAGCATGACGAGGGGTGTGGGAGGCAAGCAGGCAGGTGGCAATGGAAGAGAGAGAGCAACATGCAGTGAACGTGGTTGGACAGAATCACAGAGGTGAGTGAGCAACAGAGGGCAGGGAAGCGCACATGGATGAAAGGCACACGAGTGATGCGGGAAATAAGCACACGGGCAATAGGGAGCGACGTGAAGCACAGGTGGAAAGAAGCACACAGGTGAGGGAGAACAATATGGTGCACAGGGGTGGAGAAAAACACTCACAGTACACAGCTGGAAAACACATGCACTCTCATTAAGTGTTTAAGCTGAAAGAAAAAATAAATAGTTCACTGAAAGTCAGCAGCGGAAAGTATAAAAGCCAGCCATCAGAGAGATGGTAAAGAGGATATACTCTAGGAGCGAGACAAACGCATGACTGGTAAGCTGCAACATTGAAAGACAATGAATAAAAGAAAGCAAATAACTGACAATAAACCAACCAATCGTAAGCAAAGGGTAGACTAAGACCAGATAAACCCTCCATAAGCCCACATTAGGTCTTTTGCTAGAAAGCAGTCAGGGTTGATGGACTATCGCTCCACATGCAAAGAGGAGACACCTGAAAACACAACTTTCATATTTGGTTATCCAACTGAGAAAATGTTCTTTAAAATTTCAAGTGGCAAAGTGAAAGCATTTCAGAACTAAAAAGGTGTGCCAATCCAATGACGTAATGCCACCAATCTTGGATATTTGGATGGAACAGAGCATCAATTACAAATAACAATACTTAAGTATTTCTAGATGTCTGAGCTCAAAGATCACCTACTTATAACTCGCTTACAAGTGATTATATGGGGATGCATTAATTATCATACTTGTTAAAATTTGATACCCGGAGATTTGGAATTTAACGGGAACAATATTGTGACCCTTACGCAAAAAAATGTTGTGCCAGGGGCATAAAACACAAGGACACTAAAATGGAAAGTTACTAAGTGAAATAAGTTGTTTATGGTAAACAAAGGCTATGTACAAAATGTTCGGATAAACACTGCCAGTTAAAACTTCAGTCTACAACATTCTGTTCTATTAGGATTTGTTCTCTTCCTAATAAGAATCCGTTCTGTGCGCACACAATTTCTTTCATCACTTCATACAACATGTTTGAGTTGCTTTAAATGCATTATCAAGCAGCATGCTTTACATCAGCCTATTCACTTGTTTGAATTCAGCACCAAGCACAGAACAGAAACGGCACTCAGAGCTGCCACAGAGGACATCCGCATGATCCTAGACAGAGGAAATACATCAGCCCTCATTCTCCTGGACCCCCCTGCAGCATTTGACATGGTCTCACACCCGATCCTCATCAGCACCTGCCTGAGATTGGCATCCAAAGACCCTTTCTCTGCTGCGTCCGCTCTTAACAGATAGAACACAAGCTGTCAGCCTGGCACCTTACTCATCAGAAGCCCACAAACTTATCTCTAGAGTGCCTCAGGGTTCATCGGTCAGCCAGACCCTCCATCCCTGCACACATCAACATCCTTTCCTACACAGACAAGACAACTCATTCTCTGCCTCTCAGACAAGGCCCCTAACACAAGAAACAAGTTCATAGCCTGCATGACCGAATTTGCTAACTGAATGAAAGCCAGCTATCTCAAAACACTGACAAGACAGAAGTAGGGATGTTTGGCACAATTACCTGACCATAGAACTCCAGCTGGTAGCCAGATAAACTCAGACACACACCCATACCCACAACATAACCCATGCCAGGAACCTTGGAATAATCATCAACAGCAAATTGAACATGACCGCACAGGTCATCGCCATCACTGCATCCTGCTTCCACACCCTGATGATGCGGAGATAAATCTTCAAATGGCTCCCAAGCAACACTAGAAAAAAGGCCAGTAATGCCCTAGTTACCACCAAGTTGGACAAATGTGCTCAATTCAAGCTCCTCACAAATAAATTCAAGGCACTATACAACTCAGGCCCCACCTACCAGACCAGCCGCATCTCCTTCCACCAACCACCCAAACACCTCCGCTCCCCTGGGCTCTTACGTGCACAAATGCCATGCATACACAGAACCAGATCAGGAGGAGGGCTGTTGTTCCATGCTTTAGGAGCCATGTAAGACAACACTGCACTAAACACCAGCTGAAGACACATAACAGTTTAATACTGTGTATCGTATACCATACTGCACACAGGTGTAAGGCATGAAAAAAGAACATGAGTTAAAACATGGGTTTTCAAAAAGAACACAGCTCCTTACCTCCCATCCTTCCATCTCAAGCCCTCTTTTTCCATATATGTCATAGATTGCTCTGGCCTGTGGGTCACTAAGAACTGGAGAAAGAGAAAACATGTCGCTAAGAAAGTATCCATACAACACAGATGATTTGAAGTCTGAGTCAATTACCTTTTTTGCATGATCTCTACAATGACCTTCATTGTAAAGGTCATGAAAGACCTATATTGGAGAGGATTAACATTTGAGATAGAGTGATGCACAGACAAATGCATGGGGGAAATTCAATTGGGGAAGAGACATCAATATGTGAGTAACCAATCAGGGAAATGTTTTGGAGAATGGGGGGCAAACACTTGAAGAAGAATGACGGAGGCAAAAGTGAGGATAAATAATTAAAATATGCTACAAATGAAATCATTCAGAGGCTTTTAAACGGTATGCATTACAAGAAGAGATGTAGCAGAGGGGAAAAAAACACTTGACAAGGAACAGTTAAGTCAGAAAAGGATAAGGGATAATGTCAAATAATGAACCAAGGCTGAAAAAATTTAATAAATATCAAAAGCAATTATCAATTGTTTTGTGTTGGGCGAGCGTTGCAAGTTGCGTTGGACTGTGTCAGAGCACTTTAATTTGGTATGCGGGTAATAGTTGGCAATAACAGTAGAGGGACTTGAGAGAAGAGAGAAACCATCGGACACTTCTCGGAGCCAGAGAAGAAGTTCCCACAAAAATGGATAATCGCAGTTTGTGCATGGACACAAAAACAGGGCTGTTATTCAGTACAGTGACAGGGGGTGACTACAGAGAATGAACAAGCTATAGTAGTGGGCTCTTTAATGCTTCCAAGTTTGGCAGGTAGGAAAACTGGCCTAAGGTGTCAGCATAGAAATGCATCAGGTACACATTAGATAACCATTACTTTTTTTTGTGATCTGACAGGGGCTCAAATTACTCATAGGGAGGGCTCAATCAACAACTTGCAGATTCCAAGTGAGGAATTCCAATTTCTTGACTCTGCAGTAACTAATTTCACTATATCTGAGCCAAAGGCATTTTCCATTCAATATTGATGAGTCTCTAACGGTCAAAACTCATTTAACAAGGCCATTTTAAAGTCATGGCTCAGGTGCTGAGATTACCCGCCAGCAGACACACATTTAATAACCCTTGTTTTTACTCTGCTGCTGAAAATAACACGGCTGCTGATCACATAACCATTTCTTCCCTGCAGATGCCACTTCTAAGAAAAAATATCAGGACTCCGATTAGAAAGATATTCAATTTTCCTCTAATCTTTATGTATGAAATGGGCAACTGGTCTAACATTAGAAAGTTATGTTCACTCAAAGAAACTACCTGAACATGCTGCGGTAGCATTCTGGAAGGGAGTGCAATACTTTAACAATATATAACAAACATACTCATTTTGATGCTGAATTCCATTCTACATGCACACCTTACAGTTGTGTATATTGTTAAAGCACGGAGCTCGCCATAGTATTCAGAGGAGACTAAACTGAACATAAAGGACAAGGTTCATCTATCACAAATCTATACACTACACTACCTCTTCCTACAATAAACAATGTTCTTCACAATAAAGACTTAAAATTGGGCCTGGAAACTTATACACAGCCTAGTAAGCGGACGTTCCACCCGATATCAGTTCTGGTCACACATTTGCCAATCCTCTCAGAAGTTAATTGTTACAACAGAGCTACATTCACTCTGGCGGAATATTACTGAGGCCCAGTAGCAAATTCCCGACTGGCTGATTGAATGCACAATTAATTTATTATTTTGAGTACATGTGCCTGAGAAGTTTGTGGGACCTGTACTTTCAGGATATTAGAAAATACTCCTTTCTAAGAAACTGAATTTAATATTAAAATAGGTAAACAAACTCAATCCCCCCCCAAACTCAAATTTAAAGTGCTTCCTACAAATGGCAGTCCCCAAGTTAAGTAAGCCGGCCCGTGAGACAGGAAATATGGTCACTTTTGCTTTCAAACTAGAAACCTGTGTGGCTGCCTCATCCATAGGAGCAAGAGTTCTCTATATCCCTGATGCCAGGAAATAGGGGTAGAAGTTCAGGATAGTATTGGAACTAATCACTTTTGCAGTGGTGTTCATCTGAGGTTCCACTATTCTCCCATGACACTGGCTTGATGCTTCTGTGCCAACTACATGTGGCACTTCGCTGCAACTCCTGCTTGATACAGAGGTGTCTCTAAGACACTGGCGCAGAACCACGGCGTGCCATGCGGTCTAGGACCGAGGCCATGGGAGTCCTATATAAGCCTATACCACCATTCTGACAACTGCGACCCTAAAGAAACCTGCTGCTGCTCATAATACACTGACTGGATGCAACAGGATTGCACTAGTGCATCTAGACAGCCCAACGAATACTTGTTACAAGGACTGCCCAGATGCCCTAGAGCTCCCTGGACCATGAAGAACTGGTATTACCACTTTTGAAGGACAAACTTGTGTGCCCCTAAGAAGGCAAGAAAAGATGAACCAAAGAAGATACCAACATTCATGGAATTATTCTTACATTTCTTATGACTTTCATTAGAACTTATTCATTACTCTGCTTTTCTGGTCTTCAACACTGAACCACTGAATGCCAACAGCAGCACCAACATGGCTCTAATGAACTTTTATTTTCAGTCACGCTCTCTCGAAAACATGGCAAACAACTTGCAAGAACTGTAAAAATAATCAGTAAGATAACAATATAATCAGAGGGAAAGAGTGTGGATCAAGTGCTCTGTATAAATTGATGAAGTACATCTGTTCCCAATGGGTGAGTTAAATCTGATAAGGCTGCATTGTCTCGAGTACGCAAATTCATCATTTTGCTCAAACTGTTACAGCGGCCATTAAAATCACATTTCTAGGCGAGTGCGTGAACTGGGACGCTAGATTGTATCTAACTTGTACTGTGCAAACTCATTTTTGTGTCAGTACAAAATGTTCACCGATATCTAGTTTGTCTAATTACTGTACAAGCGAATGACTCTTTGTTGAAATAAAGGTAATTATCTTTTCAACAGGGGTACATACTGCTGAAATATCTCGTTCAAAGCACATTAACAAAAACCAAGAGAAATACATTTTTGCTATAGTGTTTGTTTGGAGTAAATGTATACATTGTTTATAATTTATGGTGGGTAAAGGAATGTGTCCAAATACTAAAAAAATAAAAAAGGAAAAGATATGGCTAGGAGATCGGGGAGCAAAAGAACCAGGCAGTAATCTGTCAAGAGGACATATTAGTACAGATAGGACTAGGGACAAGTCTCCACTTGCTCAAGGGGCTCTTCTCTTCAGTCTGCTTCTCTGCTGCACCTGCACGCAGATCCTATCTTGTAGCCTCTCCTGTTGGTACACCGCTTCTCTTTGTAGCAGTGATAGATAGATAGATAGATAGATAGATAGATAGATAGATAGATAGATAGATAGATAGATAGATAGATAGATAGATAGATAGATAGATAGATAGATAGATAGATAGATAGATAGATAGATAGATAGATAGATAGATAGATAGATAGATAGATAGATAGATAGATAGATAGATAGATAGATAGATAGATAGATAGATAGATAGATAGATAGATAGATAGATAGATAGATAGATAGATAGATAGATAGATAGATAGATAGATAGATAGATATATATTTTGGGACTGAAAAAACAGCGGGACTTATAAACCTATCATTTAACGGCTTGAAAACCACTGAAATTCGCCAGTTATAGTTTAGGGAACCAACTTGCACCCCCCCACCCCCATGCACAAGGAAGCAGGGAACCCTAGGTAGCTCCCAAGTTTTAGGTAAAGAGCAGCTCCTTCTTATGGAGATTTTGTTAGTTTTCAGCTCGCAATGGATGGCACTAGTTAATCCTATGCTTAAAGATTTTGCTGCATAAATGGCAAAAAACGTCACTTTCTACTTTTACGTCGGTGTTACTATGCTAAACGTGTGCTAAAACTCTGCTAGAAAAACAGGCACTTGAAGTGAGCAGTTTTAGAGTGTCTGTGGTATTGCAGTGCTCCACATGAAGGAGCTGCCCCCCCACCTAAAACTTGGGAACTACTCAAGATACCCTACTTCCTTTTTTGCATAAAATACATAGCACGCTAAACCTGAAAGAGTATTGCTCTGGAAGCTCTTTGTGTCTGGACAAAACTATCTCTCTCTCACTCTGATTAACTCAAATAATAGCGAAACACACACGTCAGAACCTGCTTTTGTTCAATCCATGTTGGCTTAGATAGTATTTTACAATCCAAAGCTATAATACTGTGCCTGGACTGGTTAAAGGCTTTTGTCACTTTTCAGCTCGGAGTGGATGGCATTAGATAATTATATACTTGGAGACTTTGCTGCATGAATGGCAAAAGAGTTTATCACTTTTCTAGCTCAGTGTAAAAAGTAAGCAGCAAATACGTGAATCCCGTGCTTACAAACTCCACTAGAAAAACAGGATTTTGAGGTGACCAGTTTTAGAGTGTCTGTAGTGCTGTTGAGAGCTCCTCACGAAGAAGCTGCTCTCCAACTAAAACTTGGGAAACATCCAGGATTCCCTACTTCCTTTTTTTGAATAAATTATTTGGCAATCGAATTTTGGAAGGGGAGAGGAGTTGGCATAATGACTAGGGCGATGGACCTCGAATCTGGGGAACTGGGTTCGAGTCTTGGCAATGAGCTAATCACTTAATGTCCCCGTGCCTAACAAAAATGAATGTGTCCTCATTTAATGCCACTAGTGCTATGTAGAGCGCTCTGATACCCGATACCTTCGGATCAAGTTTGCGCTATATAAAACACCATAAAATAAAAAAAATGAAACAAATAAAATAAAAAAATAAAATAATTGGTCTTAGATATGTATGTATATAGATATATATATATTTTTACTTTTTTAATTACCGAGTGGTTTTTGAGGGGGGAGGAGCATCAGTTTATACTGAACAAATATGCGAAGACACCTGTGTTATAAGTGCTCCCTAAAATAAATAAAGATTTGAGCAACCCTCTGGGAAGACCTATTGCCTCCTCTATGGGATGCCTGATCTAGAACACATCACGTTATGTGGACTACTTCCGCAGGCCATTCCTAGAACCACTGCCCTCTTGTGTTAAGGACAACAAGGATTTCCTCAGGATAATCAATGGCATAATCTGGTTGGAAGATTTTCTACTCATGGGATTAGATGTCTGCAGCCTTTACACATGTATCCATCATGATTTAGGGGTTAAGGCATGTCAACTTTTTGCAGGCAAGGTCACTGTTCCACTTATTCCACACTGAAGCCATCCTGGATATGAGTCAGTTCTGCCTCGACAATAACCATTTCATTTTTTACAGTAAACATTTCAGGGAAACCCAGGGCACTGTGATGGGGAGTTGCTTCGCCACCACCAATGCATGTCTTTACATGGGCTTGCGGGAGGAGCAAACTATGAGTGATATCTTTATGATGAACAGGTGGTGCTCTGTCTTCGCTACATTGATTACATTTTTGTCATCTGGAAAGGGTCCAATGAACTTGCCTCACAGTTTGTGGAGGAACGTAACTCAATCTTAACCTGAAATTCACAAGTAACATCAATAAAAACATTCTTGAATTTTTAGATTTAAAACTCACCATAACGAGTTGTTTTCAGGAGGCTGGAATCCCATTACATCATTGGGTTCAACACATAATATCCGCAGGGACTAAATACATATGAGGAGCTAGCTGCCATTTGGGGAAAAATTGCTGATCTGAGGATGTAAACTGCAGTATCTGTTCTTAATAATTTGTGGCTCATCCGCATTTCACTGTAATGTTTCTCCTCTCTCAAAACTGTAAATGTTGTGTTTTTATCCTCCCATTATAAGGTTTTAATCCCTATTTTTGTCTTATTTATTCACAGGTGCACTGTTTTGTTGGCGGAGACTACGGAGTCAAATAGGCGGCTGATTAAGTTAAGCAAGAACTATCTTGTTTATATACTCCTATTTTGTTTTTTATTCCTATTTTGTACCAGTGGTGTATAGATATGAATGAAGAGTTTAGGACCCAAGAAGGAAATTCTTGATTGTATCTGTTATTTTTCCTATGCAGACAATTTTGATAAGTTCCTCATTTCTGTGATCTGTTTTTAATCTGACAATAATTATTTACTATTCAATGAATGCATATTCAGCTTATTAACCTGTATGATTATATATTTTTTTCATACATGGCCTGCTGCATGTAGGATTGTTCGTGCTGCCATTTGGTTGTCATGCTATGACGCAATTGTCGTGCTTGCCCACTTGGGCTCTAGAACACATGACTATGGGAACTGTGGACAATATGTTTATGCACCATTAATGTTCAGTATTTGGGATCCCCACAATTTGTTTTACAGTGTGAGGTGTTTGCATTTTATGCCTGCAGGGGGTGCATGTGCTGGCCCAATTGGGCATTATGGCCATTGAGCACATCGGGGGCGCTACTATGCCTTGGGTGGCTGCACAATGGCTGGGGCATTACAGGTATGTTCACTGCATTATGTATGCACCACTTCGTTCCCTCATATGTTCATGATGATTTTTTGAGCCCATCAAATTACTAACATGAATTATGTAGGGTCTTTATGAATGCATCTGCTGCTCTTTGTAGACTCGGTTTATTGTAATTGGGACCCAATGTATTCCCTGCGATCCTTCTGGGGTTAAAATGTATTTAGTGATCGCTAGCCCACTTGTGCACATTTGCTAGTTTCTCTCTTCTTTATTTACAGGGAACAGGTACTCTAATTCTTTGCACACTGGTGAAGTCACATCATGAATTACTTATCCTGGCTATATTATTCATTACAATATCGGGTTCCCCTTCACATATCGTTGTTACATTCTTTCTTTAATATTTGATGTGCTATAATGCATAAAGCAACCGCCCACGAAGCATTCCAAATTGTTTTTACATTACTCTCCTGCATGTAAATATCCCCTTTAAGATGGCGGTGATGCATTTTGACTCATTAGGATTTGTGTCCCCTCTTTCATTTCCATGCACTGGTGAAAGTATAGGTTTGTTAATTTCAATTAAGAGGATCACTCTTGACCAAAAGAACTTGCTTTCTCGAAAAGCGTGGAGTGTTTTACTGCCACCGCAATAAACACTTGGATATTCTACACCCGAAGAGCATGTGCGTTTCTTTGTGCATTATGAAGTTCTGGATTGATATATATTTATTACCTACTGGCAGTCGCCAGTAGGTAGTTATAGTTAGGACCTATTTTCCATAGGAAATCCGCAACATTCTATTTGGAATAATGTTGGCGCCGATTGACAAATCTTCGCAAAATTTTCCAAACTTTTGGCCAGCTCCGGTCCGCTCCTATCCTGAACATTTCACGGGGATTCGTCAAGCGGGGGGCGAGAAAAAAGGGGGTCCCAAAACGCGTTTTCCCCATGCATTTTCCCATAGGACCTGTTGACGCAGCTACAGCCCGAACTGCTGAACGGAATTACACCAAATTTGGCAAAGAGGTAGTCCTCAGTTAAGACTCGTGCCTTTTGCTTAAATGGTGTAAATCCGTTCAGTAGTTCCTGAGAAAATTAGAGTTAAAAAGATAAATCTATCTGGGCGGAGCCTAACCACACATCTCATCGTGAGATCTGATTGGCTGTCAGTACTTCATCCAAGAAGTGTTGGCAGCCATCTTGGGACCAATATGCATGATAGCACCTCATTAAAAAGCATTGCAGTTAATTCAAGGTTTTAAGACTTTAGTTACATTATAAATCATTTGTTGATGGTACCATACTCATTTTAGGAATTGTGGTGCGTTCTAAGGTGATTTTACCATGTGAAAAAGCCTTCTGCTGTGATATCATGAATCATGTTTGAGAGAAATCTATTTTCTCATGCTTTTCCCACAGAGGTTTGGAAGGTGATCTATAAGCTAAACTGAGAGCATATTTTCTGTAAATTCACATTATCTTTCTCAGTCATGTGAGAATGAAGTCTGACATTCTCAGTAAAACATGTACATCCAACAAGGGCAGAGACTGTCAGTTGATTCCTTTGTGTTCTACTGCAGATTCCCAGAGTGTTCTAAAGAACAACTAGAGCGCTAACAGCCCTACTTATGACAAACGTATTGCACACCTGAAGCCATCTTGATTGGAATAAAGTGGTAACTCTTAAAACATTTAATTTAAAAAGGAACAAAATGAGGGGGTTCATTTTGCCATAGAAAGTATGATTAGTGCTAAAGAAAGAAAAATTAGGGCACATTTTGAGTGACTTCTCAAATCCTCTTCTAGTTCATTAAAAAATTCTGACATGCAGACTGAAACATGCACTTTCAATACCAGCAGCAGACTTCCCTGGTGAGCAGTAGCTTTACTACAGTGATCTAATGAGCAACTAGAGTGCTAACATTCAGAATTTATGGCAAATGTGTGACACATCTGAATGCCTTCTTGATGGAACCAAAGTAAAAACCTGAAAGTATTTCCTACTGAGGAGACTGCAGTAAATGAGGAAATTAGGAAACTTGATAACAAATAAATCTCACAAGACGGCCACCAGAGACAAAAGAGCCCAAATGTAGCCCAAATATCACCCAGATGTAGCCCAAGTATAGCCCAATGACAGAATGTCCCAGAGTGTTCTTAAGAACAACTAGAGCGCTTTCTGTCTTACTTATGACAAACGTATGGCACACCTGAAGCCATCTTGATTGGAATAAACTGGTAACACTTAAAACATTTAATTTAAAAAGATACACAATGAGGGGGTTCATTTTGCCATAGAAATTATGATTAGTGCTAAAGAAAGAAAAATTAGGGCACATTTTGAGTGAATTCTCAAATCCTCTTCTATTTCATAAAAAAATTCTGATATGCAGACTGAAACATGCACTTTTAATACCAGCAGCAGACTTCCGTGGTGAGCAGTAGTTTTACTACAGTGATCTAATGAGCAACTAGAGTGCTAACATTCAGAATTTATGGCAAATGTGTGACATAGCTGAATACCTTCTTGATGGAATCAAAGTAAAAAACTGAAAGCATTTCCAAATGAGGAGACTGCAGTAAATGAGGAATTTTGGAAACTTCATAACAAATAAATCTCACAAGATGGCCACCAGAGACAAAAGAGCCTAAATGCAGCACAAATATCACCCAGATGTAGCCCACATGTAGCCCAATGACAGAAGTGTGCAAAACACTTATTTTCTGTGTATTTTCAGTTTTATATAGTGCAGACTTGTCCGGTATTGGAGTGCTTTACATGAGCATTGGTTACATCACACAAGATCAAATTCATTTTGGTTGTAGACATGGGGAGATTAAGTGATTTGACCAGAATCACAGAATGTCGAGCTGAATCAGAAACTCCAACCTGGTTCCCCAGTTGCAAAGTCTGCAACTATGGAAGTAACACCACATCCTCTCCCCTAAGTGCAACATTTAATCAAGTGGTCAACTGGATAAAAAAACAAAGATTACAAATAATTTAAAAGCTCTTTGTCGCCATCTGAAAACTCAGAAAATATGTCCTCATTTTAGTTTTTTAGAGCACTAACCATAATTTTGATGCAAATAAGACCCTCTCATATATGTAATTTCTAAAGGAAATGCTCTAGGTATTACAGTTTTGATTACATCAAGATGACGTCAGGCGTTCCACACTTTTGTAATAAATATAGAATGTTAGCAATCTAGTTGTTCATTGGGATACTGTTGAGAGGCAGAGGCCAGGGGCACGGACTCTGAAAATTGAAGGCAGGTAGGAGAGTGCAGAGGCAACAATTTGACCACACTGGGCAGGCAGGAAGGGCAGTGGCAGCACAACAGACTATGGAGGGCAGTGGAAAGGGGGGAAGGGGCAACAAACCAACAATACAGGACTGGCAAGAGAGGCTGTGGCAATATAATAGACCATTGTGGGCAGAAGGCAGTGGTAGTACAACCATACATGCCAACAGACCTGTTTAGACCAGGAAACGTCCAATGTTTTTAAGCTCAAATGGGCTTAATTTGATCTGTCTCCTGTCTACAATCTCCTCTTTTTCAATGTAACTCAAAGGGGAAAATCAATACCCCAGTTTTATTTCAAAATCTCCCTCTTACCAAGTTCAAAATGTTCGCAAGTATGGTACATTGGATCATGGTAGGCAGGAGGAATTGGGGTAGGGACATGGACTAGGATAACAGAGGACAGGAGGGACATGGAGAGGTGCACCAAACTGACCCTACAGGGCAGGCATCAGGGTTTGCAGCAGCACAATACACCACACAGGGCATGCGGGACGGGAGTGCAGCACAACAATCCATAGAAAGCAATAGGGAGGGGACAGGACCATGCACATGGACAACAGAGATCAGAGGGGAAGAGGCAATGGTAGCTAGCTGACCATAATGGACAGACAGGAGAGAAAGCTGCAGCATAACAGACCATAAAGGGCAGGAGGGATGGATCAGGGGCATTACAATGGAACAGACAAGCCGGGAGGGAGGAAATAGGGATCTGCACATGGAAACAGAGGGCTGGGGCAGGGCAGAAACAAGACACACCATGGAGAGCAACAGTGAGACTATGATGGCATACACACAGACCATAGAGGGAAGGTGGGAGGGGGTCAGAGGCAGCTAGCTGACCACACAGGGAAGGTGGGAGGGGCCATGGCAGCACAGAAGACCATGCATGGCAAGCGGGAGGGTTAGTGGCAGCACAATGGCTATGATGGGCAAGAAGGAGGGTGCAGGGGCATGCACAAAGAATCATGGAGGATAGAAGGGAGGGTCAGGACCTGGGCACAGACGAGAGTTCAGAGGAAGGGGCCTCACAACAGACCGCGTGGGGCAGGCAGGAGGAGCAGTTGCAGCACAACAGACAAGGGAGGGCAGAAGGGTGTGGCAGTAAAATGGACCATGGAGGACAGGAGGAAGGGGATAGGGGCATGGCATGTGGACAGGCAGGGTGGAGGTGTCAGGGACAGGTTACAGTCATCTGACAATGCTAGGCAGGTGGGAGGGGAGTGGCAGCTCAACAGAACACTCAGAGTAGATAGGAGTGGCAGGTCCATGGAACATGGTGGGCAAAAAGGATGGAGCAGGGGCATGCACAAAGACATCGGAGGGCAGGGGGGAGGAGAAGAGGGGCAGCAAGCTAAGCACAGAGGCTAAGCAGGAGGTCAATGATGGGCCATAGAATTGGGCAATGGAGGGTAGGAGGAGTGGACAGGTACATCATGCTAAATGGAGGGCAGTGGCAGCACATCAGACCATGCATGGCAGGAGGGAGGAGGCTAGTCCATGGATTCAGACAACAGAGGATAGGGAGGAGGTGGATGGGGCAGCAAGCTAACTGTTCAGAGAAGGTGGGTATTAGGAACTTTATTGTTTTTAAAATGTGTGTCTGTGCGAACTACTTAAAATATGAACAGGTATGCAGCATAATCTCACTTTTATTCAGGAAGAAGAGGACGTTTGTGACTGGGACTCCGGGCTCACTTGGCAGAAACACCCCCTGACCCTCCACCCCCCATCGCAAAATGTAATGCCCGTGAAAAGGGTAGGTGGACGCAGTGTTATATAGAACATAGTCCTGAGAGCACGATTGAAAATGAAAACTAGATTTAGTATATGGTATAAACTATGCACCAAAAAGGGTGATATAAGATGAACCGGGGCGTGAAATATAATATGCAATACATTGTGCGCAATGACAGATTCATTGGAGAGCGTAAGATAGCACAGGCACTAGCGCGTGCTATGCGATATGCGCCTTGGAGTGTAATATGCACAGGGCAGTGTTGTGTAACCTAACTAGTCTCTAAAGTTGTAATATAAAATATGTGCTGGGGAGTGTAACATTGCATATGCACTGTGACAAAGATATGGATCCCAGATTGTAATATGTATGGCATAGCGCTGTGCGTTATAACATAGGCATCGAGGAAGGCACGTTAGATGGGGCAATATAACCTGTGCGAAGGCAAGTGTGGCATGACATATTCACGGGGTGGTGTTACAGTGCACATGGGCTAGAGAGTGTCATAGCATACGCACTAGCTGGTGGAATACAACACAGAGGTGTGTGGCACTTGGCGGGCACTGGTGGGTGTAACACAGCATTGGGCTCAGCCAGGAGCACGATGTGACTCAAGTGAGGTTCGTCTCCTTTCCAGAGAGTAAAATAAAAAGTATTACACATCTGGCGGTGGATGTGTGTTTTATTAACCGTGAGGGGGGTTTCTTGCATAGCTTGGTCGAATTTTTGTCGAATCCCTTTTGAATGGCTTGGTGTGCGTGTGTATTAAATGTGCCCATCAATAGCTACCCATGTTTGTATAAATAAACAACAAGGGTGTCTACTTGGAGAGTACCCACCGGCGTGGGCGCTGGGATCAGGCACGGTAGGGCGTCAGACACGTCAGAGCTTCACTAGCGGTGTAAATACATTCCACGTGGATTCATTGTATGCATAGTTGCATTTTAATGAATATCAAGCAAATCATCATGGTGATAGGTATTAGCATTTAAAAAAAACTTAGAAATTCAATGAAAGTGTGTTTTTCTGAAAAGGACATATTTTCAAAACAATGGACATACCAAAACCAGTTACAACAACCTATTCAGTAATTCTAAGATCCACATACACATCCACTCATTCATCAACAGTCCTATACAGTCACTCATACATGTACTCACTCATCATATGTACTCATACACCTATACATCCTGTTACCCAACGCCACTCATTCATAGAGTTGCTCACACACACAGTCACTCATGCTAATAAAGAATCAAACATCCATTTACTTGCATATACAGTTATACACACACCACCACACTTACTTCTACAGACACTTACACATACTTAGTCTTTTAAACAATCACTTATAGAAACACATACTTATTCATACAGGAACTCTTCCAATCTCTCACTCTCACATATACACCAATAGTCACATATACTAGTTTAAAACATATGTAGTTACTCATAAAGACACTATTGAGACAGTCATTCACTCACTAACACACCCATGCACACACTCATCCACCCATACAGTCCTGCACACATGCTGTCTTCAACACATACAAACAGTGAGTAACTCATTCATGCACCTATGCACTACGCAATACCCCCCACCGAACCATGCAGACACTCAGACTGATATTCAAAAAACCAACTAATAACCTATATAGACACTCATGTAGCTACTCACCAACCCATGCAGCCACTTATACACAAAGTGAGAGACTGATACAGATATTTACATATTTAAACATTACTCACTAAGCCATGCATTCACTAAGATACACTTAATCAGTCAGTTATACAATCAATTTTTAAAAAACAAAATCATCCATTTAGACACTTATAAACCCATTTATTCTTCCATCGACCTTGAGATATACATATATAAAATATGTCATTTTCAGAAAAACACACATTCACTGGATGATGTCATCAGTGATGTCATTTGAGATGTCATCAGTGATGTCACTGACCATGTCATGAGTGATGTAATATGTGACGTCATCAGCAGCGCATTGCGGGCGCGCGAGTTATAGTTAGCTGAACTAACTATAACGGGGGAATTTCAATGGTTTTGTACGAGTGAAAAGTCCAGGTAACTAGAACGCCCCTGAAACCTATGGTTTTTTCAGTGAATATATATATACACACACATTCTACATACACATTCATACACATACACAGACATATATATACACACACACACACACACACCCCCCCTCCTCTAATATCATAGAACGAGTAATGCTTGCCACCTCATTTTAATAAACAGCACACTACAACAACAACAGAGCTATCTTTAATTGGTAGAAGACCAATATATTATAAATGATATTTAGGGTACCACACCCGAGTCCCTGTGGAAAACTGACTGTCTGACGGATGAGGGCAGGGAGATGCACCCTGGCAGAATCCTGTGGAGTGGGACGGAGGCATGGTTGGAAGAGTGGTTGCAAGCGAGAAAGCAGGATACATCTGAGACAGGACAGAACATCTCTGCAGGTGTCTGACATGCCATGAAGATGTACAAAATGTTACTAGTAATATACAGAAACAAATGGTTTCATAGTAAAATTCTGCTGAGGACATAAAGACTCTTATCTCTGTGGCTGAATGCAACATGGGGGCCAAGAACCAACACGTGGCTTTGGTGGCGAGAGAGTTAGACAATATCAGGAGAGTGCCCCATAGGTGCTGCAAATTATAAAACTGCACATTTAGAATCTCAGGTGGAACTCTTGGAAGACGAGGCCAAGTCCATCAAACACCAAATCTTTGGGTTCCCAGTGCCAGATGACAAAGCAGACTTAAAAAAAGGAGGTGCAACGAATCACGAGAGGGGTCTGCTTGATACATGAAGCGGTGATCAGTGCCGCCAGTCTGTTTCTCACCTACTCTGAGTAAGGATGTGGGCACGGAGATATTTTCAGATGAATTGACTTAAACTGTACAATGTGACTTTGTAACTCATCCTTGCTACCCTCCGGTGCAGGCATAACCTGAAAGTTATAAAGGAAGAGTCAATATCTAGTACAATTGAGGCAAGCCTGTGGTTTCCACAGCTGCTTCAAGTCCAAGATAGTAATACAATTTACATGCTTGTGAACCCCTGGGCAGCACAGGAGATCCAACCTCAAGGAAAGATGACGCCATCCATCTGAAGTGAAAAGAAGGACCTGTAATTGGCTGAGGTCTGAGAGTACTGTGATATAATGGTTTTGAGTCTGGTCTGAGGTTGCTTCTCTGTTATTGAGACCTCAGTGGATGATTACCGTGTTGATTGTCTGTGTGTGCTGGTAGAGGTTGAATCGCACTTTATATATCATGTACTGTTACCATTATGATGATTTCCTCTCTCGCCATCCATACCCTTTTCCTCCCGAAAAGTAAGTAGGGCGGAGTGTTTGTTTTCAGCATTACCTTTTAGCTGGGTTGACGTTTATTCTTGAAAAAAAAAATGTTGTCTTTGGTGTATATAGTGGGTTCTGTATTATTGGGCTATGGTACTGGGGCAAGTTAAACCTGTGATGATTGTCCTTATAGTTTTAGGTCTGGGCTGCAGACAGGTTTAGCTGTCTCTCCCAGTTCCATGTTTCCAAAAAACAAAATACCCACACACACACACACAAAAACACTGAGGCATTCGTTCACCCCTCTTCATCCATCTCATTTATTTTTGTTGGCAAACACATGCCAGACTGGCTTGGATAGTGACATGTCTACCTTTTATTACTTTACACTTTTAATGTCTATTGCATAGGTTTTCGCAGACCAGAAATAGAGCCTTGCAAATACTTATTTACATACTCAATAACACATTTAAACTTGAACGGCAGCTAGATGAGTAGTTTTGTACTTTGGCCCTTTGGTATGCCAAAGAACTTTATGTTTGTTTGAATTTGATTCTAAATTGCTTGTCTTAGGGCACGAAGCTGGATTACTGCATGATAACTCTTGATTGCAGAGTCTTATATTACGCAAGCAGATTCATTTTCCCTTGCCAGTGTTTAAGGATTTTAGGAAGCATTCAATAGCCCTTTATTTTCAGGTTGAAGGGTTTGGTTTATTTCCTATTTTCCTTTAAGGGATATTTATGCAGGGTAAGTTACACTGATAAAATGAGAAACCTAGGCTTGTGTTTTCTATGGTCTATCTATATAGTGAAGCTCTGCTGCAGTACTCTGATGCCCTTGCTGGAACTATTACTTAACACAGAAGAGTTTTTAATTCTTGCTCAGCAATTATCATGGTAAAGGTCACTAGACTGGATCATCTTCGACCAGTGCCTTTCAATATGAGGCACCAGTAACTGTACAGTCATTTTGCAGCATTTGTTGACTTTACAGCCACGGGATCTGGAACAACACCTCTTATCAATAAGGACTGCCCAAGACTCCTCCAATTTAGGAACGACACTACATTACAATGCAGTACCAACTCAATAACCAGCTACCTTTATCACTCGGCTGCATCCTTATCGTTTCCTTTGACCCTCTACAGCTTTTTCGGCTACGTTTAAGCTATGCAAATACAGGATACATACATCAAGCAATGTAATTGAAAAGGATAAACATGTGAGGAGTAGTGGAATGGATAGAGTGACTCACTATTAAATTCGGATTCAGATTAGTACCTCTGTCAAAATTCTGAAGAAAAAAGCCTATACACTCAATTGCTTAAGGTTAATTTAGAACATGAGTAAATTTGGATCCACTAAGTGCATGCCCTAATAGATAATGGTGACGGTGCCCCAAATGGAAAAGAAAAAAAAACACACAAGCACTTTTCAAAGCAAGCAAGATCAAAAATCAAGGGAACAACAACAGTGGGGGTACTGAATACGCTCTTATAGTCACAATGTACATTTTATGCTCAGGTGACACATATAGAGGATTATGGATTTCCTGAGGATAGCGAAAAGCAGTGGCTTAATGAAGCTATACACAGGCATCTCACAAAAATGCCGGCCTAACACAAACGTTTCTGCTGGCCCACTGTAATAGAAACAGCCTTGCATTCTTTCTTTATTTCTTTAGTTCAAAAGGCTACACCACTGGTGCTGTAATGCGCAGATAAATACATGTGGTACAACAAGCAAATGCTGTAGTAATGGAAATATCAGTAGCCAGAAAAAAAGCAATGTGGGATTACGTCCGCTTATGCATTTGATATTCAGTCAATCTTCTGTAATGCAGCTGGCAAATCACGGCCAGTAAGTCCAGCAAAGCAGTCATGAAGAAACAGACTCCTCCTCTCTAACTGTGCTGCCAGGTACATGCGTGTGCCACCCAAGGCTTTCTACTACTCTAGACTTTTATTTTTTTGTCAGAATCTGTTTATTTGGTTTTAATATGACCATAGACGAGCATCATACACAATACATACAAACAGAGCAAATATAGGGGGAGAGCCAGGAGTTACAGAGAGCTAGTAGGAGTGTCATCTTCACCCCAAGTGCTATGGCTCGAAAAGGTCCCCAGTCCAAGCATATACAACAAGTATTGTTATGTGCAAGTCTTGAACAGCATATCAGTCGACCCCCTATGGGGGGCGTTGCAGGGAATTTTGACAGATATAACAAAACAGTAGAACAACAGAAACAAGGGTGCCGTGGTGCCATAAACAAAATATGGGTATTGGGGGGGGGGGGTTTAGGTGTCTGTTCTCATTGTTGATTTTGGGCGACGCGCACAAGCGGCGGAGAAGCTAGGCCCCTAGATAAAGAACAAGTTGAGGGCTCTACGCCTTGGCGAGCAGGCCGTAAGTGGAAGGCCTTCAGAAAGGTAGCCCACCAGCGGAGGCAAATCTACTCTAAAGTTTTAAGGTCTCTCCTACCAACATCTGCAAGCCTACTGGGCTCTAAAGTTACGAATTAAAGAGCCTTGAACGCTCATACATCTGGCGTGATTGCCTCAGTGGGAAAGCTCCTCCTACCATGTACAGGCCTGGGTTCATAGCCAGGAAAACATGTAACCTTATAGACAGTTACAATCATTTTCGAGTCTACTAAATCTCCATATAATCAAAGTCCGACTTAAAGCACAAGCACAGCTCAATTTCAAGAAAAAAAGCATATTGTTTTCATTTGTTAAAATATTAGTGTATGAGCTCGAGAAGGTTCAGGAGTTCACAGTACCAGCAGTCAACCAGTTACCATTGTGCCAATTGAGGTAGACATCCAATCACAAAGTAGTTTATCACCATGGAATGATTCTCAAAGTGTGTTGTCAAGGACTACTTGGATTGTGATGGGTAAGAAATTGACACAGTATAACTCACTGTTCTTCCCACTAACACCATGCACAAGCTTCGTGTTTACTCACCAAATAACGTCTACAACATCCTTCAGAGCATGAGAGGCATAAAGAAATAAAACATCATGCCCATTTTGTACCCAGATAAAACATTACCAAAAACATTTAGCGGGATCCTTCGTTAAAATGATTTTGAGTATCTTGTTAAACCTATTCAACGCAAGTTTGTTACTGATACTGCTTTTGAGACACTCAAACAGGGCAGCTTCTAGGGCTCCAACCCCTCCCTAATTTCAGCCGAAAAGTAAACATTTCCCATCACAATCTGACATGCATATTAAAATGAAGTTTTTAAAAACATTAAATGTTAATGCCTGGCCTCACTTTCGCTTCTGGACAAGGTCAGTTTTTTTTTTTTTTAAACAGATTTTATTAACCATTTATGCATAACAATATGCAATCAGCAGTGCAAATATACTTATCACCTAGTCACCATTGCTTTTCGTTCCATTCCCCAGACTGTTGTTCCCAGCCAACACTGTAGTGAGCGTCTTCATATTGTGAGGAGTGCCTTGAAGTGATCAACTGCTGTGTCTGCCTCCGCTCATTGCTATTAACTTCCACACAGAAACAAACTGTATTTAACCATATACTATTGCCTACTGCATGCCAGCAGCCAACAATGCATCCACCCTCCCCCACCCGCCTGGCGTGTCGTATGCTGTGATCCCCATTCACCCCTCAGGAATCATTGCATGTGGCTTCATGCATGTGGTATTGTTCCTCTTCTCACTCCTTAATCATGGAGTCTGGGTAACCCCCGACCAATGATCCTCATCCCTGACTCATGAGCAACTCCAGCCGGCTGTTGCAGGTCTCGATTCCCTGCTAGGATTCTTGATGATCCTCGCCTAGGTCTACTGGCTGTTTAAGTATTGCCACCAAAGCTTTCCACGCCCTGGCTGATTCTAGGGATTTCTTTTGGCCACCCCTAATCATACAGCCCCTTCATAGTCTGTCCAACTTATGAACTGTCTCTTCCATCGGTCTGCTTTGGGCCCCCCCCTGCGCCTTCCAGTGGCTGGTAATGTCCCTTTTTGCCAGTAGAAGACCCAGATCTTGGAATTTAATGGTGATTTTATTTTTAGAGGTGAGGGGGGAACCAGTGCAAGAGGCAGTACCCCAGCGCTGCAACTACGTCTTTCTCTGTCACCGCTAATAGTGTTGTGGTCACCTCATTGCAAAAGTCCCTATTTTCGGGCAGTTCCAAAACATGTGGATAAACTCTGCCCCCTTCCCTCCGCAATGAGAGCAGGCCGCTGTTCTTGTGTTAAATTATCTATTGATGCGATCTGGGGTGAGGTATGCTCTATGAAGGCCATAAAAATTGATTAGTTGAAATCTGGCGTTTCTGGTGATCTTACTGGCCCACTCTACCAGTTCACCCCAACATCTTCTCAGCTATAGGCTCGCCCTGGTCTTCCTCCCACCTCTGCTGTAAATCAGTAAGGCCCAGAAGTGTTGCATAACCAAGGCATCTGTATAAGCAAGTGACCGCTTTGTATGTCCCAGCTGCGAATACTACATAATGGCGGCTCTGATAGTTCCCCCCCCCCCCTATTGCTTACGTTGCGCCGCTGTAAAGGCCGTGTGTAGTTGAACCCACCCCCCCCCCCCTGGTAGATCAAATCTTTCCCAAAATTAATTGAAGGGCAGCAAGACTCCTTCCTCATACAACTTTCCGACCGTGGTCACACCCACCTCTATCCTCCCAGGCCTCGCCAGTCCGCCCCATGCGGCAATGCCATACAAACTGACAATGGGATATCCGGGGCAAATGGGTGCTTGGTTTTTGACTTCTGTAGGCCCCTTGCCCAGCATTTGTGAATCACTTTTAGCTCAGTAGTGGCACCGCCCTCTGCAACGGGGAGGCGCAACACCAATCGGGAGAGCAGATCCAGGCTTGGCACCCCAGCCTCTTGCTACGCGGTCCCACGCACTCGGCCCTCTATCTACCTTGTGAGCCACTGCAGCTGCGCTGCTATGTAATAATACTCAAAGTCTGGTACTGCCAACCTCCCGCTGCCTTTGGTCTTATAAGCTGTCAGTGCCACCCTGCATCTCCCCGCTCCCCAAAGGAACGCCGTCATCAGTGATCGGAGGTGCCGAAACATCCTCGCCAGTATCCAGACCGGCAATACTCGAAAGAAGTACAATAGCCTCGGGAGGGTCACCATCTTCAGTAGCGCCACCATGCCTGCCACTGATAAGGGGAGGGTTCCCCAAAAATCAAAGCATGCCTTTACCCTCCTGAGTGCTTTCCCCACGTTGCCTTCTAGTAGGTCTGCCTGGTCATGGTACACATGAACGCCTAGGTACGGGAGACAACTACGTTCCCATGCTACCCCGTCTACAGTCTGCAGCTGCTCCCGTCCCGCCTCGGTAGGGAACAGGCAAGACTTCTTCCAGTTTACCTTAAGGTCTGACACATTCTCCAGGACCCTTAGCAGGTCTCTAGTCCCGCCAAGATCGATAAGTTCAGTCATGCACTGTGAGGCAATACAAATACATGTGCCCACTACGGCACTTAAAGAATGATAGTGTAATGTAGAGCTTACCTTTTGAACGGTCCACAACATACAAAGTAAGTGGAGTAGGGGTCTTCAGCGCCTTCTTGCTGATATCATGTATCCCCTGTGTGTTTCCATGTGTAGTCTGAGGCCGAGCATCACAGTAATCTTCTTTGGCAGATTCTACTGTTTCTCAGTTATCAATTATTCATTTTTTTTTGTGCAATTTTATATAGCACAAACTCGATCCAAAGGTATTGGAACTCTTTACATGTGCACCAGTTACGCTACACAAGGTCACATTCATTTTCTTTAGGCACAAAGAGATTAAGGGCCTAATTGCGATCTTGGTGGATGGGATACTCAGTCACATCACAAACGTGACATATATCCTGTCTGCCAAATTACAAGTTCCATAGGATATAACGGAATTGTAATTTGGCAGACAGGATATCCGTCATGTTCGTGATGGAGTAACCCTCTCTGCCAAGATCGTAATCAGGACCTAAGTGATTTACCAAGAATCACAGGATGTTAAGCTGGCGCAAAGACTCAAACCCAGTTCCAAAGTCAGCAGATCTGGCAATAACGCCACATTTTACCCCTTAAATGCATCCATGGAGTGACCAGGAAAGTAATGCATGCCACTACAGCTCCTTCAGTGCTGGGGAGCCCCCAACCCCTCAGGGGCACTCCACTCAGCCCAATGCAAATGAATATCTGGGAGACATGGGAGACTCAGGGGACCAGTGGTTGAAGTGGGAGGGGGGTGGGGGGTCTGAAGAGCACGATGTGCCCATACTTTTTTTAATGATAAAAAACTGTTCCACTACTTTCTGTGAAAAAACAAATGCCTCAGGACAGTGGATTCCGATTGTTGAAATGCTTCAGCAGAAGTGTAAGGCAGGGTGTCTCTTGTGCTGAGAAACCGAGGGAGGGGCAGACAGCTACACAAGCCTTCTTGCCAGGGTGCCTGTAGCCTGAAAGACATGTGAATGTGCACAACTGGTTAATGTGAAAATGTACAGGGTGCTTGTAAGCTGGTATTGGCTTTAATTGATGGAATACCTTGAAGCTTCCTGATGAGACCCATTTATTCTTTGAGTGTTATTGTAAGGGATCTACCAGCTAAGCTGTGAAGGTGTGCTTTTAAGAGACTGTTATAAAGCAAAATTGCACTACGCATAGTCTGGGAATGACTAAAAACTGTTTTAGAAGCACTTTTTATCTGAAACCTTTTTGAACATTTTGTAGCAACCTAAGGTATACTGTGTGCAATGCACTTTTTAAAAAAAAATATTTTTATTCAGTTCAAGAAAATGAATAACAAAGCAGTACAATTATATAAGTGCATGATCATATCTTCTCTTATAAAATCCGGTAGGTTGCTCTCTTTTCGGTACTCATGACAATGCAGGGCTAAATCACCATTACTGTTCCGGTTTCTTATTCCAAAGTGACTGAGCAAATACTGGGTGTGCAATGCAAGTTTAAAATAAAGGCTTACATGTTCACAGTGCTTTCTCTCACGGACTGGGACAGTGGTGAGTACAGGTGCCCACCACGTATACATAAAGTGGTGGGTAGGGCTGAGTAAGCAAACTTCGCATAACGGTCTTAACTCTGGGGTGCACAGACAGCTAAATCAGTCACATCTACATGGAAATGTGCTGCATAGGGAATATTTTGCCTGGTGAAGTAGGCTGGCGGCGGAGTAGTTTGTTCAATCCTCGGGGAAAGGAAGCTTTATGCATTCATAAGGCAACACTGTTATGTGTAGCCTATAAAAGCTAGAGCCTTCTGCTTAAATCAAGAGTGTTTGTATGTATCCTTACAAAGCACTCAAATGTACTCATAACAGACCTGCCAAACATATGTGCAAGATCTTAAGATCTGATGTTATGTCTTGTGATGTCACTTCCCGTAAAGTCATGGGCTGCTATGTTACTTCCTGTAATGCCACGTGTGATCTCACAAGCCATGATGTCAGTTTCATACTGCCTAACTTGGTTAGTCCACCCACTTCTTTTTTTTAGGGCTTGTACTCTGCTCAAGGTGGATGGGGAAAGGTATACTTGCTCACTATACTCACTTTCCCCTACAATTTTACGTCCCACCAAAGTCGCCATTACACTTGAATGCTTCTTGACAAACCTTTCTCATTGAAAATCTGTTTTATGCAATTGGTACATTTGTGCGGTTTGATATTAAAGTGTAGCACAACCTTACCATAATATTTTCCCATGAAAAAAGACAAGGCTCGCTTTATCTACTGGCTGCACAGGCTTAAGTATTCTTTTCAATAACTTAGTTTTTTTGAATGACTTGTTTTCCACCTCAGGTCAGAAAAGGATAATCTTGTTGACTTGTATTCAACACCAGAGTCCTTTATTTCTAATCCGCATATCTGAAAGGACATTCAGAAAGAAGCAGGCAATGCAAAATTACCATCAGGATCATCTAATATTGGCATAGGAGTATCACCGAAATACCACTTTGCCCATGATTCGAAAGAAACATGCCCTCTCTAGAACCTGCCAAAATTGATCACTCTTTCTTTTTTATGATATACCCTGAAATCATGTAGAAATAAAAAACATCCTTTTAGACATCAAAATAATGTATTCTTCGTTCTGCTAAAAGCCGCTTCAAGAGGGGACCACCAGGGATGTTCTCATTTACATTCAAAGCTAGGAATCTTGAAAAAGATTAATCCAGTAGTAAGCAAAATAATAATAATTACTACTTCACGAACAGTGGTCAGTGTCACACATTTGCTCGACAGAGGATGGAGATCTACTGAAATGTTCCTACTGAGATTATACAAAACTGATGCAAATTAATAATGTGTGTCCTGAATACGTTCAATAACTGTGGGTTTCAAACATCAATGCATACAAAGACCTCTGCAGATTGGTCCTGGAATATTCCACTGTCATCTCAGGTTAACTTCCTACTGTCTTGAAATGCAGCACTAATGCCTCCTCCATGAATGATACTGTGGCTAACTTCATCCGGACACAAGACCAAAGTATGTAGGAATACCACCAGCAACAAATGAGGTACGCAAAGAAAGAAAACATAACACCTAACAAGACAATCTATGAATCAGGTTACAACTTGTAAGATTATAAGTGCTGAAAAATGTATTTGCGGCATTGGCAACAATTAACACGGCAGAAAAAAAAGTAGCAAATCTACCACCGAAAATAAGAAGCTTGGATCTGGACTTAAAACTGGTAAAAGAATCATAGCTAGTTACAGATGCAGGAGTATGCAGCTCAAATAGAGCGCCAACCCGGCCATAAAAGTAAAATTTATTTTGTACCTGCTGTATGTGTACCACATGGAGGTACTTTCAGCAATATGTGTTTATCTAATTAAAATATAGAAATATGTCTTCCACCAGCTGTAATTTTATTTACCACTCCACTTTTTTACCTCACATGGTTTATCACCGAGAGTTAATGATGGCAGAGCTGTAATTTACTTTCCACAGTAAATCTTACATAATTGGACTTTCCAAGCTGATCAATGCGCAAATCGGAGGACATCTGCTTTAATTCCACACCTTGCAACCTCACCTCAGTCTGAACAATGTGTTGACTTGCAGCTCCTTTTAAGTAGCATAATGACACCCATACTTATCTTTCCCTAAATCTTACTGTCGAGCAACAATAAATTAGCACACATTACTCTATACGCCTTGAGTTTATCTACCAGTTTACCTGGATCCAGCGTATTCCCAAGATCAATCTTAAGAACCTTACTATACAAAATATGTATGGTTATGAGGAATCCACTAGAAATATAAGTATGAGCCAGTCCTTCGCTACGCAAGATGGGTCAATCGTCAATGCATGTCGATATTTCTTCCACTTTTTTCTTCCACAATACACTTTGGTGCATTTTACCACTTCATTTGAACATTATCGACATGTGGGACAGAACAAATGCACTCACTTTGAGTGGAGGATTGTTTGGTTGTATTGTCTATGTGCTGCTGGATCCCACACCTGTACGACACACATCTATGCAAGCTATGCTCCTAGATCTTAAATTGTTTGTGAACAGGAAAGAACCATTGCACAGTTATCCACGAAATCTGCTTATTTTTCTAATTTCCAATAATATTATACTTAGCCGTGATCTCTATGCTGTCTGTGGTAGCTCTTCTGTAAACATTCTGACATTATCATCCTGATGTTCGATCTCGGTTAGATATCTAACCATAGGATACCAGTCTGCCCCTCAAGCAGTATTATTTTCCTGTCACACAAAATCCCATTTGGTACCTTTCACTCACTTAACATCTACTGAAACAAAAGCGTCACAGTAAGTCACTAAATGGCTCTGAGAGTCAGACAGTTGAGCTGAAGAAATACATGCAAATAGCATGTTATGTTGCATAGACTTTTACTACATCCCCACGGGTTGCCAGGATCATACCTTCTGCAGGCATGCTGCAGTACATTCCTTTGTTGTAAAACATGCAAGAACGCACTGGGCATGCACCTGCTGCTCCAGCAGATGTTTCCAGGCACTGCTAGGACAGCATGCATACAGAAATAGTAGTGAAGGATATTGAGTCATGATGCCACCTTTAACTCCTCATCCTGCCAAGATGCTCATTGTCATGCTACACAGTATGCGCACACACATGGGAAACAGAACTTCTGTCTTTAAAGGAGATCCCGCTGATACCTAATGGAGATTCTTACTGCGGCATCTACATCTACTTAAAAACATCTTGGTGGTTACCAAACAAGTAAGGCAGTAATTTCAGGTTTTATTATTTAACTACCAAAGAGGTCAAATCCATATGAATGTATAAAACATGCCTGATAAAAATCCACGAAATATGACCATGTTAAGCAAAACAGGAGAATAATGCAATGCCAACCGCTGATATGACAAGTAGCAGTTCAGCACAGCCATATACAACGTAACTCTAAAGGCAGACCTTGCACCTTGGTCTCTTACAGGAGCATGCTGATGGAATTAAGGGTGTTGCTTAAAGACTTAAGCTAAAAATCTGTACTTAGCATATAACACAACAAACAACATTACACCTACAACAAGCCAGGACTAGTGGCTTTGTCAATGGTTGTAAATTGCATAAGATAAATAAGCAACAACTATTACTTCGTTATATAAAATATTGAAAATGCTTCCGTTCTTGTGGGCGAGGTCGTAGCGTAAGGCTAGAGCTGAGAAAGCAGGTTCAAAGCTCACGACGGCTCAACATCCTGTGATTCAAAACAGGAATAAGTCCTTGTGTAAAGTAACTTGGCTGGGGTATATAAAACTGAAAAATCAGTCTCTTTGAGGTTACATCAAAAGCAGTGACAGATGGTACTATTGCAGAGTTTACCTTTTTTTCCCCCCACCCGAAGGTAAAAATGGAGAGCCCGATAGGGACCCATCTCGGCACCTGCTTTCAAGAACTGCTGGTGCTTAGTACCGACAGGACCCGGCACACTTTAAGCCCTGGAAACTGTGGTCTCAAAGTGAGTTTTTGTAAGCTTGACAAAGATTGTATTACCATCCTATTCCGGGTGAATCCAACTTACTGGGAGGAATATGGGTTTTCGCTCACATAAATCTATTTTAATTTCTTGACTGATCTAAAAAAGATATCCAGGAGTGTTGCAAGTCTCAACAGCTGCCAAATAATGTTTCTGTGTTCCTATATTATCCACAAAATAAGTAAAAGTGACAGAACTCCACCAAAACGTCAACTACGAGACTAATGATCCCCAATTAGAGTCCAGAAAACTTGAACGACACTTTCCAGGAGAGATCTAGAATCATTTAATTTCAGCCTTATATCTTTAAATTGGATGTAGCAATGTTGTAAGAATTAAAAACGTCAATTCTTTAACAGGGAAAATGCAGCACTAGAAAGGATGCTAGTAAAACATGCCTCTTATTTGGAGACAGAAAATGAGAATGCACCTTTTAGGGTTGATTTGAGCTCTAGCTATATCAAAACTCTGCAGAACCAGTATGACCAAATAGTCATCTTTCACCTAAAGCATGCTAAACTTTGTCTTCCTCTGGCTAAAGGATGTGAACAACAACAGTTTGTGTGGGCGCCCAGATGAAATATGAAGTCCTTTCTTAGGATGAACTGAATTCCGTTTATGAGTTGTGATTTGTGTGTGTGAACCAAAGGAAAACAGTATTTCACTAGCTTTGCTCTCACCTTTCGCTGGTCCTAAATAACACATATGCCCAAGAAACCATCAGTCTCAAATACTTACAAAACCACAGGCAGGCTTCTTGGATAAATGAAAGTCTGAAATGAGTTCACTGTGGGATAATCTTTTACTGGTTGAAATAAATCACACGCACACTAATATCCAGATGCTCTGGAAGAATGTGGGGTTTATGGAAGATGTCTGCATAATAAGAGAGAAACTTGATTTACGTAGGTCTTCCAGAACTATTTGGAGACTACAGATGGATTGCTGTGGCGTTGGAGCACTTTCCAGTTAAAGCCCCAATTTGTGTGAACCAGACAGGCTAATACCACTGTCAGTCAACCGCTGGAGAACCCCAATTTAGGATTCAAACGAAAAAGGGTATGGCTTTCTAAAGGATCTCTTAAGTGGGACATTACGCAAAGGAACCTGCTGGCACTCCAGGGACACCAAGACTTAAAAAGCTTTGCACCACTTACATTAAGAGGAACTTAAATCAATAAAAAAAATTCTTACATGGTCAATATTATTATTGGTGCCTCTTGTCACTTTTGCGAACAACTCTTTAACACTGACTGGCAGACGAGGTCTATGTACACATTTCTTGTGTGTTTTGTTCAAGGTGGCAGAAAGTAAGTGTATATATGATTGAAAAGGGTACTTTAAAATACATCAAACTTGATCTGAAATTTTACAATTATCTCAACCCAGAGTAGGGGTTTTAGCAGTATAAGTTCAGCAGGTAACATATTTGTTAGCCTGCAGCAATCACATCTCAGTATAGTCCCGTGATCCAAAGGACACATCCATACCATCTCCAAGTCTGTTATTCAATTGAGGACTAATGGAAAATCTAAGGTAGAACGCCTTTTCTATCTGATTAAATGGTAATATCTAAATACTACTTCTGGCATTTGAAGTATCAGCTTCGATTTCCATGCACACAACCTCACACAACATTCCAGCCATATCCAGTCGCAAATGTGACCTTATGCATTTCTAATGTAATCACCCTCCCATTGTTTGGCATTTGCTGATATTCCGAAACCACGTATTGATTGTTCTCAGGCTGGGGTGAGTTAAAGGTGCAGAACCAGCCATCATCTTTAATCTCCCTGGCCACTCTCCACAGCCCAAACACTAAACAAATCTAATACCTGCTCCAGATGAAGCTTATGCTGTTCTAGCATCCTCACTGACCTTCATACGCCTGATGAACAAGGTTGAAGAGCTGCTCGGCTTGCTTTTTCAGCTCAGGGTCTCTGTGCTTGTCAGGATGGTATAACATGCAGAGCCTGCGGTAGGATGCCCGGAGTTCTTCCTGAGAGGCCTATGGGAAAGAAACACAAAACATATTCAATTAGAGCAGAATCAATGATGTTTCTACGTTGTCGTCATCGAAAATCAGCACAGAAATTGGAAGCTGCCACTCACTTTTCAGCATGTTCAGCTTTTCTGCAGACCGCGTTTAATCATGCTGTGGTTCATCGCAATTTAAAACGAGAAAAACAAATCTAAAAGAGTTTTGCTTGCCTCCTAGTTTTCCACTCATTTGAATTTTAGTAATTGCATGACAAGCGGTCTAACTATAGCTGCTAAAATCAGGCAGTAGGATATTAAAGCAAGTGGTCTCCACCAGGCACCGACCTGTCATGGGCTAGATTGCACAAGGCGTGCCCTTTTGTTTTTCTCGTGGGACAAAGTCTGCCTTGGTCTTTGAGGCCAACGAAATTCCTTGACTACAGTAAAATGCTGTATTCAGCCTTTGCTGTGCAGGACCTGCTCACTGCCAGTTATGCTAGTGACAACTGTGCACGAGGTGGCACCAACAGCCCTTGTAGGTATTCCACGAGTTGTCTGTGTGACCCATCTCTTTCGGGTGGCAGCACAGGTTAAGACTCCAGTCCCACTTTTCTTTTTCGATGTGTGTAATGCCACCAGGTGTTAAAACCTAGAGACAGTCTCAAATATCATATGCTTTAACAACCAGATCAATGTCACTTACAATGCAATCCTGGCACAATCTTAAAGACTCATTGGCATCCTATTTGGCTAACATTTCAACTTCGATAGAGATAAAGTGGTTGAAGATCGTCTCAGATAAAAGGGAAGCAAACCATTAAACGGACAATGGAACATGATCTTCATTAAATAACATTGTGTCCATGTCACACAACCACGGTGTTCAATTTCTGGGGTTTTGACTCCAGTCTTAAGGCACCTGTAGTAGTTAAGAAGGTTTTCTTTTTGTATTTTAAACTTTTATATTGCGCGGCATTGGTCCGAAGGCATTAGAGAGTTTTAGATGAGAACCAGATGTTACTGTTTTTGTTTTTTAGGCATAGGAAGGTTTAGTGTTTTAACCAGAATCATAAGAAATTGCACCAAGGTGGGGATTGGAACTTGGTTCCCCAGTCCTAAAGTCAGCAGCCCCAGCAGCTAGGCCCTTTTGCCACCAAAGTAAATCAAGTGAAAACCACAATGGTTCAGGGAAGACAATTATTTCATAAACAAATATAAACAAGAAAGAAAAAAAAAAGAAATAAGGTACCCACAAAAGAAAATGGTCAAAGCAGAAAAGTGTACTATTGTAAAATTTGCACAAAGGTAACACCACAATACAATGTACAAACAATTTGTGCTCACAGTGTTACACTAGACAAACATATACTCACAATATACAGTGTAAAAGAAAAAACACGGTCACAATGGCAAAGGGTCATCTATTCAAACACAGTTAACTGTGTCATGTTCTTGTTTTCAATACGGACAAACCCCATTTGAATTGCCGACCTTTTGCCATCGAGATAGTTTTTGTCGTTTACACTATATATAATAGGGCCTCTACTGGGTGTAATCACCAAAGTAAATCAGCCACTGCAATGGGAAAACCTTAAATATTGGTCTTCGAACCTTCGCCTCAGTATATCTATGGAACGCATACGTTTGCGACACGCAGCCAGTTGAGGAGGGTGGAAGGGGTTCTCGTTTCTCTACTCCATGGCAACCAAGCGCAAGAGAAAGTTGCATCATGTTGTAGAGAATCCAGTGGGATCTCAGAGAGAATGCTGGACTTCGAACCAGAGGACATTGTCCAACCGCACTCAGATGAATGGTTCCCTAGCCCAGAAGTAGCGCACTATGTGAAAAACACTTGCGCAAAGGCTTTGAACAGAAGGTTTGCGCAAAACATTAAACAGAGTGACCAGACCCTCTCTAATGTGGAAAGTGGGTGATACTAGAACAACAAAATGGATGGTAGAGGCACTCCGTAAGATATAGTTCGTATTAGAAACAATATTTTACTCGTTTAACTGTCCTTTTAAATAGCGTGCTGTGGAGTAGATTCCAACAGTCATGGAATCCAAACAATTCAAACCTCCAATACTAGGACCAGTGGGGCCCTGGTCTCCACGCACAGTTGCGTTCAGGTAAATACCTTGACAAAATTCTCAAAAACTGTATTCTACTTATGCAGACTCGATCCGAAATTGTAGTGAATGAAAAAATATGTCGAATCAATATATCAATGATTGTAGCAATTTATTCCTTGCGAAAATATTAGTTAATTGGATCATCATTCATTTCTTCATACAAATCCAAATTCCAATCTTTTTTTTTGAAAGATTGGAATTTGGATTTGTATGAAGAAATGAATGATGATCCAATTAACTAATATTTTCGCAAGGAATAAATTGCTACAATCATTGATATATTGATTCGACATATTTTTTCATTCACTAAAATTTCGGATCGAGTCTGCATAAGTAGAATACAGTTTTTGAGAATTTTGTCAAGGTATTTACCTGAACGCAACTGTGCGTGGAGACCAGGGCCCCACTGGTCCTAGTATTGGAAAGTGGGTGATACACCAGCACTCGACCCCAACATGACAGTCTTCATGAGGAAATACTCCAGAGACCGAAAAAAGGTCTGATGCCAGGACAAATTGCTCAACCTCTTAGTCCGCTTACCAAGATACTCCAAACGGCAGTCCAGGCAAAGGAGACAAATGTTTCTATTGATCCAGATATCCCCTTGGGGTGGACCTAACGAGCAGTATGCCTACTAGGAAAAGCAAACTGTGTGTGAAGTGTGTTGGTCCAAAAACATGCCAGGTAGTTTAATCCAATACTTTAAGTATTAAGTATCCGATGTATGAGTGCATCCACAAGCATGCGCCCAGTTCTGCTGTTCTAAGGTAACTGTCCAACGGACAACCGTCCTTCAAGGATGGAACACAGAACATCAGGGCCCGCTTGGAAGAAGCACTTCTAGTTAACATGTCACAGAAAGATCATTAACTGCTTACTATAGATAGAGGAACATGACCTCACAGTGCTGATATCACCCCCCTTAATAAAAACAAAATGACAAAACAAAAAACACAATAAATAAATAAAGAACTACCTTACATGTTAAAGTATTGCATAGGTATATACATTACGTGTCAAAATCTTTCAGGTAACCTGTTTATTTTGACAATCTACCATTTCTGGTAGTGTAATCACTTGCAGAAGTACACTCACTGCTGACACAACCATCCCTAGTGTCTAGTACAGGAGCAGGACTGAACATTAGAACCCTACAACAAATTACTTCTGATGAAGCCTTCTCTTGATATGTCACAATGGTTGTTATCCACAGTACCTGACTGAGCGTGAGCAGCAGAACATTTACCACCCAAAACGATTTGTACAGGGGGTAGCAACAAATTACCATGAGGTTGCAATTCAGTCCTCACAACCTAGCTTTGAAAATCATTCATTGTTACAAAATTCCTTTTTTCACAAAATGCCAGTCTTCCAATCTTACTGAAGTGCGTGCAACTTTAGAAACTTTGAAAGGCCCAAGTAATTGAAACTCCAGCTTAGATTTTTTTGATCTCATGACCTTTAACATAACCCAAGCACCCACACCGATTTCTTTGCAAAAACACATTTATTGGAATCATGGTACATCTTCATCCTTTCCTGAGCTGCTTTCACATTAGACCTAAACCTATCCAGATCCACATGTTCGTTGACAGACTGATCAGATTTGTCCCTCAACCTAGTAGGACACAAATCGGTGCGAGGTAGCCTAACATGCAAAATGGAGAAACTTCAGTTGTAGCATGAGGGGTATTATGATATGCCCATACTTACTTTGAACAAAATCTTTTACAGTCTCACCACAAGAAAGTGCGGTCTGGATACCATCTTTGAGCAGGTGGTTGGTCCTCTCAACAGCTTGTGGTGTGTACAACGCAATATTATGAAGTTTGATACCTCTCTTTAAAAAAAATAATTCCATCCTGTCTGAAATCAACTGGACACAGTTATTAGTATCTAGTTCCTCAGGATAACGTTACAGGCTAAAAACCTTTTCCAAAGATTGAACAACAACACTAGTGGTGGTTTCCGCTACAAAACTATTATTAATCCACTTGGAAAAGTTGTCTATGAGCACTATTAAGTACTTAGACCCATTCGGCAAAACCGACAAAAGTGCAGCATAATGTTGTGCTACTTTAGACTAAGAGGTCTGAAGCAAAGGAGTGGGGTATCCCTCAATTTCCAATGCTTGTTGGACATGATACACTCTTGACAAGCATCCTCAAAGTTTTCTACATCTCTCTCCATGTATGGCCACCAAAAACAAGATTAAGGACTTCTTCGTGGCACTAGATTCTAAATGTCCTCTTTGTGCTAGATCCATAAATTTCACCCTCAAAGTTATAGGCGCTACAAAATTTCCCAGCATGTAGCAATATACCTGTCTTCACAGAAAGCTGATCAGAGAGCTGCTTAAAACAATACAAGTCACCCTTTGAATGCTTAACACATGGCCATCCTTGTTGCACAAACTGCTTAACTTTCCTTAACATGTTATCCTCCTGACATTCATTAATCCATTCCAGCTCTGAAATGACATCCTGACAGCTATCTACCACATTAAGGCTAGCCACAAAGCATGAATTCCCTAGTAACTCATCGCTAAGAGATCTACTTTTTTCCTGAATAGGAAATCTAGAAACAGTCTGCTCTAGCACTGGTGCTATGAGGAATATATCTAGCAAGAAAATGTATACTCCTGTAATTTAGACAAGATTCTGCTACGCTGTGATGATGCAGAGGATGGGCCTTAATCTCCTAATTGATAAATAAGGGTTTTGTGATCAGTGTATAGTACAAATTGAGTTAAGAGCATCCTTTTCAGTGTTTCATTAAGGGTTGCATATTCGCAGACAAATCTGGTATAATAATCACTTACGCTAAAACGTATTTTAACTCCTCTTTACTGCTAGGAGGAGAAACATCCCATAGTGCTTTAAGCAAGTCCTCCTTGCTTTAACACCATCAGCAGATATGCAGTGTCCCAGGCACTCAACACTGCTGGTGATAAATTTGCATTTGTCTTTTGACACTGTCATACAATGTTTGCATATGTGTAGCACTTTGTTCAAAATAAGATTATGTTCACAGATGTTTTTTGCAAATATAAGAATATCGTCTTGGAAGGCCAACACACCAGGTACAAGAGAGTAAAAATACGTTTTCGATAAACGCTTGTCGCACTAGCCAGGCCAAATGGCAAACGTAAGCGTTTGTAGGCCCCAAACGGTGTAATAAATTAAGTGAGTGTTTGCAACTATGCAAGGCAGCTTTGAGATCGATGTTACTAAAATCTTTAGCCCCCTCTAAGGTACATAGCAGTTCATTTATTTTTGGTATAGTATAGCACTCAACTACGATATTCTTATTAAGACAACGTAGATCAGCACACAGCTGAATCTGGCCATTTTTTTAGCGATAACAACCGCACTGATCCACTCAGCAGCTTTGACCAGTTCAATGATCTTCTCCTTAGACGGCTGATCAAGATGTTTTCTTAAATCTTCTCTAACGGATAAGGGATCAACTATCACTTTGACCTTCACCGGTACAGTATCAGGTTTCAAAATAATCTCATGCTCAAACCCCTTAACAGTCCTTATGTCATCCGAAAAAACTGGAGGTTATTTGGAAATAATCTGTTTAATATAATCATTGGTCTCAAGTGACATTACTGGAATGTTGGTGCCCGAGCTGAAAACAATACCCACTCTCCCTTGATCAATCCAGCCCATGAACTTCCTTTCATTCACAGCCACATAAATCTTAGTAAATATCTCCCTGCCTGAAAAATGCAATCTCTCTTCAAAAAAACCCATTGTTTCCATCTCACACTCACCATTAGCAATGACTCTTATGTAAGCTTTTTTAGGCAAGGTATTTCACCAATGCAACTTGAAAGAACATTCAGATAATATCGTAAAAGACGAACCAGAGTCCACCATGACTCTGATATTGACATTACTAATTTTAACACTACACTATAGTCCATTCTACCTAGTCAATAAGACAACTCTATCAGCACAAGAAGTATAATTGGTTAGCTGTTCATTTAATTCTTGCTGATCGGTATCCACAGTTAAAAATGTCAAAGTATTAAACTCTTTCTCAACTTGGTTATAGTATTGTTCTACTTCAGGAACACAACTCACTTTAACGTTTGCACTATTTTTGGAAACTTTCATGAGATGACCTACTTTATAGCATTTAGTACACTTTTTCCCTCGAGCTGGGCAACTAGGATTGTTTGCCAAATGACTAAGAGAGACACGTCTTTAACACACAGCAGATTTTCAAACTTTAGGTTTGTGGTTATCCTATAATTTTCTAACTGCGTTCACGCTCATACTTTCCGCAACACCAGAAGCACCTGACAACACTTTTACTGATTCTAGACAGTGCCCTGGGCATTAGCAATCTACACAGTTTGATCAAGAGTAGGATTAGTAGCACACACAAGATGTTCCTGAACTTTCTTAAAACAGTTCAGAACAATTTGGTCTCTAAGATATTGATCTTTGGTATTCTCAAATTTGCAACTGCTAGCCAAGATCCTAAGAGCAGCCACACAGTAATCAATACTTTCCCCGGCTGCTTGCTTTCGTGAGTAAAAATTAAATCTCTCCAAACCAATGCTAGGTTCATCTGAGAAATTTAGATCCAATCTTCTTTCAACTTCCACAAACAGATTCCACCCTTCAGCATCTCCTGAATCCTCTTCTGAGGATTGAATTTCAGGCAAAGTATTGAATATTTCCTGTTCCTCAGTCCCAAGACAGTTGTACAATATTGCAGACTTCCTGGCAGCACTGTAATTTTTCCCATCAATAGCAACCAAATAGTTTCTAAATACGCGTGCCCAATGTCTCCACTCCAATTTAGGCTTTCCTGGATCAGCCAAAAAATAAGGAGGTTGTTGCACATTCCCACTTACAGACAATGTGCAACACAAGAAAAAAGCAGTAAAAAATAAAAATTAAAAAAACTCAACAGAAGAAAAAGAAATAAGAAAAGGAAAGAAAAATAATTACCATCACAGAGTAGTGCCAAACGTAGGGCGGCAGCTCCTGAAAGCGAGGTACACCAGTAATTTAGAAGACAAATATGGGAAAGCACATCATCTCAACTGTTAGATGAAATCATTGCACACGAATGAGCACAAACGCCAAATCACCAACGTTGTTGCCTGGAAACGGGGCAGGCTAGGTCACATGTAGCCATACACACAAGCCCGCTCTGAAGCTTCTTTGTTGCCTGGAAACAGGCCAAGTTCGATAACATGGCACGCGCATAAACATCAGCAGTGCACAAGCCTCTGAAATGCTCAAAAATGCCTTGTGAGGGTAAACACGGCGTCTCTGGGGTGACGTCAGATCAGTCCCCCAATCAAACTTCAAAATGTGCCGAACCCAATCAGGAATGCACATACGTATCTGGAAGCTGCCGATGTGAAGAAAGGCACGCAGCAAGGAACAGCCGGCCAGGGAGACAGACACCGCAGGGGGATAAGCTATAGACAGACTTCAAAGAGTATACTCCTTACGTAAATCCTTTCCCAGTTGTCGCCAAAATGTTGAAGTGTGTTGGTCTAATAAACACACCAGGTAGTTTAATCCAATACTTTAAGTATTAAGTATCCAATGAAGGAGCCCATCCACAAGCATCCTCTCAGTTCTACTCTTCCAAAGTAACTGCCTAATAGACAACCGTGTTCCAAGGTTGGAACATAGAACATGAGAGCCCACTTAGAAGATGCACTTCCAGTTCACGTGTCACAACGAGAACATTGATGTGGAATACAGATTGAGGAACATGACCTCACAGTGAGGATATCGCAATGTGCCATTTCCTCTGAAAGGCGCAGATCCCTGCTGATGACTATCAACAATGAATAGCAGACCTAGCTCCATCTAATGCGGGTCCTCTAACTAACAGCCTCATTTTTGGAGACAAGATTGTTTGGATTTCAGCACGTACACTGCAGCAAGCTCTACATTGGATAAAGCCCAGACATCCCTCAAGAAGGTTTTCAGAAGGGGCCTTTTTGCCAGGGCCGAACGTTTGAGGCCGAGCGTCAGGCAGTGGGTTCTACATGACCTCCGCCCGAGGTTTCAACCACAGAGGGAGAGGAGCCTAGGTAATACCGGAAATTGTACCATCTACTCCTAAAGAGCTCAAGGGGGCTGTGACCGGGTTCCAGAGGATTAAACACTGAAGCAGAAACACTGTAACAGACACTAACTATGCAGGTAAAGGTATCCCAGTTTCAGATGTAAATCTAGGAGCAGGGTCAGACATTGCATTTACCTACACAAGTTAATTTCCCCGACCCCACCCTGCTCTCTCAATTTTTCCCTTAGATAGAATGTCACTTCATAGGCACCAAAATTTAGGAACTCTTGTGCAAAGAGGCTATTGTCCACTCCCTACCTCACCCCAGGCCCAGGGGTTTCATCAGCACCATCTCTCTAGTGCAGAACAAAGGAGGGGGCTTCCGATTGCTTCTCAATCGCAGACAGTCAAACTCATGGGTGGTTTATCACCACTTCAAAATGGAGGCCTCCATCTTCTGAGAGATCTGTTCTAGGAACGATTGCTCTACAAATGCCTTTCCATCCAGTTTCCTCGGCGACTCTGGCCATATGGGTCAGACGGATTCTTTCCAAAGCAGGAATTGATGTGTCTGTTTTTGGAGCACGCACAGTTAGAAGCATCTCAAGCATATTCTGTGGGCTCACAACTGGAAGATATTATGGCAAAAGCGGACTGGTCATCGGATTCAACATTTAGGATATTTTATCACAAACCAATTGTACTCAATGTGGTGGCACAACTTTAAACAAGCAAAATCCGAGGCCTCTCGTCCTAACATAGAATGAAAAGTCTTCAAGCTGATCCTTCAAAATTTTTCAATTCCATCAAGCACACAAATGGAAGGATTAGCCCACCCTCATTTATGCTATAAAATATATACAAATGATAGAACAGTTGTTAATCTGGTGATGAAATTGCTGGTCCACCCATTGTTATATGCATGTGTTTTTGAAGGTATTACGACAATGTTCCTTTTGGACAGGTGCAAATAGCAAGTCATAGTAGACATCCTGCTAAGAGTTCCATTCATGGGTAAACATACAGAAATCGATTAATTTCCACAAACAAGTTACTTTGAGTTGACAAAGCTATGTTAGATGCAGAACTATGATGTTTCTGTTGGGCTAAGTTTGAATGACCCAAACAAAGGGGAAAGACAATGGTAACAGGAGGCCTTATAGGGTCAGGATAGTCCTAAATAGGGTTGGGGGCCATTAAAAGGGTAGTGACTCATGGGATATGTAGTCAATACGTTTTTGTAAAGTGATTTGATTGCTGTATTTAAAGCTGTAAAGAAAGCAGCATAATCCTGCCTCCGCGTCCTAACAAGAATAAAAGATTCTTGACGTGTCAGTTAGAAGATTTTCACACCGGTGCGGCTTATTCGTTTTATGCATTCTATTATCCACCCTTGATTGTGTACATGAATATAAATTGATACCTGTGATGGGATTTTATTTTTTCAGATGTGTAGATTTTGTTCACAGATGGGACACTTGCTTTTCTCTTTAAAAATCTGCTAATGAAGATCTACCATTTGGTTCTCTGGAAACATGTGGGAAGTTGATATTATACCAAAGTACTGTAAAGGGTGGTGGAAAACAAGGGGAGAGGTCGATGCTAGCTGGTCTTTCATCTCGCTTTCACATACGGCCAAAGCACAATTTGGGATAAACCGGTCATCACGGTAATTTTCATTTAGAAACTATATTAATACAGTTGCTCTGTGCGTCATGGGGCAGACAGAGTAGTCAACTCAAAGCATACAATTTGCATTTTCTAGTGGACTGGAATGGTAAACTGCTGCTGCTGAAGTGCTAAGGGCAAACATATCCACAGTGGAAGCCACAATAGAATGAGTTCCTTTTGAAGTTAAGAGGGACAAGGCGATCAGAGGAAAGCTATTTAGGCTTTATTTGCACCGACCTGGCAATAGTAAAGTGATAAAATCTGACAGGAGTTCTTCACATAATCTATAAACCTGATGTTGTATTTGATGAAGATTACAAAACAGAGCATTTTCCTTCCCAGATAGCCACCAAAATCTCACAAGTTTGGTCAAAAATAGTATGAGGAAATACATACTCCTTATCTGCAGGCTTTCTAAATGTTGGCCCACTGTCTTTGCTAAAATTTTAGAGAAATAGTTTTACATATTTTTGATTCAATTTCAAGACTGTCCTCATCAATGGAATTAGAAGATACCGTACTCTCCCATGAAAGAAGAACAGAAGCCAGAACCTTCTTTTTTAGTGAGAATGTTCACCAGAGTAAAGGTATTACCAGACCATTCATTTAAGACGACCACAAGCTCCAGAACTGACTAAGTGGAGAATGGCTGGCCTAACTGGAGACACAATGTAAAAGATATGGATCAGAGTTCTGGGTAACAAGACCTTGATGGTAGATTTTGAAGGCGCTTGACATAGCCATCTAACCTTAATTGAGTTTCTGGTTGAAAAGCATGATGCAAATCATGGACAACTGATTCTTATGGGGATGGCACTGGGTTTTAAATCACAATAAGACAAGAAGACCTCTTGTTTATTATGTTCTCCTGAGTGTATTGATAGGAGTGCAAGACAACGATGTATGCAGCAAGTAGTAGCTAGGAGTCTACAAGGGACCCTAGATTGGGAGAGCAGGGGCCTTGAGACAAAGAGTGTAAAAGGAAACTGATTTTCATGAGAGCCAAGATAGGTATGAAGAATGTGGAACATGTGGACACTTCTGTCACTTCTATTACACATCTGAATCAGAATCTAGGCCATATCTGTACTTTAGAACACTTATTTGAATATTCACACTGGAAGAGGAAAAGGTTCCGATTGTTACTCTTTACCCATCAGCAGGGAATTCACTTCTTAAAGACTCAGAAATAGTGGAGAAACTGGAGGAAGGGAATAAGAGTCCCAGGTCTCCTTGCTGCCAAGGAAGGTGGAGGGGTGAGCAGGAGCCCTTCATGTTGCCAGTGCTACAAAGTAGTTTCACTTGCCCAGCTGCACAGGACGCTGGAACAAGGGACTAAGTGTTCCATGTCACTCTGCTGTTAAAGAAGGAGGAGAGGTAAGGAGGGGCCTTTCCTGTTGCCAGAGCTATAAAGCGCTTGCACTTGCCCCGCTGCGCAGGAAGTGCGCTGGCAAAGCCCGGACCAAGGACGGGCCTGTCCACATCTGGAAAAGGCAGGGCAATGCCACCTCAGTTGCTTTGAATTTCTTCATCAAATCTCGTCTAAGTACAGGCATTACAGGGTGTAACGCTGATTTTGTTGAATCGAATGCTTTTCCAGATTCTGGAGTCATGTTACCTAGTAGTTGGTAAGAAAGGGCTTTTGGTGGCATGTCAGAAATTGAAAATGTGGGAGTTTTTGCAGTACGTTACCTCTGCTAGCCTGCTGACCTTTGCAAATGGTGTTATTAGATTTTTTTACTTTTACCACTAGCCTGCCTGCGTAAAAGGAGCAATCGGAAAAGGAAAAGCTAGAAATAGCCGTTCCGGTCTTTCCAACTAAACAAAAAAAAAGTTAGTAAACATGCAGCAGAAAACTGTATAGTCTAAGAGATTGATCATCTTACTGAGGAGGTTTAATCTATACTCAACGCCAATGCGCTGGTTAAAATCTTTGCCACTTCATATGCTAGACCCTAAAGCCACTACAGGCTGGGCTGCCAATCGTATCAGGAATCGAACAGTAGTATTGCCAACTGTCAAGTGTTCTAACAGATTCAACCCATTATAGATCGATAAAACAAATGCTCAACCAGCGGACAATTTGAAATTTAGCATCACCTGCTGTGGCTATACCGAGGGGAATTAAAAATAGGTTTCTATACACCAAGACCTGGAAATTATTGTCTTCGTGGAAGAACTGAGGGGGGAAAAAAATCAATGAACCGAAACTAATGATATTTAATATAACTGAACTACTGCTTAGTCAAAAGAATTTGCCACCAGAAAAGCCTAATGATACCAACATTAGAACACTGGATATTGAAACTAAATCTGTACATCTAGTAGATATGTTCTCCAGGTGAAGAAAAAAGGGAAGGTGGACCAATCTTTGAGGTCGTAAACCAGACTATTTAAGGGGAATCTCCCCCCCTCACCCCCGAGACAGAAAGAAATTTACATCATGATAATGGGAAGTGCAGATGTAGCTTATATTTAATACTAATTTTGACTAAACTAGACATTTTTTGTAACAATCAGTATTCTAGATCTTCACCCCAAAAAATTGTGTTCATAGCAAAGGTCCCAAAACTCCTTTATGGTGCCCTCGAGCTTCAATAAAAAACAAAGATCTGATCGGGATTGATAATTTGGGGGATGTCTGGAAAGGAGATACCCCCCGATCGTTGAGTATCTACAGAAGGAATACGACCTTCACCAGTTGTAGCAGTACCACTATATTCACCTCTTGCATGCCCTACGCGCACATATACATAGAGGCACGTCTATCCCTGAATACTCCCCTCTGGAGGACAGGTTGTTGCTCAACCCTATTATAGAGAAACCGACCTCTACGATCTATCGCAAACATATCAATAACATATCTGACCCACTAATCGCTCTCAGAGAAGCTTGGGCCAAGGACCTTGGTAGTATAGATGATGAGGATTGGCTGGATGCGTTGCAGAGCCCTAGGGAAATCGCAATCCGTTCCCGATTCAGACTAGTCCAGTTAAAGATCCTACACCGCACCTACTATCCCCGCACACACCTCTATACATGGGGCAAGGTTCAGTCAGCGGTGTGTGTCAGGGGATGCCAATGGGAGGGCACCTTCTCCCACACCCTATGGGAATGTCCGGAGATTAGTCAGTTCTGGAGGAGGGTCACTGATACTATGTCGCGGGTGGTGGGAGAAGCGGTCCCGATGGATCCGAGGTGGCTCCTCCTGATGATAAAAGGCGACACTGCTTGGACTAGGTATGGGGAGATATGGCTGATCCTGGCAGCAGGAATTGCGAAACGCAATATTGCTAGGGGATGGGGGACGCGGGCGCCATCACAGCTGGGGGACTGGAAGCGGGAACTCGACTGGTCCAAAGGGTCGAAGAAACTGCGTACAAAAGCAGGGGGGGTGCTAAAAAATGGAAGAAAGTGTGGACGCCCTGGCGGATGTACAGAAAATCTGTGGCGGGCGTGTAGAAGCTAGGGGTGGGGGGGTTACTGATTGTCTAGCTTGTTCCCTCATGATTGATTTACTGTTGATTTCTATGATATCTCCAACGATGGACGTCTGGCATTACTGTGTACTGTATGGTCTGATGAGCACTGTTAATAAAAAAAAGATTTAAAAAAACAAAGATAAATTAGATTCAGAATGTTAGTCACTGCTACTCAGTTTTCTATGCTGACATTGTTTTTGTAAAGTGTCATATTGCCCTCTTGGGACCTTGGGACTGTATAGATATTGAGATATTGCAGAGGATGATTTTGTTGCTGGTTTTATTGCAGTAGGACTTGGCCCTCTTTACTGGGTCACACCAAATCTGTTTGCATTCACCACAACTGCTTTCTGAAGTCATTTTTGTTGGCTTTTAAGACTATCTACTTTCCCACCGCTAACCCTTACTAACATGCATTCACTCAAGCCTTAAAACATGATCAAATTGGCTTGCACCCAATTAGCACATTTAGTTTACTTATAATGCCATAGTACAGTGGTACTACATGTACCCAGTGCCTGTAAATTAAAAGCTACTATTGGGCTTGCGGCAATTATTGTGCTACCCACTTAAATAGCCCTTCAAATCATGTCTCAGGCCTGCAAGGGCAGCTTGTGTGCCGTTTTAAACCGTGAATTCGACTTGGCAAAATATCCTCTTTGCCAGCATTAAACTTCCCTTTTAAATACATATATGTCAACCCTAAGGGGGGTCCTACAAAGCCATAGGGCAGTGTGCAGTGTTTTTAAAAAGTTGGTCATGTACGTTTAAGTTTTACATGTCCTGGTATTGAAAAACTCAAATTTGTTTTTCATTACTCTAAAACCAGCCTCTACCATAGAATAACATTGGCTTACCTCATTACATTTAATAAATGCTAACTTTTGACTGGGAGCAGGTAAAAATATTATGTTTTGACTGAAATTAATTAGAATTTAAGACCTTATATAATAGTAAAGTTGGATTTTAGGTTAGAATTTTGAAAATGCCACTTTTATAAAGTTCACTGTAAAGATGGGATGCACACCCTGTAATCCATATTTAGTTAATTTTATTTGTCCTTTTCATCCACGAATGCGTGCAGTCTGGTTAAATGGCATGCCCAAATGCCATGGGTAGCAACAACAACTCTGTAGGGTAGGGCATCTTCCTGCCCCAAAGCCAAACGCACTGCTCTATGCCGCCATTCTGACAGGCATGCATGCCTTCAATTTAAACCCGGAATTCATAGTACACTGTTCAGTATTCCACTTTAAACCATCTTTTCTTCATTCTTTTATGTAAATCCACATGCGGAGGATATTTCGATTTTTCAAGTTTCTTATATTCCAACTGTGCCCATCCGGACCTCTTGTAGGAATACGACTGATGCGGGGTTCATCACAAGCAGTTTTTATTCAGTAAAAACCCAATGCATTTCGGGCTGTAAAAAGCCCTTCTTCGGGGGTCACTATAAATAACAACAACACAATTGCTCCTTTGACAAATGCACATAAGTATATATTTCACTTAATCATGCAACTCGAATGTTGGTAAAACTTAACATTGTACCACATTAGATAATTACTCCTCAATGGTATACGCATTAAAGAAATTCACATATTGCGCCAATCCCATCACCCAATCTTCCCTTCCACCCATTTCTTTCTTTCACCCTTCATTCCTCTATGACTGTCCCCCCACCTTGTGGATACCCAGATGTCCATCCTCGTGCTCCCCAATATCGTCTGCAACTCTCTTTCTAAATCCTGAGCCACATTCAAGGTGGCTTAAGGGCACAAACAAGCACAACTGACCAGGTGCTCTGCTTCCTACTGGTAACAAGCATTGGCATAGCCAATAGGTCTCACCTTTGAGACCTTTTAAGGGTTTAGCCATGCAGCAAATGAATACACAAGAGGAAGGACACTGAAAAAAACATGCAAATACGCTAAATGAAAAAACATATATAGATATCTCTACTCTCGAAGACCAACAGACTTACAGTTAGCCTTGGACCTAGTTGAACGTGCTGAGTGCTCTTCACATGTGAAGATGCCAGGAATTTGGAGACATGCCGATGTTCAGATTGAGAGGACGGTATGGTTTGTGCATGGATCGTTGAGCTGGCGAAGTAGCCTGTTTTTTGGTGTATTGAAAGGAGCTGAGTTAAGGGGGGGCATGATGTGCACACTTAAATTGAACGAACATACAGTGTTCAAATTAATTCCAGCAGTGTTATTGCAGTTAAAACTCTTTAGGATAGAGCTGAGGTGATGCTCATCAGCTCCTATGCCCATACGCCCATCTCTTAGTGGTGAAACAAGGCTGTATTTGGTGAAATAACCAAGTGACATCACTGATAAAAAAGGATAGCCAAAGTAAAGTATTCAAATCCGCCAAACACTTTCAGAAGCTTTCGCACTGCCACAAGGGTAATAGCACCTTTTTGTGTGTCAACCAAGCAACGCTTAACCAAGCGTATATTTATTTTCTTTAATTAACTAGCAATAATATCTGAAGTCTGTTTATGTGCACTTGTAATCCTGGAGTATGATGAAATGGCACCTTTCTGATGGAAAGCCTCTTTCTAATGGACTTCCCAGACAATCAAGAGAAATTGAAGACCAGCTGAGATGGGTCTCTGGATCAGATGGCTGAAGTCGAAATGAAATAAGAAGTATTGTGCACACCCAGGATTACCCAAAAGGGGAGAATGAAGAGATTGCCTCAAAACAGTGGCTGTTAGTTTCCCGAATAAATGGCTGAATGGCACTATATGAAAGTTGTTAATATCAACCTACAATAATATTGCATACACTACATCGACCTACCACTACATTGTAAATTAAGTACATATTTACCAATCCTAACTCCATCCTCCCTTACCTTGGGATGTGCATATAATCGGAATTAAGAATACAAACTATATTCATACCATTCAATGTAGAGGTAAGCTTATGCAGTAGATACGTTTACTACCATGCAATATACTGCATGAGGAATACTGCTCTCTACACTTGGCAAAACTAAAAGAGCAAATCTGAAGAGAATCATGTAAATTGACCATTCAAGTTCATTACAAATACAATTTCAGCTACTACAAAATGGATGAAATAAAAAATCTGTCCTGCCAGAGAAACACCCAGACACGTGTGGACCCGAGTATGTGTGAATGTACATACACATAATACCTAAATGACTAACTATCCAGGTCCTGTACACAATGGGGACATTCTACTTGATCATATGGACAACTCAACTTATACTAGACACATATAAATCTGAGAGCAGAACAAGGATACACTGCTTTAGATTGTTTTTAAAGACCGAAATAAAAGGCAGCTTATTGGACACAAAAATACTACAGTGTATTTTTTACTTTCAAACATCTCCTTCCCCGCAGTAAATGTTCTCAACTGCCTCAACGAGTAGTATAATGGAAGAGAGTGTCATTTGTAGTGGCTATTTCATTATTTTTTTTAAAAACTCTTTTTATTAACAAACACAAGAGACCATACGGTACAAACATTACCATTAGTACATGCAGGGAGCGACCACAGAGAATCAATCGCCACGTGTTCATGAGGGAACAAGGAGAACATTATCATTTTACCCGTCCAACAAGCGTCTATACACCCTCGCCTAGTTCCCTGTACTTTCGCCAGGACGCCCACACTCTTTCCCATTTTTTAACACATCCCCGGCTTTTATACACAGTTTCTTCGGCCTGTTGGCGGCAGTCAAGATCGCGTTTCGATTCCTCCAACTGCGGAGGCGCTGGCACCCCCCACCCCCTAGCAATATTACGCTTCGCAATTCCCGCAGCCAGAGCCAACCATATTCCCACATATCTAGACCAGTCATATTCTCCTTTGATCATCAATAGAAGCCACTTCGGCTCCAAAGGGACCGTCTCTCCCACCACCCTGGACATGGTGTCAGTAACTTTCTGCCAGAAGCGAACAATCTCAGGGCTTTCCCATAGGATATGCAGGAAGGTACTCTCTTGCTGACATCCCCTAACACAGAGCGCCAAGGGTATCCTGCCCCATGTATATAGGTGCGTGCAAGGATAGTAGGTGCGGTGTGGAATCTTCAGCTGCACTAATCTATATCTAGAGCGTATTGCGATCTCCCTAGGGCTCTGCAGCGCCTCCTGCCACTCCTCATTGTCAATACTGCCAAGGTCTTTGGCCCAGGCATCTCGGAGGGTAATCAGGGGATCTGGTACATTATTTATCAATTTGTGATATATAGTGGATGTCGATTTCTCAGAGATGGGGTCAAGTAGCAACCTGTCTTCCAACGGGGAGTAGTCGGACACCGATGTACCACTGTGTATGTGTGCGCAGAGCATGCAGGAGTCTCATATGGAGATATCTTTGTGACTGATGGAGGTTATATTCCCTCTGGAGATCTGCAAACATGAGGGGGGCATCCCCTTTCCATACATCCCCCAGATATTCAATCCTTATCAGCTTCCACCCTTTGAAACCCGTCAGTGTAGCCACTTCGCGCAACTGATCACCCATACACCGTGGGGTTCAGTTTTCCCGCCCACCCTAGAAGTTTATTAGCCTCTCTCCAGCATTGCAGCACAACCTTAGTGTGTTCAGGCCACTCTGGACGCGATCTCGAGAATATAGGAGGGGTTCACAATTCCCTCCTGGCAGAACGGTTCGGTCTACTCTGTAGTCTGGTTCGTCATCGTCAACATATACCCAATCATTTATCACCTGCAGCTGCGAGGCCCAGTAGTACAGCCTGATGTCTGGAACAGTCAGGCCACCATCATATACTCCCTTCTGTAGCTTATGGAGCGCAATTCTCGGGGATCCATCCTCCCACAGCAATGTTCTAACCGCCTGTGCTATTCGATTGAACACAGTAGAAGGGACAGGATATGGAGTGTTCTGAAGAAATAGAGGAGCCTCGATAATGTCATAATTTTAAATAAAGACACCCTACCCATAAGGGAGAGAGGGAGAGTGCGCCAATGACTTACATCCGCCCACAGGTGACTCATTTGGGGTCCAAGATTCCTGTCGAGGAACACCTTCTTATCCCGCGTGACAGAGACACCCAAATACTTAAAGCCCTCTGATGCCACCAGGGCCGAACACCGCGCCGGAACCCTGAGAGGGGGACCGACAATGAAAAAAAATCACTGACTTTGACCAGTTCATATTATAGCCGGAATAGCTACCAAATAGTTCGAAGATATGGAGTACTCGCGCTATAGAGTAGTACGGTCGTCCAAGATACAAAACAATATCGTCGGCGCAAAGGGAAATACGCTCCTCCCATCCTCCCGGCGCCTCTATACCCCGGATCATGGGATCCCTCCGGATCCAGTGCACCAACGGCTCCAATGCCAGAGCAAACAGGAGTGGGGACAGCAATTGGAAAGATCTAGATAGTACCCCGTTCACAGGCACTCGGGCCGTGGGCATCTCATACAAGAGTCGAACCCAGCCACACCCATAAACAGATAGGGCCACTCAATACTATCAAAGGCCATGGAAGCGTCTAGCGCCATCAATGCCGTCTGTTGGGTCTCAGTACCATCAGTCATGTGCAGCACCCCATAGAGTCTCCGTAGATTGTGTCGGGTACTTCTACTGGGCATGAACCCCAATTGGTCCACGTGTTCCAGCTCTGCAATGACGGACACCAATCTGTCCGCCAATTTCTTGGCGAGGACCTTGGCTTCCACGTTAATGAGGGAAATAGGATGCTAAGAACTACAATGATCGGATGGCTTTCCGTCTTTATGGATCACGACAATCGTCGCTGCTCTCCGATCCGGCGGAAGCTGCCCGGTTACGCGCGCCTCCATCAACATCTCTCAGAGTGGAGATATTACAATCGAGGCCTGCCTTTTATAAATCTCTACTGGGAGCCCATTGGGCCCCGATGCTTTCACGGATTTGAGGGAGCCCAGAGTATTGCCGAGCTCTTCCTCCGTTAGGTTCGCTTTGAGCCGTTCGCACGCCTCTATGGACAGCATGGGTAGGGCGAAATATCGCAGAAAATCTGCACAATCCTCTTTCGACCTAGTGCATACGGGAGCATAAACCCACTCAAAGTGCGTGGCAAAGGCCTCTGCTATATCCATGTTTGTAGACTGGAGCGACCCAGACGCATCACGCACCTCCGCCACCCACGATCTGCCCACGCCAGGAGCTTCAGTGCCTTGTCCCCCACGTCATATACGCGATGTTACGTATCCAGCGCATACACCCGCGCCTCACCATCTGCCGGGGCCCTGAGGTCACGCTGTGTCAATGCCAGCCTATTGCGCAATTCCGTACACAAAGCTATTGCACTGTCCCCCTCCATCCGGCTAATTTTCTGTTCTAATTGTCGAATCTGCAGGGATTCCTCCTTTTTCTGCGCTCCAATCAGCGCCTGCGCAAGCCCCCTCAATACTGTCTTGAAGGCCTCCCACACTGTAATATGTGACTCTACAGACCCCTTGTTCTCTTTAAAATATAACTCCGAGCCCTCTCGAAGCTTTTCCCCAATTGCAGGGTCTCGGAGACATCAAGGGTCAATCCTCGGGAATGCAGCTCTATTAATAACCGGGCCTCTGAGAGTGATGCACACTGGAGAGTGATCCAAAATCTTCCGTGCCATGTGCTTGGAATGAAGAAAATTTCCCACCTTATCATTGAGGGCGAAGAAACGGTCTATCCTAGAGAAGGACCAATTTCGTGCCGAATAAAACTTGTAATGTCTTAATGAGGGTTTATGTGCCTGCCACAAGTCAACCATGCTCGGGCCGTAACAAAGTCTGCCAGACCTCGCTCCACCCGGTCTGCCCTTCTGGGAAGCATAACGATCCAACTCCGAGTCCATTACTGCATTTGTATCTCCACCAATAAGGAGAACACCCAGAGGAAGGTCTGTTAAGAATGAGCTAAGCTTTGGAAGGACTACCGTGTGGAGACCCGGAGGTATATAGCAAGAACAGAACACTATCAGACGCCCCTCCCATCTACCTGCTACCGCAACAAAGCATCCTGCGCATTCCGACCATGTACCTGTAGTAACCAGGGGTAGTGTGTTATATATCAGGATCCCCACCCCCGTGCCCCAGACGTAAACCCAGAGTGAGCTTTTATTTTATACCCAAAACGATCTAGGGCCTTACATGTACTTCCCAGCAAGTGTGATTCTTGGATCATAAATACATCTGGGGAGTGTCTCTTAATATGTTGCATAACTAATGTACATTTGATCTTATTCCCAAGACCATTCACGTTCCAGGTCCATATCTGCATGCTAGCCGGGTCACCCATGATTGTGAGTAGGGCCTATAGTATTTAAATGGCCCCTAGCCATTGAAATACCCTCTGTGTCAACCTCCATCACCTGCTGGATATCAAGGTCTCGAGCGTGTGTCCCCTCCCCCGGAACAAAATAAACAGCAAACCCAACTCCCCCCTCCCTGCAACGTGAGTCCCCAACCTCCCACCTCCTAAACGTGCAGAGTGCCTGTCGCCCGAACAGTTCAGAAAGAAACCCTGATGAGGAGCTGTGAACTAGCAGCCAGCATGAAGTACTACATGTCTGCTGATGAAAATTACCAGCCCATAATGCAACAGTCAAAGGCCCCCCCACTAGCAAACCACGAAGGCGACCAAGCTGCACACATATAAGAGAAACGGAAGGATAAATGGGCCGTGCATTGCCGGAGCCCGTTGAAAGGACGCAGGACCCTTATGACAGGAGGCACCATATCTCTTGGCCTCCCTCCCAGGACCCAATTACATCCTAAAGCGTGTACATAAAGATAGAATTCAGGTTCAGCAAAGTAAAGAGTGTCCCATAAGTCACTGATCTGGCCGCTAACGTTGCATCTGACCACTGGCCAACTGCCCAACCTCTTGCTCGATCTCTTCGCGGCCCTCCTCTGTACCGGACCGGTGCGGCCCTACTTTGCGACAAACAGTTCGCCAGCCCTCCAGGCAGTCGCTCGCAACCGCTGGCGTATTGAAGAAGTATGCTTTCCCTCCATCTAGGATTTTAAGCCTGGCCAGGAAGAGCATCATGTATTTCACGTTCTGTTCCCGGAGGGCTTTTTTGATCGCATCAAAGGAACACCGCAGACGCTGGACCTGGAGAGTAAAGTCTGGAAAGAAACTGATGATGGCGTTTTCATACCGTAGATCACCATGCATACGTGCCGCTTGCAGGATTGCATCCCTATCCCTAAAGTTCAGGATGCGGGCGATGTCTGTGTGCGGAGGCGCCCCAGGGCGAGGCATGCCTCCCAGAGCACGATGAGCACGTTCCACTGAGAAAAGGTTTGACAGGCGTTTGGGCTTCAGATGATTTAAGATCAGGTCCTCTAAGAACAGGTCCATTGACGATCCCTCCATTCCCTCTGGCACCACCACCACCACACAAATATTGTTGCGCCGGGCCCTTCCCTCCTGGTCTTCGAGCTGGGCGTATATGTCCGATTGATTCTTCATGAGAGTGGCAACCTGGTCTTCAAGACGTTTAGTTATAGACTGTAGGCCCCCAATGCCCGCCTCCGCCGTGGAGACCTACTCGGAAATTTTGCAGAGATCGGCTCGTAGGAGGTTCACCTCCTCAGTAACGGAGGCGAGCTTCGATTCCAGACTACCTTTCCATTCCCCAATGACCTTCATAATATCCTTTAATGATGGGTCCGGGGCATTGTCATCAGATTCCTAATGCGGGCTCCCACCTGTCGCCCCCTCCTCGCAACCCATGTAGTGGCTATTTCTGATAAGGAAGTGTGAATAGTGTACTGCAAACGAAGAAGACGAGCCAAGACTTTATCTGCATTACTGTTAAGCATTTGAAGGCTTCCTCTTGTAGTTACTGTACATGAGCTCTCGGGCAAGAAGTTGGGACCGCGGCAAAGAGAAGCAAACACTCATCCCACGGTTACCAATCGGACACAGAAAGCAGAAGTCTTTAGAACACAACACAGCCCCTTTACGAGGTCAGCGTCTCTTTGACGTATGGAGATCCCTAAAGTGACATTTGGGAAAATCGTGACCACTTTGTAACTTTGGGCACACAGAAAACAGGCTTATACCACTCATTCTATGCTTGGTGCATCTGTGGGCGATGCAATGAATCCGGCGAGCGGTGTTTTATTTTAAAAAGCACCGGCAGTGAGCTACAGCTGGTGACGAAGATTGTCTTGCATTTACAAAATGCATGCGAGATAGAAATTGAACTAATAAGCCGATCCAAGGGGTTTCCACAGCAGAGGAAGCATGGGGCTAGTTACCCGCACTTTGTCAAGCCTTTATCCACAAAGAAGCAATCGTGCATTTGAAAATGGAGCAGGAACCACGAGTAAACCATGCTTATATAATTGCCACCAATTAAGACCTGGGAAGGGATCATGGCAAAGAGTAGCCGAAAATGTTAACGCAGAGACTCAAAAATCTGTCCTTCAATGAATGAGCGGCCTTACTGCTTACTTCGATGAAAAAGTGGCTTCTGAAATCGGCATCTTAGTGGCGAGGCAAGCTTTCCAAACACTAATGTTGTTAAGAACAGAAATGTATTTAAGAAGGAACGGTGGAGGCCCAGGGAGGGTCATTTGACAAGCTACTGCTTGCTGTCCCACCGCAACCAATTACTTGGGCTGGCATGTGTGCCTTGAGCCAGTATCGAGCTGTGGGTGCAGAATAGAAAATGCCAACTGTGGAGCAGTGTTGAATTTGTGGCATGCTGCATACGTTTCAAGCCATTGCAAAAAAAAAAAAACCATGAACGCGCGCCCGCAAAAATGAAAGCCACCACGCTAATTGAAACATGATACAGATCACATGGCGCACTGCACTAGGCTCAACCTAAAAAGGAAGATAATGGACTTGAAACAAGGTAGTTTTCATGCGTTTTTGTAGCCTTACTAGATGTTTTTGATCTAGACTTGCGACCTAAGCTTTGAGATGTTCTTAGAAAGATGGGAGTTCTGCCCCACCTTCTACATATATTCAGCCAATTATATATAGATAATTTTGCACAAGTGAGATGGGGCCTTAATGGTGAGATGACAAAGAAGATCCTGGTCAAGATAGATGTGTGCCAAGGGTGTGTCCTAGCGCCCACTCTACTCTCTCTTTTCATCAGGGGCTGTATTGACCACTTGCTAGACTGTGAAAACCGTGCCCCAAAAATAGCAGCTGCAAAGGTCCTGGTATTACTATTTGCGGATGATACCCTGCTCATGTCTAAAATATCAAAGAGTCCACATATTTTGCTGAAGAAGTTCAATGTTTTGCATTTAACAGGGGTTGGAAATTAATACTCTAAACAGTGTTTCCCAAAATGTGGGTCACAACAAGATTTTTGGCGGGTTGCCAAAGACAGGGCAATAAATAAAGAGGTCTTTAAATTATATATTTATCTTTTTACATTTGCTGCACTTCAAAGACAGATCAAATATGCCTTTTGCTGCTTAACACAGGACTGATGTTTACTAACTCCTCTAATTTTGCAGTCAGAGAAAGTAAAGTGATTTATGTGACAATGCTGCTGGGGTAACATTAAGTGTGACAGGAAAGCTGAAGTATTTCATTTTTGACTAACGCACAACAAAACGTAAATACCTGTAAATGAACTGCACACATTCAGCAGTTAGGAAAGCAAAATGAAAAACATTTGTTTGTAATTCTGAGGTGTGATGGAAGCAAAGATTTTAGAAGGATTATAACAATATTAACATACTTGGTGATGCACAAATAATACATAGTCATTGAAACCCGATTCCAACACATTATCATTTGTTTGCAATATAGTTTCATCAATCAGACAATGTCTGTGCAAATTTAGTGACCATGTTCTAGTAAAAGCGGTGTCCTGCAATAATCGGTTTAAGCTACTCCACATTAATTATTTACACACACTTACATAAGGTCAGCCAGACTCGATTGTATTGATCCTAATAGGAGGGTATGTTGTGCACCTTGTGGAAAGGAGGGGGGCCATGTTCTTACATTTCGCCAGGCACTGTGTGGCGGTCCATGTGTTCTGGGAGGTGTTGGTACCCCGCATCTCTACAGCAGTAGGTATTGATACCCCTATGACGCCTGGTGTCTGTCTTCTGGGAGAGATACGACAGCCCAAGGGATACAAGATTTCATACAAACTTCTCCAACTGGCATTGCTTCTTGAGAAGCGAAGGATAGCGATGGGATAGATGGGACCACGGGACCCGAGGGAGGTCTTATGGGTAAAAGATGTGTTGGAATGGGAAGTTTCTGAGGAACAACATATGAGGCTCTCTTGTACCAATGACAAGGTCATGGTGGATTTCATGGCCTGGAGGTGGGGGGGGGAGGGGGGGGGGGCGATGTTGGAATACTTTAATGAGTATAATGCTATGGATACGGACTCTGATCAGGGGGACCCGGACTAAGGGGTAAACATAACCTCAACCGTTGTATGCGAGCTGACACTGTCAAGTGCATTTTGTTGGAATACATAGTGTCTATGCTTTGCTTATTCTCTTGACAGCTGGAAGGACTATTCCGATATAGTGGATTGGAGTATGCGCGACCACGTTTTTTTATGTGATAATTGCATCTGTTACCATGCACTTTGTTTTGAAATGCATAAATAACAATTTTAAAAAAAAGAAAAGAAAAAATTGTGACCATGTCAATAGAAAATTTGCTGTCTGCAAATATCAATGCGCTACCATACAATGCATTTTCATATTAAAATAAATCGCCGCCTCATGTCCATTAAAGCCAAGTAGGTTGCGAACATTTACCGTTCTAAAAAGTGGGTCTGGTTCTAAAACGTTTGGGAAGTACTGCTCTAAAAATCAAATACATTGCTGTTAATCCAAAGAAAAAGAGCAAGTTAAGCTTGTTTTAGAGGGCAATACATTAGAAAGGGTGTTAGACTTTGATTATCTTGGGGTTAGACTCTCTGACACATACCAGGTAGGTTCAAGATGTAAACCATTTTTTTTTCCTGCAACATCAGGCAGCTGCGATCATAAGGTCTGCAAACCACTCACCCACTTATCCTATAACTCCCGCTCTGGCAGTTTACAGACCTCAACCATTGGAAACCATCCTCTACGGGTCAGAACTATCGGGATAACTGTAATTTACAGTATCTGGGAATAGGTGAGAACTATTTTAGAAGATCCTTACTGAAACTTCCAACTAAGTCCCCAATAGTATACTTAAGGCTAGACCTTAAACTGAAATCAGCTAATTGTCAGTATTACAAAGCGGAGGCCTATTTTATACTGGTTTCAAATTTGGACTACCAGCAATTAGCCACTGTACAAAAAAAGGCACTGCACAATCTTTTTGAATGTCCCTCTACACAAACAATTCCATGGTTAGGTTATATCAATGGTTGAACAACCAAGGGTTACCTAACCAAGGACTGAACCTCTAACTATACCTACAGGTGCCCCTCAAATAGTGAAAGGCAGGTACTGGCACTTGGTCCTTGGTTCCTGGCTACAAGGCGCCCGACCAGGAAGTCGGATTTATCTTTTTGTATCTATCAAGAGCGAACCTCAAATTTGAGGAGTTTCTGGATTATATAAACCCCCCCCCCCCCTCTCGACTAGGGCGCTATATTTAAAATTCAGGACAAACTCCCTTCCACTTGCCTCGTTTACCAGTGCATGGGTCACTGAAAATAATGAATCGAAACAGTACCCAAAGGGGTGCCAGGGAGCCAAAAAAGAAGAACATTTATTATTTTTCTGCACAAGTTACAAGAAACAGCAGGTTCGTGGCATTGCCACACTCTGCAGAGTACTGAGAATTAGAAACTACCACTTGGCTTTAAGGATATGTAAAGCTGATCCTACCCCATGTGTGTTTTTTTCTGGATCAAAATTCCCACAAACAACTTGGGACCTTAATGGTAGCTAAATGACAGTGTCCATTTTGTTTTTTAAAATATTTTAACAGAGGGCCAGATGTACGAGCATTTCATTTTACAAGTTTCTAATTGCAATTTGACTAGCAATTAGTGACTCGAACAATGAAATTTACTAATGTGTCTGAGGTACATTAGTGATTCCCAATGGGGTTGCAGTTGACTTGCCTCATAAATACTAATGAGGCAGGTGGCAATTTGTGAATGGGCAATAACACAGGGATGGTGGCCTGCTGGGGATAGCAGACCACAATGTCTGTGTTTGCTTTTAAATAAATAAAGTTTTTTTTATTTTTACATTTTTTTTTAAATGCAGCCCGTTTTCCTTAAAGAAAAACGGAAAGCGTTTCAAAACGAAAACTTAAACGTTTCAGTTTAATTTTTTAAGGGTAGGTAGTGGTCCCATAAGGATCCCTTACCATTTGCGACTGGCTTGCCACATTCTTGAGTAGGTGGTAAACTGCGATTGTTTTGCAACCGCATTCCGGTTGCAAAACAATCGTACATCCCCCTTGCGACTCCTTATGATGAAGGGAAGCCCTTAGCACGCCCTATTTTGCAAGTCACTAATAGATTGCTGACTCACAAAATAGGGCTTGTACATAGAAAAATAAATTTTACCAATAAACTACTCCTAGTGTGGCCCTGGAAAAACAGTCCCTTCCCAGGGCAATAACACAACTGGAGTAGGAAGAACCAAAAGGTCAACAACATAGCATTCGGGGCACCTCAAGTTCATTCATAGCTCTCAATGAGTCCCAGGGAAATTTTAATTTCCATTAGAACAGACCTGTCTACAAAATATTGTGACAGAACTGAAAGTGTCGAGCCTTAGCTTATTTTTGAAACTTGTTTGTTCTACACTGGTTTTCCGGCTCAATCAGTCCGGTATGGAGGAGAGATTATTAGACCTACTTCAAACTAAACAGACAAACTTTCTGGGCCAATCAAGTGCACCCCTCTCCTTACTGGTAGAATATTTAAACATATGAAGCATCGGAACTGGATACTACGCAGAACCTGCACATCAAACGAGTCTTAGCCCTTTAAGCACCCCAGGACAAACACAAGTACTAACTTGGACATGGTTTATGATGTTCAATCCATGAAATGGGACTGGGCGATTATAAATTCCTTCAAGTCTATCCTAGAGACTTAGAAATCAGAAGATCAGCAGGAAAAATGACTGCTCACCAAAACGTTCAAGGGAAACTGTGAGAATGAGCTTGTTCAATAGCCTGTGCATGCTGTTAAACAAATGTCCAATCCCCAGAAGCAAAGAGAAAGAAAGGTTGCCTTGAAAGACTGCAATGTGTATTAATGTCCACTAGCTTGAAAGGCACTTCAATACTCTGTGGTATACAAAGTGCCGCAGTCCCAACCCAGGAGGGACTGAAGCGTAGATGCTGAGAATCATACCAGACTTACAAAATTCTTCAGGCTCTCAAGTCTGCCCATTTAAGGAAGCACTTAACTGTACTTTAATTTGTTCAGGATGGCAAAGCTGTTCAGCCATGGATCTTACCATTCACTAGAGTTCCGATTTATTTTGGATAGTACTGCATAGGTTTGAATTCTGCTACAAGTTCTGTTCCACATACCAATGGGTTAAAAAGTTAACCTTTAGTCTGAGTAAAAGTCAGTCTTCGCACAAATTGCAATTCCTACATTTGTGTCTTATAACTTTACACCTTGATGCCCCTATGATTTGAGATCATCTCATTTAAATAAGGAAATAGCGATCAACATTGGCATTCATTTATTTGATAATGTTCTGAAAGTGGAAATGGTGAACTTTATTATGGCTAGTGTCTGTTGTGGAGTTAGCGGATACAAACCAAGTACATTGTGGAATACAAAAGAAAAGTGCAGTTGCTGCTCCTTCTGGAGTGAATAATGTTAAAGTGGCACGGACCCTTAATTTAAAGGTCCATTTGGAATGGCAGTATGATATTCATCTTCTATGCTGTAAACAAATACTTTTTCTAACCAACATTCCATTTTCACAACCAAGAAATGTCGCCTAAAATCTATAGGTTACTGTGAAGAATCGTACTTTCAAGACAAAATACAGTATCTGGAAGGTTTTGGGGAAATGCATGGCTAGGACATGAACATTGGCTACATCAAGGTACAGTCTTAACACCGCCCTGATTATTGCCCTACTCTTCGACAAATGAGACTATTACAATAGCCTTGTCCATGATCTTATTTTCTAGGACTCAATTTGATCACTCAAACTCTATTTGAACTTTGCAAGCTTAATTTCCTTTTCAGGGCTTAGGCAAGCTTTTTGACTGAGCACAGTAGTCCCATCAACCAATTACTAATATTCAAATAGGCCCATGACTTCATCATTCATTTCTCTTGTTGCAAGGACCTTCTCCATTAGCAGCAATGCCATTAACAGCATGCATTACCTCAACACGTTAAAACCTACCCGAGACTATTACGTTTTAAGACCCATCCACTGCATTACCACTGCATAACTCTTCTATGCTCCAGTCCTCCATCCACCCAGGAAACCACCCAAGCTCTAATGATAAACAAGATGCCTACCATTAGTCCTGAAACACCACATCCAACAACCATTATCACCGACCCAAATGTCAACATCATATACTTTATGGCATTGTATGTGCACCACTGTGCATCATTTCCTTTTATGTATGCTTTTCGTTTGGATCCATCCCTCTACTGAATTTCCTAATTTCCCTCTTCTGTGGCTGCCACTTGGTAACATTTACTAACATTTAGTAAACATGTTTGAATGTGCAGTAATTTGATGGATTGTTGAGATTTCGCTTTGTAAGCAAAGCCATTTGGCAGCTTAAGAAAGTTGGTATCCAAAAAGTTATTTTGAATTAGCAACCAAGTACATTTCATCTTTGTCTACAAATACCAGGAAATAAAGACACACACGAGATAAGAACATCTATATCTAGCACGTAGTAAAGAAAAAATATGACTTTTCAATTACTTATATCGCCCTTCCTGCAAGCATTTGGCTGTCTGCATTACAGTAGACATGGGACATGAGAAATGGGAATACGCTGTGATTTGCCTAGGATTACAGACAAGGCTGTTTCACAAAGGTATCTGCCAACCTAAATTTCACTTTAGGTTAGCAAATACATTTATTAACTGGTGCAAATTCCCATTGCTTATTCATAGACTAAGAAATGGCGTGCATTTGTACTCTTAAATGACACTTGGCCCATGTAATTTTTTGTCACTATGGTAGAGCTTCTCTTTGAGTAAATCTGCTCTCTTCCATCGCTCAACAATAGTGTGCTGATGACATCAAAGACCATTACTGACAATCAATAAAACCACATGTATGACTTTGTTAATAAAAGCATATGAAACTAACTTAAGAATGACAAATAGAACCTAACAACATGGAATAGAACGGTCTATTCCCTTGCCTCTTTCTTGCCCTTTCATTATAGAGCAAGTCTCTTAAAATTTGCTAGGTTGAGCAGTTTGTTTGGAATTTGGAAAAATCAAGAAAATACTTCAGACAACCTCTGATTTATGCACTGATATTTACGACAAAGCCATCAAACATCAGTAATACTTTAAAATACAGAAAATGCACAGCAGTGTGATCATGGGCTTCTGAACACGCCTGAGTTCTTTCTGGAATATAATGGTAGGAGTGTGAATGGGATATTATCAATAATATGGTTATCACCTTTTTGCAGGAATGCGGTTTTAAAATAGTTTCAGTGGTCCTGTTTATCTGTCCAAAGTCCATAAGCATCCTGGATTCTCTAATGACAGTAACCTGAACAGAGTATGGATCCACAACAACCAAAAATCAGTTCAAATGATGTGCTTAGTAAATTACGCTGTCAATCAAAGCAAAAAACAGGACCTGCATCCTCCGTTTATAGCCTCATCTTTCTGAAACGTGATAAAATATAACTTAAGTGTTAGTATAGCTTTACCATAAAATCTAATGTAGTTAGAAATATATTAGTCCACCAATTAAAATACGAATGGGTACTTATACTATTTTTAATGCTGCAAGACTCAGCTGTGATTTTTATGTTGAGCCTGCCAGACAGCACAGCTGTCTCATTGGGAAAGACACACACTGGGTTTACCAAGAACACATAAGGCCTTGGAGCCTGCCAATTGCTTACCATTGGCTGGCTTTCCTGTCACTCATTTGCCTGCTTCTTATTCATGTCCCAGCTTGTCATTCTAGTGATTACCCACCCATGGAGCAGAGGCTCTTTACCATTTAATTGGCTGACTTCTATGCTTCTACTGCTTGCTTTTCAAGCACTACTTTTTTCTTTTTAGTTAAGAACACAAAGAGAGTGCTTGTGTTTTCCAGCTGTCTCCCTTATGTACTTATCTTCCCCTGCACTTTGTTTTGCTCACTGTCTCATGTGTGCTTCTCCCTGCCAACCTCCATCTGGCACCCACGGTTCTGTCCTCCTTTGTTGCTCTCTCCCATATACTTATCTTCCATTTGTTCCATGTTGCTAACTCGCCCATTGTTTCTTCTTCCCACCCCACCATCTGTATTGCTTCTAAAACCCACGCTCTTTCTCTGCTGCTGATGCATCTCCTCCCCACCCACCTTATTACTACTCCTATTGGCCATCCGTGTTCTTCGCCTCCACCAGCACCCTCCTTGTTGCTTCCCTCTACATGCACCCCCATGGTGCTAAAAAAAAATGCTTTTGTGCATTATTCTCTTTATATTTGCCCATCCAACTTGGATGGGCGAGTAAGAGACCAAAACGATGCGTTCACCTACAAAATGACTCAGCCGGCCGCTTACTTAATCATGCTGCACAGCATCAGTTATGCTGTACAGGCCTAAAACACTGACAATGCCATTCGGTCTCAAAGAGACACCTATTGGCTTGGCCAATGCTGGTCAACAAAGCCACTTAAACTGTACTTTGACTTGGCAATGTCACTGAAAACAGTTTATCTGAAAGGCCTCAAAGTAACTGACTGGATTGTGGCAAAACTATTGAACCTAATAATGGTAACTAATAACATACCACTTACTACAAGATTAAATCAATTGTTGACTGTACAATAGGAGGTTTCAGGTCCTAACTCAATGGTACATATTTAGTTGGACTCTCAGTCATGCTTAAATTAAACCTGATACAAGGAGGGATCTTGACAAATTACTAACTCACTGAGCAGACGTAAGCAATACCCAACACAGCCACTGCAGAAAGCTCGTATCACACCACTAGGCTGAAACACTGTGAGCACAGAACTCAAATGGAGGAAGAAAGTAAGACAGGGGCTCAATTCCATCTCTCTGCATGTGGCAACAACTATTTAAATCAACAGGCACCTCGAATTAAGACACACCAGTCCCTATAAAGAACACTTTCCATTTGGATATATTTTCAGAAGAGGAAATTGGAGATCACTGCAATAAAGTGCAACACCTAGGGTAGGGAAAGGTAATTGTGAGAACCAGCACGAACAGGGTTGTGGAGATTAAAGTTGCAAAGCTGTAACGCACCCTCCGCCTATGTGACCCTAGCCTCATCTGATGAGTGCAAGGGAGCTGATAGTTCTCCAGTAATGAGCACATTTCCACAGTCGTGCCAGCCAAGTAGAACTGGTGAGGTTCCATATGTAACTTAACTATAGCATATGAAGTGAAAATGAGGGTGGAAGAGCAAACCTGGGGTCAAAGTGAAACTTGCCGACCTTCAACATAAAGCAGCTGGAGAGTCCTAAAAGGATCCTTCTTTCAAAGGTATGACACTATGCAGAATGCATGCATCATACGCCAGAGGTGGGATCTTCTGGAAAACATAGTCATAGGTTATGCACTTATAAATGGATAGCACACTGCATTTTGTTTCTGCGAAAATACACTTAAGGACAATAATGATGTCAATTCGTCTTCCTGGCCTTGATGTTCCTAATCTTGCTTTCACTGTGATGACATGCTACCTTTTGGCAGAAAGCAAGATAATTACATTTGTCTCCACTCTACATCTTTTCACCACATCACATAATTGTTCAGAATCACAATTAACCTAAAAGGACTTTTGCAAGTGTTCACATTAAAGAAACTAAACAAGGGGGAAAAGTCATATGTTGACTAACCTGAGCCAATTTAAACAGGGCGGTCTAGCGGGAACCCCAGCAGAAAGGATACATGTAGATTTTCAGTATATCTCTCTAAGAGACATTTACATACAGTACGTCAAAATGGAACTAATTTCATGTGGGTAATGGTTATCCTGAAAGCATGACATTATTCTAGGCTTCCAGGAAGCTAGTTAGTTTTGGTTTAGTGATACATTGAGTTGTTCACTTCACATAAAATTCAATTGTTTGTTGAGCAATCAACTGTTGAGCTATAGGTCTAAGTTTGTTAAGGTAGCTAAATATCTAGGGCCCAATTCAGAAACGTAAATCTACAAGTGTAGATATACTCATACAACTAGGTTTAATTGTCCACTTGTTTTGCTAGCCATATTTCTGAGTAGAGGTGCTGTATTACAGGAGTCCTCCATCTCTAGTGATGGAAAGGAGCCTCCTATGACTTTCAACCTAATGATGGGAGATCTCCTCCCCTGGGGCAGAACTGCCCTATAGTAAAGTTTAGGAACATTTAATGAAGTTTATTTTTTAAAAACATTTTAAAAATTATTTAAATGTAAAATATAAATTTAAATTATTTAATAATAACTTAGAAATAATATCAAAACAGTACAAGACATCACATCCTTAAATTAAATGGATACTAAATTATAAAGCTAATTATATCCATTTAGTTTATAAATATTAATTTTAAACAGATTTAAAAATTAAATTAACCACTTTCACTAACATTGTTTTGTTTAATTTGTAATATACAGTCAAAAGTTACATATTTTAACTTATTTTTTTTATATTTTCGAAAATAAGTAAAACACTTCTACTTAAGTCGCTCGACAAAAAAATAAATATAGATATACAATTTCAACATAGAATTAGTTTAATTACTGATAACATAGAAAGGTTTGTTTAATTCCCTGCCTCATTGTTTTCTACCGGAGTGGCCATGTATGGTGCTTAGTTTATTCATCAGGGGGTATCCTTTGTATTAGCATGTTCCTCCCAAAAACCTCCTTAAATTTATCCTAAACCAATTATTTTCAATTTTTCCACAACTCTGCGTGGTCCCTCTAACATTTACTACAACTAGTATTTATTTGTGGGTGGAGATGTTACCATGCCACTTTGTGTAAATCGTTGCACAAAAAAGGTAGGAGAGGTGGAGGTCACCGTGAGGTTGCGAATTGCTTTCTGTAGTAGGTAAAGTTCTACAACTATTGTACTTTAAGTACTCCAAATTTCAGTTTGTGAATCAGTCCTTTAATTTTGGAGAAAAATGCAGAGTACAACCGGAGAGATCAGAGTCTGAAAGCTCAGCAAAACGATTTTGGAGCTTCTACATAGCTACTTTCTGAAAGGTGCACAAAAAAGCAGCTGCAAACCCTTCATTGAATGAGTGAAAAACTGGAACAAACATTCTAAAGGCTCTCTGACTAAGAGAAAGCTTTCAAAGAGTTTTACTTTGACTGGAATAATCATTAGCACTTTTACTTTTAGGACCAGCACAGCGAGTACTTGTTTTAAATTCTGAAATTAGCAATTAGGCCTCAGTTTTAAAAGGTTACAATTACTTTGACTGTGGGTGATGCAATGCAGGAAAATTATTAGCAAATCATTGAAAAAAAAAATCTACCATGCTATGTCCTCAAAAGAAAAACAATCCAATTAAAAATATTTTTGCCAATGTAGAAACATACGGACAAATCGATTTTATTTTAGGCTTCTTTATTTGAACTCCAACAGCGGATTCAAATTGATTAATCACAATAGTGGACAAAAATAAAAGCAAAATGCAATTAACAAAATGAGAAAAATCTAGTCAAGTGAACCGAAGACATGATTGTTTGTTAAAGATGGTGCCAAAAGGCGCAAAAATCATCAATTGTGGTTAATGGTTGTGATAGACCAGGATCTAGGCTCGATTGAGGCTGATGCGATGGTGCACGGGTCAGATACACCAAGTAAATTGGCCTAATAAAAACTGGAAGAAGGGAAGGTCGAAAAGTTTCAAAGTCCCAATCGGAAAAAAGTCTTTGGTGTATTTCTGAAGAAAACTTTCTTCATGTGGGACAATCTGAAATTCAGTCTAACATGGAGATGCAGGCCGGGTCATTTTTGCAGGCGGTCCCCCAGAAGCTCTGAAGCAAAAGTTCTGAAAACATTTCAAAATTCTTTTGGTGTCCAAACAATCACAGGAGTACACTTCAAATGAACCCTGGACCTCAGTGGGAGCACTTAAGAGACTTTCAGGGTGTCAGGCAGAGGGCACAACAAAGTCCTGTCAAGGTCAAGTTGTCACCTATCAGCTGGTGTTCTTTACAGAAATTACTTCTTCAGCTTTTTCATGTTCCTGGAGTCACCCAGTGGATGATCTCTAGTGAGCTTGGTGTCCTTGGATTTGGCGGTGGGGTCCAACTTCCTCAAGTTCTTCTCACAGGTGCAAAGAGCAGCAGATTCAGTCCGTCTGGTACTCTTTGACAAGTTATTAGTGTTCTGATGGGGTGCCACATTTATGACTGGCACTAGGTGGGGATGACTCGTGGTAGCACCTTAACCAATGGTAAAGACGTTTCTGAAGCAGCCCTACCCAAATTTTCAGCAGTTCCGTTTTAACGTACTGCAAACAGACCCAAAATGTCATATGGCAGGGAACTTTCAAGATGGCGAAAGGCTTTGACCACACTAAACTTTAGCTCTAAAGGCTGGGTTTGTGTGTGCGTGAGTATCATAAGGAGATCACCAGTGTCCTCCCACATCAAATACTAAAAAACAGTTTGAGGCACACAATGTACCCACAAGAAACCCAGAGACAGAAGTCTGGAAAGAAAAAAGCAGGTGTGATGTTCTGTACTTCTGGATTCTGGAATGTGGGGTTGGTTGCTAGGGTGGAATGTAGATCCGGTAGGAGCGGCAGTTGGACCTGACTTGAGTGTGAATGGGGTATTTGCAGATGTGCTACTGAATAGAAACGTGTATTATTCACTTCACGACAAGCCTGCGTCATTCTTGGAGATCACCACCTTTACAGCAAGACCCTACATCATCTAGACAGGGAATACATGAATTGTCTTGGCATCCTGTTCTCTACCTTTCAGCTACACCCTAAGTGTTAATTGTGGCTCACCAGCCCTGTAATTCAGGATTTAACCGTATGGTGTCACAGGATGCCCTAAACCGCACTCTCAATATTCTGTGGAGTTCAGAGAAGTCATCTCAGCCCATTCAGGTCAGCCCATTGTTTGCTCCTGGAAGGCATTTCACACCTCTTTCACACCTATTGCCGGTATAAGTGTAGGCTGAGTGAAGCCACAGAGTTCATGCAAATTAGAACTTCAGGCAGGGAAAAGTTAACTTTTTAAAAGTTACTGTGTCTTAATATTTATTAACTATTAAAAATTGTTGTTTTATTATTTTTGTAACCGGTCCCATTCCTGAGAGGGCAGACATAGTATTTTAATCGGTACTCTGATTTTTTAAGTAGGACAGCTAGGTCTGCCACAGTTTTTAGGGTCTGGTTATTATTGGGATATGGTAACATTCATTTTCCACATATCCTACTTTTAAATATCAAGCATCCTATCCTCTAAGATACAAGGCTTACAAAGGGGTGACTTGCAAACGTTTAAAAGGGAGGCTTTTAAAAAAAAGGGTTATTTTAACAGGTCACACTGCAGGTGTTACTTCGCAGCAGCCAGACTAAAAAGGTAAGCTTAAAGCCATGTCTGCCTTTGTTACACAAGTAGATGGTACTATAAGTGCCGCATTCCACAGGTGAAAACTAACTTTTCATGCTATGAGTGTATTTCCAGACAACATACTATGGACTTAAAGAAGGTTAAGAAAACCAATCAGGGATTAGCCAATTTCTACATGTTTTAGGGGTCGGAGCACATACACTGGACAGCAGTACCCTAGAATGTAGTGTCTCAAGAAACAGCAAGAAAATTCAACAAAAAATGGGGTTGATCACGCAAAAAGGGGTAATAACTAACATCTTCTCTTGGCAGAAGTCAGCCATCGTAAACAAATATCAGTGGCCACTCTAGGATCCTCCTAGAAATGCTGGGAAGTGACATTGATAAGTTGTGAGGCATCACAATTATAGTGTTGTTCAATAAATATTTAAGGGTCTGATTTAGACTTTGGTGGATGGAGTATGTACCGTCACCACGGAGGAGTACTTTACTAGTTTCATAGCATGGGTACTCTGCCCTCCAAATTTTGAATGGCCTCCAGCCTAGCAGACATTGTCTGCATTTTCAGGAACCGCCGTCACAGTGGTTCCTGGAAATGCATGGACAGGTTGACAGATGGTGCCATAAAAATGACTGAGCTGAAAATAAAATCCAAAAGCCGGGTTTTGTTCTTGGAGAAAAAAAAAGCAATAACCACCTTACAATGAGTTTTCTCCCATGGTATGGGTGGTTATTTTTCAGCTTTCACTGCCACTTACTATCAGGTTTTACCTGATTTGATTTGATTTGATTTTGGGTTTTGTAGAGCGCACAGCTACCCTTAGGCATCCCGGCGCTAGTGAACACAGTCCTGTAGGGTGGGAAGTCATGTGGGGGAGTGCTCAGGGGAAGAGTAGGGTCTTCAGTCTTTTCCTAAATCTGAGGTGGTTTTGTTCCTGCCTCAGGGAGAGTGGGAGGGCATTCCATAGTCTGGGGGCATTGTACGAAAACAGGCGACCACCTGTTCTGGCCTTCCTAATTCTGGGGACTTTTGCCAGTGAGAGGGAGTTGGATCTAAGTTGTCTGCTTGATTGTTGATGGGACACAAGAGGCCTGAGGATGGGAGGGCCTTCATTGTGCAGTATTCTATGGGCAATGCACAGGGTCTTGAAGTTGACCCGTTCCTTGACTGGCAGCCAGTGCAGACTTCTGAGGGCTGGCTTGGCCGAGTTCCTTGCTGCGGTTCCTGTGAGTATTCTTGCCGCCGCATTTTGTGCGCATTGAAGTCTGTGGGCTACAGAGACCTGGTGGTAAACTTGCCATTTGTTCAACCACTCAGGTGGGCGGACAAATGGCAAACCTCTAATGGGCCTTAATCCATCGGGGTATATATCGGCAGCAGAGACGGAGTAGTCTCTGCTGTTGACATACTGAAAGTCCACCCGACTATAAATGAGGTGGGTTGACCTTCAGTTTGACAGAGGGTACTCACTCGCAATTGTGGGGGAGTACCCTCTCCACTAAATTCTAATTCAGCCCCTAAATTCTTTTGGACACAGTCTAGAGCAAATTGCAGTCCAGAACAGGAAACAATTTCCTTCTTTTTAACAGTGTACCGCTATTAGATTAGAAAAAAGTAATTCTCGAGCAGCACTTAACCTAATAGACAATCATATTTTAAGTTAGTTGGCAATATTGAACTCTGAATCTACTACTTGTGTTTCCTAAAGCTTTATGAAAACATGTTATTCATATTTTTTTCAATTAAATATTTATTGTTATTTGTAAGCAAATACAAAGTACAGTTGTAGCTAAAAGAACTGACAGCAGATATTACACCAGCTCTGGGCCCGTTATCTGCCTTTGGAGACACATTTTCCCATATTTTTGACCTGCTTGAATCTGGTAAATACACAATGTGACTATGATTTGTGACATCTTACAGCATATTCCACCTATTTCCATCATTAGACAAACATGCTGTGAGATCTTTGCAGTAATACGTTTAAATTCTTATCGCTATTACCAACATATAATGCATTAGGAGGCATGCATAAGCAGCATGCCGCAAACCAATAAACCCACACCTGCTCCCGAGAAGTGTAGGTAAAATGTATCTTGTAATAAAATTTGCAGTGCCATCAATCCGAAATAATTAAATGGCGCGAGGGGCAACAGAAGCAAATATGTACCACAATATTACACCAGACTACTGTGCCATCATATATCAATGGTTCTTAGACAACTTCTGGATTGCTTTATCTTCATCGAAATTGCCCTGTCTAAGCAGGGGTACCTGGACAGGGCCAGAAGAAAGATGCAGAAACCTTGCTTGATCTGGCACAAATTACATCCCACTTCTGTTGCTTCACTGAGACCTCAATTTTGATCTCCCATACCAGCTTCAAAACTCGAGGGAGATCATTTGCTCTGCTCAACGGTCATTCACTCATCAACACTTTTCTAAGAAAGCACTTGTGGCATGCATCCTACATGCTGCATTTATTGGCATGTTGCAAAATAGGTGTACACCTTTACAGAGAGAATCCTCAATAGAGAAGAAAAAAAAAAAATCAGAAGTGAGTACGAAGCCTGGGTGGTCCTCAGCTCATATGTACATATCCCTGTGCAATTCTATTCAAAGCAGATGAGCAGGGAGGGGAATATACAGCTCTCCAATGACCTTCTTTAATCAAATTAATGATAAATGGTTTAATGGGCTATTGATTAAGTCATAGAAATATGCAGTTTCATTTTTCATAAATATCATGTTCAATAAAATGGTAGATTGAGCTTTTAATCATGGCTGAATAGCTAAGGTCATTGGTTCAATATTTCATGAATGATCACCTCCCCCTCTCTCCAGCCACCCTGTAGATACCGACAACATTTCAAAGTGTATGGGATACATAACTCACTAGTAATGATATCTTAAGAAACATCCTCCTTACCCGAACGTTCTATGTAGTGAAAGGTTAACCGCTGCCCATTTTAAACAACAAAGAGGCTACTAAGTCATGCAGATTTCACTGTGGATGATGTTTCAACCAAAGTAAAAAAAAAAAATAAAAAAAAATGCTTCTGTTAAAGCCGAATTATGGCATATTAAAGGAAGGCCTCATTGAATCACAAGTACATCACCAAGAAGAGTCCCACAGTTCCGTGAAAGTGCAAACCATATGCGGTTTGTTGGTTATTAACAGCTGCTAATTACCTTCACATTTAATATGTATCTTTTCCTTTGTTTTGGGCTGATAATTATTCTGATACAGATATTGTATGAATTTTACTCAAGAAATGAGTGACAATGGGATCGCAATTACTATTTTTGAGAAATGCCTTTTGCGGAAATCAAATTTATGCTGCTGTATGCATAAAAACATTAACCCTGCTTTGTACTGCATGTGGGAAGGAGGAATCCTATATGCACTGCATTACACAAAAGCACAGAGGTGGTGTTAATAGCCATAGAATACAACGAACACATCAAACTCCTGCCACCATGCTGGATTTGACATCTGTACTTTTCCATCAGGGTTCAGTAGCGTTCCTATCTAGATACTGAGAAGCAAGTCAGAGGCTTTTTCCCGGCTGGAAAAAATACACTTCTGAATCCCTGACCATATCTCTCCGCAACAGAGTCCGTCACCCTAACTCTCTACCCGACTCTGTATCACTTTGCCCACTTACTGTCTGCACCATAGTTCAACCTCACTGTCTCTTGCTTTATCCCACCTCACTCTGAGCAGTATTTATTCTCCACTAATGCAAATTGCAAACGATCATAAACAAATGATGATGATCAATGAGAAATTAGGGGCCATAGGACAAAAATCTAGAATTGCGATTTCCTAATTAGGAAATCGCAATTCCTGATGTAAGAAAACGTACATCTTTGAAACAGCGATTCCTAATGCGTTGCAAATCAACCTACCCAATGAATATTGGTGAGGTAGGCTGCAATATGCGATCCATTAGGAATCGCAGCCATTAAACGGATTGTGGCCTGCTGAGGTCAGTAGACCACCATGTCCGATTGCTTTTCAATAAAGTAAACTTTTTTTTTTCAAATGTCACCTATTTTCCATAAAAGAAAACTTGAAGCATTTAAAAAGAATAAATGAAACGTTGACGTTTAATTTTTTAAACATCCTCAAAGGAGAATGGGTTCCTGGGGAACATTTTCCCTTTGCGAGTGGGTTACCAGCAGTTTTAAAATTGATGTAAAGTGTTTTGTGACCGGAATTCGGCTGCAAAGCACTAATACATGGCACACCTACTTGGTATTTGGAAGGGGTGTTCTGAACACGCCTCTTTGAAATACCGCACTTCCAAACACAAATTGTGATTCGGTAGTATGTTACTGAACTGCATTTTGTGCAAGTACCACAAAAATGCTTTGTACATCTGGCCCTTAGTTATCTAAGGGGAGAGAAAAGAATGACACTTTTGCTTTAATCTAGGGATCGGGGATGAATCGCATGGAAATACTGGGACCAAACAGTGCTAAAAAATGCCCTGTTCACTTACGCAATGTCTCTATCGAACAGACACAGATCGTTTCAAATTATAGATTTTCCTTTGACAGTGCATTCAGGAATTTGTAGTCCTGAGTTTATGCAATTGATATCACAAATCATCTTAAAATAATTGCTTGGAAAACAAATATAAATGTCCATGATAGAAAACGTTTTTTCCTGGTGTCACAGAGTCCCGTGGTAACTACATACCTTACTCCAGTCCTGCAGTAACCCTTCCTGTTTAATTACTGATCCCTGCCAGAGGACCAGAGACTGACCACCATTGTGGTCATTTCAAAGAAAGGTAGTCCACCAAAGTTATGCAGCTCCTACAGGCCCATATCCCTACTCAATTTCGAGGCCAAAGTCTTGGCAAAGGTATAGGACAATCGCTGGGTCCGGTTGCACCCATGGTAATCCATCCTGATCAATCAGAATTCATGCCGCACAGGAGTACCAGGTTATATCTCCGACGTTTGTATGGAGTCATGCATGTGACTGCGACTTGGCCGGCTGAGGTCGCTGCATTTCTGTCGCTGGATGCGTGAATGGCATTCAATAGCACTGAATGGCCATACCTGTGTGGGTTCCTGTCCAGACTGGGCTTCGGGCTAAAGTTCTGTGCCTGGGTCCGCCTCCTATACCGCGACCCACTGGCGAGGGTCCGTGTGAACAGAACGATATCCAGGCCATTCTCACTGAATAGGGGCAGGCATCAGGGATACAAGCTTTCGCCTTTGATCTTTGCGTTAGCACTCGAACCACTCGCGGTATGGGTTCACGGGGGTCCTATCGTCTGTGATATTAATGTGGGGGCGGCTGGGAGGAGCGCATCTCCTTATACTCTGATGACATTCTGCTTTATGCCTACAAGCCCTGTCAGATATTACACAAACTTATCCACATATTCGAACTTTCGGCAGCTAATCCAGCTACCAGATATATTGGGACAAGTCTTTGGTTTTCCCCTTGATCAGCGAGATCCCACCCCTCACGTCTGCTGTGCACCCCTGGTCCTGCGAGACGAGTTCAAGTACTTAGGTATTTGGATCACCAAGTCAGAAGACTTCATGGTTCGGAATATACACTTCAAGTTGTAGCGCATTTAGGTTATACTCCAGAAAATATAAATTTGTCTCCTACAGATGTCAGTTTTTCATATGCAAACAATTATGCCACCACAATGAGTTTTAACAAATGCTAAGTGCTTTGTAAACATTGTGAGGCTGTCTACAAGTATTTTACTACTAACAAGATATTCTTATTGCCAGGGAGTCATTGATGAATGATTTCCTCCACCATAACATTACAGTAAGGTCTCAGCAGGATACAAGCTACCCTCCTTAAATAGTCAGTGGGGAGGAGAGGGGTTTGATTGGTTGTTCATATCAACACTTTGAAAGAATAAAGTAGTTAAGTATATAAAGACTAATAACTCACTTAGAGATGGGTTCCTCTTTAATATTGTACAAAGCTCTAAGTTCTGCTACCAATAACTGTGAATCTTTAAGCAACCCAAGTAACTAAATTAAATGTACACTTATACTTACTTGTTACTTTAGGCCAGTGAGGGCTAACATAAGGCCAGGAGGGCATGATTTTCAGCAAACCCAGCATATGTATTTAGTTTAATTGGGTAGCAGAAATCTGCAAAGGATCCTGATCGTATGCACCCTAGTTGAATAAAATTGCTTAAGGAGCTTCTTGCAGCAGCCTTTAACTTCTCTCCCTACCTGGCCTCTTGGAGCTAGCAGCCTCTTATGCTTGTACCACTATTCGGGTCAATATTACTACACAACTCTGCAAAAGGTCTTCTGCCAATCCTGAAGTAAAAAAACGAAAAGCAAGATTTTGTCTAGTGTGCAGGAAACCTTTGGATGCATTTTCTTTCAGCAGTCATAGTGTTAACCAAGCAATGAAGAACGTCTCACAGCTGAATTCAAGCGGAGGCTCCACTCGAACTTGATATCTCTTGCATGGGTGGGAAGGCAGCCACGAGTTGCGTGGGAGATCCTGTTCGAACTGAAGAGTAAGGGAGGTCTGGGCACCCGTGGCCTGGAATTATATTATAACTGTGCTCAGGCTCACTTCGGGTTCTACTGGGTAGATCTGACACAATTTTTGGCGCACACCGCCCCTGAGAGTGATCAGGCGGATCCAACACCATTACTCATGGCGCTTTACAGACCACAGAACAGACCACGTGCGGAGGTAAAAACAGTTGGTTGCACGGTATGAGCGTGGCGGAAACTTAGGCGTAGAGCACTCCTGGAGACACTATTTGCCCCCTCGATACCACTCACTAGACACCCAGCGTTGCCCTTCACTGCAGAGATGGGGTATACCAAAGATTGCGGAAGCTTCAGCTCCACACCATGGTGCGAGCATTTCCAGACGGCACCTTTATTACCATGGATGCTGCGCTCTGGGGCGAAAATAGTGGGATGCTGAACAGACTGACATATTACCAGCTCAGAGCAGCGTTGCGCACACTCTTCGATTCATTCCCAATAGCGCCACCAACATTCCAGGTGCTGGAGGAATTCCTGGTGAACCCTTCACCACAGAAACTTATCACCTGATTATACTCTGGCATACAGCGCGTGTCACCGCTATGTGCCCCTGCCGCCGGAGCAGCGCGAATGGCAGAAGATCCTGGGAGGTCCCTTCAAGAAGGGCACATGGGCGTATTGCTGTGCGCAGGCAAGGGAAATGTCACCTAACTACAGACTGAGGCCAATTCATTATAAGTTTATTTATAGACTGTACAGGACCTCTGTGTGGTTGAATAGAGCCGGCCTGAGTGAAGGTACGTGGTGTGCGAGATGCCGGGCACCAAAGGCCTCTTTTCTGCATCTGGCCTGGGAGTGCCCAGAGGTTGCGAGATACTGGGGGCACATTTTTGATGCGTTGAAGTTGATAATAGAATGCAGGCTTGAGCGCTCCCCTCTGACTGCTCTACTGGTATGTGCGCAGGGCGCCAGCGGAGAATAGGAAACTGGCGACTATGCTATTATTGTTGGCAAAGCAGCGGGTTGAGATTTGCTGGGGCCGAAGGCGTAGCCCGCGATTAATTGAGTAGCTCAAGGATGCCGCGTTTTGCCACAAACAGCTATCAGATTACTGTGAATTAATGCCCGTGCAGTCGTGCCCTCAGAACAAATGGGAACATCTACAAACTTACCTTCGTTTTCACCCCCTCAACCACATTGAAGCCCCGTTGCAGAGGAGTAGATGTTGTGTGTTGGCTGTATGAATCATCTGCAATGGCTCTGGACGAGCCATAGCGACACGTAAAAGTTTTTCCGTGACGGCCAGAGAGAAGTCCCATTTCCCGCACGCCCCCTTCTTCCCCCTTTTTTCCTATGGTGTTCTTTATGCACCCTGAAACTCGTTCAGGGCAGTCCGATGCGGCATTGATATCGGGACATTGAATGACAATTGGACTCCTGCCAACTTTATAATGTATGATATAGATGATCATAGCTTAATAATCCTACAAAACTCTGCCCCAATGCCATGTAAATGCTAGTAATATGTGATGCTGTTTGTTCTTCCTGAAAATCTAATTAAAAAAACAAAAACTAAGCAATAAAGAATCAAAAACACAGACAGTGTCGATAGATGTCAATTTGTTGCAAGCCGATTTATGAAACGTAGCAGACAAAGTAACGACGATAGAGCGCAACATTGCAGAACTACAGGGAGAGGTGGCCACCCTCAAGGGACAAATTGCCCAGATGACCACAACCATGAAAGTCCTGGAGCAGCGAGCGGAGAGCAGGTCCCGATGCATCAATATTCGTGTCCTGGGTTTCCCTGAACAGGTGGAGGAAGGATCGGCTGAAAAGTTCCTAGTGAGCTGGATCCATACTGAACTTCGCCCTCAGGACCTGTCCGAATTCTTTGTTGTGGAGAGAGCGCATAGAGCACTTGTGCCACTGCCGGGCTCCGCCGAGGGCTATAAATGCCAAAATCCTCAACTATCGTGATAGGGACTGTGTACCACGTGCAGCATGAGAGCAACCAGCCCTAAATTATGGTGACGCTAGGTTCACCATGTATCCTGACTTCACCAAGCAGATATAGGACCTCCGTAAATCCTTCCTTGAGGTAAAGTAGAAGCTGCGGGCCCTTCAACTGCAGTATATGCTTGTGTACCCTACAATACTGAAAGTACTGGCACAGGGGAAGGCACATTTCTTGGAATCACCGGAGGAAGTGTTGAAATGGCTAGAAATACAAGGAGACATGCTGCCCCCACACACGCCACACAGCCAATGACAAATATGGAACACTTACGCTAGATGGATGTCACCGCGTCAGTGTTTGTCCAGAGATGGTCTCAATACTGTCCGCTGGGGATGAGGAAGGTCACAGTCAGCAAAGAGTGCACTTCGCAACTCAGCGAAGAGGTAATGCAGGAAACTGAGCAGAATGAGAACCCTCTGCAGGCCCAAGATGAGGAGGTCGCTATGACACTGATCCCACTCCAGACTTTGCACAAGACACATTAGTAGCTCCGGAATAGGGAGATGATGATATAGGAGTGTTTGGAGACTCTGGCAAGCACATCCGGGTTGTCCTGGAGTGCCTGCGTCTAGTGCGGAGACGGAGTTGGCGACTGCGGAAAGTTATGGGAATGTGTGACCAACGGATGTGTACCTAGCGTACATGTTCACAAGGTAGGATTAGGGAGAATTAGCTCTGTAAGGTGCATAACTGTTCAAGGTGTAAATACCACAATGCAGGTGTAATGGACTTAGTCTATGCAGAAGAGTGTGACTTGCCGGGAAGCTGGTTGTTGATGTGAATTTTCTGGTCCCTGTTAGAACAATTGGGAAGCCGTGTACGTCCTGGCACAAGCTTGAGGTGCGCATTAATAGTCATGCAGTTGCACTATGTATGTTCGTGGGTGGGAGCAGGGGGAGAGGTATGGTTAAGAGTTCTGTGTTTATGTTATGTAATTTGCAACAGGCAAATAATGTGGGCGAGGGATGGGGGGGGACGTGCGACGACTTATGCCTGCTCAGTACAGAGATGAGGACAGACATTAAAGTCCTGACCTGGAACGTAAGGGGGCTGGGTAACTATACTTTTAAATATAGAGTGCTCACCTTTCTAAAGCGGCATAAAGTCTCCCTAGCACGCCTGCAGGAAACGCATCTGTATGACACTGGCGCCACATGATTGGCCAGAAAATGGTGAGGACAGGTGTACCATTCTTCCTATTCTACTTACGCTAGGGGCACGTTGATTTGGGTGGCACCTGGAATCCCCTTTTCCTCCCCATAACATCTCTTGAAGCCGTTGTGGGTGGCCGCTTTGTCTTACTCAGGGGTACGTTAGATGGTCAGGACTTAACTATACTAAATACATACGCCCCGAATACAGATACCCCAATATTCTACCAAATTATGCGAGGCTTAATAGTGCATGACATAGATGTGCCCCTTCTGGGGTTGGGTGATTGTTTTTTGCATACTAGAGCCTAACATCAATAGGTCACCGCCTAGACTGGGCACAAAACTACAGATGATAAAAGTGCTTTGAGGGGTGATGCATGACCTGGATAGTCATAAGATTTGGAGACTTGGCCACCCTACGCAACGGGTATACGTTTGCCATTCAACTACACACAACATGCATAGTAGACTGGACAGGATACTCATGGCAAGAATTTCTAAAATGGAAGATATTGTGGTGACGCACAAGGCGTGTTTCTTGTCCGATCATACTCCGGTCAGTTGTGTTGAGAGATGGAGTATGTCTTCTGACGTCCTGGAGGACCCAACGGGGAGGGAGGCACTATCGCGGGCACTTTCGGAATACATGATGCTCAATTGGGGCACTACAACTAGCAGGGCCATGGAGTGGGAGGCACTGAAAGTAGTGATGAGGGGTACATGCATGGGGTTGAAGTGCGGTGTCTGCAGACCACTTCAGAGAGCTCTATGAGGAGGAGAAAGAATTGGCCAGGCTGCAGGCAGATGCCTGCTGCCAGGAGCAAACATTGCACAGACGAATTAGTAACATATGGGACTGGCTAGATAAATATACACTTCAGCAGTAGAGACAGTGCTTACATAGAGAAGGGGATAAATCAGGCAGCCTATTGGCTTGGAAACTATGGAGGGACACTCCCCACCTCTGACCACACATTTGGTATCAGCAGATAGTACCAGGGTCGGTACAAGATCAGGTACAGTGGATGTGTTTCAGCGACATTTGCAATGAGACTATATGGCGGACCCCATTGTTACACCAAACCGTAATGTTCCATTTCTCCCGATACTGGAGCCACTAAGTGTGGAGGCCCTAGATGCTCAATTGAGCTTGGAAGAATTAAGTGAGGTGTTGATGGCGCTTACGAGGGTGAAGGCAAAAGGCGAGGATGGGTTCCCGCCCGAGTGTTACCAGGCTTTCTCGGCGACAGTGGCGCAGGGACTCCTGCAGGTCCTGACAGAGGCATGTCAGACTGATGTTTTGCCCCTGTTGATAAGGGAGGAGGAAATTTGTATGCTCCTTAAGCCAGGTGGTGATAAATCCAACCCTGCTGCTTATAGTCCGCTCACTACGATTAATACAGATATCAGAACACTGAGCAAATTGCTTGCCAAACGCTTAGCGCCACACATGCCGCAGTTAGTACACAAGGATCAATGTGGTTTTATTCCTGACTGGCATGAACCTGCAATGTTTAACCCACATAATAAGTAAACATAGAGAAGAGGAATAGGCGCTGGTGTCGATTGACCTGGAAAAGGCTTTCTATACAGTGGACTGGGGTGATCTGTTGGAGGTGCTGAAAGTCGTAGGAATAGGCCCGCAATACCGGCGATGGGTTCAATCACTCTACACGGACTCAGGGTGCAACCGGTTTTGGCAAAATGGGGTTTCCAATTGGAGGGTACTAATCATGTTATCTCATATGCGGACGATGCCCTATTTTATATAGCCTCACCACGTGAGGCATTACCTGAGCTGTTGAGACTCTTAGATGAATTCGGAGATTTGTCAGGACTTCGTGTCAGTCGAGCAAAATCCCTAGTTTTCCCCTTAGCGAACATGGCCTCTCTGCTGATAAACCAACTCCAGTGTCTTGGTTTGCGTTGGGAACTGGCACACTTCCGTTATTTAGGCATACAAGTGGCCCACACTAATGCTCAGGTACTGCATTTAAATATGGGCCGAGTTATTGACAAATTATGGAAGTCGATCGCTTTCTGGAATATGCTTCCACTTTCATTGAAAGGCAGACTTGCAGTGTCTAAGATGGTATTGCTTTCCTGGTGCCTATACGGGTTACAGAACTCACTTTGCCCCATTCCTAAGTCGGTCTTTAAACAACTGCACTCAGCACTTATTTTGTTACTATGGGCTGGCAGCCGTAGTAGACTGGCCTTACATACATTGACCAGGTAATATGAGGCGGGAGGACTAGAGGCCCCCAGACTTGACCTGTAATATTATGCTGCACACCTGCAACATGCGGCTCAGTAGCTAGACAAGAGTGACAATTGGGAAAAGCACTTACTAGTTGGACTGGTAACCGCAGAATGCCTGCCTGCTGCCTTGCTGGAGAGAATGGGAGACGCAAGCGACCAACCATAAATAGTGCGCCACACTGCACATATATATCAACAGTACATTGAAGTAGTACTGAAGCATGCCCTTTTCATTGGAAACTCCCCATATGGATATTGGCACCGGTTTGGCAAATGATGGACCATATGTCCTTCCACGTATGACAGGAGGATGGGTTGCATTGCTGGGAGACCTGTATCTGGGCGAATTCTTTATGACACTCGAACAAGCCTGTGAGGACTTTGCACTGGATCAGGGCCAATATTTACAGTATGCAGGACCGGCTGATATCGCCAGGACAACCTGGCCAGAAAACCGTGCTGTCCCACAGACCACGCATACGCTAGAAATACTACTGTCATTTGGCACAGGTCGACACTTGATTATCCACTTATATAGGACTATGAGACGAGACTCATCGGGTCCACCACCCAGGGCTCGTGCAGCATGCGACATGGACCTCGGAACCTCATTAGAGAACAGTACAAGGACTGCCATTAGTGAGCTTACACTCAGTGTCATGCAATGGCAGTTTTAAACAGGCGTATTATAACTTTCTACATCTGACATACATGACCCCAAAGATGCTCCACCGAATAAACCCTACAAGACCTGACGATTGTCCACAATGTGGAGCCAGTAGTGCTGACTTTTTACACTTTGCGTGCCCTTGGTATAGGGCCACATATCCATATAGACAACACATCACTACACTGTTTACAATGCCACATCAAAAAACTAAAGAATCGTAGGATGTCATTTAAATACTTACATCTGACCTTGGTGTTAGCTCGATGTGGAGTAGCCATCACCTGGATGAGTCAGCGCGCTCCCGCAGTAGAACACTGGCACGGAGATGTACAAGAATGGACACTGGCTGAGGAGACCAACATGAAATTAAATAGGAGGGATGACAAACAGGTAGATGGCCTTAGATTGTAGAGGGAGCTTTGTGATGCTATCTTGAATCCAGCTGGGGAAACAGACTCCACTAACTGTACAGAGACAGATGTGAGTGAGATGGAAGATGACGGCGCATGTGAGGTGCTACCCTCCACAAGAGAAAGATCAAATGCATAAAGTGTTGGATAGATGAGAATGCATGTTATGGCGCCCCCTGCATACGGAATAATTGTAAGATATTTATCAAGTAGTCGCACCATGTACTGAACCTGTACGCCATTATGTTGCAAGTGTACTGCTGCAGAGTGTGGTGAAAATGAGAAATAAAGGTTTTAAAAATAAATAAAAGTAAGCAATGAAGAAACAGACATTTGTTTCGTAAACAGGCTGATTTAAAACTAGTACCGACAAAGCCAACATGTCCGGCTTACATTGTATTGCTGTAATACACATTCAGTGAGTACATAGGAGGCACAATTATTCAATTCATGTGAAACGATGTAGTTGAAAATTGATGTAGCTCCTTCAACAACGACAGATCGAAGTTAATGGGGTAGGTTTCCATCTGCGATATGCCTCATCTGTACTGATCTTATAAACTCTTGCTGTTGCAAGGCGCCAGAAGTAAACAGAACATTTTGCTGTAGTATCACTTGGCCCAATGCCCTTTTCCAGAGCACTGCATGCACAATACTGAGCAAGACACCCCACACATTTTGCTCCATCTAACATTGTGTACCAAGCTACTCACATCATCTACAACTCCAATGCCTAAATGTAAACCTTGGCTAAATGCACTGGCAACAAACAGTTATACACTGTTCTAATGACAAACTAAGGTTAAATAAAATCAAAAAGACACCGTGCCAAGTGCACTCATCTTATGTCAAACAAGCAGCTCAGATATTTACAGTTGAACTGTAAATGCTATCCTCATGGCGGTTACAAAAAGGCTATATACAGTGTTCCAAGACTTTCACCAAACAAGAAGAAATTCATCCATTTGAGGGGAGCTGTAAAGTGTTAATCCTTTTAAAAGGAGGATATTTGTGTTTTTTTAAAAAAAGGCTTCATTGAAGGATATTTTAAGTGCATCTTCCAGACAAGAGAGGAAGCGGTTATGAAAGACTAGGAGAGTTTCAGTTCATCACCTAAACTAAATTATAAATGAACACAACTCTGAAATATATAAACACAATTGAATTTCTGTACATTTTCGAAGTAATACATGTTTATATAAAAAAAAAAAGGGGTCCAGCTCATGAACCTTTTAAGATAGGATCCACTATGCCTTATGTTACTTGTCTGCCCTGACAAACCAATTCACAGCTTGGTGCACTGACATCCATGCAGTAGACGATTGCGAGAACGCTACAAAAATAATTGGTTCACTGTACGATAACAGATAAGAAGGTAATGGGACAGAAAGAGCGGCCTCAAACTGCATCAGAGATGATAACAGTATGTTAAAGCAAAGGAAAGAAAACTATGCCATCTATATAAAAAAGATGCGTACAAATAAGACCAAGATTGAATACATTTTTTTACTGATCCTGTTCTTGCCAGCTCACATTACACTGGAGAAGGTGGCTAGACTGGTTTGTTTTCATGATTCTGAAGACATGCACTGATGGTGGGAACAGGTATTGGACAGTACTTATTAAGCAAGCAACCGGGGACAGGAGACCAAACCGCCATAAAAGAAGTACGTGTTTTTCTATCATAGAAGATAACTGTTAAACTGTTTCGCTACGTAGAATAGAAAATAAAACGCAATATCAAGAATAGCATTGAGAAGTGGCAACCATGGCTTCATTTACATGATGAAAAAAACAGTATTCTTATTCATAGTTTTAAAAAAGTTAGGACCAACAAAGAAATTAGTTGCTAACAGTTCTCCCTTTGCCCTCTTTTATAATACCTATGCCAGCATTGCACACAACTCTCTTTAAAGTTCATAACACATCTTCCATTAAACTGATGGTCCTTGGATCCAGCAGATAATTACTGCTGGTAGGAAATCAGTCGACAATCGATACATCACCTTTATTGTTAGCAAGATGGACATCCACTGACACGCAGGTCCCAAGTTTCAGTTGTGTTGGGGTCCATTCAGAAAGTCCCTCATCCTTGGTCAACAACATTAATACCACGGAGTTACCCAATGAGAACTTTTATTTTAGCACCAAGAGGCAACTTTAATTATGGAGGATGCATGCACAGCCTATATTTTGTATAGGTAGGAATTGCATAAGAATATCACATAGTGCACGAAGCACAACATTCAGGGTAAGACCATGGGGATATGTAGCGGGTTTTGTGAGGTGATGGGAGTCATCTTTTGGCGCATGCACTAACCACAGCTTCATGGACAGCATCTTGGTACTACTGCCCTGAAAGAAGCTGTGCAGTGGCATCACAGGGGGTGTCGTCTTGCAGAAGATAGAGAAGAAAATCCGGCAAACAAAACCATAAAATAGAGGAGAAGTAAGGCAATGGATGCTATGGATTAGGTGAAAGGATATCAGTCAGTGGGTTATGAAAGAACAGTTCAAGTCTGCATTCCAATCAATTTGACAGGACAGAAAACGGTGAAGAATTCCATTCAATTTTCAACTCTTGTTGCAGCCTATTATTAAGGCTTAGAATGCAGTCATTCACTACGGTCTGTCTGAATTTTAAGAGCTGCTAAAAGCTGAACAGAGGACATAAAGCAGACGGGAAAAGCTGCCTTGGCTGCGCTATGGGGGAACAGGCGACGCAGCTGGGAGGTAGGAGGGCAAAGATGTGAATAGGAGTAATATATGCACGGTGACAATGAAATTATCTGTTATCCGATATCCAAACCCCTATGGGCAACACAGTGGAGCTCTGTATCATGCAATAAAATATCTCCGGTACTCTCTCAAACCAAATATTGGTTACTACACAAAGCTTTTTGGACTCCTGCTCGATTATGCTCTTTCAGGATTCGTGACGACGACGCATTATGTTGGAATTGCAATCAAGAAATGGGCGACTTAGCCCATCTTATCTTACACTGTACGTCAGTGAAGTCTTTTTGGGATACGATTTTCGATTTTTTAAATGTATTGTTTAACTATGCATTGGTTAAACAATTCTCTACCTTACCTATGGCATTTTTTGAGGGTGAACTTGGGATCCTATTCTGATAAAGCTTTTATTGATCTTCGGCTAACTTCTGCAGTGAAAATGGTTCTTAATAACTGGAAGGACACAAGTAAAACATCCTACAAAGATTGGATCAACTGGATTACACACCTTAGAGGTGCAGATAGCATTGCCTTACAAAACTCTCCTTGGAGACTTTCATCCAGATCGATGTGGAATACTTTGGACAATTATTTCGACTCTTATAAACCTCCGTGACCCCAAAAAGACCTTTATTGTATGGCTATGTTGTATCTCATAAGTTTCGATAGTATTTTTTTGCTTGAATTTATATTTATATATATTGTCACTCTGGATCTTTGTTGTTTGTGACAATCTCTGTAATAGCGATTCTTATATGGTACATAGGTCTCTATTGGATTACTCCTGGGCCTACAAGTGCATAGAATTGTTTCAATATTTGCCTCTTGCTCTTCCTTTCCTTTTTTTCCCTTTTCTCTTTCTTTTTCATTTTTGATTATTAGGGGTTAATTCTTTGTGAGAGACGTTGTTTTATCTTTATGTCGCTCTCACCTCGATATAATGTTTATTTCCTTTGTTTTGCTTTCTTTTTTAAATCAATAAAGTATTTGGGAGAAAAAAAAAAAAAAAGAAATCCGCTGTTAATTTCGCTTCCCTGCATTATGTACCCTCACCTTCAATCCAATATCTGTGCGGCAAGCAATAAGCGATGATTAATGGCCCTCTGGGCAATTATGCAGAATCATTAAAATATGTGGTCCCTGAACTGCTACCTGTTGCTTTGCTACATTATATTCATATCAAGAGGGATGTGTGTGTGCTCCCACTGTGCAGTGGCCCGAGTGGAGGCCTAAAGAAGTCTGAGTCAAAGAAAAAATGGCTTCGTCAGAGTTCGGGTTTTTGGTATTTATGAGAAACTTTACAGCACAACTGTCCTCGGGGGTCCGAAACAAAAACGTATCTCAAAAGAAAAAAACTACAGAGACTGCCTTTGCCAGCATAACATTCTCTAGATTCACAATAAAGTACTAAAACAGTACAACTAATTCAAGATCAGACTAGCACTGCAAACAATGCATTTATAACCTGCTGCTAACGTGAAACAGTTGCCGGGGTGTGGGGGGGGGGAGGGATTAAAAAGTGCCCGATGTCCACCGCCTCTCCAGACGATGCTCACACAGGCTTCCAGAGTCTCCAGTGCCAATCCAGATGCTACTCTAATGCTGTTATTGCCCAGCATGAGAGAAGCGTAGGGATTGGGCAGAGCGGGCTGGTTCCACGCTCCAGAAGGGACTGGGAACCTGTGCTTCTGAGCCCTGCCAATATCTCCAAGCAATAGCCTGGAGATATCCAAGTGCGCATGTCGGTTTGGCAGTCCCAATCGGTGGGCGGGTGGAACTCCGTGCTCAGCGACTTTTTTCTGAGACAGTGTATGAACAAAAATGGCTAGACATTGACTAAGAAAACAGTGATTCATAGAAGCTTACCAGCAGCCAGAAGTCTATCATCTGCCATACGAGGAAATCCTCATATCTTGTAGATCAAGACACCATTTAAATGGGTGTGCTGGCAGTTGGTACTACTTCTTCTACCTTATACGCATTTACATCCCTATCAATGAATATCTATTGCACCCTGTGGCCTTACCAACATTCCCTTCCTTCTACACATTTTCCTCATCAAGCGATTGTCAAACCAAAGCCTGTCTTACTTTCGATGCTTTTGTAAATGTGTTGGTTTATTTTCTATGTCGAGAAAAGGTGTTGCGTGAATAACGCAAGCAGATTTAAATGAAATCTCCTGCCTTTATGAAAGTATGCAAGTGCATAAAGCAGCAGTCACGTCAAATAGTATGGGTAACAATCAATTAATACATGTGCTTTTGCCTGCCCTATTATGGACTCTAGTTCAGAATGAGATGGCTGAGTATCCTTTTCATATAATACATACTGCTCCAGCATTTCCAAAGATAAATATTTTGCTTGTGACTTGTTTTTTTGTTTGAGATGGACATAAATGATTTTATGGACAAAAATGTAAATACATTAGAGTGAAGTAACTGAAATATATTCAGCTGATGCAGGGATTTTTCCTAATGAAAACGTTTGTAAAAGTACAATTAATGGTTAATTAGTAATAAGCAAACTGAGTGAGTGGCCAGGATCCAATAGACTGATGTGATGTGTTCTTTTATTGTTGATTGGGGGAACTGCAGTAATTATCACTCAAACAAAAACTAGATATAGCTGGCTTTTCGCATATGCCTCTCCTTGTACACGTCATTTTACAGTTATTTAATATTTTCCCTACTGCATCCAGTCATCGATATTATTGTCCCTCTTTTTCCTGCCTTTTTTCAACTTCTTGTTCTATTTGGACAAAATGGCGCAGTGTTCTCTCTGCAGCTTCTTTTTAATGCAGGCACTACATGGGACTTCCTGATATCATCTTAAGTATTTATTTAAGCGAGTGCAATTTTCGTGTAGTTCACTGGCCTAAAACGCGGCTAGGCTGATCACCTTAATAAATCGAAATTGGTCTTCATACATACTCCTAGGAGGAGAAGCACCATTGTGAGGTTTGTATGGTAGACCTTGTCCTGCAGCAGAGACTAAGTACATGTAGGCCAATAAAATCACCTGAATAAGAGTAGAGCTCATTCAAAGTATTTGCTACACTGTACACAAGGTACACACATCTTTTACATGCCCAGTCTGAATAGTCAAACAATATTAAGGTCGTTCAAGAATGATTTCGGTTTAATTATTGAAGCACTGAAAGTAGAAAAGGAGGAAGTTTAGAATGGCAAAGGGAGAAACCAGGGATAAAAAAAGAACCTGCAAGAGAAAAACAGAGACAGGAAGTTCACAGTGGTGGAAAAAGGCGAATTTAGGTAAAGGGGCAGTTCCTAAGAAAAACTCTGGACCCCCATCCATTACAAACTAAGCAAGGATGAAAAAATTAACTTCCAAGTTTTCAGTTACAGAAGGACTCTGGCAACTTAGAAGGGCTTCGGAGTGTTTGTCACTCATAATTTAAGGTTCACTTTCCCTTCTCTTTAAAATTAATGTACCCTACGCAGAAAACACATTACATATTTTTCCAATCGCACATCCACTTTCCATACAGAACTCTGAGGTGCTGCCAAATCCATAAAAATAAATTGATTCGGCTTCATCACTGTTGTATATCTGAGACTGCTCTCACCATGCTTAATCTTAAGTATCACTTCCCACAATCTCAACTTTTACAGCTCACGTTTCTTCACAAACTCTTACTGGAAAGGCCAACTCAAGTCCAGTCCCAACAGTTTTTAAAGCTGTACAACTTTGACTAATGTGTGCCTATAATAAGATCACTCACTTTAGATCTACTGGCAAGGTCACTACAAATATATCCCTTCTGACTAAACACAGGTTAGAAGCTCAGATTGTGATAGTAATTTGCCTGCAAGAGTGCGCCTGGGAATCTGACCTGGCATCATAATGTGTTTTGATTGTTTATACGCAATTGCAAGTTTGGAGGCAGTGTAGATGCTGACTGCATGGGATAGATCATGTTTTTGAAGACTTGTGCAAGAACCAGTAGTTTAAAGATGGTTAAAGACAGCCCCACACACTATCTTTTACCTCCCCAATGGGCCCAATAAATGAATTGCTTCCTCGAATACAGATTAACCTTTAATTTTCCATCACTCCCCAGTTTATCGAAGGGCTGGTACCAATTGTTGTTATAATTCTTAAGTTGGGAGGCATCTCCAACACATTCACCTTTATCGAGCAGAACGTTTTTTTCAACCCCTGGCTCATTTGCACAGACACTGCTTTGATACATGTGTTCAGGGTGGATGGTGTGTGACATGCTAGTTTCTATGTATTGTAGGATGGCTGTATGTGGGTGCATGTGTTGCTAGTTTACATATCTTTCTCTCTGTCCGAGTTCCATAATGCTTGTCCAAGTTATGGATTTGGGGTGATGGAGCATTCCATGCTAGACAACCAAGCACTAAGATGGTCTTGTGGGTTTTTCCATAGAAGAGTAAGTTTTTGTTTGGTTGAGGTCTAGGTGTGCACTGAGGTACTTTATGACAAAGCATATTTGTTCTATTCCTGACCTAAGTGATCTCATTCGACTTAGAATAAAACATCAAAACAACTTTTAACATGAACTGCTATTCATTGAATTTCAAAGGCTGAGTGGTAAACTAAGCTATCTAATTCAAGTTATATAGCGATGCCACGTCTGTCCTGGAGGTGATGCTCATCTTACAATATGATATCTACATTTCCAAAATCATTGGGACATAGCACATCCAAGTAAACAACCAAAAGCTAGATATACATCTAAACTATCGCATTTTTCAATGGCATCGTATACTTTACAACTGAGTTCATCCTAGGCATGCCGAAGCACTCGTGTGTACAAATAACTGCTGATACGGTTCGATATCTACGGGCGATGGTTCACCAGAGGGGACTAGTTTTTCTACCTTCCATTTATAACATAGGTGTGGCTCCCACCCAAGAAGCACAAAGTAAACAGCCTTACCCTTTCCATGTGCATGAAAGGCAGCCCTAGAGTCGAAAACAAAATCTGCACAGAAATTTACTTCATGACTTAGAACACATGACCATCAGTAAGACATTGAGAACAACATCAATACTTCCAGTTTATGTTGCATTGTACTGTGGCATTCTGAGTAAATTAAGTGATGTCCACGTATAAACCTCTTCTGACACTTGTATGAATTATCCTCCCACCAAACTCCTAAAACTGCAACAAAGCCATTATTTCTTCATACCCCTCAATCATTTGTACCTGTTCTGTTCTAAATAACTTAGGTGATAAATGGTTTTATTTTGTTTTGAGTTCCAAGTAAGAACGTACCTAATTATTATTTTAAGGATTTTCTGTCACTTTATGTCACTCATTTCACTTATGTAAACTTATCTTGATCAATAGCCGGGCTCTCTTAAAGGTGTCCAGATTGTTAAATTTCAGGACCAAGACCTTCTCTGAAAAATGTAAATACATTTGATCGAGCATAGACTATGCGTATACTTTATTGTATGTAAAATGTGCTGCGGCCAGCAAGTAAAATCAGGGAGCAACAATGGAAGAAAACAATGAGCCCAATGACCAGAAGTAAAAGAAGACATGTGTAGAACAGATAGGAGAAGCGAGCAAAATGTAAGTTTGCTAAAAAAGCTAGGCCAAAAGCAGGGCTGACAGAAATATGGGGGTGGGGGACTAAAAGAAGAGTGAATGTGATGGGAACTAGACTTTAATGGCATCCACACAATCTTACTCTGAACAGCTAGAGAACCACCCCAAAAATTAGTGTGCATATTTGGAGAGAGTTACCGGCAACCATCAACCAATACGTTGATTTTGGTAGTTCTCTGAATGGAGGAAGGTTTGGCAATAACATAGCTCTGTACCGAACTTAATGTGTAAAATACATAGACACATATAATATGTCCTCTGCTCGTCTGGTACCCAGTGCTACGTTCATATATGAAAAAGCCATTTTTTACGAATCAGGCTTCATTAAAAAAAAAAGCAGGCTACAAATTCCATGTCATTTGCAATTCATTTACAGTGTCTTTTATAAACAAACAGAGCACTATAATTCAGAAAGCAAAACTGTGCATTCTTACATCAATTAAACTATCTGATAAAGTCAATAAGGAATGAAAAGATGGCAGTAATCCAAGGTGTAACCCTCAAATGCAAGGAGCCACAAAGCACTATGAAAATGAAGCAGACACAAAATAAAATATACATTCAAGATTAGACGCTGAAGATCTTCCATTTCAGCAACAACAAGGAAATTGCCACAAACCCTTACAAATCTGCCGTCTAAGAGTGGCAAGTCAAAGGCTCAGCAGTGTGGAAGAAATTGCTTCCATTCAGAGAGCAACAGGGTATCGCAATTGCAGAAAAACGTAAGGGTCTCGTTTCATCTAGCAATAAGTTTGATCAAATGGACTTCAGAACCAGTAGTGTGTGTTGTCACTGTCACAATGGCCTACCTGCATGCTCACTGTCGCCCATTTATTAGTTCCAAAGGATCTCTGAACAACACAAGCAATTTTGGCGCTCTGAATAGGTTTTTTTTGCATCACGTGCCACTGAATAAAACGTAATAAATAGAAGCACACAGACAGTTTTTTTTCATTACCAGGATATTACATGGGAAAAATGTGTTTTCTATCAACTCACACCACAGTCCGTTTTGCTGTTTGTTTGGACATGGGGCACAGATCTACCAGTGTAGTGATGATCGTTATCTACCTATGAACAACACTAAGTTAGCATAACCGTGTTAAATGTTAGAAAGCCATTTTGCCGCTTTTGCTGCTTTTGCACACGACACTGTAGTCACATGTTATTAGAAGTGAGAAATGCTTACTCGACTTTGCTTCACATGAGAACTGTCTGTTGTTAACATCTTGAACAGTGAATAGCGACCTTGGTCTGTACACAGTGTAACAGAAACAGTCTGGATCGCTAGACGGTGCATGTTGTTGAGTTCAGGTTGATCGGCCCACTAGTTTAGCCATAACATGCACGCAGCTGCAAATACCTGAAAGTCGATACCTGAAAGTCGAATGTTTTAATATTGCAGTGTTACATGTTTTTAACACATTCGGAAGAAGAGCGTTCCTAGGAGCAGAGCAGAGCTGATCCTGTGATGTGAACTCTCTGAGCTGATCTATACGGTATGGGGTTCCCCATTCAAGCCTAGAGACCTTTTATTAGTCTAATAATACTATTAGTGTGTTAGAGAAAGGAAGGTGGCCTAGAGCCACTGTCATTTTAGTATGATTGCTCCTTTCATGTTCTATGGTATTGTAACTATGCTGATGGTTTTGATTTTAATCGTTTGTCTGCTGTTAGCGAAACTGCTGCATATTAGGACACGAGGTTTATAAAATAAACTCTTTAAACTTTTCCCGTGTCTCTGTTTATTCTGTTGTGGACTGGTACGAGAATAATTACGAAAAGGTGTTTCTGATTCCCACCATTCCTGAGAAATATACTAAGTCGCTTGTTCTGGGTTGTCTATACATTGGGACCGCCGAGCTAAACCTCGGATAACGAATGGGACACTGATGCTGGCCGGATAGGGGTTCTGAGGTGAGTTTTTGGTACACCGCAATTCACTGAGGGCCTGGGTTCCTGCGCATAGTTCTGCGCATAAGCGGAATCCCTGCAACACCAGAGTAAGGCAATTCTTAAAACGGAGGGTTTTGCCTGGTACCGCGCTCTTCCATTTTTAGGTCTCGCCTGGCTATCCCGTAAGCGATCGCACAGCGAGACTTATGTAGGGGCTTCAGAAAATGCTCCCAAAGGCTTCCCAGGCGGATCGGGTGGCGGTTACGCGCACAACCACATGCATTCCATTTGCCACCAGATACTTCCTGCGCGTGCGCCGCCTCACGCATTCAGAGATTTAGTAAGGGGCACAAGACCTTAGGAATGCGGTTTATGGCCAGTGCATGTGAGGCATTCAAGCGCGAAGCTGGCATCTGGCATCGGACTTGAAAGCAGCAGACTGCTTTCGCCAGCGCGCGCTCGGCCTCACTTCCTGCATCCCCTCTTACAACAATTAACTTTCGTTATAACTCACACCCCATATGCTCGTTCCCTCCCACCATTCCTTTGATGTCCGCTTTTCTTGTGCTGCACGCCACACACTGCTGCACGCCGCACACCGCACACTGCTGCACGCCGCACACTACCGCACGCCAAACACTGCTGCGCACACTGCTGCATTACACACTGCTGCACGCCGCACACTGCTGCACGCCGCACACTGCTGCACGAAACACTGCTGCACGCCTCACACTGCTGCACGCCTCACACTGCTGCACGCCGCACACTGCTGCACGCCGCACACTGCTGCACGCCGCACACTGCTGCATTACACACTGCTGCACGCTTCACACTGCTACACGAAACACTGCTGCACGCCGCACACTGCTGCACGCAGCTTGCACGCCGCACACTGCTGCACGCCGCTGCAAGCAGCTACATGCCACACACTGCTGCACGCCACAGTGCTGCACGCCACACACTGCTGCATGCCGCTGCACGCCACACACTGCTGCTTGCCGCACACTGCTACACGCCGCACACTGCTGCACGCCGCACACTGCTACAAGAAACACTGCTGCACGCCACACACTGCTGCATGCCACACACTGCTGCACACTGCTGCATTACTCACTGCTGCATGCTGCACGGCACTGCTGTACGCCGCACACTGCTGCACGCCTCACACTGCTACACGAAACACTGCTGCACTCCACACATTGCTGCACGCTGCTGCAAGCAGCTACATGCCACACACTGCCGCACGCCACACAGTGCTGCACGCCACACACTGCTGCATGCCGCTGCACGCCACACACTGCTGCACGCCGCACACTGCTACACGCCGCACAATGCTACAAGAAACACTGCTGCACTACTGCATTACTCACTGCTGCATGCTGCACGACACTGCTGCATGCCGCACACTGCTGCACGCTGCACACTGCCGCACGCCGCACACTGCCGCACGCCGCACACTGCTGCACGCCGCACACTGCTGCACGCCACACACTGCTGCACGCCACACACTGCTGCACGCCACACACTGCTGCACGCCACACACTGCTGCACGCCACACAATGCTACACGAAACACTGCTGCATGCCACACACTGCTGCATGCCACACACTGCTGCACGCCACACTGCTGCAATACTCACTGCTGCATGCTGCACGACACTGCTGCACACAGCACACTGCTGCACGCCGCACACTGCTGCACGCCGCACACTGCTGCACGCCGCTGTTAGACCTGGCATCATTGGCATGAGTCTCTCCTCCATTTTTTTCTGTTGGCCTCCCCTGTTTATGTTTTGCTGGAATATTGCTTTGGGCACTGTGCCACTGCTGATCAGTGCCACAGTGCAAGTGCTCCCTATGTTAAATTGATACATTGATTGGTGTTACCATGATTGGCTTGGTTGACTTACTGTTCAGACCCTAGTCTAGTGCACTGCGTGTGCCAAGGGCAAGTAAGTTAACTGCTGCTGGTGGGCTTGCAGCACTGGTTGTGCCACACATGGCAGCTTGTAAAACGTGTCCCATGCCTGCCATCGCAGAGCCGGTGTGCAGTCCCTGACTGCCATGTCGACTTGGCAAGGAAACCTACTTGCCAGTCTCTAAAACCTTCCCTTTGCCACATTTCAGACACCTCTATGGTAGGCCCTAGGGCTGGGTGCATTGTTGGTAAAAGGTAGGTCATGCCCTGATGTGTGTGGCATGACCTAATAGTGAATTACAGCCATTTTCGTTTTTCACTATTGAAGGGCTACCTGCCTTCAATAGGCCAGAATGGGCAGACTGATTATTAACTCCATTATAATCTTATCTGACTCAGGGAGCATGGTAGCGGTTCGAGTTTAGTATCCCTGAACTCAAAATTTAATAACACATCTTTTAGGATGGATGGTTTTTAAATTCTGTGTTTGAAAATAGCCCTTTTAGAAAGTGGCTATTTTTTTGTCCAACTATCCACCGGTCTCTGCTGGTTTGGTGTGTGTGTGTGTGTCAGGGGCTGGGTGGCTCCAGAGGTCTGAATGAGTCAGTGTGGGGTGAATGAGGCATTTACATTTAGAGTGGGGGAAGAGTAGTCCCTGGTAGCCTGCCCTGCCTGACACAATGCTGGCTCCACCTCCTGCCGGGCGACTGATGGCCCTGCCCCTGCCAGTGACAATACTGGCTCTACCTCCTGCTGGGCGGCTGATGACCCTGCCCTGCTCTGTGAATAGGAAAGGTGCCTCGGCCTGGCAACACCCACAACAAACCTGGGATGGGGGGAATTTCCCTGTTTGGACAAAGGGAACAAAGCAGAAAAGGGGTATAAAAGAAGGACCCCTGAACCAAAGAACTTAGATCACTTCTGACAAGGAAACCTCTACCAAGGACAAGAAGCCTACTGATCCAAGGACTTGCCTCCCCCTTCTGCCAGTGTGCTGTTTGCTGGGGGGAACCTGAAGCTGCTTCTTTATTTTTGCCAAGGGACCAGGAGAGAGGAACTTAGTGTGTACTCTCAAGCTTGCAAGAACATCTCCAAGGGCTGGAAGAGTGCCAGCCTCCTGTTGAAGTCACAGGGCTAAAGGACTTCACCCTCTGCTGAATTGCTTGTGCACAGGAGGAATCTGCAATTTCGATGTCGACGGACGCCGCCGAATCCAGCACAACATCGTGAGTACGGCTCCAGTGTTCCGAGCCTTCGAACCGGCCGCCGGGCCCCATCGACGCCAGTAGCGACGCCAGTGAGTAGTGAGTTCGGCTCCAGTTCCAAGTGACCCCGTCTCAAAGCCGCTGCTGATCGCATCGACGCTGCGCCCTTCTCGACGCCGTGAGCGCTGCTCCGGCCCGACACCTCTTGACGCCGCTGCTGATCGCATCGACGCTGCGCCCTTCTTGACGCCGTGAGAGCTGCTCCGGCCCGACACCTCTCGACGCCGCTGCGGATCGCCCCGACTCCGAGGCTCGATCGACGCCGACCTCTCGACGCCGTGGATCATCGTTTTTCTTCATTCTAAAGGTACTGTGTTTGTGGGGTCTGTTGCAACTCCGGGCTCGACGTAGCGCTCCTCACGTTCGACACCGAACCTTGGGAATATCGTAAACTCTACGTCGTGTGACTCCTGTGGGGGTCACATTGTTGCCAAGAACTGTGTTTTAAGAAGAATACTTACTTTTTTGCTAAATAACTATTTCCTAAAGAAGAAACTTTACCTGAACTATTATTTTTCCTTCCAAAGAGTATTTATTAAGATTGTGGTATATTTTTATCGTTATTTGGTCTTGTGCTAAGCCTTATATAAAAATACTTATTTTTTATAATAACTCCTGTGTTGTGTCCGTTTGTAGTGTATTCACTTTATTACTGTATGTGGTCATAAATGCTTAACACACTGCCTCTGAGATAAGCCCGTCTGCTCTGCCAAGCTACCAAGGGGGTGAGCAGGGGTTATCTGAGTGTGTAATCCCCTTGCCCTGACTAGAGGAGGTGGGTGCCTATTTGTCAGAAGTGTATACCTCTGCCAACTAGAGACCGCCGGTTCTAACAGCCGCACACTGCTGCACGCTGCACACTGCTGCACGCTGCACACTGCTGCATGCCGCACACTGCTGCACACTGCTGCACGCCGCACACTGCTGTACGCCACACAGTGCTGCATGCCTCACACTGCTACACGAAACACTGCTGCACGCCACACACTGCTGCACACACGCCGCACACTGCTACACGCCACAGACTGCTGCATGCCACACACTGCTGCACGCCACACACTGCTGCACACTGCTGCATTACTCAATGCTGAATGCTGCATGACACTGCTGCACGCAGCACACTGTTGCACGCAGCACACTGCTGCACGCCGCTGCACGCCACAGTGCTGTATGCCTCACACTGCTACACGAAACACTGCTGCACGCCTCACACTGCTGCACGCCGCACAGTGCTGCATGCCTCACACTGCTACACGAAACACTGCTGCACTCCACACACTGCTGCACACACGCCGCACACTGCTACACGAAACACTGCTGCACGCCGCACACTGCTGCACGCCACACACTGCTGCACGCCACACACTGCTGCACGCCACACACTGCTGCACGCCACACACTGCTGCACGCCACACACTGCTTTTATGCGAGTTTATGCTACTGACATTGTAAATGACAATGCCTTTTATTTGTTTTAAAACCAAAACATAAATAAAAGGCATTGTAATTTTACAATGCCAATAGCTCAAACTCTTATAAATGCGAGACCTATTGCATTGCAAATGCTTGTTATATCAAGATAGCATACATTCAATTTGTATTCTTTGGGTATTTTCCATAAGGCAAACTAATGCTGAAAATTGACCCGGCTGTCACTAGAATTTAGGTTAAACTTCTAGCTATGCTCCTCTTCAAAGTTAGCCAAGCAAGCCTATGTAAAATAGTCAATAACTAGAGATACCACAAAAATCTCTGGAACACCACCAGAAAAGCCCACGTATGGTCTGCAATAGCACACTATATGTGAGTTTACTGAGCTGCTGGCTAACTAAAACAATATTGAGGTTCTTTGGCTTTTAACTAAGTAACCCTGATTGACTGGCAGAACAAGTTGAAGTTTGACAGTATTGAACAAGTGGACCGAAGATAAGAATGAAACAATTAATAAAGCTGAAACTGATCATTGGAGAAAAGGCAGGCTACATTAAATATTAAAAAGTGCCACACATCAAGGAATCGATCATGCTCACCACATCTATTAATTGGCATCTGCAAACCTGACGATTTAAGATGTCTTTTATGATGGTAGCAAAGTTATCTTTTTAAGGCTTCGACTGTATTTCTTAACATGGACTGTAAAAATGTTGTGATTCAAAAATATTGTACCCAAACGTTTGGCTAATAAAAATATCGTGAAGTTAAGTATACATAGCTTAGTAGAGATTTTCAATTCTTAACTCAACATATAGATATATATGTACCATCAAACAACACATGCCGAGATGAGGACAGTAACTCTTTGGTTATATATACAGAAACAATAAGAAAAAAGTAGAACCATAAATAGAGGAACAGTACCTCGAGATTTGGAGAAGTTGTTCTATTTAATGATACTGGATTGACATTTATGCAAATAGACACCTTAAGGAATACCATCATGGTAATCTTACTGTAAAAGGAAATCCACGTAGGATAATAATTTCATTAGTTGAAACAATTAGTAATGAATGTACAATTTGTCATTTAGACTTGTAAGAGATTTGAAATACTTCAATGATGTGCTGTATTTTAATTGGTGGTTGGGGAAGCATGCCTCTTTAAATGTATACTCCAGCTTGAAAAACTCTATGACCCTGTCAAAGGCTCATGCCGAAACGTTTAGGTCACTTTGTTTTGTACCGTATGGAAGGAATATATATTATAAAAACAAATAAAGATCCTGGGAAATCAACATCCTGTGCCGCCTGCTGGTCTAACCCGCTGAAACGTCTATCTCTGCGGGGTCGGGAGAAGCTGTCATTTGCATAGTAGAGTGCGGGTACCGGAACGCATGCGACAAGCACCTGGATGTTAAGCGGTGTACCTATCCGGTGGTAAAGTTCATGTGAAAGGAAGAGGAACCGCAGCTTCTGCCTTTGCTTTAGAGGTGAATGCACAAGAGAATAAGTGAGGACAGGGTAGAAAGGCTGAGGGGACAGGACTGCTTTTTGCTCCGGTGGGGCCACTAGGAACTAGAGGATGCACTGGAAGGTTCTGCAGAGAAGTAAGAAATACAAAATGCATTAATGAATATGGAAAAGAAATTAGACAAACACGAGAAAGAAGTGGAAGAAAAGAAAGCAAAGAAATGCAATCGGGATAGGAGGGAGTATGCAGCGGGAAGAATTTATATCTTTGCCAGGAGATTCAATCATCTATACAATCGTCAAGCAGCGGATAAGAAGACAATGCCGACAACAGCCCCATCGTGCGCGGAGAGCTCAGAAGTGAGCTCGGAGAACAAAAAAGAGACCACAGGTTCACTGCCCAAACAGGATTTTTTCAGGGGAGTTGAGATTGTATCAGATGAGTACAAGAAGAGGGGGAAGAGAAGGATTTCAAAAGGATGCAACAGACCTTCCTGAAAAAGAAGGTCCAAAAGAAATCGCAAAACGAGGACGTGAACCAAAGGAAAGAGAGTTTGAAAAGAGCAACAACAGAATATAACTTGATTATCAACCTATCTGCAAAAACCTTGAACGATGACCATGTCAATTTTCTAAATAAAGGATTAACCTTTTGCCCTAGAGTCAAGTGGAATCTGGTAGATGCCAGAATTGATCGTTTCAAATTTACAATTAAGGTAAAATAAAAAAAATCTTTGCTCAGAAGAAACGAAAACCACGAGGTCTGAAGAAAGGATCAGTGTTATCCAAAATAACTGGAAAAGATTTGAATCCACTTAGAGCTCTCATGAGTTTGGAGATGAAGATGGTGGAAGATGGACCACATGAGGAAACAGAGCCTCTATCGGACACGGAGCTGTGCCAACACCAAGGGATTCCAACAGACAAAGCAACTGGAAGCAGCTTCAAACCTGGTGCAAAATTCTGTCCTCAGCTTCCAGCTGGCAATAACGTGAACATTTTCCAGGAAATGATGATTGAAGGTTCGAATAAAACCAATGGTTTTAACATCAGAAAAAAGAATAGAAAAAGTAACATGACAAAAAAAGATTGGGAAGCATTGATTGATTTGCCACAGGATAAGAATATCATTATAAAAAAAGCGATAATGGTGAGAATATAGTGATCTAGATTGTGACATATGTAACAGAGGCCAATAACCAACTGACAAACAAAAGCTATAATGAAAAACTGGGAAAAGATCCAACTGAGGAATATATGAAAACATTTGATCTGAAATTGGGTCAATGGCATGATGCAGGACTTCTAGACTTCGAAGAACATCAATACTTAAAAACAACTCACCCAATCTTATCAGCTATATACCTTTTACCTAAAGTACACAAGGACTGTAAAAACCCTACGAGAAGACAGATTGTGAGCACAATAGAATCCCTACTTGAAAATACATCAAGATTTATTGATATTTTCCTGTTTCTTTATGTGATGAGTCTCCTCTCCTATATAAAGGAACTCCCTGGATGTTTCTAATCCCGTGGAACTCTAAGTACCTAATGGCTACTGTTGATGTAGTTTCACTCTATACCTCTATTCAACATGGAGCTGGAATAGAGGCATGCCAGTACTTCGATATATCGCTACGTATCCCTTCCCGATCATTTGACAATGTTGTTTGAGTTGATGGATTTTTGCTTAAATCATAATGGGTTTGTCTTAAATATCGAGTATTTCCTACAGATACAGGGAACAGCAACGGGGACATCTTTTGCCTCGACAGATGCCAATCTTACAATGGGAATTTGAAGTCGCATGGAACGAACAAACCTCATCTCAGATGGAAAATATAATATTGTGGGTTTGTTTCACCGATGACCTGTTTATCATCGGGGAAGGAGAGGGAGACTATCTTGAAAGTTTCCTGAAATCCCTTAACGATAATCCACAAGGTCGAAGATTCACATATGAAATAAGTGACAGAGTAATAAGTTACCTGGACATAGGAATATACATAAATGACAACAAAATCTGTATTAAGATTCACAGAAACAGGACAAGTACAAACAGCATATTACATGCAAATAGTGGACACCCTCGCAGTTTAAAATGGAGTGCACCCTACGGAGAATTTCTACGCAAGGAGGAATTGCTCGGAGGAGGAGCAATTCGACAAACAAGCGAGGGAGATGTATGATCGCTTTAAGCTTAGAGGATATCCTAACAAAGTTCTGGATGATGCATTTGATAAAGCAAGGACAAAGAAAAGAGAGGATCAGGATGTCAAGATTAGCTAGGATTGAGTCTAATATCACTGGACATTGTTTAACTGCAGACCGACTATTGTATAGCATGCAGTTCAGGGAGAAAGCTGTTGTCTTTCTGACTTGACTGTTCAGGGTGAGTAGTTGGGATTTGTATCTTGTTCAGAGGGGAGGATTGTTCACTGAGATGGTGTGTGGGAGTTTGAATGCAATCAGAGATGACGGTGGAAATCGGGCAGTCCACTGCGGGAAGAGAGGAAGACGGGGTAGCGAAATTTGAAGCTGCATAACTCTCTAGGAGATAAAGAAGGTCGGAGTTGTCTATGAGTCTTGGGTCTGGGTTGACGGCTGTCTTTCGATATGCTGGAAGGATACGGAGGGGACTGCAAGGGGTGAGGAGGGGAGCAGCAAAGACAGGATAGAAACTCACAAAGCTAGAACAGAGCCATTGCGAGAATGTTCAATGAGCTTATTGAATGGAGGCTAGTTATGTTCAGCGATTGGGGTGGTCTGTCAGGAATGGACACTGAGGTGTTGAGGTGCAGGTAGGGAGAGGCATGGGTTGTTGGTATCTGGTGTTGGAAGATTTTAGGGCAGTGGGTGATTAAGGTAAGGAGGGATGGGCAGCCTTATGGGCAGACTGTGGGGCGGAGAAAAGGGATGAGGAGGCAACCGGAGGGGGAAGAGGATGATTTGTGCGAGGCTAGAGAGAAATGGTGTGGAGATGGTCTGTGGGAGGGATACACATGGTCTGGTGTTGGTGGTAGGCTATCGGATTGTAGGAGAGTCCGGGGTGAGAGGTGTCTGGGTGGACCAGAAGGAGAGGAGAATGCGTGGGGGTGTTATGGATGGTTGGAGGGGGAGGGGAGCGTGGAGGGTCGTCGGACGGCTTAATAAATTAGAACGTTTTGCTTGGCTGAATTAATGTGGGTATACTAAAATTGAAACAAGTATTCAAGACAAAAATGAATATGTTTTTTAGAGCCAATAAGCTGATGTCAGGCAAAAAATGGCTACATTTCCAAAATAAATTTGAAATGGATATTGAAATGAAAACTCATGTGGCATTGGAGACATCACTAATATTGTTACTTTGGTGCCAGGGGTATTGCATCTGTAGCTACCACCCATGTAATGGCCTTAGAACTGACAAAGCTTTGCTACATTATTGTTGACAAATCTGACTGATGCACTGATGTGATTATTGCTGGTAAACCTGCATAGAGTGGTCACTGATGTAATATTGTCAAATTGGGTCACTATTACAACATTAATATTAGTAGCCAAGAAGGATTTTAATTGAACATAAGGGGCTATTTTTACAGATAAGGTTAGGGACTCCTGCTCAACAGCAATGTTTTTATAAAAACTACAAACTACCAACAAAAAAACAGTTCAGAAGAAAAATACACTCATCAATATCATGCTACTTGACGTCCTGAACATGTTGTCTTTGACATTTGGCTGGCTTGATTCTGCACTTCAACCTATTACTAACAGACTAAATTTACCTATGTAAATCTCAAAAAAAGGTGAAGAAAAGAAGTTGATTAAAATAATGCTTTTTCAGAGATTGACATTAGTCAGCATTTTACACTGTCAGAAAGTGGCATCTCACCATGCAGATGATTAGTTAAATCTTGAATGCAATTCATCCCATTTTCCAAGCATCTGGCCTGTTCTATAAAGATGGGTGTTTTTTTATCAGGCAGATATCTGATATTTTTTAACTAAACAAATCCTTTAAAAATAAATTTCATTTCGTTTTTCACATTAGTAATATACAATGTATATCAGACAACAAATTCCACACAATGCCAGTCATGGTTAGGACATTGCACATGCCCTGCTATTATTACAACACTATATCAGGAGTTCAGCTGCAGCTTATGCTTGCAATGTCTCAGTTTCACAACAAACAAGACAATTCTTTCCCTAATAAATATCACATTACCCTTCGTACAGGAGTACCAAAGATGTTCAGATTATTTTCTCAAAGTTGAATTAGAAAACAATTTAAGAAGTACTATCTGGTATTCAAGATCCTCTTCTAATTTCTCACCTTTCCTGGCCAGTCTCCCCTGGTGCACTCCTCAGAATCTTTCAGCCAACGTTTTTAATATTGGGCCTTATTACAATGAACCATGTTATAAAATTTCAACTTTTATCAAAGACAAGTGCAAATACTGCTGTGTTTTTCGTGGAGAAAGGAAAAATATCCAGTCAAAATAATTTTGAAGTCTTAAGTACCTAGAGCCTGGGTCTAGCATCAAACCGGTAAACTACATGTTTCCATAAAGTAGCGCTTCCCAAGTAGTCCCATGGCACATTAAAAAATGCAGCCAAATGGCACTGCATCCAGGATCGTATTTATTTGGATCATTGTTAAACAGGGTAACAGGAGTCATATATATATATATATACAATGCAAAAACGTATATTGTGTCATTTTAATCCTCACATTATGTTTACATTGTTTTCAATGAGGAACCAAGGAATGCAATATAAAGCACAAACTATTCAGTATTCCTTCCTCTATATTAATGAAAGAATACACCACTGCAGGATCTCCCCCTTTAATAAATCTACAGTCAAACTCAACTTTAAGCTTGTAGTGGATGCAAATGGATGGGAAGGTGGGGAGGGGAAGGGAGCAAGAGCAAAATGAGGCATTACATCTCCTCAGATAAATGTAGTCTGAAAAATGAAATAGGATCAACATCCAGAGTAGCCATCTACATACCCACTCTAACCTAGAACAGCAGACTCATTTTACGCTAGTGAACATTTAAGAAAACCCAAGATACCCTGCCATTTTCAAATGTTAAAAATGTGTAAGATTTAAATGTAGTAGATTTCTGAGTAGATTTATGTGAGCACATTCCTTTCAATCATGGTATCACTCTTGGAAATTGCTCTTTTTGTGCAGCTAAGTCGAACTTGCGTGCGCAAAAATGTTTGTAAATTGGGCTCACTGTGATTAAAAAAGGCGTGCCAAAGTGCTCTTCATAGAAACTTGAAGTGGATTACTGGTTACTGATCCAAAACATTTTTCTTTTTATATTTATTTCAAACAGACACTGGCCTTTAAATGACTACCAATTCATAATGTGCATTAAGCTGCTTAGGGCTTGTGAATACCAAATCAACAAAAATATTATAAAAGACCAAATTGACAGCAGTTTAGAAACATATTAATATCGGTGCTCTGTTCTCAAGAGAACACCTAAACAGTAAATAACTCTTATAAAGAATAGTTGGTGGCACAGTGTTAGTAGAAAATCAAGGTATTCTGTACATGAAATGTGCTTAAGGTATCCATATTGATCAATTTTCTGAAACACTGCATACCAAAGAAGTAGCTATATTTTATTTCATGAAACCAAAGAACTAGAAATAAAATGATTTGCAGAAGGAATCTCCCGACCAAACTAACAGTGGCCAGTGATATAAACCTCGGTCACCTTACCTCCGCCAGAAACAACCAAAAGAGGTAAGGTATAACTGTTTAGCTACTTAAAATCATGGTTTATGTAAAGAGGAAGAGAAATCAGAAAATCGCCACTTTTTTTGTACACCATTATACATAATTAGTAGGCTTTCAGCTCTCGATCTGCGATGAATAAACATGATACTTATTTTCAAAGTTGAATGGAAATGGAATGGTCACTCATGAATGAGACAGCCAGAAAATGGTCAAGCTGCCCTTGCTTACAGAGTAACACCTATAAATTAGCTTGCAAAGTGGTACGCAGAACAAGAAGTCAGATATTTGCCAATGATAAGAAGTACAGTAACATCTTTTTCCATCAATGTCAAACAGTAGCATGGCATATTGGACTAAATGCATCCACACCAGTAAGATATATTTATGCAGTATGATGCATATCCTTAGATAACAATGTATTTTGATGGCTTAAACAGCAAAACGTTTTCAGAAGATGCACATCCTTAGATAATGTATTTTGATAACTTAAACAGTAAAGGTTTTCAGAAGTGGTCCTGCCATAATATGAAAGGGAAAATAATTCATCGGGAAGCAGGAATCATTAAGAAAAAAAAAAAAAAAACACACACATTTGGCGACACGGGATAAAAGTGAAGAATAATCTTGCAAAAGACAGGAGCATCCCAGAAAAAATATCTGTAATCAATTTCACATCCTTTTAAAAATTAGAAATAGAAGGGGGTGGGGGCTCTATTTCCCATTCGCCTGATGGGATCACTTTGAAATCAAATCTTCTACATAGGTACCTCTTTCCTACATAGGTAGCTTATTCACTACCCATGAGTATTGTCACACTGTCGGCATCAGGCTAGATGACCTCTCCGACACTAATGCATTCTCGTGAACTTGCCCCAGTACGAGACACTGAGATAGTTTTCAGTGTTGATGAAATGCTTTACAGCGATTAATATGATGAACAACAATAGACAGCTGCCATTCATCTTTACAAGTGATGGTATGAAAACACTTTTGCTACGGAAAATTGTCTGGGTTACCCCAGATATGATTGTATTTCCCTAATAGCTGTTTTAGATGAACAACAATATAAATGTTATTGTTATATAAATATGTATAGTGTCAACCATGCCACCTTGTGGGCACACTAGGGCAGTTTGTGTCCTAACTCTGGTACACTGAGTGGTATCACTTTTATCGGGAAACTGATGGGAACACTGGGTGGCAGGACATTTGTGCCAGCGAGATGACCGGTCCTAGGATGCTTGATTCCGGTCGAAGGAAGACATGGCTTGGCAGTTCGGGCTGGACTGTTCCCATGAGACACAGGGTCAAGACTGATTTGCATATGGCCATGTCTAAACTGGGGTGGTGTGGTGAGCAAAATAACGATGGATTAAACCCAGATCTGTGACTGGGGGTGAATGTTTTGCCAATGTGCAACATTCCGTCCATCATCTTGTGTGTTTTGCTGTTCGCCCTATGTGGGAAGGGTATGCCCAGACGTGGGTCCCGTGCTCACTACGCCACTGAAGTCAAGCTATCCTGGCTGAAGAGGGGTGAAACCCCGAAACCGGTCCTAGGATGCTTGATTCCGGTCCAGGGAAGACATGGCTTGGCAGTTCGGGCTGGACTGTTCCCATGAGGCACGGGGTCAAGACTGATTTGCATATGGCCATGTCTGAACTGGGGTGGCGTGGTGAGCAAAATAACGATGGATTAAACCCAGATCTGTGACTGGGGGTGAATGTTTTGCCAATTTGCAACATTCCGTCCATCTTGTGTGTTTTGCTGCGCGATGAGCCCAGGCAGAAATGTAAGGAAAATGCGCTTTTTTTTTTTAGCTAAATATGAGGTTTGCAGGGGATTCTAGGTAGGAAAACATAGGGAGATCCACTCAGGTAATACCTCCCTGGACTCATCGGGGTGTCTAGTTTTCAGAAATGTCTGTGTTAGATAGGTTTCCCTAGATAGCCACGAGCCCGAGAGCAAAAACAGGTCGTTTTGTGATAGATAATTTTGATGTCTCCACAATACGTTCTGGGCCCTTCCCTGCCATGGGTATTTGGCCCCCCCCCCACACAAGTGAGGTACCATTTTTATTGAGAGACATGGGAGAACACTGGGTGGTAGGAAATGTGTGTCAGCCTGGTGATCCCACAACTTTCCCACATAGAAATGTGAGAACATATGATTTTGTCAGTTAAATTTGAGGTTTGCAAGGGATTCTGGGTAGAAAAACGTTGAGGGATCCACGCAAGCCAAACCTCACTGGGATCCCCAGGGTGTCTATTTTTGTAGAAATGTCTAGGTTTGGTAGGTTTCCCTAGATGCCCACCGAGCCTGGGACCAAAAACGCAGCTGACTCCCTCGCAAAACCAAGTCATTTTGGGATTGATAATTTTGCAAGTCTCCACAGTATATTTGGGACATTTCATGTAGCGGGCACTAGGTCTGACCACACAAATGAAGTACAATTTTTATCGGCAGACTTGGGGTAATGGTGGGTGGGTGGAAGTTTGTGGCTCCCCACAGATTCCATAACTTTCCTTCACAGAAATGAGAGGAAAATGTCTTTCTGATTCTGATTAACAGAACCTGGCGAGAGCCACACAAGTCACCCCATACTGGCTTCACCTGGGTGTCTAGTTTGAAAAAATGTACAGGTTTACTAGGTTTCCTTGGTGCCGGCTGAGCAAGGATCCAAAATCCACAGCTAGGCACATTGCAAAAAAAGGATCAGTTTTCGGTGGAAAAATTTTATGTGTCCACGTTGCGTTTTGGGCCATTTTCTGTCGCGGGCACTAGACCTCACCACAAGTGAGAGATCATTTTTATTGGGAGACTTGGGGAATGCAAGTTTCTCACTCCCTGCAGATTCCAGAACTTTCCATCACAAAAATGTGAGGAAAAGGGCTATTGCCCCGATATGCCCCCAAGTGGGGGGGGGGGGGCGGGGGCAGTAATACTGTGGTCATTGTTTGGGGTGGGGCATGCATTTGCATGACTATTCTGGGCAGGCCCCAGCCCTAAACTAAGAAACGAAAATAGGCCCTCGTGCCTAGTGGGCTTCATGCCACCCCCCTTGGGAGGCAGATTGGAGGCTATTGCTCCCATATACCCCTGGGAGGGGGGGGGCAGAAAGAATGTGCCCATTTTAATGGGAGAAAAATGCAAAATGAACAGACGATGGGGGGAATTCTGAATTAATTGTTCACCCCCAGTCACAAATATGGGTTATATCCATCATTTCTTTACCCGCCACGCCATTCCAATTTAGACCCAGCCATATGCAAATCAGTCTTGACTCTGTTCTCCATGGGAACAGTCCAGCCCGAACTGCCTGGTTATGTCTTCCCTGGACCAGAAACAAGCGGTACAATCACTCATCAGCCAGGCAAGCTTGAATCTGGTGGCGTAGCGAGCACGGCACCCATACCCTTCCCACTTCGGGCGACAAATGCCAAAAGAACAGATGATGGATAGAATGCAGAACATTGTCATACATTCACCCCCAGTCACAGATCTGGGTTAAATCCATCGTTTTTTTGAACGCCATTCCAGTTTGGACCCAGCCATATGCAAGTCAGTCTTGGGCAGCCCCCACACCTACACTAAGAAATAAAAAATAGTCCCTGGTGCCTAGTAGTCTCTCTGCCCCCCCAGGCGAATAGATCTGGGGCTATTGCCTCATCTACCCCCTAGGGAAGGCAGAAATACTTTGGTCCCCATTAATGTGGGGTGGGGGGGGGAATGGCCAAGCCAATTGTGGGCAGCTCCTTTCCCTCTTTTATATAAAATATTTTTAAAAAACGATTGTCTAGAGGATTTTCTAACCCCCAGGGGGCCTAGACCGGAGGTCATAACCCTCATCTGCACCGCAGGGGGGGCAGAAAAACTGCCCCATCTGTGTTTGGGGGTGGGGGCATTGGCATGCCCATTCTGGGCAGCCTCCAGCCCTACGTATGAAAAAAAAATCTGTGGCGCCTAGTGGGCTTTCTGCCCCTCACCGGCCGGGCAGATCAGGGGCTGCTGCCCCCATCTGCCTCCCAAGGGTGCGGGGGGGCAGAAAGACTGGCAAATGTTTTGGGGGGTGGGTGTATTGGCATGCCCATTTTGGGCAGCCCCCACCCCTACTATAAAAAAACCCCCAAAAAAACAATCCCTGGTGCATAGTGGGCTTTCTACCCGGGGGGGTGGGGGCAGATAAGGGGCTATTGCCTCATTTGCCTCTGGGGGAGGGGGCAGAAAGACTGTGGCAATTTGTTTTTGGGGGTGGAGGCAGTTGCACACCCGTTTTGGGCTGTCCCTACGTATGGAAAAAAGCAATCCCTAGTGCCTAAGAAGCCATTGCCCCCATCTGCCTCCTGGGGGGCAGAAAGACTGTGGCATTTTTGGAAGAGGGTGGGGGCACTGGAATTCCCATTCTGGGCAGCCTCCACCCCTGAACTATGAAAAAAATAATCCCAGGCTTACTAGTGGTCTTTCTGTCCCCCCCGGAGGGCAGAAAAGGAGCTATTGCCTCCAACTGCCCCCCAGGGAGGGCAGAACGACTGAATATTTACAGAAACATTAGGCAGGAGAGCAAAAGCCCTTGCCCAAAGGGCTGCTCTCCCTCCCTGGTGTCTAGTGGGTGGATCCCAGCTTGGGAATCACTTGGAGAAAAAAAAAAAAAAAAATCGGAACAGCCTCGGGAGCTGGGAAAGCTCTTCCTCAGCTCCAAAGCGTTTTTTTGGTACAAAAGAAATCCCTCTGGTGCCTGCACCAGTGGGGTTGCCAGTGCCATGTGGTCGGACGCACAGGAACCGTCGCGACGCGCATGAGCACTGTAGGGTCGGACGGCTCCTGCACGTCTGACGCACCGAACGGGTTAACATTAAGGGAAGGCTGTGTTTACTTTACATTATCATCAGGCTGCAGATAGCGGGCTGATAATGAGCAGTGCTTAGTCAGATTTATGGGAAAGCCTGGGTCAAAGAGGTGAAGCACTGAAGTATTTAACTCAGATAAAAGTCATGGTCCACTCAATATTGGAGCCCGAGAAGGAAATGGCGTCTCTAAAATGATTTAAATGGTTGAAAATTAAAATGATTAACACTTCATTTTAATGTTATCCCATTGTAAAGAGTCACATTCACAAGCAGCAGGCCCTTTACTCTCAGTGGCCATAGACACTCCGGTTTTTCAAATAGGAAAAACTTACAGTGAAGAAAAAAAAAATTCTATGGAACATTAAGTATTAATATCTTTGGGGGCGTGGCCGAGCCGAGCACAAGATGGCGCTCACTGAGAGGGCACTGCCGGGCATCAAGAATATCCTTCATTTATCCGTGATGAACTGGGGCGATACGCAATAAAAAAAAAGCTAGAAATCGGGAGCAGGTGCGAGGACGACAAACCAGCTTGTAAAACTGGCAGGCAATTTGACTGACAACTGCCGAAGCGCCGCACGAACGGGGCGGCCATCAGGTCTCAGCGATCCTGAAGGCCGGGGTTGCTGGATAGATTGCCGGCGATCCCCCTGAGCTGAAGAGCAGGAGGTGAGCGGCAGTAGGGTAGCGTTGGGTGCCGGGGGCTGCGGTGAGCGTGGAGCCCAATCCCCTTCCCGGCCCCTCTGCACGGCCTGCCGACCAGACGCCGGCCCGAGCTTCGGAGGTTAACGTGCCCGAGGCCAGAAGACATCAGCAGGATGTGCGGCTCTCTGCGAGCGGCAATCCCAGGTGGCCAACAGTGGAGGCGGCAAACAGTGGAAGCGGTGTCTGCGAGGAGGCCGGATCTGGGCCTATCAAGGCGGGGGATCCTGCGGCCACCCGTGGCGGTTCGAATGAACACTGGGGAGCCCCGGACTTGCTTCACCGTGTGTGAAATAGGAAGAGCGCCTGTTACATAAATACTGCCATGTTTGGCCGCCAAGGGTGCCTGTGAGTACTGATCACTGCCTTATTTGCGCATGCTGTGTAGCGGCCGGCCCAAAGTGTGCACCGGTTAAATTGGAGGCCGGTGCGCCAGAATGCCCACTTGTCCATAAACCCGTAGCCAGTGTACTGACCAAGTAGCGCAGCAGAGCGTGCCGGTTCGGCGTGGGGCTGGCGGCATGGGGTGCGATGAAGAAGCGTGAGTGAAAGGACACGCCATGGGGAAAACAGACGCCAGGCAGGGTAAACTTAATTTCGACGCAAAACGTCAAACCAGGCACACTGAAACTGTGGTTCAACAAGATGGTGATGGGACTGCAGGGGAGACTGCTGGGCAGCCAGATGCAGATATCAGCACCATACTACTGGACGTGCTGTCCAGCCTCTGTGTCATTGACGGGAAACTTGATGCCTTGATAGACCGACTGGACCAAGTTAAGCAAAAGGTCAACAAGCATGACTCCCGCTTAGACACTCTGGAAAACAAAGCCAATGGCATGCATGAATTTCAAACAGACACCAAGTAACAAATGCTCCAAATGAAAAAAAACTATCGGTAATACCGGCCAAAAACGAGGACCTTGAAGCCCACTCTTGGTGCAAGAACCTGCACATTGCGGGGGTGCCGGAGACAACAGCTATGGCTTCAATGGAGCAATATGTAGAAACCCTACTACAAGACCGTTTTGGCATGGATCTCTCTGCAGTATTTATAGTAGAACTGGCCCATCGCTACCTGGGTTCCAAACCACCTGTGGGAGCTACACAAAGGCCCACCATAAAGCGCATACTAAACTACAGAGATCAGGACAGAGTACTTCGTATGGCCCGCGAGCGTGGCACTATACAGCACAAAGGTAACATTAGCTTTCTACCCCAATTTCACCCCTGGAGTCCAAGCGGCCCACAGAGAATCCATCCAAATAAAACGTCTGCTGTAGAGGCAGATATTCCTTATGCTCTTATATACCCGGTGAAATTGTGCGTCACTCATGAAGGGAAACACCACCTCTTCACGGATGTAAAATCAGCAATGCAATTTGCAAAGAACTTTCAATGACCAAAACGTGCCAACTTGACCCCACCTGGGAAGAGAGTGGATGACATCTTAAGTGACAATGACTAACCAGCTTACTTTTCTCCAATCGGACACTTATTGACATTGCACCAAACTGCACAGACTGAGGTTCTACTAAACTCCTTGTTGCCCTCTTAATGATGTCCTTGCCCCGACTCCCTTCTCTTAACATATACGCCTAGGGAACCCATAAAGCACCTAACCATTTGGCCACCTCACTAACTACGGTGAGGGGGTTCGACGGTGATGCCCCACTCCCAGCGGGTGTACTCCCTCCTCTGTCGCAATGCAACTCTATATCGGGTGGTTGAGAGGCTGGGGGGTGGGAAAGGGTACACAACCTGATTGGGGGGGGGGGGGGTTGGTGTGGGAGGAGGTGGGCTACTGTTGTCGTCCATTTGGTAGGTCACCGAGAGTTGTTCAATGTTAGCCTTGGGCTAACCAATACCCATTTAGCATGTAGCTTCCACACAGCCTATAGAGAGCCCTGCGACCAGATTGCAGCCACTGCATTACAGCGTCTAACCACTGCAACTTGCATAACTGGACTACTAACCACATTACATGACTGCACATGAAGGCTTCAACACTCCTCACTTGGAATATTGGAGGGTTAAATGAAAAGTGCGTTTAGTGCAATCCTATTTAGCATGGCACAATAGACATGTGTTTCTTACAAGAGACCCACCTCACTGCTGCGACGTGCACCAGTTTGCGCTTGAGGAGATGGGAACATGTTTATGCAGCACACTACTCGAACTACTTAAGGGGTGTAGCAATCCTGATTCATAAAGACCTAGGATGGGTCTCCGAGATCATCCGTACAGACCCAGATGGCAGGTATGTTATAGCAGACGGGTATGCCAGAGGGCAGAAACTCAAGTTGGTGGTGGTGTACGGCTCCAATATCGATGACCCGGACATCTACTTCACAGTATGGGCGGAAGTGCTGAAAACTGGGAGCAAAACGATTATCTGGGGCGGAGATTATAACCTTGTACAAGATGACACAAGACGGGATGGGCGCAGCCCGCAGTCTGCACCCAGAAGCCACGGTACAGGTAAAATCCATGATGGGCGAAGATCACTTGATAGATATCTGGAGACAGACGCATCCAGATGCACTTTAAGGCACGTGCATCACCACAAATCATACAGCATGGTCCCACCTAGATGTTGCTATTTGGACGCCAGACATCAAGCATATGCCACACTCCCTATCGGATCATGCCCCAGTATTACTTAAACTCATGCTCCCCAACACACTACCAAGAGCCTTCACATGGCGACTCTCACCAGGAGGCACTACTCGTTCAGGTCTTCCGGGAAGAAATTAGATCCGAGAAAATAACATAATTTGAACTGAATAGGGAGTCCGTACGATCCCCAGCGACCGTTTGGGAGGCTTTCAAAGTGGGGATTAGGGGGGCTTACATAGCAAAACAAGCGGGAGTCCTCAGAACCTTCATGCGCACATTAGATAATATAGAGAAGGACATTAAACTTAAGGAAAGTGAATTCTACCACTCAAATGACCAGTTTGCTGGCGAGCATCAGGGAGCCGATGACGGCATATAACGAAAAGGCAGATAGGGAGGTGAAGTTCCTGGGTAAATACACCAATGCCCGCAGGTTCTGTGAGGGTGAGGGACCTGGGAAAACCCTAGCGACCATACTGAAAAAAGCCCCAAGTAGCCGCTTACATACCACAACTCCTGGACAATAAATCTAACATAATATGCGACCCAACCCTCATTCCCGACACCATCATCCAGTTCTATGAAGACTTCTACACCTCCCAGGCACCTCCAGACACTGGTACATTAACAAAATACTGGGACACCACAGAATTAATCTGGTTAGACAAAGCATAAAGAGAATATCTGAATGTCCCGCTCACAGTAGAAGACATTGTGCGTACTATCCAGAGCATGCCAGGCGACAAAGCCCCTGGTTCAGATGACCTCACATCTGCATTTTACAAGGCATACACTTCATTACTAGAACCACACTTACTTAAAGTAGACGAAGAAGCCCTGGAAACAGGCACTCTCCCCCTATCTTTGCGTGAGGAACTGATCAACACAATTCCAAAGCCGGGCAAACCGGTGAATAATTGCGACTCTTACCGCCCGCTATCACTAATAAACGTCACCAACAAAATCTATGCCAAAATGCTTGCCTCACGCTTGCAGCCACTCCTACCAAAGATAATACGCCCAGACCAAATCGGGGTTTGTCCCAGGTAGATACACATCACACAACCTTTGTACCATATGCCCACTCCTGCACTATCCACACCCGAAGGAGCAAGCAGTGGCGACCCTACTGGACGCAACTAAGGCATTCGACACTTTGGAATGGCATTTCCTACTCGTGCTGCTCGCCTGTATTGGTTTCAGGGCGCAGTTCATCCAACAAATACAGCTGCTCTACACTTACCCCACAGCACGCCTTAGAGTGAATGGCATAGTGACCAGGCAGATCAAAATATCCTGGGGCATGAGACAAGGGTGCCCTTTATCCCCCTTGCTATTTGCCATTGCAACAGAACCACTGGCCGTAAGACTCAGACAGCATCATGCGCACAGGGGAATTGGTTTCCGATCAAGGGGCTTAGTGTTTTCCACGTATGCAGACGATATCACGCTGTACCTGTGTAACCCAATGGAGAATATGAACCCCCTGATGTGTGAGTTGGTGTTATTTGGTTACCACTCAGGGGTCCGGAAGAACTGGGCAAAATCGGTAATTCTGTTGCTCACAGAGGTCACTCCAACATTTACACCGGACTTCCTGGTGGAATGGGCGGACGGCCCGGTCAAGTACCTGGGGGTGTGGATCAGCAGGGACATGAAAGAGCTATGGGAATTGAATTATGGACAGACCATGTCCTGGCTAGAGGAGAAAATTCCAATCTGGACAAGGCTGCCCATCTCACTAGCTGGGCGTATCATAATTGCTAAAATGATAGTACTGCCCAAGTTCCTCTACTTGTTTGTCAACTTACCCATGCCACTAACCAAAGCCTTCTTTCGTAAACTTAGAACTAGCATGATCACCTTAATCTGGGCAGGCAAGCAACGTAGAATAACCAGGGAGATCCTAACGCTGCCGCTACATCAGGGCGGCCTGGGGGCCCCAGATTTTAAACTTTATGCGTACTGCGCATAGGTTCAGTTTCTACATTATTGGCTTTATCCTGTGCCATTTCAGCCACACGTTGCTATTGAAGCGGACAATGTTAACCCCTTGCCACTGCTCACGGCTTTATATAAGGAATACAAAGCTCCACACAACGAAATCAACCCAGCTGAGACCCTGAGTTAGGCATGGGGTGGACTGAGGAAAAGAGCAGCACACACAGTACTCTTTATCCCTGCTATACCGCTACTCAGGAATCAGAGTTTCCCTACGTTGCAAGACTCTATTACCGTACAGAGGGCAAGATAGCTGGGACTTACCACAGTCGCAGATCTCTATCCCAGAAGGAATATGCTACTTACCAGTATGCATCTGTTCTTGGCATGTAGAGCTGCAGAGCCACACACTTAGGATAGTAGATCGCCATCTGGTGTTGGACTTGTGCGTTGCAGGTTGTTGTTGTCTTCGGAAGAAGTCTTTGGTCACGAGATAGGTGACTCCTCCCTTGCGCATGGGCATCCACTCCATCCTCAGATTGTTTTTCGCCATGATGGGAAATGATGGAGTTTGTAAAAATAAAGAAAAGGATGTCCATGTGTAATGTCTAAGTAAGGCAATGCTGGAACAGATACAGGTCTCAGGGAGGTGGGTGGGCGTGTGTGGCTCTGCAGCTCTACATGCCAAGAACAGATGCATACTGGTAAATAGCATATTCCGTTCGAGGCATATGAGCTGCAGATCACACACTTAGGATAGACTATATAGCAGTGTCTCCCCTAGCGGTGGTCACCTGTATCAGTTGCAGCAGTTTGGAATAAAGGACTTCAGGAGACAGATTGCTAGGTTCAGTTGATGTGGATCTGGGTGTCTGATTTCTCCATGGTTCTGGGTTAATAAGGACGGGGAGAGGCGCAGTTTTTGGTGTGGAACTAGAGAGTTCCAGCAGTGTTGTGAACCAGGGTTGATGCGCCCATGTGGGAGCTATTAGTATCAGCTTGAGAGACTGTTGCTGAGTTTACGTACCACGAATGGAATGAGTGGGAGAGGCGGAAAAGCCTTCGCAAATCTGCCTGACCAGTTCATCCATATTGCATTGCCCTTCGACTGTGGGTGGGGAAACCTGGCGGCGAAGGTTGGGCATTTTGCGTTTTCGTGTGTGGCGAACAGGTCTATGTCTGGTTGCCCCCATTTTTGGAAGAATGGGAGTAGGACTTGTGGGTGTTGTTCCCATTCGTGGATCTGTTGAGTTTGTCGACTCAACAGGTCGGCAATCTGATTGTGAACTCCTGGAAGGTGTTCTGCTAGCAGGTATATGTTCTGGGGAATGGCCCATCTCCAAATGTTCTGTGTGAGCTGGGACAGCTGGAGAGAATGTGTGCCTCCTTGTTTTTGTATGTTATACACAGCTGTCATGTTGTCCGTCCGGATGAGGACAGTTTTGTTCTGGAGATGTAATTGGAATGATTTTAGTGCTAGGAGTATTGCCAGTAGCTCCAGGTAATTGATATGGAGCACTTTCTGTTGAGTGGTCCATGTGCCCTGAGTGGTGTGTGTTAGGAGATGGGCTCCCCATCCTGTGAGAGATGCGTCGGTTGTCAGCACAATTTGTGGAAGAGGCTCTAAGGACAGGTTTATGGTGTTCCGCCATTTTAGAGAGCGATGTGAGTGGCTGTCCACCAACACCAGATCTGCCAGTTGTCCGTGAGCCTGATTCCACTGACGTGCTAGACATTCTTGCAAGGGACGCATTTGAAGTCTTGCATAGGGCACAATGAAGATGCATGACGCCATCATGCCTATGAGTTGCATAAACACTCTTGCTGGAAGAGTATTGGGTTTGAAATTCTGCGATCAGAGCTTGTATTTTGGCTATCCTGGCTGGGCTGGGATATGCTAGTGCTTTGGAGGTATTTATGGTGGCTCCCAGATATTGATGGATGTGGGAGGGTTGGAGATAAGATTTGGGATAGTTTATTGTGAATCCCAAGTTGAGTAAGATTTGAATAGTTTGGCGAGAGTGTAGGATGCACTTGTTGAATGAATTGGCTTTTATCAGCCAATCGTCTAGATATGGGAAGACATGAATTTGTTGTCTCCTGAGATGTGCTGCTATTACTGCTAGGCATTTGGTGAATACTCTGGCGCAGTTGTTACCCCGAATGGAAGGACTGTAAACTGATAGTGTTGTCCGTCCACCACAAATCTTAGATACTTCCTGTGAGCAGGATGCATGGGGATGTGAAAATAGGCGTCCTTGAGGTCTAATGTGGCAAGGAAATCGCCTTGTTGTAGTAGTGGGAGTACTTGTTGAAGAGTGATCATATGGAAATGATCTGAGTTTATGTACTGATTTAGGAGTCTGAGGTCCAGTATTGGTCTGAGCGTCTCGTCTTTTTTGGGGATTAGGAAGTACAGTGAGTATACTCCTGTACCCTGATGTAGTAAGGGAACTGGTTCTATTGCGTGTTTTTGCAGCAATGAGAGCACCTCTTGTTTGAGGAGCGTAAGATGGTCTGGTGACATATAGTGTTGCTTGGGTAGAATGTGTGGGGGGGTAGTGGTGAGTTCCAGGCAGCAACCATACTGGATAATTTGTCTTACCCACTTGTCTGTTGTGATGGAGTTCCAGACAGGTAGGAACTGTTTGAGTCTTCCCCCGACTGGAGTGGAATGTTCTGGGGGAGTGGAGGAAAGTCACTGTTTTGTGGCGGGAGAGGTACGAGTGTTGGTATTGCCTCGACCTCGTCCCTTGGTGTTGTTTCCTCTATGTCCTCCTCTAAAATATCCTCTACTGGGGGATGTTTGTGTAGAGGGTTTGAATGTGGAGGAGGTGTCTGCTCCAATGTTTTTGGAGGCTCCCCTGTAGAAGGAGCGTCGAAAGGAGCCACGTGGTTGTGGAGACTGCAAGGCTCCCATGGATTTAGCAGTCTCTGTGTCTTTTTTCATTTTCTCAAGTGCAGTGTCTTCTGCTGGTCCAAACAGTTGTTCTTGATTAAATGGTTGGCTAAGTATGGTAGTTTGTACCTCTGGCTTAAAGTCTGAAATGCGTAGCCATGCATGGGGTCTAAGGAGTACACTTGTGTTTATTGCCCTAGAGGCAGTGTCTGTGGCATCAAGTGCACATTTAATTGAGGCATTTGAGATAAGTTTACCCTCTTGTATAAGGTCATTTGCCTGGGCCTTGTATTGGTCTGGTAGGTGTTGTATCAGGTCTTCTAACTGATCATAGTGAGCCCTATCGTAGCGTTCTAATAGGGCTTGAGTGTTTGCGATACGCCAATGATTAGCAGCTTGTGCTGCTACTCTTTTGCCTGATGCCTCTAATAGATTGGATTCCTTGTCGGGGGGCAGTGTATCCCCTGTAGTTTGGGAGTTGGCACGTTTCCTTGCGTTGGAAACGACCAGGGAATCCAGAGGGAGCTGCCCTTTGATGTAACAAGGATCTTCTGGGGCAGGTCTATATTTTTTCTCAATTCTTGGGTTGAGAACCCTGGCACGTACGCGGTCTTTAAATACCTCTGTGGCGTGTTTTATGACCCCTTTAATCATGGGTAAAATTTTAACTGACTTTTGAGACTGTGCAAAGGTGTCTAAGAGGAAGTCTTCCTCGGGTGAATCGGAGTGCATGGTGACGCCGTGATAAAGTGCTGCTCTGTGCACTAGTTGTCCAAACCCCAGGTGGTCATCTGGAGGTGATGGTTTGGAGGGATATGGTGTAGGGTCAGGCATATCTGGTAGAGGGTATGCCCAGTCATCCAATGGTACAGTATCTGGGTTTGTGAATGGATTATTAAGATCATCCGGATCACCTGGATCACCCCCTCCCCCTAGGTCATCATCATCCTGTGGGGGTGGTGTAGGTGATGGAGATGGTAGAGGTAGTGGTGGTGTAGGCGGAGGGGGTGGGGTAGGAGGTGGAACAGGAGAGGAAGGAGGAATTGGGGATGTTGCCGAGTCCTTCTTCTTTATAGGAACTGGGGCAGGTGTTGTATCCGGTTTCCGTTTCCTACAAGGTACAGCAGTGACCTGTCCAGTTTTTGGATTAATATAGATCCTTTTTTGTGTTGGATCTGGGTGGAAAAGTTCTTGGTCTTGAGGAACAGACTTTGGCGCCGACTTTTTCGGTTCCGATCGAGGTTTTGGGTGATCGGTAGAGTCTTTGGCTTTAGGAGGTATATTATAGTCCTTAGCCGGTGGTTTCGGTGCCGATGAAGGTTTCGGTGCCGAAGTTGAGTCTTTAAGCTTGGGAGCTTTCGATGCCAGCTTGTCTATGGGCCTCGGTGTTTTCGGTGCCGAAGGTGCCGGAGCCGGTTTCGGTGCCGAAGGTGCCGCTGGCACAAGGATATGTGGTTTGCTCGGGCCCGAGCCAGTGGAAGGCTTGTGTTTCTTCGGAGCCGAGCCCAAAGGTGGAGCTTCTGAAGGGTGTTTTCGGTCTCGACTGGGGCCAGCTGGCGAAGTCTTGACCAATGCTTTGGTTTTGGAGGGGTTGGGGTAGGGGCAGTATTACTCACGCGTTGCCCCGGAGTAATGGGGTCGTCTGAGTCGTCTGCTTCTGAGATAATTTGAAGTTCCTCGGAATCTTCTTCAAGAACATCGGGACCCTCATCAAAGATGTTCTCTGGTTCCGGGGCTGGTCTGTGTGCCATGATATGGCGTCGAGCTCTTCGATCCCGAATGGTCTTTTTGGATCGAAATGCGGCGCAAGCTGGACAGCTGGACTCGTTGTGATCCGGCGAGAGGCACAGGTTGCAGACCTTATGATGGTCACTGTGTGGGAATTTTGCTCCACACTGGGGGCATTTTTTAAACCGCGTCCTTTCCATGAGCCGTAGGCCTTACGGCGCAGATAGGTCCAATCGCCCGCGTCGATGTCCGGAACAGGTCCGATGAATTCGATGTCGTGTGAAGGTGCCTCGATGTAGTTTTGTAAAAGTTTTTCGCTTCGAAAGCTTGTTTTTGAAGTTTTCTACCGGAGTGGAAAAGTTACATCCGAACCCAATGGCGGAAAAAAACAATCTGAGGATGGAGTGGATGCCCATGCGCACTGTAGTCCAAGGGAGGAGTCAACTATCTCGTGACCAAAGACTTCTTCCGAAGACAACAACAACCTGGAAGCATCCGAGCCCAACACCAGATGGCGATCTACTATCCTAAGTGTGTGATCTGCAGCTCATATGCCTCGAACATGTGTTTCTGGCCCCACAACAGGCGGCCGATGGCAGCCCCCCTAGTCTGCTAGATACATTACTCTGTTACCATTTAAAGGACACATGCAGAGAACTGCATGGCACATTCCCAGCCCCACCTCCTACATTAGCCCCACTGGAACACATACTAACCAACTACTCATCCGGTAAGCTAATAACCCATTACATGCCTCCATGCAACGAGAGCAACCAGTGGCGAAACCGCAGGCGATTGTGCTTTGGAACTCTGCACTGGAGAATCCACTCACAGAGACACAGTGGCAATATTGCTGCAGCCAGTTAGAATCACTCTTCCCCCAATTACAGATTGCACCTACTGCACTTCAATGTTTTGCACCAACTGGACAGGACTCCTGTACAGCTCCAAAAATGGGCCTCCGGCCCGACAGTCGCTGCTGGAGATGCCGGGCACCGAACACAACGTTCATGCATCTTGCATGGCACTGCCCTCTGATAGCCGACTTTTGGAGCAAAGCATTTAATATAACAAGGGCGGTTACAGACACGGACACAAACTGTACAACGCTGCGGAGCCTACTGGGGCCCGTTAAGGAGATCCCTCCAGGTACTCGGAAACTAACAGCAATGTTGTTACTATTGGCCAAGTGCGAAATTGCAAATAACTGAAGGGGGGTTGTCACAACCCTTCAATAAACTCCTGGATTAAGTGCGAGATGTAGCCAGAAACAACTGTCGACGTACTGGGAACTCATGCCCATGGCTTCCAGACCTAAAGACATTTGGGGGCCCTTTATAGGGTGGCTGAGCAGAACAGAGTCCCAGAGTGCTGATACTCACACGCCCAACACAGATCAGGACATTATCTCACCCGAAATTGCGGCATTGCCAAGCATGGAACCCCAAGCACCACGTTCATAGAAGTGCACGAATACCCAAACTGGCCAAGGGAGCTACCCCCTTGAAAGTGCGGATTAAGTGCATAATGTATGATATATGTGATAAATGCAAATGCTGATGTATTAGAGGCCCCTCTCCATTTGCTATGGGTCAGTTGGCAGGGCTGAATGCGGCGGACATGGGGAAATGTTTATTGACCGCACCTTTTGTTTGTGTTTGTTATAAGTTGTGATATGCAAAGTTAAATGCTAATGGACTAAACAGTGATACCAATTTGCATAACAAGCTGCTATAAACAATTTATTTTTAAAGTAGTAATATTATTTTTCCACTTTCAAGTAAGCCAATTACTCCTTAATATTTTATGAAGCATGTTTATTCACTTAAAATTCCTCCTATTTAACCAAATGTATATTTCTGTTATAAATATGGCCCCAGGTCACTGGGAGCAACATTCTTGGTGTTTGTAAATCTGACACTTGGAAATGGGCAAAAATTTAAATGGTGAGTTTTATGGAATCCACATAAACAAAGTTAACTCTTCAATTTAATTTTCTCGACACACTGTGACATATTTATAAGTGAAAAATAAAGCCATTATTCCAAGTTGAAAACATTTAAAGTGCAGAAAAATGTTCCATACTCAACCTTTTTGAAGAAAATGTTTCTGCACTTTAAATTTTTACTTGGTTTGTTTAACATATAACGGTGCCACATATTTCGAAAGATATGTCTTGTGCCAAAAGTACATATGACATGGTCTCTGTCTCATGCACAGATATATCCAATTCATACGAACATATGTTCATTACATTCCAAAAGGCCACGCTCTCATGAACACACACGGCAGCCCTGTCAAACCATAGCATCTGGCACTATGGACATTAGGCTTAAAGCCAATTAAACTGGGTGTGGGGGGAGGCTGGTAACAATGCACAAGTTGCTTAGCCTTCAGTAGCTCACAAGGATTTTCAGTGATCAGAAGCAGCTCTCACTACAGAAAAGGTTCGAGACCCCTGCCCTAGTGAAACTCCACCGGACAAACATTGCTAAATATTTAGCATTTAATGTAACTCAATAACCTCCTCAGTTACACGCTGGGGGGCATTGAACCCCGTCATAAGAGGAGATGCATGTCTTACATTAAGGACAAGTTGCTGGTTAGACCCTGAGAGATACCAGTTTTGAAGAGTGTACAATGGCAACAGAGAAATTGTCAGCCATCTCCTCCGATACATCCTCTGTTCGAAACAGACTGCTTGGCTCTGCAAGCATCGGATGGATGGGGTCATGCAGCAGAATTTACGAGATGGGTGATAAAGCGGGCCAGTTTTGGGCCTCGCTCGTCAATAAGAAACAAAAAACACAACAAACTCTTTTGTGTAGGCCTCATACCATAAATCACTATATTCACCTAGATGGCCCATAGATGCATAATGTGCTCATCCAATTATTCATGACTTGCCTATGTCTAAGTTGTCGTTTGCTGCTAGAACTACGCTTGACGCTTCTATCACAGAGGGAGAGATAATGAAAGCAGTAACAGCTATGCCCTCAAGGAAAACCCCAGCCCCAACCGCATTGCGGAAGAGTTTTTTTTATTTTTTATTAAGTACTCCTACTTATTGGCCTCCAACTTCCGGTATTGTTTGAGGGAGTATTAAAGACTAGCTTTCTACCATATAGATTTACTGGGAGCTACTATTGCCATCATTCTTAAACCCAACAAGCCAGTGCATGACTGCCCCTCCTATTGTCCCATCTCGTTATATTGAATCGAAAATACTAGCCAAAATACTAGCAGCTCACCTTCCTGGTGTAGTGCCATCTTCGGTTCACCATGACCAAAATGTGTTAAATCACGGTCATAGTATCAGACCATGCCAGATACGTCTCCATTTGGTTCTTGTGTGGGCACAAGAGATCCCAGTTGACTGTGTAATGTTAATGCTCAACTTGGTTTATTGGCCATTCCTACATCAGGTGCTAGTTAAAGATATTTGGAGCAGAGGTGCTTTCACAGGTTTGTTGAGGTCCTTTAAATGGAACCATAAGCACAGGTCAGAGTGAATGGAACCATGTCAGTGTCAATCAGAGTGGGAAGGGGCATGCGGTAGGGATGCCCACCCTCACCTCTACTGTTCACGCTTATGGTTGAGCCCTAAGCTACATGGATAAATAGACGCCCAGGTAGAAGGAGTCCAGTGCGGAAATGGTGGTAAGGATAACATTTCTTAATATGCTGATGACATACTGATGCACGTCCAAAGACCAGAGACCTCCATTCCCCCAATCATCAATATTTTCCGAATATTTGGCGGGGTCCCCAGCCTGCAGGCAAACTGCTGGCCGTGCCCATTAGTGAGAGACTCAATACACTCTTGGCCTCGGCACCCCTTCAGAATCCGGGTGACATTTCAAGTATTTGGGTATGCAAATTATGGCGAGCCAACAACAAGGTTGGGAATCGAATATAGTTAGTTCCTCTTTTAGACAAACTGAAGATGGAGCTTACCTACTGGGCCACTCCTCACCACCCCATAAATAATGGGTCGGAGCACATTACCTAAAATGATTTCCTTGCCACTATTTTTTTTATTTTACAAAACTACCGGTTTTAACTCCCACCAGCCTTCTTTACGGATTTACAATCTTAGATCAGTGGTTTCCTCTGGGTTGGCGCATTCCTGTGGGTCTCCTTTGCTTAGTGTAGGCAGGCCTCTAATGATGGAGGTTTGTGGGTCACAGAGGTTCGACTTTATTACTCGGCTTTACAGCTCATCCCGATAAATGATTGGATATTTGGGGCCAAGAAGGACCCGCGAAAAGATAAAAATTAGACCTTCAAGACAAATTTGACTTATTTCACATACTATATGGCAAAGCAACTAATGTTGCACTGTCAAGAGGCACTTAATCCCCATGTAAAACCCACTGCAATGACTTCGCTATGGCAGGGATGGCCCGCTTCCAGCAATGGGATGATAGGCATATCCTCGCTAGGTGATGTGCGGCAAACTGATGGTATTCAGTCCTTTCAAGATCAAGTCTGATATTTACAATTACACAAAACACCTCCTTTGGAGGCCAAATTAACTACTGAGGTCCTGGGGGCGGGGGAATATTGAGGCTATATTGATCTCTAGCTGTTACCTCCCCTGACTAAAATCTGAAACTGAGGGAAATGCGGGAATTTGACCTTGTTAAGTTGGATGAGGATGATTGGATCGAGGTGAAGACGGCACCATGGCTGCTGCCATCTCTGCCTGCCTACATCTTATTTAGTTTGAGTACTTTCACAGGTACTATTATAATCATTCATGTTTATGGAAAACGGGGAAAGCGAGAACCGCTAATTGTCAAAGGTGCAGTTGCCCTGTTGGTACATACTTTCACATGATATGACAGTGCCCTCAAATAGAACAATACTGGTGCAAGGTATGTGCAATGTTCAGGACTTGGTGGAGAGTTCACTGTTTTTAGGCCCCACAGTAATGATTTTTGGAATTATGAATCATTTGGTTGGTCTCTGACACACCCGTATTCTCATTGTTACTGGCCTCCTAATTGCCAAAAGGGACATTGCACTCCACTGGCGAAATGTGGACCCTCCCTCTGTGGAAGAATGAATAGGGCCATTGATTTCTGAGCTACGATGGAGGAACTGTTTTATTTTGACAGGCTGAATGAAGTTTGTACACTGCTACGGTCAAGCTACACTGGCCGGCCTGAAGCCATATCTGCACTGCTGCTATAGTGGATGCAAGAATAGATGTTGCACTGCTCTAGTGACATTTAAACTACATGCCCTGTGTACATCTTGTAACATACCAGGAACTTAAAAGGCGAGTTAAATATACCAATTAGGAATGTGCTAATTTTACCATATTTAAATGGGGAGCACAGGCACTTCACTACTGGTTAGCAAGGCTAAATTGCCCAGGTTCTAAAACCAGCAAAAATATAGGATCCAGTAAAAAGCGAAAAATCCAGCGTGACCAACCAAGCCAAAAAGACAGATTTCCTACATAAACACACAGACACTGAGATTATATATAAATTCACAGACAAAAAGATTAAAGGAGACATTAAAGTTAAGTGAAATTTTAGATGAAATATCCACCAGTTATAGTTATTTCAAGTAATTACAACTCATGTGCGAATCCAATCAAATCAGGGGCATTTGTATCGCGCACATACCACTCACCTGAGTCTCATGGCGCTTGCAGACAGCTCTGATAGACGGACCAGATCTAGTTTACATAAAGCCAGGTTTTCAACTCTTTACGGAATTTACTATGTTCTGGTATGCTACGAAGATGGAAAGGCATTTTGATCCAGGACGATGGTGCCAGAAAGGAGAACGAACGGCCTCCTTGCCTGACGGTATTAATTCTTAGAGGAGTCAGCAATGCCGTATCGCTGGAGCGTAGCATTCTGGACGGATGATACCACTGTAGCTTTGTTCACCAGTATTTTGGACCAGTTCTGCACATATACTTGTGAGTGAGACATGGGGCCATATGTAGGTAGCCTCACATTTACCGATTCATAAATACCGAATTTTACCGATTCGGTATTTATGAATCGGTAAATGTGATGTAGGTAATGATTCGGTAAAGTTTACCGAATCGGAAAAATTCGGTAATTATGAATCGGTATTATGAGGCATACCTTCCCATTGATTCCTACCGGCCTGGAGGCCCATAGGAATCAATGAGAAGGTATGCCTCATTACCGAATCGGTAAATACCGATTCAGTAATGGGGGGAGCATATTCAAGGGTGGCAATGTGGCACATTGACACCCTGTTGCACCCCTGAATCTTGCATGTGTGCACATGTGGCGCACATACATGCCCTAAGGGCATGTATGTCTGCCACATGGCACTCTTAAATCTGCAAAATATTGCTTTTTGCAAGGTATTCGTTATTTATCACCAACCTGTATTTGGTGGTAAATAACGAATTTCTAATACTAATTTTCACTCTTTAGAGTGCTCCCTACATCTGATTTCTGGATTCGGTATTTACCGATTTCTTAAATTCCGACTCGGTAAATACCGAATCCAGAAATCAGCCCCCTACATTGCAAATCCCTAAATACCGGCCGTTACCGATCGGTATTTGGCTTCCTACATGAGGCCCATAGTATTTTAAAAAGGGCTCGCTTTTTTACCGGGAGCCAATGGAGAGTATTTAGGCAAGCTGCAGAGGGAGATCTAGAAGGGCGGTCAAGAACCAATCTTGCAGCAGTGTTCTGTAGAACCTGAAGTTTATTTATGAGATCTTCATTTATTGATAGCAATAATGCATTGCCATAGTCCATTCTATTTATTATCAATCCGTGTGTCAGTGGTTTACGCGCCTCCAAGGGGAGCCATCTAAAAACCTTCCGAAGGCTACGCATGACACCAAAACAGGTGCCAACAACATGGTTAACATGGCCCCGCATGGATAGACAGTCATCCATATGGAAACCCAGGTTACGGACCGTGCTCTGTGGGGCAGGACAAAGGCCAAGCCTAGAAGGCCACCAATCATGTGACCAATGGTTGATAGCCTTACCAAAAAGCATGATCTCTGACTTGCCCCCATTTAGCTGGAGATGGTTAGATCTCATCCAATTATCAACATTGATAAGACAGTTTGTAAAACGTTGCTTGGTGTCATTTGGGTCAGGACCTAAGGTGATCAGAATCTGCGTGTCATCAGCGTAGGATATGACATCAAAACCATGAGATCTGATCACCTCAGCCAAAGGGGTCATATAAAGATTAAAAAGGGTGGGGCTCAAGATAGAGCCCTGAGGGACTCCCATCTTTACCGGTCTTTCACAGGAAACAAAGTTTCCCATCTGGACGGTAGTTGTTCGTTCTGATAAATAGCTGATAAACCATTTAAGAGCATTCCCCTTGACACCCACCTCCCAGAGCCTTTGTTCAAGGATCTTATGGGAGATGGTGTCGAAGGCAGCAGACAGATCGAGCAGGACGAGGATAACCGATTGGTGTTTATCTAGAGCTAATCTGATATTATCAGTGACCTCAACCAATGCCGTTTCTGTACTGTGTGCTGCTCTAAAGCCGGATTGAGAGGGGTCTAAGAGTCCGTGGCTCTCAAGATGGTTTACCAGTTGCAGGTTTACAAGGGACTCCAGTATTTACCCAAAATAGGGAAGTAATGAAATGGGTCGGTAGTTCAGGAGAACCTTCGTATCGGCTGTCGGCTTCTTTAGAATAGATCTGACTCTAGCTACCTTCCAAACAGAAGGAAAAACCGCTTCGGAGAAAGATTTGTTAAAAAGCGCAATCAGGCCATCTAAAACTGTGGGTACCATTATAGAAAAGAATTTTGAGGGAAAAAGGGTCAGCAGGAGAGCCTGATTTTATCTTTAGCATAGCTGAAGTTACAGACTTGTGGTCACATTCAATGAATTTATCTAAAAAACCTGGAGGGTCCAGTAAAAAACAAGGCAGTTCTTCAGGATGAATATAATTAGGTATAGAAGAAAACGTCCGATGGATATTCATAATTTTTTCTTCAAAGAATTCCGACAGAGAGTCTGTCCAGTTTTGGGATACAGGCATAGTGGGCAGATTTGTGGGAGTAGTAAATTCTTTTAAGATATGAAAAAGTTCCCTAGAGGAGTTTTCTGCCGTTGTGATCCGCTTCAGCAGAAAGGATTTTTTTGCCTGTTTTATTTCATTCATATGAATATGATGCTGTTTTTTATAGCCTTCGCGGTCGGCAGGGCTTCTACTTTTCCGCCATGATCTTTCGGCCATTCTGCACAGACTTTGAATGGTTTTTAGTTGATCAGTGAACCAAGGGGCGGCTCTAGTCTTGGTTTTAACCATATGTAAAGGGGTAATTTTGTCTAAAGTGGTCAAGATGTCTTTATTAAATTGTGATGCCATTTGGTTAATACTAACTGCTGAAACAATCTGATCAGGCAGAAGTTATTTTGAAAAAGGGAAGGGTTGACTTTGCGCCAGGATCTGCACAAGACGACTTCGCTCTCTAAGTAAATTTTTTTCTTTTAAGACAGTAGAAATGGCGAATTTTAATAGGTAGTGGTCGCTCCATATCAATGATTCTGGGGGTTCCATAGTTATTTCAGAAGTATTCGTGAATAAGAGGTCCAATGTGTGACCGGCATGGTGGGTAGGACCAACCACCAACTGAGCAAGGCCAAGAGAACTCATACTAGTAATTAATTTGTCAGTGTCTGAGTTTAATAGTATTTCTGCATGGTGATTAAAATTTCCAATCAAAAAGAATTTATCAGAGGCTAAGACATGGGGCGCAATAATTTCTAATAGCTGGTTTGAAAAGTTTCCTTTTACACCAGGGGGTCGATAGGCCAAGGCCGCTCTCCAAGAACCATTAGAAAGGCCTGTGATCTTAACGATACATATTTCTAGTTGGGTGTTCATTATATTCTCCAAAATGGTGAACGTTAAGACATCTTTATGGGCAATTAGCAGACCGCCCCCTCTTTTCTCTTTCCTATCAATTCGGATGATTTTATATTGTGGAGGGAAGGCGACAAATACATCAGAGGAGGCGTATTCCTGAAGCCAGGTTTCTGTAACAAAACATATATCAGGATCATTTAGATCTAATACGCTCCATATCTCAATGGGATGTTTAGAGATGGAGTGTGCATTGAAATAGATCGGGGAGGCATGTTCTGTTGACTGAGGTCGTGGGAGCATTTTGGCGCCTTAAGACCAATAGGGACAGAAGAGCGCCTAATATCAGGGACCCTTGATAAGTCAGTTTCCCATACGCCCGTAAATTTGTCTGTAAAGATTTTCAAATCTTTTATTTCTTGACTTGTGTATTGAATGAAACCCATGGTTCTTGGACAGACAGAAACAGTGGCAGATAAAGTATGAAAAAAGCACTAGGGTTGGAGACACGAGTGCGGATCGAAAGAAATAGGGGTCCTGGCTCCTGGCTACGGTCATGCGCGGACGGGCACAGACGGGCTTGCCTTTGGCGCGCTTTTGGCACGCCGCCTGCGCGCGTCCGCGCCCTTCACCCGAATAAATAGGAGAGGGGCGAACAAGGCTGGAGCGCTGACCTAAAGCTTCCAGTAGCACACCGGAAGCAAATACAAGCCCCAAGCGACCCTCCGTTCAATCGGCACACGCCGTGACAGACCGGGGTCAGGGGCGGCTATCCACAAGGAAGAGGTTAAGATTCAGTAAGTGTCATGTGCGTATTAAAATTTCATGAACAAATGTGCAAAATAGGCAAAATTATAAACAGGTGACACAGTATACTGAGAAAGCAAATAATACCTCCGTAAGCGTTTCGTCAACCCAGCAGCGGCCCACAATCGAGCAGCGCTGCTAACAAAGTGGCACTCCGCCATGCACAGTTTTCTTATCAATAATTGAATTGCAAATGTTGCAGTGATATTATCAATGCTGTCATTAAACATGTCAAGAGTGATGTAATATATGGAGTAATTATCAGTGCATAGTGAGGGCGTGAGTTATAGTTACCTAAAATAACTATACCTGGTGAATTTGAGAAGTTTTTTTCATTTAAAACTATTTTTTTCTGTGAATTTGTATGGTGTTGAACGTAAAGTAATATAGTAGTATTATAAGTTAAGCCAACCCACTGCCACGTAGGCACCCAGTCAACTAAGTGGGCATGGGATTGGCCGCAGGGCCTGGCCTCTGAGCAGCCAACTCTACGCCACACATAGCCTTCAGCAACACCAAAATATAAAAAGTGAGCCTAATGGCTTTATCAAAGGGTGAGCATATCAATATATATAAAGCAGATCCATCGTCTTTGTCCAAAAATAAACAACAATTTGAATCAAATGTATATTAATATTGATTATTTTATTAAAAAACATGTATGTGACTTTTTACATCGTTTTAGTATTACATTTTGAGATTGAAAGATGCAAATGTAAATAGTCAGAGACATATTGTTTTAAAATAATAAATGAATGTCTCTATAACATTTTTCAGCCTAAAAAATGCAATCGTAAAAACAACCACAAGCGGCCTTGCGACTTTTTTTTAAATACATCTTCAGATGCATAAAACACAGCCTTAGAACCAGCTCCTACAGAGCGCTACACTCCCAGCTGTACAGCAAAATCTCCAGCCTGGTAAGTGTTTTAAACAAAATATGTTAAGATCGCCTTCCGGTCATGGAGTCAATGACCCAGGAAACATACTGGTTTTTAAGGTCACGCCTAGCGTTGCAGTGCATGCGCTGCACGCTCGGCGAAACCTAAAGTGGGGGAGGAGATTTCATAAGGGGGCTTGAAGCCCCACCCATCATTTTCATTGGGTCACGTCAGTGTTTATGCTACACGCTGGCTTCCCATTGAAAAGGTTGCTTTTGGGCCACAGCCCTTTCTCCTTTTTGGACAGCCCATCCGGACTGGGTCGTCTGCTTCACGGCTGTCGTGAAGCACTTTATCTTTAGGGGGGCCATCTGTTTCTAATTAGCATGGCCATGCTAATTAGAAACAGATGCCCCCCTCCCCACCCCCCCCCAAGATAAGAAAGGCTGCAGGCACTACACTGCACACTAAGGCCCGGGCGAGCCCGCGCGGCTCTCCGGTCTCCCCCTGGAGGAGAGGGGGGGTCATTGCAGGGCGAGTTAGCAGGAATCCAAAGTTTGCTTGAGTTCGCTGGCTGCTCGTTGATCTACCCCGATGTTCCGTGGCTTTTGGTTTAATATATCTTGCTTCTTTATATAATTTCAATGACGCCATACCCTGCCTAGTCATTGTTGTCTAAAACCATGTGGCATCCTTCCTGTGATGTCATCTCGTCATTCATTGAAATGTTCAAAACTTGAAAGATCTCCATTTCCGGTGCCACGCTGAAGCAAAAGGAGAGTTCTTCCTGACTGTGTCTCCGCATTGAAAATGTACACGGTCTCCTGCCTGTAGATTCCCCACTTCTGCATCATGGCCTGATTGATTGTATGGATTTCCACCTATGCAAAGCCTTTAGCTTTATTCTGGCTATTTTCCATCGCTTTAGAATCTGTTGTCTGCCTCTTGTCATCCTTTCTTCTTTCCCTGCGTCCCCACTCCATTCTTTGCCCCGTAGCCTTACCGTTGCAGCCCTCTGCGTGCTCGCGAGCGCTCCACTCTCTACATCTTCCAAACCTCGCAGGCACTAAGCAGAGGAGGGGAATTTATGGCTGCGTCACAGGTCCATTTACCCTAATGGGTTCCTGGGCTCAAGTGACTCGTAATGACAGTTTCTGAATCACACCCCTGCCGGCACAAGCTAGCACGGGAAAGTCATGGCACATGCAATCTGTTCGCTTTCCCACCCGCTGACAGTGATTTGCCACCCTGGCTCCCACTTCCGTACGTTTATGATCACCACTGTCTCTGCGGCGGCAGAGGCCCTATGCTCTTTATCCTCCTCAGAAAAGACAGGTTCTCGACATAGGGAGGGGCCTGCAGGCACGCGGGAGGTCAGTGCATCCGCCTGGCCAGTGAACGGCAGAATCTGGCCATCATGCTTCAGGGGTCATGCCACCAGCATCCCTTTCAGACCACTGGCTTGATGGGAATTCTTTCTACCGCACGAACACTTAAAAAGGCACACTCGTATGCAATAGCTGTATCGCATGTTCACAAGGAGGGTGGTGGGTGAGCAAGATCAGGGAAGGGCCCACGGGGACCTAAAAGAAGGCAGGTGGAATGTAAGACCAGCCCCATGTTGCACCAAGAGAGCTAATCTGACTGTTCTAGGTGGGGTTCAGGAACTTTCCATTCACGCTTTTTAAATAAGGTTAAACAATGCATTTAATGCACAACTATTTAAATAAAATATGTTGGCTACACGTGGAGCCATAGGTTTTACAAACATGCAGCTTGGAAGAGCAGCTTATGGGATATTCCAGCATTACGTATACAGTGGCATTGCTTTCTTTCAGCAGAAATCCTATCAAACCATACACCTATGAAAGCAACAACTGGCCCCCAAGTCTAGCAGGCACATCCCTGTGGTGTCCCTAAATGCTTTTCCAGCTCAGTGAAGGATAAACAGGTGATGATGATAGGATAGCAGTGAAGGGATGAATCCGCTGCCAATTTCCCGGCGAAGTAGAGCAACTCTGAGGCAGAATGCAGAACCTCAGACAACACTGTCCACGGATATAGCCAGAGGTGGGTTAGGAAGCTTGACAGTGGTCACAGTGAATACACAGAAAGACAGGATGGACTGGGAGGCAGGGGGTGAGTACTGGGGTGAACAGCATAGTGCAGTGGGCAGAGAAGGATGTGTGGGGAGGACCGCAGAAGAGCTCCTGTGTGGGTGTGAAAAGAAAGTAAAACAAGCATTGGCATAGCCAATAGGTCTCGCCTTTGGGACCTTATAAGTGTTTAGCCATGCAACAGTTGATGTTGCTGCACCAAGGATATTGTGCTGCATAACTAAAAACGTATAAGTTCCCAAAAACGAGACCTATTGGCTATGCCAATGCGCACTACCCCAACACACTTTTTTTTTTTTTAACATTAATAAGCGCAGTGCCGTCTTCACGGACACCGCGCTATGCAATGCAATAGGTGTTGCTTTTGGTATTGTAAATGACAATGCATTTTAATTTTTTTAAAGGCATTGCCATTTACAATGTCAATAGCTCAAAATAATGTCATTGCAAGACCTATTGCAATTCAAATGCTTGTTTTTGTCTGGCGATGGGGTCCCCAGTGCCTTTTAGAGGTTTGGTGAGGGGAGCCAGTGTCGCACCACTGGGCTCTAGCCCAACCCAGGGGTATTGTTTTGAATCTGGGAACCCCCCCACTAAGCCTAGTGGGGGACAGGATATCCTTACCCTGCTCCTCTATATCTATTTTTTAACCTTTTTTTTAGGACTTAGAATTGAGTCCAGAGTCTGAAGATGGCTGCTGCCGCACCCGGATTGATGTGGCGACAGGCAATCAGATCTCACCATAAGATCTGTCGGCTTCGCGGATCCTTAATGGGGTAATAGATAAAAAGTTTTGGAGCCTTACTTGTTCAAAAACTACTGAATGGCTTACACAAAATCACAGAAAGCTCCCTTTTTGGATCAAGATTTAGCTTTCTGAGAAATTTTGAGTAAATCCGTTCAATTGCTTGGGCTGTAGCGGAGTCTAAAGTTTCTATGGAAAAATGAATGGGGAAACCCCCTTTTCTCTGCACCCGCCTGATGGATCACCCCAAAATGTTCCAGTTAGGAGAGAGGTCAAAAATGTTGGGGGTAGACTTTAGTTAAGATCTATCAAACGGCGCCAAAGATATAAGCAAACCAAAATTCTTATGGAAACACAATCCTACTAATAACTACCCAATGGCTACCGCAATTGGGTTATGGATGGATGGATGGATAGATATATATTTATATATATAGTTGGTGGTATTTTTAATTGCAAAGATGAGCTGAAAACACAGGACTGGACTGTACAGAGAAGAATCCACATTGGTTAGGAAGTAATGGCTAAAGAATTTCTAGTTTCACTTTTCCACTGTTTTTAGGTCTCGCCTACGCAGCGCGTATGCGCTGCATGGGGGGGCCTTTAGCCGTTGCTCTTCATTTTCAAGCACACACTCATGCTTGTGGCAGCATCCACCTTGCGGGAGCGAGCAGGGGCCCGCCACAAGCACGAGTGCAGTGCTTGAAAATGAGCAGACTGCTCTCCCAAGTGCGTACCTCTCTCCTCGCTGACACTTCCCGGTCACTCACTCGCTGCGCCCTCTACTTTTTGCTCGCGCTTCTTGTTGCTCTTTCGTCCCTTGTGGTTAGCGTTTCCAGTCAACTGCATTGTGTGCCAAATTGAGTAGAAACTTTCAACCTTCCAAAGGCGCTTTAAGCCTGCAAGTGTATAGAAAGCACTGTATTAAAATCGGATGGAGTACTATTGGTTATTGTACAACGTGAATACTGATCCCATCGCTAGCAGCAGTATGTGTACGGGTGTTGTGATGGCAGGCTCCTCCATTGTGCGAGGCTGTAGCAGCCGGTGCACCTGCTGGGGCTGCTTGAAGATGGCCAGCTCTTGTCGCTCCTCTGTGGATGGGGCGCAGGCACTGTGCAGGCTCAGGTGCGGGCTGCTGCGGCTGCGTACGCGGCACCAGGCCCCGCTGAGAGGGGAACCATGAAGGTCGCTGCAGCACCGCTCCCGCTGCCCCTCCCCGCGGCCGCGCCTTTCTGCATCTCACCAGGACTCTCTCCTCCCGCGTCTCCTGCTCAGCTGCTTTGCGGGTCTTTTGCTGCTTTCCGAGGTGTGGCAGGCTTGGTGGGTGCAGTGTGCCCTAGTTTTTGCAAAGATGAGATTGAGAGTTCTTCTTTTTGCCTTTTGTTTTTGTAGGCGCGCCGCATTAGCAGCATCTCTTGTCCTGCTGACTGGCTTGTTCGGGTTGTTTTTCCAGCCCCTGTCCTTTCTCATTTGCAGGTGGAGAGAAGCTGTCAACGAGGCGCTATGTTGGCGGAGAGTATGGTTGTTAAACTCCTGGTACTCAAGCGGTCTTCTTCTGAGCGGACCCTTTCATTTCTGATCCTGTCATGCTCCATTCAGCCCATTGTGAAGCATGATCTTGGTAGAATTCCTCCTCCTCCCCTAGTGCTTTTGGCAGGGAGGGTCTGTGTAATACACAGTGGAGGGAGCAGTTGCTTTATGCTACGTCGTGCTCGAGGCCCGGCTTGTAACCTCACGTGCGCCGTTTGTTTTGCTGCACTTCCTCTGATAAGAGCTTGCTTGGTGCCAAAATTGCCCAGCGGAGATGCTCTGACTAATAATGTACATGTTGCATTTGTGGTCCTGTTTCTGGGGAGGAGTGAGCCCCTCCGTGGCCGCCTTCTGCTTTAAAGGAAGGGATGCATATTATGATTTGGCATGATGATTGTAGAGGTGCGCTGGGTAAGGATCGGAGGCATATTACAGTGATATTTTAAAGACAAGAGATTTGCCCTGTGACCTTTCGGCCTGGCAAAATTGGGTTACTTTGTGACACTCTAATTCAGAGGGGATGTCTCGAGTCCACCCTCGGCTAAAATACACGTCACCCGTAGGAAAATTATGGCGTCCAAGCAGAGCTTTTCATCTTTTCCAATTTAATACAATCGAATGACTATTGGATGATACTATGTCTTTTAAACAGAAAAGACGACATACTGTGTAAATGGCCAGCCTTATTCGGAATATGTGTTGGAAAGGTCTTAGCTGCCTTACAGTATTACAGTATTTCTATTTCCATGTATGAGAGGAGGCATTGTGCCCTGTAGACGAGAGAATGTGCTACAATGACTCAGCTTTACTCTCCTCTCCATGTCTGTTGAGCTAAAGTATCTTCATCTGCTCAGTGAGTAGCTATATGACACAGTTGCTTCAGGAATTCACATCAAAGCACCACTCCTTGGGTAAAGGGAGAATCTTTTATGTGGTTCTTATGATCTAAGTGTGATTAATGGCATTTTATGGGTAATTTTGCCATGGAACACTTTATCCCAATTTTAAAAATCGAGTAAGCGCCCTCCTTCTACTGCCTAAAACAAATATGACAGACCCAGTTTTGCTTTAGATATCAGGGAGATGCATTTAACTTGGAAAGAACCAAGAACGTCGGGTGTATGCAGATCTTGTTACTGTGTCTGGCTCATGCCCCATCTTGTTATAGTCTTCTTCGTGAAAGAAGATCTTTACTAGTTCCAGCTTTTCGTTGATCAGGAATCAGAACTTGTGCTTTAGCAGTAAAAGAGTGTTTTAATACTGCAGACCTGCAACTGGTTGATGGTTTGACAATTAAAAAAAACAGGGCCCAAAACAGAGCCCGATAGAGACCAGTTTCGAAGCCCTCTTTAAACAAGCATTGGCATAGCCAATAGGTCTCACCTTTGGGACCTTATAAGTATTTAGTTATGCAGCACAATATCCTTACTGCAACAACATTAACTGTTGCATGGCTAAACACTTATAAAGGTCCCAAAGGCGAGACCTATTGGCTATGCCAATGCTTGTTTTAATTGAGGCTAGCTCAAGCTACACCTTATTGATGACACTCAGCAAGATAAACTGGTCTGAATTCCTTTTTTTCCCATTAAGAGGGAACGTGGACTGGCAATCAGTTCAGGCTAGATTGTACCTATGGCAAACAAGCCAAAGCTGATTTGTGTAGTGTTGGTAGCCGCTTGGTGTCAGAGTGAACAAAAGAAATTATGGAGAAGATTTATAAAGAGCAACCTGTCTGTCAAGCAATGAAGCAAGGGAACAGCAACTCAGAATGTAGGCAGTTTTAATTATGAATCGGTCCTTAGGTGTGGCGGAACTAGACCGTCTTTATCAATTGTAAAATTTAAAAAAACAAATGATCAAAATATAGTAAAAAGTGGATCAGTGAAACCGTGGAGGTATGCAGGTATGTGAAGATATGCAGATTCCTGAACAAAAGTACTAATGAAAAGGGAGTTGTAAGAGTGAGCCCTCAAAGGATAGAAGGTACATATGAGGAAATATAGAGTACAGACAGGTAGACCTGAACAACAGAAACACATGTGAATATAAGAGGCGAAGCCTATCGCAGATTGTTAAATCTTCCAGGAATGAAATTGAAAAAGACAATTGCTTCTGGGTATAGCCGTTCTTACATGTTAACTCTTCTCATGCTCCAAACTCTGCTGTTTTATGTCACCACATAACCCTTGTTGATTTACAAATTTAATTGGTTTAAACAACTCAGATTAGACCTTCGAAAATAAAAATACGAGACAAAATCCTTACACAACTACTTACCTTAATGACTGCAGTTGTGTTGGCCGTGTTCACCTTTAGGATCTTGGTTTTATCCCTGTGCATGTTGAGGGCACAGTTGTGCTGATGAGGCTACCACATTGTCTGTCTTCTCTTGCATCTGCAGATGGGTATGGGAGAGTAGGGCCAGGCCCTCTGCAAAATCAAGGTCGTCTAACTGCATCCTAGGTGTCCACTGGATCCCATTTCTCTCCTTGCTGTGGATGCCTTCATAATCCAGTCTATGGCCAGTGGGAAGAGAAAAGGCAAGGGCAAACAACCCTGGTGGACTCCAGTCTTCACTTGAAAGCCTTCCATGAGTTGGCGTCCATGAACTATCTTGCAGGTTATTCTCTCGTAAGAGTTCCTGGTGATTCTTTTGAGTTTATCAGGCACACCATAGTGGTAATGGAGTTTCCAGGGGGTGTTTCTGTCCACGCTGTTGAATGCCTTCTCATAGTTCAAGTTGACAGAGTCGGGAGTTCCATTCCATCGACTGCTCAATGATGATGCGCAGTCTTGCAATCTGGTCTGTGCAGGATCTATCCTTGTGAAAGCCAGCCTGCTGGTCTCGCAAATGAGCGTCAAATTGTTCCTTCATTCTGGACAGGATGACATTGTTGAACACTTTGCCTGAGGTTGATAAAAGAATTATCCATCTGTAGTTTGCGCAGTTACTGAGTTCACCTTTCTTGGGATCTTGAAAAGATATCCCTCCTTCCAGTCTGATGGCACCTTTCCCTCTTCCCATATCCTTCCAAACATAAGGCAGAGCAGGTCTACTGATGGTTCAATGTTTGACGTCAGTGCCTCGGCACGAATGTTGTCAGATCCTGCTGCCTTGCCATCTCTCAGATGTTTGATGGCTTGTCGTATTTCTTCTTTCGTTGGTCTGCTGCAGTCGATTGGCAAGTCCTTTGCAGCTGGATGTATATGTATATCTGGTGGAATCTGCAGCACTCTTGAAGACGATGCACTGTAAGAAGGTGAGGCCTTCACCTACCTGAGTGGTATCATAGACAAGCAGGGAGACACATGTCAATATCAAGGCAAGAATCGGCAAAGCAAGGGCTGCCTTCATTCAGCTAAAAAAAAAGTCTGGAGCTCCAAGGACTTAACACTGCAAACAAAAATCAGGCTTTTTAACACTAACATAAAATCTGTCCTTCTGTTTGGAGCAGAAACCTGGAGGACACAATGATCACAACGAACAAAGTCCAGACCTTCGTTAACACATGTTTTAGGAAAATCCTCCAAATCCACTAGCCAAACAGCAACAACAACCTATGGCAGCAGACTTCTCAACTTCCTGCCCATGGAGAAATAATTAAGACGCTGGGGCTGGATAGGATAGGATAGGTTATGTTATGTTATGTTATGTTATCCGGATTTATAAAGCGCACAGCTGCCCCAGCAAAGGGGCGTCCCGGCGCTATAAAGGACAAAATACCGGACACAAGTAATACCAAAGACAAGAACACAGCAGCACTAAGAATCCAGAGGAAAAAGGAAGGTTTTAACAGCCTTCCTAAAGGCAAAAAGTTTGCTAATTGCACGGACATGGACAGGAAGAGAGTTCCAGAGCCCGGCAGCAAGTACTCTAAAGGAGCGGCCGCCGGACCTAGCTCTCTTAAAGCGCGGGACTGTGACCAAGTGAAGACCCGAGGATCTTAGAGAGCGCGAGGGAATATAAGGCAGAATAAAGTGCTCCAGAATCTGAGGAGAAGAGTGCTTCAGAATTTTAAACACAAGGCACAGAGATTTAAACTTAATCCTCTGAGCGACAGGGAGCCAATGAAGTTTGACAATGGTATTTTTGGCCGAGCAAAATCGCGGTAAGCCCACCAGAGCCCTGGCAGCAGCATTTTGAACGCGTTGAAGTCTAGAAAGTTCGGCCAAATTAGCCCCCCAACAAAAGAGAACTCGCATAGTCCAACCTAGACAAAATCGTAGCTTGAACAATAAGCTGTCTGGTTGGAGCATCAAAGAATTTAAAGATAGGTCTGAGCCTACGTAGAATCCCAAAACACGTGGCAGCGGTTTTCTTAGTATGACAGGCAAAACTGAGTTTGTAGTCCAACCAGACCCCAAGGTTCTTAACCTCGGTGACAGGAAGAGGAGTTGAACCAAGCTCGGGTGGCCACCAATGAACCCTAAACGTGCGACCAGATAAAAACGATCGAAACCACTCGAGTGCCACGTTATCGACACCAGCCTCACCCAGACGCTGTATTAGAATGGCGTGGGAGACGGTGTCGAAGGCGGCACTGAGATCGAGAAGCACCAGTGCCGCCGTTTGACCCGAGTCGACCAGAGTACGCAGGTGCTCAACCATAAAGAGCAACGCAGTCTCAGTACTATGGCCGGGTCGAAAGCCATTCTGCGAGGGATCCAAAATGTGAGCGCAATGAAGATGATTAGATAAAATGGCATTAACATGAACCTCAGTCAATTTTGCGACCCATGGGAGCAGAGATATAGGGCGATAGTTCTCCAGCTTTAATGGATCCAGGGCAGGTTTTTTTAAAATAGGCATCACCTGAGCTTGTTTCCAGCTAGCAGGGACAGAACCAGACGTCAAAGATAAATTGACAAGATCACGCAGGGAAGGAAGACAAAGTAACGCTGAATCTCTAAATTGGGCAGGCTGAAGAGGATCACTAGGAGAGCCAGATTTGACTTTCGCCACAATTTTATTAAACTCCTCCATCGAAAGCTCTGGGAAAGAGCACAGAGACATAGTAGTCATTGGGCAAGGTTCCAACTTCCCACAGAGACGGATGGAACAGAAAAGGAACGATAAATGGCCTCAACCTTTTCCACAAAAAGGCAGCCAGGTCCTCACAGTGCGAGGCAGAACAGATCTCAGCGACTGGAGCTCTACTGGCTGTAAGATCCTTAAGCACCTTAAATACTAATTTAGTAGGATTGGTGCTGATGTTGAATTCGCGAGAATAGTAGGCAGCCCGGGCTTTGTTAACCGCTCTATGATATTTCTTCGTCCTGGCACGGTAGATCGCTTTCATGCCTGGCAAATAAGACTTACGCCAGGCTCTTTCAGCTTGTTTGCATGCTTTCCTAAGGAGCCGAAGCGAATCGTCATACCAAGGACTAGGATCACACCCTCCGCAAGCCTGCATCAAACAACAGCAGGCAAGCACCGACTTGGAATCCACAAACGAAAAAGGAAAGGAGGAAGACAAATAAACACCTGGTGCTGGGCCTGGAGGCTGACTGCAAGAAGGAGGGCTACACCTGGAGTCAGACTGAGAGAAAAGCCTAAGACAGAGATTGCTGGAGAGTCCTGGTTGACGACCTATACTCCAGGAGGGGAAGTAGGCATAAGTAAGTAAGTCTACACCCTCTTTTGTTTGTTTTCATGCCATTTTGAATTGCCTGGTGTCTAGTGGGCTTGCTTTCCCTCCACCGTGGGACAAATTCAGGACAGACCCCATGTCTGTTCAGGGGTGACTGGGGGCAGAAAGACAGTTTTCTCTCTTTTGAGGTGAAGTTGTTGCCAATATCAGAGTTCAACACCCACACCCCAAATGCTAATTCCATGTTGTCTACTGGACTTTCTACCCATTCCAAATAGCAGATTTGGCCCAACCTCTCCAACTGAGACAAACCTATCTGCACCAGGGAGGCAGAAAGACAATACTGCCCGTTCTGGGGTGGGATATGACTCTGTGCCAGGGTTGGCCGCACCGTCCTTTTGTTTGTTTTGGCAATATTTTGAATTCCCTGGTGTCTAGTGGGATTCCTGCTCCCCAACAGGGTCAAACCCCCAGTCTGCCCCGGGTGGGAGGGACTGGAAGACTGGTTTGTTTCTTTTTGAGAGTTGGAGAGGTGGTATGCCAATGCCAGAGTGTTATGCTTGCAACCATTTCTTTGGCCCCAAATTAAAAAAATCCCTGGTGTCTACTGGGTTTTCTATTCCTGCCTTCGGGGTACAGATCTGGGGCAACACCCCCAATTGGTAGAAATGGGGGGTAGAAAGACACTATTGCCCATTCGTGGAGGGTGTGCCCCAATGCAAGGGTAGACTACACCCTCTTTTTGCTCATTATGCCCCATTTTGAATTCCCCAGTGTCTAGAGGGCTTTCTTCCACCTAAACCCCCCCCCCCCCGCCCCCGAGGGGCAAACCCCCTAGTCTGCCCGGGGAAGTGAAGATCAAGGGGAGGACAGTAAGCAAGGCTAGTTTGTCCCTTTTAGGGTGGGTGTGTGGCCAATGCCAGGGTGCAACTTCCGCACCCCTTTCTTTTGCCCCAATTGCAAAATCCATTGTGTCTCCTGGGCTTTCTCCTCACCCTTTGGTGGGCATATTTGAGACAAACCCCCTAACTGGCTCTTCCACCAGCAAACGACCTTCACACCTGCTCCAATGCCTAGATACCCCTCATGTGATAAGTTGTGCTATTCAAAACCTGATAAAATAACATCTACCCGCAGGGAGAAAAAAAGTTGCTGGTCTGGGGTGGGGTGTTGTAGGCCTAGATTCCAGAGTTGGCTGCACCCTCCTTTTTCTTTTGCGCCACTTTGTAATCCCTGGTATACAGTTGGTTTTCTGCTCTCCCGGGAACAAACGAGGAGAAAACCCCCTGTCTGCCCTTTGGGAGGACGGGGGGGTCAGAAAGGCTGCTTTGTACCTTTTTGGAGTGACCAATGCCCGAGTGCAACGGTAACCAGAAATGAAAAAAATCCCTGGTGTCGACTGGCTTGCCCTCCTCACCCACCACAGGGCTGATTTGGAGCAACCTCCCTAGATAGAACAAACTTTCTATCTGCCCCCAGTGGGCCTTGTGCGCTGATAGCCAATACAAAAAAAAAAGTTAATATTGGGCTGCTCAGGAAGCTCTTCCTGAGCAGCACAAGGTGGCAAACAAAAAAAGGAATCCCACAAGAAAAATATTCAAAGTCTGCATACACAAAGAGCAAAACATGGCAGGGCATGTGTTATGGTGTGTTGCACTTAACAACTAACATGAGATGCTCAGTCTATTCAAACTAAACAGATAACTAATGATAATCGTGAGATTGAATAGTGAAGCTAAAAGTAGAAACCAAAGAGATCAGATAGTTTGCTCATAAATCGGTAAGATTATAGAGTCCATCAGCCCACCCTAATTGGCGGAGCTTCGTCATCTGGGTCTCTAGGAGAACTGGATCAACGGCCACAGTCTTGAGCCACCAGGCCCTGCTGGACACCTGACCTTGATGCTCCTGAAGAAACTCTTACCCAGATGTATGTTCCAACTATGTGAACTCCAAAAATGTGCAGTGCTCTAGTGCATGTGCTAATTAAAAATGACTACTGGGGCAAAAAAATCTTTATTTATTGTGAGATTGTCCAAGTGTCATGTCTAAAATAACCTAATAGTCTTGAAATATATAGACTAATTCCTGACTAAATACAATTGTGGTCGACATGTTTCAGCCGGATTGGTCACTCGACCCGGCTTTCTTCAGGACCTCAACAAAAAATATAGCTACTGCAAAGTAAACGCAAATCGTGCAAGTGTATATATAAGACAGTGCTTATAAAAAATAATATATATGCTGGTCCGACCAGTCTGTGGCTATGGCCACCCTACCAGATAAACGGACCCAGTATTTGGAAGGTAAGAATCACCTCTTCTTTCCTAGAAAAGATAAGAGTCAAACTATCACACACAAAATAGCTGCAAAAATCACTATCTCAAAGAATACCTGTTAATTAATGCCAATTGTGCACTAATTATTTGGATGAAAACCCCACTGGGTGGTCACATTCATCAAATCAAAAAAATAGATTGTAACTATATTGGACTTACCCAGCTTTGTGTGGGAGAACAGCCTCACCTCACCCGGCTGACTGCTCGGAGAAAGAGGCACCGCTCTGTTAGTTGCTGGAGTAAAAACAGAAAAGTTTGCATACTGCTACCAATCTGACTGCATACTTCACCCATATATCAAACATTGTAATGACCCTAAAAAAAGCCTGAAACCAGAAAAACACAAAACCCCTGATTGGTGCACTTTTGCAGGAAAGATAGACCAAAATGAAACCTCAATCTTAAAACAGCTGAGAAAGTCTGATGCTGGAAAGTTCTACAAACTGAAGAACTACAGGGCCCAAAGAGCCCTCTGTATGCAAACCCTCATTACTGGTTACTAAAGATAGAAAGAAACCGAGTTCAGAACAAGATAGCGTTGTGTAAGGGAATTGCTAAACACATCAAAATAAGCCATCTAACTATAAATTAACGTTAGAACAAAAGAAGGACTTGAGAATGCAATCAATATTAGAAGCTCTCCTTTCCTACCTGTCCGTCGGTACTTCAAGCCAGGCTGCGAACAGTCTGGGAGGTGACGGCAGGCGGAAGGAGAGCTCTTTTTAAACCCGCCGTAATTGGTGTGAAAAGACCTAATCTGTAACAGCTGCCACTGTGAAACCTATCAGTGGGCATGCGCCTGAATTTGTTCAGTGCGTAAACAGAGACACTGATTCTCACACATGCGCACAACGGTAGTAGGTCTATCTGTCATTCATACCTGTATGACTCGTCATGCTCGAGAAAAAGACACTGATCGCTGCAACCGCGAAGTAACCGAAGTTGAAGAGAATGTACTGTATCCCGATCTGCGCAAAAGCGTAGAGATCGAGAGCCAATACAGCTCAAAGGGAAGCAGCGTCGGCCAATGATATTGATGCGAACTATCACAGTATAGAAGTGCCATAATAATGACACAGTTCAGTGTTGGGACCATGAAGGTAATCTGAGGATCTACGGGTCCCCAACTAAAATATAAACGGTCTACTTCATCAGAGCTTTATCCGAGGGGTACACAGACACCATCTAGGCGGTACTCGTCCCAAAGCCGAAATATGCAAATACCGTGAAACCTTACATCCTAAAGTGGATGGTCGTACGGGTTTTCTCAATCTGCGGATGCTTAGAGGTGTAATGAATCGTGTTCAATGAAAGTGAACACAAGAATCTAGCACCCACAGATGAAAGGTAGACATATCTCAACCCTACTCCTGACGGGTGCTGCATAAAAAGTAAGGGCAATTGATAAGACGTTTGTGTGTCATGTAAAATAAAATTCAATCTAGCTCTGAAGAAGTAGACCGTTTATATTTTAGTTGGGGACCCGTAGATCCTCAGATAGACCTACTACCGTTGTGCGCATGTGTGAGAATCAGTGTCTCTGTTTGCGTACTGAACAATTTCAGGCGCATGCCCACTGATAGGTTTCACAGTGGCAGCTGTTACAGATTAGGTCTTTTCACGCCAATTACGGCGGGTTTAAAAAGAGCTCTCCTTCCGCCTGCCGTCACCTCCCAGACTATTCGCAGCCTGGCTTGAAGTACCAACGGACAGGTAGGAAAGGAGAGCTTCTAATATTGATCGCATTCTCAAGTCCTTCTTTTGTTCTAACGTTAATTTATAGTTAGATGGCTTATTTTGATGTGTTTAGCAATTCCCTTACACAACGCTATCTTGTTCTGAACTCTGTTTCTTTCTATCTTTAGTAACAAGTAATGAGGGTTTGCATACAGAGGGCTCTTTGGGTCCTGTAGTTCTTCAGTTTGTAGAACTTTCCAGCATCAGACTTTCTCAGCTGTTTTAAGATTGAGGTTTCATTTTGGTCTATCTTTCCTGCAAAAGTGCACCAATCAGGGGTTTTGTGTTTTTCCGGTTTCAGGCTTTTTTTAGGGTCATTACAATGTTTGATATATGGGTGAAGTATGCAGTCAGATTGGTAGCAGTATGCAAACTTTTCTGTTTTTACTCCACCAACCAACAGAGCGGTGCCTCTTTCTCCGAGCAGTCAGCCGGGTGAGGTGAGGCTGTTCTCCCACACAAAGCTGGGTAAGTCCAATATAGTTACAATCTATTTTTTTGATTTGATGAATGTGACCACCCAGTGGGGTTTTCATCCAAAAAATTAGTGCACAATTGGCATTAATTAACAGGTATTCTTTGAGATAGTGATTTTTGCAGCTATTTTGTGTGTGATAGTTTGACTCTTATCTTTTCTAGGAAAGAAGAGGTGATTCTTACCTTCCAAATACTGGGTCCGTTTATCTGGTAGGGTGGCCATAGCCACAGACTGGTCGGACCAGCATATATATTATTTTTTATAAGCACTGTCTTATATATACACTTGCACGATTTGCGTTTACTTTGCAGTAGCTATATTTTTTGTTGAGGTCCTGAAGAAAGCCGGGTCGAGTGACCAATCCGGCTGAAACATGTCGACCACAATTGTATTTAGCCAGGAATTAGTTACATTTCAAGACTATTAGGTTATTTTAGACATGACACTTGGACAATCTCACAATAAATAAAGATTTTTTTGCCCCAGTAGTCATTTTTAATTAGCACATTCACTAGAGCACTGCACATTTTTGGAGTTCACATAGTTGGAACATACATCTGGGTAAGAGTTTCTTCAGGAGCATCAAGGTCAGGTGTCCAGCAGGGCCTGGTGGCTCAAGACTGTGGCCGTTGATCCAGTTCTCCTAGAGGCCCAGATGACGAAGCTCCGCCAATAAGGGTGGGCTGATGGACTCTATAATCTTACCGATTTATGAGCAAACTATCTGATCTCTTTGGTTTCTACTTTTAGCTTCACTATTCAATCTCACGATTCTCATTAGTTATCTGTTTAGTTTGAATAGACTGAGCATCTCATGTTAGTTGTTAAGTCTTTGAATGGGGATTGGAGATTGCTCAGTCTTTAATTATTTTCCCTATGACCCTTATTTACATATGTTTGATGGTGTGTTGCACACCATAACTAGCAAACGTCAAGCGTTTTTAGAATTTGGGGTAAATGACCATTAACTGTAGTTATTTCAGTCTTAAATAATATATATATATAGCACTCATACATAAGAGTTTACAAATTCCTAGACTTGGGACATGCCTCAAGATTTAAAAAATCCAACATACCTAGAATGTAAAATATCAGTGTATGCTGGAATGAGACAAATCTAGACCGAAGATCCGGCGGCGGAAACCAAATGAAGGCACTTACAGACCCGTCATTCGGCGGGTAGTCTGAAAAATTAGACAATTCTTTTTAATATAATCAGTGATTGGTAGAAGACACTTACACAACCTGAGGCATTCAAGGTGTGAGAAGGGGAGGTAAAAGGGTGCGCATAGACCACAGAGAGAGAAATTATTTAGAAGAAAGACTTATTAGATCAGAAGTGAGGTCTCTCCAAAACTATCACCAGTCGATGTAACAAGCAGAGCCACTCTTGTAGGCAAAAAAAGGATCAGCATGCAAAGAAATCGTGAGCAAGCAAATACATAGCTAGGCAACCAGTAGACGAGGACAGACATGTTTGGGAAACAGGCATGCAATTATGTTAAAAGACAGATGTAACACCTGATGAGTAAACAGCCATAATGAAACAGTGGAATCGTTCCTACAATATTAGAAAAGCAGACTACAGATAAATATTAAACCAGGCTTCCTTGGAGTGGTTTCCCCCCCCCAACGTTTTGCCTTCAGACCTCCTGTTTTGCTGACTTCGTTTTTGCTGGCTTTAGGTCTCTGTGCACTTTACCACTGCTAACCAGTTCTAAAGGGCGTGTGCTTCCTTTTTAAAACATATTATGGATTGGCCTATACTCAAATGGTGTATTTAATTTACTTACAAGTCCCAAGTAAGATGGCAATACCTGCGACCAAGGCCTGTAAATTAAATGCTACTATTGGCCTGCAGCGCTGATTGTGCCATCCAACTAAGTCGCACTTTAAACATGTCCCAGGCCTGCCATTGCTGCCTGTGTGTGCAGTTTTAAACTGCCACGTCAACCTGGCAAAATAAACCTTTTGCAGGCCCAAACCTTCCCTTTTAATATATATAAGGCACCCCTAAGGAAGGCCCTGAACAGCCCAGATGGCAGGGTTCAACGTAATTTAAAAAATTGAACATTCAATTTTAAATTTTACATGTCCTGGTAGTGAAAACGTCTTACATTTATTTTTCACTACTGCAATGACTACTGTTATATCCTTTGGCCTCCTAGTTCCTTGCTGCTCAGCCTGTGTGACTGTGATGTAATAGAATGTTCATGAGTGCAAAGTTTGTGTGAGTGGTCAGTTGGAATGAGTGGGGCTGAGCTGCAGGATGCTGCTCCCAATGGGGCACAATACTTACCATCTGACTTGTGACTGAATAAACCTACTTATATCATCTACACTACTGGCTTGATTACCAACAAGGGCCTTAACTTGTTTACAAAACCTACCTCTCCAATAGTATAACACTGGAATTACCTTATTACATTTTATATGTGCAATTTCCAAATGGGAACAGATTCCAAGTTCATGTTTGGTGTTTTTGGAATCGTAATGAAAAATCCTAATTTATGGTGAGTCAGATTATAAATTACAATTTTGAAAATGGCACTTTTAGAAATGTAGAAATGGGTGGTGGGCGCACTCGTTTTTAGATAATAGTTAGTTAAATTTTAGCGGTAAGCGTGCAACATTGCCATATGCTTGCGTGGCACGTGGTATAAATGAAGGGGGTGGCCTAGTAAAGAATTAACTAGGACTGCAATGTGCACTGCTGTGAAGTAATTTCAAGCATTTAATTCATTTCACATCAAATTTACAGTGATCATATTCAATTTTTTCATATGAGTTGCCACAGTATACATTGTCATTCAATATGTATACAGTTGTACAATGTTAAACACAAATAGCAAATTAAATAACGTTCCAAAAACCCAATGCATTTCGGGACATTTGTGGTCCCTTCGTCAGGGGTAAACTGTTGAAAAAGAAAGGAGAGGATATCAAAATCTGCGCGTTGCGTGATCATAAAATAGTACTTTAAACTTAAAGTGAGGTATACGATACCTTTTGGAATTTGATTCAAAATTCGCAAGTGTTACGTGTTCACTCTCTAAGAAAAAAGTTAAAAATGAGAGTTTGAGGAGAACTGATCTCTCTTAAGGTTTGTGGAATCAAAATGCAAAGAAACCCAACTTCGTACCTGGTCATTGTATAGTTCTACGTGTTTTCATGTTGCAGCGAAATTAGAAAGTCTGCGGAAATAAGAACTGGGTTTTAACTGTGCTGTGTAAAACATAACACGGTGAACGCTGTTGTTTAAAACGAAGCTCACCTTGATTAAAGGGGTTCAGATGGCGGTGAAGCCGTTTGACGTGAGGAGAACCAAGACCGGAGTAGAATGTGAACAGTGAATCTGAAAATAGAAGGGAAGGATAAGACCTTGTATTTCAGTAAAGTGTGAAAGTAGAAGCCCATAATGAAATGGAGCCAAGTGGAGAGGTTTGCTTACCGGTTCGAGAAAGATTAGTAGCGAAGTGTGCTTCCACGGGCGCTCTCGGCCGCGGTTTGCTGCTCGTCAATTTCAAAAAGGTTTTGACGTCACACCGTAGGCATAAACACTAAAAAAAGACTGGAGGAAACGTTGTTGTGAAGAAAGACTAGATTACTGCCGGCAGTGGGGCGGAACTACGAAATCCTAATTGGTGTTATGTAAAATATGCGCCATAGATAGTATCCGATCGTGAAACTAAGTGAAATAATTTGAAACATATAAATGTTCCAGATGATTCCCGAACTGAATGTAAGACGCAGCGAACTGATTTGATGTGAGGAGGACCTTCTCAATAAAGTTGTGGGAAACACGAAAACAAAAAAACACGAGGAGTAAGGATAAAGCGAAGTGATGTTAGTGGAAGTTATTCTTGACAATTATATCTAATAAGTAAGTTTAGACATGTTGTCAGGTAGTTCGACCGCCTAAGTGTGGAATACATGATAAATTGCGACATCAACATGTAAACACTAAACATCATCAAATAATACAGGTCATGTTCTGTAGTATCCAATCGCCAGAGGGCGAAGTTACATGGTAAATTTCGACATCAACATGTAAATACAAAGCATCATCAAGTAATAGAGGTCATGTTCTGTAATATCATAACTGTGGGGGTTCAAACTGGGGGTACATGTGTATGTGAGTACATGTGTGTGTAATGTCAGGTAAGAAGTGAGTATGGGTTAAATGCGTTTTGAATAGAGATACTTTCAAATTGAGTTGGGATCCCGAGGTGGAGTACGAGTATCAAATCTGGGTATTAGTTTAGAGAAAGCAAGCCATCTCAAATTTATCATTGAGTCCATGCGGAGTAAGGGTTTTAAGCTTCTTAATCCAAAATGCTTCTCTTTGTAGTAAGTACTTCGAATTATCACGATCTGTGTGTTTTGGTACTTCTTCGATGATTTGGAATTTCAGTTGGGCGATTTGGTGTCGTGATTCCTCCCAATGTGTCGCTATACTAGACGTCGTACTTTTGGTGCGTATTTTGCTTTTATGTTCTGTCAATCGAGTTTTCATTTTTCTCTCGGTTTTGCCGACATATAGCAGTCCACAGGGACATTTGATGGTGTAAATTACATTTTCAGAGTTGCATGTTGTGCTGCTGTGAATTTTAATTTTTTGACCCGTAGATGGATGCAATAAGATATCACCTGTGATTACGTTATTACAATGAGTACAGTTCCAGCATTTTTGTGTGCCTTTACTTGGTTCAAGAGTCCGTGTCGGTTTTTGTTTTTTAGATAGCATTTCTTTTAGATTTTGAGCTCTTGTGTAGGCGAATAGTGGTTTGTCTTTGAACAGGTTTTTGAAATCGGTTTCCAGTTGAAGTAGATTCCAGTGTTTATGTATGATTTGTTTGATCTTCCTGGATGCTGTAGAGTATTTAGAAACGAAGACTGTAAGTGTGCTAATCTCTTTTGGAGCTTTCTTTAATAACTCATCACGTGGTCGGGTTTTGACTTTGTTTAGTTGTTCTGTAAGTAAGTTCTCAGGGTACCCTCTGTCTTTGTAGTTCTTGATCTGTTGTTGCCATGTGGATTCACATGCCGTATCTGTGGAAGAAATTCTTTTAGTTCGCAGGAATTGAGAAACTGGTAAATTCCGAATCAGCGAAGGAGGATGGAAGCTGCTGAACAGCAGAGCATTATTTCTGTCTGTTGGTTTTTTATACACACTCGTTTGTATTTCACCTTGTCCAATGTCTATCCAGACATCTAGGAATGAGATTGATTTGCGGCTTATAGTGTGGGTGAATTGTATTCGAGGGTCTATCAAGTTGAGTGTCCGTATGTTGTTGATGAGTGCTGGTTCTGACTGATTCCAAATGAGGAAGATGTCGTCGATAAAGCGTTTAAAGAATATGAGACCTTCTTTCAATGTGAGGTCCTTGAGGATGTAGTCATGTTCAAATTTTGCCATATACGTGTTAGCGTATACGGGTGCTCCCGGAAAACCCATGGATGTACCATTTAGTTGTATGTAAAACTGTTCATCCCAACAAAAGTAGCTGTTTTGCAGGCAAAACTCTAATAATTGTAAGATGAAATATTTGGGTGTTTGTATGTTTTCTTGTTGCAGTAGGGCCCATTCGACTGCTTCAATGCCGTTGGCGTGTGGTATCGAGGTATATAATGCTACTACATCTATAGTGCATAAAATCCAATTTTCTGTGTTTAGGTGTTTAATCATTTGTATGTTTCTCAGAAAGTCCGTAGTGTCTTCAATGTAAGTTTCCCAATTTTGAACAAACGGCTGCAGAAAAGTGTCAATATACCGGCCTGGTTTTTCAAATATTGAGTCGCATCCAGAGACGATGGGTCTGAAAGGAGGATCCATCAAGTTTTTGTGAATCTTTGGTAATAAGTAGATTTTTGGTCTCCGTGGGAAGTCAGTCTTAAGATATTTTTTGGTGGATGAATCAATCCAATTGAGCTCTTCAGCTTTCTCCAACATGACGTTGAGATTATTGGAAATTTCCTTTGTGGGATCTTTGTCAAGTTTTCCATAAGTCGCTTCGTTCATGATGTGTTCAAGAACTTTCCTTTGGTAGTGTTCGGAGTTCATGATTACTAATCCTCCCCCTTTATCTGCTTTCGATATCATGATTGTTCCTTTGTTCAGTACGTTTTCTTCAAATGGTGTCAGTTCAAGAAAACGTACTGAACAAAGGAATGTCCTTTGTGTGTACTTACAACAGCACAGAACTGGAGACAGAAGTAGCTCTTTATAAATTTATGAGAATTTTGAGACTTCGCAATTTTTTCACCAACATTTGCCCCCAAGATTCAACGGACGACTCTACCACAGACTTAACACTTCCAACTTTCAAACCCAAGAGCACTTTTGTTGCCCCAGTGTCTCACAAAACTCTGGACACATTTGAATTATTGGTACAACAAGACCTAAAAAAGATTCAATATTCCAACAAAACAAAAAATTTGAGCAGGGCTGAAAAAAGCGCTTTAACCAGATTAGCCAGAAACCCAACAATCATGATATCGAAAGCAGATAAAGGGGGAGGATTAGTAATCATGAACTCCGAACACTACCAAAGGAAAGTTCTTGAACACATCATGAACAAAGCGACTTATGGAAAACTTGACAAAGATCCCACAAAGGAAATTTCCAATAATCTCAACGTCATGTTGGAGAAAGCGGAAGAGCTCAATTGGATTGATTCATCCACCAAAAAATATCTTAAGACTGACTTCCCACGGAGACCAAAAATCTACTTATTACCAAAGATTCACAAAAACTTGATGGATCCTCCTTTCAGACCCATCGTCTCTGGATGCGACTCAATATTTGAAAAACCAGGCCGGTATATTGACACTTTTCTGCAGTCGTTTGTTCAAAATTGGGAAACTTACATTGAAGACACTACGGACTTTCTGAGAAACATACAAATGATTAAACACCTAAACACAGAAAATTGGATTTTATGCACTATAGATGTAGTAGCATTATATACCTCGATACCACACGCCAACGGCATTGAAGCAGTCGAATGGGCCCTACTGCAACAAGAAAACATACAAACACCCAAATATTTCATCTTACAATTATTAGAGTTTTGCCTGCAAAACAGCTACTTTTGTTGGGATGAACAGTTTTACATACAACTAAATGGTACATCCATGGGTTTTCCGGGAGCACCCGTATACGCTAACACGTATATGGCAAAATTTGAACATGACTACATCCTCAAGGACCTCACATGGAAAGAAGGTCTCATATTCTTTAAACGCTTTATCGACGACATCTTCCTCATTTGGAATCAGTCAGAACCAGCACTCATCAACAACATACGGACACTCAACTTGATAGACCCTCGAATACAATTCACCCACACTATAAGCCGCAAATCAATCTCATTCCTAGATGTCTGGATAGACATTGGACAAGGTGAAATACAAACGAGTGTGTATAAAAAACCAACAGACAGAAATAATGCTCTGCTGTTCAGCAGCTTCCATCCTCCTTCGCTGATTCGGAATTTATCAGTTTCTCAATTCCTGCGAACTAAAAGAATTTCTTCCACAGATACGGCATGTGAATCCACATGGCAACAACAGATAAAGAACTACACAGACAGAGGGTACCCTGAGAACTTACTTACAGAACAACTAAACAAAGTCAAAACCCGACCACGTGATGAGTTATTAAAGAAAGCTCCAAAAGAGATTAGCACACGTACAGTCTTCGTTTCTAAATACTCTACAGCATCCAGGAAGATCAAACAAATCATACATAAACACTGGAATCTACTTCAACTGGAAACCGATTTCAAAAACCTGTTCAAAGACAAACCACTATTCGCCTACACAAGAGCTCAAAATCTAAAAGAAATGCTATCTAAAAAACAAAAACCGACACGGACTCTTGAACCAAGTAAAGGCACACAAAAATGCTGGAACTGTACTCATTGTAATAACGTAATCACAGGTGATATCTTATTGCATCCATCTACGGGTCAAAAAATTAAAATTCACAGCAGCACAACATGCAACTCTGAAAATGTAATTTACACCATCAAATGTCCCTGTGGACTGCTATATGTCGGCAAAACCGAGAGAAAAATGAAAACTCGATTGACAGAACATAAAAGCAAAATACGCCCCAAAAGTACGACGTCTAGTATAGCGACACATTGGGAGGAATCACGACACCAAATCGCCCAACTGAAATTCCAAATCATCGAAGAAGTACCAAAACACACAGATCGTGATAATTCGAAGTACTTACTACAAAGAGAAGCATTTTGGATTAAGAAGCTTAAAACCCTTACTCCGCATGGACTCAATGATAAATTTGAGATGGCTTGCTTTCTCTAAACTAATACCCAGATTTGATACTCGTACTCCACCTCGGGATCCCAACTCAATTTGAAAGTATCTCTATTCAAAACGCATTTAACCCATACTCACTTCTTACCTGACATTACACACACATGTACTCTCACATACACATGTACCCCCAGTTTGAACCCCCACAGTTATGATATTACAGAACATGACCTCTATTACTTGATGATGCTTTGTATTTACATGTTGATGTCGAAATTTACCATGTAACTTCGCCCTCTGGCGATTGGATACTACAGAACATGACCTGTATTATTTGATGATGTTTAGTGTTTACATGTTGATGTCGCAATTTATCATGTATTCCACACTTAGGCGGTCGAACTACCTGACAACATGTCTAAACTTACTTATTAGATATAATTGTCAAGAATAACTTCCACTAACATCACTTCGCTTTATCCTTACTCCTCGTGTTTTTTTGTTTTCGTGTTTCCCACAACTTTATTGAGAAGGTCCTCCTCACATCAAATCAGTTCGCTGCGTCTTACATTCAGTTCGGGAATCATCTGGAACATTTATATGTTTCAAATTATTTCACTTAGTTTCACGATCGGATACTATCTATGGCGCATATTTTACATAACACCAATTAGGATTTCGTAGTTCCGCCCCACTGCCGGCAGTAATCTAGTCTTTCTTCACAACAACGTTTCCTCCAGTCTTTTTTTAGTGTTTACGCCTACGGTGTGACGTCAAAACCTTTTTGAAATTGACGAGCAGCAAACCGCGGCCGAGAGCGCCCGTGGAAGCACACTTCGCTACTAATCTTTCTCGAACCGGTAAGCAAACCTCTCCACTTGGCTACATTTCATTATGGGCTTCTACTTTCACACTTTACTGAAATACAAGGTCTTATCCTTCCCTTCTATTTTCAGATTCACTGTTCACATTCTACTCCGGTCTTGGTTCTCCTCACGTCAAACGGCTTCACCGCCATCTGAACCCCTTTAATCAAGGTGAGCTTCGTTTTAAACAACAGCGTTCACCGTGTTATGTTTTACACAGCACAGTTAAAACCCAGTTCTTATTTCCGCAGACTTTCTAATTTCGCTGCAACATGAAAACACGTAGAACTATACAATGACCAGGTACGAAGTTGGGTTTCTTTGCATTTTGATTCCACAAACCTTAAGAGAGATCAGTTCTCCTCAAACTCTCATTTTTAACTTTTTTCTTAGAGAGTGAACACGTAACACTTGCGAATTTTGAATCAAATTCCAAAAGGTATCGTATACCTCACTTTAAGTTTAAAGTACTATTTTATGATCATGCAACGCGCAGATTTTGATATCCTCTCCTTTCTTTTTCAACAGTTTACCCCTGACGAAGGGACCACAAATGTCCCGAAATGCATTGGGTTTTTGGAACGTTATTTAATTTGCTATTTGTGTTTAACATTGTACAACTGTATACATATTGAATGACAATGTATACTGTGGCAACTCATATGAAAAAATTGAATATGATCACTGTAAATTTGATGTGAAATGAATTAAATGCTTGAAATTACTTCACAGCAGTGCACATTGCAGTCCTAGTTAATTCTTTACTAGGCCACCCCCTTCACTTTTAGAAATGTGTAATTTTCCTACCATAGGCATCTGGTGGCTGCAGCCTGTTTCGGGTTAAAACGTCTGGGAATAGTTGACAGTTGTACTTCGTGCATTCCTCCAAGCCAGCCACACACAATAGCAAATGCATGCGTTTCTGGATGGGCCATCACTGGCAAGAAGGGAGGGAGGAGATGGACCCACCCTCACTTACACTTGAATAGGGTGTGTCCAGCCTCCACACAAAGGACTGCATACACTCTGTAGTTAGTCTGGAGCCAGGGCCAGGAAAGCAGGGCACCTGTGCACTTCAAATGCCTGCCTTTAGAAGCTTCTCCCCACTTCAAAAGGTACAACTAAGTATAAATACTGGACCTCAGGCACCCACTCTTCAGTACACTTCTGGACCTTTGGTTACACTGTTTGGAAGAAAGACTGCTGTGCTGCTGAAAATACTGGACGGCTACTCTGAAGGACTGCTGCTGTGCTTCTGCTCTCTTGTCTGGGTGAGAAGGACTGGACTTGCATTTCTTGAACCCACCATCCCAGAGTGACTCCAAGGGATAGTTGGCTGGCCTCCTGACTTGAAGCCTCCAACACCTTGCACCTGCACATGGACTCTGCCATCTGTGAGTCTACCCTGTTAAGTGGTGCTAACCCAGTACTGGACCTTTGGAATAAAGCTTAAAGTGCTCTGCCAGCCTCTGTGGATCCAGTGGAACAGACGCATCTCCTCTGCTGCATGGTGCAACCCTGAGCACAACTGACTGATCACCGCTGCTGCATGGATTGGACCCGTCACAAAGAGTCACATCGCCTCCGAGGCCTCTTCGGAACTGCTGCTGAGCGATGCATCCTTGACATAGGTCCTCGCCCCCCTCTTCTAAGGCAGCCTCGACAACCAATGGAGTCCGCATTGCAGGCCCTCTGAACCATTGCATTGCCCAACTGTGCGACGCATCCTCCACACCGGACTTTGCATTGCAAGCCCTGGTCAACGGGATCCTCGATGATGGCACAGATCATCGCATCGCACCCTCAGCGCACCTAGGGAACCAACGGGGGACTTCAGCTGCGCAATGCACCTTCAACACAAATCCTCGCAACATATAGCAAACCAGAATTGAAGGTACTTTATTCAGCAGGCCTAAGTGGGTTCCTGTCGACAGCCCGCGCTCCACTGCGATCAGCCTGAACATGTGCCTTTGTACCAGTCCAGTGCAACCAGTTATCCACAGTTGACGGGATGCTTTTTGGAGCAATTTTTACTAAGACCTTTAAAACTGCACATCTCCAATTCTACTGATTGGATTTTTGTAGTTTTGGTCTTGCTTTATTTATTAAAGAAAGTTGTATTTTCCTAACTTGGTGTAGGATTTTTTTTGTGCGATGTTCTTCACATAAATACTGTTTGAAGTGTTGCAGAAATACTTTACACACTGCCTTTAAGTTATGCCTGACTGCTGTATGCCAAGCTACCAGAGGGCTGAGCACAGGTTAATTTAGGGTTGGCTTGTGCTTCACCCTGACCAGGATTGTGGTTGCTGCTTGACCAGGGTTCACACTACAGTAAATCAACAATTCAATTTCTTACAATAAAGACCTATCACAAATGTGTATGTAAGAAGCGGAATATCTGCTCCAACCAATGCTAGAAGATGCGTAGCACCTACATGCACCATTAATGAAAATGGAACTCGTGGAAACCACTGGGTCTGTGAAAAGTAAAAGACCCCATACAGTAAGTGACATGTTCATTAACATTTCTTCAACATGTATTTGAAGGGCCCAACCTGCAACAGTTTCCATTTATGTTTGTAGTAAAATGTAAAAATATGCACAGACCAGGAAGTTTATCATGAATTGTTTTGTTGTTCCTAAATCTGAACTAACAGCTAAGTGATGAGTAAAACACAGAGTTAAGCCAATACTCGTGTGGTACCAGTACAGTTTAGCTAAAATATCACCTGACAGAAATATCATGTCTCAAGTGTTGTTTATGTTATGTTAAATAAATTTATACCGCGCGCGGATACTCAAGAGTGTCCCAGCGCGTGCTCGGAGGAAGAAGACAGAAACCGGAAGTGCTAAAAGAGGAAGGTCTTTAGCTTTTTTTTTTTTAAAGTTACAGGATCTTGGATGCTGCGCAGCGCTAAAGGCAAAGCATTCCAAGCCAGAGTGGCTTTCCGCACAAAGGAGCTCCCACCGAGCCTTTGACGGTTAAACCAAGGGGTCTGTATCAGAAGTTGAGAAGAGGACCGCAACTGTCTCATTGGGTTATAAAAAACAAACCTCTTCTGCAGATAGGCCGGAGCCGGACCCGAACCATAGAGTGCCCTATGGGCAATAGCCAGAATTTTACATTTTATTCATGATTCCACTGGAAGCCAGTGTAAGGAGCGTAAATGAGCTCGCACGCTACACTTGCTAGACAACCCGAACAACCATATCACCCCATTGGAGAACATAATAGAACATTTAAACACACAATGGGACATTTTCTTAACTGATATTTAGCACACTATATTTGTCAGACAATATTTTTGAAAATCATATTCTAATATACAACTGTTAATAGTAAACTAAGATGTAAAGATTGTTCCGACTATAGCGCAAGGTCACCAAACTGGTGCGCACATAAGTTAGGGTTATGCCCCAATAGGGATACAATGATCTTCTTAATTGAGTGGACATCTTAAGGAAGTGATGGGGTGACTTCACTACCAAAAAAAACCTTGGATTCCAATGTAAGTGGGTTCATGCTTGCCGTATAGAAAATGCTAAACCTAGGCTTATACCAGTTTCATGGATTGAATTACTGTACAAAGACCATAGAGAACATGATAGAATGAGTTACGTGGCAAAAGACACCTCAAGCATAAAAGGGAACTGAAAAGAAGACGGTTACCCCCTGACCCTGTTCTTTAGCCTTGATTTTCAGGAAGCTCCCACAGGAGGACTTTGGAATGTAACACTGTAGAGCCAATTTGCTGTGACTCGCAAAGGAGTGCAATTTGCGACTATAAAAATGACATGGCATACATCAGGCCCGAAATCATCTTACTGGTAGCCAGATGCTGATATGGATGCAGAGACGTTTGTAAGGAACTGTCAAATTTGCACTAATTCGGGCAAGGCACAATCTAGGTTTCGTCCTCCACTAGGGGATAGGAAAAAAACAGAAAATCCTTGGGAGAATCTCAGCACAGATATACCAGGACCCGTTCTAAAAGTATGGGGAGTACTTAAGTATGTGATTGCTATCATCGACCACTATTCCAAATGGTCGGGATGTGCGATATCGGAGACCATTGATGCTGGAACTATAATCTCCTTCTTAGAGAAAGTATTTTTGCTTAATGGTATACCAAAGTCCATTTTGAGCGATAATGGACCACAATTTACAGCTGAGAAGTTTGGAAAGTTCTTAGCGAGTAATGGCATTATTGAAAAGCACCTGCCAAATTACCATCCTGCTGGCAACGGAGTAGTGGAGCGCTTCAACAGAGTCTTAATGGGGAGTGTGAAAGCAACTATTAATAGTGGCAATGACTGTGAGAAAGAGTTGGGCAAGACAACTTGGGCTTATAGAATAACACCCACTGTGACTGGATATAGCCCCTTCAGGATACAGAGCCTGGATGCGTTTGAAGTTGTGCAGTAAGTGGTCCCCTTCGGTTGTGAAAAGGAATTTATTAAAAATGTAGGAATTGTTAAAGGAGTATTATAAAAAGAAACATTGGGTGAAGGAGGGGTACCTGGAACGGGGCGATTGGAATAGGATAAAATTAGGCTGAGAGGTTGGGAAGGGCAAGAGCAAATTCTCTCAACCCTTGCAAGTAAAGGAAGTTTATGCAAGATCAGCACTGTTGATTGACGGAAGGGTATGGCATTTCTGCAGGACAACAAGGTGCAAAAAAGTCCTGAAATGGCATGACAAGTGTGATGTGAACCTTCCCCAGTCCTATGAGTGGATGTTGAATGAGTGTGTTACCATAATGAGTCCCTCCAACCTCAATGGTGCACTTGCGAGAAAGAATGAATATGTTCAGGTTTCTGATGTGATTATTTCTGGACCTAGTTGTGGTGGTAAGTCTACCCACATTGGTAGATCTGTGGTGTTACTCACTAAATTCAATGATTTTGTGATGAGTTGAAACTAGCTCACAAGTTCATTAATAATACAGGTAAGGCATGCAACGACCATTGGGCTGAGAGGGTATTTTATATCCTGCCATGTTGCTTTGTCTGAAACTTTTAACCTTCATAACCGGACTGTCTTTACCACCATGACTATCTCCCACCTTTGTTTTCATGTGATGGGATTTGCGACCACACCTCCCAGTTAGCTGATGGTCTCCAAGGGGCAGTGTAAAAAGACATAACTGGCTAGGTGGCTTGCAGATCAGCGCTGAAAGAAGACAGAGGAGTTCTAGGAGATGGCAGAGGTGTAAGCAGGAGTCCACTGACCCAACACTCTGAGCTGGCATCCACCCCTCCTCTCCCCTTCGGCATATATTGCTGGGTACCTCAAAGCAGACTTCTGCACTAAATCTTATCTTCAAACACAGACTTTAATGCAGGGATGATCCCCATAGCTTAACCCTGCGCCTCACAACAGCCTTCCTACACTTTTGGTGTCAGCGTGGGCCCTAGGTTCCTCTTTCTGCTGCATATGCTGTACCTGTTCTGTCTGTGAGGTAAGTGTGTATTGCTGTTGCCAATGAGGTACATTTTTTGTGTGACAGAAAAGCATACATAAAGTGTACTTATACTGGCCGGTTTAGTGGGCTTTTTTTATGGTGCAATGCTGTTACTGCCTTTGAAGTAACATTCCATATTTGGAGGATGGAGTGGGGTAATGTACCACATAATATTGTGGTTACACTGCTACCTTTGATTTTAGACCCAACTGCTGACAGGGGCATGGTGACCATCTGGCAACATGCATCCCCTCCAACTGGGTTGTCAAAATTGTGTCTTTGTGGGATTTGCTTTCGATGCAAATAGCACTTGCAGCTCACCGGAGAGAAACATTCTTCCAGGATGTTTTGTATCAGGCCAACTAGCCCAATGTGGTGAAGGTCTGCGGGAGAAATTGATGAAGAGGGCCAAATTATTTTGTAGTGTATAGGATCGGTGGAGAAAAGTAAGAGATGAGGTCAGGGGACCGTGGTAGATGAAGAAAAGTGATGAAGTTGGTAAAGAAGTAGATACGGATTGGGTGATAATCACTAAGAAGAGGGCGGAAGAGGAAGGACTCTTCAGTGGATCTAAAGAAGACAAGCATTGGCATAGCCAATAGGTCTCGCTTTTGGGACCTTATAAGTATTTAGTTATGAAGCACAATATCCTTGGTGCAACAACATCGACTGTTGCATGGCTCAACACTTATAAGGTCCCAAAGGCGAGACCTATTGGCTATGCTAATGCTTCGTATTACTCCCTCAAGACAAAACTGACATAGGCACAATTAACAAAAAGGTTCGAATAGGTTCATAATGCAAATTACCATCAAAAGCTAGGACCGCAAAACATTTTGTCGGCAAAGTAAACATGAACGTTTTGGCAGGCTTCTTTCTGCAGCTTTGGCGTCTTATATTCTGTGTAGCTCAGGGTGTTTTAATAGAAAGCCGTCAGGTCAGAACTGTCCCAATTGGAGTGCACAAATTCCAGATTCTATTTGAGGAAACTACAAATATCCAAATGCAGCACTCCCTCGCCTAAAATAGCATACAGCTTAATATGGACACACAACTCCACGCCTTCCCAAAAGCAACGAGCGCTGCACCTGCCAAAAGGCTTGGTTGAGTCCTGCCAGGTGACTCTCCTTTGGCTAAAGGGTTGTGGCTATCAAAACAAAGAACAATGATGGCAATAAAGAAATATGAGCTTTGGGAATCTCCAAAGCCTGGCCATTTCGTGCAATGCGTCTGATTGACAGTTTACGTCAGCGGGGAGGTGTGGCTCTCAAGTAGGGGGCGAACACTGCTCGTTGCTGGGTTAATCCGCTCTGTCATTGGTTGTAAGAGCAGCCAATCTGGGAAGAGTAGTTATTATACACCCGCGCTCTCTCTGTCGGGGGGGGGGGGGGGGAGGATGGAAGTTCCCCCAGTGCAGAGGGGACTTTCAGGAGCAGCGCATCTCAATGGCGGATACCTCACAGCTGAGCAAGTTTTTGTTTACAGTTTTATATAGCGCGAACTCGACCCCAAGGTATTGGAGCCCTTTACATGACCACCAGTTACGTTACACAAGGATACATTCATTTTTGTTAGGCATAGAGAGATTAAGTGATTTGCCCCAAATCACAGGATGCTGAGCCGACGCAGAAGCTCGAACCTGGTTCCCCTGCTCTAAGGTCGGCAGATCAGTCTACACTAGGCTAACAGATTCAAATGCACAATGGGAAAAATTAAGAATCGCGAGCCACACTGCCCTTTGCTTGCGAGTTACCTTCTTGTGCACTTGCATGACTCATTTTATACTTCTATTTCATGTCCTGTGCGTCCTTGCTTTACAACTGGTGGCTTAACCAAACAGTGACTCTATCCACTTGTAGCATCGCATCTCCTCTCACCACTTCCTAAAAAGCAGTACTCCATTTTAATTAAGGAACCCATAAGCCTACGTGTTAGTTTAGTGTCGTCACCAGGGCACAAGTCCTAAAAAAAGAAGTGGGGGGACGCTGTCACCGGAAGTGACGTCACAACAGGAATCTCATGAAAAGAAGTGGGGGGACGCTGTCACCGGAAGTGACGTCACAACAGGAATCTCATGAGTATTCATATGCCTTTAGATGACGGGGCATTTCACAGCACTGCTACCCCTGGTCTGTTCCTCGATGTCCTTTGCAACCCCCCCTCCCCCCCCACTCCCCCGAGGGGGTGCCCCAGTTGCACAACGAAGTGCTCAAAAGCGCACAAGATACAGAAGGACACACATTCCAAGCGTTAACCGCCAACGCCTGCTCGCTCCGCCTCCCAATCACTCCAGCCTGCACACACCACCGGTGCCTCTTAAAGTCTCCAATTACAAATATTAGCATATCTTTGGTAATTTACGGGAAACTTCCATCCCACCCGGGCTCTCTGCTCACACAATGCTGTCCAGCTTTTGGGCAGGGGGGGACGGCGTCCACCCGGAAAAACCTGGTAAAATAAGTGGGGGGACGCCGTCCACCCGCGTGGTACCCCGACTCGAGCCCTGGTCGTCACCTTCTTCTGTACGTTATTTAAAATGCTAAATCCAGATTCCCCAACAGGAGGAGCACAAACATGAGCCCGAAACTGACTTGTATTCCAAATCATATCGTTGTCACAAATCTTTTTAGGGGGGCGGGAGGGGGAATTTTGTTGCATGTATCCATTTACATGCAGGCAATTAGCATTGTGTTTCTGGTATTGCATTGGTATGTACAGTACCTAAACCTCTTGCAGATCTGGCACTTGAACAAAGCATCTTACAGAAGGACCAGGGAGCGTGGGCTGCCAAGTGAGAATTTGCGCGTATTGCAGGTTAATCTATATGGCAACTGCCATTTAAGCCAGCTGCCTTCTAGCTTCCGATATTGGTGCATATACTGGAAAGTGGCGTGTAGTTCCCCCAGTGACAGTGAACCTATCCATCTCTAAGGGAACACTTGCGCGCCCCCCCCCCCCCCCGTGGACAGCATCGTTTTCTGATTAACTGACGGAAAATGCGAAAGGCTTGTGGCCACACATTGTGATGTTAAGCATGTCAATGTTATGATTGGATCAGCACTTAACAGGCCATTTCCTTCTGAAATGCATGGAAGAAGATTCCTAAAAGATGTAAAAAAATATTTACTTTTTGTGTTATTTATGCAACCCCAAACCCTTTAAAATAACTGTCATCCTGTTTATAGGCCGGAACACCTTTTAAAAAAATGTAAACATAATGTTATTGTTTTTGTGTAACAGAAAACACAAAGGACACTAGTGCTTCAGAGAAAAGGTGCGGCTAGGAACGCTCACAATCCTAGTTTCTATTAAGGGTTGCATCATTGATGCCAGATTTCCCCGTATATCTAAAGGTGCTAAGCACTGCAGTGTTGCTGGCTCGTTTTATCTCGTGCCTGTCTGGTTCCCCATCGTGCAGGCTGCTGCTGAGGCGGCCTGGCACCATGCGGCCACAATGCAAGTGTATGTGAACTTTCCAGAAGCCTCACCCTGGATCTTTTCTCAGCACCCTGCACATCAATAAAGTAACATTCCCAGAACCTTTTGTTTTTACGTTTCCCCTAGCATCCTGTTGCTGTGATACAAAATGGAGGTCGCAGTTTGGGTCGGCAGAACCCTTACATTTCTGCTCTTTTACTGATGAATACAGTTAACATCTTTTTATTTCAGAAAATCCGTCCAAATAAACAGCATTGTTATGCTTTTATTTGTCCCGCCCCCTTCCGGTCCTGTCAAAGACACAGTCTGGCAAGAAGGTTCAAGGTCTTGACAGCGCCTTCCTGTTGGCACGGCTAAGAGGCACTAGAAATCTGTGCTGCATTTCTGACCATAAAGCACCTGCAGTGCCAGCCTTTCGGACTTAAATATAATTCGTTTCTCTGTTTTGTTTACTCTGTAGAGCGTTTTCTAAACACGGCAAAGAGCAATCTTGCTTGTATTCAGAGCAGCACTGGGTTTTAATTGGTTACACAGCATTAAAGTGACGCTGGTTTGAACCGCAAATATTTGGCAGCGCGAGACGTGCAATCTTCTGTGCCGAGCCTCGCTCCTCCCTGCTCTGTTGTGGTGTTTCTAAGCACAGACACAGCAGAGTCCCTTGGCAGAGCCACGCACCAAATGCTAATAAAGAAAACCTTTATACAAGTTAAATAAAATAAACTAAGACAGAGCGACTCGCTCGGTGAGAATTTCATCTCGGAAAATGAGCTCTTACTCCATTTCTGGTAGCTTTGATTAAATCATTAGTGTCTCCTTTGTTCTAGCAGCTCAACATCTAATGCCTTATGATGCTGAGTCCCCATGTTGTGCGTTGTAGTTTAGTTAGATAGCACAGATAATACTCTAAGGTGTCCAGTAAAGGATGCACAAAGACACATGCATCCTCTACTGCAAATTCAGTTTCATTCTTACAGAAAGGTAAAGAAAAACAGAGTGAAAGGGAAAATAAACAAGTGATGGCATGGAAGACGGGAGTTGTGTGTTCCCGCGCACGACGCGGCCGTCAAAGTGAAAGTGATCGCGATCGCGGGCTGGAAGGGTGCCCGCGAGCGATGCACTTAATGAGCATTGACGAAAGCGCCCGCGCACGTAACCGCAAGCTCTAGGCCACAGTGGTAGCATTTTCTGAAGCCCTTACTAAAAGTCTCGCCAGAGCAGCGCATGCGCTGGCTCAGGAGAGAGCTAAAAAACTGAGTATGACATGGATAAGTGGAGACTGAAATAGAGAGAGAGGAAGTGCTAAGGGGCTGCAGGGTGACGAGCAGCGGAGGAACTCAGAGAAGGACGAGGGAGTGAGAGAGTGAACGAGAGGAGTGAGAAAGAGAGAAATTGAAAATGTTCCTAGAAAGAGAGATCTAGAGAGAGCAGCAAACACCAAGAGAAAGTGTGAGACCACAAGAAAGATACCCAGAGAGAGATAGAGAGTGAGAAAGAGAGAGAAAAGGGGCTTCAAAAGTTGTTGTTTTTTAAATGGCAACTTGGAATGTTAGTGCAAATGGAATTTAGTTAATTTCTGGTTGACTTATGATGTTATTTTACTTATGTGTCTCTGATTGTCTTAACATGATATTTTGCTTTTCTGTATAGCTTTTTATGCCATCATACATTTGTCTTGAAGTACAAAGAGTGAGAGGGAGAAAATATGGGCAAGAAGAGAGAAAGAAATAACACAAGGCAGAGAGAGAGGTGTTCTCTAAGACATTGGTCTCTCTCACACAGGCAGCGGTGCTTTTTGAATGACCAGCCTTAGGCATCTGGCCAACAGCTATGAAGTACAGAAAATTAGAAAGAATGAGTGGCGGACGCATGAACACAGTGAAGGACATTGTTGGGGTGATGGTGAGACGAATCAGATGCTGAAAGAGCTTTGTAAATCTAAAAGAGATACAAAGGTAGTTCAGATAGAGTTAAACTGAGTAAGGAAATTATCCAGCTGCTCTATAATATCTAAAGTCCGACCTCTCAGGACGCTCCTAATATTAGTTACATTTTACTGTGTGCCCACTGCTGAAGAAGTGTTGGGGGAAGATCTGACCTGGAAGAAAACAGGCATTAGCTTCGGGATTTTAAGTCAATAAATAGTTCTTTATGAGGTAGGAGGAATCAAGTTAGGTTCACAAGAGGGGCTGTGAACAATACTCCTGTTTATCCAAAACATTGTTCATAAATGTTCTGATTTAACCCAATCACTGCTCAAAGAAGTCAGACTATCCTTGTTTCTAGAAGTACACTAAGGCTTTTATTGTGCATTACCGGAACATTTGATAATCCTTTTGCTCCCACTCAGGGATTCCAATTAAATATATGCACCACAAAATCTGTAAAAACATGGTGTAAAATTCCACAGACTTAAGGCTGAAGAATTTACTCTTCTTGAATAGTAACTATTTTCAGAAATCATTACTATTTATTACTCTGCTCCTACTAATGTTCATTTTTGTATTGCATACTTGGTTGTTGGTTCTGTACATTCATGGACTACAAAGGACTAAAATACCAAAGCGGACCTGACATTACATACCTCTCAAGCGTGTGGTTCCTTACTACAGTAAGCAAGCGCTGTATAAATGTTGCAATAAAATACAAAACTCAACTGACCTTAGAAGTATGTTATGAAATAGGATACCCAACCTCGATCCTACCCCACCACTACCCACGTTAGCTACCCCTTCACACGAATGCTCTGCAAAATAGTATGCCTGCAACGTTCTCCTGCGAGAGATCACTGCTACATGAAAATGTAGTTCAAATGATGTAATTGTCAAGTACAATACGGTTTATTTTTAAAAACCAACACAGGATGTTTAAAGTACGTAAGGTAAATTCGAACCATCTCGGAGTGACCCGTTAAAGTCAAAGTGTTCATCTACGTTAAGGCTTTCTGAGACCATTATATTCTACGAACAATTGGTGTGCAACTGGTGTTATGTTCACATCTTTCAGGGGCACCGTGGTCCCCACAACAACAACAGCGATATTTTCCAAGTAAAAGTAGACTCGCATGAGTTAAGGAGACCGGTGTGCGTGGTCAGTGGTCCTATGTATCGCCTATGTCTACAGTACAGCACTGACAGCAGCAACGCCCCCTTCCCCCCACCCCGGCGGCCTGCATGCGGCAACAGACGTCCTCAGTTCCGGGGGTCATGGCAGCTCCAATGCGATAGTCACAGTTGCACCTCGGAAGAGAGCGCTCGCTGCCCTCCCGCGCTTAACACCACCATCTTGCCCTCCAGCTCTCACTCACCTCTCGCCGTACGTTCAACAAAGAGTAATAGTCCTGATTCTCCAACTCTTCTTCTCCCAAGGCCGCTGCCATCTTCACAACCTCTGACCTTACCAGCCAGCAACACTGACAGGTTCTCCCAAAGAACAAGCGGTACTAGCCAACGAAATAGGACCGAAATAAAACCCGCCCGCACAGCGACGTTGATAGGCTTCAAAAGCAGACATAAACTTTTACAGTCTACGTGAGCTTCTTCACTTTGTATTCGGCTTTGGAACACAAGGGAATAAAAGAAAACAGTTGTTTAAGCATATACAAGTTACAATGGTAATCACGCGTCATAACGAGGAAAAGCCTCATATTTTAATTATCTTTCCCGCTAAACACCTGGTTCATAATTATAAGCAGCTCGAGAGCTGCCAAGATTCCCACGTTCACGTGCAGTCATGAGCTGCTCTAGTCCAAGTGTTTCCCCTCTAATTCTGAGACTTTTAGTCGCGGTTTTATATTGGAATAAAATATGCTACAAGTCCCAGAATGAAAAAAAACCTGGACCGGAACAGGTAGTCATGTCATTATACATTCTAACAAATGCACTGTAGGTCGCCCAATGTTTAGACTCTAAAAGGTATTTTATATGAAACTTCTCCCCTACTTGGAAAAGTCTCTACTTCAAAGATAAACACATGGTACTTGTTTGGTTCTATGAAAAATATTATCTTCAGAGAGTTACTTTTAAAGTTCATATACTTCTCAGAACTTGGCCTTACTTGGCTGGCATAATTTTGGTTTTATTAAAGATTATTTTATAAAATATAGTTAGTTTTGAGGGAATGGGGCTTTCAGCTGCCCTTTTCATGCTTTGGTCTATTAGTATGTCATATGTAATCAAGAAGAGAGCGAGGAAAAAAGAGTAACTTGTCCTCTTCCCCAGCAAGTATTTAAGAAACAAAATGGACAAATTCTTTTAACAAGGTATCTTCAGGCATACGTTTTTTGCCATTACCTTATGCGAAAGTGAAAAGGAGAGTAAACAACTGTTGTAAAAAAACCCTCACCCACCTACCTAGTAGGTGGCATGCTTCCTCATTGGGGCTCAACTGGATTACCTAATGTAATCCAGCTGTGCTACAACGCCTGAGTTACAGCGGAGCAGGTTGTTTGGTGAGAGGGAAGTGACGTGCTATGTGAAAAGTGATTATGAGTTAAAAATGTCTCATAGGAATGCCCTTTTGAACATTTTTAATAGAAGGGTCCTAGGACATGAGTAAAAACAAGATCGGGATCATTACAATGGTATGATATGTACCCTGGTATCCCTGATATATAGGTCTACTAGTTTCAGCCTTTTAGATAGTCCTTTAGGCTTTCTTCAGGACCCAAAAATTTGTGCGTGGCCTAAAAATAGGTGGAGGCCACGTGGGGTGCAAATATCAGCACACACCCTAAAGTGTGCTGTGAGTGTAGTGGGTTGTGATAATTACTCACAAAACCTCTGATCGGAGTACCTGTAAATAAAAGAATTAGTGAGTACAAGTACAGAGTTGTTCTTTCATGCATTTGTATTATTAATGCATGCTCCTATTAATTGTAGCTGGTGGTTTCATGCATGTGGCAGGGTGGGCATGCATGATGGTTAACTACTGGAGAAAACTTGCGTGGCTACAATGTGCCCCGGTGATGCTAAGGATAAACGGGGAATCCATAGGTGCATAAGGGTTGGTGATAATGGCGCGACAAATTTGGGCACATTGACCTCATATACACTATTGCCTACGGGTTTTCTTAGGTGTTTTTTTAAGACTGTTAACTTCTAAATGTGATAAGGTCCATATGTATGTGGCACATGGTGGCAATCACATAAACCATTTAAGACTAACTACAGACAAACAAGTCAACATTCAACATACATATATTTAGTTGTGACGCGTAGTTCATATTCTGTGAAAATCAAGTGAAAACTAGAAACAGACCAACAACATAAAATGACTGACAATGGCATTCTCACATTGACTCTGAGTAAGTTATGCCTCTGAGATCCGATCGGTCTGCAGTATCCCAAGCTGACCCTATCGAAATGAAGAGGTCGTAAGGATATCTAGATAGAAAAAAGGGGGGTGTGGGGGTGATCCGTTGTGCAGTATGGTATAGCTGATCAAAAATAGTACTCACATTTGGCAGGGGAAAAAAAGGTCGTGTTCACCTATGCAGTCGATCGGGTCCGCTTGTTTGGCCGTGTACAGGTAACTGTGCTGACATTTAGTAGGAAGCGGAAATGATCGCAAGGTCACGTGTGGACCTCCCCTGTACCGCTAGTGCGTAGTGGAGCATTGGGGAATATGTGCGGCGCATGCGCGGCAGGTCTGCGGGGATTGGGGTAACTAATACGAGTAAGATGTATACCCAAAGCGTGGGAGTAGTTGATGTGTACGTTTATGTTAAATGTTAAGAAAGACGGAGTATGCATTTATGCATGTCTTTGTAGGTATCAGAGCCCAAATCAAGAAAGTGGCCGACGCTCTGTATTCTGCAATTTCACGCTAATATATAAAAACGTAAAAGAGCGGAGGCGCATGCGTGTTGATATCCTTGTAACTATCGGTGCCTGAATAAAGTTGGTAGTATGTGCAACGTGTTAAGCGATTTGGTTATGTGCTTTAAGCGTTAGAACACACACATTGTACAAAGAAGTAGCATATGCTTATGGCTGAATTGGGACGTGTGAGGGTGTGTAAGTACCCAAATACAGTTAATAGTCAGCGCAATGAGTAGATTAATTTATTTGTATACTTTTAAGGTAAGAGCAATTACCTGTGAGAATAGTGTCAGTAGGTGTTAAGAAGGCAGCGAATGGCCCTATCTCTCATTTCCCATACCAAAAAATGCGAGGCGCAGGAGGTTGTTCGGCTAGAAAATGAGATCACCGAGTTGGAGAGTGAGCTGGAGCAAGGTGTTACGGATGACAGATTGCATGTGCTGGAGCTTAAGCAGGCCGACTATAAGGCGCTGGTTACTGAATCTGCTAGGAGTATGAGCAGGGAGCAACAGGGGCGATTGTACGATATGGGTGATAAGGCCGGGAAGTTGATTGCCTGATTGGATAAGAAGGAAAGAGCGAGTCGAGTGGTGCCAGAGATTGAGAGGGTGGATGGTGTGCGTGTGACGGACCCCGGTGACATTGTTGATTGCTTTGCGGAGTATTTTTACGGGGTCTACTCTCCGGTCTCAGAGCGATCGGAGGAAGACTCTCGACTGCTGCTTCGAGACATTACTCTGCCTTCCCTATCTGATGAGGATAAAGTATTGATGGATGCGGCCCTATCGCCAGATGAGATTGCTTTGGCCATTCGTTCCATTGCCTCGGGTAAGGCCATGGGTCCTAACGGACTTCCCATCGAACTGTATAAGCTGCGCCCAGATGCGATTGCCCCGTATCTCCGGGACATGTTCCTTGAGGCTCGGGCGGCGGGCTCCCTCCCTTCTGACCAACGTCTTGCTACTATTGTTGTTATCCACAAGGAAGGGAAGCCGCGGGATCGGTGTACTTCTTACAGGCCTATCTCTTTGTTAAACGCGGAGCCCAAAATCCTCGCCAAGGTACTGGCCAATCGTCTGATCCGGATTGTGGGCGACCTGATTCATCAGGATCAATCCGGTTTTATACCCCATCGCAATACCGCTTTGAACCTGCGGCGACTGCATGGCGTCCTTGCTCGCGCCCCATTCATTCGTGAGCCGGCCATCTTGGCGTCCTTGGACGCTACCATGGCGTTCGACACCTTGGAATGGCCATACATCTGGGCGGCGTTGGCGAAGTTTGGGTTCGGCCCGGGGTTTATCGGTTGGGTGAAATTGCTTTATGACAACCCACTGGCACAGGTAGTGGTCAACGGACGGGTGTTGGCTCCCTTTGTTTTGGGTAGGGGCACCCGACAGGGATGTCCACTATCGCCTCTTCTCTTTGCGCTTTGCTTGGAGCCCCTTGCGGAATGGTTGCGGTGGCACCCCTCGATACGTGGCCTTAGATGGACGCCGGAATACGAGGATCGTGTTTCCCTATATGCGGACGATATCCTCTTGTATCTCGTATCTCCGCGTAAATCGCTCATTGTATTGGTGGATGTGTTGAGCTCCTTTGGTCGCAACTCCGGATTGGTAATTAACTGGGCTAAGTGTTGTGTATACGTTCTCTCCGGGGAGGCCCCCCCCCCTTCCGCGGGGGTGCCCAATCCAGATTGCGGAGTCGGGGTTCACGTATTTGGGTATCTTTATAACCCTGGATCCGGTGGCCCGGTATGAACGGAATCTTCTCCCCCCCCCTTCAGCGCCTAAGGGCGGATGTGGCGGGTTGGCGGCGGCTGCCGCTCTCGCCGCTCGGCCGGGCAGCATTGTTCAAAATGATGTCGCTACCACGTTTTTTGTACGCCCTGCAGAATACTATGGACGTAGTGCCGGCCCGTTATTTTCGGGAGGTGGAGTGTCTCCAGCGTCGATTGTTTTGGGATGGGCGGCCGCGGATTGCTCTTGCTAAACTGACCCTACCGTGGTATGACGGGGGGGTCGCCCTCCCTGACATTAAGCGATATTACTGGGCCTCCCAGTTGGCTGCCGTCAATCACGGGATGTATGGCCCTGCTTTGAACCCGGCTTTTGAGATGGACAAATTGCTACTGCCAGGCGGAGACTATAATCGAGCACTATACTCGGGGTCCCTTGATGCGCGGTTGACGGGCCCGACGCGGGTCGCAGTGCAGGTGTGGCATGCAGCAAATGCGGCGATGGGGTGGAGGGATCGCTTGACTCGGGCTACGCCATTGTACGCGTCCCAGCGTTTGGGTTGTCTGTATACTACGAAAGGCTTCGAGAAGTGGGATACGATTGGTATCAGCACGGTAGGGGATCTCTGGACGAAAGGGAAATTCAAGACGTTCGACATGCTGAAAACGGAATACCAGTTGAATGATAGGGAATACTATCGGTATGTTCAGGTTCATCATGCCTTGTGTTCCGTGTTCTCAGACGTGGCGGCTATTCCGGAGCATTCCCCGTTGGAAGACAGAATATTGGACGGCTATGTGCCGGATAGTACCATTTCGTTGATTTATAAAAAGCTTATCAATGATCGAATGGGTTTGCTGGCCTCATTGCGGGAGACATGGATTGCAGACGGTATAGAACTGGACGACGAGGATTGGGTGTCAGCGGTGGCCTCCCCGAAAGAGGTGGCTATCCCGGCCCGATTGCGGTTCGTCCAGCTTAAGATACTGCATAGAGTGTACGTCACGGGGCCCGGCCTGATGCGTATGGGGTATTCGGTGGATGGTTTGTGTAAGCGAGGCTGTGGGCTACTGGGGACTTTTCTCCATATCTTGTGGGAGTGTCCGGAGGTGACTCGGTTTTGGTGCAGAGTGCATGCGGTGTTAGAAGAAGTCACGCATGTTGCCTTGTTACTGGAGGCACGTAGATGCTTGCTGAATGTCTGGGAGCCGACTGATTACAATGTGACGCAGACGCAATGGGTGACCCTAGGCTACATGATAGCGAAGCGTGACATCGCACAACTGTGGGGCTCCCAGAGGCCGCCAACGGTCTCCGAGTGGAAGGAACACATGGACTGGTGTATGTTTAGAGAGAAAACGGTGTATGTGGCGAGAGGCAAGCCTGGGAAGTGGATTAAGGTGTGGGGTCCCTGGAACTCCTATCGTGGAGGTATTTGCGCCCCGCCCCAGACGCGTGAGATGGACGCCGCTCTGTCTCCCTAGCCCCCGCATTCCTGTATGCTCCTGCGACATGCGACTTTGTCGCTTCTGCCTTGCCCCCCTCCCCCCCCTCTGTCTACCCGGGTTGGTTTACTCCCTCGATACGAGGAGCACATGTTTCTGCCATTAACCTCCTCTGCCTTGTGAGTTTGATGTTTTCTGTTTTTCAAAAATATGAAACCTTTCCTGTTTGTTTAGGGACTGCGGCTGTGGCTGACTGCGATGATTAGCACTTTAGTAACTCTTTTGCTGCTTCATTGATGTGCATGTTAAGTCGTGCCTATGTTTACACTGCGTTTAGCGGCCGGCCTGTTGGTTGTAGGCCCATACTTGTATCTTTTCGGAATTGTAATAAAGGTTTAAAAAAAAAAAAAAAAAAAGAAGGCAGCGAATGAGTGCGGCTAAAATAGGGAGGTGTCGAGCACCAAGTACAGTTAGATGAGGTATCTTGTAAAAGACAGCGCATGCTGTTGGGCATACTATTTCGGGGGGCCAAAGGTCGTATGTAGCAAATTAAGCGTAGCAGCAGTTAGGCTATATTAACTCATGTAGTACTGTGAAAGATATCTACAGGGGAAAAATGGCCTCAAGATATCTTACGTGGAATTGACACATGATAGGCGGATGACACGCCTTATTATATATATATATATATAAATGCTTTTATATATATTTTCTTCTATATATTCTTGTTCTTCTCAACTTGGGCCCAAAAACTGATAGAGCTAAGTGACTAGAATAATAGTGGTCCATATTATGTGGTATGGGTCCTATGAACATATTAAATGTATCAGTCTGTTCCTTCTTACAGAAGGGTATAGGTGTGATTACAGGCATCGTATACTGTTCCAAGGCACGTTGTCATTGAGCCCTGATGTGTGGGTAGAAAGTCTGTAAATCCAACGTTGTTCTTTCTCGAACAACCGTTCCTGGATATTTCCCACGTTTGGCTCAAGTTGTTCTATTATTACCCAGGACATATCGTTGGTAGTGTGACCCATTGTAAGGTAGTGATCTGTAAGTTTCGTGGTACTCCGTTTGCAGCGGATGTTACTGCGATGTTTGCAAATTCTGATTTTAATTTTTCTACTGGTCATGCCGACATAGCGTAGTTTGCAGGGACATGTTATCAGGTAAATCACGTTCGCAGAGTTGCAGTTTGTGTGTCTCTTGATAGACCAAACTTTCCCTTCCTCCAGATGTAGGGTTTTTGTTGTCTGTGTGAGATGGCAGATGCTGCAGTTCCCACATGGGAAATGGCCAGTCACTTCTGTTAGGCCCCATGCATTCTGTACAGTGTTTGGGGTGTTCATAGAACTTTTGGGACAAGTGGATACGAGACTGTCTTTGAGGTTGTGAGATCTTTTATAGGAAAACAGTGGTTTCTCCCATTGCAATTTGCCTGAAGTCACGATTTTCCAATTGCTTTGAATTAGTCTGGCACCTTTGTTTGAAATGGAGTTGTAAGTAGTGACACAGGTAAGTGGTATTGTTGTGATCATATTGGCTTTAGGTTCTAGCAGACTGTCCTGATTCTGGTTCCTTGCTCTCTTTTGTGCTTTTTTAATGATTTTGTTTGGGTATCCACGGTTCTTCAGTTTTTCTGTCAAATGTTCTGATTGGGATTTGAATTCCTTTATTTCACTGCAATTACGGCGTAGTCTCAAATATTGCCCGAAGGGTAAGTTATCCCTCAGTGGTCTTGGGTGAAAACTCTGGAAATGTAGAAGAGAATTTTTAGCTGTCGGTTTAAAATGTGTTTTTGTCATAAGGACCCCGTTCCGTGCTTCTATTTCTAGGTCCAGGAAAGTGATGCTTTCACGGCTTGTTGTATGTGTGAATCGTAGGTTAGGATCCAGTGTGTTGATCCAGTTCAGAAATTCACTGAGTCTGTTTTCTTCATTTGTCCATATCAGAAAGACATCATCAATGTATCTCTTATAGAATGTTATGTCTTTGTTGTATGGTGATTGTGAATTCAGGCACCGATAGTTACAAGGATATCAACACGCATGCGCCTCCGCTCTTTTATGTTTTTATATATTAGCGTGAAATTGCAGAATACAGAGCGTCGGCCACTTTCTTGATTTGGGCTCTGATACCTACAAAGACATGCATAAATGCATACTCCGTCTTTCTTAACATTTAACATAAACGTACACATCAACTACTCCCACGCTTTGGGTATACATCTTACTCGTATTAGTTACCCCAATCCCCGCAGACCTACCGCGCATGCGCCGCACATATTCCCCAATGCTCCACTACGCACTAGCGGTACAGGGGAGGTCCACACGTGACCTTGCGATCATTTCCGCTTCCTACTAAATGTCAGCACAGTTACCTGTACACGGCCAAACAAGCGGACCCGATCGACTGCATAGGTGAACACGACCTTTTTTTCCCCTGCCAAATGTGAGTACTATTTTTGATCAGCTATACCATACTGCACAACGGATCACCCCCACGCCCCCTTTTCTCTATCTAGATATCCTTACGACCTCTTCATTTCGATAGGGTCAGCTTGGGATACTGCAGACCGATCGGATCTCAGAGGCATAACTTACTCAGAGTCAATGTGAGAACGCCATTGTCAGTCATTTTATGTTGTTGGTCTGTTTCTAGTTTTCACTTGATTTTCACAGAATATGAACTACGCGTCACAGCTAAATATATGTATGTTGAATGTTGACTTGTTTGTCTGTAGTTAGTCTTAAATGGTTTATGTGATTTCCACCATGCGCCACATACATATAAACCTTATCACATTTAGAAGTTAACAGTCTTAAAAAAACACCTAAGAAAACCCGTAGGCAATAGTGTATATGAGGTCAATGTGCCCAAATTTGTCGCGCCATTATCACCAACCCTTATGCACCTATGGATTCCCCGTTTATCCTTAACATCACCGGGGCACATTGTAGCCACGCAAGTTTTCTCCAGTAGTTAACCATCATGCATGCCCACCCTGCCACATGCATGAAACCACCAGCTACAATTAATAGGAGCATGCATTAATAATACAAATGCATGAAAGAACAACTCTGTACTTGTACTCACTAATTCTTTTATTTACAGGTACTCCGATCAGAGGTTTTGTGAGTAATTATCACAACCCACTACACTCACAGAACACTTTAGGGTGTGTGCTGATATTTGCACCCCACGTGGCCTCCACCTATTTTTAGGCCACGCACACATTTTTTGGTCCTGAAGAAAGCCTAAAGAACTATCTAAAAGGCTGAAACTAGTAGACCTATATCAGGGATACCAGGGTACATATCATAGCCTTGTAATGATCCCGATCTTGTTTTTACTCATGTCCTAGGACCCTTCTATTAAAAATTTTCAAAAGGGCATTCCTATGAGACATTTTTAACTCATAATCACTTTTCACATAGCACGTCACTTCCCTCTCACCAAACAACCTGCTCCGCTGTAACTCAGGCGTTGTAGCACAGCTGGATTACATTAGGTAATCCAGTTGGGCCCCAATGATGAAGCATGCCACCTACTAGGTAGGTGGGTGAGGGTTTTTTTACAACAGTTGTTTACTCTCCTTTTCACTTTCGCATAAGGTAATGGCAAAAAAACGTAAGCCTGAAGATACCTAGTTAAAAGAATTTGTCCATTTTGTTTCTTATATAAACTATTAGTATGTCATTCATACTTTTCTTCTGCCCACTACAGCACATAGCACGGAGCAGGGGTTCAGCACACTTCAGCAATTGGCTAGCCTCAAGACCTGGCTCTTCGACTGAACCGCCACACCCAGATAGATCAGCAGCATAACCCCCCACCCCACCCCCCAGCACCTTGAGACACTCACGGGTGAGTAGCCACACTATACTAACGCGTGATTGATTGAGTGATAGGGTTCTTTGCTGTCACAAGGGGCACATCCTCACACAAAGTAGCTCACGTAAGGTCCAGAGACTACTATAGAAAAGTGTTCTTTTTGAGACCAAAAACGATTTTTGCTTTTAGCCACAAAACAATTCTTAGACTGATGAGGGTCCAACAGCTTCTTCAACAATAAAGTTTTGTAAAAAAAAAAAATACCTTGGCAAAACAAAACAAACATTGACATAGTCAAAAACAGATCAGTTGACTTTGTCAATGCTTGTTAGATCTGACATTAGCAAAACCTTTTGATATTAGTAAAATTACAGGCCTCGAGAAATCATAAAAATGCTATCAGACCTGCAGGTCTAGTGACTTGAATTATCTACTTGATCTAACTGTAATGCGCTTGACTCATAAACAGGTCTCAAATTGTGTGATTCTAGGCACATTTTTTACCACACCGAGTCACCTTTTTGTTCAATATATCCAATGAGAGCACCTTTAAATATGTGAGTTCAGCCAGTTGTGCAAAAATCATGACAAAAAAATATTGACAAAGCCCGGAGGCTGGCAGCCAAGTTTAAAGTTATTGATTTTGCCAATGCTTGTTTTCTTTTGCTGCAACCATTGGTTTGCAGTTTTGATGCTGTGAATTCTCTTTCATCATTTATCGGCCATTGATCACATTTTTATAATGTAAGATTTACAATGCACCTCTTTTTGTTTTGACACGAGTTGTGGACTAAAACTGCAAAGACAATTTATGATCCAGTTTTAACATAATGATGGCTTATTAAAATATCAGAATCGCCTCCAAGCACTCACAAATTATTACAGAAAGCTCAGCAATGACGTCCGATAATACTCCTAAATATATTTTTATTTCAGTCTCTGGATCAAATCAACAAGCTTCTTGTAATCCATAAACCCATGTCTTTTGACATCCACACAAGCCAACATGTGTTTCGTCGCTATGGCGTATTCGCCTGTGACTTCATCAGGGCTCATACGGTTAATGATGCTAGTCCAGATGCCTCAACGAAAGAATCTCACTATCAGTAAATAGTAATTTTTCACTTCACAAGTAATAGAGGGAAAAATATCCCAACAAACCCATATCAAGGCCAGGCGGGCTCAGTCACAGCCACATGTGTATAAGGCATTCTGGGCAGAAATATCATTAAGCTAAATGTGGTATGGTAAAATGTTTCACAACATTGTGATTTCAACACATGTGGATTATTCAACATTTGTGGATTATTCAAGCTTGAACATAGGGGATGAGCTGCAAGCTCTCTTTCTGGTTCAAAATTAACGTATTGTTAAAAAGAGGTTTGCTGGTGATATCCTTTAAGTTTTATTAGAATATTTCAGAACTTTACCTTGCTCAAAGGTAATCATTACATCTGTCTTGTTTTCACTATCCTTTTTGGCATATTTCATATTTGTTTTTACGTAAAATCTCAAAAGCCTTTTAACTTGTAATCTATTGTAGTTTGCACAACTAAAGCTCAAAAACCATGGTCCGCAAATGCCCCTTCCACCTCTCACCAGTTTGGAAAGCACAATCATTGTTTGCAAGTGTTGTAGTGCTTCAGTGCCTACACGGAATCTTTATCTCAAAATCAAGTTGCCTTTCAGGCTTAACTATTAAAATATTAATCTTGAGTAACATTGTGGCATATCTTAGGCACTCCAAATTCTTATTCCCCCAATTCAGATTAAAGGCTGATAAAGTAATGTACTACAAATTGGATAGTGTGTAAGCAATGAGGTTCAGATGTCCGAGTTGTGAATCTTAATAGTATGTTCTGACATCTTAACTATGCTCTCCATCCACCACTATTACACAGCATTTAATAGTATTTGTTTTAAAATCGAAAGACATGAATCTGTCTCAGTTATAAATATGCTTGGCGAGCTGATAGTACTTAATTGAAAAATGTCTGCTTGTTCGCCAGATCACGTTTTTAAGTTTGTTGTGTATGGTGTGCGTGCTTACCGCGCAATGTATTCCTAACATATTGTTTTGCCTTTTAGCCCATCGTAGCGGGCTACACTGTCCACTGAAATCCTGCTCTAGCTTTATTGGCACAAGCCGAAAGCTAGGGCCTATAATAAGGGAGTGGGCCATTAATTGCCAATATAGTCTGCTATGAGAACATCCTAATTATATTTTTAACAAGCATTTGCAATGCAATAGGTCTCGCATTTATACGAGTTTGAGCTATTGGCATTGTAAATGACAATGCTTTTTATTTAAGTTTGTTTTTTTTAAAACATAACTAAAAGGCACTGTCATTTACAATGCCAATAGCTCAAACTGGTATAAATGCGAGACCTATTGCATTGCAAATGCTTGTTGTGAATAGTAGACGTGCTCCATGCAGCCACTTTGCCTCTCGGCGTTTTGTGCGCTGGGAAAAAAAATCGATTTTTAATTACCGCCATTAAAAAATCAAATTTGCAATTCTTTGGGTGGCCTGATGGATTGGCTGACTGACAGCTGAAATTGACACTCCGGAAGCCTCTTGTGTCGGGCATTTACGGCAAGTTGTAATTGCAGGTAGTTTGTTTTTTCGCTGCCTTGGATTGCACGGGAACTGAGCGATTACTTCAAGAGGCCCTGGGTTAAGTGCAGCGAAAAAAATAACCAATCCACATCCAAATTGCTTCATTAAAAAGACACAGCTTTTGTTGCAAAAAGGGGGTTTCAATGCCCACTAGAAAAGTTCTTATTTATTGTTTGGAGCTGGTTTATATAGGCGCCCATAAGCCTGTGGTTTTGAAGCAGAACTTGGAGAAATTCGGAGCCACCTGTTTTTTTAGGCCGCTTCTTTCTGTCGTTTCCCGAAGGGTGATGTCCCAAGACACGGATCTCGTGCAAGGAGCCGCCCTGTGCCTGGAAGGAAAGCGCTCCTGCATCATGGTAAGGACGGAGGCATGCTTTCAGGGTCCAAGGCAGCCGGGGTGGGTCAACGCGCATGCTGCGGAGCTCCGCCAGCTGCCGGTCGAAGGTTCGAATCGTTGCTGGCTCACTTACACCGCTTCTCAGCCTTCAGAAGGTGACGAACTAAGCAAGTGCTAGCTCAGCGAGTTAAGCACGTACTGCTGGCATACTCGCAAGCTACAGATACAGGGCTGACAGACCCACTCTGTTATCTTCCAAGGGTCACTAATCATTTATTATTTGCAAAAAAAGGCGACTGTCCTAGCCTCGCGAGCTATTCACGTATAATAATTGGCGGTGTATGGCCGTCTCCAAGTTTTCTGCCACCCCAAAGTAATGCCCCTTCCACAAACTATCTAGCCATATGCACTGCACCACCATATTAATATGCCACGCTTAAGGGGCAGTTTTAGATGGAGCTTTGGGTAAGCGGCCATGGTTACACATAACTCAGGGGCTTCCAAATACTGACATGTTAAACCTGCTCCTCCGTCGCGCGCTAGTTAGTTATATTACAACTGTACAGCAGGCGCACATCTAACACGTTTCCCAGCCGGATTCACCCTGGGAGTGTGTAATGTTGGCGATTCCTCCAGAGGTGCTGTGATTGTCTCGGGGGCAGGCGGGTGTAATATGGGCACTTGTCTCTGTAAACGTGCGTTTGTACAATCTGGAGAGCGCTTCTGGTCAAGACAGTCCCGAGTACTTCTACCCTGGTCTGGTGGCGCACGGACAGGAGGGCATGGCTCCTACCCTGGTATGGTGGCGCACGGATAGGGCCAGTGGTTCCTAACTTGGCCTGGTGGCGCACGGGCATAAGGATTGGCAATGATAAACAAGCGGCAGTGCGGCCGCGAAAGTGAAAGTGATCGCGATCAAACATCAAAGCGGCCGCGAAAGTGAAAGCAAATGGTGTGCAGGCTGCCAAATGGTGCGCGCGCCCGGCGCACATGCACTGTATTTGGAGGCCTGAAAGCACTCGTTTGCACTTCCAGATCCCCCATTTACAAAAGCTCTCGCGAGAGCAGCGCTAAAGCGCTGGCTCAGGCGAGACCTAAAAAGCAGCCTTCCTTCAGGAACACACAGGGGGTTTACAATCCTTCACACCTCCTAAGATTCATAGCCATTATCTGGTCTTACTATGTGTGCCTGGCAGCTGTTTCTGTGCTTCCAGGACCATGGCAGTAACAGCAAAAATCAAACATGCATAGCACATGCTGTTGAATGAGTCAGAAGTCATCCCTTGTCTCCCTTGGCTCAGCCAAACTGCTTGCCAAACTGCTTCTCTTCATTTGGAAGAGCAGGTAGAGATACAGGAGATGAGGAGAATTCCCCCTCCCTCTTTCTGAGTCTCCAGTGATAGTGTGATCTAAGGAAGGAGAGAGGTGAAAGGTTTGCTGTGACCTCTCGACCACAACCTCTGCCACACTCTTTTTCCTGCTAAATCCACATATCCAGGAGAGCTAGGGGAGAGGGAGAGTTAGATGCTGCAGGTTAGAACATTGGCAAACTGACAGCAGTGGGCCTATACCAGTGTTTGTAGCCTGCTACTGCTCCATTGCTCATGCAAAGTAATATTTTGAACATTCCAATGTTCTAATTTTCTATACTTAAGGCTTTGGGTCATCCTCCTTCAGCTATTTTCTTCTTTTGCTCGTGAACCTTCACCCATTAGCTAGAGACAATGTCAATCACATTTTGGATCAGATCACAAGAATATTTTCTTCTGACTATTATTCTGATGACTTTTTTATCATGTCCTTTTGCCTTGTTTACAATGGACATCTGAAATCAGTCGGCGAGCAACCTAGTAGCACTGGGGAATGAATATTGTCAAATCTAACACAACCTTTTTTTCCTACAATATCTATTTTTCAGATGCTTCTATCTGCTCTTTAGTACAGCAGGTTCGACATTTGTAAGGTGTGCCCACGCCCAAATCACAAGCCATACAAATGTCAAACCTATTGGCTTTGGCAATGTATGTTATGCTTGCGGTTGTGGGATGCGAAGTTGAAATGTGTATATAACCCTCATCTGTGCACTCCAATAAACAGCACTTTTTAATAGATATTCTAGTCTTCCCACTCACTTATATTCTGGTGAAAATAATACTGTACAAGTCTTGGTTCTGGCATGGTCAACTTAGCGTGCTTCATTCACATGACACCTTCTAAGTGTATGTGCAGCAACGTCTATGGTTTAGTCTGGACTTTTATGATAAAAGGATGTTTATAGCCAAATCTCCTTAATTGATGTCTCATAATGGCGACCAGGTAAAGGAGAACTGTAATGCAGTCTATCATGGCACTTCTGAGATTGGCACTTACGCCTTCTCCACACGTGTGTCCTCTAGCAGATCCATAAGATCACATAGCAAATGGCATAATGCCAGAACCAGCTCAGGATATGGAATTAGGAATATAGCGACTAATTAGCAGTACAATAAAGGGAACTTCAGAACTAATCTGTGTGCCAGCATGCCACAAACTATAAAAATGCATGTCTATCTCTCATAATTCTTCATCCAACACACTGTGAAACATCTTATCCCATATCCCAATAACTGCCATCCGGTGGTCATCATGCACAACATGGAAACACTTCCCACCTAGGCTCAAAACAAAGACAACAGTTCCAAACATTTACATGGTGTAGCGTGCTATCCTTGTGGATAAGCACTTAAGTGTCCTACATGTGGGTAGTAAGTATTATACAAATGCTACAATAGAATTACACTATAAGGTTGTTCCTTTCGACAGCTTTACATCTTCAGATTGCATGTTATCTCAAAAAGCCTCCTCTAACTATATTCATAAAACTCTGCATGAAAAACTACCCTTGACCTAAAACAATTGATTCTCTATTCTGATTATCAAATGGCCCTCTCCTTACAGTCCGTGATCTGCATGCCTCCTCTCTCTTAGTATAACTTACTTGCAGTTGAATTACATGCCTTATTCTCTATTAGTATTTTATGTCTGAAAATTTTCCACACCTTATTTTATTAATCACAACTTCTTCTTTGAAATCATATGCTTGCAATCTAACAATACTTTGTGCCTCATGTGTTTGGTGGATGTATACTGTGCCACAAACATGAGGGATATCCAGTCCACCTTATTACAAGTGGCCTAGGTTGTAATACTCTTGTAATAACACCGAAGGGAAATCAGTCTATCTATTCACCCAATCAAATATCTTTTTGAACTCACATATCCTCCACTATTGATCTGACAGGCTTGTGAAAGTGTATGCAGCTGTTCAGGTATACTGGTCAAGTGTTATGTGAGGCTTTGTATGTATGTATGTGTGAGAAGTTTGATTTGGCTGCGCTTAGGAATGGGGAGCCAGGGAAGCTCCCTAAGGTGCGGTTCGATGTTGGTGCAGCATGGGAGGTCGAGTATGAGTCTTGCGGCGGGGTTCTGTATGGTCTGAAGGCTGTTTAGAATTTGCATGGAGATTCCGGCATAGAGTGCGTTGCCATAGTCGAGCATGCTTAAAATGAGTGCTTGTGTGATGTACCATCTGGGGTTCTGTGGCAGCCACTTAAAGATTTATCCTAGCATGCATAGGATGTGGAAGCATAAGGTACTCACTGCGTTGACTAGTTTTGTCATGTTGAGCTTGTTGTCTAGGATGATGCCCACATTTCTTGAGTGGTTGGTGGGTGTTGGTCCTAGCTCCAAAGGTCATGGTTCCATGTGGAGGTTTTATTTCTGAAGACCAGTATTTCCGTCTTGTTGGAACTGAGCTTCAAGCAGATGATTCTCATCCACTCTGCTATGATGGTCAAGCAGTTGGTGAAGTTGATTCTGGTAGTGGTTGTGTTATCCATCAGGGAGCGGATAGGTTGGGAGTTGTTGACGTAGAAAATGAATGTGATGTCTTGGGAGCTTATGATGTTGGTGTGCGGTGTCATGTAGATGTTTAATTGGGTGGGGCTAAGAGATGATCCCTGGGGGACTCTGCAGATCTGGTTCTTGGTCTCTGACATGAATGGTGGCAATCTGACCCTTTAGGTTCTTCCCATAAGGAAGAAGCACATCCAGTTGAGTGAGAATCCTTGGGTGCCATTTTTGTGGAGTTGTCTGATGAGAGTGTTGAAAGCTGTGGAGTGGTCGAGCAGCATGAGGGCTGCTGTTTTTCCTCGCCTAGGATGGTCCGAATGTGGTTAATGTTCTTTATATACAATGTTGCAAAGAGTCAAGGAACCATAATGCTTATTGTTTTAAACAGATAAAGCAGAAGAAGTGGTGTATATGGATATCAGAGAGTAGAGTTCCCAGACGGCAAGTCGCTCCTGTGCATTTGTGTAGTGGAATGGGAAATTTGCACCATGAAGTTCCTTCTTTCCAAATTAACCATATTTTAAACATTAACCAAAATGCCACCATGTAAAAGCCACATGCTTCTTCTGCTGTTCTGTCAGAAGCTGTCAACACTGAGCACGTCTAAATGACTTGCTCCAGGATCTCCAAAAGGGAGGTAGTAATCAACCGGTGATTTACACGACCGTGGAGACATTCGGAGACTGCAAGCGTACTCACTTTCAGGAGAGTATAGGAAACAAACGGGTCACAGAAGAGCGTCTCACACCAGACATAATGAGTCGGGCGACACGTGAATTTATAGACAGGATTTAATACATGGGAATTTGTTTTACTCCTATGAAGGAAGGATACATATATATTGGACCAGCCGGGTCGGAAGTAGATCGGGCGGAGAGGAAAAGAGTGATAGGAGATGGAGAAGAGCCTGACAGCCCTGAGGAAGTCGTGAGGTCTTCCCCTATTGACGAAACACGTGTTGGCTGGCGAAGGACTTGGCTCTTTTTGGCTAAAGTTGCCTAAACCTTTTGCTTTCCCCCTAGACCTATTTTCTGACATGGTGTTGTCAACTTAGATGCTTTGGACACTTTGCCACTGCTAAACAGTGTCAAAGTGCAAGTGCTTCCTGTATAAAGTGTAATGGTAATTGGTTGTCCATGATTGGTAATTTTGCCTTACTAGTAATGTCCCCAGTAAAGTGCACTATGTGTGCCAGGGCTGGTAATACAAATGCTACTAGTGGGCCTGCATCACTAATTGTGCCACCCACACAAGTAGCCTTAAGAAGGGAACTCAGGCCTGCCATTGCAGTGCCTGCGCACAGTCTGTTAAACTGCCATGTTGTTCTGACAAGTGCCCCCACTTGACAGACCTTACCCTTCCCTTTCTATGCACATCAGACACCCCTATGGTAGGTCCAGGGTACCCCCTGGGCAGGGTGCAGTGCATGTGAAAGGTAAGACATGTCCCAAGGTGTGTACCATGTCCTGACAGTGAAATAATCTCCATTTCGTTTTTCACTGTTGAAAGGTCATCTTGCCCATAGGATAGAATGGGAAGGCTGTGTAATATGTTTTCCAGCCTATCTTCCCAAAGGCTTAAGATGGAGAGGTGAAGTTTAGTATGCCTGAACTCATAATGTAATAACACATCTTTTTATGAAGGTGGTTTTTGCATTGTGTGTTTAGAAGCCACTCTTTTAGAAGTGGCTGGGTTTTTGTGCTCTAACATTTCTGTGGGTTTCTGCCTGTTTGTGGATTGACTGTCTGGATCTGAAAGCGATAAGATCTGGGGAATGTCTTGACCCAGGGGAGGCGGTGAGACAGCAACAGGCTGACCTGCATCTAGAGTGTAGGGGGAGTAGTCGCCCCTAGAGGTGAAGAGGCCTGGGTTGCTGCTATAAAACAATTGTCCCATCTCCTGCTGAGTGATTGAGAATCCAGACCCCCACTAATCAAAGGAAGAAGGTGTCACTGGCAGGGAGACACCCAGATCTGGTTTGAACAGGGGTCAGTGCCCCCCTGAACACAAAGACTTCAAAGCCATTGAGGGGTATAACTATGAGAGCTGAAGCCCCTGAACTTTGGAGAACGGCTTGATCAAGATTGAACAAGACTGGAGCTACTTCGTGGTCGAGAGGAACCTTTGCCAAGGAAGAAACAACTGAAGAGACTGAAGGAAAGGACTGACCCTTGCTGTGTGTTCTGGGGCTGGCCTGCAGTTTTCTGTTTTAACCAAGGAAAGGCTATAGGGACCTTGCTGTGTGCTGTGTCCCCCTGCTTGAAAGGACTTTGCTGTGCTGTGACCTGAAGTAACTTATCCCCAAGGGCCCGAGGTGAGCTGGCTCCCTGTTGCAGAAACTCAGGAACACAAAAGTTTCCAGAAGAGTCTCAGCAGTGCTGTGTGCGTGTGCTTTTTGCAGCCTGAACCCTTTGTGAGGATTGTCCAGTTATTGTGTGCACCGGAATCCAAGTGAGTCTCATTGACGCTGTGTGCGTGTGCTTTGTGCAGCATGAGACCTTCGTGAGTATTGCCTTGTTATCGTGCACACCCAGAATCCAAGTGAGTCTAATCGATGCTGTGTGCGTGTGCTTGGTGCAGCGTGAGACCTTTGTGAGGATTGCCTTGTTATCGTGCACCCGGAGCCCAAGTGAGTCTCAGCGACGCTGTGTGCATGTGCTTTGTGCAGCCTGAGACCTTCGTGAGGATTGCCTTGTTATCGTGCACCCGGAGTTCAAATGAGTCTCAGCAACGCTGTGCGCGTGTTCTTCGTGCAGCCTGAGACCTTCGTGTGGAGTGCCTGGTGATCGTGCACCCGAAGCTCAAGGGAATCTCAGCGACGCTGTGTGCGTGTGCCCGGTGGCAGCCTGAGATCTTCGTAGCAGTAGCGGCCCGAACCGGCAGCCCCGGAGAAGCTGAGCCACCAGCCCGAGCCCGCCGTTGCCAATTCACAAAGATTGCATCGGAGGCACAAGTCACTGGATGAGAAGAGGAGAGTGAGTTCGCACCCCCCAGGTAACGTGTGTCAACTCCTGGGGTGGGGTGCGGGCTCGGAGGGAGACGCTCTCGGCCTCTCTCTCATTCCCGCAGCGCAAGCCTCTGCTTCGGCTCATATTGCGGCCCGTATTGCCAAGGGAGTGGCAGTACCGGGGACGGAGTGTGGAGCTGCAATTTTTGTTACACCATACCCGTGTTGGGGGCAACTGTTGACAGAGGCTGACTGCGAGTCAGAAGGAGTGGCGGAGAGACCGCCTAAGGCACCGTGATCGATGCCAGATTGTATTACGCATTATCTTATTTCTGCAGAACGGAGTACCTGATTGTCGTATTACACATTGCATCATTTTTGCATAACGGAGTACCTGATAAGTGTATTACGCATTGCATTATTCCTGCATAACGAACTACCTGATTAGTGTATGACGCATGGCATTATTTCTGCATAACGAACTACCTGATTGTCGTATGACGCATTGCATTGTTTCTGCATGACGAACTACCTGATTAGCATATTACGCATTGCCTTATTTCTGCATAATGAACTACCTGATTAGTGTATTACGCATTGCCTTATTTCCGCATAACGATGTACCTGGTGGTTGAATTATGCCTTGCATTATTCTTACATTGCAAAGTGCCTGATTGTTGCATTACGTATTGCATTATTTTTACATTGCAAAGTGCCTGATTGTTGTGTTACGCATTGCATTATTTTTACATTGCAAAAGTTACTGATTCTAGCATTATGAACTGCATAACATGGTATTAGGATTACAGTGGAATGTTTAGAAGTGCTCATTAATATCGCCAGAACTTACAAGGGCTGGCTGGCCTAAAAACCGGCCAGGAGAACTAGTACACATACTCATATGCTGGATTAATATTGTGTGGTTTTATCGTATATCTTTTTACATAAAATTTATACTCGTTTTTATAAAACTTGTGTGGAGTCTATTTGTGGTATCATCATTGGGTTGCCATGAGCGTGGTTCTAAATACTTTACACATTTGCCTTGAAGATAAGCCTGGCTGCTCGTGCCAAGCTACCAAGGGGGTGAGTGGGGGCTATCTCAGAAGGTGACCTTCCTTTCCCTGACGTGGAAACGCGGGTCCCTATTTGGCCTAAGGTACCAACCTCAGCCAACCAGGGATCCCGGGTCTAACAGCTGGGCATTGTGCAATTAAAGACAAAGAAAGAACACAATGGACTACTCTTTCTTATACAATGAAGAATATGTTAATTGTATTTTGAATTTGTGCGTGTGCAGAGGATAGACATAACTATGCCATAGGTATTTGAGATGTCAGTAGATTAATGTAGGGTGGAGAACCCCTGCAACACTGATCCATATAGGAAGATAAGCAGGACACTTTAACAGGATGCAGATGGATTTTATTGAAATGCCTGTTTGTAACGGGCTGAGATAAATCCTGGTTATAGTGTGCATTTTCTCCCAATGGGTAGAAGCCTACCAACATTGGAGAAATGACAGTCTCACTGTAGCCAAACTGCTGTTGCATGAACTCATACCATGGTTCCGAATTGCAGTTTCCTCTGGAATCAGACAGAGGGACCCACTTGAACGATGAGGTCCTTAGAATGCTATTTGTAGCACTTCAAGTGCCACAGAGATTGCATAGTAGCTATCGTCCAGAAGCTTCGGGTATTGCCGAAAAACTGAACGGGACTTTAAAATCACATTTGGCTAAAGTCTGTGCATCCACCTCTTTAAAAGGGCCGTTGGGTTGTCATTAGTGCTTATGAGTCTCCGAAGCACCTCTGACAGGAGGACTGGATTATAGCCCCACGAGATGCTCATGGGACACGCTTTGTGACTGCCTATGAATGCTCTTGTAAATATCGCAGATGACACGATCCTTGACCATTGCAAAGGATTGGCTGATGTGGTGTGTTCTGTTTCTCACCATGTTGGAGCTGTCACTGTAACTCCAAGCTAGGAGCAGTGCCACGATCTTAACCCTGGTGACTGGGGGGCACATTTATCATCATATCACACAGTGCAACAAGTGCCTTCCCAGGGCAGAGTAACGCAATGCAGATATTTGCATTGCGTTACTCTAGATTTATCAAGCCAGGCAAGGCCACCCAAGATGGCTTTGCCTGGCTTGATAAATCTTCCTTAAAAGTTGTGTCGCACTTGCACCACGTTGCATGCAGGAGCGGCGCAAATATATTTGATAAATATGGCCCTGGGTTCTGATCAAAAAGCATGTTTGAAAATTCTGCCTGGAGCCGGGTCGGAAGGGCCCCTACCAGGTGATTTTAATCACCAACACTACTGTGAAATGTGACTGGATACCTAATTGGGTGCGTGCCTCACACACCCAGAGAATGAGGTGTCCACTTAATGAAGTGGTGACCTTTGAGCCAAGCCTGAGGCCACCTGTGTCCATATGTCTTGAAGGACCAGAAGGGGTGTGAAGTACAGCAGAATTCCTCACATGTTCAAGTTCCTGAAATCTCACAAAGTGGTGTGGAAATATCTCATGAAAATGGTGAACTGAGAACTGGAAATATGGGAGCTGTTGAATTGACACCAGAGCAAATGAATGATCCTAGTGTAGGAACAGGTGTGAGGAGAGAAAGACCTCAATGGAGATCAGAATGCCCACGTAGTAGGAGACAATTTGAGATATAGTGTGGCAGTTGAATGAATACACAAACCATTGTCAAAGAAACAAAACCCAAGATACCAAGGAGAACTAAGAGAGCAAGAGTACCTTTTCGTAGGTATTCAGCACCGGAGTGGACTTACTATAATGAGAAGGTGCCTAATGCAATGGATCAAGATCCCAGTAAACTAAGATCAGAAATCTCTTGAATCCCTTGATCCTCCATGGTATGCCACACTAAAACAGCATTTGATTTAAATTCCTGAAACAATAATTCAAAATAAGACTTAACAAGCAATATTTAGCTAATTCAAAGCAGAGAAATATAATTCTACAAACAGTAAACTTTGTCTAACCAAATAATAAAGACTTTGGATAATGAACATGACAATTATTCATTAACAAAGACAAATAAAAAGAATTAAGAAGAATTCTCTAGGATTCAAGGCTACAGTAGAAGAGTAGGGATAACACTTCTAGAAGAAGATGGAGTAGGTTTAGGGATGCCTTATGAAGAGTAATGTAAATTAGCTGAATGTAATAACCACAATTTAATCACCTAACTTTTTGATTGTTTCACTGAAGTAGAAGTCATTGCACACTATTGAATCTGCCAGCTACTATATTCTATTAAAGGTCTGAATGTAGACAAACATGTGCTTCCTTACTAACGATAGATGTAGAATAATCATGGTTGCTACACTAATGGTCGTTGTGTTAGCACTTATAGTTTATTTAGTTGGTATGAGTCTAACCCCAGAGACAGAAACATTTAGATCTACACCTACACCGACATCACCTGCACACATGATCGATGAGAAGAAATGAAAGGATTCTTTTATAGAAGATTTCACGTCAAATTTTGTACTAGATTAGTTCAGGAATACACACAAGCTTTAGACGCTAAGGATTGCTACATATTTGCATGCATACCTTCTTCAGCTGCTGAAGATGTGACCTATCACCACCTTCCACTTTCATATGCAGTTACATGCAGTATATTACTTAGCTTATTTTATAAACCGGAATGTTTTGAATATTATGTTTCCAATCATAACATGATTATTTGTAAAGTTCGTGTAATCAAGAGGGGGACAAGAGAGCTAATTATTTAACGAGATCCTGTTCTACTGCTCCCTGATAAGTATATAGACAACCAGAAAAGAACAGTTCCTCCTCAAGGTCAGGGTAGTTAAAGTTGCTACCGGCCTGCTGTTATTTGGTCACGAGAGGGAAATCTAAATTTCAGATCTTGTTGCCCTCACACACCTGGTAGGGTGTCATGCTTCATCATCGGGCGCTCCTCGTCGGACCGGCGCTGCAATGTCCGACGGGCCTGGTGGCATCTTTGGCGGAGATCTTCTGATCTGAGAACGCCGTATAGTGATGAATGTGAGTGGGAATATAGAAGTCAGTGATTACTGATTAGTGTGGGGACTAATAAAACTAAAATAGGCCCTGGCCCCTGAATAATTTTTAATTGGTTTTGTATGGGGCTGGGACTAGATAAAACCAGGGAGGCTACTATGGAGATTCTAGGTATCAGGGTAGCCTTTAGTTAACAAAGGTCAACATGTTTTGTGTCTTCTATGCTCTAAATCGAGCGACACTTCTTCAGGACCGTGGATAGAACTGTAAGTAAATAAACCTCGGATCTAATAACTGGGTAAGGAGATCTATCACAACTTTGAAAAAAGTGTCCCTGATTCAGGGTCTTTAAATATCGACTCCGCCTCAAAGTGGAGGGGTAGGAGGCTTCATAGGTGGAGGAGTAGCGACCGGACCAAAAGAACACTTCAGCCGAAAGGGTAGACCACACCTCCTCCATGAAGGAACAGAAGTAACTCTGTACCCACTTTGTCCTTGTTTGGCCTCATCAGTGAGGTGCAGCTCGATTATGCTCTTGTCAGAGAGGATGTGGCCTAGCAGTACAGGCTGGATTGAACCTTCTGAGTCTTGTCCAAGACTGGTTTTCAAATGATTGGTTCCTGTCTTCAATTGTAAAGATGAGCCAAAGTCATGGAACAGAATGCACTAAGAGTAATTACCAGAGTTTAAGCTTAATTCAAGCATTTCCATCCATCATTTTGTACTGTGTTGTATGCTTAAACTTCTCTCAATATAAGTACCATGACATTAACAGAGGGTCTTGCTATATCGTGATTTATTGGATGAAATTTTTATATTTGGCAGTGTAAGAAAGGCATTTAAATGAGAGTGTGTGTTCAATGGTGATTTATATCGAAATTGTCACTGTAAATGTTTCCTTATTTCAGACTTCTGAACGTGAAGGCCGAAAATCCCCTCTGGAGGTGATATGATCTCAATAATAATCATTTGTATATTGGTATAGCTCATTAAAAGCAATGGTTCAAGTATTATATTAAGCAAGGAAAATGAAGGAAGCTTGAATTATGTTGTAAATACAGAATACTTTAGGAGTACTGAAATCTTAATAAATTCACTGTCACCGATGTTCCGAAAAGATTCTTTAATGACTTCCTTATTTTGTACTATAGATAAAGTGAACTATATATATTTTTCCAATTAAACATACTGTTTTGGTCTGAATCTCATAAAACTAACACAAATTCTTTAGGTGTGAAGACATATCGCGTCAGTATTCCCCCTCTCTGAAATGTTCATGGGTTGTTCTCTCTTATATTCTGTCACAATTTCACATGATATTCCAATTTCAGAGACTTAAAAATGCATTTTCGTTGTATGGGTTACACAGATACATAGAAAGTGAATTTAGATTTTTTTTTTTTAAACACGTATATTACGTCTCAGTCTCCATAAATGACTGACCCAATTTTAGATCCACGCCTCTACTACAAATGTGAAGTTCTCTTCTACTGTGATAAACCCCTATCATATTTAAAAATCCCTCTCATGTCCCACCACTTCATGCAGAAGAATTAGTTCTTCCTTCTTACTGTCAATGGCTGTCCGGGATTATGTCAGGAACGCAGTCAGGGACTCGGGCAAGGACTGGGAACGGATTAGAAAACGTACACAGGAGTACAGCGCTGCCCAGGATCACAAAGGAAATGAGAGGAGGAAAAGGGATCCAAAGGGGAAGCCTGTACAAGTGAACAAGATGGCTAAGACTCAGAAAGGAAGGGCACTCACAAGGCAATTTAGCATTCAGACTAACTACACCCAGGATGGACGTGCAAGACATATATATAATACAACATTAACAATAAAGGGGAGTGTGGGGCAAAGCACTCAGGAGCTCCACGCAATAAGACTGAAGCTCAGTAAGTTTCTCACCCACAATTGCTGTTACAGATCCTGACTGCAAATACCCACTGTCAATGGGCACAGAGGGACAGAGAGGGATTTCTGGTCAAAGCAAGGTGTCTTTATTGTATCGGCACTACATAAGCAACACAAGAGTCTCTGCAGCTTCCGTCTTCTCCCCAGAAGAAGTGGCGTGGACTTCTCTTCGTCCGTTCTTATGGATGAGTGACCTCAGGAATCAGTCCGACGTAGAAAACAAAATAAAAGAAAACACGAGTTTTAGGGAACCGATACGTTTTTGCTTAGTGGACAAAAGGGGGGGAAAGGGAGTGAGGGGAGATCACCAGCACACCACCACCGAGTGTTTTCCTGGTCTAAAACCAAGAAGGCTTTTATTCAGGATCTGTGCCCGTTATGCGGAGATCGATCACCCTTCCCCCTCCCTGCTTACGGAATCTCTTCCAGCAAGCCTCCCCTTCCCGAACCACTCCCGGATACGGCCATGTACCTCGGGTAGCCACGCTTCTCCAGGAGCACGGCTGGTCAGCTGGTGATGCCGGATAGGGTCCGGCTCCCTGCTCTGCTCTTCTGGATCTCGGCGTCCTGTTGCTTCGGATGACGTCTTCTCCCGGCTCTCCACCACCGGCACAGCTGGTCGCGTTGTATACCCGCTACTCCTCCACTCCGGATAGTCTTGATAGGTACTCCCTCCTGCTTCAGACCCACGACGGACTTCTTCCTTCCATACAGGGTTCGTTAAAAAGCCGGTCTCCTCTGTCTCTGTCACGTCGATACCCATTGGAGCATGTGACGGGGTCACATGACACGGGGCAGGTTCCAGGAAGTACGGTGAATTAAAGGGCTCAACACCAACTCTGGTCGTGGGTGACTGCAAATAGAACACAGGGGAGTTAAGGGGTCATTATCTCCCTCTTTCATGTCCGGGGTTGGCCCATCGTGACCCCCACATATAGGATATTCATGCAAAGGCAGGGTCTGTAGAGCTTATACCTATTGTGATATTATAAATGCAACTCAAAGACAATATTCAGAGTGAACAAGAAACACCACCTAGGTAGTCAGCTGTGCCCACGGATCCTGGCGATCAAACAGGAACACGCAAGGCAGTAACAGCAAGGGGGTAGAACTAAACACAAGCACAATAGGCAAGGAGCTAGCAAGGAGAAGTGCTTAACAGGAAAGGAAGGAAATCACAGGGCACACGTGGCAGAAAGCAAGTAACAAACATGCAAGGTAATAGAAGCAAGACAGCAGAATAGAAAGACAGCAAACTAGGAATTGGGACCAAGGAAATGGGAAGAAAGGCAGGAACTGGAAAAGGATATACAGAAGGGGAGGCTACAAGGGTATACTAGAATAGTGCAGGTTCAGGAATCAAGAAAGCAAAGTAGCATAGAAGGCAGTGCTGGGGCAGGAACAAGAATTGAGCTAAGGCTCAGGAGTCAAGGTAGCACTGCAGGCAGTGCTGGTTCAGGAACAGTGAATTACTAAAGCTTCAGGAGTTAAGGTAGCACTGCAGGCAGTGCTAGTTCAGGAACAGGGAATTACTAAAGCTTCAGGAGTCAAGGTAGCACTGCAGGCAGTGCTGGTTCAGGAACATGGAATTACTAAAGCTTCAGGACTCAAGGTAGCACTCCAGGCAGTACTGGTTCAAGGAAAGAGGAAATAGCCACAGCTCAGGAAACAAGGAGTCAAGAGAGCACTGCAAGCAGTGCAAATCAGGAACAAGAAATAGCTGAAGCCAAGGAACAGGAACAAAGAATAACTGTAGCTCAGAAACTCATGAAACAAGGTAGCACTACAGGCAGTGCTAACTCAGGTACAAGGAATAGCTATAGCTCAATAATCAAGAAACAAGGATTAACTAAAGCTCAGGAATCAAGGAATATCAAAAGATCAGGGAGCACTCGAAACAAGGCTCGGTCTCACTGGTACACAGCTACAATGACCAACCCTGGGCTGAAGGGAGCTGGGGCTTAAAAGAACTCACATTACTCACATGCATCAGGTGTGAGCAGGCTAGCAGCAGCCAGCCACAGGTGAGCTGAATTCCTCCACCCATCCTTGGCCTGCAGGGGTGGAGACAAAGCAGTGAGAAGGGGAATATAGGTAATGGAGTTTCCAGCATGAGCAGACTGGCTTCCACAAAACCCGGCATGGATTGGGAATGAATGTCAATTCCTAAATGATGTCCAAATGCCTGAAAGTCAGGATATGCATACAGGGGAGTGTCTGGAAGCATATTAGAATACTGGAAAACCCGAAAATTCGCCCCCCTGGTGGTGGGAACGAGAGCACAGGGAGTGAATCATGACACTTATGTGGTGGTAGAGTAGTTCAGTGAGCTGAATGCTTGCTGCTGACAAAAATAGTGTTCCGAAGTAAAGTGCTTGAACCTTGGCAGGGCAGAGTCAACTTTCCATCCCTTAGAGGTCAATATAGAAAGCATCATGAACTGGGTAAGAATATTATCTGTCATATACACTGTATCGAAACAGGTGAAGAGCAGTATTTAGTTCTATATAAAAATACATTGTTATCTCTCTTGCTAAAGGTTTTTAATCAGACCTTGGGCTGTGTTGGTATTTCTTCTCCAGAGTATCTCTAATCCACCTTTCTTCTTCTGGAGATATAGCTTTATGAATTTTAGGGTGATTGTGTATCCCAATGCGGCATTCTCACTACTGAGGGGAACAAAACACAGCATACAATTGGAAAATGGCCAGGTACTTGCTTAGTCAGGAAAACTACCACAATAAAAGCGATATCTTGTTTCTGAAGTTGAAGAGAAGGTAGTCAAAGATAGTTCTCATTCTAAGTTAGGTAAGTAATTGGCGGGCTCTAAGCCCCCTTTAACTTTTTTATTTTATTTACAAGAGATTCCACAATGACAGCACAAGTACTGTGCAGACGAAAACCTAAAAAAAAGGACATTTTGATAAATAAAATGACAGCGAAATGACAAAATTCCAATCAGCAGAACTGTAGTTGTGAATTTTTAAAATTGGAGGTAAAAATAGCTCCAAAAAGCTCAAAGCGCCACTCATGGTTATTTGTTTGCACTGGACAGAGTCAAACTCACAAGTTCCAGCCGACCCAGATGGAGTGTGTTTGGATAGTGACCAGGCTCATCCCAGTGAAGAAGATACCTTCTTTCATTCCAAGTCCACGCAAAGAGTCTCAGTTAGAGCTTTGTATTGGCATGGGCTGCAAGGAGATTGTTGTTGGCGTAAGGACAGGCTGTCGGTGGAGCTTCGCACTGGCGGAAGGCAAAGGCAGTCCCTGCTTGGTGCAGAAAGCAGTTCGCCTGTGGAACTTTACGCTGGTGGGAGGTGTAGCTTTCATTGCTGATGTGCAGAGTCCACTCGCAAAAAGCCCCAACTTCTGGATTTTTACCTGTAGCTCAATTTTGAAGCAAAAGGAGTACTCTCTGATGCCAGCCAAGAGTCCAGGACTTGTGGGACGCCTTGCTTCTTATTGGTCACACAGCCTCTTCTTCACCTCAGATTCGTCATGGAGATTTGTGTATGTGTCCGTGCCATGGAGCATGGACCAAGTACAGCTTCCTGTGGCCAGTGTACTTTTTTCACTTTTGGACATGCACTCTGACAGAGTGCATGTCTCTGTAGCCCTTCTTCTTTACCCCACCCTACTCCAGCTGTTGCTACTACCTCCCTTGTGTTGCTTTCCTTCGCCGTCTGTTTTTTACCCCATCACTCTTGCTGCCCATGGTTGTTTAATACCCCGCAACCATTCAGCTGTTAGTGGTTTGTTTAATCCCCCCCTGCCTTCTCCTGCTGTTCATGGTTACTCCGCTGTCAGGGTGGAGAACTCCGCACATAAAAAGATACAACATGCCTATCTTTTTATGTGTGGAGTTCTCTGCCCAGAATGTGGAGCTTCTGCAGTCGTAAGCTGACTAATAAATTGGAACTTGTGAATTGCAAAGCAAACATAAACGTACCCAAAAGTGTAAGTTTACCTTTGTAAATCAGGTCCTCAGTCCGTACTACCTCATGAAACTGCCAGATAAATAAACCGATCTATCGATCTCGTGTACGATTTTGTTGCCCTAATAAAGTTGCATATTTCATCTTGTTGGTACCGAAAGCATAAGAGTGTCTCAATGCTGTCACAGAAGTATCATTTAGCGATTAAATTGGTCTTTGACGCCTTCTCTCTTATGGGTACAGTTGCATTACCTATTTCGCCTTTGGCATCTGTCGCATTATTTCATTCATAAACTATCCAATTGCGCTCACATTCTAGAGACAATTGTCCAGACAAACTGGCTTGGTTTGCTGCTACATAAGGAAATTCTGTATTGAATATAGTGCTTTACACTGCACTTCTGTAGTTTCTAAGCGCGGCAAGCAAGAGGTTTTACTATTACCCAATTCATTGCACTCAAGTGTACCCACTTCGGAAGGACGGATGCCTAAGTCACCTTGCCACTTGCCCTTCAGATGATTGCTTATTTTAGCACAAAGAGTTCATCTCAGTGAGCCATCTGACATAACGCTTTCCAAGCCCTCTTACATAAGAGCTTCCTTTAACCATAAATTGATCTGTTTTCCTCCTGTGAGGAGGGTTAACTGGTCATATACCTAGTGACTCCTGTTTCTTCCTGCATTGCATGTTCTGGCATGTATATAACCCGATTTATTTCACATACTACTAGCTGTTGCATTGAAAAGCACCGATTCAAAGAAATCCTGAAATTTTGCGGATTACCAACATTTAACCCGTAGAGGTGGTCTCATGGTTGTCTCCCCCTTGGCCTTTTAGAGGTTGTCGCATAAACCGCAGTGGTTTTACCTTCGCTAGTAAAGTGGCTGGGAATTGAGTTTTTTATGGCTCTTTGTTTGGGTTCGGTGCTACCAGGCATATTTTATATTATAAAGCACCATAAATATCAGATTGATAAAAGAAAACCTGCGCTGCTGTGTAGCATGGCTAAAAATATGATTGACAAAGGCTCTAGATGTCGAATAGGTGAAACCAATTGGCTTTGACGATGCATGTCTAAATTGGTTTGGGATTTTTCCTAGATTGTGTTTTCACTTTATTATGGTTTGATTGCTTAATACATACTTTACACATGGCCTCTAAATTAAGCCTGACTGCTTTTGAGCCAAGCTACCAGAGAATTAAGCACAGGTTTATTTAGTGGCTTTTGTGGTTCACCCTGACAACGATTGTGTTTATTAATTGAGTGGTGCTCTCACATCTCTCAACTCCTAACCCAATTCCTTACACACTGCATAAGATTTACAGCCTGTTGAGAGGCTGGAATAAATCCATCCACCCTGCCCTGTCATACAGGGGTAACTCCATCTTGGACCATCTGACAAGTAATCAGACTCTCAAAATAGTCTATCCTCAATGAAACAACCGCACTACTCAAATTTAATTCAAACGTGTCAAAAAGTAATTGGATGCCAGAAATTAACACTATATTGCAGCATTCTCAATCTGTGGTCCTGGATCCAGGGGGGTCCGTGAAGCCTTTTCAAGGGTCCGTGCCTGCTTAGAAAATCAAATAACATTAGCAGTTTAATGAAGTATGTACACATAAAAATAAAAATGTAAATTTAAATTTTTTTAAACGCTCTGTAAATGTGAAGGGATTTGAAATTGGAGACTAAAACTTAGGTTGGCATCTTTAGTTTGATTCATGGGAGCTGCACATGATTAGTGGCTTCAAATTAAGCACTAGTATGCACCAAAAACAGAGAGGAATTATTATGAGCAAAAAAGATAATGGGGCAAATGTACACATTTTTTTATGCTGTCGGAAATGGGCCAATTCGCAGAATCAGCCCATTTGTAATAGCAAAAAAGCAATTACTATTGTACATATAGCAAATTGCGATTCGCTAACTTGGTACCGAATCGCAATTTGGGCAATTCAGTATTTGGAAGGGGCATGTTTAGAGAGTCCCTTCCAAATAAAGAATCAAAGTGATATGTATCAATCATTTGCAACTGAATTACATTTGCAAAACATGCCTACTTCACCAATACCTCAAAGCAGGTGGTAACCATTAGCAAACGGGAAGGGCTCCTTCCCCTTCTTGAATGTTAAAACAGTATCATTTAAGAGCAGGCAGTGGTGTCAACTGCCACGGACCACTGTCTACTCTTAAAAATTGAAAGTTAAATGTTTCATTTTATTTTTTTGAAACTCATCCCGTTTTTCTTTAAGGAAATTGACCTGCATTTAAAAAAAAAAAGATTGCTTTATTAAAAAGCAATCACAGACTAGGTGCAGGAGAAGACCCTCAAGAGCACCCCCAGGCCGAAGGCACAGGTGTCGCAAGAGGACCTCGAGCATCTCACCAAAGATGAAGCCCCACGGTGCAGAGAATGTGGTGAGGACAAAGATCTTGGCAGGAAGAGATGCTGGAGGCTGGAGCGTCTTGTAGCCAGAAGATCTCTGACATGCAGAGCCAACAAGCCTTTGCGACAAGTCAATGCATTGAATAGGGGTTCGGTCCCATCGGTTCCCATGATGGATACTGGCCTCAAAATTGCAGAGAGGACAGGTCAGGCCTCATGGAAGTTGCTGAACCACCACCTGTGTTGCTGAGCCTTTTGAAGTCCATTGGACGTCAGGAGCAGCAGATTGGTCAGCTTCATTGCGGTGCCTGCAGATGTAGTGACTCCTTCACTCCACGGGAGATTATTTTGGGTGTCCTTGGATGCCAACAGGTCTGTTGAAGATCCTGGAAGAAGCACAGACACAGACGACGAAGAAGACTTGAAGAACAGCGAGACCAGGAGCAGCAGGAGTCTTCCTTGATGCAGTCCTGGCCCTGACAGGACTCAGTCCAGGACACTGGCATGTGTCAGGAACTCTGGCTAGGACTGGGGGCAGGGAGGACAAAGTAGGCAGAATACTGGGTACAGAGCTGCCCAAGATCACACAGTGAGTCAAAGGTGAAAGGGAATCCAAAGAGGAAGCTCTGTACAAGAGAATAAGAACTCTGGAGTTCCACACAGTTAAACTGAAGCACAGTAAGTTCCTCACCCACAATTGCTGTTACAGATACTGACTGTAAAAACCCACATTTAGGATTTACAAGGAAAAGGAAGGGTATGTGGAGCTGATACCTATGGTGATGTTATAAATGTAACTCAAAGACAATACTCAGTGAACAAGAAACACCACCTAGGTTGTCAGCTGTACCCACGGGTCCTGATGATCAAACAGGAAACCGCAAGGCAGTAACAGCAAGGGTGTAGAGCTAAACACAAGCTTGATAGACAAGAAGCTAGCAAGGAGGAGTGCTTAACAGAAAAGGAAGGAAATCACAGGGCACTGTTTGCAGAAAGCAAGTAACAAATATACAAGGAAACTAAAAGCAAGACAGTGGAAATAGAAAGACAGCAAACTAGGAACTAGAACCAAGGAAATTGGAAGAAAGGCAGGGACTGGAAATGGATATACAGAAGGAGAGACCACAAAGATATACTAGAATAGTGCTGGTTTAGGACTCAAGGGAACAAAGTAGCACTGAAGGCCGTGCTGGTTCAGGAACAAGAATTTAGCTTGAGCTCAGGAATAAAGGATGCACTGCAGGCAGTGCTATTTCAGGAACAATGAATTAGCTACAGCTCAGGAATCAAGATATTAATGAAGGCAGTGCTAGTTCAGGAACAAGGGAAATCTATAGCTCAGAAACAAAACGAATGCTAAGGTGCAGGAGTCAAGGTAGCACTGCAGGCAGTGCTAATTCAAGGAACAGGGAAAACAGTTACAGCTCAGAAACAAGAAATAACTATAGCTCAGGAACAAGGACCAACTATAGCTCAGAAACTCTGGAAACAAGGATATCAAATGCTCAAGAAAGAAGAGTCGGTCTCATGATACACAGCTACAATTACCAACGCTGGACTGAAGGGAGCTGGGGCTTAAAAAAGCTCACAGCAATCATGTGCATTAGGTGTAAACAGGCTAGCAGCAGCCAGCCACAGGTGAGCTGAATTCCTCCACCCATCCTTGGCCTGCAGGGGTGGAGATGGAGCAGTGAGCAGGGGATTATAGGTAATGGAGTTTCCAGCATGAGCAAAGTGGCTTCCACAAAACCCGGCATCGATTGGAGATGGATGTCAATTCTCAAATAGTGTCCAAATGGCTGGAAGTCAGAATTTGTATGCAGGGGACTGTCTGGAAGCGTGTTAGAACACTGGAAAGTCACACTATGCAGCCCCCCAGTGGTTGGCAGGAGAGCGCAGGAAGAGAATCGTGACAGGTTCCAGGCGAAGTCCAAGTGTCCAGACGGTCGAAGAGTGACGTGGTTTCAGGTTTAATTCTTGTCCCATGACAAATCAGAGGACCCACCCACAGGTAAGCCCTTTTATACCCTAAGAAAGGTGTTAAGACGACTATGGGGTCCCTCCCAGGGAAGGGGCTGGACAGAGGGGAGGATACACCCATGCCCTTTGTCCAGTTTCACACCAGACTGGGAGCCAAGGGCTCCCTGAACTGGTTCTAACTAGAGTATGCAAGGAGGCCACCAAATATGCCCTTCAAAGCAGTCTGGTGGCGCTGGCAAGTGCCCCCACCTCAGCCCAATACAGTAAGTCCTGTCTGGGAGGTGTTCACACCTCCCTGTGACAGTAAACCTATAGCTCTACCTTCCCCTGCTCGAGCTCAGTTCAGCAGCAGGAGGGCAGAATCGTGTCTGAGGTTGGCAGCAGCACTAGCTTGCTGGCAGACCCTGGAAGGCTATTACTGGGAGTACTGGGGGCTTCCCGGAGGAGACCCCCAGTGCATGGACTCATACCAGTAACATCGGTAACAGTGTTGGGGTATGATTCCAACATGTTTGATACCAGGTTTGGCTCGGCCACTATAGTTAGCCAACCCATAATGACGCATGGCCACTATATGTATCAAAATGGCTGACCGCATTTACACAGCCTGGAGAATCGACTCTGCGGTTTGTATGGGTGTTTTGCACATGCAGGGACACCCTCACACTTGTAACCCAGGACCCTGCCTTCAGGATTGAAATGCCTGACTTATAGGGTTTAAGTGTAGTGACCTCAGATATAAGGAAACTTGTATCTGTTGTAAGTGATGCTAGCCCCAGCTTACACAAGCTGCAATGGCAGGCTTGTAGTCATAGTTTGAGTGGTCTCTTGTGGGTGGCATAATACATGCTGCAGATCATGGGAGACCCCCTGGTGTACCTATGCCCTGGGTACCCTAGTACTATTTACTAGGGGTAACGAGGGTACACCAGTAGCCAATTGTGGAAGTACCAAAGTACTTACCATGTAAAATGTAGAGACAAATCACAGTGGCTGGGGTTCTGATTAGCAGGATCCTAGCCACACTAGTCAAAAAAACATACTGACACCAGGCAAAAAGTGGGGGTAACCATGCTAGGAGGATCCTACATTGCTACAGACCGCATATTAATAAACAGACACTCAGGCATAATATTCAATGTTCAATGTGTATCTGCCCAGGGTAACCTAGAATATTGATCTATATGCCATTATCCAGTACTCACCGGGTATATATTGTTTAGTGGGCTTCTCAGCCACGTCTACAAACATAAGGAAGTTACAGCCAAAAATAGGTGAACGTAAAGAAGATATTTCTTGCCTAGCTTATTCAGACGTCTATTTAACTCTGTGGTCTCCCCCACCAAAACAGTGCACCTGTAAATGAATATCAAAATAACAGTGATTAAAAAGTGGAATGACGAGAGAATGAAAAACAAATTCATACAAATCCTTAATATTAAAAAAAGGAGAATAGAAAAGAATGCAAATATCATTAGAGACACTCTAGGCCAGGTTCATCAACAGCTCAATTAACCCTATACATTCTCACTGGGTACCTTACTCAGCCCAAATGCACAGCCAGTTCTTCATCCATATTCGAACCCAGTGGGGGTTGTGTGCTGGACCCTATTATGTAACGGGATCCAAGCCGCCTGAGAGCATAATGTCAGCCAGGGAATGTTTAAGTAGTAACACTTTGACCTCAGGGCCTGGCTGGGGCCCAAAGCAGCTCTGGCAATGTAGTCGGACAAAACCCTCCGGGGAGTGGGGGTTGAGGGGAGTGTGCAAGTGGGCACTGCTGCTTTTGCTACTGGGGGGCGATATTGCAGCACTGCTGCAAAACCGCACCCAGTAACGAAAGCAGCCCCAATGCTAAACAAGCATTTGCAATGCAATAGGTCTCGCATTTACGCGAGTTTGAGCTATTGACATTGGAAATAACAAGGCCTTTTATTTTTGTTTTTAAAACATTAATAAAAAGCATTGTCATTTACAATACCAATAGCTTAAACTCGCGTAAATGCAAGACCTATTGCATTGCAAATGCTTGTTCTGTGTTATTATTAACACGACCCCCCACCCACTCCAGCGCTGACCCACCACTTTCTTTTGGCAGCAGCTGCTACTGGTATCTCGCACAAAGTCCTACATTGTAAAGGGGCCTTTCCAGGCACCGGCCGCACGATCACCAGACCCACCCTCCGATCCTGGCGAGAGTATACCTTAATGCTGTTCTACCAAAGCGCACCAACACACCCTACAGTGGGCTGGAATCTACAGATTGTTATCGTGTGCCATATTGTAATAGTTGTCACTTGAACGACACTGTCTTTCTAATAGGTTGTGCAAAATTTTAAAAAACTTCAATAAAAAGAGAAGAGTTTAATAAATAAAAATAAAGAAAGAACAACACCACACCACCAGGCTTCAGTATCCAAACAGTGCACAACCTCCAAACAACGTGTGGCTGAAAAGATAAAAAAACAAAAAAATTACAGAGGAATTTATACCTGGAACCAAAAGCTGAAAGTGACTCCAGAGGACCTGCAAGAAGTGAGGCAAGACCTGTCTGTTCGCATTGTAGAGAGCCATTCGGCTACTCCACAACAATGTATCGCGCAAGCACCCCTCGTGACCAGGCTTGCATCTCTCTTTAAAAAGGAAATGAAGAAAAGACAGGTAACACGTGGCACTAACCCGCCATGAACCAAGCTTCTTGTGAAATAACCAAACATGCCGAAAGGTTTCGTTTAATTGACAAATATAAACAAAGGTGCCTGGCACATGCCAAAATAGCAGGCGTCTGTTATTTCTAGAGAACCCTTTCCATCGTAAAACACTGCATCCACAGTTTAACAAGAAAGCATCGTATGGAAATCAGCGTTTCAAGAATTCGGTGGCAGGGAGCCAAGGCAGGAGGCTGGCTCATACAGTCAGCACTATTTATGTGCGCCACAGTTTAGATTGAACGCATGATAGTTGCAAAGTACCATCTTACCTCTTCGCATGTATACCTGATCTTTTTGTGCCCTTCCTCGCTTACCTGCACAACGGTGCAGGGTCGCAAGGCGAAGGTGGGAAAGTTGTCTCGTCTGTGAATGGGCATGCTCTCCCCCAGGATGGCGTTCAGGAGCTGCACTTGCTCCCAGCTCAGCGAGCTGAATCGGAGCGAGACACATGCCGACGGCTAGCTGCCGGGTGCGCGGCGACACTGTGGGGACGACATCACTCGGCGGCTCCTGGGGTGTGACGTTGCTGCTCCTGATGTAGCGACCGGTCACCTCTGGTGTCCGTGCACGAGACAAACATAATTAATTTTCTAAGTCTGCACAGTGTCCTTATTTCGGCTCGAGTAACCTTGACGTCACAAGAGTTGTGACGTAAAGTAGCGAGACTGGCGTCGCGAGCCCCTCGGCTTGTGGCAAAGTAGCAAGTCTGTGCAAATGCAAAAAATAGTGCTTAGGAGACAGTATAACACTGCCAGTATAACGCCGCAAGTAAACGATCCAGCCCAGATGGGCAGGGCCAAAAGGAGACAGGGTGGTAACAAGGAGGGACTAAGAAGCCTCGTTCACATTAGAAAGCCAGCGTTTAGCATGAATTATGACGCAAGCCAATGGGAAGAGGGGGCGATGCTTAAAGCACCCTTCTGAAATCTGCGCGATTACAAGAAGCCTTGCAGAGCGAGCAACGCATGCACGCTGCAACGCAGGCCCGCGGGACCTAAAAAGCACCCCCGCCCTTCCATCCTACTGGGGAAATGCCCGCTACGGCCAGTCCAGGCCTGTTTGACCTGCAACACTTTCTATAATACGCTGGGCGCAGTGCATTGCATGACACTGTACTGCATTTCATTAGTTATGCAGATATATGAGTGTTGGCCACCCCCCCCCCCAACTTGGGCATCACATATTGCTCCACAATTATCTGAGAGGGGAATGCCAGCAAAGATTTGTGGTTTAAGACAGGCTGCGGAACATGGTGTCGTATTTACCATATTCAGTGGAGGCTCGCACAGGTAACGCTGTGGGGCGGTGGGGCGGGGGCGGGGCTGGCTGTGGGGTAGTGGACTGCGACATACGACGGGAAAGTGGAGAGTAAGGAAATAAATAAATAAAAGCACTTACTTTGCGCTCGCAGCATCACCGAGTCGGCGATGCTGTGAGCGCATAGTGACTACGGGAGGTTTTTCCTAAAAGGCAGCTGATAAGGACATCAGGTGTTTAAGAAGGACTCAACACCAAACCCACATGGGCTTTATTTTAATTTATTTTCTGTAATGTTAAGACGGACTTACTGGAGAAAAACACCGTCGCACTACAAGGTCCAGAAGGCTGTGAATACAGCCACGCCCACTGAGGCAGACCCTTTAAAAATAACAGTGCATGAGGAAAAACCACCATTGACACACAGAACGCCATTGAGAAAGGGAAAGGATTCCTGAAACCGTTCTGGCGGAGTGAACTTGGATGATTTCTTCCTTTGCTTTCCCCTGTATGCAGCTGCCTTTCAATACATTTTGGAAAATTTTTACTTACCTTGTGGCTTCTTCCAGTGGGCAACCTTTGGAAGTGGATATATATCTATATATATATTCACTGAAAAAACCATAGGTTTCAGGGGTGTTATAGTTAGCTGGACTTTTCACTTGTACAAAACCATTGAAATTCCCCCGTTAATCTTAGTTCAGCTAACTATAACTCGCGTGCCCGCAATGCACTGCTGATGACGTCACATATTACATCACTCATGACATGGTCAGTGACATCACTCATAACATCACTGATGACATCTCAAATGACATCACTGATGACATCACTGATGACATCATCCAGTGAATGTGTGTTTTTCTGAAAATTAAATATGTTTTATATATGTATATCTCAAGGTCGATGGAAGAATAAATGGGTATATAAGTGTCTAAATGGATGATTTGTTTTGGAAAAATTGATTGTGTAACTGACTGATTAAGTGTATCATAGTGAATACATGGCTTAGTGAGTAATGTTTAAATATGTAAATATCTGTATCAGTCTCTCACTTTGTGTATAAGTGGCTGCATGGGTTGGTGAGTAGCTACATGGGTGTCTATATAGGTTATTAGTTGGTTTTTTGAGTATCAGTCTGAGTGTCTGCATGGTTCGGTGGGGGGTATTACGTAGTGCATAGGTGCATGAATGAGTGATTCACTGTTTGTATGTGTTGAACACAGCATGTGTGCAGGACTGTATGGGTGGATGAGTGTGTGTATGGGTGTGTTAGTGAGTGAATGACTGTCTCAATAGTGTCTTTATGAGTAACTACATATGTTTTAAACTAGTATATGTGACTATTGGTGTATATATGTGAGTATATGTGAGAGTGAGAGATTGAAAGAGTTCCTGTATGAATAAGTATGTGTTTCTATAAGTGATTGTTTAAAAGACTAAGTATGTGTAAGTTTCCGTAGAAGTAAGTATGGTGGTGTGTGTATAACTGTATATGCAAGTAAATGTATGTTTGATTCTTTATTAGCATGAGTGACTATGTGTGTGAGTAACTCTATGGATGAGTGGCATTGTGTAACAGGATGTATAGGTGTATGAGTACATATGATGAGTGAGTACATGTATGAGTGACTGTATAGGACTGTTGGTGAATGAGTGGATGTGTATGTGGATATTAGAATTACTGAAGAGGTTGTTGTAACTGGTATTGGTATGTCCATTGTTTTGAAAATTTTAGTCTCTATTTTTGAATGTGTGTATCAAAGGTTATATTAGGGTGAGAGGAGGTCTGCCACTCTATCACAAGGATGATGTCATCAGTGATGTCATCAGTGATGTCATTTGAGATGTCATCAGTGATGTCATGAGTGATGTCACTGACCATGTCATGAGTGATGTAATATGTGACGTCATCAGCAGTGCATTGCGGGCGCGCGAGTTATAGTTAGCTGAACTAACTATAACGGGGGAATTTCAAAGGTTTTGTACAAGTGAAAAGTCCAGCTAACTATAACACCCCTGAAACCTATGGTTTTTTCAGTGAATTTCTGAGGTTTTTTAAATGCTAATTCCTAACTATAACGTGCCTGAAACCTATGGTTTTTTCTGTGAATTTCAAAGGTTTTTTAAATGCTAATTTCTAACTATGCCTACAGAGATAGGACATGTGAAGAAAGAAGAAAAAATGCACAGAAAGAAACAAAAGAAGTGCAGAAAGAAGCAACAGAAGTCCTCAAATACGAAGGTAAGTGCAGGAAGAAGGATAACGTGCAGAAAGAACAAAAAGAAGAGCAGAAAGAAGCCTTGTTGCAAAATCATCCTGTACCCTCAACTTTTTCAGACGGATACTGGTGGTAACTGAGTCTGACTAACCAGTCCTAGAGCCAGTGCTATGTTAAAAGACACTTAGAATACAGTGAAAACACCTACATACACTAGGGAACATTATGCGTTGGGGTCCCCCTGTGATTAGCATGACCTCCTCTGTAAGCCCCTAGTATATAATAGGGCATGGGGATTAAAACTACCTCTTAAAACAGGCCACAGGGCGTTTTTGCACACGTTAACTCAGGCCCCGTCCCCTCCATTCGCCACTGTGTAAACACGCCCTGTGTCCATTTTTAGTTGGGAGATTAAGTTCATTTGAATCCTGAGGGTCCCTAGGGTCCAACTAGCCCACTAGGTACCTCCAGTAAGTGCCACAGAGCTGCGTTGCAGAGAGGTGTAAAAAGTGGCACGGCCTGGACCACCTCTCTGCAATGCAGCTCAGTGGCGCTTACTGGAAGCACTTGGTGGGCTAGTTAGCCCCCAGGGGCCCTCAGTATTGAAGGGAAATTATATCCCCAATTTAAAACGTGCCATAGTGCGTGTTTGCACACGTCACCTCAGGCCCCGTCCCCTCCCTTCACCACTGTGTAAACGCGCCCTGTGGCTGTTCTAAGTTGAGAGATTAAGTCCCCTTGAATCCTAAGGGTCCCTAGGGTCAAACTAGACCACTAGGTACCTCCAGTAAGCGCCACAGAGCTGCGTTGCAGAGAGGTGTAAAAAGGGGCTTGGCCTCAGAACACCTGGCTGCAGCGCAGCTCCCTGGCGCATACTGGAGATGCCTGTTGGGGGCGCGTTTGCAGAGTGCTGCATGGAGGGGGCATGGCCTCCGGCACGATGCCAGTCTTTTATTTATTTTAGTTTTTTAAGAAGGGGGGCTGTTTGGTTCCCCTTCTTATTCTAATTTATTGGCCCTGATGACCCCATCCCCCAGGGCCAGTCTCCTAATTATATTTTTTTGACCCCAATCCCCAGGGCCGGCCACTGTTTTTTATTATTTTTAAAAAATATATATTTATAGACACACCTAGGACATGCTGGACAAACCGTACGTACCTATCACCATGACGATTTGCGTGATATTCATTAAAAGGCGACTATGCATGCAATGAATCCACGTGGAATGTATTTACACCACTAGTGAAGCTCTGACATGTCTGATGCCCTACCGTGCCTAATCCTGGTAGACACCCTTGTCGTTTATTTATACAAACATGGGTAGCTATTGACGGGCACATTTAATACACATGCACACCAAGCCATTCAAAGGGGATTCGACAAAAATTCGACCAAAACTATGCAAGAAACCCCCCTCACGGTTAATAAAACACACATCCACTGCCGGATGTGTAATACTTTTTATTTTACTCTCTGGAAAGGGGACGAACATCACTTGAGAGTCACAGCGTGCTCCTGACAGAGCCCAATGCTGTGTTACACCCACCATTGCCTGCCGAGTGCCACACACCTCTGTGTTGTATTCCACTAGCTAGTGCATATGCTATGACACTCTCTAGCCCATGTGCACTGTAACACCACCCCGTGAATATGTCATGCCACACTTGTCTTCGCACGGGTTATATTGCCCCATCTAACGTGCCTTTCTCGATGCCTATGTTATAACGCACAGTGCTATGCCATACATATTACAATCTGGGATCCATATCTTTGTCACAGTGCATATGCAACGTTACACTTCCCAGCACATATTTTATATTACAACTTTAGAGACTAGTTAGGTTACACAACACTGCCCTGTGCATATTACACTCCAAGGCGCATATCGCATAGCACGCGCTAGTGCCTGTGCTATCTCGCGCTCTCCAATGAATCTGTCATTGCGCACAATGTATTGCATATTATATTTCACGCCCGGTTCATCTTATATCACACTTTTTGGTGCATAGTTTATACCATACACTATATCTAGTTTTCATTTTCAATCGTGCTCTCAGGACTATGTTCTATATAACACTGTGTTCACCTACCCTTTTCACGGGCATTACATTTTGCGATAGGGGGTGGAGGGTCAGGGGGTGTTTCTGCCAAGTGAGCCCGGAGTCACAGTCACAAACGTCCTCTTCTTCCTGAATAAAAGTGAGATTATGCTGCATACTTGTTCATATTTTAAGTAGTTCGCACAGACACAATGTTTTAAAAACAATAAAGTTCCTAATACCCGCCTTCTCTGAACAGTTAGCTTGCTGCCCCATCCCCTTCCTCCCTATCCTCTGTTGTGTGAATCCATGGACTAGCCTCCTCCCTCCTGCCATGCATGGTCTGAAGTGCTGCCACTGCCCTCAATTTAGTATGATGTACCAGTCCACTCCTCCTGCCCTCCATTGCCCAATTCTATGCCCCATCATTGACCTCCTGCTTAAACTCTGTGCTTAGCTTGCTGCCCCTATTCTCCTTCCCCCTGCCCTCCGATGTCTTTGTGCATGCCCCTGCTCCATCCTTTTTGCCCACCATGTCCCATGGACCTGCCACTCCTATCTACTCTGAGTGTTCTGTTGAGCTGCCACTCCCCTCCCACCTGCCTAGCATTGTCAGATGACTGTAACCTGTCCCTGCCACCTCCACCCTGCCTGTCCACATGCCATGCCCCTATCCTCTTCCTCCTGTCCTACATGGTCCATTGTACTGCCACACCCTTCTGCCCTCCCTGGTCTGTTGTGCTGCAACTGCTCCTCCTGCCTGCCCCGTGTGGTCTGTTGTGAGGTCCCTTCCCCTGAACTTTCTTGTCTGTGCACAGGTCCTGACCCTCCCTTCTATCCTCCATCGTCCTTTGTGCATGCCCCTCCACCCTCCTTCTTGCCCATCATAGCCATTGTGCTGCCACTAACCCTCCCACTTGCCATGCATGGTCTTCTGTGCTGCCATGGCCCCTCCCACCTTCCCTGTGTGGTCAGTTAGCTGCCCCTGACCCCCTCCCACCTTCCCTCCATGGTCTGTGTGTATGCCATCACAGTCTCACTGTTGCTCTTCATGGTGTGTCTTGCTTCTAGTGCCCATCCTGCCTGACCTCCATGGCTATCTTGCTGCTCCTGCCCTGCCCCCTTGCCCCCAGCCCTACTCCCTCCCTCCTGGCTTGTCTGTTCCATTGTAATGCCCCTGATCCGTCCCTCCTGCCCTTTATGGTCTGTTATGCTGCAGCTTTCTCTCCTGTCTGTCCATTATGGTCAGCTAGCTACCATTGCCTCTTGCCCCTCTGTTCTCTGTTGTCCATGTGCATGGTCCTGTCCCCTCCCTCTTGCTTTCTATGGATTGTTGTGCTGCACTCCCGTCCTGCATGCCCTGTGTGGTGTATTGTGCTGCTGCAAACCCTGATGCCTGCCCTGCAGGGTCAGTTTGGTGCACCTCTCCATGTCCCTCCTGTCCTCTGTTATCCAAGTCCATGTCCCTATCCCATTTCCTTCCATGATCCAATGTACCATACTTGCGAACATTTTGAACTTGGTAAGAGGGAGATTTTGAAAAAAAACTGGGGTATTGATTTTCCCCTTTGAGTTACATTGAAAAAGAGGATATTGTAGACAGGAGACAGATCAAATAAAGCCCATTTGAGCTTAAAAACATTGGACGTTTCCTGGCTGAATCGGGTCTGTTGGCATGTATGGTTGTACTACCATTGCCTCTTCCTTCTGCCCACAATGGTCTATTACATTGCCACAGCCTTGAAGGAGGGTAGATTTTGTATCACAGGGGGCCCCTGGCCCGTTCTGTCCACACCTGAAGTATGAGACCCTTGTCCTTGCCCTGCCAGCTGCATTTGTAGGCCGTATTAAATTGACCAGCGGGTCCTGTGTTGCTATATAATTATCCTGAGACATCCTTACCACTCAGCCAGCATAAAACCCCTGTGTAGGCCCTTCTGTTCAATATGTAGGCCTCTTTGTTAAATTGACCATGGCTCTGCAATTTTAGTGTATAGCAGTCTGAAGGCAGGTCTGCGAGGCCTTCTGATCCAAACTAGTAGCCCCCACCCTACCCGAGTGCTCCGTGCTCGGTATCAAAGTTCAACATCCCCCTGAAGCTGTCGACATACAGTAGGCTGCATCCTGGACTGGTACTTGCTTCCTGGGCAGGTTTCCCGCTTTTAAGGAACTGGCAACCGCAGAGCGTCAAGTTAGGAGTACTGAGGAGTTTTTATACATGAATATATTGAATTCCCGTACAATACCCATTATTTTCTGCTTGCCCTATGGAACTTACGATAAGCGATTGGCCTGAGAGACTGACCTTTTCACCCAGTCCATTGTCAGCATTAAGTGGGTAAATGACGAAATGTCTGGTAAAATCTGCAGACGAAGCTTTTGGGTAGCATACGTAGGTAGATGTAGCGTGCAAAGGAGCCCACAAAATGATATAAAAAGGGAGCACCCACAGATATCGACGGACTACCTCGCCGTCTGTATGTAGGTTAACAGGCAGTGCAGGTTTTCCCCAAGAGCTGGGAGCTCTTGTCTTCCTTTGCTTAAAATGTCTTGCTCTGCTTTGCTTGAAGTATCTTATTCTATTTTACCTATATGAAATGTCATGTTATGTTTAACCATTGTTCTCTTTACTTTTGCATTTAAAAGATTTTGTATTGTAATTGCAGGAATGCTTGCTCTAAGAGTAAACGTGAGTGTTCCTAGGTAACATTTTCCTTGGTGTAACTTGTTTCTCATGATGCATTTATAGATGTGTTTTCTCTCTCTCTCTGTCAGTACATTAATTGAGATACAGAGAATATTATGACAGCTGTATGATTATCTGGATTCTGTATTTTGTACTTTATGTCTCTATTCTGCGGTTTCTTTGAAGTTGCATCTTCTCATTAAACTGCCATTGTATTCTGCCTCCAATTCCATGTCTCATATGTCTGTTTTCTTCATTTTTGGAGCAAGCGTTCCGAGGCACCCCGGCTCAAATTAAGGTGCCCCTTTTGTCCCTGACTCACTCTCCTGCTCAGTTCTGTGGTGGCTCCCGGGGATCTGGGGACCACCCCTTGCTTCCTTGACCCGTAATAGATCTTCCCTCCAACAGCCTCTCTTGCAAGTCCTGTATTGTTGGTTTGTTGCCCCTGCCCCCCTTTCCACTGCCCTCCATAGTCTGTTGTGCTTCCACGGCCCTTCCTGCCTGCTCAGTGTGGTTAAATTGTCGCCTTTGCACCCTCCTACCTGCCTTCAATTTTCAGAGTCCGTGCCCCTGGCCTCTGCCTCTCAACAGTATCCTAATGAACAACTAGATTGCTAACATTCTATATTTATTACAAAAGTGTGGAACGCCTGACATCATCTTGATGTAATCAAAACTGTAATACCTAGAGCATTTCCTTTAGAAATTACATATATGAGAGGGTCTTATTGGCATCAAAATTATGGTTAGTGCTCTAAAAGACTAAAATAAGGACATATTTTCTGAGTTTTCAAATAGCGACAAAGCACTTTTAAATTATTTGTCAACTTTATGTTTTTTTATCCAGTTGACCACTTGATTAAATGTTGCACTTAGGGGAGAGGATGTGGTGTTACTTCCAGAACTGCAGACTTTGCAACTGGGGAACCAGGTTGAAGTTTCTGCTTCAGCTCGACATTCTGTGATTCTGGTCAAATCACTTAGTCTCCCCATGTCTACAACCAAAATGAATTTGTTCTTGTGTGATGTAACCAATGCTCATGTAAAGCACTCCAATACCTGACAAGTCTGCACTATATAACACTGCAAAAACACAAAATAATAAGTGTTTTGCACACTTCTGTCATTGGGCTATATTTGGGCTACATCTGGGTGATTTTGGGCTACATTTGGGCTCTTTTGTCTCCGGTGGCCATCTTGGGAGATTTATTTGTTATGAAGTTTCCTAATTTCTTCATGTACTGCAGTCTCCTCAGTAGGAAATGCTTTCAGTTTTTTACTTTGATTCCATCATGAAGGTATTCAGATATGTCACACATTTGCCATAAATTCTGAATGTTAGCACTCTAGTTGCTCATTAGATCACTGTAGTAAAACTACTGCACCATGGAAGTCTGCTCCTGGTATTAAAAGTGCATGTTTCAGTCTGCATGTCAGAATTTTTTAATGAAATAGAAGAGGATTTGAGAAGTCACTCAAAATGTGCCCTCATTTTCTTTCTTCAGCATTAATCATAATTTCTATGGCAAAATGAACCTCCTCATTGTGTTCCTTTTTAAATTAAATGTTTTAAGTGTTACCAGTTTATTCCAATCAAGATGGCGTCAGGTGTGCCATACTTTTGTCATAATGAAGACAGTAAGCGCTCTAGTTGTTTTTAAGAACATTCTGGGACATTCTGTCATTGGGCTATACTTGGGCTACATCTGGGTGATATTTGGGCTACATTTGGGCTCTTTTGTCTCTGGTGGCCATCTTGGGAGACTTATTTGTTATGAAGTTTCCTAATTTCTTCATTTACTGCAGTCTCCTCAGTAGGAAATACTTTCAGTTTTTTACTTTGATTCCATCAAGAAGGCATTCAGATGTGTCACACATTTGCCATAAATTCAGAATGTTAGCACTCTTTTTGCTCATTAGATCACTGTAGTAAAGCTACTGCTCACCAGGGAAAACTGCTGCTGGTATTGAAAGTGCATGTTTCAGTCTGCATGTCAGAATTTTTTAATGAAATAGAAGAGGATTTGAGAAGTCACTCAAAATGTGCCCTAATTTTTCTTTCTGCAGCACTAATCATACTTTTTATGGAAAAATGAACCCCCTCATTTTGTTCCTTTTTAAATTAAATGTTTTAAGAGTTACCACTTTAATCCAAGCAAGATGGCTTCAGGTGTGCCATACGTTTATCATAAGTAGGACTGTTAGCGCTCTAGTAGTTCTTTGGAACACTCTGGGAAGCTGCAGTAGAACACAAAGGAATCAACTGACAGTCTCTGCCCTTGTTGGATGTACATGTTTTACTGAGAATGTCAGACTTCATTCTCACATGACTGAGAAAGATAATGTGAATTTACAGAAAATAAGCTCTCAGTTTGGCCTATAGATCACCTTCCAAACCTCTGTGGTAAAAGCATGAGAAAATATTTTTCTCTCAATCATGATATCCCAGCAGAAGGCTTTTTCACATGGTGAAATCACCTTAGAACATACCACAATTCCTAAAATGAGTATGGTACCATCAACAAATGATTTATAATGTAACTAAAGTCTTAAAACCTTCTATTAACTGCAATGCTTTTTAATGAGGTGCTATCATGTATATTGGTCCCAAGATGGCTGCCAACACTTCTTGGATGAAGTGCTGACAGCCAATCAGATCTCAGGATGAGATGTGTGGTTAGGCTCCGCCCACATATATATATGCTTTTAAATGCTATTTTCTCAGGAAATACTGAACAGATTTACACCAGACCTGCAAAAGGCACTTCCTTGACCTTATGGCTACCTCTCTGCCAAATTTCAAGTAGTTCTGTTCAGCCGTTCGGGCTGTAGCTGTGTCTAAAGGTCCTATGGAAAAATGCATGGGGAAAACGCGTTTTGGGACCCCCCTTTTTTCTCGGCCCCTGCTTGACGAATCCCCCCGAGACTTTCAGGGTAGGAGCGGAGCATAGCGCCCCACCGATTTTGAAAATTTCGCGAGGATTCGTCGACCGGCGCCAAAGTTCTTCCAAATAGAATGTTGCGGATTTCCTATGGAAACAGGGTCCTAACTATAACTACCTACTGGCGACCGCCAGTAGGTAATATCTATATATATATTCACTGAAAAAACCATAGGTTTCAGGGGTGTTATAGTTAGCTGGACTTTTCACTTGTACAAAACCATTGAAATTCCCCCGTTATAGTTAGTTCAGCTAACTATAACTCGCGCGCCCGCAATGCACTGCTGATGACGTCACATATTACATCACTCATGACATGGTCAGTGACATCACTCATGACATCACTGATGACATCTCAAATGACATCACTGATGACATCACTGATGACATCATCCAGTGAATGTGTGTTTTTCTGAAAATTAAATATGTTTTATATATGTATATCTCAAGGTCGATGGAAGAATAAATGGGTATATAAGTGTCTAAATGGATGATTTGTTTTGGAAAAATTGATTGTGTAACTGACTGATTAAGTGTATCATAGTGAATACATGGCTTAGTGAGTAATGTTTAAATATGTAAATATCTGTATCAGTCTCTCACTTTGTGTATAAGTGGCTGCATGGGTTGGTGAGTAGCTACATGGGTGTCTATATAGGTTATTAGTTGGTTTTTTGAGTATCAGTCTGAGTGTCTGCATGGTTCGGTGGGGGGTATTACGTAGTGCATAGGTGCATGAATGAGTGACTCACTGTTTGTATGGGTTGAACACAGCATGTGTGCAGGACTGTATGGGTGGATGAGTGTGTGTATGGGTGTGTTAGTGAGTGAATGACTGTCTCAATAGTGTCTTTATGAGTAACTACATATGTTTTAAACTAGTATATGTGACTATTGGTGTATATATGTGAGTATATGTGAGAGTGAGAGATTGAAAGAGTTCCTGTATGAATAAGTATGTGTTTCTATAAGTGATTGTTTAAAAGACTAAGTATGTGTAAGTTTCCGTAGAAGTAAGTATGGTGGTGTGTGTATAACGGTATATGCAAGTAAATGTATGTTTGATTCTTTATTAGCATGAGTGACTATGTGTGTGAGTAACTCTATGGATGAGTGGCATTGTGTAACAGGATGTATAGGTGTATGAGTACATATGATGAGTGAGTACATGTATGAGTGACTGTATAGGACTGTTGGTGAATGAGTGGATGTGTATGTGGATCTTAGAATTACTGAAGAGGTTGTTGTAACTGGTATTGGTATGTCCATTGTTTTGAAAATTTTAGTCTCTATTTTTGAATGTGTGTATCAAAGGTTATATTAGGGTGAGAGGAGGTCTGCCACTCTATCACAAGGATGATGTCATCAGTGATGTCATCAGTGATGTCATTTGAGATGTCATCAGTGATGTCATGAGTGATGTCACTGACCATGTCATGAGTGATGTAATATGTGACGTCATCAGCAGTGCATTGCGGGCGCGCGAGTTATAGTTAGCTGAACTAACTATAACGGGGGAATTTCAATGGTTTTGTACAAGTGAAAAGTCCAGCTAACTATAACACCCCTGAAACCTATGGTTTTTTCAGTGAATTTCTGAGGTTTTTTAAATGCTAATTCCTAACTATAACGTGCCTGAAACCTATGGTTTTTTCTGTGAATTTCAAAGGTTTTTTAAATGCTAATTTCTAACTATGCCTACAGAGATAGGACATGTGAAGAAAGAAGAAAAAATGCACAGAAAGAAACAAAAGAAGTGCAGAAAGAAGCAACAGAAGTCCTCAAATACGAAGATAAGTGCAGGAAGAAGGATAACGTGCAGAAAGAACAAAAAGAAGAGCAGAAAGAAGCCTTGTTGCAAAATCATCCTGTACCCTCAACTTTTTCAGACGGATACTGGTGGTAACTGAGTCTGACTAACCAGTCCTAGAGCCAGTGCTATGTTAAAAGACACTTAGAATACAGTGAAAACACCTACATACACTAGGGAACATTATGCGTTGGGGTCCCCCTGTGATTAGCATGACCTCCTCTGTAAGCCCCTAGTATATAATAGGGCATGGGGATTAAAACTACCTCTTAAAACAGGCCACAGGGCGTTTTTGCACACGTTAACTCAGGCCCCGTCCCCTCCATTCACCACTGTGTAAACACGCCCTGTGTCCATTTTTAGTTGGGAGATTAAGTTCATTTGAATCCTGAGGGTCCCTAGGGTCCAACTAGCCCACTAGGTACCTCCAGTAAGTGCCACAGAGCTGCGTTGCAGAGAGGTGTAAAAAGTGGCACGGCCTGGACCACCTCTCTGCAATGCAGCTCAGTGGCGCTTACTGGAAGCACTTGGTGGGCTAGTTAGCCCCCAGGGGCCCTCAGTATTGAAGGGAAATTATATCCCCAATTTAAAACGTGCCATAGTGCGTGTTTGCACACGTCACCTCAGGCCCCGTCCCCTCCCTTCACCACTGTGTAAACGCGCCCTGTGGCTGTTCTAAGTTGAGAGATTAAGTCCCCTTGAATCGTAAGGGTCCCTAGGGTCAAACTAGACCACTAGGTACCTCCAGTAAGCGCCACAGAGCTGCGTTGCAGAGAGGTGTAAAAAGGGGCTTGGCCTCAGAACACCTGGCTGCAGCGCAGCTCCCTGGCGCATACTGGAGATGCCTGTTGGGGGCGCGTTTGCAGAGTGCTGCACGGAGGGGGCATGGCCTCCGGCATGATGCCAGTCTTTTATTTATTTTAGTTTTTTAAGAAGGGGGGCTGTTTGGTTCCCCTTCTTATTCTAATTTATTGGCCCTGATGACCCCATCCCCCAGGGCCAGTCTCCTAATTATATTTTTTTGACCCCAATCCCCAGGGCCGGCCACTGTTTTTTATTATTTTTTAAAAATATATATTCATAGACACACCTAGTACATGCTGGACAAACCGTACGTACCTATCACCATGACGATTTGCGTGATATTCATTAAAAGGGGACTATGCATGCAATGAATCCACGTGGAATGTATTTACACCACTAGTGAAGCTCTGACATGTCTGATGCCCTACCGTGCCTAATCCTGGTAGACACCCTTGTCGTTTATTTATACAAACATGGGTAGCTATTGACGGGCACATTTAATACACATGCACACCAAGCCATTCAAAGGGGATTCGACAAAAATTCGACCAAAACTATGCAAGAAACCCCCCTCACGGTTAATAAAACACACATCCACTGCCGGATGTGTAATGCTTTTTATTTTACTCTCTGGAAAGGGGACGAACATCACTTGAGAGTCACAGCGTGCTCCTGACAGAGCCCAATGCTGTGTTACACCCACCATTGCCTGCCGAGTGCCACACACCTCTGTGTTGTATTCCACTAGCTAGTGCATATGCTATGACACTCTCTAGCCCATGTGCACTGTAACACCACCCCGTGAATATGTCATGCCACACTTGTCTTCGCACGGGTTATATTGCCCCATCTAACGTGCCTTTCTCGATGCCTATGTTATAACGCACAGTGCTATGCCATACATATTACAATCTGGGATCCATATCTTTGTCACAGTGCATATGCAACGTTACACTCCCCAGCACATATTTTATATTACAACTTTAGAGACTAGTTAGGTTACACAACACTGCCCTGTGCATATTACACTCCAAGGCGCATATCGCATAGCACGCGCTAGTGCCTGTGCTATCTCGCGCTCTCCAATGAATCTGTCATTGCGCACAATGTATTGCATATTATATTCCACGCCCGGTTCATCTTATATCACACTTTTTGGTGCATAGTTTATACCATACACTATATCTAGTTTTCATTTTCAATCGTGCTCTCAGGACTATGTTCTATATAACACTGTGTTCACCTACCCTTTTCACGGGCATTACATTTTGCGATAGGGGGTGGAGGGTCAGGGGGTGTTTCTGCCAAGTGAGCCCGGAGTCACAGTCACAAACGTCCTCTTCTTCCTGAATAAAAGTGAGATTATGCTGCATACTTGTTCATATTTTAAGTAGTTCGCACAGACACAATGTTTTAAAAACAATAAAGTTCCTAATACCCGCCTTCTCTGAACAGTTAGCTTGCTGCCCCATCCCCTTCCTCCCTATCCTCTGTTGTGTGAATCCATGGACTAGCCTCCTCCCTCCTGCCATGCATGGTCTGATGTGCTGCCACTGCCCTCAATTTAGTATGATGTACCAGTCCACTCCTCCTGCCCTCCATTGCCCAATTCTATGCCCCATCATTGACCTCCTGCTTAAACTCTGTGCTTAGCTTGCTGCCCCTATTCTCCTTCCCCCTGCCCTCCGATGTCTTTGTGCATGCCCCTGCTCCATCCTTTTTGCCCACCATGTCCCATGGACCTGCCACTCCTATCTACTCTGAGTGTTCTGTTGAGCTGCCACTCCCCTCCCACCTGCCTAGCATTGTCAGATGACTGTAACCTGTCCCTGCCACCTCCACCCTGCCTGTCCACATGCCATGCCCCTATCCTCTTCCTCTTGTCCTACATGGTCCATTGTACTGCCACACCCTTCTGCCCTCCCTGGTCTGTTGTGCTGCAACTGCTCCTCCTGCCTGCCCCGTGTGGTCTGTTGTGAGGTCCCTTCCCCTGAACATTCTTGTCTGTGCACAGGTCCTGACCCTCCCTTCTATCCTCCATCGTCCTTTGTGCATGCCCCTCCACCCTCCTTCTTGCCCATCATAGCCATTGTGCTGCCACTAACCCTCCCACTTGCCATGCATGGTCTTCTGTGCTGCCATGGCCCCTCCCACCTTCCCTGTGTGGTCAGTTAGCTGCCCCTGACCCCCTCCCACCTTCCCTCCATGGTCTGTGTGTATGCCATCACAGTCTCACTGTTGCTCTTCATGGTTTGTCTTGCTTCTAGTGCCCATCCTGCCTGACCTCCATGGCTATCTTGCTGCTCCTGCCCCCTTGCCCCCAGCCCTACTCCCTCCCTCCTGGCTTGTCTGTTCCATTGTAATGCCCCTGATCCGTCCCTCCTGCCCTTTATGGTCTGTTATGCTGCAGCTTTCTCTCCTGTCTGTCCATTATGGTCAGCTAGCTACCATTGCCTCTTGCCCCTCTGTTCTCTGTTGTCCATGTGCATGGTCCTGTCCCCTCCCTCTTGCTTTCTATGGATTGTTGTGCTGCACTCCCGTCCTGCATGCCCTGTGTGGTGTATTGTGCTGCTGCAAACCCTGATGCCTGCCCTGCAGGGTCAGTTTGGTGCACCTATCCATGTCCCTCCTGTCCTCTGTTATCCAAGTCCATGTCCCTATCCCATTTCCTTCCATGATCCAATGTACCATACTTGCGAACATTTTGAACTTGGTAAGAGGGAGATTTTGGAAAAAAACTGGGGTATTGATTTTCCCCTTTGAGTTACATTGAAAAAGAGGATATTGTAGACAGGAGACAGATCAAATAAAGCCCATTTGAGCTTAAAAACATTGGACGTTTCCTGGCTGAATCGGGTCTGTTGGCATGTATGGTTGTACTACCATTGCCTCTTCCTTCTGCCCACAATGGTCTATTACATTGCCACAGCCTTGAAGGAGGGTAGATTTTGTATCACAGGGGGCCCCTGGCCCGTTCTGTCCACACCTGAAGTATGAGACCCTTGTCCTTGCCCTGCCAGCTGCATTTGTAGGCCGTATTAAATTGACCAGCGGGTCCTGTGTTGCTATATAATTATCCTGAGACATCCTTACCACTCAGCCAGCATAAAACCCCTGTGTAGGCCCTTCTGTTCAATATGTAGGCCTCTTTGTTAAATTGACCATAGTTCTGCAATTTTAGTGTATAGCAGTCTGAAGGCAGGTCTGCGAGGCCTTCTGATCCAAACTAGTAGCCCCCACCCTACCCGAGTGCTCCGTGCTCGGTATCAAAGTTCAACATCCCCCTGAAGCTGTCGACATACAGTAGGCTGCATCCTGGACTGGTACTTGCTTCCTGGGCAGGTTTCCCGCTTTTAAGGAAGTGGCAACCGCAGAGCGTCAAGTTAGGAGAACTGAGGAGATTTTATACATGAATATATTGAATTCCCGTACAATACCCATTATTTTCTGCTTGCTCTATGGAACTTACGATAAGCGATTGGCCTGAGAGACTGACCTTTTCACCCAGTCCATTGTCAGCATTAAGTGGGTAAATGACGAAATGTCTGGTAAAATCTGCAGACGAAGCTTTTGGGTAGCATACGTAGGTAGATGTAGCGTGCAAAGGAGCCCACAAAATGATATAAAAAGGGAGCACCCACAGATATCGACGGACTACCTCGCCGTCTGTATGTAGGTTAACAGGCAGTGCAGGTTTTCCCCAAGAGCTGGGAGCTCTTGTCTTCCTTTGCTTAAAATGTCTTGCTCTGCTTTGCTTGAAGTATCTTATTCTATTTTACCTATATGAAATGTCATGTTATGTTTAACCATTGTTCTCTTTACTTTTGCATTTAAAAGATTTTGTATTGTAATTGCAGGAATGCTTGCTCTAAGAGTAAACGTGAGTGTTCCTAGGTAACATTTTCCTTGGTGTAACTTGTTTCTCATGATGCATTTATAGATGTGTTTTCTCTCTCTCTCTGTCAGTACATTAATTGAGATACAGAGAATATTATGACAGCTGTATGATTATCTGGATTCTGTATTTTGTACTTTATGTCTCTATTCTGCGGTTTCTTTGAAGTTGCATCTTCTCATTAAACTGCCATTGTATTCTGCCTCCAATTCCATGTCTCATATGCCTGTTTTCTTCATTTTTGGAGCAAGCGTTCCTAGGCACCCCGGCTCAAATTAAGGTGCCCCTTTTGTCCCTGACTCACTCTCCTGCTCAGTTCTGTGGTGGCTCCCGGGGATCTGGGGACCGCCCCTAGCTTCCTTGACCCGTAATAGATCTTCCCTCCAACAGCCTCTCTTGCAAGTCCTGTATTGTTGGTTTGTTGCCCCTGCCCCCCTTTCCACTGCCCTCCATAGTCTGTTGTGCTTCCACGGCCCTTCCTGCCTGCTCAGTGTGGTTAAATTGTTGCCTTTGCACCCTCCCACCTGCCTTCAATTTTCAGAGTCCGTGCCCCTGGCCTCTGCCTCTCAACAGTATCCTAATGAACAACTAGATTGCTAACATTCTATATTTATTACAAAAGTGTGGAACGCCTGACATCATCTTGATGTAATCAAAACTGTAATACCTAGAGCATTTCCTTTAGAAATTACATATATGAGAGGGTCTTATTGGCATCAAAATTATGGTTAGTGCTCTAAAAGACTAAAATAAGGACATATTTTCTGAGTTTTCAAATAGCGACAAAGCACTTTTAAATTATTTGTTATCTTTATGTTTTTTTATCCAGTTGACCACTTGATTAAATGTTGCACTTAGGGGAGAGGATGTGGTGTTACTTTCAGAACTGCAGACTTTGCAACTGGGGAACCAGGTTGCAGTTTCTGCTTCAGCTCGACATTCTGTGATTCTGGTCAAATCAATTAGTCTCCCCATGTCTACAACCAAAATGAATTTGTTCTTGTATGATGTAACCAATGCTCATGTAAAGCACTCCAATACCTGACAAGTCTGCACTATATAACACTGCAAAAACACAAAATAATAAGTGTTTTGCACACTTCTGTCATTGGGCTATATTTGGGCTACATCTGGGTGATTTTGGGCTACATTTGGGCTCTTTTGTCTCCGGTGGCCATCTTGGGAGATTTATTTGTTATGAAGTTTCCTAATTTCCTCATGTACTGCAGTCTCCTCAGTAGGAAATGCTTTCAGTTTTTTACTTTGATTCCATCATGAAGGTATTCAGATATGTCACACATTTGCCATAAATTCTGAATGTTAGCACTCTAGTTGCTCATTAGATCACTGTAGTAAAACTACTGCACCATGGAAGTCTGCTCCTGGTATTAAAAGTGCATGTTTCAGTCTGCATGTCAGAATTTTTTAATGAAATAGAAGAGGATTTGAGAAGTCACTCAAAATGTGCCCTCATTTTCTTTCTTCAGCATTAATCATAATTTCTATGGCAAAATGAACCTCCTCATTGTGTTCCTTTTTAAATTAAATGTTTTAAGTGTTACCAGTTTATTCCAATCAAGATGGCTTCAGGTGTGCCATACTTTTGTCATAATGAAGACAGTAAGCGCTCTAGTTGTTTTTAAGAACATTCTGGGACATTCTGTCATTGGGCTATACTTGGGCTACATCTGGGTGATATTTGGGCTACATTTGGGCTCTTTTGTCTCTGGTGGCCATCTTGGGAGACTTATTTGTTATGAAGTTTCCTAATTTCCTCATTTACTGCAGTCTCCTCAGTAGGAAATACTTTCAGTTTTTTACTTTGATTCCATCAAGAAGGCATTCAGATGTGTCACACATTTGCCATAAATTCAGAATGTTAGCACTCTTTTTGCTCATTAGATCACTGTAGTAAAGCTACTGCTCACCAGGGAAAACTGCTGCCGGTATTGAAAGTGCATGTTTCAGTCTGCATGTCAGAATTTTTTAATGAAATAGAAGAGGATTTGAGAAGTCACTCAAAATGTGCCCTAATTTTTCTTTCTGCAGCACTAATCATACTTTTTATGGAAAAATGAACCCCCTCATTTTGTTCCTTTTTAAATTAAATGTTTTAAGAGTTACCACTTTAATCCAAGCAAGATGGCTTCAGGTGTGCCATACGTTTATCATAAGTAGGACTGTTAGCGCTCTAGTAGTTCTTTGGAACACTCTGGGAAGCTGCAGTAGAACACAAAGGAATCAACTGACAGTCTCTGCCCTTGTTGGATGTACATGTTTTACTGAGAATGTCAGACTTCATTCTCACATGACTGAGAAAGATAATGTGAATTTACAGAAAATAAGCTCTCAGTTTAGCCTATAGATCACCTTCCAAACCTCTGTGGTAAAAGCATGAGAAAATATTTTTCTCTCAATCATGATATCCCAGCAGAAGGCTTTTTCACATGGTGAAATCACCTTAGAACATACCACAATTCCTAAAATGAGTATGGTACCATCAACAAATGATTTATAATGTAACTAAAGTCTTAAAACCTTCTATTAACTGCAATGCTTTTTAATGAGGTGCTATCATGTATATTGGTCCCAAGATGGCTGCCAACACTTCTTGGATGAAGTGCTGACAGCCAATCAGATCTCAGGATGAGATGTGTGGTTAGGCTCCGCCCACATATATATATGCTTTTAAATGCTATTTTCTCAGGAAATACTGAACAGATTTACACCAGACCTGCAAAAGGCACTTCCTTGACCTTATGGCTACCTCTCTGCCAAATTTCAAGTAATTCTGTTCAGCCGTTCGGGCTGTAGCTGTGTCTAAAGGTCCTATGGAAAAATGCATGGGGAAAACGCATTTTGGGACCCCCCTTTTTTCTCGGCCCCTGCTTGACGAATCCCCCCGAGACTTTCAGGGTAGGAGCGGAGCGTAGCGCCCCACCTATTTTGAAAATTTCGCGAGGATTCGTCGACCGGCGCCAAAGTTATTCCAAATAGAATGTTGCGGATTTCCTATGGAAACAGGGTCCTAACTATAACTACCTACTGGCGACCGCCAGTAGGTAATATATATATCTATATTCACTGAAAAAACCATAGGTTTCACACATGTTATAGTTAGCTGGACATTTCACTCATAAAAAACCATTGACATTCCCCCGTTATAGTTAGTTCAGGTAACTATAACTCGCGCGACCGCAATCCACTGCTGATGACGTCACATATTACATCACTGTATTCACTAAGATACTGTTAATAAGTCAGTTATACAATTAATTTTACAAAAAAAACCATCCATTTAGACACTTATTTACCCGTTTATTCTTCCATTAACCTTTAGATATACATATATAAAAAATATTTATTTTACAGAAAGACACATATTCACTGGATGATGTCATCAGTGATGTAATATGTGATGTCATCAGCAGTGGATTGCGGTCCAGAACTTACACAAAATGAATCCAGCAATTTAGTGGATACTATTTATGACTTAATTCATGAAAATGACCAAATGGACAGTAACACCAGTGGTGAAACAATGACAACCAACATCAAATTATGTCAAACTCCCTTCAAGCCACCATCAAAATTCTATCCGCTCATGATAAAGGACACAATAGATAGTTTTCAGGAACAAGTCATTAAGGACTTAAAACAGTTGAACAAAGTGACACTCAAAGAAAGAAACAAAAATGTGAAAAAATAAAAAAGAGCTCCAATATCACCAACTAATGACGAAGATAAAAAACAACAAAGAAGTAGTCATCAGAAATGCGGACAAAGGTGGTAACATCGTACTGTGGAAAAGAGATGATTATCTGGCAGAAGCAATGCGCCAACTCAATGATAAAACCTGCTATGGCAACAGCAATAAAATGATCTTCAACTCAATACAGACGGCGTTTAAAACGAAACTGATGGGATGGGGCAACGCTGGTCAATTAACAATAGATGAATACAAATACTTATGGAATGCGAATCCCACTATACCCATTCTATACTTCATCCCTAAAATACACAAAAATGAAAAAAATCCCCCAGGAAGACCAATAATTTCTGCGAGGAACAGTACATTTGAAAACACCTCAATCTATATTGACTTCTTCCTACAGGACCATGTCCAGAAATTAACGTCCTACATCAAAGACACAGGAGACTTTTTGGCTAAAATGGTTAACTTTCCCTGGCACAATGACTACTTGCTGATCACCCTTGATGTGACTTCCCTGTACACCTCAATCAAGCACAAGGATGGCTTACGAGCACTACAATATTTTTTGTGGAAAAGAGGAACTCAATACTGTGACCATACCAAAATGCTAGTGAATATGGTAGAAATGTGTTTGCTAAATAACATATTCATGTTTCAAAATGCTATGTACCAACAGTTACAGGGAGTAGCGATGGGAGCCAGCTTCTCCCCCAGCTATGCCTGCTTACACATGGGCTGGTGGGAGGAGCTGGTTCTCAGAATCAAGTATACAGAAATTCTAGAAACCCACGTGAAATGTTGGTGGAGATTCATAGACGACCTCTTTTTGGTATGGCAGGGCACTGAAGAGTCAGCACTAAAATTCATAAAATCTATCAATATCAATGATTTAAATCTTAGTTTTACCGCCAACATCAGTAAAACCAATGTGGTGTTTCTTGATGTCGAGCTTGTTGTCAATCAAGATAAATTAGACACCAGACTCCACAGAAAGCCCACGGCAGGAAATGCCATCCTCCATGCCAAAAGCGCACATCCAAAACACTTAGTGCAAAGCATTCCTTATGGGGAGTTACTGCGAATTAAGCGCATCTGCAGTAACGATAAGGACTTAGAAACAGCACAAATGGAATGTTTAACCAGATTCAGAGAACGAGGGTACAGCAAAACATGTTTGGTTAAAGCTTTAAACAAAAGCAATTTGAAAACAAGGGATAATCTGCTGAAGCAAAAAGAAAAAGAGTGCAAAGTAGATGCATTAGACAGTAAATTTAGATTCATTTTGGAATACAATCAACATGAGTCATCAGTACGCAAAATCATCAACAAGAATTGGTATCTGATCAAACAGGATCCAATCATAGGTGAATTAATCCCCACAAAACCATCCATAACATACAGAAGAAACACCTCAATGAAAGATACCCTGGTGGACAATGATCCCTGTGGCGTTACAGCCAAGGGATCATGGCTAGCTCAAAGGACCGGATTTTACAAATGCAAAACATGTAAGGCTTGTCAGTTTGGAGTAACAACCACCGAATACTCAACCCCCTTTGGTGGACCAAACAGACAGATCACAAAGGCCTTAAATTGTAAAACCGAATTTGTGATTTATGTGTTGGAATGTCCTTGTAAGCTAAAATATATTGGCAGTACCATCTTACAAGGACACAAGCGCATACTACAACACATACGGGCCATCAAGAATCATGATCAGGCCTATCCTGTGGCCCGCCATTTTTATGAGCTACATGATGGAGATCCAAAGGATCTTAAATATTTCCTATTGGACTCAGTCCCCAAAAATAAGCGAGGAGGTAACAGGGAAAGAACCCTTCGTATCCTGGAAATGAACTATATTCTCAATCTAGATACGAAACAGCCAAATGGACTCAATAGTTCTGATGAACTTCATGCTAGCTTGCAATAACTTATATAGTCCATCAGCATTGACACCAAATAAGTTACTAGAAATGCTCCTCAGATATACACCTTGGAACATTTCAAGTGAAAAGATAAATTAATATGATAAAATTGTAACAATTGCAAATAAATGGCCTCAGTAACAAAAGTAACAAAAATATACTGGATATTTGAACCACTATAAAAGTTACCGACAACATCACAACCATTTAACCTACTGTAATCTCCCTTCCCAAGTGAATTGTTTTTAACCACTTTTTTTTAATTTTAGGCACCTAGCACTTTTTTCACCAGCACTAAATATTTAGATAGTCATGGGTGTTTTTTATTTATTAAACACAATAACAGTATTAAAATGGAATTGATTAGCAAGCAGAGACACATGACATTGCCTAAAATCCAGGTTCAGATTAAGGTGTATGAATTATCAACGCCTAGACTTAACAATATCCCTTTTAAAAAAGCACCAGCACTTGTAAACCACTATATGGAAATGATTAAAAGCAAACCATCTATCTAGATCAGCCGATACTCAGTATAAACACTAATTTAGTGAACAGAAAGAGTATTTTAGGCACATCGAACAAACAGGGATTTATCCTGTAAATTTAAATTTTATGCATGTATTTATTTATGTATAATAATAATTTTACCATGCAATGCAACATATCTAATCACCATAAATTGTGGCTTTTACGGATTTTATGGATGTATTTTAAGCAAAGATTTGTACTTCATTTTGCATATTATTAAGTATTTAACTATTTATTTATTTATTTATTTATATAATTGCAAATTTGCACACAATAACTTGCACTTTATTGTTATCCACGAAACAAAATCTGAAACTTCAATTTAAATGATCTAAATTCTTAACGACAACGAATAAGCAATGTATGTTGATGTCTTTTACTTGCTTTGAATTATTTTAATTGTTATTATTAACAACTTTAAAATATGAGCACAGTTGTAACACATAAAGTTAATGTGGGAAAAAAAAGGCGAAACAGAGAAAAAAATAAGCTGGAAAAAAAAGAGTGTGTATCCTATAAAAAGCATTCCTATTGGTAAAGGCGCGTCATGTGATCAAGTCCCCAGGGAGGGACGAAACGCGTAATGGCTGCCGCTCCTGTTGTGTAAAACTATGAGAATAAACTAAGCGGTATTACAAAAGGATTTTGTGGTCCATGCTCTTTGTATCCAGTATCCAGTATCCAGATGGAAGGAAATGCGGTGAAAGAGTATTAAGGTGATATATACATATATATATATATATATATATATAAATTCACTGAAAAAACCATAGGTTTCACACATGTTATAGTTAGCTGGACATCTCAGTCGTAAAAAACCATTGAAATTCCCCCGTTATAGTTAGTTCAGATAACTATAACTCGCGCGCCCGCAATCCACTGCTGATGACGTCACCTATTACATCACTCATGACATGGTCAGTGGCATCACTCATGACATCACTGATGACATCATCCTTGTGATAGAGTGGCGGTCGCGCGAGTTATAGTTATCTGAACTAACTATAACGGGGGAATTTCAATGATTTTTTACGAGTGAAATGTCCAGCTAACTATAACATGTGTGAAACCTATGGTTTTTTAAGTGAATTTGCAAGGTTTTTTAAATGCTAATTCCTAACTATAACGTGTGTGAAACCTATGGTTTTTTAAGTGAATTTGTAAGGTTTTTTAAATGCTAAGTTATGTATGTTTTAGTATATTTTTTATATATTTATTTTACAATAAGCTACCTATGTATATAGTGATAGATTGACTGTATCCTGTAATATGGAATGGCTCGTTTAAAATGCTTTTTTTTTTTAAGGTTTTTCACCATGCGCGCACGGTGCGCGCACCCCGCGATTTTTTGAAAAAAAATAAATGTTTTTTTCACCCTTCGGGGTCCTTCATGGACCCCCTGACAAAGGCTAGGGGGTCAGGAACTCTCTACCCTGCCCCCTTTTCACGTTCTCCACCTTTCTTTTTCACAGTCACACACAAAACACACAAAATGGCGGCCGACACTTCCTGATTTCGAACGATTCGAATGTTGACTGACATGTAACCACCAATCAGAATTACGCTCGCGCACGTCATGGCGCGCGCGTGCTTATAGATATTTATGTGCTTTTAAATGCAATTTTCTCAGGAACTACTGAACAGATTGACACCATATATGCAAAAGGCCCATGCCTGACCTGAGGACTACCTCTTTGCCAAATTTCAAGTAATTCTGTTCAGCCGTTCGGGCTGTACCTTCGACTAAAGGTCCTATGGGAAAATGCATGGGGAAAACGCGTTTTGAGACCCCCCTTTTTTCTCAGCCCCCGCTTGACGAATCACCCCGAGACTTTCAGGGTAGGAGCTGAGCGGAGCGCCCCATTAGTTTTGAAAATTTCGCGAGGATTCGTCAACCGGCGCCAAAGTTATTCAAAATAGAATTTTCAGATTTCCTATGGAAACACGGTCCTAACTATAACTATCTACTGGCGACCACCAGTAGATAATATATATATATATAGCACTGAAAAAACCATAGGTTTCACACACGTTATAGTTAGGAATTAGCATTTAAAAAACCTTAGAAATTCAGTGAAAAAACCATAGGTTTCACACACGTTATAGTTAGCTGGACATTTTACTCGTAAAAAACCAGTGAAATTGCCCCGTTATAGTTAGTTCAGCTAACTATAACTCGCGCGCCCGCAATGCACTGCTGATGACGTCACATATTACATCACTCATGACATGGTCAGTGACATCACTCATGACATCACTGATGACATCTCAAATGACATCACTGATGACATCATCCAGTGAATGTGTGTTTTTCTGAAAATTAAATATGTTTTATACATGTATATCTCAAGGTCGATGGAAGAATAAATGGGTATATAAGTGTCTAAATGGATGATTTGTTTTTGAAAAATTGATTGTGTAACTGACTGATTAAGTGTATCATAGTGAATACATGACTTAGTGAGTAATGTTTAAACATATAAATATCTGTGACAGTCTCTCACTTTGTGTATAAGTGGCTGCATGGGTTGGTGAGTAGCTACATGGGTGTCTACATAGGTTATTAGTTGTTTTTTTGAGTATCAGTCTGAGTGTCTGCATGGTTCGGTGGGGGGTATTACGTAGTGCATAGGTGCATGAATGAGTGACTCACTGTTTGTATGTGTTGAACACAGCATGTCTGCAGGACTGTATGGGTGGATGAGTGTGTGTATGGGTGTGTTAGTGAGTGAATGACTGTCTCAATAGTGTCTTCAGGAGTAACTACATATGTTTTAAACTAGTATATGTGACTATTGTTGTATATAAGTGAGTATATGTGAGAGGGAGAGATTGAAAGAGTTCCTGTATGAATAAGTATGTGTTTCTATAAGTGATTGTTTAAAAGACTAAGTATGTGTAAGTTTCTGTAGAAGCAAGTGTGGTGGTGTGTGTATAACTGTATATGCAGGTGAATGCATGTTTGATTCTTTGTTAGCATGAGTGACTATGTGTGTGAGTAACTCTATGGATGAGTGGCATAATGTAACAGGATGTGTAGGTGTATGAGTACATATGATGAGTGAGTACATGTATGAGTGACTGTATAGGACTGTTGGTGAATGAGTGGATGTGTATGTGGATCTTAGAATTACTGAAGAGGTTGTTGTAACTGTTATTGGTATGTCCTTTTTTTTTGAAAATTTTAGTCTCTATTTTTGAATGTGTGTGTCAAAGGTTATATTAGGGTGAGAGGAGGTCTGCCACTTTATCACAAGGATGATGTCATCAGTGATGTCATCAGTGATGTCATTTGAGATGTCATCAGTGATGTCATGAGTGATGTCACTGACCATGTCATGAGTGATGTAATATGTGACGTCATCAGCAGTGCATTGCGGGCGCGCGAGTTATAGTTAGCTGAACTAACTATAACGGGGCAATTTCACTGGTTTTTTACGAGTAAAATGTCCAGCTAACTATAACGTGTGTGAAACCTATGGTTTTTTCACTGAATTTCTAAGGTTTTTTAAATGCTAATTCCTAACTATAACGTGTGTGAAACCTATGGTTTTTTCAGTGAATTTGCAAGGTTTTTTAAATGCTAATTCCTAACTATAACGTGTGTGAAACCTATGGTTTTTTCAGTGAATTTGCAAGGTTTTTTAAATGCTAATTCCTAACTATAACGTGTGTGAAACCCATGGTTTTTACAGTGAATTTGCAAGGTTTTTTAAATGCTAATCTCTAAATATTTCGTTTTTGAAACCTATGTTTTTTTCTGAGAATTTGTATGGTAAGTTATGTATTTTTAATTAAAGATATTTTTTTTATTTAAATAAAATTACTTTATATTCATTTATATATTATCTGTATTTTTTTATAAATTATTTTTTTAAATAATTCAATTTGGATATTTATTTTTTATAATTTTTTAAATTCTTTAATGTCCTCTTTTTTTTTTTATTTATAATTTCTTGGGGTGCGCGCTCTGAGCGCGCTCCTAGTACTATTTCGTATGTTTTTTATGAATTCCGGCGTACGTTATTTACGTACGCAAATATACTTGTTGGTGCGCGCTGGGAGCGCGCACCCAGTACGTATGCGTACGTACGTACGCATGCGTACGTACGTACGCATGCGTCCTACGCCCTCGACGCGGTTTACTTCCGCATACGCTAAAATTACGCGCAATAACGGTCGCGTATACGCGTGTTAAACGTATGCGCGCTAGGTGCGCGTATATGACGTATGCACCTGCGCGTTTACGCGTTCGTGCATACGTCATCACGGGGTGCGCGCTCGGAGCTTGCGCAGTGCGCGCACCTCGGGTTTATACATAATAAAACAACATTTCTTATTGGTTATCATTACTTTCAGTTTCTAATTGTTTCAATACCACACCCAATCCCCTCATGGCAAGTCATGTGATCAAGAATCATCACTTTTGATTGGTTTGAAGTACTTTCTGTTCCAGATTCTTCCCAAACCACACCTACTCCCCTCATTATTAGTTCTGATTCCTTTGGAGAAGGAGCTATTCTGTTGTTGAGAGACAATGGCTGAACAGCAACCTACTTCAGACAGTGAGCAGGACACTCTTGAGAGGCAAAGGAACAGGAAGCAGAAAGACAGCTTTATATGGCAGTTTTTCACTTTTCCCAAGAATGAGAAAAAGGTAAATGCACCAAAAGTTACTTGTTTACTTGGTGGCAAAGTCTTATCTCGTGGGAATCCTAATAAGAAATATTCTTTTAGCATTCACACTATGTTAAGACATGTTGACAAAATGCACCCAGTATCTTTTCGTCGAGCTTCTGAAGAAAACTCTTCACCTGCTCAGCCGACGACATCAGCAGCAGCTCAGCCGAGCACATCTTCGGCAGCTCAGGGGAGCACTTCAGCTGCGGTGGTGCCTTCACCTGTTTCTTTACCTCTTGTTGGTCCACCTTGTTTGGCGAGGTTGTCTACACGGTGCACTGATTGCGGTTCACTTATTTCTGTGGGGGAGACCAGTCTTGATCTCCTTCAGAGAAAATTTGATGCACATTCATGCACTAGGCCATAGATTTTTTTTTCATTTTTTGCGTTTTTCTCTTCCTGTTTCCCTCCATTAACTCAAGGGCTCTTTTAAGAGCCACTTATAAACTTAACCAAAAATTTTTTTTTTTTTTAATTTTTTTTTTAAATTTTTTTGAGGTGCGCGCACCCTGCGCGCACCCAAGTTTTTTTTTTTTTTTTTTTTTGAGAGACTCCCCCTTTTTCCTACTAATGCAACTGTGAAATCACCAGAGCAAAATGCAACAAATCTCTTCCTGTAATTCCTATTTGCACACAGAGTCATGTTTTCACATTAGTCACAAAACGAAAAATCTTTGCCAATTTGAATGCACACTTACTGCTCTTTTTTGTTGGCAAGTGAAAATCACTTTTACAGACTGACACATTATGAATCCACTTTTCACATTTTTTTAAATGCACATGTCCAGACTGCATTTTCAGACCACAAACCATGTGTATGCTGGCTGACTGCCTACACTCCAGCAAGGGCAACCAGCCTTAGTGATGCTGAATGTATTTGTATTACAGACTGAAACCTCAAAACCCCACAGCACATTATCAGAGCCAGGACCTTTGTTCTCTACACCTCTCTCCACTCAGCAGAACCAGATAATGGCAATCTTTCCCTCTATTGTTCCACACATATAGATGTTAATTTCAAATCACACTGCTTCCCCCTTTTTTACAAATGTAATCACACATTTCTATTGCTTGAAAACCAACCCTTTTCCAAAAGTACCCTTCCCCCAACTTGACTTCTGCCTAGTACCCTTCCCCCAACTTGACTTCTGCCTGCTACCATGGCAACAGCTCATGGAACACTGCTGTGTGGAGTTAGGTCAGAAGTTCGCCACACAATGTTTCAATTCCACAGAGCAAGAGTGCTTGACTTTTCAAACCTTACAGCAAATCCATAGTACTGTTCTTTGGTAACACATTTTTCTGAACCAATACAAAACATGCTTCTATTAATTTACACATACAGCCTAGTTTTTAGTGTAGAATGGTATGAAACAGCCAATCAGTTCTTTTTTTTTTATAAAAAATATGTATGCCTCCCATTCCCAAACTGTCTTTCATTTCTTTTTACCATTCTACTGAATTACACCTCCTGAGTGCATCCAGATCTCCTTTGAAGATGTTCACAGTGTGGATTGTAGGACACAGCTATGTCTTCTGGAGTGAAAAATTTGCAGAGAAAAGAGGTATGGTGAGAGACCTTGCTTTGCCAAATGTAGACATCAAGTGGATTGGTCAGAGAGGGTTAAAGTGGCACCAATTAATGCCTTTGGTGAAAACCTTTCTACATCTCCCACAGCCTAACCTTATTATTGTGCACTGTGGTGGTAATGATCTAGGCACTTTAACTGGGGTAGGTTTGGAAATGCTTATTAAGGACACCTTTGTGCAATTGATGTCGCTTTTTCCTCAATCTGCCTTTGTATATTCTAACATATGCCAAAGGCAAAAGTGGAACTGGTCCAACCAATTTTGTCCGCAGATTGACAAAGCAAGGAAGCACGTCAACAAATCTGTTTCTACTTTCCTCCGTGACTATGGTATGGGTTCCATTTACCACAACAACTTGCGTTACGACATGCAAGACATTTATAGAGGAGATGGTGTGCACTTCAATGATGAAGGGAACAGAGTCTTCCTCTTGAACCTCAGACTCTGCGTCGGTACTTACTTGTAGGTACCGAAAAACAAACAATAAACACAAGGGCTCTTTTTAGAGCCACCTTATATCTAAACACTTAAATGCAATTTTTTTAAAAAAAATTTTTTTATTTTTTTTTTCCGGGTGCGCGCAGGGTGCGCGCACTCGGCGATATTTTTTTTCAAAATATTATTCTTTTTTTTTGCCCTACAAGGTCCTACTTTGACCCCCTTACAATGCCTACTGGGTCTATTTCTTCCCACTCTTCCCCCTTTTCAAGTGCTCCCCCTTTGTTTATCACCCCCTCTTTATGCGATAGACAAAATGGCGGCCGCCGCTTCCTGACTTCCACCGATTCGAATGTTTACTAAGATCTAACAACCAATCAGAATTGCGCTCGCGCACGGCAAGGTGCGCGCACCCAGCGCGCACTCTGCGCGCATACAGATATATATATTGATTCAAAGGCTATTTTCTCAGAATCTACTGAACAGATTTACACCAAACCTACAAAAGGCACTTCCTTGACCTAGGGACTACCTCTCTGCCAAATTTTGAGTAATTCTGTTCAGCCGTTCGGGCTGTAGCTCGTTCTAAAGGTCCTATGGAAAAATGCATGGGAAAAACGCGTTTTGGGACCCCCCTTTTATCTCAGCCCCCGCTTGACGGATCCCCCCGAGACTTTCAGGGTAGGAGCGGAGCGTAGCGCCCCACCTATTTTCAGAAATTCGCGAGGATTCGTCGACCGGCGCCAAAGTTATTCAAAATAGAATGTTGAGGTTTTCCTATGGAAACGTGGTCCTAACTATAACTACCTACTGGCGACCGCCAGTAGGTAATATTTATATATATATATATATAGTAAATCAAAAGTACTTGTCTAACGCCAGGCCTATACATTGGTGACAGTATTTGCCAATATAAAGCAGGTTTTACTTGGATTTTCTCCTCAAAGCATACTTTTGAGAAATGTTTCCCTGTAAATTATACTCCTCAATCATCACAAATTATGCAAGATTCTGAAAACAAAGTTCACAAGGTTTGTGGCAAAAAAACAGCACACCCCTCAATGTCTGCTTATGCACCCGAATTTAATGCTAGGTCGCCACACTGCCGTACCACAATGTCATTAGATGTAAATGTTTTTGTGTCGTGTGAAATGTATACGTCTGTTTTATTAACGCAACTAGAATTACTGCATTGAAATGTTATTGCTGCTTGCCAATGTCTGCTTGCTTTTTTAGATCTGGTAATTGAAAACTTTGGCTTTTAAGTAAAAGGACTTTTGTTAATATATTTATATTAGAAGAGGACTCTTTGTCGTCCTAGGATTCAAAAGTATCTAAGAGAGGAGGAGGTATAGGCAATAACGAGCATACCGGGTCATGCCTTACATACCACTACCTCACCTGCCACTCACCATGACTCTCCCTCCCCTGCATACTTTCCAAGGTGCCATGCAGTGATTAATGCTGTTGGGTCCTCTTGTAGCTTCTAAGAGGTTGGGGACTAAAGGAAACGCGATGGACACAAAATAAAAGATGGATAAAGGAGTTCGCGTGGGTAGCTTGAAAAGTGTTTGGAGCTCTCATAGTCTCATAAAAAGACAAGGTCGGACTGGAGCAGAAAAATAGGACCGGTCATCAAAATAAAAGTGGCCCTCTCGGTGAATTAAAAATCTAAAAATTGAACCACATTTGCAAACGGGGGCTATTTTGAACTATTAAAGACACTAGTTGTGTTCTGCGAGGTATGGGAAATTGCAGGAATTTGAGTTTACTGCATGCTATGTTTGGTTTAATATTAGGGAAATCAACAGTAAAACCCGTCCCAGCAGACTATTAAACAGATCTAGAAACAGCCTTAAAAAAACTGGCCTACACCCTTACCTGCCACACCTGCCCTTCTGGCGATGCCAGAATGCCTGTAGGCCAGTCTGTCCCAGTGGTCTAGCAATTAACGTGTTTTTTTAATAAGACCGAAACTTTGACCGACTGAAAACAAAGCCTGTAAAAGAGGAAAGGCCGGCATCAAACAAAAGGCCTCAGTAGTTTTGTTTCACACTTTTATTTTGTTTTCTTTGCTTTTATGCACAATAAATCCAGCTGACAGAGCTGTTTGCTCCAAACCCCAGGACTCTGCCTTCATCCCCCCAGCCAGCACACTCCTGCTGTGCCACAATCTGCTTTCCTCTCAGGAAAACAGCAGTGCAGCCGTACATCACCCTGACATCTCGCTCTCACGCTCACGTCTTGCAGGTTCTTCCCTTCTAGGTAGGTACCTGTTCTTTCTTTTCAAACAGCGCTCACATCTCTCACCCTGCTACGGGTGGTGCCTCGCTTCCGGTGTCCATCAAGTCACCGCTGTCTGCAGAGAATCGACGTTGTAGTGGCAATTTACACAGTTGTGGAGATATTCACAGCAAAATCACGGCAGGTGACCTCATAATGTAGGGGTTATCCGAGTGCGTGTTTGTAAAAAAAAAAAAAAAGATATGGGCCAGGGCTCTCGTAAGGAGGCCACTTTTGTTTACACCGCCCTTTGCCTCTGTCAGCGAGGCTAAATTACAGTAACAACACACTGACCAACTCCTAGAAGCGTGACAATTCTATTCCAGGACCCCGACAGATGTAGGAATGGCTTTGGCTGCAGGTATGAATCATTTTAATGAATATTGAATTAATGAACAACTATTGTTGTGCTCGTCTCTAAATGAGATAAATAGCTCCACCATGTGGCAGAATGTCATAAGTGCTGGTGTTGGCTATTATGTGCAAGTGCCTAGCAATGGAAACCACCGGCTCAAACTAAAACACTGGTTTATTCAAATGAGCTTTTTAGGTCTTGCCTACACAGCACCCAAGCTGTGCAGCGAGGCATATTGTTTAATATTCGGTGAACTTAAAACCCACCCAAAGCATAACATTAGTTTTTTCTTTGTCACTCTCAAGTGCAATCTTTTGATTGCTTAGCTTCCATAAGCTTCCTTAGTTAGCTTCTCCTTGGAGCATGGACCAAGTACATGTGTTCTTCCTCATCTTTATGCAATGCACTATTTTTTTAATCTTATAAGCGTTTCATTATTATTGCTGGACTTACAATGTGATTTCTTCTTTTGAAAAAGGCTTACAGCTTATTTGCCATCTCTGTTGAAGCTTTAGTTAATTACACCCACAACTGTACTCTACACCACTCTACTCTATGCTAGTCCACTCTACACCACTCCCCTCCACTCTACACCACTCCACTCTATGCAACCCTACTCTAAGTCACTCTCCTGTGCTCTACTCTACCCACTCTATTCTTTACCACTCCACTCTACTCTACGTCACTCCACTCTAGGCCACTCCACTCTACTCAATGCAACTCTACTCTATGCCACTCCACTCTACGCCACTGCACTTTACTCTATCCCACTCCACTCTATGCCACTCTACTCAACTCCACCCCAACTTTATGCCACTCTGCTCTACGCCACGCTACTCTACTCTTTGCCATTCCACTTTACTTCACTCTATCCTACCCTACACCACCCCAATCCAATCTATGTCACTTTACCCTAGTCCACTCTAATCTATGCAACTCCACTCTATGCCCCTCCACTCTACTCTAGTTCACCCCACGCCACTCTACACCACTCCACTCTATGCTACCCCACTCTATTCCACTCCACACCAGTTCATTCCACGCTAGTCTATGTCACTCCAGGTAACTTTACTTCACTCCATGCCACTCTACTATATGCCACTCTACTCTACCTCACTCTCCGCCACTCCACTCTATTCCACTCTATTCTATGCCTCTCTACCATACACCACTCCACTCTACTCTATGCCACTCAACTCTATGCCACTCTACTCCATCCCACTATATGCCTCTCTAGTCTATGCCACTCTACTCTATGCCCCTTTATGCCACTCTGCTGTATGCCACTGTATGGCACTCCAGTCTACTCCAGTCTACACTAACCACACTATGCCACTCCACTCTATGCCACTCCACTTTATGCTTCTCCACTCCACAAAATGCCACTCAACTGTACACCAGTTCATTCTACGCCACTCCATACAATGCAACTCTACAGTCCTCTGCGACACTCCACTGTATGTTACTTTACTATATACCGCTCTACTCCATGCTACTCTATGCCACTCCACTTCACTCTACTCTATGCCCCTCTACACCACTCTACTCTATACCAATCTACTCTATGCCACTCAACTCTATGCCCCTTCAGTCCACTCTGGGTCAAGTTCCGGTGGCTTTCGTTGACTACTGCGTCTACTATAGGGGCCTATGTTCGACCTAATGGTCACAGGTTCAAATCCCATGATGGTCCACTCAGCCTTTCATCCTTCTGAGATCGATATAATGAGTACCAATGAGTTGGGTTACAAGAAAACATCTGTTATTCAGTGCCAAGATACCCTGCTGGGTTAACGTGCGCTTAACAAATACTCATGTTATGTTACTCCACTCCACTCTACACCATTCTATGCCACTCCACTCTGCACCACTCCCTGCCACTCCACTCCACACAATGCCACTCTACAGCCCTCTACACCACTCTACTCCACTATATGCCACACTAATCTACTCCACACCACTCCACTGTAGTCTACGCCACTCTATCTGACAATACTCCATTGTACGCCACTCCAACCCTTGCCATTCTATTGTACGCCACTCTACTCTATGCACTCTACACCACTCTATGCCACTTCAATCTACGCCACTCTACTCTACATCACTCTACTCTAAGCTAATCCAGTGTCTTCCACTCTACTCTACTCCATGCTACTCCACTCTATGCCACTTGGCTCTATACAAATTTACTCTACACCACTCTAATGTACACCACTCCATGTCACTCCACTCCTGTCTTCACCACGCTATGCTCCCCCATTCTATACCACTCCACACCACTCCACTCCAAAATTATCACCCTCATTAATGCCTGTCGGCTTTTTGCCCCTAAGGTAAGTCTTCTACCTTCTACGCCTTTTTACCCAGAGGAGGTCGAGACACTAGGTTTTGGTGTGAGTAAGTTCTTTATTCCTTTGTTTGTTTAACAATACAGAATCTCCAGGGATGGCAGGTGAGGAAGGGACAAAACAAATCCGGTGAAATCAAGGTCTCTTTCTCCATAAATCAAACATTTGGGCTTTCTCTGGGGTGCTTTCCTTAGGTCGGGATCTCGATCTGTTCCCTCTGTGGCTGGTGCCTCCAAAATGAAGGGACAGGGCAAGGACAGCAAAACAAAAAACAAAAAAAAAGAAGTAACAAAACTGCTTTGAGACAGCTGTTTTTCAATACTAAGAGAGAGAGGGAGGGGAGGTTGTGTTCTGCCAATCGGTGTCCTAAACGTGCGGTGCCTACGTGAGGGAGATTCAACGTGCTGGTCTCTGTGTGGCCCTTAGACCTGCCCACCACCCCCTTATAGAAAAAGGACGTGTGGCTGTCACTTGCCTGGTGCCACGACCCTCCAGGGCCGTGGTGTAGGGAGAACCCGCCTCCGTGTCCCTTCCAGGAGAGCTGGTCCTGTTGTCGTAAATTGGCTGCGATTGGCTTAGCATTAGCGGAATCCATCTGGTATTTGGAGGCTATCTTGTCAATTTTGTGGAATCCATTTGTATTTCTGGCAGCCATTTTGTCTGCCATGTGCTCACCAAGAGCTGTTTCCTTCTTCACTGTTGTTTACCCTTGTGTTCTGTTTAAAGGACTGGTTATACTTAGACTCTGCTACTCTGTGCATGCGCAGAAGAGTCTAACTGTCCATACATCTGTTTTTAGCCTGTAGCTGTCAGGTTGTTTCTACCAGAGTCAGCAACTGCTAGCTACTCCTTTACTGTTGACTGTGCATTTCTGTATGACCATCTATGTATGTAATTCTCCTATGTGTGCTTGTACCGCCCTCTTTTTTGAGCCCCTGTGTGGGTATAAAAGACCCATGGTTCTTCTACTCTGTGTGCTACTTCACTCAATACCGAAGGGTGCTGTTTGAATGTAGTTCCACCTCATGAGGTTTTATTAAACTTTGTATTTTCTATTCCAGTTTCTGTGCCAACTTCTTCCCAATAGTCTGAGGACTCTGTGCAGAGAAGGGCGAACCCCTTGCACTGGTAGGCCTAGCTGAGGTCACTTTCAACACTGTGGGCATTACTCGCGTCCTCGTCTCCTCCTTCTACCGATCGGTCAGGTTGCGGATCGTCTTCTTCGGTATCCTTTGTCGTTCCCTCAGTTCTGCTGGACTCGGGCCGCCTTCCTCGTCTTCTTCCTTCTCTCCAGCTTCCCGCGACTGGCCGGTGTCTCGTTCCTCCATCTCTGCCTTTTGTCCCTCCTCCAGGTTCATTCTTCCGGCGCTAAGGGGGAGAAAGTCTAGACCGGCACCACTACTTCCTGTCAGTGGTACACCGGCGGCCATGTTGGAGTTCTCGGAAGTCTCGGGCGGCGAGATAGAGTCGGTGTCCTCACCACACTGCCACTCCACTGTATGCCACTCGACGCCACTCCATGACACTCTATACCACTCCACTCTATACCACTCTACATCACTCTACTCTACACCAGTCCACTGTCTGCCACTCCCCTCTACACTGTGCCACTCTACTCTATGACACTCCACTCTATACCAATCTACTCTACGCCACTCTACTCTACACCACTCTATGCCACTCCACTCTAGTCTACACCACACTATGCTGCTCCACTCTATGCCACTCCATGCCAGTCCACGTCACTGCTTGCCCCTACATGCCACTCCACTCCACTCCACTCCAAACAATGGCACTCTACTTGTTGCTACTCCTGTCTACGCCACTCTAATCTACCCCACTTCACTCCAATCTACGAAATTCCACTCTACGCCACTCTATCCTATGCCACTCCACTCTACTCCACTCCATCCAACACTACTCTATGCCTCTCCACTCCATACCACTCTCCTCTACATCACTCTCCGCTATAAAAGTCTGCTGTATACCATGCCACTAACGTTTAGCCATGCTGAACAGCAGCCACTCTATTGTACAACGTGGCTACAAGACATTGGCAAAGCCAGTAGCTCTCACATAGGTGAGACCTATTCACAGTGGCATAACACAGGCCCCTGCAGCGGGCCCCCTTAGCACAGTACTCTCGTCCGAGAGCTCGAGCGGGGGGCTGCGAGGAGGGTAGAGCGGGTGGACACGTAACACGTCCTGAAATGAGCCAGGTGGAGAGGACGAGAGGCAGAGACAGATCGGAGGTGAAGCCTTGGAGGAGGAGAAAAGGATGGGAAAGTCTGAGAGTAGAGAGGATGTGATGGTGATAGAGATAGACTGAGGAGGGTGATCAGTGAACAGAAGGCAGGTAAGAGAGGTCCCGAAGAGCATGAATGAGTTGATTGACATAGAACAAGAAGGGAAAGAGAGGAGAGAGAGGTGGAGAGGAGACAGCAACGCAGAGAGAGAGGGAGCGGCCGCTCATTACAGAAGTCACTGTAATTGTATTTATATAGCACTTACTACCCCTGACGAGGTGCCGAAGAAGGAGATCGGGGGAGAGAGAATAAAATTAGATACTTAGGAAAGATGTGCAGAGAAAGTGAAGAGAGTGTTGTAGAAAGGACAGAGAGAGAAATAAAGGTCGACACCCGAGAGCAGATAAAGGAGAAACAGATAGAAGAGATGGCACTGATGAGAGAGTGTACAGGACGAAGAAAGAGATGGGGGAATAAGACCACAGATAGAGGGAATGACATAAAAGACTGCAGGAGTGAGGGTACCAAAGATTTGGGATGGGGAGAGAACAAGGAGAAGTGAGGAACTCAGAAAGAGAGACGGAGAGGGATGGATGTAGACAAACAGGGAGTGTGAGAGGAAGGGATCTAGAAAGGGTGGGTGGAGGAGACGGACTAGAGGGAGTGATGAACAGAGAGAGGCAGCAACAGAGAAAGAGAATGATGGGGACAGGAGTGGACATAAGGGATGGAGAAGAGACCTTTGTGTGGTCGAGAATGGAAGGAAAGAGTGTGAGGGATAAAGATAAAAGGGGAAGGAAACGACAAAGCAAGAAACAGGGAAGAGAGTGAGTGAGTGATAAAAAGGAAGTGATGGAGAGACTTGAAGGAGATGATCTGATGGAGACACACCGGGAGGAGAGTGAGTGATAAAGAGTGAGTGATGAGAGAGACAAAGAGGATAATATATGATGGAAACACAGGGAGGAGACTGATAAAGAGAGACAACGACAATATTGTCTGATGGAGACACGCACAGAGGAGAGTGAGTGATAGATAATGATTGATGGAGAGAGACAGCGAGGATATTTTGTGATGGAGACACACAGGAGAGTGAGTGATAGAGAGGAAGTGATGGAGAGACTCAAAGGGCATCATCTAATGGAGGCCCATAGAGAGGAGAGTGAGTGATAGAGAATGAGTGATGAGAGAGACAAAGAGGATATTATATGATGGAGATACAGGGAGGAGAAAGAGTGAGTGATAGAGAGGAAGTGATGGAGACAGACACAGAGGAGATTGTCTGATGGTGTCACGCAGGGAGGAGAGTGAGTGATAGAACAACATAGTGATGGAGGGAGAGAGACGATGTGGATCTTATATGATGGAGACATACAGGGAGGAGAGTGAGTAATAGAGAATGAGTGATGAGGGAGACAAAGAGGATATTATATGATGGAGACACAGGGTGGAGACTGAGTGAAGAGAGGGAGTGGTGAATAGAGATAAGGGCAATATTATAAGATGGATACACACACAAAGGAGAGTGAGTGATAAAGAATGAGTGATGGAGACCACGAGGATATTGTATGATGGAGACACACACAGAGGAGAGTGAGTGATAGAGAATGAGTGATGAGAGATACAAAGTGGATATTATATGATGAACACACAGGGAGGTGAGTGAAGAGAGTGAGTGATAGAGAGGAAGAGTTAGAGATACACACAGATGAGATTGTCTGATGGAGACACGCAGGGAGGAGAGTGAGTGATAGAGCAATAGAGTGAAGGAGGGAGAGAGACAGGTTATTGTGTGATTGAGACACACAGGGAGGAGAGTGAGTGATAGAGAATGAGTGATGAGGGAGACAAAGAGGATATTATGTGATTGAGAAGCAGGGGGAGAGGGAGTGATGAATAGAGACAACAACAATATTATATGATTGAGACGCACACAGAGGAGAGTGAGTGATAGAGAATGAGTGATGGAGAGAGACAGGATATTGTGTGATGGAGACACAAACAGAAGAGAGTGAGTGATAGAGAGGAAGTGATGGAGAGAGACTCGAAGGGCATAATCTGTCACCTGAACCCACAGACCACAACCCTTGAAGAAGAACAGTGGGGCATGGCATTCGACAGGGCTGTTCCCTACCCCCCTCTGTTTGCCATGGCCATGGAGTCCTTGGCATCTAGGGCACAGGCAGGGTGGGAGGAATGGATGGCTGCCATGCAGTCTCCCTATATGCAGATAACATCCTGCTCTACCAATGGGAAATCGCTTCTCACTGCGTTCGTCTTATGGAATTTGTTGAATGTCAGGACTCACAGTCACCTGGCACAAATCTTACCTATTGCCCCGGGTCCCTGAGCTGCACTGAGGGCTGTGGGTGGGCAGCCAGATGGGAGCCCACCTTGGTCCGTTATTTGGGGGATTTGGGTCTAACACACGATTCCAGACCTACTTGAAGGTAACATATCAGCAGCAGTTGCCTCCATCCAGTCACAAACCCCATTTTGGACATCCCTACCACTGTCAGTGGTGGGCCGAGTGAGAATTTCCAAGATACTTATTCTTCCCCGCCTCCTGCCTTACTTCATGAACCTTCCAGTCCCACTCCCTAGATCACTCTTTCGGGGCCTCCAAGTAATCCTGGTGGTTTATGCTGGCGTAAATCACGCAAACATGTGGCCTTGCAAAACTTCAACTTTCCCTGGAGCAGGGAGGCCTTAGGGTGCCTAACTTCGAATACTATGACCAGGAGGTCCAGCTGAAATGACTCTTCTACTAGTTGGTGGTCCGATTTCTGGAGAAAACAGGGACTGTTAACCACCTCCTCTCTTCTTCGTATCATACTCACTGGTTCACATCTTCCCTGGGGCTTGCCTCTCTTCCTTAGGGTGTCCCTTTCATGCTTGTCGTGGGTGCTTCATCTCACTAGACATTTTCCCCCTTATGCTCCAGCAATCCCACTACTCGGCTTCCCTACCTGGAGGGGCCTCCTCTCCAGCGGCTGGCTACAGAGATGGGAGGAGGGTGGCCTTACCTGAATGGATGACCACTGTGCAGATGGGCACCTAATGGCATTTGAGACACTAACTGAACAGTATGCACTCCCCGAGGGTCAGTTCCCACTCTATGTCTCACTGTAGAGGGTGATTGAGGAAGCCTGGGCTACCCAGGGCTCAGAACCAGTCACACACCAGCTTCCACAAGCAATACACACTATGGGCTCTGGTCACAGATTAATCACATGGATCACTAAAGCTATAATCATACCTGCATAGTTATCACTACAACCCGTGTAAGAGGTTTGGGAGACTGAGTTTAGTAGACCACTCCAAAACAAGGAATGGGTATACCTCCGAAAAATGTCCTGCAGAGCCCCACCGCTCACCTCTAAGGCCCCCACCATCTTCTGACAGTAGAGAGACATGCACCATATTCTCATCCTTTCATGCTACCCTGTTCCCCTATCCCCCTACCCTACCTGCGCAGCTGGATCATTTATTTATACACTATAGGTCTACTTCGAGAGACTGTGCCTTTAAACAACCACGAGCGATATGTATTAACATTGTAATTGCATGCAAATAAAGGTACGTATATTCTTGTTATATGTTCGTTAAAAATCTCAATATACAAACGTGTTTAAAAAACAGATGCCTGGCTCAAGCTCATCTCACAGTACTCTTGGACCCTTGAGCCCAAACCAAGCCATGCTTTCATGTGGCTCTACCTACCACTCACTCTAGCATTGTGCACCAACAATTAAAGACAAAACATTAACCTTTAGTGTAAAACAGGCGTGAGAATACTCATCCAGTGGTGCGACCAAATCCCAGGCTTGCCGAATACCAAAGCTACGTAGTCTTGATTCCACCACATGCCTCTTTCTTCCAGCACCCATACACTCCCTGTCCCTTTATCTAACTTGTTCAGGTTCTTTGTCTTTCCTGCTTTTTAGGTGGAGCCAAGAGCAGCGCATGCGCTGCTTGCTTGACTTTTAGTAAGGGGGTTTTCAAAGTGCTACCCACAAGCTTTTCCTGGCCTAAAGCTTGCATGCATGTGCGCATCACCGCGCGCAGCCGCCATCTGCCTTTCTATTCTCATTAAGCCTTGTTTTACAGTTACGAGCCTTCATGGCTTATTAAGTGCTTTCGCGCGCAGCGCGCATGCCCACAACTCCCTCCGCCTCTCTCTCCCGCTGCAGCCCCCATTTATGCATTCCGCGCGGCCAATGCTTGTTTCACTTAGTCTTATAGTCTTCGTGTATTTTTGCATGACATCTGACCCTTACGATTATTTGCGTGCGTGTTGTGGACATTTCCCATCGTAGGGCAGATTCAGTTGTTCTCTCGTTTTCCTCATTACCTTATCACAGTAAAACTTTGTTTTCTGATTCTTTGTGTTTGATCTTTGAAAATTAAAGTATTATTTGTGTCCTCTAATATTCCAAAAGACCTCCTCTGGACTGCATGACATTATTTTCCGCCACTTTAATTCAATGTATTGTTACAGTTGGCTGTCTGAGTAAATAGCATTGGCTTTCATGGGTCATATTAGAGAGAAAAATAGAGTATTGGCACAAAGTAGTGTAGAAACGTTTTTCTGTGTGGATGTTAAATTTGAAAATTCATACCTACTGGCTTTTCAAATATGGAGAATTAAAAGTTCATTCTAGGTCAATAGACAAACACATTTAACATTCATTGACAGAAACGCATGTTGTTCAGAACATAATATGGAGACTAAGAATGTGTCGGATGTATTTCAAGTAACAAATTGCCAATATTGACACTTGTATTTTTAAAGACTAAATAGCTGCACAGGGAAAAACTTTTGGTCACTTGGATTTTTCATACCACTTTCAAATAAACTTCTTTAAAACTCTAATATGACAAAGACTTGCTGCAGACCTCCGTATTGCTACTGAAAACTCGTTAGCAAATTGTATTGATTTCTCTGCACATTTGATCTTTCCGTCTAAATCCTTTTTTGGTAGTATGTGAAGAATCAAATATGAAGTTAATCCATCACATACACGAATGTGGATTAGATGTGTTTAGAAGTAGCTCAGGAGCACCTCTGTCTCCTTAAACTGTCTCTTGCGTGAGACAGTGGAAGAGATTTTGTTTACTAACATTGGTTGCTTACCATTCATTGAGTTAATTGTCACTCTTATTTGCTGGCTCCTGATTGGCCAGTGTGCCTGGTTTCAATTTCACTTTGTTTCTGTCTTCCTTGGAGCATGGATCAAGTACTGATTGCTTATTTTTGTTTAGTGTCCTTCCGCTACTCACGCTCCGATTGAGTTACTTCTTTTTTCTTTTTTCTGGCCTGCAGTGCTTGTTGCCCCATGCCCATTTCCACGTTAGCATATGTACCACCAGCCCACCACTCTACCAACATCTACAACAACCACACCACCTTACCACCATCACCTTTCCACCACCATCCCCTCACATATCAGTATGTTTATCACCACCCAACCACCCCCTACTTCCAACACCCTACCAATGCCACATCGCCCTACCACTCGTACCACCTGACCCTAATCACCACCACCACCACCCTCGCTACCACTCCCACCACCACCCTAACTGCCACTACCGTAACAAGCCTTACACCATCCTCTACCACCAACTGATTCACCAACACCCTAACCAGCCTACCACCCTCACCACCACCTTCACCACCCTACCACCGCCACCCTCCCACCGCCACCCTACCAATAATGCCACCACCCCTACCACCACTACCTTACCATAACAACCAGCACCCTACCCTAGCAACTACCACCCTACCATGACCTTCATCACATTATCCTACCCACTACCACTCTAACCTGACTACCCTACCCACTACCCCTACCCTAATTGGACCCTACCCTAACAACCCACCACCACCCTAGTGCTACCACCATCACGCTCCCCAACAGCCTAACCACCACCACCCTAGCCACAACCCCCGTAACCACCACCTTCACCACCACCCTTGCCACACCACTACACTTACCAGCCTGCCACCAACACCCTAACCACCACCAGCCTAACAACATCAACCACCAGTCTACCCATCACTACCCTAGCACTAACACCAAACTACCCTATCACCATAACCCTAACCACCACCACCACCCTAACCTCCAGCACCCTCTCAACCCTCACCACTACTCTTGCTCCACTACCATACGACTCCCACAATTATAACCACCACCACCCCCTCACCAATACCCTTCACCACTATCCCTCTCGCCCATACTACCATCACCCTAACCAACCACTACTCTTTCGCTGAACATGGCTCTCAGTTTCTGTAAACGCTCATCATTTTTTAACAACCATTTTCAATAATTAATTGATTGTTGTTCTCATGGAAAGTTGTGGTCTACATTTGCGTTTTTTTTACTCTTGTGTAATTTGTTCTCTCCTGAAACTATGCAACTCGGTATCCAGTAAAGTTAAGTCATATCAAAGATTGAGAAACATTCACATGTCGTCAATAGCTATCTGTCAGCCTTATCTGTAGAAATCTATATGTGAACGTTGAGAAGAAGCTCGATGGTATGATGTTGCTTTGAACCCTAGGGTGAGTACTCACTTGGCAGATAAACATTTACATAAATGTCTTATTTAATTGCCTTGCACATGCCAATTGCTGTGCAGAGGGAATAAGAAAATGCAGTGTTCATTGCATAAAGTGGCATGCTTTTAATAAAGCAACCTACAAACTCAGCCAATTCTGCTTCGAAGACTGGTTGTGTGGGCTTATTTTCGTCCTTCTTGTGTTTGTCCCTCCCTGAAGAATTATTTGTGTCCTACCACTGCTTACGTTCCGGACACTCCTATTTTAGGTCGAGCCATGCACTTTTCAAACACTCGTGCGTGTGGTGGCATCCACCTTGGCATTAACCCTCACCCTCCCTTTGTCCGTATTAGCCGTTCCCATATGAAAAAAGCGATAAGAGATGCCCAGCTCTGGCCGCATCACAGTGTTTTCTGCTGTCCTGTTGCTTTTTTCCCTCCCACCCTCCCTCTCGTGTCCTTTTGTTAAAACTGCACACACTAAGTGATTTATTGCAGGATGTGCAGAGGAACAGTTGACAAGAACCTCTAAAAGGGCACCATGGACGCTACTTCGAGAAGGCTTACTCCTTCTAGGCATTTAAGTGACAAGATTCCCAAGTCTGTGCATTCTTTTGTGAGCCCACAGTGCTCAAGCATTGTTTAACAGTGCCTGGAACTGCTGTAGAGAGGTGCATCTTGCCGTTGTGTGGGCTCTGACAATGTCAATGCATTGGCACAGCAAAGATTGCAGATTGGAGATAACACGTCGTGCAAGAACACACACAACAGGAGGCTGGTACACAAGGATTGAAAGGAAAGTCTCAGCAGGGCGCGCCAAGTAAACATACAAGACAAACATTGGCATAGCCAATAGGTCTCGCTTTTTAGACCTTATAAGTATTTAGTTATGCAGCACAATATCTTTGGTGCAACAACATCAACTGTTGAATGGCTAAACACTTATAAGGTCCCAAAGGAGAGACCTATTGGCTATGCCAATGCTTGTTCTCTTAGTCCCTGTTTTCCTATATTTATCTGACTCCTTCTTTTCCCTTTTTCTACCTTTCTTTCATTTGTCCCAGGTCAAAGCGTGAGGGTGAATCAGGAGTGGCAGTGCCCACAACATGATGCCACCTGAACAAATTAAGCACTGCCCTGAAGTGGCAGAAGGGAGCCTTGAGCACCATCAACCAGGCGCGGTGCGTCCATTGGGGCGTGGGGGCATTGCCCCCCACCCCCGCACCTGCCCGCGCCCGCAGCTCCCTCCTCGGTGGCTCTGAACTTAGTTTACTTAAGTTCAGAGATGCTGAGGGGGGGGAGAACTGACAATGCATGTCAGTCAGCATGACGTCGGACCGTGGGCGGTCCGTCGTCGTGTTGACTGACATGCATTGTCAGACGCCAGGGAAAGGCAGCACAAGTGCGCATGAGTGGGCCTGGAGATTAATTTTTAGCCCGTGCCCAGTCATGCGTACTTGTGTTTTTACTGCCTTGCGCATGCCCATTAGGAGCCCCTCGGTCTCCTAATGGGCAGGCGGCGGGCGAGGAGTAGGCTGTGCCGTCAGCCAATCCTGGCGCAGCAGCAGCGCCAGGATTGGCTGAGGGGTTGCCAGTCACTTGACTCCAGTGCTGAAGTCACGTGGTGTTCCGGACCGGTTTGAAGGGGCAGAGGCGCCAACGCGGACCAGGAGAAGAGGCGGTCAGGTAAGTGTCTTTTAATTTTATTAATTTTAATTTCTCCCACTGCTGGTGGTAGGGTTGGGGTGGTGTTTAGGGTTAGGTGGTAGGGTAGACGATCGAAGTAGGGGAAGTGCGAAAACAAAGCATTTTTTGTGAAGGCCCGGATTGCAATGTTATCCAATGGGCGGTGTTGGGGTGGTGGAGAAGTAGTTTTTAGGGTGTTCCAGTGGATCGACAGGAACGGGGCTGCTGTGAGTGGCAGGGAGGGGGAATTGATGGGTGTGCAGGTGGTTCCGAGTGGATGTACTTAGCTGGGATCAGAGTTGGGAAGGTCTAATTTTGATTGCAAGTGCTTTGAAGAAAATCCATGGAGGGGAAGGGGTGTTTTGGTCCTAGTTTGAGAGTGCGTTTTGACGCGACTTTGTTACGGGGCACTCCTCCAGCACTTTTATGCCCCGCCATTTTCAAATGTCACCAGCCGCCCCCTGCCATCAACCCAAGCTATCGCAAACCATTAGCTACAATGATAGTGATTAGAATAAATAATTTAGGACAGGAGCCGGCGTCAAAGACAGTCAAGGAATCAATTTAAATTATCTTGAGGATTAGATGAGATCATGACAATGTGACATGACTAAAAAGGTCCATCATCTGTGTATCCCTCTCAGTTCTTTAAGAGGTTCTCTAAATACCCCATTGGCATTCCATTGTGCTCCTATGGTAGAAGAGGACAGTCTCCAACCTCCTTGGGCCTACAAATTCCAGTAGGGTATCAAACTGGGGTGAACCATGTGCACCAAGTTTGAATATGCAGGTCTCAAGAAACTACATGTACGCTATTTGTGTGGCATCCTGAATTGTCCTATTTCTCTGGCACAGCTCAGGATCAGATTCTCGTCCTTTTGTCACCCTGCTGGGCCAATTAAAATACTCTGCTACCCACAGAGGGAACAAAGGCCTCCCCTCACAAAAGGAGTAACTAAAAGTGCTTCACTCAGCTCTTGATGTGGGAGGGGTGGTGAAGTAATTCAGCATCTATTAATTAGCTGTGCCACTTTACCAGGGTTGGGGCAAACCAGGCACACTGAACGACAGAGGAAGCCCAGATCTCTGGAGCCTAGACAGGATGGAGCTCCCCTTTAAGTTTTGGTGGGGAATCTCCTGGCAATGAAGTCAACTAGAGGGGAGCTGGGGTCCTCAGAGGAGATGTGAAACGAGACCACTTAATGGCACCATCTTTAATTCTCCCAGCGTGCTGTACAGGGGTGTTGGGGCAGGGGTGGAAGGTTGATATGGCATCCTAGGATTGGCTAAGGGTGCCTGGCACCCATACCTTTCCACCCCTATTTAAGCACTCATGCACAATGGCGAGAAAGAGAGGTGGCCACTGGAATTGGACAGCTGCAATACCATGGAAAGCTGGAATGACAATCCCCCTGACGCCTTAATGGACTAAGGACTCCAGATGACCCCAGGACCAGTGGGTCTCTCCAGGACCAGTGAGACTGATAGACTTACACACCCTAAGGATCTGTTGGATTAAGATCTTGACTTCTGTGCCACAGCAGGAGGAGAGGAGTACAGAGACAAAGGAAAGGAGGAAAGCTGATGCAGGGGGTCAGTGGAACCAGCTCCCTGCACAGAGTACAACCCTTTTTATGCCAGAAGGCATTCTGAAAATGCTCCTGGTGGCTAGAGCTCACCGCCAGAACCAAAACAAGCCCTGGATCATCCAAATTGGCCCAATGGGGTCAGAGTTATGGGCTTCTGAAGTTTTTGCCCATTTAAATATGGCATCAGAAAACAGAGTGCATGGGGCTCCGAGGCATGTTCCTTAAATTATGCCCAGGATCATCCAGTGCGTGGGTATTGGTGCAAGGTTATTTTAATTAATTAATGCCTAAAGAGGGGGCTTGAGTGGGCCCCATCCCCAGACTTCTATTTGACTTGGAGACCCCATTTGCCAGGCCAGCAAACTTAAAGGGGGCCTTGTACCTCATCCCCACACTCTGAAGGTGAAGTCTGGATTCCGGTCCCCCATTCCCGGGACCTAAGAAGCATGCTACCAGGTACCACCTGCTACACCACATCCAGCTGTATGCCACTCACGGACTGGGGCAGAAGGACCCAATTGTTCACTCCACCCACAGTAGACGAGTGCGGGCACGGGAGCCGAAGAGATGTTGCTGGCTCCTGTGCGGCGTAAGAGCAGTACGCAAGGAGCTAGCCACGGTCTTGGGGGCCTTGGGGCTCCCCTCGTAACCCCCTCCACAAAACTTGTCTTGGGGTTGTGCCAGGTGGGACGAGTCACCCCCATATAAAAAAGAGAAAGATGCGTGGCGCAAGGCTGTGCACCTCTAGAGAATGCAGCCGAAACCACTAATAAAATAAGAACCACTTCCCGGCTAAGAGCACCTATAATGCCGTGGGGGCTTGTTTTGATTTTATTTTCTGCTTATGATGGCCCCAGGATGGCAGTGGCACCTCATACAAAGTAAAAAAGGGTCATGGGGCTGCAGGAGTTGCAGTAGCAATTCCTAGAAGTTAATTTTCAAAGCAACCATGACTTTCTGGGGTCTTGGAGTCCATGACCCCAGGATTTTCACCACTACTTTAAAACACTCCTAAGACTGGAATTTATGTTCTACAACTTGGGAGTGCAGTGATTTCTAGTGGTTGCTTCTACTGCATTTAAGGTGAGTAAAAAACAGACTCAGACACATGTTATGTTGGTTTTACATGCTTTATTGAAAGTCTGTTGCTAACATCGATTCTTGATTGACATTGGAATAATTTATTGATAATAATGATTGCATTTATACCTGATCATTGATTTTAGTGATCTAATGGTGATTTGCCACATGCGGTTAATGGTCTTTTATTGTGGTGACTTTTGACAAAGCCAATAGGTTTACATCATATTATAGTTGTGAACGACTCCTTGACAAAGCCAACAGACAGTCTTTATTTAATGTGATACCCCCTATATTAATATTGTTCTATCTGGTATAGGTTGGGGGTACTGTGATTGTGAGGAGTCATGCCTATTTGGGGTTCAAATGTGATTTCAGATTTTCCCCAAGGCATTTCTATCTGACTGATTGTAGGAAGCTGGCTCTTTATATAGGGGTCCAAAACGAGGGACACTTGAGTACAGAATCCAGGCAAACCTCAATGGGTTTACAGAGGCAAAAATTATAACCTAACTGCTTTCTGTTGTGGTGGTGTGAAGAGCAGGTAGGCTTATCCGAGGATAGTGCTAAGCATCGGCTGCACACACAAGGGCAGTAAGTGAGACACACACTCAATAAAGAAATGTGACACCAATTTTTAAAAATAACACAGATTTGTATATGAATTTAGATACCAAGATCATTGGAATGAGGTAAGTTATTTTCGAGATATGAATTTTTACAGGTTTCAAAAGTTGACTGCAATTTCTGGAGCGGTAATGTTATCCTATGGGAGGAAAACAAGTGCTGCATTCGGGCACTTGTGAGCGACTTACAGGACTCTTCTCATAGACTTAAAATGAGTATGGGGCAAGGTCCAAGGCAGCACCAACAGGTCACCTCAGGCAGCACTGGGGCATCTGGGTGCAGAGATGCTTTTCAGCGTTGGGTGCCCCGTTCACTTCAATGGGAAATGGTCCGGTTGTAAAGAGGCTGCAAGTAGGGATTGGGGCGGGGGGCAGTCCGGGTGAACCCATAGGGGGGCTCAGTCCTTGAGATGCTCGAGCACGTTGGGTCACCATTGGTCCACTTCTCCTTGGGCTGTGTGCAGTGGTGCTTTTAGGTGTCAGGTTGTGCTGTGGGACATACTCGCGGTTTGAAGAGGGCCTGCAAAAGAGGCTGTAGGTGGCGACTGGGGGTCCAGTCCGGCCAAACTCAAGGGTGGCCTCAACTTTTGAGGGTCACAGGACCTCATTGGCACCATCCCATCCCTCACACTGGTACTGTGGGGCTGGGGTGCAGGGGTGCTTCCAGGTGTCGGGTAGCAGCTGTCAGAGGCGCACTTTGTGTCTTGGTTCTGCAGAAAAGGGGCAAACAGGAAAGGCTGCGCCACTCTTGATGTGGGTCTCACTGTACCTGAAGTCCCTCAACATGCAGGTCAGTCTCTCTTGGTGTCCGGGCTGAACACGACAAGCCTTGTTTGCTGCAAGAGGTCCAGTACCCAGGGTATAGGGAGAGGATGGATCTGACCTGTTGGAGCACGGCAACTTCTTCCTGAGCGGCTGCAGCATCGGTAGTCTCAGTAAGCGGCAGGCCAGTGATTTGGCCTGTGATTCTTTGATGCTTCCGGGTGCAGGGAAGTAGCTCCTCTACTCCAAGGGAGTTCTCTCGTGATTTGCAAAGCACTGGCAGACCTCCGGGTTTCTTGCAGTCTGCACTGTGGCAGGATGAGTTGGGTTCTCCACGAAGGTCGGGGCAGCATGCAGGCGGCTGGTTTGGTGCCAAGTCAGTAGTTGCTCCTCTGTTCTCATGTCAGCCCTCCTCTTTGCCCTCTCCTTCTTTGTGCCCATTGAATCTGAGGTCTTGGCATCAGGGGTGCCACCTAAATACTGTATTTAGAGGTGTTACAGGGAGTGACAGGTACGAGCCAATGAGCTACCTATCTTTAGGGTGGCTTCCTGTGGGAAGAGGTCAAAACCCTGACCCAGAGAGGCTAATTCCACCAAAAACCAAGATGGTGGAATTTTCGTAGTCATGGGCACATCAGGCACATCAGGCACATCAGGTAGCCCACCTTAGGGGTGGTACTAGCCTGAAGGTGAACACACCTCCTGACTAGCTAATTTTCCCACCTGTCCTGGTGCCAAATGGGCCCTAGGCAGGGAGTGGCATTTCCCCTGTCTGGGGTAAGCCAGGGTCGCATATCAAAGGCAGTGGAGGCCTTTGAAGCCTCCTGCCTTGACATGCTGATTACCAGTCATCATGCTTGAAGGTGGTGACAACACCTGCAGGGGGTCAGAAATCTGTCTGTGGTGGCAGGCTGGTCTACACCAGTCAGCCAGCGCAATAACTGGTAGGTTTTCAGGGGGCACCTCTAGGGTGCCCTCTGGGTACATGTATTATTAAATCCATCACTGGAATCAGTGTGGGATTATTAATACAAGATGTTTGATACCAATCATCTCCAGTTGCAGTGAAGCCATCATGTAGCTGCGGAACTCGTTTACACAAGTGTCCAGCATATGTACTCAAAATGGCTTTCCTGATCACTTCTACTGTCAATAATAATACTGACCAGCACAGGTGCATATATATGTCCTCAGATGTAATATTATGCACCCTGCCTCAGGGCTGAAGGGCTCCATGGAGACTTACAAATATTACATGGAGTGTTAGGGGACATGGAACACAGGGTGTGTGCCATGTCATGTTTTCACTTTTTAAAGCACCTTGTCACCCAGCCTACAGTGGCAGTATGCATGGATTTGGTCCTGGGTTCCTTAGAGTGGCACAAAATATGCTGCAGATCTTAGGAGCTCTCTTTAGTACCTATGCGCTAGGTACCAGGGGTACCACTTACTAGGGACTTACATAGGTGCTAAAGGCTTTGCCAATTGGGGATCAATTGACCAGTTAACTTGTTTTGGGGAAAGAACACTGGCACTGAGGCCCTGGTTATCAGGAACCCAGTGCACTCCAGTTAAAGTTGCACCAAATATCAGTAAATAAGTCGGGGGGGGGGAACTGTAACAAAAAACGGGTTTCCTACACTGTTGTATATATTTGTAAAGTAATGTGTAGTATTTAGTAGTGAGTGTATATTAAATGTACTTTTCCTTTTTTAGAGAAAAAGCACTGACTGGAAATTCATTTATTGAGTTTTATTATTGCATGCCAGCGATTGGTGATTACTAGCCCACATCACCTACCTGGAGGAGGCTTTGGATTCCTCTTCTTCATTACCGTGAGAGAGTCAGGTGCTACAGTGCGGGGCTTGGTTCCCAGTAAGGAGAAATTGTGGACATATTACTGGTGCAGGCCTCACATCCTGCACAACTAATAACCCACATTCTTGCACTTTGCTTTTGTCACCCACTGTCTTATGTTGAGCACCAGGCCCCAAAAAACCGAAATAATACATTTGTGAGCACTGTCAAGAGGGATGGAGATATACTGAAACAGGCAGAGTAAAGGTTGGGGACCTTGGGAAGTGGCAGGCCCATAATGCAGCTTGAAATTAATTTGTAAAGATGCGTGACTTTATTGTCAGAGTGACATACCTCGGATTCAGCAAAGCCTTCATTGAAAAAAAATGTTTAAAAAGCAGTTATTTGATCGCGGGCACTGAAGTAGAAATATATAAAGCTTCAGTGGAAGATTTACATGCAGCCCATCATGCTCAGTTTTGCATACTATCTCCAACAGGGCATGCCTCACACGCTGCCACCCATATAAGTCTCCCACTGCCCACCAGACAAGTGATCATCATATCTGCTCTAGGCGGATAGGAAGAAGTTCAGACTTAACATTAGTTCAATCCTTGGCCTCTTTGTAGAGAATGGGTTGACACATCACTCGAAGGAACCCAGGGGCGGGGCGTCCATTGGGGCGCTGGGGCGTTGCCCCTCTAATGCAGCCCCAGACCCCATTCATTGTTCTCTGCTCGCTCCGGTTGTTGCTTGAGTAATTACTGTAATTTAACTCGAGGCCGGGCCGTGGCGCACAATGAACCGGGCCACACCCCCGAGGCAATCAGACATGAAGGGGGTGGGACTGCGGCAGCACTCCTGTTTCTGAGTGACAGCCAGGCCAAGCGAACCGGAGCGACACCACCAGAAATACAGCGCGTATGTTCGATTTTGGGCTGGTCATTTTTATGACCAGCCCGAACATGCGCACTGTAACTAGCCTCCCCCTGCCTTGCCTTAACCCAAGTTGAAGTTCCCCGCCCTTAGGAGAGCAAGCGAGGAGCAGCAGCCCCCGGTCTCCTATGGGCGGGGAGTATCCCTGCTCTAGCCAATCCTGGCACTGCTAATGCAGCGTTTGGATTGGCTGAGAGTGAGATCGCGCACTCACTGCCCTGCCCGTGAGACAATGGAGTCAAGAATGAAGAATGCCCTACGGAGACGAGATGCACCGCCTGCGAGGGGAAGTGCCACACTCCCCACTTATCTAGGGAAGCGTTCCACAGCTGGTGGCGAGCCGGGCCAATGTTTGAAATGGCTGGATTAGAGTCTGGTCAGCGCGGAGCAACTAGCTCAGCTTCAGCATGCCTGTTCCTCAGAACGCGCGGCTGGACCTCGGCCCAGGACTAGAGGCGGCGCGGACCCGAGCCCGTCAGGTAAGAAGTTTCCTTTATTTTAACCCCCCCGATCCCCATCTCCCCCTGTGAGTATGCGAGCCACGGCTGCCTGCAACGCTGTTTTAACTTTGTTGAATTTCAACACCTCTAAAGATGTATGTCACGTAACTCTAGCTTGCCTGCATCAATTTGATGGAAGCAGTGACTCACCTAAAGCAGGACAATATCATGCGACACTCTATTTTTGGGGGCTAATTTGCACGTTACAGAGAAGTATGTGTGCAACCCATTATTGAAAGAAATTGTACCTCTGCCAGTGCATTGCAATAACGTGCATAGCAGGGGAAGCAATGGAGCCTTATACACCTAATGGATACCAGTCAAGAGGACGCAGGTTCTTTCTTCCTTGCTCACGTGGCTCGTGCTCTGTGAGCAGTAGGAGCATTGCACACTGGCATGTAATAGCTCTGGACGAAATATTAACGATGTAACCGCTGATGCAGCAGGAGTAAAATCTTTGTGGAGGTCCCAGGGTAGCCACAGAGACCTTTACAGGCAAGATCTTCTGTAATTGGTAGCTAAAGAGTTAGAGAATGGGCCTTCAGCTTGAGACTCGTACTTGAACTGGCATGCCATTGTCACACCTCAGCTGCGGCATTTGCTCACTTGTGAAATGGATCCAAATATCCGAGTCAGGCCCAAAGCGAGAGATATGTGCTTACTGTGTAACATGTGCTTACAGTGGCCAGTCCTCTGATGTATGGCATTAAAACTGGCCCTGTGTACATGCCCCTAAGCTAACACTGATGCCAAAAACATGGATTGCATTGCAAACAATGAATGTTAAAAACGTAGCGGGAATGCATTTCAGCGATTTAGTTCCTCTCTTATTTTACATGTTTACTTGATCTTGCATTCCCCACGAGTTAGCTATTTTATAATGTTGTTGTTTATCTGTATTTTTTTCTGTGCATACTTTGAGGTTTGAGCCATGCCAGGTGTTTATGAGGGGCTTTGATTGAGCATGCAGGCGCTAAGGCTAAAGCCAAACAAAGTGCCTGTCAGTGGGTTGGCCTCTCTGCAGAGCACACAGAACAATATTTGTGTATTCCATTTACAACTGAAATTCTGTGGAAATGTGTGTGAAGGGGGACACTGATGACAAAATATTTGCAAGGCAAAAGTAAGAGAAATTAAAGTGCTTATATTTGAGGGAGTGCAGTGCAAATTGGGGGCGGTGAAGTGACAGAGATGTGAGGAAGGGCATTCGGGGAAGAGTCAAAAGAGGATGCTGAAGAGAAAAAAGAAAGGGGGTTGAAGATGTGCAGATGGACAAGATATGCAGAGAAAAAGAGGATATATATCTAACATAAAGCACACATAATTGAAGGCCAAAACTCCTTCCACAGGCCTCAATGCTTTTTATTTCGCACTCACTATTTCAGAATTTCAGAATTTAAACATTTTCAATGTTAATTATTTATAAGAAATCATTGTTGTTACTCATTTATCTTAAACAGCTAACACCCAGTGACAAAGCCAATCATACTTACAGACTTTAGGCGTATGTCAGTTGCTGTGCCATTTATCTGGATAAAATTACATCTCAGAGAGAAACTAAGTCTGATGGCACACTATGGGAATCACAGAAATGTATTTGGCATGTTCCTTTATAGGGAGCACACACTTTTTTCATGTCACTTAAAGTCCTGTCTGCATGTATTTCTATATGACTGGTTACAGCCAGCAGCTGTGGGTGCTTCCCGAAGTCTGGTTAGAGCATATTTTTCCAAAGTTAATGCTCCATGCAGTGCAAGACACTGGGCAAGCATACATTTTAAAGGGCTAAAGTTGTCATGCAGAACAATTTACATATTACAGTAACTGTTGAACAAATGAATGCAAGAAGATTCGGGGCAGTTTTTAATGTGTTTAATATTTAAATACTATATGTTTCCACTGCTTAATAAGTCTTGCTTTATTGCTACATTCATTTGCTTTAAAATGCACCATTTGCCAATATTTTTTAATTTATTTCTCAGGTGGAGAGGGACTCTCCTTAGACCCCAGGTTTGTCCATTGAACTTGTTCACATCGCTAACTAGTGTTTTCTATTGGAAAGGGTAGAGCAAAAGCAGTCTTGCCTAGTACCCTAGCCCTCTTCAGAAGTCAGACTTGCTTGGAAACCCACAAATTATCTGAAATAATGTATGAGTTTTATTTTATGAATGCCTAGAAGAACTGAATTTTTTGTCCATTTATCACAGAAATAGTGCTGAAAATCGCACCAAAAAGCTTGCATACGTTGATTCGTTCTGCATACGCCTCACCAGTTTCAAATTCCACCAGCCACCACTGAAGGAACCTTAACAGAGCCTGAGACATATTACAATTCCTAAAGGTGAATCCAATTCTGGGGGCTTCTCTGGTCACTGAGGATGAGTCCAGTTCTCAAGGAGTTGAGAAGGGTCCATGGTACACTACAGTAACCTGAAATTGTGAGCCTTCTCTGACCGAGTCTAGGTATAGCCTGGAACTCACTTTGTAGTCTGTCCTTTGCAGTTGATCGCACATGTGAGTGACTGATTCTAGGAAGGACTGAGACAAACTTCTGTCATTGATTGTGAGGTCTGCATTAATACTGAAAGCCTAAACCCTGCTTGCCATTCACACTCAGCATGAAACACAGGTGTAATTTATGAATGAGTGTTTCTCTTTACTTTCAGATGTTCTGGCAGGCAACTAAATATGATTTCCTTCCTATAACTTGATACACCATAGTTATCAGACTAATTGAACATTTTGGTGCCGATTAGGATCCTGGAGAAACCGGGTACGAACCGTCGGACGGAGGCGTTTCTCCGTCCGACTCGTACCCGGTTGTAAAACATTACAAACATGCAAGTACGAATCGCACGGAAACACCATTTCCGTACGAATCGTAAAAAACACCGACCGACGAAAATATACAAACAAATGTGATCCGGGAAAGCGCCGACGTGACATCGGGACGCTTTCAGGCAGCGTTTCACGAACCAGGAAGTACGATTCGAACCGACAGCAGTCCGGACGGCAATATTTTTACGGCACCCAAAAAGTGCCGGAAAAGCGAAGTACGCCGCGAAACGACCAGATTAGGGGGCCCGGTACGCGCCGTACCCCCCCAGCCCCCGTGAGTACGCGCCGAATCCCCCCCAGCCCCCGTGTACGTACGAGTCGAACCCCCCTCAGCCCCCGGGTACGTACGAGTCGAACCCCCGTGTATGTACACCCGTGTACGTACGAGTCGAACCCCCCGTGTAGGTACACCCCCACCCGTGTAGGTACACCCGTGTACATACGAGTCAAACCCCCCGTGTAGGTACACCCGTGTACGTACGAGTCGAACCCCCCGTGTAGGTACACCCGTGTACGTACGAGTCGAACCCCCTGTGTATGTACACCCCCACCCGTGTAGGTACACCCGTGTACGTACGAGTCGAACCCCCCGTGTAGGTACACCCGTGTATGTACGAGTCGAACCCCCCGTGTATGTACACCCCCACCCGTGTAGGTACACCCGTGTACATAGGAGTCGAACCCCCCGTGTAGGTACGCCCGTGTACGTACGAGTCGTACCCCCACCCGTGTATGTACGGTGCGTACCCCCAGCGTACATACACGGGTTGGGTCTTCTTTTCTCTTTTGGTCTTCTTCGCTGGTTTCTCGCCTCGCGTTCCCATCTCGCGTATAGCTGGACCAGCTACTGACCAACCCGACGCGCCCTCTGCCCCGCCTTCTTGAAGCGTGTCATCGTTCTTGATGTTCGTCCTTAGCGCCGTCTTAAAGGGGCCGCCTGCTGGTTCCCCTCTCTCCACTTCTTGTTGACAGCAAAGTTGCCAGCTGGTAAAAGGGGACTGTGAATACAGGAGGGGGGAAATGTATGAAGGGATGACGTCGCATTCCTTCTCCTCCATCCCATTGTCTGATACAGGGGCTACCTGACACAGTTCTACTGCATTTAGCATTGTTTCTTAGTGCAAAATCCATCCTTGTGACCATTTGGATGCGAGTGGGCATTTTGCACTATGAAAACATGCCTGAATGCTGATAGTGAGTTGAGGAACCGTCCTACTCCAAGAGTACATTTTGTGAGTGGGCTCTTGTGCTCGCTATTCGTGTTATGTTGCATGCAGCACTACTTCTTAGCGCAACATGCACCCTTGAATCTATTTTGGATGCGAGGGAGGATTTAAGAAATAGCGCTAAATGCAGAATTACTCTTCTTGCGAACCTCAAGTGTAAACTCACGGAATTCTTAGGTCATTCCGCATGATTATGCTGCATGGAACCTCCATCATGTTTTAAATTAAAGTGTCTGCTCCTCGATCAAGAATAGGGCTCCCGGTTTTATGGTATTTTTTTTTTTTACATTTCTGTCTGTATTTATCCATATTTATTTTTTGTCAACTTTATCTGTATTTACCCATATTTATTATGGGTTTTGTGAGAAATTAAAGCTGAAACTAGTATATTTCCAGATTTATTTAACCAATAAATATGCAGTCATGCTTGAATGCCTGCCAGGCTTCAGTGATATCAACACCCACAGAAGATAAATCAATGCACTTGAATGCAAAAATGCACATTTCAGTATCAGCCTTCTGCATATCTACTGCTGTTTAAGCCTCTTTAATAAAATGCCTTTGCTTTAAACCCCATTACCTATCAAACCACAGTTATTGGCCTAGCATTCATGGCCAAGTATATTTGGAATCACTCAAAAACACCCAATTTCCGTTTTTATCCACATTTAAAAATATATACAGACAAGAAAATAAATGTTTTTTTCTGTCTGTATTTATCTGTAAAAATCAATAAAAATGGAAAACAGAGAGCCGTAATCAAGAATAAGACCATCAGGGTATAGGTCTCATCGAAGGTACTGCATCGAAAAAACACTCCCTCTTTTCCAAACCAAATAAGTCACTAGTATTTATTTGCTGAAAGCTGCCCGTTCCCTGATCACTTCACTTTTTTTTAAAAAAATTCTGCAACATAAGGAATAAGCACCTTTTCATTACCAGGCAGCCGACATGCTGAGGCAGCGCCAGTTTTCTTTCCGGACTTAATTGCTTCTTGCAGGTCTGCATACCTGCATTCCTATATTTAGAAGACTAATTTTCATGTAAATTTCTTGCTTGCTGTTTTATTACAACATCTAATTAATTTAAATCTGGCTCCAGCCCCTCGTATGATTACAAAAGTTGCATTATCGCTTTTAAATCAAATGTAAACATTTTTTATTGGGTATATATTTGTCTCTAACTGGTCAAAAAGAAAATGGGAATCGCGGGGAAGGTGGCGGAGCTGTTCGGCCCAGCTCTTCTTAGCAATTCTCAAAAGCCTCCATCCTGTTTTATAGGTGCTTTCGGCGCAACCTCGTTAATACTGCTCACGCCACAGACTTATGCAGGCAGCGAGCTGTTTGCAAAGCAAGCTCCAATCCTCAGCTTTATGAGGCGGGGCGTGTACGACATGAATTCCCGGCGCTTTGCGAATTCGTCTCGCTCCGTCTGCGTGTCTCTCACAGAGACGTTTTAATGCATGGGCAAAGTGGGCTCTGGCCCAGGGCCCCAGCCTTTCAGGGGGCCCCCTGATAGTCAGCTCCATTCTCCAGAGTTTTGCCCCAATGACCTTGAATATTTCCTAAACAGTTTGTTTTAAATTATGTTTTCCTTTCATTTATTTCTTATGTACCTGATGTGTGAGAGTCTAGTACAGCCATTTTGCAGAGAAATTTTGTGTTTATGTTTCATGCAATATACATAAAAAAACGTTTATTTTAGAGCAAAACAAGGCCTAACATATAAGAAATGGGAGGGCGACACAGAGATTATTTGCAGTAATATTGGTGAGCTGCTGCTGTTTTACAATATTGAAAACACACATAACTATCCCTGAATATTAGATGTAAACACATTCAGGGCCTTATTTATGAGAAGTGATGCATCGCTGTGTGAAAACAGGGATGCGTCACTTCTTAGTGCGCCCTCGTTGCGACATGATGGATGTGTCATATTTACTGTATGACGCATCATGTCGCAAGGAGTTACAGATATGTCAGTATTTCTGACGAATCTGTATGTGCAAAAGTGATGCATTGCTGGGGTGTGTCTGAAAATAGACGCAACTCCAGCAATGTGTCCTTTCACATGGGGCAAGCCCCATGTGAAAGGGCCTGCATCAGTCTTATGCCTGCTGTGTGGCAGGTGTAAGATATTGACGCAATGGCGTCCTAGAAGTGGCGCACTGAGTTCTCATAGATTTCAATGCGCCACTTCTACAAGGCATTTTGCGGGGCAACACCCACCCTGCATACATTATGCCTGGCGCAGGTATAATGCGGTGCAGGGGTTTACAAAGTGAAGCATCTGCCTAGATGCGTCACTTTGTAAATAGGGCGTAACATTGCACATATTTTATGCTGCCGGTGCGTCACAAAAAGTGACGCACCAGCGGCATAAAAGTGAAGCAAAGCCTCATAAATAAGGCGCTTAGCATTTGGACGAGTGTTCCTTTGCACTGTCAGGGACCTAATGAAATGAAACTGTGTATTTAATAAAGCGCGCAGCTACTGAGACTAGAGAGTCCTGGCGCATGACAGTGGGAGGAAAACATGCGTAAAAGACCCATCAGTTATCAAAAAGCCAGGTTTTTAAGTTCTTTCATGAAAGAGAGTAGGTCTGTGGTTAGTCTCAGAGACTCAGGGAGGCAATTCCACAATTTTGGGCCTAGAAAGCCGTGGGATCTGCCTCCAATGTGGGCACTCTATATTTTAGGCATGATGGCCAGGTTGGCATTGGAAGAATTTAGGGGTCTAGCTGTTGTGTAGCGATTAACGCGCTTATTTATGTAGCCGGCTCCTAAGCCATGGAAAGCTTTAAAGAAGATGGTCATCGCTTTGAAGCCAATCCGTTCTTTTATGCGGAGAGACTTAAGAATAGGGGTCATACTAGATCTGGGTTTAGGTCTCAGGATGGCTCTGGCCGCCGCGTATTGTACCACTTGTAGGCCCTGGATAAGGGATTTGGGAAGACAGAGGTACAAGCTGTTGACACAGTCAAGCTTTGATGTCACCAGAGTCTGCACCACGATCTTTCTGCTCTCAAGCGGTAACAGTGGCAGGAGTTTTTTTTAGCATCCAGAGTATGCCAAAGCAAGTGCCATTTAGATTTTGAATTTGAAAGCACATGGAGAGTGTCTTGTCTATGACAAATCCTACGTTTTTGACTTTCTCCTTTTCAGCGGGCGGGGGCGGCAGATCTTTTGGCCACCAAGCGCTCCAGTCAGGCGTTTATGGATTACCAAAGAAAACAACTTCAGTTTTGTCAGGATTGCACTGCAGCTGATTGATCTTAAGCCAGTTAAAAACCTTTGTGAGGCAAGACCTAATCATTGCCCGTCAAAGTCGGTTCCTTTTTCACACGTAAAAATCAGCTGAGTGTCATCAGCATAGGAAACAATTTTGGCGCCCTCTTCCTCTACCAGAAATGCAAGGGGGATAGATATATATTAAAAAGGGTAGGACTGAGAATGGAGCCCTGAGGGACACCTACATTCATGGCCGGAACTGGGGATGAGAAAGGGGGGAGCCAGATGTCCTGAGATCTATTTGCCAAGAAGGATGACATCCATTGTAAATGCGGTCCCCCCCCCCCCAGACTGATGTTAGCAAGTCTCTCCGGGAGCCTCTCATGTGGGACCATATCGAAGGCCGCCGACGTATCGAGCAGTATCAGAACAGTCTTGCCTAACTGGTCCAGCTTACCCGTGAGAAATTCAGTCACTTCCAGTAGAGCGGACTCCATACTGTAGTTAGCCCTAAAACCGGATTGGGACTCATGAAGGAGCTTCCCATCTTCAATGTGTTTTTGGAAGGCCTTGTTTACATGCTTCTCTAGTACTCTGGAGAGGGTCGGGAGAATGGAGATTGGCCTGTAGTTGGCAGGGTCCGTCTGTTTGGCGTTAGCCTTTTTTATCAGTTGAAGAATCTTAGCATTCTTCCATAATTTCTGCATGTTGCCTGAGGAGAGAGAAGCATTAAAGAGCTGGTTTACTGTGGGGTTTATGGTGGGAGCTAATAGGTTCAAGATATTCCCTGGACATGGGTCAGTAGAAGAGCCAGACTTAATGCTTTGGAGAGGGGTCAGTGACTCTTCAAGCTGAAACTCGGGGAAAGCTAGTAAAGATGTATGATCCAAGAGGTGAAATTTGCTATTAGAACTAAGGTAGAAGGTCAGCTCTTCCTCTGAGATGTTAGTGAAGGCTTGTTGGATCATGGAGATCTTTTTGTGGAAGAATTCAACTATTTACTTAGACCATTCTTCAGTGCATGGCCCTTCCTTTGTGACGGCTCTCAGGGCAGTAAAGGATTTAACTATGCTAAAGAGTTCCTTACTCTTATTTTGGGCATTTTCTATCTTGGTTTGAAAGAGGTTTTTCTTGGCTGCCTTCACGAGAATGTAATGAGCTTTTAAGGTGTCTTTATACACCTTCCTGTCCTCAGGTAGATAGGATTTACGCCATTTCCGTTCAATTGTTCCATAATTTCTGTTGCGAGATCTAAGGGAATCGTTAAACCATGGAGCTGGTGGGGCTGACCTCTTTGAGGAGCAGCAAACAACCAGTACCACTGCATCAATGTTGGTTCGGAGCCATGAATCTATTGAGAGGGCGTCCGAGTCGGGGCAGCCAGACAGCTCTGGTGAGGAATGACCGAGGGCGTCTGCTAACATGGGGATGGATATTTTATGGAACGTCCTATAATTAGAGACCCTCTGCCCTGTGTTAGCTCAAGGGGCTGTGGCAGAGTTGGGAATGACTAATTTTAATAGGAGGTGGTCAGACCAGGTAATGGGTAGAGGTAGGCTTACTGATATGTCAAAGTTGTGAACTATTTGGTCTAGGGTATGGCCCTTCTCATGGGTGGCCAAAGAAACAGATGGAAACATGTTGCAGGCCTGCAGCGCCTCCAACAAGGAAATTGTTTGAGGGTCTTTTCCATTGTCCATATGTATATTGAAATATCCCAGAATGAGGCAGTTGTTGTATTTTAAGGCCAGGGAGGTGGTGGCTATATTATGCGTAGTAATAAAATTTCCAATAGCACTGGGAGGTCTGTAAATCAGAAATCCAGCTATGCTATGATGGGGGGATAAGGTACAGCAGAAGCCTAAGCAGTCTAGTTTTTTATTGTAAATTATGGCAACACCTCCCTCCTTCCCATTCGATCGGTCCCTCCTAAGAATGTTATAACCCGTAGGGATGGCCAAGGTGATAGTAGGGTTGGAGGCTTCAGACAGCCAGGTCTTAGTGAGAAATAAAAGATCAGACTGTTAGTCTAAAAGTAGGCCATAAATGTATGGTTCACGCTTTTCTATAGAGCGAAAATTTAAAAGGGTGGCCTTTAAGTCCTCTGTTTTCTTATTGTTTTTACACTTATTGTTGTGTGGGAGGATATTGGGTGCGAGTTTCCTGGGCTGGAGGAGAGTCCAGTTGCACTTATTGCATCGAAAGTCTACCTCCAACCTCGGATCAGCGGCTGTACAGTGACATAATGGTAGCCGCCTAAGGCTAAGCAGTTTTTCCCTATTGCAATATAGTGGAAGAAACTCACCGGAGGGGAACTGGGCAGCATGGCCGGCGCCGAACGCCTCCGGGTGCAGACAGGCTTACCTTCGACGCCAGCGGCGCGCCCGCTATGCACGTCCCCTTAGCGCATCCGTTTGCATCGGGAATATATAGGCTAATGCCTATGATGCAAACTGGATCGCCAACGCAGCTGAGGAAGCGGAAACTGCATAGGCATAAGTGAGGAGCCCGATAGTAGCCCCAGCCCTCCGCACAATCGGCGTATCAGCCGCGGCGGACCAGGACTGGAGGAAAAGCGAGATGCGAATCGAAGCAGCTAAGGAGGTGTAGGCAAGCAGAATCAAGTAAAGTGCAAGTGCGCATAGGTATGAGAAATTATTAAAAATCACAGAGTAATTCAGCCAGACATATACAATTTAAAAAGTAATAAAAACCTAGTAGCAGGGCAGAAAACACGAAATCCTACAGCTATCAGCTGCGCGCATCCGTTTGCATCGGGAATATAAAGGCTGATGTCTATGATACAAACTGGATCGCTAGCACAGCTGAGGAAGTGGAAACTGCGTGGGCGGAAGTGAGTAGCCCGATAGTAGCCCCAGCCCTCCACACAATCGGCGTATCAGCAGCAGTGGACCAGGACTGGAGGAAAACCGAAATGCGAATCGGAGCAGCTAAGGAGGTGTTGGCAAGCAGAATCAAGTAAAGTGCAAGGGCGCATAGGTAGGAGAAATTGTTAAAAAGCACAGAGTAATTCAGCCACACATATACAATTTAAAAAGTATTAAAAACGTAGTAGCAGGGCCGGAAACCCTGAATCCTACACCTGTAAGCTGCACATGTCCATTTACATTGGGAATATATAGGCTAATGCCTATGATGCAAACTGGACCGCTAGCGCAGCTGAGGAAGCGGAAACTGCGTGGGAAACAGGGACTCAAATTAGATCATAAATTCAAAGGTGTCCTGAAGAGGGGCCCCCAAAATATGTTTGGCCCAGGGCCCCCCAAATCCTTAAGATGTCCCTGGTCTCTCATCTGCCAAGACATAGCCAATCGTTGGGTGGGTGGCGCAATCGACGACGGACACCACAAAAGTGGTAAAGGAAGCGAATCTCTTCTTACAAAACATTATTGCACTTGTGTCACTGCACTGTATTGCAGTACTTATCATAGGAGTAGAAAGTGCTGCATAACTTATGTAGCACTTATGTAGTGCGCTAAAGGGCTTGCTTACAGACGCCCATGCCATGTAGGGTGTGTGGCTGGCAGAGTGTTGTCTTTGGCTTTTAATCCTTTGTCGGAAGTGTTTCCATTTCATGCTTAATGACCACCGAGGCGCTGTTATCATGTTATGGGTCGCAGCAATTAGTAGAGTGGTGGATAAAGAGGTGTGAGAGAATGAGCTGGCAGTGGTTAATTTGTAAAACAATAAGTGCCAGGGCTCGCGTCAGGAGGCACCTTGCACCAGGCCATTTTCCTGTTAGCGCCGCCTAAAACAGAACAAACTGTAAACCATGAACGTGGGGAGAGGATGTGGCCTAATGGCCAGAGCTGCAGACTTCGGAGTTGGGGAACCAGATTCAAGTCTTGGCGTCTGCTCATCACCCTGTGATTCTGGGCAAATCACTTAATCTCCCCCGTAAATTAACGTGTGTAACCTTAACTGGTGCTCATGAAAAGCGCCGGTGTTAATGATTAAGTGCAGGTGCTGAGCACCGGAAACCACCGGCTCAAATTAAGCACTGTGAGCTGGTGGCTTTGGGGAGCTCTGCAAGTCCCATTATTTCTTCTGGCTGTAGCCTACTTAGCTGGTCACTGCTTTGGGTTTACAATCTGATATTTTATTTAAGATTTTTGGTCCAGCACAGGCATGGTTGGATAGAGAAGTGGTGGGAATATCTGCTGGGATAGGCTTTATTACTATCATTCTATATCTGAATGTCATTCTGAAATGTAAAGAAGTGTTTACAGTATGCAGGTGAGACTTGCAGTGGCGGACTAGATAAGCAGGGTGCATGACAGATGATTGCCTAAAAAATATTGCAATACTAAATATTGCAACAAAAATATAACACACAAATATTGACAATACATACTTTGTATGCAAAGTACAAAAATATCAACTACAAAAATATAGAAGACCAACATTTCATCATAAAATAGCTAAGTATATAGAATTTTATACATTAGATATATAAACTTTAAAACAATATAACTGTAAAACTTGACATTTAAAAAATATAAATATAATACAAAAATATATATAAATGTATATGACTTCAAAACATAAAATATCTATACTTTAAACTAAATGCAAATAAATATTGAAATTATTAACATTATAAAGTAAACATAAAAATGCTAATTACAATTACAAACACTAGATAATAACAGTTGTAGGAAGTGCATACAATGAAATTAAAAACATAATCTCATAAAAATTATATACACACACACACACACACACACACACACACACACACACATATATATATATGCAAGGTTGTCCACAAACAGAGAGCCAACACAGGTACGTTTGCTTAATCACGAATTTACTTGTAGCAGCAGACTTTGCAATGCAAACAGGAGCACCTTCAGTGACGCCAGACGCGTTTCGGGTAAAGTCTCCCTTTCTCAATGGCGTTTCATCACAGTAAGACAGTCTGTTTTTTTACCTCTTTATTGAGTACTTTGTCGCCTCAGTGGGCGTGGCTCGCTAAGCCTTGTGGTTCATTGAGTTTTAGCAATTAATATTGCTCTCTGAGCTTGTCTCTTCTTTCCACATACAAAATTATTATCAAAAGCCTCAGTGGGTCGATGTTCGAGGTCACATCACTCAGGCTGCTTTGTTTTTGCTGACAAGTTTGGAAAATACCTCCCATCACGGCGGCAATGTTAGATTCTTTCGATGTCGCCTGGGTCCGCTGTTTCGCGGTGGGGCTCTCCACGGCTTGGACGAGCCGTAATATATCCAAATGCAAGGTTGTCCACAAACAGAGAGCCAACACAGGTACGTTTGCTTAATCACGAATTTACTTGTAGCAGCAGACTTTGCAATGCAAACAGGAGCACCTTCAGTGACGCCAGACGCGTTTCGGGTAAAGTCTCCCTTTCTCAATGGCGTTTCATCACAGTAAGACAGTCTGTTTTTTTACCTCTTTATTGAGTACTTTGTCGCCTCAGTGGGCGTGGCTCGCTAAGCCTTGTGGTTCATTGAGTTTTAGCAATTAATATTGCTCTCTGAGCTTGTCTCTTCTTTCCACATACAAAATTATTATCAAAAGCCTCAGTGGGTCGATGTTCGAGGTCACATCACTCAGGCTGCTTTGTTTTTGCTGACAAGTTTGGAAAATACCTCCCATCACGGCGGCAATGTTAGATTCTTTCGATGTCGCCTGGGTCCGCTGTTTCGCGGTGGGGCTCTCCACGGCTTGGACGAGCCGTAATATATCCAAATGCAAGGTTGTCCACAAACAGAGAGCCAACACAGGTACGTTTGCTTAATCACGAATTTACTTGTAGCAGCAGACTTTGCAATGCAAACAGGAGCACCTTCAGTGACGCCAGACGCGTTTCGGGTAAAGTCTCCCTTTCTCAATGGCGTTTCATCACAGTAAGACAGTCTGTTTTTTTACCTCTTTATTGAGTACTTTGTCGCCTCAGTGGGCGTGGCTCGCTAAGCCTTGTGGTTCATTGAGTTTTAGCAATTAATATTGCTCTCTGAGCTTGTCTCTTCTTTCCACATACAAAATTATTATCAAAAGCCTCAGTGGGTCGATGTTCGAGGTCACATCACTCAGGCTGCTTTGTTTTTGCTGACAAGTTTGGAAAATACCTCCCATCACGGCGGCAATGTTAGATTCTTTCGATGTCGCCTGGGTCCGCTGTTTCGCGGTGGGGCTCTCCACGGTTTGGACGAGCCATAATATATCCAAATGCAAGGTTGTCCACAAACAGAGAGCCAACACAGGTACGTTTGCTTAATCACGAATTTACTTGTAGCAGCAGACTTTGCAATGCAAACAGGAGCACCTTCAGTGACGCCAGACGCGTTTCGGGTAAAGTCTCCCTTTCTCAATGGCGTTTCATCACAGTAAGACAGTCTGTTTTTTTACCTCTTTATTGAGTACTTTGTCGCCTCAGTGGGCGTGGCTCGCTAAGCCTTGTGGTTCATTGAGTTTTAGCAATTAATATTGCTCTCTGAGCTTGTCTCTTCTTTCCACATACAAAATTATTATCAAAAGCCTCAGTGGGTCGATGTTCGAGGTCACATCACTCAGGCTGCTTTGTTTTTGCTGACAAGTTTGGAAAATACCTCCCATCACGGCGGCAATGTTAGATTCTTTCGATGTCGCCTGGGTCCGCTGTTTCGCGGTGGGGCTCTCCACGGCTTGGACGAGCCGTAATATATCCAAATGCAAGGTTGTCCACAAACAGAGAGCCAACACAGGTACGTTTGCTTAATCACGAATTTACTTGTAGCAGCAGACTTTGCAATGCAAACAGGAGCACCTTCAGTGACGCCAGACGCGTTTCGGGTAAAGTCTCCCTTTCTCAATGGCGTTTCATCACAGTAAGACAGTCTGTTTTTTTACCTCTTTATTGAGTACTTTGTCGCCTCAGTGGGCGTGGCTCGCTAAGCCTTGTGGTTCATTGAGTTTTAGCAATTAATATTGCTCTCTGAGCTTGTCTCTTCTTTCCACATACAAAATTATTATCAAAAGCCTCAGTGGGTCGATGTTCGAGGTCACATCACTCAGGCTGCTTTGTTTTTGCTGACAAGTTTGGAAAATACCTCCCATCACGGCGGCAATGTTAGATTCTTTCGATGTCGCCTGGGTCCGCTGTTTCGCGGTGGGGCTCTCCACGGCTTGGACGAGCCGTAATATATCCAAATGCAAGGTTGTCCACAAACAGAGAGCCAACACAGGTACGTTTGCTTAATCACGAATTTACTTGTAGCAGCAGACTTTGCAATGCAAACAGGAGCACCTTCAGTGACGCCAGACGCGTTTCGGGTAAAGTCTCCTTTTCTCAATGGCGTTTCATCACAGTAAGACAGTCTGTTTTTTTACCTCTTTATTGAGTACTTTGTCGCCTCAGTGGGCGTGGCTCGCTAAGCCTTGTGGTTCATTGAGTTTTAGCAATTAATATTGCTCTCTGAGCTTGTCTCTTCTTTCCACATACAAAATTATTATCAAAAGCCTCAGTGGGTCGATGTTCGAGGTCACATCACTCAGGCTGCTTTGTTTTTGCTGACAAGTTTGGAAAATACCTCCCATCACGGCGGCAATGTTAGATTCTTTCGATGTCGCCTGGGTCCGCTGTTTCGCGGTGGGGCTCTCCACGGTTTGGACGAGCCATAATATATCCAAATGCAAGGTTGTCCACAAACAGAGAGCCAACACAGGTACGTTTGCTTAATCACGAATTTACTTGTAGCAGCAGACTTTGCAATGCAAACAGGAGCACCTTCAGTGACGCCAGACGCGTTTCGGGTAAAGTCTCCCTTTCTCAATGGCGTTTCATCACAGTAAGACAGTCTGTTTTTTTACCTCTTTATTGAGTACTTTGTCGCCTCAGTGGGCGTGGCTCGCTAAGCCTTGTGGTTCATTGAGTTTTAGCAATTAATATTGCTCTCTGAGCTTGTCTCTTCTTTCCACATACAAAATTATTATCAAAAGCCTCAGTGGGTCGATGTTCGAGGTCACATCACTCAGGCTGCTTTGTTTTTGCTGACAAGTTTGGAAAATACCTCCCATCACGGCGGCAATGTTAGATTCTTTCGATGTCGCCTGGGTCCGCTGTTTCGCGGTGGGGCTCTCCACGGCTTGGACGAGCCGTAATATATCCAAATGCAAGGTTGTCCACAAACAGAGAGCCAACACAGGTACGTTTGCCTAATCACGAATTTACTTGTAGCAGCAGACTTTGCAATGCAAACAGGAGCACCTTCAGTGACGCCAGACGCGTTTCGGGTAAAGTCTCCCTTTCTCAATGGCGTTTCATCACAGTAAGACAGTCTGTTTTTTTACCTCTTTATTGAGTACTTTGTCGCCTCAGTGGGCGTGGCTCGCTAAGCCTTGTGGTTCATTGAGTTTTAGCAATTAATATTGCTCTCTGAGCTTGTCTCTTCTTTCCACATACAAAATTATTATCAAAAGCCTCAGTGGGTCGATGTTCGAGGTCACATCACTCAGGCTGCTTTGTTTTTGCTGACAAGTTTGGAAAATACCTCCCATCACGGAGGCAATGTTAGATTATTTCGATGTCGCCTGGGTCCGCTGTTTCGCGGTGGGGCTCTCCACGGCTTGGACGAGCCGTAATATATCCAAATGCAAGGTTGTCCACAAACAGAGAGCCAACACAGGTACGTTTGCTTAATCACGAATATATATATATATATATATATATATATATATATATATATATATATATATATATATATATATATATATATATATATATATATATATATATTACCTACTGGCGGTCGCCAGTAGGTAGTTATAGTTAGGACCTTGTTTCTATTGAAAAAGCGTTTGATCTTTTCCCAATAACTTTGTCGCCGGTTGACGAATCTTCACAAAACTTTCAAAACGTTGGTCTCGCTCCGGTCAGCTCCTATCCTGAAAGTTTCGGCGTGATTCGCCAAGTGGGGGCCGAGAAAAGACTTTAGACACGACTACAGCCCGAACTGCTGAACTGAATTACACCAAATTTTGCAAAAACGTAGCCCTTGGTTAAGAAAGAGACCTTTTTTTTAAATGGTGTGAATCCGTTCAGTAGTTGCTGAGAAATTCAAAAAATAAGAGTGAAAAAATCCATTTCCCAAAGGAAACTTTATGCAGGGATACAGCCGAAACTACTGAACGGATTTACCCCAAATCTGGCAAAAAGGTACTGCTTGGCTCAGAAAGTGACCTTTTCAAAAATGGTGTAAATACGTTCAGTAGTTGCTGAGAGGATCAAAAATAAAGGTTTTGATATTTTGAGGCACGGAGGATCCGCGCACCCTCCCGATCACGAGCTGCGTTCTAATTGGCTGTCGAAACTTCAAACCAGGAAGCGTTGGCAGCCATCTTGTGCCTCGGTAGAACTGAGGCACAAGAAATCAATAAAACTAAGGCTCAAAACAAGAAAAGGGGGCAGGGTAGAAACACCCTGACCCCCTAGGCCTGCTTAGGGGGTCCCACAAGGACCCCCAGGGCCAACAAAAAGCATTTTTTATTTTTAAACGCGGGATGCGCGGAGGATCCGCAGATCCGTTTGCGAAAAAAATAAAAACGAAGCGCGGACTCACGCGCTTCGTTATTAATTAGCCCCCGGGTGGGCCAAGTCCCCGGGGCATGTTCAAAAAATATTTGCGGGGGCCCAGGGGGACCCCCGCAGCCCCGGGGACCGCCACTCCCTGGGGCTTGTTTTTTAAATGGGTGGGGGGCCTCCAAGGCCCCCCAACCCCGGTGACCGCAACCCCCGGGGCTTTTCTAAAATATTTGTGGGGGGCTCACGGCCCCCCGCAGCCCCGGGGACCGCCACCCCCCGGGGCTTGTTTTTTTATTTTTAAAAAGGACCTGTGTGGGGGGGCTCGAGCCCCCCCACACGCCCCGGGTACCGCCATCTCCACAGGGCACTAAACATGCAAATTTGGGGGTCCGCTATGGACCTCGAGGACCACCACCTCCCCGGGGCTATGTTAAATGATGGGAGGGGGGCCGCGCGGCCCCCCTCCTGGAGTCAGTGATGGCCCTGGTGACTGCCACCCCTCAGGGCCTGCTCCTGCAGTGTCCCAGGGTGCTCACCCCCGGGACACTGCTGTTTGCAATGACAGGGCGGGAGCCTCGCGGCTCCCGTCCTGTCATTGCAAACTCTGCTTTGCTTCATTAAAGCGAGAGCAGGGAAACCTGCTCTCGCTTCAATGAAGCAAAGCAGAATGGCTTTTCTATAAGGGGAGCTGCATGTCAGCAGCTCCCCGTGTGGAAAAGCAATGCCGGCTCCCGCAGGACGCTGGGAGCCAGTGGGACCGTGGGTGGAATGGGGACCCCCCCACAGTCCCCAACGAGAGGCCAGGCCCCGGGGGATGGGGTCCCCGGGGCCATGAGTGGCCCGGGAGGGGGGCCACGTGGTTCCCCTCCCCCATAATAAAAAAAGAACTAAAAAAAAAACAACGCAAAGGCCGGCCCCGGGGGATGGGGTCCCCGGGGCCATAAATGGCCTGAGGTGGGGGGCCATGCAGTCCCCCTCCAATTATTTTTAAAATAAAAAAACAATGGCCATGCCCCAGGGGATGGGGTCCCCGGGGCAGAAAATGGCCTCAGGAGAGGGGCCACGTGGCTCCCCTTCTGTTTTAAAAAAAATTAAACAAAATAGGGGTCAGGCCCTGGGGGATGGGGTCCCTAGGGCCCAAAAATAGGAAAGGAAGGGGGGCCACACAGCCCCCTTCTAAAATTTTTTTTTTTTTTAAAAGATCGGCATCACGCCGGAGGCCCCGCTTCCTCCTGCAGCACTCTGCGCATTGAAAGATGGGGAACTAATTCACATTGAATACTGGGGGTCCCTGGGTGCCAACTAGCCCACCAGGAACCTCCAGAATGCGCCAGGGAGCGGCATTGCAGAGAAGTGTTCAGAGGCCACGCCCCTTTTTACACCTCTGCAACGCAGCTCTGTGGCGCTTAATGGAGGTACCTGGTGGGCTAGTTGGACCCCAGGGACCCTCAGGATTCAAGGGGACTTAATCCCCCAACTTAAAACGTGCCACGGGGCGCGTTTGCACAGTGGTGAAGGGAGTGGGCGGGGCCTGAGGTGACATGTGTGCAAACACGCCCTGTGGTGCGTTTTAAGTTGGGGAATTCAGTCCTCTTCAATCCTGAGGGTCCCTGGGGGCCAAATAGCCCAACAGGTACCTCCAGTAAGCGCCACAGGCCTGCGTTGCAGAGAGGTGGTCCAGGCCATGCCCCTTTTTACACCTCTGTGCAACGCAGCTCTGTGGTGCTTACTGGAGGTACCTAGTGGGCTAGTTGGACCCCAGGGACCCTCAGGATTCAAGGGGACTTAATCTCCCAACTTAAAACGGCCACAGGGCATGTTTACACAGTGGTGAAGGTAGGGGACGGGGCCTGAGGTGACGTGTGCAAACACACCCTGTGGCGCGTTTTAAGTTGGGGAATTAATTCCCTTTCAATCTCGAGGGCCCCTGGGGGCCAACTACCCTACCTTGTGCTTCCAGTAAGCGCCACTGCGGTGCGTTGCAGAGAGGTGGTCAGGGCCATGCCCCATTTTACACCTCTCTGCAACGCAGCTATCTGGCGCTTACTGGAGGTACCTGTTGGGCTTGTTGGACCCCAGGGACCCTCAGGATTCAAGGGAACTTTATCCCCCAATTTAAAATGGCCACAGGGCGTGTTTGCACACGTGTAACCTCAGGCACCCCCCTCCCTTCACCAGTGTGCAAACGCGCCCCTTTGGCACGTTTTAAGAGGTAGTTTTAATCCCCCTGCCCTATTATGTACTAGGGTCTTACAGAGGAGGTCATGCTAATCACAGGGGTACCCCAACGCATAGTGTTCCCTAGTGTATGTAGGTGTTTTCACTGTATTCTAAGAGTCTTTTAGAATAGCACTGGCTCTAGGCCTGGTTAGTCAGAGTCAGTTACCACCAGTACCCGTCTGAAAAGGTTGTGGGCACAGGAGGACTTTCTGCTCACCTGTTGGTTCTTTCTGCACATTTCTTCTTCTTCCTGCACTTTTCTTCGCCTTTGTGGACTTCTGTTGCTTCTTTCGGCATTTCTTTTTTTTCTTTCTGTGCACTGTTTCTTCTTTCATTACATGTCCTACCTCAGTAAGCATAGTTAGAAACTAGCATTTAAAAAACCTTTGAAATTCACTGAAAAAACCATAGGTTTCAGGCACGTTATAGGTAGAAATTAGCATTTAAAAAACCTTAGAAATTCACCTAAAAAACATAGGTTTTAGGGAGAGTTATAGTTAGTTGGACATTTCACTCGTACCAAACCAGAGAAATTCCCCCGTTATAGTTAGTTCAGCTAACTATAACTCGCGCCCCCGCAATGCACTGCTGTTGACATCACATATTACATCACTCTTGACATGGTCAGTGACATCACTGATGACATCACTGATGACATCTCAAATGACATCACTGATGACATCACTGATGACATCATCCAGTGACTGTGTGTTTCTGTAAAGTTTAAATATGTTTAATATATATAGGGAAAGGTGTATTGAAGAATGAGTCGGTGTATAAGTGTCTGAATGGATGATTTAGTGGGTGTGTGACTGACTCTATAAGTGAGTGATTAAACGTATCTTACTGAATGCATGGGTTAGTGATTAACCTGTGTGAATGTCTGTATCCGTCTGTCTGTTGGTATGTAAGCGGCTGCATGGGTTTGTGCATAGCTACATGAGTGTCTATATGGGTTATTGATTGGTTGTCTGAGTATCTGTATGGGTGCCTGAGTGTTTGTGTGGGTGGGGTGTGTGTGACTCTGTGCATAGATGTGTGAGTGGGTGATTCACTGGGTGCATGGTTTCAAGAGTGCATCTGTGATGGACTGTGTGGGTAAGTGAGTGTGTGTATGGGTGTGTTAGTGAGTCAATGTATATCTCAGTGGTACATGTGTGAGTAACTACATATGTGAAAGGCAGTATATATGTGTGTTGGAGTATATAAATGGCTATAAGTGAGAGTGTGTAATTGTGAGAGTGGCTGTATGGATGAGTGTGTGCTTGTATCAGTGATTGTATAAGAGCGTAAGAATGTGCTAGTATTTGTATGAGTAATTGAGCTGGTGTGTGTATAACTGTATAGGTGAATAAATGGCAGTGTGATTAATTATTTGCATGACTGACTAGGTGTGCGAGTACCTCTATGGATGTGTGGTGATGTGGGAGTATCTATATAGGTGTATGAGTGCATATGATAGTCCTGTACTGAGTGACCATAAGTATGATTGACTGTACGGATGAGTGAGTAGATGTGTGTGTAAACCTAAGAATCAGTGAGTGGCTATGTAGTTATTGGTGTTGGAGAGTCTATAGTTTTGAGAATGGCAGTCTGTAATTTAGAGTGGGTGTATCAAAGGTTATATTAGGGTGTGAGAAGATGCGTCAAATTATCACATGGATGATGTCATCAGGGATGTCATTTGAGATGTCATCAGTGTTGTCATCAGTGATGTCACTGACCATGTCAAGAGTTATGTATTATGTGACGTCATCAGCAGTGCATTGCGGGGGCGCGAGTTATAGTTAGCTGAACTAACTACAACGGGGGAATTTCTCTGGTTTTGTACGAGTGAAATGTCCAACTAACTATAACTTTTCCTAAAACCTAGGTTTTTTCAGTGAATATATATATATATATATATATATATTCACTTAAAAAACCATAGGTTTCACACATGTTATAGTTAGGTGGACATTTGACTCGTAAAAAACCAATGAAATTCCACCGTTATAGTTAGTTCAGATAACTATAACTCGCGCGCCCGCAATCCAGTGCTCATGACATCACATATTTCATCACTCATGACATGGTCAGTGGCATCACTCATGACATCACTGATGACATCATCCTTGTGATAGAGTGGCGGTCGCGCGAGTTATAGTTATCTGAACTAACTATACCGGTGGAATTTCATTGGTTTTTACGAGTGAAATGTCCACCTAACTATAACATGTGTGAAACCTATGGTTTTTTAAGTGAATTTGCAAGGTTTTTTAAATGCTAATTCCTAACTATAACGTGTGTGAAACCTATGTTTTTTTAAGTGAATTTGTACGGTTTTTTAAATGCTAATATATATATATATATATATTTTTATGGTTTTTCACCGTGCGCGCACCCCGCGATTTACAAAAAAAAAAAAAATGTTTTTTCACCCTTAGGGGTCCTTTAGGGACCCCCTGACAAAGGCTAGGGGGTCAGGAACTCTCTACCCTGCCCCCTTTTCACGTTCACCACCTCTCTTTTTCACTCTCGCACCCACAACAAACAAAATGGCGGCCGAATACTTCCTGACTTCGACCAATTCAAACGTTGACTGACATGTAACCACCAATCAGAATTACGCTCGCGCACGTTAGGGTGCGCGCACCGTGCGCGTACGGTGCGCGGCTATAGATATGTATGTGCTTTTAAATGCAATTGTCTCAGGAACTACTGAACAGATTGACACCATATATGCAAAAGGCACTTCCCTGGCCTGAGGACTACCTCTCTGCCAAATTTCAAGTAATTCTGTTCAGCCGTTCGGGCTGTACCTTCGACTAAAGGTCCTATGGGAAAATGCATGGGGAAAACGTGTTTTGGGACCCCCCTTTTTTCTCGGCCCCCGCTTGACGAATCACCCCGAGACTTTCAGGGTAGGAGCTGAACGGAGCACCCCATTAGTTTTGAAAATTTCGCGATGATTCGTCAACCGGCGCCAAAGTTATTCAAAATAGAATTTTCAGATTTCCTATGGAAACACGGTCCTAACTATAACTATCTACTGGCGACCGCCAGTAGATAATATATATAGATATTACCTACTGGCGGTCGCCAGTAGGTAGTTATAGTTAGGACCACGTTTCCATAGGAAAACCTCAACATTCTATTTTGAATAACTTTGGCGCCGGTCGACGAATCCTCGCGAATTTCTCAAAATAGGTGGGGCGCTACGCTCCGCTCCTACCCTGAAAGTCTCGGGGGGATCCGTCAAGCGGGGGCTGAGATAAAAGGGGGGTCCCAAAACGCGTTTTTCCCATGCATTTTTCCATAGGACCTTTAGAACGAGCTACAGCCCGAACGGCTGAACAGAATCACTCAAAATTTGGCAGAGAGGTAGTCCCTAGGTCAAGGAAGTGCCTTTTGTAGGTTTGGTGTAAATCTGTTCAGTAGATTCTGAGAAAATAGCCTTTAAATCAATATATATATCTGAGCCCGCTTACGGTACGCTTACCGTACGCTTACGGTAAGCGTACGGTGGCGTGCGCGAGCGCGATTCTGATTGGCTCTTAGATCTTAGTAAACATTCGAATCGGCCGAAACCAGGAAGCGGCGGCCGCCATTTTGTCTCTCGCACTGAGTGCTGTTTATCAAACATGATGGCCAAAAACATGTTACGGGGCTGTTTTGACAACTCCCTCCCACATAGTCATGTTGAGGGAGTCCACAAACATCCCCCAAGAGCAAAAACGGTTTTATTTTTTTTTCGGCAATTTCGCGGGGTACGCTTACCGTACGCTTACCGTAAGCGTACGGTTAAAAAATAAAAATAAAAAAAACACTATCCACACTTACCCCACCCCCTGTGCTTTTCGTGGCCGAAGGCCACCAAATGTACAGGGCTTATTAATCGGTGAAAAAAACTAAATTTTGGCAACATGAAATTATAAAATTGAAATAAAAAAAACACTATCCACATTGACCCCTCCCCCTGTGCTTTTGGTGGCCGAAGGCCACCAAATGTACAGGGCTTATTAAAGTTGATAAAAACCGTGCACGGAACGAACTGCGTTAAGTGGGCGCGCACGCCTCGAATGGCGTAAAGTAACTTAGCATTTAAAAAACCGTACAAATTCACTGAAAAAACCATAGGTTTCACACACGTTATAGTTAGGAATTAGCATTTAAAAAACCTTGCAAATTCACTGAAAAAACCATAGGTTTCACACATGTTATAGTTAGCGGAAATTTTACTGATAAAAAACCAGTGAAATTCCCCCGTTATAGTTAGTGCAGGCAACTATAACTCACGCGACCGCAATCTTCTGCTGATGACATATGTGTCTTTATGAAAAAAAAATATTTGTAATATATGTATAGCTAAAAATGTATGGAAGAAGACATGGGCATATAAGTGTCTAAATACAGTATTAGCATCAGCAGAGGATTGCGGTCGCGTGAGTTATAGTTGCCTGCACTAACTATAACGGGGGAATTTCACTGGTTTTTTATCAGTAAAATTTCCGCTAACTATAACATGTGTGAAACCTATGGTTTTTTCAGTGAATATATATATATTTGGAGTGTAAATTGTAAACCATGGGCATTCAAACTCCAACATTTTCTCTGCTATTGTTCAGGTTGGAGTGGGAATGGTGAATTTGACCCCTCTAACACATATATATATATATACATATATATATATATATAGCCACAAAAACACCTTCGTCGTCGGGGGCCCCCAACCCTGCAGGGCGGCTTCAGCTGCCAGGGACGAAGCATCCTGGTAATAAATACACCAAAGAAAGTTGCTGAGCCAATTCACGGAATCACAGTATTTATTCTCCAAGTGAAGAGTGGCTGCAGATTAGAAAGTCTTTCATTTCCTGACGCGTTTCAGCAGTTACGCCTTAGTCATAGGATCGAGGTATAAACAGTGTCCAGACACAGGTGCTTTAAATCTCCTGCATCCCGTGATCAAAGAACAACCTTCAAGTCCCAGGATGCAGTGGTGAAGTACCTTAGTGTTGTGGTAAGTATGCTTGTAATGCTAATAGCGTTTTTCACTACCACCATCAAACACATTTCATAATTTGCATGCATCCTGTTAATAAAGTGTCACGTGCATAGTAAAAATGTAAAAATTTCAAACAGTTCTGGACAGATTTCGTTTTTCAGTCTGTAAGCCACATAGAGCACAATGTCTCATAAAATAAGTGGAAACCGGAATTGCAAGGGAGAGGACATCTCTCCCTTCTCCCTTTCTCACCTCCGTGCTTTTTTGTAGCTGGCAAATCCATCTCTGTGCACGAAGACAAGAGGGTCATGCCCCCCAATTAATAACCACAAAAACTCCTTCGTCGGGGGGCCCCCAACCCTGCAGGGCGGCATCAGCTGCCAGGGACGAAGCATCCTGGTAATAAATACACCAAAGAAAGTTGCTGAGGCCAATTCAAGGAATCACAGTATTTATTCTCCAAGTGAAGAGTGGCTGCAGATTAAAAAGTCTATAATTTCCTGACGCGTTTCAGCAGTTACGCCTTAGTCATAGGATCGAGGTATAAACAGTGTCCAGACACAGGTGCTTTAAATCTCCTGCATCACGTGATCAAAGAACAACCTTCAAGTCCCAGGATGCATTGGTGAAGTACCTTAGTGTTGTGGTAAGTATGCTAATGTATATATCTATATACATTATCTACTGGCGGTCGCCAGTAGATAGTTATGGTTAGGACCGTGTTTCCATAGGAAACCCGCAACATTCTATTTGGAATAACTTTGGCGCCGGTTGACGATTCCTCGCGAAATTTTCAAAACTAATGGGGCGCTCCGTTCAGCTCCTACCCTGAAAGTCTCGGGGTGATTCGTCAAGCGGGGGCCGAGAAAAAAGGGGGGGTCCCAAAACGCGTTTTCCCCATGCATTTTCCCATAGGACCTTTAGTCGAAGGTACAGCCCGAACGGCTGAACAGAATTACTTGAAATTTGGCAGAGAGGTAGTCCTCAGGTCAGGCATGTGCCTTTTGCATATATGGTGTCAATCTGTTCGGTAGTTCCTGAGAAAATCAAAAGTAAAATCATATACATATCTGGGCGGAGCCTAACCACACATCTCATCGTGAGATCTGATTGGCTGTCAGTACTTCATCCAAGAAGTGTTGGCAGCCATCTTGGGACCAATATACATGATAGCACCTCATTAAAAAGCATTGCAGTTAATAGAAGGTTTTAAGACTTTAGTTACATTATAAATCATTTGTTGATGGTACCATACTCATTTTAGGAATTGTGGTGTGTTCTAAGGTGATTTTACCATGTGAAAAAGCCTTCTGCTGTGATATCACGAACCATGTTTGAGAGAAAACTATTTTCTCATACTTTTCCCACAGAGGCAGGGGTGGGGGAATCATATCGCCGGACGCCCGAACCATGTTGTTTATATTGACGGGCAAGAAGATTTATTGTCTATTTCTGTCCGAAGGACATGTAGACATTAATCACGTTTTAATCAATGTAAAACAACAGGCTGTGGGCACTCTGGGGCTCACAGCCAATCCGAAGCTTGCAGAGAGCCTTTGGCGGCATCTGATTGGCTAGCAGCCCATGACTGGGCTCTAGCCAGTGATTGGCTGGGGGAGTGAAACGTCACTCAGCCTCTGCAAGCAGTAGTCCGTGGCCGCCACGAGGCTTGCAATAAGCATTCAGGTAAAATAAGCAGTTTTGTCCGCTTGAATTGTGTGATATTGTGACGGAGGTGCTGCGATTTTCTTTTATTTATATTTTTAGCAACTGTGCGTGGGTAGATTAATTAGTACAAGAGCCTAGGCCTGGCCCGCCTCGGTGCCTCAGATGAGGACGTCAAAAAAGCGTATCGCAAGCAGGCGCGCTGCGCTACCACCGCTTCATGGGGGAAACACCCATTACAACGAATTCAGATTTACCCGCTGCCATCGCAACGCGGGTTTAACATCGCGGGTCCGGAGCCTTCATACCGCAGATGGAAACAGATCTGCAGATTAATGCTTTCAAAAGAGACATCCGTTGGAGACTTGCAATTTATAACTTAAAGTCCTAATATAGAATAGTGAGCTATTAACTTTCAGCCCAGAACTGCATAAACACACCGACAAATATACATTACAAAATTGATTAATGTTGCAAAGAGGGTACATTTGGTGAAAAAAACGATTCTTATTATTAAAGGAAGCTCCCAACTTTGCTGTTTCTTTTTCGACTCTGCGTTTGTGCTTCTCCACACCAAGCACTCTTAAACTACTGCCTACCAGTATGGGTGACATGTGACTCCTACACTTTTACTCCTTTGGCTTATGGGCAAAAAAACATTGTCGCACACGGCGCAGCCAGCACTAAAAGCTTTCGAAGCACCTGCTGCAGCGTTTCTTTCCGCCGGCAATTACCAGGCCTCACAGAAATGTGTAGGAAACATGTGTGATGAATTACCATCCTGGAAAGAGATCCGTGTTTTGTATAGTTGAGGTTGTGACCTCGGTGAAGTTAGTGCAGAGGGTTAATATGCCTGCTGCAAAGAACATGTACGAAGTCGATTACAGAGTGCATAGGATGGGAACAGATCTGCAGATTAATGCTTTCAAAAGAGACATCCGTTGGTGACTTGCAATTTATAACTTAAAGTCCTAATATAGAATAGTGAGCTATTAACTTTGAGCCCATAACTGCGTAAACACACCGACAAATATACATTACACAATTGATTAATGTTGCAAAGAGGGTACATTTGGCGAAAAAACGATTCTTATTATTAAAGGAAGCTCCCAACTTTGCTGTTTCTTTTTCGATACAACTTACCGATTCGCAAGGAACGTAGGGCTCACGTCTGGCCAGCTGCAAAAGTGAGGGGGAAATGGCAGGAGGCACGCTGGCTGACACCTTTTATATCTCACCCATACGTTTTTACAAGGGTGACGGTAAATTAGTACATTACGTATGGTTTGAAATGTACGTATTTTGTGGGAATAAATACACAGCCAAGGGTGACGGTAAATTAGTACATTACGTATGGTTTGAAATGTACGTATTTTGTGGGAATAAATACACAGCCAAAAAAAATGGAAAAAAAGGGGAATAGAAATAAAAGAATTGCCGTCAGGGTTAAGGGGAGGGGGCGCAGGGGGGCAGGGACGCGATAATATCGCTTGACAAGTTTTCCTTTAGCATTATTATTGCACAGCATTCAATGGTTTACTGATTTTAATAAAGCAAAAATATATTAATGTTTCTCTGTCAGCCGGAGCCCTTAGGTTTGATGTGGAACGGGGGTAGGTGGGACAAGTGGATTTTACAGGACATGTAGATCTCAGTGGCATTTTGTCCCTTGGACAACTAGATTATTTGGAAAATTCCACACCCCTTCAGAGGTTTGGAAGGTGAGCTATAAGCTAAACTTAGAGCATATTTTCTGTAAATTCACATTATCTTTCTCAGTCATGTAAGAATGAAGTCTGACATTCTCAGTAAAACATGTACATCCAACAAGGGCAGAGACTGTCAGTTGATTCCTTTGTGTTCTACTGCAGCTTCCCAGAGTGCTCTAAAGAACAACTAGAGCGCTAACAGTCTTACTTATGACAAAAGTATGGCACACCTGAAGCCATCTTGATTGGAATAAAGTGGTAACACTTAAAACATTTAATTTACAAAGGAACAAAATGAGGGGGTTCATTTTGCCATATAAATTATGATTAGTGCTGCAGAAAGAAAAACTAGGGCACATTTTGACTTCTGAAATCCTCTTTTATTTCATAAAAACATTCTGACATGCAGACTGAAACATGCACTTTGAATACCAGCAGCAGACTTGCCTGGTGAGCAGTAGCTTTACTACAGTGATCTAATGAGCAACTAGAGTGCTAACATTCAGAATTTATCGAAAATGTGTGACACATCTGAATGCCTTCTTGATGGAATCAAAGTAAAAAACTGAAAGTATTTCCTACTGAGGAGACTGCAGTAAATGAGGAAATTAGGAAACTTCATAACAAATAAATCTCCCAAGATGGCCACCAGAGACAAAAGAGCCCAAATGTAGCCCAAATATCACCCAGATGTAGCCCAAGTATAGCCCAATGACAGAATGTCCCAGAGTGTTCTTAAGAACAACTAGAGCGCTTACTGTCTTACTTATGACAAAAGTATGGCACACCTGAAGCCATCTTGATTTGAATAAATTGGTAACACTTAAAACATTTAATTTAAAAAGTGTCAAGAACACGAGTTTTCGAGCCGACAATCCTAAGTCCCTTCCGTTCTACCGCGTTCTTCGCTCTGGAGACTACAGGTCCCATGAGCCTTTACGCTTCCGGCATGCGCGCGCAGACGCGGAAGGCTTGATAGAGCACTTCCGCGCTGGCGTCTTGGCCGATTATTCTTGGGAGTTCGAGAGAGCAGCGCGTTTTGGTTGCGGTCCTCCTTTCTGGTTGGCGAAAGGTCGTTTCGTCAGGAGACGGAGCGGCACTGAGAATCCCATTCTGCATGTTTGTTGAACCTTGCTAATCTGAAGCGGTAGCGGGGGGTAGACGCTCACGGAGTATCCAAAGTCCATTCTCGTGCTTGGTGAGACGTGTGGCTGTTGTGGTAAGGGTGCAGTGCACCACTCTGTATTCTTCCTCCACTACTGCCTGAAATATACCCGCGATAGACTTTCTAAGTGCTTTAGAAGGTGAACTTTGCCTTTTACGCGCTAAGTGGATATAACACGTCTGGTGTTCCTCCTCGTTGGAGAGCCACACGTTTGTATAGTCGTGCGAGTGGCAGGAATACCGGTGTACGAACGCTGTTAAGTGGATATAACACGCCTGGTGTTCCTCCTCGTTGGAGAGCCACACGTTTGTAGGCTCGTGCGAGTGGCAGGAATACCGGTGTATGAACGCTGTACAGTTCTTGGGCACTGTAGCCCATATTTGGATTGCTGTGATACCGTGTGGAGTTTAACACGGAACACTTGTACCACCTGTATTCCTCTCACGAGTGTGAGGGGTGGATTTCATTTTGCTTCCTTTATTCCTGGTTTCACGCAAAAATACTTGAATTGCACATAAACTGTTCTATTTCTGTTTCTCTATCTGTGGATTGTGGTTGAGTCATGGCGCACTCATACGTCCTCTGAGATGCTGGTATCAAGGCCACTTTTTGGTACGTGTGGAAGAAGCGGAATGTCTGCCTAGTGAGAATAACCAGAGAGTAGGATTGGTGTATGTCTAATAATGTCTGTCATCTTTCCCATAGTGGAACACATGTTTTGTTGATCCAAATCCGCCTTGTCCTAGGACCCTCGAGGTTGGGGGTGAACGTCCAAAGGTCACAAGCGATGAGATTGTACCTCGTTATTTTCTTTACAGGTAGATAGAGTCCTTAGCAAACACCTCACATACAGCCTAGGAGGGAGAAGTGGTGGGAGGAGGCAGAGTGTTATAACGTGCTGTTATCGTCTCATTTCAGGTCTCCTTCCCTGCTGTCCCCACCCTTTCCTTCCCTCGCTCGATCACTTCAATGCTCTGCGCTATAATAGCTATCAGACTTGGAGCTGTCGAGAGGTGGACCATAACAAGCATCGGTCCGATCCTGAGGAGCTGAGGAACCCGACAGAATAATCGGCCGACGGATTTAGCTCCTCCTGATCGGGTCCTTTACTTTAGTATGGCTACCCTTGAGGATGTGGTGGCCGCCTTACATGTAGTACAGCAGGAATTGGCGGCCTCCAGACTAGAGACAGCCACTTTACAGGCCAAGGTAGAACGTTTACAGAGAAACCCGTTTGATGCAGGGGGGTTTTCAGGATCTCAATCACACCCTATTACGGTAGAAGTTCCCACGCCTATACCCCTAGCACCCCCAGAAAGATATTACGGGGACGCAAATAAGATCCAGGTGTGCCTGACACAAGTTATGCTACATTTTAACTGTAAGGCTAAAGCTTTCACTACAAACCAAGCTAGGGTAGCGTTCCTCATATCCTACTTAGCTTGGGACGCAGCGTTGTGGGCCGTTCCCTTAGTATAGAGAGACGACCCACTCCTTTATGATTGGGATGGCTTCAGAACGGAGTTTGAGAACATCTTTGACCGTCGGTCACATACCCTATCGGCCGACCGAGAACTATTGGAATTAAGGCAGGGTAGTAAGGAGTTGGTGGTATACCTTACTACATTTAGGCGTTTAGTTGCAGAAACCAACTGGCCCGAGGAGAAACAGTTCGCTATTTATTATCAAGGGTTAAGAGACGAACTGAAGGACATTATTGCACAGATCGATCCCCAACCAACCTCCTGTAACGAACTGATCAACCTCACCCTACGACTAGAGCACCGGTTAGGTGATAGGAAAAGCGACACCCGGAGAAAAGAAAGAGTTCCCCTGCGTTATGACAGGGTCCGTACAAGAGAGTCACCACCGACTCCCGTCGAACCTATGGAGATAGGAGCAGTAAGAGCTCCATTGACCAGCGAAGAGCGAAATATGAGAAGGAAGAACGGGCTGTGCCTCTATTGTGGTAAAAAAGGGCATTTTGTTAGAGATTGCCTCCAACGCCCTCAGACCACCCGGGGCTCCGGGGGAAAAGAGGCCAACACCTTCACCAAAAAGGAGTCGGAAAACTAGATCGCTCGAGAAAGCAAGGAGGGGAACCCTCGAGCGCTACCTATGTGCCCTCTTTAAATGCGGCAGACATAAAACGATTCTTTTACGTCACCATAGAAATCCAGAGCGGTGAAGAGTGGAAAGAGGCCCAAGCACTAGTGGATTCCGGTGCCACAGGAACCTTCATGGATGAGACAGTAGCCTCACAATTGGGAGTAAGCCTCATGAAAAAGGCCATACCAGAAGCAGTGGTAGCAGTGGACGGACGTGTGCTAGACTCTGGTCCAATATGCTTTGTAGCTAATAAGGTGGAGGTCCGATGTAATCCCAGACACGAAGAAACCCTAGACTTTAACATAATCCGGTCCCCCCAGCATGGTATTATCTTAGGACTTCCATAGCTCCAAAAGCATGATCCTCATATCAGTTGGAAAACAAAAACTATCCACTTCAACTCGGAGTATTGTAACCAACATTGCTTCAGGCCGTCGGCTACACCCTCACAAGCCCTCTCTTCACAGCAGTGGATCGCGACGGAGGCAGAAAAAGACATAATTTTACCAGCTCGTTATGAAGGATTCCGCGATGTCTTTAACGAACTTCAGGCAGAAACCCTGCCGCCTCACAGACAGTATGACTGTCAGATAGATTTGGTAGCAGGGGCCGTGGTACCTTGCGGTCAGATTTACGCACTCACGGAAAGGGAGAATGAGCATCTGCGACATTACTTGGACAAATACTTGGAGTTGGGTTTTATCCGTCCGTCCAAGTCACCCGCTGCATCGCCCCTGTTTTTCATTCCGAAAGCCAATGGAGAGCTACGCACTTGCATAGATTATAGGGCATTGAACGACATCACAGTTAAGAATCGCTACCCACTTCCCTTAATCCCAGTGCTATTGGAACAAGTGAAGACAGCAACGATCTACACCAAATTAGACCTCAAAGGAGCATACCACCTTGTGAGGATGCGAGCTGGAGATGAATGGAAGACCGCCTTCAAAACAAGATATGGCCTATGCGAATATCTGGTGATGCCCTTCGGCCTTTGTAACGCCCCTGCGGCATTTCAGTTTTTTCTGAATGAGGTGTTGCGTGAATTCATGGACAGATTCGTAGTCGTCTACATAGACGATATTCTGGTGTATTCATCGTCTGAAAAACAACACATCCAACACGTGAGCTCGCTGTTACAGGCTCTACGCCTAAACAACTTATATTGTAAACTCAGCAAATGCGAGTTTCATGTAGATGTTGTGGAATTCTTGGGAGTAATGCTGACTCCTAAAGGGCAGGTGATGGCAGAAAGAAAGGTGCAAGCGGTCAAAGACTGGCCCGAACCACAGAATGTTCGCGACGTGCAATGTTTTTTGGGCTTCGCCAATTTCTACAGGCGCTTCATCCATCATTTTTCCAAAACCGTGACTCCCATTACCAAGTTACTCAGAAAAGGAACTACCTTTCAATGGTCCACAGAAGCCCAACGGGCCTTTGATGACTTAAAAACCGCCTTTATCACGGCCCCCATTTTGGCACACCCCAACCCAGAAAGACCTTACATCGTGGAAGCCGATGCTTCGGAGGTGGCCATAGGAGCCGTTTTGTCACAAAGGAACGATACTACGGGACAAATACATCCTATTGCATTCATGTCCCAAAAGTTAAATGAGGCAGAAAGAAACTACACCATTGCCGAGAAAGAGCTGCTGGCAATCAAAACAGCGTTTACTGAATGGAGACACTTCTTGCTAGGAGCAAAAGAAAAAGTCACAGTCTATACCGACCATAGGAACTTACAGTTCATGCGCTCTGTTAGGCATTTAACCCCCAGACAGCTAAGGTGGATGCTTTTTTTTGAAGAATTCGACTTTGTAGTGACGTTCCGACCCGGGAAGGACAATAAAAAAGCAGATGCTCTTACCAGGCAAGAATCCATCAGAGAAGAACATGAACCCATAGAACATGCTATCATACCCCCTCATAAAGTGGTCTGTGCTATTCAAACGGATGATTTCCTGCAGAAAGTAGCAAAAGGAAGCCAAACATGTAAATGGAGATCGTGGTTCCGGAACCACCCCGAGTGGAAAGAAAAACATGGCCTGTTCATGTATAACCGAGTAATATTGATACCATCCAAAACCTTACAGAAACAAGTATTCCAATGGTGCCATGACATACCTAGTGCAGGGCACAACGGCTTGGTCAAAACTCTGGATCTCATTAGGAGACAGTTTTGGTGGCCTAGTATGCGCAAAGATGTGGCTCTATGGATAAGAGAATGTGAGACATGTGCTCGCACGAAGACGGACCACTTGAAGCAGCAGGGGTTGCTTCAACCCTTACCTACACCCACAGTGCCGTGGAAATACATTTCTATTGACTTCATTACGGGATTACCCAAAGACCAGGGTTGCGACACTATCATGGTCGTATTTGATTATCTCACCAAACTGGGGCATTTTGTTGCCTGCAAACAGATCCCCACAGCCGGGCAACTAGCCAAACTATTACTAACACATGTTGTACGACTACACGGACTGCCCCATCGCATCGTGTCCGACAGGGGGACGCAATTCACTGCCAGATTCTGGAAAGTATGGTGTGCGGCCTTACATATACAAGTAGCCTTGTCCACAAGTTTCCACCCCCAGACAGATGGGCAGACAGAACGGGTTAATCAAACCCTCAAACAGTACCTGAGGGGTTATGTAGATTCTACAACAGAGGCTTGGGTGGATCAATTATGGGTAGCAGAAATAGCCTATAATAGCGCCCTACATAGCTCCACAAAAACAACCCCTTTCTACAACACGTACGGCTTTCACCCTAGGTTCCTTCCCTTTCTTCACCCAGAAGTAGGCAATGACCTTCCCGAGGTACAAGACAGAGTTAAACACATACAGAAAACCTTAAAAAGATCTCAATCCCACTTGCAAAAGGCGAAAGAACGATACAAAAGAGAAGCCGACAAACATCGTCGAGTAGGTCCCCAGTATAAACGAGGCGATATGGTATGGTTGTCCACAAAGAATATTCACTTCAAAAAACGATCCCTTTTCAACCCTAAATATATCGGGCCATATAAGATCATAAAAGTCCTGAGTCCCGTAACCGTAAAACTCGCTTTACCCTTGTCCTTACACATCCATCCAGTGTTCCATGTATCTCTTCTCAAGCCTTCAGTTACCCCCATAAAAAAGAAGCCAATTCCCATATGGGTAGACAGTGAACAAGAATACGAGATAGCAAAGATATTGGACACTAAGACAAGAGGAAGGAAGAGATGGTATCTCGTAGCATGGAAGGGGTATGGACCAGAAGACAATTCTTGGGAACCCGCTGCGGCCATACACGCGCCCCGTTTGCTCCGCGCCTTCCACAAACAAAACCCCCATTAGGAAGCGGCTTAAGAGGGGTGTACTGTCAAGAACACGAGTTTTCGAGCCGACAATCCTAAGTCCCTTCCGTTCTACCGCGTTCTTCGCTCTGGAGACTACAGGTCCCATGAGCCTTTACGCTTCCGGCATGCGCGCGCAGACGCGGAAGGCTTGATAGAGCACTTCCGCGCTGGCGTCTTGGCCGATTATTCTTGGGAGTTCGAGAGAGCAGCGCGTTTTGGTTGCGGTCCTCCTTTCTGGTTGGCGAAAGGTTGTTTCGTCAGGAGACGGAGCGGCACTGAGAATCCCATTCTGCATGTTTGTTGAACCTTGCTAATCTGAAGCGGTAGCGGGGGGTAGACGCTCACGGAGTATCCAAAGTCCATTCTTGTGCTTGGTGAGATGTGTGGCTGTTGTGGTAAGGGTGCAGTGCACCACTCTGTATTCTTCCTCCACTACTGCCTGAAATATACCTGCGATAGACTTTCTAAGTGCTTTAGAAGGTGAACTTTGCCTTTTACGCGCTAAGTGGATATAACACGCCTGGTGTTCCTCCTCGTTGGAGAGCCATACGTTTGTAGGCTCGTGCGAGTGGCAGGAATACCGGTGTACGAACGCTGTTAAGTGGTTATAACACGCCTGGTGTTCCTCCTCGTTCGAGAGCCACACGTTTGTAGGCTTGTGAGAGTGGCAGGAATACCGGTGTATGAACGCTGTACAGTTCTTGGGCACTGTAGCCCATATTTGGATTGCTGTGATACCGTGTGGAGTTTAACACGGAACACTTGTACCACCTGCATTCCTCTCACGAGTGTGAGGGGTGGATTTCATTTTGCTTCCTTTATTCCTGGTTTCACGCAAAAGAACTTGAATTGCACATAAACTGTTCTATTTCTGTTTCTCTATCTGTGGATTGTGGTTGAGTCATGGCGCACTCATACGTCCTCTGAGATGCTGGTATCAAGGCCACTTTTTGGTACGTGTGGAAGAAGCGGAATGTCTGCCTAGTGAGAATAACCAGAGAGTAGGATTGGTGTATGTCTAATAATGTCTGTCATCTTTCCCATAGTGGAACACATGTTTTCTTGATCCAAATCCGCCTTGTCCTAGGACCCTCGAGGTTGGGGGTGAACGTCCAAAGGTCACAAGCGATGAGATTGTACCTCGTTATTTTCTTTACAGGTAGATAGAGTCCTTAGCAAACACCTCACATACAGCCTAGGAGGGAGAAGTGGTGGGAGGAGGCAGAGTGTTATAACGTGCTGTTATTGTCTCATTTCAGGTCTCCTTCCCTGCTGTCCCCACCCTTTCCTTCCCTCGCTCGATCACTTCAATGCTCTGCGCTATAATAGCTATCAGACTTGGAGCTGTCGAGAGGTGGACCATAACAAGCATCGGTCCGATCCTGAGGAGCTGAGGAACCCGACAAAAAGGAACACAATGAGGGGGTTCATTTTGCCATAGAAATTATGATTAGTGCTGAAGAAAGAAAAATTAGGGCACATTTTGAGTGACTTCTCAAATCCTCTTCTATTTCATTAAAAAATTCTTATATGCAGACTGAAACACGCACTTCTAATACTAGCAGCAGACTTCCGTGGTGAGCAGTAGCTTTACTGCAGTGATCTAATGAGCAACTAGAGTGCTAACATTCAGAATTTATGGCAAATGTGTGACATATCTGAATACCTTCTTGATGGAATCAAAGTAAAAAACTGATAGCATTTCCTACTGAGGAGACTGCAGTAAATGAGGAAATTAGGAAACTTCATAACAAATAATTCTCCTAAAATGGCTACCAGAGACAAAAGAGCCCAAATGTAGCCCAAATATCACCCAGATGTAGCCCAAATGTAGCCCAATGACAGAAGTGTGCAAATCACTTATTTTTTGTGTATTTGCAGTTTTATATAGTGCAGACTTGTCAGGTATTGGAGTGCTTTACATGAACATTGGATACATCACACAAGATCAAATTCATTTTGGTTGTAGACATGGGGAGATTAAGTGATTTGACCAGAATCACAGAATTTTGAGCTGAAGCAGAAACTCCAACCTGGTTCCCCAGTTGCAAAGTCTGCAGCTCTGGAAGTAACACCACACCCTCTCCCCTTGGATGCAACATTTAATCAAGTGGTCAACTGGATAAAAAAACTAAGATTACTAATAATTTAAAAGTTCTTTGTCGCTATTTGAAAACTCAGAAAATATGTCCTCATTTTAGTTTTTTAGAGCACTAATCATAATTTTGATGCAAATAAGACCCTCTCATATATGTAATTTCTAAAGGAAATGCTCTAGGCATTACAGTTTTGATTACATCAAGATGACGTCAGGCATTCCACACTTTTATAATAAATATAGAATGTTAGCAATCTAGTTGTTCATTGGGATACTGTTGAGAGGCAGAGGCCAGGGGCACGGACTCTGAAAATTGAAGGCAGGTAGGAGAGTGCAGAGGCAACAATTTGACCACACTAGGCAGGCAGGAAGGGAAGTGGCAGCACAACAGACTATGGAGGGCAGTGGAAAGGGGGGCAGGGGCAACAAACCAACAATACAGGACTGGCAAGAGAGGCTGTGGCAATATACTAGACCATTGTGGGCAGAAGGAAGAGGCAGTGGTCATACAACCATACATGCCAACAGACCCGATTCAGCCTGGAAACGTCCAATGTTTTTAAGCTCAAATGGGCTTTACTTGATCTGTTTCCTGTCTACAATCTTCTCTTTTTCAATGTAACTCAAAGGGGAAAATCAATACCTAAGTTTTATTTCAAAATCTCCCTCTTACCAAGTTCAAAATGTTCGCAAGTATGGTACATTGGATCATGGTAGGCAGGAGGAATTGGGGTAGGGACATGGACTCGGATAACAGAGGACAGGAGGGACATTGAGAGGTGCACCAAACTGACCCTACAGGGCAGGCATCAGGGTTTGCAGCAGCACAATACACCACACAGGGCATGCGGGACGGGAGTGCAGCACAACAATCCATAGAAAGCAATAGGGAGGGGACAGGACCATGCACATGGACAACAGACAACAGAGGGGAAAGAGGCAATGGTAGCTAGCTGACCATAATGGAGAGACAGGAGAGAAAGCTGCAGCATAACAGACCATAAAGGGCAGGAGGGACGGATCAGGGGCATTACAATGGAACCGACAAGCCAGGAGGGAGGGAATAGGGGTCTGCACATGGAAACAGAGGGCTGGGGGCAAGGGGGCAGGGCAGGAGCAGCAAGATGACCATGGAGGTCAGGCAGGATGGGCACTAGAAACAAGACACACCATGGAGAGCAACAGTGAGACTATGATGGCATACACACAGACCATGGAGGGAAGGTGGGAGGGGGTCAGGAGCCGCTAGCTGACCACACAGGGAAGGTGGGAGGGGCCATGGCAGCACAGAAGACCATGCATGGCAAGCGGGAGGGTTAGTGGCAGCACAATGGCTATGATGGGCAAGAAGGAGGGTGCAGGGGCATGCACAAAGGACCATGGAGGATAGAAGGGAGGGTCAGGACCTGGGCACAGACAAGAGAGTTCAGGGGAAGGGGCCTCACAGCAGACCGCGCGGGGCAGGCAGGAGGAGCAGTTGCAGCACAACAGACCCGGGAGGGCAGAAGGGTGTGGCAGTAAAATGGACCATGGAGGACAGGAGGAAGTGGATAGGGGCATGGCATGTGGACAGGCAGGGTGGAGGTGGCAGGGACAGGTTACAGTCATCTGACAATGCTAGGCAGGTGGTAGGGGAGTGGCAGGTCCATGGAACATGGTGGTCAAAAAGGATGGAGCAGGGGCATGCACAAAGACATCGGAGGGCAGGGGGAAGGAGAATAGGGGCAGCAAGCAAAGCACAGAGGCTAAGCAGGAGGTCAATGATGGGCCATAGAACTGGGCAATGGAGGGCAGGATGAGTGGACTGGTACATCATGCTAAATGCAGGGCAGTGGCAGCACATCAGACCATGCATGTCAGGAGGGAGGAGGCTAGTCCATGGATTCAGACAACAGAGGATAGGAAGGAGGTGGATGGAGCAGCAAGCTAACTGTTCATAGAAGGTGGGTATTAGGAACTTTATTGTTTTTAAAATGTGTGTCTGTGCGAACTACTTAAAATATGAACAAGTATGCAGCATAATCTCACTTTTATTCAGGAAGAAGAGGACGTTTGGGACTGTGACTCCGGGCTCACTTGGCAGACACATCCCCTGACCCTCCACCCCCATCGCAAAATGTAATGCCCGTGAAAAGGGTAGGTGGACGCAGTGTTATATAGAACATAGTCCTGAGAGCACGATTGAAAATGAAAACTAGATATAGTATATGGTATAAACTATGCACCAAAAAGTGTGATATAAGATGAACCGGGGCGTGAAATATAACATGCAATACATTGTGCGCAATGACAGATTCATTGGAGAGCGCGAGAGAGCACAGGCACTAGCGCTTGCTATGTGATATGCACCTTGGAGTGTAATATGCACAGGGCAGTGTTGTGTAACCTAAGTAGTCTCTAAAGTTGTAATATAAAATATGTGCTGGGTAGTGTAACATTGCATATGCACTGTGACAAAGATATGGATCCCAGATTGTAATATGTATGGCATATCGCTGTGCTTTATAACATAGGCATCGAAGATGGCACGTTAGATGGGGCAATATAACCCGTGCGAAGGCAAGTGTGGCATGACATATTCACGGGGTGGTGTTACAGTGCACATGGGCTAGAGAGTGTCATAGCATACGCATTAGCTGGTGGAATACAACACAGAGGTGTGTGGCACTCGGCGGGCACTGGTGGGTGTAACACAGCATTGGGCTCAGCCAGGAGCACACTGTGACTCTCAAGTGAGGTTTGTCTCCTTTCCAGAGAGTAAAATAAAAAGTATTACACATCCGGCGGTGGATGTGTGTTTTATTAACCGTGAGGGGGTTTCTTGCATAGTTTGGTTGAATTTTTGTCGAATCCCCTTTGAATGGCTTGGTGTGCATGTGTATTAAATGTGCCCGTCAATAGTTACCCATGTTTGTATAAATAAACGACAAGGGTGTCTACTTGGAGAGTACCCACCAGTGGGGGCGCCGGGATTAGGCACGGTAGGGTGTCAGACATGTCAGAGCTTCACTAGCGGTGTGAATACATTCTACGTGGATTCATTGTATGCATAGTCACCTTTTAATGAATATCACGCAAATCGTCATGGTGATAGGTACATACGGTTTGTCCAGCATGTCCTAGGTGTTTCTATAAATATATATATATATTTTTTTTAAATAATTTTTTTTAAATAAAAAACAAAGGCCGGCCCTGGGGGATGGGGTCCCCGGGGCCATAAGGGGCCTGAGGAGGGGGGCAACACAGCCCCCCTCCTAAAGAATAAAAAAATTAAAAAAAGGCCATGACCTGGGGGTTGGGGTCCCCGGGGGCGATTAAGGCCTTGGGAGGGCAAAATTAATTTTTTTCAACAAAAAAAATTAGGGTGCAGGCCCTGGGGGATGGGGTCCCCAGGGCTAATAAATTAGAAAAAGAAAGGGGGCCACACAGCCCTCCTTCTTAAAAATAAATAAATAAAAGACCGGGATTGTGCCGGAGGCCACGCCCCCTCCTTGCAGCACTCTGCAAACGCGCACCCTGGCCAGTTGTAAGTTGAGGAATTAATTCCCCTTCAATACTGAGGGTCCCTGAGTGCCAACTAGCCCAACAGATATCTCCAGTATGTGCCAGGGAGCTGCGTTGCAGACAGGTGTTCTGAGGCCACGCCCCTTTTTACACCTCCATGCAACGCAGCTCTGTGGCGCTTACTGGAGGTACCTAGTGGGCTAGTTTGACCCTAGGGGCACTTAGGATTCAAGGGGACTTAATCTCTCAACTCAGAACGCCCACAGGCCCTGTGGCGCGTTTTTAAGTTGGGGAAATAATTCCCTTTCAATCCTGAGGGACCCTGGGGTCCAACTAGCCCACCAGGTGCTTCCAGTAAGTACCACTGCTCTGCGTTGCAGAGAGGTGGTGCAGGCCGTGCCACTTTTTACACCTCTCTGCAACGCAGCTCTGTGGCGCTTACTGGAGGTACCTAGTGGTCTAGTTGGACCCTAGGGACCCTCAGGATTCAATGGGACTTAATCTCCCAACTTAAAACGGCTACAGGGCGTGTTTACACAGTGGGGAAGGGAGGGGACGGGGCATGAGGTGATGTGTTCAAACACGCCCTGTGGTGCGTTTTAAGAGGTAGTTTTAATCCCCTGCCCTATTATATACTAGGGGCTTACAGAGGAGGTCATGCTAATCACAGGGGGACCCCAACACATAGTGTGCCCTAGTGTATGTAGGTGTTTTCACTGTATTCTGAGTGTCTTTTAACATAGCACTGGCTCTAGGACTGGTTAGTCAGACTCAGTTACCACCAGTATCCGTCTGAAAAAGTTGAGGGTACAGAATGATTTTGCAACAAGGCTTGTTTCTGCTCCTCTGTTTGTTCTTTCTGCACGTTATACTTCTTCCTGCACTTTTCTTCGTCTTTGAGGACTTCTGTTGCTTCTTTCTGCATTTCTTTTTTTTCTTTCTGTGCGTTTTTCCTTCTTTCTTCACATGTGCTATCTCTGTAGGCATAGCTAGAAATTAGCATTTAAAAAACCTTTGAAATTCACTGAAAAAAAATAGGTTTCAGGCACGTTATAGCTAGGAATTAGCATTTAAAAAACCTTAGAAATTCACTGAAAAAACCATAGGTTTCAGGGGCGTTATAGTTAGCTGGACTTTTCACTCGTACAAAACCATCGAAATTCCCCCGTTAAAGTTAGTTCAGCTAACTATAACTCGCGCGCCCGCAATGCACTGCTGATGACGTCACATATTACATCACTCATGACATGGTCAGTGACATCACTCATGACATCACTGATGACATCACTGATGACATCATCCTTGTGATAGAGTGGCAGACCTCCTCTTCCCCTAATATAACCTTTGATACACACATTCAAAAATAGAAATTAAAATTTTCAAAACAATGGACATACCAATACCAGTTACAACAACCTATTCAGTAATTGTAAGATCCACATCCACTCATTCACCAACAGTCCTATACAGTCACTCATACATGTACTCACTCATATGTACTCATACACCTATACATCCTTTTACACAACACCACTCATCCATAAAGTTACTCACACACATAGTCACTCATGCTAATAAAGAATCAAACATCTGTTTACCTGCATATACAGTTATACACACACCACCACACTTACTTCTACAGAAACTTACACATACTTAGTCTTTTTAACAATCACTTATAGAAACACATACTTATTCATACAGGAACTCTTTCAATCTCTCACTCTCACATATACTCACTTATATACACCAATAGTCACATATACTAGTTTAAAACATATGTAGTTACTCATAGAGACACTATTGAGACAGTCATTCACTCACTAACACACCCATGCACACACTCATCCACCCATACAGTCCTGCACACATGCTGTCTTCAACACATACAAACAGTGAGTCACTCATTCATGCACCTATGCACTACGTAATACCCCCCACCGAACCATACAGACATCAGACACTTATACTGATACTCAAAAAACCAACTACTAACCTAAATAGACACTCATGTAGCTACTCACCAACCTTATACACAAAGTGAGAGACTGATTCAGATATTTACATATTTAAACATTACTCACTAAGCCATGTATTCACTAAGATACACTTAATCAGTCAGTTATACAATCAATTTTTCAAAAACAAATCATCCATTTAGACACTTATATACCCATTTATTCTTCCATCGACCTTGAGATATACATATATAAAACATATGTAATTTTCAGAAAAACACACATTCACTGGATGATGTCATCAGTGATGTCATCAGTGATGTCATTTGAGATGTCATCAGTGATGTCATGAGTGATGTCACTGACCATGTCATGAGTGATGTAATATGTGACGTCATCAGCAGTGCATTGCGGGCGCGCGAGTTATAGTTAGCTGAACTAACTATAACGGGGGAATTTCGATGGTTTTGTACGAGTGAAAAGTCCAGCTAACTATAACGCCCCTGAAACCTATGGTTTTTTCAGTGAATTTCTAAGGTTTTTTAAATGCTAATTCCTAGCTATAACGTGCCTGAAACCTATGGTTTTTTCAGTGAATATATATATATATATATTACCTACTGGCGGTCGCCAGTAGGTAGTTATAGTTAGGACCCTGTTTCCATAGGAAATCCGCAACATTCTATATTTGGAATAACTTTGGCGCCGGTCGACGAATCCTCGCGAAATTTTCAAAATAGGTGGGGCGCTACGCTCCGCTCCTACCCTGAAAGTCTCGGGGGGATTCGTCAAGCAGGGGCCGAGAAAAAAGGGGGGTCCCAAAACGCATTTTCCCCATGCATTTTTCCATAGGACCTTTAGACACAGCTACAGCCCGAACGGCTGAACAGAATTACTTGAAATTTGGCAGAGAGGTAGCCATAAGGTCAAGGAAGTGCCTTTTGCAGGTCTGGTGTAAATCTGTTCAGTATTTCCTGAGAAAATAGCATTTAAAAGCATATATATATGTGGGCGGAGCCTAACCACACATCTCATCCTGAGATCTGATTGGCTGTCAGCACTTCATCCAAGAAGTGTTGGCAGCCATCTTGGGACCAATATACATGATAGCACCTCATTAAAAAGCATTGCAGTTAATAGAAGGTTTTAAGACTTTAGTTACATTATACATCATTTGTTGATGGTACCATACTCATTTTAGGAATTGTGGTATGTTCTAAGGTGATTTCACCATGTGAAAAAGCCTTCTGCTGGGATATCATGATTGAGAGAAAAATATTTTCTCATGCTTTTACCACAGAGGTTTGGAAGGTGATCTATAGGCTAAACTGAGAGCTTATTTTCTGTAAATTCACATTATCTTTCTCAGTCATGTGAGAATGAAGTCTGACATGCTCAGTAAAACATGTACATCCAACAAGGGCAGAGACTGTCAGTTGATTCCTTTGTGTTCTACTGCAGCTTCCCAGAGTGTTCCAAAGAACTACTAGAGCGCTAACAGTCCTACTTATGATAAACGTATGGCACACCTGAAGCCATCTTGCTTGGATTAAAGTGGTAACTCTTAAAACATTTAATTTAAAAAGGAACAAAATGAGGGGGTTCATTTTTCCATAAAAAGTATGATTAGTGCTGCAGAAAGAAAAATTAGGGCACATTTTGAGTGACTTCTCAAATCCTCTTCTATTTCATTAAAAAATTCTGACATGCAGACTGAAACATGCACTTTCAATACCAGCAGCAGTTTTCCCTGGTGAGCAGTAGCTTTACTACAGTGATCTAATGAGCAAAAAGAGTGCTAACATTCTGAATTTATGGCAAATTTGTGACACATCTGAATGCCTTCTTGATGGAATCAAAGTAAAAAACTGAAAGTATTTCCTACTGAGGAGACTGCAGTAAATGAGGAAATTAGGAAACTTCATAACAAATAAGTCTCCCAAGATGGCCACCAGAGACAAAAGAGCCCAAATGTAGCCCAAATATCACCCAGATGTAGCCCAAGTATAGCCCAATGACAGAATGTCCCAGAATGTTCTTAAAAACAACTAGAGCGCTTACTGTCTTCATTATGACAAAAGTATGGCACACCTGAAGCCATCTTGATTGGAATAAACTGGTAACACTTAAAACATTTAATTTAAAAAGGAACACAATGAGGAGGTTCATTTTGCCATAGAAATTATGATTAATGCTGAAGAAAGAAAATGAGGGCACATTTTGAGTGACTTCTCAAATCCTCTTCTATTTCATTAAAAAATTCTGACATGCAGACTGAAACATGCACTTTTAATACCAGGAGCAGACTTCCATGGTGCAGTAGTTTTACTACAGTGATCTAATGAGCAACTAGAGTGCTAACATTCAGAATTTATGGCAAATGTGTGACATATCTGAATACCTTCATGATGGAATCAAAGTAAAAAACTGAAAGCATTTCCTACTGAGGAGACTGCAGTACATGAGGACATTAGGAAACTTCATAACAAATAAATCTCCCAAGATGGCCACCGGAGACAAAAGAGCCCAAATGTAGCCCAAAATCACCCAGATGTAGCCCAAATATAGCCCAATGACAGAAGTGTGCAAAACACTTATTATTTTGTGTTTTTGCAGTGTTATATAGTGCAGACTTGTCAGGTATTGGAGTGCTTTACATGAGCATTGGTTACATCACACAAGAACAAATTCATTTTGGTTGTAGACATGGGGACACTAAGTGATTTGACCAGAATCACAGAATGTCGAGCTGAAGCAGAAACTTCAACCTGGTTCCCCAGTTGCAAAGTCTGCAGTTCTGGAAGTAACACCACATCCTCTCCCCTAAGTGCAACATTTAATCAAGTGGTCAACTGGATAAAAAAACATAAAGATAACAAATAATTTAAAAGTGCTTTGTCGCTATTTGAAAACTCAGAAAATATGTCCTTATTTTAGTCTTTTAGAGCACTAACCATAATTTTGATATCAATAAGACCCTCTCATATATGTAATTTCTAAAGGAAATGCTCTAGGTATTACAGTTTTGATTACATCAAGATGATGTCAGGCGTTCCACACTTTTGTAATAAATATAGAATGTTAGCAATCTAGTTGTTCATTAGGATACTGTTGAGAGGCAGAGGCCAGGGGCACGGACTCTGAAAATTGAAGGCAGGTAGGAGGGTGCAAAGGCAACAATTTAACCACACTGAGCAGGCAGGAAGGGCCGTGGAAGCACAACAGACTATGGAGGGCAGTGGAAAGGGGGGCAGGGGCAACAAACCAACAATACAGGACTTGCAAGAGAGGCTGTTGGAGGGAAGATCTATCACGGGTCAAGGAAGCTAGGGGCGGTCCCCAGATCCCCGGGAGCCACCACAGAACTGAGCAGGAGAGTGAGTCAGGGACAAAAGGGGCACCTTAATTTGAGCCGGGGTGCCTAGGAACGCTTGCTCCAAAAATGAAGAAAACAGACATATGAGACATGGAATTGGAGGCAGAATACAATGGCAGTTTAATGAGAAGATGCAACTTCAAAGAAACCGCAGAATAGAGACATAAAGTACAAAATACAGAATCCAGATAATCATACAGCTGTCATAATATTCTCTGTATCTCAATTAATGTACTGACAGAGAGAGAGAGAAAACACATCTATAAATGCATCATGAGAAACAAGTTACACCAAGGAAAATGTTACCTAGGAACACTCACGTTTACTCTTAGAGCAAGCATTCCTGCAATTACAATACAAAATCTTTTAAATGCAAAAGTAAAGAGAACAATGGTTAAACATAACATGACATTTCATATAGGTAAAATAGAATAAGATACTTCAAGCAAAGCAGAGCAAGACATTTTAAGCAAAGGAAGACAAGAGCTCCCAGCTCTAGGGGAAAACCTGCACTGCCTGTTAACCTACATACAGACGGCGAGGTAGTCCGTCGATATCTGTGGGTGCTCCCTTTTTATATCATTTTGTGGGCTCCTTTGCACTCTACATCTACCTACGCATGCTACCCAAAAGCTTTGTCTGCAGATTTTACCAGACATTTCGTCATTTACCCACTTAATGCTGACAATGGACTGGGTGAAAAGGTCAGTCTCTCAGGCCAATCGCTTATCGTAAGTTCCATAGAGCAAGCAGAAAATAATGGGTATTGTACGGGAATTCAATATATTCATGTATAAAATCTCCTCAGTTCTCCTAACTTGACGCTCTGCGGTTGCCACTTCCTTAAAAGTGGGAAACCTGCCCAGGAAGCAAGTACCAGTCCAGGATGCAGCCTACTGTATGTCGACAGCTTCAGGGGGATGTTGAACTTTGATACCGAGCACGGAGAACTCGGGTAGGGTGGGGGCTACTAGTTTGGATCAGAAGGCCTCGCAGACCTGCCTTCAGACTGCTATACACTAAAATTGCAGAGCTATGGTCAATTTAACAAAGAGGCCTACATATTGAACAGAAGGGCCTACACAGGGGTTTTATGCTGGCTGAGTGGTAAGGATGTCTCAGGATAATTATATAGCAACACAGGACCCGCTGGTCAATTTAATACGGCCTACAAATGCAGCTGGCAGGGCAAGGACAAGGGTCTTATACTTCAGGTGTGGACAGAACGGGCCAGGGGCCCCCTGTGATACAAAATCTACCCTCCTTCAAGGCTGTGGCAATGTAATAGACCATTGTGGGCAGAAGGAAGAGGCAATGGTAGTACAACCATACATGCCAACAGACCCGATTCAGCCAGGAAATGTCCAATGTTTTTTAGCTCAAATGGGCTTTATTTGATCTGTCTCCTGTCTACAATATCCTCTTTTTCAATGTAACTCAAAGGGGAAAATCAATACCCCAGTTTTTTTTCAAAATCTCCCTCTTACCAAGTTCAAAATGTTCGCAAGTATGGTACATTGGATCATGGAAGGAAATGGGATAGGGACATGGACTTGGATAACAGAGGACAGGAGGGACATGGAGAGGTGCACCAAACTGACCCTGCAGGGCAGACATCAGGGTTTGCAGCAGCACAATACACCACACAGGGCATGCAGGACGGGAGTGCAGCACAACAATCCATAGAAAGCAAGAGGGAGGGGACAGGACCATGCACATGGACAACAGAGAACAGAGGGGCAAGAGGCAATGGTAGCTAGCTGACCATAATGGACAGACAGGAGAGAAAGCTGCAGCATAACAGACCATAAAGGGCAGGAGGGACAGATCAGGGGCATTACAATGGAACAGGCAAGCCAGGAGGGAGGGAGTAGGGCTGGGGGCAAGGGGGCAGGGCAGGAGCAGCAAGATAGCCATGGAGGTCAGGCAGGATGGGCACTAGAAGCAAGACACACCATGAAGAGCAACAGTGAGACTGTGATGGCATACACACAGACCATGGAGGGAAGATGGGAGGGGGTCAGGGGCAGCTAACTGACCACACAGGGAAGGTGGGAGGGGCCATGGCAGCACAGAAGACCATGCATGGCAAGTGGGAGAGTTAGTGGCAGCACAATGGCTATGATGGGCAAGAAGGAGGGTGGAGGGGCATGCACAAAGGACGATGGAGGATAGAAGGGAGGGTCAGGACCTGTGCACAGACAAGAAAGTTCAGGGGAAGGGACCTCACAACAGACCACACGGGGCAGGCAGGAGGAGCAGTTGCAGCACAACAGACCAGGGAGGGCAGAAGGGTGTGGCAGTACAATGGACCATGTAGGACAGGAGGAAGAGGATAGGGGCATGGCATGTGGACAGGCAGGGTGGAGGTGGCAGGGACAGGTTACAGTCATCTGACAATGCTAGGCAGGTGGGAGGGGAGTGGCAGCTCAACAGAACACTCAGAGTAGATAGGAGTGGCAGGTCCATGGGACATGGTGGGCAAAAAGGATGGAGCAGGGGCATGCACAAAGACATCGGAGGGCAGGGGGAAGGAGAATAGGGGCAGCAAGCTAAGCACAGAGTTTAAGCAGGAGGTCAATGATGGGGCACAGAATTGGGCAATGGAGGGCAGGAGGAGTGGACTGGTACATCATACTAAATTGAGGGCAGTGGCAGCACATCAGACCATGCATGGCAGGAGGGAGGAGGCTAGTCCATGGATTCACACAACAGAGGATAGGGAGGAAGGGGATGGGGCAGCAAGCTAACTGTTCAGAGAAGGCGGGTATTAGGAACTTTATTGTTTTTAAAACATTGTGTCTGTGCGAACTACTTAAAATATGAACAAGTATGCAGCATAATCTCACTTTTATTCAGGAAGAAGAGGACGTTTGTGACTGTGACTCTGGGCTCACTTGGCAGAAACACCCCCTGACCCTCCACCCCCTAATGCCCGTGAAAAGGGTAGGTGAACACAGTGTTATATAGAACATAGTGCTGAGAGCACGATTGAAAATGAAAACTAGATATATTGTATGGTATAAACTATGCACCAAAAAGTGTGATATAAGATGAACCGGGCGTGAAATATAATATGCAATACATTGTGCGCAATGACAGATTCATTGGAGAGCGTGAGATAGCACAGGCACTAGCGCGTGCTATGCGATATGCGCCTTGGAGTGTAATATGCACAGGGCAGTGTTGTGTAACCTAACTAGTCTCTAAAGTTGTAATATAAAATATGTGCTGGGGAGTGTAACGTTGCATATGCACTGTGACAAAGATATGGATCCCAGATTGTAATATGTATGGCATAGCACTGTGCGTTATAACATAGGCATCGAGAAAGGCACGTTAGATGGGGCAATATAACCCGTGCGAAGACAAGTGTGGCATGACATATTCACGGGGTGGTGTTACAGTGCACATGGGCTAGAGAGTGTCATAGCATATGCACTAGCTAGTGGAATACAACACAGAGGTGTGTGGCACTCGGCAGGCAATGGTGGGTGTAACACAGCATTGGGCTCTGTCAGGAGCACGCTGTGACTCTCAAGTGATGTTCGTCCCCTTTCCAGAGAGTAAAATAAAAAGTATTACACATCCGGCAGTGGATGTGTGTTTTATTAACCGTGAGGGGGGTTTCTTGCATAGTTTTGGTCGAATTTTTGTCGAATCCCCTTTGAATGGCTTGGTGTGCATGTGTATTAAATGTGCCCGTCAATAGCTACCCATGTTTGTATAAATAAACGACAAGGGTGTCTACCAGGATTAGGCACGGTAGGGCATCAGACATGTCAGAGCTTCACTAGTGGTGTAAATACATTCCACGTGGATTCATTGCATGCATAGTCGCCTTTTAATGAATATCACGCAAATCGTCATGGTGATAGGTACGTACGGTTTGTCCAGCATGTCCTAGGTGTGTCTATAAATATATATTTTTAAAAAATATTAAAAAACAGTGGCCGGCCCTGGGGATTGGGGTCAAAAAAATATAATTAGGAGACTGGCCCTGGGGGATGGGGTCATCAGGGCCAATAAATTAGAATAAGAAGGGGAACCAAACAGCCCCCCTTCTTAAAAAAATAAAATAAATAAAAGACTGGCATCGTGCCGGAGGCCATGCCCCCTCCGTGCAGCACTCTGCAAACGCGCCCCCAACAGGTATCTCCAGTATGCGCCAGGGAGCTGCGCTGCAGCCAGGTGTTCTGAGGCCAAGCCCCTTTTTACACCTCTCTGCAACGCAGCTCTGTGGCGCTTACTGGAGGTACCTAGTGGTCTAGTTTGACCCTAGGGACCCTTAGGATTCAAGGGGACTTAATCTCTCAACTTAGAACAGCCACACGGCGCGTTTACACAGTGGTGAAGGGAGGGGACGGGGCCTGAGGTGACGTGTGCAAACACGCACTATGGCACGTTTTACATTGGGGATATAATTTCCCTTCAATACTGAGGGCCCCTGGGGGCTAACTAGCCCACCAAGTGCTTCCAGTAAGCGCCACTGAGCTGCATTGCAGAGAGGTGGTCCAGGCCGTGCCACTTTTTACACCTCTCTGCAACGCAGCTCTGTGGCACTTACTGGAGGTACCTAGTGGGCTAGTTGGACCCTAGGGACCCTCAGGATTCAAATGAACTTAATCTCCCAACTAAAAATGGACACAGGGCGTGTTTACACAGTGGTGAAGGGAGGGGACGGGGCCTGAGTTAACGTGTGCAAAAACGCCCTGTGGCCTGTTTTAAGAGGTAGTTTTAATCCCCATGCCCTATTATATACTAGGGGCTTACAGAGGAGGTCATGCTAATCACAGGGGGACCCCAACGCATAATGTTCCCTAGTGTATGTAGGTGTTTTCACTGTATTCTAAGTGTCTTTTAACATAGCACTGGCTCTAGGACTGGTTAGTAAGACTCAGTTACCACCAGTATCCGTCTGAAAAGTTGAGGGTACAGGATGATTTTGCAACAAGGCTTCTTTCTGCTCTTCTTTTTGTTCTTTCTGCACGTTATCCTTCTTCCTGCACTTATCTTCGTATTTGAGGACTTCTGTTGCTTCTTTCTGCACTTCTTTTGTTTCTTTCTGTGCATTTTTTCTTCTTTCTTCACATGTCCTATCTCTGTAGGCATAGTTAGAAATTAGCAATTAAAAAACCTTTGAAACTCACAGAAAAAAACATAGGTTTCAGCCACGTTATAGTTAGGAATTAGCATTTAAAAAACCTCAGAAATTCACTGAAAAAACCATAGGTTTCAGGGGTGTTATAGTTAGCTGGACTTTTCACTTGTACAAAACCATTGAAATTCCCACGTTATAGTTAGTTCAGCTAACTATAACTCGCGCGCCCGCAATGCACTGCTGATGACGTCACATATTACATCACTCATGACATGGTCAGTGACATCACTCATGACATCACTGATGACATCTCAAATGACATCACTGATGACATCACTGATGACATCATCCTTGTGATAGAGTGGCAGACCTCCTCTCACCCTAATATAACCTTTGATACACACATTCAAAAATAGAGACTAAAATTTTCAAAACAATGGACATACCAATACCAGTTACAACAACCTCTTCAGTAATTCTAAGATCCACATACACATCCACTCATTCACCAACAGTCCTATACAGTCACTCATACATGTACTCACTCATCATATGTACTCATACACCTATACATCCTGTTACACAATGCCACTCATCCATAGAGTTACTCACACACATAGTCACTCATGCTAATAAAGAATCAAACATACATTTACTTGCATATACAGTTATACACACACCACCATACTTACTTCTACGGAAACTTACACATACTTAGTCTTTTAAACAATCACTTATAGAAACACATACTTATTCATACAGGAACTCTTTCAATCTCTCACTCTCACATATACTCACATATATACACCAATAGTCACATATACTAGTTTAAAACATATGTAGTTACTCATAAAGACACTATTGAGACAGTCATTCACTCACTAACACACCCATACACACACTCATCCACCCATACAGTCCTGCACACATGCTGTGTTCAACACATACAAACAGTGAGTCACTCATTCATGCACCTATGCACTACGTAATACCCCCCACCGAACCATGCAGACACTCAGACTGATACTCAAAAAACCAACTAATAACCTATATAGACACCCATGTAGCTACTCACCAACCCATGCAGCCACTTATACACAAAGTGAGAGACTGATACAGATATTTACATATTTAAACATTACTCACTAAGCCATGTATTCACTATGATACACTTAATCAGTCAGTTACACAATCAATTTTTCAAAAACAAATCATCCACTTAGACACTTATATACCCATTTATTCTTCCATCGACCTTGAGATATACATATATAAAACATATTTAATTTTCAGAAAAACACACATTCACTGGATGATGTCATCAGTGATGTCATCAGTGATGTCATTTGAGATGTCATCAGTGATGTCATGAGTGATGTCACTGACCATGTCATGAGTGATGTAATATGTGACGTCATCAGCAGTGCATTGCGGGCGCGCGAGTTATAGTTAGCTGAACTAACTATAACGGGGGAATTTCAATGGTTTTGTACAAGTGAAAAGTCCAGCTAACTATAACACCCCTGAAACCTATGGTTTTTTCAGTGAATATATATATATATATTCACTGAAAAAACCATAGGTTTCACACACGTTATAGTTAGCTGGACATTTCTCTCGTAAAAAACCATTGAAATTCCCCCGTTATAGTTAGTTCAGCTAACTATAACTCGCGCGCCCGCAATGCACTGCTGATGACGTCACATATTACATCACTCATGACATGGTCAGTGACATCACTCATGACATCACTGATGACATCTCAAATAACATCACTGATGACATCATTGATGACGTCTTCAATTGACTATGTGTTTCTAAATAATTTTAATATGTTTAATATATATAGGGAAAGCTCTGTTGAACAAAAAGTGGTTGTAAAAGTGAGTGAATGGATATATTACTATGTGCGTAATTGACTCTATAAGTGAGTCATTAAATGTATCTTAATGCATACTAGTTACTAAACTGTGTGAATGTTTGTATGTGTCTGTGTGTTGGTGTGTAAGTGGTTGCATGGTTTTGTGAATAGCTATATGAGTGTCTATATGGGTTATTGATTGGTTGTCTGAGTATCTGTATGGGTGTCTGAGTGTTTGTGTGGGTAGGGTGTGTGTGACTCTGTGACTAGATGTGTGAGTGGGTGATTCTGTGGGTGCATGGTTTCAAGAGTGCATCTGTGATGGACTGTGTGGGTAAGTGAGTGTGTGTATGGGTGTGTTAGTGAGTCAATGTATATCTCAGTGGTACATGTGTGAGTAACTGTATGGTTGACTGAGTGTATGTATGGGTGTGTTAGTGATTGAATGTATATTTCACTGGTACATTTGTGACTAACTACATATGTGAAAGGCAGTATATATGTGTGTAAGAGTATATAAGTGGGTAGATGCGAGAGTCTGTGATTGTGAGAGTGACTGTATGGATGAGTGTGTGGTTGTATCTATGATTCTATTAGAGCGTAAGAATGTGGTACTATTTTTATGAGAAAGTTAACTTGAGTGTGTATAACCGCATAGGTAAGTAAATGGGAGTGTGATTATTTGCATGACTGACTAGGTGTGAAAGTACCTTTATGGATGATTGATAGTGTGTGACTGAGTATATAGGTGTATAAAAGCATGTGCTAGTTTTGTATGGAGTGACTGTAAGTATGAGTGACTGTACAGGTGAATGAGTGGAGGTGTATGTAGACCTTAGAGTTAATAAGTAGATATTGGAATTGTATTGACAATGGAACTCTAAATTTTGTTTTGTTGTATCAAAGGTTATATTAGGGTGTGAGAAGATGTGGTAATTTTTCTTATGGATGACGTCATCACTGATGTTATTTGAGATGTCATCAGTGATGTCATGAGTGATGTCACTGACCATGTCATGAGTGATGTAATATGTGACGTCATCAGCAGTGCATTGCGGGCGCGCGAGTTATAGTTAGGTGAACTAACTATAACGGGGGAATTTCAATGGTTTTTTACGAGAGAAATGTCCAGCTAACTATAACGTGTGTGAAACCTATGGTTTTTTCAGTGAATTTGCAAGGTTTTTTAAATGCTAATTCCTAACTATAACGTGTGTGAAACCTATGGTTTTTTCAGTGAATTTGCAAGGTTTTTTAAATGCTAAGTTATGTATTTTTTATTTATATTTTTTAAGTATTTGTTTTTAAAATAATTTCCTATGTATTCATTTTTATATTATGTTTATCCTTTAATTTTGTTTGGCTCATTTTTTTAAATATTTTCAATTAGGATAAAGTTGAACAGCATATTTAATATTTTCTATTAAGTTATGTCCATTTTTTTTTTTTTTATATTAATTCTTAGGGTGCGCGCTCAGAGCGCGCACCTAGTACGTTTGCGTAAGTTTATTTTGAATTCCGTTTTACGTTATTTACGTACGCATACATACGTTTTATTTCGCGCTCGGAGCACACACCCAGTACGCATGCGTAAGTACGCGTACGTACGCATGCGTGCGTGCGTCGTACGTGCTCCACGCGGTACACTTCCGTATACGCGTAGAGTACGCGCGCTGTCGTTCGCGTATACGCGTGTGCTACGTATGCGCGTTACGTACGCGCATACCACGTATGCGCATGCGCTCGTGCGCGTTCGCGCATGCGTAATTGCTTGGTGCGCGCTCCGAGCTTGCTCCATGCGCGCACCTCGGGTTATGTTCATAATAAAACAACACTTCTAATTGGTTTTCATTACTTTCAGTTTCTGATTGTTTCAACACCACACCCAATCCCCTCATGGCAAGTCATGTGATCAACAATAATCACTTTTGATTGGTTTGAAGTACTTTCAGTTCCAGATTCTTCCAACACCACTCCCACTTTCTTCATTATTAGTTCTGATTCCCTTGGAGAAGGAGCTAATCTGTTGTTGAGAGACAATGGCTGAGCAGCAACCATCTTCAGAGAGTGAACAGGACACTCTTGAGAGACAGAGGAACAGGAAGCAGAAAGACAGCTTTATATGGCGGTTTTTTACTTTCCCTGAGGGACAAAAAAAAGTGAATGCACCGAAAGTTACTTGTGTATTGTGTCAAAAAGTCTTATCACGTGGGAATGCTAACAAGAAGTATTCTTTTAGCATACACACAATGACGAGGCATGTTGAGGCAATGCATCCAGTGACTTTTCGTCGAGCTTCTGGAGCAAACCCTCCACCTGCTCAGCCGACGACATCTGCAGCAGCTCAGCCGAGCACATCTTCGGCAGCTCAGGCAAGCACTTCTACTGCGATGGTGCCTTCACCTTTTTCTACACCTCTTGTTGGTCCACCTTGTTTGGCGAGGTTGTCTACACGGTGCACTGATTGCGGTAGTCTTATTTCTGTGGGGGAGACCAGTCTTGATCTCCTTCAGCGAAAATTTGATGCACATCAGTGCATTAGGCCATAGATGTTTTTTCTTTTTTTCGTTTTTCTCTTCCTGTTTCCCTACATTAACTCAAGGGCTCTTTTCAGAGCCACCTAAAAACTAAACCCAAAAATATTTTTGGGGGATTTATTTTTTGTTTTTTTTGTTTTGGGGTGCGCGCACGCTGCGCGCACCCGAGGAGGTTTTTTAAATTTTTTTTTTTTTTTAATTTTAATGAACAAAGAGAGGTGAAGAAAAGGAATCATGAAAAGGAAGGATTAAGAAATACAATATTTTTAACTTATCTTATTTTTAAAATAACTTATTTTGATAAAAAACATTTTTACTAATTTGCAAGGAAACAGAATTTCATTTTTTAATTTTTCTTTCAAGTTCTGAAAAAAAAGAAAAAAAGTATTAATATTCAATCATACATTTTATAAAGCAGTACATGTTTTTACATATTTTACAAAGCAATTTTTTGCCCTTTTTTTGCTGTTTTCAGAATTTTTTAATTTTCACTTAAAATAGTGAAAACAAGAAAACAAGCTGTCCCTTTCCTGCAAGTGCATGTTTTACAGAACAACTGCAACACAAATTACATCTCTGGCCACAATTCCTGTGCGCACACAGCCTCATGGTGTGATTCTAAGCAGAAAACAGAATTTGATTGGCAATTTCAAAGCACATTTACTACTGTGGTAGAGCAAGTGATAATTACTGTTACAGCCTGACACATTTTCCTTGTAGATTACAGAGGCAGAAAAGAGCACATGTCCTAACAGCTTCTTCATACCATGAGCATGTGCAACCTGGGTGAGTGACTACACTAGAGCAAAGGAAATGAGCCTTGGTGTTGTTGAATGTCTTTGCGTTACACAGTGCTATCTGAAACACCACACAGAGCTGAGTACTACGCATGGGAGTGTTGGAGAAGCTGCTGCGTGTGTGCAAAGAGTGTGTTTCTGGAGACTGTGTATTGTCTGGTGCAAGAGAGATGAGCAAAGAGACTTCCAAAACTGCATGAAGACTGCTGGGATGTATGTAACAGTGCATGTGTGGTAAGGGTTAATTTGTGTTTTGAAAACAGACTGCCCCTTTCCTGGGTCTGCAATTCTTACAGAACAACAACTTCACAAATTAAATCTCAGACAACAATTCCTATATGCACACAGACTCATGCTGTGTTTGTAGGCACAAAACACAGGCTGCCCCTTTCCTGGGACTGCAATTCTTACAGTACTAATGCTAATTTCAAATGTGTTGCCATTTTCCTCTCATTTCTTTCAAAGTGATTTCTGCTAAATCCTAACCATCACAGTTAAAAAGAAGTTGTCCTTTTCTTTCAACTGCAAGTCTTACTTTTCAACAGCAACACAAATTAAATCTCTGTCAACAATTCTTCTCTGCACACATACTCATGGTTTGATGGTAGGCACAAAACAGTATTCCTCATTGTTACCAGTACACATTAACTTATGGTGAAAACATACTCCATAATATTTAACTAGTTAAAGACAGTTAAATATCTCCCAAACCTCAAAATGTAAAACATAACTTTTAAAGATGATTCACAATTCTAATATTTATATCAAAAATCACCACATACATCCCCTCTCAAACTCATAACTCACCTTTAAAATTAGTTAGTTGTGAAAGAAATGTGCCACTCAAACAGCAGACTATCAGAGTCAGAATATCAGAGCTCCACACCTCTCTCCTCTCTCCAGAACCAGTAAATGGCAATGTTTCCCTCTCTTTTTTCACACATATACATGTTGATTTCAAATCTCAGTGCTTCCCACTTTTTTTCAAATGAAATCACACATTTCTATTGGTTGAAAACTTCAACCCCTTTCCAAATGTACCCTTCCCCCAACTTGACTTCTGCCTGCTACCATAGCAACAGCTCATGGAACCCTGCTGTGAGGAGAGAGGTCAGAAGTTCAGCACACAATGTTTCAAATCCAAAGAGCAAGAGTGGTTCACCTGTCCAACCTAACAGCAAATCCAATCTAATCTTCTGTGGGAACACAATTTTCTGAACCAATACAAAACATGCTTCTAAAAATATACACATACAGCCTACTTTTTACTGTAAAAAGATTTGAATCAGCCAATGTGTTCTTTTTATGTTAAAAAAATATGTATGCCTCCATTTTACAACTGTCTTTCATTTCATATTGCCTTTCTACTGAAAGACACCTCCTGAGTGCATCCAGATCTCCTTGGAAGATGTTTACAGTGTGGATTGTAGGTCAGAGCTATGTCTTCTGGAGTGAAAAGTTTGCAGAAAAAAGAGGTATGGTGAGAGACCTTGCTTTGCCAAATGTAGACATTAAATGGATTGGTCAGAGAGGGTTAAAGTGGCACCAATTAATGCCTTTGGTGAAAACCTTTCTACATCTCCCACAGCCTAACCTTATTATTGTGCACTGTGGTGGTAATGACCTAGGCACTTTAACTGGGGTAGGTCTGGAAATGCTTATTAAGGACACCTTTGTGCAATTGATGTCGCTTTTTCCACAAACTGCCTTTGTATATTCTAATATATGCCAAAGGCAAAAGTGGAACTGGTCCAACCAATTTTGTCCACAGATTGACAAAGCAAGGAAGCACGTCAACAAATCTATTTCTGCTTTCCTCAGAGACTATGGTATGGGTTCTATATACCACAACAACTTGCGTTACAACATGCAAGACATTTATAGAGGAGATGGTGTACACTTCACTGATGAAGGCAACAGAGTCTTCCTCTTGAACTTAAGACTCTGCATCGGTACTTACTTGTAGGTACCAAAAAACACACAATGAACACAAGGGCTCCTTTTAGAGCCACCTTATATCTAAACACTTAAATGCGATTTTTTTTTTTTTAAAGTTTTTTTTCGGGTGCGCGCTGGGTGCGCGCACTCGGCGATATTTTTTAAAAAAATATAAATCTTTTTTTTTGCCCTACAAGGTCCTACTGTGACCCCCTGACAATGCCTAGTGGGTCAATATCTCCCCACTCTGCCCCCTTTACACGTTCTCCCCCTTTGTTCCTCACCCCCTCTAAATGCGAGAGACAAAATGGTGGCCGCCGCTTCCTGATTTCCACTGATTCGAATGTTTACTTACTTCTAACAACTAATCAGAAGTGCGCTCGCGCACTGCCGAGTGCGCGCACCCAGCGCGTACGCTGCGCGCGTACAGATATATATATTGATTTAAATGCTTTTTTCTCTGGAAATACTGAACAGATTTACACCAAACCTGCAAAAGGCACTTCATGGACCTTTTAGCTACCTCTCTGCCAAATTTCACATAATTATGTTAAGCCGTTCAGGCTGTAGCTGCGACTAAAGTCCCTATGGAAAAATCCATGGGGAAAATGTGTTTTGGGACCCCCCCTTTTTCTCAGCCCCCGCTTGACGAATCACCCCGAGACTTCCAGGGTAGGAGCTGAGCGGAGCGCCCCATTAGTTTTGAAAATTTCGCGAGGATTCGCCAACCAGCGCCAAAGTTATTCAAAATAGAATTTTGAGATTTCCTATGGAAACTCGGTCCTAACTATAACTATCTACTGGCGACATATATATATGTGTATGTATATATATTACCTACTGGCGGTCGCCAGTAGGTAGTTATAGTTAGGACCCTGTTTCCATAGGAAATCCGCAACATTCTATTTGGAATAACTTTGGCGCCGGTCGACAAATCCTCGCAAAATTCTCAAAATAGGTGGGGCGCTACGCTCCGCTCCTACCCTGAAAGTCTCGGGGGGATTCGTCAAGCAGGGGCCGAGAAAAAAGGGGGGTCCCAAAACGCGTTTTCCCCATGCATTTTTCCATAGGACCTTTAGACACAGCTACAGCCCGAACGGCTGAACAGAATTACTTGAAATTTGGCAGAGAGGTAGCCATAAGGTCAAGGAAGTGCCTTTTGCAGGTCTGGTGTAAATCTGTTCAGTATTTCCTGAGAAAATAGCATTTAAAAGCATATATATATGTGGGCGGAGCCTAACCACACATCTCATCCTGAGATCTGATTGGCTGTCAGCACTTCATCCAAGAAGTGTTGGTAGCCATCTTGGGACCAATATACATGATAGCACCTCATTAAAAAGCATTGCAGTTAATAGAAGGTTTTAAGACTTTAGTTACATTATAAATCATTTGTTGATGGTACCATACTCATTTTAGGAATTGTGGTATGTTCTAAGGTGATTTCACCATGTGAAAAAGCCTTCTGCTGGGATATCATGATTGAGAGAAAAATATTTTCTCATGCTTTTACCACAGAGGTTTGGAAGGTGATCTATAGGCTAAACTGAGAGCTTATTTTCTGTAAATTCACATTATCTTTCTCAGTCATGTGAGAATGAAGTCTGACATTCTCAGTAAAACATGTACATCCAACAAGGGCAGAGACTGTCAGTTGATTCCTTTGTGTTCTACTGCAGCTTCCCAGAGTGTTCCAAAGAACTACTAGAGCGCTAACAGTCCTACTTATGATAAACGTATGGCACACCTGAAGCCATCTTGCTTGGATTAAAGTGGTAACTCTTAAAACATTTAATTTAAAAAGGAACAAAATGAAGGGGTTCATTTTTCCATAAAAAGTATGATTAGTGCTGCAGAAAAAAAAATTAGGGCACATTTTGAGTGACTTCTCAAATCCTCTTCTATTTCATTAAAAAATTCTGACATGCAGACTGAAACATGCACTTTCAATACCAGCAGCAGTTTTCCCTGGTGAGCAGTAGCTTTACTACAGTGATCTAATGAGCAAAAAGAGTGCTAACATTCTGAATTTATGGCAAATGTGTGACACATCTGAATGCCTTCATGATGGAATCAAAGTAAAAAACTGAAAGCATTTCCTACTGAGGAGACTGCAGTACATGAGGAAATTAGGAAACTTCATAACAAATAAATCTCCCAAGATGGCCACCGGAGACAAAAGAGCCCAAATGTAGCCCAAAATCACCCAGATGTAGCCCAAATATAGCCCAATGACAGAAGTGTGCAAAACACTTATTATTTTGTGTTTTTGCAGTGTTATATAGTGCAGACTTGTCAGGTATTGGAGTGCTTTACATGAGCATTGGTTACATCACACAAGAACAAATTCATTTTGGTTGTAGACATGGGGAGACTAAGTGATTTGACCAGAATCACAGAATGTCGAGCTGAAGCAGAAACTTCAACCTTGTTCCCCAGTTGCAAAGTCTGCAGTTCTGGAAGTAACACCACATCCTCTCCCCTAAGTGCAACATTTAATCAAGTGGTCAACTGGATAAAAAAACATAAAGATAACAAATAATTTAAAAGTGCTTTGTCGCTATTTGAAAACTCAGAAAATATGTCCTTATTTTAGTCTTTTAGAGCACTAACCATAATTTTGATGCCAATAAGACCCTCTCATATATGTAATTTCTAAAGGAAATGCTCTAGGTATTACAGTTTTGATTACATCAAGATGATGTCAGGCGTTCCACACTTTTGTAATAAATATAGAATGTTAGCAATCTAGTTGTTCATTAGGATACTGTTGAGAGGCAGAGGCCAGGGGCACGGACTCTGAAAATTGAAGGCAGGTAGGAGGGTGCAAAGGCAACAATTTAACCACACTGAGCAGGCAGGAAGGGCCGTGGAAGCACAACAGACTATGGAGGGCAGTGGAAAGGGGGGCAGGGGCAACAAACCAACAATACAGGACTTGCAAGAGAGGCTGTTGGAGGGAAGATCTATTACGGGTCAAGAAAGCTAGGGGCGGTCCCCAGATCCCCGGGAGCCACCACAGAACTGAGCAGGAGAGTGAGTCAGGGACAAAAGGGGCACCTTAATTTGAACCGGGGTGCCTAGGAACGCTTGCTCCAAAAATGAAGAAAACAGACATATGAGACATGGAATTGGAGGCAGAATACAATGGCAGTTTAATGAGAAGATGCAACTTCAAAGAAACCGCAGAATAGAGACATAAAGTACAAAATACAGAATCCAGATAATCATACAGCTGTCATAATATTCTCTGTATCTCAATTAATGTACTGACAGAGAGAGAGAGAAAACACATCTATAAATGCATCATGAGAAACAAGTTACACCAAGGAAAATGTTACCTAGGAACACTCACGTTTACTCTTAGAGCAAGCATTCCTGCAATTACAATACAAAATCTTTTAAATGCAAAAGTAAAGAGAACAATGGTTAAACATAACATGACATTTCATATAGGTAAAATAGAATAAGATACTTCAAGCAAAGCAGAGCAAGACATTTTAAGCAAAGGAAGACAAGAGCTCCCAGCTCTTGGGGAAAACCTGCACTGCCTGTTAACCTACATACAGACGGCGAGGTAGTCCGTCGATATCTGTGGGTGCTCCCTTTTTATATCATTTTGTGGGCTCCTTTGCACGCTACATCTACCTACGTATGCTACCCAAAAGCTTCGTCTGCAGATTTTACCAGACATTTCGTCATTTACCCACTTAATGCTGACAATGGACTGGGTGAAAAGGTCAGTCTCTCAGGCCAATCACTTATCGTAAGTTCCATAGAGCAAGCAGAAAATAATGGGTATTGTACGGGAATTCAATATATTCATGTATAAAATCTCCTCAGTTCTCCTAACTTGACGCTCTGCGGTTGCCACTTCCTTAAAAGCGGGAAACCTGCCCAGGAAGCAAGTACCAGTCCAGGATGCAGCCTACTGTATGTCGACAGCTTCAGGGGGATGTTGAACTTTGATACCGAGCACGGAGCACTCGGGTAGGGTGGGGGCTACTAGTTTGGATCAGAAGGCCTCGCAGACCTGCCTTCAGACTGCTATACACTAAAATTGCAGAGCTATGGTCAATTTAACAAAGAGGCCTACATATTGAACAGAAGGGCCTACACAGGGGTTTTATGCTGGCTGAGTGGTAAGGATGTCTCAGGATAATTATATAGCAACACAGGACCCGCTGGTCAATTTAATACGGCCTACAAATGCAGCTGGCAGGGCAAGGACAAGGGTCTCATACTTCAGGTGTGGACAGAACGGGCCAGGGGCCCCCTGTGATACAAAATCTACCCTCCTTCAAGGCTGTGGCAATGTAATAGACCATTGTGGGCAGAAGGAAGAGGCAATGGTAGTACAACCATACATGCCAACAGACCCGATTCAGCCAGGAAACGTCCAATGTTTTTAAGCTCAAATGGGCTTTATTTGATCTGTCTCCTGTCTACAATATCCTCTTTTTCAATGTAACTCAAAGGGGAAAATCAATACCCCAGTTTTTTTTCAAAATCTCCCTCTTACCAAGTTCAAAATGTTCGCAAGTATGGTACATTGGATCATGGAAGGAAATGGGATAGGGACATGGACTTGGATAACAGAGGACAGGAGGGACATGGAGAGGTGCACCAAACTGACCCTGCAGGGCAGGCATCAGGGTTTGCAGCAGCACAATACACCACACAGGGCATGCAGGACGGGAGTGCAGCACAACAATCCATAGAAATCAAGAGGGAGGGGACAGGACCATGCACATGGACAACAGAGAACAGAGGGGCAAGAGGCAATGGTAGCTAGCTGACCATAATGGACAGACAGGAGAGAAAGCTGCAGCATAACAGACCATAAAGGGCAGGAGGGACGGATCAGGGGCATTACAATGGAACAGACAAGCCAGGAGGGAGGGAGTAGGGCTGGGGGCAAGGGGGCAGGACAGGAGCAGCAAGATAGCCATGGAGGTCAGGCAGGATGGGCACTAGAAGCAAGACACACCATGAAGAGCAACAGTGAGACTGTGATGGCATACACACAGACCATGGAGGGAAGGTGGGAGGGGGTCAGGGGCAGCTAACTGACCACACAGGGAAGGTGGGAGGGGCCATGGCAGCACAGAAGACCATGCATGGCAAGTGGGAGGGTTAGTGGCAGCACAATGGCTATGATGGGCAAGAAGGAGGGTGGAGGGGCATGCACAAAGGACGATGGAGGATAGAAGGGAGGGTCAGGACCTGTGCACAGACAAGAAAGTTCAGGGGAAGGGACCTCACAACAGACCACACGGGGCAGGCAGGAGGAGCAGTTGCAGCACAACAGACCAGGGAGGGCAGAAGGGTGTGGCAGTACAATGGACCATGTAGGACAGGAGGAAGAGGATAGGGGCATGGCATGTGGACAGGCAGGGTGGAGGTGGCAGGGACAATTGTTAAATGGTAGCGGCAGTTTCAGTCGGTATCCTTTCAAGTATTTGCCCGGCGGTAATCGCCTCTCATACCACTCGATAATTTACCAATAAAAGAGGCAGGCGCTGGAGACTGGAAGGCAGGAAACAAGGTTTTATTCCGTCGGAGCAGAACACATCAGATCAGACAGCAAGGTATCGTCACGAGGTGCTCTAACTGCATCTCTGAGACCTGGTCTCTTATACACTGGTTTATTGCTTTATTATACATAGTACATTCTTGAGATTCCCTTGATGTGCGGGGAAATATCCCCTGAAGCCCCGGCTCAGATCCGATCCCACACATGGTTACAGTAGAGGTTCCCACCCTACCCGCAGTGGGAGATGGCTATCGCGCAGCAGGGAATTCCGCTAATTCCCGGGGGTGTGTGCAACCGGCCGGGTCTCAGGGGGTAGGGGCTTTGATTCTACTGTAATCCCTTTGATGTGGGGTGTTTCCCTTACAGTAGGGGCAATAAACTGCATCCGCAGGGCTAGGTGATGGCCTGGGACCAGTTCAGACAATGGGGCGCAGAGGAAGGGGGTTATCAAAGGAGAGGCATGACCATGTATGGGTTGTCGGTCGGAAGTGGTTCCGTAGCAGGGTCGCGCAGAAGGAGAGGGTTTATGGCCTGTATGAGAGAGCGGGGGTGGCCGGCGCGCGGGGGATGCTTGCAGCGCCAAGGGGACCGCGCTGGCGATTGACAATGAGTGGGGAGAGAGTGGGGTGCCTAAAATGGCAGCCGTGCGTTCGCTGTGCGTGGTGCTGGGGAGGGGCAAGATGGCGCAGATAATGTTCAGTTTGCAAGCTAAATTTCCACAGTCCTCCCTTTTAACATATCTCGCCAGCTTGTCCGGCCAATATTCACCTTTGTTAGCCTTTCAGTTACAGTATCGTCAATGTTCGTCACACATTTTAAAGATACAGAGTCGTTAGGGTAGGCAGGAGTAATCTGACACATTTGTACATTGTCTCATACAGTTTGATAAAGTAGGCGAGGAGGAAGTGCATTCAAAGTTGCAGTATAGTCGTGTACATGGCTGGTGTTGTATGAATGTTACTATACAAAGTTACATTTTCTTAACTTCTCAGTGTACAGTCGGAAGTGATTGATGCAACATCATGAAAACTTGATAAGAAGATAGTTAATATAATAAGGTGGTTGGGAGAGGATTTTCAACTTTGACATGGGTCCTTCTTTCCAGTGTCCTTGTTTTATAAAGAGCTATCACTGGTAAGCTCTCATTGTTGTCCTTTTTTTCGTTGGCACTGTTGAGCACCGGCGGTGGAGCTAAGGTCCAGCTCAAATCCGATTTCTCACGTGGCAGGGTGTGACCACTCACTGTTCTTTGATCACAGTCCTGTTCCTTAACACAGTTCACCACAGGCACTTTGAGACAGGGTGCCGGCCTTTTGTTCCTCGGTAGTAGGTCAAAGTCATAGTCCAAATGAAAGAGGAAGAGAGAGAATGGGGTGGCATGGGATCGGATCAAAAATGCGGACCAAGGAGAGCAGAATCTTTTCAGCACTGAGCCCATCAATCGGGCCCGACGGGTTGAGACTTCAGGCACGCTGGTCAGTGAGCAGGGGCCTCGATGTAGCCCTCCGCGCTCATTGTTCTGATAATGGTGTCTCGTCTCACACCCTTGTTGCTTCGTCGCTTCCCCCTTGGTCGATGTCATAGATGCTTTATGATCCGCAGCCAGACTGTGCGTCACGTCCGACCCCTCTCTTCCGATGGCTGCAGGTTATCCTTGAATAGGTTATAAGAAACGAAAGTCTTAGAGATCTTGGCAGGGAAGACATTTACATACTTCATTCTCTCTCCCAACCACTGAGTAGTTGCGGAAATGCTCTTATCTGTTACTACATGATTGGTGCCTATTAACTCTGATGTTAATGTGCGTGTTTCTAATCTATTAATTACTGCTGTGGTGCAGGGTTCTGTGGGTGTCCCTGTCCATCGTCTGGCCTTCTAGGTGTCGGTTTCTGCGCCTTATAATACAAGGTTTGGTAGTACCCGTAAGTGCGAGGTGCTACTGTCATGCGTTCATGAGTATCCTTTTCATACAGTAGGTGACCCTTTATCAGTTTAAAACAGGGCCATCAGCTGTTTCGTTCGGGATACTCTGAGACGGCTAGTATAGGGCTGGAGTTATCTCTGGGAGAACAGGGTGCTTTAGACATTCTATTTCGGGCTAATTGGTCAGGGGTAATTCTGGGTGGTGGAGATGGTGTCCTTTAAGAACAAAAACCACTGACATATAGTCCCCGTGTTGAGGGTCAGATTGGGAGACATCAGTCGTCTTACCTGTCCTTTCCTTCTCAGCCGATTAGGCTTAACGTTTGTAAAAAGGAGAGGTAGTAACGTGGTAAAGTATGGTCGTTTTTTGTTTCTGTCAATTTGTTCGAACATCACTGTGTTCAGGCCAATTATACACTTACCAAAGAGGTGTATGTCGTTAATTTATTCAAGAAGAAAAGAGGGCAAGAAAGAGCCTTTTGCGAGGGAGGGGGAGAGAGAGTGAGAGAGAGAGAGAGAGAGAGAGAGAGAGAGAGAGAGAGAGAGAGAGAGAGAGAGAGAGAGAGAGAGAGAGAGAGAGAGAGAGACGTGTGCATCAAGTAGGCTATTTTGGCATACATACGACACAAAACGAGAGAGAGAGAGAGATGGGTAAGATAATAGGCCACTTGGTGCACACACAACATGGAGTAGCATGGGTCTGTTCCATGTAAGAAAACACAAGCGGGGAAAAGACATAAATTCGGTGACCACGTACACACAAATGCCGGATAGGGTGTGACAGTACATGCATCAAGACGGAGACTCAGGGCTGCGTCGAGCACGGGGACCTCTCCTTTCCTGTCCTCTATTCCTATGCATGCTGCGTACCTTTAGCATTTTGTAGTTTATCTTATGGGTTGTCTGACCCTTTATTCTCCTCCCTTTGATCGGTGGACGAGCACCTCAATCATACGATGACGCTCTCTTCAAGTGACCCGAACATGAAATGCATACACATTCATATCGTATAATCGTAGTACACACGCACAATCATATCATACAGTTTTTCATGTTCCCAATGGTGGTCTGTAATTTTACGCACTATCTCACAACGTTTGTCTATGTTTTCCCTGATATTGAATTTGGTTCGGTTTATGTCCACTCCACTCTTCAGTCGGAACTTCGTCGTGACCTATAGAGGGGAAAATAAGAGGGGAGGGGAGGGGAGGTGCAGTATTCAAAATACCCCAGCGCGCGCAGACACGAAAAGTTCTACCTACCATGTACCAGGCTAGCCGCAGGGGTGGGTAATACCACGGACCTATTATTCTTTAGTTCGAGGCAAAGATGCTCTAGTTCATTCATCTCCTAAATTCGGGTTCCCTGGTCGTGCATGTATTTCTCAATTGGTCGTGTATTATGGTGCAGGATACCATACCTTGCGTGCGACATATACCTTAAGTTATAGTTCATTATTGATGTGACAATTCTTGGAAAAAGGGCAGGCATGATGGGTACAAATTTCGTTAAACAAAAAGATTTTTAGGCAAATTGTGTCTGTATTATCTGTATGCTTTCGCTTAGGAGTAACAATCATTTATTTAAAAGAAAAACCTTCAACAACCTAGATGATTAGTCATGACACTGATTCCGTAATTCTTTTTTAAGAAGCCCTTTATTTAAAACAATGTCAGTATGGAAGTACGGGCCTACAGCCGCCATAGACCGGCCACGGTGTGAGAGGCGTCGAGCAACATGAGCAACACTAGATTAACATAAAAATCGGTCCCCCCCCCCCTTTTCCCCACCATCGTGTGTGAAAGCATCGCATATATATATATATATATCTTTTTTTTTTTTATTAACACAAATGTCACGTGACTGGAACGCCACAAGGAGTTGTAGGCCACTCCTACATCAGTGCCATCTTGGGGCGGGGTCGGGTCAGTGCACAGTCTAAGTCTTTCCATGAATTAGCTGTTGAACCAGAATTCCTTTCGGTAGTTCGAGAACTTTCGTTAGCGTCAACTTTGCGTCAGCATGGCGTCACTGCAACCCTGTAGCAATGCCACGGTTTGTTCTTAGGGCGGGGCAGCAGGCGGGTTCTTCCGCCGACGCTTTACTGTCTCACTGTGTCAAGCGGAGGCAAGGTGGCTGCCGCCCGGGGGCAAAAAGAGCAATGGTGGTGGTTTTGTCCTTACCGGAAGTCCGCAGGAGTCGAACGTCAAATGACTCCAACCAATTCTGCAAGGCTGAGGGGAGCGTTCTGTCAAGGGTGGGGCCCATGCCCTAGCAAACAAGCTTTCGAGTCCAGAATTGTCTCACGGTGGGCCAGGCCTGGAACCGGAGGGGTCAACCGCCGGAGTTCAAGGGCAGCAGTAGCAGCAGCTCTTCGGTACAGTCACCGGAGAGGAGCCAGCAGCAGTAACAGCGGCAGTCCGGATGGTACTGCCACCGGGGTGATTCCAGCAGCAGTGACGACAGCAGTTTGGATGGTATCACCACCAGGGTGGGTCCCCGATTACCTTGCTGCGGGGGCCCACTCCTTACGTCGGGTGTTAGCGGCAGTCCTGGTGAACCCGGTGCTTGGGTGGTTGCCTGGCGGCCGCGTGCAGGGGTGCCGGCTCAGCCGAACGGCGAATGAAGTGGCAGGGCGCAACTCAGCTGGCTGACGTGTGAAAGATGCGGTTTGGGGTGCCCTCATCTGCTGGCGAGCCTCCACCTGGGGAGGTGGGGGAGGCCCGTCCGCGTCGCCTCCCCCCGCCAGGGCACCCTCCGTTATTGAAGGAAGAAGTGACTGGGAAGATCCGCACAGCGTGCCAGGGTGAAATTCAGCAGGCCGATGAAAAAGATGGCTGGGTGCAGCTTAGCTGGTCGGCGAGTTAAAGACGGTTGGGGTGCCTGGCGGGCCTCCACCTGGGGAGGTGGGGGAGGCCCGTCCGCGTCGCCTCCCCCCGCCAGGGCACCAGCCCTCATTAAAGAAAGAAGAGAAAGCGGAAAGGCCCGCACAGCGTGGCGGGCTCCGCCTTGGTGTTGCCAGAACTTCGGCGCTTCGTATAGCCTCCGGCCTATTCGCACAATCGCCCGCCACTGATGTCAAGGGATTTTTGCATGGCTTTTATAGCCCAAAGTCAACTAAGAGGGACCGCCCAAAACAGGCCAATGTTGCGATTTCGAGGAAGGAGAGGCGAGGACGGTGTCACGTGGACGTTAAGGCTTTGGGATGGAGGTTGCAGCAGACTGTCATGTAAATAGTTGTTTTAAAACGTGTTTTAACCTGTTTACCCTGTTGGTGTGTTTGTTATATCCTATAAGTTATTAAAATGTTATAACTACATTACTTCGTTGGAGTGTTTGTACATATTTGTAGTTTGATGACGAGCACAAGGAGGTTACTGTGCAATCGGAAAAATAACATAGCCCAATTGTGCGCGATCTAGCCCTAGTTTGGTGACGTCGATGGTGGGTGTCAGCAGGCTTCCGTTTGTGCGGGATTTTGTCATGCTTATTGGGCGGGGTGGGCAGTAGGGCAGACATGTTTAGGTAGCGAGAGTAATGGAGTCGGGCTACCTCGCGGTCGTCTCGACCGTGAGCTTGACTCCTTCCCTTGGTTTCATATGTCCCACAAAGGGCTAACTCCTAGCGTTATTTTAGTTTTTGTAAGGTCAAAAAGGATCCTACCAGTGCCTTTACTATCTTGTCGATTCCTGTTCGTTCATCCTTAGTTAATCGATTCATTCTGGTGGACTCTTTCTTTCCTATCTCATGGTCGTCTAGCGTTGTAGTCGACGTTGGGTTCGGCACAAGAGGCTCAGCCGGCGCGGAGGCCGTGAGGGCCGAGGCCCTTGTACTGCTTTCGCTCGTGTTCGGGGGTTGTGGGTGTTGCACTATTGATTGGGAGGGTGCATACGGAGGGGGCATGTAAATGATCGGGGGACCTAACAGTAATTCGTCATTCGTTCGCTGCTTGGAGGACAACTCAGGGTAGAGCAGAGAAGGGGTCCTAACAGCGTACTGGCCTGAGGTTTCGGGCTCCTGTGTTAGTTTAGTTTCCCTTCTCTCCTTTATGTCTTCTTCTAACTTTTTAGCGGCAAGGTGAGCTGCCTTTCGTAATTCCTTTTCTGCTTTTACTTCTTCCCTCTTTTTCCGTTGCGTCGCTTCTTTGCGCCACATGCCAATACTGTCAAGCATAGTAGGCGTCGTCTTATTGCTACGCAGAGCTACTTCTAGCGCTTCTATCTTGCGGTCGTCGTAGGATCCCATCAGTGGCCACTGACTTTCGGGGTCCTTCTTGGTATATTTATGCCACAGCTTGCTATAGGCTACGGCGACTAGTCCATATTTAGTGAACATGTCCTTATTAGGGGTGCCTTCCAGTGGAGCCGGATGGTTCACCTCTAATAAGCGGTCCGGGCAGAACCAACTACCGATCAGTGGGGAGAAGATAGGCATGACGGGTTTCAACGGGGACAAAAGTCAGCACTACCTATCTTTTCACTGCTTGCAAAGACTAGACAGAATATCTCTATTCTTCGTTATTTGTAAGCAGAGAATACCTCCAAAGAACCAATATCGAACAACTAGTGTTCGGACAATCAATCAATCAATCAATGGGGAGATAAAGATAGGCACGACGGGTTTCAACGGGGACAAAAGTCTGCGTTACCTACCCTTCACTATTTGCAAAGACTAGACAGAATATTCCTATTCTACGTTATTTGCAAACAGAGAATATCTCAAAAAGCACTATTCTTCAAAACAATCAATGTTCGGACAATCAATCAATGGGGAGATAAAGATAGGCACGACGGGTTTCAACGGGGACAAAAGTCTGCGTTACCTACCCTTCACTATCTGCAAAGGGAGAGAGAGAGAGTATTTCTACTCCTCCCCGTTTGTAGACAGCGAATATCTCAAAGAGAACAATCAATGAGCACAATCAATGAGCAATACTAGTATTTCCAGAGCATTAAACAATCAATCAATTATTTCTCAATTTGTCGTGTATCACGACCTTACCCGGACCGCGTGGACAGTTTCTCGTCTTCCGCCTCCAGCGCCCGATCGTCCTCTACTCTCCGTATTTGCCGCGGCACTCCTGATGGTTCCCAGTCAGGACCGTAGATCACTCGAGAGAGGTCTGCTCGGAACCAGTGAAGTTCGGATGATCGGCTGCCAGACGAGGGTCTATTGGGCAGGAGCTCTCCCGATCGTTGCAGTCGTTCACTCTGTCGTCGGGACCTCTCCCACTGGATCCACGTGTCGCTGATGGGCCCCACGTTTGGGACGCCAATTGTTAAATGGTAGCGGCAGTTTCAGTCGGTATCCTTTCAAGTATTTGCCCGGCGGTAATCGCCTCTCATACCACTCGATAATTTACCAATAAAAGAGGCAGGCGCTGGAGACTGGAAGGCAGGAAACAAGGTTTTATTCCGTCGGAGCAGAACACATCAGATCAGACAGCAAGGTATCGTCACGAGGTGCTCTAACTGCATCTCTGAGACCTGGTCTCTTATACACTGGTTTATTGCTTTATTATACATAGTACATTCTTGAGATTCCCTTGATGTGCGGAGAAATATCCCCTGAAGCCCCGGCTCAGATCCGATCCCACACATGGTTACAGTAGAGGTTCCCACCCTACCCGCAGTGGGAGATGGCTATCGCGCAGCAGGGAATTCCGCTAATTCCCGGGGGTGTGTGCAACCGGCCGGGTCTCAGGGGGTAGGGGCTTTGATTCTACTGTAATCCCTTTGATGTGGGGTGTTTCCCTTACAGTAGGGGCAATAAACTGCATCCGCAGGGCTAGGTGATGGCCTGGGACCAGTTCAGACAATGGGGCGCAGAGGAAGGGGGTTATCAAAGGAGAGGCATGACCATGTATGGGTTGTCGGTCGGAAGTGGTTCCGTAGCAGGGTCGCGCAGAAGGAGAGGGTTTATGGCCTGTATGAGAGAGCGGGGGTGGCCGGCGCGCGGGGGATGCTTGCAGCGCCAAGGGGACCGCGCTGGCGATTGACAATGAGTGGGGAGAGAGTGGGGTGCCTAAAATGGCAGCCGTGCGTTCGCTGTGCGTGGTGCTGGGGAGGGGCAAGATGGCGCAGATAATGTTCAGTTTGCAAGCTAAATTTCCACACAGGTTACAGTCATCTGACAATGCTAGGCAGGTGGTAGGGGAGTGGCAGCTCAACAGAACACTCAGAGTAGATAGGAGTGGCAGGTCCATGGGACATGGTGGGCAAAAAGGATGGAGCAGGGGCATACACAAAGACATCGGAGGGCAGGGGGAAGGAGAAAGGAGCAGCAAGCTAAGCACAGAGTTTAAGCAGGAGGTCAATGATGGGGCATAGAATTGGGCAATGGAGGGCAGAAGGAGTGGACTGGTACATCATACTAAATTGAGGGCAGTGGCAGCACATCAGACCATGCATGGCAGGAGGGAGGAGGCTAGTCCATGGATTCACACAACAGAGGATAGGGAGGAAGGGGATGGGGCAGCAAGCTAACTGTTCAGAGAAGGCGGGTATTAGGAACTTTATTGTTTTTAAAACATTGTGTCTGTGCGAACTACTTAAAATATGAACAAGTATGCAGCATAATCTCACTTTTATTCAGGAAGAAGAGGACGTTTGTGACTGTGACTCCGGGCTCACTTGGCAGAAACACCCCCTGACCCTCCACCCCCTATCGCAAAATGTAATGCCCGTGAAAAGGGTAGGTGAACACAGTGTTATATAGAACATAGTCCTGAGAGCACGATTGAAAATGAAAACTAGATATAGTGTATGGTATAAACTATGCACCAAAAAGTGTGATATAAGATGAACCGGGCGTGAAATATAATATGCAATACATTGTGCGCAATGACAGATTCATTGGAGAGCGCGAGATAGCACAGGCACTAGCGCGTGCTATGCGATATGCGCCTTGGAGTGTAATATGCACAGGGCAGTGTTGTGTAACCTAACTAGTCTCTAAAGTTGTAATATAAAATATGTGCTGGGGAGTGTAACGTTGCATATGCACTGTGACAAAGATATGGATCCCAGATTGTAATATGTATGGCATAGCACTGTGCGTTATAACATAGGCATCGAGAAAGGCACGTTAGATGGGGCAATATAACCCGTGCGAAGACAAGTGTGGCATGACATATTTACGGGGTGGTGTTACAGTGCACATGGGCTAGAGAGTGTCATAGCATATGCACTAGCTAGTGGAATACAACACAGAGGTGTGTGGCACTCGGCAGGCAATGGTGGGTGTAACACAGCATTGGGCTCTGTCAGGAGCACGCTGTGACTCTCAAGTGATGTTCGTCCCCTTTCCAGAGAGTAAAATAAAAAGTATTACACATCCGGCAGTGGATGTGTGTTTTATTAACCGTGAGGGGGGTTTCTTGCATAGTTTTGGTCGAATTTTTGTCGAATCCCCTTTGAAAGGCTTGGTGTGCATGTGTATTAAATGTGCCCGTCAATAGCTACCCATGTTTGTATAAATAAACGACAAGGATGTCTACCAGGATTAGGCACGGTAGGGCATCAGACATGTCAGAGCTTCACTAGTGGTGTAAATACATTCCACGTGGATTCATTGCATGCATAGTCGCCTTTTAATGAATATCACGCAAATCGTCATGGTGATAGGTACGTACGGTTTGTCCAGCATGTCCTAGGTGTGTCTATAAATATATATTTTTTTAAAATAATAAAAAACAGTGGCCGGCCCTGGGGATTGGGGTCAAGAAAATATAATTATGAGATTGGCCCTGGGGGATGGGGTCATCAGGGCCAATAAATTAGAATAAGAAGGGGAACCAAACAGCCCCCCTTCTTAAAAAACTAAAATAAATAAAAGACTGGCATCGTGCCGGAGGCCATGCCCCCTCCGTGCAGCACTCTGCAAACGCGCCCCCAACAGGCATCTCCAGTATGCGCCAGGGAGCTGCGCTGCAGCCAGGTGTTCTGAGGCCAAGCCCCTTTTTACACCTCTCTGCAACGCAGCTCTGTGGCGCTTACTGGAGGTACCTAGTGGTCTAGTTTGACCCTAGGGACCCTTAGGATTCAAGGGGACTTAATCTCTCAACTTAGAACAGCCACAGGGCGCGTTTACACAGTGGTGAAGGGAGGGGACGGGGCCTGAGGTGACGTGTGCAAACACGCACTATGGCACGTTTTAAATTGGGGATATAATTTCCCTTCAATACTGAGGGCCCCTGGGGGCTAACTAGCCCACCAAGTGCTTCCAGTAAGCGCCACTGAGCTGCATTGCAGAGAGGTGGTCCAGGCCGTGCCACTTTTTACACCTCTCTGCAACGCAGCTCTGTGGCACTTACTGGAGGTACCTAGTGGGCTAGTTGGACCCTAGGGACCCTCAGGATTCAAATGAACTTAATCTCCCAACTAAAAATGGACACAGGGCGTGTTTACACAGTGGTGAATGGAGGGGACGGGGCCTGAGTTAACGTGTGCAAAAACGCCCTGTGGCCTGTTTTAAGAGGTAGTTTTAATCCCCATGCCCTATTATATACTAGGGGCTTACAGAGGAGGTCATGCTAATCACAGGGGGACCCCAACGCATAATGTTCCCTAGTGTATGTAGGTGTTTTCACTGTATTCTAAGTGTCTTTTAACATAGCACTGGCTCTAGGACTGGTTAGTCAGACTCAGTTACCACCAGTATCCGTCTGAAAAAGTTGAGGGTACAGGATGATTTTGCAACAAGGCTTCTTTCTGCTCTTCTTTTTGTTCTTTCTGCACGTTATCCTTCTTCCTGCACTTATCTTCGTATTTGAGGACTTCTGTTGCTTCTTTCTGCACTTTTTTTGTTTCTTTCTGTGCATTTTTTCTTCTTTCTTCACATGTCCTATCTCTGTAGGCATAGTTAGAAATTAGCATTTAAAAAACCTTTGAAATTCACAGAAAAAACCATAGGTTTCAGGCACGTTATAGTTAGGAATTAGCGTTTAAAAAACCTCAGAAATTCACTGAAAAAACCATAGGTTTCAGGGGTGTTATAGTTAGCTGGACTTTTCACTTGTACAAAACCATTGAAATTCCCCCGTTATAGTTAGTTCAGCTAACTATAACTCGCGCGCCCGCAATGCACTGCTGATGACGTCACATATTACATCACTCATGACATGGTCAGTGACATCACTCATGACATCACTCATGACATCTCAAATGACATCACTGATGACATCACTGATTACATCATCCTTGTGATAGAGTGGCAGACCTCCTCTCACCCTAATATAACCTTTGATACACACATTCAAAAATAGAGACTAACATTTTCAAAACAATGGACATACCAATACCAGTTACAACAACCTCTTCAGTAATTCTAAGATCCACATACACATCCACTCATTCACCAACAGTCCTATACAGTCACTCATACATGTACTCACTCATCATATGTACTCATACACCTATACATCCTGTTACACAATGCCACTCATCCATAGAGTTACTCACACACATAGTCACTCATGCTAATAAAGAATCAAACATACATTTACTTGCATATACAGTTATACACACACCACCATACTTACTTCTACGGAAACTTACACATACTTAGTCTTTTAAACAATCACTTATAGAAACACATACTTATTCATACAGGAACTCTTTCAATCTCTCACTCTCACATATACTCACATATATACACCAATAGTCACATATACTAGTTTAAAACATATGTAGTTACTCATAAAGACACTATTGAGACAGTCATTCACTCACTAACACACCCATACACACACTCATCCACCCATACAGTCCTGCACACATGCTGTGTTCAACACATACAAACAGTGAGTCACTCATTCATGCACCTATGCACTACGTAATACCCCCCACCGAACCATGCAGACACTCAGACTGATACTCAAAAAACCAACTAATAACCTATATAGACACCCATGTAGCTACTCACCAACCCATGCAGCCACTTATACACAAAGTGAGAGACTGATACAGATATTTACATATTTAAACATTACTCACTAAGCCATGTATTCACTATGATACACTTAATCAGTCAGTTACACAATCAATTTTTCAAAAACAAATCATCCATTTAGACACTTATATACCCATTTATTCTTCCATCGACCTTGAGATATACATATATAAAACATATTTAATGTTCAGAAAAACACACATTCACTGGATGATGTCATCAGTGATGTCATCAGTGATGTCATTTGAGATGTCATCAGTGATGTCATGAGTGATGCCACTGACCATGTCATGAGTGATGTAATATGTGACGTCATCAGCAGTGCATTGCGGGCGCGCGAGTTATAGTTAGCTGAACTAACTATAACGGGGGAATTTCAATGGTTTTGTACAAGTGAAAAGTCCAGCTAACTATAACACCCCTGAAACCTATGGTTTTTTCAGTGAATATATATATATATATATATATTCACTGAAAAAACCATAGGTTTCAGGCCTGATATAGTTAGGAATTCGCATTTAAAAAACATTAGAAATTCACTGAGAAAACCATAGGTTTTAGGGGTGTTATAGTTAGCTGGACATTTCACTCGTACAAAACCATTGAAATTCCTCCGATATAGTTAGTTGTACTAACTACATCTCGCGCGCCCGCAATCCACTGCTGATGATGTCACATATTACATCATTCATGACATGGTCAGTGACATCACTGATGACCTCTCAAATGACATCACTGATGACATCACTGATGATATCATTCAGTGAATGTGGTTTGGTTCGGTATTTAAATATGTATTATATATATAGCAATTTGCATTGAAGAGTGAGTGGATATATAAATATAAATATCTGGATGGAGGATTTAGTAGCAGTGTGATTGACTGTTTACTTGACTAATTTGTAGCGTCTCACTAAATATATTGGATAGTGACTAAATTGTGTGAATATCTGTATCACTTTGTCAGTTGTTGTGTAAACTGCTGCACCAATTGGTTACTAGCTACGTGAAAGTATATATTAGTTATTGATTAGTTAACTGACTATTTGTATGGGAGAGTGAATGTGTGTGTGGTTCGGTGGGGGTGTGTGACTTCCCAAAGATGTGTGAATAGTTGATTCAGTAGGTATATGAAGTTAAAACTACATGTTATAACAGTTGTTTGGGTGAGTGAATATCTTTATGGGTGTGGTGATGAGCAAATATATGTCTCAATGGTACATATCCAACAAACTAGAAAAATAAAAGCCAGTGTATGTGTCAGTTGTTGTATATAAATAAGTATACATAAGACTCAGTGATTGTATGAGTGACTGTATGGATAACTGTATACTTGTAATAGTGATTTTATAACACACTAAGTATGAGTTACTATCTATATGAATAGATGAAGTGGTGTTTGTATAAGTGTGTAGCTAAGTAAAAGTAAATATGATCCATTGTTTGCATAAGTGAGTAGGATGACTTCATAAGTGATTAGGATGTGTGCTGGTGTGTAATGTCGATATAGGTGTATAAGTATATTTGATAGTGTGCTATTGAGCATTGACAGCATGTATGAGTGAATCTATAGGTAAGTGATTAGATGTGTGTATAGATCTAGGAATCCCTGAGTGGGTGTTTAGAAACTTGCATTGGTGTGTCAATGGTTTCAAATATGGCACTCTGTATTTTACAGTGAGCGATGAAAGGTTATACTAGTGTATGATGAGGTGTATCTGATTGTCATGTGGATGATGTCATCAGTGATGTCATCAGTGATGTCATTTGAGATGTCATCAGTGATGTCACTGACCATGTCATGAATGATGTAATATGTGACATCATCAGCAGTGGATTGCGGGTGCGTGAGATGTCATTAGTACAACTAACTATATCGGAGGAATTTCAATGGTTTTGTACGAGTGAAATGTCCAGCTAACTATAACACCCCTAAAACCTATAGGTTTTTCAGTGAATTTCGAATGTTTTTTAAATGCTAATTCCTAACTATATCAGGCCAAAAACCTATGGTTTTCTCAGTGAATTTCAAAGGTTTTTTTAAATGCTAATTCCTAACTATATCAAGCGTGAGACCTATGGTTTTTTCAGTGAATTTCAAAGGTTTTTTTAAATGCTAATTCCTAACTATATCAGGCCTGAAACCTATGGTTATTTTCAGTGAATTTCAAAGGTTTTGTAAATGACAATTTTTAATGTATTAATTGTTATACTGATTTTTTTTATACTGATTTGCTACATTTTTTAAACTATTTATTTTTAGATATTTCAGTTTTTTAAATTACATTATAATTACATTATACATTACAATACAAAATATACTTTCTCAGAATGAATTACTTTAGTTTAAATACTTTGCAAATAGGCAATAGAATGTTAAGTACAGTAGTTACAGTTGTTGCAATGGGCAATACAATTTCAAACAGAATGCAACTTTGAGCTCAATGTGAATTTCTAGTCAAATGCAATTAGTTACTTTATGGATTACTTTTCTAACCACTGGACTGGATCCTAGATTCAGTCCTTGGACATCTCCTGTAAACAGTTGAGTAAAAGAGTTTTGGTTACAGTAGTGATTTATAAGGAACATTATTGTATTTTAAAAGTTGACACTTAGAATTTTTTTCACATAGAATCACCAATGTTATCCTTTGGCAGAAAATGTAGATTTTCCTAATAAGTTATGACGGAAAGTCTTAATTTTATTAAAGACACGGAGGCGAGTATTATGCTTTCTTTTCTTGCGTTTATTCGAATAGCAGCAAGACAAGTGAAAAACCACACTCCCCAGAAGGCTGCAGGAGAAAACTACTAGCCAATGGGGAGAACGATAACACATAGAAATCCAATCAGGTCAGGCCAACCATATAAGGACCTATCTGACCGCAAGCAGTCCTCTTTTCTTGTGCGAGTTAGGAAGAAATCGAAAACAAAGGAACTAAAAACAATAATATGCAAACAGTCAAAATCCAGGTAAACAGTTCTTGATCCCGGAACACCATGGACGAAACATCCTGAGGAAACCATGTTGGAAGACAGATGGACGTCGAAGGCAAGAACTCGGATGAGGCAGAACAATTCTTACGAGGAAGCTGGTGGAAGTGCTGGAGTACCTAAAAGGGGGGGAAAAAACAGAACGAATTAGAGCTGTTGTGGAGGGATAATACTCGCCTCCGTGTCTTTAATAAAATTAAGACTTTCCGTCATAACTTATTAGGAAAATCTACATTTTATGGCAAGACCGGAGGCTCCTATTATGCTGGTTCAAAGCATATCGACAGCCAAAGAAGAAGCAGTAATCACAGGTTTACAATAAAAGGTCCTAAACACATTATCATTAGACCAATCTGCTGACTTAAGGATATCCTCCAGACGCGAGCCTGCCCAAAAGGCTTTAGAGGCCATGGCACCCCTGGTAGAGTGAGCGCCAAATATAGAAGAGTCAATGCCCGCGAGAGACATGATCCAACGGACCAAACGGGCTGAGGTAGCAGTGGAAACAGGGAGATGAGGTTTGCGGAAAGAAATGAGCAATTGCGTATGGGAAGAAGTCCTAAAGTCAGCAGATTTTTGTTCGTAGGCTTTTAAGCAACGACCTACACATAACTTCGGCTGAGCTGGAAAATAAGGATAAAACACTGATTGTAAATTTGTTTTTGTACGTCTCTGCACCTGAAACAACACACCAGTAGAAGAAAACTGTCTTGAGGAAAGATCTAAGGCCCTAACATCAGAAACACGTTTAATGGATATTAAACACAATAACATAGTGAGCTTTGCAGACAACATTTTCAGGGAGAGATCCGAATTGTCAGGCCAATCCATAAACAATTTGAAAACCAAATTAACATCCCATAAAGAAGTATACTTAGCCAACGGAGGTTTGGAAAAACGGACTCCTCGTAGCAAACGGCAAACCAGTGGATGAGATCCAACCGGTTTATTGTCAATGGGACAGTGGTTAAGCAAAATAGCTGATCTGTACAGGTTTACAGTGCGATAGGATTTACCAGCACTGGCCTCAGAGGCCAGAAAATTAATCACAAAATTCACAGAGGCTGAAAAGGGATCGATAGACCGTTCCAAACACCAGCTTGACGAAAGAGACCAAGCGGATTTGTACGCCTTGGAAGTACCGGGAGCCCAGGCCCGGCTGATAAAGATTGAAGCCTCTTGAGAAAGGAATTGGTCAGAAGAAAGAGACCGGACAGTTTCCATGCCGACAGAGTCAAAGACCGGTCCAGAATGAGATTGTGAGGGGAACCTCGAGGATCCAAGAGAAGGTCCCATGAATGAGGGAGAAGGACAGGAAAATCCACTGTCAGTTCCAAAAGGGAAGGAAACCATATCTGGGATTGCCAAAAGGGCACCACCATGACCCGAGACGTCTGTTGATGACGAATCTGGGAAAGGACCCTGTTGATCATAAGAAAGGGAGGAAAAGCGTAATTGAGATGAAGAGACCAATCCTGAAAGAACGCGTCGGTCGCTAACGCTAGCGGATCCGGGCGCCAACTGTAGAAACGAGGTAACTGGGAGTTGAGGCGAGACGCAAAAAGGTCGATGAAGAAAGGACCCCACTTGAGAGAGAGAGAATGAAACATGGAGGGAAGTAATCTCCAATCGCTGGAATCCCGGAGATACCGAGAGTGTCAGTCGGCGATGGAATTGAGATCGCCGGGGAGATATTCGGCTTGGAGGGAGAGATTGTGAAGGAGACAAAAGTGCCAAAGGCTCTTGGCGAGTTCTGCGAGGGGTTTGGATCTTGTGCCACCGAGACGGTTGATGTAACGGACCGCAGAAACATTATCCATCCTGAGAAGAATGGAACAACTTACCTTGTTTTTTGCGAGACTGCGGATTGCAAAGGAGCCTGCAAGCATCTCTAAAGAGTTGATGTGCAATGACGACCTCTCTAGAGACCATGTACCTCCAGTCAAGATTGGTCCACAATGGGCGCCCCAACCCGTCAGACTGGCATCTGATTCTAACACAAGATCTGGGGCCGTGGCGAAGATAGTCCTTCCGTTCCACGCATCTAAATGGTCTATCCACCATTGTAGTTCGGAACGCGAGTCGTGATCTAGGAGGATAAGATCTAAGTAAGCCAGACCCTGACGCAGATGGCGTATCTTTAGGCGTTGAAGGGCCCGATAATGGAGAGGACCTGGGAAAATGGCTTGAATGGAGGCGGAGAGAAGCCCCACTATCCTTGCAAGAGAGCGAAGGGAAATTCGGGAAAGAGCAAGAACTTGAGAAATTTCTGAACGAATAGATGCAATCTTTGCGGTAGGAAGGAGAAGAGACGCGGAGGGAGAATCTACGCAAAACCCTAGAAACTCCACATTTTGAGAGGGAAGCAACATGGACATCTCTGGATTGATCAGAAAACCCAGATCGGAAAGAAGGGATTGGGTCACTTGAAGGTCGTGTAAAAGACCTGGTTTGCTCGCATTCATAAGAAGAATATCGTCCAGGTAGATGATCAGGCGAATTCCCAAGGCTCGGAGAGAAGCTACTAGAGGCTTCATGATTTTGGTGAAACACCAAGGGGCTGAAGAGAGACCGAAGGGGAGCGAACAAAAGCGATAAGTGGCACCCAGCCATTGAAACTGGAGAAACTTGGGATGAGAAGGATGGATAGGAACCGTGAGATAAGCATCTTGAAGATCCAAACGGACCATCCAATCGTTGACTCGCAGAGTGTCTCGTAAGTGAATAATGGTCTCCATTTTGAAATGTCTGTAAACGACGAACCGATTGAAAACCTTGAGGTTGATTACAGGTCGCATCTTTTTGTTCTTTTTGCGAACAAGAAACAAAGTGCTCAGAAAACCAGAGGGATCGAAAGGGAGCTTTTGGATAGCTTTCTTTGTCAACAAGGAAAGAATTTCCTGAGAGATCAGGAGAGAAACGTCGGCGGAAAAAAACAGAGGTGGAGGCAAAGTATCCTGGAAAAGAGGAGCGTAAAATTCTATGAGATAGCCTTGGACAGAACTGAGAGTCTGAAGTTAACATTTGCCATTTGCTTAGAAAGAGAGCTAAACGCCCTCCTACAGGAGGGCCAGACGACAGGCTTACCTTGTTGGGGGTAGTTGGAGTTGTTGCCTCTGTGGCCCCTCTGTCCACGACCCCTGAATCCACGGCCACGTTGGGGTAGAACTGTGGCTTGTACTCTTGGTAACCGGTGTTGGAAGCTCCTCTGGAACCTTGGGAAGAGGAAAAACGGCTGGAAGAGCGGCTCCTGCCTCTGCCGGCCCTGCCAAAAACCCGAGGGGCGAAGACTTTTTTAATAGAGAGTTGCGCCTTGTCCAGAAAGGCGAAAGTTGACACAAATTTAGAGAGATCCTTGACCAACGAGTCACCAAAGAGAAGACCGTCCGCTTTGGCGCCAGGGTCCTGAGACGCCAAATTGGCCAACTTAGGGTCTAACTTGATAAGGAGACCTTTGCGTCTTTTATGGGTGATGGCGGCATTGGCGTTGCCCAGTAAACAAAAGGTACATTGGGCCCAAAGGGAAATATCCTCAGGATTTAGGCTGAGATTCTCTGAACGCGCCGTCTCCGCCAGATCAAGAATGCGGGCAAGGGGACCCACCATATCCAGAAGCTTATCCTAGCAAGAGGACCATGCTCTGTCAACCCCCTTACGAGGGTCCTTGCCGAACTTAGAGAAAAAGGTGAGAAGCGGTTGATCAATAGAAGGGGTAACCGTGACGTGAGAGGTCAAAGAAGGTTTGGGACATTCAGATTTTAATTTTGGTCTGACTGACTTGTCCAGGGGTTGTCTGAGTTTGGAAGCAATATAGTCTCCCACATGGGGAATTGGAAACCATTCAGTTGAATTTGGATGCCGAATCAATGCAGGGTCAAACATAGGAACCCCCTCTGAGTCAAAGATAGGCTTGGATTCAAAGGGGGACAACTTTTGCTTCTTAGGAGAAGAATCACCAACCCCGAATAAATCAAAGAGATTGTCATCGTCCGTGTCACGCATATCGTCATCCGTATCTTGGATAGTATCAATGACCAGCTTCTTAGGAACCTCCACGTTTTTAAGTTTGGTTTTACTCTTACCAAATGTCAAAGTAGATCCCTCCTTTGACTGAGGCCTGGGAGGAATAGAATCCTCATTCTTGCGCGAGGAACCCTCGCTAACCACATGTGACACTTTTTTGGCTAAAACAGTGGCAGGAACCAGTTTACGTTTTCTGCTTTCCCCCACAGACTGGGCTAAAGCTTTGGTCATAATGCTTATTAAAGAATTTTCCATAGTTCTGGACACTCTCAGCATGGAGTTTTCCACAGCATTTTCAACTGAGTAGTTGATAAACTGACTCAAATCATTTTTGAAATTAGCGTTTTCCTCATTATCAAGCTCAGGAGAGCTGGAAATATCCATTTGCACTGTCTGGTTAGGACGTGGGAAGCAAGGGGTTAACTGAAGGCAGGGGGCGTGTACAAAACTATCCTGCCGGTGAAACACGAGCGTGTGGAGAGGGAGGAGGAAGTCGCTAAGGGAAAACCTTGTCCGGTGACAGTTGAAAGGCAGGAGGCAGCGTTACAAGGCAGCAATTAACGAGGCGAGCGCTGAGGAGGCGAGCGTCGTTATGACAAAGACGCTAAGGTAAACAAAAGGCGCGCGCGAGGGCAGACGCGCTAAAGCCTGTGAACCGAGGGGGGAAAACGGAATGCGCCAGCACTTGAAAAGCGTTAACGATGGACACACAGTTCGGAATAGAACACCACGCTAGCGGCAATTAATGATTACAACGGCATAATATAAATAGATAACACTTTAGAAACACTTTAGAATACAAAGAGGAATGAAATAAGCGACTTATCTGACTGCGAGCAGCAAGAAAAGAGGACTGCTTGCGGTCAGATAGGTCCTTATATGGTTGGCCTGACCTGATTGGATTTCTATGTGTTATCGTTCTCCCCATTGGCTAGTAGTTTTCTCCTGCAGCCTTCTGGGGAGTGTGGTTTTTCACTTGCTGCTATTCGAATAAACGCAAGAAAAGAAAGCATAATAGGAGCCTCCGGTCTTGCCATAAAATTCACTTAGCAAGTAAGTAGTGTTATCGTTAGTTTTTCTTACTCAGTGGAGGATCGTGGATCCAGCACTGGTGCATCTCCTGTAAACAGTTGAAAGAATGTGTTTAAGTCATACAGACGATTTTTTAGGAATATTTTTAGTTTGTGAAAATAGACACTTAGAAACTTTTATGCTGAAAACCACACAATGGATTCCTATGGAAGGAAATACAAGTTACTGGTAAGTACGCTTAGAATTACTTTTCTGGGTCAGTGCTGGGCTAAAAGATGCAGCACTGGTTTCTCTCCTGATAACAGGTGAGTAAATCGGAATTCGTAGTTCGGCTGATTTTAGAGGAATATTTGTACAATGGTGAAGGAAGGGGGCGGGCCTGAGGTGACGTGTGCAAACACGCCCTGTGGCGGGTTTTAAGTTGGGGAATTAATTCCTCTTCAATCTTGCGGTATCCTGGGGGCCAACTAGCCCACCAGGTACCTCCAGTATGCGCCAGGGAGCTGCGTTGCAGAGAGGTGTTCAGAGGCCACGCCCCTTTTTACAACACTCTGCAACACAGCTCCGTGGCGCTTAGTGGAGGTACTTGGTGGGCTAGTTGGCCCCTAGGGGACCTCTGGATTGAAGAGGAATGAATTCCCCAACTTAAAACGTGCCACAGGGCGTTTTTGCACACATATCACCTCAGGCCCTGCCCCCTAACTTCACCACTGTGCAAACGCGCCCCATGGCGCGTTTTAAGTTGGGGGATTAAGTCCCCTAGAATCCTGAGGTCCCCTGGCGGCCAACTAGCCCACCAGGTACCTCCAGTAAGCGACATGGAGCTGCGTTGCAGAGATGTGTAAAAAGGGGCGTGGCCACATTACACCTCTCTGCAACGCAGCCCCCTGGTGCATACTGGAGGTTCCTGGTAGGCTAGTTGTCCCCCAGGGACCCCCAGTATTCAAGGGGAATTAGTTCCCCCTCTGCAAACGCGCCAGGGGGTGCGTTTGCAGAGTGGTGCAAGGAGGGGGCGTGGCCTTCGGCCCGATCCCGTTTAAAAAAAAATACAAATTTAAGAAGGGGGGCTGTGTAGCCCCCCTTCTTTTTCTAATTTATTGGCCCTGGGGACACCATCCCCCACGGCCTGCCCCCAATTTTTTTTTTTAAATATAAAAATCGGGAAGGGGGACGCGTGGCCCCCCTCCCGAGGCCATAATTTGCCCCGGGGACCCCATCCCCCGGGGCATGGCTTTTTCTTTTTAAAAATTTTATTTTGGAGGGGGGCTGCCTTGCCCCCCTCCTGTGGCCACTTATGGTCCCAGGGACCCTATCCCCCGTGGCCGTTTTTTTTTTTGAGGAGGGGGGCTGCGTGGCCCCCTCCCAGGCGACTACTAGCCCCGGGGACCCTATCCCCCGTGGCTGGCCATCTTCGTTGGGGGCGGTTGGGGGGTCCCCAATCCCCCCACGGTCCCAGCCGGCTCCCCGCGTCCTGCTGGAGCCGGCATTGCTTTTCCACATGGGGAGCAGCCTACATGCTGCTCCCCCTGTGGAAAAGCAATCTGCTTTCCTATTTGGAAGAGAGAGCAGGTTTCCTGCTCTCTCTTCCAAATAGGAAAGCAGTTTGCAATGACAGAGTGGGAGCCGCTCCCGCCCTGTCATTGCAAACTACAGTGTCCCGGGGGTGGGCACCCCGGGACACTGCAGGAGCCGGCCCTGGGGGGTGGCGGTCCCCAGGGGCTATACAAGGCTCCAGGAGGGGGACCATGCGGCCCCCCTCCCACATTTTGAAGAAGCCCCGGGGATGGTGGTCCCCTGGGCTGGGGGGGCCTGAGAGCCTCCCCACCCAATTTTAATAAGCCCCGGGGGTGGCGGTCCCCGGGGCTGGGGGGGGCCTGAGAGCCCCCTCACCCAATATTAATAAGCCCCGGGGGTGGCGGTCCCCGGGGCTGGGGGGGCCTGAGAGCCGCCCCACCCAATATTAATAGGCTCCGGGGGATGGCGGCCCCTCCCACTATTCTTTTTTTAAATGCCTTCGGGATTTGGCCACCCCGGGGGCCAATTACCAAAGAAGCGCAGGAGCCCGCGCTTCATTTTATTAAAATTTTCGGCTGGGTGCGCGAATCTCGCCGTTTAAAAATAAAAATGCTTTTTTTGGCCCTGGGGGTTCTTGTGGGACCCCCTGAGCAGGCCTAGGGGGTCAGGGTGTTTCTACCCTGCCCCCTTTTTGCGTTTTTCGCGTTTCTTTTGCTGATTTCTTGTGCCTCGGTTCTACCGAGGCACAAGATGGCTGCCAACACTTCCTGATTTGGAGTGTTGACAGCCAATTAGAATACAGCTTGTGCACGGCAGGGTGCTCTTAGGGTACGCGGACCCTTCAAGGTCATAGATATATATGTACTTTTAAATGTCATTTTCTCAGGAACTACTGAACGGATGTACACCATTTAAGCAAAAGGCACGAGTCTGAACTGAGGACTACCTCTTTGCCAAATTTGGTGTAATTCCGTTCAGCAGTTCGGGCTGTAGCTGCGGCTAAAAGTCCTATGGGTAATTGCATGGGGAAAACGCGTTTTGGGACCCCCCTTTTTTCTCGGCCCCCGCTTGACGAATCACCGTGAAACTTTCAGGATAGGAGCGGACCGGAGCTGGCCAAAAGTTTGGAATATTTCGCGAAGATTCGTCAATTGGCGCCAAAGTTATTCCAAATAAAATGTTGCGGATTTCCTATGGAAAATAGGTCCTAACTATATCTACCTACTGGTGACCGCCAGTAGGTTATATATATATATATGTTGGAGGGGTCAAATTCACCATTCCCATATATATATGTTGGAGTTTGACTGGGCATGGTTTACTATTTACACTCCAATTTAAGCAGTAGTAGGGAAAGTGTTGGACTCTGGAGGGGTCAGATTTACTATTAAACCCTCCAACAGTAGGAAAAATGTATTTTGGAAAGGTCATGTTTACTATTCCCACTCCAATGCAAGCAACAGTAGCGAAAGTTTTGGCTCATGGAAGAATAATAATCACTATTCCCATTCCCACCTGTGCAACAGTATGGAAAGCGTTATACTTTGGAGGAGTCAGATTTATTGTTCCTATTTCAATGTAAGCAACAGTCGCAAAAGGTTGGGATTTTGAAGGGACTTCATTTAATTCCCACTCCCAAAACAAAACAAAAACTGAATATAGATAAAATAAGTAAACATAAAATACATTTCAACAAATATGTATATATAATATTTTTAACATAATATAATCTATATAAGTAAAACCTAAAATTAATAAATTAATGATTTAAATTGTAAACAAAATTATATTAAATCATTTTACCAATTGAAACAATAAAAAAAAGATTTAATACACTTCTCATCGTATTACGCACAACTGCAACCCCCCCCCCAAAAAAATAATAATACCACAAAAAAATTAACAGTACACTTTCATTAAAAAAATATATATTATACATGAAATTATTACCTAGGAAATCTAAAACATAATATAATTGATATACAAAATTTTAAAAGCAACTAAATAATTTACAAAATCAATTAGCTAATTAACCATGTAACAATTAGAAATAATCAGTATTTTTTTAATTGTCTATTCAATAAGTTAAAAAAATAGTGATCAAAATGAATAATCAAACTAACTTATTGATATTATAAACTAAACTACTGATAAACAATTACCAAAATAGAAAGTAAAACACTTCTCAGCCCATTCCACTACAAAACCAACTTCCGGCTAACAAATTAAAGCATTCAAATAAAATATTAAAATCTTAAAAAATATATTACCTAATAAAAAACTACACTAAAAAGAATTACATATACCTTATATTAAATTAATAACTTTTAACTAAATCGAATAAAACAGAACAAAAATAATGTAAAAACACAATATTGTATGCAACTGTACAAAAAATACTTAATAAACAATATTCTTGCCTGCAGTATTGTGCCACACAAAATTTTGAATCAATTGATATTTTAGAAAGAACAACAGCTATTAGAGTCCTCCAATTAGCCAGCATAATTTTTTTTAAAGGTATTTTTATTATTTTATAGAACTGAGTGGTCACCAGTATTACAATATCAGTATCATATACACATCCGTACATAAAAAGCCATTACAGTTTTCATGTATTAGTACATCCACATGCACGTGGTCATAAATGTCCATTCCATTGTTGTTCTCGCATCTCCATCTCTATAGTGGGAGAGATGCATATCTCCCCTTGGTAAGTGTTCAATTTGGCCCATTTTTTTCCCACTTCTTGGGGCATCCCCTGGATTTAAACACCACCTTTTCAGAGATCATACATTTGTCTAGTTCCCTTACCCATCTCCCCGCAGTCTGCACCTCAGCAGCCCCCCAATGCATGGCAGCCGCACGTTTCACCAGCGTATATGCCAAGGGGACCCATTGCTGTTCCACTACAGTGAGGTCTGCCGCCTCCCAGATGTTCAGAAGCCCCAATCTCGGTGTCAGTTAGATATCCTTCCCAATGGCTCTGTGCATGTGACCTGTGGCTCCCTGCCAAAGAGCCTGAATTTGTGAGCACTGCCACAGAGTGTTGTATAGGGTCGCCTCCTCGAGGCATTGCCTCACGCAACCTGCATCTTCCCTGCGCCCAATTTTCATAAGTGTGGCCCTATGAAATATGACCTATGCAATACCTTCAGTTGGATAAGTCGAAACTTAAGAGGAATGGCTGCCTCTCTTGGAGACATAAGTGCTGTTTGCCAATCCTTGTCTTCTAATGGGCCTACGTCTAGCCAGCAGTATTTAACAAATCTCTTCAGTTATTCTGTGCCTGTTCAGTTGTTGATGGGCAAGGCCCATAGCAAATATGTCTTATGAGAGTGTAAAAGTATTAAGCTACAGTTGACTGCCGGCTGCTGAGTGTCATGGTGTAGGAACCTGGGGTCACCAGGCCCTATAGACGGTAGCGTGGCGCGAGCCGGTCGGGCAACCAGAGGGCTATGTGTTAAGCAACCATACACCACACGCTTCTCAGGGACTAGAGTCACACACAATAAGGGACGCCACACCGTTTAAATTATGCAAATACTTCAAGTTTATCCAAGTATAGCTGGTCAGTTGCAGTTCAGGAAATAACAAGACAATACATGAATCACAATACCATCGTTCAGTACATGCGACACTCTTGGTGATATCTATGCAGTGCCTAACCTCGATTCTAGCGCCGTGCGTGCTTACGTAAAGGCTTTCCCTGAACCGGCCGTCTAACACAGCGTAATACTTGTAAGGGGAAACATTGGGTTCACTAACATGGAGCCTGTAGAACTGAGCGCTCCTCGTAATCGATGGCCCCTAATCCTGTGAAGCAAAGCATATAAAACCAAGCGCTACGCGCAATCATTTACCTGTGAATACATTTGAGCAGGGCATATAACACAACGCGTTATTCTTAATCAGTTGCCTGTCACTACTTCTGAGCAGAGCATATATCACAATGCGCCGCTCGTAACCCTGGGCATGTAAATACTTTCGAGCCGGGCATATGACACCACGCGCTACTCACGATCATTAGCATATAAATACTTTCGAGCAGAGCATATAACATACCACGCTACTCGTGATCCTTAGCATGTAAGTACTTCCAAACAGAGCATATAACGTGGCGCGCTACTCGCGATCATCGGCATGTAAATACTTTCGAGCAGAGCATATAACATAACACGCTACTCGTGATCATCGGCATGTAAATACTTTCGAGCAGAGCATATAACCTAACACGCTACTCGTGATCATCGGCATGTAAATACTTTCGAGCAGAGCATATAACCTAACACGCTACTCGTGATCATCGGCATGTAAATACTTTCGAGCAGAGCATATAACATAACACGCTACTCGTGATCATCGGCATGTAAATACTTTCGAGCAGAGCATATAACATAACACGCTACTCGTGATCATCGGCATGTAAATACTTTCGAGCAGAGCATATAACATAACACGCTACTTGTGATCATCGGCATGTAAATACTTTCGAGCAGAGCATATAACATAACACGCTACTCGTACTGGACTCCGAGGCCGTTGCAGCGGAGCCGGTGAAGTGAAAGCGCCTCTCGTGAACAATGTTAATCAGTCCTTCGGAAGAGGCTTCCAGGGGGGGGAGTGCAACAGGACTCGAGGAGCAAGTGTCTACGCTCCGGTGCAGTTCACAAGGCACCGCACTCAGTCTCACTAAAGGGGGGACACAGAACGGATCCCTCGGCGGGGTCTCTCCGTCGCGCAGCAGGGGAGGGGACTCCCACGGAGGGGACAACCCGGGCCAAGTGCGGTGTGGTTTCCAGACCAGCAGGGGGCGCACCAGGGGGGATCTCGGCCTCCGGGCTTACCTCCGTCTCGGCGTCAGCAGGCGTCCGTCCTCACGACGTTGGGGGAACTCGGCCCCGACCTTGCGCACTTCCTCACACGGCTGCGACGGCAGCGACGGGGCCCCGGGCTTCGCCTGGGCCTCGCGACACAGCAGGGCACTCCTCCAGGGCCTCACGACACAGCAGGGCACTTCTCCAGGCCTCCAGGCTGCGGCGGTGAGTGCGCTGGCTTCGTCGTCGCAGGGGGGGGCTCAAATTAAGGATGGGGATATGGTGCTCAGCGGAGCACGCTGCCGGGGGTCCCAGACCAGGGCAGGGAGCGCGGGGGTCACAGCGCTAGTACCTGGTCGATCCCCGGGGTCTCGGCAACCGGCTTAGTATTTTGTTCAAAAGAGTAGCTTGGACACGCAGTCTCAGCTCTGGCATTCAAAGCTTACAGCTCGCTCTTGTCATGCAGTCTCAGTTCTTACAGTTAGGTTTCAGTTCTCAGTTGACAGATGAAGTCTTGTGGCGCAGATGTATCTGGCGCCCTTAAGGGGTTCTGTTACAGGGGGTAGGGATGGAGAGGGCGACTAGATCCTCCCTAGTCAGGTTGGCAGAGAGTCTCTGGGTCCTCCTACTACTGGGCAAGATCAGTGGGATTCACAGGGCACCTCACTCACTTAAGAGGCAGTACCTAAATCCTGTCACTCTCAAAGGCATAAGTCCCTGGCTAGGCCCTACCGCCTACACTCCTGGTGGATTCTTCCAGCTCTGCTTCACCCCAATGGCCAACTCACCACAAAAGTTTCCCTCCCACTCTTAAGTAGCCCTAGGTCAGGTGACCTCTAGCCAAGGCGGCAAAAGTAAAACCCCACCTCCCTTCTAGAAGGTTCCAGCTTCTTCCAGGAGCTTCCCCACTCTAACTATGGGACAAAAAGGCGGGCTGGTATCGCAACATTGTTGTGGGTCCCAGCCAGCTCCTGGCAGCTAGGGTGCTACTATGAAAAACGACCACCCTGCAGTAGCAGGGGTCTGTGGCAGCCATCTTGGGAGAAGTAAGCACCTGCACCTTAACACTGCAAAAACGAAAGATATGAGGGAAAAAGGGCCAAGTTGTCAAGAATTCCTGTCATACAAGGGAAACACGCCCTTATGTAAACAGGAGAGCTGTTACATAACTCAAGGGAAACACGCCCTTATGTAAACAGGAGAGCTGTTACATAACTCAAGGGAAACACGCCCTTATGTAAACAGGAGAGCGGTTACATAACTCAAGGAAAACACGCCCTATAAAGGGAGGAACCGGGAGGTACAAGGCTGTCGGATATTGTGTTTACACCGACGTACCTGCTTCGTGAAGAGCAGTGTTCCGGAGTGGTGCTCCAGTAAGGCAAGAACGGAGGTAGGTCGAGTCGTTACTCCCTGGGCCGTGTCTTGCCCCATCGTCACCTGTGAAGGACCCGGAAGCTCTACCGGTCAACCATTGAGCTTCGCTTTTTGACTCGGCTGAGTCCAAGCGCAGTGGCGCTTTTGCTGGTTGGAGTCGTAACTCCCAGCCCGACCAGAGACACAGGGACTGCCAGCTGTAACGCACACCAGGAGGTGTTTGCCGCGTTACAGACTCGGAAGTCCACAGGATCGATCGAGCGGCTGCTCTCGGTTCAGTCTTCTTGCTTGTGATTGGGGTATCGGTGACGCATCACCAGGAGGTGACTCCGCGTCCCGGTGCAGTCTGAGGAAGAGGTTGAGCGGCTGCTCCCTTCAGGTAGAGACCCCGGCTGGGTGTTTCCCTGACTCCTCGATTCTCCCCAACACTCTTCGTGCCCCTCACAGCCTTCCGATTGGCATTGTCGGCCATTTCATTTCTGCCCTCTGTTGGCATACGCCGGGATCGGCGTATATGCAGAGGACGGTTAGGACCATCCGTGCTGTGGGCTGGTAACGTACTTAGCCTGGAGGATTCCAGTGACTATAACTTTTGTTTGTTCTTTGTATTTTATTTGCCTTCATTAAAAGAACTAACCCTTCACAAGTGGTTGCGTCCTCATTGTCGTGTCTGTTAAACGATCCTGAGACGTTCAGGGCGTTACACAAGTCCAACATAACCCCCTTCCAGCCGAAAGCCAGGGTAGACCGATCAATGCCTTGATGGTCTTCCCTGCTTGGGGCGAGAAAAGGTGGACGCAGGCCCGCAACGGCAGGAGCACCCGCAGGTTCTCCTCCGCTCTGGAACCCAATGGTTCCCTAACAAACCTCCCTGGACCAACGAAACCACCCCACTGGGGCTCCCTAGCTAGTTGTGGCCAGGACCGGCCCCTGGGCCGTCCAGATGTCTCTGGCCCGGGTGATCTCGCGGAGTGGGGGGCAGTAGCCCCAGGCCTGTAGTGCCCGTTGACCACTCCGGTCCTCCTCCTTGCAGTCCTAAACTGCCTCTGGTCCTTCCTCCTGGGGTCCACACCCTTATGCTGACCAGCCTTCAGGGGCGAGGCTCTCCTCCCCCTAACTCTCCTTCTGGGGTTCCTCACCCTACCCTGCGAGGCACCCTCAGACCACCACTTCCTCCTCAGTCTAGGGCCTTGACCCTTCAACTGATTCCTCAACCTAGGGTCTAAACCCTTAGGCTGAGTCGGTGCCCGAGGCGAGACCTTCCTCCCTCTGCACCCCCTTCCAGATTTCAGCACCCTCCTAACGAGAAAAGTACCCCTGGAAGTCAATTTCGGGGGGACCCTGTTAGCAGAGGCCCCACCCGCCAGGTCAGGCAACCCCTGAGCCTGGCACCCCAGCCCAGGATCTAAACCCTGAAACTGGGCCAACCCCAGAACCTCATGCGCGCTGGTTACAGTCGCCCTGGGTCCTCCTGACACTAGGGGCTCCCCTGCACTGGATGGCCCATCGGGACAGCCTAGGCTCCCAACCTGGGGCTCCCTTGCGGAACTCTCCAGGCCCTGAGACTTCGGTTGGGGCACCTCGGGACACCTCCCCGTCTCACGCCTTCCTACAGATAGGTCGTGAGGCCCTACAACCCTCTCTCCCTGGGACCTAGCTGGGCTATCTGCCACTCCTCCCACCTCGCTGGGTTGGGAGATCCCTGCACCACCCCCTTCAGGTTCACACCCCAATGCCTCCTCAGACACCCTAGTGATGTCATCCTGGGGTAAATAAACTTCTAGCTCCTGTGGAGCTTCCGGTATGCTGCCACCAGTGTCCTCACTGGACACACTCATCTGGAGGGCACGCAGCTCCAACTCCTTCATCCGAAGCTCGTGCGCCATCCTCCTCTCCTCCATGCCCCATCTCTTGCTCTCTCTTTTATACTCTAATTTGGCCAATTCCCATTTTCTTTCTCGTTCCAATCTGGCTAGTTCCCATTTTCTTTCTCGTTCCAACCTAGCCAGCTCCCATTCTTTCTCATGTTCCAATCTGACTAGCTCCCATCTTAATTGCCTCTCTTTCCTCCTGTCCTCGTACTCCTCTGAAGACGCGCTCCTCCTAGACCCTGTCCTACTACTGACCCCAGAACGACTCCCTGGGGGCACATTCTCGGATACGTCTACATTCAAGATGTCTAGGACTTCCTGGGCGCTCTCCTCCTGAGGTGCCTCTGGCGCCTCCTGTCCCTCATCCCCTCTCCCTTCTGGGTGGGCTTCTACCCATGCCCTAATGGCGGTACGGAGTTCCGGCCCTTTGGCCCTCCGCATCCCGGGCACCCCCAACTCCTGCGCGAACTCCCTCAGTTGCCTCACGGTGTACCCCTCGAGGTCCGCTAGCCGGGATTCCATTCTGGCAGGTGGGGATCTAGACTCTAAGGAGAAAATTCCTAGGGTGTAGGCAACAGTCAATAGCTAACCAGGCTTCTCGCACTCTCAACCTGGACAGTGGAACTAATGATCCAGCAACAATGGTTTCTGAGCTGTGGAACAAAAAAAATGTAGGATAGGCGTTTATTGTGGCGCCCTTCGCCTCACGGAAGGGTGCTGTATGGTCACAAGTCCCAAGGATCCCACCGCTGGCCAACAATGTAGGAACCTGGGGTCACCAGGCCCTATAGACGGTAGCGTGGCGCGAGCCGGTCGGGCAACCAGAGGGCTATGTGTTAAGCAACCATACACCACACGCTTCTCAGGGACTAGAGTCACACACAATAAGGGACGCCACACCGTTTAAATTATGCAAATACTTCAAGTTTATCCAAGTATAGCTGGTCAGTTGCAGTTCAGGAAATAACAAGACAATACATGAATCACAATACCATCGTTCAGTACATGCGACACTCTTGGTGATATCTATGCAGTGCCTAACCTCGATTCTAGCGCCGTGCGCGCTTACGTAAATGCTTTCCCTGAACCGGCCGTCTAACACAGCGTAATACTTGTAAGGGGAAACATTGGGTTCACTAACATGGAGCCTGTAGAACTGAGCGCTCCTCGTAATCGATGGCCCCTAATCCTGTGAAGCAAAGCATATAAAACCAAGCGCTACGCGCAATCATTTACCTGTGAATACATTTGAGCAGGGCATATAACACAACGCGTTATTCTTAATCAGTTGCCTGTCACTACTTCTGAGCAGAGCATATATCACAATGCGCCGCTCGTAACCCTGGGCATGTAAATACTTTCGAGCCGGGCATTTGACACCACGCGCTACTCGCGATCATTAGCATATAAATACTTTCGAGCAGAGCATATAACATACCACGCTACTCGTGATCCTTAGCATGTAAGTACTTCCAAACAGAGCATATAACGTGGCGCGCTACTCGCGATCATCGGCATGTAAATACTTTCGAGCAGAGCATATAACATAACACGCTACTCGTGATCATCGGCATGTAAATACTTTCGAGCAGAGCATATAACCTAACACGCTACTCGTGATCATCGGCATGTAAATACTTTCGAGCAGAGCATATAGCCTAACACGCTACTCGTGATCATCGGCATGTAAATACTTTCGATCAGAGCATATAACATAACACGCTACTCGTGATCATCGGCATGTAAATACTTTCGAGCAGAGCATATAACATAACACGCTACTTGTGATCATCGGCATGTAAATACTTTCGAGCAGAGCATATAACATAACACGCTACTCGTACTGGACTCCGAGGCCGTTGCAGCGGAGCCGGTGAAGTGAAAGCGCCTCTCGTGAACAATGTTAATCAGTCCTTCGGAAGAGGCTTCCAGGGGGGGGAGTGCAACAGGACTCGAGGAGCAAGTGTCTACGCTCCGGTGCAGTTCACAAGGCACCGCACTCAGTCTCACTAAAGGGGGGACACGGAACGGATCCCTCGGCGGGGTCTCTCCGTCGCACAGCAGGGGAGGGGACTCCCACGGAGGGGACAACCCGGGCCAAGTGCGGTGTGGTTTCCAGACCAGCAGGGGGCGCACCAGGGGGGATCTCGGCCTCCGGGCTTACCTCCGTCTCGGCGTCAGCAGGCGTCCGTCCTCACGACGTTGGGGGAACTCGGCCCCGACCTTGCGCACTTCCTCACACGGCTGCGACGGCAGCGACGGGGCCCCGGGCTTCGCCTGGGCCTCGCGACACAGCAGGGCACTCCTCCAGGGCCTCACGACACAGCAGGGCACTTCTCCAGGCCTCCAGGCTGCGGCGGTGAGTGCGCTGGCTTCGTCGTCGCAGGGGGGGGCTCAAATTAAGGATGGGGATATGGTGCTCAGCGGAGCACGCTGCCGGGGGTCCCAGACCAGGGCAGGGAGCGCGGGGGTCACAGCGCTAGTACCTGGTCGATCCCCGGGGTCTCGGCAACCGGCTTAGTATTTTGTTCAAAAGAGTAGCTTGGACACGCAGTCTCAGCTCTGGCATTCAAAGCTTACAGCTCGCTCTTGTCATGCAGTCTCAGTTCTTACAGTTAGGTTTCAGTTCTCAGTTGACAGATGAAGTCTTGTGGCGCAGATGTATCTGGCGCCCTTAAGGGGTTCTGTTACAGGGGGTAGGGATGGAGAGGGCGACTAGATCCTCCCTAGTCAGGTTGGCAGAGAGTCTCTGGGTCCTCCTACTACTGGGCAAGATCAGTGGGATTCACAGGGCACCTCACTCACTTAAGAGGCAGTACCTAAATCCTGTCACTCTCAGAGGCATAAGTCCCTGGCTAGGCCCTACCGCCTACACTCCTGGTGGATTCTTCCAGCTCTGCTTCACCCCAATGGCCAACTCACCACAAAAGTTTCCCTCCCACTCTTAAGTAGCCCTAGGTCAGGTGACCTCTAGCCAAGGCGGCAAAAGTAAAACCCCACCTCCCTTCTAGAAGGTTCCAGCTTCTTCCAGGAGCTTCCCCACTCTAACTATGGGACAAAAAGGCGGGCTGGTATCGCAACATTGTTGTGGGTCCCAGCCAGCTCCTGGCAGCTAGGGTGCTACTATGAAAAACGACCACCCTGCAGTAGCAGGGGTCTGTGGCAGCCATCTTGGGAGAAGTAAGCACCTGCACCTTAACACTGCAAAAACGAAAAAAATGAGGGAAAAAGGGCCAAGTCCAACACATGGTATTAGCATTAGTGTGGGCCAGAAGAATTATAGATGAATTTATATTACTATGTAATACTCAGACTAACAGTTATATATGAATTGATATAACTATTTTATACTCATGGTGCCCATAGGTCAACCCTTCTTTCTTTCAGCAATATAGACAGCAGTGTGCTGAATGTGAAATTCCATATCTGTAGGGTATAATCTGTACATTTTACTTGAAAGTGCAATTATCTGTACAGATTCCATCCCAGAGTTGTGGAATTAAGTAGCTATCTTGAAAATAGCCATCTTTTCAACACTTCTGAAGTGTCTATGCTCATGAATGTCTGGTAGTGAGTTCCAGAGCTTGATGTCTTGCACTGAGAGAGCATTGACTTCTATGGATTTCCTATGCTAAGGTGACATGAATGTAAGTGGTGAAAGCCTGGAGCGCAGTGTCCTGTTTTCTTTGTATTGCTTGAAATTAATTTGTAGGTATAGTGGGCCTTTTCCTTGGGAGGCTCTGTGGACAATGCAGAGTGCCTTTAACATTTCCCTTCTTGCTGTAGGTTTCCAGTGTAGTGGTGGTATGATTGAGTTATGCGTTCTCTTGGGTGAAGGAGAAGGAGTCTTGCTGCAGCCTTTTGTATTAGTTGTATTTTGTGTATGATGAATGTGGGTGTGCCAAGTTAGAGGCACAATGTGACGTGCTCATGTGAAGAAATTGTCAATGATGATGTTCCTACGGGCTATTCCTGCTGCAGCTGCAGTGGGGTGTGGTCCACCTGCCTCATCTTCATCATCATCGTCCGGTGCATCTGGCACTTGTATCCATGGGGCATTGCTGCGTACACATATGTTGTGCAACACACAACATGCAACGATCATCTTGCACACGATGTCTGGGCTGTACAGGAGCCTTCCACCTGTGACGTCCAGGCACCTGAAACATGACTTCAACACGCCAAATGTGCATTCCACAATGCCCCTGGTGTGTTTGTGGGCTGCATTGTACTGCCTCTGGGCCTGTGTGTTCGGGGCTCGGAGGGGTGTCATCATCCAAGCGCAGAGTGCATATCCTTGGTCACCTGTGACAGTGCAGAGAGACATGAGTCAATAGTTGGTTCTGCATGATGTGTTGGCAGGCTCACTGGTTCATTGGTGTGTGATATGTGTGACTTTGTGATTTCTGTATGACATGTACTGCTTGTTGCAAAAGAGTGGTATCAATGTGTATTACGTAGCCTCACTACTGCTCCTCCCTCCCCCAAGCCTATTCATCAGTGTGTGCAGCCCGGTTGCATCATTTACACCGCTACGGCACACCATTATCATGCCTGTCTGCGGATGTCCACATGCCTGACAACGACACAGTGATGTCGTGCGCTGAAGGTTGGCAGGCACGTGTGTGTAGGCCTATGGTAAGGACAGGGCGGACACAGATCTAGAGTTCATGCCTGGCTGAACTCGTCATGCGGCTGAGGGTAGACCTTTGGCTTATGCTGCAGAAATAGCGACACACAAAACATTTGGCATGTCTGATCCCTGACCCCGAGCGGGCTTGCGCACCTTCATGTACCCCTCGGCAGAGCCCGCACTCCGGGGGCATGCTACATAGCAACACTGTATATTGCATGACGGGTGGCCCCGACACTACACCAGTGACACATGCATTAGTATCTTCCTTCGCAAGGTCTAAACTCAACCACGCCCAGAGCCATGTGTTGAATGACCTCACCCCTACGACATACTGCCGTATGCCGGTCCACTCCCTTATGCTCACAGGGGGGTCCGACACAGCTACATGTCCCAGGTCTACCCCACTGCCTGAGGTGACAAGGTTGCACCCGCTGTACACAGCACAATGTAATATGGTATGACCCGGGGCCCTCATGCATACATAATGACCACACGGACACACTGAGATAATTTGTGGACTGGCTACGGGCACGTGCGCCCGGCACCTTTTATTGCCAGGGTCACACTTCCAGTGATGCCTGTGCTGGCTGGGTGTTGGGTAGTGTAAGCCACCCCTCAGGGGTTGGTTGGTGCTGGCAACAACTACAACAGTGATCAGACAATCAGAAGTTCAAAGTACAAACAGCAAGGTTCCATGACTTGAGCTGCACAGAGTTAGTGGCCCTGGATGCACTGCGGCCGGCACAGGCACACCCGCAAGGGACGGTGACTTGCCGTGCACTGAGATAGGGCCACGAGAGCTGAGCGTGTCCTCATTGATGTCCAAGGAGAATGTCGCGGAGTGTTACAGGAGACAGTGGAAGGTGTCCATCCAGGACATGATGCAGAGGGCAGAAGCAAGCAAGAACTGGCAATATGGAGGAGTTGAATGCTACAGTCTCCTATTTCCCACCATGTCAGTATCAGCCACATGATGATGAAGACAATCCCCAGGCCATAGACTCAGACACCACCAAAGTTCGTCCAGAGAGTGTCCCTGACTCCCGTGGCACAGAGTCAGTGGCACCAGAGCTGGAAGGGGATGCAGTCTGCGATGAAGCTGTACAATGATATGAACTCTGCCATAAATAAATCAAGGCTCAGTTCCAAATGTGTGACCTACAGGGCCACAGTATGGGCCAGAGGCAGCAGTCAGCATGGGCCCACAGCCGCATGTCGTTGACTTGCGATGCACAGAGTTAGTGGCACCAGAGCGGTTGTTGGTAGTATTCGATCACCTCCGTAACAAGGATCTTTTTTTCCTCAGGACTGAATAACGTCTTCCTCTTACTCCTCTACTTGCGTACAATGATATGAACTCTGCCATACAGGAATCAAGACTCAGTTCCAAATGTGTGACCTACTCGACCGCAGTGTAGGCCGAGGGCAGCGGTCAGCGCGGGTCAACCGCTGTGCAGCCAGCTCCTCCTGGTTCCCTAACACACGGCGTTGAAATGGCATGTGGAGAAGATGTCTGGTTGACGGAGGTGGAGTCACCAGAGCTGATCGGGGTGCACCCTGTGACGATGCCGTTTCCTGCCTGGTACGGACTGTATTGGATTGCTGTGAGGCCTGCTGGACAGCAGTGTAGTCTGAACGCAGAAGTCAGCAAGGGCCCACAGACAGGTGTGGTCGGAATGCTATGCACAGAGATAGTGGCACCACATCGAAGGGAGTATAGTGACATAAACTCAGCCATAAAATATGTACTCTGCCATTGTGTAATCAAGACTCAGTTCCAAATGTGTGACCTACTTATCCGCTGTGTATGCCGGTGGAGTACATCAACGAGAAAGGAGTACTGTGGGCCTTGCTCGCAGAGGTCGTGATGGTCTGAGGAGGCTGCCAAGGTCGCGGGCCTCGGGCTTGGAGCTTGTACCGGCATGTGGTGGGCCCTCTTGGAGACATGCCGGTGTCGGAAGGTGAGCAGTGAGGCCTGGATGCAAATGGGCGGGCAAGACGACGTCTGGGGACCAGCGGCCTGGGGTGCAGTGTGAGAAGTTGGCCTGGCATATGCTGTCCACTAGTTATAGTAGGCACCTTGCACCAGTCCAAACAACCCTTATTGATGGTAGGTTTAAAGACAACCTTTTTTGAAAGCTATTCTAGTGGTAGCTATGGAGAGCAGCCTTCAGGCTAAGTCTTGAAGGAGTGTAAAGCAGCTTGGTTTACCAGATTATAACCTCTTGATTCACTAAATGAAAGGAGAACCACACCAGGTATATATAAACTATATGTATTTATTTCTAAACACTCACTACTAATCTCTTTATGAGATTAGAGTCCAAGATACACAATAATACAGTTCTAAAACGACAGTAAATAGCACAATATAAATTGGGCCCTAGGGGCGGACCAAACCATATATTAAGAAAGTGGTATGAGAACCACGACTTGACTAGACACAGTGCCTAGAGCACGTAGAATCGCTGGGACCCCAAGGAACCACCCAAGGTAGTGACACAGGAGACCCACGGGGGACTAGTGTGCAGTGTGAGAATACAGCCGCAAGCCCTGTACTATTCTATGGGAAAGTCGCTGTTGGAATTTTAGAAGTTAAAGACACTTAGGAGAGGACTTTGAGCAAACCCCTTTAGACTTAGGGGCTCTAGGGCCAGCACCCACGGGAGCATCGGAGTACTCAAGTTACCTCACCCAGGGACGCCGGGTGCATAGGTGTCAAATGGTGTTGGGAATCGTCGTTGATTTCAATGGTGATCTGCTTCAAAGTGCTGCTGCCGGGAAGGAGAAAAATGTCCGGTGTGATCCAAGCCTGGATCGAAGATCAGAAGAACCTGAAAGCAGAGGGGACCGAGTCTTGGTCACTTGCCAGTGACCAGGGGCACGATAGACGAATACCCACCGATGTCGGGTGATACAGGTGCAAAGAAGTGAAGCTTGACTCTGCAGCCACGAGGACCAGGAGGCGTTGATGACAACCAGGAACTGGATTCGAGCTGTCCCACAAAGGATGTCGAGTGCTGCTGTGTTGGTGCCCGGATTGGACCCAACAAGCCTTGGCAACAGCAACCCACGCAGGAAGAGAAAAGATGCTTCGGTGCGGACCAGCAAGGTCCTGTGGACTCCCCAAGCAATGGAGAGTCTAGGCACGTCTGGAGCAACCAGGTAAGCCCAATTAAAGTTAAAGTTGCCTTCACAGAGACCCACCAGTCGAAGGACCAGGGATCGCAAAGGGACCTCAAGAGAAAACACAAAGGGCCAGCTCACGAAACACTCGTGCAGTGTAGGCAGGCAATCTTTGGTGCAAATGCTGCTTGGGGTCAGTGCTACAAGTAACCCAAAGCTCAGCTGCAGGAGTTGTTGGAAAGCTGATGCTTCTGCAAATGGTCGTGGTGTCCAGGGGTTCAGGTTGCACGGTCTTCCACGAGGGATACAGGCCTCAGAATTGCTGAGTGCACAGATTGACCTCAGAGACTACGGAAACCCACCTCCTGTATTGCTAAATTCTTCAGAGTCCGGTGGGAGATCCGGAGATGCAAACTGGACAGATGCATATTTGATGCCTGCCTTGCAGGGGAGTAACTCCTTTACTTCAAGGGAGATTCTTCAGTCATCTAGTTCAATGTAGATCATCAAAGTTCCAGAATTCAGTTTCGTCCAGGTGTAATCTAAAGTCCTTTAGCCAGGGGTTCCTATCTTATACCCAAGAAAGGGGTGGGACAAACTCTAGGGACCCACCAATGGGAGGGTCAGGAAAGAGGAGTGGCTACACCCATTTCCTTTGTCCAGTTTCACGGCAGTGCAGGGGCTGGTAGCCCCTGCAACCGGTTGGAGCTGGACTATGCACAGGGACACCAAATGTGCCCCCAGTGCAGACTTCAAAGCACTCTTGACTGCACCCACCCAGCCCCAATACACTAAAGCCTGTCTGGGAGGTGATGATACCTCCCTGTGACAGGAAACCTATTGTCCAGGCCTCCCCTGCCGGAGTTTCATCCAGCAGCAGGAGGGCAGACTCGTGTGTGTGGCTGGCAGCATCCATTTTGTGATGCCAGGGCTCTGTTAGCTGGTACCGGGTATACCGGTGCTGTCATGTCTCTCCCTCTAGAAGAATGGGATCATACTCCCACACCAGTTAGTGGTGTGGGGGTATGATTCCAAGGTGTTTGACACCAAACACGACTTGTTTTCGTGCAGCCATCCCAAAATTAGCATTTACCGTTTGGTTATAATGCACTTATTTATTTATTTATTTTTATTTATAAAGTTTTATATAGCGCGAACAAGATCCCAAGGGATATCAGAGCACTTTACAATCAAACTAGAACTGGAAGGCTAATAAAGTAACAATCACAAGTTAAATAAACAAATGAATCATAAAGTGCACGAAAATTCACATGGAAGATATGTTAAACAAAGTACAGTGTAACGACAAGGAAGTAGGAACAATGTCAACGGGCCAAGGGGTTAGCCCAATTACTGAAGGAGTTTATTCATCAGGAATCTTTTGACTTCCAGTTTGAACACCGTTGTTCTGGTGATTCTGCGTATTTCTGGAGGAAGAGAGTTCCATATCTTTGGACCCGCGCCAGAGAAGGCTCTGTTAGAGGTTCTCTTTTTGTTAAGGATAGGTGGTTTCAAGAGTAAGGTAGTAGCGCTTCTAGAGGCTCTTACACTACAAGATAGTTCAAGTTTTTGTGCCAGACACCTGGGCGTCTTGAAGTGGATAGCTTTGTGCGTCATCGTGGCAATTTTTAGCTATATTCGTGCTTCATAGGGGAGCCAATTTAGAGTTTTTAGGACTGGCGATATGCGCTCATTGCGTTTGGTGCCTGTGACCAATCTAGCAGCAGCATTCAGTGAAGCCCTTAGCGGAGCCAGGGTGTATTTGGGCGGGCCACAGAGGGTAGCACTGCCGTAATCTAGCCTCGGTAGGACAAGCGCTTGAACCACCTGCTTGAAATCCTTAAGTGGAAGGAAAGGTTTGATGTTTCTGAGTGTCCTTATCAAGTGGTTTGCTCCTTTACATGTGTTGCTGATATGATTTTTCATATTCAGGTTCTTGTCCAAGGTGACTCCTAGAGATTTAGCAGAGTTTACGATGAGCGGAGTGCAGTTGAAAGCAGTGAGGTGGCTCATCCAGAGGTCAAGATTGGGGGTGTAATTCAGAGGGGAGATGAGCAAGAATTCTGTTTTTGAGGTGTTGAGCAGGAGATGGTCTCTGGTTTGGCTGCATCACAAACAACCCCGGAATAAAGGTTCTGTAGGCTGCAGAGGGGCTCTGCTCATGCATGGGCATCCTCTCACATAAAACCCAGCACCCTACCTTAAGGAGTAGTAAGGCCTGCCATAAGGGTGACTGATAGGTTTATATGTGCATCGATATGGAGAGATATAGTGAACCTATATCTAGTAAGGGGTGCATGCACCACCTTACCCAGGCTGCAGTAGCAGTCCTGTGGTGTCATTTTGGAAGGCTTCCCAGGGGTGGCATAATACATGCTGCAGCCCCTGGTAGGCCTCTGGGGTACCTATGCCCTGGGTACATAGTATACCATATACTAAGGACTTATAAGGGTACCCCAGAATCCAATCTGGAGTGTACCTAAAGTACTGGTAATCAATTTAGAGAGGAAGCAGCTAGGCTGCGGTCCTGGTTAGCAGGGCCCCAGCTGGGCTAAAGTCAAAAAACAGTGAAACATCAGCAAAAAGTGGGGGTAACTATAAGAAGCAGATCCTACTCTCCTACATGCAGAAGGCACACAGGATTGCAGGCACCACCACTCACGGCGTCGGCCTTGTGGCGAGGTGAGAGGCGCCGCCCTGGCAGACACGTTAGCCATTCCGGAAGAGAACCACGCCCAGAGCTACATGCTTTTTATTCACACCCCTACGCTAGCCTGGCGTATGCCGGGCCAGCTCATTCCGCACACGCTTGCAGGGGAGACGTAACAAGCTACATTTCCGAGATCTTCCCCACTGACTGGGGTGACATGGTTGCGTCCACTGTCCACAACACTACCACCACCAGCAGTATATGTCGACATGGATATGTCTGTGGTCTGCATACTGCAGTCTGTCCAGTACATCCACGCCACACTTGGCATTGTGTGCATTCTCATTCATGGGTCACTTGCCTCCTTCGCACATGCTTGGGTCCCACCTACCCCCACATTCTGCTATTGTGTGGCTGAGGTGCCATGCCGTTAATTGGTCATGTAGATGGCTAGCCCAGGTTACCGCAGTACGTTGTAATGTTGTGTATGGTGGGTGGGCATGTTGTTTGGCATGTTGTATGTGAGTTTGTAACGTGTGCATTCCCAGGGTTGTGAGTTGCATGATTGTGGAGTTGAGGTGTGTGGTGTGTTCATTTGGTATTTACCAACGAGCACTGCATTCCCGTAGGTGCCATCCTGGAAGCGCCGGTTGATGATGGACTGTCGGAAGATGTATGAGTCATGCACACTGCTTGGGTAGTTGGCGACGACATTGGTGAAGAGTCTCCGGTAGTCCACTATTGCCTGCACATTGATGGAATGCGTGTGCTTTCTGTTGCGGTAATTGTGTGCAGTGTCGGCAGGGGGCACAAGTAGGACATGTGTGCAGTCAATTGCCCCCAACATGTGCGGGAATCCAGCTATGGTGTAGAAGCCTTGCTTGGTCTCCAGCTGTTTCTGCGCGGTGTGGGTCAAGTATAGGTACTGGGGTACCAAGCTGATGATGGCATCCAGGACAGGTGTGAGGAACTTGGATAGGGCTGGCTGTGAGACTCCTCCGACTCTGGTGGTTGTTGGTTGGAATGTCCCAGAGGCCAACAGGTGCAGCACAGCCAGAAGCTTTGTCTGCGGAGGGATGTTGGTTGTCCGCTGTGGTGGTACCGTCAGCCTGTGGGCTATGATGTTAAGGATGCGGAGGATGGTTTCCTTTTGAGTCTGTAGTGGATAATGACATTCTCTGGTGTTAAGTCTGTGAGGCTGGTGCGTTTCCTAAAGGTCAGCTGTCTTTGTCTGCGCTGCCTCTGTGGTGGTCCGGGGGGAGGTCGGGGGGGGGGGGCCTGGGAGTGGTTGCAATGGGTGTTGTGGCCCTGTTGGGGCTCCGAGCTGCATGATGAGTAGCTCCATGGCATCTGTTGTGCTTCAGGTGTGGTTGTGGGCTGGGCTCCCTTTTCTGGTGCAGGTTGTCGCCCGACTTTGCACCAGGTCAGAGCAGGTGTTAATTTCCTGCTGCTAACGAGCCTTATCACCTGTTTTGTGGTCTTATTGCCGATCTGGCTGGTCGTTGACAATGTTGCGGTGTGATGTTGTCGTGGCTTTTTGCACGGGAACGCCTACTCTGCATCTCATTAGCGACAGTTGCTGGGGTCATCTGTGGCGATGTTTTTTGCGGATGCTATCGCAGGTAAACTGGTGTTATGGGCTGTTAGCACCAGCTTGTGAACGGGGCGATAAATTTATCGCAACTTTGGCTGCGATAAAGTGCCGATAACTCGGCGATAAGTCTTTGAGAATATGCCCCAGTGTTTTCATTGTGTAGAAGACATTCACTGTGATGTTGTTGACATGTGATATCAAAGATAGGTCCCACTAGGATTTTGACTGGGGCCTAATGTGCCAGCAAAATATTCAGCAATTGAAGGCTACAAATATATATCATGCTGTATATACCAGTGTAATGCAGGAGAAAAATGATATGACTGTCCTTTTGTTTACTGAGCAAAATGCAAAAAAGGTGGTGGATCATACCACATTGGAATGACAAACTATTCTAAATTGTTTTAAGGACTTGCGATTCTATTTCAACACTAGTTCAAATGAGCAACGCTAGTCTCCATTTCAAATATTACTACAATCTCAGGCCTACCAACCTTAAGAAAAAAAATCACTGTGTAAGGAGGGAGCATGGCCTTAGACGGGGCAGGGCCCAGAACTACCTAGGACGCAATTCTGCAGCCATTTCCACCCAACCCCCTCCTCCTAAAAACAAGCTTGCTGAGGCTGGTGCCTATGTCCTGGGGTGTTCTCACACTCATAATGGAAATCGGCTTTAAAAGCCTCCAAAAAGAAAAAAAAACGAGCTGGAAATCCACTCTTTGCAGTGGTTTCCAGCTTTTTGCCCTGCCACCGTGTGATATCGGCTCCTCATCAGGTGACTGTGTGAAGGGAGCAGATATCGTGTGACACACGGTGGCACCGTATGAGTTGGCAGGTTTGCAATCTTTATATTCTCTAAATGCAGCAACATCAACATGCTCCAAACTCCACCCACACATAAAAATATGGATATTTTCTAAGGGTGGATACATCAGGAAGTCTATCGCTTGAAAAATTGACAGGTAACTAATATGTTTAATAATTTTAGGTTTTATCTTTCCAAGCTAACAATCTCCTATGCAACGCAGAAAAGAACACAGTGGATTTCTGCAAGGAGCTTCATTGCACCATGAGTATTCATGCAGAGGTGTACAGGAATGTTCCATGCGGAGGTGTACAGGAATGTTCCATGCGGAGCTGTACAGGAATGTTTCAGACATCACAGGAACACTGAAGCTATCTAACACTTGTCAGCACTAACTGCACAGCACCATCTTTTATGCATTTATTGTATATTTACAGTTTTATATAGCACTAATTCTAGCCCAAGGGAACTGAAGCGCTTTAGCACTTTGCATGAACACCAGAATACATTACACAAGGTCAGATTCATATTTTATTTAGGCATAGGGAGAAGATTAGGTGACTTTGTCTAGAATCAGAGGATGTTGAACCTATGTCGGGCTCGAGTCTGGTTCCCCAGGTCCAACATCGGCAGCTCTGACCATTAGGCCACGTAATCTTCCAGAACAGATGGGGAAGTGCATAATGTGCCCATCACCAATGCTGACCTCATGCAATTGTTGTATTTAGCAGCGGAAAACAGGCCTTTCAAATGGCATTCAGGTCGAAAAGTGACATGGGCTACTCACAGCTACCATGATGTGTTCCAGTGTTTTGATCGACGCAATAGATTTATTTATGTGTGAGCCTATGGGATTGCACAACATGGACTTTGCATGCCATAGATCTGGTGAGGCCCACAGCAAATATCAGAAGTGGAAATGCAACCTAGAAGAAGGAGAATATGCCATTTTTGCGGAAAATCTGGCATTTGGAACATTCCGCTTTTTTGTTAATGTATTATCTGCACATGCTGTGGACATCACCTGCCACGTCACGCCTCATAAACATTTAAACGCTATACTGCACAACACTGTATCTAAATTGGCGTTCGAGTTCTTGCAATATTAAAACAAAACAATGTACTTTAACATTTCCTTGGCGCAGGGGCATAGCTACAATTGGTGCAGCAGGTGCAGTGGCACCGGGCCCAGGGCCCGTGGGGCCATTTGAACCATGAGAATTGCTGTATTTTAAGACCTCAACAGCAGCCGAATGGGACATTGGCCCTGCTTGCACCAGGGCTCATGGCATCCTTACTGCGCTTCTGCCTGGATGTACACGTATCTTGGGATATAGCAGAAACGAAAATCTATGCACAGATTAGCGTAGTTAGTTTATAACTCAATTTAAACAATACTTATCCAGCTAATGGGGGGGGGGCATTATTTATCAATTAATTTAGTAGTGTGTCGTTTCCAGCAAATCTGGTCATAGTCTCCAAGACACATTTCCCTAATACTCGACAGTGAACACAGGCCGCATAACGGTAAACAGATGTGAAATGGCCGACAGGGATGATTGAACATTTCCAAGTAGAAAGATGAGCAGGCTGGGCAGAGGTCAGTCACACGCCAGAGCTCTCATCTACACTATTCATATCCATTCCTTTATTAGCGCATCTGCGTCACATATCACCTCAGAATCCAGGGATCTCACCTAGGCAACTCAGATACACATTTTATTCTTACCTTATAAAGTGCGCTTCTGTCTCCATGAACAAAAAGACGCATTGCCAGTTGTCCAGGTAACCATGGTGAGTGGGAGTATGAAACTGTTCAATTTCTACCACTAATCCACGCATTAAACCTTTCGCAGGGTTCGTGTACGTCAGGAACGTGTTTTCACACGGTCTTACATTCCTCAGGAAACTCCTCGTTCGGTCTGCCTAAGACAGGTATGGCTGCTTCGCGAGCCTTGTAGTTTCCTTAAAACTACAATAAAAGTACATATATGGCTATGCTTGGTCATGCCTCTTCATTCACTGGTCTGTTCAGGTGTCATTCACGTTTTGCTTCGGTCCACCACTGCTTACATCATGGGCAATGGGTCCGCGAGCTTCATTCATTGGCTGGCTTGCACTGCGAGTGAAGGTATTTTTCCTGAGCACATGTGCACATGTACCAGAAAAAGAGAGCACTCCTGTATGGGCTCTGCTGGGCCACTCCATTATTTTTATATTTTTCATACATTTGCCAAATATTTTTGCATATTGCATAAGTTTTCAAAAACCGCCAAAAAATTCGACGCAGTGCTCGTGTTTCAAGGCCAGACCCATTACTTTGCCAAAGTTTATCTTTAATGTGAGTGTGACTTTGAGGGGTCTGGTTCGCGTATCCCAATTGCAGGATCCACCTGTCTTAGACGATTACATGCCTGCTAATTTGTTTATTTTTTATAATTATAGGTGAGTCACTTTATCATTGTTCTTGTAGAAGAAATGCTTTTACTTATGTTCCGGCCATTCTGGTCTACAGGCCACGAGCCAGATTTTGGAAGGACTGAAGCACTTGCAAAGCCCTCGCTGCTAATTGACAGGCTGCAAGTTCAAACATGCGCCTGACAGCAAACCAATGAGCATTGGGAGTTACAAGTGGATTTGCAACTCACAAATGTCATCTCCAGTTCCTCGCTTATTACAAGACATGTGAAGACTGTAAGGGGTTGTTGCACCGTTTGCTACAGTTCACGTGGAAATGTTTCACCAAGCGGAGTTAGTATCTAATTGCAACGTTGAAAGCTGTAAGGGACAACTTCTGCTGTGAAAATGGCAGCTGCAGCCAATGGAGAAAGCAGACCGCAACGTCAATGACCACTGCATGCCCATTCCTATAGGCCGTTTTTATTTTGCAATTGTAGCCCCAGTGGCGGCTGCCAGAAACAAAGGGTGGTGGGCGGGTGGACGTAACACAGGAGGGGTCATGTCGCACGGGAGGGGATTAGTAATAAAATATTAATAAAAATAAAAAAAAGAACTTACCTGAAGCCGAAGCCCGCCTCGCCTCCTGCGTCGTGCTTCTTCTCTTCCCGGCAGCCTTGTTGACAGGCTCCCATCCAATCCCTGCGCTGCTCTCCAAGAAGAGCAGTGCAGGGATTGGCCTGAGCCGGCTGAAAAGATGCTCTGCTCAGGTCAGGGAGTCTATGGGGGTTTCTCCATCCTGGCTGCGCTGGAGAAACCCAAGTGCGCAGATGTGTTTTGGTTGGCCTGAGATAGACGGCCAAAACACATATGCGCACATAGCACTCCTCCTCCCCATCCCATGCCTCGGCCCGCCCATCCCTACAGTGCTGCTCACAGCCAGCAACGAAAAATAAAACAATGCTATAACATCGTTTTATTTTTCATTTGCTGGCTCTGAGCCAAGCAGTGGGACGACGCTCCTCCGCCATTGCGGAGGAGCCGCTACTGTGTAGCCCCGTGTCCTACAATTATGGCTCATTACTTGTAGAAAGCATCTCTGCATTTGTAGGCAGTCATAAAGGTGAGAATCCTGATTATCGACCTTAGAATATCGATGGGACACAATATTGAGGACTATGTATTAAAAAACTATATCGACAGGTTGGTAAGTCTAGATTTTCTATACCTAACTCTACATGCATGTACCCAAAACTGTACATATATCTTTAAGTTTAAAGACATTTTTATTAAACATAAGCAGAAGTTACAATTAATAATACAGCATAGTATATAGAAGCAATACAAATAGAAAATAGATTATATATAATAAAGAAAGAGGAAATGAAGAAAGAGGGGAAGAAGGGGGGAGGGAGAGAAAGAGGAAATTATAGGTATATCCTATAATAATACCATAAAAAAGGTATTATACACAATATAAAACAAGGCACATCATGGTGAACCCACTGCCACAAATTCACCTATATACTGAGAGCATATATAAAATAGAATAATATTTAAGATACCTTAATCTAAATAACCTTAATTTAAGGAGGTTTGGAAACTTCTTCTATGGCTGGAACATGAGAAGGTAATGATTGAGCAGATAAATCTAAAAAATTGGTAACAGGAAGCCACAAAAGATCACGTTTAATAGCCAAAGTGATCGGGTAAACATAAGCTCTATCTAACCTATGATTATAGCAAACACCATACCACCAGGCCTGAAAAGAGACATTAGAAGCATTTTTCCAGGACTTAGTGATTTGTTGAAAGGCAACAGCAATGAGTAAGTCAATAATGAGGGGATTAAGGGAAGTGGATGAAGACCAAACTTCCCCAGCACTACCTAGAAAAATATGAGAAAAAGGAAAAGGGGATATGCGTGTGAAATATTTTGTTAATTTGCTGCCAAACTTTAATCCAAAATTGATGAATAACCGGGCAAGTAAACAACATATGATTAAGGTCTGCAACAGGGGCTGGACATGACCAACAAGTGGAGGGAGAGAGAGGATTAATCTGATGTAATTTGGCTGGAGTAATTAAAAGTCTATTATATATGAAAAATAATGTTTGTGTAGTATTTGCCGCCCTAGAAGATTTCCTTATCTTAGTCCAAATGTTATCCCATATTGACGTGGAAAAGAAAGTGTTTAAATCGGATTCCCAATTAGTTTCAACTGCAGATTTGTCCCGAGTTTGACCAATGTGTCTCAATTTATTGTAAATTTGAGAAGCTGAGGGGTTCGATTTCAAGAATGAAATCGTAACAGGAGAAGAAATGGTCTATGAGGAGGGAGTCGCGAGTTTATCATAAGAACTTTGGGCAGCTAAAGTCAATAATTTATACTTAGAATGAAATGAGGAGGGAAGGAGGAAGCTCCGTTGCAGTATAGGAAAAGGTATGCAAGTATCACCTGTGAAAAGTTGATGAGTCCATTTAAGACCAAGATCGAACCATTCTTTCCAAAAAAGAGTGCGATTATTGATCTTAATATGAGTTTTATACCAAATCGGTGATTGCAAGAAATGAGTACGGTCATCTAAACCGTCTAGCTGAACAGGATGAAGAATTTTACGAGTATGTTTAAGAATGGGAAGGGAGAACTTCTGGGGAGTATTCGATATAGATAAAAAGTCATCAAATGAGAAAGGGTAAATGAAAGAGGCTTCAATATCTACCCACAGAGGTAATGATAACAAATCAGTCGTATTTTCAGATAATAATGAAGAGGAATTTTTAAGAAAGAAGGAAGTATGATATAATGCAAAATCAGGGAAATTAACCCCACCCAGGTTTTTAGGATTTTTAAGTTTGGAAAAAGACATCCTAGATTTTTTGTTCTGCCACAAAAATTTTGATAAAATAGTATATATTTGTTTGTAACAAGATTTAGGGATGTTAACAGGCAGATTAGATAAGAAAAATAGGATGATAAGAACCAACATCATCTTTACAGAATCTAATCTACCCCACCAAGATAAAAATAAGGGATGCCATTGTGTTGTGGAGCTAATTAAAGTGGACTGGAGGTTCTTAAGATTAAGCGATACAGTTTCTTTAATAGAAGGGGTGAACCATAAACCTAAGTATTTAATTTTTGTAGGGCTCCAGTGGAAAGAAGAAGATACAAAATCAGCATGGAAACAATATTTATTTAATGGAAGAATTTCACATTTATCCACATTAAGTTTGTATCCTGAAACAGAAGAAAAAGAAGAAACTTCTGAAAGAAAAGCCGGTAGAGAGGTCTGAGGATTAGATAGAAATAAAAGAATATCATCAGCATACGCTGAAAGTTTTAAGTGTTTATCGCCATACGGGAAACCAGTAATACTGTCATTCAACCGGATTTTAGATAAAAAGGGTTCTAGAGTCAGAATAAATAAAAGAGGAGAAAGGGGACAACCTTGTCTGACACCGCGGAGAAGTGGGAAAGAAGGAGAAACAAGGCCATTAGCTAAAATAAACGACCTCGGAAAAGAGTAAAGTAGAGAAATATAAGAAAGAAATCTAGGGCCAAAACCAAACCAAGTAAGAGTCGAAAACATAAACTGCCAATTAACCCTGTCGAAAGCTTTTTCAGCATCCAAAGCTACAGCTGCTAACGAAGATTTATGGGAGTGAGATTTCCTAAGAACATTGAAAAAGAGGCGAGTATTATCTGAGAGATGACGACCTTTAATGAAACCACATTGTTCTCTGCCAATTAAATGAGGTAAAATATTATCCAAACGGAGCGCAAGAATCTTTGCAAAAATTTTATAATCCAGATTGATTAAAGAAATAGGCCTGTAGTTTTTACATAGTGTATGGTCTTTACCCTCTTTTGGAAGAAGACAAATCAAAGCCTCTTGAAAAGAACCTTCAGATTTTCGGGAAGATATAAAAAACAAGAACAAATTAAGTAATTTAGGGATAAGTAATTTGGAAAAATGGCTATAAAATTCTATGGTAAAACCACCAGGACCTGGAGCTTTCCCTTTTTTAAGTGACTGGAAAGCAGTAAGAATATCTTTAGTCTGGATATCAGACTCTAAAGAAGAGAAGTCTACATCTAAAGAAGGAGGCGGAGGGATAGAAGCTAAATACTGATCGATGTCAGATAAGAGAGGAGTAGATTCAGGAGTATAAAGGGATTTATAAAAATTAGAAAACTCCGAAAGAATGTCTTCATCTGTATGAAGCACGGCATTGGTAGAGGATACGATAGAATCAATTTTAGTACGTTCCTTTTTTATCTTGAGATATTTAGCAAGAAGATTGCCAGATTTGTTCTGCGCACTATAAAATTTAGCACTAGACTTGAGTAAATATAAATTTGCAGAGTCAGTAGAAAGCTTATTAAAAGAGAGTTTAGCACTAATTAATTATTTCAAGGTAGATTGACTTTTCGAAAAATAATAAAGATGTTCCAGTTTTTTAATTTGTAAAGTGAGTGCATGAGAGGAAAGAGAAGCTGCACGTCGTTTTCGGGCAACAAAGGATATAACAAAATCTCTAGAAGCAGTTTTAAAGGAATCCCATACAAGTTGAGGGGATAACTGAGGGGATTCATTTTCCTCAAAGAATAAGGAAGCGAATTCGAGAAAGGCTGGTGTGAACGTAGGATCTAAAAGAAGAGAGTTATTGAATCTCCAGCGTCTAGTACCCTTAATGGGAGGAAGTAAATCTAAACTCAAGGAAACTGGGGCATGATCTGAGAGTAGAATAGAACCTATGTCCGAATGAGAAATGTGCTGAAGTAGGGCCTTAGAAATAAAAAGGTAATCTAATCGGGATTGGGAGGAGTGAGCTGGTGAATAATAAGTATACTCTTGCAGTGTGGGATGGCAAAGTCTCCAAGAGTCTACAAGGGCTCTTTGAGAAATAGTGGACATGAATTGAGAATGCATAAAAGACGGGACAAATCTGGAGCCGGAATTCCTGTCAATAAAGGGATCCACAATCATATTGCAATCCCCCCCAAAAATTAAGTAGTCATCAGTACATTGCATTAAACGGGAGAGAATTTGAGGCCAAAACAACTTATCCGGCGAAGTGGGAGCATAAACATTAAAAATAGTAAGGGGAATCTTGTTAATTAGTAAGGAGATCACCACCCATCTACCCTCAGAATCATTATCTTGACTTATGAGTTGAACATCTAAGCGTTTGTGACAGAGAATAGCAACGCCATTGCGTTTTCCAGAACCTGGTGATGCGAAAACATGGCCCACCCAACATCGTCTCAATTTAGTTATTTCAGAGTCTGGTATATGAATTTCTTGTAAAAGAGCAATATCTCCTTTTAAGTTTGCAATATGAGACAAAACTCGTTGACGTTTGATAGGAGAACCCAAACCTTTAACATTCCAAGATATAATATTCAACGACATGTTAGAACTTATTTAAACATTTTTAAAACTGTTCGTAAAGGAAAATATTGTGCATAAAGGCAGAGGCAATCAAAGGACACAGCAAAACATGAGGACAATTTCTTATAATGAAAAAACAGCAGTGAGAAACTGAGAAGATCAAGAAACAAAATAGGAAAATGAAAATGAGGATAAAAGAAAAGTTTTAGATAAGTGAGAAATATAAAGTAAAAACCAGAAATATATAAGAACAGCAGAATCAGGAAAAGATAAGGAAGGAGAGAAAGAAAAAAGGGACAGAAGGACAAATTAAAGCTATCAATTGATAAAACAGTACAATAACAGAAAAACATACCACAAAAGAACAAGAAAAACGGGGTAGGTGGAGCCATATGGGGAAGGCCACACGACAGATGGGAGGTCGCAGAACGTGAAATACACAGAAGAACACCATCCAGGCGAAACGAAGAACATTAAGTAGGGGAGTACGGAAACCACGACCTGGGAAAAAAGAGATAAAATAAGATAACAATTAATGTGAGAAATGATAATGACACCAAAAACTTACAAATATGACTGACACACACGAATTGCACAATTATGGTAAATACGCCACAGGCACTACACGACATATCATGGTTTAGAGATATCCATAGAAATTCCTTTACAAGAGTCCAAAAATTGTTGCAGGACAGCTGGGTCTTCATAGTTGGTGGTTCTGTTGTTGTAAGTCACTTTAAAAAGGCAGGGGTGGAATAAGCCATAACGTGCGTTCAAACTGCGTAGAGCTGGTCTCATATCTAAAAACCTTTTTCGACGGTCAGCAGTTATTTTGGCATAGTCCTGAGCGAAGTAAAGATTGGAACCGTTCCAGGAAATTTTTCCTCTTTGTTTGGCTGCCTGTAATGTAGTAAGGAATCCCTTAATACGTACATACATTGTTAAGTTAGCATAACCACGTTAGATGTTAGAAAGCCATCTTGCTGCTTTTGCGCACGACACTGCATCTACATGTTATTGTTTAACCAAACTGCTGCCTCGCGCTTTGCCTCACACGAGAGCAATCTGTTGTTACCATCCCGAGCTCTGCGCAGTGACCTTGGTCTGTACATGGTGTAACAAGAACAGTCTGGGTCGTTAGACAATGCATGTTTTCCACTCTAGGTTGATCGACTCACTATTTAGCCATAACATACAGGCAGCTGCGAATACCTGAAAGTTGGTGCTTTAATATTGCAGACATCATGTTTAATATTCAGACCGAAGACGAGCCTTCCTGCGAGAAGACTTCTGATGCTCCTGTGATGTGATTTCACTAAGCTGATCTTTGAGGTATGGGGTCCTCCCTTCAAGCCTAAGAGACCTTTTATTAGCATAATAATAAATATTAGCTTCTTAGTAAAGGGAAGGTGGTAGTATCCACTGTCATTTATAACATGATCACTCCCTTTATATTCTATGGTATTGTAACGATGCTGATGGTTTTAATTATAATCATTTGTCTGCTTGTATTAGCCAAAGTACTGCATCTTAGGACACGTGGTCTATAAAATAAACTCTTTTTATTTTCACTGTGTCTCTGTTTATTCTTGTTGTGAACTGATGTGAGAATAATATACGAACAGGTATTTCCGATTCCCACCATTCCTGAGAGTACACTGAGTCGCTTGTTCTGGGTTGTCTTTTCATTGGGACCGCCGAGCTAAATCTCGGATAACAAATGGGACACTTATGCTAGCCGGATACTGGGTTCTGGGTTCTGAGGTGAGTTTCTGGTACACCACAATTCACTGAGGTCCTGGGGTTCTACGTATAGTTCTGTGTATAAGCAGAATCCCTGCAACATGGCGCACCTAACGTTTGGTCTATGAGTTGAAACGCCTTAGTAGTGCTTATATTAGTCCACGGCACCCTCATTCTTGTTTCCGGATAACAAGTCTGACGGATTTAAACCTACCTATTTCTGTTGATATAGGTTTCTTCAAGCTTGATCATTAAAAAGGTTATTGAACCCTTGTGCTACTAATTACTTCGAGTGTGGCTTGTCCTTATGGCGGTCGACATAGCGGCGCACAGTCGAGCACCTTTGAGACGTCATTTGACGCAGTATGGGGTGCTGGACACTGGTATGAACGTAATCTTTGTGGTAGGAGCCGATGCGGCTCATCCTTATGAGTTGTTTTACTCTTGGGTGACGCTTCCGGCGGTGAGTGAGGACGATAACTTTTTTCATACTTACACTGCCACTGCCGTGCCAGCGAACTATACACCGTGTAGGACACAAGAAATACCAATATCTGCTTGGCAGCATCTTATTTGGTTTAATGGCGCCCTCCCCCATGCGGTTATACCGCCGAGAATGGGCCCTTTGTCAATTGCAGGGGCCACTTGGCCGGTACTAGCCGGATATACGCCTCATCCCCGTTACCTAACGGTGCCGGTGGCTGATTTGCGTGTACTGCACACTGCCCTTATTACAGTACATAGGGCTTTGGTACAGTACGTGTCACACAATGTGCAGGCGGGGGCACCTGCTGTTGCGGGGCAGCCTACTGACCACCACGCGGTGGTCATTAGTCCTGTTATGGTTAATTCTGTTATGGGCAAGCGCCCCCCAAATAGGGATGATTTCCCTTTTTGGCTTGCTGAAAAATTTAACCAAATAGAAGCTGTTTACCCGAATACATCTCCTGTGGAGAAACACAGGATCCTTACCATTAGTTTGCCTAAAGACTTGGTCCCCGACATTGATGATTGTGTAAACTGGGGCAAAGTCTTTGCAGCGACGTACTCGCAGTGCTTTGGCACTCCGTCTATGTCGGTACTGCCCTCCGTTATTAAACGTGTTCAAGATAACCACGGTGCGGAGTCTGCGATAGAATTAGGAATGCGGCTCCTCGGACAGTTTGACCTTGTGGCTACCATGGTAATGTGTAACCTTAAGGGTGATGCTATGCAATTCCAAGTTCGTAATGAACTGAAGAAGGTTGCTGATGAGGATAAACCGCGGGAGTTCGCGAAAATAATCTCGACGGCATACAGAGATTTGGGTCGTAGCTCTTTAGGAGTTAAACCTCCCGAAATTAAGCAGCAGGGTAAGGCAGATGCCTCTGGTAAGGATGACCGTCCAAACTTTCCGAAACAGAGTTGGCGGTCTAAACAACAGGGAAAGCAGCAGCAGAAACAGGGGTCTCGGCCTGCCTCTCCCGTTCAGTCAGGTAGTGAGCGCACTTATGATCTGCGTGATCGTGCTACTATTAAGTCTCCTGATAGATTGCAGGTTTCTGAACAACGTTCTCCTCGTTCTTCACAGGAAACATCGGCTTCACAGTCCGGTGGCGGAGGCGGTGGCAAAGGTCGGGGTGCTCCACAAACACGTGACCAACACCGACAGACTGAAGGTAAAGGCAAGCAGGACGAATTCGCACGACAAAGGCCCCCGTTTCAGAAGAAGAAAGTGGCTGCTCTGACGGCAAGATATGCCTCAGATAGTGCGGACACAGCTTCTGAACCGGACATGGGCGCTGACGCTACTGGACAGCGCAGCGGAAATTACCATAGTCCGTCAAGCTCTGCGTCCATTTCTGGCGGCGACAGCAACTGATACATTGGTTACTGTTGAGACAGCTGACACCAGAGTGGCTCCCCCTGACAGACTCTATGAAATAGTCTTACTAATTGAGGGTGACATGCAACGTACAATAAAAGGGATTTTTTGGGATAATCTGACTATCACCTATGATATCCTCCTAGCGGAGGCAGATTGGCCCCCAGCTTTCATTTTAGACGCTCCTAGAGGGGAGGAGGTGATCCTCCCGTCCTTTGCGCACACAGTGGCTAGGGACCAGGCTGAAGTGTATGCTGAGGAGTGGGCACTGGCGCTAGCGCCGGCATTGTATCGTACTCAGGTGGGATGGGACCGGTTGTCCCCCTGCCATGAGATTCCATTGCGGTCTATGCCCCAGCCACAGCCCCAATATCCTATGCGTCGTGAAGCTAGACCGCACGTCGCTGCAATCCTTGACCAATTGGAATATCAGGGTGTTATTGAAACTTGTGTGTCCCCTATGAATAACCCTTTATTCACAGTGACGAAGCCTGACGGGTCGTACCGTTTAGTTTTGGATTACCGGCACTTAAATTTGCATTGCCGGACCTGCGCGGTACAAAATACTCACAGCTCGGCTCTTGTCGACAGTCTCGTGCGTAAGAGATTTAAAATGACACTTGACATCTCCAATGGCTTTTTTAGCCATAACCTGTCCACACTGAGTAGCCAGTGGACGGCGTTTACTTCAGGCGGCAAACAGAAACAGTTCACAAGATTAGCCATGGGCTATAAAAACAGCCCTGGCGTCTTTGCCGCTCGCGTGGTCTCTCTCTTAGAAAGAATGGACCCCGACGCATACTCCTATGTTGACGATATCTACCTCACGGATGATGAGCTGATCCCACATCTGTCTCGAGTCGACAATATCATTACGGGTTTTGCGGACTATGGCTACAAATTTAATTTTGCGAAGTCTCACATCGCGGAATATACAGTGTTGTTTTTGGGCTACGAGCTCAACGACGAAGGTAAGGGATTGGCTCCTCACTTTCTGGAGAAGTGCGCATGCCTGCGTGCTCCTACAACACTGAAAAAATTACAATCTTTGCTGGGCTTTCTGAATTTCGGACGTACGTATATTCCTGATTATGCCCAGCGTATCAAGCCGCTTTACGCCTTGGTACAACCTTCTTTTTCGAAGTCTAGCTGGCAGCTAGAACATTCTGCTATTCTACAGTCTTTACAGGCTGATCTTCTTGCTTCACAATACTTACTGACGCGTAATAACCGCACTAACCTGGTAATAAGAATAGTACCAGGCGCAGTGGGTTTCACGTACTTGATGTTTCCATCTGGCCTTTGATTCCGACCTTGAAAGCAGAGTTCAACAAGATGAGCAGAATAAGAGCTCTATTGTCCCAAAAAGAGGTGCCATTAACTTCCTCCCGAGAAACATTTGTCCTTCACGTGGCAAATACGCGCACTGAGGTACAGGCGCTTTTGAATACTGACCTCCCCCTGCATTTTGGAGCTTATGAGTATTTTTTTGTTTATGTCCATTGGATTTGTAATAGTATTTTTCCGTCTGGTGAATGGCCACTATCTCAATGAGAGATCTATAATTAGACTTATCGATGGAACTTTGGCCCCCCACTCCTCGTCCCACATCATGAAAAGGGACCAGACTTTTGTGAATATTACCGCCCGGCCCGTTTTGGATGGAATTGCGTGGGATGCTGTTAAATTCCAAATTCATGGTCCTACTGAGATCATCAATGTGCCTAATGTATTTCGTGTTTCTATGGGTGATGTGGTTAAGCAGAACATTCGTTCTGATGATTGGGATGTTCATGCCATTGAAGCACTGTTTTCTGATTTCAAATATTATGCCGCTTTTGATGCAGAAGATTTATATGAAATGCGGCTAACTATGCAGAACAGTATTGTTTTCAACATTATGGCAATCACTTCCTGCATAAAGCAAATACGTTTCGAAATTGTGTAAATTTTACCCAATGGGAACACTGTCCTACCCCATCTTTAGGCAGTTCACCTACATTGGTTGATAAATATACTTATTTTACTGATTTCAGTGTTTCCAGCCCAGCATCCTTTTATTTTAAAGTGATGTCTGAGTCTGCCTCGAAGGTTAGACTGACACACACCAAATTACTATATTCTAAGTCCTTTATGGATGAGTTGTCAATCAAAGGTTATGATCTGTGGAAGGCTACTATTGATCTTAAATCGGTTTGGGGTTCCAAACCGTGGCAGGTTCAGGGAACTGAAGCTTTACATCGTGCCTGTCTTGTGCCAAATCATATGTTGTTTTTGAATTCAACCATCTTCCAGACCACCTGTTTTGGATTGGCCACTTCTAAAAAACTGAATTTCCCCTCTGTTCCAGATCTGGGCGCTTACCCAAATTGGGATAACCAAACAGATCTGTCCCTTCCTGATTTGCAGTCATTAGTCTCTAATACATCTTTCAATATTTCGAAATTTAGTAGTGAAGGATGGTTAATTTGGCAAAGCAGTTCAGATGCCTGTCAACGTCGTTTTCTAGGTCTGAAACCGGGGTATACGCAGCAGTGCGTAGACCCTCGGTTTGAGTCCTCTCATACAGTAACTACCTACTCTGTAGGGAAGTTATGTCAATCCTGGCTGCGACATTCCACCTTGGCATCTGTCAAAGTTCATTTATCAAAATTGCATGACAAAATAGATTTGAATGATTTTGTTAATGGTCCTGTGGGTTGCAGATCTAAGAGGTGGGCGTATGCTATTTACAACGAAGTATGGAAATTGTCGCAAATTGAAGCGGCTTCAAGGTTGAGGGCCATTGATCAAGCAAATATGGAAAAGGTCTTGGCCGTTATAGATAACAGCATTAACACACTTTCTTCCAGAATTTATACATTAGACAATATTGTTTCTTCAATTGTTGATATTGTACATGATGATGTGTCTGTATTGTATCATGGTCAAAACCAGTTGTGTTCTGTTATGCAGTTTGCATGGACATTACAAACGTTAAAGGCAGGAAAGGTCCCCTGGGACTATCTGAATACGACATCATTATTCCTTCCCTTTAACCTTACTGTAAGGCAGCAGTTCATGTCCATGAAAGATGCTACATATTCATTGTTACACATTGAAAAATTGGAGCCGTTACCTTTCTCTGTGGCGGAATTGAATTCAGCCGTGTGGTTAGTACATGGGTTGATCACGCTCCCTTTCGCGCTTTTTAAGTTTACGTCATGCATGAAACACTATGCTCTGGGTAGATATGAACAGTTGGGTACCGCGTTCCTACATGAGGTTTGGTCTCTCCCTTTTACGTATAGATGTACAAGAGACGGTACAGAGGTTTACCTGAAAGGTGAGGAGTGTACCTCGACACCTGATCGTTCTTTAGTATGTAGGCACATTCAGTTACACGGTGCATGCAATGTACACGCCCCAAATTTGGCCTGCGTCCTCAAAGGTATCCCAGTGCCAGTGATTACACCATCTTTCACGCTGCTTGCAAACGGTAGTTATTTAATTTTGAATAATGAAGCTTGCTGCGGGATGTTAGTGGGAATCCCATATATAGTAACTGTATCGCAGAGAGTAGTCTGCTGCAATAATGTTCTATTTCCACCCCCGCATGGGCGGCTGGATGTTTCCATCTGGCCTTCGATTCCGACCTTGAAAGCAGAGTTCAACAAGATGAGCAGAATTAGAGCTTTATTGTCCCAAAAAGAGGTGCCATTGACTTCCTCCCGAGAAACATTTGTCCTTCACGTGGCAAATACGCGCACTGAGGTACAGGCGCTTTTGAATACTGACCTCCCCCTGCATTTTGGAGCTTTGATCCAAACAATCTTCAATGCCTCGTCAACAACTGGCCTGGCTCATTTTTTTAAACTTGTGGGCTCAGGCCTCGTGACCTCCTTCCAAACTATTTTTGGTGTGATTCCGGCATTTTTTCATTCTATTTTTTCGAGCGTCTTTGGCGGTGTCCCGCTGATTCTGGCGCTGGTGGCGGGTGTGCTACTTTTACTTTTCATGCTACGAAAAGGCTGCCCTTTCTGTGCCTCACGACAACCTGCCCCGTCTGCATCTTCTTCGTGACAGGATGCTTGAATATTATGGTACGCTGCCATTGGCGACTTTGAGCCTGGCGTATGGATTATCCTTCCGGTATTCCTACTTTACCTGCGTACAACCTGTCTTTCACTGCCTAGATTGTCCCTTTGAATGGCCTCTGGATTTGTGCTTAACCAACACGGTGTCTCTGGTTCCGGATTATGATCGACTGATGAGTCCCTTAGTGTCTCACGAGTTTGCCTGTTCTGGTGTTCAGATTATGGCCTGTGGTGCGGCGCATGGAATCCTGGGTAATTGGGACATCGCAAGGGCTGCCTATGACTTCTTGGATATGAGTTATTTGGAAGAACACGTCGGTTGCCCTCTGATGGTGCTAGAGGCTCCGCTTATTGAAGAACATGTATGTTCCTTTTCTTTGATTAACTGGATGGCTGAAACTTTTAGTGGCCGTGCCAACGATTTTCTGTTGGAAGCTGTTGCTACGTATGCTGCATACACGTTCATGGATTGAGTGAACTGTCATCCACTATGTTTTTTCTACCATGTGACTTTGGATTGCTGGCTAAAGCAGCATTTTTCATTTTTTTTTTCCCTTTCCCTTTTTGAGGTTTTTTTTGCTTTTCTTTTTTCTTTCGAACTTTCTCTGAACTGATACTTGGTTTCGATTTGAATACGCCTTGTTCTGCTCTGTCGAATTTGAACTCTGCGTTCTCTCATTTCTTCCCTGCTGGTTAGTGCTTCGATCAAGGGGGCATGTAGTAAAGAATCCCTTAATACGTACATACATTGTTAAGTTAGCATAACCACGTTAGATGTTAGAAAGCCATCTTGCTGCTTTTGCGCACAACACTGCATCTACATGTTATTGTTTAACCAAACTGCTGCCTCGCGCTTTGCCTCACACGAGAGCAATCTGTTGTTACCATCCCGAGCTCTGCGCAGCGACCTTGGTCTGTACATGGTGTAACAAGAACAGTCTGGGTCGTTAGACAATGCATGTTTTCCACTCTAGGTTGATCGACTCACTATTTAGCCATAACATACAGGCAGCTGCGAATACCTGAAAGTTGGTGCTTTTAATATTGCAGACATCATGTTTAATATTCAGACCGAAGACGAGCCTTCCTGCGAGAAGACTTCTGATGCTCCTGTGATGTGATTTCACTAAGCTGATCTTTGAGGTATGGGGTCCCCCCTTCAAGCCTAAGAGACCTTTTATTAGCATAATAATAAATATTAGCTTCTTAGTAAAGGGAAGATGGTAGTATCCACTGTCATTTATAACATGATCACTCCCTTTATATTCTATGGTATTGTAACGATGCTGATGGTTTTAATTATAATCATTTGTCTGCTTGTATTAGCCAAAGTACTGCATCTTAGGACACGTGGTCTATAAAATAAACTCTTTTTATTTTCACCGTGTCTCTGTTTATTCTTGTTGTGGACTGATGTGAGAATAATATACGAACAGGTATTTCCGATTCCCACCATTCCTGAGAGTACACTGAGTCGCTTGTTCTGGGTTGTCTTTTCATTGGGACCGCCGAGCTAAATCTCGGATAACGAATGGGACACTTATGCTAGCCGGATACTGGGTTCTGGGTTCTGAGGTGAGTTTCTGGTACACCACAATTCACTGAGGTCCTGGGGTTCTACGCATAGTTCTGTGTATAAGCAGAATCCCTGCAACAGTAAGACCTTAAGCAGATCCGTATATTCCAGAAAATACAAAATTACTCCTCTGGGCTTTGTGGATGAAGATGAAGAACGGGGACTCTGGCCCAAACGATGTGCACGCTGGATATTTAATGGAGGAGATTCCGGAAGACCAAGAAGATTCGGAAGAAATGACTGAAAATAGGATATGGCGTTAGACCCTTCAAGACCTTCAGCCAAGCCATAAATGCGTAAGTTATTACGCCTATTTCGATTTTCCAACTGTTCAACCTGTTGCTGAAGACTTTCAACATCTTTATGGATAAGAGGAACCTTGTCAGCGAACTCCTGAACAGAGTCAACACGTTTCTCCAGAACATCAACCCGCTGCACAGTGTGAGACCAGTTATCCTCTAAGCTCAGCAAATGGGTGTTGGTTTCCTCCATATATGGTTTGAGGGCACGAATCTCCTCAAGAAGAAGTTCCATTGAAAGAGGTGTAGCGGAGTTAGTGGGAGATGGAGGATTCGCTTTCCCTCTTTTTCTAGGCATGAAGGGAGCTGAAGACGGAATTTTAGATCCCTGCTTGGAGCCTAAACGAGTCGTAGAAGAAGAGGAGCCTTTTATGGGCATAGAATCACTAAGAGCTTCGTCTGTATTTTCTTGTAAAATAGTGAACGGATTGAAGTCCTCTAAAGGGGCACCAGCGGATTGCGGCACTTCTTTACGGTTGATCCGAGATGTCGCCATAGTGTAGAATTGAAAGAGGGAGATTCTCAACAAAGCTCCAGAGAAAAAAGTCACTGTAGAAAGTTTCCAAATTAAGAACAAACACAGTACCACTCTAGACGCAGAAATGCTGGCGACGGTTCCAAAAGATTCTGACCCGGAGAGTCTTGTTACACAAAGTAGGCTGGTAGAAATATGGAGCCTTGACAATCGGTTTTTGACCCCCAAAGCTAGAACCAAACGTGAAGCCACATAACTTGAAGTAAATATTAACGCAGCTGTAATGCTCAAAACTGAAGACCCAAGCGCCTCTTCACACAGGAAATCAATGAGGACATAGAAAAATAGAAGGTTTCTGAGTATTCAGTCATTTCAGGCGAAAATACGCATCCTCTGAGGTAGAATAGCAAGGAATATGAAAAATGCCTGAAAAATGAAAACAAAATGGCGGCCGCGAGTGCATTTCGGCCGTTTTGAGAAGAAAAACTGTCAGAAGCTCACCAAACGGTGGGAAAGATATTGCATTGCGCCAGGAGACACTTCCGACGTCGATAAATGTACTTTCCGCGCTCCAAAAAGGGGTAGAAATAACCTGGATAGGGTGCACTGTGTCACGGCACCACGGAGCTCCCGAAATCGGCGGCCATCTCCGAAGACGCCGAAGCCACGCCCCGTACATATATCTTTAAGCTGCATAGATGTGGAGTTAGGAATAGTAAATCTATACTTTCCTATATACATGTACCTTTCAATAATTTTTCCCTGGATATTCTGTCCTCAGTATTCTTGTAACACAATATTATTAGGGTCGATATTCAGTAGTGCAATTGTTACAAGGATATGCGCAGGCTTTGAAATAATAACATTGCAGCTTTTCTTTAAATCCATATGAAAAGCCTTTTTGTACTAGATTGGATCAATACATCTGGAACATAGCAAATAAAATGTCCTGGTTGCATTACAAATGCTGTGAAAACGCAACATCTAATCTGATCTGATCCAAGCCATAGTATATCTTGACCAAGGCCTTATGGGTGAAAGAGCCATGGCACTTTCGTCTGACTCAAGCTGACTCTCGAAATATACAAGATTTCCTATTGGCTCTCCAGGTTTACTCAGGTATATACAACCCCTCGCCTGAAGGGTTCAGTTTAAGTGTGTTCCAGACCAACAGGGATCAACATTCAGTATTGGTTGCAAACTTGTATAGAACATCATCTGAAATGTTTGCTTCTATGCAAGTAGCCATTCGTTAAACCCAAAAAACATCTTCCTGAATGGCAGGATTGTTGCTAGTTGCTGATCAAAGATCAAGTAGTGAAAGAGAATGTAGTCTGAAATCTCACTCACCTTCTGAGCTAGTTCGATGAACATGACAGACACCGAAGAAGCTAGTACTTCTGTGGAATTACATATTCTCTAGTGTTCGTACTCAATACTTTTTCACCAAGCCCCTAAATCCTCACAAACACCTACAGTAGTTGTCCGGTGAATTCAACTTTCCTAGCCTTGGTAGAACGGAACGTTAGGCAGCATTAATTACGATGTCAGTGGTAATGCCACCGATAGGCTGTCGGTGGCGGTCCCACTGACAGAGAGTCCTTTGGTCCAACTGCTGCATTATGATGCAGGTGGTCAAACCAAAACCTTTGGGGGGAAAGACTGTCGCCTCCGACAGGATCTACGATCCCGGCAGGTTGGCGGTCGGAATAGTATCTCTTGAATGGCGGTGGTGCCAAGGCAGGCACCGCCGCTGGGATTATGATGTCACTTTCCGACTGCCTTTTCATGGTGGTCCGACTGCCATAAAAAGGTAGTCAGAAACGGACTTTGGGGGCCCCATACAGGACCCGTACCTCGTGGGCCACTGCAAAGTGACTTTGGGGGCACATGTAGTGCCCCCACACACATTCCTGTACCAAATGGCACCAGGTGCATGGATGTGCACAACATGCTTTTTTACACTGTGGCTTGTGCTGCATATATTATTTTGACCAGCAAAGACACATTTGAATCCTGATGAATTCTGACGAGATAAATAGCCATCCATCCACATAATAACACTATGCCTCTGTATCTCACCAGACTGAAGACTCACTGCGCCTGTGGCTACTGTTTGCCCAACTTAAACATGGCACTTTCATTCCTTGTGCTGCACCGCCAGCCACAAAATGATGGGTTAACACCGCTCTTCTGTTATATCTGTACTATTCCAATACATAAGATGCCAGCTTCCCTCCATTACTTGTCTTTCAAACCAGTAGCACCAATCATTATGATATTTGTAGTTTCACATTTCCTATTACAGATATTTATTTTATTTTATTTATTGTTCTAGTATAGCTGTTAAGACTAATGCTTCTGAGTACTCACGTAAGGGAATGGGGTAGGGGAGATGAGCGTGTTGGGTACTTAAAATGAATCAAGTCAATACACATGGTGGGAGAGGCGAGTCATATATTTGTGGAATCTTTTGAAGTCTTTGAGGTAAAAAACAAATAGATCCAGTGGAAATAGGTCTTGTGAAAGGAGCAATCTACACCAAACTGTTTGTTGATACATGAAGTTAATGACACTGTGCTGTCATCAATTGCCACCTCCCCGGCCTCAAGCTACTCTGTGCACGTCTGAGGAGGGTGGGACCTCTCTCCATGCTCGCAGTGGTTCAGTCACACCTACATTGCTTGCCTGCAGTCATCATGGTGCTGGCTCTTCACTCCCTCTTTGGAAAGCAGACATCATAGGCTGGGAAGGATCTCCTGAAGGGCTGTGGGAGAATGGCGGCAAGACACCATGTGTTATATATGTTGTAGCTTGTTCCGCGTGCATCTTTACCTTCCCTATCCCACTCCATTTACTTCTAATTGGAACACCTTGGTACGTTAGAAAGCAGACAGTTTGAATGGTCATTGTATTGTTGAGGGGATGCCAGTGACGACTTTGAGGTTTTTGACTTTAATAGGCGTACCTTTTGCCATGACATATCCTACTTGGTTGAATGCTTCAAATTTTGGCGATGAGGTCAGGATCGTTGGATTGCTGCCATTCCTGCTTTGGTGGCAAAGTAGTGATGAACATTGTTCATCATACAGTTTCAGATTGTTTACGCTGACAGGACTTGTCCTGCCAACTTGTGTTCTCCTCCCACCAGAGTGGAGACTGAAGAAAACTTGAAGGTTTGCGACGGTGCAGCTCTGATCAGCAGATCCCTATGAGCTCAGGTACCACCTTTCCTCATCGAGTCTAGTGTGCAAGTTGGGGAGAGATGCTTTGCAACCGTTGCGATCCAAGCCTTGTTTCCAGACAGTCAATGCCATTTTGTATAATCATTGACTTGCTTGCATTTCATACATTTGCCAGCTGTGTGGACATCTTGTGTTGCTGAGGAAATGCTCTCTTCAAAAGAACTTTGCGCTTTCAGAAATTTTCATTTTACTTTCTCTTCAGCACTTATCCTTTCAATAGCATGTTGAACCAGAAAAGTTACTGATAATCTTAAGGCCAGTGACACAGATCATCCACAGAACATTTATTACAGTCTTTTCCTTAATAAACCCCTCACAAGGCCTGTCTTCAAATAAAGTAATTATCTAGGAACATTAGTACTGACAAAACCCTTTGCCCAACTAATGTTGAAATACAACGTTCAAACCCCTACTTACGTCCTGTCATTGCAGCCGGTGAGCAGTTTTAAACAGCCAATTCAACCTGCCAAAATAAACCCATTGCCAAGCTTAAAACCCTTTTTAAAATACATATAAGGCCCTAAACAGCCCATGGGGCAGAGTACATTGTATTTAAAAAGTTGGACATGTACTTTTAAGTTTTATTTATTTATTTATTTTATTTATTTTTATATGTTCTGGCAGTACAAAACTACTGTGAGGCTGCCTCTTCTATAGAATAACATTGGGTTACCTCGTTACATTTAATAAGGGCTAACTTTTGATTAGGAGCAGGTAGAAAAGTCCTGTTTAGGCTGAAATGAATTGTAATTTTATTGTATAACTCTTTTTCTTGGTTTATCACAAAATACAGCATTGAAAGCCTACAGCCGTAGGTATCGGGTAGCCGACTTAAAGGGCACTAGTCTGAGAGCTTGACACAGGTAAATGCCAACAACCCGGAGGCAGGCAGCGTAGGTCATAGGCTGCATCCGACTACCCAAAAGGCTGAGATCTATAGCCACGTTTGTCTAGAACTTAGTTCCACATTATTACCGGTTTGTGGCAGCTGCTAGATGATTTCAAACTTAGCAACAAGCCATAGGAAATGGCAACAGCGAAAGAAAAAGGGGAGAAAAAAGGAGAACCATACCCCCACCCCCATCCATTACCCTCTGCACCATAAATTGGGTTGGCATCTAAGCTTCTTGTAGCTTACAAGGATGATCTGTATCAAGAGAGACGCAGAACTTGTAAGAGCTTTGGACATGTAACTTTTCTGAACTCCTGAGAATGGTTATGAACGGAGCCCATAATGCTTGGTAAGCGTCCCCCTTTCCCTCTGCCATCAAAGACAATCGCTCCATTCCCAAGGCCGCCCATAACCGTCTGAGCCATGTAGAGTGATCGGGTACCCTCTCGAAGTCCCAAAGGGACCATTACTCTAGGCATGCCACGTTCAGCGCTAGCGCTATCTGCCTCCCCCTAATGGAGCGCAGGGGAAAGGTCAGGAGGTGGGCAGACCCAGCAGAGTGTAAGCGGGGAAGCGAGGAAGATCCTTGTCAAAGGCGTCATTTATGTTGTGTATTATTAGGTCCCAGTATCTTACTGGCTTGGGGCAGTGCCACATAAGATGTATTAGGGAGCCAGTTTGGCCGCAGCCCTGCCAGCAGGAGGCCGATCGTCCCTTGTTCCAGTTGTTAAGCCGGGCCATGGTCAGGTACCAATACGTGGCCATCTTATAAGCTGCTTCAGTACCCGAAGTGTCATGTGCCTTGTGGTGTGCTCTATAAAAAATATCCTGCCATACTTTGTTGGTAAGTCGCCTGCCCAATTCCTCCTCCCATGGTAGCTGCCCCTTGGACTTCATGGGTGAGATAGCAGCGGAGAGGAATGCATAGAGTTCTGAAATGAGACGTTTGTCGCCGTCTTTGGTGATGAGCCACTTCTCAAACTGTGTGAGCTGTCATGAAGCACCAGTGTTCACCTCAGAGGAGGTTACCCAATGGGGCACCTGCTGGTACATGTAATGGTCCGATGCGGGGATTGCATAGTCTGCCTGTAGTTGAGCAAAATATATAATACCCTCCAGGTCAAAGAGAGAGCTCACCCTTAAGCGTCCCTTCTCTCGCCATCTCTGAAAGGATTCTGATTTACACCCGGGTGGAAAGGCTGGGTTATCAACCAGCGGGATCATCGGGGAGGGGAAGGAGGTGAGCCCATGTTGAGTCGTAGTTGCGTCCCACACTTTAAAAGTGGTTGCCATGACCGGTGAAGAATAAAGACCCCTTGCTTTGTGTCTACGCGGGAGCCATAGTTCCCGCCAGAGATTGTTGCCCGCTATGGCTTGGTCCATAAACGTCCAATGCTTCTCTGAACGTGGCTGGTTCCACTCCAGGATGAACCGTAGCTGAGAAGCTTGGAAATACTGAGATACCACTGGGACTCCCATCCCCCCTTCAGACTTTCCCTTGGTGATTAGTGAGAAGCTGAGACGCGGTTGTTTCCCACCCCATATAAAGCAATTGATAGAGCGCTGGAGGCTTCGCAATGTGGTCAAGGGAGGAGTCAGAGGGATAATTTGAAAGATGTGCAGAATTCATGGCATTATCGTCATCTTCACCACAGCAATCCGACCTGCCCATGAGAGGCCCGAGCGGTTCCAAATGCTCAGTGTTTTATTTGTCTGCTCCAGGAGTGGAGTGTAATTGACTGATAGGGTCATGGCCGGTGTGCGCGCTAGGAGAATTCCTAGGTACGGATTGTGGTGATCTGCCCAGGAGAAGGGGAACTGTTGTTTCAGGGCTTTTTCTGTCTCATGGGGGTGGATAGATTCAGGATTTGCGACTTCTGGAAATTAATCTTAAATCCCGAAACTTCGCTAAAGTAGGAGAACTCGCCCACCCATGCCTCTGAGGAGGTCGCCGGGTTCGTCAGGGACAAGATCACATCGTCAGCATATAGGCTGATAGTGTGTGTGTCCACCCCAAGTCGTATTCGAGAGATATCTGAGTTGTCCCATATCCTCTGAGCTATTGTCTCCATATATCAGGCAAATATAGCGGGGAGAGCGGACACCCTTGATGGGTCCCCCTGCTTTTGGGAAAAGGCTCGGAGGAATACCCGTTGACCCTAACCGAGGCTCTGGGCGCTCCGTATATGCATCCCAACCAAGTAAAGAACCTATTTCCAAAACTGAACCGGCGTAGCGTTTCCATTAAAAATGGCCAATGGACCCTGTCAAAGGCTTTTTCTGCATCAACTAACAGCAGGAGGGCCTCCCGTTGGGAGCAGGAGGTCCATAAGATGGATGAGACGCTTCGTATTGTCACCGGCCTGTCTCGTCGAAATAAACCTGGCCTGGTCCGGGTCATTAAGGCCCGCCATGTGTGGATTAAGGTGCGTGGCTAATATACCAATAAAAATCTTTGCCAAGTTAAGTAAAGAAATTGGTCGATAAGATGCGCAGTCCTGGAGGTCCTTTGCAGGCTTCAGAATGACCGATAATGAGGCTTCCGTAAAGGAGCCCGGCAGTTCCCCAGTGTCGAGAAATGAGTTGAAAAGCCGCACAATTTGTAGTGAGGGCTGCAATTTATAAACAGACATTGCTAAGTTAGCATAACCGCGTTAGATGTTAGAAAGCCATCTTGCCACTTATGCAGCTTTTGCACACGAAACTGCAGTTACATGTTATTATTTGAAAAATGCTTGTTCGCCTTTTCTTCACATGAGAACTGTCTGTTGTTCACATCCCTAGCCGTGAGCTGCGACCTTGGTCTGAACATTGTGTACAGAAACAGTCTGGTTCGCTAGACAATGCATGTTTTTGAGTTCAGGTTGATCGGCTCGCTATTTGGCCATAACACGCACACAGCTGCAAATGCCTGAGAGTCGAGCGCTTTTGATATTGCAGGCTGCATGCTTAATGCACACATTCTGAAGAAGAGCTTTCCCAGGAGCAGAGCACACCTGATCCTGTGATGTGATTCAACTAAGCGGATCTTTACAGTATGGGGTTTCCCATTCATGCCTAGAGACCTTTTATTAATATAATAATATTAGTTTACTAGCAAAAGGAAGGTGGCTGTATTCCACTGTCATTTGTAATATGATCTCTCCTTTCATTTTTTTTGGTATTGTAACAATGCTGATGGTTTTGATTTTAATCATTTGTCTGCTTATGTTAGCCAAAGTACTGCATCTTAGGACACGAGGTTTATAAAATAAACTCTTTAAACTTTACCGTGTCTCTGTTTACTCTTGTTGTGGACTGATATGAGAATAATAACGAATAGGTATTTCTGATTCCCACCATTCCTGAGAATACACTAAGTCGCTTGTTCTGGGTTGTCTATACATTGGGACCGCCGAGATAAATACGGATAACGAATGGGACACTGATGCTAGTCGGATAGGGGTTCTGGGTTCTGAGGTGAGTTTTTGGTACACCATAATTCACTGAGGTCCTGGTTTCCTGCGCATAGTTCTGCTCATGAGCAGAATCCCTGCAACATGGCGCACCTAACGTTTGGTCTATTGATTTGAAACGCCTTAGTAGTGCTTATTTTAGTACACGACTCCCTCACTCTTGTTTCCGGATAACGGGAGTGACGGATTTTAACCTACCTATTACTCACCTGATAGGTTCTTTCAAGCTTGATTATTAAAAAGGTTTCTTCAATTTCTGAACCCATGTGCTACTGATTAAACTCGTTGTTGATCTTCTGTGTGTCCTTATGGCGGTCGAAATTGCTGCCCATAGCCGTACACCTCTGCGACGTCATTTGATGACTTATGGGGTGCCGGACGATGGGATGGCCGTTATTTTTGTGGTGAGTGCAAATGGAACCCATCCTTATGACCGATTATTTCGGGTATCGGGTCTCCCACTGAAAGGATCTCTGAATACATTGACACCTTTTTACAACCATTGGTGATCAATATACCTTCTTTTATTAAAGACACCACAGAGGTGCTAAATATCATCTCAGATGTTGAATGGACGGAGGGTCACTACTTGGTAACCCTCAATGTATGTTCCCTTCATACAAGCATTCCAGGTGATCTGGGACTTAAAGCTGCACAACATTTTCTAGAGACTCGACCAATTCAACTATATGAACACACTACTATGCTTTTAGAACTGATGGAGATGGTTCTAAACAACAATATCTTTGTACATAATGGCAATTGATACCGTCAAACTAGAGGTGTGGCAATGGGGGCGAACTTTTCGCCTTCATATGCCAACCTCTATATGGGCATTTTTGAACTTATGCACCTTTGGAGAAAGGGGCCTTGTGCCCTTATGGAAAATGTACTCTATCTAGGACGTTACATTGATGACATCCTAATGTTTTGGGCTGGAACAAGAGAAGCACTGGAAGAGTTCTTTTGTTATATCAATAATAATCCATTTAATTAAAACTTTCACAAAAGAACAGAGTACCTCTTGGATTAATTTCTTAGACATTGCAATTGTGGTGGACAAGAACAAATTACAGTCGGTACCTTTTAGAAAAAAGACCGTATGTAATGCAACATTGCATGCAACAAGTGCACATCCTCCCTCACAAATTAAATCTATCCCAATGGGGGAAATGATAAGAATCAAAAGAAACTATAGTGACACAAAGAAACTGTCAGAAGAATTAAATGCTGTAGAAAAGAGATTTTTGAGTAGGGGTTACTGCAACACAGACATCAAAAGGGTACGCAACAAAATCAATAAAAGTGATAGAAAAGATCTTTTAAAAAAAAAAAGAAATAAAACATTAAATAGTAGAAGGATTAGATTCATTACACCATACTCAACAGTGAGTACGGATCTTTTCAAAATACTAAATAAACACTGGCAACTGCTCACGGATGATAAAGACATATTAGAAGTAATTGGACGTAAACCCAATATTACTTTCGAAAGAGGAAGAACTTTAAGACAAACACTATGCCCTAGCTTAATTCCAATAAACACGAATAATACCTGGTTATCTACTAAACCGAAAGGTTTTTATAAATGTGGCTCCTGTAGTGTTTGCTGCTTTGCAATTAACAAAACTAAAACATTCAAATACAACACAGTGACAACTTATACAGTAAATGAATTTATAAACTGCAACTCAAAATATGTGATTTACTGTATCAAATGTATTTGTAATAAGATCTATATAGGCAGTACTATAAGAACACTAAAGGAAAAAATACAGGAACATGTCAGGGCGATACGAAATAATAACATCCAATATCCTCTGGCTTCACATTTCAATACAATGCACAATCAGACAGAAATGATGAAGCTAGGCTTTCATGGCTTGGAATCAGTACCTGCCAACAAAAGAGGGGGCAATAGAACCAACAGATTACGTCAAATAGAAAGCAAATGGATTATCGATCTGAGGGCGGTTGAACAAGGAATTAATATTGATAAGGAAATGTTTCAATTCCTATGATGTTTACTTGTGATTGTTCCGTGAGATATAACAGATTCACATATCCTATCAATGGGTCTTTCATGCTGTGATAACTTATATTCACTAACTCTGTTTTCTGCATGTTATAACATCATTCAGAACACACACATTTATGAGACATAGCCAATCATATGGACAGCTATTTTGGCAAAATTAACCAATACATGGACGAGTGGATTCCATCTGGTACACAATTCGTATATGATACAGTATAAATAACTGTTTTTGTATCATTAGGTAATTGGAACATGTTTCTGTATATACTATTATAAGGTCATGAAATTGGCGCCTTCTAGCTAAATAGGAGAATACGATCATATTGCGTACTCATTTCTCTTATCTGCTCTACAAATTTTTTGAGCACGTAATACCCACACACGCAACATTGGCATTTCAAGCAATGTTCTTCTCAGCCTAGGGTACGATTATACATGTCGGCAACACAGATAGAATCTCAATTAGTGCACTGCACGATACGGTAGTGCAATTTGAAACATTACCATCTAGCAACAACACAGTTGCATACTTTTAGACAATGGGTTTTGGTTCCATCTTTATAATACGTTTTTCGTATATTTTAGATACTACTGGACCTGAGCCCCGTATTTAGGGTTATTTTATCTCATACGTATCAGTCGTATTAGTTCGTTTTTTTCAATACGCACTTTATTTACAGGTAATGGGACTGATGCTATTACATCTGTTAAGATGGCCGCCAAACGTGAATATTGTCTTCAAACTATTCCCGAAGTCCCCTTTCTGTTGTTATGAACTCTGTGGTCGCATTTAAGCGTGCATATGGCGCGAGGTGAAAACGCCAACTTTCAGAAACCTGGACGGTACACAGGCGTTACTTTGCATTACGGGTAAGATAACTATCGTCCAAATATTGGATTGAGTGTGATTTTCACACCCAGCACATGGAATATCAACAAACAATTCCTTTCATTTTTATATGCACATTACTGATTGGATAACAGATGGAACTGATTTTCCAGAACTGAGAAGGTACCGTATGCTTTTGAATTTTCTAGACTTGCACTGGCTTTTCAATATTCCTCTATGGAGGGTTTTATGAGCAATTCTTATCCAAATATTTTTTCGATCCTCTTACAGAATTACTACAAGTAATTGACCAGGATTTGGATCCATTTGAGAACCAATAGATGTACAATTTTCTCGCGCTGGAGGTGAGATATATTTTTTATCTCACGTATACAGTTTTTAATCTTAATATACATTCTCATGATAGGACTAATGAAATTGGTGTCACACACAGCGGATAATTTAATTGTTATTCACTGTTCACGGGCGATCAATAAATATGTCATTAGTTCACACATTTTGGGTTCACATAACGGGTGTTTCTAATTCTCTCCAAATGAAGGTATAATTTTTATACAATGAATTAATGATATCTCACTTATTCGTTTCTTGTGCTGTATTTATATTGTATATTGTGGTTTTATTCTGGGATTTCGATTCCAGACACAGCTGTTTTCTCTCACGATCATCTGTAAAAAGTTACTTTATATGCATATGTACAGAAATAATTGTGCATTAATCAATGATTTTATTTTGACAACAATGATATATGAAGTACGAAGTGTTGATTGTTTGATATGATTTTTATAGCCTTGAGGAAGCCCGTTGGGCGAAACGCGCGTCGGCTGGCTGTGAATTGGAAATTACTGTTCTTGTATGAATTTGGAATAAAAATTAATCATTATCAACTCGACGTGAATCGAATATACTTGATGGTACCAGATCAACAGTCTGGTGTGGTGTGCTACAGTGTTCTTTGGTTTTCATCCTTATGAGTTGTTCTACTCTTGGGAGACACTGCCAGCAGTGAATGCGGATGATGATACGTTTCACTCGTATACTCACACGCGGGTCCCAGCAAATTATTCGCCATATCAGACGCTAGAGATCCCCCTTTCAGCCTGGCAGCATAGCATTTGGTTTTATGGCGCCCTTCCCCATGCGGTTGCACCGGCTAGAATGGGCCCTTTGTCAATTCCAGGGGCCACATGGCCGGTGCTAGCCGGATTTACGCCTCACCCCCGCTATTTGACTATTTCGGTGGATGTGCTGCGTACGCTCCATACAACCCTTATTTCAGTATATAGGGCTTAGGTGCAATACGTTTCACGCAACGTGCAGGTAGGTCCTGCTGTTGCGGGACTACCAGCTGGTCACCTGGCGGTTGTTATTAGTCCCGTCATAGTTAATTCGGTAATAGGCAAGCGCCCCCAAAATAAGGATGATTTTCCTTATTGGCTTGCCGAGAAATTTGACCAGCTGGAAGCAGTGTTTCCACACTCTACAGAGGTGGAGAAACACAGAATACTCACCATTAGTTTGCCGAAAGACATCATCCCTGATGTGTCAGATTGTGACAACTGGGGAAAGATCTTTGCCGCAGTCTACTCGAAGTGCTTCGGCACTCCGTCTATGGCCATGCTGCCCTCTGTCATTAAACGTGTTCAAGATCAGCACGGACCGGAGGTGGCTGTAGAGTTGGGAATGAGGCTTGTCGGAGTATTCGACGTTGTTGCCCCCCTCGTCCATGGTAATCTCAAGGGAGATGCGGTACAATTCCAAGTGGCAAATGGCTTAGCCCGCGTTGCTGAAATCGATAATCCCAAAGAATTACCTAAACTTATTGCGGAAGCCTATAAAACTATTGGCCGCAGTAGTTTGGGAGTTAAACCAACTGTAATCATGCCTGACTTGATACAACAAACTAAGGTGAGTTCGTCTGGTAAAGACGATCATCCAGCTTTTCCAAAGCAGAATTGGAGAGCAAAGAAACAGGGAAAACAGCAACAGAAACAGGGGTCTCGTCCCTTACAGCCGACTAGCGAACACACTTATGATCTGCGCGATCGTACTAGTATTAAGTCGCCTGATAGATTTCAAGATACTGAACAACGCTCTCCTCGTTCTTCACAAGAAACATCGGCCTCACAGTCCGGTGGCGGAGACCGTGGCAAAGGTCGGGGTGCACAACAAGGTCGTGAACAACCCCGTCAGGCTCACGGTAAAGGCAAGCAAGACGAGTTTGCACGTCAACGACCCCCGTTTCAAAAGATGAAAGTTGCTGCACTGACAGCGAGGTATGCCACAGATAGTGAGAACGCAGCTTCGGAACCTGACATGGGCCCTAACGCTGCTCGACAGCGCAGCGGAGGTTACAGTAGTGCGGCAAGCACTGCGTCCATATCTGGAGGCGACAGCAACTGACACGTTCATTACTGTAGAAACTGCTGACACTAGAGTAGCTCCCCCTGACAGACTATATGACATAGTCCTCCTAATTGAAGGTGACATACAACGTACAATTCAAGGGATTTTTTGGGATAATCTGACCTCTTATGACATTCTCCTAGTGGAGGCAGACTGGCCCCCGGCTTTCATTTTAGATGCTCCTAGAGGGGAGGAGGTCATCCTCCCGTCCTTTGCGCACACAGTGCCAAAGGACCACGCTAAAATGTTCGCTGAGGAGTGGGCTCTGGTGCTAGCACCGGCTTTGTATCGTACTCAGGTGGGCTGGGATAAATTGTCCCCCAGCCATGGATTCAATTGCGGTCTATGCCCCAGCCACAACCCCAATATCCCATGCGTCGCGAAGCCAGATCTCACGTCGCGGCAATCCTTGAACAATTGGAATATCAAGGTGTTATTGAAACATACGTGTCACCAATGAATAATCCTTTATTCACTGTGACGAAGCCTGATGGGTCGTACCGCCTAGTTTTTGATTACCGGCATTTAAACTCTCATTGCCGGACATGCGCGGTACAAAATACTCACAGTTCGGCTCTCCTCGATAGTCTCGTGCGAAAAAGGTTTAAAACCACACTTGACATTTCCAATGGCTTTTACAGCCATAACCTGTCCTCTATTAGCAGTCAGTGTACAGCGTTTACTTCAGGCGGCAAACAAAAACAGTTTAACCCCTTCGCTGCCAGGCCTTTTCCTCTCCTGTGCCACGCCCTTTTTTGGCTATTTGGGGTAGTGCACGCTGAGGCCCCTGTAACTTTTTGACCACATAAGGTATCCACGCCAAATTTCCGTCCTTTTCTTCCAACATCATGGGGATTCTAAAGGTACTCAGGGTTTGGGGATTCTCCTAGAGGGGTCACAGAAATGAGCCAAAATATAGCAACATTTTGTTTTTTTTCGGAAAAATTGGAAAAACGGGCTGCAAATGGAAGCATCTGGGTTTTTCCCTGCCAATGTTATCAAAAAAGGGTTTGTGGGGTTGAAATCACCATTTTCCCAGCTTTTCGGGGATACCAGACTTTTGTCAGAAACCCAACATTTTTTACACAGTTTTGGCATTTTTCTGGGACATAGCCTAACTTTGCTATTTTTTGTGCTTTTGACCTCCTTCCAGTTAATGGCAGAAATGGGTACAAAAGCAATAATGGATCCTGGAAAGCTATACATTTTCAAGAAGAAGACACAATTCTGAATTCAGCAAGGGGTCATTTGTGTAGATCCATCAAGGTTTTTTTATAGAAACTAACAGTTAAATATAGGATAAATTGAAAATTAGTTGAAAAAAACAGCCTTTTGTGTCAACGTTTTCACCTGTAACTTCTTCTAATTATGACAGCTCTTTGTAAGCAATATACCATTACATCCGCTGGACATTACTGGTTGTGGGGATGTATAGGACTTGTAGGTTCACCAAGAACCTGACGAACCCAGAGCCAAAAACTGAGCAGCAACTTGCAATGGTTTTTTATTATGTACCGGGTATATAGTAATTATTCTGTAAAAATGTGTACATGGAAAAATCGGTATGAAAGACACCTATGTATTTCTGAAATGGGAACACAATATAGAGTTTAGAAACAGTAGATATTTGCACATTTCTGAAATTGGGAATACTCATACTAGCATGAGAATTATCAGTCATTTTTTAGAATGACTTCTTTTTTACACAATATCTTTCATTTGGAAGGCAGGAATGCATCAAAAGTCAATAGATAATAACAGTTCCTTTACAAATCTGAATTACCCTAAGTCTCCCGATAAAAATGGTACCTCACTTGTGTGGGTAGGCATAGTGCCCGCGACAGGAAACGGCGCAAAACGCAACGTGGTCATAACTCAATATCGCAGTGAAAATGTACCCTTTTTTGGCAAAGTGCCTAGCTCTAGTTTTTGAACCCTAGCTCTGCGGGGACCTTGGGAAATGTTAGACCTGGCACCATTGGTGTGGGTCACCCTTCCATTTTTGTCTGTGCCTCAATGTATTTTTGTGCTGGTGTTAGCTGCTCAGGGCACTGTGCCACTGCCATCCAGTGCTACAGTGCGAGTGCTCCCTATGGGAAAATGTATTATGTGAATTGACTTCCATGTTTGGCTTATTTGGTTTACTATCAGTCCCTAGTAGAGTGCACCAGGGGTGCCAACGGCTTGTATATCCAAATGCTGCTAGTGGGCCTGCAGCACTGATTGTGCCACCTACAGAAGCAGCCGGGTAAAATGTGTCTAAGGTCTGCCATTGCAGAACCTGCATGCAGTCTGGTACTGTCATGCCGACTGGGCAAGTGTCCCCTCTTGCCAGTCCCTAAACCTTCCCTTACCTTCATGTTAGTCACCCCTATGGTAGGCCCTAGGGAAGGGTGCATTGTAAGGATAAGGTAGGACATGCCCTGGAGTGTGTGGCATGTCCTAATAGTGAATTACAGCCATCTTCGTTTTTCACTATTGTAAGGCTACCTGCTCTCCATAGGCCAGAATGGGCTACTAGATTATAACACTCTATAATCCTAGCAGGCTCAGGAAGCATGGTAGAAATTCATGTTTAGTATGCCTGAACTCAGAATAATAAAATACATCTTTTAGTAAAGTTTATTTTAATATCCTGTGTTTGCAAATGCTACTTTTAGAAAGTTAGCATGTGCTTGCCTAAACCATCTCAGTCCGCCTCTGCTGGGAGGGGCTATCTTCTTTGTGTGTAGCTTGAGTGACAGGGCTGGGAAGTTCCAGGAGACAGGCTGGGGCTGCCAGGTGGTGAATAGAGAGATTACACCAGGATGGGTGGGAGGAGTGCACCTTGACTCTGAATAGGGCTGTGCTCTGCCACCACAATGCTGGCTCCACCCCCTGGGGAGCGTCTGATGTCTCTGCCCTGCCTGCTGAAAGAAGAAGCCAGAGTCCCAACAACAAAGTGCTCCTCGGTGAAAAGAACTGGGCTGGGATTAGGCAAAGGCCCCCCTGGCCTGTAAAGACACAAGAAACTTGGTATAAATGTAGGAGCCCTGCTCCTAAGAAATCAGATCCTGATTGAACCACGAAGAAACTCTGCCTGACTAGAAGGACCTGGAAGAAGCTGAAGGAGGAGTAACTTTCCCTGACCTGGGGGATTGACCTGCAGTGGGTGCCTTGCTGAGAAAGGAGAGGAAAGGACTGAAAGAGACTTTGCAACTTTGTTTCAACAATCTCCAATGGCTTGGAAGAGAGCTTGAACTGAGTCCCAGGACCATTGGACTCATCTGCCTTCCAATATTGAGTTGCCTGGACAATTCTTGCTTGTTTCCCGCTGGATTTGGCCCCCAGTACGACCCTTACCCCATCCGCCACGAAGCCGTGTCTTTGCCGCCCGGCACCGTGTGTCTATGCTGATTTAAAAGCGTTACTACGCACCGTATCCCTCCCGGCCGCATCGCACCTAACCTTCCCCGCCGATTCGAGTCGTACAGCCCTGGCTGCCTAATCCTGTATGCCTTGGACACAAGCTTCGTTGTCCCGCACGTACGGTCCGTACGCTCCTAAAACGTACTGCACTGTGCCGTGCTCAGAGCCGAGAAGGCGCATCGCACCGATCCTCCCCGTACGCTGTACGGTTCGCCGAGAAGTGTCGCCGCCTATCCGCACCGAAGGTACGGCTCGAACGCCGAACGCCACGGACTCTGTAAGCCGATCAGGGCCATCCGCAACGTATCCCTGAAGGACCCATCGACTTGTCCCGCACTGTCTGTCGTGGACCCTACGAAACCAAGGTACTTTTGTTCTGTTCGCACCGCAGCGTGCACGCCACGAACCCCGGAGTCCGCAACGATTGTTAGACTCGTACTTTCTTTGTTTTTAAACGCCAATGAGTCGCACATCCAGGTACGAACCGTACAGAGCCTTTAAATTTATGTGAAAGAAGCGTATTTAACTAAAAGAAGCCTATTTTGGTGCTTTAAGCCTTTCCACAAGAACATTGAACTTTAAATAATACTGTGGTCATTTTTACTCGTTACTCTGGTCTTGTGCTAAGCCTTATATAAAGAAAACTATTTTTTATACAACCTTGACTGGTGTCCATTTGTGGTGTGTCATTGTATTGCTGTATGTGTTCACAAATGCTTAACCTATGACGCCCTGAGAATAGTCTTGACTGCTTGCGCCACACTACCTAAAGGGTGAGCAGGGGTTATTTGAAAGGGTGATCCCCTTATCCTGACTTAGAAGTAAGAGTCCCTGCTTGTCACCGGTGCATACCTGTGCCAACCAGAGATTCCAAATTCTAACAGGAAACCTAGCAAACCTATACATTTTTTAAAACTAGACACCCAGGGGAATACAGGATGGGGTAACTTGACTGCCTCCCACCAGGGTTTGTTACCCAGAATGCCTTGCAAACCTAAAAAATTGTCAAAAAAAACAAATTTTCCCCACATTTCTGTGGTGGAAAGTTCCGGAATCTGCGTGGATCCACAAATTTCAACCCACCCTGCGTTCCCCAAAGTCTTACGAGAAAAACGGTACCTCACTTGTGTGGGTCGGCCTAGTGCCCGCGACAGGAAACGGCGCAAAACGCAACGTGGTCACACCTCAATTTCGCAGAGAAAAATGACCCTTTTTTGGCAAAATGTCTAGCTGTAGTTTTTGAACCCTAGCTCTGCGGGCACCTTGGGAAACCTAGCAAACCTATACATTTTTGAAAACTAGACACCCAGTGGAATCCAGGATGGGGTGACTTGACTGCCTCCCACCAGGGTCTGTTACCCAGAATCCCTTGCAAACCTAAAAAATTGACAAAAAAAACACATTTTCCCCACATTTCTGTGGTGGAAAGTTTTGGAATCTGCGTGGATCCACAAATTTCCACCCACCCCGCGTTTCCCAAAGTCTTACGACAAAAACGGTACCTCACTTGTGTGGGTCGGCCTAGTGCCCACGACAGGAAACGGCGCAAAACGCAACGTGGTCACACCTCAATTTCGCAGTGAAAAATGACCCTTTTTTGGCAAAATGTCTAGCTGTAGTTTTTGAACCCTAGCTCTGCGCGCACCTTGGGAAACCTAGCAAACCTATACATTTTTGAAAACTAGACACCATGGGGAATCCAGGATGGGGCGACTTGACTGCCTCCCACCAGGGTCTGTTACCCAGAATCCCTTGCAAACCTAAAAAATTGACAAAAAAACACATTTTCCCCACATTTCTGAGGTGTAAAAGTTCCGGAATCTGCGTGGATCCACAAATTTCCACCCACCCCGCGTTCCCCAAAGTCTTACGAGAAAAAAACGGTACCTCACTTGTGTGGGTCAGCCTAGTGCCCGCGACAGGAAACGGCGCAAAACGCAACATGGTCACACCTCAATTTCGCAGTGAAAAACGACCCTTTTTTGGCAAAATGTCTAGCTGTAGTTTTTGAACCCTAGCTATTTGGGCACCTTGGGAAACCTAGCAAACCTATACTTTGTGTAAACTAGACACCCAGGGGAATCCAGGATGGGGTGACTTGACTGCCTCCCACCAGGGTCTGTTACCCAGAATCCCTTGCAAACCTAAAACATTGACAATAAAAATCACATTTTCCCCACATTTCTGTGGTGGAAAGTTCCGGAATCTGCGTGGATCCACAAATTTCCACCCACCCCGCGTTCCCCAAAGTCTTACGAGAAAAACGGTACCTCACTTGTGTGGGTCGGCCTAGTGCCCGCAACAGGAAACGGCGCAAAACGCAACGTGGTCACACCTCAATTTCGCAGTGAAAAATGACCCTTTTTTGGCAAAATGTCTAGCTGTAGTTTTTGAACCCTAGCTCTGCGGGCACCTTGGGAAACCTAGCAAACCTATACATTTTTTAAAACTAGACACTCGTGTGCTTCCAGGGAGGCATGGCTTGCGTGGATCCCCCAAAGTTGCCTTACACAGAATCCCAGTGCCGGCTGGTGACATTTGAAAGAGGTGAGGCGGAAAAGTTGGGGGATGAGTATTATTGCACGAGGACCAAAGTGTGATTCGGATGGGCTTCATGGACCTTCATGTCATATTGATTATCTCAAACCAAGCGTGGTCATTGCAAAATTAAAATATAAATGTGAATTTGTTTCGATCAATAGTGGTAACGCTAGGAACAGTAGGAAGTATTTGTATCTATTCAACTAGAACCTCAGCCAGGGAGAGGGTCTGCCATACGCTGTACCGAAAGAGTAATAATATTTAAACAGCAAAGTCATACATTTTTTTCTTCCTTATTGAGGACTGCAGCTGCACACTTCTTCCTACAAACTATTTTTGTATAACCCCTCATGTGAGGCGTGTCATGACCTGCCTCAGAGAACTGAACAATTACGGACACGCTCTTTAGCGATAGATTGGGTGTGGGGAGGAGGCTGGGTGGAGCATTAATTTTTCAGGGGCTCTTTGTCCACTAATTGTCTGAAACTCAAAGCGGGCAGGGAGGACAGGGGCCGGTGACTCGGGCAGGGTCCAGTTACAGGCTAGCTGCACATAGGGATGGTCCCTGGAGCGGGCTGTGCCTGTTCACCAACCCCCACCTGCTGCATCCCAACATCGTCTCCACGCGCCGGTTAATGCCCCTAGACCATGCACTATTGCTGTCTGTCTCGTTGCTTCAAGTCTCAGAGACCGGTTGCTCCCTTCCTCTCGCTGCCGCCGCCCGCATGGGAGGGCGCGCTCTAATCACTCTGCAGCCAGAGACCCGTCGTCTGTCGCGGGGTACACACTTCCTCCCCGGCCCGCTTTCCTCAGAACTGACTCTGCCGCGCGCCGATGGAAGGGGCAGCGCAGACGTTTCCATAAGTCGGTCCAGAACTCCAGACAGAACTTGGACATTCTGGGTACCTCAGTGGTGGAGGCTCTTACGATTCCTCTCCGCCAAAGATGCGCTCTAGGCCACGGACTGAGTGTGCTTTAATTGACTATTCCCTAGCGACCCCCATTCCCTCCCCATTACACCCTACAGCATTTATACCCATGTCATATCATTCCTCGTCCCAAAACACCATGTATGCAGCCCTGCTCTACAGCGAAGCTTGTTTGTCATTGCTGCACTGTACATTTCATAGGTTCACATCCTCCCTTACATGAGATGTTTGCAGTGCCTGGCGCAGTACAACCAGAGCAAACCTAACAAGGCCAATCATTATGGCTCTTGTACAGAGAACATGTTTTAGGAATCTTCATTTACAACGTACAGCATGGACAACAGCACTGCAGCTTCCCATACACAAAGAACAGGGGTACTGCAGGTGGCACTCACAGCCGTGTACAACACAGGTAGCAGCAGTGCGTGCTTCTTTACACACAGGAGATGCACAGCATAACGGTAGAAGCTTCCCCGCGGCCTAACGGCGCAAGGTTCCCCACAGCACCACAGTACATACAAGCTTCCCCACAGCATAACAGTACAAGCTTCTCCACAGCATAACGGTAGAAGATTCCCCGCGGCCTAACGGTGCAAGCTTCCCCACAGCACAACAGTACAAGCTTCTCCACAGCATAACGGTAGAAGATTCCCCGCGGCCTAACGGTGCAAGCTTCCCCACAGCACAACTGTACATACAAGCTTCCCCACAGCACAATGGTGCAAGCTTCCCCACAGCACAATGGTGCAAGCTTCCCCACGTCATAACAGTACAAGCTTCCCCACAGCACAACAGTACATACAAGCTTCCCCACTGCACAACGGTGCAAGCTTCCCCACGGCATAACAGTACAAGCTTACTCATGGCATAACGGCACAAACTTCCTCACAGTCCCCAGTGGCGGCTGCCAGTAAGAAACGGTGGAGGGAGCACGGGGGAGAGTGAGCACGCGGGGAGGAAATTAATAATAATTTAAAGGCACTCACAAGCGGTTTTGCCAATGAACCTCCATCTCGTTAATCTGTGTGTTACAGTACCGCCAAGTACGTTTTGTACTTCTCTGCCTCGGGGCAGCAGTGCACAGTAAATGGCGTAGCGCAGGAGACGGGCCCCGGTTACAGAATGTGATGAGAAACCCCTCTGCCCCACAGCGGCTGCAGGACCATGTTACACCCCTGAACACAGAAACAAAATTACTAGACTTGCAAGATTGAGCCTGTGCTATTGCACTGGCTGCGACAACAATAGCTAATCTCACTAAATCGTTATTATGGTCTGTATCTTTACAATCTTGCACAATATAACATTTGTAATACTTGACTGTGATGCCATCCGCGCGGACCATTTAATCCCCATTCCTCTGCCCCCTGGCCAGCAGAAGCAAATGTTTCAAGAATTATGCTTGACGTATTTGTAATTCGTGCAAGAATAGAAACCGATCGACGTGGACTGAAGTACGCACCCTCTCGAGAACGGGAATGTACACTACCTAGGTTTGTAATTTGAACAGCGTTTCCATGTTTCGAGAGTAATTATCCTCAACAAGAGCCCGGAAACTTTCAGCGTTACACTTAGCACTATACCATCGCCCCCAAATTAAGATAGCAGCAGTTTTAGAATACAAGTTATGAAGCGCTATTTAGATGCTAAATGCAGTACAGTTTTGGCGCTGCAAAGAACAACGAATTTACAGTGGTCACCGCCAGTGCGTGGACGCCCAGGGACAGGCCGAGGAGCACACAGAGCAGCTGCAGCGCTTTAATGGCGAATTCCGTTCCTTTGTGGTGAGGAAAGGGGTGCTCCTTTCGGACATGAAACGACGCAGGTTTAATATTTAACCTCTCTTAAAATACTACCGAGGGGCTTCTTTGGAAGATCAGCAGCACTGGAATGTGTAAAGAGCCTTTATTTATTAGAGGTTCAGTGTGAATCCACCTTAACTCAGTCATTAACCCATGGAACCCCTCTCGTCATTGTAATACCCAGTCGCGGCTCGCGGGGGGGGGGGTCGCGCACGGGGGGGGGGAATGAAATAATATATAAAACAAAAAACTTACCTCACAGCCGGCCGGGTCCACGCCACCTCTCAGACCTCTGCTCCCCTGGGCGCCTTCACCAACGGCACTGGAGGGGCCTGCCAACCCCTCTCAGCCAATCCTGGCGCTGCCAGCAGCACCAGGATTGGCTGAGGGCACAGCTTACGCTACGCCCGCCGCCTGCCCATTAGGAGACCGAGGGGCTCCTAATGGGCATGCGCAAACCAGTGCAAACACAAGTGCGCATGACTGGGTACGGGTGAAAAATTCGCTCACCTTCCCCACTCATGCGCACTTGTGCTGCTGCCTGTTGCCCCTGGTCTGACAATCATGTCAGTCAACATGATGCCGGACCGCCCACCCCCTTCAGACTCTTCAGACTCTGAAGTGGGTGGGCGGTCCGACGTCATGCTGAAATGATTGTCAGTTGAGTTCTCCCTCGGCGTCGTCTTTGAACTTAAGTAAACTGAGTGATTCAGTTTACTTAAGTTCAGAAACGCGACACGCCGAGGGAGCTACGGGCGGGGGGGCTACGCCCCGACGCCCCCAATGGACACACCGCCGCTGCAGAATCCCCTGCAAACCTCAATTTTAGCTGAAAAAAAGCACATTTTTCACACATTTTTGAGTGGGAAAGTTGTGGCATCACTGGGCTCACTCAAATTTCCCACCACCCAGCGTCCCCCCCAGTCTCCCGGTAAAAATGGTGCCTCACTTGTGTGGGAGGCCCAAGTACCCACGACAGGCAAGGGCCCAAAACGCAGTGAGGCGACATCAAAATTGCCTATCTCAAAACCACCTGGTCTTGCAAGGGGGTTCACTTGGGTTTTTGGCCCGGTGCTCGGTGGCCATCTAGGGAAACCTACCAAACCCATACATTTCTGAAAACTAGACACCCGGGGGCTTCCAGGGAGGTATGGCTTGCATGGATCCCCCAACGTTTCCTTACCCAGAATCCCCTGCAAACCTCAATTTTAGCTGAAAAAATCAAATTTTTCACACATTTTTGTGTGGGAAAGTTGTGGCATCACCGGGCTGACACAAAGTTCCTACCACCCAGCGTTCCCCCGGGTCTCCCGATAAAAACGGTGCCTCACTCGTGTGGGAGGCCCAAGTACCCGCGACAGGCAAGGCCCCAAAACGTATTGAGGCGACATGAAAATTGCCTACCTCAAAACGACCTGGTTTTGCAAGGGGGGTCACCTGGGTTTTTGGCCCCATGCTCGGCGGCCACCTAGGGGAACCTACCAAACCCACACATTTCTGAAAACTAGACACCCCGGGGATTCCAGGGAGGTATGGCTTGCGTGGATCCCCCAACGTTTCCTTACACAGAATCCCCTGCAAACCTCAATTTTAGCTGAAAAAATCACATTTTTCACACATCTTTGTGTGGGAAAGTTGTGGCATCACCGGGCTCACTCAAATTTCCAACCACCCAGCGTCCCCCCGGGTCTTCCGATAAAAACGGTGCCTCACTCGTGTGGGAGGCCCAAGTACCCGCGACAGGCAAGGCCCCAAAACGTATTGAGGCGACATGAAAATTGCCTACCTCAAAACGACCTAGTTTTGCAAGGGGGGTCACCTGGGTTTTTGGCCCCGTGCTCGGCGGCCACCTAGGGGAACCTACCAAACCCACACATTTCTGAAAACTAGACACCTGGGGGATTCCAGGGAGGTATGGCTTGCGTGGATCCCCCAACGTTTCCTTACCCAGAATGCCTGCAAACCTCAAATTTAGCTGAAAAAATCACCTTTTTCACACATTTTTGTGTGGGAAAGTTGAGGCATCACCGGGCTGACACAAATTTCCTACCACCCAGCGTTCCCCCGGGTCTCCCGATAAAAACAGGGCCTCACTCGTGTGGGAGGCCCAAGTACCCGCGACAGGCAAGGCCCCAAAACGTATTGAGGCGACATGAAAATTGCCTACCTCAAAACGAACTGGTTTTGCAAGGGGGGTCACCTTGGTTTTTGGCCCGGTGCTCGGCGGCCACCTAGGGGAACCTACCAAACCCACACAGTTCTGAAAACTAGACACCCGGGGGATTCCAGGGAGGTATGGCTTGCGTAGATCCTCCAACGTTTCCTTACCCAGAATGCCCTGCAAACCTCAAATTTAGCTGAAAAAAATCACCTTTTTCACACATTTTTGTGTGGGAAAGTTGAGGCATCACCGGGCTGACACAAAGTTCCTACCACCCAGCGTTCACCCTGGTCTCCCGATAAAAACAGTGCCTCACTCATGTGGGAGGTCCAAGTACCCGCGACAGGCAAGGCCCCAAAACGTATTGAGGCGACATGAAAATTGCCTACCTCAAAACGACCTGGTTTTGCACGGGGGGTCACCTGGGTTTTGGCCCCGTACTCGGCGGCCACCTAGGGGAACCTACCAAACCCACACATTTCTGAAAACTAGACACCCCGGGGATTCCAGGGAGGTATGGCTTGCGTGGATCCCCCAACGTTTGCTTACCCAGAATGCCCTGCAAACCTCAAATTTAGCTGAAAAAATCACCTTTTTCACACATTATTGTGTGGGAAAGTTGAGGCATCACCGGGCTGACACAAATTTCCTACTACTCAGCGTTCCCCCGGGTCTCTCGATAAAAACGGTGCCTCACTCGTGTGGGAGGCCCAAGTACCCGCGACAGGCAAGGCCCCAAAACGTATTGAGGCGACATGAAAATTGCCTACCTCAAAACGACCTGGTTTTGCAAGGGGGGTCACCTGGGTTTTTGACCCCGTGCTCGGCGGCCACCTAGGGGAACCTACCAAACCCACACATTTCTGAAAACTAGACACCCGGGGGATTCCAGGGAGGTATGGCTTGCTTGAATCCCCCAACGTTTCCTTACCCAGAATGCCCTGCAAACCTCAATTTTAGCTGAAAAAATCACATTTTTCACACATCTTTGTGTGGGAAAGTTGTGGCATCACCGGGCTCACTCAAATTTCCAAACACGCAGCGTCCCCCCGGGTCTCCCGATAAAAACGGTGCCTCACTCGTGTGGGAGGCCCAAGTACCCGCGACAGGCAAGGCCCCAAAACGTATTGAGGCGACATGAAAATTGCCTACCTCAAAACGACCTGGTTTTGCAAGGGGGGTCACCTGGGTTTTTGGCCCCGTGCTCGGCGGCCACCTGGGGGAACCTACCAAACCCACACATTTCTGAAAACTAGACACCCGGGGGATTCCAGGGAGGTATGGCTTGCGTGGATCCCCCAACGTGTTCTTACCCAGAATGCCCTGCAAACCTCAAATTTAGCTAAAAAAATCACATTTTTCACACATTTTTTTGTGGGAAAGTTGAGCCATCACCGGGCTGACACAAATTTCCTACCACCCAGCGTTCCCCCGGGTCTCCCGATAAAAACAGGGCCTCACTCATGTGGGAGGCCCAAGTACCCGCGACAGGCAAGGCCCCAAAACGTATTGAGGCGACATGAAAATTGCCCACCTCAAAACGACCTGGTTTTGCAAGGGGGGTCACCTGGGTTTTTGGCCCGGTGCTCGGCGGCCACCTAGGGGAACCTACCAAACCCACACAGTTCTGAAAACTAGACACCCGGGGGATTCCAGGGAGGTATGGCTTGCGTAGATCCCCCAACGTTTCCTTACGCAGAATGCCCTGCAAACCTCAAATTTAGCCCAGGGGGCAGAAAGGCTGTAATGGTGGCGGGTGGGTGGGGGCATTGGCGTGCCCGTTTTTAGCAGCCCCCACCCTAAAAAAAAACCAGAAAACAAATTCCTGGTGTATAGTGGGCTTTCTGCCCCCCCCCGAAGGGGCAGATTAGGGGCCAATGCCTCATCTGCCCCCCGGGGGGGCAGAAAGACTGTGATAATTGGGGGGTGGGGTGGGGGCATGGGCCTGCCCGTTTCGGGCAGCCCTCACCCCCAATTTTTTTTTTTATAATTCCCTGGTGTCTAGTGGTCTTTTTGCCCCCCCGGGGTGGCAGATTGGGGGCCAATACCCCATCTGCCCTCCAGGGGGGGGGCAGAAAGGCTGTAATGGTGGTGGGTGGGTGGAGGCATTGGCGTGCCCGTTGCGGGCAGCCCCCACCCTAAAAAAAAAGTAAAAACGAATCCCTGGTAGTTAGTGGGCTTTCTGCCCCCCGAAGGGGCAGATTGGGGCCAATGCCCCATCTGCCCCCTGGGGGGGGCAGAAAGACTGTAGTAATTGGGGGGTGGGGTGGGGGCATGGGCCTGCCTGTTTTGGGCAGCCCCCACCCCTATTTTTATGGATAAAAAAATTCCCTGGGGTCTAGTGGGCTTTTTGCCCCCCCGGGGGGGCAGATTGGGAGCTAATGCCCCCATCTTCCCCCCAGGGGGGGCAAAAAGACTAAATTGCGCCAAATTTACATGGGGGAGCAAAGGCCCTTGCCCAAGGGTCCGCTCCCCCCTCCCTGGTGTCTAGTGGGTGGATCCCTGCTTGGGGATCGCCCTCCTGTGGAGACCCCCAAGCAGGGATCCACTGGGGAGGGTACCACTGGAAAGGGGAGATTCTCCGCTTTCCAACGATACCTCTCCCGTCTTTCTACGTGCTCAGGGGGCTGGGATAGCCCCCTGAGCACGTAGAAAAGGAAACTGAAATGAGCCTCTTGGCTCATTTCAGTTTCACTTTCACTGTAATGACATCGGCGCGACGTGCGCGCCGATCGTCATTACAGTGAAAGGGGTTTGAATGATTTTGTTAAGGGTCCTGCAGGTGGCAGGTCCAAAAGATGGGTATATGCTGTTTATAACGAAGTTTGGAAGTTATCACAAATTAAAGCTGCTTCCAGATTACGGGCTATTGATCAAGCCAATATGGAAAAAGTATTGGCTGTTATAGATAATAGCATTAACACCCTTTCTTCCAGAATTTACATGTTAGATAATATCGTTTCATCTGTTGTTGACATTGTGCAGGATGATATGTCTGTTTTATATCATGGTCAAAATCAATTGCGTTCTTTAATGCAATTTGCATGGACATTGCAAACATTAAAGGCTGGGAAAGTCCCTTGGGACTACATGAATACTTCATCTTTGTTCCTTCCCTTTAATCTCACTGCGAAACAACAATTCATGTCCATGAAAGATGCAACATACTCATTGCTGCACATTGAAAAGTTAGAACCTTTGACTTTCTCTGTGGCCGAATTGAACTCCGCTGTGTGGCTTATCCACAGGTTAATTACATTACCATTTCCCCTGTTTAAGTTCAGTTCTTGCATGAAACATTATGTGCTAGGCAGATATGAACAACCAGGTACTGCCTTCCTGCATGAAGTTTGGTCACTCCCATTCACATACAGGTGCGTGAGAGACGGTAAGGAGGTCTACTTAAAAGGTGAAGAGTGCACTTCCACTTCGGATCACTCTGTAGTATGTCGGCACATTCAATTGCATGGTGCATGCAATGTGCACGCTCCTAATTTAGCTTGCATCCTGAAAGGGATTCCAGTGCCAGCTATTACACCATCATTCACGCTGCTGGCTAACGGTAGATATTTGCTCTTAAATAATGAAGCTTGCTGTGGGATGTTAGTGGGAATTCCCTACATAGTGACTGTATCACAGAGAGTAGTCTGCTGTAACAACGTCCTTTTCCCACCCCCGCATGGGCAGCTGGATGTATCCATCTGGCCTTCCATTCCAACCTTGAAAGCAGAGTTCAACAAGATGAGCAGAATAAGGGCTCAATTGTTTCAAAAAGAAGTCGCGCTGACTTCTTCCCGGGAAACATTTGCCCTTCACGTAGCAAACACGCGCACCGAGGTGCAAGCGCTTTTGAATACTGATCTCCCACTTCATTTTGGTGCGCTGATTCAGACTATCTTTAATGCCTCGTCAACAAGTGGCCTGGCACATTTTTTCAAAATTGTGGACTCCGGCCTCGTGACCTCCTTCCAAACTATTTTTGGTGTGATCCCGGCATTTTTTCAATCTATTTTTTCCAGCATCTTTGGAGGTCTCCCGTTGATTCTCGCCCTCGTGGCTGGGGTGCTGTTGTTGGTCTGCTTACTATGCAATGGCTGCACAGTTTGTGTCACACGAGAGCCTGTCCCGGCTGCTCCATCTTCGTAACCGGATGCTTGAATACTATGGAACACTACCACTGGCAACCTTGAGCTTAGCCTATGGATTGTCCTTCCGGTTTTCCTACTTTACATGCGTACAACCTGTCTTTCATTGCCTAGAATGTCCGTTCCAATGGGCTCTGGATTTGTGCTTGTCAAACTCGGTGTCTCCCGCCCCGGATTATGATCGACTAATGAGTCCCTTAGTGGCTCATGAGTTGGACTGTTCTGGTGTCAGGATTATGGCCTGTGGAGCGGCACATGGAGTCCTAGGGAATTGGGACATTGGTACGGCTGCAGATGACTTCCTGGCAAGAAGTTATCTTGAAGACCACACCAGTTGTCCTCTGATGGTACTAGAGGCTCCAGTTGTCGAAGAACATGTGTGTTCATTCACCTTACTGAACTGGATGGCAGGCAATTTTGCAGGACGTTCCAATGATTTCCTCTTAGAAGCTGTTGCTACTTACTGTGCTTATACTTTGATGGATTAACTTGGATGTCGTCCAACATTCCTTTGCACAAACTTTTAATTTTTATTCGACATCCATCCATGATTTTTTTTCCCCCCTTTTTATGTTTTTTTTTCTCTTCGAGCCTTCACTGCCTTTATATGGATTTCCAATTTGTGCTCTTAGTTCCGTTCTATCGAACTTGAACTCTGCGTTCCTTAATTGTACCCCTATTAGTTAGTGGTCTGATCAAGGGGGGGTGTAGTGAGGGCTGCAATATATATACAGACATTGCTAAGTTAGCATAACCGCGTTAGATGTTAGAAAGCCATCTTGCCACTTTTGCTGCTTTTGCACACGACATTGCAGTTACATGTTATTATTTGAAAAATGCTTGCTTGCCTTTTCTTCACATGAGAACTGTCTGTTGTTCACATTCCTAGCCGTGAGCTGCGACCTTGGTCTGAACATTGTGTAAAGAAACAGTCTGGGTCGCTAGACAATGCATGTTTTTGAGTTCAGGTTGATCGGCCCGCTATTTGGCCATAACACGCACACAGCTGCAAATGCCTGAGAGTCGAGCGCTTTTGATATTGCAGGCTGCATGCTTAATGCACACATTCTGAAGAAGAGCTTTCCCAGGAGCAGAGCACACCTGATCCTGTGATGTGATTCACCTAAGCTGATCTTTACGGTATGGGGTTCCCCATTCAAGCCGAGAGACCTTTTATTAATATAATAATATTAGTCTACTAGCGAAAGGAAGGTGGCTGTATTCCACTGTCATTTGTAATATGATCTCTCCTTTCATTTTTTATGGTATTGTAACAATGCTGATGGTTTTGATTTTAATCATTTGTCTGCTTATGTTAGCCAAAGTACTGCATCTTAGGACACGAGGTTTATAAAATAAACTCTTTAAACTTTACCGTGTCTCTGTTTACTCTTGTTGTGGACTGATATGAGAATAATAACGAATAGGTATTTCTGATTCCCACCATTCCTGAGAATACACTAAGTCGCTTGTTCTGGGTTGTCTATACATTGGGACCGCCAAGATAAATACGGATAACGAATGGGACACTGATGCTGGTCGGATAGGGGTTCTGGGTTCTGAGGTGAGTTTTTGGTACACCACAATTCACTGAGGTCCTGGTTTCCTGCGCATAGTTCTGTGCATGAGCAGAATCCCTGCAACACATTATGGGCGATAATATGACAGAATTTCTTATAAAACAGAGGGGTGAAGCCATCCGGGCCCGGAGATTGGGCTACCTTGAGGCGGGCAATCGCTGCAATCACTTCCTCTATTTGAATTAGTCGGTCCAAGTGGTCGGCTGTATCTAATGGCAATCTGGTCAACTGTACGCCTTGGATGTATACCGCAATGTCTCCGCTAGGGGGGTCTCCCTCTTAGTAGAGCTTGCCATAAAACACACTGAAAGCCTCTGCTATCTCGGAGTCCGTGTGGGCCAGTGTTCCCGACGAGTCTTTCACTGCCTAAATCGACCCTGTAACCTCTTTTAGTCTCAGTATATGAGCAAGCATGCGGCCCGAACGATTGCCATTGAGAAATAATTTGTTCCGTAGTTTAAGTACAGCGTATTCAGCCCTGTCAAGGTCTAACCTGCGAAGGATGAGCCTTTTCTGTTCTAGTTCTTGCCACACCTGTGGGACACCGGTACACTTATGGATGATTCTAATTCCGTCACTTCTGTCTCTATCTCCTTCCGCTGCTCTTTTCGGAGCTTGTTATTATGTGCTGAGATAGCTATCAGCTCCCCCCCGCAACTAATTTTAAAGCTTCCCATAAGGAGGCAGGGCGCACCCCCTCCCCGTCATTATTAGTAAGATAGTCTCGGAGGGTTTCCAGGAGGACCTTCGTTATCTGTTCTGAGTGCAGCAGTGTGTCTCGGAGGCGCCAGCGTGACTGCCGGGGTTGGGCGACCCCCAGATTCAGCGAGAGCGTAATTAGGGCATGATCAGAGTGAGATTGCGGTTCTTTTGTGGCATCTACCACACACCCTCCCATGGCGTACGAGACTAAGAAGTGGTCAATGCGGGCATAGGTCTTGTGGGCAGCATAATAATATGTATAGTACCTGGTAGAAGGGTGTGTCTGCCTCCATAAATCATTCAGTGTGTTACTTGCGAGCCAATGTAGTCCTGCCTGCGAGATTGTTCCAGTTTGGGTCAGTCCGTGGCCGGAGTGGTCTAAGTCTGTATTCATCACTAAATTAAAGTCGCCCCCTATCACCATCCCTGATCAGCCATGGTCAGTACTAGCTCAAGGTAGGCTAAGGGGAAGCGCTCCTGTTGTGCATTCGGCGCATATAGTGACGCTACTGTAAACTGTGTGCAAACCCTTTGTATTCTCAGCCCCTGGGCTCTACCCTTATGCTCTACGATGGTCTCAATCACCTTTCCATGGAAGCTATGGGCAAGTAGTATAGCCACCTGTTCTTCTTAGTTACGTCTGACGACCAGTATTGTCTGGGAACCTTCGAGGAGCACATGCGATGGGTGTTCCTGGCCATTAGATGCGTTTCTTGCAGCAAGCAAATGTCCCCCCGCTGTGCTCTAAGTAAGAAAGGATTGCTTTGCGCTTAACTGGGTTGTTAAGACCTCGAACATTGAAGCTCACTATGCGAATGTCATGCATCCAGTCGGTGGAATTTCGAGTTCTGCCCTGTGACCCTGTAGTTCGTGCTGCCACTGCCAGGCCCAGCCAGTGTTTGAAGTGTGGAGTATCCAGGTAGTGTACTAACCCGTTTTACTCTGAGTTGGTGTGGAAGGGAGGAAGAGAAAGAAGACAGAGAGACCCTTTGAGAAACCATAAAAGAAGCATCAAACAGAAGAAAGGACAACATTTGAGTGTCTGAGTCCATTTGTCTGATTGGAGCAGTATTAGGCGTGACCGGCCAAGATGGAATCTTGTCATCAGAAGGATGCCGAAGAGGTCCAATGAGGTGTCCTCGGGTGTGTGGAACATCATGTCAGATGGAAGTCCCCATACTCCTCCACCACTTCTTTTGGGTCCTCTCCCGCCCACACCAACCCACGGGGGTGAAGTCACTACCGAATCATGAAGCCATTGGGGTGGTAGAATCAGATGATAGAGCCTGTAGCACTGCTTGTCTCTCTTTAGTAATAGTAGCAGGGTCCGGCCTAGGCCCCTGGTGGCCGCCACCCACCTACTTCCAGGCTGGCCGCTGCCGCTTAGGAGAGACGGGCTGCCCTTCTGGGGCCTCTGGGAGGTCCAGATGTAGGAGAGCACAGGCCTCACAGAGAGATCTTAGCTGATGAAGTGCCCCTTAATATTTAAGGATGAGCTTAAGGGGTGCCCCCAGGCATAGGGGATCTTGGCCTGCCTGAGGTGCTCGGTGTCGGGGTGGAAATCTCTACGCCTCTGTAGAGTGATCCTCGACAGGTCCTGATAAAAAGTAGGCGAGTGGTCTCTGAAGTGAACCGGATGGGAGTCCCTGGCCCTCTGTAGGATGTCTTCTTTGATATGGAAGTCATGAACACACTCCACTATGTCAGCTGGGGGCCCCTTACCTGATCTCTCTGGGCCCACCTTGTGAACTCGATCCAGCTGCAGCGGAGATGTCTCTGGAAGGCCCCTGACATGGCGGAAGAGGGCTGTAATGTATTCCAGCAGGTCTGAGCCTTCTGCTTAGGATGGCACACCTCGAATTCTGACATTATTTCTCCTCAACCGATTCTCGAGTTCCCCATTTTGCATTTGGAGGTCTAGCTGCTGTTCCTTTAGTCTCAGCACTTCTTGTCGAAGCCAGGCTACCTCCTCCACTCAATTTGACCCTTGTTCCTTAAGCTCGGCCACCCGTTCTCGGATGTATGTCGTTACAACGCACACTTTTACAACGCATGCACTTACAACGCATTTTTTACAACGCACAATCCATTACAACGCATGACATCACAACGCAGGCCACTACAACGCATTTTTAAAAACTACCTTTACAACGCATTTCCATTACAACACATACTACCTTTACAACGCATACCATTACAACGCATAATATTAAATTGCATTTAAGGTAAGTATTAGATAGTATAGGGGTAAAAATTACTATTCTAACTCCAGGGGGTGCAACAGTAGGGTAAGTGTTGGATAGTATAGGGTTAAAAATTACTATTCTAACTCCAGGGGGTGCAACAGTAGGGTAAATGTTGGATAGTATAGGGGTAAAAATTACTATTCTAACTCCAGGGGGTGCAACAGTAGGGTAAGTGTTGGATAGTATAGGGGTAAAAATTACTATTCTAACTCCAGGGGGTGCAACAGTAGGGTAAGTGTTGGATAGTATAGGGGTAAAAATTACTATTCTAACTCCAGGGGGTGCAACAGTAGGGTAAGTGTTGGATAGTATAGGGGTAAAAATTACTATTCTAACTCCAGGGGGTGCAACAGTAGGGTAAGTGTTGGATAGTATAGGGGTAAAAATTACTATTCTAACTCCAGGGGGTGCAACAGTAGGGTAAGTGTTGGATAGTATAGGGGTAAAAATTACTATTCTAACTCCAGGGGGTGCAACAGTAGGGTAAGTGTTGGATAGTATAGGGGTAAAAATTACTATTCTAACTCCAGGGGGTGCAACAGTAGGGTAAGTGTTGGATAGTATAGGGGTAAAAATTACTATTCTAACTCCAGGGGGTGCAACAGTAGGGTAAGTGTTGGATAGTATAGGGGTAAAAATTACTATTCTAACTCCAGGGGGTGCAATAGTAGGGTAAGTGTTGGATAGTATAGGGGTAAAAATTACTATTCTAACTCCAGGGGGTGCAATAGTAGGGTAAGTGTTGGATAGTATAGGGGTAAAAATTACTATATTATGCGTTGTAATGGTATGCGTTGTAATGGTAGTATGCGTTGTAAAGGAATGCGTTGTAAAGGTAGTTTTTAAAAAGGCGTTGTAGTGTCATGCGTTGTAATGTCATGCGTTGTAATGGATTGTGCGTTGTAAAAAATGCGTTGTAAGTGTAGTGCGTTGTAAAAGTTGCGTTGTAAAGGTTGTTCCCCCCCGTTCTCCCACTTCGTCCACATCTTGGCACACTTCTCTGATATTGGAGGCGAGTTTCGTCTTTATCGCCTGTATGTTCGCTCGCAGGGAGGTGAACAGGGATTCCATGTAAGCTTTAGTGTATTCGGGCTCTCGCCTCCTTCCGACTCTTGCTTGGACTCCGTTTTGTGGAGACCGGGTGCCTCCCCTGCCTCCGGGGTGCCTGTCTTCCCGAACAGTTCCTTGAGGGAACATTCTTTCTTTGTGCGTGGCCCGCCATGCTGCCCTAGTCGCAGCCTAGGGCTGTCTTGTTGATGAGGTCGAGAGACTTCCCCGCCGTACGTCAATGATTTGCAGGTCTTAGTCTGTTGAGGAGCCCCCCCAACCTCCCTCCCTGGATCCTCTCAAGGGCCGATGGCTTCAGTGGGGACACGCATCTCTGGATCCCACAGGGCTATGCGGTGTTGATGAGGCCTCCATGGAGGCACCAGCCTTCCTTATTCAGGTCCGTCACGCCAGGGATTGGCCTTCTCCACTACCAACCTCGGTAATGCCCCTCCTGGTTAGATTCAGGCCCTCCTTTTATATTGTGGGGCCCCTGTTGGAAATGTCTCAAAGCTCTCCGGCCTTCTTGCCTTGCGCTCCCCACTGGACCTCCTATGCTGGTTGAGGAGCCCTCCGTCTCCCATGCTTGGTTAAGGATTTGGGGCACATCTCCGCCCCCTTCACTGCCTGTGTAGTCCGACGGCAAATGCTCACGGGTAGGGGGGAGGCCGCCCCTTGGGTGACCGTCTGCACTGTCAGCAGCCGCCTACGGGGTAATGGTCTCCCTCGTTAGCGGACTGTCCACGTGGGTGATGCCTCACTGCCCGTCCCGCGCCGTCATCAGGGCTCTTTTCATTTTGGTCCTCCGCTAGGCCCTCCGCAGGCATCTCTGCAGAGGTGTCTCAGTGCCGGGGGGTATCCCCACCACCTAGCCACTCCACCCTGGTCAGGCCGACAAGCGTCCCAGACCGCCAGTTCTCGAGTGGGGTGCCAGGAAGCAGTGGGGAGCACTCACCGCTAACTGGCCACAGTCTTCAAGGGCGACCCATAAGCCGCTTCTCCTCCGAGGGGGGCGCCCGTGCCTCGCACACCCGCTCCCCACTATCCGCTCCTCAAAGGCTGGGCCGTGTCCCCGAAGCCACGGCCTCTCACCTTTGCTCAGAAGGTCGGCGCCTGCTGCATGGGCCTCAGGCAGTCCCCACCCGGGCCCCCCCGCTCTCGCCGTCCGCCGGTGTCTTTCTCTGTGCCCTGGCCAGTGATTGGGCTCTCGTGCTTTCTGCCGGGATCCTCACGCAGTGTGGACCCCGGCCACACCACGTGGCAGCCGCTCTTTGCTCACGGGCACTCCGTCCAATCCGCTCTCTGCTTTACTGGGCACCCCCCTGGGGCAGATGGCTCCTGACGCTCCTCGGAAGCCTGAAAACTTCCCCGGGGGTCGGAGGGAGTAAGCCGGTGGGCGCTATTGCATGCTGGAAAAGCGGCAGGACGGAGCAGCAGGGAAACACCTCCTATCCCGCCGCCATCTTGACCACGCCCCTGAATTGTAATTTTAAATTATTTTTAATAGTAAAGATGGATTTTAAATTATAATTTTGAAAATACAACTTTTGCAAAGTTGGCATTTTCCTGACCTAAAATGTCTGAGGCCTTCAGGGAGTTTCTAGCTGCCAGGGCCTGTTAATTGTTCCTCCATTAGGAATATATACTAGCCCAGACAGTGAACAATAATATCTGGTGTAGCTGGGAAAGGGACATCTTGCCAGAATGGAAGGGGGTGAGTTGTTCCTTGCCCCACCTACATTTCAAAGGAGCTACCTCATCACACTCACAAAGAACTTGACACCAGGCTTTTGTCACCCAAGACATCCTGGGACATGGGCAGGGAGGAAGGAAGTTTCAGAATCATCTGTGGGGGGGACTCCACAGAATTTCCTTGACTTACAATCTGGCACCAGTTATAAATAGGGGACCTTCAGACAACTTTTCAGTACACTTCTGGACCTGTGGAAAACTACAGAAGGACAGCCTTGTACTCCAGAGAACTGTCCTGCTGCTTGAAGCCTCCCTTGTTTCTCTGAGGAGTGCCCTGCTTCTACCAGAGGACTGCCCTGCTGCTTGAGGCCTGCCTTGTTCATCAGAGGACCGCCCTGCTGCTTGATTCCTGGGTTGTCTTCTTGAACTTAGGACTACCACAGTGACTTCAAGGGTCATTTGGCTGACCTCCTGTTCTGAGCTACAGGACCCAACAAGCTCCAGAGGCCTTCATGCAATTGCTCAGCTGACCTCCTGCAATTGGCCCTGCAACTGGACCTTCCTGAGCAATGCTGAAGTGAGTTTGTGACCACCAGGAAGTCCCCACCCGGGTCCTGGGCACTTGACTGGCATCAGTGGTACTCCGCCTGTGAAATCCAAAACCTTAGAACTCTGCACACTGGATTTTGAGACAGCAACTTTTTCAAAGGGACTAACCTGGTCCCTGTTTGCCCACACTCCATTGCTGCCGGCCTGAACTTGTGATTTTGTCCCAGTCTAGCGCGACAGATACCCATAGTTCGAGCTTTCTGTTTTTTGGCGCTATTACTGTTTGTGTGCAGCATAACTACTTAACACAGAACCTCTAAGTTAAGCCTGACTGATTTTGTGCCAATCTACCAGACGGTTAAGAGCAGGTTAATTTAATGGCTTTTGTGGTTCACCATGACAAGGATTGTGGAAGTTGCTAGGGAAGGGTTTTCAAGCCCCTTAATCAAAAACACAATTTTTCACAGATTCAATAAAAAAAATCATTATTTTGTAGGTGTGTGTGTGTTGCACACACTTACAAAATGACGCGACTACTGAACTTCTTTGAAGTTTACTGCTTTTAACCATGTTGGACAGCATCCGGGATGCTATATAGCATGGCTAAAAATAATTTGGTAAAGCTAATAATCTCAAAGTGAGTCCTAATGGCTTTGCCAGTGCTTCTTTTATTGCATTGGCAATGGGAGCCATTTTAATAATTTGTTTTTGCAAACACGTTTTTATAATTTTCATTTTCCAAGAGATAACAGTTTTGCGTTACAGCAGAGGTGATTAAATCTTTGAGATGATCGAAACATACGTGGTTACAGATCATTTATGAATTTAACAAAATCAATCCACCCTCTTACAATATACAGTGAGTATCTTAGAGAGCCAGGAATCAGCCATACGTAGCATATCGAGCCAATACTGTCAGGCTAGCAGACATGCTATCTCTCATCCTGTACTTGTCAACAATAATACATTGCTATTGCAACATTATTATTCGAAAAAAACAATAATCATGAGTTGCCCATGGAAACCAACCACGAATATAATACTCCATCTCATCTTCCCCTCCCAAACATCGTTTGTGAAACAAGGAGACGAGCAAATGCAAGGAGAAAGGGGGCGGAAGGGAAGGCAAGGTGGACCAAACTCAAGCCCAGTTATTCCAGGCTTTCCCCAACACCACTCCAGGAGAGAGGCTTCTATGTCTTGTATCTTCATTTATGACCCAGCCAAGAGAGAAGGGGAAGTGCCCACTATTGAGCCATTGTCATCCTCCACAAGTGAGGTCAGTATTGTCTCCCAGGCTCTCGCCGACTACATTTTGCCCGCCCTGTTTAAGCCTCATCAAGCAATATCCTGATCTCGCAGCTGCCCATTTAATAAGTTCCTTTTTCTATGACTTCCAGTTCATTGTTATCTATTTTGAGCAAATACTAGGGCGAAATCTATGAATCCAGTCATAATCTTGTGCTTTTTGGGGTCGGGGATAAATGCCAAGTATACATGTCTCTGGAGTGCTAAGTAGTTTTCTATTTGTGCCTCTTTGGGCAAGCACATCATATCTGGCCAGTATGTACTGAGCTGAGGGCATACCCAAAGCATGTGGTATAAGTCTGCCCTAAACGCTTGACACATAGGGCACTTCGCCTACGGGTTTGGAAAATATCTATTGATTCTTTCTGATGTGAGATAAGCCATATGGATAATATAGAAGTGAATCAATTTAAAATGCGCATTACAAGAAACTTTGGGAGCATTTTCTAGGATGTACACCCTGTCTGTGTCCCCTATTAGTTTGTGGACATCTTCTACCCATTTGTCCCAGAGGGGGCTCAGAAAAACATTAATATGTGTCCTCAACTCCCTATACATCACAGTTGTTACCTTATATGTACCTCATGTAGAAACAGTATGAAGACACTGATGTGTATTTGGTTCACAAGTTTCAGTTTTCCAGATGTTTCTAATTGCCTCTATCAGAGCCCCATATAATAGGAATTGTCCTGCAAGCAGTCCAAAGTCAGTCATCAGTTCCATTCATCAGATCTTTATAAGAGAGCCGGTGGCCATCCCTAAATACATCTCAGATTTTCTCAATCACGTTTGCTAGCCAGAGATCTAATCTGCTTGTACAGGTTAATATAGCAAAGTAGTTTAATGGAATATATGGTAGGGAATGAATGTCCGAATTTTTTATATGGCTCTAGTTCAGCTGTATTTCATTTTCCTCAGAGATCCCATGATATTTGTGTTTGTTTTCCTGGGAGTCAGCAATAATTTCATCAATAAATGTAGTTATGGATCTCTAAATTATATTTTCTTTCACTTTTTTTTCCCATTACCGCCCCGATGCAAAATCCAGGTTAGTATGTTTTTAGCCAACGAAAATGGTGATTTGCATTGGGTGGTAACCAAAAATAAGGCAAGGCAACACATTGCGTCTAATGGGGCATTCCATGGGCGGTGCATAGGCATCCCTGTGTATCAACCCATGGATTTTGATGCAAATCCATATCTACAAAGAATTGTAGACATGGATTTGCACGAATATCCTGCGTCTCACGATTGCTAACTAACAAGAAATATTTTTATTTCTCCTCGTTTTAAACTCTTTGCATATGTGGTACATTCTGCAGCACACATTCAAAAAAGAAATTGCCTTAAAGCTCAGTTTCTATGGAGGGAACAACCCATTCCTGCACGAAACTATGCTGAACACAAAGCAGACACCCTTGCACTATGCAAGGGTGCCTGCATTGGCGCATAGCTTCTGAAAGTACACTAGCACAGGGAGAGAGTAGAACTGCACCACTTCTTTGTAGATATGGCACAAGTCTGCTCTCTCCACTTCATGCAATACAGGGCAGCAACTTTGTTTGCTGCCCAGCATCGCGTCAACTGTTTGTAAATCTGGGCCTGACTCTCCCTATCAGGGTGACAAGTATTGTATGCAGAAATCCCATTTGATCATTATTGATCATTATTGGGCGCATATATATTTACAATGATTAAGTCCCTGTCATTAAGCCTTTCTGTTGCAATATACCGGGCATCCATATCAGAGCTAATCCAAATAGGGAACCCCCATGCAAATGAATAGTACTCTGTACAGTAAAGATATCCTCTCTACCTCTTCTAGAATGCTACCCCCTCAGGAGTAGTCAAATGAGGCTACTGCAATGAGGCTATGTGCATTCTTCTTCTCATACATATTATTGAGACCCCATATGTTCCAGGTCAGGATCCTGACATTAGTTGCTATATCAGTTAGGTTGGGTGAGTACTTCACTTGCCCCTTGTGTGCTATTTGAGTCCCCATTGTATGTTCAGAATTCTACCTACCCAAGTATGATAGGTTAATCTGTTTCCCAAGAAGTGCAAATCTGCAAACAACCCTAACTCCTTATACCCAAGATAGTGAGACAACGGTCTCCCATCCAATCTGAGCCTCAAACCGAAGGTATGAGTAACTGAGTATGCTCATAATGCACACAATATTGTGGTAATGCCTATAATATTACTCCCTGTCAGACCTGTCAGCCTTAGGATGTTCTTTCCTCCAAGTTTTTGCCTTCCTCCTCTATTTTTCTGACCTACTTTTTGGTGGCCAAAGGACTGTCAGCACTTTACCAGTGCTAAAGTGCATTTGCTCTCTCCTCTAAACATGGTAATATAGGCTGATACCCAATTGGCATTTTTAATTCACTTGTAAGTCCCTAGTAAGCTGATACTATAAGTGCCCAGGGCTTGTAAATTAAATGCTACTAGTGGGCCTGCAGCACTGATTGTGCCACCCACTTAAGTAGCCCGTTAAACATGTTTCAGGCCTGCTATTGCAGAGCCTGTTTGCAGCTTCTACTGCTATTTCAACCTGGCAAAATAAACCTTTTGCCAGGCCCGAACCTTCCGCTTTAATACATATAAGTCACACCTAGGGTAGGCCCTAGATATCTCAGAGGGCAGGGTGCAGTGTGTTTAAAAAGCAGGACATGTACATTTAAGTTTTAGATGTCCTGGTAGTGAAAAACTCTTACATTTGTTTGTTCACTACTGCAAGGCCTATCTCTTCCATAGGATAACACGTGGATTACTTTATTACCTTCTATAAGTGTGATTTCCCAATGGGAAGAGATTAACCTCTTTAAGTTTGGTGTCTCTGGAATCACGATTTAAAATCCTAACTTATGATGAAGTCTGATTTTAAATTGCAATTGTGAAAATGCCACTTTTAGAAGTTGACATTTTCTTGCCTTAGTCATCCGCCGCCTGTCTCTGGTCACATGACTGTGTGTAGTCGGCAGTTGAGCATTGTGTATTCCTCCTAGACAGCCACACACAATGGGAGCTTAAGTGTGGCTGAGTGGGCCATCTCTGGCAGGTTGGGAGGGAGGAGCTGGGCCCAGCCTCACTTACACTTGAATAGGCTGTGTCCTGTCCTCACACAAAGGACAGCATAGCCCTGGGAGTCAGGGCATAGAAGGCAGGGCACCTGTGCACTTCAAAGGCACAACTGTGTATACAAGTAGGATGTCAGACACCATAATTTCAGTACACTTCTTAACCCGTGGATACTCTGCCAGGAAGAAGGACTGCTGTGCTGCTGAAGGACTGCCACTCTGCTGGATTGTTGCTCTGAAGGAAATGCTGCCCTGCTGTGCTGACCACCTGCATGCTACCCTCTTGCCTGGGTGAGAAGGACTGGACCTTCATCTCTTTTTTAATTTTTTTAATTAATTTATTAGGAATTAAACATCAGACATACAAGTGACAATATCAGCATTTCTGAATAATTTCAAATTGCTACATTAGCCGTAGGTAAGTTAACATCACATTGTTATAAATCATGCTCATATACCGCAAGGTGAAGCATTCTTGGGAAATGCTGGAAGAGGAACGACATATAACACAGAAAGCTTTGATACGCATAGTGGAGAAGGACTGCTGTGCTACTGAAGGACTGCCACTCTGCTGGATTGTTACTCTGAAGGAACTGCTGCCCTGCTGTGCTGACCTGCTACATGCTGCCCTCTTGCATGGGTGAGAAGGACTGGACATTAATCTTTTTTATTTTTTTTAAATTAATTTATTAGGAATTAAACATCAGACATACCTATGACAATATCAGCATTTCTGAATAATTTCAAATTGCTATATTAGCTGTAGGTAAGTTAACAGCGCATTGTTATAAATCAGGCAAATCAAGAAAACTTTGATACACATAGTGGAGGGGGGAACAAAGGGAGGGAGGAACAGGTATGAGGGGTCGTGGAGTCCATCAATGTGAATGGTAATGCTGTTGTGTAACATATCAGTGCAGAGTCTATATGTGCCAAAAAACTGAGAGGGGAGCCCAGGTAGGTCGGCATTGCGGAGCAGTGAGGACTATCATCCATGGCGGAAGAAGAATAAAGGTTAAGTGGTAGGTGACCTGTTACGTGCAGGGAGCTGATGGGGGACCAGGGCTGCAGGAAATGGCGCTGCGTCCATGGCTCTGTGGAGGGGATAGTACTGGAGAGTTGGGTTGTAGGCTAAGCAGGAAGACCCGGAAAGGGTGCCAAATATCTTTTGGATGTGATGTGGGAGGTTGAAGTGTGGAGTATATCTCACTTTGCATGTCACAGTATGTTAGACTCTGGAGCCATGCCCACTTCGTAGGGCAGATTTAGTTTTACCAGTGCAATGCAATCTCCCTTTTGACTAATAATAGTGCAATGGCTGTGAATCTGCGGTGGCAGACCGGGATTTTGGAGGCATTACCAAGCAGGGCCAGCATGGGGATGGCTGGAGGGTAATGGAGACCATAAGTGATAGCGCTTGGAACACTGATGTCCAATATGTGGCGACCACAGGACAGATCCAGGTCATGTGGGTGAAGTCTGCCCCAGGTGAATGGCATTTGGGGCATTGCGAGGATCTAGAGGCATCCTATTTGGCAATCTCCAGAGGTGTGATATAGGATCTATGAATGAATCAGAAATTGAGGAGCTTGTGGTGGTGGTTAGGAGATAGAAGTTTGATTCACGTGCAGCTGTGTGCCTAGTCTTTGTCTGAGATTGGGTATCGCAAGTCTTCCTCCCACACCCCATCACGTCTGTGATTTAAGGCCATGCATGAAGGGTAGAGTTTTGTGATCAGGTAGCAGTCATCCGGATCCGCTATTAGTAGTGTGAGAAGGGAAAATTCCATGGGTGATAAAGGGTAGGAGGGCATTACTGTATGTAAAGTACCCTGCAGCCCAGTAAGGATAAATCTGTCCATGTATGATAGCATTGTATCATGAGTAATGTCGAGATGCACCCCAATATGGCCATCCGGGAAGAGGTCCCCAAAAGTGTGGAGGTGCAGTTTCTGCAAGTTGTGTTGAACCAGCCTCTCGGATGTTAGTGGGAGCCAAGGATTTCTAAGCGAGGGTAGTCTAGGGGAATAAAGAGTATCTAAGCCCAGCATTCTGCTGAGTTTGCGCCAGGCACAGCACGTTTTGGAGAGTGTCTGGATGCCAGTTGGGTCCAGACAGATGCCTTGCGGCAGTAGCACACTGAGGGGTGTGGGGTCTGCTAGATCCTGCTCAGGTTTATTGTACGGGAGACGGGCATCGAGGTGGAACCAGTGGTAGGCAAACTGAGCCTGTGCTACCATATAGTACAGGCGGAAATCAGGGACGGCAAACCCACCCAGTTCGTAGGGGATCCTGTGTGTCCCAGGCTATGCGTGGCTGACGGTCCGCCCATACCAATCGGAACAGTAGATTGCGGAGCTCAGTGAAGAATGCGTTCGTTAAAGGGATAGGAATATTTACAAATAGATATAGGCAGAGCGGGAGGAAATTCATCTTGATGAGGGCTATATGTCCAGCCATGGAGAGCGGGAGGCAGATCCAATGGTCCACCTGAGCAGCGAGCTTATCAATGGCAGGGCCATAGTAGAGGCAGATAATCTGGCCTTTTTCTCTATGGAGCGTGATATTTAGTGGTATTCGCAGCCCAACGAATGGAATGCCCACTTGGTGGGTTTTTTTTTAATCTGTCAGCTTGGATTGTTCCCAGTTGATACGCAGGCCGAACATATCTCTGAACTGGGCGATTTCTTCCAATATAGGATTTAAATTCTCAGAGGGACGTCTGATGAACAGCAAAATATCCTCCACATACATAGACATTAAGAGAGTGCCGGGCCGAAACCACAAGCCTCAATGCAAGTGTTTTTCCTGAATATGCCGGATCAGGGGGTCCATGGCTATGATGAATAATAGTGGTGATAGCGGGCATCCCTGCCTGGTGCCCCTGGAAATGGGAATAGGATCTGAGAGAGAGCTGTTTACCCACAAACAGACCATGGGCGAGGAATACAAGAGAAAGACTAACGCATTAAAGCAATTGGGTACAACAAGCTTACGGAGCGTTGCGTGAAGGAAGGGCCACTCGGGCAAGTCAAACGCCTTCTCGGCATCCAGAAGGGCGACCGCTGCAGGTGTCGTGGGGGACACTCTGTTCAGAACTGAAAATACTGTTCTAAGGTTAAGAGCAGTAGATCTATGCGGTATGAAACCCATCTTGATTGGCAAAAGGATTTGGTCTAAGAGGAGCGATAGCCTGTTCGCCATTGCCTGATGCTTAATGTCGAAGTTAAGGAGTGATAGGGGTCTATAGGAGGCGCATCTGATAGGATCCTTTCCGGGCTTCAGTAACAACGTGATCGCAGCATCACGCATAGTGGGGGGAAGTTAACCATTGTCTAAGGTTTCCGAGTACATCTCCAGTAAGTGAGGTATCAGTGTCTGTTTAAATGCCTTGTAAAAGGTTCCAGATAGGCCGTCTAGGCCGGAGGCCTTTCGCGCAATCGAGCGAGTCTATTGCCTGGGCGAGCTCTTCAGCCGAGAAGGGTTCACTAAGACATTGGGCCTGTCCGGTGGTGAACCAGACCCTCGCCAGCTCAACCAGGTAGACCAGGTAGGCAGTTGAGTCGGGGGCAGCCTGGAGGTATATAGGGATTTGTAATACGAAACTCGCATGCATATTATGTCTGCATTATCTGATACATTACTGCCATCTTCTAAACAAAGGGTTGTATGTCCTGCTCCCCGAGGGGGGGTTGGATGCAGGCCAGTATCCTTCTGCGGTGCTCCGCCTCCCCATATCTGCACGCTGCTGGACCTGCATCTCTTGAACCCAGAGTGACTCCAAGGGCTAGTTGGCTGGCCTCCTGATCTGAAGCATCAGGGAAATAAAAGGCTTCCATCCCCTTGGCCCCTTCACCTGGACTCTGTCATCTGTGACTCTACCCTGTTAAGTGGCACCACCCCATACTGCACCCTTGGACGTGAGCCTAAGGTGCTTGCCAGCAAAACCAATGCATCTTCTCTGCTGAGTGACGCATCCCCGAGCAGACCCAGCACATCTCCTCAGCTGAGTGGTGCATCCTCGAGCAGGACTGATGCATCACCGCTGTGTTGTGGATTGGATGCAGCCCTTGGAACTGACGCATTGCCCTGATGGCGAGGTGCATCCGCAGCCCAGGTCCACGCATCTCTCATCAATGACAGCCTCAACGAGGATGTCGGACTCCGCATCGCAGCCTTGCAGCTCCTCTGAACCGACGTATCACTAGTTGTGCACAGCATCCCTGATGCTGGACTTTGTATCGTAAGCCCTGCTGACAGGATCCTCTACAACGATGCAACAGGACCTCACACGGCAGCCTTGCTGCATTTCTGAACCGGCACATCGACTCGGCTGCACATCGCATCTTTGATGTGGATCTACCCAACGCTCCACAACCAGGATTTGAGGTACTCTGTTCAGCGGGTCTAACTGGGTCTCTGTAGCCAGTTCCATCACAGTTGGCCTGAACTTGTAGCTTTGTCCTGATCCAACGCAACCAGATATCCCCAACTGACGCTTGGTGCTTTTTGGTGCCATTTTCACTACAAAGCTTTAAAATTCAGTGTCTCCAGTTCTATTAATTGGAGTTTTTGTCGTTTTGGTCTTGTATTTATTACAAACTACTCTATTTTTCTAAATCTGCTGTGGGCTCCTATTGTGGTGTATTTTCACTGTTTTACTGTTTAAAGTGTTGCACAAATGCTTTACACATTGCCTCTGAGTTAAGCCTAACTGCTCTGTGCCAAGCTACCAAGAGGGTGAACACAGGTTAATTTGGGGTTTGCTTGTGCCTTACCCTAACAAGGATTACGGTTGATGCCTGACCAGGGCTTACACCCAGTCGACCAACAGCCCAATGTCTTACACTCTCCACCCGAATTGGTCTGTTTCAACCAGATGTGGCATGGTTATTAAAATTAAGATTATACAGTCTCCCCTCAGCAATATACATACTGTTCTCTCCATTGGAAATGAGTGGCGGCTAGTGGAAGTATCCTAGTATTATGGATTTCACTCTAAAGTCAAACAATATCATCTGCCAATATCAGCGTGCATGTGGGGGCGCCTCCTATGCTTCTAGAATACAACATTAAGTCAGTTTTACTGTCAGTGTCAATATCGATTTGAGCTGTTTGTTCAGGTATGGGTCTTTCTCCGAGGGAGCCACTCTGCAGTCGTCTCCACTTATTCTGTGTGCAGTTAAGCCTGATCTTTTGAAGGGTGGTCCCAGCATCTTGGTTTGCTTGTGGTGCATGCACTCTGCAGAGGTCACAGCTGTGGACGATCTTTTCTTCTTAACTAGCTTGGGTGACGTGATTCTATCCATTCCCAAATTTCCTGCGGCTCAATGAAGATTTTAGCGCCATTCTCTGTTATGACTCTCAGTTTCACTGGTAACAGCATGGAGTGTTTAATATCCATTGTTTGCAATTGGTTTTTAAATTCTATGAATTATACCCTTTGCCTTCGCGCTGCAGCCGTAAAGTCCAGGAACAGCATCACCTTTCTATTCTCAACTTGAATCTCCCCTTTCTCACAGACTTGTATATAACCATGACTGTGATAATGTAAGATTCAGGCGATAGCTGGTCTCACTGGGGCACCAGGCGGAGGAGATCTCACTGGAACGCTATGAGCCCTTTCTAGCGCAATGAATGGGGACAGTCATCTGGTTCAATTAGCTGTCTGAGTCAAGATTTCAAGAAGGTGACCATGCATTTTCCTTCCACCATATAGGAATGCTTATAATTCTGATATTTTTCCTACAACTGTATATTCCAGAACACACACCATCCCTACTATCTCCTATAAGTGTCCCTGTAAATCCACAGTGACTGGCGTTAGATCATTCACTGCCAGCTCTGTTTTTGTAATCCTCCCAGCCACCTTGAGCTGGTCATTGTGGAGTAATCCTTTGTACCATACTACTGTATATATATTTTGCTTCAGAACGTATATAGAGTCCTTAATGGCGACCAAAATTATGTCAAGTTTGTCCATCTCCACCATTTCCCCCATTTCTTGTAGGTGATCTAGATATCTCCCCAGCCGTCTCTAGTACGTTTCTGAAGGTATTCAATGTGTTTCTTAGGCTGGGAGAGTTCAGTATATGGTAGGTAATCACCTAATTCATTTACTACAGTCCTAAATAATTGGGTGGCAAGAGAGCTTCCTGACTTAGTGTCACCTTTTTTATGCTTTATATCCCTTTTGCTGGTGTTGAAAGTATGTGAGGTCTGCACTCGATGATGCTTCTTTTTTAGATATGCCCAACTCAAATCTCTGATCACTGTGTAGAACTTAGGTGTTAATTAAATGCATCTCAGGCATCCTCCAACTAGGCGCATTCTGCAATATGCAAGGTCATTGCTCTCCTCTTATGTTTGCACTGGAGCATGTCGGCTGTCCCTGAGCAATGTCTCAAGGTTCACATTTATCCTTTAATGCCTTGTTTGTTCCAGGAGTAAGAATGGCCTGTTAGCCTCCTCCCATTGTCCCCGCCTTCTCTCAGAAAACCTCCTCTCAATACCCCCACCTTCCCTGAGTGACATGCTTTCTGCCTTACAATTTACATGGGTGTAAATGACATCAATAGAAATTACACATAGAACCGGTTGGGGTCAGTACTGCGGAGTTAGTTCTAGGTCACCCTGTAGGCTTTTAGACCATCTGTAAAACTAGAGCGCTACCACAAGAATCTAAAAAAAGACCTTCTGTCAGGGGCATAGCTATCAATCGCTAAGCAAGTTCTGTGGCACCAAGGCTGAGCATTGCGTGCGGCCCACTTCACTCCCATCAGTGACTATTTCTCGCTACCGCGTCGAGGGACGAAGTCTCACTTTCATTGCTAGTATAGGCACCCATGGGGCCTATACAACACCACTATTTGCTATACTTTGCGTGTCTGCCCCTCAAGCGTCTTCTGTGGAGGGCGGCCATTTTCAGATGACCCATCCAGGTTGGTGAGGCATAGTGATAGATGTGACCTCTTATGTCATTTTGGGTCACAGAATTGTGGGCTCTGACTACTTCTTTACAATGTGATACACGGAGCTCTCTCTGCCTTGATCACAAACATACTGCTGTTTCAATACGTATTTATTTCCCTCTTCCGGACTGGTTCGGACAGGTAATTTGTTCCTGTCCGCAGAAGAGAATCGTGGCATGATGGGGGAAATAATAGGAACATGGAAAAAATACACTTTTCTGTAGCGAAGCAGCCCTCATTTCAGAAAATCTGACACGGGCAAGATCAATAGAGCAGCTCACAGTTGTGCAGACTAGACTGGCTTTATATTTTTTTCGCTTCCAAAGGTACAGCCTAAAAGCAATTTATATCATACCAAGAAAGCGCGAGCCACGTTCTGTTATCAAATGTACTTATCTGTAAACTGAAAGTATAACGGAAAGTGTCCCCGCAGCACAAAACGACACTGGCTCTTCGACCTAACAATGGGACAGGCGACCCGCCAACTCTCTGGGCGACTGTCAAAGCCTTTAATGAGACCAGAACGGGCCCACGGCTCGCAGGAAAATTTTGAGTTGGAAACTATTCTCTCTGTTTCCGCTTTGAGACAGATGGGGAGTGCTGTGGCATTATACTGCTCTGATGTGCGGACGTGCTTGTTCTCCGCTGTGAACCGGATGTGGTTGAAGAGAGAACTTTTAGACATGTAGGAAAGAATGACTGTTTCTTGAATGGCTGCATGGAAGTCAATGAAACCCCAGAGGTCATCAAAAGGTGCGAGAGGTTATGGTATGGTCAACATTTATTTTCTTGTTAAGCAGGTTGTGGTGTAGGCCTTAGAAAGGTGTGTATGAAAGAAGCAGGTCTCTTTCAACACTACAGACAAATATAAAATGACAGCAGACAATGGCCTCTAACCAGGCACATCTGATCCTCACAGTTCTTTTCTTCCCGCAGCAATGCGGAGTCTACAGTCGCTCTGATGTGAAAATTATCGCAAATAGTTTTTGCCCCTGTTTAGGTCGAGCCTGGGCAGCGCATGCACTGCTCTGTGAGGCATGCTGTATTGAGGTATGGACTTGGAGCTCCGCCCACTCTCTGCCCATATTTTTCATTGGCTTTTGTCATTGTCCTTTGTAAATGCTGGCTTCTGATTCGTTAATAGGCTTATTAGTCCCTCCTTAGTACCGCCCTGTCTTTATTTCTAACCTCCCATGAGGACTGGCCCTTTTACTTCTGTTGTTACACGGTATTACTTATTTAGTCTGTAAGCACTATTTTCTTTAATGAGTTTCTCCTACTTCAGGCACGACATGGAATATGTCACGTTACAACGCATGCGATACATAGCATGCCATTACAACGCAGTTGTTACAATGACCGCATTGTTACATCGCATACCATTACAAAGCAAGTCTTTACAACGATTTGCTGTAGTGGGTGCTGGATGTTGGAATAGTATAATTTACTATTCCAACTCCAGTCTGTGCAACAGTAGGGAAGGTGTTGGTAAAATCCAACACCTTCTGCCCCCTACAGCAAGTCGCGGTAACAACTTGCGTTGTAATGGTTTGCTATGTAACAACGCGGTCGTTGTAAAGACTGTGTTGTAATGGCATGAGATATATCGCATGCAATGTAAAGGATGTTTCCCACGACATGCTTTCCTGCAGCATTCAGCGCACCACGCACGCTTTCACTTTCCAAGCAGCCCGGGACAATGGTGGCCACTTCTTTGAAGTGAAATTGGTCTCGCATTTACCGGAGTTTGAGCTATTGACATTGTAAATGACATTGCCTTTTATTTATGAGTTAATTATCAAAACAAATAAATAAAAGGCATGGTCATTTACAATGCCAATGGCTTCAGCTCTCACAAATGCGAGACCTATTGCATTGCAAATGCTTGTTTTAGCCCTGCTCTCCGTCTCAGTTATTTGCGAGTAGCGCTCGTTCTGTGCTTAAGTCCCTGTTTATAGACGTCCGGGTGTCAAAAATTCATGGTGAATATGTGGTAGGCAGGTTATTGCATATTTGACATGACTTTCCTATGTGAATTAATACTGTACTAAGTAATTGAGAATTACGGTAATAATGGACCACAGCATGGAAAAATGACGATGCTCACTTGGCAATCTAAAATGTTGAAAAAATAGCAAAATAACTTTTCTGCCTGTTATTCTCTATTTAAATCTAAATCTAAGCAAAATTGTCATTAGCAAAAGACGTATTAAGTGCAATGGTACACTTGCCAGATCTGTGGTGGGGCACCCTTATTGAGTGTGCTCTGCCAGAGCAGGACAGTGCGCCATGTTCTAAATAAAAATGCCGACACCCCAATGCTGCAGCTGTAACTGCTGGCCCGGCTTCCAGGGCAAAGAGCCCAGAATGACTTGAAAGAGGGCCCAGAAGCCCAAGTAGGTGGGTGTACTGTGTGACTACAAATGCTGCGCCAGATCTTGGGAGTTCCCTGAGACCCCAGTTTACCCTCCCAAAGTATACCATTGGGAAGGCACGTTAATGTTGCAGCACTTCCTATGTGTGCCGCCTGGTAGCGTGGTTGCCCCTGTGCAAGCATTGATTCTATGGCATAGGCCGCAGAGCAAAAGCCTTCTGTTATTTGCATTGGGCCATACCCCCAAGTAAATGAAGAAATGCCCACTGGGATAGAATGGGTAATTAATGTGCACCTATTGATCCATTTTACTCTTCTGTAGTATGGAAGTGCCTCGTAAGTGTAAAATCGGGCACACGTGTCTGGTGTGTCCCCACGGCACTGGCAAAATAGAGTTTCAAGTGTGGTAAAGCAATAACTGATTCGTGATATTAACACACAATTTCTAAATACGGATTTAGGTGTTGTCCCCAACAATTAGCTGCTGTTAAACCTGAGTTGGCAAGTTAAAATATGGCACAGTCATATTTCAATCAATACGATCAGTTGACTACTCAGTGTTATGTGGATGTACGACTGCAGCTCTAGCCATACGCCAGACTGGTATTTAAGAGACTACGTTTTAAGCAAATGAAAATTTGTGATATCACTTGTTGATAGCAAAGACAGGGGCATAAAATAAGGTGCTAATTATTTAGATTAAATATTGAAAATATCATTCCTTTAATTACAACATGCCCATCCTTGAAGATGGTCAGAATTCGCTATTTGAAATACATTTTTAGAACCAATTACAAAAGTTCAAGTAAGGAAGCTATATCTCCCATAGAAATGTTACCGATTCTGGGGGGGTGTGGATTGAGAAGTCCAACTGGTGATGTTATGCTCAAATGTTACATGATGTGTTCCACTGTCTCAGTGGCTGTGAAACCTGCCTTTGATGCCTCAATGTGTTACTTTCAGTAATATACTTGTCTTGCTCAGTGTTTACACTGAGGTCCATGTGGATCGAGCTCAATGTTTGTCTTGTTTATGCTACTTTTTAACAATGCCTTAATGGCTTTGAAGGGTATCCCCACCCAAGACAGACAATAATTACAGCACCCTGTGCTGTAGCTTACCCAAGGGTTCAATGACACAATATCGATGCACACAATTTTGCTATCCAAAAAATAGGAAAATAAATATTTTAAAAAAAATATTGCCTTCCTAACTTAACTAATAAAACCACAAATATCACTGTTAAAAATACTATTTTTAATTAAATAAAAAACCAAAAATATCAAACCAAATATTCGGTCAGCTCCTATCCTGAAAGTTTGGGGGGTGATTCGTCAAGTCGGGGCTGAGAAAAAAGGGGGGTCCCAAAACGCGTTCTCTCCATTTTAATTTCCATAGGAAATTTTGAGACGGGCTACAGCCCAAACTGCTGAACGGAGTTACCCCAAATTTGGCAAAAAGGTAGAGCTTGATTCAGAAGGCGACCTTTTTTTTAAATGGTGTAAATCCGTTTAGTAGTTTTTGAGAAATTAAAAAAATAAGAGTAAAAAAATCTATTTCCCATAGGAAACTTTGGGCAAGGCTACAGCCGAAACTGATGAACTGAAGTACCCCAAATTTGGCAAAAAAGTAGTGCTTGGTTCAGAAAGCGACCTTTTTTTCAAATGGTGTAACTCCGTGCAGTAGATGCTGAGAAATTACAAAAATAAAAGTTTTGATATCTAGGGCAGCTGTGGAGTCCTGACCCCTCCCGACCACGAGCTTCATTCTAATTAGCTGCCACGACCACGAGCTTCATTCTAAGTGGCTGTCAACAGTCCAAACCAGGAAGTGTTGGAAGCCATCTTGTGACTCGGTAGAAGCGAGTCACCACAAAACAGAGAAACAAAGATATAAAACAAGAGAAGGGGGCATGGTAGAAACACCCTGACCCCCTAGGCCTGCTCAGGGGGTCACAGAAGGACCCCCAGGGCCCAAAAAAGCTTTTTTTAAAAACATTTCGGCGGAATATGGGCTGGGGTCGCTAATTCTGCCGAAATTGTTTAAAAACAATGAAACGCGGGTTCCCGCGTTTTATTTTAATGAGGCCCCCGGGTGGGCTAGGTCCCGGGGGCATTTCTTAAAAAATAATAGCCTGGGGCCCCCGCAGCCCCGTGGACCACAACCTCCCCGGGGCTTCAATCATGTTGGGAGGGGGGGCACACGGCCCTCCTCCTGGAGCCCGTGATGGTCCTGGGGACCGCCATTCCCCATGGTCGGCTCCTGCAGTGTCCCGGGGAGCCGCACGGCTTCCGCCCTGTCATAGCAAACTTGCTTTGGATTTTGGAAGCGAGAGAAGGGAAACCTGCTCTCGCTTCCAAAATCCAAAGATGATTGCTTTTCCACACGGGGAGCTGCATGTCAGCAGCTCCCCCTGTTGAAAAGCAATGCTGGCTCCCGCAGGACGCGGGGAGCCAGCCGGACTGTGGGGGCATTGGGGCTCCCCCCCACGGTCCCCAGCGGTGAGGCCAGCCCCCGGGATATGGGGTCCTCGGGGCCAGGATTGGCTACGAGAGGGGGGCCGATGCGGCCCTCTTCTCGTTTTTTTAAAATTTAAATAATGAACATGTCGGCATGCTTCGGGCGATGGGGTCCCTGAGGCTAATGTAAATTTGTGAAAGTGGACGTTTAAAAAAAAAAAAAGATTCGCGACTCGAGCGTGGCTCTCAGCGCGGTCCCCTGTGTGAAAGCAATGGGTGCGCGGCTCTCAGTGCGGCACTTGATTACTTCTTAAGTCTTTCAAACACCGAGGGGTATATTCTGAAGGGCACATCGCCGAGTTAACAGCACTTTATCACAACCACAATGGTGATAAATTTAACGCACCATTCACAAGCTGGAGCAAACAGCCCATATCACCAGTTTACCAGCGATAGAAGCCTCAAAAAGCACCGTCATGGATGACCCCGGCAAATATTGCTAATGAGATGTAGAGTAGGCAAAAAGCAGCGAACACATACTTCGCAAGTTTCTCAACCACCAGCAAGATCGTCGAAGAGAGTACAAAACAGGCAATAAGGTGTGTTAGTAGCAAGAAGTTTACACCTGCTCTGGGCTGGTGTAAAGTCGGACTACAACCTGCAACATGAAAGGGAGCCCAGCCCAGAGCCACACCTGAATGGAAACAGATGCAATGGAGCCAACGATCATGCAGCTCGGACGCCCAACACTGCTCCGACACTCGCCACCAGCCCCTTGTCCGCCATCCCCCCTGAACCCCCACCCCCCACAAACAAATGTGACAGTAACCTTAGGAAATCTGGAACGTAACAAACTGGCTGATGTCGCACAATTATAATAAAGACGATGCATGTGAGGTTGGTCAAATAAGAATCTCAGTTATCTATGGATTTACGTATAAAACATTTTATTTAAACAAAACAACAAAATGAAAGTAGGTACAGGCATGGCGTGTAATCCCTCGACAATTTGTGAATCACAGCCTGCAAGACAAAAAGAAAGATAAGATTGTGCATCATGCGTCCATCAAAGGAGAGAGAGAGAAAGAGTGAGAGAGAGAAAGAGGGAGAAAAAGATAAAAAGAGTGAGAGAAAGAGGAAGACAGAGAAAGAGAGAACGAGTGAGAAAGAGGAAGAGAGGGAGAAAGAGAGAGATACAAGGAAGAGAGAGAGAAACAGTGTGAGAGAGAGGAAGAGAGAGATAGAAAGAGTGATACAGAGAGGAAGAGAAAGAAAGAATGAGAGAGAGAGGAAGAGACAGAGAAAGAGTGTGAGAGAGAGAATGGAAGAGATAGAGAGTGAGAGAGAGAGAAAGAGTGTGAGTGACAGAAAGGAAGAGGTGGAGAGGGAGAGTGAGTGTTGACACTGTGGAGAAAATCCTCACAGCTCACCTTTCTACCACTGGTGGGTCTCCAACCACGTGCCGTGACATAGTGCAGCCCTCAGGTTTAGTCATCTGAAACATAGCATAGAATCAGTAATGGCAGAGTACATTCAACTGCACACGCGTAATTCTCTGTTTCGCCCCTGCACACTCAGGCTGCTGCACCCCATCGACTCCTGCCACCCAGAGGTGTCTATCCGCCCTGCACACTCAGGCTACTGCACCACATCCACTCCCACTGCCCAGAGGTGACTGCCCGCCGCTGCGCACCCAGGCTGCTGCACCACATCCATTCCCACTGCCCTGAGGTGACTGCCCACTGCTGCGCAAACAAGCCTCTCCGCTCACCTTTCGCAACCTGCGTGTAGAAAAGAGGGCCTACCACGTGCCGCTGCAAGCCCCAAGCTCGGGGCCCGCGGACAGGGCATCCTGCATATCATGCAGCCCCGCTCCACAGGCCACCAGGTCTCACATTTGGTGCTGTGTCTTGATTTTACCATGGCAGAGGACATACCAGTGCACCCGCCATCATCGCAGGTTGCACACCCACTCAGCCCTTGCAGTGCCACTAACTATGTGACCAGTGATGCCACGCCATGTGGAGATAGGCCCCCGCTGTTCGATGGCTCAGGACTACACTGCGGTCCAGCAGGGCACACAAAACCTGACCTGTCCGGACCGCCGGGGTGGAGTATCATCGCAGGATGCACACACGCTCAGTACTTACAGTGCCCCTACCTCAGTGCACCGAAAGTCACCGTCCTGTGGCGGTGTAACAAATTACAGAGAGAGGTAGCGGTGGAAAACAGGGTAGCACATCAGTTAAACAATAGTCTGATAGAGACTGATTTCTTTCTCTTAAGAACACAAACTAGTATTGGTGCCACTCGAGGTAAAGTAGTACATCCCGCTACCACAAATGTAAGTACATAGAGGTATCAATGACTCCTATGTTAGATACAACAACACAATATTTACCTCGCCACTCTAAAAATATGTAACACTTGCATTAAGTAATACAGCTGGTATATTTGGCTTTCTATTTAGCAAGTAACCCAACTAGTCAATTTAGACTGTAGAATTATTTTTATTTTTGTATATTAATATTATTACATTGTCTTATTGTGGTGACTTTATATTTTACAGTAACATCAAAATATATAAATATACAGTGTGAAGCAACATAAGTGTCAGTCACAATTTCACGGAGACTCTGTTCTTGTAATCTCTAAGATGTATTTGGTGGAAAACAGCCGACACGTGTTTCGTTACCAAAAGTAACTTCTTCAAGGCTTAAGGAAAGTCCGAAAAAAAGGGTACGACAGAATAAATCTTTAAAAGATGCTTCCAGGTATTGAGAAGACACTCGTGTCTTGTATTTCGTTCAAAGCCAAGGTAAGAGTCAAGGACATGTATTTTATGTCAACCTCAAAGGAATGAAAACGGTATCTAAGAAAGAATATCTTCTTGTCCGGTATTTTCCCGATTTTAGTCAAGTAAATAGCAATCCTACTTCATGTGTGTCGCATTTGTTTTTGGAGCACATTGAAATTAACGAGGCGTCCTGTATATAGATCTCTATCAGTTCCACTTTGTATATTAGATGTAGGTATTGAAAGTGTACGGTGCCAGACAAGATCCTAAACTTTGTCGATGTCAGAGAAATATTCGGCGCTATGATATGCCCACCTTTACTTGGCGCAGTCCGCCGTCTATCTGTCGGGGTATCCTTCGTTTGGTGAAAGGCTATTTAGTGAAGACTGCTATTTATATACGTACAATGCTAAGTTAGCACAACCGCGTAAGATGTTAGAAAGCCATCTTGCCACTTTTGCTGCTTTTGCACACGACTCTGTAGTTACATGTTATTAATTAAGAAATGCTTGCTCGCCTTTGCTTCACATGAGAACTGTCTGTTGTTCACATCCCTAACAGTGAGCAGAGACCTTGGTCTGAACATTGTGTAAAGAAACAATCTGGGTCGCTAGACGGTGCATGTTGTTGGGTTCAGGTTGATCGGCCCACTATTTAGCCATAACACGCACACAGCTGCAAATACCTGAAAGTCGAGTGCTTTTAATATTGCAGGCTGCATGCTTTAGACACATTCGGAAGAAGAGCTTTCCCAGGAGCAGAGTCTAGCTGATCCTGTGATGTGATTCCACTAAGCTGATCTTTACGGTATGGGGTTCCCCATTCAAGCCTAGAGACCTTTTATTAGTCTAATAATAATAATATTAGTTTACTAGCGAAAGGAAGGTGGCTGTCATCCACTGTCATTTTATTATGATTTCTCCTTTAATTTTCTATGGTATTGTAACTATGCTGATGTTTTTGATCTTGATCATTTGTCTGCTTATGTTAGCCAAAGTACTGCATCTTAGGACACGAGGTTTATAAAATAAACTCTTTAAACTTTACCGTGTCTCTGTTTATTCTGTTCAATCAATCAATCAATCAATCAATCAGTGACACTTATAGAGCGCGCTACATACCCGTAGGGTCTCAAGGCGCTGGGGAGGGGTGGTGCCGCTACTGCTCGAACAGCCAGGTCTTCAGCTTCTTCCTGAAGGAGAGGTGGTCTTGGGTCAGGCGCAGGTCGGACGGGAGGGAGTTCCAGGTCTTGGCGGCCAGGTAGGAGAAGGATCTTCCTCCTGTAGTCGCTCTTCGGATGCGGGGGACAGCGGCGAGGGCGTGGTTAGCTGATCGGAGGTGGCGTTTGGGAGCGTAGAAGTTGACTCGGCTGTTGAGGTAGCTCGGGCCTTGGTCGTGTAGGGCTTTGTGTGCGTGGGTGAGGAGGCGGAATGTGATTCTCTTGTTGACGGGGAGCCAGTGAAGGCCTCTCAGATGTCCGGAGATGTGGCTGGATCGTGGGATGTCGAGGATGAGTCTGGCTGAGGCGTTTTGGATCCGCTGGAGTCTCTTCTGGAGCTTGGCGGTGGTCCCGGCGTAGAGGGCGTTGCCGTAGTCCAGTCGGCTGGTGACGAGGGCCTGGGTGACGGTCTTCCTGGTCTCTGTGGGGATCCACCAGAAGATCTTCCGTAGCATGCGTAGGATGTTGAAGCACGCCGAGGAGACGCTGTTGACTTGTCTGGTCATGGAGAGGGAGGAGTCCAGGATGAAGCCCAGGTTTCGTGCATGGTCAGTTGGTTTGGGTGCGGTGCCCAGGGCGGGGGGCCACCAGGAGTCGTCCCAGGCGGAGGGTGAAGGGCCCAGGATGAGGACTTCCGTCTTGTCCGAGTTCAGTTTCAGGCGGCTGGTCGTCATCCACTCGGCTACCTCTTTCATCCCTTCGTGCAGGTTGGCTCTGGCGGCGGCGGGGTCGTTGGTCAGGGAGAGGATCAGCTGTGTGTCGTCGGCGTAGGAGATGATGCTGAGGTGGTGTTTGCGTACGATGGCCGCGAGGGGGCTCATGTAGACGTTGAAGAGGGTGGGGCTCAGGGATGATCCTTGGGGGACGCCGCAGATGACTTCGGAGGCCTCTGACTTGTACGGTGGTAGGCGGACTCGCTGTGTTCTTCCGTTGAGGAAGGAGATGATCCATTCCAGCGCCTTGTCCTGGATTCCGATGTTGCTGAGGCGCCGTATTAGGGTGCGGTGGCAGACCGTGTCGAATGCCGCGGAGAGGTCTAGGAGGATGAGGGCCGCTGTTTCTCCGTTGTCCATCAGGGCTCGGATGTCATCTGTGGCGGCGATGAGGGCGGTCTCGGTGCTGTGTTTGGCTCGGAAGCCGGACTGTGAGGGGTCGAGGGATCCGTTCGTCTCGAGGAAGGCGGCCATCTGCTTGTTGACGGTCTTCTCGATGACTTTGGCTGGAAACGGGAGAAGCGAGATGGGGCGGTAGTTCTTGAGGTCGGTGGGGTCCGCTGTTGGTTTCTTGAGTAGAGCGCTGAGTTCGGCGTGTTTCCAGCTTTCAGGGAAGATGGCGGTGTCGAAGGATGTGTTGATGATGTCTCTCAGGTGGGGTGCGATGACAGCGTCGGCCTTGTTGAAGACGTGGTGAGGGCAGGGGTCGGTTGGTGATCCGGAGTGGATGGAGTTCATCGTGCGGATGGTGTCTTCTGTGCTGATCGGGGTCCAGGCGTGGAGGGTGGTGGTGGGGGGGGGTGGCTGGTCGGCCGTGGTGTGCGTTGGTTGGTTGTTGAAACTGCTGTGTATGTCCGTGATCTTGTTGTGGAAGTATGAGGCGAGGGAGTTGCAGAGGTCTTGTGATGGGGTGATGTCGTTGTTTCCTGCGTTGGGGTTGGAGAGCTCTTTCACGATGTTGAAGAGTTGCGGACTGATATGAGAATAATTACGAACAGGTATTTCTAATTCCCACCATTCCTAAGAATACCCTAAGTCGCTTGTTCTGGGTTGTCTATACATTGGGACCGCCGAGATAAAACTCGGATAACGAATGGGACACTGATGCTGGTCGGATAAGGGGTTCTGGGTTCTGAGGTGAGTTTTTGGTACACCACAATTCACTGAGGTCCTGGTTTTCTGTGCATAGTTCTGTGCATAAGCAGAATCCCTGCAACAGCTAACCAAACAAAGGATACCCCGACAGATAGATGGTGGACTGCACCAAGTAAAGGTGGGCATATCATAGCCCCGAATATTTCTTATTTATTTATTTTCTAAACTTTTAGAGCGCGAACAAATACCACGAATGGTGTCTCGGCGCTGGGCAGACAGAGAGGCACTTCCTGTGCATTATTGAGTGAATAACCAAGTCTTCACTTGCTTTCTGAAGAGCAGCAGTGAAGAGCTGTTTTTTATGTGATGGGGCAAGGAGTTCCAGAGCCTCGAGGCAGCTACCAAGAAACGTCTGTCTCCCCAAGTGACTGTTCTCACTCGTTGAATGCATAGGGATGCGGATGAGGCAGATCTTAACGCTCTCTTGGGAACATACAGCTGCAGTGATTCCCTAAAAAAGTCGGGTCCTTGGCTATTCAGTGCCTTGTATATAATACACAAAGCCTTGAATTTTGTTCTTTTTTTTACTGGGAGCCAGTGCAGTTGGTAGACGACGGATGAAATAAGCGCGAACTTGGGAGTTTTGGTCAAGATTCGTGCAGCGGCGTTCTGCACCATTTGTAACTTTTTGAAGACCTGCTCCTGAGCATTCAGTAGAAGCCCATTACAGTAGTCCACCTTGGATAGCACCAAGGAGGACATCAGGGTTTTCCCTGCAGACAGGGGAAGGTAAGGTAGTAACTTTTTCACTTTCCGTAGCGTAAAAAAGGAAGAGGAGACTACTGCATTGGCATGATTAGTGAAACTTAGTTTGTTGTCAAACAACACTCCTAGGTTTCTGACCTTTGAGACTGGGATAGGTGGGTTGCCCATTTCCGGTGGCCACCAGATCGGAGACCAAGATGGTTTTAGGTCTCCAAACACCATTACCTCGGTCTTATCGGTGTTCAGCTTTAGACAATTACTGTCCATCCAATGACTGATGGCTCTCATGCCCGTCTGAAAGTTGGCTGCCACTTCGGTCCCGTTTTTATGCACTGCCAACACCAACTGGGTATCGTCGGCGTACGAAGTCACTCCCATTCCGTGGGTTTTAATGACCCTCGCCAAGTCCGACACATAGATGTTAAAAAGTGTCGGACTCAGCGAGGATCCCTGGGGGACTCCGCAAGGCAGCACAAACGTTGGTGAATGGAAATTCCCCATCTTTACTGACTGTTCTCTGTTAGCCAGGAAAGAAGCCAGAAGCTCCGCAGCCTTGCCCTTTATGCCCATGGCTGTGACACGGTCGATCAAGATGTTGTGATCGACCGTGTCAAAGGCTGCCGAGAGATCAAGCAAGATCAGAACAGCCGAGCCACCCTGGTCCATGATCTGTCTGATCTCTTCAGAAGCCTTGATGAGCGCCGTCTCCGTTCCATGTCCTTTCCTGAACCCAAACTGGGTATTATCTAACAGGTTGTTATGATCAATATAGCTAGCCAACTGTTTGTTTATAACTTTTTCAAGTATTTTTGATGGATAAGGAAGGGCTGCTATAGGGCGATAACTTTTTAATTCCAAGGTGTTAAGGGTAGGTTTCTTTAGAAGTGGCTTTATTATAGCAGTTTTCCAACTTTGAGGATAGTTTCCTGATTCACAGATGGTACTGCAGATGTTCTCCAGGATTGGTGCTACCACATCAGATGTTAATTTGATGATGGTTGGTGGGCAAGGATCCAGAGGGGAACCTGACATAGTTGTTTTAATGAGATCTTTTATTTCTGATAGAGATGGAGGGAGAAATTCATTCAGAGAGGAGGATGTGAGTTGTACGTTCTTGGTGCTATCTGAAAGTTCCCCAGTCTTGATGTTATTAAATTTATCAAAGATTTCTGTGACCTTGGTTCTGAAAAAGTCAGCCATTTGATTACAGAAGTCTTGGGTAGTCTCAGTAGTATTGGCTGTTGGTATAGTTGTTAGTGTAGCCACTACCTGGTATAGTTGCTTACTGGAGTTCTGTGCTTTTTCTATCTGTTCACAGAAATATTTGCTTTTTTCCAGTCTTAGCATCTTCCTGTAGCCTGATAGCGCCTGTTTGTATCTTTATTTGTCGTTGTTGTCATATTTAACTCGCCAGCGCCTTTCTAGATTGCGGCATTTCTGTCTTTCTATTCTTAGCAGTTCAGAGAACCAAGGGGCTGATGGTGTTGGACGATTTAACCGCACTCTCTTTAGAGGCGCTACTTGATTAAAGGTGTCTGTAAGCCATTGGTTGTAGTTATTTGCTGCTAGTTGCGGGTCTGACACTTTGGATGGTTTAGTATTTTCAAGATTCTCGGCTAGTATATTCATATCTATGTTTTTCCAATCCCTGCTGGGCCTCTGTTGCTTTTTTGCCGAGGGTTGATTTTTGTGTTTCTTGACACAGGCGTGGAAAACCACCACTGCATGATCTGACCATACAATGGGAATAACAGTAGGGGGGTAATGGCCGGGTTATTCGTGAATAATCCGTCAAGGACGTGACCTGCTTTGTGCGTGGGTGAAGTAACCAACTGGTTTAGGCCAACGGCCTTGAAATCCTCAATCAGGCTCAGAGTATCTTTGTCTAATGTATTTTCTAAATGAAAGTTAAAATCTCCAAGTATTGTGAAGTCAGAGACTTCTGGCACTGTTTCTAATAAAGTGCTAATGGATTGGAGAAAAGGTGTTCGGGACGCTGGGGGACGATAGAGCAGAACCCCATTGAACATTTGGGTGGGGGAAAGCGTGATAGAGAAGGATAATGTTTCAGCAGGGATGGTATCTGAGGTTCCGGTTTTTACTGCTAGGTTTAGCTGTAGAATTATGGCAAGGCCGCCCCCTTTTTTTCCAGCCGGTCTATCTTGTCTGACAATATAATAGCCCTCAGGGATGGCTGTCACCAGATCGGGGTCGGAGGCCAAATCGGCCCATGTTTCTGTTATAAACAGGATATCCAATTTGTGTGCTGATATTAATTCGGCCACCTCTTCTCTATGTTTACACATAGATCTAGCGTTCACTAGTGCGCACTTAATGCGTATGGTCTCATTACATGGTGCCCCTGGAGTTAGAGGTATCTGAGTAAGGGAATGATTGAGTTTAAAATTGCATTTAGGGCAGGCTATATGAATCACGTTGGAATACTTGTCTAGGTTAAGATGTGGGCAGTCCTGCCGAAGCATGGTGTTTTTAATCTCTAACAGATCGGAGGAAGAGTATTTCATTGACTTACTAGGATGGTGTGGTGGCTGGCTAGGAGTTTGGGCCCTGGGCGCGGGTCCGGCGCGGACTGGCGCAGACTGGCACCCCTTTGGCGCGGTTTCGGCGCGCCATCGTCGCGTCCGCTGCGCCCGTCCGCTGCGCCTCCGGCATGGATTCATGGTTTTATAGTAGGAGCTTAGGTGTCGGAGGGGGGTGTGGCCAACAGAGATGGGCGTGTCTCTAGGCTCCTCGCTCATGGAAATGGCGGCAGAGAAACGAGCGTTTTATCCGATTCCAGCAAGTAAATCAGCTGATCGGCGTAGCTGAGGTGGGTGTCAGGGTTTGCTAAATAAGTCAGGCAGTTTTAAAATCACAACATACAATTTTTAAAATACGAAGGTTTCTGTCTGAGGCTCCCGGCTTCCGCCTCAGGAGTGACTCTGTCTACAGACATCTCTGACATCGACAAAGTTTAGGATCTTGTCTGGCACCGTAGACTTTCAATACCTACATCTAATATACAAAGTGGGACTGATAGAGATATATATATTGGACTTCCCATGGTGATGGGCCTGTACCGGCCGCAGTGCATCCGGTGCCACCAAGTCTGAAATGGAAATGGCGTGGAGCACGTGCGCCCGGTCCTTTTTATTGGCAGGGTCACGTGTCCTGTGACGCCTGTGCTTGATGGGTGTGGTGTGGGTGTAAACCAGCCATCAGGGAGTGGCTGTGGCGTACTGACAACTAGACCTGTGAGCAGCAGATCTCAACAATGAAAATCTGGGCCATGTAGCGTTGTTATCCCTCCCTGTATGCGTTAGCGAAGTGGGCTGGCCTGGCGTATGCCAGTCCTGCGTGAGACTGTGAACAATGACTCCGGAGCTCTGGGCGTGGTGCCGTCCTGGGCTGTATGAGGAATCAACTGATGCGGGTGTCCCTGTTGTAGTGCTGCCGCCACCCGGGCCGCAAGCGCCAATGTGTCACCCTGTGACCCAAGTCCCAAAACATGGCCAACATGGAAGGTAGGGGGAATCACTGACCCTCCATTCATCCATACTTCCAATCCACACATGAAAGATCGTGCAGATGACATATCTGTGTGGATATGAATGTTTATTGCACATGCAGTGGAGTGGTCTGGGGGTGAGGTCCTGAGGATGGTGGCAGTGGGTTTTGTGGCCTTCTTGGGTGTCGGAGGTGCATGATCAGTAGCTCTATGACATGTGTTGGTCTTCAGATGTGATTCTGGGCTGGGCTCCCTTTCACACTGTAGGTAGTCGTCCTACTTTACACCAGTAAAAAGCAGATGTTAAAGACTAGGAAGCCCAATTCTAGACTGGTACCAGGGTGGATGAAATGGCACAAAGGTTGGGTGAAGATTGATGTAAGCCAACAGTGGAGGAAAAAGGAGTTTTAGTTTCAGGCAGCCCACAAGGAGAGGTTTGACAAATTGCAAGGGACCAAGGTTATCAAGTTTAACGTGGGTGATTGGGTAAGAGTGAAAGCTCCAACTAGCAACAAACAATAGTCAAAATGTACTGAACCCATGAAGTCATAAAGCTCTTTCGGAATGCGGTCAAGACACAGGATGGTAGAATATGGAATCTGGGGAAGGTGGTGAAGCATTACTGGCCTGGACACAATGGGGAGACACATGGAAACAACAGTGAAGTAAGGTCAGAAAGTGGACATACGATGGCAGTCCTGTGATACAAAAGGGGGAAAAGTAAATACTGTGGTGTAATAAGTAGAAATATGAATGATGAAATGTCCGTTCTGGTTGGTAACTTCAAGTATGTTTATTGAAGATTGAAGTTACAGGTATTAAAGTATATAAATAGCGAGCCCCACCAGGAGCAGCCTGTACGCTGCTCAGCCCATAGACCAACTGACTCAAACCATTCCAACATTCTAACTCCAACATTCCAACATACACACACATCCTGGCTGAGCAGCATATTACATGTGGTTCGAGTCAGATCAAGTGGACGGGTGACTCCCCCCTCAGAGTTTCTTAAAAGATTACTTTATTAAGTAATACAGTGACAGTTATTACATTGTTAACGTTGCCTTATTGCTTGAAATGTAATGTGGTACCCATGTCTAACTTTAAGTCTGTGAAGCCATGAATGAAAACCCTTTCATAACTTATTTTTACATTTTGCTTCTCTTTTTCCAATATATTATTCACTGTTAAGTGTTTCCTTGCTTCCTGGGAAGAGAATCTGAGGAAAATATCTTGTGTGAAAAAAGGGAGATGTGTGGTATCTGTCTGTCACCATTGTCGCTGGCACTGTAGAAAATACCAGAACATTGTAGAATAGGCTATAACAGTGAAACCTTGTGGCAACAAAGTTCTATAATGTACAGTGAGGAGCCAGTGCGCTCTGGAATTGGCAGTTGGTATGCTGTGACTGAGGTGTATGGAGTAAACCTGATGCTTCTCTTCACTCTCTGGCCTTCTTATTGAATAACCCTCTTATCTTGCGTTGGACACCCTCCTACCTTCGCTTCCAGCTGTAGGCACCTCAAGATTGCCATTAACTTACTAGGAATAGTTGTGTTTTTAAACAAATTAAAACAATTTATTAAATTAATAAAAAAAGTATGGGCACGTCGTTCCCCAAAGTTTCTGCCGCATCCACCTCTGCAAATAATTTGGTTCTTACATAACTTCTTATATAGTGCTTCATACCACCCATGTGCTATTTGTATGCACTGTAAATAACAGGTCTTAATGTTATCCAATCACACTGTATTCAGTTTACCAACATCAGAAGGATAGAACCTTGAGCCAGTCCTGACACAATTTGAATAATAGACTAGCCTATCACTGTGATGTCATGGACTAGAATGTAACTATGCCTGAGTGTATGGGGCCAGAATAAGGTGGCCTAAATGTTGTCTGTCAAATATGAAGTTTCCTAAATATTGTTTACAGAAATATTGCCCCAAATGAGTTAATAATAGAAAATGTGCACCCAATAAAGCATGTTTTTTAAAGAAATATATAGGCCACAATATTAATGTTGGGCAATATTTTTATTGATATTCTGACATACAACCATACCTAAGCCACCTTGCCAAAACACTCCATAGATACAGCCACATTTTATCTTGGTTGATTTTCCTCCCTCTTCTCAAGTTTTTCTTGCTTCAACAGAAAATAATGCACTTTTTAAAATGCATACTTATTAACGGGGAACAACCTTTACAACACAACTTTTACAACGCACTACACTTACAACGCAATTTTTACAACGCAACATCCACTACAACGCATTCCATTACATCGCATGACACTACAACGCATTTTTAAAAACTACCTTTACAACGCATTCCATTACATCGCATACTACCTTTACAACGCATACCATTACAACGCATAATATTACATTGTATTTAAGGTAAGTATTGGATAGTATAGGGGTAAAACCCCTACACTATCCAACACTTACCCTACTGTTGCACCCCCTGGAGTTAGAATAGTAATTTTTACCCCTACACTATCCAACACTTACCCTACTGTTGCACCCCCTGGAGTTAGAATAGTAATTTTTACCCCTATACTATCCAACACTTACCCTACTGTTGCACCCCCTGGAGTTAGAATAGTAATTTTTACCCCTATAATATCCAACACTTACCCTACTATTGCACCCCCTGGAGTTAGAATAGTATTTTTTACCCCTACACTATCCAACACTTACCCTACTGTTGCACCCCCTGGAGTTAGAATAGTAATTTTTACCCCTATACTATCCAACACTTACCCTACTGTTGCACCCCCTGGAGTTAGAATAGTAATTTTTACCCCTATACTATCCAACACTTACCCTACTGTTGCACCCCCTGGAGTTAGAATAGTAATTTTTACCCCTATACTATCCAACACTTACCCTACTGTTGCACCCCCTGGAGTTAGAATAGTAATTTTTACCCCTACACTATCCAACACTTACCCTACTGTTGCACCCCCTGGAGTTAGAATAGTAATTTTTACCCCTATACTATCCAACACTTACCCTACTGTTGCACCCCCTGGAGTTAGAATAGTAATTTTTACCCCTATACTATCCAACACTTACCCTACTGTTGCACCCCCTGGAGTTAGAATAGTAATTTTTACCCCTATACTTTCCAACACTTACCCTACTGTTGCACCACCTGGAGTGAGAATAGTAATTTTTACCCCTATACTATCCAACACTTACCTTAAATGCAATGTAATATTATGCGTTGTAATGGTATGCGTTGTAAAGGTAGTATGCGATGTAATGGAATGCGTTGTAAAGGTAGTTTTTAAAAATGCGTTGTAGTGTCATGCGATGTAATGGAATGCGTTGTAGTGGATGTTGCGTTGTAAAAAATGCGTTGTAAGTGCATGCGTTGTAAAAGTATGCGTTGTAACGTCATACATCCCTTATTAACAGTTAAAGTATCAACTTGCTGCTAGGGTGTGACACAAAAAAAATGTGCTCATTTTCCTCTCACACTTTTTTGCCAGCTATCATTGATTTCTTTAAAGGGCTTTGCTCAAACCTGTCAACCTAAGAAAGAATATGAAACTGTCATGCACTCACCTGGTTCCAACCCCAGAGACGAGACTGGAACTAATGCTGGACCTCCTATCCCCAGAGGGCCTGTCCTGTTCAATTAATAGCTTCTCTCTAAACAAGGCACGGGCTTTGGGAGGCAAGGGGACTGGGACAAAATAAGAAAAGAGACACGTGCGGTACTGGTTCCGGTAAGCAAATGTACAGCACAGCAATTAACTGGTGGCCCTCTGAGTCAGCAAGGGAGATGTACAGGACAGTGACCTCTGATTTTGTGAAGACACAAAGCACTAGAAATAACAAGAAGAGGCAATTACCATCAATACACAACAGGCCTCTCATATAACGGATCTGCAATAACATCAGTAACATTCACTTGTGGTCTCTTTCAGAAGCACAGCAAGGAAATAAAATAACTGGAACCACGGATTGGAGCCATACACTCCCAAGGAAAAACTCAAAATACAGATTGGAGTTACTAGCACTCCCAAGGAAATACCATGTGCACAGGTTGGAGTTAATTGGCACTCCCTAGGGTAATCTCAAAACATAGCTCTCGGGAAAGGGTCAGTACATGAATCAAGCGCTCAGAGGAAAGTTCTCTAGGCGCAACTGTTTTTCAGGAAAACACAGAGCAAAGTCTCAAGTCCTTGAATAACTCAATTCAAAGGCAAGGTTGGAGGAAGGATCCAGAGCAAGAACAATCAAGGTGAACTGGAGGCAAGTGACTGAGCGGAAACGTGAAGACAAGTCTATAGTCTTGAGGACGCCGATACTCCGGCCGTGTACTACTATAAAAGGATATGGTGCACTAACTTGATATCAAGTACTCAGGAAGTCGCCGAGGAATTGGAGTAGCTGAGCAGGAGGTGGAGACGAAACATGCATTGAGGGCGCTGGAGCCAAGGGAATCACCGGAGGAACTTGAACTGCAGCCAGGAAGAGAACTTCCTTGACCCTGTCGATTCTTCAGGTGAGTGGGTAGGCAGGAAGCTTGTTCCGCTGGGAGCATAGGCCAAGCAAGGGGCTTGGCCTATGCTCCCAGGCCTATGGTTTATATACAGACTCAGGGTCCAATGGATACAGCAGGATCACATGTGGCACTTGGCGCACGTGGCAATCTGGAAGGTTCTCCAAGACTCCTGAAGGAAACACATTTTAGTACACTAGCCTAACCTTACAGGAAGAGAAAGTGCAAACTAGCAGATGGAATCACTTGAAAGGAAACAAATGTTTCATTTTGCCTAACATACACAAGGGAAAAAACTCCAAGACCCCAGCAACAGCGGGAGCAAGGCAAGCCATTGGTTCATGTGTTCAGAGAATGCTTACAAGCTCGGGTGTAATGGAATCGGGGGGAGAGGGGAAACTTGAGCATGGAATCATAGTGCGCCATAAGGTGCCACAGGCGTGGTGTAACATGAGCTCTGTGCACCAGGCCCTCTACACAGAAGAAGCATGAGGGAGTTGTGACGGAAACTATATTTAAGTAGCAGATGTTGTCTAGCGACTAAGAACACCAGAGGCTTTCCCACACTGCACCCATCTGTGTGCTTCTGGGTCAATTGCTTGGACTCAGTTCCCAAAGGTATTTGCTCACTTTCGCAAATTTCTCAATTTAGAAATCTGAATAAACGCTGCTCATTCACCAAATGTGTATTAACATTCACAAGTGAATTCACTCAATTGCATATTACACCAAATAGTGTACGATGCAAGGGAGAGCAGAAAAAACAATAATATAAAATGATAATGTCTTTGCTACTGGGCAGGGTTGGGATGTGGTGGGCTGGGGTCGGAGCCTGGGAGGAGTGGTGACTGCACACTCTCAAAGCTCGCATGACTGCTTATCCGGCCTTCTTGGCCCAGCCAAAGCGTCATGCGCACTTAGCATGTTCCCCACCAGGCTGCATTACACAGCCTGGTGTGGAACATGCCCAGGCCCCCAGTCCTCATCTGAGTGCCGAACCACAGCGCTCAGACCAATCACAACGCAGCATTGCAGCGTTGTGATTGGATTAGGAGAGCACGGGTGCTTCCTGCTTCTGGACTTGACAGGAAGAGAGGGAAGGACAGAGAAATGGCGTCCGTGGAAAAGTGTACCTTTTTATTGTTGCTTTTTTTCAGACCCCCCCCACCCCGCCTGTCACCCCTGTTTCCTATTAGCTACCACTGGTAATATGATGTGAGCAAATTTCTTCTCTTAGGGGGGTTGTGAAAGGCTCTATGGCCGAATCCCTGTCTAAGTAGGTGCTCATCTACAAACCTGCCTGCTTGTGGATGTTCAGAATCCTTTGAAAGATGCATTATGGTACACCAGCAACATGAGTAGCTTGAATTCATAGGTGAATTTCAGGACTGCTCATAGGAATCTGTGAATGTAGCATCTTTTTGGAAGTACTCCTCAAATCCTCTGTGAATTCCAGGAGCCAGAAATTTACTCTAAACATAGACGTAAGTCGGTTGGAGTACATTTCTATATTTTGACAATCTTGTCCTGTAGTCCCTAGTGCTTCATAACTATTAACTGAGAAAAAAGTCTTGGAAGCAGGCCAAGTTCCAGTATTGAACTACACAGAAAGTGATCCCTTAAATTTAAGCAGCTTCTAAGTATTAAGTGTCTTCTTGGCTGCAGCGGCTCTCGCTCACCTGCACGCGTCTATATTTGCATGCCATCACACCCAATTGGATTGTCTGTGGCCAATACAGATAGCTTTACCTCTGCTGGAGTTGCTATATATTTGGCACTTCTCAGTAATGCAGGCAGAGTGAATCATGTGCCTGGGGAGAAGGAGTTTAGCAATGATTAAATTACAGCCTACAGAGAAAGTCCTAGTTCTGAATCTCCAAAAGGAGCATCAATCTGGGCTGACTGCTGAGTACTGCTAGTCTAATGAAGGGGTCTGACTTTCTTTTCCAAGGATGCTGCTCTGAATCTTACTGTTTTGTGCCAGCCTCAAGTAAAAGTGGCATGTACTAATATCCCAGCCATTAGTGAAAGCTTTCTATGCTGAAAACCAATTTTCTTGGTCGGCCGCGAGTACAAGTCAATGGTATATACATGCTAATGTATGCGCAATGTCGTTGTCAAGCAAGGGGTTTGGTTCATGCCTTTGTGGTTTGCTCCAAAATTAAATCTAGATTCATTTCGCTGAAAGGCGCTGAGCCGTAGACAGCTCTGAGCCCCACGCGGGCTTTTCTGTCATCAAAGTTAAACATCACGTGGGCTCCTCTGTCATCAAAAAAGTATCTGCGATTACTGAACTTGAGTTAAATCTCAGGGGGGATATCAACACAATCCTGTCCTTAAGCGCTTAGGTAAAAGTGAAGGGCATAAAACCCATGAAAAGAAGGCAGTGCTGTAAACAGTGCTGAAATTCTCCCCTAGAGAAGTAGGCCACGAGACGCGAGAAACTAAAATGGCTGCGGAAACTGGAAGAGGGCAGGGTCAGCACAGGGCTGCCTGGCCTGTTGATGGCCTACAAAGAAATGCGACTTAGAATGCATAATTAGCGTTTGTCTCCTGGAGGTTGCCAGGATCGCTTCAGGTGAATGCCCCATTGATCACGTTGCCCCCCCGCCCCATTTTTTCAGGAAATTATTTATTTATTCATTTCACTGGCCCCATTATTCTAGTTATGCATTTCTTTAAAATGTATTTTATGAGTCATTGTTCATTTATGTGATGTAAATTGAAGGGGACACATGGCAAAGGTGCAGTTTACAGATCGTTACGATGATTTAAAAGCAGAAGTTTAGCCTCAAAATTCAAAAGTCCCTCTTTTTATTGCATTTTTAAAGGAGTTTCTAAATAAAAGCAGGGCGATATTCTTCACGTTTACACACATTTTTCACATTTACAGTTACTCTCATAAAAACAAAAATTTAGAGTTAAAATGAATAATCTCTGGCATAGTGTTGCTCTCAATTTACAATTGCCTTCTCGGTGTGTTGGGGGAAACAGGAAACCTTTAGCCTGGGTTTTGATAGTGATATTGTCAAATACCATAAACAATATATAAATATAGTGAGGGCTTTGGTTCCACCCCTTTTATCTGTTTACTTTCTTTAGCCAACCTATTTCAGCCATTGGCTTGTGACTTTGTCAATCATGTCTCAGCTCCACCCAGTACAGCATTTAGCTCTCACATAATCCTATTGGTTTGACTTAGTCAAAGAGGTGAAGAAAAGAGACAACAAGAGCAAATCTGGACTCTCCAACATTGGACTCTATCCACTTTATTCGAGACCCCTCAAATAATATTTGACCGACTGGATTTAAGCAGATCTCAAAGACTTAACTGTAGTTCCCAAAAAAATGCACATTCTGTCAAATATCTTCATCATTAAGATCTTTCGTTAATACATTCAAAGATTTCAAATTCAAATCAGATATCTTCGCACTCTCTTATTGCAGTTTATCGATTTTAACATAGCAAAGTTCTTGCCACAATTCATTGATTCTAAAAAAAAAGACAAACATTTTTGAAAACTAACTTGATCAGGCCTTAATGAGCAAACTTTATGGTTAACACTTGTTTCCAATCGAAAACTCTGGACTCACTCCATTATCCTTGACTTTTTATCAGCAAGTTCATCTATGTTTTCAGTTGTGCTTCTGTGCCATCATATGCTCTATATGCTCTGTTTTTATGTGGTGCCATCTAAAACATGTTAAGCTTATCCCGTTGCACTCTAGCACTTTATACATATTATTTGAGGAAGAAACGAACCAACATTTCCTGCATTTGTTTCCCTGATGGGCATAGACAGAATGAGACAGTATGGGGCCCTCAAGAGTATTTTGGCCCATGCGCACTATTGAAAATGTATGTATTTTTAATAAAAAAATTAAACTTTAAACCCTGATTTAAGAGTAGCTGTATTCTCTGACTGCATTCTATTTAATTTCAATTTTTACATCATTTTTAACCTTTTTCTCTTAAACATTCAGGTCTCACTGTAACCCAGTTCCAGGTCAGGTTCGATTTTGAAAATCATCCTGTGACAGAACCAGGGTTGACCTGCAAGAACAGATGTGGTCAGAACTGAGTTGGGGTTGGTATTTCGAGTTCTGCTTCGGCCATCAAGAGTAAGAGTATTTGAATAATTTATCTTTAATCTATTCAGTACTTTAAGATGCCTCAGACCTTAAAAAAGAGCAGAAATTACTTAATGTTCTTGGTTTTTCGTGGTCTCACTCAGTGTCCTAGGCATTTTTGTTTAAAAAGCAATGTTAATAGAGGTGAAAGATCATGTATCAGGTATTTCATCTTTAACTAATATTAATAATAATTCATTTGGAATCATAGTCGGGATGAATTAATTCAAGGACAGAGAGAGAAGAACTGGAGAATAAATGAAAAGTAAGAATAAAAATATATCATATTAACCCACCAGAAATCATTTTAAGGGCAAGATATATATGTCCATGGGTATTCTGAATCTATAACTATAGATGTTGTAGGCACCTTTAAATAACAAGATACCAATACCGGCCATTATGATGGGGAAAGAAGTGTGATATATAGTAAGTCATGAATATTTACAAATTAGATTATCAAAAATGTAATTCTTAGTTGCTATGAAGTTGCACAATATTTTTAAAAAACCTTATTGATGGTGAAGATTATTAGAAGAAGAAATGTTTATTAGACGTTATATTGAAAAGGTCAGACTTCATATTGAGGAAGAGCCTAGTTAATGAAAGTTTCTTACATTATCTCTGGGTTCATATTAATTTTTGAATAGATTCAGCACCCGAAGTAAAATAATTTGCACACTCTTTAGGGTTTGGTAATTTTGTATAGTAGGCCTGTCAAATGACAGGCAGGTTTCCAGGCATAATGGGTTGTTGCAGAAAATATATGTGTGAACACACAAAGGCACAGGGACAGAATCCTTCACACTAGGCCAGCAAAAATGTCTCTCATGATTTGGCATTCCGTGGCTGAAGAATTATATTTTTAAGATTACATCTTGAGCACATATCTGAATACCAATACACAAATACGTCCTTACAGTGCATTTTATGCAAAGACCTTAATAACTCCCATTTCCAACTTCATTTTTGACGCAGACCATATAAATTACAATTTCCACTGCACTTTGGTGCAGAAAACAGTGTTGAGGCCTGGTGCATCGAAGGGCAGGACCATGGCATTTATTCTGGCAGAGAACACAACTCACAGTCATTCTGGTTAGGACATACTAATACAAGGTAGAAAGACCATCATACATCCAGAATTGAGACCATTTCTTGGAGATGTGTTGTCGATGTAGTTCATTATAGAGGGAGTGCCCTTCTCAAATATCATGACCCTTGGGAAGAGGGAAAGGAGAAAGAAGAAAGAAATACAGAATTTCTGAAATAGGTTAGTACTGTTAACAGACCAAGTACAAATGTTTTAATCTAAAAAATGGGAGGATAATGTTACAAAACTATGGGGTCTATTATAATGGCGGGCGGATCGCCACCACCATACGGGCGGTGGCGATCCGGCCGCCTTTATTTACCGCCCGCCTACCATTTCCCCCCGCCATATTAGGATGGCAGGGGCGACCCAACGCAGACCGAAAGACCGGGTGGAAAAGGGGATTTACATGGTGGCTGCAAGACACCACCATCCATATTAAGATGCAGGCGGTGAAGCGCCTTTCCATGGCGGCGTTGCCGCCATGGAAAGGCATGCGGAGTCTGCATGTGGGGGCCCGTTGCGGTCCCCCAGGGTGTCGGGGGTGGGGGTGCACATGGGGGGTACCTATGGTACCCCCCTGCATTTGCATGAACAACATGGCAGGCACCGCGAGGTGCCTGCCACGTTGTGCATGCCAATGCACAAATGCCTTTTTAAGATTGCGGCGGGTGCTGCTGAAGGCACCGCCCGCCGCAATGTTAGAAATGCGGGATGCGCCCGCTAGTGTGGCGGGCGCATCTTAATTGGATTTGCGGGACCGCCGCACACATAGCGGGCGGTCCCATTTGCAGAAATTACGGCGGGCGGGCATCGTAATAAACCCCTATGTGTTCTACTTTATTGTAGAGACATTTATTTACTAATATATACCCCTTACCCACATATTGTGATGAAGTCTTCCACATATAGTGGCAGGCTTCATCATCATCCAGCTTCCCACCCCCAGATCTCCGTGTGGGTTTAAGTGGGCTCAACCACCTAGTGTGAGAACTAGTTTTTTGGGGTGGAATTTTCGTTCTTTTGACGCCAGAGGGGGAATGTTAAAACAGACTAGGGCTGTCCGCTAAAGTGTTCATTACAGGATGCCCTGGCTTTATTAAAAACGATGGTGTTGTTGACGGACTGGGGTTGCAACATCTGGCCATCTTTCTAGATAGTCAACCTGTTGTGGCCGACGTGGGCCCTGCCAGCCTATGCGAACCTGGCCGTGCGGATGGATATGGAGAATTTGGCAAGTGGTAATGTGAGAATGGTGGGGGATTTGTTAAATGGAGAGACAAACTGGACTCATTTCAAAGTCTTAGACAGAAACAAGACATCCACGCTGGACACTTCCTGACATATAACACACTGATACAGAGTTTCAGACAAACATGGACACTCAGCAGGAGTTACCACTGCTCCATGCAGTACTGTTGCTAATGCTGACTCTGGATAATGACAGAAAAGTCATTACATTCATTTTAAGCAGTGCAGGAAATGTTGATGTACAGTCATTGACGGTACTGAGAACACGGTGGACGTGAAGATAATATATTGGATACAGAGTGGGGAAGAGGCTTGTAAAACCAAATCTGGTTTCTAGGAATGCTAAATTAGGTCAATCCAGTACTACGTATTACATCGCAACTATCAGACACCACAGCGCGTAAACAGCATATTTGTAGAGATACAACATGAATGCCCTAGGTGTTGGCCTGGAAGTGCTGACCTCCTGCATATGTTTTGGCTGTGAACTTCCTTGCATTGTATTGCGCATGAAAGGGTATAGAGGCGCCATGGTTGATCGAAGCCCTACGACGTACATGTTAGGGCTGTAGAAGGGGGGCGAGGCAGTACAGGATGGTATGCAAATTTGCCGACCTAGCCTTGATACTGGCCAAACACAGACAGCAATGTTCTAGGAAAGCGTGAATGCATTGCAGGCTAAACAATGGATCAGGGACCTCACCAGGTAGGGGGAGGCTGAAGGACAGAGGATGACCAGGGCACACAGGCAAAGAGGGGCACATGCCCGAATAATGGTATAGCATTAATCTATTAAAAGTTACAATTTACAATTTAAAGTGTGCTGGTACACAAATACTTTCTGGAGGTTTTACCTTCCAGTAAGACCTGAGGTACTGGATTGGACTTCTTTATAATTTCTCAAGGGCTTCTGATTGCTCTCTTGGTATTATAGATAGACGAAGGCACACACACCATGGACATGATTTCGTAAATTATAGCACGCTAGGATAGCTAATATAGATATATTATATATACTATATTATTGTAAATTCAACCTTTCTTACTTTGAAAAATAAAAAATCTAAATAAAAATATTTTAAAAAGAAGAGACTGAGTTCCAGTGGTTGTTTATTCGCTTTGCAAGATGTAAGTCCTAAAAAGGATAGCTCAAGGGCACTCTTCTGGAATAGTTACAAGGGAATTTGGTGGTCTTCAAAAATAATACCCATGCTAGACAACTATTTGGGAAGCAACAGTAGACATAACAAAGATTAGCAACGGCTTTTGCAAATTTCTCATTGGACAAAGAGTAATTGCGATAACAAGCCCTGAATTAGTGATGGGTTGCAAATTGTTATGCTCTACATTTAGGCCTAGATTTACTAACACTTTCCTACAGGTTTGTGTTACTTTTTGTGTTAAAAGAATATAACTACTAGGACTAGTGAATAGTGAAGTGGCAGAAAAATATTATTTTGATGCCACTTGAGTGAATAGGTGCTTTTCAGCACACACGCTAAGGTGTGCTGTGCATGGAGTGTGAGGACCGTACTTACGGACCCACAGGCTGGTAACAATATTGTTTGTTACTAAGATAAGATCAAACTGATCCCTGAAGACGGGGGGGCTCCTGTAGTCACACATTCGTCAAGGAAAACCTTCCGTGTAATCACCTAGCACCTATTCACTCACGTGACATCAAAAGAATTTTTTTCTGCCACTTCACTATTCACTATTTCACGGTCCTGAAGAAAGCCTCATTTACTTACAGCGAGGCTGAAACATGTCGACCTTTTTTTAGACAGAGATATAATAGATCATTTTTTCTTCATAATATCTCACCTTGATTTTAATGTGTCTTAAGGTCCTTTAAATAAAGCACTACTCCTTTGGGCACTTCAGGGACATTTTTAACTAAGACACTTTTTCACACTAACACCTTCACAAAAAACCCGCTCCACTGTAATCAGGTGTTGCAGCACAGCTGGGTTGCATTCGGCAACCTAGCTGGGAACCCTATGATGAGGCATGCCACCAAGCAGGTTGGGGGGTGAGGTTTTTTTAACAACCTTAATGGTTTCCTGCACTCCAGTATTCAAAAGCAAGTAGGAAATTCTTCAAGGAAAAACCTACAGGTCCGTCCTAGTTGTTATATTCATTCACTGTGTTGGGAAGAGGACGTACTTTCCTTTTCTTCCTTGCTCTCTCCTTTGTTCATAGTACTTTTTGTGTTAAGGTAGCGTTACATGGGTGGTACATGGGCGTTCCCATGCAACCACCCATGAGTTTTGATGCAAATTCCTATCTATGAATAATTGTAGACTGGGATTTCTGCCAAAATCGTACGCCTCTTCTAGATTGGGGTAATTGTGGAGCAAGTTTTCAACTTTGTATGTGTGTTGCACTGTGCAGCACGCATACACAATGGGAAAAGTATTAAAGCTTATTTTTTCACTGGCAGAGTACCTTTTAAGTACAAAACCTATGCTTGATAGAATGTACACGCCTTTACACTATGCTGCACGGGTGTGTGCATTGGCACATGGCAGCCCTGAAGTGCACCGTTGCAGGGATAGAAGATACAGTGGCTTACCTTAGTAGAAATGGTGCCCTCCCTTTTAGACAACTCAGGGCAGCAACTTTGATTACTGCTCTGCGTTGTGTGAGTAGTTAGTAAGTCTGCCCATAGTTTATTTAGCGGGGATCATTCTGGTGCACCTCATGCTCCATCAGGGATTTCCCCATATCTACCCATTCAGGCATCATGCCTTCTTTGGAAGACTGCTGTTCTGTCCTTACATCAGATAACCTCAGGGAGTGGACTTATATCCACTGTAGTTCCACTATGTGTGTAATATTTGACATTGTGTTGTCTTGTTCCTGGTAAGGCAACAAATCCATCTCCCACCCAGATGACGCATAGTTTTCCATTCACCTGAATTAGTGGCGTCCATTGCACAACAGCTGGCTGTATAAATGTCGCCAAATTAATAAAAAAAAAATAACGGAGACCACCAAAATGTAAATATGATTAAAGTGCATTTTCATAGGCTATATTTGCTGCCAGCACTTTCCCGGGGTCTGTCTGCAGTCCTCACCTGGGAGAGGCGGAGAGGACATACAAGCTGATCTAGTTTCTTACCATAATTGTTACTAAGGAATTAAGTACTATATAATGACAATGTATATTCTGGGAATGCATAAAGGCTACTTTGCGCTGTTTTAAAAACAGTAGATAATAGTTAAAACTGCACCTTTGATGGTAATCATTTGGAAGACTATTCAATTCTTTTCCATTGTCTTAATTTTTCATGGGGGAGTTTTAAGAACTGGCTCCAGGAGAAAACACCTATCAGAGTTCGTTGTCTATATATGGTTAAGGCTCCCTGTTTTCCGTTTTTACTGATTTTTACAGATAAATACGGACAAAAACCATTTATTTTCTTGTCTGTATTTATTTTTAAATGTGGATAAAAACGGAAATATGGGTTGTTTTTGAGTGATTCTAAATGCTGTCAATCATGACTTCCAGGCCAATAGCTGTGCGGATTGACAAGCAAAAAATAGGGATTTTAGTAAAGAGACTTAAACAGTAGTAGATTTGCACAACCTTGATACTAAAATATACATATTTTGTTACATGTGCATATTTTACCATCTGACTGTGTATATATCATTGAAACCTGTCAGACGTTGAGGCACAAGTGCATATTAACTGGTTAAATAAATGCAGAAATATATACATTTCAGCTTAATTTTTTCAAAGAACCTAAAATAAATATGGATAAATACAGGCAATATTAGCAAAAATAAATATGGATAACTACCGATGGGAATGACAAAAATATAAATGCCATAAAACCGGGAGCCCTATATATGATTAACATATCACTATATGTCATATGAGCCCGTGTAAATTGACACCTTTCCCACCACCACCTAGTTTAACCTGGGCGAGGTATCCATTTTTAATTTTAGTTTTTATTGTTTATGTCACTCATGATCTACCTTGAATCCTAACAATGTACCTGATACGGACACCCAGAACCAAATATGGTGCATGGAGTGGTCCATCTCACTTGACGGTTCTTCAAAAGATAGTGCATGGAGTGGAGTCGTACTTCAGGTGATGTGGAAAAATGGATTTAAACTTGGTGCATTAAACATAGTTGCCATGATGGGGATGTGCAGGTCAGCCTAGGTGCAAGTATTGTCTGCTAAGTTTTCGAATGCTGGGCATTACATCGGATCACCGTCACCCAGATTTTGGATTCTATGCCATTGTAGATCATTTACCCAGAAAACTAGCAGCGCCCATTAAAGTTGACAAGTTGCTCAGTTTTTGGTACCAAGTCCAACCCAGGCTTACCTTTGAAAAGAAAATGGCATCTCAAGTATAGATTCATTAAATAAAATATGGTGGTAGAATGAAAGGCAAACAATACTTAATCTTTATAATTATGGAGTAGAGCTTATTAGATTTCTGAAAAAAGTGATTGGCAGAATACTGGAAAGGATGTTGGAAGTGAACAAGCACCATTTAAAAAATATATACATATATGAGACAAACCCATAATGCAATATTTTAGTGTGAGTCAAGGCTCCAAATAGATCCTAGTTCTTTTTCCTTGTACCAGCAGCAGATTTATTTTACAACAGCATTTATTACAGATTTTTAATAAGTTGCGAATATGTAGGTAGGTGTCATGAGAGGATAGCGCCGAGAAAGGACTAGTTTTGGTAAGAAATAGTTCTTGGCTTCTTGCTTTACTCGACCTCAAGTGATTCTAGCAACACCAGTCATCAGCGGGCATCACCAGAAGCTTTAAGGAGAGTGGCATACGACTGGACTCTTTACCTACTGAGGCCCAAAGTTTGTTATAAATTGGTGGAGGAATATTGCGGGTTACTCATAACTGGTGATACCAAAATGAGAAAAGCTTAGGCTGTAGGTCATAATCAGAATATGAATAAAGTATATTATCATTCCAATGACACCACCCACTTTAAGTCCTTTGCTAAATGCTCTTGGTTCTTGGCCTTTCCCCAATATCTTACATATTTTGGGCCACACACCTGCCTGGTTAATAATCAAAGCATTATTATTAATAGTCAAACCAATAATTTTTCAATAATAAATAGACAATTGCTAATTTATAGTAGGAATAAAAGGTGGTGGTGGCCTAGTTCATTGCAGATCTTTGTGTACCTTTATTCATGGCATGAGTGGAGTCACTTCTGTAGTGTGGATTTTTTTTTCAGGTCTCTTGGCAAAGCAGAGCCCTGCATGTATCACGTTTCCCTTTTTAGGACACTTGCGACAATATTACAAAAAGTGCATCGGGGGTGTAACAGACATGTGTGTGCCAATTTTCTGCACCCCTAGGCCACTGTAATATTACAAAAGAAAGCACAGACGCACCTGCAGTACAGATATTGCCAGTGCACATAGCTCGCCGGCACAATCTTCAGGGGGTGTTACCTCAGTGGCATAGGGGCCTGGCCCTATGCTAATGAGGGAAACACTTTGCCTCTGTGCCCATGATATATTATGAATGCGATGGAAGAGTCAAAGAGGCTGCCAGGAGGCTGACTGTACACCACAAACAGGTAACGCACACTCAGTGGCCCCCTGAGTGTGACCCCCTGCAGGGAGGAAAGAGAGTCCTATTGACTCCAAACATCCCTCTGGAGGCAGGTTCAGTCACTCAGTGCACCTCCTGGGGGGAGGAGGCGGCTGCCACCTGCACAGAGAAAGACTGTGCGGCTGACTCAAACGGCTGCTCCGTATTTCACTAATGAGCTGTCCATTGGGCAGTGGGAGTTTGCGGCTTCCCTGGGGCAGGGCATTACTTGTAATAGGGTGCACTGTTTTAAGGTGAAAGTGCACCCTTTACATACTACTGGCCCTAGTTGGGAAAACTGTGACCATGTCATTGGCCACAGGCAATTATCTCTGCTGTCAGTGTGAATATCTGGAAGTGAATCCTGTAAGCCCAAATAATAAAGGGTATTGTACATCTGCACTGGCCAAAGTTCCCCTGCACGTTGGTGCACATTTAGAAATCCTCTCAATTCACGGGATTAGAATGTATGGAAAGCTATCGCTTCCAAAGTACTGCTCAGTAAGCTATGTAATTATTAGGTCTCATCTACACAGCGCATGCACAGTGCTACAAGACATATTGCTTACAATTTAATAGAATTGCAACCCGCCAACAGAATACCATTAGTTGTTTTCGTTGTCTCTTTCATTTGGAATCTTTTGATGCTTCCCATCCTTCCTTGTGTTAGCTCCTCTGTGGAGCATGGAGCAAGTATATGTGTTTGTCTACGTAGTTGTTCTTCTTAGTCTTTTTCAAATGCACTATTTTTTTATTTTTTATTTATAAGCTTTTCAGTTTTACTCCCGGACATGCAATATTATCTTCCTAATTTTAATACAAACATACGACTTCTGATTTATGTTACTTTCACCCTATCTGCCATCTCTATGGGCATTTTAGTTACTTACACCCACAACTGTGCTACTCTAAGCCATTCTACTAAGCCATTCTACTCTATGCTAGTCCACTCTTTGCCACTCCACTCCACTCTACACCACACCACCCTATACTACTCTGTGCCACTCTACACCACTCTACTCCACACCACCCCACTCCACCCCACTCTATGCCACTCTGCGGCCCTCCATTCTACTCTATGCGACTCCACTCTAGTCTATTCCTCCCCACTCCACTCTACTCCACTCCATTCTACTCTACGCCGCTCCACTCTAAGCCACTGCACTCTATTTTATGCTGCCCTACACCACTCCACTCTACTCGACACCACACCACTTCACACAATGCCACTCTGCTGTTCTATGCCACTGTACCCTATGTCATGCCACTCTACACCTCTCTATGCCACTCTACTCTTCACCGCTGTACTCCACTCCACTCTACTCCACTCCACTCCACTCTATGCCACTTCACTTCACTCCACTCCATGCCACTCCATTCCATGCCACTCCACTCCATGCCTCCCTACCCCACTCCATGCCACTCCACTCTACTCTATACCACTCCACTCTACACAATGCCACTCTATGGCACTCTACGCCACTGCACTCTATGCCACTTTATGCCATTCTACTCCACACTATTCCACTCCACACCACTCCATTCTATGACACTTCACTTCACTCCACTCCAGTCTACATCACTCCACTCTAACCCATTCCACTCCATGCCACTCCAGTCCATGCCACTCCACTCCGTGCCACTCTATGCCACTCCTTGCCACTCCACTCTACTCTAGACCACTCCACTCTACACAGTGCCACTCTATGCCACTCCACTATACGCCACTGTAGTCTATGCCTCTCCACTCTACGCCAAATCTCTCTACTCTATGACAGTCTACTCCAAAGCACGCCATACAACGCCACGCCACTTTGGTGTCCCTCCACTCTACTGTACGCCACTCCACTCATACCACTCCACCCTATGCCACTCCACTTTATTCTACACTACGCCACTCCACTCTACTCTACACCCCTCCACTCCACACAATGCAACTCTGCTGCAATCTACGCCATTCCACTCTACTCTATGCAACTCCACCACACTCCACTCCACTCCACTCCACACAATGCCACTCTGCGGCACTCTATGCAAGTCTACTCTATGCCATGCCACTCTATGCCTCTCTATGCCACTCTACTCCACGCCACCCCACTCTGTGCCAACATACTTTATGACACTCTACTCTGCGCCACTCTATTCTATGCCACTCCATTCTACTCAATTCCACACCACTCTACTCTAAGCCATCCCATGCCACTCCATCCAACTGTACTCCACTCTACGCCACTCTACTCCAATCTACTCTACACCACTCGACTCTATGCCACTCCACTTGACACTACACACCTCTACTCGATGCCACTGTACTCAACGCCACTCCACACTATGCCACTCCATTGAACGGCACTCCACTCAATACCACTCCTCTTTACGCCACTCTACACCACTCAACGCCATTCTACTCACCCCCCTCTTCACCACACCACAAACATTTAGCTGTGCTGCTGTTCAACATGGCTAAAAGTCAATGGCCCTCTCACAAAGGCGAGACCTATTGGCTTTGCCAATGCTTGTTTAAACGGTTGCTTTTTTTCAATGGAAAATTGATCTCAGAGTAAAATTAAGCATTCAGGAAAGCTAGTTCCATTTTGCAAATGCACATTTTTTCTTCTTTCTTTTTTGTCCCTGTTTAAAACATTCTTCACTTTGGATAAACACCTTCTCCCATGCCTCCTTGAAGGGGATGTGCACCACCGCTAGGTGGAGCAAATCTTCAACCATCTCCTTGGTGGAAAAGGTTCAACCAGGAGTCAGTGAACACCCACAAACTCAATAGTTTGTGTTTCTTCACTAACCCTCAAGGCAAACTATGACTTGAACCACCCCCTCCCTGCATGGTGATTACCACTGTGTAATTGTTCACAGTCATGGCATACAATTACCAGCGGTAGTCCTGGTAAATATCCTTTTATTGATAACTAACAGGCAGGGGTGTAGCTTTAGGGGACGTGTTTGGGGTGTTACACCCCCCTAATAAATGTATTATTTACTAAATAGTTGGATACAGGAGCTTTCAGTCGGGTAAGAGAAGGTCTCTGTCGGATTTCACCTGGGATTCTTAAATACTCAGACAACAACACACACATACCATTGGCGTAGCAAGGGGGGCCGGGGCGGGGGGAGCGGTCCGTCCCACGTGGCACGAGTTTTGGGGGCGGCGGCCAATCATCCCCCCCTCTGCTCTTAGATTCGGCAGCCGCGAGCGGCAACTGCAGGGGCCGCCATAGGCGGCCTAAAGCCTAGCTACGTCACTGCATATACGCTCTCATCTCTGTTTTGAAGGTCTTCAAACATGAGTGTTTTATGTACTCCTCACAATCCTCCTCACCTGTTTCCCTTTCCGATGGCCCTTAAGCCCCCATCCATGCTCTGCTTTTCATATAATGATTAACATAATATGCCAGCGTGATTGTCGGAATACCTGAAGTCCCCCACCCCTTCAAAGTCTTATTGCGTAGGCTACGCCCCTGCTAACAGGTATAATTGTAGCCATTTTTGCCCTTAAACATGAGGTTACTTCCAAAAATGGCTTTGTGCACCACACCCTGCGTGTGGCTTCACATTCAACTAAATTCATAAATGAGTCTGAAGTCATTGTTTGTGAACTAATCGCACTTCAGCTGCAATAAATGTGTCCTAGATCTGTACAAGGAGACTGCCTTATTTAGAGGTCATATTATCACACGGAACGGAAGAAATAAAGGAACCCACAGCGGCCCCAAATAGGGAAAACCGATTGGGAAGCTGTTTTAATATTCTGGCAGTCATGGAAGAAATAAAAATCTCTGCAGGAGGATTCATGTTACCTTAGATTTCGCTGAAACCGTCATAAAATGCTAATATTTGCTGCTCACGTCCGTGAAGGCCTTCCGTCTATTTGAGCTTCTTCTGGGGGTACAAGAGCTGGCATTTGCATAATAACCTTAATGAACTCGCCATTGCCCACTCCCAAATCTGGCTCGCCGGCCCTTTATATTTATACGCTGCAGCGCGAATACATTCAAAATGTGCAACTGTGTAAATATTTTTAATGCGCCAGTAAAATATGTGTTATCAGAATTTTACCGTCGGGCTATAAACATAACTCTGTCTGTGGACCGAGGCATAATCGCACTGGGGAGGGGAGGCTCTCTCGCAAGCCCGGCAGACTTTCAGACTAACAGAAAAGCCATGGGCTGAGTTAGTGACGTCGTCTGTGGCCTGAGGTGACCCCACGTTGGTGCGCCGAAGACGTCCTCTGATGGATTCGTATTTCTTCACGAATTTGAAGTCGATGCTTTGGAGACGTCACGAAAAGATTCATAAAAAATCACTAGAGAAAAAGGGGCAGAGTCAGAGAATAAATAATAGCACAGGAGCTACAATGCGGACGTTTTTGCTCGAAGTGTACAGTGATTGCACAGCGTCTGCGTTGTAGCATTTATTTGCGCTGTTCTGGATGCAGGGCCGACTGTAGGGCGGTGGGACCGGTGCCGCCGCACCTGGCGCTGAGCTCGAGGGCGCTGTGTTTAGGAACAACATGGGTTTAAAGCACCTGCTGCAGAGCTCCTTGCGCCCAGTAGTATTTAGGCAACAATAAAAATGCCAAGATAACTCCGGTGATTGATGTTAGTTACTGCTGGACAGAGATCAGAATTTTGTCTGGTGGCAGTTTTAACTCATAAAGTAGTGCAGCGGGTTAATATACTTTGTGCAATGATCATGTACCATACAGATCAAAGAAGTGTGTTTTATGAGTTGGCGCAGTGGGTTACCGCTTGTGTCACAGAAATCCATTTGTTACTTGAAGTTCATAAGTTGCAATTCAAACTGCATCGTATAGGTTAGAACGGTATGTCCCCCCCCCCCCCCCCCCCCCCAGTCTAATATTGTTAAAAGGGTTTGTTTGGGTAGAAACACGTTCTTATTAGTAAAGCCGGACACATTTTAAATCCTGAGTTTGTGCTTCTCCAGACCAAACACTCAAAATATATTGCCTACTAGTATGGATAACACATGATTCCTACACTTTCTAATCCTCATTGTCTTATTTAACATTTCCCATAGACTGATTTACACATGTATGATTAATTGTCTCTGTATAATGTGTGTGTGATGTAAAGTGCTCTGAACCCCTACACTGGTATGAACAATGCTATAAAATAAATGAAATGCATGTGAGAAAGGGGCTATAGAGAGATGAGGAGCACTGTTGGAGGGTGGCAGTAAGGAAATCTGTGGTGAAGGAGTTCATGGGGGGGTGAGGGGGCGCCAAAAAGTCTGTTGCACCAGGGGCCACAGCGTAAAGCCAGCTCTGTCTGGATGTATCAACCTATCGCAATGCGGATTACCAAAATCATGCCTCGTTAACATTGACAAGACTTTATTTCTCCTGCCAGTCATGGCGAACAGCCAGCAATGTAGAGAAGGTGGTCTACAGCACGCACCCATCTCTACAGCCCCTTAAAAGAATAGGGGCTGCAATAAAATAAATACTGTGGTGCAATGTGCAGGAACACTTGGGGAGCAACGAGCAGTCTATTGGACATTTCTATGCCCCCTCATAAACCAGTGGTAGACATTCACGCCCTCAATGACGGCAAACACTTTGCAAATGGATGCAGATGACTGTCAGGGGTCGACATTTTCTCAGTGGTTTCCGATAGCATGAGCAGTCCAGGGCCAAAACGCAGGCACCTGCAACTCCTGCAGAGAAGGGAAGGGACAACCTGTAGGGGGTCCTCATTCAGCCCGAATGCCAAAGAATATATGTGAGATATGGGATAATCTGGGGTCCTAAGGAAAACAAAAGGGGGGGGAGTAGAGAGGTACCACTCAACCTGAGTGGTGGAGGTGGATACGTCCTCCCAAGATTCAATCAATAAACATAGTGATCCACCCACAGATGTATGTGTATGTCAGAATTTCCCCGGACAAGGTGTAGATCCCCACGATGGTGGAGAGTACACACTAGTTGTTAAAATACCCCTCACACACCAAACGGGCCCTTGGTGTCATGCTTCATCATAGGGGTCTTCCCGCCCCTCTACGGGACGGGGCGTGCTACGACCTACGTGTAGATGGGAGCACTGTTATTATGAGACAACTATGTGTATTGTGAGGGTGTGAGAGGAAGGGTCAGGGGTGAATGGAGAAAGTGAGATAAAAAAATACCTGGCTCGTCGGTCTAGAAGACTTTAATATACCTATGAGCTGGTATTAATAAAAGGTGGGGGGAGGAGGTGTGTATGCCTCAATGAGCTGTGCCTCCTATGTCTGCCCAGACACACCCTCCCAATACACATAGTTGTCTCATAATACACGTAGCACGCCCCGTCCCGTAGAGGGGCGGGAAGACCCCTATGATGAAGCATGACACCAAGGGCCCTTTTGGTGTGTGAGGGGTATTTTAACAACTAGTGTGAACTCTCCACCATCGTGGGGATCTACACCTTGTCCGGGGAAATTCTGACATACACATACATCTGTGGGTGATATTCGGGGGTCCCTCATCACATTCTATCTGGGGGGGGGGGTGGCTTCATTTTGTGCTACACCACTGGTCGGCGGTCACAAACTATTGATTAATTTCCTTGTGCATTGCAACGAATGTGAGACTTTTCTTTACCTGCCCAATTTTCGCTTAACAATTCAATGGAATTGCTACTTTGATTTTGTGATTTGCAAATCCATTTGCAATTTGCAGTGCCACTGTACTACATAACAGATTGGGGGGTTTCTTTCACGCCTGCCAGTTAGTGCTGAACAGGAATAGAGAGTGCAACAATCTTTCATATTTCTGGCCTCGGTTTCTATACTACACTCATCACACTAGCCTTAACGTATCATACACCCAGTGGTCGAAGTGGGGGAAAAAAAGTAGGGGAACTGTGGGCGGAGAATCAGAGGGTGGGAATAACCCGTGGATTGGGTCAGTGGGCGGAGTCAGAGATGTGGCAGAAACAGCACAATATCCCAAGGCACTGTGCAGTCTCAACAATTTGGTATTGCAGATGGGGAGCTCACTCAAGGTCATGGCCCCTTCTAGAAAGTGCTGAAGAGACGTACCCTCAATCACCTGGTGACGTAACCTATATAAATGGGGAAAGTCTTTTGCCTTTGTGAACTCGGATTACAAACTCATGTGCAAGCACAACCAGTGCCCAGGGAAATTCAGTAAACATCCACCCTTGAGGCGATAGGTATCAATCAATCAATCAATCAGGATTTATAAAGGGTGGCGAATCATCCAATAGGGTATCCAGGCGCTTGCAGGCCCCGGAGGCTTATTCGAACAGCTAGGTTTTGAAGGCCATTCAGAATTCTGGTATTTATTACTGTCCCCCTTAGAGCACTGATGACTCATTTATTGACTCTGGTCCTTAAACTCTTTCCAAACTGGGCTTGGGGGTGCCGATGCTCAAACCCATGTTAGTGCATCCTGGATCATGCTAGGGGCTTTACTCATGACACTCACAACTGGGCTTTTATGAGGTGTAATTTTTCACACGATGGTGGTGATCTTCAGGCCCTCCTGAAAGTTCACTTGGAAATGAAACACATCATACCAAATTAGGATTTAAAAAACCAAATCTTGCATGTTTGTTTTCTTTTCCGGGCCTTTTCTTCTTCTAAATTTAAGCAGAGTCAACCTGCTGAAATCTTTGAAGGTAAAAAAGCAGGGTGTGATAATAATCTCACAAATTGGAAATGGGATTCCAGGTTTGAAAACTCCACGGTTCAATATTGTTCATGCACAGGGGATAAAGGGTCTCTCTGCTGTTGATTTTTAAATTGTATTTTTTTCAGTACATATTTGCAGTTAGTGTTTCCAGAAAACTGAACAACAAAATGAATGTATAGAATTGTAGAATGATAAAGCAGGCCCCGTCATTCATTGTTGAACATCCAGTTAAGTTTGTGTTACACTTGTAATTTGATTTCTTTCGATGATTAGCTTTGTATCTGGTGCGCTACCATTGATAACACTGGTAGAGAATCCTAATGTAAGAAGAAATAAGCACTGGCAAACCACTGTGTTTACAAAAACTACAGACACACATAGGCTTTTACATTTCAAGAGTTTTCTCAATGAAAAATTATACCCCTTTAACAGGTATTCTGTATTAAACGTTTCACTAGTGAAGTGAAGGAATACATGAAGAAAATTGAGAAAATACAAGAGAGAGGATTCCCCAAACAGTTTGACCAGGGTGAGACCAAAAGTTCACAAGAAAAGATTTACTGATGATTTAGCAACAGGAAAACGACCTGTATTTGAATCAAAAATGGTAACAAAAAGTCAGAAATTTGTAAAAAAAAAACGAAATGACATTAGAAGTTAATTTTGCTACTGCAAAATTAAATTAGATTTTCCAATCAGTGGCGTTTACGTATCAGCAAAGGGCTAATATGAAAAAGGAACTGATAAAATTATGGATGCTTTTAGGAGTGGACATTCAACCAACCTTCAAGAAGATACAAAATGGGACTTTCCATTTTATGGGTGTTATAAAAGGAGATAGCACAACACTCACTTTTCGAGTAACAAACTAAATTTAAATATTTCTAATATTTTAGCACGTGATTCAGTGATGTCTTCATGTCTAAAAAAGTTCATGTGGGCTCCTGTGTGTTTCTAAAATGGAAGAAAAATTTAAAATAATAAACAATGAACGCCAGATCAACTGAGGGAGCCTGAACCACAATAATTTACGGAACCCCAATATTTTGAACACATCAAAAATGTACCTTTGGCAATTCGGCTCCTAGTGATAAGAGTCCCCACTCTTGACAACATCATGCCACAGACATCAAATTAGCAGATGACATCAAGATAGTGAATAGGTTCAGTCAAGGACTGAGTTCTAGATCAATAAAAGTTAAAAGGGTGTTTTTTACAGAAAAATTTAGTATAGGCATTACAAAAAAAATAAGTACATGACATGAAGGCTCACAAAACGGAGTACAAAGTCAGTAATTAGAAAACACCCAAAGTTCTCAAAAATGTCATGTCCATAGAGAACTCTAACAACATTTGTAATGAAGCAAGGCAATCTTTCAATAATCAGACAGAATTTAGTGAGCAAATTGGAGTCTCACTCAAATGGACAAAGTTCGCTGAGGAAAAATCAAAAATTGCCCCATGAACATAAAACCAGGGCTTTTCTACGCACATTTAATACATAAACAAGGATCTAAATTGCAAATTCAGTATAGCCTTGTTATACACAGCACATTTTAGACAACTCAGAAATAGGATTGTCATATTTAAGGTTTCTGACACTAGCCTATTTCTAAGATTAATCAAGAATCTTCCATTACCTACCCAGCAACAGCAATGATGCCAACAAAATATGAAATTTTCTCTAACAAAGACTAATACAAGCCGGCATCAGAAATTCCAACTGAATAGTCCTTCACAAAGCTATCTCAGTAACACAATGGACTGTTTCATTCACAATACATGCTCTCTCTAAGAAATAATCATTTGTGTCACATTGTACCGTGCTTCGCAGAAACTGTGGGGAGAGAAGTCTCGTAGTAAGATTGGGAGGAGACACTAGAAACCACATACATTTTAATAAAAATGATGTCTTCACGAAAATGTGTCATAACTAAACTATGTTATTAATCACACTCCTAAGAATTACTATTAATACATTTTAAGTGCAACATCGTTAATTTATTGTTACAACTATATTCATCGTAAAAATGATTCATTTGCAGACATTATTTGTTACCCAAAATTGCACATGTAAAAAACGTTAACAGTTTACCCGTCTGATTTTTTTTAAAAATCATCACTCATCACCCATTAATAATCTTCATTAACCAATCATCAATTAGTAAACACATTCAATCAATCAAAAAAACTTTATTCGATCATTTTAGAAAACAATCATAAAAGCGCAATTACATTCATGACAATGGGAAGACGGAAACCAATGGGTTTGACTAAAAACAGATTAAACACATTAAGATAAAAAAGACATACTTTTTCTTGAAGATACAGATTTTAAAATATATACAGCAGTAAAATAACACACATCAGGTTCATCAAGTGCAAATAGAAGGCTCATAGCGGATTTCGCAGTGAGCACAAAGTATTTTTTAAAAAGTGGTTTCAGGTAAGTGATACGAAAACACAACTATAATGGGCAAATCAACAAAAAATTCTCAGAACTTTGTTTCGAAGTCCCATCACACGGGCATGGGGCAGAGGTATGTTTCTTAATTTGAGGGTAAGCTACCAGTTTATGAACTATCCCTAGTCGCAGTCTAGTAAGGACATGCTGATGAGAGTGTTTAGTGACCACTTTTAGATATTTTGAAAAGCCAAATTCAGCCAAATTATAAGAATGGTAATATATATGGGTAGAAAACTGGCATGTGGCATCACTACCTAGTTTAGCTTTACCCCCCAAATAAACATGTTTTAACTCCTTCTTCGGTATATCAATAGCGCAGGCAGGGTCTTCAAAGACGTTCAAATTAAACACATCTCTAAACCTAGTGATAGTATAATTAAGCCATGGGATCAGTCTAAATTTATCTAAACGGAGGCAATCATTGATAATTTTCCTCGTAAAGCCAGTTTGTTCCTTAGACCAGATAGATCTCCATACCAGTAGGGGTCTTAATCCTATGAGGTCTGCCAGGTGCTCCAATCCGACCTCCTGGTGGGTCAGTCTGGTAGAGGCTGAGGATGGTAAACAGAGGAGCCTTTTTAAAAATGTATTTTCCTCCACTTGTAAAGCCTCATGGCGACAATGTCCCCACACGCCTGAACCATAAAGGGCCAAAGATACACATCTGTGGCGGTAAATATACAACATGTCATATATGCGCTTACTTCCCAATTTGGAAGCAAATTTAAAGATACCAAAGGCACATTTCCTCATTTTTGCCCTAACATTAGACATCTCCTGAGCCCATATACCACCACTATTAAAAGTGATACCCAAGTAACGAAATTTCTCAACCACTTGGATCGTTTGATCATCAATCACAAAGGTTCTTGATTTTTTTACTTTCTTCCCACAGGCCATAATAAAAGTTTTTGAATTGTTAATCTTGAGCTTTCTCCCTTTAATAAAATCCAAAAATGTAAACACATTCATCTTCTTTGGTTGACAAACATGCTCCTCCACCCTTTTTAATTGGTTGTAAACACAATCCTTAAAATCCTCCATTTCTATCTCCATTGACCTCTTCTTTTTCCTTGGCTTATTTCCACCTTTTCCATTACTCCTATATCTACACTCTAGCAATTTAGCAAAAGGAAGAAATCATTATGATTATCACAGGATTTAGGATTGACTGGAAAAACACCACCACTTTTATTACTGAACCACTCTCCAACCTTACCAAAACTCCTTCTTAACTCTCTAAACCAAGATCCTTCAGCCAAAGCCGAAATCCTTTACCAAAACTCCTTCCTAACTCTCTAAACCAAGATTCATCAGCTGGGGTCCCACAAAACCCTAATCTCATGAGTCAAATTAGTCAGACTAGTAATGAAAGAATCAATAGCCTTACTATTATCAGGTATAATTGTACAACACCTCTTTGCCTTAATTACTGTACAGACTTTGCTCTCTTTCGCCAAAAGAATATCTAACGCAAGACAATTTTGCATTACCATAGCCCTAATTGTTATCATTTCTTCATTTACTAGCTTAAATGCCAGTGCAGCATCTACAGCATGTCTATCTACAATTATAGAAAAACTTCTAATTTTCACATCATTCATCGCTTCTCCCATAGAAAGAATATTAGCACCTAATACATCTAAAACTAATGTTTTGGGTTCGCTGAGTATTTGTATATGACATAGAAGTGTTTGAGAAGACTCTAGCAGCAAGATTCGGATTTAGCCATTTACGTAGTTTTGTTGGTTGTGGGTCATTTTTTATTAGTTTGGATTGGATGATGGTTCTTGTCATGCTCTATGCTGGGTGCATTTTCTTCCTCCAGTAACTCATTAACCGCTTAACCGTGGCGTGAATTCCGCGCGGTGCGGCGGTTTGAAAAAGTGGGCTAGGTGCGTCGGCCAACGGACGTGCGCAGCACTAGCCAGGTAGTGCTCGTGACGGCCGTTGGCCGACGGAAACATGGAAGGGGTTAAAGGACTATTTAATATACTGCTCGTAAAATTTATGATGCATACAATATCTTGCCCTTGATCGGTATAGTTTATTTTTTTACATTGTAAAATATAGGGAAAACGCATATCACAAAACTCCAATTGTGATTTTCGTTAAGCCTAGATTTAAAACATGATGTATGTCGTGGACTGGATGAAGGACAACTGCCTCAACCTCAACACTGAAAAGATGGAAGTCTTAATCTTTGGGAACAAAACCTCGCCATGGAATGACACATGTTGACCCACGAGCTTGGCACCACCCGCCCCAACAAGCCATGAATGCAACCTCTGCATCATCCTGGATAGCAAGCTATCCATTAGGAAACAAGTCAACTCAGTCTCATCCGCCTGCCTCCACACCCTTTGCATGCTCTGTAAGATCTTCAGCCTGCTCCCAGTAAACACCAAAAGGACCGTCACGCAGAATCTCATTACCAGCAGACTGGACTATGGACACACGATCTTTGTAAGAATCGCTGCACGCCTCCTGAAGAGACTCCAGACAATACAGAACTCAGCGGCAAGGCTCATACTTGACCCCTCCAGAAGGACCCACATCTTACCCAATCTCAAGACACTACACTGGTTCCCAATTCAGAAGAGATGCCTGTTTAAGATGCTGACCTACGGCTACAAAGCCCTGCACAACGAAGGACCCGCATACATCAACAAACGCCTGACCTTCCACCAACCGACCAGACACCTTGATCAGCTTCCCTCTCCCTTTTAGATACCCCATTGATCCTTCGAGCCAATACTGGAGGATACTTATTCTCGCACCTGGCAGCCACGTCCTGGAACAACCTCCCCCTGCACCTCGCTCCAGCATTTCAGAAGAGAACTAAAGACCTGGATTTTTGAATGATCAAACCTCCACACAGCAGCAAGCAGCTCTAGCGCCTTGAGACCCTCACGTGTGATTTGTCACACTCTATAAATGTTTGATTAATTGACTGAAAACAGATCAAAGTTTCTGGATAGATAATGTGATGTAAGCTGGGTGAGAGTTTTTCATCTTTGGAGCGCGAAGAAGAGGGAGGCAGCTCAAAAAAGTCCCTGTTGAAGTAACATGTTAACAGTATTAAATAACCAAAAAAATCATGTAACCTGTTGTTTTCTGTCTATTTTATATTACTACCATATCATGGTAAATCACTAGCTATTTTTATTAATGTTCTGTGAATAAATGCACACATAAATGGTAAGAAGAAGCCATTTGGTATCTCTTTACCCCCCAAAAAGTAACTGTTTAAAATGTAAAAAATGAAATTACGCAGGGGCTGACTGAAAGGTAAGTAGGACACAGTCCACATGATATCCTTACGGTGGTACTAACCTGTTGCAAAAATCTTAAAAGTTTTCTATAAGACATCTCGAATGCACAATATTTTGTGCACATTCCTAAAGAAATTGAATGTTAAATTGTCTAATGCATACCTCTCGTAGTCTCCAAAGCCATGAACAAATCTCTACATAAACATAACAAAATAAACTAACTAAAAAGTAAATAGAAAGACTATTCCTGCCAGAAAGGGGGATATTGCATACTTCCTCTTGAGAAAGTAACTGAATAGGGAGACTATAGCAACCTATGTATCTCCATTTTCTGTATGTCTGAGCCGATGTCTGCAATGCTGAGAGGGAATGATAATGTAATAGAACATTGGTGCATGTGTGTGGATTGGAAGACTTTAGATTGTTACAGCAGTGGATAGATAATTATAGTTGGAGGGTAGACATTTACAGTTCATGGGTAGAAAGTTGCAGTTGGTTGGCGGATGGAGCCTTGACGAGAGCTAGATACATGACTCTGTTCCTAAGCGCTTACATTAAAATAAAGAAGATATTGTCTTCCTTACTGCCCTTCACTAATCTTTAAAGAAACGTTGAGACTTAACATAGGCAAACAATAAAAATGCACACAAACTTCCAAATTCTATAGAGCAGCGATTCTTTTTGCCTCCTGTTTAGGTCGGGTGTTAGCCAGCTTATTAAAATTACATATGTGAAATACCTTTAACAGCTTTCTGCCAGCTCTCTTCATCCATTGGTCTGGTCTTATGTCATTCACACTTTTCTTCCACCCATCACAGTGTAGAGTAAAAACAAAATATTGAAAAAATGCAAAATATTTTTGGGTCTCAGTACGAACAGTTGCAACAGTAGTCCATGGCACTGAAGGAAACTACTTTGTGAGCTGATGTTATCCCTGTGAAAGAGTAGAATGCCATCACTCACAGTGAAGGTAGCCAATGGCTGAAGTGGTCTGACCCATTGCCCCATTCTTTATGTTGAAGTTGGTGGAAAGAAATGCAAGTGACACAACAGACCAATGGATGAAGAGGGCTGGACAACATTTTCTATAGATAGGTATATTAAACATATATTTTAGTCAGGTCAAAAGGTCTTGGCTAATATCAAACCTAAAGAAGGCCTTACACAGACACAGTAGGGTCTACAGTTCATATACTGGCGAAAGCTAGAATACATTGTAATGGATTTGTAAATGGGGACTTCTTACGAACTTTGCCAATCAGTGCGTGGCCTATGTACAAAGGCGTTTTGTATTATGTAAAGTGTTCATCCTGTAAAACCCTTTTATGCACTCATATATCAATTGGCCCCTAACATCTAAAATAGGAAGGAAACAGGACTATACAATGTATATTGACCTACAATTAGTACATGTAGAAAGGACTGTGCCCTATTTGCACTCTTTCTAAGTGAGAGTTAGACGTTTCAGGACTAATGCACAAAGTCCTTGCTTGAAACAAAAATAAAAATAATAGGGGAGGAGGGCGGCTCCTCAACATAGGGCCTGATTTACAAATGGTGCAGGAAAATAGCCAGAACTTTACCTTCAAAGACGTTCACCTATGCTTGGAATAATTTCCTTCTTATTAGGAATTCTCAAAGAATTCCAGGCATGTGAGGGATATTCCCAGGAGCAGTCACATAGATAAATATTTAGTAATGTAAAAAGTGCATATGTCTTCATTGTCAAACGTAGATCATTTGCAATTTAAAACCATGGGCCAGATGTACAAAGTTATTTAGTGGTTGCAAAGCCTGTAATTCACTAAATCACAGGACTTGCAACCGCTAAACAATTTGTATAAATGCATAAACCCATTTAGCGATTCGCTAACATGTCACCAAATCGCTAAATGGGTTTAGGAAATCATAAGGAATCGCTATTTAGAACGGGTGTGCTTAGGGCATCCTTTCAAAACAGGGATTCCTCATGGTATGTATTAATGTTTTGCGACTGAATTCTGGTCGCAAAACAGTAATACTTTTCCACCTCGAGGGAGCTGGTAAGCCATTTGTAAACGAGAAGGAGACCCCTTCCCCTGTAGGCAGTGGTCCCACGGAATACTGTGATATGCTGACCCGGGCAGGTCACCATCCTTGTGATGGCTGCCATTCCTAATTAGTCCCAAATTGGGACCTACCTCATTAACATTCATGAGGTTGGTTGATTTGTGACCCACTAGGAATCGATAATTTAAAAATAAAACTTTCATACATTAAGAATTGTGATTACCAAAGAGTGATTTGGAAAAAATCACTATTCGGGAAATGTTTATAATCTGGCCCCTTGTTTCTTTTTCTCCATAAGGAACATATTTTCTCCATTTATAAACCCCTTCCTCTACACCCTCATCACATTACTTCTAAGAGACCTCAACCTACTGCATCTATTTCTGTTTGTAAAGTGGCTTGTGGAGGAAAAAATGAATTGTTAGATGTATCACTAGTCTATTTAGATTCCTTCAAAGCATCCAAAACCCGCATATCTTGGCTAGTATTAAGGCTGTGATGATAAATAAGCAGACCATGGTAGTACAACATGCAAATGAGTAGTTGTCACTTCAGACAGCAGCTTTGCTGCCAAAATGCTGCAACGTGTGTGGGGTAAGATGTTTTACTCATTGAAACTAAGAAATAGTCTGGATCACACCAATCTAGTGCGTATAAACAGTAGTTGTATTAAGTATGAAGTGAACAGTCCATGTTAGATTAAGTGGACGACGAGAAATATTTATTATGGGTTTAGATGTAATGCTTGTTTTCTTATTATGCTTACAGAGGCTTATAATTCCATTGCACCAGGTGTTAACTTTTGTTACACACACATATGCATAAATGTCCTTTTGGTGACAGAACCAGCAATGTCACAGAAGACAAACAGATGTTGGTACAGTTGTTGTCAAAGGCTACTTTAGTAGATAGAGGTAAGGCATTTTGTGCAACTGATAAGGTAGAGAGCTAATTTATGATATGGTAGTAATTTCCAAGAAAGTTGTGTATAAAACTGGAAAGTTGAATGGAGAACTTGCAGTAACAAGGTCTTGAGACTGTTATGGGTCGTAAGACTTAGAGTCGGTAAACACGTTTGGAAATGACTACCATCTCATAAATTACTTTGGTATCTTATCAGCGACACACAACCACTTACAACTGACTTTTTTTTTTAGCGGCCAATGGTTTCTGACAAGCTGCTTCTGGGATACAAAAGCCTTGAAAAAGTCTATGAGATGAAACATGTGTTAGCTGTACCCGTATTGACCAAAGTAGCCTTCGACAGCGACTATATCCACTTCTGCTTGTTTTCTGTCATATTGCTGGTTCTGTCATCAAGAGCATAAACAACGTTTGGGATTGTGATCCTGAATGCAAATGTGGTGTCCTCGGTGAAGTAGCAGTAAAAGATAGCTAAAATGGGGTAAGTGTACCCCTCAACCCTCTGAGTTCCGACGGCTTTGCATCAGATACACTAAAGATAGCTATGCCTCTGCCTTCAGTAAAGGACTGTGTTTATAATAGGTAAGAATTTTGTCTCTACCAAGAATACGAGGCAACCAGGCACTTCCTCAGCCCTTAGACCTAAAGTGCTATGAAAATAATCTAACATACTTTTTTAATTCAAAGCACTGAGCTCAGCTTCAACACAACAATTAGATTCAAATGAGCTGCTTCAACAGGCAGCACCCTTTGGTTCACTAAATAAGGAATTGTGTTGGTACCAAAGGGGTGATTGTCAGGTCTTCTCTCAGGGTAGTCAAAGGGTCAAACCATTAGAGAATGCACATTTGAAATTCAGGATTTGTTGAACAAACTTATAAACTTCAAAATGAAAATAAGTTTTTGCCAAACTAAGTAAGCACCTGGAAAGGAAGAAAAATGATACAGATTTCAAAATGAATTTAAAAGTAGGTAGTAAAACCAACCTGCAAATGTGCTAGCAGAGAACATGATCAACATCTCTAGTCAATACTCAGCCTAGGAAACACTTACAATAAAATACATATAAATGACTACACTGGTCAACAAAAATATTGTTGTACGATCTCCTAAAACTGTACAGATATATTACCTATAAAGTAAATGATAATAGTAGTATTTTAACCATTAAGACTTTTGTTTTGCAGCATAATATTCCAACCACATCTCAAGCTGTCTCACTGGGGGAGACCTACTTCCTAAAACAGTGTACTATCACCTTTCTATGGCACTACATTTAACATAAATTTGTGTGCCATTTCCAAATTTCACTTACCACTTCCTGCATCTTGTCTCATCACATCATCCACCAAATCAATTTGTCTTCCCCCATATACTAATAACTCTATTCTTTGTTACTAAATGTCAATCCACACATCTTTCAATCACACCATGCTGTTCTGTTCTCTCTGTTTGTTATTATATTGTCAGGATCCTTCAACCCTACCATCAGGTGGCACTACCTGAAGACCTTCTGTGAGCCACCTTCCATCATAAACACTAGTTTGGAATCTGTGCAGAACTTCAATGTTCATTTACAGACGTTACTATTCCTCTTGGAATTTAGATCGACTCCAGATTACATTCCAGGGTTTACTTATCAACTTCTAATGCATTATGGTACTTATACACCTTGCCCGAGAGTGAGAGCTGGAGAATAGCCTTTTGTCGAATCTTATTATACTTGGAACTCTGTCTTACCATTTCTAGCAGGTCCGTGTTCTCCCTTGCATAAATTCCTGACATGTTCTGAAACAAGATCTGCTCCTTGTTCCACCCCAGAGCTTCATTCTTCCCACAGGTTGTTTCCTAGAACTTCAGTGCACTCCTTAGGGTGAGAGCTGGAGGAGGGACCTTAGCTGCAGCCAGCTCATAACTGTTGTGAGCTCCAATCACCCTCTGTGGCTGTGAGCTGGGAGGAAGGATTTAACTCTGGCTTCTGGTTTCAGAATTTATGCTTCAACTGCCATCACTGGGAGCTCCTTCTTTCTTTCCCAGTTGCCTGCATGCCTGAACCTTTAAAATCCTGAGATTGGTGTAGCATTATGCTTATGTTTTTTTCTTTGTTGCACAGTCTCACCTTTTGTTTCTGCCTATCATTTCTACCCTCATATCCTGATTTCTCCGTTTCCCCTGTTTGGCTTTTGACCACATATTTGCTGAGCTGGCAGCGGGTCCTTTTGTTTTCCTTGTTGTGATTTACTGTTCTGATTCTGTTCTGAATTCCTGTGTTGTTCCCTGTACCAACGAGGCATTATTTGTCCCATTGCCTGTTGGCTACAGCCTGATCTTGAGCCCAGTATTTCTGTTCTAGCTTTCTGAAGCCTTGTTCATTATTCCTTGTCTTGGCATTCTTCCTGTTGTCTTGCTCTCTTTTCTCTCCTATTTTCAGATTATTCTTTGCTCTCTGGTTTTCTGTTCCATTCCAAATTCGGTTCACTCTCCGTGGAAGTCCATAAACGTTCACAGAGTGACCTCTGGCTCGGTCTTTGCTCTGATCAGGTAATGGAAATAATTCTGTTGTTGCAGCCAGGTCCTTTGGAGTCTTACCTGTCTCAGTATTGTTGTCAGTCTCTGTCTATCTTGCACTGAGTACAACAGTCTGTATAACAGCAGGTTCAACTATGACTTTGATGTATGATTGTTGTTAAGAGAAATCTGCTGGTGTAAATCCAAAGGGCATTCCCAAAGCTATTAAAAGGGCTCTTGTCATGCACCAGTACATCCTTTACTTTGAACAAACCTTGTTATTGCCTGTCTCCTGTCTATTTTGTTATACCTGCTTACAGCCGTCTGCTGTCTTCTATAGTTCTGTGACCACAGTTATACTTGAGTAGCCTGGTATTTTCCTTGCCCTGCCAATTTGCCAAATGTAGCTCTGAAATCACTCATCCCTGCTTTCGCTCCCTGACACAAATTATTTATGCTTCTCCCTTAACCCACTCAGTAATAGCATCTGAATCTGGCTGTACTGGTCATTTTGTTTTATTTCATTGTCTGTTAGTACTAACTATTGCACCCTTCAATTTGGAATATTTTAAGCGAAAATGATATAACACTGTGTATTCACAGACATTAGAAACTTACACAGCATCCATATACATTTATAATCTAACATAGCTATCACATGTCCACTTCCACTACTCAAAATTTTGAAAGGACCCATTATGCCCATAGCTTCACAGCTCATGTGGTATATTCATCTGTAATGATTTTGGTTTCATTGATTTCAGTACTTTACCACTAACCTAGCCTGGCATACACTTTTTGTAATGGACTCAGTTGTTATCGATAGTGGGTCACCAATAAGGGTCTCTCACATTTCTTTCAGCAGCCGTTCTTCCAAGTGTCCTTCATGAGTTGACGAGTTGATGTCATACTGTCCTGCCTTGTACCAAGGGTTGGTACTATTTATTGTAAGTGAGTTATACTTATAAAGCAACCATAGATTGACAATGCTCTGATACACCAAAAATGCCTTGAGTATCTACCCTCTCATGTTAGAGTATCTGTCTGCTACCAATGTTTCACTCTGATGTTCCTCATGAGCATCTCTTCTTAGTTCCTTTTCCACAGTTGCTCCCTTTTTGGGGGTTTCTTGAATATTAAACTGCCAGTATGTTTTGTGTTTCCTGTAAATATATTCTTGTACTCTAGTTAGATATTTCTAAAAGTTTGGGCATTTTTTAATTTCAGATCTCACCATTTCAAACCTTAACTAAAGGTTTATTACCTGTTCTTAATCTAAAAGATCCATTCTAAATGTATGCCCTTAAATATTGCATTCCCAACATCACCCAATTCTTCTTTTTTAATAAAAGAATATTTATTTCAATTTTTGTAATTGTCTTCAATCCAGCCCCTATTGTTACCCTTACGCCATTGTGTATCTGTGCTAACAATGCTATTGGTACTACAGTGTACACTCACGCGTGAGCCAGGCACACCCTCTCTCTCTCTCTCTCTCTCTCTATCTCTCACTCTCTCTCTCTCTCACTACCCATCTCTCTCTCTCTGTCTCTCTCTCTCTCTCTCACACTCACCATCTCTTCCTTTCTGACTTTTTAGGGTTTCTAGGTCTTCTATCAATGGTTCATTTGTGAAAAAATAAGTGCCAGGCTGTCACCAGGAGGTAGCTTCCACCAGACCATTGCTCCTATCAGTGTTACCTATATATCAAAATTAACCAAAACCCTACAAGTGGGGAGAGGATGTGGCATAAGAGCCTGAGCTGCCGACTTTGGAGCTGGGGAACCAGGTTCGAGTCTCGGCGTAGGCTCAACATCCTGTGATTCTGAGCAAATAACTTAATCTCCCCGGACCTACAAAAAATGAAAAATGAATATGTCCCTAACTGGTGCTCATGAAAAGCGCACCCTTGGGTTGAGTTCGTGCTATAAGCACTGGTGTTGACGATTAAGTGCCGGTGCTGAGCACTGGAAACCACTGCCTCAAATTAAGCACTGTTCTCTGTAACATAGCATATGTCTGCAAGACCTATTGTCACCCATTCTTTCACATATACATAAGCTGGGCTAAACTCTCACCTCATGCCATTGGCTGCTTGGTGTATCATTCTGTCTTGTAGCAAGTGATTCCATTGGAATAAATGAGTGACTATTTTACATCTGAAAAGTACACTCAATCAGTACACTGTTTGTCACATTCAGTTATTTATCTCCTGTATGCATTCTTTAGAAGGCAATCATATTTGGTAATCTTTTCTGCCACTTGCAAAGTCAAAGTGGTTGGCTTCAATTTGATACCTGGCATTTTTTAATGCAAAACATGCAAAGAGCATATGTGACTGTTTGTTTTTACAGGTTTAGGAACGTTAAAGCCAGATCTTTTTGCTTTGTCAATACCTGTTTACTTTAGTTTCTTCGTATAATTTCCACTTGTGAAAGGCACTTTTACAGAGTTTATTCTCAACTGTGCATTGACTTTATTTCCTCGACTCTGGATCCTCAGTTGTCTTTCCTGGGTATTAGCTGGGGTTCCTCACAGCATTAACTCAGGGTAAGTTGGTTAAACATTAGTTAGTATCTCTCTATTTCTATGCTAACTCTGTATGATCAGTGCTTTGCTTTGTGGCGAGAAGCACACTACTCCGGTAGTACATGTTATCATCATTATTATCATTGTTCTTATGGCAGTGCCAGTCTCACTTAAACTTCAAGCTATAATGTGATGGATAGTCATGTAGGTTCCTCAAACAAAACACATAAATCAGGAATCCAGTCCCTCAGGTGTATCCCATCACAGTGGGACTCCCTCCCAGTCTTTAGAAAATCTCGAGCTTGGAGCAGCTGTGCAACAAAAAATGGATCTATCATCTTTCACGAATAGAAAAACAGAGCTGCTTTGTAGATCATGGCAAGGAATTCTGCTTTGTTGTTTTGATGATATATTCTCCCTGTGGCAAGGCTCAAATCAACACACCTAAATCTCAGAATTTCAAATATTTTTTCTTGGACGGATTGTCCACTTAGAACAACACTGCCGGCCTATACAGGTTTTCGATCCAGGACACTGTGTGAGGAGTCTGAGATTTTTACAGAATTTCAGGACAGCCACACCATCACTACTCAGTATCTCAGTTTGCAAAAAGTGAACAATCTGTGCTACAATCTCCTCATTCTAGGTATTGGTGGAACACCTAAAATCTAAGGGCCTGATTCACAAATTGCACTTTGTAGTACATGTTGTAGTACTACAAAACACAATGCAAATTGCAATTCACAAACTATATGCAGGCGTTTATGCATCCGCATTACCTCTACATATGTGTGTGGAGTACTCCACCCTGACTGTGGAGTCTCTGCACACGTTAGTAAAGGTTTTAGTAGTAAGCGCTGGGATGCCTTTTGGTAGCAATGCGCTATATAAATGCGTATTCATTCATTCATAAATGGGGGAGGAACACATAGGAGTAGCTTAAAGAAGGGCAGACTTACTACAAAAGGGGAGCAGATTAGGCAGGAATAAGAGAGATTTGGGGCAGGTGAGGCAGGGGTTTAGTGAGGGACCTCACCCTTACACACAAGAGTAAGCCAATTGCAATACTCAGGGGGAGACATGTAACTTACACTTTTATAGTAACTTTAAACTTGGAGTTTGTGAATACCGAAAGTAATAAACATACTACAAAGTGTAAAATTACTGAAATATGTAAGTTACCTTTGTGAATAAGGCCCTAAGCATTGCAACTCTCACAGAATTTTCCTAAAGTCCAACTTGTTGGGGAAAATGCATGAAATTCACTACTCAATGTTTAAATGTTGAATGACTTCAAAGCTTGCGTCCGTGTTCTCACACCTCTTCCTCCAAATTCACCAGCCTTTGACCCAGATCAGCATATTGACTTTCTGTGTGATCCTTTTTTTATCTTTAATTCTTCCTCTAAGTTGGACTCTACAGATGTCACTTTGCACTCTAGGCTTTGCTTCTCACTCTCAAATAATTCAGATATAAAAGCAAGGATTTGTCCCTGGTCAGTTCACTTAAACAGTGGGTCATTCATGTCCTTGGGGCAGTGTAATTTAGGCACCAGTCGGTATACGTCATGTTTATTTATTTATATATTCATAAGCGACATTTATATTCTGCATGTGACTTAACTTCATTAATGTGTGTGTTACATGTAACAAATTAATAGTGTATAATCATTGCAATCACTAAGCATTTATCCATAATTGAATTAAGTTAATCAAATTGACTGATGTAATTATGTTTGCATATTCATACCTAACATTGGTTTTGTTTTCAATGTATATATGTATATAATATTGTAGCAGGCATTCATTTTGATTTCCGAGAGAGAGCTTAGCTTGACATTAGGCCTTGATTGAGAATACTTATTTTAATGTTGCCTGTGTGTTGGTCCTTTCTTCTGCAGTTGCGTTATCATGTTCTCGTTAGCTAGAGAAAAGCTTATTGTTTGTATTAGACGATTGATAGTGAAGCCTGCAGTGAGGACATTTGCATTGAACTTGGAGAAATGAATGACGAGAGGAGGCCTTCTATTTACGGCGTACCAGGAGTGTGAGATGTCCTAGGCTACCAGCTGCCTACCTAATTCCAAAGAGAAGGGAACCTAGGGAGTATGTTGTCTACCTTTTCTCACATGTGGACTTGATTGGCTCTTGGTGGTATAAGAGAGATGTAAATGTTTTTGAAGATACTGTTATATTTAATTAAAGTTTCCACAGTTAGTTAGACAGACTTTCCCTTGACTCTGAGAGGGGACAGATCTCTTTACAGGGCTTTTCTCGAGTGTGAAGCTTCATGCTGAACTCTCTTCTAGTGTCCTTGAATTTCTACAGCACTTTGACACTTTCTATGCTCCCTTGTTATACACTCCCATAGAAAATCCTGACCTCAATTTATGTTTAAATTAGAAAAGGGAAGTTTCTTTATGGAACACATGTTGTAATAGTTGGTTTACTTCGTATCATGGCTGTTACTGTTTTGTGTCTTGTTTTATTGCGATTTAATTTACTTGCACATTTCAGTCTTCAAACTATAGTGATATATCTTCTGAACTTATTTTTACTTTGCATCTATTCTGTACCGGATGGATGAATGTCCTAAAATAAACCCACATTTTCAACTTATTTGGTTCTGGTCTTCATTATGGTGTCACATTGACTTCACAAATTTGAATTGTGTTTCTGATGTTAACACCCTTACAACGATTCAAGTCGACTAACAAAGGTCCATATGACCAAGGGGGAAATATATTTGATGATAGGCCGATCTCAAGACTTCTGCTTCCAGCAAAAATCATGGAAAAAGCCATGAACACAGAACTCACTTCTTAAATCAAGAATCATGGACACCTTGATTCTACCCAGTTTGGCTTCCGGAGCCACCAAAGCATCTAACTTGTTCTTATCACAGCCTCAGAGCAAATTACACAGACTTTAGACACAGGAGGCAGCGCAGCACTAATTTTATTAGACCTGTCAGAGGCCTTCGACCCGGTCAACCACAAAAATCTTCTAGATTGTCTGCTTGCCATTGATGTTAGAGACTTAGCACTCATCCTGCTCAATTTGTTTTTGTCCCAGACCGAGAACAATTTGTAGCTCTTGAAGATTTCAATTGCTCTAGTCTTTCACTCTTGTGTGACGTTCCACAGGGCTCTTCTTTGAGCCCTACTCTTTTTCATATTTATGTTACTCCCCTTGCCAATATTATTAAATCCTTTTGCTTCTCAGTCGTATCGTACGCCGATGACACTTAAATCATCATAACCATAGCCATTGATCCTGAGGACACAGCTATTCAGTTCCATGATTGTTTAATTTAAGTTGAAAAATGGATGACCTCGAACTGCTTAAAGCTCAACTCTAGTAAGACGGAGGTCTTACTTTTTGGAAAATACACTTCTTTTTGGTCCCAAATCTTATAGCCACTGGAACAAGGCCCCTTACCTGTACCTGTTTTCAAAGTCAAAAATCTAGGCAATACCTTTGATAACAATCTCTTTTTTGACTGCCACATTAATACTTTGACGTTGGCTACTTTCTATGATCTTAAACTCTTAAGGAAAATCTTCAATATTATGCAAAAAACTTTTACCACAGCCCTTGTAATGTCCAAAATCGACTAATGCAATGCGCTTTTTCTCAACATTCAGAAAAATCGCTCAACAAATTGAAGATTCTACAAAACGCCACTGTTGGGCATTCCCAAGTACAAGTCAATCTCCTACAGCCTGGATCTCCTTCACTGGCAGGCTTCCAGTGAAAAAACTGATCGACTTTAAAGCCTTATGCATTGCCTTAAAGGTACTCAATGGCATTGGACCCAAATACTTACAACAAAACTTCCAATGGTACATTCCATCTAGAACATTGCGCTCAGCTTCAGCTTTCAATTTAATAGTCCCTAAATCTAAAAAAGCCGCTGGGGAGGCAGAAGATTGTGGCAGGCACCACCAGACTATAGAACGCTCTCCCCTTAGGACTAAAGAGCAAGATAGATCTCTTGATATTCAGAAAGGCCATTAATACCTGACTTTTCAACCAGTAAGCCATCTCTTCCCCCTCTCAGATCTGCAGTCTTGCTACCACTGAGGCAGCACCTTGACACCATCGGGTAAAGGCGTGCTATACAAATCCTATTTTCATTTCACAAAGAGATTGAGGTGCAGATATTCATGTGCCATCACCCTCTCAGTTTCCCATTAATTTCGAGGAGACTGCTCAGTGTACTTGGAAAACCCTGTTTTATCATGGGCTCCTTTATGCTTATCCTCCTTGTGCGCATTAGACAACAGGCTTGGTCCAGACCACTTGCATACTTGCCATCCAAGCAATCAGTGCAGATTTCTGAGTAGAAGCACTGCCTCTTATACAAGAGCATCACCAACAAGAGTCTCTAATATCTATTGGGGTGGCACTGATATGGACGTGCTGCCCGAGGTTGTCTCTATCCCAATTTACTGGTGAGTTTCCTATAGCACACACTACTACCACATCTGTTAAATGAGGGAAAGTGGGCAACCTGCGGTTCCAGTTTACCTCAGTGGACTCGGGTGGTATCATAAGTGTACTGGGGACCAGGGTCGGATTGAACTATAGGGCAAACTGACAGGTCAATTTTTGGGCCATTTGTGGGCCTATTATATGGTCTACTGGGCCTTTATTGTAGTATTGATTTGCCTAATAATATCACAAACATTGGCCGAGGCATGCTCAAAATGCATGCAGTCTCTCATACCTTGCAGAACACCTATGCAGCGTGTTTGTACAAGTTGAAAACACAAATTTGCAAGTGTGGGCCACTTTTTTAGCCATTCAATTCATAATGGGGGACACTTTTATTTTGGTGTTCGGGCCTACAATGTCTTTTAGTATGACCCTGCTGGGGTATTAAAACCTGTGTGGCATGCACCTAACTCAGGGTGCTCTTTGATCATGTAACGAGGTGAAACTGTTGCTGTCATTCAAAGAATATCACTCTCGTGTGTTGACACTATCTTGGCGGGATGCTGCCTATAAGATGGGAGGGCTGCTGCCTCTGTTTTCTTGATCACCTGATGAACACAGGACAGTAAAACCTAGCACAACAGTGATCGGTGTGTTCTGGCTGACACTTATTCGCCACAGAGCTCACTCATGCCCATAGCTGCCATAACCATCCACAATGATGCTCTAGATTTAGATCCTGGCAAACTCCATGTTAGAAATTGGGCTTCTGGTTGGCAAAGGTATACAGCCTGCCCAAACAGAAGCCACAATCCTAGTCAGGGTAAGCTAGATATACACTAAAAGATATCCTGTGCTCACCCTTTAGTAGCTTGGCACAGAGCAGTCAGGCTTATCTAAAGAGGCAATGTGTAAAGTATTTGTGCAACTCACACACAGTAACACAATGAACACATCACAAAAAACTCCACGCCGGTTTAGAAAAATAGATTATTGTATTTTGAACAAAACAAGACCAAAACAACAAAATTCAAATGTATAGAGGTTGAGATATTGACTTTTAAAGGAATAAATACAGTAAAGCACTTAGAAGCAAGTAGCACTAAAAAGGGTACTTTAGGTCACACTGGACTGGGGCAAAGTCAAAGTTCAGGCCGACCATGATGGAGTGCCGGCAAGTTACAGGACCCCCGCAGGCCCCGGTGAACGAAGTACCTTTCCTGGTTGCAAAGAACGAGATGCGTCAATCTTCTCCACGCAATGAAGGTGATGCATCAGTTCCAAAGATGGATGCCAGAGTCGAGAGGCATTGAGCGATGTGTCAAATTCTGCCACACAGTTTAGGGGATACGTCGATCTCAACAAGCTGCAGCGGTGGTGATACGCTGTCCAATGCGTTGATCTCCAGAGGCAAAGTGCTGGTTCCAATGTGATGCACCGATTTTACTCTTGCAAATGGATCGATGCATCGGTTCTGTTACACACAGACTGGAGATGCATCAAAATCTGTGTTGCAAGTATCTAGGCTAGTTCCAGTGAGCCAGGCACAGTAGCAGGCTTAGAGACTTTGATATCCCTGAGTCTCAAGCAACAGGAGGCACACCAACAAGCCCTTGGAGATCACTTGGAGGGAAAGCAGAGTCCAGCTCTCCGACAGCAAAGTCAGAGAGCAACAGGCAGCAGGACAGCAAACAGAAAAGCAGGTCTTCAGTCCAGTTGAGTCTTGTAAGCAGCACAGCAGTTTTTCTAGCAGAGCATTAGTTTCAAGTCCAGTAGTGTCTGATTTTAGGGGATCTGAGACTCAGTACTTATACCCAAAAGTGCCTTTGATGTGGAGGGTGACTTCAAAGGAGCCCTCTGAAGTGCAAAAGGATCCCTTTCAACCCAGTCCTGTCTACTAGGCTATCTGTGGGGGGTAATTAGTTATTTGTGTTGGGACAGACATAGCCTCTCCCTTGCATCCTGCCCTGACAAGGCCATCAGAATGCAGAGGCATGTAGATGAGTACTCGAACATCCCTATCCTTCCTGTGTTGAGGCTGTCTACAGGGAATGCACAAAGTGTAGCTATCACCCACCACAGACGTGTATTGGAGACAGGCAGTCAGGCACACAGAGCAATAAGTGCAGAGAAATGTCCACTTTCTAAAAGTGGCATTTCTAAAACAGTAATGTAAAATCCAACTTCACCAGTAAGGAGGATTTATAATTATCATTTCACCCATATGAAACATGAAAAAGCTACTCCTCTCTTATCAAGAATTACAGCTCAAAAGAGACTTAAGGAATTTACAATGCTAGACTATGAGAGGAGTAGTGAGAAACAAAATAGGCTGTTTGCCACTACCAGGACATGCAAAACAGAAAGGCAGATGTCCTAGCTTTTACTTACATAGCACCCTGCCCTTAGGGTTACTTAGGGCCTACCTTAGGGGTGACTTATTTGTAATAAAAGGGAAGTTTAAGCCTTGGCAAGTATTTGTAAATGCCAAGTCGAAGTGGCAGTAAACTGCACACACAGGCACTGCAGTGGGAGGCCTGAGACAGGTTTGAAAGGCTATATATGTGGCTGGCACAATCAGTGCTGCAGCCCACTAGCAGCATCTGAAGTACAGCTCAATCTTTAATTTAGAGCAGTGCAGGGAGATTAACATAAATATGAAAGAATCAGTCCCGTAGGACCTAAGCCACTGAAGACAGAATCCACAGTGCTCATCTATTCCAGGGCATATGTCTGAAACCTAGTATTAAACATTAGATGCAGCTCAAGCAGAACAAGGGACATCACTGAAATGTTCCACACCATGCAAACTAGTTTAGGCATGATTTGGATGATCCTGGGCATAGTGAAGTGTCTCTACATATATGGTTGCAAGGCATCCCAGATTTGAGGGACATTTATGGTATTTCACCACTTGTCTTGGAACATTTAAAAACATTTAGCACATGTCACAGAATGTAGAGGGAACGAAGTTTGATGGTGTTCCACTTCAGAATGAGTTAGCTACCAGAAAACAATATAGTTAATACAGATGGTGCTGTTTATAAAAGTTGCATTTAATCAAACATTGAATACACAAGACTCATCATAATGCAAACTTTAGTCCTACTTTTCTGTTTTTGGAATTTCCTGGTTTTTAGTTTTCAAAATCAGGTCACTCTAAGAGAGGCAGACCATAAGCACAAGAGAAATCGAAGAACATTAAAAACCAGAGGGGTGGTGCTAAGGTCACATGAAAGCACATCAGTTCCACCCCCCACCCTTAAAGATAACGAACCCATCTCTTGACTCAAGAGAAGTCTAAGTTAATTTAACTAAGACATATGAAAACTACTGTCAAAAAGGGTCGGATTGGTAACGTGAGAGCTCGGGAAATGACCGGAGGGCCGGTACCTGAGTTCTAACTGTGGGCTGTTTTTTTGGGAAGCCTGGGGGCTGTCTGTGCTGCTAAGATGCCGCCAGCCGCCCAGTGGATGCCTGAGTGGCCTTTTTAGAGGCAGTATCACTCCCTTTCTCTCACTGGGGCGGCCCACTAATGTATGCTGATTGAGCGGGAGCAGGGGGCCTGAGCAGAAGCGGGCTCACTTGCATTCATGTGTGGCTCAGCAGTGTGAACTAATCTGTGCATTTTTTGTATCTAAGTGAAGTTAATAAAACAAGCCCCCCACCCTCTTTCTTTTCATAAAACTTCGCTGAAGCAGTGTTTTGCGGAAAGGCAATACGCAAATGTGGGCCACTTATTTTGGTGTGCCCGGGCAGATTTTTGATCCCAATCCAACCCTGCCGTCAAGGACCACAAAAAGTGCTACCGATGAACTCGGACCATAGAACATAAAACTTAACCACAACTGTATAAATAAATGGAATAAAGCAGAAGGCTTTCAGGCAGATAAGGTAGATGTAGGGGTTACTGCACCTGCCGCAGAAAACACCTTTGAATGTTGATAAGGACACAGCAATGCTCAACTTTTCCAGTCTCCAAGGAGTTGGCTGAGATTCGATGGTTTCCAATGTGAGTTGTTTTTTGGGGTGGGGGGCGGAGGAAGTGCTGGGAGGTATTAAGAACAGGTGATTTCAAGGTAGTCCATGGGAGACATGTTTGCTTGTTTGAGGTTAGGTCGAGTCTCGAGGAGGAGACTCTGTCCGCATGAGGGGGAGAAGTGAGTTATGGTCGCACTGCACATCATTATACTCCTCCGAGCTCAAGGAAATGAAGAACATTCCAGAGGGGTAAAACTACAGCCTGTTATTTGCTGCATTCCGGACTGGAGTTCAAGTTATAAAAAAATATTAATATTCACGAACTCCTGTTTCTGAACCAAAGGACGCGGGGAGCAGCGTTTGAAGGTCTCGTTTTTAAAGAGATGGAAAGCGCCCCCTTTAAAGAAGCAGCGGTGCTAAATATATGAGCGCCGAAAAAAGCACCGCGGATTTCTGGCGTGGTACCTAGGCATAAACATTTATATGAAGCCTTTAAATCCAAAGTACTGCACATAAAATCATAAAACGGAGACTGTAAAACGAGACAGAGAATAACAGGAATATAAAAACATAATGAAAGGTGGGGGAGGAGTCGAGGACTCTGGGACGGAACCGGAGGCAGATTTAACTTCGCAACAGTTGCGGCGACTGAACTAATTAGGCAAGAAGAGACATACTGGTTCTGAGAAGGGCTTTTTTTTATCGAAAAAACTGCAGGTTTAGGTAAAAATCTAAAGAGATTGCCATCGAGGGACATCCCTGAAATGATCAGATTTCGTGACTTGCGGGATGAGGAACAACTCTGACGTGACCTTAGGGACCGCACTGGTTTCATTTGTGGGTCTGGCTTCAAATACCAGAGATCTCATCATCAATAAAAAAACATACACGGAGAGAGGGGTTAAGCCCCCTTCAACCAATGTATGAAGAAAGTTTCATTCACATGTTGGTCAACCCAGTGGAGTATTTTAGTCTCAATGCTTGCCATTGGATAGTAGATGTGTTAGTCCGCTCGCCTAAAGATTACACAGTTGCAACCCTGAACATATTGAGTAAGCACAGTACCCGGGCAGGGAGTGCACAGAGTATGGTGCACCCACACTCAGAACCTTTTAGAATGGGTTGGCACTTGTGTGCCTCTCTAGAGCAGAGTTACTTAGGCTGTGACGGGGATGCTTCAAATACCATGGCCTACTGGGTTATGGAGACTTCTCATTACATAGAAAACCAATCAATCAACCCAAACAGCAATCTCTGTATGACAGCTCCAGGACCATCAGGGGCCATATTATGCATAGTGTCATGGGGTTACAAAGGGCATGTGAGCTGCTTTGTGCACCCATGGGGCACTATTGCACTACAGAAGGGGCCATAGATGCTTGGGTGGAACATTTTGTAATACTGATAGAGCTGGTACACATATTGCCAGAGATATCTTGAGAGGACGTTCCCTCATTTGCATAGGGACATGGCCCCATGCAAATAAGAGAGTCACTTTACCCTTGCAATTGCACTGTATTACAGACACGGGCGCACAGGCCCCTACGTGGCACACTGACATTGCACCACAAAATGGTGGTGCATTGTTAGTGCACTACCTGAGGGCAGCCCTCTGGGGGTGGGCATGTGGAGTCCCAAGTGCACCCAAACATTTCCCTGCATATGGGAGCGGCCACTCACCGTACCCACCTGCATGTGGATCACTGCCCCCTCTTTAAAGGGCAAAGGACTGCCACCTGCACTGTAAAGTATGGAGTGTCTTGCAAACAGCTGCTTTTGTCATTCACTGAATCCACTGCCGCCCGGGCTGCCTTGAGTTTGCCGCTGCCTGGGGGGCACCTCATTCGTGATAATAGACCGGGACAGTGTGCCTGGTATGTGAACTGGTATGATTCTCATGTGAAAAATCACATACTTGAGAATGTTGTCATAACTCAAATATTACCCTCCCTTACATAGATCTGCCTGTAACCTAAATGTCACTCATGCCTATCTGCACATGTTTTGCCAGCGCTGAACAGTCTGTTCCACTGAATTTAGTCTGGAGGGTATGAACGATTGCACTTGCTCCCTTCTGTGAGACAGTGAAGCTTTTTTCTGTAGTCGCAAAAGCCACCTTAGGCTATCATATCGTTTGCCACCATCTTGGGTATTAATGTAGTGCGTGATGAGGCTTTTGTCATTGTTATATCACAGAACAATGTGGTGGGTAAGAATCCATTATAAAACATCTCACTGTGGTGAGTATATTATCTGTAATTATCATACTGTGCTTAAATCCAGTGGATGTGCTTCTGATACTGTCCATCCAGCGCAATCACACCGCACATCTTTATCGTGGGAATGATATATATTTTTAGCATGCGGCATATCTATGTGGTGGGTAAAGTAGCAATTCCTATTTTACCATGTATTAATGCAATGGGTAAGGCACCTATCACTAAGACATTGTACATCATCATCATCACCTGGATAGGGATCCAATGACTACAATGAGACACATGGCTGCAGTGGGTGAAGCACCCATTCCTTAAAGTGTTCGGTGAGACCCCCTATCCCTATGTGGACAAATGTTACGACTCTGAGAAGAAATCCATCCATGTCGTGCAGTCCATACTATGTCTCAAAGTGGTGGAAGAGGAATAGATCACTATCATGCTGTACATCACTTCTGTTTAAATATCCTCATTAAGATTTTTGATATATTTCAACAATCATATGTTATAATCACTGCATGTATATGAAAAAGTGATAAACAATAGCATTTGGATTGAGCACCAGATTTGAATGGTACAGAGCTATATATTAGCAATAATGATATGATATGTGACAACATTATGTGTGTACAAGAAATATAATCCTAGCCTAAGCTAAAGGTAAGTTTCCTTACCTTTAAGGTAGGCTAGGATTCTAGTGTATTACCAGAATTTTACCAAAGTGTTTTAAAATATTCCCCCCACCCCAAAGTTTTCAAAATTTCTAGTTTGCCAAAAGCCCTTAAAGTTATGTCTTGTATACGAGTTAGGATCACACAAGTAAAAAAAAACAAATATGTTCTGGTTATAAGAGCCCAAAATATGTAATGATATCAAGAAAGGTAAGCACACCAGATCTCATTAAATGTAACCATTCGCCCACCCTTTCGTATGAGGCAACTGTTGCCATGGTATCATGCCATTCTACTATTGTTGGGGGATTGGTGGATTTCTAATGGTTTAAAATAAAAACCTTGGCTACACCCAGTGCCCTATCCAACCATTGTTTGGTAGCATTGGCAATGCCCGCAATTTCCTTCCTATCATGCAGAATTCCCTGGTGGATTGCAAGAGCTCCCTGGAACACGGTCGAACCCACCCCGACTTGTAGGCATCAGGGTGAACCCAATTATGAAGCATGCCACTATTAGAGTGGGTGAGGGTTATATAAAAAAAGGAATCATTTTCCTTTTTCTCACCTTTGAGAGGTGGAGTCTAGGCGTATGTCTGTTCCCTCCACTTTGTGTAAAGACTGACTACTCTAAGAGATAGATACCGTAGAAGTTATGTCATTTAATTCAGGGAGTGCATATACCCTCATCCTTTCAGGCACCAGAGGTTCTCCCCACCCTTCCAGGTGCAGGAAGTCCTTGCTTACCTCCTGCTCCAAAGTCTGAAGGATTGCTATTGCCTCCAAACTTGTATCCAATAAGATTGCACCAGACCACAGAATATATACCGTATCTGCATTTTGATGAGCAAGTTTCCAGCATTGGGCTGTTGGTGTTAACCTGGCTCTTTGACGTTTGTATGGGGATCAATGCCCATCATGAAGGATTTTGTCAAAGCTGAATTTCATCCAGGCTTCCCGAAGTCCCTTGTCATGGCTAATAGTAGCTCTTGCCAATCTTAAGTAGAATAATCTTTAGTGAGATGAGGTTGCCACAACCTGTGAAGTAGGGCCAGGGTTGGTTTGGAATAAAAGATATCTCTCAGAGACCCATTGAAACCGCTCCTCCGCTAAGGCGGAGGAGCGTCGCCCCACTGCTTTTAAGCCGTGTCACTAAAGGAAAATAAAATGCTAAGAACTCTAAGTTATTATCATTTTATGTTTTCATTGTTGCAGCAGCTTTACAGACGGGGCGGCTCTGCTGACAGAGCAGGTCAGGGGAGGAGTAGTTTGCACTCCCTAAAGTGCGCATGAATGTTTGGCCGGCCCTCTGGGGCTCGCCAAACATTAATTCGCACTTTGCATGTTCTCCAATCTCCACCCAGGCTGCATTATAGCCTGCATGGAGAACATGCCCAGGCTCCCATTCTCTGGCTGAGCGCCGATCTATCGGGAGGCTGGGAGCCGGGTGCATCCTGCTTCCTGCAGCGGCAAATAGGTAAGTGTATATTTTTATTTTTGGTTTAATTCCCTCCTCGGCCCCCACGACCACCCCACCACCTTCAAATACCAGCCACCACTGCTCATGTAACTGATACAGTATGACTTATCCATAGCACTGTCCCAGTTAATTTCACTTAACTCACTTTGCAACCCTTTGCACGTGCGCTGAAGCCCACGTGTCAGTGCCCTGCTTCTTTGTAGGGCCATGGAGCCGGCTGTCAGTGAGGGAGTGCGGTCCACTGAAAATCCCCAGAACCAGAGTCTGAAGCTCTCGGCCTTCAACGGTTTTCCCGCCAGTCACTGGCTTTGGTATTTATAGCACACTCCCTCAGTCTTCCACAACTTCAAACTGCGAGCACAGATCAAATAAAGTCAAAGTCGGGCCTATACCAACACCTTTCCATAGAACTGAGCCCAACGCCTAATGCTTTGTATGAATCAAATGGAGGTGCAAAACAATCGCAATCAGTTGGAACGTCTGGCAAGTAAATCTATCCACATTCAATATTCCGCTACATTCACTGATACATCCCTATAGATATGGGCTAAAGGTAATAGAGAGAAAGGTAACTGGGTACATTTGGAAGTTAATTAACAAACGAAAAACAGAAGATCGGATAGAGGAAATGATAGCTGGAGCTCATGTGGAAAGATTCTCAGGAAAAAATAAAAATTGAAAATGTAAAAACTTGTAAGTGAAAGGAGTTTGACGAGTGAACAGGTCTGTGTCGAGCTCCAACGCCATCGTTAGTCACATGTTGCATGGGAATGGAAAGCAGGGAATCCGCCTATGGGCAAGATGGGGGTTAACTTGTTAACAGCTTGTTCTGTACAATCCTCTTACCAAGGAAACGTCAGAGTTCACGACCTCCATAAGTACCACCTCAGTCTTCTGAAGGACATCAAATTCCATTTGCCCCATGTCATAACAGAAAGTGACATCACATAAATCTTTCACTACAGCACATCCAAACTTTGGAATTCCCTTCCACTGGAACTTAGGACTGCCAGCTACTTAACGGGCTTCAGGAGAAAATTAAAGACCTGGCTGTTCCAGGACTAGGCGTAGAGCATGCCGATTGTAGTCCCTAGCGCCAAGACACCCCTGGGTATTCGTGCGCTTTTATAAATTCCATTAACATTAACATTTAATCCACGTGACAAATAAGTGTGCCTTCTTTACTTGATTACAAAGAACAGGATGAAGCTTGTTAGAAAACAGTCATTGATACTAGGCGCACAGGCCCCAGAGTGAATCTAGCACAATTACCTTGTCGCATTAACCTCTGCTTGTTTTTCTGTTAAGGTGTTTGCTATTTTGGTTGTCCTGCTCATGTTGATGTAGCGCATGCATGCTGTGCACTGGTGTCTTGGCTCTTTAAGGCTTCTGTACGATTCTTCTCTAATGTATAAAGTACCAGCTCACCGTTCCTAATGACCTTGCCTCCTCAGCATGTTTTGCACTTGTATTTCACAAATCCATACATGCTGACGCTACAGTCCATGCTACTGACCAAGTTCTGAAAACGCATCAAAGCGCGCGGTAACCGGACGCTCCACCGCGTATTAAACTCTCTCCCAAGATAGCATCCCCTGCGAGGCGCGCTCGCCTTCCACTGTTTTCCGTGACAGTATCATCTGCTTGGAAGCTAATGCCCTGCCCTGGTATGCATTGATTTTCCTCATGTTTTTCATGGCTGAGCATTTTTAGGTGGAACTGCTTTGTCGTGGCTAGCTGTAACTTCAGTACTTAGACATGTTTCAGTGCAGGGGCCCAAGGTTTGTCTTAGCCACCTGCCGCTCGCGCTGTTGAATGTAGGGGTGCATCGCCTTTATTCCACCTTCTGATTCTTTCTCCACCCCTACACAGTCAGTCAGAAAGTCTTTATTCGGTTTAAGTGCAAACCATAAAAGCATACTATAATAAATACATTTAAAAATACAAAATTCATCATAGAAAATTACTACACCTAAAAAACACATTGACACAAATAGATTTAACAGAGCAACGTGTCCAGTTAAAAGCATTAAAAGGGTACAGTTAATTTCTTCAAGGAGCGAATTACCACAGTTAAAAAATTCGCAATGTTAAAAGTTTCCCATACATCATTTAACAACTGAAGATATAAAAAAGCAGGTCTCACTTGAACAAAGCCTTTGTTTCTTAATATAGGAAATAACATCCTGGCTCTTTATATCGTTTGCGCATGTTCTTTCTCTTCTTTGCTTTCTGCCCTTGTCAGTTTTCCCATCTTTTTCGTCCTCCTCCATTCTCTGCTTTCTCTCATTTGCTCTAGATTGAAGCCTCCCGGAGTGCTTACTGAACAGGCTTCAGATTGTTCAGAACTCAGCGGCCAGAGCGGTCCTGAAGTTAGGAGCCAGAGAATGGATTTCTCACCATCTGAAGAAATTACATTGGCTTCCAGTCCGGTGTAGAATTCTTTTCAGAGCCCTAACTCTTGCCTTCAAAGCTCTTCATGGGCTGGGGGCACATTACATCCGGAAAATAATTTTCTACTACATCCCTCGCAGATCGCTTAGATCAGCTCATCAATATTTGATCATGGCGCCGAGTTTTTGAAGAGCCCGCTGTGGAGGTCGGTCTTTCCATGTGCAAGTGGCCCGCGCTTGGAATAGCCTGCCTTTATCCCTGAGACAGACCACGACCCTTCTGGAGTTTAGAAAGCAGTTAAAAACTTGGATGTTTCAACAATTACCATAACTTATTACCATCACTAATATTGGTCTCTGAGTCTTAGCTCTTTGTCTCTTCTGTCATAGCGCAGGGACACTCTGTCGAGTAGCTGTGCGCTCTATAAATCTTTGATTAACATAACATAACATAACATAACATAAAGACGAAAAATGAGTCCTGTGCCCCAAAAATAAGTACACAACTACAGTGGTGTAGCATGGGGGGCAGGGGGCTCGAGTTTTGAGTGCGGCGGCCTCCCCCCGCTCTTACCTGAAGCCGTTGCAGGGCAGCAAACGCAGGAATCGCCAGGGGCGGCCAAAGGTGTAGCCACGCCACTGCACAATTGTGACAAATTAAGCACTTGTGCCCAAAGGAGTGTTAACCGATTCCACAATTGGGCTGAACCAACACGATCACTGTGTCTTATTCTCAAAGATCATCATGATTTTATGTGATGGATCTATAGTGGCATTGACCTACTGCCCTTCACAGACTACAACTTTTACTATCAGAGGCAGACAGGCAATTCCTGGCATGGGCCTACCTCCGCCCAAGTTCAGCAACACCAGCGCTGTACCAAACATCACTTATTCAGATCGATTCCAGGGTTGTTCATTCACTTGCGTCCACGCTTTACGATGCTCAGCCATAGTCGCCGTAGATATCAGAGCTATTTCTCCTATTTATTTCAGTTTCATAGAGGAGACAAGCAGAACCTACTTACAATGATTTTGATTCATTAAAACGTTCCAGGCAGTGGAAATGGCATGTTTTATCTTTTGACCCCCCTAATGACATCACTTTTGTCCCTCCTTAGCCTCTCAGCATACTTCTGTTGGCTACTGAGGAGCTGTGAAAGTACAATTAGTTAAATCCAGAGAAAATAATCACAGTTCCTACAACCTGGCTAACCTTCAGTTCCTGCTGCAGTCTTCTTGCATGTGATTTCAGCAGAAACAAGGGCAGTGCTAGGGAACCTTAGGGTAAGACAGGCAATAGTCAGTTCCTACACTTGACTGTGCCCATTGACATCCATGACATCTCATCCTAGACCTCGATGTCCATCTGGCGTCCAAGGTCCCGGTACAGAACTCAACTGCTCTAGTGGCCACAAAAGGTGCCTATGTGTGAACCCATCCCGAGCTCCAGGTCTCACATTAAACACTGAAAACACTTTAACAATACCAGCTTGCAATGCCCAAAACAATTCACTCGATGCCTTGGTTCTTTTCATTGCTTCTCATCCTGCTTCAATGGTGCCGTTTGATTATTAAATGCCAGAGTTGTATTCCTTAAAGGTGTAGCGTAGCCACAACTCTATTATTAAATAGGCATCAACTCCATTTTCTGTATTCCTGCAAAATCATGAACATGTCTGCCTTTGACGCAAATGTTGTCTGTCCTTATCTTCACAAGAACTGTGAAAGTGTTGAGTCATATAGATATAGACCTAAACAAACACCTGATGAGACATTAGTCTGGAACAAGTGCCTTGTTATCTCAGTTTCAAGGTCAAACTAAGAACAATAACCAAAACAGTGTAGTCTGAATGCACCATAAACTAGCATCTTGATGTTTATTGGTTTTATCAAACATTCCAAAGATGACATTGCAAATTCCATCTCAGATAAGATACAGTATGTAAGAACTGCCTCTTGACCACCTGCCAAGGGAAGTTCTACTCCCCAGATTATCGCAAGCAAGATACTGCCAGACCAGAAGATAATCCTGCCTGCCAGAGATGCCACAGCCATATCACACTTTGTACTGAAGCTGATATCGAGCCTGAGACCGGGAGAAGTTGATGTTGAACGTGTGTTTGTCTTTTGCGGGGAACAAGACCTTCCTGACTCCTGATAACTACAGTTTTTTGCTGTAAATAAGGTGTTCAGTGCACTCAGCCTCCCCAAGAAAATCAAGTTGCATGTTATTCTTCTTTCCAAGCATTCCTAGCTTAGCGCTTAGAAGTAGGCTTTAGGGTGATAGGCCTTTAGATGACATTTTAAACCACGTTAGTAATTTTTATTTTATTCTCGTTACAACGTGTTTGTTCAGATTTAACTGTAATCTGTGTGATTATTTTAGATATGTTGAGCAACACGGTGCACATTTTGAAATAAGCACTCTTCATAGTTAAAATGTCATTTTATTAGGGCATTGTGTGTTAATGACTGAGAATAATGAAAATAAGGTTGGTTTATGATCACCACGGTGTCCCTGAGACTGTTAGTAACCAAAAACCATTGACACCACTTCAACTATGTATTGGGTGGTGTTCAGCGGGGCCACAAAGGCCTGTCTTTCACATTCATCGTTTACCTATTCTTGTCACCTGTGGATGGGAAAGCAAACCTTATAGAGCTGAGCTAGAGACGCAACAATCTCAAAGGAAAACCTAGCTACAAATACTCTAATAAATGCAGTCCAAAAGAACTTATTTTTTAGAGAAACATGTGCTCCTTGGATATCATACCACTCAAGATATGACTAGCAACTTATCCTGGAGGATTCTAAAGTGTCTCTGCTAGCTCTGCAATCCTACAACAGATTACCTGGCAATGGATGCGGGCAGAGCTCATTTGCATGGTGTGTTCCAATTGGAAATTTGTTCCACTGACAGCAATGGTTGTCCGATGTGTACTCCCACTGGTGGTAAAGTATTCTGGCAGACTCTTTGCTCCCATGTAATATTCAGAAAAGCATCTGCTACCACCAGAAGAGAATAACATAATATGGTAAGTAATGGGTTCACATTTTGGGTGTTTGATGTAATTCCCTAAGTGATCAAGGGTATGCTCAGACATTGATCCTTTGGTTGCTATGCCACAGAATCCATGCTATACCTTATTGATGAGACCTAACAAGGCTGAAACCAGTCTGGGGTTGCTCATGTTTCCTTAGGAAGGAGGTTTTGCCTGGGATTTCGGGATGGCTGTTCCCATATGGAGCAGGATCAGAACTGATTTGCTTACGGTGAGGCTCGCTCTATAGTGGCACAGATGGTGAAAGAAGACGGGTTAGAATGCTACCCAGAGTGATTGCCATTGGTTTAGACTATCTGCAAACATCCCTCTAATTACTTTCTTTGGGTTTGATATATTGTCCTGTGTGGCCAAGGTTTTGCCCAGACATTGGTCACTTGCTTACTGTGCCGCATGAGCCACGTTTTACCACAGGGACAAGGCCTAACAAGGCCAAAACCCACCTGGAGCTGCTGGTGTTCCCTTCTGAAGGAGTTCTTGCCTGGCAATTCAGGACAGACTGTTCCCATGAGGAGTAGAGCCAGTAGGGTCTGACATAAGGCAGGCCTCTGTCTAGAGTGACAGTGTTTGAAAAGCGACAGGTTGGTATGAAACCTGGAGCTATTACCAGTGTTTTAAATTATTTGCAAACATTCCTTTCATCACCCTTTCAGAGTTTGATATAACAGCCCAAATGTGGGCCCCTTGCTTGATGTGCCAGAATCCAAACTATATCTGACTAATGAGGCCTGACAAGCAGATGTTGTGGTACTGGTCCGGATAAGATATGTCCTGATTATGCTGTGTATGGCCTTGTTTCAGATTCATAGACCATGAAGTGTCAATACCTGCGAGCAATAGCATACTGAGATTTCTTCATATATATCCAACATAATGTATGTATCTGTCAGCAGGAATGCAGTTAGTATTATTTTCTTATTGTTGTCACATGTACTATTGTAAGTCACATGGGTTTTATAATTTTGCGGTAGACAACTGAAAATGCTGTATAAAAATATGATGCCAGTTATGATAAAATCAGAAAATACCAATACAGATATTTAAACAAAAATGAAATCTGACAAGGGCGAAACTGGCCTGGATTGGGTTGTATTCTCTTCTAGAGGGGGTCTCCTCTGGTATTTGTGGATGGACTGTTCCCATGAGAAGCAAGGTCAGCACTGATTTTTATAAGGTGGGCGCCTCTGTCTATAGTGGCACAGCTGATGAAAACAACATATGTTGGAATAATGCAAAAATAGGTTGTCAATGGTTTAGAGTGTTTTCAAGCCTTTCTATCACCTTTTGCATGTTTGAAGCAAGGTGTTGAAGTAATACCTTTAGGTAGAACTTGAGCAAGTGAGTAGTACTCAACATCTATTCATAAACGGTGTATTTATCAGAATCCCATATATATATATATATATAATAAATATATATATATATGTGTATATATATATATATATATATATATATATACACACACAAAGAAACATAGGTTTTACAGACGTTATTGTTAGGAATTAGCATTTAAAAAACCTTAGAAATTTACTAAAAAAAACATAGGTTTCAGGGACGTTATAGTTAGTTGAACATTTGACTCATATAAAACCAGAGAAATTCGCCTGTTATAGTTAGTTGAGCTAACTATAACTCGCGCACCCGCAATGCACTGCTGATGATGTCACATATTACATCACTCATGACATGGTCAGTGACATCACTGATATCACTCATGACATCTCAAATGACATCACTGATGACATCACTCATGACATCATCCAGTGAATGTGTGTTTCTATAAAATGTAAATATGTTTTATATATATATGCCAAGGTGTATTGAATAAGGAATGCATTTACAAGTGCCTAAAGGAATTATTTTGTATGTATGTGACTGACTGCATAAGTGAGTGATTGAACGTGTCTTACTGAATGCATGGGTTAGTGACTAAACTGTGTAAAAGTATGTATTAGTCTCTCCATTGGTGTGTAAGCAACTGCATGGGTTGCTGAATACCTACATGAGTGTCTATATAAGTTATTGATTTGTTGTCTGAGTATCTGTATGGGTCCCTGAGAGTCTGTGTAGGTGGGTGGGTGTATGAGTCTGTGCATAGATGTCTGAGTGGGTGATTCAGTGGTTGTATGGATTAAAAAGTGCAGTTGGAAAGGGCTGTATGGGTGAGTTAGTGTGTCTATGGGTGTGTTGGTGAGTGAATATCTGTGACTAACTACATATGTTTTAAGCCACTATATGTGAGTGTTGGAGTATATAAATGAGTATACGTGAGACTAAGTTATTTCAAGAGTGGGTGTATAAATAAGTGTCTGCTTCTATCAGTGATTGTATAAGACAGTAAATAAATATGTGTTAGTATCTGTATAAATAAGTGATGTGGTATGTCTAAAAATAACAAACTTGGTGTGTATAACTGTATACATGATTAAATGGGTATGTGATTCATTCTTTGCATTACTGACTAGGCGTGTGAGTAACTCTATGAATGAGTGGCAGTGTCACTGCATGTATAGCTGTATGAGTGCATATTATAGTTCTCTATTGATGAGTAACTACATGTATAAGTGACTGGATGTGTGTGTAGACCTAGAAATAGTGAGTGCTATGTAGTATATGGCATTCTTCTATGTATGGTTTCAAAAATAGTAGTCAGCATTTTAGAATGAGTGTATCAAAGTTTATATTAGAGCATCAGTATGTGCATCAGATTGTCACGTGGATGATGTCATGAGTGATGTCATGAGTGATGTCATTTGAGATGTCATCAGTGATGTCATCAGTGATGTCACTGACCATGTCACTTAAACGGTCAGTCACGCACCTACTAAATTCTCCATCCAGACACTTATACACTCACTCATTCTTCAATACACCTTGGCATATATATAATACATATTTAAACTTGAAAGAAAAACACAGTCACTGGATGATGTCATCAGTGATGTCATCAGTGATGTCATTTGAGATGTCATCAGTGATGTCACTGACCATGTCTTGAATGATGTAATATGTGACATCATCAGCAGTGCATTGCGGGCGCGTGAGTTATAGTTAGCTCAACTAACTATAACAGGCGAATTTCTCTGGTTTTATATGAGTCAAATGTTCAACTAACTGTAACATCCCTGAAACCTATGTTTTTTTTAGTGAATTTCTAAGGTTTTTTGAAATGCTAATTCCTAACTATAACGTCTGTAAAACCTATGGTTTTTTCAGTAAATTTCGAAGGTTTTTTAAATGTTAATCTCATATTTTAATGTTTATAAAACCTATATTTTTTCTAATATATTTTTAAATATTTTGGAACTCTATTATACTTCTTGTTTTTAACTTTAAAAATCATGTAATGTTTTATATCTTCCCCAAAAAATATGTATATATTTTTTTTTTGGTTAAGAAAACTACACTCCCATACCGGTAGCGTACCAAGCTCCATCACCACACGAATCCTATCCGCCATATTGCTAAACTCGTAAATGATGCGCATTTCGTATCCAATGAGTTCGTGGCACCGCGTCCCGCGTAACACCATATACGCATGAAGTCACCCCAGGTACTACTTTGGTATCCGACGGGTACCAAGCCACGCGTTACGTCATGTGCGTATGGGGTCGTGTCTGCTGTGCGTTGCGTATTCGACGAGTACACGCTGCCAGGCCCTGTGTTACGTCACAGACATATATTATCGCGCCGGGTACACCATTCCCTTTTTTTTGTCTCAAAAGTATATCCAAATAACTTTAAACAGTATATGAGAGCACGCGAAAATCTAAATTATTTTAAACATTTATATATTTCTAACTGTAATAAACTTATATTATGATAAATATATTTTGTCACAATCGCGTCGGGTGCGGCATCCTTGCGCGCTCGGTGCGCGATTGCCATGTGACCTTAAAAAAAAGCATTTGTTTGGTTCATAACATTTCCCATTGTAACTGTTGTACAACCCCACCCATTTTACTCATTCTCTCTACAGCGTTTGATGAGAGACACCTCTTCTGCTTAGAAAGCTTTTTTGAAAAGTGTTTTCCTGTATACACATATCTTATACTACACACAACATGCAACGATCATCTTGATCAATATTCATGCCCTGTACATTAGCCTTCCACGTGTGATTGCCATGCATCTCAAACGTTCCATCAATAAACAAATATGTGTTACACGATACCCCTGGTGTGTGTGTCTGCACATTATTGTGCTGCCTTTCGGCCTGGGTATTGCTGGCTCTAAGGTGCATCATCAGCCACGGGCAGACTGCACATCCTAGATCACATGCCATCTCATTAACAATAGTTTCCGCCCCCCGACACATGCTACACTAATCTAAATTGCACACTCTGCGAGGTCAAAACTACAAAAGAAAAACACATAAGTACACTTCCTGGCCAGGCAGGAACTGAACAACGCCCAAGTCCCCGGAATAATTATTCACACCCCTATGCTGGCCTGGCGTACGCAAGCCCAGCCCACTTTGCGTACGTATAAATAGGATAACCACGACGCCACACGTCCCTCTTCTTCCACACTACCTCAAATAATTTGGCTCAGCAACCTCACATATCACAATGCGCAATAAAAAAAAGAAATGGATCCATGAGGTGTACTCCATCCTGGCAATCAACACGGCCTCTAAATTGTGAGCCCTACTGCTCGTCGTCTACGAAAGGGATCCATGAGGTGTACACTCTCCTGCAATCAACACTCCATCTGAATTGTGAGCACTGCTGCCCGTAGTGTTTGCTCACACAACAATGACAGCAGGTAAGCAGAGCGGCCTGGGTGCACAGGGCCTCCAATTGAGCGCGCTACTGCGAGAGAGGTGGGGTGCTTCAGCCTAGCTGCACAGGTCCGAACAAACTATATTGCCATGGTTTATGATGTGATCTTTGACCTCATTCAGTCACATCTCTGTCTCATTTTAAAGACCTGCTGGACTGTACTGTAGGCTTGAGCAAGCGGGCAACGCTGCCCTACAGACACCTCTTCAGCGCGGGGCTGCGGGGGGGATGGGATGCATCAGCCAGACTGCGCACGTGTGAATAAGCGATATTGCCATGTGTTATGATGTGATCTTTGACCTCGTTCAGTCACATCTCTGTCTCATTTTAAATACCTGCTATACCATAAGGTAGGCCTGAACCTACAGGCAGCACTGCCCTACAGACACGTGGCATTGGCTTTTAGGACACTGTAGTGAGCTCCTTACTAAGTGTACATGCATACAGGCTCCCGCCACTGCATTACACGTGCACATTATGCTTCTAACATGCGCTCTGTTCCTTTGTATGTGAACGTTGGCATAACATATTATTATTTAATCTTGTGTATTCTCGTGCACTCCAACTCCTCTTTGAACCACGATTACCACTAACAGTTGGTAGATCGTACTTCAAAAACGAAGGATGCACTCAACTCCTATTTTCTATCAAGCTTGAAATAAACCTTCATTTACCTCCAGACGTTTCCATCATTAAATTATTTCTCCCTTTTCAGACATTCCATTGATTGCCACAAGAAGGGCGGAGCGGGAGCTGACCCCGCAATGATGCCCTGGCATTCTGACACCTTCCATCGTGGTATCAAGACACCGTCCCCGACCGGAGACCTGGTGTGCAAGACCTACAATTGAGCACAGTGCAGGGGAAGGGGTTAGGGTGCAGCACCCTGGGTGCACAGGTGCATGCAAGCGATTTTCCTGTAGCTAATAATGTAGGACTATATTATCAAACAACAGCGATAACATTATCACCACTTTAGCGACAGGAAACTGCTGCTAAACCAACGATAAGGGGTTGATAATATGCACTTGTAAATTCCCATAGAAGCCCAGGTTCACACCAGAACCTGGGCTTCTAAGGGAATTCACAAGGGCAAATATTATCAACCCCATATCGCCGCTTTAGTGGCAGTTTCCTGCCGCTAAATCGGCGATAATGTTATCGCCCTTCCTTCATAATATGGCCCATAATCTCTGGCCTTATGTATTTAATTTTAAGGACTTGCTGAACCACACTCTTTCTCGCAGACCCCAGCGTCCTAGACAAACGGGTGACGGAGGGTAAACACTAAGGGCTGGGTGCAATAGACTGATGCTCTGTCTCCTCTTCCCTCTCTTCTTTTGACTCTCCCTCCCCTTCTCCCTTCTCCCTTCCACCCATTCCCCCTCCCTTCCATTCTCACCATGGTCCTTTCATTCGGACTACCTTTCTTTACCTCTTCCACATAGCACACATACTTATGTTTCATTTTTGTCTTGCAGGTTTCCTACGCTGCTTCCACTGGAGTCCAACCCACGTTTTTTTAATTATACTGTTCTATTAAAGTTACATTTCTATTTATTTCTGTTTTAATAAAAGTTACTTCTTTTTCAAATAAATAACTGAGTGTATAGGTTTTCTTTTTCTGATGACACTTGTCTATTGTTTATTGTGAAAATCATCTGTTTATAGGAGATTTTAAGGACAAAATAATTTAATATTAGAGTGCACCTACCAAACATAATCTAACTGACAAATGAAGCCTGGGTAATTGTACAACTGTAAGAGTTCTATGAGTGTATCACTTTATAACACCATAAGTACTGCTTACAGAACAAATAAGGCACTGCCTAGGACCACCGAGGCTTCAGGGACTGCCGAAGCCCACCTTGCATATTTAAATAAAGATCCGGAGTGTGGCGATCCCCGGACTTCAGTTGGCCTCGAACCCCCCGAACAATTAGTAAACAATACCCGGGAAGGTGGCGCTCCCCTAGGCTGCAATACGTCTCTGTGCCCTTCCGCGCCTAATTTACATGTGACATTAAGACCTCAAGTCCTACAGAGACCCCGCAATATAATAATTGTATTGGCCACTGAACATTACCCACCAGGAGCCTCATTTAAAAGAACGGGTGAGACCCCGCTTTTTTTGTTTTTGTTCTTTTCTCTCCATTTTTACCATCCGCATCCCCTCTATTACAGCGATACAAGGTTTTTCCTCCTCTCACCTCAAGTAGTCGAACAAGTATTTGCTATCACAGGGTGGAAGCCATGTACCACCCTTTAACAGCAAACATAAATGCCCAGCGAATGCACACCCCGGGACATTGTATGAGCTGCGCATGAGAGGTCGCCCTCCCTACTACCATGATGCATTTGTTAGTATAAACGCATACTAACACTACTTACACACATGTAGCACAGCGACCAGAATGTAGTGAAGAAGCAGAGGAAGCGCAAAATCTAAAAATATAAATCCTACCAGAAGTCGGATGACATAGTTCAATGAGCCGACGACCCTGGCATGAGTAGAAACAGCTACACGAACAAAACGGGTCTTCAGGACAACGCAAGCAATTTTGAAATAGTGCTGAGTGGTACCTTCTTTTTGCCTTCTCCCACTCGTCGCCAAATTTATGTAGTGAAGAGGCAGACAGCAGTGAATCCAATAAGTAGATTTATTACAAGAAAACAAGACACCTGAAACAACCACCAACAGGAGCAGACAGCAAAGCAACCGTCTAATCCAGCACCGTGTACAAACTCCGCAAGGTTCCCCTCATGACAGCCCTACATTCTAACATTACATACTGAGGGCCATATTATCAAGGAACGGCGTTAAAATTATCGCCGCTTTAGCTGCAGGAAACTGCCGCTAAAATGGCGATAATGGGCTTGATAATATGCCGTAGAGAATTCCAATAGAAGCCCATGTTCTTGTGTTAACATGGGCTTCTATTGGAATTCTCTACGGCATATTATCAAGCCCATTATCGCCTTTCTGCCGCTAAAGCGGCGATAATTTTAACGCTGTTCCTTGATAATATGCCCCTTAGATTCTAGCAGAATTACATACTAACATTCTACTATGAATTACATTGGAATACTACACAGAGCACATGACTTTACAGCAATGAGCTCATAGTTTCATCCAGGAGTCTTGACACCGGTAGGGGTAAGACTTTCGCTTCCAACTCCCTATATTGTATAAACGTAAACTAACACTTCTTCCACAAGTATGCTACAGCGCCCAGAGCACATCACTTTACAGCAATGAGCTCACAATTTAGGCTCACGGTTTAATCCCCGAGTCTTCACACCAGTAGGGATGAGTGGTTCGCTTCCCAGTCCCTATATACTATAAACGCATACTAACACTACTTACACACTTATACTACAGCGGCTAGTATCCTACACCGCCTAGAGCCCATCACTTTACAGCAATCAGCTCGGTTTCATCCACAAGTCTTCACACCGGTAGGCGTAACTACTTCGCTTCCCGCTTCCGGTATACTATCAACACACAGTAGCGGTCAGTAGTTCGCCTCCCACTCCCTGTATGGTATAAATGCCTACTAACACTACTTGCACACGTATGCTACAAACACCAGACCACATCACTTTACAGCAATGACCTTACGGTTTAGACTTTCGGTTTCATACCCGAGTGTAGCACCATATCATATCACCACCATGCAACACCACACTTTCAGACCGTTAACAGTGATAACTACCTACTGGCGACTGCCAGTAGGTAATCAAGAACAAATTACAAAAGTTCCTTGATTCTTTTAGCTTTCAAAAATTCTCTCTATTACTGTCTTTCTACTTTTCCATATAAATAGTTTTTTTAATAGTCAAGTACACATCGAAGTCAGAAATGCAACGTATTCTATCAACACACTTTCTAGAACATTCTACAACACGTGGAGGTTAAAAGTTCCTCCATTTTTTTAAACCTAACGATATTTCTTTGTAACGTTTTCTCGAACATTTAACGGCACATGCAGGTTAAAAGTTCACGATTGTTTTAAGTTCGAACAGTGCCTTCTAAATGCAAGTAGCAGGTGTGGTTGAGTTGAGAACATTTTATCCTATAATATGTATGTCCAAACTGCTTTTTCTTAACCAGTCACAAACATACTTTTCCACAAAATGAATGTGCACCCTACTTTTAAAAAACAATGCTTTTCATCTCCCTTTCAGGTACCGTTTTGTATGCGAAAAGAAACTAGTTCCCCATCTTTAAACATATCTCTTATTCTACGAAGGAACTGCATGAGCTACAGACATCTTTCCATACCTTCCAGCCATACCTTCAAAATGCTAGTGTGGATCGTAGGACATAGCTATGTTTTCTGGTGCAAGAGGTATGCAGAACAGAGACGTATTGACTTAGACCTAGGTTTACAAAATGTGGACATTAAATGGTTTGGACAGAGAGGATTGAAGTGGCACCAATTGTTGCCTTTGGTTAAAACCTGTTTGCATCTCCAACACCCTGACCTCATGATTGTGCACTGTGGTGGAAACGACCTAGGCACATTGACTGGGGTAGATTTGGAAATGCTTATGAAGGACACCTTTGGACAACTGATGTTACTTTTGCCTCAAACTGTCTTTGTATATTCTAATATATGCCAAAGACAGAAGTGGAAATGGTCCAAACAATTTTGTCCTTAGATTGAAAAATCTCGGAAAAAAGTCAACAAAGCTGTCTCTGCATACCTCAGAGACCACAAAATGGGGTCCATATACAACAACAACATAAGTTTTGATATGACGGATATATACAGAAGTGCTGGAGTACACTTCACAGATCAGGGAAATCGAGTTTTCCTGAATAACTTGAAGCTGTGCATCCGCACTTATATATAGCTCCAACTAATGAACACAAGGGCTCTTTTTAGAGCCACCCTATAACTTACAACTTAGGCCCCCTATTTTAGGGCAATATAACGCCAACTCCCGCACCCTCGCCAAATTGTATTCTCCACACAGCTGTGGCGCAGCGGCCAGACCATCTCACTTTGCAGCACAGACCTCTCGCTTTGATCCCCAGCTCTACTCACCCATAGGGGTGAGTAGTTTGCGCTCTACAAATACCATATTGGTTTACCTTCGCACTCCCTATACAACACCACCTAAGCACCATACACAAGCTACAATGTTCTAAACAAAAGTTCATCCAAGTACCTATAACTACATGCTGACACTACTTGCACAGATGTGGCACAGCGGCCAGAGCACATGACTTCACAGCATATGACACACAGTTTGGGCTCACGCTTTAATCCTCCACTCCGGCAGCAGCTCAGCTTAGCAACATGAGACTCTAGACAATACCTCACATATATTCCGTACCCCAGGACTTTCATACCAGTATGGGTCAGTAGTTCGTCCAAGTAGTTATAAACACATCTGGACACTACTTCCACAACTGTAGTGCAGCGGCCATGGCATATGACTTCACAGCATAAGACACACAATTTGGGCTCACGCTTTAATCCCCGAGTCTCGCACCAGCTCACTTAACCCGCATCAGACTCTACCCAATACCTCACCTAATTTCCGTAGCCCACCACTTAAACACCGGTAGGGGTAAACACTTCACTTCGCACCCCCTCTATAGCACACTCTAAAGGCCCCACAGAGGTTACAGTGCTCCTACCCTCCTATTGCTCACTTTTCCCCCCCTTTTTTCCCCCTTTGTTCACCTTACTCGCTTCAACGGAATCACAAAATGGCGGCCAACACTTCCTAGTTGCAACTGCTCGCACCGCTCGCATCCAATCAGCAACAAGCTCGTGCTCGTAAAGTCTCAGCCAATCAGATGGCAGAATTCCCAAATATCGATATCTGTAAATTTCGATATTTCTCAAAAACTACTGAACGAATTTACACCAAATAAACAAAAGCGTGCTTTCTAGACCAAGACCCTTCTCCCTGCCAAATTTGGGGTAATTCCGTTCACCCGTTCGACCTGTACCCTTGTCTAAAGTTTCCTATGGAAATTAACATGGAGAAAACACATTTTGGGACACCCTTTTTTCTCGGCCCCCCCCTTGACGATTCACCCCCAAACTTTCAACATAGGAGCTGATCTCAACAAAGAATTAGTTTTGAACTTTCACGAAGATTCATCAATCGGCGCCAAAGTTATTGCGAATAGAATGTTGCCATTTTCCTATAGAAACTAGGTCCTAACTATAACTATGTACTGGTACGGACAACTTCTTGAGCTGGTGCCAGATTTTCTTATATATATATTATATACCCAAAAGCTTGCTTCTATTCAAACCACGGACCCGTGGAAGGAGGTACGTATGCCAGTGAAGCACCCGGCCTTAACATTAACCCAATCCAAAGCCACAAGTGGAATAACATACTCTCAGGACGCAAAGGAATTAGTATGTTCAGGTTTTATTAAGCTTCTTTTTATTATATATATGTGTGTGTGTGTTGTGTATATATATATATATATATATATTTAAATAATATCACCAAAGTATTGCACAAATGCACCTAGCATGCACCAAATTATTCACAAAGGACTGAATTAATTTGAGACATGGATATCATGATATCTCCTGACAAAGCTCATATTAAAGTATACTGTATTACACACTTTGGTTTTCATTTCAGAGAGTTTACATTGGACTCGTGCATGAAGTTATGGCCTATCAATGCACATCAGATACATTTCATGCATTTTTCAAATTAATAAATATCTTAAAACATAACTGTTTCTCCAATCACTATTGCAGCCTGGTGTTCATCATATCACTTGCACATACTTTGTTCATCAACACAAAAAAATGCTCTAAGGAAAACAGCCTGTAGGTTGTGGAGGCAGGAGTAAAAGACAAGGATGTGAACTGCAGCTTTACTACGATATGCAAATTTTCTAAAAAATAAATCTTGTTTTTTTGGTCAGATTCAAGCAAGCAACATTAATGTGTCTGAGATGTGCCTCAATTTCCGATATCTCAGAGCAGTGTAGCCGTGCTGGTCTGAACGCAGTAAATACTTATATAGCATAATGTTTCAGTACCTGCGCACAATAACATTCTGTGCTGGAGCTGAACATCTCTCCTGGAACAAAGCCAACACCGCCCAGGAAGCAGAAACTGAATCCGAATATGTGTGTTGTGGCCGCATTCAAACAAACCAACATCAGCCCTATCAGGTGTGCTCCTCGGTTACTACAGCTTTTCCTCAATACATTATCTGCTTTGAAGTGCAAGGCAAGACTGTAGCAGTGATGGGTTGTAAGCTGCAAAGATTGTATAATTCTTCGATACCTGTATTGTCTGTGCTGTACGGAAACAGCCCCCCCCCCCCCTTATGCATAGCTACTAACCTCTAGGAAGCAGACCCTCGAAGCCAGGGCTTAATTTGAGCCGGTGGTTGCAGGTTAATTTTTCATAGCTAGATTTTGATCCACAGCAAGAGAACAATCAACACAAAAGTGGGAATGAAGGAGTGGAGAAAGACAGAAAAAACAAAAAACGTGACAATTGTGGAAAGCAAGAACCTGCAATAGTGAGATAAAGGGCCTGGGACAGTCTGGTGGTGGGTTAAAGAGGCATGATGGGGAATCAAGACTACACAGCCTTTGTATTCCAAACTCCATCACTCAGTAGTGCCAGCAGTGGGCTTCTGTGTAAAACTTTGGGTCCAGACAGGTATTTTTTTTTACAAAGTAAGCAAAGCTTGAAGCAAATAGCGCGTGTAGTGGCTGCATTCCAGCAAACCAGCATCGCGTGTAGTGGCTGCATTCCAGCAAACCAGCATCTATAGCCACCAGGGGTGTAGACTGGCTTTCAAAACCCTTCTTCAGTGTGTGCTTTGCTCTGTTTGATGCTTATCAGAGGAATCTAGAGGTGCTAATTTTGCAAGCAGTAAATATTCATGGAGCATAATGCTTCAATAGCTGTCCAAATACCAACTGGTACTGCACAGGAACAAAGCGGCTGGTGCACAGGCAGCAGTCTCTAAGAAACAGAAACTTGAATCCAAGACTTATGTTGTGGTCGCACTTCAACAAATAAGCATTAACATCTCTCAAGCGTATATATCTTCGCTTTACAGTTTTTTTTGTCCATACATATTTTATTCGGTTTGCAGTTAATTGTGCTGGGTTTTAAGCAGTAAATAATGCTTTTTTATTTTTTTTAAATAACAGTTTGCGCTGCAAGGAAAAATCTCACGCAGAGTTTGGCCATCAGCCGCTGGGAATAAAAACTAGGATTCAAATATGTGCGTTGGGGCCGCACACCCATTAATCAACGTGATCAGATGTGGACATTGCTGTAGTAACCCTTCCATTGTAAGTACTTCACTTTGTTTGGAGGTCATCAGAGGAGTGTTGTAGTTGGGGAGTATTAAATATTCATATAAGATAATGTTTCAGTGCCTGGGACATTCCCCACAGTGCATGGCCATCAGCTTCTAGGAAGCAGAAACTTGAATTATAAAATGTTTCTTGTGGTTGAACACTGATGAACCAATATCAGTGTGTATCAGATGTGTTTGGGGTGAGTCGGAGCAGCGTAGAGGTGCTAGTCTGTAAGTGTTTTATATTCACACTTGGTAATGCTTTAATACTTTTTGAAACAACAAAGGAACATATCAAAACTGTGCAGTGCTTAATTTGAGCCAGTGCTTTCCGGTGCTCAGCACCGGCACCTTATTGTCAGCACCGGGGCTATGACAGTCTGCCACAAGGTGGTGTTGTCCTGCAAATTTAGGTATGAACACAACAACAGAGGGTTATTTATTCAATTTGCATTAATAATGACTAATATCTGCCTCCCAAGCCATTCTTCTGGCTTTGGGGCCTGTAATGGTCTGACTTGTCACACTTGTAGGAGTGTGCAGGTTAGTAGCTGTGTATGTACTGTCATTGGCAGCGCTGGCATGGGTTATGTGAGGTGCAAGCTGCAGTGGCCTCCCGACGAGAGCCCCGGCACTTATCCTTTTACAAATTAAGCACTGAAACTGTGTAGCATTTCGAGCCTAGGAAGTACAAACCTGGACCCAAAAATATGTGCATTTGACACAACCCAACAAACTAAGCATATCATTCCCTCAGCTGTTCTTATTGGCTCTTTTAGCCCTTCTTCAGTACATATTTAGTAGATTGCACTGGTTATCTCTTCTGAGAAATAATGCCCACATTAGTTAGAAGAAAAGGCAGTTCTCTAGGCAGCATGGGCCAGATACAAAACTCTTATTTTTCATTTCCAAATTAGCGACTCCAAAGGAATTGTTATTTAGCAAATGCTAAATGGTATGTACAAAATTTGCGACTTCCTAATAGCGATTCCTACAGAGTAGGAATCGCTATTAGAAAGTTTCAAATAGGAAATGCTACTGCATTCCCAACTATGGGCCAAACAGAAAATGGTATTCCTTTCCGAAATTTCGATTTCCTAATAGGAAATCACGATTTAAGGGAATCCAAACCCAAGAGTGCCTATGGGGTTAAGGCCCCCACAGAGGCACCACAAAATTTGTTTGCAAATGTAAGTGCATATGTGTGCTTCATGTCAATTTAAAAAATGCATTTTGAAATGCATTTTTTTAATTTTGCACATGGTTACCATCGACTTTGAGTCGATGGTAATAGCATTTCCTAAATGTCCAATTCGCCTTTAGGAAATGCTTTGTACATGTGCTTTAGGAATCACAAATAGGTAATCCTTATTTGCTTTGCGGGTGCAATTTGCGATTTCTACTTGCCACTGGTTTTTGGCCTTTGTACATATGAAAAGGCTGTTTTGTATTTCCGAACGGGTCGAAACTGCGATTCCACCCACTGAGATATGCAAAAAGCTTTCGTAGATCTGGCCCCTTATGCGTGGAATATAACTCACAAAGTCCTGACATTGGAGGGTTAATATTTTGGCATACAAAAATACAATCTAGATGTGGTGCAGTACAATTCCCATAATACTTCCTATTTCTTGACAAATATTGGGTTTTCCTGCCCTAAATTCTTGTATTGAGTCTTTGACATTGCAGCACCAAAAGACAAGTATGAATATTTTGAATCAAGAGAAATACATGCCTAGAAAGAGAGGAGTATCCAGGTCTTGTCTGAGGTAGAACATGAGAGTGACAACTAGAATACTGAATTCTAGACTTCCCTTAAAAGACGTGAATAAAGATGGAGCGAGCCCCCAATATGCCTTTTAATGAATTTCAACACAAGGTAGAGTAGAGGCAAAAAAATACTTTAAAACATACACATTTCATGGGAAAATCAGGTTCTCTGGTTACTAGTAATTTATTTTGTAGAACCTATATTGAATGAATAGGAGTAAAGGAAATATAATGAAACCAGCAGAAGGATTTATCAGAAGCTGTCATAAAACTGGTTCTCGACACAAGGCAGTGGAGATTAACTCCTTTCCTCACATAACATACGGTATTGATATTTGGTCATGCTAGGGTCAGGGGAGACATCGTTTACAACGAATGCGATACAATGCATTCCATTAAAATGCGTCGTTACAACGACCGCTTTGTTACATCGCAAACCATTACAATGCAAGTAGTTACAACAACATAAGGTGTTGGATTTAAAATCTGAAATCCAACACCTTCCCTACTGTTGCACAGACTGGAGTTGGCACAGTTAATTATACTATTCCAACATCCAGTGCCACCTACAGCAATTAGTTATAACGACTTGTGTTGTTATGGTATGCTATGTAACAACACGGTCGTTGTAACGACCGCGTTGTAATGGAATGCGTTGTATCGCATTTGTTGTAAAGTAGCATATTCCAGGGTCAGCTAGTAACATTGTTAAACTACACCTAGTTTAGCAGTTGCCCTCAAAGGTCAAAGATGTGTGAATGATATGTTTTCTTTAGACGCCTGGTGACCGCTATTCAAAAGGGATTCCTGGCAGCCATATAAAACTATGCATTTGTATTGTAGCAATAGCAATGCCAAATAGCATGCAAACATGTGGAAAAGATGTATTCTAACCAGAGCCGGATTGGCCATAGAGGACACCGGGCGTTTCCCTGGTAGGCCGCTAGGGTGGGGGCTGGTTTCGGGCCCCTGGGGGCCGTTTTTGTTACCGGGGGTTGGCAATATCGGCCCCCAGTAACAAAATCGTCCGAAACCGGCCGTTGCAAACTGCTCGGCTGCACTCCCCCTCGCCCCGGGGTGGCCAGCTGAGCAGTTTGCCAGGGCCGGTTTCTTTTCCCAGTCTGGCCCTGATTTGAACACATTAGTCAAGTAGCGCTGCGTCCACAAAATAACACTAACAGGTAGCCTGAGTATATTATGATACAAAAGCACATTTTCCATGGCACAATTTCTCACTTTAGGCTTTATTAGAGTAATGATTATGCGATGGAGACCCATCTCCAAACTGTACAGGTTGTGGATATTGCCCAAATGTATGATTTTAGTTATGTTTCCCAGGCCCTTTTCAGATATACATTTTTCTACACACAGTGAAGGCTGGCTGGACCATTCCTTTCCAGTTGGATAATGGTAAGGCGTAGGCCCCCTTGTTTTAATAAGACGTTAAAGCCCTTGTAAAACATGGTTGCTGTGGCTCCCCACGTGTATTATCTGGCCATTGAGGTTCCCATCTTGGGGATTCTGGGGCAAGAGGAAGAATATTCTCACGAGAGCCAAAGCTGAGACAACTAAATATAGCCTCATGCGCACCATTCCCCAAGTTGGTGTCTGGGTCTGCTGGAGCTGAACAAGAGGCATTGTGTGGAGAGCGATACTTTATTTCGGTCAAATGACCAGAAAACTGCAAAGTGCAGAAAAAGTGCATTTTAAACTTACAAGCATTAAAATATACATATATGATATCACATTCCGTCTCTGTATCAAAGGAAAGAGGTGTTTTTGTGGCATATAATATCACATGTATACACATTATGTAGGTCTTATATGACACGACTTCCTCCAACTCAGGGAAGCATTAACAACAAAAACCTCTAAAAAAGTCCTAAAGTGGCTAGAAAGGGTCCGCCATGTTGAAGCTTGCCTTTATTCGAATTGTCCAACCATCAAAGCACACATGAATAACAATCAATTGTTTAAATACTCTTTCAGAGATTCCCATAAAAAATAATAATGGAAAATAAAAACAACCATAAAAACCATTCCAGTTAAAATCCCCAGCTCTTCTGTTAAAAGTGCATTGTGCAAATAACCAGTGTGATAAGAAAAGAAGGGAGAGAAAATTCAACTTGAGCTGACAACAGTAATGCCTAGCACCTAATGGCTTCTCTGGTAGAGGGTGCCTCCTTCTCCATCGAAGTTACAGCCTTCTGGCGCCTAAACAAGACATTCATTAAAAAGTGACATGGAAAAAACAATAGGATTTGAACTATCAGTCATTAGGACCCTATAAGCAACCCAGTAATATCTAGTTTCCAAATTTAATCACATTGGTCTGATCCACTTTCTTCAAGCATATTCAGTGCAAAAGAACAAAATATGTACGTCAATCTCCGTCCCTAAGCCACAAGCAGGACACACAATCAATTCTCCTTCAGTGGCTTCAAGGGAGCATTGATCCCTAAAAGGTGGGGTAGAGACAGTCATGTCCAGCCCCTTGAGAAAGAAGTTGGAGAAACAATAGCTAGTTGGAAAATAAAGGACTTACTAAGCTCTTCCCCGAAAAAGTCTGGTGGTCTGAACAACAGAGGACCAAACTCCAACACAGCATTAGGTAAATAAAATGAAATCCACAATGTGGAAAAAGAAATGTCTCTTTAATTTGTAAGTATAGGAAACTATTCTTGATTCAAAATTGTCCTAGATAGAACACAAGGGCATGAGTAGAATTCCACCGTTACCACTCATTTCTAATGTTGATAGCCACGCAACCATGCTGATACATACATACTACAAAATATATAAACTTGGGCATAGTGGACCTTCCAATTTTACATTGCCCCCAAAACTGATCCTGGCCCGTGCCCTATCTCATGGATCTCTGGGTGTCTAAATATACTATTTCAATTCAATTCAATTCAATTTGTCTTTATTCGATCATAACCAATCATAAAAGGCATATTAACAGTACAATTTAATTTTTTTAAAAAGGATAGCTTTTTGCTTGTTTTTTAAAAAAAAAGTATTAAAAAACTTCTCATAGTAAATTTCCATTAAAATTATATACTATTTCATAAAACAGATGGCTATATTTCACACATGCTTTCAAAATATAAATTAAAACAGCTCACCAAGCCGCTTTTCTCTGCATACAAACTTTCTGTATTGAGGCGAATGTTAAGAAAGAAGATATATGTGTCTAATTAAAAAGCATGTCAGGAAGTTGAGAACTATCTTTTGAAGGCTGGGTTATATTTAGAATGCTGAACTGTGATGTCAAAGTTTGTATTTGTTAAAAAAAAGAGTAAGGCAACAAGCGTCTCATTCTATGAGCCATTCCACGCGTTCAAAGGTGTGTTTTATGCGCGCTTCTAACTAATGTCTCACAGCAGAGCGCAGTTGTTTTAATGTATTGCAAATGAACAGTTCTCCGGAGTATGGTTTAACCTTGAAAAAGTTCAAATCATGGGAAATGAATTGCATTAATGGCACAGGCGTCGTTCCTTGTGTTTTTGATTGCACACTTCCAATGCAAAGGTACTGTTTACCTTCCCTGCCCTGGAGAGGGATTATGTTTCTATGGATGTGATTTAGGTCCCCAGAGGTATAAAGACAGGTTGTTTATTTTTCTTGGGTTTGTGTTGCACATTTTAGTACAGAAGAATTATTGAATTTTATGTCTACTGCCATTGAGAATAAATCTGAATACATATTGGGGAATTGTCTGGTTTATTCTTCGTGGGTGGAACCAATTAACCGGCATGCATCGCAGGGGGTGGTGGGAGATCTGACAAAATACTGGCATGATTGAATGCATTAATGAATTTCTAGGCCATTAGGAGAAATAGTAGAAATTCCTTCTGATGTACTGTGCATGCACGCGGTGCCAGTGAGGGAATACTTGTGATTCCCACTTTGTTGAAGGAGCTTGTACATCACAGACAGGCCAATCCTAGTAATTTTCACTGTACCTAGAATGCCTCGCCCTTGACTAGGCCTTTTTTATGCCAGGTCCTGGGTGGCGCTACATGTGTTTTCTGTCAGACAGCCATTCATGCTGGCGGTGCAGAACTGGGATATCAGAACGGCTGTGCTTGCACTGCCTTGATAATGTCTGCTAGTCTGCATCAGTCTCCTGCCACGGCCACAAATGAATGTAATACATGGCAGTTTCCACTGCCACTCATTTCCAAAGTCGCCTTCAGTCTCTTGGCTTATCAGTGTTTGCATGGACCCTGTGGGAGATGAGATGGAATGTTGAGTTGGCCACAGAGAATGCGATGAGGATATGCGAGTGTGTGTGTGTGCGGGAAGTGTGTGCCTGTGAGTGAGTGAGTGAGAGAGAGAGAAAGAGAGAGAGAGAGAGAAAGAGAGAGAGAAAAAGAGAGAGAGAGAGAGACAGGTGAGAAGTGAAAGTTATCTACAGTTGGTGGGGGATGACGCCTTGAACTACTGTGGTACGATATTCATGTGGGTATTTTGAAGATGATTTTGACAAGTCACAAATAGATTAAATAAATATTGTCCGTGGCATATTTGTTATTGATGTATTTGATCTGGAGCAGCATCATTTTGCCTCCGCCCTTTTCACGTCTCGATTATGCCATATAGATATGAGCATGTAGTATCATGTACTTGTGCACTTTAACATAATTAACGTAAAAGTAGTGCACTTGACCGAAAAACTGAAGGTGCATTTGCTGTATAATCCAGACAGTTACATGAGCGTGCATACTAAATGTTCCCTTATAGTGATACCAAATGAAAGTTTTCTTGTATATCTGAATTTGTTTAGTTTGAGTAATTTTGTTAACTCTATATGCTCATGTATTCATTTGAAAAGTATCCTGCATTTATTTTATAACTGTATTTATATATATATATATATATATATATATATATATATATATATATATATATATATATCCATTACCATGCATTTAAATATGTATTGAAATGTTTTGCTACATTGGCTTGACCAAAGTTTTGGGCCTGGCAAGTAGGTGAACTTGCAAAAAGAACAATTGAGGGACAGAAGGCAGAACAATGTCATACATTCACCCCAATACAGAGATCTAGGACTAAATCCATTGTTTTTTTGCTCACCATGCCATTCCAGTTTGGACCCAGCCATAAGCAAATCAGTTTTGACCCTGCGCCCAATGAGAACAGTCCAGCCCGAACTGCCAGGCCAGGTCCTCCCTGGACTGGAAACAAGCATCCTAGGACCGGTTTTGGGCTTTCAGCCCTCATCAGTTAGGATAGCTTGAATCCAGTGGCATGGAGAGCACGGGAGCCATGTCTGGCATGTCGTGACAAATGCAAAAAGAACAATTGATGGACAGAATGCAGAATGAAATGAAATGAAAAGTGAAGCTTATATAGCGCATCTGTCACTCCTAACGGAGTCTCCTGGTGCTGTAAATGACAAGGATCAGTTGTGTCGATTGGGACCTAAATTAGGTCCAGGCAGCAGGAATCAGGTGTTCCAAAGATCCATGTCTTTAAAGCCTTTCTAAACTGCCCCTCCTGTTCAATTACTCTGAGTTCCTTTGGCATGCAATTCCAGGCCTTTGCTCCCAGAACTGTGGCTGATTTCCCACCTCTAGTTGTTAATTTGAAGCCAGGCACTTTGAGCAAGCTTGCAGCGCTAGATCTCAGAGTTCTTGCAGTAGTGTATGGTTTGAATCTTGCTGAAAGATATACCGGCCCAGGTGGAGGTATGCTCTGAAAGTCGTCAATAGAAGTTTAAGCAAAATTATTTTATGAACTGGGAGCCAATGAAGGGTCTTCAGGGCAGCAGAGGCCGACGCTCTACGAGGAAGCTGTAGGACCAATCTGGCTGCAGCATGCTGAACTACCTGTAGTCTCCTCAGGGTGGTTTTATTAATCCCTGCGAGAAGACTATTACAGTAGTCCAGCAGCGATATTATGAGAGTCACTGCCACTGTTTTCCTAGCGGCCAGCGGGATCAGATTGAAGAACTTTCTCAGGGTTTTTATCAGGACAAAACAAGTCCCAGTTACCTTCAGAACATGAGGTTTAAAAGAGAGGGAAGAGTCGAACCAAACACCCAGATTGTTTGCAACCTCCACCGTTGATGGGGGGGGGGGCTGTAGTGTTATCTGGCCACCAATCCCTTGGTTGGAAGGAGTTGTTTTTTCCAATGGGTAAAATTTCTGTCTTGTCAGTGTTACAGCAGAGATGATGTCACACATTCACCCCAGTACAGTTATCTGGGCCTAAATCCATTGTTTTTTTGCTCACCATGCCATTCCAGTTTGGACCCAGCCATATGCAAATCATTCTTGACCCTGCATCCAATGGGAACAGTCCAGCCCGAACTGCCAGGCCAGGTCCTCCCTGGACTGGAAAAAAGCATCCTAGGTGAACTTGCCAGGTCGACATGCCATTTCAAAACTGCACACGCAGGCTCTACAGTGGCAGGCCTAAGACATGTTTGAAGGGCTACTTATGTGGGTGGCACAGTCAGTGCTGCAGGCCCACTACTAGCATTTGATTTACAGTCCGTGGGCAAATTTAGTGCACTGTACTAGGGACTTACCAATAAATCAAATATGCCATTACATTTTAGACACAGAGCACATGCTGCTTTAGCACTGGTCAGCAGTAGTAAGGTGCACCGAATCGTAAAACTATAAAAAACGAAGTTCCGCACACAGTCAAAAACAAAAAGTCAGAGGCAAAAAGACAGGGGAGACCATGCCAAAAGATGCCAGGTCTGACACTTATACATTACAGTATTTTGTCTGAATACATTGAATTCTTTTATAATAATTAACTGGATAAAGAATTATTGCCTGTCTTGTGTGCCATGATATTCTTGTACTTGATATTCCAGAGTACAATGAGACAAGAATGAGAGAGTTACTTTAATTTCTTCACTGCATTCGACCAAACCGTTGACCAGCCATAATGTTATAACTTTCAAGCCAAAAACTCTACCACTCTACAAATAAAATAGCAGGATAAAAATAGAAATATTAATAAATAATGTATTCACATACAAATGAGAAAAAGAATGTGAAAAACACACTACTATGACAATTCATTTTCCTATAGACCAATCATAATTAGAAAAGCACATTACAGAGGAAAATATATTTTAAATGAATCATGCACAGTATCTTTTTTCAATTCCCCAGATAAAGAGAATTAAAAACAATATCAATCAAATCTCTAAGGCCATTTCCAAGTAGCAACACCTCTGCATATTGCAGATGTTGCCTGCCACCAATAAAGGCCGCCTTCAACACTTGAGTCAGAACAATGTTCAATGGCAAGTGCTGCACTGTAGCTGAGGTCGAGCATTACTCTGACTCTGGCATTGAGCGCTCAGCAGATTTACCGTTCAAGTGACTATCCACATTATGAGTTCACTTACAGTTTGCTCACTGAGCAACCACGGTTAACAATTACCTGGAACCAGCTGAGTAGCTGCACCAAATGTCCTTTGACTGTAGTCCTGATGAAGACCTTGCTTTAATCATCCTTGTTTGGGCCAAAATGTTTACTCTACTTTTGTAGGAGTGTTATTTGGTTTCATTGGCTCATGGATCACTTGCCATCACTGTCTGTAATGCTCATTGACACCTTATCATGTTGAAGGGACTGAAACATATCTACAATGTATTTTAAAAATCTGTTACATCTCACTACTCACCGTTCATGAACACTGCGCCAGTACACATTTTTGTTTAATTCCTTATATGTGTGTACTGGTGGACTTCAAAAATCAAACAAGCTAAAACATTCAGGGACAAGCCCTTTGCGCCGCCCGTGTGTCACCTTTTGTGATGCACCGGCAGCGCATTTGCTGCCCCATATTTACAAGGACACATTAAGCCACCCTGCGTGGCTTTTCATGTCCTTGTAAATATGGCAAGCACTTTGCGTGAAAGGGGCGTTCTATGGGTGTTGCTGTGGGTGTTCCCACGCAACAGCCATTGATTATGCCACATTCCCAGATTTACGCGAAATTGTAAACCTTGGAATGCATCAGAAACCTACACCTCCCCAGGGGAGGCAATGTGAGGCGCAATGAGGAGAAATGTTTTCATTTCTCCTTGTTTTTTCCTCTTTCTATACGTGCTGCATTCTGCAGCATTCATAGAATGAGAAAAACACCTCTGGTGATTGTTTTTTGTGCAGGAAGGTGTCCCTTCCTGCACAAAAACAATCTACCTGCAACACAGGCACCCTTGCACCATGGTGCAAGGGTCTCTGCGTTGGCGCATTGCAGTCAACTGAGCGCCAGCGCAGGGAAAGACCAGGGATGCAACATATTATTGCAAATATGTTGCATCCCTGTGCTTTTACAGTGACTCAGTACAGCGCAGCCAAATGGCTTTTAGCGCAGCGCTGAGTCACTTTCGCATACATTTAGCCCTCAGTACTTTATAGAAAACTTTCACTTGTGGACATTTTAACATTACCATATGAAATTATTTCTTTTTATTCATGATACTAATGAACCCAGGTGATCCATTTAATGTTCCCTTTAATCTTCTATAATTGTATGCAAAGAAATCCAAAACAACCATTGTTTAACTAAATAGAGAAGATAGTAGAGTTTCCTAAAACGGAAAGAAGAAATGGAGTAAAGTTCTTTAAACTATCTTGAACTAGTGTGCTAAAAAGCCATATATGAATGTAGCTGAATCATGCACCACAGTCAAAATAATATGACCTTGAACAACAGTATGTTAATTAATTACTAATCCATTATCACTTATTAGAACATTGGAATGTTGGGAGCTCCATTGTAGACAATGGAGTGCTCCATGCTTCTACGGGCCGGTAAAGGCCCGCAGAGCAACATTCCAATGTTTTACAAAAGCCTCTCGAAGTTCGAGGGGATTTAAATCCCCTCGAGCTTCGAGAAGCCTTTGTTTAATTTGTTAGAACATTATGCCCTCTAGTGGCAGAATGTTCTAATAGCCTTATAGCCCTTCGTAGCAGGGCTATATCGCTATTAAAGTCCCGCCTCCTTTGTTAAAGTCCCTCGCCTTCGGCTCGGGCCTTTAACGCTGCAGCGGGCCTTTAATAGCCGGTATAGCCCGCTACGGCGGGCTATAAGGCTATAATAATGAAGTTGCGTAACATTCGAATACAAAAAAATCCTGACTATGAAAGAAACCAGAAACAAGATGAAATCAAGATGAACAAAATACATGGAGCGATGCAGATAGAGAAGAAATGGATTCCTTATTAAATCAGCCCTTCTTAAAAAATAATTCCAAAAGTAATACTTACCACATACTAGCTGAAATAATGCCTGCTCAAGCTATTCTTCTTGCGGAATTGTGGTTTTGTTCTTTTAGAAGATGAGAACTAAAATAATAACTGGCCCTAGCTTCGTTATTCTAACAGTTTGCACTGGGATGAAGGAAGGAAAAAATAAATGTAGATAACTAAAGAATTTCTCGGGTTAGAGCTTGAAATGAAAACAAATGTTTCTAATCTACTCCTAGTGCTGTGCTTGGAAAGTATGCATGAAAACTGAAGTATGAATACATTTGCACTAAGCCACTTTTTCCCATCATCTGAAGCACAGGGAAATAATTGGGTTGCACTTTATTCCTCTTAAAGAGCTTTTAGGTCCGTACCTGCTGGGGCCTGCTATGGGCGTGGAAGTTGTCCTAATTGAGGAGGAGCTCCCGCTGCAAGGGTGGATAGTGATTGGTTATTTCTGCCCATTTAAGAAGCTAAACGCTGGAGCAGCATTATAGAGGTGCAATGGAGGTGCGACAGCAGCGCATGCGCAGTGCGCTACATAGGCTAAGTGCATCACCTTCAGGGCAGCAGGAAGAAGAGTAGAGGAGACAAACTCTTCATTTATTCTCCATCTCTCGTTATTGAAAATTTGCTCTCCTTCCCATGGAAACGCGGCACATAACATGCACTGCAAATAGTAAAAATCCCACCTGGGTCTTCATCCCTGTAACTTCAAAGATTCAAACCCATTCGAAAAAACAGTCCATTTTTAAATCCACTCACCAGAGATCTACCCTATCTGAGTCCGAAAGGTAACTAATTAAATCTTACAACCTCACCTGTTACAACTAAGCAGATGACTCCCAAATCAATTTAAAAAGGGATAGATCCGAAGTCCTCTACAATTCAAACCTCTATGACTGTCTTTGAGCCATAAACGCATGGAGGATGAAGAACCATCTGAAGCTCAGCACCGCAAAGACAGAAATTACGACATGTGCACAATGGCAAAACTACCAGCCAACCACCATATGGCCAGAGGAATTTGAAGCCCCTCCAACAACATCAAAAGAAGAAATTAGAAACCCAGGAGTAACCATGGATTCAGATTTTCCTTGACACCTCATGCCAACAACATCACAAGGATTGCCTTCTACACAATGAAAACACTAAGGGCTTGATTTTCTTGCCATACATGCGGGGGCGCGGTGGTGGCGGTCTCCCAATCGCCATATTACAATTAGGGCAGTCAGACCGCCATTGCCCCACCAGGGAATCACCTTTCTCGAGGCAGTAATATGCTTGGCAGAACCACCGCAGTCCTGCCAAGCATATTAGAAGTTTCCTCTCAGTCACGGTTTGGTTTTCATGGCAATTCCTCCTCCGTGAAAACCATGGCGGAGAGAAACCAAAGACTCCTGGTGCTTCACGCCATGTGGATGCTAACAGGGGGGCACAGTGTGCATGCACACCTGTTCCTGCATGGCATGGACTTAACAATCCATGCCGTGCAAGGAACTGTTTTTGGCATTACCATTGCCGTGCCCAGTTTTAGAGGCATTGTCGTGGGAACGCTCCAAAAAAGCCCGCCAGACAGGAGGAAACTCCTAATATGGCCGGCGGCCTAACCACAGCTTTGGCGGTGCAGCTTCGGGGTAGACACGGCGCTTCACCGCCAAACTTGTAATAAGGTCTTAACTTGCATCTTACGAACCTTGCATAGCAACATAAACTGCAAGCCTTCCTCATGCTCGTAATCTCCAAGCTTGACTATGCCAACAGCCTACACCTTGGCACACCTGCATTTATTATACACCAGATACAACTCTTTCAAAATGCTTCCTCAAGGCTTCGTCTCCGCCTTCACCCAAAAGAACACATGACCCCAGTTCTTTAATCACTCCACTGGCTACCTATAGCTAGAAGGTCAATGTTCAAGGCATTCTGCACTGTCCACAGAGCCTCCCAATTAAAAGGGCCTCTATACTTACGGGTTAAAATGAAGGAATACAAATCAAACAGAAGATTGTGCTCGAGGCTCGCAGCATTTATCATCGTACCACCTTACCATAGAAAGCCGTAGGAGGCACTGCTTTCTCAGTACAAGTTACTAAGCTCTGGCACTCACTATCAGCCAGCATTAGAAGCTCCCAGGAGCAAATATACTTTGGAAGACAGTTAAAAACTTGGCTATTTCCTAGATAAATGCACCACCTGCAAACAGGCTACAAAGCCCAGAAAACAGTCACACCCTCAAGCGCAATCCTCAGCTTACAGGCCATAAATTGCAAACAACTCAACCAGCAAACTGCTTTCCCTATGCAGGTAACAAAAAAGAGCTGACTTATGGGTCACCGTGATATTATATTTCTATGTACTACCATATGTAACTGTTATGGCCCACAGTAATACCAAAACCAATATATGCAACCGTCAGCAACAAATTGTAACGTATACCTATTAAATTCACAAAATACATATATGCTATGAGGGTTGTCCATCACCAGCACTGTACAGCCAAAAAAACAAACATCACCAAATAAACAGGCATTAAATAACTGAAGAGAACTTTCACACATTACTGGACAGGAGCCATTGAGCTCGCGATCATAAGGACCCTCACACACTCGCTCAGGTGCACGCACGCAGGTGCGCTGATGGTTCCAGGAAGGCCCACTCCCTCCATCTGCTGGCGGGCGAAGGAACACGGCTGGGAAGCCCAGGTAACTCAGAGGGCCCCCGCATGAAAGAGGAACAGAAGAGATCAGCTCAAATTGAAGGGCGGAGGACACGCTGGGAGAACATCGGCGTGCAGCGAGGGATACGCGACAGGACCCAATTAATTATCCGAGGCCTGGGGTCTGTTGGCGGAGGACCGGCGGTCGGAAAGGGCATAGGCTGCAGGCTGACTCCGGGCCCCACTGAAGCCGGTAGGGCACAGACAACCATCAAGCCTAAGCAGGGGCTCGGCGGGAGTGCCCCAGAGCGCCAGACCGGAATCTTTGAGTAACGCGAGGGGGCCCCGGACGAAGCCTGGACCTCGGTGCAGTCGTCCTCCCCTGCCTACAAGGCTTTGCCGGATGCTGCAGCTGCGGCCTGCCCTTGAGCCAGTTCCCTCGGCCGCGAGACTGCGGAATACAGCATGTCACCTCCCTGAGGCCTAGCGGACTGTAGGGTGACATTTGGTGTTCTTTTACCCTGCAGAAGCGCCGGTGGAGGCGCCGTGAAAACACTGGCACCCGCTGCGCTTTGAAAACTTCCGGACCTCCTCTAGTGGACAGGCTGCAAGAGTATTAAACCTCTACATACTGAGAATCCAAAACCAGCTCAAGAGACACCAGAGATTCCTACGCACACTCTGTGGAATTATAAGGGTTCCAAACACTGCGACTGGGGAGAGATTTTCAAATCCACAGCCCTCAGAGCCTCACAGTCCAACGCAGCACCTCTTACCTGGCTCTTGGGGTCAGGGGCAGAGCACCTTCCACCTCTCTGCACTGTCGCTGACAGTCCGCTACGCCGCCTCCAGTTCAATCGAGGCCGCCTGCGAGGAGGACTACAGCCCCCAGCGTCCACTCGGCGTCCCGCCCACATCCGCCGGAGAAGCGCGCCCGGAGGCGCTACATCAACAGACGCTTCCCCCGCGTCGCGGGACGCGCGCGGGCGTCGCCGGCCGTCTGTGGCCGTCAGAGGCAGGAGGAGGCTGGGCTGGGCCACATCCCTTGTTTCTGCTAGACCTGTGAGTACATATTCCGGTTTCGTACCTACTAAACTATGTCTACCCGTTCTGGTAAACTGTTAAGGAATGAAGGCGTAAGGGGGCCAAATACAGCAAGCCCCATTATTGGATCTATGGACCGCTTCATTACCAGGGTGGCGGCGGTGATTGATAAGGAGATTGCAATGTCTGAGCGGCGTTTATCTGAGGTCTACCTCCCTTCGAGACGTTCATCCCTGGGGGGCGATGCTCAATCATCACTTATAACTGCAAGTACCCAGTCCCAGGACGATATTGCGCCTAGTGTTTTTGGTACTTCCTTAAACCCACCCCAGTTGGTCGACATTGAACAAAATATAGGAAGGCTAGAAAGTTTGGCTGCTCTTTTTCCAATAGTCACCATGGAGCCAGATGGTCTTGGTAAACAGATTGCATCATCATCCATCAATGTCCCAAGTGAACCCACTACTGTTGTGGATCCTCTATTTTCGTCCACCTCGCTCTTGGGATTACCAGTAGGGGAGATAGATAGGTCCCCCAATAATTCCCAAACAACCATCATTAGACAGGAGAATAGGCCCTTAAGCAAAAAGGTTCGTAAACGTAAAAGGGGCTGCCCAGTTAGACAGGCCGCGCTTTATCAAAATTCAAGAAAGCCTTTTGGAGTGGGTATGAGAACTTCAAGGGCCAAAGCTGTAGCGAATAAACTGGCCATACCCGGGGATGTTGTAAACTCTCCTGAGGAGCCACACTCTGGCCCAAATAGCGCGAAACTTTTAAAGTTTACGGACTTAGCAACGGTAGGAAATATTCTTGAGAAGGTTTATAGACTCTTGAATCCGTTGCTAACTCAAGTCAAAGGCCTTGGGGATAGGATCGACAAACTCGAGCAATCAACCCTTGACGGCTTTCACGCACTTAAAGTAGCAGTTAAACAAACAAGTAGAGTGACCGAAGCTAAGAACTTGGTCGCAACCGGAAACGTGCCTTCATCTCAGGGAGCCTCTAAGCATCCACTATGTTGTGAGAAGGGAGCTTCTAATAGCCCATCTACTACAGCTTCCACATCCATTCCAAGTCCCAAAGCAGGACTTTTGCAAAAGGGTCCTCAATCCCAGATAGTGCCCGATAAAAATAAACCTAAGTCTCCCCGACAGAAGCAACCACAGGTAGTGAGTCGTATAATGGAAATTCCTAAAAAACAAGGGGCTTGCACCAACTCTAGCAGGTTAGCCTTAGAGAAATCCCTTAGGTCCGTCCCCCATCCTATCACCAGATCGACCCTTACACCTGCCCCAAGCAAACAAGTGAGTCAAATTCCCCCAGTAAATCTTCCACCAGACTGTCAACCCTTTGCGGCAGTCATGGTTAATGTGCCTCCTTTAAAAGACGGCCAGTGGGAAAATCATCAATCACTTAAGAATAAGTGTATCCACTGGCTAAAGGCAAATAAGCCAATCCCGCTAGGTGTGGATGGCATTATACTGAGTGTTCGTAGAGTGGACTGGGTTGGACACGGAGAAAAAACACAGGAGGGGGACTGTATAATTGTAAATTTCCAAGATCCAAGAGTGGTACCATCAATTTGTACCCCTGTTCCTAATATGGGGGTCCCGGGGGTTAAAGTGGTAGACCTTTCCTTCTTTTACCCCAGGCAAATCATTGACTCTACCGGTCGAGGCTTAAGTCCCCCTGTTCTTGATCAGAATAGGAATGGGTTTTCAGGGGTCTCCAGGGAGAAACATTTGTGTTCAGCGGGACCCATTTGACTGGAAGTTGGGCAGAGAGTAGATTCAGTGGAAATATTATCACTTAGCAAAAGTAAGCCTGCAAGTGGGATAGGTGACCTTACACCCACCTTGCAAGACCCTTGCTGTCCTCACGTTTTCCCGAGGAGCTCTACAGGCGGGGACATTCCGGTGCCCTGCAGCACTCCGGCTGTGACGGACCTTGTCTTTAAGGTTTTCAGCTGGAATGTCGCGGGGATTGCAGGAAAGCTGCCCCTGGCTGACTTTACTACGCAGGTTGACGAGCACTCTCTGTGCCTCTTCCAAGAGACATGGAGTTGTGTGCCGGTCCACAGGGTGGGTTTTTCCTCCTATTTCTCCTCTGCGCATGTCTCAACTTCAGGGAGGGGGCGCCCAGCCGGTGGCCTCCTTATCTGGGTTGCGGCATCTCTCGATTGCAGAATTATGGATTTCCCCACAGGTTCTCCTGACATTCAAAACATAACTTTAATAGACCGAAGGGGGAGAGTTGTTTTAAACGTTTATAATGTTTATGCCCGGGGAACCGTGGGCGGGAGAAAGTCTCCTATAATATCATTACTCGAGACTTTGTTAAACAACACCCCACATAAGTCTTGTACACTGGTTGCAGGTGACATGAACTGTACGTTCGAGCCTTTGGGTTCGGACGTCTCCCTCGACCAAGAAGAGGAGGACACTAGGTGGGGGATTCCGGCTCTGGAAATCCCACCGATCAAGAGGTGGTCAGAAGTGGCGCTTCAGTTATACTCCCTGAGCCTTGAATTCAATCTAAGGGCTGTTAATGGGAGGACACCCTCGGATAGGCTGGGTGCTCACACGTATAATAGGCCCGGACATACCTCTAGGTTAGATTATCTCTTAGTAGACGTGTGTCTTTGGCCCTATGTAAGGGACATGCAGGTGGTCCCCTCGGTTGAAAGCGACCATAACCCGCTTTTTTTAAGTATGGCTCAGTGGTGGCGTCACTCAAGTAAGGTCCCTATAAATCAAGTAGCAGCACCACCTGAGGTATCGGAAGTCTCCCCTTGTGGCAGGCGAATTAAATGGGCCAAACTGGTTTTATCAGAGGGGAAGGTAGAAGAAATAAAATCTCTCCTAAACCATACAGTACTAAACCTTGGAACATCGTCGGAAGGTGTGGGTAGAGTGAGTGGGCTCTTTGTCTCCCTGACTGATGCCTTGACTAATGTCTTTACCCTTCATCATAATAAATTGGGTAATAAACTCTCTAAAAAAACCCCTGAGGGTTGGTATTCCCAACCATGTAGGGTTCTTAAGGCTAAGTTAGTTGAGGCGATTAAAGCTAAGTCCCGTCTTGAGATACAGGAAGCAAGGAGGGCCTACAATAACTCTCTTAAACTAGCCAGGAGGGAGTGGGAAGATAAATATTGGGATGACCTGCTCCAGGCCAGCAAAAGTAGAGACCCAAGGGCATTTTGGAAACTTATAAGTGCACGGAAAAACCCCGATGCACTTATGAGACCCTGTAACATCCCGCCACAAAGCTGGGTAAAGCACTTTGGGTCTTTATACCTCCCTCCAGAAGGGGATTGTAATGCGGGGATGGCTCTTACGCATATAATTGAACCTCATGCCTACGACCTCTTTACTCCGCTAGAACTTGAGGGGGTTATAGGGTGGGTAGCCCCACGCAAGGCTGCGGGTCCCGATGGCCTCCCGGGAGACCTTATGAGGGCATACCCAGCTGAATGGGCACGGGTCATAGCAGCGCTACTTAACGACATCATGATGGGAGGGGCAGTACCTGAATCCTGGAAAGGGGCGGTGGTGGTCCCAGTTTATAAAAAAGGGTGCAGGGAAGCTCCAGGTAATTACCGACCCATAAGTCTGATCGACTCCACCCAAAAGATAGCAGGTAAAGCTATCCTCGGAAGGATCCTCCATTGGGTGGAGGAGAATAAAATTCTTTCAGACTTTCAGGCAGGTTTTCGGGTCGGAATGGGGACAATTGAGCAGGTGTTTAGGCTGATATTACTGGGGTGGAAGGTGGTGGAACTGGGCAAGGGCAGCCTTTATTTGGCCTTTATAGACCTGAAGACTGCCTTTGACCTAGTCCCCCGAGAGGATCTTTGGAGGGTACTTCTCGAGCTGGGCTTACCCCCTTACATCTTGTCACTTCTTATCAACCTTCACGCCCATACCTTTGCCCAGGTCCGCTGGGGTAAAAACGGTGAACTTACTGAGAAGATTCCAGTCTCTAGGGGCGTAAGGCAGGGCTGCGTTTTGGCTCCAACCCTATTTTCACTTTATATGAATGGGGTGGTAAAACATCTCCAGCAAGAACCAGCCGACGCCCCCTGTCTCGGTGGAGTCCGGATCCCCACCCTGCTATTTGCGGACGACACGCTCCTGATTTCGAAGACCCCTCAAGGTCTCCAGAAATTACTAACACGATTTCAGGAGTTCTGTGATGCAAGAGGATTAACAATAAACGTGGATAAAACAAAATATCTAGTCCTAAATCCTCCTAAGAAACTGGGCCGCCCCCCGACTCTAAATTCGACACCCCTAGAGAAAGTAGCCGAATTTGACTACCTGGGTATCCGGATTACGGATAGGATGTCCTGGGTTAGTCATATTGATAAAATGGTCCTCAGCCATAGGAGAGTGGGAGGTGCCCTTATGAGGGAGTTCAGGGCCTCTCCAAGAAGATCACTCACCCCAGTAGTTGACATTTACAAGGCTAAAGTAGTGTCATCAGCCTTGTATGGGGCAGAACTGTGGGGCCATTGCTGTTTGAAAGATCTAGAGACAGCGGAGAGTAAGTTATTGAAATCTCTTATCTCCGTTCCCCTGAGTACTCCATCCGTACCTGTCCGGTTGGACATGGGCTGCAAAAGTATTAAAGACCAGGCCCAGCTTCGCCCGCTTTTGTTATGGACAAGAATCTGGAGGGGTGAAGAATTGAAATCTTATGCTGATGCCTTGGGAGAAATTATGAGTCTGGGGGGCTGGGCCAAAATAAAGTGGCTTAGAGATACCAAAAAGCTCTTGGAGAATGTCGGTCTAGGAGGCTGCTGGTCATCACGTTCAGCCCCTACAAAAGAAGTTGTCAAGGCGCATTATTGGAACTGGTGTGCGGAGCGGCTAAATACAACCTCCAACCACTGCAAGTCGACTGTCGCCTTTTTGCAAATTAAAGACACTGTGGCTTTTGAACCCTACCTGGACTTGATAACTCTCCCTTATGACCGAGCCCTTTATTTCAAATTCAGAGTTGGATGCCTCCCCCTAGGTGCATTGGTATCGAGTTGGTCACCTGTGCCCCGCATTTCTCCCAATTGTGCATGTTGCCCTAGCAAGGTTGAGACTATTGTACACGTTTTATTTGCTTGCCCGGATTATGCAAGGCCCAGGGGTGTCTGGTTGAAACCCCTCTGTCGCAATATGGGCACACGTAGTCACCTTGAGGCCCTGCGCATTTTAACGACGGACACTTCCCCCCTTTTTGTGTGTGGAATTGCGAAATTTTTTAAAGTGGTCCTGGCTCATTCGCTGCAAGAGATTGTCAGTAGCTGTTTAATTCTTTTTTAGATAATTTATTATGGGAAATTTATGCCCTTTTTTATATTCTTATGTTTTTCATACTGGCTTCTTGTAACTGTGATTTTTATGTGTCTATTGTATTTTTTATGTGCTTACAAGATATCTTGCATATCGAATAAAAGCTTATGACTGACTGACAGTTTTAGAAGGCTTTAATATAGGTTATTCACTGCAGGCCCCAAGTATCTATACAATCTGACTACTTCTTTATATCTCACACATACACTCAGATATGGGATGATAATAAAATGCCCATCCCTACAGATATCTCTGCTTCTCTCTCCCTCCAACCTAACCAGATTAGAACAACAACTATACACAAAAAATCTAAGATTGGACAACCCAGTGCAGTGACCAGCTATGCAAACTATATCATAAGAAATACCATAAAGGCACCTGAAGCTGTTCAAAGCTAACAGCATACTAAAAAGTATAAAACTGCACACATGTCACTTATACTTCATCATCCAACACACTTGTATGCGCTGTGTCCCATAACATGATAACCACACTTGGGTGGTGATCATGTAGGACATAGAAACACTTCTCACATAGGATCAAAAACAACATCCTTCCAACAACAACCCCTGCACAGTGTGGCATGCTGCCCATGTAGGCAAACTCTTGGAGTAGAAAGGGCTATATAAATGCTGCAATATCATACGATACAACTGAGAGTCAAACACATCAATCAATGAATTTGGCCGAAAAACATTAAGTACGGCTAAACTAATCCCCGACTGGAGACATTTTACAACGGTAATTGCAGTGGTGCGAATCCACACAGACCCAAAGACCCAACACCTTTCTTTAACTCACAACAAAGAAATTTTCCCATATTTGATGCCCCAATCCAGTGTGCTGCTTTGCATTGCTGACAGCTGACAGATTTAAATTACACTAGCCTGATATTGAACTGACCTGTAGCCCAAAGAGGTACTCTATGATAAGCTTGAGGTTAGATAGAAGAACTGAACCGACTCATTTAATTCGTCAATAAAGAAAAGGTCTTCTTCCAAAAAATGCATGTTGACTTCACCTGTGTTAAGTAATCTGAAAAGCTTCCAAATTACACACAAGAGCTGATGTAAGCACTGTGACCTAGTACAAACATTCTATTGATCAAAATGAATGCAGGAGAAATACCCTCTTTAAATAAAAAATAAGCTTTACTCTGATCAGATAGTGGTTGTTGTGCTGTCTAGCCTGGGGGCTACGTTGAACTCTTTACAAAAAGTTGTTTCCATCAATTGCATTAAGAAGATTGCAATCAAAATCCTGACAATAAAACAAGGTACCAGGATACCTGTCTAATAAATCTTTTACAACAATCACTATACTCCTCAGTACATCTATTTCAAGGTTTGTAGCTAAATTAACATAAAGGCTAATAAAGATCAATAAATACATCTGATAAAAGAGAGAGGTTTACCTTCAACTTAATATATCGTAGGAATGATTGTCTAAGAGAAATTTCAGTCAGCTTGGTACTTCAGTTATTGGTAACAAAAAATGTCTATCTCCCAGAGTTTCTACCTTTTCTACATCCTTGTACCACTATTGTAGCTATTATATTCCTCTAAATTAAAAGTTTCTAGTGCCCTGGTTTCCTGCATGGAAAATTAAGTTGTGCAATCCCACAAAAAGTAAGTCACCTTCACATCTTCTGGGCATTATTGTACACAAGCTATATTCCATCACAGGATTAATGATTTGCTCTATAGATTCTTTCAACAAATGATTGCCTTATATTTTAGTTAGCAGTTTGGTTTAGCTATAGACAAAGCACCTGTTAACCAGTGGCTTTTGACGATGGCTGAGAGGGGGACCTCAGGGGGGACCCTGGGCACTCCACAGCTGATCTCTGTGGGTTTTGAGAGGAATGGTGGTAGTCTAACTTGCCGAGTCCGGTCGATGAGGAAGGAGTGGATCCAGTCCAGTGCCTTGTCGTGGATACCTTAACTGAGTGTGAATGTTTTGATTTGTTCTGCGTTCCGTCCATCAATTGTGTGTCTTTTGCTTTCTCGCTCTAAGTGCGCCAGGTATGCCCAGACGTGGGTACGGGGCTCACTGTGCCACTGGAATCAAGCTATCCTGGCTGAAGAGGGGTGAAACCCCCAAACCGGTCCTAGGATGCTTGTTTCCGGTCCAGGGAGGACGTGGCTTGGCAGTTCGGGCTGGACTGTTGCCATGAGGCACAGGGTCAAGACTGATTTGCATATAGCCAGGTCTAAACTGAGGTGGCATGGTGAGCAAAAGAATGATGGATTTAAACCAGATCTCTTGACTGGGGGTGAATGTTTTGATTTGGTCTGCATTCTGTCCACGAATTGTGTGTCTTTTGCTTGTCGTGGATGCCGGCATCGTGGAGTCTCGTGATTAGGGTGTGGTGGGAGACGGTGTCAAAGGCAGCTAAGACATCTAGTAGGATGAGGGCTGCAATCTCGCCCCGGTCAAGTAGGGAGTGGATGTCGTCGGTGGCAGCGAGGAGTGTGGTCTCCATGCTGTGGTTGCTTCGGATGCTGGACTGGGAGGTGTCCATGACATGGTTCACTTCAATGAACTCGGAGAGTTGGGCGTTAATGGCTGTTATCACAAATTGTCCTTTTGTCATCCGTGGTAAGCCTATTGTCAACTTTTTAATTTAATTTGTTATATTATTGTTCTAAGTGGTCTAGTTTGCTTGTTGCTCTAGTTCTTTCTCTTTGTTTTAATGCCGCTCTTCTGTTAATGTTTTTTATTAGACATACTTCCATTCTATTCTTGTTCATTGCAGCCAGGATTGGTCCATGTTCATTGGGTGTCCCTTCTCCCCTTTATCCTTTGGGATGTTCTTCTGTGTAATTTCTGTTTCTTCCGCAATTAAGGAATTTTTTCATATATTGTCTTCTCTTGTCCTAGTTATCTTATTTTGTATTCTCTCAATCACTTTCTCTCTCTCTCTCTCTCTATTACTTCTCTTATTTTCTGCTCTCATTTTGTTTCTCTTTTCTTTTTCTCCTATCGTTATTTTTTTGTTTAAATTTGTTTATTGAGATTTTACATTTCCTGTTACAAGTTTTTATTGCATCATTGACATATCATACATTTGCAAGCATTTTAATATTATTTATACCAATGCATTCAACAATCTCATCGTACATCAAAACAACTTGGATAAGGTAGCTTATGACAGGCCGGGAGTTATCTTCTAGTTTAACTCGGCATACATTTGTATGTTATGTGATGTCAGGTTGGGTAAGTATACCGGGGGTGTGGGTTGGTATTTCTCCCTCACCTCTACCCTTGTGTGTCTTCTCATATATGGTTTATGAATGTATTCCTTGGCGGATAAATTTGGTTTTGGAATTACCAAGGAGTGAAAAACAAAACTATGAACTGTGGGGTGGAAACCGGGTGTAAGAGAGGAATGGGAGAAGTCGGATTATATGCCTGTGGCGATCAGTGATGTGACTGGCTGTGATTCAGCGTTACTGTGTCGTAGCACGTGTAGGGGGGAAAGGTCGTATGCAGGATTGCGTAGGGATGTGTCTGACATGTCCTGGACATGCCTTTGGTTGTGTGTGTCGTGTTGCTATACAGGGGAGGCTGTTATCTATTCCATGGGGCATATAGGTGAAGTTTGGGGTTGAGGTTGTGAGGCCTCAGGTGTTGCCACTGTTGCCGCTTCCTGTGTGAATTGAAACAGCAGCTGTGCCCATTCGATGGAGATGGGATGTTAGTGTGTTCCTTTCAAGTCCTCATCTCTTAGTGCCTCTTCCTCTGCTGCGCCCCATTTTTTCATAGCGCCTACCCATCCCACTTCTGGGGGTCCCGCTGGGGCTCGCCAATGCATGGCTATTCCCCTCTTTGCTAGGAGAAGGGCCAGGGATGCAAAACGCCACTGTAATTTTTCGGCTTTCCTTTTGCGATAGATTCCCAGGGCGCATGCCTCCCATGTGGATATGCTCGGAAGATTTACCGTCGCTTAGAGTGTCTGCTGTACCTTGTCCCAATACTGTCGGATGGTGGGGCAGTCCCAGAACATATGCTTAAAGTTCGCCTCCTGGGCTTGAAAGCGAGGGCAAGCGAAATGCGTGTTAGGGTAAAAATGGTGTAACCGGTGGGGTGTTAAATATGCTCGGTGTAACTGAATGTTTTTGAAGCATGCATTCCTAGAGACCTTTTTTGGATATTCCAGCACCTTTTCCCATTCTTTATCATGGAACACCCGTCCCACCTCGTCCTCCCATATTTGTCGCAACGCGTCTATGGGATTACTGGTCAGTTCTCGAATCACTTTGTACTGCCAGGTAACCATGTGCCTGCCCGCGCCCATATGAAGGATCGTGTGTAACACTGGATGTGTCGGGGGTTCCCACTCTGGGAGATCCCAATAGTGTCGGCCGTTATCTAAGAGTTGCCTATGTGTTAGGAATTGTCCTGGCGGGAGGTCATAATGCTTCACCATTTGGGCGGACGTACTTAACTGTCCTTCTTCAAACAGGGACTCAACCTCGGTCACGTCGTGTTCTTTCCATATTCAAAGGGCTCCTGTAGTATTTGCCCTTTCGGGGAAATCCTACTAGTGGGAGTAATGGGGAGTACAGGGGTTTTCCTTTCGACATGGCTGGATTCGTAGCATACATTTGCGGGCTAGAGATACCTGTAGGGGGTGCGTGCGTAGTGGCTTGGAACCTGGCATTAATAGCCTCCGGATAGCTGGAAGGGGTACACGACCTTCATCGGTAATTGTTTCCTCTATATGTCGTTCTGCTATCCAGTGAGACAGCCATTGGAGTTGTGCCGTGAGGAAGAACGCCTCGAAGGATGGAGCTCTCAACCCCCCCCCGCCCCCCCCCGGGTTGTGGATAATTGTAGTGTGTTTAAAGCTATCCTATGCCATCCATCCCCCATATCAATGTTGTGAGTAGTGTGTGTAATTCCGAAACAAGGAACGCGGTAGTATGACCGGGAGGTTCGTGAAATGATAAAGCAGTCTAGGTACCATAATCATCTTAGCTATGGCTATGGCTACGCGCCCAATGGGAGCCAGGGGTAGTGTTTTCCAGAAGTTTTCCGCTGTTCGCAATCCCGCTAATGTCTGTCGATGATCCCCTTCGTATAGATCTTCAGGAGAATGATACAACCGCACTCCCAGATATCGAGGGGCTACGGCAGTCCAGGTAATTGTCTGGGTTCCAACTGTTATGTCTAGAGGTGCCAGGTGAGGGCTAAGAAGGAAGATCGTAGATTTGTCCCAGTTGACTTTGAGATCGGAGGTCGCTTCAAAGTCTTGTAGTGTTGACCATATTGGGGTGAGGTCACTGGTAACGTCTCGGACGTAGATCAGGAGATCGTCTGCGTATAGCGCTACACAGTGTACCGTGTCAGCTATTGGAATTCACCATGCTTCCCCCTCTCGCCTCAACCGTATTGCTAAGGGCTTTACTGCCTAGGCAAATAGGAGGGGGGACAGGGGGCATCCCTGTCTAGTCCCCCGTTCCACCGGGAATTAAGATGATATTAGTTTGCCTATCCTGACCCTGGAAGTGAGACCCCTATAGAGGAGTTGCGTGTACGCCAAAAGAGTTGGGCCTACATTTATTTTCCAGAGGACCGCAAATAAATATGGCCATGGTAGTGTATCAAAGGCCTTTTCAAGGTCCAGGATCAGGCATGCTGCCTGCCGGAACTGTTCTTTCACTCTATCTTGGATGTGGAACCGTCTGCGTAAATTCTGCAAGGTGTTGCGTTTTGGGACAAAGCCACATTGGTCTGGGTGTACCAGTGCGGGGAGAATTTGACTGTAACAATCTGCTAGTTTTCTCCTATCCTTATTTCCAGTTTGTATACCTTCTTATACATTGTCATGGTTTTACCATATCATCATCAAGAGTAACTCTTAGAGGTATAATATGGAATGTCAAGGGCTTAGAAAATCAAGTCAAACGCAAACATGCATTGTCACATTGATCTAGCTCGAATTGTCAAATTAGTCTTACTTCAAGAAACCCAACATTCTGAAAATGAAATCTTCATCGTTTACCAAGGTACTGTTCTTGGGGGTCCGTGCGACTCTGAGCCCCGACGCAGCGCACCTCGCGGTCGGCGTCGTACTTTGGGATTTTTTAGCTGTCACAACGTCATAATAGACCCAGGTGAAGCTATTTGTTGCTACAAGCTTTATTTGTGTGAATAACCTATTATTGATGATATCTTGATATATGTATGGTGGATTTTTGTCAGTTGGGTCTTGTGTTGTTTAGATAAAGATTTCCTATTTTTCTAAACTCGTGTGGTTATCATTTGTAGTGGTTTCACTGCATTACTGTATGTGTGCACAAATGCTTTACACACTGCCTCTGAGATAAGCCTGTCTGCTCGTGCCAAGCTACCAAGAGGGTGAGAAGGGGTGGTCTAAGGGCATAACTCCCCTACCCTGACTAGAAGCAAGGGTCCCTAATTAGACAAAGGTGCCATGTTGATGATTTTCTTGTACTTTTTAAAGCCTGCAACCTAGGCCATGTTAGGCAAATCATATTGATCCACTGTCACCAAGTGGCTGGCGACAGGGAATCAGAGGTGGGTCATTATCCCTCCATCACTTCAACCTCCCAAGAGACCCCTGCATCCATCATCTCCTTGCCCCTTCTTCCATAACACTGAACCACCTTCCTCAACCACTGGTGCTACAACCCTGCCTGGCTGCTGAAGATCACACAGAAACCTCCATTAAGACCACCTCCACATCTACCATGGCTAGCAAACAACCCAGCATTCAAACTAGGAGGGTGAACCCAAGGCATCTACTGAAGCTCAACTCCTATGGCGAGGCCCACTTGGAAGATAGCAGAAGTACAAGGACACAGAGCATAGGGCTGGGAGGTTGTATAATGCCTCTCAAAGAACGTGAAGGAAGGTTTGTTTCTGTCAATCTTCTGCCATTCCCTGCTGATCTTTTCATATCACAGGCTGAGTGGAAATCCCTTGATATCCTTATCTACAGCCGCGGCCCGTGCAGGTAAGAGCCGTGGGGCTGTTTTGGGGGGATTCGACAGACGACCACAAGGGAAAATTAAATAAATAATACATTTTCCCTCATCGTCATCTGTCGAAATCCCCCTCACCCGTCCCACTCCCCCACCCCTCTTACCTGCACGGACCGCGGCTGCTTACAGACGTACATGTAACATAATCAGGTGCGGCCGGCACCGACTGGAGGTAGGGGGGCGGGAGGGGGAAGGACGCGGCAGGTAGGAGAAGGACGTGGGAGGGGGAGGACAAGGGGGAAGCGGCTTTGAACAAATTAAATTAAAAACTTACCTTTTGGCCGCTTCCTCGCCCGTCTCTCCTCTGTAGTCCTCCCTTGCTCGGCTGCAGGAAGCACACCCAGGCTCCCAGTCAGCCAATCACAAAGCTGCCTTAGCAGCGTTGTGATTTGGTCTGAGCGTCGTTTATTGATGCTCAGACGCTGACTGGAGGCGTGGGCATGTTCTCCACGTAGGCTGTGACGCAGCCTGCATGGAGAACATGCGAAGCGTGCAAGACTGTTTCCAAGCAGTCATTGCACACTTTAGAAGGGTGCTACCACGCCTTCCTTGCCCCCACCCCCTCATGCAAAGCTGTGGGCGGAAGTAGAAGAAAGTAAAAGGAAAATAACACGAGTTATTATCATTTTATTTTCTCTGTCTTTCACTGCAAAAAAAGCAGCGGGGCGACGGTCCTCCGCCTTAGTGGAGGAGCCGCCACTGAATATAACTCTGCCAAAGATCACACTTTCAACAGCCTTCCTGCAAATATTCCAAACGCCAGACTGTCTAACCTATGAATGCCTAGTCCTCGTTCTACTGGTCTTTAACGAAAGAGCATTCTCAAGATGCCTGTCGCTATGAGGTAACTGACTCTGGTCCAGCCCTACCAGCCTTTCAAAAGCATTAGCTTGTTCTGGAATCTTCCCTCCGGCCGATAGGCCAGCCCCTTTCGGCTTCTTATCGATTGTATCCACAGATATAATTTTATTCATTTTGAGGGTTAACAAGTCCTCCCTGGGCCGGTGCTCTTTCATTCCACTTGCCTGTTTGCGCAAGAAAACCGCACTTTAAAAGTCTGGCTGTGTTACTCAGGAGATAATTAACTTGTAACATTTCAGAGTAAAAATATCCCTCATTCTTGGCCACGTGACCAGGGAAGCCATTAAAAACTTCAAGCGCTATTATTTAAAATGTATTTTCTCATTACAAAAAACCCGTAGTGGTTACTTGAAATGACCATCGCATGAATTATGCATCAGACATTATGCGCTGGTGAAACTGTGTAGCTCTGCTACAGTTAAGGTTGCACTGGCGACAGCATTTCCGCTAGAAACCGCCATGTTCTGGGTTTAATGGCTCAGCCCTTGCAAATCACATGAAGTTAAAACTCGCTGTACAAATTGCTTGCCTGCAGACATTTCTTATTGCATTTATTGAGCCATTACAGGGCTGTTTCAAGCTTACAAAAACAGATCTTTTTAAAACTATTAGAAATACTATCTGAGAAAGTCAACTCAAAAGTGCCAGGCATGTTATTACTGCCTTTTTTTGCAGGGACAGTATGCTTATCTGGTAGCAAGTAGAAAACCTGCTGCAGTGATTTTTATTTTTTGGAGGATTTTAATATAGCGTGAAATAGAACCGAAGGTATCCAAGCGCTTTACATGAGCACCAGTTGCAAGACAGACAGACACATTCATGTTTGTTAGGCACGGGGAGATTAAGGGCCATATGATGCATCTGTCCCTAAGTTAATTGTCCAGAATCACAGGATGTTGAGCGTCCCAGCCGAGACTCGAACCCAGTTCTCCAACTCCGAGGTCGACTGCTCTAGCACAAGGCCACATCCTCTCCCCAACATGGAACATGCAACTCGCAGGATAGAGTCCTGACATGGTCGACTCAGGTATTCATTAACCCTACAGTTCAAGGGCCAATTGAGTTTGTAGTGTGTGCTACATAGGTAGTTATTAATATTTAAATATTTGCAGTATACTCATAAGAGAAGGAAAATCATAAATGATTAAGAATTCTTTCATTGTATTTTTTACTTATATAACACTGACAAATCACCCAAGGGTATAAAAGCACTACAGAGAGGTATAAACACCCCATATAACTATAATTGCTGCCATGTACATACAGTCAGTAGGAGTAAAATACGTCTTTTAGACTTTTTTGGCCTCAAAACCATGATCCCTTGAATTTTAGTGGAAGACTTACAGAAACCATTAAGATGTTTCCCAACTAGTTGTGGAAATCTTTGTGAATAACAATACATTCAGAAACAGTGGTGTACACCTTCACTCTACATAACTCTGTTACTGTAGTGATGTTGTCTTTAATATTCTCCACTGTAGACCCCTCCGTCCTTTCAGGCCGAGCTACGCGCTGCATGCTAGTTTTATAAGACTTCGGAAAAATGATGAAGAGAACATTTGTAAAAGTTGTAGGTCTGTGCTGAATTAAAGGGGCATGCCTTTTAATACAAGTATACTATATGTTTAGGAAATATATCCTCGTTTGGGAAAATTAAAGTCAGATATGATCTAAAATTAAACCAGGGGTTAAATAGTGCCAGGTTCAAGACATCCTGAGCCTTATTAGGCAAATGGACTGTACCTAATGCTCATTTTATAAAGCCTGAGTGTGGCCAGTGTAAACCCCTACCAGCAGGGAGCTCTGAGACACACCGATGCTAGCCGGCAAGGCTGGATTTACATGGGTTGAGCCCCAAGAAATGTTAGTCCCACATACATTCATAGATCTAGGTCAAAATGTTTCCCTGTGATCTGCTGGACAATTTGCGCCCCCGTTCCACATTATGAGTTCTTTGTTAACCCAACTGAGACAAGCCGGGCCCGTAAATGACTAGACGGTATGTCCTCCTTAGTGAGCGGGGATAATAAATTTAACTCCTTGGATTGAGAATACCTTTATGGATCTGTAATTAGCATTGCATTTTCACTATTCTGGAGAGCTTAATGAGATATTTACTACCAGCTACAGGCAAGTGTTAAATGTCTTTATGGTGACCTAGGCATGTCAGGAAATATTTGGCAGTGGTGGTGGATAAGGGCACCTTGAAAGTGGGGAGATTGTGGCATCTCTATGGGTAAGCAGTGCCTGCTTACCAGTACTGCTGGAGGGGGCATGAGGGCACACCACAGTCCCTTCCTCTTTGCCTGACAGTTTTTACGGGTGCAAACCCTCATCTAGCAAAATCGTGTCTTGTGTTTCATGACTGGAAATTTCAGGCCGGAACACACCAGACCACTCATATTTGCCCCATGCGGTATCGCTGGGCAACTCGGAATCAGGGCCCTTGAATCTTTTAGTGTTGCCTGATGGATCGACCATGGATCACCTGTGAAGGTTCTAGTGCTCCTTTAAGCATGAAGGAATGCAACTTGTCACCCCAAAACTGACCAGGGCACTGTTAGTATTGCCAGATTCTCCATCACAACTGTCTCCTGTCTCCAGTGATCTCTTACCAGAGAACACAGGTAGAGCTTGAAATTCAACACCCTCAAGAAAAACATATATCTTGAGTATTCTATTAAAATCTCAGACGCCTTTTCCTTTCATTTTCCAAAGTGATTCCAAAAGGTTGTGTTGCACCCCCCACTATGGAATGTAGTGAGATGTCAGTCCAGAGGGGGCAGCCTCTGCCTGTTACTCACTCTTAACTCACTTACCACCACAGGAGTGAAAGGAAGCAAGGACCGCTACAAGAGGCCGTAATGGCACCCAGAATTCCTCCCAGGACCCTGACTGGGATCCAACAGCGTAGTGGGAGCTGCCGAATACCTTGCAGAGTGCAGCTTCCCAGACCCGCCATACACCTGGCTGACTGGAACTCAGCCTATCGCAGTCTATAAAATTCCAGACTTTCCGACACACCGCTGTAAGTGCTCGCGTACAGTGAGAAAACCTGTGCATCCTCGGCTACACTGGGATCACTGAACCCAAGTAAGTCAGGGCCTCAATTCCAGACTTTCCGACACGCCGCTGTAAGTGCCTGCGTACAGTGAAGAAACCTGTGCCTCCTCAGCTACACTGGGATCACTGAACCCAAGTAAGTCAGGGCCTCAATAGAGAAACTAGTTATATTTCTGTGGCTTTGGAATGTTCTAAAAAATTGAAGACAGCAGGAACCAGGGCCCTGCCCAACCAAAACCCATGCAATCTGGGGATCTAAAAAACAGCTTGTGTTGCAGGATCAACATCCCTTTATGGCCCTCTTTGTTTGGTCAAGGTTCAGGAATGGGGAGTGTGTATGATTCTTTCTGGTTTATGCTAGGCCACGGTGTGCCGTAAGGGTAGATGCCACACTTCAACGAAGTAGGTACTGGGACAAGAAGGAGTAATTGGACTAATGAAGATTACCGGTAAGTAATTGGTGCATTCATTCATGTTTAATATGCCTGTGGTGACAAACAGGTCATCTTTTTATTAAGGAATAAGAGTACAGTGTCCTGAGCCCACCCAGATCATGAACCATTGAGTGTTATTTTTGCACATGGACTAGTTTGCGATCTGGGCTTCATTTTGTTTTGCGATTTGACTGATGTGTACTAATCAATTGCTAATCAAAATGTACATTCACCCCATTAATACATATGAGGCAGAAGGCAATTTACAACCAATTGCGAATGCAGGGATGGAGGGAGGCCTGCAATGGAAAGCAAACCTCAAACCCCTGACTTTGCAGTCCTTAAATGTGAATTTTTTTAAGCAACCCTTGGCCCTTTGAAAGGAGGGCAGATATTTTTTTCTGCTTTGCAAACTGTTTACCAACAAAGGTTTTGTGTCTGTAACCTTTCAATGGTTTGCAGCCACATCTACAAACTATTGACACAAAGCTTTGGGACTCAAGCGTAGGAAAGGAACGTTTTTTCACTTCATCTTCCGTTTGCAAGTCATAATGAATTGCAAAATGCATTTGTGGCTCTGAAAGGATTTTTTTTATTTGCATAACATTTTATGTAATTTGGGGCTTGTGATTTTTGGCTTGCACGGACAGTGATTTTACGAACCTCAGGCTTTACATCAGCATTAGAATTTTGCACATCAGGCCGTTCATTGCTATAAGTAGTTGCACTGCCTGGACCACTGCTTGCACCCCCCTGATTTCATAATGTCAGTTTCCTCTGTTTATAGTAAGCAGATTAGACTTTACTACCAAACAGTAAACAGACTGTGAGGATTGAGAAGGAGCAGGCAGCAGCTAGGCACAGATCACTAACATTTCTGGGCTCCTCAGCATGGAACCAGCTCCTGATGGAGCTACGCTCTGTTAGTAACTCGTTGCTTTTCAGGAAGAAACTGAAAACCTGGCTCTTTGTGCAAGTCTAATGTCCATCCAACCAACCTCTCTACATCTGCGCCGGGACACCCCTGGGAGTAGCTGCGCGCATTATAAATTGCCTATCACATCATATCACCGCCGGTAAGTCATTCCATGTTTAGGTCTCGGCAACAGAAAGCTTTGGCTGTCTGTTGGCAAGACATATTGTTTCTAATACATAACATATACCTAGAGGCAGCTTTGGGTCAGCCAGCCCTTGCTCATGATTAGATACCTTGTTTATCTCTTTTCCTTGCACCTGATTCAATGGCTTTCCTCCATATTCTTGTGTTTATCATGACCAGGAGCATTTTTGTGTCATGAGACTTGATTGTGGCACTGATTACCAGTCAATCCACCACTCTCCTATCTGAAGGGAGAGCGGATAAGGAAGATGGGAGGCTTTCAAAGCTTCACTCACCCCAGGGGGAAATAGAAACAGAGATGGACACATTGGAGCTTGCCCCACCGGCTTGGTTTTATCTTGGCGGTTATAATTTAACTCTTCTTTCAAGGAATGTCTTAGGTATCAGCTTCTCAGGTATGTGGCTCTTCGGTAAAATGAAATACAGACGTTAAAGAATGTATTCACAACCTTTGGAGCCTATTTGGCATTGTACTGAATCAAACATCTTGCTAACCTGATTCTCTGTGAAAGGGAATTTGACAACCCCAGAGAATCCCACAAACCATCCCCAGAATACAGAGCACCAGCAGCTGGCAAGTGCAATGCATTAAAACAATCAGTAATCAACAATGGAAGCACAATTCCTAAGGTTGCGGGTAACAAGCAGAAAAAGGAAAAGAAACTGGAAGTGAGTTATGAAGAATAAAACAAAATAGCACAAACTTTCAGTAGCGAGAAGCCCCACAATGAAAGAAGTTGTGAGGCAACTGCGTCTACTTTACCGATTCTACTGAATCTAAGTCAGAAGAACTGACTCAGCTCTTCCTGCACTCGTAGTCATCTTCTACCTGTCTCTGACTTGGCCCCTCCTCCAGTTTTACATCCTCTGCCTCCACAGGCCCAGTCTCCAATTTATTTATTCATTCAATGCTAGTATTTGTCTTACTCTTCCTTTCAGATGTATCACTCCCTGCCTTCTAACATGCTTTCACCTAAAATTCTTGGCATTCAATCTCACATTGCTGTGGTTCCATGATGTATCCTGCCACTCATGATGTAAAACGTTGCTTTGCAGCGTTGAGAAGGAATATTTTCCTCCTAGCTCCCACATCCCACCTTTTCTGCCACCCCAACAACCTCATACCCCCACTGCGTATCGTGGGTCTCTGGCCCAGGTCTACAAGACTTGACTTCAACACCCATGGGTGCCTGGACTGAGTTCAGTGCATCATCACTTGAGCAAAGGAGTCCAGGTTATTGTAGCCCCACACAGGCCCACTGAGTATTCTAGCTGCTGTGGTGTCCATGCTTTCTGAGTTACCAAGAGTGCTGTTAGAGTGTCAGGGACGCAGAGATAATTCAAACCCAATTTTGTTCTTTAGAACAGCACACTCAAGCACTGCACTAAGAAAAGACACTATATACAATTAGAAGTGTTTTATTTCAACAGTTCCATCCTGTTGTTTAATACATGAGTAATAACCGCACAGACCATAATGAAAACATCACTTATGCATGTTGCTAGTAGTGAGACTAAAATGAACAGTTCCAACATATTTAGACTGGTTCTAGCTGCCCTATGAGAGCATGGAGTAGCTAACATGCCTCTGGAGATTCTGGGGGTCCCAGCGCACTGCATACCTGTTCACAGTGTCTCCGCTGTGGTTATCAGACTTCAGCTGAGAGAGTTTTCACACAGAAGGAAAACATACATCAGCTATGCTCAGCTCCTTTCCTCTCTGTCTCAACTCTCAGCATAAGGCTGGATGCTTTTGGCAGTCTGGCAGGACTTGCTACAAAGGCCTCTCTAATTAAGTGATCAATTAATGGGGTTTATATAGGATTGACCACTGCCTTTTAGCCTACATTGGGGGACTTTCCATAGGAGACATAACTGGTATGAACCAGCATGGTAAAAATACATCAACTCGGACTACATGTTTATTTTACACATCCACTGTCAGACCTTGAAACGTAGATATCATGTAACTTGCAGCACACTTTTGTCACTTATGAGTTAGCAGAATCATTGTTTAGATTAAATGACACTTTCAAGAGTTCTGCAAAAGATAATGATATAATTGGTATATGTGGACCAAGGCAGACAGGCTAACTTAACGCACTCAAAACGGATGCTTGCTTTGGGAGTTTACGACATCCCGGGCTTGGAGGTCTGATAATTACGTAATTCAATACATATGTATGATGTTATTTTAGGGATTTTATCTAAAAAATGTGATGATCTTAACGGAAATGTAAACCTTCACATCTAAAATATTTGAACTAATAAAATCAGCATAAATTAATTTATGTAAAACAGCATAAAATGGTACATTAAGCTTTTCACAAATACTCTTTTTCAAGCCTTGCATGTTTCAGTCAGTAATATAAAAACATTATATTGCATTAAAATATTTTATCATAAAAGTACATCAATTAGGAAGAGATGCGTTTTGACGTGACATGATATTGAGATATGCCGAATTGAAAAATTGATTCGGCTTGTTGGAAAAAATGGAAGTGAAAAAAACCGTGTTTGCGGAGTCAATGTTTAGATGAATTGACACTCACAAATCCTACAAAAGATAATGTCAAGCTGAATGTGGACCAAAGGCAGACAAGCTAACTTAACAAGCTAAAAATTGAGTCTTGCTTTGGTAGTTTACGACAACCCAGACACCATGTTTTAAAAATATATTTGATTACTTTTTGGCACCTGCTGTACTATTGGATGGCAGCCGTCTTAAATTGTTTTTATTCCTTTCAAGATAACCGCTTGCGAGTGCAAGGTAGGCACCAGTAAATGGGTGTGTTTTATTACAACAAATCTCAATGAATGATGGCTACTGCGGATGTCTGCATCCGCGACAAGCAATTTTGAACAGCATTTGAACTGTTTTACACCCAATTTTAAGATGGTTGTTGCAGCTATCTAAGCCAAAAAGAAGCACTGGCAGAGCCAATAGTTTTCACTGTTGAAACCTATTGGCTTTGTCAAGCCTTATTTTTTAAAAGTCCTGACAATTTCATGGTTAACTATAGGTCCTTGGTCATGCGTATTTCATCCTCCTCCTTATAAAATGTATACTTTATGGACATAGCATACATATAGGGACAAATAAGTAGGAGGTTTAGAAAAATTGAGAATTTAATTTCAAATCAACTTGTATTCAAGCAGATGAATTTTAAGTGCACAAAAGCCAAAATAAACAATTTTTGGCATAACAGTTATGAGTCCTCTGTCTGAATTTATAGTTTGAGCATGTATGACAGTAAAAATATTAAAGCTCGATTTTTTTCTAAATGAAAAAAACGAATGACCAGCGAGAGTCTGCCATCCACTTCAAGGCTATTCAAAAGAAATTAAAAGTCACACAGTCCTACCTTCTCCAAGGCACAGGGACATCTTAAGGATTTGGGGGTCCCTGGGCCAAATGTATTTTGGAGGCCCCTGCTAGGAACAGCTTTGCATTTATGATCCAATTTCAGCAATGTCATGCCCTTTTTGGCAAGGTCAGTGACAGTGCACAGACACACTCGTCCAAATTATGAATGTGTTTACATCTAATATTCAGGGACAGTGACTTGTGTTTTCAATATTGTAACACAGCAGCAGCTCACTAATATTACTGCAAATAATATCAGTGACCCTCTCCCATTTCTCATAGGTAAAGTTCTGTTTTGCTCTAAAAGAAACCTTTTTTTATGGGGGTTGCATGACACACAAACATCTCTTTGCAAAATGTCTGCAGTAGACTCGCACACATCACCCACATTAAAACTAAATTAATTAAAGAAAAACGGTATTTATAAATCTGTTCAAGAATTATTTAAGGTATTTAGAACAAGACTCTATCGGGAGGCCCCTGAAAAGGCTGGGGCCCTGGGCCAAAGCCCACTTTGCCCATGCCTTAAAACGTCTCTGCCAAGGCAGGGTAATGCAAACGAAACAACCCACCTAGCCTCCCTAAAGCTCAGGTCCACACTTTGGAAAATGTTTACAGGTCCGACACTTCCAGATTTGCCAAAATAGTAGGGTGAGTCGTCAGTGCAGAGGTTCAGTTTGCCCAGGACTATTTAGAACGTGGTTTCCCTGAAATTTACTTTGAGACTAACATGGCAGTGAGAAGGACACTTTATAACAACTGGACTAGGGCAGACATCTAGCATCCTCTCAGAAAGACTTCCACTTATTGTCCTCTGCCGGGATTTACTTCTACCCATTGCTCAGAAAACCGAAATGATTCTAAATATTCTCCAGACAGATACCTTGTGGTCTGCTCAGCCAGGTTTCTATCACTGCCTAACATACCTGGTTATCTCACAATACAAACTCTTGTATTCAACAGACACAGCTTTCAGCACCCTCTTTGAATTAGGAATCAACAGCTGGTTTTCAAGGATGACTTACCAAAAGGCCAGGGTTAGGGGAAGTGACTTCATCAACTCTTTGACAGCAGTGACGCGACATGGTAGATTCCATTTCCAAACCACAACCCCTTATTAGTCTTCTGGTTGATGATTAGGGAATGGGCAAAGAGTGGAAATGCAGAAATCTCACACTGCTTTTGAATTTCTGTTCCTTCCACTGCCTTCTTGACTTCTAAGAGAGACAAGGGCAAGGCAAGAGCAGCGCCAGGGGCACTAGTGGGCAAGTATGGGGCAGAAGCTGCTGCCACCAATGGACGTCCATGGCTGTCCTGGATTACTTTGAACAGGACTCCCTCAGCTTCTGGACAGGTGGTGTCGGCTCCAGCACTGGCACGCGGCGCTGTACCTTGGAGCCCTACCTCCTTGTTCGCTTTTGAAGTCGCACCTTCAAGGGGATTTTAAAGCTCAGAAGCTTCTTTGTATGCATCAGGCACAGCGACTGAACATCACCTCAGCTCTTTTTGCACTCCAGCTTCGCACCGCTCTGAAAAGGATGCATTGTTTACATTTTTCACACGCACATTCAGTGCATGAGTCATGGGTACACACCGGGTGGACGGCGTACACCCACTATTTTCACAGGGTGGACGCTGTCCACCCTGCCAAGAAGTTGGGCCCCACTGAAAAATATGCTGAAATCGTGTAATTTGCAAACACCGGGACACATTCAGCAGCGCCTGCACGTTGTTGTCTGCTTTCGATCTGCAACAACGTGCAGGCGGGGAGGGGGCTTTCTTAGTTCAGACTCCTGCTGGGCCCATAACAAAGGCCGAATTTGAGGGGTCATCAGGCCTTCTTTTGTTGGAGTCTCCTGGCTGGCAGCAGTCAGAAGCCTCACACCTGATGTAAATACAGCAGAGGGGAAACAAAGGCTCACACCTTGTTAGCAGTTCACCCATACTTAAGAGAGGCAGCTTTTCACTTTGTTCTGGCTCTGTTTACAAGATATGCATTCACTGTAAGAATGCCAGATGTGATGGTCTTTGCCTGTATTTATACAAAATAAATGGAATTTATATATTGCTTACTATCCGTATGGAGGGGTTGAAATAATTTAAGTACCGCTATTTTTTCTTTTTAAAAAACTATGGGTAGAGGAAGTTTATGTTGACAAAATGCATCATTGTTTCATGCGTAGCTTACAAAAGTGTGAATCTTCTGCCTAAATGAGGAGGGCTTCCCTATATACTCGAAATATGCTCCAATGTCCTCATGATAGACATGTTAAACATATATGTGAGGGCTTAAGATCTGATGTCACTTCTTATGATGCCATCTCCTGTGATATCACGCGCCGTGATGTAACACGCCGCAATGTCACATGCCGTGGTGTCATGCGCCGTGATGCCACTTGCATTCTGATTAACTAGGTTAGTCCGCCCACTTCTTTTTTTAGGACTTGTGCCCTGCACACATTTAGCAAAATGAAAAAAAAATGAAGGGAAGTTTCCAATAGCCTGCGTTAGTCTGCAGAGGAAGCCTGCCTGGGGTAGGCCAGCGTCTCCAGAATCCCTTAAGTGACATTCCATGCTTTGTTTGTTTTTAATGACGGGATCCGTTGTCGCTTGGGAGGAAGTTCTGAGGAAAGTCCTCATTGTGCCAGAGACGCAGCAACTTTAAGAACGCAGCATTATTAATCGGGGATTTTTAGGTGGACTTTATGAATTGCCCGCCAACAGATGAATGAAAAGCCTCCTCCCAGATGCCCTCCTCTGCGTTAGCGTACATTTATTTTCAGTTGAAAGAAATTTGTTTATTTACATAGCGCGCTCTGCTATAATAAAGAGAGAGATGGTTAGTTTTACATTATATTCTGCCGCGAAGCCTCGCATTCCACGTGTTTATATACTCACAGCTCTTTGTCAATGTTTCCCTCTGTTGGGGTTCTGGCCGAGTGTTCTGTTCGGGTTCTCTGCACGGAACCTGGAATGAAGGTTCCGTGCAGGGAATGTAGAACGGTCTGGGTTGGCAGTTGCTGCCGGGGGATCTGTATGTCTGGACCGCAATAAAGAAGCTCTGCCACACGTACCTGGTATCTTCCTTTCATTGGTGACGGGCTGGTCCAGCGTCCAGTCCCCCTTCACGTGTTCCGTGATTCTGCCATTTTTTTCTGCCTGGACTGCCGTCGATACGGCAAACACGAAGAAATCGAACTTTATCGAGCTCCAGAGTTGGTGGATCTGGAATCTTTCTCCGCTGCTCTTCCTGCCAACAACGATCCTCAGCGGTGAGATGTATTTTTGGTTTTTCCTCTCTTTCTGGTGATTTGTTCGGCGCGTAGATCGGCGCGCAGCGTCAGCGCGAGCGTCACCCTGTGACGTTCCTTGCCTTGCTGTTTACAGTAACCTTGGCAACCTTGTGCTTCCGAAGCATGCGCTTTGGTTAAAGGCGGTGCGAGGATTTCAGCGCTAATTTCTGTTGCTCTTTTAAAAAGCGAAGTGTTACTTGTGAATATGGCAGATGCAATAATACAAAAGGAGTATATTTAACTGGCAATCCATAGCTCTGTGGAAATGTAAAGTTATATACACATGAAAGCATTTTTAAGCAAAAGAAGACAATTTTGAAGTTCTATTAGTATTATTTTTTCGTTTTAAAAGACACTTTCAGTAACAGTGGAAAGATTCCAAAGTGGCATTTGCAGGATAGTGTTTATCTTAAGTGGCAGCAACTCACCCACGCAAGATTAACAATGGATAACATTGCTGCTCCACCTCCATTTCTACAGTTACCTGGTCCTCCTCCTATGCTATGGCAACAATGGAAGGCCACTTTTGAGGCTTATTTGGAAGCAATCGATGGTGATACTTTCACATCTGAGAAAAAGAAGGCTTTACTAATGTACAATGTAGGTGCTGAGGCCAGGTCAATTTTGCAAACTCTACCCCTGGAGTTGGTGTGGACGTGCACCAGCGGAGGTGAAGATGGTGATGCACTAATTGTTGATGACTATGCTTCGTTAGTAAAAACTCTTGATAAAAGGTTTAATCCTAAGCGCAACGTAGTTCTGGAACGGCACAAATTTTTACAGCGTGCCGAGATGCCTGGTGAATCTATTGATGACTTTGTTGCTGCTCTCAGAATTTTGTCTCTCAAGTGTAATTATAGAGAATTTCGTGATGAAATAATTCGCGATCAGCTTATTGAACGCACATGTGACAAGAAAGTTCAACAGAAACTTCTATCCTCTGATGATCCTGACCTTGAGACTACTCTTATCTTGGCAAAGAGTGTTGAACATTCTCAACTCTGTATGAAAGAGTTAAATACACCTGTATCGACATCTGAAACTACATCTGCATCTGAGGTCAAGCTGGTTACCACAAAAGCTCCTGTTAAATTAGTCAGGGGTACTAACGTCAATGCTTCCCGGACACCATCTGTGCCTAATTCCCCGAAAACAAGACTTGAGCAACACCCTTCGTGTTATCCTCTGAGGCGGAAGCCGGAGGACTGTGCTTACGAAACCGAATTTTAAAACTTGTTACTCTGTTTATTTTGTATTTTTAAAACAAGGAGCTCACCTGCTTAAGCGCTCACACCACGCGCTGACACAGCCCTCCTTCCTCTTCCCTGAGACAGCGGTCCGCGCTGAGACAGGGAACGCCCAAGGCCTAAGCCACGCCCACTGCGAGGCCACGCCCACCCCAAGGACTACAAAAACGCTTGGAAACGAAGTGCCCCTCATTATTGTAATTATCCTCTGAGGCGGAAGCCGGAGGGCTGTGCTTACGAAACTGAATTTTAAAACTTGTTACTCTGTTTATTTTGTATTTTTAAAACAAGGAGCTCACCTGCTTAAGCGCTCACACCACGCGCTGACACAGCCCTCCTTCCTCTTCCCTGAGACAGCGGTCCGCGCTGAGACAGGGAACGCCCAAGGCCTAAGCCACGCCCACTGCGAGGCCACGCCCACCCCAAGGACTACAAAAACGCTTGGAAACGAAGCGCCCCTCATTATTGTAATTATCCTCTGAGGCGGAAGCCGGAGGACTGTGCTTACGAAACCGAATTTTAAAACTTGTTACTCTGTTTATTTTGTATTTTTAAAACAAGGAGCTCACCTGCTTAAGTGCTCACACCACGCGCTGACACAGCCCTCCTTCCTCTTCCCTGAGACAGCGGTCCGCGCTGAGACAGGGAACGCCCAAGGCCTAAGCCACGCCCACTGCGAGGCCACGCCCACCCCAAGGACTATAAATGTGCCGGTCATACCAGCGCAGCGGACGAGCGCAGCGGGAGCGCCGTCTGCGTGCCGAAGGCGCGCCTAAGGCAAGCCCGTCCGCGCACGACCGGGCCTAGGGCCAGAACCCCTGCCTAAAACATCCTACACAAAGGTAAGCTACTCACGTAGAGAGCTATTAAGTCTCAGACCCTCATGCACTTCCTGCGATTACTTGCATGATCTAAATGGACCTTTTACTTGCTGCCCACTATGTAAGCCAGCCCAGCTCACTTTACCTACTAAACCTCACAAGCCCGCTGCCCTCAACCTCGCCTCACTAAACTGTCGCTCACTCCCTAAACACGCGACACAGGTGAACCACCTCATAGAAGACCTGGAGATAGATATCCTTTTTCTCACGGAAACGTGGCTTGCCCCACACTCACAATCAGATATGGCACTAGCAACTCCACCGGGATACCTGATTCAGTCCCTCCCCCGCCCTTTAGGAAGAGGCGGTGGTGTCGCCATCATCCACCGAGACTATCTCCACTGTAAAACCAGTGACGCGCAGATTTTGGACTCAGAAAGTCTCCACTTTACCATTAAAATAAACCCAACCAACTCCCTTACGGGAATACTTGTGTACCGCCCTCCCGGCCTCACAGGTTCCTTCATTGGTTCCCTCCTAGATTCAGTCACAACTCAGGCTCACTCCCTATCAAATTTTATGATAGTAGGTGACCTGAACATTCATCTTGAAGACCCGGCAGATCCTGTAGCTAACGATCTGATCTTAGATCTGGCGGCACTTGACATCCGCCTACTCAACTCCGGAGCCACCCATATCAAGGGTCATCTACTGGACCCTGTTTTCACTAGTTCGCCATCAATACTACCGAAGGAGGCTCTTCCCCTGCCCTGGACAGACCACTTTTTAGTCTCCTGCCAACTTCCTGGAATCTTCAGGAAACTCCAAACTCCGCCCACCTATAGCAGAGACAGGACCTGGTCTAGACTCCCCATGGAAGAATGGGCCAAAACCCTAGAAAGGACGACCCCGGCACACGCGGAAGACCCGGTTACTGCCGACAAACAATACAGAGAATGGATTACCTCCTCCCTGGACTCAGTACTCCCAATTAGAACTAGGGAAAACAAAAACGGTAAACCTGGGTCAGCCCCATGGTATACTATGGATCTCCGAATACTCCGCAAAAACTGTAAAAAAGCCGAACGGCTTTGGAGAAGAAACTGGCAGCACGCCAATAAAGAGGCATACCAGATCACAGTCAGACATTACAAAGAGGCCATCAGACAAGCCAAAGCCTCACACTATGACACAAGGATACAAGAATCATCCAACTCAGCCAGGGAATCCTTCTTAATTGTAAAGGAACTGCTCAAAGTCCCCAATTCTACCACCTCCACCACCCCTAAAGTTGACCGTAGCAATGAACTAGCTAACTACTTTAACGATAAAATCATAAGAATCCTGGCGACTCTCCCACCCCCCGACCCCACCAGTCACATGGAAAGCCGATTACCCCTCGACCAGGCCAAAAGCAATCCGCGCCCGCACTGCCGGCATTTCGGCCAGTAACTTGCTTAGAGGTGGAAAGAACACTGATGAAAATGAAAAGCGGTTCACCTCTGGACCCAGCACCGATCAGGTTCCTTAAAACCGTAGCCTCGGTCATCGTGCCCACCGTCACAGAACTTATCAACAGTTCGCTCGCCCGCGGATCTGTACCTGATAGCTGGAAGAGTGCTGTTGTAAAAGCACTTAAAAAAAAACCCCAGCTAGATCCAGCAGACTTGGCGAATTATCGACCAATATCACTGCTCCCGGGTATCAGCAAAGTAGCTGAGAAACTGGTAAATGCTCAACTATCTCAGTTCTTTGAGACTAACAAAATACTCAGGCAATCCCAAACTGGATTTCGCCCGGGCCATGGCACAGACACCGCACTCCTCGCCGTCATTGAAGAAGCAAGGCGCATACTAGATTCAGGAGGATCAGTGGCAGTGATCCTCCTGGATCTAAGCGCAGCCTTCGACACAGTCAACCATCGTGTCCTTCTTCATAGACTGGCGGATGCAGGATTAACCGGGACGGCATACAGTTGGATTGAGTCATTCCTGACAGGGCGCACATTCCAAGTATGGGACAACAATCACCACTCATCCATTCTTCCTCTCACAAGCGGTGTCCCTCAGGGCTCCTCCCTGAGTCCGACGCTTTTCAACGCGTATATGGCCCCCCTTGAGGACGTGGTGACACCATTTAATATAAAAATGGTAAGTTATGCTGACGACACTCAGCTGGTCGTCTCCCTGTCCCAACTGATAGACCACCCAGAAAACCTAACCAACTGTCTTACAGGGATTCATAACTGGATGAATAATTCATCATTAAAACTCAATGGGTCAAAGACGGAGGTCATGCTCCTAGGGAAACAATGGACGACCATCCCCCCAGCACTTTGGCCTGACGTATTCGGGGAAATCCCACCCCCAAAGCGTGAAATTAAAACACTCGGCGTGTGGCTCGAACCCGAGTTGTCTATGAAGACACAAGCAGCGAAAACTTCAGGCACCTGCTTCGGGCTCCTACGCACAACCCGCAAGATTCTCCCCCTACTGCCACCTAACTCTAGGAAACTACTCATCCAGGGACTGGTACTGTCCCGCCTGGACTACAGTAATATGGTCTACCTAGGAGCCCCTGAGGCCACCCTAACAAAACTTCAGCGGACACAGAACGCAGCGGCACGCCTTCTTACCAACCTCCCCTCCAGAGTGTCCGCCAAGCCGGCCCTCAAAGCTCTGCACTGGCTCCCTGTGCGCCAGAGGGTGCAATTCAAAGCGATGTGCACAACACATAAGCTGATCAACGGTACTGGCCCCGAGATTCTCAGAAAAATAATCACCCCCTACACAACAACCAGATCTCTACGATCTCAGAATGAGAACCTGGCCAGCATACCTAGATTTAAAAAGACTCGCACAGGAGGACGACAATTCTCCGTACAGGCGGCTGCTGGATGGAACGCCCTTCCACGGACCCTCAGACTCGAACCTAACTACCTGGCTTTCCGCAAGAAACTTAAAACACACCTATTCCCTAAATAGTGTTCCCATACGAGTACCTCTCCTCCCCCCTTCCCCTCAACAGGATTGCAAATTCACAGCGCGGGGATGCCCTTTGGTCACCAGGCGCTTTAGAAATCGCTATTAAATTAAATTAAATTAAATCGTTGTGGTAGCACCTCTCATCTGGGAAATTTCAAGTTTTGTTATGCCATAAATCAGACTTGCTTCAAGTGTGGGAAGAAGGGACACTTAGCGCGCATGTGCAAAGCAACTTTACCACATAGAGTACCTCCTCGTACTGTGAGGGCCATAGAAGAAGACTGCGTGTATGAAGATGATGAATGTTACGAACTATTAATGTTATCTTCGTCATCTATACAAGAAGAGGGGGTTGTAGAAATAGGTTCTATCGGAGAGGGTAAAAGAAGGAAAAGTCCTTTGTGTACTATAAATGTGAATGGGAACGGCATGAGGTTTCTTGCCGATTCCGGTTCCCCTTTTACTCTCATTAATGTCAAGGATTTTAAAGGTTTGGGCAATATCCCAGTAGTCCACTCCAGTATAAGAATTTTTGCTTATGGTGGTAAAAGAGTGAAGGTGATAGGCAAATTCAAGGGGAACTTAGAATTCAAGGGTGATTGCATTTTCGGTACTGTATTTATAGTGAAGGAAGGTGCGAATTTGCTAGGATGGCATGAACAAGGTGAACTTGGAATCATCCTTGATCCGAATCATGCTGACATGGTTCTATCCAAACGGGAAGCTAGACAATATTATGCTAGTCTTTCGGATGTTGCTCCGGTGCAAAATTATCACGACTGATGTGTGCGTCGAGAATGATTGGATAAAAAATTACCCTGAGGTTTTTAGTGGAAAGTTAGGCAAACTTAAAGGATTTCAACACTGCATTGTTCTCAAAGAAGGTGCAAGGACTGTGGCGCACAAGGTACGGAAAGTACCACTCAGTATGCGTAGTGAATTGAGACATGAGTTAGAACGGTTATGCGCATTGGGGGTGATTGAAGCTATTGAAGGGTCTGAGTGGTTGTCACCCATTGTTTTAGCGCACAAGGCTGATAAGTCTCTTAGGATGTGTGTGGACTTGCGCGATCTGAATGCGTGCATCTGGGTGGATCGCCAACCTCTACCCAACATTAATGAGATGTTGTCAACTTTGGAGGGTGCCAAGTATTTTTCTTCTCTTGATATATCTTCTGCGTACCACCAAGTTGAACTGTGCAAGGACTCCAGACATCTTACATCATTTGTGACTCCTGATGGAGCTTTCCGATATTTACGTATGCCGTTTGGTTTGGCATCAGCTTCCGCAGTGTTCCAACGTCTCATGGGAAACCTGTTCAAGAACATTGTGGGGGTGGTGTTCTTCCAGGACGACATTCTTATTCACGGGAAGACCATACAGGAGCACAATGCTAGGGTTAGGCACGTATTGGACATAGTCAAGTCTAGTGGTTTGACGTTAAGAAGAGACAAATGCAGATTTCTGCAAGAGGGGGTAGATTACCTTGGTCACCATATCTCCGCTAAGGGTGTAGAACCAAAAATGAAGTTACTGGATGCCATTAAGGATGCACCTGAACCTATGAACAAGGATCAATTACGCTCTTTTCTGGGGCTAGTTGAGTATTACGCAAAATTTGTACCCAACTTGTCAGATAGAACTGTATGTCTGCGTGGTCTTCTTAGGAAAAATGTGAAGTATACGTGGTCTGATCAATGTGCGTCTGATTTTAAGTTACTCAAGGAGGCTATAGTACAAGCACAGCCACTTAAACTTTTCAACATCAATGACCAATGCATTGTCACCACCGACGCCAGCAATGTTGGTCTTGGTGCTGTTTTAATGCAGAAGAGATCGGACAATAGGGAAGAAATTATTGCTTTTGCTTCTAGAACACTTCGTGGTGCCGAAGGAACCTATTCTACCATCGAAAAGGAAGCGTTAGCGTTATGGTGGGGTGTACAGTATTTTCGAAATTTCCTGTGGGTAAATGGTTTTGTTCTCAGGACTGATCATAAGCCTTTGGTAGACCTGTTTACCACCAAAGGTGGTGGTAGAGCTACGCCTCGTATTGCTAAATGGCAGTACAGACTGAATGAATTCAATTATCGTCTGGAGTATGTTGCTGGTGTGAAGAATTGTGTGGCTGACTGTTTGTCAAGGTTGCCTCTTTCTGAAAGTGTTAGTGAACCTGCAAATGATCTTTTGGAAATGGTGTGTGCAGTCAGTACTGTTGCTGATACGGGAGCTGCTTTATCTGAAGGGGATTGGAAACTGGCCATTTCTGAGGATGTGGAGCTTTGCAGGGTAATTGATTTGGTAACTCAGGGTTGGCCCAACAGTACTACTATTCCTTTGGAATTGATTCCTTATTCGAGAATTAGTGACGAGTTGTCTCTGGTTGATGGGATTTTGCGCAGGGGTGGGTTGCTGGTTGTTCCCTTGTCATTACGGAAGAAGGTTTTAGACTTAGCCCATGAAGGCCATTTGGGTATTCGAGCAATGAAGCGGAGGGTGAGGGAAGATTTTTGGTGGCCGGGTGTTGATAGGTCCATCGAACATTGCGTTAGGGATTGTGGTGCGTGTGTGTTGAGTGACAAATCTCAGGTAACTTGCCCATCCTCGGTCAGTCCCATTGCTGTCAAGGAAGCACCTTGGTTTAAATTGGCTTTTGATGTGGCTGGTCCATTCAGTGGTTTGGGGGGTTCTCCCAAGAATGTGCTAGTTCTAATTGATTATATGTCCAAGTGGCCAGAGGTTAAATTTGTGGATGGTATCAACTCAAGTATCATTATCAAATTTCTGATGGAGGTTTTCCTTCAAGAGGGATTTCCAGAGGAATTGGTAACGGATAATGGTACGCAGTTGGTGTCTACTGAAATGCAAGATTTTCTGAGCAAGCATGGGATCAAACATACACTCACCTCCCTTTATCATCCACGTAGTAATGGGTTAGTTGAGTGTTTTAATCGTGTCATCAAGGAACAGCTACAGTTGGCCTCCATTAATGGTCTTGATTGGAAGGTTGTGATTTCAGACGTGTTGTGCGCGATGAGAACTACCCCACACTGTAGTACTGGAATGTCTCCATTTTCCTTGTTAAGGGGGAGAGTTGCGGGTTCCAAACTCAACAAAGATTGGATGCTAAGGAAGGTAGTGGATCCACTAAGGTTGGGTGTGGTGGCGGATGTTAGAGCTGCTACTCAAGCCAAGTATGGTTCTAATTGTCCCAAGCAGTCTTCTGTGTGTGAAGGGGATTGGGTAAGGATTAAGAAACCAGTCCTTGTTCGTAAGGGTTTCTCTCGTTTTTCTGCTCCTGTTAAGGTCAGTAAGGTGAGAGATCATGTGGTTGTTCTGGATAATGGCAAGGTCTGGAATAAGTCTGCTGTTTCTGTTGTACCTAAGCCCAAAGTGGAGTTTGTGAGAAGCAGATTTGGTGTCGATACTCAGGGTACAATTCTACCTCCCAGCATGGATACGCCCAGGGGTCGCACTTCGGGAAGCAACCTTGCTTCTCAACAGGGTCCTTTGGGAACTAAGTTTCTCCCTGCCAGAGCCAGGTCATCTCCCGTTAAATTACAGGACTATGTTAGATTTTGACTTCCTGTATTTTGTGATTAATGCATTTTCATGTGGGTTGTAATTGTTTTTATGTAATTAGGGGTGTGTGTTTTTTTTGTGAAGGAAGGGGGGTGTGTTGGGGTTCTGGCCGAGTGTTCTGTTCGGGTTCTCTGCACGGAACCTGGAATGAAGGTTCCATGCAGGGAATGTAGAACGGTCTGGGTTGGCAGTTGCTGCCGGGGGATCTGTATGTCTGGAGCGCAATAAAGAAGCTCTGCCACACATACCTGGTATCTTCCTTTCACCCTCCTAGAGGCAAAACGCGAGGTTTAAGTTTCCGGTAGTGACCGGAAGCAAACGCTGTGGTCTCCATCTTGGAATTCCAAATGATGCCCTCTTGAGGATGTCAGTGACAACACAGATTCTGATTTGTTCCTGCGCCCCTCGCTCCATTAATATACCCGACCACCCTTGCAACTGATTTCAAATACACAGAACAATTTCTACATAAAGCCCTATGTGTGGTTTATACAGTGCTTAATTTGTGCCAATAGTTGCAATCGGTGTGCTCTAACAGTCATTTATGTGGACTGAGTGTTATTTTTATCAACAGGCTTTGACTCAGAGCAAGAGTGAGAATAGCAGAAAAGGAAGAAAGAAGGAGGTAAAGATTAGAAACAGTGACAAAGGTAGAAAGGAGGGACATTCAAGCCAACACACCTGAATCACACATGATGTGTTAAGCCAAAAAGGTTTTATGTTAGCTAGTGTGTAAAATTTCCTTCACTTCTATGCAGCTCAAAAATTCACTCTTTTTTGTTTCCAATGCATGCATGGATGAAAAAAGAAATTTCAAGAGTAAGATGGAGATGCAGTGGGGGAAGGAAAGCATGAGGTGGAATCAAGACTAGGCAGTCAGCAACCCCAGCATCCGCCAGCACTAGTAGCAGGATTCCCCCAAAAACCTGAGCCCCCTGCACTTATTAATGACAAAATAAGCACTGAGCCATGGACTCTTCAGGATCAGGGTCATTCCAATTGTTTAACGCTTAATTTCATCGCTAGCTGGATGCTGCACTCTTCTAATGCACTGCTTCTCCTGGTCCCAAAGTTCAGAAAGAGTGCACCGAAGGTCGCTTGAAGCCTCCTTTGAACTCCTCCAGGGTTTGTAGAGGTCATTCGTTATCCTATTGTTTTTTTAATAAAAACATAAAAATCACCATGTTCAATATCTAAACACTCTCTTTTATATACATTGTCAGCACCGTTATGGCGGTGCTTAAAGCCCTTTTTGGTAAACATAACATAGGATAACACAGCATGCACAACGTAACACAACCGAGCGCAACATAACAACATAAAGAAACAGTGCTGACTGGGATTACACTTTGTGGTTAAAACCCACAACCTGATTCTATCAGGAGTATTTTTATAGGTAAAATAAACCAGAGGATTATTGTCAGTGACATAACATAACATTACTGCAGCACATCAACTAGTTGAAGCACTAGAACAGTTACTATCAGCTAGAACCAAGAAAGGTTTTAGTGAAACTAAGGGAACCCAATATTTTGATAAATATTGTTCTGTGGCTCCTGGCCACTCACAAAGGCCTCAAAAGGAAATAAGGCTCACAGCTTTGGAATGTTTCTTGCTCAGTGGGAGAAATATGATGTGACAGTACAAAGGTGACAAATCAAAATACTCTGCTAGTTGGTATAAGTTGTCAAAACACTCTATAATGGGATACCAACAACCAACAACAAGGCTACAACTTCCACTGATCCGTTTGCCGCTAGCCACACAGTCCACATACAGGACTCGTTGTACCACACAAGTGGAAACTTTATACCACATACACGGTGAAGAGGCAGTAGCCAGTCGGCATGACTGGCCACTGTCAGGTAAGCGTTGTGTGCTGCACCAAATATCGCGATGTCCGAGACCTTATTCAGAACGTAACAGTGCAGGGGAATCTCATCTTAAGTCATATTCCAAGGAAGGAATAGCAAAGTCCCTGCCCTGTCAACCAAGGTTCCTTGATGCTATCCATGGTGTGGAGACTCTTTCATAGAACTGTGATGGTGCAATCCCATCTCAATGCCCTCGACTGCTCTGCTGTCATTGCGGTGGCCACATAGCAAAATTATGTGCATTCCAATTTGTACTGCCCTTTTCTCATTAGGTTATCATCCTTAAAACTGTGGCAATAATTGTAACCAGGATTATTGAACTGTTTTCCTAGTTTGGGTAACACACAAAGTGGTGACTAGAACACAATCACTTCAGTGCTTAAGCCACAAAGAACTCCTATTAGCACTCATTAGTGACAAAAAATCAACAGAACTGAAACAGTCCCAGAGGGTAAGGACTGCAGCCAGAATTAAATTAGAAATCACAACCATCTAACATGAAACTTTGAGAAGTCTTTCTTCAAATACTACAAACTCTAAAAACGTTTGGACAGACTTTTATGATTGACACCCACCACCACTCTCGAGTACTGTGTCAAACATAGCACTGAAACTCTGGGTGACTGCCCCTTCACCTGGGAGAGTATGACTGTAACCGTCCAGGAGGGGCAGAATATGGCTTTGAAAGAGCCTCAAACAAAGCATAGAAGAAGAAGAGTGATGCCAAATGGGAATAAAAGTGGATACCAGACAGTTAAATTACTACTGTGGCTCTAAAGCTAGAAGTCATATTCTCAATACAACAGAATCTATGGAAATCTGTGATTTCCTCACTCGTCCAATTGGTAAAACAACAATCGAACAAACTGGCTAAAACGTCTAAAGAAACAACCAAATTCTTAATTAGCTCTGATGAGTTTTCCTCATTCTTCGCGACTAAAATCAACTCCCTGGGCAACAAGCTGTTTTCCGCCGCCATCGTCCTCCCACAGCCCGCAGTGACACTCCCAGCTAGCGCTACACACTCCCCACAGACGTTACCCAAAAACCCAGCCCACTGGATCAACTTCAATCTTTATGACGAGCATAGCATATCTAAAATCCTATCATCCATTAAACCGAACAACCACTTCAGTGACCCACTCCCATCCATCTGCTTATCTGCAGCTAACCATGTCATCATACCCATCTGGACTGCAATAATCAATGCTTCCCTAATGCAAGGGTCTATACCAGACTCATTAAAAACTGGACAAGTCATCCCCATTCTTAAAAAAACCACGCTAACCCCTGCCGAACCAGACAATTTCAGACCAATATCCAACATTCCTCTACTCGCAAAACTTCTTGAGAAATGCGTGCAACAACAACTTAGCCTTCACATCGCCTCCTTCAACTTGCTAGATGAATGCTAATCTGGCTTCAGACCTGCCCACAGCACAGAAATACTATTCTCCACATAGCAGATGATGCCCTTCAAGCCCTAGACCAAGGAAAAACTTGTCTCTTAATTCTGTTGGATCTTTCATCTGAATTTGACACAGTCAACCATGGAAAACTTCTAGAACGTCTGGAATCCAGTATGGGTTTAGGGGGAACCGTTCTCAAGTGGTTCAAATCCTTCTTAAAGAACCGCTCCCAGAGATTCTTCGTTAATCATAATCTATCCTCCCCTTCCCCGATTACGATTGGTGTCCCCCAAGGGTCACCCTTCTCCCCAACTCTCTTTAACCTCTCTCTCGAACCATTAGCTGAAATTCTTCGTATCGCCAACATCTCCTTTCATATGTACGCAGACGGCACTCAGATCTACATCAAAATCTCTTCTCTTGAGGAGGTCAAATTAATGAATTATGCTCTGAAACAGATGGTTCATTGGCTTGCCCCAACAACCAGCTCAAACTTAATGCGCAAAAAAACAATTCTTGTTAATCTCGCCCCCACAAAGCTCCCCTGACATACTTGAATGGACCAACTCCATCACTGCACTGAACTGTACTCCGACCATAGTGGACTCAGCCAAATCACTAGGAATCTCACTGGACAAAAAGCTAAACATGCAAGCCCACATAAACACTCTGGCCAAAAATGCCAGGTTTCACCTCAGCTATCTGAGAAATCTCAAACCGTCCCTAGACCCTTCGGACCTTAAAATTGCAGTCCAGGCCTTAGCTATCTCTAGGATCGAATACGGATGCTCAACCATATCTGGCCTACCACAGATCTCAACAGCTCCCTTAAAAGCCTGTCTCAACGCAGCTGCAAGACTCCTAACTGGCTCAAGAAAATTCAATCTCCTTACGCCGCACCTAAAGGCGCTGAATTGGCTGCCATACGAAGACAGAATCCAACTCAAACTGGCCTGTATCACTCATAAAGCTGTACACTCCAACTCTCCTGCGTACCTTGCTCAGAAAATCGTGATCTCCAGAGGTGGCAGGCACTCTCGGTGTGCCAGGGATTTTGCTTTGAAACCTCCCCTCTTCCGGAAGAAGAAAACATACAACGGAGCCTTCTCTGGAGCTGCCCCCAGAATCTGGTACAGGCTGCCACCTTACATCAGAAGAATACCTGCCCTATCAAGTTTCAAAAAGGAAGTGAAGACCTTCCTAATGGGCAAATTCCTACCCTAATCCCTCTCAATGCTTCTGCAGCTTCTGCAGCTTCAGCAGTTCAGCTACTTGCTTTATCTCATACTGGAACTCTGCCGGGATTGTCGACTCTGCTCTCATGTCTACATGTTCCTTTTTGTATCTATCTTGTTTTGCTAATTCTTGTAATTATGTACTATTGCTGTAAAACGCTCTGATACACGGGTCATATTCGCACTATACAAAACACTAAATGAATAAATAAAATATTTATTGGCTTTTTCTGAATGTATGCATATCCAAAAATGACTGAAACACTGCTTGCAAGTGTGAGCAAATGTTAGCTGCCATGCAGGACCACATAATAGCTGATTAAGCCTTTTTGTCAAAACGCCTGTAACTGTTTTTTCAGACCCTAGGTTCACCCTGGTCTCTTAGTCTGTTATGGCGCTGAGCATCTCTAATAGGTGGAGGAACAGTCACCCGCCCCTTGGACCATGAGCATAAGACCTAAATGCCTAAGGAACAAAACTCCTGGCATCCACTACATGTGGCTCTTTCTGAATCCTGCTCTCTTATGGTGTTGAATGGCCATGCGGGGAAACCCACCGGAACATATTATGCACTACACGGTGGTACAGAAGGTGTACAACATCAATATTGTGTCAAAAATATTGTCTGAAACAAAGATCATGAAAAAATATTGAGATAACAAGAATATCGTCAAACAGAATATTGCAAGTAACAATATCATGTTTTTAAGAGTTTAATATTGCTTTTTAAGATAGTTGAATATTAATATCATTTTTTAAAATTATTTTTATTTTCTAATATTGTATTAGTTTTGTGTATTTTAAATCATTAATATGTTGTCGTTCATTGTCTAATAATTTTAGTAGTTGTTTAATTGTTTTGGTATTCATTTTAAAGTGTTGTGTTTGAGTATATTTTAACTTTTTGAAATTATTGGCAGATTTTTGGGTTTTTAGAAGAGAAGTGTGGGAAGTTATTTTAATATTTATTTTAAATGTTAATACTTTTTTATGTAATTGGTTAATTCGAATTATATTATTTTTTATGTAGATTATTTATTTGTTTGAAATAATCATTAATCTATGTATTCAATTTTAATGTGTTATATTTTTATTTTTTCAAATATTTCTAATTTATATATCATTTATATGATTTGTTGTGACTTATTTACTTTTAGTTTGGTATTATAATATCACATTTGTGTGGGCTGTGTGGAATTGCATCAGAGCAGGGTGAACAGTGTTTCTACTTTACATTTGTTGTTTTTTTAATTGGTAAACAATATTTTAATTGTTTATTTTGTTTTTTCTAAGTACATTTTTTGATTTATTTAGGTACATTCTAAGAGTATTTTATTGTATGTAAAAGCTGGTAAATGGTTTTTTGTTTATTTTTTCATGTACTTTATATTTTTATATGGTGTGTTTTTGAAGTATTTTAGATTAATTACTAGATATTTTTCCAACACATTCCCAACTGTTGCTTAGGTTGGAGTGAGAATAGTAAATCTCACCCCTCCAGGTTCAACACCTTCCCTACTGTTGCGTAGATTGGAGTGGTAATAGTAAATGTGACCCATCCAGTGTCAAAATATTTTCCCTACTGTTGCTTCATTTGGAGTGGGAATAGTAAATCTCACCTATCCAAAGTCCAATGCTTCCCCTACAGTTGCTTAGGTCGGACCTGCTCAGAAATGTTGTGTAGGATGTGTTCCCGGCTTGCAGCCAATCCCATGAGATAAGTTCAGCAGCAGCAGTGGAATTCCAAACAATGTTTCTTTAAGGAATAACACACTTAAGGATTAATTTTAAAATTCCTTAATCTAGTACAATCAATATTGAATAGTAACATCACAGAAGATAAAAACGAAAAGCAGCAGAGCATTTTATGAACAGTGAAACCAAGAGGGAAAAAAAATTATAACACCATCATTACATTTGGAACGCTAACTCCCTCAATTTGCTATCTCTAGGATTTATCTAATTTATTCTATATGTATTTATTTAATTATTTTCTAAGTATTATGTATTTTTTTATTTTTGCCATTATTTTTTTTAATAATATGTGTATTTATATGTCCTTTTTAAAGTTAATTAAATTGTGTTAACATTTAAATACCTATCTATATTTATTTATATATATATATATATATGTGTGTATAGATGCTATATATAAATATATATATACATATATACACATATATATGTGTGTGTGTGTATGTATAGATACTATATATATTATACCTCAATATTATGTCATAGAACCATTCAGAATGATCAGGGCAGCTAAAGTGAGGTGAAACATAAACCAACCTCTCTCAGCATATTGAATCATGACAAATATAGTAAACATTGCATATGAAAAACAGCTCTAACTCAATGTACAACTACATACTCTTGCCTCGGGTAGCCAGTGTTTAGCATTTCCCAGAGAGGCCCAATGAGAAATTCACTCATTCCACTGCTCAACGAAGGGCCAACCATACACTGAATGGCTACCTTGGAACCAGGGAAAAAGGGAAAGGGAACAAGAACTGAGGTCATTCGATGTTAACAGGCACAGCACATCTGCATTGATCGCCACACAGGATTGTAACACGAACACTCAGTGATCTTGGAAGAGAATACATTATATTAGAACATTGGAATGTTGGGAGCTCCATTGAAAACAATGGAGCGCTCCGGGCTTATAATGGCTGGTATAAGCCCGGAGCTCCAACATTCCAATGTGTCTTTGTTCACAGCTCTGGCTGTGAACAAAGACTTCAGGGAGCCTGAGGGGATTTCAATCCCCTCGCGCTCCCTGAAGGCTTTGTTTTGTTAGAACATTCTGCCCTCTAGTGGCAGAATGTTCTAATAGCCTTATAGCCCTTCGTAGCAGGGCTATACCGGCTTTTAAAGTCCCTCTGCTTTGTTAAAGTCCCTCACCTTCGGCTCGGGCCTTTAACGCTGCAGCGGGCCTTTAACAGCCGGTATAGCCCGCTACGGCGGGCTATAAGGCTATATTACTTGTTACTTCTGGGTATGTACGATGTGATGTCTCATCAAGTATTGCAAAAGGTAATTGTGTACTTACCAGACTTTTGATGGTGGAAGGCTTTGAGGAACACCTGAATCAGCGTAGAGACCATGGATGATGATGATGATGATGAAGATAGCCCATAAGGTTTGAGAAGCAGGGAATAGACAGACAAAAAAAACATAATAGTGCAGTTCCATAGAGGACAAGATCGTAGGATCCTAAAACTGAAGAGAACTGAAGAGAGGAGAAAATATCCGAGAAGTGACAGTAAGTTGTTTGATGAACTAGTAGAAGTGCAATCTAAAACCAATTCAGAGCTCTACAGGGCCGCTGAATGATAACTCATGCTTTTTAATGGCTCACCCCTGTACTCCCAGGAAGAGCAATACCCCTTTTTGGAAGTGATTCCCATTCTAGCCCATTAGTCGTCACACAGTACCTATGATGAGACATCACCACCACACCCCTGTCCTCAAAACGCTCCAGGCATGACCTCATCACACCCTAACAGTAGCCTGAAATTAAGGTTATGGCTTGTGCTTCAATTCATTTTACTGCCCTGCCACTAGTCCCTTGACACTGCGAAATAGGAGGTATAGGGTAATCTAGTATAGGTAACAGGCTGAAAGAAATAAGTACACCCAGCCATTGGTGTTTGTGATTTGTGACCATAATTCAATCATGGCAAACGTGATTTGTAATCACATTCATGAAAAATACATAGCGTGGAGAAATAATCAAATCACAGGAATGCAAATAAAACCCAATACTCTTTACCGACATATTTGTGCTCTGGCAAACCCTTTGAGGTCTGCTGGGCAAAGGCTTATTGAATGAAAACAGGCATGTGATTAAATGAAGTATATAGTTCAGATAGTTGTTCCAACCACCTGTAACTGTTCCCAGCAAATTCAGTTCTTATAAAATTGAACCACTAATGTCTGCATTCAGTCTGTCACTCTTTGAAGAACTTTCAGTCCCAAGGAAGTTACGAGATAATTCATTGTAAGGTGGGCATAACTTTTATGTAGGAGAATCATTGAGCTTGAACTTATATCTTTAACTCCCACAATTTACTTGTGCATTTCATTGGTAAGTGATCCAGTCCACTGACACATACTGAGTAAGATAACAACCTGGCAGAGACCCGTCTCTGGATCACAGGTCATAATAGGTAAGTCAAATCACAAGTTTGCCATCTGTGTGTCATTTTCAGCACATCACAGGTGTTAATATTGAAAAAGTCAATATGAATAACGATACATTCTTGTATAAAAATGAAATTGCATCTTTATTTATGAATTCACTCATTGTAAACTCAACGGCAACCCAGACTCAGAAATACGCAGTCAAGCAGGCTCTGAGACCCAGACCTGAGGTCACTGATTGGCAGGTCAGAGGTGGGGTGGCACATAGCCATCAGACAAATGCATGAACAGGAAATGAAATTTGAAATGAAATTTTGTACTTGTATAGCGCACTGCTGCCCCAGCGACGGGGCATACTGGCGCTGTACTCATACCGCTGTGAAACGCTTCCTGGCTTTTCCCTGTGAAATGTCCACTCCTGGGCACCCCCAAGGTGAAGCCAGGCATACCAGCGCTGTTGGGGCCATTGTGGAGATTAAGCAAGCTATTGCCCAGATTTGCAGAGTGGGACCCATGATTAGAGTAGGCACTGATGCAAGAATTATCAGTTCCGAGGAAATTGAGCCCAAGACCCGCCGAGGCGGGAAATGAACCCTGGTCCCGGGCCAGATCTCTGCATCAGGGTCTGACGCTCTAATCATTGAGCCACACTTCTCCACATTCCCAGATCAATCCTACAGATAGGTTCAGCTTCACAACAATCTCCAGGAAGATTGGCCATAATAAAGCACACACGGCTGAAGGTGTGCACGCTTTCCCAAATCACCATAAAGGCAGATGCCACATGAGGTTAGGAACAAATAGTCAATCAGGACACAGCAAACACTGTACACATAGTGATCACGCTCTCCCCATGCCAGACATCTGGACGCGTTACCCACTGTCCGCATTGTGTCCACACAAGGTCGAGACCCACCTGGATTTCTCATCCTATACATTAATTTATGATTCCAAAGACAGAGGTTCCCATTCCTTAACAAAAAAGGATCGCAGGAACTATTATATTGCATTCAATAAACTGTATAAAAAACAATGTTCGACCGATTGTAAATTAAGACAATACTCAGACCCTATGCCTGCGGCTGATCTCCCGGCCGCACTGTTCAATTAAACAAACTGCTCCTGTTTTGTCAAATGCCTCTTGTCTCGTGTTTTTTCAAGGTATTTCATGTTCACACAACACAGGAGTGTCACTATTTCATTCGATGGAGCCTGTCTCATTCTTCTTGAATGAGCTAATAATATCAAAATTGGACCCCCATGACAAAGTCTTCACTTTTAGGCTGGGTCTAACTCTGTGCCTCTGTAGTCTGGTTTAGGAGATGTAAGCGAGCCCTGAGGAGTTGGTGGGTCAGGTAATTAATGTATGTGCATGATATCCACTTACACATCTGAGCCACTGTAGTTGGATTCCACAGAATGTTACAGAATGTCTTTCTTCCTTTGAGATATTTTTCTCTGGCCTTGACTTTGGAAATGGCCTCTGAGGCTGTCACTCTATCATATCCCCAGCCACCCTCTTCTGTTGGCTAGAAACAGGCCCTTCACTTGGCTGAGAAAAAGGTGTTTGGCCTGGCAGTGCTAACTTTAATGAGAAGTAGATGGTTTCTGTGAAGTACTTGTACTGGCTTTGGTTCTTTTCCTGATGTGTTGACTACATTGGAATGGCAGACATCTTGCACTCTACCATCTACAGAATGGAGCTCCAGCTGTCTTTTCTTTCCAGTGTCCTTCAAATTGTGTACGAGCATTCTATCACCTGTTGGCAGGACCTGATGAGTGATGCGCTGTATGTGCCCGAACTTGTTCTTACAGGCATTATTCCTAGTAGCACCCTGAGCCAGTTGATGGGCCTGGTCCAATTGCAGTTTTACATTTTTGACATTTTGGAAATGGTTGTCCAGGCCATTCCCTTTGGACATTTCCTAAAAACACTGATCACCAGAGAATCTATCCTCTCTTCCAAAAATTAGGAAGTAGAGGTGCTAGACGGTAGACTCATTCTTGGTGAAACTGTCGACCTGGCTCTGTGTGACCAAATACTAATTTAATCACTGCTTTTGCCAAACGTGACCAGCAGTGTTCTGTTGAGTCCCCTAGTGGATCGTGGGCTTACGAGTCCTCTCCATTGCCCCCAATTACAGCACCTACTCAATGAACTTGGTCTGAAAGGCATTTCCTTTCACTAAGTAGATCTCAGTGCCCATCAATAATGTACAAAAAACTTCTCTTGGGCTGGCGTTACATGTAGTTTGTATGGTAACCGGAGCGCATCATTGACCAGCCCAAGAGCAGTTGTCAGTTTCTTGATGAGTAATGTGAAAGCCCATTAGTTTTTATTTGTCAGGAAATACTGCCTAATTTAAATGCGCTTCAGTTTATCATTACTAGGCTGCAGTCAGCTTGCATTGACTGCTATTCATATTTGCCTAATAATAGTGCACATTTATTTATGGTATGGGGCTTCATCTCTCTCTCTCTGCATGTGTGTTTTTCAGTTTCAGATAAGTAATCTAAAATGAAGTCTCAACTGTGGTGTCTCTAGGAGCATAAAATGTATTCATTTGAATATATGACATTACAACGCGAACAATTACAACACATGCTTTTACTACGCGATTTTTACATTGCAACTACCATTACATTGCATGATTTTACAACACATGCCATTATAACTCATTTCTAAAAACTACCATTACAACGCATTCCATTACAACGCATACCATTACAACGCATAATACTTTTAGGGCAACAGTAGGGTAAGTGTTGGATAGTGTAGGGGTAAAAATTACTATTCCCACTCCAGTGAGTGCAACAGTAGGATAAGTGTTGAATAGTGTAGTAATAAAAAATTACTCTTCCCACTCCAGTGAGTGCAACAGTAGTGAAAGTGTTGGATAGTGTAGGGGTAAAAATTACTATTCCCATCTACCCCAAAACCCATACCCACCCTAAAAGTAAAAAATATCTTTTTAATGGCATGTGTTGTAGTGACATGCGTTGTAATGGCATGCGTTGTAATGGCATGCGATGTAAAGGCAGATGCATTGTAACAGCTGCGTTGTAAAAGCAGTGCGATGTAATGACTGCGTTGTAATGAATGTTTCCCATTCATTTGTGTTATGTCTCTCAGAAGCATTCCTCAGGATTTTCCGTTATTTGGTAAGTTTCCAAGGTTGCCTACTGATGTCCTGGGTGTGTCATTCATTAGTTGAGCAGACCGTTGTATTGCTGTTACATAAAAATATTAATTTGTTTCCTTAATTAGTTATTCATAATCTAACCAATGAAATATATTAGGAAATAGGAGGCATATGTATCAAACGATTTTGTATTCGCAAACGCTGCGAATTGCAAAAAAACAGCGTTTGCGAATACAAAATCTCAAAATGAGATGTATGAGGCATTTCAGCAGCGCATTCTTAAGAAATCGCTAATTTTGCGATTTCTTAAGTTTGCGTAAGCATTTAAGAAATCGCAAAGTGCGATTCCTTAAATGCTATGTAACATGCACCCAAGTTGTGTGAATTCTCCTTAAGAAATCGCAAATTACCACCAACTTCGAGTTGGTGGTAATTTGCGATTTCTTTGAAAAATGCACTTTTTGGCATTTGCCAAAGTGCCATGTGGCGCACATACATGCCCTTAGGGCATGTATGTGCGCAATATGCGCACACATGCTGATTTTAGGGGTGCATCAGGGTGTCATCATGACAACCTTGCACCTTTGAAAATATTCTCAATTTGCGATTAGCAAATAGCGATTCGCAAATTGAGAAAGACTTCCCATTCATTGCTATGGGCCTCCTGGCCCATAGGAATGAATGGGAAGGTATTCCTTAATTTCGATTTTGCAATTTGCTAATCGCAATTAAGGAATTTTAAGAAATCGCAAAATATGTGCGATTTTTTAGATACATACCGTTTTGCAATTCTCAAATAGCGATTCTCAAAACATCGCTATTTGAGAATCGCAAATGGAGATGTTGATACATATGCCCCTAGGTGTCTCTAGAACTGAAATATTGATTGGTTTATGTGTCTTCAACATTTCTAGTCCAACCTTGTTATGTCATCATACAATGAAATGCGCATGGCTTCTGTACTCTGAAATATTATAAAACCTATGTAATAATAATAATAATAATAATACAATCTTTATTTGGCATGTAAAACACCATAAAAGACACAATGTATTTAAAAAGGAAAAGGTTACAAGCGTTATAAAAGGTACAGCATGTTGAATTCTACAAAGCACGGCTTCAGCAGATAAATAAGAAGCTTGCTCATCTCATATTTCATGTCCCTCAGTCGTCTAATTCATCTTCAAACCTGATTCGGGCCTATGGCACGCCATGGGTAAAAGTTACTACAATTTAAAACAGTATAAGAATGTGGCAAGCGAGAGTACCATGGGCATCCTTCACATTTTCAGATTATACTTTACATTTGCAGATGATTAACTCATTGTACACATCTGCATTTCTTTCAGGCAAGCAGGCACCCTGCAGGCAGGGCCGGACTGGCCGTAGCGGGCACCTGGCAATCCCTCGGTGGGCCGCACGGGTGGGGGCCGGTTTTGGGCCCCTGCGGGCCATTTTTGTTACAGGACCATTTTTGCAGCATAGCTACAAAATTGGCCCTGTAACAAAATCGGCCGAAAACCGGCCCTGGCACAGAGCTCAGCGGCACCCCCAACCCCCCGGGGGAGCGGCTGATCACTTTGCCAGGGCCGGTTTTGGTTCCCAGTCCGACCCTGCTTGCAGGAAGGCTGTTTAGATGTCTGCCCGGCTTCAGTTTCACAGCACAGGAGACTCACTGAATGACACTTCAGCTAAAGCATTTTTAACTATCGGAATTTACCGTCAGTTGTCTTTTTACAAAAAGTTGGGGTACGTTTTTTTATAAATCGAAAAAGTAGGGGGACATCGTGCCTCTCCGATCCCGCCCCCTTTAACCACTAGCTTTAGCCCAATCTTTGTGACTCTGGCCTATAGAAAATGAAGACCTGCAGGTTAAACACATAGGGGCATTTAGACATGGCAGAGGACCTGGTTTAGAGTTTGGTGGATGACTCACTCTGTCACAAACATGACAGATATCCCACCTGCCTTATCACAGGTGCATTATATGCTATGGCACATATAATAAAGCAAATAAGATATCCATCAAGTTTTGAACGAAATGCCCATCCCCCAAACTTTAAATCAAGCCCTAAGAATCCTCACCCACTTTGTAGAGATTTGCAACAGTGGCCTTCAAAGGACTGACGTTTTGCCCAGCTGGCACCATGTTTAATGAGTCTGCTACTCTTTTGCATGGTGAAAATGTATTCTAAAGTCGGAGTTTGTTTTCTCTACACAAATATGGCCCAAACACACTGGGAGTTTTATCACTGTGAGTTGGGGCCATTCTACATTTGCCAACACAGGCAAGGAAAATATCTGTTAGTTGGCTTGCCTTAAATAGGGGGGGCGAGGGGGTGGGTTTGATTGTCAATGTGACCTGGTGACACTTTGGGAGAGAAGCCACTAAGTCAGAGATTTCCAACAATGGAGCCAGCAGAGCAGTGGCAGCTCCTCCGCTATGGCCGAGGAGCATCGCCCCACTGCTTCACAGCAGTGCCAACTTTAGAAACATAAAATGATAATAACTTAGTTATTATCATTTAATGGCTCGTGCCCTTCTGCGTTGCGGGCGGGTGGGTGGATGGTGCTGCTCTAGGAGCAAGGGAGGAGTGTTTTGCCCACTCGTAAGTGCGCCATGACTGTTTGGTGGGCTCTCTCAGGCCGCCCAAAACAGTCATGCGCACTTCCCTGTTCTCCATGCAGGCTGCAATATAGTTTGCATGGAGAAAATGCCCACCCCTCCAGCCCGTGGGTGTGTCACGGCGCTCAGACCAATCACAACACTGTATTGCAGTATTGTGATTGGCTTAGGGGAGGGAGCCTTGCTGCTTGCTTCCTGTTCCTGTCGGAGGCAGGAGAGCAGAAGCAGAGAAGACGCAGGACCCGGCCTCAAGGTAAGTTTAGTTTAAAAAATGTATTCCCCCCTCCTCCCCCACGCGAGACTCCTCGCGACACCCCCCTGCACCCTACCCTCGTGACCCCCACACCCGCCCCCGCGAGCCATGCCAGCAGCCCCTTCAGCTGAAATACTCTAACTAGAGCGTCGATGATTGACAGCACGCTCCACCAATCTCTAAATGGCCCCAATAAATCCTTTTGAAAGGGCACACAGCCCTTCTTGGGAAAAACCTTTTGAACCAATAGCGACGGCTCTACCAGCTTTGAGGTTAAGGTATGCCACCGGGAAAGGGGGCACTGGTTCGTTTTTACATGTCCATGCATGCAATATAGGAATACGTTTTGTTTCCTTCTGCCCTTGTAAAGAAATGCCACTGCTTTCCCAGCTCATCTCCCCGCCCATGCCCTTATGCAGTCCCAGCCATAAGTATTTAATATTAAACATTCTGTCTTTCATCAATAATGTATGGCTCTGCCTTAGCGGCTGAGGATCCTCGGCACATTTTATTGTTGACAAGCGTAATAATGTTCTCTCACCTTCCTAACTCTTAATATTAAATATTCATTTTCGCGCCAACAGTCCTGACCTCTGAGATGTGTAAGTGCGACGGGTGCTTTCCCTATATCCCCAGGTGAGCTATACATTGTAATTGGGAAAGTGATGCGTGGGGGATAGGTGGGGATGGTGTGTTACCATTTCCCCAATTCATTGACCTTTAGTAACCTTCTCAACACCAGCACAATGGCATGGAAATTATGTGTCCCTAAAGGTGGGCGATGATGCTCTACAGAGTTTCTGCGGTTTTGAGTGAGTACCTTAATTTTAATATTCGATTTTAACTGAATTTCTTTATTTTTTCAAGGTTCAGATATGGGCCCATCGCTATATTAACCAATTTTAGTACACTCCTGAGTAATTAAATTGTAAAGAATACATAAGAGCAGGGCCCCAAAGTATTTTTACGTGCCCATCATCGGGGCTGCAGTATGCCAAGGTCACAGAATACTGAGGTCTTATCTAGATTCCACTTCATGCCTCTTTCTTCCACCTCCCTACACTCTTTCTCTCTCTGTCTCTTTGTATTCCAGCTTTCTCCCGTTGTTACTGTTTTACTGTCTTTCTCTTCCTTCTGCTTGCTGGCTTTTCTCTCTTATTGCTCTGGAATTGAAGTGAACAAGAGACCTGTGCATAATGGAAGAACCTTCCTCAACACATCAGGGCCTCCTTCTCACTTCTCGAGTTCTGAAAGAAGCTGAAGACCTGGCTGTTAGTATAAGCACCTTGGGGACCACACACCTACACACCTGCCCAAGTGCGCGGATACCCTCTCGTTGATTAGTGCGCTATACAAATCAATATAATGTACATGTAACACAACATGGGCCTGCACCCTTCCAGTGCATATTAGTGAGGCGTCTTCAGGATACCATGTGATGCAACATGCAAAATTGACATACAGGATTGGTGTCATGACTCAACAAAAGTGTAAACCATTGTGTACATAGGAGTTGTACGTTATGTTGTAGCATGCATCTAAAGATTCATTATAAGAATGATACCCACACACGTTAAAATTTGTCGAACAATTCCCACCTTCATCGGGTGCCACTTCCGTTTCCACGTCCTACTCTGAGTCCTCTTCACCATCACTGTCCACGTCCATATTGGTCTCTGGCTACATGGGGTAACAATTTGGACTGAAGACCAAAATGTGACTCACCTTTACTGAGGCATGCAATATCGAGGTAGTACAGAAAGTTAAGCTTCAAATGAGTGATGGAGCAACTGATGAACGAAGCATGCTTTCATGGTTTGTTGACATTCATTATTCATTGCATACTGCTGTTGTGCTAAACCCTAAAGCCATGGCAGGATCCAGGAAACCAGGAATGTTAGTTGATAATACCACTGTTGATATCACCCTTCAACTTGACGCCTAGCTCTGACAACAGGTTAGCTAATGGGCCTATAGAGTTCATTATGTCACCGATCATTCTGTAATTCTTGCATGATGCCCAATGTTGCTGCTATTTCCTTTCTGCATATGCATATGACCTGCTCACCAGACATGCAATTGAGGTTCACAAGTTTGCCTGAAGTGAACAGTCTTCCTCTCTACTCTTATCAGATGGCGTGAGGCTGTGACTCATGTTTACTCTATGGGTGTAGAAGGTTCATAGAGTGTGTGTATGCTTTCATATCTCCATTCTCCATCTGGTTTATGCACTTATATGTGAAAGGAAAGCTCCTTGTAGAGTATGAAAGACATATACTGTAGCGACATTACGTGATTACGTGATGCAGCGGAAGAGAAGGGCTTTACAACTATACACCATTGGTAAAACACATTGTACCACTTGGTTGGCACAATGCATTATTGACATGGAAGTCATGAGCCTTTACACTTCATGGGTGGGTAGTGATGACAGTGAACTAGGTACATGGGAGGTCTTTACTTACTGAACTGGATTCACTGAGACAAATAGTAATCAATTTACACAGCAGAAGGTCCACTTAAAGGGGTGAGATTAAACACACACATGCATGCATATACACACACACACCTACACCTGAGTGATAACTCAAGAGTGATCATGTCTGTTATAAAAATAACATACATTGAATATGTCATCAAGCCAATGGTCTTTTCCACCAGTGTGCAAGACATCACCACTAACACCATGGAGGGCAAGGCAAGATAAAGGAAGAGAATCTTCACAGTGGTGATGACGATAGTGGAGTATGTGGTGAGTTCCTTCTCAGAGCCCCTCTGCTGCTGCCTCATGTACTATGGGGCGGGATTTCACTGATGTGGTTAATGCCCGGAGGAGCAGTTGATCCGCTACCATGGTCCTGATGGGGATGACACACTCTATCCAGCGCATAGCTGGAAGTGCAGGGTCTCTCTTTCTGCCTTGGAACTTCTATGACTTTAATCAACACAGGTATTGTTAATTGGGCCAATGGTCCTAGTGCCAGCAACCCAGGACTTTCCTGATTACTCTCACCTTTTCCTCTTTAGGAGCAAGTTGAGACACTTCTCTCCCCATGAGCAACACTTCATCAGGCAGTCTGGCGCTCTCCTACATTCCCTTGATTACACCTCCTTGGCATGTCACTGCACTACCAGGCATGTTGGTGGCACCTCCGCCACAGGGTGAAGGACCTGTGGGTGCATGTTGCCTTTGGCATGGGTGCATTTGTTACTTGTGAGACTTTCTTCCTACAAAGGGACTCTGGGGGAAATCCAAGCCCTTGTTGCAATGGATTGTGACAGGGAATATCGAATCCTGAATATCGAAGGGACAGAATATTGTTACAACAATATTGAGGGAAAACATTGAAAGGTAAGTGCACAGATGGAGATAAGGATTGTGGGTAGCATCTCACTCATATGATTAATACCGGAGGAGGAGTTGACTTAACTTCACATCTATGTACCTCGAAGATAGATATATTGTAATTGTAATTGTATTTATATAGCGCTTACTACCCCTGACAAGGCGTCAAAGCGCTTTTTTGGAGCTGTGAATTATTATATGGAAATATGAAATTAATTTGAGCGGTGGACATGTTAGACTATGATTTGGATTGAAAAGAATTGTGGAGGGATAGAAGAGGGAAGGGTTTGCATTTATATAGCGCTTGCTACCCCTAATGAGGTTTTGAAGTGCTTTTGGGCAGGTTGCATGCTACTCTAGAACACAAAAAAGATTTGTGGTGAATTAGTATATGTTAGACCTGGCACCTTGGTGTGAGTCAGCCTTCCACTTTTTTGTCGCTGTGCCTCATGTGTTTTGCGGGTGTTAGCTGCTCAGAGCACTGTGCCACTGCCAACCAGTGCCACAGTGCAAGTGCTCCCTATTTAAAATGTATATGTTGGTTGGATTCCATGATTGGCATATTTGGTTTGCTGTCAGACCCCAGTAAAGTGCACCAGGAATGCCAGGGCTTGTAAATACAAATGCTGCTGGTGGGCTTGCATCACTGGTTGTGCCACCCACAGAAGCGGCCTGCTAAAATGTGTCTAAGGTCTGCCATTGCAGAACCTGCGTGCAGTCTGGTACTGTCATGCTGACTGGGCAAGTGCACCCACTTCCCAGTCCCTAAACCTTCCCTTAACATCATATTAGTCACCCCTATGGTAGGCCCAAGGGCAGGGTGCATTGTAAGCATAAGGTAGGACAAGCCCTGATGTGTGTGGCATGTCCTAATAGTGAATTACAGCCATTTTCGTTTTTCACTATTGTAAGGCTACCTGTTCCCATAGGCCAGAATGGGCTGTTAGAATTGTTACATCCTATGATCTTAACAGGCCCAAGGAACATGGTAGAAATGTGAGTTTAGTATGCCTGAACTCAGAATAATAAAATACATCTTTTAGTAAAGTTAATTTTAATATTCTGTGTTTGCAAAGACCACTTTTAGAAAGTTGGTATTTGCTTGCCTGACCATTTCAGCCCGCCTCTGCTATGATGTGTATCTGCCTGTCTGGTTGTGTGAGTGACAGGGCTGGGGAAACCCAGAGAGGCAGGGCTAGGCAGCCTGGTGGTGAACAGGAAGATTGGCAGTCAGATGGGTGGGAGGAGTACTCCTGGGTTCTGAATAGGGTTTTACTCTGCTACCACAATGCTGGCTCCACCTCCTGCGGAGCGGCTGATGTCTCTGCCCTGCACCCTGACTAGAAAGGCAGAGTCATGTCAACAGAGTGCTCAAGAACTGGTTTGGACTGGGCAAAGGCCCCCTCTACCCCAAGGAATTAGGGGTATAAGTATTGGGACCCTGCTCCCAAGAAATTAGATCACATCCTGCTGAAACAAGAAGAAGGAACTGGGAAAGCTGTAGGAGGAGTGCTGTCCCTGACCTGGGGGATTGGCCTGCAGTGGTTGCCTTGCTGCTGAAGGAGAGGAGAAAGACTACTAAAGACTTTGCTTCAACTTGTGCTTTGAAAAGATCTCCAAGGGCTTGAACTGAGCTTGCCCACTGAACGAAGTCCCAGGACCAGTGGACTTCACCCCCAGCTCCCCAGAGTCTTTTGGAAGTGCCTGCTGCTGTTGTTGGGCCTTCTGAGGGACTGCGCGTCGCAAGGAGCTGGAAGCGCGACGCAAGGAAGAGAAGCGTGTCGCCGGCGGAGCTGTTGCCGTCGCATCTCGCAGAGAGTGTCGCCGCTGCAGCATCGCATCGAGTGGAAGCGTCTCTCATCATTCCGGAAGTGTCTTGCAACGCCGAAGAAGCGTGTCGCCATCGCATCCATCGTAGCTGTCGCATTGCACCGCATCGAGAGAAGAGTCTCGCATCGAGGAGGAAGCGTGTCGCCATCGCAGCCATCATAGTTGTCGCATTGCACCGCATCCAGAAAAGCACCTCGCATCCACGGAGAAGCATGCCGCCGTCGGAGCCGCTGTCGTCGCATCTCGCAGAAAGGGGTGTCGCCGCTGCAGCATCGCATCGAGTGGAAGCGTCTCGCAACGTCGGAGAAGAGTGCCGCTGCCAAGGCCGCTGTCGTCGCATCTCGCCAAAGGTGACGCCGGTGTAGCTGACGCATCGAGTCGAGCCTTCTCGCAACATCGGAGAAGCGTAACGCATCTGGAAGATCCCGTCTTTATTTCTTTTGCACCAAGAACTTCAACGCATCTGCATCGCTGCAACACTTTCGTTGCCCTGCGTGTCGCATCTAAGTTACATTGACTTAAAGTGTCGCATTTAAGAACTTAAGAGAAACTAAGCAATCTTCTACCAACTAAGCAACCGTATTGTGTATTTTTAATCGTTTAATGGTCTTGTGATAATCCTATATAAAGAATCCCTATTTTTAATATAAATACCTGTGTGGTGTCCATTTGTAGTGTTGTCACTTGGTTACTGTATGTGTTCACAAATGCTTAACCTATAACGCTCTGAAATAAGCCTTGTCTGCTCACGCCAAGCTACCTAGATGGTGAGCAGGGGTTATTTTAGGAGTGTAACCCCTTACCCTGACTAGAGGAAAGGTTCCCTGCTTGTCACAAGTACCTACCTGTGTCAACCAGAGAACCCGGATTCTAACATTTATAGTATAGAGAAATATGAAATTAATTTGAGTGGTGGACATGTGCATTTGTTATTTCTATTGAAAAAGTATAGTGGAGGGATGGAAGAAGAAATGGTTTGCATTTATAAAGCGCTTGCTACCCCTGATAAGGTGTTGAAGTGCTTTTCGGCGGGTACCACGCTACTCCGGAACCCAAACAAGATTAGTGCCAATGTGCCTTACCTTTTGGTATTTTGTCCCTTGATATTCCCAGCGGACACCGTAGCAGTGGGGTATGGAAATTCTGGCATATGCCATGGTAACAGTAACATACATACTGCAGAGCCAAACCTATCCCTGTAAACATTTATATGACACCATGGAACTGAGAGTAGGTAAGGTCAAGCAGCACATCAACTTCATGGTACTACAGTACACAAAATGGCTGCGCTTAAGTACCAACGTGCAGCAAGATGGATAAATCTCTCAACCGCAGTCATCAGGTGAAGAGATTGTCCCATCCCTGGCACCAGCCTGACCATGCATTTTAGGGGTAACAGGCATTGTTACCGGTAATCTACCAGTATTCACACCTCACTTCTCATTAAACCTTTTTGCTCTTTACCTGCTCACTTCTGGGATTGTCACTTCACACGTTTGTTCAACAACAGTTGAACACCCCCACATATCACACTACCAGTCACTAACTCTATTCATTAGAGTTAAAATCCATACCGAAATCTTTCAAAACCCATTACAAAAAAGTGTGCTTATGAATGAATTTGTACTTATTGTGCATTGAATGTGTAAGTTTGTGCGTGTGCCTCTAGACATTGAACATTCATGTCATTGCCTACCTTGTCACAACATTCAACAAGATGTGGAGGAGAGGATAAAACAAAGTATAACTGTGAGAGAAATGTCGTGGAAAAGTCAGTCCGACTTCCAAACTTTGGAGAAGTGCGATGCCCCAGTAATGGCAGATTTTGCGCTAACCTACCGCCAAACAACAATAAGAACAGTAATAAATCTCAGCATAGATTGGTTGTGTGTGGAAAATAACAGAACACTAACTTTTCGAGGTGATTGGAGGCAGAATGTGAATGGGCTGCAGTGAATTGGCGATATGGATGCGGAAAAACTAAATGATACAAGTGATGCAGCCTGGACCCTGGACATGAGATCAAAATGTTGGTTGAAAAGGCGGAAATAAAGTAAGTGGCGAACTCCAAAGAACTTTGTACACTGAAAACCGCATCAAGGTGACACCTGTGTTTTGAAAAAAAACTTAAGACCTGCCTCTTTTCCTGCCCCTAGGCTTGCCCATCTATTTTCCCTGCTGTTTGCCCTTCTGCAGTAGTGCTAGGACACTCTTCGGAGTAACAGTTGCGCTTTACAAATTATCTACATAGACATAGACTTTCTATGGTCTCCATCTCTCCAAGACCAATTTTGAGGCGCTTGGAGCTGCAGTCCCATTGCGGTTCTGCGTTTTTGACGACTATAGTCTCCATCTAAATGCTATCTCCAGGACACAACACTGATTCTGGTTACCTTCTCCGTCTGGGCAGAGGTGAGATGGACAGGCGTGAGGGTAGAGATTGTGCTTTGAAATTGAGCATTTTAGCTGTGGAGGAGAACCAGAGACACATCACTTCCCCCTGCTTGTCCGCTAGGCCATGGTACATCACATAATGTTTACTCAAGTACTGGGCACCTACATTATCAGTGGCCTTCATCATTGCTTGTCCAAGGGCAGACATGGTCTTGAAAGTGGCAGGAACTAAAGACGCAATTACTGGTGTGACGTAATGAAGAAAAGATGGTCTCTCTCTTGCCCAGCTGACCTTTGTGGTCTAGAGGGTCTTCGCTGTCCTCCTCCCCCTCTTCAATGATTGATGCACTCTTGACCACCATCAGCTCACTATCAAAGCCAGTTTCCTGCTCCTCATCTGTATTTGTGGCCTTTAACCCTTGGTTAGTATGACTTTCTGTTTTCTCTCATTTCATCCAATAATATGAGGCTCAGTGCCTGCTTCCTGGTCAGTGGTAGTCTGTCCCTTGTTGCTCCCTAAAGAAACATTATAAGATAGGGGTCTTTCTAACATTTACTTCAGATGAACATGCACATATAGCAGTTCGGTTATTTATGCATATGTTCTTCACTTGCAACTATGTTTTATGTCCTCATCAGGCTGCTCTGACATGAAGGCGGGAGGGCATCCATCAAGGTAATCACAGTGTGCTGGCACATGTGTTTCTTGAACATCAGGAACTTTTGACACATTCGGTCACCCATAACTTATATAATTGGCTTCTGCAGTACTTGACCTTGACTTGCCCTTGGGATGAGGAACCCGTCGGTCCAATGGAAACTGACATAGAGAGAATATGCAGGTGAAATCATATTACTCTATGAATCACGCACCAGGGCATTCGTGAAGTAAAGCATATTATTTGCCACATTCGACGTTCATTCATTTCCAAATCATTTATTTATTTAGGGGCATATGTATGAAGCCCATTTCCCGTTCGCAAACGGGACGATTCTCAGAATCGGCCCGTTTGCGAATGGGAAAAAGCCTTTTGGGAGCTATCATCCCAAAAGGCCCTTGCAAAATAGGGAATCGCAAAATTTGCGATACCTTATTTTGCGAAAGCATTTAAGGAATCACAAATTGCGATTCCTTAAATGCGATGTATAAAGCACCCCAAGTTGTGCGATTTCTCCTTAAGAAATTGCAAATTACCACCAACTTGAAGTTGGTGGTAATTTGTGATTTCTTTGAAAAATGCACTTTTTTGCATTTTTCAAAGCGCCATGTGGCGCACATACATGCCCTTAGGGCATGTATGTGCGCCACATGTGCACACATACATATTTCAGGGGTTCAAAAGGGTGTCCTTTTGACACCCAGGCACCCTTGAAATTGCATTCTCAATTTGCGATTCTCTAATAGCGAATCGCAAATTGAGAATGTCTTCCCATTCATTCCTATGGGCCTCCTAGCCCATAGAATGAATGGGAAGGTATTTGCGAATCGCAATTAAGGAATGCCAAGGAATCGCAAAATATTTGTGATTTTTATTACATCCCGTTTTCGAATTCTCAAATAGTGAATCTCTAAAAATCGCTCTTTGAGAATCGCAATAACGGAATTTGATACATATGCCCCTTATTCACTTACTGTAAATGTATTTTTTTCCATTCTTTTTTTCATTTAAGAGCAACAACATTTCAAACCCAAACAATGTAAAGAAAGAAATACTGGCAATTCGTGTGATACGCACAAGGGGCAGTCAGCAAAGATAACAGTGAGTGATTGAAATATGGCAGATAAGCATTGTTGTGTCACCAAAGAAGACCAAAAACAAACAATTATCCTAATACAAAGCTTTATCTAGCAGGAAATACCTGCAAAAATACAGGTGTGTTGTCTTTCAGCTTTAATTTATGTACCTATAGGGACAGGTCAACTGGAATAATGTTCAAGAAAAATTAATTGACTAATGAATGAATTAAAAATTGGTAAAGCGCTAGCAACTTTCCACATACTGGGTGTCTGGCGCTAGAAAGAGGACTTTCCAAAAACTGAGGGAAGAAGTATAGGGTGTTAGCTGAAATTAAACACAGGAGCGGCCCGTGCAGGTGAGAGCGGCGGGGCCAGGTTTGGGGGTGGTTCTGCTGGAGCGGGTAGTACACAATTTTGTATACCCCCCCATGCTGCATGTTTATTTTAATCCGAATAATCAATTAATTGTAATATTATTAATTTGTTTGAAGTGATAACTCACCAACTATATTACCAAGAGAATTACACGTGGGAATTGCACTTTGCATGGCTATATTAATTGTGAATTAACTGGTGTACGCATATTAATAGTAGAGAATTAGAATATTACATGTTGTATGTTGCTTTAAGTGATGTATTTGTGATTTGTGCTTTATTCAGTGAGTATAAACCGCTCTGAGTGTTGCTTCTGCTAGATAAATACACACACATATGGGTATTAGTAAGGGGATAACATTTTATTAGTCATTTCTATCTTTTAATTACGTTTTTGTGTTTCTTTTGCTTAAGTTGACCATTTCGGCCTATCCAAGATGGCTGAACGAGACGTTAAACGTGACTGCCCTGACAACACGAGATTCTGGGTGAAGTGCGCAGGCGTCACCGCCAGCAACAGTGGCCTGGACCTGACCCCGGGAGAACATGTACCCTCCAAGGTCGTTCCGGGAACCCATCCAAAACTAGAGACAAAGCTCAATTTAAAAGCCGGAACAAGCAAGTTTGATGACTTCATTATTCGACACCCTGAGAACTGTACCCCGCAAGCCAAGTTGACCAATCCAGACTCTCTAAACCCCGATCTTGATACATTTTGATATGATTTCCATTATAAAAGTAGGTAGGGAAATGAACTGTGACGGCTCGCTCTTCTTTGACGAACTCGATTTCCTGACGTTATGCTGACGGAGAGGAGGGTGACACTGCTGGACAGCTGTTAGCCTGAATCTATGAGAGACTGAATTGCGGCCTAACTTTGCTGAATAAAATTTTCTGACTGACTGACTTAGAGGACGACTTTAGCCAGAATAGGTAAATATGATACTCTGAAATGCTGATGATGATTTCTAACATTTCTTGCAATATTTCTTAGATAAAGAATAATTGATTAATTGACAAATGTGTTGTGTCGATTATTTGATGAAGAGAATAAAGAAAAGAAGTAGAGCATAGGTAGATGAGTTAATCATCAATCACCAATTCAACTAAATGATCCATCTCCGTATGGGAGGGATATCTTAGGTTTGATGTCAATGTGTTTAGGGTAAAGTAAAGGTATTCCTCTCATGACAGTGTTGAGAAACGTATTTTCCCTCAGAAAACAGGTCAACTGAGTGTAAGTATATTGGTGTTATGGGCCCCACCAATGAATGTATTTGAGTGAATTGGATGCCGAGGTAGTTGGTCTGTGCCGAAGGGGGAATTTGACGTTCTGCGCTGCAACAATTCGACAGACGACCACGAGGAACAATTAAAGAAATAATTATTTTCCCCACGTCTGTCGAAATCCCCCCTCCTCCACCTAGCCTCACCACTCTTACCTGCACAGGCCGCTCCTAATTAAACAACTAGGTTATGACCATTTTCTGGAAATGGAACATGGTTGCGGTTGTCCCCTGCCCCGAAGGGAGCTTGTTCCAAAAGTTGGAGGCTAAAACGCAAAAGGATTTGACTTCCTGTCTACTCCAGACAAATTTGAGGGTAGAGATTAAGAAAGCCAAAGAGGAACATAGCGTACGTGAGGGGTCATAAACTGAACCAACCAGTTTATGAAGAAAAGTGTAACCTAGTTTCCTTCTAGCTAAGTAAGTGATAACAAGCAATTGAGGTATTTTATGCACGGGGAGCAAAAGGTGCCCAAGTAGATGTGCGGAGATAGCTTGGTGACATGGAATGTTCCGGTTGAAGCAGTAAGCGGAGACAGCAGAAATCGAAGGGCAACATGAGAGAACACTGTCAAAAGTGACACTAAGATTTCTAGCTGACTTCACTGGGACTGTGGGATTTGCAAATTCAGATGGCCACTAAGCCGGGGCTCATTAGGATTGGTCCTTGTCGAAGATAACGATGTTTGGTCTTATTTGCATTAAGTTGTAAGCAACTATCTGTAAAGAAGTCCAAGGGGGACACTGGAAGCTTTAACTATATATTTATTCAGAAGTACAAGCCAAAAACCACCAGCCCAGGCAGCAGCCAACCTCCAACTGCCAAGGATACAGCTTCAGAAATAAGCATTCTGTTGTCAGGCAATGACACATGGAATGCAGGGACGCAGCCCAGCAACAGAGACAGGAAGGAAAGAAAAACAGGACACAAGGATATGGGGCATAGCTAGAGCTTGTGGCGCCCGGGGCTATCCCCCAGATTGCCGCCCCTGGGGGGGGGGGGCTTGCTGGGGAAAAAGGATGGCAAGCACTTGAAAGAGGACCGAGAGACACGTAGTATCGCCGCTAATAGTTACCTCGATCATGCAAGTTACATGCACATACATGACACGGTCCAAGGCTACACAGTTGAATACACCGGTGACTGGTAGTGACTGGCAGTACAAAAGAGAACACACAGACTGCATGATCTATCTGGGGACTCAGAAAAACCGCATGTGACATCCATCAGAGAGCTGCGTGAACGATTACCTGGTAATCCCCTCAGCACAATGCAAACATGCACATACATGACACTGTTCAGGGATCCATCATCTACAGCTGACATTAAATGACCATTCATCATGGTCCCCCCATTAAAGCAGTGCACTTTGTGATCTGCATGGTACATGTTCTTTGCAGCAGGCATATTAACCCTCTGTGCTACCTTTCCAGGAGTCAACCGTTCCACTAGACAAAACTGGGATCTCTCTCTAGGAAGAACATTAATCACCGAAGTTATCATGACATTTTTATTGTTTCTGAAAATTGCTGGAGGCCAGAAAGGAGGCAGCAAGTTTTTTTTAAACCATAATATACTTGCAAACACTACGCACCCACCCGAAATAGGTACCCACTGCGGTCACACCGTTTGCACCGCCCTAACCTGCTGAAGGTTCATGTGACCTCAGTGACAGAGTCACAGTGACTGGATCACTGTTGCTCTAGGGTGTGCTGCTTCGTAGGCCTGCCCGCAAGACTGGAGATGAACTTCAGTATGGATTGTGGTGGACAGGCCTTCAAGGTTAACTCACAATTGACACAATGAAACCAGTAGAAGGTGCACAGTCCGTGGCAGAACAGAATAGCAAAACAATAGTTAATGTAGAGAAATGCAAGAGATCCTACAAATAATCGGGGCAACCCCTCACAGGAGGTAGGAGTCCATCAGCCCACCCTTATTGGCGGAGCATCGTCATCTGGTACTCCTGGGAATCACTGTCTAGGCCCATAAACGCAGATCCCCAGGGACTCTGCCTAGGTGCACCGACCAGTGATACCCAGAAAGGGAATAAACTCCTGCCAGGGTGTGTACCCAAGTAGTTGTGGGCTCCAGTGGCGTGCAGTGCAAGAAAGTGAAGTGGAGTTAAAAATGAATACTTGGTCAAAAAATATGTTTAATGTGGATCAACCAAGTTTCATGTCTAAAAGAACCTATAGTCTGTTATATATTTTTACAGGCTAGTCTTTGGTTCATGTGAGAGTGTGGTCGACATGTTTCAGCCGTTACGGTGACTTAACCCGGCTTTCATCAGGACCGAAAGAAAGAGCTACTGCAAAACTAATTATAAAGTGAACACTGGACTTCGTCCTAAAAGTACTTTCACGCCTCTACCCCATCAGGTCCCCACACAAGTCTCTACTTTTGAAAAAGCGGTTGTTCATGATCTGATGACTTTGCACGACACCCGTCCCCACGCCTTTTGTAACTTCTCTAAGAAAGAAAAGACTGCCCTCAAGAACTTTACCAAAGACACGTCGATCACTATCAAACCGGCAGACAAAGGCGGGGCGATAGTCCTACAGGACACTGTCGTCTATCGGGCAGAATGCCTTAGACACTTATCGGATTCTAAATCCTACCGGGCCCTTGAGTCAGATCCCACTTCTAGACTCTCCCGTGAGATCAAACAGCTGGTCGAGGAGGGGGAGGCAGAGGGATGGATAACTTCACATGAGGCTAAATTCCTGGTGACCAATAACCCAGTGATGCCCTACTTTTACTGCCTCCCCAAAATTCACAAACAGCAACGACCGCCTCCTGGCCGTCCCATTATCTCCGGGATCGGTTCATTACTAGAACCCTTGTCCAAATTCGTAGACGTGTTTTTACGACCTATGGTCAGTGAGATGCCAACTTACCTTAAAGACACGGCAGACGTTCTACGACTCTTACCTGAGATAGAGTTCAACTCTGACACCGATCTCTTGGCTAGCTTGGACGTAGAGTCACTTTATACGTGTATTCCGCAGCTAGAGACTCTCGATGCCATCAGAGGCCTTTTGGAAGCACGTTCTCTGGACAGTATCACCCCTGTGCCTTTCATCATGGATTGTGCCAGACTAGCCATGATGGAGAACTACTTCAAGTTTGAGGATCAGATCTTCCTCCAGACATCTGGGACTTCGATGGGCAGTGTTTTCGCGCCTAGCCTCGCCAACCTCTATGTCCATCTATTCGAACAGGACTTTGTACTCAACCACAGCAACCCGTATCGTCATCATCTGTTGCTGTGGAAGAGATACATAGATGACATCCTTGTGGTTTGGCGGGGCACAGGTGACGAAATTCATGCCTTTCACTCATGGCTAAACCAACAGAATGCGTATTTGCGCTTCACCATCGAGTACAACAAACATCGTTTGGCCTTCCTGGATATCTCTATCTTTGTTCATGATAACTCACTGAGTTCTGAACTATATAAGAAACCCATGTCCAGAAACTCGCTGTTGTCCTTTAACAGCCATCATCCGAGGGCACTCCGAGAGAACCTTCCAGTTGGCCAGTTTCTGCGGGTTCGCAGGAACTGCTCGACCAGACAACTGTTCGACAAACATGCTGAGGCACTTGCCAGACAACTAGAATCACGGCAATATCCGAAACGTTTGGTGCGTAAAGCCTGGAAACGGGCGTCAAATAACAATCGTGATGCCCTACTGGACACTGACGTGCCCAAGACTACTAATGAGAGACTCACATTTGTCACCACTTTCTGTACTATGTCCAGCCAAATACAGAAAACAGTACGGAGACATTGGCAAATATTGAACATAGCGGATGGCAAGATTTTGCCTCCCTTATTTGCCTTTAAGAGGGGTCCTAGTTTGCGCGATAGTCTGGTCCACACCAGACCGCTGTCACATCCCACAGGTGAGACTAACACTCTGTGGTCACTACCCCCAGTTCGTGGCCATTTCCCCTGCGGAACTTGTAGTGTCTGTCCACAAACCACTAAGACCACCTCAGTGGACATAGGCACAGAACGTCCCTGGATATTACGCAACCACACGAATTGTAATTCGGAATGCGTAATTTACAGAATCACGTGTCCGTGTACCCTACACTACATAGGGTACACCACACGTAAAGTGAAGCTCCGCATAAGCGAGCACAAAAGTACCATCCGCTGCATGAGACAATCCACTCGGATGACGGAGCATTTCCTAGCCAAAAAACACAAGGCTGAGGATCTAAGGTGGCTGGTACTTGAACGCCCGTTTATTCCTCAACACATAACGGACGTCTCCCAGTTCTTATTTTCCAAAGAGCAACAATGGATTTTTAAGTTGAAGACTGACACTGAAGGACTGAACGACAACATTCCATGGTCTTCTGTCTATACTTGAATCAGTTAGACTGTCTCAGTGTTAATCATTCTAGTAAACACTGAAGGTTGATTTAGTTCAGTTACTCTATCATCACGAGTTGCCTTTCTCAGCGGGAGGAATAAGCTCCTTTATACCCTTGTGGGCACTCAAGGATTCAGTCGATATATCTTTCCCTAAAGACATCGCTATCTGTCTACTGAATCGATGCCATTGCAACACCCCACAGCGCGCAGATATGTTTAGCTTCACGATACCTTGTTCTGTATCCTAGGGCACACTGACACTACATGAAATTAAGTAGGGACTATACATTACCAACTGTCCCACAGTCATGGTGGGTAAACCACTCCTTGTGCCTTTTCTAGGACTTAACTTATTCATGTCAAAAGAACGAATAACCTACACCTGACCAAATCGCCAGTCGACATGATCACTTTATTCTTGTCCAACATTACTGATCAGGTATACTCGAGTGCTCCTATTGATTGGCACTATAGACTGGGCCTCCCATCTCCCCGGAGTGTTACGATGTCTCGCGCATGCGCGGGTAGACTCCAATACTCCCCGACGCATGCGCATTAAACACACGGGGTCCCCACTAGTGGCGCGATTTATACCCCACACCGCACCTTAAACGTAGGCGTTCTTATCCTGTGGTGATCCGCCTCGTTTTGATTATTTCGTTACACACTCGAATTCGTACTGACTCGGTACATCCGCGTAATGTCTGGCACTAACGCATGCGCATTTCAATCAGCATTTGCCCTAGGCGCATGCGCTCTACTGTGCACAGACGCTGCTTCCGTGCCAGTGAACACACAGCTGATCTCAATTTAAGACGCACGCGTCTCACATGAGCGCTATTAATAGCAGCCTCCCCTTCCTGCCGATACCTCCCAGACAGCTTGCGAGTCAGTCAGAGGTATCGACGGACAGGTGAGGAGGCAGGCTGCCTGTGCTCTGTGCTCACTTCATTGTTAGATATACTCCTTAACATAGAACTGGTTGGTTGATTTCTGGTGACAGATTCCAGGGTTGGTTTCTCTTTTATCCATCAACAATCCTTTATGGCTATATCTGCCCCTGGTCATATTGGATGCCTGACAGGTTCTTTTTAAGAGACATTAACTTAACTACACAGACCTAGTCATGAGGTCTTGGACTTGTCTCTTTGAAGCGCGCACATACAGCTGATTGCAATTTCAGAACGCGCACGTTTAACTCAGTAGCACCCTCTCTGTCCTGCCAAACGCCTCTCAGATAGCTTGCGAGGTAGTCAGAGATGTCGACAGATAGGCAAGGTGGAAGACAGCTTACTCTATGTTTTCCAATACAGAATTGTTTGTTGGAATTCTGTTGACAGCTTTTTCAGCAATTTAATAACAATCATTCATAGTTATGTTTGACCCTGGTCATACTGGATGTCTGATAGGTTGTTCTAAAGAGACATCACCTTAACACTACTAGACTTATATGGGCGGTCACGAGGTCTCGGACTTTTTTAATTAATTTTGGTTCCTTTTTAACTTGTTTAAAATATGTGTGTTGAGCTTTGAGCAGATGGGTATCCATTGGCAATCTGTCTGGTTTCTTTCTCCACATCTAAACAGAGCGGTGCCTCCTTCTCCGAGCAGTCAGCCGGGTGAGGTGAGGCTGTTCTCCCACACAAAGCTGGGTGAGTCTTTTTCAACTTTCTATACAAATTCAGCATTTAAAAACATCATTTTGGAGTTTAGTTGTTAATCTGGGTGATGCTGAATCAGCTTTGCCTTGTGGCAATCAGCAGTTGTGTTTTGATATGCATGAGGTTCATATATATTTTTCTTTTTTAGGAATGAAGACATCGTTCTTACGCTCTAGTTTGAGCCTTTTGTGGTAGGGTGGCAATTGCCACACCGGTATCCCACACTCACATTTGGTGTATGGGCTTAGTTTTATCACTTTATAATTAGTTTTGCAGTAGCTCTTTCTTTCGGTCCTGATGAAAGCCGGGTTAAGTCACCGTAACGGCTGAAACATGTCGACCACACTCTCACATGAACCAAAGACTAGCCTGTAAAAAATATATAACAGACTATAGGTTCTTTTAGACATGAAACTTGGTTGATCCACATTAAACATATTTTTTGACCAAGTATTCATTTTTAACTCCACTTCACTTTCTTGCACTGCACACCACTGGAGCCCACAACTACTTGGGTACACACCCTGGCAGGAGTTTATTCCCTTTCTGGGTATCACTGGTCGGTGCACCTAGGCAGAGTCCCTGGGGATCTGCGTTTATGGGCCTAGACAGTGATTCCCAGGAGTACCAGATGACGATGCTCCGCCAATAAGGGTGGGCTGATGGACTCCTACCTCCTGTGAGGGGTTGCCCCGATTATTTGTAGGATCTCTTGCATTTCTCTACATTAACTATTGTTTTGCTATTCTGTTCTGCCACGGACTGTGCACCTTCTACTGGTTTCATTGTGTCTATTTGGGATTGGAGGTGTTTCAGTCCTTAAACCAAGTCCCTTATTTTGACCCTCGTTTAAATTTGTTGTTTGGTTCTGAGAGCAGCCACGGCTGCGGGTCATTATTAATTTTAGACTCTAGGAATCTCTAGTAGTCTGATACCGCTCGCCTTTTGTTCTTGACCTCGTGTTCCTGCTCTATAATGGCTGACTTTGCAGGCCTAGCCTTTGATGATGAGACCTTAAGTAACATCCTATCTGATAATCCCAGCATCCTAGACTCCTTGCCGGAGATCACAGGGAACCCCAAGGATGACTGGGCTACTTTACTCAACCTCAGGAAGAGTCAATCACGGACCGCAGTTCATGGCCTTGTCATGGCGGAATATCTACGTGGGAAATGTGCCCCTACTGGACTGATCGTGACGAACGCTCCAAGATTGTTTCTCACAGACAAACAGTTTGTACGAGATTGGTCACTTATAGCCTGGCGCTGTACCCGTGACTGGCTAATTCTTATTATTAGCACGGCGAAACGTCAGGCTGATGCGATTCTCGTAGAAATTCAAACTTTGGAAGGGCAGATTAAAACCACCATCACAGCAGCCCTTTTCAAAAAACAAATGGATGAGACAAACAAAACTAATAAAGAGTACAGGGACAACATCTTGATCAATAAGATCGACAAATTTAAGAAAGATCTGGCCCGTTTTTCATGGGAAAAGATATACACGTACACAAGTGATACCTATGTAGCCCCCACATTTAACAACAAGGGGAGACGCTACGGATCTAATTATTCTTCGTCTGGGTCCGAAGGGGGATCTGATGATTCTGACTCAGGTGCTACAGGAGCCCCACAAGGTAGAGGGAGAGGTCAGTCCCGGAGATACAATAGAAGGAGGGGTAATCAGAACTTTTACCCTAATCAAGGTCAATGGTGGCCACCCACACCTTGGGGTTACCAACCACCCCCCTTTCCACAACATATGCACACCTATCCACCTCAGCAGCAATTCTTCCCAAATCAGTCTTTTTTAGAACAGGGACAGGGACGCAGCAGAGGCAAACGGAGAGGAACCCCAATGGTCCACTGGCAACCAGACCAGACATTTCCCAACACTCGGAGCAGGCGGGGCAATCAACAACCACCAACGAACTCGACCAGCGAGTAGATGACCTTGTAGTCAATCTCAGTTCTAAAATCCTCACCATCGATGAACAAAATGTCCTAAATAGGGGCTTGGGTTTCGTTCCCACACACTCAGGTGATCCTTTCACTCTGAGATGTGAAATGGAGAAATTCTTTAGGAAGATTCGGTTGCACTTCTTTTTTAAAGAAAAAGATCCTATAGCACCAACCCTAGACAACGAGACCAATATTGTGAACACTGGACTTCGTCCTAAAAGTACTTTCACGCCTCTACCCCATCAGGTCCCCACACAAGTCTCTACTTTTGAAAAAGCGGTTGTTCATGATCTGATGACTTTGCACGACACCCGTCCCCATGCCTTTTGTAACTTCTCTAAGAAAGAAAAGACTGCCCTCAAGAACTTTACCAAAGACACGTCGATCACTATCAAACCGGCAGACAAAGACAAAGGCGGGGCGATAGTCCTACAGGACACTGTCGTCTATCGGGCAGAATGCCTTAGACACTTATCGGATTCTAAATCCTACCGGGCCCTTGAGTCAGATCCCACTTCTAGACTCTCCCGTGAGATCAAACAGCTGGTCGAGGAGGGGGAGGCAGAGGGATGGATAACTTCACATGAGGCTAAATTCCTGGTGACCAATAACCCAGTGATGCCCTACTTTTACTGCCTCCCCATAATTCACAAACAGCAACGACCGCCTCCTGGCCGTCCCATTATCTCCGGGATCGGTTCATTACTAGAACCCTTGTCCAAATTCGTAGACGTGTTTTTACGACCTATGGTCAGTGAGATGCCAACTTACCTTAAAGACACGGCAGACGTTCTACGACTCTTACCTGAGATAGAGTTCAACTCTGACACCGATCTCTTGGCTAGCTTGGACGTAGAGTCACTTTATACGTGTATTCCGCAGCTAGAGACTCTCGATGCCATCAGAGGCCTTTTGGAAGCACGTTCTCTGGACAGTATCACCCCTGTGCCTTTCATCATGGATTGTGCCAGACTAGCCATGATGGAGAACTACTTCAAGTTTGAGGATCAGATCTTCCTCCAGACATCTGGGACTTCGATGGGCAGTGTTTTCGCGCCTAGCCTCGCCAACCTCTATGTCCATCTATTCGAACAGGACTTTGTACTCAACCACAGCAACCCGTATCGTCATCATCTGTTGCTGTGGAAGAGATACATAGATGACATCCTTGTGGTTTGGCGGGGCACAGGTGACGAAATTCATGCCTTTCACTCATGGCTAAACCAACAGAATGCGTATTTGCGCTTCACCATCGAGTACAACAAACATCGTTTGGCCTTCCTGGATATCTCTATCTTTGTTCATGATAACTCACTGAGTTCTGAACTATATAAGAAACCCATGTCCAGAAACTCGCTGTTGTCCTTTAACAGCCATCATCCGAGGGCACTCCGAGAGAACCTTCCAGTTGGCCAGTTTCTGCGGGTTCGCAGGAACTGCTCGACCAGACAACTGTTCGACAAACATGCTGAGGCACTTGCCAGACAACTAGAATCACGGCAATATCCAAAACGTTTGGTGCGTAAAGCCTGGAAACGGGCGTCAAATAACAATCGTGATGCCCTACTGGACACTGACGTGCCCAAGACTACTAATGAGAGACTCACATTTGTCACCACTTTCTGTACTATGTCCAGCCAAATACAGAAAACAGTACGGAGACATTGGCAAATATTGAACATAGCGGATGGCAAGATTTTGCCTCCCTTATTTGCCTTTAAGAGGGGTCCTAGTTTGCGCGATAGTCTGGTCCACACCAGACCGCTGTCACATCCCACAGGTGAGACTAACACTCTGTGGTCACTACCCCCAGTTCGTGGCCATTTCCCCTGCGGAACTTGTAGTGTCTGTCCACAAACCACTAAGACCACCTCAGTGGACATAGGCACAGAACGTCCCTGGATATTACGCAACCACACGAATTGTAATTCGGAATGCGTAATTTACAGAATCACGTGTCCGTGTACCCTACACTACATAGGGTACACCACACGTAAAGTGAAGCTCCGCATAAGCGAGCACAAAAGTACCATCCGCTGCATGAGACAATCCACTCGGATGACGGAGCATTTCCTAGCCAAAAAACACAAGGCTATGGATCTAAGGTGGCTGGTACTTGAACGCCCGTTTATTCCTCAACACATAACGGACGTCTCCCAGTTCTTATTTTCCAAAGAGCAACAATGGATTTTTAAGTTGAAGACTGACACTGAAGGACTGAACGACAACATTCCATGGTCTTCTGTCTATACTTGAATCAGTTAGACTGTCTCAGTGTTAATCATTCTAGTAAACACTGAAGGTTGATTTAGTTCAGTTACTCTATCATCACGAGTTGCCTTTCTCAGCGGGAGGAATAAGCTCCTTTATACCCTTGTGGGCACTCAAGGATTCAGTCGATATATCTTTCCCTAAAGACATCGCTATCTGTCTACTGAATCGATGCCATTGCAACACCCCACAGCGCGCAGATATGTTTAGCTTCACGATACCTTGTTCTGTATCCTAGGGCACACTGACACTACATGAAATTAAGTAGGGACTATACATTACCAACTGTCCCACAGTCATGGTGGGTAAACCACTCCTTGTGCCTTTTCTAGGACTTAACTTATTCATGTCAAAAGAACGAATAACCTACACCTGACCAAATCGCCAGTCGACATGATCACTTTATTCTTGTCCAACATTACTGATCAGGTATACTCGAGTGCTCCTATTGATTGGCACTATAGACTGGGCCTCCCATCTCCCCGGAGTGTTACGATGTCTCGCGCATGCGCGGGTAGACTCCAATACTCCCCGACGCATGCGCATTAAACACACGGGGTCCCCACTAGTGGCGCGATTTATACCCCACACCGCACCTTAAACGTAGGCGTTCTTATCCTGTGGTGATCCGCCTCGTTTTGATTATTTCGTTACACACTCGAATTCGTACTGACTCGGTACATCCGCGTAATGTCTGGCACTAACGCATGCGCATTTCAATCAGCATTTGCCCTAGGCGCATGCGCTCTACTGTGCACAGACGCTGCTTCCGTGCCAGTGAACACACAGCTGATCTCAATTTAAGACGCACGCGTCTCACATGAGCGCTATTAATAGCAGCCTCCCCTTCCTGCCGATACCTCCCAGACAGCTTGCGAGTCAGTCAGAGGTATCGACGGACAGGTGAGGAGGCAGGCTGCCTGTGCTCTGTGCTCACTTCATTGTTAGATATACTCCTTAACATAGAACTGGTTGGTTGATTTCTGGTGACAGATTCCAGGGTTGGTTTCTCTTTTATCCATCAACAATCCTTTATGGCTATATCTGCCCCTGGTCATATTGGATGCCTGACAGGTTCTTTTTAAGAGACATTAACTTAACTACACAGACCTAGTCATGAGGTCTTGGACTTGTCTCTTTGAAGCGCGCACATACAGCTGATTGCAATTTCAGAACGCGCACGTTTAACTCAGTAGCACCCTCTCTGTCCTGCCAAACGCCTCTCAGATAGCTTGCGAGGTAGTCAGAGATGTCGACAGATAGGCAAGGTGGAAGACAGCTTACTCTATGTTTTCCAATACAGAATTGTTTGTTGGAATTCTGTTGACAGCTTTTTCAGCAATTTAATAACAATCATTCATAGTTATGTTTGACCCTGGTCATACTGGATGTCTGATAGGTTGTTCTAAAGAGACATCACCTTAACACTACTAGACTTATATGGGCGGTCACGAGGTCTCGGACTTTTTTAATTAATTTTGGTTCCTTTTTAACTTGTTTAAAATATGTGTGTTGAGCTTTGAGCAGATGGGTATCCATTGGCAATCTGTCTGGTTTCTTTCTCCACATCTAAACAGAGCGGTGCCTCCTTCTCCGAGCAGTCAGCCGGGTGAGGTGAGGCTGTTCTCCCACACAAAGCTGGGTGAGTCTTTTTCAACTTTCTATACAAATTCAGCATTTAAAAACATCATTTTGGAGTTTAGTTGTTAATCTGGGTGATGCTGAATCAGCTTTGCCTTGTGGCAATCAGCAGTTGTGTTTTGATATGCATGAGGTTCATATATATTTTTCTTTTTTAGGAATGAAGACATCGTTCTTACGCTCTAGTTTGAGCCTTTTGTGGTAGGGTGGCAATTGCCACACCGGTATCCCACACTCACATTTGGTGTATGGGCTTAGTTTTATCACTTTATAATTAGTTTTGCAGTAGCTCTTTCTTTCGGTCCTGATGAAAGCCGGGTTAAGTCACCGTAACGGCTGAAACATGTCGACCACACTCTCACATGAACCAAAGACTAGCCTGTAAAAAATATATAACAGACTATAGGTTCTTTTAGACATGAAACTTGGTTGATCCACATTAAACATATTTTTTGACCAAGTATTCATTTTTAACTCCACTTCACTTTCTTGCACTGCACACCACTGGAGCCCACAACTACTTGGGTACACACCCTGGCAGGAGTTTATTCCCTTTCTGGGTATCACTGGTCGGTGCACCTAGGCAGAGTCCCTGGGGATCTGCGTTTATGGGCCTAGACAGTGATTCCCAGGAGTACCAGATGACGATGCTCCGCCAATAAGGGTGGGCTGATGGACTCCTACCTCCTGTGAGGGGTTGCCCCGATTATTTGTAGGATCTCTTGCATTTCTCTACATTAACTATTGTTTTGCTATTCTGTTCTGCCACGGACTGTGCACCTTCTACTGGTTTCATTGTGTCTATTTGGGATTGGAGGTGTTTCAGTCCTTAAACCAAGTCCCTTATTTTGACCCTCGTTTAAATTTGTTGTTTGGTAACTCACAATTGACACCACTAGGGTACACCTGCTTGTGCTAAGACATCAAGCCTTCTAAGGTCTAGTGGGGCCTTGTAAGGTCTAGCATGGGAATATGCTCCCTTAGTAGAGTGGTCTGGTGGACTGGTCATGAAGGCTGAACCCAGTTCCCCAGTTCCAAATTCGACAGCTCTGGCCATGGTGCCACATCCTCTCCCCCACTGGACACTATACTGCTCCACTGAGAGAAACTCGCACTGCCTTCAGCTACAACCTAATTGTGCCCGCTATAAGCACTTGGATGTGGCTAAATTCAAATTATGCACTTGATAAGAGTAATATGCTGCCTAAAAAAAAAAAGTAAAAGCAAACACTCATAGGGTATGCAAGATTAAGTAAAGCATGTGAAATGTAAGCAGAAACAACATGGTTACCTTAACGATCTCTCGCTCACTATTCAGAAATCAGCGAGTGGTTTTACCTGAAAAGTTAAGGACATGACTACAGGGCCCTGAAGGGAACCGTTTCAAGGTCCATTGCTTATATCCTTAATAAACGTAAGCAGTATGGTTTAAAAAGACCACATCCCTAAACAGAGCCATGGTACACATTTTGTTTTCCAATCCATCCATCAACCAGGTATTGCAGTACCTCCAGGAATGGTGCACTTCCCCACCTGGGGACAACAATGCTGTTCAAAGAAAGACGAGAAAACGAAAGTAGCGCTTCACTGCAAAGTCTGTAAAGTGAGGCTGATGTGTTTGGATGTGAATAAAACCAATCTGGCCACTTTGCAACCACTCTGTCTTGCTTTATTTAGTTATGCATTTATTTTTCATATTTAAAACCTTCTATTTCTCTCCATCCCGCTGCACTTTGGAATAGAAAAATGTCAGAAAAAGGGCATTTCCCGCACAAGTGTTTTTATTTTTTGGATCCATTTCACAGGGAAGCAACTAAATGAAAGAAGGAAAGAGGTTGTGAACCGTTTCTTCAAGTTACGGTTTTCAGTAAGTGAGGAGCAAGACAGAAAGAGAGGGAATAATAGGAAGAGAGGGGGGACAGCTGCCAGCACAAAAAAGAATAGGACATTGCCCGAGTCCTATTCCTTCTCTGCCTGTCCCCGAACGTCCACGAAAGCAAGCCGAGTCTTATCTGAATGCCTTTGTCCGCCCTGAAAATAGTGCCGCCTAGGGCGGACCGCCCCCACCGCCCCCCCCCCCTAGCTACGCCACTGCAAAGAGGAGAAAAGAGATAAACAAAACCACAACACATCTCCTTCCCATACAATAAACAAGGAATAATATTGCAAAGTACAGGAAGGAAAAACATTTGTTGCAATTGTAAACATCGAAGACATTTCGTAGTCCTTATGCCAGGACGGTCTAAATCTCAGTCTCCGGTAACCTTCCCGATCAGACACATCAGGACTATGGTCATCACATACAGTCCTAGAACTGTTACACAGCTCAGAACGTTCAGACTCTCGTGGGGGACCAAACCCCGTTCACGTCCATGAGCATTTGAACCAGGTTGCCATTTGACTAACCTAGACATACTCCACACTTCACCAGAATTTAGAACAAAAACATTCTTTCTGACCTCTTTGATGATAAAGGGCCCCATAAACTGTGAACGGCCTTTTCTAAAAAAAAACAGGATTTCTGATCAACACTTCATCCCCAACACTCCAGTGCTTGAAGAGAGAAGAATTCTTTAAATCAAACCTGCTCTTGTATTTGTCTTTGTGAAGTCTCCATCTGGAAGCAACCTGCTCATCCATTCTAACATCCTTCACATCTAACCTCAACCAAGCAGGACTCAGCTTGTCATGGGGCTTCCTGCCTCTCAGAATTGAAAAAGGAGAAACAGACGTCAAACAATTTGGGGTATTACGGTGAGCCCACCATGTTTCTCTGAGCATTTTCTTAAGGGAAGATCTGGTTTGCAAAGCCCTCTGGGCACAACATTTGACCAATTTATTCATACTTTCGGCCAGACCATTGGCTTGCGTCGAGTATAAAGCTGTCTTGAAATGAGTAATGGATAATTCTCTTAGAAACGTGTTCATCTCATGTGAAACAAATTGGACACCATTGTCGGTGATGAGATGCTTGGGAATACCTTCTCTGGAGAACTCCTCTGAAAGAAATTCAATTACAGTTTTAGTGTTCACAGCAGGCACACATTTGGTGACTACCCATTTAGAAGTGTAATCTACTAACAACAACACATAACGCTCATCATGAGCAAACAATTCAAAAGGTCCAGCAATGTCCAAACCCAACTTGGACCAAGGCTCAGAGGAAACCTCCACAGGTGAGAGTGTCGGAGATGTTTGGCAAAGGTTGACTGTCAACCCAAATATGTTTGTGTAGACCATGTAAGTTCACACACATGCGAATCCTCTTCTCTCCATCTTTGGGTGCCAAAACGATGGGGGCCAACCACTCAGAGCATTCGATCTCTTCAATAACACCAGCAGTTAACAATCTCTTGAGCTCTTGATCTAAAGGTTCTCTCAACATGTGGGGAACTTTCCTTATTTTACTGACAAATGGTTGCGCATTCTGTTTTAAAACAATTCTATGTTCAAAGTCCTTGAGTAAACCCAACTCATCACTGAAAACTTTAAGAAATTGTGAACATACGTCAGTAGATAATGAACCAGAGGACAAAAGAAACACTCTCTCAGGTGAATTGGGATCCAAAGTGATCCCCATATCCCTCTGGTGTCTCCACCAAAGAAGATTATCTCCTCTTTTCGCCACATACACTTTACCCACTGTCTCTCTGTCCTTGAACTAGATTTTTTTAACTACAAATCCTAAAACATCAATCTTGACACCACCATAACCCACAGAGTTGATGTCTGGAGGAGACAGTTCAACCTTGTCAAGACCAAAAACAGTGTCCCAATTGGAATCACCCACCATGGTGTAAGGCGAAACTGAAAGTGTAATACAGTTTACAAAAGTAATAATGATGTATGTAAAAATCCATCTGAAAGTGAGCGCATCACTGACACGCAGTAGGCATGAATTGATCCAGAATCATGGAAAGCAATTACAGTATTGAAAGAACAGTGTGCGTATCACTGACATGCAAGGAAAGCAAATGTCTTACTTGTGAAGCACTTCCTGAAAGATAATATCGATATCGATAAGAAAGGAAACAAGTGTGCGCATCACTGACATGCTGAAGAAACAAGACTCTTCCTCGTATAGTACCTCAAGCTGTCGTCGTTGGAGTTGTTGTAAATGCGCACAGAACACGGTTGGCAGAACAAATAGAATATTACCATCAAAAGATGGCGGCACGTCGTCCACGTCACGCCGGGTGGCTCCCGGCACGTAGACGCAGCAAGGTGTCATCTGCGTCACGCTGAATTGCTAACAGCACGTAGATGCAGGCAGGTGAAGACATGGCGTCACAGCAAGGAACTCCCACAAAGGATCGAATCCCACTGCATCAGGACTGTGAGGTAAGGAACCATAAGAGTGTGCGAGCGTATTTCAAAAGATGCCAATGACAGTTACTTGAAACTGGCACACATCTCAATGCATCGGTAACACTCTCGACTAAAACCACAGTAGCGAATATCAAATTCAGTTCCAGAGTATTCCACAGTCCTCACGTAATGCAGGGTAAATCTCCGCCACAACGAAATAGGAAGCACTCAGGATTTCTCAACTTGAAGTGCAGTATTGGTTGAAATAGTCTCAAAATATGGGCACAAAGCGTTGAAAATATAGTCCAAAATTACAAAAAAAATTGTGTAGAATCCACGCAGCAGTCCAGGCAAATCATAGCTCGTGAACGCTAGGCCAGATTGCAAAAGATGGCGCAGGCATAGTTTAATAAAGACTTTCCAAAGATAAAAAAAAAACAGGGGAGGAACTCTGAATATGAGTTAGTCCCACATTTGAACAGTACCTGAATCTCTTAGTCCCAATAAGTTTGAAATCAGTAATTAAGTAGCACTGCAGTAGAAAAAAGAAATTGGGTTCAAGGGGAAACTGGTGGTCATCAAATCCTGTCCCCTCGCAGGCACAACTCGTCGCCAGTGTAAAGAAGTCCAAGGGGGACACTGGAAGCTTTAAGTATATTTATTCAGAAGTACAAGACAAAAACCACCAGCCCAGGCAGCAGCCAACCTCCAACTGCCAAGGATACAGCTTCAGAAATAAGCATTCTGTTGTCAGGCAATGACACATGGAATGCAGGGACGCAGCCCAGCAACAGAGATAACCATTATAAAGAACGGGGGAAGCCAAAGTAATCAAGGACCTGGGTATTGTATGGTACAAAAGACAGTGGTCCTGAACCTATATTTCAATTGAATCACTCAAGGATTATAATTAATAAATTTATAGAGTAGAGCAATCAATATAGAGAATATAACAATTATACAAGGATATAAAAAGTGCAACAAACGACCATAATCAGGGTCACCATATATTTATTTAAAGCAATTTAGGTGAGAGCCAGACAATACATAGTACAATTGGCAATTTGAAAAAGTTGCTCCAGGTGGAGACGTGCAGAAGGACAGGGTGCTCAAGAGTGAGGTGATGAAAGAAGAATACTTCAACCGAAGTATATAGAGAATTCAATATGTCAAAGCAACAAACAAGGGAGGTTATAAATCACCGCCCGTATATAACCTGGACCAATTATATTCAATCAACAAATTTTTGTCAGTTCTCACTAGAATTCAATTCTAGGGTGGCACGTCAAAGGACAGGGAAACAGGGGGGGGGTCCAGGTTAGGTAAATTAAGCGTCGACGTTTCGATCCGACTTGTGGCCAAAAACGGGTTTAAGTTATTCCTCGGCCTGGCGGATCTTCATCAGGACAGACCTGGGCAACCCATCAAATGAAAGCGAGGACAGCAGTCCATGGTTCCTTAAATGAATCCAACATGGGGGTTTGCATCTTCCAAACGTAAAAACTTTACACTTAGTCTCAATAAATAAACCGGTAAGTTAGAGGGTGGTGATGCCGCAAAACTCAAGAAATTGAATTTCAAAACTCCTCCGGGACCAAGTCAAACGCGTCTGCACTCTACGACCGTCTCCAAGGTAATGGTAATCAAATTGATTACCAAATTGATTGAGACTAAGTGTAAAGTTTTTACGTTTGGAAGATGCAAACCCCCATGTTGGATTCATTTAAGGAACCATGGACTGCTGTCCTCGCTTTCATTTGATGGGTTGCCCAGGTCTGTCCTGATGAAGATCCGCCAGGCCGAGGAATAACTTAAACCCGTTTTTGGCCACAAGTCGGATCAAAACGTCGACGCTTAATTTACCTAACCTGGACCCCCCCCCCTGTTTCCCTGTCCTTTGACGTGCCACCCTAGAATTGAATTCTAGTGAGAACTGACAAAAATTTGTTGATTGAATATAATTGGGCCAGGTTATATACGGGCGGTGATTTATAACCTCCCTTGTTTGTTGCTTTGACATATTGAATTCTCTATATACTTCGGTTGAAGTATTCTTCTTTCATCACCTCACTCTTGAGCACCCTGTCCTTCTGCACGTCTCCCCCTGGAGCAACTTTTTCAAATTGCCAATTGTACTATGTATTGTCTGGCTCTCACCTAAATTGCTTTAAATAAATATATGGTGACCCTGATTATGGTCGTTTGTTGCACTTTTTATATCCTTGTATAATTGTTATATTCTCTATATTGATTGCTCTACTCTATAAATTTATTAATTATAATCCTTGAGTGATTCAATTGAAATATAGGTTCAGGACCACTGTCTTTTGTACCAGCAACAGAGATAGGAAGGAAAGAAAGACAGGACACAAGGATATGGAGGAGAGGAGAAAAAGAGATAAACAAAACCACAACACTATCCTTCATTCAAATCAACAAGGCTATCAGACATGATTTGAAGGAGCTTTGAGTGAGCATTACTGCATGTTACATTTTTGTCTCTGATACCCGAAATAGTCCATGCACCCTGTCCTCCATGTGGTCCACTAGACTTGTGACAAAAGCAGACCCTAGAGACACTGCCACTGAGACCAATACTAATGACTTGTCCAATGGCATTCACATGCTAGATTGAACCTCATATCTTAGGCCATGCATCCCATGACATCTTCTCTGGGCTTTCTCTGACCCTGTGGTTATGAACAATGCATACAATCCAGGTAACGCTATGCTAGTGATGAGTTAATATATGATATGTTATTGCATGTATACTTTTCCTGAGAGATCAAGTGTGACTATTGAAACGTGTAGTGAGGTTGCTTTACAGAGCGTACACTGGGCCATTCATGCTCAAATGGCGATTTATGTATGGAACAACTCATTCTCAACAGTTTGGTATGTGGTTGCCTCCTGGAGCAACAAGAATACTCATATTACAGTATTGCAAGCTTTGCTGAAAAGAAAATTAAACCTTGACACAGACCTTGACTTCAAGAATTGCACTGTGAGTACTAGAGAAGCCCAAGTGGGTCAGAACATTTCTCTCATACTGCCAGTCAAGTTCAGCATGACGTGCAGCGTTCCAAATTAGCTTCCACATAGATCACCTATTTTCATATTTATAACAAGATTATAATTTAGTTAACAAATTATGGGGAAATCAATTAAAGATGACATCCTGCCATTACTAAATGTATTTTGGTCTGGCTGATCACTACTAGTTCTGCATTTATAATACTTAGATTATATCTATTTCATTCTGTAGCCCATGTGTTACCCATTAATCTACATTTAGCTTTTTATTTTTGTGATTGTGAATTAAAGTCCAGGAATATGCTTTTAAAACTCATCTTCCGTGGCCAGTGTTGGAATTTTAGTGTAAAGGTTTCCTAGCAATACTATTAGGGTCCTTGAATATTTTCCTTTCGTTTCCTTTAGTAGTAGAACTCATGTCTCTACATATTGCGTACATTAATGACTGTGGTAAACAAATATATTTATGACTATTAATTCATTTGTGAATTCATAACATTTAACAGTGTTTCCATGGTTCAAATCAGATATAATTACTGTTGAAGATGAACATTTTGATGAAACATTCATTTATTTTCACAATTTAATTTTACAGCAACTAACACCACCATTGCTCCGGATGCTTGACCATAATTTCCCTACTGGCCTTTGATATCATAAATCCAATTGTATTCCATACATTCTGTTTCCCATGTTATTTGTAAATGAATTATCAATATTTGTTTTTCTTTTATTTCAGCCAACGGTAGTTGTCTATTACGTCGAAGTCCTGCCATCTCCCAGGACATTAGGTCCAGTAAGATGATATTAGGTATTATATGGTTTTTATACTGGAAATTCCGGATTAATTGCTGCTGCCATCCAGTTCCAGTCATACTTGTTATATTCCCTACTATTTCATGTTTTTCTTCTGCATACATTATTCTTTCTGCTCTAACTCTTGTAATTACTATTTTAAAATCCTATAAAGTCCTTCAAAACAATAAATATCTTTTTTTTTATTGATCTTCCCTATACGTCCAAAATGAGGTCTTCATTAGATTCCCACTGTTATTCTGCCCTTTGATTTCTTTGGTTTCTTTCTAATATTACATAGACATCTTAACCTATACGTGTAATTTCAATGAATATCTTTAATAATTCTTCCGCTGTCTCAAGCGGTTTTAAATTGACCACTGCATTGTCCTCATTTCAATATTTCTGTAATTGTTTTTTAGAATAAAACTAATTCAATAGTCTTAGACCTCGTTTTCCTCAAAGTCAGTATGGAGAACTGAAAACATTTTTGAATGATTTGAATAATTGAAAATAATATAAATTATCCATATCTGTAAATATTTCCTCAAACTGGAGGACTCTCAATTGATTATCAGTTTTTAAATATGCCATTGAACACTTGAGTTCGGTTTCTTTTCTCTATTTAACAGATGGAATTGTCATTGTTTTATTAAAGGAACAGGTCTCATCCTTAGTTTTTTAACTACTTACGGTAGGATTATTTTTGGGGATATCAATGTACTCCATTACATGCTTCGATTACCACACTGATAATAGACGGGAGTGAAACACACTTGCACCATTGAGAACTCTATGCCTTGAGTGCACATTTAAAGCTTAGTGTACAGCAAGGCAGTTTGCAAAGTGTGCATTGTAATATACCCCCTTTGCCCTTATGTAAGTCTGCTTGTGGTGTATCACAAATGTTACCAAGTATTGAAGGGCATTGGTATTGGAAGGACCAGACACGTATGCTGAGTTTAATGGCCTGATAGAAGCGCAAATGTTGTAAGGGCCCACACAATGTACCATGCTATTATTTCCAGTGCTATGTTATTTGCTGGTGTAAGTATTGAGGTTTTCATTTCCTTAGATGGCGGATGGAGCATTTAGAGGTCTCTAATGTGGAAGATTTACAGGTAGTAATCAAACACCTTTATAGGAGCTGCCATGCCCTACCATGGCCACAAGATCAATCTCCCTGGAATGAACTGACTCTGTCATTTTTGGGTTGGTGATCAATCGCTGTAGTAGGAGTTGCCATACCCCATTATCTGGTTGAGATCAGTCTCGATCGTAGAAGCTGGCTCACCATATTTCTTATTGCTTTTTTTTGTTTTTATGGTGAACACTAACGATGGTTGGGGGGGATGCCTCGTCCCGCCATGCAGTCAAGATCAATCTCCTTTGTAGCAGCTGGCTCGCACTTGCTCTTGTGATTAACAACTTGTTTTTTTAAAAATAATTCATGTAGTAGTGACTGTCATGCAATTGTGTGTAGTGAGGAGAGTTTCCCTTGGTAGGAAATGATGTGTAAGTCTTTGTGGCTGTGGTCCATCTGCAGGGGTTGACATGGCTTTTTCTTTGATGGAGTTCAATCTCGTCTCTAGAAGTTGACTGACTGTGTGTATTAGGTGTTACAGTGTAGCCTTGTTTCCCCGGCGTGTGCTTTGCTCACAACAAAGAAGAGTATGCCCCTGCTGGTTGCAAGTACGGATAAGAGTAACATTAGTAATAAGTGCCATTAACTGAATAACTTGTTGCTGTTCTTCAACGCCATGGGCAGAGGAAGGGGTTGTTATATGCACTCCTCCCAGTTAATTCCTTTTTTTAAGGGAACTTAAACCATACTATTAGGCAGTGAGTCTGCATTGCATGGAACAGAGCATGAAATAACCCACAGTAGATTCATTCCTTATTACCTGTTTTGCCCCCACAGTTTACCTGTGGTTATACTTTACTGCCTAAGAGCAATTGAATTAGGCTTAATGTAATGTGTCATTGGTAAAGATTTATTTATTTTTATAAAAGTGTTAGATTTGTTTCATGAATAATGTGCCAACCCCCAGCCAACATTCCTGCATTTTGCAAATGTCATGTTATTCATGATGTGTTCTTTTTGTTGGAAGAATTTGTTTTGTTAAATTGCATAGGTGAGTGTGCAGAAACATATGCATGCCCCATGTGCCTATGGGTGTGTGCACATACCCACAAATATGTTTTAACCCATGTCCACAAGTCGTTGGAGCATTACTTGCAATACTTCTTGCACAGTGGACAGCCGTACGGAAACATACCAGTGCAACTGTTTTACAGAGTGTGGCTAACTTGAAAGTGTTACACTTGCCCGTGTATTAGGGGCCAGATGCACTAACATTAGGAATAGTGATTTCCAAATTCTGATTTTCCCCGATTCGCAATTAGGAATTCTCTATTCCTAATGTATTACCTTCATTTTTTTAAATGATTGCTTCTAAGTGGATCATAAATTGAAGTACCTCATGAATATTACTGAGGTATGTCGTAGTTTGAGACCCATTGAGAAACATGGCCATCACAGGAATGGTGGCCTGCTGGGGTCAGCAGACCACCATGTCTGTGATTGCTTTTAAATACATTTTATGAACATAGTCCATTTTTCTTAAAGGAAAATGGGATGTGTTTCAATAAAGAAAATTAAACATTAACTTTCATTTTTTCACAGTAGGCAGTGGTCCATCGGACAAACTGTCTGCTTTTAAAAAATATTTTTTAACGTTCTCATTTGGAATGGCTTATCACCTCCTTTGAGGATGTAGTAAAATATTAATGTTTTACGACTGGAATCCGGTCGCACAACATTGAAACATAACATTGCAATTCGGTAATTGGAAGGGGCACCCTAAACATGCCCCTTCCATTGAATTGATATTTGATTTGCAAACCCAAATTGCGATTCTGTAATGTGTTACATCGGAAAAAAACATTTTTTGCAGTGGCAAATATCTTGATTCTGCATGTTCTGCTTGTCTCAAATGACATCACTGATGACATCACTGATGACATCATCCATGTGAAAATCTGATGCACCTCCTCACACTCTAATATAACCATTGATACTACCACTGTAAAATACAGACTACCATTTTCGAAACCATCAACACACCAATACCAGTTACTACATAGGCACTCACTGATTCCTAGGTCTACACACACATCCACTCATTCACCCATACAATCACTCATACATGCAGTCACTCATCAATACAACACTGTGATATGCAATCATACACCTATACAGATACTCACACACCACCACTCATCCAGAGTTGATGTAATATGTGACGTCATCAGCAGTGCATTGCGGTGGTGCGAGTTATAGTTAGCTGAACTGTGTGGCCCCCCTTTTTAAAACTTTTTTGGGGCCCTGGAGACCCCATCCCCCAGGGCCTGACCCCATTTCTAAAAACAAAAAATTGTGATCAAGGCTACACGATAGCTGAAATGCGTAAGGACACGAGATTGCAATCTGTTTTTGCTTAGATGTTCTGGAAAATAAAGCGCCTGATATTACAAGAAATCCGGTGTGCGGCGCTCTTCTGTTTCTGTGGAGTCTTCTGTGGGAAGAGAAGTTGTTGTGGAGTTGTATGGAGAGCTCCGTCCCCACACGCCGAGGCCGCCCTGAGTGTGGTCCGGCTCCGTGCGGAGTAAATGGAAGATGGAGGAATTATAAAAAGGGAGCTGGACCCGCCCGCATGTTACCAAGTGAAATAGGAATGGAATGTCCAACCTTTTATTGGAATTTGGTTTATGCGTGGCAAGGGAGTGCAGAAGGGCATAAGGTCTTTTGCCAATGGATTACTGTATGTCGGGACGTTTTACAAATTGGACATAGCAGCGATAATTGATAAAAATACGAGTAAATGACACTTTGAAAGGGACTCTTGGAACAATAAAGCTGCATTTCCCCACTATGTAAGCAAAAGAAATGGGAGAATAAGAAGCAGCAGAAAGGGATGGCAAAAAACTTTTAAAGTGCACTCTGGGATATGCAGTTGAAAGGTTGATTACGTAAAACCTTGTAGTCACGTCAGACGCATAAAGACAAAGCGTCATGCAGCATACCAAAGAGGTCTCACCTGTGATCAAGGCTACACAATAGCTGAAACGCGTAAGGACACAAGATTACAATCTGTTTTTGCTTGGAGGTGTGGAAAATAAAGCGCCTGATATTACAAGAAATCCGGTGTGCGACGCTCTTCTGTTTCTGTGGAGTCTTCTGTGGGAAGAGAAGTTGTTGTGAATATATATATATCTCCCAACACCTCGCTGTCACTCCAACAAAAACGAGCGCGAGCCCAAGTAAGTGCAAATATGATTTATTTGCCAAAGTCTGCCATAACGTGTTTCAGCCGAACAAGCGGCCTTGATCACATGACAATGCTTGGATATTAACACCGCTTTTTAAAGTGCCAGTGCATCTGATTTACAATGGACATAGAAGACATATTTCCATAGTGTTAAATTGCAAAGCATAAATGCCTTAAAAAGGAAATAACCTTATTAGTACTGTGCTCAGAAATATGTTGACTGTAAAATACATTAGTAATTGACAAAATATTATTGACATGAATGTCTATTGTTAATAATGTCAACACACGGTTCATTACAACAATCACTGCATGAATGCTTAGATAGGATGAACCCCTGACTAGTCCAAGGTTAAAAAATATTTTCTTTTTTTAGTGTAAAGTGACATAATAAAAGTGCCTCTTCCTACATGTGTGGAAATGAAAAAAAAAATACAGTGAAAAAATATAACTGAACATAGGTACCGATTTGAATCATCACTCTGAAATACAAAAATGGGAATTTCAGGTATATCCTAAAGTATAGGAGGCTCAAGGAAGTAAATACTAATCCTAATACTGCCATCCTACCTTAGTCTGTTGGTCATATATTTTTCTGATCCTAAAGAGATAGAGCCGCTTATGAATTTCAATAAAAAGTGACGATGTGCTACAGTACCTTGTTTCAAAGTGCCAGTGAATATTATAATACTAAATCCCTAGGAGCATAGGGGTATGGACTTGAGACTGACTTATTCTGTTATCTTGAACAATAACATGAATGTGCAAATATGCAGAACTAAAGTGCGAGAAAGATGCTTTACAAGGGAACAAAATTAGATGTTTCGTATCATAATAAATATATCCATAAATAAACATTTAGATGTCAAAAATGTTATAAATTGATTACTGGTAAGACATGTAAAATACCTGATGACCATATATCCTAGACCAAAATCTAAAATATATATATATAAATCAATATGAATATAAATACTAGTAAAACACCAGATAAAAGCCCTAAAAAGCAGTGAGTAACTCATACAAAGATGACTATCATAAACTCATATAGTAATGTAAGCAGACATGTTACGACAGTCCTGATCCAATTCTACAAAGATTATATACATTTTTAAAAATATATACTTCTAAAAGCTGATATTTATAAAAATGTGTGCAGGTCCTCAGTGGTATTGAGTCCCCCTGGATTCTTAGAGTCGAATTCAAGTATAAAGCTGGTTTCCAGACGTCTTAATTTGGCTTCCGTATCACCTCCTCTTTTTGATATAGGAATAGCTTCAATGACATAATATGTTAGATGTCTGGGATTGCTATTGTGAGTGGTATGGAAATGTCTAGCCACCGGGTAGCTTGAATCATTGTTCGTAATCGCCCGGATATGTTGCAATATTCTTTTGTGGACGGCTAGTTTGGTACTGCCAATGTATTTTAGCTTGCAACTACATTCTAAAACATAGACAGAAAATTCTGTTTTACAGGTGAGATGTTGTTTAATCTCCAGAGACTTTGTCGAGAAGGCTGTAGTGTAAGATTTCATATTAGTGCCAAACTGGCAGGCTTTACATGATGAACATTTAAAAAAGCCTTTTCTTGCCGTTAACCACTTATCTTTGGAATATTATTCCTGGCTATTACTCACCAGCATATTACCCATGCTCATATTTTTCCTGAATGTTATTGAGGGATTCGAGGGTTCTAGCCTTCTAATTACAGGATCATCTTGAATAAAATGCCACTTGCGTCTCACTATGGCTCTTATTTGTCTTTCTTGTTTAGAATACGAAAGAATAAGTCTAGGGGGCTGTAAGGTCTCTGGTTCCACACCTGTCCTTTTAACTCTGTAAGTTAAAAGGTCTTCCCGGGCCTGCGCCCTAGACCTTCTTATGGCTGCATCTACAATCTCTGTCCTATAGCCTCAGGCCAAAAATCGAGCACAGCTTAATGCTTGTTTGATAAAAGCATCTTCATTGTTGCTGCAGATGCGTTGAATGCGTAACATCTCCCCATAAGGGAATACTTTTGATAAGATGAGGAGGGTGGGCACTCAACGCATGCAACACCGTGTTGCCGGCTGTAGGTTTTCTAAAAAGGATAGTAGTTAAAAGATTGTTAGCAACTAGGACCTGCACATCTAAAAATGTTACTGTATGTCTGCTGATGGTCGAAGTGAAATATAAATTAACATCATTATCGTTAATCTGGTCAATTAATTTAATAGCACTTTCCTCACTGCCATTCCACACAATAAACAGATCATCAATATAACGTAACCAGGAAATAATATTAGTGTCACAGATGTCTTCGTATTGCCGCATGAGAACCAGCTCCTCCCACCAGCCCGTAAATAAACATGCATAACTGGGGGAGAAGCTGGCCCCCATGGCTACTCCCTGGATTTGCTGGAACATTTGTCCATTGAAAAGGAATACATTATTTTCTAAACAAAAAAGAAGCATGTCTAATAACATTTTTGAATGTTGAGCATAAATAATGGATCTGGTATTTAAGAAATACTCCACAGCTCGTAATCCATCCTTGTTCTTGATACACGTATATAGGGAGGATACGTCGAAGGCTATAAGTAAAAATTCAGGCCTCCAATTGATGTCCTTAATCTTTCTTAAAAAGTCACATGAGTCTTGCACATAAGACTTCAAGTTTTTAACAAACCCTTGAAGGAAAAAGTCTATATATCTCGACAGGTTCTCCAATGGTCCATCGCATGCTGCAATGATGGGCCTGCCCGTGGTTTATTGATATTTTTGTGAATTTTTGGAATAAAGTAAATCACCGGGATCATGGGATGCTCTTTTTTGATGTACTTGTATTCCTCCCAACTAAGGAGCCCCTGACTTTTCCATTCTAACAGGTGTTTGAACAACGAATCCTGTGTGCTTTTAAATTTTAATGGAGAACTTTGCTTATAGCACTGCTGGTCATGCAATTGACTATATGCCTCCTTCATGTATTCCTCCAATGGCCATAGGACGATATTATCGCCCTTATTCGCATTTCTAACCACCACATTTTTTTCCTCTCGTAGCTTGGTGACTAGTTGATTGTATTTTCTTTCCTCATAAGTATATTTACTGTTAGATCTATTTATAGTGTAGTTTAGTTTCTTGATTTGAGTCACAACCTGCTCGCTAAACACATCCAAGGCATCCCGTGCCAATTTTAGGGACAAATTTCGATTTAGACTTAAAGGGAGTTTGTGGCCGTATATTTACTCCAGAAGGTGAAAAAGGCAGGTCCTGGTTGGCTGTTCCGCCTTCCAATTCACACAAGTCCTGATATAGGCCTATATCAGAGACAGTAAGGCCAGAAAGACCGTCTGTGTTTGTAGGTGGTACCGCAATATTGAGAGAGTCCAGGGTTGCCCTTTGATGATGAAATGTCTTGAGCTTCAATTTCCTAATATATTGGTAAATGTCTGCTCTTGTCCTGGTGTAATTAAAGTTTGATTCAGGGCAATGGGACAGTCCTAGGGAAAGCAGTTGTGCTTCTGCCACTGAGGGATCGATGTTGGCAAGATTGATGATAGTGTTAGAATCCTGCACTTTTATGTTGCTCTGCAGATTTTCATATTCCGTAACTGATACTGTATTTATTGGCGTTTGCCTCGACCCCGGCCTCGTTTCTTGGTCTCTGTGTCTCCTACAGGCCTGACGTCTCCCCCTCCTTCTTTGTGTACTGGTTTTGCGGCCGATCCCTTGTTGCGGGGCTGAAGAGATTCCTTTCTGCTCCGTTTTAAAATGTCTAGCTCTTCCCCCAGAGTAAACTTGACCCCACTGTGATCCGGATACCTTCTAGCACTTTCATTATCAAATTCGCTCTCCGGGACTGAACTTAAATCTGATATTGATGTTAGTTTAGTACAATGTTGATTTTTGTCACCTTGGCTGCCTATTTGTGTACGTCTATTGGCAGTTGCTATTCTGAGAGTGTCGCAACGCCTTGCAAATGTAAAAATGTGGCCATTGGCATAGCCATCACGGTACCTTTTAAATTTATATGCTTTTCTTGTTTTAATTTTGTCTTCCTCCTTAGACAACCTAAGTGTCATATCTTCTCGCAACTTTTGTCCGGAGTGAGAGTCTCCTTCCTGCTGTTTTATTTTATTCTCTAAAGCGTCAATTTTGGTCTGCAATTCCGCTCTGTCAATGTCCGCGTATTTCACCAGAATTTGGACCAGACGGCGGGACGATTCCAAGTTACATTCACCCCACTCCGCCATCATGAGGGGGTTGGGAGCCTCATAACTGGGGGCAATCATGATACAGAGCCCCCTAGGGATTCTTCCCACATCCAAATACCTCTTGAGAGAGCGCGCCTCCCACCATTTCGATTGTTCTTGACGCTTGAGTTTTTCCAGCAATTTATATATATATCAACTCTAAAAGTACACGTGGAAAAGACTACCTAAATTACCTGTGGATTTCCACTGATATCCCAACATACTTTGGAAGGACTATAGTTCAATCTTGACACTTCAGAGTATAATTCCAATTGGCTAAATCAGCCATAGCCAATTAATTCCAAAAACAACAGAGAGGGGCAATTCCTCAATGAGTTAACAGGTAAATAGAGTTTGAAGTTTAATGTTTAGGAGAGTAAATTGTAGGAGAAGTAAGTCCTTATTAAAATTGTGCTAATTTGTTATAGGTGCGTATCCGAGAACCTCCAGAGTGAGAGTAGACGAAGCGAGCAGGAAGCACCACGAGTGAGGAGTCTCTCTATATTTTCCCCAACCCCTTACCCCTGGTTAATACTCAAGACTGCTAGGTACATACTCAGTCACGGGTAGTTGCGGCGTGGGACTGGGAAATTATCTTCTGCTGCTCCTGAGGAAATCAAACCAGGGTACTCTCTGACACCTTGCTAAATGGGTTCCTAAATCTTGAGCCCTGCTAGTACGGAGCTGAAGTTTTCTTGTGCCCGCTTGTTTTAATGCCCAGTAAAACCTTTGCTGGATTGAGCAACAGTAAGGAAGTACCCAAAAATCCCCATTTTATCAAAGTGCATAACAACCTCATCACTGGGCAGAGCAAAACATTTTAGATGAGACTTTACTAGAAGTAGTAGTTTGAAAGTCAAAGAATAACAGGAGTCTAGGCAAACATTCGAAAAAACTTCACACTGTGGAATACGCCATTTTTTCTTTCAGCATAAGTGTGTTACAAAAACGCTTTTAAAACGTTGTTAAATGTGTTCCAAAGCAAAATAAAACAACATATGGAGAATGCTAACCTAATTTTGCTGTTAGCACCAGCGCGTTACATATACAATTCTATAAACTTTGTTAAATGTGTTACAAATGCAATTTTAAAGGCCATTTATGAGTATGCCTTATAGTGTGGAGCTGTTTGCGCGTGCTGCGGAACCTGTAATATAGTAAAGACCCAAGTCTTACATCTTCCTTTATGCCACTCTTAGTTTATGAAGTCTGCTCGCTGCATAAAAATGTAAAATAACTTGAGAGAGTGTCTTTAAACAGGAAGGAAAAGTGCACTTTTCTTGTTGCATGATGTGTAATGCGAGCAGTGTTAAACTAGCTGTTTCTGCTGCCCATTAGAAACTTTATTCAAGTCCAGAGGAAAAAATGTTCAAAATGACCACCTTTTGCAACATTCCTTCATGCCACATATCCCCTTGATAGTTCCAGTGGGCTTCTCTTCTTGCATCTCCTTACTGCTTAATTTTCTATTCAGCCGTCAGGCACTTCCCATCTCCTTGGCAAAAAAAAAAGTCCAAGAGCTTGCACATACACAAAGGGAGTTCTAGCCCAAACTGGAGGGATCTGCTGTCATAAACACAGTTAATAAAACCTAAAATGAAAACAGGTAGCACTTTCAAACTTCCTCCAGTAGGGGGTAGGTTGTATGCATTGCATGGGAATCCAGGCGACATCCATGCTGTAAAAGCAAGGGTACTTCTCTGGCAAACACAGGGAAGCATAACTTGGCTGTGAGGTTTATGATCACATAAAGTGTTTCTTCCCTGACACCACCCATCTTCGCAACATTGAGAAAAATTTGAAACACTGAAAGCATTTAGAGATCAAAAACACTAGTTCTCCTCACCAAGATCAATTATTTTAAAAACAGATCAACAAGACCTTATATCATGCCAGAGCTGTCCAGGAAAAATGGCAAAATACTGTGCTCAGAACATAGCACCCAGGGATGTCTCCTCCGCTAAGGCGGAGGACCATCGCCCCACAGGAATTATTTTTTTTATAATAACACCATGTTGGTATAATTTTATTTTTCTGTACTGGCTCTGTTTAGATGTGAGGCTGGGCTGAGCTGCCCACAGTGCAGGGGGAGGAGTGTTGAGCACTTTCTAAGTGTGCAGGATGGTTAGGCCAGCCGTCTTGGGCTGGCCAAACAGTCATGCACACTTACCATGTTCTCCACTCGGTCGAACCATGGCACTCAGACCAATCACGACGCTGCTGTCATGCTAGTGACAGCAGCATCGTGATTACCTTAGGAGAGTCTGGGAGCCTATGTGCTTCCTGTTTCCTGCGTAGGATGGAGGAGATCTGCGGCTGGCAGGTAAGTGGATGTTTTTTTTTTATTAACCCCCCCCCATCCCGTCTCACCACTACTGCCCTGTAGCAGCCACTACTGTCCCCACCTCAATCCTTAGAGTCATCAATGCTGTACTGGTGTTGGAATCCCAGGGATTCCCCTTTTTGTTGGGGGGTGAGGTTCTTGTACCGCAGGGGATGTTGCCCTTGGGCTTGTTAGAGCCCTTTGAGTTCAACACTTGCTCACTAATCTTCGTCTATGGTCCAGCTGTCCTGTAAAGATGGGTAAATACAGCCAGGGGCATGGCTAAGGGAACGGTGAGGTGATAGTGGGATTTAGGTTTGCCCAATTCTAAATGAGGACATCAGTTACTGGCTCTATCAGCAGCATTTACTAGAATGAATTGGTAACAAGACATTTCTCAACAAACTTTTCTCCACAATGGGGATTGAAGGCAAAGCACTGAAAAGGTTACAATTACAATCACAGATTTTGCCAAAATTGACTCACTTGAATCACCCCCGCCTCTAAAACTGTTTGGTAGCCCAGGAATCGGTCCTATCTCCCTTTGCATATACCCTTGACATAGGCCCCCTTGCTGCAATGCTTCAGCAAAAAGGGATCTTGAGCTATAAATACATTGATGATACCCAAAAATACCTTAGATTCTCAAGTCCTTAAATCTTTATGGAAAATCCATTGAATGGGTATGCGTATTCTATGTTAAACTAATTTGGATAAAAACATAATTCATCCTCTTATTCTCCTGAGAGTCCATGCATTCAAAATGAGAAGAAAAATAGCAGGTCCCAGCATTTCACCAACACTGGTCCCTTTTGCTATATCATTAGCCTAACATAGATACAACACAACATATTTTCAAACTTACTAAAACTGCCTCCTTCCATTCTTCTGCTTCTTCTGAGTTTTATTTAGCGCGAACTTGACCCGAGGGTATCGGATATCAGAGCGCTTTACCTGAGCACCAGTTGCGTTACACAAGGACACGTTAATTTTTGTTAGGTAGGCACGGGGAGACTAAGTGCTTTGCCCAGAATGACAGGATATTGAGCGTCGTTGCCGAGACTCGAACCTGGTTCCCCAAATGTTAGGTCGACCGCCCTAGCCGTTAGGTCACATCCTCTCCATTATTTTCTGCTTTGAATACTCAAACCATTAATTCCTCCTGCACTCCACAGAACACCTGTACAGTCCCTTATTCTCTCACACAAAGATGCTGGCTATGTGAATGGGATGCTGAAATCTCCAAATAGTAGCTATTATTTCACAAAGCAAGCCTTCTTGTTGTGACCAGAATCATCATTGACACAAAGAGACTGGCCCATGTCCCTCCCATTCAGGATGACCTCTATTGATTCCCTCTTCAAGCCAGAGTCTGGTTCAAAATGTCTTGTTTCACCCACAAAGCCTGGCGTCTCAGTCTACTCCTGGATCTTAAAGACTGGATTTGCACCACAGAAGGATGAAAAAATACAAGAAGTAAATGCCTATGGTAAGGACTGAAGTCCCCATTTATTCACTGTCTGATTTTGCTGACTTTAGAACTCTGTGTGTATTACCATTAAAAATAGGAGTAAAGTGCCTGCACTTCCCATAAGCAATGTGTTGTGCATTGAAACTCCCTGTTTGGCCTATTGAACTTCCATATAAGTGCTTTGTAGTTGGTGTCTAAAATACAACTGTGGTATGGGAGGTTAAATGTAAAATGTGGTCTGCTGTGCTTATTTACACCACCAACAAAAATGAAGAAACTAGATGTCTGTCAGGAGAAACTCTTTGTTATGGTGGACTGCACTTTAAAGGACCTGCCATCAGTGGCATAGGGGCCGCATGTAAGAGCGGGGGGTGCTGGCGATTCCAGCGATGAACGCCCCAAACGGTGCCCCCCCAAAAAAAAACTCATGCCGCCCAGAGCAGGCAGCCCTCCCCGCTACGCCACTGCCTGCAGTAAAACATGACAAGTAAAAGTGACATTGAAATGTAGTAAAACCAATTTTTATCTACTAATCAGTCGCGCCTAAAGGGTACCTTATTAGCCCACAAGGCAGAGTGCCTAATTTATAAAATATATAAAAAACTGACACACTCAATATTTAAAGTGTGTGCCCTGGTTCAAGGCCTAAAAGTTATTTCACCGTGTCGGCCAAGTTATATTTTCCATACGACAGGCCTAGGTGTGTTTAGATTATGTAATTTTATTTCTCTTCCCACGTTATTTCCGACTCAATTTTGAAAATATGATTCAAAGGTGAAATCATATTTTTGATAAGTTGAGTGAAAAAGCAACTTACACAAATGTATTTAAGGCTCTTTGAACTAGAATAGCATGACAACCAGTACTGCCACTCATCACACCTCCAGAGCTGGCATATACATCATTGTCTGGGAAAGTTAGTGAACCTGGCTTAGATTACAATGGCCTTCCTCTGAGCACAGGAAGGACATAGAGGTTGTAATTGCTGGCCACTTATCTTGGATTAACTATCTGGGAGTAGATAGGCACAGTTGGCAGTTTGGACCATGTCAGGTTGGAGGAGAGCTTCTTCTAAATAGTGATGGGCCCGAGGTATAATTAGGAACTGGAAAGACAGCCCTAGCTGTTGGTAGAAGGGTTTTGCCATGTTGCAACAAATGGTGATTGGTGTTTTTATACTAAGGCAAAGAGGACTGCTGCAAAAGGAGGTTAGGGACTGTGTGAAAATGATTAGGATTGGGTGGCAGAATTTCTCCATTCACCTACTAAATATGACACCCCAACCACCACCTCTTCAGAAAATTCCTGGACCTGTGAATACTCCACCTGTAGAAGATCCTCCTGGAAGAAGACTCTTGACTCCTGCTGGAAGAAGAAGGGTTTTTCAGGAACTGAAGAATTCCTGTTGGCCCCTGGGAGTGGAACTGCTTCCCAAGCATCAAGTGTTGGCTTCCCTTCTGCCTGCTGAGGGACCCGAAAAAGCAGAAGGACACTTGACTCCAAGAGAGCCCAGTTGCACAAGGAGAACTGAACCCTGCTGGTGACCTGAATGGAGAGAGCCCTGATGGTTTGTTGCCTACCCTGAAGAGCTAGAGGATACAGGGAAGACTAGAAAGCACTTTACCAGAGGTTGGAGAAAAGTGGGACTTGGTAACTCCCCCTACCCAAGACTGAGACAAATAATGTAGGCTTGTCTGGGTGGTTTCTCTCTAGGCAGCTACAAAATTCAGGTGCAACTCACTCAGAGCATTTTGTGACAACTAGAACACACTCATCGGGGCCTTGTGGTAAAAGTAGCTTGCCTTGTAAAACCCTGCCCAGCTACAGCTTTCAGTTTTGCTCCGCTGGAGTATTCTGACTTTAAAAAAAGTTATTAAGTCTGAGAAGTTAAACCTTAGATTGAGCTGAGGATGCAAAAACATCCGACTAGTAAAACATCCTGAGGGCTAATAAATCTACCTTTGTCCTGCTTAAAGCTTTTGTTGCCAAAACCATGGGCTTCAGTTAGAGCTCAAAAACAACGCATATGACTTCGAGAGATCCATGCTGTCCACAGCACTGTAGGAAGATTTTGACTTCCATTTCAGAGTTTAAGGGCCCGATTTATAGTTTGGCAAAAGGGTACTCTGATGCAACAGCAAGGTCCACCCCCCTCATTTAGAGTCAGGCTGACCTTCAGTATTTTGATGGCGGAGTATACTCCATCCCTGCCTCCATCATACACCTCAAATGGGCCAACAGACTAAGGGACATCAGAGGTTTGGCCATTTGTCCACCCTCCCTATTTACAGTAAGCAGACAAATGGCCAGTTTTCCCTGTCTGGCACCACCAGGTAAAACCTGACAGTAAGAGGCACTGAAAATTGTAAAATAACCCCCATACCATGGGAGAAAACTCACATGGTGAGGAGGGTCATTATTATTATTTTTTTTTTAAAGAAGTCCCAATTGTTTTTTTAATTTAAATATGAAAACCTTGAATGTTTGCTGCATGGCTCCATCATGCTAATGGAGCAGCCTGTCCAAAAATTTCCTTCAACACATTTTATTTATTTTTAGGTGAATTTTGACAAAAACATCCATGAGACCACCAAGTCCAGGCCACACAGCCGCAAGAAAGCACTCGTAAATGTGCAAAATAATTGGAGAGTTACATGTTGCAATAAATATGCGAAATATCACTGAAGCAATAGTAGGTTTATATATTGTAAATCATAAAACATTCCCGGTCTCAAACAATGTACCCCGTGTTCTCAGTCCAGACTCCCATAGTTAGTAATATTTCTGGGGACCCCCCCCATTCCTTATATACCAGCTTTTCTAGCGCCATGCAAGAGCCCATGCCGAAGGTCCGCTCGTGTATGGACGGTGCATGTGCATCCCTCCAGTGCCTGGCAAGGTCTCTCTTGGCCACCATATATGCTGTTGCAGACTGCTCTGGAGTCACCCACTGATTCCATAATACCTAGTAGGACTATCTTGGGATCAAGCACTAAGGGAATTCCCACCACTCGCCCAATGTACCTATCAAAGGCAGTCCAGTGCGACTGCCCCTCTGGACAAGTCCAAATAGTGTGGTAAAGAGGGCCTGGCATAGACCCACACCACAAACATCTGGGTTATGGGCCCGACCCATTCCCCACAGTCTCTCGGGGGAGTAATACATCCTATGAAAATAGTGGAACTGAATCAAGCGGAGATGCATGGAAATGGCAATCATCCTCAAGGCCATCTTCGCCTCCACCCATTCATCTTCCTCAATGACTCTCACATCCTCCTTCCACCTAGCCCTCAGAGTCCACAGAGGGTCAGGCAAATTGATAACCAGAGACTTGTAAAGTCGATAGTTATTATTTATTTATTTATTAGAAAGGTTTTATATAGTGCTGGCTAGAACCGGGGGTATCAGTGCGCTTTACATGAGTATCAGACTATTGTTGAAGGTTACATTGTTACAAAGTTTACACAGTTTTAGAGCAGAGCTACATAGTTACATGTTGGGTCGAGACAAATAATAAGGACATATACGTAAGGGAAAAAGCAGGCAAGGGGAGAGATTCAGGGGAGAGGGGTTAGGAGCAGGGGAAGTAGACAGAGAATGAAGGAGGGAAAGAGGAGGGGGAGGGTGAGAGACATAGCATGACAGAGGAGGGGGAGGGTGACGGGGGCACAAACCGGTAGACGAGTAATAGCTGCGTCCAAAGTCCAGTAAGCTGTGATCCCAGGGGAAGTGGTATCATTCCCCCAACTCCGTTGCGAGAGCCTCCCTTTACGCAGTGGACTCTCTCAGAGCACTCCCTCTCCCCAAAAAGGGGTGAGGGAGTGCTTTGGCAAGAGGCGCCATACGATACCTCAACTGAGAGTGGCTCCCTTGGCGCTGTGGACTCTCTCAGAGGGATCACTGAGACTCCAGAGTATAAATATTGGTTATTTCCCCAACAAGGGGAGAAGGAGTGCTTAGTCAAAGGGCACAAGGGACAGGGAGCTAGGAGGCGTAGCAGGCAAGGGGAGAGAATCAGGGGAGAGGGGATAGGAGCAGAGGAAGTAGACAAAGAAAGAAAGAGGGAAAGAGGTGGGGGAGGGTGAGAGACAGAGCATAAGGGAGGAGGGGGAGGGTGAAGGGGGCACAAACCGGTAGACGAGTAAAAGCTGCATCCAAGGTCCGGTAAGCTGTGATCCCGGGGGAAGTGGTATCATTCCCACATCTCCACTGCGTGAGGCTCCCTTTACGCAGTTGACTCTCTCAGAGGGGTCTCTGAGACTCCAAGGCCTACCTACTGGATCCTTCCCCAACAAGGAGAGAGGGAGTGCTTTGGCAAGGGGCGCTATACCATACCTCAACTGTGCGTGGCTCCCTTGATGCTGTGGAGTGCCTCAGAGGGGTCACTGAGACTCCAAAATATGAATATTGGTTTTTTTCCCAACAAGGGGAGGAGGAGTGCTTAGTCAAAGGGCAACAAGGGACGGGGGCTAGGAGGCGGGTCAGAACTAGCAGGTCAACAGAGGGGGAACAAATGGCAAAAGAAAAAAATCACATTAATTACAGAAAGAAAACACATTCAATACCAGGGTAAATTAGCGATCCAGAAAAAGACAGGATCCACAAAAGACAGGGGTTAGGGAGAACAAAGGGAGGGAGTCAGCGAGTTGAAGAGTCCCACAAGGAAGAGATACAGATAGCAGAAAAGGAAATGTATATGTTGTAGAGTCACTCAGGGGAGAGATGGAAACGGGAAAGCTCAGAATCACAAAATAGTAATATTAAGTACAAAGAACTACTACATATACTAGTGGTTAGAGTTATAAGTATGCAAATAGTAAATTCACTCAGGATTCCATTTACACAACGATTAGGCTAAAACGATTGTATATTACTTATCTACAGAGTGAACAGAGAAATAAGACATCCAAGGGGGTAGAGAGAGGGAGGGTAGAGAGAGGGAGAGGGGGAGATGAGATAGGTGATAGGAGAGACAGGGGCCTGGGGGAGAAAGAGATAAGGCAGTCCAGCCGAGGAGCAATGTCTGAGGGTCGGCAGAATGAAGTCCAACGGACCGAGGGAGAGGACAAGAAACAACAAAATGGTGGCTCCGTGTCGTGGGTGTCGAAGGACAGCCATGATAGGAAAATCGGACGAGCATCGAAGTTCTTCGCATGTAGAGCATGTTGAGTCTGCCCAATGTCCGGCTGAGTAGGTGACAGCTGAAGGGGAAGTCAATAGTTCATCTCCTCTATAGCTAACAAAGTAGCTACACCGGGCATCGGCCCAAAAAAAGTTACGTCTCTACGGTCATTGGCAAGATTCACAGGTTCCATGTCCTGAAGGGTGAGCCGGATGAGGGTGTTGGGTGGGGGAAATGAACGTGGTCTCGTCGGAGTCCACTATGGGAGCTGTCGTACTCATGCAATCTTAGAGTTTACAAATTCAGCAGGTAAGGAGTTCAGGCTGGCTGTTTCGTGAAAACCCATAGAGGAAGTAGCCATCTCCCACTCTGCGGTGATGGAGCAAACTAAGAGAGCCACTGTGTGGGATACATGAGGAAGAACCCACTCCAAGATGGCCGCCACCAGCTGGGAATGGACCAGTCCCATTTCTCATTCCATGGCATGCCGGTACCTAGTGCTCAAGGAAGGGGGAGCCCTTAGTTCTGTGAATTGCGAGTGCAGGCGTTACACAGGCACCTGGGCCAGGATCTGTGTGGTACAGGCTTTCTGCAGGTTTGTCTGGGGCTTCCGATCGTCAAGTCCCTCCTTGCTTCCCCAAATTCTTAAACCGTTGTCCAGGAGTTGAGTTGTACAGAGCTATTTAGTTGCACATGATATTCCCCATGCACTTTGAAAAGTCAAAATTGCCTATTCATTGCAATTATTTACACTTGTGTATGCTGCACTTCATGTATTCAGCCAGAATAGTCTGCAACCCCAGTTCTCATCAATGGAAAACAAGTCCTCCAGTAAAGGATAAAGGAGGTTCATAAGACAACACAGGGCCTCCTACACAACCGTCTGATCACCCGTATCCTACATGACTGCCAGTGCTGTAATACCCCTGGTGTCCTGCCAAAGTCCTCCCAGTATCGTTGCTTGCCTTGTTATCAAACTGGGTGGCTGTCAGTTCCCAAGCGCTCGTACATAATTGCGGCCACTTAGCTCGGCCCGATAGCAGGTCCGCCACCTCCTCCACCCTTTCTCACAGCAGGGCAGGACTCGGCCGCCGCAACAGAGTCTGTGGCAGTGAACGCAACAAAGCCGGAGCCGACTCCAGCGTCCCGTTCAGGCACTCAGGCGATTGTTTTGGTCCTCCTGACAAGCCGCAAAGACAGCGGTGCCCGACCTCCGCAGCTCCTCGCCGCCTCGTCTGAGGTTCTTCCCAGGCCCCACAAGATGCCTTGTTGCATTGCCTTCCCCACCAGACTCGTCAGTCACTAGTTTACATTCAATGAGGTTGAATTCTGAGAGCGTAGTCAGTCTATCCGCATAGTAAGTCAGAGCATACTGCAGCTGAAGGCTGAATTCCTCTGCTAGTTCCTGAAATGAACGGATATGCACATCCCTCCACACACCTCCTAATGTAGAGAGACCGATCCAATGTCACAGCCGTAATCCAACCAACCTTAACGTCTCAGCCTACCACTTCCTGTGCCAGAGAGGAGTAGCTCCAGTAAGAGTGCCATACCATTTAGTGTGGTGCAGTGCTGAGTACCAAACGTGGATGGAGACCTGCGTAACCAGTGGAAGGGAACGTGGAGGCTCAAGCCATAAAGTAGTGAAAGCAGACCATAGGGGTGAAGGAGAGCCAGGTCCACCCGGAAAGCGAGTCTCCCCTAGTTCCACAAAATCAGTTGTCGATGTTAACCAGTTGCGAGACCCAGTAATAGAGTCGGATATCAGGCCCCCTAAACCAGCATCAAATGAGGAATAGTGGCACATCAGGAAGGACACCCTGGGGGTCTTCCCAGTGCATAGAAAAGCAGTAATGTGCGACTGCAGTTCGGGAAAGAAAGAGGGTTGTATGATGTGGGAATAATGTTTTATCGCAGAGCCAACATCTTGAAAAGCACTCCGCTGCCCACAATTGAGAGTGGTAGCTTAGACCATTCTTTCATATTTCTTTGTTCCTGAGCAACCAAGGAAACAATATTAACGTCCCAATACCTGGATTGAGAATGGGCAACCATCATGCCCAAGTAACAGAAGCAATCCCCGCGAACCGTAAGCGGAAATCCATTCAGTCCAGAGACAGTTCCCCTCAGACGGGCACATGGGTAGATTTGTACAAATTAACCCTGAGGCTTGGGGTATCCCCATAGATCTCCAAGATTTCCATGAGCTGCTGTAGTGTAGACCAGGGTACCTGAATATAAAGAAGCAGATTTCCACTAGGAGGAGCACCACGTCTCCCTTCAGCTCCCTTGTGTAGGCCAGGGCCACGTGCAAGCACTGTAAGCAGTGGCAGATGTACCTGCGTCGAATAAAACCCTTCTGATCCTGCATAGACTAGTGAACAGACCTCCGCCACCAAGTGCGTGGCCAACACCTTGGACAGGATCTGAACTTCCAAATTAATGCGAGAAATGGGTCTATAAAACCCACATTCCTCTGGGGATTTATCCAGCTTCCAAAGGCCCAAGATATTTTCCCCTCATAGATCATGCGGGTGTGTCCCACTGAGGAGTGTCTCCTCATATAATTCCAACAAGTGGAGAATCAACAGATGTGCGTAACGTTTATATAACTCCAGCAGAAATTCACTGGGGTCTAGCGCTTTTTCCGAGGGCATGTCAGAGATTGCATGCTGGATTTCCTCAGCAGATAGGGGCTAGTCTAATCCCCTACACTCCGAGGCCAACATCACTCACACCAGCAAATCAGAAAACAAGGGTATGTCTAGTTCTTTGGAGGGGGCGCCCAAGCTGCATACAGATCCTTGAAATGGGTGACGAAGCCTTGTGCCAAGCCAGATGCCCCAGTAATAATCTTGCCTTCTGCTGACCTTAACTTGGCTATCATTCTGTAAGGATGGTCAGCCATTGCCAGACAGTATACCAGCTTGCACACCTTGTCTCCCATCTCATAGACTTGACCCAGGGTATGAAGTTGGCTCAAATTCATAGAGTCCAATAATTTGTGATGGAGGTCCAGACGCACCTGTGCCACCCTGTGCTGCTCTGCAGGTGTAAGGGAAGCACCAGTGCCACCCTCCAGATGCATAATTTCACATTCCAGAAGCAGGACATCTGCCTTCATAAACCTTGTCTGACCTTCTATAGAGGAGAAAGCTTGGCCTCTGAGCACCATCTTAGATGCCTCTCACAGCATCACCAGGGAGGCTATAGAACCCTTGTTGAATTTGAAATACTCCGCTATGGTGTCCCTAATCTTGTTCACAAAGTCCTCGTCCTGCAGCCACCACGCGTTTAACTGCTCCTGCCTCCTCTCTCCTTGGTCGCCCCAACCACTCTCAGCAACACCAGGGAGTGGTCTGACAAGGCATGGCAATGTGCGTAAGCAGCCCAATGTCAGGGAAGGAAAGGAGGAAGTAGTCCAGTCTGGAGGACCTGCTGTGTAGGGGGAGTAACAAGTATATTACCTCTCCGTGCGGTGCTGAAATCTCCAGGCATCCACTAAACCCAGCGCATGGACCCAGGAGTGAAGACGAGTTGTCCGGAGGGCTACCGGAGCAGATGTTGTGTCCAGCACTGGATACCTGAGGGCATTGAATTCTCCACCTAGTAGTGTGAACCCAGGGGTAGCGTCTGTTAAGTGCCTTGCCACTGGGTCCAGGGTTGCCCCCAGCAATTGTGCCAGTGTGTACACGCTACCTAGCATCCACAGCATCCTTTCCAGTACCCTGTGCATTAACACAAACCAGCCCTGTTGATTGTTATGGACCTAATGGACCACTAGCTGGAAGGACTGGTTCAGCAAAATGGTCACACCGCTGGACCACCTTGTGTACCCAGAATGATAAACTTTGGTGTACCCAAACATCCCCAGAAAGAAGCACCTAGTCCCCGGAAGATGAGTCTCTTGTAAGAAGATGACCATTGGGCCATGCCTCTTGACGTAGGCCATGAAAGTCCCCCATTTAATTTGGTTGTAGAGACCATTCATGTTCCAAGTAAAAAACTTAAATTCCTGTATGTGACCCACCATTGCCAACTGCTCCAGTGTGCAGAAATGTGGATGTAAACCCTCACCAACAGTGATGCTATGGGACCCCGGACATCAGGCCTGTGCAATTGAACATTAAACACAAAAACACCCCAACTTGCTGCTGGAGATGCTGCAACTAGCAGCCGCCAGACCCTGAACCCCCCCAACCATCTAACTTTCCCCTGTGAAGCATCTGTCGCCCTACAAAGAAAAGCATAACTCCCCAACAAACCACAAGCAGTCAGAGGTTGGAGCTCCATTAGCCCCAGTCCAAAAATTTATAATTATAGGCTGTGGCAACTTAGGAGAAAAGTCGAAGCACAGCAGAAGAAAATAAGTCACTACTCTTACCCATAGGGTCCCAGGGACCCCTTAGCCGAGGCCGAGTGCAGGCACCTTGGGTGGTATAGAGTCATGCCTTCCAATCTGTGGCGATGCCTGCCTTTCATGTAGCGCCTGGGCAGAGGCGTACAGGCGGCCGAGGCGCTGCTGCATGTGGGAGGCTTACACGGTCCCTCGGGCCAAGAACCGGGCGCGCCTTCACCCAAGCCCAAGCACTCTCTGGAGTATCAAACAATAGTGTACGCTCATTATCAATGACTTGAGGAGTGCTGGGAATTTGTAGCAAGTAGGTTATCTGCATCACTCTGATCTTCTCCTTAACTGCCTGAAATGTGTGTCTGCCGCTGCTGGACCTTCAGCGTGTATTCAGGAAAGAGCATCACTTTATGACCACCACAGAGCAGTTCACCCTTCTTTCTGGCCTCATGGATAATTGTGTCCCTTTCAAGAAAATTAGGAAGCTGTGTGATGAGCTGGTTGCAGGGGAGCCCCCGGGTCAGCCTCACCGCTAGAGACCTGTGCACCCTCTCCACCACGAAGCAGGTGCACAATGAGTCCTGGGGAATCCATGAGCAAAACCAGTCTGTGGTGAAAGTGGTAGGCCGAGGCCCCTCCACACCCTCAGAGACTCCCACTATGCAGATGTTGTTGCGCTAGGACCTGCTTTTGTCATCCTCCACCCTAAACTCCAGAAAACCCACCTGCTGCTGGAGCTCTGTCAGCTCTGTCTGAAGAGACGTGGTGTTATCTTTGACCTCGGTGAGCCGACCCTCAGCTTCTGTGACACTCTCCACCGTGTTGTGGAGATCTTGGTTGAGCAAGGAAAGGTCTACACTGAGCTCCCCTATCTCGGTCTCCAGGTAGGAGTGGGAGTCGCGTATAGCTTGCAGGATTGCCGCCAAAGGTTCATGCTGGATCGCACCCATTGGCAAGGACTCATCCTCGTCCTCCCACCTGTCCATGGCAGGCCTGCTATACTTATTGATCTTCCCCTGTACCGGGGCTGCTAGTTTGTGCTTGCCCATGGTGCGTCACCACAGTCTCCAACAATCCCCTGCATTAGTGTGGGGGCAATCCTGATGCCCCCCACACTATAGTGGTAGGGCAGGGCTTCACACACGACCCTTTCAAGCCACGCATCAGTAAATGTCAATAGGGGACACCACTGCAGCAGCAATCCAACCCGCCACAGAGGAAAGCAGCCCACAGACCCCACAGGCACTGGGGCGGTCTAGAAGCTAGGCGGGTGATGGCACAGGCAGAGATGCCGGGAACTGTCTGTAAAAGGGTGTGAGAGTGTTTGACCCCAAGCAGGAAGCACAAATGTGCATAACAGCGAGCTACCATCAGGGCTGGTCCCTCAAGTGGCAGCGCAGACTCAGGCTCTATTCTCAATGAAGGAGCCGGGTGCTATCACCACCTCAGTGATCACTAGGCTGCCAGGAGGGTTCTAGTTGCTGAAATTCCTAGGCTGTTAACAGCCCAGCAGAGGCACACACCGGGTTGAGCGGCACACAAGTGAATGGCCGAGGGGATGAAGGGCCAAGTTGATGCTGCATCAGCTGTCTGTCTCCCAAGCACCAAGGCAATCTGAGGGGTGAGTCCATGCAGCGTATACTTCAATGCAGGCTCCCCTCTGGGGAGCTGGCACCGTGGCGCTCCGCCAGTATCGTATGGTCCTGCCGGTGCCCCAGGAAGTACCTCTGCAGCCGGAAGGGCTTACAACAGCCCCAGTCACTACAAGGGACTGGATCAGACCCGGCCCACCTCGGGTCTATCGGAGTTATGGCGGGGCCCCATGCAGCCCAGCCCGGCCAGACTCATTCACCCCAGCTAAATAAGTCCCTAAGCAAGAAGGTAAAAATATCGAACAGTATGACCCATTTGGTGCACCTAACCTCCACTCAATTGTGGTAAGCCTGAAATCACACCTAAGTCCCAGTCATCCACAAACCATTGTTTTTGTTGGCTCTTTACATTTCCTAGGTTCTTTTTGCCTTAAAATTGTAACAAATCATTTCTGTGGTATTTTAATGATCTTGTTGTTTTTATTGCTCATAGAAATCATCTCTATTTTTCTAAATTAATTTGGGAATTTTACTTTATCTTAAAATGATAGTTACTTCTTGAACTTATCATGCACTCCTCTGGGGTGGGCCTGCTGTTTATGCCATACCTTCCAGGGAATGAGCAGAAATTCTCTGAGAGCTCTGTTTGGACCACAAGAGTGTATTATGTAAAATGGTGGTGGAATGGGGGTGGGGGGGGGGCAAATTAATAACCCAGTTTCTGACAACTACTGTTCCTTGAAATCACAAAAAAATAGAAGACTCACAATGTTGAATTGGGCCTTCTGTCAGCTCCATGATTCTGCAACCACTTACCTGGGGGGCCCTGACCCAACCCTAATGTGCTCTCTTTCTGGAAAGACATGAAAATCCACCTACTCAGAGTTCACTTAAAGACTAATTCTATTATTCCAAGCAACTGTTAATTATGACTGCTTATACTTTCTAGTTACATATGTAGAGCTCTTCTACTGCCTTGGATAGACTAGTATTTATTATAAATAGGTATTTGATATGTAGGTGGGCAGATTTAGTATTGTAGATACACTCCATAATTTAGAGCAGCACACCATCTTATCCTGGGAACTGCCCAGACTTTCTAGCTTGTGGTTTGCATAAAAATAATAACAATAAATAACAATTATGGCCTAATTAGAAAAATCAGAAAGGCAAAACAAGCCTAAGGCAATAGATAAAACAAAGAGTGTGTGCACGTCACAGTTATTTTTTTTTGTTGTCTGCCATATGAAGGTTTTTTGATTGAGGTGCTAATGCTTTTACATCTCTCCATTTCTATATAATATGGATTGATAAAGCTTGCCTCATACTCAAGCATGATTACCAGAATTGCTGCATGAAGTATATAATCTGGTGATGATTTGCTGTAATTGCTCTGATACAAAAACATCATCATACAAAATGGAGTGGCCATTTTGCATTGGCATCTCCTCAATGAAATTCGATTAGCCCCGGAGTTACTATACACTAATTCTGCAACTGAAGACAAGTTTTCGATTTGTATGTGAAAATGTTTAAACTGAATGTTGAAAAGGGGAGCTGAGTATGTGTTTTTTTCAATATTACGAGATTTTCTAACGGGTTGGTGCTTTGGGAATAATGACCTGGCTAAAACGTAGTCACAGATGGTCTCTTAAATCCACATATCTAACTACTGTTCGTTAAAGTATGATAGAGTAGTTATGAAAGCAAGTACCTACTTTGGGGATTCCAGTTCCTGAATTTTCTGACTTGTAAAAACTGCTACCCACTATGAATAAAGGCGAGGGCCGCATTTAACTGCCAAATCGAAGGAAACACTGACACTCAAAAACCTATCAAGGACTGCATCAGGTTCCTTGAGTCTCTTCTGATCTAACATGGCTAATAACTAAGACAAGGCATAACAAAAATAAACAATATGGCCATTACACTTAATGACATAATACCCCCAAAAGCACCAAGACAGTATCAAAGAGTAGCCAATGGCTTTACAATGCAGCTTGGATGCCAACTTTGCATCTCTAAAGCTGGACCTAGCTGGAATATCTAGTAGAACATGTTATGTTTTCTGGGGGGATAGTATCCCAAGCATAGAAAAAGCTAATTTGTCTAAGACTAGATCCTCAACTTGTTCTGAATTTTAAAATACTTCTATCGGCATTTTACGCTCAATTTCTCTGCAACTCCATAAACACCTCACGTTGTAGGTAGACACAGGTTATTGTTACAATAGGAACTGAAGTCCTGATTAAAGCCCCCCCACCCAGTCCTGAGCAATAGCGTTTGAAACAGGTTGACTTAAACTCTGGAGGGATTTTCTCTCCCCTTAGAATTGTTTTAACCTCACCATAAGGAAGACCCTAATAAAGTAATTGATCATAGCCATATATCATATTAGCATTTTGTGTCTCATCTATCCCCAGTTTTTAGTGTTTCAAAAGATATTATAATAAACGTTCTGTGGCAAAACCCCAATGTTTAGCACATAAGGCATTCCTACATTTGTAAGTCTCTTTTTAAGACCCTACATTCAGTGAGCCCTCGCTGGTTAATTGTGAACTTAAATTAATATGAGGGCTGTTCTGATGATGAAGCAACATAAGTCTGTGGGTGAGGGTTTAGTGCCCTTTTATAAGACACTGCAATTAAAGTAATTCATAAGCCTTTATATAAGTGTAATTACACTATGCCTATGCAGGAATTAACCCTTTTCTCTAGTTGTATTGACCAAATTGGTTCTGGTATATTTTCTTATGAGGATGTATGGCTAGTTAAAAAGTTAAGTGGCTTTTAGTTGCTCTTGTTTCGTTTCAACAGGCAGGTGTACAGGTGACACAAATCTAGGCCTAAAAGTAAGAAAGGCCAAGCATGTCAAAGCTACCAAGGCTTTGCTAAAACAATATAAAAGACACTAAACCTGATATACTGGGTAGGTTTAAAGAAAAAGAGTGGCGCAATGGAACAAAGAGGGTGAGAGGGGAAGGAAGGAGGCTCCTGTGGAAACGTGTATGGGAGAAAATGGGGTTCACTGGGTCTATTCATGTCAAGAAAGTCAAAACAGAAATATACTGCAGCGGGCAACAGCTGTAACTTCCATGCCAATGTGTCAAACACCGGTGCCCAGTCAGAGCATTGCAATCTAGATTAGGTACTTAGAAATGGTTTCAGTAGAGGTGTGACACAAAGTGACTGAATGTCACCCAAAACATACTGCTGAGATTTTTGTCACCCACAGCATAATTCTTCCAAGTAAAGCCTATCAGGTTCCAAAATCCTCTCAATTTTTTAGCAATATTTTTGTGCCAGAGTTGTATTTTGCAAATCGACCTATGTACTAATAGGTCAGTTCCCAAGTACTGATTCCTGGTGCCTCACAATTCATCCTAACTTATGAATAATAATGAGGTAGTTTGCAAATTGCAACTGCTGGAGCGGGTAATACAAAAATGTTGTATACCCACCCCATTTTGCATATTTATTAATTAGATTAATTAATTAATCATAATCGAATTAATGGATTGAAGTGGAATTAACTAATCAGCCTTATTAATGATTGAAATACACGTGGGATTGCTTTGCATGATTGTATTAAATCGTAAACTAAAATATGTACGCATACTAATCATAGACAATTAGAATATTGCATGATATATGTCGCTTTTGTGATGTATTTGTGATTTGTGCTTTATTTTGTAAGTATAAACCGCTTGAGTGTTGCTTAATGCGAGATAAATACATACACATATGGGTATTAGTGAGGGAATAACATTTATTTTGTCATTTCTATGTATTAATTATGTTTTGTGTTTCTTTTGCTTAAGTTGACCACTTGGGCCTGTCGTATAATGGCTTCATTTGGTGCCTAACCCGACTGCCGACGCCGAACAAGGCTTGGGTGAAGTGCGCCTGCGCTGACGCCAGCTTCAGTGGCCTCGTCATGACCCTAACCAAACTGTACCCTTCAAGGTTGCCCTGGGACACAAGCCAGCTTTTCTGAAAGAACAATGATGTGCTTCTAAAAACCGGAACAATCAAGTATAATGACCTCAGAGACTATATTTTGGTGGGAATCCTGTCAGACGATTTCAATTGACCAATCAGAACATTTGAAGACCCGTTTTTGATACAAATTGTCAATGATTTTTACTATAAATTATGGTAGAATAGAGAGGTTGGTGCGGGTTCGTTTCTGGCCTTTCTCGATTTCCTGACGTTATGCTGACAGAGAGGACGGTGACACTGCAGGACAGCTGTTTGCCTGAATCTTTGATGAACTGAATTAATGCCCAAACTCCTGATGAACTGAACTTACTAAATTTGATGGGCATAGATTTGCAAGACTGCCAGATTTGACATAGAGGACGACATTTAGCCAGAATAGGTGAATATGAATGGCAACTTGATCAAATGAATGATTTAATTTGCAATATTAATATAAAAATTTAAATTGAATATCTACAGAAATGAGTTGGGTTGTTTATTCATTGAAATGTGTTAACGGAAAGGTTAATTAGGGAATTAGAAATTTGGGCTAAATCAGCAACTAACTGATCCATCCCGATTTATGAGAGGAATACTAAAGGTGAAGTTTAGGGCCTAATGGGCAACAGAAGGTGGTGTAGATTTGTCGCTCATTAGGGTAGAAGTGGTGTTTCCTTCTCATGCCAGCGTCTGGAAGATAATCGCCTCTCACATGGATTAATGGTGAGTGAATGTTGGTGTTATGGGCCCCACCAGCGAATGTATGGATAATGTGTGTATGTGAGATCTTTGGTCTGTGATAGAGGGAGGGATTTTGCACTCCACGCTGGATCACAACCTTCTAGGAATCACAGCCATCAATGAATGAGACGGTGGCCTGCTGAGGTTAGAAGACCACCATGCCTGTGATTGCTTTTAAATAAAGCTATTGTTTTTTTAAATGTAGCCCGTTTTCCTTAAAGGAAAACATGATGCATTTTAAACAAATATACATCAAAAATAACAATATCCAGTGTATCGGTTATACTAGTCATTCATTATTACATAAGCGCTCTGATATCCCTCAGGATCATGTTCGCGCTATATAAAACTTTATAAATAAATAAATAAAATAAAAATATAACAAACAGTTTTTATGATTAGGCAGTGTTCCTTGAGACCACTGGGCACTCTTAAAAATATTTTTTCAGGGCGTGGCTTGACACCAGCCGTGATGGCGGCTTAACTCTCGAGCTCTGCCGGGGCCCGCGACAAATCCTGCGATATCCGTTCCTTATCCTGCAGCCAGAGGGGAGAAAGTAACAGCGCTGTCTCCTTGGTGGTGCTCTGTGGCGAGGGAGGCGCTGTTTGCCACTGATGGTGCGAGGCCGTCGGAACAACTAGGCAGGGCCCTGCCCAACAACGGCGCTGAGTCTCTGGCGAGAGGGGGGCGGAGTAGCGTGCTGTACCAGCCCGCACCGTGGTCACATGGCCTGGGACCTGCGCTACACGAGATCCGCGGAGTACGGCCTGTGGCTGACGCGAGCCCAACGATACCTTCCAGCTTTGGGGTTGCGCGGCTTGAGCGCTCCAGACGAAGGGATTTTGCACTCCACGCTGGATCACAACCTTCTATGAATCACAGCCATCAATGAATGAGAACGGTGGCCTGCTGAGGTTAGAAGACCACCATGCCTGTGATTGCTTTTAAATAAAGCTATTGTTTTTTTAAATGTAGCCCGTTTTCCTTAAAGGAAAACATGATGCATTTTAAACAAATATACATCAAAAATAACAATATCCAGTGTATCGGTTATACTAGTCATTCATTATTACATAAGCGCTCTGATATCCCTCAGGATCATGTTCGCGCTATATAAAACTTTATAAATAAATAAATAAATAAATAAATAAATAAAATAAAAATATAACAAACAGTTTTTATGATTAGGCAGTGTTCCTTGAGACCACTGGGCACTCTTAAAAATATTTTTTCGGGGTGTGGCTTGACACCAGCCGTGATGGCGGCTTAACTCTCGAGCTCTGGCGGGGCCCGCGACAAAGCCTTCGATATCCGTTCCTTATCCTGCAGCCAGAGGGGAGAAAGTAACAGCGCTGTCTTCTTGGTGGTGCTCTGTGGCGAGGGAGGCGCTGTTTGCCACTGATGGTGCGAGGCCGTCGGAACAACTAGGCAGGGCCCTGCCCGACAACGGCGCAGAGTCTCTGTCGAGAGGGGGGCGGATTAGCGTGCTGTACCAGCCCGCACCGTGGTCACATGGCCTGGGACCTGCGCTACACGAGATCTGCGGAGTACGGCCTGTGGCTGACGCAAGCCCAACGATACCTTCCAGCTTTGTGGTTGCGCGGCTTGAGCGCTCCTGACGAAGGGACTAGTGTGGTGAAATCCGGCCGGGGAACCTCCCTCCCCCGAGGTACTAAGACGAGTGATCCGGCTCGGCTTCTGTGGCTCGGAGTGAGGTAGCCGAAGAGTGCAGTGTTGCGGGGGACCGAGGTCCCGGGGCACCCTCTTGATCATTTTGTGGAGGCAAGGTCAGTGAACGCGGGGCGTGTGCCCCAGTGGACATTTGATGGAAGACACACCTACTCTGTGGCGACCTGGGCGGCCCCTGGAGTCAGGTCAGAGCACGGGGTGTGTGACAAGGCGGGATTGCCTGCAGCAGCATGGCCAGACATAGTGTGGTGGTTGGAAAGGCCTTGCGGACCCGGACCGGAAAGAGGCGCAGAGGCATCCCCGCACCCCCTCTTTACTCGCACGCCTTGGTGGGGTCAATACGTCCCACGGAGTGATACTAGCCCTACTGGAGATAGATCGTGCCACAGTGGACTGCCAGTGCGATATCCTGTGGCGTTTGGAACATGGGCCTCCCCTGGGACTGAGTGTCATGAAGTGCTTATCGAGGGACGTGGAAGGGGAGAGTGCCATCATCCCTGTCCTGGGCGCTGCAGATTCCGGAGACCAGCTGCGGGACGGGGAGGGGGGGGGGGTACCCTAGAGAGACCTGGTGGGGCAGTGAACTGTCCTTCAGTCCCCCCCAGGGGCACACATCGCCATGACGAAACTGAAGGGGGCCCCAGCCGCCGTACAGGCTAATAAAATGGATAAGTACGTGCTTCTTCGACAGACACACTCTGAAGAGGGGGCGCAGGGCGATGATTCGACCGGAGAAGAAATATCCCTTAGCTCTATCATGGCGGTGATACAAACAGTGGAGACAAAAATCGATAAGGTCACAATCGAGATGAATCTCATGAGGGTGGACATGCGGAAAACCTCCGAAAGGGTCACAGCGACAGAAAAACACATAGGAGAGCTCCAGTCGGCGAAGCGCAAACTGGAAGAACGTGTTCAAAAGCTGGCGCACCAGCACAAGACAGTGGCCCTGCAGTTGGATGATCAGAAAGTGTATGTGTATGTGAGATCTTTGGTCTGTGCTAGTGGGAGGGATTTTGCACTCCACGCTGGATCAGTTTTTCTGGTAGCAAGATGATGGTTGTTATTGTTTTGGTTTAGTGATTATTGCTTGTACATCGCTTATTGTTTTTGGTTATTGATTGGTATTGATTTATGTACTAACACCCTGGGGCCGATTCCGATCCTGTATGTTTTTTTTCCCGTACGACTCGTATCCGTATTTTTTTACGTACGAATCGTACAAGTACCGTACAAACGGTGAAGTGCGATTCGTACAGGAAAAATACATACGAATCGCCTCGGGAAAAGTCTACGAGATGTCCCCAGACATTTTTACGTACGAGTCGTAAAACTGAAGTCCGAGCGCACAAGTCCAATCCGTACCGGCGTTCCGAATGCACAAGCGTATGGAAAACGTCCTGTACGGAGCAAACTGTGTACGACCCCTACCCCGGGTACACTTGTGCCCGGGGTACGAGTCGTACGGCCCCCCCACCCCAGCCCCGTATGTACGCGCCGTACCCCCAGCCCCGAATGTACGTGCCGTACCCCAGGCGTACCCCCCACCCGCGTATGTACGCACCATACCCCCAGCCCCGTATGTACGCGCCGTACCGCGCTGGGGGTATGGTGCGTCGTACCCCCAGCCCTGTATGTATGCGCCGTACCCCAGGCGTACCCCCACCCGCGTATGTACGCACCATACCCCCAGCCCCATATGTACGCGCCATTCGGGGCTGGGGTTACGGCGCATACATACGGGGCTGGGGTACGGCACGTACATACGGGGCTGGGGGTACGGTGCATACATACACGGGTGGGGTGGGGGGTACGGTCCGTACATAGGGGGTGTGGGGGGTACGGTCCGTACATATGCAATGTTGGGGTATGCACCGTACATGATGACACGTACGATGTGGGTGATGGCGTGTACGTCGCGTAGCGGGCCCCCTTTTCCTCGTGCATCGCGGCGTACTTAGCTTTTCCGGCACTTTTTGGCTCCCGTAAAAATATAGCCGTGCGGAGTGCTGTGGGTACGAATCGTACTTGCTGGTCCGTAAAATGCTGCCTGACTCTGTGCGGACGTCACGTAAGCGCTGTCCAGGATCGGAATTGTATGTATTTTTTAGCCGTACAGTGTTTTTTACAATTCGTATGGAAATGGTATTTCTGTACGAATCGTACTTGCTGGTTTGTACGGTGGAATTCCCGGGTACGAGTCGTACGGAGAAAACGCTCTGTACGACCATTTGTACCCGGGTTTTACAGGATCGGAATCGGCACCTTAATGTTGAGTTACGTTGAGTTATATGTTGTATGCACAACTGCTGGGATATAGGAAGTTGGAAGTTTGTAACGGTTCCGTAGTAGGGCAGAGGTAAGCGCTGCTCTCGGGAAAGATGGAATTGTTGTTGCCCTGTAGGTACACAGGGGAAATGTGTGACAATTGAAGTTGCACGGCGCATTGTCTGGGTTCGATTCGGTAGCATCGTCGTGTGTTGCCATTAGAGACATTTATAGTGTGAGAGAAGAGTGTATGAAAGCGAGGGTTACCTGTGAAATTTTGGTCTTAGGTACCAGGGATCCAACTGGCATTCCGATAACGCTTATCACTGGAAAGGTAATAGGTACTCTCTGAGCTTGTAAGAAGGACAAAGGAGAGGTAAGCGCTGCTTTGTTAACGTATGTCATAATTCTGTAGTAGAACAGACTGTTCGCTGTTCTCGGGAAAGACAGGATTCTGTGTGAATGTACTACATTTTCTTGTATGAGCGAGCGTGAATGTAAAGGCATTCGGGTTGATTGCGAAACTCTAGGTTTATTTCTCAGGAGCATTGGGTCTCCAACTATGTGTCTTAAATACTAGAGAAACAATTAGCTAATGCTTGTTAGAAGGGTGAAGTAGAGGGATGTACTACTTTATCAACGGAAGTAATGATTCCGTAGTAGGGCAGAGGTAAGCGCTGCTCTCGGGAAAGACGGAATTCTCGTGAGAAAGGTCTTTTTGCTGTTCTTTGGTTAGCGAAGCGGACAATGGAGATGTTTCTATGTTGTTACTAACAGAGTGTAGAAATTGAAACAAAAACTTACTGAGCAGATTTGTAAAGGAGGGGTAGACAGAAGCAGGACCAGGAGTTGCCGCAGCGGCTGCTGACGTCAGAACGACCGCGCTGGGATTGGACATTAGGTAAGAACTGTGAAACGCTCCGGATTGGTGCGTTAGTGTACGCCGCGCTAGGAGTGGAGAAATACAGGGTGACGTGGACGCTCCTTATTGGTGCATTAGTGTAAGTCGCGCTGGGATTTGAGGATTGTGACAGTGACGTAGACGCACTGAATTGGTGCGTTAGTGTGGGTCGCGCTGTGATTGGATAGACTAGTGGTACAGTTGTAAGGAGAGACAAGCGATACGCGAAAGGCAGGAAAATGTATTACGATCCACCAGAAAAAGAGAAAAGAACATGGTTAGGAAGAATCAAGAAGTGGTTTAAGAAGGACAAACCAGTAAAGACTAGGGAAGGACAGTTACTTCCTCCACCAAAAACCCCTGCATCTTTTATGATGACGAAATATGGGTATCATACTTGTATTTGGTTAGATAACTGGGTGAGATATACGAAGGAAGACGGAGTATTAGCTTTTCCAGAGCATGGTTCATTTAATTTGGCTGTTTTGAGAAACTTGAGAGAGAAAATGATGAATTTAGAACCGAGACCTAGACCGACGCAGTTTGAGGCTTTGACGGAATGGGAAGACGAAATGCATGAACGAGAGAGACAAAGAAATGGTAGAGGATATAGGTACCTGTTTGGAAGACCATACGGACATGAAACGCATAATGATCGAATGAGAAGATGGCGGGATGCGAGTATGACTGAGGGTGTGTTCCCTGTAAGAACTGTTGGAGAGAATGAAGGACGAAAGTGTGTAGAAAAGAGGCATAATGTGGAGTCGAGAGGGTATGGAGTGAATGAGTCCGAGGATGATGTTCTTGATGATATGTTCTATAAAAATCCACCACCGTATCGACCAGAACCAGAAATATTAACTCCAAGTGCCCCAATGAGAGAAACCATGCGAATTATAAAATCGGAACCAGAATCCCTAAGTTTGAGTAAAAACAGTGCTACTAGGGAAGTAGAAAAGAGGTCGGAAGAAAAAACAGATGGAGAAAATTCTGTAGAATTAGCGAAAACAACCCTGGAATTAACTGAGAAAATAAGAGAATTGACTAAGAATCTAGAAGCGGTAACTGTTCCAGTAACAATAGGTCCAGTAATGCCTATTTTTGACAAACAGAAGAACAGTGAGCATTGTTTGACAGTCCCTTACAGAAGTAATAAACCAGTAGAACAACCAAGAGTGAGTCAGAATGAGAATCCATGGAGGCAGACTATGAGTGTAATGGAACCGAATTTTACAAATAATCCATTTGTAGATCAGAATTGTGCAGAGAGACGTATGACAATGATAGAGACAGTGTCAGAAACACAAAAAGATTTTGGACACCGAAGTATAGAAAAACCAGTAGGACCATCAACAGAAGAGTTAAGTGAATGGTTAAGAAGCTTGCAGAGGAAAGACAAAGAATCCCAATAAATTGATGTGGCCAAGTTACGAATGGTATTGGAAGAATTAATAGTAGGGACTATCCCAACAGAAAAATTGAAAATCAGGATGAAGAATTATTATTTTTGTGCAAGAGTGTGACTTGGAGGATATTTTGTCTTTTACGAATGATTTCCCTCTACTACGTGAAAAGCCCGTCGAGTGGTACAGGCAGGTAGACAGATTTGTGAAATTGTCTAAAGTATTATGGATTGATTTTAATAGTCTGTTTGACATAATTGTACCAGCAGATCTATGGACAGAGTGCAAACTAATGATTAATTGGCCAACCCAGTAATATCCTAGGGATCCTAAAACAGGAGCTCCAGACCCCGAGGTAATGAAGAAATATGAGCAGGTTATGGTATTTTTGAAAAATAAAGTGCCCCCTAAAGAGACAGATTGGGTAAAAATTGATCGAACACACCAAGAAAGTAAAGAGTCAGTACATGCATATTACGAGAGGCTATTACTAGCTTTTAAGCAGTTTAGCGGAGATGAGAATCTGAGTGAAAAGGATTTGAGTCATTTTGTATACAGATTTGTATATGGTTTACGTCCAGAAATTGGTGAGATGATTAAACAGCATACTGTAGATTGGCAAAACAAGAAAATAGATGAAGTATAGAGACAAGCTAAATACTTCAGTGATGAAATTGTAGCAAAACATCGGACGCTAAAAGAGAAGGCAATGTGGGCACAGGTACAGGTAGCGGAGAGACAAGAAGCACAATTATTGGAACAAGCAGGGTCAAAGCCGAAATGTAATACTGGAAAGTATAAAGGGAATATTGAAGAAGCTAAAAAGAAATTTCCGTGTCATAATTGCGGCAGGATAGGGAATTGGAAATCCGAGTGTAAGTTTCCCCCGAGTACTAACAATGAAAATCCATCATTGAACCCACAGGTACAGCATGAGGTGAGTGGTCAACTACAGCAACAGCAGCAAGTTGTTCCCCCACAGAATCAGGTGCCAAAACCGCCTTTTCCACAGAGCAGAAACACACAGAAGTATAGTAGTGAATCGGGATTCTACAATGAAGAACAGGTAAATAAGCCGCCACGCGCTAGCGCTGTCTCGCAGTGTTGGCTGCAACGCGATGAGAGTGGCTCAGAAGAGAGCTATTGACGGTGCCGAAGGGAGGAAGGAGAGTGCGTACTTGGCGCAACTCTAGAAGTAGACCAGACAGGACCTTTTGTAGATGGGAAGGTTAACGATGAAAATATTACTTTCCTAGTGGATACTGGTGCTACTGGATCAACTGTTAGATCAGCTGATGTTAAGAATCTTCCTCTCTCGGATGAAACGATCCAAGTAGTTGGTGTGTCCAATAGACAGATTAAAACATATCTTACAGACCCCGTGAAAGTTAGCATAGGGAAATTTTCAGAAATGCACCGCTTTGTGGTGTGTGACACCACTCCTGTGAATTTGTTAGGTAGGGACCTGTTGTGCAAAATGAATCGCACTATATTCTGTACTCCGGATGGAATAGCTTTTGAAACACCAGATGATGATGTATTGTACAAGATGACCATAGCTAACAGAGAAAATGAAGTTACTGAAACAAAAGCTGTATTCAACCCTGATGAATTACCTAAAGAATTGAGACAATCTGTAAAAGCAGAAGTTTGGTTTTTCACTGGAGAAGATGTAGGGCTAATGAGAAATGTAGATCCAATTAAAATAACCGTAAAGGAAGGAGTAACATATCCAAATTTTCCGCAATACAAATTGACACCTGAAATAATTGAAGGTGTAACTCCTGTAATAGAGAAAATGATCAGGCAAGGAATTTTAAGAGAAATAATGAGTAGTCCATGTAATTCACCGATAATGGGACTGAAAAAGCCTAATGGGAAATTCAGGATAGTGTAAGATCTGAGAAAGGTGAATAAAATTGTGGTATCATGTTGTCCCATTGTACCAAATCCATCAGTGATTTTATATCCGATTCCCCATGATGCAGAATGGTATACAGTGATCTGTGTCATGCTTTCTTTTCCATCCCATTGCATCACGACAGTCAGCAAATTTTTGCATTTCATTTTGGTGAGCGTATTTTGGCATGGTGCCGAATCCCGAAGGGGTATACAGAAAGTCCCTCAATATTCAATCAGCTATTAAAGAAGTCTTTGGAGAGTCTAGAAATGCCTGAAAGCTCTGTTTTAGTCCAATACATTGACGACCTTTTGGTGGCGTCAAAAACACGTGAAGCTTGTGAGGTAGACACGATAGCCTTGCTGAATCATTTGGCAGATGGAGGACTTAAAGTGTCGCCAGCGAAACTACAGTTTTGCAAGAAGGAAGTGCAGTATTTGGGACATAACATTGAGAAAGGACTAAGGAAAATAACCATAGACAGAATCAGAATAATAAAAGGAATGAGAGCTCCCATGACTCAAAGAGAAGTGAGAATGTTTTTGGGAATGGTTGGATACTGTCATCAGTGGAAAGGCAACTTCTCCTTGATCGCAAAACCTTTGGTGCGATTAACGAGAAGTGATGTGAAAGATCCCATTGAATTGAATAAAGAGGAATTGGCAGTGTTTAGACAATTGAGAGATGGTTTGTGTGAAGCACCTGCATTGGGTATGCCTGACTATGAGAAAGAAATTCGAGTTGTATTGCAGTGAGAGAAATGGATGTGCACTTTCTGTGTTAATCCAGAAGCATGGAAAACTGAGAAGACCAATTGCATATTTTTCATCAATGCTTGATCCAGTAGCTGTGGCTTTACCTGGATGTTTGAAAGCGGTGGCTGCAACATGTCGAAGTTTGGAGCAGAGTGAAGGAATTGTGATGGGATATCCATTGAAAGTGTTTGTACCTCATGATGTAGCGATTCTGTTGACAAGGAGTCGTACTCAGTATATGACACACAGTCGGCTGACTAAATATGAGAAGGTCATATTGGGTACAACTAATGTGAGTCTTGCAAGATGTTTGAATGTGAATCCTGCAACTCTGTTGCCTGATGCTGAGATTGTGGAAGTAAGAGATGAAGTAGATCATGATTGTTTGGATGTACTTGATTTTTGTACAAAACCACGACCAGATATAAAAGATGTACCTTTGCCAGAAAGTGATTTTGTGATGTTCGTTGATGGGTCATGTTTGAGAACAGATGAATGAGTGCTGAGTGCAGAGTATGCAGTATGCACAGTCGCAGCAGTAATAGAAGCATCATATCTGAAAGGAGTGAAATCAGCCCAAGTAGCAGAACTTGTGGCTTTGACTAGAGCATGCAAGATTGGGAAGAGTGTGAGAGTGACTGTGATAACTGACAGCCAGTATGGCTTTGGAGTGGTCCATGACTTCGGCCAACTATGGCTACAAAGAGGTTTCCTGACCTCGAGTGGAACTCCTATTAAGAATGCAGAAGTGGTTGGAAAGTTGCTTGAGGCGATTCAGCTGCCTAGACAATTGGCTGTTGTAAAATGTGCTGCTCATAGTCAAGGTGGTGATTATATCGCCACAGGGAACAGGTACGCCAATGACATGGCACAGTATTGCGCACGAAATCAGAATCCGGTCAATCGGGCTAAGGAAAGAGAAATGTCTTCTTGCTCATTGATGTTTACTAACATTGTAGGGACTTGGGAAGAGGTAAGGCAGTTGCAAGAAGAGGCAGGAGATGAGGAAATGAGACAGTGGGTAAAAGCAGGATGTGCCCCAAGGGAAAAGGATCATGTGTGGGTCTATCGAGATGGAAGACCAGTTATGCCTGATAGCATGATGTCTACCATGGCACGGATGTATCATGGCCAGGGACATATAGGGAGAGATGCCATGATCAGGTCATTTAAGCAGACCTGGTACAATGCAAAATTCAGACTTGTAGCAGAAAGTCTTTGTCAAAGGTGCTTAATATGTCAGCAATACAATCCTGGAAAGAAGACAGTAGTGTGTCTGGGAACAATAGGTCAGGAAGGAGGGCCTTTCACCAGAATGCAAGTAGATTTCAATGAGATGCCTCCCTGTAACAGACTGAGGTATGTTTTGGTTGTGGTCTGCCTATTCTCTAGGTGGGTGGAAGCATTCCCAACAAGAAGAAATGATGGGTTGATAGTAGCCAAGCTACTGCTGAGAGAGTTCATCCCTAGGTTCGGGTTCCCAGTGACAATTGAGTCAGACCAAGGAGGAGCCCAGAAAAAGTATTCTTCGACCCGTCCTAAAAAAGCTAGGGCTGAGACAATGTAGAGTGGCGTTGGTCAGATTGCAAATGTTAGACGATGAATTTATTATTTCCTCTGTGTCAATGTTCCTTAAAACTATTTTAAGATTTAGGATTTCCATGAACTAGATAACTTTTAAATGGTAATATTTTGACTTTTAAAGCTTGCTGTTTTCTTGCCAGGAATGAAATGTAATATATGTGTGCTTTTATGGTTTTGTTTTAAAATCGAATAAAGCTGTTTCTTATTCTGATTCTGATTCTGATTCTGACCACAGAGGACATTTCCATAATGAGATTGTAGGATTAATTTGTGAAGCATTGAATGTACAACAAAAACTACATTGTGCCTACCGACCAGAGGCTTCTGATGTGGTTGAACAGATGAATGGTACTATCAAAAATACAATAGGGAAAATGTGTTTGGCCACAGGTATGAAATGGCCTGATGTCTTGGCTCTGGCACTCATGACAATTAGGTCAATTCCAGACAGAACTACAGGATTGAGTCCTCATGAAATAATCATGGGACGTGCTATGAGGCATGTGTTTATACCAGTCAACAAGCTGATGACGATAACTGATGACATGGTGTTGGAATACTGTAAAGGCCTGGCTGACGCAGTTCATTCTGTGTTTCATCAGGTTGGAGCAGATGCCACCACACTTGAAAAGAAGCCAGCCCATGATCTGAGCCCAGGTGACTGGGTAAGGATAAAGGTCCACAGAAGAAGAAATTGTTTGGTTCTAAGGTGGGGAAAACCACGACAAGTCATTCTGACCACGACAACAGCTGTGAAGTGTGCTGGACTGAAAAACTGGATCCATGCAAGTCATACCTTGAAAATTCCGAATCCGGTGGAGAGCACAGGAAAATAATATTTTGATGAATCAGAATCAAGTACTGAGTCAGATGACGAAGGGTCAAAGACACGAGAAAACTCTGAAAGGGGGGAAACAGAACCAAGTCCAGCTTTGGTCCCCAGAAGTAGCTCTCTGAGAAGAAGATTGCAGATTTCTGAATCCAGCGATTCTGGAAACGAGCAAGAAGCGTAGGGTTCTAAAAAAGAACACAGAAAGAAAAAAGGAAAGAGTACTGAAGATACAATAAGAGAAATTTGTGAAAAGGAAGTACCAGACGAGAGACTGAGAGAAATTCCACCTGAAATAACAAATTTAAGTGAACAAGGGACAGGTACAGAGAGAGAGGGACAGATTTATGCGGAAGACCCCCGAGGAGGTGTAGGGAACTGCAACATCCAGTTAGGTGAAGGGACAAGTAGCCAGCAGGAAGATTGCGTGTCGGAGATCCGGGGAGGGACAGAAGTAGGGAAAACAAAACAAGTGGTGGAAGAAGAAGTCGTTGAAAAGACAAAGCAAGTTGAGACAGAGTCTGAAGAGAGTGAAAATGAAATACCTGAAGGTCGAGTTCTAAGAAAGAGAGCTTGGAGGAATGAAAAGAATGACAAAGGGAGCAAAGTAAAAAGAGTTGCGAGAGATGATGTTTGGCCCAATAAAATAAGAAAACTGAGATATCGACTGACACGTGTGAATTCACCAAGAGCTGAACAGGTGAATGAAGTGACAAGTCAAGAAAAATCAAAAGAAGACGAAATAACTGAGGAGAAAGAGAGTAAAAGAACAAGGAAACCTAACCAGAAGTATAAGTCACCGGAATGGACGTACGTGGCTCTGCCTGAAAAAGGAGAAGAGGCAGATAGTCAAGGAAATCCAGAGGAGGCTTTTCTGAAAGTGGCTGAGGACGAAGCAGAATCGGAAATCCTGAGAGTTCTCTTGTCCGACATTGGAGAAGAAGAAACGGAAGTTCAGAAAGTCTGTATTTGGATGACGAGAGGAAAGTGAAGAATGATGAGATGCCAAACTGAATAAAACAAGAAAACTATTGATGAAGAGAACAAAATATTTAATCAAAAGATAGAGACTGGTAGAACCAAATAGGTGTTAGAACCTTAGGTTAGAAAACTAGTTGTGAAGTGAAAGAGGCTAAGTCAAAAGACACGGTCCATTTTAACAGAGATGGCTAACATAGATAGTAGCAAAGGTAGATGTACATTCATGAAAAGATGGTGTAAAATCTGTTGTTGTTGTACAGGATTATTAATGCTTTTATGGAGCATCCTTGCTCTTGTCATTTCTTTTAAGGTCACTATAGATACATTAGAAGGACATAGTGAGAACAAAACTAATATAGGGAAAATTCCAAAGGTAGTTCCAACTAGAATCGATAATAATTATTTGCATAAAGACAGGTCAATAACAGATTTTTCTAATAACGTGTTTTCAAAATTATTGTATGAATATGTAAAGACAATGGACGTACGGGACTGCTACGTATGTATGCAGTTACCTGCATCTGTTTCTGAAGGAGTGACTTATCATCACCTCCCGGCAACGTATGGAATAACATGTAGTGTAATAGCTAGTTTATTTTATCAGACAGGGAAATTAGAATATTATTTTTCAGCTGTAGATAACATTTTTGCGCAAGTGCCTTCTTTTTTTTTAAAAACAAATTTTATTATGTCAATATAGCCATCTCCATGCAGAGCCCTGTAACCCAGAGACGTCTGCCTAATCCTTCATACATGTACATAAAGGCAATAGACAATTGTATATTCAATAACTCCCCAACTCCCGTCCCAACTTCCCCCCCGCCCCCCAAACCCCAAAGATCGCACTTCCTACTGCTAGCCCTACTCTCCCCCCTTCATCCATCCCGCTCCCCCCTCGCAGCGTACGCATCCCTGCACTGCCCCCCCAGGACCACCAACGTCCGTGAATAGCTGCCCCTATGGATCGATCTCCCTCTCTGCCGGGGGTTCCAGCCCTATGCCACGGTAGTCTGCCCATCGTTTCCAGATCTTAAAGTGTTTGCGTGGGCACCCCCTGGCCTCGAAGACGGGCCGCTCCAGCCCCATACAAAAGTCTAGGCCGTTCTTCCATCTCATCATGGAAGGGGCTCGTGTCGCCTTCCACTCCCTTGCAATATCCCGCTTGGCTAGAGTGAGACCCAGCAACAAGAGATGACGTTTATATATATTGCCCCCTATATCCTCCATGACATGGAGTAGAGCCAGTCGCGGCGAGCGGGGGAGCTCCCACCCCAGTACTTCCGAGAGGCACGCCAACACTCCCCTCCAGAATCGATCAAGGGACGCGCACTGCCAGATAGTGTGTAAGAATGTGCCCTCTTCCCTGCCACACCTTAGGCACTCCGGGGATGCGATCAGCCCCGCCCGCCACAGCCGCACCCTCGTGAAGTACACCCGGTGCAGGTATTTAAATTGAACCAACCGGAGCCTCATGGCTATAGCAGCACCTCGCGGGGCGGCCAGCGCCTCCCTCCAATCCTCTTCCTCCAGAGCACCCACCTCTGCCTCCCAGTCCCCCCGAAGTTTGCTCAGTGTGGGGGAGCTGTGCGTAACAAGGGATTGATAGATCCTGGAAATTTTTTTATCTGGTAGATCCCCCATGAAGACTTTCGCCTCCAATGGGCTGAAGTCAGGGAGCGAATCCAGTCCCACCAATGCGGGCGACAGGGCATGCCTGAGCTGGAGATATCTAAAAAATTGCTCACGTGGCATATGGAATTCCTTCTGTAGCTCAGGGAAAGATTTAAGTATCGTCCCTCGCATTACATCTCCCAGCGTGGAGATGCCAATGTCATCCCATCCCTTAAAACCTTGTAGGGCCGCCAATTGGGGTAGACGCCCATTGTGCCACAGGGGAGTCTCCCGAGTCAAGGTCCCATACGGCGCAAAGCCTGCCTCCAGATTTGAAACACTACCTGCGTGACCGGGGGCAGCGCACCCCTCAGGGACGCCGAGTAAAGGAGTGTATGCAGCGTGTGGCGTCCCATAAGTTGCCGTTCCAGCGCAGATGCCGGGTCTCCCCTGTCCCCGTACCACCATTCGTTAAGGACTAGAAGATGTGAAGCTTGATAATATGACAGAATATCCGAGGTGGCCAGCCCTCCACAGTAGGTGGATAGGAAGCACGTCCGTATAGCCACGCGCACCTTACCCCCCTCCCACAGGAATTGCCCCAGCACCGAATTCACCTGTCTGAACCAACCTGGCTGAATCTTGTACGGGTGGTTCTGTAGCTGATATAGGAGTCGAGGGAGCGCCACCATTTTAAATATTGCCGATCGTCCATACAGAGTCAAGGGCATACGGGACCAGAGTTTAATATCGGCGCGGACGCGCTCCCATACTGGGGCCACATTCCGCTCCCAGGAGACCGCCGGCACATCCGTCAAGAACACCCCCAAATATTTCAGTCCCCCCCACCGCCAACTGAACTGAAGAGGCCCACGCCCCCATTTTCATGCGCTCACCTAGCGCCCACAGGGTGGACTTGCGAGGGTTCATGTACAAGCCTGACGTTTCCCCGAAAACCTGCATAATGCGCAGGAGCCGAGGCCCCGTCCTGTCCACATCTGTAAGGAAAAGGAGGACATCGTCGGCATATAGCGCAATCCGATCAGACAGGCCCGTGGCCCATTCAAACCCCCGAACCTGCGCGTCTATGCGTATCCACCTAGCCAGCGGCTCCATAGCAAGAGCGAAAAGATACGGGGACAAAGGGCATCCCTGCCTCGTTCCGCGTCCCAAGGAGAAAGTAGGAGAGGTCGCCCCCGCTACTCGCACCGCCACCGTGAGGTCCGTGTAAAGGAGCGTTATGTAGGAAAGAAACCGTGGACCCAGATTCAGTCTGCGGAGCAATGCGAAGAGATAAACCCAGCTGAGGGAGTCAAACGCTCTATCCATGTCCGCCAGCAGCAAGGCCGCCGGCTGTCCCGTCCTTTGTATGGCCGCTACTGCCACCTGCGCCCTCCGAATGTTATGTCTGGTTGCCCGCTGAGGCATGAAACCCGCCTGGTCCGGGTGCACTAAGGTGGTGATATGCGGCAAGAGACGGTTCACCAATGCTTTGGCCAATATTTTGGCCTCCACATTTAAAAGGGAAATGGGGCGATAGGAGGCGTGTTGGTCCGGGGGTCGGCCCGGCTTATGGAAAACTACAATTTCGGCATGTCTCCAGTCTGCCGGGAGCGCGCAAGTGCCTTCTTATAATAAATTAAACAAAGTAAAACCTGCAAGGGTATTAGGGGAATTTTTCTTAGAAACTAAAGAACTAACATTAGAGTATATTTTTAGAAACAATTTGACATGTAGTTTGAAGAAGGAGGAAAAGACATTCTTAGACATGGTTGAAGAAATGAGATTGAAAATGCAAAGAAAGGCAGCAGAAGGGAAAGTGGAGAAAACAGTCTGGGATATTGAAAAAGAAAAACATTTGAAAGGAGAAGCTAGTCCAACTATAGCTTTAGATTGGCCTCAGAAAGGGAAATTTTGCATTCGAAGGAATCAAACTGTGTATGATAATTATTTTCTAGGTAATAGTGAGTGCCATGATACATATCGAATCATGGGTGGATGGGGATTTAAAGGTGGTAAAGATCCAGTCTTTCCTGGATTATATTTTATTTGTGGGAACAGGGCATATTATCGTTTGCCAGACCATTGGTATGGCACATGTTACGTAGGCCTGGTCTTTCCGACATTTTTTCATATGGATAGAGGAGAAGATGGTGTACATAGTTTAAGTAATCTTTTACAGAGGAGTAAGAGAGAATCTTGGGCAGAAATTGTAGGTGACATTTTCGAGGCATTGATACCAGCAGTGGGAATAACTCTGAATGCAAACAAAATTAGAAAATTATCAACAGTAGTGGATCGCTTGTCAACAAGCACCGCTGGAGGGTTTTTATTTGTAAACACTGAAATGGTTGCCATGCGTGCTATGGTAATGCAAAATCGACTTGCCCTTGATATATTATTGGCAAAAGAGGGTGGAGTCTGTGGAATGCTGAAGGTTCAACATTGTTGTACTTACATTCCTGACGAAAGCAAAGATCTGAAAATTTATATTAAGAATATTACTGAATTGCAAGATGAAATAGTACCACTGGAGGTTGAAGGTGTTTGGGAAAAGATTGGAAAGAAAATAGCTGCTATTAAAAATTTCTTAATAAAGCTTGGTAGTACATTTGTAGGCAAAATATTGTTTCCATTAACATGTGTAATTTGCATTATTTTAGTGATAAGATTAGGTTGTATTTATTGTAAGAATAATAAAAACAAGAAAAGAGTAAAAAGCGAAAATTCAAAAAGAAAAGATAAGAAACAAGAAAGAGAAATTGAGGAGATAGAATTGGAGGAGTGGAAGGAGAGTATGTACGAATCAGCAAAAAGAGAAGACGTAGGTGAAACTGAATTATGATTAAGAGCAAGAAAACATTTGAAAGATTCTGTAAAACAGAACAACATTTTTGGGTGGTATGGTGATAAAATCACCAAAGGGGGGATTGCTGGAGCGAATAATCCAAAAATTTTGTATACCCACCCCATTTTGCATATTTATTAATTAGATTAATTAATTAATCATAATCGAATTAATGGATTGAAGTGGAATTAACTAATCAGCCTTATTAATGATTGAAATACACGTGGGATTGCTTTGCAATCCCACGTGTATTTCACGTGGAACAGAGACTGCCTTGATAAAGGCCTCTGATGAGATCAGGACGATCATGGATCAGGGAGGGGCGGCTGTTCTCATCCTTTTGGATCTGTCAGCAGCCTTTGACACGGTCGACCATGTCACTCTTGTCGACCGTGTCACAGCTCTGGGGATAAATGGTCGGGCCAAGGATCTTATTTCATCCTTCCTGGCAAACCGTACCCAGACAGTAAGGCTCGGAGACTTTTATTCTCCCATCTCTGCACTCCCTTGTGGAGTTCCCACAAGGCTCCTCGCTAAGTCCTATGCTTTTTAACATCTATGTAGCGGACTTAGCGAGGATAATAAAGGCCTATGGGATACAGTTAACATCGTACGCAGACGATACCCAGCTGGTGCTGGGTATCCATAAGGATGGCCTTACTGTAGCAGCCAACTTCCAGAAAGCTATGCTCGAGGTCAGTACTTGGATGGCCTTGAATTGCCTCAGGCTTAACTCGGACAAGACCGAGATCATGACCTTTGGAAAACTTTCCCCTGAATGGTCCCTCGGTTGGTGGCCAGAAAAGCTCGGCCATCCACCTGTCCCAGTGGAAAAAGCCAGAAATCTGGGAGTGATTTTTGACAACAAGCTGGTCTTTGACCTCCATATCAATAAGGTTGTGTCATCTTCATTTTACATCTTGAAAAAGATTAAGAAGCTGCTACCATATCTCCCTCCGTCAGCTGGGAAGACTCTGGTCTCTACCTTAGTCTTCTCAAAAATAGATTATGGGAACGCTCTCTTCCTCCATACTCAGAAGCGTGTCATAACGAAGCTGCAATCTATTCAGAACGCGGCTGCTAGGATTCTCCTCAACATCCCTCGCCGCAAATCTACCACCCTTGGTATTCGTCAGCTTCATTGGCTGAGAGTTGAGAGCCGCGTTAAATTCAAGGCCCTCTGTATTGCTTATAAGGCCATACATGGCACTGGACCCAGATTCCTGATCGAAGCTTTTCAGTTCTATACCCCCAGAAGGCAATTAAGATCGGCCAATACCAGCCTTTTGCCGGTGCCACGTACAAGATCAGTCTCCTGGGGCGACAGGCGCTTTCTCGTGGCCACTCCAAAACTTTGGAACCTCTTGCCAATTGCCATTAAAGCCGCTCCGAATCTGATTAGTTTCCGTAGGCTTTTGAAAACATGGTTGTTTAACCAGTGAGAAGACGGTAGGATGATGAACTTTAGTTGCTCCACAGCGCCGAGACACCTTCGGGTATTTGTCGCGCTATAAAAGTTGCGTAAATAAATAAATAAATAAATAAATTAAATCGTAAACTAAAATATGTACGCATACTAATCATAGACAATTAGAATATTGCATGATATATGTCGCTTTTGTGATGTATTTGTGATTTGTGCCTTATTTTGTAAGAATAAACCGCTTGAGTGTTGCTTAATGCTAGATAAATACATACACATATGGGTATTAGTGAGGGAATAGCATTTATTTAGTCATTTCTATGTATTAATTACGTTTTGTGTTTCTTTTGCTTAAGTTGACCATTTGGGCCTGTCGTATAATGGCTTCATTTGGTGCCTAACCCGAATGCCGACGCCGAACAAGGCTTGGGTGAAGTGCGCCTGTGCTGACGCCAGCTTCAGTGGCCTCGTCATGACCCTAACCAAACTGTACCCTTCAAGGTTGCCCTGGGACACAAGCCAGCTTTTCTGAAAGAACAATGATGTGCTTCTAAAAACCGGAACAATCAAGTATAATGACCTCAGAGACTATATTTTGGTGGGAATCCTGTCAGACGATTTCAATTGACCCCAGAACAGTTGAAGACCCGTTTTCGATACAAATTGTCAATGATTTTTACTATAAATTATGGTAGAATAGAGAGGTTGGTGCGGGTTCGTTACTGGCCTTTCACGATTTCCTGACGTTATGCTGACGGAGAGGACGGTGACACTGCAGGACAGCTGTTTGCCTGAATCTTTGATGAACTGAATTAATGCCCAAACTCCTGATGAACTGAACTTACTAAATTTGATGGGCATAGATTTGCGAGACTACCAGATTTGACATAGAGGACGACATTTAGCCAGAATAGGTAAATATGAATGGCAACTTGATCAAATGAATGATTTAATTTGCAATATTAATATAAAAATTGAAATTGAATATCTACAGAAATGAGTTGGGTTGTTTATTCATTGAAATGTGTTAACGGAAAGGTTAATTAGGGAATTAGAAATTTGGGCTAAATCAGAAACTAACTGATCCATCCCGATTTATGAGAGGAATACTAAAGGTGAAGTTTAGGGCCTAATGGGCAACAGAAGGTGGTGTAGATTTGTCGCTCATTAGGGTAGAAGTGGTGTTTCCTTCTCATGCCAGCATCTGGAAGATAATCGCCTCTCACACAGATTAATGGTGAGTGAATGTTGGTGTTATGGGCCCCACCAGCGAATGTATGGATAATGTGTGTATGTGAGATCTTTGGTCTGTGATAGAGGGAGGGATTTTGCACTCTACGCTGGATCACAACCTTCTAGGAATCACAGCCATCAATGAATGAGACGGTGGCCTGGTGAGGTTAGAAGACCACCATGCCTGTGATTGCTTTTAAATAAAGCTATTGTTTTTTTAAATGTAGCCCGTTTTCCTTAAATGAAAACATGATGCATTTTAAACAAATATACATCAAAAATAACAATATCCAGTGTATCGCTTATACTTGTCATTCATTATTACATAAGCGCTCTGATATCCCTCGGGATCATGTTCGCGCTATATAAAACTTTATAAATAAATAAATAAAATAAAAATATAACAAACAGTTTTTATGATTAGGCAGTGTTCCTTGAGACCACTGGGCACTCTTAAAAATATTTTTTCGGGGCGTGGCTTGACACCAGCCGTGATGGCGGCTTAACTCTCGAGCTCTGCCGGGGCCCGCGACAAAGCCTGCGATATCCGTTCCTTATCCTGCAGCCAGAGGGGAGAAAGTAACAGCGCTGTCTCCTTGGTGGTGCTCTGTGGCAAGGGAGGCGCTGTTTGCACCGATGGTGCGAGGCCGTCGGAACAACTAGGCAGGGCCCTGCCCGACAACGGCGCAGAGTCTCTGGCGAGAGGGGGGCGGAGTAGCATGCTGTACCAGCCCGCACCGTGGTCACATGGCCTGGGACCTGCGCTACACGAGATCCGCGGAGTACGGCCTGTGGCTGACGCGAGCCCAACGATACCTTCCAGCTTTGGGGTTGCGCGGCTTGAGCGCTCCAGACGAAGGGACTAGTGTGGTGAAATCCGGCCGGGGCACCTCCCTCCCCCGAGGTACTAAGACGAGTGATCCGGCTCGGCTTCTGTGGCTCGGAGTGAGGTAGCCGAAGAGTGCAGTGTTGCGGGGGACCGAGGTCCCGGGGTACCCTCTTGATCATATTGTGGAGGCAAGGTCGTGAACGCGGGGTGTGTGCCCCAGTGGACATTTGATGGAAGACACACCTACTCTGTGGCGACCTGGGCGGCCCCTGGAGTCAGGTCAGAGCACGGGGTGTGTGACAAGGCGGGATTGACTGCAGCAGCATGGCCAGACATAGTGTGATGGTTGGAAAGGCCTTGCGGACCCGGACTGGAAAGAGGCGCCGAGACATCCCCGCACCCCCTCCTTACTCGCACGCCTTGGTGGGGTCAATACGTCCCACGGAGTGATACTAGCCCTACTGGAGATAGATCGTGCCACAGTGGACTGCCAGTGCGATATCCTGTGGCGTTTGGAACATGGGCCTCCCCTGGGACTGAGTGCCACAAAGTGCTTATCGAAGGACGAGGAAGGGGAGAGTGCCATCATCCCTGTCCTGGGCGCTGCAGATTCTGGAGACCAGCTGCGGGACGGGGGGGGGTACCCTAGAGAGACCTGGTGGGGCAGTGAACTGTCCTTCAGTCCCCCCCAGGGGCACACATCGCCATGACGAAACTGATGGGGGCCCGAGCCGCCGTACAGGCTAATAAGATGGATAAGTACGTGCTTCTTCGATAGACACACTCTGAAGAGGGGGCGCAGGGCGGTGATTCGACCGGAGAAGAAATATCCCTTAGCTCTATCATGGCGGTGATACAAACAGTGGGGACGAACTTGGAGACAAAAATCGATAAGGTCACAATCGAGATGAATCTCATGAGGGCGGACATGCGGAAAACCTCCGAAAGGGTCACAGCGACAGAAAAACACATAGGAGAGCTCCAGTCGGCGAAGCGCAAACTGGAAGAATGTGTTCAAAAGCTGGTGCACCAGCACAAGACAGTGGCCCTGCAGTTGGATGATCAGGAAGGGAGGGCCCGTCGCAACAATATTCGGGTGGTAGGTGTGCCTGAAGGGGCAGAGGGCCCCAGTGTGGACCACTTTATTGAAGATCTCGTCTTAACCACCTCAAGTCCAAGAGACTGTCCCCACTCTTCTCTTTGGAGAGGGCACACAGAGCCCCGATCCCTAAGCTGAAACCCGGCACCCCTCCACGGACCATCATCGCGCCTATCCTTAATTTCCGGGACCGTGACGCAATTTTACACACGGCCAGAGTCAAAGGCGACCTCCCTTACGAGAACGCAATGGTCCGGTTCTTCCCGGACTTCACATTGAAAGTACAGCGAGAGAAACGTTCATTCAAAGAGGTGAAACGTGTCCTCAGAGACAAGGGACTTAAATATATGATGTTCTTTCCTGCTAAACGTACGGCTGTGGAGGGCGAGAAATCCTGGTTCTTCACAACACCTGAGGAGGCTCAACAATGGCTGGACGGGGGCCCTCCCCAGATACATCGTCAGCGAGAAGAGGGGGACTGGTGGGGAAACAGATACCGTTCCCTTGAGTCCTCGATCAATCGCGGAGAGAGGGGTAGGTCCGTGTCCAGGTCCAGAAGTTCTCGATCTGCAAGCCCTACAAGTGATGCAATACGCACTGGAAAGTGAATGACTTGATTCACTTTGCTGATTTGTTATTTGTCTGCTGACGAATTCAAGGTATAGCTTTTCCCTTTGTTGTTGGGGTTTGGTACCCTTATATTATCACTGCAGAGGACCGGGACATGGCCGGGTGAACTCAGTCCTTATTCACTACAAGAGACCCTACATGACGTTTGGGAAAGCATAAGACACACAATTGATGGACGGAATGCAGAACAAATCAAAACATTCACCCCAAGTCAAGAGATCTGGGTTGAATCCATCATTCTTTTGCTCACCATGCCACCCCAGTTTAGACCAGGCCATATGCAAATCAGTCTTGACCCTGTGCCTCATGGGAACAGTCCAGCCCGAACAGCCAAGCCAGGTCCTCCCTGAACCGGAAACAAGCATCCTAGGAGCGGTTTCGGGGTTTCACCCCTCTTCAGCCAGGATAACTTGATTCCAGAGGCACAGTGAGCCCAGGACCCACGTCTGGGCATACCTGGCGCACTTAGGGCAAGAAAGCAAAAGACACACAATTGATGGACGGAATGCAGAACAAATCAAAACATTCACCCCCAGCCAAGAGATCTGGGTTTAATCCATCATTCTTTTGCTCACCATGCCACCCTAGTTTAGACCTGGCCATATGCAAATCAGTCTTGATCCTGTGCCTCATGGGCTGTGCCTCATGGGAACAGTCCAGCCCGAACTGCCAAGCCAGGTCCTCCCTGGACTGGAAACAAGCATCCTAGGACCGGTTTCGGGGTTTCACCCCTCTTCAGCCAGGATAGCTTGATTCCAGTGGCACAGTGAGCCCAGGACCCACGTCTGGGCATACCTGGCGCACTGAGGGCGAGGAAGCAAAAGACCCACAATTGATGGATGGAATGCAGAACAAATCAAAACATTCACCCCCACTCAAGAGATCTGGGTTAAATCCATCATTCTTTTGCTCACCATGCCACCCCAGTTTAGACCTGGCCATAGGCAAATCAGTCTTGACCCTGTGCCTCATGGGAACAGTCTAGCCTGAACTGCCAAGCCAGGTCCTCCCTGGACCGGAAACAAGCATCCTAGAACCGGTTTCGGGGTTTCACCCCTCTTCAGCCAGGATAGCTTGATTCCAGTGGCACAGTGAGCCCAGGACCCACGTCTGGGCATACCTGGTGTACTTATGGCGAGAAACATGTTTCAGCCAGTGCCTGGAAACTGGGGCTGGCTTTCCTCAGGACCAAGAGAGTGGAAGGTGAGAGGACAGGTCTAACAGAGTGTGTATAGCCGTCTATGTGCGGCGCACGCTAAGGCACCTTAACTGGCAGAGGGGGTATTCCTCTTATTTTCAATCACCAAAGATTAAAGGGACAGGCTCCATGAGTCAGGAGTAGGGGTATTCTGTCACAGCTACAATTTGTAGCTGACAGAGCTCATACCACAAACCTGTGTGGCCTCTCTCCGACACAGAGTCGGTATGCGGTATGAGCTCTGTCAGCTACAAATGGTAGCTGTTGCAGAATACCCCTACTCCTGACTCATGGAGCCAGTCCCTTTAATCTTCAATCCTGATGAAAGCCAGCCCCAGTTTCCAGGCACTGGCTGAAACATGTTGACCCCACTGGATGGTGGCGGCCATTGATACCTCCTTAGCCATCCCCTGCCTCCTTTTAATGCTGCCCATGGCCCATTATTAAATAATTCTAATTGTTTTTTGGGACCAGAGGGACAGCTTTTAAATATACATGCACTACACCATCACTGCACACTCACCTTCACAATAAACCAGCTCCGCTGCAATTGCAGGCGTCGCAGCACACTTGGGGTACATTCGGTACCCCGAGTGGGGGCCGATGATGAAGCATGCCACCAACTAGGTTGGTGGGTGAGGCCTTTCTTAAAAACCTAAATGGTTTCCCTTGACTAAAGAGACTATTCTGTTTCTTCATATCTACATACATATATCCCCCTCGACTGTGGGGCTAGTAGGCATAAACCTTGCCTTCCAAATACTGAATTGACATTTGGTCACAAACACAAATTGTGATTCTGTAACACATTACTGAATCACAATTTGTGTTTTATACTTCATAAAAAAACTTTTTGCGGATGCAAACGGCCCGTTTCTATTTATTGGGCTATTTGCGAATGCAAAAAGGCTTCATACATCTGGCCCTAGTCATCACTGTGTGCGATCTTCACGAGGACATTAAATTGTACATATCCAATCAGGACATCAGTACTTGCGCTGTATACTCGTTTCTTGTTAGAACATTGACAGTGCATCCCAAAGATGTGCGCCTGCAAGTCAGCTTTCCAGGGCATTTAAACTTGACAATTACAAGTTGTCAAGTGCCAAAGGAAGGTTCCTTCAATCAATCAATCACGGTTTATTAAGCACAGCTACTCACCCACAAGGGTCACAAGGCACTGGGCCGGGGGGGTTTGGGTCATGCAGCTCCTGGATGTTCATGGTGATTTGTCAAAGAGCCTGGTCTTGAGGTCCTTCATGAACTTGGAGAGTGTAAGGGTCTGTTGGAGGTGGAGAGGGAGGGAATTCCATGCTCCGGCTGCGAGGAGGGAAAAGGAGCGGCCTCCTGTTCTGGACTACTTGATGTGTGGCACCGTGGCCTGGGAGAGTTGGGTTGAGTGGAGGGATCTTTGGGGTGTGTGGAACGTGAGGGGGTGGTTCAGGTAGGTAGGTCCGGCATTGTGGGGGGCTTCGTGGGTGTGGGTGAGATGCTTGAAGGTGATTCTCTTCTCGACAGAGAGCCAGTGTAGGGTCTGCAGGTGTTGGGTGATGTGGCAGTGGCGCAGTAGTTTGAGGAATAGTCTGGCAGCGGAGTTATGGACGTTCCTTCAGGGGCGTAGCGAAAGTTGAGGGGGGCCCCCTGCAGGGTACATGAAGATCCCCCGCTCTCGATTTAATCCGGACCTCTCAGGCCTGAGTACTGTGCTGAGGGGGCCCCTTGCAGCTCAGGGGACCCTCCCACCATGGGGCCTGGGGGGGGGGGGCAGTGTTATGCCACTGGGTTTCTCATAAAATAGCATTGTTTTTCCATGGCAGTCAGCATTGTAGCAATCCCCAGTAGAGTATTATTGTCTCTTTACAGAAGTGGTTTTTTGAAAAAATGCAATGGAAGGGCAGTGTTTATCGTGCTTTTATTTTGTTGCGATGGTAACATAGAGTGGGCCTATTGAAAAGCAACGCCATTGCCCTCTGTATCCTTTGTATCTCCAATACGGTCAACTAAAATGGCGACGTTAGTCAGAGTGGCATTGTCTCAGGATTTCACCTATTCTGACTTTATTTGTTTTGACCCTGACCGCTCGTCCTTCAAAGGGAGCAGAGCCAGAAGGTCACTTTTTATTGATTCTTTAACCATTCTCTTGAGTAATGCTTTCCGCTGCCCCTCCAGGCTCACAGCGCTTTCACTTGTGAGCATGAAAGCCTCACTACCTCACATTGAGGGTAGATGGTAATGAATTTATTATCAGTCAGCTTTCACTTAATCAGTGGTTTATGAATCCAAATCCAGACGACCACAGGTCTGTCTAATAGAGTACTTCCTGCAGTCACAAAAAGATAAATGCTCTCAAAATATAATGGTGCTGTCCTTTTAAGTGGCAACTCGCGTCACTTCAGCAGAATCCTAGTTGCATGGAGTTACATGCTGTTAAGTGCAATGATAACACAGCAAAAGACATTATATATAGAATTACAGATGGATAACTGTGAATTACAGGGAAGTTTTTCACCAAGGGATTCTGAGTCACATCAAACAGATACCGAGAGGGAAGCCCAAGTATTCTATGATGTTACTCAGAGCCCCAAGGGGAAAAACATCCACTTAATTTACTTTTTACCCATCTATAATTTTATGTTATGTATGGACCCCGAAATAATCTGCTCCTCCTGTCAACTGCTACAAAGGTGCAGAGGAGTAATGGAGGAACCGTGCATAACAAGGGATCTCCTCCCTGGCTAAAATCTGACACACTTAACCAAACCCCACCATCTTCCTGGCCTTCCTTCCTCTTTCGCAAGAGACGCACAGAGATGGATGGAATGCAGAGCAAATCAAACATTCAGCCCATTCAAGAGATCTGGGTTAAATCCATCAATCTTTTGCTTACCATGCCAACCCAGTTTAGACCCAGGCATATGCAAATCAGTTTTTACCCTCTGCCTTATGGGAACAGTCCAGCCCGAACTGCCAAGCCAGGTCCTCCCAGGACCGGAAACAAGCATCCTGGGACCGGTTTCGGGGCATCAGCCCTCATCAGCCAGGCCTCCCCCCTTACCTGCGACCATCACAGGAATCACCAGCACCCTGCCTCCCCCGGTTTCACATGCCCGCAGGAGGCGGCATATGCAGGGACTGCCACGTGCGGCACATGGGCTAGCTACGCCACTGCTGACAGGTTCTGTGAAAGCCTGATTAGCCTGGCCTGGAAGGCCTTTATATCGTAGAAATAGTGGCTAACAAGTTTTATTATCAAACTGTTACTAAATCATAGCAGTGAGTTACCAGATTTAGAATCTGGTATAAACAATAGAGATTATTTTGGAAACCATGCATAACATAATCATTTGCGCTGACAAAGGGCCATTTTATTTGTTTTTTATAGGCATGATAGCAGTTTTAACAAAACAATACTATACAGAATAAACAAATGATGCATAAATAGGTTTGGTGTATGAATTTGGTGGTAATATGAAACTGAGATGAATGGTGAGTTTTGCTACCAGCTTACCGCCACTTAATTTCCTTCATTTAAATCTCCCATCCACCTTTGCCTTTCTCCTTCCACCCCCTGCTTCCCATACAATCTTGCACATCCATCCTGAACTTCTACTATCCTTTTTAGGTCGAGCCTAAGGGCAGCACGCATGCGCTGCTCGCTCTGCGAGGCATGCTGTATAGGGGTATGCACTGGAAGCCCCTCCCACTCTCCACCGATATTTGTCATTGGCTTGTGTCATTGTCCTTCGTGAATGCTGGCTGCTGATTCGTTAATAGGCCTGTTAGTCCCTCCTTGGTACCGTCTTGTCTGCATTTGTTACCTTCCATAACGATTGGACCTTTTACTTGGCTTGTTACACGGTCTGCATTATAAGTGGGTGAGCACTCTTTTGTTTATTCACTAATGGGGACAATGGTGGCTGCTTTTTTTTGTATCTGCAGCATGCCCACACAGGACAATGACGGCCGCTTTTCGTATAGAGCGATATTCCGCTCTAACTTTAAAAGTGGCCGCCCCCTACCACCACAGCACTCACAGCACAATGGCTACGTTCTTTCACCTTTCATTTATTTCTTTTTTATAAATTTGCATGCTGAGCGCGCCGCCTGCTTTAGGGACACCGTGCTCAGTTTCGTTTTTTTTTTACTATGATGTGGAGCGTGGTGCCTGCTTCAGGGACACTGCCCTCTATTTTTTATTTTTACTTTATTGGTGAGCGCGGCGCCCAATTCACGGACATCGCGCTCTTCAATGCAATTGGTCTTACCTTTGCCAAAGTTCGACCTATTGGTATTCTAAATGTTAATGCATTTTAATATTATAAAAGGAATTGCCATTTACAATGCCAATAGCTCAAAAATCTCACAATTGCAAGACCTGTTGCATTGTTACATTGTAAATGCTTGTGTTTTTAGCTACGATTAAGATTTAGACTCAACAGCAACCATAACACTTTGATTACAAACATTTTACTGCTGAAGCAATTATGAAACCTAACAATTGAGGGTGGTGTGGTTAATAATAAGCAACAAGGAATGTCTGAGGGCTGGTTAAATACAATAATGTGCATGAATATCATAGGCGAAGACAGACACACCCATATTCTACGAGAACATTTATTATTGTTAAGCCGTGCAGATGAACACTATACATATTTACAGCTGTGTTGAGTAGAAAAGTCAGTGTTCACTCTTCTCTTTTAAGCAACAAGAATTTCTAGTGGTAAAGGTTTCCATTGAAGTGGACAAACAAGGTGAAATTACTGGAGCTTGAAGGCCGCAGAAGGCGATTTTCACAACAAAGGGCCTTATTACAATGTCTGGCGGAAGGCCATCCGACAGCTCGTCAGTCAGTGGTGGTCCGCCCAACATCAGAGGCATTAGTTCGACCACAGTATTGTGATACAGGTGGTCTGACCAATGCCTGCGGGGGGAATCCACCCCACCTCCGACAGGCTCAAAGAGCCCGTCGGGGCAGAGGCAGGATCGTAATCCCTAAAATGGAGGCAGTGCCTGCTCAGGCACCGCCGTGGGGATTATGATGCACGCTTCCGACAGCCTTTTCAGGTTAGTTCTTCCTCTATGAAACGGCTGGTGGAAAGGGTCTTTTGGGGCCCCTAGCACGGCCCCTGTCCCTGTGGCCCTCAGCTATGAGCCCTGGGGGCAACCTGTGGTGCCCCCCTAAACATCCGTTCAGGAGGGAAGATCAGGGGTAATTCCCCCATCTGCCCCCCAGTGGGGCAGAAAGACTGATGCCACATTTAAATGAGGTTGGCGCATGGCCACGCCCATGGTGGGCAGCCCCACCCTTATATTTTTAGAAACCCATTCCCTCATGTCTAATGGGCTTTCTGCTGGCCAGAGAGGTAGATTGGGGTAATTACTCCCATCCGCCCTGGGGGGGCAGAAAGACTGGTGCACCATTTAAATGGGGTGGGGGCATGACCATGCCCATGATGGGCTGTCCACAACCTTATATTTAAAAAGATCAATCTTTTCCCTGGTGTCTAGTGGGCCTTCTGCCCTCCCAGGAGGGCAGATGGGTGGTATTATCCATTCCTCCGTGGGGGCAGAAAGACTGATGCTCATTTTAAATGGGGTGGGGGCATGGCCATGTCCAAGATGGGCTGCCCCACCCTATATTTAAAAAAAGTATCCTTTCCCTGGTGTCTAATGGGCTTTCTGCCCCCCAGGGGGCAGACTGGGAGTAAATACCCCCATCCGCCCCCCCAGGGAAGGCAAAAAGACTGATTAATTTAAATATGGTGGGGGGAGCACAAACCCTTGCATAAGGGGCCCCTTCCCCAATCCCTAGTGCCTAGTGGGTGGATCACTGCGTGGGGATTGCTCTCCCGTCCTGATCCTCAAGCAGGAATCCACTGGGAAGAGGCAGTATTCGAACGGGAAGATTTCCCCCTTTCCAACTATACCACTCCCACCCCAATCAGTGCTCAGGGGGCTGAGATATGCCACTCGAACACTGATGCAGTGAAAGTAAAACTAGCCCATCAGCTCGTTTTATTTTCTCTTTACTGTAATTATATCAGCACACCCTGTACGCTGATTGTCATTACAGTAAGGGATAAAAAAGACTCAGGCTGCTCAGGCCAAGCAGCCTGAGCTTAAAATCAAATGAAGGAATCCATCTGGTGCAGAGCACCAGAGGGGCCTTTTTTGACCTCTCCTGAGTTGGCCAATTGCCGAAACATGCACTGGGGAAGTAGTGCGGGTGATGGCCATTGGCCGACAGCTGCACTAAAGGGGTTAATATTCAGATTTAGTATCACATCACCAGATCTTTAATTTTTGCACAGGCTGCCTTTGGCTATGTGTATTTCTAAAAAAACTATGCACTTCGGACATTGAGCAATCAATGTTTCAGGATCACCATTCCTTCATCATTAACGGTACATCTACTACTAAACTGGATCCCTGTATTCTAGGTATGTCTCATTCTTGACCCTTCCTCCCTTCAAAAAGATGTTTACTAGTGGAAGCTGACACCCACCTCAAAATTTAAAGAGCTTTAAAAACCAGTCACATAATTGTATTATGCAGACCACTGCTAAAGAAGAGGGTAGGTATTTGCATGTGTGACTGCATCCATACTCACATTTTTCTCCAGCTCCTTCTTTTGATGTGAGCTAGAAATGTACTGTACCATGGTTCAAGCATATATTTGGTCCTCACACTCCACACCATATAGGCCAAACTAGAAGCTCACAGCCTTTCAGCTGGGTATGCCAAAAGAGCACCCCGGTAATTCATGACAGTCAAAGTACTTTGCGCATGCTGTATACATTCTCCAATACCACAACATTCCATATAGTCAGTATGATTCATGATAAGGTGGAGATGCAACCCTGAATTATTTTAAAACACATTGGAAGAATAATTGTCCTTGCACTGTGCAGCAATGTTATTCTATTCTCCTCTTTCATTCGACCTTCAAGAGGACCCTTTGTTTTCCTCCAGTGGACTCAACCTCTCTAAGCCTAATCAAAGGGATGTATGTGCTTTTGAACTATTTCCCAGGACAAATCTAGGCTTTGATAGACTGTGGGTGCAGCACAAGTGTATGCCCATCAGTAGTAAAAAGTGGCTATGGCTCTCTCATCAGTGTAAGTGGAGAGCAATGGGTAGTGGCCGCAGAAATTATAGTATACACACGAGAAAGATCTTCAACGTAACTTCCATTCTGCTCACAATCATATTGGGGCTATTGCTCTTCCACATGACTGTGGGCTAGATGTACGACCATGTCATTTAGCGAGTCGCAATTTGCTAGTTGCTAAATGACATGTACAACAGTGTCTGAGACACTTTTAGCGATTCCTAATGGGGTCGCAAATTTATTACCTCATGCATATTAATGAAGCACTCGCAATTTGTGACCCCAATAGGAATGGCTGGACCTCCCAGGTATGGTAGCCTGCTGGTCTCAGCAGACCTCCATGTCTGGGACTACTTTTAAATAAAGCAGTTTTTTTAAAATGCAGTGCGTTTTCCTTAAAGTAAAACGGGATACATTTAAAAAAAGAAAATAAAACGTTTTTGTTTCATTTCTTAAAGGCAGGTAGTGGTCCCTGGGACCACTGCCTGCCCCTAAAAAATATTTTACCCTGCATTCGCAAAGGGGAAGCGGTCCCCTGGGGACCCCTTCCTATTTGTGAGTGCTTTACCACCCTCTTGAAGAGGGCGGTAAATTGCGAGTGTTTCGTGACCGCAATTGCGGCCCCAAAACATTCTTACATAGGCGTCTGACTTGCTATTAGGAAGGGACGCCCTTAGAACGCCCATTCCTAATAGCGAGTCACAAATAAATTGTGACTCGCTAAATAGGGATTGTACATTGCCCTATTAGATTTTGCATGTGCAAACGGGTCACAAACCCATTTGCGCATGCAAAATAGGGTCGCACATCTGGCCCTGTGATGCTTAAATGGCAAGTTATGTTGCATGCAGTAGCACAAGCTGGTGTTTCCTTCCTCGGGGTAAAACCATTATCCTTGTAGCCGCTGCTAGGGCTAGGACTCATGCCTCATACTCATACTCTCTCCTCCAACCCTCAAGGCAGTCTTCCTTGCAACTGCTCAAGGACAGTTGATCACAAGACTAAAGTCGTGAGGACACAGCACTGGCTCCCGTTACACACCAGAATACTATCCTCTCAAGTGCCCTCCTTACCTCGCAGCTCTTCTTATTATCTTTGGTGGAGAGTGAGTTCTTCGACGCAAGAACTTCTTTGCAAATACCAGCCCTGAACACGTAGTTAGCACTAAAGGAGTCATGCTCTGGAACAGTTTCCAGCTTCTAGAACTCCCTTCCTCGGTCCGTCAGCACCCAACCTGATTGCCTTTAAGAAGTTTCTAAAATATCATCTGTTTTACATTCACCTCAACTAACCCCTTCAATTACTCCTGACGGCCCCCCTTCTTTACCACCTGCTTATGTTGAATCTTTCTCTTGTCCTTGATACTGAAACTTTTTTGTTACTTTGCAAAGCACACTTACGCCTCCTTGGCAAAGTTAAATAAATAAATCAATACTCTTGTCTGGATTCTGGATGCTATATACATTCAACCCAGAACCCTGCTTCAACACAAAAACATACCTAAACCGGGCAGATCTGCTTCCAGATCTCACCAGAGATGGCTCACCCCTATTTAGGGTGTCTGACTTGCTGAAGCCCATTCCACAGCCTGCAGCCATCTTTGGTCCCAGTTTACTGAGGAAGGCTACACTACCTCCTTGGATATCTACATTTCCTTACTCAATTGGTGCCTGTCCTGAATCTTCTTTCTGAAAGCCTGATAAGATGCTCTCCACTTTAACTGGCTGAGGATATAACCTTTGAAACTGGCACCTCAATTTGATTGGCTTTCCACCAGTGGTCCTTGAGACAAGATAGATTGTATTTGCCTAGAACTCATGTGAAGCTGTGCTTCTCCAGCATAGAATGAACTTTGACCAGGAAAGGTACTCTGAAACTTGATACGGCTGGTAGCAAGCTTAAGGAAGTGCTGCTGCTGAGACATGTCTTGATATGGGAGGAAACATTTCTGCTTGGTGTTCATAGGAGGTTGCATGAAGGGAAAGAAGTAAGGTCCATTAGACAGAAGCTTGCCTCAAGGTAGTCTTAAAATAGTGAGTCACCAAGGAGCCCAGAGGAACTTTCAGCCCAACTGGTCGCAATAAAACCTAGCACATTGACTCACAGGAAGGTTAAAAATGTGCAGAAGGCATTCCATTGTTGTGTGTGATGGTAAAACACAAAACCCATGACTTTGTGGTAAACAGCATCACCTCTTTGTGTAGCCTAGAGGCAAATTAAGGTGTTATCTATCCATGCTAGTTCTAATGGTACTGAGACTGATAGCAATGGCTCTAGATCCATTTGAACCATCTTTCTGTAATGGTTTAATGGTATGATGGGAACCCAAAGATTTCAACAGCAGCCTGACATTCATGATGTGCTGGCACCTAAAATATGGTACTCAGGGGCCTACTGTCAGTGTTATCACGTTCCTGGCACCATGTCAGAATCTGGGGAGTCAATCACCCGACCAATAGGTGGCACTTATGTGGGACCAGTGAAGTCCTGCTTTAGACTGCGCATGAAAGTACACCCTCCAGCACATGGCACACCACCTTGCTCTTCATTACGTTCCACTCCTGGTTTTCACTTTACTTTACTTTACCATCTTAGTGCATTGTGGGACACATAGTTCCTTCTGTTATCAAAACGTACACAGATTGAGCCAGGATGTGGAATCTGGCCAGCATCTTTGTTACTGGCTCCTATAGTTATAATGATGCTTTTAGGCTTGCTTACTCGGCTTGTCACCTCTTAACTAAATCCTGCAGTCCATTTAGGACTTTCCAGTTCTCCTCCTTGTGCCTTCTGGATTCCATAGACTTCTCTGTCCAAGTTCTTGTATAGCCTTTCCTTCATTGGTGGTGCCCTGATTCCATGCACCTGGGTGATGCCTCACACTTAACTCACTTTCTGCACCTGCTCCTCCAGATATTGCTACCTTGGAAGTTCAGTGTACAATTCTTTGCAACAGCCTTTTCTGCTGAAGCTCTACTGTTTTTTGGTTGTCTTGTTGCTCTGATTCCAAGCTTGTTCCTTAATTCCTTGTACGTTGGGTTCTCTTTATTTTCTTGCTCTCTACTCCCAGCGTTGGTACCTTGTCTTCCCTGGTTCTGTCCTTGTTGTTCCTACCTCTTTGTTCCTCCTTACCTGTGTTTCTGGTTCTGTCTACATACTTCCTGACCTGCCTTTGTTGGTGTGCAGATTCTGAATCCTGGATCCTTGTACCTTCACCTGTGTTCCTTGTTTCAGGCCTGTTCCTGTTCTTCTGGGTCTGTCTGTATAGTCCATGTCCCACCCTTGTTGGTGGGCAGATTCTGAGTCTTGGATTCCTTTACCTTACCCTGCCTTCCTTGTGCCAGACCTGCCCCTGTTCCTTGTTTATTTATAGACTCCCTTTCTTAGCTTTCAGTGTTTCTGTTTTAACAGACCTTGATTTCAGTCCTATCTTTGTTCTTGAATTTGCTCCTGCTTTTCCCCGAGCTCAGTGCCTTTGTTCAGTATTCCTTGCTCTATTCCCGTTTGTCCACTGTTGTGGTTCATTGTGTTGTTCATGATTATTATTACTGAGGGTTCTAGTGAGATTCAAAGGCTTGGTGCACTCCTTTCTGATAAGAGCAGCTATGTGTGTTCCCAGACTCTGTCAGAGTAACTGCTTCTTGTCATTTGTATGCCCTTTCCCTCTCACAGAGAGCTCACTTGCCACGGGTCTAATGCCATTTAAGATTCTTTGTTTATTGTGCTTCTGTTTGTCATGTTATGTTGCCTTCTCATTGTTTATTCTTCAATATATATCTTGTCCGTATAGTTTTTTGTTTGCAGGCATTGCGCTAATCACAGTTCTACAGTCCTGATCCTAACCTGTTCCATTCCACAGATTCTGCCCTGTCACTCTTTACCCTTCCCAAATTTTAGGTATCTGCCTTGCGTATAACAAAGCCCTCTTCCAGAAATACCATGTCCTTGGCTCAGGTCAGACTCTCCTTGCTTTTTCCTTTTGTCCAGTTCCTGGCACAGCAGTAGTGTACCTCTTGTAAATGTGGCTTTACAAAATCAGTTGGAGAAGGCTTGTAACTTTGGCTTTACAAAATCACTTGAAGAAGTTATTACTCCTCATGCTCTCAGGCCGAAAGGCCCCATCATGTGATATGGAGACAACCCATGTAGAATCTGAGCCTGCTGCGCTATGGCCCGTACACTCAGGACACAGAAAACCAAAAGGGAAATGGCAAGTGGGGCAAGTCAGGCCAAAAACCTACAACAATCAGGTGTTGAAGGAGCAGCAAATACAAATCAGAACACAACACGGAATCAAAGAACTGGCATCACTCTCCCATGAATAATACAGTACTGTAGCTGGGAGAAGCAGGCATCCTCCCTTTCAAATCGGAGAAGTGTAGGGACCCAGTGCCCAACAGGGCCTGCACTTCTAATTGTTAGCGCGGAAATCTCACAGTAATCTCTCTTTGGAAAATGCAGTAAATGTGGCACAATTACCTTTAATTACCATTACCCCTTTTCCACGCCAACATCTATTCTCAATGTGATGACTCTTGGCCACTGTATTTTGACGAAAAGAGCTCTCTCATAAACACAGGCAAGTAATCAAATGCAAAGAATCATTTTAGTCAATAATGAGAGTTTGTGAGTAGTTTTAAAGGGTTTTATTCTCTGATTAAACTTTAAGATTCTCTGATTCTTCATCCATTAGTCAAAGATCAATCAGGTTACAGAATTGAAAATAGAAAATTAAAGTTAGTGCAGAGCATATTATAATGTGCACACAGTACGTTCCATAATGGAAAGAATACCTTTTCTAAGAAATGGGTGCAAACTATGTCAGTCAGAACCCATGAAGAATTAAAAAATTTAAAGCATTGGGGAAATATTCAATGCTATTTCTCTATGTCATGTGCTGATACCAGATTGTTTGTTGGAAATCAATAAAAAGTAAAAAAAAAAAAAAATTAAAGCAAGAGTGAGATTAGCATGAAGCTAAATCTGTAATTAATATTTGCAGAATCTCCCATAAAGAGAAATAAAGCATAGAGCAAATAAACCTTGGCATAGCCAGTTAGTCCCCCCCAATTTTTTTTTAAGTCAAAATGGAACACATAGCCTAGATATAATCTGCCCTTATCCTAGCTGAATCTGCCTCCACCTGTTCAGCTTCGTCTGAATCTGTTCTGCTCTGCATCTGTCATCTCCTCTGTAGGTCTCTGTCTTTCAGTCCAAGTCTCCTCCTCTGCAGGTCTCTAAATCTGAGTCTGAAACTCCGAAACTAGGAACGTGTTTATAAATCTGAAAAAATGTTGCAAAGCATTTATCCAATAGGAATGATGCATTCTCCAAAAGTACATCTTCACCTCTCTGCTGTCTGTACACATCATCCACCAAGAGCTGTTCCCAAGGCACATTTGAATCGTATTTAAAATGACTTCATCTCTTAACCTACTGTTAGAGAAACATTTTATTTGAATCAAACACATAACATTAGCTGCTAAAGGACTTACTTTTTGAGCAGGAATCATTATATGGTAATACATTTAAAATATGTGTGATTATCTGTTCTCTCTAAAGCAAAGAAATAAATGAGGCTTTGTTTTGAAACACTGTACCAGCAATGTCACGGTCCCTCGGAGGCCTCTCAGGATCGGTTCGTTGCTCAATTGGGGTCCACCTATTGACAACCTCAATCTCCAATTGCTATGACAGCACGGACATTAGAGGGGGTCAATCGGGGGAAGGAAAGGATGGGAACAGCGGGGAGGGCGATCTGTGGAGAAAAAATGATCGTTAAGCACACACACGGATGACAACGCAAACAGTTTATCTCACGCTTTCTATGCTATGATACCGCAGTATCTACCTGTAAAGAAAAAGAACTCTGTGATGGCAGTGACCACTAGAAGGACGATTGTATTATCATCGACCCATCTAAGGCTACCTGGGCAGGGGGTGGTAGGTCTGTTCGTACCATATATAAGTGATACTCAGCAGAGAACTGTAAACAAATAAACATTTATATGTAACAACCGTTTACCTTGCCTTTGGTACACAATTCCTTTACTAGGTGTACCTTACCCACCATAACTTGTGTGACTGTGGGCCTCACAAGGGAAGAAGGGATTACGCTTATTCTCAGCACCTCTCTTAGCTCCCCTGCTAAGACGAAACAATACACACATAAAACATATAATGATGAAGAACTGTCGTTTATGCAGACATGCTTCAAGTTAACGATGAACATACCACCTGGTATGGGTAATCAAGGTTAGTGTCCCTTATTCAGGAAATGCACCATTTGTGGCACTGGAGGTGCCGTAGATTCGCTGGCCGCTTAGGTAAATGAAAGCGCGGCTCTTTATACCTCCTGTTATAAGGTGTGACTCTAGGCGGTGTCTTCCCGACACCGGTAGGCAAGATAACTGAGGTCAAAATCCTGCCCAGGTAACCACAGCGCTGTGATGCAAATGAAACTCAAACAAGGACTCTTGGCGGCGTCACCGACATCCGCGTTATAGAACTGAGGAATAACCAGAGCAGCTTATATTACAATGCCGTAACTAATTAGCGCAAGGGTTTGACTCTAGGCGGGGTCACTTCCGTGCCCAATAATAACCAGAGCGGCGTGAGCCAACAACGCCTTGAAGAGAGCACAAAGTATTGACTCTAGGCGGTGTCACTGACACCCTTACCCCACCGGAGTAATCAGTTGCAGCGAGCGAATGTTCAAGCGTCTTCCGCCATCCACACGCGACTCAGGATAATCTGCCCTGTTCCTTCGGCTTTTCCCGGCTTACGTAGCCGGGCTGACCCTCTCACGTCACTTCCTGCCAGCGCGCCCCCTCTCCAAAGGAAGCCGGGAATCGTAGTGCTCACTCGAGATCCTCCATATCTCACGCATCTCGCGGAGATGGAGAGCGGATCGGATCCAAAAGTCTGTGTGAGTTAGGCGCTTCACAGGATGTGCAGCGGGCGAGGCTGGGCACATGACAGCAACTAAATAGGGTAAGGTAGGTTACATGCTAAATTATATGAGGCATCTTTCTTTCACACCAGAAGACACATTCCTGGTATCTAGAAGGTCAAGCGGGAGCTCTCAGAGCAAGCTAAATCATGAGCAACTTTCAGTTTTCTACACTTTAAAATGTTGTGCACACATTTAAACATCTTTATTCTATAAAGAGGACAAAATCTAAACTAGGCAAATTACGGTCAAACTATAAATTAATTGTGCAAAGGGAAAGCTTCTGGTTTAAAGCCTGTAAATATCAATGCCTCATGTTTTCATTTTGCAGTACCAAATCTCTGTGTTTCAAAGTTTGAAAAGTATTTTTGTGTTTGAAGCCCATGGCAGATTTGTCATTAATAGTGCTTAATTGTATAGGAAATGTTCACACTGTCTCATAAGCAATCTTAATGAGCCCTATAAAAGGATAGCCAGGACTCCTAAAGAGATTCACACCTAAGATAGAAGGAGAACCCAAGAGCTAGTCACACGCTTGATGCCCAGGCTAAATGAGCATGAACATGGCAGGTAGTGCTGCAAGCGAAGAGGGAGCCACTGCATGCAATCAGGGGGACAGAGTAAGCTGCTCACGAATGCCAGGAGGAAACAAAGTACTCCTAACTACTGAGAAGTTGAACCTCTACACTCGCTGAAGGTGTACACCAGCTAGACCCACGTGCAAATGCGAACATGCCACAAACACATAACAGGAAGCAATTGAACAGCTCCAAGACAGTTGCAAAGTGGTTCAGATGTCAGATGTCCAGAAACAAATAAGTATATCTATGAATTTCAAACAGCACCATGATTGACCAATGGAATGGCAACCGACATATCAGCAATGGAAAGAGGACAAATTGAATTTGACATGCCAGGAATTGAACTTCTAATCTACATATCACACCAGAAAGGACTAAACTCGCTGCATCAATCAGCCAGCTGAAAACTTGCAGAGGGAAACCCCAGCAACTTGTGTTCTATTTTCAAGTGAAACATGTAGATTCAATAAGAATGGAAACAGGAAGTTGTCAGTGAGATGAGAGGTATCAACCAATCTGATATCAGTGGGAAATGTGACCTGCTCTTATATGTTCCTGACAATCACAATGTAGGGTGACCAGACGTCCCGGATTTCTCCGGGCGGTCCCGGGTTTGGAAGAAGTGTCCTGACACTATCCACCAAATTGAGAAAAGGTCCCGGTATTTGTGTAGTGCCCTGGTGTAGCAGTAAAATGTCCTGGTTGTTTTGTTTAGTGCCTGGATTGAGCATACCATTGGAGCCCTTTTTGCAGAAGGATAAGTATAGCGCAAAGGGAAATCCATTAAAGAGACACATTTTCTCTCTGGATTTCCCTTCTCTTTCTACAAAGCCTACCCACCAGTGGAACCCTGCTCTGCCCATTTAATTGGAGCGAGCCTTGAATGTGTGCGTGCATGTGTGTGTGTGTATATATATATTTATATATATACACAAACACACGCATGCACACAAACAATTACAAGTCTACTGTATTACTGTATATAGGCACATATTTGCATTCCTTTTCCCTGCTGTTGATGCAACATGACTTTACACTTGTCTACAAATATTGACAAATGAGATCTGGCAATAAAAAGCATTGCCAGAGTCCAGAATTTCTCACAAAAGCCCAACCCTCTTAGAACTTTGCAGACTTCACCTATTTATCATAGGTTCATGAGCAGTATAAGAAGGTCCTCCAACTTCACACAACCCTCGTCAAACCCAGGCAATGTTTCACAACAAATCTTAAAAATGGTAATTGATAGCATAACGTGTATTTGTAAAGCGTACATTCACCCAGAAGGGTATCTTGGGGCTGAATAATAGATTTTTATTGTTACCAATCTCATTGGTACTCATGGAATTGACCTCAAAAGGAGGAGAAGCTGAGTGGACCCTCTGGGATTTGAACCTGTGACCATGAGGTTAAACACAGGCCCTTATAGTGGACGCATCAGTCCACTAAGCCACCAGACCCAGCTAATTATATTTTATCAGAGAAATATATTCACTATTGCAACATATTAAATCATATAAAATACATTTGGACTAATTAGTACAAAAATATTCAGACGTTATAAACAATTAATCTTTGAATTAATTTAAGAGAAAAAATTATTCTTCCTTCATTATTCAGTACGTTTTCATCAAAAACATCCCAAATTGCCGAAACTGTTTCATTGACCTAAAAAGCATCTTGCTAAAACTAGTAGTTGAAAGTTGGAGCAGATGCATCCTTTCAGAGCTGCACAACAATTGACTGAGAAACCAGCATCGCCATAAAAATAAATCTGAATGCCCTTTTGCTTAGCTCTTTGATATGAAGAGTGCACAGCAAAAAACAGTTCTAGGATCCAAAATCTATCTGAAATTTGGGCTTGTACACATGAAGATCTCAGACCAGAAGTCTCCAACTTAGGACTGGTGCAGCGCAAAGATTGCCCATCCTTTTCACTTCACAAATTTCACTGACACTTAAGAAATACACAAAACGAAAGTGCACTTAGCACAAGACTCATGTACAGTTAAACACACTAATGTAAGTGTTGCCGTTGAAATTATTGATGAGTGTCTTCATTGTAAGCTTAGAGAACTGACTCACATGAATGTTTTACCATAAGCAAGTGTGATTAATGAAGAGTTTTCCATATTTAGCAGAAAATATATTCAACATTGAGATGAAATGTGACTTTCCAAATGTGTGTGCTACTTCACGTGAATAACACTTAGTGAACTCAAACGGCGATAAGAATTTTTCTCATAGATGTAGAAAGTAACTGTTGAAAATGATAATAGAATTGTGTGATCTATACATTAATATTTCAGATCTTTGATTTAAATGTAGCTCTCAGTTATACTTGCCCACATTTATTATGATGGCTTATTTAATATTCATGTTGTAGGGAACCTAATGTATTAGAAACGTATATTCATTTGTGTTTAATTGTGCATATGCATATTAAATGTGCCCCATTGAAATTACTGCTAAACTTAAGATGAATAGGCCTGCATGGGTAACAGCTATTACATCGCGGCTGTTACCCTGCATGCCATTAAAACGCAATTGTAACCATGCATGCATTGTAACAACGCATAGCCTTTACTGTGCATTGTTTTACAACGCATGTGCTTTTACCACGCATGCCTTTACAACTTTTGTTGTAAAGGTATGGATGGTAAAAGCACATATGTTGTAAAAAAATATAGGTGATCCACGTTGTTGTGAGGAAACAGAGGCTCTTCCGTTTCCTCACAATTATGTGTACCACCCCTCAGACCGCAGGAACAAGGAAGTACGAGGAGAGAGAGGAACCACAAGGAGATACAGGTAAGGGGGATTGGGCCTGGATTGGGGGTTACTATTTTAGTGTAAAAGGGGGTCGCGTAGGGTAGTGTTTTAGGGTATGGAGAGGACTGTGGGTCGGGGGAGGGTCGTGAAGGTGTAGTGTTTTAGGGTAGGAAGAGGACTGGGGGTCGGGAGGAGGGTCGTGCAGGGGTAGTCTGTTAGAGTTTAGGGTATGGTCGGGGGTCGTGCAGGGTAGTGTTTTAAGGTAGGGAGAGGACTGGTGTTGGGGGAGGGTCGTGCAGGGGTAGTGTTTTAGGGTAGCAAGAGGACTGGGGGTCGGGGGGAGGGTCGTGCAGGGGTAGTGTTTTAGGGTTTAGGGTAGAGAGAGAACTGAGGGTCAGGGACGGTCGTGCAGGGGAAGTGGTTTAGAGATTAGGGTAGGTCCTGGGGGTTGTGCGGGGTAGTATTTTAAGGTAGGGAGAGGACTGGGGGTCAGGGGAGGGTCGGGAGGGGTAGTGTTTTAGGGTAGGGTTATGGATTGGGTTCAGGGGCAGGGTCATGCAGGGGTAGTGTTTTAGGGTTTAGGGTAGGGTCATGGGTTGTGCAGGGTAGTGTTTTAGGGTAGGGAGAGGACTGGTGGTTGAGGGAGGGTCATGAGGGGTAGTGATTTAGGGTAGGGAAAGGATTGGGGCTCAGGGGGTAGTGCAGAGGTACTGATTTAGGTTTTAGGGTAGGGTAGGGCAGGGCATTGTAACTTACCATAGACACTTTTGCCAAGTGTATGCCTATACCACGCATGTCTTTGCAATGTAATGGCATGCGTGGTAAAGGCATATGCGTGGTATAAGTATGCTTTGTAATGGTAGGTCATTGTAGGGGTACTAGCGTAATAATACCCGTGTTGTAATGAAATGTGTGGTATTAGTATGCGTAGTACTGTCATACATTCTGCCTGTATTTCACCATGCTGCTTAAAGTTGCTTACATTTTTCTGCTAACTCAACATTTCTTGATGGTATTCACATGCATGGCTGGTTTAGAACAGAAGCATTATTGTACTAGAGATACATGGAGAAACAGAGCGCTGACTGAATGAGCCATTGTGGAGAAGTTGCCATTTATGTGTGCCTTGGAGAAGGATGCCGTTCCCATGTCCATTGTAGAATAAAATCGTAATGTTGCAGTCTGCAACGGAATATGCCAAATGAGTACAAAGAAACCCCTGATGGTGTAATCAAGGGGGTGTTGACAATTTTACTCTACACGTTATAATATACCATTCCCTTTGGACTTCAGATCAGATCCCTTGCAGAGTCCTTGCAGATGCTTCACCGATGCTCCACAGATTCCTTCTTGTCTCTGTGCAGGTTCCCTCGCAGATCTTTTCCTGATGCTGATCAGATTCCTGTTGACTCCTTTTCTTGATCCCCTCCTTCCTTGATCATTGCTAGCTGAATTAACTTTTAGAGGGTTTATACCTCAATGCTTCCCTTTGATTCTTGCTTAAGTGTGGCTTAGGCTGACACTTATTCCTGGCTAGCAGAAGACTCTTGACAGAGCTTCTTAGATGCTTACACTTTCTATTGTTTTCCTTTTCATCCTGTCCAAATTTACTTCATGGAATTTCTTAGATATGTGGAGGTCCCTTTCCTCAAACCATCCCCTGAACTTTGAATTTTTACATTACTAATATACAGGCAATAGAGAGTTAGATTGTTCTCTGAGCATCACAGTTTAATGTTACTGTTTTGTATTGCAGTTACAGAACTGCTTGTTTGTTTGATAATAATTTGCCTTAAATTCTTTCATCGTCTGGGACTCCCAGTTGTTATTCTGTGCCTCTGCATGGTGCTCAGAATAGTGTATTTTAACCTGATTATCAATTTGTGATAAATCCTTCTTAACCCAAGCTACGTATTCCTGGTCCTCGTTGTGTAGCCAAATGGCTTGCACTGTTAATGGAAATTTTGATTGATTGTTAATGCTAACTCCCATCACCTCTAAGATGGATAAAAAGGTCCATCGGAGGACAAATGGTTGGCCAAGAAATCGCTGGATCAGGACAAATGCATGGCATATGTACAAGTCCCTTAAATTATTAGTCTTTCAATTGGGACAATTTGGAGGAACATTTCCAGTCTCTCTGTGGAGAATTGTAGGTGTTTAAAATAGCATCCATTTTAAAAACTAGGCACTCGTCCACACTGCAATGCTCAGACTCTTCCCTCTCAAACACACACTGCTTCTCCATCATTTACAGTCTCTAAGCCTCAATCCAACATTGAGTGACTACATTTCTGACCTTGTGGTCAATTTGACATTAGCTTTAATACTCAATTAAGTGTCAAATCCAATCTCATGATGCATCACTAAAAAAATCTGCCTTCTTTTTTTATCCATGAACTGCACTTCCTTAGGTTTAAATAAAGTCACTCTATCACACTACTGCAACTCTCAAGTGCCCATCCTGGAAACAGCTCCTCATTTCTCTGGGGCTAATTAAAATACCAAGGTACTGCTGCTCAGACCATTAACACAATTGCCCCAAATGAATCTACATATTGTTAATTCAACATGGTGCGCACATAAAGTTAACTTTGGTAAAAAAAGACATAAGGAAACAGCTTTGACAAAACTGTAGCAATATCATATCTCTAAAAACACCAGTAACTTGAAAGCACAGAGAAATGCTAACAACTTCATGTTTCAATTATGAGGGAGTACTAAAATGCTCACATAATACCACATATTGACAGTTAAGAGCACCCCTCTCGACCCAAAAAACACCTTTGCATTAAGAATATTGCTGTTTATAGGGTCATCACACAGGTTATGTTAGATGTTTCTTCAAAATGGGTTTTTAGTAACAGAAGGACTATTGACCTTACAGTTGGCATGGTCAAAACAGATTGATTCAAAGCCATATTTTCAGTATGATGTAGAAGCCTTGGGGATTAATAGTACAGAGGTGATGTTCATAATTTGAAAAAGTTGCTTTGTATAAAATGTTGTCACTAGGAAATGTGCTCACAACAATCGTGGGAATCAATGAGTTGGCTTAAAGCTGCTAAAGTTTAAACCAGCTTAAGTCTACCAAATGGGCACAATACTGTAGTTTCCTGCACTCCATTGTTCCTAGCAGGATCACCCCCTTGAAGTGCTTGACGGGCTTACGTTCCTCAGTGACCTGGAGAGCTATGCTGGTGGAGCTTAGACTCTTGTCAGGGTCGCCCAAGACAGACAGGTCAAAGTATAGAGACCAGACGAAGCATGATCCACTGGTCCTCCATGTTGGCGGTTGGGCACCAGACTAACAATTTTGTCCCATAAGAGGCATGTGTTAGAGAAACATCAGCAAGAACCACTAAACTGCTAAAATGGATAAAGTAGCAAAATTCCTTTATTCAGTCAGTTGTATTTACATATGTTAAAAGGAATCGTGGAGTGAAAATATGAATATATCCATTTGATTTAAATATCGGAACTAATTTCAGCACTAGCTCTTATCTAAAATATGTCCTAAAGCAGGGGGAAGAGGTCAAAGTCTAGTAAATCACATATTTCTTCTTCTGAAATTATGCGAAATGACGGTAAAACTATATGAGATTACATACAATTTCCATAAAGTGTACTTTGCTGTATCTCGATTGAAAATTGGACGCAAGGGCTATTTCACATCCAAAGGTCGCTTCAGATACCTTTGGAGGATCGTAGAGAAAATGTTTCTTGCAACATACTTTTTGCTTGAACTTCTCTCTGGTGAGACATGTTTTGGCTTTAATCAGTCCTGTGCAGTAAACGTTTGTGAACAATTTTGCTGGGGCATCATTTCCGACTCATGTGAAATAATGTAAATTATGTAAATTCTGGGTTTATAATAGAAGATTTACACAGGCCTATTATGGGCCATTAGTTGTGCTTAAAAGGGTTAATGAGTTTAACATAAACTGGAATAGTATACACCCAATATTCAAGTTGACAATGTTTCATTTACAAACATCTATGGTATTTGCTGTGTTAAACTGATAATGGTGACGTCTTTGCATATCAATAGTGATATGAAGTGCTATGAATCATTAGGCAAAAGAGTGGCGCTATGTAGTTTCTATTATTATTTCAGAAACAGGCTTAAAAAATAATATATATATATATATATATATGTAAACACCCTGCCAGCTGGAACATGCTGTCATTTATCTAATGGAAGGATTGAAGTAATTCATACTTTAACCTGCAGGAATGTGCAACATTTCTGAAACTTTGGCACGGCGAGGGATGGAAACAAGGCACCAGCAATAAAAAGGAGGCACAGAGGCTGGCATCACGAAGGACGGCATTAATCATGTGGTGTGTAAGTGACAATTAAATAACTTGACTTTCTTTTCATTTGAGAGGAAATGCAGCCTTTTAAACGCAATGAGGTATTCACCATAAGGCTGTAAGCAATAAGGCACACACCAACATGGCAGCCACAAGATTTAACAATATGCTGTGAACTGAATTAGTCCTTCGTTACTGGCCATGATAATTGCTACTCCAATGAAACCATTTGCGGTTGTATTTGAATGTGCTTTGTGCTTGGGGCTAAGTTGATGAGCACTGAGGAAGGCTAAACGCTGAAATGCATTTGCTCTAATAAAGATCTTTGAAAACGTCCTGGGAGTGCTCCGCATTTTGGTAGCTGGAATAATTTACGTGATTTCACCCTCACGTTGGCGGACAACAGCACCCGTCGAATAAGAGTTCAGCAGCTGGGTGATACTTGGAGCGTGATGTTAATTTCTGCTTGAACCGCCAAGGCAGCTAGAAATGAAAAACACCCTGCCAGCTGGAACATGCTGTCATTTATCTAATGGAAGGATTGAAGTAATTCATACTTTAACCTGCAGGAATGTGCAACATTTCTGAAACTTTGGCACGGCGAGGGATGGAAACAAGGCACCAGCAATAAAAAGGAGGCACAGAGGCTGGCATCACGAAGGACGGCATTAATCATGTGGTGTGTAAGTGACAATTAAATAACTTGACTTTCTTTTCATTTGAGAGGAAATGCAGCCTTTTAAACGCAATGAGGTATTCACCATAAGGCTGTAAGCAATAAGGCACACACCAACATGGCAGCCACAAGATTTAACAATATGCTGTGAACTGAATTAGTCCTTCGTTACTGGCCATGATAATTGCTACTCCAATGAAACCATTTGCGGTTGTATTTGAATGTGCTTTGTGCTTGGGGCTAAGTTGATGAGCACTGAGGAAGGCTAAACGCTGAAATGCATTTGCTCTAATAAAGATCTTTGAAAACGTCCTGGGAGTGCTCCGCATTTTGGTAGCTGGAATAATTTACGTGATTTCACCCTCACGTTGGCGGACAACAGCACCCGTCGAATAAGAGTTCAGCAGCTGGGTGATACTTGGAGCGTGATATATATGTATATATTCACTGAAAAACCATAGGTTTCAGGCCCGTTATAGTTAGAAATTAGCATTTAAAAAACCTTAGAAATTCACTTAAAAAACCATAGGTTTCAGGGACGTCATAGTTAGTTGGACATTTCTCTCGTACAAAACCATAGAAATTCCCCCGTTATAGTTAGTTCAGCTAACTATAACTCGCGTACCCCCAATGCACTGCTGATGACATCACATATTACATCATTCATGACATGGTCAGTGACATCACTGATGACATCACTGATGACATCACTGGTGACATCATCCAGTGACTGTGTTTTTCTTTCAAGTTTAAATATATATTATATATATGCCAAGGTGTATTGAAGAATGAGTGAGTGTATAAGTGTCTGGATGGAGGATTTAGTAGGTGCGTGACTGACTGTTTAAGTGAGTGATTACATGTGTCTTATTGAATGCATGGGACTAAACTTTGTGAATGTCTGTATCAGTCTGTCTGTTGTTGTATAAGCAGCTGCATGGGTTAGTCAGTAGCTACATGAGTGTCTATATGGGTTATCGATTGGTTGCCTGAGTATTTGTATGGGTGCCTGAGTGTGTGTGTGGGTGGGTGGGAGGTGTGTGACTCTGTGCATAGATGTTTGAGTGGTTGATTCACTTTGTGTATGGATTCAAGAGTGCATGTGGAAACAGCTGTATGGGTGGGTGAGCGTGTCTATGGGTGTGCTTGTGAGTGAATAGATGTCTCAATGGTACATGTCCAAGTAACTACATATGTAAAAGGCAGTGTATGTGAGAGTTGAAGTATATAAATGACTATACGTGACAGTCAGTGATTGTGAAAGTGGTTGTATGGATGAGTGTGTACTTGTATCAGTGATTGTATAAGAGAGTAAGTATGCGTTTGTTTCTGTTTGATTAAGTGATGTGGTGTGTGTATAACTGTATAGGTCAGTAAATGTAAGTGTGATTGATTCTTTGCATGACTGACTAGGTGTGTGAGTAACTCTGGATGAGTGTTGTATTGGTGAGTGACTGCATATGTGAGTGATTGTATGGGCGAATGAGTGGATGTGTGTGTAGACCTAGGAATCAGTGACTGCGTATGTAGTAACTGGTATTGGTGTGTCGATGGTTTCGAAAATGGTAGTCTGTATTTTACAGTAGGTGTATCAAAGGTTATATTAGAATGTGAGGAGGTGCATCAGATTTTCACGTGGATGATGTCATCAGTGATATCATCAGTGATGTCATTTGAAATGACATCAGTGATGTTATCAGTGATGTCACTGACCATGTCATGAATGATGTAATATGTGACGTCATCAGCAGTGCATTGCGGGTGTGCGAGTGATAGTTAGCTGAACTAACTATAGGGGGGGAATTGCTATGGTTTTGTATGAGAGAAATGTCCAACTAACTATAACGTCCCTGAAACCTATGGTGTTTTCAGTACATTTCTAAGGTTTTTTAAATGCTAATTTCTAACTATAACGTGCCTGAAACCTATGTTTTTTTCAGTGAATTTCAATGGTTTTTTAAATGCTAATTTCTAACTATAACTTCCCTAAAACCTATGGTTTTTTCAGTGTATTTAAAAAGTTTTTTAAATGCTAGTTTCTAACTATAATAGCAGTCGCGTTTGCAGAGTGGTGGAGTAAGGTGAGTGTGGCCTTCAAACACCTCTTAGCAATCCCACTGTGTGGGATTTACTGGAGGTAACAGGAGGAGTAGTTAGTCCCCAACGTCAACTAGGTCCCAACCCCTCCCTTCACCCCTGTGCAAATGGGCCCTCTGGAGCATTGTAAGTTGGGGGATAAACTCCCCTTGAATCCTGAGGGTCCCTGGGGTCCAACTAGACAACCTGGTACCTCCAGTAAGCGCCACAAAACTGCGTTGCAGAGAGGTGTAAAAAGGGGCGTGGCCTTGGACCAACTCTCTCTGCAAAGCAGCTCTGTGGCGCTTCCTGGAGGTACCTGGTGGGATAGTTGGCCCCCACAGACCCTCAGTAATCAATGCGCATTAATTCCCCAACTTACAACGTGCCATTGGGTGCATTTGCACAGTGCTGCAGGAAGGGGGCGGGCCTCTGGTGACTTGCCGGTTCCTTTTATTTTTTTTATTAAATGACTGTTATGGGAAGGAGGCTGCGTGTCCCCCCTTCCCTGTGCCACTTTTGGCCCCGGGGACCCCATCCCTTGTGGCCTGGCAGTCTTTTTTAAAAAAATTCGGGAGGGGGACCGTGTGGCCCCCCTCCATAGGCCAATTATGGCCATGGGGGACCCCATCCCGCGTGGCCTGGCCAGCCTTTTTATTTTTTGGGAGGGTAGTCGCGTGGCCCTCCTCCTCAGGCCATTTATTACCCCGGGGACCCCATCCCCCGGGCCGGCCTTATCCTGTTTTTTCTTTATTTTATTTTTTTAATTCTTGGGGAGGGGGCGTGTGGCCCCCCTCCCGGGCCACTTCTGACCCCGGGGACCCCATCCCCCGGGGCCTGGCTTCTCCGTTGGGGACCGTGGGAGGAGCCCCAATGCCCCTCCTGCGGGAGACGGCATTGCTTTTCCACAAGGGGAGCTGCTGACATGCAGCACCCCTTGTGGAAAAGCAATCCTGCTTTGCTTCATTGAAGCAAGAGCAGCTTTCCCTGCTCTCGCTTCAATGAAGCAAAGCAAAGTTTGCTATGACAGGGTGGGAGCCGCACCGCTGCTGCCTTGCCATAGCAAACAGCAGTGTCCCGGGGTGGGCACCCCGGTACACTGCAGGAGCCATCCCTGGGGGGTGGCGGTCCCCAGGGCCATCGTGGGCTCCTGGAGGGGGGCTGCGCACCACCTCTCCCTTCATTTAGAAAGCCCCGGGGAGGACGGTCGTCCCTGGGGTGTGTGGGGGGGCTCTTGCCCCCCACACTTCTTTTTTTTTAAACAGAGCCCCGGGGAGGTGGCAGTCACTAGGGCTGCGGAGGGGCACGTGCCCCCTGCATACAATTAAAAAAGCCCTGGATAGATATTATCTACTGGTGGTCGCCAGTAGATAGTTATAGTTAGGACCGAGTTCCCATAGGAAATCTGAAAATTCTATTTTGAATAACTTTGGCGCCGGTTGACTTATCTTCGTGAAATTTTCAAAACTAATGGGGCGCTCCGCTCAGCTCCTACCCTGAAAGTCTCGGGGTGATTCATCAAGCGGGGGCTGAGAAAAAAGGGGGGTCCCAAAACGCGTTTTCCCCATGCATTTTCCCATAGGACCTTTAGTCGAAGGTACAGCCCGAACGGCTGAACAGAATTACTTGAAATTTGGCAAAGAGGTAGTCTTCAGGTCAGGCATGTGCCTTTTGCATATATGGTGTCAATCTGTTCAGTAGTTCCTGAGAAAATCAAAAGTAAAATCACATATATATCTGGGCGGAGCCTAACCACACATCTCACCGTGAGATCTGATTGGCTGTCAGCACTTCATCCAAGAAGTGTTGGCAGCCATCTTGGGACCAATATACATGATAGCAACTCATTAAAAAGCATTGCAGTTAATAGAAGGTTTTAAGACTTTAGTTACATTATAAATCATTTGTTGATGGTACCATACTCATTTTAGGAATTGTGGTGTGTTCTATGGTGATTTTACCATGTGAAAACGCCTTCGGCTGTGATATCATGAATCATGTTTGAGAGAAAACTATTTTCTCATGCTTTTCCCACAGAGGTTTGGAAGGTGATCTATAAGCTAAACTGAGAGCATATTTTCTGTAAATTCACATTATCTTTCTCAGTCATGTGAGAATGAAGTCTGACATTCTCAGTAAAACATGTACATCCAACAAGGGCAGAGACTGTCAGTTGATTCCTTTGTGTTCTACTGCAGCTTCCCAGAGTGTTCTAAAGAACAACTAGAGCGCTAACAGTCCTACTTATGACAAACGTATGGCACACCTGAAGCCATCTTGGTTGTAATAAAGTGGTAACTCTTAAAACATTTAATTTAAGAAGGAACAAAACGAGGGGGTTCATTTTGCCATAGAAAGTATGATTAGTGCTGCAGAAAGAAAAATTAGGGCACATTTTGAGTGACTTCTCAAATCCTCTTCTATTTCATTAAAAAATTCTGACATGCAGACTGAAACATGCACTTTCAATACCAGCAGCAGACTTCCCTGGTGAGCAGCAGCTTTACTACAGTGATCTAATAAACAACTAGAGTGCTAACATTCTGAATTTACGGCAAATGTGTGACACATCTGAATGCCTTCTTGATGGAATCAAAGTAAAAAACTGAAAGTATTTCCTACTCAGGAGACTGTAGTAAATGAGGAAATTAGGAAACATCATAACAAATAAGTCTCCCAAAATGGCCACCAGAGACAAAAGAGCCCAAATGTAGCCCAAATATCACCCAGATGTAGCCCAAGTATAGCCCAATGACAGAATGTCCCAGAGTGTTCTAACGAACAACTAGAGCGCTAACAGTCTTACTTATGACAAAAGTATGGCACACCTGAAGCCATCTTGATTGGAATAAAGTGGTAACACTTAAAACATTTATTTTACAAAGGAACAAAATGAGGGGCTTCATTTTGCCATAGAAATTATGATTGGTGCTGCAGAAAGAAAAATTAGGGCACATTTTGACTTCTCAAATCCTCTTCTATTTCATAAAAAAATTCTGACATGCAGACTGAAACATGCACTTTGAATATCAGCAGCAGACTTCCCTTGTGAGCAGTAGTTTTACTACAGTGATCTAATGAGCAACTAGAGTGCTAACATTCAGAATTTATGGCAAATGTGTCACACAGCTGAATGCCTTCTTGATGGAACCAAAATAAAAAACTGAAAGTATTCCCACTGAGGAGACTGCAGTAAATAAGGAAATTAGGAAACTTCATAACAAATAAATCTCCAAGATGGCCACCAGAGACAAAAGAGCCCAAATGTAGCCCAAATATCACCCAGATGTAGCCCAAGTATAGCTCAATGACAGAATGTCCCAGAGTGTTCTTAAGAACAACTAGAGCGCTTACTGTCTTACATATGACAAAAGTATGGCACACCTGAAGCCATCTTGATTGGAATTAACTGGTAACACTTAAAACATTTAATTTAAAAAGGAACACAATGAGGGGGTTTATTTTGCCATAGAAATTATGATTAGTGCTGAAGAAAGAAAAATGAGGGCACATTTTGAGTGACTTCTCAAATCCTCTTCTATTTCATTAAAAAAATTCTGATATGCAGACTGAAACGTGCACTTTTAATACCAGCAGCAGACTTCCGCGGTGAGCAGTAGCTTTACTACAGTGATCTAATGAGCAACTAGAGTGCTAACATTCAGAATTTATGGCAAATGTGTGACATATCTGAATACCTTCTTGATGGAATCAAAGTAAAAAACTGAAAGCATTTCCTACTGAGGAGACTGCAGTAAATTAGGAAATTAGTAAACTTCATACCAAATATATCTCCCAAGATGGCGACCAGAGACAAAAGAGCCCAAATGCAGCACAAATATCACCCAGATGTAGCCCACATGTAGCCCAATGACAGAAGTGTGCAAAACACTTATTTTTTGTGTATTTGCAGTTTTATATAGTGCAGACTTGTCAGGTATTGGAGTGATTTACATGAGCATTGGTTACATCACACAAGATCAAATTCATTTTGGTTGTAGACATGGGGAGATTAAATGATTTGACCAGACTCACAGAATGTTGAGCTGAAGCAGAAACTCCAACCTGGTTCCCCAGTTGCAAAGTTTGCAGCTCTGGAAGTAACGCCACATCCTCTCCCCTAGGTGCAACATTTAATCAAGTGGTCAACTGGATAAAAAAACATAAAGATTACAAGTATTTTAAAAGTTCTTCGTCGCTATTTGAAAACTCAGAAAATATGTCCTCATTTTAGTTTTTTTAGAGCACTAACCATAATTTTGATGCAAATAAGACCCTCTCATATATGTAATTTCTAAAGGAAATACTCTAGGTATTACAGTTTTGATTACATCAAGATGACGTCAGGCGTTCCACACTTTTGTAATAAATATAGAATGTGAGCAATCTAGTTGTTCATTGGGATACTGTTGAGAGGCAGAGACCAGGGGCACAGACTCTGAAAATTGAAGGCAGGTAGGACAGTGCAGATGCAACAATTTGACCACACTGGGCAGGCAGGAAGGGCAGTGGCAGCACAACAGACTATGGAGGGCATTGGAAAGGGGGGCAGGGGCAACGAACCAACAATACAGGACTGGGAAGAGAGGCTGTGGCAATATAATAGACCATTGTGGGCAGAAGGAAGAGGCAGTGGTAGTACAACCATACATGCCAACAGACCCGTTTCAGCCAGGAAACGTCCAATGTTTTTAAGCTCAAATGGTCTTTATTTGATCTGTCTCCTGTCTACAATCTCCTCTTTTTCAGTGTAACTCAAAGGGGAAAATCAATACCCCAGTTTTGTTTTCAAAATCTCCCTCTTACCAAGTTCAAAATGTTCGCAAGTATGGTACATTGGATCATGGTAGGCAGGAGGAATTGGGATAGGGACATGGACTCGGATAACAGAGGACAGGAGGGACATGGAGCGGTGCACCAAACTGACCCTACAGGGCAGGCATCAGGGTTTGCAGCAGCACAATACACCACACAGCGCATGCGGGACGGGAGTGCAGCACAACAATCCATAGAAAGCAACAGGGAGGGGACAGGATCATGCACATGGACAACAGAGAACAGAGGGGAAAGAGGCAATGGTAGCTAGCTGACCATAATGGACAGACAGTAGAGAAAGCTGCAGCATAACAGACCATAAAGGGCAGGAGGGACGGATCAGGGGCATTACAATGGAACAGACAAGCCAGGAGGGAGGGAATAGGGGTCTGCACATGAAAACAGAGGGCTGGGGGCAAGGGGGCAGGGCAGGAGCAGCAAGATGACCATGGAGGTGAGGCAGGTTGGGCACTAGAAACAAGACACACCATGGAGAGCAACAATGAGACTATGATGGCATACACACAGACCATGGAGGGAAGGTGGGAGGGGGTCAGGGGCAGCTAGCTGACCACACAGGGAAGGTGGGAGGGGCCATGGCAGCACAGAAGACCATGCATGGCAAGCGGGAGGGTTAGTGAAATGAAATGAAATGAAATGAAATTGGATTTATAACGCGCAACTTAGCCCAATGGGCATCAAGGCGCCTAACCGAAATTAGATCAACAATAACAGTTGCTTACTGAGAGGCTTTAGCAAAATACCAGGTTTTGAGTGCTTTCTTAAAAAGAATAATAGAAGGTTGGGCCTTAATCTCTAATGGAAGAGCAAGTGGCAGCACAATGGCTATGATGGGCAAGAAGGAGGGTGCAGGGGCATGCATAAAGGACCATGGAGGATAGAAGGGAGGGTCAGGACCTGGGCACAGACAAGAGAGTTCAGGGGAAGGGGCCTCACAACAGACCGCACGGGGCAGGCAGGAGGAGCAGTTGCAGCACAACAGACCAGGGAGGGCAGAAGGGTGTGGCAGTAAAATGAACCATGGAGGACAGGAGGAAGGGGATAGGGGCATGGCATGTGGACAGGCAGGGTGGAGGTGGCAGGGACAGGTTACAGTCATCTGACAATGCTAGGCAGCTGGGAGGGGAGTGCAGCTCAACAGAACACTCAGAGTAGATAGGAGTGGCAGGTCCATGGAACATGGTGGGCAAAAAGGATGGAGCAGGGGCATGCACAAAGAGGGCAGGGGGAAGGAGAATAGTGGCAGCAAGCTAAGCACAGAGGCTAAGCAGGAGGTCAATGATGGGCCATAGAATTGGGCAATGGAGGGCAGGAGGAGTGGACAGGTACATCATGCTAAATGGAGGGCAGTGGCAGCACATCAGACCATGCATGGCAGGAGGGAGGAGGCTAGTCCGTGGATTCAGACAACAGAGGATAGGGAGGAGGTGGATGGGACAGCAAGCTAACTGTTCAGAGAAGGTGGGTATTAGGAACTTTATTGTTTTTAAAATGTGTGTCTGTGCGAACTACTTAAAATATGAACAAGTATGCAGCATAATCTCACTTTTATTCAGGAAGAAGAGGACGTTTGTGACTGTTCCTCCGGGCTCACTTGGCAGAAACACCCCCTGACCCTCCACCCCCATCGCAAAATGTAATGCCCGTGAAAAGGGTAGGTGGACGCTTTGTTATATAGAACATAATCCTGGGAGCACGATTGAAAATGAAAACTAGATATAGTATGTGGTATAAACTATGCACCAAAAAGTGTGATATAAGATGAACCGGGCGTGAAATATAATATGCAATACATTGTGCGCAATGACAGATTCATTGGAGAGCGCGAGATAGCACAGGCACTAGCGTGTGCTATGCGATATGCGCCTTGGAGTGTAATATGCACAGGGCAGTGTTGTGTAACATAACTAGTCTCTAAAGTTGGAATATAAAATATGTGCTGGGGAGTGTAACGTTGCATATGCACTGTGACAAAGATATGGATCCCAGATTGTAATATGTATGGCATAGCACTGTGCGTTATAACATAGGCATCGAGGAAGGCACGTTAGATAGGGCAATATAACCCGTGTGAAGGCAAGTGTGGCATGACATATTCACGGGGTGGTGTTACAGTGCACATGGGCTAGAGAGTGTCAAAGCATACGCACTAGCTGGTGAAATACAACACAGAGGTGTGAGGCACTCGGCGGGCACTGGTGGGTGTAACACAGCATTGGGCTCAGCCAGGAGCACGCTGTGACTCTCAAGTGAGGTTCGTCTCCTTTCCAGAGAGTAAAATAAAAAGTATTACACATCCGGCGGTGGATGTGTGTTTTATTAACCGTGAGGGGGGTTTCTTGCATAGTTTGGTCGAATTTTTGTCGAATCCCCTTTCAATGGCTTGGTGTGCGTGTATATTAAATGTGCCCGTCAATAGCTACCCATGTTTGTATAAATAAACGCCAAGGGTGTCTACTTGGAGAGTACCCACTGGCGGGGGCACCGGGAGTAGGCACGGTAGGGCGTCAGACACATCTGAGCTTCACTAGCGGTGTAAAGACATTTCCATGTGGATTCATTCTATGCATAGTCGCCTTTTAATGAATATCACGCAAATCGTCATGGTGATAGGTACATACGGTTTGTCAAGCATGCCCTAGGTGTTTCTATAAATATATATTTTTTTAAAATAATAAAAAACAAAGGCCGGCCCCAGTGGATGGGGTCCCCGGGGCCATAAGTGGCCTGAGGATGGGGGCAACACAGCCCCCTCCTAAAGAATTAAAAAAAATAAAAGGCCATGACCCGGGCTTTGGGGTCTCCGGGGCCGATTAAGGCCTTGGGAGGGCCAAATTTATTTTTTTCAACAAAAAATGTTAGGGTGCAGGCCCTGGGGAATGGGGTCTCCAGGGCCAGTAAATTAGAAAAAGAAGGGGGGCCACACAGCCCTCCTTCTTAAAAAAGTAAAATAAATAAAAGACCGGCATCGCGCCGGAGGCCACGCCCCCTCCTTGCAGCACTCTGCAAATGCGCCCCCTGGCCAGTTGTAAGTTGGGGAATTAATTCCCCTTCAATACTGAGGGTCCCTGAGGGCCAACTAGCCCAACAGGTATCTCCAGTATGCGCCAGGGAGCTGCGTTGCAGACAGGTGTTCTGAGGCCACGCCCCTTTTTTCACCTCTATGCAATGCAGCTCTGTGGCGCTTACTGGAGATACCTAGTGGGCTAGTGTGACCCTAGGGACCTTAGGATTCAGGGGGACTAAATCTTTCAACTTAGAACGGCCACAGGGCGCGTTTACACAGTGGTGAAGGGAGGGGACGGGGCCTGAGGTGACGTGTACAAACACGCCCTGTGGTGCATTTTAAGTTGTTGAAATAATTCCCTTTCAATCCTGAGGGACCCTGGGGGCCAACTAGCCCACCAGGTGCTTCCAGTAAGCGCCACTGCTCTGCGTTGCAGAGAGGTGGTGCAGGCTGTGCCCCTTTTTACACCTCTCTGCAATGGCGCTTACTGGACGTACCTAGTGGGCTATTTTGCCCCTAGGGATCCTCAGGATTCAAGGGGACTTAATCTCCCAACTTAAAAACGGCCACAGGGCGTGTTTACACAGTGGGGAAGGGAGGGGACAGGGCCTGAGGTGACGTGTGCAAACACGCCCTATGGAGCGTTTTAAGTTGGGGAAATAATTCCCCTTCAATCCTGAGGGCCCCAGGGGGCTAACTAGCCCACCAGATGCTTCCAGTAAGCGCCACTGAGCTGCGTTGCAGAGAGGTGGTCCAGGCCGTGACACTTTTTACACCTCTCTGCAACGCAGCTCTGTGGCGCTTACTGGAGGTACCTAGTGGGCTAGTTGGACCCTAGGGACCCTCAGGATTCAAATGAACTTAATCTCCCAACAAAAAACGGCCACAGGGCGTGTTTACACAGTGGTGAAGGGAGGGGACGGGGCCTGAGTTAACGTGTGCAAACAAGCCCTGTGGTGCGTTTTAAGTTGGGGAAATAATTCCCCTTCTATCCTGAGGGACCTTGGGGGCCAACTAGCCCACCAGGTGCTTCCAGTAAGTGCCACTGCGCTGCGTTGCAGAGAGGTGGTCTAGGCCGTGCCCCTTTTTACATCTCTCTGCAATGCAGCTCTGTGGTGCTTACTGGAGGTACCTAGTGGTCTAGTTGGACCCTAGGGACCCTCAGGATTCAAGGGGACTTAATCTCACAACTTAAAACGGCCACAGGGCGTGTTTACACAGTGTGGAAGTGAGGGGATGGGGCCTGAGGTGACGTGTGCAAACACGCCCTGTGGCACGTTTTAAGAGTTAGTTTTAATCCCCTGCCCTATTATATACTAGGGGCTTACAGAGGAGGTCATGCTGATCACAGGGGGACCCCAACGCATAGTGTTCCCTAGTGTATGTAGGTGTTTTCACTGTATTCTGAGTGTCTTTTAACATAGCACTGGCTCTAGGACTGGTTAGTCAGACTCAGTTACCACCAGTATCCGTCTGAAAAAGTTGAGGGTACAGGATGATTTTGCAACAAGGCTTCTTTCTGCTCTTCTGTTTGTTCTTTCTGCACGTTATCCTTCTTCCTGCACTTTTCTTCGTCTTTGAGGACTTCTGTTGCTTCTTTCTGCATTTCTTTTTTTCTTTCTGTGCGTTTTTTCTTCTTTCTTCACATGTCCTATCTCTGTAGGCATAGTTAGAAATTAGCATTTAAAAAACCTTTGAAATTCACTGAAAAAACAATAGGTTTCAGGCACGTTATAGTTAGGAATTAGCATTTAAAAAACCTTAGAAATTCACTGAAAAAACCATAGGTTTCAGGGGCGTTATAGTTAGCTGGACTTTTCACTCGTACAAAACCATTGAAATTCCCCTGTTATAGTTAGTTCAGCTAACTATAACTCGTGCGCCCACAATGCACTGCTGATGATGTCACATATTACATCACTCATGACATGTCAGTGACATCACTCATGACATCACTGATGATGTCATGGGGGAATCCATGAATATGGCTGTAAAAATTAAGAAAAATATATGTACTAAGATGTGCTCAGAAACTCATACACCCACTCACAGATCCACTCAGACACTCTCACACCCACTGACAGACCCTCTCAGACACTCTCACAACCACTCACAGACCCACTCTGACACTCACACACCTACTCAGACTCACTCACACACCCAGTGGCAGACCCTCTTAGACACTCATACACCCACTCACAGACTCACTCAGACACTCCCATACCCACTCACATACCCACTCAGAACTTCACACACTCACAGACCCACTAAGACACTCTCACACCCACTCACAGACCCACATAGACATTTACACACCGACTCACACAGACATTGACAGACCCACTCAGACATTCTCACACCCACTCACAGACCTACTCAGATGCTCACACATTCACTGACAGACCCGCTCAGACATTCTAGCACCTACTCACAGACATACCCAGACACTCCCACACCCACTCACAGACCAACCCAGACACTCACACACCCACTCATAGACCCACTCAAACACTCACATACCCACTCAGACACTCTTGCACACACTTAGACCCACACAGACATTTACACCCACTCACAGATCTACTCACACTTGCACACCCATGCGCAGACCCACTCAGACACTCTCACAACGACACACAGACCCACTCAGACTCTCTCACACACACTTAAAGACCCACACAGAAATGTACACGCTGACTCACAGACCCACAAAGACACTGAAACATCCACTCACAGACCCATTCAGACACTCACACACCCATGCAGACACTGACATACCCACTCACAGACCTACTCACACTTGCACACCCACTAACCCACCCACTCAGACACTCTCACATGCACACACAGACCCACTCAGACACTCTAACACCTACTCACAGACACACTCAGACACTCACACACCCACTCACAGACCAACCCAGACACTCACACACCCACTCACAGACCCACTCAAACATTCACATACCCACTCAGACACTCTTGCACACACTTAGACCCACACAGACATTTACACACCAACTCACAGACCCATTTAGATACTCACACACCCACTCACAGGCTTATTCACACACACACTGACAGACTCACTTACAAACTCATACACCCACTCACAGACCCACTCAGACACACACACCCATTCAGAGATCTACTCACACTTGCACACCCGTGTGCAGACCCACTCAGACACTCTCACAACCACACACAGACCCACTCAGACACTCCCACACACACTTAAAGACCCACACAGAAATGTACACACTGACTCACAGACCCACAAAGACACTGACACATCCACTCACAGTCCCATTCAGACACTGACACACCCATGAAGACACTGATGTACCCACTCACAGACCTACTCACACTTGCACACCCACTCACAGACCCACTCAAACACTCTCACACCCACACCCGCTCAGACACTCACACACCCACTCACAGACCAACCCAGACACTCACACACCCACTCACAGACCCACTCAAACACTCACATACCCACTCAGACACTCTTGCATACACTTAGACCCACACAGGCATTTACACACCAGCTCACAGACCCACTCAGACACTCACACACCCACTCACAGGCTTATTCACACACACACTGACAGACTCACAAACTCAAACACCCACACACAGACCCACTCAGACACACACACCCACTCACAGATCTACTCACACTTGCACACCCATGTGCAAACCCACTCAGACACTCTCACAACCACACACAGACCCACTCAGACACTCTCACACACACTTGAAGACCCACACAGAAATGTACACACTGACTCAGTGACCCACAAAGACACTGACACATCCACTCATAGACCCACTCAGACACTCACACACCCACTCACAGAACTACTCACACTTGCACACCCACTCGCAGACCCGCTCTTACACTCTCATACCAACACACAGACCCACTGAGACACTCTCAAACACACTTACAGACCCACACAGAAATGTACACACAGACTCACAGACACACAAAAAAACTGACACATCCACTCACACACCTACTCAGACACTCACAAACCCACTCAGACTCATTCACATACCCACTGAAAGACCCTCTCAGAACTTCACACACCCACTCCCAGGCCCACTTAGACACTCTCACACCCACTTACAGACCCACATAGACATTTACACATGGACTCACAAACCCACAAAGACATTGACACACCCACCCACAGACCCACTCAGACATTCTTACACCTACTCACAGACCCACTCAGATGCTCACATATTCACTGACAGACCTACTCAGACACTCATACACCCACTGGCAGACCCATTCAGACACTCACACCCCACTCACAGACCCACTCAGACACTCACACACCCACTCACAGACCCGCTCAGACACTTGCATACAGTTACAGACCCACACAAACATTTACACATCAACTCACTCAGCCACTCTCACACCCACTCACAGAACCACTCAGACACTCACACACCCACTCACAGACCTACTCATATGCACACTGACAGACTCATTCAGACGCTTATACACCCACTCACAGACCCACTCAGATACTCACACACCCCCTCACAGACCTACTCACACTTGCACACCTACTCGCAGACCCACTCAGATACTCTCACACCCACTCACAGACCTACTCACACACACAATGACAGACTCACTCAGATACTTAAAAACTCACTCACAGACCTAATCACACTTGCACACCCACTCGCAGACCCACTCAGACACTCTCAGACACTTTAACACCCACACACAGACCCACTCAAACACTCTCACACATACTTACAGACCCTCACAGAAATGTACACACCGACTCACAGACCCACAAGACACATCCACTCACAGACCCACTCAGACACTCACACACCCACGCAGACACTCTTACACACCTACAGACCCACAGCGATATTTACACACTGACACGTCCACTGATAGACTCTCTCAAACACCCACACAGCCACTCACAGACCTACAGTCACTCACACACCCGCTCACAGACCTACACTGGCAATAACCCATTCTCTAAGGTTATAGGTTACAGTTACAAAAATTTAATTTTAAAAAGCTTAACCATTCACAACAAAAACCCAAAGGTTATAAGGACCTTATAGTTAGGAGATAACATTGCAAAACCCTAGAAATTCACTGGAAAAAAACAAAGGTCACAGCAACATTACAGTTAGGAAATAGAATTTTAAAAACTTTAGTCATTTCCTGAAAAAAACGAAAGGTTACAGGGATGTCATAGTTAGGCTCAGGTAGTACTGGCACAAAAACATAGAAATTCATGAGTTATAGTTACCTGAGCTAACTATAATGTACGCCCCCGCAATGTACTGCTTATGACCTCACATATTACATCACTCATGACATGGTCAGTGACATCACTGATGACATAATCCACAGAACCACTCACACCCCCATATAACCTCTCACACACCCCCTTACACACCCACACAACCAATGCCAATGGATCGCTACAGATTACTGCAGCCCATTATTGCCGCATGACAATACTGCCGCTTCACGGCTCACAGGGAAAGGACCGCATTCTTAACCCAGATATCGATTCCCTATGCCCTGAGGAAGCCGTAGGCCAGATGGCCGTTGTAAAGGGGCGAAACACGTGTTGGCTATGAATGTTCTTCCTCTGTTATGAAGCACCACAAAATAGATAGGAATTAATTCTATTGAACGAGTGATTTGCCTTACTCGTTCAAACACATCGACAAACACCCACACAACCACTCAGACACCCATTCACAGACCCAGACAACTACTCACACACACACACTCACTCATCCATAGAGCCAGTCACACACTCATTCACTCGCCCATACAGCTAATCACACAAGCACGCACTCACTCATGCAGTCAGTCACACATCCACACACTCACGCATACAGCTAATCACACACTGACATATTCACCCATACAGCCACTCACACATCCTCTCACTCACCCATACAGCCTCTCAACACACTCACTCATTCATACAACACTCACACAGCCACTCACACACACAAGTACTTACATACCCATTCACATGTACATACAACCAGTCACACACCCTCTCACTCACCCATATAGCCACTCACACAGACTCTCACTCTCAATACAGCTACTCACAGTGTAAGGCAAATGCCAATTCCAGCAGTAACAGTTTTTATTCTGCCAATGACACTCGGTGTGGGTGAGGCTTTGTCTTTTTGGTCAAACATTCGCTTTAATATGACACAATGGTCCCACCGTGATGCTAGCACCACTGCGAAAAGAAAAAGTGGCTCTGTATGTCCTTGAACCGTGAGTGACTGAAACGGTGCGCCTAGGGGGCATTTATAAGTTGCATATTGATAAAAACTGCAGCCTACATGGGGCAATAGAAGCATATTAGTTTTTTGGACAGTACGACATCCACTTGGTATGAAACTTGGTTCCTAAACCACATGCACTATATGAGCATTCTCCAAGATGTCACGCTGGTGGCAGCAGTGCGGGCACTTGGGGTACGTGAGTGGTTTTATGATACACCACCGTCCTTTGTGTTACAGTGTGTTGAGTTGGCACTTACACATAACTGTTTTAGCTATAAGAACCAGCTATATCTCCAGGTCTCCGGGTCCTCCATGGGGGCTAACTTTGCACCTAGTCTTGCCTGTATTTACATCGGTCAATTTGAGGAGAACTTTATTGATCATGTCTCCAACCCCTTCCAACAGTACATCTCCCTCTGGAAGAGGTTTATTGACAATGTGTTGTGCATCTGGACTGGGCCTGAGGACAACCTGTATGACTTCCTAAAATGGCTAAATGAGGCTGACAGCTGTCTCCGCTTTACATGGACCATCAGTAGGCATTCGACTGTCTATTTAGATCTGGACATTGCCGCAATTAACAACAAACTCCACACCGATGTCCATCAAAAACCTACTGATAGGAACTCATTGTTACATTATCGCTCCTTCCACCCAATGGCCTTGCAGGACTATCTTCCTGTGAGGCAATTTTTCAGGTACCACAGGGACTGTAAATCTACAAGCATGTACATGGAACAATCTGAGGACTTGATGAAACAGCTTGAAAATCGAGCTTTTCCAACTAAAGTGATAAAATGGGCATGCAAGAGAGCGCTCAAAACCCCCCTAAGGCGTTGCTGGAAAGAAATGAAAGACACAAGCAAACCTGTCTACCAGTGGTCACCACTTTTGACCCCCTGTCCACTAGAATTATGCAGATTATTATAAAGCATTGGACACTGCAGGAAACGAGTCAGACAAAAATGCCTCCTCTCAGGTTTGCATTTAGGAGAGCACCTAACCTGGGAGATCGTTTGGTACAGATCGGTCTTATTCAACATAAAAGGGAATCAGGTATACCATCAGGGCACTTCCCTTGTGGGAGTTGCACTGTGTGTGATCTCACTCAGGCGTCCAGAAATGTCCAGTTGACGGATGGTAGAATTTGGTATCAAAATTAATTCAGCAACCGTAACACCACAAATGTAATTTACAGACTCACTTGTGCTTGTGGATTGCATTATATTGGCCTCACGTTCTGCAAAGTGAAGGTGAGGATACAAGAACATATCAGCACCCTTAAGCCAGGGAAATTGACAACACGACTGGTTCCGCACTACCAGGAGCTGAAACATAATTTCAGGGCCACACAACACTGTCAAGAAGGGTGGATTGGGGAGCAAAGAGAAAAATTATGTCCAGTACCAATGCTCCTAATTACTAATGTAGAATCACTGAAGGGTAACTGTTCCTATAAGGCAAACGACAGCCTATTCCGGTTGCGCATAAGGAAAAGGAAGATAAGGAGAGAATAGGGTGTTATCTCTATGTATGCAGTTGGAACTAGATGAAGGTGGGGGAATTTCTCCTTTTGGAAATAGTGCCCTCACACACTGTTGCGAGTGTCATGCTTCATCATCGGGCATTGCTCCTCGTGGGGGTGGCGCTGCTGTCCCCCACGGGCCCCGCGAGTGGGGTCTTTGTCGGAGATCTTTTAGGAGACGCCGCAGTTGTGCATGTGGGTGTGTGGGCCTAAAAGATGTGACAGTAAGTTAAAATTACCTCAGCGGTACCTAGAAGCCAAATTATATTCAAGGGTCTGGGAGGTAAGAGTAAAAAACATGGAGTGTGGAGGGCCTCTAATAAACAAATATCATAGAGGGAAGAGTATTATTCTGCTGCTCTCGTTACCCGTAAATGTGTATGAAAGGGAAATCAGGTCAACATGTTTTGCGCTTGGTAAAGGTCCCTAATGGATCCTGGTGCGCTTCTTCAGTACTGTGGTGTGAAAGTAAAAACAGTAAAAATAGGAATCAGGGACGGCCTATTTTCCTGATAGGCTCTGCGCATTGGAATAATATACACTATAGTTTTGACATAGGACTGAGGTCAGTATGTCTCTATCAAGTACATTAAACTTAATTACTTGTGTGTGCCAGCTAACTCAGAGGTCACTAGAAACATCTCGAATAAATAAGAAGGAATTAGTTTCTGACAACCGCTTAAACATGACAACTTTGTTTCCCTTAGAATTGGAACAATCTCAGACTCGTGGAAACAATAGATAATAGTTTCACTCAGTCAATTGTGCATGCTTCGTTTCTACAGAGTTACACAGAAATGGATAGACGGGTGTTTCAATAAAAAGGGTTTATTGAATAGTCTTATTTCTCGTACAAGAGATATGAACTGCTACAATCGTAAGACAGAATGCGAAGTATAATATGTACAGCGTTAGCAGTAAGATAAAATAATACTGCAATAGCATGGTTTATAGCTATGGCAGATATTCATAAAAATACATAAATAAATAACACAGGCTAAAATGTTAATACTCATCTGATGCTTCTAGCTAGCTCTACCCCACTGTACCTGACCTAAGTGTAGTACGAGGTAAGAAGTAGGTGCTGTTTGTCTATAGTCTAGTTTAGCTATAGTTGCCAAGATTTGCCAAAAGTCCCTTTAGGTTCTAGTCCGCTCCATACCTTAGAATGATTGAGGTTGGAATCTCTTTCCGAGTCTCGATCTCTAACACCCCGCAAGGGGAGTCAGAAACACTGGAGCTAGATGCTCTGCGAGGAGGCTGACAACGTCTGGTCAGTGCGTCAGGTGGGAACTTGACTTCCTTCCAAACTTGCAGTGGCGAGCCGCGTCGTGCAAGTAGGCAGCCGAACCGTGGTTTGCCATGGTAAGTGAAGGTATATTTATACCGTGAAGGTGTTTAGGAATGCCAGTATTGACGTAAAAGTCGGGCAGAAGAACGTCATGAATGAACCCCTAAGGAATAGATGTTCATGCATAATAAATGAGTTCTTGGAGAAATCAGGGGAAGTCCTAAAGGCTTAAGAGTCTGGTTTTCCAAGAACTCGTTGTGACGTAGCTGAACGGATGTAGGTGGCCATGCCTGTATTTGGTTAGCATGGATAATGCCTAAATAAAGGTAGGATTTCTATGCCTAAATATGAGCAATGCAAAATGTGCCTATAGAAGGACATAAATCGGGAAACCTATATACGGTATCTAAACCGACACACAACACCCACTCCACTTTCGTATGAACGACGTTACTAAATTCTAAACATGCTAAACATATCTAAAATATAGCTACATATGGATGGCTAAGAACATATCTAAAAATACATTGTAAAATGCATAAAAAACTGTTGCCATGCATAAAAATGCATTGGTGCTGTACACATTAAAGCAATGTTTCATTCTAAGCATATATTTACATTGAATGCTAAATGAATGAACATACATATATATATATACACATTATGAAATGGCTCGTAAAAACAGAAGAAAAAAGGCCGATACCATTTCATGTCAAGTTACATAAATCAATTGTTATTGACAAGGTAACATATTGTCACTGAAAGTGTATCAAAGAAATCTGTTCTCTATGAATAGTTCTATTATAAGCAGATTACTGCGGCATAAAAAGAAAAATTCAAATTTGGAGAACAAAGAAATTAATCAGAGGAAAAAGTTCCAAGTTTAGTCATTGTTTTGAAAAAATGAAGGCCAAATTCAGAGTCTTCCCGGTACACTGTGTGCTGAATCAAAAGTCAGTGTATGAGGATGGAGAAAACATGAACTCTTCTAACCCTGTAGACAAAAAGTTGTCTACCGTTGTAGGTGAAAGTTGGATTACCTCGTTTAGAAGATTATCCGCACATAGATGAGAAGCATCGCCTTCAGCATTGGTTCCATCAGCAATGTTCGTATCGGATGTTACCTGCGTGCCTGTTGTTTCCTCTTGTACCTCAGCAGTAGCAATTTGCGCCTGTGAGATCTCCATGAATGCCGTCATCAGGATTGGTAGCCGCTGGGGACAACACACAGCATGGGCCGTTACTGGGTCCAGCAGAGTATTGATATCTGTAGACATGACTGATGGGAGTGTTAGACAGATGTCTAGCACACATTCTTCACCGCAAAGCAGGCAGCGTAGAACAGGTAAGATGCAATCTTGCCAGATTGGTCTAAATGACAGAAACCATGTGGTATTTAATTCTCGTAGACGAGGTAAACCTAAAATAGATTTGGACAATGCGCTCATGACACTTCATTTCCAATAGCGCTCTCTCTATGGTGCTGGCAGTGACGCTGGTGATTTGGCTTGCCATATCGGAGCAATAGGAGCAAAAATAGGATCCCTGCAACGAGTCCAAAAAATAGTGGCAGTCCGCCAAACACAGAGTGCATGAAATTGGGAATTATTCCAAGGACTGCTTGAAAAGGTGCTAACAGTCCCGAACACACGGTCTTAAATACATGTACAAAACCGCTCGTATCAGACATGTTTAAGATACGTTCTAACATTTCTGAGAAATGTATAGGGCAGTTTGTATTCAAAAGGGCATGTATCTCAGCAGAAGTCCTTGCGACTTGTAGATTATAGGTTTCTTTGCCCGAGGACAGTGGCACAGTTTGTTGTAAAAGAATGGCTTTCATTCTGCTTAGAGTATCAATTCGTATAGAAGAGATGTTCAGTGAAGGCCATAGAGGCGATTCCCTGACTGTCTGTATTTGTGGAAACAAGACTTGCATACAGCAAGTGACCCTGGATGTAACCGTTACTAGATATGGGATACCTGGCAACATGCCACAGCAGCTGTGATCATTCAACATGAGGTAACTTCCATTCGAAAGTAGTCAAAAAATTGGATTAATCACTGCAGCTGGTGAGCCTTGCCGGTGACAGGATAAGTTTGTAGTGGAACCATCGCAGGCCCCGTGTAAATTAATACCCTGACAAAGGAGAGAATGGCTTAGTGCGTTTTCATAGTTTGTACCGCTAAGAAACACTTCACGCCCCCCATTCCAACATCTATGTGTGTACGGTAAATCCCAAGATGTCTTGATGTATTCTTTACCCAACCTTTCATATTTGCCTGCTGGTATATGTTTTAGGCAATACTGAAAATGGAAAGTTGTAACAGGCAGAGTAATTTTGCCATGTATGATCCACTCAGTAGCTAGTTTTTCTTCCGCCGTGAATGGTAATTTTTCCAGTTTTTCAATGCTCAGCACCGTGTAGTCTGCTCCCTTTTGTGCCAGTTTGATCTGTTTATCAGTGAGATTGAATTCTGAAAACAGTGACGTAGAGTTGATTAAACGCCAAGGCACAAAGCCTGCACGCAAGTTTTGAAGTGTCCAGCCTAATAGCATGATAGAACGCAGTTGAGACTGACCATGTTGCAACATGATCAAGTCTTGTTCCATGATGTCTATGGCAGAAGACACAATGCTGTCCAATGAATATATTCTGGACGACAGAGTCGTTAACCCATTGTCTACTAAAGAGAGAGATTTCTCTAAATTAATACAATCAATTTCTTGTATTCGTTCTGCAGTCTCTGCTTAGGTAATCTTCCATATTTCATTATAAGCAGCGTAGATATTGGCATATATGAAACGTTTTTGACGCGGTTTTCTTGGTCCTAGCAAGAATTCCCTACGGTCTGCGCCTTCTTTAAGTAAAGATAAGTGTTGTTTTACATCCTGCAGTGTAGCTTTCTGTAACCAATCAAGGCAGAGTTTCCCTACACTGAATGTTGTTACCACCCCTGGATGCTGTCTTTGAACATAGCGTGGGTCTGGCCTATTGATAGTGAAACCCTGTGTTTTGTTCAAGAATTGATCTTGACTGTTGTATGTGTCTGTGGGCAAGAGCAACCATTTTTTCCATTCTGGATCTGATCTGTTGTGATGTAAAATATTATGTACGTCGACCTCCCCCCGTTTAGTGCTATTACTTGTAGGTATAGGTATGGTCAGTGTGTTCATGTCTTTGAACTTGGCTAACCCAAGGCATGACAGTTGTTGGACAGTGTCATTCAAAAACATAATTTGCTCAGGGAGGATACAGACTCTAAACAAAGCTTCTACCCCCTGCACTTGCCAATCTTTTGTACCCCAGACAGATTTTGTCTCATTGTTGTCTTTCTAAAAGTCGAAACCCTGTCTAGACAGTTGGGTAATAAAGGCTGCAGAATAAATCTGTTTCGTATTGGTTTACATATTTTTCGTTATTGTCTTTTTCATATTCTTAAAATAAAACGATTCTGGATTTGATAGGTTGAACCCTGAAAATATGGAAATTTCATTGCAAACGTTTTTGAGCTACCCTTTGGAGGTGTAGGACAATGTTACCATTGGTTATACATAAGTACATTTCTAGGTGATGCAGTTTTATGCAAGAAATGATGACCATAGTGGTTATAACAATACATTTTTTCATAGTCTGATGAACCCTCTAAATATTCATGATTTGTGAAAACTGCAGACATTTCTAGATCAGACATCATGTTATTAACAGTCTCGAAGTCCCAATCATCAGAAAAGGTACTAGAGGTAATAAAGTCACTTAATGAAATTTTAAATAAGTGTGGAATCTTCAAATGTTCCGATGGGCCAAAAATGTCATATTCAGTTCTGTCCCAAACTATACCATCTGGTATAGGGACGGCTGTGATGTTCACTGCTGACAAGTCTCTTGCTTCACGATGGGATGATTTGTGTGGCTGGGAAGTAAGTTCACTTTTTTACTTGCTGTGTCCATTTGAATGTATCTTCCATTTGTCAGCATACCCAGAGATATTACCAGAGCTAACCAAAGTAGAAAGAAGAATATTCCCAAAACAATCCATAGTTCAATTCATGGTGAAACCAGTTCTTTGACAGTTCTTTGTGCTGGCATCGTTTCAGGTTCGCTGGGATCCTCAGAAAACGTATCAAAGTTAATGAAATAGCCAGAGGCAGTTCTGTCATTGGTTGGAATTGCATCAGGATTTGTTGAATTCACTGGAACCAGTTGATCACTGGTTACTTCGTTGTAGACATGTGTATCAGGACGAACTGTTATTTGGGTCTCAAGAGGGACGAGTTCCATAGCTTTGTTGCTTAGTCCTTAATTTCTCACTGCAGAATCTTCAAAGGTGATGAGTCTCTCAGTTTGAACCTCTTGGATTGTAGCTTGCGGAGTGCGCCTGCTACATCTTCGGAGTACACTTGACCTACTGCTTAGTATCGGCCACATAGTGTGGTTTGATCAGGTTGATGGGCACAAATCTTTTCTGCTTTTTACCAGCAAGGGGCGGCAGTAGTACTGTTCTTGATCCGTGGATTGCTAGTACAGATGCTGGTTGTCTGTAACGAGACCCAAATTCCTTCTTGTCCGCGATCTTTTCTCTGACTAGATCACCAAGCTTTGGGATCCAGACAGGCCTTGCTGGGACGGTTGTTTTTTCCCCAGTGGTGGTTGGCTTCAGGAACACGTTGCTTTGTTTCGATCTTAGTTCATTTAGGTCCTGTAAAACAGCCAAACGATCTTTGACATCAAACTTTTTATTTTCCACCACTGTGCCTTTCATGTCAAGGTATCAACATTCTAGTTCCAAATAGGACTTCATATGGAGTGACACCCCCTAGAGAACTTCTTGGCAAATTGATTAATGAGTGTTGGACCCCATAAAGATGTTTGACCCACCCATCACCCAAACCTAATACCCTAGCTGTTATAGACTGCTTTATGTCCCAGTTTTTTCTTTCCACAACAGAATTTCCCTCAGGATTAAATGGAGAAGAATATCGCAATGCTACGCCCAAACTGGCCATGGCTTCTTTGTAAGCTCGAGAGCTAAACGCAGGACCCTGGTCAGAATGTAGTGTGCCAATTGCGTATGTGCCGATAAAGACTCACAAATCTTTTATAACAGTTCAAGCGTCAGCCGAGCGCTGAGGCCACATCCAAAGAACCTTTGAACATGAATCCACTGCAACCATGATATATTTATAGTTACCATCCCTTTGTAAGGCACCGCAGTGGTCCAGGTAAAAACATGCTAATGGTTTATCTGAAATTAACAGGTGCGTCTGTGCAGGACGTTTCACAGTAGAGACTTTAATCTTCTGGCATATTTTGCAGTCCAAAACATAATTTCTGGTCTGTTTCCTAATGCCTGGCCACCAGTATCTCTGTTTTAATAACGATAATGTGGCGGAAACACCTGCATGAGCAGAGGCAATCCCTTCATATCCTGCTAGGATTAGTCCTAATCTATGTTCCATGTTTGGTATTACCCTATCCCCCACTCCAGGGATTCAAGCAAACGGAACAGTGTTCGCATCAATTATATATGAGTATTTGAGTGGAAACCTTTTAGGTAACTCTGCACTGCTGCCTTTGCTTGAAGCATTGACAGCCAGTATTATTTCACTGTCTATTTTTGTTTTTGAATGAGTGATTGCAGCTACGGAAGCCGTTTGCACAGCCCCTTTCACGGCTTTATCAGCCAATGAATTCCCTTCAACGTGAACGCCATCACGTTGATGACTCAGCGTGTGTATCACGTGAGTGTTTTGTAGTCCATTTCGCAACTGAACTACTTGTTCCCAAAGCGTTTTATGCTTGATTGTGCCACCTTTTGCATCTTTGAAACCATTTTGAAGCCAATTCTGTAAATATTCATTGAATGATTGAACACAATAAAAAGAATCGCACACTATGAGTGTGGGGAATTCGCGATCCGTATTTTCAAGTGCCATTTTAAATGCTTGTAGTTGAGCTCGCTGAGCTGTACAATCTCCTAGAGATTGCGTTTATGTGACCATTGGTCTAAATTTGCCATCTTGCATACGACCTTTAACGATCGCGCATGCTGCACTATAAGCTTGCTTACTTTCCGTTGCGGGTTGTGCAGATCCATCAGTATAAATTATAAATTCGCACTGGTCAAGAGGGAGAATTTCAGTAAGCAGAGGAATTTCGTGTTCGTATTGCAGGAATGCTTGTGTTTTTAAATAAGGATCAAAACCATATTCAACATCAGTTGCAGCAAGAGAATTAAACCACTGTATTCATCTTGGATGTAAAGCTTTTCCATTTGGTATACTGGCTTTTGTAACTGCCTCCAAGTCTGGTACAGGGGTTACGACCATAATGCGTTTCCCCTGTGCTAGGGCTCTCTCTTTTGCTGCAGCGGTTTGAACTGCTGTCAGAATTTTTTCTGTTGATGCAAACTTCATTTCTGCCTGCGTATACAAATGTGATTTGTATGCAATTGGTACTTTTTCACCTTCGTTAAAAGTTAAGTAGGTGAATCCGCATTGACCTGGAATGATTCGGATCACTAAGTTGCATACGTTTACGCGTGTTTGTAAGTATTTTGTTGCTAACATGTCAGCTTTAAGTGAACGCAGGTTATCTGTGTGTTCCTGTGTCCGATGTGTGATTTTAAAATCAGGTTTGATTAATTCGTAGAGAGGTTTAACCCTTTCTGCGTAGTTTAGAATGTAGGTTCTTCCAAAATTTAGGAAACCTAGAATCGACTAAGTTTTTCATTGTTTTTGGAGGTTGGAGCAGCGCACACTTTTCTAAAAAGTTGGCTTCCAGGCTTTTGCCTTCACTTGATAGTTGATATCCTAGGAAAAGGACGTTGAGATGGGCAATTCTTGATTTTTTTAAATTGAATTTATAACCCTCAGAGGTGAAGCACAGTATAATGGTATTCACCCTGTTCAAGTGCCTGTTCAGGTCATCGTCTGTCAGATAGATATAATTGACATATGACAATGCCTCGTCATCATAAATTTGTAGTAACTCTGTTACCCTTGCTGAGAATAACCTTGGACTATTTTTGAATCCCTAAGGGAGACGACAGAATTGACGCTGGGTCCCCATTATTGAGAAAGCTGTCAAATACCTACTTTCAGGTGCTATGTTTTGACAAAAGAAACCGTTAGAAATATCTAATGTAGTTTTATATTTTTTCCGCACAATGTTATTCATTAACGCTGTACTATGTGCATTTTGCACTGCAAATGTTTTACAACAAGAGTTCAGGTGTTTGTAATCCAAAACTAGATGATATGTATTGTCTGGTTTGGAAACAGGAAACAAGAGATTGTTCTTTGATGAGGTGCATGTTTCAATCACCCCTTGGTATTCAAAGTTGATCTAAGATCTCCCTGACCTGTTTTCTAGCTTCTTGCTTGATTGGATACTGCCTTTGTGCAGTTGGTTGATTTTTTAACTGGATCTTATGGTGAGGTGAGTCCTCATCCCATCCTACATGATTTTTGTATAATGCTGGGGCTTGGGCCACTGCCCATTTCCTGGCATAAGTGTATTTTAAATGTACTGGAACATGGTTAGAGAAGGTTGGCATAATGATGTCTTCACCATGTGGGCACTCTCTGATACATTCTGGTGGCCAGTCCCGTTCTGCTAGAAGTATATCATAACCCCTTGAAAGATGCTCCCAAAAGAGTGCTTTCACTTTTCTTGGTATGTCTCCCTCCATTCGGAGTGTTATTTCATATAACCTATGTGGAGAGCTATCCCTGGTATCTACAGTTTTAACTTGAAAGTCCTCATTCAAGTCCACTGTCTCCAGAAGTTCTTTCAGGTTCTGGCGTGCTATTGTTACTTCTGCTGCGCTGTCCAACATTGTCTGAGCCCATTCTCCATTGAGAATCTTTCTCTTTCTCTTTTGAATGTTGTTTGTTATTTTCCCACTTCTTTTTAGAAGAGGTAGGATTTTTTTTAATAAAGGCCTTTTCAGGACTTTCAGACAGTTGTGGTTTAACTGTGTAATTCTAATAAATTTTGTATCTGATTAAGTAATTCTACGTCTGACATTACTTCAATGTCAGGATGAGGTGTACAGCCGGCTAAAATCGGCCATGTTGCTCCTGGTCTACCTAGTGGACCAAGCCTGGTAATGTGATTGTAATGTTTTAGGGCGCCTTTAAACCAGAGATCATGCTCCTGGTATGTGAGTGGAATTTCAATATCCTCGAAAGGAATATATTCCTCAGGTGGTTCATCTTATTTGTAGAAGTGAAACATTTTAGTTACTGGATTTGATTCTGGAAATACTATCCATGAATAGAATACCTCTGTCTGGTGAGATTCATTTGCCTCTATCACAAAAACTGCTCTACCACCTCTTGGTGTTAGGCCATGTTTTATAAGTTTTAGAGTGATGGCTCTCCTTAAATTTGGAGTGATGATTTTCGCATTTTCATCGGTTTCATTAAAACCTGTATAATCAAAAGCAGCTGCGATTTCGTCGGGTACAGCTCCACCGGTTCCGGTGTTACTATCCTCGTTTTGGGACATTGTTTAATGAAAATTGCAGAGCAAGTTTCAAGGGAACAAAGATAAGGTGCCCAATATTTTGGAACACTGTATCCTTCAACGTTGAACAAACCGAACAGCTTATACATAGGAGTTTTGTCCTACTCAGCTATGGCGGATATTATCCCTACCCACTCCAGACGTCGTATGGAGTATTATGAGTAGGGGTCTCTGAGAAAAGCACAACTGAGTTACTTCAGTATCTAGCGTTAAATTAGTGCCCCACCAAACCGTTGGGCGCCATGTAGTGTAGTTCCTATATTCCTGATAGGCTCTGTGCATTGGAATAATATACACTATAGTTTTGACATAGGACTGAGGTCAGTATGTCTCTATCGAGTACATTAAACTTAACACAGGCCAGGCAGTAATATTCACAAAAGTCTGGTCCCTCTTCATGATGTGTGATGAGGAGTGGGGGTCCAAAGTTCCATCAATTAGTCTAATCGTAGATCTTTCCTTCAGGTAGTGTCCATTTACAAGACGAAAAAATACTACCACAAAGCCAATAGACATAAACAAAAAAATACATATGAGCACCGGCCAAATGTAAGTCCAAGGGGGAATTAAAAAATGTCTTTTAAACCAGACAGCAAAAATAGAAATCTTCGACGGAGCACTGGAAGTCATAGAATTAGTGTCAAAGGAGAAACGTGACTGGGTAACTGCCGTTGATTGTAAAACAGGCAATGACACATCTGTTGGATAAGCGTACTCAGTATTTTCAAGTGGACCACCAGCCGGCGGTGTCAACAAGGTATCAGTAACTGCATGCATCTCGATGGCGATATCAGGCACAGTGGTAGAAGCCGGAGCCAAAACAGAATTTCTCAGCATCGCAGGACAAGAGACCGCTGGAGTCATACTAAGAAGAATCGGCCACTCGCTGTAGTTTGACATTGTCAATGGAGATGTACCTGTTATCCTTGCAACCAGGAGGTGGAGGTAAAATGACTGTTCTTTTTCACTGGAACCGGTGCACGATAAGAGGGGCCGAACTCCTTCTTGTTCTCCAACTTCTCACGGACCTGGTCACCAACTCGAGGTAGCCAGCCGACTACCGGAATCTGAAGCGCAAAATCAGATGTGGAGGGCAAGTGTTCTTTTGCAAGACTGTCTCTGGTCTCTTGTAGAGTCTATAATACAGCACAGTGATCATCTACGTCAAAGGGTGCGGCTGACGCCGCCATGTCTAGACCATCAAGGTCCGGGACAAACATTTTTATGCCAAAAAGCATCATGTATGGGGTCCGCCCACCCAGAGACCTTCTAGGGAGATTATTAAGTGCACGTTGTATGTTATACAGATGGGCAAACCAGTTTTGTCCAGTGCCTAATACCCTAGCTGTCAGGGACTGCTTTAAGTCACGGTTCATTCGCTCCACAACACTATTACCCTCAGGCCGGTATGGAGACGAAAATTTGACTTGGAACCCCAAAGATCTCATGGCTTCTTTGTACGCCTTAGAGGTGAACGCAGGGCCCTGGTCAGAATGAAAGGTACCACATGCAAAAATTCCCACAAAGACACGCAAATCCCTTACGACAGTTCTAGCATCAGCACTCCTTTGTGGCCATACCCAAAGAAAATGTGTGCACGAATCCACTGCAACTAAGATATACTTGTACGCAGTATCAGAGGAGAAAGGACGGCAGTGATCTAAATAAACACACCCAAGCGGTTTATTAGATATGTACAACTGAGTTTGTGGTGTGCGCGCAGCAGTTGAAAGTTTAATCTGCTGGCTAATGTCACAATCAAGAACAAAAGTGCGAGTCTGTTTATACAACCCGCACCACCAGTAACGCTGTTTTAACAGAATAACAGTAGCTGAAACGCTGGCGTGGGCAGAGGCCATACCTTCATGAGCGGCTTTTATCAAAGAAGGTCTGCAGTCCGTGTTGGGAATCAATCTGTCACCAACGTCGTAATTCTCACATAGGGGACTTTATTAGGATTTAAATGATAAGAGTACCGAGAAGGGAAACCTCTCAGGTAATTACTTCCCTTCTCTGTTGCAGCAATAGCTGCCAAGATGTCATCATCGATCTTACTTCTGGATCTTGTAACTGCTGCCACTAGATATGTTGCCACTGCTGTTTTCTTTTTTTTTTAAATATTTTTATTGAGTTACTTTTTTTCTTTTACATGTACACAACCCCCCAGCCCGTCCCCCACCCCCCACCCCCCACCCCTACAAATTAACCCATAACCGGACAAAGACACAACTTTTAACTTGTGTAATTCATCAAAACACCCCAATAGGTTCAATGGTGCAGAGCAGTTACATTTATATACAATATAATACAAATAGACCAAAAATCAATAGTTCATACTTGGCAAACTTTATTTTTTGTTTTTTTTCCCCCTTATTGGTATCAATCCATTCTAAGTATGATTGTGTATCCATTGCAACAGTGGATCCTAAATCATCAAGCCAATTTTACGTTTGTTATGCCCTTTTCTTTTATATATTGCCATCTCCAGGCTGCATGTTGCTAACAGACGGGCTCTCCATTGCTGAAATGCCGGTGGATTTGGGTCTAGCCAGGCTGAAGCTATACACAACCTATAGACGGCCATGGCCACAAAGATCAGTCCTTGCATATATTTCGGCCGGATAACATTCGCTGTGCCCAACAGTATTTCCTCGGTTGTGATACCAATTCTTGTTTTAAATATGTCTGATAAAAAGTTGGAGATTTCTGCTATCAAACTTGACAATGCATTGCAAGAGGCTAATATATGCACGCCATCAGCCTCCAACAGTGTGCATCGTGGACATGTTGTACCCTTTCCGGTCCCCCATTTTGCTATCTTATTCGGGGTATAATACAGTGAAAAAAAAGTTTTATAATATTGGGCTTGTAATTTTATTGACATAAAGTAGGTCTGTGACAGTTCATAAGATCGTAGGGGGGTTTGAGGCAAAACTGCTAGTTTAGTCTGCCAGTTAGACATCTGTTTCTCCATGTCATCTGGACACAGCGAGTTCAGAGATTCATAAATCTCGCCAATGGTTAAAACAGATCTTTTACGTATATTCTCTATAATTTGAATTGCTTGGAATTTTACCCTACCCCCCCCCCCCCCCCTTTCTTCGTCAAAAAATCTCTCACCTGCAGAAATTTGAAGAAATCCCTGTGGCTAAGATCAAACTCATTACGTAATTCCTCAAAGCTCTTCAACCCGTTTGACGCGTAGAAACAGCCCAGCTGAACAATAGCTGCCTGTGTCCACCGATCCATACAACTGTCTCTGAAAATCTCTGGAAGGTCCTCATTTTTAAAAATATGAGTATAATATGAGTATCGTCCAAGTCCCAGTAGTTTTCGAACATTACCCCAAACTTTGTATATACCAAAGATAGTCTTAAATTTGACCTTCTTGAAGTAGCTGTCGTTAATATGTTGCCAGAGACAGCCTTCACAGCCCCTTCCCAATATAAGTTCTTGTGGAGTAGGTATATTATCGCTATCAGGCCCTATAGAGATGAGTGCTGTACAATATCTTAATACGGTGTCACAATAGTACAGTTTAAAATTAGGCATTGCCAATCCCCCTCTATCCTTTGAAAGAGTAATAAATCTCAAGGCCCTGCGTGGTCTCTTATATCCCCAAATAAACGTGGAGAACATGGACTCCATAGATTTAAACAGTTGAGGAGGAAATTCCAAACAAATGGACCTAAAAAAATATAAAAATCTGGGTAGAAAGAGCATTTTTATCACACTACATCTCCCACCTATCGTTAAATGTAAATTCAGCCGGACCAGTTTTTTGTTTGTTTGTTGGATCAGTGGTTCCACATTATTACTAACTATATTATCCAGCTTTGCAGTTATGCTAACCCCTAGATATATAGCTTTATCTGTGATTCTAACATCCCTCATCTTGATTTTATCATTAAGAATGATCAGCGTTTTACTTTGATTTAATTTATAACCGGAGACTGCTCCAAAGGTCGAAGCCTCCTCTTCTATCGCTTCTATTGCAGTAATAGGATTGCTGGTAACTAACGCGATATCGTCTGCGTAAGCCAGTGTTTTCGTCTCAAATTCTCGTGCCCATATTGGTGGTATTAGTATATTATTATCTAACCTACGGATGAACAGGTCGATATAAATCGCGAATAAGAGAGGAGAACACGGACACCCCTGCCTCGTCCCCCTGGTAATAGTTATTTTGTCCGATAATACCCCATTTATCAACACCCTGGCTACTGGTTCCACATATAGCATTTGAATTGCTTTAATAAATCCTTCACCAATCCCATTATGTGACATTGTAGCCCACAGGTATTTCCAGGAGACCCTATCAAAAGCTTTTTCAGCGCCAAGTAATATAAGCGCCATAGGGTCTCCTGTCACCTCGGTAAAATCAAAGAGAGAAATTACTCTTTGAACGTGATCAATTGTAGATCTTCTTGGGATAAACCCATGCTGACGTTTGGATATAATTTTATGTATAATCGGTGCCAATCTACTCGCTAATAATTTGGAATTAATTTTGGAGTCTCCGTTTATCAGCGTGATGGGCCGATAAGACCCAGGTTCTAAGGGGTCTTTATTTTTTTTTAAAAAGACTACAATTTTAGCAGATGACCATGAGGCTGGTGGTCTTCCTCCCTGAAAAATATGGATAAAGAGTTCCTGTATTATTTCCTTAATTTGGGATGAGAATTTAACATAGAACTCCATTGAGTTTGTGATGGGCGCGCAGCAGTTGAAAGTTTAATCTGCTGGCTAATGTCACAATCAAGAACAAAAGTGCGAGTCTGTTTATACAACCCGCGCCACCAGTAACGCTGTTGTAACAGAGTAACAGTAGCTGAAACGCCGGCGTGGGCAGAGGCCATACCTTCATGAGCGGCTTTTATCAAAGAAGGTCTGCAGTCCGTGTTGGGAATCAATCTGTCACCAACGTCCTTAATTCTCACATAGGGGACTTTATTAGGACTTAAATGATAAGAGTACCGAGAAGGGAAACCTCTCGGGTAATTACTTCCCTTCTCTGTTGCAGCAATAGCTGCCAAGATGTCATAATCGATCTTACTTTTGGATCTTGTAACTGCTGCCACTAGATATGTTGCCACTGCTGTTTTCGCTGCTTCGTCAGCTAAGCTGTTGCCGACAGCGCGGACACCAAATCGTTGGTGACCAAGAGTGTGAATTACATTCACGAGAGGCAGATTCTGTTTAAGTTCTGCCACACGAACCCAAAGCATTTTATGCTGAATTGTGCTACCTTTGGAATCGCGATATCCATTCTGAGTCCAAAAGAATAGATTGTTGTTAAAAGACTGAACACAGTAAAACGCGTCACTCACTATAAGAGTAGTAACACGAGGATCAGCAAACTCCAGTGCAAGTACCAGAGCGCGGAGCTCCGCCAACTGTGCGGTACAATCACCCAATGACTGCGTATGCACGACATTGGACTTGAATTCTCCATTCACGAAAGTACCCGCTAAAATTGCGCAGGCCGCTGAATAGGCATGCTTCGATTCCGTCGCCGGTTGCGCCAAACCGTCAGTGTAAATGACACAATGGTAATCTTCAAGCGGGCGCAAAGACAGAGGAGCCGGATGAACGAATTCATACTGCAAGTACTCCTGAGTCTGCAATGAGGCATCAAAGATATAGGTGACATCTGGCGATGTCAAAGAAGTGGCCCATTGTATCCAACGTGGATGCAAAGCTTTAGAATTAGGTACACTGGCTTTTGTCACTGCCTCTAGAGCAGGATATGGTGTAACCACCAACATGCGTTTTCCTTGCGACAGCGCTCGGTCTTTAAGAATCGCCATCTGCACCGCAGTCAAAACTTTTTCAACCGTGGAAAAGCGCAGTTCAGCCGAAGTGTACAGGTGTGATTTGTGGGCAATGTGGACTGTATCGCCCTCATTGAACGTTAAGTACGTGAAACCCACTACGCCCGGCACAATTCTTATGACCAGGTTAGTGTGGTTATCACGTGTCAGTAAGTATTTCGAAGCAAGAAGATCAGCCTGCAAAGATTGCATGATAGCTGAATGCTCTGGCAGCCAGCTCGATTTGGAAAAAGTAGGTTGTACCAAGGCATATAGCGGCTTGATACGCTGGGCATAATCGGGAATGTAAGTACGCCCGAAATTCAGAAAACCCAGGAAAGATTGTGTTTTTTTCAGTGTTGGTGGAGCGTGCAAACATGCGCACTTCTCCAGGAAGTGAGGAGCTAATCCTCAACCTTCATTGTTGAGCTCGTAGCCCAAAAACAACACTGTATACTCTGCAATGTGGGACTTCGCAAAGTTGAATTTGTAACCGAAGTCCGCAAACATAACAATGATGCGATCAAAGCGAAACAGATGCGGCCATAATTCGTCGTCTGTGAGATATATATCATCAACATACGAGTACACATCAGGGTCAATGCTCTCCAATAAAGAGACAAAACGTACGGCAAAGACGCCAGGGCTGTTTTTATAGCCCATGGCTAATCTCTTAAACTGTTTTTTTTGCCGTCAGAAGTAAACGCTGTCCACTGACTACTACTAGAGGACAGGTTATGGCTGTAGAAGCCATTGGATATGTCAAGTGTGGTTTTAAACCTTTTTCTCACTAGACTATCAATGAGGGCAGAACTGTGGGTATTCTGTACAGCACACGTCCGACAATGAGGGCCCGATTCACAAAACTAACTTAAGACAAAATCCTAAACTTACTACCATTTTGGTATTCACAGAAGGCACTTACTCATTTTGGTATTCACAGTAGGCATTTACTCATTTCAGTATTCACAGAAGTTAGGAGTCCTAACTTTAGGACTCCTAAATGCCTTCTGTGAATACCGAAAGTCTTAAACTTAGGATTTTTATCAGTTTAGGGGTAGAAAAGTTAGGACTCCAAACTTTAGGACTCCTAAATGCCTTCTGTGAATACCGAAAGTTTTAAAATAAGGATTTTTCTCAATTTAGTAGTAGTAAAGTTAGGACTCCTAACTTTAGGACTCCTAAATGCCTTCTGTGAATACCTAAAGTCGTAAAGTTAGGATTTTTCTCAGTTTAGGAGTAGTAAAGTAAGGAGTCCTAACTTTACTACTCCTAAACTGAGAAAAAATCCTAATTTTACGACTTTCGGTATTCACAGAAGGCATTTAGGAGTCCTAAAGTTAGGACTCCTAACTTTAGAACTCGTAAATGCCTTCTGTGAATACTGAAAATCTTAAAATTAGGATTTTTCTCAATTTAGTAGTAGTAAAGTTAGGACTCCTAAATGCCTTCTGTGAACACCTAAAGTCGTAAAGTTAGGATTTTTCTCAGTTTAGGAGTAGTAAAGTTAGGAGTCCTAACTTTACTACTCCTAAACTGAGAAAAATCCTAATTTTAAGACTTTCGGTATTCACAGAAGGCATTTAGGAGTCCTAAAGTTAGGACTCCTAACTTCTGTGAATACCAAAATGAGTAAGTGCCTTCTGTGAATACCAAAACAAGTAAGTGCCTTCTGTGAATACCAAACTGGTAGTAAGTTTAGGATTTTGTCTTAAGTTAGTTTTGTGAATCGGACCCTGAGAGTTTAAATGCCGGTAATCCAAAACTAGGCGGTACGACCCACCAGGTTTCGTTACAGTGAATAAAGGATTATTCATTGGTGACACACGTTTCAATAACACCCTGATATTCCAATTGGTCAAGGATTTCCGCGATGTGAGATCTAGCTTCGCGGCGCATGGGATATTGGGACTGCAGCATAGACCGTAAAGGAATCTCATGGCTCGGAGACAATTTATCCCACCCAACCTGAGTACGGTACAACGCCGGAGCAAGCACCTGAGCCCACTCTTCGGCAAACCTTTCAGCGTGCTCCTTTGGCACTGTGTGCGCAAAGGACGGGAGGATTACCTCCTCCCCTCTAGGAGCATTCAAAATGAAAGCCGGGGGCTAGTCCGCCTCCGCTAAGAGAATATCATAGGAAGAGGTCAGATTAATCCAAAAAATCCCTTGTATTGTATGTTGTATGTCACCTTCAATTAAGAGGACTATGTCATATAGTCTGTCAGGGGGAGCCACTCTAGTGTCAGCAGTTTCTACAGTTATGAACGTGTCAGTTGCTGTCGCCTCCAAATATGGACGCAGTGCTTGCCGCACTACTGTAACCTCCGCTGCGCTGTCGAGCAGAGTTAGTGCCCATGTCAGGTTCCGAAGCTGCGTTCTCACTATCTGTGGCATACCTCGCTGTTAGCGCAGCAACTTTCTTCTTCTGAAATGCGGGACGTTGACGTGCAAACTCGTCCTGCTTGCCTTTACCGTCAGACTGACGGTGTTGCTCACGTCCTTATTGGGCACCCCGACCTTTGCCACGTTCACCGCCACTGGACTGTGAGGCCGATGTTTCCTGTGAAGAACGAGGAGAACGTTGTTCAGTAACCTGAACTCTATCAGGTGACCTAATACTAGTGCGATCGCGCAAATCATATGTGCGTTCACCAGTCGCCTGTAATGGTGACACAGGACGAGACCCCTGTTTCTGTTGCTGCTTTCCCTGTTTCTTTGTTCTCCAATTTTGTTTAGGAAAACTTGGACGATCGTCTTTGACAGACGAACTCACCTTAGTTTGCTGTTGTATGTCTGGAATGACAATAGTAGGCTTAATCCCTAAACTACTGCGGCCAATAGTTCTATAAGCCTCCGCAATAATTTTAGGCAACTCTCAGGGCATATCGAGTTTGTCGACGAGGGCTACACCATTCGCCACTTGAAAGTGTACCGCATCTCCCTTGAGATTACCAAGCTTGAGAGAGGCCACTACGTCGAACACACCGACAAGCCGCATCCCCAACTCGACCGCCGCCTCCGGTCCGTGCTGATCTTGAACACGCTTGATGACGGAGGGAAGCACTGCCATAGATGGGGTGCCGAAGCACTTCGAGTAAACCGCTGCAAAAACCTTACCCCAGTTGTCACAGTCTGACACCTCTGGGCCTAAGTCCTTCTGCAAACTAATGGTGAGGATCCTGTGTTTTTTCACAGGAGTAGAGTGCGGAAATACTGCTTCCAGCTGGTCAAATTTCTCAGCAAGCCAATAAGGTAAATCGTCCTTATTCTGGGGGCGCTTGCCCATTACCGAATTAACCATGAAGGGACTAATGACAATCCCGGCTGGGCCAGCTGGCTGTCCCGCAACAACAGGTGCACCCACCTGCACGTTGCGTGAGACGTATTGCACTAAAGCCCGATATACAGTAATCAGGGCTGTATGGAGGACATGCAACTCATCCACCGCAACATTCAAATAACGAGGATGAGGTGTAAATCCGGCCAGTACCGGCCAAGTGGCCCCTGGAATTGATAAAGGGCCCATTCGAACCGGTATAACCGCATGGGGAAGGGCTCCATTAAACCAAATGCGATGCTGCCAAGCCGAAATAGGAATCTCCTGCGTCCTATATGGCGTATAATTTGCTGGGAGCCGCGTGGGAGTATGGGTGTGAAACGTATTATCATCCACATTCACCGCTGGCATAGTCACCCAAGAGCAAAACAACTCATAGGGGTAAGATGCATCAGCACTCACCACATAAATAACAGCCATCCCATCGTCCGGCACCCGAAACTGTGTCAAAAGATGTCGCAGAGGTGCCCGGCTATGTGCTGCAATATCGACCGCCATATGGACACAGAGAAGAACAACAATTTGTAGTAGCACAAGGGTTCAAAAATATAAAACCTTTTTAATTAACATGCTTGATTGAACCGTCACTCCCGCTATCCGGAAACAAGAGTGAGGGTGTCGTGGACTAATATAAGCACTACCAAGGCATCTCAAAGCAGAAGACCAAACGTTAGGTGCGCCATGTTGCAGGGATTCTGCTCATGCACAGAACTATGCGCAGGAAACCAGGACCTCAGTGAATTGCGGTATACCAAAAACTCACCTCAGTACCCAGAACCCCTATCTGACCAGCATCAGTGTCACATTCACTCTTCATACCATATAGAAGCTACCATTGATTAGACAACCCAGAACATGCGACTTTAGAGTACTCTCAGGAATGGTGGGAATCAGAAATACCTGTTCGTTATTATTCTCATATCAGTCCACAACAAGAGTATTCAGAGACACAGTAAAGTTTAAAACGTTTATTTTATAAACTGCGTCTCCGAATATGCAGTACTTTGGCTAACATAAGCAGACAAATTATTAAAATTAAAACAATCAGCATTGTTACAATACCATAGAAAATGAAGGGAGAAATCATATTACAAATGACAGTGGAATACAACCACCCTCCCTTCGCTAGTAAACTAGTATTATTATACTAATAGAAGGTCTCTAGGTTTGAATGGGGAACCCCATACTGTAAAGATCAGCTTAGGTGAATCATATCACAGGATCAGCTTTGCTCTGCGCCTGGAAAAGTTCTTCTCCAGAATGTGTGTCTAGTGCATGCAAACTGCAATATTAAAGGCGCTCGACTTTCAAATATTTGCAGCTGTGTGCGTGTTGTGGCTAGAGCGTGGGCCGATCAACCTGAACTCAAAAACATATATTGTTTGGTGGCTCAGACTGTTTCTGCACACAATGTTCAGATCAAGGTTGCAGTGCACGTCTAGGGATGTGAACAACAGACAGTTCTCATGTGAAGAAAAGGCAAGCAAGCAGTTTTCAAATAATAACATCTATCTGCAGTGCCGTGTGCAAAAGCGGTAAGATGGCGTTTCTAACATCTAAGACGCCTATGCTAACAGCAATGTATGTCATCTAAAACTCCGCCTCCACTACATTACTTGTGCGTGCCAGCTAACTCAGAGGCCACTAGAAACTTTTCGAATAAACAAGAAGGAATTCGTTTCTGACAACCACATAAACATGACAACTTTGTTTCCCTTAGAATTGGAACAATCTCAGAATCGTGGAAACAATAGATAATAGTTTCACTCAGTCAATCGTGAATGCTTTGTTTCTACAGAGTTACACAGAAATGGATAGACGGGCGTTTCAATAAAAAGGGTTTATTGAACAGTCTTATTTTTCGTGCAAGAGATATGAACTGCTAAAATCGTAAGACAGAATGCGAAGTATAATACGTACAGCGTTGGCAGTAAGATAAATTATACTGTAATAGCATAGTTTATAGCTATGACAGATATTCATAAAAATACATACATAAATAACACAGGCTAAAATGTTAATACTCATCTGATGCTTCTAGCTAGTTTTACCCCAGTGTACCTAACCTAAGTGTAGTACGAGGTAAGAAGAAGGTGCTGTTTGTCTATAGTCTAGTTTAGCTATAGTTGCCAAGATTTGCCAAAAGTCGCTTTAGGTTCTAGTCCGCTCCATACCTTAGAATGAGTGAGGTTGGAATCTCTTTCCGAGTCTCGATCTCTAACACCCCGCAAGGGGAGTCAGAAACACTGGAGCTGGATTCTCTGCGAGGAGGATGACAGCGTCTGATCAGTGCGTGAGGCGGGGACTTGACTTCCTTCCGAACTTGCCGTGGCGAGCCGCGTCGTGCAAGTACTTCTATCTACAAATAACAACCATTTACCCTCCTTTTGGTCTCCCTTGTTCCTTTTCCTGTTCGCTATGATCAATTCTTAAACCTAACGGTCCCTTTATATGATTGACCAGTTGAGACATTGTTTTTTTGCTACGATAATTGCCCGGTCTCAACTGGGATAACGGGTTCACTCCTGTTTTTGTTTTTCCACGTCATGCAAGTAGGCAGCCGAACCGTGGTTTGCCATGGTAAGTGAAGGTATAGTTATACCTTGAAGGTGTTCAGGAATGCCAGTATTGACGTAACAGTTGGGCTGAAGAACATCATGAATGAACCCCTAAGGAATAGATGTTCATGCATAATAAATGAGTTCTTGAAGAAATCAATATCCAAGCAAGGGGAAGTCCTAAAGGCTTAAGAGTCTGATTTTCCGAGAACTTGTTGTGATGTAGATGAACGGATGTAGGTGGCCATGCCTGTATTTGGTTAGCATGGATAATGCCTAAATAAGGGTAGGATTTCTATGCCTAAATATGGGCAATGCGAAATATGCCTATATAAGGACATAAATCGGGTAACCTATATACGGTATCTAAATCGACACACAACAACCCTGTATTCCTATGGTACCTATATTAAGGTGTAGAAGCGTTAAGACTCTCAAAGGAACGTCTCAATCACGTTCCTGTTCCCAACCACATTTCAAAAAAATGGAGTGCCTCATCGGCATGTCCCACAGTCACGAAGGAAAATACAAGTCACCTCCTACACTACAGCCCAATACCTGCCCTACCGCGAGTCGGACGCCGGTCAGAGAGATTCCCCCTCCTTCATCTAGTTCCAACTGCATACATAGAGACTACACCCTATTCTCTCCTTATCTTCCTTTTCCTTATGCGCAACTGGAATAGGTTGTCGTTTACCTTATAGGAACAGTTACCCCTCAGTGATTCTACATAATTTCAGGGACCTGAAATGGACAGTGTTGGAGAGAGTAGTGGAAGATAAGCATAGCACTGAAGACACACTGATCAGGAAAGAGGCACGTTGGATTTTCATGGAAAAGGTAGACCAAATAGGCTTGAACAATTGCATTGAGTGGAATAAGATGGGCAGATAGGAACCTGTCCCGTCTGGGACATCCCCGAGATACGGGCATGTGATAGGTTGTGGTGAGATGTGTACCAGTATATGTCCGTACCACATAGGGCAAGACTGAGATGGATAGGAAGATGTCCCCTTCCATACTAAATAGGGGTTCTAATATGTGGTGGGCAGGGTGTAGGCATCTATTTATACACATCAGTTGGTGTCTGTGTTAATCTACTCTTAGAGCCCAGTATTAAAACTGTGACCACAGGGGCACCGACATGGAGATCTCTGAGTCATGGGATACATAACAGTCGTGCACTCATGTCATCGCCTGGACTGTATTATAGGGAGGATCACTAATCAATCAGAAAAGGCAGTGTGTGTGATGTTATATCATACCTCACCTTCTCTCCCTTGATTACTCTCTTGGGGTGGACCACACAATACACTTAGGGACTTGTAAGTCCAAACCACTTTAGCGGCCGCCCAATATACACCAATTGACAAAGACATATATATTTTTAGAAAAAGTACAGGTGTCATAATTCCTGTATATCACACCAGACACTTATACAAACATTTATGCAATGCACCTCTTTCCTTGCCTGTTATTCTCAAGTATCAAGTAAAAAGTTACAACACATGGTCTGTACCGTTCTTTTTTTAAAATAAATCTTTCTTGAAAAAGTTGAGAAAAGACGGTGTAGGGCATTTAAAATGGACTGAATTGTCATTATCTAGACACCTCTGACATTTGAAAGCTACACTTCCAAGATGGCGCCCAACAAAATCGGCATGAGAGCAGAAACTGTACAATCGCCCGGCCTCACACGATTGGTTGGTTGTGGCAGCTGACCGAGGTCAGGGGGCGGGCCTCCTGCTGTCCTTCTGAGACACGGGACTCGTTCTTTAAGAAGCGCATGAGTACTTCCGGCGTCCTGCACGAGTCTACAGCTGAGACGACCACTTGAGCGGTAAGATTAGGGGACCACGGATGTGGGAATCGGGGTTGCCAGATAATGGTCACCTAATAGTTCGGGGGTCCGCACGTTTCGGTAAATTACCGTGGATTGCTTTGGCAATATAATTGGTAGCTCCCAATAGGCTGTAGTGGCACACATAAAGCAAGTAATGATTTGATCGCTTGACTATTTTATTACATTCCTTACCAGGACATACTTATGGATGTTAGGTGGGCACTCATTGAGTATTGGGTGATCATGGGTGAACCTTTGAGATATTGGCAGCGTACATTAACCAAAATGAATATTGATGTGTATGTATTCACAGGCTGACGATCGGCTGCTGCTTTTTCTGGAGGGGATGCTTGGCCAAAATTGGTGTGGGCTCCCCTAAGAGTGTGTTGCTGGTACGAGTTCTGTTGGCAACCATTGGGTAATTCTGGCATAACCTTGTACATTTACATGCATTATTGTCTTGGCAACATTGCCAGTAAAATCAGAATTCCAATATGTGTTGATATGTTTTGCACCATCTTTCTTTTATCGTTTGTCAATCACCATAGATTGTGCTTGCAGTATCGGTGAGATGGAGACCGGACCCCAAGCCCTGATGAAATTGCCAAAGCGAGTGGCAATGAAACATGTCGGCCTTTCTAACTGAAAAGGTCTAAAACATGCCATTCTTTTAACTTGAGTGTGATCACTGCGATCAATAAAGTATGTATAACTGCAAGTGAGTCACAACTCATTTTAGCTTGGAGAAGCTATTTTCTTTTATCACACCACGGGGTCCGATTGGTTGAAGAATGACACAAGCATCAACACTGCATTCTTTTTTTTTTCTTTCTAGTTCTTTTCCCACCACGTAGAGAACCTGGGCACAATCTTTTTCTTTCTTTACGGTCATGAAAGTTACCAATGATTATATCTTGAGCAAACTGGTGAGTACCAAACAACAGATCCTTTGGTGATGTTTACATGAGGTACCTTTTGACCTTTCACACCTTTCTTCTGGCTTTGTTCATGAGATGAGATGATATCTGGTGAATTGACAAACGTTTTAGAATTTGAACACTTGAAACTGGGCATGACTGGCATTCTGGTGAAGCCAGCTTTTTGGCAGAGACAGATTCAGACTGCCCCCGGTATTCTGAAAATGTATAGTGTTCCTCCATAATCAGGTCATTTGTTGAATAGTCATAAACCACATGTACCAAAATGCATTGGGATACTACCTCACATGAAGCCAATAAAAAAGACAATGTCAATTAATGGTGGTTTGGGACTGAGTGGCTCTTTTCAAATGGCAGCCTGTGATCAAGAATTGACAGAATCTGAAACGCGTAAGACAAAAGCCGGTTCCAGCAATTACAGTTTTTATCCTGCCATCGATACTCGGTGTGGGTGTGGCTTCGTCTTTTGGACAAACTTTGGCTTTAATATGAAACGGTGGTCCTACTGTGATGCTAGCACCGCTGCAAAAAGAGAAAGTGGGTCTGTATGTCCTTGAACCGTGAGTGACTGAAACAGAATGCCAAGGGGGCATTTATAAGTTGCATATTGATAAAGACTGCAGCCCAAATGGGGTAATGGAAGCATATTCATTTTTTGGACAGTGCGACATCCACTTGGTATGAAATTTTGTTCCTAAACCACATTCACCAAAATGCATTGCAATACTACCTCACATGGGGCCAATAAAAAGGACGATGTCAGTTAATGATTGTTTGGAACTGAGTGGCAGTTTTCAAGTGGTAGCCTGTGATCAAGGATTGACAGAATCTGAAACGCGTAAGCAAATGCCAGTTCCAGCTATTACAGTTTTTATCCTGCCTGCCATCGATACTCGGTGTGGGTGCGGCTTTGTATTTTTGGAAAAACTTTGGCTTTAATATATCTATCTATCTATCTATCTATCTATCTATCTATCTATCTATCTATCTATCTATCTATCTATCTATCTATCTATCTATCTATCTATCTATCTATCTATCTATATGTATATATATATATATATATATATATATATATATATATATATATATATATATTCACTGAAAAAACCATAGGTTTCAGGGGCGTTATAGTTAGCTGGACATTTCCCTCGTACAAAACCCTAGAAATTGCCCTGTTATAGTTAGTTCAGCTAACTATAACTTGGCCGCCCACAATGCACTGCTGATGATGTCACATATAACATCACTCATGACATGGTCAGTGACATCACTGATGACATCACTGATGACATCTCAAATGACATCACTCATGACATCACTGATGACGTCATCCATGTGATAAATTAGTGCATCTTCTCACACCCTAATATAACCTTTGATACACCGACTCAAAATTTCAGACGGCCATTTTGAAAACCATAGATACTCCAATACCAATAACTACATCCAAACTCATTGACTCTTAGGTCTACATACACCTCCACTCACTCACCAGTACAGTCACTCATACTTACAGTCACTCAGTACAGGACAATCATATGCATTTATATACCTATAAAGACACTTACACACCGCCAATCATCCATTGAGGTAGTGACACACGTAGTCAGTCGTGCAAATAATTAATTACAGTCCAATTTACTCACCTATACAGTTAAACACACTCAAGTTCACTTACTCATAAAAATACTAACAAATTCTGATGCTCTTATACAATTACTGATACAAGCACACACTCATCCATACAGCCACTCCCAAAATCACACACTCTCACATATAAATAGCTATATACTCACATATACACTGTGTTTCACATACATAGTTACTGACACATGTACAACTGAGAATATACAGTAAATCACTAACACACCCTTACATACAGTCACCCAACCATACAGTCCATCACAGATGCACTCTTAAAACCATGCACCCACTGAATCACCCACTCACACATGTATGCACAGAGTCACACACACCCTACCCACACAAACACTCAGACACCCATACAGATACTCAGACAACCAATCAATAACCCATATAGACACTCATATAGCTATTCACAAAACAATGCAGTCACTTATACACCAACACACAGACACATACAGACATTCACACAGTTTAGTCACTAGTCTGCAGTAAGATACATTTAATGACTCACTTATAGAGTCAGTTACACACCTAGAAAATCACCCATTCACACACTTATACACCCACTCATTCTTCCATAGGCCTTTCACTAAAAATATATAAAACATATTTAAACATTTCAGAACAACACACATTCACTGGATGATGTCATCAGTGATGTCATCAGTGATGTCATTTGAGATGTCATCAGTGATGTCATCAGTGATGTCACTGACCATGTCATGAGTGATGTAATATGTGACATCATCAGCAGTGCATTGCGGGGGCGCGAGTTATAGTTAGCTGAACTAACTATAACAGGGGAATTTCTAGGGTTTTGTACGAGGGAAATGTCCAGCTAACTATAACGCCCCTGAAACCTATGGTTTTTTCAGTGAATTTCTAAGGTTTTTTAAATGCCAATTCCTAACTATAACGCCCCTGAAACCTTTGGTTTTTTCAGTGAATTTCAAATGTTTTTTAAATGCCAATTCCTAACTATAACGTGCATGAAACCTATGGTTTTTTCAGTGAATTTCAAAGGTTTTTTAAATACTAATTCCTATCTATAACTTATCTCTGAAGATATCATGAAAAGCATTCTTTTTTAAAAGTAGGGTGCACATTAGTTTTGTGGAAAAGCATCTTTGTGACTGGTTAAGAAAAAGCAGTTTCAACGTGGAGTACATATCATAGGATAAAATTAGCTTAGCTCAACCACACCTGCTACTTGCATTTGGAAGGCACTGTTCGAACTTAAAACAATCGTCAACTTTTAACCCACACTTTTGTACGGTGAGCTATTGTATCTCATGCACTCGTACGGCACGCCATTGTAATGCCTATTTGCGCATGTCCTGCTACATTCCAACTACAACATCACAGTGCCGTTTGGAGGTGGTGCATGCCACTTTACAACATTGACTGCTGCGGCTCTTGTAACAGGCCACACCAGAACACAGAGACACACTTACCGCACTTCCTGTACACAGACATGTCCGAGACACCCCGTTTCCCTTGCCGGATAGGCACACCCCTGCACTGACCTGTGAATGACAGACCAGCACACGCCAGTTGTGCATGCAGGAGGATGCGTACGTAGCTACACATCCTGGCTCACTGCCAACGCTGAGGTGACAGCACACTGTGATGTTGCAGGGCTCGTGCCTATCATGCTAAGACAATGACCACAGGGACACACTTACTAAGATGTGGGTTTGGGGGGCATTGGCGGTCCTGGAGTTGTTGAGATGAGTCTTCTGGCCCTCATGGGTATCCCTGTATCATGCTCATTGACTCTATGGCACCTGTGGGTGTTGTGGTGTGGCTCTTGTGTGTGTTCCCTTTCATGGTGCAGGTAGTTTTCCTGCTTAACACCAGCAGAAAGCAGGTGTAAAATCCCTGGTGCTAACGTGTCTTATCGCCGGAATTTGTTTCGCCATTGCAATTGGTGTGAAAGTTGTAATGTGATTTTTTTCGTGTGCACAACAATATACGAAGTGAGCAGTGTATCTTGTCAAGATCCAGCACCTGACGCACTATTCCCAATCAATATAAATACAATGAGATTTCTTAATAGATTTTGTGTGTACACTGTAAGTGCAGCCAATACCTCAGTGCAATACAATACAGGATTTTACAATTTAGAATAAATCACAAAGGTGCACCTTGTGTCTTTTTGCACGGGAACGGCTACTCTCCATTTCATTATCAGCACTTTAACGGAAGTAAAGTTGAGATAAATCTAACACACTATTCAGAAGTTGGTGCAAACTGCAGATATCACCAGTATTCCAGCGATAAGTGCCCCAAAATTTAACACCATGGTGGACTCCATCAAATAACAGTAATAAGAACAAGAAAGAGTCACACAGCAGTTAAGAGAACAACCAAAAACATTATTAATTTTTTTTTCAAACTTTATTTTTTATAATAATAAATATATAAACGATAAACTATTTTCAAACTTTATATTTTTTATTAACATAAATATAAACAATAAACTAATAAACAAAATGTAACAACAATAATACAAAACAACAAGGCGGAACACTCCTGTGGGAACCACGGATGTCGACGACAGACCTGGAAAATCAGAAAGATTGTTAAAAAAAAAACAAAATGGTATTCTCAACAAAATACCACAAGAAACAAATCACAGATATATAAAATGTATACAGCTAACAACATTTTATAAGTTTAACTTACAAAAACTGTAAATGTTGCAGCTTTAAAATATTTACCGAATGTGAGGAAACTTTTTTGCAGAAGGCACCACGCCCACAAGGTTTTTCTTCAGTGGTGAAGAAATTTGTAACTTTTTCCAAGGGGCAAACAAAGACCAATGCCACCTTCTTCATTCACAAGATTTGCCAAAGAGTTCTGTTACGAGGGGATCCTAACAAAAAATACTCGTGCGGCACAGCAAGTATGATGAAACACCTAAGGACCCTTCATCCAAACAATCTTGCACGAGAAGAGTGCAAACAGATGAGAAACACTCCTGTTCTGTATCTGTAAAAAAGAATCACAAATAAATGTATATTAATAACTTTCAAATTTATACTATTCCATTACTGTACAAACACATTTTATATAAAAACTGACTAAGAAACTATAGCCCTGAACCACAAGTGTGACGATCGTTAACATGCATAGTGCATACTACTTTGAAGCAGTTCATGCCCTAAAGCCTACCTCACTAAAAGACTACATGCTAACTGACTAAATGATTACAGTACTATAAGGAGACACACTGGGTGAGTGACAGGGTGTTTGCTAGAAGAGTATGAATACTAACTAGGGAATTGAAGGTGTGAAACACAACTGTGTAGGTGATTAGAGGACTGCATCCATACTGCATAGGCATTTAAAGTAGTCCATGTGCTAAGGCCTGGCTCACTGCATGACTACTTGGGTACTGACTGAATGATTAGAGTACAGCAAGGAGAGTGCATAGGTGCATTTATAAGTGCTAGGCTTTTCGCACAGGGAATGGATTAGTACTTGGTACTGAATGGGTCACTAGAGGAGTGCAAAGGCAGTCACAAGTGCTGGACTGTATGGATACTGACTAGGAAATTGAAAGTGTGAAAGACAAGTGTCTAGGTGGTTAGAAGACTGCATGCATAGTGCATAGGGGTTTGAAGCAGTCCATGTGCTAAGGCCTGGCTCAGTGTATGAATACTTAGGCACTGACTGAATGATTAGAGTACTGCAAAGATAGTATCTTGGTGAATTTATAAGTGTTTGGGTTTTAGCACAGTGAATGGATTAGTACATGGTGCTGAATGGGTAACTAGAGGACTGCAAAGGCAGTGACAGGGTATTCCCTGGAAGTGTATGGATACTGACTAGGGAATTGAAGGTGAGAAAGACAATTGTGTAGGTGGTTAGAGGACTGTATGCATAGTGGATAAGGGTTTGAAGCAGTCCATATACTAAGGCCTGGGTCACTGGATGAGTACTTGGGTACTGACTGAATGATTAGAGTACTGCAAGGAGAGTGCCTGGGTGAATTTATTCGGGTTTGGCGCAGTGAATGGATTAGTACATGATGCTGAATGGGTCACTAGAGGAGTGCAAATGGAGTGACAGGGTGTTTGCTGGAAGCGAACGGATACTAACTGGGGAATTGAAGGTGTGAAAGACAAGTGTGTAGGTACTGAGAGGACTGCATGCATAGTGGATAGGGGTTTGAAGAAGTCCATGTGCTAAGACCTGGCTCAGTGCATGAATACTTAGGCAGTGACTGAATCATTAGAGTACTGGAAAGAGAGTGGCATGGTGAATTTATAAGTGTTTGGGTTTTGGCACAGTGGATGGATTAGTACATGCTGTTGAATGGGTCTCTAGAGGACTGCAAAGGAAGTGACAGGATGTTTCCTGGAAGTGTATGGATACTGACTAGGGAATTGAAGGAGTAAAAGACAAGTGTATAGTATGTTAGAACACTACATGCATACTGCATAGACATTTGAAGCAGTCTATTTGGTACTTAGAAACTGACTAAATAATCAGACTACTTCTAGTACAGTGCTTAGGTAAAACTTTTATTACATTTTCAGTTCTGCCACAGTGAACAGAATAGTACATGGCACTGCACCTTAGTGTCAAACCCTGACTCATTTTATCAATGCATAAGCAAAGACTACCTTCTAATGCTACTAAAACTTGACAACATGAGAGGTTTTAAATTAGTTATCTGTCAGCAAATACACGATGTTACCAACTGCTTCTCTCACAGTGGTTCTCAAATGCACACAGACTCACAGGGTAATTCTAGACAACAACCACTATAACTAGGAGTTTACCAAAAATCATTCACTACTGTGGAAGTGGTAAGCGAACTGCACACAATCTTCATATTTCAGGACTGCACTTTTATGTCAAAGCCTTACTCATATAATCAAAGCATAAGCAAAGACTGGCTTCTAATGCTACTAAAACTTCACAACATGACCGGTTTTAAAACAGGTATATGTCAGCAAATACACGATGTTACCAAATGCTTCGCTCACAATCCTTATCCAAATGCACACAGACTCACAGTGTGATTTTAGACAAGCAACACTATCCTAGGAGTTTACCAAAACTCATTCACTACTCTGGAAGAGTTAATGGTACTGCACACAATCCACATATTTAAGTACACCACATCAGTGTCAAAGCATGACTCATTTAATCAACGCATAAGCAAAGACTGGATTCTAAACCTACTAAAACTTCACAACATATATATATATATATAATGAAAGCATAAGCCATAACTGTCTTCTAATGCTACTAAAACTTGACAACATGACATGTTTTACAACACTTATCTGTCAGCAAATACACGATGTTACCAAACACTTCTCTCACAGTGCTTCCCAAATGCACACAGACTCACACTGTGATTCTAGACAAACAACACTATCCCTAGGAGTTTACCAAAACTCATTCACTACAGTGGAAGTGGTAAAGGAACTGCACACAATCTACATATTTCACGAATACACTTTAATGTCAATGCCTGACTAATTTAATCAACGCATAAGCAAAGACTGGCTTCTAATGCTACTAAAACTTGACAACATGACAGGTTTTAAAACAGTTATCTGTCAGTAAATACACGATGTTACCAAATGCATCTCTCACAATCCTTACCCAAATGCACACAGACTCACAGTGTGATTTTAGACAATCAACACTATCCTAGGACTTTACCAAAACTCATTCACTACTGTGGAAGGGGTAAGGGGACTGCACACAATCTACATATTTAAGTACAGCACATCAGTGTCAAAGCATGACTCATTTTATCAACATATAAATAAAGACTGGATTCTAATGGTACTAAAACTTCACAACATGACAGATTTTAAAACAGTTATCTGTCAGCAAATACATGATGTTACCAAATGATTCTCTCACACTGATCCCAAATACACACTAACTCACAGTGTGATTCTAGACAAGCACCACTATCCCTATGAGTTTACCAAAACTCATTCACTACAGTGCAAGTGGTAAGGGAACTGCACACAATCTACATATTTCACGACTGCAATTTACTGTCAATGCCTGACTCATTTAATGAAAGCATAAGCCATAACTGTCTTCTAATGCTACTAAAACTTGACAACCTGACTGGTTTTAAAACAGTTATCTGTCACCAAATACACGATGTTACCAAATGCTTCTCTCACAATCCTTACCCAAATGCACACAGACTCACAGTGTGATTTTAGACAATCAACACTATCCTAGGAGTTTACCAAAACTCATTCACTAGTCTGGAAGAGTTAATGGTACTGAACACAATCTACATATTTAAGTATAGCACATCAGTGTCAAAGCATGACTCATTTAATCAATGCATAAGCAATGACTGGATTCTAATGCTACTAAAACTTCACAACATGACAGGTTTTAAAACAGTTATCTGTAAGCAAATACATGATATCACCAAATGCTTCTCTCACACTGATCCCAAATACACACTAACTCACACTGTGATTCTAGACATGCACCACTATCCCTAGGAGTTTACCAAAACTCATTCACTACAGTGCAACTGGTAAGGGAACTGCACACAATCTACATATTTCAGGACTGCACTTTTCTGTCAAAGCCTGACTCATTTAATCAAATCATAAGCCATAACTGTCTTCTAATGCTACTAAAACTTCACAACATGACAAGTTAAAACAGTTATCTGTCAGCAAATACACGATGTTACCAAATGCTTCTCTCACAGTGGTTCCCAAATGCACACAGACTCATTGTGTGATTCCAGACAAACAACACTATCCCTTGCACTATATCAAAACACATTTCTTCATCTAGAAATAGTACTACATTTTAGTATAGAAACATAACATAACTCATTTCACAAATTCATAGACAATGACTGGTTTCTAATTCTACCAAAATATAAAAACTGCACAGTTATCTGTTTACAAACACATGAAAACGACAAATGCTTATCACAGAATGGTTTCTACATGCACACACATTGTAGAGAAAAAAAGTACTCCCTACACTTTAGCAGGAAAAATACATTAGTCTGATTAAAATCAAAATAGTCTACATACATCCCCTCACAATTAAATAACTAATCTTTCAAGTTCTTTTGTAGATTGAGGAGTATATCAATCACTCACCATATTTTCTTTTACAGAATCTCTGCACTGTGCACCTCTCAGCAAAAGCAAAGAATGAAAAAGTTTCCCTTTCATTTTCCACACATATACATGTAAACATCAAATCACAATCCTTCGCACATAAACTCAAAAGCAAACACACATTTCTATTGGTTAAACATTTCAACCCTTTCCACCTGAAATACATTTCAACCCTTCCCCCAATCTGCCTTCTGCCTGTTACCATAGAAACAGGTCATGGAACACTGCACTGAGGTCACAGGTCACAAGTTCAGCACACAATGTTCCGACACAAGACAGGAAGTGTGCTTGACTTTTCAACATATCAGCTTATCATATATAATGTTCCTTACAATCTGTTTTTGTTAACCAATAACAATCATACCTTTAAAAAACAAAAATATACACCCTACCTTTCAGTGTAGAAAGTTGTCATACAACCAATGATTTCTTGTCGTTTTTCAAAAAACGTTGCCGTGGATCCGCGCACCCACAGCAAGAGAATCCGTGCATCCAACGCGATAGGATGCGCGCACCGTGCGCGCATTTCGCCGGTTTTTTTTTTAAAGGGGGGCCCCAGGGGGTCCTTCTGGGACCCCCTAAGCACCTCTAAAGGGTCAGAGTATTTCCACTCTGCCCCCTTTATATGTTTTACACACTTATTCCCCTTGCTTCTTCAGCCTCGCTTCTACCAAGGCAGAAAATGGCCACCAATAGTTCCTGGTTTAGAATGTAGAGAGACACTCGACAGCCAATTAGCATTCAGTGCGCGATCGGGAGGGTGCGCGCTCGGTTCGGGGAGGGTGCGCTTATGGTGCGGGTACGGTCCGCGGATCCTCCTCGGCCATAGATATCACTAACTTTTTTACCTCAATTTTCTCAGTAACTACTGAACAGATTCACACCATATATGCAAAAAGCACGAGTCCGAACTGAGGTCTACCTCTTTGCCAAATTTGGTGTCATTCCGTTCAGCGGTTTGGGGGGGTAGCTGCGACAACAGATCCTATGGGAAATTGCATGGGGAAAATGCGTTTTTGGATCCCCCTTTTTTCTCGGCCCCCGCTTGACGGATCACCACGAAACTTTCAGGGTAGGAGCGGAGCGGAGCTGGCCAAAAGTTTGGAAAGTTTCGCGAAGATTCGTCAACCGGCGCCAAAGATATTCCCAATAGAATGTTGCGGATTTCCTATGGAAAATAGGTCCTAACTATAACTATCTACTGGCGTCCGCCAGTAGATAATATATATAGATATATATATATCTCAAAGGTTGCAGGCCGCCATGCATCCCCCCTTTTTTTTAAATGCCCTTTCAAAACAAGTGCGGGAGTTCATGCTTTTTTTTGTTTTTATCCTGCAAATTTCATGGCAAAAGTTCAAAAACAAAATGCTTTTTTGCCCTGGCCCTGCACCAGAGCTAGAGGATCACTGTATTCATACGCTTTCCCCTTTTCTTTTCTTACTCTTTTTTTGGGACTCGACTGAAGCTGAGTCTCAAAATGGCTGCTAGCAATTCCTGGTTGAAGTGTTTGCAGCCAATCAGACCTCTGCAGATCTCTGCTCCAGCTTGTTATTAATTGAAAGTCATTGCTCCCTCAGATATAAAATTGTGTTTTTTATTTCAATTCTCAACAAGTACTGAATGGATTTACACCAAATACCTGAAAGCGTAATCTGGGTATCCAAATTTAACTTTCTGCCAAACTCTGTTTAATTTCGCCCAGCGGTTCAGGGTGTAGTCATGTTCAAAACCCCCATGGGAATTAACATGTGAAATTCACTTTTTTTTAACCCCCCCCCTTTTTCTCGGCCCCCGCTTTACAGATCTAAACAAACTCTGAAAGCAGGAGTTCGATTTTAAAAACAAAATTCCAATTACCCTGTCACTCTGGGAGTTTTCTTCCAGTGCATTTATCATTTGTATTTTTAGGTCGAGCCTATAGCAGCGCGCAAGCGCCGCATTAGGAAAATGACCTCTTGGAGCTGACCAGCACTTCGCGCACGAGAGAACAAGCTCGTACTCGAAGTCCTAACATTCTATTTGCCTTTGCGTGCGTTTTTGTGAGAAGACAGCACACAATTGGGCAAAGGCATCTTTTTGTCCCAATGTTGATGCCCACGGCCTAAGGCTTGCGGTTACGCGCAAGGGCCACATCTGTTTTCAATTATCGTGCCCAGATGCTGGAGCAATAATTGAAAACAGATGGGCTGCTCTCTCTTACAAGCACGCGCGCACCACTCGCGGGTTTTCCTCATCCGTTGCCGCGGTCGCCATCCCCGGCCCCTTTGCTTGTTTCTATTGTGAGCTCTGATCTGTACGACCTACCAGGTTTTGTCATATTGGCAAAATTGTAAGGTTAAAAGCATTGTCAAAGCCTGTAGGCCTTGCCTTGGAAAGCTTGTCTGACCATTAAAGTGTTTTTTTTTTTAAATACCAAAATAATGAAATGTGGGGGCATTAAAACGGCACTAGTGAGTGCCGGGGTACTGCCGGGGACAGCCAAGAATTAATAGAGGTGACCGGCTACAAGTGCTGCTGGGGCACGGATCATTAGCAGCTTGAGACCAATCAATCAATCAATCATTGCATTTATAAAGCGCGCTACTCACCCGTAGAGGTCTCAAGGAGCTGGGGGGGGGGGTCAGTGCTCGAAGAGCCAGGTCTTGAGCTGCCTTCTGAAGGAGAGGTGGTCCTGTGTGGCGCGCAGGTGGCTGGGAAGAGAGTTCCAGGTCTTTGCTGCCAGGTAGGAGAAGGACCTGCCTCCGGCGGTGGCTTTGCGGATGCGAGGCACGGCTGCCAGGGCTTGTCCGGTCGAGCGTAGGGTGCGAGGAGCGGTGTAGAAGGAGACGCGGTGGTTGATGAGTTTTGGTCCGATATTGTGCAGGGCTTTGTGTGCGTGGGTGAGGAGTCTGAAGGTGATCCTCTTGCTGACTGGAAGCCAGTGAAGTTTCTTCAGGTGTCCGGAGATGTGGTGGTGGCGAGGTATGTTCAGGATGAGTCGTGCGGCCGCGTTCTGGATTCGTTGTAGTTTCTTCTGTAGCTTGGTAGTGATACCGGCGTACAGAGCGTTTCCATAGTCCAAGCGACTGGTGACGAGGGCGTGGGTGACGGTCTTCCTGGTGTCGGTGGGGATCCAGCGGAAGATCTTGCGGAGCATGCGGAGGGTGTTGAAGCATGCCGAGGTCACCGAGTTGACCTGTCTGGTCATGCAGAGGGATGAGTCCAGGATGAAGCCGAGGTTGCGTGCGTGGTCGGTGGGTTGGGGAGTGCTGCCTAGGGCGGGGGGCCACCAGGAGTCGTCCCAGGCGGTGGGAGTAGGGCTGAGGATGAGGACCTCCGTCTCCTCTGTGTTAAGTTTGAGCCGGCTGTCTGTCATCCAGTGCGCTACTTCCTTCATGCCTTCGTGTAGTCTGGTTCTTGCTGAGGTGGGGTTGTTGGTGAGGGAGAGGATGAGCTGGGTGTCGTCGGCGTAGGATATGAGGTTGAGTCCGTGTTTTCGTGCGATGTTCGCCAGGGGGGGTCATGTAGATGTTGAAGAGGGTTGGGCTGAGGGAGGATCCTTGGGGGACGCCGCAGATGATCTCCGTAGTAGTGGATCTGAAGGGGGGAAGGCGGACTCTCTGGGTTCTTCCGGAGAGGAAGGAGATGATCCATTCCAGGGCCTTGCCTCTGATGCCGGCGTTGCTGAGGCAACGTATTAGGGTGCGGTGGCAAACCGTGTCGAAGGCTGCAGAGAGGTCCAGGAGTATGAGGGCCACGGTCTCTCCTTTGTCAGTCAGAGATCTGATGTCATCCGTGGCTGCGATGAGGGCGGTCTCGGTGCTGTGGTTAGCTCTGAAGCCGAATTGTGAGGGGTCGAGTGAGTCGTTGGTTTCCAGGGCGGTGGTGAGTTGAGTGTTGACGATTTTCTCAATCACTTTGGCGGGGAACGGGAGGAGCGAGATGGGCCGGAGGTTTTTGAGTATGGTGGGGTCTGCTGTTGGTTTCTTTAGGAGGGCGTTGAGTTCGGCGTGTTTCCAGTTCTCCGGGAAGGTGGCGGTAGTGAAAGATGCGTTGATGATGTCTCGGAGGTGGGGTGCAATGATGTTGTCGGCTTTGTTGAAGATGTGGTGCGGGCAGGGGTCGGATGGTGATCCTGAGTGGATGGAGTTCATGATGTGGGTGGTTTCCTCGGTGGTGGTTGGGTTCCAGGTGTGGATGGCGGTGTTGTCGGTGGCGAGTTCCGGTGGTGGGTTCTTGTTGGTTGTGGCGAAGCTGTTGTAGATGTCGGTGATCTTGTGGTGGAAGAAAGCTGCGAGGGAGTCGCAGAGATCCTGTGAGGGGGGATGGTGTTGTTTTCGGCGTCGGGGTTGGAGAATTCTTTGACGATGCCGAATAGTTCCTTGCTGTTGTGGGCGTTGTCGTTGAGTCTGTTCTGGAAGGCTGATTTTCGTGCGGCGCGGAGGAGTTGGTGGTGTTTGCGGGTGGCGTTCTTGAGAGCAGACATGTTCTCGTCGGTCTGGTTGAGGCGCCAAGACTTCTCGAGGGTGCGGCATTCTTTTTTGGAGTCCTTGAGGGTGGGGGTGAACCAGGAGTTTTTCTTGTGGTTGTTTTTGTTTGCTTGGGTCTTCAGGGGGGCCAGGGTGTTGGCGCATTCTGAGATCCAGTTTGTGAGGTTGTTGGCGGCTTCGTCGGGGTCTGTAGTGCTGGCGGGGGGGTTCTGGGAGAGGGCTGCTGTGAGTTGTTCGGTGGTGATACGGTTCCACTGCCTTCTCGGTGGTTGTTGGACGTGGTGGTGTACGGTGGTCTTCTTGAAGCTGAAGTAGACACAGCTGTGGTCCGTCCAGGAGAGTTCGGAGGTGTGGCTTAGAGAGATGTATTTGCTGGAGGAGAAGATGGGGTCGAGAGTGTGTCCGGCGTAGTGGGTGGGGGTGTTGACCAGTTGTTTCAGTCCGAGGTTGGCGAGGTTGTCCAGTAGGGTGGTGGTGTTGTTCTCGGCGCGGTTCTCCAGGTGGAAGTTGAGGTCCCCTAGGAGGATGTAGTCGGTGGACGGGAGTGCGTGTGGGCTGATGAAGTCTGCGACGTCTTCGCTGAACTTTGTGCATGGTCCTGGTGGTCTGTACATGAGGGTGCCTCTGAGGGTGGTCTTGGGGTCGCTGTGGATAGAGAAGTGGAGGTGTTCTGCGTCGGGGAGTGAGTCGTCGGTGTAGGTCGAGACGCGGATGGAGCTCTTGTGGACAATGGCGATGCCTCCTCCGGTGCGGTTGGTGCGGTCTTTCCTGATGATTTTGTAGCCGTCGGGGATGGCTATGGTGATGTCGGTTGCCGAGGAGGGGTTCATCCAGGTCTCGGTGAGGAAGGCGATGTCCGGGTTTGTTGAGTCGATGAGGTTCCATAGTTCGATGGCGTGCCTGTGGACGGATCGGGTGTTGATCAGGATGCATTCGAGGTTATTTCCGGAGGAGTTTTTCTTCTTGGGTGTGTTGTGTGTTCGTAGGCAGGTGAAGCGGCAGTTGCGGCAGGTGAAGGCTCAGTGGGTTCGCTTTGGGGCGGCGCGGCAGCAGCCCGGCGTGCGGCCGGGGTTGAGAGCGGTGAGGGAGGCGGTGTCGTAGGTCAGGCGGAGGCGGCAGGGGGGTGGGGGTCGCAGGGACCAGGGGTCGTGGCGCTGGGCGCGGTCCAGGCTCGGACGGGCGCAGACGGGCTTGCCTTAGGCGCGCCTTTGCCGCCATATATGGGGTAGCCGGGGAGGAGGGGTCAGCTGGGAGGAGGGCGGCGGGAGGGTGGCGGGGTGGAGAAAAAAAGCGGGAAAACGGTGAAGTCCGCGAAAACGGCGAGGGGCCAGAAAAGGCACCTAAAAAGGAGAGAAAACGGCGAGGGGCCGGGGAAACGGCCAAAAAAAGGCAGAAAAAACAGGAAACGAGCACTAAAGGGACCGGGCACTCGGGGGGGGGCCACGCACTCGGGGTACAAGGAGAGAGAAGGGGTCAGCACGCACTCTGGGACACTCGTTCAGGGAGACAAGAAAAAAGAGGGAAATTAATCACTCAGACCATCAACTGTGGGGCACTCATACGAGGATACACGGAGAGAAGGGGAAATACTCAGATACACACAAGGGGCACAACCGGGCACACAAGACAGCAGGCAGGAGGCAGGAGAGCACTGGTGGTGCTGCATGGGCAGGGGAGCGACCTACCCAAAGGTCAAGGGTCGCTACCTCTGCAGCGCAGCGGCCGCCATATATGGGGTAGCCGGGGAGGAGGGGTCAGCTGGGAGGAGTGCGGCGGGAGGGTAGGCGGGGTGGAGAAAAAAAGCGGGAAAACGGCAAAGTCCGCGAAAACGGCGAGGGGCCAGAAAAGGCACCTAAAAAAGTGAGAAAACGGTGAGGGGCCAGGGAAACGGCCAAAAAAGGCGAAAAAACAGGAAACGAGCACTAAAGGGACCGGGCACTCGGGGGGTGGGCACGCACTCGGGGGTACAAGGAGAGAGAAGGGGTCAGCACGCACTCTGGGACACTCGTTCAGGGAGACAAGAAAAAAGAGGGAAATTAATCACTCAGACCATCAACTGTGGGGCACTCATACGAGGATACACGGAGAGAAGGGGAAATACTCAGATACACACAAGGGGCACAACCGGGCACACAAGGCAGCAGGCAGGAGGCAGGAGAGCACTGGTGGCGCTGCGTGGGCAGGGGAGCGACCTACCCAAAGGTCAAGGGTCGCTCCAGGAGCGCCTACCTCAAGGCTCTGTGGACTTGAGCACTGCTCACGGTCCCAGCCCTTCCACACGTGTTAGGGGCTGGGGTGTCATTTGTGTGCATACGCCTGGGCCCTCGCGTGCTGCTTGTGGCCATAGACACTTGCCTCGGGGTCACGGAACCCTGAGCGCAGAGAAACTTACCTCGGGACGCTGTAAACATGAGACCTACGGCACTCCCAGCCCCCGTGTTTGGGGCCTGGATATCGCTTGTGTGCACTCCTCTGCCATTAGGGCTCTTGGCCTTACCGGAAGCACCGACCCCTTGGTTCTGGGACCTCGAGCACAGACACCCCTACCACACGGCCCTGCGTCGTGAGCACAGCTTGAGACCATGCAAACACCCTCCCCACCCCCCCCCCCGACTTATATGGGGTCATGATGTCGCTTGTGAGTAGATTCACCTGCCTGGGGCCAGTCTGCAAGCTGTGGCCAGAGACACATACTGTGGGGCCCCCGAGCACAGCTCGACACATGACACCTCCCCGTGTTAGGGCGCTGTGTATCATTGTGTGCGGGGTCGCCTGCTCGCAGCGGCCCGGCCCTCGTCTGCAGCTTGTGACCAGAGACACTTGTCCTGGGAACCCGAGCAGAGAGACACTTACTTCAGGACCCTTGAAAAAGGAGCAAGGATTGATACCCACCTCCCTTCCTCCTTTCTCCACCCCCGCCCGGTGTGAGGTGCTGGTGTATATCTTGTGTGCAGTCATCTTTCCCAGGCACTTGGGCCACGCCTGCAGCTTGTGACCAAAGAGAGGCTCCTGCGCCAAGGCCCTAAGCCACTGGAGACTTGGAAGTTTCTGGTGCCCCGAGGCGCTAGCACCAGTGGCCTTAGGCTCCACACTTACATCTTGTGACCAAAGGCGTCTCCTGCAGGTCACTGTGCTCCCTTAGTGTGGAACACACCTTGTGAATAGAGGTACCTGCCCCTGGAACGTGAGTACAGCCAAACAAAGGCACAAGTTTATTGCATGACCCAGGCTTGTGAGTACATGCAGGTGTTCCTGGCCTTTGGGGCCCCAAACGCCACTTTACTTGACCTCCTTACCCCGAGCAAGACCGGTGAGCAGACACACAAGCGTCAGGGTTAGGGCCCCAGCAGCACAACCTCAGCCTTCACTAACAGGTGCCCTGCATTGATGTTATTGGGCCCTTCATGGCCTCTTAAACCCAAGTCGTGGAAAATGACTGAGGGACACTGCGACACGGTACAACTACGGAGACCCAGCCTGTGTGACCCAGGCACTGTAGCAGAGGTCTGTTGAGTCCCACACTCTGCGAGAGAGGCACTTAAGTGCTACATGAACAGCAGCAGTGTGTCACGGATTCACTAATATTAGCACAACAGTCATGCTCCACTAACAATGTGTTCCCCTTTGCTTTCCTCACATTAGTTTCCACCTGTGGACATTACTGTAACCTTCAGCAGCCCCCACCGCCACTCCCTCTTACAAGCTTCCACTTTCTCATTTGAACTGTCCCCCTAGCCCCCAGAGCACCACCATCGTTGGCACCATTGTGAGAAAAGTCAGGGCACCTGCTGATGGTCAAAGCTGAGAGGTCAATAACGGAATGGGCATGAATCTAAGCTCTCCAATCAGCCTCCTGACCCTACCTGAGCACCTCAGTGGCCAGCATGGAAAGAACCCACAGCTCCTATTCTGACACTAAACCTTACCCTGAATGCTCCTAAGTGTCTAAAAGCCCTTCAGTTTGGGTGTAAACGTCGCCAGCACCTTGCTGCAGATGCAAACTTAGTGGTGTTTGGATAATAACTTTATATGTGTGTTTAGGCAGCTTTTTTGGGGGATGGTATCACTTCATTGGTTTGTCAATTTTACACATGATGTTTCACCTCATTATTACAGCACTGAACAATAAAATGCTGGCGGTGAGCCTTTGCGAACGGCATTCCGCTGCGCAACACCGGTCACTGCGTTTTTAGCAACTTTCCATCCACTTGAGCTAAAAACTCTTCTTTTATTAAAATCTGCTGATTATGCTGTAGATGATGGATTTTGGTGCAAAAGCGGCACATCCATAATTATGTGGGAAACACCAAAACCGCAGAATTGCACAATTCCAGTGGTTCTGATGATAGTCCCTCTGTCCACAGCTCTTCCTGCTCTCCCTGACCTTTATCATCCCACTCTTCTCCCCTTCTCAGCTCTCCCTCGCTACTATGGTCCCACTCTACAGGTGTTCCTGCTCAGCATCTCCTCCTTTGTTCCTCACTCCACAGCTCTCCCTGTGAAACAGGATCAGATTCACACAAGTAGCCGTTGTCGGTAGATGTAGGAATCGTTTATTAATCTTCCATCTACCCGTTACACGGAGCGTCCAGCCATACAGCCGTCCGGATCATCATAACTGACTTTCCCCGAACCCTGCAGCGGCGGTGCTCCATACTAGAGCTCCAAGGACATTCCAATGTATACATAGCTAACATCATGGCAGAACCAGTATCACGCGCTGGTCGCGAGAGAGACGCCACCAGCGCGTGAGATAGTCCGACCATTACAACACCTTCCCCCTTAAAGGAAAACAAAAAGAAAAACTCATTGAAAGCAAATACAAGGTTTTACAAATAACAAGGTAATACAACATACTAAAGTAAAGATGAGCACAATTAATATCTGATGTAATCCTCAAACCTTTTCGGAGCGTTTATAACGCGGCCCCTGGAAGAATTAGTGCCCCCTTTAGCATTCACAGATAAAGAGGAAGAGCCAGACGCTAACTGGCTGCCACTCGCCACCTGAGAAGAGTGAACCATATTGTAGGGACCGGCAGAACCTCCAGGAACCAACCAGTGATCCCAATCGAGGTTATCCTCACAATTTCTTTGTCTCCCTTGTAATATCCTAACAGGAGAAACTTTAACAAGTTGTCTTTTGTTCCACCATCCCCTGTTTTGAACAAAAGCAGCTCCTCTGCTGACTTTGAATACCTGTTCTGGGAACGAGAACTTTGACTCCCCTTTTTTAACCATGGTAGGTTTTTTAATAAGGACCCAATCCCCAACCATCACGTCCTCACCATTCAAACGGCATTTCCTGTCAAAACTCTCTTTCATAAGTAACTGCTTGGCATGTACTCTCTGACAAATGTCCTCGAAATTGACTCTAAATTTGGTCGACCTATCCCTTAACCAAGTTGGACACAACGGTGTTTTGGCCTCCCTACCCCTCAACAATGTAAAAGGTGATATTCCAGTTGTGCAGTGAGGCGATGTGTTATAACTCCAAACCTTTTCAATCATGAATTCCCTAACATCCAATCCTGAAGCTACAGCGGTTTGGATACCTTCTTTCACTACCTAATTACCTCGTTCAACTAACCCGTTTGAAGTGGGAGAATATAGGGCCACTTTAAGATGTTTTATGTCTAGCTCGTTGAGAAATTTACACATTCTATCAGAAACAAAGTGTGTGCCGTTATCAGTTACGATAGTCTTGGGAGAACCTTCTAACGAAAATATTTTCTTTAAAAATGAAATTGTGGAATTTGTATCAGGGGACATAACAAAACAGTGATACATCCATTTCGAAAAATAATCGACTGCTAGTATAACATACTTCTTTTCATGGTCTAAGATAGAATAAGGGCCAGAAAAATCCAATCCTATTTTTTCCCATGGGCCTTTCGGAAACTCTGTAGGATGCAAAGGCGTTTTAAGTGTCGGCCAATGCTTGTCTGATAGGAGACATTCGGGCAATTATCAATGACACTCTTGACCTGTGAATCCAAAGAAGGCCACCAATAGTGAAGCTTAATTTTCATTATAGTCTTGGTGGACCCTAGATGTCCAATGTGTGCCTTGTTGATGATTAAAGGCCGCCCCCTGCCGGTGGAACAAACTTATCCCCCGACGAACAATACCATTCTCCACAGACAATTCGTCTGAAACTTGTGCGAAAACGCGCAAATCACCATTCAGACACCTAGATTCAGGCCAAACCTGGGTTGAGTGCTCTAACACCTTTTTCAAAATACCATCCTTCTCACAAGCTGCTTTCCAATCATTCTCAGTTAACACAGAATCGTATTCATGAACTGCGTCCATTACCGCCACACATTCAATATCCTCCAATGCGAAATCCTCCTAATCGTCCTTGTCCATCAGCAACCTGGACAAACAATCCGCCCTGAAATTCCTCCCCCCTTGAATATGTTTAACCACAAAGTTATACTCTTGTAGCTTAGATACCAGTCTCATCAATCTTGCAGACATATTAGTAGAGTTAACTTAGTTGAAAATATATACCAATGGTTTATGGTCGGTTATTAATTCAAATTTGCGTCCCCAGATGTACATTTTAAATATCTGGACAGCCCACGCGCACGTTAAAGCTTCACGCTCGATCGTGCTGTATTGCTGTTCGAAATGTTTAAGAGCTCTAGAAGCAAATGCCACAGTGAGCTTACGTCCATCCACCCTTTGGCTGAGAACCGCACCAAGACCAAGCATGCTAGCATCTACAGTAATCATGGACATACAGTCATCCCTGAACGCATCAAGTGCTTGAACTGAAACAATCAATTTTTTCACATTTTTAAAAGCAATTTCCAAATCCTCGGACCATACCAAATTCTGACCTTTTCTAAGTAACACCCTCAGAGGTTCCACGGCTTGAGCGTAACACGGCCCAAATCTCGCATAATATTCCGCTAAGCCGAGGAAGGAGCATAAGGTGTCTTTATCCTTAGGTGCTTTAGCATCTTCGATAGCTCTTATCACAGAATATTTAGGCTTAATCCCTTGACTAGAGACATTATGACCTAGGTACTCCAGCTCTTGCACTGCGAATTTACATTTGTCAGGTCTCACAGTCATATCCTTAGATTTTAAGATTGTTAGAACTCGTTTGAGTATATCATTGTGTTCCTCAAATGACTCAGCAAAAATAAGGATATCATCCAAATACGCTTGGACCCCCTTAACGTCATGAAACAGCGTATCCATCAATTTTTGGAACACACTACCGGCTGACGCCAACCCAAACGGAAGTCGGAGGAACTTGTACGCTCCAAAAGGGGTGACAAATGTAGTCAACTCCTGAGACTCTTTGGAAAGGGACACTTGGTGGTATGCTGATCGCAGATCAATTAAAGAGAACCACTTAGCCCCCCCATATTTGCTAGAAGTTCATGGATTCTTGGCAGTGGGTGGCAATCCACCAAAATATTTTTATTGAGAGACCGCAAGTCCGCGCAAAGTCTGACCTCGCCAGACTTTTTCCGCGCGACTACGATGGGAGCCACCCACTGTGACGAATCTGTGGTTTCGATTATGCCTTGCTCGCTTACGTTTTTTAAAGTAAGCTTGAGTTCTTCCCTTACACTCATAGGGATCGAGCGTACTTTATGCGAAACGGGCTGTGCATCCGGAACTAATTTGATATGGTGTTCCACACCTTTAACTCTACCTACTTTGTCACTAAACACAGATTTAAATTCAGCAATTATTTCATCGACCATCTTCACATTGGTAACAGAATCAATATAATCGACATTGCAAACAGGTAGATCCCCCACTTTTATCGGGTTCTCATCCCCTGGAACTAAATATAGACCCATACGTGCTAAGTCCTTCCAACCAATAATGTTTTTCCCTTTTTCAGCAACGTAAATTTTTGTTGAAGAATCTCTACCAAGACATTGTACAACCCCAAGAAAATATCCAATCATATTAATGTCTTTCTCGCCAAAGGCTTTTGGATATACATCTGAATGCAGTAATTGTTTATTCTTCCACAAATCGTAGAATGTGGAATCCCGGAGAATAGTAATCGGCGAGCCGGAATCTGCCATGACCTGTAGACTGATGTTGTCAACGATTGACACAGAGTACCTTTTATTGATATAGCGTCCCCTTCACAGTCTAAAGTGACTACAATATTATTTAAGGAGTCAGAGCAAGATTCCACCTCAGTCTCAATGTATCGGACGTTGACTGCCTTCCTAGCATTTCTGCATACTCCCTGGAAATGACCGATTTTCTTACAAATAACACAGCGTTTGTTTAAGGCTGGACAACCAGGGTGATTCCCAATATGATTCTTTGAGCCACATCTGTAGCAGAACAGAGGTTGTTTCTTTTGAGGAAACCTGGATGGCCTACTTTTAACGTTTACCGCTGCCAGAGAGTTCTCGTGGTCGTTGTCGATTGAAGTCACTGAATTGACTGTGGATTTATCCTCTTGCATGACTTTACTTGAAATTGTAGAGCGTTCGATACTCAACGCTAAGTCAATCACCTCAGACAAAGGCAGATTTTTGCAGCTTAGGATCCTCTGTCTGATTTTCTTGGATGCACAGTTAAATACAAACTGGTCTCTAATATAATTATCCGTAAGTGGACCGAATCCGCACGTAGTTGCCAGTATTCTAAGAGCAGAAATATATTCTTCCACTTTTTCATCTTCTTTTTGCTTTCTTTTGTAGAAGTTGTAGCGCTCCAGCATGATGTTAGGTTCGTCTGAAAATTGCTTTTTAAGACGAGCAACGGCTTCTATGTACACATTCCATTGGCTGTCACCAGACTGGGAAGCTGGAGGAGGAATTGGAACCACACTGTCAAAAATTCTCTGTGCAGCTTGCCCCAGACAACCAAATAATAAAGCGAACTTGCGGGCTGCTGAATAGCCTACAGCGTCTATTGCTACTAAATGGTTCTCGAACAGTCTGAACCATTCGTTCCAGATGATAGGTGGGCTGCCTGGTTTGCTCAGGAAGGGAGGAGGTTGAGTGATGGGGTTAATATTAGAGGCCATAGCTAATTAATTAATCCAAGAAAATTGCTGACTGTAATCTCTGTAGTAGAAATCTTGCTTAAATATGCAAATGCGATGAATCAATAATGGAAGGTGATCAGAAGCGTGCGCGTCGCTGAAACTATGTCTGGACGCGCTTTAATTTCTCTTAAAATAATAATATTGTGAAGGTATTCACTTGCAACAGTAACCTTAATAAATATAAAGTTAGATTAAATAGCCAGATACACACTAAAATGCTAATGACATTTTACATTTAAATAAATCAAGATGACGTGCGTATCGTCATGACCAATGGCTGACAACACGCGTATGAAATTGACCAAGACGTGCGTGTCGTCGATTAATGTGGTTTGCGCATGTGCTAGAAATTGACGAGCATCGTTGGTAAATGTACGGAGTTAAATCCAAAGTGAGGCTAACATGCTGTATAGTCAATTGTGTTACTTGTACGCGAGCCCAATCCAAGATGGCATCGCGTACAGTAACGTGATGACGTCCGCAGTGACACGCTTTGGCTCCGATGAAAAATTACCGCAGGCTAATGCGAAATATGCGCTGGCTACCACAGGCAAATCCGGAAGCTCCGATGGCCAACTGCCACACGTACCTTAAAGGAGAGGACCTACTTGCAGGTAAACTTCATTCAATTCGAATCTCTGCTTTTCCGCGGTCCACAAAGTTGTTGCGAGGTGTGAGCATGGGCATACGGGTGGAGGATTCCCCAGTCGTCGCCAGATGAAACAGGATCAGATTCACACAAGTAGACGTTGTCGGAATATGTAGGAATCGTTTATTAATCTTCCATCGACCCGTTACACGGAGCGTCCAGCCATACAGCCGTCCGGATCATCATAACTGACTTTCCCCGAACCCTGCAGCGGCGGTGCTCCATACTAGAGCTCCAAGGACATTCCAATATATACATAGCTAACATCATGGCAGAACCAGTATCACGCGCTGGTCGCGAGAGAGACACCACCAGCGCGTGAGATAGTCCGACCCACTCTACAGGTGTTCCTGCTCGGCATCTCCTCCTTTGTTCCTCACTCCACAGCTCTCCCTGCTTCCGCTCTCCTCTCGCCCCTCTCTCCACAGCTCTCCCTGCTTCCGCTCTCCTCGCGCCCCTCTCTCCACAGCTTTCCCTGCTTCTGCTCTCCCCTCGTCCCTCTCTCCACAGCCCTCCCTGCTTCTGCTCTCCTCTCGCCCATCTCTCCACAGCTCTCCCTGCTTCTGCTCTCCTCGCGCCCCTCTCTCCACAGCTTTCCCTGCTTCCGCTCTCCCCTCGTCCCTCTCTCCACAGCCCTCCCTGCTTCTGTTGTCCTCTCACCCCCCTCTCCACAGCTCTCCCTGCTTCCGCTCTCCTCGTGCCCCTCTCTCCACAGCTTTCCCTGCTTCCGCTCTCCCCTCGTCCCTCTCTCCACAGCCCTCCCTGCTTCTGCTCTCCTCTCGCCCATCTCTCCACAGCTCTCCCTGCTTCTTCTCTCCTCGTGCCCCTCTCTCCACAGCTTTCCCTGCTTCCGCTCTCCCCTCGTCCCTCTCTCCACAGCCCTCCCTGCTTCTGCTCTTCTCTTGCCCCCCTCTCCACAGCTCTCCCTGCTTCTGCTTTCCTCTCACCCCCCCTCCACAGCTCTCCCTGCTTCCGCTCTCCTCTTGCCCCCTCTCCACAGCTCTCCCTGCTTCTGCTTTCCTCTCGCCCCCTTCTCCACAGCTCTCCCTACTTCTGCTTTCCTCTCGCCCCCCCTCCACAGCTCTCCCTGCTTCCGCTCTCCTCTCGCCCCCCTCTCCACAGCTCTCCCTGCTTCTGCTCTCCTCTCGCCCCCCTCTCCACAGCTCTCCCTGCTTCTGCTCTCCTCTCGCCCGTCTCTCCACAGCTCTCCCTGCTTCTGCTCTCCTCTCGCCCCATCTTCACAGCTCTCCCTGCTTCTGCTTTCCTCTCGCCCCCCCTTCACAGCTCTCCCTGCTTCCGCTCTCCTCGCGCCCCTCTCTCCACAGCTCTCCCTGCTTCTGCTCTCCTCTCGCCCCCTCTCCACAGATCTCCCTGCTTCTGCTTTCCTCTCGCCCCCCCTCCACAGCTCTCCCTGCTTCTGCTCTCCTCTCGCCCCCTCTCCACAGATCTCCCTGCTTCTGCTTTCCTCTCGCCCCCCCTCCACAGCTCTCCCTGCTTCTGCTCTCCTCTCGCCCGTCTCTCCACAGCTCTCCCTCCTTCTGCTCTCCTCTCGCCCCATCTTCACTGCTCTCCCTGCTTCTGCTTTCCTCTCGCCCCCCCCTTCACAGCTCTCCCTGCTTCCGCGCTCCTCGCGCCCCTCTCTCCACAGCTCTCCCTGCTTCTGTTCTCCTCTCGCCCCCTCTCCACAGATCTCCCTGCTTCTGCTTTCCTCTCGCACCCCCTCCACAGCTCTCCCTGCTTCCACTCTCCTCTTGCCCCTCCCTCCACAGCTTTCCCTGCTTCCACTCTCCCTTCGTCCCTCTCTCTGCAGCTTTCCCTGCTTCTGCTCTCCTCTCGCCCATATCTCCACAGCTCTCCCAGCTTCCGCTCTCCTCGCGCCCCTCTCTCCACAGCTCTCCCTGCTTCCGCGCTCCTCTCGCCCATCTGCACAGCTCTCCCTGCTTCCGCTCCCCTCTCACCCATCTGCACAGCTCTCCCTGCTTCCACTCTCCCCTCGTCCCCCTCTCCACAGCTCTTCTTGCTTGCCTCCTCTAACGTCGCTCTGCCTGAATTTCTTACTGCTCCCCCTGTGCTCCCTGGTCCACCTCTCCACGACTCTTTCTGACTCCCTTCTCTCCTTTGTCCCTTGGAGAGGAGAAAACACGAACTTGAAGGAGGGCAAAAGACCGCTCCCTGCCTGGATGGACTATCCCAGTCATCCCTCATGTGGCCCCAGTGCCTGGATTGTTAGAGAACAATACTGCAGTCGTGACCTCCAAGAATGGACAACACGAGTCCTCAGGGCTGCCAGCTGTAGAAAGCCACCCGTGAAAGTAAAGTGTCTCGTGTCTTTCTTACAGCGCTTCTGCAGCCTAGTCATACATAGGTCCCGTCGCACTGCACCAGCCACACCTGGTACATTTCTTCTGTCATAGTTAGGACGTAGTTTGAAAGTTAAGGGTCATAGAGCACGATTACCCGGGTGGGCAGTGTTTTTTTCTGAGGCATTCACCTGTCACCTCAGTGCCCACTCCGGTCCTAGTTCAAGGCGTCAGTGGGTGCAATGGCCAAGCACGCCCATGTCTGATACCCCTCTCTTGTTATTTCTAACTGCCTCTCACTATCCCCTTCCTGCAAGTGAGGTTGGTGGCTTTTTAGGTATTGGTTTTGACAGTGCAGCTATATATTGTAACATTCCAATACACACATGGTGGGCCTTAGGTCCGCCTCGTCCAACCTTTGCTTCCCTCACACATCGTTCATGTTTATTACAGTTAAGTGAAACCATTTATTCTAATACCATAAAATAATGACAAAAAAGAAATTAATTTTCGGTGCAAAATAGTGCTAGTTGATGCATTTAAGTGCAAACAAATTTAAAATAATCTACATATGAAGCTCCTTAAAATGATTTAAACCAAGTGTGCCAGAAAAAAAAGATATAATCGCAAGCAGTGAAATCTATTAAAATAAGGACTGTTACGTAAAATGCATGTGATCATTGCCGGGCCTCACTGTAAATGTCGCACTGTTTGTATGACCCATAGAAAAAAAGCATTTGCACTGCAATAGGTCTCGCATGTGCGAGAGTTTAAGCTATTGGCATTGCAAATGACAATGCCTTTAATTTATGTTTTTAAAACTAACACATGAATAGAAGGCATTGTCATTTACAATGCCATTAGCTAAAACTCTCGCGAATGCGAGACCTATTGCATTGCAAATGCTTGTTTTTTTGTTCTGAAGGCTTTCCCTGGCGGTACCGAGCAGTAGAAAATGCACAAGATTGTCCACTCTAAATAGGGTGGACTGTCTCATGTACTTACACTGACGGCCCCAACTCTGGCTGGCTGTCGGGGTAGAGTTTCCGTGGGTGGCGCTGGTGGGGACACCACTGGCAGAAACATGATGGTCCGCCTGACTCTAAGTAAAGGTGGCGAACCATCAGTTTGGCTAACAGGGTACTCCACAGTGTTGGTGGCGTACTCTGTCTGCTAAACTCTAAGTGAGGCCCTTAGTAACCAAGAGACTTCTCACATATCCACATAGTCAGCAACACCATGCCTAGAATGTCTCTAAACACTGTGGAAAAGGCATGTAACCTGCCACAGAGATGCTTAAGCAACTGGTATATGTTCTCTGCAGATCTCTCGCAAAATCACACACCAAAAGCCCTTTGAACATGACATTGCAACCCAACTAGAAACAGACACAATACCAAGAACATATAACAACAGTTTGACTCAGAGTCGGTCTGTAATGGAAACCTCAGAATTATGACTCATGCGCCACATACAGCTGGCGTAGGTATGATGCCACCCTAAGGTAGACGGTGCCCTATACACATGCCAACACCCTAACATGACATAACATGCACACACAGAAACATAGTCTCACACAGACTCACATAGAGGAGCGACATACGAGATGGTAGTGTAAAAGGGTGAGTTCAGACCAATGCTATGCATTATGAGGCCTGCTTAGGACACAGACTGAAAGAGAAGCCAATGGGAAATGGACTCCTCCGAAGAGCATTGGCAAATACAAGCTAATGCCTGGGAAGTGCTCAGAATGCTGACAGGATGACAAGTGCCCATCGCTACAAACCTGATTGATGCAAACTGCTATGATGCACAAGCAGCATTGAATTTATGGCAGTGTGAAGGGAAAGCTTATTAGACAAAATACTCCCAAAGCGAAAAGTCTCTGAAACAGCAGACACTTTGTGGATGAAATATAGTATGGGACATGCAATAGAATGGAAATTGTACTTAGGTTTTGAGCGACGTGGAGTTGTCATTGCTGCAACAGTCGATAAGGCAAGCCAAATGCTAGGATGGTCATAAACACCATGTCTTCTAGGCTGGTTTATCATCCACTTACCGATGCATTTACTGGGGAAGTGCTGCTTTCTTTCTCCGTTCAGGCATCGTCTCATTTATGAGCAGGTTTGTTTATTGATCATGTAGTAAATGTACCCAGATGGTCCCATGTCTACAGCGTCATCAGATGAGGCTGTGAATGCACGCAGGGGCTGAATACAGCCTGGAGATTGGCTGTGAAAGCATCTCCATGGAGCCTGCAACCTAAAACCCTCTAGGGTGGACCTGTACACGCAACCAGGGAACAAGCGTTCAGCCGGGTACCCCATGTCTACTTCACCTCACCTCCCGACTCGTTTCTCAGCCGTGAGGCGATGCCACTCTACTTTGAACAGCAGCCTTATTCACATTATCTTGAGTACCCCAACATCTATCCTCTACTGTCCTGGTCACTGTATCTAAATTATATCTGGCTTCTAAATTCAGGTGGATCTTCTATTCCTAGGTCTGTGCTACAAGGTCTTGCAAATGCAGGTTCTCGGAAATGAAGTTCAGGCCATGATTAGACAACCGAAAGGGTTTTCGAGGCACATGCTTGAGAATGAGATCAACCTGTAGAGAGAGGCCAATTGCAAACAAGGCTGGACTTTTTGTTCTAAATAAACAATGCAAAAACCAATGGTTTTAAAGTACATTTTAAGCACGCTTTTTAAAACCATCTGTTTTTGCATTGTTTGTTAAGAAGCGCTGCAAGTTGGAAAATGACTGGCTGGTCGGCAGCAACGAAACTGGCCTGCACGGTGGTAAAACGGGGACCCACCCTGCCATCCCACTAAAACGTCAAGTAGCCAGTCCGCGCCTGGTCGCCACTCGAGGCTTATCAGATGAGTCTGAATTCCCTAAAGATGGGTGAACATAGCATGTCTGAAGGATAGTTCAATGGGTCTCGAGAGCAAGAAGGATATGAATGGATTTGTTAAAGTGAGATGATGTGACAAAGATCACTGTTGCACAGACGTAGACTACCAGAGAGACTAGGGTTGGCTTGACTGACTGGCGGCCATCTTGGTTCTACTCTAATATCCTATTGATTTCAGGCAGCCTTTTCTAAATGACAGAATCATCGCGTCTTTAGTCTGCAGAAAGGGGACGTAGATTGTGAGGGTGTCCACGCTTCTCCGTCTGCTCACAGACTTTGCAGTGTTCACCAAGCTAAAGGTAACCATACACAGGGAGTGCATAAGTCCCTGTTCACATATGACACCAGAGGCAGAGCAGCAGGCTCTAACATCGTACCAGGAATTGGTCACCCAGACATTCTACTTGTCCATTAAAAGGAAATGTGGGCAAATAACCCTACATTTCTAAGAACGGTCTTTAGCATATCACGATGTGGCTTAACAGCTAGGGGGTCTGACTTTGAAGCTGGGCAACCAGGTGTGAGTCTGGTAGGGAAGCTCAAACATCCTGTGATTCTGGGCAAATCCCTTAATCTCCCCGTGCCTAAAAATAAATGCGTCAGTCTGTAATGCAACTGGTGTTCATGTAAAGCGCTCTGATGCCTTCGGGTCGAGTTTGCGCTATGAAAAATCTGCCCCCCAAAAAAGCCCCCTATGGAGCATTAGAGGTGCAGTGGGGCATGTGATTAACTTATAGGCCTCCCCTTCCAACCTTCACATTGCTCTGAAGCACTACACTGCTTCTGTTCATGTATATGAGCCACATTATCATCTGCAAAAACCCTCACTAAAAAATCTTGTGGTATTTTCAGTCAGGGTTTGAAAAACTGGCTTACTAAAGGTTGTCGATAAGAAACCCTAACCCGTGTTCATATGATCTGTTCCATTGGGAAGTGCCAGAATGTCCTCTCCATGTACTTCTGAGGAATGTTTGCATGGCCACTTCCCTAGAAGTCATGGTGAGAGGGAGCTTATGAGTGAGCAGAGCATCCAGGCTCCCCTTCCAGATGGACCAGGCCCTTTTGGGATTTCCTTTTGAATTTTACAAACTCAAATCACGAATTTGTAACACAAATATTGTCAAATGCAAATTAGCTTTATAGGAGAATTATCCCCATTGGTGTACTTCCTTCACACATGTTTAGGAAGTTCGTTTCAGTAGGTGTTTTTAATTGTCAACAAAACACAATTTATCAAATAATTCAACAGAAAGACCACTGTATAAACAGAATAGTTAAAGACACAGTTTGTTGAATCATTCCAACAGAATATGTAAAATGAAGCCATGTCTTCCCTGGACCGGAAACAAGCATCCTGGGACCGGTTTCGGGTTCATAACCCTCATCAGACATGGCTTGGCAGCTCGGGCTGGACTGTTCCCATGAGGCACAGGGTCAGACTGATTTGCATATGGCCATGTATGAACTGGGGTGGTGGAGTGAGCTAAATAATGATGATGGATTAAACCCAGATCAGTTGACTGGGGGTGTGTGTTTGATTTGCTCAAACGCTCCGTCCATCATTCCCTTTGGAATCGCTTTGTTCGCCCTAAGTTGGCAGGGCATGCCCAGACGTGGGTCCCTTGCTCACTTTGCCACTGGATTCAAGATAGCCTGGCTGATGAGGGTTATGAACCCGAAACCGTTCCCAGGATGCTTGTTTCCGGTCCAGGGAAGACATGGTTTGGCAGTAAGGGCTGGACTGTTCCCATGAGGCACAGGGTCAGGCTGATTTGCATATGTCTGAACTGGGGTGGTGGAGTGAGCTAAAGAATGATGATGGATTAAACCCAGATCAGTTGACTGGGGGTGAGTGTTTGATTAGCTCAAACACTCTGTCCATCATCCCCATTGGTATTGCCTTGTGTAACTGGAGCATAATATTTGTTTACACCTCGGTGGCGCAGTGTGCTGACCCATATGTACAAGGCCACGCACCCATATGTACAAGGCCACGCAAAGACACCCTGCATGGCTTTTCTCTGGCCTGGTTAAAATGGGCCCCTTTCGCGCATTACTCTGCATGAAAAGGGTGTTCCACGCAACACCCTTGAATGTTGACGCATTCTTATGTTTACAAGGTTTTGTGAACCTTGGAATGCATCAGATTCTAATGCCTTTTCTAAGGAGGCATAAATGTGGCACAACGAGGAGAAAGACCTTTATTTCTCCTTCTTTTTTCCTCTTAATGCAGCACACATAGGAGGAAAATTCCACCAATGATTGTTTTTGTGCAGAAACGTGTCCCTTCCTATACAAAAACAATCATTCCTCAACGCAGGCACCCTTGCACCATAGTTAAAGGGTGCCTCCATTGGTGCTAGGCAGCCTACTGTTTGCCAGCGCAGGGGAAAGCAGAGGAATGTGTCATATTGCTGTAAATACTACGCATCCCTGCACTTTCCTAATGACGCAGGTCGGTGCAGCAAGATGGCGTGCAGCACTGCACCATTATTTTGTAAATATGCCCCCGAGTTCCTCCAGATACTGAATCCCAGTTACATAACTATTCCCTACTACTAATAGTTTTTACCTGTATCAAAAACCTGACAGTCACTGAACCTTCATTGAGAAAAGTAGACTTAAGTAGAAACCTGCGTACTAGTAACACTGTTTACTCTATAGAGGGAGTTTGCTCTGTACTACACAGTTAGCAGACAGTGAAATCTCATGGTAAATACACTACAGAGTATTATAAAGTATCTACTAAGAACAGTGTACACTATGCAACACTTGTCCAAAAAGTGACTAATCACTTAAAATAACCAAGGTCTGAAGGTGCTAAAGATCATTCTACCTGCATTCTTCCTACTGTGGTGAAAACTACAGGTAGGCAACCTTTTGAAGCAAAACAAGCCCATGTACATAGGTTAGTACCTGGTGCTCACAGTCTTCTGTGTTAAGTAGAAATTGTCATGGTAAGACAATACTGTCTAATAACTCAAGGCTGCTTACAATACTTAGTATGTAGAAAGTTTGCCCTACTGGAAACTTTTTCTGCAGTACCAAAAAACGTGTTGAACATAATAAACACAAGTCATCAGCCGTCACTTGCACACAGAGTTACTTTTCAATACAAAGATTTATAACATGTTCAATAGTTCTACACACCTATGGTGCATTAGAAGCACATGTGGTTGTAAACACTTATATCAATTATCTGGACACACGCTGTCCAAAATTAGGAAGAAATCTAATATGATAGTTAACCACCACTGTGTAGACTATAAAACAAACTAGGACACTCATTGCATGAAGTAATCAGTGATGCCATAAATGTTGCCATAGAACATGTCATGAGTGACGTAATATGTGAGGTCATAAGCAGTGCATGGCGAGGGGCGCAAGTTATAGTTAGCTCTGCTAACTATAACTGCTGAATTTTGTATTTATTGTTTAGCTTAAAACGTTAATGTTGTCACTGACATATTCACCTAACTATAACATTATTTTAAGCTTTGGTCATTTCAGTGAATTTCAAAGTTTAAAAAAAAATAAAAAAAACTGATCGTTTTATCACACCAACCTATAACGTTACTTTAACCTTTGTTTTTCATTGAAACAAATATATATATAGATATATAATATATATGAAAGTTTTCAGGTGATGGTCAGAGAATCCAGCAGAGTTTCGTTTTCTTGTAACTTTTGTTGTTTTTGTTATATTAAGTTGATAACATTTGTGCGCCTTTTGTATTGTTGGTTTAATGTTTTGTTTGATTTTATTGGTTAACATTGTTTATAGTTTAATTTATTGGTTGGTCTCTTCTGGTTTGTTTTTTGTGAAGGTTTGTCCTTCTACGGTAAACACTAATTTATGTTTTAGTCTAAACGTTCACTATGTAGCTCAATATGTTTGAATTTTTTTTTTAACAACAAATTTTATTGAGTTTTCAGCGTACCAGATGGGTGTAAGGAATTGCAGAGGTGAGAAACTCTAGGTACATTATAGAAATCCCGAAGTGTCTGCAGAACAACAGACCAAGGGTACAACCCCCCCCCCCCCTCAGGACGCACCAAACATACTTAAAAAAACATTTCAGGTACATGATTTATAAATTTCCAGCCACATATCATCCACGACAATGCACTATACAGGTGAATTGCTCACAACCAATCATTCAATGGGGATCAGAAGTGGCGGCCTGCGACAATGGGGACAAATCGATACCTCTGTAAGCGGCCCACCAAGACCAAATCTTCCAGTGCTTCTGTGGGCACCGTCTTGCCTCAAAAAACACAATTTCAGCACACATGCATCTATCTAATGCCTTTTTCCAATTAGTGACGCTAGGTGGGGACGGGTCCTTCCAGTGCTGCGCTATGTCTCGCTTAGCTAACGTAAGGCCGAAGAATAATAGGTGTCTCTTATAGCGGTTCCCCCCAATGTCGTCTGTGCTATGTAGAAGCACCAGTCTAGGTTCTAGCGGAATATCCCACGCCAGGACAGGGCCCAAACAAGACAACACACTGGACCAGAATGACTAAATTGCTGCGCAGCTCCACAACGTGTGTAAAAACGACCCATCGTCTGCGCGGCAGCAGAGAAACGAAGCCGACTGAATTGCACCCATTTTCCATGACCTATGACGAGTGTAATATACCCTGTGGAGGTATTTAAACTGTATAAGTCTGTATCTGGTGGACACAGCTGCATATCGAGGACTAGCCAAGGTCTCGGCCCTGTCGTCATCTGTGAGGGCCGGCAGGTCCGCCGCCCACGCCTCTCTAGTTTTGTGGATAGTGGTCCTAGTGTGTGTATTGAGTGTCTGGTAGATTTGCCTAATTTTGTGATCGCCTATGTCTTCCATTAGCAAGCGGCCCTCTAGCGGGTGGAACTCTGGCAGGGACTCCTGCTGTCAAATATGTGGGGCTATGGCATGTCGAAGCTGCAGATAGCAATGGAACTGTGATTTGTGTGGTCATAATCCTATTGCAGCCTTTGAAAAGATTTAAGTGTGGTCCCCTGCATAATTTCACCTAACGTAGAGATACCGATGAGGTCCCATTTGCGAAACTCACAAAGCACTGAAACCGGCCGTAGATAGGTACCCTGCCAAATGGGAGTGTAGCCTGTCATCATACCCCACAAACTAATGGACCGAACCGCCCGCCTCCATGTCTGTATGACTGTCTGGCATGCCGGAAGAAGCGTGTCTAATGATACACTGCTGTATAGGAAATGGAGCAGGGGGATGCCGGCCATGGCGATCCGCTCAACGGCGTATGCCGGGTCTGCCTGGGACCCATTCCACCATTCATTGATCACTAGGAGGTGCAAGGCGGAGTAGGACATGTGGACATCAGCCGCTGCAATACGTGGATTGTGTATATGTGGAAAGCGCCACTCGGATTGCCCCCCTTGCCAGAGAAATCTATTCAAAAGTGCCTTGATCTGAGTGAGAAATAACAACAAAATCGCTAATACTGCAACTATTCTTAAACCTCAAAGTCACTTATGAGGGCACATTTTGGGAGACAACAAAATGCGTCTAAGACCTTTGTTTTCGTCGAATAAATCTATGAATTTATTTATTTCAAATTACATTATAAACCTTCCATTTTCCAAAAATTCAAAAAAGTTCCACCTCACATTAATGGGACATATTTTAGACAAAATTGTTCACACCATTCATTAATTCATTCCAAACACTCTTGACACCATTCATTTATTCACTCCAAACACACTGATATCACAAACCATTCGCTCGTCGCATTCTGCCTGTCAAAAAGCATACAAAGACTGAACCACGACGGAGGGATCAAGTTTGGATAATTCTGGAGCCAATAGAGTAGGTGAGGTAAGGACATCATCTTGAAAATCGCAGACCTTCCCACAGAGCTAGGGGTAATTGGGACCATATCGTCGTCTCATTTCGGACAGCCGGGAGCAGTGGAGCAATATTGAGCGTCCAGGAGACCTTAGGACACCGCAATATATAAACCGCAAGGTATTTGAAATCCATTACGGCAATGATCAGCTCCGAAGCCCAGACCTGACTCCGCTGGTCTCCTTAAATGGGAAAGAGTGTAGATTTGGACGAGTTGGCGTAGAGACCTGTGGTCTCACCAAAGATGCAGAGGATTTGGAGGACATGGGGCCCCGAGAACCATGGGTCTGACATAAAGAAAAGGGCATCATCCACGTAGAACGCAATTCTATCAGAATGTTCCTGTGACCAGTCCATCCCCCTGATCATGGGGTCCCGGCGCACCAACGCCGCCAAGGGCTCTATCCCAAGGTGAACAGAAGCGGGCCCCTGCAGATGGGAAAGGGGGCTGAGCAACAACCTGCCGCACAAACTGAGGCGGTGAGGTCTGTGTAGAGTAGCCGCACATAAGCTATGAACCGTGGACCCAGATTTACAGCCTCTAGAATCTTAAAGAGGTAGGTCCAACTCAAAGAGTCGAACACCTTGTCACTAACTGCCAATAAAACAGCCGCTGGGCGACCCAGGCCGGAGGCACCTGCGATGGCGTTGTGGGCTCTCCTAATGTTGTGTCTGGTGGAGCGCTGTGGCATAAAGCCTGACTGGTCTGGGTGTATGAGGTCTTGGATACAGCGGCAAAGGCGGTCGGCTAGAACTTTGCCCAGGAGCTTGGGTTCAAAATTCAGCAGGGAGCTAGGGCAGTAAGAGGTGGGATCTTCTGGGGGACGGCCAGGTTTATGAAAAACTACAATTTCAGCGTGCCACCAGTCTATCGGCAGGACACGTTGTTCCAAGGCGTCATGCAGTGCCTCGAGTAAGTGGGGACTCAAGGTTGCCAAATGTGGATGTAGAAAGTCACTGGGGAAGCCGTTCGGGCCCGGTGCCCTACCTGGGTGAATGTTAGCCAGCGCCACCTGAAGGTCGTCCATCATGATGGGGCTATCCAGCAAGTCACTTACTTGGTCTGACAATCGGCGGGGGGAATGTCCGAAAGGAATTCGTTGATAAGGGGCTCTGCTATTACTTCCAGCTTCTCATACAGAGCGGCGTAAAAGTAAGCAAAGGCTTGGACCACAGCCTCTGGGGAAGTACAAAGAGTGCCGTCCGGGGCCCTCAGAAGAGGGACCTGCATAGGAGTCGATCTGCCTGGCACAGCCTATGGAGCATTTGGCTGGACTTATCGCCCCATTGATAGATCCTGTGCTGAGTCTCCTTAGCACTATCCGTAAGGAGCTGGTGAATTTGCTGTTGGACGTGTAAAAGTTTGCGGCGAGAACTGGGGCTGAACCTTTCTAACATTTGGGTCTCAAGTCTGCCTTGGCGATCCTCCAGTTCTAGCACCTGTGCTAAGCGCCGCCATTTCTCCCCCATTCGAAAACTAATGTCTGTTCCCATAATCGTGGGCTTTAGAGCCTCCCAGATTGTGATATGCAACGGAGAGGTACCTGCGTTGAACTGAAGGTATTCCGCGATGGCGAGGCGCAAGGTCTCCTGATATTTGGCATCCCGGAGGAGCCACGGGGACATGCGCCACCTGTATGGGGTCCGTCTAATCTGTAGGCACAGCTTAAGTTGGACGGGTGAGTGATCCGAGAGGCCTCGGGGCAAAAAAGAGGTGTGCACTACTCTGTGTACATAGCTATGTGGGAAGAAAATGTAGCCCAGCTGCGAAAGTGTGGGATGTACGGCCGATGCATAGGAGAACCCCATCTCAGTGGGGGAAATACCCGCCAGGAATCTGACCAACCCAGTGTATGCGCTAGTACATTCAGTTTGGAAAGGGGGGGGTCTGTCGGACAGTACCGCCCGCCATCTATCTTGGAGGGCCATGGTGTCGTTCCAGTCATCACCCAGAATCGTCACGCTGCCAGGAATGTCTCCCCAGAGCTGTGTAACTTTATCAATGAATGTTTGACCCAACGGAGGAGGGGCCTAAATTCTCCCAATAGTTATTTTCTCACCAGCCACTGTGCCAGAGACTACAGTGAAGCGCCCGCCGGGGTCTAACCAGTGTTGCGTGATATGGATCGGTACCCGGCGATGGATGAAAATCGCTGTGCCCCATGCGCCCCTTGTGAATCCGGAATGATAAATAGTAGTAAACCCTAATCTATGAAGACAAGGGGCTTTGTTGCAGAGGAGATGAGTCTCCTGTAGCAGCAGGATATCGGCAGTGTAACGGTTCACTAAACAGAGTACCACCCATGCTTAATCTTGCTCAGCAGTCCCCGCGCATTCCAGGACAGAACGTTTAGTTCTCCCAGTGGAGAGTTATTCGTATGGTGTGTCATCACCCAGCATCAGAGTTTATGTCGGTTGGTGTACGATCTGTGGCGTGATGTGCGATCATGTGGTTGGTGCCTAAAACATAAAGAACAACAACAAGAAACCCAACATCCCTGCCCCCACCCCCATACTTCCAAAAACAAGGAGTACCCGTTGCGGTAGAATTTTGTCTCAGGCCCCAAACATGACGACCCAAGCAGAACCACCAATGGAGCCCACCCAACTCAACATTACAAAACATAACACAAAATGTCCAGGGGCGTGATCTGTCCAATTTTGCCTAGAGCCGATATATACGACCCCAGTACATGGAGTTCCAAAACCCACATGGAAGGCTGGCAGCATCGGCTTGGTGCCAAGATCTCGACAGAATCTGCCTCAATCCTCAGTCTCTGACTGACCATGAGCACGCCAGTTAGACCGGGATCTGTGCCGTCGCTGCAATGCGCCTCCCCTTGCCGGCCACTTCTGTGGGACCCCTGTGAGGAGTCGGAGTCCAACGACGGCGGCGAGTGTGGATTGAGGTTATGCCTCACGTCAATCCAGGCGAATACTTCCTCAGGAGAGTCAAAGAAGTGAGTCTTTGTGTTGAAAATCACTTTCATTCTGGCGGGGAACAATAACTCATAGGATAAGTTCAGTTCTCTGAGTCTATGTTTAGCCACCACCAGGCGAATGCTGTTGCGTCACGCCCTGCCCTCCGCATCCTCGACCTGCGAAGCCAGCTCTCTCGTGACCACAGTGAGTTTATCGACCTTCTTCTGGAGGGTGGTCACCGTGTCCTCCACCACGGAGACCCTGGTTTCCGCTTCTGTAATCCGATCCACAGCTTTACGAAGATCTTGATGCAGAAAAGACACCTCGGACCCGACCGCCCCGATCTGGGCCTCGAGCGCGGTCCCTGACTGAGTGATAGCTGCAAGCAAAGATGCATTGTCTGGGGACTGGCCCCCGGCACCCTCCTTCCTCACAGTGGTAGTAGTATAATGGTCGATCGTATGTTGTTTGGGGGCAGCAATGCCAAGTTTGTCTTTGCCCATTGCGAGAAGAGAGAGCAGGTGGAGATTCTCCGTTGGGCGCAGGATGTCTCAGTAGGCGCAGTGGCTCCGAGGCGTGAGGATGGAGGCATCTGCAAGAAAAGGTGGCCTGTGGTGCCCGAGCCTCGGGGGCCACGGAAGTATCCCCAAGGCGGTAGCACTGCTCTTGCCGCTACTGATATGGCTGGTCCCACCTGATAATGCGAGGCCTCACATGGGGGCAGGCACAGCAGACTCCCCAGGAACCGTCGTCGTGTCCGCTCGGAGTTTCTCCTTCTTCTCCGCCTCGGGATCCAGGCAGGTAGATGCTTCCCCCAGCAGCAGCACACCAACGGCCCAGGGCGCTGCAGGTGCTCGGCCACCCACGCGGTCTGGCAATGCGGTGCGCAATGGGGACGGGGGCCTTCACGCTGGTGCCAGAGCCTCTGCCGGGGCCGAGAGCTCCCACCGCTCGTCGCTGCTACAGGAGGGCACCGGGCCAGCACAGGATTCCCCACAAAACCGGGGGGGTGCAGCCGCGGTATCCCTTGGCAAATCAAGGGTGAGAGAGGGGGGGTACGCTCACGGGGTGCTTCAGGCAAGGCCAAGTCCAGGGATCCACGCCCGCCCACCAGCAGACCCCGCCCGACTCCAGGCCTCACCGGAATCAGGGCTGCAGGCTGGGGGTCGAAGGCTGTCACTCCAGGAAGAGCCCACTGGCCAGGATCTGTCGATCACAGTCTCTGCACAGCTCCAGACGCAGCGCGGCCTCCAGCGGGCGCCGCCGCCAAACCAAGCCGTCTCGGGCAGGCACAGGCGTGGTCTGCAGCGCGCCCAGCCACCGCCTCTTCTAGGCCGCAGTAACGTCGGCACCGGGCCCGCGCCAAATCCATTTTCCACTGCCAGAATTAAGCCGCAACGGGATTGCCGGTAGTTGCCCCAAGTGTCTCGCGGTCTAGGCGATAACTTGGGTCAGGATATACGGCGGATAAAGGAAAAACAGGCTCAGGCTATCGGAGCTCTACAGAGGCACGTCCGCCATGTTCGGCTCCCAAGCCATGTCCCCAATACTTTTGAATTTAATTACATTTTGATATATATTTATTAATATTTAGATTACTGTATGAATGTTTGTAGTTTATGTAAATGCTTTTTAAATTAATGGTGTAATGTATTTAGTTATATTTTTATTTGGTGTGATTTATAATTATTTTTGTGATGTAATATATTTTGTATTGCAAAAACGTGTATATGGTGTTTAATGTTTATTTTTATGTTTTGTTTAACATAAAAGCTAGTTATTTTTATGTTTATTAATGATAATGTAAATATTTGGGGGATATTATTGTAGTCGATATTGTGTGAGGCAATATTTTTGGCTATTTTTATGTTTATTTAAAGGTAATATTTTTAGTTCCAATATTTTTATTTCGATATGAGTAAAATACAATAATTTTAACACTGATATTTGTGATCGCTATATTATTGGTTTTATTAGTTAAGTGTATGAAAGAAACATTTTTTGTCAACAATATTTAATTTACAATATTTTTGTATATCGATATTGTGTGCATCAATATTGTGTTATTGAAAAGTATGGCCTTGAAAAGTGTGGTTACTTGCATAGTACACTGGTACACTGGCCCTCATTATTTGCCCTAGAAACACACATGCAGAATTTTGTGGATCTCTAAAAGGTATGTTAATAATAGAGGCTTCTAAAGAGAAGATGCAAGATTTAGTAAGAACACTTTATCACAGTTGCAAATGAAAGTGGCCTGTGAGCATTGTAAATTGCTATTGCAAGTACTAAGAGCCTCATGTACAAACGTTCAGAATTGCGATTTCTTAATTGAGATTCTTAGCAAATCGCAATCAGGAAATCACAATTCATAATGTAAGAAAACTTCAAAGTTTTCAAAAGCGATTCCTAATAGGTCACAAATCGTCCTACCTCATGAATATTAAGGAGGTAGGTCGCAATTTCTGACCCATTAGGAATCACAGCCATCAAAGGGATAGTGGGCTGGTGGGGTTTGCAGACCACCATGTATGTGATGGCTTTTAAATAAAGCAATTATTTTTTAAATGCAGCCCTTTTTGCTTAATGGAAACTGGGATGCATTTAAAAAAAACATAAATGAAATGTGCTTTTTCATTTAAGAGTAGACAGTGGTTTGTGGCACCACGGCCTGCTCTTAAAACATTTTTCATACCATTCTCAAAAAGGAAGGGGTCCCTTGGGGACACTTTCCCATTCTCACATACCACTGCGATTCGGTATTAGGAAGGGACGCCTTGAACACGCCCTTTCCTAATATCAAATCGCAAAATCGAAATTGCGATTCGGGAACAAGTTCCTGCATCACTATTTGGGCTTTGTACATGCCAAAAAGCATTTTTGGTGTCACAAATGATCAAAATCGGCAAATCAGGCCATCTGCAAGCACAAGAACGATTCGTATATGTGACCCTTATTTTTGTACAATTTTTTTTTCTTCCTGTCAGTCCATTAAAGTGAGATTTTTCATCATCAGTGGTCTTTTCTGAGATGTAACACATTTGGATCTGAACCTAAACCTAAGATTTTTTTGTTCTTCCTTGTAGAAACTAGTGTTTGTTATTATAGAAGTCTCAGCTAGCTTGGACTGCTAATTTTTAACGGGGCCAGACTGGGAATCAAAACCGGCCCTGGCAAAGTGCTCGGCCGCCTCCCCCCCGCCCCGCGGGGCGTTGGGGGTGACACCGAGCTCTATGCCAGAGCCGGTTTTCGGCCGATTTTGTTACAGGGCCGATTTTGCAGCTATGCCGCAAAAGCGGCTCTGTCCATCGGCCCTGTAACAAAAATGGCCCCCAGAGGCCCAAAACCGGCCCCCACCCATGCGGCGCACCGGGGAATTGCCCGGTGCCCGCTACGGCCAGTCCGGCCCTGATTTTTAACTGCATCGCAGAAGCGAGCATGCACACATTCGCACTTGCTTCCAGTTGTGCATATGATGTGCTTTGCTGTAGTCTTCACCACGATCAAACTACATTGAGGGTACAGAGTTTTCCTGCCACTTTTGTACCACTATTGCAAGAAAGAGCTTGCTGCCTACCATCTCAATGCCAGCAACCACTAACTGCCACCACCACTGAGCTCCTTTTGCTTAACATCAGGTGTCTCCAATCAGTTTAGTGCAAGCTACCAGTAGCTCCCAGACATCTTCAAAGGCTGGCTGAGGTACTATTCACTGGGGTCACTGGGAGAGGACAGTGGACAGAGCCAGGGCACATAGGTCGCATAACAATAGGGGAGAGGATGTAGCCTTACGGCTAGAACGGTCGACCTCAAAGCTGGGGAACCAGGTTCGAGTCTTGGCAAAGATGCTCAACATCCTGTGATTCTGGGCAAATCACTTAATCTCCCTGCGCCTAACAATGAACGTGTCCATCTGTAACGAAACTGGTGCTCAAGTAAAGCCATCTGATACCTGATATCTTCGGGTTGAGTTTGTGCGACATAAAACTAAAATAAATAAATAACGAGTGTTGCAAAGAGTGTAATTATTATATCTGTCTACAAAATTCTGCTATTGACTCTTTTACTTCTTTCTTCTTTTAAATGCACCAGCTGATTGTCGAATGGGGAGGGGAGGTGGGAGGGAGTGAGATTTGGGGCCATTTGTATGAAGCCAAATTGCGATCGCAAAAGCCGAAATTCACAGAATTTCAGCGTTTGCGATCGCAAATTAGCAGTGTGCAATATAGCACACGAAACCCCCTCGCAAAATAAGGAATCGCAAATATTGCGGTTCCCTATTTTGCGATTGCATTTAAGGAATCACAAATTGCGATTCCTTAAATGCAATGTAAAAAGCACAAAAGACAGTGCGATTTGGCCTTAAGGAATCGTAATTTACCACCAACTTCAAGTTGGTGGTAAATTGTGATTTCAATTAAAAATGCAAATTCTTGCATTATTTTAAGTGCCAATTGGCGCACATATGTGCCACATGTGCACACATGCACATTTCAGGGGTGTAACAGGGTGTCCTTTTGACACCCTGGCACCCTTGAAATTGCATTCTCAATTTGCGATTCTCTAATTGAGAATCGCAAATTGAGAATGTCTTCCTATTCATTCCTATGGGCCTCCTAGCCCTTAGGAATGAATGGGAAGGTATTCCTTATTTGTGAATCTCAATTTGCGATTCGCAAATAAGGAATATGTGGGATTCGCAAAATAATTTGCAAATCTGTATTTTGTTACATATGGCCCTTGGTCCTTAATGTTTTTAGGTCTCGCCTTGCTATCGCGTAAGCGATCGCAAGGCGAGACTATTGTAAGGGGGTTTTAAAAGTGCTCCCAAAAAGCGGATTGCATGGCTAGCACGCGCACAATCACGCGCATCGTGCCGCCATGCAATCCGCTTTGTGGGAGCACTTCGAAGGGTCCGCTCCCCCGCCTGGAATGCACTCCCCTGCCCCCAAGCGCGCGCGCCATGCTCCGCCGGGCTTGTCTTTTTTTTAAAACTTTAAGCGCGAGGCGCGCGTGCGGCCAATGCTTGTTATCTTTTTGTTCGTGCACGCCTGGTGCCCTATTTGGTGTTGCCGTTTGTTTAAAGTGCAATATTAAAATATTAAAAAATATATATTTATTCAGTGAAGTAGAACCATAATCTCGAATGACATGTTGTGCAGAAGGTCATCTTGCTTTAGAATCAAACCTAGATGGTTAATTTATTGTTGTTGAACATGTCCAAGATAAAAATTATGCTACAACTGGCTGTTTTTCACTCTTAACAGTACAGGACATTAGAATTTGGTAGGGTGTAAAGGTGCTAATGTTCCAAGTTTATCTAGGCTTGATGCCTATTTGGTTGAGGGAGGTGCAAACAAAAGCAGAGCAGACATCTGGGATGGGGCTGGCCACATTTTAGTTAAGTTTAAGCCTAAAGTAATAAGTGGTTGGCCATGCAGGTTGTATGTGATTTACCACTATAAGAATTTCTAGTTGAATGGTGATAAAATGGTCATGAATGTGGTAACCAGTTGCCTTGAATGGAGCTATTTGGTGGCAGCACTGTCGCATTACGGGCTGGGCCTCGGGTTTCTCCAAATGGCGGCGCTCCTCTATAAAAATCCGGTGGTGCGGGTGAAGACCGGTCCCTACATTTCGGACGCCATCCCGGTGGGTCGTGGTACCAGACAGGGGTGTCCCCTCTCGCCCCTCCTCTTCCCGCTCGCAATAGAGCCTCTAGGTGCTACCCTTCGGAGGGTATTGGCGAACGGCATTCTCATGGGTGACGCAACCCATCGGGTCTCCCTTTATGTGGACGACCTCCTGGTCTTCATTGAGGATGTGGCGGCCATCCCTGGAGACCTGGAGCGTGCCCTGACTGATTTCGCTGCACTCTCCGGACTACGGGTAAACGCGGCTAAGTCGTGCCTTTATGCGTTCCGGGTGGACACCCCGGACCCGCAGTTCCGCCTAGGGGGGGTGCCAGTTAAGTGGCAATCTGACACCTTCCGTTATTTGGGCATCCAAATATACAGGCAGCCAGATGATCTAGTTGAAGGCAATTTGGGTAAGGCTGTAGCAGCGGTCCGTTCCCAGATGCGGTTTTGGAGTACCCTTCCCCTCGCGGTCACGGGGCGCATCGCGTTAGTTAAAATGGTGGCTCTGCCTCGGCTCTTATATTATTTTGCTAACCTGCCGTTCTATATCCCGGCATCCTTCTTTGCACCCTTAGAACACTCGCTCCGGGACTTTGTGTGGGCCAATGCGCGCCCCAGGGTGGCACTGCCCCAGTTATACCTCCCCACGGGTCGGGGGGTCTTGCGATGCCGTGCTTCGCGCATTATTATCTGGCAGCGCAACTATAATAAGGGTGGCCCGATGGCTGGCGGACAGGGAGCGGGATGACACGGCATCCGCGGAACCCTCTATTTCCTTAGCTGACATCATTGCATTGTTCCATCCGACTGCCAGGCCGCTTAAACCGCAGCCCCTCCTTGTAGAAGTGACCTATAAATGCTATCGTCGTGCTCTCTACCTAACCAGGAAATGTATCCCTTACGCCCCTGCCATGCCGATAGAAGGCTCTCCTAGTGGGCGGAGGGTTCTGTGTCGGACCAAGCTTGTGGACTGGCACGCGGCGGATATCCACACACTGGGGGACCTCTATCAAGATGGTGCTCTTATCCCATTAACCTCGTTGGCGGAAGAGACGGGGTTGCCGGCAGGCCAATTTCTGTGTCACCGGTCGCTTATTGCGACGCTGGCGAGTAGGTGGGGAGATCTAAAAGAGGAGCCAGAACAGCACCTTACGATACAATATCTGCATGTCATGGGGCGGGGGCAGCATCTGATACGCTGGTTCGCCGCTTCCTTTCGCACGCATACGGCGACCGACTTGTCTCCACTGCGCGGTAAATGGGAGGCGGACCTGCCCCGTCCGTTGGCTGACGAATGGAATAGGGCGCTACAAGGCCCCAAGCGGATTCCCAGGAACATGCGGTTCCGCCAAATCCAATACTTTATTCTGCACAGGGCGTATCTTACACCCGGCTCTATCAATCGGTATTTTCATCACACGGACGCGAGCTGTCCGCGCTGCCGGTTGCTGGATGCTGGATTGGTCCACATGTTTTGGAGCTTCCCTGCGCTGGGCGCGTACTGGCGGGCGGTGCACGAAGAATTGAGTACCTGCACGGGTCGGCTTGCGCTGCTGGAGTGGTCGGTCTGCCTGCTACACCTGTTTCGCCGCACCCCTCCTACGAAGGTTGCCTCACGCTTTTTCGACCTGGGCCTGGTGGTGGCGAAGAGGTTGCTCACCAAACGTTGGAAGGCGGAGGACCCCCCCCCCCGAGCACGAGCCTGGCGGAAATCGATGCTGGTGTGGGCGGGAGCGGAAGGAGTGGCCCTATTGAGAGAAGAAACGATGGTCCTCAGGCGGACGCCCATAGCGACCCATTGGAATACACTCTTGCAGACCCTGACACAACTAGACGGGGACACCTTGGGTTCCAGTGGGACACACGCTGGGGATCCACCTATTGTGGAGGGGGGAGATGAAGGTCAGACAGGGAGTCAGGCATGACAGATGTCTCAAAAGGCCCTAGATGACTAGGTGTGGTACCGGAGTGGGGGGAGACATGTTCAATCACGCTGTCTGTACGAGGGGATATGGGCTTGCAGGGGGGGGTCCGGTTGGGGGGTGGACAACGAGGATGTACCAGAGAATGCTGTAGCTGCTGCTGTTGTTTGATAGAGGCACTTGTTGTTTTGCCCTCTCTTCTTATTGTTTAAGGGAACTGTTTATTGCAATGCAATGGGGAAGTACGGGCGCATCACGAGTGGCTCCTCTAGGGGTAGCTACCCAGCGATGTGAGAGCAGAGGGAGTTACTGAGATAGTGGGGCTGGTTGGGAGGCCCGTAATGTTCATTTTCCCTAATGGGTGCGTGTAGCACCTGATCCTGTTTGTCACTATGCCCATGCCCATCGATGTATCATTGGTCTTGTTTCAATTATTAGCCGTCAGGCTGCTCCAATGTAATGGGTACTGTGACTATATCTATGAAATACCAATAAACAGATTTCATAATAATGAATGTGGTAACCAGTTCCTTTTGTTTTTACCATATCAAGCACATTCCAATATTTGGGCAACCAAGTTATACGTTTTTTTTCTCTTTCAAAACTCTTCTTTTTATTGAGTCAACAGCTATAGTAATTGCAGACATTACAAAATCATTATAGCATACAAGTATCCATATATTGAATATTGAGCAGGTGACTATTACATAGTTGTCGTAAAACAAAAAATGGAACCATTCGGGGCCATAAACGACAGCCCTAAACAAAACCCTGTGTCATATACTGCAAAACAATAACTTACTGTACATCCGTACTGCCCTGTGCTGCGTCTCTATACATTTTCGATTTCGGCAGGGTGTGGCAAAGGTGGTTCGAGGCCCTTATAGTCCGCCCATCTTTTCCATATTTTAAAGTGCTTCTGAGGCCACCCTCACGCTTTAAAGATGGGTTGTTCCTGCTGCATACACCAGTCGAGACCCGCCCTCCAGGCACTCAATTTGGTTGGAAACTGATCCTTCCACGCCTTTGCAATATCCCTTTTGTCCAGGGTAAGACCCAAGAACAAAAAATGCCTTTTATAAATGTTGCCCCCAATTTCATCTGTAATATGCAGGAGAACCAGCCTACGCAAATGAGGTATAACCCAGCCCAACACCTCAGCTAGACATCGAAGAACCCCCCTCCAAAACCGACCCAGTGAATCACAGCTCCAAACAGTAAGCAATAGTATACCCTCATCGCCATCACATCTTAGGCACCTGGGGAAGTCGATCAGTTCCGCTCTCCAAATCAAGTGAAATAAGTGCAGCTTAAATACTTGAATTGAATAAGCCTAAGACAGCATGCAATTGCTGCATATCTCGGGGACTTCAGGGCTTCTCTCTAGTCGTCACTGTCCAAGGAGCCCAAGTCTGTCTGCCATTTCTCACGTAGAGGATCAAGTGTCATGGTGAGATTTGTCACTAGCGTTAGGTAGATCTTTGCTGTTTTATGATCCCCCAAGTCCCCCATAAACACTTTAGCCTCAATAGGGTTGAATTCGGGAAGGGAGTCTAGGTGAGCAGTATATGGGGATAAGGCATGTCTCAGCTGCAAATATTTGTAAAATTGAGCATGTGACATGTCGTATTCCAAGTTACACGTTCTTAGGCTCACAAATCTTACTAATAAGTGGAGGTGTGGACCAATTTGCCAACTTGAGCCAGGGAGTCAGGCAGGCTGTAACCCCATTTCCTCCCAGGACCTACTTGCGCATAGGACGTATTTGGTAACAATCAGTCCTGTAAGAGATTACAGGAGTATTTATTTCTGAGGTTTAACTCATGAATGAACACACACAAACAATTAACTATAATTTAAAAAGTCATCATTAAAAATTAATGCTCTAAATCTAGTTTAGATTATATGCAGAGTTTGTAATAAAAAATAAACATAATGGCTATTAATAGAAAAACGATACAAGAATATATATATTTTTTTTAAAGCAACATATTAGATGATGTTCAATTAATCAAATCTTTGATAGATTCAATAGGTATCAGAACCCATCCCGTCCTAGCTACTAGCTAAACCTACTTCATTACCAAACTGCCTATAAGAGTTTGCTAGTTATCATTTGACACACACGCATCGGGGACATTGCAACATGTTTTCCAATCGGCAACTGTGCTTTACTTTGAGAATAAAGGTAAATGTCTGGCTCCATTATGGCATGTGTGTGAAAGAACAGATAACCCTGGTATATGGCCTACAGATGTAATGTCTGCAACATGTAACAAGCCCGGCCTTTCCCTGGAAAATTCTAATTTGTTCTTTCCATTGAGGTGGGTTCGCATCAGAATTAAATACTTTTGTCAAACATATTAATAAAAGGTCAGAACTCACAATTTGTGATGTACAATTCGCAACATAGCATATTAATTCTGGTGCACATTTGTCTAAAGCTGGCTATCGGCGTACTATCAAAGCAATACTCTGTAGGATAACTATGTGCAATACAATACCGAAAAAAATGCATTTATAAAATAAAATTGAGTATTCAAATACAAGAATACCATGAGGGGCAACAAGAAGGAAAACAGGACTTACACAACAAAAGTGAGCTGAGTATGGTAGGTTTCGAAGTCGGCAGTGAACATGAAGGTAGACAGGTTAGTGAACTTTGGAATAATTTTTAACCAGTGACTAAAAAACATACAATGCTTTATGATCTGCTTTCAGAGGAAGCTTGTGATCATATTGATACATACTTTATTTACTGGTAGGGTTGGTTACTTTTTGTCTATATTTGCCAGAGACAGATTCTGAGATTTTTCTATTGACAATGAAGTCCAATTCATCTCAGGTGAGATCCACATTCCATGAGGTCAGTGTTAGACGTACCTTTTCTGTCTATACCAATCCCAGGGTAATGGTATTCAACACAGGGACCAAAGAATTGACACAGCTGGCAAGGGCCAGTGGGCATTACTAGTAGGAGGAAGTAACAGAGTTATTGTGGAATTCATGAGCATCTTCCGAAGCTGTTATGAGAGTGTCTCATATTGTGCTTCTGGGACGTTTGAGTATCGGCACACATCAGTGTCCGTGATACTTTTAAAAAGGGTCGCAGAATGAGAATAATGTTGAGAGAGAGTTGGAGGCTGTGTTTGACAAGGAAAAGCTTCAAAGGATTGCGGTTAAATTTACTATGTTTAATTAAAGTGTTTGAAAGGAAGAGGAATTTCAATGCTGGAGAAGTGATGAAGTTGAGCCTGCAAGGAATGTATCTAATGGGTCGTCCAAAGTTTCAAAAGTGATTACAATTGAAAAGTTTCAGTGGGACACCCTTGTCACCCAGGTGGAGCAAAAGTGGAATCTTAATAAAGCTGAAAAATGTCATGATCCTCCTGGTGGGTAGATGAGGAGCACTGGTCCACTGTATGTTCAAAACGATGGCACTGTAAAGAATCATTATAGCTTTGAAAACCCAGCAGATATGGTGAGCAGTAAAGAAACATTAATGTGCATTTTTTCTACTTGAAGTATTATTTTTATTAATGTCCATATTATTAGAACCAACACAAGAAATTACATCGTTTGACAGATTTGAATTTCTGACTTGTTTCATTGGTTTTTTGGGTGAGTTGAGTGAACAACCCATAGTCATAGAATTCATGCGGTTGACCTTTACAGTGTGATCATTATGAATTGAGAGTTTAAGGAAGTAACAGCGTCATTTAACCCTGGTGGGCACTTGGCTGGTCCAAGGGGAAGTGTAGACCATGTCCTCGCCCACCCTGACAGAAGACGTACTCCCTATTTACAGATCCTGCCTGGCGGGGATCTCCATGCTCTGAAAAGAGCTGCCATCACTGTGGCTTCCCTTCCAGCACTGAAGGTTTGCTGAGCAGTCAACAGGATTAAAGCACTCTCTCAATAAACTTTTTTATTCAGTGAAAACAAACTCCCATCTAGTGTGTTTGTTGTTTCTAAACAAAAAACACATGTTCTCAACTCACAAGAGTTTTCTCCTGGCATAGTGGTGGCATTCTGCATTTTTCATATCCATATATGCCATGTAGTGCATGGCGGACAAGGGCAGGGAAAATGAGTGATGGCTGCCCTACACTCAATACGGTGGGGCAACTACCACAATGACCCAAGAGTGCTTTGGTAGATGGACCACTGGGTCAAGATTTGCCGGTGCCATCAGCAGGGTAGGCACTGCCAACTATAACTCAGAGGGCACCCACTCTCCAAATGGGCGTGAAAACGGTGGATTTGGCAGAGGGGGGGGGGGATTGTAAGCTTACAGTGTTCCTCCCACTCTGTAAATGAGTTCTAAATAAATAGATGGTTGATTTTCAAAAGGATGGTGAGTAGGCTTGTGAGTAAGCATGTGGACTTTTGTTCTCTTGAATGCCTGCAGCATTCCATTGCCATCTGTGAAATAAGGGCAACATTGATAACTATGACTTCTACTATTCAAACGTGTCAAAAAATACTCTCTCTAAATTGTAAGAGATATTACCTGCATCTGAATGGTTACTGAGTGTTTGCTCATGTAGGGTGCTACTAACTCTTGATTGGAAGCTACTCCAGTGGGTTCCAGAAATGCAAAGATTATTTTGTGGCTAGGCTAAAGACAAAAATAATCTAAATCCCAGGTACAACTTCCCTGAAAAACCCGTATCACTCCTACACTCCACCCATTCCTGATCCCTAGAAATCAGGGACATCTAAAGAACTGTGAGGACCCAGGCTAAATGTATTTAGGGGGGCCCTGTTTGGAACAGGTTTGAATTTATGATTTAGTTTCTGCTCTTTCATGCCATCTTTGACCAGATCACTGACAGTGCACAGGCACACTCGTCCAAATTCTAAATGTGTTTACATTTAATATTCAGGAATAGTACTATGTGTTTGCAATATTGTAACACAGCAACAGCTCACTAATATTACTGCAAATTAGCTCTGTTACACCCTGCCATTTCTCATATGTGAGGTCCTGTTTTGATCTAAAAGAAACTTTTCTATGGATGTTGCATGAAACATAAGCACAACATTTCTCTGCAAAAAGTCAGCGACAAACTCCCACACGGCATATTAACAAGCAATCTGGAGTTAGTCAATTGGAAGGCCCAAGCATAATACTGAGTGTCTGGTAAGGATAGCCCCCCCCTTCTCTCTTCTTCTCTGCAACATTTTCCATGAGTTCCTGATCCCCTTCTATGCCCAAATAAAGGCGTTTATCACCTGCTGAACTTTATCAATCAAAGATTTCTCAAAGTGCAGGGCAATCGTATTGAATATGAAAGTGATTTTTGGCAATATCACCATCTTGATTAGATTGACCCACCCAAGAATTGTTAGAGGTAGATGTAACTATCCCTTTATTAACTGTACAATTCCCCATAATATTTTGCCCAGGTTTATTTCTGAAATGTCATTAATGTCCTGCATGATTTTTAAACCCAAGTACCTCTTCTCCTTCTTGATCAGTGGTTTATCCTTTCCCATGACCTCTGTTTTCCCTTTATTAACTAGATAGCCAGACACTTTGCCAAACTCTGAAGCTATCTGTAAGATGGCCGTCAAGGCCACTGCGAGATCTGAGAAGAAGACCATAAGATCATCTGCATATAATGATACCTACTTTACCCAACCCTTGCAAAAGAATTGTGGGGAAGATGCTTGCAGAGGGAGCAGTTACAAAATACGTGGCAAGTATCAATGCGTACATTATATTCCATTGTGAAGCCCACTTCTTTAAGGAGAAACCACCTCCTTTCACTCCACAGGGCATACATAACACCTGAGAAGCTGTCAAAGATGGGAAAAGGAAGACCTAATAAATGCGTAAAGTTTGGTCTAGAAAAGGGAACATGTTGACATGTTTCAGCAATGCCTGGCAATCATGAGGTTTTGGGATGAAGTGGGAAAGACCATTTCTGGTATTTTGGGTCTACATATTAAGGTAAGCCTTTCACTGATCATTTTTGGAGTGATTGAAGGCATTTCAGCTACTGTTAGAGATTTCCTGTTTTACTCTATTCTACTGGCAAGAAGAGAAATCTGTTGGAAATGGGTGAGAGGTACCCCCCTCAACATTCAGAGTGGTTAGATTTCCTGTTTTATATGTCTAGAATGAACTTATTAGGGAAAGACTCTAAGAAGAAAAGAGTCTGGTCTTGGCTATTGAATTGGGCTAGGATGTAGTGGGAAGTTATGGTTATTGGAGATGCAATGGATTACACGTCTTGCCCAATGATTATACCTGTATAGCTCTCTTTTCTGCTGCAATGCCCCTCCTCCCTCCTCATTTGGCACAGCTTCCGTTAATCGGACAATCTGAGAGAGATGTACCTGCAAGGTGGAAAAGTCTATTTCTGATGCCCGGCTGTAGGTCAGTTTTTTACACATTACTGGGCCAAGTTATTAGACATTGGAATCTGAAGTAAATGAGGCCAAATAAATAAAAAAACAGAATACAAATAAATAAATTGAAAAAACCTCACACATCACCTACATTAAAATTAAGTTAAAGAAAAACGGCATTTAAAACAATCTGTTTAAGAATCATTCAAGGTCATGAGGGCAAGACTCTGCAGAACAGAGCTGGCTCTATATGCACCACCCCCCAAAAGGCTGGGGCCCTGGGCCTGAGCCCACTTTGCCCATGCCTTAAAATGTCTCTGCTAGAAACCCCTTTCTACCCCTGAACTCCAGCCATTCCTGGCCCCTAAAAGCCTCAATCACCCCAAAACATTACCCATCACTGAACACAAAAAACCCTCCTTAGGCCTAAACTCCACTAAAGTTTAATGTAATTTGGATTTTTCCCCAGAATTTTCTTGCCTTTAAAATGTTTCCTTTAATTTTCGATTTATTTGTATTTCCTTAAAATTGACTTTCCATGGTTTTCCATGATTTGTTTTCCTCCAATGTTGTTTCTCAGGTTTGGTTTTTCCATTTATTCACATACATTACTACATAATACATTGCAAACAAGGTTCTTAAAGTAGTTAAATGTATTCAAGTATGAATTTCAATGGACCAAGAAAAGATATATGCAAACAAGGCACAATTTTAGAACACAACAAAATAAGAATGAAACACGTTTTCATGGATGATTTTCTTGATCCAAATTTCTATTCTTTGACTACGTCGAACACATATCTAAAGACTTTGGAAGATCCTTGTAATTCTCATATTTGGTTTGCATACAGAAGAATTGTACACAACTTTATGTCAGCTGGAACAGTTGTATCACTCTTATTTTGTTGTGTTCTTGATGGATGCGGATCTGTGAGTTGTCTACTTATTGCCACTAAACAGATTACTTTTTCTTTATGATGGGCATACAAAATTGGGCCTTCGTTTATTTGGGTCCAATTTATTCATTATTCATGTTAACCTGATGTTGACAGGGGGGGGGGGGGTAGCATTGGAGGAGATGTGGCCTAGTAGCTAGAGTTGCTGACTTTGCAACATGGGGAAACTGGTTTGATTCAAGGCCTCAGATCAGAATCCAATGATTCTGTGTATTTCACTTAATTTCCTTGTGTCTAAAAAGGAGTTATACCTTTATGAGTAGTCTAGTTCTGTTGTAAAGCTTCCAATAACTGTGGGTAAGGTTTGTGCTATAAAATACCTAGAAAGAAATCTTCAGTATAAACATGGAGCATGTTTCCTTCTGTTCCAGAAGCTGCACTCCTACACGGAATAAAATTAGATGTATTTAAGTTGAATAACAAGTTTATTTAATTAGCACCACTCACTGAATGACTGCTGAAAGCCATCACACCATGGTTGAGATGCCGCTGACACCAATAAAATGTGACAAAGACTGAAATCCTTATTTTTGATCTCAAGGGTAGGTCATTCATGACCAATAACATGACACCAATGACCTAAGGGAACTGTCTCTGGCTTCTGACATGGGGGGAAATCAAACTACATGCAGAAATCATCTCAGAGAAGCAGATCCTCAATTATGCAAGGTGACCCTTTAAAAGCTTCAGTTAGAACCTTATCTTGTTTTACGAAACTAACAAGGCACTCATCCTGGGGGCTGCACTTTATTCCCCACTGGATTATTGCAGTACTGGCATAAACAGTTATGTATCTACATTGGTTGCATGTTTCTCAAAAGCATTATCAATACAAGTCTTAGAGAGTTGACTCATAGCTTTTGCTTGCGACAAGATTTGGGTACAGTTGCTACCAATGAAAATGATCATGGCATTTACATATTATAGTGCTCTTAACCAACATTTATTTATTCCCGAAACATCTACTCAAAATCTCCTAGAAATCTTAACATTTTTGACAAGACCCTTCTTGATGCGCTGAACTTTGCCTATCTAACCAGCTATAGTGGAAGCTCCTAAAATCCAGACCCATTGTAATAAAAAATTAAAGAAACATCCACCATTTAAGGGCCATCCTTTCCAGCAGGACTTGGCAGGATATGCGTTTTAAAGTACTCATTACGAATAGCCCGATGATTGAGGCTATATTTATGGGACCTGACACAATCTGACCCTGCTAGGTCGGTGTTTATCAAGTATGATAAAAGCTCACTTACTTAGGAGTTTGTTCCCAAAAATAAAAGGAGAAAACATGAGGATTCTGATACATCAAAATCAACATTTCCCAATAATTATCGGCTCTTTTTTACCCAATAAACTTCAGCAGGTTTGACTTTCCAAAATTTGTCAGGGAACTACTGCTTGAGTGCAGAGTTAGCCACCAAACTCTTAACTGCAATATGTGCACAATGGGAGTGACTGCACATATCACAATTAACCAGGACACTTGTAATGCAAACCCAGTGGTGTAGCTAGACCTTTGGCCACCCATGCGTTTGCCGCCCCACAGCGGACACATTTGAGAGTGGTGGGGAGACTTGTGATTTCTGCATTTGCCGCGATGGACGTACGCAGGTAGGAGGGGAAGGCTGGCGCCCCCAAAACCGGTGCCGCCTCGGGCGGGCCGCCACCCTCGCCCCCCCTTGCTACTCCACTGTGCAAACCTCAGTCTACAAGAAACCCCTTGGTTGTCACCAGCCTCTAGAGACTGCAGTGGCAGTCCAGAAATAATATGGATGTCATTAACATCGTTTCCATAGTTTTTGAAGGATGACACTGGTCTAGTACATTATTTCTTTTAATAACTATCATGGCATAGCAATGAAGAACAAGTTGCCATTTTCCATTACGAGTTGTGAACTTTCTCGTGATAGCTGAGACGTTACAGACTGCAAAAAACTGTATCTCTTGACCAGGGTTTTCCAAAAGGGAAAGAAAGCCCTCAAACAAAACTTCTAGTCCCAGAACTACAAGGTCATGAAGGGTCTGGAAGGCCCCCGGAGGCTGGTGCTGTGTGGAGAGTCATTAGTAAGGAAAACACTTCAGCGTAAGAGTTAAAATAGATTACACGGGCACCCAAAAACCTCAGCAGTCAATTTCAAACACAAATGTTTTGACACTTTTAGGATACTCGTTAAAAGCGCATAATTCTGCTTTTTAACACACACTAAAGCAACAGTATCCATTCAATGTGTTTAATTTGATTGCATACAGTGAGTAACTGTATCTTCTGCTTAGGCGAACAAACAAAACGTGTTACATTGTTAAATTAACGAAATGAGGCAAAACTTCACCATATGGTGAAGTTCGATAATCGAGAAGCAAATAAAAAATGTGCAGTAAGTTTAACACATAGTGTATTTAAAAGGTAACCAGTCCTAGAGAGCAAATTCCCCTTATACTGATCACATTACAACAGAGAGAATAGCTTTGAACATAGCACACTGTTTTAGTGAAATGTACTTTTTCTTGCCCTCATATGGGTCTATCAGTATGTAGGCAAATGTTTAATACATGTTGAAGCATCCTCATTGATCCCAGGTCAACTAAAATACAACAGTGTTTCACAATTGTTTATCTCTACCACTTGTTCCAGGGGCCATGCTTTAAAAGTAGGTGGCCAAACATGTCATTTTGCCTACAGCACCAAAAATGTTTCAATAAGCACCCAACTTAAGTCAGTGTACCGTTAAACCGTGTTATTTTTTTTTTCCCAAAAAAGAATGTGACTTCTAAGCTAAAAACCAGTCCACATTTTAAGGAGTAACACATTTCAGATTGGTAGACATAAAAAAAACATGATGGTACACAAGAATTTGATATGTTCAAAATCAAAAGAACTAAGTATCTACTCCATATCTATATCTATGTCATAGCCCATGCTTGCCCAAATCCTAGCCGTCTCTGTGGACCATACCAACACAACCCATTGTTGCACTGCTATCCAATACTTGTAAAAATGTGGAAGTACAAGTCCTCCCCTAGGTTTTGTTTTGTAGTAGCAGCTGCAGTGGGATACTGGGACTTGCCTTTCTCCAAATACATATTCATACAATCCTATCTAATTTATCAACATTGTCTTGGTGTATTATTAATGGGAGAGTACGAAACGGATGTAATAATGAAACATGTTCTAGCTTCCATTAAGGAAAGTCTCTGTTCTATTAAGGCAAGGAGGTGAGGATTATGCAGTATTTATCTTCTTTATTTTCTGCAGCAGTATGTTATAATGAAGTAGAAAAAACACAAACTACATTTCCCAAGAACACTGGAAAGCAAGCATTCAGTCTAGCCAATCCCATGACCTCTATCCTTTGAAGAAATGATGTATTTCCTGATCCTCCTCTTTCTATGCACGACAGCTACAGTGGCCTTATAATCTTCAATCCTAGTCCATTTTCTGTTTATTCGCAGTAAACAAGAAGAACAACCATCTCTTATATGAAAAACCCAAATATTTAACCTCTAAAAAGCAACAATCGGTCACATAAAACAAGCAAATTTCTCTAACAACAAACTCCATAAAACTATTACCTAATGTGCAATCCACAAAATAAGTATTCTGTATCCTTTATTATGTATCATAAGAAGATTTATTGTGGGAGGGGAACTGAATGTGTACTATTCTGTGTGGCACGATAATCCTCACTTCTTTGTTCTTAATAGAATTTAAACTTTCCTTCATTTGATGTAGGACATTTTTCATTCTGTGTAAGGAGCGGAAGTGAGGATTATGCAAGTTTAAAGCTTACCTACTATCAATGAGGCTATGTCCACCACCGGTTTGAAATACAATCTGTTGAAAGTGCAATCAGAGGACCAGTCTCCAGCCTTCATAATGTCCCCAAGCCTCACAGCTAGAGAAAAAGCCTTGGATGCCATGGTTCCTCCTGTAGAGTGAGCTCCAAACAGGCTGATATCAATCCCTGCCTCTTTCCAGAGTGCCCAGCTTGCAATGGTTGAGGAAGAGGCTACTTGGGAGAGTTTCCTGAGGGAAATTTGAAGTTTACGCTCTCCTACGGATCTGCTCTCCTCACATTCATATGCTTCAACCACATATAACTTGTGATTGCCCCTAAATGCAGGGTATGAAATTACTCTTGTTTGCATTTTGGTGTGCCTACATATCAGAAAAGTAATTTGGTTTAGATTAAACTTTCTGCCAGAGATATCCAGGGCTCTGACATCTTACACCCTCCTGCAGGATACCAAACATAGTAGAAATGCCAGTCTAACAGATAGTTGCTTCCTCTTTAGAAACCTGTTTTGATGCCAGAAAAAGGTAGGTTCAATACTCCATTTATATCCCACAATCTGGCAAACTATTGTTTGGGAGAGATGGTCTAATACCTTAGCGGAGTTTCCTGATTAATGGGTGCTCAGCCACCTGAAAATTTTAATGGGCAGATGTCCCACCCGAAAGGGAGAACAAAAGTTGTTTACTGATCTGTAAGTTATTCCTTGTAGAGCTAAAACAGAAACAAAGTTCAGCTCATGTATGATCTCAGACCCGAAGGGATCCAAGTCATCTTTTCAAAGCTGATCTCTAGCTTTTGGTTGCATTCTCAGACTAATCTCGATGGATGAGTTTTTCACCTTGTTCTTATAAGCCTTGGATTTTCCAGCATGCCCTGTAATCCTCTAGGCCATGATGTGTAGACTGTCCTCCAATAAAAGGTGATGAGGGAGTCCTTTGGGAATCCTCAGAATGTGACGATGGTGGGGAAGACGGATTGGAGAATCTCAGGAAAGTTTCGTAAGAACTGGATTGCACACTTGAGATTTTCAAATTGGCATGACTATAACCACGTCCGCCTTCTAGGTCCTTACTTGAGTGAAGTTTGCATGATCATGGCAAAGGAAGGAAACATACATCCAATTCTTGACTACAGTCCAGTAAGAAGGCATCTATCACCGTTACTTTCAGATCTGGGCTCCAGCTGAAGTTTCTGCTAACCTGATGATCCAGGAATGACGCAAAGAGGTCCACGAAGAAAGTTCCCCATTCCTGGTTTAATGCACCAAACACGGTTGAGGCCAATTTCCATTTGCTCGAATCCTGAGTACCAATTTGCCACTGTCCAGAAGGTATTTCACAGTGACTCGTACCCGAATTTCTAGCCAGAAGTGCCTTGGTTAGTTTGGTGAGCACCTTGGAACATGTTCCGCCCAGGGGACTGATGTATCACACTGCTGAGACGCTTTCCATCTTGAAAACTACATAACTTTACCTCTCTTTGGTCTAATACTTGATCATGAAGGATCCTGCCATAAGTTCTAGGCAGTTGATGTGCAACTGGCAATCCTGTTATAATCATCTTCTTCTTCTAGATGCTCCTTCACATCTGGTACCCCAGTCTGTCCTGAGGTCATTGGATTTGATGATTAAATTAGGTTCTGGCCAAAAAATAGTCCTTCCTTTCCAGGCTGCCATATGGTTCAGCCATCATCTTACTCTTTTTTGGCCACCTCCTGAAGTGATACAGATTCTGAATAGGTCAGTCTCCATTTAAGGTGAAAGACTTGCAACCTCTGTAGGACCCTGTAGTGGAGGGGGGGCTGGGAAGATCGCTTGGATTTAGAACAATAGTAGACCTACTACTCATACTACATTCCTCAGAAATGTTTTTGGTTGGGCCAGCATCCTCCTCAACTCCTGGCGGACTTTGGCCAACTTCTTGGTGGGCAAACATGGAGTAACTTTGACTAAATCAATAACAAAACCTAGGAAATAAACTATTTGAGAAGAGGACCCTCATGGATTTCTCCCTGTTGAGATCATATTCTCCTGTGAATGATCCATAATATCGATATTGTCCAAATACGCAATGAAGAGAATGCTGTGGATCCTGGGTAATTTCATCACCAGTTTCAGGACGGTCATGAAGCTCCATGGTGCCTATGAGAGGCCAAATGGAAGAGTTGTGAATTCGGAGACCTGTTGTCTCCAAATGAATTGAAGAAGTCTGCATTCAGGTCTGAAGACTGGAATTGTCAGGTATGCATCCTTGAGATCGAGGTGGACAAGCCAGTCCCAAAGATGCAGAACATCTCTGAGGAGGTACCCTGTATATTGAAGAGACGATTAACAAGCCACTTGTTGAAATCCCTGAGGTTTATTACCAGACGGAAGCCTTTGTCTCTCTTAATCCAGAAAGAATTTGCTTACAAAATCCCAAGGGTGTAAGTATGGCTTTGAGATGGGACCTTTGTTTCCAAGTCTGCTACTTCTTGGTATATTAGAAGTGAATGTTCTTCTGACAACTGCAGGAGTCATGGGGAGGTAAACCATAACATTCGATGCGGAAACCCATCACAGTATGAAGTGCCCTCGTAACTGTAGACGAGGAGAAGAGTGGGCACTTACCTGAGTATGATCCTTCAGTGGCCGTGCATCTGAGTAACGTGCCTCTGTTGGCCCTCTCTCTTCCTGCACCTCTAGGGGTGAAGAAGCCTCTGAATTACGCCTCACCTTGCCAGTTTCCTCTCTTGATAAACTGTCCTAGTAGAGGAGGGTGGTTGAAAAAGTACTGACTGAGCACCCACTACCTCTGCCTGTCCCAGTGAAAACCTTAGTGGAAAAAAAATTCTTTATCGATGCCTGAGCCTTATCTAGGGAGGTAAAGGTGGAAAGGAACTTGCCCAATTCCTTGATAAAAGGGTCTCGGAAGTGGAATCCTAGAGCAACTGCGCCATCTTTTGAGGATGTCAAATCCCCTAGTTTGCCATTCACTTTAACGAGGAAGAACCTTCGCTGTTCCGGCAAAATTGCACAGTTGGTGCTCCTCAAGAAGATAATGGCACATTTGACCCAACTGGACAGGACATCAGAGAAAATGAGGGACCCAGATTGTTTGGATTCCTCAGCCATATGTAAAATGTTTGTCAGGGGCCCACCATATCTAGCAAATCATCCTGGTAGGAATGCTAGGAGCAATCAATGCTCTTCTTTGGGTCTTTAATACATTTGGCTAAAAACCTAGCAATTTGGCATCAATATACTGTGAGAGCAACTTTTCCCTCTATGGATGGATGAAGACATATGGCTCTAATAGTTTGCATAGCAGCCCTCCAGGTAAAACACAACTGTATCCACTGGGACTCATTGTGTGGAGTAAAGATGATATACTCTGAGTGCAGCATATGCAATGGAGAGTCCTAAAGGGCATCGTTGGATGGAGTGGAATTGTGGAGATAAGACCAAGGGTGCCAGGACCAGGCTGAGTCTGTGTCACTCTCCAAATCAGAAAGGAAATCATCAGTTGTATCATAACCGTGGGGTTGAGGTCCCTCTGGGAAGGAGGGGTCTGAAGTGCATAGTGTCACTAGGGGTGTAAGTGTCCTTGCTGAGGGTCCTTCCATAGGGAAATAGTTCCTTGCAAGATAGGCCTTTTTTTAAGTTTTTTGCTCTTGGCCTTAGGTGTTTTTAGAGACAGCCTCTGAGGTTCTAGTGATCCCATAGGGCCTGCTTGATCTTCCAACTAAAGGAGGGATTCTGAGCAGGACGCCATCAGATGGGGCAGTTTCTTCTCTAGAGGCGTCAAAGCTTTAGATAAAGCTGTCCTCACTGAAGCATCTACTGCTTCCTCCCAAAGGGCCAGATGGAAATCAACCTACTCCTGGAGGAATGGGGAGTCACCCCTTGCATAATTTTTGTGGGTCTGTCCAAGATAGCTGATTGGTGCTGGGAGGGGTACAGAAGTCAAAGGACAAAGTCCAAAAGAGGAGCACATGAGAGGAAATGAGACAGTGAGTGCTATGTCATTTATTGGGAACTGGAGGTCTTATCATAAGTGACGCATCCTTAAATCTTTGTGCGTGGGCTGAAATAGCCCAGCTATAAAGCTCAAATAAACAACTGTAGGGCTGAAACAAACCAATACGCAACTCTAGAGATTGTGCAGCTCCAAGCCTTCTAGAAGAGCACAGGTCCTGTTCCCTTATATTTTATTAATTGCTGATCTGCAATTCAGAAATGAGGAAACAACTGCCAAAATCTTACTGTCACTGTCAGAAGCACAATAGGCTCCACACAAGAGTTCAGTCAGAAGTGGAGGAGAGCAGAATGTGGGAAGCGTGAGCGCTTCTCTGCTCATAAATGAGAGTGGCACAGGGTATTGCAAAAACCTATCCTCTATGCAAAGCCCTGTGAAAACAAACAACATTAGGCAACTTAAACTGCATGCAACACTGGCAATAAACACACACATAATTTTAAGGCAGAGCGTTCATATAAAAGTACTGTTCTGATGCTGAAGAAGCGAAGAAAGAGAAGGGTGAGGAAGTAAGTACATGAATCTTTCAAAGGATAGTGGTCATGGGATTAGCTGGACAGAATGTTTACTTCCAGTGTTCCTGGGAAATGCAGATTGTCTTTTTCTCTACTTGATTATAGCATGCTGTTGGGAAAAATAAAGGCAAAATATAATTCATAATCGTCACCATCGGTCTTGACATACATTCTTGGGATGTTAATTTTAACCTAGCTGATGCACCCTGTCCATGACAAAAAATACATTAGTCCATCTCTTAATGTCCCCTCTGAGTTCTTCTAGTAGGTAGGGGAAGATTTCTCCATACAATTTTTGCATATTCAGAGTAATATGAATACCTAGATATTTTATGTGTTTGGTAGCCCATTTGAATGGTAAGTCTCTAGCTAGGATTGTGCTTCTTGTAGGTAAATTGGGGTAAAGAATTTCAGATGTTTCCATATTTATTTCAAATCAGGATACATTTTCAACCCTGAGATTTTGTATTAGAGAACTGGTGGTTCTGGATTTCACACTGTGAAGGGGACATTACCCTCTCACCGGGAAATTATATAGTGCTTTTTTCTACAAGGAATTCCTTTAATGTCCACCTGGCTTTAAGAAAGTGTTCTGTGTATGGTTCAATAAATCAAATAATAACTAAATATATTAAACGTACCAGTCCACCCTATGGAAGGCAATTACTGCAACCAATGAGACAACTACTGGTACATTTTCTGAGCCTTCTCGATCAGATATACCGTGCTTCTCATTTTGTTAGTTGAGGGTTTTTAAAATTCCCCTAGCTATGTATAATTGCAGGTAATGCACATCCGCCATTTCACACTATATTTTATTGCAAAATGCATCCCTGCGTCAATTTTTGGAGTGAAGATGTATTTAAACAAATCACAGCGAACAACAGCCATTCGTGTTCTGTTGTTTGATTGCATTCTTGGTAAATATGACCCATGAATGGCACTTTTCACTGAAACTATTTACTGAGAATGGCGCATGATCATGAGAAGCGGCATAATGGAGTAATATTGTGAATTTCATGTAACAAGCATAATGCAAAGATATGGGAATTATGGCAGCCTAATTTACATTTCACCCAGGGCTAGCTGTCATGTGTCTGACTAGAGGCCACAGACCTGGACTGATCAGAATGAACGTCATATAAAAGTATTTTATCTAATCTAGAGGCTAAGATTTTGGAACGGACTCTGACATGTAAATTGAGTAATGCAGTTGGCCACATTGCTGAGGTTCTCATCCTGGTTTAGGTGGCACTGATATTCTTGCCCCCACCCCCGCCCCCCATTTTAGGTGATATCTTGCTCTGTTATACCATGTAATTCAATAAGCCCTCCAGTTAAAGGACAGGCTGTGGACCCACTACTTTGTAAAAGTTAGCAGGTATGCCGTCCCTCTGTGATGCCTATTTTTTTAAATCTTCATACACCCAATATGTTCCGTATTTATACAGGAGTTCAGCCAGTCTGACGTTTCTTGTGAAATTGTTTACAAGAAAATTTCATTTAGATATTGAATGTGATTGCCTCTGCATTATTGATCTCCTGTGTACAACCTCGGTTAACATTCTTAAATATCTTTGCTTTGTACCTTTATGCTTGTATGATTATTCCTTCTGGGGAATTGATTGATTTAACATGTGCTCTTTCTCTCTTTCCCTTTGGTTGTCTAGCGAGGTGAAGGTCAATTTTATTCTCAGCATCCTATGATTGCCTTTTAAGTGGCAAATCTGCTTTGTTTTTATGTAGTATCTTGAGCGGTCTTCTCAGATAGCTAGTTTCCTTAAATTTGCAATCCAGGGGTATCTTCTGTAAGCATTATTGTTGTGATTTCTTCTGTTATCCAAGACCACTGCATTGGCACTGCAATCAAACTGTTTATAAAGCTTCATTAAGCTGCAGTCTCAGCAAAGTGGGTCACCAACCAGTACAGTCCACTTCCTGTCCCCTTTCATAGCCCCTTTAGAATTTCTTCCACCAAGGGTCTTCAGCGATACCCGCAGATTCTACGTGACCTCACTGAGTCACAGTTGCTTAACTGAACTAGCTATAATGGTTCTCCCATTCTTTAATTTCATCTACTAGTTCCTGAACTTATTGGTTTCTTAATATAGGTGTGTGAACCATTATGAAAATATACTTTTCCCTAATCACTGACCTGAAGGCATCAAATATTCCCCAGGGAGAAGCCTCTTTATACTGTTTATAGAGAGATATTGAGTGTTTAGTTCTGTACTCAGAATTGGTCTCTAAGGAGTATGGAATGAAGCCTTCACAATGGGGTTCTTTTGTGTCTAATATGCAGAATTACTTTGGTTACAATGGGAGCATGATCTGAGACCAATTTTGGGCCAATATCTGCCTTTTCTATGACCGGGGCTAGGGATTATCACCAAGATAAGATCTATATGTGCTGTCTATAATCTGAAATAAAATGTAATTTCCGCCAGCAGTCCCTTAAGTGTAGCTCCAGGAACATAGGGGCACATGCATCAACATAGATAATAGCAATTCTTTAATTGCGATTATTTAGGAATCGCAATCAAAGAATCGCTATTGCCTGTGCATGTAGGAATAGCAAAATAATTTGCGATTACTACAAATTCCTTAATTGTGACTCGCAAATTTCGGGTCGCAATTAAGGAATTAATTCCCATTCATTCCTTTGGGCCCCGAGGCCCATAGGAATGAATGGGAATTGCATGCGCAATTTTAGAGTACCCACTAGGTGCAAGTGTTCCAAAAGGATACCCTGTTGCACCCCTGAAATTAGAATTTAACCACATGTTGTGCACACACATGCCCCAATGGCATGTGTGTCTGTAACATGTGACTTTGAAAAATGCACTTTAGTGCATTTTTCAAAGAAATCGCACATTACCATCAACTTTAGATTGACGGTAATTTGCGATTCATAATAGTGAAATTTGTTCAATGCATTGCATTTAAGGATTCACAATTTCCGATTCCTTAAATGCAATCGCAATTTAAGTAATCACAAATTCAGAGATTCCTTAAATTGCGATTTTTGCATTTGGGATGATGCATCCCAAATGTAAAAATACCGGTCGCAAAGGGGTAGATTATGCGAATCTGCCCGTTTGTGCACGGTTTTCAGGTTGATGCATGGGGCCCATAGTCTTTAAATTCATAAATTTCATAAATTTGATAACGCTTCTGGTCTTAATATCATTGACACGCTGAGTAAGGATATCTAATGCTTCTTCTTCCGAAAGCGTGGATATCGCTTTGCAAATCCTTGGTACAGATTTGATTTTATGCACCAAATTGATCATACACAAGTCAATCCAAATCAGCTACCAAAACTACCGATTCAACATCTATTTTAATCTTTACTATTTCTATGAGTCCAGCATGTGTCACATATAATTTATAGATATAGCATATCCCTTTCAAACTTTACTTAGAGGAATAATTTTAGTGAATTGGAAGGCACTATAAAACCACATAGGATAGCACTTCTCAGACTAACCAAAATGGCATCACCTCATCACTCATCAATTTCTTGTCCTTCTACGTCTGCTCTACAGACACTTGTACTTCACCCAAAACGTAATCTTGTTTTAATACTACTCTTCGTTCATCTTGAGATCCAAAATAACACAAATGATTTCTGACCCCGCTGATCTATTACCCATTCAATCTCATCACAGTTTTTTTACTATCCCCCAAACCAGTCTTGAAAATGACAGTTTGGTGCTTGTGATAAGTCCTGACTGTAAACTTTGTGCCTCATACAAAACACCTGAATATCGTTATTGCTCATAATACAGAGCATGACTCCCTCCCAATTATAGAGAGGTTATTCTAGACTTCTAGAACCTTTGTTAAGCTGCTGGGCCAGATACAATGCTATTCTCACTTACATTCACTCTATGAACTAACACTGCTAAAAATCCTCTAGTGCTGCCTCAGTTTTAATACAGCTCTTGTATATGGGATCAAAACGATTCAGGGTAGCTGCCCCACTTAAATACTGTTTTATCTCTTTAAACACTTCTTCATGAGTTTTTCTTGTTATCTGTCTTTCAGGCAAAGCTTGATTGATCTAGTACAAAAGCCTGCCATACCCACAAATGAAAGTAACTCTTCCTTATTTTTGGAGCTGGGACTGGAGACAAGCTCTTCACACCTCCCCTGAAAATCATATAACCTAAGTAATCTGTGTCCCTCTCTTCCCAAACGTACATGTCTATGCCTTCAGAGCCAAACCATTGCCTAGAAATATTGATAAACGTCCCTCACTCTCCGATTGTGTTCATCCATGCCCTTTCCGCAAATTAAAACAAGGTTTTGAAAAACTAAACAACAGACATCACATTTGATAAGTTATGCTCGGCTGTTTGAAATATTGCATATGCAGAATTCTGGTCAAATGCCATCCAAGGAAAGAAAATGACCTATTCAAAAGTGACAAGGATGGTAAATTCTCTAGACTCATCGTCCAGCGTGTTACTAGATCACAATCAGCAAATATATTGGCATCTTGCAATGACACTACAATTTCATAAATGTTAGGCAATGGCTGGGTATACCTCAAATAAACACATAATGTGATGTCTGATCCAGGGTAACTAGCAATGACCACGGGGGCTAGACACTCAGTGGTCACTACAGGGTCTATCAATTCTGCCTTTCATAATATTTCTAACTCTTTTGCAATATTCTCTTTCACCGTCAAAGCCCTCCTTCTTACTTTGGTATGAGAGCAGATCCCTTCCGCAGTTTATTCTTATGGACATAACTAATTCAACGTCATAACTTCTCACTAAAACTTCTGGATTCGCTTCTATGAAATTCTCACACAATGTTGTTATTGCTGATTGAACTGGTGGAAAGGCTTTGAGATGAGGTTTAACAGCAAGTTGTTTTGAAATGAGGGCAGCTCACTATGATTTCATTGCCACATAAACCTTCTCTCTGTAAACCTCCATTCAAAATCAGAGCTTCTTGATTGGCTCTCTCCCATGTACACCAAGTCTTAATCAATTTTTTTTCATTTTCAAATTTTCTTTAAATTTCTCTTCATTTACTTAAATAATTGTAAAATGTGCTCCAGCATCTGCTGGCATCTAAACTTCTACTCAATATACTTTATTTAGTTCCAATGAACTTCCTTTCTTGTCACTATTACCTTGCAAAACAATTTGCTAACACCCACCCCTTAATTTACTCCAGAGCTGGCAACTTCATATGCTTCTATAGTGATCGCAGCAAATTGATCTTTTTTACCTCAACATTTACACCATATTTTCACACAAGGGTATCCTGTGCCCTTTGCCAAATGCCTTTGAGTTTGACTTCTGAAACATTAGCCCATAGCGGTTTGCAGTCCTGTTTGTGTGTCTTTTATTTTTTCCCCTACTGCTTGAATACAATCTACATTCATTTTTTCTCTTTTATTTTCCTTATAATAAGTCACTGACTATGCAACTCTCCATGCTATGATCATAATTTCATTTAACATGGTCTCATCCTTAAGCCATCATTTTTCTCTTACCTCACTGCTACATCTTAGTGAAATATGATCTTGCGATCTTTCCTCGATATTTACCAGATGAGCCTAAACAATTTAACTCCATCAAATATTCCGCCACTCATACGTCAACTTTCTTTTATTGCATGACCAAATAGTACTGTTGTACTGATTTTAGGGTTGTAATCTGAATTAATTGCTTTCACACGTCCTATATATTAATTTTGCTCTCTACAAATATCATCTGGCAAATTTTCAAAAACACTTTGCCCCCGCCCTCCAAAATAGTGCATCAAAATGAGGCTTTCACTTCTGCTTCCACATTTGCTCCATTCTTCACATTTCACATGGAGCTTCTCTGGAGTTATCAAGAACAACAGTGGAGCTACAACACATTGCATTACCTCACTGTAAAAAAAACACAGAGCTGCAGATTAATAACTTGAAATACAAAACAACACTGTTGCAAAGAAAATTGTTTTCCAACCATTATTTTTATCCTCTAAGTACTTAACAAGAATAACTATTTCTCCTGTGACTTTTGAGGATTTTCAAAGGACATACTTTAGCCATTGACAAATATGATAACTCAGTGGTGGCTCCTCTACTATAGCAGAGGAGCGTCGCACCACTGCTTTCAAGCAGTGCAAGAAGAGGAAACAAAAAATGATAATAACTTTCGGTTAGTATAATTTTATGTTTATGCTGCTTTGCGGATGGCAGGTGGGCAGGGCTGCTCTGCTCTCGGAGCAGAGCAGGGGAGGAGTGGTTTGCCCACTCCATAGTGCTCAATGACTGTTTGATCGGCCCTCTGGGGCCGTCCAAACCAGTCATGTGCACTTTCCCCAATCTCCATGCAGGGCGCATTACAGCCTGTCTGGAGAACAATACCAGGCCCCCATTCCCTGGTTGAGAGTCAATGTAATTTAGTTAGTCAAACAATAAAAATATGTAGTTGATAAGAGAGTCAAACCAGGATGCTCAAAACCAATCACAAAGCTGCATTGCACCATTGTGATTGGTCAGTGGGGCCTGGCTGTGCTTCCTGATTCTTGAGAAGAGCATGGGGCAGAGACGTGGGACCCGGGACCCGGCAGGAAGGTAAGTTAATTGTTTTTAAACTTTTATTTGTTTAGCGCATCCTCACGCTAGCCTTGCCGGCCGCCACCTTAATACCTGCCTCATGACATTGAGTTTAGGTGGTGGGCCTGTACCGAATTCCTATGTGGAAATAACCTACTGTGCATGGCACGGGCCCTACACACACCCTCTGTAAACACAAAGTCCACAGTGCACTGTCTTTAGTATTATATATTGTGGGAGTTGAGTGCAGAGCCAGACCTTGGGTCCACATCTGTCCTCAGATCTGAGTCCAAGGCCTGGCCTTTGGTTATGCTTAGCACGTAGCCCTTGAATGGACATAACCCACTTCGTTCGGCCATGCACTCGAAGGGTTTGGATGCAGGACCATAGCCAATCCCTTGTGTAGACATAACTGTTTAGTGAGTTTCAGTGGAGAGTAGACTGCAGTTTACCCTCACCCTGTGACCATCCTCCTTGTGCACATAACCTATTGGGCACAGATGTGCCTTGTTTTATTTGCAACACATTTCCTCTCTTGGGGAAAGGCAATGGCCTAGTGACTAGGGCGGTCGACCTCAAATTTGGGGAACTGGGTTCTAGTCTCGGCAAGGACGCTCAACATCCTTTGATTCTGGGCAAATCACTTAATCTCCCCGTGCCTGACAAAAAGCACAACAACAACAAAAAAATGACTGGGTCCTTGTCTAAGGCAACTGGTGCTCATGTCAAGCGCTCTGATACCTTCAGGTCAAGTTTGCGATGTATAAAACTACAAAAACAAACAATACATAGACATCTTGGGGTTCTGGTGACATGTACAGACCGGTTTTTCCTCTCCCTTACACATAAAGTCTGCTCAATGCCATTATTCAACCAGTTACCAGTTAAGTACCCTCGACAAACACATACTCCGAGAGTTCTTAATTTGCTGTCATGTTTATGCTGCATTAGAAAGAACAGTCATGTTGGCACCTTTGGGTTGGCGCTGGTTCTGTACTTAACAAATATTGTAAGTGATTGCACGAATGAAGCCGTAAACATCCCCTTGACAAGGTACATCCTGTGATGTCATACAAAGTGCTTGCCAGTGGACCTAAGATGAACATGAATCTAAAAGAACACGCCATGCTGGCCAACAACCTGTCTCTATTAAATGCTTTTCCACTCTGGGCCCTTGCATATTTTATTCGGCCCAGTGGAATATTTTTCTCCACTGAACAAGACTGCTTAATATCCTTTAGAGTGTGTGCGTTTGAGCACCTGAGTTCAGACTTGGACACAATTAAAAGTCACATCCATTTTTATGCTTTTATTTGACACAGAACGGGTAGGAAGTGCTATTTAGTTATATAACACCATAGGGAAAGATCCTAACCACGAAGGTCAATTGATGGCAGCGAGGAGTGGAATGTTCTCTTCATGCCCCTGGGTTGATAAATACAGCAGAATTTTTCTTTTTAGAAAATAAAGACTGCAGCATGAACAGATAGAAAGTGAACACAACTTCAGAAGCTAATTTACTTTGTGTGGTGTCTGCTCTTTTTCCTTCCACTAGATGTCATTTCTAACTAGAGGGCAGAGGAGGGACTAGAGATGGATGACCTGTGATGTCATCAAAGAGACAAAGGCTGTGTAAGGTTACTTCTACCCAGGTATTTTGGCGAATCAAAGTCCATGACACTAACACGTGTTACATGGACCTTTCATTTATGCAAGTCCACAAAAATGAAATAAGGCATGCTTGAGTTTGGATTACGCTTCCACCACTCTGGGCCTGATACCCAGAGTGGAGAAGTGTGGCTCAATGATTAGAGCGGCAGACCCTGATGCAGAGGTCTAGCCTGGGACCAGGGTTCAATTCCCCGCCTCGGCGGGTCTTTGGCTCAAAAATTCTACGGACCTGATAATTCTCGCCTCGGTGCCTATTCCAATCATGGAGTGCAACTCTGGGCAATAGCTTGCTTAATCTCCACAACGGCCCCCGCAACGCTAAGGATGCCTGGCCTCCACCTTGGGGGTGCCCAGGAGTCGACGCCTCACAGGGAAAGCCAGGATGGGTTCCACAGCGGTATTCGTACAAGTGCCTTGAGACCCTTACGGGTGAGTAGTGCTAGTGCGCTATACAAGTATCAAATTTAAATTTACGTTTACCCAGCGTGCACTGCCAGATGCAAAAATGACTTCACCCCCCAAAAAACAGATTAATTAAATATGCCTTCCCAAAAGCAATCTTGTGTACTTAGATCAAAAACTTGCAGTTTACACGACCACTGCAGTAGCACTTTATTCATCAACTATGTGCATGAATTGTTGGCTTGGACAGCTTGTGATTGGTCTAATCCAAACATTTCAGAAGCTCAATTTCTCCTTTGTAGGGCTGGACGCCAAACGTTCATATGCAAGTAAAGGAAAATCGTTTTAACACCAGTCTGAGACCATATTTTGAGTTTAATGCAAACTTATAATCAAATCAGCACTAGGGTTTAATGATTTATAAGTAATCTGTGAATCATTTGTATTGTGCTTTTATGATTTTAAATGAAGTCGAATAAAAGTATTTTCATAATAATAATAATAAAAATTATAATATGGACTGATTCCAATCTCTAACTACACAAGCGGAGCCGTTTAAGGCATGGGCAGAGTGGGCAATTTCCCAGCGGCCCCACCTTCCAAGGGTTCTTAAATGTTCATAAGTACAACTACGTTTTCTACACTGACAGCCTAGCATGCTTACCAGACGCGTAGGGCTACATTTGCCAATGGTTTGCGACAAGGTAAAGTGACGTGAATGGACAAAAAGCGCAAACTCATGCAAGAGTATTTACATTCCAGCGCCAAATTTATTTATTTATGCACTGGAAAGGTGCCCTTTTCAGAGCGCAAGTAACTCTTTATGCTGCTTTGCATCAAGGGAGTGTTACCTAGGTGTAGCTTGAATAGATTAGCACAATCACTCATATTCTTTGACACAAAGACCCATCTACTAAGATGGTCAGACCTGGCTATGCATCAACAAATAATGCCTCCTTGAAGCAGGTTCTACATGTTGAAATGTTCTCAGTTCTGCAACATTCTGCATATTGCGTTCTTTCTTTTATGTCTCTCTACCTCACCACTCCTTTTTTTCTATCTCACAACTTTACCACTGTATAAACCTCACCTTTCATTCTCTATTTCACATATCTCTCAATATCCTTTTTTCTATACACCGCATTTCTCTTTCTACCCTCACCCCTCTCTTTCTACCTTTCTCTCTTCCCACCACTCTTTACATAACCAATTTTTCTATACTTCTTCTCATTTTGTTCTCTCTCTACCTTACATCATTGTTCTTCCTCAGGACACCTCGTCTATGTCTAGCTCTCTGTGCCTTTGCGTCTTTCTAATTCACCTCTTTTCCACATTACTGCCCCCTTCTAATTATCCCTTGGAATACTCTACTGCTCTGCTTCCCTCTAAATTCTCTCACCCTATCTCTCATTTGACTGCACTGTAAAACCTTACCTATTTCTCTGCCTCTCTTTTTCTACCTACTTGTTCCTCTTTTTACCTCTTTTTATATTTCCTTCTGGCTAACTCACCTTTCTCTATTTACTTTACCTTTCTCCCTACCTCACATACCTTTCTACATTCTCTCTTTCACTTCCTCAGTCTCCCATTACTTCACGACTCTTGTTATACTGTTCTCTTTGTGTCTATGTTCATCTCTTGCATCCTACCCCATCCCATTTCCCTCACTCAGCAGGGTCACAGGTAACTGTCTAGCCAGAAGATTGCACATAAATAAAATGGAGAAGAAAGACAAGGTAGGGAAGGGAAATTAGGTGAAAGTTATTCGATTTTAACCAACTGAATAGTAAAAGTAGCATCAATTAGATTTTCACTGCTGCCGCAGGATTAGCAGTAGTGAAGGGGGTACATGTGTGGTTACCAATATTCGACAATGTAAGCTACCATTTAAGGATCTGTGTGAACATGTCTTGCTTTAATGTCATGCATTCGCCCACTAAACATTTAACAAGTCACCTTAGCATGTTTTTCCTACAATGGGAGTAACACGCTGGTTAGTCACAAAATTCCACATAAAATGTTTTTGATTTAAGTAAAAAAAACTAAACCTAGCTACAAACTCAAAAAGAAATGGCTTTCTCAATGTTTATTTAACGTTTCTTTTGGTGTTTTTGGCTGTACTACACTAGGCAGCTTGAGCTGCTGGTTGTTTTTGTGTACCCAAAACAAATATGAGAGAAAAGGGAAGTAAAAAATGGAGGGAAACACTCCTAGTCCCCTTGAGATACTAAAGAAAAAACAAAAGAAGGAGTGTATCCAGGAGACTGGTCAAAGTCTCCAAAATGCTGGGAGAGCACGCAGGGCACGAAAAGTATTCTTTTGTTTAGAAGACCCCTCACTCACCAACCTGGTTGGTGACATGCTTCATCATCGGGGTCCCACCCGGATAGCCGAGTGCCATCCAGGTGTGCTGCGACACCTGATTACAGTGGAGCTGGTAATTTTTGTGGTGCAAATATGTGAATAGTGGATTAAAAAAGGGCCCGATGTACTCACTAGGAAGTTTTAATCAACAACGTTTTAAACATCGGCCAGGTGCTCCAGAATAAAACTTCCTAGTGAGTACATCGGGCCCTTTTTTAATCCACTATTCACGCATTTGCACCACAAAAATTACCAGCTCCACTGTAATCAGGTGTCGCAGCACACCTGGATGGCACTCGGCTATCCGGGTGGGACCCCGATGATGAAGCATGTCACCAACCAGGTTGGTGAGTGAGGGGTCTTCTAAAGAAAAGAATACTTTTCGTGCCCTGCGTGCTCTCCCAGTATTTTGGAGACATTGACCAGTCTCCTGGATACACTCCTTCTTTTGTTGTTTTTGTGTACCTCCATTTCTCAAGGTTTAGCATATAATTCAGTACTGTTTGGTATTCAATGGTGTTGGGTCATAAGCTTAATATATTTTTCAGCAGCCTTCTAAATCATTGTCTATAGGCCCGCGCTTGGCTCTCTGTTCTACATTTAGCTTTGGAAATTCTGTTTTGAATTGGAGCATGTTTGTCTTTCTTGTAGGTATTTAGTGATAACACTGCCTGCCTTCCAATGAGGCATTAAGACAATATTGTTCTGTATTTCATTGCTATCAACCCTTTCCTGGATGAATTTGAATGCATACTTGGTTTTGCACACGAGACCCATACTTTTCTTTGCCATACACAGATTTGATTATGCTGATGACAATTTGTGTTCTAAGCAGGACAATCACAAGGAGGGGTGCTCCACGCTGGACCAATCACTTCAGCTGACATCACATGTAATGAATGGCTCATAGTAAAAAACCACACCAATGTCTGACCATGACCTTTTGGTTTAAGTCTTTGCAGTAGGACTGCTTTGCAAAAGCAGTTTTGGCCAATTTTTGGGCGGATCATGTGAAGGGAATGAGGCATGGCGGCTCTTCCTACAAACAGAATGAGTGGAATATGTGCATACTGTCCTAAAATAGACACTATATGTGTCCTCCCGCAGTTCAATAAACAGTAGTAAAATCAAAGAACATCCCAATCTTAACATATGCACACATGGGCACAAACGTAGCTGGTGGTGTTTGTGAGAGGAACTGGACAAAGAAGGTAGAGGGCTGGTTTTGGGAGGATGGTGTAATGTCACTGCAGCGTAATGTATATTTGCAATGCGCTAATGACATTTGCCGCTAAGATACCCTAAAAGAAAATGGGGAAATAGCAGATCTAGTGTTTTGTGCTTGTATTTCACACATATCTCAGCACAAGGTTATAGAGTGTGTTTAGAACAATTAGTACAGGTTCATTGTCTAAGGCAACCTGTAAATCACATATTTGAATCTTGGCAGTTCAACTCAGCTTTTTATCCTTCTAAGGTCGATAAGAACTCCTGCTTTTGGGGAGGGGCACCAGAACGTTTTGTCTTTGGCCTCATTAAAGCTTGTGACTGCACTGTTTCTGAGCCTCCATCCCTCCTGAAATAGAATGCCAATGCTTTAATGCCTGTCTAACATAAATTAATCATTGGATGGGTTCACCAACCTGAAAATTAACCTAACCGTGACAGCGGTTCTTGTGGCCTGTTCTTCTTACACACATGATGGGCTCCAGTTATAAGATGGACATCACGATTTGTTGATAAAGAGCCCTAGGATGTGGAATGAACTCTCACTGAGTAAGACAACTAATCAATTTACTATTAATCAGGCCTTAAATTGTTATTTTTGGGAAGACTCGCTTAACGTGCTTATATTATAAGTGTAATAATTGTCTTGCATCTTCCTTATATAATGTAAAAAAAATTGGCCAACTGGTCAACTACTGTTTTCCTATACTAGGTGCCACGTCAAACTGTTCAACGCGTCATCTGATAGGCACCTAGATTCCATCTGTTATATGACCTTTTCCATCACGTGGAGCCAAAGTTAAACAATAAATCTCCCGAATAGCTCAGCCTTTTAAAATGTTTGTATGTTCATCCTGGAATTAGGATGTCTTCATATAGATTCAGTTCCTGGTCTGATGCTATAACATACTCACTGACTTTACTTTTCTGCTGTGTTATACATCTGCTGTCATACTTTAAGCCACATTGACTATGAATAACTAAACGATAATTACAATAAAGGTGTTAATTCTAAACCTTCCTCCTCCACTTCTTCAATTATCAGTCTTTGTCCTTACTTCTGCTCTCTTATTAGCAGAACAGACTAGAGTGAGTCCAGGCACACAAGGTCTTACCTGCAGGCAGCTTTTAGCTGACTATTGTCAAAAGCCCTACTGTGCGCCATATCAAAGCTTACAGTGGGCTTTTGGGAAGTGCAGGGCTTCCCATAGACTGTCACTCTCATTTGCTTGTTTCTTATTCAATGGATTTCCTTCCTCTTCCTGTGTTTGTCCGTCCTTTACCAACCTTTTGATTAGATAATTTGCATCTTTCCAGTGATCACATTCAGGGAACTACTTATCTCTTTTTCTTTGAGTGTGCCTTATGAGTGCATATGTTTTCTTCATCACTCTCTCTTGTGCTGCTTCCCCCTGCAAAACCAGCCCCTGGTAGGCTCTGTCTTGCTCCCTCCTCCCCCACCCCAGCTCATCCGATGCTTCCACTACATCTGCCTGGCTTTTTTAATTTGTAATTTTTTTCTTCCCACCTCAAGCACCTCTATTGCCCCTATTCCTACCCACTTCCCGTTTCTTCCCCAAGTGCCTCTTCCATTGTTCCTCGTCATTTGTCAAAAATAAAAAAGAAAATTGAGACCTTGCATCTTCCAGTTTTTGCTTGGCAATTATGTCATTATTTTAAAAAAACTTAGCACAGAGGGAATGGAACCTCTTGAGAAAATACTCAGAGTTTTTTTCCTCTGCTTGAAAGCATTTCTCTCCTCGGAGAAAGCGTACACCTCGCCCCAGGCAAATCTGTGGTTGATCCATTTCCCTTCTCCTCCTGAAAGAGGAGTTACTCCACCCTGTAATGGCGCCGATGCAACAGTGCACAATGACCAAACAGGTCAGGCACTAGGACCGGCCTGAGTGGGGACCAGGGCGGGCGGAAAGGGAGGAGCGGAGGGCTAGGGACGGCAGTTAGCCGTTAGCCCTGTAAGAGGATAGACGTAATAAATGAGCTGACCAGCAAGAACCCTGTGTCCGTGTCTCTTCTGTCCGCGGGGATACTACAACTGGCGACGAGGATGGGGATACTACACACCCCTTGTGTAGAGTAGATCTCAGACCATTTCCAGAGCCAGAAAGAGCTGAAGAGGAGTTTGGGGGTGCTCACAAATACACGTGTGTGGGAATCCCCAAACTTACAAAACAAACCACACCCTGAAACTCTGACTTCCCACCCCTTGATTGGGATTCAATACTGCAGATTTCCCAGCACCCAAGGCAGAGAATTCTGAAATAGTGCACGCATTTTTGCCCACTAGAAATCCCTTTGCGATTTCCTGTCAGGAATAAAGAAGGGATTGTTGTCTATAATTTATGTTTACAGATGGTTACTTAGTAAATTAGGCTATTGTGTGTTTATTAGAGATCCTCTCGCTTGATCTAAACACCACTCAGTGTGCCTTTTTATAAGGAACCGCTCAATAACTTTATTTTCTTTTTCCTGTTCTATCCTACCCTAATCGTCTCCCCTTTAGGAATATTCCTTTTCAACTATGACAGAAGACTAGCGCTGCTATGAATATGGTAAATGGGTTTACAAAAGAGCGAAACTTCAGTTGTACTCACATCAGCTGTTTGTTAATGCTTAATAACTGTTCCTTTTTCTTGGATGTTTTCTAAATAAACTATACACCCAGATTGGTTTGATTTAAAAGTTTAATGTGTGTCTAATTCAAATGACAGGTCATTAATATATTCCAACCAGACTGCAATATGTTTCTTAAATCTCATATTTTTTAACCTTGACCTTCACATTAAAGTGGCCATCATGTTAAAGTGCAAAGCTGTACCTTGAGGTACGATATACCACCAAAGATTGACAAATTGACAAGGGATCCATACTGATCACCACATACTGAGGCACCAGTATCACCGCATCAGATCTCGAAAATACATTTATGCCATCTATAATATATAGTAGGTTTGTTGGTACCCTAGCTCTACTCACAGTCCTCTTCAAACATCATATCACTAAGGTCCTGATTATGAGTCTGGTGGTTCACGGACCGCCAGACTAATGGTGAGGCAGCTGTGGCGGTCCAGCCACCTCTGCACCAGCAGTCCAACTGCCTATCACAAGTTGGGGGGGTCAGTCTGCCATTGCACCGCGGTGGTCTTGAGGCCACAATATGTGTGGCAGGACTGCTGCAGTCCCGCCACACATATTACGAGTTTCCTCTCCACCACAGTTTTCATGGCAGCTCCTCCTCCATGAAAACTATGGCGGAGAGGAAACGGGGCCCCCTGTTGCCTCTGGGCCATGGAGTGCATGCAAGGGGCACATGTTGTGCCCCCCTGTGTGAATGCACCCGAGTACCAGCACAGCATGGACTGCAGATACTGCCTTTGACGTTCCCATTGTGGTGCCTATTTTCAGGGGCACCGCCGTGGGACAGCCAAAGAAACACCCACCAGACATGAGAAACACTTGTAATCTGGCAGGCGGTGCACACATGGCTTTGGCGGTGCTGGAGTGTGGCAGAGGCATACCATCCACTCCCACACCGCCAAAAGTGGTAATCGGGACAAAGTGGTTTGTTAATGCAATTATATAATTTCCTGGCTCCTAACAGGCACTTTCCTTATCACTGTTCCTGTTCTGTGATATTGCGGGGGAAGAAGCATTCACAATGTAACTTTGTTTTTCTCTGTTTTTAATAGGGCCTCAAAGAGGGTCTATTCTGACGTCACAGCTGTGAAGATGGAACTCTGCTGGGCTCTGATTGACTGCCTTTCCTGGGTCAGCTTAAATACAAGGGAGGTGGTGAAATGGTAACTGGCCATCCTCTGTCTCTTCCCCCACCTCTCATGGGTAAGGAATCTGAGAGAGGTGGAGAAAGACAGAGATCGCTTTTACACTGCCAATGCCTTCCTCTGCTGCCAGTTGCAGGCCTGTGCTGGCCCGAGGCTGCCTTGGGATTGAAGGCTGCTTCAGCAATGGCAACAGAACCACTGCCAGCATGGCACCAGCAGCGACGGCTCCTCTGCTATGGCGGAGGAGCGTTTCCCGCCCTGCTGAAAAACTGGAAAAATAAAATGATGATAAAATCAATTTATTATCATTGTATTTTTCTTTCACCTTGAGAGCCAGCCAAGTATGGGAGGCCAGGATGACAGCAGGGGAGGAGTAGTGCAGCACCCTAAGTGCGCATGACGGTTTGGCCAGCCGGCTTACGCCGGCCAAACCGCAATGCCCACTTCCGTTTCTCCAATACAGCTATGTTCACAGCTGAGTTGGAGAAACAGCACAGACTCTCAGGCACTGTCTGAGTGGAAAAACGAGCCACTCAGACCAATCCTGGCGCTGCTCTCATGCTATTGAGAGCAGCAACGGGATTGGGTGGGTCGCCTGTGCTGGGGTCCCAGGGACTGCTGGGACACCATCAAGACAGAAGAGGAGCACCGAGGCGGACAACAGATTCAGAAGCAGAACAGGTACGTATTTTAAAATTCTTATTATTTCCCTAATTTACCTTCCCTTCCCCCTCTGCCCCGCTCCCCACTTGAGTCTTGCTGTGGCTGCCACTGGTCGCCAACCCTCGAGATAAAATTGGGTGGGGAGAATGAGAAAAGGCCCAGAGGGGGGTGAGGAAAAATGTCAAGACACTGTACATATTTTGTACAGGGGTACTGCTGAGGATGAATATGGGGACAACAGATATTCTTTGTTTTAAGTGAGGAAAAGGGGGATGCTCCTCATCGTGGTGGTGGAGTTTGGCAGGATGCCAAGTATTTTTTTTAATTAAATTTGGGCAGGATAATAAATAGATTACCAGCGGGTGGTGGGGTGGGAGGCAGGAAACGAGCTACTTTTAATGTACAGCGCAGTTCTGATGGGGAATGAGACCTTGTTTTGCATCGCCCCCATGATTCCTTTGTTTCTGAACTGCTGATCAAAGCAGGAGAAGGTTTAAAGGGGGCGTACACAACATACAAATGTGGCTGGGTAGTTGTCAATGACGTGGACATTTTTTCTACAAATCTGGTTGGCTATTTGATGTCACTTGGAACCACTCACAGGCCCTTAACCAGCAGTAGATGTTTAAGGTGCCATCCTCCCTGGTCCTTGAGAATAGCTTTCAGTTCTGGAGATAAAATCGGAAACAGGTCTCACTCAGTTCTTCAGATGATGGAGTACAGCTGCCACAGTCTTCTGCTCTACTTCTAGTTCAAGCAACATTTTGTTTCTCAGCTGTGGACCTCCAGTGTATAGGGCTACGGCAACAGTCATTTGTAGAAATGCCTGAACCTATTCTTGCAAAGTACCCTCACCGTACCTTGAAGGGTTTACCCAAAAACTGACCTCCTCCTTGACTGGGGGAGAATGTATGCATTGTCAGCATTCCGTCCATCATTTGTTTGTTGTAACGCTTTTCGCCCTAAGTGAGATGGGTATTCCCAGACATGGGACCCGTGCTCACTACGCCACTGGAGTCAAGCTATCCTGGCTGATGACGGCTGATAGCCAGAAACCGGTCCTAGGATGCTTGATTCCGGTCCAGGGAAGACATGGCTTGGCAGTTCGGGCTGGACTGTTCCCATGAGGCACAGGGTCAAGACTGATTTGCATATGGCCATGTCTAAACTGGGGTGGTGTAGTGGGCAAAAGAACGATGGATTTAACCCAGATCTCTTGACTGGGGGAGAATGTATGCATTGTCAGCATTCCGTCCATCATTTGTTTGTTGTAACGCTTTTCGCCCTAAGTGGGATGGGTATTCCCAGACGTGGGACCCGTGCTCACTACGCCACTGGAGTCAAGCTATCCTGGCTGATGACGGCTGATAGCCAGAAACCGGTCCTAGGATGCTTGATTCCGGTCCAGGGAAGACATGGCTTGGCAGTTCGGGCTGGACTGTTCCCATGAGGCACAGGGTCAAGACTGATTTGCACATAGCCATGTCTAAACTGGGGTGGTGTAGTGGGCAAAAGAACGATGGATTTAACCCAGATCTCTTGACTGGGGGAGAATGTATGCATTGTCAGCATTCCGTCCATCATTTGTTTGTTGTAACGCTTTTCGCCCTAAGTGGGATGGGTATTCCCAGACGTGGGACCCGTGCTCACTACGCCACTGGAGTCAAGCTATCCTGGCTGATGACGGCTGATAGCCAGAAACCGGTCCTAGGATGCTTGATTCCGGTCCAGGGAAGACATGGCTTGGCAGTTCGGGCTGGACTGTTCCCATGAGGCACAGGGTCAAGACTGATTTGCATATGGCCATGTCTAAACTGGGGTGGTGTAGTGGGCAAAAGAACGATGGATTTAACCCAGATCTCTTGACTGGGGAAGAATGTATGCATTGTCAGCATTCCGTCCATCATTTGTTTGTTGTAACGCTTTTCGCCCTAAGTGGGATGGGTATTCCCAGACGTGGGACCCGTGCTCACTACGCCACTGGAGTCAAGCTATCCTGGTTGATGACGGCTGATAGCCAGAAACCGGTCCTAGGATGCTTGATTCCGGTCCAGGGAAGACATGGCTTGGCAGTTCGGGCTGGACTGTTCCCATGAGGCACAGGGTCAAGACTGATTTGCACATAGCCATGTCTAAACTGGGGTGGTGTAGTGGGCAAAAGAACGATGGATTTAACCCAGATCTCTTGACTGGGGGAGAATGTATGCATTGTCAGCATTCTGTCCATCATTTGTTTGTTGTAACGCTTTTCGCCCTAAGTGGGATGGGTATTCCCAGACGTGGGACCCGTGCTCACTACGCCACTGGAGTCAAGCTATCCTGGCTGATGACGGCTGATAGCCAGAATCCGGTCCTAGGATGCTTGATTCCGGTCCAGGGAAGACATGGCTTGGCAGTTCGGGCTGGACTGTTCCCATGAGGCACAGGGTCAAGACTGATTTGCATATGGCCATGTCTAAACTGGGGTGGTGTAGTGGGCAAAAGAACGATGGATTTAACCCAGATCTCTTGACTGGGGGGAGAATGTATGCATTGTCAGCATTCCGTCCATCATTTGTTTGTTGTAACGCTTTTCGCCCTAAGTGGGATGGGTATTCCCAGACGTGGGACCCGTGCTCACTACGCCACTGGAGTCAAGCTATCCTGGCTGATGACGGCTGATAGCCAGAAACCGGTCCTAGGATGCTTGATTCCGGTCCAGGGAAGACATGGCTTGGCAGTTCGGGCTGGACTGTTCCCATGAGGCACAGGGTCAAGACTGATTTGCATATGGCCATGTCTAAACTGGGGTGGTGTAGTGGGCAAAAGAACGATGGATTTAACCCAGATCTCTTGACTGTGGGAGAATGTATGCATTGTCAGCATTCAGTCCATCATTTGTTTGTTGTAACGCTTTTCGCCCTAAGTGGGACTGGTATTCCCAGACGTGGGACCCGTGCTCACTACGCCACTGGAGTCAAGCTATCCTGGCTGATGACGGCTGATAGCCAGAAACCGGACCTAGGATGCTTGATTCCGGTCCAGGGAAGACATGGCTTGGCAGTTCGGGCTGGACTGTTCCCATGAGGCACAGGGTCAAGACTGATTTGCATATGGCCATGTCTAAACTGGGGTGGTGTAGTGGGCAAAAGAACGATGGATTTAACCCAGATCTCTTGACTGGGGGAGAATGTATACATTGTCAGCATTCCGTCCATCATTTGTTTGTTGTAACGCTTTTCGCCCTAAGTGGGACTGGTATTCCCAGACGTGGGACCCGTGCTCACTACGCCACTGGAGTCAAGCTATCCTGGCTGATGACGGCTGATAGCCAGAAACCAGACCTAGGATGCTTGATTCCGGTCCAGGGAAGACATGGCTTGGCAGTTCGGGCTGGACTGTTCCCATGAGGCACAGGGTCAAGACTGATTTGCATATGGCCATGTCTAAACTGGGGTGGTGTAGTGGGCAAAAGAACGATGGATTTAACCCAGATCTCTTGACTGGGGGAGAATGTATGCATTGTCAGCATTCCGTCCATCATTTGTTTGTTGTAACGCTTTTCGCCCTAAGTGGGATGGGTATTCCCAGACGTGGGACCCGTGCTCACTACGCCACTGGAGTCAAGCTATCCTGGCTGATGACGGCTGATAGCCAGAAACCGGTCCTAGGATGCTTGATTCCGGTCCAGGGAAGACATGGCTTGGCAGTTCGGGCTGGACTGTTCCCATGAGGCACAGGGTCAAGACTGATTTGCATATGGCCATGTCTAAACTGGGGTGGTGTAGTGGGCAAAAGAACGATGGATTTAACCCAGATCTCTTGACTGGGGGAGAATGTATGCATTGTCAGCATTCCGTCCATCATTTGTTTGTTGTAACGCTTTTCGCCCTAAGTGGGATGGGTATTCCCAGACGTGGGACCCGTGCTCACTACGCCACTGGAGTCAAGCTATCCTGGCTGATGACGGCTGATAGCCAGAAACCGGTCCTAGGATGCTTGATTCCGGTCCAGGGAAGACATGGCTTGGCAGTTCGGGCTGGACTGTTCCCATGAGGCACAGGGTCAATACTGATTTGCATATGGCCATGTCTAAACTGGGGTGGTGTAGTGGGCAAAAGAACGATGGATTTAACCCAGATCTCTTGACTGGGGGAGAATGTATGCATTGTCAGCATTCCGTCCATCATTTGTTTGTTGTAACGCTTTTCGCCCTAAGTGGGACTGGTATTCCCAGACGTGGGACCCGTGCTCACTACGCCACTGGAGTCAAGCTATCCTGGCTGATGACGGCTGATAGCCAGAAACCGGACCTAGGATGCTTGATTCCGGTCCAGGGAAGACATGGCTTGGCAGTTCGGGCTGGACTGTTCCCATGAGGCACAGGGTCAAGACTGATTTGCATATGGCCATGTCTAAACTGGGGTGGTGTAGTGGGCAAAAGAACGATGGATTTAACCCAGATCTCTTGACTGGGGGAGAATGTATGCATTGTCAGCATTCCGTCCATCATTTGTTTGTTGTAACGCTTTTCGCCCTAAGTGGGATGGGTATTCCCAGACGTGGGACCCGTGCTCACTACGCCACTGGAGTCAAGCTATCCTGGCTGATGGCGGCTGATAGCCAGAAACCGGTCCTAGGATGCTTGATTCCGGTCCAGGGAAGACATGGCTTGGCAGTTTGGGCTGGACTGTTCCCATGAGGCACAGGGTCAAGACTGATTTGCATATGGCCATGTCTAAACTGGGGTGGTGTAGTGGGCAAAAGAACGATGGATTTAACCCAGATCTCTTGACTGGGGGAGAATGTATGCATTGTCAGCATTCCGTCCATCATTTGTTTGTTGTAACGCTTTTCGCCCTAAGTGGGATGGGTATTCCCAGACGTGGGACCCGTGCTCACTACGCCACTGGAGTCAAGCTATCCTGGCTGATGACGGCTGATAGCCAGAAACCGGTCCTAGGATGCTTGATTCCGGTCCAGGGAAGACATGGCTTGGCAGTTCGGGCTGGACTGTTGCCATGAGGCACAGGGTCAAGACTGATTTGCATATGGCCATGTCTAAACTGGGGTGGTGTAGTGGGCAAAAGAACAATGGATTTAACCCAGATCTCTTGACTGGGGGAGAATGTATGCATTGTCAGCATTCCGTCCATCATTTGTTTGTTGTAACGCTTTTCGCCCTAAGTGGGATGGGTATTCCCAGACGTGGGACCCGTGCTCACTACGCCACTGGAGTCTAGCTATCCGGGCTGATGACGGCTGATAGCCAGAAACCGGTCCTAGGATGCTTGATTCCGGTCCAGGGAAGACATGGCTTGGCAGTTCGGGCTGGACTGTTCCCATGAGGCACAGGGTCAAGACTGATTTGCATATGGCCATGTCTAAACTGGGGTGGTGTAGTGGGCAAAAGAACGATGGATTTAACCCAGATCTCTTGACTGGGGGAGAATGTATGCATTGTCAGCATTCCGTCCATGATTTGTTTGTTGTAACGCTTTTCGCCCTAAGTGGGATGGGTATTCCCAGACGTGGGACCCGTGCTCACTACGCCACTGGAGTCAAGCTATCCTGGCTGATGACGGCTGATAGCCAGAAACCGGTCCTAGGATGCTTGATTCCGGTCCAGGGAAGACATGGCTTGGCAGTTCGGGCTGGACTGTTCCCATGAGGCACAGGGTCAAGACTGATTTGCATATGGCCATGTCTAAACTGGGGTGGTGTAGTGGGCAAAAGAACGATGGATTTAACCCAGATCTCTTGACTGGGGGAGAATGTATGCATTGTCAGCATTCCGTCCATCATTTGTTTGTTGTAACGCTACTTCTAGTTCAAGCAACATTTTGTTTCTCAGCTGTGGACCTCCAGTGTATAGGGCTACGGCAACAGTCATTTGTAGAAATGCCTGAACCTATTCTTGCAAAGTACCCTCACCGTACCTTGAAGGGTTTACCCAAAAACTGACCTCCTCAAACCACATGGTATCCAAACTCTACACCTTCCTCAACATGCCTCACGCAGACACCAAACCAGAATACCAACTGCAATGGGAGAGGGAATTGGGCTTTACGCCAGACGCCAAGCAATAGCAGGAGATTCTCACCAGAGCCAATAACTTTGTCTGATATGCCCTCGACAAGGAAGCGATTTACAAAATAATATATCACTGGCAGTTTACTCCTAGACTACAGCTTGATCCTATGATCAGTGGAGAATGCTGCAAAGGGTGTGGTGTAAAGGCTACTTTTTTTTACATATTTGCTGAAGTTGCCCAAAACTAGACAATTATCGGATTGACATTACTAAAGGCGCGAAAAAGTCCATCAGAACCAAACCATATAAATAATAGAGACGATGCCGCTGGCTCAAACAGCTGTTATAAAGGGTGTTTGCCCTATTACTCCAACCGCATCTGAGCAAGAGACCACTGAAAAAACAACAATAATGCGGCAGGATGGATAAAAAGTGAAATTATTTCTAGAAGGAAAATTAAATTAATCCTTCATATGGCCTATAATTAATGTCCAATTATTTATTCTAATTTAGAAACCATCACCAAAATGTAGTCCAAAAGAGTATTTTTATATATATTTTGAATCTGACAATACAAACAATTATATATACACAAATTACATGTACAAAAAACAACAATACATACATTTGTACATGAACATCATCCCTTTGTTACCTTATTTGATATTACAGATGCGGAGAAATCCCAAACAATGATTATGAATGGCAACCCATAAAAAAAGAAAAAGAAGATAGCCCTAAGAATAACACAGAACCACACAGGGGGAATTTACCGGAGAAAAGCTTACCTCACCGGATAACGTCGCCACTGTCAGGAGTCATTGGACGCTGTAAGCAGCGCCGCCGCCACGGGACTTCAATTCCCGGTTGCCTCAGCGGCGGCGCGCTCTATCCACGCCGCGCCAGTGCCAGGAGGCGCATTTAAGCAACGCAGAGCCCCGCTTTGTGGGAGGCGCGCGGGAGGAGCCGGGCGAAGCCCGGGCCAAGGGCGGGCCCGTTTTAGCCCGTTCTAGTCCGGTAAAGGCCGGGTCGGGCCACCCCTCCTGCATCAATTTCACACATTCAAGGTTAGTGAGTGGCTTCTTATACTCCTTTGTGATAATCATTACCTTTACCAGTCCGTTGCTTTTACCCGGACATTATGTCTGCCTCTCCATTGACTGGAAGGGACACTAGAAAATTAACGGGAGGAGCGATAATGGGCACTCTGGATAATTTTTTAGTTAGAGTGTCCTCAGCTTTAGCAAAGGAAATTGAGTTAACAGAAATAAGACTGTCCTTGGACATTGCCTTGGATAAAAGATCTTCTATGGGTGGGCTTGCCGAAGCCCGGACTCCAGACTTACAACGGATCAATACGTATGCCTCAATGATATCTCCGGAGGGGGGAGGGAGGAGTCGGTCACCAGAAATAGCTGGATTATTGATTAATCAGCCACCCTGTGCTGTAATTACATCGGACAAGAGTTTGGATATAAATACTTTCACTCTGACAGGGGTCAAAGGTTCACCTAATATTAAAACCCGGTCAGCTAGTAGTGCCAAGGTGGGGTCGGCCCAATGTGTACAGGGTTTGTCAGTAAAACGGAACCATAATGGTGCTAAAGTACAGATTCCTAGGAAGAAGCCAAAACCTCGAAAAGCTTTGTTGCCTAACAAGCCCTTAACCCAAGGTCCCTCTCAAATCTCTGAAGGCTCACAGCCTGTAAGTGATGGAAGGATCCCTCATCCTCGGGACGAAGATAAAGGCCTGAACGAGATGGGACCATCATTTTGGACAAAGCTGGAATGCCTTCTCAAGAAGGCTTGTGTCCCATTAAGAGAGAGGTTGGACTTAATTGAAACCAGATTAGTGTGCCTTGAACTGTCGCTTGCCTCATCTCGGGTTAGGGAGGGAAAGCAAGTCAATGGGCCAATCAGTAATCAAGCAGGCGACGTGGGGTCAAATGTAATCAATGTATCTGTAGTAGATATTCCCCCTAAAGTACCGAGTAAAGAGAGCGACAGTGGTATCCTGGCAGACCCCGAGTACATTGCCCTGTATCGGCCCTCAATCACCCGTTAAATGCCGAGCGACCTAGAGAAAGGGATAGGTCGCAGCAAAGAGAGACAAGCAGCCCTGCAACCTACCAGCAAGCTATGCATAAAAAGACTACTGCTCATAGCGAAGCTACCCTACCGAATATTCAGCTCCCCCCAGAGTCTTCTCCTTACGTGGTGGTTCTTGTGGGGGTTCCTTCACTAAGTCAGGGTAAGAAGGAATCATACTTGGAGTTGAAGAACAAATGTATTTTCTGGCTTAACAAGAACCGCCCATTGCCTTCCCATGTATCTGCAGAAATTCTTTTCGTTAGAAGAGTGGGATGGGTGGGGAATAAACCAAAGTCTGTGGAGGGGGACTGCATAGTTATCAATTTCAGGAACAGGAGGGCAGTGGAATACATTTGCGAATGGTACCAAAGAGACTCAGTATCAGCAATTCATTCTTTTCCCCTGTCCTATTTCTACGCAATTGAGTATCCATGGCGGGGGGGGAAAACATCTAATTGGGGGGCAAAAGGATTGGAGTGTCCCGGGGAATATAACGCTTTCTAACAGGTTTGACGGGCTATCTGGTTTGGAAGATTGCGATTGACTGCAAGATGATAATTGCGTTCGGAGGGCTAGTAATGAAGACCATAACGAGGGTGATGACGTCAAGAGCATAAATGAAACAGAAAGCTGTGATGCAAACATTGATCCCCAAGTGCCTACATGTAAAATTCTGAGCTGGAACATAGCTGGGTTGAGAAGCAAGTGCAGGAATAGGATTTGGCTGGGCGAGACAAAGTCATATGATATAATAGCATTCCAAGAAACTTGGGACATAAACAATAATTTCCCTATAGATGGGTATTCGCATTTTTTGATTCCTGCTAAACAGGCCCAGTCTGGAAGAGCGAAGGGAGGTTTAGCAATATTTTTCTCCCTGAAATTAAATGGCTCATTAAAACAGCTTGTTGCGGCCTGCAATAATTGTTTGATAGTGGAGCTATCACTGCCACAATCCGAGAAACTGCTACTGGTTAACTTTTATAATTCTCCTCAGAGTGAGTGTCTAAATCAATTTTTAACCTGCTTAGAGGATTTCCTAGTAACATATAAAGCTAAATATCCGAGCTCTGTGGTTATCCTCATGGGGGATTTTTATATTCATCCATGTGCTCAAGAGTGTGTTTTTGATAATCTTGAAGGTCCCCCACACTCAGTTCACACGAATTTTGAACACACTAAGCAAGGGGAGGCACTTGAGAACCTCTTGGCCACCACGAACCTTTACGAATCTGGGTGTGCCGTGGGAGGTCCAAGGGCACCTACTTATAAAGGTACGGACCCGGGCACAGTTATAGATTATATATTTGTGACAGCGCTAGTTTTGACTAGAGTGTTAATATACAAGGTGGGGACCTCTGCTTTTAGTGACCATAATCCCGTGACTTTAGAAGTGGCCTCGGGGGCCCATTTAAGTTTTATTAAAACAGGGTTCACGGGTACCAGGCGAGAGATGATACCAACTGACCAGGGCAGGAGATTAAAATGGACAAAAGTAATCCCAGATACCTTTATGGGGGAAGTCCTGTCCAAAGTAGCGAGAGAGGTTACCATTTGCCTGGACACTCCTGCACCAAGTACAATGATTGTGGGGGCTTTTGACGCTATCTGTAACCAAATTAACAGCAACTTGACTATGAAAATTCATCCTACAATTAATAAAGGAAGAAGATGGTTTGATAAGTCCTGTTCTAGGGCACACTCAACTCTTCTTAAAGCATTGAAAGAGTGCCCTAGAAACAGGGAGCTAGCCAAGGAGTTAAGGAAAAACCAGATCAAAGAAGAGGCATGGGATAAACTTTTGTCCCCGGAGATTCTGAGGGATAGTGGGAAATTCTGGTTAACCATTAATGAGCCCTTTTTTTCGGGAGAAGATAATTCCCCACTTGATTGCAACATTCCTGATGACCAGTGGATAGCCCACTTTGAGAAGATTTGTGGGAGTCAGATGGCAGAGAGTTCGCAAGATGCGATCCTTAATTTAGAATCAGCCCCAGCAGTGGTTTTTCAGGAGACTGAAGTGGCAAGAGCAATTGAGGAGACTAGGAAAAACAAGGCGCCAGGACCGGACGGGGTCCCAGCGGACCTATTTAAAAGTTTTCCTAGATTCTGGGCCAGGATACTGACAAATGTCTTTAATGCTTCGGGTTCGAATTCATCTCCCGCTTCTTGGTCCAACTCTATTATTATTCCGGTTTTTAAAAAGGGCCAAAGAGATGATCCATCATGCTATAGGCCTATCTCCTTGATAGACTCCGCGGTGAAAATATTAGGCAGAGTTAATCTGGCGAGGCTGTCAGACTGCCTTGAGGGGAGAGGGATCTTGTCTAATGCTCAGTACGGTTTCAGAACCAAAAGGAGCACGTTAAACCAATGTCTCAACCTACAGCTCCTTATCAGTAAATATACCATAGCTAAAAAGGGTTCCCTTTATATGGGGTTCATGGACCTCTCAACGGCATTCGACCTAGTAAATAGGTCGAAGCTGTGGCAAATTTTACTGAATATTGGTATTGACCATGCTTTAGTTAAATTCCTGGCTGACCTTCATTGTGGCTTATTAGCCACTATTCGAGTCACCCAGGAAGGGATATGTACAAGGTATTTTAACTCAGAAAGAGGGGTCAGGAAGGGGTGCATACTGGCACCCCTACTTTTCACACTTTATATAAATGCATTAGAACCTGCCTCGAAGGGAGCAACATTAGACGTCCCGCGTGTAGGAGAAACAATTATACCAGTTCTCCTCTACGCGGATGAAGCGGTTTTACTGGCACACACTGGTGTTGGACTAAATAAATTGCTGGATAAGTTTGGCACATTCATGGAGTCATTAGATCTGAAAATAAATGCTAAAAAATCTCATGTAATGATAGTGGGGGAACAAAGTAGAAAGAAAAGAATGATGTCTTTTTTCTATGGGTGAGATGAGGTTAAAAGGGTCCCTGTTTTTACCTATTTAGGGCTCCTATTTGATGAAATGGGGTCCTGGGGTCCCCAACTGAAACATAAAAGAAATGTATTTGCTAGATCTACTTCAGCCCTTATGGGCTTTTCAAAACGTCTTGGGGCTAGACCCATGGAAGCTATTTTGAAGGTGTACAAGGCCAAGTGCCTTGCAATAGCTACATATGGCTCAGAGATTTGGGGGTATAGCTCACAAGATCATCAAATCCAAGCGGCAGAAAATATATTTCTAAGAACCTTAGTATCTGTACCACAGACAACCCCTACTTTTTCGATCCATGCAGAGATGGGGCTGGGTTATGTTTCCGATATACTGAAAATAGCCCCGCTAATATGCTGGCTTAAGACCTGGCTTAACCAGGAGATCACATTGAATCATATGATTCTAAAAGACTGTCTAGCTCTAGACAAGGCTGGTAAAATTCCATGGATAGCATATATCGAATCCACCTTTAAAAAACTTGGACGTCCTGGGCTCTTTTCGGCCCCAGAAACTATTAAGAAAGTAGATGTGGATTTGATAAAAACCGCCATGGCAAACCTTTTATCTCTTGAGAGGGAGGAAAGAGAGCTGAAAAAACCTATGGTAAGACTGAACTTTGGGCTAGTGAGCTCACCAGGATTGGAGCCTTACCTGAAGTTAGTTACACGCCCTTTCCATTAGTACCTGCTAACCAGATTTCGATTTAACATAATTCACCTCACTCTGGGAGATTTCCCTAAATGGGGAATACTAGACAATGCTGAGCCTTGTAAGTGTGACAAATTTTCATTACAAGATACTCTGCATTTTGTCATGTTCTGCGAGTATTATGCAGACATTAGGAAGAAGTATTTGATTCCAGTGTTAAGGGGAGCAGGGTTTGTTCAGGTTAGGCCGGCACTTATTTATTTGCAACTGTTGAGTAGTGCCCGGATTATTTTCCATGTTGCAAACTTCCTAGTGGCAGCCGTGCGGATCAATAATATGAAGAAAAGAGTAGACCCTATGGATGTTGTAGTTTGTCCATGAATGTTGATGTGGTTTATTTTTAGTCTATTGTATATGGAACGGTTTGCTATTTTTATGCGCAGTATTTAGAATGGATTTTTAGGAAATTTTAATGTACAATTTTAATTTTGGATTTGCACAAATGTGATAAATATTGTATCTGTGTCTTTTTATGATCTTAAATTATCGAATAAAAGTATGTGACTGACTGACTGACTAACACAGAACCAAGGGAATTTTTTTTAACCCTCTGTCTGAATTGGAATGTGCAATAACTTCTTTTCAATTCATTTAAACATTTGCAGGGCTTCTCCGAATTGTGGAGTCGACGCGTTTCAGCCCATATATTTTGGGCCTCATCAGCACTGGGGCAAAAGGAAACCTTTTAGCAATCCAACTGTCTCAGGGACAGGGATAGAACAGTGCCTCGAGTACAACTGTCCAGGTGTAAGTTATTCTACTGTTCCACTCAAGTAAATATCGTGGCAGCACTTCCAGGGCAAATATATAACTTCTTAGGGGCGATACCATTAATTCCCAAGCTCTATATAGTAATGTCTCGATATTTTCTTGTATGAATGAATTGACACTTGTAAAGCGCTCTAACACCCTGAGGTGTCTAGGCGCTATGCTCCAAAGACAGAAGAGAGGACAGAAGAGAAATGGGAAGATTAGTACTGAAAGAGCCAGTGCTTTAAGGCCTTCCTGAATTGCAGCAGATCAGTGGATTTTTTCAGTTCAAGAGGAAGAGAGTTCCAATGAGTAGAAGTGGTGGTAATGAAGCCGCTTCCACCCCATTGTGACTTTTTGTATCTGGGCACCACCAGGTTGCATTGGCAGTTTCTTTGATTGAACACTGGGGATCCGCCCACCCTATCTGCATATGCTGCTTGGATCATGCCTGCCCTGCCAGTAATGCTATTTGCAATTACCACAATGGTATTTGGAAATAGCAATTACTGGCATCCACATTTCTTTTAGAATGCTAAGTGACATCAGTGGGATGTTTCTTAGCATTCTAAAAGAAATGCAGAAGGGATTTGATTCTGACTCCTGCTCTGCTGCCTGCCCGATGGTGAAAGATGACGCAAGGGCATCAGACAGGACAGGCAGTCAGGCAACCAGGTTTCTTGTGAGACACACGCTAATGCTTAATAGTCTAAGGAAACACGGGCTGACTTGGTGCCAGCCCTTCAATTCATTGTTTGGAGGTCCTTGGAGACCTCCCACAAATGACGCGAGGCAACGTCATGTTTTAAAGCAGCCATGGGCGGGTAGCGCTTAAGCCGTACTGCCCGAGGCTGCTTATATCTTAATCTGCAACACAATAACCCGCCCTTTCCCAAGTCGTCACTGGATGGGGTGGGGGTCATCAAGCATAACTAACCCACTCATCCCTATGATGATGTGGGAAAGGGTGGGGTTATTGATTATTATTATTTTACAACCTAAGGTAAATACTACAATAATCACAGCCTGTTGTATTGTGCTATGATTATTGTAGTAATGCTGCATTTTGTAACAATAAAATACGTTTTAACTATTATGACGGGACAGAGTCATGAAACTCAATTCATGTCTCTGTGACGTCGAGTCTCACACAGCATGCTGTAAACAGAATACACTGCGCATGCTTCTGCTGGTGTATTCTGTTTTATAGCATTTCAGCGAGAGTGGAGTTTTCACTTTCACTTTCCTGTCTGTGTGCAGTGTTGTGGGAATCATCATCGGACACATCGTTGCAGCGACAGGCAGCACACCAACCCTGGCCTCATCTCACCATCCTGCTGGCAAGGTAAACTTAAATTTGTATATGTTTTATTTGACCGATCTTTCTTACTAGCACTTTTTAAACACATTCAGAATGCAAGGTCTACAAAAACATAGCGTGTTTCATTTAATAGACTGGAGTATGTTGAGGTCCTAACTTCCTGCATCTTCAAAGGCCCGATGGAGAACTACAGAATGCGTTAAAAACGAAATACTTTAGCCTAGGATCCTTCTTGAGTAGGACATGATTGAAGCTAATTCACATTATGTTTTTTTTTCTCCAAATTTAGGTAGGGTGCAGGTATATTCTAGTGTTAGTTTATTACCACAATACTACGTAATTGTTTGAATCCTTATCAGAAGTGATTTGGAAGTAGGCATTCCAGAAATGTTGTCACTGCTAAAGCTCATATCAAGCGAGATTTGGGGGAATAGCTAGCCATCAGACAAGAAGACTGCAATGTGCGTGTTGAAGGAGTTTTTCAGCTGTTTAAGGTGTGTGAAGTGCTGTAAAAGACAGGAATACAGCACTCCCTAGCTCCTTTTACCCTCCCATAGGGCCACTGGCGTAACAAATGTTAAGGGGGCCCCCTGCAAGGTACATAGAGGGGCCCCCGCTCCGGATTACATTCGGAGCTCTCAGGCCTGACTACCGTGCAGAGGGGTCTTACGCCACTGCATAGGGCCTCAGCTCCTATTATTCTCACATAAGGTCCCCAGCTCCTTTTATCCTTCCATAGTAGGTCCCAGCTCTTTTTATGCTTCCATAAGGGCCCAGCTCCTATTATGCTCCCATCGGGCCTCAGCTGTTATTATCCTCCCATAAGGCCCACAGTTCCTATTATGCTCCCAAAGGGCCTCAGCTGTTATTATACTCCCTTAGGGTCCCAGCCTTATTATCCTCCCATAAGGACCCCACCTCGTATTATCCTCCCATAGGGTCCCAGCTCCTATTATCTTCCCATAAGGTCCGAGCTCCTATTATGCTCCCATAAGGTCCCCAGCTCCTATTTTGCTCCCATAAGGGCCCCAGCTTCTACTATCCTTCCATAGGGCCCCAACATCTATTATCCTCACAAAGAGCACCAGCATTAATAAAACCTGTTATGAAGTTCTGTAGCTAAACTGAATAAGCATCTACCTACATCATTGTCATAGGACATCTCTTCATTAATGTCATAACTACAATTTCACAATTGCCTTATGAACCTTCTTGCTTTCTCACATTTGCTCAAAAATGCACCATTTGCCCACTCTTTTTTAAAAAACATTCTCAGGGGGAGAACCCCCTCAAACCACCCTTATGACAGTCAGGCTCACTCGCTATGCTCACTGCCCACAGGTCGCCCATCCCAAACTTTTATGCCCACCACTTTCACATGTCACCAGCTGCCACTAGCAGGTTGCACTCAAGTAATGGTAAGACAATATTCCATTTGCTATTGGCTGCCAAATAATTGATCTTATCTTCAAGGGGGAAATAATAAACCCCAACATACAAGCTATGGACCTGGAGAAGTTTAGCACAACTAAAACATGAGATATTAGGTTATAGTAACAGACCTGAAGAAATTATTTAACAAACTATGGGGTCAGTCCTAGACTATGTCAGCAGGGATTTAAGAAGACTCTCTTGTCCCACAAGTCTGAGAGTATTCAGCCTGCCTAATGAACAAATACACCTAAGCCACACAAGCTGGGGCTGAACGCGACCCGTTATAGAGGGAGTGTGGGTCATCTTCACAACTTAAGTTTCTCATGAGCGAACCTTTCGAAAATCATGAATACAAAGGTGTACATGGGTCAGGGACATTGGATCTCCAGAAGTTAGGGGAAGAGTCTTATGTTAGTAGGAATGCCAAACCATTTTTGTAGTATCTGATTAGCCTCAAGAACTTTTTCTCAATAAAAATAACACAATCACCCCCCTGTGTGAAGATAGACTTAAGTGCATCATAAAAACCACATTGGGAAGCACTGGCAGCAGACTCTGTCAATTTCAAGTATGCATATGACACCAGCCATCTTCTGTAGACAAGCGCTCTCAGTGTCCTACCCAGAGTGGTACCTCAGCTGACATGCCCTGATAATATTATATGAAATGGGATGCTAAAAGCTGAGATAATATGCATCTTTGAAGGCGCTTGCCAGGAAAATATGCCCTGGTCTGTGGGCATAATTTGCGCGGGTTGGAGCAGTTCTGGGTTCTTTATTTCAGAGCTGTAACACCTGCCTCCTTGTGCATACAGGGAAAAATACAAGAGTGAGTTGAATGAGGCTGGCAAGATAGGCAGAGAAGTCTGAGAAATAGATCCGAAATTGGATGATCATATAACATATTTTCTTTTATCAAAATATAAAGAAAAACAGCAAGCAGAGCATAAAAGCTTGAGGAAGGCTAAATCTTGATAAAGGAAACAACATTTGGCTGACAGAAACACCTCTGAATCTAAAGTTCATAATCGGAAACAGAATGAGTTTAGTCGCGCACTCGAACGAGTAAAACGTGTAAGAAAAGGGATTTAAGGAGAGTGTAAGAACGGTTTAATCACATCGAAAAACTATGAGGGTAGCTTAGGAGGCAGGTCATTTGATCCTAAGTTGCCTTACCCAGAGTTACACAAAAATAAATCAAAATGGGAATAAAATTGATGGCAAATAAATGAGGTAAAGGGAAGATGAAATACCTATGCAAATTGTATGCTAGCTATGGGTACCTGGAGGCGCCTCAGTGAAACTGGGGTGGGTAGAAAGACTGATATAGATCCCCTAAAAAAACATGCATTAAAAAAAAAAGGATACATATAATTTTTGCACATTAGTCTCTTAGATAAGCAAAGAAGTAATATGCTCCATACGTTACGCCTTTGAAATTAAGGTTTGCAAATTCAAGAGGATTATTTCCTAAGCATCAGACCCATCACTTTCAGTACCTCAGGGTACAGTGACAGTGAAAATACCTCGTACAGCAGCGTGTCTTAGAGACACTACAGATGCAGAACACGTCAGTCATGCATATGCTTTTATTTCAGCATCTTGAAGCTTAAATAGAGGCTTCTGGGCGAGGAAAAGGAAACCTAGCTTGCTCTCCTATCGCCGTGATGGTGAAACGTTGCAGCCAATACTTTGTTGATTTGAAAATATAAAGCACAAAACAAGTTGCATACAATGCCATACAAGATTTTTCAGCACTGGCTCCCCATATTAAAACTTTTTTAAACAAGCACATTTTTATGGGAGATTTAATGTGACCAAAGAGGTAAATTGTAGGTGCAAATCAGTAAAAATCCCCTGTAGAACATAATAGCAAAACCATAAAATGACAGACGGAAGAAAGGACCACAGGCCAAAACAGCATTGGTAAAGTCAATAGGAGTACTTTTTTCAAGAGTGCTTCTTCATTGATTTTACTAAGGCCCAGCCCGGTATTTTTACATTACTGCATAGGAAGTAAGGATGGGGTTAATACCATGTGATGTATCGCACATGCTAATAGGTAAAACTAGAGAAACAGATAGATGTTCACCACTTCCTAGAAGGGGTAATTGGTGGAACATGCACAAGGACACTGTTTGGGGGTTGCAAGCAATAAGAACTTGGAATTCTAAGACTTCCCTTGTTACTCAGGTAGCAACCTGCTCAAGTAGGCATGTTAGGAAAAACAAACAGACAAGGCACTTTAAAAGAACTAGCGTGCTTCGTGAAGTAGCGTACATCCCCTAAGCAGCAATGCCAGAACTGTAGAGTCTCAGTAGCAAAGAGGACATGCAGGTTCAAGACTCTTTCGTAACTGTGCCTGTCCAGCGACAGAGTTCCCAACCACTGTCCTTCTCCTGAGCCTCAACTACCTCCTTTTGATTGTTGAGTAGCTCTAAGAGAGACATGAATCAAGCTTGCCTTTATTTGGTGATCCTACATTACAGCAAGAAATGGTAGCAGAATGCAAAAGATGGGATAGACCATGTGTCAGCTCCGATAGCTTAACGTGGAGTCCGCTGGATACTTCAGAGTTGGTTCGATGCACAAGGGGCTCCACCTCTTGATCGTCTCAATTCCGACTGCTATGACAGCACAGAAGATTGATCGGATCAAGTGAGGAAAGGATGGGGACTGCGGGGAGGGAGACCTGCAAACAGAAACACACAATTAGTCCACTGCACCTACTCATTTTCTGGCTACACACCTGAACTCTAGGTATTCTCTAATTGGTGTTTGTCATACCTGTAAAAGAAAAGAAAACACCGAAATTCATCTCTATCATGAAAAGGTTGAGGATCTGTTCTATCCTTAAATACGGCCTGCGGACACCCTAGGCTTCAGGGTTATGCTGCCTCAATAGTAGACTGTAGCTTCGCTCCGCTAGCTCCTATCACTTGAAACACAAGATGTCAGACACCACAGTACATAGAACAGACAACACTCAGTAAGCAGAACAAGTTAGCGGCACTCATTCCTCATAGAACATAAACCAAAGAGTATATGAATATATCCACCGTTTCTCAACACAGCTTAGGCCATCTCATAATTGTTTGCACTGTCACAATTACCGGTTCGAAACCCGGCTTCGGCTCCCAGTGCTCCACCCAGAAATGCTTTAGGTTCGTTAATTTTTTGCTTGTTCTCTGGTCAGTTATAAACACCCAAATGGCCTGGCAAGGGTTGATAAGTTATTCCGTTGACCTTGCACTCTGAAAGATTGCCCTCACTCGTATCCGCTTATTAGCCGACTTTGCCCCCACTGTTTGGAACACCCACGCCGTTCGAATCACGAACGTAGGATACCCTCGGCGTTCCGTTCCTACACCCCCTGTTAATTACCAAAGGGTACTTGGAAGACTTGGTGCATGAGCACCCTTACCCGTACTTGAACCACCTGAATACTGAACGAAGGGCTCACAGGATACAGAAGGAATATCCGGTTCCGTCTGCTGCTCTGGACTCCCCTTTACGGGCGTGGCGCCGGAACCGGCGTCCCAATACCGGAAACGACGTTGACGTCTCACGTGCACGCGCCTTGCCCGCCGGGAAATGTAGTCTTTTCCCGTCGGGCCAGAGCGCGAGGAGCCGACAACGTTCCTCGCCAGAATTTGTGACACCATGTGGAAAATTAAGCTCAAGTGGCTACCCAGTTTTTTGGTATCTATTGCACCAGGCTAGAGGCAGGAATACAAGGATGCAGTACATATTAGATCAAATATTCCTTTTTATGGGGATATGAATGTTTGCATGGTCCAGCTTCCTTAACTCCTTAAGGCAAGCTGGGTGGAGCTCTTATGCCCAGAAGTATCTGGGGTTGATGTGGACTGGCAGCATCTAATATGGCTGTGTGGTAGCTCTATTCTTCATGAGTATTGGTGGACAAGGACAGGGATCCTCTGGTTGTGTTGTACACAACCAAGTGCGCTACTGAGTTAAGCACTGAAGTGCATTCACCTCTTGACATGCAAGGCACATGGCTGAGAGTTTTAAAAGAGTGGCAGGCCACTTCCTAGGTGAATGATGTTCCAGGCAAGTTTAAGACGCTGTAGGAGCTCTTTTCCCCACGCAAATTAGGGGAAAATAAAGCGCTATCTGAAGAATCATAATCCATAACTAAGGCAAATTATCAAATTAATACATTTAAATAATGTGAAGATTAAGCTCCACAAGAAAGACAGAGAGTTGTTAAGTTATCCAGCCATAAAGTTTTATTTAAGGTTAAAAGGTTTCCACATTCAAAATCATCAAAAGTTGTTTCAATCAGTAATCCCCAAACAGTATTAATCAATAACAAGATCAAATCAATATGTCATATGAGCAAGAGGGTCAATTAGTATAACGTTGTCTCAAAAAGAAAGTTTGAGTAAAATTACTCCTCCCATGAAGGGAGCACCCTACCCCCCTAAGTCGGGGAAAGGTTTTGCAGGTTCTTAATTCACATGCACACTGCAGTAGCTTAAATCAAACAATTTAAACATTTGATACACCTATGCATGGTTCCCATAAAATGCCCCAATCAGGTTAAGGCACAAATAGATACATTGAGGTCATTTTCTCAAGCTCTTACACAATGAAGCTTCTCTAAGCATCCTTTAGACTTACAGTTCTCTGCAAATAATGAGATACACTGGACAGCCTATACTCTGCAAGAGAACTATAACAGCTCATTAGCACATTCTACAATTTCAGGGAAAAGGAAAACATTCCACGTTAGAACGAAAACAAGGACATAGTAAAATTGTAAATGTAGAGTAAGCTTCCCCTTGAAATAAAGTCATGATTAGAAACAAGATGATAACCAGGTGTTAACCGTTTTAAACACAGGCCTACATTAACTATGGCCAACCTCAACGTGAATAATACATTATACATGTGTGTGCACACAAGTTAACGTTGGTATTAATGCAAAACATTTAATATGTAGCATTCGCCTTCAATCCCTCTCTCTGGAGGCTCTGGGAGTCACCACAAATTAAGCCCACATCGCACTGCAAATCTCCCCTTACGCAACAGTTGTCAACTTTTGTAGAATCTCTCTAGAATCTTCTAGATTTTTGCGCCATATTTCTTTCCTTTGCACTCTACTGGTCAAAATGCTTGCACTTTCTTCCAGCTCATGCTGCCCACTATCGTTTTGAGCTGCTTGGTTCACTGCGGTTACTCTTGGCTCATTCACCACAGGCTGTGCATTTGTCTCGGCTTGACTTTGAGACTCTTGTGTGCAATCTTCTCCTCCCACAAAACGTTCTCTCTGCTTCAGTTTGCCTCTGTGAATCCTTGGTAGTTGTTGCCACCACTTCCTCATCGACGTATCCAAGGGAGGAATGAAAGAACTCCGGTCCCAAAAATAATTTCTTCCTAAAAGCACATAAGGTTTAAAGTAACGTTATAGTTAGGTGAAAATGTCAGTTGAAACAAAATATTTTAAAGTAACAAAACCACTGAAAATCATTAGTAATAATCAGCTCAGGTAACTATAACTTGTGTCCTAAAATAACTATAACTAAACCCCTCATCATGCACCGTGTTGTTATCAATTATGTAATTTCAGATGTCTTGAGGGATGGTATCAACGCAGTAATTGAAGATGTCATGAGTGTTGTAATATGCAAGAGTAGAAGCAGTGCTCTGGTAGCCAGCTTTGCTCCCACATGGATATGAGCTGCTTTCTACTCTGCTCCCACTGGGCAGGAGGAATTCTATGTTTGCTGCCTGTGAGAGAACATTTTACCTCAAGCACTGAAGTACTCCCTCCCCATGCTCTTGTGGGCAGGGAGCAGTGTCCCAGGGGATGAATTTAGGCCTTTTTTTGCACATGCGTTTACAACGCATGCCATAACAACGCAGTCGTTACAACGACAGCGTTGTTATTTTGAATACCGTTACTACGCAAGTCGAAACCACGACTTGCGTTGGGGGGCGCCGGATGCTGGAATAGTATAATTTACTATTCCAACTCCAGTCTGTGCGGACACCAGGGAAGGTGTTGGATTTTAAATCCAACACCTTCTGCCCCCTAACGCAAGTCGTGGTTTCCACCTGCGTTGTAAAGGTATGCGAAATAACAAAGTGGTCGTTGTAACGACCACGTTGTTATGGCATGAGTTGTTTGGCATGCAAAGTAAACGCTGTTTACCAAAGGGATGGGGATCCCCTGGATATCATCAGTCAAGTGGTCCCAGGGGATTGGGTCCTAGGGCCACACATTGGCTCAGGGAGAGGCCTCACGCCGCATAGCCAAAATATAGCGTAGTGGCCCTGGGGCATTGGGCTCCCGGGGCCATATCCTAGCTTGGGGAGGGGGCCCAATGCCACCTCTCCAAAATATAGCACAGTGGGTCCCATCAAATTTAGTGCCTGGGGCCGTACCACAGCTCTGTAGGGTGGCTACACACTCCCTTCCCCATAAAATGAATTTGGCCCCGTGGGATGGGATGCTTGGGGCCTTAATACGGCTCCTTCCTGGTAAATTTGAGGTGATTCGTCTAACAGGAGCCAAGAAAAAGGTGTGGGTCCCAAAACGCGTTTTCCCCATGCAATTTACCATAGGAAACGTGAACAACGATTCAGAAAAACCAGAAGAAAACAATTACACCAAATATGGCAGAAAGTTAGATTTTTCCAGAGAAAACATGCATTTAGTGATTTGGTGGTAAATCTGTTCAGTAGTTATTGAGAAATGAAGTTTCAAAACATATATTTCATGCTGTGATAACACTGCAGATCCATAATGGACATCTGCGATGCTGCAGGCTCGAATCACGTGATCTAACTGGCTGGCCGCAACCTTTAGAAAAAGTTGCAACTGGATTATGGGGAATATGTATGAAAAAAGAGTTTTGCGATTCTCAAATTGCGATTTTTAACGATTCGTAATTTGAGAATTGCAAAATGCAATGTATGTAGGATTTGCCCAAAAAATTGCAAATCCTACATATTCCTTAATTGCGACTTGCAAATTGTGAATTGCAATTAAGGAACACCCTCCCATTCATTCCTATGAGCCTAGAGGACCATAGGAATGAATGGGAAGACATTCGCAATTTGCGATTACCAAATAGGTAATCGCAATTTGCAAATGCAATTTCAAGGGTGCCAAAAGGACACCCTGTTGCACACCTGAAATATGCATGTGTGCACATGTTGCGCACATGTAAGGCCATGTATGTGCGCCATATGGCACCTTGAGAAAAGCAAAATAGTGCTTTTTTCTAGAAAATCGCAAATTACCATCAACTTGAAGTTGGTGGTAATTTGCGATTCCTTAAGGCCAAATAGCAAATTTCTGGTGCTTCCAGAATTGCAATTCCTTAATTGCATTCGCAAAATAAAGAATCGCACATTTTGCGATTCTCTATTTTGCGATGACCTTTTGGGATGATACATCCCAAAAGGATTTCTTCCATTCGCAAAGGGCAGATTCTGAGAATTCGCCCGTTTGCAAACAGGAAAAAGGCTTGATACATATGGCCCTATGTACCCGTGTCCTAAAAACAAATTTAAAAAAAGCATAAGGAGGCGAAGTAGGGGTACCCTGATCCCTGGGTGTAGGGGGTGGATCATACAGGGGCTGTTTTGCAGCGCTGCAGATCTGCGGAGCCGCCTCAGCACTTCGCGCAACCCAATGTAATTCCATAGTGGAACCATGGAATTGTGGACCCATGGTGCCTGAAAGAAAAACAAGAGGCCTTGTGTACCCGCAGGCCTGGCTACACATGCATTTGGCTGATTATGGAGGTTGGGTGCAGGGTCTGTCGCCAAGCCCTGCTCCCAACTCCATGCCATGCCTGGCCAAAGGCCAGGTCCAGTGTAGGGTTGGCCATTCACAGGGGGTTGGGTAGAGTGCCCTGTCCGAGGAGTTGGTATAGTAAAGTGTAAAGAAAAAAAATACTTTGCAAAAAAAAAAATCTTACATTCAGTGAAAACACAAAGGTTAAAAGAGACGCTATATTTACATATGGTAATAGAATCTAACTTTATATTTTTTTTAAAACCCTTACAAATTCCCTGAAAAGAACAGCAGTTAATATTACGTTCTAGTTAGGTGAAAATGTCAGTTACAACATAACATTATAAACTAAAAAAACCTGAAATTCACCAGTTAACTGAAGTATCTATAACTGGCCCCATGTAGTAACTCGAACTCACACTCACCATATGCTGCTTATACCCTCACATATAACATAACGCATGACATGTTCAATGACAGCAATGATAACATCATTGATGACATCTGAAATGACATAATTTATGACAACACTTGCATGGCGGTGGTGCAAGTTATAGGTACTTCATGGAGTGAGGTATACTTACTTCAGTAAACTCTGCCTGGAGAATTTCAGTGTTTGTTTAGTTTAAAATGTTATGTTGTAAATGACATTTTCAACTAAATGTAACCTCACTTTAACCTTTATTTTTTAGGTATTAATAAGCTACAAACAAAAGTTAAAATACACAACAAACATTTAAATTTCTAAACTTAAATGTATACCTTTAATTTATAATTTACATAACACCTTCAAAATATAACTCACGCACCTCCATACACAGTGTATTCAACTTGGTAGACAAACTGCATTAACTGTAACGCACCACTCTACCATTCACTAGTGTTGTCACAAATAATATGGTTTGCGATGCCATAATTATTATTCTAAACAATATTAATTTAGATGGTACAACTAATAAAATATAAAAGGGTATATGCCGTGCATGGAGAAGGCGCAAGTTATAGTTATTAAAGTGTGGCTATAACTATAACTCGTGCCCAAAGTCACTAACTCATGCCCTCACAACACACAACTAAATACCTCACAAATTACATCACTTATGACATGTTCTAGGACATTATTGATGACAACGCTGTGCATGGGGGGCGTGAGTCATAATTACTTTAGGGCACAGGTTATAGTTACTTCAGAAACTATAACTGGTGAATTTCAGTGGTTTTGTTTGTTTAAAATAGTGTCTTTAATCTGACATTTTCCCCTAACTATAGCATCATTGTAACCTTTGTTTCTTTTCATTGCATATAAATGTATATTCACTGAAAAAAACAAAGGCTAAAGTAACGTTATAGCAAGGTGTGATAAAAAAAAATCTGTTTTTGTTTAAAGAAAAACTTAGAAATTCACTGAAAAAAACAAAGGCGAAAATAAGGTTATAGTTAGGTGAATATGTTGGTGACAACATTAATGTTTGGACTAAAAAAAAACAAGAAATCTACCAGTTATAGTTAGCTGAGCCAACTATAACTTGCTCCCCTGCTATGCACTGCTTATGGCCTCACATATTACATCCCTCATGATATGTTCTATGACATCATTAATGACTTCAAGCCCACCAGGAGGTAGCCGACCCCACCAGGTAGATCACCCAACGCTGTACACAGCCTTTTGTTGTGCGTGGCGCTGGATTGGCCACATGGCCTGGCTCGCAGCCAGGCTCTGTGTCCAACTCCTTTAGGCAGCCACCCAGAGTCAGCCAACGCCATTTAGCACATGGCCTTTGGTCATGTGTGGCATGTGGTTAATCTCAGGGCCTGTTTTGCAGGCAGACCATACTCCCAACTACCACAGGCAGCCAACCCTATACTGTGCACAACCAGTGGCTGTGCGTAGTGGGGATTGGTTTAGTAACAACAAAAGAGTGAGTAGAGAAGGTGAGTCAGCACGAGGAATACCTCTTATTTAAAAGAACCCTCACTCATCAACCTAGTTGGTGACATGCTTCATCATCGGGTTCCCACCAGAGAGGCCAAGTGCCTCCCTGGTGTGCTACGATGCCTGAATTACAGCGGAGCGGGTATTAGTGATGTAGTGTCAGTGTAGAGGTGAAATAGTGCAAGTTAAAAGATGCTGTGGTTTAATCCCAAAAGTAATTTTAATGGTGGAAAACCAGGTATCATTAAAAACAAGTAAGACGAACGCTAGCTGTCTGGCTAAATTGACCAGGCGCATCCAAATTAGTGTGGTTGGTGGTCAACATGTTTCAGATTATGAAGTGCGAGTTGCCAAGCATTCATCAGGACCAGGCCTCCGCAACAGGGTGAGCTCGCTAAGGCGCACCGTAACCTGTGGAGGGATGCAAATGGTAAAACTCCCGGTTTTACCACGGGCGCCTTCTGGAGTTCCAAAAAGCCAACGGATGCTGTAAGAGAAAACACATAAAACCCACACAACAATTCAGTGAGTTCAATGGTATCTCTTGACAGGCAATTGAGAGGTCTAATGTGTTTGTAACCTCATGCAGTAAATTACCAATCAGTGCTTCCAGGTAATAACACGTATACCTCTGTATCAGGCACTCGTGTCAATCAGGGTGAACAAAACGTACTGCCACTCCGTGTACCCATTTTCATCAGGAGGGGTCGTTGGTTGCGGATAACACCCAGTAACCTCAGGCACGCTATATACTATGCGCAGGTTATGCATTATCTGCGATGCAATCAAATTAAATGACAGTGATTAGCCTGTAAAAACGCAGATATAGAGTAAAACCGCTTTTGGCTTAAAAATGACAGTTAAAAATACATGGAAAAAACTAGGGCTTACATGAAGTGTCAACTGACTTCACGTCATGAGTCCAGGTGGGGGCTTGAGCCGCTAGTAGAATCTAAGCGGAATGGAGGGAAAGAAGGGAAAGAAGTCAGGATAGGACCGGAGAAACTGGGATGAGTCTCCGCACCAGGACTACTCCCCGCCAACTTACTTCCAAAGCACGCTCACCCGCACACGACCTATCGGTGCCAATCTTCGGACTCAGATGTTACTGTGGTGTTGTTGCGGGGGATTCAAATACCTGTTCAGATCACGTGACCAGGGCGCGTTCCAAGTAACGCATTGCGTCTGGAGCACGTAATCAGGAACACTAGACTGTATGGGCGGTTGTCAAAAGGTGAAACTTTATTATTCCTTTTGAAATGATAGCAAACAGTACGTTATGTCTATGATGAGGCGTGAGCTCACTTGGTGGCATGGTAATAGTATCGATTAGAACTACTCTGACAGTATTAATGTCTCAGACCACAAATCCTCCGATATCTACCCGTAAAAATAGGAGTTTACACCATTAATCCCACCAGATCATGTGTGGCAGATCGTTATGTGAGTGGAAAGGCAGTAAGCTGTTAACACTATATCCGCTGATCATGGTGTGGATCAGTCATTAATTCTATGTATGATGTTTACTTGTTTGTTCAAAGGAAGGTGATACAGTAAGCCGCCCTGGTAATCTGGGTTAGTCAGGGTCCCTGGTGTTGTAGGCTGGTAAATCGTTGTGTGAGCAGAAATGTAGTAAGCTATTAGCAATATATCCGCTGATCATGGCATGGATCAGTCATTAATTCTATGTATAGTAGATAGCAGTGAAGGGACTATGGGTGTCTCCTACTATGTTTGAGAGCTCACTGACATGATGTTTACTTGTTAGTTCGAAGGAAGTTACCCTGGTATACTGGGTTAATCAGGGTCCCTGGTGTTATAGGTTACCACAAGGAGGCTCAGAAAGTCCAATCACAGAACAAACATATTTAGCGAGCGGAGTACAAAAGCGGAAACAGAGCTGGATAAAAAGGTATCAGCGTTTCATCACTGATCCCCAAGAGATATTATCATTTAACCCAGCCTTATGTGTAGAGAGACGATAAATCCAGCGCTGTTCTTTCTCAAAAAGGGCTTGTTGTGTAGTAAGACCTTCCTTCAACTGCTCAATGATTGCCCAGCGTAAATCATTTGTGGTGTGGTTATGTTGTAGAAAATGTTCTGTGAGTTTTGTTGTGTTTTCACGGCAACGAATATTGCTGCGGTGTTCACACATCCGTTGTTTTATCTTGCGTGTAGTCATACCCACATATCTGGAACCGTAAGGGCATGTGATCAGGTAAACCACGTTCGTGGAATTACAGTTGGTGTGGGCCCTTTGTGTCCATAATTTCCTAGTTTCCAGTTCCAGGTTCTTGGTGGGGGTAGTCAGGTGGCACACGCTGCATCCGCCACATGGAAAATGGCCTGTCACACGGGGAAGGCCCTAGGCATCCAGTACTGACTGGTTTTCATCCCTGTCTGTTTTGTTCGGGCGAGTATGCACCAGGGTGTCCTTAATACTTTTGGCTCTTTTAAAAGAGAAAAGCGGTTTCTCCCACTTGTGGTTGTTGCTTTCCAAAATCCTCCAGTGTTTCCTGATTGATATGCTGATAGCATTTGAAGCAACACTATACGTTGTAACACATGTGAGGGGTATCTCCTCAGGGTTCTTGGGATTTTCTTCCAGAAGAGCTTCCCTGTGTTGGTTCCTTGCCCTCTTGCAACTTTTCTTTAGTATTCTCTCAGGATAGCCCCGCTTGCGGAGCTTGGTTGTGAGATCCTCTGCCTGGGATCGGAAATCCGTCAGTTCACTGCAATTACGTCTGAGACGGAGATATTAGCTGAAGGGGAGATTTTCCCATAGCGGACGAGGGTGGAAGCTGTTGGTTCGTGGTGGGTCTTGGTCTGCAGTCATCTACCAGCTTTCATGATGACTACATCCAGGAAGACCATCTCATCATTCTGGTAAGTGTGGGTAAATTTCAGATTTGGATCGCAAGTGTTGATCCAACCAAAGAATTCCAAAAGGGCACTTTCAGGTACTTGCTAGATGATGAACACGTCATCTATGTACCTCTTCCAAAAGAATACATAGGACGCGTACAGGTTACGTGCCGATAGAATGTATTTGCATTCGAAATCGTAGACGTACAGCCCGGCTACACTTGGGGCGAATGCGCTGCCCATCGAAGTGCTCGTTGACGGTATGTATAGCTCTCCCTTGTATTCGAAGAAGTTTCTTTTTAAGGCAAGGGAGGCACATTCGACCACAAATTCTTTGGGGGTGATGAAGTCCCCTGGTGCCGTCTCCAGTGCCTCGCTGAGTACCCTGATGGTATCGTCCTGTGGGATGCAAGTGTAGAGGCTCTCGATGTCCAAATAGACCAAAAAGGTATATCCTGTAGTAAGGATAGTAAGCTCTTGGTGTCCTTAAGGTAGGTAGTAGTAGCCTGGATCAAAGGCTTCAGAAAAAAATCACAGTATCGTGACAAGGGTTCAAGGAGGGACCCGATGCCCGACACAATCGGACGTCCTGGAGGGGCATTTTGTTTTTATGTGTTTTGGGCAGGGTGTAAAAGTACGGAATGACACCCGTGCTTGCTGTAAAAAAATCAGCTTCATGTTTGGTGATACATCCGTTAGTTTCCGCCTCGTCCACCAGGTGCCTGATCGCTGCTTTTAGATGCGGAGTGGGATCCGTAAGGAGACGGATGTAGTTGACATAGTCGCCTAGAAGGCGTCTACATTCTGTATCATATGCCACTGCGTCTTGAATCACAACACCGCCTCCCTTGTCATTTATGACAATGGCGTTGTTGGACTGCAGAGATTGGAGTGCCTGAAATTCCCCTGCACGCATGTTCTTAAAGACGGCTGTCTCCTGGAAGGATTCAACATCATTGAACACAGCCTGTTCAAAGGCTGTGATTTCTGGTGGAACAGTGTGTGGTGGAGGGGTGAAAGTCGATTTTATCCGTAGGCCTGAGTTACCCATGGAGGACGGTGTTCCCTCATTAGTTTGTTTTTCAAAGAAACATTTGAGTTTAAATTTTTTGAAAAATTCCGACAGTTCACAATGTAGCTTGAAACGGTCAAGACGTGCCGTAGGTACAAACACCAATCCCTTCTCCAGGACTGAGTTCTCATCATCAGTAAGGACGACCGAAGAGAAGTTGGTAATTAAACTCTCTGGTTGCTGGGGCCCGCTTGCTGGTCCCGCGCCTTGCTCCGTGTGTTGTCGCCTAACACTTCTTCGTGTTCCCAGTGGACCTGGTTGGTACCTCTTCTTTTTCCGCGTCCTCTCCAGCCCCTCTCTAAAAAAGGGGGGCGATACATGTTTTGTTGGAGTTGGGGATGTGGCATAAAATTGGGATTCCAGTCCATCATCTGGAACTGTGGCGGTTGGAAAGGGTTGTGGAAACCCCCTCCCACTGATATCGGAAAAGGTTGCCATGACTGTTCATAATGTTGCTTTCTGTTCCTACCTATACCTCGTTGCCTGGGTTTAAAACTGTCCCCACTTGACCCACTTGTGGTAGAGGCGTCATCGTCTGAGCCATCTGTACTATATGCGTTCCTCGGTGGAGGGACATAATCAGGATTGGCGTATGGGTAGGTTTTTGTGTATGATAACCTTTTCAGGTCCTTTTGAAATTACGGTGCCTTGGACTGGGTGAGGGTGTCTTTATATTCGTTAACCTCTTTATTTAATTCATCCAGCCTCTTTTTGTACCCCTTGAGTGTTGTTCTGAAGTGTGTCTCGGTAAGCTGAATTTCTACCAACATAGCTTCAGATAGTCGAAGGGCTGTCTTTATAATGAGCACTAACAAGTCGCGGGTACAGTGCCACACGATCTGGGCCCATTTTTTCCTGAAAGGGGCATCCTCCTAGAAGATGCACGGAGCATTAGTCACCAAAAGGCCTTTTGGTGCCACATTGTTCCGCAGATACTCTGTGAGTATCGTGCCATGTAAGACGGTCCGAATGCGGTTTCGTTTTTGCTCTGTTCATTTTTCCCATTCGGTAGTTTGGGAGATTGTCTGTGCAATCGAGGAATCTGAGAAAAGCGAGGGGTCTGCCAAATGGGACGCCACCTCTTCTTTAGAATACGAAAGACCTAGGTTTTCCATGTTACTGCCAAACGGGTAAGAAACAAGTCACTAATTGTGCAAGGAGAGGAAAAACTCTCGCAGCTGTGCACTGCTAAATCTATATTAACAACAGGAGAGGGAAGGATAATCACTCTTATTCCCCCTAATGTATGAGTTCAGTAACAACAAAAGAGTGAGTAGAGAAGGCGAGGCGGCACGAGGAATACCTCTTATTTAAAAGAACCCTCACTCGCCAACCTAGTTGGTGACATGCTTCATCATCGGGTTCCCACCAGAGAGGCCGAGTGCCTCCCTAGTGTGCTACGACGCCTGAATTACAGCAGAGCGGGTATTAGTGATGTAGTGTCAGTGCAGCGGTGAAATAGTGCAAGTTAAAAGATGCTGTGGTTTAATCCCAAAGTAATTTTAATGGTGGAAAACCAGGTATCATTAAAAACAAGTGAGACGGACGCTAGCTGTCTGGCTAAATTGACCAGGCGCATCCAAATTAGACTAAGTGTGGTTGGTGGTCAACATGTTTCAGTTTACGTAGTGCGATTTGCCAAGCATTCCTCAGGACCAGGCCTCCACAGCGGTGTGCGCTCGCTAAGGCGCACCCTAACCTGTGGAGGGATGCAAATGGTAAAACTCACGTAGTGGGGATTGGCCACAGGGCTTGGCCTACCGCTAGGCCCTGTGGCCAAACCCTTATCGCTCACAGCCTTTGGTGTGTAGAGGGTTGGCCTTCAGGCTTGAGCCTAAACATATATATTAGGGGGACATGCTGCTCCCCTACTCGAGCCTTAATTAGCCAGAGGGACCCAGGGCCAGTGCCATGTGGCTCCTTCCCTAAGCCTTGAGAGGGCCCGGGAACCCCGTTCCAGGGGTCAAATATAATTGAAGAGAGGAGGGGGGGGTGGCCCTCCCTTCCAGAGCGTTCTTAGGCCCTTAATAGACCCTGAGGACCTCATCCCCAGGGCCAAATACAATACAAAAGGTGATGGGGGACGTGTAGCCCCTATCCCCGAGCCTTCTTGGGCTCCAGGGACCCAATCCCCCCGGGCCATAATTTGAGGGGAGAGGGCATGCAGCACCCCACCTGAGCCTTAAGAAACCCTGGGGACCCCTACTCTGGGGCCAAATACAATAAAAAAGGAGGGACCCACACTGCCCACCTCCTGAGCCTTCTTGGGCACCAGAAACTCCATGCCCAGGAAAATAAATCTTAAGGAAGGGGGGCATGCAGCCCTCTTTCCTGAGCCTAAATAGCCCCTGGGAACCACATTCCTGGGCCAAATAGACTAAAAAAGGGAAGGGGGTCCATGCTGCTCCCTCCCCGAGCTTTTAAAAATCTAAGGGGAGGATCTAGCTCCCCTCCTCAGGCGTTAATAGGCCTCGGGATCCCCATCTACTGGAGCAAAATACAATATGAAAGGGGAGAGGCCGCATGGCCCTTCTTCTCAAGCCTTCTTGGGCCTCTGGAACCCCATCACCTGAAGCCAAAAGTTAAGGGGAGGGGGACGTGTAGCCCTCCCCCACTCTGAGCCTTAATATGCCCTGGGGACCCATTCCCCGGAGCCAAATACAATAAAAAAAAGGGGCTAGGGTCGGGTATCCACCCTCATCTAGCCTTTTTAGGCCAGGGACCCCAACTCCACCCCTCGGGCGGTGGGTTGTTTAAAGCGGAAGTGGGCTGGGCGGTCCCCCCTTCTTGAACTTTCTCAGGTGCAGAAAACCCCATTCCCCGGGGTCATCAGTTTTGTTTTAAAAGGGAGGGGGGCTGTGCGGCCCCTCTTCCCGAGCCTATTTTGGCTCCTTGGACCCCAACCCCAATCGCTATATTATTATTTTTTAAGTGGAGTGGGCCACACAGCCCCCGCTTTCAGAGCCTATTTTGGCTGCGAGAACCCCATCCCTCGGGGGCAGTGCCTTATTTAAAAGAGAAGGGAGCCATGAGGCCCACTTTTCTGAGCTTCACTGGGCCCTGGGGAACCCATCCCCAAGGCTATATGCATATTAAAAGGAGAGGGGGACACCATGGCCCAAACTCCGAGCCTATTATGGCCCCGGTGACCCCATTCCCCAGGGCCTGTCTTTATAACAGTAGGGTGCCCTGTGCTCACACAGGGCAGCCACAATGCACACATTAGTGGCCGTGGGGGGAGTCCCAGGACCCCTGCAGCCCCAGCCGTCTCCCCACATGGTGCAAAAGCTGGCATTGCTCCCCCAGGGGGGAACATCCATTTATGCTGCTCTCTCTGGGTGGGAGCAATATGTGCTCTATTTCCCTGTCCACATCAGTGCAGGCAAGGAACTAGATCAGATGTCTGCCTCCAGCCCACAGGTGCGTTTTAAAATCTCCCATCCACTTCAGGCAGACTTTGAGTGTGCTTCCCCTTGGTGGGAGATTTGAGAATGCTCCGTCAGATGGGAGCAAACACATGTTTCCCTGCCCGCGCAGGTGAGGCCAGGCAAACCACTGCGTCCTGGGAGTGGGCTACATGGAACACAGTAGGTGAGCAGGCTCTGGGGAATGGGGTCCCCGGGGCCATTAAAAGCTCAAGGAGAGAGGCAACGCGTTCCCTCCTCCCGTTAACCTTAAGTTACAGCCCTGGGGGGTGGGGTCCCTAGGGCCATTTTAAGGCTCAGGGAGGGGGGCCTCTCCCCTTTAAAAATACTTTGAGTCCCAGATAATGGAGTTTGGATAACAGCACATAAAGATGGGGCGCGCATCCCCTCCCCTTAAACATACTTTGGGCCCCCGGGGATGGGGTCCCGGGGTCGAATATGGCTCTGGGAGGGGTGCTGCACACCTCATCCCCTTATTAAATAGATTGGGCCCAGAGGGATGAGGTCCCCAGGGCCAAAAACAGCTTGGGGAGGGAGGCAGCAAGCCCACCCTTAAACATATCTGTCCCGGGGTATGGCGTCCCCAGGGCACTAAATAGACTGGGGAGGGGGCCCCTACTGACACCCAGATATATATAACAAATGGCAGGCGGCATTTTGTTTTTTTTAGTTTTTGCAAACACGTTTTCCCCAAACAGCTGATGAAATTACACCAATTATGTCAGACAGCTAGATATTTACAAAAAATATTTCGAAACATTTTGTTTTAACTGACATTTTCACTAAACCATAATGTTACTGTAACCTTTTCATATATATGAGGACTTTTTTGCTGCCTTGCTACTTAATGCTCAAACTAGTTTTCTGTGCAGTCAGTTATTGTTAGACTTGGCACCCTTGGCGTGGTTTCCACTGACTTTTTGTCTCTACCACCTGCCTTTTTTGAGTGTGTGCTGGCTTTTGTTTTTGCTGGCTTAGATGTTTTGGGCCCTTTGCCACTGCTGATCAGCATCAAACTGCAAGGGCTCCCTGTGTAAATTGTAAATTTGATTGGTTATCCTAGAATTGCCATATTTGATTTACTGTTAAGTCCCTAGTAAAGTGCATTAGGTGTGCCAGGTCCTGTAAATCATATGCTACTAGTGGGTTTGCAGCAGTGGTTGTGCCACTCGCGAGTAGCCCTGTAAATGTGTCTCAGACCTGTCACTGCATTTTCTAAAAACGGCCATGTCGACCTGGCAAGTGCACCCACTTGCCAGGCCCTAACCTTCCCTTTTCTTACAAGTAAGTCATCCCTTCATGTAGGCCCAAGGTACCCCCATTGGCAGGGTGTAGTGTATGTGATGGGTAGGACATGTACTGGTGTGTGTTACACATCCTGATAGTGAAATACTGTGTATTTCGTTTTTCACTGTAGAAAGGATGTCTGTCCCAGAGGCTATGATTGGCGCTGCACTGTAACATTTTACATGTGCAACTTTCAATTGGGGACATCTAGAGATTTGGAGTTTAGGCTCTTTAAACTCAGAATTTAATAACACTTCTTTTAGTAAAGGTGGTTTTTAAATGGTGGGTTTGAAAATGACCCTTTTAGAAACTGGGAAATTTCTTGTTTAACCATCCTGTGTGCCTCTGCCTGTTTGTGTTAACCATCTGGTTTTGGAGTGATAGAAGCTGGGGATCTGCATTCACTCTAGACAGTCACAAGGGGGGGGGGGGTTGAGGTGTGCCCTGCCTTTCCTGGATGTCTCATAGCAGGACTGAATATACCCTTCTGCATTTAGAGTGGTGGGAAGAGTTTTCACTAGCACCTGAATAAGCTGTCTGCTCTGCACAATGCTGCCTCCACCTTCTGTAGTGAAGCTGGGCCATGGAGGACAGAGCTGGTGTTTACTGAGCTCAGAGACTCTGAAATAAACACTACAAAGAGAAAATGGGGTTTAAATATTAGACGTAAAAGCCAAGAACTTAAGATTACTTTTTGAATCAAGAGGAACCTCTGCCAAGGAAGAAGAGCTGAAAAACTGCGAGGAGGAGACTGCCCCTTTGCTGTGTGTCGCTTTGCTGGGTTGGCCTGCAGTTGCTGCTTCTGTCAAGGAGAGGAAAAAGAATGGAACTTTGCTGTGAACCTGCTTGTGAACAATCTCCAAGGGCTTGTGTGTGCTTGCTTCCTGTTCTAAAGTCTCAGGGACACAAAGATTTCATCACCAGCTTCCTTGAACCTCACTACTGGGAGTTCTGACATGCCAGGAGGTGCCTGTTACAGTTCTGGGCCCCTGGAGGTTGCTCCTGTTGCTGGGAGCTGGAAAAGCTTGAATAAGACAAGAAAATCAACACATCACCCTTCCAGCACTTGTTTTTCTGACGCAGCACTGCAGTGCGGAAAGAATTTCCACGCATTGCCGTCGTGCAGCCAAAGAATTGATGCAGCGCTTGTCAGCGGCTGAAAAATTTGCTGCAAGACGAGTCCAGTACACCAACCTCTGAAGCCCCAGATCACCGCACCAACTCCAACTCTGCCCTGCTGTGCGGCTAAAAGAATCAACGCATTGTGGAACTGCGGGTGAAGAAATAGACTCAGCCATTATTTGCCACCGCCGCATCGACCTCCAGCATGTCCCAGCTTTCCATGCATCGCACCTGTGTGGCAAGTTTTTCGATGCATCAGCAGCAGACTAGAACCATCTAGGGAACGACACATCACTTCCACCTACAGTCCAAATTTGACGCATCACTTCTCTTGCGTGCAGCAGAACTGTCGCATCACCTCCCCAAGGACTCAATAACTGACACATTACTGTGTTTTTCGACGCCTGCTTTCTCTGCAGCTGTTTTACTTTGTGGATTTCAACGCATTTGAGGTACTTTGTGTAAAAGTAACGCATCTATAGTTTTCTATGGACAGAATTGCTTGAAACCTTAAAGTCATATTTTGCATCGCGTACGGTGTTCTTGTTTGGTTTAAAGATAATTTACTTTTCTAAACTGGAATGGTGTCCATATGTAGTGTTTTGACTGTGTTACTATGTGTCTGGGTGCAAATACTTTACACGTTGCCTGTGGTATAAGCCTGTCTGCTCGTACCAAGCTACTAAGAGCGTAAGCAGGGGTTCTCTAAAGTGTGTAACTCCCTTATCCTGACTAGAAGCAAGGGTCTCTACTTGGACATGATTCATACCTCCTCCAGCTAGAGACCACCATTTCTAACAGTAATCACTTATATAAAATAACAAATCTCATGAACCCAGAGAAACAAAACTAGACAAGTCCTCCAATCACAGTCATTTACAGTATCCAACTAGAGTTGACATTAAACTGCCTATTTTTATTTGTATTAATGCAGTAAATTTTGTAGTGTGTTGCTCACAAGCTGTATTATGCTTTTCCCAATTGTACCAGGACCATGCATCTGATCCCACTTGCAGGCAGTGTCATTGAGTAATTACTTCCCCTTAAATGGTGCCCTGAACCCCAGCACCCCATTGGACTTGTGCTGTCAGCAGTTCACCCACTTTGAGGTGCTCTTTGTGCGTGAGAGGGAGAGGCCTGCTCAACAGATCCTTTGTATGGTCCGTTGCAAGCTTCTCTTTTGATCGCCATGCCTGTGGGTACCCATGCGCTCCAGAGGACAATAGCGGCTGCCCCTATCACACGGATTGTTTGTTTGCATGTAAAAGCTGTAATATTACTTTGCCAGCAGAAGGGTGTTCTACTAGTTTTATTGCGCAAGTATCAGGCAGGGGCCGCTAAAGTCCGGTCTCACACAGACACAATATATATCTGACATGCAGCACTAGCATAACGCAGTGCAGTATGTCAGATAATGGAGCTTCAGGGCTTGTCACTCACACGTCCTCTTGTCCAATCAGAAGCTGGAATAGGAAAAAAAGGTCTACCCTGGCACCTTCAACCCCATTCCAGGTTCTGATAAGGCAGAAGCTCATGGGTCGGCCTCTGGCTGCTGTAGGCAGGGGGAGTCAGAAGTCCTGGACCCACCGCAGGTCAGTTTTGTGTTTAAAAGTTTATGTGCTGGGAGTGCATGTGTATGCATGAGTGAATGTCTGTGTGCATGCATGCAACTGTGTTTGTATGCATATCTGCTTGTGTGTGATGTAAACGTCTGGCGCTCAGGAGTTGGCAAGGCCCGAGGCAGGGTGCTGGATAGTGCTTTTGGGCCTCCTCACTTTCATAATCCACCAGCCGCCACTGCCAGAGGATCCCACTGCCAAATGTTCAGATGCCTGCTTAAACAGGGCTAAAACTATTGAAAACTGCCTGCTTAGCAGGTAAAAATCAACAGCTTTTCAGCCTGAATTTAGATATTCATATATACCTTAATTAAAGGTTGACCAAAACTATTTTCTCACTAGCCACACTACTCTGCAGAGGCAAGTAGGGTTGTAATAATTTTAACAAAACGTAGTGCCGGATGAGTTGCCCCCCTCTTTTTTCCAACTTAGTTGCTTGCCAGAGGTTGTTCCGACCCCATAACTGTTGTGGACAGTGCATTAACTGTGAGTCAAGGTTGCCCTAATACTGCTTAGGCGGTGTTATGAGAAAGCTTAAGAAATGTGGGATATCAGCCAGTTAAGCATTTAATCTTGGCAAATATGAAGATTATTATGAAGATGACCCCTCAGACAACTATCTAGAAGAGAGACTTGCAGAGGTAATACTGTCCAACAATCAGTCAGTAAAGCTGTATGTTTCAGCTCTGAAGTCTTTCATGAGGTACTTAAAGAAATGTGTGTCTTCTGTAGTGAGAAACAATTCCCTTGGGGCCCTTCAATGTCCCAGGGAGCTTGAAATCAAGGCCCTGCAAAGACAAAGAACAATAAACAATGATGGGTACACTCTGATGTCATGGAGTAGCCCTCTGCTTATTTACCAGCTGACCACAGATACAGAACCTCAAAGAACCCAATTGGGGGCCAGTAACATTCTGGGCAGCCTTGGGACGCAAACAATTTTTACTCTGGGGCAAACAAAAATGATTTCTAAGATTCCCAGAGATCCTGGTGACTTGCAGCTGGGTTGGACAAATGCAACAGGGCTTTTGCACTGGGTATCCAAGAATTTCTTGTACAATATCTACAAGATAAAACCAATCTGCTGTCATTTAATCCTGAGGATATTGTGCATCCAAGATCGTGGAATGGATTTCATCTTCAGCGATCGTAGGAAGACCTTTAACAAAGAGGTATGGAACAGACTCAGGGCTGAATGTACGAGACTGGCACTACAAGGCAGAGTGGCGGATACCCTGGATGTGGATCCAAATATAATCACTTTTAAAAGAAAGTTAGTTGAGTCCCAAAAAAGGGGCTTGACAGGTCCTCGCTAACTGTTTGATCTGTATGGATCTCGGACAAAGATCTTCACACTGGCATAAAAAGCAAAGGATGAAGGTGTAAAGATCAACCCTGATATTCTGGCGAGCGTGTTTGGCAACACAAACTGTGCCATTTCGACAAACAGCCTAGCTTGCTCCTGATGAGAATTGACCCCAAATTGACAGAGTTGGCTTCAGCTGACGCAGACCTGGTTCCAGGTGGGTTTCTCTTTCGAGATTCCTTTTATAAGGTTTTAGGAAGGTTTGGCTATACCTTACGGCTCTTGACAAATACCCATCTATCATTATGAAAGGTTTTTCAACCTGCATGTTTTGGAGGGTCTAGAAGAGGGAGGGAACGCTAGCCAGGCCATTCTTCTTTCTAATCTCACATGGGTATATGTAGATTTTGCTAAATCTCCTTAAGGAGAAAGATTGGAAGCTACAATTTGACATTGAAAGATGGATAACCCAATTTTTTCTCCACACAGGTTTCTTCAGTTTTAGTGGTGGAACATCTGGTATCAGTTTTTTGTCCTCCCATTTGGCTGACGATTGGCCCCTTATTGATTCACCAGGATCATGAAACGAGTTGTAGAGTTACTGAGCCAAAGGTATTCAGATTATCTTATATTTGGATGGCATGATATTCAAAGCTGAAGACCGAAGGGAACTAGAAATGTATTTAAGTTGTATTATGCACCTGTCACAATAATTAGGATTAGTTATCAATAAGAGGTCATCACTTCTTATCTCGACACAGCAATGGAATTTCTGGGATTTGAGGTGGACTCAGGAAAGGCTCAGCTTCAACTGCCAACAAGGAAGGTCCAAGAATTCCAGAAAGAATCGAAATCTGCCTAAAGCACGAAAGTAACATATTTGAGTTTATTTGCACGGACTGTGGAGTTTCAGGCATCATTGATTCAAGTGAGTTTTCTGGGCCTACTCCACAACAGGTTATCTGCACAAGGGTTTCTCTTACACTAATTTAATCACTCTGGTGGGGTTGGCAAGAACAGAATATGGTTAGTAGCTGGATCACATGGAGGCCTGTAATGGCGGAGTTGCCTTCAGGTTCCTTCCAGACGTGGTTATGGAGTCCAACTTCAACAGGTGAGGAGCCTGATGTGGATCTCTTTCCATAAGAGGGAATTGGTGAAGGTTAAAACTTGAGTTATACATATATTGGCTGGAGCTTCTGGCATGTATTTTGCCATCAAAGCCCTGTCACTTCTGAAAGAGGATTGCTGTACTTTTCTACAGATGGGCAATCTATTGACGGTGTGTTATCTCCACAAGCTAGGAGGAAAGACGTTGATAATGTTGATGGAAACAGCAAAGGATTTTAGGCACTTCTGCCTACATCATCAGCTGTCATTGACAACAGAGTATCTGTCAGGAAAAAAAATGTAGCAGCAGACTGGAACTCTTGATATCTATGGGACTCTAGGGAATAGAGGCTAAAAAAAGCAGATATTCCAGCTTCTATTGAAGAAATTGGTCCCATCCTCAATCGATTGCTCATCTCTTGTCAAAACACTGTATGGGATCTTTCAGCTAGAGGCCTGTTAGATCTGTCAGCCGTAGGGTGGTCTTCCCCAAAACCGTTTTTCCTTCACACTCCTACTTTGCTGAATTGTTTCTATTGGCCTTAGGACTCTGAGCACTGTACCGCTGCTAACCAGTGCTAAAGTGCTTGTGCTCACTACCTAAAGCATTGTAAAATGGATTTACACCTGATTTACATATTTAATTTACTTATAAGTATCAAGTAAAGTGGTATACCATACACCCAGGGCCTGTCAATTAAATGGTACTAGTGGGCCTGCAGCACTTATTGTTGCACCCACTTAAGTAGCCCCTTAAAACATGTCGCAGGTCTGACACTGCAGCCTGAATGCTGTTTTAAATGGCCAATTCGACTCAGCAATATAACCCCCTTGCCAAGCCTTAAACTCCCCTTTTATTGCATAGAAGTTACCCTAATGTAGATCCTAGGTAGTCCATAGGGAAGAGTTCATCGGAATTAAAAGGCTGGCCCACATACTTTTAAGTTTTACATGTACTGGTATTGAAAAAATCCTACATTTGTTTTTCATTACTGTGGGGCCTACTTCTCCCATAGGATAACATTCGGTTGCCCTATTACATTCAATAAGTGAAGACTTTTGATTAGGAACAGGTAAACATTTAACTTTTGGAGTTTGAGAAATTGCAATTTAAAACCCTCTTTGATGGTCAAATAGGATTTTAAGTTGGAATTGTGAAAATGACACTTTAAAAAGTTGGCATTTTCATGTGCTATTAGGTGCCTGCAGCCTGTTCCTGGGTCACATGACTGGGTGTAGTTGGCAGTTGGACTCTGTATATTTCTCCCAGACAGCCACACCATAGAGGGATTAGGTGTGCCTGGATAGGCCATCACTGACAAGATGGGGGGCAGAGGTGGGAGCAGCCCCACTTGCAACTGAATAAGCCACGCCCTGTCTTCACACAAAGGACTTGTCACCTCCTTATTGTTCATGTAGCCATCTTGCAGTCAGGGCAGGGGAGACAGGGAACTTCAAGCACTTCAAACAGAACTCTCTAGAAACTTCTCATACTTCAAAAAAAGCACCAGGTATAAAAATAGGACACTCAGAACCACTCTTCGGTTCACTTTCTGGACCTGCTGAAGCACTCTGGGAGGACTGCCTGCTGCTGTGTACTTTAGAAGACTGCTTTGCTGCCTGAAGCCTGCCTTGAAACCTCAGAGGTTTGCCCTGCTGTTTGAGCCCTATTCCACTGCTGAACCCAGGATCACCAGAGTGACTCCAAGGGTTAGTTTGCTGTATTCCTGATCAGAGCCTCAGGCACAAAAATGGCTTTAACCATCTTGAACATGCATCTGATCCAGATTGAGTGAGTTCTAACCTGCCAAGTGGTGCCCCCCCAACCCCCATTCCTGGACCCTTGCTGATGGCACTAAAGGTCTCCAGATACCCAAAATCCAAAACGTGGGACTTGACATTTTTTGGGCCAAAAACTGCTCTGAGAACCAAGATGAGACCGGTACCAACCTAATTGTCTATCCGCCCAAGGTTCATCGCCGGTCGGCCTAGCTGTGGAACAGCATCCGCTATGTTCTTCTCTACAGCAGCAAATCCTGTTGAGCGGTTCTTCGCCAAAAGGGTTTATGGCTACATGGATCTATTGCCACCAGCCTGGTCCTGCTAGAGATTTTCAACTTCAAAAATAGAGACTAAGGGCCTGCTTTAGATCTGGCCGGACAGGTTACTCCGTCACAATGGTGACAGATATTCCGTCCACCATAATATAAATCCCATAGGATACTATGGGATTTATATTTTGGCGGAAGGTATATCAATCATCTTTGTGATGGAGTAACCCATCTGCCGCCAAGATCTAAATAAGTCTGAATGTAAAAATCTTCACCACAACTTCACCCAGGGGCTCCTTGAGGATGAAGCATCCTCTTTCTTGGACACAGCCTGCAGTCTTGCCCCACTAAACTTTACTGGCTCAAGCAACTTTCTTACTGAGATTTCTGCTAAGTCCGAAGTAGCGACTGGCCCCAACCTACTTTTTGTATCTGACTTGTGCTTCATCACGGTCGGGCATTTTTTTTTCAATGTTGTCCCAGTCTCGTGTGACTAGATGTCTGCGGTGGCGCTTTGAACTTTTAGGCATTCGTTTTTACCTTAAACTTTAAAAATCCATAACTCCAATTCTATTGATTGAGCTTTTGTCGTTTTGGTGTCAAATAATTTATTTAAAAACACTTTTTTTGTGTTGTGCTTTCATTTGATTACTGGTTGTGTACTGCATAAATATTTTACATTGCCTCTAAGTTAAGCCTCACTGCTTTTCTGCCAAGCTACGAGAGGTTTAGGAACAGGTTAATTTAGTGACTTTTGTGGTTCACCTTGACAGAGATTGTGGCTGTTGCTTGAGCAGGGTTAACACGCAACTCAACCAACAACCCAATTTCTCACATTGGTGCCAGCGGTGGGAACCAGTACTTGTGCAATAGCATTCAATGATTCGTGTAACACAAAGATCCCACATAAGTAATTTGATACAAGAGTTGACCTCTGTTTAAATTCCCATTGGTTTTCCATTAGCTGTTTCCTCCATTTTCTAAATGTAAGTGCCCTACCTCCCTTTGTAGTATTGTAATGATGCCGCTGCTCAACATCGACAGCCTCACCAGGGCTGGGCTGCAGAAGCGCTGAAAAGAAAGGAGGATAAAGGCAAACAGGAAGGCCACAAAGATGGACCTCCAGGTAGCCTTCAGAGTCTATGAGAATGTCCAAAGGTGGCAACTCACCCAGAGGGGGATGCTGTTGCAGAAGGAGCACACTTGGATGATGAGAAGGACCAAAGCCTGAGTCCTGTGCTGCAGTAGGAGCACGACTCACTCCCAGAGGATACCCAGGGTGGGGCAGTCAGGAAGCAGTGTATTAGCCCATGGTCTGTCCCCAGAGGAGTTGGAAGGAAAGGAAGGTGGAGAAGGAGCTCAAATTGCAGCTGACCAAGCTAGAGGCATCCAAGGTGGAGGCTGATGCAAGGCTGGGATGGGAAGAAAAGCATATTCGGCTGGCACATGAGAAGGGCCTGAAGGAGCTTGAGCTCAAAGCGAGGCAAACTCCAGAGTACTGCAGAAATGGTGGCAGCATTAGCCCAGTGTCCATTGGAGAAAAGGAGCCCACATCCCAAAAGGATCTGGTGCCTAACATTGTTGTGAGAGATGACACTGACAACTGGGTTGAGGCCTATTGAGTTACCCTGGAGATACACAGGGTTCCTGAGGAAGATTGGGGGCCAGCCCCTGGAGCCACATTCCCAATAAAGGGAGGGATGCCCTGTTAGCCCTAAGGAAAGCGGACAAGATGAAGTACCCCTCATTAAGGATGTCCTGACCAGGAAATAAGTGCTCATCAGAGAGAGACACAGGCAGAAGTTCAGGGACAGCCAAAACCTGCCCCATCAGGCCTGGGTGGATTGTGTGGATCATTTTTGCAAGGCACTGGATGATTGGGTAAAGGGCAGTGAGATGAGTGGTTACAAGAGGCTGTGGAATTTGTTTGCTCAGAGCACATGTTCAGTCTTTCTTTGACACAGCTGTGCCAACACCGTGTGGGTTGTAAGCTCTCTTACCCAGAGATCAGCACCAGGGTCCACAAGAAGGTATCTGGGAGGGGACTCCCAAAAGGGTGGTCCGGGTTCCCACTAGAAGAAGGAGGGGGTAGATAAAATAGGGGGAGTTCTCTCAAGACCCCCAAAAAAGTTCTCAAAGGAAAGAGTCCCATCACAATCTTACCAGAAAAAAGTATTTATAGACAAAAACACTGGTAAATTTTTGCCCAAGTGTTATGCCTGTTACCAGTTTGGGTTCTCCAAGGATGATGCCAAGTGCCCCAAGAGAGAATAGCCTCTGTGGTGGCATATCCCTGGAGTAGCCAGTGAAGCACTTGGGGGAGGTGGACCCAGTTAGTGTAGGGGAGACAACTGAGGTTAGTGTCCCTGAGTGGAAGAGAGATGGTGGCCAAAAAATACATGCCTTCAAATACCTCCAAGTACAGGCTGTGGACCACCGTCAACGGAAAGAGGGTGGAAGCCCTGAGGGACACAGGACCCAGTATGACTAATGTCAGGTGCCATCTGGTGTCCTCAAAGCAGGTGATACCTAATGCATTTCACCATGCGGACAACCAGTAGAGCCACTACCCAGTGACTCAGGTTCTCTTTGAATGGGTCGGTGAGGGGTGTCAGGTTTTCTTAGGGTAGCTGTGAGCCCTGTCAAGCTTGTGGATTGCTTGCTTGGGAATTATCTGGTACACTCTACCTGAAAGGAAGCAGAACTCAGGTCACACCAGGAAATGTTGTGGTTACCTGAGTGGGTCTGTGTGACCAAAAGGTCCAGGGTTGCCCAGGAAGGGAGTCAAGGATGCCTGGAAAAAAGGCCCAGCCAGCTGACAAGAAAGGGAAGGGTATGGGCATGGGCATGGGAAACCAGCCCCTGAAACTCTTCAGGTACATGTGGATGGGGCACCAGAGAGGCTGCATCAGAGTCTACCGGGGAGGACATTGCCTACTTTGGGGACTTGCTGGAAGGAAAGAAGACGGAGGTCCCACCAGGGAGGAGTTCTGCAAGGCACCAAAGTGCCCAACCCTAGAGGGCATGAGGCATCAGGCTGAAGCCCAAGCACTTGGGGACACTTCTCGAGATCACCTAATTTATTGGGAGGGTATCACCTCCTGTATAGTGAGCATAAAGCATCTATGCATGGGGCAGCACATGTATTGTTGGTCCCCTAATGCAACAGGGCCTTCCTGCTGGGTTTGGCTCAGGACATCTCCCTGGTAGGACATTTGGGGCACAATAAGACTTTTGCTAGGCTTGTCTCCCTCTTTTATTGGCTCTGGCTGACTATACCAACACTTTTATTGGCCCCGGATGAGAACCCAGGAAAGATACATTCTGCAGGATGTCTCTCCTACCAGGCCAGTGGGAAAACAGGAAAAAGCTTTAGGCTTCCCTGAATCTCTTACCTGTCATTGGCATCCCCTTTGAAAGGGTGGACATCGACATTGTTGGACTTTTGGGACCAAGAATGTTTTAGGAAACAGGTTTCTCTTGGTTTTGTTGGACCATGCCTCTAGATACCCAGAGGCAATACCTCTGAGGTTTGTGACTGCAGCAGCTAGGGCCCTGGTGGAGTTTTTTTTTTACCCAGGTAAGGGTAATACACGGAAGTGGCATCTGACAGGGGCACCTACTTCGTGTCTGCCTACATGAAGTCCATGTGGAAAGAGTGTGGAATAACCTACATGTTTTCCACACCCAATCATCTCCAAACCAATGGGGTTGCTAAAAGGTTCAATGATACCCTAGAAGGCATGATTATGAGCCTGTTTAAGCCCATGAGGCGGAAGTGGGATGTCCTCTAACCATACCTGCTTTTCACCTACAGGGAGGTGTTATAGAAGAGAGATGCGTTTAGTCCATTTGAACTTCTGTATGAACACCCTGTTAGGGGACATATCAGTCTGGTGAAAGAGGGGTGGGAGCTCCCAAGAAGACCCCCACCCTGCCCAGGATGTGGTTAGCTACATGGAAAAAGGCTTCTGAGAACCTGGAGGCTAGCTAGAAAGTCATGAAACTCTAGTATGAGCAGAAGGCACTCAGCTGGCCAGAAGGTGTTGGTTATGTAGCTAGTGGAACCTACTGCCCTCCAAGAACGTTGTCTAGGACCCTATGAGGTGATCGAGAGGAAGGCGGAGGCTTCTTACGTGGTGGACCTCAAGACCCCTGGAAACCCCGTAAGAGTACTCCACATCAATTGCCTCAAAACCACACTATGAGAGGTCTAAGGTCACCATGTTGTTGGTGACAGGTGATGGGTTTCTGCCTGTCTGCTCTGCTGTTTGTGCCTGGTGGGGGGCAACCCGGACCACAGCCCCCAGATTCCACCATGGCTCAGAGCCACCAATGTCGCAGGAACGCGCCAGGAGGTGCACAAAACCGCAGGAGGGCTCCCGCAGCTTGGGACGCCTGCTTTCTGCTTGTCTGCTCTGCTGTTTGTGCCTGGTGGGGGGCAACCCAGACCACAGCCACCAGATTTTACCGCGGCTCGGAGCCGCCATCGCAGGAGCGTGCCAGGAGACGCACAAAACCGCCCCAGGGCTTCCACAGCACGGACACGCCCCGGCTGCGCCCGGGCCAAGGGCATGCCTGTCTGTGCCCATCAGAGCCCAGAGGAGGCTGGGCTGGGCCCTCCCTCTTGGCTCTGTTATCCGTTGCCTCGATCTTCTATCGATACAACCGAGGCTGCTGCACAGGGATCCAGTGAATGGCAAGCCAGGTCCCAGATGCTCATTATACAGCTCTACTCAGGTCTGGACCTATTAGATCTCAGCCCAACTGTGTGGTGAAATGACAGTGGCTTGATAACGACGTTAAATCTTCCACCTGCACCTACACATTTATAGAGTAGCGAGTCATGGGGAAACTTAAGACAGCCGCTGTGATTCATGCTGCCCCAGTCAATTTGACCATGGACTGCTTCCTACAGAGAGCGGTGGGGTCTTGAACTGTTGGCCCGCCGTCTGTTTCGGTCCCTGGTGAACCATCTACACCCGCCAGTCTCTGTTCCTGCATGTGGCTTACAGTGCCTTTCGGGGGCAGAGTTCGTAGCCATTTCCGCACTTCCGACTGACCACATAAACCAAGGACAAGGCATCCTGAGGAGAAATGAAGCCCAGGTCACCGCCACTGAGGCGCAGACCGGTGGTGAGCAGATCATTTTGGTGCCCTCGCCAGGACTTAGGACCCCAACTCAAAATCAAGCCTCTCGAGCTGATGCGCAGGAGGGGCAGCTTGAAGGAGGGGGGCTGTACCTGGGGCCAAGTGCAGGTGTTCTACCTCAGGGGTTAGGGCAAAACGCCCCAAAGTGGATACTCCATCCTCCAGCTGCCTGGGTGTAGTTCCCGTCTAGAAAGACGATCTGGCGGCCATGCTTGAAGTATTTGTGGGCTCCATTCTTGCCTGTCTGGGCTCCAAATTGGAAGCAATTAAGCCACGGTTGTCCTCGACTGAGAGGGAACATTCTAACTTGTCCCTACTTACCAGGTTGCTTAACCTAGTTCCTTGCACAAGTGGTGTAGTTGATGTAGTTGCAGTCCCTGCTTCTGTTACAAGAAAGGCTAACAATGTACACACCACGCATCTTGGGAGCTTTAACCCTTTCTCTGGCCCCCCTACCTGTAACAGACAAACTCTACCCTCCACAGGTGGTCTACAGGCGAGGGTATGACTCCAGGACCCACCCAGGCCAGAGGCCAGTCACCGAAGGGAGCCGACCACCTGTAAGAGGGTCGCAGGTGGGGAGGCCTCAACTATTGCCACCGGAGCCCAGGACATACAGCCCTGGTAAATGTGTCAGTTCTAAAGCCGGGTGTTACCAAGGCCTTTCATTAACTAAAGAACAAGGTCCTTCACTGGCTTAACAATAACACTCCCTTGGGACTTAGAGTGGAGAGGCATATAATCATGGCCTGGAGGGTAGCCTGGATAGGGGTTTCAATAAAGAGCAGCGGTGGTGACTGTAATTATCAATTTTAATCGACCACAACAGGCAGAAAGGATTCTTCACGCAGCTAGCCACTGCAACAGCATGGGCCTGAATTCTTCCATGTCATGATTGCCGGTCCCGATGCATGATATCTTGGGCACCGGCAGAGGAGTATAAAGCTCCTTCGATATCGCACTAGGACGCTTTGCGTTCTAGTGTTTGGATCCCGTTTTCCTCACTTCCGGGTTCTAAAATGTGTATCCGGTTCACCGGCGGGAGTTCTGGAGTCTCCTGCTCTCGCTGCATTGAGCCCGCGGCCCTCAGGCATTTTCGCCACCATGGCAGTTTCCCGACTTTTCTGCTTGCGTTGCGTTGATTCCTGTGGTCCCTCATGCGAGCACGAATCCCGCATTAGGCTATGTGTCATTTCCCTGAAATACAACAAAAAAAAGAAGTAAATAGTGAAAAGAGGTCAGTGTGTTCTGCTTCAGTTATTTTTAAGTTGATAAGAGAATTATACTTATCCAAGGGGAACCAGGTCCTTGGAGATCCATTTTCTTTCCCGATTTCCTTGCCCCTTTATGTTCCTGCAGGCAAAAGAAATGAAACAGTACCATTAAAGTGGATAGGCTGGTACACACATTTAGTAATTTAAGTATTGGGGGATTTAGAAGATTTTCAGTTAAAGAATTCAGCATTAGGAGCAAATAGTCTCAGGTGGGTGTTAAAAAGACATTTCATTGCTAATCACTCATCCCTGATCGTAAGGGTACCTTGTATTAATCTTTTATTTTCTTCTGTTTAGACCAAGACTGGTGCTCTCTGCCAATTAGTTATCATCATTTAGCAGAAGGAGGGAACACTAGGTAGGGCTTCATTAAGTATATAAAGATTGTAGACTGGATATAGTAGTACTATTGTACACCTTAAAATATTGTCACTTACACAGTCTAATCTCTTTTCGGGTAGGGCTGTTTCCTGGTTGCACGATCCTGTCCTTGAGTGTGGTTCGACGTGGGATGTATTTTTCTTTTCATCCCTACCTTCCCTTCTTCCCCCGGTTTACTGTTGTGCTTTGACTTGGTTGGGTATAGCAGTGACTTAGGGAAGTTGGGACCTCTCATACTTGCATGACGTTTGTTAGAACCGGCAGTCTCTAGTTGGCAGAGGTATACACTTCTGACAAATAGGGACCTACCAACTCTAGTCAGGGCAAGGGGATTACACACTCAGATAACCCCTGCTACCCCCTTGGTAGCTTGGCAGAGCAGACAGGCTTATCTCAGAGGCAGTGTGTTAAGCATTTATGACCACATACAGTAATAAAGTGAATACACTACAGATGGACACGCCACAGAAGGTATTATAAAAATAGGATTTTTATATAAGGTTTAGCACAAGACCAAATAACGACAAAAATATACCACAGTCTTAATAAATACTCTTTGGAAGGAAAAGTAACAGTTCAAGTAAGGTTTCTTCTTGGCAAATAGTTCTTTAGCAAAGTATTCTTCTGAGCACAGTTCTTTGGCAACAATGTAACCCCCACAGGAGTCACACGACGTCGAGTCTACAAGATTCCCAAGGTTCGGCGTCGACCGCGAGGAGCGCTACGTCGAGCCTGGAGTTGCAACAGACCCCACAAGTACAGTACCTTGAGAAACGAAGAAAACGATGATCCACGGCGTCGAGATGTCGGCGTCGAGGTCGGCGTCGATCGTGCCTCGGAGTCGGGTCAATCCGCAGCGGCGTCGAGGGATGTCGGGCCGGAGCAGCGCTCACGGCGTCGAGAAGGGCGTCGAGTCGATGCGATCAGCAGCGGCGTCGGGACGGGGTCGCTTGGAGGTGGAGCCGATACTCACTCCTCACTGGCGTCGATACCGGCGTCGAGACGGGGTCACTTGGAGCCGGGGCCGATACCCACTGCTCACTGGCGTTGCTGCTGGCGTCGATCGGGCCCGGCGGCCGGCGTCGAAGGCTCGGGACACTGGAGCCGTTACTCACGATGTCGAGCTGGATTCGGCGGCGTCGGCGGCGTCGAGACTGCAGATTTTCCCTTGTGCACTGGAAACAACACTTTCCAGTAATTCAGCAAATGGTGAAGTCCTTTGGCCCTGTGACTTCAGCAGGAGACTGGCACTCTTCCAGCCCTTGGAGATTTCCTAGCAAGTGTTCAGAGAGTACACACCAAGTTCCTCTCTCCTTGTTCCTTGGCAAAAATAAAGAAGCAGCTTTCAGGTTCCTCCACAGCAAAACAGCACTCTGGCAGAAAGGGGAGGCAAGTCCTTAGATCAGCAGGCTTCTTGTCCTTGGTACAGGTTTCCTTGTCAGAAGTGATCTGAGTTCTTGGTTCAGGGGTCCTTCTCTTATACCCCATTTCTCCTTTGTTCCCTTTGTCCAAACAGGGAGATTCCCACCATCTCAGGTTTGTTGTGGGTGTTGCCAGGCAGAGGCACCTGGCCCATTCACTGAGCAGGGCAGAGTCCTCAGCCGCCCAGCAGGAGGCGGAGCCAGTATTGTCACTGGCAGGAGCAGGGCTATCAGTCGCCCAGCAGGAGGTGGAGCCAGTTTTGTGTCAGGCAGGGCAGGCTACTCTTCCCTCACTCTATGTGTAAACGCCCCATTCACCCCACACTGACTCGTTCAGACCTCTGGAGCCACCCAGCCCCTGACACACACACCAAACCAGCAGAGACCGGTAGATAGTTGGACAAGAAAATAGCCACTTTCTAAAAGTGCTATTTTCAAACATAGAATTTAAAAACCATCCATCCTAAAGGGTGTGTTATTAAATTCTGAGTTCAGGGATACTAAACTCGACTCGCTACCATGCTCCCTGAGTCAGATAGATTATAATGGAGTTAATAATCCGTCTGCCCAGTCTGGCCTATTGGAGGCAGGTAGCCCTTCAATAGTGAAAAACGAAAATGGCTGTAATTCACTATTAGGTCATGCCACACACATCAGGGCATGACCTACCTTTTACCAACAATGCACCCTGCCATAGGGCCTACCATAGAGGTGTCTGAAATGTGGCAAAGTGAAGGTTTAGAGACTGGCAAGTAGGTTTCCTTACCAAGTCGACATGGCAGTCAGGGACTGCACGCAGGCGCTGCGGTGGCAGGCCTGAGACACATTTTACACGCTGCTTCTGTGGGTGGCACAACCAGTGCTGCAAGCCCACCAGCAGCAGTTAACTTACACGCCCTTGGCACACGCAGTGCACTAGACTAGGGTCTGAACAGTAAGTCAACCAAGCCAATCATGGTAACACCAATCAATGTTACAATTTAACATAGGGAGCACTTGCACTGTGGCACTGATCAGCAGTGGCACAGTGCCCAAAGCAATAATCCAGCAAAAACATCGTAAACAGAGGAGGCAAACAGAAAAAAATGGAGGAGAGACTCATGCCAATGATGCCAGGTCTAACACGTGTCCCCTCCAGCTGAAATGTGGGGAGAACTACCCTTCACCCAGGGAGTCCTCATCACTAAGGCGGAAAAATCTGGACAGACCATCAGCATTGGCGTGATCTGTACCAGGGCGGTGTTCCACCGTAAAGTCCATCCCCTGTAGGGAAATGGACCACCTCAACAGCTTTGGGTTCTCACCCCTCATCTGCATTAACCATCTGAGGGGCCTGTGGTCTGTCTGAACCCGGAAGTGAGTCCCAAACAGGTAGGGTCTTAGCTTCTTCAGCGCCCAGACCACAGCAAATGCCTCACGCTCTATCGCACTCCACCTTTGTTCCCTGGGAAGTAACCTCCGGCTGATGAAGGCTACAGGTAAGTCTCGGCCCTCCTCATTCATCTGTGCTAGAACAGCCCCCACACCATGCTCTGAAGCGTCTGTCTGGACAATGAATTCTTTTGAAAAGTCGGGTGCCTGGAGGACCGGTGCTGTACACATTGCAGTTTTCAGGGTGTCAAAGGCGTTCTGACAGGCGTCAGTCCAGATCACAAGTCTCGGCTGCTTCCTGGAAGTCAGCGAGGTCAAGGGGTGCACAATGTTGCCATACCCCTTGACAAACCTCCTGTAGTAACCCGTGAGACCCAAGAAGGCTCTCACCTGAGTCTGGGTTTTGGGCGGTTCCCAAGCCAGGATGGTATCTATCTTGGGTTGCAGGGGGGCCACCTTGCCACTCCCTACTTGGTGCCCCAAGTACACCACTGAACCCTGCCCAATCTGGCACTTACTAGCCTTGATTGTGAGGCCTGCTCTGCGCAGGGCCAACAACACTTCCTGGAGGTGGCGCAAGTGTTCCTCCCAGCTGGCGCTGAACACTGCTATATCGTCCAGGTAGGCGGCGCTGAAATCTTCCAGCCCGGCCAATACCTGGTTAACCAACCTCTGGAATGTGGCAGGGGCATTCTTCATCCCAAAGGGCATCACACGGAACTGGTAGTGCCCATCTGGTGTGGAGAATGCAGACCTCTCTTTTGCCCCATCAGTCAAGGCGATCTGCCAGTACCCAGACGTTAGATCAAACGTACTAAGGTACCGGGCAGCCCCCAACCGATCGATGAGCTCATCAGCTCTGGGGATGGGGTGCGCGTCAGTCTTGGTGACCGAATTGAGTCCTCGGTAATCCACACAGAACCGAAGTTCTGGTGAAGCACCAGGCGCTGCAGCCTTTGGGACCAAGACCACTGGGCTGGCCCAAGGACTGCTAGAGGACTCAACCACCCCTAAGGCAAACATCTTGGAGACCTCCTCCTTGATATATGCTCTGACCTTTTCAGTCACCCTGTAGGCCTTGTGCCTCACAGGAGTGCTGTCCCCAGTGTCCACATCATGGACACACCACTGAGTGACACCAGGGATTAAGGAGAACAGATCAGGGAATTGTACCAACAGATGGCGACAATCTTGCTGCTGCTCAGGGGTCAGTGTGTCAGAGAGGACAACACCATCCACTGACCCATCTTTTTCTTTTGCACACAGGAGGTCAGGAAGAGGCTCACTCTCCTCCTCCATCCCAGCATCTGTGGCAAGGAGCATGCCCACTTCGGACCTTTCTAAGTGGGGCTTTAACCGGTTGACATGCAGGACCCTTAAGGGGTTCCTGGGAGACTTCAAGTCCACCAAGTAGGTGACATCGCTCTTTTTCTCCACAACCTCAAATGGTCCAGTCCACCTGTCCTTGAGCGCACAAGGTTCCACAGGGGCCATGACCCAAACTTTCTGACCAGGTTGAAGCTCAACCAGAGTGGCATTCTGATCGTACCACCGCTTCATCTCTTCCTGGCTGGCCTCCAGATTTGCCTGAGCAAGATCTCTGAAGCGCCGAGTCTGGTTCCTAAAGGCCAGCATGTAACTATATACATCCTGGGGAGGTTTCCTGGGAGATTGCTCCCAGCCTTCTTTAACCAGACTCAAAGGTCCTCGTACCGGGTGACCATACAAAAGCTCAAATGGGCTGAACCCTAGAGACTTCTGTGGCACCTCACGGTAAGCAAACAGCAGGCATGGCAAGAGGACGTCCCATTTACGCCTCATTGGTTCTTCAAGACCCATGATCATGCCTTTTAGGGTCCGGTTGAATCTCTCAACCAGCCCGTTACCTTGAGGGTGGTAAGGAGTGGTAAACTTGTAGGTTACCCCACACTCCTTCCACAGAGACTTCATATAATTCGAAATGAAGTTGGTGCCCCGGTCTGACACCACCTCTCTGGGGAACCCCATGCGGGAGAAAACACCCATCAGTGCCCGTCCCACCACGGGGGCCGTCACTGTGCGGAGAGGGATGGCTTCCGGGTACCGGGTGGCATGGTCCACCAAGACCAGGATAAACCTGTTGCCCATGGCTGTCTTGGGGTCCAGTGGCCCCACAATGTCAATTCCCACTCGCTCAAAGGGGGTACTGACGACGGGAAAAGGTTGGAGGGGAGCCTTCTGCTTCCGCCCACTTTTCCCACTTGCCTGGCAAGTTTGACAGGTCCTACAATGGATATCTGAATCCCTTCTCATCTGGGGCCAATAAAAATGGGTGACAAGCCTGTCATAGGTCTTGTCCTGCCCCAGATGTCCAGCTAACGGAACGTCATGAGCCAACCCCAGTAGGAAGGCTCTGAAGCGCTGGGGTACCACCAGCACACGGGCTGACCCAGGTTCAGCAGCCTTAGGCTCGCTATACAGGAGGTCGTTCTCCCAGTAGACCCAATGTGATCCTGACTGATCACCTGTCGTTTGGGCTGAGGCCTGCTGCCTCATACCCACAAGAGAAGGGCACACTTTCTGCTCAGCACAAAATTCCTCCCTGGAGGGACCACCATCCTGCTGCCAATGGGTCAGCTCGGGCAGGTCTCCCAGTTCGGCCACTTGTTCTCCTGTCGGTTCCAGGGCATCCCCCTCAGGGTCTGCTCCCTCCTGGACCGCGGGAACGATGGGGGACGGTTTCCCGCGCCCCCTGCCTCTTCTCTTCACGGTTGGGACCTGGGCCATACTTTCAGGCTCCAGGGCCCCATCAACACCCTTACTAACTGACATGGACCGGGTGGTCGCACACACCCACTCAGGCAGACCCAACATTTCCAGATGCGATTTTCTCTCCACCTTAGCCCAAGGGGAGTCCTCCAAATCATTGCCCAGGAGACAATCAACAGGCATGGCGGGCCTCACAGCAACCTGAAGAGTACCTGAGACCCCCCCCACTCAAAGGGAACTTGAGCTACCTCACACTGACTCTGTGAGTTGTCAGCAGCTACAACGGGGTAGAATGCATGAGGGACCACCTGCTCTCTGGACACCAAGTGACACTTGACAGCTGTCACACTCGCTCCGGTGTCTCTGAGAGCTTCCACCCTATGGCCATTAATGGTCACCCACTGCCTATATTTCTTAGTGTTACTAGGCAGAGGGGTTGGAGGGACCATTTCCACGTCTCCTAAAGAGACCAGGGACATTTCTGCGGGACCCCACCCACCGGGGGCACCCATCTCATCCCCTCCCAGGGCTACACTCGCTACCTGACGAGGGGGTGCACGCGGCGGTGCATTCGAATCCTTCATGGGACACTGGGGATCATAATAACGGTGTCCCACCTGCTTACAGGCATAGCAGGTCATGGGGCCCCTGTGAACAGGTTTACCTGTCGGGGCCTCTGGCTTCTTTACAGGGGGAGGCTGGGAACCCTTCCCTTGGTTCCCTTGGGGACTACTTTGGGGCCCTTTCTGAAACTCCCTCTGTTTACCCCTGTCCCCCCCACTCTTCTGCTGGGGACCCTGCCCACCTTTGGCTGAGTCTCCCACTGGACCCTTGTGGACCCTGGTACTGACCCAGCGGTCCGCCTCCTCAGCAATTTTTCTAGGGTTAGATAGCTTGCTATCAACAAGGTGCTGGCGTAGCTCTGGAAAACAGTTATTAGACAAGTGCTCCCAAGCAAACAAATCATAAAGAGCATCATAACTATCAACCTTGCTACCCTTTATCCAACCATCCATGGTTCTGCAGAAAAAAGACACATATTCAACCCACGTAGTACCAGGCAACTTCTTACATTCTCTAAAGGTTTGTCTGTACTTTTCTGGAGTTAAGCCATATCTCAGCATTAAAGCATCTTTCATATGAGTATAAGACATCCTATCCTCCGCAGGAAGGCTCAACAAGGTATCTCTCCCTTCATTTGTAAAGCGGCTCCACAACCCCGTTCCCCAATCTTTCTCAGGGACCCGGTGGGCCAATAACGCTAACTCATATGCTTTAAACCATTGGCTAATATCTTCCTTCTTACTGTAATCTTTGATCACATCTTTAGGAAAATAAAACCTACTTTCTGCAGGCACAGATGGAGTGCTGCCACCAGAGAGATTCAACTCTAAACTCTTAGTTTTAAGCTCCATCTCCCTCACCATCTTCTCACGTTCAAACGCTAATTTCTCTCTCTCAAAATCTAATCTTTTGCTCTCCATTTCAGCTTCTCTCTTGCTTCTTGCATTCTCTAATTCCAACTGCCCTCCTAATTTAAGTTTTGCCATTTCCAACTTGTACCCCCTCTCCTTCTCCCTGTCTTCTAATTCTTCGGGGGAAAGGCTCCTAGAGGACGCACTACTGCCTGGAGATGACACTGGCCCACCTGTGGGCTCTTCCTCTTCCTCTTCTTCTTCCTCTTCCGGTACCACCACCGGATCAGAGGGATTTCTGGCCTCTAACCAGGCCTTCAGCGCTTTGAGGAAGCCCTCTTTCTTTGAGACACCTGTGGTAGGAACTTTAAACTGCTTGCAAAATCCTTTTAGATCTTTTAGCGTGTAGGAATCTATCTTCTCCTTATCAAATTCCCCCACAACATTCTCCACAGGTGTAGCAGCTCCGGCATTCTCCATGGTCAAAACTGGCAGTGTTTAAAAAAATAAGCTCCAGGAAAGCGGAGAACAAGAATAGAATATCCTACCAAAAACAGATTGTGGCTGCGTTATGGTCTGCTTTCACTATGTAGCGTACACTAATCACTGCACATGAGTCATAAATGCAAAGTTCAATCCCACCGCTGCCACCAATGTTAGAACCGGCAGTCTCTAGTTGGCAGAGGTATACACTTCTGACAAATAGGGACCTACCAACTCTAGTCAGGGCAAGGGGATTACACACTCAGATAACCCCTGCTACCCCCTTGGTAGCTTGGCAGAGCAGACAGGCTTATCTCAGAGGCAGTGTGTTAACGTTCCTGCAGAAACGTGAAAAACTTGACATTCCATCAGGGTTCTTCCCCTGGGCTATTTTTATCCACCCTCACCTATTACAGTCCAGAAAACCTGTGACCTCGACCTTATTTGACTGGCCTCAAATGTCCTCACCGGTTCCTCTTTTTAATGCCTTTGCACCACTGGGGCAACTCGACACCTGCGATTGACTGGACAGGCCAGTACCTATGATTCCCATGGTGCCTTTCTCACGTTTTGATCCCAAGGACCAGCCGGCTCAGGGGTCTGGATAGCAACTTTTGTAATATCATTGCTTGGAATATAGACTGGCCAGCAAGTTCGTGGATCCGTCATGGTTATGCGTCATCAAAAATTATGACATTATTTGTTTGCAGGAGACCTGGACCATTGACAATACCTATTTTTTTAGAGGGCTTCAAGTTGTTTAACATCCCTGCAATCCCCTCAAGGGCTCGCTGACCGTAAGGGGGTCTTGCAGTCTATGTATCACTTAGGTTAAGAGGTGGTACTGTGGTATTGAATACGGATAACACATGTCTGCAGGCGTTATCATTTTCATTAGGGTTGTATAGATTACTGCTCTTGAATTTTCATAACGCCACTTCTTCCTTCCCCGAGATGTGTAACATCACCCGATTAGGCACATTTCTGACGAATGTTATGGCCTCCCCGCGTAAGACTGGTAACATTGTGTTGTTAGGTATTTTAATATTCATGCATGTGGGGACTTAAGGCGGTTGGGTTTAGGGGACGAGGACTCCTCTTGCCCACGCATAGCGGGTGTCCATTTTGAACACAGTAGACAGAAGGAGAAATTAAATGACCTAGTCTGTGATTTGGATTTGCAATCAACTATGGGAAAAATGGTCCCCAACAGGAGGTATCTAATCCACACTTTCAAGGGGCTAGGCCATGAACTCTCCATTATTGATCTTATTTTAAAATCCACCCCCCTCTTTTATTTGATCTCTGAGATTTCAGGGATAGCAAGCAATCACAGCGACAACAATCCACTGAGCATTAAAGCTAACTGGCCAATATTAGACATAAAAAAGCAGAGTACTGGTGTTAAGGCTTTGCGGCCCATGGATGGAGGGAGTGGGTGACGGCTTAGATGGGCACAGATCTCCTCAGACCCCCTGTTTGAGTCCCTCCTGGAGTGCCAGAGTGAGTTCCAGATCTGCCAGAACACGGAGGCTGAGTCGCATGAGTCCATCATCCGTGCCTTCGAATCTATCTCTAGTTCAGTTGCTGAGTTACTAACGATCCCTGCCCACGGAGCTCAACAGGAAAGGGCCCCCAGATGGTTTATTCAGGAATGCTCGCTTCCTGCTAGGAGGCTTAGATTAGCCCTGCACGCCACCCCCAGGAATTTCGAAGTGGTTAAAATTTGAAGGAAGCAGTACAAACTAGCCCTTAGCAAGAGCAAGGAGGCTTTGAAGGAGGAAGCTTGGGGTAAACTCATGAAAGTAACAACTTACAAGTGCAGTGCCAAGTTTTGGAGTATTATTAATAGCCCCTTTCTAGGTATAGAGGCCGCAAATGCCTTGGATGCTCACATCCCAGAGAACAACAGGGTTAGTCATTTTGAGGGCATGTTTAAGGGAGCTTCGGACCTGTCACCATTACCTGATTATGGAGGCAAACTCACAATTCTATCTGTATCAGAGGAGGAAGTGAGGCGAGGTTATCACTGGCATGACACGCAATAAGGCCCCGGGACCTGACGGAATTCCCCCGATCTCTATTTGTCAGATGTGGCGTTCTGGGTCCCATTGCTTACCTCCGTAATTAATGCAACTGTTAGGTCTGGTATCCCCGCCTCGTGGGCCACCTCCATCATTGTGCTGGTCTTCAAAAAGAGGAACAGGGACAGTACCCTTTGCTATAGACCTATTTCCCTGTTAGACTCTGTGGTGAAAGTGATCGGGCGGATATTGTTGGGAAGGTTACCAGCATGGGCTCTTGACAACAACATCTTGTTGGAGGCCCAATATGTCTTCCGCTCTGGTCGCTCTGCAATTGACCAATGTCTAAACCTTTTCCTGATACTGAACAAATACACGGTAGCCCGCCTGGGTACCATTGTTAAGGGCCTTTACGATCTGTCCACTGCATTCAACTGTGTGAACAGAGGCAAATTGTGGCAGATCCTCTCTACTTTAGAGGTGGATAGTGCGATAGTCTCCTTCCTATATGACCTCCATCGAGACACCAAGGCGGTTGTGTGCTACTCGGCCGGCCTGCATGTATCACACTCGTTTCCCGTTAGGGGTGGTGTCCGCCAGGGTTGCGTCTTGGCTTCGTTCCTATTCAATCTTTATATTAATAACTTAGAGAAAGCACTCTTGGAGACCAAGGCAAACTTCTCCCAGGTAGGTGGGCAGGGTCTCCCGGTCCTGATATTCGTAGACAACGCTGTCTTGATGGCAAGGACTGAGCAAGGCCTACAAACCCTTCTATCCACATTTGCACAATTTATGGGAGACCTGGTATTGACGATTAACAACTCCAAATCATACATCATGCAAGTGGGGGCACGGCCCAGTAGACCATACACCTTTAAGGTAGGGCTTACCCTGAGCCCTAAGACGCCGTGTTTCCATACCTGGGGGTACTCCTTGACGACAAAATGAAATGGGGACCCCAGCTTACACGCAAGAGTAATGACCTCAACAGGGAGACCGCAGCAATTTTCTATTTTGCCTCCAGACTGGGGAAAGACAAGTGGGGGCCCTTGTTGAGCTCTATAGGGCGAAGTGTACGTCAAAGGCCATCTACGGCAGTGAAATCTGGGGATATGCTGACATAAATGATATTCAAATTGCGGAAAATAAATTCATGAGATTACTGCTATCAGTTCCTCGGGGCATCGCCTCTTTTATTGCCCACAAGGAGCTAGGAATGCTCCATATCACTGTCTTCATAGCTTTTCTCCCTTTGTCCCTCTGTCTAAAAATACGGGTCAAAGAGGGGAATTAGTTAAATAAAGCAATCCTTAAAGATTGCCTGTCACTGGTATATGCTTCCAGGGTACCATGGCTCAAATACATAGAAAGGAATGTCATAAGTCTGGGAAGAGGAGATCTTTTTTCTAACCCTGACACAACGCGAAAGGAAGATTTAGCCCTCCTTAAGAAGGCGTTTATTGTACGCCAGACCATGGCATGGGAGGAGAGGGAGCTTGCGAAGCCCAGCGTACAGCGCGTCGTCATGTTAATCAGTGATGGCGGAGCCGTACCTACTGGGGTTCGCGGACTCTTATGACCGATACCTCCTGACCAGGTTTCGGCTTGATCTCTTATCTTCCCCTCGCCCAGCCTAAGGGACTGAATAAAGGGCAATCTTTTTTGTCCTGCGGCTGCGATTGTGTATCTCTGCAGGACATGGTTCATTTCACGATGTTTTGCCCATTTTATGATACTCCCAGATAATCCTTTTTAATCCCCATCTTGAAACAGGCACATTTTAGACAAGTTCAGCCTGCCTTTATATTTCTTCAGATGTTGACGGGCAATACCGTTTTTAATGTGTTAACTTTTTTAAATCTGCCATTAGGCTTAGGGCGAGCTGTGACTAACTTCCTTGTAACTCGTCCCAATCTTTGGTTTCATGCACCTTATCTTGCTAACTGTCCATTGAATCAATTCAGGTTTTAACATATTACCTTGTTTTTATTTATCTCTTTTTAGTAGGAGTATATGTTTGTCTTAGGTGCCTGGTTTACTAGTTGCAATAAGTATTTACAAATGTATTTATCGAGATGCTAATATTAGGTTGTTCCGGTCGTGCTTGCATATATTGTATTATATTTTAACCTATATTTGATATTGTGCTTTTATGTTTTTTTACATGAAACCATGATGATGACAGATGACGAGGAGTGTGAACCTCTCCCTGACCTCCTGTGATCCAAAGAAAATTATGAATCAGTGTAAGGTGTCAACCTCTCTCCTATCATGACCCCCAGAACAGCAGAGGGACAGTTGATGGGACAGTTTTCCTCACTGTTTTCCCTCACCCCTGGGCTTATACATTGTTTTACCCATGTCACAGCCACTTGGGCTCAGCCTGCCTGACAAAAACAAAATATACAGATGGTCAGACAAGGTGAGAGCCAGCATTAAAGACTAAGTTTCCAAGATGTTGGAATTTGGAGTGACTGAGCACTCCAGTAGTCTTTGGTCCAGTCCAGTAGTGCTGGTACCCAAGGCTGCCTCCCAGGAGGTTTATTTATTTATTTGTATAGCGCTAGAATCGACCCCCGAAGGGGTATCTCTGCGCTTAAGTAGACTGTGAGGAGAAGCAGTGGTTCCTAGCAGGTTTAGCAAACACAGAATAAGAAGGTTTTAAGCAGTTTTCTGAATTTACGATGTTCTGAAAACTGTCTAAGAGAGAGAGGGAGCTCATTCCAGAGGCGAGGGCCAAGGTAGGAGAGAGCTTTTCCTCCTAATCTAGCCTTTCTTACACGAGGTACCTCCAGGAGGTGTTTATCGCTAGAACGGAGAGATCTTGGGGGTGCATAGGGTATAAATTTCTCCGAGAGATAGGAAGGGCCCAAATTCTGCAGTGCCTTGTGGATAGTGCCGCAAGTTTTAAATTTAATCCGTTGGCGGATAGGAAGCCAATGAAGCTTTACAAGGAGGGGGTTGGAGGGGGTCCTGGGTGGAACATTCAGGACCAGCCGTGCTGCTGTGTTCTGAACTACCTGTAGTCTGCTGAGTAAGGTATCATTGGCCGGGATCAGCAGGCCATTACAATAGTCCAGACGGCTTAAAACCAAAGCCTGGACTAGCGTTTTACGGTTAGAATCAGGAAGTAGAGGAAAAACTCGACGGAGTAGGCCTCTTACATGAAAACAGGAGCCAGCTGTTTGGGCAACATGCTCCTTCAGACTGAGGGCCCGGTCTAGGCGAATGCCCAGATTTTTAACTGTGAGCTTAGGGCAGGATAAGAGCCCAAATCAGATGGCCACCAGTCTTGAGTCCATAAGAGGGGGGCCTCTCCAAAGAGCATTACCTCTGTCTTTTCCATGTTGCCTTGTAAGAAATGATTTACCATCCATTGTAATATGGCCCTCATCCCATTGGAGAAGGCCGACTGGAATGCAGCCGTAAATTTGTTAAATGGGAAAAGAAGCTGCGTATCGTCGGCATATGATATGGGGATGAACCCATATGTCCTCAGGAGATTGGCCACGGGAGCAACACAGATGTTGAATAATGTTGGGCTCAAACATGAGCTCTGAGGTACTCCCTTGGTCAATTCCATAGGAGCTGAACGATACGAGTCAAAGTTAACACTCTGGGAGCGATCAGACAGAAAACTCTTCATCCATAGAAAGGCTGATTCTTTTAGCCCCATCTCTTCCAATCTTTTGAGCAAAACACCATGAGAAACTGTGTTGAACGCTGCGGATAGGTCCAACAGCACCAGAATCATAGAATGGCCCTTGTCTAGGGACATTCTGATGTTATCTGTAACTGCAAGTAGCGCGGATTCGGTGCTGTATTTGGGCTTAAAACCGGACTGGGAATGGTCTAAACATTCAGTCAGTTCGACAAAGTTGCAAAGATGGGTATTAATATTTTTCTCCATTAGTTTGCTCAAAAATGGAAGAAGTGAGATGGGGCAAAGGTTGGAAAGGTCCGTCCACGGAGTTTTAGAGTTCTTGCGGATAGGTCTGACCTGGGCGACCTTCCACTCCCATGGAACTTGACCCTCTGTAAGGGAGAGATTGATATGAGATTGTACCAGGGGCGCAAGCTGTTTAGTCAGAGGTGGGATAACTTTGGCAGGAATGTGGTCGGAAGGGGATCCAGACTTTATCTGATGAGTCAGTGTTTCGACCTCAGCCACAGTGATGATGGGGAAGTTCTTTAGTAACTGAGGGTTGGCCGATTTGGGTTGGTCCAAGACCATAGGACTCTGCTGCAAATTGCCTGCTACCGTGATTTTACCATAGATGAGCTCTATCTTTTGAGAAAAATAGAGGGCGATATCATCGCACTGCTGTTGGGAGGGGGTCTCAAGGCTTTCGCATGCCTTCGGATTAATAAAGAACTGGAGGATTTGATACAGGGTTGTTGAGGAGTTACCAGCCTGTGTTAACTGCGATGTTATATGCGTTTTGCGTGCAGTCTTTATATTTTTGTCATAGCTGGTCAGGGTGGAATAATATTGATTTCTGTCCATCTCATTATGTGAGGCACGCCATATTCTTTCCAACTTTCTACAAAGTTGTTTTTGAGCTCGCAGGTGAACCGTAAACCAACCTGCCTGTGGGCGATTAGGGCGGCTCACGCAGGATTTTATGGGCGCAATATGGTCAATAGCTTTTACAATAGCCGAATTGTATTTTGATAGTGCCTCCTCAATATTGTCAAATGCAGCAAATTGGGGCCTTATAAAAGCATTTTGAAAGTTCTCCGCAGAGAATTTCTGCCATTGCCTATGCAGATAGGCTTTGGCCGGGTTAGAGTTTTTAGGATCTGTGAGGTCCTGAATATAGAATTCAATAACTGAATGATCTGACCAATTAATTTGTTTGTGAGGTTCGCACTTGATCTTAGAAGAATTTGAGAATATAATGTCCAAAGTATGGCCAGCTACATGAGTTCGCCCTTCGTTAAGCTGGGATAGGCCTAATAAAGATAAATCGGCCAAGAGTGTCTAAGCATCTGAATTGCCATTGCTGGAGCAGAGTTTTCTGTTGAAAATCTATTGGGTTTTTAAGCTCTGGTTTGTCTATTGTCGAAAGAAATTAAAATTATTAATTTATAACTACTAATTATTTGTTTTGTGTAAATGTCCTGATTAATCAATACGCACTAATATACTAATAAGAGAAAATTATACGTGGGGTTGCATTACTGTTGCTAAAAATAATAATGTGCGGGTTTAATTAAATAAATGTTGCTGAGTGCTGTTTATTTTAAAGCACAAAAACGCTTTTAAAATGTCGTGTACTAATGCTTTTCTTGTGTTGCAAAGGCTAGATAATTACATACACATAAGGGTATTAGTGGGGTTAACACTGTTTAATCACTATGCCGTGGTAACGTTGTTTTTGTCTCTTTTAATTAAGATGGTACGTTTTGGCCTAGTGAAAGATGGCTGCCGTTTAAAGCCTGTATTTGGGTAGACGATTTGTGATGAGAAGGCCTTGCTGAACATGGTCGAGAGTCATCTGACCACAGTCTTCGCCTGGTTAAAAAGTTTTCCATGAGGACAGCAGCTCCGGGCGGACATCCAAGTGTCCTTGGAAGACAAAGGAGCCACAATGAACTTTGTGATCACCATGCAGGTTCCGAGGAAATATGAACATGAAAAAGAAACATTTTCAAGTTTTAGTTCCGTCTTCCGTCTTTTTATTTTTGTGATTTTTCTGAGCGGAGATTTTTCCAAATGTAGCGATGCTACATCCTTTCCTGCTCGCTCTGCTCAGCGGTTCAGCGGATATCTAAATATTTTATGTTGCCTTCTTTTGTTAAATTTATTATAAATATACTAGACTAGAGAGGGTCTGTGGTCATTGCATTTTGGATTCTGAGGCCACTTCTTTCCGAACTTGCGTTGGTGAGGATCGATGCTGTGAGGACGGTGACTTGAGAGACTTCTATCGAGAGACCTGTCCTGACCCGTTTATGACATTTAGCTAGAATAGGTAATTATGAGAATAATGATTTTGCTTTTGAATTGATTTTCTTTAAACTAATTTTAGATAAATTACCATTATTTGAAATACTGTGTTGGTGGTTATTTCTTGTCAATTATTGAGTACTCTATTTTGATTATTGTTGATTATTATTGGTTAAATCATGACTCAAGACAGTGTCAATTAGGTCTTATCGACCGTAGTGTAGATGCAGGGTGTTTAGAAGGTTTTCTCTCCACAGGTTCTGTGCTGATAGAGTAATTGAGTATATGTTAGTGAAATGGGCCCAAGTGTATGATGAGTGTATGTGCGTGTATCTGTGAATTTACTCTATCCGTGGAAGTAGGGAGAATTTGTACACCCCAATCTGCACCAATTTCCTGGTAGCAGAATTTGATGGTTTTGATGATTGTCTTGATCTGATTAGATTGCTTGTACATTGGCTTTTGATTTATTGATTATTGATTGATGTTGGTATATGTACTAATACTATATGTTGGAGTTGTCGTGTTGAGTTTTATGTAGTGCTTCTGGAATTTGGGAGCTGATAGCAGTTCCGTAGTAGGGCAGAGGGAAGTATATGCTGCTCTCGGGAAAGACGGGATTGTTGGTCCTGTACGTATGCAGGAAAAACGTGTGACAATTGAAGTTGCGCGTCACATTGTCTGTGTTCGGAATTAGTGACATCGTTGTGTGTTACTATTAGAAATATTTCTGGTATAAAAGGAGTGTGTATGGTAGCGAAGGTTATCTGTGAAACTCTGGTTTTAAGTCCCAGGGATCCGTAAGGTTTGCCGTTAAAGCTTATCGCGAGAGGAGTAATAGGTATTCTCTGAGCTTGTTTGAAGGACTGGGCAGAGGAAAACACTGCTTGGTTAACGTATGTTATAATTCTGTAGTAGGGCAGATTGTTCGCTGTTCTCGGGAAGGCAGGATTCTGTATGTATGTACTACATTTTCTTGTATGAATGTGCGTGAATGCTCATACATTTAGTTGATTGTAAGACTCTTTGGTGCAGTCCTAGAGGAAACAGTTAATGGATGCATGTTAGAAGGGCAGAGTAGAGGGATGTGCTACTGTGTCAACGAGAGAATTAATTCCGTACTGAAACAGAAGTGAGTGAAAGATGGGATTCTTGTGAAATAGATTTTCTTTACTATTCTTTGGTTAGCGAAGCAGACAATGGAGATGTTTATATGTTGTAACTAATAGATATTGTAAAATTTTGACACGAAGTCTACTGAGAAGTTTTGTAAAGGAGGGGTAGACGAGTGACAGGAGACAGGAGCAGGAACGACTGCAGCGACTGCTGACGTAAAATAGACCGCGCTCTGATTGGATATTGAATCAGAACATTGCTCGCGCTAGGATTGGTGCGATAGTGTGAGCCGCGCAAGGATTGGAAGGGGTACTCTAGGTGACGTAGATGCTCCAGGATTGGTGCGTTAGTGTGAGTCGCGCTGTTATTGGATAAAACATCGTACTATTCAGTTGTATTACGGAAGGGATTAGAAAGTTTGGTAAAAGCTAAAATGTATTACCAAGAGGAGAAAAAGAAAAAATCTTTGTTCAGGAAGATTAAAAATTGGTTTGACAAGGATAAAGATATTAAAACGAGAGAAGGTGAATTGTTACCTCCATCGAAAACGCCTGCATCCTTTATGGCTGCGAGATATGGGTATCATACCTGTATATGGTTGGAGAATTGGGTTAGGTATACTAAAGAAGATGGTGTCCTAGCATTCCCAGAACATGGTTCATTTAATCTGGCCGTGTTGAAAAATTTGCGGGAAAAGATGTTGTGTCTTGACCCAAGACCAAGGCCGACACAGTTTGAGGCTTTAGTGGAATGGGAAGAGGAAGTACATGAGCGAGAAAAACAGAGGTCTGGAGGAAACTATAGATATATGTTTGGGAGGAGACATGATCGTGAAACTCATCATGATCAAATGAAGAGATGGCGAGATGCTAGTATGTCAGAGGGATTATACCCTATGAGAACAGTTGAAGAGAAGGGTACAGAAAGGGTTCCTGAGGCAGAAGTGAAAAGATATGGAATTAATGAGTATGAGGAAGAGGTCTTGAATGACATGATTTACAAAAGACCACCTCCATATAGACCAGAACCAGAAGAGAGCACACCAGTGGTTTCTCCGATAAGAGATACATTGCGTATCATTGAGACAGAAAATGTGACACCTGAGTTAAGAAGTGGTAATCCTTTTAGGGAAAAAGGGAGAGAGAATAGAAGCGGTGACGAGAATACGAGAGAATTAGTCAGAACTACATCGGAGTTGACTGAAAAGATTAGAGAGCTGACGAAGAATCTGGAAGCTGTTACGGTGCCTGTAACCATAGGTCCGGTTATGCCTGTTTTTGATAAGCAGAGGACAGGTGAAAATAGTTTGGTGATTCCATATGTTGGGAATAGATTGACAAGTTTGGCTGGTCCCTCAGGAGATTCAGGAAAAAGGACAGAAAATGATGATTTGAGACAATCCAGACATGAGACATGTAGTGAAGGATTAGAGATACAGTCTAATTCGAGATTGGATGCTAGTGAAGCTAGTTGTTCAGGGATGCCGATTTTAGAACCGCAGAAGAAAGTGGTTCCAGTGAGAAAATCTACTGAAATAACAGCTGAAGATTTGAATGAATGGATGAAAGTTCTTCAAAAGAGGGATAAAGATTCACAGGCAATTGATGTGGCTAGGTTACGTGTAGAATTGGAAGAGCTTGTTGCAGGGACAGTTCCTACGGAAATTCTGAAAAATCATCATGATGGTGAATTGTTATTTATGTGTAAAAACATCACCTGGAGAGCTAAAAATACACATGACAGGTTAAGAGCAATAGCGAATGAGCAGGGAATTGACATTGATAAGGTGAAAGCTTTGCAGAAGTCTTACAGGATGGATTTCACGGACAAAGACATTGAAAATCTGAATGGTGCTGGTAGAACAGGACAGATTAAAGAGATGATCGCTTTATGATCGAAAATGGGGTGATGTTGAGAAATGGAAGGATAGGTGGTACAAGAAAAGGGAAGAATCAGTGGATAGGACTTATTCAGCATTTCCTGTGAGAGAAAAAGAGAAAACAGTGGATGCTTATCCCATGAGAGAAATACCTGGAGGAGGATATGTACATGTTCCATGGACCAGACAGGATATTTTATCATTTACGAATGATTTCCCTCGACTGAGAGAAAAGCCCGTCGAGTGGTATAGGCAGGTAGACAGGTTTGTGAAATTGTCAAAAGTGCTGTGGATTGACCTGAATAGTTTGTTTGATATAATTGTTCCAGCAGACTTGTGGGCTGAGTGTAAAATAGTTGTAAGTTGGCCTACTGAGGAATATCCAAGAGACCAGAGAACAGGAGCACCAGATCCAGAAGTAATGAGAAAGTATGATCAGGTGATGGTGTACCTGAAAAGTAAAGTACCTCCGAAAGAGACAGACTGGGTTAAAATAGATCGAACACACCAGGAAGCAAAAGAATCAGTTCATGCTTTTTATGAGAGGCTGATACTGGCTTTTAAACAATTCAGTGGGGATGAACACCTGGGTGACAAGGATTTGAGTCATTTTGTATACAGATTTGTATATGGCCTGAGACTTGAGATTAGTGAGAGAATTCGTGAGCATACAGTGGATTGGCAGAGTAAGAAAATAGATGAGATTCTGAGACATGCAAAATACTTCAGTGATGAAATTGAAGCAAAACAGAGAAAGCTGAAAGAGAAGGCAATGTGGGCACAAGTGAAAGTTGCAGAAAGACAGGAAGCACAGTTGGTGGAACAGGCGAATAATGCAGGAAATAATCCAGGGAATAGGCCTAGGTATACAGGGTAAGGAAAGGGGAATCTTGAGGAAGCCAAAAAGAAGTTCCCGTGTCACAACTGTGGCCAACTGGGACATTGGAGATCTGAGTGTACCAATCCACCATTAGTGAATAATGAGGGTAAAACCTTAAATCAACAGGTGCAGAACGAAGGGAATAATCGAAAGCAGCAACAACCTTCTGTTGTGAAACAGCAGAGTCAAGAGCCAAAACCGCCCTTGCTGCAGAATAGAGGATCACAAAAGTACAATCAGGATTCAGGATTCTACAATGATGAGCAGATAAACAAACCAAGGCGTTCTAACCAGGTACAGCAGTACTTGTTAAAGAATGAAGGGAGTGAGTCTGAAGGTGATTATTGACGGTGCCGAAGAGAGGAGGAAGAGTGCATACTTGGTGCAACTCTAGAAATAGACCAGGCAGGACCATTTGTAGATGGGAAAATAAATGAAGAAGGTGTTACTTTTTTAGTAGACACAGGTGCGACAAGATCAACTGTCAGGTCAGTAGATATTAGAAATCTTCCTCTCTCGGATGAAGCAATCCAAGTAGTTGGTGTAGCCAATACACAAATCAAGACACGTCTTACTGAACCAGGAAGGGTACAAATAGGGAAATTTTCAGACATGCACAGATTTATTGTTTGTGACACTAGTCCAGTGAACTTGTTAGGCAGGGATCTGCTTTGTAAGATGAACTGTACGATTTTTTGTACACCGGATGGAATAGCTTTTGAAACACCAGATGAGGATGTTTTGTACCGAATGACTCTAGAAAATAGAGAGAGTGAGTTAATTGGTACATATGCTGTGTTTGATCCGGAGGATTTGCCTCAAGAGCTGAGAGACACAGTGAAAAGGACAGTATGGGATTTTACTGGAGAGGATGTGGGATTGATGAATAATGTAGATCCTGTGAAAATTGCAGTGAAAGAAGGAATTACTTATCCTAACATTCCTCAGTACAAAATGACACCAGAAATAATTGAGGGAATAACTCCTATTATTGAGAAAATGATTCAGCAAGGTGTTTTGAGAGAAATACTGAGTAGTCCGTGTAACTCACCGATAATGGGGCTAAAGAAACCTAATGGGAAGTTCAGGATTGTACAGGATTTGAGAAAAGTTAACAAAATTGTGGTGGCATGTTGTCCCATTGTGCCAAATCCGTCAGTGATTTTGTATCAGATTCCACATGATGCTGAGTGGTACACAGTGATTGATTTGTGTCATGCTTTCTTTTCAATTCCATTGCATCATGACAGCCAGCCGATTTTTGCATTTAGGTTTGGCCAGCGTATTTTAGCATGGTGTCGTATCCCACAGGGGTATACAGAGAGTCCTTCGATATTTAATCAGTTATTGAAAAAATCATTGGAGAGCTTGATTATGCCTGAAAATTCAGTACTAGTGCAGTATATTGATGATTTGCTTGTGGCATCAAAGACACGTGAAGCTTGTGAAGTAGATACCATAGCTTTACTGAATCATCTGGCAGATGGAGGGTTAAAGGTATCTCCAGCTAAATTGCAATTTTGCAAGAAAGAGGTGCATTATCTTGGACACAATATTGAAAAAGGTCTAAGAAAAGTGACTGATGACAGGATCAGAATTATCAGAGAAATGAAAGCCCCAAAGACCCAGAGGGAAGTGAGAATGTTCCTGGGAATGGTGGGTTATTGTCGTCAGTGGATAATTAATTTCTCCCTGATAGCAAAGCCACTGATTAAGCTAACAAAAAGTGAGATGACAGATCCATTGGAACTAGATGGAGAACAAATGGCAGCATTTGAGGAGCTGAAGAGCAGAATGTGTGAAGCCCCTGCTTTGGGTATGCCAGACTATGAGAAAGAGTTTGAATTGTACTGTAGTGAGAGGAATGGATGTGCACTTTCAGTGTTAATCCAGAAGCATGGATTACTGAGAAGGCCTATTGCGTACTTCTCATCGACACTTGACCCTGTAGCTGTGGGTTTACCAGGTTGTCTGAAATCTGTGGCTGCAACATGCAGAAGTCTGGAACAGAGTGAGGGAATCATAATGGGATATCCTGTAAGGGTATTCGTAGCTCATAATGTGGCAATTCTTTTGACAAGAAGCAGAACTCAGTACATGTCACATAGTCGGCTGACTAAATATGAGAAAGTCATTCTGGGAGCATCAAATGTGACTCTGGAGAGATGTGTGAATGTGAATCCAGCGACATTGTTGCCGGATATTGAAAATGTGGGTGTGAAGACAGAAGATGATCACAATTGTTTGGATGTGCTGGATTACTGTACAAAACCGAGACCAGACATCTTCCCTTGCTTGAGAGTGATCATGTGCTGTTTGTAGATGGATCATGTCTGAGGAATGATGCGGGTGTGCTGAATGCAGCATATGCAGTGTGCAAGGTTTCAGAAGTTATGGAAGCATCACCATTGAAAGGAGTGAAATCTGCACAAGTTGCAGAATTGGTGGCATTGACGAAAGCTTGTGAAATTGGGAAAGATTTGAGAGTGACTGTGATGACTGATAGTCAGTATGGATTTGGAGTTGTGCATGATTTTGGCCAACTTTGGCTACAGAGAGGTTTCTTGACGTCGAGTGGGACTCCAATAAAGAATGCTGAAGTGATTGGGAAATTGCTTGAGGCGATACAGCTGCCTAAAGAATTAGCAGTTGTGAAATGTGCTGCTCATGGACAAGGAGATGATTTTGTGACAGTTGGAAACAGATTTGCCAACGACATTGCACAATATTGTGCTAAGAACAATCACTCGATTAATAGGGAACGAGAAGGGGAAATGTCTTTTTGTTCTGTGATGTTTACTAATGTCCTAGAAACGTGGGATGAAGTGAAACAGTTGCAGGATGAGGCAGGAAAGGAAGAAAAGAAAGACTGGATCAAGGCAGGTTGTGCCCCAAGAGAAACAGACCATGTTTGGGTCTATAGAGATGGCAGACCAGTCATGCCTAACTCTATGCTGTCGACAATGGCAAGGATGTATCATGGCCAGGGACATTTGGGAAGGGATGCGATGATCAGGTCTTTTAAACAGACTTGGTACAATGCAAAGTTCAGGACAATTGCAGAGAGCATCTGTCAGAGATGTTTGATTTGCCAGCAATTTAACACTGGGAAAAAGACAATGGTGAGTTTGGGAACGATAGGCAGAGAAGGTGGTCCTTTCACGAGAATGCAGATAGATTTCATTGAAATGCCCCAAGTGAACAGACTGAGGTATGTTCTAGTGGTAGTCTGTTTGTTCTCAAGATGGGTGGAGGCCTATCAGACTAGGAGAAATGATGGAATAACAGTGGCAAAGTTACTGTTAAGATTCCTAGATACGGATTTCCAGTAACGATTGAGTCTGATAGAGGTGGACACTTCTATAATGAGCTCATGAGTTTGATTTGTGAAGCATTGGGCATACAGCAGAAACTACATTGTGCATACAGGCCAGAGGCTTCTGGTGTTGTTGAGCAGATAAATGGCACAATCAAGAACAGGATTGGTAAGATGTGTTTAGCCACTGGAATGAAATGGCCTGATGTCTTGCCTCTAGTACTAATGACTATTAGATCTACTCCAGATAGAACTACTGGGTTGAGTCCGCACGAGATTTTGATGGGACGTGCAATGCGTCATGCATTTGTACCTGTCAATAAGTTGATGACAATAACTGATGACATGATTTTGGATTACTGTAAAGGCCTGGCTGACGCAGTTCATTCTGTGTTTCACCAGGTTGGAGAAGAAGCTACCACACTTGAGAAGAAGCAAGCTCATGATCTGAGTCCAGGGGACTGGGTGAGGATTAAAGTACACAGAAGAAGAAATTGCTTGGTTCCAAGGTGGGGAAGGCCAAGACAATTTATTTTGACCACGACAACTGCAGTGAAGTGTGCTGGTGTGAAAAACTGGGTACATGCAAGTCATACTCTGAGAGTTCCAAACCCAAAGGATGGGACTGGCAAGGAGTATTTTGAAGAGTCAGATTCCAGTGATGATGAAGACCCAGAACCAGTGAGAAAAAATCAAACTTCATAGAGAGAACCATTGAGAGTCTCAGAAAGGAGATCAGATTCTGTAAGAGAGCCTGAAGTTCCAAAAAGCAGTGGAGGAAAAAGAAGAGAAAAGAGTAATTCCACAGAGACTACTCCTGAATCAGAAGAGGAGATTGAAGAACCACTTGAGATTATATCTGAAGAAGTAGGGTCAGAAGAAGATAGAGAGGGACAGATTGCGGAAGACCCCCGAGGAGGTGTAGGGAACATTCCTGATAAGCTAGGTGAAGGGACAAGTAGACAGCAAGAAGATTGCGTGTCGGAGACTCGAGGAGGGAAAGAAGTAGGGAAGTCTCAAACAGTGGTGAAAAAGACTGTGGAGCGAAAGAAAACTGCTGAAGAACAAGAGGCATTTGAAACAGAATCGGATGAAAGTGAGAATGAGAAATCAGAAGGTCGAGTTCTGAGGAAAAGAACTTGGATTGGAGAAAGAAATAATACAGAAACAAGACCGAAAAAGGTTGTAAGAGGAGATTTTTGGCCTAACAACAGAGTGAAGAGGCTGAGATACAGACTGATAAGAGCAAATACATCGAAAGCTGAACAAGTGAATGAGGTGTCGAGTCAAAATGAAGTGAAGGAAAAGGAGCAAAAAGAGTCAAAAGAACTGGAGGAGATAAAGAGAATCAGAAGACCCAACCAAAAGTACAGATCACCGGAATGGTCTTATGTGGCACTGTCTGAAGGAGAAGAAGAAGAAACAGTGAATCGAGACAATCCGGAGGGGATCTTGAGAAAAGTGGTTGAGGAAGAAGAAAAATCTGTTGGAATCTTAAAAGTTATCCTGACTGACATTGGAGAAGAGTCGGATGCACAGGATGTTGTTGAAGATCTGATACAATTCGATGTTGCTGAAGAAGGAGTGAAAAGTGATGAATATCCAAATTGAGTGAACTGAAGAAATCACTTGGAGAAAAGTGAAAAGGAGAAAGTCTGAAATTCAGTTGTCTGAAGTAATCCAGAAATAAAGAATTGCAGTAGTGGAGTAGTACAGGCTAAGTCAAAAGACACGGTCAAAGTAGTAAAATGGCTAACATAGAGAATAACCAAAGTAAATGTGCCTTTTTGAAAAGATGGTGTAGAATGTGCTGTTGCTGTACTGGATTATTAATGTTACTATGGGGTGTTTTAGCTTTATTAGTTACATTTAGAGTTACAATAGATACATTTGAAATACATACTGAGAATGAGACTAATGTAGAGAAGAATTCACGAAAAGTAGTTCCAACTAGAATTAGTAATACTTACATACATAAAGATAGGTCAATTAATGATTTTTCTAGTAATGTTTTTTCGAAATTGTTATATGAATATGTGAAGACAATGGAAGTGAGGGATTGTTACGTTTGTATGCAATTACCTGCATCCGTTTCAGAGGGTGTTACTTATCACCATTTACCAGCTACGTATGGAATTTCTTGTAGTATGTTAAGTAGTGTTTTTTATTTGCTAGGGAAAATAGATTATGAGATGTCTAACAAAGATAGTATTTTTGGGCAATTGCCTATGAATAGAGAGCTGAATCCAGCTAAAGAAGCTAACATTTTTGGTGAGATTTTTATTGAAAAAGAAGAATTAACATTAGATTACATTTTTAAGAATAATTTAACTTGCAGTTTGAAAGAAGAGGAGAAAGCTTTCCTAAACATGGTGGAGGAAAGGAGATTGAGCATGCATGAAGAGGCAGGGAAATATAAAGTGAGTGAGACAATTTGGGATATTGAGATGGGAAAAGAATTGAGAAATGGAGCTAGTCCAACTTTAGCTTTAGATGCACCACAGAAGGGTAAGCTGTGCATTACAAGAAGGAAATCCCAATATGATACATACTTTGTTGGGACTAGTGAGTGTCATGATACATACTTCATTGCAACAGGATGGGGTTTTAGAGGAGGAGAGGATCCAGTTTTCCCAGGAGTGTATTATGTTTGTGGGAACAAGGCTTATTACAAGTTGCCTGACCATTGGTATGGCACATGTTATGTGGGCCTGGTCTTTCCAAAGATTTTTCATATAGATAGAGTAGAAGATGTAGAACATATTAATTTATTAACACGTTTTAAGAGAGAAACTTGGTCAGAAATAGTGGGTGACATTTTTGGAGCTTTAATTCCAGCAGTGGGAATTTCTTTGAATGCATATGGAATTCGGAAACTGTCAACAGTGGTGGATCGCTTATCAACAAATACCGCTGGAGGGTTTGTTTTGGTGAATACGGAATTGATTGCCGTACGTGCCATGTCTATGCAAAATCGACTTGCCCTTGATATTCTATTAGCCAAGGAGGGTGGGGTCTGTGGAATGCTGAAAGTTCAACATTGTTGCGCTTACATTCCAGACGAAAGCAAAGACCTGAAGGTCTATATAAAAAATATTACTGATTTGCATGAAGAATTAGTACCACTGGAAGCTGAGAGTATTTGGACTAAAATAGCTAATAAAATAGTTGCTGTTAAGAGTTTTATTGCAAAAATAGGTAGTACTATTATAGGTAAGATATTGTTTCCTTTGACTTGTATAATTGTTGCTTTATTGATACTAAGATTGGTGTGTTTGTGTTGTAAAAACAGGGGAGGGAAAAAGAAAATAATTGAAAGAAATATTGAAAAGAGAAATAAAAGAAAAAGAGATCCACAAGAAATAGAATTAGAAGAATTGAGGGAGGGTGTTTATTTGGAAACAAAGAGGGATGATGAAAGGGAGTCTGGTGTGTAGTGTTGTGTTGTGTAAGGAGAAAAAGACATTTCCAATTTCTCCTAAAATGGGACTAAAATTTTACTAATTTTTTTTTTGGGTTGTTTATTTGGTGATAATATCACCAAAGGGGGGATTACTGGAGCAGAGTTTTCTGATGAAAATCTATTGGGTTTTTAAGCTCTGGTTTGTCTATTGTCGAAAGAAATTAAAATTATTAATTTATAACTACTCATTATTTGTTTTGTGTAAATGTCCTGAATAATCAATACGCACTAATATACTAATAAGAGAAAATTATACGTGGGGTTGCATTACTGTTGCTAAAAATAATAATGTGCGGGTTTAATTAAATAAATGTTGCTGAGTGCTGTTTATTTTAAAGCACAAAAACGCTTTTAAAATGTCGTGTACTAATGCTTTTCTTGTGTTGCAAAGGCTAGATAATTACATACACATAAGGGTATTAGTGGGGTTAACACCGTTTAATCACTATGCCGTGGTAACGTTGTTTTTGTCTCTTTTAATTAAGATGGTACGTTTTGGCCTAGTGAAAGATGGCTGCCGTTTAAAGCCTGTATTTGGGTAGACGATTTGTGATGAGAAGGCCTTGCTGAACATGGTCGAGAGTCATCTGACCACAGTCTTCGCCTGGTTAAAAAGTTTTCCGTGAGGACAGCAGCTCCGGGCGGACATCCAAGTGTCCTTGGAAGACAAAGGAGTCACAATGAACTTTGTGATCACCATGTTGGTTCCGAGGAAATATGAACATGAAAAAGAAACATTTTCAAGTTTTAGTTCCGTCTTCCGTCTTTTTATTTTTGTGATTTTTCTGAGCGGAGATTTTTCCAAATGTAGCGATGCTACATCCTTTCCTGCTCGCTCTGCTCAGCGGTTCAGCGGATATCTAAATATTTTATGTTGCCTTCTTTTGTTAAATTTATTATAAATATACTAGACTAGAGAGGGTCTGTGGTCATTGCATTTTGGATTCTGAGGCCACTTCTTTCCGTACTTGCGTTGGTGAGGATCGATGCTGTGAGGACGGTGACTTGAGAGACTTCTATCGAGAGACCTGTCCTGACCCGTTTATGACATTTAGCTAGAATAGTTAATTATGAGAATAATGATTTTGCTTTTGAATTGATTTTCTTTAAACTAATTTTAGATAAATTACCATTATTTGAAATACTGTGTTGGTGGTTATTTCTTGTCAATTATTGAGTACTCTATTTTGATTATTGTTGATTATTATTGGGTAAATCATGACTCAAGACAGTGTCAATTAGGTCTTATCGACCGTAGTGTAGATGCAGGGTGTTTAGAAGGTTTTCTCTCCACAGGTTCTGTGCTGATAGAGTAATTGAGTATATGTTAGTGAAATGGGCCCAAGTGTATGATGAGTGTATGTGCGTGTATCTGTGAATTTACTCTATCCGTGGAAGTAGGGAGAATTTGTACACCCCAATCTGCACCACCATCACTTTCACTATGGACATTAAACTCTCCTAGTAGTAGGAAATTATTGCCTACGTTCATGTGAGGGGCTAATAGTTCAACCAATTGCAAAGAAAAGTTTGCTATGGGTCCTGGGGGTGATAGATTAATGCCCCTTCCCAACTAGCATGCAAGGGAGAATCTATCCTGAAGACTAGCACTTCCATAGTGGCATCACTGCGTTGGTCTAGGACAGAGATGTTAATTCCAGGTTGGGTAGTTCTTCTCACTTTCCTCGGGGGGGGGGGGGGTAGACATGTGTTAGACCTGTCAGTCTTAAGGTGGTCTTCACCCAAACATTTTGCCTTCACCCTTCTATTTTGTTAAATTAGTTTTGTTGGCCTTTGGACTTTGGCATATTTAATTTACTTATTAAACCCTACTATAGTGGTATACCTTATACCAAAGGCAGGGGCATTATTGACCCCCGCTTTAGCAGCTACAGTGAGGTGGATTTCTTTATGGGCCTCCTCTGTCTGCAGCTTGGCAGACAAAGTCTCATAATTAACATGAAAGTTTGGGTGGGTATGTGAGTGAAAGGTAGGAAGGATGAATGGATGTGTAAGTGAAAGAGTGGATGGATGGGTGAGAGGAAGGGTGGATGGAGAGATGGCTGTATGAATGAGTGAAAGGATGGTTGTAAGGATGGATGAGTTAAAGTATGGATGGACGGAAGGGTGGATAGATGAGTAAATGGATGGATGGCTGAGTTAAAGGGATGTTGGATAGCTGAGTGTATGGATGGATGAGGGCAAGGGTGAAGTGATGGTTGGATGGATGAATAGGTTAAAGGGCGAATGGGTGAGTGAAAGTATGGATGGGCGATTGAAAGTGTGAATGGATTGCTGATTGAAAGGGTAGGTGGATGAGTAGATGGATGGGAGGGTAGAAGGGTGAAAGGAAGGATGGGTAGAGTGAAAGGGTAGATGGATGGTTGAAAGGATGGATGGATGGTGGGATGGGAGTGAAAGGGTGGATAGTTGTCTGAGTGGAAGGGTATATGGATGGTTGGATGACAGATGGATGCTGGAAGGGTGTATGGATGGGAGGATAGTTGAGTGAAAGGATGGATGGCTGAATTAAAGGGGGGACAGAAGGATGGATTGAGTGAAAGGGGGAATGGATGGATGAGCGAACAGTAATGAGGGTGGAGTGAAAGGGTGGGTGGAAGGATGAGCGAAAGAATAGATGGGTTGTTGAAAAAATAAATGGAGGAATGGATGGGTGAAAGGGCAGATTGATGTATGGATAGGTTTGATGGATAGGTTAGTAAATGGATGGTCGGGTTTGGACAGGGGTGTTACGAACCCACTGCTTTAGCAGCTACAGTGGAGGTGAATTTATTGATAGGCCAACTCAGCAGACAAAGGCTAATAATTAACGTGAAAGGGTAGGTGGGTGGGTAATTGAAAGAAGGTATGGATTTGTGAGTGAAAGGGTGGATGGGTGTGTGGGTGAAAGAGTAGATGAATGAGCGCAAGGGTGTTAACAGGTTAAACTATGTAAAAAAGGATTTCGATGATGGTATCTATGTGAATCTTATTGTTTTTATTGTAGCATTTAAAAAGTTGGTGTGCACTTTTATGGCAATAGCCGAATAAAGATATGATTAAGTAATTGATTGATTGGGTGCAAGGGTGAATGGGTGGAAGGATGGGTGTTAGAGTGGATTGGTGAGTGGAAGGATAAATTGCTGAGTGAAAGGGTGGCTGGATGGCTGAGTGAAGGGGTGGATGGATGGGTGGATGATGGGCAGTTGGGTCTACTGACGAGTAACGAGTAAAAGGGTGGATGGATGAGTGAAAGGGAGACTGGATCAATGGATGGAGTTAAAGGGTGAATGGATGGGTGAATGAAAGGATAGATGATTGACAGGATGGATGGATGGTGGGTGGGTGGAAGAGTGGATTGATGAACAGGAGGAAGTGTGGATAGCACAGTGAAAGGGTGGATAGATGGATTAGTGAAAGGGTGGGTGGCTGAGTGAAAAGCAGGATGAATGGAGTGAAAGGGTGGATGGACAAGCAAAGGGGAGAATGGATGGGTACAGTGAAAGGGTGGATGGACAGATGAGCGAAAGGATGGATGGGTGAGTGAAGGGATGGATGAATGTATGGATAGGTTTGTAGATAGATGGATAGGTTTGAACCGGGGTGTTGTAAGTCCCCTGCTTTAGCAGCTACAGTGGGGTTGGAGTTCTTGATGGGGCTCTTCTGTATGCAACTCAGCAGACAAAGACTCATAATTAACGTGAAAGCGTGGGTGAGTTAGTGAGAGGATGGACGGATGGATAGGTATGTGAGTAAAATGGTTAATGGCTGTCAGAGTGAAAGGGTGGACGGATGAATGAGTGAAAGGATGGGTGTAAGGATCGATGAGTGAAGAAGGAGTAGATGAGTGAAAGGTATTGTGGATGGAAAGATGGATGGATTGAAGAGTGAAAGGACAGATGCATAGGTGTAATGGTGGACGGATGGATGAGTGTGTGACTGGATGAATAGAACAGTTAAAGAGTAAAAGGATAAATGGATGGTTGGGTGGATGGGTGGATGACTGAGTGAAAGGATGGTTGAGTAAAAGGGAAGATATGTGGATGAATGAGCGAAAGGATGGATGGATGACTGAAAGGGTGGCTGAGGGATGGATGGATGGCTGAAAGGGTAGATGAGGGATGGATGAGTGAAAGGATGGATGGATAGGTTTGATGAATAGGTTTGTGGATAGATGTATAGGTTTGGATATGGAGCACAGATTAACGGAATGATGAAAGACTGAATGGTAGTTGAAATAATGAATAGATGACAGAATGTAAAGATGAAATTGTGGATATCAGTGGGTGAATGGAAGGATGAATTAATGGATAGACGCTTGGAAGGAAGAGGCAAGAGAGCTCTTCTGGAGAGGGTCACAATGACTTCCTTTGCTTGATTGGTACCATGAGAGCTTTGGTTCAAAGTGATGGTTATTTTAATTTTCTGGCTACTCCCTTGACCCAGGGCCTGTAAATTAAATGGAACTAGTGGGCCTGCGGCACTTACTCACTTACTGTGTCAACAACTGAAGTAGTCTCTTAAAACATGCCACAGGTCTACCACTGCAGCCTGAATGCAGTTTTAAACTGCCAATTCAACATGGTCAAAAAAAGGATGAAATGAGTGTGTCAGCAATAGCTGCTTTGCCATTGTACCCTGTAAGAGAGGCAAAAAAGGAGTCAGTACCAGAGGAAGTGGTTACAGCATACCCAATGAGAGAGGTACCAGGAGGTGGTTTGGTGCACGTTCCATGGTCAAGACAGGACATATTGTCATTTACGAATGATTTCCCCAGGTTTAGAAAAAAGCCTGTTGAATGGTACAAACAAGTGGAAAGATTTGTGAAGGTTTCAAAAGTTTTGGGGGTTGATTTGGAAGGTCTTTTGATATCGTAGTCCCGGCAGGTTTGTGGGTTGAGGGTAGAATTGCTGTAGATTGGCCGAAAAAAAGAGTATCCAAGAGATCCAAAAACAGGGGCACCTTCAGAAGAAGTTATGAAAAATATAATCAGGTCATTACGTATTTGAAGGGGAAGATTTCTCCGAAAGAAACAGACTGGGAGAAAATAGATAGAACTATTCAAGAATTGAAAGAATCAGTGTATGCATATTATGAGAGGCTTCTTCAAGTATTGGAATAGTACAGTGTTATAGAAAATATCACAGAGAAAGATATGGGATACTTTGTGTTTAGGTTTGTGTATGGATTGAAACCCAAAATAAGTGCTTTGATTCAGCAGCGTTTGATTTGTTGGCAGAGTAAATCGATTGACGAAATACTTCATTATGCGAAATATTGTGGAGATTACATAAAGATGAGACGCAGAAAATTGAAAGAGAATTTGATGTTGGCACAGATGAAAGCAGCAAAGAAAGGGGGCTATTTCAGTACTGATTTGTCAGATGATTATCAGCGCAATGGTCAGACTACTACTGGAATGAAAGGTGTAGTTTCAAATGGCAACACTGTGACGCAAATGATCCCGATGGGTCAAGGAAGAGGTAAGGTAATTTCAATGATAAAGAAGAATTGAAAAAGAAGTATCCTTGTCATATTTGCAGTAAGTTTGGACACTGGTGACGCGAGTGTAAGAGTATGTTAAATAATACAGGACAAGTAGGAAATTGTGCAGAATCAGGGTTATCAGGCACAGATGTATCAAGCACATATGAATCAGATGCAAAATCAGAATTCACAAATGCAGGTATCAAATAATAGAGGACAAGGTTTACAAATACCACAAGCTCCTTTGCCAAATCAGCATGTAAATGGTGAAATGCAAAGGTACAATACGAATGTGGGTTTTCATACCAATGGTCAAGTAAATTCAAATGTGCAGGTGGCTTCACAATATTTGATGCAATCAGAAGAAAATGATTCAGATACATCACAACGACAGTGCTTGAGTGGGGAGGAAGAGTGCGTTCTTGGCACACCTCTAGAGGTAGATCAGTCAGGTCCCTATATGGATGGTGAGGTTAATGGTAATGCCATTACATTCCTCGTAGATACTGGTGCTACCTGTTCCACTGTGAGAAAAGTGGAAATCCCAAACCTACCCCTCCCGGGAGAAAGTATCCAAGATGTAGGAGTTTCAAACAAATTAATTAAAACACCAGTGACAAAGCCAATGAAAGTTCAAATTGGAAATTTCCAAGAACTACACAAATGTGTTGTGTGTGATACTAGTCCAGTTAATTTGTTAGGAAGGGACTTATTGTGTAAAATGAATTGTTCCATTTATTGTACCCTGGATGGAATAGCATTTCACACGAAGGACGAAGATGTGATTTTCAAAATGTCAAGACAGGGAACAGAAGTGAATGAACTATGTCCATTGTTTACAGCAAATGATTTGCCTCTTGAATTGAGCGATACGGTGATGTCTGATGTGTGGGATTTTACAGGGAACAATATTGTATTAATGAAAGGAGTTGCACCGATTCAAATAACAGTAAAGCCAAATGCAGAATTTCCAAAAACTCCACAGTACAAACTGAGTCCTGAGACAATTGCAGGAGTAACACCTGCGATTGATATGCTGATCGAGCAAGGAATATTAACAGAAATCCTTGGAAGCCCATGCAATTCACCTACAATGGGAATTCGCCAACCGAATGGGAAATATAGGATCGTACAGGACCTGAGAAAGGTGAACAAAATTGTTATAACTTGTTGTCCAATTGTACCGAACCCAGCTGTGATCCTATATCAAATCCCATGTGATGAAGAGTGGTTCTCAGTAATCGATCTGTGTCAAGCATTTTTTTCAATTCCCTTACATCCGGATAGCCAATATTTATTTGCATTCCGGTTCAGGAACCATGCTTTGGCATGGTGCCGAGTTCCTCAATGGTACGGAAAGCCCCTAATGTTTCAATCAGATATTGAAAAAATGTTTGGAGTCATTGGTAATGCCTAAAGACTCCTTTCTGGTTCAATATATTGATGACCTTTTGGTGGCATCCAAAACGAGAGACGACTGTGTGGCAGATACAATTGCTCTACTGAACCATTTGGCAGTAGGTGGGCATAAGGTGTCACCAGCAAAAGTACAATTCTGTAAAAAATCTTTATCTAGGCCATATCATTGAAAAGGGAATTCAAAAAGTTTCTCAAGACCGGATCAATGCTATTATGCGAATGAATCCGTAAAAAAAACAAAAAGAAGTTTAAATGTTTTTGGGAAGGGTTGGATATTGCAGGCAGGGGGTTATGAATTTCTCACTGATCGCCAAGCCATTACAGAGATTGACACACAAAGATGTGACAGATCCAATACATCTTGATGTGGAAGCCATGAAACACTTTATGTCGTGCACCAGCATTAGGAATGCCAGATTTTGACTAACAGTTTGAATTGTTCTGTAATATACATGATGGTTGTGCACTGTCAGTTCTACCTCAAACTCACGGAAGAGCACGAAGGTCAATGCCACGTTGGATCCAGTTGCTGCAGCCTTACCGGGATGTTTAAAAGCAGTTGCTGCTACTTGTGTGAGTCTTGAACAGAGTGAGTCAATTGTAAAAGTGTATGTGCCACATTCAGTTGAGATTTTTTTCCGACAAACTTGCACACAACATTTTACAAGCAGTCGGTTAACAAAATATGAACAGGGGATTTTGGGAGCTGAGAATGTAACAATAGCAAGATGTACGACTTTGAACCAGCTACATTGTTACCAACACCAGGCTGTGAAGTGGCTTTGGATGAAGTTGATCATGATTGCTTGGATGTGACTGAGTTGTGTACCAAACCAAGACCTGATATCAAAGATACACCATTGACTGAGTCTGATGTTGTTTTGTTTGTGGACGGAACTTGTCTAAGAGATTCAGAAGGATGCTGAGAGCTGCTTATGCAATTTGCACAGTGGCAAACGTGATTGAAGCATCATGGTTGAAAAGAGTGAGTTCTGCACAAGTGGCTGAGCTGGTGGCTCTTACCAGAGCATGTTGCTTAGCAAGACAAATGAAAGTAACAATATACACTGATAGCCAGTATGGCTTTGGGGTTGTCCATGATTTTGGGCAGTGGTGGCCTCAACGTGGATATTTCACCTCTTTGGGTTCACCAATACGAAACGGAGAGTGTTTAAAAGATCTACTGGTGGCACTACAACTGCCGGCACAAATTGGGATGGTGAAATGTTCAGCACATAGGTCCGGTTGTGAGCATATCACACTGGGTAACCAATTGCTTTGAATACATATGCAATTAAAGTGGAACAACAAAATGAACAAATTGGCCAAACAGAATGCAGATTGATGTTCTCATCTGCTGAAACTTGGGATGCGGTGAGAGAACTGCAGAAAGAAGCAAGTGATTCACAGAAAAATGGATGGATAAAATCAGTTTGTCCACGCAGATCAGATGATGAAGTGTGGACCTAGACAGATGGGAGACCAGTAATGCCAGACAGTCTGTTATCACAGATGGCAAGGGTCTATTATGGTCCAACACACATAGGTAGAGATGCAATGATCAGACTGTTTCATCAAGTTTGGTTTACCCTAAATTCAGGGTTATTGCAGAAAGTCTCTGTCAAATATGTTTTATTTGTCAGCAACAAAATGCTGGGAGAAAGACAGTGGTTAGTATGGGACGGATTGTCAAAGTTGCAGGTCCATTTACAAGGATGCAACTTGATTTGATCAAAATGCCTCCTTGCCAGGGACTAAAATATGTTCTTGTGGTTGTTTGTCTGTTTCTTGTTGGGTTGAGGCATAACCAACAGGACGCAGTGATAGTTTAACAGTTGCTAAATTGCTTCTTAGAGAAATAATAGATAGGTTTGGTTTCCCAGTCTCTTTAGGTTCAGATAGGGGAATGCACTTCAATAATAAAATAATTCAGATGATTTGTGCAGCATTACAAATTGAGCAGAAGTTGCACTGTGCCAACCTACCTGAGGCTTCAGGTGTCGTTGAGCAGATGAATGCCACAATAAAATCTAGATTATCCAAGGTTTGTGCATCCACAACACTTGAATGGCCTGATGCACTGCCATTGATGTTGATGAGCTTGAGAAGTATCCCAGACTAAAGAACAGGACTGCCCCCACACGATATTGTAGTGGGCAGGGCGATGAGACAGCCGACAGTCACAGCAAATCAATTAATGAACCTTACTGATGATTTGGTACTGGATTATTGCAAAGGATTAGCTGATGTGGTATGTTCTGAGTCTCACCTGGTTGGAGAAGTTGCAACAACAGGGACATGACCTATGTCCAGGGGACTGGGTGCTTGTGAAAAAGACCGTGAGGAAGTCTTGCCTAGAACCACAATGGCATGGTTCCTATCAAGTAATACTGGTGACGATGACTGCTGTTAAGTGTGGAGCTTGCCAAATTGGATACACGCAAGCCACACCAGAAGAGTCCCAAGTCCACTTGAAAGTGAAGAACTTGCTGAAGAAGAACGACGAGAACAAAGAAATGTTCCAGGGTCAGTTGAGAATCAAGTAGAGTGGGCACAAGTTACTGGGACTGATGAAAAGGATGCTGTGATTGTCAATTCTGAGAACGAAGTGATCCTATAAGAAACAACAAAGAAAAAAGGAAAAGGGATTCATCAAAAGAAAAGGATGAATCAATTGCAAATGACATTGACAATGAAAATGGAAAAAGAACAAAGAAGGGAGACAAATGGCCGAAAGGAGCGAAAAGAGTAAAATACACTCTAAATAAAAAGGTTCCAGAAACAGTAATTAAAATATCTAGCCAACCCGAACAAAGTGAGGTGGAAGGAGAAGAGCAAGTGCAAAGAACAAAGAGAATTAAAGTACCAAATAAGAAATACACAGCACCTGAAGGAACATAATGTGGTGACTACTTCAACGAATGATTGGGAAAAAGAGTTTCTTGAATTTTGTTCAAAAAGCAGTTGCTCATACAAGCCACCCCAAGTGAACTGTTTTTTCTGAAAAAGGGTGCAGAAAAAAGAGAGAGGAGATTTAAGAAAATAAATGAATTCTGAAAAGTCTTAAAGCAAAAGCTGAAGGAGAAGAACTGAAGTAGATCTTGCAGGCTCTAAAGGTGTGGGGTGCACAGCCTAAAGCTAGTCTAGCAAAATTTAGTTGAATCATTTTCAATTAAATGTTTGAAATATTTTTGAAATCTTTTTGATTTTTGGAATGGATAGAAATAGAACTGAGACTGGTAAATGGAATCAGGGCATATTGAGGCAAAGATGTCTTAATGTTTGTTTTGCATGTGTTAAGTTAACAGTGTTTCTATGGATGGTATTAACATTTGTAGTACCATATTTTATGTTTATTAGTTAGTAAATATTACTAATAATAATAATGAGCACGTAACAATTGATACTAAAAGAGATCTGAAAGAAGACCCAGAGACTAATATTAAGGAATTAACTGGTAGTGATCTACACTTGGACAAATCAATTAATGATTTTTCACTAAATGTCTTCACTAAACTTCTGTATGCACAGGTCTCCCCAGGGGTCCTACCTTGCAGTGTTACTGTGTCGGCCTAAAGGATGACGTCGGGCCTGAATTTTAACATTGCTATTATATAGGAGATGTTCATCCTGCTGTGAGTCGTGCTGTGCTTCCAAGAAGCCTCATGCCTAATGTATGAGTATCGAACCAGGAAAAAACCTGTGTTCTGAATGCAGTGTCGTATCTAGGTAAAAGGTCAGTGCCTAAGAGCCGTTATGTATGTAATGTAGGGAAGAATATAGGTGAAAGGTTATAGTGTTTACCTATGCCTATATAAGGTACCTATATGGAATATAACACCCACTCCTCTTCCGACTGGACGACATATGTAACCTATAGCATACTACTAGTCTTACTAGATATAGGTATAAAACCATTCCTTTTGTTAAAATGTTTAAAACTTCTAAAAACTTCAAAAAGCTTAAAAAGTGTTCAAGGAAAAATACTGGCAAACTTGCTCTAAAAGTGTCCGTAGTTATAGTTTGAACCACTATAATCATTAGAAAGCCATTTATGCCCAATAAATGAAAAGGACTGTCAATTTTTGTATCTCAGTTCCAAATTGAGCTTGTTATTATAAAAAGAGGGAATTTCTTCCAGCACACGACGAGCCAAAATGAGTCAGTTGTTTATGTGTCCTGGCTGGTAGACGCAACATTTCCGTTGCTTGCTTCCGCAGTAGACGGCCCCTGTAACACCTCGCAGAGTACATCAATTGAGCACAGATGATCTTCCGCACTGTCCGCAGCCGGTGCTGGGGCAGCCTGTGCGCCGTCCAAAGCCTGGGTGCCAGTGGAGGAGCCAGTGTTCATACCAACAGGTGCAATTAGAAACTGTGGTGGCTCGAGGAATGCCACCAACAACATTGGAATGCGCGGAGGACACTGCAGAACATGGGCCGTTATTGGGTTCAGTAGAGCATTTACATTCGGTGGCGCACATGATGGGAGTGTCAAACAAAGGTCTAACACGCATTCTTCTCTGCAAAACAGGCATCGGAGGACAGGTAAGATGCAGTCCATCCAGACTTGTTGAAATGACAGGGACCAAGATGCACTTCGCTCTCTCAGGCGAGGCGTGCCTAGGTGTTGTACCATTCGGCCACGGCATTTCCGTAACAGGAGCATTATTTCCATCTCCTTGGTGACTGGGATGTCCATTGCGTAGCTGATCAAAGACGATCAGGATACCTGCTATTAGAAACAGGATCAGCGGAAGTCCTCCAAAGATGCTTTCGAATACGGAGTGTATGAAGTTTGGAATAACTCCAAGTACCATCTGAAAGGTGCTTAGAAGTCCAGAACCTATGGTCTTAAATAGGTGGCCAATTCCAGTCGTATCAGACATGTTAAAGATACAATTTATCATTTTTTCGAAATGGAAATGGCAATTTGTATCAATAAGCGCCTGTATCTCAGCTGAAGACCTTGCAATCTCGAGTTCAAAAGTCTTTCGAGCAGAGGTTAAAGGCACAGACTTCTGTAAAATCATGGCTTTCATTCTGCCTAGAGTATCAAACCGTATTAAAGAAACATTCAGTGAAGGCCATAACGGCACCTCCCTGACTGTATGTGTAGGGGGAGAAAATACTTGTATACAACAAGTAACCCTGGAGCTCACGGTTACCAGATATGCACTGCCCGGGAGCATTCTGCAGCAACTTTGACTGTTCAGCATCAAGTAACTCCCATTCGAAAGTCGTCCAAACGCTGGAGTAATCACGGCAGCTGGGGCACCCCTCAGATGACAGAACAAGTTCGCCACAGAACCATTATAAGCCCTGTGCAGGAGAATGTCCTGACATATGAGCGATCCACTTAAAGCCTCTCACAGTTTGTACCACTGAGAAACACTTCTCAATCCCCACTCCGGCATCAAAATCTGTATGGTAATTCCCAAGATTCCTTAATGTATTCCTTACCCATTTTTTCATATTTGCCTGTCTGCTTTTGTTCAAGGCAATATTGAAATTGAAAAGTAGTGACCAGTAGAGTTATGTGGCCATGGATTAGCCATTCTGTGTGTGGTGATTCTGCCACTGTGAATGGTAATCTATCCAGTTTTTCGATACGCAGCATTGTATATTTTGCTCCCCTTTGTGCCATTTCTATCTATTTACCTGTTAGATTGTATTCAGAAAACAGAGATGTACTCTTTATAAAACGCCAAGGCATATAGCCTGCATGCTAAGATTGCAGCGTCCACCTCAACAACATGATAGAACGTAATTGAGGTTGCCCGTGTTGTAAATCTTGTTCTACGATGTTTATCGCAGAAGATACAATGATGCCTATGGAATATATCCTGGAGGTCAATGTTGTTAACCCATTGTCTAACACTGCTAGAGATTTCTCTAAGTTAATACGGTCTATTTCCTGTATTCTTTCTTCGGCCTCTTGTTGGGATATTTTCCAAATTTCATTGTAGGCAGCGTAAATGCCAGCCTATATGAAACGTTTTTGTCGTGGTTTCCTGGGACCTAGTAAAAAATCCCTACGATCCATGTCCTGTGAGAGTAGGGATAAGTGTTGTTTCACCTCTGTGAGTGTTGAGGTTTCTAGCCAATGAAGGCACAACTTCCCAACACTGCAGGATGTCTCTACCCCTGGATGTTGTCTCTGTACATAGCGCGGATCTGGCTTATGGATACAGAACCCTTCGGTCCTACCCAAGAATCTACATTAATAGCTATTGGTGTCTGTGGGCCAAATCAACCATTTCCTCCAATCGGAATCTGATCTGTTGTATTGTTTGATGTCATCTAATGTAACCCCTTCTTGTGATGTTTCATTACCCTCAGCTACCGATGGTGTTGGCATCTGAGGTTTGTTCAAGTCCTTGCTTTTGACTAGGCCAAGGCAAGATGTCTTGTTCAAAAACGTTATTTGTTGAGGGATAAGGAATGCTCTAAATAAAGCTTCAGTTCCCTGCACTTGCCATTCTTTAGTACCCAAGTCTGATTTTAAGTCTATGGTGTCTTTCCATAAATCGTAACCTTGTTCAGACAACGGGGGACGAAAAAACACAGAGTAAATCTGTTTGGTGTTTGTCAACATATTTTTCTGTGCTGATTTTTGTGCAGGCTTATAATAATATGAAGCTGGGTCAGACATATTAAACTCTGAAACATATGGACACTTTTGTGCAAATGTTTTTGAACTGCCTTTTGGCCGTGTTGGACAATGTTCCCACTGGTGGTATGTGAACACGCTTCTAGGATTAGCAGATTTTTCATTTGTTTTAAATTCTTTTTATTAAATCAAAACAAGCTACAGATATAAGCATGTCAAGGATATACATACAAAGCATTTACCAGACATGGCCATACAACGCCTTATAGAACACAGTGTACAAGTATCTTGTAGGCAATGCCGCACACAACCCACTGGAATACGTCTCTAAGCCCTCCCGGGAAACCCATTCAGAACCCCTTGTGAGAGGATTAGCAGATTTATGCAAAAAATGATGATCATAATGTTGATAACAGTACATTGATTCATAATCTGCTGAGCTCTCCAATGTTTCACTATTAGAAAATGCAGCAGATTTTCCTAAATCAGACAACATCTTATTCACAGTTTCAAAATTCCAATCATCGGAAAATGTACTTGAGGTAATGATATTTTTAAAAAATTAGGGATTTTTAAAAGTTCAGTCGGGCCAAATATATCTAAATCAACTTTGTCATACACTATGATCCAGTACAGGAACTGCTGTAATGTTCACTGACGACAAGTCTCTTTCTTCTCGATGCGATGATAGATGAGGTTTCAAAATTATATTCACTTTTTGGGCTGCAGAGCTTTGCCGAATGTATTGTCCACTAATAAGCATGTTAAAAACTATCACTAAGCCTAACCAGAAAAGAAAGAAAAGTATCCGGAAGATACCCATAGTTCTACCCATGGTGACACCAGGTAAGTCTTTCTAAGAAAGTTCAAAAAGTCTTTAACTTGCTGCTTGCGTGATGGTTGGGCTGGCGTCGTTTCAGGTTCACATGGATCCAAAGAAAACGTATCAAAGTTTATGAAGTAGCCAGAAGCAGTTCGATCAATTGTTGGACTTGCATCAGGATTTGTTGAAATCGTATTTTACTCTTGTTGAGGCATGTTGACCTAGACGTCTGTATTTGGTCTAATTGCAACTTGAGTGTTATTTTGATTTGAATTTTGAAGTTGAATTTCAGGTTGAAGAGGAACGAGTTCCATAGCGTTGTTGCATAGTCCATCATTCTGTATCGGTGACTCTTCAAACGTAATAAGTCTTTCAGTTTGAGGGGGGTTGCGGTGGCACGACCCTGAGTTATCGTGGCGAGGAGACTTACGAGCTTCCTTGGTGTTGGTGCCCTCCCCCCTGCCACTTGGGGTCACCATTTTGGACTACAGGAGCTGCAGAAGAGGTCGCCATTCGGCTCCAGTCTTTATCTGGCCTGGTCCTGGGGAGTGCGCGGTGGCTGGAGTGCTCTCTAGCGCTGCCCCTGTTTCTGCGGGAGGCCAGTTTCTACTTCGTGGCTGCACGGAGGACGGTCCAGACTGCTAGTGGGCAGAGCTATAGACTACGGTGAGTGCTTGGAGAATTGGATTCCTTGGCCCTGACAGCGGCCCTGCTGAGTGTTTAGCGGGGAGCCTTGAGGCGGTTGCCTGGACTTGGGTGCAGCGCTGACATCTTTCCTACGTGTGCGGGCCTTGCTCTTGGCTGTTGCTGACTGCCACACCGGGGGCGCCCTCTCCGTGGCAGACGACCGCAGATTGCGTGCAGGAGAGTGGAGCGCGCCGCCTGAGCAGGGGGAGCTGCGCCCTGCCCGGGCCTGTCGTGGTTTTTGTAGATCACCGGCGGCGGAGGCCTGTTCGGGGGCCAGCGGACTGACCCAGACCGAGTGCCGTTAGGAAACGTTGGGGACCGGGTGCGGTTCCCCGGATTGGAGCTAGAATTCGACTCAGTGCGGCTGGACCACCGGGATTGCTGACCCATAGAATCATCATGGGTAAAGGTGACAAGACCCAGCCCAAAATATCTTTCGACCCCCGCAAGCTGAAGGGACCCAGTGTCACGGTACCGGAGACGCCTCCCTGCGGTGCTGCCTCGGAGAGCTCTATATGTGCAGACATCAGAGAAATGTTAGCGACAATGGAAAAGGGTCTGCAGGGCAGTCTGACAGCGATCGATACCAAGCTTGACGCACTCTCCTACCGCATGGACCGCATGTCGGAGCGGGTGGACAAGAATGCGGAAAGAGTACTATTGGGCTTCCCAGCTATCTGCTATTAACCATGCAACGTACACACCTGGTCCTAATCCGGCTTTCGAAATGGATAGATTTTTGTTGCCTGGCGGCAACTTTAACAGAGCGCTTTACTCTCGATCGGCTGGGAGGAACTTAACCGGTCCCACTAAGATTGCAGTACGCTTGTGGAAGGCTGCGAATGTGGCCATGGGCTGGAATGATCGTTTGACGGGTGCGACCCCCTTGTTCGCGTCTGAAAGATTGGTAAGCCTTTGGACGACGAAGGGATTCGAGCGTTGGGACACGATTGGCATCAGCAGAGTAGGTGACCTTTGGGTGAAGGGTGCGGTTAAATCCTTCGCTGCGCTGCAGAGTGAGTACGAATTGAGTGAGAGGGAGTTCTTTCGGTACGTTCAGGTTCTGCACGCTTTGCTCTCGGCCATCGGGGCTGAGACTGCAGTCCCTGTGTCTTCGCCACTCGAGGACCGCATACTCGACGGTCACTTGCCCGACAGTACTATTTCCCTCATCTATAAAAAACTAATAAACGTTCGGGCGGATCTCCTCGTGCGTCTTCGGGAGGCGTGGATCCGGGATGGGGTGGAACTGGACGATGAGGATTGGCAGTCTGCGCTGTCCTCCCCTAAGGAGGTGGCCATACCCGCGCGTCTCCGTCTTGTCCAGCTTAAAATTCTCCACCGTGTTTACGTGACGGGCCCTCGTTTAGTTCTGATGGGTTTTTCTGAAGACGGGCTCTGTAGGCGCGGCTGTGGGCTCAGCGCCACTTTTCTCCATGTTCTCTGGGAGTGCTGTGAGGTGGCGGAGTATTGGCGCCGGGTGCATGCTGTCATGGAATGTGTCACTGGGGTCGCTCTGTTGCCTGAGGTTCGCCGATGTTTGCTGAACGTGTGGGAGCCTAATGACTATAATTCGGCTCAGACTCGGTGGGCGGCCCTTGGGAACATGGTTGCTAAGAGGGACATCGCACAGCTTTGGGGTTCCCGGCGGCCTCCCACCGTGTCAGTATGGAAGGAGAACATGGATTGGTGCATGTGCAGAGAGAAGACTGTGTATGTGGCTCGGGGTAAGCCGGGGGCGTGGGGTAGAATCTGGGGTCAGTGGAACGCGTACCGAGGGAACATCTGCACACCCCCCCTCGTGGACACATCTGATGCTGCCTTGTCCCCCTGATCCTGAGGTTCCCGGACTATTACATTTTACCTGTAGATGGTTGTGGCTCTCCCGTCGCCCCCACCTCCCCCTTGATCATCCTCGTTTACCACCCGAGGGTGGAGTATGTATTGAGTGGTCCCCCGGCTGTGGTTAGACGCCCCTTTTTCGATGGTTTCCGCCTTACTTTTTGGTGTTATTTTATTTTCTCTTTCTTTCTTTGTATTTCTAAAATTTATGTATCCTGATAACCTCTGAGGTGCACACAGTAATTTGTTAATTTGGCTGAGCCCCAGGGGGCCTATTACTGCCTTGATGTTGTTGAACATGTATATATTAGCGGCCGGCCCTGGTGGTTGTAGGCCCATGTTTGTATTGAGTTTTTTATGTGCAATAAAGGTTTTCGAGGAAAAAAAAAAAAAAAAAAAGAATGCGGAAAGACTAGATATGTCAGAGAACGCATGTGGTGGAGGCGCAGACGGAATGGGATACGGATCGCAAACAATTCAGCAGATTGCTTCAGGTAATCCAGGACAAGTCGGAGGACTTGGAGGCCCGCTCGAGGAGATCGAATATTCGCATAACGGGAGTGGCTGAGTCGACACACACTGGGAGGATGGAACTCTATGTGGAAACACTATTGCATGCCCTGCTAGGGAAGGACGTGTTCTCCCCCATGTTCGTCGTTGAGAGAGCCCATCATTCGCTGGGCCCCCACCCCAAGCCGGGGGCACCTGCGAGACCCATTATAGCAAAGCTGCTGAACTACAGGGACAGAGACACAGCCCTGCGGGTGGCAAGAGAAAAAGGGAAGTTGCAATTTGTAGGAATGGACATCTCCATTTACCCGGACTTCACTGCGAAAGTCCAAGAAGAACGGCGGCAGTTCGCACCATACAAAAAACAACTTCGCGACCTAGGACTGGATTACGCTATGTTATACACGGCGAAACTCCGGATCAACAGGCAGGGTCACTCGCATTTCTTCACTGACCCGAGGGAACTGCAGCGATCCCTGAAGGAATGGTCTAAGGACCAGCGGAACAGTCCACGGTGCCACACTGACACTGGTGCGGATACCTCACGCTTAGAGGAGCAGGACTAGGTTATTGGTTGTGGCTTAAATCTGCAAGCGGCCACACAGTTTGGGTGCGCTAGTAGGACGGGGGGCGTCCGCTACCCTGGCAGTGGCTATGACTCCTGGAGCCGAGTGACGGCGGAGGATGTGGCGGTCACGCTTGAGGACTACGCAGTTGCTACTTGGTGAGACCTTTCTGATATATCGAGGGTGCCTAGACACTGCGGTCCCCAACTCATGGGCTCTGGGGAGGGGGGAGTACCTGTTCTCGCTTGCTGCTGGCTCGACTGCTCCATGAACTTTGGAACAGGGGGGTCCTCTCTAGGTTGGTTCCCTACATTCGCTGTGTTGGCCTGCGTCTGAGGCTATTGGCTGCTGAGCGGGGTAGTTGCATGGGGGCCCCCTTTGGTCCGGCAGGTATGCATCGTTGAACGTAACGCTTGGGCCCTGCTGGGGGTGTTGGGGATCCCCCTGGTCCTATTGGTGAAGGGAGGAGAGCGGCTCGTGCCATACTGCTATATGGGGGCAATGGTGTGGGGACACGTCAATACTGTGGCCTGTTGAAAGGTTGGGGTTGTTTTTGCCCGGTGACCTCTGCCCCAGCGCTGTTGGCTCGCATGGTCCCTACGGGGGCCGGATTGGGGAATGTTCTAGGTGTTTGCTGTAATGGGGCAAGGGGTATAGGGACGGGGTTCTGTCTGGCCAGGTTGGGGGTGGTCGGCTGTGGGAGGGGGGAAGGGACGCTAGGGGGACGTTTTGGGGTTGGGGTCTGGGGTACGCACGATACGCTGAGAGGCATGTCTTCTGTCTTATCTTTGCATGTCCGAACTAAATTGCCCTGTGGTGACCAGTGGGTGGCGCTCCACACAGGGTCCATATCTGCTGAGACTATGGTTTTTCTTTTTGGCAGGGATGTCTGACCCTAGAGTTGTGAATGGTGACAATGGCGCTGTGGCTCTGAGAGCGTTGACGTGGAATGTCAGGGGGTTGAATGATTTCCGCAAACTGAGAAAAGTGCTGAATTATTTCCACAGGCACCACATTGACCTGGCACTTATACAAGAGACCCACCTCCCACTTACGAGTAAAATGCTTTCAGCTAAGGGGCTGGCGGGTAACAGTGTGGCGGCGGGCTTTACTACGCACTCCAGAGGGGTGGTCACATGGGTAAACTCACGATCCAAATTGAAATTAACGATGCTGGCCGCCGACTCGGACCGGCGCTATTTAATAGCTAGGTGTGTCGGGAAAGGTCATGATCTAGTTGTAGTCAATGTTTACGGCCCCAATTATGATAACCCAGAGTTCTACGCTGCATTGGCCGCATATTGTAGGCAATACGTGCACGCTGGAATGGTGTGGGATGGTGAGCTTAATTTCACTTTCAACTCGAACTTGGACCGCTCTTCGGGGCAGGTGCGCCGCCCGGCGGCTGCCGCCTTACACATGCAAGCGGAACTGACTAGACTTGACATGGTGGATGTCTGGAGGCACAGACATTCTGGGAAAGGGGGATATACACATTACTCTGCATACCATGATGTGCACACCAGAATCGACTATTGGTTAGCATCACAGTCGCTGCTTGCGGTTATTAAGGGGTGCGAGGTCTTACCACGTACACTGTCGGACCACTCCCCCCTTCTTTTGATACTGGATACACCGGTCAAAAGAATCGCCCCGTTCACATGGCGGCTGCCACCCTACTCACTGTTAGACGAGGTGTTTAGGGGGGAATTGGCGGAGGACATAGACACCTTCTTCGAGATTAACTTGGGGTCTGTCCAGAGTTTCCAAACGGTGTGGGACTCGTTCAAAGCCTATATTCGCGGTGTAGCTATGGCCAAGCACTCTAGTGTTCTTAAGTCCATACGGCGGAGGCTGAGGGCCCTGGAGGCGCAACTGGCGCAGTTGGAAGAGCACCATGGGATATCCGCGGATCCCGACGTAGCAGCTCAGATTCAAGAGTTGGTCTCTGAATACAACAGTGAAGCGGATCGGGAAGTGCAGCATATGGGCAAGTATGCCACGGCCCGTACGTATGGTGAGGGTGAGCACCCGGGCTCCTTATTAGCGGGGATACTTCGCAACGCTAGGAGGCCCCTGGTCATTGACGAACTTGTTACCGCCTCGGGGGCAGTGATTACCGGTGAGAAAGAGATTATTGACGAATTCAGGGACTACTATGCGGGACTTTATAAATCTAAGTCCTCTCAGATGGAAGAGGAAATAGATGACTACCTCAGTTATATTAAAATGCCCTTTCTGTCTATCTCTCGGAGGGAATTTCTGATGCTGCCCATACAACAGGATGAGATACTGGAGGCACTGGAGGGCATGAAAACAGGCAGTGCCCCGGGGGCTGATGGGCTGACGGTGGCCTTTTACAAGGCCTTCAAGGATAAGCTCCTCCCGCATCTGACGACCCTCTTTGAGGATATATGCCAGGAGGGTTGCATGCCTGACACTATGCGAGAGGCTCTGCTGGTTACCATTTTGAAACCCGGGAGACCTCCTGGCTTGTGCGGATCCTACAGGCCGCTCTCCCTGATTAATGTTGATGCCAAGTTGTATGCCAAGGTCTTGGCTACGCGCTTGGCACTGCTGGTGCCGGAGCTCGTGGCTCCGGAGCAGGCGGGCTTTATCCTGGCCAGGAACCTCACATATAATATCCGCACAGAACTTGGTGCCATGCAACATGTGCGCCCAGAGTGCAAGGCCTTGGCTCTCTTCCTAGACATGGAGAAGGCGTTCGACTCTGTGGAATGGCCCTTTATGGTGAGGGTATTGAGGAAACTCGGACTGGGAGAACCTTTCCTGCAGATGCTTGGAGCATTGTATTATCGACCTACTGCCAGACTACGTATAGGTGACCGCGTTACGGAGGCCTCCGAGGTCGGCAGGGGGACCAGGCAGGGCTGTCCCCTTTCCCCCCTCCTATATGCGCTAGTGGCGGAACCCTTGGCGTGCGCAATGAGAGAATATCATAGGTTTGAGGGTATTAACTTTCCCACCTATAAGATCGGTATTTCAACATACGCAGACGATACGCTGCTATACGTCCGCGATCCGGAGGAGAATCTCTATCCGATATTGAGGGAGGTGGTCAGGTTTGGGGCCCAGTCTGGCCTCAAGGTGAACTGGAGCAAGTCGCTGGCATTCCCTCTGACTCCGGTTACTTTGCCGTTCCCTATGGAATATCCCCTGCAGTGGACGAAAGACTCAATCCGATACTTGGGAATTCGGCTCCACAAGGATCCGGAGGTTCTGCTCAGGGAAAACTACGGGGTGGCTTACGCCAACCTCGTTGATGATGTGGAGGTGTGGAATAGGCTTCCCCTGTCTCTGCTGGGCAGAAAAGCCATCAAGAAAATGGTGGTCTTACCAAGATTTTTGTTCCTATTCAATAACATCCCTGTGGTGCTCTCCAGGGCCTTCTTCGCGCAGTTGACTGAAACCCTTACTAAGCTGGCCTGGGGTGGTAAACAGCCCAGAGTTCAGTGGAAGGTGTTAACGCTGCCTTATGAGATGGGAGGGCTTGGAGCCCCGGACCTGGAAAGGTATTACAGGGTAGCACAGGCGGCCCAACTGCACACGTGGATACATGCCAACTCTGATGTCCCACATGTGATATTAGAGCGACTATTTGCAGACCCACTCCCCCTGCCGGCGACTGTCTTCCAGCCGGTTGATCGCAGTGTGGGAACATTGGACTCGATAAAAGCCACGAACCATGCGTGGCATGCGTTACTGAGAGCACAAGACCGTGCACTATTGTATTCCCCGCTGATGCAGGTGGGGTGGGCGGTCTGGCTCCCCCCCCTGCGAGAAGCAGGAGTGCTGCAGGCGCTGAGCGCATTGGGCGTCGTTAGGATGGCGGATCTGTTTCTGGACGGGGTGGTCAAGACATGGGAGCAGATTGGCGTGTCTCGACCTGAGGCTACGCTACTCCAGCGCTTTCAATTTCATAGGGTCCGTAGTGCACTGTCGGCCCTGTTGGGGCCGGGCATGGCAGAACCCCCGGAAATCCCGGAACTTACCTATGTCATTAAAACGGTGGCGCCGTCCAAACTGGTTACGACCCTTAAAAAAATTGGAGACCAGCACAAGACGCACCAGTACTCCGCAGCGAGGCGAGACTGGCAGATTGACCTTCAAATGGATATTACTGATGAGATGTGGAAATACTGCTGCTCTAGCACCAAGAAGGTGTCGCTAAATGGTCGGCACAGATTGATACATTTTAAGTACTTACAGCGGGTCTATTATACTCCGGAGAGACTGCATAGATACGGGCTCCGCCTAACAGCGGAGTGTGAGCGCTGTCACTTCCCAGTGGCGGACTTCATACATATGGCCTGGTACTGCCCGGGAATAGCTCAGTTTTGGACGGTGGTGTTCCGGGAGCTGAGTCAGATTTTGGAAACGGAGATACAGCCCAACCCATCACTGGCGTTACTGGGATACTCCAGGCCGCTCCCGCTAGCACTGCGACGTCTGACAGATATGGCGCTGTTAATTGCTAGGCGAGTGGTGGCGGCATGTTGGATGAGAGGGCCACTTCGCACTAAGAAACGGTGGGCCAGGGATATGCTGTATTGCAGCACACAGGCGGAGAACTACAGCGAATTGCTACCCCCGAAAAGTCGTCCCAAGAACTTCTGGGGGTTGTATAGAACGTACTTGACTACCGGGGTCACCGAGACGGCTGGCCAGGGGGAGACACAGAGTGAGGACTCCAATGCACACAATGTGACCGAGGGGGATGCGGGACTAGACCAGGACCCTACAGGCGCATGAAAGTGTGGGATGTCGGCGTGGTGGCTGGGATGGATGCTTGTGCGTAGAGAGAGTGGGTGGGTGCACCTCGGATCTGACTGGCGCGCTCTAAATGGGGTCACTCGGGTGTGAATGAGTACCGCAGGGTTGTATACGATCTGAATACGGGGGGGGGCGCTCTCACTGGTTACTACTGGGCGGAAGGACTGCGGACGTGTGCGCATGTAGATGGGGCGAAGGAGGAGACAGCTAGTGTGCGGTGGGTGGGGTGGGTGGTTGGGGGTTGTGACATGATTAAAAGCGTACAGGAAATAGGCCAGGTTTGTGGGCGCTGGGTGATAATTGTAGGCTTGCCATTCATAAACGTAAGGCTGTGGTATGGACTGGGGACTAGTGCAGCCGCCAATCACAGAAGCAATCATGACCGGTCTATTGTATATGATGTTTTACTGAGACGCCGCCGGTCCTCCGGGATGTCGGCTAAATGGCTGTGTAAGAGACACCTTAACTGCCCTACTGGTTGGCTGGGTCCTCCCATTGATATGTTGTTCCACGGCGGTTTGTCCTGTACAATTCCTATCTGTCAATAAAGGTTTTTTGAAAAATCAAAAAAAAAAAAAAACAATGGTGTCTGCGCAGGACGTGTTACGGTGGAACCTTTCATCTGCTGGCAGATGTCGCATTTCAAGATGTAGTCTTTAGTCTGCTTTGTTAAACAAGGCCACCAGTAGCGTTGTTTTAATAAAGAAACTGTTGCCGTAACACCTGCATGTGCAGAACCTATCCCTTCGTGTGCTGCTAGAATCAAACCTAACCTACGATCCATGTTTGGAATTACTCTATCCCCCACTCCAGGAATCTGAGCAAATGGAATGTTATTTGCATCTAACTTGTAGGAGTACTTGAGTGGAAATCTTTTTGGTACTGCACTGCTGTTTTTGCTTGAAGCAATAACAGCCACCATAATCTCACCGTCTATTTTCATTTTAGAACGAGTGATTGCAGCTACGGAAGCCACACGTACAGCCCCCTTTGTGGCTTCTTCAGCCAATGAATTCACTTCAATGTGAACGCCATCACACTGATGACTCAGTGTATGTATCACGTGAGTCCTTGGTAGTTCGGATTTCAACTCCACTACCTGTTCCCATAGCATTTTATCCTTAATTGTGCCACCTTTTGCGCCTTTGAACCCGTTTTGAACCCAGTATTGCAAGTATTCATTATAGGACTGCACACAGTAAAAGGAATCGCACACAATTAGTGTGGGAATTTACGATCCTTATTTACAAGTGACAGTATCAGTGCTTTTAACTCTGCCAACTGTCCCGTGCAGTCTCCTAGAGATTGTGCTTTAGTGCAACTCGGATGGAACTTTTTATCCTGCATGCGACCTTTTAACGATTGCACATACTGCGCTCTATTGTTGCTTACTCCCTGTGGCCGGTTGAGCAGATCTGTCAGTGTAACTAAGATATTCATATTGATCTAGAGGCATGATTTCATTAGGTAGAGGATATTGTTGTTCGTTTTGCAGGAATGCTTGTGTTTTTAAATTTGTATCGAACCTATATTCAAAATCCGTTGCAGTAAGAGAATTAGCCAATTGTATCCATCTCGGATGTAAGGCTTTTGCATCTGGAATGCTAGCCTTCGTAACAGCCTCTAAGGCTGGTACTGGGGTCACAACACTTTTCCCTGAGCTAGTGCTCTTTCTCTTGCTACAGCAGTTTGTGCTGCTGTTAGAATTTTCACTGTTGATGTAAAACACTTCTCTGCGTTTGCGTACAGATGTAATTTGTATGCAATTGGTACTGTTTCACCTTTATTTTTTTATTTAAATATGTTTTTATTAGTTTCAAAACAAAAATTTCAACATTGCCTAAATACAATTACTGCAGGTGCTCACCCGATAATAATGTACTTTGATCACTCCCATAAACAAGTGAGGTATCCGTGGTACACAATAAACAGTATTGCAGTTCACCTAAGCAATGCTTCATAACAGCCCCAGCAGGATTATAAGTTAGACATCATTAGAGCAGACCATACTCAATGAGGACCACATGAAAGGCACCTGGATCCCAAATTTAAAGAAAACAAACAAAACCAATACTCCTCCCACACCCTAATACCCCCCTCCTTGGTATGGCACATATATCAGGATGCTATAAACTAGAGGTTGTAGTACAGCAGCTCGTTATACAGGTAGTATACAGTACATATCAAGATAAATAAAGTCTACTGCCATAGAGCTAGATGCAAATACATTCAGGGATATGGCAAGGTCAATTAGGTAGATGTGGTATCTATCCCCGTCAGGGCATGCCATCCATATCACTAGCTGAAGACTCTGCCTCCTGGTCAGCCTCTGAAGCTTTTAACAAGACCACCAATGCTGCCCAAGCCCTCGGTGCCTCGGGGCCTCCAGAGCTTTTTCGCTGCTCGCACAGCTGCCCACTCTGCCACCACAGTTCAGACATGGCCATATGCAAATCAGTCTGACCCTGTGCCTCATGGGAACAGTCCAGCCCGAACTGCCAAGCCATGTCTTCCCTGGACCGGAAACAAGCTTCCTAGGACCGGTTTCTGGCATTTCAGCCGTCTTCAACCAGGCTTGCTTGAATCCAGTGGCAAAGTGAGCAAGGGACTCACGTCTGACTGGGGGTGAGTGCTTGCAATGTTCAACACTCCGTCCATCATTTCCTTTGGTTTTGCTTTGTTCACCATAAGTTGGCAGGGTATGCTCAGACGTGAGTCCCTTGCTCACTTTGCCACTGGATTCAAGCAAGCCTGGCTGAAGACGGCTGAAATGACAGAAACTGGTCCTAGGAAGCTTGTTTCCGGTCCAGGGAAGGCATGGCTTGGCAGTTCGGGCTGGACTGTTCCCATGAGGCACAGGGTCAGACTGATTTGCATATGGCCATGTCTGAACTGGGGTGGCAGATTGGGCTAAAGAACGGTGGTGGATTAAACCCAGATCGGTTGACAGGGGGTGAGTGCTTGCAATGTTCAACACTCCGTCCATCATTTCCTTTGGTTTTGCCCTGAAACAAATAAGGCCATTCTAAACTGTCGAAAGCTTTTTCGATGTCCACCGAAAAAATAGCAGCAGACGCCTTCGAATATGTATCAGCTTCCAATACAGTAAGCAACCGTCGCATATTAATGGCAGTGTTGCGCTTCGGGATAAAGCCCGCCTGGTTGTCATGCACCAAATGGACCATATGAGGTAGTAGACAGGTCGCCAAGATCCGACTTAAGATCTTATAGTTGGTGGTCAGCATGGACAGCGGGCGATAAGCGGTCCTATGAGAGGGTGACTTCCCTGGTTTCAGCAATGGGATAATGATAGCCTCTCGAGTAGTGACAGGAAGGTGTCCCACGCTTTTAGCAATCTAATGGAAGTCAGCGCACTACTGGCGTAATCATCGAAAACAATATTAATCTATGAGATTTCTCCTCCTAAGACCTGAACTGCGTGCAAACCGGGAAAAGGTAGCCACCCTTACTGAAACATGACAAATCAGACGCTATGCATCTGTATACCGATTGCACAGCTTAGAATGCATAACTTATACATGTACTCCTCTGAATCAACGCTTGTATATACTTGTTAAAGAAAATACACTACTACATAATCATTCATGATATTTGCATTTTACTCATTAAGATCATGAGCTGATGCTCCTTTAAACTACACAAACTATATGTTCCAAGCGTTGATTCAGAGGAGTACATGTATAAGTTATGCATTCTAAGCTGTGCAATCTTTATACAGATGCATAGCATCTGATTTGTCATGTCCCACGCTTTTAGCCTCGTTGTAAAGAGCCACTAATTTTGGGGCCAAGAGGTCAATGTATGTCAGGTAAAACTCGGTCAGCAAGCCATCCACTCCGGGAGTCTTTTTGCGTGCCATATGTTCAATCGCCCCTCTAACTTCCCCCAGTGTAACGTCCTGGCCTAGCAAGTCTGCCTGTGCCCTATCAAGTTGTGGGAGTTCAGCTGCTGCCAGAAACCCCTCTAGAGCGTCCCCAGTTGATGTCACCTTGCTCCGATATAGCTCCTTGTAGTAGGAGTAGAATTGAGCATAATCCCCTGTTGCGTATAGTAGACTTCCCCTGCTGGGCTGTGCAATTCCAGGATTACCGCCCCTCTCCTCGCCAGGTTGGCTAGCCAAGCCAACAACGTACCAGATTTGTCAAGCTCAGCATGAGCATGCACCATATATTGTTATAATCGAAACAGCGCAGTCTCTCAACCCCCACAGCTACTCGTCCCTGGCTTCTATAAGTTCCCTCTGCCTATGAGGCTGCTCAGGTCGCTCTCGTTCTTGGTCTCGTAGACGCTTGTCCGCATTCTCTATACCCTGCAATAGTGTCTTTCGCACCCCCAGAATATTGGTAATGCAGAGACCTCTCACCACTACATTAAAGGCATCCCACTCCGCAGCGGTTGAGGATGCCGTGCCCATGTTCTCTAGGAAGTATTGGGTTGCCCCAGTACCAATCGCGTCCGGAAAGACTTGATCCTCTAAAAGTTCGGGGTTTAACCGCCAAGTTGGGATTGCCGGGCGCACCTGGGACCATAACATACTAAAAAGCAGCAGATTATGATCTGAAAGCGTCCTGGTGAGGTATTCAGTGTGTTTGACTGTAGCGTGTAAGTCCGGGGAGCACAGTATAGCATCGACCCTAACATGGAGCTCATGCTGCGCTGAAAAGAAGGAATAATCTCGCTCCCTCAGGCGATGCGCTCGCCACGTATCAATCAATCCCCAACGACCCTGCCATTCCCGTCTGGTTCTAGAGACCCTATGAATTGGCGCTGAAAGGAGAGGAGGATGCGACCGATCCAATAGGACATCAGGGACAGAGTTAAAGTCCCAACCCATCAGCACAGTACCAGTCAAGAAGGGCTCTAACTTCCCAGACAGTAAATCAAAGAAAGCCGGTTGGTCCACATTGGGTGCATATATACTACCCAGTGTAACCTCCCTGCCATTGAGCCTACCCGCAACAACTACATACCTTCCCTCTGTGTCTACGACCTGATGCACCAGTTGGAAAGGGACCCCCGCTCCAATCTATATCAATACGCCTCGTGCAAAGGCAGAATAGGCCGTACTGAAAACCTGTTCCCTCCATCTACGCTGCAGGGCGTGGCTCTCGTGGCCTGTGACACGTGTCTCCTAAAGGAAGGCAATTTGGATCCCCCTGCGCGCTAAGTAAGCATGAACCTTGTGTCGGCGCTCCATAGTATGTATGCCCCTGACATTCCAAGATATGCACTTAAACTCATTCAGTGATCCCATGGTAAAAACTGCGCCCATTACCCCAGTGAAGTTCTAAAAGTGCCATGCCAAGGCCTCAACAAAACTTCCCCAACGCTCCAACGGCCCCCTCCCAAGGACAGTCACTGTCATACTAGCTCCCATCCAAACTATAGTAAACTAGGAACAATCCTCCAACTAGTTCAGAGGTACAAGTGAGCGCAGCTGTCTAGGGATGCATGTCCAGGTCGCTACGCATCAGCCGTATTAACCCTACGCTAACTCTGGGCCCTCATAACCAATGTATTACTAAATGCCCTGAGATTGACGCAAATAGGCCAGCCTAACAATATAAATCACACAATGTCATCCACACTCTGAGGTTACCACAGGCAGCTTCACACTGCCACTTTGAGAAGTGTTCGAGTCATTAGCGGCCGACTCTTCTGTAGAGCCAGCCACATCATCCGATGGGGGTGGGTTTCAGTTTTTCGACAGGGACACCACCGCTCGCAGTGCCTTAGCCCGTTCCTTCTCAGCCTGCGTCGTGGAGGGTTTCCTCAAGGCCCTTGGTCGTGATCAACGGGGGAGATGTCTCCCGGAGGCCCCGGGTTTTGGGTCCGGTCCCTCCCGGTGCATACCGCCTGTCAACCCGCCCTTATAGCTTTCCAACCAGTCCCATGCGTCTGCAGGAGAGTCAAAATAATGAGTGGTTTCTTCAAGAGCAACACGCAGGCGGGCCGGGAACATCAGAGAGTACCGCAGTCCCTCATCTCTCAGAGCTTTTTTAACTTCCAGATAAGAAGCCCGCTTCCTCTGTACCTCCAAAGTATAATCCGGAAACAGGGTGACTTTACTATTCCCCACTACAAATGGTCCAACAGTCCGTGCTCTCTGCAGCAGCAAATCCCTGTCCCGAAAATGTAGAAGCTGGGCCACCACCGGCCTCGGAGGCCTCCCCGGGGCTAATGGTCTAGCTGGAACTCTATGAGCTCTTTCCAGTGTTTAGAAGGTGGAGAGCACCTTCGGGGCCACTACGAACTTGAACCAATCCTCTAGGTAGGCCACCATGTCTCCCCCTTCCGTTCCTTCCGGCAGCCCGACCACCCGAACGTTGTTCCTGCGATTGCGCCCTTCTGCATCTTCTGCCCTGCGTTCTAACACTGCCACCCTGTCTGTAAGGGCACCCAATTGCTGATCCGTCGCCCTCTGCACAGGCAACAATTCTTCAAGGCTGGTCTCGGTATTCTTAACCCTCATTGAGAGTTTCTGGTGTTCCTCGTGTAGCAGGCCCAATCTGACCACGACCGTGCTGATATCCTGATGGAGGGTGGCCTTAGTGTCAGCAATGGCGGCAAGTATTTGTTGCAGTTGTTGTCGCACTGGATCCTCTGGGCCCTGTTGAGACTGTTCAGATGCGCTCTCTTCGGGATCCAGTATGGTCCCGGTGGTCTTGGCTCTAGGTTTACCCATAGTTGTGCTCCAGGAGAGGCTGGGCTCAATGTCAGCGTGATTCACTACAGGTCACCTCGTTTCGTTTTCCGGATAGCGCCCAGTCACCAGGTCCATTGACTTTCCACTCACTCACTCACCCCACCCTCACAGCGGTCACCAGCAAGGAGGAAATCAGGTAGGCGTCCCGTCTGTGCAAGGAATACGGGTACTGCGCTGTAAAATGTCTACCCCTCACTTATACAGTCCCCCAGCTCTGGGTTCTGCCCCAGGCCACCGGTCACAGCTCCAGGTCGGGCTCTCCAGATGTCAACTGGTAAGTCCCCACAGTATGAATCGCCACCGGTTCCAGGTAAGAGGGTCCAATTAGCCCCCTTCGTTCAGGGCGTTCTCCAATGTCCCAATCAGCCGCTGCCTGGGTTCCCCAGGCCCGCGCACAAAATGGCGGCCGTGCCCCTCAAGTTCAGGCCGCACTACTCACTGTTCGCCGTCAACCTCCAGCAGTCTCAGCGGGTCGCGCACACTCCAGGGCGCCCTCGGATCTCGACACTGCTACCCAGGTACTAGCGTTGCGGCTCACCCATCAGGTCTGCTCTGGTGTCCTCAGGGTGGCCTCTCTGTGAACACGTCACTCGTCAGTTTCTCGTTCCCCAGGCTGCACCTTCGTGAGAATCAACTGTGATCCATTACAGGCAGGCCCAGCTGAGCGCAGATCGTCCGCCTGTCGCGGTCCAAAGTCTCCGGGGGCTCGTCTCGGGCAAAGCACAGGCCTCTGTGTTGCTCTCCAGCCGGGTCTCGAGTTATCACAGGGACCGCCCTTCTCGCCTCGATGCTCGGCCACTACCCTCCGAATCAGGCCAATTAACTCCGCTCGCGGCTCCACCAGCCATACAGACTCGGTCCACTTACTCCCCACCGTGCTGGAAAGTAGCAGGCAGGAGTAGGGCATCAGAAAACGGGCCCAGGTGTCAAATTTGTCAGGAGAAGTGTTCGGCTGATGTGGAGCTCCTCGCTCACGCATCCGCCATGCTCCCCAGTCAAGCCACACCACTGTTTCCCCTTCATTATACGTGAGATAGGTGTACCCAGATTGACCCGCAATTATGCTGATCACCAGGTGGCGTACGTTTATGCGTGTTTGGAAGCTAAAATGTCTGCTTGTAAGGAACGTAGTAAATCTGTGTCTTCCTGTGTCCAATTTCTTGATGAGAAATCCTGTTTAATTAAGTCGTAACAAGGTTTTGCTCTTTCTGCGTAATCCAAAATGTATGTTCGATCAAAAAGTTAGGAATCCCAGTATTGATTGTAAATTTTTCAATGATTTTGGAGGTCGGAGCAGCGCGCATTTTTCTAAAACATTGGCTGTCAGGCTTTTTTCTTTACTTGAAAGCTCGTTTCCTAAAAACAGGACACTGAGGTGGGCTATTTTTGATTTCTTAAAGTGAAATTTGTAGCCCTCAGATGCAAATCCCAAAATTATGGTATTCACCCTGTTCAACTGTGCCTCTAGGTCATCGTCTGTCAGATAAATATCATCCACATAGGACAATGCCTTTTCATCCAATTTTTGTAGTAACTCAGTTACTCTGGCCGAAAACAACCCCGGGCTGTGCTTATACCCTTGGGAGAGTCGCCGAAATTGCTGCTAAGAACCTAGCGCTGAGAATGCTGTTAAATACTTGCTTTCAGGTGTTACATTTTGGCAGAAAAATCCATTTGAGATATCAAGTGTTGTTTTGTATTTTTTCAGCACAATGTTATTCATTAATGTGGCACTATGTGCATTTTGGACTGTGAATGTCTTAGTGCAAGTGTTTAAATGTCTGTAATCTAAAACAAGACGATATGTATTGTCGGGTTTCATGACTGGAAACAAAGGATTGTTCATTTGATAGGTGCAGGTTTCAATCACCCCTTGGTATTCAAGTTGATCTAAGATCTCCCTGACCTGTTTTTTAGCTTCTTGCTTTATTGGATACTGCCTCTGTGCAGTTGAAGTATTTTTAAAGGAATTATGTGGTGGGTTGAATCCTCATCCCGTCCAACATGGTTTTTATACAATGCTGGAGCATGGGCTACCGCCTACTCCCGTGCATATGTGCATTGCAAGTGCCTGGGAATATGATCTGAGAAAGCCGGCATAATTACCGTTTCCCCTCTAGGACAGTCCATAACGAATGTTGGCAGCCAATCTTGTTCAGCTAACAATATGTCATAGCCAAACGTAAGGTTCTCCCAAAAGAGACCTCTAACGTTTCTACTCTTGTCCCCCTCCATTTGGAGCGTTATTTCATACAATTTATGTCGGACACTTACCTTAGTATCAGGTGTTTCCACCGTGTTTTAATCATTCAAGTCCGCTGTCACCATAAATTCCATTAGGTTCTGGCGAGCTATTGTTACCTCTGCCGCACTGTCCAGCATCGTCAGAGCCCATTCCCCGTTCAGTAGTCGAGTCCTCAGAATTCTGGACATGTCTGATCTTTAGACCTGCAACCTTCTTCTTTTTGAACTGTGGCTTTTGCTTCTCCTCTTTTTTGGAAGTGTAATCTTGAGCGTGCTGCTTGTCTCTGGACTTTGTACGCTCTTCTTGTCTTTCTGACCGTCCTTCCCTCTCTGAGTTTTTCGATGAACCCTGAAAGGAACAAGAGGAATGTATATCAGTATCCTGATACCTGTCAGGTTTCCTAATTATTATCCCTATTCCTGAGATTATATCTCTTTTCAGAGGGTTCCTGTGGAGGAGATCTGCTTTGGGATTGAGATCTGTTTCCCTTAACAGTTTGTTGTTTTTTATTCTCCCACTTCTTTTTTAGAAGAAGCAGGTGTCTGCTTTGAATTGTCCTTTTCGGGACTGCCCATCAGTTGTGGTTTTAAAGTTTTCCCACCCAAACTGTCTGTGCCTAATTCTGCATATGCAGTTACAATTATTTTGGGTAGTTCATGTTGTTGATCTAACAGACTGAACTCCCTTAGGCGTTGACGGATTGCCACTGAAGCTGCTTCCCCTTTAATATTAGCTAGTATTATGGCTGATACCTGGTCATAGTTCCTAAGTAACTTAATCCATAAATTCAGAGCAGGCTCTGTTCCGTACTCGTTCTGTATTTGTCTTGATACATCGGGTATCACTGCTAATGAAGGAATACCATGAGACCTGGTATAATTGGCAGCAAAGACTGTACCCCAAGTGGTACAATCCTCTATTTGTGGTGTTATCCCCATGGGCAAGCAGATTGTTAGCATTCTGTGTTTTTCAAATGGAGTAGTATTCAGGAATACTGCCTCTAACTGTGTTATTTTCTGAGCTACCCAGAATAGCATTTGTTCGCGTTTTGTGGGCTTTTTGCCCATTACCGCATGTAAAGTTTGTGGTGTGATTTTAGTTGCTGTACCCTCTAAATGAGTACCATTTCTTGCAACTGTTGCTGGTTGGACTGTGAAAGTCCTCATGACGAATTGCGTCATTTTTCTGTAGATTTTAATAAAATCTTTGTGTTGTATGAGTAAGTCTCCTTGTGGCATTGCTTCAATGTCAGGATGTGGTATGTAGGCTGCTAATATCAGCCATGTTGCTCCTTCTCCTCTGAGGGGCCTAATCTTACTCTTCTGATGTGGTGTAGGGCGCCTTTAAACCAGTAAAAGTGTTCCTGGTACGTGAGCAGAACCTCTATGTCATCGACGGACAATATTCCACGGGTGCATCTCCTTCTTTATAGTAGTGAAATGCCTATCTTCTTGCATCTGCTGCTAAGAATGTAACCCACAAATAAAATACCTCTATTTTGTTAGATTTGTGTGCCTCAATCACAAAAGCTACTATGCCACCCCTGGAAGTTAATCCATTTTCTAACAATTTCAGGGTGATTGTATGTCTGAATTTTGGTGCAATCTTAATTGCGTTTGCATCTTCTTCCCCGGCTGAGACGTGAAGATCTACTCTTTCGTTATCTTTGTCCTCAGTCATTTTTGTAAAGAAGAAGTTTGTTCAAGGGAACTAAGATAAAGGTTGTATGCACAATTTTAGGAACACTGTGTTCTTCAAACTTGATTAACCAACAGCTAATAAATAGGATGTTTTGCCTACACAGCTGTGGCGGAGTTTTGTGCCCACCCACTCCAGACGTCTCTGGTGTTTGTGAGTAGGGGTCTCTGAGAATAGTACGACTGAACTACTCAGATTCTACTGTTTAATAAGTACCCAACCAACATTGGCGGCGCTATGTCGTGTAGTTCCTATATATCCTATTCAGGATCTGCGCGTTCGGATAACATAAACTGTGGGTTTGGTGGCAAACTGGTTCCGAGCACCCCCACCGGATAAGTTAAGCTGTTCTGCATAAGCTAGCTCACAGTGTGACTAGAGTCTCCTCTTATCCGGGAGAGAATAGTTTCTGGCAACCTCAGAACATGACAGCCCTGATCCCTCAGGATCGTGGAAACATCCTGGACGCGCGCAGTTAAGCTACCGGAGCGTGCGCAATTGTAGCGCTAAGCTGAACATTATTTTAAAATTGGAATTATTGTTTTACTTTCCTAAAAATAACAAAAGAAGTTTGCCTATCTGTGTGGTTTTAAAATTATATTGATTCTTACTTGTCATTTCGCCCTTGCTTCGCCGCCCTACTCCCCGGTCCACCTCGGGTTTTCCAGTTGTAGTGGAGGGAGTATCGGCAATCTTTTCTCTTCCCTCTTCCGGATTACAGACTGGAGGGGAAGGAGTCCTGCTACCTTTTAAAATTCATGCTCTTTCTCCCGCGCAGCGGACGCGCGCAGTTAAGCTACCGGAGCGTGTGCAATTGTAGTGCTAAGCTGAACATTATTTTAAAATTGGAATTATTGTTTTACTTTGCTAAAAATAACTAAAGAAGTTTGCCTATCTGTGTGGTTTTAAAATTAGATTGATTCTTACTTGTCATTTCGCCCTTGCTTCGCCGCCCTACTCCCCGGTCCACCACGGGTTTTCCCGTTGTAGTGGAGGGAGTATCAGCAATCTTTTCTCTTCCCTCTTCCGGATTACAGACCGGAGGGTGAGGAGTCCTGCTACTTTTTAAAATTCATGCTCTTTCTCCCGCGCAGCGGACGCGCGCAGTTAAGCTGGTGGAGCGTGTGCAATTGTAGCGCTAAGCTGAACATTAATTTAAAATTGGAATTATTGTTTTACTTTGCTAAAATTAACAAAATAAGTTTGCCTATCTGTGTGGTTTTAAAATTATATTGATTCTTACTTGTCATTTCGCCCTTGCTTCGCCGCCCTACTCCCCGGTCCACCTCGGGTTTTCCCGTAGTAGTGGAGGGAGTATCGGCAATCTTTTCTCTTCCCTCTTCCGGATTACAGACCGGAGGAGGAGGAGTCCTGCTACCTTTTAAAATTCATGCTCTTTCTCCCGCGCAGCGGACGCGCGCAGTTAAGCTACCGGAGCGTGTGCAATTGTAGCGCTAAGTTGAACATTATTTTAAAATTGGAATTATTGTTTTACTTTGCTTAAAATAACAAAAGAAGTTTGCCTGTCTGTGAGGTTTTAAAATTATATTGATTCTTACTTGTCATTTCGCCCTTGCTTCGCCGCCCTACTCTCCGGCCCACCTCGGGTTTTCCCGTTGTAGTGGAGGGAGTATCGGCAATCTTTTCTCTTCCCTCTTCCGGATTACAGACCGGAGGGGGATGAGTCCTGCTACCTTTTAAAATTCATGCTCTTTCTCCCGCGCAGCGGACGCGCACAGTTAAGCTACCGGAGCGTGTGCAATTGTAGCGCTAAGTTGAACATTATTTTAAATTTGGACTTATTGTTTTACTTTGCTAAAAATAACAAAAGAAGTTTGCCTATCTGTGTAATTTTAAAATTATATTGATTCTTACTTGTCATTTCGCCCTTACTTCGCCGCCCTACTCCCGGGTCCACCTCGGGTTTTCCCGTTGTAGTGGAGGGAGTATCGGCAATCTTTTCTCTTCCCTCTTCCGGATTACAGAGGAGGAGTCCTGTACCTTTTAAAATGTATGCTATTTCTCCCGAGCAGCGGACGCGCCGATGGCACGCCGAAGGCGCACCAAAGGCAAGCCCGTCTGCGCCCGTCCACGCCCAGCCGGGACCAGGGGAAACACCCCCTGGCCGTCTACATGGGGAAATTACGTCTCTAGTCTATGGGGCACAGTACCTTTACTCTCTTAGAGCTGTTCCCAAAGATCTATGCCGGCACAGGCTCAATGTTTTTAATGGTGACACACATTGTAAAAGTTGTGACTTTTACCTCCAGCCAGCCTTTGAAGGACAGTAACTAAGGACGATTCCGATCATTCTCAAAACATGCTACTGAACTGTCCTTCTTAGTGTCAGATCTTAAACCCGATGTTCTCTTCCTGACAGAGACATGGTTACATACTGAATCAGATCCCATTATTGCTCAAATCCTCCCTCCCAGCTACCATAGGGTAGATCACAAGAGTGGTAGAGGTGGAGGTATAGCTGTTTTAGCTAATAATAAATGTAATTGCCGCATTACAGCAGACCCTCTACCAGATTGCGAAAGTCTTACCTTTGCTATGGAGGTATCCCCGACCAGTACCCTCAGATCTCCTTATCTATCACCCTCCTGGCAATTCTAGACAATTTCTTGATGCAATCCCTACTACGGTAGCCAGTCTGGCTGTGATCTCCTCTAATTTTACGGTACTTGGTGATCTCAATCTCCATTTAGACGATCCTTCCGACAAATCGGCTAATGAGCTGACTAAGAACCTTTTGGCGCTTCAGCTAAGGGAGAAAGTACTGACCCTCACTCACACTAAAGGCCATTTGTTGGACCCTGTTTTTAGTAATTGTATGTAACTGATGACAGGTATTCCCATCCCTCTTCCATGGTCCGATCATTTTTTTTATTCCTTTTTTCTGGCAAACACCTGGTTTCTCTTCCCCTCTTAAGATAACCTCGGTACAGGAACGCAACTGGATGAAACTTCCCATGGACCTATGGAAGCAAGTCCTTGAAAGTACCAAACCTGCTAATGATCCCAATTCTATTCAGGCCTCTGAGAATTTTAACCTCTGGATTCAGGGATCATTGGATGCAGTACTCCCTAAAAAACCAAAACATATAATCAGCAGACAAAAGACTGCCCCTAGGTTCTCCCCCAAATTAAGAGGGATGAAACAATCTTGCAGAAGGCTTGAACGGCAATGGAGGAAAGACTACTCGGTTACCCTTAAAACTGAATATAGAGGAGCTATAAGGCCGACCTCAGGGCAGCTCAAGCCACGTTTTATGAAGACAAGATCATGCGTTCTGCAAACTCCTCTAAGGAAATTTTCCGTATTGCCAAGTCTGTTACCTAAGTATCTGTTGAACTACCCTCACCGGATGGCACCCTTATTCGCTGAAATAGTTTGGCTGATATTTTTGCCCAGAAAATCCAAAACATTTATCGTTCTTTTCCCAATTCACCTAACCCCTTCCCGAGTGCAATACTGCTGGGTGTATAGGGTATCCTGGTGTTCATATAGGTATTACACCTAATTAGAGAAGGAAATTACTAGCTACAGGTGCATCCTCAAATGGAGGGAAGAGAACACCCTCCTTCCCTAAACTCAATCCACTGATTGAATAACACTTTAACAATGCTTTTGGAGCACACAAACATTTATATAGTTCAATTAGAATCATTAGAGATAAAATCCACAGAATTCAAATGGGCTCTTGTTTTTCTCTTCTTTAATATCAACAGATTCCAATCCCATGTGCCAACGCGTTTCGCCGTGGCAGGGATAACCTACGGCTTCCTCAAGGCTGGAAATGATACAAATTATGCATTTTACAGTCCATCCTATAACATATCAATTAAGCACCATTGAGCCCATTTTTGACAACCTTGTGCACAAGACTATTCAAATCTACAATCCGTGCAATAAGTTGCTTCCTAGACCAAAAATAACTTTGTACTGTTTCTTAATCGTACATATATTTTTCTCCTTAATACATAGAATTTAAAGCCACATATAACATAATCCTTCACGTTTAACAATTCACTCATTATTTACATCCAGTTGATAGTAATATGGTGATCTAATTTGTTATGCCCCTTGTCTCCACCAAGTGTTTCTATAACTATATAACCCACGTGAGTAATTAGTAACAACACGTCATATGACGCCGGTACCTTCTAATTCCTCAATGTGTTTCTATTGGATCAGAGCAGAACAGAAACTCATGTTATTACGGAGCATACGAGGCAAGAGTTTATCGATGCAATTGCTTAAATAATGACCTCTAAGACCAATTGTAGCTCCTACCTTATTCACGATATTAATCCATCCTCTATCCAAAGAGTTTTTATCCTTTTTCTCGTGAAATGAATACGCCTCAAATCTAAATAGACAATGAACGTTTCGTTTAGAATCATATATTAAACGCTTCACCAGCCCGAAAGAATGTCCCTACGACTGCCAAATATCATATCCTTACCTTCAAAGGTTAGAAATTCCAACATTAATTAATTCCAAATCCTCTAATATGGTATTCTACAACGGAAAATAGCCATGTATTCTCCTATCCACTTGCGAATATAAATTCAAAAATCTGAAATATCAACATGATATAATATTCATTCAGAGACTGCCCTCACCTTTAGGCTTAAGGCAGTATTCTGTGCAGTTGTATTAAAGACAGAATGTTTTGGCGCATCCCTACCGTATTATGTTTCACAAAAATGCCAGGTGGTACGCCAGACCGATGTCTCCACACCCGAGTGCAGGCGAGAGTCAGCCGTCTTCCGGGTTGACGCTGAAATAATCTGTATAAAACACCAATGAAGGACTCATCTAGCCCGGATTTCTGTCAGCGCCATCTTACCATGGTGCCGACATACATCTACCGCAGTCTATGGACAATTCCCTTGCAATGTTTTGCTCATACGAACAGTCATACGATTATATTTAACTATATCTATTTGTTTGTAAATTAGTCACTTCTAAACTGAACAGTGTTTACGCTGTAATACGACTACAGATCGTGCTTATGCCTCGCTTGCCCATATATGGTTATTAACATCCAATGCTCATTGATGCAGTGATCAGGCAACCTTTGCATTATAAGAGTCACAGCTAAAAGTTACCATAAAATGAAATGCCAATTATGTATACCATTTTTGGAACTCATCAGAGGGTGAGTCTCACAGTCAAAAGAGGCTGCATATAGTATATAGATAGTTGCTCCCCTATTAAAATGCTATTTTTTTGGATCAAATGAAAATACATGCCATGACATATAATACCTATTAGGTATTCAATCAATGGCACATAACAACAAAAAAGTCTATTTCGCAGTCAACAGAAGCTATATATAATAATGAGCATTATTCATAATTAGCCTCATTTAATCTCCCAAAAAATATTGTAGCTCCTGATCGAAATTTAAGCCGTCTTCTATGGCTCTTGAGCGCATAATCCATCTTGCCTCGTGCCGCCGCAACATAAGCTCTCTATTTCCACCCCGTGGGTCAATTTTAATCTGTTCAATTCCAAAGAATCTGAAGCTTTTCCTGTCGTCCTGAGTAGTACAATTATGCACATGCTCTGCAATAAGATATCGTATATCATTCTGTTGTATAGCCCTAAAGTGCTCGCTCATACGTTCTTTTAGCATTCTTATTGTACTGCCCACATACATTTTAGTACAAGTACATTCAATTACATAGATTACATATTTTGTACTACATGTAATATTAGTAAGTATGTCATATACCTTCCCATTTGGAATCTGGAATTACTTTGTCTTGTCTTTAGCATATCTGCACATCCCACAGTGCCCACATTTAAAAAAACCTTTAGAACGTTGATCTAACCATGTCTCTGATTGTTTTCTCTGTGGGTAACTGGGGCTTAGTATTGAGCCCAGAGTTTTGCCTCTACGGAATGTAATCTGAGGTTGCACACCTATATGATTCTCTAAAGTTGTATCTAATCTTAATATGTGCCAATGTTTGTTCATGCTTCTCAGCAATACATTCCCAATTGGTGTGTAATCAGTGATCATCCTGATGTGTTGTATAGTGTGTGTATCTTTTTTTGAGGGTTTTAAGGTGGATATGCGTTTCATTTTCAATGCCCTCTCCTTTGCCACTAATATATCCCGTTTTTTACACAGTATCCTCTTTGGAGGAATCTTCTTTCCATATCATTAATACATTTTTCAAATTGTAAATCTTCACTACAGTTCCTCCTTGCCCTAATCATTTCCCCAAAAGGGAATGCTTTCATTTGGTGCTGTGGGTGAGCACTTTTTGCATGCAAAGTTGCATTGCATGAATTTGGTTTGCGTTACATTTTGCTTTGAATACAATTGTCCTTTACATATAATTCAACATCCAGAAATATTATTTTCGTGTTACTGTGATTAGTGGTGAATCTAATATTCATGTCATTATTATTAAGGTAATCATAAAATTCAAGCAACAATAGTTCTGTTCCTGTCCATATCATGAGGCAGTCATCAATGTACCTTCCCCAATATATAATATGTTCATTCCAACGAATAGCCCCTGAATTCTGTGGATTTTATCGCTAATGATTCTAATTGAACTATATAAATGTTTGTGTGCTCCAAAAGCATTGTTAAAGGGCCCATCCTGAGTGCACTTACACCAGAGTCACTACCCCCTACTCAATCCTCCCTTGTTAAATTTTCTCCGATTGACACTACCATTCTGGATTCCATTATAATAAAACTTAAATCTGGCTCCCCCACAGATCCCGCCCCTCCTCAGATTCTCTCATTAGCCACTGAAATCATCTCCCCCATTATCCTTGACCTGGCGAACTCTTCCATTGCCTCTGGCATGGTTCCTTTAACATGGAAATGAGCCATGGTCAAAGCCTTGCTGAAAAAAAGTAACTCAAATCCGGACGATTTTTCCAATTACTGTCCAAATTCTCTTCTGCCCTGGGTGAGCAAGATTGTGGAGAAGCATATAAATACCATTATGGTGGACTTTTTGGAACACAACCATCTTCTTCATCCTTCCCAGACCGGTTTCCGCCCCCAATTCGGGACTGAAGCCGCCATGCTTGTAGCAACGGAGGAGGTGAGGAGGATCTTGGATCAAGGGGGTAATGCTGCAATCATCCTCCTTGATCTCAGTGCCGCCTTCGACACAGTAAACCATAACATCTTGAAACGTAGATTAAGAGATCTTGGAGTGTCTGGTATAGCTCTCCACTGGTTGCAGTCCTTCTTGACTGAACGATCGTTCAGGGTCTTTGAAGGTGAGGCAGTTTCTAACCAGATGCTGTTAAACTGTGGAGTTCCCCAGGGTTCCTCCCTAAGCCCCACATTGTTTAATGTTTATTGGAGACCACTGGCAGATGTTATCCATCCATTTGGCATAAAAATGGTCTCCTACGCAGATGACACTCAGTTAGTGGTGGCGCTAAACCACCCTGAGCGATCACCCAGCGCCCTAGGCTGCTGTCTAGAAGTGATAGCCAGATGGATAGACCACTCGTGCCTCAAGCTCAATGGGGACAAAATGGAGCTTATGCTTTTGGGCAATGCCCCTGTATTTAACTCAGCTTTGTTGTGGCCCGCTTCAGTCCCTAAAGAGCAAATTAAGAGTCTAGGAGTATGCCCCTTGCTCTCTCACCTTTAGCCATCAAGCGGTAAAACTCTCCGCCTCCTGCTTTGGTATACTCAGAATGCTACGAAAGATCCTCCCCCTCCTCCTTTTCAAGCCAGAAGGATCATGGTCCAGGCGCTTATCCTCTCTCGCCTCGACTACGGCAACGCTCTTTATCTGGGTGCCCCTCACTCAACCATCAATAAGCTCCAGATTGTTCAAAACTGCGCTGCTCGCCTCCTCTTACAGACCCCCTCGGCGGCAGTCGGCAAAACCTGCCATCAAGGCCTTACACTGGCTGCCGATCAAAGAGAGGATTCAGTTTAAAGCCATGTGCCTTGCCCAGAAAGCTTTCTGGAAGACTGGCCCTTCCATCACCCGATCTTTGATTATTCCTTACCAACCTAGAAGGGTTCTCCGATCCACCACTGCCTCTCTCTCTCTTCCCCCCAGAATAAAGAGAGCTAGAAGTGGCGGACGGTCCTTCACGTACAACGCAGCAACTCTCTGGAACACTCTCCCTCTTTCCCTTCGATAAGAACCCAATCTGCTTATCTTCTGGAGGCTCTTAAAAACTTGGCTCTACAAAAACTGGCTCTAACATGCATCTCACCGGTTCTGGCTGTGCTGTCCGTAGCGCTGGGAGGCCTCAGGGTAGCCATCGCGCTTTATAAATTTCATTTCATTCATTCATTCATACTACTTTTCTTTCAGTCACTCGTGCCCATTTAGTTTGTCTCAGAGATACACAGAATAAACAGTATGGGCATTTCAATAAGGATTTATTGAACAGTTGTTAGTCTAGTGTAGAATAGATTTGATGTAACAACCAGCAGACAGTAGCAAAGATATATGGTTAGCAGTACTACGAAAGTAAAGGGATGGTATAGTTCTACCATCTTGCACTAATCATGGATATATACAAGTGCATAAAACACATGATAAGAAAGTGCATACTCCTATGATGTCTTCCTAACTGGATGTATCTAAATGTACCTAGCATTTGTGTAGGTGTTATGTCAAGAACCCCTCTAAGGTCTAGTCAACCCCATTACCTGAGAAAGGAGAGAATATGGGACCCCGTCCTGGTCTCGAGTTGGACACCTCGTGAGGGATGTTAGACACTGCTAGCTGGAGCATCTGCATACAGGAACCTCAGCGTCTCTGGTCAGTGTGTCAGCCGGGAAGTCACGGTCTCCTCTGTCTGTCTAAGCAAGACATGATGTATATATACCCACAGGTCTCCCAAGGGATCCTACCTTGCTGTGTTACTGTGTCGGCCTAAAGGATGACGTTGGGCCTGAACTTTAACATAGATATTATACAGATGTTTATCCTGCTGTGAGTCCTGCTGTGCTTTCAAGAAGCTTCATGTATAATGTATGAGTATCGAACCAGGAAAAAACCTGCATTCTGAATGCAGTGTCGTATTTAGGTAAAAGGTCAGTGCCGAAGAACCGTTATGTATGTAATGTAGGGAAGAATATAAGTGAAAGGTTGTGATGTTTACCTACGTCTATATAAGGTACCTATATGGAATATAACAGTTTCTCTTCTATAGGTAATTGGTTTTCAACATTTGCTAACAGCTTATTAGGGAAGCCAATAACACCAATACTTGCTGGTGCTACTAGAGTACTTCTGGTATTTTTGCTCTATAAATGTTGCAAGAATAAAATAAAAGATGCAAAGAGCGAGAGACAGGAAGAGAGAAGAAATAGAAATGGAGGATTGAAAGGGTGTTTATTATAGTGTCATGAAAGATTTAGAGGGTGTTAGGTTAAATAAGATGCGAACAATGGACTCTGCAATCTAAAATTATGTTATCAGATAGTAATCTGATAAGAGTTATTGTGATGTGTGGGATACCATCAGATGGGGGATTGATGGAGCACGATTGTTGTAAATAAAATCTGCTCCATGTAATGCACCCAAATGCATGCTTTATTAACATGAGTAGAAGTACTAACGTATAATACAAGAGTGAACAAAAGGTAAAATGTGCACAAGGCACGATAGTTTGATTTTCATAGTCAAAGTGAGAATAATGCTAACTGAATGTTGTTCTGTTTTTCTAACTGCTGAAAATAAATGAAAAAAGAAAAAGCTTTATTCTTCGTGAAAGTATAGTCTAGGTTTTAGAAATTATTCTCTGTTTAGCCAAAATAATGTAGGCCTTAGAATTGTTAGAGGATGTGCTTTTCCGTGCTCCTGTCCTTCAAATGTTACAAATGCTTCCTTAGAGTACAGATATTTAGCCTAAGTTTTAGAATTCTTTCCTGTCTAGGCGAGGGATGTAGATGACGAATGTAACTGTTATAATATTTTAAATACATTTGTAGCCATGTTCTTTTCCTCTTCCGGAAATGATACAATATTTAGACAGAGTGTTTAGAAAATAGTAGTAAAGTCACTGTCAGTAGACTGTCACACCATCGTGAATAACCAATAGAGAGGCTTGCTGAAGAGAGAGAATGCAACATGTTAACAGAAGAAAGGAAGTAGCGCACTACAAATATTCCTGTGGGAAAGTATCCCTCAGCTTGTTCACAAGATTGGTGACCTGTCCCTGCGTTCGTGATATGCTGAATGTCGTGCTGATTCCTGATTCCCTGGCTGGCAAATCCTGCTAATCCTAAGAGACTTTCCTAGTGACTTTGCACATCATTGGCTGGTGATGCTGCTTTCGATATACCCTAACGGCGGTGGGGTTAGCTTTTTGGACTAATTGCACACTGTGCATTAGTATTTCATTTACGTAAGTGAATTGTGTTTCACTGATGTTGTTTCCTCTCTCTCACCCCTTTATACCTGATGTTCTGATGTTTTCATCAATGAGCTGTTATGATTATTGTGAATCTACTCTGTGATTTTATGAACAAAATAATGACATTCTAATTTGTATTTGTGCTTGACCATTCATATAATGAAATAACAAGAAAAACTAATAGAATAGTGTTTGTCTTTGTTATGGAGTTAATGAGTTATTTGGACATGTTTATAATGACCAATTTTTCTTCATTGTAGGTCCTCGTGTAGAAATAGCACTCCATCTTTCATTATTTAGTCCCTTTTAGCTCTACCAAAGATTCATTGGAGGACCTTTGATATAGCTAACTGAGTGATAATGACTAATAGGCCTCTCATTAGTTCCGTTTCCAATTATTATTTAGTGGTTAAGTGAGCTGACAAAAATCCCCCAATGCTTCAGCTGCTTCCCTCTAATGCACCAACACTTGCTCTCAACCACCACCTTTCTCCACCCCTGAACCTTGTACCCCAACTCCCCACCCATACCCCCACCTCTCCCTGCCCTCCACTGCCAATTGCACCACCTCCTGTTTCCATCGAGCCACCCAACATGCCGTGCTCTGCCCTACTCTCTCTGGAAAATAAGCTAGGATCTCTCATCACCTCCATCTCCCCTTGCAACTTCAACAAAGACAACTCTCCCTGCACCCCTGATGCACCAACAACCGCTCTAAACCACCACCTTTCCCCACCCCTGAACCTTGCACCCCAACTCCCCACCTGTACCTCCACCTCTCCCTGCCCTCCACTGCCAATTACATCCCCTCCTGTTTCCATCGAGCCACCAAACATGCTGTGCTCTGCCCTACTCTCTCTGGAAAATAAGCTTGGATCTCTCATCACCTCCATCTTCCAGCTTGACGCTACCATCTCACTCTTAAGCTCCATGATAGCCACCTTTCCATACACCTCAATTCCTTTGGCAAACACTCACCTTCCCAAACCCACGAGATGCACCTAGCCCCCACACCTCAAAATAGCCAATCATAATCTGTTGTCTCCAAACATTGTGAACTCACACAAGTCCTCGAACGCCACCCTTCTTCCACTTTCCTCTCCAAGTAACCCTACTATCTACACTATTCCGACCATCTTCTCTGTCAGAACCAATCACCCGCCTAAATACTCCCGGGCACCCTCGTACAAGTACAATATCCCTATCACTCCTCATAGCCCAAGTGTCCGAGTCACCAAAACAGTCACGACAGAGTTGCGCTGTCTGCTGCACAACTGCAGATCTGCAATGAAACACAAACTTGAAATCTCCGATACCATCATCCTTCACAATATTGGCATGCTCTTCCTTACAGAGACCTGGTTCAACGATAGCTCTCACTCTATGTTTGATCTCCTAATTCCCAGAGGCTACTCTATAGTTAGAAAGGACAGAATAGACAAAGTTGGGGGAAGTGTTGCAGTCATTTTTAGAAACTCCCTTCAACTCAAGGCTTTTCCTAACAGCTCCTTCCGTACCTTTGAATGCCTATCTCTTGAGCTTCAAGTGCACCACGGCTCACCCCTCAGATTCCATGCCATTTACAGCCTGCCTGCTAGTGGCCCTTCGTTTTTGGAGGAACTCACTGACTTCATCAGCGGCCAATACTCGCAAAGTGACAGTCAGATCTTCCTGGGTGACTTCAATCTCCACTGGGGCTCGCTGGAAGACTCTTCGGCGAATTTGCTGGCCACCTTTCTCTCAGCAAATGAACTTGTCCAACATTGCACAGAAACAACACACTCTAAGGGCTCAATCCTGGACCTTGTTATTTCTAAAGCAGATATGCCTACTATCGCTATCCCTATTCATGTAGACTGGTATGACCACCTCCTCATCCCCTTCTCTCTTCACCTATCACACTCTATAACTCTCGGCCAACCTAAGAGGACTACCACCTGGTTCCGCAACACTAAAAATATTGACCTCGGCGCTCTCTGTGATTCGGCTCTGCTATCACTTCCAAGGCTAGACCCGAACCTGGATGTCAACAAACTCACCACCCAATGCCTCTCAGTCCTTGCATTCGAAATTAACAATGTCGCTCCTCTACAAAGCAAAAAGAAAAGGCCTACTCCCTCTGCACCTTGGTTCAACAAACCCCTTTATGAAGAAAGGAAGTACCTAAGAATCCTGGAGAAACAATGGAGACAAGCGCCCTCCACCAATAATCTTGCTACGCTTCACTCAGCAAGATCCAAGTACCACAAGCACATCTTTCTTGAAAAAGCATCACACTTCAGAACCCTCCTCGACTCAGCCAAAAATAGACCCAAAAAACTATTCGACCTCATCAACAATCCAAACTGCTCTCCCCCAACCCCCAAGTTGTAGGACTCCTCAAAGAAAGCAGCGGAATTCGCTATATTCTTTGACGGAAAAGTGAAATCCCTTGTGGAGCAGGTCATTCATCCTACCCCTCCAGGGGAGCGCAAATCCTTAGCCATTTGGCAGAACTTTGACACCATCTCTGAAGATGCCCTCCTCAAATGCATCCTTGAAACAAAGCCCTCCAATCATTGTCTTGACCCCATCCCTAGTGACATTGCCATAGACTTCTACACCCATTCTCTTTCCTATTGGACCACTCTGGTTAACCTCTCCCTCAGTCAAGGCTCCTTTCCTGCGTCCTTCAAAACTGGGCAGCTTACGACTCTTCTTAAAAAAAAACACAGCTGATGTGAACGACCTCAACAACTTACGCCCCATCACTAACCGACCTTTTCTGGTGAAAATCACAGAAAGATGTGTAGCGAAACAACTCTCCCGTCATATCAAGGATAATGATCTTCTTGACAATTTCCAGTCTGGCTTCATGCAAAACTGCAGCACTGAAACAGCCCTGCTGCAGGTGATTGATGCGCTGCGGATACTCGATGCAGGGGAGTCTTGTCTTCTGATTCTCCTTGACCTTTCTGCAGCCTTTGACACTGTCAATCACAACACTCTCCTTAACACTCGTCAACAGAGAATGGACGAGGAAGGCACAGTGCTTAAATGGTTTGCTTCCTTCCTCTCTGATAGATCCCAAATGATCAAAATAGCGAACAGTCTTTCATCTCCTTTGGCGGTAGGCCAAGGTGTCCCTCAAGGCTCTATACTTGCACCCCCTTTGTTCAACCTCTATTTGGAACCATTGGGAAATCTCCTAAGTAAATCTGGGTTCCTCTATCGTCTTTATGCGGACAACACCCAAATCTACCTTAATGTGTCCTCCACACACGATCTCTCCATCCTAAACTCTACTCTCAACTCCATTCAAAACTGGATGTCAAATCATCAACTCATTCTGAATCCCTCCAAAACTGAATTCCTCCTCCTCTCCTCCTCACTCTCTCCTTTCCCGGTTCAATCATGGATGGATCAGATGAATCGACTTAACAATAAACCCATCATTGTCGACAGCGCAAAATCCCTTGGTGTCATACTCGACAAAAGACTCAATCTACTCTCCCACATCAATTCCATTGCAAAGTCTGCTCGATACCAACTGCGCCTTCTTTGGGGGATCCAACGCTTCTTCCAGGAACAAGACCTAAAATCCCTGGTCCAATCGCTGGTTCTCTCTAGATTGGACTACTGCAATTCTCTTCTTACTAGCCTCCCCAAATCTCACTTGTCCCCCCCCTTAAATCTGTTCTCAATTCTGCAGCTCGTTTCATATATGGGGCCAAAAGAAGCGACCACATCACACTCATTTTATCTTCCCTCCGTTGGCTTCCCATCGGGGCAAGATCTATCTACAAGACTGCCTGTATCACCTACAAAGCCTTGCACTCCTCCTCTCCTTGCTACTTGGTGAATAAACTGAAACTCGCTGGAGGCTCTAGACCATCACGCAATGCGGAAAATGTATTGCTTGAACCTCCCACTTTCAAAAGGGAAAGATCGATGGCCCAATCCTTTTCAGGCAACGCAGTGAGAATCTGGAACTCACTTCCATCTCAGCTCCGGACCACCACCTCCCCCCGGTCCTTCAAAACTGACCTCAAACTTCTCCTCCTTCAAAGACACTTCCAAACCTAATTCACGCCACATCTATTCCCTCAAGGAAGTTTTCTCACTATAGGAAATTCTGTACTTCATGTCTATAGAAGTGCCTTCCCAGTGTGTTCTTGTGTTTTGAATAACTGCCACTTATTGCAGTATTATATCTCTACTTGTATCCAGTATGCTTATGTAATTTACCGAATTCATGCCACATCTATTCCCTCAAGGAAGTTCTTTCACTATAGGAAATTCTGTACTCCATGCCTATTGAAGTGCCTTCCCAGTGTGTTCTTGTGTTTGCAGAGACTGCCACTTATTGCAGTACTATACCTCTATTTGTACCCAGTATGCTTATGTAACATGCACACTTGTCACTCTTTCCTCTGGTAAGGTATCGTTTGCTACCTCATCTTGTATCTTGTTTACTGTTGTTACTTGCACAATTGTCACTTTTTCCTCATGTACCGTAACGTTTGCTCTTGTACTATGCACACTTGTAATTTTCTCTTCATGTTCCATTACTGTTCCTATTGTGAAGCGCTCTGACACCTTCGGGCAAAGTCCGCGCTATATAAAAACGCATAAATAAATTACAGTAAATGACTTCGGCCTTGTGTAGTTTTGCTTCGCTAGCATCATAGGATTTGCTACTTCATATAAATATTATTGTTTATTGGCTGCTACAAAAAGTTTAAGTACAGAAAGAGTAAGAATAATCTTAGCCTCCGTGTCCTTAAAAGAATGGAGAATTCTTACAGCTAGCAAAAAAATATTGTGAAAAGTGCTCCCAGGAGAGATAAGCTCAGAACTTTTGTATGTGTTATAGAAAGAAAAAAAATACATCCAGCCAACGGGCTATCAAAAATAGGAAAAACACGTTTAGATGCGAAGAAATAGGTGGCTATTTTCAAAATCAGCACACGTTTTGAGTGAGTCTTGGGAGCTCTGAGATTTACACGCATTCATATAAACTGTGTGAACGCTCACTACGTGCACAATACATAAACAGGGCTTTCCTGCACTAAGTACACATATAATAGCAGACTTCGCTGCTAGTCAAAACTGCAATTACCCTTTTTTTTTTTTTTGCATGTTTATATAGAGCGAACTCGACCAGAAGGTATTGGAGCGCTTTACATGAGCACCGTATTTACATTACACATTCAGGCACGGGAGATTAAGTGATTTGCCCAGAATCACAAGATGTAGGACGCGACCCCTAGGCTCGAACCCTGGTTTCCAGCACCACATCCTCTTCCTTAAGAGGTGAGCAGCGCTCGGTGAAAGAGGAGCCCTGGCTGAAAAGAAGACCAATGCACCCTTCCATCACACGGGACGCCATTAATAGCTAACAACCACCCACCTCAAGCGTAGTAAAAACCAACCGCCTTCAATCATTGGCTGAAGGTTCGTGGGAAGTAATTTCCGTGTTGTCCAATGCGTGCCTCAGATGTCCACCTCCTGCTTATTATTCTTTCTCTGATTGGACTACAGTTTGACAGTTACTTCCCAGACCTCATCCACTCAGAATATTTGTTTGGGGTTAGCAGGGCGGGGAATCCATGCGTCAGTGGGCGCGAACCAAACGTTTGCCCACCCTCTTCAAAGGAGGCGGGAGGAGAGAGAAATACATTCCACCAACCAATAGACTTGCTTGAGGAGGCAATACTCACACTCTGACAACACTTTAACGTCACTAAAGCCGAAAGAACCTCCTCTACTGTATTGTGATTGGTCTTTCCTGACGTCCATCTCAGAGACAGTCTGGCCAACTGTAACACGGGTTGGTGGGGACGATAAAGTGTAGACGCCTTCTCCTCCGAAACCACGCCCACGCAAGCCCTGCGCGCGGCTGTGTAGCGGCTCCTGCGCGCGCCTTGGGGGTACCGGTCGCGAGGAGGAGGATGTGGCGCGCGGAGGGGAAATGGCTGCCGAAAACAAGCCGGAAGGTAAAGGAGGGGAACACTGGAATGTTTACGGGTTATTAGAGCGGTGCTGCTGTATGCGAAGTGTCTGTGGGCGGAGGCCTGAAAGGGCTTGTCTGCCTGGGGCACCCTGGGGATGGAGACTGGATATTCACACCCCCTCAGGATTCCCTAACGCGTGGGAAAGAGTGAGGCCCCCAGGGCTGTGAAGAGAGCGATGTCTTGAGGGCTGGTTTGTGGGTTCTGTTGTGTGCTTACCTCTGTTCATGGGCTCTACATCTGGGTGGTGAACTACCAGCGTGGGATCCAGGGGACACTGCGCGATACCGGGCTTAGTCAGAGGGTGTAGGTTTTGTAATTGTGTAGAGGATGTGTTGTAAGAGATGATAGGAAAAGTGAAGGTCTTTTGTGGTGTTAGTTCGTGGAAGTGAAGGGCTGCGAGGTGTGCTTGTATTTTGTGCAATTAAACGGTGTGCTGGGAGAAGTTACAACCTGCTGGGTAGTTGGGTGCGTAGTGAGGCAGGAGTGTTCTACGGGTTTGTTAGAAGCTCGTAGGTATCGATGGTGAGCGGTTTGGGGTGTGTTTGGGGGTTATTGAAGTCTGGTTTAGTAAGGATGTGTGGTTGAGAAGCGAAGGGGACCTTTGGGGGTTGCGATTGAAGGCTGGTGCTGTGTGTGTGTGTGTGTGAGAAGGAAGGGGCAGCTGTAAGCTAAGAGTGAAAGAATTGTGACCTCTGAGGTGACTGAGTGATGGACCACTGGTGCTGTAGTAATGAAAGTAAACATGTGAGAGTACTGAGTGATGTAAGAGCAACATTCAAGGGTAGAGAGTGATGTGACGGAAGGACAGCGTGTGAGGGTAGAGTGACGAAAGGTCAACATGTATGGTTGAGTTACTTTTACTCACCCACGTGAGCGGTGTAAGTGACGGAAATTCAACTTGAGGGGGGGGGTGGGAGTGACGGAAGCGGAACAGGTGAGTAATGTGAGTGGCGTAAGAGAACCATGGGATTGATCTGAGTGCTGGAAGGGGGATTAGTTAAGGGGTAACGGATGAGTGTTGAGAACGATTAAAGGGGAAACGTGAGGCGTGTGAGTAACGGATTTGGGGGTAACTGTTGTAGATAATGGCAACGAAGGGGCCTGTGAGGGGCATGATTGAGTGGTTGCTTAACTCTTCAGTGAAGAGTTGCTCAGTGTGTATGAAGGTATGCCTGTGAATGAGGGACATCCTTCATTTTACTATTGACAATCATGCAGTACGATTCTGCAACTCCTGTAACTCTCCATTTAAAGTCTCGCCATTTCATTAAGTTATGGCAAAAGAAAAAACGTTCCTCAAGTCCATAGGCACTAAGAACCGCCTCAAACTACTCGTTGAACTAGTTTGACCATAACTTGTACTGATTTTCAGAAGGGCGCTTTGTTAGTGATAATTCTCATTTTCAGTGAGGAAAGATCTCCATGTCCCGTATTGAAACTAACTCTTGTTTGCTTATCGTTTGACTTGCACAGACTTCGAGTTCCTTTGGGAATAATCTAATTTATGAAGGGGTCTGAGTACAATCGATTTGAGAATTTTATGCAAATATTCCCTGAGACCTATGTTAGGTCATCCTTTTTTAAACGTTATTTGCTTTCATTAGTTGAATAGAGTGAGAGCTGTAAAGAATTACAAACTTGCCAGCATAACCACATTTTTTTTATTGATAAATTAATGCACCAGATCTTTATGAAAATGTATTTAGAAACATTTTGACTCGACTTGGGGACAAAGCAAGACTATGCACTTGTGATTTTAAGTTAATTTAGTCTTTCTGCTTCACTGTCACTGGCGAGGTGTTCAAAGGGACTGCATAATGCATAGTTTTCTATTTCAAACATTCATTTGTTTCCCCATGTTTTGGTTTCCTCGTTTTTGACTGTAGTAGGGAGCTATCCACTTGATATAACTTGGGAGGCAGTACATTCGAAGTTTTAAAAGCTGTTGTGAAAGTTATATCATTTAATATATCACTGTCAAAATTTACATTTTATTGTAGGTTGTTGCACTGTCAGTGAATCAAAAGAACCAAAATCTTTGCTATGTACAGTTTGTATGCTAAAGGGTATACATGGTCACTTCGGATTTAAATTGACAACATGAGTGCCTAAAGGCCTAAACTTGAAAAAGGTGTTTTTAAAGTAACAATCCTTACCATCAATTGCAGTTGACCCGGTGGCCTACTCTAAAAAATAAAGTTTAACGCTTTCCAACTATTTGAGCGTTGAGACATGCCACAGACTCGCTGTTTAAAATATATTGGTGTCTTCCTGCGTGTATGTGGTAATTGTGGTACACCCAGGGGTAACTTTTACATATTTCGAATTTTCAAACACTGTATGATATTGTCTCTTCTAGATTTATTGGTCACTTATGTGCCTTAAGTAGAAACCAGTAAAGCCGTACAGTTGTTATATCCCCTGTGATTACTAGTTGGATGTGGCATTTGAGTATGCGAACGTCATGAACATGCATGTTACTTTCTAAAAAAATACCATACGGTGCTCAGAGTACCAGGACGGTTACCCGTAATTCAAAAGAACAATGTATTATAGATCACAGATTGAAGATTGGGTTAACAGGTGTTTGTGTGTTGCAGTAATCACGTACTTAAGGCAAATCCTGTGAGTTCTTGCTTTTCAAAAATATTACTATTTTTTTTTTTCTCTGAGTATTAATGTCTCGCGCATATCAGCTTTTTCAGCACTTGTACATTATTTAGTTGATGGAGTTGACGTTTTGTTAGCTTTAACTAAAGATATGTCTATACGGAATTGCATTTTTTTTTTGTTGTTGTTGCTTTTAGAGACTTAGTTTTTCAAAGTTTGACAGCTTTGAATGTTGGCAGGGGTGTTTTTGTATTACCACGGTAAGGATTTCGCGTTATTGAATATCCACAAGGGGGTAGTGAAGAACTACCAGAAATGGCTTCCGTGGAATCCGCTGGCGCCACAGAATGCATTCTATTAACCGATGAAACCGGTGCTTTTGCATTGTAAATGAATGCGATCTTTGTTAATAATTGACATCTTTCAGAAGTTATTTTTGAGCGGTTTAGCCCTTGGATGATGACTCGAAAGTTGAAAGTACCCTCCCTTAACTATACCGTCGCTATTCTTCCCACGTGTGCATGCATCCAACCATTCAGAAATGATAAGTGTGCAATGCTTTGATGGCAAACCAAAAAAAAAAATAGAAACTGCCTCACGCAGTTATATTATGATGTCCGCGTAGCTTTTCGGGATAAACTGAGTGAGCTCGTTAAAAAAATAAATAAATAAACCGCCCAGTTTTGTATTCTTCCAACGGGTTCCCTTATTTCTGTTAATAGATATAGCTGACGTGTAACGTGTGTGATTCACTTTCATACGTATCATTAGATTAAGCACCTGGTGTGTGTGTGGGGGGTCCTGCTGATACAATGTTAATGCTTGTGTCGAGAAGTACTGTTGCTAGAACATGGTTTTAAATAACCCTTGTTTAAACAAACAGGAGCTAAAATGTCAGGAGCATAAGTTATCCACGTGGCTAGTGTTTAGTAGTCACTTTTCTTTTAGCTCGTGTTCACTGCAGATTGGGCAATATATCCTTTCCCCGTTAGTAAACGTAGCAGTTCCGTGGAAAACGTGTCCTTAAAACTGGCTTTAGCGTCCATGACACTTGACTGAAGCGTATATTTTCCTGAAACGAGAAGTAGCCTGCTGTATCTTTAAATCTGTAGGGTTCTTTGCCGTGAGAAGACCGTTTGGCATTTCAGTCAAAAACGCACACTGTGTCCCCTCTGTTCAGTTACTTGTTGTCTAGTTAACATACCACCTTTCTTCATTCAAATTCAAGATATGCGAGGCCGAACCAACTTATTAAATATTCATTCCAAGATGCGTCTGTCCTAGTTTGTTATAGAGGACGGGTAAAATGGATTAGATTTACAAGTACAGAGAGCCCTTTATTGTATAGCATTCTAATTTTTTTTAAGAATGGCATTTTATGTAACGATGCAACTGAACGTGCATGTTTTATGCAAAATCCGGATGATTTGCAGGTAGATGTATATGTGAGCAAAGAGTTTTCTCTAGTTGGTTTCTTTAGCCACTTTCATATGTTTGGTCTATAGCTGTGCATCTTAAAGGTGAAGTCTGTGTATCCTTGGTGTCAGTCTTTAATACTGGCATGATCACATTGGCCATCCTACCAACCCTGTCCGTGCCACAGGGTACTTAAAAGGAGCATAAATCATCTAGCATAGTAGTGCTGTCTGTGTAGGACTTAATTTAAGGATCTTGTGAAAGGTATGCCATGTACGTTTTTATTAGCAAGTTATGCATACGTTGCACTTTATGCTCATTATGATTTTATTTTTTGCAATTGACCTAATAAAGTCAGAACGTTTTGAAACTGCTTACAATTTGTATGGTTCTGTATAAGCTAATGACATGCTACGGACACTGGTGTTAACTTTCCTACATGTAACCCCTATATACGGTAAATTTACCGCTCTCTCTGACTGGAACACCTAGTTAGAGGCCCATTTTAGGTTCCAAAGAGATAATCTCTGCAGGCCACTTGCTGGGCTTTATTGACCTCAATACAAGCCACTAGTAGGTCAAACAGGTAGATAATCACCCCGAGCGCCACTCTCCACCAATTTATTCAAGAAGACAGTCATCCCGGGAACATCATCTCGCTATTCAAACACTAGCTGCACTCAGACTAACCCACTCCCAACACCACACTATCAGAAAAGTCACCCCTGGATCTTATAACTACCTCCCTGAATGGACCAGAGCAAATCAAACCACCAGCACTTAAAACTCTTAAGTTACTTAAGGAAAACCCACCCACAGGAAGATCTCAACCCAAACTTCAGCCCCGCATATTTTCATTTTCCAGAAGGAAATTCACTGAGCCTGCAGCACTGCCACAAATGGTGTCAACATTCTTACCCACCTCGCTAACTCCAGGACTCTAACCTACAAGTCTCCCCTACTTTCACCTCGGGCCGCAGCACCTTTACAGTTAATCCCCTTCCATAACCCACAAGCTCTCCCTTCCCCCATCTACACCAGGCACCACCTCCACAAAACAGCATCACTACAAGAGGACAGACCCAACAGTTAATTGATTTGTGCTTCACTGCGAGTTCTGTGCTAAAACTGTCCCTGCATACCTTCTCTAATAAGAGACACTCAGCCTCACTTTAATTGCAGAAAGTGGCTTAGCGAGTATTCCACACACACACATGCTGTGAAGCCCTTCCCTCTGAATACAGCAACATAAGCAAATATAGCTTCAACCAGATTAGAGAGTCTGCCGTCCATCAGAAATATATTTATCTATACCCTACATTGAAGACTTGCCCATAAGCAGCTGCAAATCTTAGGTGGAAAAATGTCTCCCTATTCAGTTTTGACCTATTCCTTCCTCATGAGCTATTAACTGCCTCCCAGCATTGAAAAGTTTTTTTGGATTGCCTATAGACACGTGACCAACACTATGTTAAATCACCTCAGCAGTTAAATCCTAGGAGACCTCAACACATGGTTTGACAATGACTTAACAACCGCAGCCGTCGCATCCAATCTTAAGGTCTTCAACCCCCAACAAACTATATCTAATCTTACTCACTGCACTGACTACACATTAGATATCCTATCCGCTTCCCTCCGGAGACGGCTTTGGACGAAAGCACCTCCGAGACCGCAACATTCACCAAGAACTGCACATGCAGACAAGTCGGGGAGGGTGGAAAACCAGACTTATTAACTCTCACCTGGAAAGAACCTCAATCAATGTGCAACCTCAGGGTATACCCACCTTCTATAACTGGATCTCCATTTTCTTTGATAACCAGAAACCAGTAAAGACTACAGCTAGGTTCAAATCCAAGAAGACCAAATGGCTCAATGACCAGATAATAAGAACAAAAACACACCTTGGCATATTGTAACACAAATGGAGGAAATCGGGGAATGAAAATGACAAACACTTGCAATGCTGCTGAGGCAGAACCTACAAATGAACCTGATCATTCGGTCATTCCAATGAAGATTGAAGTCTCCCAGGAATATTTGGGGATAATGGCACCCCAAGTTGGATGAGATGGTTTCCATTGATAGTTCGACCAGAGGGAGGTTGTCTCCCGGAGGATGGTAAAAGATGTGTAGGTTGCACAAGGGTGTGTAGTTACTGATAATGTCTATATAGAGAGAGATTCACATGAAGGGAGAATTGCAGAGTGAGATTGCTTAGCTGAGAGACTGTTATAGTATGTACAGGCGATGCCTCCACCAGTTCTCTTAGCTCTATCAAGTCTGATTATGTTGTGGCTCAGGGGGATTAGGATGTCAAGGACAGGTCCTGAGGAGTAAGTCAGCCAGGTTTCTGTGAGGATTAGGGGGTGGAGTTCCCGATTTATGAGGTCAGCGATGCCAGTTGCATGTTTCACCGCAGATCTACAGTTGAGCAGTATGCAGTTTAGATGCGACTTGGAGTCTGTGTGACAAGGCTGTGTAATGTGAATTTGCCTAAGGTTAGCAGTGTTAAGGGCATTAGTTATGTCTGGGAGCACTATGGGGGTTTAGTGTAATCATTTGGATAGACCCCCAAAAGGGCTTGAGTGAGTCTAGTAGCTCAAGGAGGATTTAGTGTCGTAGGTAGCATGGGTTCATGTATGTTTGAGTTGTCCGTTAAGGTGGAGTTGTAAGCTAGTAGGAGGGAGAGAATGTCTTGGTCAGATAGGAGTTACTTGAATCTAATGGGTTTGCAGGGGTTGTTAGGGTAGGGAGTGGTGCTCCAGTTCCGATGAGATGGAGGGCTCAGACATAGCAAACCATGTCTGCCCTACATCTGACCTCTAACCACAAGGTGAAGGACAGTAGATTTAGTCTTTCTGGTAATGCTCCCTGTTTCAGTCTGAGTATGCCAGTTCACTACCTGATCCATCGTCAACAGGTCAGTGTATATTATGACAGACCTGTGGAAACCTGCTGGCAGATGAATGGTACTCACATGGGTTATACCAGGACATTTAATGCTAAACAGACTGGCCTCCGAAGACCAAAGAGATCTGCTATATAGTCCTGGAGAATTGTACCCCACTCTGCACGTCCCAAATAGTAACATACCTGGAGCATCGACATTCCGTAATTTAAAAAAAGGATGATAATGTAGCGATTCTTGCCACATTTTCCTAACTTTTTCTCTCATAATGGCAATATAAAACTTCGAGCACAGTAACTGGACCTGTAGAACCGACGCCATACCACAAACTATTTAGAATGCAAATCGATCGCTCACTTTTTGTCATCTGTCACACCACCAAGTCTTGTGTCACTTAAAATGAGAACTGCACCTTGATGGTCATCTCGCACAAGATGGAAATATTTCCCTCATAAGCTCAAAGCAAATGCAAACTTACATGGTTTAGGGTTCTACTCTTGTGGATAAACACTTCAGCACTCCACACATTTAGTAAGTGCTGTGCAAGTAAAATATTACAATATACATTGGCTTGTTTCTTTAAGGCAGATTATTGGGGGCATGCTTCTATATATGTAACTCTCCTTGAGCTGAGCAACTTGAGCTGAACAAGTGTGCTGTATGTTTGTGCTCAAGCTCACTTCATTTTCATCTATATCCATCTGTGTAGGAGAGTAGGATCTGCTTCTTATAGTTGAACTCACTTTTTGCTGATGTATCAATGTTTTTGACTTAGTCTGACTGAAATCCTGCTATCCAGGACCCCAGTCTAGCTGCTTTCTCCTCTAGATTGCAGGTACTCTAGGTACACTCCAGATTGGGTTCTGGGGTACCCTTATAAGTCCCTAGTATATGGTATACTATGCACCCAGGGCCCCCAGAGGCCTCCCAAGGGCTGCAGCATGTATTGTGCCACCCCTGAGAGACCATTCAAAATGGCACCACAGGTCTGCTACTGCAGCCTGTGTAAGGTGGTGCATGCACCCCTTACTTAGATATAGGTTCACTATATCTATTCTAAATCACTGCACATGTAAACCTATCAGTCACTCCTATGGCAGGCCTTATCAATCCTGAAGGCAGGGTGCTGGGTTTTATGTGACGGTGTGCACCTGCATGAGCAGAGCCCCTCTGCAGCCTTCGGAACCTATTTTCCAGGGTTGTTTGTGATGTAGCGAACCATATATATTTAAGTGCATTATAACCTCGCAGTAAATTCTAACTTTAAAACGGCTGCTTAGAAACATGCCATGTTTGGTGTCAAACACCTTGGAATCATATCTGCCCGCTGTATGATTCCACCCTCCTAGATGGACTTATGTGACACACTGGGCTACCTGGTATCAGCTTTCTTGACCTGGGCATCATAAAATGGATGCTGCCAGCCACAGACATGAGTCTGCCCTCCTGCTGCTGAGCCAAGCTCGAGCAGGGGAAGGCTTGACAATAGGTTTCCTGTCAAAGGGAGATGTGACCACCTCCCTGACAGGCTTTAGTGTATTGGGGCTGGGTGGGTGCACTCTGAGAGTGCTTTGAAGTCTGCACTGGGGGCACATTTGGTGTCCCTGTGCATAGTCCACCTCAAACCGGTTGCAGGAGCCATTTGCTCCTCCTCTGGCGCGCAACTGGACAAAGGACAGGGGTGTAGCCACCCCTCTGTCCTGACCCTCCCATAGGTGGGTCCCCAGAGTTTGTCCCAACCCTTCCTTGGGTAAAAAGTAGGAACCCCTGACTACAGGACTTTAGATTCTACCTGGATTCAACTCTGCTACAGAAACCAAGTACGAACTGCACAACGCTGGATGACTGAAGAATCTCCCTTGGAGTAAAGGAGTTACTCCCCTGCAAGGCAGGCACCTAAACGCATCTGACCAGTTTGCCTCTACCGAGCTCCTGAGGACTCTGAAGATTTCTGCAACACAGGAGGTGGGTTCCCGAGGTCTCTGAGGTCGATCTACTCTCTCAGTAATTCTGAGACCAGTATCCCTCGTGGGGACCGTGCAAACCGAACGCCTGTGCACTGTGTACTTTTGCAGCAGCATATGCTTTTCGGCGATCCCTGAGGCTGTGCTTTGGGCTACTTGTAGTCCTGACCCTGAGCAGTAATTCCACAGAAGATTTCTGGCTTACACTCCACGAGTGTTCCGTGGGCTGGTATTTCGTGATTCAGCTCGAGGTCCCTTCACGATCCCTGGTTCGTTGGCCTGTGGGTCCCTGTAAAGGTAACTTTGACTTTCCGTGGGAGTTCCTGGTTGCTCCAGACGCGCCCTGACACTCCATAGGTTGGAGAGTCCCCAGGACCTTGCTGGTGGCCCCGACCCCCCCCCCCCCCCCCGCAGCGCTCGACATCCTTCGCGGGACAGCTCACCTCTGGACTTTGGTCGATGTCTCCTGGTCCCCGTGCCTGCAGAGTCCAGCTTCACCTCTTCTCACCTGAAGCACCCGACATCGGTAGGCATTCGTCTATCGTGCCCCTGGTCACTGTGAAGTGACCCAGACTCTGTCCCCTCTGCTTTCAGGTTCTTCTCACCTCTGATCCAGGCTTGGATCCCCCCCGGGACACTTCATCTTCCCGGCAGCAGCACTTTTCTGCATCACGCCATTGAAGGTTTCCGACATCACTTGACACCTATGCACCTGGCTCTTCTGGGATAGGTAACTCTGTACTCTCAAGGCTGCTGGCCTTAGAACCATCTATGCTTACAGTGTCTTCGATTGTGAATTTTCACCATTGATTTGCTGCAGAGTCACTGCTAGCACTGATGTAATCACGGTGACATGCAAACTTTATTAAGATGTGCCGCCAAACTTTTCTTTCGTTTAATCATTCTATCCTCTGTCTTTTTAGTATTTTACTTTGTGTTATTCAGCCGCACTAATCACTCTTGCGCTTATAATGCAGTCACTATTCAGAATTAGCATTTGTCATTTCCAGGTGGTATTTACGACACCAGGAAATTATCCTGGCTAGTATATCTTGTATGTCTATGAATGTAACCCTTCATTTCTGTGTGTGTGTGGGTCTTGCAACCTCAACTTGACAAAGGGTCCTGGTAAGCAGAAATGCGTGGTGTTCCTTCGCACTAATAAACCAGAGAACAAGATTGGTGTCTAGCTGAGCTCGGGCCTGGAGGAGGCTGCGCTGGATATTCTGCATCTGCTGCTGGGGGGGAAGAATCGAGACCTGTCCCCAGGATACCTATGAGGGGCAGAGTAAATGGGCCTCCTGCATGTGCGGCAGCTGGTGGTGGCTTTGGGGGACAGAGCGGTGGCCGCGCTATCCCTGTATAGCATGCCTGGAACAGTGGTGATTGTTAGAACCTATTTAGAGAACCACCCATTTACTGAAGCACCGCTGGAATGTTTATCTGCTGCTCTGCAGGCTTTGGACATTGAGGAGCCTGCTTCGCAAGAAAGGGCGTGGCTTGGAGCGACGGCCCATACGGCGGAGACTGCAGAATTGTTCGATGGGCGTATGGCCCTGTGTTGCAGCTGTGAGTATGCCCTTAGGGGGCAGTGTCCCCCTGCTTTCCTGCGCAACTGACATTTAGTTTCCATTGCAATGGCTATACCGAACATGAAGTGGACCCACAGGCCTATGAGGCCCTGACTCGCTTGGTGCTGGTGATTCTCCCATAGGCCCCCCACGCCCCACCCCATTGTCTCTACTGGGAGGAGCCTTGGAAATTTAGACAGTCAGGGTGGTGGCTTTTATGCAAAGATGCAGGATGGTAAAGAATAAAGGGGGGAAATTGGCCCTGACTAACAAAATGGACAAATACAACCACACAATCCAGCTGCTAGAAAAGACGGGTTAAGGGCAGTCAAAGTCCTTAGTGGCACAATCTATGGAGAGCCAGGTGAGAGAACCACCGCTGTCTGATTTGATGGAGGCCATTCAAGGTTCCCAACAGAATTGGTAAAAAAAAAAAAAAACTTATGGCAATTGATATAAACTTGCTCAGCTTACCTTAGCAGAGTGGCAGATCGCGTGATGACCACAGAGGGACATGTGGAAGACAATCCGAGACGTGGCTACCCTCAATGAAATAGTGTCTTCTTTGTGGGAATTTTCAATGAGGCTAGTTGACAGTGTTGAAGCTGCCATGGGAAGATCCAGGTTGAATAATCCGATTCATTGGTTTTTCTGTAAAGGTGGAGAGACAGTCTGCAGAACTTTTTACTCTGAGTGGCTCGCCAAAATCATGCATCCTCATCAGTTATCCAAATTCTTCATGGTTGAATGGGCTCATTTATCCCATCTGTTTAATTACAGAGGTTGTGATGCGCTCTTGCGACTAGTGCGCTTATAGGGCGCGCAGAACTGACTGCGAAGGACACCCAATATCTATCTTTCCGGACTACACCCTAAGGGTTCAAAATCAGCGAGAAACTTTGTTGTTAAAAGGAGACTGCTTGTCCTTAATCTGCGATGCAGCCTGATGTTTCTGAATAACCTCTGGATGGTTGATTATGGGAAGGTGCACTTCTGACTGGAGGACGAGGCAGGTGACTGGGAAGATACACTGCCTGGGGACCCCTCACAAAGATCGGAGCGGACTGAGACCCCATCACTGACAGTTCAGAGTCAGCTTCTGTAAGGCGAAGAACTGGGAGGAACAGTCCCTTCATCTCCTTGAGCCTGCCAGGCTGCATTGTGGTATGCTGAGATGGCACCTTTTGAGACACGGAGGTCATGCTGGCTTCCCGAGACTCCAATTTGAACAGCCGAAGTGGCGCGGATTGGGCCTGGCCTGTGTGACACATTGAGGTGCTCCAGGGAGAGACCTGTGGAAGCAGTGGTATTTGTGAGCATGCTACTGCCCTTATATTGGAACTGTGTGTTGGGAGTTTCTACTTTAGGGCGAAGTGTGAGTTAAAAAAAAAAAAAAAATTGGGTGTCCGAAAGCTCTGATTAACAACTTGAAATGCTTAGGATTACTAAAAGTTATATATGGTGAATGTTCTTTCTCCCCTTCTTTGTTTTCATTTCTTAAATATCCCATCCCTTTCTCTTGCGGGAGGCCTTTGGCGACTGCGTACTTAATGTTTGATTGGTAAGTTCGTGAGCGCGATCTGCTCCTCTGGTAGAATTTTTACCCAAGCAGCAGGAAGACCAGTGCGAACGGCAGTACACACTGCACTCCGCCACTTGTAACTTCGCTGAGTTCCGCATAGCAAAACTCCACGAACTAACCCCAGGCCTGGTATTAGTATAGGGTGGTACAAGTTAATTTGAGCAGAGGACATGTTAGATTGAATAGCGTAATGGAGGGATGTAAGACAGAAGAAAGCCAGAAGCTTTAATTGGGAGATCCTAGTATTAAGTTGAGGTCTGGGAAAAATAAAGGAGAGAGGAGAAGAGAAGAGCTTGTAGAGAAAGGGAATAGGGGAAGAAACATTGTTTGGGATGAGCCAAGTAGAGAACATAATGGAGAATTTAGTAGGGTCTTTTGGGAGTTCATATTTAGTAATCTGATGTTTGGAGTGAGGCAGGAGGTGTAGGGGTAGGAGTCTAGGAAGGGTTATTTTGGAGATCATAGTAATAGAAAGGGTTTGAGATGAGAGAGAGAGTGAAGATATAGGTAACATTGATAGAGGTGTAGAGTGATGGTAGGGCAGAGTAAAGCTTTCAAGAGTAATTTTTTTCTTATACAATAAGACTAAAATAATTTTTTCAATACATGATTACTTAGAAAGGGGATATATGTGTATGGAATATAATATATTGAGATTTGTGTGTCTTTTTTTGTGGAGTAGTCAGAGAAGATAATGATGTAGTTTGCTGTGAAAGATTTGTATGAAATGTAATGGTCTTGTAATTGTATTTAACGCCCAGTGACCTGTATTAAAAAATAACCTTTGTGAAGCACCAAATATCTGAGAACCAATAACATTTCATTAGTAGAAGTAAGAACATCGTTTTTGATTTTTACTGTCCTAGCGCTTAAATTTTATGATCCATTTTTCTTCCTATGAGAGGGTGAGGTGTTTGAAGTATGGAAAAGATTATACAATTAAAATTCAGTATTGCATGTTATTAAGTACAAACTTGAATGTCTTTAAAACTGTGTATTAATGGCAAGTTATTTGGGAAGCAGGAATTGTATTTTTATTGATCGTTGGCTTTTGCTTATTTTCAACTTAACCCCCCTGCATCAGATTTATCCGTGTCCAGTTTAAATTTAAGCTCAAATTAACCATGTAATAGAAAATATAAGATTTTTTTTTAAAAATGTCAGTTACTGTTGTCACTTTGTTTTGCTGTGGCTTTATTTCTTGACTTGTGGAAAATAATTTTGTAGTTGCTGCATGGCAGTGGTAATATGTTAAAATTAGTTCTGGCGGAAGTATAAAGGACTTACTAAGGACCCAGTTATGGTGTTAAAAGTACTGCTTGCTACAGAATTTACCATGGCATACCTCTTCACAATCCCACGGATGGCTATGGTGAATACGATCCACAGCATGCCCTATGTCTTACAAGATGTCCAAATATGGTTCAAACCTTGGTTTGTAACATTCTTTTTGATTCTAACAAGACTTTAGAACCCCTAGAGGGGAGTCTGGTGTCCCTCAAACACAAATTACATATCTGTGACTTGATTACAGATTCAAAACCAGATTTAGTTAATTACCGGAATTTGGCTGAAAGCATCCACTGTAGCGGAAATTGCTGCAGCCATCCCTATTGGTTATAAGATTTTGAAATGTGACATGGAGGACTGCCCAGGTGGAGGCGTTGCTATTATTTTTAAGGACTTTCACGTGTGGCGAAATTTAAGCTCATATCTAAGGGCTGTGAGATGTTGGGCTTCCAGCTTGCGCACAAAAAAACGAATGCTGCTCGGCAGTACGGTGCTCTATAGACCGAATGGTCACAACCCTTATATAATGAAGAACCTCCTCTCTCACTTAGCCTCTAAGTGCGAAGCATGACCATAATTAGGGATTTTAGCCTACATTTTGACAAAGAGAAGGATGAGCTATGCAGGCATCTTGAAAATGATATAGTCTCCAGTTTCATCAATGTAAATTGTAAATTGATACTTGTATAGCGCACTACTCACCCGCAAGGGTCTCAAGGTGCTTGTACGAATACCGCTGTGGAACCCATCCTGGCTTTCCCTGTGAGGCGTCAACTCCTGGGCACCCCCAAGGTGGAGGCCAGGCATCCTTAGCGTTGTGGGGGCCGTTGTGGAGATTAAGCAAGCTATTGCCCAGAGTTGCAGAGTGGGACTCCATGATTAGAATGGCACAGAGGCGAGAATTATCAGGTCCGTGGAATTTTTTGAGCCCAAGACCCACCGAGGCGGGGAATTGAACCCTGGTCCCGGGCTAGACCTCTGCATCAGGGTCTGCCGCTCTAATCATTGAGCCACACTTCTCCACTGGGTGACTGGTGCTACCCATAGAGCTTGCCATACACTGGATCTTGTGTTCTCTAACATCAAAACAACAATCTCTGGAATCGCTCCATTAACTTGGACCAACTTTTTTAATTACAGTTTTGGTTACTCTTCCTCAGGGTAATACTAGTCCTCTAATCCTAAGAGCGTGGAGTCGCATTTCTGAGGGATGCTTTTCAAAACACTTTATTCTTCCACAGGAGGAGGCAGAGGCACCTCTTATTAAGCAGACTGAATCATTAAATGAGGCAGTCTTGACAAGTGTGCTCCCTTGAAAGTTAAAAAATCTTCCAGAAGACGTCACTCGGAGTAATGGTATTCATTGGAATTAAAAACAACCAAAAGGAAATGTAAAAGTCTTGGGGGGGGGGGGGGGGGGGGGGGAAAGTGGAGTTTTGCGAGGGAAGAAAACAATTTTATTGATATAAAGAAGCCCTGAAAAAGTATCATAAAGCCCTGAAGAGAATAGCGTCCCTTCTCAACAGTTATTTAGAATTGTTAAGGAGCTTGCTAAGCCTGACTGTATAGCTTCTTCCGTTCCACCTACTGAGGCTTTTTATGAGGATTTGGGGAATTATTTTACAGATAAAATCCACAAGCTATACTCTACCTTTTTAGACCCAACAATTGTTAGAGGAGCCTTTAGGGCCCTGTGTGGGTTCTCACCCTGAAGCCAGTGCCCAATTGGCTACCTTGAATAAGATTATAGACTAGCAGGTCTTGAAGCTGATGAGGTTAAATTTTGCTCGCCTAGTATCTATTTTGTCCCCATTTTACTTGCATTTTTAATCCACCTTTTGAGGAGTCAATCTATCCTGAGGCTTGGAATGAAGTGATTTTGTTACCTTTGCCTAAGAAACCTGGAATCGATGCTGCTGTTCTTGCCAATTATCTGCCTATATCTCTTCTTCCATGCATGTCTAAAATCCTGGAGAAAGCGGTGAATAGACAATTGTTTAATTTTCTTGAAACATACAACCTATTATATCCCTCTCAGACTGGCTTTCGTGCGAAGAATAGCTCAGAATCTACATTGATGGCTATATTAGATGACATCAGGCTAACTGTAGATCAGGGCAAAGTCTCATCCTGATCCTGCTTGAGCTCTCGGTGGCCTATGATACGGTCTCGCACGGTCTGCTAATTACCAGACTACATGAAATTGGTGTACATTCAAAGGCTCTTCATTGTTTGAGCTCTTTTCTGAAAAACAGATCCTATACAGTGCAGCTCGGCAATTTCCTCTCCCACTCCCATAAAGCGACTTGCACAGTTCCACAGGGCTCTACTTTTTTAAACTTTAAATATGCCAACGACACTCAGTTGACTTTATCGCTGGAGGTGGACGGTGAAGAATAAAAGTAAAGCTGAAAAAATGCCTTACCAAATTAGCAGGATGGATGGCTAGACACTGCTTAAAATTAAATGCAGACCAAACAGAGATCCAGCTATTAAGTGGGGCGCATGTATTCCGGGATTCCGCCTTGTGGCCGGTCTCTTTAGGGGACAAATCATTTAAACACATTTTTTATTAAAGCTGACCACGTTATTGCTTTGGGTGGGTTTTTCCCCCAGTTGATGTCCCAAACAGGCGAGGCTTCTCTGGGAATCACCCTCATTGAGTTTTGCAACATTAATGCTAAAACTATGGCCTCACTTCACATGGGCACTGCATACTAAACTTTCTTGGAAATCTATTTTTGGGCGTAGGCAAAGAAGTTGGTCTCTACATAGAGTAGTAAATCCTACCATAGAACTTGATACTTTTGTAGTCACATGTTTCATGAGCTCCCTTCGCAAATATTCCCAAAAATCCTTTGCTTCCATGCCAGTTTATAAGGAACACATTAAGACAAACTGAACGTTGGTGTAATTGTGGATGATTCTCTTTCAATGCAAGATCACATCGAGGCCATTTGTGGCAAATCTTTTGGTATTTTAAACCTATTGAGAAAGCTGTTCAAATGGATCCTAATTGCCTGGAGGAAAACCATAGTTCAGGCCCTGATTATTAGTCGCTTGTTCTATAGCAATGCCCTTTTTGTGGTCATGGCAGATTACCTGTCTACAAGATTACTGGTGATCCAAAATGTAACTGCTAGGACTGGTTAAATGACTAAAGTTAACATTTTGTGTGGTTGTAAGCTGAAGGTAGGCAGACATTGAGAGACCGTTTCACAAACTGCACTTTGTCGAATGTTTTTTGATTATTGCAAAAGCTACTACACACTTTAATTTGTAGAGTCTTACGCCAGTGATTTACCTATACTTGTGTGCAGATTTCTCTGCCCAAACTGTGGAGTCTCTGCACATATAAGAAAAGGTTTTAGTACTAAGTGTGGGAGGGACATAGGAGTGTGGCTTGAAGACTGGGCATACTTAGTACCAGGGGGGGGGGGGGGAGTAGGGAGGAGCAAGAGGTTTGGGGGTGGTTCAGAAAGGGGTTTAGTGTGAAATGCTACGCACGCAAGCGTAAGCTAATTGCAATACTCTGGGTGGAGAATTGTAACTTACACTTTTGTAGTAAGTTTCCAATCCAAGTCTGTTAATAAGTTTTAAACTTACTCCAAAGTGTAAACTTGCTCAAGTTTGTTACCTCTGAACCAGGCCCTACGTCCTAAGGTATTGACTTGTGGGCAGTGGCTATGATTTAGAATTGGTAATCCTATCAGTCTGGTAGCAGTGTTTTGAAGTGTTAGTGGTACTTCTAAAATTGGGTCTAAAGGTATAACTTGAGGATGGCACTATTTCATTCTTGTACCAAAATAATAAAACTACTCCAATAAACTGCCTCCACAGTATTAATAATAAGATTATCACCACAATGTTCTAACCGGTCAGAACCATCGATTCTACGTTATTTTAAGACTTCTCAAAATCTCACGATTTTAGAAAATAGAGGCATGTGCATGGTGCCCCGCTCTTGCGAGGTCAAGACCTTCACCCTTTGAACACAACACTGATCGCTCACAGTGTAATGTTCACCTGCCTCGGCTTTCTGTGGTGCACTCTCTGGGCACTGCTTCAAAGCATATGTGGCTGTTATTGTTTAAACAGTGGTTTCAAAATAAGTTATTTATGGGTATTAGCTTTCCGCTGCTAACTTTCTGCCATATGTCTCGTATAACTCACATAAATGGAATGATGTTGATAGGAGTCATCAGTCTTTTTTGGTGGTGTCTAGTAACCTTGAGTGTGGGAAGGGTGATCTCGAGTTAGTTAACATAAGAAAATGCCCCTTTTGATAAGTGGTTATTCAGTGCATACTAGAAAACGCCCAGGTTGAGTATGTTCCTTGGAGAATGACTGAGATTGTTCCCGAACCTTGAACCATAAAGTTGAATGGATTGCCCCTTTTCTTTTTGGTTGTACATCGCTTGAACAGTCTGTAGTTTACCGGTTTAATGTAAAGACCAGAGATGTAGGGAGACCACAACCTTTTATCGCCATTATCCAGCAAAGGTGGGACCGTCTTCTATTGCTGTTTTAACCCATTATCCAGCAAAGTCACTGCAGACAAAGTGTATGGTTTTGTCTTTAATTCTTTGGGGTACTGAGAGCCAGCGGAGTTCTTTCAGGGTAGGGCAAAATCATCACATTTACTCAAACTTTGGCAAAACCTAGCTGCTTCATTTTGGGTTGCCTAAAACCTAGTGTTTCAGGGGACACCTGTGCCATTGTCATAAAAGCCCAGCTGGGATATGACAAATGCTTTAGTATGGTAAAGTTAATTCCTTGACATATTGGGAGAACCTTTCTCAACGTCGCGATGAGCACCCTCCCTTCTCTTGCAAACGAGCTCACATTCACGTCTGGATTCTGGCACACTTGATCCAGGACACCATCAGACTGCGAAATAAGAAGAAACAAGCATTTGCAATGCAATAGGTCTCGCATTTACGCGAATTTTAGCTATTGGCATTGTAAATAACGATGCCTTTTAGTTGTTTTAAAAACCAGAACCTAACTAAAAGGCATTGTCATTTACAATGCCAATAGCTCAAATTGCGTAAATGCGAGACCTAGTGCATTGCAAATGCTTGTTCAGCTTAGTTATGAATTTGTCGCATTTTTCACATTCATCTGCTGCGTAAGACTCTAAATCCTACCAGGCGTCACATACTTTAAGATTATTTCCTTTTTCTTTGACACGTATGTCCTTAGTACATTTAAATGAGGACTGTGTCTTCTCACCGTTCAGAAGAACTGATGTACCACCAATACGTTTACCTAAAGCTTTGTAAAATGCAACTGCCACCAAACTTGGCACAAACTCCACGAAAAAAGGATTATTCAGCAGATCATAACAGAATTTCACGAACCGATTTTAAAAGTGGATCATTTGGCGAACCATTAAAGATGAAAACCGCTGTAAGCTCAAGGGACTACATAATGACGGTGACACAAGGAAAAAAAATGGAGGGAGGTAAGGAAAGCAAAGCTTTAACACTAGCAACCTAAATCAAGTTCAAACTGCTAACACTGGTGCAGATGGCCACTGATTTTGCAAGGACGATGCGCCCGATGCACAGCTCAAGATGCCTACAGTCACCAATAGCTGTATGGAAAAGAGAATGGGTGCACGTAGGCCTTCTTTTACATCGCTGAAAGCCTGCAAGTCCTGGGTGCTGTAAGGACTGGGTTTACTAACAGCAGGACGATTGCTAGAGGGTGCTACAACACAGCTGTCAGCATTCACTTGACTGGCTTGGTACACGGAGTATCTTACACTGCACAGGTGCTTCGTGCAGGTTAGGTTTCAAATCATTTCGGCTGTTATGGTACCCTTCCTATAACCTAGCTTACAAGAAGGTAAACTAATAAACGTTTCAGTTGTGCAACTTGCACATATAAAAAGAACATGGAAATATACCTTCACTTAACAATGGGTCACTCAAAAAGGGCACCAAACAGCTATGCAATGCGCCACGCAAACCAGCATTAAACATCTTCAAAAACTCTTGCAGCCTCGCAACCTGGAGCACTGTGACCATGGCTCTGACTGCCACAGTTGGGAACGAAACTCATAAATGCTTGTCCAACTTGAAATTTGTATTGGAATGCCCAGGAACTGCTGCAAATCTGGAGGGAACAAAATAGAAAGTGGGTCTGTCACTTGAAGAACCAGGAGCTTCTCCCTTGGCTAGTACATGTAGCCAATTGACTTCAATAACAAAGCCTCACACTTTAGTAGCCTTTCACCCCCTCAAAAAAACTGTCATGTAAGCATCAATATTGCCTGCCCTGGAGGCCTCAATAACCAAAGGTACATGAGGAAACGGGGGGAGCTGGGTGTACCTAGTGACAACAGCAAGTGTAACAGATGTAATCAACCAACATCCCTGGAGCCTGGCTTTGCTGATGCTCGCAACGTTGTTTATCTAGGGGGGCACTCACCGGAGTTCTGGTCTCGGGGCCACCGGTAGTAGTTGGCCAGCACGACTATGAGCCCCACGAAGGATGTGAGGAAGTAGAAGAAGGTGTTGTCGTTGTCATCATACTGGAACTGCTGCCCAGCCATGGCGACTCCTCCGAGGGGAGCAGGGCAGGGGGGTGCGCACTCACTGACGCAGAACCAGCGCCTTGAGCCAACAACTGCACCAACGCACAGTAGAGGAGATAAGCGCAGCCGATGCTTTACACGCATTTCTCGCCTTCCGTCACAAACGCCCGACGAACGGAAAGGCTGCAGTCGCACCGAAGCAAAGGGAGCCAGAGAGAAGGAGCAACAAGACCCGCGCGTGCTCCTGGGAGAGCGTGAGGAAAGCCAGATGGCGCCTCTGCTCGTAACTGTGCGCATGACCGCACGCTCTATGCCACCCAAAAAGCTGTGGTCTGCTTTTTAAAGCCCACTCACTAAATGTCTCGCCAGGCAGCGCATGCGCTGGCTCAGGCGAGACCTAAAAAGGGAGCAGTCCATTTCCAGCTATGCACCCAGGATCTGGAACAATATACCTGTATCCATCGGGACAGCCCAAACGCATTGCAATTTAGGAAAGAGGCAAAAACGTGCCTCTTTTTAAAGGATACTACAGTACAATCCATTAACTCTCCTCAACTCGACTTCCTTACTTATAACCCTTGAAATTAAGCTGGTCTTTGACCATATACAGTGCTCTGCTGCATTTGAGTTTAGTTTGCACCATAGCAATGCCACATACATACGTAGGCTACAAGCTAGCTTGTGCTGTGACAGCTTACATCTGTTTTGAGGAGCAGAAGGACATCGCTGACCCAGACCCCAATATTTCTCACGCATCTCCCAGTCTCTACGAGATTATTTGACAGTTCTACATGAATTGCACAGGTCAGCCGATGGGAAGCCTAAACACATTTATTTTCTAATGTTCTGGGGTATGCTGCTAGTGAGATTCGTATTACTGATCTCATACTCTGAAAAGTTCAAATAAATATCTGTACTTAATAAATAGCTGGCTTACAAAGTCGTTCTCATGTCATTGGGTCATTTTTTGGTGCATCCTTACAGTTTTTAAATAGGAAATACTCCGTTAGTTTTTTTGGTTCATTACACATAGTGAAGAATGTTTCATATTTTAGATAATTGATCATGTTGATTTTGCAGTCTGTATTCCTTAAGTGCATACAGTCATGGTGTCCGTAGTTTACAAAATGTAAACTAGATTTGTTACATTTAGAAAAAATTGTAATTGCCAGTGGAGGACTTTTTTTTTTTTTTTTTTTTTTTATCCATATATTTCAGGTGTTTAATACTAGCTTAGTTGGCCTTAACTAGGACCCAAATGTAAAAATCATAAATTAATTTATTTTTATACCAAAGAAAATCAAAGTCCTAGGTAAGTTTGCATCTCCAGTGAAATATTTTGTGACGACAATTGTATAAATAGTCAAAAAATTCTCCTCATTTTGCTCAAACTACATCTCTCAATTAAGACCGCATTAATTTATTGAAAAGTTGGACTCAATTTTTTTATCTTTTGTTTTCATTTAGATGATCATGGAAACAGCAATGGCAGCCATGTAAAGATCTTTTTACCGAAGAAGCTGCTTGAATGTCTACCAAAATGTTCAAGTTTACCAAAAGAACGACACCGATGGAACACCAATGAGGTAGACACTGATTCTCTTTTGAGGAAACTGTTTATGGATGCGTTGGAGCATGAATCAAAACGAAGTTCTTTATTTTACTTTGTGTTTGTGTATTTCTAGACTATTATACCTTGTTTTTCAGGCCATGTGATATTTGGAAATGGAAAATCTAATAGCATGTCTAGGACTTGCCAGAGACCTAGCTAACCATGTGTACTGGGCTTAAGTGTCATTTCTTTTGTTGAATGAGTTTGAGTAAATATGCATGCTTTTCTTGACTGGCCTTAAACTATAAAGTTACATAGCGCTCTTAGAAGTGAAAATACGCTGATTTTGTTTTTGATAAACTGGTTTGACGTCCTCTTGGAATCGCATGCATACAAAATGCATGGATTTCTTCTTCGAGATTTGATTTGGCTAAGACTAGAAATGTTAAAACATGATCACCACCAAACCTGGTGCACTTTGGATGAATGTTAAGAAGGAATTAAGTTATGGCTTGAATTGCTTTAGGAGTATATTTGCAGATTCACTGCATATTTAGCAATATTAACGATCCCTAGAGATACTGTTTGACTGGCATTTTTAGGAGCCACTATCAGAACCCTTTACATATAATAATTAGGATGTTTCATTGGTGTTGGGGTAAACTGCGGTTTGCTGTTGTGCCTATTCATTCTGACTGTAGACTGTTTTGAAGTTGTAATAAACATTTAGTGGTGGATAAGTGCACTAATAAATAGTCGTTTTCCATGAAAGGTTTGTCTTCCACAGCTTGTTGAGTCCCCAGTACACCTAGCCATCACAAAAGTCTGAAAATGCAATATTTGGTGGAGCTAGTATGCCCTACAAGGACATAGCAGTCCACTTCAACAATCTCCTGCCTAAAAACTCAGTTTAACGTTCTCCAGAACAAAAATGGTAATGCGATGAAATCTGTATTAAAGAGAAAAAATGTTTGATTCCCTTTTCAAAAGGAAGTTAATTTTGCTTTAGTTATTATTGAGGGTCTGGATGACAGTGTTGAAGTCTAGTTACTAGCTCTCTTGTGTATTGATGCGTGTATTCGGTGGGCTGCCCCTTTTAATTGAATGCCAGATAAAAGAAACTATATTCAAACATGAGTGTAAAACTAGGTTCAGAAGCATTCTAATCTTACTGCCATTGACTTGGATAAAGCTGGAATGAGTTAGATTATTTAGCTGTTAAGTTGTTCATGGTATTAATCTTTTTGTAAACACCTCCTTGCTGTATACTCATGTTATCAGACAGGGAGATGTCTATTTTGAATCTGCTTGTTCCTGTTTAGCTCTGTCCTTGATTAAATATTCATAAAACCCATCATATTAAATACATTTTAGTTATGCAGCAAGATAGTGTCAAAAACAAAATTCAGAAACGAAACGGGAGTAGGAGATTAAATACATCAACAAATAAAATGCCACAATCAAAAAACACTTCTATATGAGTTAGACCAAAACTTGAAATTTGCTGCAATGTGAAATGTTGGGAGTCAAAAATTTGAAGTGAATAAATACTTTGTGGTGGCTGTGGGGCAACATCCTTTTCCATTACTTGGTAAGATTAGTTGCCGCGAGCATTCATGTTTTTGCAACGCGGGTGCTATTTGTTTTTTTTCCCTGGCAGCCTCTCAAAGCATTTGGTAACATCACCCACTGCTATTTGGGGGGGGGGGGGGAGGGGCGATTATACATGTCTTTTCATTTAGCCAAAGAGAACTTGAAATGGTGTATGTCCAGCTTTTATGCAGCCGTCTGTAATTTAAAGAAACCTTAACTGCCTCTCCAAAATTAGCAAAGAAGTTGTTAAAAACAAAAGTCTAGATTAGGTTTTAAAGGGGTGTAAGAGTAAATAACTATATTGAGGGATCCCCTGTCATCATTCTTTATTTTTCATACAAACAAAAACGGTTATATCCAAGGCATGGGTACCCTTTTAAAATAGTCATGTAGTCTGCCTTTCGTTTCCTGTGCTTACGCTACTGGAAGTAGGACTTGAGTTTTCACCATCAGTCTTGGACCCAAAGGCTAAGTTGAAATGTGTAATTGACTATCTATGCTGTATCGTTTTGTTTAAGAAATAGAAAATTAAAACCTAGACTCGCGGTGTGAGGGAAAGGGGCAAAAAAGGATGAGTAGGACAAAGGAAAACAGTGAAGTGACAGCGAGAAAAACAGGAATGAAAATCTGCAAGAGTGATTAAATAAAGTAGTGGATGAAAATAGCTGCAGGAGTGATTACAAAAAAATAGATTATGTGGTGGAAGAAAGGGGCATGAGGTTTACTAGACACCAACTCCTTCAGTTCAAGAAGCTGCTATGCAGGTTCCTATTGTTCGTCGTGTTGCCTCCTACTTCAGCAGATCCCCAGCTGCTTATTTTGTCCCAATTCAAGGAGACCTGTTGGGCAAAAACAAGGAACGTGGTCGACCTACTAACTCGTGGCAGTATTGGGGGGGGGGGGGGGGGGGGAATTGGCAGTCTTTCAAGTGCAAAGAAACTGTTGGCCTACTATGTTATCTATAAAATCACTTTTTAGGAGGAGATGCAGAAACTTGAGAGAATTATGTTACGTCCAGAAAAAGGGGGACATCAGTGTTAACATGATTTATAAGTACCTTGCTAAGAATAACTTTTATGGCAGGGTTTCTAATAAGTCTAATTTATTTTAAGTTGTGATTTGTTTTTGTTTTTTAGACTGCTGCCATCCAAGTCTTCGGGAGAGCTTTCAGAATTGTTTTAATGGAGTTCTCTAATCCACAAGGATATACTCCCCATCCACACACTCTTAAAATCTAGAACATTATTCTGGTGCTGATTTTAACAGTGTTTAGCAGCTTTTCTGTTGCTTGTAGTATGGAGCTAGTTTAAGGTATTTAGATAAAGTGCAACTGTTACTTAGAACAACAGTTATTTGTGTTATGTAGCATCTACGACTTCTTAAACTAGTGCAAATGAGTTATTACTAATATCCATTTTAATGTTACTCGGTTTGCCGACCATCAGAAGGCTCAGGTTACCTTGCAGGATTCAGACTCCAAAAAGCAGGTGAAAACAGAGGTCGGGTTGGGGAGGGTGTTTTGCGACTCCTCACACTCCAATCTTACACCCTTCCAACAGCCCAGATCTCGTAAAGACTTGCTTAGGGTGGGTTATCCCTCTCTTGTCTGGGCCTTCCCATGAGGTAAGAGAAAGTGGAGTGCTGACCTAAATTTTGAATCCCACTCCATGTTGCAGTTGCGGGAAATCCACCATGGTACTTTAGAGATCATTGGGTAATAAATCTCGGGGATTTCGAATGGGTCACACTTATTCACCAATGTAATCCTTGGGTTTCCTTCTACTCGCCGTAGTTATAGCATGCTTTACTGTTTAAAACAGATCAATCAGTGCCCCTCCACCACCATTCCCTCCAAAAACGCTTCTGTAACTAGAAGCCTCAGTTAAACTGCCACCTCCTCTACAGGATAAAGAAAGCTTGCGCGTCTGGAACTTTGAGACAGTAGAGTGATAGTGCCAGTTGAACTGTGTGCCAACCTACTAGGTGACCGGGGGGAGGGGTTACTTAACAAGTAAGAGTTTGAAGACACTAGGCTGCAGTTGAGTTTCCATAGTGGGTTGAAAGGGCAGGCCGGGTTTTTCCCCTTCTAACTGAATGTCAAGATGGGGCTTTGGTTAAAAAAAAAAAAAGTGGATTCGTTCTCTTACAGCGTTAATGTGTTACTTAAATTTGATACAGTGGACACGTACAAGGTATGATCCTTGCAAACAGCTTATGAAACTTTGTTCGAGCGACACACCCCAGCTTCCTGTGATGATGAAGCCTAGTTACTCAACTAGCCCACTAACTGCTTGAAGACCAGACTGATGTTGAGCCTGAAGTAACTGGATCTGCTCCAGCCCTATCAAACGTTTGAAACCCCTTTCAAAGAGTCTTGCTCTGGGATACACTACCTTGTTGTGCTGGTTCCTTACAAAGAGAATAAGAGACAGCACCATAGAATCTACAGACTGTGTTGTGGAACACGTTCTTCTTGCGCGCACCTACATGATGACATTGAGGCATCTTTGTAGGCATTGTTTTTTGTTTTATTTTTGTTTAAAGCCATGCTCCTCACCATCGGGGATGCTGTACAGCAGGGCTAAAACCTATTCACAAATGTCTTGGGTCCCAATGGTGAGACCCATTGGTTTTGCGTTTATTTTGTGTATGATTTTATCTTCAAATGCGTTTTGGTGTTTAGATGAGAAGGAACATAAGGACAAGTGGGGACAGGATGTATGGATGGAGGAAGCAAAAGCTGTAATGGAAAGGGAAGGACAATGGTGAGCAGGAAATGGAAATAGAAGTGAGCGCACATTAGGAATCATTGGAGCATAGCAGTTAGATTTCATGGAACTCTGTACAAGACACACCCTGGTGCTCCAGGGAAAGTGCCTTGGGAGGCAGTATAATACTCAATCCCCGATGCTTTTCCGCCTTGTCTACAGACAGACTTATGCTGCCTCTCCACAGCGGGTCAATAATTTACCTGTGCGTCAGCTCCTGAAGAGCAACGTAATAGGAGACCTGTGATTTTTCTCAATTCCTTAGGTGATAGACCACCTGGAATGAAATGCGCTGGAGACAGCAGTGGAGCTCTCCATTTGGTGAGGAAGGCACTTGTCCCACCCAGTGTTGATTTAGCTGACTGCTTAGGTACTTATGCTTTGAGCTCAAGAAGGGCTGAGTTTGTGTTTAAGATATATCTTGGGCACCGAACCCTTAGTTGTTTTTCAGACTTGCTGGGGCTGTAACAAGAAGACTAGTATACAGAAAAGGGCCCCTAGGGCGAGTGTGCTGCCTGCGCTGTAGTGAATGTTTGGAAAACCTTAAAACTGCAGGTTCACGTGGTCATGGAAAGCTCTGATGAATTAAGAAACTGGCCGTGTTTCTGAGCGTTTTGCAGCTTGCCTCTATCTGGCATGAAAATATGAGGTCATGTCGTCATTGCACTTAAAATGTGTGACCATCAAATGGCTTTGCTGTGAAAATTAGTCCGTAAATCATTCGTGTTAAATAATTGTGCACCTTTAGCTGGTGATAGAGCTGCCTTTTAAGAATGATTACATTTTTCGCTTATATTTACCACTGTTAATGCACACCTTACTAATCAGTCAGCCATGCCTTGCTGTCAAGAGTGCTTCGGCACTTTGCTTGGAATCCTCTCTCCCAAGCCACTTTTCTTGCTTTCATTCTGGACTTTTACTACGGGGCCGCACATTCTGCGCAGAAGAGGCCAACAGCAAATTACTGACATGGAAACTAAATAGCAGTGTGCAGGAGGAGGATGTAAATACGCCCCTGTGGGTGGCGTTGGTCAGCCCGGTTTTAGCCAGCAAGTAATAACACGGGGTTGTTGGAGGTGAAGTGACTGAATGTGACTGATGGTGTAAACCAACCAAATAGTAATTAGATTTTCATGCAAGTATTTAGGCCCAGGTGAGCAGGCTGGCTTGGAGGAGGAGAATTGTGTGTGAAAGTACCGATGACTTATTGAACGCGGCTGCTGTTGAAAAGGGAACTTCATGTGGCCAAACAAGCACAGCTTTGAGAGGACCTGCAAGAGTGGAGGGACCAATAAGAACAAATGGTCAATATGGGTGCAAGTAGTGCGACTGCCACTGGGAGAGACATGAAGCAATGGGTACCCTGTGAAAAGTAGGAAATGGGAACATAGATCTGCTAAAGCTAGATCACAGAAAGCTAACGCATTAAAAAGATGTACATTAATTGCATTTTAGTTAGTATGGTAAGGGGAAAACTAACTACATGCTTCCTTGATGGACTCTTTAAAAACAAAAGGATGGACTTATAAAAAGCACCTAGCACTTGATAAACTACATGTGGTGCTGCATTAAGTCTACACTTTTTTGTTCGCTGATTTTTTTTTTTTTTTTTTTTTTTTTTTTTTTACTGTTTGAGTCCATGTTAAATTTGTAGTGGTGTTTAGTCTTCCTCAAATGTGTATACAACATGATTTTAATGTGTTTTTGTACAAAATACAGTTTCGTTTGCAAGTGTTCTAATAAGGTTGTGTGTCTTCGTATTTTGTTTTGCACGTCACTTTGTGTATCTATGCACCAAACTGTTAAATGTAAGTAGTATGTATTTTAAATAAATTGCACATAAGTAAATAGGGAAGGATTTCACAGCTATAAGGTCCTGTATATGTGCAGTGGACATTAAGATAAAGCCAAGTTGTTCGTTCGGAGACTGTTCTTGAAGTTATTACTTTCTTCTTTGAAAGTCTGTAATTTCGACATCTTAAAAACACAATACTGTATATGTTCATGTGTACAGAATCTAGTTTACCATAATGGCATATTTTCTGATTTAAGAAAAGTTACATTACATCATGGCATGTATCTTATGGGACCTCTTTGATGCTTAAAACTGAAATACATTCTCAAAATTAACTGCATCAATTTACTTGTGAACTGCAAGAAATCTACAATATAAAAGTCTCTGCCTCCTTAATAACTCTCAGTAGAGCAACTTAAGCTTTGCTAGCCTAGCTAATGTTTCTTTTGTAAGAAAGCTAAATGGTGCAAATATTTCATTGTTCAGAATCAATAAACATATAACCCTCAATCCCCTTGCGTACGTATTACTCTTAGCTCTCTTGCAATAAATGTTATATATTTTAATCTGTGGATGAAAGATGGGCATCATTACAATCGATTATGAATAGTTTTTCTCTTATCTTACCTTGCATTTTAGTTGGAATTACCTGCTTTGAATCGGTCACTTGTAGTATGCCACTTATGATTTTGCTGCTTAGTAGATTGACTGAATTGGAGACCAGAGCGCCCTGTGCTTTGTCTCTTAGTCTTACAACTGTTCTCAAGTCTTCCTTTTCCTCAATGTTTCGTTCTCCATGCGATTTTATTTATTTATTTTTTTCTGTAGTATTGCTATACATTGATTTTTTTTCTGCCACTGGCTTTCAGCTGTTTATGGGTGGCAGATGTCTGTAGCCTTCCCACTAGATTCTGTTGGGAACACCTGCAGGTGGACCCTTCTGTTCATTCTGCCCATTGTTGGCTAGTCCCTTTTGAAATTACCTTCAGCATAATCAAATTGCGGTTCACTTCAGAGGTCAGTGAAAGCTAGAAACACTCCCATAATGAATGACTTTCTGAAACGGGAACAACCTTAAATGGAAGATTGATGGATCCCCCAGCTTGGTACGTCTAGGAGCGATTGACCGCAGGAATGCTGGTGTGTTGCCGCATTGGTTGCCACCTTTTCTGCTGTAATGGATGGGAAGAATTCGTGCTGCCTTTCACTGCCCACCTGCCATCGTGGATTCGATTACAGTGCTCAAAACAGATTTTGATTGGGAAAAACAACACTAGTTAAAACATTAAAAATAAAGAGCGACCTGTGTTTTAAAATATTTTGTCCATATTTGGGAGCCTTTAAATATCTAAAAATAGGTTACGTCTGTAACTCAGTAAAAACAGGTGTTTGCTATGTAGGGAAGTCATATAAACTTTACATAGAATGCTTTTTTCGCTTAAAATAAAATGTGTTTGCGTTTGTTTGGGAGGCTAGGCAGATGCAGAACCACTGAACATTGATGTTTAACTCAGACTGCCCTGGCACCTGGTCAGAGCTCTGCACACTGCCTTTGGAAGAATCACTCGGGGAGCTGTCCAGGTGCAAGTCGGGCTCACCTGGAGATCAATGCCCAGCTAGGTTATTCAGATTATTGCCCCCCTGTTTTAATCCATTTTTGAATCCGATTTGGAACTCCTCCTTGAAAACTGGTATTTACCTAGTCGCCTGCAAACAATCATTTTTGCGACCTCTATTTAAGAAACCAGAGGCAGATCCAGCAGAGCTCAAGAATTTTAGACCCGTTTCCCTACTGCCAGCACCAGTGAAAATTCTGGAGAAGGTAGTCCAGAAGCAACTGGCATAATTCCTAGAAGGAACAGTCTCTTACATGACTCTCAATTGGGTTTTAGAGCTGGGTACAGCAGAGACCACGCTCCTTGAAGTCTCTGAAACGGTACATGAATCTGTGGACCAGGGCGCCTCAGTGATGCTGGTGTTACTTGACCTGTCCACAGCGTTCGATTCTGTGGCCCACCCGATTCTGCTTGCGAGATTGAGACCAATAGGCGTGTGGAGAACAGCCCCGTCTTTATTTCAGTAGTTCCTTGAGAATCGATTGCAGTGCTTTTGTTTCCTCCCAGTAAACCCCTTGTTTGAGGGGTACCCCAGGGTTCGTAGGTGAGCCCGCTACTATTCACTATCTACCGTGTCCCGCTGGCCACCCTAGTGGAGACATGGGGTGTGAGGGTTGTCTCCTATGCTGACGATACACAGTTGGTGTTCTTTTTCAAAGAACACTCAAAGGCGGCCTTTCGCAAGTTTAAGATATGCCTGTAACACATTTCGGCCTGGATGAATGAGAATTGTTTAAAGCTTAATGTTGAGAGAACTGAGGTCTTGTTTTTCAGTAGCGCTGCTCCTCCACCGTCTAGCATGTGGTAGCCCTCCGAGCTTAACCCATACCAAAGCCAGTGGAATTGGCCAGAAATCTGGGGTTTAACTTTGATAATGACATCTCATTCAAGACGCAGGTGCGCCACGTCTCTTCCACGTCCATCTGGAAGTTAAGAGCTCTCTGGAAATTTTGAAATCTCCTACCGGAAGTCTGTAGGAAGACAACGGTCCATGCCCCGGTAACTTCTCAGCTGGACTATGCTATTAGCCTGTATTTGAGGCTGCTAGATACCTTGTCCGCAGGCTGCAGATAATACAGAACACTGCGGCCAGGCTGATGAGGCGGGTGCTGCTTTGTCACCATATTTCCCCTCATTTGCGGCAACTACATTGGCTTCCTGTTAGCAGGAGGACTGAGGTTAAGTCGCTCACTCTGGCCTATAGAGCCACCAGGGCCCAGGTTATCTCAGGAAGAGATTGCAAGTAAACCATTAACCCTCATGAGACTTCTGCGTGCTCCTTGCTTTTTTAAAGCCAGGATAGGTGGCAGTTCCTTTGTGGTGAAAACAGCGAAACTGTGGAATGCTCTCTGTCACCTCCATATGCTGGACTCTGAACAGGCCTTTAGGAAAGCACTAAAAACAAATGAACCAGATGTTGACCCCCACCCCCTACTGAGTCCGCAACTAGCGCCGGGACACCTCCGTTGAGGTAGCCATGCGCTTTATAAGCTGCACTATTATTATTATTATTATTCTTATTAACATTTTCTTCTCAATAATAATAATAAGTGATGTGCTTTCAAAATGAAGAACACCATTTCGGCCAAAAACGAAAGAATTCCGCTATGATATCACTTGTTCCTGTCATGTTCTCGGCAAAATTACTGTATATTTAACTAGAATGTTTGAGTTACCAGATGTATTGCAATCCATGTCCCTTGGGCAACTTCATTCTTTGATCGTAACCAACCAAAGGTGGAAATTACGCTTTTCCAAATAGTGTGTGTAAGGTACTTGAGTCTCCTTTCAACTCCTTGTGCACAAGTGTTTTTTTGGTGTTCTCAATAAAAGAGCGCATTCGTTTTCTCAAAATGCGTATATTAAAGAAATAAAAACTGGTTGCTTGTGAAGTCCTAAACTCTAAATTTTTGTACTTTTTAAATCGTGGAGTATCTTTGGTGTTAGGGCAGCTGGTGACCGGGGGAAAACTAATATTTAACACTTTATTTTAAAGTTTCCAACATCATAATCCTCCACCATACAGAGTTCCAACAATCAATGTCTCGACTACAATCGTCTGAACACATAGAAACATAGGCTCTTATGTTTCTATGTGTTCTCTAACATCAGCCCCACTATGTTCTTTACATGGAGACCGGAAACAACACAGATATTTAGACCTTATAGTTGAATGCTTACAGTAAATTGAGAGGTGCCTAGGATTGTCGACTGAACTTTCTCATACCTCTCTACGCTATTTTATCGGGTCGCAGTTGTTGATGGATCATCTGTGGGCACAGACACTTACTCAGCCTAATGTAGGAAGCACATTTTTAGGGACACACACACACACCCCTTTGCCTGAATTGGATAGGCATCCGTTCCCAGTAAGAATCTGTTTCATACAATATGTGCAGGGCCACTGGAATTATGCCACAGGGGAGGGCCAAATTATGTGACCAGGGTGAAAAAAGTATGCTGCAAGGATAGGCAAATTATGCCACATAATGCGGCACGTTTAGTGATGGTGTTACTTCATTATTTTGTCATTTTCAAACTTGTTAACGTTGTCTGGTCATTGGTTGCACCTCATTAGTACCAGTTTAACACCCATTTATAGCAATAAGCAACAAAAATGTAATTAGTCAACCTTTGCAAAGGGCCTTCCACGGAAAAGAAACTCGTTTTGTTGCATATTTAGTAACTTTTGAACCGTTTGAGCTAGAAACAGTCTTTTTTTTGTTTTAACATCTGCAGATTATGTGGCAGAAAATGGATTGTGTCATATGTGGCAAATCTATATCTATGCGAAAATAGCAGCACCCACACAATTGCATATTTCCAGTGGACCTGACTGGAATATCTTTCAGCAAGGCGTTAACTTTTGGAGGTGGGCGCTTCGCAAGCAGTAGCACCAACACTATACATTTCCTCACTGTTCAGGGGGGTGTTTCTCTTTCATGTAGCTAGTAAAGTTATAAGTGATGTTGTCGGGACCATGAGCCCAATCATTTAATTGAGGAACTGCACAGAGTATGGCATTATGGCAGTAGTGCCGCGACAAATGTAGGAACGCAGAATTTTGGGGCCCACATCTAGCACAGTGCGAGTTGTCTTTTAAGCCCAGTCTATGTAGTGATTTAGGAATATAATGTATCCTATATTATGAGTCAGTCCATGTTTTTAATTTGTGGAGAGTACCCTGTCGGAGAGCAAAAAAACGTACATTGTTCATCGGTAAAAGGCCCATCTAAGTTGACGAGCCATTTGGCCTTCGTCTGAGGGACACTTGTTGGTGTTTGTGTTCTCTGCTATACCAGGATACTAGTTTAAGAGGAAGCAAAGTCTATCGGTGTCACCAATATGACAAACGTAAGTGGGAGTCGAAAATACAAAATGTCAGCATGGGTCTATCCAGGATCATATATCAACCAGCCAGAGGAACGTATCCCCTAGATGTAAATCCCTGAGAGATAGCAATATAAATCCGTATTTATAAAGCGCAAGTTACTCGCCCTTGCGGGTCTCAAGGCACTGGGGGCTGTCGTGGAAATTAAGTGAGCTATTGCCCAGAGTCACATGGTGCTGAGCTGCTGCCAGAGCCGGGGATCGAACCGTGAGCCCTGTGCTCCTAAGTCAGCTGCCCTGGCTGTTGCACCCCACCTCTGCACATATACATACAGTGGGTTCACTAGTAAGATATAACCTGGGATAGTGTGACCAAGGTATTCCCGGTGCATACACATTAGCATTTCAGGCTCTGCCATTAATCTTGTCCCAGGCCCAGACAGTGCATCTAATTGTAGTTTCTTCTATAGGGTGCTTGACTCGTGAGAAAATAACTGTATTAGAAGAGTCTGGGTTGGACTTACCAGCCTCCGTTCTAGTGTGCAGTTAAAAGGGCTTAGGGTGTTGTGAATAGCTTGCATGGTAGGCCTTTGCGCATAAATGATCAACTTTGAAATCTGGAGCGAAGAGAGGCCTCCCTGTTTAAAAGGAATGATTAGTGTCTCCTATTTTAAATGCAGTTGCTTGCCCCCACCCAATATAAGCTTTTCTGTACTGGATCTTAAATCTTGATCTGTCTGAAAAGATTCTTGAGGGGGTAGTAGGGTGACTAGGATATCAGAGAAGAGATTAAGTAATTTAGGGAGAAGAACCATCTTGGTGACAGATGGTTCTTCTCTCCAAGTTTCTTCATCTTTTCTCAGAGTGTGTGTTCATCTTCCAGTCTAATTGTGTCTGGCAGTGTGCCTTAGTTTTCCTCTAGGGTAGTCTCAATATTCCGACTGATCCAGATACCAAGGTATTTTACAGTAGAGGCTTTCCACCTTAGGGCATAGTCAACTGGGTATTTAGTCCTAGAACAAGTTGATTTGGACCAGCACAATTATGCCGCATAATTTCTTAAATCTGCCACATAATTTGGCCGTCCCCTGCCGCATAGTTCCAGTTGCCTTGCATATTACTAATTTTAATTGCTTTTGTGCCAGGGCACTGCAGCTGTGGCTGTCGTGTATTACCTATGAATAGGCATTCCAAAGTGGCAAAGCCTTTTTACATTGCTCCTGGTGACCCTCCTGATACACTCGGGTGATTTCTGCTGGTAATCTTGGACATGGTGGCCAATAATGTAATCTTGTCTGTGGTCACTATTTCAACGCTAATAATAGTAGCTTGTGACGATTTTCGTTTAACATAAATAGCTCTTATTACACAAAAGGTTGGAGATCTATGCAGTGATCAAGCTGAGAGCAGCGGGAAAATTCTATTGGCATAAAAGTTCACGTGCACTTTATTGCGTGTGTTGATCATAGATTATGGGCTATAGGAGTTGCATCTGTTGGATGGTTTATCAAGTTTCAGTTTCAAGTTGGTTGTTGCCAGACTGTGCTTCATTCATATCAATACGTAGCTAAGGTAACTGTTGTTCCTCGGCCAGATCTTGGTTGGCCTTATAACAGGCACCTTCAATTTTTGGGGATTTGTGGTTCTATGCCCAGTGGCCTGGTAGAATATTTTTGAAGGCCAGTTTAGGCTACCTGAGGTCTTGTTTACTCCTGTCACATCAGTAAGTAATCCCTGAACATACTCTTTTCTGAGGCAGTTGTAAAGTGTCAGGAGTGGTTTCGTACAGTACTCTGCGCAAAAAATACTGGTTGATCGCTTCTTACTGCCCAATATCTGTGAGGTTTCTCACTTCAACAAGCTGTTCACAGTGCTATCTTTTCACAGCACAATTCGAGTTACAAGTTAATAATTCCAGTGGGCCCATGAACTCTCTAGTTTTGTCTTCAGGCTTGTGTGGGTCCCGTGTAACAAACTGAATGATTAAGGATTTGGGGAGGCATGAGCAGACCTGCTCCAGCCACTTTCCACAGAGGCACCCTCTCAGGCCAAACTGGGTAGGCCTTCGGCAGGCCCCCTGTCAGGCAGCGCAGTCTCATAGGGCATGGTATGGTGGATTCTCCCACTATTTGATCACACAATGCAGGTGCCTGGGAGCACCGTGCTTTGGCTTGCTGTATTCCACGCCCAGCACAGACTACTTGGCTTGCCCAAGGTCTTGCCTCTCCCAACAGAATCAAAGGAAGGATTTGGGCCCAGTCTGTTACCTCCTGGCAGGAGGGCGACGGCCTTCTGCCTCATCCTTGCAGTGTCTGCAGCAGTAGTCTGTTCCACAGGTCAGCTTTAGTGGACCCCAGCTTTTCAACCGCATCGCGTCCTCTGCCCATCAAGACCGGATGAACACTCCGCACTGCCTGGCCCATTGTATCGAGAGTGACTCAGATCCTCCCTGCAAGGTGTTTACCACATCAAATCTCAGCCGAAGCCCCGGAGTTAACACAACTTAAAGTAAGCAGATGCCTGCCTGGATGTGCACTCTAACATGAGGAAAACCGGGCCAGACTGAGAACCGGACCTGGCAAACTACTCGGCTGGCCCCCCTAGGGGCGGTAGGGGGGGTGCGGCCGAGCTGTTTGCTTGGGCTGGTTTCGGAAAATTTTATTACAGGGGTCCTATAATGCCAGCCTGCGGTGAAAAAAACGGCCCGAGGGGCCCAAAACCGCCCACCACATTAGCGGCCCACCGGGGAAACGCTGGGTGCCCGCTACGTCCAGTGCGACCCTGGAGGAAAATAAAAGGATGGCTGGCGTGACCTCACTAGGGTGCGATCATCTTGCAGCCCTGCGATCCGTCGGCCCCCTCGAACCTAATATTACTTGTCTAAATGGAGAAAATGAAAGATTTGTGTTTCTGAATATTTTTTAACAGAGCACATTACTACTTTTTTTTTTTTTCAGCCAGATTGGAGACCGGTTTGCTGGTGAAGCGTTATCTTCAGTATATGTAACATTTTTGGGTGTTTAGTTCTGTGCTTTTCTTGTTCCTGTAATTTATAGGGTAAATGAAACCCACCAATCTTGTATTGGACGTCATACGAACAACAAAGGGTTGAATCTTTGTTTGCTGTGAATTTTTTATTTAAAGACCAGTGTAGAAAACAAGGGAACAGCCGACACATGTTTTGCCCAGAGGCCAGGGCTTTTTCAAGGCTGTTTTTAGAAGACCGAGAAATGAGGCAGAGTAGTCGAAGGAAAAGGGATAAATCAACAATTACATCATCCGCAGTTGAAAGTGGGGAGAAAGAAATGTGGGAGGAAGGTGGGGAGAAAGAAATGGGAGTGAGATGATGCAAATAGGATCTCTATATCTCATACAAGAACAGAAAGGTGATTCATACACAGGTAAGAGAGGAAAGGCAAAGAGGAAAAGAGAGAATAAAGAAAGGGAAATAGCTGAGAGAAATATGTAGCAAAGTGGGTGGAGAAAGAGAGGAAAACGTTACAATAAAAGTGACACCCAAAAGAACACATTGTGTGTGAGAAGAAGAATTTGAGTTGGAATAGAAATGAAATGAAAATCCGAATGGTTAGGTCAGATCAGAGATACACAGATGAGTAATCGAATGGGCATTTAAATACAGGCGATAATTGTGAAGGATTCCTCATGTGGGTATATGTACACTCATAAATACAAGAGGTTAATGTGTTATCTTATTCATAAATACAAAGGTGAATGTGTGAATTTAGGGCCCCTCTAGAGGGTGCATGAGAGTACAAGACTAATCAAATAGAAAGCATGTTCAAATTGCTCATAAGTAAACAGGATCAAATACATTTCAGCCTTGTTCAAGGATTTAAAAGGAAATATTTGCATTCGAGATAGCTCAGGACCAAAAGATTAAATGCATTCCAGTCATGTTCAGCCCTGTCACAAGTAGGTAATTAAAAAGTAAATAATATTTGTGATATCGCAGGACTTTCGCGAAAGAAAATTATAAATGGTAAGTGGTTTCAAGTCGTCATTGTCTAAACATTCTGTATGGACCTCATCAAGGACATGCGAAATAAGCAGTTGTAGAAGATTTGTGGATTTCTAGTACTTGGTGACATTTGCAGTGTAAGTCGAGCTCCATTTACCAGATCAGTCTCCTCAGGTTGATTGTATTAATACCTGTGAAGTATGAAGGTCAGTGTGTGAGTCAAGGAGTCACAGAGATGGCCAAAAACCAGCTGGGGTGAAAATAAGTGGGATCCAGTGGGAGTCAAAAAGGGCGTCACCTAAGTAAGATAACACACGCAATGGTGGGCAAATATTAAGCCCTGTGGCAGACACAGGTTGAAGGAATATTAATGCGTCTCTAGAGGGAAGGTATAATTAGTAGCACGCAGTATGTAAAGGCTGGAGGGATATTGCATCCAAAATTAGCCAAACGAAAGAACTAAACATAGCTGATCTAGTATTTGGGCCGCATGGGTTAGGGTAAATTAAAGTCTCATTAATATTCCTTCAATCTGTGTCTGCCACTGGGCTTAATACTTGCCCCACCCTTGCGTGTGTTATCTTACTTAGGTGACACCCTTCTTGACTCTCACTGGATCCCACTTATTTTCACCCATCTGGTTTTTGGCTATCTCTGTGACTCCTTGGCTCACACACTGACCTTCGTACTTCACAGGTATTAATACAATCAACCTAAAGAGACTGATCTGGTAAGTTGAACTTGACTTAGACTGGAGATGTCACGAAGTACTAGAAATCCACAAATCTCCCACAACTGCTTATTTCGCATGTCCCTGATGAGGTTCATACAGAATGTGTAGACCATGAAGACTTGAAACCACTTACCATCTATAATTTTCTTTTGTAAAAGCCCTGCGATATCACAAATATTATTATTTATTTTTTAATTACCTACTTGTGACAGGACTGAACATGACTGGAATGTATTTAATCTTTTGGTCCTGCGCTATCTCGAATGCAAATATTATTTTCTTTTAAATAATTGAACAAGACTGAAATTATTTGATCCTGTTTACTTATGACCAATTTGAACATGCTTTCTTTTTGATTGGTCTTGTACACTCATGCACCCTCTAGAGGGGCCCTAAATTCACACATTCACCTTTGTATTTATGGATAATATAACACATTAACCTCTTGTATTTATGAGTGTACATATACCCACATGAAGAGTCCTAGGCCTTCAAAATTATCGCCTGTATTTATATGCCCATTTGATTACTCACCTGTGACTCTCTGATATGACCTAACCATTCTGATTTTAATTTAATTTCTATTCAAATTCTTCTTCACACACTCTGTTCTTTTGGAGGTCACTTTTATTATAAACTTTCTCTACCCACTTTTTGCTACATATTTCTCTCCGCTATTTCCCTTTCTTTATTCTCTCCCTCCTTTTCCTGTTTGCCTTTCCTCTCTTACCTGTGTACAAATCACCTTTCTGATCTCGTTCTCTCTGTTCAGTGTATATATATATATGCTGATGTCTTATTTGCATCACCTTACTCCCACATTTTTCTCCCCGCCTTCAACTGCGGATGACGTAGTTGTTGATTTATCCCTTTTCCTTCGACCACTCTGCATCATTTCTCTGTCTTCTAAAATCAGCCTTGAAAAAGCCCTGGCCTCTGGGCGAAACATGAGTCAGCCGTTCCCTTGTTTTCTACACTTGTCTTTAAATAAAAAGACCGCTGCAAACAAAGATTCAACCCTTTGTTGTTTGTATGGCGCCCAATACAAGATTGGGGAATTAATTCACCCTATAAGTTACAGGAACAAGAAACTAAGCACAGAACCAATCACTAACACTAATACTCTAGAAGCAGTGTGCATTTACAGATTGTGTGAAGGTGCATGACCAATATCGCAGATGACGTTCACATTTTTTAATTTAAAACAGTCCAGAGAGCAGAATTGTAAGAGAAGGAACCCGATTTTAGCAATTTACCATTTTTAGAAAATAACTGATCATTTAGATTTACTTAACAATTGCTGGTACTACCCTTTGAGTCGTAAATCACTGTTTAGGTAGGCCTATGTTGTGCTCCTGCTTAGAATTTGACATTTTTGGCATCTTTTTTGCTGCTTAGGAAATTAGTACCATAAGTGTCTTGGATCGGTCAGTTACGTTTGGATTATGTTGCCAGTAGCATAGCGCACTACTCTTGTGGAAATGGCAATCCACCTAAAGAGGGGCTCTTTTTAAGTCTCATCTGATTGAGCATGCACTAGTCCATGCGGGGCTCTGGTGCTGTAGAATGGGCTTGGAATTCGCCCATTACTTATCATTCGTTTTCTGCATTGTCACTCTGCTACCTTGTAAATGGGCAGCGTTTCCCATTTGCTTTTTTTGGGGTGATACATAGACCAATCAAAGATTAATTACATGTAATAAGTGTCCCTCCGCTCGCGCTGTGAATCAGGAACTAGTTTAAAAAAAACGCCCAAAACTATGATTCAGACAACGCTTGCTGTGTTACCGCGCCCTTTTTTAACCTCCGTCCTGTTTCTTCTGTGTGAAGGTACACGACAAAAAAACGTAATTGCATTATAAAAAAAAATGTATTTCTTTTATATTTTGTTGTAAGTAAACGCTAAGGACTCTATGCCTTTACCGGGACTGCTATGTGAACCTGCTGGAATTCCCCGTATAATTACATAATGTGTTTTGAGGAGGTGAAATGGATAATGGCATTGCTTACTGATTCCATTATTAAAGCCAACAACAGAAGTTGGCAGTTAAGGAAAGACCCGGATTATCGGCTGGGAGAATCTTCTCCCTTATTTTGAGAAGTGTGAGAGAGGGAATGATCTGCAACAGCGCGTGGCTGCCAGACGTTTATGTTGAATGTGTGAATATTTGTAAATATATACTGTCAAGACGAAAAGTGATTCATTTTCACTATTGATAACTTGGCGAGTTAGTGTTCTAGCTGCAAAGATGTGAGAGACCTGGTCTGGGTACACCTTCCCCTTTTATCCTGTTGATATAAATGCTGTTAAGTTCGCTCTGCGCCTCCATATACGCATATTTATGTGGTAAGACCGTGCTCTTCTTGCTCCTATCACCACACTGTCACCTCTCCTTGCAGTTCATGACCTGGCTGGCCAGGCAGCTTTGAGCATACTTTTGGCATCACATCCACATGGCACGTAGGTTACTTGGAATGCCTATTGAGTTATGGCAATATAAAATCAAAAGAGCATGTACTTCAGCTTTATATTAAGTACCTTATGACTGCTCGAGCAGCTTATCTTTTAAAACGGTGGCTGGATCCACATTTCAAACAAAAAGGCAGTTTTATTTGATGCTACCAAATAACTAAATGCACAACCGATAAGGCATCCCTGGGTGATTGGGGGGGGGGGGGGGAGGGGGGGTTGCTCTTTTCAGATGTAGATGCCCATTTCTATATCTCTTACAAGTGAGTTAAGCCTGTTTCTAAACTTTCTCAAGTTGACCAGTTTTTCAGACAAAGGAAACAAGATGGACAAGGAGGAATCTGTTTGCCCTAGATCACACTTTGGTAAATCTGGCGACACAGCTCGAACTGTTAGTGACTGGACCAGATATCCAGCAAGACGTAAGGTTTCTAGCTCTTAGCATCTTAATTTTCTTATTTCATTACCTTCCCACTCAAAATACACGAGAGTGCACTTTACTAGGCTGACACGGTAGTTGTAAGGAGACGCTACATCTAGGAAGACCTATTGGTAACACTCATCAGAAGAACTTGCCCATAGTCTAAGGCCTGCAGTATTCACCCAGGCTTGAAGTTGCTCCTTTCCAAACATGGCTTTAAAGGGCGAGCCTGGGCAGGGCATGCGTTGCTCTGCGAGGCATGCTGTATTAACTTCTACGGGCCTTGGCCACGCCTTTCCCTGCAGATTGGTTAGTGTTGTTCCAAAAGGCTTTCTTCTCTATGGTTTATTGTACTTGTATGTCCCACCTTCTCCTGAGTTACCCCTCCCCTGGAGTATTGGCCTATTATGGGATATTTTCTCTGGAGTGTTTTTCCGTTGTGTTTGTACTTGTTTTGTTGCTTTCATTCTTCCTCTGTTTGTTGCAAGATGGCATGCTGTGCTTTGTCTTGAAGTATGGCAGCCGCTTCTTTCTTTTGTTATGCACAGCGTGGCTCCCCCCACTCCATTTTCTTTATAACTTGGAACATACTTTTAACTTTCACCACAGTGCCCATTTCACGAGCGCCGGGTTTTATCTTTTACTTGCAGTTTCGGCGCTGCATCTCCTGGTGGGTGCCCCCCCCTCCCTCCACCAAAACTTTGTTCCTCCCAGCTACTGCCTGCTTGGGGAGACCAAGCCTTCGTTGTCAGCAAGCCCTCTACTCTGCCTGGAATAGATAAGCCATATCCACCATTTCGGAAAAGGTCGCCTCTCCACTGCCAGGGCACGTCACAGCAGTCTCCAAGCCTTGTGCCCCCTCTGTCAGGGATGCCGCTTTAATGTAGGTCACGACTATAATTGAGTCCCTTTCAAGTAAGGGCAATTATAAACCCATGTCAGAGTGCTGGTTCAGCTGTAAGGAAAACGCAGCCCCGTTATATTGCAGTTTCCACAGTGAGAAAAAGTACCATGCTCCAGCTTCGGCAGCTGCGGAAGGCTGTGCGCTTTTAATGCAACAGTAAATATTGCTGTACCCACCATGTGCTGCATGGCTAAATACTTGGGTCCCAAAAGTGAGACCGATTGCTTTGCAAATGCTTGTTTTACTTACCTCTCCTCTGCACCAAGTGTTTGCTAAAGCTTAGCAAACCTGGAAATTCATAGCCAGAGCAGAGCTTTGCTGTAAAAGTCAAAGCACAAGCTGAGCGACTTAGTCTGCTTGTAAATGATGCAGTAACGATCCTGTAAAAATAAGGTAAACATTCGTTCAGATTAAAAATGTTATTTTTTAAGCGCTTGTTTCAATATATTATATATTAGATTATATTGCTACCTTGCCATTAGTCGAAAGTAGTAGTTTTTAAACATGTTTTCTCCACCTACAATGTCCTGACAATAACTGCATGAGCGAACCAAGAGATCTCAGGGCATCATGTTCACTGTGAAAACTGCCAGTATTGTGTACAGGTAACCATTGCCTATTCAGTCATGTTTCATTGAGATTTTTTATACTTCACATATTCTGAATCGAATTTCTTCAAGGTAATCTCGGTTTGACGCCCAAGTAAAATGGGGCAGAGTGAAGAACAATGGAGTAGGATCAGACTATTTGGTCAAGCAGGGGAGTTGTGATTTGAACGCAATTTTCCTGATTACTTACTGTTCTGTTAACCGACTGGCTGGATGTCTCCTTAACTGTCCCTTTACCCAGTCCCCTGACTTCAATTAGTACAGTGTGTTTTGTAAATCAAAATTTCACGTTAATTGATTTGGACTCGACATATAAAATATCAAAATGTCATGATTGGATAAAATGAAGCAGCTGTTCTTAAGATCACCGCTCTCCCCTAATTTAAACAGTAAAGAGTGAGAAGGTAAGCACCTCAGTAATAATTACTTTTATTAGCAAAGCAGATGAGGCACTGGGTTATCAAAGGTCTTCAGTGAGACACATGAATTGCAGCTCTTCTGCAGACACACACAGCAGAAAAGCGTCTTTTCAGGTCTCGCCTGTGTGAGCATCTGCTTTCGCTTGCGTGGCTCTTGTGTTCTATAGGCTTGGAACCTGCCATTGCTTACCATTTGTTTGCAGCGTTTTCACTCATTGGGGCCTTCTAATTGGACAGCGCTTTCCATGCGTCACTTCCTTTACCTTCGGTGGCATATAGACCAAGCACAGCTTAATTCACTTTGATGTCCCTCCTCTGGCAATCCTCGGCTTGTGCTTTGATTCAGGTACTATTTCTCTAAGAAAAAAAAAAACTCCATAGGGGAGACCTATTGGCTTTTCCAATGTTTGTTAATATTGGTGAGTATGTCCCTTTGTCCAGGCCGTGACGTGACTTGTGTTGATGGCAGCTGACTGTTCGCGATGGGGTGCTTGCCTTTTTTATTTTGCCTGTCCCCCCTCCCTCCCCCAACCCCCCCAAGGTTTGGGAGGTGACCTACTCCACTTCCCTGCTAAGTCCTTCCCTATAGTGACTCAAGGATAGCATTTTGTGTTTGTCCCAAAATGGTTTAAAAATTAAACTCAGCAAAATTAGAAGTCGAAAACTGCAAACTTTGTACATTTTTGTTATAACTAAATCTTCTCTTTCCAAGCAATGATGCAAAAAGATTTTCAAACTTAAATGCTTTTAACTAGAAGCACTACCTGAACTAGTAAATGTCCTGGTATCTTTATGCTGCCTTTTCTTAGATCCTAACAATTGTACAGAGTGCATACAATCAACGTGTAGGGCTCATGACTACAGAAAAGGCAGGCTTTGAAGCTTTCTTTTGAGGAAAAGCGCTTCAGATAGAAAATAGTTGATTGGGATTTCCAAAGGCCGGCTCACTCGAAGGGAATGTATTAATTGCTAGATATTGACTTCAGCAAAACTATTCAACTCCCGCTAGTGAACTGCAATCGCCCCGACAGAAATCCAAACCGACTTTGTGAATAAAATATTGCCCTATGGAAAAATGAATTGATCCCTTTGCATAGTTAAGCGGCAAGCACTGGAAACCAAAACTAAAACAATGCTACCTTGACAGTGAATAATTGCGCAAATTCCATTTTTAAAAGACCTCCCATTACTGGAAAACGGACCTAATGGAGGCTAAAGAATTGCGTAATTTTGATGTGGTTTGACATTATGTTGGTATAAAAAGATTTGCGGGTACCCAAACAAATATAATTTTACAGAACCCTGTCACTTAATGGTTCTCACTCAAAAAGGTATGTTACAGTGCCTGTTTTGCCAGTGCAGTTTGCTGCGCCAGATTGCAAAACACCATTGCAACCCTTACAGCAAAGAGGTATTACTCCCTCCTTGTAACTCAAGGTTTTGTAGAAATTCTAGCGCTGAATGCATACCTAGTGCCAAGGGCTTGCAAACTGCCAGTATTGAGAATCTGGATGTTCTCTCATCTAGTTGAGCTTTTCAAGAATTGTCTATGTGCACTCGTCCAATGTTACCAGATACCTTATTTTCTTCAGATCATAGTCTTTCTGTGTGTGTGTGTATATGTGTGATAGTCTTTCTGTGTGTGTGTGTATATGTGTGTGTGTATATATATATATATATATATATAATCTGATCTTCATAAAACATTTCTTATTTGGTGTAACATAAGACACTTTAGCGTCTTGGTGTCTATTTTGGAATTTCCAACAAAATCATGGAGTATTTTCACAATATATCGCATGGGGTCATTTAAAGGCCTTTTTCTCCCCCGTGGGAGATTAGGGAGGCTGTTCGTAACGCGTAGGATTGGATGCACTTTAATGGGATATTCCAAGACCTCTTGCAGGAGTATTCTTGAATTTTCAGCCAGACTGAATAATTGAATGCCTGTCCTAGGCAACCCTCCCATTTTACTTTCAAGTGCAGCAGAACTACTGCTGGAGCGTGATTAACATCGTACATATCCACACGAGTCGTCTAGAATAACCTATAGTGTATGGAGGAATGAGCCAATGCTGGGTTTCTTTGATCTTATGTTCCAGAGCGTAGCAAACACTTGCTTTATAGTACCATATAATACTAAGGTGCCGCTATGCAGGCTTTAATGGTCCCTTAATTCTTGAAAACCCAACTGGAGAATCAATAGCCTATTGTATTAATGCCAGCATTTCCACACTGATACCAACCTGGCTGTGATTATGTCCTGCAGGGCCCCACCAAATCGCAAGGCTTGGGATTAAATCTTCAGCCGTGTGTTACGAGGGAAGCAGCGTCCCAGGCAGCCCAGCGCCATGGTTAAAAGGAGCAAAGGTGGCCCGAGCTAATGCTAGTGGGAAACGGGGCCCATGTAGGCTTCACTCCTGAATCTGCAGAGATACCAGTCTCCCAGGGGTGATGGCCCTCTTGCCAATATGCAACCCATTGGAGTTGTACAGTAAGGTAATAGTTTGGGAAATCCGAGGCACCCATGCAGGCCCTGAGGTTGATAATTTTAATTTAGATAGTGCTACTTTCCTTCTACCATTTCACTTAATGAGGTCAGTCAGCAGAGAATCCAGCATTACGAATATACAGGGAGAATTAGGATTTTGACAAACTAGTAAAGGAGAAAGGGGTACCACACCATTTTAGACGGATGTATCCGGCCAGCCATGGATAGAGGAAGGGAGGCCCTGAAGGACGCTTGAGAGCGTAGTGATCTGATAGCTCTGCTCAAGTTGCCCTCCAAAAGGGTAACCTGTTCATGGTATAGATGCATCCTTGGTATTTGGAGGTAAGCAGGGTCCATTTTAAGTATCCATTTCCCAGTTATATTTGGCTTTCTGGTAGAGATTTTCTAAAGGGGATATGCTAGCAATTTATTATAGTTTGGAAGCCCTCCAAAGTCTTGTTGTTTCGCGAGGGTGGCATTATTGTCAAATGTGAAGGATCGTGCCATCCACATACAAGGAGATGGTATTTGTGATGCCCCTGAATAAGATTCCCCAGTTTTGTCTCTGAGCTCTTATCTTGGCTGCAAACGGTCTGAGGGCGAGAGCGAAGAACTGGCGGGAGAGGGGGCATCCCTGCCTGGTTCCTTTTGGGTACTCTGTAGGGGTCAGATCTGTGTCCTTTTTTTGACCACGTAGGTTTAGCTTAGAGCAACCAAGTCCGTCCCAGTAATTGCAAGCCAGACCCTAATTATTGGAGCACCTAAAACCTATCATCCCAGTTTAGTTTATCAAACACCTGCTCTAAATCAAGGGCGAGGTGTATAGATGGAGCCAGGCAGAGGGCACCTCCCTCAGGATTGAATAAAGATGTCTGATGTTCAGGGAGGTGTTACACCTGTGGATAAACTCGCTGTGATCCGGATGTACTAGCTCCTGTAGGAGAGGGAGAAGGTACTGAGCCATTACAGTGCTTAAGATTTTGTATTCCTAGGCAAGTAACACTATTTGTCAATAATAGGATAAGTATTCGAGGTTCTGACTTGGCTTCAGTATTTGGAAAGCCAGCACTTCACCAGTGGATGGTGAGAGCACTGAACCACCTAGTGGGTCCTGGCCAGCACTGTCGATTTTAGACTTGACAAGGACCTTTCTCCCTTATTTAATTCAGATTTCAACCCTCAGTGTGAACCAGCCACTGCATAATACATGATTTTCCTGTTGCAACTTTAATGGCCTCCCATGCCACGAGTAGAGGAGACTATTTTTGTTGTTGCAGAAATAGTGGGTAAGTGTGTTCTGTATGATTTCCTTAAAATGAGTCTTCCAACGTTTAAGGTTGTAGGCACCAAGTATTATCTCACACCAACCACACCACACACCAAACTCCCCCACCACACACCCCACCCCACCCCACCCCTAAGGTGACTAGTTACTGCAGCAGGTGTAGACTTGAGATCTGTAGGTCATCCAAGCTAAACCGGAGACTTGGTATGTATGGTCTCTCTCACTTTGATTCCCCTTTTGCTGGAGCTCCTCTCTTAGCCTGATCGCCAGCAGCTTAACTGCTATTGCAGACAATTTGCATAGAGCCTCTGTCCTCATGTCTGCTGTTTGAGATATGGCCACTAGAACCAGTTCTTGCTGTGGGTTCCTGGTATAGCAGTCGTACCCACCAGAAATAGTTTGGTCCAAAGCCCATCATTGTTAGGACCTCGCGCATACTATCCCAGCAGAGTATGCTGAACATTTTTTTCGGTGATGAGCGGTGCTATAATGCTCTTCACTTCTGTTTCTTCCCTTATGTGCATGACTGGATTGGGCTCTCTAAGGTTCATAGATGTGTTGCAATCCAAAATAAATAGTCATTGGTCATCTCGCACTATTGTCCGGATTACTCACTGTAATCTGTTTGCAAGCATTTTTGATAATTTCGTTTTTATGTTCAGTATAGATAGTGGTCTGTATGAGCCTGGTGCTATTATATCCCTGTCTGGCTTCAATGTTGTAACCTTTATGGACTCCCGCATGGCTGTCAACAGTCTCCCTATGTAATTATCCTTCTCATACTCTTCCAAGAGTCCTTCGGTGAGCGTAGTAATAAATACATGATAAACCTCCAAAGGAAAGCTGACTGCTCTGTGGGGGTGTTTTTTTCCGGAGGAAGCTCATTTATGGTTTCAATTGACTCTTCCTTATGGAGCTCCACTTCTAGCTCAGTTCTATGTTCTGAGGCTTATCTCGATTGTTTGACCATATCTAGAAAAGTTCTTATTGACTAGTCACAAACTTTAGGCGTCTGTCTTTTGTGCAGGATCACCCAGTACTGGGCAAAGGGCTCATTGATGGTAGAATGTGTGACTGCTACTGTCCTGTCGGGCTTATTTAGGGCTATCACAAAAGAAGCGGGTCTCTTGTTTTTAATAGCTACGCTAAGTCTCCCAGATTTGTTTCCCTCCCTGTGCAACTTTTGTCCAGAGTCCAAAAGAGTAAAATTATGTAATTCATCAGTTCTTCCCCACTGCCCTTTCAGCCTCCAGTCATTTTCGTTTGTGTTATGGGCCTCCCAGTTCCTACAAGGCTACTGTTGTTAGATAGAGATGTTCTCCTCTTCCCCAGACATATCTTGCTCATACCGTAACCCTGATTAAAGCTTTTAGGGCCTCCCACTCATTTGCTCTAATTTTCATCATTCCCCAGTTCTGTTCCTTATAAATCTCCATGGCTTGCCGTGTCTCGTTCAGAAAGATGGTGTCTTTCAGTGCCTCTGTTCAATCTCCAGGTGAGAGTTCCATTATGTTGTCTCTCCTTCATGCTCTATAAATAGCAGTGAATGATCTGAGAATAACCGACTGAGGTAGCATGCTGTCTGTATGCACGTTCGAAGAGCTTGTGGTCGCGTAACCTAAAATAGATGTGTGTGAAACTTTATGGTTTGGTGTCATGCTGGGCATGCAGGATATTCCTTAATGTTTAATGAGCTTTGTGTTCTGCCTTTGAAGGCCGTAGTGGTGCCCTCCCAGAGAGCAATATTGCTTGTTTGAGTTTTTTAAAATAAACTTTTGGCTCTTAAACCTGTGGTGGCAGAAGAGCCACCACAGATAGGTTTGTATGGTTTACTATTTAAATGATAATTGCAAAATTTAGATCCATTATTCTACTTCACATGTTTTAGTTTTTCACTTTTCCTAACTCCTTGTCCTTGAGCTAATACAGTTTGTGAAATATTTTTAGTGAAATCCCCCATCTTAGGAAGCATTCAGTGCCTGAGATTAAAGTAAGAAAGATTTCAGGTACAATTCAACTTTTTCTTCTTTGAAGTTTTAATGCTTTCCACACCGGTTCAGCTGACAAGTATGCCAGCCCATGAGCTTTTATTTATGGCAGTCCTCTGCAGAACAACTTGTATCAATAGGGAGTATAAATTTGGTTTAGTGTGAAATATTTTCCCCTAAAACTCCGTAAAACATGGATGTATTCGCCAAGCGCACTAGTAATTTTTATTTTCTTGCAAAGATATCGCGTATCTGCGTCTAAGATTAAACTACGCAGTAGAGCGTAGGTTCCTCTTGTTTACTTGAGAAGTAAATATTCTGTCTGTAGGGATAATCTTTAAACTTGTTAAATATAAGGAATGCCACACTGCTCAGTTATTTTTCATTGCCTTTTCCAATATTTTATTCAGCATCAGAATCTACCGTTTGCTAAGGTTTGGCACAGTGTAGTTCTGAATGTTAGTTATTCAGTTACTATGATAAAAAGCCTCTTGCAGAAATGTATTTTCTGGAAAGTACATCTGTTAGTGCTTTTATCTTTTTATTTTCTCCTTTGTAGTGTTCATTTGATCTATTAAGACCTAACCCATGACATCCTTGAAGTTATTTTTTTTCTCCATAGAAATCTTTATTTAAAAAAAAAACAACTAAATGAGAATGTGGAAATGCTATGAAACTGCGCATTACCCGTTACGTATGTCTTTTGCTTGGTTCCGGGTTGCCACCCCCAAAGGCGTTTCATAGGAAGTTCAGGCACATCATCACCTAAAACCTTTGCCCCTTTGTGGACATAGAGGGGGAAAATACTGTTCCTTTTGCGTCTTGGATGTGGCTCACTTTGTAGCCACTGCGTATCGTCACCCTACTGTAATTCATAAAGTAGCTGAAGCCATGGCACAGACTGACATAAATTGTCCTCTTCTCCTAATCCACAAATTGTTCTGTCCCAAACATATTCCATGCCTCTCACCCTTCATCATTACTATTAGTTGGTGTGGCTTCTATATTCACTATTAGTTTTCATCTTTTCAATTCCCTCTTGGCCAGCATATTCATGTGCCACTCTTCCCTTGTTTATATTTCAAAACCTAAGGCAGATTTGTTGAACATATGATTTGCAAGGTGCTAGAATTTCTCCGTATAGCTCACGGTGCATTGCAGACACTGGCGTTTGTTTGGTCCATTGTGCAGTACTTTCGCTCTGAATAATGGTGTACAGTTTTGAAATTGGCACAAGTCAGGTGGTTTTTAAAATACAAGCTTATGTTCACTAACCAGTTAAACAGCAGATAGTTTTTGTTGTGAAAATTAGCATTTGTTGTACAACAGGGACATTGATAAAGTTGTCAGGGGAAGATGTAACTGGACTTCGTAAATGTTCTAATTTATTTGTATACAACATGATAGTAGATTCTTGTCTCCGTGGCCTAGAGTGAACTGTAGTTACCTGGCCTGACCAATGAGCAGCACCCGAGGTTTGGATGCTCGTGAGCTCTGAGCCCTCAGGACTTGATCCACAGTGCCCAGGCTTCTACTCCACAGTGTGGGAAGGATGCTCTAGATCTAACTGAGTTTAGGAGAGATCCTAAATGAGGAAAAAACAGGGCTCCTTTGTGGTACAAAAGATAAAATTGACGTGCATGGGTTCCTCCTGAAGCATGTCCAGTATACTTTGCGACAGTGATAGTTTGTGAAATTGCTGATTGCCTTGCTGTCTAACCTGACTAAATTCCTGGCTGGTGTCATTGAGTCTTGAGGAAAGTTAGTATGACTCGATGATGGTCACATCAATGCACTTCTGAAGCTTGCTAAGGAATAATCCGAGGGTTAAATATCAAGTATCCAGTCTTAATGTATCAAACCTTTGATAAAGGAAAATGTTAAACTATATTTTTGTCTTGCTCATCTACTGTCTGACTTGGAAATAAGTTTTTTGATCACTGCTACGACTATTAATCTGTGTGAGATATTATGATCAAAGCTCTATAACACCCTAGTGCAAAAGGACAAGATATGTGCAGTCCTTAAAGGTTTTTTAAAAACCTATTTTATTGCTCTTCTTGCTAATTATAATATCCAGTGTATCGGTTATACTAGGCATTCATTATTACATGGGTAAACATATTTCCTCCCACATTGTACAACATATCTACCACAGGATAGATAATCCATCTGACAAAAAAAAAAAAGAAATTATAAAAAAAACTTTAAGCTTCTAACTAAAGTTCCGGTACCCCAATTGCTATATATCCTGTAGACCTTAAAGAATGCTTTTCCTTATTTATTTGAAGTAGGCAAAGTAATTTTTACTCCCCATAGCTGCACGTTGTGGAGAAGCTTCCGGTGTTTCAATACAAATAACTCTATTGAAAGATGTGTTAAATCTGGGGTAATATTCGCATTGGATAATTAATTTCCACGATGCGTCTGTGCAGTATGGAGTTGGGAATTTAAGCACATAATGGGGAAATAGAGTGGTAATCTCCCTTACCTTCAGTTTTTTTAATTTATATGGGTAGTAGTTACTACAACACTTTTGTAATTGAATTTCAGTGATTTCATGCTGTTACATTAATGTATTGCAGTAGTAATATTGAAATGCAGTAAGTAAAGAGATCGGTAGAAATGTGTGGCAATTAAATCACACATTTTAAATTAATACTTAAACAGTTTTAAACCTTACAATACACCATTCTGGGTAAATAAACCTAATTTATCAGTGGGAGCTAGTGACGATCAAAAAGTGAAGGCTTATCTATTGAGAATAAAGTACTTTGCATTTGTAAGCTAGCGGTAAAGTAGAATATTTTTGGTTTGTGGGCAGCCACGTGCCTGTTTCTCAGAACACCTCTCCACAGAATATAATGGTCTTTTAAAATGAGTGATGAGCCCAGTCTTTATTTTGGGCTACCCTGAACAAGTTTCTCGATTAATGTTTAACTTGTTCTCTACACACCTAAACTACAGTTGCCCTGTATACTTTGTGTGCATCTTTGCTTTGTGGTAAGAGGGTAAGTATATGTTTGCTTTTGTTGATAGGCATTGTAGAACGTTTGGTTCAGTCTCTGTACACCGCTCCCCGCACACACTGGTGAACAGCACATGGATATTCTAACCAGAGTTCAACGTGCAGCATATTCTGCTCCGAACAATCCAGAAAAATTGCAGTGCAAGGAGCTTCATGTTTTTCTCTCATTTTAAACAGTGTAGAGCTTGTGTATTGATTTCGGTTGTCTTTTTGCAACCAGTTTTTGAGCCCATTCACTACGAGGCACACTTCCTCCTAGTTGTTTTGCACTCTATAGTTGAAAAACATCATATTGAATAGGTGTTAATCTATAGTTTCATTTGGAGGTGTTGCAGTGATAATCTTTTACTACACACAACACTTGTGCTGTGATTTGACTCAAGAACAAACAAGTTAAATAATATGTAAATATCAGGTTGCTCCTCTGGCGAAATGCCTCTTTTAGGACTAAAATGTTTGGATCAGGGGCACACTGCACTTTGAGGGTGTCCCTTTATGTAAACAGGTTAAGCATTTGTATGCACCATGAAAATAGCATTTCGTGTTAGATAACTTTAAACATAACTTATATTACATCTGATCCATCAGGCATGACAAAAGCAGCACTAACAAGTGAGGAGAATCAAATTCCTTAACCGTTGATTGTTCAAGTCTAATGTACAGCATTCAGAAAAATAATTTTACAAGTCTTTTAATTTTTATCAATTGACATAATCGCGTTATATTGTGTAGCGAAGTGTAGGCATTTATGACCAGTTGAAGAGAATTAAACCTTGAGTAGTTAAAATATTAAGGTATTTCAAACACCATATGAATTGTTGGTACCTTTTTGACTAAGTAGATTAGAGCAAAATACATATGGCCCTAGGTGGTACGTTTGAACTTTTAGCTAAATGTAACAAGCTGCAGCCAGATCACAAAACATTTTTGACTATTACGATTTTTATACCCTTGGTGATAAGTTAAGGCAGTGCTTGGTGCGCAGCAGTACCATTGCACAAGAGGCTCCCTCCTCTGTAGCCATCGTGCGAGGAGAGACCTGGCGGGTGTTAAGTGAGCTGTCTAATCTAATGGTCTCAGCCAGTTCCTCATACCAGTTGTCCTCATTCTGATCTAGGGGATGCTGGTGTCCATAAGGGTCATCAAACCCCTCCCAATCCTCTCCGTCTCCATGCCTGCTGAATGTAAAAGGCACTGATCACAAGAGCATGGTCTTGGTCGGCACCAGAACCGCCATTGGACGAAGCCAGTTCAGCTCTGTCTCAGAGCCAGGAATGAAAGCTAGGGATGGAGGTGCAGGAGGAGTCTTCACTGTATCGGACCCCAAGGAAGGCCTCTATCTCGTCTGTGGCTCCGCATCCAACATGGAATCTATGGGACCTGACTAGCGCCAAGTGAGAACTCGCTGGTGAGGATCCAGTGGGGGCCCCTCCTGAGTCAGTAGGACTCCAATGCACCCCAGAGGGGTTGGGCCACCCAAATATAAGGTACATGGACTCCTAAAGTTCTTTAAGCTAGGCGCGGGTCGCTCCGAGAAAGTCCAGGAAACACTGAGTGGAACCTGACTCAGTTTCCAGGCTTTAGTGAAGCGCGTGGTCTGGAGTGCCAACTCTCCAACACCTCGTCAGACTTTGATGGGCTCTACAAAGTCGAAGATGTTCTTGTGGGACTTACCTGATTTCCCCACAACTTCAAGTGTGATGACAATCGCTGAGTGCAGATCTGCGAATGGTCCGGGATCTTGCCCTCCCTTGAGCATTGTGGAACCATCGTGCGGCTAGGTGCTGGAGCGATTGCTCCCTTAGTGCCTTTGGATGCGTGATGCAGCATTCCATGAAGATCTTGGAGTCCTTGTACATCTCCAAGCACCATAAGCACACCGTGTGGGTATGTCACAGAGCTGAGCTTGTGACCGCACCACATGGTTTGAAGCCAGATGGTTTCTTGGGGGACTTCCTCACACCTGGAGAGAAAATATTTTTATAAGTGTATATAAAAAGTAGGCAAAAAATCCAGCCCAAAAAATGACTTGAGGGTAGCTCTGTCCGGGTGGGAGCTATGTGGTGCGGAAAAGAGAGAATTCCTGTCTGCTTGCAGGGTGGCACCTGTGTAGGTACTGCGCATGCCACTTCCTGGGTGGCTGGCGCGGAGTCGAATAACTCCAACTGCTGCACAGGGTAACTACAAAAAAAATTCCGGGGCCAGTCTGACGTCTGGGGATTATTTTAAGGTAAGGAATCTGCGGCTAGATAGTCTGTCAGATTAAAAGAAAATATGGATGTGCCAGTTTAAGTGACTTCAGAGTAAGTGTCTTTGCAATGCTGTTGGCGCAGTACACTTATTTCAAGTTGCCCCAAATAACGGTCCAGTTCATGGTCAAATCGACTGATGTGCACATTAATATTAAAATAAGAATCAATCTTTTTTTCTATCTTCGTTTTTGTCTTATCAGGTCATTTACTTCAAAACAGAATGCGCATATCAGATTACAGATCAGCTTTCTGTATAATGGCCAAGGTTTTCATAAGTGCCACAAATTATATGCAAATTTTCTTGTGTAGCAACACTCCCCTTTTGATTGCCATCTCCTCCACCTGCGTACGCCAGGAAGAGATTTAAACTTCAGCATAGGCATCATCTCTTCTTAGAAGTTTAGTCCGCATGACACAAAGTACAATCAAATAAACGTATGGCTTCTTCATCTTGGATGGCACGCACCCTCCTTACATCTTTCACATATAGGACAACGCATCTAGCCATATTCAGTAAAAAAATAAAGTCTGTGTTCTTTTCACATTCATATTTTTAAAACTCCTCTTCGGTGTCTTACCTGCAAGTGAGTTAGTGAAACCGGTTTAGTACATGGTCTTTTAATTTGAAGCCCTTAAGAGTATGAGTGCCTTCTCACTCTTCTCTATCCCATATTCAAAAATTGTCTTTGGGAATGACATTTTTTCCTAGCTAATGTAACAAAGATTCAATTCTATTAAGGACACTGAGGCGAGGATTGTTTATTTATTAACATATCAGACTCACTACCTGTAAATGATAGCTTGTAACACAGTGTGGGCTTACTTGATCTGGTGCTAAAACTGGTAACCTCGTACAAACAATGCCTCTTATGGTGTCTGCTTGTAAGCAAATTGTTATAGTGTGCACTGCCATACTTTAAATATCCGTCTCATGTAGTTGAGGTGTGACGAGGGACATCGGTGAGAGACGAGGGACATCGGTGAGAATTGCCGGAGTGCTTTTCCCCATGAAACTCCCAGCAGTGGTTGCTTTTACAAGTCTGCCTTCAGCAATGGACGTTTTTCTTATTAGAACAGTGTGCCTTCGTTGTGCATAATTTACTAATTGCAAGTGAGACCTTTGCATTAGACCTGAAAACTGAGTAATTGGCAGAAAATGCTCGAGGTAGATCATGGAAATGCGGGTCTCGGAGTCGTTGTTTGATTCGGTTGCCTCTCACCTCAAGTGGACATTACATTTTTGTTTTGTAGTATGCTTCAATCTGCTATGCCTATGCTTGTTAGCAAGCAAGTACTAAAAGTAAAGCGGAGGCAGGGATTTTTCCTAAGTATCTTCATGTGGCAGCTCCAAACAAGTTTAGTTCTGGGGCATGTGTTTATTACTTTCAGTTTAGTCTGCAGAGTATAAGATCGTAATTAGGCTACTATGTTTAAGAAAAACATCGATGACTAAAAAGGTTTTAAGTAATCTACCACTTTCTATAAGTTTTATTTAAAGTAATCCGATGAGTTAACTTTCAACTCCTGCAATAAGTGTTGCAGCTAAAAAAAAAGTTCAATGACTTGTTTCCTCATGCAGTGGACTGCAATAGCTGTGTGCGCTGTTTGAGAGAGATGTTTTGCTGTTAAACTTTTTTTAAATTCTATAATGAGGGTTCGCAGCTTCCTCAATTTTTTTTCTTTTTTTTTTTTTTAACCAAAAACAAACCTGACAAATCCAACATTGGCAAGCCAAATGGATGCTATACCTATTATTGGCTTTGCCAACGTTTTTTTTTTTTTTGTATGAAACCTTTTTTTACATGAAATTGCGCCTGCTTACGTTTTCTGTTTCTTGCCGTATCTCGCTCAGTTATAAAAATATATACAAAATGCATAATTTCTTAATTTCGGATTCCTTGCTGATAGTCTCTTGGGGTATTGATTTTTTTGGTTTTATAGCATGTTAAAATTGCTTAAATGCCTGCAAGCAGCAAGTACACATGACCAATTCAGCGCAAAATTAACCTTCCTTTAGAAATGGACATTTTTATTTTCCTTCCGGAGCATATATGTAAAATAATTGCCAGACGTCGAGGCTCTCGTTTCAATAAGAGAGAATGATCGTATTTAAAACACCATGCTGTTTCTCGTGCCTGTGTGGCAATGGACGGGATGTGCAAGTGCTTACAATTTAGTGCACCTTGTTTCATGTTTATATTTCTTTAAGGACCTACCATAATCGATAGGATGGATTTAGCTGATCCTGTTTGAGTACAACTTTAGAATTCTTTTAGAGTGGCTAATTATGGATTTGGTGAAAAATTAGTGTTTACATCTTTCGACCTACAAGGTTGAAATTATGATGCTAATCACTGTCGACGTATGACAGATTGTTCACTAACCTGATGGGTTTTTCAGTCTTTGCCAGTGCCCTCCAGTTGATGATAGATTCCGACATTCAAGAGCGCGTAAAAATTGTGTTGTGACACACTTGCCATTCATGTTTTAAGTGTGTTCGTTGTGCTCCATTTTGCTGTTGACGGGAGTGCATGGAGGGTCGCACTGAAACTTAACCCCGTTGCTTCTGTTGATGATCCAGCGCTCTCCTGCAGAGGCTATTAAGTAGAAGAGGGATACCGTTTTTTCAAGTCTTGGTTAAGACTGAATTATGGAACTGGTGAAACACTTTGTTTTTTCATGAAATGTTTGTTTCCACTTCATTATTGTTTTCAGTAAGCAAATTTGTTTGTTTCTTGTTGATATCTTTCCCAATGGTATCTTTATATTTTATATTTCTTCCGTGCTCCTAATTTAAACTAAGTTTAATTGTATAGTACTTGACTTGTTACAGTATCTTAGTCCTTGCAATCGGTTTGTGATGCGTTTCTGTTGAGTGAACATTTTAATTCTTTATCAGTACAGAGGTCTTCTAATGGTTCATTTAATATTGTTGGGTTATGGCTTAACATGGGTATATTCTTTATCGTTTGATAAATGATTTCACCGAATCGGTCTTACTGTATTAGGGCATTTCCTCATAATGCCTCGGTCACGGTTAATAAGAACCGTACATATGTAATCCTAAACGCAGCAGCCTATTTACACTTTTTCAAATGTTGGCGAACCCTAACATCTGTGTTCCCTACCTTTGGTGCTGTTTTCTTTATTGACTTCAACCATCGATTTCTGGGTGATAAAAACGATTACTGTTATCTAGTCTAGAGTCAATTTTTGACTGCATGATACATGTTTTATGTCAACTATTTCGAAATTTGAGCGCCTATTTGGCTTAATATTTCAAGTTATGCGTAAAAAAATTCCTTATTTTTCATTATTGAGTTCAGTCCTATGTTACCTTAGCCTTTTTGCTAGTGTTAAGGAAATTCCATAAGGTTAATCGTGGATGGATTGTTAGATATTTAATGGATCTACCAACATGTATTCTTTATACAACCTTTCAGAAGCTGCCATCCACCACATGCTTTATATCCATATGTTGACAATTGAGCAGCTGTGCTTCTTTCAGAAGCACCTTCAAGACTTCGAAATAGTGACCCGTGTATGTATGATTTTATTTAGATGTTGAAGAGCAGGGAGGTGGTTATGATGTGCTTTGTGTAATCCTTAAATCGATATTATATGGAGGGCTGAAAAGCCTTTCCTGCATCCTTCCGATTTGTGTCCATAAGAAATTATGTAAGCGTTAACACCATTTCTGTATTTTCATTTGATCATCAAATTGTAATATCCCTGTATGAAATAGTGGGCTTGGGCTGAATGTTGAAAAGCTTGACAATTGTTTTGTGAATCTCAATTTTAATGAATGCCTTGATTTCACATAAGTGTTTATCAACAGTACGTGTATTTGGAACCATACTTCTGTTTGATGGTTACATTTTAGTTTTTTCCTCACTAAATCTCATTTTTAGCATGGATGATTCCAGGCTAAAACTCACAATCATAATGGCGCTCAATGGGTGGCTAATACCAAATAATTTGTGTTCTGGCAATTAACACTGAAGGGGTTAAACATCAACAAAACATTCTACATCTGAATACATATCACTGTTCATTATTCAGGTCCTCCTATTCTACTCCCCCTCCCCCCCACCACCAACTGAGGTGCACAAAGATGTGGATGTGTACGTTGTCAGAAGATCCTCATAACCTTAATGATTGTTAGCAAACTCTTGTACAGTGCAATTTTTAAAGTGACTTTGTCCGCCACTATCAAAGATCCTAAGCAGTCCAATATGTCGAATTGGTGGTATTTAATGCATTAGCTATGGTAAATATAAAAATGGTTTGCCATACTGTGGTTTGGAGTTGGTGACGAGTGATATTGATTACAGTGATGATTATCGAAGAGTAATAGTTTGTCATTATTTTGCTTTAGTATGTATACTGTTTATTTTTCGACAAGTTCATGTTTTGTTTAAGAAATTAATTCATATCAAAGTTTATAAAGTTTATATATAGCTTCATGCTCTACTAAATAGACAGACATTACAAATGAAACAAATAACTGGGTATCCTATTATCTAAAAGCTGGCAATGGATGCCTATTAGTAGCTTTGCCAAGCGGAGCACCTTGCAATATCATAACAAATTGTACCTTAATTGCAATCCAATTAATTTAATCCAATCCAGTATGCAAGGTTGTCCAGATATTTGTGACTTGTGGATAATATATATTTTTTTGATAGACTTCTAACTGCAGATTCCTCAACTTAGAATAGGCGTCTGACTGGATCTGGGAAATCTTAAGCAGTACCTCTGTGCTCTGGTAGGTGGTGTTGATCGGCTCCGCCTCAGTGTATGCGTTGTAAGTGACATGCATGGGCCCTATATAGGCAACACCCTGGCACGCTATCTGTTCCTTTCATACCAACAACATGTATACTTTCACACCAAAAACGCTTGTCTGGGGAGCTACCTTGATTGTGTTTTATTTCTTTTTTTCTTGCCACTACTTTTTTTTTTTTTAACCTTTTTGTTGGTAGAGTTTATTTTGTTTGAGGTTTGCTCCCAGTGTGCTAGGGTCATATCCCCTAACAAACCTACGGGTTTTAACCTTGGAGGGGGAATGCCCACAGAGGTGTCTGTTCTCTCCACTTAGTCAGCCTGTGGTCAGACCGCAATTCCAGGGCCTGCACTAATTGTTGAAGCATCCGAAGACTATCCAGACGTGAGCCATGAAGCTCCTAATGGTGTCGCACAAGCAGGCACGGTCGTTCCAGATGAAGAACTAAGGCTTAGTTATGGAGTTGGTCTGGCGATTGGTTGTCTTTGAAGTTCAAGTTGTCGTCATCGAAGTCTGGTAAGTCACAGAAGAACAAAAAGTAATCCAAGCGTACTTTGCCTTCTCCCACTTGATCTCGTGCTTCTAGGCCCTGCTCCTGCACTTCTCCAGCAGAGTCTGAGGCCAGGTCTGCTCCGTACCTCCCCAGAGCCGGGGCGACCCGTGCCCAACTGAAGGCGCCATGCACTTTAATTTTGGTCCCTTGACTCCCTCTGGCATGCCTTTGGGCCCCACAGAGTCGGAGCAGTGAACCCAAAACAATGCTTACTCCATATAGCAGGGCTCGACAAATCCGCTCGCATTTGCGAGGTAAATTTTAAGAGGTCGAGCTATTTTTAGGTCCTACTCGCCCTTTCTGGCGAGTAGGAAAACATACTAACTTTTGTCCTCTGTCTTTGAAAACGGAGCAAATGTGACAAGATAACAAGATTTAAAGGCCTTTTTATTGCTCACAAAGCAAATGAGCAATAAAAATGCCTTTAAATCTTGTCACTTTTGCTCCGCTTTCAGAGACGGAGGTCAAGTAGGTCACTGTTAGGGCGAGGAGATTTTTCAAGGTACTAGTCCTGCAGGACTAGTACCATTTATTTAGATTTTTCGAGCCCTGATATAGAGAGAAAGCGGCCACAGTTAAATGCTTTAGATCTGCCTACTGAGATTGGTGATGTCATCTTGGCAGCAAGACGTGTCTCGACAGACTGTATATGCTGGCTCTGGGACAAATTTGTGGTTTGGTGTTCCTTCCGTCATGTTGACCTGCTTTTGGCCCCCTTGGTGGAAGTGTTATTGGTTATACCGTGTTTAGACCAGGCATGGTTAAAGGTTACCTTTCAGCCTTACCTACTTTTTTATAGTTAACGAGCCAGCCCTCACTGTTTAAATCTCCCATTGTGACACGCTTTCTTAAGGGCTCGCATGTTTTTTTTGCCGCATGCCGCCCCATAGGATGTTAATTTGGTCCTAAAGTTCCTCATGGGCTCCCCATTCGAGCTCCTCATAGTTGTTGATTCAGTATCATAACTCTTAAGACAGCCTTCTTGGTGGCCATTAGAAGAATGTCAGTGAGCTTCAAGCTATTTCAGTTAACTCAAGGTACACCAGCTTTCACGTAGGCAAACTTCTTAAGACACGTGCCTCTTTTCTACCGAAGATTGACACTCCCTTTAATGTAAGGGAGTTTATCACGCAGCCAACATTTTTTTTTGCCCTGCCTCTATCCAATGAGTAGGAGAGACTCTTCTGTCTGGACCAAAAGAGATCCCTTTCTACATCAATCACACAGAAGAACATTGTGTGGACCATCAGCTATCCATTGGATGCACTGGAGAGAAAAAGGGAGGGAGGTTAAGAACGGACCATCAGTCAATGGATTGTACTCTTCATCAAGATCTGCTAAGCACTAGCTAAAAAGCAGCCTCCTGAGGGATTTTGGGCCCATTCCATCAGTGCCAAGGCCTCTACTACTGTTAGCATGCAGGGTACCTATCCTGGAAATCTGGCGTTCTGCTACGTGGGCATCATTCCACACGTTCACAAAGCTTGAACAGTCAGGACCATCATTTTGCCTGTTCAATCCTCCAGGACTTCCTGGTTTGAGCTGTTCACACATCCACCTTTGGGGATCTATTGCTTGGGTATCTATCTTAAGGTGAGCAATCTGCATTTAGAAGTCTATCAGAAGAAAACTTTGCTTTCCTTCGGTTTTGCCTTTTCTGGTAGCGACTCTATCTAATTGCAGATTTCTCACGGACCCTCCCATCCTCCCTGTTCTGCAAAATGGCCTGTTAACCCTAGTATCCTGTTAGATTCGCACACTGGTCAAACTCTGACTAATGTGAGTGCGTTTTTTGACATGGAAATAGTTGCAAAAGAAACTGATGTAAGTGCACGTCAATGCCAACGTGGAGCAGATCAGCACCACCTACTGTGCGCAGAAGTACTGCTCACATTTTTCTTGATCCAGTCTAGAGCCCTGGGAATATTTTTTAGTTGGGAATATGCAGTTGGATAGTCTCTACCAGAAATAGCATTATCGAAGGTAAGTTACTATTTTTTCGGCTTTCTTTATCGAATTTTACTAGAAGTGGATTGGCACTGCATAACAAACGTCTATTCACAGTATATCTGTATGCATTGTTGAAATATTTACAGTCTGTCCCTCGTCAGTTCCACTTAGTTTTAATCTTTTTATATTGAAACTATTTGTTTTGACAAAGAATGCAAATGCATGTATTATTTACCTGGACTCCTTCCTCTGTTTTGCAGAAATCATGATGCAGACGCCCATTTGGATTGCTTTTTTTATATTGTGTGGCCCTTCATCTTTGATATCTTGACCTGCATTGGTAATCATTTCATTTTTATTTTTTTATTTTTTATTCATGTATGTTGTCATTCTTTGTCTTTCATCTTCTAAATAAAAGACTTTTATTTTGTCTTGTTTCTTTGCATTAAACTTTTAGTTTTTAAAACTTGTTGTTTCCATCTTTTAATTTACAAGTATTTGAATTTTTTTTTATCATTTGATGTTTAAGAAAATCTCATCCCGTAACTTGTTTTCCTTTCTAGGAATAAAAGCCATTCCGCACTGCTTGTCCCTAAATTTTAATCCAGCTGCGTTCACTAAAAATAGATGGCTTGATTTAGAACACGCCTCAAGTGCAGTTTCATTATTTAAGGTATTACGAAGTTACTTTGATTTATATTTTTCACCTCCCATCCTAAAAGCTAGGTTTTTTTCATAAATTCAAAATACAAACTTACGGTTAAGCTTTTCTATATCGTCCTAGATTTTGCAGAGGTATGAATAAAGTCCTTGACCAAAATGATGTGCTGTTCATTCTTTATGGGAGGGGAAATTATTCTGCAGTATTGTTTATAAAGATTACTTGTGTTGTATTAATGTAAAGCCTACTGTTTCGATGCTTGCACACCAGTAGGCTGTGGTCACTGGCACTTTGCAACTAGTTAGTTTGTAAATCCGCTTCTTCACCGATAGTTTATGCATGGACCCATATGAGGGATTAACTCCAAAGTGCTTTACAGGCCAAGGAATTGTTTTGGTTCTGTTAATGTGAAATCGTGAAAATAAGGTTTTTGGTACATAAGTGTGTGTTTGCTTCTCTGACGCTTTCTGTTTCTTGGGTAGCAAACACACATGCCCTCGCCTGTCAACCAGCCGGTTCCTCTACCTTCTTAACATTGTGATCCCAAATACTGATGAGAGAACCTCCAGTCACATAGCTGCTTAAAAAATGTCGTTGCAGATAACGGTTAGATTGATGTAATTGTGCAATTTGGGAGCACTTCTAATGACGTTTTGAAAAGTCTTCAAACATAATGTAATTGATAACATTTAACATTTCCATTATAAGTCATTTGAAGCATATAATCATGTCTCCCTCAGAAATAGCGCTTCAAGCTACCGTACCTGTGTTGAGTTTCATCAGTGGGTGCTTTGATTTTTCGTTAGATTCCACTCAAGTTGTCTCTGTCTGGTTGGACCTTGTGTTACTTCCGGCATTGATCCATATAGATTAGATCTTGTTTCTCATACACGTGAATAAAAAAGTGTTTTTTATGTGGGTATTAAGAGTACTACATGAAGGTGAGCCTACTACACTGACCAATTAAGTAAATTAATGCAAAAAGTTTAAGCATCTGTTTTGAAGGCCGATAGAAGTAACCATGCATTATCTAAATATTCTGGAAGATATGTAAGATATTTATGCAGTGCTTCATAGAGAAGCTGCTGTGCTTTTGCAATCTCTCTGTGTCTAAAATAAATATTCAAAGCTCGCTAGCGCTTTGGGCCAGGTTTGTGCTGCATTAACTGCTAAAACAATCTGATTATCTGGATTTGTCATCAACATCTTGTACTCGTTATTTATTCTTGGCCTCCGATCTGTAGTGAAATAGTAGATTTTAAAAGCCTTATGAACTTCAGAATCATATTTTTAATTGACAAATACTGACAAATTATCATGGTAAGGAAAAAACACATCGGAACTGCCAAGCTTGCACAGCTGTGTTTATCACGATGATTAGAAACTCAAAACAAATAGGCAACCTACTGTGGTTTGAGTTATTGTCTTAAACTGCGTTTTTAGGTCTCTCCTAGCTATTGCGTAGCAATCGCTATGCAAGACTCTAGTAAGGGGCTCCCAAAAGTGGATTGCCTGGCGAGCACGCTCACAATCGCGTGCATCGTGCCGCCATGCAATCCGTTTGGGGAAGCGCTTCAGCCCACTGGCGCGTGCACTGGTGACGGGCGTGCGGTTACGCGCACAATGACGAGCAGAGGCGCCATATGGCTTTCCTCTCTCGTCATGGTGCGCGCACATCGCACACCACTCGCCAGCCTGCTTTCACTTTTGCGCCTCCATGCTCCTCCCCCCTCCCCCACCACAGAGCGCGTCTCGCGGCCGCGCGTCTTTTTGTTTTTTGTTGCTTGTTACTTTGCCCTGACCCAATCTTCCTCAATGACAGCAATTTCCTTGAGCCAATGTGGAGTCTTTTATGTGCTAGCGGGTCACACATTTTTTCAATCACAGCCTCTAGCAAAGGTTCCACCACACAGACTTTTCGTCCTAAGTGTTCCTGCCAACACTCGCTCCTCTTCAGCAAACAAATCCTTCCCGGTCGGACCTCTGTCGTTCAGTCCAATCAGTTTTTTTTTGTTGTCTCAGATACAGGCTGTCGAAGTGGATGCTTGTTCTAAGAAACAAAAATAAAAGTTCCTGATGCAGCAGAATTTTCTCCTTGTGTATTAGGGAAATTTCTTCAGTTTTAGCTTTTGATTGGCAGAGTTCGAGGATGCTGCGTCCTGTAACTGATCTGTTCACCCATTACCCCAAGATACATTTTTGAGTTATATTACTTAATAGATGTAGAAGATTTATGCATAACATCCCACACACAAATATGACAATGCAATAATAGGTCTGCAAATGCATCGAAATGATGCAATTGACTGCGTAATAGCCTCGGGCTCTGATTAAATGTAGCTAAGTGCGTGGCTGCAGAGAAGATTGTATCCGTTTAAATGGATGTATGTGCACAGAAACTAGATTAAACAAGCATTAGCATAGCTAATAGGTCTCGCTTTTGGGACCTTATAAGTGTTTAGCCATGCAACAGTTGCATAACTAAATACTTATAAGGTCCCAAAAGCGAGACCTATTGGCTATGCCAATGCTTGTTTTATAAGTTGGCACCTTGTAAAGCTAGGGATTTAGCAACATCCTGGTTTTTTTTTCCTCAGGAACATTTTTCCTTTTCACAAGTTTTCTGTTAAGTCTTAACCGCAGACAACCCAATTTATTATTTTATTTTTTATATAAGTATGGTTTCTTTGGCAGCACCTATAACCCCTCTGACGCATGACCTGTAACAGCGTGTTTTTGTGCACAAGAGCACAGCTGACCTACAAGACTGAAAGTTTATGCGGTGATCTAAAACAAGTAAAGCATCGGAGGACGTGTTTTTTCAAATATGATAACTTCAGGGGTAGTATTCGCAGTTACTAAATGTAATTGCATTTTCGGTATGGTACGGATTTGACATGTTTCTTGAAAAGCAGGCAGATGGAAAGAAGGCATGCATTAAATAGTTTTCTTTCTTTTCTGCACTTATACCATCAGCCACTTAACAGTCGGACACATTAAAATATCTCTTTTAAGCCTAGAAAAACATTGGAGCATTACTGAGTTTGTGATATGTGCAGTCGGGTTTGATATTTGCCAAACAGTTTGGCTTCAATATCTTTTCTACAATGAAAATATGCTTACACCAGGGATATTTATTGAACTCTGTAATAGAAAGGGATATTCTAAAGGAGCATTTTTTTGTTTTATAAATGACCAGCCTCTCTTCACAAGAATGGCCAACTGAAGCACAGACTATTTTTAGTGTCCGGTTTTTTTTTAATTTATTAATTCCTCTGACATTTAATATTTGTTGAACACGACTGACAATTTTACATGATCACTAGAAGTAGTTGAGTTCATTGAAAATTTTGTTATTGATTTAACATTTAAACATTCACAAGACCTAAAATGCAAATGATCTCTCCTAATGTGGTGGCCTAAGATTTATTTAAAAAGGTAAGTTTAAGGTGGACTGGATGACAATCTTAGTTCAAATTCTGTTTATCGGGAGACTCTTCATCCCAGTTATGAGTTTATCTGTTGTGTTAGGCCTTTTCAATTTTAAGTGTAGGACTACACACTTTACCCCTACTTGAAGCAGTTGCTAAAATATAGCGGGTCAAGTCGGTGTTCTATTGTTTTTAGGAATCTAGTTAAATATCCAAATATAGTCTACAGAGTAAAGTTTTAAAGCAGTTCTCTTGAAAAATTGGAATAATGCTTTGTATACCAGGAATTACAAACTTGTGTGATTTAGTCCTTAGTAGCGGGTCGCTCCGCCATGACACCCCCCCCCCCCACATTACTTCCAGGAAGCATAATTTGGACTTGCGCTTTATTAAAATTCTGACATTTCTGCCCAGAGGACAGTCTTGTCTACCCTTCCTGCTTGTCCATGTTCTGTTACAGCTTGTTTCTGTAGAGACCAGTCCTGTCCCTGAACTGTCTGTGTCTCTGACCCAAATGTGTTTAATTTTCAAGACAAAGTTAGGATTAGGTAGCTCTTCTGGAGTGTAGTTACCATGTGGATGTAAACTCCTTTGCAGTTGAGGAATGTGGTGTGGGTTGTAAAAGGCTGGAAAGGGAAGAGGATACTAGGACCTCAGGGGAGGTCCTGCCGTATGGAATACCCAATAGATGGCATGATTGATGTGATCGGATTTCAGCAGTTCCTTATAAATTCAAAATTACTGGGCAAAAGGCTCACATTGGAGGTTCCAAAGACAATTTGTTGGCATAGATTATAGTCCCATGCATTTTTGTGCAGAAAATTGTCCTGCATAAATAGGATTATCGTTCTGGTTATGGGCTGTCCTGTCAGAACCACATGCTGATATTTTCAGGAGACTTTTGAGGCCCTTTGCCCTACATGAGAAATATTTGCATATTCTCTAGAAACCACAAAATATCATTGCCTTTTTGCTGTTCTTAAACCACAGACCAGCTAGTTCTTTTGCCCTCTTAATTCAGCACAGCGGTGGACTAACTAGTGGTTAGTCTCCACAACAAGGAGATCCCAGTTCCTAAGTACGTACTTGAATGCATGGCGCACTCCTCGTTTTGGCCCCAAATAAAACAAACGCGTGGGAAGTCTGTAGAATTCAAGTGGTGCAAGGCGATCAGCTTGAAACATTTTCAGTTTTGATCTCTCTCAGAATCTGGAGTTCAGTCTATCATGAAATATGCATTAATAGTCAAGCAGTGGTTGGTCCCAGACCAGTTAAATCTGAGAGATATTCTCCACCACCAACCATACTCTGCCCCCCAATTCTTATGTAAAGACGAAATCGGTTTCCATCTTTTAATGTTATAGAAAAACTATTACAAAATAATACTAAAAAGGGACGACTTTGCTGTCCAAATTGCTCTTCTTTTTTCTCTCAAAATTGCTCTTTTTTTTTTTTTTTTCCCCCTCTCCCTTTTTAAAAGAAAAACATTCAAAAGGAAATGGAGGCACGTAGCCGTAATTGGAAGAAAAATGGTTGTCCCTTTCAAGCTGAGTATGTGCATAATCCCAGTTTACAGCCTAACTACAGTTAGCCACTCAGTTGTTCTGGTTCTTTCAAAAGGATCTTGGAACACATGATTCTTCCATTTCATCTGTTCATGTCACATACATAAACTCTTTGGGACTTCTTTCTTTACTGTGACAAAGTTTAGAAAGCTATTAAATAAATAAACCTGAACACTTATGAGCATTTTGGTAGTTTCTTAACCCCTCATTTCTTACCTTCCTCAATGTTGGCTGTTACATACTGTCACAGGGTATGTATGATCTATATTTTTCTTTTGGTAGAAGAGCTCCGACTGCTTATTGGAACACTTTTATGACCAAATTTATGGTGTTCTAGGCACCATTTTTGTGTTTGGCACTGTATTAAGCGCTCTTTTGGTAATTAATTTCCATTCTTGGACGCCGAAGAACTTTAAAAAAAAAAAAATGCAATCAAACCCTCTGATCGTCACATTTGCAGAGTTCATACTGCAGGTATCTTCTTTGCAAACTGATAACTGTGAACTCAGCTAAACAGGTTGCTACTTGACTGCTGCTGCTGGATTTGTCCTCTGCCTAGGTAGCGATCAGCTCTTTGTCTATACCCTGTTGGTTTAAAAATGATTCCAGACTATTGGTCACACTTGGCATTTTAAGTCAGACAAGATAGTGAGCGACTCAGTTCTTATTGTTTCTTAGTCTCATCTATGAATTGCACTGATGGGGAAGCCATCTCACACCATCGTGGGAATTCTTTGGACTGAGATCACACTTCATCCGTTAAGCCAACTGAACAGCTTTTCTCTGTGGTTCTTTGCAGCATTGAGAGTTGGGTTTAATGTAGTCATTTGAATCTGCCATATGCTGCTTTAGTTGGAAATTCTTACAGTGGAATTTCGAATGGATATTAAGATGGTCGTCTCCTCTTCCGTTAATTGCGTGCCATTCCACTTTAATCTATTGCTCTAGTGTTAACAATAATTGGGCACCCAACTCTATTCATCATGGTCCGCATGAGTCCTCTTTAAACATGTGAAGAGTATCAACTCTGTGTTCCTGTACCAGGCAGTTGCAGTCTCTGCTTGCTTTGTCTGCTCTTAGGTTGGTGACTCTGCTTAAAAAAAAAAAGGGGGATGGAGAGCAGAGGGGGCGTTATTCCCCAGGCCTTGCGCTTTTCGACCATTTCTCCTTCAGCAACGTTTATGTATAAACTTCTATTTGAAAGGAAGTTTGCTGTCTTTGATTAATAATGAAGCAGCTTACGTGGTGATGGGGGGGGGGCATGTTTGTCCTTTTCGTGGTGTATATTATTGTTTAATATTAAGAAACAGATGTTTACCACATTTGATAAAAGTGGAAGAAGCATCCAGAAGGCCCACAATAAGCTTTGGGCCCAGGCCTAGAAAGAGCATCTGAAAGATCCCTCATCTGGCAGGAGTGTATCGAAGCCTATGTAGTGTCAACAAAGGAAGTCTTTTTTTAAATCCTAGTACAGCTGAGACTCTGCGTAAAAATGATCTTAGGAATGCACTTTATTCACTTTATAGCACAGAAAGGATTGAGAGGGAGTCTAAGAAATCCTCCGTCCTTAAATATGACCATCGAACAGACTGTGCATCCATCCCTTGGACAGTTATCTCACCCAATGAGTCATTGGGAGAGTAGTCTTCTCGTTCGCCTCAGGGCAAGCACTGTAAAATTCACACTATGCTTTCTCCTTAGCTACCACGCAAATCTGGACTACTCACCTAGTCCGTGCGACGGTCAGAGTGGTCAAACTATCTTACATTTCTTGTTTTTTTTGTGAAATTATTTAAAGTATACCAATCCCGTTTTTAAAAAAAATTACGCCCATTAGTCTGGAAAATGCTTATACAAGGTTACTTACCCTGGCTGAGTTGGTTTTCCGCACAGGCACTTTTTTGATAATTGCCGTGCGAGCTCGCCAGATGATGTCCAATCCCTGAGATTATATGCTGTCTGCACAAGAGTTTTTACACAATCCTGACATTTTTATTATGTGTACTTATGTATATTCCAATGGATTTTATTGTGATTCCCTATTTGTGCATTTTTAAATGGTTGTTTGTTATGCTTTTATGGATATGATTGTATCTGAATGAAGTCAGTTGAACTTGAGATCCCTTATCCAAACCTTTTACTTGTGTCGGGTAAATTATCTTTGTAGTTTAAATGTATGTAATGGGGTAGTTTAAACAATCTCCCATAGAGCACGTCCCCTCCTCTGTCACTGGCTGTGGGGACATATGGACCCATTTGCTCCGGTAGGGGCATTTTGCTTGAATTTACAGTTCAGTTTAGTTTCCTTCCTGAAATGAAAATGCTGTCATGTGATGGGTTAGCCCTTTTCTAGAAAGTACTGGATCTCGTTTGATTTGGGGGGGTACAGCCTTTACATAGCTGTTTAGGTTTCTGTCTGGTGGTTCACTGTGCAGCATGTATTTTGTTTTTGCTAAGCTTTTCTCAAACAGTTTCTTCATACCAAATCCAGTGCTAAAGCACGGTGTAATGCTGTGTTTTGGAACATATTTTCTCAGCAAGCCTGTGTACTTCTGTTGGAGTTTTGACTTTCAGTCGAAGCTGATTAGAAGAAGTTGACAGTCCTGTAATACTATCAAAGCCTAGTTCCACTACAAATTGAACTGTAGTGCTGCATATCCTTGAATGTGAAAGACTGGCTGCATTATATGGCATGGCCTGGCAGCACTAGGAAAGGACTACACAATTGGTCTACATTGGAAACCAAAATCAGGCCCGCCTAGAAGAGACTGTCTAGAATGAGGCCATCGTCGCCTTCATGGTTGGGTCACAATAGCTCATCTGAAACTCGAGCCTTGTCTGAAGCCCTCTGTGAAAATGTCAGTGGCCAGTCTCACTGTGTGCAATATTCTTGGGTAAAGATTTACACCACTCATCCAAGGTTTGAGTGGTTCTGCTATTGGGAGTAGGATGTGGATCTGAAATGTACATCTTGGAGATTATAGCTAATGAATACCTATGATTTAGGTCAGTGTCAGTAAAGACAATCCTTACTTGGGGCATGTTTTTTGATGTTCTAGAACCTGTGATGGAGTTTGAACATTAGAGAGAAAACTCAAAAAAGAGTTGGTCTATTCATTCAGATGGGTATTCCTGCTCTTTTCACTTTAAAGCTTATTCCGTTTTTCTTCGTTTGTGTAAAAATTCTCCCTTTATAAACGTCTCTAAAAACATATGTATATGTTTCTACTTATCTGTGGAGCAACGGGTTAATGCAATAGGAGGGCATTAGGTTGCCACATTTGATGTTTCTGGGATCTTCATCGTTCAATTAAAGCAAAAGGATCACTAATTCTGTTTGTGGTAGTGGTAAAACTGTGAATGTGGCATAGATCCTTCCCACCAATATAGCCGAAGTAAGAATTTAGATTTTAATCTAATTTAGACTTGCAGAGATGGGCAGCAGGTTTGCCTATGAATGACATTGGCACGAAGACTTTGAAAATATATTTAGTAAATGAGAAATCGAGAGTGATAGCTTCTCAATATCATAGGATGTGTGCTTGTCAAAAATGAAGAAACTGTGATCGATGTCCTGCTTGTAACTGTAATGTTAGCGTTTGCATTTTATTAATGGTTTCATCACTTGCCCGGAGAAAAGGCCCTAGTCTGTGGAGAATTGTAAATTCCTCTGGAGCCAAATGCCTTTTGTTTCCGAGTATCCTGTTCAAACTCACTGCCGTTTTATATTACCGTACTGAACATTTGGGCGGGAGTGCTGATGGTGGCCCTTTCCTCTTAACACCCCGGTGGACATAAGGCCTGGTCTGTCCCTAAATTCCTTAAAGTCTTCGCCCAAGCTGAATTGACTTGAACCCGTGAAACGCGAATTATCATAACTGCTTTACCTAAATGTATAATGATGCGTTCGTTGGCACAACTTTCACTTAACAATTGACCAGAAAGTCTGCACCCTCTGTCCGGGCATTTGTGTAGTGTAGTGTATCTAGTGCAGGCTTCTCCAATGAGTAGTTCAGGAGCTACTTGATCTCTCCAACTGCGTTTGAGTAGGTATCCTATGTGCAGCCCCGTCTACTAGATTAGACACTTCAACTTGATTGAATAACTTGATAAATAGATGCCAAAATTGAGTGTATTTGAGATGAAAATGTGTATTTTCCGAACTCACTAGCTGAAGTTTTGAGAAAAATGGCAGTCTGTTCAAAACACTTTTAAAGCTAATATTTGAGTGATAAATAATGTGGCATTGGGCAGAAATATTAATATCCTTACCTTTGTGACGGGGCATTGCAGCTATAGCTGCTGTATAATACCCATGTTGAGGTATTCGAAATTGATAAAGCCTTTTTTCATTACTTCTGCTCTTGCATATGGTGGCCACTAATGTAATCTTGTCTGGTGTGGACATTATTACAACACTGATAATATTCGTAGCTCTGGAAGACTTTCATTGAACATTTTCTCTTGTTGCAGAAGAGGTTGAGACACCCACCTCTTCCCCCCCCCCCCCCCCCTCCCCCCCCCCCTCCGATCTAGTGGGATCAATTAAAGAAGAGCTCAAATGGACAGCTGTTTGAAGCCCAGTTGTGCCTTGGTGTGCGCCTCAGTTTAGCGGCTGAATTGTACTAGCTCGCAGTATAGGTCTCCCTTTTGGGACCTTATAAGTTTTTAGTTATGCAGCACAATATCCTTGGTGCAACAGCATCAACTGTTGCATGGCTAAACACTTATTAGGTCCAGAAGGTGAGATCTATTGGCTATGCCAAATGCTTGTTTATTTACTGGAGCCGCCACCGAGTATTAAACGTCAGAGTGGGGTAAGGTCGTAGCATATCGTCAAAAAGTATCACGTAATGCAAAGCTTAAATATTCAGTTTAACATATTGCATAGAACCTCCCTCACACCTGGTAAAATTAACAAAATATTCTCTTATTCATACACTGGCTGTCCTTCACTTAAGTGGGATTAAAACACATGCTGTAGCATTGGCCCGCCGTAACCGATTATTGGACAGATGCTCTTGATGAGCTGACAGAAGTGATACGTCTGATCGAATGTTGTATGCTCCGTCTGTACAGATGAAAAATGGACAGTAACATTGGAAACGGCTTCCTCCTTGAGGTAGAAAGCCAGGGCACCGCCAACCTTCACTAACTGGCTGAAAGGGACACTTTCGGGCACATCCTCACAAGCCAACGCTTGTCTCCCAGGAGATGGCACCTTCTGTAATGATGACTCTTCGCCCTGTTTAAATATCCTCAGTTAACGCGCTCAAATCCTTGTTCACTGAAGGTTTTTTACCTGTGACTAGAAAACTAAATATAAGGAAAGCACGAAATTTAATACATGTATATAAGCATGTCTATGTCCTTTTAGTAGCCATTGTTTGTAGTATGTTGTGTTTCTTTTTTTATATTGAGGTTGGGTTTCATATCGACATAATTAAATGTTCTGACCATTGCATCTCTCTTCAGACCCGGTTTGTGCACTGACCTGCCACAGCGGCAGAACCAGCATGTTCTATGCACTCACCTCCCCCAGATTTATTTTAAAATATTTTTTCCTTTGATTCTCAGGATGCAGTCACAACACAGACAGAGCATCGATGTAGTTCCCTCAAGTCTGACGGGCTACTGTTGTGTTTTTATTAATGGGGGGTGGTGGGGGGGGGGTCGGTTGGGGGGGGGGTTGACTGTTGCTATGGACTGTGACGTACGCTTCACACGCACTCGGAGTAAGAAGCTCAAATCAGAATGAAAATGACTGGGGAGTGGGGACCCCTGTGCCTTGAGAGCAAATGCCAGATGACTGTTCTCGGAAGCACCTAGCGGGCTGGTGTCAGGGAGTTGGTGTTTGTTTAAGGAAACGTCCCCATCAAACTGTTTGTTAGCTTAACGTGCCATGTCGGTCAACTGGACTGCCCTGGTCCTGGGACCAAAGAGAGAAATTAGTCAACCAAGCGTCAGATATTCACAATGCACTCAGCTGTTTTGTCAAAGGGGGGGAAAAAACGTAACTAGAAACGTTGCCCCTTCCTCTTCTGAAAAAATAAAACACAGATGTCTCTCTTCGGAGGAGTGTTGCCAGCGCTCAAAGTGCGGCTCACCCAAGTTTGAAAGCAGCAGTCAGTCGCTGGAGCTCTACAGGCAGTTGTAGCGTCATGTGGTGATTTGTGCTTCTCTCACTCGGACTGCGTGTGTTTGTTGCACGCAGCAGTGAAGTGACATGTTGCCTACAGCTTGGCTATTGTGTGCCGCGGATGCTGAAGTTTGCTCTACGATTAGACCGTGAATTTTTAGCCAGGAAGATGAATGGGGGCTCCGGTGACGCAGATGTGAATGCGATAATTCCCGATAAGAGCCCTACACCAAGCGCGGCGGCATAAAATTTACTTCTGAACAGTATCTCAGTAGTGTCTGCTGTTTAGAAATGCCTTTATTAGCATTGTTTCGTCTAAAAGAATTAAGGGAAAAAACAACATTAAAAACACAAGTCTTTGTTATAAGTTCCATATGACTTCTCGTTTAATACCTCTAAACATACCCTACTTTGCAGTGACTGCCGCGGGGATTTCTCCTCTGCTTAAAGCAGCCTGTATGCCAGCATTATGTTTGCTGGAAGAAGTCTGTGGGAGATCTTCGCTGTGTTAAAAAAAAAAGCGCCCCACAAAGTGTTTCCCTTGCGGGAGTGAGCAGGGGCACCATCTGTTTGAAAGTTAATTACAAAAAGATGTCGCCAAAGCTCGCTCCTTCAAGGGAATTGCCAAACATGCACGCGTTGCCATTGAGCTGGGAAGCTTGCTGGACTCGTGGGTCTTTAAAGTAGGTTTATACGGTTTCACCTCCCTTCACCTGGGAAAGGGGCGCACAAGTGACTGCCAACGAGACCTTGAGCTGTGTTACTAAATAGTTATCTTCTCCAACCACCCCCCCCCCCTCCCGGTCCCTTTATGGAGATGAACCAGACAATCTGTAAAATTAATATTCTGTGGGCTCAGACTTTGGGTTTTAACTGAGACCGCTTTGGAAATCTGTCTGCCCTCTGTAAAAAGGACCCTAAAGGTGCAAGTGCAATAAAGTGAACACCCGCTGCACCAGTGACCAGGGGACTGAGCTCTCAGAAACCCTTTATGATGTACATTTATCCTGAGGGGCCTTCTTCCTGATAGAGCGCACATTTATAGGGACCATGTATTCAGAGGGCCTCTATTTTTGACATAAATGCAAAAGCATACTTTGTATTGCAAATAGTAAGGCTTCAAATACGTTCTAAACCTTTCTGATGCAATATAATTACAATAACCAGCCACTTATCTCCGATGTACAGAAACCCGGCTCTATTGCAAGTTTGAAGCTGGCAGGCACTGCGTGACTATAGCACCCTGAAGGCTGCACAGCTGAGGAGAGTGAACGGCAAACTCTAAGCCTGTATTGAGCTGCAGACACTGAGAAGTCTGTCTCAGATGTGTGTGTACCTGTCTTATGTCATAAAAAATCACACAACACTGGCATCTGTGCCAGACAGAAATATTTCTTCAAGTTTAAAGTCGATCAACAGTTCCATGCCCAGCCCAAGCTATAAACGACAACAATTAATGAGGTGAAATTAATATTTAGACTCTGGCTCAGCCTCCAGGCATCATCAGAAAGTGCAATTGGACTGTATACAGCAGACAACTCACTACTGCTCTTAAAGGCCTTCCATGTACACGTGGTGAAAATCAGAGCGCCACAAAACTGAATCGTGTCGGGATGGCCGCGAAGGCGCTGCGTTCAGGTCGCAGTCTCTTCTGGAGGCGTGGGTTCGAATCCCACTTCTGACATCTGCATATTTTTGTTGTACAGTTTTTCATGCATCGATAACGAAGGCCATTTGAACATTACACACCAGTTAATATATTTCTGTAAGTTGACGCCAATATCTATTTTATGTACGAATTGCCTGAGTATGGCTGAAACAGCAGCTATCGAGACTTGCGATAAAATCGAAGAAGGACTTAGAACAAGCCCGGGAGTTGTGTGCGTGTGGTGCGCGCGAAAGTGAACGCATGCTGCCGCCAGCGCGCGCTAAGCAGTAAAAGGAAATTTTTAAAAAAGCACTGGAGTGGTGCGCGCATTAGTGATTGTGCTGGAAGGGAGGCAGATGGCGGCTTCGCGCGTGAACGCAAGCTTGAGGCCAGCGAGGTCTGGCAGCACTTTGAAAACCCCAATACTAAATGTCTTGCAGCGCATGCGCTGGCTCAGGCGAGACCTAAAAAGTAACTATTGTGACGCACTAAGTGCTCAGGCACATTTGCCATTGGACAAACTTGGTCAAGTTGACTGAGACTGACAATGAGGCCTTCTTTTTGAACCGCTTCCTTCACTTCTTTGTTTCGCATGTGCCTTGCAAGCTGTGTTGCAGGCCCATGTGAACTGTACCGGGTTCTTTACAAACTCAAAATTAGCTGCTACGGGACGAATATTCTGCTATTAGTCCTGAACTAGTAAGTACTTGTGCCTAAGAGAAGACAGAGTCTAAGTGTGACGGTGTAATAGAGAAGCAGGAAAGTGAAATAATAGAGGGGGGGATGGTTCCCTTCACTCAGTCTGGAGTTGTGCGAGTAGCCCCATCAAATGGTGAGGTTTTTTTGGTCTGTTTTTAAGTAAAGATACCTTGATAGTTTAAGTACTGGTTTCTACTTCACAAATACCACACATGCTGTTTTTGCAGCGGGTTCGCGATTACAGTGTTGCACAAGCTGTGTTGTTTTCTGTTCACCAGAATTCAAAGTCTGGCAATAATCGTTTTTTAAATTTGTATTTCTAAAACCACAAAAAGAAAATTTGTGATTTTGTACGTCTGTGATTATTTATTTTTTCCTTTTTGGGGAGATCAGTTAAAGCCATATTAAGGTTAGGGCTGTTTAGTTTTAGTCTGAGTTAGGCCAAAAAGAGTTAGTGTCATGACTACATCTTTAAAACGTGCTGTGTGAAATTGGGTGGTGGGATGACTGGGGTGTAAGCCTTTGTCAAGCAGCAACCACAGTCCTTGTCAGGGTAAAGGTACCAGCCAACCCCAAATTAACCTGTGCTCCACTCCCTGGTAGCTTGGCACATACCAGTCAAGCTTAACTTTGAGGCAATGTGTAAAGTATTTGTGCAACACTTTTGTGTGTCTTTTGTTTTCTCGCCATAAGTGCGCCAGGTATGCCCAGACGTGGGTCCTGGGCTCACTGTGCCACTAGAATCAAGCTATCCTGGCTGAAGAGGGGTGAAACCCCGAAACCGGTCCTAGGATGCTTGTTTCTGGTCCAGGGAGGACCTGGCTTGGCAGTTCGGGCTGGACTGTTCCCATGAGGCACAGGGTCAAGACTGATTTGCATATGGCCAGGTCTAAACTGGGGTGGCATGGTGAGCAAAAGAATGTCTTTGTACACTTCAAACAGTAACTCGGTGCAAACACCACACAAAAAGGATCCCACACCAAGTTAGAAAATGGAGCAAAATGTAATAAATATAACAAGACCAAAGCGATAAAAATCTAATCCGTAGAACCGGAAATGTACATTTTTAAAGAATTTAGTGAAAATAGTGCCCAAAAGCACCGACTAAGGATATCGGAAGGAAACACATTAGTTATAGATTTATTACCTTAGAATTTCACCCAGGTGTCAGACTAGATCCGTAACGTTTTTTTTGTCAGCAGCACCTCTGTGTGTCGGAAGGTGGCGTTGGTCGGCGTCGTGGTCGCCGGGATGATGTCGCGGCAGCTACGCCGTCTTCGCGTGCTGACGTCAGTTCTTTCTTTTTCCGCGCCAGCTACTGCAGATTCGGGAAGAGCGGTACCTCAGTAATTTTTTTGACTAACTTTTGGCGACGTCTTTCTCGAGTCTTCGACTCTGTAAGGTGCACAAGGGATGCCCGGTTTAAAGGCCTGCGGTTCCTGCCATCGTATGATGTGGGTTACTGATTCGCACCACGTTTCTATTTTGCCTGGAGCGTGACCACGACCCCAAGTCATGCTCCGACTGCCAGTTGTTGACGCCGTAGGCTTAGCGGGAGCAGTCCCGAAAGATGCTTGAACATCGGCAGTCGGCTCCGCGCTGTTCGAGGTCCCGGTCCAGAGGGAGGTTGACGGACCGGTGGCGGAGCCATCGCCATTCCGGCTCTAAGTCATTGAAGTCTTTGCACTCTGGGTTGGGCAAGTTGAAGCACAAGAAGTCGTCGAAGAAGCATCGTCGCTCTTCGACTTTTTGTCGGTCAGCCGATCCGATGAGGCGCGCGGGTGGTGCCACTCCTGTGGCTCAGTGTGCGGAGCCCAAAGGGCTGACTCAGAGTTTCCCCTCCCTTTCCGGGACCCAGAGCGACCCTGCCCAGTTTCGTACGCTCTACAAGGCGATGCATGCGTCTTTGGGCAGACCAATCCTGCTGGTGCGCCTTCAAGCCCAGCAGACTCGGCCCTAGGTCTTCACTGCCTGTGGCTCTGGCATCCCAGGCCCCCCTTGGATCCAGGCCTAGTTCCGGATCGAGTCCGGTTGATCTTATTACACCCCCACCAGCGCAGCTTCCAACGGCACCAATACCGTGCCGGTCGGTGTCGACCCCAACCTCCTTCCTGACGTGTACAAGGAGCCTGACCGGTGCCGGGTGGGGTTTTCATGCCCCTGTTCACTCCTGGGGTCCCTTTCCTGCCACATTGACACCCAGAGGAAGATGAGGAGGACTTGGAGGGGTCAGTTGACCCTTTAACTGACCAGCTAGGGTCTGAACAGGACTGGATAGAGGAACTGGGGGATGCCAGTAGTTTAGACACTTCTCCCGACCTTGGCATGTTGTCTCCTCCTACTGTGGCTACGGAGGAGGGAACGTCATACGCTGTGGTGTTGCATAGGGCGGCTGAGGCTATTAACCTCAAGCGCCCTGCGGTCAGGACTAACCTCCTGACTGAAGTGCTTCAACCGGCAACGAGCTCTTCGGAGCCCCTGGTGCCGTTTAACGAGGCCCTCACCGACTTCCTTTTGGGCACATGGTCCAGGCCCAACACGGGGGCTCCCATGGACAGGATGATCGCCTGACTCCACCACCTGGCTCCAGGTGACCCCACTTTACTCTCTCAACACCCCACCCCGGAGAGCTTGGTGGTCCAAGCCTCCACCACCAAAAGTGCCTTCCCTACCGCTCCACCAGAAAGGGAATCCAAGAAGCTGGACCATCTTGGGAAGAAAATGTTCTCTTCCGCCAGCTTAGGACTACGGCCTGTAAACACTGCATGTCTCTTGGGCCGTTATTTGCACTCAGTGTGGGATTCGCTGGTGCAAGTGCTACCTCAGTGTCCGGAGGAGGCCCGGGCAGTGGTCTCCCAGGCTGTCGCCGCTGGGAGAGATGCAGCGAAGTTTACGATCCGTTGTGGGCTGGACACGGCCGACTCTCTGGGCAGGACTTTTTCAACGTCTGTAGTGCTTCAGCGCTACGCCTAGATGAGGTCCACTGGCTTTTCAGGGGATGTCCAGAACACCTTGATGGACATGCCCTTTGATGGCCATCGCCTTTTTGGCGAAAAAGGAGACAACGCCCAAGAGCGCTTCAAGGACTCACGGGCTACAGCCAAGTCCTTGGGCCTCACCTTCCGTCTGGTGCAGTCTGCTTTTTGCCCCTTTCGTAGCTACTGAAGGGGTGCTCCGCTATGTCCCACCCAGGGCCACAGGCCGCAGCAAATTACCCAACCTTTGTATGGCTGGGGACGTGGGAACCAGCGTCATGGTTCAGGGGGCCAGTGGGCGGGCCAGTCTACCCCCCTCTGCAGCAGCCTCCAAACCCTCCTAGTCCGACCTTTCAGGCCCATCAAACGCCAGTGGGCAGCAGGATTCGCTATCCCCTCCCCCACTGGGGCACCCTCACTTCGGACAGGTGGGTTTTGCAGATAGTCCAAAGGGACTACTCCCCTCCAGCTTTGCCACCTTGTTACCACCGCATGTCGGAGGATCATCTGGCACTTCTCCAGCAGGAAGTTATGGCTCTCTTGGCCAAAGGAGCCATCGAGTGCGTTCCTGTCCCAGAAGTAGGTCGTGGTTGCTACTTCCACTACTTTCTGGTTCCCAAGAAGGACAAGGGCCTGCGTCCTATCTTGGATCTCAGGGATGTCAATCGCTTCCTCCGGAAGGAGAAGTTCAAGATGTTGACGCTTGCTCAGGTCTTGTCTGCCCTCAACCCGCTAGACTGGATGGTAGTATTGGACTTATAGGATGCTTATTTTCACATCCCCGTCCTGCTGGCTCACCGGCGTTACCTGTGGTTCACGGTAGGCCTTGAGCACTTTCAGTTTACCGTCGTCCCCTTTGGCCTTACCAGCGCCCCTCGAGTGTTCATGAAAGTAATGGCGGTGGTCCCAGCTCATCTGCACAGATAGGGTAAGACTGAAGCTCCCAATCTCGATGACTACTTGTAGAAGGTGGGCTCGCCCCAGGCAGTCTCCCACCTCCAGACTACGGCTGCCCTCCTGCATCAGCTCTGGTTCTCCATCAATGTGCTGAAGTCGCACCTGATTCCATTTCAGAAGCTCCTCTTCATCGGAGCGGTTCTGGATATGGTACTGTTTCTGGTCTATCCTCCTGAACAGCGAGTCCGGGACATGCGGGCTTTGATTCTGATCTTTCAGCCCTTGTCCCGGGTTTCGGTCAGAATGACCCCGAGGCTGCTGGGCATTATGGCATCCTGCTGACCTACCAAGCCAGGTGGCATATGCGGGCTCTGCAGTGGGATCCGAAGTTCCAGTGGGCGCAGCATCAAAGGAATCTGTCTGACTACTTTCAGATCTCAGAGGGCACTGCTCAGCAACTGCAGTGGTGGCTCACGAACCAGGATTGGGTCAGTGGCAGGTCCCTCTTCCTTCCCCCAATCTGACCACACTGTGGTGACAGATGCCACCCTTCTGGGATGGGGCGGCCACATGGGAGAGGTGGAGATCAGAGGCAGCAGGTCTCCGGCGGAGTCCAGGCTTCACCTTTGTGGTACCTTGTGACAGGTTAATGCTGGCTTGTGAAGAATTGTGGTGTAAGAGGTGAGCTCTGGGTGTGAACGGTCCTGGTTGTGAAGAGACCAAAAGTTTGATTTTCAGCTTGCTGAGCCAGACCAAGGGTTCAAGACCAACCTGAAGGGCACTTCTTGGGATAGGGGGGCGGGGAATCAGGAACTAGCTGCAGCTGGGTCCAGGAGCTAGTACAGGTTGTTAGGGAGCCTTTTGTGTCCCTGAGGCTCAGAACAGGAGTTGGCAGACTATCCCTTGGAGTCACTCTTGTGTCCTGGGTTCACAATGAAGTTGCAAATCCAGTTCTCCTTCCCCGGGCAAGAGGGCTGCAGGTCAGCACAGCAGGGCAATAGTTCCTTCAGAGCAGCAGTCCAGCATAGTGGCAGTCCTTCCAGCAGCACAGTAGTTCTTCTTTCTGAGTATGCACAGGTCCAGAAGTGTACCGACTACTTGGTATTGGAGGTCAAGGGCATACCTGTGTATAAATACTGGAAGTGTGAAGAAGCTTCTAAAGGCATACCTTTGAAGTGCACAGGTGCCATTTCTCCAGACTAACCACAGGGTATGGCGCACTTTGTGTGGCGACACGACACAGCCTCCTCAAGTGGAAGTGGGATTGGCCCATCTTCAAACTCCCATCCTGCCAGTGATAGCTCATCCAGTCACAAGCTCCTATTGTGTGTGGCTGTCTAGGAGGATATACAGAGCCTAACTGTCAGCTACACCGATTCATGCAACCCAGAGTTAGACTTCAGGCACCAAATGGCTAGGGCAAGAATATGCCAACTTTCTAAAAATGACATTTTCAAAATTGCAATTTAAAATTCAACTTCACCAAAAGTTAGGAATACAAGTGTGATTCCAGAGAGGCCCAACATGAACTGTGCACCTGTACCCTTTTGGGAATTATATCTAGAAAATGTAGTAAGGTAACTCAATGTTATCCTTGTGGGAGAGGTAAGCCTTGTAATAGTAAAAAACTAATTTAAGTATTTTTCACTACCAGGACATGTAAAACTTAAAAGTGCATGTCCTGCTTTTTAAAAACATTGCATCCTGCCCTCTGAGGGCCTAGCCTAGGTGTGACATATGTATTTAAAAGTAAGGTTTGGGCTGGGCAATAGGTTTATTTTGCCAGGTCACAATGTCTTTAAAACTTCTCACAATGGCATGCCTGAGATGTTTAAAGTGCTATTTAAATGGGTGGCACAATCAGTGCTGCAAGCCCACTAGTAGCGTTTGATTTACAGGCCTTGGGTGTAAATTAAATTCGCTCTTTGTGTATAAGCCAATGGAGCATGCATTAAGGAGAGAGCACACGTGCTTTAGCACTGGTTAGCAGTGGTAATGTGTGCACAGTCCTACAGATAACAAAAACTAATTCCGCAAGAATAGGAGTGAAGGCAAAACGTTTGAGTATGACCCTGCAGAAAGTCCAACTAGTGCTTTCACATCTAATCCCACCAGGATGGTTGGTTTGTTGTGAAACATGGCACCCTTGCTTTTAAGTCAGACCCCATCGATTTGAAATCTTTATTTTTCAGTCCTCTCTATTGCTATCTCAGGATGGCTTGTGCAATGTACATCTGTGAGCCTACCCAGGCGTTGCGGTCTAAGTAGGCTCTGAAAATTTACAATTGAGACACTGTTCATGTAAAGAATTACATTTGGGGGGCAGTGGGGTGTGTCTGGGTATATGATTGGTGGTGCCACATAGTCTGCTGTTTCAATGTAAAATGTTTGCTGCACTCTTGGTACTGCACATCCCAGGCTGTAGTGCGCCTAAAAATTAATCGTTTGGTAGAAGCAGAATGTAAACACACTCCTAAAATTTCAGGCCTGTGCTTTATTGATAAGTTCTGGCAAAAAAAAAACCTGTTTAGAAAGAAAAATGTTCAGCAATTTCTTAGCAGTTTTGAGGCTGCAAACATGTACAGCACATGTTTTAAAATTACTTTTATGCATATAGATCAGCAGGCCTGTAAATGCACTGAATACAGAAAGATGTCAAGAATACAAAAAATTCCAGAAATTTGAGCAAGATTGAGATTGGAAAAACTTGTACAGAATGAAAAGATTTGTGCCCAATTTGTGGCACAAAGACACACTCGCCTTTGCTCGAAGATTATTTGAATGGTGACATATGACTGCATAGACCAAATGCTTGGATAAGCTGACGAGTGTGCCTAGCAAAAACGAGCTCTGGTAGAAGTTTTGCCATGATCTGTTGAGGCTAACTATCATGTTAAGGTGGTAATTTCTTGCTATCCATCCCTGGGTGCGTATTCTAGCAACAAACAGCGATCCTGCAAAGGCTAATATTGAAAAACAGCCAGTCCGAATTGATTGTCAATGCCAGACGTATAAACTCAACTGAACATAGGTCACTCCCTACATAAACAAGCATTTGCAATGCAATAGGTCTCGCATTTACGCGAGTTTCAGCTATTGGCATTGTTAATGACAATGCCTTTTATTTATGTTTTAAAAACAAAAATAAAAGGCAGTCATTTACAATGTCAATAGCTCAAACTTGTGTAAATGGGAGACCTATTGCATTGCAAATGCTTCTTTGGTGTATATCCCTGTGTTTAGCCTGGCATACTTGTCTGCAACGACAGTAATGTAACAGATTTTTGGAATTCTTGAAATATTACCTGCTCTTCATTGGTGCCTGTGTTCTCACCATGACAGCTGTCGACGGGTCCGAGTCTGATTGCGAACAAAGTGAATTGAGAGGATCCCGACTGCAGTCCTCTGATCTCCTGAGACTGTCCCTCATGTGGATCCGACTGCCCGTATCGCTTGCCCTGTCCAGGTGACTGGAAGTCAGCAAACTGCCTCACCTGAGATGGAGGTATTGACACTGTTCTCACGGTGAGCCGCTGCCCCTCTTGGCGTAGGCGACCCGCAGACCATCTCACTCACCTGGCCCCCTCCTGCCTCGATCCCAAGACCGGGTGCTTGGGTGAACAGTGATCGAGGGAACTCCCGCATCCCATAGCCCTGTCCCGCATGTGGCTGCTGCCACGGGGGTGCTCCCTGTAAGGGGGAGTCCGTGTCCACCCCCTACGCTGAGCTCCCCTAGTCAGTGGCGCTTTGCACGACCCCCCCACCACTGCGAGGGTCTTCATGTGACTGGGCTTTCCATGGCTGCTTGATGACCAAGCAGTATAAAAGAAGGGAGCTTGTGCCTGTCCAGGTACATACACATTTTCAGCTGCTCGCGGCTCCCGCAGGGGCATGCCTGCGTAAGGCAGTTAGGCCCCCGAAATGAAGACTTCATTGAAGTAGAGAGAGCCTGACGTCAGCGCTGATTGCAGGTGCCTGAAGAAGATGAAAATGATGCTTATATATGTAATATGTGTAAGCTGGCCTGCGGTTGTGAATTTGGTTGCATCTTACTGTGAGGATACTGCTGTGGGCAAGCTGGGACAAGTAATGTGGAGATGTGTGTGTTTTTTTCCCCTCCTATTGCAATTCTCTAAGACGTATATTGTGACACTGCAAGGTAAAACAACCACAATGGACAGGGAAAACGTTGCGCTTTTTGCCTTCAAGTTGTGCGAACCGAAGAAGTTCTGTCAGGGAACACAATAGCATGTGACTTTTTAGCTGACAGGGTGTCACCCATGTGAGACATGTTTTCAACACTGTTCACCCAGTGAAGACCGTCGGCAGGGAAAGCGATCGCTTTCACTTTCGCAATCGCTTCAATGAGTGGTGCGCGCGTGTGCCACAGCAGCCATATGGTTTCAATTATCGTGCTCGTGTCTGGGCACGATAATTGAAACCATATGGCAGGAATGCGCGTAATAGACACCAATAGGCCATGGGCGGAGCAATGCGCCCGCATTTGGCCTACTGTGTGCTATCTTTAAAACAAACACGCAGGCAAACGCCAATAGCAGCCCACAAAAGTAAAAAAACACGCACGAGTGTGATCAATTCCAGGGTCCGTTTCGGAACCACGGACAAAGGGACTCTCGCTGCGCGAGCAGTGCTGCGCACTGCATCGCTAGGCGCGAGACCTAAAAATGGTGCTAAACTTGAGATCATGCCAACAGAATAACGTAACCTGCTACAATGAATAAGTGTTCTATCTACCTGCTACAAGGAATAAGGGATCAATCTCTCTTTGTTACAGGGTGTAGGAGTATGCTGCTGTCATGTCTGCACCAGTCCTCCCATTGCATCATAGACATATCTGGACACGTTTCTTAGTAATTGCCATTCATCAGCAGAGAGCATATTTATGTTTATGGGTGCTTGGTATGCTGGTTATAGTACTCTGGTCAAATATCTCTCCAAGCCATGTGCGTCTCTTGACTCGTCAGCAATATTGCTCCAGACAGCCTATCCGTTGCATGGTGTGCGAGTATACTGACAGCATCCCTGCACTAGTCGTCTCATGTGCTTTATAGTCAAGGTAGTTCATTCTGGTGAGTACTCACTAGTAAAAGTTGTTTTCCACCAGTGTAAAAGCAGCCTATGCTGGGCGTCTATGGACACTTGGTCCTTGGCTGTTGCGATTCATTAGCAGAGATGTTTTGTCGTCTTGGAAATGTTGGTGCATGTGTTTCTAGGAACAAAATGCCCAGGTTCATTTTCTGTTCGGTAACAATAGTAGACCTAACAAAATGGACACTCGCTGTTTCAACATTAAAAGTTGGGAGCGTTTTCCAGTTCGTACCAGTAACAACCGGAGGGCCTTACTGAGTTTGGTGGATTCAGGACGTCTGCCACAACGCAGGGGATGTCCCTGCGCCCTATTTATAATATATATATATATATGGCCTATATACTCGTTGTAAGGCATAAATGATATCCGCCACTTGTTTTGACAGTTCCACATCCGCCAAACAAAAGAAGGCCCTTGTATAAGATAATTTTGAATTCAAATATCCGAATAGAGACGGTCAGCAAGCCTGTTCAAAATGATGCAAGCATCCTGTGATATGCAAACAGAATCTGCCCTATTCCATTTCCCCAGAGTGCAAACACTGAAAAAGACAAAAAATAGCACAATTGGAACTCACCTACTCTTTTTGCAAATGTGAAAACTCAGCCTACCTGCCCAGCTTTTGAATTCTTCTTTTAATGTCAGTTGAAACCAAAAAAATATTTAAATCGTTTGCCCCACCGTTTCATACGTTAAAATGCAAATAGACTTGCTTACAAAGTTCTATCGATTTCCGGTGCGTTACAACTGAGTGAGGGATGTTATTATTTGGTCTTGGATATTGACAACCGAATGTATGCATTCGTTTTAGGACGAAGTCGTTTTTTGCCACGTTTTTTCATTTTTAATTGTAACTTTAAGGAGTTAAAGCCGTTGTCATTACCGACCTTCCTCCTTCAACATACAGGACTTTATTTCCAAATGGGAACAGTGATTGCTTGATGGATTTTCTTTTAAAGACTTAATAGTAGAGACCAAATTAGACTCGATTGATAACTGAAAAGTCCATTTGGGCTGATACATTGATTGCGCGTCCTGAAGGTGTATGGTGCTACTCTGCAACAAAAAAAATGTTATGCCAGGCTTCCAATTTTGAATGTAATTGTGCCGTTCCCCTGAAAGCCAACCAAAGTTACTGGACCTGAGAAATGTGGACTCGATTGCATAGACCGAAGATAATAAGACTTAATGTTTAATGAGTAGTCTCCAGTGAGGTTTACATTGACACTGCTACCAGTCTTCATATTGTGTCCAGAGGTGTTTCAGGTCTGTGTTTATCAACGGGGATTGTGTATATTCTGCCACTACCCTTACTTTCAAATGATTCCGTGGTTTATTTTGGTTCTAGGTGGTTGGATACATTGATGCATCAATGCACAACTGTAAATAGCGAAAATCTAGATTTTTTTTGTAGGAAAAACTATAGTGTCTTAAAGCAGTTAATGTGAGTGGACACCCACAGATTCCAGAGTTTCCATTTTCTGATTATTCTCCTTGGGGAGAATATATCTAAATATGACACTTGAGTAAGCAAGGTAGCATTCTTTTGTGAATGTACCCTCACATTTTATCCATTGCAGCACACTGTGTCAGCATTCAGGAGGAACACTAGTGATCTAGAGAAATTCCCGTGAAATCGTAGAGCTGTAGTTAGGTCAAACAAGGAGGTCAATTTTAAGTATGGTGAATTGATTGCTTCTAGCCATTCAGTTGTGATTTACTGTGCCACCCAGTATTACTGTCTGATATTTACTGTCTCTTGGCCTCCATTGTAGACCGGTTATGCCATTTAAAAAATAGAACTCCTGAGGGACGGCCTGCCACAAATAGTTGCGTAGAGTGGCTGCAGTACTGTAAAAAGCCTAGGTATGAGACATTTTGCAGTACATCTGGGTTTTCAAGACCTTCCTAAATAGTGCAGTCTTTCCTGTTACAGATAATGGAAGTGTGCTCCAGGCTGGGAAGTCATGCCTCACACTGTGCCATAATGGGGCTACAGTCAGGTCCCAGCATATGTATATGCCCAGGTATTTGAAATAACCTTCTGCCCGTTGTAGGATTGAAATGTTTGTTTATGGGATTGCCATTGCTTAAAACATATTTAGGCTTTCCCTAATTACTCTGAGTCCAGAGACTTCACTGGAAATCTCAGCATTTGCATCAGTCTTGGTAGGGTTTCGCCTCGTAAAGGAGCATATCAGCTGCACGTAACCGTATTCTCTTAACCCCATTTTCATCCAGGCCCCAAAACTGATCATCCCTATTAATCCAGTCGGCAAGTATTTCAATGATAATCTAGAATAAACAGGTGGATAGTGGGAACCCATGTCTGATGCCCTGCTCTTTGGGGAAAGGAGAGTAAAGTACTCTGTTTTAGACTTGGGACCACAGGGCTGTATATATGATCTGAACATAAGGGGGAAAAAAAGGGGGGGGGATACAAAGGTCATTTTTTTTTGCAGAACCTGGTGGAGAACGAGACAACCAGCCAAGTCACAGGTCTTTTCAAAGTCCACTAAGACAAGTGAAGTGGATTTTGAAGCTCTGCCACCCCCAGCACTATTACCTAGCGTCTAATGCAATGAAGTGTACCACAAAGCCATTTTAATCTTTATGGATTAAAATTTGGATTATTTTGAGTCTATTGGCTACAGTTTTGGTTTATTTGTTAATGAGCGATGTATGTGCAGCAATTTCATAACGGGGGAGCGGAGGTTCCCAGGCTTAAGTATTACTGTGACTCGACAGAGCTTTTAGGTCTGCCTAGCCAGTCCAGGGCCTGTTCGAAACCAGCCAATAGTGATTGGGCAAAAGTGATGGGTTTTCTTTTAGAAATTTTAGCGGGAAACCATTAGGTCCACGTATTTTGTCTGATGCTGTTCCATTGACTCTGTCTTGGTGCTCTTCTTACATTAGGGGGAAGGTTTGGTTCAAGTTTGTCGGCATCGTACAATTTGTCAACTAATCTCTTATTTTGGGGATTTTCTGGCTTTATTGTCATTGGATACTGTTTCTTGTAAATTTGTTAATGGTATTTAGCAAAAGTGTCTGCAATGTTGAGACAATTAAGAGCTACACCCATAGAAGGATAGTGGTTATTGTCCTAGTCTCCATTTCTCAGTTGGGTAACTAGTACAGTAATTTGACGCCTCCCCTCCTGATTAGTACATTCTGTGGCAGTTTATTAAAAGGTGTGAGTGCTGGACTTTTAAAACCGATAACCAGTGTTAAAAGACTTTTGGAATGTTTAGCCTTTGATGATACCAGGGAATGATATTACAAAATGCAGGCTAGCAGAGTTGGAAGATTTTTACATAATACAGCATTAAATTGAACTCTCCCCAGTGGGGAAAATGGGATAGGAAGATAGGGCTTGAAATATTGGATCCATTCTACAGTAGGGACTTAAGATTTTTAAGGTGTGGTGTAGTGTCTGGAATCATAAGTAGGCACTTTGTCACTGTGAAAATATGTTGGGCTAACTTTTCTTATTGCTTTAAAGTATGAATGGATTTTGGTCAAATAGACTAGTTGCCACCCTTGCTGCCTGCACACATTTCTTTCCCAAGCTGTGCAAGGTACTGAAATCTAATTTTTAGCAAATATGTACACCTACTTGTAGCTTGAAATGTACATTTCATATGGGTAATTTTTCCTATTGATTTCCCTTCTTTGAAGTTTCATGTGGCATCAGGCAGGGCATGGACATGGACAACAAAAGGCACAGGAAAATGTTTCCAGTGTCTACAGTGCCCAACAGAGGTCAGGAATATATTGAAATTGCTTACCTAAGATTACGTGGCAAGCTACTCTAGGTTCAGAAGGGCTGACAAAAATGTAAATTACCTTGATTTGATGCACACTGCTCCCCTAACGAAAGGTTCTCAAAGTTATAAAAATCCTTAGTCCAACTTCAGAATTGGTTCTACGTCTCATTCCAACTAGGAACATTATTTGGGTCAACGCACCACCAGTAAAGTCTGCCATTTCTTTTTAACACCTCGCAGCGCAGCAGTGGATTTTCTCTAGACTATATAACTCAAATTACTTTCACAGGATCCCTCAAATATTAAAAAATAACTTGCAGATCTTTAGGGCAGGATTTATAATAGGCAATCAACCTGGTTCCCTGAAGTCAACACCTTGTAGATGTATGACTTGTTCTGCTTCCTGCCATGATTTAAAGCAGCCCATTGCAGAAGAAATTTCACCCAGCAGAAACCAATGCAAATAACCCTATGGACTGTTTCAGGAGACTGCCTTTCATAGATCAAAAACAAAGTTCAAGACAAAGATTCAACACTGATCAAAATGTTATCCCTGTATTACTGTGGCAAGAAGTGGAAGTTCTTACTTCATGCAAAACCTACAATAAAATGCGAAGTGGGTCGCACACCGCTCGTCATACTAGCAAATAGCCCCATAGGATTCTGGAGGATGTAGTGACAGCGGCGGGTACACCTATGCCACGAGTAAAAAGTTTAAAATGCCATCCCTGGACACGTGTTTCGAGGTAATTGCCTCTCGTCAGCAGGGAGCAGGTACGTATGCGGGGTGCTGTAGACTGCCAAAAATTATCAGGTCTAGTACCTATCACGGCGCGCGGGTGCGGGATCCGGGCTCGTCAACCCATAGCTCAGGGAGCTTTAAATACAAAATGCGAAGTGGGTCGCACACCGCTCGTCATACTAGCAAATAGCCCCATAGGATTCTGGAGGATGTAGTGACAGCGGCGGGTACACCTATGCCACGAGTAAAAAGTTTAAAATGCCATCCCTGGACACGTGTTTCGAGGTAATTGCCTCTCGTCAGCAGGGAGCAGGTACGTATGCGGGGTGCTGTAGACTGCCAAAAATTATCAGGTCTAGTACCTATCACGGCGCGCGGGTGCGGGATCCGGGCTCGTCAACCCATAGCTCAGGGAGCTTTAAATACAAAATGCGAAGTGGGTCGCACACCGCTCGTCATACTAGCAAATAGCCCCATAGGATTCTGGAGGATGTAGTGACAGCGGCGGGTACACCTATGCCACGAGTAAAAAGTTTAAAATGCCATCCCTGGACACGTGTTTCGAGGTAATTGCCTCTCGTCCGCAGGGAGCAGGTACGTATGCGGGGTGCTGTAGACTGCCAAAAATTATCAGGTCTAGTACCTATCACGGCGCGCGGGTGCGGGATCCGGGCTCGTCAACCCATAGCTCAGGGAGCTTTAAATACAAAATGCGAAGTGGGTCGCACACCGCTCGTCATACTAGCAAATAGCCCCATAGGATTCTGGAGGATGTAGTGACAGCGGCGGGTACACCTATGCCACGAGTAAAAAGTTTAAAATGCCATCCCTGGACACGTGTTTCGAGGTAATTGCCTCTCGTCAGCAGGGAGCAGGTACGTATGCGGGGTGCTGTAGACTGCCAAAAATTATCAGGTCTAGTACCTATCACGGCGTGCGGGTGCGGGATCCGGGCTCGTCAACCCATAGCTCAGGGAGCTTTAAATACAAAATGCGAAGTGGGTCGCACACCGCTCGTCATACTAGCAAATAGCCCCATAGGATTCTGGAGGATGTAGTGACAGCGGCGGGTACACCTATGCCACGAGTAAAAAGTTTAAAATGCCATCCCTGGACACGTGTTTCGAGGTAATTGCCTCTCGTCAGCAGGGAGCAGGTACGTATGCGGGGTGCTGTAGACTGCCAAAAATTATCAGGTCTAGTACCTATCACGGCGCGCGGGTGCGGGATCCGGGCTCGTCAACCCATAGCTCAGGGAGCTTTAAATACAAAATGCGAAGTGGGTCGCACACCGCTCGTCATACTAGCAAATAGCCCCATAGGATTCTGGAGGATGTAGTGACAGCGGCGGGTACACCTATGCCACGAGTAAAAAGTTTAAAATGCCATCCCTGGACACGTGTTTCGAGGTAATTGCCTCTCGTCAGCAGGGAGCAGGTACGTATGCGGGGTGCTGTAGACTGCCAAAAATTATCAGGTCTAGTACCTATCACGGCGCGCGGGTGCGGGATCCGGGCTCGTCAACCCATAGCTCAGGGAGCTTTAAATACAAAATGCGAAGTGGGTCGCACACCGCTCGTCATACTAGCAAATAGCCCCATAGGATTCTGGAGGATGTAGTGACAGCGGCGGGTACACCTATGCCACGAGTAAAAAGTTTAAAATGCCATCCCTGGACACGTGTTTCGAGGTAATTGCCTCTCGTCAGCAGGGAGCAGGTACGTATGCGGGGTGCTGTAGACTGCCAAAAATTATCAGGTCTAGTACCTATCACGGCGCGCGGGTGCGGGATCCGGGCTCGTCAACCCATAGCTCAGGGAGCTTTAAATACAAAATGCGAAGTGGGTCGCACACCGCTCGTCATACTAGCAAATAGCCCCATAGGATTCTGGAGGATGTAGTGACAGCGGCGGGTACACCTATGCCACGAGTAAAAAGTTTAAAATGCCATCCCTGGACACGTGTTTCGAGGTAATTGCCTCTCGTCAGCAGGGAGCAGGTACGTATGCGGGGTGCTGTAGACTGCCAAAAATTATCAGGTCTAGTACCTATCACGGCGCGCGGGTGCGGGATCCGGGCTCGTCAACCCATAGCTCAGGGAGCTTTAAATACAAAATGCGAAGTGGGTCGCACACCGCTCGTCATACTAGCAAATAGCCCCATAGGATTCTGGAGGATGTAGTGACAGCGGCGGGTACACCTATGCCACGAGTAAAAAGTTTAAAATGCCATCCCTGGACACGTGTTTCGAGGTAATTGCCTCTCGTCAGCAGGGAGCAGGTACGTATGCGGGGTGCTGTAGACTGCCAAAAATTATCAGGTCTAGTACCTATCACGGCGCGCGGGTGCGGGATCCGGGCTCGTCAACCCATAGCTCAGGGAGCTTTAAATACAAAATGCGAAGTGGGTCGCACACCGCTCGTCATACTAGCAAATAGCCCCATAGGATTCTGGAGGATGTAGTGACAGCGGCGGGTACACCTATGCCACGAGTAAAAAGTTTAAAATGCCATCCCTGGACACGTGTTTCGAGGTAATTGCCTCTCGTCAGCAGGGAGCAGGTACGTATGCGGGGTGCTGTAGACTGCCAAAAATTATCAGGTCTAGTACCTATCACGGCGCGCGGGTGCGGGATCCGGGCTCGTCAACCCATAGCTCAGGGAGCTTTAAATACAAAATGCGAAGTGGGTCGCACACCGCTCGTCATACTAGCAAATAGCCCCATAGGATTCTGGAGGATGTAGTGACAGCGGCGGGTACACCTATGCCACGAGTAAAAAGTTTAAAATGCCATCCCTGGACACGTGTTTCGAGGTAATTGCCTCTCGTCAGCAGGGAGCAGGTACGTATGCGGGGTGCTGTAGACTGCCAAAAATTATCAGGTCTAGTACCTATCACGGCGCGCGGGTGCGGGATCCGGGCTCGTCAACCCATAGCTCAGGGAGCTTTAAATACAAAATGCGAAGTGGGTCGCACACCGCTCGTCATACTAGCAAATAGCCCCATAGGATTCTGGAGGATGTAGTGACAGCGGCGGGTACACCTATGTCACGAGTAAAAAGTTTAAAATGCCATCCCTGGACACGTGTTTCGAGGTAATTGCCTCTCGTCAGCAGGGAGCAGGTACGTATGCGGGGTGCTGTAGACTGCCAAAAATTATCAGGTCTAGTACCTATCACGGCGCGCGGGTGCGGGATCCGGGCTCGTCAACCCATAGCTCAGGGAGCTTTAAATACAAAATGCGAAGTGGGTCGCACACCGCTCGTCATACTAGCAAATAGCCCCATAGGATTCTGGAGGATGTAGTGACAGCGGCGGGTACACCTATGCCACGAGTAAAAAGTTTAAAATGCCATCCCTGGACACGTGTTTCGAGGTAATTGCCTCTCGTCAGCAGGGAGCAGGTACGTATGCGGGGTGCTGTAGACTGCCAAAAATTATCAGGTCTAGTACCTATCACGGCGCGCGGGTGCGGGATCCGGGCTCGTCAACCCATAGCTCAGGGAGCTTTAAATACAAAATGCGAAGTGGGTCGCACACCGCTCGTCATACTAGCAAATAGCCCCATAGGATTCTGGAGGATGTAGTGACAGCGGCGGGTACACCTATGCCACGAGTAAAAAGTTTAAAATGCCATCCCTGGACACGTGTTTCGAGGTAATTGCCTCTCGTCAGCAGGGAGCAGGTACGTATGCGGGGTGCTGTAGACTGCCAAAAATTAAGAAAGGTATTTAACCTTGTATATTTGGCAGTCTACCGGCACCCCACATACAGACCTGCTCCCTGCTGACGAGAGGCAACTACCTCGAAACACGTGTCCAGGGATGGCATTTTACTTTACACTCGTAGCATAGGTGTACTCGCTGCTGCTACTTCATTCTCCAGAATCCTATGGGGCTACTTGCTAGTATGACGAGCGGTGTGCGACCCACTTCATTGTTCAAAACCTACAATACTTATAGCAGTTGCAAGTTCTGTAGGGCGAGTGGGCCAAGTAGGATTGTGAAAATAACTTCTGATGAATGCTTCTAACTGTAGATTTCTCTCCTTAGAATACTTCTTAGGACCCAGACTCAATCTTGAAATCTTTTCCAATAATACTCCTGTGCAACACTAGGTGGTGCTTTGCGGCTCCGTACTCGCTCCCTACCTACTTAAAAGCAATGGATTCGATCCACAAAGGCCACCCCCTGTGCACGGATGTCCTTTTGATCCCTTCTGATACACATCCGGAGTTCCACTGCCAAATGTATTGGCCTACCAACAACTCCTAAAACAAAATCCAGTGTGCTAGAGAACAAAGTCCCCTTCTATAACTTACAGACCATGCTGTGCCTGGAGAAAACAGATGTTGGTCGCAGACTCGCATGAGGCGTTCTCTGGTGTTTGGGCTCAGGATACGACGTGAAGTTGTGTGATAAGTGTGCCCTTGTGCACTCCCAGGACAACCTGAATTGAGAAATGAAGCTGTACTCTGCCGAACATAAGAAGTCAAGGCCCTCACATAAGACCACTGTAGGTCACAGGTGTGTATGTTTTCCCGATCCTGGATCTTTTCCTATGAGAGGTGAACTTTGTGGTCGAAGACCTCCGTAAGTCTAAATCCAAGTCCAAATGAAAACATAAAAAAGAGAATCCCAGTCACGCCTGTATCCAAGGAGAGGGTATGATGTTGTCACAGTGCCTGATGGTTTGGCTTTGGGGTCTCTGGTCATGTAGCTGATTCCCCAACTGATCTCAGTGAACCCTGAGTTTCCTGGGCCATCAGCATTGCTGCAGCAGAGCGAGGCCTCCAAAGAGGCCATGCTGCCTACTTTCAGATGCCTACTTTTAGAGCATTTCAGACTTTGGTGCACTTTTTTAAGTCCAAGGAACTGCAGGGGCTTCCAGTCAAGTTTCTGCTTGGCTGGCTAGTCCTTAGCAACATCTGACCCCTTAGGAACTGTCCCAGGTTCAGTACACACTCTGGTACACATGTTTACTCTGTCTCCAAGATCTGTGCTGGTCTATTCCTTGTCAGCGCCATCGGAGCCAGAAAAGGATCCAATGCTGTTTCCAATGTCTGAACCGACTTCAGCTTCAGACGATTTCTCTCTATAAAAATGCAACTGGTTGCCATGTAGCCTGATTCTGTACCAATGACTCTACCATGGCTGACACACAAGTTGGGGGGAGTCCGTTAACTTTTTTTTTGGGTCTTACTCTGAATAAAGTGCACCACCAGATGGATATGACGAGGGTGGAAAGAGAGGTGGTGATCTCACTGTGACAATGACAGTGTTTTCATTGATCTACAAGCGACCAATGGGCTACCTCTCCTGACACAGGGTTGGACTCGCCACTTGGAACAGCAGCAGAAGAGAGTGCATCATTTACAGCAGTAGTTCGATGGGTAGCTGAGGTCCTGGAATAGCAACTGCCTTCAGTCGAGACCAAGACTAACGTCCTTACAGCGATTATGCATCCTGGGAAAGCCACATCTGAGCCCTGGGTTTCCTTTAATGAGGCTCTCACTGCTTGGTCAAACCCCTGTTCTTGCCGACTGGTGAATAGGCAGGTGCCCAGATGTCGCAGACAGGCACCTGATGATCTGATTTTCTCACTAAATATTCTGTCCCAGAGAGTCTGGTGGATCAAGCTTCAACCAGCAAGTTGGCCCACTATTCATTCCTCATGACTCCCCAAGATAAGGGAGTCCAAAATGACATTTGGAAAACGGATGTTCTCCTCTGCTGTCATTACATTGAGCTTGGTAAATGCAGTCTGTTTGTTGAGTTGCTACACACATGCCTTCTGGGAAATGGGCTGTGTGATCTTGCCTGATGTCTGAGTACCTAAGGGCCTCTGTCTCAAACAATTATTGATTGGTATGATACAGCCAAATATGTGGTTTGCGCTGGCCTAGATAATTCTGCTTGCCTGGGAAGTGTGGCTGGCAACAGTGTTGTGCTCTGCTGCTGTGCGTGGATGCATTCCACAGGAGTTTCTGGAGATGTACAAGTCTTCTCATGTATTTGTCCTTTGATGGTTCATGTATTTTTGGTGAAGAAGCAGATTCGGCCCAGAGCTTTTTAAGACCAGTAGAGCCACGGAGCATCACTTAGGTCTGTTGACCTCTCTCAAGTATTTTTGGCATCAGTTCCGAAAACTCAGACTACTCGAGGGGGTTGGCATATAGACCGTGGCAGTTGCCCCAACTGCTTTATCAGTCACCTCTAGGCCAGGGAAGTGGGTCTGGAGGGAAGCACGCAGGCTGGCAGTGCACCAGTACTGAAAAGTCCTTCCCCTGTGGCAACAGGCAGTAAGCGGTTTTTGTTTGTCCTTCACAGTGCACACTCCTCATATGGGGCAGGCTTTAGTAGTTCTTCCCAGGGTTGCAATCCATCTTATCCAAAAGATGGGTCATTCAGATCCTTTACCATAGCTGTGCTCTACCCTTTCTTTTTGCTTCCACAAATTTTCCACCCCACCCATGGCTGACTTTCAGAGAAGTACCTCTCCATTTAGGAGGTGCGAGTGTTGCCTTCCAAAGGTGCTTTCGAGAGGGTTCTGGACTCCTAGAAAGAATGGGTTGTTACTATTTACTTGTGCTGAAAAAGTAAGGATCCTTGTAGCTTATATTTGACCTATCAATCCCTCCCCCTGGAAGGACAAATTGAAAATGCTCACACTAGCCCAGATCTAGGCTGCTCTGGACTTGGGGGATTGGATAGTGTCCTTGAACCTCCAGGAAATGTATTTTCATATATCCTTCAGTCTCACAGACATAACCTGTGGTTTATGTATGGCCAGGAGCATATTCAGTTAGCAGTTCTTCGCTTACTAGCACCTCTTGGGAGTCCACATAAGTGATGGCAGTTTTTTCAGAACCCCTTCGAAGGTTGGGCATACTACTTTTCCCCTACAGTGATGATTGGCTGTTGAAGGCTGGATTGGCAGTGTCAGTTGTAGACCACATTAATACAATGTTGAACCTCTTGAGATAGATAGGGTTAACGATAAATGAGTGAAAGTCACACCTGACTCATTCACTGACTCTACCATCAAATTGATCTATCTTTGACATGCTTTGTATTAAGGCCTTCCCACCTGACACAATGAGCCCAGGATATTCGAGCTATCATTGCTATGTTTTTGCCTCAATCCTGGATATTGGTGGGAGCATCTCTTAGGTTTCCTAGCATCATAGACTCCTACATCTTCCTGATCGACTAGTCCAGGTAGCATGTACGAGCTTTGCAATGAAATGAAGTTCCAGTGGGCCCAGGAACAAGAAAATATATTCAATGCCATAGAGATTTCAGAAGAGAGTTCCCGATCTACACTGGTGGCTGTTCAACCTTAGTTAGTCCAGCAGCATGCCTCTCTCCCTTCCCCACCCAGAACTGATGGTGGTGATGGACCCTTCACTACTTGGTTGGTGTGGTCCTCTATGGGGGGTGGATATCAGAGGATGCTTGCTTTCAATGGATGCCCGTCTCCATATCAGCTTGTTGGAGTTATGGGCCATTAGTCTGTCGCTGAAGGCCTTCCTGCCATTTTGCATGCGCAGGCTGGTGCAGGTGCTTATGAAAGCACCTCCACATCAAGCAGTATTGCAGCAAGCAGAGTGGAGTGGGTTCCTGTGCTAGGAGGCTCTGCACCTCTTAAAGTGGTTGGAGAATCCAGCCGTTTCCCTGATCACAACCCATGTGGTGGGATTTTTGAATGTCCGTGTGAACAACCGGAGTAGACAGCGTCTGGCAGCTTGTTAATGACGTCTTTAATTCACGGTGACAGGGGGCATCTTCCGACAGTGGGAAGAACCCTTGCTAGATGTTTGCCACCATTAAGAATGTGCAGTCTAAGGTTTTGCACATTAGAGTTTCAAGTAATGCTCACTAGGAGATACATAGTGGAACATGGGATCCCTGTATACCTCACTGCCATTGCGTCTCCTTTCCCAAGATCTAAAAAAAATCTGGAATGATCTAGGACCTTTTGGCTGCCCCCTGTGATAGGAGAGTGTGTCCCCTTAACTTCTGGGTATGAACATCTGCCCTTGATTAGGCTGCAACTTCAAGAGGGTCGGCTTCAGCAGCAGGGCCGGTTCCTTTGCTTGAATCTGCACAATCTACACCTCCATGCATGGTGACCGAGTGAGGCAGTTGACTTCCAGACCGTCTGTGATTGCATAGCATGACCTTAATTTGTTATTCACATTTCTCGTGCATGCACGTACTTTGAGCCAAAGCACATCTGCTTGCTTTGTTTCTTGACTTTGAAGACTGTCTTTCTAATTGTGGTTATTTCTTGGCTAAAGTTGTCCCCTTCACACAATCTATCTACCACACTGTGCACATTATTTGTCCCCCTAACTCATCGAAAGAGGAGCGGATTCATGGTTGTACTACAAAAGGTCTGAGATTTTACATTAATCGCACCAAGGAACAGCTTTTTGTGGGGTTCTCCAGAGTAAAGAAATAAAAGGCTACGCAGAAGAGAAGCCTGTAGATTTGAGTTTTCTCCTGCATCACAATCTGCTACACACTAACCAGAAGCAGTCACTGGTAGGTCTGAGAGCCAATTTCTGGCAGGCTCAAGTCTGCTGCCCCTGTATTGGCATGTGGAAATCCTGTCCTTGACATCTGCTAGGTGTCAGAAATCATGCTAATGGGGCACTATGGATTGACAGCCTGGTCAAGGTGGGTGGGGTGTTTTGCCTGCTCAGTTCTGCAGGATTTTTTGATTCGCGTCCACTCCACAGATCCTCTATCTGGTGAAGTACTGCTTTGGTATCTGTTCTTGGGTGAGAAATCTGCCTTAGAAGTATCAATCAAAATAACAAGTTACTTACCTCCAGTAATGCTCTTTCTGGTAGATATTCTATCTAACCTCAGATTCCTCACCACCCTGCCAGCTCTGTGGAGTGGCCTCTTTTTAAACATCTAAGAAGGTCCCAAGCTAGGAATCTGCATGGTGGTTCCAGCAGTTGATCATGCTCTATGTCTGTGGGCCCAAAAATTCATAAGCAAAAAACTTAACTCAACCAGCAGTGGAGGCGCTTATATGCAGCTCCGTTCTGTTGCTTTTGGTGTGCTATGGAGTCAGTGCAAAGTCCCCCAGGACACCCTAGCAGCATTGCTAAAAAAAAGTTTCAGGATCCAGTCTGGGGAATATTTTAAGGGGAGGAATCTGCTGTAAGGTTAGAGCATTCAAATCCACCAGAAAGAGTGTAATTAACTTATTCTATAGAAGGATGACACTAAAGCGAGTTTAAAAGTCTTACTAAAGCCCACACTTCCACTTCTGTTAATGTGGTTCCTGTGCCTTGTCATGTCTAAACCCTCCCAGAATGCTTTGCTGTACAAAATCCAAGATAAATTGGTGAGATGTGAACCAAAGATGTTCAGCGGTTTCTCCCATCTCATCAACTAACAAACAGACCAACCCTTCTCCCCTCGAAAGGATTCCAGCCTACCCTGGTAACTCTCTACCAGAAATATTCTGTCTGTTGGGGGGGCGTGAGAGAGAAGTATCTGGGTCTGTAATGCACCCTTCCATGAAAATAACAAATTGTGAGCATTTCTTTCTATGACGTGGTGTTCAAGCACCACATCCTTTTTTTCTGGCTACTTCTGTTACTCTTTAAACAGACCAACAAGTGAAAATAAAATCTCATTTTTACATACTTAAGGTACAGCTTGTGAGGTTGAATTCCTTTTTGTGTGTCGCACTTGCAAAACCTGTAATATTTTTATTGGATCAGATATATATAAAAATTGCACAGTGTGGTACATAGGCAGTAGAGTACCAAATAGTACAATGCAGTGCAATGAGGGAGGAGATGGTGGGGTGCAATGTAGAGGCGCGTCACATATGGAACCACGGGTACCAACTTTGCTAATGCTGGACACCCCCCTGGATAGCAAGGGTTGAGGAGTCATCGGTCTGGGGCCTATGCAGAGGGCGGGCGGGCAGTGAGAATCTGGCCGTCCAGTCTGCGTGGGGGGGAGGGGAGCGGCGTTTGCTCCCAGTAGCTGGATGATCTAGTCAGGAATGAGTAGAATGCATTCCGTGAACACCACAGCCTGTTCTTGTGGGTTGTAGATAACCTGTTCGTGTGACACAGTCTGTGTCATTGCCTCTGTCCAGTTCTCCTGTGATTGGGAGGTTGAATTCCAATGTAATCCGTTCACCTGGCCTGATCCTTACCACAGAACAAATGCTGCATATTTATGGCAAATGCTTGTTTGGTGTGTGTGTGACAGATTGTTGCTGAAGGCATGCTTGTCACGCAAATGTGGGGCAAAGCATGAAAGTTTGCTTCTTCCTGAAGATGCAAAGCTCTCCATAGACTTTTGTAAAGGTTGAAAGTAAACTACCTTGCAACTACAAGCAACTCTCCTAGTAATCCTTAATCACGCCCTCAGGTCATCAGTACTTCGCCTTAATACTATGGCAAAGGACGCAGGGACTGAAGCAATGAGGTACACTTGGACTTGGGAAAGGTGCTATTAGATGTGCCTAGAAATGAGGATTTGCCTTAAGAACACACCGCCTAAGCGATGGTCTAAAAGCTAACTAGCTGGATTTTATGCTTCCAAAGAGTGACCAAATTATGGTTAATTAGCATACGTATACTTTCCAAGTTTTCCACAGACATCTATGATATATATTTTCTTATAAAAAGGCAAAAGGAAAAGCCATTTCACTTTCACTAGAACTCTACTCTTGTGAGCTCTGCTAGCAGTGCACTTGGCTGATGTAAGTGGAGAGCAAGACCGTGACTGGTGGAAACCTGCCATGGAAGTGCTGGGAGAGGCAGGTAGGTGGCTGCCAGCTTCTTTGTTTGAACTTCCAATCTAAACTTTTGTGATCACGTGGGACTTTTTGTCAATAAATCAGTGGAACTATCAATCCAGTCAGTTGAAGATTCGTCCATCCAAGCCAGATGTGTCCACTGTAAGGGCCTGTGTTCGACCTCATGGCTACAGGGCTGGTCCACTCAGCCTTTCATCCTGAGGTCGATAAAATGAGTCCCATTGAGTTGGCTAACAATAAATATGTTATTCAGCGCAAGATACCCTTGGGTGAACGTGTGCTTTGCAAAATACACTTTGTGTATGTTCTGTTAATCAATTGGACTTTATGTTTGCGGGCTTTGGTAAAATTGTATTTAGTAAGGTCGGAGTTGAAACCGAAGACAGTTTCGAATTGCAAAAATAGTGTCAAAAGTAATTTAGACTGGGCATTTTTCATGTAGTGACACAGGAAGGGGTTGGGTAAAGGTTGGGAGGAAGCACAATTCGGTGATATTATGATCAACTGTGCTACGAAGACAGGAGCCATAAGTAACCCTGGGCGTAGGAGGGGCTACGCGGAGGTACGAACAAACTTCATGGCCCTCAGCGTAGCCCCGCTATGCCACCCGCCTCCACCCCCCCTATATTAACAATGAATTTTACTTCTGAAAAATAAATTAAAACCCACTTACCTGTACTGCGGCGTCCCCGGGCTTCCCTCCTCCTCTTCGTCGCTGTTTCTTCTAATCTAAGCAAAAACTGTGCATGCACATTCCTCACAATAAATGCCCGGACGCACACACATGCGCAGTTTTCGCAGACGAAGCGTAGGAGGGCAGCCCAGGGACGCTGCAGTACAGGTAAGTGGGTTTTAATTTATTTTTGAGTACTAAAATTCATTGTTAATATAGGAGGCGGGGGCTGGCCAACTCCGCTACGCTGCAGAGTGTGCCGAGATTTGCCTTCTCTGCGGAACGCGTAGAAAGCAAATCTACGCGGGCGGAGCGGAAGTCTCCGCCCGTGCCTAGCCATAAGTAGCCATGATAAAAATACAGGAAACGTAATTTTTTTTAATGGTAATTTGGGTGGTGCCCTTTTAGAAACACCAAAACATCAGTGATATTGTTCCTGAAACATTGGTATTACGATTAAAGTTAAAAATTAATTGATCGTCATTCCCACCCCCTGCTAGTTTTCTTTCTGCAGCCTATTAGGTACTTGTTTTTCCAGAAAAACGTTATCACTTGGAATCCAGCAAATTTACAGACAAAACGAGCAAATGCAAAAAGAAAAGGCAATTGAACGAAAAAAATTGTAAATGCTTTTTCCTTTAAGTAGCCAGCAGAACCTTAACCAGATATAAATGATCAAGACACCAGCTAGCCTAATTTTTGCTTAAATAATTCTGGCACTGGTAACGAACATCATTAATCTGTGGTAGCGTGAACTCGGTAGTGGAGCAGGAGGAATGAACCTGTGGTCTGGGGGGACGCGAAGAAAGACCTTTTACTATTAAAAGCTCAATAAATCCCATCTCACTTTAATAACTTTTTTATTACTGGTTATAATTATTACACCGCAGGAAAGCGGTGTGTTGAACAGGGAAATGGCATTCAGGGACTAAAGGTTGGGAGGGGGAAGGGGGCGAATCAGTAAAGCGAGGTGGTGGCAGGGGAGTAAATGGAAAGGCGAGCCAAAATTGCCTTTTTAGTATTTGGAAATAAATTCTATTTATTACAATAATTAGTTTTGTTCTGTTTCTTCACTACTGTTTGGATCGAACTTCTTTTAAGTGGGATAGTTATATACCTAGGTAATTTTATTGAAACCATATTCTATTCTGTGTAGTTTTTATGTCTACCTTTCGAATTGTGCAGTTAATTCCAAATAGCCTTGTCTATTTTTATTTGGCGGGTGGGTTCCTTTCTTTAAATTGGTGCAGTCCTAGAGGGTTGTTAACTAAGGAGTGACTTACAAAAAAAATGGGAATTTGGATTGGATTTGAATATAAAAACTGACTATGGTGGCCCCCCTGCCTCCCTCGCTGATTGCAGGTCACTGAGTTTCAGGAGTAGTTGGGTTGAGACAGTTCACTGTACAGGGTTATTATCTTTTTATTTCCTTCCAGTTTTTTATGAGAACATTTACATTTTCATTCTTTTTTTTTTTTTTTAAAGCCTGCTAAAGCCCATCTTTCTCAAGGACATGCATTCGTAGACGTGTGCAATGCTGAATGTCTCTGCCTTTAGCTTGCACATGTTGCGCTCAGTATTCCATTACTATGAGCAATATGAATCGTAAAGAACAACAGCGTTTTCAAAGTAGAGGTAGGGCTTCCTGGGAAATTTACAATTTATTGTGAACATCATGGAAATGTTGCAGAGCAGAAAAATATCCAGTTATCGTGTAACCAAAAAATGTTTTTGTGCCACACTGTTATTAGGACACCGCTACTCTAGAAATACTCAAGTATTATCCAGTAATATCACATGCTACCCAAAATGGTTCGCAGAATGGCTGCCTGCGGTATCCAATGGAAACTTTCTAGTAAAAACAATGTTTCCAGCAGTTATTCTCCAAATTGCTGGCTAAAAAAAAAAAAGGCAGTAAACATCTGGCCTGGTAATGACTTCACCAGGTCAGCTTTTCCACCGTACATTGCTGCCAAGGTATTAATTGGTGCCTTTATTTCAACACTTGATTGAGAGGTCTGAGGTTTTGTTTTTTTTTTGTTTTTTTTTTTTAGACCAGAACTCAGGATTCACAATATTTGGAGAAGATTTTGCCTTGCCCTTCATCAAAACGTTTAAACATTTTTATTAATTTTTAAAAGTATTTCGTGAAATACACAGGGAAGGAATGAAGCTTAAAACAACGGAAGGAGTGAGTTTCTTAATGCTGTATGGTACCGAATTAAGCTTTTCATCGAATTTGAAATACATGCCAAGTACATGTCAAAGCCCTACTTTCCATAACTTAGCTCCCACTTATGTATTTTATGCAAAACACAAACTGTACCATGCAGATTAACAGTGACATTTGCCCTTTAATTGTTGATTAATAATGGATAGTGACCCACGACAGAAGTAACACGTCAGCATTATAAAGAGTTCTTTCCTATATAAAGCTTGAAAGCATGCATTTCTCATCTACTGCTCTTGATAATATTGACTGCTTTTATTACTTTACATTGCTTCAACACATTTCGTTTGTTTTCTTGGATACCCTCTTCCAATTTCACATTTTGATTGTCTTTGCATTGATTTCCTGATCCTCTTTTTATCAAGTGTAAGGTTTGGTTTTTACTCTATTGTCCTTTTTTCAAAGATGAAATCCTCTTTTTTTCGTGTCAGCTTGTAAAGTCTTCCATTCCTCCTCTGGCCTGATTCGTATTTAAATTTTTGGAAACAATGTAGAAGAGAGGACTTTTTTCAAAGCGTAGCTCCGGAACGTGATTTTCACAACAAAGGTTAATATGCTCTGTACTTTTTTAATATTCCCTTGCAAGCTTTCCTACATATTGAGCGAGCTGATTGACTGAGTAATCGGGTGATTTTATCTTCCTTCTCATCACATTATCTTTTAAATGTGTCATTTGCTCAGATGCTAGCATTAGCACTCATTTTCATTCTGAGTAAAAAAGGATACATGATATAATTAAAAGCCACGGTAGCTTCAAGATATTAAATTGGAAACGGGGAACACTTGTTGCTGGATAAAGAAGCTGCAAAAACAGACAGATGAGGGTCTCCGCAGAGCTGTGCCACTCCATTCTGCTGTTCAAGCATTTGTTAAAGTATGTTCCCTAAAGGTAGCAAAAGCCATTTAAATATAATGTCTTTTATAAAGATAAACTATGATGCCTTGTCTGCTGTAATCCAACAAGCCTAATTGTTTGTCGCATTCGAACAAATCATATTTTAGATGTTTATTTGTTTTATACCAGTTTGTCCTATCTGGCAGCCAGCAACATGGGCCTAGTCTTTGTGAGCGGCTGGGTAAAGGACCTGCTACTCACCTAGAGGTTATTGATCTCTGAAGACCTCTCTGGCACCAAAATCATGCACCCCATTCATTGAATATGACACCACCACTAAATCAGAGATAGGTGGACAGCACAATAACCAGTACAAGAAACGACCCAGAGATGCCCTGTGTTCTTATTATGGCACATATATTCTTACGGGTGATGAGACTGAGCAAAATTGGAACAAAGCTTGGAGCTTTAACTGCTGAACCTGTGAAGCTTCTAAAAGGATTTGCAGAGACAGAAGAAGAATGTAACTTTAAAGACTTAAAAAAATACCATGTGCGTGTGTGCAAAACGAGTTCTGACAGTCACAGGTTTGAGGATCTTTGGTACAGTGAGTTTAAGAGATCAGTCCAGCTCAGTGACCTTCCACCTATGTCATATTCTGTGTGTGGACACATTAAAAGAGCGTTCAACTTGATCAGAAGATGTGCAAATGTTTTCGATCATGCATATGTAGAGAAAGATCTGTGTGAATTTGGTTGGGAAGATATTTATGGAGTGCTAAAACCTATGAAATTTCTAAAGCTTCTACCCATAGACCTTATGCACACTTACAAAACCTGTGCTACAAAAAGATGCCCGTCGATAGGCTCCTCAAATTCTTAACATTCTACAAATGCCCCTCGAGCGATTAGCGAAACAACTAAAGTGAAGTATGAAAATGTGTCTAAAACGAATGATAAACATTTTGTTTTCGTATTCAGATAATAAACATTGTTGGCCATATACATTAAAGGATTGAAAACCACTATTTTACAAACCATTATTATTTGTTTCATTTCTATATATGTCTCTTCTTCCTCTATTATAGCTGCGTTTTTGGAAAATAGTTGAAGGGTTGTTCTGAGGAGTTATTTTCTGTCTCTAATATAAGACTACTTGACCCCCAATGTTTTTACACAAAAATATGAAGTTCCTAGGTCTCATGGTTCCTGAGATATTACACCTTCACTGCAACACATCCGCCATATTTTTTAAACGTCGTCCAGAAAATTTGGCCCGGATCTGCAATGCCTACCCAAACTGAATTACTTCTCTAATGATCCAAAAACTCAAATCAAAAATGAAAGTCTCTGGCCAACAATTTTTTACGGAGGTATATTAGGGGGTCAGGATTATTACCATCACCGAAAAACTCCAGCCTGCAATGGAGATTACAAAATTGCCTGACAGCGCTATAAGGCCATTATAATGGCAGACTATCTGCTACACAAATGTCAACAGTATAGCACGTGTTGTCATTCTGTGGCCATATAGTTACCATAGCAAAGTATCAGTTTTGTTTGTCTGTGGATGCATGTAGCTGTCCCACCTCCTCTATTCACACTCATATGTTTGCTTCAAATTCACTGAGATGTTGTAATCCTTCTCACAGGCTTGAACCCGTGTCTTCTTTGAGCTTCAAGAATGCTGCTGCACTTGAATGCCATGTTCATCTGCACCATTGCTACATGCAGTTCCAACAGCAGCGAATTTGAGAACAAGAGACCAAAGGTCACATACGATTGTCATTATCATAGACAGTCAAGATTTCAGCCACCTCTCCAGTATTTTCCACCTTGTATACTGTCATGAACATTGAAATGAGGACATGTAAGGAGGCAGAAACAAAAACTCCTTGAAAACGGGTGTGCCTATTAATGAACGAATAATAATTGCCAGTGCCTGAACGGAGGCAAAACTAATATCTTGATGGTATGGTTGGAAGAAACACCAAAGCTTGGTCATGTGGCATGAACATTCTCAATAGTGTTAGGTAAAGTAAAGAAGAGTGTGCTCTTGTTAGAGTGAGACCTGATCCTCTAGGTAACTGCCAAAAATGCTTATTAATGTTCTCCCTCTACAAAATATAGCCATCCAGTGAAACTGACACGAATAGTGCTTCGTGCCCCTCTAACCACTGCCTCAGTGCCCACAGGCTATGACTGCTAGGAATTCTAAATGATCTATTTATAGGCTTGTTAAAGGCAATCCTTTCAGTAATTCTCTATTTTCATCAGCATTCAAAGTCCATTTTAACAGTATGGGTGCAGGGTCAGTGATCGTGGTGTGGGATCAAAGGCATGGTGAAAAAGAATAAATTATTCTGTAACTATTTTGCTGGTCTTTCACCTTCAGGTAACTGCATATAAAATAATGCACAACTTACATGAAAAATAAATGCAAGTTAAGCTAGTCTGTTAGAGATACACTCTTTTATGTTATGACACCTCTGTTGATTAGTGTGACCACTGCTCGTGTTTGTGTATGTCACCGAGAGCTACACATTTGAATTCTGGTTGATTCAGTGGGCAATAGTGACATCTTTTTAGTGTTATGAGGTCCCAGCCTGTGACCGAAAGCAATGTGAATATTAAAGTCATTTTTTTAAAGCTTGCCTTACACAAAGTATGAGGATAGGTTGCTAGAAAATGTGCAATAAAGATTTAGGTACAAGACTGAAAAAAGTGCTTCCAAAATATAGATTTTAGTAATAGATTGTACCCAGTGTAAATAATTTGTATAATTATTAACTGCATGCACTCCAAGGGTCAGTTAGTCATACCCTTAAAATACTGCTCAAAAAGAATAAATCTTAGTCCTCAGGAAGCTTCAAGAAAACTCCGTCAGTTAAAGTCAAAACTGACTTCCAAGTCCCCTTTACATTTGCAGATTAACAACAGTGCATGTTTATGTTTTTTCTGGCAGCAGACACCCTGGCAAGGTTTGTTCCGGGTATAGCTGGCTATACTCCCCTTGACTTCACAGCACTGGGATGGACTCCCGTCCACTTCAGCTGGGGTGCCTTAACTTTAGGAATTAACGGGGTATAGCTGGCTATACCCCCCTTGACTTCACAGCACTGGGATGGACTCCCGTCCACTTCAGTTGGGGTGTCTTAACTTTAGGATTCAACCGATGTGGGACTGTTGTCTTTTAAGAAAAAATCAGGGAACAGTTTTTGTCAAATTAACAAACTATCAGCACGCCGTGCCCCTCAGATCTCGCCTCTGGTTCTCATTTGCACACAGCTTTACTATGGCCTAATTCGCAATGGGCCTGTGACACACCTGCAACTCACCCTTCATTCATCATAAAGGGTCAGTTGATTTACCCAAGGACAGCACTTTTATTGGACACAACCTGGTGTTGTGTGATGACGAAGTGTGCAGATAAGAGCTGCACGGCCCAGTTAAACCTGCATAACAATTTACCAGGCTTACCTAATGCTTTGGTATAGATTGGGCAGTGGCATGTTGGCAGATTTTCTGCATTTGCCACATAATTCATAATCTACTGCATAGTCTAGATTTTAACAAAAACAAATTATTTCTAGCTCTAACGGTTCAAAGGTTACTAAAAATGCAGCTACACTTGTTGCCGTGCAGTTTAATGCCTTTTGTAGAGGTTGACTGGTCATTTTTCTGTTACTTTGTTATATTTGGGAGTCACACCGGCACTAATGAGGTGCAACCTATGCCCAGACTATAATAATTAGTGTAAAAAATGAGAAAATAACGACTACTATCATAGAATGTGCTGCAATACACAGCATAATTTGGCTATTCTTGCTGTATATTTTAGTCAACTGTGCCACATAATTTGGCCCTTCCCTGCCGCATAATTCTAGTGGCCTTGGATATATGTATAGTATTGGAGATGAGCATCGCTCTGTCCTTGCTGTTCACCCTTAATCTAATATGGTGATTGGCTCCTGAGCACAGTGTAAGATGCTCCCTCTGCACTATTTAGTACACACAATTGCGCTTTGTGAATTAGCCTAGACAAGATATATGCTTTGATTTCAACCATCATGTTTTACAGCCTCGAGTTCGGTTTTGTTAATCTCACCCCCTTGCAGGCCATCTTGGGTAGCACGAATGGCACCCTACAAACAGCGTGGCCGCCTCTTTAGGTTCACTTTAATTTGGTTTCAAAGCTGTCGCTGGAGTTTTGCATTTCATTAGAATACTCGGCGGTGTGTGGCGCGGGAAGTTATCACAGCTTTGCGCTCCAAGGAGAGCATTCTTCTGATGATGAAAATAAAGTGGAGCTTTACTTAATAGCGGGGAGCTGATGGCCGACAAATCGCTTTTCCTTCCAAGCGTGAGATGACGTATTGACTTGGGGATTAAGCATGCTTCATTGCGGAATGGCTGGGACAATATGGGACAATCCCACAGATTGCTCAATTCCACGTATTGTAGCAAATATTTACATTGTAGAACCAACTCTTCTGTGCACCTTTCTGATAAACACAGGTGGGGCAACGTGCGAGGAATGGAACTCGCAGTCATGATGGGTCTGGGCATTGCACTACTCGTTAGAGGAGGTCTGGAAGGTATGGTGGGGGCCGCAAAGGGTTGCAGAGAGGAAATGGAGAGGTTAAGCACATGGGGTTAAGTGGGTTGCCAGTGGTCATGCAATAAGTTACAGTGAGCGCGTACACTAAGCGCAGAAGGCTCCACCGCGAAGACCATAAAAGTTGGTGAGTAATGGCTGCTTGACCCTCGACTCAATAAATGGCAGCATTAGCATGGCACCTTCCTGCATTACATTAATGAAGAAAGAGAATGCGCCGTAGATCAGAAGCGGCAGGCCATGGTGCCCGTGCGGACATCACGTGCTGCATTAGTTTGACGTACCTTTGTGAGAGTGTAATTGCTCTTGAGGGGATAAAGGGAAGAACACGAGAAGTTATTTCAAGGCTCCGGTCTGTAAGCGATGGACAGAGTTTGAAATTGCTCTTCACATTGGAGAGGAGGACACTCAGGGGCCGCCTAATCAAAGTTTTGAGCGCTATGAGGGGGATGGATAGGCTTGAGCCGGGCTGTTGAGAAAGTCTAATGACATGAAACCATGAAGAATGAGGCTTTGCTTAGCATTTGAAAAGACCTTCCGCGCTACTTATTGAAGCTCCTGAAGCCGTTCAGGCAATGAGTGGCGATCCATGATGCTCAAAGCAGTGTGAACTGATCTTCAGTAAGCAGACACGACTTGGACCATCATTCTCACAATATCCATCAGTTTGGAGCAGATAAACAGCAAACAATAGACTTATTAAAGAGCTGTGTGGGGCTTGTGTCTATCACAAGCGGCGCTTACTTGGGACCATACTATTCTCTGGGGAGAACATGGACTCTTCAAATGGAAAGGCATTCAAAGATCCATAAATTCTTTATAAATATCTCTGTATATATATTTTTTTTTTCATTGCAGAGTTTCACTGAAGTGCCCACTGCCGTATGGTCACTTCAGAGTGTTGAGGGCAATGGCGGTTGGGGGAGGTGATTGAAGGGTGTAGGGTGCAGGATGAGGCTGGGAAGTTGGCAGCGTGCTAAGCGCTCCAACAGACTAATTCAGCAGCACAGAAAACAGACAGAGTGACACAGGAGTATCTTCAAGAGTTTCCAATGTTGATCATGAAAAAAATGCGGGGCAACTTTATCTGCTCCTTATATAGGTGGACGTGTTTAGGAAGAGGTGTAATGTAGGCCATTTGGAACTTGGTTCTGGCTTCCATCGGCAGAAATTGATAATTACAGGAAAATACATACCCACCAGCCCAAGTTGTCAGTGGTTGATATGGAGGTGAGTACATCGTATCATAATTCATTGTTGCAGCATTTTGTAGTCTATGTGGAAGAGGCCTAGTGAAGTGTACACAAGCATACGTTTTTGTGTTAGAAAGAAAGGATTTGAACACCTTTAAGAAGGAGTGAGATATCATTTTTGTTAAATACAATACATGGGACACCGTTCGCAGCAGCAAGAGCAGGTATGAGTCTTTAGCCTCGAGGGATGCCATCTTCATTAAGAAGGCTATAAGACTTTATTGCTTTTGGGCATGTTTCCGATGCATAAGTATTGTGACTTAAGTGTCCAGCGTTGACCTGGCAAGACAAGCTGCACTGGATATAAGTAATGGAGAATGTGTAGTTGCAAGTTTGCATATTAATAATGTTGGTGGGCATACCAGATATGTCTGGATGGTAGTTCACCATATGGATGTTGAGCAATTACAGGAAATTGAGGACATGCTGAGGACATCCTGCAACTGAACTTGGGAGGGACCAAACTCTCCTGGTGAAGGTAGTAAATTGATATTGCCGCTACAACAGATCATTCGAGAAGCCGGCAATCCACCACTACACAAACAGTGAGATTATATAAGGGGCCATTTTGCTCTTGGTTTAAAAAATTGCAGGGTATCTTAAGATCTAGAGCTCCTTTTTAGCAGAGAGAATAGGATATCTTGAATTTTGTTGGCAGCTATTTTTTGGTTGTCTAAGTGACAGATGCATTGACCCTAGTACTAGAGGTAGTGGGGTTGAGAGTTTTTTGATGGTTTGTCTGAGAGTAGGAACTGTGCTTCGCACTGACATATTTATAGTAGAGTGGGGAGGATGTTGGGTTTGCAGGTTTTCTTATCAAAAAGAACGCTCTATAAAAAATAACTGGTTTTAAACCCGAGAAAAGGACCTATGGATAGCAGTACAGTGAAAATGATGAGCCACGTAGAGTTTAAACAGTAGGGTTATGCATGAGACATTTTCTACTGAGGGCTATGACGGTGTGGTCTAGGGGAAAGGAAGCTGGCCAACCCTCTTAGGATGTTTGTGTTGCAGCTAGTGCACAGCCTCTATTCCTTTACTGAAAATCGGTACAGAGCCCAAACTTAACTCTTACGTTCTCATTCTAATGTGACTTAAGTATTCTTTCATTATCACTATGATTGCCTGTATTAGAGCTCTAAAAGACTATAAATACATATTTTAATTTTAGAGTGGAGCGGTTTGTTTAGCAATGCAAAGACTCCAAATTCCGAAATCTATAATTTGAATAACTCAAAATATAATGCAATCTATTGGCTTTCTGTCACCGTGAACCTCTTTATTTGGGCGAACCTGATGCAGACCGGGACAGAGCACCACTTTCAGTAAATTTGAGAACTGTTGCCAGTGCTGGGTATATCACAGAACAGAAGTGTGAGTCGCCGTTCTGTCTTTCAATGCAGAGGAACATGCGCAATATTGAGCAGAGCTCACTAAGCTGAGGGATGTAATGTATGACCACACACACTTGCAGAGGGAGCATGGAAGTCTCTTGAACTTCCATTCCCCTCTTCACTGGTGTTGTCGGGGTTGCACTGACTGTGCACCACTCTATGTCAAACACAATCAGTGTTCCACTGGATAAACTGTTTATCTCTATGCTCAAATCTGTAATAGTGAAGCGGTGCAGGGAAAATGTACCCCCTCATTTGCACTGGGCTACGATCCCATGCAAATGAAAGACCTACGATGCCTTGTCTTACACAACACTGAAAGTAAATGACAAGTAAGTATGGGCGAAAATTTCTGCGCTCTGCATTACGCAGAGCTCGCGGACTTCTGAAAAACAAATGCAGAGTTTTTTTCCTCGCTCGTGTTCGTTGGCGAGATCGAGGAAAATCCACCTCCCGGCGAGATTTTTCCTTGTTTGCGATCATCAACATCAAGTTGCCGAGTGTGGAAAATCAACCTCCCATCGAGATTTATCAACGCAGGCGGTCAGATTTCTCTTTGCGAGGGGTCGCGTATGCTCGCGACAGCTTGCGTTGAGAAACTGTCTGTTTGCGTTGAGAAAGCTGCTGCTTCAGTAAAAATCTACTCGAGCGGCAGAAAGGAAGCAGCGCCCGCTTACGCTGTGCATGGTGCTGTTCGAGATGATTACACAGAACAGACAAGCACCTGGCACTGAAAATCACCATGAACAGCATTCTGCCAACACACACTGCCGCTTGCGCAGCTCCTCGTAGGCTTAATGACAAGCAGAAATGGTGATTCCCATGATTATTGACAGAAACACTGGACTGCCTTCTGGGTAGAGCCGTGACGGCTGCTGGTAATGGTTACTGTGCTGGCTCAGTGCCTACTTTGTGCAGGTGCTTGTGGGTAGTGGGCACCAGCACTCTTTTTTGGGATTTGGGATCCTTATCAGATTTTTACATAGAAGAGAGAAAGTTAGAAAAGAGACATAAGGAGAAAACGATTGGAAACAGCTACAAAAGGAGAGTTCTGGATAAAAAAGAACCTGCAAGACAACAAGTAGAGGAAGAAAGAGGCATGAGGTGGAACCACGACTTGGCAGCCTTGGTATTTGGCAATCGTAGCAACAGGCTCATAAGAAAACTATGGGCCCCTACACTTATTTATTATTGCTTTGTGCAAGTTAAACACTGAAATATGCTGCCTGTCTCCACGAGTAATTCCCTGAAATGCCAGCCGACCTCCTGGTTACGATGGTAATGGTTACCAGTAACTGTATTTTCAGGGGGGCCGTTACCACTGTAATTTTACTGAACTGAAGCTCTATGTGACCATATGTCCCAGAGAATTCAGCATGAGCAATATAGGGTTGGTTGTAATTATAAACCAAGGTGTCACTTTCATCTGCTATAGGAAGCATAAAGTGCATCTTGAGTTAATTCTCTGCAGCTCCTCAGAAGGAAGGGAAATGATGCCCAGAATCATTGGCCTAATGCATCCAGAGCCATAAATTACTTGCAAGCCAAATATAGCTGCAGGAAGACCTACAGCAGATCAGCCTGGGTTCACTCTAAGTGTTATTGCAGTCAACAGCCACATTATGCTGGGTTATGGGCCTGGAGAAAACTGCCCAAAATGAAAAAAATATATCCAAAAGGATCCCTTGTCAAGCACTTAATAAATGGATTAGTCCCGGTTTTGTTCCTGTGTGCTCCTCCTAATTAAGCCATAAATGTAGTGAACTGTGCTGTGTCACTATATTAAATATAGTCCCTGTTTCTAAAGCTCAGAACCCTATTACCTGTCTTTTGTGCTGGGCTTCTTAATATGGAGTCTTTGGGTGTGCGAATGAGGCCTGCAGTCCGCGTCGGTGCCCTCAACCTAGATTTTTTTTTTCCTTTTTATGTTATATGTTTATACTATTAAGGTTGTTTTAGTTGGATGTTGGAAAAAGCAGCGGTCACTCAAAGAGCATTAAAACAAGTATTGAAACTCAAGTTGCGTGGAATGTGGCCGTGTTGCATGGGGGTGGTGTGAAAGGGGTGGCTAAAAAACAAAATATTCTGTAACTATTTTTGGTCTTTGACTTTCAAATAATTCCATAAAAAATAACATACAGCTTAAATGAAAAATAAATGCAAGTTAAGCAGCGAGAAATGGACTATTGTACATTATGAAACTTCTATCAGTTAATACACTGCAGAGGTCTGTGTGTGTAACCAGAGAGCTACAGAATTGAAACCTGGTTGGTGCAGTGGAGAATAGTGACCTGTGTATGTTACGTGCTACGAGGTCAGTCTGTGACAGAAAGCACTGTAAATATGTAAGTCATTATTTTAAACTTGCATAACACGCATAGGCTGCTACTAAATGTGCTTCCAAAAGATAGATTTTAGTTATGCCCAGACTGTATGTAGTGCATTTCTTTTTTCATAACTGTCTTTGAAGAACACACACTTCACAGCTCACCTGGTAACTCCCTTACAATACCTCTCAAAAAAGACTCAATGTGTGTCATCAGGACGATTCAAGTTTTTTTCTAACAAAGTGATTGCCGGCTTCAAAGCACCCATTACATTTGCAGATAAACCAATAGCGCACATTTAAATTTTTTTCAGGCAAGCGGGCACCCTGGCAAGAAGGCTTGGTTAGCTGTCTGTCATAATTGGTGCGACATCAACCGGAGTGTAAAAACACATGTAGGATCCATAATAACATTTAGGAGGAACACAGATTTAGGTGCAAAATCAAGGAAGAAATTACATACGGTGGATGCGTGTTTCTCCTATGTAGAATCTTGCAGTGCTGCTGCACACTTGGTGCCTGTTCTGTGTGATGGAGGAAGTGCACATTTCTGCCAGCACCCTGTGTCTGTACTTACATTGCAAATACAGAACAGGAACAGCACAGGCAGCATCAACAGTGCATGTCCTCTGAAATTGTGTCTCTTGTGCACAAATTCATTTCAAGAATTCGCATCAGCAAGTTGCCACTCGGTGCTTTAAATGGAAATGTAGAAGTGCAGGTGCTCACTATTTAGAGTACCTGTTTGCTCCTGAAAAGTGCTGGTACTCTCCCATTAAAAGTATTGCAGCAGTGCGGAGAGGTGCAGGTATGCGCTCTTTCAAATTAAAAAAGTGGAGATACGCAGTACTGGGCAGTACCTGCCCATTTTAAAGCACTGTTCTGCTTGCAGTCCAGGTATTGGGTACCATTCTGGCATTAGCAGTGCAAGTGAGATACTCGCATTTTTTGTAACCCAGCCCCCCACCCCCCCCCCCAGCACAGTGCAGACAGCTGCATTGCAAGTTTCCCTGAAACAGCAAAGGTAGCAGCAGTGTGGACTACCCTCACACAGAGTATGGACAGCATGTGCAATGCGGTGGTGGAGTTCCCTCTTGCCAAGTGAGTCACACATTGTCACCCCTTATCAGTCCAAGGAGTGCATCCAGGAGCCAGAGAAAGGGCCCACACACGCTGAATCCGCGGTTGTTTGTCAGAGGCCTTCATATGACGAAGACATTCCCGTTTCTGAATATCCAAATGAACACAAGCATATCCCTAACCCCAAAAAACTAAATCATGAAAGGTTTAAAAAGGAGGCTAACAATAATTGAAAAAAATCAACAATTCACATAAAAGCTGTAAAACCATATACAAAAAAAAAATTCTCTATATGCCTCTCTTTGGCTTCGATGAGCTGCAAAATATTGGAATGGAAAATGCCTAGAGTAATTGCCGGTGGCTCAGATTGAATAGAGCCTTCCTTCCATTTGTTTGGTATTGACTTAGGAAGTTGGCCTAAGTGTAATGAGTATGCCGAGATGCATGTGTAAAACTCACTCTGCCTTTGGGACGCAGAGTACATTTCACTAATGAAGGCCAAAAAAAGAACAAATTCATCTGATGTTACTTTTGTTGTCCTTCAAATGGATTGTATCCTGGTCCTTTTGGGCAGAGGCCAGACAGAATTGCTTATGGTAATCCCTATCTGTAACGTCACAAGGAAACAATAAGATAGCGTGTATATATATATATATGTGTGTGTGTGTGTGTATAGATATATATATCTATATATAGAGTATGCAGACTAATTGGAAGTCATACTGATTGATTGTCGGGGGCATTCCACACACGCACTGTCACTCCGAGAGCATGCTGCACAGGCATAGTTCTCGGGACATCAGAGATGTTTTAAGGCATGGGCAAAGATGGCTCTGGTCCAGGCCCTCAGCCTATCAGGGGCCCCTGATAGAGCCTGCTCTGTTCTGCTCAGTCTTTCCCTGATGACCTTGAATAATTCTTAAACAGATTGTTTTAAATCCTGTTTCCTTTTAATTTATTTTTAATGTGGGTGATGCGTGAGAGTCTCTTACAGGCATTTTGCACAGATTGTGTTTATATTTCATGCAACTTCCATAAAAATGTTTCCTTTAGATCAAAAAAGGACCTCACATAGGAGAACTGGGAGGGTGTCACAGAGATTATTTGCAGTAATATTAATGAGCTGATGCTGTGGTTCAATGTTGAAAACACGTCACTATGCCTAAATATTAGATGGAAACACATTTAGAATTTCTATCAGTGTGCTTTTCCGAACAGGGGCCCTAAAAATACGTTTGGCCCAGGGCCCCCAAAACCCTAAGATGTCCCTGCAGGTCATTTACCAAAATTGGTCCATTGTAGTATCTTCTGGGAATCACTGATATGTTGTTAACGTAAAAAAAAAAATGTGTTTACCTCTTTCTGCCTTTAAACATATTTTCGTTTGCTGTGCGTTTTGGGCGCTGCAAATTGGATGAGGTTTCCTGTTGTAAAGCTGAAAAAGATAAATGACACACAACCCTGCATATTTTTTGTTCCTACCAGAGGAACTGGCAGACATCCTTTCTTGACCTTAAACAAAGCGACAAGTAGCTTTAGGCTGCAGCTCGGAGAAAAAAATAAAATTGTTCCATTTCAGGCGCGTTCCATCCCACTGAAACAGAAAACGAGGTCAGGCTGGAGAGACTGCAGGCAGTGCAACAACCTTGCTGGTAATCATTGCCACATACATTAACGAATTATGCATTTTTAATTGATGTATGCAAAAGAAGGCAAGGAAGACACGACAATTATTATTATGACTTGCACCGAAGCCCACATACCGATAATTGAAATTGCTGCTTTCTGGGTTCTTGGCGCGCTATTTTTCACAGCAAGTTTTTATTGACAGTCAGCTGTGGTATATTAATTTACCGCACATCCAGGCTTCTTAAAATAGCACACACGTTGAGAAGTGACGGCGAAAGCCGCATAATCAATTTAAATTTAATTAAAACGCATCAAACCCGCGCTCCGCAAAGTACAATAACCGCAAGCGTTTTAGGTCAGTGTGGACGGATGGATGTCACGTGCGCTGCTAGGTAGGGCCGCGGTAAGGACAGCTTGGCGCTCCCACGCGCTCTCCTCCTCTGGGGAAAGTCATGCTCTAGCTTCTGTTGAACTGATAATTTAGAGGGCTGTTTTCATCACCTAGGCCATTAGATTTAGTCTGAAAGTTCTCTAAAAAGCTTAATAGCCCTAAGGGCACATTGGGGAGCACAGGTTCTTAGGCAGCAAGGCAAGCCAAGGCTCTGGGTTTTAATAGACTGCACTAAAATTCTCTGGAGGGAATTGACCCAACGGATAATGGGTTCCTTCTATTTTTACTATTTTCTGTCTGTTAGGCTTTGGAAATGGAGGACCAAGCCACCCTTCCGCCATGTAGAATCTATCCATGTTGTGTTTCGCGGGCAAAAAACAGCGTGCCATCCTGGATCAAAGAACAGTCCAAAACAGATGGTGTGTTGCTTCCAGAGGTCACCTTGCAATCTGAGAAGATCCGGTTATGCTCTTGTATTGTTTGGGCCAAGGAAAGTCATGCATTGGGTGGGCAACCCATGAATCCATTTTCTTGGGTAAGGCACCACTGTCACTGTCTTGTCACGTAGCAGACCAAGCTCAAAGTCAAATGTGCCTCCCTCCAGTGAACAAATCCAATTTTTGAAATTGTATTCATCGCTTACAACTAATAACCTCAAATCTGGAGACAGCAAACGAATATGGAACCGGGGAACTTTCTTCACAGATTGGGCTATATTTCCACTGACCTTCCAGCAGGAAGACTCAGTCATATTTTTGAAGTAACCGCTAGATGATATGCATTGGTTTATAATATGCATTAGTTGAACAAACATTAAAAGTGTTATTTGAAATTTTACATCACTGGAAGGAAATTTCAAAACACTTGAACAATTTGTGAGACATGATTGCTAATTACTTGTCTTACTAATATTTTCAGTTTATACGAGCTATTGGTGCAGTTCCATATCTATGACTATGTTAGGCCTGGAGGAAATTTGCCTAACTTCTTTTGTAGAATTTATTGAAAATACCCAGAAATCAGTGCTATCAATCAAAATGCGGGTTTCAGCATTTTGCACAATATTTTTTAGGATGAAATGCATCCTCGCATCAATTTCTGTTGCATGAGGATGCATTTTGTGCAAAAACTGAGAGTGCCGCTGTAAGAAATTGGGTTACTGGTTTGAGGCAGTTGAAACCCTACTCAAGCAGCAACCATCATTTCTATCAGGGTGAAGTCACAAGCAACCGCAAATTAACCAGTGCTTAACTCTCTGGTAGCTCAGCACAAAAGCAGTCAGGCTTAACTTAGAGACAAGGTGTAAAGCATTTATGCAGAACTTCAAACAGTAAAAGAGTGAGAGCCCAACACTAAAAAATTCCCATACCAATTTAGAACAATAGAGTAAAATTAATAAATGATTTGAGACCAAAATTACAAATCAGTTGAACCAGATATATGCAATTTTAAAGATTTAAGTAGAAATAGGGTTTAGAAGCACAAAGCGCCAGTTTTGGTTATCGAGTCGGGCCAGACAGGGGCAAAGTTGAGGATGACCACGATGGAGCGCGTACCGGGAACAGGAAACAAGTTAGGCCTGCGGAACAAAGTACCCTAAATCTTGGTTGCAGAGCATTGCGAGATCCCACATAGAGGATGCATCACGCAGTGACAGTTCCTTAGGACTGTGGGCAGCAGTGCGAGCTTCTGCGTTAGAGATGTGGTGGTTCTGATTGAGCCGAAGATGGGGCTTGCAATATGAGGGCTTGCATCATGGTAGAGGATGCAGTGACGAAGGCTTGCAATGCAAATTCCTGTGTCGGTGAACCATTGCATAGCAGCGGTTCTGAGGAGCTGTGGGCTGCAATGCGAGGTCCTCAATGGGAGATGTATCTTGCAGCAGTGGTTCTGATGCGGCGCTGCGAGGAGATACGCCATACTGAGTAGGTTCTACCCAAAAGACCACAGCTGGGCTGGTAGAGCATCTTCAGACCCACTTTTAAGGGTCCAGGACTGGGGTGGCACCTGTTGGGGGGGAAGACTCATAGCAGACGGTGTCCAGGTGCTGGATTCCAGGTGGTTTGAGCCTTTTCTGTCCCTTAGGTTCTGATCACGAGGCCAGCCAACTAGCCCTTGAAGTCACTCTGGTGGTCCTGGTTCCTAAATGCAGACATAATCCTTTTCTTTCAGGTAGCAGGGCAGCAGATCGTCTTGCAGCAGAGAAGCACAGCAATCCTTCTCAGTCTTCCACAGGTCCAGATGTGTATTGGAGAGTGGGGTCTGAGGGTCCAATATTTATGCTTGGTGCTAGCTTTGAAGTAGGAGAAGGTTCTGGAGGATTCCACCCCAAAGGTGTTAGGAATTTCCTGCCTTTTTACCCTGACCACAGCTTGTCTGGGGGCACAAAAGACTAGTGTAAAACCCTTTGGAGTGCGCTGAGGCAGAGCCCTGGTGATGTGTAAGTAGGTGACAGCTCCTCCCCACCCTATCAAGTCAGAGATGGCCCATCCTGCCAACACCTATTCCCTCTTTATCTTACTGGCTGGGAGCAATACACAAAGGCCATCTGCACCTAGTGATGTGACCCACGATGCAGGCTACAGGTACCAAATGATTAGGATAAGAAAATGCCAACTTTCTAAAAGTGGCATTTTCAGAATTCTGCCTCAAAATCCACCTTTACCATTCAAGAAGGCTTTAAATTAGAATGATTTATATCCCGAACCCAATATTCCTACCTGCTCCAAATTGAAGGTTGTCCAATAGTATCCGATGTATTTGCTTTTATGACATGCTGTCGAATAAAGCTTTTGAAACTTGTTATCCAATAGTAAATGTAATATGGTAACCCAATTTTATCCTTTGGCAGAGGTAATCCATTGCAGTAGTGAAAAAACCAATTTCAGGGGTTTTCACTACCAGGACATGTAAAACTTAAAAGTGCATGCCCAACTCTTTAAATACACTGCACCCTGATCTTTGGGCTGGGTAATTCCTACCCCAGGGGTGACTTATAGTATTAAAAAGGAAGGTTTATGCCTGACAAAAGGTTTATTTTCCCAGGTCAAGATGGCAGTTTAAAACTGCACACACAGTCTGCAATGACAGGCCTGAGACATGTTTGACAGACTACCAAAGTGGGTGGCACAATTAACGCTGCAGGCCCACTAGTAGCATTTGATTTACATGCTTCGGGGACAGGTAGTACCACTTAACAAGGGACATATAAGTAAATGAAACGTGGCAATTCGATCTATTCCAATGTTACCATGGTTTAGGGAGTGAGCACATGCAATTTAGCAATACTTAGCAATGGTAATGTTCACAGTCGTAAGGCCAATAGAAACGAGATCAGCAAAAATGTAAATCTTTGGTAATAAATCTTATGTGAACAATTTATAATGATAGGTGTTTTTTTCTGTGACAAGGCTTGTCAAAGCTGCAGTTTATGATCCTCCCTGGTAGATATTGACCAGCTAGACACCAATCAAAATGCCGCATTTTGTTATGCACAGTTGTTAGATTTACAGTATTTGTTTACGTCTAGGGCTTATTTTGGAACACTTCCAATTAATTCTATTATTTCATTACCAACCATAACAATGCCCCCTGGCTGCTCACAGGATTATTGATTGGAAATGTCGACAAACCCCTGCGGCTGTGTGTAGCTCCAGGACAACAGATGAAATAAAGGTAATTGACATACACGAATAAAGGAAATACAACTTACAAGGTTTTTGCACGGATGCCATTTATCTTGAATAATTCTAACCTGTGAGAAGGGAACTGAGGGGCAGATATAGTGAAATGGTCTTTGTGACCAACACCAAACTCACGGCTCCAATGGTTGAATGCACAACTTCCGGAGTATTGCAGAAGGACGAAAGGGTCCAGGTTGAGTGAGCGAAAATATATTTATATAGTGAACTGTCACTGAGCAAACTTTTCACAGACGGTAGTAGTTGTTTCTCAAAATTTGATTTTTTTTGTCGCAAAAGTATTTATTGCTTCTGTCAGGCTTTCGCATTAGTCTTTTGGTGCTGACAGTTCATGTTACCGTGCACAGCAGTTTCTGTCCTGTTCAGCGCATTGGAAAGCAGCATTTCTGTTAGACACCCGAAGACATGCCATAAACTAATATATGATTCTTATTTCTTTGGTTTGTTTTTGCCAGTGGCTGTTGCCTTTATTCTCATAAATCACAGGCACCTCGAGGTGCATGCACTTGCGTTCTTTTTGAAGCTCTAGATTTTTCTGTTAAACTTTTTGCGCTTACATGACATAAATGCATATCTCTTAAAAGAGAAAACTGCTGGTTTATCTGCCCCCGTTAGTTTTGGCTCTTCCTAATTAGCCTTCAAGTTGAACAGAAATGTTACTATCATTAAGTTTAGTTTGCCTTTTCAATTCTACATTTAGTAACTAGCAAAGCACAGCCTTACATATTCAGGATAGATGTGTGTGAAAGTGATGCTGCGCCCCATTGGCCTCTATGCTGAGAATTGTTAATTAATACCCATTTATTGGTGACAGAACACTTGATGGATTCAGTTACACGTAGTGCAAATGACAGGTCATGCCACAATGTTTTTACCTGCGCCTTGAGGCCTTTTGGCATTTGTTGGGCTCTAAAAGTCTTATTCATTCATTCTTGCACCGAGAAGCATTGTCTTTCCATTCTGACCGAATGACAGCAAGGCCTCTCTATATTGTCTTTAAGCCAGTGCTTTAAGTGGGACGAGAAAGACGCGTAGGCGCTACGGGCTCTAAAAGTGGTGTGTCCTATGAAGCATATTGAAAAACTTCTGCAGGAGGCGTGGCCTTTTAACTATGGGCGAGTCGTAATGCATGTGAAATTGAAAACTTTGCTTGACAAATTGCTAAGTAGTCTTAAGGGTTAAAAAAATAACCAAAATCGGCAGGCAAGCCTATATTCATTCAATGCTTTATAAAGCAGCATTTTCATTGGTCATAGAAATAAAACATTTAACAATGCAAATGTATAAGTTAGCTGAATCTTAACAGCTTGCTGTTCAAACCCTTGGAGAAGGGGTAATCCAACCTTAATGTCACTACAGAAATCATACATTTGTGTTCTCTGATGCCTGTATAGATATATCTTTTTTAGTTCTATAAGCTAAAAATGTTTTCCCCGCTAAGGCTGCTTGGGGTTTGAGTGACAGTGATACACCAAAGAAGAGGCGTAGGTCCCTGACCATGAAAGGGAAGCGTACATCTCCCTGGGCCTGTTAGATATATATGAATGATGCCAATGTCTTCAAGGTGGTTGAGGTACATCTCAGGATGAAGCTGTGCATATGCATCCTTATGTCTGACATGACCACTCAGTACCCTTCCCAGCCGCATTTCCCGTGCAGGTATGAGAATTATTTATATAATTTCCCCTCGTGGTCGTCTGTGGAATTCCCCCCCAACCCGGCTCCACCACTCTTAACTGCACGGGCCGCGGCAGACCTTTCCTCTATTCCTACTCACTTAAGTACTTGAAGGAGTTTTCTTTAACATTGAAGCAGGTTAGCACGTGACTCTAGAAACCACATTGGAGGTGGTTTAGAGTTCGGTTTCAAAACCGGATGTCAGTGATTGTTTTCAAATTCCATTGATAGACCATGCTTTCCCATCCGGTAGAAAAAAATGCTCCGTTGCAAGAACTTAACCCCTTCGCCGCGGCAGGAATTCCGCCGCGGCGCTGGGGGGGTTTGGGGGCAGGTGCGGTGGCGCTGTGCTCGTGACGGAACCACTCCGTCACGAGCCACGGTTGAGCTGTGCTCATGACGGAGTGGTTCCGTGACGTCTCCGCCCACTGTGCTAATCGCCCGCACAGGCGGGGAATTAGCGCCGCGTGGGCGGAGCGGCCGCCAACGGCCGCAGCATGACGGAACCACTCCGTCATGAGCACACGGCACCCGTGGCTCATGACGGAGTGGTTCCGTCATGAGCACGGAAAGGGTTAATAGAGCTCTGCACACCCTGTCATGCTCTTTTTACTCACCTGGGCTACTTGGCCAGTGTGTTATCCATGGGCGAATCAACATGTTCTTTCACTTTAGCTTTAATATACCCACAATGCAGTAATTAAACCAGGTATTTTTTTAATAGCGTGACTGCTCTCTCCCTCGTGGTGAAATATTACAATAATAACCACTGCAACTCCTGCTGTAGAGCTATTATCACTCGAGGCCATGGTGCTTCAAGTTTTAGATTTTGTCCCTAAAGACAGGTTCCCTAGGCGCCATAAAATGGTACTTTATAGCAAACAGCATCACAACATTGTGAAAAAGCTCATGAATATTGAACATATCCAAAAGCATTATTTGTATGTAACAAAAATTGCTTTTATTACTTTTCCTAAAGGAGAATTCAAGTGGCAACACTTTACATTTCCGTATATATAAAGGCCAGCGGCATTGAAAATACCCTGTAAGGCACTTGAAATCATATTCCTCGACGCAAATGGTGCTTACAGTCACTTTTTCTTATGGCCCGCATTACAAGATTGTTGGTAAATAATATTTTATAAGTATTAAGCTTGTCCTGGAGAGCCTATTTACAGGCTATTTGATGGCAACTGGGTTAAAAGAATGTATCTACATGGGCATTAATTTAGCACAAGCCTAGTAAGGGGCAAAGGAGCACTGTATAAGGTCAGAGGCAAATAATATAATCAGTGGTCAAACAGAGGAAAGCACTGGAGGCTATGTAAGGCGTCAAGATGTCTTTTTTGAAGATGTGCGTCTTCATCTCTTTCCTGAATTCAAGGAGGGGTGTGGGAGTCCTGAATGATATTATGGAGGTGTTTTTCCAGATCCTGAGTGTGCCTCATCACTGTTTTAACAAAAAAATGTCGCTGACCTTGTATACTGCATTTTTTTCTATCGCTGGAATATTTCTCCAGGCTACCGTTGTATTAACAACGCTTAGTGCCATGGCGATGTATATTCCAGCAATAGCGCCCTTTTCCATGGAACATTGCTGGTTTTCCAGCGATGTTCCATGTAAAACGGCGATATGCTTGATGGTACGACCCTGTGGTCGTATCACTTGAATCCACCTCCCATGTTAGGTATGCCGTAGTCAGGAATTTAACAGACGTTAAATTCCTGCGTTAAGGCATACTTAGCGAAATTAAAATAATCGCTTCCCCGCATTGTAAATATCGCGAAGCTGCCTTCGCGATATTTACCCATGTTGTTTCCACAGACATGCCTACTTTGCATCTCATTAGCGATGCGAAGTTAGGCGTGCTGGAAACGGGAGCAAAATCAGCAAAACACGCAATAGCGTGTCTTTGCTGATAAGGTGATAAAATTTAATAATAATAATAATTTTTTATCGCCGCATTGTTAATATGCCCCTTTGTTTCTTCATCTCCAGCCTGCCCATGTCCTGGCTATGGGATCATCGGCAGCTGCCGGAAATTGATTTGTAAATGTGACTGCAGTTTTTGAACATGGTGTGGATTGGTAGGGGGGCAGTTATGATGGGGTGCTGTGGTCGAATTTCCTCAGGCCCTTTTTGACACAGGCTGCAAGGGGTCAGTGTTGACTGCGTCTGCCTCCATGGATCAGGTATGAGGTCTTGAGCAGAAGTCTGAAGAGAGCTGTTGCCAAGCTGTCTTGGTCATCTTGCTGATGTGTTCCTTAAAGTTCGGGTTGGTGTCGCAGGTGAAACCAAGTGATTTGCTGTTGGTTGATCTGAATCATCTAGGGTTGTGTGGTCGGGGCAGCTTTGGACTATTTACTGCTTACTGTTGCTGGCGAATAGGAGGAATTTACTCTTGATGGTGTTTCAGTTTAGGTCAGTAATTGACATGCAGGTCAGATGAGGTGTAGGGAGCGCTTCCTGTACTGCATGTTGAGAACAAGGAAAACTTCTTGAAAAGTTGTGTGGCTACAGCATATCGCTGAATGTTGACGCTAGTGTTATGAATAAAAGATGGTCCATGTGGAGGTTGATGATAATGGGAGATAGGATAGAACCAAGGGGAACTCTGCAGGTGATGGGGTGCTTCTGGGATCTGGAGGTACCTGTGTGGATGAAATGGAGTCTTTTGGATAAACCAGACTTCAGAGAGTTTAGTGGCCTATTTTAGAAATGGGTGCAAGTGTTCCAATGGAAACAAAATGTCGTTTGTAGCCATTTTGCATGATTGAAATCGTGTTTACCTGCTCAGCGTTTTGCCCTTTCATTTACCACCAGCAACAGCTAGTGGTAATGGAAGAGTGTAAGGGGGGGGGGTGTGATTGCTGACACTTATGTAGTTCATGCCTGTTATTCCCATTTTTTGAATAATTCAAATGAATTTTAAAAAAAGTCCAGTTCTGAATATAGTTAAATCCAGGCAGTGAAGTTTTTGCTTGTTACCTCTCACAGGCAGCCTCACTTTTTAGGAGATAATGTTGAATATTCAGGTCAGTAGGATTTTAGGTAAATAATTACGCTCATGTTAACATAGTACATGTGGAATTACTCAATCTTTGACTCCTCAGCCAGAGGCCTATGGTACTGGGAGATAAGTAGAAAAAGTTTTGCTTTTATCTTCATAATAAATGCTTGTCTTTGTTGCTTATCATTCCCCTTCGCCAGTTAAAAATATTCTCCCCACAAAACTCCAGTCATATTCTGGTTAGTGAATGGAAATTGCTTTCTTCTGCAATATTTCTCCATTTTTTCTGTCTACTTTTTATTAAGATCAAGGCTCTTACTGCCATTTGCGAATCAAAGTGTGCTTGTTCAACTCATTTTTATTTGCCACCCAACACTTCCACGCATTACTGATTTTTGTCAAGAAGGCAATGCAGCACACCCCAAAAGTAACATACACCCCTAAATCAAACTTTGCTCCGGGTATAGTCCATTAGTTGTAAATTTCATTCAAAGAAAACAATCGATATCCGTTCTTGATATAACTGGATATGTTGTATTTATTCAATGGTATTCATACAGAGGTCCAATTTTCACAGCGCAGCCGACGCGCGTTTCGCCCAACGGGCTTTCTCAAGGCTTGTAGGGTTCAATGTCTCGTTCGTACTCAATGTGTATAGCTTGAAATAAAGTCTAATCTCAACAAGTCGGTCTAGTGTATTTCACACGAAGTGCCTCAGGTTAGACACTATCGATGTTTTCCGTTGCTGTAATATTTAAAACGACAAATAGGACCAGGATCCGTCCCCTCTTACTAATGTCACTAGCTCCCCCACAGTTTCTGCTCCCAGAATGGCCAGAGCTGCTGACTTAGGAGCTGGGGAACCAGGTTCGAGTCTTGGCATCATCTTAACATCCTGTGATTCTGGGCAAATCATTTACTCTCCTGTGCCTACATAAATAAATTTGTCCTTAACTGGTGTCCAAAAGCGCCGGCGTTGATGATTAAGTGCTGGTGCTGAGCACCGGACATCACCGGCTCAAATTAAGCACTGATTCAAAGATTCCACTGCAAAACTTTCCCATCTCGGAAATTATCTGAAATTTGCTCCAGCAAACAGCTAGAGTAAATCCCATTGCATGGTGGGTGGGGTTTGAAACGCCAACAAAATTTATTGTGATGTAGGGGAAAGGGCTTCTTTACAGAAATAAATGTTAACCCTGGAGAGAACAAAAGTGAAAAAGTGTCATTGCATAGCTTGGTTCCTTTCTCTAAAGTGTAACTGTACACTGCTTACCAGTACGCCCTGGGGAAGTAGCATGTCATAAAAACACGTATCGCAACACCCATCTAGTCAGACTCCGCTTGTATCTGCTCGAGTAACTGTATTGTCACTTCTTTTAGTGCTTTGAAGTAACTGAGAGGAGACTCGTAGCACTGCAGGCCTAGCCAGCCTGCTGAGTTCATCGTGCATAATGCAGCATGTGGAGCTGGCAGCAGAATGCCCAGCTATTCTTGGAATCCCGCACACCGCAGTGAAACATGGTGGGGTGAGAGGGATTTACCTATACCCCTGCCTTTTAACATGAGGAACGTGTTACATAATACGCCCAGCCGCTATGTTGTACCACGCTCCTAATCTAACCTACAGACTTCATAACAGGACTTCACATTTTTATTTATTGAATTGCTTTGTCAGCGGGTAGTTTAGAGGAGGCTTGTCTAGCTTCAGAAAAGCTTTTTATGGTCTGGCTTCTCAGCTCAGCTGTTGCCTAACAATTTTGTGAAAAAGAATTACCAGGAGAGGGGCTTTGACTCCGCCCACATGTTGGGAGTTAGGAGTACATGTTTTGATTGGGCAGTAGTTGTGTCCTTCCACAAAAAAAGTGCTGTGATCATTTTGTTTATCCAGCCTGAAGTTGAACTTTCAGTGGCACACACATAACAGTGTAATGCTATAAAGTGTCTTAGATAATGTATTATATTTTACTCTGGCAGCAGCACAATCGGGAGGAGGGCAGTCATTAACCTACATGAATTTTGGGACTAACACCTGACCTTTTAACCTGCACCAATATTATTCCTCAGTTCTTTGTTTCCATGGAAATACATATCCATTTCCATACTATCTAGTTTTAATGCTTCATATTACAGCATCCTTTTAAAGCTAGACCTGGCAGTGCCAATCTTTGTTAAATATGTATATTTTTATTGGTGGGTTAATATGGCTATAGATTACCTGAGTAGTTGAAAAGCATGTTTTTCATCAGTGGGCCCACACCTTCAGGATGGCATATTTAAAAAAAATTAAAGAAAAGCTGAAAAAATGTACCAAAAGCAATATACTTATATATATTGATGTCCTAGGACTGGGGTTTCTAGTTGGCAGAGTTATGTACTCTATCCAAGCAGGAACCACCAGTATAGTCAGGGTAAGCTAGATACACACCAAAAGATAACCTGTGCTCACCCTCTGGTAGCTTGGCACAGAGCACTCACGCCTATCTAAAGGCAATGTGTAAAGTATTTGTGCAACACACACATACAGTAACACAATGAAAACCCCACAAAAGACTCCTGACATGTTTAGTAAAATAGAGAATATTATTGTGAGAAAATCAAGACCAAAACGACTAAAATCCAATAAGTAGAGCCGGAGTTATGCATTTTTAGAGAATAAACCAAAAATAGTGCTTAGAAGTCAACAGTGCTGAAAGGTCACTTGAGATTGAGCTAGACCAGGGCAAATGCAAAGTTCAGGCTCACAGCGATAGCGGGCAGACCGGCTACAGGACTTACCCTGGTACCACTAACAGAGTACCTTGGATGGAGCAAAGTGTGAAACACTCGAGGCGAGGAGTCAAGGAGGCACTGCATTGTCAATCTCGTGGATGGAGGCGAGCATTGGTGCCATCGATGGAAGCTTTGTCGACGAACTACTGCACGATGCAGTAACTGTGTTGTCGTCAATCCGCGCTGTCCATCGTCGAGCCATGACAGCTGTAGGATTTCTATCGTCTGTCTGCTGCTCCATCGAAGGGTAATGCGTCGGTTCCGATCAGCGCAAAGTTGCTTCTGCATTGATGTACAAAAAGCTGCCGGACCCCACTTCTGAAGCCCAAAACTGGAGGCAACACCTCAGGCTAGGATAGGACTCACGGGTGGCAGAGTACAGCAGCAACAGCAGAGTTGCAAGAAGTCTTTTATGACCCTGAAACTTCAGAAAACAGGAGGCAAGGCAGAAAGCCCTTGGAGTCACTCTGCGTTCAAGTGATATGGGTCCAGTCCTTATCCTCAGCAGGGCAGAGATCAGCAGGGCAGCTCAGCACAGCAGTGAAGCAGCTCCTTAGAACAGTCAGTCAAGCAGAGTGGGAATCCTTGTAGCACAGCAGTCCTTAGAGTTCTTAACAGGCCGAGTAGTGTACTACCCTGGTAGAGACAGAGCTCCAGTACTTATACTCAAATGTGCGTTTGAACTGGGGGTGACTTTAAAGCACCTCCTTGAAGTGCGCAGGCCCTCTTTCAACCCAGCCCTGTCTACCAGAGTATCAGCTTCCTCTCCCCCTTCCTACCTAGGAAGGCTATCATAATAAAGATGAATGCAGATGAGTTCTCTGTTGCACCCACCCTTCCTGTGTTTGTGACTGTCTAGAGGGAATGCACAAAGTCTAGCTGTCACCCAGCCCAGATGTGTAACGGAGACAGGATGCAAGGCACATAGAGCAGTAAGAGTAGAGAAACGTTTACTTTCTAAAATTGGCATTTCTAAAATAGTACTGTTAAATCCAACTTTACCATTAAAAATGAGTTATCAATACCATTCCAAAGATTTGAAACATGATCCTGCTACTTCTTTCTAATCAGGAATTATAGCTTAACTGTTTAAAGAAATTCCCAATGCTAGCCTATGAAAACTGTAGGCCTCATAGTAGTGAAAAACGAATGTAGCTGTTTGTCACTACCAGGACATGTAAAACTTAAAAGTACATGTCCTACCTTTTACTTACACAGCACCCTGCCCATAGGGCTTACCACCTAGGGGTGACCTATGTGCAATAAAAAGGGAGTTTAAGGCTTGGCAAGTGGTTTTAAATGCCAAGCCAAAGTGGCAGTAAACTGCAGACACAGGCACTGCAATGGCAGGCCTGAGACAGGTTTGAAAGGCTACTTGTGTGGGTGGCACAATCAGTGCTGCAGGCCCACTAGTAGTATTTAGATTACAGGCCCGGAGTATATGGCATATTACAAGGGACTTACAAGTAACCTAAGTATGTAAATCAGGTATACACCAATGTGACCATGTTTAGGGGAGAAGCACATGCACTTTAGCACTAGCCAGCAGTGGTAAAGTGCACAGAGTCCTGAGACCAACAAAATGAAACAGCGAAAAGTGGAGGTAAGCAGGCAAAAGGTTTGGGGGAAGACCACCCTAAGGAGGACAGTTCTAAGACGACGCATAAGCAGTAAGAGCTGGCTTTTTAAAATTGCTGCAAGAAAGAAATATAGGTATTTGTGAAACAGTTGCAGGTCATATCCACCTCACTGGTAATTTTACTTCTGGTTTTTTTTGTAATTCGTGTAACGTGGGCAGATGGTAGCAGCACCTCTCTTGAAAATAAAAACAGGAGCTCCTTACAGTATCCCTCGAGCCAAAGTCAAAAAGACCGTCGCCATCTTGGCTTCAGATGACGTGTATTGCTCCCTGTTTCGCTCACTTCGCTCCCCTGCGCCTCTCCTGAAACATGTCAAAGTCTCCATTTGGCACCTTTTTCTCTTTCTGGATCTTCCTCGCTGCAGCTAATCAGTGTTCTGCGCAAGGGACCAGGCCGGTGGCACGGTGATGTGTTGGCTGGGTCAGGAGTCACCTTGGTTCGCGCCCCCGTACTTTGCAGTAATATTTCCCCTGTTGCTGAATGCTATCAATGGTTTGTTGTAGGTTAAAGATTCGCCGTTAAGTAATTATTTGACGCTTCTGTGGTATGAAACGGCCTCCCTCGCTAAATGATGTGATTCCCCCTTTTCACATCAAAATTGCCGTTCCTGTTTTTCCAGGCCCAGGGGACTTTTTGATTATTTTTTTTTACTGCCGATAGTGTCTCCACTGGAGAGTGTGTTATGAATGGTATTGCATTTGAAGACGGGGGAGAATTTTCAAAAATCCAGTAAAATGTTAAAACTTTGAGTTTATACTCAAACACCGTAAGCCCAGGTATATGGTATTGTCTAGGAGGTATTTTTCCTTTACTTTCGTTACAACCTGTGACATTTTCAAAACTCTATTTGGTTTACAACTATCCTTAAAATCCTATTGAAACTTTGATCGAGGTTTGTTTTTCATACTTATTTTTGTAAGTGCAGTTGTTTTAAGTAGCCGTCTTTGTTCTGGTATTTTACAGCGTTTTTGTGCAGATTGTGAATTTGTTTATTTCAGCTGGGTTGAGTGATGGACCATGAATTTTCACAAATTCCTTCAAATCAACTGTATGCACATTGGTACCATCATGCGTATCCTTAATGTTCACCTAGAGGTCAAGCCGGTAGGCCGTTCATTGGTTATGCAGCCTAACAAATATATATTTTTTTATATTAATCTCTGTGGAAAACTAAATAATTCCTCCACAAATAGAGAAAATGTGTTTTCCTTCACTGGCGAAGGTAACGCTACACTACCGTCCAGATTTGAGTCACGGCGTCAGCTCAACAGCCTGTGATTCTGGGCAAAGCATTTAGGGGCATATTATCAAGGACCGTGTTAAAAACTATCGCCGGTTTAGCGGCAGAAAACTGCCCCTAAAGCGGCGATAATGGGCTTGATAATATGCCCTTGAGAATTCCAATAGAAGCCCATGTTCTGGTGTCAAGATGGGCTTCTATTGGAATTCTCCAGGGCATATTATCAAGCCCATTATTGCCGCTTTAGCGGCAGTTTTCTGCCGCTAAACCGGTGATAATTTTAACGCCGTCCTTGATAATATGCCCCCAAATCTGTCCATGCCTAAACAAGCATTGAAAATGCAATAGGTCTCGCCTTTGATTAAGTTAAAGCCATTTGCTTTGCTAATGGTATTGTATAGCAAAGCAAATGGCTTTAACTTAATGAAAGGCGAGACCTATTGCATTTTTAATGCTTGTTTTTACATTATGCACAGCAGCACAAATTGGTGCTCAACATGACTAAAGAACACAAGCATTTGCAATGCAATAGGTCTCGCATTTACGCAAGTTTGGGCTGTTCACATTACAAATAACAATGCCTTTTATTTTTGTTTTTGTTTTTAAAACTTAAATAAAAGACATTGTCATTTACAATGCCAATAGCTTAAACTTGCATAAATGCGAGACCTATTGCATTGCAAATGCTTGTTCTCCATGCTGGGATTTGTAGTTCTGATTTTATAATCGAATAAACACAACCACAAGTCCCACAAAGCAAGTCTAACAACATGGTCTAGATTAGCTACTCATCCATGGACCTAAGAAATTTGAGCTCTCTTGTCATGGATCAGTGTGAGACCACTGGGACTCGAGTTTGAACGATACAGCTTTTTGCTCTCCTAGGATGCGCTCAAAACAAAAAGCAAGCTTCCAATCTGTCAATCAGCCTCGTGCCAGTGAGGGCACCTTTCAGCGAGGGCTGTTTTATTCAGAAAACAGCACTATGCGTGTTGCACCTTTTAGGGAATTGCTTATAGTGTGCAGTGCTGTTGACTGATAAACAAGGACTGTATAAAGTCACTCTCATGACATGGTGCCAATTAACAGCTATATAACCAGTCCTTGAAATAATCCCGAGCAGCATGAAACACCGTCTTACCTAAGCAGCATTGGTTTGCTGTTGCTAGTTACAAGCATTTTATGTGCACATGCTGAATAGAAATACAATCTGCAAGTGTTGAATTTTCACCCAGATGTCACGATGGATGCTCTGACGTGCAGGTTAGATGTTCCCATGTAAGTTGTGGGTCTATATGTCCCAGCAGGCAGAGTAGAGTGCTGCTGAATGCAAAGAAAGGGGGCTGACTATTGGGAACTTCCAGGACATGGCGAAGGGGCAGTTTGACTCCATAAGTTAATGCACCCCCTGCAGAATTATAAATCCCAGAAAGCCCTGCCAGTACAAGCTAATGAACAAAGTTACAGCTGAATAGAGCTGCTGAATAGAGTTACTGATGTACAGGCATCCATGGTGCAACGAGGACACTCATTGTGCAGTCATGGACGTCTGACTTACAAATGAAGGCATTGTGGGCGTTGCTTTTATCCCAGTGACATGGAGTCAGATGGTCACCAAACATTATCTTCCCTAAAACTGGGGCCCCATGTCACGTGTCACACCTTCGTCAAATCTTCTCATAGAAAATGTCGAACTACAAAGCCCAGAATGCAAATCGTTTTTAGCTCAGAAATGAGGACGAGCTGCATTGGTAGCTCAGCCAGACATTTGCTTTGCATTCTGAAGCTTGTAGGCCTGATTTTATAATAGCAGTAACAGGACTACTGATCCCAGTATGCAAAGCAAGAACGTGGACTGTGTTAGCTACTCGCGCATGGACCTAAGCAACTTGCGAGCTCTGGATGACCTACGGTCGTTTGACAGATATATATATATGCTATTTTTTTAATACGGTGACAACTCAAGAATCGTGTGTTTTATTTGCATAAATAAAGTGAGTGTGCACTGTTTTTTGTGTGCCAAAAGGTTCATAATGGCCGGCCATTCCGACGCTTTGAAGAAACGGAGCCGGGCGGAGATACGCATGATATGTGTCTTTTGATTTTAGACCGACCACTGCCACACCCTTTAAACAACAAGTGCGGCCCGTCATGGGACGGACAGAAGATGTGCACGTGGGGACTGCCTTTACTGGCGGCGAAACAAAAAAGTCCCCAGTGTATCACGCCACCAGTAAAGCATCCAATCCCCGCGTGCACATCTTTTGTCTCGTTTGTCTCCCCGCATGCAACCTGGAATCGTATCAATTCCAAAAGTCCTCTTTCGCCAGGCCAAGACCTAAAAATGATCTTGTCCTTGTGTGATGTAACTGATACTCATGTAATGCACTCTAATACCTTTGGGTCAGAGTTCACACTATATCAAACTGCAAAAAACACTTAAATAACTGCCATTCGTGGTCGTCCAGAGAGTGACTTCTGTCTGTTGAAGGATCTCACACTTTTCCACATAAAAGCACATGTTGTGGGGTTCCTTGCCAACTGACATAATTTAGTCTATTCCAAAACTTGCACTGGTTATGCCACTTCTTAAGAAATACTAAAAGGCCAATATGAATTTTCTTTCTACAATTATAACCATTCCCTGTAGTCTCCTGCCAAACCCATTCTATCCTCATAGTAAATGTTTCACTACAGCCAACGCGTCCCTGCAAATCCCACTTAATAAATGCATTATGGTCATGGCCACTGGGATTATGCGGCAGGGGAGGATCAAATTATATGGCAGGTTTGAGTACATTTTGTGGCAAGATAAGGACATTTATGCGGCGTTTTATAATTTTTACACTTGTTAACACTGTTGTGGAATGGTTGCATCTTTAGTACCAGCTTAACATACAATGATACCAATAAGCAACAGAAAGGTGACTAGTCAACCTTTGTAATGGGTCTTACACTGGGCGACAACATGTGTCGCTGCGTTTTCAGTAACTTTTTATCTGTCTGAGTTATAAACACTTTTTTTGTCAAAAATATGCAGGTTATGCAGCAGATGATGGATTACCTGGCAAATGGGGCAAATCCCTTCTTAGGTGGAGAATGCCACTGCCACAATATCGCTTAATTCAAGTGGCCCTAATTATCTATAACATAACCTCTCTAAATTTAGGGCTTAATGTATGGCAATTTGTTGAAGGGCAGCACAGCAAGGTACCTTGCTGCCCTTCGTCAAAGTGAAAGGGCAGGAATGCACCATGTTTAAACATGTCGGGGCATTCTATTCTGTCTGGCTGTGATGGCACAGTTTTGGCAGCCTAGCGCCATGGTGCAAGGATGCCTCTGTTGCAGGCAGGATTGTTTTTGTGCCGGAAGGGGCTCCTTCCTGCACAAAAATAATCCCACGAGGCCTTTTTCTCTTTCTATGTGTGCTGCACACATGGAAAGAGGAAAAAACGAAGAGCAATGAACATATTTCCTCGTTACGCCTCACCTCCGGAAGCGTCAGATTTGATGCTTCCCCAGGTTTACATCACTTTGTAAATCTGGGGCAGCATCAAATTCCATGGGTGCTGTGTGGGAAAACCCACCGCAACGCTCATGGGCGCAGAGCACGGCGACCGAGTGATTTGCGCTGCTTCGTCTTACTCATGATTTATGAGGCCACTCAAAGTTATGCAGGAGGCTTTGAAGGGCTTTATGGATCTTTATCAGAGCCCTGCGTCACCCATGTACCACTTTACGTGGTGCAAATACGACACAGGGCTCTCATAAATAAGCCCCTCAGTGTTTAAATGTTAAAGCCTGGTTGCATCCGGGCATCTCAGGAAGTAATATTCATTGATTAAGCAAGGCCAATTTTTTGATTGACATTGAACATGCCAATCATGAATTAGACCATTAAATATTGTATTGTTCTCTCACACTGTAACAGGCTTGGACTAAGCAAAAGAAAATCTATGAGTAAATAAACAGTTTGGCGTTTTATGTTGATGTGGAGCAAATGCTGACAAGCTGCAATGTGTGCATTCAATGCAGGGATTGCAGCTGTCGCTGGCAGATTTAACATAAACAATTGGTTAAATGGGTTCGGGTAGCTACATGTTTTTGCTTCAGGTTAGGTTTAGTGGCCTGTTTTCTTTTGCACTGCAGTGGGAATATTCGTCACAGAGGACAAGGGCCACCACTGTTCATCCACTTTTTCTGCCCTGTACTGGGATTGCAAGGGGGCTTTCCTCTGGAAGAGTGACAGAGATCCCTCACCTGAAGGTTAGTGTGATCACCAGGCACTCATCCTCCCAGCCTGTGTGCAGTGAACATGGAGAGGACCACTGCAGGTCAGTGCAGCCCCTTCGGGTCACAGGGTGTCCACCAATAAGAGGTAAAGGGTTGTAGTCACTTGTGGCCTTTTATGCAAATGCTTGGTGACCTACTGAGATCTAGTTACTGCCAATTAATCCGTTGCAATTCTGGTTTCATGCACCCTCACCAAATTTGATAAAGGGGTCCTGCCTTTTTGTGTTACTCCCAGTGGTGCAGTGAAACTAGAGGGGACTCACACACCCTGCACCCAGTCCGGAGCTCTCAGGCCAGGGACCTGCCAGTGCCGGAGGGCCCCCCCAGAGCTCTGGGTCCCCCGTACCGCAGAGGCTGTGGGGGCTTTTGTTACATCACTGGCTACTCCACTGTCAGTGTCACTTCTGGTCTCAATATGAAGCGAACCATGGATCGTAGCTCTGTGTTAGCTGAAAGTCATCTGAAAGTAACTTGACATGGTGGTACTTCTACAAATTTGAGTTTCATTGAAGGCATAGTATGGTTAAGAGTGTACTGCTCCTGCGTCTATTGCAATACTCTAAAAATTGTTCTATCAATCTTATTTTCTGGAAATGGTTGCACTAAGAAATGCCTACCGGCTCTCCTTGGGTTCTACTCTGGAAATCAAACATGTACAAATTACTCCAGCCAACACTATCAACTTTATGCTCATTGAAGGCTTTTGATGACCACATGCTTTCTATTACATCTGATGGCATTAACAAGGAACAAAGATCCATTTCGCTGGATGGCTAAGACGCAGAAACATTGTTCCTTGCACATTGATGCCGTAGATCACACAATTTAGTAGTAAAACTTGAGCCACAGGGGTTAAATCTGTGTAGTGAATACCCGTCCTTCGTTACTGCTTGAAGCACACACAGGCTGTTGATGACAAATGCCGGCCTACCGTGGACGCCAATTAGGTCTAGCTGGGTGGGGGCAGCTGTTAGGTTTTGGCTTGTGCTTTGTTCCCTTAGTACTGCCTTGTTACTTCTGGTCTCATGCTTATGCAGGCAGCAGATGGAACAGAAGGTGAACATGTCTGATAGGCATGTTTACTTTCGGTAGCTACTGCTCTGTGCCCTTCTTGTAGCCCACCCAATCCAATAGGAGGCTATTGAGTAGCTAAGCCAAGGTCAGGGGGTCAACTCTGTGATTTCATCAGTGGTCAGAGGGTGTGCGATATGACTTCCACTGCCCTTGGCATTTTAATGAATCACCTTCCGTGTTTACTAGTACTACTACTACTACTACTACTACGTTAAAGTCTGTATGCCCTGAGCTTCTGCTAGTTTTAGTAGCAGATAGATTGTACCTGTTAACAGTCACTTCTGTATTAACATGTTGTGCCCTTGCCTTTTCAATAAAAGTTGTTCCAACTGTTAATTGCTCTTTTTTCGGTTCAAGGTTCAGTGATGCCTTTTTTGTCTCATACAATGTAGCCAAAGGGCTCGTGGCCTCTCTTCCACTGCCTGTTTGAATTTGATGAGGTGATTCCACAGCCCTCTTGACCGGGATGGATTTAAATTGATTCATGTTGTATAATTTGCATAATAAATAGGTCTGTGATCTGCTTTCTTGCTCTCCATTTAGAACAGTGTGGCTGTGAAATCAGCTGAATTACCCTGTCGCTGGCGTCAGTATCAAATACCTTTTGGACTGCTGCTCGAATGCTTAACTTTTTGGACTCTGTAGCTAGTCTTACTGTGTTTTTTCTGTCTGCGAGATAGCATTCTTTGAGTCATCTGTCTCAGATCAATTCTCAGGGCAACAAGCACAGATCTGCATCTGGCAGCTTCTGTGACTTGGAGCATCTGCTGAGGAATTGTTCTCGGTATTATTCATGGTCTGGGAGTTTAAGCTCTAGTAGGCTCGATCCAACATGAAGCAGCCTTGTCAGTGCAACACGCCGCGCCACTGAGATTAAAATGGCTTTGACATGGTACTCCATCATCTTCCGGCGTGCCTGTCCATGTTGCTTTTGGGGTCAGTCATGTGCTGCACGTTAGAGGTGCTCAAGAACTAGCATTTGCTGCGTGTTGATGGAAGCCTGCCAATGTCAAGCCGAAGAAACTCATGACCCAACACTTGGATGCAAGGTCAACAGCAAGACGTATGTTCCGCGGCAACATACACTCGACTCGTCTGCTGCTGAAGCATGACTGTTGTGATTATTGAGTACATCGCTCTGATCTTTACCTTCTTCCGACGAGTTGTATACAAGATTGCACTAGGGTCACGCCTCAGTGCGTCTAAAGCTACCACAGAGCTGCCCCGTCCAACCGTAGGCATAATTCACTCACATCTGCATAATTAAGCAGCACTTCTGACAAGCTTATAGCAAACTATTCCTCAGGCCAGGAAATTGGCAGGATAAGTTGGTTCCGTAAACCCAGGAATGTATAATGTAGGGGTGATGCCTTATGATGTATAGTGTAGCGTGCGTTCTACCATTAGTTAGGCTTCGCACCCGTGTCGGTGTTTGGGAATCTCCACCCTATAGTCTTGTGGAGTCTGATGTTCAAGCAGAGTCATCACTAATGTAGATGTAGGTAATTTGCTGTTCCCATGCGCTGTTTATTCGTAATTGTGTTGCAGGGGCTAATCATTTTTTGATGCACTTGGTTGGACGTTTTTATTAATTCAGGTAAAGGTTTGAGGCTGGTGTCTAATCTAACTTTCCACACCGGGTAGGAAAAGTACAAACAGAAGCAATTAAGTATGATTTTTTTTTTTGCCTTTCTTCGTTAAATGGGTGTAATGCTATTAGTTTGTAGTTTATCAGATTCTAGATTGTGAACTTTTTTTAATGGGTTTTCTGAGAATTTGCAAGGGCAAGGAGGGCTGCTCAATTCCTGCATGTTTCTTTGTGAATAAGATATGTACAATTTTCGTGAACCACACTCTCATCCCGCCTCTATTTTGCTCCAACTGTTGTAGGGTACCTATTTAGGCACACATTTCTTAACAACAGCTAGATAATATGTTAGTTGAATGTTCTTTTTTGTACCCAAATTCTGCTTGATATAGCACTACACCATTGCACTCTCTCAATATGGTTTAAAAAAATCTGATTATTTTGTTCAGGCCTGGTAGTTCATACCATCGGGTGGTGCCTATAAACAAGTGCTTGATAGGTGTCCCATAAAAGAGTGGAATTTAACTATAACAGGCATAATTTGACATGGATAATCAAGCCTGCTGCGTGTGATTCTATTTGAGAACATTAAACAGATTCTTAGAAATACACAAGTTGCTAATAATAACTGATAGACAGTTCATGTTATTTGAACAAAAATGACACATTCTTGTTTGAAACCTAGCACAGAGACTAAACTACCATCTGGAGAATTAAACACAGGGATTCAGTCTTATGTGTTTAAGCAGGATGGATGCTCGCACGCCCTGTGGAGCTTGCTTTTAGAACCAAGGGGTGAGAGTGCCAGGTAAGTGCGGCTTCCTGTCTCTCTTTTCGTTGACAGTTGCCAGACCATGAATGGGTCTACATAAGCAACACTAACGTCATTAAACTGAGTTGTTTCTTGTCCCAAAGAGGCGTTTGCGGATCTTTAACTTTTAAAGGTTCTATAGTTAGCATGCAGATAGTAATGCACGCCACTACACATTTCCTGCACATGGTGAGAGCTGTTTCTAATTTTTTTTAATATTTATTTTTACTTTCATTTGTTACAGAAGTAATTAATAATGCTTCTTTCAAATGGAAGCAGTAGCATGAATTCCACTTACTGGATGTAAGATTATAACGTCCTGTATGCATCATCACGTTGATGTTGATTGTAGTATTTTCCAAATACTTTCACACAACTCATGGGGATAAATTGTTTTTAACTATTTGCATGGTGCATCCCGCTAAAGACCTGGCCATAAAAATAACACATTTTTTGTGTTGAAACGTTCCCGCCTTATATATTTGTGTGTGTGTATATATATATATTGAGGCTCTCGCTTGGGTCCGTAGACTAGGAAGCACTCGAACACCATGAAGGCTCCAAGCATCAGCCTTTATTCAAAGGTATGTCAAACATGCCTCCGCAGATACGATTAGCAGTCACACGCCTGCCTGACGCGTTTCGATAACTCTTCTTCAGAGGCTTCTGGCGAATGAAGTGCACTGCCGAACCTCCCTTTTCTCTCCATCGATAGCACGCCCCCTGATGGGCTGCTTTGTATAAGACAGCGCTGAGGATATTGGGAGTTGTAGTGCCGGTTTAAGGTGCAATGTTCTGCCGGCTTTTAAGGACCCGCAAATGGGCCTCCGCATCGGGTGTTTGCCTAATCCTGTACCATGGAGCTCCACAGCGGGGCTGGCTGGATGACAGTCCCTGTGGCTCCCAGGTTCACGGGATGGTGCATTCCTGACGGCACGGCAACCGTCATTAAATTGAGGCTCTTGCTTGGGTCCGTAGACTAGGAAGCACTCGAACACCACAAAGGCTCCAAGCATCAGCCTTTATTCAAAGGTATGGAAAACATGCCTCCGCAGATACCATTAGCAGTCACACGCCTGCCTGACGCGTTTCGATAACTCTTCTTCAGAGGCTTCTGGCGAATGAAGTGCACTGCCGAACCTCCCTTTTCTTTCCATCGATAGCACGCCCCCTGATGGGCTGCTTTGTATAAGACAGCGCTGAGGATATTGGGAGTTGTAGTGCCAGTTTAAGGTGCAATGTTCTGCCGGCTTTTAAGGACCCGCAAATGGGCCTCCGCATCGTGTGTTTTCCTAATCCTGTACCATGGTGCCCCACAGCGGGGCTGGCTGGATGACAGTCCCTGTGGCTCCCAGGTGTTTTTTATTTGCGCATGCAAGGGTCCGTGGATCCAATGCAGCACTCAGCGTGGGCCCCCGTGTGAATCTGCAGCCAAATTCACAGAGCCAGACCCCAATTTACAAACATGCCCCACTCACAGACCCACTCACACACTCTCACACACCCCACACATCTATATACCCACTCAGACACCGATTCACACACCCATACAGTCACTCACACACCCACACAGTCACTGATACATACACTCAGAGAACCACTCACACACCCACTCACAAACCTACACACAAACCTACACAGGCACTTACACACCCACTCATAACCTGTACAGCAAAATCACTGACACACCCATTACATGGCCGCGCATCTTCTAGTTATAAACGACTGGTGGTACGCCTCCCCCACGGACCCAGCCTACGCATTGGACCAGGCCGCATTGGCGGAGACGCCTCTGCTGCATTTCCTCTATAGCCGTTCCCCGCTGGGACGGCTGCCTCCTGCGTGTGCCACGGTGGTCCGGATTTGGCGGCAATCGGTCAACTTCATCGGCTGGCGCGGCAGGCTTACGCGGGCCACGCCATTGTGGCAGGGTACCCTGCTCAAGGAGACGGCAAGTTTGGAGGGCTTTCGTTATTGGGACATGATAGGGATTTCCACGCTGGGGGACATCATGAAGGGGGTGTCGCTCAAATCATTCCAGATGTTGCAGGCTGACTTTGAGCTGCATAAATCCCAATTTCACAGATACCTTCAATTGCGACACACCCTCACACCTAGCATCCAACATCTGGACACTCTGCCAGAGTTCCACCCACTAGAAGGCAGACTTTTAATGGGGGACCTCGGGGATCACAAAATTCGGAAGATTTATCAGACGCTGACAACATTCATGAGCACCACCCTAGATAATACCAAGGAGGCGTGGCAGAGAGATATCCCCACACTCACGGAGGATGATTGGGCGGAAGCTATCGCGGGTCCGCGATATGCGGCGGTGGCCACCAAATACCGATTTATACAATTCAAATATTTGCATAGGGCATATTACACTCGGCACCGCCTCTGGCGCATGCACTTAATTGAGTCCCCCACGTGTCTCCGATGCGGCGACGGTGACGGCACGTTCATACACACGGTGTGGGATTGTGGGCGGCTGCGCCCGTTCTGGGAGGCGGTTCTGTCATGTTTGGGGGGGGTGCTGGGTTGGGAGCTACCCCCCGATCCCCGCTTAACACTGTTACACTGTACCGAGGAGATAGGGGGCAATATCTATAAGCGACACCTCCTGTTCCTGGGTTTGACGCTGGCCAAACGAGATATTGCCCAACACTGGAAGTCCTCTGCCCCGCCCCCGGTTCTGGCCTGGAAGAAGGCGTTAGATCGCTGCATGTCCGCGGAAGAGGCGGTATTCTTGGCCAGAGGCTGTCCGAACAAGCATGGTAAAGTCTGGAAGAGATGGGCGCGATATCGGGGCATCGCATTGTCCGTACGGGAGGGTGCAGCGACATTGGACCCAATAGAGAGACTGATTAGAGCCCCGGGGGCTTCCCCTCCGAGACCCCATGACCTGTGAGCGGAGGGAGGGTAACCAGAATGTGGAGCAAACGCTGATAGGAAATGTTGCTTATTTATGCTGGACTGTGGGTTGGTGTGCTGTGCGGGAGGGGGGAGGGTTGGTGGGTCTGATGTTCTGCAGACCAGGGGGGGGCTGAACAGGGATGCCCAGGGGGGGGCTGAACAGGGATGCCAATTCTCACTGTTCTTCTATCCGTATTGGTACCTTGTATGGGGGCGAGTTCCCCGGTGTCCTTAAAAATGCCAATAAAGTTTGTTGTCAAAAACAAAAAAATCACTGACACACCCACTCACACAACCATACAGCCACTCGTACACCTGCCCATCACACATACACACTCTCACATCTCCACACAACCACTCACACATCCATACATCCACTCACACACCCATACAGTCACTAATGCATCCATGCAGAGACCCAGAGAACCACTCACACCCAATCCCAGGCCCACACAGGCATTCCCACACCCACTCATACATCTATATACAGTGCATGCGGGGGTTGGCCGAAAGCTATGCATGGCATGGGGCTGATTGCCTGAGGGGGGTTGGGAGCAGGGCCAGGCCACAGGCCAGTCCCTGCTGCCAAATGCTTGCCGTGCACACCCAAAGGCTGTGCACAGTGTGAGTTTGGCTGCATACAGGGAGTTGGCTGCTGGCCAGGCTAGGCGTACAACCCCCTCAATGGGCAGTGGCAGTTGGATTAACGTATGATAATTAAATATGTGGGCCTTGTGGCCAACCCCTCACTCTGCACCTCCAAAGACGATGCTCAGCTTGGGGTTCAGTGCATGCGGGAGGTTGGCGGCAGGGCCCGGTTGCAGACTATGCGGTGTGGCAGTTGGAATAATGTATGGTAATTAAATATTACTTCATGTTTTAAAAAAACTAGAAATTCACTGAAAAAACAAAGGTTACTCAGACATTATCGTTAGGTTCAGACTGTACACACACAAAATTACAGAAATTCAGCAATTATATCCTAAAATGTTCTTGTATTTTTCGTGCAAAGTATCTTTTTTTCAATAACTGGAGTTATGAATATTGTCAAAAATGAATATGAATCCTGGATGCTACACGTATCAAATTTTCTAAATTGATGACGTGTGAGCCAATCTATTAACCCTAACTATTCTTCATGTGATAGTTTATACATTTTGGTAGTATGCTAAGTGCCTCTGATGCTATTGCACAGGGTGCTAAAATATTGACATTTTGATCTAATTGTATAATACAATGCTGGCGAGATGGATTTAATGTAAGCGATATTGAATTTACTCCTACGTTCTTATGATTTGTAACATCATGTTTTGCGAATAAGGGGCAAATAGAAGCCTTACGTTGACTTTCATTATTAGTTGGTTTAGGCTGTCCTTCAACAAATTTGCTTGACAAGTAATTAAGGATATAGTTGATTATCATTGCCACATGTTTAAGAAGGAGCAAAACTAGTCCGAGACCAAGTCTCAAACCAGGAAATGAACAGTAGCCGATACTACTGAATGCAATAGAGGGTTCTGTAATGTGTGCCATAAAGAAGATGGACGCATTAAGGATGGGCTCATGGATTGATAAATAACCTCAGGCAATCCTCATGTACCACTTCTCGAGTTGTCCTCTGATTCCAGAAGGATGTGCTATAGCTGCGCTTCTACCTACACGAAAGCAGGCTGACTCTCTCAACAAATTGTCTTTCGCTGCATTTAAGTGCAGTTTTTTCAGAGTTGGTATCAGAAAACTGAATCTGACAATAATTGTTGTTTGGTGAATCTCTTTTTCCCACGGGTACTTCTTTTTATCAATAGAATTATCCAGGAATTGTTCTGTACCAGTTAATATGAGACTCTTAAAAGAAACAATTAACACATCTTTAAGGTTGTTAGAAAGTGGTGCATTCTTTGGATAATTGTGAAGGATTTTGGCCCCGGGGACATGAGCTGTGACTCCCTGTTCAAAATTATTCTCATTACCTCTTGTTTACTGGTGCGAAGAGGGAAGTGGGACTATAGACAGACGACACTGCTACTATTTGTGCTATCTTATTAGCAAGAATTAATGCTCCAACAGCAAATGTGAATGAACACATGTATATTTCCTGTGATATTCTCTGAGAAGGTGCTATTACACATTTCAGACATAAACACTTACCATCGTGTTATTTCACTGAGGTTGATTGGTTCCACAGTACATTGTCTGTTTCAAACTTCCTTCAAACATGTCACGACTTAAAAATACCTTCTCTATCAGAAGAAGGCATCTTATGATATCTAGATATTATTTCATTACCTAGGATGTTAAAGTAAAGGTTTTGTAAGTTTGTAATTTCAGATAAGTAGTGTTTTTTTTGTTCTGCTTAATTCGCTAAGCCATCTCTAAACAGGTGGCTCGGTTTCATTTTCACAAATCCCATATTAAAAAATGAAACTAAATTCCATTGGTGCTCAATGGTCTTCTAGGAGACTACGTCACTGCGCATTAATATTATAATTACGTGGATTCCCTCATTGGTGCATTCGAAAAAGCAAAACCCCACTCATGCATAAAAGGGCAAATTAGATCAGGTGGCTTGTTTGTCTATCAATGTAAATATTATATATCATACGTTGATTAAATACAAATGAATATTTAAAAAACATATACACCAGTGGAAAGTAAATGCACATTGACCATTCATGGAGCAACTAAATGCAGCAGTATAAAGGGCGCGAGTTTTACCACATGCAGTACCCAGGACCTTGATCGTGGACCAAGCGGCCTCTTGAAATGTAGGGCGCATGCACGAGTTCATTAAAATGCATGAGCAAGGAATTGGCAGGAAACCAGTAGCAGCATATCCATGTCTGAGAGCACTACAAGCCCATAGAATCAACTCACACATCAAACCTTACAGAAAACTGCAGCACTTTCAGCGATTCCCTGAAACGGAAGTTGTTCGCTGACGTAGCTAAACGGGAGTAACATTCCATTGAGACGCGTCCCTTTATCCTATGAACATTCCTTAGATAGATAACCTTATGTGGCTGTTAGAGGGGATACAGCTGGTAGATTGTAGAGCGGATGCTTCCAATAGGGTGCAATGAGAGGCTAGAATGTTAAGCTAACCAGTGTGTTGCCAAAAGAAAGCCCTGGATAGGGATGAAATTGTAAATTTAATATACTCACCAAGTGGTAGCCAGTAGGGGACATCCAATGGGGCATTATTAGTGAGTTATTTCACCCTAATTCATCTTACAAATCCCTTGTGGTTATTTTTGGGCAGAATGTGTCGAATTAATATATAAGCAGATCGCTGAATGCAGCAACAGTTGTCCGGAAGAGAAACTATGACGACAATGCTGATTAGGCTTTCTGATCGTGAGTTGAATCTAGAATATACTGATTTTCAGGCAGAATTACTGTTAGCCACTTTTAAGGACAGCACATATGTGAGGTGTGAAGGACAAATTAGATTCAAATCGTAAGCTGAATTTGGAACAGGTGTGACTGGTGAAGATGATCTGTCTTTCTCCGAGGAGTGTTTAGTTTCATTCACTAACAGGAGAAACAGGGTGGAACAAAATTTCGGATTAAGCTCTATTAAACTAAAATTAGTTTTGCCTCCTATCACCTTATACATAGAGCAAGCATTTAACCACTTATATGCTTTTCTGGCTTCATTCTTGATCATTATGTAAATTTAATATACCTTCAGTGTACATCTGGGCCATATTCTGCAAACATTTTCAGCATGTCCATATAGCTTACTCACAAAAACAGGTGAATCTATTTAGGGGAATCCCATAGCCTGGCGTACAAAGTCTGGATCTGTGGAGTGATCCTTGCAAAGATGTCACTTACAACTGTGGGATGCCTACAGGAGTTTGGCATATGGATTTATTCACTGATGTGAAAGCTAGGGGCATTGAAGTGGGCGTTATTAGGGGTGTTCTCATCGATGGGGCAATGGAAATGGCGTTCACAGTTATTTACAAATTCTTTCCGGCATTTGATCATATTTCCAAACTCAAACCTAACAAGGCTAGGTGGTATAGTGAGTGTGGAATACTAAATGAAGCACTTCATATTTTAGCGAGGGATATAAGGGAAGGGGTATGTTCAGCTGGAAAATAAGTTCTATATCCTGGAAATGCTAGGTAACTTTTTATACTCACAGATATTAGTTAGGCCTTTAGTTCACAAGCTTTAATGGTTTGGCAGTGAGCCCGCAGATCCCTTCACTGTTGTTCCACTCATTATCATTGGTTATCTGAATAGTAGCCCTGTTGGAAAGCTAGTAGCCCTGTTGGAAAGCTACCTGGCTGTATTGGGAAGCGCTTTACAAAAGAAAGTCATTATTATCAAAACTAGTTGAGAGCAATTATGCAAAATAACTTGATATGTAGGTGCTTGAAGAGAGAAGGTCGCATCACTCAAGAGATCTTCAGTAGCCCCAGGTGGTGCAGAGAATAAAGCACATTTCTCTGCATCATCTTAAATCAAAGAGCAAAGACTCAACATACTGACAGTCTGTTCCCACTTTCTATATTCTGTCTGGGACAGGGATGGTCTGTTCAGTTTCCTTCTTGATGGCCAGATGAAAGAGTGACGTCTCCCAGTAGCCACAGCGTCACCCTGCGCAGAGTAATACATGTGAAAGGTGTCAAATGAATCCATAAGGTGGTCCCAGCTCAAAGGAGAAACCATTAAGGTAAAAGTCTCCTTGGCAATCTGATAATGCTTGAGTGAAGATAAAAATGTACATTGCAGTGAATAAGCTGGCACCAAACTCCTCCTGACAACAGGCAGGGAGAAGAGCCCGGCCAAGATTTCAGAAAAATAATCCATATGGAATCTGGCTGCATTTCCCAAAGAATCAGGCAGAAAAAGATAGAAAATGTTAACGATGAACATGGTGGAAAATAGAGAATGAATGCAATGAATCACTTTTTCCTCTCATGATTACCTCGCTTTACTAGGATTTAAACTGAAACTTTAATGACCGGAGTCAAGTCAAGTCAAGGAAAGCTTTATTCGGTTGTTATTGTACGAATCATAAAAGCACAAATACATAGAAAATGTCATTAGAAATTACAAAATATACACAATATATTTAAGATGTCATAAAATCATACAAGTGCAAATGGTTTTTTTTTAGAACCTGCTATATTCTGCGGAGAAGGTGCCCTGAGTTTACAGGGCATCCAGTATCATGTGTTTTCACTGCAGGATAGCTTTCTTTAAAAACGTTGTTACTCTCCATGCAATGTGTTCATCTTCCATGAACTGCAGCCAAATAAGAGCTGGACGGCATTGCCTTACCCCTTGATGTTTTAAAAGTGGAAGTATCCACACTTTCCTCAACTCTTCATAAAATTTACAAAAAAACATTAAATGAATCGTGGACTGATCTGAATGTCTGTCACAGAGGCAAAGCGGCAGGTTACGTGACCAGTCGTTCATAGATGGTGTTATCGTTATTCTGTGGACATTGCCCAATCTAAATCTAGTCAGAAGCAGCCTATCGTATGCTCCTGGTACAAATAATAGGTAAGGCTCCATTTGGATACATGAAAGCGTTAATTGGTGTTGCATAAAGCTAGGCTTCACCATTTCCCCTACCATTCTCAAGGAGTCCAATAATTGTAGACCCTCCCTTCTCAGAGCCTTTCTCGACATGGCTAACATAGTGGTGGGATTCGTGAAGTATTCCGGGTGACCTAGGTCCTTCATGAATTTGCATATAAACACCGGAGTCATAGTTTCACCTTAGATTGGTAATCACCAGCAGTGTACTCAAGACAGTCCACCAACATGGTAAGGGTGTTTCATAGACGTGACCATCCCTCTTCCTCCAGAATCCTGGCGTCGGCAAAACACGCAAATAAAAAGCCCAAGTCTGACATCCTTTTCCACTACTGTATTCTACAGCTCCAAGGCTACCTGCACCCTCCAACTGATTGAGGAACACCCCTTCAGAGGACCCCAATCAAAGAATCATTGCGGCACAGGCTGCAAAGATGCCCTGTTATGCACTGGACGGGGGCTCCGGCAACACACCATCTGGGTGCACAGTGTGTGCACAATCTTCTTTTGACTGCAGACAGATTCTGGTGAGTCCTGGACACAGTTATGGGACATACTAAGCCAAAATGGGAATTGAGCAATGCTGATCTGATCACCCATACCAGTTTAAATCTCAAAACCCATGGTTGAAGGACAATTGGGTGTACAGCTTTTGAACTCGCTTAGCCCTGATGTAAGAAATCTAGCAAACCTGATTGCTTTCTAAAGACAATGACAACCGAAGGCATATCCTTTTAAAGAGGCTTTCATACCCCTACCTGGAAGCCATAGTGAACCCCTTGCCTCCTTCCTGAAAGTGATAGGGCCTCTCCGAGCACTGTTCTAGCTTCTGAAACCTGGATCTGATGGTGAACATACGCCCTATTTAAAAACAGAAAACAGAACTACTTCCAAAGTAGTCTTCATGTAATAAAGTGGCTGTCTATGATGCAGTCTTATCACTATACCACGTGACTTGGGACTTAATACCGTTTCCTAAGAACAGTGAACTCAGTTCTTCTTGTGAAAGAAGCTCAGCAAAACACATATTGCCATTAACCAGATGACAAGGATAGCTATGCATAGTTGTTCACTTTTCCCAGTGGTGGCTTTACAGTATCTTAATATTTAGGATGGGAAGCATTTTAGTTTGGAAGAAGTTATGTCACATTAGGGCATACAAACAACTATTCCACCAACCACAACATTGCCGACCCTCCAGGTTAAGACTCAAGCTAGGGTTATTAATTCAATCAATCGAGTGTAAAGCATCCATGTTATAATATTTCATCAAGTGCAGGGCGGCTCCCTAGAATTCGTTAAAAAATCTTTTGAAATCGATTGACGAAAAACCTGCCAACCCATGGTCTAGTCAACATAACGAGGTGATGGTGGTGAGTTGTATGGAAGAAGCAATGGGCATCACAATTGACTGCAATATAAAACTGTGCCTTCTAAATATCTGGGGCCCCACTGATGTCAACACCAAGGAAAAAATATGGGTATCGTTGGGGATGATGATCGCAAAGCGGAATATTGCAAGGTTGTGGGGGTACAAGAAGAGCCGACTCTGGGAAAATGATATGGATCATTATATGTTTACAGAAAAGACAGTGTATGAATCAAGAGACTGCCCCAATAAGTGGACACAAATATGGAATACATGGAACGGTTACAGGGGAGAGATCTGCGAACCGCCATTGGCTAGACAAAGACATGAGTCAGAGTAGTGAGATCCCATGCATATTAATGGTGCTATACTTTACGCTTGTTGGTGAGTTGTGTATTTGGGGGGAACATTGACGATGGCTGTACCGCGGTCAAACATGCTTATATGATGGTTTTTTACCTGTGTCACCTTGTTCTTAATAAAAATAAATGTTAAATCTTATTTTTTTTAAACATAACGAGGCGATTCTATTACTTAAGATTGATGAGTCTGGCTTGGGGGCGGTGTCATCCCATATCGGGCATGGAAGACAGCTAATAATAGTCAAATGAAAGAGTCTTCGTGGGAACAGTACTTACGGACCGTCGAGGATTGGCACAGCCCCTAACGGATTCCTATCATGTGGGGAAGCCATAATTTTTTTTTCCGTATCTTATTAATGGAAACACTCAGGATCAAATTCTTTACATGAGAGTGCTTGCACCACCAATAAGAGATTTGAACCTCTACTGGGCTAGTTTAGGGGGTGACTTCAAGTGCAGGCTATGCTACAATTATTGGGAATCACGGTTTCATCTGTTATGCTGTTGGCCTGCCCTAGATCAACAAAGGAGACTACTGCTAAAACCTATCTTTTTGGCAGAGGTAGTTTGTCCTTGTGTACAGGCATCATCCTTCTGCTTTAGCAGTAGATCACCTGGGGGCTGGGGAGATGTGCTAAATTCGCGAACATTTGTCGAATACCCGGGTGATAGCTTTTCCTCTGAAACAACGTCAGTTAACAATTACACCCTTCACAATCAGTACGGGGTTTCCTGCTGAAGAGCCGGGTGTAAGTAAGAGCGGGATTTGGAGTACAGTGGCCACCTATTATGGATGATGCCCGGTAGTGAGGTTTAATCTTTTAGAAGGAACATTTGCATTTTAAGGTTCCTAAAAGAAGATAGGTAGGGCACCTGGGTGGGTACCCTTGTATGTGGGCCTTCCCTGCTGGTGAGGGAGGCACCAGGAATGTAGGGCAGAGGTAATAGGGGGGATAAGCCCAGTAGGCATTAAGCTCAAACAGGTATATTGGAGGCTCTAAGTATGATAACACTAGAGTGCAACAATCATTTTGTCCTCCTGGAGTGAACTGCTCCACCAGTCCCCATGGAAAGGATTTAGGCACTATTGTAATTTGGCTCACCATAATCATATACCAGATCTGTGTATATATTGCTGACTCAAAATGAATTTTAGAGGCTATGGGAATATGTACTACTTTTATGAAGGAAATCGCTCATTCAGATTGGGTTAGATCGAGGCACTTGGCACTTTAATAAGGCACATTGCATAGGTTACCTGAATAATGGACTATTGTTGATTTTATTGTTAATTAAGTTCTTGAAACTTTAGTGTATAATGTTGATTGTTTTAATTATTTTATGTTTAATTGTTATGGTTTTAATCAGCTATACAATAAAAATACTAACTAACTTGTTTGGAATTTTACATATTGTGAAAAAACACAAGTAACTATGACTACTAACTATGAATACTTTTTAAATCATAGTGATTACATACCTATTTCTGAGCGAGGGAGACTGTCATCCCTTTATCATGAGTGAAGACTTTAATCGAAATCCGGAAATATGAATTTCTACTGACCTTTCCCGTCAGGACTGCAGAAAATCGCTTTTAGTATAGAGTAATTTTGATTTGACACACACTGCCCTCTTTAGCTTAAAGTTCAATTTTAAAGTATGCCAATGGTCAAATTGCTTCGAGGCATAGAATTAACCCCAGATGGTTCATCCTGTAGCTCCATTAATCTCAAATCACGGGAGAGATTTACTGAAAACACCAAGCGGGTCAATAAGAAAATGCCCTTCAATGACGGATACTCCTAGCCCGCTGAACAGTGACAACATATATCAGTGCCCCCTTGAAAATTATTTCGCCTGTGAGTTACAGGGCATTCGCAATAATATTGTTTTTTTCCTATAATCACCCGCCTTTGAATTGTTTATGTTGAGGGAGGGGATCATTTGAAGTTTCTCTTTGGTGAGTGATATTCCATACATAGTCTGCTCAAAGGGTATAGCAGTCTATGTTGTTCTTATCCTTCCTTCAATAAGTCATCCTGTTTTATTGGAACAGAAGACAAAGGGCCTAGTTTACAAGCTCCTTGCTCCGCCACTGCTTAGCTGATTTTTTTACACATCAGAGGCACAATCAGTGTGCCACACTGCGCCATATCTACAAACTGATGCATTGGGTACAATGCGTCAGTTTGTAGAGCCCTGTATCACAATATACCTGCGTCAGGTATAATGTATGCAGGGTAGGCGTTCCCAAGCAAAATAGCCACGTAGAACTGGTGCCGTAAAATTGACATTTCACTGCGTCACTCTACGACTACACTGCGCCGAAATCCTTACGCATACTCAGACCAGGCATAAGGAATGACGTAGGGCTGTTACAATGGGACTCGCCTATGTGTTCTGACGTATTGCTGAAGTTGGGTCCATTTTATGACCAACTCCAGCAATACGTCACTTTTGCGCCAACAGATGTTTCAGAATTTCTGACGTATCTGTTGATCCTTGCGCCATGGAGCTCTGTATTGTAAATACAGTGCATCCATGGTATTGAAAGGACATTTGACGCAGGCGCAAGGAAACAGACGCATCAATGCCGCTGCGTCAGTTTCTTGTAAATGACGCCCTAAGATTTTGGACAGAAAAGCCTCACTCGCATTAGTGTCACATGTTTCATCACCAGGTACTCTGCCCTACCATGGTATGGTAATACCATCATGGTGGTCTTGACCTCTGAAAGAAGGAGCTAGGATAAGTATTTCTGTCTACACAAGGGGCCCAGTCCAGGCATTAAAGCTAACTTTGTGTGTACGCTAGGAAGTGCCTTTATTTAGTGGGTACACAAGGCAGGGTTAAAAACAAATTCAGGAGGATATCATGAGCTTATGTCTCAGTCATCCACCTTAGTTACAATCTGCTAAAGTGTTTCGGCTGCTCTCAGAGCCCAAAATGGGTCTGGGGCCTTCGTCAGGACAGCTCATTTACCCCTGAAATTCATTCTATGTCCTCATGCATACATATAGGTAAGAATAGGTTTTACCTCTATTGGTTCTATCAGTTTTTTCACCTTGTGCACCATATTTAATCCATGAAAAACTCATCAGCGGCTGGATTGGTGGATGGATGGGACCTGTGCCTTGACAAATGTGTAATTACAGGAGTGGCCACCCTCTGGTGAGGCTATTAGACTCTAAGCTTTTGAAGAAAATAGGGTGAAAAAACTGACAGGGCTTGTAGAAGTAAGACCTATTCTTACCAAAAGCATTGTCTTGTGTTCCCATAGGATAGGATGACTTATTCCACTAAGGATTAAGAGAAAATAGGCTGCCGTACCTTTTGTGTGGACTAGTTTTAGATATGGAGGTTGGCTGGTACCTAATAAATTGTGTGATGCACTGATATCTCACACAATCAGCTCACTTAGAAGAATAAATGTAAAGCATGTATGTAGTGCCGTTGAGGGGTTCGGGTTCAGTTGACATCACTAAAGTGTTTTAAAGCTGCAAGGTGAGTGATTGTGGTCCTGCCTCACCTTTTCATAAAATAGAATTGTCTAGCTATGTTCTAGAGGGCCTGTCACCGAGAAAAAAAAAAGTGGTGGAGGAATGCTCAAATTGATCTAAGCTATATGTAATTACTTGGGGCTATATTCCAGTCCATCATTTTGTTTGCCGAATATGCCACTCCAGACAGAGATCAGCCTTATGCAAATCAGCCGTGGTCCTATTCCAATCGGAACAGTCAGCCTAAAATGCTTTGGCATGTCTCCTCCAGATGGGAACAGAAGTTTGGGGGAGTCTGTCTAATTTTTCATCATCGAAGATTGACCCAGAGCAGGAGAGAGAAAGACAGAAAAGGGAGAAAGAAGGAGGAAGAGCAAAATAGAAAAACAGTTACAAAGGGAGAAGGCTGGAAACCCATAAGAGTGAGGTGAAGAGGCGTGAAGTGTTGGACAGATGGAGAGACATGAGGGGGGACGTGGCGTAGGTGGAGAGGACGGTCCGCCCCGGCGGCATTCTTTTTGGGGGCGGCGGAGTTGTGCAAGTCGTGTCTGTCGACTACCTACCACCATCATCCCGCCCCTGAGAACAAGTCACCTGTCAACTGCCCCCCCCCAACCCCTGGAACAAGTCGTCAGCTACCCCCATCCCCTGCTCTCTCCTACACCTGGCGGCAAAGTTAGGGGCCACCCCGGGTGGCAGTAGGTCTAGCTGCGCCACGGGGTGGGGGGCGGATCAAACCTTGACAGCTTTGCTATTTGGCAATTCTGGTATTCGGCAGCACTGACGGCAAACACTGAAGAAAAACGTTAGCCACCTGTACTGTTGTTTTTTTTTTTTTTTTTACAAATTAAGCAGAGGTGTGCTGTCTCTTAAACCTGCAGGCAGTTGGGTGAATCGGTACCCGTGCCTATGGGTAAGATTTAAGGATGGAAGGGAAACGAAGAAGCACAACTAACGTGGGATTTGCACAATATCTGTAACCACGTTGAGGCTAGCAAGTGTCTCCTTATCGCATATGTAATGAGTTTACATATATGCAAATGCATGCAAAAGCGCTAAAATTATGAGATCTGTTACAATCAAAGACAGCCAAGTGCTAATAAACACCTATTTCTGTTTCCCGAAGCCTTTAACAGTTTTCTAAACACAATCACGGCGCCAGTCGCTTTTTAATAACGGTGAGGCATTTTGTTCCACAATCATCACAGAGAAATTCCTCCCTTTGAGAGGAGATTAGTTCTCATTAAACCTCAGTCTTGATGGATAATCCCATTTAAGATTAGGAAAAGCTTTGAAGCTCCTAGATAAATTGTTCCAAGTTAAGGAGCTAATTAGAAAAAAAGAGACGACAGCTTTCATGATGTCAAAGTGTGTTGTGTCCCCACCTGCTGGGTTCATGGAGACTTCGGTGTGAAATCGGTTATGAAAGCAATTACTAAAACGTGATAAATCACAGGTAGCTCATACTTTCGTTATCACTTTTTTTCATAGCTGTGCCTGTTGTTATGGCAGTTCGACTCTTTTTTTACCCACTTGTGACACAATAAAACTCTAAAGAGCATATTTGGTTCAAGGGTAGTATTTCCCATTGCTCACCTAGTGAAAGAACTAAATCTGGCATCGTCGTTTAAACGCTGAGAAAATCGTGGCAATTAGTCGATTTCTATGATGAGAATGCATGCAGGGTTTAATATGAGCCGGTGGTTGCCGGTGGGGGGCATAGGCACTTATTTTTCCTATACCAGATATTTACTGAGTGCAATAGAGTGAAAAATGCGCAGATCGCAATGAAGGAGGTGTAGTTTCTTGCTAGAAACGTACGGGAAACAGCCTTTACCACGAAGCATTTTCTACACATTACGTTTACAACGATACACTTACCTCGTAAACGTCTTCACAACGCATAATGCTTCAACGACCATCTTCACCACGCAAGCAACGTCATCACGGAACAACGTCATCCTGATCCGAAAAAAAGCATCAGTCCGTTTTCAGTGTCGGCGGAGACCTGCGGAAAAAGGAAAAAAAAGAAGAAAGGGGGTTTGGGGGGGGTCTCCCCCCCAAAAAAAGAAAAAGCGGAGTAAAGGTAAAATCGAGGTAACGACAAAGCGTGGAAAACACATTCCGTTGTAACGCATGCGTGGTAAAGGCATGCGTTGCAACGGAATGCGTAGTAACGACATATATTCGAAACGTACTAATGCAGCCTTCCCCGGAGGCTGCCTTAACACCCTCCTCACACCCATCCATCACAGGCGTCACCAGTCAGGTGACCATGTCAATAAAAGGGGCTGGGCGCAAGTGCCAGAGGCAAGTTTTTGAGTACCATACATAGTGGTATCTGTGTTGTCACTTTACTTAGCATGCGGGCACATGGGCCACAACTAATTACATTAGCAACGAGTGGGTCTGAACCCACCTGCCATGCTGCCTCGGAATAAAGCACCGCGAGGGAGGAGGATGGCTGGATCGGGCTGCCGCTGTATTCTGCTGAAGCACACGTCTACCTCGCTGTGCCCTAGCCCTAGGGAGGAAACAGACCAGTTGACTCCCACACCCCGCTGCACTGTCTATGGAGACAGTGTAAGTTGGTAGGTAGCGCGGTGAGGTACAGAAAAGTGTATCTAACTGAGTCTCCAAGCAGTGGGTCGCTTACATAGTAGGGTGAGACTGCGGATTGACCCAAGTCTACCCCTGTTGACATGGCAACATCAGACTAACCAGAAGGCCCCGTACTCCAACCCAACCCCAGACCAGCTGATGCCCAGTACACAAGCACTTAAAAAACCTGCCTCACCTACCTGGGTATATGCGGGTGCGGCCCGCTTCCCTCGGTGCAGAGGTGCCGAAGAGCAGGAAGGAAAAGCTGAGACAAGTGTGTTGAGCAACGAGCACCCTCTGGAGGCTGCACGCTATCGCTGCGGGGAAGAAGGAAAATGAGACTTCATCGCCTGCCAGCAGAAAGGAGGAGACCTGAAGGCTGGAGAACCAACAGGAACAGATCCTACCCCCGTCACAGGTGCGAGGAGTTCTGTATGCCCCCTAGTGGTAGTCTTGTCACTACCAAGGGATGAGAGAAGATTGTCTTGGCTTCACGCGGCAACATAGCAGCAAATGGACCCATCCAGCATGAGCAGCTGCTGGTGGAGCTTCTCATGCATTATTTTACAGACAAGTGACTTGTGGGGGAGCAGTGACCCAACTAGACACAAAGCTTTGGGTACAGTCTGCCGTGAGGGGAGGAGATGCGCATTTTCAATGTATTGACCCAGTTGCAAAAAAAGACTGCGCCAGAGGCAGTGATGTGGGATAGATAATCCAGGCTGAGATTTTGACTCCAGTAGTGGCTCTCAACTTTCCGCTACTAACAGGAGCTAACGCAGTTCCCCAGAAGAAAGCATAAGAGAATAAACAAGTAACAGCAAGAGGGTTTGGAAGGAGCAGAAAGTTGCTCCGCTAAAGTGAAGCACCCCAAGGAACACAAGGGCTTAGCGAATGATTTTCAGAGTGAGCACAAACCAGGCAAGCACCCCTCGCTGAACATGGCTAAGCACTGACACAAAGCCCAGTACCATAGAGGGGCACAGCTCTGCGAAAGAGGCCACTACCTGAGTTCTCAAGACAAGAGGCCCAACCAGCAGCCATGGGAGACCCCAGGAAAATGAATGGAGAGAAAGGCCCAGCTAGGCCCCGGTTTCACTAATAACCTTCATGCCTGCATTGCAAGCAGCGAGTCGCCAGAGGATGTGCAGACACTGATTGGCAGCATGGACTGGATGTCGTGCCATTGAGGCCCAACAGCGCTGATGGCCTCCACCGCATGCCGACATGAAACTTCCCAAAGTCCAGTGCCCCCTGAGGTGAGTAATAAGGGAGGAAATTGTTTTGACTCTACGTCCGAATAAGTGAGAAGTGGAAGCACACTAGGAAGGCACCAGGATTACGAGGTGCTCCCATCTAATGACACCCACTAAAGAGGCAAAGAACCCCAGAGACATCACGCTCTCTGTCTAAGACTGCCAGATGGACACAGCCCCAAGCAGATGGTCCAAGATAAGGAAAGATGGATCAGTAGGTGGACAGAAGTACACAATGCTGCAACTGTGGTCCAGACACTGGAACCACATCATCCCACATCTATAAGACACTCTGTGCCACAACCCACCAACCCTGCCTGATGGTAGTGACGGCTCAAGCAGCACGTCCTCCACCACCCAGATAAAGGAGGCAGAATCATAGCTCTCTACCGCCCATGAAAGAAGGTCCAGGACGAGGGTACACCCTGGAGCAGGAGCTCCAAGAATGTCCCTGAAGAGGAAACATGAGGCACAAGGTCGAACTCAATTCTGCACTCAAGAAGAGGAGAACCGAATCTGTGACTGCCCTGATCATCACCTAGCTGGAGCCCAACACCAGAGCCAGTGGTCAGACTACAGAGACAGTTGACCACTGAGAGGCCCTGCTGGTCATCCCTGAATTAGGCACATGCTGCTGCACACAGAAGAAGAGACTCAAGTGACTAGAAGTCTCACCTGCATAGTTCCGAAGATGGTGCATGCTGCTGCACACAGAAGAGACTCAAGTGACTAGAAGTCTCACCTGCATAGTTCCGAAAATGGTGCATGCTGCTGCACACAGAAGAGACTCAAGAGACTAGAAGTCTCACCTGCATAGTTCCAAAGATGGTGCATGCTGCTGCACACAGAAGAGACTCAAGTGACTAGAAGTCTCACCTGCATAGTTCCGAAGATGGTGTATGCTGCTGCACACAGAAGAGACTCAAGTGACTAGAAGTCTCACCTGCATAGTTCCGAAGATGGTGTATGCTGCTGAACCCAGAATAAAAGACTCTAGCAACGAGAAGTCTCAGCTGCATCATTAGAAAGAAGCTGAATACTGAAGCACGAAGGAGAAAGAAGAGGAGGGAGTGTGACCTGTTCGTTCAAACTGGGACACTTGATGACCAACCAAACCCAGGAGGGAAGATCGAGACTGGGCAGGCCTGGAAGGCATACTTGAAAGTTCTCGAGATGGAAGGCATCAAATCCCCCCACAAAGAAGCCACCGAGGTGAAACAATGACAGCATGGTGACAACACAGCGGGAGAACCGATCCACAAGCATGCGCAAACTGGGTCTCTGCCCCAAGCCCAGCTGGAGAACCAGGAGTAAGCCCCAAGCATGCGCAAAACGAGTCTCTGCTGCAAGCCTAGATGGAGAACAGAGAGTAAGTAGCAAGCATGCGCAAACCGAGTCTTTGCCCCACCCCTCCCAGCATAACCATCCAGACATTATAACAGGTGTCAGCAACGCCGAACATCCAGGCTGAAGGGAGCAGGTGCCTCTTGAAAAAGAATGAACATAAGTACCTGGCCACCCTCACTCCAAGTTGTCGATGGCGCAAGAAGGTATACCCATGGAGCCTCGGCCATCCGGAGAGAAGTCCAATACTTTCGACTTATATACAGGCAAGACAGTCTAAAGCTCACCTGATGAGTCAGTTAACCAGCGACTACGTACTCACTCTCCCTGCATCCTGATCCTGGTGGCAAGAGCGAGTCTTGACCAGGACCCATCTACCCCTGCAATTGCACAAGAGACTAGGCAGTGGCTCCTCGGTGGTCTTGCAGCAACCCAGACGTGGCACACATGCAGCCCCAGCGCGACCCACAAGCAGTTCCATGGCTACACCCCCAACCAAGGGTCCTCCACAAGTGCAAGAGATGAACTTGAGACTACCCCACCGATGGCGTCATAAGTGTCAGGGCACGATTTCCAGACAACGGATACCAAACCTCAGGAGCGAAGAATATTCTCCACTCTCCCCTCAGGGCACGACCAGACTCGAAAAGAATCCCGACAACTGATCAACTGCCCCACGGGGAGGTAAGAGACAGCGTAGGACCACCAGGCTTCGAGGAGGAATGGCAGAGATGCAAGGCTGTCAGGAGTGAGGTTTCCCTACAGAGAGAGAGAGAGAGGAAACAGCAGGTAAGTGAAGGGATATGATAGGAAACTCTTGTGTACCTTCCCCCCTCCCGCCAGTTATCTCTCTACTCCTATAGTAGCTACCGTTCCCAGGATGTGTGCTCTCTCAGACTCACCAGGGCGTTGTGCTGCAAGTGGTGTCTTCGCATAAGCAGGAGACTGGATTGTACTCGAGGACGAATACTCCCCGACGTAAATGGCAGCAGATCGTGAGAGGGTTTACACTCTATCCGGCGTAGTCACAGGTGGCACCAAGGTTCTCCTTGTGAGTCATTCACTCCTCGGGAAGTGCCCACCAGGCACTCGATCTTGACAGCGTTTTAAAATGTATTCCACACAAGACGCGCAGAAAGAAGGGTCCAGTAACGGATTTGAAGGGAAAATGATGTCGTGTGCAGATAAGTCCGGCCCCCTCAGTGGTTTGTAGAAGGCGGGGGTTCTGAAACCTAGAGCTGTCTTAAAGCGGCAAGACGGAGGCGGGAGGAAAACGCTGACTGAAATTGGTGGGCGAGACACCTGAATGAGGGCATGCACGCTCTCGGACTCCGGAGAATTCAAATAGGTCACGCGCTGGTCCGCGGGGCCGCGGAGGAACGATAAAGTATGCAAAGGCCTCAGGGACGGGAAAGGTCGCAATAATAAGTAACAGGCAATGGAGAAAATGGGCTCAAAGCAGGAAGGCAGCAACGCGCTACCTGACGAACTTCAACTGCAGGCAAAGTTCCGACACACAGCTGAGGGAGGCGTGGTCCATCCAAAGGAGGGATTGTCAAGCACCTGCATCATGTAGAGTGACGCTATATATCCGCCTCTCTAATCAGGTGATCTCTGCGAGCGCACACAACCTCCTCCCCCTTCCCACTGCCTTCTGGGTTATGTAGTGTTTCTGACTAACCAGGGACCTGGACCGGGTTCTAAGTTGTACTAGGGGCCAGGGGCCTGGACCGTGTTCTAAGGTGTAACAGTTCCCCCCCTTAAAGATCTTCCCACTGGTCTGGGTTTGCCGGGGTTCAGTGCGTGGAATCGTCTAACCGGAGTAGGGGCATGTACATGTGCAGCCGGTTCCCACGTTCTGTTGTCAGGGCTATAGCCTACCCAATCGACTAAGTATTGTAGTTTTCCTTGCACCCGTCTAGAGTCTACAATACGCCTGACTTCATACTCTTCTTCTCCGTTAATGAGAAGCGGAGGGGGTGGAGGTTCCGTACAAGAGGGCGTTAAATAAGGTTTAAGCAAAGAAGTGTGAAACACCGGGTGGATCTTCATTTCCCCAGGGAGGTCTAACTTCATGGCCACGGGATTGATTACTTGTTTCACCTCATAAGGCCCTATATATCTGGGTTGCAGCTTGCGTGGTCCCGGCATTCTCAGATTCTTTGTGGCTAACCAGACCTGATCGCCTTCTTGATACTCGGGAGCTAGTCTTCTATGTGTGTCTGCTTGTTTCTTCATTCTGTCTTTAGCTTCAGTGAGTTCATGTATTGCTTGTTTCCAAATCTGTGTTAGCAAAGCATGATGCTCTGCTACTGCAGGGAATTGCGCTACACAAGGGGGGAGAGACAAGGGCAAGAACCTTGGATGATAACCATAGGAAAAGAAAAAGGGAGATATTTTAGAGGCAGAGTGATTTGTGTTATTGTAGGCAAATTCCGCCAACGGAAGTGCTTGTACCCAATCCCCTGTAACAGTACTTAACAGGCATCTCAGATACTGTTCCAGCGTCTGATTGGTGTGTTCCGTTTGCCCATCTGTTTGTGGGTGATATGCAGAAGATAGGCGATGATCTAAGTGAAGAGCTGCACATATGCCCTGCCAGAATTTAGAAATGAATTGGGGGCCCCGGTCTGAAACAATGACCGAGGGCAGTCCATGCAAACGTACCACATGCATGATAAACGTCTCTATTAATTCTTTGGCTGAGGGGAGTTTCTTGAGTGGTATGAAATGTGCCATCTTTGTAAGCATATCTACTACAACGAGTACGGCAGTATAACCTTGGGATCGGGGTAAATATGTAATAAAATCCATACTGATGGACGACCAAGGGCTTGGGGGAATAGGTAAGGGGTGTAACAACCCTGTGGGAGCACAACAGAGAGATTTCTGTCGAGCGCAAACGGGACAGGCCTTAACATAGTCATGGATGAACAGAGACATGTTGGGCCACCAAAACCACCTTTTGCACAACTGTAATGTTTTATCACCCCCGGGGTGTCCCGCAAGAGGGAGAGCATGACACCACTGGATTATTTCCTTCTGTAACTCCGTAGAAGGAACATACAGCAATCCCTCATGATAAAATAGAGTATTTTCGATTTTATTCAAAGGGTCTAGTAACCAGTCTTCTTCATTGAGGGCAGTGTAAGCATTCACCAATTTATCAATAAAAGGGGTGACTGCTTCTTCTTTTGCTTCCCCAACTGCTACGATCTTGTTGGCGGGTATCAAAGGCACAGGCTCTTCTATGGTGTGTTTAGCTTCCTTGCCTAGGCGAGATAAGGCATCTGCTCTGCCGTGTTTTGCTCCGGGCCTGAAATTTATGACAAAGTCGTACTCACAAAAGAAAGACACCCATCGCATCTGGCGAGGCATGAGGGCTTTCGCTGATCTGAGAAACTGCAGGTTCTTGTGGTCTGAATATATGGTTATGACATGAGGAGAGCCCAATAAATAGTGCCTCCACTCCTGGAAGGCCAATTTAATCGCTAGAAGTTCTCTCTCCCCGATTGTATAGTTTTGTTCAGCGGGGGCAAGAGTTTTTGAGAAATAGGCTACGGGATGGAGTGTTCCCGTCAAAAGGTCTCTCTGCAATAGTACACCACCCACAGCATATTGAGAAGCATCAGCTTCGACGTAATAGGGTTGGGTTTCATCTGCGTGTCTCAATATCGGGGCTGACACGAATTTGTCTTTCAATGCCTGGAAAGAGCCTTCCGCTTTGTCGTCCCACTTGAACACCACTCCCTTCTTTAATAGTCTGGTAATGGGCGTGATGAGATCTGAGAAATGATCTATGAAGCGCCTATAAAAATTGGCGAAGCCAAGGAAGGATTGCACGTCCTTGACGGACGAGGGACTGGCCCACTGTGTAATGGCCGAGATTTTAGCTTGATCCATATTAATGCCTTCAGGGGAAATCACGAATCCTAAGAAGTCTACTTTCTCTACGTGGAAAAGGCATTTCTCCAGTTTGGCAAAGAGATGGTTGTCGTGGAGTATCTGGAGGATCTTCTTCACGTGAGAGACGTGTTCTTGTATGTTCTGTGAATATACTAAGATATCGTCTATGTAGACAATGACACACACATCAAGGTATTCTCGCAGGATTTCGTTGATAAAAAATTGAAACGCTGCTGGAGCGTTGCAGAGGCCAAACGGCATTACGCAGTACTCGTAGAGTCCAAACTTTGTGCGGAATGCCGTCTTCCATTCATCTCCCTCTTTCACTCGGATGAGATGATACGCGCCTCTCAGGTCAAGTTTAGTGAATATCTTAGCCTTTCGGACTTGGTCCAAAAGACCAGGAATTAAAGGGAGAGGATACTTGTTCTTTATAGTTACTTTGTTAAGGGCTCTGTAGTCCAGGCATGCTCGCAAACCACCTTCCCGCTTAGGTATAAAGAAAAGTGGGGAAGAGACGGGAGAGGTCGAGTGGCGAATGAAACCCTTTTTTAACATGTCCTCCAAATATTCCTGTAGATACTTGCTTTCAGGTTCGGTCAACGCATAGACTCGACTCACGGGCAAGTCTGCGCCCGGGATTAAGTCAATGCGACAGTCAAATGGTCTATGAGGTGGCAGAGCCACCGCCTTGACCTCGTCAAACACCGCAGCATAGTCTTGATATTCTGCAGGTAAAGCGGTGGTATTGGAATCAGCGAGGGCACAAGTAACAGAGGTTGTGGTGGGTGTGGTATCCCGGTAGCAATGTTGTATGCAATAGGGAGACCTAAGAGTAACTCTCCGCGTTACCCAATCAATGTGAGGGTTATGTTTCTGAAGCCAAGGCACTCCGACTATGGCACCGAAATGTGGAGCCGCTATTAAGTCAAACTGGACCGTCTCAGTATGTCCGTTATCGCACACCATAACCATTGCTGGGGTTTGATAGGTGATTCTACCTGAAGACAGCTCAGTACCATCCACAGCCTTAACTGTCTCAGGATGTGTCTTGGGTATGAATTCTATTCCTAAGGTCTTAGCTAAAGTAATGTCCAGGAAGTTACCGGTAGCCCCGGAATCCAACATGAGCGACAGCGTGGTCTTATCGGTAGAGGATAAAAACAGCACCACCGATAAGGTTAAGTGCTTGGGCGTAGAAGAGGAGGTATTAGCTAGAAAGTTAGAGACCAAAGAGGTTAGCGGACTTGAAGAACTGGTCTCCTGTTTCTCCAAGTCAACTAGTTTTCCGCCTGCACGGATGATCCTATCTTACCCACAACCGACCTAGCACTAGCCTTTGGTTTAACCAAACAGTCTTTGGCATAGTGTCCCCCTTTCCCACAGTACAAGCACAGATCAAGTCTTCTACGCTTCTCTCTTTCCTCTTTACTTATAGGTCCACGGATTCCCCCTATCTGCATCGGCTCTGCTCCCTCTTTCACCTCCTTCCTATCACTACGCGGCACCAGCAAGCGAGGAAAGTCACCTTTAGTACGTTCTCCCTTCCTCTCACTAAGTCTGTGTTCCACCTTGACTACTAGATCAATGAACGAAGGACAGTCTTCAGGTGGGTCCACGATTTGTGAGAGGATGTCCTTCAAGTCGTCTCGGAGTCCTCTATAAAACAAGGAAGTCCGTTTTTCTTCGGGCCATTGAGTTTCGGCCACCAGCCGATTGAATGTAGTGATATAAGTCACCAGGTCTTTGGAGCCTTGTTTCAGCCCTAATAGCTCATTATCGCTTGCCTGCATATAGGCATGCCGAGCGGAAAGGCTTTTCATATGATCCTTGAAACGGGCCAAATCATAAAGGATGGGGTCGTCGTTTTCAATTAGCAGAACCGCCCATAAGGCAGCATTGCCAGATAAATATTATATGATGAACGCCACTTTTGCAGCATCGTCCGGGAAAGATGCAGAGCGGCATAGAAACTGCAAATGGCATTGGTTCATGAACACGGCGTATTTCTGACTTTCTCCAGAGAACCTCTCGGGCGTAGCCAGGGGAGTTTGAGGAGGAGTAAGGACCGTGACGTTCACCGGCGCCGGAGGAACCCCTACGGAGGGGTCTGCCACAAGAGAAGGCATTTGAAACCGGGCCGGCTGAATATACGTCTTTTTTTGCTTAACTGAACCGTCTGGGGTACTGGTATTGGGCATGGTTTGGTCTTTTAGAGTGTTCAGTTCTAGGTGTAGACGTATATTCTCATTTTTGACTGATTAGAGCTCTTGTAGTAAGTTGTTGACTACAACTGCCAACTCAGACATAGTGACAACATGGTCAGGGTCAGCCATGGCCCCAGCCATAAATGTCTCATCCTTATCCATCTTCGCTCGGGGGTTTAGGAAAAAACGTGGGCTTGACAATCTGTCAGGGCACGATTTCCAGACAACAGATACCAAACCTCAGGAGCGAAGAATATTCTCCACTCTCCCCTCAGGGCACGACTAGACTCGAAAAGAATCCCGACAACTGATCAACTGCCCCACTGGGAGGTAAGAGACAGCGTAGGACCACCAGGCTTCGAGGAGGAACGGCAGAGATGCAAGGCTGTCAGGAGTGAGGTTTCCCTACAGAGAGAGAGAGAGAGGAAACAGCAGGTAAGTGAAGGGATATGATAGGAAACCCTTATGTACCTTCCCCCCTCCTGCCAGTTATCTCTCTACTTCTATAGTAGCTACCCTTCCCAGGATGTGTGCTCTCTCAGACTCACCAGGGCGTTGTGCTGCAAGTGGTGTCTTCGCATAAGCAGGAGACTGGATTGTACTCGAGGACGAATATTCCCCGATGTAAATGGCAGCAGATCTTGAGAGGGTTTACGCTCTATCCGGCGTAGTCACAGGTGGCACCAAGGTTCTCCTTGTGAGTCATTTACTCCTCGGGAAGTGCCCACTAGGCACTCGATCTTGACAGCGTTTTAAAATGTATTCCACACAAGACGCGCAGAGAGAAGGGTCCAGTAACGGCTTTGAAGGGAAAATGATGTTGTGTGCAGATAAGTCCGGCCCCCTCAGTGGTTTGTAGAAGGCAGGGGTTCTGAAACCTAGAGCTGTCTTAAAGCGGCAAGACGGAGGCGGGAGGAAAACGCTGACTGAAATTGGTGGGCGAGACACCTGAATGAGAGCATGCACGCTCTCGGACTCCGGAGAATTCAAATAGGTCACTCGCTGGTCCGCGGGGCCGCGGAGGAACGATAAAGTATGCAAAGGCCTCAGGGACGGGAAAGGTCGCAATAATAAGTAACAGGCAATGGAGAAAACGGGCTCAAAGCAGGAAGGCAGCAACGCGCTACCTGACGAACTTCAACTGCAGGCAAAGTTCCGACACACAGCTGAGGGAGGCGTGGTCCATCCAAAGGAGGGATTGTCAAGCACCTGCATCACGTAGAGTGACGCTATATATCCGCCTCTCTAATCAGGTGATCTCTGCGAGCGCACACAACCTCCTCCCCCTTCCCACTGCCTTCTGGGTTATGTAGTGTTCCTGGCTAACCAGGGACCTGGACCGGGTTCTAAGGTGTACTAGGGGCCAGGGGCCTGGACCAGGTTCTAAGGTGTAACAATAAGCGGTGTAGAATGACACCCTAAAATGCCAATCAAGCAACTCAGATCCAAGGCCCAATGGAAGTCCATAATTTATTGATATTGTTTTATTTATAGATTTGACGAGAAGGATGCATGAGTGTTCAATGCTTCATGTACTCTTCAGTTTGTTTCTTTAAGACACCTTCCCAATAAAGACATGATTGTAAAATAGATGAGGAGAGAATCCCAATTCAATTGCAGCATCTCAGTTGAAGGAGTTAATGCTTGCAAGACAGGTGGCTGTAGATTCTGATAAGCAAGTTCCTCTGCAGCTCATGATCACCCAAGCAAATGACTGGACAGTGCCCCTAGGTGTGGGTAGCTGGTATCACGTCTTGGAACTTTTTGAGCAGCAAGTTATAATGAAAGGAGGAAGCTACAAACCTTTATTTAAGATCTCTTTTTAAGAGTTTTGTTAGTGCATTAGAGATTTTGGAATGTTGCCTCGCACTAGACAATAGTAGCCATTTTGGGTAATGTAACAGAGTGTTGCCTACAGCCTTTGCAAAACATATGACTTCACCCGCCTTTAATGTTGCATAAGTAACATTAGATGATGCAACCACAGGGTTGTTTCTTTGCACATGAGCAAATTGTGCATTAATATTAATCATAAGGTGTGGGACACATAAGTGTCGACCTGTCAGCGGTGCTATTTGTTTCAAGGTTGAATTACTAATGAGCTCGGTGTTATGTGCCTAAATCCGTCACTGGGTTGCTTATGATGAGATGATTGTTATACATTTTGTCATTGATTTAAAAAAAAAAAAAACAATGCTCTACCCGTCCTAAAAAATAAGTCATTCTCCAAACTAAAGGAAATAATTGTAAGCCATTTCTCATTATTTTTCTCTTAATTATTACTTTTCTCATTAAGCTCAAACGTTTGTTGAAAAAGCAAAACGTTTCTGATTTTTTTTCGCTGGTTGGTTAAGTTCTACTTTCCCTTAGTATGTGGCTATGGCAACCCAGCCTGGCTTAGTTTCGAGAGACATTTATGTTACATTAATGTAACTTTTCAACACACGAATTGCATTTGCATGGCCTCACTGATGATATACTGGCTGATTGCGCTCAATCAACAAGATGTGGCAGTTTTAATTAGAAACCCGTAATGTGTTGTGCATTAGGAGCAGTTGCTTGGGTAATTTAGCCATTTCATCATTACCGTGTAAGCCTGGAGGTATACGCTTTGTTTTTGCCGTGACGAGCACAATTCAAAGACACCTGCAGTATTCTTCATTAAAGAGACGCATAACAAAACCACACTTTGATATCCATCAGGTCCTCACAGAGTAATGAAGCATGAAAGGAACTCTTGATGGTTCCTCTCTAGGAACTGTGGTCTCTGGCACGCAGGAATTCAGTATATCTAATGCGAGCAAGACCGCCACTCAAAGGTTTGAATCAGTTGATTTCTGGAAATTCAAAGCATTGCCTTTAAGATTCTGCGTTGATCATCTTCCGTAAGTCAGCTGAATTGTTGCCCTTTGAACAGATGACAGAACCATTATCATATCCTTTGTGGATGGCCAGGCGAGGTCTGAAAATCATACTGTAGCAGCTGTAGCCTCACAGACATTAGAGGTAGCAGCGGCAGGGCCAGGCAGAACCGCCTTGGCCCTCAAGACCTTACCTTGTCTTCCTGTAAAGAAAGACCTGAGTGGAAAACACTCCTACTCATGCACAAAGCATTGCTTCACCTTGCATTTAGATATCTTTCTGATATCTTACACACGTACTAGATTGCTAGGCATTTTGATGTCTTCGTTGCACCACTGTGCACGGAAATATTTCGTTAATATGTTGCAAATTTACCAAACCACTAAGAGTTTGAGATCTTCTCACCTTCGGGCCTTTAGATATTTCTCTGATATCTTACAATCGTACTAAATTGCTAGGCATTTTATGTCTTCGTTGCACCACTGTGCACGGAAATATTTTGTTAATATCTTGCAAATTTACCAAACCACTAAGAGTTTGAGATCTTCTCACCTTCGGGCCTTTAGATATCTAATTGATATCTTACAAACGTACTAAATTGCTAGGCATTTTATGTCTTCGTTGTACCACTGTGCATCTTCTCACCTTCAGGCCTTTAGGATGCACCGATTTTGTGGCTGAATCCTGCATGTGTGAAATTCCATACGTGGGACATGAATTGGATTCCCGACAAGATATGAAGACTTACTTCTTCCCATCAAGCTTTTGCTAGCACCTCACAGAAGTCTGGTACCTGTCAAAACTCTCCATGACACCCTTGTCTGATCTGATGCAAAAACAGATCTTCAGTAAGCATCTCTAGGCCCATGCAGACATTCTTGAGTTTTCTAAATGTTTTCCTCATACTTTCAGTAGCAGATTGGAGAATTGCTATCATTCTCAATTTCTTCAGGCCCCTGCTACATTCAGAAACACTACTGTTGTGACAATGATCTCCATGTTCTTCCACTCACAGTCCTTAGAGTCACCGCCAGCTATGTGACACGGTTTTCAAATGTAATAGTAAATAAATAAGGACATACAATATGGGATTACTATGTGGCCTGTTTAAAAGGAAATCTACAGAGTTCTGAACAATGTAAAATGTACTATCAAAATAAAATGCCCAACGTGAAAGAGTTATCTTGCTTCTCATTTTTAGAATGATGTTAAATTTCTCACTTTTTCTGTAGAGTTACACAACCACCCATTAAAAAAGTATGCACCGGTTATTTGAACAAAGATTGTAATTTGTATACATTAACATCACATATGTGAACGGTCAGCGCAGAGACTGGGTATCTGTAAACCACTACCATGTCTCAGGCACAAGGCAGGACTGGAAACCTAAATCAGTCCTGGCAAAAATGTTCACATTCGCCCAGGGCCGGACTGGCTGTAGCGGGCATTGGGCATTTCCCCAGGAGGCTGGAAGGGGGCGGTACCGGTTATGGAGCGGTGAGGGCGGGTTTTTCCACTGGGGCCGGTTTTGCCACAGTGCTGCAATATCAGCCCCCAGTAATAAAAGCAGCAGGGCTGGGGCTGGTTTAATTAAGCAGCAGTGCTCAGAGGGCCGGCCCGATAAAATTACCAGGGCTGCTTTGAGTTCTCAGTCCGGCACTGCATTCGCCCAGCACTGCAGGAGGCCATGACAGTCTGTCTTGGTCAGAAAGCAGCCCTCAACTTGCAGCCCGCCAGGGAATGTAAGAACAGCAGAATGCCCGGTCCTGTTCTGGCATTCGAGAACGTTTTAAAATATTCAGTTCTTGATATTCTGTCTATCCCATTGTGTCCTCTTTGGAATAAGTAACAGTGGTGATATGTAGTCGTAAAAATGAATGGTTGCATTGGTGTCTACATTTTTTGCTTGAGAACCATTCAGTATATGAATTGCGGTGGTTAACTTCCATGTAGTCAATCCATCAGTAGATTTGTAGAGCGCTTCTTGCCACCCCTGAGGGTATCCAGGCACTGGATGGAGTGGCGATGTAGTGTGTAATGCAGGTGACAATGCATGTAGATGAGCACGTGAGAGCCCCGTGTAGCCCGTTTATTTCCTATTTATTCCAAGAAAAACATTTTGATCAAATAACGGGGATATAATTTGAAATCTTCCTCTTTTATTTAAGAAAGATTATGTGAGTATGCAATACACAAGCTACCCAAGCGCCAATTAAAATAAGGTCAGAAAATTACTCCTACAGCCCTTCACCTGCATTTGGGGTACGTTTCTGACTTTTGTTTTCATAATTCTCAGACATTTCAATGACCACTAATGTGAATCTGTGAGTGTCACAGCTTCCCTGAAATGCTCAAATGCACATGTATGACACGTATGTACAGGTAACAGACACATTATATTGGCAGATCCCCTCCCCAGTTCTACCCTATGGACTTTCTCCTGTCTTTGAAATAAGTCTTTGAACGTATCCGGTAGAGAATGCACCTGTCAAAGGTCTGTCAATAGCTTCAAGTTGGCATGTTTGTGGGTGTTCACCCACTCAGGCAGGCATGCTCATTCTACAACCTCCTTAACCCACCTTGTGAGCAAATTTCCTCGCACATAAAATTACACGATAGTCATATAATTGTATGTAGAAATCAATCAATTTACGAGTGCCAGCTCACGATTGCATAAAAAAATGCTAATCCGCACTCTTAAGTGAATGTATTTGTGCACCTAATTTTAACTTATGTGTGCAAATACCTCTTTGATTTAGGATGTAAAATTGTGAGACGTTCTGCAAGTGTCAAAATGCAAGCCACAACAACACCTTCTACAAACATTGCTGCTCCGCGGCCTCCCTGTTTTTTCTATTCACCCCATCTGTCAGACTTTTCTACACATAGGAGTTTGACAGGCCGGGCATTATTATATTCCGTTCTACAGATGCAGCCTATTGAGATTTAAAGCAAACTAATGCCAATCTGTAGCACTATTGTGCATAGCATCATCATTTACCCAGGGTGTTTGTTATGGGCTCGAGAATCCCTTTCCATGTTGTAAGCGTCCTTCACTTAGCAACTGACTGGAAATTAATGCAGTTCACTTGTTTTGATGCTGAGCCTGGGCAGCGCATGCGCTGCTCTGCGAGGCATGATGCATTAGGTAGGGACTTGAAGCTCCGCCCACTCTCAGCTCATATTTTCAATTGGCTTGTGTCATTGTCCACTGTAAACCTTGGCTGTTCATTGGTCAATATGCGTAGTAGTTACGAGTGTTGTTACTCAGTAGGCTTTAATTATAGCTTCTGAGCACTATTTTCTCAAATAGCTTAGTCACGCTCTCTCCTAACGCTTTTTTGAATTTTTATAGCACAGGCCCGAACGCATTTGCAAGAGTTTAAGCTATTGGCATTGTAAATGACAATGCCTTTGATTTATCTGTTTCAAAACAACACATAAATAAAAGGCATTGTCATTCACAATGCCAATAGCGCAAACTCTCGTAAATGCAAGACCTTTTATATCGTAAAGGCTTGTTAACTTTCTGAGTAGTCTTAAATTGAAGAGTTTATCCATTTCCGCCGGAAAGAAATTCCAATTAGAGTCTAGGATTCCATCGCCTGCTTTTTCTTTAGCTCCTCAGGACATGGCTGCCTAATTTCTTAAATCACTGTGGTTGCACAGGTTAGGTATGTCCATCAGCCATCCAGCAAACATGGTGGGTTTGTGCTTTCCTGTGCATAAAAACTATCTATTTGGTTAATACTTGGCTTAATGTTGCAAACTTTAAGGTTTTGGGATCATACAATTCAATTGACTCTTCTAGCCCAACCATTCTTTCAAAAACTCTTGCCTGTCAAGGATGACGCAATGCACTTTTAGCCCCACTTAAACTCGTGTCTCATCAGAAGGCCTCCAAGCTGCAACAGGTGTGTGAAGTGTCGTATTTGTTCGCGTCTACGCTGTCCATTACTGCACGAGATATCACATTTCTCGAAAATATTTACATTTTAAAATGCTGCCTGGGTTTTATTTATATTAAAAATTGGCAGAACCTGTTGGATAACATAACCAGCGAGTCATAATAATTTAGCCTGACACACTGTACCTAATGTGATTGCTCTGCTGGCTTCTGTGATACGGTCGCGCTCATAGCCAAATGCCCATAATTTTCTGAATACTTGATTAATAATGAAACAACTAGTAGAGGGCGAAGCTTTTTGTGACCATTAGTTCCCTGATAAGTCGCTGGTGGCCAATTACCTTTGCGGGCACGAGAAAGGCGCATGCGCGTTCAGCACATTAGCATTCACGCGCTGCACTGCGCTCGTGGCTGTTCTTTAATGCTTACTTTTTAAAATACGTTTTAGAAAATATTAAATCTTCTAATAGCTTCCGATTCCTTAAGTGCACTGAATTACGCCAGTGTTTTCATCCGGAATTTCTCTCTGGAACGTGGGTTGCCGTGCCCAGCCTGCTGCTGTAACTTGTTTACGGGGCGTCGTGAATAAACTATCGGCGCATCCAAGCTCTCCGTTCAGTTAGAGTTTTTTTTAAAGTGCTCGGTTACGATAGTCATTAGTATTCAGGGCACTCTACTCCGTGTCGCTTCTGTGTTCAGTAAATCACGGCAGAAATAGAAATGCGTAGCTGCGTGTTAACTAAATAGTATGGTTGTATTGCTATAAGGCTTTCCGAGGCAATCTGAATAATGGCGGTGCCTCGCGCCTGCTCCGGGCAGACAAGCCTTCCAGCGCGTGGCTGAAGCTACAATACGAGGGCCCTTTTCAGTCACAAACCTAGAATAATTTTAGGTTTGTAATGGAAAATGGGCAAGCCATGATCATTGTACTGGTTTAGCAAGGGTGGGCCGTGATACTAGTAAGGAAACTGGACCCCCCACCCCTTTGTTTGGTATTGTATTTGTATTTGTATTGTAATTGCATTTATATGGCACTTACTACCCCTGACGAGGCGCCGAAGCGCTTATTCGCCGAGTATCATGTTACTCCGGAATCCATAAAAGGATTTGTGGTGAATTAGTATAGTGAAAATATTAAAGTAATTTGAGTGGTGGATATGTTAGTCAGTTATTTGGATTGAGAAGGATAGTGGAGGGATAGAAGAGGGGAAAAGGTTTGCATTTATATAGCGCTTGCTACCCTTTAAGGGGTGTTGAAGTGCTTTTTTGGTGAGTAACACGCTACTTCGGAACCCAGACAGGATTAGTGGTGAATTAGTATAGTGAAAATAGGGTAGTAATTTGAGTGGAGGATATGTTAGTCAGTTATTTGGATTGAGAAGGAAAGCGAAAGGGTAGAAGAGGTAAAAATGGTTTGAATTTGTATAGCGCTTGCTACAGCTGATGAAGAGTTGAAGTGCTGTTTTGGCGAATAGAACGCTACTCCGCAACCCATAAAGGATCAGTGTAGTAAAGAATAGCTATTGATTGGCTGCAATGGGACCCTCACACCCAAGGGCCTTGGTGCCACTGGACCTGCAGCACTATTCATAGCTAATAGCTACGCCTTCGGCTCATTGGTATCATACCGGTAGAGTAATGTAGCTGTATGTCAATGTTTGAATGAATATATGAATGTATATTAACCATCTGTTGCCCCAGGCCTCTTCAGAGCACAGGCACGTTCAGAGGTGAGTGTGACGTTCTGGTTTATGGATTTAATGTCTTGCCTTAAAGTACTCTAAAAGATGAGTTCTCAGAATCACAGCACACATCTCACATGACATTGCAGGGTTCAATGATGGGAATCTCAATCCAGAGGGATGTTATGAGTATAGACCATTTTATTTACCAGTGGAATATGCAGCCAACGTGTGTTTCGCTTCAGCAATTAGGGACACAGCTTTTTCAAGGCTGTGTAGAAAAGCTTTGAAGAGTAATGCATAGAAATATAAATGTTTGTAGTATTTACTCAACTGCTAACACAATCACCCATATGGTGTGAGAAATCATGTGGCAAACACTGTAACCTCAGGCAACATCTCCTAGAAGCCGCTCTGAACTTTAGTCTGTGCTTGTTGTAGCTAATGGTGCGAAGAAAAAAAGTAGAATAAATAGTGGTATTTGCAGCAGGAGTGCGGTAAGTAGGTTTCACGCCCGGGTTGTGTTTGGGGTGTATCAGTTCCAAGAATATGTCCGGAAACATCCCTCAGTCTAATGGATACTTGTGTCGCTCATTATATGGATGTATGACATTACAACGCGGGTTTTTACAACGTGTGCAGTTACATCGCATGCGTTACAACGCATGCGATGTTACAACGCTATGCCATTACAACGCAAGTCTTTACATCGACGTACGCTAGATGGCGTGCTAACATTAAAAAAGTGTAATTTACTATTCCAACTCCAGTCCACTTAACAGTAGGGAAGGTGTTGGGATAGTAAACTACACTATTTGTAATGTTAGCACGCCATCTAGCGCAAGTCGATGTAAAGACTTGAGTTGTAATGGCATAGCGTTGTAACATCGCATGCGTTGTAACGCATGCGATGTAACTGCACTGCGTGGTAAAAACCGCGTTGTAATGGCTGTTCCCCCATTATATTCATTATCAGTGGCTATTTTAATGCATTGTGCCCAATTTCTTCCTAGGTCAGAAGCTCCTATCATGTTTAGCCATTATAGTTCGGTAAGGATGAGTCGTGCTGTGGTCGATGATCCATTTAGAATCATAAAGCAAACACCGGTGCAGAGTTGGGATATGCCAATTCCAATTCCACCTACATATGTAAAAAATAAATTGCATAACTGCTTACAAATGCTGGCCCCTATTGAGTTAAAGCAATACACTCTAGTAAGGGCGGATTCCTCTACATTGCCATGGTAAAATGAAATCTTAAAATAAAAGTTGTGATAGGAATGAGACATGTGCAAGCCAAATATATGTGCAAGATGAAATTTAAGGCTGAGAGCAAACGCAGATTTCCGTACCTTGGCTGGTTACAGATTGTTTATAGGGTTTACTCTCAGGTCTTCGGTAAGCAATAATTTTCCAATTAAAGTCTCAACGGATATTGATGAATCTATGCGGAATCAATTTTTTGAAGGTTCTCTGTGAAAACCAATTACACTATTAAGATTGTAGTAATAAGATGGTCAGTGGTTACTCTCATTGGGTCTTATGAGATAAACATTCTGCTGACACTGTGTCGGTTGAGTAAATGCTTCCTCCGCTATCTTTTGTGAAATTTCACTTATTAGAATGCATGGATGCATTTATGCAAGTTACATGAGCCGATGGTGGCTGCCATATGGAGGTTAAAGAACATATGAGCTAGGAATTGAGTGTGTGAAGATCAGTCTAAATTGAGACACTTGAAAGTGGCGTCTGTGGTCGTAAATTATACGTGTAGTACATGTGATGTCATGCGTGGTATGTTCAATAGGTGTAAAGGTATAATCTTAGAGAGTATATATGAAGTGAAAATGTGCCCTATTGTGGTTTTAACACAGAACTGCAAATTTTCTCCAGTCCATAGATCTGTTAGAGTAAATCAAACTTCTAGTGGTAGTTGGGCGGGTAGTTATCCATCTTAAGCTCCTATGTTAAAGAAGTCTACTGATATCTGGTCTCCATTCTTAAGATAGAATGCGTTAGGTATGCATCGTTAAATGTAAAATATTAGGCATTCATCCAGATTGCTGAGCCCAGCTCATTGGAACACTTTGAATGAGGACAGTGGGAACCACTTGACGGAAAAGGTGAGTGACTGACAGTTTGAAAGCTTTATTGTATAGTGAGTTGGGATCCATAGTGAAAAGCGGTAGGATTACAAATGTGATGGTAGGGGTTTTACAAAGGGAATAGAAAGGCGTGGGGAATACACAGCAGTCTTGGTTTCTGAGTCACAGGAGTGGTAAGATTACTTAGTGATGGGTCCCTAAATACTGCATCACAGAATACTGATCTAAAGACCGCCCTGGAGGGAACTAAGAGCATCATTAATACTAGTTTAGAAGTTGGCTTTGGTGGGTCAAGAGTCATGCCAATTGGTATATCATGTTGTCCTTCTTAATTATGCACGCGGCTCACAAACTGTTGTCTGGCTCGGCTGGCTGTGATTGAGTCTAAAATGAGTTACGTCGGATAACGGGAGTGTGAACGTGAGATGAGCACTGGCCGGGAACATCTACAGGGAGAGTAGCGGGCACAAAGGCATGAACTGCTCCTCTCGTGAGGAGTTTCTGATGTGACAAATTTGGATGCAGTGTCAACGGAGCAGTTCCCACCAAGCCTAAATATTGAATTGCGTCAAAGTGGGATCTAGATGTTGTCATGTTTCGATGCACCCACATTCACTTCATTTTACTTTCTTTTGTGTTAGAAGCTCCTGTAGGAAGTCTAGGGCTAATATATGTTCAATATTTTCTTTGCTTTTAATTTAAGAATGATGCCAGATGCTATGATGTTTAACATCACCATCACAGGGCATAGCCTCAAGGTGGGGTGTATGGGGTATTACACCTCCCAATAAATTATTATATAGTTGGGCACAGGAGCTTTCAATCAGGTATGGTATGCTTTCCAATTTCACCTGGGATTTTAGAAATCCTCAGACAAAAACACACATACACATATCTCTGTTTTGAAGATCTTAAACATGGTTATTTTGCAAAATATTGTGTTTAAAGTCAGTGCTTAGTTTGTAAAAAATTAAGTGTCAGGGCTTGAGTCAGGAGGCCACTGCAGTTTGCAGCAAACTTTGCCCCTGCCATGCTCCCAATGATATTAACAACACAACTACTAACCATCACACTCCTACAAGTGTGACAATTTGAATTATTCCAGGCATCCAAAGCTGTAAGAATGGCTTGGGCAGCAGATAATAGTCATTTTTAATGTATATTGAATTAATAATTGACTGTAGTTGTGGTCATCTCAAACAGCACCACCTTGTGGCAGACTGTAACATTTGCTGGTGTTGACAATTAACTGCTAGTGCCAGGCACTGGAAAACACAGGCTCAAATTAAGCACTGCTTTAAGTACAACTCACAATCCGCACTCCTTTCCAATGGCCCTTAAGCCTCCCCTGATATCCTTGTTCCCATATAATGATTAACATATGCCAGTGTGATTGTCGGAAAATCCGAAGCCCACACCCCCCAAGCCTTACTGACCAAGCCATGCGCCTGACACCGCTACAGTAGTTAGAGCATTGATAAGGCTGACAGGCATTACGAACAGCGGGGACGCAATAGGGTCTCAGCTTCTTTTTGTTTGATAACTATACAAGAACTTGTATTCTCTGCCAGTCTGTTGTTTCATATAGAGTTTAATGCAATTTAACTACTCTAATAAATTGTGCTCTCAAAATTTCACTTTGCTGTGAAGAAATATTTCGAAATAAGCCCAGCCAAACACTAGAGTTATTTCTCTTGTTGTTGCAGTTGCTAGCCCAGGTTTCACACGTATGTTAGGTTTTCAAGCAAACTGTCATTCTAAGAAGTCATATTTTGATCTTTTTCTGTAAAGTTTTGAAAGGTCTGCTGTCACCTGAGAAGTGCTGCGTTTTATTTCTATTTCAGATTTTCCTTTCTTTGTGCTAGTGGCTTTGAGGCTTAGGCACGCGTCAAATTCCAGCTTTTTTGCTCTTGATGTATATTTCCCTTTGAGTGCCAGAGTGTTGTTTTGTCAGGTTGTTGTTTTCCTTTGACAGTCTCACTACTATGAACAATTACTGCATTTGCTACCTTTGTTGATGGTGCTGGAGGATTTGGTCTTGTGTATTCAACAGAATCAATAGAATCCAAGGAAATAAAACCAAAAGTATATGTGGCACAACCTCCTCACATCAATCCACACTAGTGTACCTTTAGAATTCTGGGGATGCTCGGTGTTGACTCACAGAGACAGTCACAAGAGACAATAGTATCAAATTGTTATTGACAACTTGCCCGCCACTATGTTGGCTGCCAGGAGTGCCTTTGTTTTCTTGGAAACCAATGGGGCGGATTAACGCCCCACTCCAGACGCACAGCGTTAGATGCATAACAAAGATGCCGAAAGTTAATCAAGTTCATCATTGTTGTTTATTTCCATATTACTCATTCCATGTATGACGATAATCATGGTTTATTCAGTCACATGTTGGACGCACTATGTTCACATAAAATCCTTAATGCTGTAGACCTGCCTTTACGAGCCTTATTCTATAGCATGGAATGCTACACAGATTCTCCTCGATTGAATCATATTCATCACCCAATGCATTTCGTGCCTTTCATAGCACTTCGTCAGGGGTTCACTACAAATTTAAAACATGACTGTTAGGTTACATCTCGAGATAATTTAAATTTATCAATTTAAATACCCAGTACGCACCTTGTCGACAGTGCATGCTTGTGACTAAAGATCACCCCGTAATTAAAGTTTTTACCCGCTGAATTCATGATGATAAATTACACTAGTTAAACACCCCGTTCTTCATTTAACAAAGGTTGCCCACAAGTCGCAAAGAACACTCTTAGCTTAATTTCCTTAACAGTGTTTGTTTTCTTGGGCCATTACAAACAAATGGGGTGACCCATTACACACTAATGAGGTGACCCATTACAAACTAATGGGATGACTCAGTGAACCTCAAGGTCCGGGTAGCAATTGATATCAAATTAAAGCCATGTCGGTACCAACGACAATTTTTTGGGGAAATCTATACTCCTTTAAGGGACCCAAAGAGCATAATTCAGAAACTTTTCTTAAACACAAAAACAAATAAATAAGACCCCAAATCTAGATGAGCGTTAATGCACAAAGCATGTATGAAGTTCAAAGTACATGGAGCGATCTATGTACATGCCAATGATTGGTTGCTCCAATATGTGCAAAGGTGTGACATGAGTGCTCGTGCAAAAAGTGAAAGTGACTGAGGGTAAAAATCCAAAACAGCGCTCAAGCCGCCTGTTGGCCGTCTGCCAATACAAATATGATCCAATTTGCCAGGGGCAGCTAGGAGAGCTTGTATGATATGGTATGGTATGATTTATGGCAGACGGAAGCTCCTGGATACCAAAAGAAAATACACGAGGTTCATCAATTCTGCATATTATTCCACATTTATATGCTGAATATAGAGGTAACGCTGCACAATGACCATGACACTTCTCAGAGTCTCACCCTCCAGACTTTGCACCAACTTTGAGTGAGCCCGTTCCTGCAGGCGCAAATCTGGGTACTTTATCTATTTTCGGCATGATTTGGCTTCTGAGTGTCTTATGGACAAATAAGAGGGCTGTAAATTGACCTTTTGCAATGCCTGAAAGTGAGTGCATATGTGACATGTGTGGTCTGAATGTGAAGCTGCCTGCGGCAAATTCTGTTTTATCCGCAGTCTTTAGTCATGTAAGCAAGATGAACATTTTACTACATTGTTGTTACTGCTGTTATTTATCATTTGTATACATATTTTTATGGCTCATAATCTCCAAATTCCTATGAATTTTCACTCAAACTAGGATACATTATTAACCAGCTGTTGTAAGTGATACAGAGGAGGTCTTCTGAGCTCAGCGTAATCGTAGGGTATGAAGGGGGCGCGCTCTGCTGATCCTGCCCCTACCACGGTCCCCAACAGGCGTGTCATTAAGACCACCCCACTTCATCCTACCAGTGCAGGGCATTGATGGGACGCCACAGAGTGGGTGTGTTGTCACAATGCACCCGACCATGTCCCCACCCATTTTTATAGGTGGGAAGCGCAAGGCAGTCGTTTCTGAGCCGTGCGGTCTCAAGGATGTTGAGCCGCCCACCCCATTGGCTTAGATTACTTTCACACAAAATACCAACTCAGCCATATTGGAATTCAAGGTGTGGTTCTGTTAGGGGAAAACACTGAGGGCATTAGACGCATTTAACATACTATTAGTCATACTGAACTTTCAGACAGACGTATGAGTGGGTAATCGCTCTAGCTCGGTTATTTAATTCTTATCATAAATGTTATGTTAAGATGGCGAGGTTCTTTGGTGCCTCACCTTTCAGAGTTGGCTACATGAATTTGCATAAAATTCAAGGCTGCCCACACAAGGCCTGGCTGAACTGCAGAGGCTGAGGTGACCTTCACCTGCCTTTTGTTGGGTACGCCCCACCACACAAGCACGTGACTTGGCTCCAGCCTCCTATTCAAATGGAATTTGTTTCCAAAGCAGATGGGAAAGTATCTTCGCAATTACCCATACCCAGCTTCCATTTTCATCTCAAACATAGTTTTGTAGCTGCATTACCTCCATTACTTGCTTCATTTAATATAATGTCTTATTTACAAAACATTAGTTTCCCAAATGTTGGCTGCAAGATGCCCTCTGCTTGGATGTTAACACTTTCTTGAAGTTGCTCCTTTGTCTGCGCGTGACTTTGAAGTACTCCGCGGCAAACACACCAGAGGGATCCTTCCGCCATCAAGAGAGATCAAGGGAGCAAGGAACCTCGAAGGTTAAATCAAGTTGAATCGATTCTGCAGGCCTGGAGCCAGCTATATTTTCCGAGGTTACATATCCAACTGGTATAATTAACGATGGAAACGAATGCATTTACGTTCCAGAACAAATTCTGAAAATGGTAAAATTATCTAAGATCCTGCCCTAGGGATGACGATTCATCATCGCTGCTATAATTGGGGAGAGTGATTAATGCAAGAGAGTAGGCGACTGAGGAAGCTGAGTTTTAATATTGTAGTGTTGCTACTTTTAGAATGGGAACCAAAAAAGTCCGCTTTATATATGTTGTGCATCGTGAGAATGACTCCCAATATAGCGCGCATCTCAATCAACTATAGGCACTTGCATAATAATTTTACCAATCTTGGAAGGATGAAAGACTAAGTCAACCCTGCCAGTGTTGTGATCTAGAGATCTCAAAGCAGACACAAAGTAATGATTAATTCTCACTATTTAGCGAGATCTAGTGTTTTGCTGTGCTTTTAACGTGGCTTAACACCCGTTATTCATTTTAAAAAGGACACATAACTGCATTGACCCTGAACAGATTGCCTGGTTTACGGTGGTTAAAAGATCCTGTTTTGGACAATCTAAGGAAAAAAATACATCTCCTGCTTGATCCCCTTGAATATGTCACAGTGTAAATTTGTAAAGCCGATTCATTCACTTTGTGTAGCTTGTCTAATGGTTACTGAAGTAAATGGTGATACGAGCCCCACCAGACCCTAAGTGCTTGACTTTTAGTCTTTCTCGTGGACCCTTCAAAGAGGAGCGAGCTATTATTCAGAAACTCCCAATAATTTTGCGGGTCTGGTTGTTTAGTGGACTAATGCATCCACTTCAGGGGCCTGTGTTTGACCTCATGGTCACAGATTCAAATCCCAGCCGGTCCACTTAACATTTCATCCTTCTGAGGTCAATAAAATGAGTACCATTAAGTTGAGTAACAATAAGCATCTGTTTTTCAGTGCCAGGATACCCTTGGGTGAACATGCACTTTTAAAATACACGTTATGCTATAAACTCAGTGTTCATGTATAACCTGCCCAGTGCCTCTTACCATAGCTGTGCTGCAGCTTCATGATTGTAAAAGACGAACTATGGCGGTTGACATGCTCGGTCTAGCTACAGTGAATTTACTGCGAGTGGGATTCAGGTAGGTAGACTCACTCACAGTAAAAGTCTAAAAACCGGGTAATCAATTGCAAAATATCCTGGTGGAGTAAATGGGTGAAACTCATTCGCTACAACTCACCTGTAGTCTTACTGGTGACAGGATTTCACTGACAAGCTGTTTTCTTCTTTCCATGCCTAGCACAGGTCAGCCTTTATCAGTTCTTCATTCCATTCTTCAGTCACTGTCCTTTGGATGAACCTCTCAACCAGCATTCGGTTATCACAGGACACGAGTGAGACAGAACGGAGATTGTGCTCCAAAGCTTTACGACCAATGAACCATCGCCCAAAACAAACTGACCCTCACGCATCTTTGCATAGTAGAAAGGCCACTTTATTTAGAACAGGTAAACTCTCAAATAACTCAGCGATTTATTTATTTATTTTATAATTTAGAATACTGAGCCAAAACCATTTCTAACATCACATTTCCCCATTTCAAAACTTTAAACCAACCTTCAAACTTCTCTGTGTTACCTTTACCTTGTCATTATTTTCTTCCCCTATTTCTTACCCGTCTTCCTGGGATGCCGGGTAAGACCGCTCCTGCCTCACCCACCCCAAACCTTGCATATACTAATGAACGTTGCCCGAGAGTAACCTGTCTAATAGTGGCTTTTTTTTTTTTTTTAGGGTTGGGAGGGTGGGACTTCAATTTTCCCTCTCACCCACGCTCGCGCTTCCCTACACTACCGCACCTGACTGGAAAAGCTAACGCGCGCGCGCGCCTCTCCCTGCGCTGCTAGCGCGGCCCGTTCCATTCGGGCGAAAAGCCCCAGGGGGAGACTGTTTCTCCGCTCCCCCTGGGGCCCCCTTGTGTTCACCCTTCAGCAACAGTGCTTTCTATTTCTGGTCTTCCACTGCATCCTTCCTGGCTCATTCAACCCTGGTCCTACGAGACAAAGAAGCCCAGGAATTGGATTCCTCTATCAAAATGTTTACTTGCGGACGACTGTCTATTCAGTATTACAGAGCATTTTTAAGCCTTCTAGGATTCTGGCACCAAAGGTCCAGTAAAATTGGCTTCCAGCACCAAGAAAATTGTCTTCTGCTCCTGCCATAACAAGAATTTGACCCGGCACGTTCTATGGTCTGTCAGCTTCTCAAGCTCCTTGTTTGCAGAGCATGCCCCTTTTAGAAGGTATCTGGAATCTAGTTAATTACAGGTGCTTGATGACTTCAGCTGATAGGTGTACGTTCAACCTTGTGAATGTTGATAAATATGGCTACCGGCTCTACATTTTTCATAATTGGCATTAACAATAACGTTGACATTTCCACTACAAACATATCAGGCATTTCAATAAGCACATAACAGTAACAACAAATAAACAAAACACACTGATGTGGGTTTTATTTTCTGAGCATTGAATTCTGGCAAGAATTACTACTGGAAGTTCAAAGTACTGTGGAGCCAGCAAGCTCAACCCAGAGACATTTTAAGACCAGAAATTCTAGAGGGTTATCACGATTGATCATGAAATTCTTTCATTAGATTGTGTGAAAATAAACAAGCATGCAACATTATGTGAGAGAATTGAATGAAAGGGCATACTTTTTTATGGAAGTAATATGAGATTTCTGCAGGAGACTGGATTCGATGAGGACATGTCCCCCACAAGACATTTTCTGCTCCAGCCATTCTCACGTGGGCAAAAATGGCTTGAAATGTCATGCCGGCAAAAAATTTGCCCATGTCTAATCATTGTCCTCATCTGATACCTCTCCTGAGATCATAAAATTGTGTCTTTTAAAGTTTTGCTTGACTGAACACCTGAACGTCTGATTCATAAGGAGTTTTAATTTAGGTTGTGCAAGAACAGTCTCGATGCAAGACTAAATCAAACTGAGTTTGGGACTATAGGGAACATTGTAGTATTTGGCATACATTCTACCTGGTTGGCTACCCAGGGCATAACCATTGGCATATTGCCAATAAAAGTGCTTTATGGGACAAAGCAGGCTGTGGCTGACCCACTTGGCTGCACTTCCTTTCAGGTTGGAAAACTTCTTTACAAGGCCATGAAATTCTTAATTCGCCCCGTGGGATTTCATGTTAAAATGTGTTCACTGCAGGCTGACAGAGGAGGCGCGCCCGGATTTATTACGCTGGCACCTGCAGTAAAAAAATGACAGATGATGAAAATGCATTTAATTATCATTCGTGCCACATTCCCGTCTGCTTCTGTCTTTGTGCTGCAGCTGTTGGCATGCACTTTATTTTAAAGGCAATGTGCTTATCTGGCGAAGAGCGTGCTCTGCCACAGAAAATTGACTTGTGCTAAAAAAATAAAAAATTATAAAAACGAAGCAGATGAACCCATGCGGGTTCGGATTTTGTGTCCTTAGATTAACAGTCCAAATAATAGCTCAACTGTCCAAATAATAGCGGGGAAACTCATTTCCAATATAATTTATTGAGTGTATATACCCCTATAATATTCCCCAGGTGGTCTAGAACTTCTTTGCAAAGCTCCAAGACCATTAAACAATTAATTCCTTTCTATTGCATAAAAGTGCACGTGCTCAGAAGGTATTCTAATGCCAAAAATGGAAAACTGGGCAGCATCGCGTCATGTCTCCTGATTAAAGAATTAGGAGAAAATAAGGATTACTAGCACCAACATGTATTTAGTAACACCGACAAGAAGGTGAGGCCTCTAATTTTAGTCCTAGAAAAAAATACACTGATGCATGCTCACAGCTCCTTTGAAATGACCCATTAGTCTATTTTCACTTGAACCACATCAAAAACCAATTTTGAATGAACTACAATTTGATTTTTTTTAAAGTGTTGAGTACAACGTTAGTAGGACTGTGAAAGACCTTGACGTTTTAGAGCAGCTATAATCCTGTAAATACAACACTAGATACTTAACATTAATTGACCAAGTAGCATACTATATAAGAGAAAATTACATGTCACTTATAAAGACAAATTTCACAGAAGCAGAATTGGTAACTTGTGACATGTTTAATACAGAGTGACACATTGCAAACATCTGCTCCACTCCTCAGAAGCATACACATTTCAACTGAGAGTTCCACTGAGTGCAACAGTGGAGTACCTCTTGATGGACATAGGACTGGAATGAAATGCCTCTTTTTGAATGATCACCCTCAAAGCTTTGGTCTGGTTTTTCGACTCTTAGAATGCACCGAGGCCTGCTAACAGGCCTCAGTGCCAGTATTCTAACCTTTTGCAAAGTGTATGTTGAATAAGCTACCCTAAATTGGAATAAGTTAACTTACTTGTAAGTCCTAGGTATATGGTACCATGGATACCCAGGGCATGTCATTTAAAGTGTACACCCAGGGCTGAAGCACTGATTATGTCTCCCTAAATGTGACAAAGTACAACCTGGCTCCCAGCCTTCAACTGCAGACTAGAAGAGCAGTTTTAAAACGGCTAGTTCGACTATACCATTTAAACTTATGGCAAAGTCCAAACCTCCCTTAATGATATATATAAGATATCCCTAAGGAAGACCTATCGAGCCCTAATGCAGGATGCTGTCTGTTATTGAGAGGGACATATTGTCATTTTTACTATTAGAAAGTTGCCACTCTATTGCCCAGTTAATGTGGTGGCTTTTTGCTGGTGGCAGATGCTGGCCACCAGGCAGCGTTTTGCTCTCCTGTGGAGGAGAAGTGGCTGACTCCCAAGTATAGGAACAATAGAGGCCTATTGCAGAGAGAGGTGTTACCGCTCTCTCGTAGGAAGCCACATAGGGTACTGAACCAAAAGTCAAGCTTCAAAGGAGATGCCACCTTGATGTGCAAATGGCAACCACATTCGAGCGGGGCTGCTCCTTTGTTCAGGTAGACGGGCTGGCTGCGGGAACAGAGAGGGGAAACCAGCTGCCAAAGCTGTTTCTTTCATGGGCGTGTAGCACTCAGGCAGCCACACCTCTAGTGTGGGCTACCAAGCTCCGCACAAGAAGAGAAAGGTTCAAACATCTTGGAAGTGGTCAGAACAGTGCACTCTGGGATAGCTAAGATGCCACACATAGCCAAACGTCATCATAAGGCAGGGGGTAACCTGAAGCCCATTGGTAATGACCGCTTCATCCCAAGGGCACTTTCTGGGCTTAAATATGGCACTCCAGGCACCCAGGACCTCAGATCACATGTGGACTGAAGAAAGGACTGAAGAAGGCCTGCCCTGCTGACATGACTAGAAAGGCTGCTCAACTGCTGGCCTGCACCTGCTGCTCCATGGGCAAGCAAAGAGGACTATGCGTGTGATGCCTGGTGCATGGACAAGTCACTTCAGAGCCCCAAACAGAAAAGGTGAACTCAAAGAGTCACCATGGCCATAAAAGCAGAAGTAGCCCGTTCTGGCCTATCAGTAGCCACATTAACCAAATCACCGCTGCTGAATGCCGACATGCAGCGAAGATAAAGATCGCTCTGTGAGTGTATTACACTGTGAGATCGCACAACCACACCATATAAGGCATCACAATCCTCAAATAACAAAATGGATCACCATTGCCCCCTTGATAAAACCGGTGAAGTAATACAGCGAAATACCCTAATATTTTATAGCATTTACACAAATTACTCAGAGAATTCAAAATCTAGTGTGAATCATTGTTTCCTCTTCTCTGATTCCCGAAAAAATCTAATACCGGAGTCTTGGAGTAGAAATGTAGTGCTTTTTGTGTGCAAACAGCAGATACAGTGTCATCAGTATCACAAGGACCAACCATTATTAATAATGAAATTGAAATAAAGCTGCTTAGTTCCATCATCCTGCAAGAGATGCAAGATGGGAGCGTGGAAAAAAGATTTAAGGACTTAGGCTGTCAGCAGTTAACCAGATATTTATAGTGTCATCAACAAATACACAGAGCCTAATACCATCAGAAGAATCCTTTTATATATGCTTTTTTGACTTTTTACAATTCTGTGACTTTGGCAACCAACCAAGGGTCATCATCATTATCTTCAGTCTCATATAGTGCTTAAGACCAAAGTAGACAGCTAAGCACTAAATAGGAGCAAACACAGAAAATATGGAAGTTGACAAAAACTCTCACTGAGAGCCGGATACTCTGTATTCGAATGGAACAAGATTTCCATATCTGTTCCTAGGAACAGAGGCAACAACTGGTGGGTTTAATTATCCTTGGTTGGGATAATGATTCTTTTGAACCTTTATATTGATTATATTAATCATCAAATTACAAGCATTTTAGATGGCATGTTACAGATCCATCACCAACCTATTACTACATTACGCTAAGCTAAAAACTCTTTACTCATTACTACTACACAGATAGCTCTGAAGAAACAAGGTATACTCCTAGGTCAACAAACAGGCTGAATACTCTGAAAAACCATATGAATGCCAAAGACAGTTGCTTCAAACTAGAAGGCAGTGCCTTCGAAAGTGTGAGAAAGGTTGTCTACCTCCAGTCAATATCACTAACCATAATTATAAAATATATATGGAGGTGACGCTTGGTGGTATACTAGCAACGCAAGCAGAAGTTTCTTAAGAGTCCTATAAGCACAGAGAAGTAAGGTTCTCTCAATCATCACCACAGTTGGTTATGATGGAGCAGGTTAACGTAGGGGAAAGCTGTTTGGAGGCCTCTGGTAGCTTGCAATGCTTCAGACAAGTGTTCCTTATTGTGATACAATACGGTTGAGAGTACACAAACAGAATTGGTAGACTTGGTATGAGAAAAAGCAGCCATCAAAATGTAACTGGCAGCAAAACACAGAAGGACCTAAGAACCAATAACCCCTGTCTCTGACTGTGTCTGTTGACGGAGTGTGTGTGACACCAGTTGATACACAAAAGCTGACAACAAACAAACTAGGAAGTACCCAAATGAACATCAGAATTAAGAACAAAAACCCCATGGAACTCAATCCGCTACCTGAGTAGCAAGTTTAAAAATGTAGATTAACTCGCTCGCAATACGAATCTATAACCCTTCAGATTGGGAATCTGCAAAATCACTAGGCTTCCTACTTAGAGAAAACCTTAGTCTCCAAGCACACTTCATTGAAATTCAAAACGTCAGGCTAGTAGTAATTCTGAATCTGCTTTTAGCTCCTCTTAAAACAACCTTCCATGAATCCCACCAAGCTCACCGTGTGCAGAAGGATTGACAGAGTCCGATCTCACTGAAATGGCTCCCAATTGACGTGAGAAGCAAAAAGGCCTATGTCTGGGAACGGCTGTTTCAATTGGATTATTGGATATATTGTAGTTACGCGACCCCCAGCTGGCTACAATTGTCAAGGGAAGATTGTGTGTGATTTCCAATATTGAAACAGCAGTCCTGGCCCTGAGGAAGTCTTTGGGTATTGTCCTATAGACGAACACGTGTTGGCTGTTGGCTGTGTCATTAAAGAACTGAATTGTGCACAAAGAAGTCTTCTTGAGAGTACAAGACATGAAAATAAAGACCAAGGACTAATATTTGATGTTATTATTGCATATGGACTAACGATTTGAAATTTGATCATATAACCAAAATATTTTGCTTTGCTCATGGAACTATTCTCTTTTTTCTGATAATTTAGCATTTGCAAGTTGCAATTGTTAGTTAACAACGTGGGGCGGTCGTTGTTTGTGTTCCCTTGGATGCAGTTTTTGTGTTTTTTGCTTCAAATAGTAAATCACAGAACCGTGCGCAAAGAATACCTCACTGCCTATCAGTATAAATTGCTATTTCTGGGAACACTTAACTATTTTGGCCATCTTATATGGAAAATACTTCCTTAGAAGAAAAAGAAACCTGCTCCTTGAAACACTGGGGTTCAAGAAAACAAAACCCCTGAAATCATCAATCTTCAAATGTGCTCTTACAATCTGGAACTTCAGTCCCCTAGCCATTAGGACAATCCATCCTACGATGCCGTTAAAAAAATGAGTGAAAATCCTACTATGCCAACATAATTTCTAAGTGAAAATGATACTCCTTACCCAATACCTTTGAAATGCCACCTTTTAGTTTAAAGTTTTGATATTTTGATATATTATTGTTTCTTTCAATAACCAGCTCTTACTGTCCTGTATATAGTGAGATGATACGGTACAGTATTTTATTAATATGTGGTATATTGTACATTTCTATGATTTTACTGTTCGTTACCTGCAAGAAACTGCAATTATATCGCACTGCCCACCCATTGGGTCTTATCTGCACTATAGAAGACTCACCCAAATGAATACAGTAACAAATAGATGAACCTTGGGTAACAGAATTCTAGATAGGGAACTAGAGTATTTGAAACATTCCTATGCATTTTGCAGGGCTTGCTTGGTAACCTTTCTCTCCTTGTAAATGTAACAGGCTGGTGTACATGTACATTTTCTAAGGGTCTTCAACCTTTTCCATACTGAGAGCTACTAATATTATTAGTGTTGTATAGTTTCAAATTGTTATATGTATATTAATTCAACCAAGCAAAAGCTTTCTAATTTAATAAGCTGGGCTGCACACAGGTGAGCTACTCAGAGTTAGCCGGAGAGCTACAGTAGCTCACAAGCTACTGGTTGGAGACCGACGGTTTTTCTGAACAAATATTTTAAAATGTGCGTGGAACCCCAGTCCTGAGCAAGGCCGGTTCCTATTTTGTCCCTTTAATGAATAGTACACGGTGCGGAGACGGCATCTTTGAACTTGAATCATTAACAAGCCCTATACTATCTACTTGTTAATGGGCGGGATCTGGGTAAGGCCAAGAGTTGGGCTTTAGCCTATATTTTCAACAGGAAGTCGATTTTGAGTTGTACACTTTGCACGAGAATGGTGTCTAATGTATTTATATATAGTGCAATAACATAAGGTCGAAGATGCCCTTCAGCTCTCCATATGACTATTGCAGTACTTTTTGGACCTCCGGCATAGATTGCTAGAGTCTACCATACGTTTTGGCAATAGCTCTGTATGCAAGGCAATCAATTTGTGTAAAAGGCTAGGTTTATTCTTAGACCATGTGATCGACATATTGAGTAACTAATCATTGCCAATTTAAATATGTCGCCTTGTGCATGACAATCACTTGGCGTAATTTCTCTTGTTGTCGTAGAAGGTTACCTACTAAGACATATTCATAAGGCAGGCCATGGTAATAGAAAGTTTGCAAACAATTTGGGGGATCTCTTTTGAGGACCTCCTTATATAATGAGACAATACTAATAATTTGACCCCTTCATAAGACCTCATTGGGTTTAGAGGTCTGCCATGTGAAAAGTTGTTGGATATGCATACGTGCTGACACCGGCATGCGCATTCTGAACTGTTTTTTGTTCTACCCAGTGGCACATGGGAGCTTAAGTAATGTATGTGGCTAAGCTCAGTGTATTTTTACAATAATTGCCTTTCTAGGGCAGCCATTTTGTTTTCAAAATCTTATGTTGCGTATTCCAGAAAAGAGTCAATCATCTAGGGAAACTTTAAATCATACCAATGTATGAGAGTGTTAGCAGCAAGTGCACTTTTCGCTAATCTGCTCTGTCAGCTGCAATCTACCAAAGGCGACGAGAGCCTGAGAGAGGTTCAAAGAGGGTGCAGGCGCGTGCCCCGGCGAATAAAAGAGAGTGCGTGGTGATAGAGTGGAAGCGGATGAAAACCCTGATTGAAGTGAAGGCTGTTAAACCTGTAAGAAGTAAGTCAAGGATAGATGGCAGTGATGAAAAAGGTGAACTAAACCTCTTAAGGAAGGGAGAGCTCATGTTGTAAAGAACACCGAAGTTGCTTAAAAATGAAGAGTTATTGAAAACCTGTCAGCCAAGTACTAGCAGTAAAAGGAAAGATTTAAGCAGGCAGTCTTCGAAAGACTACACTGCCGACAACAACACCAAACCATACATTCTTATGTCAAGATTTTTATTTTATTTTAACGTTCTCCTTAAAACTTTGATTTTCTGTAGCCAATTGTGTTGGAGCAGCTGGAATTTGAAGGTTGCATCACCACACACAACCTGTAGAACACATTTAAAAATACTGCAATCAATATAGTGACAAACAATGAAAATGGAACCTAGTCGCAAAGAAGTATTGAAAGGCAGAAAGCCAGTGGTTTGGTGGCAGGATATCTCAGTGAGGTGAATGCTGACTGCTGAAGCAAGTGGTTCTCTGCAGTTCAAAAGTTTGAATCCTGGAATGTGACTCACCTTCCATCCGTCTGAGAGCAGCACATTTAGTATCATTAAGATAGTCAATATTGACACCTATTGTTATGGACTGCTTAGAAATTGTCGCACTGCAGAAAGGGCACAGTGTTAAAAAGTGATTACACCAGAGTGCTTCTGGGTGGATATCTTGAAAGATTGAATCAGGATATATTTGTTCCTGTAATCTCTTTTTCTGTTATTATTCAACTTTTTAGATGACTTTTTAGATGAGATAATTAATTTAAAGACGCTGCATTCGGAGAAAAAAGGGTTGTTTTCTCATTGATTGATCACCATTCAGGTGAAATACTTTCTGTAAATAATTGCAAAGTTTTGTCCATAAAAATGTAGTGAAGTTCTGAAAAGAACTCTGAAATCGTAATAACCCCTGGAAGGTATTTTAAGCCACGCAGCTGCCTACGAATAACCTGCACACTTTAGATCAACTTAGATGGAAAAAAACACTTCAACAAAGCAAATTGCCACTTTTGATTGAGAGATTCTGGCCTGGTGGAATCTTGCATTTGTAAGGGTACATATAGCGTTTAGGGTTACGGGTGGCCTTCAGTGCAATTCATGTAGGGCACCCTGCAAAAGTAAATGAAAATCCACAACCCCCTACGTTTGTAAGTATTTATAATTGTGGGGCCTTCCTAGGAACACATAACGTTGCTCCTGCCAGAAAGAGTATGGACGAGTCAACTATATGTGTTCAAAAATATTATTATTTGTAAATGTTATTGTTGGAAATTGGGTTACTCATTGAGGGTGGTAAAACCCTACTCAAGCAGCAACCATAATTCTATGAAACACAAGCAAACCCCAAATATAACAGGCATAACCCTCAGGTAGCTTGGCACAAAAGCAGACAGGCGTAACTTAGAGGCAATGTGTAAAGTATTTATGCAGCACTTCAAACCGAAATAAAATGAAAATACAACACAAGAAAAATCCCACACCAATTTAGAAAACTAGAGAAAAATGTACTAAATTATTTGATACCAAAATAACAAAAATCCAATTAGTAGAACTGGAGATATGCAGTTTTATTTTAGGTAAGTAAAGCGCCTAAAAGCACAAAGCGCCACTTGCTGCTATCTGGTCGTGTAAGGCTGACTACCACGGAGCACGGGCCAGATGCAGGGACCAGGGTAGTCCAGTTGAAAGAGTTACCTAAAAAAGTCTAGCGCGGAGAATTCTGTTCTCTGTTGAAGGGGTCACGAGGAGCAAGGAGAGCGTCGCTGATGGTTATTGAGGCAGCGCGAAGCGCAGGCCGAGCGTCGCAGATGGTCATTCCTGTAGAATGAAGATCCTTTTGTGGCTCGTTGGCAGTCAACGCAGGGTGTCAATGCTGTAGCTTAAATTGCAGATTTTGTGTTGCTGGGCATTACAGGCAGTCACTGTGGCACGAAGAGTCGGTTTCACTGGAGCTTTGTGTTTGTGGATGGCGTGGACAGCAAGACATTCACATGAACAGGCCCGTTGATGATCTCCAAGAGCACAAAACTTCAGGAGAAGGCGCTCTTATGTGACACCAAGGCTCTAGGACCTGACATGCCCCTCTTGGGGATCAGGAACTCACTCCAGCCAATAGCTCTCAGGCAGGTCCAGTTGCAGGTCCGGTTGTAGATCTAGGCGCCAGGCCAGCTGGGAAGCTGCAGGGAGACCTCTGAAGCTTGTTGTGTCCATGTCAGCCTGGGAAGAAGGGTGCAGGTCCAGTCTTTCTTCTCAGCAAGCAGGTCAGCAGGCAGCTAGGTAGTAGAGTAGCAGAGCAGTCCTTCTGACAGCAGACCAGCACAGCAGTCCTTAATCTGTAGTATTCACAGGTCCAGGAGTGTACTGAAGAGTTGGGTCTGAGGGTCTATTATTTGTACCTGGTTCCCATTTTGAAGTCGGAGAAGATTCTAGAGGATTCCCTATGAGCTCCAAGCTAGCTGTATGAACAATGCAGTGGTGACAAGGCCTTTGTGTGAAGGCCGGGCATAGCCTATTCAGTTACAAGCATTTCTGTGCCCATCTCCGCCCCGTTCTGCCAGTTGATGGCCTATCCACACCTAATCCTTCTGTTGTGTGACTGTCTGGAAGGAGTAAACAAAGTCCAACTGCCTACTTCACCCAGTCCTATGAACTAGGATTGGCTCCAGGTACCAAGCAGTTAGGGCAGGAAAATCCCAACATCCTAAAAGTGGCATTTTCAAAGTTGTAACTTAATATCCGACTTTACCATTAAGCAGGATTTTGAATTACACTTTCTCAGACACCAAACATGACATTCATATCTGCTCTCAATTGAATGTTACCACATGTTAAATGTAATAAGGGACCCAAATGCTATCCTATGGGAGAGGTAGGCCTCACAGTAGTGAAAACGAATTTCACTACCAGAACATGTAAAACCTGAAAGTACATGACCAACTTTTTAAATAAAAGGCACCAGGCCCTATGAGCTGTTTAGGGCCTACTCTAGGGGTGACTTACATGCATTAAATGAGAGGTTTAGTTCTGGCAAAAGATTTATCTTGCCAGTTCGAAATGGCAATTTAAAACTGCACACACATGCTGCAATGGCAGGCTTGAGACATGTTTGAAAGGGCTACTTAAGTGAGTGGCACATTAGGTGCAACCAACTAGTAGCATTTAATTTACAGGCCCTGGGGACATGTAGTGCCACCACTTTAATAGGGGCTTACAAATAAATTAAACATACCAATTGGGGTAGGACAATTTTACCATGTTTAAAGGAGAGAGCACAAACCTTTAGCACTAGTTAACAGTGGTAAAGTGCACAAAGGCCCCCAAAAATGAGATCAGCAGAAATGGAGGAGGAATGCAAATAGTTTGGGGAAAGGCCTGCCTAAGGCTGACAGGTCTAACAGTTATGCATTAGAGCACTCCAAGAACTGTGTGATCATGGTAGATTTCCTGAAATAAGTGTGGCATGCTTTCTTAATCCCTAAAAAGTCGGAAATTTGTTTGTAACTTAGGAGTAGTCCTACAAAATAACATTTAGGACATTTTAGCTTTGTTTGTAGTGCACTATGTGCAAAAAAGGTTATTTAGACTTTGTTAATGCAGGACATCCACCAACATTGACAGGTGTCCCATCCGTCCTATTTAGAGTGGACCCCCAAACTTCAAATGCCACCCAAACACTTTCACTGGACTAGAACATTATACTTTTCTGGCTTTGTGCTTGTGGCCAATGTATTGGAAGGCATTTGGATTTGAAACTAGCATTGTCACTGATAATCCCTACCTCATACATTTAAAGATATGGTGAACATATTGGACAGCAATACAAATTGAATCCAGTGTTCATGCAGTAAGGAAGTCAAAGGTTTGCTGGCGTGAGTGAGATGAATGTTTGTCGCTGAAGCATGCAGTAATTAACTGGTCCAAGTTGGAATCCTGGTAAGGTTGACTTAACCTTTCATACTTATGGGATCAATAAATTGAGTACCATAAAATGTGGCTATATTGGCCCCTGTCTTTTTACATTACCTAGAAATGTCAGAAGTACCATAAGAGCGCTACATTTATGGGCTCGGTGATTTCGTCACTAGATTACTCTCCACAGGCTCTGTTTGTAGCTCTGTAGCTCTTCGGTGAGGGTGTAATTGTTGTACCTATCCGTCCCAGGCTTCTGTCTCCCCAGGGGCACTACTTTTTTGGTACCCCACAGGGTCTCCCTCTTAATCCTTTCTTGCTGGTAGTTGACCATGATTATGTCATGCCAAATGGATAAGTAATTGTTGCTCGCAACTAGTTGTTATTTAAATCATGCATTTATTCCATTCAGTGGCTAAATTCAAATCAGTGTGTTCAAATCAATATGTTCATCCATGCCTCATATCCCCAATGCACCTTCATCAGGAGGTGTCCTGTTGAATAAAAAAGCAACCTTGCCAATCAACTGTTAACATGTATTACCTATTTTCACTTAATCAATGTCATCCATTATGCTCCCAGTTTTACATTTACAACAACTTAATCAATAATAGTAAATTATCCCCAACTACACTGCTCGAAGATATCATTTTCTTTTTAATGTCACTACGCCCATCCTTTTGAATCCACTCTGTAACAATTCAGTTTGGTCATGCCTAATATATCCAATATCTGTGTATAAAAATGTATTCTAATGTCCAAATTGTGCATGACCCATCGTATCCAAGTATCAGCCTCTAACTAAAATAATGCATTCGAAATCAGCGATATCATCAGGTATCAGTTCACGTACCCTCTTACAGCTAGGATATAAAAGGTTCAACTAATCTGTTAATGAGACAATCACCAGGCTACTTATCATGGCCCCTGATTCCTCTGAGCGTTCCTCCCAGCCTCTTGTAAACCCTTTTGCCGGCAACTTCCATGGCTGACATTTTTAAGAACGCTACTATGGAAGTTGAAACAAGATTGGTAATTCTGCTTGGCCTAGTGGGCACCACCATTTTAGGGCACCATTTTAGAGCGAACATACTGAGAAGGACATGCGTTATGTAATGTTAATTTCCATTACTCATTCATCAAATGTATATTGTGTTAGTGGATAACCCATGGGAGCGGCAACAAGCTTGTTTTTATCCATTATGAACTCATTGAAGTGAGGTAAAACTGATAACCATGAATAACTCGATGGGTGCCATATTGGAATGACCACATCTGGTCAACTTTTCATACATGCACTTTGGTAGAAATTAAGGTAGGACTGTGATGTTAGAGTGATCGACGATACCTCAAAATACTAAGCTTCATTTGTAATTGCTTCTTGGCATGTTGACTGTGTAGTTGTTTAAATGGAAGACAATTTGTGAAGCATGTGGCAATCACATGTTTCACAAATTGCTATCTGTATTTGTCATCCTATTACTCATTTGTGATATGAGAACTAATCCTGGTGTGATGTCAGAGGGAGGAGGTGTGTGTGAAACCAATCTGTGTTGCTTTATTTAAATATACCCTCACACTTCATCCACATGATACAAAATATGCTATCCAAGTATGGCTAGTATCTGTAACCATTGCATACATTTTGTAAATGCTTATAGCGACATCCTATCATATCAACTTCACTGTCATTCATTGCAAATAATGACCATCGCATACATTTTGTACATGCTTATTGCGACATGCTATTATCTCAACTTCACTTTCATTGATTACAAATATTAGGCATATTCTAATCGATCACTAAGTCCTCTAGGTATTACAGAGACTAATTCCTTTATCCAAAACAGCTCTCTTGTGGACAACTACTTCTTGTTATTAATTCCTTTCCTAGGTTCAATAATTTCTAGTACCATAAACCTCAGCTGGCTGACATTATGTCCTTTCTTGTTGAAGTACGTGGCTAAAGGTGGCATCATTCCTTGGCCTTCTATTCATTTTGTGCTCATTTAGGCTTGTTTTAATCTTATGTTCTGTTTTGACCCACATACACCTGTCCACATGGGCATTTGAACATATATTTTACATTTGTAGAATCACATGTAGCTGTTGTTCTAAATGTAATCTTGGTTTTCTTCAAAGGCTTCATGCTAGATTGTGCGGTAACACCCCTGGATTTATTATCCACCACATCCTCAAAAAAATGCAGCAATCTTAGTGTACGCATGAATTTGAACAAACTTATATGCACTTCCAGTTCATTTCTGTTATAGGTCGGTAAAAATCACGTTGCTTTTTTGTAAAATCCTGGTTTTCAAGAACATTAATAAAAGACTGGAAATGGTCGCGATCAAGTTTTCTTCTGACTCTGACTTTGTTCCCCTTTTTACTTTTGGTGCCTCTGTTTCTTTGGAATTTTTTGTTTGATGCTGATCTTATGCGTACAAAAAGACAGATCGGAGTTGTTTGAATTGGAAGCTATTATCTGTTGTTGTCCATCATGGATATGCCCTGATGAAGGACCAACGGTGGTCAGAAATGCATTAGGTATACGAGGCTTGGATGAACATATTGGTTTGAACACAGTGATTTGAGTGATTTGAATGTAGTTAATGAACAACAAATGGTGAGCAGCAAATACATATCAACTTGGTATGACATAATCATGGTCAGCTACCAACAAGAATGGATTAAGAGGAGGACCCTCTGGGCTACCAAAAAAGTAGTGGCCCTGGGGAGACCTCATCCTAGAAAGGATAGGTGCTTTTGATATTTTGGGTTTTGCACCCCGAATCAGAAGATGACACGTCTTGAACACACAACAGGTGAGCTGGTATAATTGGAGAAAAACTATTTGAGTACACAGTTCTAAATCAATGCATTTTAATTGTTGTACAAAACATTAAGACACACAAACTTTGATATCCTTGTAAAAATGTGGCAATTTAATGGCTTGTGTATGGGTGCTTATACAATGGAATGGCTCAGTGAACGCAATCAATTCTGAGTCAGGTATTTTTCTTCATAACTGCTGTGAGGAATTGTCAGTCCAACATAACAACAGTGTCATGCTGCCATCATGACTGATTCACAATGCCGCATATGCAAATTCACCCATGATGAAGGAAACTGGTGGGGGTGATTTGATGTTCATATAGGACAATATCTTGTACTGTCTTGGGGCCCAGGTTCACTAACTTGATAGGAAAATACTACTTGAAAATGTAAAATGAATCCCATTCCTCGCATGCGTTCTAAAATGTGTTCTGGTTTTGCTTTGGCCCTGTTGTGGTGTTATTCTACTTTTTGTCAAATATTTTGTAGAAGAAAAACAACCAATAACTATTAATAAGTAGTCTCTTTAATTGTTTTTGTTTAGCCCATTTTGGACCTTCCCATTGTAGCCTGTAAAATAGAATGATGGTGTAAGTTTTTCTCAAAAATGTAATTTATAGTTTTCTTTTTTCTTTTTAATGTGACGTTATTTTTTAGCGGATTGTTCAATTTGATCTGCCCTTCTAGTATACAAAGAGAACCACAACCTTCAGCCACCACTACACTAAAATCCACCAACACACAGCACAGTTGCCACTAAATATTTGTCAGATTTCAATGACTTTTGCTCTAACTACAGATTTCAGACACCTAAGGACTACTAACCTTGAAGGAAACTAAAGAAAGAATTTTGCAAGCATTGCTTGTTCATGTTTCTTACCCTGAACTGCACCCTCATGGCAGCAGTGGCGGACACTGGAAGGTTACATTTACTACTCTTACTCCAGTCCCAAAATATTTTAGGGAAAGTAATAAATTCTCCAAGCATTTTTAGGAAGGGTTTAAAAGTAATGATTTTGAATTGGAAAAAGTGCTTCCCTAAGGCACAACTCATGTTTACCATGTCAGTTCCATGTGCTGTTTTCTAAAGTACAAGCAGTGATATACTTCGCTAAGATGTTTTTATTTATTTTGTCTTAGTTATTTTTTTCCAAGAGGTGTAAAGAGGATAAGGGATTTCACTTTTTATTATCATGTTTGCTTGAATGTGTTAGACTCTGTGCATGACTTCTCCTTCCAATTTATTTTTCTTGGAACGTTTTTACACATCATCTCTTTTTCTACCAATACCTCTACCTCGGTCCTTCCATTTTGCGATCCCTCCTCAGTTTACGCCCTTGGCTTCTGACTTCTAAACATTGCAGCAGTAAGGGTGCAGTACAAGTTTTCTGCTGGATTGCAACATTTTCAGCTCACAACAATTAAGCCTTGAAAGCAGTAGGCTTTTTTTATCTTTGTTTTTTAAATCAATGTGTTTATTGAAATATAATTCGAGGGCAAAATAAGAAACCATGGAATATTTATGAGACTCGTGGCAAAATATGTAGAGAAGATACATTCGAAAGCACTTTTTTCCAAATACACTTCAAACAGGTTTTAGTTTTGTAGACTGTTCTGAAGGGACGCTCAAGAACATTCCAGACCTTTAAATTGTGCCAAAGGGGTGTAGCTTCACCTATGCACCCCCCAGAAAACCATGAGCCTGGTAGAACAGTGGTGGCACATTTATTAGAAAGTTGCTGTGCTGTGTGACATGGAAAGGGCATAAATGCACTGTATTTAAAAGAATATGGCTCATTCCTGCCTTTGGCCCTGCACTGCCACCATTTTGGCTGCCTAGCGCCAATGCAGGCACCCATGCACTATGGTGCAAGGGTGCCTGGGTTGTAAGCAGTATTGTTTTTGTACAGGAAGGGACACTGTCCTGAACAAAAATAATCCCCTGAGGCATTTTCTTCTTTCTATGTGTGCTGCAGAATGCAGCACAAATAAAAAGAGGAAGTAATGATGAGAATTAAAGACATTTCTCCTCATTCTGCCTCCACTGAGAAGGCGTATCTTTTTTGGCAGATTCACAGGTTTGCCACTTTTGGTAAATCTGAGAATGCATAAAAACCAGGGGCATTGCGTAGGATCACCCACGCAACACCCAGGGAACGTCTTCACAGGGCAGGTAAATGGAAAGCAGTGATTTGTGCTGTGTTGCTTTACTCCAGATGTATGAAGCCACTCATGACCATGCAAGGTGGCCTTGCGTGGCTTCATTAATCGCATTTTGGATTTATGTCCCTCCTGCAACACGTTGCGCGGTGCAAGAGCAACGCAATTCCTCTCATAAATATGCCCCGGGGCGCAGCAGGCGAATCATTCCCTCACAGAACAAGAAATCCTTTGCAATCCTTCACTTCCTTGCCCGAGCAGGCAGCAGGCCGAAGCCGCACAGCACAGCTAGCCAACCTTCTCCCGCGGAGTCTGGAGACTCCGAGTCCAGTATTAGCGTCCATCTAATAATTTGGTCCTCAGGCCTGCCGCCTTGTACTTTCAGCAGTCTCCAGGCCTCAGCTGTCCAAGTGAAATAGCGTCCATCCCGGGGTGGGAGGGAAAACTGCCAGAGACCATAGGAATTGCGGCTCTAACAGTGACGGTTCAACTGAAGCTGGACTTTCTTCCATTAAGAAATCTTAAACATTATGACAGCTTGAGCACAGAAACAATTTCACTTGTGGAAGGTCATCCTGTCTCTGCTGTGTTGACAGATGAATCTGTTGTCCAGGGAAACGCAGAGAACCCTTTCATTCCATATTAAAGCATCATATACTTCTTAGTGAAACGTGTCATTTTGTCCCCTGATTTGACCACTCAATGGAATTTTCAATCTAGGGCTGTTTATTTTTGTCATGCTCCTTTTACTGCTATTTCAAGCGTTGTATTTTCTGTTGTTGGAGAGTTCTTTAGTGTTCGAAAAACTGCCTGGTAGCAACAGGAAGGCATGACAGTGGGCGACCAGCAAGCAAGTCCAATAAATCCCTTTTAACTCTGACACTGTTTTGCGAGCAACACTTTTTTAATACAGGCACATCCCTTTGAAATCCTGACTGTCTTTGCTTATCGTTTGTTTTTATTTTGCTTTTTTGGGGGATTTCGAGATCCCTATCTTCCTTTTCTGCTTCCGCAGAGTTCTAGACTCCTGTAACAGTTCCCTAAACTTAGTGATGACTATGGTTTGTATTGTGAAGTATCAATTTTCCTTATTTTCTTTGCACGTAATGCATCGCATAAATAAACTGATGCTGTGTAAATGATGCAAACACTACAATATTAACCAGTTTATCGATAGCCTAATCCATGGGCATAGGTGCCATTGGTGCAGCAGATGGAATGAACCCGCACTCTGAGCACAAATGGGCCCATTGAACCCCAACAGTACTCAAAGGGGTGTATTTTCCTCGCTTGCACCCAGTGCCCACGGCATCCTTGCGACACTTCCCTTATCTGGATTTCTCCATGCGCACTCAGATTATTTTTGAGACCTTATCGAGTAGTGAACTCCGTGATGCAAGTAGATTAAAACTCCTGGTATCAAAATGTCTGCACAATGTTTGTGGTAAGACTTGGGGCCTTATCATGATCCTGTTCTCTGCACTGCGCCAGTGCAGAAGAGGGCCTTTGAAGGCCTAATTTATGGCATTTTGGGGTAGGGCTGCGCTGCCCTACACCAAAGTGAAAGGACAAGAATGCCCTGTATTTAAGCAATAAGTTGCATTTCTGTCTTTTCTGCCTGCGCTGGACCGTTTAGGCAGCCTAGCGCCAAGTAGGCACCCTTGCGGTGCAATAATGCCTCTCTTGCAGGCAGGAATGTTTTTCAGCAGGAAAAGTCACCTTCCTCCCAAAAGCAATCCTACAAGGTGTTTTCTGTTATCCATGCAGCACACATGGAAAGAGGATAAAAGTAGGAGACAAACATATTACTCCTGCCAAAAGCAATCCTACAAGGTGTTTTCTGCTATCCATGCAGCACACATGGAAAGAGGATAAAAGTAGGAGACAAACATATTACTCCTCGTTACAACCCCCTTCAGGAGTTGTACAAATTTGACGCTTACCCAGGTTTACATCACTTTGAAAAATTGGGGCAGCGCCAAATTGCATGGGTGTTGGTGGGAAACCCCACTGCAACGCCCATGGAATGCCTAATGGGTGCAGAGTAAGGCGACAAAGTGATCTACGCTGCGTTGCCTTACTCATGATTTATGAGGCCACTCAAAGCCATGCACGGTGGCTTTGAGTGGCTTCATAGATCTTTATGAGATCCCTTTTTCATGCATGTTCCACATTATGTCTGGGCTCTCAGAAATAACCCCCTGAGTTTCTCTTTTCTGTTTACAGTGCATACTTTAACTTGAGAAATCTCTTAGTTAGTGCATGGACTGCAATAGCAGAGTTCGAAATCTCAGAGCACTCATTTCCTCTTCCTGTTTCCAAGCTCAGCTGCCTGCAGCCAGCAGCCCTTGCACTAACTCAGAGCAGTGGTGGTTGCTATGGGGCAGTGGCCGGGGAGGGGGGACCAAAGAAAGGAGAGTAGGGGGGTTAAAAAAAAATACCGAATACCGAAAACTACACTTACCTGGCCGCTGCCTCTCCTTCCTTCTTCGTTGAGGACGCTGTAACAGGAAGCACCCAGGCTCCCAGTCTGCCCCAGCCAATCACGACGATGCTCATGCAGCGTCGTGCTTGGTCTGAGCACCGTGGTTCGGCTCTTAGAGAGGGAGTGGAAACCTTGGCGTGTTCTCCGCCCAGGCTGTAATGCAGCCTGGCTGGAGAACATGCAAAGTGCGCATAATGGTTTGGCAGGCCCGAGAGAGCCGGCCAAATCATCATGCGCACTTAAGTGGACATACCACTCCTGCCCCTCCCTCTTGGAGGACAGCCTTGCCCCATCCCTTAAAAAAAAAAAAAAGCTGGGCAGCACCGTGAAAATAAAATTATAACGTTATGTTATTATCATTTTATTTTTCGAGTGGGGCGATGCTCTTCCGCCTGAGCAGAGGAGCCGCCGCTGACTCAGGGAGCCTTTGAGTTAAGCGATGTACTGTAGATGGGAAAAAAGAAATGATCTGACCCCCTATGCGTTGCCGCAGCACAAAGTAAGGAATCATGATATGGCCGATAAATGTTTGAATGCTCCTGATATATGCATCATATTGGTGGAAAATATATATATATTCTTTTCAAATACTGAACATCAACTGGACGTTAAAGGCCAACTAAAGCTAATGCAATTAAGCAAACAATTTGTCAACTTCGAGAAACCATGTATGAGTGCTGTGAGCTTCCTGACAAAGTGTCTGCTGTCGACAATATGCCAGGTTTGGCTGGTGGACAAATTGGGTCTGTATTCTCCAGAAGGAAACCATTTTGTCGTGAAGAAATCCATTCTGCTACACGCCATGAACTATGGGGGTCTTGCCAACACTTTCTTGCCCTGTCAGCATGCCCTGTAAACACCTTTGTGCTACTTCTTGTAGGAATATGTATGTATGTTATTCTGCGGCAGTAGACATCACGCAAATTCATTGTTCCGATTTCTTTTATGTGCACAGATTTTGCATAAGTGCTTCCTACCACACTTCTCCACCCCTCTCCTCTCACACTGTCCCATATTAATTCCCAGTGCAGGCTTCAGCGCTGGTGGCGCCTGGTGCAATATTTATTTTTGGTCCCCCAACACCCCACAATCGCCTAATTGGGTTCCCTCACTAACACTGGGCAAATGTGCCCCTCATCTCTCCAATCACAAGTTATTGCTGAACACAGCGCCCCCCACAGGTCAGCGCCCAGTTCGACCGCACCGGTCGCACTGCCCTAAAGCCGATCCTGTTAATTATTATCATACGGATGCCAAAGGACATCCACCGAGGTGGCCTTGTTGGAATAGTTTCTGGTTTCATATATTGGGAATTAGGACCGTACAAATTAGCAGGCCTACTGGGTACAGAATATTGTAAAGTGGAAATAACATAAATGAAATTAAAAATAAACACATCCCTAGTTTACTGTCTATTTTTCCCTTTTCAGGTCAGAACCCTGGCAGGTTCTAGCTACTGAATATAGGGCTTTGAGTAGTGGCCCCATGGGACCTTTTTATGACATAAGTAAAAGCTCAGTCGCTTCTTTTCTTTCTTCTCTTACCATGTCCCAGTTCACAGACAACCACGCACTCCTCATCACTGGAGTTCTTGTTTTGCAGGACGGCAATAGAAAAAACACTTAACTTTGCTTGTCAGGAACCATCAAAACTAAGGCTTAGAACACAAGTGTAATTGCAGAGCAGCGGCCAGGGCCAGCAAAGGCCTAGGAGCTCTCATCAAATTGCCTGCATTATTGTTTTCTAAAGCGGATGCTCATTCCGAAACCTTTAGATTGGAAACAGTAGCGCTTCCCCTGGCACCTGGGCAGGGATTATGAGTCTATTAGCACTGACTTTAAAAGTCGGTGCCATTGTGCCTGTAATGTGTACTCTGTGGTAAGTCAGGCCGTGGTCACTGTCTGTAATGTGGACTCTGTGGTAAGTAGAGCCATGGTCACTGCCTGTAATGTGTACTCTGCGGTAAGTAGAGCCGAGGTCACTACCTGTAATGTGTACTCTGTGGTAAGTCAGGCCATGGTCACTGCCTGTAATGTGTACTCTGTGGTAAGTAGAGCTGTGGTCACTGCCTGTAATGTGTACTCTGTGGTAAGTAGAGCCGTGGTCACTGCCTGTAATGTGTACTTTGTGGTAAGTAAGGCCGTGGTCATTGCCTGTAATGTATACTCTGTGGTAAGTAGAGCCATGGTCACGGCCTGTAATGTGTACTCTGTGGTAAGTCAGGCCGTGGTCACTGCTTGTAATGTGTACTCTGCGGTAAGTAGAGCCATGGTCACTGCCTGTAATTTGTACTCTGTGGTAAGTAGAGCCGTGGTCACAGCCTGTAATGTGTACTCTGTGGTAAGTCAGGCCATGGTCACTGCCTGTAATGTGTACTCTGTGGTAAGTAGAGCTGTGGTCACTGCCTGTAATGTGTACTCTGTGATAAGTCAGGCCGTGATCACTGCCTGTAATGTGTACTCTGTGGTAAGTAGAGCCGTGGTCACTGCCTGTAATGTGTACTTTGTGGTAAGTGAGGCCGTGGTCACTGCCTGTAATGTGTACTCTGTGGTAAGTAGATGCTCATTTGACTGGGCACACGCTGTTGCTGGCGCTGCTGCAGGCGCTTCGCTGCGCTTTTAACGCTTTTAACTCTCCTCGTTTGGTATATTGTTTAAATTTTATTTTCTGCACTTATTCCCTGATTTTAGCAGGGTCTTGGCCCCCTCCTCTTACCGCACATAATTCGGCTCCCTCACCGCCGTTTTGGCGGGTCTGGATCCCGGGGGTGGCTCATTGTGGGCGCCATTTTGGGTAGGGAATGGGAAGATAGCTTTGGGCGCCATCTTGGAGCGTCCTTGTGCTCGCGCTTTAATTGGCGAGCCTACTTAAGGCGAATCTAGTTTCAGGGCAGGCCTTGACAGATGCTCATTTGACTGGGCACACGCTGTTGCTGGCGCTGCTGCAGGCGCTTCGCTGCGCTTTTAACGCTTTTAACTCTCCTCGTTTGGTATATTGTTTAAATTTTATTTTCTGCACTTATTCCCTGATTTTAGCAGGGTCTTGGCCCCCTCCTCTTACCGCACATAATTCGGCTCCCTCACCGCCGTTTTGGCGGGTCTGGATCCCGGGGGTGGCTCATTGTGGGCGCCATTTTGGGTAGGGAATGGGAAGATAGCTTTGGGCGCCATCTTGGAGCGTCCTTGTGCTCGCGCTTTAATTGGCGAGCCTACTTAAGGCGAATCTAGTTTCAGGGCAGGCCTTGACAGATGCTCATTTGACTGGGCACACGCTGTTGCTGGCGCTGCTGCAGGCGCTTCGCTGCGCTTTTAACGCTTTTAACTCTCCTCGTTTGGTATATTGTTTAAATTTTATTTTCTGCACTTATTCCCTGATTTTAGCAGGGTCTTGGCCCCCTCCTCTTACCGCACATAATTCGGCTCCCTCACCGCCGTTTTGGCGGGTCTGGATCCCGGGGGTGGCTCATTGTGGGCGCCATTTTGGGTAGGGAATGGGAAGATAGCTTTGGGCGCCATCTTGGAGCGTCCTTGTGCTCGCGCTTTAATTGGCGAGCCTACTTAAAGCTCCCCTCTCCCGCGCAGCGGGACGCGCAGGTGGGGACGCCGTCGCTTAGCCGGAGTCGTGCCAGAGTCCTGCCCGTCTGCGCTCGTCCGCGTCGAGGCAGCGCGAGGCGGGGCAGGCTCTGTACTTCAACACATCGTGGATTAGCCGCTCCTGGCAGGTATGTTGTCCTACACACGGTCAGAGCTGCTGGCCATAGGGCAAATGTCCAAAGGAGGTGCGTGTAAGCCTGTGGACCCTTTAATTGGCCCATACAGCTGCGCCTGTAAAAGCTGGTCTCTGATGAGCCCTACTAAAATACGCTCCTTGGACAATACCACCCCAGTCACACGATTACATGTTGCATCGCGAGATCTTCGTATCTGGTGCCTTAATGTTAGATCACTTGTAAAGCATCATTTGTCTATTTACGACCTGATAGAGAAAGAGGATCCCGATGTTTTCTTAATGACAGAAACCTGGCTTCAGGACTCCGACTCCGCCATATTGAATCTTGCATTCCCCCAGAACTATACCATCTTCACTTCTAATAGGACCACAAGAGGTGGTGGTATTGCTATGGCAGTCAAGTCCTGTTTTCCGGCGGAATGGAAGCCGTCAGAACTACCCGCATGTGAAAGCGCTATTTTTAAAGTCGCCTCCTCCCATCAATTTACTTTCAGTGGCCTACTTGTATACCGTCCCCCCGGCAATGACTCGGTTTTTAGGTCTGCGCTGGCCGATATGGTCAGTCCTATAGCACTCGGCTGTGCCAATTTTAATATTTTGGGTGACCTCAACATCCATTTCGATAAAGGGTCTTCCACTACCGTGAGTTCCTTGTTGGCGGATTTGGAAGCTCTCCAACTGATTCAGCTCGTTACCCTTCCAACCCACTCGGGAGGCCATATTCTTGACCCCTTCTTTTCCACACTAGATGGGTTAAGGCTGTCAGAACCGAGGTTGATGGGGTGGACTGATCACTTGTTAGTAGAAGCTTTCTGTCCGGTCCTTGATAAACCTTTTATACCCACAGACAGGCCTATTCTTAAAAGGCCTTGGCATAAGCTTACGTTGGAAGAATTCTACGGCCTATTAGAGCGAAAACCTCTGAGAACCTTTACTAATGTGGATCAAGGATATCAACAGTTCTGCGCTTGGATCACAGATGCCTTGGATTCTCTTATACCTCTGCGGTGGTCGAAAGGCCGGACAAAAACACCGAGCCCCTGGTATAATGAGTCTCTCGCAGAATTGAAAAAATCCTGTCGTAAAACAGAGAGGGAATGGAGACGTTCCTATGACCCTGCGCTGAAAACTCGGTATTTCACTGAGTTGAAGCTCTATCATAGAGCTATCTGCAGAGCAAGAGCTGCATTTTATGCTCATGAATTTGCTACCAGCCCCAATCCTTCAAAATTGATTTTCAAGGTACTGAAGCACCTTATGAAAAACAGATCCTCATCAGAGGTGATTTGCACAGATTCGCACTGTGATAAATTAGCCTCCTTTTTTGTGGAGAAGGTGGCAAAAATCTATCATGGGTTCGACACACTCCACCAGGACCGACTGGCTTCTACCTCTGTTACGACAGATCTTGAGCCTTTGGCCATTTTACCTGAACTGTCTATTGAGGCCTTTGACAGGTTCAGCCTTAAGGTCAAGTCAGGCTCTCCTATGGACCCGTTAAAGCCAGCCTTCATTAACACACTTTCCCCGCTGTGCCGTGACCCCATATTGAATCTCATCAATATGTCATTGTCTTGTGGAACGGTACCCGCGGCATGGAAACAGGCAGTGGTCACTCCGATATTAAAAAAAACCAACTCTGACCCCCGATTGCCAGAAAACTATCGACCTATCTCCCTGTTGCCTTGGATTGCCAAAGTAACAGAAGCCCATGTCAACTCTGTTCTGTCCGAGCATCTGGTTCGTAACCAGATTCTGGATTCCAGTCAGAACGGCTTCCGGTCAGGACACAGTACCGAGACGGCATTACTTTACATCACGGAACATCTTCGCCAGGTACTTGACTCAGGTCATACTGCAGCGCTTATATTATTAGATCTAAGCGCTGCCTTCGATACTGTGTCCCACCATATACTTATCCAACGCTTACAGGAGGCGGGAGTGACGGATGTCGCCCTCCAGTGGTTTCGGTCTTTTCTGGCAGACCGCTCCTTTAAAGTGGCTATACCACCTGGTCAATCTGCCACCTATCCCTTGGAGCTCGGGGTACCACAGGGATCTTCGTTGAGCCCGACAATGTTCAACCTCTATGTGAAACCGTTGGCTGGTGTCGTCAAACAGTGGGGTCTCACGATGGCCTCATATGCGGACGACACACAGCTAGCGGTGACACTTAGTGAAGACCCTGAGGTGGAGGCCCCCAGATTCCGTGCGGGTCTCTTGGCAGTAGCCGGTTGGCTTCGCACCAACTGCCTTCAGTTGAATGCCACCAAAACGGAGGTGTTGGTCCTAGGTAAGCATGCGGAGTTATGGGGAAATCAGTGGTGGCCATCGGAGCTTGGTGTCACTCCTATTCCAGCCGCTGGACTGAGAAATTTAGGAGTATGGGTAGATTCTGCGCTGACCTTCAGAGATCACACCAAGAAGGTGGCTGCTACGTGTTACGGAATTCTGCGTGGTACTAGGCCGGTCTTAAAGTACTTTGATCCCCCTACCAGACAGCTTGTAGTCCAGGCCTCAATACTTTCTCGGCTGGACTACGGCAGCTCATTGCTGTTAGGGGTGAATCAAGCGGAGGCCTCTAGGCTCCAAAGAGTACAAAACGCCGCGGCACGTGCCATTGTGGGCCTTCCCAGACATTGTTCAGTGTCTGGCACCATCACGGCCTTGCACTGGCTCCCGGTCAGACAGCGAATTAAGTTCAAGGCGCTGTGCCTGGCCTTTAAAATTCTGAAATCTTTTTCGCCGCCGGCACTTGTTCCTCTTCTTACACCCTATATGCCTTCGAGATCCTTGAGATCGGAGGGGCTTCATCTGGCCATCTGTCCGCGCTTCAAGCTGAGCAGAATGGGTGGCCGCTCCTTTAGGGTGCTAGCGGCAGGCCTATGGAATTCGCTCCCTGTACACATTCGTGCTCTTGAAGATCTGCTCACCTTCAGGCAGGCGATTAAAACCTTCCTGTTCCCGGTATCTAGTTAATCTCTTTCCTTTTATTGTGTGTTATGTTATAGCATCTGTCAAAGCGCCAGGACGCCCCTTTGCTGGGGCAGCTGTGCGCTATAAAAATACCAAATAACATAACATAACATAACATAACATAGAGCCGTGGCCACAGCCTGTAATGTTTACTCTGTGGTAAGTAGAGCCATGGTCACTGCCTGCAATGTGTACTCTGTGGTAAGTAGAGCCGTGGTCACTGCCTGTAATGTCTACACTCTGAGGTAAGTAGAGCTGTGGTCACTGCTGGTTATATGTACACTCTGTGGTAAGTAGAGCCGTGGTCACTGCCTGTAATGTATAATCTGCGGTAAGTAGAGCCGTGGTCACTGCCTGAAATGTGTACTCTGCTGTAAGTAGAGCCGTGGTCACAGCCTGTAATGTGTAATCTGCTGTAAGTAGAGCCGAGGTCACTGCCTGTAATGTGTTCTCTGTGGTAAGTCGAGCCGTGGTCACCACCTGTAATGTGTACTCTGCCGTAAGTAGAGCCGTGGTCTCTGCCTGTAATGTGTACTCTGTGGTAAGTAGAGCCGTGGTCACTGCCTGTAATTAATCCTGGGCAAAGCACTACGCTACGCTCGCGTAGTTTGCGAAGTTTACGCTACTTCCCACTACGCGAATTGCATGTAGCACAGTGCAAACACGCGTAGCGTAGTGCAGCGGTCATTTTTTGCTTGCTCGCGGTCCTCAACATCAAGTTGGCGACCGCGAGCAAGCAAAATGACACTGCCTGTAATTTGTACTCTGTGGTAAGTAGAGCCGTGGTCACAGCCTGTAATGTGTACTCTGTGGTAAGTCAGGCCATGGTCACTGCCTGTAATGTGTACTCTGTGGTAAGTAGAGCTGCGGTCACTGCCTGTAATGTGTACTCTGTGATAAGTCAGGCTGTGATCACTGCCTGTAATGTGTACTCTGTGGTAAGTAGAGCCGTGGTCATTGCCTGTAATGTGTACTTTGTGGTAAGTGAGGCCGTGGTCACTGCCTGTAATGTGTACTCTGTGGTAAGTAGAGCCGTGGTCACAGCCTGTAATGTGTAGTCTGTGGTAAGTCAGGCCATGGTCACTGCCTGTAATGTGTACTCTGTGGTAAGTAGAGCCGTGTCCACTGCCTGTAATGTTTACTCTGTGGTAAGTAGAGCCATGGTCACTGCCTGCAATGTGTACTCTGTGGTAAGTAGAGCCGTGGTCACTGCCTGTAATGTCTACACTCTGAGGTAAGTAGAGCTCTGGTCACTGCCGGTTATATGTACACTCTGTGGTAAGTAGAGCCGTGGTCACTGCCTGTAATGTATAATCTGCGGTAAGTAGAGCCGTGGTCACTGCCTGAAATGTGTACTCTGCTGTAAGTAGAGCCGTGGTCACAGCCTGTAATGTGTACTCTGCTGTAAGTAGAGCCGTGGTCACTGCCTGTAATGTGTTCTCTGTGGTAAGTCGAGCCGTGGTCACCGCCTGTAATGTGTACTCTGCCGTAAGTAGAGCCGTGGTCTCTGCCTGTAATGTGTACTCTGTGGTAAGTAGAGCCGTGGTCACTGCCTGTAATTAAGCCTGGGCAAAGCACTACGCTACGCTCGCGTAGTTTGCGAAGTTTACGCTACTTCCCACTACGTGAATTGCACGTAGCACAGTGCAAACACGCGTAGCGTAGTGCAGCGGTCATTTTGTGCTTGCTCGCGGTCCTCAACGTCAAGTTGGCGACCGCGAGCAAGCAAAATGACACTGCCTGTAATTTGTACTCTGTGGTAAGTAGAGCCGTGGTCACAGCCTGTAATGTGTACTCTGTGGTAAGTCAGGCCATGGTCACTGCCTGTAATGTGTACTCTGTGGTAAGTAGAGCTGCGGTCACTGCCTGTAATGTGTACTCTGTGATAAGTCAGGCTGTGATCACTGCCTGTAATGTGTACTCTGTGGTAAGTAGAGCCGTGGTCACTGCCTGCAATGTGTACTCTGTGGTAAGTAGAGCCGTGGTCACTGCCTGTAATGTCTACACTCTGAGGTAAGTAGAGCTGTGGTCACTGCCGGTTATATGTACACTCTGTGGTAAGTAGAGCCGTGGTCACTGCCTGTAATGTATAATCTGCAAAATGACATCCCGGCGAGACTTTTTCCTCGTTCACGATCAGCAACATCAAGTTGCCGATCGCGAGCGTGGAAAATAAACCTCCCAGCGAGCTTCTCAACGCGGGGAGGTCAGGTTTCTCATTGCGAGTGGTCGCGTATGCTCGTGACCACTCACGATGAGAAACTACCAGTCCGCGTTGAGAAAGCTGCCGCTCGAGTAGAAATCTACTCGAGCTGCAGAAAACGACCGTGTGCACTGTGCAAGATACAGTTTGCACTGATTGCACAGTGCGGACAAGCATCCAGCACTGTGCAATCAGTGCGAACAGCATCTTGCACAGTGCACTACGCAGTTTGCAAACCTACGCATAGCTCGCGTAGTGCGAAGTGCACTTCGCGTACCTACGCGCAGCGCTACTTCGCAAACTACGCCCAGGGTTACCTGTAATGTGTACTCTGTGGTAAGTAGAGCCGTGGTCACCTTCACAGTTGCAACACGTGCAGGTGCACCTGAATGACTGCCCCAATGCTCGTCATAGCATTTGCCAGAACGTGTTAATCTTATCAATGACATTATTCCATGTACTTTAAAGGCCAGCTATGTTCTTGCTAAGACAGCACCCATTGGTGTCACCGACAGGTGTAAAAAATCCAGAATCAAGATTTTAGTGTGGAAATCCCCCAACTCCTGCGGATGAGACTTCCTCCTTGGTGGACATCTCCCATTGACTATGTCGGAGTCAACAAGGGGTAAAGGGTAATGTACCTGTCAAAAATATTTAAAACATTAGCCCCTAATCTCTGCCCTTGCCCCCCCTTCTCCCTATTATACAGTATTTGTGATATCATCCCTGTCCTACACCTATCCTTCTTTCGCTCTCATCCTGATGCACTCCATGCTACGATAACGATAACAGGCCATCTGATAAAGAATGTCAATAAGCTACTTAGATCTGAGCCCAACCAAGGCTAAGGCCACCAACTTCCCATCCCTCCATAGAACTCAAAACAATTCCACCTACCATCTTGTAAGCACCTGACTCCAACCTCCTTCCCCACTCTGCCCAAAATGTCAGGGTCAATCTCAATTACTAAATGCGTTTTTCCTTCTTCTTTCTTTGTCATCGTGTCATCTCACTGCCACTTCTTGAGCATTCATGAGGTCAACCTTAAGGCTTCTTCCGCTCATCTAACAACCATCGGAAAACCAGGGCAGCCGTCTTCTAGGCCTTGCAAGACCCTTGAAAGAGGGTTGTGAACTATGACTGTTCATTGTGGTAACCGCCTCGGGTCATTTTTCACCACTTTATTCAGACCTCTGACAGGAGGGATCACTGGTTACAAAATGTCCTTCTACAAATTTCTCATTCTAGTCTATAAAGCTATCATCCAACCTCACCCTTTTCACACAATGGTCTGATCATCTCTCACTACTCCCCTATCAATCATCTCTATCCACAAGTCCACCACCACCATGTGACATTTAACCCCCTCTATGCCACATCCTCCTTCATGCCCTTCAAGGCAGATTCTTACCATTAGAATCTAATTTTCTTTAGGTCTTCATCTTTCCTGGATTTTCTTGGAAGATGATTTTTAAAAACGTCCTCCTATGTTTCAGCACCACTGGTCTCTCAATTGAACTGTGGAAATCACAGACGTTCTTAGGACCTTTATGTATCTGATACGTAATAGGAACATAATTAATTGTTCCTCATTCACAACCTTCCTCCCACTTCCAAGTTTCTTTTCCCACAAACTGTAAATTCTTGTGTACATCTTTTGCTTCATTTATCTTTGTGATATTAGCAAGTACATATAACATAAATATATTTATTATTCGTACATACACAGTGCCTTTTATGATTGATTGGTAGAATGGTGGCAAAGGAATGAAGACTCTTAACCATACAATGAGATTTCTAAAGATACTAGAATTACATTTTAGCACTAGAGAAAACCATAAGGGGTGCCTGCAATCAAAACAATAATTGTTTTGTGTTTATAGACACATTTTGAAGCACGTTTTTCATATTGTGTGCACCTTTTTTGAATGATGCCTGAAAACCAGATAACTATCAGAATAGCATGATGGTCTCTTAGTTGTATGGCTTGCCCAAGGTTGGGGGTTTCCTAATTAACTTGCATGATGGGTTCCTGAAGCGTTGGCTGTCAATCATTCTTTTTGCAGCCCTCATTCCATTTCCACACCTTTTCTTTCCACCTTCTTTGCCACAGTCCAGAGACACACAGACTCCTGTCAGTGGAGCAAATTCATCCTGAATCACTGACAATCTCTGTGCTTGCTGCGCTATGACGTATTTCACCATCCTTCTACCAGGGACGTGCAGAGACTTGCAGTTTCTCCTGCTTCAGGAAATCTGAAACAAAATTTACAATTTCACAGAGAGACTCACTGTAAACTACCGAGTAACAAATGTTCTGAAAAAACAGGGTGTGGAGGGCACTCGTATTTTACTTTGTTTTCCTTCTGCAAACAAGTCCTTAATTGTTGTTTTAAGAAGACTTTTGCTTGTTTGGAAGGGCCTTTTCTTGACAAATGAAAAACGTTGCATTTTGCTAACTTGTGATGCATTTTGTGTGAAGTGAGTTTGCATACTATACAAGCAATATGTAAACTATTGACACCACTATGCAGTCTCTAGGTTCTATTTTGCACAATACTGCCAACAAGCACTTTAAAAGTTGCTTACAGCTGCACAGACAGCTGCATAAATAAATACATAAATAAATGTATGGCGGTAGGAGCTCCTTCTGCTATTTAATAATGAACTGCCTTTCTGGAGCAGCATACCTGTGCTCAACTTACACAGCACATTAGCTGACCATTTTCCTTTTGGAAACCTACCCTTTTTTCTTCGCATCAGTCTAAGCAGCTTACATCTAAAGCCCTGTTTTTCATCCGACGTCCCCCTGTTCTGCAGCTGCACGCGCCTGTGGAGCCGAAATGAAAGGTGACCACTTCTGACCAGGGAAAGCGATTTGACGGATACCGGGAAATGGCAAACTGCGTGCGGAAAACAGATTCTTTTCTCGATTCTCATTAAGTTAGCAGCATGACTTAATGATGTGCTCGTAAAGAGGGTCTTTTAATGCCCTTAAACATCTGTTAGGATGTTTGAAATCCTTTTACCCCCACTCTTTCGCGTCCTGAACCCGAGGTGCCCCTCCGCCTCGTCCTCCGTTCCTCCATGATTGAGTTCTTCATAGAAATTGATGTGGAGCCATAGGCCGAATCCAATGAGGAAAGACTTCGCGCGGTATTATTCGTGTTTCTCTGTCTGATGCTGCAGGATGCGCGCGCTATTTATTTTCCCGGCGTGCCTCTAGCCTCGGACCCATGGGAGCATTAAAGAATAGGAAATGCCTTGCCACGGGGTGGCTGGAGCAGCGCGCGCGCTGAATGCAAGAGCGCGACTGGGCAGGATAAAAAATGAATGGTGATGAAGGACCAGAATGCAGCGGGGGCAGACTCCTGCTGCCGCTGCTGCGGGGAGGCATCTCTGCTCGGAAGTCTGGAGAATAAATGTGTCTTTCAGAGAATCCCAGGCCTGAAAATAAAACTCTGGTGTTTTCGGAGGAACACCCCAATAACAAAAGCGTGCTCTAGGTCTGCTGTGAAGGGGAAGCCATAATGCACATTCAGACCACACCTTTAACAGGAAAGAAACAATCATAGATCTTTTTAAAGTATTCTTGGCTCGCCTTGAATTAGTGTAGGCTAGGATTGGGGCTTACTCTGAAAGCCATGTAAGAAGATCCAACTCCTTTAAAATGAAAATACTCAAATGAAGAAGGAACATACATTCACCACCAATGTCTTAAAAACAAATGTATTCTCTAACTTCCCAAAAAACTATCATATTATAGAGGAAAATAATTTAAACTAGTTTCATTAAAAGGCGTTTGGGGCAACAATTGTCTTTGAAATTTGGTATGGATTTAGGGGTTTGCCCACATGAACAAATTTACAGTTCCAACATTCACTCCTGTGGACCATGCCTTTCTCAGGAGTGAAACGCACTGTGGAAGTTGAATTGTAGGCAATTCTAGATCACCTACACAACAGGTCTTGGCTGGTCTCTTGCGACGCGTTTGTATGACTGACTGAAAAAGATGGTCATGTTAATGCCGAACTGTCTACCAAAGGTGCAGTACGGTTAGATCCATCCTCATAAAATAAATATACTTACTTGAAACTCATTTATGTGTTCCATGGTTATCCATTTACGTGTTCTGCGGTTGTCATGAAAATCTGGCATGGATGCAGCTATCATTGACACTACTCTGGATGCCTCTGTCTCAAAAGGACTGTTTTCGAATGACTACTGCATGAAAAAGGCTTAGCTCCCCATCGTGAAGAAGGGAAGTCTTTTTGCTGTGCATTACAAGAGAAGTGTTCAATTATTCAGTCATTCACAGAACAGTCCTGTTCCGCTAATCTAATTAGGGGGAGATCAAACCTCTGAGAATGTATCCCAGTGTGCAGGACGATGCCCCTGTGAGGGGTGGAATGCTCCATGTTAAGGGATTATACATCACAGTGCTTTCTGACTGCATTCATACCACACTCCTTATCGGAAATGTCTGCACGAGTACTTAGCAAAGTGCGTCAATTGGTGATTTAAACTAATGTTTGCTGTTGTTTGTGAAATCTGTGATGAATTGGTCATTTCCCCAGATTTCCTCTTTGTGATAGGGAGCAGCATCTTTGGCATATGGTTAAAGACTAAAATCAATCACTGGCTTTCAAACTCAATGAACCTCTCAGAATCTGACATGATCATTTTTACATTCTTATAAAAATGTGTTATCAATGGAACTGTGGGGAAGCGATTGTATTTTCCAAAATGTTGGGCATTTCAATTGGACCAGCAATGATGTTCCCGTTCCTCTAACAATTTTTCTTTTGCAAACGATGGAGGCTCAAATGTATTAAAAGTCTTAACCAAAAATGTCCATCATCTACCACAAGCCCTCACCACCCTTGACCAGGAGCAGAGGACAAGAATCTCAGAACCATCCTTCTCTGTTCCTCCCTTTAGTACTTTTAAACCGTTCCCAGGTACATGGGTTCCATGCAATTCATGCACATAAATAAATACATGCATACATTAGATCGTTAATCAATTAATTAATCATTACTCAAGAACACAAGACAAACTATCACGCTGCTTCTCATCTTTTTAGCTTATGATTTCAACAAATTATGCCTTTAAGCTTACTTATTAATTTGGTGTTGCGTAAATTAGCTGATATTACATGTCATTTATTGCTCTGAAATAATCATTTCCTATTGTAATTATATTAATGTTGGTATTTAGTTGTATGCCCTGAATTAGTGTTTGGTGGACATACCGACCCCTACAAATCTTTGATCCACCATTCTTATTTAGTTTATCGGACCTTAAGTACTCCGTCGATGGAGCCCCCCCTTGGCTCTGTCGACAGAATACGTCCTCTGACACCCTAACAGCCCGACGGAGTAAGGGCCCTCAAAGGAACTACATTTCACCGTCCAACCAGTTTAGGGTGGACTGTATAATGCCTTTTTTCTTGTCTGTATAAGATAGGAAAAACATATTAATGACCTCCACAATCTGCTTTAAAACTCCCAGGGTGAGGGGGCATTCTTTTTTTTGTTTTTTTTCAGAAACAAACTCCAGCTTTGGAAGTTTTTATTTGAAGAACAAATAAATATTAAATGATTTATGGACAGAAGTCAAATCCTACTGAAGCTGCACACCAAAACTTTAGTACATTGATAGGAACTGCCATGACAGGCGTTCCTTTCATATATAGAGATGACTGTAGGGCTGGCAGTCAACTCTAAATTTGCCATGTGAGTACCCACGGAATGGCAAAGGTAATAAAGGACCTCTGCCATCTCAACGGACTCGATCCATTCGCCAAACTCTAGACCAGGTCCTTAGTTTTTGGAATGTAGGAACTTTGTTTATTTTATATTTTTAGCAGCGTGTTTCTAATATAATAACTTTTATGACAAGGTACCTATATTTATATGGTGCATATTTCTACAGTGTTTGTACAGATGACACTGTGATGCATTTTTTATTTGTAGAGTGTGATTTATTTGAAATAAAAAATCGTATTTGAAAAGTCTGTATTTTTTTGCCGGTGCATTTTGAGGTATGTAGCATGTACAAAAAACTAGGCCTGGGCGGTGAACTCCGCTCCGTTTGCAGAGTTTTCTGCACTCCGCGATCTGCTGAGCTCACGGAGTGCAGGAAACTCTGCTCTGCGTAGTGGAGTTTTTTACCTGCTCGAGCTCAGCAATGGTAAGTTGGCGAGAGCGAGCTGCTGCTCAGGTAGAATTTCTACTCGAGCGGTAGGAAGATCAGCGCAAATGGTAGCTCACACTGCAATCCACCACTTGCGGAAATCCACGGAGGTTTCTTGTCACTTTGCGGAGTTCTGCGCAGCGAAACTCCGTGAACTACGCCAACATCAGTGATGAAATGCTTTTGAACCAGAAAAAGACAAGTGGTTTCTATGCCTACTAAGCACACGAGGTGAAGAAGGTAAAATGCTTTTAAACATGCAAAAACCCCACTCCAGCCTTTAAAAGTTTGGATAAAATTACTAATACAAAACTTGTAATTTTTGTATGTTTGACTAACAATACTTTTGGATTTTTAGAATGATGCATAAACCTTCAATTGCAACAACTTTTATCTAAACGATTTCAAGAATGAATTATTTTAGAAACATTCCCTACGCATTGCTGGAACACAAAATACAAGTTCATTATTGTGGCATTGTAAACTGAGTCTTCTAGATGGTATAAAGCCCCAGTTTGCATTTCTTGGACTGAAGTTTTAATCATAACAAAACACTGTGTTGAGTTAAAATGGAAAGATTTGCTTCAAAAAAGCAGCTTTGTTAATCTAATGTTTATAACACATTTTAACACATGTGGGATCTTTTGTAACATGTGCTGACTTTGCAACTATGAATTTCCAGAGAATGTGAGATCCTGGAGAACAAATAATGAATGAATGAATGAATGAATGAATGAATGAATGAAAGGTAGATGGAAGACCGATATAACTAAATCTGCAAATTGATTTTACTCAATGTAATTTCTAGTTAGAGCTGAGGGTGTAAGTGGACACCTGTAAAAGGTGTGTTGAATGTTTTGTCCAGAAAGCATCCTGCTTGGTCTCTGTGCAGATGCTAATAATAGCTTTCAAGTTTGATAGCTTTGGGTCCTTGAGCTGTAACATACCTCTAACTCCGTCGCTTACAGCTTATTTGTGGAACTGAAGCGGGCTTTGGTCTGATGAGCACCGGGAGAACCCGGGGAATACTGCTCTATTTTGCTGTTTAGGCATTTCAGGGCCTTCCATGGGTGCATTTGTGCACGAGGCAGAACGCCTTGAAGGGGACCAAGTGTTAGCTGGGAGCTATTCGACCAATGTCAAGGTCAGGGAGGGGGGGCTCGGGGCTCTCACTCTAGTTGCCTGTCTACCAGTAGCATTCTAGGCAACAAGAAGGCAGTAGGTTACCTACATTTACAGTTATGTCACTTTCCAACTTTGATGCTGTCTAGTCGAGCCTCAGTCTATTAGTCCTGCTCTGTCCGTGTTCTTTTTTGGAAATACTGGGTTACCCCCGCTGTCTCTTTTGTCCTCAGCCCTTCTCCAGACATATCTGCTCAGCGTCAGGTTGCCCCTCAGGGCCGTCCCTGCACTGTACAAACCATACAGATAAAATAAATAAATAAATAAAGTGTGAGTAAAGAGAGGTACTTAAACAGCAGCGGTGCAGGTAATCGCGGTGGGCGTGGCGGGAGGGGGTCAAGTCGACAGATGACAGAATTGGGAAAATTAAATAAATAAACGTTTTTCCGTCGTCTATGGACAGCCCTCCCCCCCCCCCCGCGCTTACCTGTACCGGCCGCTGCTATACTGAAAAGAATTCCCATCTACAATGACTTATGGGGAAAAGGGCTTGAACCCATTGTTGCTCTTGACGAGCCATGCCTACCCAGTGCTACTCTTCACCCTTGGTGGCTAGGAATGTCTTTGCTAGGCACCTGTGATTCTATGCGATAAAAATAAGCCTTTGCCCTCTCAGCATACAAATTTGAAAAGGTGCAATCATTTGTAGTCTCTGTGATGCTTTGAAAGATACAAAAACTAATTCGAAACACACACACACACGCACATTTAATGCCACTGTTAATGGATTCAGAACTAGACATAATCCTGGCAATGCCCAAAAAATCTGACATTTATAAAAAATTCGAAATAAATAGTTTAGTGGTTGCTTTTGGTTTAAAACAAATATATATATAATTTCTATTGTGAACCCGTGTCCTTTTGTGTCCTTTATATTATGCTTTCTCACTCTTTTCCTGCAATCCTTGTTTCATGTTGAGAAATAAAGGGGTAGATTTATCATTTTTACATGCAACGCAGCAAGGCATCTTGCAGCGCTATGTTGTGTGAAAGGTAGACAGCTTTCTAAGTGTGCTGCAGAATGTAGTATACTTAGAAAGAGGAAACAACAAGGAGAAATAAAAATATTTCTCCTTGTTGCACCTCTGGTGTGAAGGCGTACAAATCGGACGCATTCCCAGGGCACCGCAAAATGTTGATAAATTTGTCCCAATGTGTTTTCAGGAGGCCTGGGTGGAGTTCACAGAGTTCCGCTTAGGGGAACTGTGCGAAGTGACCAAAAAACGCTACATGGAGTTCCGCAAGTGGCGGAAAGCGTTAGGTCATGCCGTTCGCGCTGCTTTTTAGCGCCGGGTGTTTGTCCTGCAATGGAAAACCAGTGCAAACTGCACCCTGCGTAACACAAGAGAGTGCTGCTTGTTTCTGCCGCTCGAGTAGATTTTCTACTCGAGCGGCAGCTTCCTTAACGCAACCAGAATGTTTCTCAACTCGAGCTATAGCGACCATCCGCAACCACCAGCGTTGAGAAATCTCGCTGGGCGGTAGTCTAGCATTAGATTTTTCTCCCTTGCTCTCGTCAACTTAACGTTGGCAAGCATGAATAAGGAAAAAACATGAGTGCTCCATGGAGTGCAAAAACTCCGCAAACTCCAAGAAAGGAGAGGATGTGGACTAGAATAACTAGGTCTGCAAGGATAGCAATGGAAGTAAGTAAGGGAGCAGGGAGAAGAATGACTGGACTTGTCTGAATGGACCAGAAACGTCACATTAAGGAAGGGTCACTCCAAAAATGGGTGTTGCTCTGCCTTCCCCTTCCTTTAGGCATATAATGCAGGGTGTTGAAATGGGATACTTAAAAGGTCAAGATGGTCTTGCTAACAGGGCCTGAGGTTTCCCATTAAGAAGCTAATTATATGATTGTGTGGCTAGATATCTGGAGGTGGTATAACACAGGGGTCCTCATTATGGTTAGGACTTCTGTTTATGTTGAATTCCACTTCTTTTACATTTCCTTCTGAATGTATTGTTTTCTTAACTTACTGATATTTATTTAACATTTGATGAAAAAGTAAAGTCAGACCTAGTTAATTTCTACATTTATATCACTGATAAATGTACACTCACACTTTGATGTCTATAGGATTCTGGTATGTAAGGCCTCATATACATTGAAAAACACACACACGTTGAAACATAAGCGGGGTAGCATGAGCATGTGCATATCTGCGGCTACTTACATTTCACTAAGAAATTTGATCTTTTTCGGTCTCGCCTAGGCAGCGCATGTGTTGTCTCTTCGAGACATGCTGCATCCACTCTGTGATTTGACAAAGAACAAGGGGACCCTACTCATACAGAGCCTGGGTATTAATTATTAGACAGAAACAATGGCTCGTATGGCTTAATAACCAAATATGTAATACACAAAGCCCAATGGCAATAACAAAAAAGGGTTAACGTGACGTCAGAAAGGAAAATTGACCACACACATTAGAACCTTGGTAACAAACATTGTTCTTTATATTTACAATGAAAAAGTTTTAACTAAAAAAGAATTTCACAATATACATTCAAAAATGACAGTTTCTTTAGACAATTCTAAGAAGTCTCCCAGTGAAAAACAGTGATAAACCTAAGCAACAAAATTATAACAACAAAGTGCAACATATAAAGGTTTCAATTATTCATTATATGGGCGACCAAAAAGAGAATTATTAAAATGCGGTTCATCAACACTTATTTATCATAAGTGTTCGATACGGGTTCGCCTCATAAATCTCGTCAACGACGTTTCGACCCTATTTACAATGGAGGGTCTCTTCAGGACAATTTAGTGTAGGGACACCTAGGAATTAAATGAAAATACCGTCAATATGCGATATTATTTAGGGAAGGAGATGTTATATAAAACTGATGTGGTAAGGGCTTTCTACCTGAATGAAAATAATAGTAACCAACACGTCAGAAGAGTGCCACCGTGCTAGGAGTGAAACAAAATAACTCACAGAGTACCCAACCAGGTGGTGTGGATGTAAAATGAAGAAAGATTAATGATCGCGGAGCAACAGGTGAGTGCACGAGTTTACTAGTGCATGACGTTATCACTTACCCCTGTGAGGGTTAGAGCAGGAGGGAACAATTTCACAATCGATATTTGTTTCTCATATGCCCAATTAATTCTTTTAAGCGCAAGCGAGTAGGTGTAATAACGATGAGGCTAAAAGATAAAGCCGTAGTATGTCAACCGCGAGTTCAATGTCGCTGGTATCGGGAGTTACTGAAATCAAATTAAAAGAAAAAGAGAAACCTTAATATAAGGTTTATCTATTCACCATCTTTGAATGTTATTACACCTACATCTCCTTCCCTAAATAATATCGCATATTGACGGTATTTTCATTTAATTCCTAGGTGTAAATATAAAGAACAATGTTTGTTACCAAGGTTCTAATGTGTGTGGTCAATTTTCCTTTCTGACGTCACGTTAACCCTTTGTTGTTATTGCCATTGGGCTTAAGGCATCCACTCTGTGGGCATACAGCCCGCCCATCGCTTTTCATTCACTTCTTCACATGTCCTTCCCAATGGCTTAATTCAGAATGATGAAAAAGGGCGCTACAGAAGCCACCATCTTGGAACAAAGAGATTGCAAGTCCAATTAATAGAGAACTACAGGAAAACAAGCAAAGGTTATGACTTGTTAAAATGTTGGCACATGATGTAAGAAGCTCCTTCGCTCATTTTGATCTTGATAATGACCAATCCACTAGCAGAACCAGAGCGCCTGAGAGTATTTGTCACAGGAGGGGAAGGGCAGACACCTGGCTCACTGGGCATGCACATACTCTCTGTGCGTGGCTCGTTACATTCAGCAGGCGCTGGACCTGCAGCCAGTTCCAGTAATGGACAGTGGGATGCTTGTGGGAACGTTAAATGTATGAGAGTCAGAGCTTATTGGAAGAGTTTCCACGTTTTGAGGTTGTCTCAGCCAAAAGTACTTCTAAAGCAGAGGGGCTGCACATGACTCAATTTATTCTGTTTAAAAGCACAGTGGCGAGGCATTATAAATGTGGTGCTTTACTTGTAAAAAAGGTTGAAGTAGACTCAGTGGTGGAGCAGCGTTGTTCTCAGGGCCACTGGAATTATGCGATTCTGTGGTTGTGACAATTTTGCATAGTTATGTATTTGCTGCATTTGCCATCACCTGCTGCATAATCTGCAGATTTTAACAAAAAACGATTTTGTTTCTAGCTCAAACTGACAAAAGTTAGAAAAAATATGCTGACTCTGGTTCGTGCGCACCGGAATGCTTGTCAGAAGTTTGACTGGTATTCTTTAAGTTGCTTATTGCTGCATTTGGGTGCTTAATTGTTATTAATAAGGTGAACTGTATTCCCAGTCACTAGTACCAGTTGTAAAAATGATAAAATAGTGAAGTAATACTATCACTAAATGTGACACATTGTGCCACATAAATTGCCTTTTCTTGCCGCATAATTTGTTCAAACCTGCCGCATACTTTGGTCCTCCTCTAGCACAAAATTCCAGTGGCCCTGGTTGTACGTCATTGAAATAGGCACACTGAAACCAGTGTTACTTATCTCCACCCACTCCCTGTTTTTTCTTCCCTGTCCCTTCTACCCCCCACCCACCTCATCTCTGTTTCTTCTTTAACCTCATTTGCCACCCACACCCTATTGCCAAATCCAATAGCTCTCCAATTAATGAGAGAGACCTATTAACTTTGCCAATGCTTGTTTTTAACCCTCAGTGCTATCAATATGCACAACATAGGACCTTGTTGCCATATTTGATAACTTTAAGAGACTCTCAAAAGAAGAGCTAATTCCTGCTTTTACCACACTCTTTAAAAAATATATCGTTTTCTGACGGTAGATTCTGTAAACCGGGAAACAGGAAGCCTTCATTATTATTGCTTTAGAAATCCACTGCTAGTTACAATTGTGATTTTTGTCCTGAGCACTTCCTGTGCTGTCTGCAAGGTAAAAACCTCCTTGGTGACCTTGACGTCTCTAAGCAATCACGTGACATGCAATGTCTTCTCATAGCTTCTTACCAAATCTTTTGAAGACCATACCTGTTCCCACTATCTTCCTTTTGCCTAGCTAGCCCTAAGCATTCCATTTGGCCATGACGGGCAGTGTACTGTGTTGCCATGTGACCAAGCGAGTATTTGTTCTATTTCAACCATCCTGGGCCGCTGCGCGATCCATCTCTGCTAACCTGGTGTCGCTGTGTCAAATCTGATTTTATGTTTACGCATCGATGTTAACAACAGTAATTATAGTTCAGCTGTGAGATGAAAACATGACTAAATTATGATACTGTTTGTGGAACAATGTCTTAAAACCACTGTCCAGGCAACAGTTGGAAGATTAGGTAATAAATTCTCCTAAATGAACCTGTCTGAGGGAATAGTACCTGTGTGTCAGTGTTTTGTAGGATGTAACCAGACTTAATTGGCTTACTGAGAAAACACCAAGAGGAGCTCCATAAAAGGAAACTTTGTTCTCTGTCATAAACTCCTCTTCTCCTATTAAAACAAAGGACTCAAAGCTACCTCATTAATTTTGCTTTTGGCTGTGGGACAATTGGCACAAAGCATCTGTTTGACAGCCATCAGGGCTTCTCTCATGCTTAATGCCATTATCTCCTAGAGTGAAGTGGCTGCATCAAACCTCCAGGGCCTAGTGTCCATTTTCAGCAAACGCTGGCAAAGCCTGTAGGTCTAACCGTGGCAAGCCAGTTAGATTTTTCTTTCGTTTTCTTGTAATGCTACAAAAAAAATGACACCTTCTAAATGTGGTGGCAATATACTTAAAATAAAAATGTAAATAAAAAAATAACCATTCTATATAATTTTAATAAGGTGCTTTCTAGCATGCAGTGCTGGACAAGATGCACAAAACAGCACAGAAAGAAAAAGAAAGTAAGCAGATGCAATTTGTTCATAGATGCTGTGCTTTGTAGTTTTTGTCTGATTAAACAAATTGCCATCCTTCATTGTAATTTTCAGTTCTGAAATCTCAGTACAATGCCACATAACAAACCATAAGTGCTTATATATTCAAACTGTTCTTATGTAAAGTGCCCTTACACCCTTACGTCTCATCTCTGAGACAAAAAATATAAACAAAAATAAATGAAAAGAGAAATTAATATTTAACAGTGATTGCTTATCTTACCTGCTGGAGCAGCGCCTCTCAGTATATAAAGCTCACCTTTTTTTAGCAGATGTTCTGTGATCCATTATTTGCAAAACAAAGAGATAATGTTCTTAACACTAAACTTCTTGGTGTGTAGTTTTATAGGATAATATTCTCAGTGCTTTAGGGATTAACATTAAAAGGTTTGTTTTTCAGTCACAATAACCTATAATAATCATATTTTGGAGTTTAATTCTATGCTTGAAGATGCATTTCATAGCAATTTTGTATTTTTTTTATTTTGCTTCCAAAGCTGTTATTTGAAAATTCATGTGCATGTTCCATGGATTTCGGGCCACTAGGTACAGCAGGGGTGTCCAACATCAATTCAGAAGGGCCAAATCCATTTGATATATTCAGGATAACCACAAACAATTTATTTAGTTCGATTTAGATTCAATGCATGGAAATGTATCTTATCTGGCTATCATAATAATGTGCCTTGGGACCTGATGTCTTGGACCTATGTTGGGCACCTCTGAAGTAAAGGGTGTTCAGAAATAACCCAACAACACTAAGATGATAAAATAATAGACCCAACTGTATTACGACATTAGATACATTTATGAAATATCAGAGAGTAATGGCCAAATGTACGAAGCCATATTACGATTGCATATCATGTAGCTCACAAAATCACATGGTTTGTGACTACCAGTTGCTTTTTTCTATGTCCTAAAAACATTTTGTAAGTCGGAAAAGTCTTTCATACATGCAAAATGGGTTGTGCCATCCATTCTGCAACATAATTTGGAGGGCATATGAAAGGGACTTCCCGTCATAATTCTGAGTCACATTGGCATGTGTCAACAATTTGAGACTGCAATTGCGGTTGCAAACTACTGATCAGTTACTGACACCTTGAAGGAGAAACCAGTTTTAGCAACCAACTTCTTAGTAAGCCAGACCATGTGAGGAGAAAACTCTTCTTTGACTCCTAAGTGGAGATGACAATATGGTAAGGGGAGCAATCCTTGTGGATTTGAACACTTCAAGCAAAGAATTATAGTAAAAAAGAAGAAAAAAGGCTGAGCACTAGTCTTAGCCTTTTGTGGCGTGACCGTGGACTTAACAGCATTGAAATCTGTAGGCAACCAAGAACAGCTAAACATGCTTTATTAGGTTGCGGAGTTGATCAGTGGCATCAGGTGAAATTAAACAGGGCTATGGTAAACTCTAGTGAGTATCTTCTAGAGTACTTTTTGGGGTCTCGCTACAGATAGCTCCAACTGTCCGTTGGGAGATAGCATTGTGTACAATACACCACAGAGCCGATCTTCTCTTGAGATTGGACGGCTTTTGTGGCAATCTAAGTTGCCTTGCTCCTACTTCTTTCTCCCTTTTTGGTGTTTATATTTTAAGTGGCTTCTGGCTAAAAAAAAGTGGAAGACGGGGCCTTGGTTAAGTCCATGCACGAATCACTGACACTCCTTTCTGAAAATAGAAATGATTTGTTTTTACAGGGCCCTAAATGCAGCACTTCACTCTTTCTATGCACAATAAATAACAGATGTTTCTCTTACCCAACCTATCCATCTTATGATGGAAAGCTGAGTCAGCCTCTACTGAAATTCAAACCTATGCAATCCAGAAAACCTAATTTGACAGTGGTGAGCGTTATGTTCACAAAACCATACTCCATGCATGAATATGGTATTCCAAAATTTGATTTTGATCACAACAATCTTAAAGAAGGGCAACCCTGGAGATGGATGTGAATGAATAAGAATGAGGTGACCCAACAAAGGTGTGGGAGAAGGGACAATCCACGAGGCAAACAAATGAGACCAAATTTATTCACACTAGAGACCGCTTCTAAAAAAAAGGGTGATTAAAATGCGGACAGACCATAGTTTGATGACTGTGGGGACCACTCCGTCTCTGCCATAGTTGAACTTCTCCGATGGGCTAAAGGAGTAAGGGTCCTCTGAGGTTTGCTATATGTCTGTCCATCTAATTTAGATAGGTGGAAATATAGCCGTTTTTCAATGCCAGTCACCGCTAGGTAAAAGCCAGGTGGTAAGGAGCATTGGAAAGTGCTCAATGTCCTCTTGCCATGGGAAAGAACTCCCATGGCGAGGAAGGCATTGTTTTATTTTATTACAAAAAGATAATCCAGTTTTGGAATTTTCTTTTTCAGTATAAACAAAAGTGGTAAATTTGCCGTATTTGGCTCAATCATGTTGAGGGAGACGCATGGTAAAATTGCAATGCACCGGCAGAAACTGCTGTGACGGCGGTTCGTACCAATGCTAGAAATGTCCGCTAGGCCTGCAGACATTGCTAAATTTGGCAGTCAGCACTTCTGACAGGGTGATGGAGAAATGTACTTCATTGCTCTAGTAGAGGATGGGCTGACCGCCAGAATAAAAATGAAGCTGTCAGACCACCATTTCCAGCACTGCTTGTTCTGTGATATCACATGCAAATGTGACATTGATACACATATACACACACAAACACACACATTAGACTAATCTTAGACAGGTTATACCCCAGCAGTTGCACTGCTGTGCAACATGGCTTAAAGTTAAAAAAAAAAAGCGGATGACGTGGTCAATGCTGGCTGCGTTGTAGCATTTGTTTTTTTTTTTACTTTGAATACAGCTTCTGGTATGTTTTTAGAGAGAACTTGGTGACTGCAATGGTGTGTTGCTTGGAAGTGGGGAGCTGGTGATTATGACTGTGCTGCATGATTTAGCTGTGGTAGAGAGGACTGTGTTGCTCTGCTGTTGAGCGGGTACAAAATAAGATATAGTTCTACGTCACTGCAGTGCATGAGGGGTTTGTTCAGTGTTTGAGGACGACTGGCTGCACTGATGGGCAGGGTGTCACTCCTAAAAAGTATTATGAGACCATGGTGTACCTCGGGCACTCAGTGGCTGCCGCTAGTGCGTCTCTTATGATCAGCCGCGGTCGGTAATAGGAGTAACTGCAGGGCGGTGACGTGGGGAGGGGCAGGGTGGGGGGTAGTAAACTATGGATTACGGAGGTTTACAGGTAAGTTAACATATAAATTAATAAAGACAAATTTCGTTGCGTGCACTGCATCGCATTTGTGGATGCAGTGCACGCAACGAAATTCGTTTTATTAATTTATATGTTAACTTACCTGTAAACCTCCGTAATCCATAGTTTACTACCCCCCAGCCTGCCCCTCCCCACGTCACCGCCATGCAGTTACTCCTACCACCGACCGCGGCTGCTTATGATCCCACTGAAACTGACAGTAACACTATTGCCTCAGTCATAAGACTTCCCCATACCCACCGCTGACGCTTCGCACCCAAGACTGGACGGCCCACAATTGCCATAGAAAGAGGCGTTACTTCAGCAGGAGTACAGCTGAACTTAATAAGGCAGTGACGGTGGCAATCTTGTTTTAGAATCATTTTCAGAACAATTGATACAAATCTTTACTCAACAATCAATCTAGCAACTCTTTGTTTGACAAAAATCATGATACAAATATTTATTTTAATTTTCTAGGTGTATTTATTTAAAATCTGTCATGCAAAAAAGCTGATGGCTATCTAGCAACCTTCTCCAAGGCCAACTTGATAACTGTTTTTGCTTGGATCGATGCTCTGGACACCAACATCGAAAACAGCAGTCCTGAAAAGCTTGAGTAAGAACAAATTTCACGAGGTTAGCCACCCCCTTCTTAAAGGCCTTGCTACACTGGTCATGGTCACAGACCTCCCCTTTTGACATGGGCACGCTGGGCCCATGGAGCCTAGATTTTAAGGAGCACACACACAGATGACCTTGTGATCGTCCTTGAGTAATGCTTTCATTCAAGGTTCAGGGTCAGTTCGGTTCAGTTCATTGCATACAAGCTGACTATAAAATCTTGTTTATCTTCACTTTCCCTAGCCTCCCTCTGATTCCCTTTCTCCTGCCCCCCAATCTCGTCCTCTCCCATGGACTCTGAACTCCTGTTTAGCAACTGAATAGGTGATTGAGGTGAGTAGACGAGGATCAAACGTGTGTTCAATGGCTGGTCACTGCTCTGAGGAGTCAGCCTGCAGGGGACCTGTGAGCACAGAAGGAGCCCCCTACAGGATCACTAATGGAATGGGCAGATGGCAAGGGGTGGAGGAGGAGGATCTGGAGGGGCCCCAAATTTATATTTGCCCTGCATGGGCATCTTCTATAAATGAGAATATTGAAAACCGCCATTTTACAAGCTGACAGAGGAAGAGGAAGGAAAGAAGGGCCGAGAATTTTTTAAAGCCTTCAAAAAAATATATATCATAAAAGACGTCTTCCGCGCCACAGCGAGCTACTTTTTTGAGTTGGTCATGTAGCGGTGAAGCATCGTATTATTTTTGCGACCAGTAATAAGTAATCTGGAACTGCTTTATTTTGAGAGGCGCATTCATAACGCTGAGCTATAGAGCCAGCCTCGGCCTCGCATGTTTGTCTAGTGCCAGTCCTGGTTTTCCCATCCTGCACATTTCACAGCCTCTTAAAATATGACTCGGATTGCAACAGTAATAAATAAGATATATGTCGAAAACAAAGGGAACACAGAATTTACAGCGCTGCCAATTTCTGGCCTGTTCCTTGCATTCCAATTTTTCAAATTGATTACAGAACAACTGACACTAAAGGTTTTATTATGATTTTTCATTAAAGTAAGTTGGGTTTTACCAGCTCTTACTGACTGTAAAATGTAACAGAGAACAGGGCTTGCTCTAATTTATTCCAAAATGCTTTCCTCTCTTGTGTCCAGCAGTATTCGATTTATTTTGCAAGAAAATTAATTCTCCCCCCCAAAAAAAATGGATCCGTACAAATAAACGTGTTGTTTTGCATTCGGCCCATCTAACTGTCCGTCTCTATGTTGCTGACATTGAGGGCATCTAATGAATATTCTTGAATGAGATGTGAATGCTCAACATAAAAATGGCTTCCCAAATGCACTTTGTAGAGTCAATGCAAGAACTATAAAATTTAATAAATGCATATGTTATTGACAGCTCTTATTTGTGTTTGGTATTTCCTCATTTCCATGAATTGTTTCCACCCTCTTATTCGAAACTTGTCTACAAAATAAGGGCAGAGGTCAGAGAACATGACAGAATGCTCCTCAGAACAACTCAAAACAACTTTGAATTTTCTGCTTCCCAAATAAGAATGATGATAATGGATAATGAATAAAGGGTAGAAGACTAGCTACTGTGCTGGCCATCAAAGTTTGTAGGTTTAAGTTTTTTATTGTCTTCTGAAAACGTAGAGGACGATTTACTAAGCTTTTACGCCGTGTTGAAGTAAATCGGAGCGAAACTTTTTTTTCCAATATATTTTCCAAAGCTTGGCATGTTTAGTGCTGGAAATAATGTGAAAGTAATGCAAAGCAGGCATAGCACTGCTTTGCGCCAATGGGGCATACCATGGGCGGTGTATGGGCGTTCCCATGCAACCACCCAAGGTTTCCGACGCTGAACCCAATTTACTAAACAAAGAAGACAGGGTTTAGCGTCAGAAAACTGCGCGCTTTCGAAGTAGGCGAACGGAGGGAGAAATGCGATCATTTCTCCTTTTTTTCCGATATTATACGTGTGCTACACTTTACAGCACACACACAAAGAGGGAAAAGTATTTTGTACTGGAAGGGCACGCTTCCAGTAGAAAACCTATGCTAGACTCACGGAGACACCCTTGCAACCTTGGCGCAAAGGTGTCTCCGTGGCGCACGTGAGCTGATTTCAACTCCGGCGCCAGGGAAAGTTAGTTCGGTAAATTTATTTCAGTAAATTTGGCGCTGTCCTCCTCTCTCCTTTTCACGCAGCGCATCATTTGCGGCTGCTGCACTGCGTGGAAAAGTGGTAAATCTGCCTCCTAATGAGGAGGACACCAGAGCCTATATCAAAGCTTACGGAATGCATTCACTAAGAAAAGAATGAGTTACCTAATTAATATTATCCCTTATATGACTGATATGATTTTAATAATCGTTATCAATATTAGTAATATTACTGTAATAATTACTGCTAGCATTGTTATATACAGTACACCATCAACAAAAAACTGATGTTTTATTGAAAAGAATGGAAACACATGGAATAGGTAATGGTTTGTAATTCATGTTCTGCACATGTTTGTACCCAGGATCTGGAATGACATCCCTATATCAACCAACCCTGTCGCAATTTAGAGCAAACCTGAGGACACAACTCTTTAAGGAACTCAACGTAACAGTATAACTCCTCGCTCAAAACCCAGCTCCCCCTCCAATCACGTTAGGACTATGGGGCATATCAGCAAGGGCTGGTGATAATTATCGCTCAGCGCTCTTATCGTGAGGATAATTATCGCCGGCCAACTCTGAATTTTATCGCGGAGATTGCGTGCTATCAGCAACGCTTATCTCCAAAGCGATAAAATTCAGAGCGCAAGCTGCCAAATGTGCGATTATCGCTGGAAATCCAGCGATAATCGCACAACTTTTGGCGAAAGCTTGCTGATAGGGCCTCACATACTTAGCCATGATATCCAACTTCCATAGGATATCATAGCTAAGTCAGTTTCAAAGCAGGCGTAAGGAAAGTAGCGATAACAGAGGTTATCGCTACTTTTCCTGTCGCTATGATGCTTTACGTGAGGCTTGATAATAGGAGAAATGTCGCTTAGCGCCATTTCTCCCATTATTCTGGGCACGAACGCCCACTTTGCATCTCATTAGAGATGCAAAGCTGGGCGTTCAAAAAACAGGCGCTAATGCAAGGTTTCACGCGCTAGCGTGACCTTGCTGATTAGGCGTTAAAATTATCGCTGCTTTTCGTCCGAAAACAGACGCAAAAGCGGCGATAATTTTTTATCGCCTCGTTACTGATTTGCCCCTATATCTTTGCCTTTGAACTTGCACCATGTTCTGCTCCCTCCTATTGGTTAGGTTTTTGTTAGGAAAAAAACATCCAACCATCCTAGCAGGAACACATCCGCATAAATTATACAGGAACAGATTTCAGACATTTTCACCTCGTGAAAAGTGAATCGAGCCCGGCCAGTGTGTTTTTAGAACTTAACACCAAATACATGTCACTTTAAAAGACAATGACAATGTTTTGTAGACTCGAACAAGCAACATAAAGTAAAGATCTTGGATAACTGTCTAAATGCAGTGATCATACAACAACAGTCTTAATTATTTCCCGCACAGTCTCCTTTGCGCAGGTCATGCACACTTTTCTTGTCGATAAAAAAAAAAAAAAAAACCTTGGTCGCGTCAGAATCAAACTTCGATTTACATGCGAGTTTCTGTAGTGACCTTTAAACCTTCCTCTCGTGGGATTCCATTTCTCTGGGTTAAATGTCTTCCATGCTCTTGTTCGAACTATAAACCGAGGCTGCCTGCGAGGAGTGAGTCTCAGGGAAAGGTTTCAGCCGACAGTGAACATGACCTTTTAAAGACGAAGTGCGTGTACGGACGAATCGGAATTGCCAGGTACATGACAGCATCAGAGCCTCAGATCACCTGCTTTGCATTTTCCATGCTTGTTTACAAAACAGGTCCGTACTCTAGTTCTAGGAAAAAATATCAAACAAGCATTCGCTAAGCCAGTAAGTCTTGCTTGATTCCTGATTGATCATGAACACAGCATCATTCAGTGAACAAGACTATTTTTTCCCCATAGAGAATGCATCTGCGAGTTAAAGATTTTAATGTGTGGTGATTCGGTGCACGTTTGAGATTTAAAATGATTCCTCTTGCGTTGAAATACAAGGACTCCTTCGGAGGCGGAGGGATCCACTAAAAAGCCAATAGCATGTGGTGAGAATGTTTACTCTTGTGGGTGGAGCCAAACCCAACTCTGTATATTTGAAACTTTTGGTAAAAGCATGTCTTGCAGATGGCTGTGGGGTCAGGCTAGATCTAAGAAAGGGTATTTTTGCCCAGAGTTATTGATTTTAAAGTCATTGATGCAAATGATTCATATGTCTAGCACAGTGATTCGTGATATGCAGATAAACAATGTATACACCAGGGATTCAGTAAGGGCGCTGGCATAGCGATGATGCGAGGGACCCTAATGAATTGAAGTAAGTTGGGTACAGTGTCCTCAGCTGAGTAGTGACAGGCTGCTGTGGTTGGTTGCAGTGGGCCTCACACACCCAGTGGCGGTTCCTTCGCTAAGGCAGAGGAGTGTCACCCCACTGCTTTGCAGCAGGGAAAGAAAGGAAAAATAAAAGGATAATAACTGGATGTTATTATCATTTTACTTGTTCATGCTGCAGCAGCATGGGGGCGGGGCAGCTCTGCTCACAGAGCAGGGCAGGTGAGGAGGGGTCGGCACACTGAAGCGAGCATGACGCTTTGGCCGGCCGTCTCAGGCCAGCCAAACAGTCATGCGCACTTAGCATGTTCTCCACCCAGGCTGCATTACAGCCCGGTTGGAGAACATGCCCAGGCCCTCAGTCCCTGTCTGAGTGCCGAACTGCGGCTCTCAGACCAATCACAAAGCTGCATTGCAGCGTTGTGATTGCCTCAGGGAAGCCTGGCTGCTTCCTGTTCAGCTGATGCAGAGGAGAGACGACGTGGGAGAGAGCGGAGAAGAGGTAAGTGTCGTTTTCTTTTTTTACACCCCATCACCCCCACCTCGCCACCTCAGACTCTTGCCAGCCGCCACTGTGCACACCCCAGTGCCACTGCTATGCCTCAGTATTAGGGTCAGCAGGGGCTATAGCCACTCTGTTTTCCTGCTTGCAACCAGCCGCGGTCCATGCAGGTAAGAGCAGTGGGGTCGGTTGGGAGGGGGGGGGGGGGGGATTTCAACATACGACCGCGAGGGAAAATTAAATAAATACTTAATTTTCCCTCGTGGTTGTATGTTAAAATCCCCCCACCGGGCCCCACCGCCTCACTGCTCTTACTTGCACCGACCGTGGCTGCTTTGCAACCCCTGAGGACTGCTTTGCAACCCATTATTTAACCATTTAATGTGGTAAGAGTAACAATGCCTCTGTCCTTAGCTATTTTCACTATATGGGTATGTGTGCCTCCCATCCATTTCAATGCATTAACATGCTGTAGACTCGAGCTTTCCATTTAAAGATTAAAGAAAGTACAGTGTGCTGCTGTTGTGGCAAAAGTTGCATGCTGTCACTTCCTGTGATTTCACCAGGAGTGAGCGCATGGCTTGTGTGATGTCACTTGCTCTATCCATTTGATTTTGGTGAAATTATATCAATGATATTCTCTCACCCAGTTACTCTTACTTGAAGAACATCCCACAATGGATAAAAGTTCATTACTTTCAGTCCAATGATTCTATAAGCGCAGCTATCATTTTTGTCCTGTAGATTGATCCTCTAGTGTCTTTCCCCTGGTTCTTTCTGATTTTAATCCCTTATTTCACAAACACTTCAATTCTGTTTTGAAACAGGTATTCAGGAATCAGGTATGGCTTTGCACCTTCCGATTTGTTTGGTGTTTTAGGAGCTGTTGTTTTTATCTATCCTCATTCAAGAAAATAAAGCATCTCGACTCACAAAGAGCCCTGGCTGGTGCTACTATTGGAACCTGTTGCGTCTTTGCATTTGTTTTATGTTTTACTCTGCTGATTAGACTTCAACTTGACCAGATCGCTTGTGTCCACCTAGTGTGTGAGTTGAAAAACAGGATAACATGACCCAATCCTGGCAGTGACGTTCAGCAATAGACAAAGTTAAATTTAAATGCAAAATGGCTTCCTTTTCTCTGAAGCATTAACTAGAAACAAACTGTGCTCAAGGGTTTCATCTTATAAACTTATGTTTGCCTTAAAGTGTGCAGACACATTTTTAGGTGGAGCCTGAGAGAGCATGCACTAGGCCTTGCGCTTTTACTTGCGAAACTCTTGTGTTCAGTAATGGCCTTCGAAATCACCCGTAGCTTACCATCAATGTCATCATTGTGACTCTTCTATGCTGCCTTCCCAATGGGCAGCGCTTGACATGCATCATTTCCTTTTCATTCTGTGGCACAGGAACCAAGTAAAGATTAAAAGGCATATTTACAAGGACTTAAGGCCACCAGAAAGTCACTTTTTGAGACATTCTGGAGGTGTTAAGCCCTTTGCCTTATTTACAAGGTGACGTTAAGCCACTTAACGTGGCTTAATGCTGCCTTGTAAAGAAGTCCCCTTTTCACGCTACACTTAGCATGAACAGGGCGTGAAATGCCAAAACACTTATTGATTTTGACTCTGGCCCCTGTTTACAAGGGGGCATAAATATGGGGCAACGTCAAAATGAAGACAAAAAAAACCTGGGTCCCAATTACGTATAGGGTGCACTTTCCCTGTTTGAAACAGAGAAAGTGCGCCCTATTATTTAGAATGCGCAGCCGCGAACTCGTGCTGCCCTGGGGGCAGCGCATTTAAGTGAAATATGGAGCAGCTTTAAAACAGCAGGTCCGTGTTTCACTGTGCAGGTGGCAACCCACGTGCACTTTCAAAAGGGATTAGAGATCCCTTTGCAGGTGGGTGCAGTCAGTGACTGCACCTGCCTGCAAGGGGGTGTTTGGAGGGTCCATGGGACTCCCTCTCTCCCGTCTAGAGGGCTGATCTCAGGGGGCGCAGTGACAGCGCACCACCTTTTAGGTGGTGCACTGTCAGTGTGCCTCCTAAGAGCTTCTTTGCCTCTGCGCCCATATTTGTAATACGGTGCGGGCACAGAGCCAAAGGGATTCCCTCATTTGCATGGGACCAAACCCCCATACAAATGAGGGAAAACCCTATTGAGGAAGCGCTGGCACGTATGTACACCAGCGCTTTCAGTATTATAGAAGGGGAGGCAGAAGCGTTTGCGGCCTCTTCTGTAATACCAAAGTGCCCCAGGGGGAACTCAAAGTGGGGGCAAATGCCTGTTGCCCCCCGGGGGTGGCACTTTGAGTAATAAGGCCCATGGTCTTAACATTGCAAAACGAGGAGAAAATAATAATTTCTCCTCGTTGTTGCTGTCCCTATGTGTGCTGCATTGTGCTGCACACATAGAAACAGCAAATCGCCATGAATGATTGTCTAAGTGCAGGTAGGTGTCCCTTTTGCACATAAACAATCATTCAAAAAATGACGATTTGCTACTTCTATGTGTGCTGCGGCAATGCAGCACACATAGGAGTTACAAATCACCATTAGTGATTGTTTTTGCTCAGGCAGGGACACCTTCCTGCACATAAACAATAATTCCCTCAAAGCAGGCACCCTTGCACTATGGTACAAGATGTCTTCGTAGGCGCTAGGCAACTATTTAGCACTAGGGAAAACGCAGGGGTGCGCCGTATCATTGTAAATACGGCTCATCCCTGCATTTTCAAAATGGCAGAGCGCGGCGTTAGCAATTTTGGCTTACCGCCGCGCTGCGCCATTCTCTTGTAAATATGCCTCTAATTATCTTTGATTGATCTCCCTTGCAAACCACTCTGGTGATACTTTTAGTCTCTTGTGTCTATACCCGCAATGATCATGTCATTTTCCAGGTGCTCCCAGAGACGATGGCTCATAAGATTTTGAAATCCAAAGAATAGAAAGGAAATATTACTATTCCTGTCCTTTTTTGGCCCAATGAGACAGGCATGCTTGGTTGGAATTTGTTAATAAAAGGAAAAACCGATACATTCCGCTTTGTCCATTGGTTTAGATGATAGGCCACACCCTAAATGGAATAATGAATTCTTCAAGGGACCGGACCGGTTTATGTGTTAAAGTGCTATAGTCAGTGGCAGAGGCGCAACTAGAGCCAAATTTCGGGGGGGGGGGGGGCTAAGGAAAAATTTCGGGGGGGGCTGAATCTTTTAAGCCATAGGCAGAGTGGAGCTGCAGGGGCTCTTAGAAGGGGTGAAACAACAGCGAGGCCTCATTAACATGCAAATGGTCTTTTAAAGACCTGTGAAGTGCTCGGGTGCGGCTGTGTGTGCGCCGGGAAGCTGTCTCATCCCGGGCTGCCACACACGACGGTGGGTGGCTGAAGCCCTGTGAGTCCAATGGGTGTTGCGCGCCTGGTCAGTGGTGTTAAATTAGCCCTTGCAGCCCCTGCGGTGCAGGAGTCCCCTGATCTCCAAGGAGGCCACCCTCCCCCCACCCCGGCACTGTGCACAGGTGGTAGGCCCCTAGCCTGAGAGCTCCTGACTGGCTCCGGTGAGGGAGACTCCATGTTCTATGTACTTTGCAGGGGGGCCCTCTCAAGTTTTGTTACGCCACATCCTGTAGTGTATCCTTTGTACTGTGACAAGCCGAGGTAAGAGCCACCGTTATGGTTCAAACCAGAGCCTGGGCTTACATACAGCAAGATGAGAGACCTGCTTCCGGTCACCGACCAGTGGTTGTACCACATTACTATAGAGGATGGACATTAGCCTTTCCAGTGTATCGGGCGCTCCAACGAGCAAAATGATATTTTGTGAGGAGAATTCAGAATGAAAAGGACAAATCTTTCTGTAATTAATTCTTTCCTCAAATTATGCGGCATAATATTGTTTCTCCCCAGCAGACTAGTTCCTTCCGCAGCTACACATACTTGGCCACATGACATTTCGTTATTAGTTACAAAAATGCTAGAGCCTAAAACATGGTTTCCCGGGGCACAGCAGGGCAACCTCGCAGTTCACTGGGCACTCGAGAGCTGTAGGACTTAATTCAGATAATTAATGTCTCCGACTATTCTACGGGGTTCACTTAAAAAAAACATAATCACAGTCCACGTCAATAGTCATTAGGCCTTTTTCCTCTTGTGCTCGAGTGGATGAATTGTGCGAATCCCCATAACTTTTCATCAACTTAGAGTTCTGAGAATTAGGGCCGTGTCTGGAAAAATTAATTTGAGGCAAGATTTCCTAGGAGTTTACTCAGAGGGAGCGCCAGGTCTGTGTTAATATTCATTAAAACTGTGTTCCGTCGGAGGGCAAGCGTAAAAAATCTTCTCTCTCCACCTGAGGGATTGAGACATCATGAGCTACATGGTTTACAATTTAGTCTGAAAATCCACGCAATTTAGAGAGCGACATGTAGATTCTCAGTGAATAAATGAGCTTTTTCGTCTAGCCGGAAATTGATCCTTTCCACCCAGCCCAGGCCTCGAAGTAGCATTATAGGGGCTTTCATCGGATAAACTTTGCCGCTCTGGCCGGAATTACGGTTTTCTGCCCACTGCCAAAGCTGAGATAATAGAAAAAGATCCGCTTCGACTGTGTTCGTGGCTTATTGGTCATTTCATCACATGCCTACGTCATTTCGACCTGAGGCGCCATTAGCACTGCTCACAGGAAGGGATCCGCTGATTGGAGGGTTGCAATGTGGCCTTTATCTTGGGAAGGAGTTCTTCCGGCTACCACCCCAGCGGCCTACAGAGTCCCCACTAACCCCTTGAGGGACAAATTTACAAGCCCCTTGCGCCAATTTTGCATCACTTTTAACATGGGAAAAGTGACGCAAAAGTGGCGCAAGGGGCTTGTAAATCTGCCCCTGAGTGTTTAGGAGACTCGTCAGTGCAAAACATACACAAGCCCACATTTATCTGTTGTTATTAATCTGGGTATGTGTGCCCTCCTTGCTCCAGCAGTGGCGCTAAAGTACTGACACCCTGCCAGCTGACACAGGAGGTGGAAGTAGAAACCAAAACTTGAGGGTAGAGGCTGATCAAGTCCGCACACAACAAATGAATATTGTGTCTAATTATTAAATAGTGCACGAAACCAGAGAGTACTCTTTACTCCCTGAAAAGTAGGAGCAAGTCCTACAACAAAATTCAATGCAAAAAGGTTTCAGCACTATGTACATTTATATTGACATGACATATTAATATTCAACGACAGCAGCTCAATAACGAAGACATCTAACTCAAGATGTATATTTCATAGAGAAATGTTCTTCTTTATTTTTCACAGGTAGAAGTTCTTTACATTTCACATTTCATGTCCTCATAGCCAACGCGTTTCGTCTCCCACGAGACTTCTTCAGGGCTTTCATGTATGGTGTACAGAATTTTTCTTAAAAGTTCATATAGTTCGAATTCGATAATCAACGTTTTCTATAAGTCACACAGTCTTCAGTAGCGGTTTGATAGCCAGCCACATACGTAATCAGCATTCAATTTTGGCAAAAAAAAAAAAAAAGGAGGTGGAAGTAGTTTGTATTGAACACACAGCCATTCAAACAGGTGCGGCCGGCACAGGTAACAGCAGTGGCGGGGCTAGGGGGGTGAGTGGACAGACCAAGGGATAGGAAAGTAAAATAAAAAAATAAATAAAACCACTTACCTTGAACTCGCTGCCTCGGTGATGCGGCGAGCGCAAGGTAAGTGGGTTTATTTATTTTGTATTTTACTTTTCCTATCCCTTCGTCTGTCCACTTCCTCGCCACCTGCTCTACCACCCTACCGCTGTTACCTGTGCCGGCCACGCCTGTATGCAAATATGCCCCACCTGCTGCAGTGGTGATCCGACTGACTTTAGGGCAGTGCCGCACAGGGCACTGACTTGGAGGGGGGCGCTGTGTTTAGCAATAACTTGCTGATTTAAAATCACCTGCTGCACAGTTCCTTGTGTGTCCAGCTTTCAGGCAGTAATAAAAATATCAAGATAACGCTTGTGATTAATGTTCCTGCTAGAGAGAGAGAGATGGGAGTTTTGTTTAATGGCAGTTTTAAGTCGCACAGAGGGCTAATATGCCTGCTGCAAAGAAGAGATCCATATTTTATGGGGATAGTTGAGTGGATTAGTAAAGCCAGCCTATAACAACTCTTTAAAATAAAGGAAATGTATGTAAGAGAGGGGCTGTGGAGAGATGAGGGGCACTTTTGCCGGGTGGTAGTGAAGGAATCCCCGAAAAAGGTTGTCGCACCAGGAGCCACCAATGATAAAGTTGGACCTGGGTGCAATGGGCAGTGATGGTCAGTGTGGGCTGCTTACAATGGAATCCAGGGGTTGCCAAGTCTTGTTTGACATTGGTAGTCCTTTTAAAGTGAGCTGAACAGTAACACAAGGTCTGACAGCGGTTATTGCTTGGCAATGCTGTACTGTGAAATGCATAATTAGAGCCAAGGTGGTTTATGTTGGATATGCAGTGAGTGAGTTAAGCATGTTAAGTACCATTAACCCCTTCTGTGCCACGCCCTTTCCCCCTCCTGTGCCGGGCGTTGCATTAGCGGGCGGGGTTCATGACGAGATAGTCTCGTCATGGGCACAGCGCAACCGTGCTCCATGACGAGACTATCTCGTCATGGGCACAGAAGAGGTTAAGATGCAGCCAGCCTGGCAAATGTATTTACTAACCCACCCAGAAACATAATATAGCTCTTTCTTGTCCAAGTTCTGATAATGACCCTTGCCGTGCTGTACGATCTTGTACAAAAAACTTCCTGCACCGACTTTCTCAACTAAATTTAAAACTTAAATGAAGCTGGAAGGGCATGGGCGCCTCCTTATGGTGGCGTTGAGTGCTGTATGGTTTTGGGAGGCAATATAGTCCGGTGGATAAGTTCTGAACTTTGGAGGCCGCGTCACGATGCCAAATCCCAGCTTACAAGCAGGGCTCGGTTGCACCAGCCTGCGTAAATCACTTTCAGTCCGATTCACAAAAATACAAAATTGTCTATAGGAGTTCGAGTTTACACCTCCAAGTTTTGTGAAGTTACTGTCTTTACAGTCCTCAGAGAAATCCCAGTGCACTCGAACCTTAATCTGTGAAAATTGTAGATTCTTGTTTTACAACATGCTTATAACATGTTTTTATTGCTGGTTTCGAGCATACAAAAATCAGGTAACCAGATTTGCATGATCTGCCATTCCCCAGCCCACATACAGAGAGTGACTGTTATATTTGTCATTCTTAGCATTTCAGTCCTCCTGTTCCTGCCCACCTCCACCTAAACATGCCACTCCGTCTCTCCATGGGGGCGCGGCACTTCTGTTCCCATTCAAGTTGGCCTGTCACTGGGTGGGTCCATCATTTTAGTGATCATTAGTCCCTTCTGATGAACTTTAGATGTTGCTCAGCAGCTATGGACCATTCTGATAGACCCACCTCCAAGCTCTAATGTCGGCGCTCTGGGCGCCCCCCAGTGTGTTGCTGCCCACCTTCGTGCCAGCACCAGGGCCTATGCCAGCATTCAGAACTGCATTTTAGAGTGTTTTCGTTGTGGCACCTTCGAGTTCCAGTCCCACCACATGTGTTAACACTCTCATCACCTTTTCCCAATACTCCGTCAACTGCGAACAGGCCCATGTCATGTGAAGAAAGTCAGCAGCGCACAGCCTGGTCGATAGGTTAAAGCTTGCACAATTTGTGTACTGCCATGTACGTTTTGTGCAAATAATGAAACTGAATCAGTTTAAATAAGGCATTGAGGGATGTCTGCTAAGCCTGTTCACAGGCCCTCTTCCACTCAGACATCGTCAATTCCTCGGGGCAGCCCACACTCCACCGGTCCTTTGCCCGGTTTGTCGTGCCCACCTTGTCCTTCACCAGGGCTACATGTAAGTGAGTCAGTAAATGCCTACATCCAAACACTCCAGGATTTGTCTCATTACCTAGTGCTCCTGTGTTTTTTTTTAAAGGGAAGGATGCCCAGTTTCCCCAGGCTGTGTGCTATCAGAGCGTATTGTAGAAACTGTCCAGGTCCTAGACCAAACTGCCCTTGCACCTGTGCGAAAGAGATAGATCTCTTGTTTAGGTATATACGTCTATCGCCCGTTCGCAGCCCCCCTTTTGCCTTTTCACACAGCGTGTGTCCTTCCACAAAGTGGCAAATGGTTTCAGTGACCACAGGGTCATGTCATCTGCAAAAGGGGGTCTTCGGAATACTGAGCTAACCACCTTGTGCCAGACCTCTGTCATTAAGCAAACGAGGTATGGCACATCGTCGGGATTCCCCTCCCCATCAAAAATGCCTCCAGCAGGGTATATGGGTCGTGAGAGCCCGGCGACAGAGTTTTTCCCAGTTGGTTGGGATCATCATCAAACCGGCTCACAGTGTGTGGGAGCTGAGATACTGCATAATACAAAAACAGGTCTGGCAGACTCAGCCCTCCCTCACGGAAGCTTCAGAACGTCCAGTTTTACTGAACTTCATATAACAGCCCACATTAGCATACACAACACCTGATCCAACTGGGCAAATGTGGCTCTCGGGATGGGGCACATCATATTCTGTAGTATATACAGGCAGCTTTGGAGGCTTACCCTTTTTTTGCCAGGGATACACGCCCCTTTGTAGAGAGCGGCAGCCTTGTCCAAAACTCGAATAAGCAGCTTAAGCCCTCCAGTAGTTTCACAACATTGAAGTTGTATTGCGCCACCGAGCAGCAGGTGTCCAAGATTCCTAGGTATCATAACTTGGCAGCTGCTGCTTAACTGGGCGTCGGGATGGGATAAAAAAAAATCCACTTATTTGCAGGCTGGCCACGCCTCCTGGTCCTCTTCGGTTGTCGACACGCAGGAAGCACACAGGCTCCCCTAGCCAATCACAACGCTGCTGTCACCATGTCAGCAGCATCGAGATTGTTCTGAGCACCATGGTTCGGCACTCAGAAGGGTACTATGAGCCTGTGGATGTTCTCCACCCAGGCTGTGTAATACAGCCGGTGGAGAACATGCAAAGTGCGCATGACTGTTTGGCCGGCCCAAGATTGCCAGCCAAACTGTCATGCGCACTTTAGAGTGTACTCACCTCTCCTCCCCTTAGCCCCAGCACCTAGGTAGGAACGGAAACATAAAATTAAAATAATGCGTTATTATCATTTTATTTTTCCTTTTTCAACTGCTCACAGAGCAGTGGGGTGACTCTCTTCCACCTTAGCAGAGGAGCAGCCGCTGCGGCAGGGCATTGTAGATTTCTTCAGATCTGCTGATTTAGATCTCTGTGGTTTGGTCATCCAAAAATAGCCATTTACTGCCCTTTGCTTTGGAATACCGGCGTCCTCACCTCAATCCTAAAACTGCAACAAAGAAGAATGAGCCCCATATTCTGATTTTCCATGTCTCAGAGTTCCTCTGCAGGAGTTAATGTCCACATTTCTCAATCTAGCATTTGCGCTGGTGGATGGCAGTTTGTGCACACCTAACTTGCACTTCAGTGTGAAAAAAATTATGTGGCTGAAGCCCTTTACCCGAGGACTCAATTATGCCAAAAAATTAGCAGGGCTTCGAAACTGGCGACATTGACGAATTAAGCACTGTATAATTTTTCTTTCTTTATTGTTATAAAATGTCCTCCTAAACGCTAAATCCTGTGACTGGCCATTAAATTCACTGTTAATCCTAAATATGGCTTGCCTTTCTGCATTGTGATGGGCTCTGTGAGTCAGATGAAAGCCTCTAAAAGTTTCAAAAGGAAACGATTATGTTCGTCTCACTTTCACTTGACATTTTTTCACCCTCCTTCCCAGAAATATATTCGCCATTTTGTAGAGCCTCGATTTGCCAGAAATGAAAACAAAGTCCTGAAAAGCTAGTCCCTTGGTTACTAGTCCCTGACTATCACCTGATTATCAGGAGTTGGCTGTATCACAAAGAGCTCAGTGTTCAAAGCAATTTCACGAGTAAATTAAGGTCCCCTCAAGCTCTAAGAAATGAATGCACCAAGTCAATTTTTTAGTGGCATGGGGATTCCTTTTTTATGGAATGGATACATCATGAATGATAGAGGAGACAAAAATCTCCATATATAAAATTGATTTTTGTAGAATAAAGAACGAGGATTAGGAGAAAGGAGGCTGGAAATCCTCTCTAGAACACAATAAAATAGCACATTATTAGACCAATATGTTATGCCATTCTTCGAGTTTAGACAACTCAGGGGGCGGGGGAGGAGTAAGCTTACTTTAGAGTAAACGAAAGAGGAGGAAAATATGGCAAGGCTAAAAGAAAACTCATTAAAAGAAAGAAAGTTATTTGCGACTCAGCAGAATGCATAAAACTTTATGGAAAACTATTGATGGCAATAAAACAGAGTCATTCTGCTTTACTTTAAATTGCCGCAATGGTTTTCAGATGGGATCCTACTGATGGCGAAAGAACTTGTTTGCATATTTTCAACAAGTAGCAGGAAGATTAGACTCCAGATCTTCTGTGCATAGCCACAGCACTTTTCAGTGCCATGAAAAACAATTGTACCATTTTTTCAACCAAATAGCCCTCATCCATGGCCTTTGGCAAGACACCAACTGCTACTTAGTGCTAGCCTCCTCATGCAAACATGATAAGGCAACGGGCTGCACATATTGTATTGTATTGCAGCATTTATATAGCACTTACTACCCCTATATGGGGTGCAGAAATGCTTGCTTACATGTATAGCATGCTACACCATGTAGGGTGTGTGGTTAGAAGGATGTTGTCTTTGTCTTGATCCTATGTGGCAAGTGTTTCCATGTAATACCTGATGACCTCTGAGGTGTGGTAATCATGTTATCGGACACATCGCGTGGCAGTGTGTTGGATGATGAAGTGCGAGAGACAGACATACAGTTTTATGGTTTTCAGTTTGCTGGGAGCTATGAACAGCTCTGCAGGGCCCTTTATGGCAATTCTTACGATATAGTCTGCTTAGTGGTTTATACACTGGCTTGTTCAATCTGAAATTTTATGCATAGGTGTGGTCCTGCATGATGATCTATGCACACTAAGATGGCGCCAGTAAATGCGAAGCATATACGAATGAGGCTAGGTGAGCTCTCTGGGCTCCATCTTGAAAAGATGAACACAATTTATTGAGTTGATTCTGCATATCAAGAGAAAACTGGAAGCATGCACACTAGCACTGAAATGTTTTCATCACTGATCTCAAGCATTATTTGGACATATTTCAGAGAGACCCTGCACATATAATTTAAAAGCAATGTGACACAAAATAAAAATGTATAATATTGATTGATGTGACCTTGAAGATCCAATGTCTGTGTTTGAAGCATACCAGTATACTGTTCATCAACAATAGCATAAAGTAGAGTACACGTGATCAGTTGGTCAATACAATTAACTACAAAGATTGCATTGTGGATGAGTTGGATGAGGATGGAAATTCTTGCAAGTTGGGACGAGTATCTTTGAAATGTTTGGTGATGATAAGGACGTCTACCATAGAGACAAGTTTAGTTTTGCCACTACTGTACATCCTCATGAAGGTCAATATGGAAATGGCACAGTGTGCTGGGTTTGTTCCTTACAATGCTGCCTGAAGTGAGAGAAAGAACCCTTTCTACCGATAACACTCTGGAGGGGAAGTGCAGAACCTAGGAGGCCATGCTTTTACCTAGACAGATTTGCAATAGGTCGCCTGCAAGTTGTGGCACACTGTGGCTACAAATTGTGTTCTGTACCAGAGATTCTAGAGACAATGTCGGGACCCAGGCCCCCTTTGAGGTTATAGTCTTCTGCACAGCACTCACTGGCACTTGGACTGTCTCCTGGATTGTCCTATGTGTGTCCAATGATACATTTATCTGTGCCAGTGAAGGTTGATGATAGCGCATAGTGAACCCTGAGTTACACTAAAATCAGCTCTGCCCAGATGTACCCAAGGCTGCAGTCACCCTGCTTTTCTGACATTCCTGCCCCAGCACTGGCATGGGTCCTCAAAAGGACGACCAGCTTCCAAATTCTGACCTAAAGTCTCATTTATTTCTTGTTCTAGATGTTCAGCATCTCTTAGCTTCATGTTTCCTCCTTAACTCCCACAAATGAACTGTAAAATGGATCATCCTGTTCTTCCCTCTTGATCAGATACCTGGCGGTCCAGAATTGCAGTGGTCTAAAAGACATGGGGTGTGACTCCTTGCCACCCCCCAACATCCACAATGTCATCTTTTCCACCAAGCATGTGTATCTTTTGATTGCTGTCATCCAACTTGTTTACCTTACTTTCCACACTAAAACACCCTTCTCGATGATACAACATTAGAATTTTCATTGGGAGTCACAGATGAGAGACAGTGGACTTTATTCATTACACCCCTGCCTCCCTAGTCACAGGAATAGCTCTATACCAGCAATATCATAATGTAATCTCCATAAATGCACACTTTCCCCTCTCCAACTAACTCCTCAGAAAAGAGTACTATGTCCTCCATCTTGAAATATTTGCCCTACCATCTCTGCTAACAGGATAACTGACTCACATTTCCAACTCTTTAAGGTAACAAGTCTCCAAAACCAACATTTCCAAAGATTGGACCCCATGAAAATGCTTGTCTCCACCCCTACCACTTGGTCTAGACTCTAAATCATATAGTCCACAAGTCATCAAAATGCAACGGCAGCAAAAGGTACATTTCGCACGATTTGATCATTAGTGACATTATAAGGGTAGTCCCATGTCCCAAACGTATCCCCCCCCCCCCCCCCATAGCCCCTTATTCATAGCTGGGGGGCTCAGGGAAGAGAAAGATGTGGAAACTTCAGAAAGTAAACACGGATACCTGAGCCTTTTTTCTTCCTAAGTCTTACAACTACCTTCACTGTCCTTGCTTCCCCTGGCTCAGGGAAATCAAGTACTGTCTCAGAGGAAGCAGCCGCTACCCTGCCAATCTCTCATCAGCATCACACTCCGCTCACATCAGCCGTATCAGAACCTTAAGCAACTCTAGCCTCAAATAAATTGCCCTCATGAAATAAAAAAACACCAGTCCCTCTCTCCCTGAAAGATGGCTGAAATGTAAGATCAAATACTTCTCAATGGAACTAGCCTTTGGTATCTATATGTACCAATGGACAAATCTTGTATAACCCACACTTTGTCTGTTTGATCCTTAAAATCTATGACAGTTTTCGAATAATTGGTGAAGGGATCCCTGTGGAATGCATTAAGGAAATATGGGTTTATATGAGCACTTGGTTCATTCGCAAAATTCGAAAAGAAACTACGAATTGAAAAATTGTGTAATTTGGAGATCCTCTGATGGGATCACAATGATACAAAGGAGTCACAGCCCACAATAATGGCTGTGATTTCAACGACATTTAATGGTATAGTCTGCCATGGCCACTTTCATGTTTTCACTTCTGTCATGTTTACCAGTTGTGCTATATACATTGTATTCTGCTTATGTACCAGGTGCCTGGTTTCTACTAAAAAACCTCAAAAAAATAGTACATAAGCAACGATATTGAATAAGTGCTGTAAAGTAGTCTATAAAGTAACACTTTACACTACTTTGCAACGAGGGGGCGTCACATGATTAGTACCCGGGCATTACTACACTAAAATCCATGCGTTTTAATGCAAAATCATGTCTACTTAGAATGGCAGAAGAGCTTTGCACCACAAATAAGGCCCGTTAGAGGCAGACCTTAATGAGGGAAGATGGTTTTATTTCTCCTCATTTTTTAAACTTTGCATGTGTTCTGCACTGTGAGCACACCTCCAATGAAAGAAGTGTTTCAAAGTTAGTCTCAGGATAGTAGTTTTTAAAGCAAAAGTATCCTTCCAGTACAAAACCTTTGCTAGACGTAACACACCTACCGTTACGCTGTATGTGGTGCTAGGCAACCTGTCTGTGCCTCAGTGAAGAAGGTAGCAGTGCCATGGTGGGGTGGTAGACAACCTGTTTGTGCATCAGTGAAGAAGGGGAGAGGATGTAGCCCTACGGCTAGAGCGGTCGACCTCAAAGCTGGGGAACCGGGTTCGAGTCTCGGCAACGACGCTTAACATCCTGTGATTCTGGGCAAATCACTTAATCTCCACGTGCCTAACAAAAATGAATGTCCGTTACACTGGCTCCCCATTTCCCGCCGCATCCAGTTCAAGATGCTGACTCTTTCTTTTCGTGCCCTCAACGGGTCAGGCCCAGGCTATTTGAGAAATAGACTCGTGCTTTCCCAATCGGCCAAATCTTTGCGGTCAAATAACCTACGCCTCCTCACGGTTTCTCGTTTTCGTCGCTCTAGAATGGGCGGCAGAGCATTTACCGTGATGACGGCCAAACTCTGGAACAGCCTACCACTTGATCTTAGGTTTCTTCCTTCAGAATCTCTTTTTCGTAGCAAATTGAAAACCTGGCTGTTCACCTCTCCTTAAATTGCTTCTCTCTCTAAGTATACAGTCTACAGCGCCGGGACACCCCCATTGGGGGTAGCCGTGCGCTTTATAAACTTCTTAAATAAATGTGTCCTCATGTAACGAAAATGGTGCTCATGTAAAGCGCTCTGATACCCAATGTCTCGGGTCTAGTTCGCGCTATATAAAACTAGAAAAAAATAAGTAGCAGCACCATGTCTTTTTTAGATATGGTTCTGTGATGCTCTCTTTGCCCAGAGCAATGCAGCAACTAAAGCTGCACTACAAATGAGTAAATGTGCCCCTTTGTTTCTCCCGCTACCTCCACAGACCACACCTAATAAACCCCGGCCCAAAGCTGCCTCTAGGTGGAAGCCGCTGTGGCTTGTGATGTGTGCATCCACTCTCACTGCCCTCCTTCAACACTCTTGCGTTCTTAGAAGGTGATGGTGCAAGGTTGTCAGTAGGACAAGGGTCATTGAGCCACCAAACAGTAAAACCTAGTTGGGTTTTGAAAGTGACTGTTGAATAAATGAACGAATGAAAAATATGCTTTTAATCTCTATTGAAATCGTACCGACATGTCCTCATATTCATTGTGGATAGCCCGAAAATCTGGTGTGAGGCTATTATTCTGGGCCTCGTTACAAGTACCTCTCAATCACCTGTGATAACTGCACACCCAGTTATCGATGCTGCTGGGTGAGATATTTAACGGACCTGCAAATATTGTTCCATGATGATTTTTGCTTGGAGAGAGGCATTACGGGCACGGTCCGTGTTTGCGCACTCGATTTGTGCTTCTTACACCTCTTTTGAGAAATGTTGACTACCTGCCAACTCACACGGTGCCACGCTTGTGACACTGGGTATTGGCTCCCATCACACGGTCTCCTGGTGAGGAGTTGATACCACACTGTGGCAGGGAAAATGAGCGGAAAAGCCCTGTAAATTGAGGTTTATTGGCTCGTTTTCTAAGGCTTTGAACTGCCGACGTCCAATAAGGGCTGTGAAAATAACCCAGGGCATCAGCACCAGCCTCAGCAAGCTTTTTGTGTTTTGGAGGAGGGGTATTGGGGCATGGTGGGGTTCAAAAGAGCCTTGTAGTTACTTCTTGGCAAGAGACTCCGCCCTTTCAAGGCACGCCCCCTTTTCACATGTGAGATTGTTCTTCAAGTTGGCAGATATGATGTTGCCCTTTCACTTTGCACCTGGTTTCCACTGGTGCAACATGAAAGGGAAACTTTTCAGGATTAGTGTAAAAGAAAGAGTGTTGGTGCCCAAAGCTCTGTTCAGAAGCCCGTGGTCAGTTCAATTAAATGTCAGCACAGTAAAGTGTTAAAACACCTAACGACTCCTTAATCCACTATCAGACAGTCCCTATCTCCTTACCTCACTCGGGCAAGCTCTTGCTTCCCTCTTTGCTAGGGGTTTTTGGTCTTTCTTCCCCTCCGTCTTTCCGCTTTATGTGTTTTGCCCTCATGCTCTTGGGAAATATCCAATCAGGAAAAATAAGAGCCGGTCCCCAAAAATAAATACCAGTGGCCTTCACTGTCAGCCACCGGCTCAAATTAAGCACCGGTGTGAAGTGGGGAGGGGAATTTGAAGAACATGGGCATTAGAGCAAAATACATATATAATAGGGCCTTCCCTTTAAGTCAGTAGTGACTCCTTCTGTGAGTACTTAACCCGTTGCGTGCTCATGACGAGCAACAGTGGAGCTGTGCTCATGATGAGCTGAGCTCGTCATAACTGCCGCGGCCCGCCCACGCGCGATTAATTCCCCGCCTGTGCGAGAATTAATCAGTGGGTGGGGTTGTGACGAGCTCACCTCGTCATGAGCACAGCTCCACTGTGAGTCTTGACGAGCTGAGCTCGTCACGAGCACAGTCACCCCCCTCCCTGCACCGCTGGGGAATTACTTCCGCAGGGAAGGGGTTAATCTGAGGAGTTTTTTCACGCAAGTAGCTTGAAGCAATTCGCGGATCAGTTCAAAGTGGGTGCTATGCAAAAATTCTTCTGATGTAAACAAATGGCGACCATCAGAGAGCATTTTATTGGACTTGTCGCTGAGAACTGAGCATCCACTGCTTGTTACGACCGCTAATTGCAAAGCAGGGAGAGAATAATCATGCAGTAATTATGCAATAAAATAAGAAGTGATATCATAAATGCCTGTGCATGTTCTTTATTTCATTCTGCATACAGCTGTTTCATTGTTCTTCCCTTTGGACATAAATCAATGTGTCCTTCAAACCTGCACAAATAAAACCTAGATTAGTTTGTTAAACAAAAGAACCCATGCTGGAAGAAAGGTTGGTTCTGGCTATAAGAGTGCTAACAGAATGGAAATGTCTTTTGGCTAATAGTCCTTTATTTCCCAAGTGAAAGGTTGGATCCACAATGGTACATCCAGGACAGATTTTTTGCATAAACACTAATAATGTACATGAGTGCTATATAGATTGTTTATATGTATTATATTTATCATATCTGGATATCCTGAAAATCTGAAATAGATCCAACCATGCTGGACATCTATTGCTGTCTCCCTGGTAAATGCGAATACAAAAGTTTAACTGTGTTTTATATTAGAACTTTTGTTTCAAGTCATTGACCTAAAGTGTAGTTAAATAAGACAGTAATTTGTAATATTTTAATGCAATTTAAAGCAATTCTTTGGCTACTTCTCAACCATAACCAATTTGATTCACTCGTGAAGAGATGAATATCTGATTTTAGATGCTGCTACTTTACACACAGGAGTCTAGCTATGCCTCGTCAATTTATTGAATATGACACACAGAGCTTGCTTGAACCAACTTAAGTAATGGAGATGAACTCATGTGTCCAGATTTTATCTTTCGGGGCTAGGTTTGAGCAGTTTCAGCTATTTGCTTGGGGTCACCTTTCAGCTGGGGTAGTGGGGGTGAAATCAGTAAGAGAATTAAAAACAAGCATTGGCAAAGCCAATAGGCCTCACCTATGCAAGAGCTATTGACGTTGTCAATGTGTTTTTGCCATGTTATACACCAGCGTGGTTACTGTTCAGCATGAATAAAAGTTATGGGCATAAAGGAGAGAGTTGTGGAGTGGTGTAGAGCGGCGTCAAGTAGAGTGGACTGTTGGAGGGGTGTAGAGTGAAGTGGCGCAGCATAAACTAAAGGGGTGTAGAGTACAGTTGTGTAGTGTGGAGTTGAGTGGCATAGAATTGACTTGTGTAGAGTCTAGTACAGTGCAGTGGCGTAGAGTAGATTGTTTAAGAGTAGAGTTGAGTGGCGTGGAGTGCTGCAGGGTAGAGTGGAGTGGTGTAAGGTCAAGTGGAACGGTGCAGAGAAGAGTGCAGTGGTGACGAGTGCAGTGGTGACGAGTGCATTGGTGTAGAGTACAGTGGTGTAGAGTAGATTGGAGTGGCGTAGAGTCGATTAGCATATAGAGTAGTGGTGCAGATGTAGTGGCGAAGAGTGCACTGGATTAGAGTGCAGTGGCATAGAGTGCCGAGGAGCAGAGTAGAGAATTCAAGAATTCAGTGGTGGAGAGTGCAGTGTTGCAGAGTAGAGTGTCATAGAGTGCAGTTGTGCAGAGTAGAGTGGTGTAGAGTGCATTATCGTAGAGTGCAGTGGCAAAGAGTTGAATGGCATAGAGAGCAGAAACATAGAATAAAGCGGTGCAGAGCAGAATAGAGTGGCATGGAGTACAGTGATGTAGAGTGCAATGGTGTAGAATAGAGTGACATACAGTGCAGTGGCGTACATTAGAATTTTGCAAATTAGAGTATGGTGGCGTAGAGTGCAGTGGTGCAGAGAAGATTTGCGCGCCGTGGTGTAGAGTGTATTGGTTTTGAGTAAAGTGGCATAGAGTGCAGTGGCATTGAGTGGAATGGTGAAGAGTAGACTTGCGCAAAGTGGAGTGGTTCACAGAGGAGTGGCACAAAGTGGAATAGGGTGGCCTAGAGTGCAGTGTCGTACAGTGCAGTGCTGTAGAGTAGATTTTTTCAGAGTGGAGTGGTGCAGGGTAAAGTGCAGTGGTGTAGCAGAGTGCAGTGGCATACAGCAGAGTGGCATAGAGTGCAATGTCATGGGTTGCAGTTGCGGAGAGAGTAGATTAGAGTGGCTTAGAGAGAATTATCCTAGAGTGAAGTGGTGTAGAGTGCACTACCATAGAATGGAGTGATGCAGAGTAGAGTGGCGTATACCATAGTGGCATACAGTGCATTGCCGCAGGGTGCAGTAGAGTGGCATTGAGTAGAGTGGTGCAGAATAGAGTGGTGCAGAGTAGAGTGGCATATAGTTCAGTGGTGGAGAGTGCAGTGTTGCAGAGAAGTGTGGCATGGACTGGTGTAGAGTGCATTGGCATAGAATGCAGTGGTGTAGAGTAGATTGGTGCAGGGTAGAGTAGAATAGCATAGAGAGCAGTGATGTAGAGTATAGTGGTGTAAAGTAGAATAGAGTGGCATAGAGTACAGTGACGTAGAATGCAATGGGGTAGAGTAGAGTGACATAGAATGC